>NW_028238483.1:13924746-23924746 GCF_041429995.1 Eschscholzia californica | reverse complement strand
TGACTTGCGCCAACCTAAAACGGTACGAGCAGTTATTCCCTTTTTACTTCTTCAATTTTCTATCACCTAAATCCTAAAATCAAAAACCTTATTTTTCTAATTAAGTTTGATTATTTGCGCGATAAATCTTTGAAGACTTACTGTCTGAAGTTTCTCTTTCTCTCACTATATTTGTCAAGAGACGAATCTAAATTGGGTAATCTCGTTGATTTTCTAATTAAAATCGATTCTTTGCGTGATAAATCTTTGAAGACACAGTATCTGAAGTTTCTCGTTCTCTCACTAAATTTGTCACTAAATGAATCTAAATTGGGTAATGTCGTTGGTTTTTATTTATTAATCGGCTAAGAAATCTTCAATGGGCGAAATAGCTAGGGTGTTATTGTATGGTTTATATTTAGGTTATATGTTAGTATTAACTAAGGTTAACTTTAGTATGTTGTTATTTGTTAGAAAGTGTTTGTAGAATGATCAATTGAGGCTAAATGGTGGACTCAAACGGGTTTTCAGTAAAAAGAATCCGTGTTTACAAATTGATTTTGGTTCAAAAAATAGGTTGAGCACTACCACCATTACTGAAGGCAGTTGAAAGTTCAAACGGATGGACTTCAGCCGATGTTTTTTTACTAAAACAAATTCTCATATTTAGGGGGCGCCAATAAACAAAGTGACCAAAGCTAGTCTACTACTGTGAAAGGGCGGGAGTGTGCTTATAACACAAATGGAGTGCGCCTTTAAAATTCCGAATAGGAACCATGGTTTCACGGCTTTGGGGAATAAAGAAAATTCTCCGGGGAATAAAGACTAAGGGAGCATATTTACTTTTGGCCCAAAAACTTACTAAGTTGTATCTTGCTCCCTAATCTTCATCTTCATCTTCCACTTACCTCAATCCCATAAATTCCGATCACCAAAAATTCAGGCCACTATTTTCATCTTTATCTTTCACATCCTCTCTCTAGAAACTATTTCTGAGTTGAAGAAAATGAAGAAATCCTAGCTCCCTCTTATCTTCTTCACTTTCTTACTAATTTTTGTGTTTCCTGCTCTATCTTTCACTGTTTTCGCCCAAAACGATCAAATCAAGAAAATTGCTGATTTTTCTTGCCCTATTAACTTCCATGTACTAGACAGATTTGTTCAACAATCAAATCAAACAAAATTTTTAGATGTTTCTACACAATGTCAATATGTTCTTCAAAGAGTTCGTTTAATTCAATCTGAATACTTAAAAACCAAAGGGTTTCTTCTTCCTCCATCAAATTCGTGTTGGAATGCATACTAAACCATTATCAATCAACTCTCACCCAACTTTGATATCACATCACTCTGTAGGTTTCAAACTAATTGGATTTTTGAAGGTGTATGAATATTACTTCTAAATCTCAATTTGTAACCCTAATTCCTCAATCTCTATCTCTTGACAATAATTCTCCTTGCGCTTTATGTACAACTAGTTTATTAAGACTTCAAGCATCTTATCTTAATGGTGATCAAATTGGGAATATAACAGAGTGTTCAATGTACCCAATCATCTACTTTGTTGCTCTCGTAAATCCCTTTAGACCCTTTAAGAATGGTAACACAAGGTGTTAATTTTCTCTTGATTTATCCTCTCTACCCGGTTCAATCAAGAAGAAAAATTCAATCTTATTCAGGATTTGGTTTGTAGTATTATTATTGGGTTTCTTGGATTAGGGGTTTTAGAGAGAAGAAGAAGAATATAAACTTAGTGGAAGATGAAGATCAGGGGGAAAGATACAACTTTGTAAATTTTTGGCCCAAAATGTAAATATGCTCCTTTAGTCTTTATTCACCGGAGATTTTTCTTTATTCCCCAAAGCCCTTAATATTGTTGAGTGGTCTTGGGCCTCTCTCACCCCAAAAGCTAGCTGAAGAGGTAAGACTTCTCCCACACTTATTAACACACACCCTGCCCCTTCCACAACCAATGTGGGATTAACCTAACAAATATAACTTGTTTGCTGTGATGCATTTGTTTTGAGTTATTATTTGTATTAACCTAAGAGCCATTTGAGTTGTAGTTCGAAAATTGTACTAATAGACTTACACATATCAAAATGCCTTTGTGCTCTTTCATGTTTACAATGAAATAAATATTTAAGAGCCAATTTTAGGTATTTGTACATAAAAACTAAGAAGGAATGTACCACAACTAGAAAGAAGTGAATATAAAGGTAACCACTACAAGTTCTTTTAAATTACATACACCCATTAAAAAGAAACACATTCATAACAAGTTCCCTTCCAAATATCCTCATATTCATCTTTTGCCACAGAATTATGTTTCCCCATCATGCCCTAGATCTCCTTAGTCACCTTGTACATCATTTTCTTCACTTGGGTGCAAAAGCCTAAAAATACACCACAAAAGTATCAATATTGTTAAGTACTCGAGCATATATAGTATGATTTATGTATACAAGAAGAGTCGAAAATTGATCTTCACAGTAGAGAGACACCCATGTCAGATTTTGTGTGGTCTAAAACAGGCAAAGATGTATATAGTCTAATAATGTTACATATAAGGCCTATTAACTTGTTGTCGATAAGTTTTGAGCCACACGTCTATAAATTTAATTCGTCATTGAAGAAACGTTACTCTATGAAAAACACGCATGAGGCTCAAATGATCACAAACTTGAGGAAGAAGTGAAGCAGTGTGCCTAAGTGCAAGTTTTTGTGATCTAAAGGAAGAAGTGGGCTTACTTGGAAAATAGTGGCATGTCCAGGATCAGCTAGATGAGCAAACAGGTTATCAATTGGACCTGTACCAGTGTAAATGGCTTGAAACCAAGCACCCATAACAGCCAACATAGCCAATCTTCCATTCTTGATCTCCTTTGTCCTCAACTCCTTAAGCTTCGCAGGAGAAGCAGTTCCCCAACCAAGTGGGTCAAACCAAAGGCCACCCGGGTATCCGACATCGGTCCCAGTGAGCTTGTTGTTTGGGAAGATCGGGTCGGTGTTAACAGATCCAGGTTTGAGGATATCAGCCCATCTTCTACCTTCAGCCCATCCGATGAAAATGAGTTCAACGATGAAAAGAGTTGTTGTATCTGTGAAGTACTCTTGTTCACCGGCCGTGTACCACGAAGGTGTGTTTAGGATTCCTATCTTTGTTAGGAATTCTGGGATGAAAATACCAGCTGCACCTAACATTGCCCATCTGCAATGTACTAGCTCTGCTTGTTGGTTCCATCTCAAACTTTCTGGGTCAGATGCTGTTAAACAAAAAATTCCGTTATAACCACGATTCTAAGTCGTCATATATCGAAATTCGCTATAAATGATTTTCACTTACAAAGACCAAGAGGATCGAATCCAAAGTCTCCTGGAAGACTGCATCAAAGAAAAACAAAAAATAAGGACCAAACTCAAAATTATAAAATCTCAAAAATTTTGTATAGAAAATTTAGGATATGAAGTAATTAACCTGCCATCTAGCCATGGAGGAGGTGTGCTACCAGGGAACCAAAGAGGTCTTTCAGCATCAGTAGCTGCTGCACTCACAGTGAATGATCTACTTACTGGTGAAGAAGTAAGAGATTTCCTCTGTGTAAGCTTTCTTCCCACAAGGAAAGAAGCCTTTGTTGCTCCCAATATAGTACCACTACTCTTCTGAGAACTGCAACAATTCATCCCATAAACAATTACATTTATTTTAGCAGAGAATAGAGAAAGTTTTTTTTTTTTTATACAGTAAGATTCGAACTTTGGTCTTCAGACTCTCCACATTCGAAAGACTAACAAGTTTTCATCATCCAATTAAAGTGCGCTATACCGAAAAAAAGGATGAGAGAGAGAGAGGGGGCTTGCCTGGAAGAGATGGCAACAGCTGCCACAGCAGGAGAAGCACAAAAGGATGCCATAGTAGTCCTCTAGTAGTAGTGGTAGTAACCTTCTTTTTTTTTTTGCAGTTGAAGAATTGATGAGTTTAGAATACAATTATTTTTTGAAAGTAGTAAATTATAGGCATCAAAGTAGCTAGTTGATGGAGAAAGGCTTATCTTTTGAGGGATAGGAGAGTAGATTCTTGATTGGTTTATGTGATGCCATGTGGCATGCAAAATCTAATGTACCTTCTTTCTACCTCTTGATTTTGCTGACTTGGATATACCCAAAGGGAGTGGCTGAAATTCCAAGTTCAATGTGATATTATTATGTTCATTCATCTTTCTTGTACTAAACATTCACAGTTGGGACATGTTTTAGTTCCACCAAGTATTGCTATTGTAACACTTTGTTTTCTTTTATTAGGTAATAGCAATTTTTATAGGCACCGTAAAAGCCTCAAGAGAAAGCATTTGTGACGTCTTTCACTTCGGGTCGAAGGAAATCACGATCCGTTGCTTGGCCTCATGGAGTCATGGGGCACCCTAGTCAGGTTTTGGGACTTCCACGACAAAGAGTCGATTTTTTTTTTTGAGAAATCCACTACGAGCTACATTAGTCGTTACAAGACATTGATACATCAGGAAGATGTGATAAGCACGATAACGCCCTAAATTCAACATTAATGAAAGAGGCCTAAAGCCCGACAACATGAAAGAGGCCTAAAGCCCGACAAATAACCCAAGTTCAATAAACCATGAATTCCACCAGCCGTGGGAATCGAACCTGAGACCTCCAGAGTTTTGGAGTTTATGTCAACCACTTGCGCAAACAAGTGTTGACGGCGAAGAGTCAATTGAACCTTGGACTTTTGAAACTAAAGGTATTCAGGGGTGCGTAAAATATCCCATTGGTCCCGCAAACATCACTTGTAAAGGTGCCTGCCTTTACTTCTAAAGGCGCACCTCCGAGATGGATTTCCGACCGAATTTATAAGGAGCGCGTGTAGCAGTAATTGGGGCACCTAAAACTTCACTATTTGTTGTTGGGCTCGGCCTAAAAGGTTCCACAATCTCAAAACTATCGTTATAAGCGCCCCTGACTTGAAAGTAACCCTAGATGTGTGTGCATGTAACAACAATATTACGTGCACATGAAATTTCCCTTGGATAAATGTAACAGCCCAATTGATTTCCTGATGAATGAGGCTGGTTTTATCTGATAAAATTCCATGGCATCATCTGTTGAAAAGGTAATTTATAGGCACCTCCATCTGCCTCTAAGTTCTAACAAGTTTTAGTAATTTTCAGTTTGTTCCTCTTTCTTTTAGGATCATTGACTCATGATAGCATGGTATCTCTAGTCACCATTACATCAAATGACATAGATGTTTCGTAATGATGGAGTTCATTTGACAAAAAACTACCACGACATCCGTATTTTGTTTATGAACTTTCCCTCTATCGTAAACATACTAATTAGCCGTATCACTCACAAATTTACATCAACATTAGTGATTTCGGAAATGAAAATTATATTGCTGTTTTAGGAAAAAAAAAAAGAACAAGTTGTATTTCAAGTGATTATTGTGATTTAACCCACTAAGGAGCCAACTAAGCTATCTTTTTTAGATGTTAATTCCCCAATGCAAGAGTAGTAGTTTCTGCAAAAGAGAAAAAGTAGATAGATATATTTGAAGGATTAGGTTTAAAGATGATGATCATAAACTTAAACTTCCACCACCCATTTGGAGGTGGTTAGGAATAAAAGACATCCATTTCCACCTCATACTCTAGCCTTATCTCTACAACATTTCTTTTCACCAATCAAACATTTTAAAAAGAAAGAGAAAAGTTGTGTCCCACAATAACCAAAACATGAACACATACACACATAGACCATCATATTCTAACTCTCAACCCCACTAGAGAGAGGAACTAGATATATAATAACTTAGCCCCCACAACTGCAGTCACCATTCCCTCTAATTAGTCATTTTTGAGTGTTATCAATAATATTTTATGTGTTTTTCATGTTAGGTACTTATTTTGGAGTTAAGCGTGTAAACCGGAATAAAGGGAACGAATTGTCACTATCATTTCATGTGCCGAAAACGAGAGAAAAAGATTTCAAGCAAATCATATGACAAGAGGAGTCAAAGACGAGTCTAACGATGAAAACGGAAGTCAATTCCGAGTTCGGATGGGGAAGTTGTGGAAGAAAGAAGTCGAGGTTCGGTCTTAAAACAAAGATTCTATGAAGGCACCCCCCTTGATTTCCAAGTGAAGATTAAAGCCCAAGTCTAAAACCCAAGAGCCTAGATATGAAGGAATAAAACCCAAGCCCAAAGAAGATGAAAGAAGGAAGAGATTTTGGAGGCACCCTCTTTATGGACTCAAGTTTGAGTCAAAGTCAAGTCTTGACTAAGTCTAGGGTTTGAGTAAAAAGGGAGGGTCAAGACACTATTCATGATCTTCAACCTTGGAACCAAGAAAGGAAAGGGGAGAGACTAGAGGCTAGGGTTTGGTGTTCTTGGTAGGAGTTCTTGAAGCTTGGTTTTGGTAGGGAGAAAAAGAGAGAGGAAGGTGAAGGAGGCCGGCCAAGCTAGGCCGGCCAGCACTAAGGCCGACCTAAGCTTGGCCGGAACAGCAGCTCGGGAGCCAAAGGAAAACCGAGAGGAGCAACAAGACCGGAACAGCAAGCAGCAGGCTAGCACGGGCAGTTCTTCACAGCAGCTCCAGACGCAAGGCAGCAGCCCGAGCTCCATTGGAGCAGCTCGGGATTTCTTATCCCAAGATGGGATGCGACCAGCTCGGGACGGATAGCACGGGACAGAAACAGCTCGGAACAAGAAGAAGCAGCTCGGGACAGTAGCTTGGGATCCGGCAAGACCTCAATCTTGGCCGGAATCTTCAACTCTCGGCCGGAATTTTCTAGGGTTTCCGGCCACTTTCTTGGCCGGAAACTTTAGGGCTTTTGTTCCCCATCATCTTGGCTTGCTTCTCATGTGGTTTGATTTGGTTTTGGACTTGAAATTGCTAGAGAGAGAAAGCAAGGGTTTAGCTTTAATGGAGGTTGTGTTCTAAATGGAGAAGATGATGGTGGTCGCTATGGGGAACCCAGAATTTGCTAAGGGGAGATCGGCTGAACCTTAAAGACTCATATTTTCCGACGATCTTAGCCTCGAACCACATCGAAAAAGGGGGATTCTCTCATCATTTTCTTTCCATTTCTTATTCAATCACCATCTTTAGCTAACTTTAGTGTATCGATTATATGAGATGAAATGTGATGAATTCGTGATTATGTTTAATATGATTTGATGTTTTGATTATGAATTGATGTTCACTTAATTCGATTATCGTTTTGATCGTATTTTCATGTGTCTTGTCAAGCACTTCGCATAGTTAATAGACGAAACGAAGTATTCGATATCGATCGTAGTCTAAGTCATATTTTCATGTGTCTTGTCATGCACTTCACATAGTTAGGCGACTAGACAACACTTTCGTTGACTCGGGATTAACCGATTATGATGTTTGTTTGACTAAGTATGATCTCCGGATATACGTAGTGCTTATAGACATCACCTTAGGAGTCGAACATCGGTTATACTTTGAACATTAGATCGGACCATACATAGTTGTAGGTTTATCATTATCGGATTCTCGGTTCGACACCTCTCTCACTTATTTAGCACCCGACTCTTGTTGCCTCCCGACTCTTACTCCTCCGACACTTCTCTCGAATCTCTCTTGCCCATTTACTTTGATTGTTTAGTGTAATTTTGCTTGTTTTCTTCTTTATTGCTTGCTTATTCATCAAAAACCTCCCACTTTTATCTTGTTTCTTTCCTTTTTAGTCTAAGTTAGCCTTTAATATCTAGACCGAGGGATAAGATCCTTCGATATCCAAACTACCTTCCTATCCTTGGATCGATCCCGGCCTTGCCGGATTACTACTTGATACATTCGCTTGGGTGTGCAACCTTTCCTAGAGTTAATTGATATTTTTGATAGGCACTCCTTTAGCTTGGTCTCCTAGCTTAAGTAAAATTTTTTTCTCAAAGAAGTCGAACAATTAAACCAAGAATTCCTTTTCATTCCATGTTAATTTTGTCACTTGTATGCAAATTTGAGATGTCCTATTATTCGTTCTACTAAATACAAACAAACAGAAAGTTTGAATTTGCTTCGTCTATGTTATAAAAGTGTTTAGCAAAACCGCGACGGTGTTTGTCTATATATTATAAGTCCAACTGCCCGATCGAACAAACATTCATTTGAAGTGGGTCCGAAAGATTATGGTGGGTAAATGGAAACCCTAAATTATGTAAGCATGTGCACCCATGGTGCAACCATGTGCTAAGTCTCTTTCTACATGTACTTATGTTTGAATATATGGGAGAATAATAACATAAATCCTTCAACAACCATTTCTCATTGAGGGTTAGCTTCAATTGTACTAATCCTCTTGCCTCTCTCTCTCTCTCTCTCCCTCTCTCTAGAGACAAGAGATCAATAAACAACAAGAAACTAATAAGGTTTAGTTTCCTTCTCATCACAAAAGGACAATATGGTGCAAGTGGCATCATTGACTTCAATATTTGAAGTGAAAAGAAAGGTGCATGTCCGATCTCTCATCTAATCTTCTATTAGGGTTAGTAGCCGGCCAAAACGAATTGAAAGTTATTGTTTCTTAATTATACTAGTTCTAATTAATGATGCAACCTTTGCTTCTTGTTTCTTCCTAACTAATCTCTATCTCTCTTTCTCTATCTACAACTAGTTAATAAAGATTTATGTGTCTATCATGCAAACGACATGTGATCTTAATCATATATATTTAATTAATTTGGTCTTGCTTAATTCCCTGTTTTTAAGTAATAATATATTAATTGTAACTATTATAGGTGCCAAATGAGGTCACAAAACTATATTAAGCTTAACTACTATGAAAAATATAATAATTAATTAGTGAACAAAACAAATTAAAGTAGATAAAAAGTTAATTAAGTCACTAACACGCAATCGACGTAATAGTTCATGCTTGTGCGATTGAAAATGGTGTATGATTAAAGGGATTGTCATGCGCATAATGAGTAATATCACTTGGCTTAGTCCATGTACCATATGAGTTTAAACTATTTTTAAAGCTTTAAATAGATGATTAAGATTAAAGTTTGTCACTTGATAGAAATATGTACTAATAAGAGAAAAATGCAATGGTTACTTTCTTGGCCCACATGACATGGTTCAATTTGTAAATATCCGGTTGTCGTAAACTATAATTAATCAATGTTAATTGAATATTAATCGAAACCGCGACGTTTATTATTTTATTAATTGATAATTATATATATTAGTTGACAATACGATATGATCCAAAATTATGATGATATTCAATGACCGTAGGAGACATAGAGCATCTCCAATACAAGATTCAATTAAAAAAAAAAAAACTCTAATAGAAAACTAAATTTGAGTGTTAAGACGAGGTAACAACATTCGTACCCAACTCCCATTAGATGGGTCGTTTCTTTCTCAACAAGACTCGCCCAATGGCAGTCGGTGGCCCGGTCGACTTTCAGCCTGTGGTAGGGCTCATTTTTACCTGACTGCTTAGCATTTTTCTAGCCATGTAAGAGTAATGGTGTCCCATTTGAATCTTGTGGCGCTAAAATGAAATTTAGGGGACGCCTGACACCTACTAGCTTTTTAGGTAAAGGGAGAACGTTCGTTGAGCGGGTCAAATTCAAAATAGAAGTCAGGAATTGACTTGAGTAAATTTGCTACACATAATTGTATCGAAACTTGGATGGGTATCCAAGTTCAAAATTGTGGAATAAGTAATTATCGGCCAGGATAAGCATGTCAGAAATCAATTTGACCAGATCTGATTTGCGTACAGTTCCGTATTTTTCAGTTGACCGGTCAAATAGAGGTTTACCTGTTTTATTTTTGTCTTTGTGTTTGATTTGTGAAGTACTGAAGTTGCTTCTGGTTAACAACTCATTCTCTCTCTCTCTAGTAGTCTCTTGTCTCTCTCATCAGAGTCATACATCTATCTACCAGCTCGTGCGTACGGTAGCACCATAAGCACGTTTCTGTCAGCACTCACGAGGCTCTTCCAACATTGCCAAATCCGTCAAGCAATCTTTCTTTCTCTCTCTCTCTCTCTCTATATATATATATATGAGTAGTAGTAGTAGTGTTGTTGCTTCTTCGTGGCATGATGCATAGATCCCAATATTTGTGTAGGAATTAGAGTCGGATATAGAGAGGAGTAAGAATGAAAGAATAATATGTACTCCATGGAGTTTAATTGACGTTGCGTAATAACCCCAACCAACCAACCAACTAATATCACTCTCAAGTCTAAATTATTTAATTACCCTTTAGTTATTTAATTACTAGTTAAAGAAAGAATATTTGACTCCATTATGAAGGGAATGAATTAATCTCAGAGAGAATTAAAGAAGAAGAATGTACTACTTACTTAGCTAGGAGTAATTGAATGAGGAGAATAAGAGGAAAGAGAGAGAGAGAGATGGTGGTCCATTGAATTGTTGGTTGAGCCTTTAACCTTGCGTGTTTATGAACCCAATGCCATTCCCTCAATATGGAGCCCCTCAACACCCCAATTGGCTTACTAATATTTTTTGTTACTCTTCCCTTTTTTTTTTTTTACTTACCGTGCCGTCAAATTTGTTGACTCATTCTTCATCCTCATCTACCTATTTCTCTCTCTCTCTATTTTATTTTGTTGAAATGTTCTCTCTATTTTCTTGCTTCTCTCTATTGATTAGTACTACTACTACTTTAATCTTGCAGGGCATAGGGACTATATATGGTCATCCATCTTCTCAAAAACAAATACTATACAAATTTGGTAATTATGGACATTACTTATTTAGATATGGGGTTTTTGTATCATGGGTTTTAGCTAAGAGCGTGTGATAAATTACTTGCTTTTTATTCACTTGAAAGTCTTGTACTAATTGATAAAATCAGTGAAAGAGTCAGTGAAAATTTTATTAAGGCCGCGGCTTTGGGGAATAAAGAAAATTCTCCGGGAATAAATTCTCGAAAGAATTCAGATTTTTTTGAAAATTCTCCGTGGAATAAATTTTTATCGGGAATACAAAATACATTTTTTTAAAAGTTCTCCTCCATCTCATCTTTTCTCTGTCACTTCATCTTCTCGCCACTTCATCATCTTCTCCGGCGAAGGTCGTCGGCCGACCAATTTTCCGATCGGCGTCCTTCAAACATAATTTTTTTTTTTTTGTTTTTTATGTTTGAAGGTCGCCGACCGGAAAATTGGTCGGCCGGCGACCTTCGCCGGAGAAGATGAGGTGGTAGAGAGAGGTGATGAGATGAAGGAGACTTTTTTTTATAGCATCTTCTAAAATTAGAAGCCCCTTAGAACTAAAAAAAAAAACATAAAAGTCAATCTTGTTTGACTAGTTTTAAGAAAAGTCTTTATTCCGGAGAATTTTCTTTATTCCCCAAAACCGCAGCCTTTATTACTTAACAGGTGCGAGTAGGGGTTTACTCGAGTCGAGCCGAGTAGTAAGGTGTTCAAGTTCTGTTGATGTATCTGACTGTTTGCTCTAGCTCGAGCTCGAACTCGTTCGACTAATTGTCCACTTTCTTGAGCTTGACTCGTATATGTTTGAAAGAGCTCGAAACTCACATTGTTTTAAGCTTGTTTATTAAAATACTTCAAATTAAAACAACTTCATAAATTATCAAAATACTTCAATGATCATTTGTCACATACAATAATAATGCTCAATGATTCATATTCCAATAATCTTGTAATGGTTGATATTCCATTTACAAGTTTCAAAACTAATACGTAATTATGTACTACACTATTATAATATTATAATAATATGTTAAACGAGTTGTTCACAAGTAGCTCGGGATACACTAAAGAGTGGTCAAACTCGGCTCATTTACATAAACGAGCATGATTTTGGGCTCGTATTAAGTTCGTACACACAAGCAATAGTCGAGCCAAACTCGAACAACTCGTTAAAAGCTCGACTCGAGTACACCCTAGGTACCACTGGGTGAGTGATAAGAAAACCCACAACAATGATCTAATATTGTACGTTGTTTTTAACACATACTATCATTTTTTTTTAAGAAGTGGACACGATACAGGGCCGGCCCTGAGCCCAAAGCAGGCAAAGCCTCGCTTTGGGCCACAACATGATAGGGCCACATTTTATGCCACATTTTTAAAAGCGCTCCAAATCTTATAACTTTTATAGCTAGATTTTATGGGCCCCCAAAAGTTATAAAACAAGAGAGATGGGCCACATTTTAAAACATGAGATCATATAGACCATCACCAGTTCAACCCTTCTACTGTTGACCATTTGGAAATTTAAACCCTATTATTAAGTTGGCCCAGCCCCCAAGTTCCAAGTCCCTCTCTTTCCATTTCTTCCCATATCCCTAGTTCTCTACCCATAACCCACCACCGTCTAAGACAGGAAGAGTGCAAGACTCCAAGTTCTACCCCACCACCGTCCAACCCATCACTCCCCAGTCCCCACATCAATTTCATAATTTCAGTCTTCAAATTCCCAATTTCAACCCCCAGTTATATTTCTCACTTTCCATTTCTGGTCACGACTCTTGCTTATTGATCTAAGTTAATAGAACGATCTGCTGAGTTTTTTTTTGTGCAGGGGGAGAATATAAAGGTAACTGATATTAAGAGTAGGATGTGAAAAATCATTGCATCATTTTCTAATGCTTTTTTTCCCGATTGTTTTGCTATCAAACCACAACTAACACTATCACTATAAATACCAGAAAAATAAAGCTAAAATTTCTTCGGTTTTGTTTCTCAGAAAGTAATGTTTTATTTCGGTCAAGTGACTCGGCGAGTTTCAAACTCGCTGAACCACTTAACTTGGAGTTCGACTAAGCATCTTTTTCCCTTCTTAAATCGTATTTTTTATTGCAAACCGGAACTTCTTTGGTCTCTTTTCTAATAAAATAATTTTGTAATGTTTATTTTGGTTTAAAATAAAAAGAAGGAAACCGAACTGCATAATTATTAACACAAGTTTAATGTTCAAACCTCACATTATGTGTAAGGAAAATGTAGAGAGTTTAGATTTAATTTTTTTTGCTTATGAAACGTGCGTGGGCCACATTATTAAATCTCGCTTTGGGCCTCCAATATCTCAGGACCGGCCCTGACACGATAACTTGTTTAATAGATGATCGACTAGACATAGATATTGGAATGTATTGATTCTAACTTGACGAATAAATAGTTCCACTCGGGCACATCAAATGACTCCGATTTACCAACACTTTAGATTTGGATAGTCTCGATTATTAATTGTAACTTACATTTTATATTCTTCTAATACACGTCTATGTTCACGTTCTTGATAACTTTTAAGAAAACCAAGTTCAATTTCCTCTCTCTCTCTCTCACACACACACACTTTTCTCTACTCTACGTTTTGTTTTGTCTGTTTAGAACTTATCTTCTTTCTCTCTCTCTATCTACTTTTAGTTTGGGTAGGTGTTCCCCCAGAGAGATCTTGTGTGATTCCTGTGTGAGTACTCCATCAAAAAGGTGAACAACTTTTTACGATTAGGTAAAGGGATGAATATATAGAGAGAGAGAGAAGAAGTATGCATGTAATTAAACATAGGGTTTAACAACACGTCGATGTGCTTCATTACATGAAAATATATACATACAGAACGTTTGAGGAGGATAATGAGGAGGAGCTCAGCTCAAGAAAGATGGTAACTTTTCCTCTACGTGATTCAATTCAACAACAAAACCCCCAACCCAAACTTCATTCATCTCTTCTCACGTGATTCTTTAGGCTTCTAATTTACTTCAACCCCACGGGCAGGTAGACAAGTCACGTGATATACGGGAATTTGTCTGACTTCTACGTACTACAAATTGCATGGGCCGTCGTCAATTACTTACATACTTTTTTTTTTGTTGAATGAATTACTTACATACTTGACTAATTCTTTTTTTTTTTGTTGTTGAAAAACTTAGACTAATTCGCTTCTAGGCTAATCCTTTAGGCTAGCGCTTTGTGTAAAGCAAAATAGTTTCTGGCGTGTGAAGACTTAGTAAAAAATTGGTCAATTTTGTTTGACAATTTTATTTTATGGAGAATATTTTTTACCTCTCTCTCCCCACCTCAGCTCTCTGCCCACCACTCTCTCTGTCTTCTCCGACCAGGTCGCCGGCTGTAAAATTTTTCGATCGGCGACCTAAAAAGATTAAAAAAAAAATCACCCACTCTCTCTCTAGAAATTCCGGCGAAGGGGTTTCCCTTCGTCGGGTATGTTGAAGAACATACCGACCTGATCTGTTGAAGAACAGACCGATCTGGTCGGTTGAAGCACAGACTAGATCCGGTCTGTTCTTCAACAGACCGAAACTCCGGCGAAGGGAAACCCCTTCGACGAGTTTCTAGAGAGAGAGAGAGAGTGAGTGAATTTTTTTTTTTTTTTTTTTATCTTTTCAGGTCGCCGACCGAAATTTTTTCCGACCGGCGACCTGGTCGGAGAAGACAAAGAGAGTGGCGGGGAGAGAGAGAGGTGAGGTGGGGAGAGAGAGGTATAAAATATTCCCCATAGAATATGTTTCTCCGAAAAATTTTCAAAATTAAATTTTTTCCGACCGGCGACCTGGTCGGAGAAGACAGAGAGAGTGGTGGGGAGAGAGAGAGAGGTGAGGTGGGGAGAGAGAGAGGTGAGGTGGGGAGAGAGAGAGAGGTGAGGTGGGGAGAGAGAGGTATAAAATAATAATAAAATATTCCCCATAGAATATGTTTCTCCAAAAAATTTTCAAAATTTTACATATTCCCTTTAAAATTTCACTCCCCGGAAACTATTTAGCTTTCCCCAAAGCGCTGGCCATTCTTTAACCTCACACAATTGATAGAAAAAATGATCTTAAAATCCATTTTTGTCACGGGATAGACAATTAGTCTCGACTCTGCCATGAAGGCCAGCCCTTAGTTCAAATTTTTTTTGAAATTATCTTAGTTGTAGACAATATTACGAGGGTAAAGAAACACAATTGACAAAAGGTCGATTTTTTTTTTGCGCAAATACCCATCTGCTTGGAAAATCTCGTAAATTTCTATTATGCATGGCTAAGTCCTATTTTGTTGTTCAACTTGAATACAAAGATGTTTTTCTTCCTCAACTCATTTTTATTTCATCATAATCCGTTGTATGAAGAAAAATAATACGACATGAACAAGCATAACACAATATACTTGTTCATAATTATATACGTTATGAGCTGAAAATAAACTTGGACTAGCATATCAAAATAAATGTCTTTTTTCCATTTCCTCCTTTTAATGTTTGATAGTTTATGTGAGCTAAGATTTTAGCACTAGTTCACCATTAATTCTATTTCTATTGAGAGAGAGATTGCGAAAGAATTTGTGTATATCATCTAATTACGTTTCATTTGTCTATTTATAGTATTGCATAGACAATCTTTCAAAGACTCTTTTGATACATAGTTTCACAAATTTTGGTTATCTGCTCGAAACAATTTTATTTATTTAGGGTTTTCTTCTCTGTCTCCCTCTCTCGAGAAGTCCCTTAACTGTCATAACACATTATATATGTACCACTCTATATCTAAGAGCATCTCCAATGGGACACTCTAACAAACACTCTATAAATCCTAACTGTCAAGGGTCAATAGAGATTCTCTTTCCTAAACGTTAATGTAGAGATACTCTAATTTTTGTTGGTTTCCAATGGAGACCTCTAAAGTCTTTATACTTAATACACATGTCCCTCTTCAATCCAATGGAGACCTCTAAAGTTTTTTTTTTTTTTTTTGATGAAAAACTACTTTTTATCTGTTCAATCCAATAGATAAAAAGTAGTTTTTCATCAAAAAAAAAAAAAAATAATAAAAAGTAGTTGAAAAGTAAAGGTTTCTATTGGTTGGAATTCTAAAGTAACACTTAGAGAGTCTCAAGTAGACACTCTCATTTTAGAGTTTTTTTCTCTAGACATTCTATAATAAATGTGTGCACCTCATAATAGAGTGTCTAACAAAGTGTTCAATTGGAGATGATTTTTTAACAAAACTCCAAAAAAACATATGTGGCACTCTAAGTGTTATAGATTTAGTGTCCCATTGGAGATGCTCTAAGTGTTTGAACACTTTCGAGATATGTAGCAAAATATAACAAATTAAAAATTATACTACTGTAGTGCGTGATCGGCTCAAATGCATGCCCAAACTCAATAGAATCAATTTACACATTCCTTTCATTTTTTGTAGATATTTGTAGTCATAAAATTTCACCATGCATATTAGCTAGTTGTCCACTCAAATGTGTGAGGTCAGACTCAGCAGAATCAATTTACGAAATATCTCTCTTTTTAGATATTTTAGATCATAAAAGAAATCTAAAATATCTTGCTCCCTCCTTTATTTTTCCTGATTGGAGAACAATTAAAGATAAGAAAAATGGTATCAAATCCTATCCAAGTTTACTGAGGTATTAAAATGAGTTACGTGGCACTATAAAATATGTCCAAGAAGAAAAGGGCAACTATAGTTAGAAGACGAAATATATAAGGCTGGAAATTCTAACGCGTAGCTAACTGTAAAACAGAAAATTGTTGAAGGAGAGAACGATTCAACTCAAAAGATTTGGGGAGGGTGGGCACAGAGTTCAGAAGAAGGAAAACTGTTTTATGCCCCCACATAGAGAAACAAAAAGCTAGCATAGTCATTTGCAAATATCTCATATAAGATATTTTATCGGGAATATATGTCGACCCACTTGATAAAAGATAGTTGCCTAGTTGGGATATTAAGGATCAATAAAATTCAACCTTTGAGGGGTGGGGTTCTGTTTGCATGAATCGTAACAGAAGGGAGGGTTAAATAGAGATATTTCAAGAAAACACTTCATTTTTGAACTCTCGTGACACATCCGTAATTGTCAAATTCGTAACTTTTTATGTTTAACATAATACAGATCAAATCTTTATATACCTTCAAAAATAACTATTGTTTCTTTGTAAAAATAATCACTTCACACAAGTACATAAAAGAACTTCAGAAGTTTGCATTAAAGACAAAAAAGAACTGAGTTGACGATCTCTATTATGCCACCTAAAAGCAACTCAAATTCGAGCAAACCTCTGAAAATCTCAGGAGTCGGGTTTGAAAGTAGGTATCTTTCCTACTTGACCATTTATAAATACTCTACTAGAAAGATTTGTCCAATAGACAATTCAAGAAAAAAGATTTGATCATGAGAATAAATGAGTTTCTTAGATGACACTTACAGATAATAAAGATGACATTCTAAATTTAGAGAAATTTGGTCAAAACTCCCTATAAATTTTTTGTTTTGGTGAATAATGAATGATAATTAAATTTTTTTACTTAAGCTCTCTGGGTTTTTTTTTTAATTTGCGACAGCTTTGTGTTACCTTGCAACACATTGCGACAACTTTGCAAGATCTTGGAACAACTTTGCAAAAAACGTTGGATTTTAACCAAATGAAATACAAACATTTGGGCTTTAAACCCAAAAAAATATAAATTTTGGGTTTTAACAAAAAAAAGAAAATATAACTTATCTTTTTAACTTAAAAAAAGTTCAAAATTGGATCGTTTATCTAAATTTATGCTAAATTTATAGTGCCCTCTTGAAGATAATATAATAACTTTTGCCACATCATTTTAGAGTTTCAAATAAAGTTTTGCATTAGAGATTAATTCTTAGTAAAAATTAGGGGTGAGCAACGGTCTGTGCCGACCATTTAGGGTCAAGCCGAACCAACCAATAGCGTTTTGGCTAAATCTTCTGCTGAAATCGAGTCGATCAAATCGTCAATCGACTTCTTTCGACTTGATTCGGTTCGACTCGACTAAGTTCGGTTGGTCGGTCTGGTCAAACTCACGTAACCAAATAAAACATGAGGAAAGAAATTAACTGAAGCAAGAATAATATATAGAAGTTAAAATTCAATATTACAATTTAAACTATTAACGATTTGAATACCTAAATATTTATTTATTAGTTTACGATCCATATTAAGTAATGATAATTCATTTATAGTATTATACAATGTATGTATAATGGGATATACACAAATTATATATATATGTATAGTTCGGTCAGTTCGGTTTTGGTGGTTTTCAAAAATCGAAGCCAAAGCCAAACCAAACAATGATCGATTGACTATTTTTTTAGCCGAACCGAGTCGAACATTGTTCGGTTCAACATAAAAATCAGATTCGGTTAGACCGAGTTCGGTTAGGTCGGTTTGGCTGATCGTTGCTCACCCCTATCAAACTCGGTTTGGTTGGTCGTTTCGATCTGGTCGGTTTGGCTGATCGTAGGAGGGGGGCTACATAGGTAGGGGTGAGCAGTGGTCGGTCAAACAGATAAGACCGAACTCGGTTTGGGCGGGTTTTATCAATAAAACACCAAAAGTCATATTTATAGGGTAAAGTGTTTTTAGTTTTCTAAGTTTCTCAACTAATATAGGTAGGGGTGAGCAGTGGTCAGTCAAACCGACAAGACTGAACTCGGCCGAATCAAACCGAATTATTTTTAGGACGAATCGAACAGTGTTCGGCTCGGCTCGGTTGAAAAAACGATCAACTAATCGCAATTTGGTTTGACTTCGACTTGGGATTTTGAAAATCGCTCAAACCGAACCGACCGAACTACATACTGATTTTATGGGAGAATTACTTGCCTACTTGGAGTTGAAGATTCAAAAAAGATATTTGGCCACATTTTTTTTGAAAAATACACTTCTTTTGAAGTTTTACATACTTGTTTGACTTTGTTTATGAAATCGTATCTTTTTAAATTTATTTATGTGTCTATGACAGTTACAAGACAATTAAACTTAAATATATGGTTGTTGCAAGATTTTAGTTATTTTGTTTGTAATACGTTATCTCTTAACATTTTGATTGAAATTACATTGTTAAACATTATTGTAGGGTTTTGTACGTCTCTAAGACTACTTAATCACTTAACTAGTGTTGTAAGCGGAATCTCAAACATCATATGTTTAACACTAATCTACCAGGATCGCATGCAAAAACTAATAATGAACTAGAAACTGAAAGTAGAATAACTGGATTCGCTTGCCAGAATAAGATTCCAACTCCTTTATCCCGAAGATGATAGCTCCAATTGTCGCTCCTCTACTTGAGACACCCCAACAAGTGACTTGATCTCCCTTCTTTGATGTCAGCTAGGACTCTATTGAAGGTTGAGAAGAAGAACCGTTCTTCTTTTGACTGTTTAGATAGATTAGGAGTTTTTTCTCTAAAACCCTCTCTCTCTCTTCACTTAGCTGTCTGAGAGAGAAGGGTCGTTTTTCTCTAGAGATAAATCCACACCTTTTTTGTTCTATAATGGTCCTTATATTAAGAAATCCTAATAGGAATAATATTCAGATTAGAATTTGATCCAGACCACAGAAAAGATAAACATAAGAATCCTATCTGATTGGGAATCAGGTGATAGGGATTCCCTATCAGGGTTTCCCCTAATAGTGTGTCCGGACACTTCAGCCCATAAATGGGCTTGGCCTGGTCGGCCCACTCCCTTTATGTGGTCGGCCAGATCAACCCATTAATGGGCTTGATCTGTCCGACCCATAACTTCCTTTTTATGCATTCCGGGCTTCTCTTTCGAACCCGGTTCTTTCAATCTTTTTGCGCCTATCAAACTGGATCATATCCAAATGTAGGCAAGCTCCCACTAGTCAAATCTCTCTGATCAAGCCACCACTCTTTGGGTTATAGGACCCGACTTATGTTAGCCGCGAATCACCGAAGTGACCCGACAATCGTAAGCGGCTTCTAGCTAAACATTACGATCCATAATTGGACCGGACTAGATGATCTTCCGGATAAAGTCATCGTTATAACTGACAAATTAAGTGCATTGCCATCTTGGTCGAAGGACACTCCTTCAGAGAGGCATCGCCTTCAGATTGAACGGATATATCCTTCAATTATCATTTTATTAGTTTCATTTTTCTCACGTTTTATATGGTTTATTGAGTTCGGTCAGACCGACCAAACTAACTCAATCAAACCAAATCGAACCGGGCGGAAAGAAGTTGGTTGGCGGTTTATCGGCTCGACTTCAGTCGGTGATTTAGTCAAACCGGCATTGATTGGTTTGGGTTCGGCCAGACCCTAAATTGTCGGCAACCGATCGCTGCTCACCCCTAAATATAGGAAAGTATATAATATATATAATAATAATATACGATTAAAAATGATATTCTAAAAACACGAAACTCAATCTTCTAAAATTTCAAAAACTGTGGTATATCACGTGCCCTATGGCATGAACAATTGTATAAATCAAATTTGAGGAAATTTTAACGCAATGCTTTTTTAAGCGATCCATAGTATTTCTCCAGGCGCTCTCCCAAACAGGCCACTCGACTTTCCATATTTATTATTGATATATTTCGGATACCCTAACTTTTCAGTATTCTACTTTTTGTTTATTTTTTCTTAAATTAGTTATTTTATTGAAAGAGAGAGGTTTCAATTTATTTTCTTTACCCTTTGAAATTTTTTTGTTTCCTTTTTTCTTTAATTAGTTATTTTATTTCTAAGAAGGACACAACTATTTTATTTCTAAGAAGGACACAGTTATTTTGTTTCTAAGAAGGACTTTATTTAAATTCTGGGGAGAATTTCAAGACATATCCTTCCGTTACATTAGTGTATCCTGATTTTCTGATTTCCTAACTAATATAGCAAAGTAGGGAATATATATCTAATAGCAATATTTGATGATAAATACACGAAACTCGATCTTCTATATCTTGAACTCTTATTGATTGTCGGATCTTCGTCCTCTCGTTCTGTCACGTTATTCACACATCTCTTTCCTTATTTTGTGAAAGTAGAAAACCCAAAACGAATTTGAATAATCAAAAGCTACGCCCTTTCTTATTAGTAAAGACATCATACATAATATATTTTTTTCCATATTGTTTCAGTCTAATATCATTAGTAAGATGTGAAATATAAAAAAAAAAGACATGAAAGTAAAGACTAAAATCAATTGGTATAATACTTAGCAACCAAAAGTAATCTTTTCGATCGCATCTAGAAAATATTGTAAAATTTAGGAAATACCGTCACTGAAATCAATTCGTCTTGACCAAATAAGATTATGTAAAAGTAATATAGAGTTGTCTAGATATTCAAACGTTATAAGTGCAAATATAATATTTAGCAACGACTAATATTCTCGTCGATCGTACAATAGGTATTTCTTCCCGAATAGTCAACTACCAAATCAAGCAATACAATTTTTTTGGTATCAAAAATATTAAGAAAAAGGTATGAGACGTGTAAAAATTTTGCTAGTTGGTGGTATTCGAGTAGGAAATAAAAGGTAGGGACTTTTTTCGAATTTAAAGAAAGTTAAATTCATTCAAGATCCAAAATTGGTTAATTTTTTTTTAAATGGTAACTAGCTATTTTCTTGTTTTTTCCTTTATCGAAACAATAAAGCTAGACAGCCCGTCCAAAAGAGACTGCCGCTTGAACCGTCTTGCCATTTGGACAAGAGGACAAAGCGGCAGCTGTCTAGCTTTTCTCTCTCCCAAAATGGAAAAACGGAGTTACCTTTCAGGTTCTCAAATTACTTTTCAAAACCTATATCAACGGTTGAGATTAATTGCTAATAAAATAATCAACAAAAACCAAGTTGTACCATTTCATACTCATTCAAGCTCTTACTTATTTTTCAAAGCTAACCAAATAATCAATAGAAATTAATAAAATATTCGACTGTTGATATTATATTCTCCACATTCAAAGCTTTTACTCTTTTTTTGTATTTGTTATAAAGAACTTACTCTTTATATTTGGTGAACTTTTTTTGTTTGTTGAACAGTATTTCGTGAACTTAAACACCATAATACATTAATTTGATTGCTCCTTAACAAAAAAAAGACACATTAATTTGATTGCGGCTTTCAAAAATAAAAAAAGTTATCGAGAGAACAAAGATTTAGTTAATAATTATTGAGTCAGTAACATATCTTTTTCCAGTCTAATAATTCATTTGATCAAATATTTCTTCCTGGTCTTCATCTTCTATCTCTCTACATTTCTCTCTGAGAACGACAGAGAAATAGTCTGTAGAAGATATATATATGTATATATAGAAAGAAAACCAAAGCAACAAGAGAGAAGTAGACGGTAACACTGAGTGGGAAGGAACAGTAAAAACTTTAAAATCTTATTTTAGGCGGCAAAGACGGATGGACATATCTTGGGGGTGCTCATTACTTCATTAGTGTTAAACATAAAAAGTCCAAATGTGAATTTTTGTGGTATAGGTTTAAACTAAAGTGGATGGCAGGAATCAACGAACAGATTTAAGAAAAAAGAAACCAAAAATTTAATATCATATATTAAGGCCTTAAGATTAAGAAAAATTTGATAAGTAGAGAAATACAAAATGTGATAGAGAAGAGGTGAATAGCTTAATTGGAGAAGGTTATTTTGTTGACAATAAATCTCAACCGCCCATGTTGAAATTCAAGGTTTCAAAAGCACTTTGAGGGCCCACCAGAAGGCCTGATTTATTAAGGCCGTTTTTCCAACTAGACAGCAGCCGCTTTGTCCTCTTGTCCAAATGGCAAGACGGTTCAAGCGGCAGTCCCTTTTGGACGGGCTGTCTAGCTTTATTGTTATCGAAAAGGACTCTCACGTTCTTATAAGAGCTTCAACCTTTGCCCTCTTTTCAGTCTCACGAGTTACCAAGTGCTAGAGAGAGAGAGAGAACAGAGGGGAGGTCTAGAGAGAGAAAATTTTGAGATGAGAACAAGAGGAGGGGTTTGCTACCAAATTAGATCTGAACAGATCATCAATAAGAAGAGGAATTTTTCTAGGTTTGATTTTAAAGAACAAGTGCCTTTCAAAAGATTAAAAACATCACCGGAAATCACAGCAAAATATGATCTGTTAGATGTTTTGCCGGACGAGCTTGTTATTTGCATACTGAGTAAATTAATTTCTTCGGCTGATTCTACTTCAGATTTCTTCAATATCCTATTAACGTGAGTTATTCTACGATTTTGTTTCTTCTGATCTAACTTTTTTTCTGGATTGAAAAATCATCTTGATGAAATCGTCAAGAAAATTTGTAAACTAGGTTGTTAAAGTACAATATTTGATTAACTGAAAAACAGCTCTAAGAGGCTGAACTCTCTTGCCTTCACGGATGAAGTTTTATCAAAAGCCTCTACAAATTGCTTAGCTGTTCAATCAGATAAGTGGTCTGAATCCGCTCATCTGTTTCTCAAACAGTGCTCTATCGCCGGAAACCTTGAAGCATGTTATATTCTCGGCATGGTAAATCTCTCTCTCTAGCTCCATCTCTCTCTTCTTTCTCTATTTGGCCATTGGAGGTGTACTAATTTAATTTTCGGTTCTGTTTTTTCAGATCCGATTTTATTGTTTAGAAAACAGAGGAAGCGGAGCGTCGCTAATGGCGAAAGCAGCAATGAAATCTCACGCGCAGGCACTTTACTCACTCTCGGTGATTCAATTCAATGGAAGCGGTGGCACCAAGAATGATAAAGATCTCCGTGCCGGCGTCGCACTTTGTTCACGCGCAGCTTATTTAGGCAATATCGACGCGCTTCGTGAACTAGGTCACTGCCTTCAAGATGGTTACGGCGTTAGTCAAAACATCACAGAAGGTCGAAAATTTCTCATTCATGCTAACGCCAGAGAAGTCGCGTCGTTACTACTCGATATCTCTTCATTTCCGTCACTAACGTGGCAATCTTCAAATCGTAACGGAACTTGTGGACCTCGAATAGGTTGTCCGTTACTTAGTGATTTTGGATGTAACGTACCAGCACCCGAAATTCATCCGGCGAACCGTTTTTTAGTTGAATGGTTCGCCACCAGAAGAAATGATTTGGAAAGTCAATCCGGGTTAAGGCTTTGTTCGTATTCCGGTTGCGGGCGACCCGAAACAAGACGGCACGAGTTCCGACGTTGCTCGGTTTGTGGAACGGTTAATTACTGTTCCCGAGCTTGTCAGGCTCTTGATTGGAAGTTGCGCCACAAGGTTAATTGCATACCCATGGCCCACGAAGGGGAGGTGGATGGTGAAGTTAACAATGGCGTGAACGTTAACTTTGACGGAGACATTGTTGGGGTTCAAGAAGAAAATGAAAACGACGAGGTGTTGGAGGAAATTGAAACGGATGAGGTGATGGAGGAAACTGAAAAGGATGAAGTGTTGGAGGAAATTGAAAATGATGAGGTGTTGGAAAAAATTGAAAACGATGAGGTGTTGGAAATTTAAAGTAAAATTAGGAAGGTTGAGGAGAATTTAGAAACTTTTTTGGATACTTATGTAAAGAGGGGAGGGATAGAAAGTGGAAAGGTAATATTGGTGGATGAGTTCTGTCCAATGTCTTTTTCTTTACAAAATCAAGTGGCTATTAAATTCAATTCCATTCGTTCTCTAGGTTTTATTGTTCTACAAAAAAGAAAAGTTGGAAAGTCTTGATATGTGCTTTGTTTTACCGGATTAAATTCAATGCCATTCCGGCAAAAGGCACTTGACGGAATTGCTATTTGCGTCGGTCAGGTGTCCAGTGGCGCGGGGAATGGCCTGGGTGTCCAGCCGGGCTACCCTAATAACTTTTTCTTTGTTATCTTCGTGTCTTCTCTTTCTTATCCTTGTTATCATCATCATCATGCTGTCATGAAAACAATCTTGATTCTAAACCCATTACCGATCCAAAATGAGTAGTTAAAGAAAGAAAAAACTTTATGTTACAGAGAGAAAGAGAGAAACAATTATGGAAAGAACTTCGATTCAAAATGGGGTATTTAGCGATACCCCCTCATCCCTAATGTCCAATTAGGGATGCCCCTTTTTTAATTGGATATTAGGGATGCCCCCTTTTTTACACTTAAAAGTACTTAATTACCCTTATCTTCATTTTTTTTCTTCAATTTCTTATACATCTTTGGTGTTATGCTTACCAACAAGTTTTTGTTTCTCATAGTTATTTTTCTCTTATCCATCTTTTTCTAACTTTCCAACAACATTTATCGAAAATTTAAAATTGATAAATCACAATAATTCAAAATAAAAATCGTAAATTGTAATAAAAAAATTTTAACTTACTAATTTTTCAATGTATACGAGTTATAATTAATAAAAAGAACAATAGATATCAAGAGGTCTTCTTCAAATTAGTTATATATATCAATTTTAACGTAAAATGAAAACAAATGTGAATTTAAATTTTTTTCTTAAAATTTACAATTTTTATTTCGAATTGGTTTGATTTATTAATTTTAATTTTTCGATAAATGTTGTGGGTAAATTAAAAAAAGATGGATAAGAGAAAAAAAACTACGAGAAGCGAAAATAAGTTGGTAAGCATAACATCGAAGAGGTATAAGAAATTGAACAAAGAAAAACAATAAGGATAAGGGTAATTTTGTACTTTTAAGTGGAAAAAAGGGGGCATCCCTAATATCCAATTAAAAAAGGGGGCATCCCTAATTAGACATTAAGGATGAGGGGGTATCGCTAAATACCCCATTCAAAATCAACTTCAATCATACATTCACACATGATGAGGAGTTGGAGAAAAAAACCTTAATTACAAACTCTTGTTCCAAAACCACTACTAATAATACCATCGATCTTGTCTCAGACTCGAATCAATCGGAGACTCAAAGCAAGGGTTAAGACTAGTCAGTTTGAGACTTCTCTGTCTGACTCTGAGTCCAAGGTCTTGTTTTGAGTTTTAAACGAGTCGATTCTTGTCTTTTATATCCAAGTGCTAATATGTTGGGGTCAAAGGAGACTGACTAATCTCTTTAGTCAGTCTTCGGCTATAGGTGCTAACAACCTGTTGGTCGGGTGCTGACCCATTTTATTTTTAGGTTAATTTCGTTTTGGCCCCCAATTTGGGGACAACTCACCGTTTTGACCTCCATAAGTGTACGCCAGTTACATTTGGCCCAAACTTCCTGTTTGGCCCCTCAATTTTTTTTAAGTCTCCCAATTATACCCTCATGGCAATTCTGTAATTTAACTGTGTTTTTTTTTCTTTTTGTCCACCTCACCTCCATAACTTCCACATCACCTTCTTCCACATCAGACGGTGCCGGAGAATGTCACCGGCCGGAGACTTTTCCGGCGACCTAATTTTTTTTTTTTTTTTAATCTTCTCCTTCTTCCTCAACCTTTACCTTCTTTCTATCTCTCTATCTTTTCTTTCTCTCTCTTCTCTTCCATCTCTTCCTCCTCGTCTCTCTCCCTTCACCTCCTTCTTCAAAAAACATTACCAGTAAAAAGAGAAGGAGAAGGTCCCTTTATACCTTGATCTCTAATCGGATAAGACAAAGAGGTGAGGTGGAGAGAGAGTGAGGTGAGGTGGAGTGTTTTTTTTTATTTTCCCTTAAAATTTATTTCCCCAGAAAATTTCTAAAATTCTACATATTCCCTTTAAAATTTCACACCCCGGAAACTATTTAGCTTTCCAAAGCGCTGGCCTTTTTTTATTTCACATTTTTCGATCCGTCAATAAACATTACGATAAGTAGTATTTTTTGTTCAATTAATTTTTCTTTTGTATCATTCGAATTGGCTTGAAATATTTTCCTTTCATTGTGAAAAAAGGACTATTATGTGGCACTTTTGTTATGATGGCCTCCGTCATATAACTTAAGAAAATTCTAGCTTGCATCTAAGTTCACCAGAAACTATTGTAATTGTCGAATTTCACTTAAAAAAAATGTTGTTTTTTTTTTTCCTGAAAAGAAAAGTGTTTTGTACAACAAAACTATTTCTGTTTTAAATTGGAGGTAAAACAGTTGCTAAAACTATAGTTCTTGTCATCTTTTAAACAATATGCAATTAAAATTTTTTGTTATGACATTAATTGGGAAGTTGTTTATAAACAAAAAAAAAAACTATTTTTTGAGGGAGAGGCCCAAAAAATGGAGGGTAAATAAGCATTACCCCCAGCCCAAAAAAAAAATTAGAACCCAGTCCAAATTGTCAGGACAGCTCACAGTTTCCTGGTTTTTATTTTATTTATCCCTCTTTTACCCCTCCACGGGAAATTTCTGTGTTTTCTGACAATCTGACGGACGACAGCGAATCAATTAATTCCCCGTACATGACGTCATGTCAGAGAAACATTCAGATTTTCTGAAAATTCAAAAATGGCGCCATTTTTTGACGAAATTTCAGCCAATTTTTTTGGATCCCTCCCATTATATTTTGTTTCAACTCCTTCTTTCTTCTTATTTATACATCCAAAAATCTTCTTTTCATCATTCTTATTTTGTTTTTCACATTTTATCTTCTTCATCTCTTTCAATCTCTAAAAACATAAATTTTCTTTTCTTTCTCTCTCTAAAAGTTTTATTTTCTTATTTTTGGATGTCCATCATTCTTTTTTGTTTCACATTTTATTTTCTTCATCTCTTTCAATCTCTAAAAACATCAATTTTCTGTTCTTACTCTCTCTAAAAGTTTTATGTTCTCATTTTTGGGTGTTCATCATTCTTATTTTGTTTCACATTTTATCTTCTTCATCTCTTTCAATCTCTATAAACATCAAAGTTTTCTGTCTCTCTCTCTAAAAGTTTTATGTTCTTATTTTTCTTCTTCATCACTCTTATTTGTTTCACATTTTATCTTCTTCATCTCTAAAAACATCAAAGTACATAACCAAATGTCCAGTGCACAGAACCATTTCCGGTACAGGAGAAAATTCCCAGTTCAAAAGTGTCCAGTACTAAACCAAATGACCAGTACATAGAACAATTCCCGGTGCACAAGAAAATTCCCCAGTACAAAAATGTCTAGTGCATAACCAAATGACGAGTACACAGAACAATTCCCGGTACACAAGAAAATTCCCACTACAAAAATTTCTAGTACATAACCAAATGGCTTGTACACAGAACAATTCCCGGTACACAAGAAAATTCCCAGTACAAAAATGTGTAGTACATATCTAAAAAATGACCAGTACACTAAATAGTTCCCGGTACACAAGAAAATTTCTTTATACAAATCAATGAAATACTACCAAAAATGAAGAAATTTGTTGAGATTGGAAAGAGATCAGAAATAAATCAGGAAAAAAAGAACGAAATTTGTTGAGATTGGAGAGAGAAATATGTGTGGGAGAAAATAAAAAAGAAATAAGAAATAAATCTGGAAAAAAGAACGAAAATGGCAAGTTGGTAAATTTTGTAATGGCAATTCTGTAAATTCATGGAAAGTACAAGGTTTAATGTCAGGTGCGTCAGACTATTTTCCAAAAAAATTCGAATTTCCCGGGAATTTTTCGATGGCAATTTTGTGAATTTATGGAAAGTACACAGTCTGATGGGAGGCGTGTCAGATTACTTGTCAGAAATTTTCGAGTTTTCCGGGAATTTTTCGATGGTCGTTTCGTAAATTTCAAAAAGAAGAAGGGTGTTTCGGAAATTCCACCCCTAGCCTGACTTTTTTGGACCTGCCCCTCATTCTTTATCTGCAGTGGGCCTGATACATATTGTTGGGCTGATTTTGGGCCTTTTGCCCAACCCCTCTTTACAAAATTAGGTAGAACTCTCAAATATCAGAAAATGGCTTATTTATGCCCTTAAATGTTATCAAACAATTTGTGTGATTGATTGATAGGCGTACACTATCAGAGATAGGTGATAATGTTAAAGGGCCCCATTTCTGCGCTTGCTTTAGACCCCGCTACCCTTGGGCCGGCCCTTGATCAGATACACCCAATTCTAAGTTACATTATTTATAAAAATAAATGTTGCAAATAAATAAACACTATTATTCATGATTCAAACACAATGCTCAAAATCTAGTGGTATAGAAAATCAAGTTTGGATGACCAGACCAAAGAGAAGGTTGATAGATTTGTAGGTCTCTCTCTTTCACTACAAATCGAATATGAGAAATATGATACTGTATTTGATATATAGTTAACAAGCCAAGATAATTGAGAAGAAAACCTAGAATAAGACATAATAAATTTGAAAATAATCACCCTTTTATTAACATTAAACCTAGTTAATTATCTCTAGGGGGACAAGTATTTACTTTTAACTTGGCATTCATTCGTTTCACCCAACATTATTCCATCAGTGCTAGTTCTATTTGATGAAAGTTTGAACTTGATATTCTCACACAAAACATTCACCAGTTCCCTTTCCTTCCAAAACATATACTTAAATCTTTCCCTAATCGACATCCTAAGATCAAAACTCACCACATTATTATCACGATCCCAAATAATTTCTCTCCCTCCTGCTTCATCAAGGTATACAGAAGAATCCATGGAGAAGGAGAAAGTAATATTGTTGTTGGTGTTCTTGTTTTGATAGAATGGTGGAAGTAATTTTTGTGTGACAAGTGTGTCTCTGAAAAAAACCGAAGCATTGATTTGTTCATAATTGAATGTGAACTTATGGTATGGGTTTCGAACAAGGAGATAGAATTCCCAGTTTGATCTCAACTCTAGTGAAGAAACGTTGAAGTTGGAAAGTGAAGCATTGTTGACTCGAAATACAGGAGGGCTGCGAGGGGTAACCGAGATAATAGTCAGCAAGATGAGAAAGATGAGCATTAAAGTGATCAACACAACTGCGACTGCTACAATAGCCTTTCCGACCGGAAATTGATTATTATTCGCCATTGTTTAGAACCAGTAATTGATGACTGTTAAGATGTTTCTTCTGAGTTCTGATCATATTATATAGAGAGATGGAAAGCGGCTAGGTAGAGTAGAATCTTAGGTGCTGTTTGTTTTTTATTTTTTTCAGATCTGAAATCTGAATCGAGACATAATTCAGATTTCAGATGTTTGTTTTTTATTTTTGAAAAATCTGAAAATATAGCTGAATTAAGTTGTGGTCTGAATTGGCTGAAAAAAACCCCCATATTTCAGACTTCAAAACAAGTCTGAAAAAGAGACCCCCAAGCTGAAATAGGTCAATTGACTTTTATACCCCTTTGATTTACAGAAATTTTCTCATCCACATATGCAAGTCAGACGACCACCACCTAAGTCAGATCGCCACCGGCACCTAAGTCAGATCGCCACCGCCACTTAAGTCAGATCGCCACCGCCACCTAAGTCAGACCACCACCACCACCGCCACCACCACCGTCAACATAACACCAAAGCCACCACCGAAGACCTAAGGCCACCACCGTCAACACAACAACATAGCCACCACCGGAGACCTAAGTCAGGCCCCCACCGTCAACACAACACCAAAACCACCACCGGAGACGTAAGCTAGACCACCACCGTCAACACAAGACGAAAGCCACCACCGTCAACACAAGACGAAAGCCACCATCGTCAACACCAAAGCACATCAACACATATCACGACCACCGCCACCACACATCACGACCACCACAACCACACATCACGACCATCACCACACATCACGGTCACCACAACCACCACAGAGAAAAGGAAAGAGAGGGGGAAGAGAGAGACCCTCGCCGGATACGGTGAGGGTTAGCTTTGATTACCTTCGGTCAGAGAAGGAGATTGAGAGATATCCGGCGAGAGTTAGCAAGAGAGAGAGATCCCGCGAGGGAGAGAGATAAATAGATCTGGCAAGGGAGAGAGATTTGGTGAGAGAGATAGATCCGGCGAGAGAGAGAGATCCGGTGAGGGTGAGGGTGAGGGAGATGGAGACTTCTGAAATGTTTTGGTTTTTGTATACAGAGAATGTATCCCTAGGTTTTTACTTTTTAGGGTTTTTACTTTTTAGAGTTTTTATAACTTATTTTTATTTGCCCAAGAGACCAAAGATAAAAAAGAAATAAATTTCATATTAATTAGGGGTATAAATGTAATCTTAATTTTTCAGACTTCATAATTCAGATTTACAAAACAAACATCCAAATTCAATCAATTCAGATGCGGCTAATTCAGATTCGGCTAATTCAGATTCAGCAAATTCAGATTCAGACGTAAATAAAAAAACAAACATCACCTTAGTTGAATTAGTAAATCTAGTCTGTTTGGGACTCTGTTGGATGACCCACACAAAAGTTTCTATTAACAAAAAAAAAAAGAAAATCAAATCCAAATCCGGTTAGTTATATACACTCCGTTTCCAATTTTTCCCTCTAATCCCAGTTAAGTTGTGTTTGGGTTATTGAAAAACACAAGTTTCTAATTTTTCCCTCTAAACCCAGTTAAGTTGCGTTTGGGTTATTGAAAAACGCCCGTGCAACTTGATGGTGTATGCTTATCGATTAATAGTCAATAGTTTAGAGATTTGTTTTTCTAAATACAACAATTACAAGTTTATGATTATCAATCGGGTTTTAACGAATACATCTTCCGGAATTCGGGTAGTTCATTACCTTGAATTTTGAGTTATAAAAAAGAGAGTTGATTAGATCATTATTGGGTCTGAATGTGATTTTATGTGGTGAACTCATAAACCCTAGGTCCTCTCCCCCATTGATCCGTTTACCGTTTTTATTCGTTTTAATATTTTAATATCTTTAATCATCAAAACCATTTTCAAAATCTTATTATTTCCTAGTTTTAGAATAAGTTTAACTAGTCTCTGAGGAACGAACCGGTCTTTCCGGAAATATTGCAACTTGACACCCGTGCACATGCGGGTGTAGACCTATTTAGGGTAACCTTTTAGGTCCATCAAGTTTTTGGCGCCGCTGCCGGGGATAACAAATTACAACTCAAGCTCCGGTTAAGCCATATGGGAGAAAACACTCTCAGCTGTTGGATCTTTCAGATGCACTGGGTTACACGGTAAATATAGTAAACTCAGATACATGGGATCTTGCGGCATTGGATGTCTCGAAGTACAACCTGGAGTGACCGAAACAGCCCGCACCCCATGCCAACCGTCAGATCCGTCTCTCTTCTGCATGCCACGTGTATCTTGGAATTTTATGAAAAATTTGGTCAACTGACTTGACTCTAACTTTGACTTGCTATTATTTTCTCATCCGAACCCCGATTCAACTTCCGTTTTCGCCACTGGATTCGTCTCGGACACTACTTTCATCCGAGTATCAAAATTTTCAAAATAAGCAAATGACCAAACTGCCCCTCATGTATGTCTTTCTCGCGGTCTTAACTATTTTTCTCACCGAACTCCGTAAAAGACACCTGAGTAAGGAAACACAAGCAAAACATCAGAGTAACAGCTCGAAATATACTAACTAGTCTAAATTAAGATATTCAGATGAGGCATTTTCATGACTCATCATTATGCTTCTCCAGTAGCCTGTTAAGGCCCTCCACAACGATCGCAAACAGGAAAGGCGAAAGAGGATACCACGACTCACATTAAACGTCATACCTGGACGACCATTAATGAGAACAACCATAGAACTGGTAGAGAGACAAGTGTTGATGAGCTCAATCCACTTCTGATGAAAACTCATAAGATGCATAACTTTCTCTAAATAATTTCATTCAATCCGATCAAAAGCTTTGGACATGTCTAATTTAAGCCCAAAGTAACTCTTTGCTCCTTTGTAACGCTTATAGGAATGAATAATCTCTTGACTGATGATAATATTATCCGTGATTTGCCTTCCCGGACGTAAGCAGCTTAGAAAGGAGAAATAATGTCAGTGAGAATAGATTTTAGCCTATTAGCAAGGATTTTAGTAATGATTTTATAAGTAGTATTGAGGAGACTGATCGGTCTATAGGCTGTCGGGGATTGAGGAGTCTTTGTTTTAGGAAGGAGGCAGATATGCGTGTGATTGGCCTTGTAAGGAAGAGACCTCGCTGAAAAACAGGGACACCATATGAATAATGTCATCCTTAACCGTATCCCAGTTGGACTGGTAGAAAAGAGGAGGATAACCATCAGGCCCCGGAGCAGCCCCCGGTTTCAGGGAAAAAATAGCCTTTTTGATCTCCTCCTCATTGGGGTTCTTGATGAGATCTTCATTTTGGATAAGCGTAATTTGAGGAGTAAAACACTCAGAAAGGTTATCAGACCAGGCCGACCCCGCCGAAGTGGAAATATTCTGAAGATGAGTATTAAAGATATTGGATATTTCTGCCTCGTCGTTGGTCCACACATTATCTTGAGTTTTAATAGCATTGATTTGGTTTTTACGATTACGAGTGGTAGCTTTAGCATGGAAGTACTGAGTATTTCTATCCCCCAAATTAATATTAGAAATCCTAGATTTCTCTTTCCATAGACTCTCTTGTCGCAGAAGAAGGGTCTCAATGCTGTTGAAAATATCTGTGAACTGATCTGCATCCGAGATAGTCTGTAATTGAAGAGTAAGATTCTTGATATTATTATCGATGTGTCCAAAAACTTCTTTATTCCATTTGGAGAGTTTGATAGCTAGAGAATTGAACTTGTAATGGATGGATTAGGGCTACTGATCCAGTTGGACTTGATGAATTTTGGTGCAATCCGGGTGCGACATTCAAGTACGAATGAATTTAAACGGTTTACGCCCCAAAGAAGAAATAGCTTTAGTGGTGAGGAGGATAGGGTTGTGATCAGAACCAAGGGTAGGAAGATGCGTGAGCCTCACCTGGGGAAATCTGGTAAGCCAATTATAATTGACTAGAGCTCTGTCTAGTCTCGATCTCTTGGATTAGATTCCCCTTGAATTGCTTGTTAGACCACGTGTAGGATGACCAATGTAACCAATATCCTGAAGGCCTAAAGCATTAAAATTTTGTTTGTTCCGAGAAAGAATCGAAGGAGAAATGGGCATCTATAGAAACCCGTAATAAAGAACGCATTATTGGTCTCCTCATTAGTACCTTTTACATGAATCATATTATTGTCCGGATATAAGACCTCAATGTCAATATGTGGGGACCAGAACATAGCCAATCCTCCAGCTTTATTAATCGGCTCAATAATATGATTCTTATAAATGGTATTGAAATTCAGTATTTTATCGATATTTATGTTTATACATTTAGTTTCTGAGAGGAAAACAAAATCCGGGTTATGCCTATTAATGAGTCTACTAAGGTGTTTACGGTTAGCAAAGTTGCCACAACCACGAACATTCCAAGCTAGAGTAGAGATATCCATAAAGGCACTCCCTATCTGGGCCTAGAAAAGAAACTAAAGGCACCCACAGTCTATATGCCTTAAAGGAACTAAGCCTATCCAAGCTGGCCCCCTACAAGGAACTAAAAAAGGACTGACAAGGAAGGACTGCCTAGAAAAGGACTGACAAGGAACTAAAAGCACACTCGCTCAAAGCTGAGCAACTACCCCACCACTAACTAAAGGCAACCAGAACTAGTGCCAATTACCCCACCATCCTGAAATCAACCAACTCAGCAAAAAACTAAGTGTCCGAGCGAAACTATAACCTCACTCCGCTATGACAGACTAAACGTATAAAGGCCACCCTCCACACCTCAAAACCAAAACCTAAAGACGAGAGAAAGAGCGCCACCAGCATAACCAGGAAAAGACCCAAGGTATAAAGGCCACCCTCAACGCCTAGCACACCAACACCTAGTACTAGCGCGAACCCTAACAGCACTACCAAGGTCCAAACAGAGCACAAAAAGAAGTCAGATCAAGCCAACCCCAAACACAGGGTTAAAGTACTAGAAGAGAGAAGAAAGAAAGCTACAAAAAGAGAAGGAATCAAAACTAAAGAACAAAAAAGGAGAAAAGGAAACAGGAACAGGGAATGACTAATATAAAACATACATAATATATAATACGATTAAACACCAAAACACATACACATGGCAGAAACAAGAAAAAAAAAACCCCTACAAACACACAAACTATACTGGAAACCACCCCCAAGTCTTATCTATATCTCTGCTGCTACAAAATGAAACTGAATCTAGGTAACTAGCTCACCTAAAACAGAAAGCACCACTAATATAACCAAAAGTCCTACAATTGACAACAGCAAGAGGAGATATTAATCAAACTCAGACAACAAAAAACTAGAACCACTATAGCAAGATGAAAGCAAACTACCCAAGAAAACCACCCACATTCACCAACAAAACAAAACAAACTAACAAAAAGACTAACAAGCACGCTGAAGAACTACTGAGAAGATGATTCCGAAAGTGTAGCTTCATCCCTTTCCCCCTGCATTAGTTAAAATATTGAGACTACGACTTAGCATCAAGGATTCTTCCAGCAACCTCCTAGCTTCCACATTATCAAGCAAAGTCCCATCCTCTAACGAATCTTCTCGGGAAAGATTTGAATTACCTTCAGACATAGAAATATTCCTGATTCTCTTACCCGAGGCCTGAAAAAGTTGATGAGGAAGGATAATACCACAAGCAAGTGAAGGAGGGGGAGCAATGAGCTGAAGTGGTTCTGGGTTAAGACGATTATCTTCTGCCATTACATTTTCCATCGGATCAGGGTTAGATTCAAGCTCATCATCAGACAAGTTAACCACAATAGGACAACTATTCAAAGGATGTTCCACAATCCTACATAACTGACAAATAGCACCTGGAAATTTTTGATAGCTAATCTTGATCTCTTTTTCACCATCTGAGAAAATCGGATTAATAACAGATAATAAAGGAGACCTAGTATCGTACATGAAATGAACCCTCACCGTATTGTTATTCACTCTACCAAAGTTCCTAGGCTTAATACTAATAATCTTTCCCATGCAACTGAAAATGAACTCAAAATCCTCTTTGTTCTGCAAGGCTTGAGGAACTTTGTATAGTGTACATCTCATAGGCTCAAAGTAAAGATCATCAGTGGCATCACTTAAAGGAAAGACTACCTCTTTAAGAACCATGATCATTCCTCTCAAAATCCAAGGCCTACCAAAGTTACGAGCATCCAACACAAATTGACTCTTAGGCTTAATAAGAAATGTGTTCACAGGTCCTTCTGTAGGAAAGTAGTCACAATCACGAAAAAACTTGGATTGGGGATACAACATCTCCTTTATGAATGTAAGTCCTACATCGTTAGGACAAACCCATCTTGCTATAAACCCAGAGTCTATCGGTTGGAGCTCCTGCTTAGAAGAAGGTTTTGTGAACTTAAGTGTCAGCTTACCATAAGAGGAGAGGGAGTAGTGAGAGGCCATTTGAAAACAGAGAGCAAAAGGAATTGAGAAGTTAAGGTACCAGGTGATAGGGTTTCCCAACATGGCGAAGCATAAATAGGCAAACCGAGGCTTAAAAAGGACAATCAGAACCACCAAAATAGTATCATTGCTCGACATGCAGAGTCTCGGGAATTCACTACACTCCAGAATCATCTATTCCTCAGACGTGACTGAGACGGGTGACATACTCGAAAGACAGGAATGAAAGACGGCTACTCCAACAGAAAAGAACAAAATCCGACCACAGAAAACGAAACCCAGCTATTGAAAGTGAAAAAAAACCGACGAACAGTAAGATTAGGCGTTGGGATATACCTTTACGTGGTGATAATGGTAGTCAGCGTATCTGGGGGTTGAAGAAAACCAATCTTGAGCCGCAGGTTGAATTGAAGTTCCCCCAATCCCAAAGGTTTCTAACTTGGGAATGCTCGCGTGCAGAGGAGTTAATGTGAGGTTGTCTTTTGTGAGATTTGAAACGAAGAGTGTGTAATGCTTGAAGATTGTTCTTCTGGTTGAAGATTTCTAGGTTTAGGTATTAGGGTTTCGAAAGGGGATCTGGAGATGAAAAGAAGAGAAAGGAAATCGCCTAGATGACGTCAGGCCACTCTCTCTCTCTCTCCTCAGCCCATTGAGCATTCAAATTTTAAGTACCATCTTTGGTAGTCCCTTTCTTCACAAAAAAAAAATGAGTTAATTCCTATATGGCCCCCTACTTTGTGACCAGCTTCCGTTATGACCCCCTATTTTCTGTAAATTCAAATATGACCCCCCTTTTTTTTATGTAATTGTCCTAACTACCCTTCTTTTAAATACTTGTTCAAAATTAAAATTAAAAATAAAATAGTAATTCCACCTCATTTCCCTCTCAACCACACATCTTTCTCCACGCCACCTCTCTCTCTCTCCACCTCACCTCTCTTCCCAACTCACCCCTCTCTCTCTCTCCAACTCACCTTCATCTTCTCCGATTAAAGTCGTCGGCCGGAAAATTTTCCGGCCGGCGACCTTAAAAAAAAAAAATTTCTCGCAGCTCTCTTTCTCTCTAAAAACTCCAGCGAATGGGGGTTTCCCTTCGCCGGAGTCGGTCTGTTCTTGAACGAGACAAGTGGGGACTATGTTTCATACTTATCAGAAAGAAACTATCAAATTGAATATTAAAAGTTGAAGTTAGAGAGAGAAAGAGTTTAGAGACTTGTGTAGGTGAATGATGAGTCACACCTCCTGATTCCATTTCTTCATCATCATTATTAATTACGGTTCTTCTAGTTCGACTACCACCATTGATGGATGATGATTTTTTAGGACCGAGGAATTGACCTAGGGCTTGAAGAGGTTTTACGACCATCTTTAGGATCGAGGAAACGACGCAGCATTTACCTAGGGCTTTGACATCTCCGATCTTGTTAAATACAATCAGCAATAATGACTCCGGTAACCGGTCGAAATGATCGATCTCATACTCTTCTTCCGACCATCTTTTCACCGTTAGATCAGAACTCATCAGATGAGACATGAAGATAGAGATTGAATTGGTAGAAAGAAACCCTAATAAATGATTACAAAATTGAAATAGTGAAGGTGATGGTAGGTAAGGAATATGGAGATAGATCTAACAAAGGATATGATATATCATCATCATCTAATTAAGTAAAAGAGGATGGAGAATACGTACTGAAATGAAAAGCAGAGAGAATTGAGAGATGTCTCCCCGTTTCTCTCTCTAGATATATATGGCCTGGGCCTGTGTTGTTGTTAAGCACCACGCTACCAGTTTAGAGGTTAGAGAAAGAAAGTGAGGAAGATGGATTGACGATAAGAGATGAAAGATCCACGGACTCGGAGTTGGAATAGTGGGCGAGAGAGAGAGAGGAGTGTGTTTTTTGTACTTTAATCATATTATCTGTTTATTTTCCTGCTTTACTATGTTTTATTTTGGGCTTAAACAAAAAAAAATTTCCTGATCTGGTCTGTTCTTGAACAGACCAGATCGGTTTGTTCAAGAACAGACTGTCTCCGGCGAAGGGAAACCCCCTTCGCCAGAGATTTTAGAGAGAGCGATGTGAGAAAATAAATAAATTTTTTTTTTGAAGGTCGCCGGCCGGAAAATTTTCCGCGCGGCGACTTTAATCGGAGAAGATGAAGGTGAGTTGGAGAGAGAGAGAGAGATGTGTTGTGGAGAGGAACATGAGGTGGAATTAAGATTTAATTTTTAATTTTAATTTTGAAAAAGGATTTAGTAGGAAGGGTAGTTAGGGTATTAACTTAAAAAAAGGGGGCCATATTTGAATTTACAGAAAATAAGGGGCCATAAAGGAAGCTGGTCACAAAGTAGGGGGCCAAATAGGAATTAACTCAAAAAAAATCTTTGGTAGTCTTCCCCTATTTCATCAAAAAAGAAAATATCTTTGGTAGTCCCCGGACCCCGAGCCCTTCGTGTTAAACCCCTTGGGCCAACGACCCAGATTAGGAAGTTCTTTTAAGGGATTGTTCGTCAATTAATAGGTATCACGAGGGACCACTGTGGAAATACGCATTTTCTCTACTGAAGTTTCAACCCTTCTTCTCTTATAGGAAAGAAGGTCAGAAAACCAAAAAAAAAAAAAAACCGTGTCTCCATCTTCGTCATTTCTTCTCTATCTAAACCAGGTGATTTTTCATCCCTTGAATGTATTTTGAATCTTGTATTCGTCTTAGGATTTCTGAGATCTGAGATTTATTGTCTAATTTTTTGTATTAAATTTTTGAAAAACTAGGGTTTTCTGTAAACAATCATATCAATTTTAGGGGTCATACATTTTAGATCTCAACCATGTGTCTCAAATTTAATGTTTTGAAGATATATAGGTTGTCTAGGAGGTGATATTCTGCAATGAGTTCGAATTCTGATTAAATTTCAGAAACTAGGGTTTCTGTTGACATTAGTATCCCCAAACTAGGGTTTGTTTTTATTCAATTCAATTGATTTTGGTAACGTTGTTAAATTGTATGGTGGATGATTTAGGGCAATATGGGATTCATAATGGAGTTTGCTGAGAATTTGGTACTGAGGATAATGGAAGATCCCAAGGAGCGGGATCGGAAGTTCAGGGAGCATGTGTATGCTGTGAAAGATCAATGTAATAAGACCAAAGAGATGTGGAGTTTACCAATCCGTCCATATGGATTCTGGACTTTCGAGCGCCACAACTCTCAACTCGCTTGGGATGCTCAGATTAGCCAGGTTCCTGGACGAAGGGACCCCTACGACGATCTCCTTGAGGGGAAAACTAATTAAATTCAAGGTGCGAATTTTATCTTTTAGCTTCAAATTACTTTTCGTCTTCATATTTTGCCGTCAATGGTGATCGGAGTATATCATGGACTATAGACTTTAGAGATATAATAGCTAGTGAAATGATTTTAAACTCCAAAATTATTTTCCTAGTTTTAGGAGTGGGAAGCTTTTTGAAATCAAATTCCTTATAATGCCATTCTTATGTGTTGATGGCTAGTTTCAGAATCCAAATATGTTGTTTTAGTTGAATAATGGCTAATGCCACAAGTTACTAGAAAGCAGAAATCTACTTCAGTTTCTGCAAATTTGTTAGCTTTTTGGGGTTCTTTTTATTAAGAGTTATGCCAATTCACAGAGGAAATATTTAGTTCGATGATATCACTAGTTTTGAAGAACTCGCTAACCTTAGAGCCCAATGATTAAACTCATTTTGCTGAAGCAGATAGTATTCAACCCTTTTTGCAGGTCTTACATAGAATTTTAGATTGTATTAGTCATAACATATCCAATCCTCTGACAGGGTCTTAAATGTATATTCATCATTGGGAATCGTTTGTGGAAACTCCCTAGGCCAAAATTTCTTTTGTGAAAAAGAATCCAACAATTCTTTCTAGACTCAAGCTCCCAGTAAGCTTTCTACGGTTTGCAGAGGGTTGCACGCATATTTTGCACTTGGATGCACGGGCTTGCATAGGTCTGCCGTCTGCGTAGGTTTGCACGAGTTTGTAGAGGGTTCCAAGGGTTTGTGTAGGAAGTCCGAACGTACGATTATATTGGATATGCAGTCCAAGCCTAACTGAACATGGATCGCAAATAAACAAAATTGGCATGTCTTTTTAACCAAGACCAACACGAAATTTGGTCTTTGGCCAAATTTCGTTATCATTTGAATACCTAGACTACCTATGTCAGAGGAACTGCAATACCCGGTCACCGAAAATGTAGCGATCATACTTCATATTATTGATTTGTAATAATCGCATGGGATCTTATTGGTTGAGAACATATGAAAGGGTGTTCTTGAGATGAAAGTCAAATTGGACTTTCATTGGTCGACGTATTAAAACTTTTATAAGATCTTCAAAGTTCGATATATACATTTCCGTGCCACGATTTGCGATTATAATATGCTTATTGATGTTTTTTAAGTGAAATAATCCCGGATTTCTAAAACTGATGTTTTAATGCATGAATGCAGGAGAAGATGCACCGTGTTTTAGCAGAATAAGATAAAGCTATAGTGGAGAAAGAGGAATCCAAACTATTCTACTTGTAGTTGTGTTTAGTAAATGCTGCAGGTTTTAAAATGGTGTTGGTGGGTGAAGTCGGAACTCTTTGGCCGTTTTGAGTTGCTTTTTTATTTGCAATAAACCTGTGAAGAACAAATACTGAGAAATGTTTGCCAAAACTTTAAATGTTCATTATGTTTACCCTCATTTGTTGAAGCATTAAATTAAAATTGTGTTTAATTGCTTCTTAGATGTTCTTGTGGTATTATTTGTTAAATGTAGATTTTAGTTAGAGTGTTCTTGTGGTGGAGATGTGAATTGTGAATGTTATCGTCTGACTCAAATGTATCCTCTTAAGATGAGTCGACCATCACGAGTCAGATAAATATCTTAGTTGCAGACTCAATTCACACCTAGTAAAAACACTGCCTAATGTTATGGAAGTGTTTATTTAAGTGTTATTGGACTAATTTTCACGTACCCTAACTTGGCTCTAACAGAGTAATTTTAGTTAAACTGCAAATTCCATACTTGTTCCAAATTTGTGATTGTAATCAAGAAATTAGTTCATGCTGTAGTACTTAAATAACCACCGACCAGAGTAAAAGATAAATTTTAACTATTTACTGAAGTCACCAACATACAAACTCAAGCCGAAGTAGCATTTTCTGGTGATTGTGTTTATCATATGTAAATTTAGATGAGAACATAGTTGTGGTTTTTTGTACTTCGGAAATTTATCGTGTCACTATTTACATTATATTAACAGAAGTTACAGAATATGACTCTGGTTCTCTTTCTAGATGTAATTTCAGAGTGGACAAGTTAAAGAGACGAGACACATATTTGTTCCTCTTCTCTTCTCTCTCTGTAAAAACAGAAGATGATGATCCGTTTTAAGCTGCAACAATAGAATCTTGATCTTCTTTTACCACCATCCAGTCCTGCTTTGGTCCCTGCAAATTTGATATAGAAAATGTCAGAGATCGCTAAAGAAGCTTTTTCCTTAAGGGAAACATACAAAAATTCGTTTTCAAGTGCACCCCAGTTTGAGATATTCCCGACCCTAGGCATTCTATTTCTATGACTACCTTTTGGAGTTTTATGTACGCTTTTTTCAAATATGTACAGAGGTATCAGTAGTTTAAATGCACCATAAAAACAATGGAAACTGAAGATGAGCCATGATTGAGTTCTCTTCTACACCTGACAAAATAAAAATGTAGTGTAGGTGTGACCTAACTTAAGTTTTCGGGTTCACGAGACACGACATCTTGAGGAAACAAGAGAACATAAGTTTCTTTTTGTTTTAACATGTTTGACTAGGAAGGTCTAAAGATTTCGTACCTTTCCTTGTCGTATAATTATTGGAGAATCTCCTGTCATATCAACTACAGTGGATGGGTCGGCCACTCTAATACCAGAAGCGACCACAAAATCAATGCCCTGAAACAATCAAAGAATAGTAATTCAAGACCGAGAAAGACCCATCTAAAGATAACACCCCAGAAAATCGAAGAATTTTTACCAAATCTTCTGAAATCCGAGATTACGCAGGATCGCTTACCTTTGGTTCATAAATATCAGCTATTGCAACTGGATCTATGATCCATCCCTCTTCATTTGACCATGTTACACTACAAGGCAAGAATGTTCATTAGCAAATGATAAATCTAATGAGTTAATCAGATTACACTTTCAAACAACTAGAGATTCTCCAACTACCTTGTCGATATTAAGGGTGCACCCATCTTTTCAAGGATAGCTTGACATATAGCATCATCTGGCATTCGAACTCCTACATTCTTCCTTTTCGCATACTTATCAGTCGATCCATACCTTGTACATTGTTTAGGAAGTTCTTTGCTCGAAGATAAGATGAAAGTGTACTGTCATATCAAACAGAGACAAAATCAACACATTCAAATTCGAGTTTACTTAACTCATATTCAACTGTATATTAGCCATCAGTGAAGCTTGCTAATAAATCATGTCTATTCCCTGTAAACCCTTTTCTGGCACATTTTCATCAAAATTTCCATTTCGCCGCTAATGGGTGTCGTAGATATCTCCTCTTCTTTAGAAAGTACATACAGATTAATGGTAATAAAACTTACAGGTCCTGGTAAGCATTGCTTAACAACACGAAACATGTTAGCTGAACCTTGACCATTTCCACGTGGAAAACCCATTGTATAAGTATCTATATCCCGAAAAGAATGGCATAAGATACTGAGGGGCTGCATAAACGATAAGAACTTGTCAGGAAAACACTTCATAAACAAAATTCAGTAGTTAACAGTTTGACGCGCTCTGGGCTGTCGTGTGGCAGAACTGCAGAAGGATTTGAAGAATCCACCAAGTCTAGCGGATCTAGTTTCATACCTAAAAGCTTTTCCTATAGAGAGAAATGGATGGAGAAAAAAGGAAGCAGAAATAATAACTCTTGCCTTTGATGCTGCTATTTCTTTGATTCTGCAAACGGAGAAAACGGAAAACTTTAACAAAATCAAGCAAAAAAGAGGTTTGAATCAAATTGAAAACGCCTACGAGAAGATGACTAAACAATGGTAGGAAATCTTGGATGAAAATAGAAAAACAGAGCGAATTAGGAAGAAACTTTACCTGTGTAGACGTTCAATGGCTGCATTGTTCTTCAGATCACAAACAATTGCATACCTAATTGTCAAGAGAAGTTTATTCAACAATCATTGTGTGGCAAAGACAATTTCTTTCTCAAGAATGAGAACTTCTTGTATGTTCAATCTGAATTTCTGATCTAAGATAATGAACTTCGTTCGTTTGGTGAAAATAGTCCCACATAGGTAAAAAGGCTATTTAGCAACCAAGAATATTGTCCCACTTTAGACAACTTTGCTCCAAGCACATCGCTACGGGTTTTGTTCTCGGCGAAGGCTCCACGAGCCTACCCAAAAGGTCTTGACGCTTATGAAGCTCGAGCGTTCACCTATAGCCCAGGCTCTGGACACTTTCGCGAGCGATGTGGGTCCATCACGAGCTTCCTCTCCGGTCACGGTCAATTGGTTTTTAAGATGAAGAAAGATGAAATTTGAACAAACAAGCAAACAGACGGAAGTAAATTCAAGAACACTAAAATGAAATAAAAGAGAAGTGAAATTGAACTACTTACACAGTATCAGTAGGAATTACTCCGACGCCACCTTCTTTTAACAGCTTAACAACTGGTTCTAATTTCCAGCTATCTTCTCCGTTAGGGTTCACTTCTACATACAGCATCCCATCTCCCTGAAAACAATCAACAACTAAAATTACCAAATTCTTCATTTAGTAAGATAGAGAGAAAGAGAGATTACTTTAGTGAAACGAGGAGCAGAGTATTTGAGGCGTTTAGGGTTTCGCTTAGCGATACAGGTACAGAAATTAAGCTTGGGAGGAGGATTGATGTTGTTGAAATTGAATGAGATACTGTGAAACGGATTGATACGGTGGATGTTGACGATAGACCGCCGGAAAGATAATGATTGAGTATCGGTGCCACCGGAGAAGATCAATTTCGAAGAAGCCATTTTCAGTCAATTACGTAGGTACCTTAACTGAATAGTGGTATTTTTGAGGGATTTTTGGTCAATTTGAATACTTCTAGTGGCTTAGGTCTTCTCTCGCTACAAATAGACAGAGAATGAAGTGAGCAGCTATTACAGGGGCCAATCTAGCCTTCTCAAATTCACGATGAATGAAGCTCAGGAGCCCTAGATTTATTAATTTATTTATTTGAAAGGTCTGCGTGTCTCGAACCCTTTACCTCTAAAGTAGAAGACCAGATTTCTTAGAGCATCTCCAATGCAAAACTCAATCTTAGAAACTCGGAGTGTCACATAGGATTTTCTGAGTTTTTCTTAAAAAATCATCTCCAATGCAAAACTCAACTAAGATCTCGAAGATGATGTGTCGAGAGTGGAATAGAGATATCTCAAGAGGACACTCTATTTTTAGAGTGTCCTCTTGAGATATCTCTAATTGTCCAACTCATCAATATTTAAATTTCAACCAATAGAAATCAAGTCTTCGTATATTTCCAAAATAACTAATTATTTTTTTACAAAAATAACCATGACACGTAAGTAAAATAAAAGAGTTTAGAGTGTTGCATTGGAGACATACAAGAATTGAGGATCTCTATTTTCGACACTTAGGAGTGAGAATCTCAATTGGAACTTGACAAATAGGACGAATAGAGATTTTTTTGAGTTTTGCATTGGAGATGCTCTTAACACTCGAACCAAGGATTCTTGGCGATTTCTTTATTCACAATCTGTTGCACGATGTCCACTTCCGGATGTATTGTTAAGTTTGTGGTCATCCAACTCAAAACCAATTGGCTATGAGTGGAGAGGACCTATACTTTGTATTCTTGGTTGCTAGTTACCCATTCTCCCATATGGGACTATTCTCACACGCCCCCTCACGTGTGGCGTTCTTTGAGCCTAACACGTGTGTTTTTTTTTTACGGGTGACGTGGAACACGTGTGGCTTTTAAGCCTATCACGTGTGGGGCCTAGCTCTGATACCATGTTAAGTTTGTGGTCATCCAACTTCTTTTTTCTTTTTTATGTTGAAGTGTTGAACTTATCCAATAACTTCTCTTATCGTGAAAGAGATTACCAGAGTAAGTAGTTTAAACATTGTTAACTCATAAAAATGTTGGTTGGACTCTTTCTGCGCGAAAATTAGGTAGGGCTGAAGTTATTCATGCATTGCACCTAAGGTTAAGAAAAATTGCCACAAGCTCACAACCACGAGATTTTTCATGGACGCCCCAGTTAATAGGGGCCATGAACACCAAAACTAAAGGTGTGTCCAGTCCGATTGGCCTGATGGAAGAAGCAGAACCAGCTGGATTTTGAAGTGTTACTCGACTCTCCATCCGAACCCAACCCAATAGCATTTTCTCGACATCTCTCCTTTATTAATGTCCACTCATTCAACAATATAGAGAGACCTTTATTTATAATGGTCGAGCTTTTCCAATTTTCATTAACTTCATGTGACCCATCTTGGTACTGATGTGTTCGTGCCGACAGCGGTTCCACTCTCTTGAGTAGCATGTAAAATGGGTTCCTTTCGGATAGTGTCAACCGTAAATTTGGTCCATCTGATGTGCGATAAGCTCAAAAGATTTGACGGGCTTGGACAACTCTTGGACACTAGAATTTTAAGAAATGCCCGCCGGTGTATGCTCAATAACCTTAATAGACATAAAATTTCAGAACTCGATCAACCCAACCCTAGAAGACCCTGACTCCAAATTCCCATCACTAACTTTTGCCCCTTTCATAAGGAGTTTCATAACACAGTATCAGGAAGCACATTGAGAGGATGAAAAAAAAAATGGATGAACCCTACAGAGTAGGAATGAAATTGATGTATTTAAGAAGATAATTATTTTATAGCATAAAAAACCTTGTCCTGCATTACAACCAATCCCGCCGAAAACCAAAAACAAAATGATTTGAGAACCCATAGATGAAGATCACAAATATTCACAAATACATATTCCACACATTTTATTTACACTTACAAACACTATCATTACTAATAAACCCCTAAACTCCACTATAATCCTTTTTCACAACAGGATTCACTCAAAAACCAAAAACCCCCCAAAACTCTTAAGACAATGCAATCTAATCACTTTTTGTTTCTGCCTGCGATTCAATCTTCATATTAGGTCATGACTCGTGAAGTAGATGCCTGCTAATCCTTCTTCTCTTCTTCTCCTTTGAATGCATCTGCTATTTCATTAACAGGCACAAGAGGAAAAAACCTCGAGAAAGTATAGCTTTGATGCTTTTCGACAACTTCATTGTACTTCTCTAACAACTTAGCCACTCTAGAAACTGTTGCTTCTGCCATTATTCCCAAGTATGGTACCTTATGGAGGGTCCACCATGCCTTCACTAATTGTTGAGACAAATATGACTCAGATTTCTTCGTGGCGGTACATGCTGCTGATGATATACCTTTGGTTTGTGCCTCGGATAAAAGAGCCTGGGCCAGTTCCGATGCCTTTTGGAAAGCAGAGTGGACTTGGCTAGCAAGCCTCTTTGCAGCGGAAGGAGCATGCTTATCGAACTCATTTATAGCTACATCAACCTGCAAGCATACAAACCAAATTTAAAAAGCAATCACCCCGGAAACACACTTAAAGACCGAATCATGTAAATCTGATCTCATGACGCCCCTGTACCTAAGTAATGCTCTTGACTCGGCCCTGTACTTCCGACTCTCCTAGGGATTGCAACCCTGGGACAGTCATTCAGGGAGAGAATCATCATTGTATATCAATTTACGAATTTTTATACATGCAGACGTCTTAATCTTCATCCCATCACCTTTCTTTCTGTCTAGAAAGCTTAACCATATCGAAGAAAGATAGTAAAGAGAAATAAAGAGGTGAGCTTGAGCTGAGTTTTCCAACCCAGGGCGCTGGCTCTGTCTAGTTTGAGTATGTTGGGTGTTCAATTACTCTCAATCAATAACCAATCTCAATCCATACAAAAGAAAAGCAGAATTATGCAATTGAATAACCCTTGTCCATTTCAAAGTCACCTTTATTTCTAGCATATGCTTGCAAAGTACTTAAAACCTACACATTACTAATTCTATATTAAAATCCGAACAACTAACCAGTCCGTTCCAATTAGTTAGGTACAACAACCCAAAAGCTGATTAGTGACACAAAAGACAAGATTAAGACTTAAAAAGATCAGATGCTAGGGCTAACAACTACGTACGTAGTGAAAATTTACGAAAATGCTTCTTTCACTCTAAGTAATCAGATGACATCCTCTGAACCATAGATTCAAAACATCGAGATCCGGTAGGAAAAACGGTAAATATGGATATGTGGTTTATGGATCTGAAATATTAGGGGAAACCCACCCAACGTGGGTATCAAAGCTCGGGTATAACAGGTCTCGGCCCAATAACTACTGAAGTTAAAAGCCAATGTTCGAGGGAGAGATTGTCGGGATAATACCACATTTGTTGTGGAAGGTGCAAGGGGTGAGCTTATAAGTGTGGGAAAAACCTTACCAGGTATCCGCAATGTGCAAAATATCTGTTGTATCGCCGATATAATGCATTTACATCTCAACTACTATGCGAAGTATAGGAATATCAACTACTTAAAAGACATTTTAAACCCTGAAGCAATAAAAATGTCACTAATCTAGACTAGTTGACAATCATCTACCAGCTCAAGAAGCTAGAACTGAGTAGTAACATCGACCTAATTATTTATGTTAACAGTGATAATTAATCAAATTACTACAATAATATCTGTATTAGGGGCTAGGGTTTCTCACTATCCCTGAAAAATACCACAACTAACATTCAAATATTAAAAACCCCCTAAACATAAAACAGAGAATAATATAATTATAACAAAAAAGAAAACCTAATTCACCTTAAAAAAGCATTTGGGGAGAAAAATGATGAAAAAATTACCTTTTCGTCAAGAAAGACGAGGAGATCGTTCGGAAAGCTTTCGAATTTCTCAATAACAGGACCAACAGTAGTCGTTACAGTAGCTTCCACTTTACAAACTCCAGATTTGAGAGGTCCTGATTTCTTCTTTAAGTAGTCGTACAAACTGGATAAGCAAATTAGGGCTTGAATTACTAAAACTTTAACGAACCCCAGATGTTTCAATTCTTTGTTAGTGATTTGAGTAGTGGTAGTAGTAGATTCGTCCTGCGAAAAGAATTAAGATTAGCAAATTAAAGAGAACCAGAAATCAAAGTAAAGTCAATCAAAGTGAACAATGGAAACCCTAATTTTCAGATACCGTGGTTGCCATTGTTGATGTGCAAAAGATTATTCTGAGTTATTAGTGGGAATGATATCAAATGTGATTTCGAACTTGATTCGCTGCTGTTATATAATGAAGGAAACAAAAACTAACTTATTAGTACAGAACTACGACCTCATTATTTGAAGTCGCAGATTCTACGCCTCGAATCTAGAAGCTTCGTGACTCGGTTAGAGTGTTCATACACAAGATAAACAAAGGGTTATGTTTACCCACATTTTCTCTTCTATCTTTTTTTTTTTTTTTTTGTTGAAGAGATAAAATATATTAAATAGAAATTAGAGTTCTATTACAATACATCCTACAAAGAAAATAAGGTACATGTTTCCAAGCTTTCGATCTGTTTTTCGTTCGTGCCCATTTTGCCAGCTTATCTGCCACTTCATTGAATTTCCTGCTTGTATGAGAGAATTTGACTATTTCCAAGCTCTTTTTTATTTCTTGGATCTTGTTCATATGAACTTGAGATTGCCATTGAATATTATTCTTTCCTTTCTGAAGGTATTTTATAATGTTGATGTTGTCGCTTTCGATTATAATTTTTTTATATTCATGAGATTCTGCCCATTGCATTCCTTTAAGGACTGCAATTGCCTCACCTTCCTCTGAGTTTCTGCTTCTAGTTGTGAAAGTTGCAGCTTCGACTAATTTAGATTCATTGTCGTGGATGACTAGACTGATTCCCGTTATATTTTGCATGTCTATGAATGATGCATCTACATTTATCTTTACAAAAGACGATTCAGGGGGTTTCCATTTATCTTGTTCTGTTTTGGTTTGAGGTTTATGTTCCTTTTGTACTTGTGGGTATGTCGAAATGATCGAAATCATATTGTCCAGCTTGTTTATTTCGTGTTGGAAGCAATGGTCACATCTTATTTTCCAAATGTTCCACATGATGGTTGCAAAATGTATATTGTTAGTCGCGTAGGCTGTCAGGTTATTGTTTTCCCAGGAGAAGATCCATTCTCTTACTGATAAAATGTTTTCTGAAATTATATTAAAATAGAACCAAATATTTTTCGCAATAGGACAGTGAAGAATGGCATGTTCGATGGTTTCTATCTCATTACAGTTCGGACAAATTAGGTTGTTATCCATGTACTTTCCTATTCTTTCCTTAACAGGGAGAGCGTTAATACAGATTTTCCATATAAAAATTTGAACTCTAGGAACCACTGGTAGAGACCAAAGAAAGTTCCAATTAGGAGACCGGGGTTGGGGAGAATTCATACTGAGCCTCAGATGTTGATACATTAATTTGACACTGAATTTACCATTTTTTGTGAGAGCCCATTTCCTTTGATCTTCACTATCTGTCACAATCGGGATGGTGAGGATAAGGTTTTTAGTCTCATTATCGAATTCATGATTAAGTAAGGTTTCGTCCCATGTACCATGGTTGATGAGCTGTGCTACCTTAGTTAGGTTAGAGTTTTGGTTATGCGGGATAGACGGGGTATTGGGAATCCAATTATCGGTCCAAATATTAATACTCATACCGTTATGGACTTCCCAAATCGAATAGTTTTCAATTATCTTAAGATACTTATTGATGTTCTTCCATATCCAAGAGTGATATGGTTTCGTCGGTCCTGGGTTATCTGTCCTATCAAAGTATTTGGCTTTCACTAGCTTAACCCACATAGATTCCTGCTCGGTTTTAATTCTCCAAGCTAATTTGCTTAACATAGCTTGGTTATCCAACTCTGTAGAGTGGATACCCAGACCACCCATGGATTTTGGAAGGCATATGGAAGACCAGGATTTGGTACATATACCTTTGGACTTACCCCACCAGAACGACTTTTGTAAAGTCGTAATGCTCTTGCAAATGCCCTTGGGAAGGGCAAAGCATTGCATTTGGTATCGGGGTACAGCGGCCGCTACAGTCTTAATGACTACCGTGCGACCCGCTAGAGACAGGAAACTGTGATTCCATTTGTCTAATTTCATTTTAATTTTTTGAAGAATATCGTTAAAGATTTGCTTTTTGTTAGCGCCGATGAATAGTTGTGAACCTAGATATTTTTCCGAAGTGGCGGCATATTTAACTTTAAGGGAACGCATGATCATACGTTTCTTCTTCTTACCCAAACTATAGAAAGAGTCTCTAAGAGCCACAAAAATGGATCTATAATGAGATACATATATATATATATATATATATATATATATATATATATGTTTATAGGATGGTGCACACCAGTCTTTTGGGCTGCTAGTGATATTGTCTGCTTTAGCACACCTAGGCCTCACGGTTTTAAAAGACCTCTAGATGGACTTCGATTTCAAGCTTCCAAGTAATATAGTTTTTCTCCGATAAGTCGAGGTTTGTAAAATCAACACTTGTTAGAGTCGACATATTAAACTTGAAAATTTATGAATTACCTGTAAAGTTTTGATAGTCCCTTTGGGTTGACTGAAATCTTCCCTACGAATAGAGCGTCGTGCTGATAACGTGTTACAGGATGGTGCGGACCAGCTTTCTGGGCTGCTAGTGATACTGTCCGCTTTGGCACACCTGGACCTCACGGTTTTAAAATGCCTCACTGGGGAAGGGTGCTTAACCTCTTAAGAGGAGCACCACACTCCTGTCTCCCACCGATGTGGGATTGCTTTACAACACACCCTCCCAAGTCCCAAGACCACATCATAGTAGAGCGAATCGTGCTGATAACGTGTTATAGGATGGTGCGGACCAGCCTTCCGGGTTGCTAGTGATATTGTCCGCTTTGGCACATCTGGACCTCACGATTTTAAAAGGCATCACTAGGGAAGGGTGTTTAACCTCTTAAGAGGAGCACCACACTCCGTCTCCCACCAATGTGGGATTGTTACCACAACACACCCTCCCAAGACCACATCACAGTAGAGCGAATCGTGCTGATAACGTGTTATAGGATGGTGCGGACCAGCCTTCTGGGTTGCTAGTGATGTTGTCCGCTTTGACACACCTGGGCCTCACGGTTTTAAAAGGTCTCACTAGGAAGGGTGCTTAACCTCTTAAGAGGAGCACCACACTGCTGTCTCCCACCAATGTGGGATTGCTTTACAACAATATATTTTTTTAATTCATTTTTTTATGCTTGAATGTCTCATGCACAGTTAGGGGTGGGAATCGGGTCCGGGTCAGGCCGGTCGGGTTCATGTCATTCATCGGGTCGGGTCAGTCGGGCTTTGAAACTCTATGTCCATTTAGGGCTCACGGGTTTAATCGGGCATTTTATTTAAAAAATCCTAGTGTCTAAAATTCGTCCTAGTCCGTCAAACTTTTCGGGTTTCTCGGCTATCGGGCGGTCTAGTATGAGATTTTCACCAAAATTTCAAAAATATCTCGGTCGAAATGATCAAAATATTTCTATTTCGATGGTACCAAAATTTCTATCGAAACTAAAATTTAATTAAGTTTTTCTTAACAATGTTGTGTCAAGGACACTCCGCACTTGGACAACAATATATGTACATACATGTATATTATACACTTCAAATACTTTAAAGATATATCTGTATATATGTTATACATACATACATACATACATACATACATACATAAATACATACAAGCAAGCATACATATAATGTGCATAGGTATTATTGTATAAATGGATAACATTATTAAGCGGATTATGTCGGGTAAAGATTATCGGGCGGGATGCCGGGTAGCACTTCAAAACTCGTACCCGACCCATTGATTTTATCGAGTCGGTCGGGCTAAACCCGCCTTCGGATTTCGGGTACCCGCGGCCTCTAACGGACTCGGGTACCCGTGACGGATTTCGGGTTTGCGGAATTTTTTCCCAGCCCTATGCACAGTGTGGTGCCAAAAATAATGGAGTTGACGGGCAGTAAATTCAGATCAGCAGGGTGCAAGACGTCTCAAGGGCATTCGAATCAATTACTCCGCTTGATCTAGCGACGGAGCGTCCAGACTGGCCCAAAAAATAAGACGCCCTAAAAAAGATCTTACAAATATAAATTTAAGAAAAAAATTACAAGTAAAAATGTCTCGTCTCCTGTCCGAGAGATCCTGAACCAAGACCAGTTTGAAAACTTACACAAAGTCACGGATTGTGTGGTTTGTGTGCTAGCAAGAGAGTTCGGGCTATTTAGTTCGTGTTCTAGCAAGAAAACAAGATAGGTCCAGTCTGATTGTGGAAAATTTGGGTTTTACTCAACTAAAATCAGTCGAACATTACTCTAGGTCATAAAATAGTGCATACATAATTAGTTTATAAGGATTAAACCTCTGACAAATTTGAAACACCATATTTAACGACAATTAAAACCTCAAAAGTTTGGGCTTTTTTGCTCTTTTTCTTCAAACAGTTGTACGAACTTGGACTTATGCGTGAAGAAAGAATATAAACATGAGAGTAAAGTAGAATCAGATAAAGAAGTGAGAGAGAAGAGAAACTAGAGAAAGAAAAATAAACCAGAAAGAGAAGAAGAGTCAGAGAAAAATGACAAGTTAGCGATGTTAAGGGCAACGCCGGGTGTTAGTAGATTTTTCGACACCTCGAGTTTTTGTGTGCCTCCTAATATCCCTACCAACTAATAGCCTTTGTCCCTTTGCCTACTGTTTATCAAAAAAAATAGCCTTTGCCTACTAATAGCATTTTGTGCAAGTGCTTTTATCGGCGCCCAAATAACCAAAGATTCCACATTCTCTGAATGAGAACCTGTGACCTGCAGGGATTTCTGTAGTTAATGTCAACACCTTAGAACCACTTGGGCTATCAACTGTTGACAATTTCTCATCCTCTTAATAGAATTAGGATAAATTATTTTTTAATTCGAATTTGTGACTGATGTATTATTTTGTTTTTTGTTGAAAGATTGGCCGACTATTTTGATATCATTCCACATTCTTTTGTCCTAAATGACCAAAAAAGTATTTTTTCTTTTTTTCTTTTTTTTTTCTGAAATTACCTTCATAGTATCTTTGTAATTTTCTTTAGAGTTAATTCCTATATGGCCCCCTACTTTGTGACCAGCTTCCTTTATGGCCCCCTTTTTTTCGTAAATTCAAATATGGCCCCCTATTTTCATGGAAATGTCCTAACTACCCTTCCTTTAAATCTTTTTTCAAAATAAAATCAAAAAAACAAACATAATTCCACCTCACTTCCCTCTCCACCACTTATCTCTCTCCACCTCACCTCTCTTTCCAAATCATCTTTCTCTCTCCAACTCACCTTTTTCTCTCTCCACCTCACCTCTCTCTCTCTCTCTCCACCTCACCACGCGCAGACAACTTCACTTCACGCGCTCTCAGCTTTTCTCTCTCTACCTTCTCTCTCTCTACTTCGCGAAGCAATTTCTCGTGTTCGAAGCTCTGTTTATTCATCTCGTATTCAATTCAAAGCCCTAGAACTTTGTTTTAGTGTTGCTTTAGATCGTCTTCCTTCTTCGAAATCTTCTTCTAATTTACCTGATGAACCACCAATTTCAAATTCATTCATGGCCGCCATTAAAAGATCTCAAGCTTGTCAAAGAAGACATCCAGATAATTATCATCTTAATCAGATTCAACAAATTAACCAGCAAAATCAACAACCCATAGTGAAAGTTGAATTACAACAATTGATTTTATCAATTCTTGATGATCCAATTGTTAGTAGGGTTTTTGGTGAAGCTGGTTTTAGAAGTTATGATATTAAGTTATCAATTGTTCGTCCACCTAGGATTTTTAATTCTAGGTATCCAGCTCCGTTATTTCTCTGTAATTTAACTGGGGTTGGTACCGAATTAGGTCAAAAAGGTTTCAACTTTCCGTTTTCTTCAGGGATTTCTAGTAGTGGGTTGGGGAGTTCTGATGGTGGTGGTGATGATAATTGTAGAAGAATTGGGGGAATTCTTGTTAAGAAGAAAGAAAGGAATCCATTGCTTGTTGGGGTTTCTGCAAATGAAGCTCTTAGATGTTTTAAAGAGATTTTAGAGAGAGAAAGAGGAGATGTATTGCCTGATGAGATCTCTGGTTTGAATTTTACTTCCATTGAAAATGAGGTGGTTGAGTTCATTAATGGAAATTTAAGTGAGGGTTTATTGAGGTCAAAGTTTGAGGAGTTATCAAAGTTGATAAATAGTTCTTCAGGTCCTGGAATTGTGGTTAATTATGGAGATTTGAAGGGTTTAATTGATGAAAACTCTGTTGAAAATGGGAATTTCTTGATTACCCAAATTAAGAAATTGTTGGAAATCCACCATGAAAAACTCTGGTTAATTGGTACAGCTCCAAGTTATGAATTGTATTTGAAGTTCATAAGGAGATTTCCCTCTGTAGAGAAAGAGTGGGATTTGCAACTTTTGCCTATAACATCTCTTCTACCTTCTTCCATGGGAGCTTTAGGGTTTAATTCTCCTCCTCCTCAAAGGTATATTTTCATCCCTATATCTCTTAAATGTTATCAAATTTCTCCATTATCATCATATCTTGTTGTACTTTATTATAGTGAGAAATTGTGATTGGAGTACTAGAAAATTGAAAAAACATAGTTGTTTGATTTTGAAGTTCATTCAATTGGTCTAAATTTTAATCTTAATGAAATCATCCTGCTTATTATCTTCTTATTGCATATTAAACTGTAAAAATCTGAACAAACAATAAACTATAATTAGGCTTGATTGATAATTTGATATAAAATAGACCGATCTGGTCTGTTCTTCAACAGACCAGATCGGGTCTGTTGAAGAACAGACCAGATCGGGTCTGTTGAAGAACAGACCAGATCGGGTCTGTTGAAGAACAGACCAGATCGGGTCTGTTCTTCAACAGACCCGTACTCCGGCGAAGGGAACCCCCTTCGCCGGAGTTTTTAGAGAGAGAGGGAGATGAGAGTTAAAAAAAAAAAATTATTATTTTTTTTTTTAGGTTGAAGGTCGCCGGCCGGAAAATTTTCCGGCCAGCGACATTCATCGGAGAAGATAGTGTGAGGTGGAGAGAGAGAGAGGTGAGGTGGAGAGAGAAAAAGGTGAGTTGGAGAGAGAGAAAGATGATTTGGAAAGAGAGGTGAGGTGGAGAGAGATAAGTGGTGGAGAGGGAAGTGAGGTGGAATTATGTTTGTTTTTTTGATTTTATTTTGAAAAAAGATTTAAAGGAAGGGTAGTTAGGACATTTCCATGAAAATAGGAGGCCATATTTGAATTTACGAAAAAAAGGGGGCCATAAAGGAAGCTGGTCACAAAGTAGGGGGCCATATAGGAATTAACTCTTTTCTTTATTTGTCAACCTCATCACTTTTTCATTGGTCTACTTTACGTTCTTATTTTTCCACTTCATCTCTCCACCTCCTCTCTCTGGTATTCTTTTTCAATTTGATGTTAAGATCATCACAGACACAGACAAATATTTGTATAAAGAAAAGACTCAATTGAAAGATTCTTCCCTCATAGCTCGTTCTACGTGGGACTTTGTTATATGCCAACCTGCTATTGAACATATATTCGTACCAAATATACCCCACCACTGTTGGACTCTAATGACACCAGCCACAGAAGTTGTAAATTGTTGGGGGGCCACTTCAGTTTGAAAGCTACTTCCACTTTGAAAAAGTAGCAACTTATTCCACCATCATATTTTGAAAAGACTCAAGTACATAGGTTAAAATATTTAAAAATATTACTCTTACTATTTATTACATACATGTCCAATGACTACCGAATACGTGCCCAAACGAGTCGACGGGTCACATGCAAGTGGCCTAGGCCCACTGACCATTTACCGGTGTTGTCACACAGTCCAGTAACTATTAAGTTTTGAGTGCTGTTTTCTGTTAAGAACAAGTCACAGATTCAATACTCATATGTATATCGTCTAACTCGTTTGAGTTAAATGAATCAGAAATTAATTCAAATTAAACAATAAGACATGACAAATCAAACAAAAAACTGTAATAAATTTGGACTCGAATGAAATCCAAATCTCGTATTATATGAAATCTATTTCATATACTATATAAGTTTAATGGGGGATCATGTTATGAGTGCATGATTAAACTCACTTTTAAATTCTTGAATCAACCCTTTGAATCAAAGAAAAGTAGAAGAGTCTAATTAAAGCATTTCTTCTTAGGCGCATAAAATTGAAGCTTGACCTAGCGCCTACCACTATACTATATAGCACACCAAAACTGAATTGAGACACTTGATAAAGTGTATGTACCCCATATTTGAGCTGGTCACCAAATGTTTGATGTTAGAATTTCAAAATGTCTTTTTAGTAAAGGAATTGGGATCATGAAAAGTGGTTCTATTTTTGTTCCCTAAACTAGTTTTAGGACGAACTTTATTTGAACAATCAATTTCAATACAATTGGATCATCTAAAAAGACTGTTTGGGTTATTTGGGCTTACCCCCTCAAAACTAATCAGTAATTGAGTTTACCCCCTTCAGTAATTAATAATTGAGCTTACCCCCTTGAATTTAGTATTTTTAGCAAAATTACTAAGGACATGTTTGGCATGTGACGATAAAATCACAAATTACAACCAAAATCGATCTTTACTAATCTTATTAACGACCAAATCGAACAATAAAAGTAAGTTGGAATAACTACGAGGAATCATATTGAAGGATAAGTGTTCTTGGTAGTCATATTTATTTCACGTACGCCAAACACAACCTTTGTGTTTTTGTCAAAAATAGTAAATATAAGGGGGTAAACTCAACTACTCATTATTGAGGGGGTTAAACTCAATTACCAATTAGTGATGAGGGGGAAACTCAAAAAACCCAGACTGTTTAGCCACCTCTCTGTCTACGACATATTTAATGTCTATTTCGTACTGAAATAGTAAAAGGTCTAGTTCAACAAAAAAAAATAGTAAAAGGTCTATTTCGTACATCAAGAAATGGGTTATCACAACCCTGCAGATTTCGTCATCCTCATTGACACTCTTACCTACTAGTACGAGTTTGTATAGACCTTTAAAAGTCATTCGTTGAAGCACGAGTTGAACATTTTGATCCACAAATAATCATAACAGTTGCCCCAGAAGCCATAGAAAGGGTAACGGTATCTTAAGATGAAAATTAAAAGATTGGAAAGTACATTAGAGTTCGTCACTTTCTTTCAACAAAAACAAAATAAATCACATTTCGTCTCGGCATCAATCAGATTTCAAAATGAAACTCTTCTTTCCTACTCGTCTAAATGGTCAATTTCAATTCATTTCGAGTCAAGTGTGACAAGTCACGATAAGAATCACTCTTTTAAGTTTTTTCTAGGGCGAAAGTTTTTGTTTTCTTCCTTTATCTCCGACCACTAGCTGAAATTAATTTTCTACTTCAAGTGTGACTATCACTGTTTCTCTCTTCTATCTCGGCCCCAACAGATGGAGGTATCCCACACCCAAAACCAGTCGCACAATACCAATCTGATTTGGGGTCAATCTCCAAAAAGAGAGATGGAGAAGAGAGCAAGAAGGAAGAGAGAAAAATAGTGATGGTCAGTGAGGTAGTCAGTGGAGAATGACTGGCGTGGCGATAGTAGTGTTTGAAGAAACAAAAAGATTTAGTCAAAAATTGTTAACCGAAACTTGTACGTTGAAAAAGTTTTCTCCAAAGCCTAAGTGATGGCCTTAAATTTTCATTTCACATCGGAAAATCAAATAAAAGCTCAAATTACATGCTCAATCTGTTCTTATTTCAACTGTCATTACTTTCAAATACATGTCCTACAGTAAAAAACCATGAGCCAAACAAGGAAATATCGAACTCCAGGACTTAACATGGCCATCTCATGATCCAATACAACAATCTAATCATCTTTTCAAATTTCCTCGTCTTATTATGTATCTTTTTGATGATTCAATTGGAGGAGAAAGAACCATTTAGAACATAGTTCACTACTCCATTGTTATCCTTCTCCAGTCAACAACACACACACTCTCTCTCTCTCTCTCTCTAGATTCTAAAACTTTTACAAACATTCCAAGTCTAAGAAAGAGAATGGAAAAGGAGTTTCAGTCTTCACATCAAAGGATAAGTGTACAAATAAAAACTATTGACGTTAACAATTTTCATATTTAGAATCACCTTTCTAAAGGGTCCCCTCTATTGAAATTAGAAGGAAAAACTGCAGAAGCGATTTTCTGCCGGAGGTTGAACTTTTCAGCTATCAGAGGACGAACATCTTCAACTCCAACCAAACTCTCCAAGAATGGAAGTATTTGTAGCAATTCTTGATCTGATTGGTCATCAAACCAACTCTCAATTGGAATTCCATTGTCTACTTGGAAACCAAATGCCTGCATGAAAAGGTTATTTCATGTTCTCAAAATTGAAATCACAAAACACAAAAACATGAAAATTCACAATCATATGAAATGTTGAATGATTTTATGTGCAGTTGAGGACTTTACCTGTGGAGAGTTATCGATTATCATGGTATGTGCTAAATCTCGACCGAGTACTGAGAGATCTTTAAGGTAATTCCCATCTACAAGAACACAAGATTCCCGAAAAACACGATGACGGAATATCCTCCTCTTTGGATCCAATACATTAAGAAGTTGTTCGGCATATATACTTTGGCTAGCAGTAAATATGATGATCTCAAACAGACTAGCAGCCCTTTCCATAAACTCCTTCAAATGAGGTCGACAACGTACATATACTGTATGCTTTTTCAGGTTAAAATCAACCGTAAATGTGAAATCTGCATCGTCACAGTGCTCTAGTGTAGAATGAACTAAGGTTTCTGCCGAACACAGAAAATATACATTATGAAATATATTAGATATAGAAAAGAAATATGCAGACAGCAAAGAGCACTACAATCAGAGAATAGTTTCAGGTTAGAGCATGCATAATAAGGGAAATTCACAATTTCAGCATTCTTGGTAGAGAATAGTTTTAACCTCCAACAAATTCATGATTCAAATTGATAGAGTGGGGGGCTGGATTCACAAAAGATCAAAGGATATAAAAGATCTGCGTTTTAACCCAACCAGGACATCATATCCAGTCAGAGAATCATGAATCAGATGGATATAGTTGCTCACACATAAATCAGACATAAAAGAGAAGGCCAAATTGAATTTCTCAACAGCCATTTCCATAAGAAACCACTTGAACCTAGAATAAGAGTAAAGGAGGGAGAATTTCATCGGTGGATTGGTCGGAGTAGAACAGTTTTGAAAATCATTAATGAATGATTGCTAAAGATGCACACAATAAATTGACTAAATCTACACAGATAAAAACAAAATCAGGCTGAAAGAGCTTGGTACTACTTGTAATATCACTTACTGGAATAGAAAGTGTTAAAACGCCATAATAGCAGAAAATGAAGTTAAAACTCTTACCGTCCAAGTCCAGGACAAGAGTTGTGGGAGGACAACTACGTGTTCGTTTGGGCAGTAGCATTGGCCGAAAAGTAGGGACAACCGATGATAAGTCCGGTAAGTTCTTTATAAATAAATAAGGATCAAAATCGTCAAAATCCTCTTCATCTGCCTCCACACAAACTTCATTTGATATAGATTCTTGACATGCATCATTCACGCACTCCAAATCTGAGTGTTGCATTGCCAGATATATAGCTGAAACTTCAGCTGAAAGGTTGCCTCCACTCAAATTTTCATTACAGTGTGAGTTCACACCATTTATCTCTGAAGATGTATCAACACAGCAGTGTTGGCCATCAGATTGCTCTGATGACATATTTGAGTCAACATCCATTTCATCAGGACAAATTGTAGGCAATGCTGTTCTAATGCTGTGGTAGGAAATATTCTGATTATCAACATTTGATTCTCCATTCTTATTTCCTTGGTCGCATTTTTTGTCTTCTTTTTGGAAGAACTTAATGAAGTCCACTGTAAAAATTAAAACATTTCAAGAGACATAACACAAAAACGTAAATAACTAACAGTTTTCAGTATATTGAAAAGAACAAAGTGGACAAGACAAATAAGACAATGTTTCATGAAAATATTTGCGCATTATACTAGTAGTAAAACTTTTAAGAGATTCCGTAAAAGTGGAAAACGACTAGCAGGGCAGTTTAACATTGGGTAATTTCGAATGTAAATTTTATCAAAGAAAAGTGCTAATGAGTTTTCAAGCTCTCACTAGAACTTTTTTTAGAATATATTTAGCAATAAATTATATTGTAAAACCCCCAAGTTTGGTGATGAACTACCTTGATTTGCAATACTCCCTTCAACATACTAAATTTGTGTGTCCAAACTAAGTTATCAAGATTGAAGGAGAAGAATCTACCTTGATTTGCAACACCCCCCTCAACATCTTTGGAGATGTGAAATGATGGTGAAAATAGAGTGTTTCCATCGTTACAAACCTGCTATACGATACAATAATAGAGCATTAATTAGTGGGTGAACAAATCAGAGTATAAACTTAAGACCCCCCAATTGGTGAACCTAAAAGAATTACATGAACTCCTTCACTTAACGAAGAAGGATGGCTAAAACAACTAGTCACAGGATAAGGCTAAAGAAATCAAATAGCACATCCTTGGCTGATTTTCCACAACTCTTTATGTGTAATTTAACTATGACAAGCATGCACTTCCACAATATTCGAGAGCACTCCCAATTGGCTTACACCATATCTCCTTCTTTCCCTTTTTTTCATATGGAATATCCATTTCATCAAGAATCCACGATCTTAAAATAGTAAAACTCTGCAGAAGTGTATGATCTGAGCCTCTCTGATTGAATAATCCAATTCAATCGCACTCGGGTATAATTTGGGGTGAGTACCAATTTGGAAGTTATAACTCCTCCCCTTTCGTGGTAATTACTCAGAAATAGAAGAAATTATATTTTCACTCATGTTACAAAATACAGTCAATATTCTAAACCTGTGTGACCTAGATGCTTCATTGCACCTGCTGGGCACTTATAGCCTCCAGAATTTACCAAGATATTTAGAAACTAGATAAACCACATCAACACTAAATATTCCTACTTCATTCAGAAATGGATATGCACTTCTATGTCTGAAATAAAAGTGTTTGTTAAAACTTACGACATATCTACATAACAAGGTAACTACTTCTCAATATATTTTTACTTCGTCCGAATAGTCAGATACTGATATACTCATTCCTCTTGGACACTCAGCTGCTCAAGTCACCTTAATAGGTACTATATCACATGTTGTATGTACATCTTGCATAACCTCGAACCATATCGTGTTATGATCATTACATAACTCTAGGTCAATGCCCATTATGTGTAATTTAACATTTGGTTCATCTAAATTAATAAAGAACGACCCTGTGCCCACTAAAAGATTATATGTTTCCTACTAGAAGTTTTTCTCCTTGTATCTGACACATCATACTGGGGGGTCAGATGCCAAACCAAGGATGTCGTACTAGTGCCCATCTCACAATCCCAAATACCAATTATTGAAAACTGTACCAATTAGACACATAAATAATGGAAAAAGAGACTTTAATCAATAAAACCACAAGTGAATAACATAAATTAGCATGCCAAAGACATGGCAAATTACCTTATGATCTAATATGTCAGAATTGCCGGTACCAAACCCCATGCAGATATCATGAGTCTCGTCAGGTGCCAGGAAACAAGTTGTGTTCACCTGTTTTGCAGGTACAGGTTCTCGACTTGTCTTTGAAGTGACCCCAGATGAAGCTTTCACTGTAAAGACCAGATGATTGTAAGCATCTCTAAAGATGAGAAAATACCAGCCTTCACAATAAACAGGGAAAATTGAAAGTAAAAGTAGGAACAGCGAATTGGTGATGACATACCAGGTCTCAGTTTTCTTGTAGAAGAAGTGATCAGTTCTGTAACTTTCTTTTCTGATATCTGCATATTCTCAGCCACCTTCTTTGGGGGCTTAGAAACCTTAGGGCTAGCAAGTTCTCGAGTGGAATTTCTTCCCGAAAGTTTTTTCTTAGTTTGCATTATTAGGTCCACAGGGAAAGCTCAAAAGAAGAAAATTTTATTGCTGCCTTTCTTGTAAGGAACAACTCTAAATGAGAAATAACCCACCAACAATAGTGTCACTTAAGCAAACAAGTTTCGCCAACCATGAAACTCAAGAAAAGGATCGTGAATCCAGTCACGGAATACTTGTTCCAACTAAAGGAACTTCTGAACTTCTAAAATAGATAATAAATCATCCTAGACTTGCTCATACAGGTAGATGGAATCAAGGAAGCAACCATCGACTTGAAATCCTGAAAAGTACCCTAATTAGCAGACCTTAAATGGAGACTAAAAATTAAAAAAAAAAAAAAAAAAAAAAAAAAAAAAAAAGAGTAACAAGAAATCATGGGCAGCATATCGAACAAAGGCTATATCACTTTATCAGTCACCCAGATGAAATCCATGAGAACATGACATTGAATCATAAAATTGGATACAATATTGAGTATAAATTGGAGAATAACCAGATCAAGAAGTCAAGGTAGTATATCTAAACTTCCACAAGTTCAGTTCAATTAGCTTTCAAAGTTTTCTATTTCCCAAGTAACTTAATATAAATCAGCAAAAATGAGCAACATAAGTTCAAACATAAAACAAGATCGGACAAAGGCAAACCCTAGATATTATTTTCTTCTCTGAAACATAAACCCTAATAGAGGTGCAATCACTTCTTCTTTCAAACTCAGAAAGTCGAGGTGCCATCACTTGAGTACAAGCATATTTCGAAACTCTACCACTCAAAATGAAACAAACATAAATACATAAACCCTAAAAACTTATTATTACCACCTATCAATTGAATAAGACAAGATGAAATATCAAAAGTTCGATTACTGTAGAGACGCAAACCCTAAAATCAAACACGAATCACAACCTCATAATCAACAAATAGGATAACAGAAATTGAAAGATTAAATCAACAATAAACAGAAAGGTTCAAGAAACAAACCTCAAAAACTGATCTAGATTAACCCAATTGACCTCTGTTGAATAATAAATACGATCAAGATCAAACTGAGAAGCTACTAGGAGTACTGAATATGAAGTAGAAGAAACCCTAAAAACGAGAAATTATTGAGAGAGAAAATAGGTAGGGACGATGAAATTAGTTTCCCTCCAAAATTATTTTCATCAAAAGTGCGGGACTGCGAAACAAAATTTTGATAAATTTTTTCAGACCTCTCTTTCTCGTCTGAAATATGAAAACAAAAAAAAAAGTACTAAATATTGTGTCCTCGTTGAGGGAATCTTTTTTGAAATTTCGAAATTTAATTTCATTTTGGCGTCATTTGGTTTTAATTTAAATTTGAATTTTCAAATTTTGAAGTTTGAATTTGAATTTCGATTTTGAATTTGTGTGTATCTTGGAAAAGAATCTTATCCGTACCTTAGGACCCACCAAAGATTACGCCGTGTTTGGTTCTTGATATCTTGTGATAAAAAAATGTCTTTTTCAATCCTAAGAAATTACTTTTTTTCTTTTTCTTTAATTGTCTTAAAGAATAGTATAATGGCTAATTACTTTAACCGTTTATTACGACCCAGCCCGAACTGTTCGACCTGGGCTTCGACCTAAGTCCGATTGACCAGCCTGATCCACCCCAGCTCTAAGACATGGTTGGGCAAGCCCGACCAAACCTGTGTTCATAGCTTTTGTTTCTATTAAAAATAAAGTGATGTGCATATGAGTGTAATCTTTTATCTTTTGTTATCTTTAAGTAAGTTTGTAATTAATATTCCGTAAATTTTAGTAAGTTTTAATTTATTTTTAGGTAAAATATGTAATCTTTTATCTTTTTTATTTTTTAATTTTATGTTCTATATGATATAAATTATATTCATAAGAACTTTTTTTTATAATTGTTGGTTAAGTTTGTAATTTACATTGTTTAAATTTTAATTTTGAGTTTTCGAAACTAAAGTCTGGTGCGACGGTTGAACTGCCCCGACTCGAGTCCTGCACTAATTCACCCTAGATCGATTGTCCCAACAGGGGCCGCCATGGGTGAGCCGATAAGCAACATTACAAATATCCATCCTCATGGCGAATTAAGGGGACAAGGAGGATTGGCGCTCCCACTCGCTCCCCTACATATGGGTCAATTCCGTGTTAGCCCCTAATTGTGTTTGGGAATTTGATTTGGCCCTCGAATTTGGTCGAACCTTCCATTTTTACCATAAAGTATTTTTGTAATTACTGTTTTTTGATTTATGTGTCCATCTCATTTTATTTCTCTGTCGCTTCATGTTTTCTTTCTTCCACCCCACCTTCTTTTACCTTACCTTCTGCCTTTTTGGGTTGTCGCTCTGCGACTTTCTCCTGCGACCTTAACTTTTATTAAGCCTCCCACCACCTTCCTCGCCTTCATTTTTTCTCTATCTTCTTTTTTGCTCTCTATTTCCCATCTCTTTCTCCCTTCATCCATTTTCCTCTATTACTCCCTTCATTTTCCTCTCTTCGTCCCTTCTTTTACCTCTTTCCCTCCAACCATCTCTATTTTGGCGAAGGGGTCCTACTTCATCGAAACTTCGTCTAGATTTGGGGGAAATTCCAGATCCGAACCCATCTTCAGTTGGAATCTAGATGAAGAGGCCTCTGAAAAGAATGGTGATGCGGTTTCCAATTTAACTAGTCATAAGAGCTCGTTCAAATCCCTTTACTGTTTATTTTATTTTATTTAAGATTTTTTAATTTGATCAAACCGCTTTAAATTTTGTTTTAGATCCGGACGACAAGATTTAGTAAACCAGACAAAGGTTTAGTTCAAAATTTTGTTTCACTTCAGGCGAAGGGGTTCCTCACCTTAGCCCCTTCGCCGGAGATAGATGGAGAAAAGGGAAGGTGATGTGGATATTTTAAGGTTGTCGATTGACTTCCTTTCGTCGACAACAATTTGCCAAGAAAGAAGGGTGAAGTAGAGGGATGAAGTGGAAGAGAAAAAGAGAAGATTATTTTAAGCATTTTAATTTTTAGGATTATTTATGTGTTTGACACTAAGGGTATATATAGAAAAAGTTAAAAAAAATATTGGGCTGGCCAAATCAAACTACTAAACACTTATGGACTCAAAATTTTGAGTTTAATTGAGGGTCAAAACAAAAATCTAAGTTTTTTTTTTCAAATTTTTATCCCTCTCTCTTTCTTCTTATCCTCATTGTTCCACGAAGGACATGGTCCTTTTGCAGAAAACACTAAAACCCTCGATCAATAATTTATTGCTCGCTTTACTGCGAGAATGTCGTGGTCGACCGACCTCTATATGTATACTCTATATCTCATGGTCAGTCGACCACGAAATTCTTATGGGTTTCGTGATCGATCGACCAAGAAACCTTCCTCGAGGGTCTTAGGGAGGGGTTTGCCTAAAACCTTCCTGTTTGTGTAAGACGAACGAGATTTTGGAGAAAGGAACCCTTGCCTTCGGTACAATAGTGAGGACTGAGAAAAAACGAAGTTCAAGTCTAGAGAGAGGAAGTTAACGTTTCGGAGTTAGAATGAGAAAGTGATTAACAAAAGATGTATATATATATATATATATATATATATATATATATATATATATATATATATATATATACATATACATATACATATGCATAAAGAGAGAAAGAGAGAAAAAAAATAGATGTGGTGGTGGTCAGACTTGGTGTCTGGAGATGACGACGATGAAGAAAAATTGTATTGCCCCATAAAATTAGACAAAACCAACAACTGCCCTTTAAAATTTTGTACTCCACAAAAAATTGAAAAAGCCACGATTTCCTTTTATCTGTTCTACCTAATTATTTTATTTTATTTTTTCCAATTTTTCTGGGTAGACTGAGACATTTTTAGATTAAGAAAAATATATTAGGTGAAGGACCGAACCCCATATCTATGTCAATCTATTACAAATCTTAGGGGTAAAATGAAATTCAACCGACATGAACATGCTTCACATAGTCAAGATGATGTGAATTGTTATTTTGGTTTGCCATTGAAGGGCAACATTGACTCCTAAAGTTCTCTTGATGGCATGATTATCTCCTTCCCTCATTAGGTAGTGAATATTTTGAGATATTAAACCCATTTCTTCCATATAGGAAGGCTTAGCGCTTTACTTTTTTCCTGGCTCTTATGGAGTCCTTAACTTTTCCAACTCTAGTATCCGACTCCTAACAGAGAGTCTCAAATCTAAATTTCCAATTGTTCTAACTAAAATTCATACATAATTAGAACAACTAAAATAAAACTAAAAAAATCAAACTAAAATTCCCATCTGAAAAGTCTTCCACCAATTCTCATGAATAACAAGTTGTACGGGAACCATTTTTGAAATGTCTTTGTTCATCAAATGTAACCCAATTTGCATTTACGCATTTTCAACATTTTGATGTTGAACGTCTATATTTTCGCTTTGCAACGTTATGGTCTCTTTTAGAAGTTTATCTCTAGTTCAAGATCCACATTTATCTCTTTTCAAAACCCAGATGTTGCGTGAGGTGCAAAACTTTCACCACTTTTAGCATTATTTTTTCCTTGTTTGGATTTTCTTTCAAGTGGTCTTTTTGGGTACTTATAGAGGGTGATATTCCGTCTCGGTCGAAAGAAGGTTTCTCTTGTTTGATAAAGATTGAGATAAGTTTGAAAATCATTTGGGATTGTCTTTCAAGATTTTATAACAATGATCGCACTTAAAAGCTTTGCCGCTATTGGCTTGTTTAAACAATTCATGTGCAGACTTTAACTGCATAATAAATAAAAAAAATTCATAATATGTTTCAAAAACAAAGACACGACTTGAGGCTAAAAAATGTAATATCACGAGTAATTACTCGATCATCATCATTTTATCCGCTTTTTGGGTTTCTTGGCCAAATAACCACAAAATTTCGAACATTGCTTGTTACTGTCGCTTTAACGACATTTAAGACTCTTCAGAGCATGATTTTAGTTTGTACGTTCGTTGAAGTGTTCGACAATTTTGTTCGCAAAAGTACCTCCTTTTTATGGCAACGATAACGATGTGTAAATAGCCATTAACAAGCACAATATCATCTACTCGAAAACAACACTTAGCAGAAATTGATGATGTCGACGTTTCATTAAAATCAAAAAAATTCTTCGACCGCATCATTCGATAAATTAACTTGAGAGTAATTACATAACATATTACCGTGGGAGCCACCAACTAACAGTTGGGAACTCCCAACAAAATTAATTTGGGGTTGGGAGCCTCTAAGCTCGGGTTCCCAGCCCCACGAAGAGTCCAGCATGTGGATTATAGGGTCGGAGATAGGTTTGTAAACGGTAGCTTATAGGATCAGATATAGGCATATCTGTATTCGATAAGATAGCTGATATCCGATAACTACCCGACAGGTATTATAAATCAATATATGAATCCTGTAATATTAACGGAAATATCCGATATCCGAAGCTTTGATAAAATTTAAATTTTTTTCTTTAAATTTATAACCATTAGATCTAAATAATAAATCTCAACTATACGTTTTATATATTATTATGAATAAATTTTAATTTTTATTATTTTTTTATATTACTTTTCGGATACGGATATTTTTCGAATCGAATATTAGTGTATCCGTATTCGATAAGCAGATATCCGATAATGAATATCCGAACTCGTATTCGATATCCGAAATTTCGAATCTGTTTTTAAATTCGAATACGGATGCGGATCAGATGTCGAATATCTATTGACAGGGTTAGAGCATCTCCAACGCAAAACTAAAAAAAAAAATTCTAATTGGCTTATGTGTTGAGTCTCAATTGAGATTCTCTTTCCTATGTGGCTAACTTAAGTGTCTCTAATTCAAGTCCTTCTCCAATGCAACACTCTAAAAAACTCTAATAGAGACACATGTCACGCATACATTTAATAGAAAAAAGTGGTTGAGAAAGAAAAACTTTTTATTGGTCCAAAAATTAAATTCGATGACTAGGACACTTAAGACTCTCAAAAGAGATCTCAAAAATAGAGTTTCTAGTTAAGACATCTTAAAACTTAATGCTTCCACATCATCTTAAGATCTCAATTGAGTTTTGCATTGGAGAGGTTTTTTCTTAAAAAAACTCTAAAGTCCTAGGTGGCACTTGAGATTTTAAGATTGAGTCTTGCATTGGAGATGCTCACCTCCGGTTGCATTACGTGGGAGTTGCTACCCTGTCAATATATATATTAGAGACTCACATTAGAGAATTTCTTTTGGGGAAATTCACGTTAGAGAATTGTTACTCGCCCTGGTCATTCAGGCTAAAAGGATAACCGTAAACATAGAAAAGGCAAAACCAAAATTGGCCATTACTTTTCTCACGCGGGGTGAAAGATGGCCGAGCTTCTCCCTCCAGTCGAAGGTCGCGAAATTCCATCAGCAGCACCAGGACCAACTGAACAACAGTTGATTCAAGGTCCTGAAACCCTAGCTATCACAGTCACAGAACAAAACACTTTTCCTTTAGATCCCGAAATCGAAGAATGGGAGATCAAAACCAAAGCATGGCTTTCAACATTACCCAAGCGAAAAAACGTAACAATGAACGAGATGGAAGTTTGGATTGCTTCCAATCAAGTTCCACTTCCTCATCAGCTCAAATCTTTACCTGTACCTGATATTTATAAGAGGGTTCGATCGTTTCACAAGACTATTCGTCACCCTAACCAGGTCTGATTACCGATTATCCCCCCTTCTTATTTAGAAATCCATGTTCTCAATGATTTGTTTAGGGTTTTAACATGTTTTAATTCGTTTCACTATTCCGAATACATATTGTTTGAGATATTATATTGCCGATTCCGAGCCTTTACCTTGTTTATTTTTTTCTTATCTGTGACAATGATGGGTAATTTCTCCATTACTTGTATCTTAAGTTGCTTAAGTGTTTAATGTACTTCGATTAGATTCTAGAAATTCAGAAGAAATACACTAAAATTAGGGTTTCATGATCGAATTGAGCATCCTTTCTTTGGTGAAAATTCCTTTTAATAGTGACATACTAAATTGTGATTTGGGTAACTTTTGTAGTTGGGTCTTGTGTGTTTTGATGATATTCCAATGTTTGACGATACTGTTTAGGAGAGGCATCATAATGTATTTCACATAATTCTGAAGGGTTAAACCTAGCGGTTGCCCACATTTATCTGGCAATGGCGTTGCTCAAATTTTTGTGTTCTATGCCAGATTTTTGGTTTAAAAACCTAATTCACATCATGACCTCATGCTCGTTGTGCAGCAGCCAAGAAACACACCAACCAAGTTGCATTCCGTTTCTTGAAATGGGTTAGAGTTAGACTTTTAAGTTTTATATGTTTGGTTGTTTGAGGACCCCTAACTCTCTGAGGAGGCCACCGGTGCCGTCAAGCGCGGTGCTCATCGGTGAAGGTGACGATTGATGGTGATGAAGAAGACCAAGAGTTTGGGTTGGAATTATTTGTATAAGGGGGGGTATTTTCGTCGAATTTGACATGTACAATTGGCATGCTGACCACTTAACACTCATTTGACAAAAAAAACAGAATTTGGATTAACACCAAAAATATTTTGAAATTGGGGGTGTAGTCTTAATATTACCCAATAATCCGGGGTCAATGTGAAATTCTCCCAACGATATAATATCTGTCAAGAAAAGTCAATTTCCCTTGCTTTATAGACACTTCCGTTGGTGTTTTGATATTTAGGGCAAGCAACATTGTCCCCCATCTATGTTTAGGTGTAAGCTACATATTTTACCGCAGATCGCCAATATTAATTGATTTTTACGAAAAGCAAACTATGTTCAACCATATTGAATTATTTGCAGTTATACAGTATAGTTAAAATCATCCCTGTTGTATCTTATACTATTATTTAGGAAGTTATGTGGAAGTGTTAGTAGCGTTAGTGGTGTTTGCAGGTTGATGGTTGTTTTACTTTTGGTCTTAGTGTGCAACCGGTTCTTGCCTTAGTGGGTTAATGTAAGTTATGGTGGTGTTATACTGTTATTGATGTTAATGGCTCCAGTTCTTGGAAGCTTATGTAAAGACCACGCTGGTAGCTTTCACTGAACGGAAAGAGAAGCTTTTTTCTACTATTCCCGTCTCCTGTCTTCTAAAATTTGGTCCTGTATTTTATTTTTGTATTAATTTGTAACTGTCACTGATTCACTACTCGAATTCCAGGTAATGGAAGGTAATCTAGAGGAGCCTTCACCAGCTCGATTTCAACGTACTGATCAATGGAAACCAGTCTATGAGTGGCTAGAGTCATTGGATAAAGATGAGCCCGTTAAATCTAAAGAAATTTCTGACTGGCTGTCTGAGAATCCCAGTGTTAGAGATAAAATTTTTGAAAGACATTCTCGTAATCATTTGATGCACTACGTTCAAAAATGTCATATGAAGATACTGAGGAGACGTGGGAAGATTCAGAAGGTGCAGGTATTATATTCAACTCGCTATTTCAATAAACTTTCTTTTGTTCATATAGTTAAAACTATTCTACTTATGTTTTCGTCATTAGCAACACCCCGATATATCCATTTCCAGCTATGCAGTCTATCAGACTTTGCCTGGCTCAAGCAATCGTTGTATATAATACTAGTTTTCCTCAGTTTAACATTTTTTTTTCAGAATAGTAAGTTTTGTACCCTGGTCTCCGCAAAGGAGAGGTACTCATGTTACCACCCTATCAAAGTGGACTCGCTCCCAGCCAATACCCAACAACTTCACATATTGTTGCGTGTTTCAACCAATTAGATAGATTGTACTTGTTTGCACTTGTAGGTTCTGTTATTGACAATTCTTACTGCTTATTCCTGAATACATGCTTGGGTCTCATGGTGATACAAAACCACTGGATAGATATGTTTGTTTCTGGGGGTCGTATGACTCGTATCATTTCTATTCTATTTTGTTCCCATAACATACGAGTGTCGACATAAATGTAAAAAAAGAGTAAAACTAAACAGTACAATTTGTACAAATGTCCACCTGGCTATCTATAGAATGTTACTCTTTTCCCAACTTTATGTTGGTGGTTATGTACTTGTGCTCAAGGCGCCTGTTATGTGTGTGCTTGAAAACCTAGATATATCTGTGGACTCTCCTTTGATTGGAGTGAGACTGAAAACCAACTCCAGATCCCTCCTCTACTTCATCTAACCCTAAGTTTTTGAAGTGAGGATTTTAAACCCTAACCTTCTCATTTTGTACTTTGAGACCAAAATGATATAGTACTCAGGCTCTGTTGGTACATTGAATTCAGAGATGGAGTTACCAAGTTAGTCCTTTTGGAGTTGATTGGAGATAAAACTTTTTGCGAGGGAAGGAGAGGTGAATCCTTAGATTAGGAAATAGAAAAAAGGTTGTTGGCAAATAGAGAGCGAGAGAAGAGAAATTTATTAAATGTCCACAAGAGTGAAGAGTAAGCAAGTCACTCAAGTTGCAAATAGTATCTCCTCGTTTCCCCTGACTATTTACCAAACACAGTCTATTTTGTTGTGGCTTACATTTTATTCCAATGGTTAGAGTAAGTTGACCTTTTCATTTTCTATATTCATTTGGTAAGCATGTGGATTACTTGATGAGGCCAGACTCATTCCCAAGTTTGATATAATCGCCCATGAATTCAGCAAGTAGCAAGCTGGATCTACTGGAAAAATCTGTGCTCTTATGTTATTTTAATTTGAATTGCTTACTCGAACAGAAAGTCTCAACCTCCCCCCTAGTATCTTCGCCGAAGGTCCTCAGCAAAGAAGTGACACCACCTTTCACTATAACGGCTCCCAGTCCGGTGTTGGCCATTCCGAATAGCGTGATTATGTCCTCAAAGTCTACAACACAGCCCAAGGTCCTTTCCAATGCAGTGACAACTCTACCTGCTTCTGTTCCAGGTATGGATTTTATAATTTTATGCTTACTTTGACAAAGCACATTTTCCACTTCAACAACTAATCTTGTTTCCTTTGAGATTGCTGTTTGTAACTTTGAATACTTGGTATGTTCATACTTCTTCTTCTAGATCTATGTTGCGTCAGTGCTTTCTGGAGTTTTCTCCAGCATATATGCTAACTAATTCTTGGTCGAGCACTTGAGCCTCAATCGTGATTAAAATGTACTTAACATTCAATTCATTTTCAATATATAGGTAGGATTGGTAACTGATTGAGTGAAAATAGGTTTTAGTATTCAAGGATGAGGAGGGCACCCTCTTCAAAGGTTTTCCTATGTCCTTGAAGTAGTTAACAGTGTTTCAATATTTTATCTTTTATCGCTTGAAGCTCACAGCTACTCCTACTCCTGCAAATGAAAAGGTGGTAGATCCATTACTGTAGCAGGTAATCTGGCTGCTGATGCTGAGAACAAGAGAATTTGAGAGCTCCAATTCTTTTGAGAATCGATCTCGTCTTTTTTCCTTTTCCTCTTAACAGCTTGTTTGATACTTCGATTCCTCTTAATCTTCTAAATTCGGGCTTCAGATCTGAGTGATCCTACATAATCAGATTACCCAATTAAACTTACCACAATTTGGGGTCTTCACTCTTTAGTTCATTTTCTCACTGAATCTGATCTATCCAAGTGATATTAGGCTTCCTATATTTCAATCCATATATTCTTTGCTGAAATAACCGAGTTCATGTTAATACTTGCTATAGTTCTTCATCTATTTATGTGGAACCTGTGTTAATCATTATAACTGGATAGGAAACAGAGTCTACAGTCTGTCTTGTAGAATGTAATCTTTACGATTTTTTGCAGGTACTCGCATATCCAGTTTACTAAACAACGCTGATGTAGCTTTAGCAAAGAAAACTGAAGCCTTTCGCAAATATGAACTGTGAGTAGTCTCTCTCTCTCTCCCTCCCTAGGATATTCTTTTATTGATTTTCAATAAGAATCGATGTTTATTAGTATATACTTAAACATGATCAAATATTGAACAGTTTGACAGACTTGGAGATCCATCTTACCAGTCTCATCTCAAGACAGAACAACTAGAAAGGCTATCTGGTACTGCTAATACATATAATATATAATTTCGATTACTGATGAACATACGAGGGGTAGCAAACACAAAATTCTAATTATTGTTTTGACAAATCAAGACAGAAATCTGCTGGAGACCTGAAACCCTTCGCTACATTTCCTCTGATCTTACTTGAATATCAAGATCATCCTTTTATGCTTAAAAGGCTTGAAGAAAGTTTGTAGTTTTAAATTATATTCAGGTTTCTGTTTTGTAGATATATCTATTCCTAAGAAAATCTAGGATTCGAATGGGTGTTTCATTATTATTTCTCAAACTTCTAAATAGAAGAAATATCTTCGTAGTTTTACACTTTTACTCTTTCATGACATTATTAGTAGAGATGAATACTCGAATTTAGGTTGGTATAATCAGACACAATCAGGCAAGTTTTGAACTAGAATAAGTTTATAGTTTATGGAAAATGACCCTATGCCCGGCACATCTCCTGGTTGAATCCCGACCGACCCCGACCGACGAATCCCTGTTGAATCCCGACTGGTTGATGTGTCGGCTGATAGTTTTATTCTTACCCGATCAAAACAAATAAGATCCAGCAGATCAGAGAAGTGATATTTACACCATCAAAATCTTTCATTCATTAACAATACTATGACAAAATCAAAATTTTCATTTAAAATATAAACATATGAAATATTTGGATCCACCATTCATGATATCATACATGTATAGGCACTCTATGTCTAAATCAAACCTAGCTAGTGGATCCACCATTGACTTGACTAGATCTACTCAAGATATCCAAGTCCTCTACCTCTAATACTAATAGACACGAGGCAAATATAATACCACAAAATACGTGATTACGAGAGATTTTTAAACAACTAGTGGGAGTAAAAGTTCACACTAAGGCAAATTCAACCAGTTAGTTGACTTGAAAATGTTATAAGTTCACATGTACAAATAATTATCAGTTAATAACATTGATTATTGAGTTCAAATTCCACCAAACCTGAAACTAGGTTACTTGTGTTTGCTAGCGGCTTGCCTTCTCCTTTTCGCATATTATAAGAAAACATGATAAGACTCTTAGTTAGGATCAAGAAACCATTAAAAAACTAATGATGTATTTAGGCGGTGGTGTCGTGGTCAAAGAATCTAAATATTTTTAGGAAAATGTGGGAGGGTCTTAGCCGACTAAAAATAGATATTTAACATCTGAATAAATCTGACTCAAAAAAAACATCTGAATAAATCAAATATAAATTAATACTATGAAAGTGGGAGATCTCTCACAATCCAAGTAGGTAAAATACAACCTCCCTCAAATCACATAGTATGTAATTTAACTGGGCCCAGGTATGGGCTTTTGGATAAGGTTGATGAAAGAAGTCCACCACTATTTATGGTCTTGCTTACGTGGCAACTAATCTAACCGCATAATGTATTTTCAAAGTTTGGATTCGGCCTTAATCAAGAGTAGACAAGTCGTTCACACATCATAGTTATGCCTCTGATACTTTCAAAGAAGAAAAGTTATGGCTTTGACTAATCCAACTAATAAAGAGATATGACCTCCAAATCCCAATTGTAGTTTTACTGGTATCTTTCATACTACAATTTTGAGTTACTAATTAATTACTTGATTTGATCAATTTCTATTGACTTCCACCAGGGAGGGAAGACTGAAAAGAAACGTTATGAATATAAGAGAGATAGAGAAAGCTTGAAATGGAAAGAAGAAAAACAATTTCAAATAAAACCAAGATTATACTTTCACTTAGGCCTGAGGGTGTAAATCAATCCCTCCTTCTCTATCATATTTTCCTAAAAATATTATATTCTAGTCTTTGTACATGAAGATAACTATAACCCAAAGAAGAAAAAATACACATATGTGGTAAAACAATCTCACATAGGTGGAGTGTGGCACTTCTCCTAAAAAGTTAAACACCCTTTCTTAAGAGATCTTCTAAAATTGCGAGGCTTATGTGTGTCAAAGCGGACAGTATCACTAACGGCCAGAGTCGTGGCTGTAGAATTTGGAGACCCCGTGTGAAATTTAAATTTAGGCCCCTTGACTTCAGTGCCAACAATACATAAAAAACACAATTTGTCATAGATCGATGAAAACCATGAAATCCGAATGTATTTTGAAAAAAAATTGTTATAGGGAAAATTCTCCACTTTAAATTTCATTTTTATAAAATATCTAGTTTAAGGATCTACAATCACTTATGAGCAAAAAAAGCTGTTTGTATCATGATTTAACCTGCTTCGATTGATTGGAATGTAATGTACCTTGTACACATACCCTCGCATATATATATTTGAAAGATTTTTAATTGAAAGTGGACCCTTAGTGGTGGTGGTGGTGGGAAGGGGGGGGGGGGTCAGTGCGAGCGCCCTGTTCGCACCCCCCCACCACACGGTTCTACTAGCAGCGCAGAAGGTTGGTCCGTCTTATAACACCTTACCCTTCTTCAATCTTTTTGTTGATTTTTTTTAAAATACCATTCTTCACTTATGTCCGGGGATACCCATTTTGTACATTTAAGAATAGGTAAATAACATTGTCTTAATTACTTTTCTTTCTCTCTATGTTCCTTCATATCTCTTCACCGGTATGTTATCGTCGCAGTTCTTTTGTGGATGAATTTTCATCTCGCATATCTACATTTTTTTTCTCATACCATCGTCTTTATACTTTACCAACAATGTTTAACTGACCAATTAACAAGCTAAAATATTTTGATTGAATAGCCTTACGTTTTTTTTATTGTTTTTTATCTCTCTGTTCGATCTTTATATTACTTCGCTAGTATGCTCCCATCGGCGATGTTCTGCCGAAGAATTGATCTTCATTTCTCATACCTACATTTTACTTCTCTCACATCCACCTTCTTTCTACCTTACTAATAACATTGATCTAACATTTAAAATTATAAAACCACATTGAAGAAAAAACTACAGAAATCGTAAGTTAAAAATTATAAAATCTCAATAGTTCCATGTGGTTTAGGTTGATGTTTTGCAATGTAACCAATTTTTTTTTGATGAAATATTGCAATATAACCAATTAATCTTGAGAAATCCTTATCCTTATTATTCTTTATTCGAACAATGCAAATTCAAAGGATGAAATGAACAAATAATAAAAAAAATCTAAAAGCGAAGTTATTAATCAAAGTTGAACTGTCATGTTGACCGGAGAGGAAGAAAAGTAAAAGTAATGAGAATAAGAGGCTGATTTCATACTTTTGATTACAATTTTTTTTGGGCCATGGGTTGAAAGTCCAAAAGTTAGGAAAAATTCGGTTCAAGATCCACCCATAGAGATCTATAGATTTTTAATCCTTTGTCTATAATGCGAAAAATACCCCCAGTCAACAGATTTGATACATTTGGTAGTTTATACAATGCATCTGGTAGTTTGTATATTGCATCTAGCAGTTTGTACAATACATTTTTTATATGTGCTATTCATTTTAGTCTATTATGTAAGACATTGTATTATCATTCTTTAGACATTCTGAAAAATGTACATATTGTAATTTATCAGACAATTAGAACATACATTCTAAAAAATGTACAACTATCTGAATAATGTATCATAATTTTGAAAAATGTATGCAGAATTATTATCATTCCTTAGACATTCTGAAAAATGTACATATTGTAATTCATTAGACAATTCGAATATACATTCTAAAAAATGTACAACTATCTGAATAATGTACCATAAATCTGAAAAATTTATGCAAAGTTATTCTATAAATGGGTAAAGTTGAAAAAGGCAAAATTTTATTTTCCTATAGATGAGATTTAGTGCATTGGGATTCGTTTTTGGACTAGATGTGAGTTTATAATTTGTTTTTGGATTTTTTCTGAGTTTTGGGAGATGGGTGGACTATTAGTCCTATTTGGACCTTATTTTTGAACCTATGGCCCATTTGTTTTTTTTGTTTTTTGTTTTTTTTTTTACTAATTTTCAATTAAAAAACTGTATCTTTACTGGGCACACACGAAGAAGAAAATGTAAACTCATGGATGGGTTTCAGAATCAACCATGGGAAGAAACTGAGTGGACTTCCTATCCCAATCTCATATATAGTTGTAGTACATAATTTAATTAATGATTCTCTACATATTTAAAACTTAAATGAGCCGGGCCGACCTTGATGAATTAAACAGACTTATTAATATAACAAATGTATTACTTTCTTTTTGAAAATTGACTACGATCTACGATATTCATTACATTGACATTGATACATTAAAGATGTGATAAACACGAAATTGTCGAATTCAAACTCTTACAAAGAACGGGCCTACAGCCAAACTAAACTATAGCCTAAAGGTCAACAACATTATTTATACCTTAATAACACAAGTTCAATAAATCACGAAAACCACTTCCTCTAGGAATCGATCCTGGGACCTCCAGGATTTTGGAGTTTATGACAACCTTAATAACAAATGTATTACTAGTACAAGTACAAGATTATCTTGACAAATATCTTTAGTCACAATTTCTTTAGTCCCTAGTTAATGACCAAGTAGCCTTTTTGGCCCCAAATTTATCACCAAAAACATCTGTTCATTTACGAAAAAGGATATGGTTTTATTTCAATATCAATCCTAGCAACATAGATTCGATTTATAATTGGCTTATTTCATGAAAATGATCAGAACAGTGAATTAGTGACTAACTTTACTATAATTTTACGGTTCATCTGAAAAGTCAGATGTGACAGATGTTTCAAGCAAACAACTACCGATCCCAAACCAAGTGATAGATCAATTCTAACATTTTCGACAATCATGCAAAAAATACCTAAACGTAGTTCTAAAACCAATCACCATAAATGGTCCCCTCTTCTATACCCGTATATCAAATTGAATGCAGATGTCTCTTTCACTAATTGTAATGAACCCATAGGGATTCATTATTACTCATGATCACCGTGCTAAATCTGGCGCAACAAAAACAGCTAAGCGCAGGACGAGAACAATTGAAAAAAGCAAAGCAAAAATTATATCATGGTGTACAAATTGAGCAGTAGATAAAGAGTACAAATATAATATTATCGAAGGTGACAACATGAATATTATTAATCACTTACAGGATCCAAACGCAAACAATTCAGTGGCAATCCATATCTACAATCACAAAGATAAAATAGTTGGCGAAGAACTTCAGAAGTATATGATTCTCTCATGTTACTCAAGATAACACCAAGCAGACGGATAAATTAACAAAGTTGGCAAGAAACAATCAAGAAGATAAGATATGGCTCTCGGTTCCAGTTTTTATTTCGTAATTTTACTGTAATTACACTCTTAGTTATTAATGACAATGTTCCTCTTTCAACAAAAAAAAAACGTCGATGTTTTGGGGAAATAACAAAAGTTTATGAGGAATAAAATTTCGTTGGGTATAAAAAAAGTTTTTTTCCCAAACAATCCCTCATCTTTCTCTCCCCCACGCTGCTCCCTCAAATCACTCTACTCGAATTAGATATCTCTCTTTTCTCTCACACGCACTCGAATCAGATCTCTCTCTCTCTCTCTGTCGTCTCTCTCTTCCCTTCATCCGATTTCAGTTGGGAATCTACTGAAACCCTAAAGTTTCATTCGGCTGAAATTCTGGAGGTTCAGTTGAGATATAAGGAGAAAAAGATTCGAGAGAGATATCAAGTGATATATAAAGAAGGATGATGATGTTGTTATTCCGATCACTTTTAGACAACTAAACTAGTTTCAAACAGAACCCATCTACATAAGAGCTCATTGAGTTTGAGTAATCATCTACCACAAATGATCATCATATAGAACAATCCAAACCTCTAGTTCATGATGAAGACACATCTAAATCCAAAAATAGTTAATTTTACTAATCCTAAAATGGGTATTTTGTATTATCTGTTTTGTATTTTGATGATTCGAGAGTTTCAGATTCTTGAAACCAAAGAAGAAGATTAAAAAAAGGCAGAGAGAACAAAGTCTATGACAAAATGAAATCTTTTTTATATATGGAAGTGCATAAGTGAGAGAAGAAGAAAGGGAGACAGACACAGAGAGAGAAAAGAAGAGTGAAGATGAGAGAGAAAAAAGTGTTGGCGGAGATGATGGAGGTGCTACCAGAATTAGTGGTGGTCGCCCGAGTTGATTGTTGTAGCAGAAGAGGGAAGAAGTTTGAAAAATATAAGGATTTAAGTGTTCGAAAGAAACAAAAAGTTCAAAATTTTTTTTGTTTCCACCCAAAATTTTGTACCCCGAGTAATTTCTTTATTTTCTCGAATCACCCACAAATTAATCGTGAACTATTAAACTTTCCACTCTTTGAGGCGTTGATTTCATCCGGTAAAACCGAGAGCCAAGTCAATCTAGTGGCGCCAACAGTAATACTCAAGGGCGCTTATAAAACCAAGCTGAGCGCAATACGCACCCTATAAGTTCCAATTGTCAGTCTGTCTTCTTGACTAAAATATCGGAACGGAAAGTTATTAATAAGCCGGCAAATATCCTCAGTACGTTTTATTCATTCGTTCCAACTTCTAGTACTCTTTTACTTTCTCTCTCTACTGTTCATCGCATTGGTAACTAAAAACCCTAATTTTATCAAACAACACTTGAAAGAACAAGAAGAAGAAAAAAAATGGCTGAAAAGATCGGTGGAGATGAAAGATTAATGGCAGCAGCACAACAAATCGTGAAAAGTTTAGGAACTTCGAGTAATAATTGTAAGGAAGATATGATCATGATATTATCTAGTTTCGATAATCGTCTTTCTACTATTTCAGATTTACTTTCTACTGGTGTTGATAGTAATAGAGAGATTAAAGAACAGTTTGAAGTAGCTGAACAGATCGTTCTTAGATGGGATTCGAATTCAGGTGATCATCATAGAGTTCATCAGTCTTTGCCTTGGGAAGAATCACCTGATGAAGCTGATGAGTATTTATCAGCTGTTGATGAAATCATCAGAGTAACTGGAGATCTGACTTTGAATTCATCATCAGATGGTGGAGAAATCATTGAACGAGCTGAAAGTGTTTTGCAGATAGCTATGTCTAGATTGGAAGATGAATTTCGTCATATTTTGATTAGAAATACTGTTCCTCTTGATGCTAATAAACTTAAAGGATCAATTAGAAGAGGTTCGATTTCTTTAACTTCAAATGATGGAGAAATTGAAGATCTTGATGGATCTGTTGAAGATGATCATGAGAGTTTTTCTGAAGAAAGAGAAAGAGAAAGAGAAAGAGAAAGAGGTGATTTGAATGAAGATCAATTTGTTGATTTGATCCAACCAGATGCTATTTCTGATCTTAAAGAAATAGCAGAAAGGATGATCAGATCTAGTTATGAAAAAGAATGTTGTCAAGTTTACTCTAGTGTTCGTCGTGATGTTCTAAATGAATGTTTATTAATTCTAGGTCTTGAGAAATTAAGTATTGATGAAGTTCAGAAAATTGATTGGCAATCTCTAGATGACAAAATGAAAAAGTGGATTCAAGGAATCACAATTGTAATTAGGGTTCTTTTATCTGGTGAGAAACGAATTTGTGATCAAATTTTTGAAGGTTCAGATCTAATTAGAGAAATTTGCTTTACTGAAACAACAAAAGGATGTATGAATCAATTACTAACTTTTGCTGAAGCAATTGCCATAGCAAAAAGATCATCAGAAAAGTTATTTCGAATTCTGGACATGTATGATGCCCTAGCTGAAGTTATTCCAGATCTTGAAGAACTATTTTCAGATGAATCAGGTGAAATTGTTTATACTGAAGCTCAAGAAACACTTGAAAGATTGGGGAAAGCAGCTAAAGGAACTTTCATGGAGTTTGAAAATGCAGTTCAGAACGAAACTTCAAAGAAACCAACTCTTGGTGGTGAGATTCATCCCTTAACTCGTTACGTTATGAATTATATTAAACTGCTAGTAGATTATAGTGAAACACTGAATTTACTCTTAGAAACCGATAAAAACGAACTACAACTAGGAGATGATGATACCCATACAGAAAACTTGAATTTAGGTAACCTCTCCCCAGTGGGTAGTCGATTACAGATTTTGATTTCATCTTTAGAGTCGAATTTGGAAGAAAAATCGAAACTTTATGAAGATGGAGGAATGAAATACATATTCTTGATGAATAATATACTATATATTGTTCAGAAAGTGAAAGACTCTGATCTTGGAAATCTTTTGGGTGATCCATGGATTCGAAAACGTCGAGGTCAAGTTCGTCAATACGCGACTAGTTATCTAAGAGCTTCTTGGAGTAGAGTCCTATCTTTTCTAAAAGATGAAGGAATTGGAGGTGGTGGAAGATCAAGTGGTGTTTCGAAAGTTATATTAAAGGAAAGATTTAAGAGTTTTAATGCGAGTTTTGAAGAGATTTATAGAAACCAAACAGCTTGGAAAGTTACCGATCCTCAACTTAGGGAAGAACTTAGAATATCTATATCAGAGAAAGTTCTTCCAGCTTATCGTTCTTTCGTGGGGAGGTTTGCTAATCATTTAGAAAGTGGAAGAAGTGCTGGTAAATATATTAAGTACACACCTGATGATTTAGAGAACTGTTTACCGGATTTATTCGAAGGAACACCTGGAGTTCTTAATCCTCTAAGACGAAAATTGAGTGTGTAATATGGGTAAGATCTCTGTTCAGTGTCTTGTTGCTTCTAAGTTATTCAGATGATGAACAAGTGAATAATATTTTAATTATTTGTTAAGTATTGTTCTTCATCTGTTAATGTTATTGAGTACTTGGTTGTTTATATGATGTATTAATCCATGTACATGTTTTATAGATCGTTACCTGAATTTAAACCTTGTTTTTTTTGCAATATCTGTTGACGGAGTTCAGAAAATTCCTCGGCTGTTATGATTTATCGACTGCTAGAAGTTTTGTTTTTGGTACCTCGACTGTATATATGTGCTTTGTGTATGTAATTTTGTACTTTTCTTTGACAACGTTAAGCTTCGAAGCCTGGTCACACAACTAAAGTGAGATTCACCATAACTTTTATCTTTTAGTGTCGAACTTTGTTAAGATTGGTGTAACCCTTAGGGCCATGCTTGATGCGCGGGGATGTAAAGCAGTCCATATGGTATAATGGTGTTTGATGCAACGTAATTAGCCAGGAATCACATTTGACGGATGCTATTCATCCTCGCGGAGGAACTGTAATGAGCCAGGAATCACATTTGAGGGATGCTATTCATCCTCATGGAGGAACTCCAAATCCCGAGGTGAGTAGGTTTTCGATTCCCTTTTATTTGGAATCGTCAACTAAATAATCTGAAGACAAAATTAATCTCTGGAAATCTTATTTGTGACAATAAAGTAGTCACGATTACCATGTGATACGAAATTGTTATTCTCAGTAACTGCATTTTTCTCCCTGGTGGCAAATATGTGGCCTAATTGTGTAAGTTCGTGGAAGCTACCCTTGTTTTTTCAGTCGAAAAGCCCACTTTTGTCAAAAAGTTGAACGATTTTTTCTTTGGTGCAATTTATTAGAGGGTAAGCAGTAAGCAATAATGATAGAGCAAGCCACGAAAAAGAGTTCTGGTTTTCGTTTAACAGTGGCTTAAGGTTTATATCACTGATGATAAATGTTTGAGAACTCGTACTATCACGTAGAGTGTAATTAATTGCCCAAAACACTAGAAGCTATGCGAACTTTAGATGTTGAAAAAGCTCTCGCATTATTGAAAGAAAGAGATCTATACGAAAAGAAAACATTGTTCACGTCTGAAGATCTTACCACTACATTATCGTCTATGGTTTGATCCTTGAAACCCCAGGCTTGCTGATGCACCCGAAAAGGTTGCACACCCAAGCGGAGGTATCAAATAGTAATCCGGCAAAGCCGGGATCGATCCAAGGATAGGAAGGTAGCTTGGATACCGAAGGGTCTTATCCCTCGGTCTAGATATTAAAAGCTAACTTAGACAAAAACGGAAAAGAAACAAGATAACATGGGGGGGTTTTGATGATTGATTGAGAAACAAAAGAATAAAGCAAATAAACTAACTAATAATCAAAAGTAAACGGGTGAGAGAGATTCGAGAGAAGAGTCGGAGGAACAAGAGTCGGGAGACGGTAAAAGTTGATTCGGACAAAAGTTAATTGAGACGGATACTTCGATCCACAAGATCGACTATGATAAATACTATGTATCTATTCGCATGAAAATATAACTAACTTCACCCACATTGACAATCCTAAGCATCATGTGTCTAACTAAGCATAACCGATCAAACGTCACTAAGCATCGACTATCAAACTTACACACATTATCTAATGAATTGAAAATGAACAAGTATGACACTAATAAGTATAATACGTCAAACTAAGTATAACCGATCAAACGTCACTAAGTATCGATTATCAAACTAAGTACGCATTATCAAACTTTGTGTCAATGGACGATTACGGTCTAGGCTTCTAGTTTATACAACTAGACGAAGTTAATTAAACTCACATGTAAACAAATAATAAGTCAATCATCACATTCAAATCATACTTCAAGAGTTTCCGAATACGAGAGTTCATGTATCGAAATCCGGGAATCTATAATGATAAACCTACAACTACGTATTGTCCGATGTAATGTGTCAAATACAATCAATGTTCGACTCCTAAAGTGATGTCTATAAGTACTACGTATATCCGGAGATCATACTTAGTCAAACAAACGTCCTAAATCGGTTAATGCCGAGTCGTCGAAAGTGTCGTTTAGTCGCCTAACTATGTGAAGTGCATGACAAGACACATGAAATTATGACTTAGACTACTATCGATATCGAATACTTCGTTTCATCTATTAACTATGCGAAGTGCTTGAAAAGACACATGAAAATACGATCGAAACGATAATCGAATCAAATGAACATCAACTCATAATCAAAACATCAAATCATATTAAACATAATCACGAATTTATCACATTTCATCTCATATAATCGACACACTTGATTTAGCTAACATGGTTAGTGAGTGATAAATGAAAAGAAGATGATGAGAAATCCCCCTTTTTCGATGTCGTTCGAGGCTAGGTTTGTCGAGAAAAATGAGTCTCTAAGTGTAGTCGATCTCCCCGTAGCAATTTCCTGGATTTCCCTTTAATAGTGAACTTTGGGTGTCCCCGAGTAAAAAATCAGATTTCCCCATAGCACCCATCATCATCTTCTCCATTTCAAGAACATCCACCATTAAAGTTTCACCAAGCTTTCTCTCTCTAAAGATTTTTCACCCAAAATCAAATCAAACTACATGGGAAGATAGATCAAGACATGGGGAGTAAAAGCCCTATGGTTTTGAGTCAAGAAAGTTGCCGGAAAAACACGAAAAATCCGGTCAAGGATGGTGGAATCCCGGCCAAGAAAAGTGGAGTTTCCGGCCAAATCAAGCACATCCGAGCTTCCCCAAGCTAGATCGCGGTTGTCCCTTGCTATTGAGTGCATCCCGTGCACATATTGAGCAGCCCGAGCTGCCATTAATGGCTATTTCGTGCAGCTCCAATGGAGCTCGGGCTGCTGTCCCGTGTACTCTTGTGCACGAGCCGGCCAAGCTTTGGTCGGCCAAAGCTTGGCCGGCACCTCCTCTCTCTTTCCCTCTTCAAAACCCTCAAACACAAACAACTTGGAGCCCTCCTTAGAAAACCCTAAACTTTCCTCTCTCCCCCTTCTTGGTTGTTGAATGATGATAGAAGAAGATGAATAGTGTATTTGACTCAAACCCTAGACTTAGTCAACCTTGACTTTGACTCAAACTTGAGTCCATTGGGTGCCTCCAAATCTCTTCCTTCTTTCATCTTCTTTGGGCTTGGGTTTTAGACTTGGGTTTTAATCTTCACTTGGAAATCAAGAGGGTGCCTTCATAGCATCTTTGTTTTAAGACCGAACCTCGACTTCTTTCTTTCACAACTTCCCCGTCCGAACTCGGAATTGACTTCCGTTTTCACCGTTGGACTCGTCTTTGACTCCTCTTCTCATTTGATTTGTTTGAAGTCTTTTTCTCTCGTTTTGGGTACATGAAATGATAGTGATAATTCGCTCCCTTTATTCCGAATTAAGTTCTTTATTCCAAATATGGTACCTAAACAAGAAAAACACATAAAATGTTATTGATAACACTCGAAAAGGACTAATTAGTCTATGTTAGGCTCCTTAAATGTGACATTTTCGTGTCACATCACTTGCGCCCTATTTCGAAAAGGGCAGGCTGAAAATGTTATACTGTTGTGCCCCATTGGTATTTTGGTTATTAGTGATATTGTACTATTTGGAATTTTGGGCCTCATGGTATCATATAGAACCTTCACTAGGAAATGGTGTTTGTTCTCTTACAAAGAGAGAATCCATTTCTCTTCATGTATCCACGCTAGATTGATTTACAACACAATCTCCTACGACTACATACAGTATAATACAATAAGAACGTGTCATAGGATTGTGCTTATCACATTTCATGTTAAGAGTGAGAACATCTACTTCACTTTAGATTTCAAGACTTCAAAGCGAGTCATTAGAACATCCCTCCTCTGTTCCGTCCCATTTGAGATTGATTTACAACAAAAATGACGAACTTTAAAAGAGAGATCAAAATTTTAACTGTTATCAATATTGTCAGACAACCAGACCTAAGCCCCGACATATAGACGGTTTTGATTTTAGGAGCTCACTCTAAAAGAATCCATGTTTACTAAGCTTAAGTCCACACTTATAGTTCATACTTCTAAGGCTTTCTTAAGCGATGTCATATAGTCCAAGGAGTTTAATCCGTAGTATGTCATCTCATATAAGAGGTCTGTATGTAAAACAGATAAACGTATATGGAGTAATTGGTTTTCATTTTTCGTGTACACCGTTCACATCTCAATAGGCTAATAAAACTGCACTATACATAAGTCTTACGGTCAATTTCATTGTCTAAATCTCATTCGACTGACTCATCCAAATCGAATAGACTTAAAAGCCAATCTAAATTAGTAATTCAAATAGTCAGACATCACTAATCAGATAAATACAAACCTTCTAAAATGTGAGCACATGTTACTTGCCAAAAGAAACCACCACTAGCTTCATGCACCATATATTTTTCCTATATTATAAGTAACAAAATTACACCAGATTTCAGTGATATCTATGTGCCTAAAAAAAAAGTTGAGGTCTTGAAGGACAAATGCCAAATCCTATTTAATGGTGTAATAAGCAGATTCACCTCCTAAACTTCATCCTCTCTCTCTCTCTCTCTCTCTAAACTCTCACTCACTTTCTCTCTCTATCTCTGTGTTGTGGGGGGAAGGAAAGGAAAGTAAAGATGCCAGGACTAACTGCACCTTCAGATTATACACAAGAACCTTCCCGTCATCCATGCTTGCGGATCAACTCCGAGGTAACAAACCAATCATCTTTTCTCCTTTTTTCTTTCATCTTGTTTTGATTTTGAAAAGCTATGATTTCAGATTAGAAGATGTTTGGCGTTTTTTTAGCGTTTAAAACCGTTTCAATCATCATCATCAAATATCATGTATTTCTTTCCTTATCCAAAAAGTTCATCTTCTGATCTACAAAACTTCAAGAAATTTTGTTTATCATGGAAATGAAACAATTTGTTCGATTGGTTTTAGTTCTATATAAATTAAAAATTCCCAAATCAGGAAAGACCTTTCTTCGGTTTCTGATCTAAAAAATTGTTTCTCTTTTTATTCTAATTGCTAGTTTACTTCTAGAGATGAAAAGAGTTACTGAACTGTGTGAATTGGATGGAGGGAGGGTATTTTCTACCTTTAGAATGAATGCTATATATATATATATATATATATATATATATATATATATATATATATATCAAGACTCAAGATTGGTTCGAAATCAGTTCAACTTTTACACATACTCTAAATTCGAGGTGTGTAAGCTCTTCGTCTTAACTTATATATAAGTGGTGTAACATTGGTGCTATTATGCTAAGGTGTAAGTTGGTTTTCCGGTCTAAGACATGGGTTAAATTCTGACTACTTAACCGTATCACTTGAGAAAATCTATATTTGTGATACTATCAGTTTGAGTTCAAAATCCTGCTCGAATTCCCACACTGGGAATGGGCACTCCAGGAACCAATAATATAATGTCTAGGTCTTCTCCACTCGTTGCCCATTTGGTTTGAGTTGGATGACCACAAACTTAAATATGAACACGCCTATTTTCTACTTAAAGACACACCTCGCATTTGAATACGACATCTCGTTTAACTTCTTACTTTTTTGCTTGTGGTTGAGTCAGAAACCTTTCAATGCCGAGCCACCACGTACGGCTTTGATTTCCTCATATGTGACTCCAGTGGATTTCTTCTACAAGAGAAATCATGGACCAATTCCTATACTTGATAACATTGAAAGGTTTGAGTCTTTGTCTTGGCTATATTTAAACGTCTTCTAAGACTTAGAGGTTGCACAAGTGAAGACTTTATTGACCCATAATCCTTTTTGGAGCAGCTACCTTGTTTCTATTCGTGGTTTGGTGGAGAACCCAAGGGAGCTATCCATGGCTGATATCAGGTGAGTGATTTCTGATAAGATAATTTAGCTCATTATCCACTAGAGAGTCTTTTCAAGAGTTTATCTGGTCATTATTAGAAACTACAATCTCTTCCTCTTTCTTCTATTATAAAATCTCTTCAACAACTACAAGTGATACCGAGATTTTTAACAATATGAAATGAGTATTTAAATCTATTGATTTCTTTACTGACATACTTGAACAAACAATGTACTGCCTTGCATACAGATCACTCCCAAAATATGAAATTGCTGCGACTTTGCAGGTAAGCTGGATTCATATCCAGTCAAGTCTATCAATGACCTTGAACTCTTCAATCTGAGTACTTTAATCATATAGTGTGCAGGAAATAGAAGGACTGCGATGAGTCAAACAAAGAAAGTGAGAGGTGTCGGCTGGGATGTTTCAGCTATCGGTAATGGTAAGCTTCTTCTTGTTGATAGGCTACATAGTTTTGTATTTCAATATTTCTTGACTTAGTGTGCATGATTTTTTATCGTAAGGGATTATCTTCACCCTGACAACATACACGAGGATAATCATTTCACTTGGAAGCCACCTAAAGTTGTACAGATTGTTTAATAAATTAGTCCAACGTCTTTGAATTTGAAAATCTGGTTTGAAAGCATTCTTCTTTCTATCTTTTTTAGTGCTGATCTTACTGGCCATCCATTTCAGCTGTTTGGGGTGGGGCAAAATTATCAGATGTCCTTGAACTTGTTGGGGTACCTAATTCGACAACCACCACCTCTTCTGGAGGAAAGCATGTCGAGTTTGTCAGTATTGATAAGTGTAAGGTGAGTCCTGTGGTTTTGCAAATTTGATTTTATAAATTGTGTCGAATATCCTTATTGATCTACTAAGGAATTAATTTTTATAGAATTTTTGTCTGCTTTCGGGTGTTCGTAGGAGGAAAATGGGGGTCCTTATAAGGCATCTATTCCATTAAATCAAGCATCAAATCCAGAGGCTGACGTGTTACTTGCATACGAGATGAATGGAGAAGTAAGAGACACGTCTTTGTGGAGTTTGACTATTAATGTGATATTTGTCAACTTGAATTCCGGATGTAGTTAAATTTCCTCAGATTTAATTTTACATCAGTTCCTCTAACAATATCTTTTTCAGTATCTAAAAAAAATCACTAAATTTTCCTAGAGCCGTTCTAATTGAAGTTGCTACCTTTTTTCGTGCTAAAGACTCTCAACAGGGATCATGGGTATCCACTGCGTGTGGTTGTTCCTGGTGTTATTGGTGCTCGCTCTGTTAAATGGCTGGATTCTATCAACATAATTGCTGAAGAATGTCAGGTTGTAGACAGAGACACTCTACCTTTCTTTTCCCATTTACTCGAACTAATGAGTTTGAGTTTACATTGTTATGGGCAGGGCTTTTTTATGCAAAAGGACTACAAGATGTTTCCTCCTTCAGTTAATTGGGACAACATTGATTGGTCTACAAGGAGGCCACAAATGGATTTCCCTGTTCAGGTAGATATACTTTATCTTTCGCATGAGTTAGTAGATGACTGTAGAAACCTGAATCAGCAGGGGCAGAAAAACGGCGACGTAGTCTATTAAGCGGAATGTTTTATCGAACTTACCAAGACACCTTAATAGAGTTCTCCAAGGGAAGAAGAATCCATTTCCTAAGATTCAAAAGGCAATTGGATTAGTCGTCAGGAGTAGAAGTCATGCTAGACTGCCTAAGCACCTAGGGCGGGCCAACCTTCCGTCAGCCGACTAATCTACTCTACTACAGGGTTACGTTACTTGTAGCTTCTACCATGACCCTTCTTTTTAAGAAATGCTTCTTTCCCCTAGGGTGTGCTCAGAGTTTGACTAGGAAGCTGATGTAGCATCTTCTCGGCTACATACTTTTATTGACTACTTTTTGAAATATCAATTACTTAGAATCAAAGATACATATTGCTCCACTGATGTGTTGGGTATGACTTTGAGTAAAACTCTAAGTGATTGTAGTACTTCCCCTTCCTTTTTCTCGACTAACATGCCAAAGTTGTGCTGGATTTACAGAGTGCTATTTGTTCCCTGGAGGATGTGGCCGTGGTGAACGGACGAAGAGTGAGCAACCTCTAAATATTTTATGTCATTCCAGGTATTAGTGCTGCATTTTAGGTTTCTGAAATATTCCTAAACATGAAACATGATTTCTGTTCCAGGTAACAATTAGTGGTTATGCCGTTTCTGGAGGTGGGCGTGGAATCGAGAGGGTAGATGTATCCGTTGATGGTGGAAAAACATGGCTAGAAGCTACAAAATACCAGAAGCCCGGTGTTCCTTACATTTCAGATGATATAAGCAGTGACAAATGGGCATGGGTGTTTTTTACGGCCGAGGCAGAAATCCCCAAGAACGCCCAGATAATTGCAAAAGCGGTATGTGTCACTTTGTTTTTCGCTTTTCTTGTACATCTGCTTTGACTTTTAACTCTAGTTAAAAGTTCGGTTAGGGTTTTGATTTTGTTTTCCTGACTTGAGTTTCAGGTTGATAATGCTGCAAATGTGCAACCTGAGAATGTGGAAGTTATCTGGAATTTGAGAGGAATACTTAATACTTCTTGGCATCGAGTTAATGTTCAGCATTCTAACCTCTAATCAGACGCCCAAAATTATCAATCTGAAGTAATTACCTTTAATACTACGAACACGTCGGATCATTAAATGAAAGTTCTCCTGGGGTAGTCAAAACTCGACATTCGATGTTTTAATAAGGAGTTTGATGTTGCCTTTCACTTGTTTTTGTGTAAATGTGGGTTGCCTGCCCTTTGCTTCAGACTGCAGAATTTAAGAGAACTACGATAATAATGGCATTTTTAAACTTTCAGTTGTGCATGTTAATGGCTTAATGTTATTACTAGAATGTGATGTCAGTATAGTCCTCTTATAAACGGTATCATTTATTAGCCTTTTTTCCTTGTTTTTTAAAGCATTCCTACCTCATAGACTTCACAAATAATAGAGGCAACTCCTAAATAAGAACAAGAGAAATAAACATCTCACTTTCGCTGCTCTCAAGCCAAACAGAATTGATAGAGGATGGCCGTGTGCCATGCCACATGGCTACGAATAAAATGGCAGGCTGTTACTGGACTTGGTTACCTCTACTGATGTATATATGCACAGGAATATGTAGATTTGGATGCTCGGAAAGCTTGTCGGCAGGAGCTTAAGCACGAAGCTTCCCAACCATAATTTAACCGGCAGCACTGGAAATACTAAAAAAGTGAACAGAAAAAGGAAACGCCGCTGCCGGGGATCGAACCCGGGTCACCCGCGTGACAGGCGGGAATACTTACCACTATACTACAACGACTTTTTGTGATATTGTATAACACATTTTGTTAGTTTATAAAAGTTTTGCACCAAACCACTTCAACATTCCGTAGACTTGGGCTTCTTTCATGTTCGATAATTGTTTAACCTGCTCTTATACAACCCTATGCAAATCCATTTTGAGCCAAGTGCAAAGTGTGTGAATTTGTGCACATCTTACACGTATAAAATACTCTGCATTTCTGCAACCCCTTGCGAACTTTACTAGAGAGTTAAAACCTAAAACAATTGTCGGATATTTTTCGTAAGGAAAATAAAAAGAACTTAACTTTTCCTACATCATAATGTTGTCATGGACCATCAAATGACTTAGTCGCTCATGCATACATCACCGTATGCTTGGACATGCATCTTACCTACTCGTTCATTTATACATCATTATATTCGTGGCTATGCACCCTAGACCTACTAGCCCATGCGTACATCACTGTATTTTTGAAAATGCATTGCAAGACTGAAGTAGGATAACAGAAAAAGCAATTGACCATGTTCGAACATAATCTTGCCTAAAGCTTCAGTACAAATCATTTAACATACCTCGAACATGGGCATAATCTTGTCGCAAGACATTGTACAAAACATTACTGACGGTAACGTAATCTTTCAATGAGACACCGTAATCTTTCAATGAGACACAATGTTTAGCATTCGACGTAGCTAGTATGTTGTCTTACCCAAAGACATCGTAGCATTCAACCCTACAAACTACTAGTAAATAGACTAGCATGGAGACACTTTACAAATCTTTCGACCCAAGAAGAGCATGCTGTTACTGCCCTAGAGAAACTGTATGAACTATGAAGCGATAGACCAGCTTGTACATAGTATTGCCTCAGACCATTGTCACCCTAAGACACATAATGCAGTAGGCCTAGATACGGCAAAGGCTTATTGAGGCACCATACCAAACAACTGAACCTGCTCAAATACAGTCTTCCTTGTGATAGCTCGACCATTAAAAGCACTCAGACCCAGCTTAGTCAGACTGCTAAAACACCTTATATGCAATCTGGGCCATTAACAGCACTGGAACCGAGTACGACTAATAAACTTTTACAATCATCCAAGTAGATTGAAATGCACCATTCATGAGAGATTTATCATCTACAAAATGCAAATTCTTCAGTTTCTTATGTATGCATCAGATTAAGGAGGTCCAGTACAAGGGTACTGAACTTGAATCAAAATGAGACGAGGCCGAAAAAAAATATTAGCGAAACTCAGATGATCTATAAAAGTAGATGGGCCAGTTTACTGAACTTAAAGTGCAACTCTAAATCAAAACATAACAATAAAGAAAAACCCAAAATCTCTCTTACGACGAAAAACATAAAATTTCTCATCATGAACCACTAAATCAAATTCCAGACTCCACTAGACAGCTTCATTTCCTTCGGTCCCAATGAACTCTGAAACAAATAGAGAACGTTATAGTGAGTCAGATAATTCAGAAGTCAATATATATAGGAAACCACAACAGTACAAAACAGCAATCTGTCTGGCGGTGGCTGATTTCAGCCCTACCCGACAGACCATGTCAAAATGTAAGGGCTGAACATGTATTAGACAAGCCACCCATTTATATACATATGGTGACAGCAAGTGACTGTGCTGCAAGTCATCATAAGTATAACAAACCAAATATTGTTGAATGCTAATAAATTTGTACTCACAGATTTTGTTGAATGCGACAATGTCACAACTCTGAATGTACTCGTTCGCTGGTTCAACAGTGAGAGTTTCTTCAATAAGGCTATCAACGGACACCAAGTCATCAACAATGGTCAACATAATCTGCAACTTCTTGATACCATATCCAACTGCTACAAGCTTGGCTGTAATTTCCATAAACACAAGTTATTAGAGCAGACCATATTATAAAATATTAGCAAGTGATTGAAAATTCACGCTCAAGTAAAAACACTTACAGGCTCCCCACAACAATCCTTCCATCTGAATACTTCTCACGGTTTCTTCAAGCTTCTTCATGTCAGTCTCATCGTCCCATGGCTTCACATCCAACAAAACTGAGGACTTTCCAGCTATAGAAAAAGATAATAGCCCAACTTAGTACAACTTAGGCAACTTAAGCAAAACATCAATTTTACTTATAATCTACTTTATATATGTTCCAACTAAAATTAGCGTACTCACACTCTTTCTTTTTCCCAGAAGCCTTGACAGCTGCTGCACGTTCTTCCGAAGCTTTCTTTTCCTCTTCTGTCTCCTCTCCAAAAAGATCAACATCATCATCGTCGTCATCATCAGCTGCCTGCAATGAGCAGAATTTATGTTCATATTCTTGTCAATTTCATTACATCTTAATCAAGTATGCTAAAAAAGCACATTGAGATATTGGTTCCTCATACCCATGTTTTCAACTAAACTAATATCGGGAATAGAATCGATAATTTGACTGAATCAATACACTCAAATTCTATTATTAACACATTGATATGGTAAACACAGACTATCCCAGAAAATAACCTTAACTACGGCAGATTCGAAACACAAATTACCTTTGTGTCAGCAACAGGTGGAGTGGCAACAGATTCTTCAGTAATAGGAGCAAATCCTTCAACTTTGACACCGTTTCCATCTCCAGAAACGCCGCTACACGAAAAAGTAAAAGAAACTTAGGATGATATCAACAAAAAAAACCACAACATAAGGGAAGTTGATTATGAGTAAATCATTACCTAATCTTCAAAAGTGCATCAATGTGGTTGAACCACCTAGAAACGTTAACGAATTGGGATGATGGAGCTCCTGAAAGAGCTGCATACACGGTAATATCATCCGTTGAAGCTTGGTACCTGAAATTGACAACCGAAAACACACAATACATGAACAATTTGATATAGAAACTGAAGAAATTTTAGGGCAAAAAAAAAAACTAGAAAAAACTTACCCAGTAATGTAACTTCGGGTAAGGAGATGTTTGTCAAGTTTCTCAAGACCAGACTTAGATCCAACATTAGCGAATGCAACTGCCATTGCTATATCAAAGAAACAAGTAACATATAAAAAAGGAAACGTAAATCAATCACACTCCAATAATGATAATACTTTGATGAACTAGGGCATACACAGTATTTTAATGTCTCAATCCACCATTACCATTCTAGATCGTTATAATTCAATCGATACAAGAAATAGGAAATTGTATTCCATAAATCAAATTGAAACATCTCTGAAATCATAGAAACAACATCTAACATATAGATCTATAAACAGATATACGAAGGATCGGAATCAACAAATTAAGGGTTACCTTTGATTGGATTCGCGAACTGTTCCGAGGATGTCTACTGTTTGGAGAGGACTGGAGGAGTGACTGAGAGGCTGAGACCGGAAATTAGGGTTAGGGTTTGCGTTAGAGGAGTGAAGTTATTCTTATACGAGGTAATTTTGTAGATGCATCCCTGGTTGTATGAATAATTGTACATAACCCCAGTTCTTTTTAAGTACTATTATACATCATCCATGGACTTGGTCAGCTCACGTTGACAGACTGAAAGTAATTGTTTTTGGAAACTGTTTGTATGATATAGGACTTTGTTTAATAACATGTTCAGTGAATATCTATATAATCTATATAATAAAACAGAAGGGAAATTGATGACTGGGACAAATATCTTTTTTAATAAAGGATATTGTCTAGAAGTCTTTCTCAAAATTTAAAATATAGTCCTTCGTAGAAATAAAGTTACCTATTTAAAAAGCAATAATTATTTCCTTCTTAGAAACAAAAATTCTAATTTAAGAAAAAAAAAATCTATATAATAAAACAGAAGGGAAATTCTAATTTAAGAAAAAAAGAAATCTATATAACTGGGACAAATATCTTTTTTAATTAAGGATATTGTCTAGAAGTCCTTATCAAAATTTAAAATATAGTCCTTCGTAGAAATAAAGTTACCTATTTAAAAAGCAATAATTATTTCCTTCTTAGAAACAAAAATTCTAATTTAAGAAAAAAAGAAACAAAATAAATTTCAAGGGTTTAAAAAAGAAATTAAAATCTCTCTCTCTCAATAAAATAATAACTAATTTAAGAGAAAATAAAAAAAATAATAACTAATAAAAATCTCCCTCTCTCAATAAAATATAACAATAAATTTCGTAGCATTTGATTGATACAAGTGTCCGTGCCCTAGGGCACGAGATATACCCTAGTTTGTTTAATTGCACGAATGTGTTTTTACTCTAAGAGCGTCTCCAATATAGAAAACTCTAAACTGATCTTAGTGTCGTAGTTATTTTTGCAAAGAAATAATTAGTTATTTATGAAAAAATAGAAGAATCGATTTCTATTGGTAGAAGTTCAAATATTGATGAGTTGGACAATTAGAGATATCTCAAGAGGACACTCTAGAAGAGCATCTCCAATGCAAAACTCACAAAAATCTTTATTCATCCGATGTGTCAAGTTCCAATTGAGATTCTCACTCCCAGGTGGCCTTAATAGAGATCCTCAATTTTTTTTTGTCTTCAATGCAAAACTCTAAACTTATCTTATTTACTTATGTGGCATAGTTATTTTTGTCAATAAATAATTAGTTATTTTAGAAAATATAGAAGACTCGATTTCTATTGGTTGAAAATCAAATATTGATGAGTTGGACAATTAGAGATATCTCAAGAGGACGCTAGAAATAGAGTGTCCTCTTGAGATATCTCTATTCCACCCTCGACACGTCATCTTAGAGATCCAAATAGAGTGTTGCATTGGAGAGGAGTTTTAAGAAAAAACTCTAAAAATCCTAAGTGGCACTCAGAATTTCTAAGATTGAGTGTTTCATTGAAGATGCTCGAAATAAGGTGTCCTCTTGAGATATCTCTATTCCACCCTCTACACGTCATCTTAGAGATCCAAATAAAGTGTTGCATCGGAGAGAGTTTTCAAACAAAAACTCTAAAAATCCTATGTGACATGCACTCAGAGTTTCTAAGATTAAGTGTTGCGTTAGAACATCTCTAATGCAAAACTCAAAAGAAATTCTAAAAATCCTACGTGTCGAGTTTTAAAATTCAATGTCTAATTGTTCTCTTTCCTATTTGGCGCGATTGAGATTCCATATTTGAAAGACTTCTCCAATGCAACCCTCTAAAACTCAAAAAATACTTACGTGACATTACTTTTCTTGTCATTTAAAAATAAAAAAAAATCCCAATAATTCAACCAATATATCCCGGCCAAAACCAATTCGGATCGAAATTTTCATTTTGGTCGAACAGTCGAACTAGTGTGTCCCCACCAAAACGAATTGGAGTGAAGTTTTGATTTTGGTCGACAATTTTGGAGGGAGACCATAATAAACTTGAACCAAATTCATTTAAAGATTTGTAGAAAGTGGAATACTAGGTTTTTTCAGAATTTTGCTTCTCTTTGAAGGTGTATATTAAGAAGAATTATCCATCCTAGGTAGAGGTGCTCAAAAGGCCGGGCCGGCCCGGGTTGGGCCCGGGACCGGCCCGTTCCGTACAGGCCCGGACCGGCCTGGCCCGTACGGAAAACGGGCCAGGTCAACCCGGGTTCTGTCCCGGGCCCGGGCTGGGCCTCTATTTTGGGCCCGACGGGCTAGGCCCGGCCCGGCCCGGGAAAACCCGGATTGAGCCCGGCAACTTTTTTTTCCCCTTTTTCTTTCTTTCTTTCTTTAAATATTTCTATTCCTCTTAATCATTTATATCCTATTTAGAAAATATAGCCTAATCATTTATATCCTATTTAGAAAATATAGCAAACTTAAGTTGGAGAAGAAATTTTTGGTAAGCTTTAAAAAATCTTATCTAAAAATAAATTTAGGTAAGTTGTTGAGTTAGAAAGAAATATTTATATTTATGTTAAGGATTCATATCCTTATGTAAGTTTAGAAAATCTTTTCCTTTTTAAGTTAGAGAATATAAAAAGAATATAAGTTTCATTAAACTATTTTTGTGTAAGTTTTAGAAAATCTTTTCTTTTCGAGTAAGAGAAGAAATTTTTAGTAAATACTATAAATTTTTTAAGTAAGTTCCATTTTGTTTTAATTTACTTTAGGTAAGTTCGATTTGTTTAGGTAAATAGTCATTACTTTAATACTACGTGATAAGTTGTATTTTCTTTTAAGTAAGTTCTATTACAAATAGTTTTATATTTGTAATATTACTTTTTAATTTAATTTTAGGATTAGTTAAGTTTTAATTGAGTTTCATATTAAAAATCAGGAAAAAAAAAAAACAGATTAGCCTGGTCAAACCCGGGTTTGGCCCGGCCCGGCCCGGATAGGCCTGGCCTGGGTCAAGTCACGGTCCCGGGCTGGGCCATAGGTTTAGGCAACCCGGGACCGGCCCGGCCCGGGACTATTCCAGCCCGGGTTGCTTGGGCCCGGCCCGCAACCCGGCCTGGACCGTTCTATAAAAGGCCGGGCCGGCCCGGCCCGGCCTTTTGAGCACCACTAATCCTAGGTAATATCTTCAATCTCCTGATTCTATAGATAGTTTTTTTTATATTTTTTGATCTTCATAGCCCCTGACTTTATAGATTATTTGTTATGAATAGTTCTTGATCTATCTAACATTTGATCATGCCATCAATTTGATGTTTTTCATCTCTTGAAATTCATCTTCATCAACCAAATAAGTATCTAAGTTATGCTAGTAACCTGTTTGAAAAAATTCCTAACCCAAATTGGTAACTATTTATCTTGAATTTGTCCTACTCTAATCATGTTAATCAACTAAATATATTTCATCACTGTTTTGTGCAAATAGATGTGTTATATCTCAGTAGTTGGTTCGGCTAAACAGGTTATAGTTTTCTCTTTTCCGGAACTACTAAAATGTGTTGATTATGATCGTAGTATGCACTTGACGTAAGTAATTTAGAAAATGTTTACAATCAGATCTTTAAATGAGTGTAAGGTTGTTCAGGTTAGGTTACGTTAATCTAACTACATCAGTATTCTTAATGATTAGAGATTATGCTATATTGATAATGTCAATTTATATATGATAACCAATGACCTATTATTTTCTTATTTGCCTGCATGTACATGTGCTATTGAATTCATTAGATTACAGTTTTATGGAGTCTCAACAATATGCTATGCACAACGAAAGGGTCATAGTTGATGATCTTCTTAAAATAGAGAGCCATAATGATTATTCAAATGAGTTCCCTCGATCACAGGTTGACTATTCTAGTCAATTTTTTTCGTTCAAACCAACTCAACACGTCACAACTCCAATTTAACCTCAATTTTTTTTTAAATCGAGTTGTTGCTCCATATCTTACCATGGTTGAACAGATGTATGGTAATGGAGGTTCTTTTCAAAGTCTTTTGAATGCTCCTAATCCTCCTCTTAATTCTCAAACTCATTCTGCTTCAAAAGGAGTCAAAAAAACGAACCAAACATCGAATCATCGTTGGACCGAGGAAGACATTGGGCTTACAAAGGCATATCTATATGTCACCATTGATGCAATCGTAGGAAAAGACCAAACTAGTCAATCAATGTGGGATCTTATTTTCAAAATCTGGAAGGATAAAATGGGAACATACGATGAGACCAGAAATGCCAAGGGCTTACAATGTCGTTGGGGAGCCATACAAGGAGCCGTCAACAAATTCCATGGGATATATGAATCACTTGACCGAGCTCCACAAAGTTGAACGACAATTTTAGATATGGTAACAATTGTTTATCTTTCTTTTCTCAATGTTGATTTTCTTATGTAAACTTTCTTATTTTGTTTGTTTCTTACACTTGTAGATCAAAAGTGCAATGCGTATATACCAAGAACTTGGAGACGGGAGAGTCGTTAAGTTCATACATTGTTGGGAGATAATGAAAGACATTCCGAAATGGTGTTCACAACAACTTACGAGGACTAATGGTTCGAAAAAGACAAAAATTGTTGCTGATAACCTGGTTAGTTCTCCCTCATCAACACCAAACACCATTACCTTGACTGGAGATGATCATATTGACTTGGAGGTACCCGCTAATGAAAGTAATGATGTTGAAGAGATCACTAGATCCACTGGACGAAAAGGAAGTAAAGATAAAAAAAAGGTGATTAGGTGAGCAAAAGGAAGTGATAAATGTGTTGAGTAACCTACAATACGCTATAGAAAATCAATTCGCTGTCAATCAACAAAATCAAGAGTCACAGGATATTTTACTAAAAAAGGATACAGAACTGAAAGAAAGATATCAACATTTTAAGGAAGAAACTCAAAGGCGCAATGAAGAAGCTCAAAGACTCAAGGAAAAACGAAATGAACAAGAAGAAAAGCGGAAACAAAAGGCAGAAAAGAAAAAAGAACAAGAACGCATTATGAACACGAATCTTAGCAAGCTTCAAACTATGCTAAGAAATGCTTTTGAAAAAATGCAAGTTCAAATATGGAAGGAATGGGAAGAAGAAGGCTTATTTGGTGATGCTTCCAAAATAACAAGCTAGAAGAAGACTTATTTAGTGCTAGTTAGTTTTTCAAGTTAAGTTGATTAGTTCATTGTTTCTTTACTTTTAGATTGTGTTAGAATGGATTGGTGTTTATGAATTTAACATTGTCTTAGAATGAATGAAATTACGCTTGGATGAATGAAAATTTGCGCAGATTATTGTCGGCCTTTGACATTTCTGTTGTTGTTGTTGTGCTCCATGGCATTATTTACCTGCCTAAGTGGTGATTGTGTTGTGATGGTAGCACCGGACTGTTGAGCCATTTGTGTTTGTTGTTGTTATTGTTGGTTGTTTAGAGAATGTTGTGACAGTAATCATGCTAGATCGACACCCCCAAGCATAAATAAACAATCCAGTTTTTTTTTAAGAAATCGACTACAATCTACGTTAATCGTTACAAGACATTGATACATTATGAAGATGTGATAAGCACGATAGCCGCCTAATTTAAACCATTAATGAAAGAGTCTTAAAACTCAATAACATGAAAGAGACCTAAAACTCAATAATATGAAAGAGGCTTAAAACCGGACAAATTTTATGACCTTCCTCTAAATGTACAATATGGATAGTTTTGGTGGATACTCGATAGTCTGTGCTTGTCACATTTTTGACTTATAAGTCTAGGTAGAAATGGTCTAAACAATTAATATGGATAAATTAGAAACTAAAGACGATCTATTAACAAAAACTCAAATCCCTTTCATCATCAAAAAAAAAAAAAGCTCAAATCTAAAGTCGTACTTCATCCAAGAATTAGATTTATTAGAATACAAACTCAACACTTACCTTAAAAATTTAGAGAGAAAAAGCCGACATTTCATAGGGATAATTCTAATTTATTTCAAGATAACTCATAAAGTAACCTTAAGGTACAACTAAAAGCCATTTACTTTCAACAAAAAAAAAACTAAAATCATTTACTACCAAGTTCCAACTCCCATTGAGCAAGTTTGACTACGACCTTCTTGGCTATTATAGGTATACATTTCATGCTATATTGCTTCTTTATGTGTTCAATCTTCTCACTTAAATTACATAATATTTTCATGTCAAGTTGAATTCATTGAGATCCACAAAAGTGAAGCTAAAGTTGTAGAGTGAAGTCATAAGATTGGCTGATTAGGTCTACAAAATGATTAGTTAATTGTATACTCTAACACGATTAGACATTCCAGTGTGAAAAATTATTGGTGCAATTTGACAAACAATTCTACATGTTCTGGACTACAAAAAGATTTACGTTGTGAATATTGGTTGATTGGTGGCTCATTGAGTCATTTCTTTTTCTTATTTCAGAAATATGTCGACTGTACTGTACATTTCAAAAATTATACCTAGAGGTTGTATCTTTGTCATTGTAATCCACCAAACATGTGTAGTATCATTCTTGTTTTTTTGATGAGAAAATAAACTAAAACCAAGAAAACATACAAATCTATCTAAGATACATTAGTATCATCCTTGTTTAAAATACACTTTTGAAGCATTGGATGCACATGGCTTTACATTCATTAAACCACACACCAACTCTGCCCTTTGTTTTCTATATATTCTAGGCCAATGGCATATACTCCATTTTGCTACTTTTTTTTTTATGAAGTCCAATTCAAATTAGCTTTCGTAATAACATTGTCTGATTTTGCTACTTACTTTTATACATAAAAGATTTGGTCCAACAAAAAATCATGATGTACTTTTATATTAGTATACTAATATTTATTTTTAATAATCCTCGACAAATTTTTTTTTCTATTTAATTTTACCTCATTGGATAATTATCTACTAATATATTTTTCTATTTAGTTATACCTCATTGGTTAAAAAAAATTTGTGATAGAAGCCCAATTCAAATTAGCTTTCGTAATAACATTGTCTGATTTGTTCCTCCATTATTTCCAATTTCATCAAACCAAAGGAAGAAACATATAAGCGTAAATTATATGAGCAAAACAAAATTAAGATCGATTCCCTAATTTGTATTACTCTATAAATTATTTGAAAGTTATCTACTAATTCTTATTTTATATTTTGAAAAGTAAACTTTATTTAGACTCTCCAAATCTACTAGTACCGAGTATAGATTATTCACTATCTTTATAATATAAATTTTAACAATTTTTAAAAAATTTTAAGTTAAATATTGGAAATTGATACAAGAAGATACAAAAGGGGACCTATTCAAAACCTAAATAGGAATCCACCGTTGAAAATAGGGATGGTTGATTTCTTGTAGATCTAGGGTAAGCTTTGACTTGTATCCTCTTTTAACATTATTTTTAAATTGAAACTATTTAAGAAAAGTCCAAAATTTGGGTTCAAATACGGAAAAAAATCCACTCGGGAATAATAATGTAAAAAAACCCAATTTTTAAACTGTTGGCAACACTTTTGAAACTGTGCCAACATATATAATTATGTTCTTAATTATGTGTGAACAAAAACAAATTTGTTCATACATTTACAAAATTTTGAGAGCAAATACAAAATTGTTGAGAGCAAACTATGTTGTGTTCAGAAATTTTCAAAAATGTTTGTAATTTTAACTTTTGGGTTTTTTTTTTGCATTATTAATCCAGATTGGGATTCATTTGATATTTTGACCCGAATTTTGAGCCTTATAATTTTTCTCTCTTTTTAAATCTTGTATCTTTGTATATTTTCAACATGATAAAATTTAACAACTTTTGTGTCCTTGATCAAGAGAAAGGGAGTCCCACCGTGAATGGAAGTTCTAGAGGAAATGTCAAAGTTGTTAAAGGCAATATCTTTTTCACCCAAGACTCCGTAAAAAAGACCAAATATGGTTAGAGAACCATCTTCTCTCTTCTCCGGCAAAATGTCGTCGGTCGGCCCCTGACCTTAACTCAAAACAATTTTTTTTATCTCTCGTTTCTTCGTGTCTTCTTCCTTTTCCTTTCTCTTCTCTTTAGTGCAACTCCAATGTGGGTTGTGCTCTCAAATTCAAATTTGAGAGTCCTAAACCAGCTAATAGAGCTCCAACTCGGGAGCCTTGGTGGGGTTGGGTGTCCTACCTCCCGGGCTCCAAACCCCAAATTCCTACCGTTGGGAATCTCCCAGCAGTAGTATTGGGGTGGGTCTCTTATTTAACGGGGATGCACCCCAATATCTTCCATCTCACTCTCTATATTTCTCTCGTCTCCATCAATTATCTCTTTATTAATTATGTGACATCCCATGTTTTCGGTTAAACAAATAAAAGGCAACGGTTAGAAGAGGGACTATTTGGCACTTAGAAAAAGTCAAATTAGGGATTAAATAGTAAATGATAGAAATTGAATTAATTGGGTACAAATATTGGTGGGACTTATTCATGGAGTGTATATAAATTGAAGGACTTACAATAAATTAAATCTATGGCCACTTTGTAATGTGACATGTGGCACCCCATTTGTATCTTTGACATGCATGATGACGCGTTTTGGAGAAAGTAATTTTTTATGTGTGGACCCCACTTTACAATTCAAATCCCTTTGGTTCTTTTCAAATGTCATTTGCAAACAAAGAAGCCGAGAGAGTGAGGCAGAGAATTGAGAAATCGATTTAGTTTTCAGGGTTATAAAAGTTATGAATTTCTTCGGCTGATTTCTTCGCACGGGTGGTCGGAATTCAACGAAACTTGTTCCAGGTAATTCCATTCGACTTGTTCTACATATCTATCTGTTCAGAATTTTGAATTTCGTCCGAATTTGGTGGTTTTATGATAGCTATTTCGTATACTGTATAGTTGTACTAATTTTATTTGGGATCGAAATTTGGAGCTATTTAGACGATTATTATTCGACTTCTTCTAATGATTTATGTTCAGGATCATGTTTAGAATGTTATGGACTATTTTGGGGTGACTATATATAGACGACGGGGTGCTGCCGAATTATTTTACGGCTCGAATTTCATATTTAGACTAGTTTTAAGAATGAACTGGAATATAGATGGTTACCCGAATTTTATCATATTCCATATAAATTGACCGTTTCAGCTATAGATTTATAGTATGGAATTCATTATATGATTTGTCAGCTTATGGAGACTCTAAAATGAGAAATAGAAATTATGGGAAGTTGGTTGACTGGTTCGTAGGCATTTCAGATATTCAGGAGAGATAGATACGAAGTAAGAGATCGATCAAAAAATCGGATTATATTTGAAGTCTTCCAGAGTTGACGAAATTGCTTTTATGTTTTAAGTTTTCGATGTTTTCTTTTCTTTATTGCTTTTGTCGTGCAAGGTTCTTCGTTTAGAACCTGATGTTTCTATTCGATTTTTGGTTATTCTTCCTTATCCCAGAGTATGCGAATGAGGAGGAATTAGGTCGTCTGGCAGGCGGGAGGTCTTTGGTGATGCAAGGACTGAGGTAGGGGTTTTGAATCCTTTATCCAGCATGGTTTTATAGATAATGAATATGCTAGATTATACAGTTATATATGCGCCATTATAACTAGAGTTCAGGTAGCATGAAACTCGATTTATGTGATGAACTGAAATATGCTTGAAATATTTTGATGCGATATGAGAAATGTTTTCGAACTGATTTTACGATGATTGTGAACTACTTGAGATTTTCTTGTATGTACCCGACTGCGGATTATGTCAACCTACGGGCACGTAGCCATTGAGGGTAGGATGACATGTGGACACGGGTGTGACCCGTGTGAGACCGGTGAGGTGGGCGACACTAGTCATGAGACCTGTGGGAGTAGAGTGCTTCACTTGCTGACCATTGGTGCTCGTGCCTCCAGTTCGAGGCTCAGGGACGTACTCCTGACCGCTCGTCTGGGAGGTGACATTGATTGGGAATCCCTCTGCTTTGTGGCGATGTGACTCTTGGTTGTTCCACTTCCGTGTTTGATAAGATAATGAATTGAATATGAATATTGGTTTTGATATACGAATGAAACTGATTTTGAAAGATCGCATTAGATGCATGACAGGGTACCGAAGAGAATGAGGTTCAGGTCCTTCCATGGGTATTGGGGGACGGCTCTCTTATTCGAACTCGATGATCAAAAACGTATTTAGATACTTAAGGTATATATGTATCATGAGGTAAACTCTTCAATGATTGCGGAGTCCCTTAGTGGGAGAGGGGCTTACCGGCTAGGGGTAAGTCTCTTTCTCGAGGAGACGTAGTGCATTAGCTAGTGCCATAAATGGGCTGGTACTATCTAACGCACTCTAGGTTCTCCTGAGGTACTCTCCTCTTATTGGGAGCGCACCATGGGTGGGCAGCTAATCACTGCTATTACTTGCTAGATTAAGGAAAATGGTTTTGTATATAGTATATACTGTAACTGGTTTGATAACTCGTTTTGTCATGATGTTTACAACTTATTAAAGGAACTTTTGAAAACGTGATGGGTTTTGGATTGGTCTTCTACCAGAATAACTCGTGTCGGTGAGTATTCTGACCCCCTACCAGTTGTTAGTGTGCCGGTTCTTGGTTGTAGCCTCGAGGCGGAGTGTGTATTCCAGCCGGTGATCTTGTCTGACGAGGCTAGCAGAGTTATGTCGTTTTATATGATTTTTCGTTATTTTCAAGTTATGTATTTATCGCAAAAACCAAACTCTAATATGTATATACGTAAAACTTAGAGTTGTTTATAAGTTGTATCGGTGTTGTATGAGGCGTTTGTATGTTTGTGGTTCGGGTTTCGACCCGAAATTGAGTTGAGTTTGTTTAGCTTCCGCTTAATAGTTTATTCTTGTATATGCGAATGTATGGTTTGCATGACAGGTTTACAGGTGCGACCGGTTCGATTTACAGAGGAGATTCTGTCGGATTTTTGTCTCGTCTGTGAGTTGCCGGGGCGTGGTCGTGTCTATTTTGGGACACGGGGCGTCACAAATTATCTTTCTATTTTCTTTATTTATCTCTTCAATGTCTAGTCTAGACCCCAAATATAATAACAAAAGCTTTTTTGATTTGTCAAATAATTGTTCAGAAGTTGATTTATCGAATGATGGAGTCGCATAAACTTTTGATTTTAATGAAACACTGAACTCATCGATTTCTAGTAAGCGTTATAGTCATGTAGATGATATTGTGTTCGTTAATGGTTATTTACCTGTTGTCACCGATGCGATTATCGAAAATGATCAACGGGTAAACAAATTTGCCGAACACTTCAAAGAACAACTAAAATCGTGCTCCGAAGGGTCTTAAATGTCGTTGGAGCGAAATTAACAAGCAAAAACTCGAGATTTTGTGGTCATTTGACATTATTGTAAAGGAACTAAAAAAATGAATAAAATGATAACGATCGAGTAATTACGCTCGAGATTTTGTTGTCATTTCACGAAAGTTTCCTTTTTTTTTTTTTTTGAGAGACTAAAGTTTTCCTTCCGCGTCAGAAAATCAGTAGGTGGTTAATTTCCCATCCTCGAAATTTCGGACATTGTCACGACCTCGTCAGCTCTCTTTCTCTATCTCTAAATTTGAATTCTCTCTCTCTCTATAAAAACCAGTTCTTGTCTATATCCAAATTGAATCAATTCCTTTCTTTTATCAAAATTGACGAACTCGAAGAAGCTCACAGTGAGTATACTTTCTGATTTCGTATTGTTCAATCTCATTACTAGTATATGATTTTGTTTCTGTTACTATTCAAATCAATTAATTAGGCTAATCCAAATCAGTTCTTCTTTTCTCCTTTTCATTTATTGCCTTCTGTCTTATTGTTCTATATTCAGATCTAAAGATTTTCATCATTCTCGTTTTTAAGCTATTTTGTCCCTTTATCTTCATTTCCTGTGTCAGTTATTTTTTGATCATCCAGCTCTTGAAATAAGTTTCTTAGATGGTTGTTTTCCTGCAAAATTTTCATGTTTTTTTTTTGAAAAAAAAAATGCGACCCTTTTTGTCAGATCTGGTTATTAAGTAGTTTACATATATAGATAGATATGAATCTCTGATCTTGATATTCATTTCCTCTGCTATCTGACTTGCTTGCTTAACTTATGAATTTTAACAGTCTCTTTCAAATATTCTAGTCTTTCTTTATCTAACTTGTTTTGGGTTGCCAAAATTGCCCAAGTTTTTACTGATTCTTCTTTATTCATTGGTTGAGAAAAAAGGCTTTAATCATTTAAATGAGATTTCTAATTCCTTCAGTCATTGAGATTGATAATGACTAGAGAGAGATGGGTCATGGGTGATACTGAATCCCTTCTAACTCTCAACCATTAAAATTTCATTGCAAATTGTTCCCTTTTGACCTTTTTCTTTTGTTTTTTTTCTCTTCCATTATTCGAATCGAATCAGTTTTGGATTTATCAATTTTAATTGTAAAGCTAGTGACTTTTGTAATTTGTCCAAGTTATAAAGATTCTAGTTGATGAGATGGGAGATTATTGTTTTTAATTAGGTTTTGTCAATTTCATAACAGCAGAGATTTTGAACTTCAACAATGGATGCTGCAGGAGGCTAAACCCTGTTTATTAATACTGGTATTGAACTCGATACAGATATTGGGGAAATGTTTGGGAGAAGGAGCAATTCTTACAACATAAACTTCAGTGCAACTCTTCGTAGATCAATAGGGAAGAAGTATTCGAAGAGCAAAAGCTCTGACATGGGATTCGAATTAGATCAGACAGAATCGTGGAAATTTCTCGAATCTAAAACAGGTTTTATCTATTGGTCTCGTAGAATACTTTTAGGTGAAGAATATCATGAATTTCTCTAGTCTCAAGTTCTCAACTAATTTCATATTCTTATTTTCTCATTAATCAAAAGTAGTTTCCTGTTTGATGGGGTGTAAGAGTTATAAACATTCGTTATAACTTGTTTAGCTGCCTTTTAAGGAAATGCCCGGTGTTGAACGTGGAAAGAAACAAATTACAGATTCAGGAATGTGTTTTTCCACTATAGTTCGGAAAAATATACCAACTCATCCAAAAATGAATGCCCAATCAACTCCTAGAAGATCTGTTAATACTTATACTCTTATTTTACCTGGACTTCCTGACGATTTGGGTAAGTACTGCCTCGCACTTGTCCCCCGTTCAAACTTCCCAGCCATGGGTGCTGTATGCAAACGATGGAGATCGTTCATCCAAAGCAAGGAACTGATAAAAGTCAGGAGACTGGCTGGTAAGCTTGAGGAATGGCTCTATATTTTGACTGGAGATACAGAAGGAAAGGGAAGCCATTGGGAGGTCTTGCGGTCTTTTGGACAAGAACGAAGAAACCTTCCACCAATGCCTTGTCCTAGAAAAGCCGGGTTTGGCGTGGTTGTCCTTGACGGGAAGCTTCTGATCATGGCTGGCTATATAGTGTCTGAGGGTAAGGGGTCTGTTTCTGCTGATGTTTTGCAGTATGATTCCTGCCTCAACAGGTAAAGACTCTTGATTCTCTCTGGATGTTACTCGTTCTGCATTTTCGTCGCGAATGACTTAAAAATATCATTTGGTTATTGTGGGAATCACTATTATTTACGGACATAAAACTCCATCTTTAACACCGCTCATTGTCTCATTCCTTTTAATAAGAGTGGTTTCATTTATTATGCAACTTAGGGTGGCGTTTCTTTTTCAAATTCATTTATGAAATCTAACTAGAGATCCCAATCGGCTCGAGTCAGATTTCAGAACATTTGTTTATCCAACCTAAAATGACATGTGTGGCCGACCAAAACTCAGATTCAAACAAGTCCAACTTAGGCGACTAAATTTCAGGCAATAAAAAAACAAATACCACCTAACTTCTAAAAGATAAACTAAATTATTATATCGTTAATTTAAGTCGTCTTCTTTGACCACAGGTGGAGTACATTAGCAAATATGAATGTGGCCCGACATGACTTCGCCTGTTCAGAAGTCAATGGTTTGGTATATGCCATAGGAGGCCATGGATTCAATGGTGAAAGCCTCTCAAGTGTCGAGGTCTATAACCCAGACACGAATATCTGGACTCTAATAGAAAGTCTTCGTCGGCCTAGATGGGGATGTTTCGCCAGCAGTTTCCAAGGAAAACTCTATATCATGGGAGGAAGATCTAGCTTTACTATCGGGAACTCAAAGTTTGTCGATGTTTACAATCCTGAGAACCAGACTTGGCTTGAGATGAAGAATGGATGTGTCATGGTAACTGCACATGCTGTGCTGGGAAATAAATTGTTCTGTATGGAATGGAAACATCAGAGGAAATTGGCAATCTTTAACCCAGATGATAATTCATGGAAGATGGTTCCAATACCATTGACAGGGAGTTCAAGGATTGGATTTCAATTTGGAGTTTTAGATGGGAAGTTGTTATTGTTCTCGTCTGAAAAAGAACCTGGATATCGAACACTGTTGTATGATCCAGATGCAGTTACAGGTTCTGAATGGCAGACTTCCTCCATTAAACCATCTGGTCTTTGTTTGAACAGCGTTACGATCAAAGCGTGATTATGCTACTGCATTTGCTTGCTGCTTCCATTATGTTTTTCTTCTTATGTTCTAAAATTTATTTATGATATGTCCTCTATTGATTATGTTAGGAGTTTATATTGATTTTTCAACATGGGTTGTTTTCTTTTTGCTGTCTCTTTCACCTCATTCTCCGAATATGACTCTTCTGATTCTGTCTCGCTTGATTGAAACAAAGTCAAATTTTGGGTTCCGTCTAATTTTGACCCAAGAAATTGACTCTTCCAAGTTTATGAATCAACTATTTTAGTTTCAACAAGCACTAAACTCAAACTGAAAAACTCTGAGTATCACCTACGATTTTTTGAGTTTCTTTTTTTCTTAAAAAAGTGCAAAATTCGAATCCAATCTTATAATGATGTGATGACTACAAATCCAAGAGGTTCCAAGAAGAAACTCGGAATTATTTTGAGGATCTCAATTGTCTATTCAACTTCAAAAAACAAAACCACCTATCTAGGAGATGACACCTAAGTAATTTTTAAGTATTTAGAGTGTTACAATATCTTTTAAATTGATGATCTCAACAGTATCATCTAGGCAAGAGAACCTCAATTTAGACTTCACACGTAGAATAATTAGAGTTTCTTTGTTTGAATTTTTCATGGGAGATAGAATCAGGTGAAAGTAGATTTAAAACCATTAAGAAAATAGCCAAGAAAATACATCCTCCAACTTCGTAAAAAGGTCTAGATTTCAGGATAAGCTTCTGCCATGATCAAAAGAATAAGAGAAGTCCAACCTGTGAATGGTCGTACTCCTTTTCCATTCCCCTTGTTTTGTTCGTACTGTTCCCACAGGTACCCTGTCTGGTAATAGTTATCGACTACGTTCCTGTCACAGACGCACAAAATGTTTCTAAGTAACTGGTTTCTAACTGACAAATCACTGGGTTCGAAGTAAACATTATAATAAAAAAAGTAGAAATTAATACTTGATCAGATTTTTCCGCAACTCCTCGTAAATTGTCCTTGATCTCAATTTATGAGGTCCATCCTCTGCAAAAATATGGAAAAAAGAGTTTAAAAACAAAGAGTGGTACCATTCAGTATTCACTCGGTTTACTGCTCTCTTCTGTAACTAAAAGAGCAAATTGGAGAAGTGAAAAAAAGCAAAGCCTTTGATAGTTTGTGCGTCGAACTACAAATCCATTTTCATATAGTTTTATGGAGAAAAATGAGTTATTTTGTTTTTCTTATCTGTTTTCTAGGTATCAAAATCTATTAATCATTTGAACAGTTGCAACAGCCATGTTTTGATTAAAATATATGCAGATTAATGTATTTAGGCAAATGAGTAATTGGGTTCGTCTATTATAAATACCTAGGGAGTAATGGTGAAGAGCTGAAAGAATCAAGTAGTTCATATTCATCCAAATTGAGCCTCTCCAATATGGTGCGTCATGCTCCGTGTTGTATTTCATGTACAGAGTGCTGTCACAGAGACGATGGTAATTCGTATTTTTTATGATTCACAAATGCATCAAACAACTGAGTTGTTATAATGAAAAAATGAGTAAAAAAGATTTTCACAAGAGAATAATTATACCTTGATTTGGCAAGAGAGCAGAGGCCGTAATTTGTCCAGAAAGTACTTCGATCCGAAATGTGATCAAGTTGTTTTCCCAGTATTGGAGAATCCTACATAACTCGGGAAGCATGAAGAGTTAATTAAGAGAGGCAACAAAGTACCGAGTGCCGTTCTGCGACAAGATAAAATTTATGAACATATCTACATGAAAGATGTAATATTTTCTTAATGAAACTTACAGGCGGAATAATCCCCATCATGAATGGGAACAGGCTGACGTAACCAATATGAGGAACTAATCTCAACTGTGGCGCTTCCATAACTTCTCGTACAAGCTCTCGACTGGCATGGTTGCTGCCTAAGGTTTCTGTTTGTCGCCAACTCAAGCGAACCTACCAAGTATTAAGCCAGACTTTTGATTTTGAAAGCGAACTCCATAAGCAAATAATAGGATTTTTTGAACGACAGAATGAAGGTAACCAAACCGAACAATACAAGACACGGGCAAGTTATGATAGAAAAAAATTAAATTTCATGCCCACAGCTTTCATCGGAGTCACCCAAGTTGATGCGCATGAGATTTGGATGTCCAAAAATTCAAAATATAAAATTTGTTCTGAGTTGTGGTTTTCTCGAATATACTCCAAGCTTTTATGAATGCAAACTTATCAGAGAGCACCATTGAAGTACTCAAACAATTGAGGAATTAGAAACCAAATGAAACTAAGACGATTGAGAAATTAGAAAATGTGTGCCCTTCTGTTCTGGTTTGGTGGGTTCAGATATAGTGCCCTTAGAACACCAAAATTCATGATGGTCTATCGTGTATAAACAGAACCATACACAAGTAGTACTTCCGAGCAAACAATTAATTGGCGGAACATACCTTTTCGGTGTGATTTCCAAAATCAAAATATGCGCCAGAAACATCATCCAAGTGCATCTGCAAATCAATATATTAGTACTTCGACAAAAAATACATTAAAGCTGCTAAAGCAACTTCTAGATCTTCTCGAATTCTTATAACAACTTCAGGGTTCAGGCATTTCATATCTATAGATATAAGATATGGATATTTGAATTATATATATTTAACTACAAATATCAATAACATATAACAATGTAAAGGCAGAAAGCCAAAGAAAAGGAAAAAAAAAAACCTCAGCTTTAGAAAACAAGTAACATGTTAGCAAGTACGACAACAAAAAGGATGTTTGGATAGCTAAAAAGAACAGCAAGATCACAAAGGAAACATACAGTCGCTAAGGATATCAATTACTTATGTTATGAAGATTACGTAATCTAGGTAGATTTCAGTGGTGGAAACATCTTCATGTTTCCGCGGTCTCAATTACTTATGTTATAAGATTGGTTGATGATCGAAATCAACATCAGAGGCGTAAGAAAATAGAGACTACCTTATTTAGAAGCTCAAAATTGGAGAGCAGTTGAGCCATCGATTGATATTCCTGCAGATATTGAAATTCAAGGCCCTTTTAATCCAACAAATGAACCTTGAAGTTCATAAGTAATAAGATAAATTGTTTTCTCCCTTTTGTTGAGCTTATAAGATGAATTTTTTAATCATAATACCTTCCCCAGGTCATTTTTCTTTCCAAGAAGATCGGTAATGGATTGCATGCAATCTGCAGCAAGAAGCATCCAACATCGTAAATCCACGTGGCGCTCTTCCTCATTGGGGTGTGATGCGCGTGGATAGTCATCCAAACCAGAGGAGAGCGTCTGGAAATCGATATACAAATGAATAACATAACATGACAATTGTTGATGTATGCTATATCTGTAACGGAATCAGAGATAGTTACTTATTAAGAGATCGTGGAGAAGAACAATGGTGCAATAAAGATACCTTTGGATTTAGTTCATGAGTTATTGTTTGGTCTCTTCCATGCCAATAAAAGCTGCCAATATCCTTTCCTGAAGCACATATAGCAGCTCATCTTATAAAGACTTCCAAATGACAGATTAATGCAAAGTAAAGAAAGGTTTCATCTGCACTGTGACACACACAAAGACTTTTTAAATCAACATCCATTGTAAAAAATCAAACTTACCTGTCTGTGTAGTATTGAACCATTGGAACCAGGCTTCCAGGCGAACAAATGCCCTATCCAAGAACGAAGAGATCTTGTTTCTCTCACTGGTAGTAAATTTCTTTTTAATTGTGCCACGAACTAAATCTGAAACAAGTTCTCAATGTAAAACTGGATTCTATCATTTGTATTGACATCATGCATAATTTGCGGGAAATAATTAGAATATGAAAATGCATTTATTTTCCAGCTTCACAAATGAAGGAAAAAGCTCTATTAAGAAAAGGCAAAACAAAAGTACCAAAATATAAATAGAGAAGAGAAACCTAACCTTGTAGAGCTAGGAACAAAGTTGGTGGATTTCCATTTGTTGGGTGCTGAGGAACAAATTCCTCTGAAACTTTACTGCAATATTCCATGACAAGATTGCAAAGATTATAACTATTGTACATCAAACCTCCATCACATAATGTATACATAATTTAGTTTAAAATTACTCATATTACCTCAGAGCTTCAGCTCCTAAGATTTGTTCACGGGGTATCCACCCATCAACATTCATCAAGTCTAGCCAGTGGCCAATGATGTCCAAGCAAATTTCTATGTCCCAACGGCTGTGGTAAAAATAAAAAATGATGCAGAACACACAACACCATATAAATACTTGAACCTATGACTTCAGCATCCCAAAAGAGCAAATGCATTCCTAGTTCTTAACAACACAAGCAACTGAAAAAATGTTGATCGAGTTCACATGGCTAGAAGCCTAGAAGGAACCATAAAAATGGTTAGAGAATTCTTAGAAGCAGGAAATTAACCAGATTAGCAGCTGATGAAAACCTTCATCCCATAAGAAACCCCTTGGAAATACGGGTCTGCTTGGAACAGCACTATACAGCTCAGCTGGCCAATATGAAACAAAATCCTCGCCATACATGATCTGAAATAGAAAATGTCCCAGCATCAATACAGAACAGGTGACGTTGAACGGAGAACGGAGAAAGAGAGGAGTGCCATCTGGAAAACATGGATATACACACCCCTAAAAACAGCAGAGTTATAACACGCAGACTAATATAGAACCTAAATTAGAGCCATTACGGAAATGGTGTCGCCATATCAGGCACTAGTTCCATACTCTTTCAAAGTGTTTGTACTCCAATCAGCTTATCCAAATAAAATGTTTTTACGTAATAAGCAGGCAAATGCACATCAAACCGATTTGGCCAACAGAGAAAGAGAAGGATTTCAAACTCAGATGAGAAGATTAATTTTCAGTACTTATGGAGTCATGAATGATAAATCACTTCAAGGATCAATTTTGGATCTCCAGACAAGGCAAGGAGCAAACTCACAACTTCAATTTGCAAACTAATGAACCAGTACCCAATTATGGGTTCACTTAAAACTTGTCAACAAACCCCATTAAGTATTAGACAATTAGATAGGTGTCTTACTAACACCAAAACAATAATTTTTTTTGGTTTAAAACTAACACCAATTGTTCACTGAGAGTTTGAGACACGTGGACCATTAAAAGCAACCTCAGGTCCCCATAAACAAGAAGGGTCATATTAGCAAACCCGCTAATTGGACATATTTCAAATTGAAGTAACAATTGAAACAAGTTCATTTTTTTTACATATATGCATACTTAACTCGCAGGGATTTCTCCAAAGGTTCCCCCTAGAGTCAGTTTCGTGGTGTGGGCTGCTGTTTTAGGAAAGCTTCCTACAATCGATCAACTTCAAAAGAGAGGAATGCCTTGGCCCAATAGATGCATTCTTTGCAAAAAGGATGGTGAATTGGTGAATCATTTGCTCCTACACTGCCCAAGAGTGACTCACATCTGGTCTTTTTTCGTCTCTTCTTGCGGAAGTTCATGGTGCAGTCCAAGGTCTATTTCCCAGGCTTTGGAGCAATGGAATGGGCTGTTTGTGAATAGAAGCAAGAGGGACCTTTGGTCTCTGATCCCCTTCGCTATAGTGTGGCCCATTTGGGGTAACAGGAAGAATCTGACTTTCAAAGAGTCAAGTGGCCGGTCTAATCTAGAGGTGGAGGATATCCTTGTTACTCTCTTCCATTGGAGCATGCAAATAGCTTGGGCTAGGAATAAGTCTTGTGTCGACTTCGTCTCTAATTGGGAGGGTATCCTGTTGTAACCTGTCCTAGTTTTGCTTTTTGTTTTTTCGTGTGCTTGTAGTTCCTTCCGTTCGTCGTTTTTAATATTAATTCAAATTATTCAAAAAAATAATAATTTACTGAGAGGGTTATGTGTGAGCGCATTTGCAACTTACGCTCAGGTCTTTTCCGAGAGCGATTTTTGATTGCCCATAAAAGTAGCCAATGCTACCAAGTAGATTTCCAATAGCTGCCCTGCCCACAATCACTGAATCAGAATTGACCTGAATGTACAATAAAATGGCTTCAGAGAATCAGAATGGCTTCTTTTAGGCAGATGATCTGTCAGCATAAACTGGAATTACAACGCTAAGGAAGTTTGAAACCCATATTTTTATCAACATTCCCATTTGCGCACTCGCAGAATTTGACTCTTTGACTTAAAAAGAGAAACACTTTGGTCAGCCATACAACAAATCTTCATCATGTTCACAAAGCAGTTGCACTACAAATTATATTGATTAACTATGAACTTGGTCAGGTGTACTTTCTTGAGTCATGATCAAACCTTGACCTGGGCTAGGTCTATTTTCCATTAATCGTAACTTTGCTAGCAACTTGACCACATTTTTCACGTGTACTGACTACTACAACTACATATAAAGCTACCTCTTTTTGCGGCATAGAAAAATAAAACTAGCAGGAGAAAGGATAGCAGATGACAGACAAAAAAGAGGAAAGATAAATCCAACACAAGAATTCATCACAAGTGAACCCCAGGGCCCAAACTTTCTAGTAAATGTGGATGGGATACCTTGTCTGTAAGATTGAAAAGCCTTTTATATTTGTCTTCGAAAGCACGTTGTTTCTCAATTAGTTGATTAGTCAGTAGCTTTCCTGAAACTTGGCAACAGCATCACATGAAAATCCGCTAAAGGCAAATAAAAATTGGAAACAAATTGCCCATTCGCATCAAAGACAGCTTAGAAAGTGGTAATACCTTTAGGAGTACAGAACCAGTGTCAAAATAAAAGACTATGCAATAAGTATTTGGAAATTGAGATACTGGCTGTAGCTAATACCTTTGATGTTATTGACACGTTCAACGGTTGAACTTTCTGATTCAGTTCCAGATACAAACCCAATATCTACTTTGAATGGAAACTTGGCGGAAATCTTGTGTAGAAGAGTGCGGATATATCAAATTCGAAAAACATGAGATGGAAATTGTTAGTGCGGTCTTCGAGTACAAGGTGTGCAGAGTGATGCAGAAAAGGAACATCATACCTGAAAAACTAAGGTGTTGGGAGAATCATCACATGTGTCAGGTAGCTGCAGCGTACCTACTCCTCCCGCCTGGATATCAAATCAATAACTTGAGCCATCAATTACATTTGTAAATAAACTCATTTAATCTGATAAAGCTATAGTTTTGTCTCCAAAGCAACACTGCACGGGAAATAATACTATCAGACACAAGTGTACCATAGGGAATTGTACGTACATGGGCTCCCAGGGTTTCCTGGACAAGTTCAGTTAAGTTATGAAAGTGATGAGTTTTGAAACCAGAATAATGGATTTCCGAGTTATCCTGCAAAATTGGGAGAAATGTCATCTGAAGTCATCAACAAAAACCATCTATAATAAAGAGCTTATCATTATGATTGGTCACTGCTCCACATTTCTTACTTCAATTAACCATTCGAGCTTCTGTACTTACTGTTGCATCTATATGCAGTTCCCAATCTCCAATGTCCTGGCGTGATCCATATGCCAGAAGAGATGAATCATGACTACCCAATTTCTCTCCACCTACATTTAAAGTGTTCCCTTCCTCATCCGCCACGTAGAAGAACAGATGACCAGTTGCCAATATTTCTTCATCTAGTTTAGATCTACAAGAAGACCGTAAAGAACAATTTACAATGGAAATTCCCACTTTGTGTGCATATTTATATTCGAAATGTTATGCTTAACAGAAAAATAAGTTCTAGAACTAGAAATCAGAAATACCCGTACAGATTCCTACTATTACAGCACAATCGACTTACAGTGGATCCCTACTAAGACAAACCGTATTCCAGCACTTACCAATAAGAAGGAACCAATGCTGCCTTCTCAGAAGAGAAATGGAAGTTGGCTATGAAGCAAAGGCTTTGCAAGACTTTTGTCCCGGTGATATGAATTTTGAAGGAGAGAGATATATGTTCTTTCCTACTGACTACAGGTCGTTGATTTATTTGACACATGGAGAAGGGAATCTTCAATTGATAGGTTTTCTTCAACTAACATTATCCATTGGGTTAATTTCTATAGATATATGCAAATGCTTCATTCACTTTCCAAGTGCATCACTAATCGATAAGACACGATGAGAAAGCATTATAAGCCGCAATAGCCAAGAATCTTTCAAGGGCAAACAGATATGTCTTATGACCATTGTTTTGAGCAATACCTTGGTCAAGGTATGACAAAAAATAAAACTGAGGGGCATAGACAAATGCACAAAATGGTTTCATTCATGGAATTTTATACCCAATTCAGCAGTTATCATTTCTCCGGTGCTAGAAACAAAATTTTGAAATCCTATAATTCAAATTTTATGAACTGAAATGCTTAACATATTTACACGCGGATCTTAAATAAGAAATTACGAAGGTCGGGTATATACTTATCAGTTTGCATATCAACACGAATTGACCAATCTCCACCATAGCCACTACCATCACCTTTCGATTTCAGAAAACTTGTCGTCAAGGTCATATCGTGGTCAACTATGACTTGATGACCATAATCCCGCCCATTGTGATGTGTCCACCCATAGCTACTGAGCTCATCTGAGTCCTGGCAAATATGGCGCATTAAATACCTTCCATCCTTTATGCCAATCCACATCAATCCAGCAATTAAAGACCGTGGTGTCCTAAACAAAAATTAGTTTTTCACAATTATTTCGATTTAAATCAATGCAAATCATCCTCTCGAATTATAAATTAAGCAACTAAACAACATCCATAAAACACAAACATGATCAGAGATAGTTATAACTCATAGTTTAGTAACGACAACCAAATACCTAGCGCGGATTCCAAGATAAACATGCGGACGGTAGGTTCCCCAGTACAAGCTTTCCTTATGGTCACCTTGAAACTACAATTTTGAAAATTTCATCCAAAAATCACAACCTAAACTTCGAAAGGGGTAATAACTAAACAAAATCACAGAAAACTCTAACTTCAATATTAACCTGTGGAAGATCCATAATTTTTGGTGCAGGAAATGGAGTGATAACACTAAGCTTCTGAGCTTCTTCAACATGTGTAAGAAGATAATAAATCATGAAAACGAAAACTAGAGTCGCAAAAATACCAAGCAATAGAAGATATCTAAGGTTGACTTTAAGAATCTTAATTGAACTATTATTATCTCTAGTTCCAGGCTTTCTGTTTCTTGAAATTGGTTATCGGTTAACCAATGGATCATCCTCGTCGAAATCGTCTGATGATTTAATCCTACTTCGAGCAGAAATTCTTTTCGTACTTCCATACCAGTTGTTAGTGTGCAGGTGCTTTGTCGTAGCCTCAAGGCGGAGTTGTATTCCAGCCGGTGATCTTGTCTGACGAGGCTAGAGGTGTTGCGTCATTTTCTTTGGTTTTCGTTTGTTGGCTTTCCATTATTTTAAAGTTATGTAGTTATTGCAGAACTGAACTCGAATATGTATATATATAACACTTAGATCTGTTTATAGTTGTATCGATGTGTAAGAGGCTTTTATATTTTGTTATGTGGTTCGGGTTTCGACCCGAAACTGAGTTGAGTTTGTTTAGCTTCCGCTTTAGTTTATTTTTCTTGTATATGCGGATGTATGGTTTGCATGACAGGTTTTACAGGTACGACCGGTTCAATTTACAGAGGAGACTCTGCCGGATTTTTGTCTCGTCTGTGAATTGTCGGGGCGTGGTCGTGTCTATTTTGGGACACGGGGCCCATTTCTTAAATTAAAGTTTCAAAAGCTCTCAAGGATGAAATTAGGGTTTTTGATCATTGATTGAAGCAACTGAATTTGATTCTGAAATAGGTAGGAGACTGAATTGATTACTATAATTTGGAAACTAGGTCTTTGGTATAGGAAGAGCAATGTTTAATAAAGGCAGTGCATTAGAGCGGGAGGGCATTCCTTTTAGGATAGGGAAAGATAAACACTATTTTCTAAAATATCCAAAAAATTAAACGTTGGTCCCTCCCCTAAAACTCTGTTCGATCAAAGAAAGAGAAACCCCTAACACTCTGTCCGATCAAAGAAAGAGAAACCCCTACAATTATGTTTGGTCAAAGAGAGAGAAATAAAAGTTGTTCGATCAAAGAGAGAGATGATGTTCGATCAAAGAGAGAGATAGAGTTGTTGTTCGATCAAAGAGAGAGATAGAGATGTTGTTCAATCAAAGAGAGAGATAGAGATGGAGACCCTAAACCCTCAACACTCATCTCCATAGAAGGGTTTATACCTCTTGTTATTACTTGATTTCTCCATAGATTTTTAGGCCTTTCACACTGCTTACAATAATTTTTGAAGATTTCAAGCATCTATATTGCAATAAAGAATACAAAGAAGGAGAGATAAGAATGAAGGATATGCCCTTTCGGTCTGAAGGAGATGTCTTTCTGAAGGAGTGTCCTCGACCAAGATGACAATGCACTCAATTTGTCGAATAGGATTACGATGAATTTATCCGGAAGATCATCTAGGCAGGTTGAATTAGGGATCGTAATGCTTAGCTAGAAGCCAACTACGATCGTCGGATCACTTCGGTGATTCGCGACTAAAATCGACCGGATCCCACAACGGGTTACACCAAAGAGTGGTGACTTGAACGAAGAGAATTGACTAGTGGGAGCTAGACAAATGGATGGATTAAATCCACTTTGATAAGCCAGAAAGGTTCGGAAAGAGTCTAGACAAAGATAGAAAGAACCGGGCCCGAAAGAAGGCCCAGGCCAAAAAGGGAATGGGTCGTCCATGTTATGGCCAGCCATATGGAGTGGGCGGCCAATCCCAACCTATTAAAGTGGCTGCCCTGCCCGGCCACATTAAGGAGTCCAGATGGGACAAGAAATCCCATCTGGAGTCCTGATCAGAAAGGGTTTCTGACTTTATCTTTTTTGTGGTCCTTAATGGATCCTAATTGGAATATGATTCTAACTCTAGGGTTTTCTATGTAAGGACTAATTATAGAACAGAAAAGGTATGAAATTTTGTCAAAAGAAAATCAATCTCTACAAACATCAACTGGAGAGAGGGATTTTAGGGAAAAAGCTCCCAATCATCTACCTAGTCAAAGAAGAAAGAAATTCTTCTCAACCTTCAATAAGGTCCTAGCTGACATTAAAGAAGGGAGTTCAAGTCTACCTATTCGGTGTCTCAAGTAGAGGAGCTACAATTTGGAGCTGTTTCTCTTCTGAAAAGGCGTTGGAATTTAGTTCGCGGGAAAGCGATTAAGGTAAAAAAAAAAAAACCGTTTCTGGTTCATCTTTATTTCTTGCATGTGATCCTGGAAACTAGTGTTAGGCATATTAGATGTCTGAGATTCCGCTTAGAACACTAGGTGACACTATAACCCAACAGTGGCGTCAAAGCCTCTTGCACGAGCTAATTTTGGCTAGACGAATTAGATTCGGACTTGTTTATTTGGATAGATAAGTTCGAATAGATTTTCGGACATCAATTTGATTAGTTTGAATAAGATTTAGGCTTAATGAAATAGAGTTTGAAAGAGCTTCAATGGGTTAAAATTTCAAAATTTCGTTTTTTTTAAAATATTTATCGAAAGAAAAGGTTAAAGTTTTAACAAGTTTTTGAAAAGGTTTTCAAATCTGATTTTTGATTATGAATCATCAAAATCCAGTAGGTGGAAGAGAGAAAACATAATCTTTTTTTTGGTCTGAACAACTTCCCGTCCTGCCAAGAGGCGTTCTAACCAGACAGACGCGTCTCTAAGATCGAGACTGTCTCAGACTCGTGCGCATCTTGGATTCCCGGTCGCGTCCAAGGACGTGATTAGGAAATCCGAACGCGTCTGAGTCCGAGACGGCCTAGGACTAAGGCAAAGGCCAGGCGTGTTTCAGACTCGACCTAATGCCGTCTTGGCATACCATAGGCGTCTCGGACCTCCAGCTCGAGACGGCCTAGGATGCATCTCAACCTCAAGGGCCAGAACATGTCTGGCCCATACAAGAGACACTTGGCACGGGCCAGAACGTGCTGGCCCTAGGCCAAGGCATGTTCGGCCTATGCCAAAGCATGTCTTGGCCTGACCCGAGAGCAAGTAATGGGTGTAGGCCGACAGTGTCCCGGACTTTGTCCCGGGTCATTCCGAGTACCATGCCTTATGTTGGCATCCATGGAACCGAAATTTCAAGATCAGTTCATCAGGTCATTCCGAGTACCATGCCTTATGTTGGCATCCGTGCCAAGTGTCTCTTGTATGGAACATCTCTGGCCCATACAAGAGACACTTGGCACGGGCCAGAACGTGCTGGCCCTAGGCCAAGGCATGCTCGGCTCATGTCAAAGCATGTCTTGGCCTGACCCGAGAGCAAGTAATGGGTGTAGGCCGAGAGTGTCCTGGACCTTGTCCCGGGTCATTCCGAGTAACATGCCTTATGTTGGCATCCATGGAACCGAAATTTCAAGATCAGTTCATGGATGAAGATGCCTACACTATCATTCGACGCCTGAGGAATATATTCCAAAGGAAAGTTGCAATGGAGAAAATAAGGACCACAAAGGAAATGCTTAAAAGTCGCTTAAAGGTAGGACAACCTGTTCGTCCACATGTTTTAAAAATGATTTATATCATAGAAAACATGAAATGGATGGGAACTCCTATAGAAATTTGAACGGCAACTGACATTATTCTGCATTCTCTCCATGATGGTTTTGAAGATGTCAGAACAAACATTTTCAAGAAGATTGGAAATGTCACCATGGATGAATTGCTATCAATCCTTGAGGAAGCTGAGAAAAATATCAAATTACCTGAAACTGAGAATGAGATTCTTAGTACACAAGAAGGTAAGGATTTCGAAAAGGGAAGCAAACGGAAAAGAAACGATCTGGCAAAGGTAAAGGCAAACGAGTTGCCAAAACCAAGTCTAGAGGTGTTCTTCCCGAAAGCAAATGTTTCTACTGTGATGTCACGGGCCATTGGAAGACAAACTGCCCAAAATACCTGGAAGAAAGGAGAACGAAACTGAGAGTTCTGGTTCGGGTATAAACGTTAAAAGTTAAATCAATCAAATGCATTTCCTTTAAGGTATGAGATACCTAATGCTCATAACATTTTGAATGACAGAAGCAAGTGGCAGTTGAGTATTTAACTGATAAAGAGATGAACCTGTCAAAAGCATACGAAGCAAGGGTTGCTGAGATGAGTCGAGAAAGATCATAGTCTTCTATAGGCGCTACTTTAATTTTGATTTTAGTTTTGTTTTAGAACATGGTCTCCTTAATTCTTAGATTATGGAGAAAATAAAGTATTTCAATTCAGTATTTATGATGTTCTTCAAGTGCCTAGTTAGCTAAAAACATTTATACCGAATGATTCGATTTAGTTATTCTAATCTAGTCATATAGTTAGGATGAACATGAAATCCGAAAGGGTAACACTAGTAGTTGTTTGATTTCGAATCACTCAACAGTTGTAAATCATGTTTCAACTAACAATTTGACAAGATCGTCTTGTAAGAAAGAAATGCCATTTAATGAACAAATCTTATGTTTTGACATAAGAAGATGATTAATCTGACTAGAATAAACTGAAAGATACTCGATAAAAGGCAGGGTTTTAGAAACAAAACTTGAATCAAGTATAGAAATCACTTGACAGGCTCCCGACAACAATCCTTCCATCTGAATAGTTCTCACGGGTTCTTCAAGCTTCTTCACGTCAGTCTCATCGTCCGGCTTCACATCCATCAAAATTGAGGACTTTCCAGCTATAGAAAAAGATAATAACCCAACTTAGTACAACTTAAGCAAAACATCAATTTTACTTATAATCTACTTAATATATGTTCCAACTAAAATGAGTGTACTGTACTCACACTCTTTCTTTTTCTCAGAAGCCCTGACAGCTGCTGCACGTTCTTCCGAAGCTTTCTTTTCCTCTTCCGTCTCCTCTCCAAAATGATCAACATCATCATCGTCGTCATCATCAGCTGCCTGCAATGAACATAATTTATGTTCATATTCTTGTCAATTTCATTACATCTTAATCAAGTAAAAAAAGCACATTGAGATATTGGTTCTCAAACCCACATTTTCAACTAAACTGATATCGGAATAGAATCGATAACTCAATTGATTCAGAACACCCAAGTTCTATAATTAACACATTGATATGGTAAACACAGACTATCCCAGAAAAGAACCTTCATTTCAGGGCAGATTTATTTTTCAAAAGAGAAGGACACAAATTACCTTTGAGTCGGCAACGGCGACAGATTCTTCAGTAATAGGAGCAAATCCTTCAACTTTGACACCATTTTCATCTCCAGAAACACCGCTACACGAAACAGTAAAATAAACTTAGCATGATATCAACAAAAAAAACACAACATAGGAGAAGTTGATTATGAGTAAATTATTACCTAATCTTCAAAAGTGCATCAATGTGGTTGAACCACCTAGAAACGTTAACGAATTCAGATGATGGGGCTCCTGCAAGAGCTGCATACACGGTGATATCATCCTTTGAAGCTTGGTATCTGAAATTGAAAACCGAAAACACAGCATACATGAAAAATTTGATACAGAAACTGAAGAAATGTTAGTGCAAAAAAACTAGAAAAGACTTACCCAGTAATGTAACTTCGGGTAAGGAGATGTTTGTCAAGTTTCTCAAGACCAGACTTAGATCCAACATTAGCGAATGCAACTGCCATTGCTATATCATGTTGGAAAATTGTTTATTATATAAATAATTTTTAGTTGAGCGAAATTATATCAAATAGGTACTTGTGAAAAGTCACAAGTTATGGGTAGTCACAACTCAATGGAGAGACATCTTGTTGATTTTGTAGAGTCACAATTTACTCTATAAATACTCAAGTTGATTTCTCTTTTAGAGAGAGGTTTTGGACAGCTTTTAGTAGAGTATTTTGAAGACAAATATTGAGTCGTCTAGAGTCGTGTATGAGAGCATAGTAACTCAAAGTTCGTTGGAGCGTATAGAATTGTAGTGCTTCTTTCTATACTACGCGATCGTTGTATCTTAGGAGACAAGTGTCTGTAGAACCGTTAGCACCATTGCGGGGACATGATTGTCTTAAGGAAAGAGTGACCACTCGCCTCGATCATCAAATAAGATAAGTTAATTTTTCATTTCATAATATTCGTTGTCAAGAGTCGAACTGATAAACTCGGAAATAGCATATCAAAGAAACAACGAACATATACAACGGAAACCTAAATCAACCACATTTCAATAATGATAATAATTCGATGAACTAGGGCGTACACTGTATTTTATTGATTCAATCTCAACAAACCATTAACATTCTAGATCGTTATAATTCATTAATCTATAAGTTTGATTTATGAGTATTATAAAGAAACCTACTGGTTTGTTATTCAATCTATACTAGAAATAGGAAATTGTGCTCCATAAGTCAAATTGAAACAGTTGAGAAATCATAGAAACAACTTCTAACAGATAGATCTTTGAACAGATATGTTAAGGATTTGAATCAACAAATTAAGGCTTACCTTTGATTGGATTCGCCAACTGTTCCAAGGTATGTAAGAGAGAAGCCTACATAAAGTAAATAAAGTATATACAAGAGAAGACTTTGTATCTATTTTACAAGCAGCACTTGCTTCTCTAGTTGGCTGAGTTGTGTGGAATCTTAAACTCTTGAGGAAGGTGTGCTTGATTCTAACCGATTATTGTAGTTGAATAAGTTGATTAGTAAAGAATTCATGTATAATTGTTGACCTAATTAATAGATATTAGTATTAACAAAGGTGTCAATGGCCTAATCAATGGCCAACAAACTTGGAGTGATAAGAAGTATAATCTTCCAATCAAGGGTTCGAGACACATATTGAACAATTCAAAAAAAACAAAGGTGTCAATGGGGCAGGTGTGGGCAAGGCTAGAGACAGGGCCGGTCCTGACATTTTTGTGGCCCGAAGCGAAATTCACGAATGTGGCCCTTAAATTTTATATATGCACACAATTTTTTTTTTTAACAAATTGTATTATGAATCTTTATTTAAATTATTTCAAAAATTTAACGAAGGGCGACTCGCTTTAGAATCCCTAAATTTTATTTGCTCTTTTTATAAGAAACATCCCTATTTATCTTCTAACATGATCATCGACCATTGCCAATCAACTGATTATGATGTTTCTCTCTATCTTTTTATCTCCCACTTCTAGTTTTTTCAGCTAGAGAGATGTGTGTATGAGGGAGGGAGGGAGGGAGGGAGAGATCATGGTGGTGGTCAAGGGCGGAGCTATGTGTAGGCAGCCCCTGGCTAGAATCAGGGGCCGAATCCATCATACTTCTTGGCAATGCAAAGTTATGACAAAAATGAATGGTAGCTAGGGTGGTTTTGGCTCTCTTAGTTACTTTAGGCTAGTCCGGGTTAACATAAAATCCTAACTCCACCGTTGGTGGTGGTCAGTCGTAGTTCGCGATGGTAGTTGATACGACGAACAAGAAAGATGAAAAAGAAATTGACCAACAAATTAATAAGTTGTTAGCTTTCAGGTCTTTAAGATAGGTTGTCATATCAACTACCATCTGACATATTGAACTCAATTGAGTCAAATTAAATTGACTAATTTTTTAAGAAATTATCGTGCCTATGATGCAAACTATCCGTCTGTACTTGTAATAATAATAATAGCTTTGTCATAATATAAATAAAAAAAATATTGTGGTGCATAGTTATATTACAAATATTTTGAATTTGTTATTAAATTTGCAAATTAAAATTCACATTTATAATAATATAAATAATGATATTTTGTTAGTAAAGATGAAACTGATAACCATAAATCAAGACAATATTAGAACCATAGGTATGTACCCTATAAATTAATAAAAGAAGCTAAAAAGAAAATGAAATCAATTAATATGAGTACCCATAATAGGTAATATTTAAATTATAATATTGGGGATTAGAGGGAAGAACAAGACGTTTAACACGTACTGCGAGAATCAGAAAGATGGGTGGGACTTGGGAGGGAGTAGGTTATACTGTTATAGTAGGAGACAAAAAAGAGAGACTAACAGATGTAATGTGGAATAAAAGACTTTATTGTGGGGCCCCTATATACTTCAAATCACGTTGTTTTGGGACCCAACGTGGGTAAATGACATTAATGTGGCCTTTCTCCTTTATAAAACTGTAGACTTGGCCGAAAATGATAAAGACACCTCCCCTTAAAATCCTCCTAAATGTGGCCCCAAAATTTGGGGGCCCAAAGCGACGCTTTGTTCGCTTTGGGCCCAGGGTCGGGCCTGGCTAGAGATGGGAAAAAAAATCCAAGAGCCCGAATCTACTCATTTCTGCCTCAGACCGACCAAGTCGTGGACACCTGATGTCTGAGACGGATATTATCTGACTAACCGACTAAAATTAATGGACGGACACAAAGACAATACCTTGTTCGACGTACTGTCTGAATCCGACCGTTTAATTGTCCGCCCGACCACCTGTTTATATAATCTATACATATATTTTATTTTTGTTGAAAATCTACGCATATGTACAAATTATTTGTATATATAGATGTATATTTAATATGTGGACCAATATATATATAGATATATTAATATGTTGTAGGTGTTTGTAATATATGTGTGGGATCCTAATAAAAAAAAGAGTGAAAGATTTTTGAACTTTTTCAGAAGTAAAAGAGTGAAATTCATAAAAAAAAAAAAAAAAAAGTAAAAGAGTGAAAAACAAAAAGAATCGGTAGGTATGGAGAAGTTAAGCTCAAGTATAGAGAAGAAGATGAAGTATGGAGAAACTTTATATTGTGTGGTTTATATGGAAGGCGAGAAATAAATGGTTGTTTGAAGGAATAAAGCCGTCTACTAGAGGTATTATTCATGCAACAAAACTAATGCATAGTGATTTTAAAAAGATAGACAGACAAGAAGGGAGAAGAATGACGAAACACCATCGGTGTGGCAAGCACCGGAAGTAGGAGGAGTGAAATTCAATTTTGATGATGCCTTCATTCATGGAAAGGCAACAGCGACAGTAGTGTGTAGGAACTGCAATGGAAATTTTGTAGCAGTTGAAATTAGTAAGATTGAAGCATCATGTCCGTTAGAGACTGAAGCAAAAGCGGCACCATTGGCCTTGAATTTAGTGAAACAAGTGAACCATTTTCAACCATTGTTGAAGGTGATGCGATGGTGGTGATTAATAGTTGTCTATCGACTGAGAAGAGTATGCCACGGAGAATTCGACCAATAATGACCGATATACTTAATAAGTTACATGATATAGAATTCAGTTACTGGTCAAAAAATCTTTATTGTGTGGCTCATACTCTAGCAAATAGGCTCTCATGTCAAACGAAAGTAATGTATGAAACTCTAATCAGACTCCAGTTTGCATTGTAGGCCAGTTGGGGTAGATAAACTTAACATTAACTCTTTTCCAATCCATGAATAAAGTTAAGGCTAATGCCGATTTTCATTAAAAAAAAAGAGCTTAAAAAAAAACTAGGAATGGTGGAAATTTGAGGAAATATAGGCTAAAGAAATTAGGGAGCATTAATTTTTTTTTGTTGAGAAAGGGAGCATTAATTAGTCCCACACGGCCATACCGACCAACAAAATCTTAGGCGCATGTTTGAGAAGTTTATAAAAGGCATAAAATTGGCAACCCTCCGGCCTCCTCGCGTTATTACTCCATGCTCTCATGCTTGGGGCGAATTTGAAAGGCATTGGCTTAGTTATGGGCACCTTTTCTAGGGGTGTGGGCATGTTTTGCTCGAAGCCCGTTGTCCGAAATGTCTAATCCTTTTGGTGGGCCCAGGTGAGCATTGGGCACTCAAATTTGGTGAAGTGTATGTTCGGGTCCGCCCGTTTGCCACTGCGGTCAAGAGAGTTTGGTGTCCGAACCGTCCGGTCAGAATAAGGAAAGTGTCCGTCTGGTCCCATTCTCATCCCTAGGCTAGGCAAAAAAGAGGTTACTGACTCTGTCTGGGTAATAGAAGGTTAAACTAGACCACGGACCATGCTGGCTCAGTACACATCATAGAGAGGTTTGGACAATCCTACTTGATCCCTTAGGGTGGTCTGGTTAGACCCATCAGGCAATCATTTCCCAATCTCGTAATTAAAAAAAGCGGAATTGGGCAAAACGTCCAAAATGGGTCCAACGATAAGAACCAGGCCCGCGTCATATAAAGAATACTGAACAGGTCCAACGCGTCAGGCTTCCAAATTGACGCAACCGTCACGTCACGTCTCCATTAATCACCTCCCACGCAGCTTAGTAGGGGTGAAATCGGTCCGAGTGGACCGATTTTTTGACATATTTGAACGAGTGGACCGCCCATTTAGAAATCGGTCTTTCGGTTCGGTTTTTCGGTCTAAACCTAATTTAACCAAATATTAACAATGACAACAATTGGTGTTGTTGTATGATGAATTAATCGTCCTAAAATCAATGTCCTGTTGTATAACTTGGTTGTCTCTTTTTAAAAGTGAATAGGTTGGCTGGTGCATTTTTTTTTTTTTGTTGAAAGGGAATACATTAACATAAAGAGTCTATTACAATAAGTTAAGACGAAAAACATAAATACAAAAAGTAACGAAGTACAACAAAATATCACAACAGAAGAAGTGCATAGTATTACTTCGGTTTGCAGACCAGTCTTCATTGTGTCGCTTGCAATGCTTGCAGCTCTTCACGAGAAATATACCATAATTAATCTTAAGAGTCCTTCTGGTAGCTATAAAGATGAACCTCATATCTAACTTCTTGTAACACTTGAGATGGATTAAACATACACCCAAAATCTCCAGAAGAGACGAGGATGTCTGCAAGATGGAATCAAAGGATGATTCCGGGGTATCCCGCCAGTATTCTCCATATACAGAGACCATATCCGATCGAATTCTACAATGTAGAAGCAGTTCAGACACCTGGTAAATGGGATCGCCGTCATAGCCCGAGTATAAATACCCTGCTAATCCGACAAAAGACCGCAATTCAATTGCGTAAAGGGGTGGAGGTGAACATGTTACAGAACTTGGAATAAAAGTTAAATATATAATACCGCCAAAAGCCAATATAATCAACAAAAAGTGAGCTGGAAGATAAGTAACATAAACTGCACGTCGAAAATGGATATTAAGATACGTCGTAGAGTGCCGACCGGGGTCGAAAGGAAAGTTTAGATGAATGCCTTTTATTATTAATCTGATAGAAGCACAGAAGTGTCTAGCATATGTACGATTAGTGTACCTAAACTGAAAACGATGCAAAATCGGTGAAACTAGAATAGATAGCCGATCTAAATGATCGTAATTAGATCGACCACATGAAATCTTTGTATAACTAGGAAAGGATGTATGATTGTTGCAGACATAAAGGTTCCACACAACAAGATTGCAAAGAAAATATAAAATAAGGGTTTGATCATAGAGAGGTATGAGTCGGAGGAGAGAGACCTCCATAAGATGATCCAAAGCTCAATCACTGATAGAAATCAACTTAAAATTCGAGACTCAGGGCTGCAAAAAGTGCAAACAACATTCTACGGCTATCTTTTCTCTAACTCTAATTAGGCTCACATATAGATAAGAGACTATTGATCTCTGATGTGATAAAGTGATCCAGCTATAATACTAAAGAGGAGATTTTAGCTACCAAATCAGGTGATAAACGTTAAAATAATATTAAATAGCAAGTAAAACGCTTTACTGCCCTGAATAGGATGATCGGAGTCTAGTTTAAAAGAATTACTGCTTCCTTCGTGCTTCTGGTTTGCTTGGAGGATTCCTTAGAGAACAGCTAGCAGGCTTACTCGATTATGTGGTGCTTCCTCTACAACCAGTATCTAAGGACTCCTTTAATAGATTGAAAGTACTTTAGATTGAAGGAGTTGCTATTTTCTTCTTGTTTCAAGTTTGATTGATGGCTTCCTAGTCGAATCCTTAAGTAGAGAGTACTTAGTTGTGTGATTTAGGTACTTTCCAACCAGATCTGGTTGTATTTTGCTTTACAAGTTTAGAACTGTTTGCATGGGTAAGTCATCAAGGGTAAATGATTTGTATAGCTAGGTTGAGTTGCTATACTGTTATAGATTTGCTTAGGTTAGAAGGAAGAAGATGAAATTTCTGGTTGATTGGGGCTAGGGTTTCGGGTGAAAGAAGAGGAAGAAAAAATCGGCTCACGGTGACGTCAGAGGGAACTTCTCTCTCCTAAAAAACCCTTCATTTGACTTAATTTCTCTCCATTTTTCTTCATAGGTTGGCTGGTGCATGATAGTGATAAGTTCTCAATTTGGATTCTTCAAATTTGGGAGACGAATTATAATTGAAAAAGGAATCCAACGTTAAAATTAGGTAATACCAACATTAATATATATTTTTTTCAAACTCATAAGAGTTCGGTCCCACTTCCTAATTATATACTGCATCATTTACTCTGGTCCTGTTCGGTCCCCACGGGTTTGTCAGAAAAAAGACCGAACATGACCTAAAAACCATTTCAATAAAAGAAAAAGACCAACCATTCCAAACCACGATTTTTTTCTCCGGTCTGGTTCGGTTTTCGCTGTCTTTCGGTCTTCGCGATCTTTAGTTTCACCCCTACTCCTCAGTTTTGAAAACGGAAAAAACCCAAATCACCAATTTGCCTCAAATAGACAGTCATTGTTCTCATTCATCTTCCCTATTACACCTTTTTTTCTCTCTCTAGAAATCAATTGAAAAGTTGTGATTCTCATTCATCTTCTCCATTTCGCCTGAAACAAAGCTCAATCCAAAAGCTATCAAGAAAACAATTGAAGCAATAAGTTTTTCATACTCTTTCACCATTATATTTCAAAAAGCCCTAAAGCTGAAAATCTTTCTCTTACAATTTCCCTTTGTCGGTGCAGATGGTGAAGCAAACCACACGAAGAAAGAATTAGTATCAACCGGATCAAAAACTTTGAAGCAAGCCACAAAAATGAAATAACAGGCTGTGACAAGAACAACCCCTAGAAAAAAAGGTAAAAAAAAGTTATTTCAAACACATGATTTATTTTCAAGTTCAAAATATTTACGATACAATTTCGTTTCACTTTCCTCTTGGGTTTCATCAAACATTAATTTCACCCTTTGTTAAAAACATACTTCTTATTCATTCATCATCTTCCACTATTGTGGCGCTGAGTGTTAGAAAGTTTTTCCCAGACTCTTGTTCCCAGTGCATTATTCAGAGTGTCGTAAATTTAAAAAATGCACATAGTTCTTTGTATGGTATTGATTATTATTGCATTTCACAACATTTCAAAATGTATGTACAAACGATTAGATGATGATTTTCTAATGTAAACATAAAAAGATTTTACGTAAATAGTTAACAATATGAATGTTCATCCTTCTCCACCCAACGGTGGATCTACTCATTTGACTGGACATTTTTTTTATGTCGTACATTATCTAATTCCTTGGGCGCGGTAGGCTGCAAATTTTGTAATTCCCGAACAAATAAAAAAATACATCTTGTTCTGTAATGGAGGACACAATATAATTCCACTTACATATAAATGATACAGTTTACTAATAACTAAAATATCCCCACGTGGTTGAGCCTCAGACAAGTGTCGAAGTGAGGCATTCGAAGAGTAAAGTGAAGGTAACTACACTTTAACTCCGTCTACAAAACATTTTTTAATATGATGTACACAATATAATTAAGTGTACTTATATACATGCATGGGTCATTGAAAAATTTACCAATCAATTTATTATCCACATCAGGCACCAGAGAAGAAAGTTGACAAGAGGAAAGGTAAAGAAAAAGGCAACAAAAGAAGTTGAGGGCCCCAGTAGAAAAAAGAAATCTACCACATCCAAAGCTCTCTCCACAACAAGAAGTCAATCTGAAGTGTTTGAGATGAAGAATAGATCGATTGATCTGAAAGAAAAATTATCGAAGACGTAGTACTCCCTCCGTAAGACTTGTGAGCAGCTGAAGATTACCTATGCGAAAATGACGCAGAGGCAAAAGGAGTTGTTGGATGAGACTCCATTCAGATAATTGATTAGAGCTTTCATTGAAGATGAAGTGGACATGAACAACCTCAGACGTCCAAACAAAGCTATTTTTGAACTATTGTGCCTCTGCAATGGCTCTACAGAGGAATTCACAATAGCGGGGAAACAGGTTCAACTGACCCCTAAGGATGTTGCCCTAATCTTGGGCAGGCCAATGGAAGGGGAAGTTGAAGATGATTTCCCCAAGTTAAGGGTATTAAAGCAACCACAAATTGACTTTTGTGTGAAGTATTTTGGAGGCGTACCAGGTTATGTGACATGTCACCAAATATCTGAAACTCTAAGAACAGCTTTTGGTGAAGATGTGGATGATATTGATGTCGTAAGTCTTATAATCTTATCAGTGGCTGCTAATGTTTTGTTTGCTTCGACAACTGGGTATTCTGTTCCGCCAATCATCTTGAATAACTTGCAAACAATGGAAACGATAAAAAATGTATCATGGCCAAGAACGGTGCACTCTTTCATGATTGATATGACAAATTGGCACCCAAACGATCCAATTCGAGCTTCAGGCTGCCTTGTTATCATGCTAGTAAGTATGATTGGTTGTTTTTGCTCCACATTTCATATATATATATATAACATTGCATTGGAATGTGTCGTATGATTTATTTTAACTTCTGAATAGATCTGGTTCTGCGAGCATATATGCTACGAAAGAGTAGACAAGCTTAAGGATGAAGTGCCAAGACTTGTGAGATGGTCGTTGCGGAATATTTCCTAATTGTTTGAGGAGAAACTTGAAAGTCTTATTGAGGAGCAGGTGAACAATACGACTATAATTTACTGTTAAAGTTTTTAATGTACTTTCTAAGTTGAAAAATATGTAACTCACGTAAAAATAATTGCACTCAGTTTCTTTATGTACTGTCAGTTTTAGAATGTACAGTCAGTTTTAGAATCAAGGAATGAAATGTCGAAATATTTCGGTTTTTCAAATTAGGTAGACGAAACCCTACTTACAGATGTTTCGAGCAAGGTATCGTCCGACATTAACCGAAATTTCGGTTGAAACTTCGAAATATTCGAAATCAGACCGAAAAATACCAAATCCGTTCAACAAAAGTAACATTTTTGGTCGATTCCCTTCTTCATTTGGTTACTATACTTGTCATCTCCTTGATTGGAACGGCAAAAAAATTAAAGAGATTCGTATTCTTCATCACTTCAGAAATCTTAGAGAGAGAAAGAGCGGCAGAGAAGAAGGAAGATGGGTCTCTATGAAACCCTAATGTTATGTTTTCTAGAGGAACTTTAAAAGCACCCACTTGAAGTGTTAAAAACGCCCATCAAGACATTTTCGTGGGTGTAGGAAAGAGGTGCTTTTAACACTTATGCGGAGCGCCTATATAACTATCTTTTGTATTCTGGTCCGTCATTTTTTATTTTAAAGTCAACATAATTGTTTAGTATAGTAATTTACCCCCTAAAATAACTGTGGAGGTCAAATATATTCAACTCCACCCCCCGATCTAAGTGTGAGATTGAAGATTACTTCTCCAACTAACAAGTTATGTTACAAATCCACTACTTTTTTGTTATTGTTGGCCCATATGTGCTTAATAATGGTTAAAGAGTCTTGTAAACAACTAAATCATATTTCTATCACTTCCAAAAATTTGTAACATTTCCACACTGACCGAAACGTTTCCACGAAACGTTTCCACTTTTGGACTTACCGAAACTTCTACCGAAACCGAAGTTTCATTCCTTGTTTAGAATGTAGAGTCAGTTTTAGTATGTTTTATTTGTTATAGTTTGCAATGTCAGTACTGGAAATATTAGAAAAACTTGTAGTGTGCAAGTGTTGAATTTTTGTGTATAACTTTTTATGTGAAATAGAAAATACTTCAAGTATATGAAACAAGAATCTTTCCAGAAAACGACCTCGAAATTACATTGTTGTCGGAAACACAAAGTAATGAGAGCGTAACTGAGTTGCTAAGAAGAATAAAGACTCTTCAAAGAGAAAACGTGAAACTTAGAGAAACGTTGCTCGAGGCCTACGATGAAAGAGACTCGGCAATAAAAGCTTATTCGGAAGTCCTTCAGTCGAAAGAAATTCTGAAAACACCAATAGTGGAAGGGGAGCCGAGTCAATTGCAGCAGCAAAGTGAAGGCGAAGGCACTGGAAAGTGAAGGATATAGTCCTTCAGTCTGAAAGAGATGTCCTTCTGAAGGAGTGTCCTTCGACCAAGGTGGTAATGCGTTCAATTTGTCAGTTAGGATGACAATGACTTTATCCGGAAGATCATCTAGTCCGGTCCAATTAGGGATCGTAATGCTTAGCTAGAAGTCGCTTACGATCGTCGGATCACTTCGATAATCCGCGACTAACATAGACCGGATCCTACAACGGGTTACACCAAAGAGTGGTAGCTTGATCGGAGAGAGTTGACTCATGGGAGCTTGCCTATAGATGGATATGATCCAGTATGATTGTGCCAAAAAGATAGAAACAATCGGGCTTGAAAAGAAAGTCTGAAAAGTGCAAAACTCACTTTTAAGGGCAACCAAGGGATTCCCTTAGAGGGAGATCCCTGGCCGGCCCTTAGTGGGATGTGGGTCGGGCAGAGCAAGCCCATATAGGGCTGCTCTGGCCGACCACATCAAGGGGAAATCCTAATTAGGGTTTTCCCCTTATTTTAGGAGTTTCAGATAACTTAAACTCCTTTTTGTGTTTATCTTTTCTGAGAGACTTTTTAGGATTCCTTATTTGAGTAGAATTCTACTAAGGTACTGTCTATATAAGGACCAGTTATGAGAACAGAAAATGTGTAGATTTTTCTCAAGAGAAAACTTCATCTCTCTCACAATATACAGCTTATGGAGAGAGAGGTTTTTAGAGGAAAAGCTCCCAGTCTATCTATGAAATCAAAAGAAGAAAGGTTCTTGTTCTCAATCTTCAATGGAGTTCTAGCGGACAACAAAGAAGGGAGATCAAGTTATTAAATCGGGTGTCTCAAGTAGAGGAGCTACACATGAAGCTCTCATCTTCTTCGGGATAAAGTTAATGGATTCTAGTTCGTGGGAAAGCAAATTCAGGTATTCTTGTTTTAGTTTGTAGTTCATTATTAATTCATGCATATGATCCTGGTTAATTAGTGTTAAACATATGATGTTTGAGATTCCGCTTACAACACTAGTTAGACGATTATTATGTATTAGATACATACAAACCCCTACAGTGGCATCACGAGTCGTTTGCATGAAACTATCTTTGGCTAGAACGAATTAGATTCGAACTTTGGATTGATAGATATAATTGTTTGAATAGAGATTCGGACAAAATTTTGATTAGTACATGTATTTGAAAGGGTTTCAATGCATAAAATAGTCAAAATTATATGTTTTTTTAAAGGGTTTCCGAAAACGGATCAAAAAAAAATTTTGGAAATCGAAGTTCAAAATCATGAAGTTTTGGTCTTGAATATTGAAAAACCAGCAGCTTTTCCATGAAAAAAAACATCAGTTTTTAATGAGAAAAAGTAGGAAGAAGATGATGGATTTTCGAAATTCCTCCCGGGTCCGGACAACCCAGATGGTCTCGGGACGGAAGTCCCGGTCTTACTAAGACCGGGATTCCCAATCCCGGTCGGACTGAGAGTCCGAGATGTTCGCATCTCGGACACCCAAACGCGACTGGAACCCCAGTCTGAATGGCACTAGGACCGAGACCAGGGACTAGCGTCTAAACGCATCTAAGATGCGTCTGGAAGCTACCAGACGCTCCTAGGATGCGTTTGGAAGCTACCAGGCGCTCCTAGGATGCGTCTGGACAGTTGACTAGCCTTGACGAAGACTAGTCAAAGGGACTTTTGACCAAGTTTGACTTGAGTCTTTTCGAGTTTGACTTGGCCTATTGGGCCTTGACTCGAGTGGGAGATTTTCTTACTTTTTCTTCCGATTCCAAAATATTATTTTTTCCGACATAGACCCGGGCTATCCCGAGAACCCAAAACGGAGTTTTTCCGAGTTTGATTTTAGAAATCATAAAGGAAGAAATTAAGTGGGTCGTGAAGGATTTATCCGTTCGGTCTGAAGGAGATGTCCTTCCGAAGGAGTGTCCTTCGACCAAGGTGGCAATGCGATCAATTTGTCAGTTAGGATAACGATGACCACACGTAAAGATCATCCCGCCCGGTCCAATTAGGGGTCGTAATGCTTTGCTAGAAGCCAACTATGATCGTCGGATCAAGGAGTTGATTCGCGGCTAACATAGACCGGATCCTACAACGGGTTACACATAAGAGTGGTAGTTGATCGGAGAGAATTGACTAGACGGGAACTGGCTAAAGTTGGATGGGATTCAACTGGAAAGGCCGAAAGGGTCCGAATGGAGATTCGGGACAAGATAGAAGGAAGACTCATTGGGCCGGCCATGAGATGGCCGACCAGAGTAAGTGGGCCGGCCATATAAGGCCCATGGTGGGCTGCCCTGGTGATGGGTCATGAAAATGTCCCATCTAAGTCGTTTAATTTAGCCAAGTTAGTCTGTTTCGAGTCTTTATTATAATAAAATGGTTGGTTCTCTTGATTAGGTGTCTTTTGCGGAGTTAGACGTGAAAAGATGCATGAAGGGTATTTTGGTTATTTTGAGTCAAGGAAATTCTGGTAATTTGGCCAAGGTCAGTGCGTGGTTGAAAAGTAGAGGTCGAGACGAGTCCGTAGGAGAAAACGGAAGTCAATTCGGAGTCCGGATGAATGAAAAATGCAAAGTCAAAGTCAGGTCAACATTTGGTCAGCTTTCGGTACACCTTCGGGCAAGTTTCTGGCCGCGGTATGCTTGCGGAACACGTGGCGCGCAAGGGAGGACGGTATATCTAATTCCCGTGTTTCCGCTTAACATTGAAATGGCCCCTATAGGCCTGATCTGGTGTAGCGCGCTGCAAGTTAGTACGATGGTCCCGGTTCCACGTTTTAATCTCATCCGTTGGCTTCCGCGTCCTTCAGATCAACGCACGAGGTTTCTCTGCCGGCCACCGATCTAATGTAGCGCGTTTTAACTAGCTTCGGTAGCCCCATCTCCACGTTTTAATCTCAGCTTCTCGCTTCCGCGTTTTCAAGATCCGACGGCTTCGGATGATCTTTCTCTTTTGCTCTAATCCCGTGCGAACCGAAGCTGTTTAGCTTACTTGCTACCGACGCGTGTCACTCTCTTAACAGCCCAGATCCGCGCGCTTCCAAATCCGACGGTTTCTGTGGCCGATTCACCTTGTTAACTAATACCCGGCTACACCAAATCATCCGAAACCCATTATAAACCCTAGCCGCCGATCAGATTGTGTTTTTTTCCCTAGAATTCCAATTTTGACCCTCATTTTCCCACTTTTTACCATTTAACCCAACCAAAACCAAAACCCACCTATGAATAAATCCCTTTCTCCTCCATTAAAACCTAGACTTGCAAACCCTCTCATACTTCCTCTTACCTAATCTTTCTTCTCTACTACTAAATCCATTTCTTTTCCATTCTTTTTCCATCTTCTTCTCTACTACTATTCTTTCTTCCATTAATAGTCTTCTCCTTCTTTCTTTCATATTCTTCTATCATCTTTACCCACTTCATCTCTTCTTTCCAACTTCTTTCTAGATCTAATTTCTTCCTTTTCTTTCTTTTTCTTATTTGGGTTGCAATAAAATAGCTATTACTTGGATTTCTTGGAGTACAATTCTTGAACACAAATGGAGCAATCTTGGATAAATTGGAGATACATGGGAATATGGATTTTGAACATTCTTGGTGATTTCTTTCCATTAATTTCTTAGTATTTTCATTTATTGTACAATGTCAATGAATGTCACTCTAGATTCCATGTATAGTTAATTTAGCAATCTAAGGTTGTGAATGAAACCCATTTTGGATCTTTATAATACTTGTTCTTGATTAATTAAATCCTTTGATGTGCTTTAATGTCTATTGATTGTTTATCTATATGGATTGGATTTTCTTTCCATTACTCATGCCTCATAATTAGATATTTCATACTTTCGTTAAGTTGTTAGATGGAGTATGCTTTTTAGATGATGAATAATAGTTTAGCAATCCGAATCTCTATAAGGTAGACAATTAGAATTAGTAATTATAAAATTGTTTTAACTAGAACATCATCCGGAATCCAAATAGTTCATTATATTGGATCCCGAGTAAATACAAAAGAGATTTAAGTAATTAAGTGTTTGTTTTATATAGTGAAATTATGTAGTGGATTTTATAACCTTAGATATCTTCTCCCCTCTCTTAGATAGTTTAGATAGTTTCATTTATTTTCTTATTGCTTATATATCAATCATCAATTTTATGAGGGGTGTGTGTGTGTTTTAGTCTAAGTTAGATATTGACATCTTGATTATTGGGTTAAACTCGCATTCAATATCCGAAGTTACCTACCTATCTCTTGGGACGATACTCGATCTTATTTTCAATACTATAACTTGACCCTGTATACTTGCGGGAATAGACCTATTTTCGGGCCTATTAAGTTTTTGGCGCCGCTGCCGGGGATAGGTTTAGTAGTTAGGATATTGTTTGCTTGTTTTGTTCATTAGGTTAGTGTTATTTGTTAACTTAGACGTTTTTCTTTCTTTATTTTCGTAGTTTCTTATCTTTTCTTTTTTTCAGGTACCACTTTAAGAGAAAAGCCAAAAAACGGGAACATAGGAGCGAAGGGGAACAAAAGAATCAGAAAGGAATCGGAAGGAAGAACGAAACGAGAGGAGCATCCGCTAGTATCGTATTTTATCTCTTTCTTTCTTACTTGTGTGTGATTGGTTGGATAAGTTTTGATTTGCATTGATAGCTTGTTTGTTAGTTCCTTGAGCATTGTGAGATCATGGCACGTTATTCTAACGGTTGGCCATTCGATGTTGATGATGATGAGCTTATTTCGAGGATTCCCCGCACTAACCGACCTGATATGACCTTAGGTGAATACCAAAGGATGTGTAGAGATGTTTCGATTAGTGAGGGGAATAGACCATTTGAGTCTGACCGATCTCGTATGACCCTAGGAGAATACCGACATATATATAGAGATGGTCAAATTAGTGATGGATATGGTCCGACAGTAAATATGTATGAGAGACCTTATAGTCCACACTATTCTGAGACCAATGATTTTAGAGGCAGGTATGATCCTAGTATGTACGGTGGGAGTTATTATCAAGAGTCTTCATCTCGTTACACTTGTGAGCCTTATCATGAAGAGACTCTTGAAGATAGTTCTCAATTAGAGTTTATGAGTCGTCTGACTGAAATGATGTTACAACTTAAAGAGACACAAGACCGATTTGAACATATGCAGACTCAAATGCAGCAAGAGTTACAACAAACGCAGACTCAACTGCAACAAGAGTTACATCAGAGGTTTGAGTCTCTAAATCATCAATTAGAATCTCTAAATCGTCCATTAGAGATGATGATGTCACAGTTATTAGCCGACGAGGAAGGGGTTTTACCACCCCAAACTCAAGAGGGTACTAGGTCCGATGGCGACGGTAATACGTCTAACCCTAGTACTAAGTTAAATGTCGACGAATCAACTGAGAGGACCCAAGAGCTTGAACAAACTGATAACCTTGTTGTCTCGTTTCCTCACCATTTGTCGTCTCACCATGATAGGACTACATTAGACGTTGATGTTCAGGGTGATGGCTCTACGAGCAAGTTTGAGGATGACACGATTCCGAACTATCCAATTTTTGACACTTGTAAGGAGTCAGTCTTAGATGCAATGCTAGGAAGGCCTGATATTATAACTGACTGCGAGGCCCCAAATGTCTTTGAGGATATTGATGACGTAGTAGTTAGAGACATGTTGGATAGTTTGTCAGACTATTTACCTAAGGAAACCATGGACCTTGACTTGGTCCCCGAGCATACTGCCTTACCCTTAGAGTCTAGTTCGACTTTCCACATGATCTCAAACTCGGTTGTTGATCCCTTTTGGGACATTTCAGACGTCTTTCCAAAGACGTCTATGGACATAGTGGATATTCTGTCCACTAAGCTTCCAGATGATTTTTTGCCTTCGACTGATATTTTGACTCTTCACATGTATGTCGATCCTTTTGATGATTTCTTTGTTGTCGTTCCTTCTATTTATACCTACTTAGTGGACTGTGCACCCACTAAGTTTGGGGATGGCTTGTTTTCTTTTATCGTCTCATGTGCACTTCGTATTCTTTATCTTTTTTTGAGACGATTAGCACCTACATATAGCTTTCTTTGGGTTGACCCCCAAAATTTTCGTCTTTTGCTTTATGATCGTTAGGCCGATTAATGGGTCTTGATGTTTGTGGGTATCATCTCTGGAAACCCTCCACGAGACATAACTCGTGTTCTTGTGTGAAATCAAGAGAACTAAAGGCTAATTGCATAGCTCAATGCAATCGTGTATACCCACGTTAGTGGTAGATTTTGTATGTGGTCATGTCTTTTATGTGATTCATTCTCATGATATTTGTTGATATTTTAGGAGCAATTCTTATATGTTTCACTTCTAAGGCGTTGTTTGTTCCAAGTTTGGGGATGGCGCGAGCTTGGCATCAACTTGGAACCTCTTTATACATGAGCCTTGGTAGTATCATCTTTTATCTCCTTCGGTTATGGTAATATCTCTCCACTCTTCTCTTTAGATTGATGTGCCTCTTTATCTTTTGGTGAGTATGTGCTTAGAACATTGAGGACAATGTTAGTTTTAAGTTTGGGGATGCGGGATATGACCATAACCAATGCATGACCATGGGTTTCAAAGACAAAAGGGTTCAAATTAGCCAAAATTTGAAAATTTTGAACATTTTAAGTAGATTTGCATGTGATTCTAGTGATAGTTTTAAGAATGTTGATGCATATGTGTCGAGTTGACGAGTTTTGTGATTGCTAATGGCCTTTGCATGAAAGTCGAGTCTTTTAGTGTTTGTGTTGTGCCATGTGAGTTACATCTTAGTGAAGAAGTAACATTTCTAAGAGACCTAAAGTAGTCATTAGTGGAGACTTAACCCATGTGAGAGCTCAAAGCCTAAATTGCCATTCGAGTGTACTCTTCCGCGCTAACTCCGAGTAGAATGAAGAGCTACTCAACCTCGTAACTTGTAAAAGAGCTCATTTGATCTCGTGTGCTCAATTTCCTTAGCCACTAGGAGTGACATTAGGATAGCGAATTAACCTTGCCCTTGTAGTCCATGAAACCCAATGAGAATGCCAACTAGAGGAAAGCGGATACTCCATCACCATCCATCATCTTATATCCCGAGAATGAAGACATGAGATAGAAGAATGAAGAATGTCAAAAGCAAGTATGAAATGAAAAGTTGATTGCAAGAATAGAGTTATGTGTGTAGTATTTTATTTTGGTTGATTGAATTTGTGTTATGAGAAAAAAAAGAAAAAAAAAAAATGAGAAAAAAAATGAAAAATGAAAAAAAAGTGATATGAAAAAAAAGAAGAAAAAAGAAAAAGAGTGAAATAAAGTGATTTTTGTGTATGTTTGAGCATGTGTTAGCTCTTTTGTGTGAGTGATGTGATTGTATATATGTGTTGGTGTTTTTGTTCATGAATAAGTATTCGAAGCAAGAAACAAATGTTGAGATGCTTAAGAGGTTCTACCATCATGAAGAGGTCGAAATTCTCGGGAATCCACCACCATCACATCATCTATTGTATCCGCTAACCTTTAAAAGACATTTTTAGAGGGTAGAATGGGTGAGAAGGGTAAGTGAGCTTCCCCATTCCATTTAGTGGTTATATTCCTTTTCGTAGATCATTCGTTCTAAAATGTTGTCCTCACCCTTTTTATGTGTTGAGTACGAGTTTAGTGATCACACTCGCACATACGAGCAAACCATTTCTGAGTGATTCATCTTTTAGAGCGTATGTCTGTGAGGCCAAAGTCGAGGCGAAATGTATTAAGATAGGGATCAAGGGTCTGTTTGCTTGGAACTGAAGTGATTCTCATTGTGGCTAGTCACGTACACTTTGAGTCTAGATTATTAGTGAAGAGATCTTTAACATCTGTATAGTGTTGTTAACTTTGACTGATTCCTATTAGCTTGCTAAAATTTTTTAGGAGATAAACATTTTTGGTCTGTCTTCGTTGACTTTGAGTGTTTTTGAACCCTATTGTATTTTTGAAATGTTTTTGAATTTTGTGGGTACATTCTCTGAAAACCCTCACGAGACAAAACTCGTCCACTAGGGCAACCTAGGGGTTTAACGGCTTGTTGCATATGCTAAATGCAACCGGGATTCCTCCGAAAGTGAGTTAGGTTTTTCTTTTATTTTGTTTTGCTCGAGGACTAGCAAAATCTAAGTTTGGGGATGTTTAATGGGTCATGAAAATGTCCCATCTAAGTCGTTTAATTTAGCCAAGTTAGTCGGTTTCGAGTCTTTATTATAATAAAATGGTTGGTTCTCTTGATTAGGTGTCTTTTGCGGAGTTAGACGTGAAAAACGGTTAAAAACGAGGAAAAGATGCATGAAGGGTATTTTGGTCATTTTGAGTCAAGGAAATTCTGGTAATTTGGCCAAGGTCAGTGCTTGGTTGAAAAGTAGAGGTCGAGACGAGTCCGTAGGAGAAAACGGAAGTCAATTCGGAGTCTGGATGAGTGAAAAATGCAAAGTCAAAGTCAGGTCAACATTTGGTCAGCTTTCGGTACACCTTCGGGCAAGTTTCTGGCCGCGGTATGCTTGCGGAACACGTGGCGCGCAAGGGAGGACGGTATATCTAATTCCCGTGTTTCCGCTTAACATTTAAATGGCCCCTATAGGCCTGATCTGGTGTAGCGCGCTGCAAGTTAGTACGATGGTCCCGGTTCCACGTTTTAATCTCATCCGTTGGCTTCCGCGTCCTTCAGATCAACGCACGAGGTTTCTCTGCCGGCCACCGATCCAATGTAGCGCGTTTTAACTAGCTTCGGTAGCCCCATCTCCACGTTTTAATCTCAGCTTCTGGCTTCCGCGTTTTCAAGATCCGACGGCTTCGAATGATCTTTCTCTTTTGCTCTAATCCCGTGCGAACCGAAGCTGTTTAGCTTACTTGCTACCGACGTGTGTCACTCTCTTAACAGCCCAGATCCGCGCGCTTCCAAATCCGACGGTTTCTGTGGCCGATTCACCTTGATAACTAATACCCGGCTACACCAAATCATCTGAAACCCATTATAAACCCTAGCCGCCAACCAGATTGTGTTTTTTTCCCTAGAATTCCAATTTTGACCCTCATCTTCCCACTTTTTACCATTTAACCAAACCAAAACCAAAACCCACCTATAAATAAATCCCTTTCTCCTCCATTAAAACCTAGACTTGCAAACCCTCTCATACTTCCTCTTACCTAATCTTTCTTCTCTACTACTAAATCCATTTCTTTTCCATTCTTTTTCCATCTTCTTCTCTACTACTATTCTTTCTTCCATTAATAGTCTTCTCCTTCTTTCTTCCATATTCTTCTATCATCTTTACCCACTTCATCTCTTCTTTCCAACTTCTTTCTAGATCTAATTTCTTCCTTTTCTTTCTTTTTCTTATTTGGGTTGCAATAAAATAGCTATTACTTGGATTTCTTGGAGTACAATTCTTGAACACAAATGGAGCAATCTTGGATAAATTAGAGATACATGGGAATATGGATTTTGAACATTCTTGGTGATTTCTTTCCATTAATTTCTTAGTATTTTCATTTATTTTACAATGTCAATGAATGTCACTCTAGATTCCATGTATAGTTAATTTAGCAATCTAAGGTTGTGAATGAAACCCATTTTGGATCTTTATAATACTTGTTCTTGATTAATTAAATCCTTTGATGTGCTTTAATGTCTATTGATTGTTTATCTATATGGATTGGATTTTCTTTCCATTACTCATGCCTCATAATTAGATATTTCATACTTTCGTTAAGTTGTTAGATGGAGTATGCTTTTTATACGATGAATAATAGTTTAGCAATCCGAATCTCTATAAGGTAGACAATTAGAATTAGTAATTATAAAATTGTTTTAACTAGAACATCATCCGGAATCCAAATAGTTCATTATATTGGATCCCGAGTAAATACAAAAGAGATTTAAGTAATTAAGTGTTTGTTTTATATAGTGAAATTATGTGGTGGATTTTATAACCTTAGATATCTTCTCCCCTCTCTTAGATAGTTTAGATAGTTTCATTTATTTTCTTATTGCTTATATATCAATCATCAATTTTATGAGGGGTGTGTGTGTGTTTTAGTCTAAGTTAGATATTGACATCTTGATTATTGGGTTAAACTCGCATTCAATATCCGAAGTTACCTACCTATCTCTTGGGACGATACTCGATCTTATTTTCAATACTATAACCTGACCCCGTATACTTGCGGGAATAGACCTATTTTCGGGCCTATCACCTGACCGGCCACACTTAAGGGATTATCAAAATACCCCAAAAGGGTATTTTGGTAATTATCTTTTCTGTGACTCGAAAATAGAAAACCTAATCTGAATGAGATTCTAATTAGGGTTTGTCTATATATTGGGTCAGTTGAGAACAGAAAAGGTGTGGATTTTTCTCTAGTGGAAAAATATACAGCTCTCTCTCTCTCTGAATATACAGCTATTGGAGAGAGAGGAATATAGAGAAAAAGCTCTCGTTCTATCAATCTAGTCAAGAAGAAGAGTTCTTCTCAACCTTCTAGTAAGTCCTAGCAGTCTGAAAGGAAGGGAGATCAAGTCTATTCACTCGGTGTCTCAAGTAGAGGAGCTACAATTGGAGCTCTCGATCTTTGCATGCGATTGGAATGGTTCGAGGGAAAAACGCGTTAAGGTATTTATCCCTCTCTAGTTCATTGATTAGTTTATGCATAATGATCCTGGGCAATCTAGTGTTAAACATATGATGTTTGAGATTCCGCTTACAACACTAGTTAGTGTATAGGATACACAAAACCCCACAGTGGCATCACGAGCCGGTTGCATGAAACTATCTCTGACTAGTCGAATTAGATTCGAGCTTGATTGATTAGATGATTTTATGTTTAAATAGGGATTTAGACATGAAATTGATTAGTTTAAATTGGATTTAAACTTAATCGGATAGAAAATTGAAAGAGTTTCAATGGGAGGACTTTAAAATTTTGAGTTTTTGAAAAGAGTTTTCAAAAGAAAATTTTAAAGTGGATGATTTTTTGAAAAGAGTTTTCAAATTGCTGGTTTTTGGATGAAGATTCATAAAAAACAGCAGCAAAAAGATGGAAGAATCGAAAATTGGAAGGAGATAAGGTGCTATCCAGGAGCCGGACTGACCAGGACGCGTCTGGCCAGTCGCAGACACTCGGGACGCATCCCAGTCCTTCCCGGACTGGGAATCCGAGAGCGTCTCGGATAAGGACGCGTCCGAGTTTTTCTCGGACAGGAAGACGCGTCCGAGAGCGTCTCGGACTGGGAGTCCGAGAGCGTCTCGGACAGGGATCCCGGAAGATCCGCGTCTGGCACTTGAGGCCGCGTCTTCAGGACGCGACCACAGAGAAGTCCGGATGCGTCTCGGATTGAGAATCCGGACGCGACCAGGACTGTTCCTTCCAGAACGCGTCTGGGACGCGTCTGATGAAACCAGTAGCTGTCTCGGACTAGGAGTCCGAGAGGCATGAGCTTGGATAGAGCGTCTAGGACGCGTCTGTGGGTCTGGGAAGTGTCTGGCCTAGGGCCAGGACTCGTCCACCCGAGGGACTTGGCACGGTCTGGAACGTGCCAATCCGGGTCCGACCTTGGCTCGGACCTTGACCGTGACTTGACTGGGTCTAGTCAAAAGGGTCCTTGACCAAGTTTGACTTAAGTCTTTGGAGTTAGACTCGGGTCTTTTGGGCCTTGACTTAAGTGGGAGGTTTCTATCTTCTTCTTCCGACTTTGACCATATTTTTTTTTCGAAAGCGACCCGGGCCAACCAAAGCCTGAAACGGAGTTTTTCCAAAACGATTTCAAAATCTTTTAGGATAAAACCAAACGAGCCATTAGTTAGACTTAAGGCACGTTAGACAAAGAGATGTCGGTAGTATCTCCCGAATAGCTATCTAGAACATAGCAAACCTAGATTCGACCTAAGGAAACGAATCTCATACATACTTGGGTGTTTTATGAGTGTCATATTATTATGTATGTATGGATGTGAATGCGGGTTCTAGTATGGCCATAGAATTTTTCTATCTTGTTTTTAAGCACGGATGGGTGCCCGATGTAATTAATTTAATTTCAAGTTTTATACGATCTGCGAATCGTTGAGTCTTGTAATTAGAGTTAAGGGTACAATAGAGTCCATTGAAGAGCCAAAGGATGAGATCGTGGTTCGAGTGGGAGAATTCAATGGATGTTCGAGGATGGAGATCCAGGCGAACGGAGGCAAAACAAGCAAAAAACCTAAGAAGATTAGATCTTTTAGGTTAGGGGCCATACTAGGATCATATTTGCTTGATTTATTTTCTCGCGCGCATTTACTTATTTACGTTTTGTGTGGTGTATGATTATGTTAGAGTTCACAGTAATGCATGCAAACAAAAACGTAAGAGTCCCCAAAAAGAATTTTGAGTAATGCCTACCCAGATTAAGACACCTGTTGAGCCCTTGTTCATCGATGGTGGGTCATGCCAAAGCAGGGTGTCATCTTTTACCTCGGGACAATACGGGTAGACCTTTGAAGAGGTCTACATGTCTAAATGGTTATTCTCAACGAGTCAGCAAAAGGGTTTTGGATTTCGAGGTAAAAGGATGAATTGAACACATAAGTGTTATTCATCAACCAAGAGTCATATGAGATATGATCAGTAAGGAGTTACTCACCCAGGAGGGTGAAGTTAAGGGCAGTGCCAAAGTACGCTTAACTTCACAGGAATGGGGTCTTGGAATCATATTATTCAAAGGGGGACGGTTTTCACTGAATAATATGGCAAAAACCTGTTTTTGCAATGATAATAAGTTTTAGGATTTTGTTTTATTTTCTTTTAAAAGTAGAGGATATATGACTATTAGAAAATAGTTTTCCAACCTTCGTTCATTCCTTCAGAAGGAATTAAACGAAAATTATTTTCATGATTGGGAAGGAATCCGAGAAGCGTTCTCGAATTCGAAATAAAGAAAACATCCGAGAATATCTCATTCCTAATGTTCATTGTTTCTTCAGACGACTGAGGATATGATTATCCAAAGTCTTTTGTGAACATCCATAAAATTCTTCTCTCACGTAGAGATTAATGATATGGATGCATACACAACCATTCGACAACTAAAGGAAGAGTTCCACTAGAAGTCGTGAATGGAGAGGATGGTGCCTCTAAGAAAGTCGTCTTGAAAAGAACATTGAGGAAAAGTGAATCTAAGAAACGTTCTTAAGATTCAGTTACCGAAAGAATATAAGAAGAGTTCTTATGATTCAAAAGGTTAAAGGGTCGACGTAAAATTTTGGCTAGGCCATTCAAGGAAACTACCCTGAGTACTTGGAAGACGAAAGAAAAGGAATTATGAATTCCGATTCTTGTATCTTTGTTAATTAAGTTAATCTAGCAAGTTTTGTAGATTCCCTTCGTGGAAATAACATACTTGACTGAAAGAAGAAAGGATCCAAGAGGGAGCAGAAGCAAAGAGTTGCTAAGGATGCTGAAAGGGATCAAAGTCTTCTTTTAGACACTAATCTAGGTAGAACTTAATAAGAGTTATTATGTTCTTCTAGAAACATCAGATGTTTTAAAATAGTGTTAAATTAACGAAAGGTTCTTAGAGAACCAAGAGCATTAACAATGATACGATAGGCTATAATCAAAGGATTCGGAGAGGTCAACTCATGTTTTGTCATTGGTCAAATTGACATAAAACACATGAAGAAGATCTAACGGTATGGATTTCTAAGTCTAATGATTTTGAATCATACGACACATGTGAATTTTGTTCAACGTGGCCATTTGACAAAGTCACCTTTTAGAAAGGGATAAAGGGCTAGTAAACTAATAATTTTTGTACATACAGATGTACGTAAAACTATTGGTACACTAACTAGGGTCAACCTGAATCCACTTGACGAAAATATAAGTCATTCGATTGGATCGAGATGATGAATATTTGAATCAGAAATTTGATGACCATCAAAAGAAGTTGAGAAATAGTTTCTCACCTTGCTCCACAAACACATCATATGGATGATGAGTCTAGTGGGAGTAATCGAACATGTGAGACATGAGTCGATATGTGATGGGTTAAGGCCAATCTTCCGAACACTTTCTAGGATATATTCTCAAACACGGTCATTCTTCCTAACTAACCAAATTCCGTCAAAAGCTGAAAAGACACCATAAGAGTATGGGTTTGGAATGGTTCCAAAAGTGGTCTTTTCTGAAGGTCTATAGATATGAAACGTAAATGGTTTCCGAGAACCAAGTTTGCATATCAAGAAAGAATATTTATTTATGGGATAAATAAATATTGGGGATTCTTCCACAAGCAATCAGAGAACAAGTGGTTGTTGCTCATGGCGGTGTCTTCCTTGAAATAAGAGTTATTTCAAGAAGACAAGTGGGAGAAATATTAGATATCGAAGAAATTCGATCTGAGCAACAAAACTGACAGTGATGTACAAATGTCAGAAGTCGCGATTCCTAACTATTCTGAGCCGATAGAAAAGGGAACAGAGGAAGAGATGGTAGATCTCGGAGATCCTCCCGCGCAGAGCGAATGTGATTCGCAGGAGAACTTTCAAGGAGTTGAAAGTGTCTCAAAGTTGCTCACACCCCTTATAGACCTTGAAAGCTCATAAATCTGTCTCAGAGGATGGAGATCCGGCTGAAGAAGAAAATGAGCTAGCTACACAGAAGCTGTGACGAAATCACTCCGAAACATGGCTTGGAGCCATATGATCAGAATAGAATCCATGTCTGAAATCAAGTTTGGAACTTGGTCTATTTTGCTTAAAGGAAGGGTTCCTGTTAAGTCTAAATAGGTTTTTCAAAGTGAAAAACAGACAAGGATGGAAACATTGGTGTTTCCCAGAGCATGACTAAAGATCTAGGAGTTGAAATCTTCGATTCAGCAAAGAATACAAGAGTTGTTTTCTTTGGGAATGAAGAGAAATCTTGAATTTAAGAAGTTCAAAAAGGTTAGTGAGAGTGACCCAGTTTTCTTTGGTCCAGTATGTAGGCGACATACTAGAGATTGAGAACAACATTCTGATGTTGAAAACAGTTTAGAACTGACTCAATAAAAGGACCACATAAAGGTGAAATGCTTTTTGGGCACCAAAGATATATGGAGATGGATCGAGAAGGTGATAAGACTTGTTCAAGAAAAGGTCTTGAAAAGTCCAATGAGAAACACTCAAAACGGAGTATTTCTACCCAAGTCTCATGGCACACAGCTTAGCAAGATTTAGAATCTGAAGGATTCTGATGAGCAAGCACGCATGAGAAAGATGGTTATGCAAAAGGCATAAGATCGGTCATGTGGGACATGATTAGCATTCGCCTCGACGTCGCAAAGTACTTGGAGTATTTATGGTCGTCACCAATCAAATCCAGATGAGCTGATCTGGATCACACAATGTACTTGAGAAGAACTTGTGAGATCTCGGTATGAAAATAAAAGGTTGAAAAGTCATATGTTGCAAACTTCCAGAATAAGATGACAATCTTGACTTGGAAGAACAGTGAGCTGGAAGGGTTCCAGGCAGAGACTGTTGCAAACTTTACAAATAAAAGAAAATAGTTAAAACTTGGGAATTTTTATCTCAGTATGGCGATACTGGAGATTATCATCGAATGATAACAAGCAAAGTCCATATAGATTTGATCTATAAACTAAACTGTCACCTTAACTAAGTATGGTGGTAATACTAAGGTCATAGGCATTAAGCTTTCCTGAAAAGCTTAGACTGGTGAACTTGGGGGTGTAAGGAGTTACACGAGAAGGCTCAAGATTTACAAACTCTTATTATCAGAAATAATTTAATTATTTCGTCGTTAAATCGTGGTTTAGTATTTAATCGACGGTCCAAAATAATGAGGAATTCCAGATAGGTTTATCAAATACGTGATCTAGTAAATGGAACCATACTAAGTGAACATGGAATAGATTCATTATTTAGTCCCTAGTCCAGGTCATTGCATGGACAACAATGACTCAAGAAGACTAGCACGGGAATTGACTGATAGCGCAGTTCCATGGGTTATAGGAATATGGTATTTAAGTCAATTACATGGGTGTAGATTGGGGAATCTACACTGGATAACCCAAAGATGAGAGTTTTTCAAGGAGTTGAAAAACGTCACAAACTCTCATAGGCAAGATTGGAGAGATTCCGTAAACATGAGTGCTCCACTCATCTTATGTAAGGAATGTCGAACTTTGGTACCGTCAAACGCCGCGCCGTAAAAGGAGGTTATAAAGGCGGCATACTGGGGGAGACATGATAGACATGAAGTTAAGTGGGAGTACAAGACTGGATGATGTCCTCCTATTAAGTTAGGATTAAGTATCTCCGGGCCACTTGAGGAGAAGCAACTGGAAAATGTGTGGCCACACTCAAATGGATTAAGAGTTAATCATTTGAATTGACAGTTGTTCCCCAGATCAAGAAAGTCTGAACGGTGTGACGTATCAGATGAGATACTAAGCGACATGGGAATCGAGCATTGCACTTGTTTTAAGTACAAGTGGGAGACTGAAGGATTTATCCATTCGGTCTGAAGGAGATGTCCTTCCGAAGGAGTGTCCTTCGACCAAGGTGGCAATGCGATCAATTTGTCAGTTAGGATAACGATGACCACACGTAAAGATCATCCAGTCCGGTCCAATTAGGGGTCGTAATGCTTTGCTAGAAGCCAACTACGATAGTCGGATCAAGGAGTTGATTCGCGGCTAACATAGACCGGATCCTACAACGGGTTACACATAAGAGTGGTAGCTTGATCGGAGAGAATTGACTAGACGGGAACTGGCTAAAGTTGGATGAGATTCAACTGGAAAGCCCGAAAGGGTCCGAATGGAGATTCGGGACAAGATAGAAGGAAGGCTCATTGGGCCGGCCATGAGATGGCCGACCAGAGTAAGTGGGCCGGCCATATAAGGCCCATGGTGGGCTGCCCTGGCCGGCCACACTTAAGGGATTATCAAAATACCCCAAAAGGGTATTTTGGTAATTATCTTTTCTGTGTCCCGAAAATAGAAAACCTAATCTGAATGAGATTCTAATTAGGGTTTGTCTATATATTGGGTCAGTTGAGAACATAAAAGGTGTGGATTTTTCTCTAGTGGAAAAATATACAGCTCTCTCTCTCTCTCTGAATATACAGCTATTGGAGAGAGAGGAATATAGAGAAAAAGCTCCCGTTCTATCAATCTAGTCAAGAAGAAGAGTTCTTCTCAACCTTCTAGTAAGTCCTAGCAGTCTGAAAGGAAGGGAGATCAAGTCTATTCACTCGGTGTCTCAAGTAGAGGAGCTACAATTGGAGCTCTCGATCTTTGCATGCGATTGGAATGGTTCGAGGGAAAAACGCGTTAAGGTATTTATCCCTCTCTAGTTCATTGATTATGTAACATCCCATGTTTTCGGTTAAAGAAATAAATGACTACGGTTAGAAGAGGGGCTATTTGGCAATTAGAAAAAGTCAAATTGAGGGTCGAATGGTAATTAATGGAGGTTGAATTAGTTGGTATATATATGGAGGGACGTATTTATGAAGTACATGTAAAGGAAGGACTTAAAAGAAATTAAATAATCAACCCATCTCATGGAACGACATGTGGCATCCCATTTGCCTTAAAATGAATCCAACCCGGTTTCTTCCTTTGACCGTGCATGGAGTGGGATGATGTGTTGGTTGGAGAATTAATTTAATTTTCTTTAAATCTTTATGTGGACCCCACTTCACATATTTAATTTAAAACTCAAATTGAGGTTTTCTTTTAATCCACTGTAGAACAGAACCAGAGCAATGAAATAGCCGACTAGTTAATCTAATGGATTTTGGATCTTGTTGGTTCGATTTCTTGGCGGTAGATGGTCGGAATTCAACAAAATTTGTTTCAGGTAATTCCAATCGACTTGTTCTACATATCTATCCGTTCAGAATTTTGAATTTCGTCCGAATTTGGTGATTTTGTGATAGCTATTTCGTATACTGTATAGTGGTACTAATTTCATTTGGGATCGAAATTTGGAGCTATTTAGACGATTATTATTCGACTTCTTCTAATGATTTATGTTCAGGATCATGTTTAGAATGTTATGGACTATTTTGGGGTGACCATATATAGACGAGGTGCTGTCGAATTATTTTACGGCTCGAATTTCATATTTGGACTAGTTTTTGGAATAAATTGGAATAGAGATAGTTACCCGAATTTTGTCATATTTCATAGGAATGGACAGTTTCAGCTATAGATGTATATGGTGTGGTTCATTATATGATTTGTCAGCTTATGGAGACTCTAAAATGAGAAATAGAATTTATAGGAAGTTGGTTGATTGGTTCGTAGGCATTTCCGATATTCAGGAGACATAGGTACGAAGTTAGAGATCGATTCGATAGACACTTGAAGTGTTCCGAAGATAGCGAATTTGCTTTTAAGTTTTCATGGTTTTGTTTTAATTATTCTTTTTATTTACGAAGGTTCTTATCGAAGAACCTAATGTTTCTATTCGGTGTTTTTGGTTATTCTTCCTTATCCCAGAGTATGCGAATGAGGAGGAATAAGGTCGTCTGGTAGGCGGGAGGTCTTTGGTGAGCAAGGACTGAGGTAGGGGTTCTGAATCCTTTATCCAGCATGGTTTTATAGATAATGAATATGCTAGATTATACAGTTATATATGCGCCATTATAACTAGAGTTTAGGTAGCATGAAACTCGATTTATGTGATGATCTGAAATATGCTTGAAATGTTTTGATGCGATATGAGAAATGTTTTCGAACTGTTTTACGATGATTGTGAACTACTGGAGATTTTCTTGTATGTACCTGACTGCGGATTATGTCAACCTACGGGCACGTAGCCATTGAGGGTAGGATGACATGTGGACACGGTTGTGATCCGTGTGAGACCGGTGAGGTGGACGACACTAGTCATGAGACCTGTGGGAGTAGAGTGCTTCACTTGCTGGCCATTGGTGCTCGTGCCTCCAGTTCGAGGCTCAGGGACGTACTCCTGACCGCTCGTCTGGGAGGTGACATTGATTGGGAATCCCTCTGCTTTGTGTGTGATATGGCTATTGGTTGTTCCACTTCCGTGTTTGATAAGATAATGAATTGAATATGAATATTGGTTTTGATATACGAATGAAACTGATTTTGAAAGATCGCATTAGATGCATGACAGGGTACCGAAGAGAATGAGGTTCAGGTCCTTCCATGGGTATTGGGGGACGGCTCTCTTATTCGAACTCGGTGATCAAAAACTTATTTAGATACTTAAGGTATATATGTATCATGAGGTAAACTCTTCAATGATTGCGGAGTCCCTTAGTGGGAGAGGGGCTTACCGGCTAGGGGTAGGTCTCTTTCTCGAGGAGACGTAGTGCATTAGCTAGTGCCATAAATGGGCTGGTACTATCTAACGCACTCTAGGTTCTCCTGAGGAACTCTCCTCTTATTGGGAGCGCACCATGGGTGGGCAGCTAATCACTGCTATTGCTTTCTAGATTAAGGAAAATGGTTTTGTATATAGTATATACAGTAACTGGTTTGATAACTCGTTTTGCCATGATGTTTACAACTTATTAAAGGAACTTTGGAAAACGTGATGGCTTTTGGATTGGTCTTCTACCAGAATAACTCGTGTCGGTGAGTATTCTGACCCCCTACCAGTTGTTAGTGTGCAGGTGCTTTGTTGTAGCCTCGAGGCGGAGTGTGTATTCCAGCCGGTGATCTTGTCTGACGAGGCTAGCAGAGTTATGTCGTTTTATATGATTTTTCGTTATTTTCAAGTTATGTATTTATCGCAGTAACCAAACTCTAATATGTATATACGTAAAACTTAGAGTTGTTTATAAGTTGTATCGGTGTTGTATGAGGCGTTTGTATATTTGTGGTTCGGGTTTCGACCCGAAACTGAGTTGAGTTTGTTTAGCTTCCGCTCGATAGTTTTTTTTTGTGTATGCGAATGTATGGTTTGCATGACAGATTTTACAGGTGCGACCGGTTCGATTTACAGAGGAGACTCTGTCGGATTTCTGTCTCGTCTGTGAATTGCCGGGGCGTGGTCGTGTCTATTTTGGGACACGGGGCGTCACAGATTAGTTTATGCATAATGATCCTAGGCAATCTAGTGTTAAACATATGATGTTTGAGATTCCGCTTACAACACTAGTTAGTGTATAGGATACACAAAACCCTACAGGTCGTAAGTCCGAATTTTACGAAAATTGACTTAGAAGCCCATTAGACATAGATATGTCACAATTTCCCACAAATAGCGAACCTAGATTCGAATCTAGGATACATACTTTGTTTTATGAATGTCATATTTTGTATGTATATGTAGGTGAATGCGTAGAATAGTATTGCCTTTAGATAAGTAATCTATTGATGAACCGAACTATGAGATCATTGTTCAAGTAGGAGTAATCAATGGAGGTTCAAGGACGTAAATCCAAACGAACCATAGGCGAACAAGAAGTAACCTAAAAGATTAAATCTTTTAGGGGTTATACTAGGAACTAAGTAATTCCTTACGCAAACTCACATAAATTTTACGTATTAAGTCATAAGTGGTTACGATAGAGTTCACAGTAACGCATAATTCATAAATTACGTAAAAGTCCCCAAAGTGCCATCTTTTACCTCGGGATAGTACTGGTAGATCTATGAAGAGGTCTACATGTCTAACTGGTTATTCTCAAAGTCACCTTTTCGAAAGGAAGCTATGACTAGTGAACTAATAATCTTCATACATACGGATGTATGTAAAACAATTAACACTAACTAGAGTTAACTAGAATCCACTTGACAAAAATATAAGTCATTTGATTAGATCGAGATGGTGAATATTTAAGACAGAAATTTGATGACCATCAAAGAAGTTGAGAAATAGTTTCTCATCTTGCTCCAACAAACACATCATATGGGTGATGAGTCCAGTAGGAGTAATCGAACATGTTAGACATAAAGTCGATTAATGATGGGTGTAGGCCAATCTTCCGAACACTTTATGGGATATATTCTCAACACGGTCGTTCTTCCTACCTAACCACATTCCTTCTAAATCTAAAGAAATACTGGGGATTCTTCCACAAAGAATCAGAGAACAAGGTAGTTGTTGCTCATGATGGTGTCTCGCTTGAAATAAGAGTTATTCCAACAAGACAAGTGGGAGAAATTTAAGATATCGACGAAATTCAATAAGAGCAACAAACTGACAATGGTATTACAAACCAATGGTGGTATATGAATGTCAGAAGTTGAGGTTCCTATCTATTCTAGCCGATAGATATGGAAAGAAAGGTAGAGATAGTAGATCTCAGAGATCCTACCGCATAAGTCGAATTAGATTCACAAGAGAGCCCTCAAAGAATTGAGAGCGTCTCAAAGTTGTTCAAACCCCTCGTAGGTCTTGAAGACTCATACATTTGTCTCAGAGGACTAAATCCTACTGAAGAAGAGATGAGCTACCAACACAAAAGCTATGACAGAATCACTCCGAAATATGGCTTGGAGTCATAAGATCAGAATGGGATCCATGTCTGAAATCAAGTTTGGAACTTGATCTATTTTTTTTTAAGGAATAGTTCCTGTTAAGTACAAATAGGTTTTCAAAGAGTTTGAAAAACGGACAAGGATGGAAACATTAGTGTTTCCCAGAACTAGACTAGAAGAGAAGGTCAAAGAGTTCTTGGTTTAGACCATGAAAAGACCATCTCTCAAGTCACGATGCTTAAAACCATAATGATCAATCACTAAGCAAAAGAATGTGCACATGACACATTCCGAAGGAGAGTTAACCTTCCTGAAAGCTAAGTGACAATTGCAAGCTTTAGAAATCCTTTGAAGGATTTAAGCATGCAAGTAGGAGTAGGAATCTTCGATTCTGCAAAGTAATCAAAAGTTGGTTTCTTTGAGAATGAAGAGAAATCTTGAATTCAGATAGTTCAAGAAAGTTAGTGGGAGTGACCCAGTTTTCTTTGGTACAGTATGTAGATGACATACTATAAGTTGAGATCAACATACGGATGTTGAAAACAGTTTAGAACTGACTCAATTAAAAGGACCATACACAAAGGTGAAAGGCTTTTGGGCATCAAAGATCCATAGGAATAGATCGAGAAGATGATAAGACTCATTCATGAAAAGTCTTGAAAAGTCAAATGTGAAAGACTCAAGAAGAGTAATTCTACCCAAGTCTCAGGAAACACAACTTGACAAGATTCAGAATTCGAGATATTCTGATGAGCAAGCATGCATGAGAAAACGTGGAGGAGAAGAACCAAATGGAAGATCATCAACCCAATCAAGTCAATAACTTGAGGCTATGGACCAAAAGGTACTCTTCGGCTTATGTTTTCTATAATCTCTATGAATCTAATGGAGTTGTGTATATATGTTCATGCATAATACTTTGTTTGATCATAATCGGATTAGTAGCATGATTAGATTATGATATACGGATAAATTTTTCTAACATTAACTTGTTTTGGTTTGCCAATATTTTCTAGTCATATTCATTGATTGAGAAAAAGGCTTTTAGTCATTTAAATGAGATTCCTAACTCCTTTGGTTATCTTAACAAAAAAAAACTGCTTTCGTCATTAAGATGGTGACTAGAGATGCTGGTGATGGATGGGTCATGGGTGATACTGAATTTCCTCTAATTCTCAACCATTATTTTTAATATATAGTTTTGATATATAGTTTCTAGAAGTTCTTGTTGTAAAGATTTTAGTTAATGAGATGGGATCTTATTATTTTTAATTAGGTTTTGTAATTTTCTTTTCAATTTCATAGCAGCAGAGATTTTGAACTTCAGCAATTGATGCTGCAGGAGGCTAAACTGTGTTTAACACAAGTATTGAACTTGATAGAGATATTGGGGCAATGTTTGGGAAAAGGAGCAATTCTTACAACATAAACTTTGGTGCAATTCTTCATAGATCAATTGGGAAGAAGTATACTAAGAGCAAAAGCTCGGACATGGGATTCGAATTGGATCAGACAGAATCATGGAAGTTTTTCGAATCTAAAACAGGTTTTATCTATTGGTCTAGTAGAATACTTTTAGGTGAAGGATATCATGAATTTCTCTAGTCTCAAGTTCTCAACTCTCTCGTTCCACGATTTCATATTCTTATTTTCTCATTAATCAAAAGTAGCTTCCTGTTTGATGGGGTGTAAGAGTTATAAACATCCGTTATAACTTGTTTAGCTGCCTTCGATTAAGGAAATGCCCGGTGTTGAACGTGGAAAGAAACAAATTACAGATTCAGGAATGTGTTTTTCTACTATAGTTCAGAATAATATACCAACTCATCCAAAAATGAATGCCCAATCGACTCCTAGAGGATCTGTTAATACTTTAACTCTTATTTTACCTGGACTTCCTGACGATTTGGGGAAGTACTGCCTTGCACTTGTCCCTCATTCCAACTTCCCAGCCATGGGTGCTGTATGCAAACGATGGAGATCGTTCATCCAAAGCAAGGAACTGATAAAAGTCAGGAGACTGGCTGGTAGGCTTGAGGAATGGCTCTATATTTTGACTGGAGATACAGAAGGAAAGGGAAGCCATTGGGAGGTCTTGCGTTCTTATGGACAAGAACGATGAAACCTTCCGCCTATGCCTTGTCCTAGAAAAGCCGGGTTTGGCGTGGTTGTCCTTGACGGGAAGCTTCTGATCATGGCTGGCTATATAGTGTCTGAGGGTAAGGGGTCTGTTTCGGCTGATGTTTTGCAGTACGATTCCTGCCTCAACAGGTAAAGACTGTTGATTTTCTCTGGATGTTACTCTTTCTGCATTTTCGTTGTGCATGGCTTAAAAATATCATTTCGGTTATTGTAGGAATCACTATATTTTACAGGCATAAACTCCATCTTTAACACCGTTCATCTTTTCATTCCTTTTAATATACGTGGTTTCATATATTATGCAACTAAGATTGGTGTTTCTTTTTCAAATTCATTTACGAAACCTAACTAGAGATCTGAATCGGGTCAAGTCAGGTTTCAGAACATTTGTTATCTAACCTAAAATGACATGTGTGTCCGACCAAAACCCAGATTCAAACAAGTCCAACTTAGGCGACTAAATTTCAGGCAATAAAAAAACAAACACCACCTAACTTCTAAAAAATTACACATATTATCATATGATTAATTTAAGTCGTCTTCTTTCACTGCAGTTCACTGCAGGTGGGGTACATTAGCAAATATGAATGTGGCCCGACATGACTTCGCCAGTTCAGAAGTCAATGGTTTGATATATGCAATAGGAGGCCATGGATTCAATGGTGAAAGCCTCTCAAGTGTCGAGGTCTATAACCCAGACACGAATATCTGCACTGTAATAGAAAGTCTTCGTCGGCCTAGGTGGGGATGTTTCGCCAGCAGTTTCAAAGGAAAACTCTATATCATGAGAGGAAGATCTAGCTTTACTGTCGGGAACTCAAAGTTTGTCGATGTTTACAACCCTGAGAATCAGACTTGGCTTGAGACGAAGAATGGATGTGTCATGGTAACTGCACACGCTGTGCTGGGAAAGAAATTGTTTTGTATGGAATGGAAACATCAGAGGAAATTGGCAATCTTTAACCCAGATGATAATTCATGGAAGATGGTTCCAATACAACTGACAGGGAGTTCAAGGATTGGATTTCGATTTGGAGTATTAGATGAGAAGTTGTTATTGTTCTCGTCTGAAAAAGAACCTGGATATCATCGAACACTGTTATGTGATCCAGATGCAGTTACAGGTTCTGAATGGCAGACTTCCTCCATTAAACCATCTGGTCTTTGTTTGAACAGTGTTACAATCAAAGCGTGATTATGCTACTGCATTTGCTTGCTGCTTTCATTATACTTTTCTTCTTATGTTCTAAAATTTATTTATGATATTCGTTCGGTCCTCTATTGACTAAGTTAGGAGTTTATATTGATTTTTCAAGATGGGCTGTTTTCTTTTTGCTGTCTCTTTCACCTCATTCTTCGAGTATGATTCTTCTGATTCTGACTCGCTTGATTCAAACCGAGTCAAATTTTGGGTTCCGTCTAATTTTGACCCAAGAAATTGACTCTTCAAAGTGTATGAAATTATGAATCAACTATTTTAGGTTCGATAAAAAGGAACTTATTCTAATCAAAAGTACCACATGTATAACTATTTTGCTTATGGCGGCTTAAACAGAAGGGTTATGCAGACAGATATGGTTGGGTTAATGCACTTTAAAGTTTCAATAACAAACACTAAACTCAAACTGAAAAACTCTAGTATCACCTAGGCTTTTTTGAGTTAAAAAAAAAAAAAGTTCTCAAGTGTAAAATTCAATTCGAGTCTTAAAATAATGTGATGACTATAAATGTAAGAGGTCTCAAGAAGAAACTCAATATTTGAGAATTCTCTTCAGGATCTCAATTGCCTCCTCAATTTTAAAAAACAAAACTACCTATCTAGGAGATGATCTCAATTTAGACTTCACACATAGGATATTAGGAGTTTCTTTTTTTTTTTTTTTTTTGAATTTTGCATGGGAGATAGAATCAGGCTAATTAGATTTAAAACTGTTAAGAAAATAGAAAAGAAAATACATCCTCCAACTTCGTATAACTAACTTCGTCAAAAAAAAAAACTTCGTATAACTATCTAGCTAAATTTCAAGTAATTTATGCGAGAAGGGTAATCATTTCAAAATAAACAAAAAGATCTATGTTATTAGAATGGTGTTGTTTCTTGCCCTCTAAAAGAAGGGGCGTATATCTAAGAAATAATTCATGAAATTTCTCATATCGTTAGTAAAATTAAGTGACCGTCAAGGTATAACTTACAAAATTGAAAGGTCTAGATTTCAGGATAAGCTTCTGCCATGATCAAAAGAACAAGAGAAGTCCAACCTGTGAAAGGTCGTGCTCCTTTGCCGTTCCCCTTCTTTTGTTCGTACTGCTCCCACAGGTACCCTGTCTGGTAATAGTTATCGACTACGTTCCTATCACAGAGACACAAATGTTTCTAAGTAACTTGTTTCTAACTGACAAATCACCGGGTTCGAAGTAAACATTATAATAAATAAAAAAAAAGTAGAAATTAATACTTGATCAGATTTTTCCGCAACTCCTCGTAAATTGTCCTTGATCTCAATTTATGAGGTCCATCCTCTGCCAAAATATGGAAAAAAGAGTATAAAAACGAAGAGTGGTGCCACTCAGTATTCACTCTGTTTACTGCTCTCTTCTGTAACTAAAAGAGCAAATTAGAGAAGTGAATAAAGCAAAGCCTTTGATAGTTTGTGCGTCGAACTACAAATCCATTTTCATATAGTTTTGTGGAGAAAAATGAGTTATTTTGTTTTTCTCATCTGTTTTCCAAGGTGTCAAAATCTATTAATCATTGGAACAGTTGCAACAGCCATGTTTTGATAAAGATATATGCAGATTAATGTATTTAGGCATACGAGTAGTTTGTTTCGTTTATAATAAATACCTAGAGAGTAATGGTGAAGAGCTGAAAGAATCAAGTAGTTCATATTCATCCAAATTGGGCCTCTCCAATATGGTGGGTCATGCTCCGTGTTGCGTTTCATGTACAAAGTGCTGCCACAGAGACAATGTTAATTAGTATTTTTTATGATCCCAAATACATCAAGCAACTGAGTTGTTATAATGAAAAAAAGTAAAAAAAGGAAGTCTCTTTAAGGAAAGATGAATTCTACATAATATCTCAAGAAAAGACTTTTGCTGGAGAAGAATGATACCTCGATTTGGCAAGAGAGCGGAGGCCGTAATTTGTCCACAATGTACTTCGATTTGAAATGTGATCAAGTTGTTTTCCTAGTATTGGAGAATCCTACATAACTCCGGAAGCATGAAGAGTTAATTAAGAGAGAAAAAAGACAAAGTACCTAGTGTCGTTTTGTGACCAGATAAAATTTATCAACATATATACACGAAAGCTGTAATGTTTTCTTAATGAAACTTACAGGCGGAATAATCCCCATCATAAACGGGAAAAGGCTGACATAACCAATATGAGGAACTAGTCTCAACTGTGGTGCTTCCTTAACTTCTCGCACAAGCTCTCGACCGGCATGGTTGCTGCCTAAGGCTCCTGTTTGTCGCCAACTTAACCGAACCTACCAAGTATTAAGCCAGACTTTTGGTTTTGAAAGCAAATTCCGCAAGCAAATAATAGGAATATCTGAACGACGGATTGAAGGTAACCAAACCGAACAATACAAGACAAGGGTAGGTTATGACAGAATAGAAAAAATTAAAATCATGCCCCCAGCTTTCATTGGAGTCACGCAAGTTGATACTAAGCATGAGATTTGGATATCCAAAAATCAAAATAGAATATTTGCTCTGACTTGTGATTTACTCGAATATACTCCATGCTTTTATGAATGTAAACTTATCAGAAAGCCCCATTGAAGTCCCCTCAAACAATTGAGGAATTAGAAACCAAACGAAACTAAGAGGATTGAGGAATTAGAAAATGTGTGCTTTTCTTCTGGTTTGGTGGGGTTCAGATGTAGTGCCCTTAGAACACCAAAAGTCATGACTGTCTAACGAGTATTAACAGAACCATAAACAAGTAGTACTTCCGAACAAACGATTACTTGGTGGAAAATACCTTTTCAGTGTGATTCCCAAAATCAAAATATGCGCCAGAAACATCATCCAAGTGCATCTGCAAAATAATATATTAGTACTTCGGCAAAAAATACATTAAAGCTGCTAAAGCAACTTCCAGATCTTCTTGAATTCTTATAACAACTTCAGGGTTCAGGCATTTCATATCCATAGATAAGATATAGATATTTGAAGTATATATATTTAACTACAAATATCGATAACATAGAACAATGTAAAGGCAGAAAGCCAAAGAAAAGGTAAAAAAATCTCAGCACTAGAAAACAAGTAACATGTTAGCAAGTACGACAACGAAAAGGATGTTTGGATGGCTAAAAACATCAGCAAGATCATAAAGGAAACATACAGTTGATAAGGATCTCAATCACCTATTTTATGAAGATTACATAATCTAGGTTAGATTTCAGTTGTTGAAACAGCTTCATATTTCCTGGATCTCAATTACTTACGTTATAAGATTGGTTGATGATCGAAACCAACATCAGAGGCGTAAGAAAATAGAGACTACCTTATTTAGAAGCTCAAAGTTGGAAAGCAGTCGAGCCATGGATTGATATTCCTGCAGATATTGAAATTCAAGGCCCTTTTAATCCAACAAATAAAGCTTGAAGCTTATAAGTAATAAGATAAATTGTTTTCTCCCTTTTGTTGAGCTTATAAGATGAATTTTTTCATCATAATACCTTCCCCATGTCATTTTTCTTTCCAAGAAGATCGGTGATTGACTGCATGCAATCTGCAGCGAGAAGCATCCAACATCGTAAATCCAAGTGGCGCTCTTCCTCATTGGGGTGTGATGCGCGTGGATAATCATCCAAACCAGAGGAGAGTGTCTGGAAATCGATATACAAATGACTAACATAACATGACAATTGTTGATGTATGTTACATCAGTAACGGATTCAGAGATAGTTACTTATTAAGAGAGTGGAGAACAACAAGGGTGCAATAAGATACCTTTGGATTTAGTTCACGAGTTATTGTTTGGTCTCTCCCATGCCAATAATAGCTGCCGTTATCCTTTCCTGAAGTACATATAGCAGCTTCATCTTATAAAGACTTATAAATGACACACAATGACACTTTCAACCAACATCCAGTATAAAAAATCAAACTTACCTGTCTGTGTAGTATTGAACCACTGGAACCAGGCTTCCAGGCGAACAAAAGCCCTATCTAAGAACGAAGAAATCTTGTTTCTCTCACTGGTAGTAAATTTGTTTTTAATTGTGCCACGAACTAAATCTGAAACAAGTTCTCAATGTGAAAATGGATTCTATCATTCGTATTGACATCATGCATAATTTGCGGGAAATAATTGGAATATGATAATGTATTTCTTTTCCAGCTTCACAATTGAAGGAAAAAGCTCTACTAAGAAAAAACACAAAAAAAAGGATGGAAATAAAACGAGCAAAACAACAACTGGCGAAGTTGTAGAGGTCATCACTTAACCACTTGTTGCAGTGCCAGTATGATGTCCTCTCACCAAAGTGTGTGTAGAGGAACCAGAACGAAACAAAAACTATAAAATAAATTCAAATTGTCATTTACAAAAGTACCAAAATATGAACACAGAAGAGAAACCTAACCTTGTAGGGCGAGGAACAAAGTTGGTGGATTTCCATTTGTTGGGTGTTGAGGAACAAATTCCTGTGGAACTTTACTGCAACATTCCGTATCAAGATTGTAAGGATTATAACTATTGTACATGAAACCTCGATCACATAATATACACATAATTTAGTTTAAAATTACTCATATTACCTCAGAGCTTCAGCACCTAAGATTTGTTCACGGGGTATCCACCCATCAACATTCATCAAGTCTAGCCAGTGTCCAATGATGTCCAAGCAAATTTCTATGTCCCAACGGCTGTGGTAAAAAAAAAAAGACGCAGAACACACAGCACCAGATAAACATTGGAACTGATGACTTCAGCAATAACACCCGAAAGAGCAAATGCATTACTAGTTCTTAACAACACAAGCAACTGAAAAAATGTTCATCAAGTTCACATGGCTAGAAGGAACCATAAAAATGGCCAGAGAAGTCTTAGTAGCAAAACTCACCAGATTAGCAGCTGATGAAAACCTTCATCCCATAAGAAACCCCTTGGAAAGAAGGATCTGCTTGGAACAGCACTATACAGCTCAGCTGGCCAATATGAAACAAAATCTTCACCATACTTAATCTGAAATAGAAAATATCACAGTATCAATACAGGACAGGTGATGTTGATCGGAGAACTTATAAAGAGAGAAAGTGCCATCTGGAAAACATGGATACCACACAACCCTAAAAACAACAGAGTTATATAACACACAAACTTATATCCTGAATTAGAGCCATCGTGAAAATGGTGTCACCATATCAGGCACTAGTTCCATACTCTTTCACAGTGTTTGTACCTGAATCAGTTTATCCATATAAAATGTTTTTAGGTAATGAGCAGGCAAATGCACAGCAAACTCATTTGGCCAACAAGAGAAGGATTTCAAACTCCGATGAGAAGGTTAACTTTTAGTACTGATGGAGTCATGAACGATAAATCACTTCAAGGATCAATCTTGGATCTCCAGACAAAGCAAGGAGCAGACCCACAACTTCAATTTGCATACTAATGAACCAGTACCCAATTTTGCTTTCACTTAAAATTTGTTAACAAACCCAATTAGTATTAGAAAATAGATAGGTGTCTTAAGAGCACCAAACATTGTTCATTGAGACACGTAGGTCAATAAAATTTCAACCTTGGGTCCCCGCAAACAAAAAGGGGAATACTAGCAAACCTACTAATTGGACATATTTCAAATTAAAGTAACAATTGAAACAAGGTCATTTTTTTTACATAAATGCGTACTTAACTAGCAGGGATTTCAAAAAAAAAATTAGTTGATCTGAGATTTACTGGGAGGGTTATGTGTGAGCGCGTTTGCAACTTTAACAGTCTTCAGCAGGGCAATGTAGTTTCAAAACTTACACTCAGGTCTTTTCCGAGAGCAATTTTTGATTGCCCGTAAAAGTAGCCAATACCACCAAGTAGATTTCCAATAGCTGCCCTGCCCGCAGTCACTGAATCAGAATTGACCTGAATGTACAATAAAATGGCTTCAGAATGATTTCTTTTAGGCAGATAATTTGTCAACATAAACTGGAATTACAACACTGAGGAAGGTTGAAACCCATATTTTTATCAACATTCCATTTGTGCACTCGTCAAATTCGACCCTTTGACTTAAAAAAGAAACACTTTGGGTCAGCCATACAACAAATCTTATCATGTTCACCAAGAAATTGTACTACAAGTTATATAAATTGTACTACAAGTTATATGGTCAGGTGTACTTTCTCGCGTCATGAGTCATGATTGAACCGCGACCCGGGCTAGGTCTATTTTCCGTTAATCGTGACTTTAATAGCAACTTTACCACTTTTTTTCATGAGTACAGACAAGAAAGAGGAAAGATATATCCAACAGAAGAATTCATCATATGTGAACTCCAGGGCTCAAACTTTCGAATAAATGTGGATGGATACCTTGTCTGTTAGATTGAATAGTCTTTTATATTTGTCTTCAAAAGCACGTTGTTTCTCAATAAGTTGATTAGTCAGTAGCTTTCCTGAAACTTGGCAACAGCATCACATGAAAACCCGCTGAAGACAAATAAAAATTGGAAACAAATTGCACATTCAGTGCATCATAGACAGCTTAGAAAGGGGCATCAAGATAACATCCTAAACTAGCTGTAGAAGAACGGACAACCTGTAAACCTTTAGGAGTACAGAACCAGTGTCAAAATAAAAGACTATGCAATAAGTATTTGGAAATTGAGATACTGGCTGTAGCTAATACCTGTGATGCTATTGACACGTTCAACAGTTGAACTCTCCGATTCAGTTCCAGATACAAACCCGATATCTACTTTGAAAGGAAACTTGGCGGAAATCTTGTGTAGAAGAGTGCGGAAATATCAAATACGGAAAACATGAGATGGAAATTGTTAGTGCGGTCTTCGAGTACAAGGTGTCAGCAATGCGGAAAAGAAACAGCGTACCTGAAAAACTAAGGTGTTGGGAGAATCATCAGATGTGTCAGGTAGCTGTAGCTTACCCACTCGTCTCGCCTAGGTAACAAATCAATAACTCGAGCCATCAATTACATTTCTAAAGAAACTCATTTAATCTGATAAAGCTACAGTTTAGTCTCCAAAGCAACACCACAGGGGGAATAATACTAATCAAACACAAGTGTACTGTGGGGAATCATACGTACATGGGCTCCCAGAGTTCCCTGGACAAGTTCAGTTAAGTTATGAAAGTGAGGAGTTTTGAAACCAGAATAATGGGTTTCCAAGTTATCCTGCAAAATTGGGAGAAATGTCATCTAAAGTCAGCAACAAAAACCATCTATAATAAAGATCTGATCATTACGATTGGTCACGGCTCCGCATTTCTTACTTCATACAATTTTATCACAACAATCACGACAGTCAAAATATAAACAACAAGCCTGAAACAGAGATTATGGATTAATCATTCAAGCGTCTGTACTTACTGTTGAATCTATATGCAGTTCCCAATCTCCAATATCCGAGTGTGATCCATATGCCAGAAGAGATGAATCGTGACTACCCAATCTCTCTCCACCTGCGTTTAAAGTGTTCCCTTCCTCATCTGCCACGTAGAAGAATAGATGACCAGTTGCCAATATTTCTTCATCTAGTTTAGATCTACAAGAAGACCGTAAAGAACAGTTTACAACGGAAAATCCCACTTTTATGTGCATATTTATATTCCAAATGTTACGCTTCACAGAAAAATAAGTTCTAGAACTAAAAGTAAGAAATACCCGTACAGATTCCTACTATCACAGCACAATCGACTTACAGTGAATCCCTACTAAGACAAACCGTATTCCAGCACTTACGAATAAGTAGGAACAAATGTTGCCTTCTCAAAAGAGAAATGGAAGTTGGCTATGAAGCAAAGGCTTTGCAAGACTTTTGTCCCTGTGGTATGAATTTTCAAGCAGAGGGATATACGTTCTTTCCTACTGACTACAGGTCGTTGATTCATTTGACACATGGAGAAGGGAATCTTCAATTGATAGGTTTTCTTCAACTAACATTGTCCATTGGGTTATTTTCTATAGATATATGCAAATGCTTCATTCACTTTCCAAGTGCATCACTAATCGATAATAAACGATGGGAAAGCATTATAAGCCGCAATAGTCAAGAATCTTTCAAGCGCAAACAGATATGTCTTATGACAAAAAATAAAACTAAGGGGCATAAGACAAATGCACTAAATGGCTTCATACATGGAATTTTATACCCAATTCAGCAGTTATCATTTCCCCGGTGCTAGAAACAAAATTTTGAAATCCTACATTTCAAATTTTATGAACTGAAATGCTTAACATATTTACATGCGGATCTTAAATAAGAAATTACGAAGTTCGGGTATATACTTATCAGTTTGCATATCAACACGAATTGACCAATCTCCACCATAGCCACTACCATCACCTTTCAATTTCAGAAAACTAGTCGCCAAGGTCATATCGTGGTCAACTATGACTTGATGACCATAATCCCGCCCATTGTGATGTGTCCACCCGTAGCTACTGAGCTCATCTGAGTCCTGACAAATATGGCGCATAACATACCTCCCATCCTTTACACCAATCCACATCAATCCAGCAATCAAAGACCGTGGTGTCCTAAACAAAAATTAGTTTCTTCACAATTATTTCATTATAAATCAATGCAAATTATCCTCTCGGATTATAAATTAAGCAACTAAACAACATCCATAAAACACAAACATGATCGGAGATAGCTATAACTCATAGTTCAGTAATGACAACCAAATACCTAGCACGAATCCCTAGGTAAACATGAGGGCGATAGGTTCCCCAGTACAAGCTTTCCTTATGGTCACCTTGAAACTACAATTTTCAAAAATTTCATCCAAAAATCATAACCTAAACTTGAAAAGATATAATAACAAAGCAAAATCACAGAAAACTAAAATGCTAGAAACTTCGATTATTAACCTGTGGAAGATCCATAATTTTTGGTGCAGGAAATGGAGTGATAACACTAAGCTTCTGAACTTCTTCAACATGTGTAAGAAGATAATAAATCATGAAAATGAAAACTAGACACGCAAAAATACCAAATAATAGAAGATATCTAAGATTAACTTTAAGAATCTTAATTGAACTATTATTATTATTATCTCTAGTTCCAGGCTTTCTGTTTCTTGAAATCAGTTTTCGATTAACCAATGGATCATCCTCGTCGACATCGTCTGATGATTTACTCCTGCTTCGAGCAGAAGTTCGTTTTGTACTTCCAGCCATTTCTTAAATTAGAGTTTCAAAAGATCTAAATGATGAAATTAGGGTTTTTGATCATTGATTGAAGCAACTGAATTTGATTCTGATAGGAAGGAGACTGAATTGAGTACTGTAATCTGGGAATTGGTTTTGTTGATCTTCTTGTGTTTTAAGTGAAGATAAATGTGAAGCGGGGAGGGAGGGCTTCTATTGGGGGGACATTGCGAGGGGAGGAAACGCTAATTTCTGGGCAGTTTGTTCACTCACCAGGATGACAGTCGAAGGAGCTTGGCGTTTACTGTTATTGACTAACGGAATATGACGTCCGCGGGAGCGGCTAAAAGAAACCCGAATAACTGATATTAGTACCCATTGACCCTAAACATTTGTTGGCACCCGGGTGTAAAGGTGTCGGATCGATCCGTCCGAAACCAAAGCAAAATCGGGGAGGTTTTGAACTGGTTAATTTGAGACCTTAGGCGAGGTATCGGACTGATCAGTCCGAGACCAATCCTAAAGGATTTTAATGGTGGTTTTAGATCAAGGGTTTGGAACCAAGGCTCTTTTTCTCTCTCTAACTCCTCATCATTGATCAAGGTTGGTTTGAAATCAAAATTCTTTCCATGGTGGTTTTACACTCTTCCTCTCTCTAAAACAAGGTTCTTTCTCCCTCTAACTCCTCTGGATGATGATGGTTTTGGAGACAAATCTGGTTTAAAGCCATACCTCAAAGATCTGGTTCGTCTAGTTTTCAACCGTTTCCGACAAAGGAGCTGCTCCCCTTCGCCAGAAACAGGGGAGAATTTTTTTTGAAGTTTGGTCATCGGTCAACGATCTTTGCCAGAGAAGAAAGAGGTGACATTGCCTCTAACCATACATGGTCAACTTGTTTTGACCAAATTTTGCGAGCAAAAACGTTAATAAAAACACACATTGCTTTAAAACTTCCCATTTACTTTTAATTCTAGTTTTTGAAGTGGCTAAATGGTTTCAGAATGGTCCAGTCCTAGAGGGTAAACAAGGTCTAGACTTACCAATCCGAGAGAATCAGCCAGCTTTGGGGCTTACTCTCTCGACTGAGTCAGTCTGGGGACAGAAATACCTTAGGGCACTTACAACGAGTCAATGTTCCTTGATCCAGTTAGAGTATCACCTCAGTAAACAATTCCTCGCGAGTTAGAAGAAACATTTTCTTCAATACCATGTTCAACTCTCAAAAATATAGTGGAATTATCAAGATACACATTTTCTTCACCAACACAAACAAAACATTAAAGCATTGCCATTACTAAAAATCACATAATTTACTTTCAAAAAGTACTCCTACAAGGAAATGAGATAAACTAGAATGTTTTCATTGATTTCGTCCCAAAAGAGGGTCAGCGAGAAGAGAGAAAGTCTTAATACTCTCAACCCACCACAAGTCAATTCTCAATATCATCTGCTTCAGAGAAATGAAGAGATAAATCAATCATCCGTACCGAAGTAACGATCACCGAACTCTCCTAGTCCTGGAATAACTCGGTATTCTTCATTCAGTGATTCATCAATCTCGGATGTGACAATTTTCAGGGCCGGGAAACGTTTACTTACACAATGAATTCCCTCCGGTGCCTAAAATTAGAATAATTAGAAACCATCAGAAACGATGTTTAGGTAAATTTACGGAGGCATTTGAGTGATGGATCACTTACAGAGATGAGGTTTAGAAAAATTATGCAGGACTCTGGAACTCCTTTCTTTATCAGCAGTTCTATTGCTTGGTTTGCCGAGTTACCTTCAGAGGAAGCATAGACATATCGTCATGAACCAATTAAAATGTAACGCATACTAATATGCATTTCATGGTTCATTTCTTAGGAGTGATTCTTGTGGAACAAGAACTCAACGTTACTGACCGGGGTAGAAAATAAAAGTCAACCATCCTAAGTTCCTAACAACTGTTCAATGTCCCGTCAAAAGGTGGGATTTTCTTGACCAACATTGGAAGAGGATCTTTAATATCAAACTCTAAAATTTAACACGTAAAATGAGCCATAGTTGTGATTTTCACTCTAATTTAAAACAGTTACCTGTAGCAAGCACTGGGTCAAGAAGTAAAACATGTCGTTCAGAAATATCCTTGGGAAGTTTCTCGTATATAAGCTGTTTGTAGAGACAGATTCCAAAAAAAATTGTGAGAAAATCTTGCATCGTCTCAATTTCATTAGTATAAACTTTTAAGAATAATTCACCTGTTTGCCGTTATCTCCGTCACGGTGGATCAATATTTTTCCAATTTTAATTCCCTTGCAACATGCACGTAATGCATTCTCCATGCTTTCGCCGCTGAAATAGAGCAGAAGTGTTACCAAAATCTTTAGGAATTAGGAAGCAACAACAAGAACTGCAAAAGAAGTAATCAAAATTGATAGATTACCTCCGGATAATGGATACTCCACACAATTTCTTACAGAAATCAACTCCTGTATATACCGATCCTGGAAGACGAAAGTAAGGCGATTTCAAATATTTGCAGTACAGATCAGTTTATTTAAGCTAAAAATTATGCCGGGATGAAGAGAACATCATGATGACGACATGGTGATAAAAATATATATTTGGTTGATGATCTTTGGATAAGAAATGAAATGTAATTTGGTATCAAATGGGTAGTAGAGTCAAAAACATATAAAACACAAACCCAGAATAGAGAAAAATAAAAGGGTTTTCTGTTGGTTAATTGGTTGTCATAAAACTCAAGTTTCCTTCTTCCACTGCAAGGTCGCGGGTAATATATGGTCCCACTTCTTATCCTCTCTCAATATCAATTGGTGTATGCCTGGATCGGTGCCTCAGTTGTTTGAGCTGTGGGAAGGCATCACGAAGCCAAAGAACAGGAAAGATATTTGGGACTTGATCCCAGCAGCGATAGTATGGAGCATTTGGAAGGACCACAACAACAAAATTTTCAAAGATGCTAACGCTAACACGAGTTTAGATGTGGACGATGTAAAAGCTGTAATCTTTGGGTGGGCTAGATGCCTACCAAAGTATTATCATTTTTCTTTCATAGATATAGTTAGAAACTGGGAGGCGTGGATGTCCAGGAGATCCATTAGCCGTCCCTACGATTGTATAGTTCGTTTTTTCTCATTATTAATTCAAAGTTTCAAAAAAAAAAAATCAACTTTCCTGATAATATGTTAGAAAGTAGTGAATCTATTTGATAATTCAGGGGGTAAAATGTTCAATAATAAAATATTTAACGCTGAAGAAGTTAATAGAAAAGTATGATACATGGATTATAAGGTACCGACTCCTACGATTGTAAGCCTGATTTCCAATATGACATACCTGTAGGAGTGATTACTTGCATCTCTGTAAACGGCAAATGTCCAAGACCGTGCTCAACAACCTGAGATACTACTCACTCATTAGTACAAACAACTAAATTGGCGATACATATATAGCAAGGAATTCACACATATATGAGATACCAGGCGAATAAGTCGGTCTGAGTAGAAGACAAAGTCATGTTTTGATATGTCCTTATCTCGGATTAGAGTATGCATCCCTCTTATCTGTCATAAATGATTTAGATCAGGGAAGGGAATGTACTGAAAAAAATTAGAAGGAAAAAAGTAAACAAAGAAAATTCCATCTTTCATAGTGGTTCAAATACAAAACAACTAACAGTGTTACAGTGGCCGTTTACACTGACCCTCAAGAGAAAGGCTAAAATGCCCCTCGAAGTCTTCAATATATTTAATCTTTTACCTTAAATTTAAATCTCCGTACCCCAACTGTGGAGTTCTTGTATAGTAATAAAGAATAAGGCCATGTGTTCTATACTTCTATTTATGCATCGTTCGGGCAATCCTGCTATGTACTAGTAACACAGATTAGGCATTTCTGAGCCTGAATAATAGGAAAAATACATATACTGATGGGAAAAAATAAGAGTTGGACTGGAGTGCTGGAGTACAAATAGCTAATGTGCTCCTTGACTCAAACCCCTATGAGTAAAACAGCAAAGAAGAAAAATGAGTACCTGGAATGTTGATTGAATAACATATACATTTGGATATATTTTGCATATGTCATGCTGACCAAGTTTTGTCTGGATATGTTGCACAATCAAATCAATTGCGACATGATTGTCACCTCCTCGTGGTATGATCACATCAGCGTATTTCTTCGATGGCAAAACAAAATCATCAAAAGCAGGCTTCACAAACTTCGCATACTGTAAAACCAACAATACACTTACAAGGTAAGTTGTCCGAGTCTCCGAGATAAACTAGAGCAATCTGATTAGGCCTTTGAGGAGCAATTCAGTATCGAGTTAGAAAAAAAATGAAAAACAAAGAGAAACTGGAAAGGCAAACAAGAAGTAGAAATCATCTGATAGAGTTCTTGGCACATCTTTGCCCTTAACTTACCAGCATGCAGTCTAGGTCTTTTGCGTGTATTTGGAAGGGGAGAGGATAGAGATTTGAATAATCTAGACAGGAGCATTTTAAATGTGAAAGACCGATGAGAGTACAGTGTAATACATTATAATCTACGATTGTCAAAAGTAAGATACACTAGTATGTGGTTAGTTTGTAAAAAAAGATGTTAATGTAACTAACAACTTGGGTGTTATTAATGTAATAACAGGAAGTAAGACACAAATCTACTCCAAAGCAAAAGAAAATGGTGCTTAAAGGATACGCATAGGGGGTATTATAGAGAGCACTAGTAACTGGACAACCTCATTTTTAAACCTTTTGGAGGAATAATTGAACGTAACAACAGCATTATGCAGCGTCGAACACAACTTAATTTTAATTGCCGCGGAGGAAATTGAGAACTTAAAGTTAACCCATGAACTACCTTTCAGGAAAAAAAAGATAGATACCAGTCTTACAGACCAGAGATAACACAACTTTCTGTGAAAATTTAAGAAACTTGCAGAAACGTTCCACTTGCCTGTTCAAGAACGGAGTTTACATCTCTTCCTCGCTCAACAGTGTCACGCCTTATTCTACGAGCAAGCCTCACATCAGCGTCTAGATGACAAAGAAATTCAAAGACATTCATGTAGAGAAAATATCCATAACTAGGAATTAAATAGATATATTGAACTACCATGTGCAGCAACTAGGTCTCAACTAGATAATTTGATCCCAAATCACACCCCATAAGATTTCTATAATGTAGTCACGATTTATTACCGGTCTCAGGTTATCAAAACCAAAAATATAATAAGTATCTTAAAGCCCATTAAGTTTGTGACAAACAAGTTGTTTGACAATCCATTTGTTTAAAATGATGAAGAGAGATATCTAAACTAATATAAACCATAAATTTGTAATCAAAAGATTAGACTTGACAACAGTTTTTCTTGCAAAAGCCATATAGCAAGGCACATTGAAGAAAAGGTACCTGTGTCAACAAAAATTTTCATGTTCATCAAGTTGCGAACACGTTGGTCATGGAAAACCAATATCCCCTCCAAAATAATGACATCAGATGCATTTACCTGAAACAGGTTGTTTAGATTAAGTACCAAATTTAATCTGTCTGTATAGCAAACTCTTCCAGCAACCTAACCTCAAAAACTTATCAAAAAAAAAACCTAACCTCAAAATGCTATGACATGATTCACCAAAAGGAAAATTAACAATGCAGAAGAAATATTAAATGAAACTTAATTGTTCAATGGGACGATGGTGAATCGGTGATAATGGTTATTATAAGGTATCCGATTTTGATGTAATTGCTGGCAATGTATCTATTCAAATTGAATTTATTTATGCAGTTTCACTTCAAACCATTTACAAAACAGAAAAAGTTGAGGGCATTAATTTGCTTCTAGCAAAAAATTAACACCACGTAATACTTATCAGTGAAAACACATATACATCATATAACCTCTCAAACACAAGATTCCATTTATTTTAAGATAGAGAACAAACAGCAAAAGCCAAAGAGTAGTTTGAGGAAATCTTTGCTCTTTGAATCACTGGAATTTATTTAACCTCAGAATCCAAGTAGCCACAAACAAATGGCATCTGATACTCGAATTGGCACACCTAATGACTTGAAACTCCAATATTTCTCCCTGGAGCAAACTGCGGCTACCGAGTTGAAACTCTGTATCCTCCTAAATCTTTTCAACATGTCTTTGCATTGGTATAAATTACATTAACCGAGTTCACCCAACTAGATTTATTTATAAGTACAGCAATTAATTGAAAAATAGAGAACTCTACAGAAGCCTCTTCTGCGAGGGTAGAATGAATGTGGCAATTTTCCACATTTATATTTCTAAATATCTGTAGATGCCCGTCAAACATGGGTCATTATGTGTGGTGCTTCTTCACCTTGTTCAAGTAAACCTTACACAAAATATTATCAAACTAGCTGTTACTTTTCATTCTCTGAAACACAGTTAGCTTATGAGCAATAAGGGTACCTGTCTAAAAGTTTAAGCTCTTTTGTTAGTTACAGGCAACTTAAAACATCTTAAATAGAAAGGGTACCTGTCTAAAAGTTTCGGAACACCGTCGATGGTTCTTAAAATCATAAATCGGTATATGTACAGATTGTCCACTCTTAAGTTTGCCGACACATTCAAGAAGTTGTTCGGTGTCAAAAGCATCTGCAGGTCAACTACTAAACTACTTAGAAACAAAAATAGAAATGAAATAAACCCCAAAATAAAAAGAAAATGAAGCTGTTCGGATTATGATATCGTAAGTCAAAAGATGAATTACCAGGATGATCAAAGTTGTACTCGTGTACACGTTCAGATTCTTCAGCAGTCAAACCACGGTAGAATGAATCCTGTACATTGAGCAACTTATTAAATCAAAATACAGCTAATAGAGAATTAGTACCTTAAGCATCTTTATGACACATAAATCCAACAAAATTAACCCAATAAGTAAGTACACTAGGGTTTCTAGTAACTTACTATCAGTTAGAGGAACTAAAAAACACTCATCAACAGTGAAATGCAAGTTCCGCAGACAATTGGGGGAAGTTATTGATGTCATAATTTTTCCTATTATAACAGAAATTCATGCTCACCTGATTAACAAGTACAACACGATGATCGTGAAGTTGTTGAATAATCATATCACAAACAGTGGTTTTACCAGATGCCGTACCTCCTGAAACTCCTAATTTCCCCCAAAAAGTAAACCAAAAAGACACATCACTGAAGTAGCCATTAGAAAACAATACAAGTAGAAGTTTTCAGATCAAAATCGAGAAAGGTAGAAGTAAAGATAGGGTTTGAAGTAATGATGGTGAAGGGAGTTTACCGATGACGAAGGGTTGTGTGAGAGCAGATTTGTCAATTGAAGTTGAAGATAAAGAAGGGAAAGAAGATGAAGAAGTAGTAGTAGTAGTAGTGGGAGAGGTAACAGGAGTTGAAGAAAGGACGCCGTCGAGACGTAGACCGGAGAAATGGACACCAGATGCTTTTTCCATCGCATCGTCCATCTTCGTTTTCTGATCCGGCATACTTCTCTCTCTTTACTTTCTTCTCTCTCTAACTTTCTCTCTCTAGTAGTAGTAGTTATCCCTCCCTCACTGTATTCGTTTTCTTTCGATTTTCCCTCCTTTCACCACTTTACTCACTCATTTCCTACTCCCTTCAGTGGAACAACAAAAAGAGCATATGCTCTCCTTGACTCCATACGTGTGATACGCCATTTGGCGCTTATTTCCCACGCTTGAACTAATAAAAAGTAGAGGAAAAAAATGTTCATTAGGGGCTGAGGGCACACATATACCGGTTGAATCTTGTCCCTCTACAATCATCGGTTGAAAAAACGTTCGTTAGTGGGTTGAAAAAATGTTCATTTGTGGGACATTTGAAAACAAAAACTTCAGGTCAATATACAAACGTATCTAATGTGGGCACGTGATATTGTTCAACAGTGAGGGCTAGGTTTACAATGCACCCTCTCTCTCTCTCTAACTCTCTTTCTCTCTCCAAACGAAGCGAAGGAAGGTTGAGGGAGATAGATAGTCTGACATATTGAAGGCGAGGGAGAGTTTATAGAGACATTGAGATAGAGAAGTCATTGACGGATGATTTTCTCTGGCGCAACATAAGAGATAAAAACTACTCTCTTGGTATCTTTCTTTCCCTAAATCTCTGTCGCAGTAGAGAAAATCTTTTTGTGGAGTGCGCATTTTGTTTTTCTTATTAGTTTCTCTGTTTGATGTAGGTCGTGATTATGTAGAGGATCTTCGACTGAACCACGTTAAATTATCGTGTCACTATTTCAATGTATCTCTTTCATTATCACATAATCGTAAATTTAGCTACGAACTTGAAAAATAGTTAACCTCATTCTAAAATGAAGCATGGCTTTTGAGATGATAGGGTTGGAAGTACAAAGAGAAAAACAGAATGATGGGAGTCCACAGATAGGTCTTCCGAACTATATTCAATTATAATTCGGTTGGAAATGTTAACTAGAGCCAGAACTAAACAATCACTAGCCTATCAATGATCCAGGAGTGTCATTTTCCCTCACTATATCAATAATGATATAACAAGATAAGTAACTCTTTCGAATTAACAATTATTTCTCAACTTTTTTACGTCCGTATATGGGATAGCACAAGAACGGTTGGATCAGTACTCAGATCCAGGTCAGACATAGGTTCAAAAATTCTCATATCTTGAGCTAGCTTTTGAGGTGAGATTTATAACGTGTCACTAACAGTTCATGTATCTAGTACTGAAATAAGAGCAAGTAAGCAACCATTGAAACCTATAGCAGAAAAATGAACTAAAATGGAAGAGATAACTTCACACTTTCTCAAATATATGTATATATATGATATTTGAACATTAGAGTGGCCTTTGGAAGTCTGTTTACAGATAAAAATACCTTTTCTCTCAAACATTACTCATCTATATATTCATCCGAGAGATCATTCGTCTTCGAGAGCCTTTCTTTCAGAGTTCATAACACAGCAAAATGTCTTCTTGTCTTCACAGCCTCACTATCCTGGAAGGAGATTTTGTTCATATACAATAAACCCATTATGTAATATCCGACGATCCGAGGTTCGGGCTTCTTCTTTACATTAACTAGGAAATTCAAGTCAAGTTCTGATTATTTCGCCGTTTTGGATTGGACTCATTGACTTCTTTTTCCTCTCATTTGAGCTACAACTAGGTATAAAATTAGGCAAGCAACGTTTAACAGTTGATCTCAGTTTATGTTTTTCAGGTTTCGGAGTTCTATTCGGAGTTCTCTGACTACTTGAGAATGAGTTTGTTCCAGATAAAAATGGTGTTCCATTTAGAGATTTTGAAGGGAGATTGTCGATTGATTCACCTTCAGCATTTTCATTAACCATATTATGTGTACCTGCAAGATTTAGGGAGAGTTCGCTAGCATCAAAACTTTCACGAAGAAGTTCGGATAGTTTCTTTTTCTTCCCTGTTGGGGACGGTTCAGGTTCCGAGCTGGGTTCTCTCTCTACAAAAAGAGCGTTGTTGTAAATGCTACTTTGAGGTGTTGCAGTGAAGCTGCTCAAATGTATGGGCGTACTGCCACGAGAACTTCCACGAGAAGAGGAAAAATCTGAAAAAGAAGATTAGAAATTAATACTAATAAACTTAGTACTGATCTTCTATAAACTCGAACAAGATATCTTCGGGTTTAAGGTGTTTGTCCTTACCTCCATTGACACTGTAAAAATCTTCACAGTCCGAATCTAACCAAGGCTGGGAATCGAAAAAGGTCTCTTCTTTACTACCTGCATTGTTGAAGAGACATAACTCAATAGATGCAAATGCATTTACACATATATAAACTTCATCAAAGAAGTGGATGGATTATACTGTCAAGAAGAAGCTCATAAATCACAATGTTAAGAAGAAAAGGTTGACTTCTAAAAGAAAAAGCTTGATGTACCCAAGTGAGCGAAAAATCTTCTAATTTGGTTTCACCTGGAAGAAACTCCAATGAGTAGGACAAGTTTTTATATAGACTAGTCCTAAGGATTAGTAGTTTCCAATGAAAATTGGGTGCACTAATACATGACTGATTTTTTTTTTTTCTTCATTTTGTATGGTATGTTACCAAGATTTATTGAGACATTTCCTGCTAATTACATCCGCAACCCAGTTTCCTAAATTTTTCGCTCTGAATCGACGTTTTCATATTACAATCTTGTAGTTATAGTAAGTTATGAACCAAATCCGTAAGTAACTATGTACTCGCTAACAGCAATTATACACAACATAATTCCCCATAGTGGGTAATATTACTTAGCACCTAATTTACAGTTTAGAACGAAAGATCTGTAATCTAGAAACTTTAAGTCTCCAACTGGTTCTGTTTCTTACTTTTATGTGACTTCACTCAACCAACAACATGATGATAGGATTGCGATTAACAACTCATACAAGCAAATGATCTTTAAGTGACTGGATTTAGGGGTGGGTGGATGATTCGACGCCCCAATCTCTCTGGTCTGAGGCAGCCATGGACGTCGAAAGCCCGTAACAAGTTTACGGTTACCTGATCCGGCCTGAGTGAATTAACGAGCCAGACATTCATTTGGTTCCCTGGCCAAGGGACGGATCAAGTGATCCGCTCGTGTCAGCCCAGAGCATCCAATGTTTTAGTAGCTACTGGTACCGGGCCTGAGCAGATTCCCACCCCTAATTGGACTAAACTCTCTCTTACTCACACACACATACACACAGATACACACACACACACGCCGCACGCGCGCGCGCACACACACACACAAACACAAACAAACAAACACAGAAATTAAAAGAAAGCCAACCCACAATAATTGTAGCATTTCATTCTATCTTTCTAAGTGATTTAAGATTCATATTGGAAATCAACAAAATACTAATAATACTCCATTAAATAGAAAACCCAAATTCCCATATTCTTAAGAAGCAGAAATGAACTGGATCAGAAAAAGACTCATTTGCTATAGATTTTGATAATCAAAAGCAAACAATCATCTTGAGGTTATCTTTATTCCACCAGAACCAACTCGAACTTTAATAAACATCATATAATGAATAACGGATCAAAAATATATAAAAAAAAAAAAAAAAAAAAAAACTATCATGATCCAGGAAAACACCATATCAAAATAAAAAATAAAAAAAATAAAAGCCCAAGTTCTTAAATAAACAATGAACTCTCATAACTAATAGTAGAAAATCTGGTTAAAAATTTGCAGTAATAATGGAGTAATGAGAGAAAAGCTTGGATACCATAATCAGGTAGAGTCTTTACTGGAGTAGGAGTTGAAGAGTGGGAGTCTAAACCAGAATCATTGATCTGATGATCACCATTAAAGGTTTTTGGCTTTGTGGGTGATGGAATTAGTAGCTTCTTCGTTTTAGAAACAATGGAAAAACCAACTTTCATATCTGAATCTGACTGTTTATGAACTGAAGCACAAGAACCCATGTTTAATATGCTTCTCTTTTCATCAGAAAACTTCAAAAATAACTTCTATGACTAGAACCCATGTCAAAGAAACTACCCTTTCTTGTTAAAGAGCTTTGAGAGAGAGAGAGAGAGAGATTACTAGTCTTCAAAGAAGAAAAGGGGTATTGAATTTTCAAGTGAAAGAAAAATCAGAGAAAAAGGAGAGAGATTTTTTTTTTTTGGAAGAAAAAAGGAGAGAGATTGGCAAGCAAGATTTTTGTTTTCTTTTGCTTTTTTGGTGTGTCAAGTGGGGCAGTAGAAGAATGAAGATGGTAAGACTAGTAACCAATAAAAATTGAGAAATAGTGCAAATAATAACCCTGAAAATCTTAAAGGAATAAATAAAAAATCTCACTATAAATTCATTTTTATGCGAAAACATAAGTATAGTCTTTTTTTCTTAAACCGTTTTATTCTTGTACAAATTTCAAGTAATTTTTTTCGTATAATAAACTGATTTATTCCAAACTGGAAAAAATCTTATTCTGACCACTGTATAAAAATGTTGATTGAAAAAAAGAATTTTTTTTTTTTTATAAAATGATTTTTTTTTCTTTGGCAATTAACACAAACCTTATATGACTCTAAAGAGGAGAGAAAGTTCTCCTCTCCTTTTGTTTAATGCAAAAAAAAAAAAAAGTTCTCCTTTTGTGAGGGAGACAGAGAGAGGGAGAAGTGGGTCATCACAACTTTGTCATGTGGTTTGCCTTGGCCTTTGTTTTTCTAATTTGTGTCTATATTTTTGGCTCCTTTTGACATTTAGTATAAAATTTTATATGTTTGGGAATATGGGTTTAATAGTTTATTTAGTTTACTTTTTCTTGTTGTGATTTTCGATATTTTTGTATACACCGAAAAGAACTATTAAAAAAAGTTGAATAATTGGAAAATGATTGTTGATACTTGTTGTTTATAAAAGAGTTAATTCCTATATGGCCCCCTACTTTGTGACCAGCTTCCTTTATGGCCCCCAAATTTCTGTAAATTCAAATATAGCCCCCTATTTTCATGGAAATGTCATAACTACCCTTCCCATTAATATATTTTCAAAATAAAATTAAAAACAAAAACCTAAAATCCACCTCACTTCCCTCTCCACCACTCATCTCTCTCCACGTCACCTCTCTCCAACTCACCTCTCTCTCTCTCTCCAAGTCAGCACTCTCATGAAGGTCGCCGGCCGGAAAATTTTCCGGCCGGCGACCTTCAAACTAAAAAAAAAAAAAAAAAGTTTTTTTTTTTTTTCACTCACCTCTCTCTCTCTCTCTCTCCAATCAGCACTCTCATGAAGGTCGCCGGCCGGAAAATTTTCCGGCCGGCGACCTTCATACTTAAAAAAAAAAAAAAAAAAATTTTTGAACTCATCTCTCTCTCTCTAAAAATTCCGGCGAAGGGGGTTTCCCTTCGCCGGAATCTGGTCTGTTGAAGAACAGACCAGATCTGGTCTGTTCTTCAACAGACCAGAATAGGTCTGTTCTGTTGAAGAACAGACCGATCTGTTCTTCAACAGAACAGACCTCTGTTCTGTTGAAGAACAGATGGTCTGTTCTTCAACAGAACAGACCTCTGTTCTGTTGAAGAACAGATGGTCTGTTCTTCAACAGAACAGACCTCTGTTCTGTTGAAGAACAGATCGGTCTGTTCTTCAACAGAACAGACCTCTGTTCTGTTGAAGAACAGATGGTCTGTTCTTCAACAGAACAGACCTCTGTTCTGTTGAAGAACAGATCGGTCTGTTCTTCAACAGAACAGACCTCTGTTCTGTTGAAGAACAGATGGTCTGTTCTTCAACAGAACAGACCAGATTCCGGCGAAGGGAAACCCCCTTCGCCGGAATTTTTAGAGAGAGAGAGAGATGAGTGAAATTTTTTTTTTTTTTTTTAGTATGAAGGTCGCCGGCCGGAAAATTTTCCGGCCGGCGACCTTCATGAGAGTGCTGATTGGAGAGAGAGAGAGAGAGAGAGGTGAGTGAAAAAAAAAAAAATTTTTTTTTTATTTTTTTAGTTTGAAGGTCGCCGGCCGGAAAATTTTCCGGCCGGCGACCTTCATGAGAGTGCTGACTTGGAGAGAGAGAGAGAGGTGAGTTGGAGAGAGGTGACGTGGAGAGAGATGAGTGGTGGAGAGGGAAGTGAGGTGGAATTTAGGTTTTTGTTTTTAATTTTATTTTCAAAATATATTAATGGGAAGGGTACTTATGACATTTCCATGAAAATAGGGGGCCATATTTGAATTTACAGAAATTTGGGGGCCATAAAGGAAGCTGGTCACAAAGTAGGGGGCCATATAGGAATTAACTCTTTATAAAATCATATAAACCCTCTTATTATGTTGATGATTACAACAATAATTAGGACCTATTGATTAGGATACTATGAAATAAATTTGTGGATTGTCCTCAAATTTTACTTTGAAAATCTTTAACTACTAAAATTTTGTTTGTGGTTAAAAAATTTGTTGAGTAATACTATTCATATTGCACGACTTAATCTCGTAGAGGATAAGATTGAATCGGTATAGAGTCATTCAAATAGAATCAATGAGATCTTCGATATGAATGAATAATATAAGTTTTGATGTCAATAATTTTTACAATATTCCAATGGAAGAGAGCGAAAAAGTGTGTGGTGAAATATAAGATATTCACATTCTTTCTCTTTCGTATAATGTTGGGTAGATTGAACTTGTAACTTGTTGTTTATAGCCTCAATATTACCAGACTAAATCAACCTGAGTTAGTTTTTTTTTTTTTTGATGAAGAACCTGAGTTAGTTGGAAAGCGGTATAATCACAACGAGATTCATCTTGTAACTATCAATGTTATATGATATGATTTATTAACGACTTTAATACTCAAAAATAACAACTTTCGCATTCATTCTCTTTTCAACCAAAGAAACTAACACTTAATTTCGTTGATGATGTTCGTCGGATGTGTAGTTAGATAATGGTAAGCACATCTATTCTCATCATAGTTAAACAATTACCAAACCCTAGCAAAGAGTGGGTTAAATTAAACACACAAAAGTACATAAATAAATAAATAAATAAAATGATTATTATAAGAAAAAATCAACATGCAAGATGAATTTGACTTTGATTGGGTTCCCACTTCCCAGGTAAGTACTCTCAAGTCTCAACTGTGGTAGAGAAGTCATGTCCTAGAACCAAGTGACCTAATTCCGGTTCCCACCTCAAAACAGGATTAACAAATTGCAGTTTAGGATTCTTGTCGGTTCAATTCCAACAGTTATAAAAGAGATGTGCCAATAGTGTTAGTTCACGTTTCACCATGAATGTTTGACTAGCAAGGACTTCAATTTTGACCAAAAAGGCTCTCTCATCATTTAATCACTTTCTGCCCTACACCGTTTTATCTCATGTTTTTTTTATCGAACTAATCTATCAACACAGATAGTTCATGGGCGACAATTAGGTTATTTGAGTCCTGAAGGATAAACAAAGCTACAAGTTTTCAGATACGAGATGTACATCCCAATTACAGTGGGTGTATATGTCTAATTGACACGTGAATCGTTGGACTTATTGGTAGAGAAAGACTACAAATTGGAAAAGGAAGAACTTTTGTGGAATCATATCCTATAAAATAAAGAGGACATTGACATTAAGATGTGCTCAATTATAAGCATGGTGGAATAACAACCCCACGCACTGTGTCGGCAAGCAAGAGGGATCAATTCTGTTTTTATGAGGAATGAGGTCCTAACTAGTTTAGAGGTGACTATGGATAATAGAGTCTCTATCGAGACATGACTATGGATATTAGCAAACATGTCAACCAACTTAGTGAGAACTAATGGTAGGAAAGTCTTCTTTGGGCCTTGCTACAGCACGTAGGCGCTATAAAGCTAGGTCGCCACATAGTTTCGTTTTATTATTATTAGAAATACGAAATCCATCTGATTGAAAGTGTTGAACTTAGAACAATATCACCTATAAAAGAAACACTGTAACTAATAAACTCAGCTCTCATCTATACGTGTAGGTCGCTAGCTGCATGCACAGACAAAAATCGTAGGATACGTAGGTACGAGTGACCGGTGGTTGAACCAGTAAATTTGAATTTGTCTTCCAACCAATAGAAAACACACATATGTGACCAACTAAGGTGGCCCTGATCTATTTCAGCTAACTATTTTTTTTAACAACTAGACATATTAAGATTAAATTTGAACTTTCCGATATACAATTTTCTACTGTCATACTGTCTAAGTTGAATTTTGACTAATTCACAAGATAAGGACCAAGGCAATCAGATAAATAATTTTTCAGTCACCACAAGATATTCTTATTCTCGTCATGTTTAAGCCAACTACCTATCGGTTTCAAATTCAAATAGAGAAATTAAAAAATTATAAATGGAGAGATGTAAGAAAATGCTTCAGTTTTTGTAACCAAGTAATCCAATTTTGTTCTTAATGAGCATTAGGATGATTGGTTTACCTAAATTTTTTATTTATCTCTCTTTCTGAATGGTTGCATCATTTCATGTTAATGGGACCCTCCATAATTCATATCAATTATCAAGAATAGAAATTTTAGTCATGTCAGTATCTAATCTCTCTTTCTTTCATAAATATCAAGAATAGAACAAAATAGTAATGGAAAGATTCATTAGGTTGATTTCAATTAACAACCTACCTAACCTTATTAGTGATACAACCTAATAAACCAAACTCTTAAACAACTAAAGTCATATTATGGCATGGTTCATGCATATCATCAATAGTACAAGAGTCTTATTAGGAAAAATAATGGGCCATGTAGGCCCAAACAATAACTGGGTAGGGTTATTAGTTGAGGCTTGGGCCAAGAAACTTGATGCTAGGCTTTTATCTTCTCCGTCTGAAGAGCATTTTATCAAAGAAAACATATGGGCACCTCCAATAATTTCTCGGGCCAGACCCCCTCTATTGAATTAGCTCATTGGTGTTATGGCGTGTGCCTTGACAATTTCACGTGGACCTCTGAAACTCGAAGGCTGTTGATACCGTCCTAGCTCGCCGAACTATTGCAGGGATTGGGTGAAAATGTCAAACACACGGCTCCTATATCTGCAGTTATCGCGTTTTACTGGGCGCCTTTTGCAGCTCCCATAATTTTTGTGACAAATCATAAGCCACTGCCAGCCTAAACCTGATTACGTTTTGCCTACGTGAAATTTCATCTGTTGGGTTTTGTTTGATTAAAGATAATCTCTTTTTTACTTTGACCAGCTAAAAAGTCAGAGATTACGGGCTCGTCTGCTTGTGTACTTTCGGAGCTAAAGCTCCCAAATCACACATGAGACCTCTCACAATTTGTAATTTCGTCGGGGCCTTAGCCGCATCCATTATTTTAGGCCAGCGTTTTGGGGAAAGCTAAATAGTTTCCGGGGTGTGAAATTTTAAAGGGAATATGCAAAATTTTGAAAAGTGAAAAGTTTCCGGGGAAACATATTTTATAGGGAATATGGTTCAAAATCAAAAACTCTTCCCCTTACCTCCCTCCACCTCACCTCACCTCCCTCCACCTCCCTCCACCTCACCTCACCTCCCTCCACCTCCCTCCACCTCACCTCACCTCCCTCCACCTCATCTTCTCCGATAGGTCGCCGGCCGGAAAATTTTTCGGCCGGCGACCATGATAAAAAAAAAATTTCTGGTCTGTTGAAGAACAGACGGGAACTCGCCGGAGTTTCTAGAGAGAGAGAGTGAGTGAAATTTTTTTTTTTTATGGTCTCCGACCGAAAATTTTTCCGGCCGGCGACCTAATCGGAGAAGAGAGAGAGAAGATGAGGTGGAGAGAGAAGATGAGGTGGAGGGAGAGAAGTGAGGTGGAGAGAGAGAGAGCTGAGGTGGAGAAGCTATTTTACTTTCCCCTAAATAAAATTGTCAAACAAAATTGACCAATTTTTGACCAAGTCTTCTTAGCTTTCCCCAAAGCGCTGACCTTATTTTATTCTTGTTCTAGTTTTGCACCGGCCACTAAAACCACCCACCCACCCACACCCACCCATCAAAATTTCAGAGGGAGAGAGAGAGATCACTTTCTCTTTTTTCTTATTCTTGTGCAAATTTTGTCTCTCATCTTGATATCTAGGTATAGCTTGAAGAAGGTAATAATGGTGTCGGCGAAGATAGCACCGTCGATGTTGTCATCTGACTTCGCTAATTTAGCTTCAGAAGCTGAACGAATGCTTAAATGTGGCGCCGATTGGCTTCACATGGATATCATGGTATTATACCTTATTATATCTCTATTACTACTTGTTTCTTTATCTATTCCTCTAAAATCTAGGGTTTCAACAGACTTATAATGACATATACATCAGTGATCCGAACAAGTACAATACTCCTCTGTTACTCTCCTGTTCGTATTCAATGAAAAGGAGTATCATTTTTGAGGATTCGTTATTGATCAGATGGTTGTAACTTATTTTTATGTTCTATTTGTTGTTCCTGGGTTTTGCTTGTTTTAGCTTCTAATCAAAGGAGGGGAAGTAAAATTTGTAGTAATCAATCAAATTGATACTACAAGTACCCATTGTTCATGATAATTGGCCAAACATTATTTAGTTGATGGGCTTAGAAAGTTATTATTGTGACATAAAATAGTAAGATTGAATGAATAAAATTGAAGAAAGATTGGAGTAGGATGAAAAAACTTCACCATTGAAAAAATGCATTATATCAGCTAAACAAGATACATAGATCTCTATCGATGTTGTTGAAAATGGTTTCTCACACTGTCACACATAGATAGAGGCATAGAGCTCTAATGGGCAGGTCACATAATATGTTATACCTGTTACTTCGGATTTTAGCCTCCTGGTAATTGGTATTTATTTCTTTGAAGGGTGAGAACTATCCACGAAAAAATTTTCTAGAACACATCATTTCATTTATATTGGTCTGCTTTAAACTAGTACTATTATACTGTATTGGTTTAATCAAACTAACTATTTTTGGTTTCTTTTTTGTTTGCAGGATGGGTAGGTGACGATGGTGCTATTCTTTTATTTTAACCTTGTCATATGGAGTACAAAATTAGCTATAACTATAAACTACTACGTCTTGAAGTTTGTACTTACTGAGTTCTACACAGATGCTGCTAATTCTAGGTTATCGTTTACCTTATATAACTAGATGACGAACGTTTTCGTCTTCAATGTTTTCCCCTTAAATAACCATACATTCTTATACATATAAATTTCATATATTTCATAAAAATCTTCCAAAGAAATTTTTTTTTCAGCTATTACTCCTCTCGTTTTCTTTGTCTAGTTTAAGTCGACTCGAGTCAGACTAGTACATCATGTTTTAAGTTGATAAAAAGGTGAGGGGTATCATATTAAAGAAGCGTAATAGAGTTTGAAGTGGTTGTGAAACCTTGCTTATGTGATAGCCAGTAGAAGCAACATTTAGGCTCAATGTTCCAGTTTGGAACCCAGTAAAATTCTTTTATAGAGATGAATTGGGCGATTGTGAACTTCTAGTTCAGTATTCCTAATAGTAACTAAGAAACTAAACCTTTGTAATACTTACCAAGCTGTCAAGTTCTGTTTTTACTTCATTGTATATATTTGTTATTAAAAAGTCTTTATTTTTCTTCTAAGATTTAAACAGAGATAACGTAAAACGAGTCCTAATCCTTTTCAGTTCTTAAATTTGCTTACATGTTCTGATATGCATGGCAGTCCTCAGTTTTCTACTTAGGGCTAAGGTCATCACCATTTTATAGTTACCGGAAGGTAAAACTCACTAACGTCCATAAAAGTTAAACCGTAGAGGGCTTACATATACTTTAGTCTCTTACCTAATCCCAGTGTTCAGCCAGCAAATTCATATCCTTTCTTTCTATGTTTAGAATTTGATCTTTGATGTAATCTTTGGAACTTGATTTCATGAGCCAAATTAGGGGCCATTTACTTCCTAAGGGTTCATTCAATGCAAAACGAGAACATATGTAACACTTTTTTTTTTCTTTGATTGGCAATTTTATAACTCATTGCAGGAACTTTGTCCCAAATCTTACAATTGGACCTCCAGTCATCCAGAGTTTGAGGAAGCACACAAAGTAATACATTTCGTATTCTCTATTTATTTTGATATTTTAGTTGGAAACTATTATCTTATTTTATGGATACACTTCCCCAGTCCAAACATTCTGAGTGACGGAAAGTTCTCTATTTAATTGACTGAGATTCTCCTTTTTGTCTCACAGAGCTTATCTAGATTGCCATCTTATGGTCGCAAATCCTCTTGATTATGTTGAACCTCTAGGAAAGGCTGGCGCTTCAGGTTTTACTTTTCATGTGGAGGTATCAAAAGGTAGGTATAGTTTTTACATCATCTTTTTTATTAAGTAATTTGTAAATGAGTTACTCAATCGAAGTCTGAGTTTCAAAATAAATATTAGCAGATCCTTGTACAGCATAAGATGTGTATATGATTCACTTACTTTCGACCTGTCTGAAATTCTGCATAAGATTTCAATGGTCTGTTTGACACATAAGCAGCACAAAGGTGTTTCTACAAAGTTTGAGTTGACAAAATTTACATGTCTGCTGCAGATAATTGGCAAGAACTCGTTCACAACATCAAGGCGAAGGGCATGCGGCCTGGTGTGGCACTGAAACCTGGAACTCCAATTGAAGAAGTGTATCCACTAGTAAGCATTGTTCTTTTCTGCCGTTGGCTTTAGTGTTTTCAAATACAAAAACTTTGTTTATTTTAACCTTGAAAAAGTCGAAAACGTAGTATAAACAAATGAATCTCCACTAACGAAAGAGTTGGCTACCAAGCATCGTCATAAATGTAGTTTCTAGTTGATACTAGTTTGAAGTACGAATTAGACATTCATTTTGTTATTGTACTATACTACTATTATCTTTCAGAAATGGTTGCGTAAGTTTTATATAACCATAATAATAGAAAGATGGTATCCCATTAGCTTGTTCAATGCCTACTATAACTAGTCATTTTGATTTTCTGCAATTAGTCAGAGATGAAGTACTCGCTTATTAGAAGGTACTACTTACTAACTAAACTATTCATAAAGATATGATTATAAAACCAGAATATGTAGTCTAAAATCATTCCATCATTAAAATAATCTATATTAATCATTTCTGTCCAAAGAGTGAAGTGAGGGGACATCATAAATTTAGAATTTCAAACGTTGTAGCATTTCTTGTATAGGTAGTTAGGTTCATTAAATCGGTGGGATTGCCTTTTTCTTGCTACAGGTTGAAGGTGAAAATCCTGTTGAAATGGTTCTTGTCATGACAGTAGAGCCTGGATTTGGTGGTCAGAAGTTCATGCCAGAGACTATGGATAAGGTAAATTCTGATGCTATTGTTCATCTACTTATCACTAAAATCATGTTGAGATATTCATAACCATTTCTGAATTTCTTGGATGATCAGGTTCGTGCATTAAGGAAGAAGTACCCTTCTCTTGATATAGAGGTAAACTTACTGCAGTTATCTTATAGGATCTTTCTGAACAATCTAATCATGCCTGATCTTCTCAATTCTTGATTTCAAAACTGTAAATCCTCAGCTTTAAGCAGTTTGGCGTAGATGTCATACTTAGAAGAATGAATTACAAATCCCAAGTGCATCTTCTAGAAAAAGAACTCAGAAAATTGCATTTTCATCTGACCTTTATCTTGGTCTTGAAAATGACGAATTAGTTCCAAATTTCCCATATAGCTAACAGGAACATAATTTCGAGATCTTTTCATTTTGCTTCCAAAGAGATTTAGTTAAAGAACGGTTGATTATGCAGGTGGATGGGGGGTTAGGACCTACAACTATTGATGCAGCAGCAACAGCTGGGGCGAACTGTATAGTAGCAGGAAGTTCAGTGTTTGGAGCTCCAGAACCAGCAGATGTCATATCCATTCTGAGGAAGAGTGTTGAGAAATCCCGCTAAATCAGTTGAAAGATCCGAACCATAAAACCTGTAGTCATTGGTTATCTAAGAGAAAACTGTACAATAGTGTTCAAATTCTGATATCCAAATAATGAACCTGCATATAAACTACGAAGGATAATACCTACCTATGGCTATTACTTATTTGGAAGCAGAAACATTGTTTTATATGATTTGATCAGATTTTGAGCTATAACAATAAATGGTGTCCTTGTTTGCTTTCTAACATCTTTCCTTGAATCTGCCCATTTCTGTTACATTAAGTTGAGGTGCTCTGCCTGCCATATCTCTCGATCCCAAAGTGCTTTTCATTAACTTTCTACGCCTTTAACTTTCTACGCCTCAACCCGTTCTCTAGAATTCTTGCCCTTCTCTCTTGTATACTCTCTTTCCATACAACTCTTCCAACTCTCTCAGAAAACACTCCAGAATTATTTGTTCAAGAATAACGAAATCGATGGACAAAATCTATAACAGAAAGTAAATATAACAGATACTTAAATAACCGCATTTTTTCTCAAGCACATTCATCTGTTACCCAGAAAGAAAACATCTGCTGTACTTGCAAAATAGCATATTCATGTTGTTATCCATCTAATGCACTGTTGTTACAGGAATAAAGCAATCTACTAGAACTACCAGAAAGCATACCTAAATATTTTTTTTCTCAATGTTACAAGTTACAACATCAGAACAATAGTTATCTGATGTTCTGATTAAAAACGTAATAGTATTATGTCTATTTACAAACCCATCTTCTTTGGTCTTAGATAAGTAGTAGAGCCTTGTTTCAAACCAGGCATTGATATCTGTTGTTGCTGTTTTGCCCTCTTCTTTTTCTCTCTTTCCTTATTTTCTCTCTCCATCTCTGCTTGCTCCTTCCTCAAGTTCTCCATCTCTTCTTCCATTGAAGTCTTTTCTTGCTTCTGCTTTTTCTTATGCTCCAACATAGATGTATCTGAATCCTTCACGGAGAAGAACATAGGACCCATCTCTGCTAGCCACTGAGGTTCCACCGAAGTCACACATTGCATAAACTCCTTAGACGTTAAAACCAGTTCATGATACACGACATAGTCCGGAGTATAACCTAAACCGTAGAGAGCACTACTTTGTGGGAGATAACATGGCATCCCATTACGACAATTTACGTACTCACCTATACCTTTCAATCTTGCAGCATTATGGAAGTAAGCTGAGCAAATAGCCTTTCGGATGACATCCCAATCCAAACCACACGTGGTAAGTGGAATTTTCAAGGTCTTTAATATGTCTAATAACTGAGACCTAACTTCTCTCGCCTTCCTCAATATCTTCACGTGCAAATAGTGATCGTTACACCAATCACCACGGTATTGATTTGACTTCCATTGCTGGTAGACATTAAGAAGAGTTAGATGATCAGATTCTGGAACGAAAAACTTCTCTCTTGCTGCATCACTTTCCTCTGCACGATCCTTAGGTCGGAAGAATACATTAGTCACTGATAACATGGAGACAATGGTTAATACTTCGTTCAGACACCCAAGTTGTTCACCAACTAGGAGCATCTTAGCTAGTGGTGGATCTAATGGGAACTCAACCATCTTCCACCCGAGTTCTGTCAGACTCCCGACATTGTTCAAGGCACCCAATACCCACAATTGATACATTGAGTTGAGGATATTATCTTGTGGAGGTGGATCCATGAAATCAAAATCCAACAAGTTTTCAATCTTCAACGATTTTAGTAACAGAACAACATTACCAAGATTTGTTCTCTGGATCTCAGGGACAGGGTTGGGTAGCATTTCATTTTGATAAGCTGTGTCAGTAAAAAGGCGATAACATGTACCCGGCCCGGTTCGCCCTGCACGACCTGCCCTCTGTTCTGCCGCTGCCCGACTAACTGGAAAAACTTGGAGAGCATCCATACCCATCCTAGGATTGTAAACTTTCAACTTACTGTAACCCGTGTCAATGACGTAAAATATACCATCCACGGTCAACGACGTTTCTGCAATGTTAGTAGCAACGATACATTTCCGAGCTCCATCTTCAGCTTTCTGGAAGATCTTTGCTTGTAGATCAGCTGGGAGTTGGGAATATATTGGGAGTATCGAGAGTTTAGGGATCCCTTTCTTGGTGGTCGAAACAAGCTGCTCCATTCTGTCAGCAAGGGCATAGCAAGTTGCTTCTATCTCTTCTTGACCAGTCATGAAGATTAAAATGTCCCCAGGAGGGCTAGTGATATGGATAGACATGGCTTGTTTTACTGCAGCTTCAACATAGTCTTCACATGGAGTTTTACTGAACTTGATATCGACATGGAATGTCCGCCCCGGGATATGGAAGATTGGAACACTGCAAAGAAAGAAAACAACCCTAGTTAAAAGACTGAGGGAGAGCCGATGGAGCATAGAGGCGTGTAGATGGAAACGAAAAATGACAAACGACAAATCTCACCTTCCAAAAAAGTCTGAGAACTTCTGTGCATTTAGGGTTGCAGATGTCACAATGAGTTTGAAGTCACGGCGCTGAGCAACCACCTTTTTCATGATTCCAAACAGCACATCCGTGTTTAAAGATCTTTCGTGCGCTTCATCCATGACAACGATACTAGATACAGAAAAATCTTTTAGTAAATCAATGAATGCAGGGTAACTAACTATACTCACTATTTTGCAAAAGAAATCGTAATAGAATGAACTAAATTCTGCGTACAGAACGAGGAAAAGGTCGCAGTAACTAACCGATATTTTTCAAGATCACAATCTTTCAGCGTCTCACGTAGAAGTACTCCATCAGTCATGTACTGCAGATGGAATAAGAGAGTTCAGTGGATAACATTCACGAACAGAAGTTAGAACTACAACGGCTACAAGCAAATACTTGAGTGACTATTAAAAAAAACATGAACAAGAACGGAGTTTATGAATTAGGCTTCTTGTAATCCATTTAAACTCAAACATCATAACGTTAGCCATATGCATATCTACAGTGTCCGCAGGACAGAACTAAAACTATTTCACGTGCCTATCATAAGTAGCCAAAGGGAAAGAAGCGGAAAAATGTGATATCAAAGATTTACTTGCAGACTAAGATGTCAAAAAAAATTTTAATTGGATGTCTTCGGGGGGCAAGAGAAAGGATTAGAAAGCTTCGATCATAATATATATACACTAAGTAATGTATAGAACTAAACTAACAACTTAGAACTGTTCAGATGGAAACCGAATAATCCCCAGCTTAATACTTCGTTGCAACTTACTTAAAAGTTAAAATTAGGCCAGGCACTTTATTTTGCAGGGGGGAAGGCCACCCAAATGAAAAGGGAAAAGAGATAGCATTAGCGACTAGGATATATTAAAGGCCAACAACTGTTCACCTTTATTATGGTATTGGGACCAGTCACGTCCTCAAACCGGATAGCATAACCAACTTTATCCCCTAGCTCAGTCTCCATCTCTTCACTGACTCTCTTGGCAACACTCATGGCTGCCACACGCCTCGGTTGAGTGCAACCAATAATGCCATTCACTGTGTATCCATCCTCGTGCAGATACTGTTGCAGGGTTACCATTCATAAGAAAAAGGATTATGTAAGACACTGAATTCTCATGTGCAGTCTTGAAACCATTAACAAAGAGACTAATTAAGAGCATAAACAGACCTGTGTAAGCTGAGTTGTTTTTCCAGAACCAGTTTCTCCAACTATTACTATTACCTGGTTTTCGCGAATTACCTGATCCATGCAATGGAAATACAGTAAGAACAGATAAAAATAGAAATTTGTCCAATTCAGAAAGCTACCACTATTGATACCAAAATGCTACATCAGTAGTTCCAATTCCACCGCAATTTATTAGCTGATTGAACTAGTTTGAGCAAATATCGTAAGTACATATGATGTAGGGAGGCGCTAACCTGCAACAGTTCATCACGCACAGAAAATATAGGGAGGTATTGCCTTTGTTGTGCCAAGGTTTTTGACTTCGCGAAATCACTGACAGCTTCTCCCTTTTCCTTCATGTGTTGTGCAAACTTCGCATCCTCCTTAAAATCAACTTCACCATCTTCTCCTACTACAGCCTTATCTGCATCAATCTGGTGTTTGAAGAATAAAATTAGGACTTGGGGATTGGGCAGGCAATGCAGGGAATAGTAATTTAAGTGCAATTTTATTTGAGTGAGGACCTGTTCTGCTGTCTTCTCCACACCAAGGATGTTACCAAGCTTAGATCCTGCAAGCTCCCAAAACCGCTGGCGTGATTTATCTTTACTCTGTTTTTCGTGAATTTCTCTAACCAATTTAGATCCTTGCCGTGCTATTATAGCCATGTCTGACGTAGGATCCTTCAACGGCATTACAGGCTCTGCTTGTTTTGTGAAGACAACTCTACCGTCCAGAAAAGGAGGCTTTGTATCTGTTAGGAGAAAAGATGACACAAACATATTTTCATAGTCAATATAACTGCCATGAGTAGATTCAAATAAAATCGAAATAATTAGCATTCAGAATAAAACACAGGCAGTACTAACATAAAGACCTCATCACTTAAGAAACCAGAAAGCTCATATTCATAAAAAGTCAAATTAGAGAAGATGTTTGATGCTGGGAGCATGTCAAGGAAAGCTATGTTCTACGTAAATCATGTTACGTCCCCCGTCTTCTTCGCCTGTTAATTTTCCAGCCAGATGTACTTCCTCCCCAATCAAAGGTGACTTACATATCTTGTGTGACTTCTGTGTTTGAGTTTATTTATAAGATGCGAAGAGACATCTTGAGGTCCTATGCAGGTTGGTGAGAAATCAGGTCATCACCCATTTCGGATTGATAGCACACTGCTACTCGGTCTAGCCAATATAATTTTAAAGATTGAGGTAATAGAGGACATGACTGAAGTAGTCATTTCAGATTGACAGTACACTCAAGCTTCCCGCTCAACTTTTTCTTCCACGTTTTATTGTCCCTTGTTACTATTTATTCGCCAACCGAACCCCCCCTTGTCACTTTCACGGTTATGCATTCAGTCAACTGCTGCTTTCAATTGACCATTGCATAGGCAATACATCTTCTATAAACAGCAAATATCCAACTAATTAAAATAATAATATACCACAATAGAATACAAGTCTACTGAGGATAGCATCATAGCAGTAACAAACTCCCGAACTGAAAATCATGGTAGGTAGCAAGTGGTTAGTTACTATGAGTAAGTAACTTTTATTATACCATGTACAAGAAGAATAACTTTGCGTTCATCCTCATCGTCGAATTCTGTCTGCACCTCTGTCCCTCGAACAGCTCCTGATCTCAGAAGTTGGCGGTCTTCCCACTGAGCATTATCAGCAGTTAACTGGGATAACTTTTTGCTCTGAGCTAGAGTCATCAGTGATCCATCCTTACGAACCTGCAATCACGGCACACAATCTTTTAAGAGACAACAAAATGTAACTTGGAAGCCTAGTTCATTAAATAGTAATCAGCTGAAAGCCTGAAACAATTATAAACTACAAATAAGCTGTAAGCATATGGATCCTATAGATATGATTATGACACAACGAATATAAAATAGAAGGTCCAATGCCTGTTTTGTACTACAGACAACAAAATCTACATTAAGACAAGATTGTGCTCAATTGTGGAGGTCAAGAGGTCATTCAAACTGCTACTTCACATGATACAGTAAGCTATCGCATATCAGTGCAACATATATGCAGCCACTGAGAGGTGGATTTGCATTTGGTTATCTTTTTACCTCTTTCACTCTTTAGGACATAATGGACACCCCCAAAATTAGTCCATGAAGGCGCGACTTACGAAAGCAAATAAATTAGTGACCTCCTTAGGCTACGATGTTTTTAGAAATCTACTGAATATTTTCATGGACAGGTACAAGCTATGTACTTACAGAAAAATAAAATGTACAAAAAGATGTATATGTACCAGTCTCTTGGCCACCTCTGCCTTTTTCTTCTCGAAAGAAGCCTCGTCCCCAAGGAAAGCTGATGATCTATCATCGTCGAACGTTGTATTACCCTCTTCTCTGTCGTACCTACCAGACAAAAATCAAACCCTGAAGTGAGACGACCGTAAGATTCCAAATGGGAAAATTCTGGTCTATAACTTGAAGGAAAATCAAACGGGAACAAATGGAGCCCAAGCATGGGCCTACTGAAAATCATGCCAAAGTTCGAATAACTTGAATAACAAAATGATCATAATGGATTAGCTCTGCAGTCGTAACAACAATGCCATGAAATGACCACACGGATGGTTTGGTGTCCAATCATTTGCAACCTCGTTTTAGTTTAGCAGAATAAAGTTCACCAAGGGAGAGCAATTTTAACACTACAGACAAATAAGTACTCTGAAAGGATAAAACATTATAACTTATAAAGTGGCCATTCATTTCGTTGAAGATATATTTGTTAGAAAAAATTAACGAAAATAACATTAGCAGATAAAATGTTCTAATTCAATACCATGCTCGGTCAGCGTTGTACTCCATTTCTAAGCGTTGCCTTTCTGTAATCTCGTATTTTTGTTTATCTCCAGGGCTTCCCTGATATAAGAAGAAATGCAACAAGATTTCAACAACATTTAAAATATGATTCGTACAGTAGCATAAATAGGCTAATGAGAAGACGAAAATGTCACTGTGAAGTAGTTCACGAAGAACCACAAGTAGAAAGTCTATGGTGCGAATTTACGTACAAGATGAACAAAGAATGGAAAAAAAAACTTATACTGTCCCATAATAAATATAACCTAATCTGAAAAATGACAACACATACAAACGAGATAAAGCTGACCTAAGGTTAGGAAGAAACAGAACAAACTTTTAGTCCTTCAGATGGTAAAAGTAGAAACTGAAGTCAAGAAACCTAACCAAATCCAAGCAGCTATTACCTTGGGCTTCTCTAGTTCGCCACTAAAACAAATCACGCAAGTAAAAGGAAAATAAGAACTTAGACCAAAGTGAACTGTATACCTCGGCATCTGCTCCTGAATTTTCAGTAGAAAAATTCAGTTGGTGGGATCTTTCATAGCGAGAACCTGAGGATCTCACTGAGGCACCTGAAGCGCGTATTGGAACTGGGGATGGAGAGACATAGTCCCAGGGAGAAGCACCAGAGCCTGAAGCATTTCCAATTATAGTTATATAAATGTTAAAAAATTGGTAACAGCAGTAATCTACAATCTCGCTTTGCAAGTTCAGAAGCATGCACGTCTATACTAACATTCATATGATGGACATATTGCTACCATACCTGCAGAGTAAGGTGTATTACCACCCAACCATGGAGACACTAGTCGAGCATCAGGTGACGACCCAAATAACATCGGGGCCGGTGAAGGCCGATGGTTCTTACTAGTAGAATGGCTATCTCGGTGTGGTGTCTCTTCCCATTCCGATCTTCCATTATCCCTCTCAGATCTTCCTGCAATTGTATCAGAGTGTTAGAAAACAGTTTTCTCCAAAAGAAATACATGTAGAAATTGCAATTTGCTAGTAGAAATAAAAAATTACATGGTTACTATACCAGGTGTCCATCGAGGAGAAGAATCGTATTTACTTCGTTTTCTTCCATAATCCCCACCATACTTCTGTTCATGCGGTCGACCAGGGGTTTCTCTTCCACGAAAGCGTTCATAACTGTCTTCACCATGTCTTTCTCTCACTCTTCTATCATATCCAGAATCATCCCGCGAATCTCTTCGTTCACGGTCATGACGATCTCTATCATGCTTCGAAGGGCTTCGAGATCGAACAGTTCGAGAGCTTCCAACAGACGGAGTAGAAACCTTTAAAAGGGAAAATAATGCAAGATAAGCAACAAAGCCAAGTACCAAAAAAGAACCGTGAAGTCCACCACCCTTTGGTGCAGCGGTTGGACACCCCTCTTAAGTCCATGAGGTCGTGGGATCGAGTGTCGGTGGAAGCAGTTTGCAATCAAGATTTATCCCATGCAATTTAGGCAATATATGAAGTAATTAATATAATAAATTTGTTGGGCTTTAGGCCTCTTTCGTTATGGTTTAAAATAGGCGGTTATCGTGCTCATCACATCTTCATGACGTATCAATGCCTTGTAACGACTAACGAAGATCGTAGTCGATTTCTCAAAAAAAACAAAAAAAAGAACCGTGAGGCCTATGTTGTAGGACAAGAAAGGAGAAAGGAATTAAGGAAGAAAGTAATTGTTACATAAGATAGAAAACCACTAGTATCAAACTAGTATACGCTAGGAATCACTCCTAAATCCTTAGGGATCATACCTTTGGGTATACTTAGATAAATAACCCCTAGTATCACACCAATAAAAGCTAGGAATCACTCCTAGAGCCCTTAGGCATCATACTTTTGGGTATACTTGCATCACACAAATACAGATTGCTTGAATAGCTGCTGGAAAACTCTCTGTATGTCCTCAAACAGCAGGAATACAACCCTTATATAGGCATAAAACCAACCCTTGACACCCCATACAACCTTTACTTCTAGACTTTTAAGCTTCTAAACTGCTAGGACACTAAAAAGACATCATAAAAGACATTAAACACATTAAAGTCATTAAGCACATTAAAGACACTTGACCATCCTAATTAATACTTAGAAAGTAGTAGAATTTCCATGAAGACATGTGGATCTAAGTAGGCCATTCATGTAAGACATGCCAAATTAGAATTTGGGCCCTTGAATCTTTCATTTGACGTTACCCGTGTGCCTTTAATAGTTGCTGCCATTCATCTCTACCAGCCTGTAATGGTGCTTATTGTTTACATACTCTAAACTATTTATATAAACAAAAAAAATATTCTAACCATTTCGTCAATTTCATGAATGCTACAAGATGACTAGAATAGAAGACCTAACTGGTCGCAAAAGAACTAAATACCATCTCTAGTCAAACAGGAACTTGTTCCCAACCCCGCGGAATATATTAGCAGTTTTGTGCGTCTCACACCACATTATGTTTTGACCAAATTACCTCAAACTGACACCAGAACATGAGAGGCTTGCACATAGCTCACCATTAAGAACTGAAATGCATCCACAAGGCTGGCATACACTCCAACTACTGCTTAAAAATCTAAATAATGATTTCTCTACAAGTGAAATAGTTAACAAAGAATATGTACTATGATCTCTTCATCACAGGAATATCCGTTTTCTAGCAGATCAGCATATCCAGTGTCAAAAAAAAAAAGTGTAATTCGAAAAATGCCTAACTGAGTTGTGGTGACGGGTGAAATAAGAAAGAAGTATACATTACGTCAGAGTATAGGTCCAAGAAATTTTTAACAGAACCGATTTGTCCTATTTGCTCACTCAAACAGTTCATGATTTTTGGAGTCCCTAAATTGAGGATACTTTACTGCTACACGTTTAACAAAAGTCCAAGCAAACTTTTTCTCTTCTACCATTTAAGCTACAACAAAAGAATATCACTTCTATAATCAAGCTATTCAAACAAATGAACAATTTCATGAATCATATAGCATCACCCCTTCGGATAAACCTAAGATTGTATAAGAAGATGAGCAACTTACTTCAGAACGTAGACGCTTGTTTCCGACATCAACTTCAAATGTATCACTAGCCCCATCACTTGTCAAACCACTTTCTGCAATAAGATTGAAATATGTTGATACTTAAAGTCAAATGACCTTGAAAGAAATACTAATTCTGCCTATACAAGTATTAATATCTATTAGCAGCAAATGGATACGAGGAAGCGTTGATCTTAGTATTTTTGGGGGTATAGAATCTTAGTTACAAGGGCACTAACACTCTTTTTGTCAAAGTGAAAGTCGACAACTATTTAAACATCCTAATGCTAACTGAGCAATCCATTCGTCATGATCTCAAGTCAATTGTAAAGGTATTTACCATCCAAACCAATAGCACCTCGCTGACAGTATATCTGGTGTTTCTAATCATGTTTTAGTTCATGCACAAATGAGCTCGTCAACGTAATTACTCCAATATAATAATGCTATCAGAGATCAGTCCAATTTCATGCATACACAGAAAGTCTGGTGAAGAAAAAGTATAATAGATTAGGGATGGGTAAAAAGCTTTACGAGAACGAGGAGTATTTTCTGCCGTATTTCCACGATAACGACGCCTCGAATGACTTAATCCACAATGAGTTACATCAGTCCCAACCTCATCCACTTCCGAGTACACTGACTTCTCTTCATCATCTACAGAAGCCACGGCTGAAATGGGCCCTTTAGGAACTTTAAATGCATCTTTATCTTTACATTCTCTCTTTGCATTAGCAAGCTTATCTAAACCTGTTAAAAGATTGCATTTTCAGTTCTTTAAGTTGCATAAAGAATAACATTAACTATAACAAAACTAAGGTGAAGAATATGAATCAGCGAGACAACGACTTAACATACCAAGAAGAGATTTCTTTTCAGAAGGTCTAAACACCACTCTATCATTTCCAGAAATAAATAGTCCTCCACTGCTCACTTCATCAGGTTCTAATGTTACAGTCGTCTTATCTAGGTCAATAGCTCCACCATTACATCCCTGAATAGAATAGAGTTCGACGAAGACGGTATATTTATATATAAGAAAAACGATCAAGTTTGCATAAAAATTAATAACTCGTGAAACCCATTACTCACCTCCATATTATTCAATCAATATATATATATATGATGTCAATTCCTCCTTCACCAGATTCCTCTAGCTTAAAGAAAGAAGGGTATTCTTCCTTATCACTCTGTCAGTTCAATATCTAAGCAATAATTGCCCAAAAAAAATTAAATTGGATTAGTATATAAGCTTAACTAATTGAGTTGTCAAATTCTACAATTTAAATGCTTCGTGGGAGAAACAATGAAGAAAAATCCAACATTTGTTTATTTTGAGGTGAGGGATTCATCCAACCCCGATTTCTAGTTCTTATCATGAATCTTACGAATATGAGTTATTCATTGGAAAGTAATCGACAACCAAAAAACTGAACTTTCTTGATAAATCAATAGGATTAAGCGTGAAGAATTTAAACCCAAAACCCTAAATTTATTAACAAATCGAAATACCAAATCTGATGCCCTAGAGATTTCAATGGATGAATAAAAGAAAGAGAGAGAGAGAACCGACCTTGTGTTGGAGTGTGAGAGAGACGAGATTGATGGAGTTGTTAGTGGGAGGAGAAGGGAGTAATCAGAAAAATCCCAAATTTCCTTGCTCCGTCTTCTTTATACTATTAATCTCTTCCTCACTATTTGAGATGAAACTAAAAAAATTGCAAATCTAATTTATTTATTTTCCGCCGACTATAAGGATATAAATTTGTAATGTTAAAAAACTATAGTCGCTCTTGAAGGGGAATAATTTGGTCCCTCAGAGCATCTCCAATGCAAAACTCAAAAAAATCTCTATTAGTCCTATTTGTCAAGTTCCAATTGAGATTCTCACTCCTAGGTGGTGAAAATAGAGATCCTCAATTCTTGTATGTCTCCAATGCAAAACTCTAAACTTTTTTATTTTACTTATGTGGCATGGTTATTTTTGTAAAAAAATAATTAGTTATTTTGGAAATATACGAAGACTTGATTTCTATTGGTTGAAATTTCAATATTGATGAGTTGGACAATTAGAGATATCTCAAGAGGACACTCTATTTTCAGAGTGTCCTCATGAAATGTCTCTAGTTGTCAAATTCATCAATATTTAAATTTCAACCAATAGAAATCAAGTTTTCGTATATTTCCAAAATAACTAATTATTTTCACATTGAATATTATATTTGTAGAAGTTAGTTGTCAACCAAATAACAGAGTTCGTAATTCCACGGAATAATAAATGACTATCAAACGAAAGAACTCTTATTTCCACGGAACAAATTCCGTGAAAGACTTTCCATGGAACTCTTTTATTTCCATGGAATTATTTCCCTGATATCAAACACAACCTAATTAGCGATACCTTCTTTTTTTATCGGGTGAAACCTCCTTTTTTTGTACTTACCCTTATCCTTATTGTTTTATCTATCGTTTTTCTCCGATCTATTATACCTCTTCGATGTTATGCTTACTAACGTATTTTCATTTCTCATATTTTTTTTTTTCTTATCCATCTTTTTCTAATTTACCAACATTATTTGTCGAAAATTTAAAATTAATAAATCATAACAATTTGAAATAAAAATCGTCTAAGAAAAAAAAATCTCATATGTTTTTTTTCGTTTTACGTTAAGATTTATGTTTCCAAGTGTAACCAATTTGATAGTGACCTCTTATATTTGTTGTTCTTTCTATTAATTATAACTCGTATACATTGAAAAAATACAAATGAAAATTGAAATTATGAACTGAACGAAAAATTAAAAATTAAAAATGAAATACTAATTGAACTTGCAAATGAGATTGAATTTAGAAAGACTGAAATTAGAGTATTATGTCAGTCATGAACTTACGAACTAGATAGAAAAATTCATGAGAATCTAAATTAGAGTGGTAGTGATATGAGAGGGGGAAAAAAATATGCTAAGTGCAGGGCTATTTACGTACTTTTAAGTGCAAAAAATGGGGTTTCACTAATATCCAATTAAAAAAAAGAGTATTACTAATTAGACATTAGAGATGAGGGGATATCGCTAAATTCCTCAAATAATAATTTTATTGTAATTTTGTGAACAACTCACAAATTACAATAATATAAGAGAAGTCGACACTTGGTTGCATAGTGTTGACATAAATTCTAAAATTCCATAAATCACAGGTTCAATTGTCAAAGGAGGTGGAATTTATGATTGTTAAATTTGAGTTATTAAAAGGTATAAATAACAAATTTGTTGGGCATTAAGTCTCGTTAGTTTGTTACAATTACATTCTCTTTTTGGGATTTCCTAATGTTGAAAAATAAGATTTTTTTTTTAAATCGTTGAAAAATAAGAATTATTTTTTAGAATAAGTGTTGCTTTTTAATTATTTATTTAAAAAAAAAATTAAGGTTGGAAGTATGTTTTCGGTGGATTTTTAGGTGGATGTCCTTTTTTTGGTGGGATGATCAGATATACCAACATTGAGTTACATTATTTATAAAAGCAAATTTTACAAGTAAGTGAGCACTATTATTCATGATTCGAGCACAATGTCCAAACTCTAATCGTTCGAAATTCTGCGCCGTCAGCTAAACATCCGTCAGGTTTATGATTTTTAGTTATGATTTTCATACTTGAAGAACAAGAACGAAGTTAAAGAAAAATGAAGTTCAAGAAGAACGAACTAGAAGAAGAACAAGAAGAATGAAGAACGAGGTTGAAAAAGAATGAAGTTCAAGTAGAACGAAGAAGAAGAAGAAGAACAAATAGATGACAAAGAAACAACAACGCAGTTCGCTCTCGTCCCCTGGACTCTCTCAAACTTGAAGAACAAGAACGAAGTTAAAGAAAAATGAAGTTCAAGAAGAACGAACTTGAAGACGAACATGAAGACGAACAAGAAGAACGAGGTTGAAAAAGAATGGAGTTAAAGTAGAACGAAAAAGAACGAATAGATGACAAAGAAACAACAATAGATTATGAAGATTTGTTTTTTTAAGATCTATTGTTTCTTCTTAATATTTATTCTATGTTGTTTCTCTTAATATTTATTTCATGTTGTTTGTTCTTAATTGTTTCATCTTGTTTCTTTTTAGAAGGTGATGAAGATCTGTTTTTTTCTTCTCATCATCTTGTTTCATGTAAAACTAGATACCCCCTCACACCAACATGAGTTTGGTTTAGAGAAGAGGGTTTTTGAGGAGAGAGAACCTCTCGCATGACGTCATCATTGCGAATAGTCTTCCCTCTCCTTTTTCCCTGAATAAAACCCTAGTAGGAACCACCATTAACACTGGCAGCAAGCTCTAGAGATCTCCCAACCCACATGCAACCTGTCCTATGCCCTCAAAATCATAGATAATCATCACTTACCAAATTTCTTAGAAAGTGAAGCACTCTACCCAGCAAACCAACCAGAAGATCGAGGAATTCCAAGTTAGAAGTTGTACCAGCTTGTGGAAAGCATCATAACTCACCTCGAGAAACAGCAAGAAGGTGGAGTGATCATCCCAAGGTAATCCTTAACTACTAACTTATTAGTTTTTTAGTGTTAATTCTTTGCATGAACTACATGTGTCAGAACTAAATCGTTAGAATTAGGCTGTTCATTCCTCTCGTTCAAGCGTGAGCCGGTTTTTCGTCTTCTCTATCCCAGTGGAGCCGGTTTATTGGTAGGCTGACGATCAGGTTACAAGTGGTGAGATTTCTGGTTGTGTTGGTCCTTCTCTAGGTAAAGAAGCGCCAATTTGTTTCTTGGATTGAGTTGGATTTGGGGCTGTGAATCTTTCGAGATCATGCAAGGTCATTTAGGATATCCCCCTATCTCATATAAACCCATCTCTCCTCCAGGTCTCATTCTCTCTTTTAAGGACTCTTTATTAAACCTCTTCTTCTCCCTCCTTCTTCTCTGTCTGTTCATGTCGTCCTTCTCCACAGAGACTAGTATTAACGACCTTTCTAAAAGCATGGCTCTTCAAATGAACATTTCAGATTATGGTAATCTCACGATCTCATTTTCTAAGTCTTCTGTGAGCAAAGAGTTACAAGAGATTCAATCGGGTTTTGTGGCTAGGCTGTGTTGTTCGTATGATTTTGGTATTGGGTATATTCGCAGACATCTTTCCGGTCAGTCAAGGTTCTTTCGAGAATGTATTATCTCCAAAGCTCCATTTGGTCCGAATCACTTTTTGATCAAGCCGAGGAGTAAGATAGTAATGAATGAAATCAACCAGGGAAGGCCGTGGATCATTAGGGGTATGCTTGTAGTGATGCAGGAAGTGGACTTCCCGTTGAAAGATGAAGTTCCAGAGTTAACAAGTGAACCTATGTGGTGTAGTTTTTCCGACCTTCCCTCAGCCATTCAAAACCGGCAAGACCTAGATGTCATTTTTTCTTGCATGGGTTATATAATGCAAATCCTCCCTAAGAACTTCAGCATGGTCCCTAATCCAGTGATTCGCATCCAGTTTATGTACGATGTCCGTACTCCATTGTTGGCGACTTTGAACTCAATCTTTTCGGATGGGGGTAAGCCGGTTAACTTTAGTTATTTGAGATTTCCTAAAGCTATTTGTCATCTTTGTCGTGTGGTTGATCATTCGGCTATTCCTTGCATTAAGCCTAATGTTAGAGCATCGAGCTCGAAAATGGATATTTCTCCATCTCCTAGTAACCCCCCTAATCAATGGGCTTTATCTGTGGTGCCTCCTCCTACCTCCATCGTAGAGAACGTTCCTATTCAAGAGAGACTTAGTTTGAGAGGTAAAAGAAAGGAGACAGAACTTTTAATTGATGTTAAGATAGAGGAGGGTGAGATGAGACAATTTATGTCCAAGAAGTATCGTGAGCAAGAATATGGCAGTGGTTCGTCAAGTGATAATAGTAGTTTGGTTCGTAGGCTTGGGAAATCAATTGTGCAGTCAGAATTTGCCAACTCCATTCCACCTAGCTGGTACTGCCCTCCACCGGAATCCTTAGATAGCCAAGAAGAGAGAAGGCGTCATTTGTTCGCGGATTCACTTTTGGAATCTCCTGGGACGATGTCGGTTGCTCGTGGAGAAGGAGAGGATGAACAGCCTAATTCGACTAATTAATCTTAGTTATCCTTGTCAGTTGTTAGTGTCAAGTGTGTTAGTGTTTATTTTCAGTTGTTTTGGGTAGTTAGTCCTGATAATCTTCTAGTATAAGATAGAAGGTTAGATACATTTTGTAGTTTGTTTTTGTACTGTTGTTTCAGGACTGTTAATCATCTTTAGACTCTGTGTTACTCTTAGTTGGTCTGAAGTTTCTCTCTTTCTTTCATTGGTTCGAGTAGTTTTTAGTTTCTTTTATTTGTCTCTGCTTCTTCTTTTGGTTTCTGTGGTTCCTTCCTTTGTGGTTCGAGCCATCTATCAGGCAGTTTGGTGGTTTGCCGGAGCCCTTCTCTCTGGGCTGGCTGACCCTTCACAGGAAGAATTTAGTTTTTAGGCGCTCTTGGGCTGCTTCATCAAATCTTAGCCTTAGTCATGACGCTAAAAGCACCCCCGAGATGCTGCCCTTCTATTCTCAGTTGGAACGTTAGAGGTATTTCTTCTATCCTAACGAGAAAGCATCTTATGAATCTTATCGCTAAGAATAACCCTGACATCGTCTTCTTAGCGGAAACAAAAAATAGATCGTGCAACATTAATAAAAAAGTTCGAATAGGTAAAGAGTATTCGAGTTACTTCATTGAACCGGTTAATAAAGCGGGAGGTTTGGTAATGTTTTGGAAACACCAAATAAAAGCAAACATCGTCTATGCAGACAATAACATTATTCATCTGGAGATTCCAGATAGCAATAACTATAATCAGACTTTTATTACGGGCTTTTACGGTAATCCTTATAACAATAAAAAGATGACTCCTTGGAAAAAACTGCTTGATCTCAAACCAAACAATGACATACCCTGGATTGTGATTGGAGACCTTAATATTATCCTCGACCCGCAAGAAAAAAAGGGAGGTAGGGCGTCCTCTAACTCCAACACACCTAAGGTCAATAATATCATCAATAAACTCGAGCTGATGGATATGGGGTATAAGGGAAACCCTTTTACATGGAGTAATAAGCAACTTGGTAACAATCTTATACAAGAACGGTTGGACAGGGCACTCTCCAACCACTCTTGGCTCCAGAGTTATAATAACTCTAGCATTAATCACCTGGATACGGTAGGATCGGATCACCTCCCTATCCTTCTGAAAACGGAAGAGGTTATTCTGTCCAAACCAAAACCATTCAAATTTATTAGGACTTGGATGTCCCATCCGGAATGCCATGACTTTATAGCCGATAAATGGGATAATAATAATGTCAATCAATCTACAAACAGCATCCAGCAAAACCTGAAAAGCCTTAGCAAACATCTGACGAAATGGAACAAACAGGTCTTTGGCAATATAGAAAATAAGATCAATACAGTGGTCACAAACCTTCAAAATTGCAATAGTAAAGAGGCAAACATCAGACTGCAATTAGAGCTGGAGAAGTTATACGAGCTCCAGGAGAGTCTGTGGAAGGAAAAGTCTCGCAACGATTTTATCTCCCTAGGGGACAAAAACACCAAATTCTTCCACGCTCAAGCTATTCAACGTAACAGGCGCAGCCGGATTATGGCCATTAAAGACCAGAATGACTGTTGGCAAGATGATCTCAGTGAGATTCAAAATGTTTTTTCCAAGCACTTGTTAAACATCAGCACCACAAATAATACGGTTATTAATCCCAAGTTTATGGACCTTTTCACTCCTGCTATCTCGCATAACCAGAACCAGGAGCTTATCAAAATACCGGACCAAATAGAGATAGACAGAGCTATTGGTTGGCTGAAGAAAGATGCGGCTCCGGGGCCGGATGGTTATCCGCCGTTCTTCTTCCAAGCAAACTGGGATACGGTCAGTCCAGACATTTACGACATGGTCAAAAACTTCTTCGTCACGGCAAAACTCCCTGCGAATACTAACCATACACATATTTGCCTTATTCCTAAAACTCCCGCTCCGCAGACACCGGCAGATTTCCGTCCCATCAGCCTGCTCAATACCACCTATAAGATTATCACGAAAATTCTGGCGGACAGATTCAAGCAAACACTCACCAACATCATCTCACCATTTCAATCGGCCTATGTCCCGGGTAGACAGATTTCAGATAATATTATTATAGGGCAAGAGATAATTCATTCATACCGGAAAATGAAAGGGGGAAAAGGATATTTTGGTCTCAAATTAGACATGTCGAAAGCTTTCGATAGACTGGAATGGACTTTCCTAATAGAACTGTTGAAGAATTTAGGGTACTCTAAACATTGGGTTGACATGATATATAATTGCATCTCGACATCATCGATGGCGGTTCTGGTGAATGGGCGCCCGGGTAATATATTCGCTCCCACGAGAGGCATTCGACAAGGCGATCCCCTATCTCCGTTCCTCTTTGCATTAGCTATGGAGGGCCTTAGCCGCATCATCTCCTCCAACGCGGGTTCAGGTAATTTTTTAGGATTTCCGGTTAATAAATCTAATCTTAACATCACACATTTACTTTTTGCCGATGATTGCATCATTTTTGGCGAGAACTCTATAGAAAACATTAGTAATCTTAAAAATATTCTCACCATGTTTTGTGAATCCTCGGGTCAAATGATTAATTATAACAAATCCAATATATTCTACTCAAAGAACTCTCACCCTAAATTTAAAAGGATGATCATGAGAATGCTCAAAGTCAAATACGCGTCCACGTCGGAGAAATACTTGGGCGCTCAAATGTTCATTGGAGCAAACAAAACTAAAGTGTTCAATGAACTGATTGACCACATCAACAGAAAAATAGGAAATTGGAATCATTCTTTTCTCTCGCAAGCAGGTCGCACGGTGGTTATTTCCGCCGTGGTGGCTGCAGTACCCCGATACCAGATGCAATGTTTTGCGCTCCCAAAGAGCGTCAACAAACGCATTATGACTATTCAAAAGTCGTTCTGGTGGGGTAAGCCCAAAGGTATATGTACTAGAGCTTGGTCTTCTATAAGCCTTCCTAAAAGGCTAGGAGGACTGGGCATCCACATCCCAGAGATAGATAATATTGCGTTCCTTAGTAAACTGGCCTGGAGAACTCTTACGGACCCTAAAGCGGCGTGGGTGCAAGTGATGAAAGCGAAATATTATCCAAATAAGGAAACACCCACTCCGGCAAAAGCCCATCACTCTTGGATATGGAAAAACATTAGCAAACACATAAACCAAATCCGCAATCTTTCCTGCTGGGATATCCATCACGGTCATAACATCAACATTTGGGAAGAGAATTGGATACCCAACATGGGTCACCCACCGATAAATTCGAATAATTCCAACCTTGTCAAAGTGGAGCAACTGATTACGAATGGCTCTTGGGACGAGAATACTTTAAACAATACCTTCGACCCCAACACTATTAACTTGATCAAATCGATCCCCATTGACCCCGAGGGAAACGATCAACTCAGATGGACCCTTACGGAATCCGGTAATTTCACTATTAAGTCGATGTATGATCACATCAGAACTAGACATCTCCCTCCACCCTCGGTTAATGTTAACTGGAAATTTATCTGGACTCTACCTACCATTCCTAGAATTCAAATGTTTATTTGGAAGGTTTGCACTGAGTCACTGCCAGTGAAAAGCAGGATCGGAAAATATATTGGTAACAATCTCATGTGTACCAAGTGTACAGTAGTAGAGACCATAGAACATGCACTTTTACACTGCCCCATAGCCAGAAACATTTAGTTCCATTTTAACGTTATCTCGGAAAGGATCTCATCCGTCAAGGAGTGGATCTTCTCCTGGCAAGATTCAACCCATACTAATACCTCTAATGGAACACACTTTGCGACCATCCTCTGGAATATTTGGAAAATGCGGTGCGACAATTGCTTCCAACATACCATAAATGATATCAATACGGTTCTTACAGCGATAAAAAGCTTTCCAGAAAAAACGAACCCCAAGGTTAAGAATAGTAGAAGGCATTTAGAAGGGTGGAAACCACCGATAGATCCTTATCTTAAAATCAATGTTGATGCGTCTTTCGTGTCAGTTGAGGCCCCCATTGGCACGGGGATAATAGTTCACAACGGAGAATCCAGATTTGTGGCAGCTCAGGCCTCCACAGCTAGAGCTAGAAGTAGCGAAGAAAGCGAAGCGATAGCCATACTCAAGGGTCTTCAATGGGCAGAAGAACATAAACAGGACTACATAATCTTAGAAAGCGACAATATCAACTTAATCAAGCATCTTCAAGATCGACGACATTCCATCCACTGGCAATCAAAGGTACACTTGGATAGAATTAGAGCAGTCAAAGATAGACTGAAGCATGTTGAATTTAGCCACACCATAAGACAGAAGAACGAGCAAGCTGACAAATTAGCTAAGTGGGCCAGGAAGAAAAATAAATCCAAGACCTGGAAGAATGTACCTTATTTTTTAATTTCTAAGTACTGTAATAGCTCACTGACTTAATTTAATGTATTTTTCAACCAAAAAAAAAAAAAAAAACTAGATACCCTAAATTTTGCTTCAATTTTGTCCGAATTTTGCACTAACTTTGCCCCAATTTTAGTCTCAATTTTGTCCCCAATTTTGCTCCAAGTTTGTCCCCAATTTTGTCCTAATTTTGGCCTCAATTATTGCCCTAATTTTGGCCTCAGATTTTACCTTAACAATATTAGTAATTTCGGTTTACCCGGTCCGAACCGATACCCGGGTACCCGAAGAAAAACCCGGGCTTGGACAATGGATTTTAGGATTTTGTCCAGCCTAGACCGGACTGAATTTTCAATCGGGGATAGTGTTGTTTGGCCCGGACTGTCCGAACCCGATTAATATTGAACCGCGGGCAAACCCGACTGAACCGATCCGCAACCCTAGGCAGGGGTCACTTTGGTGACATGTCAGTTCATTCCCATAATTAATGCAATAAAAATCTAAGTTCCTGACAAAATTAAAATCATAATATTTTGTGAAAGATTAATCGAAAGCCTAACCTTAAGTTTAATGATTGCCAACATATAATCGCTTGATCATGTTTCCAATTACAGATAAAACAAATATTAACATAAATATTATATCTATGTTAATATTACCATAATTAACGAAATCCAAAATCATATGTGCATAATGTAGTTTTTAGAAACATGTGGTGGTGCCTTAAAACCCCCGGTTATGGTACTCAATATCTACATAATAAAACAGAAGGGAAAACGCTGACTGGGACAAACACCCTTTTTTAATAATGGATATTGTCTAGAAGCCCTTCTCAAAATTTAAAATATAGTCATTCGTAGAGATAAAGTTACCTATTTAAAAAATAATAACCGTATCTTTCTTAGAAATAAAATAACCAATTTAAGAAAAAAAATTCAAGAGTTAAAAAAAGAAATTAAAATCTCTCTCTCAATAAAATAATAACTAATTTAAGGAAAAGAAAACAAAAATAATAATATAAAAAATGAGAGTATCCAGAATATAATAATAAAAATTTCGTCACATTTGATTGATACAATTGTCCGTGACCTAGGGCACGGGATATACCCTAGTAATTCATAATTCATGCATTTATAAATAAAAACTACACTGATGCGTGAAATACAGTATACACGAAAAATGAACAAACAGGAAAAATTTATAGTCGACTAAATTTGATACTCCATGCGCCATATGCACTGTTACAGGCACCCACCCACTTAATTCTAAAAGCGCCCTAAACAATTACTATAAGCACACTAAATTTCTGTTCGCATTTGATTACTATACGTGCCCTGAAATTGCTATAGGCACCTAGAATGCTTGTTTTTTGGCGCTCAAATTAAATTTTATTTATTTATTTAAATGGAATAAGTATTCAATGTATCCTCAAAACAACAAATAAGTAATATCAAAGAAGATTTAATTGGAATTACCATTATCAAAGGTCAACTACAAAAATATTGTTTGATACTGTATCTCTCTGTCAGAGATACCGATAAGATATCAAACAAAGAAAAGGTATCAGTTAGTATCTAAATAACTTTTTATTTAGTCAAAAATCATTTTAATAGGAGTGATAGATACTTCGTTTTGTTAACTAATACTTAATTTTTGTTTGCGGGAGAGAATAAAGGAAAATAACAACTACTTAAATAGCTCACCAAACTCGGATCATATATACAATATTAATCATATAATGTCCACGTAATAGAAAAATCATTAAGAGACTCATCTCGAAATCCATATGTTACATCATAAACTGCTTGTCTGATTGCTCGACCATGATAATTTGGTTTATCATTTTGGTAAAACTCAGAATAATAACGGGTAAAATTGTTGCTTCCAAGACGTCATTCTGCTTAAAGCTCCAACAAAAAATCAAGAATTAAACTCTAATTTTGAATGCTAATTTCAACCTCAAATTTATGAAGCTCACCTTTCCGCTAGCCATATGTCATTGAGGTATGAAAACAGAACCACATATGTTTGGTTCATAATAACATCTTTCTCTATTTTGTCAACCCATTCAAGTCCCGTAGTACCAGGCATATCTAGTTCCGAAAAAACAACAAATATGTCCCGTCAAAATTAAAGGGCGTTTGTTATCATCATGAAAAAAAGGGAAATGCTAAGTGTACAAAGAATCTTTGACAAGATTTTTGGCAAAAGTCTAAAAGAACGGTCCCGATCAAAGTCAATTTTGAAAAACTTTGATCAACTTTCGTCTTTTAATGAAAATGAGTCATTAAGCCGAGAATTTGTCAAAGATTTTGTACATGTAGCACTCCCGTGAAAAAATTTGATAAAACATTGAAAATGCAGCCATCTTTTAATTATCAGTACAGTATGTAATTCTTTTCGTTGTAGGATAAGGTGTCTTTCACGTCTTCACGTTGTGAGGACTACAAGTGCTGCTTGTGGGGAAACGATATTATGCACTACGAATCAATAAGAGAGAGAGAAAGAAGCGTAGTTAGTATATAATATATATATATATATATATATACTAGGTATAACTCGTGTCCATAGAGCACGTGCAATCTTATCTAGCACGTCACAAAAGCTTAATAGTTTTGAAATCGATTGATATGATGAAGAAGTATATTACCATAATGTATAGTATGTAAAAAGATCATGGATACACCCAAACAAAAATAAATAAAAATAAATAAAATTAAGAAATTACAATAGGTTAAAAAATTTGGAAACAAAATCCAAAATCAATTAATGATTTTGAAATTGACAATCATGGTTCATCATGACCTCGGCATAGTCATCAACAATGAGAAGGTAAACCATTTAAATTTTTCAGAAGACGGGAGGTCTGAAGGTCAAGATTTGAGATCGATTGAAATAGACGACCACGTTGAAATAGTTTTAATCTGAATCATCAAAATAACAAAAGACTTTATTATAATAACGAATAGTGTCTATAATTAAAAAAGATGTTTGTCCCAGTCAGCACAAAACCCTTATGTTTTATTATATAAATATATACTAGGATATATCTCGTGCCCTAAGGCACGAAGAGTTGTATCAATCAAATTTGACGAATTTTTAACCCAGAGCTTCTATAGGTTCCCCACAGTATTGTTCTAGTCGCTATCCCCAAACATGTCGCCCGACTTTTCTTAGTATTCGTTGCATGATAGTTCTTTCTTCGAATTTCTTTGCAACAAATCATTCAACTTCCTTTTGTTTATTACACTTGAAGTGTGCAGATGAAAAAAATACACATAACCTATGACTGAAGTACATATCAAGATATTCAATTCGAAATGAGTTATCATTTTTTTAACATAAAAGTTCATTTGTTTACTAATATCCTCCACCATTAGACTTACCACTTTAACTCATAGAGAAGGATTCGATAGCTAAGAGTGTACAACTGGAAGACGATAGAGTGTGTGGTCAGTCACTTGAAATTTTGTAGAAGTACACACTTAGCAGCCAAACAAAGAAGATATGATCTTCTTACTTGCTTTTTTCATTTTAAGTTCCTTACTAAACTTTTTTTCCCATCATTGAAGGATTATTCAGGTTGGTAGTCATAACTTAAACCCATTTTACCATGTGAGTGGGACTATTTGTTTAGCAAAATTGTTACGTTACGGACAAGAAGATATATGGAGGTCAGTACCGGCCTTGACTTTTGGGGGGCCCTAGGCAAACGTATCGACGGAGGCCCCTACACTTTAAGTCGAAAAAATATAAAATTTGACTTTTTTTTTATAAAATTTGTCGTTGTTAAAAATCATACATGAAACAAATATTACTTAAACACCACTTTTCTTGCATTTTTCGATGCAAAATCACTAATCACATTTGTGTAATCAATATTCTAAGATAATTCATGTTTAATATATTACAAAGCTAATTCATTTACTCTTTCTTGCGACATGGTAGATCGCAAGTAAGACTTTATTAACTTCAACTTTGAAAAAGTTTTCTCCGCAAAAACCACAATAACCGGAATGGTCAAAATAATTCTATAAGCAATCCACGCATTCAGACGCCCTTCCATCAATTTCAAATACTTTAACACTTCAATTGGTCTTTTAGCATTTTCTGGCAAAACCCTCTTTAAAACTTTCTGTTCAGAATATAAATCATATCCATTAATGTCGGCTTGTCGTTCATCCTTAAGAAAGCTCTCTAAATTGGTGCAACAAATCTTTAAACACGCATTGTCTAACTTCTTTAAATAAAATAAAATTCCAAAAATGTTTGCATTTACTTGAAACTACTCAAACCTAATTTTAATAGATAGATTAGCTTGATCAACAATATGCAAAAAGTAGTTAACTTGGAATGATTCTTCAGGTGTAAATGTGTGATAAACCCTTGTAGAGATTTTAGAGAATGAAATAAAACAATGAGATTGAAGAGAAAATAGAAAATAGATTTTTTTATTAAGGTGTCTTTTAGGCTTCAATGAGTAGTTAATTAAGTTTTAATGTAAAACTTTGTTATTTGGTATCTACATTTTTACTTTTAGTGCCTATTTTTACAGAAAAAAAAAATCATCTAAAAACTAATGTTAGTCATGAAAGTCGAAACCATTTCCTGAGGGTTACTAATCAACTACTCTTCCAACTCTACTTCTCAAACATAATTGATATATGTGTGCATAAAATAATACATATAATAACACTATCTATATATATAATGTTTTGTGAATTGGGGTCCCTCTAAATTTAGGGGCCCTAGGCGACCGCTTGGGTCGCATAGGCCCAGGACTAGCTCTGATGGAGGTAGGATGTTGTAGAACATGCTGGTAGTATTAGACCTCATCTGATAAGAAAAATATTTCAGCCAGAGATTTTCTTTTAGCATTTAATTTAAGGTGCTTAAAAGAAACTAATTTTGACCGTTTGTGTAAATTTCTAAAAAGTGATTTTAGATACAAAAGCTAATAGAATACATTTGGTGAAAAATAGTTGAAAGTGGTTTCATCTAACAATTAATATAATAGATCGGATAAGATTCACTTAAAAAAAATAGATCAGATAAGATTGAAACTACACGTTGATGTAGAAAATACAAATGAGAACCAAAATTATGGCTTAACTTACTTCTCGAATAAGTTTTTAGTTTCTAATTTGTTTCTGTTTTGTTACATTAACAAAAAATCAACAACCCAAAAAAGTTACGCCTTAATTTCTTATAATGCTACTATACATTGTTGACAAAAAGTGAAGTTGAATTCGAGGTTAGTTTTACTTTTTGCGTAGTTAAATTGAAGAAAAATGACCTTAAGAATCAAATATATAAACAATGCACCACATTTTAAATATATTAGTTTTCAGCAAATATTAAAACTATTCAACATTTTGGGAAAAGGTTTACTGAGATAAAGGGCGTGACAGTGCAGAGAGAGAAACAGATAGTGTGTAGGGATAGAATGTAATTAGTGAGAGATAGGGTGTGATAGTGTAGAGAGAGAAAGGGACTGAGTGTGTAGGAAGAGGAAGAGTGTAGTGAGTGAAAGGGTGTGACCGTGTAGAGAGAAGATCAGGAGATTTGCTGTTTGGACCTCCTTTCCTATAATTGACTTGTTGTTTGGACTCTTTTTTCAATGTTTCACTTTGGACTCCTTTTTTTTTGAAAACATGGTTAAGTATAGGGTTATTTCCCTAATAGCCCCCAACTTTGTGACCAGCTTCCTGCCTAGCCGTTACTTTATAAAAATTCCCAAATGGCCTATTTTTTCAGTTACCGTTAGAACACCGTTAGCTTGTCATCAACTCTCTCTCCTACATCTCATCACCTCACTCTGCCACCTCATCTTCTCGCCACCTCATCGTCTTCTCCGGCGAAGGTCGCCGCCCGGGCAATTTTTCGGAGAAGAAGAGAGAAAAAAAAAGAAATTTTAATGTTTGAAGGTCGCCGGCAGGAAAATTGGTCGGTCGGCGACCTTCGCCGGAGAAGACGATGAGGTGGCAGAGAGGTGATGAGATGTAGGAGAGAGAGTTGATGGCTGGTTAACAGTGTTCTAACGGTAACTGAAAAAAGGGATCATCTGAGAATTTTCGATAAAGTTAGGGGCTAGGCAGGAAGCTAGTCACAAAGTTATGAGCTATTAGGGAAATAACCCTCAAGTATGACCGTTTCAAAATATTTTGGTGATTGAAGAATTTGATCAAACACTTTAAATATCAAAATTTGAATCAATTTTTTTTATTTTTCAACCTGATTGAATGCTATCCAAGCTATCTCTTCTACAATATCCAAGCTCTAAAGAAATTTGTCTTTCTTTCCATTTCAAGTTGCCTGTAAATATTACTAATAAAGATATCTGTTTTTTTTTTTTATCAACATCTTTTTACTGATACTGATGATTGATAACTAGTTGTTCTTTGAAGTTCTATTCTTGATGAGTTTGATCCTTCACCATGATCATATGTGTTCTTATCATCTTCAATGAATAGAAGTGGCCCAGATTGACAATTGAAACTTAATCGACGTTGGGTTTTCGAATAGATTATTGGAAGTCTGGAACTAATTGAAATCGATTTAAATTGAAGTTCGATAGAAATCTTACTTTATTTACATCTCTTCTTAGACGGCTGTGGAGGAGAAGGTTGTAGCAGATGGATTTTGGGATGTAATAAGAAATGTAATTGCTAGGGAAATTAGGACTTATGTTTCTAATTCTTCCTTTTCTGACATAAGTGATGATGACCATAAAAAAGGATCCATTTAAACTTTCTATCCTCTCTAGAAACTCACAATCACTTTCTTATTTTACTCTCTAAAAATCTGTTGGTGAGGAAATTGAATTGTTCTCGCGTAGGAGTAGTGTTTATGTGAAAAGATTTGCTTTTCCAAATGAAATTGAATTCTCAAGCAAATGAAGTTAGGGAATTGTTTTTCGGCCTCAGCCAGGCACAGGTTTTTTTTTTTTTGTTGAAGGATATGCTCTTGGAACAAAAAAAATAAAGAACAAAGATAAACCTAGTATAATCTTGTCAATATTTCTGTTTTCTCTAATGGAATTGATGTTGACGATGGATCATTTTTCTTCTTCTTCAATTCATGAAACTTAAGAAGGTTACCCTTCTTAAATTTAAGCTCACTTGTCCTTCAAATCAAGTTGCTTTAGCTGCAATTGCTACTACAGAATTCTGATATGAAGGAAAAATCTGGGTTGCCACTAAAGATTCAATTAAATAAAGAAGTTAAAGTGGAAATTGGTGGATTGAAAACTAGGAGTTTAAAATGCAATATTAATTCCTTCAACAAAAAAAAAAAAAAAATGCAATATTAATTTTGTACGGGTAAAATGGAAATTTTTGGAAGTATAACTTTAGTGACGGAATATTTTTAGAATATTCTTTTAAGAGGGAGTCGAAAGTGCAAAACTGAAAAAAGAGAGTCCATACAGCAAGTGAATTATATAGGAAAGGGGGTTCAAACAACAAATCTCTCTCTTTTTCGAAAACTGAAGTTTGCATTTCACATGTTAAGTTCATAACTCTGTAGATTAGTTGGAATACATGCAAACTGATCGAGATTACCAGAAGCAACAAAAAGCAAAACAAGAACAAATTATGATTAACTTAATATGAAATACATGAATGGTTGTATAACCACAAAGGTTCAAATCAAAATTTCCTTAAAAACTGACAGTGATGAACATAAATATGGAACATTATATCTGATTTTGTTCTAAAAATAAATTCAGTAGGATACAGTAAATCTGAAGATGGATGTTTTAGGAACTCCCATTGCTGGTAATTTTGTATCTGTTCTGATCAAAATTGTCTAATACCTACTTGTTGACTTGTTGCTTCCTTCACCATTGGCTTCTCATGTTATGTTTATATCGTTTGACGATTCGATAAAATCTTCTCCACGTCAGCAAAGTAAGGCCAACCCGCAGCGCTTTTCTCCTCCGTCTTCACTTCCTGTTAACAACAAGTCTCATCAGACATTCCAAGAAATGTAAATCAAACTGCGAGGAAATAATCAAAATGAAGTCTTCCGTTTTCTTCTTGGTAGTAAAGAATGGAATCGACAGCATTTAAACTTATTTCGTGGAAAAACGACATAACAATCGAAAGATGTTGCGTGTTCTGATCACCCATGTGACTCGGCCATCTATCACATGAACTTTTCCGTAAGGATATTTTAGTACGGGAAGAAAATAGAGCGAGAAGATGACATACCTCATATTTTTGAAGCAACGATGTCCAGAGAGATTTGCACTGGCTCGGAGTTCGGTTTATACCATGACCCTGCAGATTTGCTGATATCTCTTCCCACAGTATCATTCTTCCCTTCACAACTTGAAATTTGGTATCTAAATCTGCACGCATTTTGATTAATTTTTTAATTTCCTCGGGTTTCCATTTGTTACGTTTCACAGGCTTGGAAGACACTTTTTGAAGATCAGACGAATTGGTAGAATCATCTCCGCTGCTTTCAGTTCCACTTTCGATGGGCTTCAGTTCTTCTTTTGCAATTGAACCACTCTCGCCTTGTTTTAAGGGCTTATCAGATGATTCTACTACAAATGACTTCCAGAAAAAGTCGGTTTCTTCTTTATTCGATGATGTTGAGCCCACCGAATCAGAACTTGAGATCATTCTGTCTTCTTCTTGTAGTTGACGCTCGTCGAAACCTTTACCTGCACGATAAAACGAAACAACAATCTATTTAGGGCCCATATGACTTGGAATGCAGATCATTCAAATACGTTCAGGTACCAGTACACAGTATGGTTCATTCTAAGAACAAGCAAACACCATAGGGTCAAGGCTATTACCATCAATATCTTGTTTTTTGGAGGCTTGCTCTTGGAAGGCATTGGGCTTGTCGACTACCTCGGTCCTCCTGCTCGACCGTCTCTGTTTTTGGTTTGTACCAACCGCTTTACTCAATGAAGATATTCCAAAATCCACAGGAGACTTGCCAGACAATTTTTCTTTCAGCTCATCAGCAAGAACTACATCCGGGTTCTCCATAGCAACTGCAATAACTTCGGGCCTTTTACTACTGTATTTTCGTACCATCTTCCTTAGTACCTCTGATACAGTCCTTTCCATATGGGCCAACGGGCAGTTTATTGGACAGCTCGATAATGCAGCATGGGCAGCTTTATAGAGTGCATCCAAGAGCTTCCCTTTGTCAAGCCATAAGCAACGAGTCGTGATTCTTATCTTTCCTTTTATGGTTGCTTGAAATAAGCCATTTGTGTTCTGAGGACGCATAATTTCCATGCTGCAGGAGAGAGAAGGTATCCATATGTCAGACTCTCTTTCTAGGAACATGTCAAGCGCATATAATTTCACGTCAACTATGACAGAACTGAGGTAAAAGGAATCACTAAAAAACCTGACAACTATGATGCCGTCAGAAGCTATTCTTAGTCTTTCATCGACGCAAAGTTCTGTAGACGTTCCAAACGCTTTATCCCCATCACTGTACATCAGCTGCAATAAATTATAGAGCGCAACCAATTTGAAGTCATTTTTAAAATTAGCCTCTTAATGCAAGGAAAAATGAAATACTTTAAAAGTAAGTAAATAAATAACCTGCAAATTCTCCTTTCCTAAGCCTATAAACCCATTCGACAAGACTCTTCTGTTTCTTAAGTGTGAAACTCCAAGCATCTCCCCATTCTTTATAACCTGTAGTGAATGAATTTCGTAAAGCTTAAAGCCCGTTGTTACTTAGCATGCGAGAACAAATCATAATAAGGTAAGTATCTCACAGTTGTGTGTTGGATGCCAGTCGATTTCCCGAGTAACTCGTGTTCTTTTAGGAATAAAAGTTCCCCGTGGACCGGCAGAAAATGTTGTGGCTTCACAAGCCTTAGTACTTCCTCCTTTAAAATTATCATGCAATATTAGAAGTTTTTCATGCCAAAGGAAGATCTGAAATTCAAAGGTGAACGTAAAATATTCTTTAGATATTCATTAAAGTGTACCAGTTCTCCACGATATGCATGACCCGATGTGTGAAGAACCTCATTTCTTCCCATGACAATTGTAGAACCTATTTCTGCTATTCTGTTCATCATTTTCATTACTCGAGTCTCATTTCCTGGAATTACCTGGAATGAATGGTTGCACTTTCATAAGAAAAATGTTATAGCAATACAAATATAATGCAAGTATAGACTAATCCTGGAAAAGCTGATTTCTACACAGACTATTACAATAATATATACATGTAGAGAGACAGACCTTGAAGGTCACTGTAACGAAGCACGGAAATAGAATGTTCATACCACAATGAAGGTCAGGTTCAATATGAATAGCACACAATAATTACCTTGGCCGAGTATAAAATCAAATCATCCTTGGTCAGCTTGAGGGAATGACTACTTCCGTATGATGCGAGGTTTAGGGCAGCACGTGGTTCTGCCTAGACATAATACACGAGTCATTTGCCACATATAATGCTTTAGTAAAAGCTTATTTCTCCAATTACGAGAAACCATATATGTGATCAACTTCACAAAGATGAACTTACTTGAGACCCTGTCGTAACAATTAGCAAATCTTTTGGAGCATAGGCGTCAATATCTTCCACTTTCACCTAGATATGTGAAATGTCAGGTGACTAAAAGACTGTAAGAGAAACAAACAAGAAAATCTGCTAAACAAGAAAGCTACAATATCTTCTAAACAAGGAGCCCAACTTCCTTCAGCTCTAGTTTCCACTTTTTTATGTTGATATATTCTTCTAACAACTGTTGAAGTGATTCTCAGACTCAACTGTATCGTAATTCTATTACTTCATAAGATTATTGAATGTTCCAGAATTTTGCAATATAGAGTAGAATCAGTAGATTTACTTTCTACTTATTTTTAGCTTCACATGACTGAGAGCTAAACAAAATGTAGATGCAAAGACGTAAAGTGAAGTGACCGTATAACACTGAAATTGGAATCAGAGCTTGCTCCTATAGCTAATAAGCCCAATCGATGATGTACTCCAAGAAAAATGGAAAGAAATAAACTCCTTGAGGGTCAGTAACTGAGTCTGATCTACTAAATTTAGCAGACAATACCCACTTATGGGATTTGGGCATCCACAGGCTCATTAGAGCTCAGGTGAACATGGACGATGTCGAGCTTCTGGGCTTACAGAAACTTCAGCCATAATAACAGGTGAGGACAATATGAAAGTAACATAGTCCATGTCATACCAGAGTTGATGGATCGATGGGTGCCTGTCCATCCCTCCAAGCAGCCTCCAAGTACGTTCTTAGTGACATGCCCACAAATACCTGTTACAGTGACAGGAATAGCTAAGAATCCATATAAATATGTTGATCTTCAAAACCCTAGATACGGTCTACGAAGAAAAGAAAACATAGAGAAGGGGTTGAGAAAAAGCTGCACCAACTTACCAACTTCCGCCCAGTTAAATCTGCTGCAGCTTTCACACTTCCAAGACGATGTATATTAGATGCAAACTGAGTAGTAATAATTCTTCCGGTAGCAGCTGATATTCGTCTCAAAAGGGAATCCGCCACAACACTCTCACTGATAGTCCTCCCAGGTGAAAGCACATTTGTCGAGTCACTCATCATCTGAAAACGGATGATTATTGATTAGAAGATTCAAGCGTTATATATTTCTTTTTCATCCAAACTTGTTAGACTAGGAAGTATGGCCTAGAACTAGGCCTAGCTTCAACAAATCGTGCCACATTTGCTTGCTTAAGCAAAACTATATCATCAATGAAAAGGATATCTTAACTTTTGAGGAAATAAAAGAAGAAAAAGAAATAGGAACCCTAGACCCTAATTCTAAAGGAAGTGAGAAAAAACACCACAGGCTAGAAAGACAAATTAACTTGAAACTTACTAATGTAACTCCTTCTTTTGACAGCTCTTCTAAAGCTTCGCGGTCAAAAACTTTCCCATCCAATGGTGATTCATCAATCTGTGAAAGACAAAATATTCAATACAGAAACCAGAATGCAAACTAAAATTATACGGAAATAATTAAGTGGGAGTTACCTTCCAGTCCCCAGTGTGAAGAATTAAACCATCACTACAGCGTAGAACCAATCCACAACAATCAGGAATAGAATGGGTAACCCTGATAGGCTCTACTTCGAATGGCCCAGCATTGAACCTCTTTCTCGTCTTAAATGCCTTAAGCCTAGATGGAACAAAGATCCCAAATTCCTTTAAACGCTTCTTAATAAGCTGTTTAACAGTAGAAAAACATGAAGAATCATCCTTCTGAACAAGATAAACTGATTCTACGAACTCAAAGACATACAGAGACAATGATACCGTAAAACATTCAAGAAGCCAAGGATTAAGTGGTCCACAACATAATGTAATTTGGGTTTGAGAAATTGAACGCAGGTGGATTGTGAACTACTAAGTCTTAGCCCGGTGGATTCTTATGTAAACAGTTTTGAAGTTTAGACTAATAGAAGCAGTTGGAACTTCTCTCATTCCTTTTTCTTTTTTCTTTTATGCCTCTATTATAAGCTATAAGAAACTCAAATTTCATAACTAAACCACTGGCTTAGAGACCATAGAAACACAGTGAAAGCTTAAACCATGAATACAAGGTTTCCTTCAAAGGATTGAATATTTGAATTTGAGAGAACTACATACCTCCATTGTGAAGGATGATGCAAATATTGGTGTATGTGAATCCAAAGCTGGGATGACCTGTTCAATGACATATAAAGTTCTCAAACTTCCCTACTTGATAAAGTGCGATCGGGAAATTCACTTCATGATAAACCACTAGGTAAATTGTTACAGTCGTAAATTTTTCCCTCAACTGGTTAAGGAAAAGACTTATTCCGGATGAGGAGTAGAAGAGTGACTAATCAAAGATACAAAGAAAAAGATAGACAAATAATCCACTTCAAACCGACTGTTAAATAAAAAAAAAGTAAAAAAATCATGACTGAGGAACACTTTCTGATGTAGGACAGAAATGGGAAGTTGGAAATAAGGAAGAAAATAGCTTGATTATATTATAGATATAAGAAATAACGCACTAGTATCACACCAGTACAAACTAGGAATCACTCCTAGAGCCCTTAGGCATCACACCTTTGGGGTATTTGCATCACACAAACACATAAAGCTTAACTAGCTGCTGGAATACTCTCTGTCTTCCTCAAACAGCAGAATACAACCCTTATATATAGCCTAAAACTGATCCTTAATATCCCATACTTCTAGACTTTTAACCTTCTAAACTCCTAGGACATAAAGGACATTAAAGAGACACTAGATGACATTAAAGACATTAAAGAGACACTAAAAGACATTAAAGACACTTAACCATCCTAATACTTAGAAACTAGTAGAATCTCCACAAAGGCATGTGGATCAGGCCCGCATTATTCAAGGTTCTAAGTGGGCCATTCATGCAAGACACGCCAAATCAGAATTTGGGTATGGCAATCCTTCTTTTGACGTCTCCCATATGCCTTAAACAGTTGCTTCCATTCATCTCTATCAATTCTCCCGGGCTTGAGAAAACTCGACCCCGACGAGTTAAATGCATAAAATTTCTCATCAAGGTCCTGGTCAAGTACTTTGGACTCATCATCTCTATCAATTCTCCCGGGTTTGAGAAAGCTCGACTCTGGCGAGTTAAATGCATAAAGATCTTCGTCAAGTACTTTGAACTCATCATATCTAGTCCTTGTATAGTCAGTAAGTGGGTGCCCCTTCCAATTAATCCAATATCCTTGATGGGAATCCACCTCGATAGAAACACTTTGATGATCAACAATGTCTTTAGTTTCTTCGTTTTCCATTGTTAGAGATGTGGTAACGAGTCCAACAACAGATACATGGGAACTATTTTCTTCCTCCTCTAAGTGATTATACTCATAGATTCCATAATCAAATAAAGTTTCATTTTCTAGAGCTTTCTCTTCATTATTTCCGGCTTGCTCATCTCCTTTTGCAGTTTCAGGATGTTTAGCAAGATGGTGTGTTCGAGTTTCCATCTTAGCTAGTCTGGTTTGCACGTCTTTGAGTCGTTCTGTAATTTCAAAAATGATATCGTCTCGTTCATTCTCAGTTAATCTTCTCCTAAGTCCGTATCTAGTTGCCATCATGTAACCTCGCTCGGATACCAAACTGATGTAGGACAGAAATGGGAAGTTGGAAATAAGGAAGAAAATAGCTTGATTATATTATAGATATAAGAAATAACGCACTAGTATCACACCAGTACAAACTAGGAATCACTCCTAGAGCCCTTAGGCATCACACCTTTGGGGTATTTGCATCACACAAACACATAAAGCTTAACTAGCTGCTGGAATACTCTCTGTCTTCCTCAAACAGCAGAATACAACCCTTATATATAGCCTAAAACTGATCCTTAATATCCCATACTTCTAGACTTTTAACCTTCTAAACTCCTAGGACATAAAGGACATTAAAGAGACACTAGATGACATTAAAGACATTAAAGAGACACTAAAAGACATTAAAGACACTTAACCATCCTAATACTTAGAAACTAGTAGAATCTCCACAAAGGCATGTGGATCAGGCCCGCATTATTCAAGGTTCTAAGTGGGCCATTCATGCAAGACACGCCAAATCAGAATTTGGGTATGGCAATCCTTCTTTTGACGTCTCCCATATGCCTTAAACAGTTGCTTCCATTCATCTCTATCACTTTCTATCCTTCCAAGTTTGGTGTTTCTTTTGTCCGAAAGCACACAACTAGGGAAAGAAAGCCCAAAGGAATAGAAAATTTACCCAGGGCAACGCACCAATGTGATCTTCATGCCCGTGTGTTATGACTACTGCTTCAATCTTATGGCTCCACTTCCTTATGAATGTTGTATCAGGTATAATCTTTTGTACCCCAAGCTCATCGTAGCTGATACACATCACATGATACAAAAAGATTTATTAAGAAGAAAAATTCTGAAGAAAGTCTTTTAGATCCTTCATCAACAATTGAAAGGCGCCTCTTTTATGCTATTCATGCAACACGTGCAACCACTTAAACAATCTAAGACTAAGAGAAAGATATATATTTTGTAATTGTCTTAGAAGGTATGATCCTAAGAATGTCTTCTTGATCATTCATCTAAGGGATGATAATCCTAACATGAACTATTCCAAAACATATCAGACGTCCTGGATTATGAATCTATTCCAACTATCAACAAATCACTAGAATTTTAGGAGGACTGTCGATTGTAATTTTTTCTATTTCTCGAGGTGAGGCTCGACTAGAAAGAATTGTAGGACAAATTAAAAGAAAGATAAACGAAAAATTATATCAAATATGCAATCAGACCTTGTATTTTTATTCTAGAACTTACTCTGGGAACATAACCCCTGCGTCAATCAAGATATATCGATCGTTATTTCCGACAAGCATACAATTCATCCCTATCTCACCTAGACCCCCAATTGGTAAAACACGAAGTGGGGGTCCATCAGATCCTTCATAAAACTGTTCCATTTTACGTTGAACCGAATCGGACATGCTTTTCCCAGGCCCTTCTCTTCTAGCAGACTTGTTTCCTGGTACTCTAGACCCTAGGTGCTCAAAATCAAAACCCATCAATATAACAATCAATAATCATACAAAATATAAAAATCTAAATGAACCAATAATCAAACCCCAGAGAACATTTCAAAACAAACAACAAAGATTGAACTTAAACTAAGTGAATCAACTTAATTTTTAACCAATAGCATCCTAATTTTCCCTATTGAAACTAAGTTTTTCTCAAAATCTACTTAAAGGTTGCATCTTTTTTGAAGCACTTAACAGAGAACTTCAAAAAACTATGTGAAGATGAAACAACAGTATAAAGATTGAACATACAAAGTGAGACACTCATTTATAACTAAAAGTGAAGTTAATATATACCTGTAATAGCAGGAACACCAACAGAGCAAGAAATGAAAGTTTTTCTAGGGTTTGGTGAATAAGTAAATTTGCAAGGGCAAAGAGATGGAGCACTCAAAGCTGCCATTTTTACACTCTGTTACTACTACTAGTACTACTACCTCAATAATAAGTTAGAAATCAAATTTCAAATACAAGTTCAGAGCTTGAGAGACTCAAAAAGGGCAGAAAAGTTTCTTCCTTTTAGGAGATAGGATGCCCTAGAAATCCAGGGCAAAACCTGGGGAGATTTTGAAGCGGGAAAACAAAGTGTAGAGAGAGAGAAAGAGAGGGAGGGTTTTTTTTGTATGGACGAAAAATATCTTTCTTATCATCGTTTTGCGGGGACGACCTGTGACGAAAAAACCCGCGTAGGGCATGATATGGAGCGACCCGATGGGTCAACTTAAGTGACAGTCCGATACTACGATCTGTATAAGAAACTATATAGGCACCTCAGAAATTACTGAGAGCCCAATCCTAATCCATCTTCTCTAGTTAGTAACCCAGCCCAAGAACTTAGAAGAGAAAAAGAACCTTGGCCTTAGTAATTTATGGGTGCATATGCAATTTCACTATCTAAATTAGCGAGGTGCGTCAAGCCCAAAAGGCCAAAACAGCCACACTAGTGTTTCTTTTTTTGGACGACACAACTTATTCTTCTTTTTATCTCATTCCATCTCCTACCAACTCCATCCACCACCTCCGCCAACCACCACAAGTGCACAACCAGCCCTCTCTTCTCTCTCACTCTCTTCTATCTAATAAATTTCTATTTATTTCTGGGTGAAATCCCATAGGTTCCAGATGCACAAATTTCGTAGAAACCTTAGTTTTCAGACGGGGTGGAGAGAAAGAGAATGATGGTGGTGGTGAGAGGTGTTAGGAAAATAACCTAATTAACTTGTTCAGGAATATGAAGATAAACGATGCGAAAGTAAAAGTAGAGACACCAAGATTATTTAACGTGGCAAAAAACCCCTCCAAACTAGAAGGTAAAAAACCACGGGACCTAGTCCAGAAATCTTCCACTATAATGATAATAATGGGTTACACAACTCTTCAAGATGTGTAGAAACACTCTTGGACAACTCTTCACCAAACCTATGGTGGATAAACTGAACAAAGAAACAAAGAAATAAAAATCTCTTACTCCTTAGGATTTGAACAAATCCTAGATTCCTAAAGGTTGAAGAAGATAACCACAAACTAAATTGCTTCACAAGATTAATAATCTTCTTTTCTTCAAACCAATATTCTGCTCTTTCAATCTTTCTTGAAAGAACCACTTCAGAAATTTCTCTTTCTCTGACTTCTCTTTGTTCTGGAAGTTGTTGTGTATAATCTCTTCCCTTTCATTCCCTTTTATAATGATAAATAGGGAGGTTTACCAAAAAGAAATAGGAATTCCTTTTTAGGCTTGAAAAATAGAAACTTCTATTTTTTTCCCAAACAAGGAATAAGGGAAATCCTATTCCAACTAGGAGTCCTTTTATTATAAGGAGGGACCCCAACAAACTCCCCCTCCCGACTTATGAAGAGGGACCTACCATCCCCAAACCTGCAACACTGCTACATAGCTCATGTTTGCCTTTGGGTAATGGTTTTGTCATCATATCTGAACCATTGTCGTCAGTATGGATTTTCTCGATCTTCAACACCTTTTCTTCAAGAACTTCTTGGATCCACTGGTATCTCACATTTATATGCTTGGACTTAGAATGGAAACTAGAATTCTTACTGAGGTGGATGGCACTCTGACTGTCGCAATGAATAACATAATTATCTTGTTTCATACCAAGTTCTTCTAACAGCCTCTTCATCCATAACATCTCCTTGCAACATTCTGTAATGGCAATATATTCTGCCTCTGTAGTAGATAAAGCTACACACTTTTGTAATTTAGATTGCCATGACACTGCTCCCCCTGAAAATGTAAATAAGTAGCCTGATGTGGACCTTTTAGAGTCTACATCTCCTGCCATGTCTGCATCTGTGTAACCGACTAATACTGGCTTATCATTACCAAAACATATACGAACTTTAGACGTACCTCTAAGATACTTCAGAATCCACTTCACTGCTAACCAATGTTCTTTGCCTGGATTAGCAAGAAATCTGCTTACTACTCCAACTGCAAATGCAATGTCCGGTCTTGTACACACCATTGCATACATCAAGCTTCCTACAGCTGAAGCATAAGGAATTTTCTCCATTTCTTCTTTCTCACTTCTAGTTGATGGACACTGATCACGAGTCAACTTAAAGTGACTGGCTAATGGACAACTCACTGGTTTTGTCTTGTCCATATTGAACCTTTCTAGAACCTTCTCAATGTATCTTTCTTGTGATAGCCAAAGTTTTCCAGCTTTCCTATCACGAGAGATATGCATGCCAAGAATTTGTTTTGCTGGACCCAAGTCTTTCATATCGAAATACTTGTTTAGTTCCTTCTTTAACCTGCTAATTTTATTAGCATCCTGACCAACAATCAACATATCATCAACATAAAGTAGAAGTATAATCAAATCTCCATCAGGAAATTTATGAACGAAAACACAATGATCTGAAGCCGTCCTGTGATACCCTTGATCCTTCATGAATGATTCAAACTTTTTGTACCACTGTCTTGGTGCTTGTTTCAGCCCATATAAACTCTTCTCTAACTTACAAACCAAGTGTTCCTTACCTTTAACTTCAAACCCTGTTGGTTGTTCCATATACACATCTTCCTCCAAGTCACCATGAAGGAAAGCGGTCTTGACATCTAGTTGTTCAATTTCTAGGTTCATACTTGCAGCCAGTCCCAATACTAACCGTGTAGAGGACATCTTCACCACCGGAGAGAAAATCTCATCAAAATCAATACCCTTCTTCTGCCCAAATCCTTTCACCACTAGGCGTGCCTTATACCGTGGTTGTGAATTTCTTTCTTCGGTCTTGATTTTGAAAACCCACTTATTTTTAAGAATTTTCTTATTCTTAGGTTTTTCAACCAACTTAAAAGTGTTGTTCTTATGCAATGATTCAATCTCATCTTGCATAGCTTTCAACCACTCCTTCTTGTGTTCATCATCTATGGCTTCTTCAAAACACTGTGGTTCTCCACTATATGTAACCATCACATACTCGTGTGGAGGATACTTGGTAGATGGTGCTCTATCTCTAGTCGATCTTCTCAATTCAGCTGGTGGTTCATGTTGAACTTCCATTCCTTGCTCAACATCATCACCCATAGGAACATCTTCATGAGCTTCATCTTCATGATTTTGTTCTTCACCTGCATTATCATGCATAACCTTAGGAGAGATATGTGGATCTAGATCAATGAGATCATTACTATGATTCTCATGCTTCTCAACTTTTCCGAAGTCCTCAATAGTTTGATTTTCAAGAAAGACCACATCTCTACTTCTAATAATCTTCTTATCGACTGGATCCCATAACCTGTATCCGAATTTCTCATCTGCATATCCTAAAAAGATGCATTGCTTGGCTTTATCATCAAGCTTTGCTCTTTGATCTTTAGGTATATGCACAAAAGCCCTGCAACCAAACACCCTTAGGTGTCCATAACTGACTTCTTTCCCAGCCCACACTCTCTCAGCTACATCTCCATCTAATGGTGCTGAAGGTGATAAATTAATCAGATAACATGCAGTACGCATTGCTTCACCCCAGAAGCTTTTAGGCAGCTTTGCTTCTGAGAGCATACATCTGATCCTCTCCACAATAGTGCGGTTCATGCGTTCTGCTACACCATTTTGTTGTGGAGTTTTGGGAACTGTCTGTTCATGTCGAATACCATGTGTTTTGCAATACTCTTCAAACGACCCGATGTATTCTCCTCCATTATCAGTGCGAATGCACTTCAATGGTTTTCCTGTCTCCCGTTCTACCATGTTGTGGAAATTTTTGAAAACTGCAAGTACCTGATCTTTGGTCTTTATGGCATATGCCCAAACTTTCCTGGAAGCATCATCTATAAAAGTAACGATATACAAAGCACCACCAAGTGTTTTGACCTTTAAAGGTCCACAAACGTCAGAATAAACAAGCTCCAAAACACTGGATTTTCTTTCAGATGCATTCCTTTGAAAGGAAACTCTATGTTGCTTTCCTACTAAACAATGAGAACAAGTGTTTAAATTTATACCTTTTATGTTCGGTAAGTCTTGTCGTTTAGCAAGGATTTGAAGTCCCTTCTCGCTCATGTGCCCGAGTCTTCTATGCCAAAGATCAGTGGAAGAATCTTTTTCAACTGCATTCAATTCTCCTTTACACAGTTTTACTTGAGTCCTGTATAAAGTACAACACTTCTTCCCCCTTGCTATCACCATTGACCCTTTTGTGAGCTTCCACTTTCCATCACCAAAGTGACTGTGGTACCCTTCATCATCTAATACTCCGGTAGAGATTAGGTTATATCGAAGATCTGGTATATGCCTCACATTCTTAAGAATCAATGTACTCCCTGTGCTCGTCTCAATTTTCACTTCTCCAATTCCTACGATTTTTGAGAAACCTAAGTTTCCCATCCTGACTTTGCCAAGGTCACCAGTTCTGTAAGAGTTAAAGAAATCCTTACATGGAATAGCATGATACGAAGCACCTGAGTCAACCAACCATGTTGTTTCTGGTTCTGACTCAGCCATACTTAAACAAGTGTCTCCACAACCTGAGAGTAAGATAATGTCCTCACCTGAGGCAACTGCCGCAACATTATCTTGTTTTTCATCATCCTTTTTATTTTCCTTCTTTGGTTTCCTGCAATCACTCTTGTAATGACCCATTTTTCCACAACCAAAACATCTAACTTCTTTCTTTGGTTTTGATCTCCCCCTTGACTTGTCACGGTTATGAGGTTTTCTACTTTTACCTCTCCCCCGTCTTTCTGTAACAAGTGCCTCTGAATGAGACTCGTCTGACGATGATTTCCTTCTTGTTTCTTCATTCAACAAACTACCTGTTACGTGATTCATACGCATTATGCCATCAGGAGCAGAATTGCTAAGAGACACCACCAATGTCTCCCAACTATCTGGTAAAGAATTTAGAAGAAGTAAGGCCTGCAACTCATCATCCAAAACTAACTTCATTGCAGAAAGCTGGTTTACTAGACTTTTCATCTCATTCAAGTGTTGAGCAATTGAGGTTCCTTCTTTATATTGTAATTTTCCTAGCTTTCTGAACAAGTAAGCCTTTTTGGCAGCTGTCTTCTGATCATACAATTCTTCTAATTTCCTCCATAGACTATAAGCGGAAGTCTCCGTCGATACATGATGAAAAACACTGGGTTCTACCCATTGTCGAATAAATCCAACAACCTTACGATCTAATACCTTCCAGTCTTCTTCATCTATCTTCATCGGTTTTGTACCGTGATTTTCAATGGGTACAGCTAGGTCTTTGCAGTATAACAAATCTTCCATTTTTGCTTTCCACATCAAGTAGTTTTCTCCATCTAAACTAATCATTCGATTAGTATTCACTTCCATATTTCTGAACAATAAATCCAACCTTAGCTCTGGTACCACTTGTTGGGAAAAATAACCTAATTAACTTGTTCAGGAATATGAAGATAAACGATGCGAAAGTAAAAGTAGAGACACCAAGATTATTTAACGTGGCAAAAAACCCCTCCAAACTAGAAGGTAAAAAACCACGGGACCTAGTCCAGAAATCTTCCACTATAATGATAATAATGGGTTACACAACTCTTCAAGATGTGTAGAAACGCTCTTGGACAACTCTTCACCAAACCTATGGTGGATAAACTGAACAAAGAAACAAAGAAATAAAAATCTCTTACTCCTTAGGATTTGAACAAATCCTAGATTCCTAAAGGTTGAAGAAGATAACCACAAACTAAATTGCTTCACAAGATTAATAATCTTCTTTCCTTCAAACCAATATTCTGCTCTTTCAATCTCTCTTGAAAGAACCACTTCAGAAATTTCTCTTTCTCTGACTTCTCTTTGTTCTGGAAGTTGTTGTGTATAATCTCTTCCCTTTCATTCCCTTTTATAATGATAAATAGGGAGGTTTACCAAAAAGAAATAGGAATTCCTTTTTAGGCTTGAAAAAATAGAAACTTCTATTTTTTCCCCAAACAAGGAATAAGGGAAATCCTATTCCAACTAGGAGTCCTTTTATTATAAGGAGGGACCCCAACAAGAGGAAGAGAGGGCTTATTGACATAGAAAATAAACGGTCTTAGGGGCTTGGTGAAAAAAAAAAAAAATAGTGTCACTTAAAACTTCGCACCCTGAAATACTTTTTTGGTTTTCCAAAACGGTGGCTTATTCATATGTAGGACCTCATCAGAATTTATTTTTAAGTGGTTTCTGGTAGACTAGTTTTACTTGTTATACTGTTGGGGCGCCTATAGATGCCCCTAAAATTATATTGGCCCGCTTATCTCTTTGTGCCCTCTCACTAGATTAGTCTGAGAGCACTCAAACTAGATCTAGTATGTGTTGGGCTTGAACAACACAAACTCAGGCCAATCTGAGATCCTCGGATTGCTTCAGTTTGTAGGCATCAAACGGCTCAATTGTGACCGAGGGGGTGCCAAGAGAGGCATAGAGTAAGAGAAAGGGAATCGGGTGAGCCTTTAGAGGCGCCCTTATATTATTTGTTTACTATATTTTGTTTCCAAATCTGTCACGACCTCTTTTGTACAACATCATGGTTCATGTCTTTTGATAATGAAAGGTGGTAGTAAGTAGGTGAACGAATTAAATCAGCTTTCAGTCAACTTCGAGTTCACTGCTACTCCAACGTCCGACTACCACACGCGATCTACACATACCCACCTTTATGGCTTTATCATTGTTAGTCACTTCACGAGTTCAGGTATTTCTCGATTACCTTATAAAATAGATAAGGGAGTTTTGGCCAAAACTCCCTAAGAAATTATGACTTCAGTTAAAAAGGATTCATCAAAGTTTTTTAGGCTTCACCTCCCTGATGGCAATTATGTAATTTTCAATTTCAGTAAAAAGACCAACCTAACCCTAGTCTAAGAAAATACCTTGCAAACACCTTGTACTGCCTTGCAAACACTTTGCACTGCCTTGTAAAGCCTTGCAAACACCTTGCAGAGCCTTGCAAAAACTTTGCAGAGCCTTGCGAACACCTTGCATAACTTTTGCAAATACCTTGCACAACCTTGCGAACACCTTGCAGAGCCTTGCAAAGCTTTGCACATACCTTGCAGAGCCTTGCAAACACCTTGCAGAGCCTTGCAAACACCTTGCAATGCCATGCAAATCGTTTGCAAATTAGTTTTTGAATTGATTTAACATGAAATTTGTTACAAATTATTATATATTGTCTAATAGAATGTTGTATCGAAAAACTAGCTAAAACCCCTACAAATTCATAATAGTCATTTTATAAACTCTAGCACCATCATTTTACATTTCTTTGAAAAACTTCCAAAGCTTTCATGAAATTCTCAATTTGAACATAAATACCAATCATGATTATCCAAGAAAAAATATTTCTCACAGGCATTTCATCTAACAACTTTATTGCTATTTCAATCAACCTAAGTCTTGTATAACCAACTAACGTTGCATTCCAAGCAACAACATCTCTTTCAAGCATTTTATCAAACACATTGCTTGCATCAACTATACTTTCACAACTTCCATATAAACCCAACAAATAAGTTTGAACATAAACATCAAAACTAACAAATTGTCATCCATCATTCATAACTCAATGAAAATAAAGCAATGAAGAAGTTGGATTACACCTTGAAACACTATCAAATTCTCCTTCCATTGAAAGTATATAAAACTTTCTCTCTCTAGAATTTAGAACCAAAAACTAAATCAAACCCCTTAAAAGCCTCTTCAAACAACAAGCAAATAGATTAAATCACCAAAACCTAAAAACATCAACTTATCTTATAGCCAAAATCGATTCAAACCCCAGAAATTCTAATCGGCATCGACAATCCAACTCGGTTCGTTCATAAGAAAAACTCAAGTTCCTAATTTATTAGTTAGATTATTATAAGGTATTTCTAATTGAATGAAGGGTATTTTTGACTCTTAAAAAGTTGGTGCTTTTAAAAATGTCCTTCAAGCCTATTTTTATAACTTACTTGGGGCCTAGCTAGTTAAAAAGATGGATTGTCTTTTTAACAAAAAAATACAAGAAATTGGACCTCCGGCCCAATTTCCTGAATAGATAATCAGTTTTCTTTGTGACCCTCTAATTCACGTGATATGTCAAAATGACACATAAAGTACGTTATGACCTTAAATAATATGTTATGAACTACACAACGCAATATAGTTGTTCGTAATATGTTATGAATTCCATTTTAAAACTTCCATTCTCTTTGTAAAAATTTTGTACTTTGCATAACAATTATGATCATACTCTATTTTATTTTAATGTCATCTGTCTTGTGTGTCATAGAGACAAGAAAAAGGGGCAAAAATATAATTGGTAACCCGTGGACTTTTTACTTGCTTCTTTTTCTTTTTACGAGAAAAGGTCTCCAACTTATTTATAGACTTTCATCAAAAAAAAAAAAAACTTATTTATAGACTTGAAACAGATACGAGTATTTTCCAAAAAACCCTCTAGTTTATGATCGGATTCATGCCTCACCCCTCTAGTTTATTGAAAATATCCATATGGCTTAATTTTCTTCTTATTCGTCCATTGAATGTTAATTCATTTTCGTGTTTTCAGAAGCACCCTCCTTTTAATTCCTTCACATAGTCAACTCTTTATCTCTTGCTCTTTCATGGTGCAAGCTTTTACGTCGTGAAGAGCCACGGCCTAATGATCTAGAAGCCAAAGATAATCATTTCTGACCTCCGAAACCTCTCGAGTCCATGGAAGCTCGACTTCGCCTCACACCCCGAAACCGACGCTTCTTTCCCCTATTCAATTATTTACTATAACTACGATTGTTGGTTTCATGTTCTTCATGGGCGTATTCTTCTTGTTTGCGTCTTCCATGACGATGGAACTGAGAAGACTGCCCATCATCACTATCCAAGGCAAATCTTTAAGCTTCTCTTTGATGGTTTTCAGATGGATATTTTCTATCTGCTTCCCTTTCCGCGATGTCATGTCTTTTATGTTTGTCTCTCCATCAACGAAGCTTTGTCCATCAATTGTTGTATTCACCTCTTGACTGTTGAAGATGATCACTAGTAGCATGATTCTGATCTTTGATAAATCAACCATGGGTAGCCCTGGACATGATCAAAACGAAAAAAAATATTCTTAAAAGAAAATACAGTAGATCAAAAGGATGAAAATATGAAGAACTATGAAGCATTTTTGTTGTTGTTGTTTTAAGCACAAATTTCATCACATCTTGGGAGGTTGTTCCTTTCAAATTTTCATCAATATTCCATGGTACTTCAGTATGATGTATTATTCCATGTTTAGCTCTTTCCTTACTCACGTACCAAGAGCAAATTTGTCGTCTCCGGTGTGTGACTACTAAATCTAGCTACAACCATCTCAAAGTGAGAGAATATAGAGAGAGACACTAGTTATAGACTTGGAAATTTGTATAATAAAGCTAGACCCAAATAATGAAATAGCAAGATAAAAGATCAAATGAAAAGGGATAACTAACTTACCGATTAAAGCAAACAGATTTCGATTATTCTGTATGAACACAACGTCACCCAAAATTTCTAACTATCAAGATCCAGATGAGAAGAACTGGGTATGATTTCGATTACTCTGTATGAACACAACATCACCCAAAATTTCTAACTATCTATTATATTAAAACAGCTCAGTCGGTTATCCGGGAGATAAGTTTGACCATCAATTTTTATTGTGATTTTCATAAAGATCACATCTGACGGTTGTTATAAAATCTCTTTCGTGTAAATCCAGTCAAAATAGAAGGGTAGTAGTGTCAAACGACCAAAATTGGTTAGGATATCCCTACATAACTACCCATGTATTTCTCTCCTTCACGATTTTCAGTCATTGATTTATTGGTTAATATGTCAGGCGTTAGTCAAGAGGGATCTTCCGCGTCCGTAGGATGGGGAGGAAACCTAGTCAAGATCCAGATAAGAAGAGCTGAGTAAATCTTAAAACAAGGGGCAAATTAAATTATAACAAAAAGTAGTAAGATCTCACATTAAAAGACTAAAATTTAGAATATTGAGACTCGGAAAAAAAGAAAGAAAAAACCCACTGAAATTGATGATTAGTTTGTGTATAATTTGTTGCTTTCTATGTCTGTTATAATATGTTCTGTTTCTAGGAGAATTCGAGAGTGTAGAGAGAGAAAAACATTGAGAAGAAGGGTTTGGTACTTTTTAAAGTCGTCACTGACGACACATAAGGGCAAATAGGGAATAGAAAGTATAACTTTAACAACTGCTTACAGAACAAAAAAGACCGTCTGAGTATTTTCGCTGAATTAAAAAGCTAGGCAGGTAATTGGTCATAAACTAGGGGGCCATTTGCAAATAACCCAATAAATATTGGGCCCAAATCTAGTCGGAGAAATAAAATGATATGATGGACCACCAAATCCAGGACGTGGACCAAGGATATACGAGAAAAGAGGTAGGTGAGAATATAATTTTCTGTAATATTTGGATATTTCAACAAGGGCATGTTAGTCATTTCAATAAAATGGATAAACTACTAACTGACAAAAACGAGAAAGTCGGCAACTGTCGGCCGGTGAACCAGAGACAAAAACGGCGAAATGCTTCGTCTCCGTGTTTAATCCTAAACCCATAAAAAGCTCTCTCTCTCTCTCTCTAAAAACTGTCTCCTTTCCTTCACGCCGTTAAATTCTCTCCTCCACAATTGCCTAATTCAAACCCTAACCCTAATTCCGAATTTTCTACTTCAGATAAGATCACAAGAAAGAAAACTGAGTCACCTTAAAGATATTAAAAACGAAAAAAACAATCATCATTTTTCTCTTCACGCGCTAATCTGAAACTCCAAATCCTTGACAATGTCAGCTCATTAACTTCCCTCTCCATACTATTGTGTTTTTTTCCGGTAGGTTTTTCTGATCGAGCTGAAACTGTTTCTTCAATTTTCCCGATTAATTTCAAAATTTAAACATTTTTCTTTTCTCTATTATTCCCGTTATTTTGAATCAGAAAAAAAAACTGTTATTTTTCTTGACAATATATATTAAGTTTTATGCATTTTCAGGATTTAGGATCAGGGTTAGCCGGAAAATTTAATTAACGAAATCAAATCATCAAAAGCTATACTAATGCTTGAAATTTCACATTTTCATAATTTTTCTTCGAACCTTCAATTTTGAATTTTGATATGGATTTGTAATCCCATGTAAATAATAGCTGTTTTTTAGGGTTTGTGTTTGCAAGGATAATGGTGAATACAAGATTTGTTTGCTTGATCATAAAATTGACTTTATTTTTATTGTAATAAATCTCTGAGGAACTCAGCTAGATTTTGACAGTTTGAACAGTAATAAAAAAATAAATGAAGATTTATTGATATTTGAGCTCATAATTCATTTTCTTGGTGCAGCTAAGCAGAATTAGACCAAAATAAGTTTTATCAATTGGAAATTATGGATGTTGCTGAGGTTGAAGAAAGTCTTTTCGCAGCAAGCGATGCCAAGGTATATATGAAGCTAAATTTTAAGCTCCATAATCCTTTCATGGTTGCTCGAAATTCCTTGTAATTGCTAATTTAATGTGTTGGTGTTTGCGATTTCCTACGTAGGCGGGCATTGATAATTTAGATGGATTAGAAGTTCTTAGGAAAATAAAAGTCATTGTTTATTCCGAATTTTCGATACTTGTTGAGTTTAGAAGCCCGATTGATTTAGAAACGGATTCCTACTTTTGTAGTTTTAAGTATTTTTCATTTTTCTAATACCCATTTAGGCATATATATGGTTTTGAAGATTCTTTGCTTGAGGTAAATGATTTTGTATTTTGGTTTCATATACAGTTACATGGAGGGATGTGTAGAATGTTATCCGGGATCGTTTACAAAATTTTGGAGATATTTCCTGTATTAGAAGCGTCACGACCTAGAAGCAAATCGGGTATCCAAGCTCTATGTTCGGTTCATGTTGCACTCGAGAAGGCGAAAAACTTACTCCAACATTGCTCAGATTGTAGTAAACTTTACTTGGTATGTTTCAAATGCCTCCCAAATTTGCTCCCGATTGATTACTTATTGACATTATGAATCACGATTAGTGATGTGAAAATTATAAATGTGTTTCGAATTTAGTGCCACGAGACTAGAAACTGTTTGCTAAAATTGTTCTTTTTGTGGATGTGTGATCTCGTTTTAATTAACATCATTCCAGCATCAAATTTAACTTCTATTGTGGTTGAAAATCTTTAGGAGTTTTAATTGGTAACATTGTTTTCTTAGGCTATAACTGGGAATTCTGTCCTCCAAAAGTTTGAGAAGACAAGGTCTTCTCTTGAGGATAGTCTAAGGCGTGTTGAAGATATTGTCCCACAATCTGTTGGTAGCCAGGTAACTAACGTAAAATCGAAGTTTTTTTCTTTAATTAGTTTCCTATGGTTTGGTTGCCTATTCCAGAAAATCCAGATACGTTTTCGTTTTCGTTTTCTTTTGTTGTTATTTGGTGCACAACTTTTCAGAATAATAACCTAACCTATGTTTGTAATCTCATTCTTTCTAGATTTTAGAGATTGTAAAGGAACTCGAATCAACTGAGTTTTCGCTTGATCCAGCAGAAAAACGAGTTGGTGATGAAGTGATTGCATTGCTGCAGCTGGATAGAAAATTTAATGGCAGCAATAATGATAATAATGAGCTTGAAACCTTTCACCAAGTTGCCACAGGACTTGGCATTACTTCTTCAAGAGTTGCTCTCACAGAGAGACGAGCTCTTAAAAAGCTCATTGAAAAAGCTCGTCTCGAGGAAGATAAGAAAAAGGAGTCCATTGTGGCTTACCTATTACATCTCATGAGAAAATACTCCAAGCTATTCAGAAGCGAGTTTGCAGACGAAAATGATTCACAAGGATCCTCTCCTTGTTCTCCCACTCTGCAGGGATCTGAGGATGATAGTGGCTCAGGGGCTAATGGTAAAGCTTTTGAGAAACAATTCTCAAAAATATGTTCTTTCAATTTTAAGCCCAGAGGAAAGATATCAGGGACAATGGCAGTCCCACCCGAGGAGTTAAAGTGTCCAATTTCGTTACACCTCATGTACGATCCTGTCATTATATCGTCCGGTCAAACTTACGAGCGTGTCTGTATTGAGAAATGGTTCAGTGATGGGCATAGCACTTGCCCAAAAACTCAGCAGCAACTTGACCGTCTCAATTTAACTCCAAATTACTGTGTAAAGGGTCTTATTGCTGGTTGGTGTGAACAAAACGGTATCCCCGCCCCTGATGGACCTCCCGAGTCACTCGATCTCAATTACTGGAGACTGGCATTATCAGAGTGTGACTCTACGAATTCACGATCCACTGGAAATTTAAGTCCATCCAAGTTAAAGGGGGTCAATGTGGTTCCTCTAGAAGACAGTAGTCCTAAGGAAGTCAATGGAAATGAAATGCCGGTTATATCGGGCCAGGAGGCCAAGGACTGCGAAGTGGACATGTTTGAAAGGTATGATAGTCTACTAAAGTGCTTACGTGATGGGGAAGATATGACGAGACAATGCCAAGTTGTAGAACAAATACGACGCTTGTTGAAGGATGACGAAGAAGCTAGGATGTTTATGGGTGCCAATGGGTTGGTTGAGGAGCTAGTAAGGTTCTTGAATTTAGCTGTCCGAGAAGGAAATGGAAGTGCTCAAGAAAATGGAGCCATGGCTCTCTTTAACCTTGCTGTGAATAACAACAGGTGCTTACCTCTCAAATTTCTTTACTTGTTACTGAAATACTTCAAATCCCAATTGAGATCAAAAGAAATTGACATTCAAACCAAAGAAGATTAACCATTTTGAGTTTGAATGTTCGAATCCGCTATACTTACTGCATCATCATGATAATGTCTTGTGTTTTCTAAGTCTTCTTCGATTATTTTTCATGTTTTCACAGGAACAAGGAGATGATGTTATCTGCTGGAGTAATTCAAGTATTGGAGGAAATGATACTCAATCCGGAGTCCTCTGAATCAGGTTCTGCTCTTTATTTGGCCCTTTCATGTCTGGAAGAAGCAAAGCCGATAATCGGATCAAGTAAGGCAGTTCCTTTCTTAGTTCAGCTTCTTCGAACAAATTCATCATCCCAACAATGCAAACTTGATGCCCTCCACACCCTCTACAACCTTTCGACCCACTTGCCCAACACAACCCACCTCCTCTCTGCTAACATCATAGATGGGCTTGGGGCTCTCCTCACGGACCACATATTGGTCGAGAAAACAATTGCTGTCCTTATAAACATAACTTCAAATAAATCAGGCAAAGCAGAAATAATGGCAGACCCAGAACTTGTTAGTACGCTCGCTTCTATTTTAGATACCGGTGAACCCATGGAGCAAGAACAAGCTGTTTCATGTCTTTTAGTATTATGCAACGGAGATGAAAAATGTACAGATATGGTTCTTCAAGAAGGGATAATACCTGCATTGGTATCAATATCAGTAAATGGAACTAATAGAGGGAAAGAAAAAGCGCATAAACTTCTTATGTTGTTTCGTGAACAACGTCAGAGAGATCCTTCCCCTGTTAAGATTCGTCCACCAGAAGAACACGAACATGATCACCATCAAGAGCAAGAACAAGAACAAGACCAAGAGAACAGCGGTGAGAAATTGCCGGTGCCGGAACCTAGAATGTCATATAAATCAGCCTCTAGAAGAATAGGAAGAGGATGGAATTCTATATGGAAGAGCAAGCCTTTTTCAGTTCACCACTACTAGAGTTGTATCTTTTGTGGGCAGCTATATGTAAATTCCTCTTCTTTTTTTTTTTTGAATGTGGGTATTTTATTTATTAATTTCCTTGAGGAAAAGGAAATGAGATGTATAGGGTGTTAATGTAATCTTTTGTAAGTTAGTTTTCCTCTTGTGGGGATGATAATGTATTGTTAACATATAATGAACATTGAGACTATCGAGTTTCTTGAATCCGTTAAACCTACACTTCACGAATTATCAGAATCATCAGATATATTTTTTACGTTTTCACGACACAAGTGTTTATTATTCGGTTATGATGTAATGAGTAATTATCAGTCTTAGTGACAGTTCTGACACTTCAATATATTACTTTAGGGAAATTACATCACCAAGCCCGTCTAGCTCAGTTGGTAGAGCGCAAGGCTCTTAACCTTGTGGTCGTGGGTTCGAGCCCCACGGTGGGCGTTCGTTTTTTGCCTTTTTCGGTTCTTATGCCTGCCTATAACACCTTTTTTTTTTTTTTTTTTTTTTTTTTTTTTCTTTTTTTGAAAGTAAAATAGAATAACCAACAAGAGAGTCATTACAATTCTATGTCTAATAATATCGGGAACAACCTCCCACTACAACTATGAGTCTTGGTCCGTTTAGCGAAAGAGTCAGCTAGGTCATTGCCTTTACGAGGAATATGGGCGAAGATCGTAGCTTCAAAGTGAGGTAGCAGTTGCTTGATCAATGTGACGTGGAACTTCGTTTGCAAGTGTAGTTGATAGCTCAGAGTTGTTTAGATGATTGATAATGGCCTGGTTATCACCCTCAATATGAAGATATTCAATATTATGCATAATTGCCCATTTGATGCCTTCTAAAATTGTCCTAATTTCTGCTTCTTCCGTTGTCCGAGTATTAACAATAGAAGTGTGAGCGAATAAAAATTCAGCTATGCCGTTAAAAAAAATGGTGTTAATTCCTACCGGTTCCGCGATGTTGGTAAAAGAAGCTTCAGTACTTTGTTTAATAAACGGAGTAGTTAGAGCCTTAGAGGAGTCCATCTGTGTTGTGGCATCTGAGATGGTGGGGTGAAGTGAGTAGTTATATGAGGGAAGCTCAAAATTTGTTTAACTACCTTTTCTGGTGTCGTTAGAGTGTTGAAAACAGTTGTCACATCTTGCTTTCCAAATAAGCCATAAAATAGTTGCATGGAAAGATGTCAGTTCGTTACTAACATGATAATGAGTGTCATTCCACGAAATAATCAATTGCGTTAAATATAAAATATTAGAAGAGTGTATGTGAAAATAGAACCATATGTTTCTAGCAAAACTACAGTGAAGTATAAAGCATGCTCAAGAGTTTCAATTTCGTTACAGTATGGACAGGTCGTAATATTACCAATATATTTATGAATAATATGACGCACATGCAAGCTATTAGTACAACATTTCCATAAGAACTAGAAAAATACGAATGATCGTTTTAAGTTTCCAAATGAAGTTTCAATCGACCGTGATCCGACTAATAGTAGGACGAATAGTAGTAAGTTGTTGATACATAGAAAGCACTTCATAATTACCCGAATTTACACGAATTAGAGAGGGACCATTTAATCGAGTATGATCCGTCCCCCAGGATGGTAATGGAGAGGATAAGGCGGTCAGTATCGTAGTCAAAGGTGTCGGGATTAATTGGACATCTCAATTATGGTCATGGATGAGATGGGAAACCCACGTGAGAGAGGAGTTGTAAATGTTGAAAATAGGGGGAGGAAGGTTGGGAATCCAGTAGTCTGTCCAAATGTTGGTAGAACTACCGTTATTGACCTCCCAAATAGAGAGAGGAGTAATCTGAGTCAATTGTTTATGAATGGTTTTTCAGATCCAGAAGTTTGTTTGCCTGTCAGGCCCTAGGTAGGGAATATTAGGAAAGTATTTCGCTTTCAGAAATTTAACCCAAAGGGTATTTGGTTCCGTTCAGAGGGGTTAACCAAGCTTACCGAGGAGGCTTGGTTGTCTATAAACGGATCCCAGAGACCCAGGCCGCCATAAATCTTAGGAAGACAAATGGTGGACCAAGCCTTCGTGCAAATGCCTTTAGATTTTCTCCACCGATAAAACCGTTGACGGTCTTAATGCGATTGCAGACGCCTTTAGGAATGATGAAGCATTGCATCTGATATCGGAGAACGGTCGAGGCTATTGCTGAAACAACAACCGTACAACCAGTTTGAGACAGAAACTTGTTCTGCCAATAGGAAAGTTTAAGATGAATTTGGCTGGCAAGTGAGTTAACAACTTTTGTCTTATTCGCCCCAATGAAGAGTTGAGCGCCCAGATATTTGTCAGAGGGGAAGCATGACGGACTCTGAGGCTTCTGGTGATGATCCTCTTGAATTTAGGATGCGAGTTACGAGAGAAGAAAATATTGGATTGTGCAAGTGTATAATCATAACTCTTTCAACAAAAGAAGTGCATAATCATAACATAATATATGTTCCTGTAGGCGTTTTATTTTCATTCTATGAATCTCATTCATCTAATTCTAATAGAACTAAAACCAAAATCTTGTGAGCCAATTAAACCTCGTGTCACATTTTAGATCCCACTCACAAATATATAATGGCCATGAGAGGAAAAAAAAAAATGTTCTTAATGTCCTCTCAATGAAGATCTGAATCATTTCAAGGTCTTTGAGAACGAGGACATTGAGTGACGAAATTATTAATCTTAGCAACGATATCAAAATAAATATCGTACATGATCACATAAACAAGATCAAAGTGAAGAAGTGGAAGAAGACGATTTTTCTTCTTTTCAGCAGATTAAGAAAACAACGAAACGCATAGTACAGACGAATTAAAGTGAGATAGTGTATGCTTATCTCTACCTTCTTTCAGATCGATGAACTGATTTCATATTTGATGTTCTTTCTAACCAATTCCTCCACTTTATGTTCGATTTTTCCCAAAGAAGTTCAAGATTCTTCGGTGATTAGATTTTTATCGGGAATATAAATATTCTATATTACAAAACATAACTTGTGTTGTTGACTGGGACAAAACAAATGTCTTCTACGATTACTAGGATAAAATTCAACTCATCTTCCTCTCTCATTAAATCTCTCTCCACATAAATTGTTCACTTCTCCATCAATTTAGTAAATAAAAGTATTTAATTAATCTTTGAACTGAGATCTAGCACAGTCCATGTTTCTGAGTTATACAAAAATTTCTTAAATAATATTGCTAGCAAGTTAAATTTTAGTAGAAGACTCCCGATCTTTTTTTTTTTTTTATCATTTTTGTTAGTAATTACATCTTTTCTTTCTAAGACTACTACATTTATTCATATGTTAATTTACACTATTTGATTTTCCAGGAGAGTGGCCTTACTCTCATTAATGGTTTGTACGATGAAGATGTTTCCACTTAAATTTCTTAACAGGAAAACGAAAATTTATATTAGTTATAAATGTTTGTTTAATGAACCATTATATTTTGTTATTCATTGTTAACGTACAAGGCATAATATATCGCATTTAAACATGTAAAGTGACCGATAAATACGTTGTGCCATAGGAACAAGTTATGTCGACTAGTTTATGTAAAAGAGTCACATACTACATAATTAAATCTCATGAACCACTATATCATAACTTCAGAAAAGGTCATTAGAAGTAGTAGTTATCACTGTACCACATAAGATTTTTAGAGTTTTTTCATAACAATTCTCTCCAATGCAAAACTCAATTTAGAGTTTTTTCTATTTCTAGAGTGTCCTCTTGAGATATCTATAGTTATCCAACTCATCAATATTTGAATTTCAACCAATAAAAATATCATATATTTCAAAATAAGTAATTATGTCTTTGCGAAAATAACCATGTCACGTAAATAAATAAAATTAAAGTTTTGCAGTGGAGACGTATAAGAATTGAAGATCTCTATATTCGTCACTCAAGAATGAGAGTTTCAATTAAAACTTGACAGACAGGACACACATAAACTTTTTTGAGTTTTGTATTGGAAATGCTCTTATGATATTTATTTGAAATAACTTGATTCATTAAACACTTACATCCAAGTATATTTATATGAAATTGCTTACACGCAAGTATCTTATATTTTAACATTTAAAAAAAATTAAAAGTTGTTTAAATTGAACTAGATGTATTACAATTTTAGTAAATTAATTTAATATCATTGCCTCATTTAATTTATTTTCTAATAACTTTTTTTAAATCATTTAATTTAAATTAATTTTTGTAAATAGACACTTACCACAAACATATTATCTTACAAAAAATTATTAAAAGAAAACATTTAACTTAATAAAAATATAGAAGCTTTAAAAGAGGAAGAAATAAAACAAACCAAAACAGTAAAAATAAAAAAAGAGTGATAACTTATCTAATTAAGTTTTAGACTTTGTAAGTCCTTGGCTTCCAGCGGTAAAGATCAGATAAAGAAGAATTCAACAACGAAAACAACGTATGTCGAATCGGAGTTCAGACGGGGAAGTTATAAAAGAAAAAAGTTATCACTCAACAACGAAAACAAAGTAAGTGTGTCCTTTGAAATGAAATAACTAACTTAAGAAAAAAGAAACAAAAGAAAGTGCAAGGGTTAAAAAAAGAAATTGAAATCTCCTATCTCAATAAAATAACCAATTTAAAAAAAGAGAAACAAAAGAAAATAAACAATACTAAAAATTAGGGTATCCAGAATATAACTATAATCAGTATGGAAAGTCGAGCAATAATAAAGTGCGCCTATGGAAACACTGGGTTAAAATTTCATCACATTTGATTGATACAACTGTTCATGCACTACGGCACGGGATACAACCTAGTGTATATATACAGAATCATCACACATCATGATTTTGATGCACATTCTCTAATCAATTGAACTATTACCTTGCGTTAGACTTGATAGAGATAAAATTTAGGAATGCTTGATCGATTGGAGAAATATTAACACTTGATTCAGTATGAGAATGGATAAAAAAGACTTGAATTTGGTGTGAGAGAGGGGGAATGAAACTTGTTTATATTTTCGTGAACAAGGATAAAAGAGGGTTTTATGTTATACCAATCCAACTCCAAACACTAATACCCTCAAATACAAATATGTAAGAACTTTAAAGTTCTACTTCAACATGGGAGTTTAAAAATCGTTATTAACTGATAACTCTAAACCTCAAAATTATGAGAATATTGCGAGCCAACAAAGCTTAATTTTGAATTTCTTTTTTTTTGTTGAACTAATTTTGAAATTCTTAATATCGAAAAATGATAGAGAACAAGAAAATCCAGACATACATCCTATGTGGCTTGTTGTGATTCGTGTTTTTGATGATTCTAAGTCACTAGACAACGAATCACGGCAAGCCACATAGGATGTATGTCTAGAGTATGTCTGTATTTTCTTGTTCTCTATCATTATTGTAATCTAAACTAGTTGTTCTGAATTTCAAATTTCTTAGAGATGTAACAAAAGTTTTGAACAAGTACCCCGCCATAGAATGGATGGTGAGGGGCTAGAACGGACAAATTGGATCCCATCCAACTCGGGTACGGGCAAAAATTGGTTCCAATCTAAAATAATAAGCATTCACACGTGCGCTCTAAACCCTACTGAAAATGTTCTAAACCCTATCAACAGCTTATCGTAATCTCAGAGTTCAGAGACTCACTACGCATCCATCCACTTGTATAAAAAGAGAGAGTAAAAGATCTACAGTAATTACAGTTCACTTCAGAAACCCTAGATCGTCTTATCTACTATCACTTATAGAATCCCCGACCTCTCATGGCTCAGTTGCGGGCTATTTCACCTTCTTCTTCCCCCAATTTAGTCTTCAACGGAGCTAAGAAACCAGGTAAATCTTCCCTCTTTTGATTCCTGAAGAAGATCTGTATCCTGTAAGGATCTACATAATCTATTGTCTTTTATGCAAATCTGGAAACCCTAATCTCGAAGGATAAATTACTTACTTTTCCCCATGTTTAGTTGAATTATTTCAGAAAAAGTTTGCATTTTTAATGCAGTATTCATATTTTTTCCGCTTCCCATTTCAATTTGATGCCAAATGCGAGATATTTGTGAAAGATTCAGTTCAAATATCTTAGTTAAGCATGATAGAAACTTTATAAGCTGCATTTTTAGTATCTTTACTTTTCGATCTTGAGGATTTTGAACATTTTCAACAAACCTTACTAACATTTCAGCAATGAATTTATAAGATTGAATTAAGATACATGCTTAAAGACCTGGAGTAGAAATTATGGTGATGGGTTGGGCTCGACATGCATCCCTGGTTGCTATATAATTTCGACAATTTGAATATAGTAAATGCTACGGTGCTACCATTTAGGAAACACCAGCGATTTCATTTATTTTGGATGACTAGTTAGGGTTTCAATTGAGAGCATATATTGCATTTTCTTACTCTTAGTAATTCTTTTGAGTTTGTGGGCTAATCACAGAATCTGCTAACTGTCGTACCACACTATGCTGCTCAAGGAATTCGTCACTGAGCCTAGAGGTTATACACACTTACTCTTTCTCATTGTGTACTTACTGTTTTATAGCTTTCGGTGCTTACGAACTCTTTTCTGTTTTCCAGTTAGGGGCACGGTCGAGTGGGCTCAATGGAAATGCCATTGTTCATCAGAGTTCAAATCTTACTCAAGTTTGTAAAAACCATGGTATTCATGTTGCTTAGCTTCAAATCAAGTTCTACTCATTAATTCGGAACTAGCTTTTGAGTAGTTGTTTGAGTTCGGTCCGTTCTTGTTTATTAGGCTCAATTCTAACATTTTACACTTCATACAGCAATTCGTGCTGTAGTGGCCAGCGAGAAAGGGACCGATGTTTCTGGAAAGTCTGAAGGTTTGCGTGGAAAATTGAATAAAGTGGTTTTAGCTTATAGCGGTGGCTTAGACACTTCAGTTATTGTCCCATGGCTAAGGTATATTTCTTGAATGGTTCCTTGCTTGTCCTATGTCTAGGAGATCATATATTATAAAGTTTAATGTGTATTCTCTTATTTATATCAATTGTTTTTCATATGTGTTGGGAATGAGGAATCACCAGAGTGTACGTAAACTTAATAAAAGCATTATCACGTACAGTCATAGAGAGTTGTTTGTACTGATAAAAAATGAAAAAGAAAATCAGAATTGGAGGTTGAAAGCATTCTTGGATTCAGTTTATGCTTGATTGCTCATTATGTGTTCAGATATAAACAGAAAGAATGAAAGCCTTATCGAAAAAAATTAATGAAAATATGGTTGGCCGATTTGTAATATTGGATTTGATATATTGTTGATGGATGTATTGGTAACGTTATGTAACTTAATTTTTGTATTCTGCAGTCTGCACTTCTTCTTTGTTTCATTTAGTTTAGACCTCAAAATCTGATTTTCTTCTTTCATATGACATTGCAGGGAGAATTATGGCTGCGAGGTTGTCTGCTTTACCGCTGATGTTGGTCAGGTATGTCATAAGTATCTATTATCCAAGATTGAGTTGTATGATTCATGATTGATGGTTCTTCTAGGTCTGTGAAAACATGGTACACCTTTTTTTCCCTTTAGGTGACAAAATGCACTATGACCTCATGAAGAATAATTGAATATCTCCTTGTGTTTATTTAATTTCAGTACCTGACTCTAGTAACCTAAATCTTCCAGGGCATCAAGGAACTGGATGGTTTGGAAGCAAAAGCTAAAGCAAGTGGAGCTTGTCAGTTAGTTGTCAAGGATTTGCAGGAGGAATTTGTCAGAGATTACATATATCCTTGCTTGAGAGCTGGTGCTATCTATGAAAGGAAGTATCTTCTCGGAACGTCCATGGCACGCCCTGTTATTGCTAAGGTGATTTCTCACCTGTAATGTAGTATGTTTCTATGTCTAGTTACTGCATGATATAGAGTTGCGCATTTGGCCCAAATTTGCTAAATCATTAGCAATGGAACTTCTTACTCGTATATATCAAGTTTACTAGTTTTTATGTCAAATGAAATGCGCGGGAAATTCAATGGGTGGTATTGGGTTGTAATCAAGAACTCCCTATGTTACTTGGTTTCAATCTCTTCACAGTTCTTTCCTTCACTTGTTATCCCTGTAAAAAGGTTGTAATGCTATTTTAATAAAATTAACACCATCTTTTAAATATTAGGCTATGGTCGATGTTGCCAAAGAAGTTGGAGCAGATGCTGTTTCCCATGGGTGCACAGGAAAGGGAAATGATCAGGTCTGTCTTAAAGTTTGCTATTTAGCAATTTCCAAGTACTTTGGTTCCTAACATGACTTCTAATACCCTTACCATGTTACTCTCCAGGTGCGATTTGAACTGACATTCTTTGCTTTAAATCCTGAGCTCAATGTTGTGGCACCATGGAGGGAATGGGATATTACTGGCCGTGAAGATGCTATTGAGTATGCAAAGAAACACAATGTACCCGTCCCAGTAACAAAGAAGTCTATTTATAGTAGAGATCGGAACTTATGGCACCTTAGTCATGAGGTAACTTTCACTTTGATTAGGTTGAGTTTTTTCTAGCTTCTCTCAATGATTTGCCCTAGAGATTACTCGCGACTGATGTTTATGTATTTCTCATGAATTAGTGATATAGTCCTTTTCGTGGAAAAATTCATCAGAATGTAAAGAGAAGCTGACCCTTTTGTTCCGGCTCTTTTGTTTTATTTTAGGGAGATATCTTGGAAGATCCAGCTAACGAACCAAAGTCTGATATGTACATGATGTCCGTCGACCCGGAAGACGCACCCGACCAACCCGAGTAAATAACCTTCCTTCGTTTCGTTATGAGTATATTTGTGTATATATATATATATATATATATATATATATATATATATAAATATGTCATGCACCATATACTTAGTACCATTAGTGCTAGTTCTTTTCCTTCTCTCCAAACCCCATTGTTTTTCCATTGACGAACTCGAGGTTTCTTGCGTTTCTATTTCTTGCAGATATGTGGAGATTGGAATAGTGGCTGGACTCCCCGTCTCAGTCAATGGAAAGGAGCTATCTCCAGCATCACTCCTCTCAGAGCTAAACGAAATTGGTGGAAAACACGGGATAGGTCGAATCGACATGGTTGAGAACAGACTAGTAGGAATGAAAAGTCGAGGTGTTTACGAAACACCCGGTGGAACAATCCTATTCACTGCTGTTCGTGAACTAGAATCATTGACTCTAGATCGTGAAACCATTCAGGTAAAAGACTCGCTCGCTTTGAAATACGCAGAGTTGGTTTATGCAGGTAGATGGTTTGATCCACTTCGGGAATCCATGGATGAATTCATGAAGAAAATTACAGAAACTACAACAGGATCTGTTAGACTGAAATTGTATAAAGGATCAGTGACAGTAGCAAGTAGGAAAAGTCCATACAGTTTGTATAGAGAAGATATATCGTCATTCGAGAGTGGGGACATTTATAATCAGGCTGATGCTGCTGGGTTCATTCGGCTATATGGTTTACCGATGAGGGTTCGGGCTATGCTTGAGAAGGGTATCTAAGAAAGTTGTTTCTGATCTGTAACAAACCCTTTTCATCCTTAAAGATATTGACTAGAATTAGAATTCTCTTATATTTGTGATTTTTCTTATTTATTTTTGTGACAACATTGAAGCTTTTTAATTAAGGATAAATGGGATTAAATTTTATCTGTTTTGGTTATCTAATGCATATGAATTTGGTCATCGGTATCTTCAAATTTATATATTAAACCCTAAAAATGAATTTGAGTAGTAGAGTTTATCAGTCACAAATGTGTAGGTTCTTACACTGGAGTTACACCAGTTGTTTGTACTTCACAAGAGAACTTAGAATCAACAAAAAGAAAACTAGAGAGGAAGAACTTTACAATATTATACTATTAATTGGACGGTGCTTTTCTTCAGATTGTAGGACTCAATGGACTGATATATCAGCCATTTGAAAGAGTCATACAAAATCAAACATTCTGCTATTTTGAGTGTTATTCAGACCTCAAGTCAGATTCTAGATCTGGATAGAAAGAAACAAATGCTACCTAATACTATTTTAGCCATCTAAGATCAAGATATAACAAACTACCACAAGGAATATAAAATGCAAGACCAATTTCCTACTTCGCTTTCGAATGAATCTCCGTGAAATGATGATAATAAACAGCAGAAAGTGGTCGACTTGGGAGTTGATGTAGTATTTACTGGGGGAATAGATAAGCAAACAGCAGGGGGGAGAATCACAACTGATCAACATCTCTCCATACCTCGCGGAGAAGTTCGTATCTGACAGAATTCCGACTTACATTTTCCTTTGTTTTCCACCTCGGCAATGCCGAACATTGAAAGTTGTTATAAATGATGGATGTCAGAGGTGAATCAAGTTCATCTAGCTCGTCATCGCTATTAAATGATTTCGAAACTGATGACCCACTTCGTAGTAGCTTAGAATCAGTTTGAACTTTTATAGCATTAGAAAGTGCATCCGCAGAGGGAGGTAAATAGATTATCGGAACAGAAATTGCAGGAATGTCTTCGAGCGATCTGTTCTCGCCCTCAACCTCAAAAGACTCCTGCAAAGAACAATTCACAAGTCCAAAGAATGAAACTAGAATTGGTAACGGAGAGAACAGAAGTCTTGAAAAAGAAATCGAAGATTCGAACCTCAGAGTCAAGTGCATCAAAAACAGCTAGTGGAACCAAGTCGGAACAAAACTCATCTGGGATGAATCTGTCAAGTATCTTCTTGATCAAAGGTGCAGAAAATGCAGGGCAAACCTTCAGAATATAAATTTATAACCGAGTTAGTAAATCAAGAAGAAGAAGATGATACTTCAACAAAAAAAGAAGAAGAAGATGATTGAAGCTAGTAAAAGGAATGAAGAATCAACTTCTAGGGAGTTAACCTCTTTTCTGATTGATTTATCCAAGAGCATATCTTTTGGGAGCATCATGAGATCACTTAATGAACTAAGGAGAGGGAAAGATTTGAAGGATGATTCTCGTCTCTCGTCATTATCAAGCTTATTCTCATTTTCGTCGTGTTCATTATTGCCATTGTCTATGCCGATTAGATCTGTTATCCATCTTGACCAGTTACCAATCTGGTTTACAACATCAAAGAGAAAAAGAAAATGTATTCAATGAATATCTTAGGAAACTATTATCTTGAAAAAAAGGCATGATTATCACGACAATGTCCTGAATAGAACCATGTGTATGTTATAATTTCATGTGTTTAAGAATAGAATCATGTTGAATAGTATCCCCCGGGACAATGTCCTGATATTTATGATCGACCTTGCCATATTTTTGGTGTCAACCTTAAATAAGTTCAGAAGCCCAATTCTCGCAAGGGTTATAGATCGAAGTATGATATCCTTGCATATTAGATTAGGGAGGAAAAGGCAGGGGTGCACATGAAAAGAGACGTAGTATACCTTCACAGTGACAATGAAGGATCAGCGTATTACACGGACTGTAACCATTTTTCCTTTTTCTTCCTAATTTTTTACCTAAAATAATAACCGAACAAAAGATGATGTATAACTTACAGCATTTTTCAGTTGAGCACCTGCACCGAAGCTTGATTTCCCGATTGAAATGGGTAAAACACTTGAATCACTAATTGGATCACACATAGGATCTGTTGGAGTCTCCTCAGATGATTCACGAAGAACTGCATTGAACATAGCAACGTCTAATCTACTGATACACTGGTCCATCATCTGCGCACAAGAGCATTTCAATGTTAGTTCAAAATATTGATTGAAACAATGAAATTCATGGAAAGAAAAACTTATTCGTAGAGCTAACATCGACACATCATAATACGGTAAATGACAAGCTCTAGCAATTAGCAGCAACCGTGTAAATATCAAGTTAATGCAGCAGAGAGTTCACCCGTAAACAGTACTTTTACGTTCTCTGCAATGAGTAAGACGAAGCACAAACCCTAGGCGTTTTTTGTTTTTTCTCCTTATCTAAATCCAACTCGTCTTACTCATCTGAATCTTCTGAAGCAAATGGACCCAAAATCAACCCAAATAAGCCATTCACACGAGTCCAACATTACAATCGGACAAAACCGCAGTCTGAACTCTGACTCGAGTCAACTCTAACCTTGAGTCAGACTTCAGATCTGACTTAAGAAATAGCAACCACTGCCTACAATCCCCAATTCCCAAATACACAATAAAGGGGTGGAATATTTTACCAGTCTTGCCAGAACTCGCAAGCAACCACACTCGTGCCCTTCAGCTCTGACAGGGCAAAGCCTCTCATAAGCATCCACAAATGCCTTTCTCCAAAGGGCTAAAGAATAGTTCACCTGATCCTGATCGCCCAAACAAGGTTTCCTTCCACAATGCATTGTGGAAACTGAACCGTCATCTTTACCATTTACCTTTCTGGAGGCAGATTGCATAACTGGTGTGAAAATCTGTGGAAGTTGGAAAAGGAGAACTAAATAAAAATTTTACTAAGCCAAAAGTGTATTGAAATATTGTAGAAATCTTCTCGTAAATACAAGTCCAAAAATATTTAAGGAAGAAAAACTATTAATGTTTGACCTGCCACCACATGGACTCTATGATTCGAGAGAAGATCCACGTCTCAATCTTCTCCAGTGCATTTGTAAATGTGTTCGGGTTCTCCCAGTCATCAAAGTCCGATGTCAGCTTTTTATCTTTCCTTATCTGGGAAGATTCCTTCCATTTCGTTGGAGATCTGTTGTCATGTCCTGAAGCTTCGCTGACTAAAGTTCTCAAGAAAACTGAATTTGAGAGCCAGAAAGTTAACCTGTATCAAGAGACCTAAAAAATTTTAAAAAAAATTGAGGATCTGCGAAACATTTAGTGTTGTACCGTGTACGTTTTCTATATTGGTATGCATGAAGAAATGAAAGGGTTACCTAAATGATGCTCAATAAATATATCGAAGGGTAAATACTAAATAGAAGCGTTAAAATGTACCTTGGTATATCATTACCACATGCTTTTGCAACCAAAGTTAACCCTGAAACTGAACTCTTAGCTGCACTTGCTTTCCTTGCTTTAGACTTTTGCTTGCATGCATGAAGATATAATCTAAAAAGGCGACGAGCTGGAGCATGAACCTTATTGGCTGAACTCCCATGTTCGGCAACAATAGAATAAAGTGCAACTTCAACTGCAGCAGCTTCTCTCAGCTCGGCCTCAAGCTTCTCGATTCTATTCTCTAACTGTATGATTTTGCTACCAGATGAGTTTCTGTTTTCTCCACGGACAACAATGCCATCTCTTTTATCACTTGAGCTGGATCTTCTAGGGCCATTATGAAGAACATCTTCTGAAACACCAATGTCCTTCACAACTTCCGTAAAATGATTATTGCTTAATGAACCATGGCTCTTGAATGAATCTAGTCGTGATTGAACGGACTTCAGATGCCTCAGCCTCTCGCTGGATAGTTGAATACCCTTCCCTTCAGAACCTTTACTTGTGAATGCAGGTGGACTAACCTCCAGCGGAATTGGGATAGCATCCTGCAAATGTTGATTCAAGTTTAAATAGTCAGGGGAATAATTAGGATAATTTTTAAAATGTCCTTCTTGTCCGTCTCCTTCCCTTCCCTCTTCTGTAAAACCAGCATGTCTTCCTTTGGTACTTTTAGCGTCTTCAGACCCATTTCTGCATCCCTCGAAGGTTTTATTATCTTCCATATCTGTCTTCTCACCATCGTGAAGATTTGCACCTGAAGACATAATTTTAGCCCCAAATTGGTTTCTGTTCTGGGAAAGATCCCTTGATGATCTTCGAGATGAAGGCCTATTCAGATGACTGTATGGTGAGCCTGTAAGCATCACATCGGTCTTTGCAGTCTCTGGCTCGAAAGGAAAGTCGTCTCCTACTGGTATACCCCTTCCATTTATATCCTTCACGACTTGTAGTACCTTATGATTTTGTGCTTCCAAGGACCCGGTAGAGTCCAAAGCAGAAGAAGAAAGAATCAAGGATGAATGTGACGAAACATCATCATATGTGAAGGACATAATCTCAGAATCTTCAGCATATTCTCCATTGGCCAAGGAAGAAACTAACTCCTCATTGTCATTATCCAAAGACACACTTTTCGATAAGCTCTCCCTCGACGAGAAGCTGCAGTTAAGTTTATCTAGTGGCTGGATCTTAACGAACAAAAGTGGTTGTATTGTGTTCCTAAAGCTCCGTTTACAATTCATCTGAGAACTGATTGTCATTTTTTCTGTTATTATCCCATATTCAGCTAGATCTATAATAGCAGTTCCTAAGAGCTGACCTCTCACTGTCTTATCTCTTCTAATCTCATACAAATTGAATTCTAAGCAGTTCTTTTGATAGGTATCCTCGTCCCCAGAGACATCTTTCGCCAGATTAACCGGAATCCTGAAAGACTCATTGAACTTGATTCTTCCATCTCCAATACCTGGCCCAAGGGAAGGACTGACAGGTCTAGTAGAACTCGAATTTCGATCCCCATTTTCCCATTGAAGCAGTACAGACCTAAGGGACCTCATAGATTGGGTAGGAGGCCATGGTCTAATCTCTTGGACTTGGACAATATACTCAACCTGAAATAAAGCACCATCTCTTTGGTTCTTCGTTCTCGATGTTGTCATCATCTTGTCTTGATAAGGTCTATAATGAGTGAAAAATTGAAGTTTGAGAAATTTTATTGGCTAGTAGTTAAACTAAAGACCAATGAAGCATAAAAAATTCAATTTCGAGCTTCATTTCGGTAACTCGCTCGAAAACTTCACTAAGAAGAATGCAATTTTCTAAAGACATGGAAATGGACTTGGAGCTGAATCAAACACAAACCCTAACAGAAAAACAGCTTAAAAAGAGGAACTTTTACCAAATTCATTACTTTGTTTTTACAAATGTGATGACAATGCAAGTGATTTTACTTGGTTTGATCTGAATGTCTAGTAAAAAACCTAAAATGACCTAATTGACACATCATTAGAGCTAAAGTTAAAGAAAGTAAAAAAACAGAAATGTAAGGAATACCTAGAATCTAGATCATTCAAACATCCAAAAAAACAGAAAACAAAGCAACAGAGACAATAAACTATCTAACTACAAGTTCAACGAAGAGAGAGAGAGAGAGTATATACTTACAGAGTAAAATCTGATCAGACAAGAGATGCAGGAAAAGTGCAGAGAATGAGATTTTTGTATGTATTTTGGAATCGGCGGTCATGAATATTGACTGATTTTACTCCATTTTTAAGGATGAAAACTCGAAAACTGTGAAAGAAAAAACAGAGGAATCGATGTATAAGTAGTTTTATTTACAGAAAAAAAACTTCACATTTATAGAGAGAGAAAGAAGAAAGAGAGAGAGAGAAACTTGTGTTTTACTACTACTCCTTGGGAGTTCGGAGTGAGTTGTTATAATGGGGGAAGAGGTTATTTTGTCGACATCAGTCAGAATCTCTCACCCCCCATTTGTTTTCTCTTTCCTTTTCTTCCCTTTCTTTAATCTCAACTTTTCCTGGGGTTTATCATCGCAAGTGTCAGTTTCCATTAAAATATGGGGGGACGTTTTGGCGCCACTTATATATTTTTGTTCTAGAGAGAGAAAGAGAGACCCAGAGAGGGGAAAAGGGACAAGGGCATTATGACCAACTCATCTAAATGGTCCCTCTCTTGGCTGGTGGTACATTTGGGTAATGTAATTCCATTCTATTTACCCCCCTAATTATGACCAACTCATCTAAATGGTCCTCCAAATTTGACCTTCCAAACACTCTTTTTCCATTTTTATGTCAGTTGACTATTTCTTTAACAGTTTTACCCTTCTCTCAAAATTTAATCTCTTGTTTTGTCTTTGTTTGGTCATTCTGAAATGGGCCTTTAGTAGACGGTTGACTGACCAATCGGCAAGGTACCAATGATCGATCACCACCGACATACCACCACCAGCGGAAAACGACTAGTTATTTATTTCTCGCTTCATTTACTTTCCCCATCCTATTTCTTCGTGTTCCTCCTTTCATTCCCTCTCTCTCTCTCGCACTCACTTTATCATCTCATTTTTTTCTAGTAAAGGGGAGGTTTTCAAATAAGCGCTTCTTTTACAAATAGGTGTTCTTTTACCCATCATTTGACGAGAAAATTACTAACATTCATTCACTATCACATTAGGTGTTTTCTTTGTCACTACAATGCAATTCCAAATAAGTATGATACCATTTTTTTTTTTTTGGCCTGGGCCCTGTCAATTGATGAAGCCTCTTATATAGATTCAGAGTAAATCAGTTGTCACCAAACGTGTCTAGATTTATCAAAATTACATGCAAAATCAATTAAATTCACATATGCAATCTTTCCGGTTATACACATTAACTGGTATCCTCTTATTGAAACAAATACCTCATTAGAGAATGACGATCTTGACAAAGACAAACACCATGTAGATGTGTTGGAAAAGATTGTTAGTTGTATAAATTGTCTAATACAAACGTTGCTAGTATGTGTCTCTCCACAATCAAAATTGTTGGAAAAAAAACACCCAACTCAGAGTGGGTTTGGGTCCAAGGATAAATAAGTTGAACTAGAACCAAGAAACTCCAACTCGAACAACAACAAGAATACTTTGACAAAAACGGGTTAGTAGAAGGTAAGGTGCACGAGAAGGTAGATGGATGTTAAAATGTCACCTTTGAGTAACCAAATGTCCAAATAGATTAGTTTTTGTTGCTGTTTGGTGGGAGATGCAATCTAGTGAAAAAGAACAGCCTAAATTCTACCTTAAGTTACCGATTGTAATAAGTTGACTAATAAATAGACTTTAAGGTTTGGATTATATTTCTTTATTTTTGTATTCGTGATAGGGGTTAGCAAGTTTTGATTGATATTAGACGTTCCGAGTATGACATCCCAACTCACACTTTTAAATTCAAAAGATTGAATTTAATATGTAGTGATACTAGGAAGTCCAAAAGTGATCACGTTGTTGCTGTTAACACCGGACAAGTTTTTTATCACATGATTTTGGTCTAATAACATAGAATGAGACTTATCAAGCAAAATAATAAAGTCTGGTTCATAATAGTTATTTTTTCTGTTGAACTCTGGTTCATATTAGTCCCTTCGTATGTGGCAGTCATTTTTGTAAATATAAGTGATTAATTTTGTAAAAAAAGATAATTAGTTATTCTAAAAACATATGACTTGATTTCTATTGGTCCAGACCTAAATATTGATAAGTTAGACAATTAGAGATAGAATGCCCTCTCGATATATCTCTTTTTAACTACCACCACATCATCGTAGGGATCCAAATTAATTTTGCATTGGAGAGAGTTTTTAAGAAAAACTATAAATTTATCAATGATCTTAAGGTTTTGAGCTTACCCTTTGTGTTCTTTTCCGCCAATTATCTATCTACTCTATTCATGATTTTTTCGGCTTTTTTTTTTTAAAAAAAAAAAAGAAAAAAGAAAAAGTTAAATTGGGTATTTTCTCATTTTTGAAACCTGTTTGTATCTAGTCTTCAGACCTAGATAAAGCTCAACTTGGTTTGGGGCATAGTTACAGTAGAGCAAAGGTTAAGTTCAATGTCAATCTGGTGGATAATATGGTTATGCAGTCGATCTTTCTTCTCGACACATTGGATAAAGATGTTAATTCGTTCTCCATGAAAGTCAGGTACATTTCATTTTGGTTAATTCGTTCTCCATGAGCTTGTTATGACTTCTTGGTTTTCTGTTGAGACTTGTGATTTTATGCTCTTGTACTTGTAGTTTTTCTTCTAGTCACGCGCTTATTTTAGATAATGTTGATTATGAAAAACATCTTTCTGCAAGGAATGGTACTCTTGGCATTTCCCTGAGCTAGTGAAGATTGTTAATGACAACTATCTCTATGCTAAAGTTGCAAAATATGTGGAGAACAAGTCGGAGCTGTCTGAAGACAAAATTCAATATATACTTACTTGTTTCTTGCCCTTAGTCAAATTCAATATATACTTCTTTCTTTGTTGTCCTTTTGCAGATAGGCCACCATCAGTTTTTTAATTTTTTTTTCTATCTTCCAAATATGAATCTGAAATAAATATATGTAATTCACTTTTATAGTTTGAATACTTGCATGTGTTATACTTCTAGAGATCAATTAATAAAAACTATGTCTTCTCAAATTGACTCATTGTGAAAACTGAAAGCAGTAATTAGCCCTTTCCATTCCACTCCTGTTTATGAGTTTATCCAATATCCTGATCTGGGTGCAACAATAAAGCCATGGCAGGCTATCCCAGTGTGCTACAACTGCTACTTAGGGAAAAAAATGAAACCGTAAGAAAAACACCTTAAAAACACAGTTCCTGGGATTTTAGAATCTCATGATGTTTCTTTTTTTTTTTTTCCTCGGAAACAAAATGAAATCCTTAAAAGCAGCCGCATAGTTAGGGTACTATACATCAATTACGCCTCACAGTTGATCTCCTACCTACAAAAGTCAATCAAGTCTACTCAAAGACTAGGTTCTGACTTCAGTTCTCATCCATGCTCATGACCAAAACCACAACCCAATTTTCTGGTAGGTGTCTGCTATCATTAGATGTGTTACTGCTGCCACCCACCATATGGTTGATTTCTATTACCACCCATCCTATTTGGTCCACTCCCACCTGAATTACCATATGCTCCTCCTTGCGAATAATTTGGGGGACCTGAATTTCCATATGGAGCTCCTCGTGGTCCTGGACCAGGCATACCACTTGCAGAATATTGTGGAGCTCTTCCTTGTGGCGGGTATGGGCCGCTGCTATAGCCTCCACCTTGACCTCCACGATTCGGATAAGAGCCACCAGGGTTTCCACTCTGTGGGTATCTATTGGGCCCTCCAGAGGGTCCACGAGGCTTTCCATAGTGGTGACTAGGTCCACCGACCGCAGGTGGCTGCGAGTTATGCATAGGCTGATTATGACCTGGTCTTAGATTAGGATGCGGTTGTCCAGATTGCTGGATTGGAGGTAGACGCCCATGGTGTTGCTGTGGATGTTGCAATTTTTGCCTCTTTGCTGCTTCTTCCTGTTGTCTTTGCTGCTGTCGTTTTTTCTTTGTCTGGAACTCGTGAGATGATTCAAATTTAGGCAAGCTGTCCATATAAGATGGACCAGTAAGAAGCATATATAAATACCAAGACAACTATTTATGTAGATGAATAGACGATAAAATCCATATATACCTCTTAGGATCACAAGGTAACGGATCCGTCCAGAAGTACTCAGCATCAAGGGCATCCTTAGCCGATATTCTCTTTAGACAGATCAAGGAAAAAGGGAAAGAACAAACACAATTAGAACATTTTCTCGTATTTAATTAAATACTTGCGCAGCATCAGTGACGAAACTTAGATGTAGTGAGCAGATTGTAGATTGGGCTGACATAATCATATCACCCAGATAGGATGGAAGCGCCACAACCCAAAAGCAAGAAGGTAAGTAATAGTGAACAATCCCTATTCAACTATTCAAATGCAAAGTACAAAGTCTGCGTATATGGGTAACTAACTATACGTGAACTTTGATGCTACTCAGTAACGGTGGATCCTGAGTCATCTCAGGGTGGTCAAAGTACCCCTTTTATATCAACAGGTGTCCAATCAAAGAAGAATAAAAAAGAGATACTTGACAAAAGTTTCTCTGAAGTAGCTACATCAGATACTGAGCAGATATGAATGATAAGTAAATAAATAAAAGAAATAACATAATAAAAACAAATCTTTACTGTGGGCAACACTATTGTGTTTTCTTCTCGGAATAAATTTTCTAACATAAATTTATGCAATTATACCTGAGACGGATCGAGAGTTAACATTCTCTCCAGCAACTCCAAAGCATGTCTATCAAAACTATAATGCGCAATAAGTTATGAACTGAATGATTTTAAGATACCAGACCAAACTAGAGAAGAACAAGTTCGTGTAATTTTGATTGTAATCCAGAAAAATCTACAAATAAAAGTATATACTTACTGCTTGAAAACCTCCCTCACACGTCTCTTCATTGGCCTTGACGGTTTGAAATTGTTATACCACGGAATCTTGGATACCCCAGGCCAGTTGGCCTCGTCAGGGTCTCCACACAGCTCAAAAATCTTGTTAAGTTGCTCTGCCTACAGTAGGTATAAAAAGAACTTGTATTGAACTTATGCTTCCAGGGAAGTTGTAACAGGCTATATGAGCATGCATGAAATTATAACTTAACTCAAAGTACCACATAATATATGGCATTCTGAGAGTCACCTTCAGTCTTTGTTTTGCAATATCAATTACCAAATGTATAATTTAATCTTACTCTTTAATTATCTAACCTCCCGTAACTCTCAATTTCCTCTTCCTATAAAAAATCATAGAAAATCCACTTTGGACCTCGTAACAATGACAATTCTATATACACATATGGTGGTGTCAGCATTTTGGCCTGTTTCTTTTCGAAGTATCTGAAACTATGTACAAATGTAGGTAAAGAAACGTCAATACCCGCACCAATATCCACATTGTACAAGGTTTTCAATTTTTTATAAGTTTTATATTTCAAGAGCAAATACAAGTTCTCTCCCAAAAAAATATAGCTCTTGAAATATGTTTCTTAAATCTGACATTTTTTCCTGTTTGCATAGCCACTCTGTTTGTATAATGATAGATTCACCAAGTATAAAACATGTCACTGAAACATACCAAGCCCAAAAGGAATGCGTCAAATACTTATATTGTGTTTGGAGTTCATCCTTATAAACTTGATGTTCCAAAGCAGAAACAACTGCATCCTTCTTTCATTTCAAATTTGATGTGTACACAATGTTCATTTTGACGTATACAGAAATGAATTTTTCAAGTATTTTCATTTAGTATATATCTTTCTACTACATACACAAAATAATATATTTAAGTGGGGTTCAAAATTCAACTCTAAGCAAGATATGAAGACATCTTATTCTGAAGCACTAACACGAGAATCTTGAAGCTGTCACTTGCTGAATACTGGAGAGCATAGAAAATAGTAACAATTGCAAAAGCAAAAAAAAAAAAAAAAACCACATATACAAGTAAAAAGAGGTAGAAGTTGACAGATACTCAAATTAATAAACCTAAGAAGGAAATGAAACTAGAAGCCAGGAGAAGTTCTCCAATCTCATTTTATTATACCCAAATTGAAATTTCAATGAAGCTCCAACAATTGCTAAACTGATGTAGGAACCTACAGTTAGTCCTTTTGCATTGGACAGCCTTTCTAAACTTGTTCTTATCTTAATTCCGAAGGTTCCACATTAATTTCATGGGGGCAATGTTGCAAGATCAGTGCAAAAGCCAAGGTTCTGAAAGGTCATCTTATATTGTGCATGGCTTAATACAGGAAAAGCTCATACTAAATTACTGACCTCATTCTTTCCAGGCAAGATAGGCTTCCCATGAAGAAGCTCAGCGAAGATACATCCAACAGACCACATATCAACAGCAGGACCATATTTTGTGGTTCCAAGAAGCAATTCTGGAGGTCTGTCGAAACCATTATGAAAATTAGGGAATATAATGAGATGTGTTCAGGAAATAGATATATACAGACCTACTTCACAATTTATTATCTAGATATTATGCTAATAACCTTGTAATATTTACCTATACCACAAAGTAATAACTCGATTTGTTAGATTGGCATTGTGATCATTAGAAAAAGACCGTGCAAGACCAAAATCAGCAAGCTTCAGATTTCCTTCATTGTCTATTAGAAGATTAGAACCTGCGAAGGCATAGGTAATACAATTGTCATCGAACCTGCAATTGAAAACCACAAGACATTAAAAATTGCATTTTAACTTGATTATTACCTTTAATGTCACGGTGCAGAACTTGATTGACATGACAGTAATGAAGTCCTGTCAATAGTTGCTTCATATAGCACTGGTAGTGACAAGACATGCTTTCAGCACGATTCTTCACCAATTTTGTAAATTAAGAATATGAGTATTTAGTAAGCTATGTGGATCTATAATACCTTTATCTGGGGAATTGTGAATCGCATACCAGGACGATCAGCAAGACCCGTTAAATCGTGGTCCATGTACTCAAAAACCATGTAGATACTACCATTGTACTTATTCCCATCTGAAATGCATAATTGCATTAACGATATGCAGGATTGTCCAAGACAATAAACATGCAAGCATGCAATATTCGAACTACTCACCAGGCCTCCCTTGCTCGTCCCTTTCACGACCTGAAAAGCCACAATAGAAGATCAGAACTTTGAATTTAGTGCCTCAAAGACATATATTTGTTAGAGAAGAAGAAAAACAAATTAGTTTTGAAAAGAAAAACCTGGGGAAGTAACAATCTCCTTCAAATTAATTATGTTTTCGTGATGGAGCTTCTTCAAAATTTTAATTTCACGTATAGCCGTAATAGGAAACTGCAAAAGCAGAGACAATGTATCAAACATATTATATACAAACAATAAGATATGTAGCTACCGTTTCTACTTTTTGTGTGTACACCAAATCTCAATTAAAAACTGAAAATATATATATGAACCGAAAGAAAAAAACACAATAAAGCATACCCCTTCTCTTTCATTGTCCATTCTTATCTTTTTCAGTGCAACAATTTCCCCAGTTCTGATTTCTTTAGCCATAAACACTTGACTGCAAGAACAAAAAAACTAATCTAAAAAAGATGAGCTTTTTCCATATAAGATAACATAGAAAAAAGAGTGATGGAATAATCACTACTAACCTTTATTTAAGAAATTTTGGAATGAGCAACATCAGCAAAACAAAAATTTACAGTAGAATAAACCAAAACACATAATTAACTAAATTTGCTTAGAAAACAAAAAGACTAATAGCCAATGGAGTTGCTTTGGGTTCCACTTCCAGTGCCTACAAGTTCCAACCGAGAAATAATCAAACGCAGTGCCCTATCCCTTAACCATTTCTTTTAAATTTCAGATTGACACTCTATCCACTATGCTTATGGTGTTTACCTTGCAACTCTATAATTGTTATTGTTAGAAATAGAGAGCAACCACTAAATTGCTAGACAGTATCAGATATGCAGATTTAGACAGTCTCAAACATCAACAGTGGTTTTAACCAATAAAACAACGTTATTATGGTTTCCCTTGTTGATTACCTATATACATTTTTCTCAATTAAAACAACACGATTCCTAGGACGAGCAAGAGTAAAACCCATAATGTCCAAAAAAATATATTTTTTGACAATATCTTAAGAAAACATCTAAATTATAAATATGGTACAAATGCAAGACATAAGAAACATCAATGAGCTTAAAATTAACTAACATGTCCACAGGGCAATAATGTTACAAAATACAAAAAAAAAATATCTAACCCATATGTCCCTTCACCAATCTGTTCCAATTTCTCGAAATTGTCAACACCTCGAGATCCCCATACAGGCGACTCGTCAACATTGAGCTGACCAGGACCCGCTAAAGCCATAAACCTGTCACAATTCACAAATATATCAAGTAAAAGTCTTTTCACTTAAAACCCTAATTCATATTTTACACAAGAAAGATGATCCCTAAACCCTAACATCTTTGTAAGGGGCGCAGCCAGGATTTCAACTTAGACGAGGCTAAGCTTTAACTTCACGGTAGCCAAATTTTGTAACGAAAGGTCACTCTAAGTAGGTTACTACCTATGATGCATCGAATAAATATAGAAGTGTTATTAGACTAATTAACAAAGTTTGAACTTATCTAAGATTTAGAACTTATAAGAAAGTAAGAATCCATACATTAGACCCTGTCACAATTCACAAATATATCAAGTAAAAGTCTTTTCACTTAAAACCCTAATTCATATTTTACACAAGAAAGATGATCCCTAAACCCTAACATCTTTGTAAGGGGCGCAGCCAGGATTTCAACTTAGACGAGGCTAAGCTTTAACTTCACGGTAGCCAAATTTTGTAACGAAAAGTCACTCTAAGTAGGTTACTACCTATGATGCATCGAATAAATATAGAAGTGTTATTAGACTAATTAACAAAGTTTGAACTTATCTAAGATTTATAACTTATAAGAAAGTAAGAATCCATGCATTAGACTAATTAACAAAATTTGAACTTATCTAAGATTTATATCTTACTAAAAAAGAAAGAATCATAATTTATAAATAATAACCATTGATCGAAAAAAGAACATCGACTAATTAACAAAATATGAACTTATCTAAGATTCACAGCTTGTAAGAAAGCAGGAATCATAGTTCATAATTCATCATCATCAATTGATTAAATCATCTAATTTGCAATTTCTAACCTACAAGAGGAATTTCATCAAACAGTTGGAGTAACAAGAATATCTACATTCTCAAAGAGACTCATCAATTTCTTGATGAATTTCTTAAAAGGGGAGGCAATATTTTATCTAAAACCCAAGGAAAGGAATAAGGATCAATAATCTCTATTAGTCAGAACATCCAGTTTTAAGAAACTTTTTACAAATAACGCATCAAGGTGGTTAGAATCAAATCAGGTATCAAGTACTCACCAGAAATCTGAGTATCCCTAACGTTGGAGTATTCAAAAATTGAATGATAAACCAACGAAATCCTTGAGAGAGAAAGTGAAGATTTAGGATAAAACCCTAGTTGCTCGGCTCCTTGATGTGGTTAGAATTAGACCAACCGAATCCTTCAGAGAGAAAGTTCAAAGCGAAATCCTCACCATAAATCCTGGAGATTAAAGATAAACCCTAGAACGAGTTTCTCTCGGTTCCTCCTTGCTGGTGTCGAATTGAGAAGTTAGGAAACAAAAAATTGTCTTGAGAAATAAATATGAGACATCATGTACCTTTTAAGCTTTAAAGAGAGAGAAAGCAAGAAAATTTTGGTGGTTTTGGCTACTCAGTCAATCAAAATTGGCAGGTCGATCCTTTTTCAAAGAGAAAAGCAGAAGATTTCGATTCCAAGACAGCACCTTTAGCAAGAGGGAGGAACCATTAATGTGTTCTCGAGAGCTTATTAGCGAAACCCTAATTTATGTTAAAGATCAACACAAACCCTAATTTTCTGAGGAACTCAACCAACCGCCTACGGTAAAATAGAACCAAGTATCGTCCTCTCTGACGATCAATTTGATCAAACACCCTTGAGAAAATATAAGGATTTTTTTTGGGCTAATTCCTTTCTGCCCCAACTTAATGACCAACTTAACTTGTAATCCTCTCTTATTGGCACGTACACCTTTTCTAACAGCCCGTCCACTCTTACTAAATTTCATAACCTAACCTTGCGGAGGAATTATGAATTCGTGATTAAAAAGATTGTATGAAGTTACTTCCTATGACCCGTCAAGCCCCTAATTGAAACAAATCTTGAACATGCAAGTTCACGTTCAGATAAGTTAGGTACATACAAGTTAGCTTAAGACGGAAGGAAAAAAACATGGCCAAGCTTGCTCATACAGCTCTACTCAGCTTTTTTACCCCCACTAATCTTTCAAGAGGATACCACAAGATGAATATTGAAAGATAAACCTGCTAAATTTTCAGCAAAGAAATTACAAGGCGAGTCTGCCATTGATGGGCGAACCTATGGCTGAAAATGAGCCAATACCGCTAAAACTGGAGATGCAACTGAAGAACCGACAAGAGAAAAGAAACACAAGTAAAAAAGGAGAAACGAAAACTCGCAAACGATGCTTTTAAAAACTTGGAGGTTTAGAGCATGAGGAAAACTGACAAGAAGAAAATGAAGAAGATCAAACATGTAAATGAAGATCATGACTAGACTATAACGGGAATTAAAAAAAACCGAGGGCAAAGACGGAAGTAAAATAATCCATTCTTGTGTTTCTATCTTTGTACCCATATGAAGAAAGTTGTTCAAAACTAATGCACAAAATTAGGGTCAATTCCAATATGAGCCCAATTTGTGATCAACTGGAAAGTTTGCTCCCATGTTTTTCCATCATTTCAATTTTCCCCAATAATTGTAATTCCGTTAGTCAAATTTTATGTTTTTTACCTTTTTTTTAAGATGATCTCCTCTCTGTTCTATTCTCTTTCCTTTCGTTGGAAAAAGTCGTCAACAGACAATCGACCGTCGTTAACCTCTTTTTTCTTCTTCTTCTTTTTTCGATCTTCTCTTTCTTTACCACCACATCCTCCAACACAACCACCATTTTCTATGTCCTCTCCTCTTTCTCTAGACACCCTATACTAAGATTTTGTTGTTTATCTAAATATCATGTATATTTTCACACACATTATGAATTATAAAATATTTCAAGACGTCATTTTTTTCGTTTGTCATGTAGCAAAACGAAAAGAGTAAAAACGTTATTTTTGCCAACTGGACATCTGATGTGTTTATTGCCCGGGCAAGGATTTTTCTGCCCATATTAAAAAATGATTCAATAACCTTGAGAGCATCTCCACTGCAACACTCAAACTCTAAATCTTAGAGTGCCACATAGGACTTTTTAGAGTTTTTCTTTGAAATTCATCTTCAATGCAAAACTCAACATGAATCTCTAAATTTAGAGTGTCCTCTTGAGGATCTCTAAGTGCCACATAAGCAAATCAATTACTTTTAAACCAAAATATAGCTTTTTAGAATTTTTCTTGAGTGTTGCATTGGAGAAGGTTTTGCAATAAAGTGTCTCTAAATAACCAAATAGGAAAGAGAATATTTAGAGCTTCATTTTTTACACATGACACATAGAATTTTTAGAGTTTTTATCGTCTTGCGCCGGAGATGCTAGCGGCTAAGCCCCTAACACTGTAATTAAATATGGTAAACTAAAGAGTACCCCCAACTCTCTTCGAGGCTTTGGAAGGGTACCCAATCAACAGTGTGTATAACCTTGTCTTCCAGGCTTCGTATTCTCAGTTCTCTCTTTCTAACTCTCATACCTGTGAAACACAAGAAGTGAAGATGGCGACATCTTCTGTGGATTTGGAGAATGTCGACTCCATGGATCTCATGTCTGAGCTTCTTCGCCGTCTCAAATGCGCTCCAAAACCTGATAAACGTCTCATCCTTATCGGTCTCTCTCTCTCTCATTTTTGATGTTTGTCAATCACCGCTTAAGTTTTTTTTTATGAAGAACAATTGACTAACTTCAAATTTCTTGAAATTTTATGAATTCATCTGTACTTCAGCGGAAGTTTATCTTCGTAAAATTGTCACTAATGTTTTCTTCTTGTTAAAGTACTTAGGGTTTATGATGTCTCCTTATTTCCATAAATCTTATCATCACCCACAGTTTATCTTCTTCTTCTTTTTGTGAACTATTGGTGTTCATTGAAGGATCTGCTTTTTTGGAGCCATATTTGCATCTGTATAATTTAAGACTAGGGCGTTTAGATTCTTTAAGAGAACCAGTAAAACTAGGGCTTTTAGATTCTTTTAGAGAACCAGTAAATTGTGATTTAGCTATACTTACTAGTGCCTTGACCAAACCTCGACTCCAGAACCAATTTAACCACATTTACTTCATATTTTCAAGAACATGAATCTCATTAGGTAATGTAATTCTCATCTCTGGCGATTATCCAAAGGGGTTAGTTTCTAGAGTTATGGTGCCCATGTTGTGAAACGTGACAATCGTTTCTTCACTTATATCCATTTCTTTGTGTTGGACAAAACATGTTTCAATATAGAAAAGATAGGGTGGGAGAATGAGAGAGAGACATGGACATCAAAGTTTTTGGGTAAATTGCCGGCATGCAATTTTGCTTGTGAACACCCTTTTTCTTTACGGCAAGCTCTTGGTTGATCTTTTTGTACGTGTATGAGATCTGATATAAATAATTTAATCAGGAAAGTAATCAATGCAGGTCCTCCTGGATCCGGTAAAGGCACCCAATCACCGATTATTAAGGATGAATATTGTTTGTGTCATTTGGCCACTGGTGATATGCTAAGAGCCGCGGTTGCTGCTAAAACTCCTCTAGGGATTAAGGCAAAAGAGGCTATGGACAAGGTGACTTTCTATCATAATTATAAATTATTGTTTGCATCTAAAGATGTGTTGTACTTTTTTTAATAAATTAAAATATATCTTACCATACTTAATCTGGTTGAACCTATAATGGTTTCACAGGGAGAGCTTGTTTCCGATGACTTGGTTGTCGGAATAATTGATGAAGCAATGAAGAAGCCATCATGTAAGAAAGGTTTCATTCTCGATGGGTTTCCAAGAACGGTTGTTCAAGCAGAAAAGGTAATAAACTTGGGCATCTGTAACTTTGTCAACTTCTTTATCTTATAATATTAATCGATACATTTTTTAGAGTCAACTAATATTTATTTCCGATGTACCAAACCTTTATTAATTCTCACCTTGAATTACTTCTTCCCTTCCTGTTTCTGGTTCTTAACTCTGTGCGTAATTGTTCCTACAATGTAGCTCGATGATATGCTTGGAAAGCAAGGAGCTAAAATCGACAAGGTCCTCAACTTTGCAATTGATGATGCGATCTTGGAGGAGAGAATTACTGGCCGTTGGATCCATCCATCAAGTGGTCGATCGTACCACACTAAATTTGCACCCCCAAAGGTTCCTGGTGTTGATGATGTAAGTAAATTACCTGTGTGTTTCTTACAGTTCTCTTAATGAGTTCAGTTTAAACTGTGATTACTCTTCCGGCAGATCTAGTGAACTTTGATATACCCCTTTGACCGCTGCGGGATCTCCTACAAATTATGTCTCCTATAAGTCTTGTTACCTCAATCTGAGTTGCAATTTCAATTTTTTTAATCTTGTTGTTCTAAATTGAAGGTCACTGGAGAGCCTTTGGTTCAGCGTAAAGATGATAATGCTGCAGTTCTAAAATCGAGATTGGAGGCCTTCCACAGGCAGACCAAGCCGGTATACATGCTTTATTTTCTATTTATATTGAAAAATTATTTTTACTTGGAAATTGTCGAGGGAAAAACGATTGACCCTAAAGAATTCTGAACTGAACTACTAAAGAGGTCGTGCTTCATGTTTTACAATTGGTTCAGGAGCTGTCCTTGCAACTGTAATTTTTCGCAGCTTGACAAACCAGATAACTAATTGATGTGAAATAGATGTTTCATGTTCAAGGCACTTAGTCCCACATAGCTTAGGAAGGCCTTCCAGACTAGGTAAAATTTAACACCTCGTCTTACATATTATTGGCTTGGTTTTTGGGTGGGTTTGGCGCCTAAATTGGTCAGTTGTAGAAGTTTGGGGTGGTCTAGGGCAGACCTGTGCAACCAAAAACCTTGTACCATGTGGAACTAGGCCAATGGGCTTGGGTGGGGCCTAAATCAAGGACGGTATGACTGGTATTGAGACGAGTTTTACATGACTAACCTACACTAAACAGCCTTACTTCCATTAATTCATGGGGTAGGATACTCGAGTACTAGGTTCGACAAATGATACCCAACACTTAATTGCAACTTCGTGTTAATGCTATTGTCGATGTTAACTAACGGGGCATGTCAACAAATTTTGAAGCGGATGATTACGTTAAAGAGTCGGGATGTTTTGTTAAAGCCTGTAGTGGGATACTTCCTTTTAATACCCCCTTATTCACTCACTATAAATAGATACCATATTTGCTCTTCTCATTTTCTTGCACCTTCTAATCTTTATCGAATTTGTTACGACCTAAGGATCACTCTTTTCACTTTAATGCAGGTTATTGAGTACTATGCTCAGAAGGGCATCGTCGCAGAGCTTCACGCAGAGAAACCTCCGAAGGAGGTAACAACCGAAGTTCAGAAGGTTCTCTCTTAACAGTAGACATCTTTAGTTGTTTAAACTTTACAAAAGTAGAGACATGAAAAAACCTTTTTCGGCTTTTGATCTTATGTAATCCGATACATTGTCGGAATGGCTTAACCATTTACATTTTTTGTTGCCAGTTCTTCGTAACTATGTTCCAGCAGCGATCTCTTACGATTTCATGGGATTCTCTTAATATAATTTTGTAGATTTAGTAGGGGTATATGTGTTTTGACTTTTGAGTAGAATTCAGGATTGTGGTAAAGCCGATTTCTATATTTTCCCTCTCTAAGAGCTTTTTTCGGAATGGTAGGTTAGCTGGTTAATTGCCGCCTTTGCACAATTAAATAAGGCCGCGGTTACGGGGAATAATGTAATCCGATACATTGTCGGAATGGCTTAACCATTTACATTTTTTGTTGTCAGTTCTTCGTAACTATGTTCCAGCAGCGATCTCTTACGATTTCATGGGATTTTCTTAATATAATTTTGTAGATTTAGTAGGGGTATTAGGGTATATGTGTTTTGAGTAGAATTCAGGATTGTGGTAAAGCCGATTTCTATATTTTCCCTCTCGAAGAGCTTTTTTCAGAATGGTAGGTTAGCTGGTTAATTGCCTTTGCACAATTAAATAAGGCCGCTGTTACGGCGAATAATGTCTCCGGGGCATAAAGACTTAGTCAATAAACATTGACTTAGGGGCATATTTGTTTTAGCCCAATAATTGACTTGATCAAACATTGTCCCTTAGTTTTCATTTTCCCTCTCCCCTCTCTCTATGTTGCCCCAAAATAGAGCCGTCCGGAGTTCTCTCAATATTTTTTATGTTGTTTTTATTTTATTTTCGTAGATGTTTTATTTTTTTTAAATGTAATTCTTTTAATAGACAACGCATTGACTGAAAAGCCAAATACATATTTAAACTAAACCGAATTACAGAAAAAATAAGTTTAACGCCAGAGATCCGTCAGTCGTCGTTGTGATCTTTCGTATTCCACAAGTGCTCTATAAGATCTACCTAATTGTGTATGAACTTTTGTGCTTCTAACACGACCAAGACGAGCAACCCGTTCTTCGACGACAACTCCCCAAGATACACTGGTTCTTGAACACTTCCAACAAAATTGACAGTTACATTAGGTCCTTCATCTTCGATTATCATGTTATGCATTATAATGCATGCCTTCGTAATGTTACCTAGTATTTCCACATCTCAAAAACAGATCGGTCCTCGGATAATAGCAAAACAAGCTTGCAATATCCAATTGCTTGTTCAACATCTTTTCTTTCCGACTCTTGACGTTTGGCAAAATATTGTTCTTGCAAAGTAAATGGAGATCGTGTGGTTTTAATAAAACAACCCAATGGAGGATGTATCCCATCATCGAGATAATAACCCATATTATATTGATTACCATTAACCTCAAAATTGACAGGAGCCCTACCTGTCATGATTGCATCGAATACTAGAGAACACTCCAGCACATTGATGCCATTACGTGATCCAGACAAGCCAAAAAATGCATGCCAAATTCATAGTTGAGACGATGCAACGACTTCCAGTATGACTGTTGGACGATGACAATGGCTAGTATATTGTCCGTGCCATGCGGCTGGAGAATTTTTCACTCCCAATGCATACAATATCTGTACTCCCGAGAATTCTTAGAAATCCTTGCTTTTCACCAAGTGCTAAAAGCCTACAAATATCAGATTCATTCGGAGACCTTAAGTAGGGCCAAACACATTGGCCATCGTTGATACACTTAGTGAATCGATTATAGTCATCTTTCCAATTCGAAGGTATTGGTCTGTTGAATCGGCTGGTGACCCATAAGCAAGCATTCTCATAACTGCTGTTATCTTTCGATGTGACGATAAACCTCGTTTGCCGAAGGCGTCCGACGTTTGTTCAAAATAGGGATTATGGGCAACTACCGTGTTGAAGATATGTAAAAATAAATCACGACTAATTCATAATCGATTTCAAAATTTATCAACATCATAAAGTGGATTCTCGACAAAAGAGTCGCGCATCAGTCGTACGTAACCAGCTTGTCTGTTACGATTTATCGTTCGATGACCGAAAACAGAACCAACATTTTGACGGGTACGCGGTTGTTGATCCTGAATCTCTGCTAGATACATTTCATATAAATTTTTTTCATTTTCCCTATCTTGTAACTCTTGTCGAATGACCATATTTCTAACTTAAAAGTATCATCGAATGAAGGGGATTTAATATAGAGAGAAGATGCAAAGAATGTAGAAACAAGATGTAGAAAACTTAATGCATGAGTGGTTGTATTTGTAAATTAACAAAAAATAACAAATTCGAATTTCAAACTCCCCCTAAAATTTTTCGTAAAATTTGAATTTCAAACTCCCCACAAAATTTTCGTAAAATTTGATTTCAAACTCCCTGCAAAATTTTAACTTTTAGAGCCAATAACTTCATGTTTGAAAATCGAAACACAAATTCTACACACGCACACCACACATGTACATAATTTGGATTTGGGAGCCCGACGTTGGAGCTGAAAAAAGTCAGGGGCTCCCAAAAATCAGGGTCTCCCAAAATTAGGAGCCCGAGCCCCTACATTGGACTTGCTCTTACCCTCTCTCTACCTCTCACTCACTCTCACACTCTCTCTCTCTCTCTCTATCTCTCACTGTTACAATTTCTCTCAAGTTCTCTTACCCTCTCTATCTCTCATTGTTTCTCTCTATCTTTCAATGTTTTTCTCTCGACTTCTATCTCCCCCTCTCTCTCACACACACGCACAGTTCCGGCGAAGGGAAGTATTCCCTTTGCCGGAATCAGACCTCGAGGAGGGTTTCTCCACGTCGAGGTCTCCTTCGTCTCAGACAAAGAGGGTTTCGGCGAAGGAGACACTTCCTTTCGTGGGAGCTGTGTGAGAGGGAGAAATCGTGAGATAGAGAGAGAGAGAGAGAGAAAAACAACCTTGAGAGAGAAACAATGAGAGAAAAAGGGAGTAGGAAAAAGGGAGAAATAGTGAGAGGAGAGACCAAGAAAGGGCAACTGTGAGTAAGGATAAAAGAGAAAAGGTCGCAATGGTGGTGGGAAGTTGTGGTGGTGAAGGTGATAAAGAAGATGAAGATTAGGGGCAATATTTTATCAAGTTAATTTTTGCTTAAAAAATATATGCTCCCGAAAATGTACAAAAAAACATGAATTCCCTAGAAAATTTATTTCTCGAAAATTATTTTTTATGCCCAAAACCGCGACCTTAAATAACAAGGATGATGTTGATATTTCCTCCCTTCTACAATTACTCATTTTAGTCAACTTCCCTTGATTAAGACGAACATTGTAGGGTGAATTTTTATTGGAATTACAAAGTTGTTTAAACCTTGAAATCCAACCTTATTGGTTGAGATTTATGGTTTAAAAATTTCGAAACAACGACGTTTTAGGAAAATATCCACAGTAAAAATTTGTGACGGGAAAGGTGAATTTTGACCAATTGTCCTGGTGCAAAATTTTAAAGAAAAACGAAACACTTCTTCCTCATTCCCCGCCACCACCACCAAACCCAACCACCACCACAAAATCCGGCTACGCCACCACTTTTTTCCCCACGTTTTTCTTCTCTCCATGCACCACCACCTCTCCATTTATCCTTCTCTCTTCCGAATTCTCCTATCCTCTCTCTTTCTCTTTAGTCTTATTCCCTTCGTCGGAAAGTCTATCTGGTTTGGATATTTCCCCCAAAACTTGATAGGCTATACATATTTAGGGGATCCCGAACCAGTATGAATTAGTTGGGGAACCCTCAACTAACTTATTGGGGATTACCCAAACAACTATCGTTTTTTGGGCGATATTTTGAGGGAGAAGAATTGAGTGAGGGAGGAGAGTTGAGTGAGGGGAAGGAAGGAAGAGAGTGGACAGAAAAAAGAAAGATTGTCGGCAACGATCATTTGCCGACGACCATTATCGGAGTTGATAAAAAATGGTAGGGGAGTTGTGGATAACAAAAAGAAAAAGCCAAAATATTTAACTCAAAATGATTTCCCTCTTAACTATTAGAAAAAAAATTACTCATCTAAAATTGACTAAGTTTTGACAGTCTTTGCACCCCGAATTTTTTTTCTTATTTCCACGAAACAAAGAGGCCTTCCGAAACACAATTTTATTGTTTCACAATATTTGTTTAAAACTTCTAAATGACTTGTTTTTCATTTCATAGAAAAATGAGAACTATAAACCCAAAATTGGGCCGGAGAACTCTTAGAGAAAATCATTTTACTTAAAATTGAATCTATTCCAAAGTTCCACAAACTTTGGTGGATTCATGGAGCTTTAGAGGTTTAACATACTTTTTCGATTAGGTGTGTATAAAAATAGCTTTGAATCTATTTTTTGATGTGGGCTTTTGATGGAGACCATCTTCCTATTGGGCCCCACGGCCATGGTGATAGTGGGCCTCACGGTCAAGAAGCTACATTAGCGTAGTTTCTAAAATTAAGTATTTAGGGTTTCCATAATTATGAGTCTTAGCAATCAAGGAAAGTATTATTAGTAGTTATCTTATTTCTTTATTTGAGTCTATCAAGGAAAGTACAATCTCTATATAAGAGAAGTCTAGTCTGTCTTTGTTAACCAGATCAGAGAATATTATCAATCGAGTTTATTATTAATCAGGTTTATCGTTTTGTTCTTTACTTTATCAGTTTATTTACGTATTTTATCAGTTTATTTACGTATTTTATCATTGTTATAATGGTGAATTCCATTACTTTTACGCTTCCGCAACAATCTACATCAGCTGGTATTCAGAGCTTTAAGAATCTGGGAACAGATAATTTTTTTTTTAAATACTTCTCATCTTGAATGTTGGAATAATCTTCTGCGTTTAAGTTGGGATCCTTTAAGAGATGCACAACAACTCTATGTTGATCGAAAAGATCAAAACAAAATTAATGTCGATTCCAAAATTCCTATGTTTGATTATCAATATCATATAGATTTTTGGATTCAACAGATGGAAGATTGGTTTATAAACCAAGAGGTTCGTGATGAAGATAAGGTTTTTATTCTTGAACAACACTTGTCTACAAGAGTGTATGAAAAATACAACGAGATGCAATGGAGACTCGTTGATGAAGGAAAATAGATGATTGGAATAAAGTGAAAAGTATTTTTCGATATGCTTTTCTCCCTTTACATGAATACTTATCTTTTATAGAATCTCAAATCCAATCGAACAAATTATTATCCGAAATTCTTTCGACTACCATGGTCAATATTATTGAAGGAGAGGTTTTTGATAAAAAAATCCTGGTTTTTCAATAATGGAGGAAGAAAATTTCGATGAGACAGATCAAGAAGAAGAAATTCAACTGACTAACACAAGCTCGAATAAGTTGTTTGATCCATATATGATTCCGGGAGACGAATTAGTTGTGTCGAATCATAAAATAATTTTTCCTCTATTGATTTCTTCATGGCTTTCAACTTCAAAGAATTATACAAACCAATCTTCATGGCCATCCATTGTTTTTCCAAGAACAAGACAGGTTGTATATGTGACCTCTTTCGTCAAACTAAAAGACGACGGGCGATGTCGCAATTTACTAGACGTATCTACGTTGGTATTGCTTTTGCGAGTATCTTGGCAATATATGTTTCACATTATAATTGGTGATATTGTCAATATTTTTCTTCTTCGGATTTTCGGCAATTTTCGTGAAAAGTGGGAACTAAGGATTGCCTTCAAACTCGTCGTCGAAGTTACCTTCAACATCGCTGATATATATCCTCATTACTTGGACGATTCGCTTTATGACAACACCAACTTGGGGGGCAAGTTGTTCCGCAGCGGGGGAGTATGATGGAGACCATCTTCCTATTGGGCCCCACGGCCATGGTGATAGTGGGCCTCACGGTCAAAAAGCTACATTAGCGTAGTTTCTATAATTAAGTATTTAGGGTTTCCATAATTATGAGTCTTAGCAATCAAGGAAAGTATTATTAGTAGTTATCTTATTTCTTTATTTGAGTCTATCTAGGAAAGTACAATCTCTATATAAGAGAAGTCTAGTCTGTCTTTGTTAACCAGATCAGAGAATATTATCAATCGAGTTTATTATTAATCAGGTTTATCGTTTTGTTCTTTACTTTATCAGTTTATTTACGTATTTTATCAGTTTATTTACGTATTTTATCATTGTTATAATGGTGAATTTCATTACTTTTACGCTTCCGCAACAATCTACATCAGCTTTAGGGCATAAAAATTATCATTGTTATAATGGTGAATTTCATTACTTTTACGCTTCCGCAACAATCTACATCAGCTTTAGGGCATAAAAAAATCTCTTTGGGCATAAAGACTTTAGTCAATCAACATTGACTTTGAGGGCATATTTGTTTCTTAGTAATTTGCCTCCTACTCTTCATCTCCCTTTCTCTCTCATTCTCAATCACTCTCACTGATTTTTTCTTTGTCGTTCCCCCCTCACAATCTATCTCTCTGATTCTCCCTCTCTCCAGCCCTATCTCTATCTTATCTCGCTCCCTTTGTTACTGTAGCTCTCTCTCTCTTACAGTCATGCCCATTTCTCCCTCTCCGCCTCTCTGACACGCTCCTCTAAGTCCAGAGTTCCTTAAATAACGAAAGAGAGAGGCACCTAGAGAGAGATTTAAAGAGTGAGGGGGAGAAGTCTAGTCTGTCTTTGTTAACCAGATCAGAGAATATTATCAATCGAGTTTATTATTAATCAGGTTTATCGTTTTGTTCTTTACTTTATCAGTTTATTTACGTATTTTATCAGTTTATTTACGTATTTTATCATTGTTATAATGGTGAATTTCATTACTTTTACGCTTCCGCAACAATCTACATCAGCTTTAGGGCATAAAAAAATCTCTTTGGGCATAAAGACTTTAGTCAATCAACATTGACTTTGAGGGCATATTTGTTTCTTAGTAATTTGCCTCCTACTCTTCATCTCCCTTTCTCTCTCATTCTCAATCTCTTGCACTCTCACTGATTTTTTCTTTGTCGTTCCTCCCTCACAATCTATCTCTCTGATTCTCCCTCTCTCCAGCCCTATCTCTATCTTATCTCGCTCCCTTTGTTACTGTAGCTCTCTCTCTCTTACAGTCATGCCCATTTCTCCCTCTCCGCCTCTCTGACACGCTCCTCTAAGTCCAGGGTTCCTTAAATAACGAAAGAGAGAGGCACCTAGAGAGAGATTTAAAGAGTGAGGGGGAGATTTAGACAGCGAAAGAGCGAGAGCGTAAAAAGAGAGAGAGAGAGATGAACAACGAGAAAGAGCGAAAAAGAGATAGTAAAAGAAAGGGAGAAAGAGTGTGGTCTACCAAAAATGGGGGTCGGAGGGCGAGAATGTTGGCGGTGGTCGGAAGTTGTGGAGGCAGATGTAGGGTTACGAGAATGTTGGCGGTGGTCGGAAGTTGTGGAGGCAGATGTAGGGTTATGTTGTCTTCTAGTGTTTTAAACGGAATCTCAAATATCTAATATGTCTAACACTAGTATCCCCATGATCTCATGCATAAGCTAAAGATGAAGGGGTTAAAGATTTATCAGAATCGCTATTCCCAAGGACTAAACTGATTGCTTTGGCTCGAACACCAAGAGCTCCAATTGTAGCTTCTGTACTTGAGATACCTGAGCGATCAAATTGATCTCCCGCCTATCCAGATAGGTAGAACTATCTATGCCAGTTAGACAAATAACTCCTCTCTTCTTTAGACTAGGCAAACAGTTGGAAACTATTCTCTCTCTACTTGATGTTTAACAGTATAGAGGTTGGGTTTGTTAAGTCGCTTCAGGGGAAGTTTTGGGTTTAACAAATAGCTCAGTATATTTGTTGGAAACAAAGAGACATTTGTTACTGCTGATGGGAATAGAGGGCCAATGGGACCAATACTAAGAGGGAGCTTCGTATTAATTGGTCCCCATTTAGATGTCTAGGAGTAGTAGTAGGGCATAAGGAAATCGCTGTGCACATAATTTGTTGAGTCTGGGATATAAATTTAGATAATCAGGTCTCAACATGATTGACATAATAATATATCTAAGCAGTTTGGGGTAGGGACTGTTTCAAGATCGGCCATTGAAAGACCCTGGTGCCCATCAATCTGAGCAAATTACCCAAAAAGCATTTCTAACTACTAAGATGAGCAAAGTACCTGGTTGAAGCCAACAGAGTTGAAACCAAAACCAAAACGGAGATACAATTGATGTGATTCCAATCTCCGTAGAGCTCTTGCGTCATAAGGGGTTGTGTTGAATAGTTTCACCCATAACACCACATGCAGAGAACAAAAAGTAACAACGAGATGCCAACTTGTCACGGAATGAGTTTTACTTCGTCGAACACAAACTTCTTTATTACTCCTCGCACCAATATAACAAACACTACATAAGCAAAATTATCTATTTATAATGTACGAGAAGGATAAGTAAACAATGCATAAGTTGCCAAAACTGGAGTTCAAATGCAGGTTCAAACACTTTTCTTCAGATGTTATAAAATATGTAGGCCCTCTGGCATTGTCCTTCCATATGTTGCATAGAAAGAAGAGGGCAACATCGACTCATCGAAATTCCAGTCAGTCGATGATGGTCTAACAGACGGCTCAGCAAGCTATGTTCGACTGAGAGCAAAGAGTAATTGGATACCGATGGTAAAAATCATCAATATTCCGGTCATAACATGCAGAACTTGGAAGGAGTATTCGTGCCATTAAGATTAATACAATTTGGATTCTGTCAGAAGGAAGTGTATCTTGTAATGATACGAAGTGTATCTTGTAATGATACGCTATGACATAAGAGATATTGGTAAAATCTCTCTATTTAGCTGTCCCGGTTGTAGAATCAACCACTGGGCAATTTTTAGCTATGCTCCTCCAATATCAATTGGTGCAATCCGTCAATGTAGCAATTTCAAAATTCACATCACAATTACAAATCAAGTTGAGGCCTCACATAGAATGGGACGATGCGATAACTTCTGAACTTTCCCCACACCTCCTATATAATGCTAAAGATATACTATGTTAACAGAAACAGAAAAACATGTGTAATCCGTTACAAATAAAGTTGACAGTGATAGATATCAAACAGGTTAGGTCAATGAAACCCTGCAATAGTTTGAGTGTTTCAAAACATTAAGTATCTAGTTGGAAATACCGAATCAAGAACATAAATGAAATGTTAAATGTTATTTTGATCTCACCAGCACTTGCGTTATACTTGAAATCAGAATAATTAAATTCATTGGTTAGAAGCCCATCGATATTTTGCTGGAAAAAAGAATTAATCCAAATTTGAACATATAGTAGTTCATTTTGACGCTGCCACAGGGAACATGCGCTATCCATATTTTCCTTGGGTTTTCCCAATTTTGTCCAACTAAAATATAAGTATTCTACTTATTTCCCCATTATATATATATATACATGGTTCTAAACCTAGCTTTCTCATTGTGGATTGGTGACATAAATAGGGAGTTTGTATTGAATATTAGCTTTTAAGTCCCAGACTCAACCACGAAAACCTTGCTCAGGTATAAATTGTGATCATAATATCCTTAACCTTGAGATTTTCTTCAAATTATTGCCAAGAATAACTCTCCTACACACCATAATGTAAGAGTTGCGCTTCCTGCGAAGTTTTACAATACTTTACTATATTAAGATAACATTCTACTCAATTAGTTCATCCAGTGGAATCAGTGCGCAAGCTAAGTAATTTAATGTGTAGAGACAAACTTGTTAAGAGGAAGCTACTTGAGATTAAAAGAAAAAGATGCAGCTAGATCACACATCCAAAGTGACAATGACTTGTGAAGGGTGGCCAAAGATTCGCCAAGCATTTTTCAACTACTAAGATAAGCGATGTACCTTATACAATTCAACATAGTTAAAATTCAAACTGGAATTAAAAAATGAACCACCAAAAGCCACTCACTAACTCTGTTCACATTTTGCAAATTTGTTGGGTCTGTGATACCCCTTCCGGCACCATTTACCGTCACACTATGACGAGCAACATAAGTTGTTGTAGATAATTGCCACCTTTAGATGGACCACCTTAGATTTTAGATGGTCTCTTTGTGGGCCTTATCGGGAAAACAGAAATTGTTGTTTCCTTGGCTCGTTCTAGTGCCTCATTTCTCAAATGAAACAACATTAGAAAGATCCATTCATTTTTTTTTTTACTGCTGCAGTAGTTGCTGCAACAAACTCCAAAGGATATATCCATTGGATCAGCGATGCCCTCTTTCAGCACCGTGTACCGTCACACTGACTTGTGCAACTTATGCTGGTTATATAACTGCTCACTTTTAGATGCAACAACTTAATTGTTGTTTCCTTAGTTCGTTTTAGTGCCTCATTTCTCAAACGAAACAACATTAGTAAGATTCATTTATATTTTGAACTCTGGCAGTAGTTGCTGCTAAACAATAGATAAATTAGTTAGGTCTGTGTCTCTGTGATACCCCTCTTCCATCTCCAATCAAGAGAAAGACCGTAGTTTACAAAGACTGATATCAAACAGGATACCACAATATAACATGCAATAGTTTAGCAGTTTAAAATATTAAATCAAGAACATTAACAGAATTCACACCAGCACTTGAAGTATACTTGAAAGCAAAAAAGAGAAACTTTTTCATTGGTCAAAAGCCCATCTAGAAATGGATCAACAATGAACAAGATCATTGAGTGGTATGCGCAAAAATGTTCAAGAGCTCTGTTGAGGAAACCTTAAACCTCTTTACAATAGTATATGTCTTCTGACAAGAACTAATTAAGATTTAAACAAGATAGAGAGCAAGGACTAGTAATGAATTAATGACTCCAAACACCAACATACAGTAGGTCATTATAAGACCAGAGAACTTGTCATAGCTCAGTATTTTGAGACTTTCAAGCCAACTCACTGTATAAAAACATAGGTCGGACAACCATATATAAGGGTCAAACAACTGCGATCCCCTCAATACTAAAGTTGTTCTACGATTCTAAGCACCACCATATCCAATCTTCCTTATTGTGGTCTATTATTGTTCAAACCACCTACTATGGATTCGTAAAGTGAATATAGAAATAGTGACTGGGGGTATGCCACATTGATATATAAGGTTGTTGATCCCAGACTCAATGCTTACCATGTGCATGTATAAAATGTGACTGAACTTTCCTTATCCATAAGTTACCATCTCATTTTCATCACACAAAACCGTACAACACCTAATGCACCAACTTAGATTTAGTTTATACAGCTGCCCACATTTAGATGCACCAACATAGACTTTTTGTCCATAATTGCCCACCTTAAACTTTATATGCACCAACACAGATTTTGTGTATATAATTGCCCACTTTTAGAGGCATCAATTTTTCTGTAATATAATTGTCTGCCCTTCATATGCACCAACTTGAATTTGTTTGTACAGTTGCCTACATTTAGATGCACCAAATTGAATTTGTTTGTATAGTTGCCTACATTTAGATGCACCAACTTAAATTTTTTTTTTTTTTTTACAGTTTACCACATCTAGATGCCCCAACATAGATTTTGTATATATATTAGCCCACTTTTAGATGCACCAACTTAGATTCTGCATGGTATAATCACCCCCATTTATCTGCAGTAACTAGATTTTGTACCGAATTGTCCACAATTACATGCACCAACTTAGATTTTGTTATAGAATATCCCACATTTAATGCACCACCTTAGATTTCGTTTATATAGTCGACATTTAATGTACCAACATAGATTCAGTGTAGATAATTGCCCACATTTCAATGCACCAGCTTAGATTTTGCATTGTAAAGTTGCCCTCATTTATATGCACCAACATGTATAGAATTGCCCACATTGCACCAACATAATGTATGTATAGAATCGCCCACAATTACATGCACCAACTTAAATTTTGTGTATAGTAGTATAAGCCACATTTATAAGCACCACCTCTGATTTTGTTTAATTAGTTGCCGACATTTAGATTCACCAATATAGTTTTGTATATATAATTGCCCATCTATGAAGGCACCAGCATAGATTTTGCACTGTATAAAATTAACCCTATAAAATTAACCCACTGTCTCATATTAAGAGTCCCACTTTGGAACTCCAATTTTTTTCATATATTTTGTTCTTCCATTTGTACCCTTATTATTTTAGAAAAAGTCTTAAATTCAAGAGAGTCTCATTTTTCCACCTCACTAAACATCAAAGCAAATACTAATTCCAACAAACTATGGTTGACTTAAGGTAAGGGCATAGTGGGAAGATAGATGGATTTTATATGATAAAAAAGGAAGTGAGACTCTTAATATGAGACATCTCTAAAAGGAAAGTGAGACTCTTAATACGAGACAGAGGGAGTATAAAATTACCACATTTATATGCACCAACGTATATTTTGTGCATAGAACATCCCTCATTTAGATGCCCCGACATCGATTCTATGTATATAGTTAATCACACTTATATGCACCAACTTATTTTGTTATTTTGTGTATAAAATTGCCCAAATTTATACGCACCGACATCGATTCTATGTATAGAATTACCCATATTTATATGAACCAACATATTATGTGTATACAAAAGCCCGCATTTAGATGCACCTCCATCAATTTTATGTATAGAATGACCCACATTTAGATGCACCGACATCGATTCTATGAATAGAATTGCCCAAATATATATGTACCAGCATAACTTGTGTATAGAATATCCCACATTTAGATACACCGACATCGATTCGATGTATAGAATTGGCCACATTTATATGTACCAACATATTTTCTGTACAGAATAGCCCGCATTTAGATGCTTCGCCATCAATTCTATGTATAGAATAGCTGACATTTAGATGCACCGACTTCGACTTTATCTATAGAATTGCCCACATTTATATGCACTGGCATAATTTGTGTATAAAATAACCCACATTTAGATGCACCGACATCGATTCTATGTACAGAGTTGCCCACATTTATATGCACCAGCATATTTTGTGTATAAAATAACCCACATTTAGATGCACCGACATTTTTGATATATAGAATTGCCCACATTTATAAGCACCAGCAAATTTTTTGTATAGAATTGCCCACATTCAGATCTACCGACATAGATTCCATATATAGAATAACCCACATTTAGATGCACCACATCGCTTCCATGTATAGAATTGCCCACATTTATATGCACCAACATATTTTGTGTCTAGAATAACCCACATTTAGATGCACCAGCATATTTGGTGTATATAATAGGCCCACATTTAGATGCACCAACATCGATTTTATGTATAACGTAGCCTACATTTATATGCACCAACATATTTTGTGAATAACCCACATATACATGAACCAACATAGATTTTTTGTATAACTAGTGTATTTTGTATATCGAATATCCCACAATTATATCTATTACAGTTTTTTCAATCAAAATCTGATATGATCACACTCAAAATCAACAAAGAAGAAAGAAACATATGAAGCCATTGGAAAACAAAACGTTGCAGTGAGCCAAGTAATAGGAAACCAAAAAGTTGTCGTGAATCGATCACGTAATCGAAAAACAAAAAGTTGTAGTGAATTAGTCGAATAATAGTAAAACAAAATTAAAACCTAGAAGATTGAAACCAATTACTTGGATTCCGATTTGTTTTTTATGTGGTTAGTCTTATTACATCCACACCAGAAGAACACGATTAGGTCATCCTAACAAAATCGAAGCAGAAACAAAGAATTCCTATGGAAAACAAGAAATGTCTGAATCAAATCGAGAAAAAGTAACAAACCTAAAAGATTGAAATCAAATACTTGAATTCTCGAACAGTTTTTGATGTGCTTAGTCTTATTGCACCCACATAAAAAAAAACACCATTAGGTCATCTTAACAAAACCGAAGGCAGAAACAAAGAAATCCTTTGGAAAACAAGAAATGTCTTAATCAAATTGAGAAAAAGCGATAAACTTACAAGATTGAAATCGACGGTAACGCTGAAATCGTTGCATGGAACTGTTTGATCGCTAATGTTGAGTTCTTGAAGTTTCCTTGATGTGGTAAAGCATATTTCTACCACGTAAAAATAACAGTCAAATCATCTCATAAAAATCAAATGTCTCGTGAAAAAACAAGAAATCTGATCAAATTGAATAGGGGAAAACGGCAAACCCTAAAAGATCAAATCGAGTACATGTGTTATTATAGGAGAAGATCAAAACCAAATTAAAGGAATTTTTGTATATACCTGACGATCACTCACTAGGGTTCACGGCTTGTAGCATTTCAGATAAGAACTCCAGTACAATTTGCATGGAATCCAAATTTGACATGCTAAAGAGAAGCAGAATGAATATAAAACACAAGAGTTAGAGAGACAAATCTTAAATGCCCCAAACCTCAACTAAAACACATAAGAAAGGGTAATTACATCTATAATAAAAGATGACAATAACCCAACAAAAGCAACCACAATCATCACCTCAAGTTTTCTGTTTCCGGCGCCATTGCTTCATCCAACCTTCATGAAGTATCGCTTGGCATTTTATATCCAGCCTGAAATTGTCTCATCATGGTATGAGTAACAGGTGGAATAACTATTGGAACTGCATCTCGTGACTCGTGAGCGTTGAGGGAATTGTACTCCTGCCCATTAAACAATCTCATGTGTTATTGTTTTTTTGTATGGGTTTATAATTTTTTGAATTTGCAATTGTACGCATGAAAAAGTTTTCATAGAGCATACAGGTCTTAGAGAACAACAGATACTATTCAAAGGAGAAGAAGCAACCTCAAGACCTCAAAAGTTTAGGTTCACATTAAATCTACAGTATTAAAAACTTTATACTTCACTTGGTTCTCAAGCATATAAAATAGGCTATATGAATGTATGTACTCTAAACTTCCCCAGATATTTAAAGAGAAACTCAGACATGCAGATCATTATCTAATAGGGACTAATACTAACGCAAAGAGAGTTGAATGAACTAGCCATTTTACATGTGTAATATACAGGCAAAATGAGAACTTTATGAATTCTTTTCGAACGAAACTTCAGGTATGTTTGGGACAAGATTATAACAAGCAAGGTACTAATGCGTGAGCAGAGTAGGAAGTAGTGGAGATGTTTACCCTTAGTTCTTCATATGCCCAGTAGTACTGGGGATATTTCCCTCCAGCTCCACCAAAAGATTCTTGCCAAGAGTCTACCAACACCAAAATTTTATCTTGGACATGCATATCTGTCTGTTGGAAACGAAATATAAATATAAACAACCAATAGTGCATTGGATTAAACCTGATGAACACCTAATAGAATCTATACAAAAATTAGTGATGCTTAGAGTCACAAGAAAATTTAGTACAACAGTTTAAAACTTCAAAGTCTTTGATATGGTTGCCAATCATTATAAGGATGTGTTAGCCAAATATTTCAATTGTAACTTAATTTCCGAATTTTGCACCAAAACTAGTTGAAGCCTAAAAGTAAGGTTGCACCTCTCTGTCTTGCAGTTAACTGTCATTAACAAAATAAGGGTCTTATTTAGGTAGATTGCAAGTCAACTTTGGGTTTTTGAGTTACTAAGATGAAATAACGATTCTGCGATGTACATCGTAACAAAATAAGGGTCTTATTTAGGTAGATTGCAAGTCAACTTTGGGTTTTTGAGTTACTAAGATGAAATAACGATTCTGCGATGTACATCGAAAAGATACTCAGAGCCTCAAAAGAACTTCAATGTGGGAATGTTGCTACATTTGCGAAAATAAAATGTTTAGAGCGATATCGAGCACACAATTGCACAATGAACCTAACCACCAAAGCAAACTTACCTTTTTCCTGGCAATTTTGATCAACTCCTGCAAAATATTCTTCTTGGCGATATGAAAATGCACGTTCTCGTTACAGTTTTTTAACATTGTCTCCAAGAGCTGCCAAAAAGAATTGAATGTCAAATTATGAATCAGAAATCGACCAAACTTTGTAACATAGTCGAACAACTTTATGATGTTGATAACGTATTCTACTTAGTGAAACCGAGCTTATGGAAGAGCTCCAACATACATACCGCCAAATCAAGTAGTTGAACTTTTGGGTTCTTATGCTGCAAACATATCTTCAATACTTTAACAACATCTTTGGCATGCCTAAAGAAATTCCAATCAATCCTTCACCAAACTCCATAAATAAATTAACAAATCCAAACTCTCTTTCTTTTTTCAACCATAGATACAAGTGATGTGATTCCAATCTCCGTACAGTTCGTGCATCATAAGGGGTTGTGTCCAATAGTTTCACCCATAACACCACATGAAGAGAACAGAAAGCAACAACGAGATGCCAACTTGTCATGGAATGAGTTTTCATGTCTAAAGCAACTGCCAAATAAACATCATAGAACAATGTTAAAACTAAAACCCAATTGAAGTAGTCTCTGAATATGCGAGAAGAAAGGTCACACATTTTCCCTATGAGCATAGGCAAATACCTGTTGCATTGAACAGTAAATTACCGAACAACAAATAAGCACACTAAAAACAAAACGAATGTGAGTCAGTTGGTGTCCAATGAACTCCAGCCCGAAATGATAAATCATCAACAAAACTCCACCGTTGGGCATCCCTTTTCAACCTAAACGGAAGCACAATCCAATCATCCAAGTTATAATTTGTTTATCTTAGGCATTGCCTGCTTCTCTTTATGGGCTGGTAAAACCTAAATTTTTATTTCTATGCTTAATTTAGTTGCTTGTTTCTATAACGAAATTTCTTTGAATACATAAATGAGATGCTTACTTTAACTGGCTTTTGCATGTCACTGTATCACACAGAATGGAAGACTTCAGTCCTTTACCTCGTCAAACACAAACTTCTTCATTACTCCTAGCACCAATATAACAAACACTATATAAGCAAAATTATGTATTTATAATATACGAAAAAGGATAAGTTAGCAATGCATAATTGCCAAAAAGGGAGTTCAAATGCAGATTCAGACACTTCTCTTCAGATGTTACGGAATATGGAGGCCCTTTGCCATTGTCCTTCCATATGTTGCATAAGAAGAAGAGGGCAACAACGACTCGTCAATATTCCAGTCAGCCGATGATGGTCGAACAGACGGCTCAGCAAAGCTATATTCGGCTGAGAGCAAAGAGTAATTGGATATTGTAATGACCCGCTATGACATAGGAGATATTAGTAAAATCTCTCTATTTAGCTTTCCGAGTAGTAGAATCAAGCAGTGGGCAATTTTTAGCTGTGCTCCTCCAATATGGATTGGTGCAATCTGCCAATTTAGCAATTTCACATCACCAAAAAGTCAGATTTGTAATGATTTATAAAGTTCACGCCTCACATAGAATGGGGCGATGGGATAACTTCTTAACTTTTCCCGCACGTCCTATATAATGCTAAAGATATACTATAGTTGGAATTAAGTAAATAAAAACAGAAATAGAAAAAAAATTGTAATGCGTTACAAATAAAGTTAAGAGTAACAGATATCAAACAGTTAGGTCAATGCAACACTGCAACAGTTTGAGTGTTTCAAAACATTAAGTATATAATCGGAAATACCGAACCAAGAACATAAATGAAATGTTGTTAAATGTTCTTTCGATCTCACCAGCACTTGTGTTACACTTGAAATCAGACTAACTTCATTGGTTAGAAGCCCATCGATATTCCCCTGGAAAAGGATCGACTCCAAATTTGAACATATGGTAGTTCATTTTGACGCTGCCACATGGAACATGCACTATCCATATTTTCCTTCTCTTGGTCTTTCCCGTTTTGTCCAACTAAAAAATATCATATTTATTTCCACACTTTCAAGTAACCCCATTATATATGGATAGTGCATGTTCATTTTCGACTCCAAATTTGAACACAGGTTTGACAACCATATATAAACAACTGCAGTCTCCTTAATGATAAGGTGTTATATGGTTCTAAACCTAGGTTTCTCATTGTGGATTGGTGACATAAATAGGGAGTTCACATTGAATATTAGCTAGTTGGTCCCAGACTCAACCACGAAAACCATGCTCAGGTACAAAATGTGATCAGAATAATGTAACAGTTACGCTTCCTGCGAAGTTTTACAATACCTTACTATAATAAGATAACATTCTACTCAATCAGTTCATCCAGTGGAATCTGTGCACAAGCTACGTAAATTAATGTGTAGAGACAATGACTTGTAAAGGGTGCCCAAGGATTTGCTAAGCATTTTCCAACTCCTAAGATAAGCTAGTGATTTACCTTATGCAAATCAACAGAGTTAACATCCTTACTGGATTAAAAAATGAACTATCAAAAGTCACTCCACTAACTCTGTTCACATTTTGCACTCTTGCAGTAGTTGCTGCAACAAGCTCTAAACAATAGCAAATTAGTTGGGTCTGTGATACCCCTTCCGACACCATTTACCGTCACACTATGACGAGCAACATAAGTTGGTGTATATAATTGCCCACATTTAGATGCACACTTAGATTTAGATGATCTCTTTGTGGGCCTTCTGGAGAAAACAGAAATTTTTGTTCCTTGGCTCGTTTTAGTGCCTCATTTCTCAAATGAAAGAACATTAGAAAGATCCATTCACATTTTGAACTCTCTTGCAATGGTTGCTGCAACGAACTCCAAAGGATATATTTGTTAGATCTGAAATGCCCTCTTTCAGCACCATATATCGTTACACTGACATGTGCAACTTATGCTGGTTATATAACTGCGCACCTTTAGATGCGACGACTTAATTGTTGTTTCCTCAGTTCGTTTTAGTGCCTCATTTCTCAAACGAAACAACATTAGTAAGACATTCATATTTTGAACTCTTGCAGTAGTTGCCGCTTAATAATAGATAAATTAGTTGGGTATGTTCTCTGTGATACCCCTCTTCCGGCTCCAATCAAGAGAAACATTGTAGTTTACATAGACATATATCAAACATGATACCACAATGAAACCTATAATGATTTAGCAGTTTAACATACTGCATCGGGAACAATAACGGAATTCTCACCGGCACTTGAAGTATACTTGAAAGCAAAAAAGAGGAACTTTTTCATTGGTCAAAAGTTCATATAGGGATGGATCAAGAATGAAGATCGTTAAGTGGTATGCGCAAAAATGTTCTAGAGCTCTGGTGAGGAAACCTTAAACCTCTTCACAATAGTGTATGTCATCTGACAAGAACTGATTAAGATTTAAACAAGATAAAGAGCAAGGACTAGTAATGACTTAATGACTCCAAACACTAACATACGGGTAGGTCATTATAAGACCAGATAACCTGTAGTTCATTATTTTAAGACTTTTAAACGACCTCACTTGAAATATAAACACAGGTCGGACAACCATATATAAGGGTCAAACAACTGTGATCCTCTCAATGATAAATTGTTCTATGGTTCTAAGAACCACGCTATGATCTTCCTTATTGTGGTCTAATACTATCCAAAGTACCTACTATCTGAATAGTAATAGTCAAATGAATTAGTGACCGCGGGTATCCCACACAAATATATAAGGTTGTTGGTCCCACACTCACCAATGCTTACCATGTGCATATATAAAATGTGACTGCACTTTCTTATCTGTAAGTTACCATCTCCTTTTCATTACACAAAAGCGTTCAACACCTAATTCATTAACATTGTAGTCGGGAATATCTTTCCTTCACAGATAATTTCAGAGTTGGGCATCTATGAAATTTCACAATATCCTACTAAAATGAAAGTGTTCTAGACAATCAGTTCATCAAGTGGAATCAGTGTGCAAATTATGTAAATGAATATGTATAGATTTTATTTACTATCTGAGTAAGCTTGTTATGTAAACAAGGATCCATTAACAATTCCAACACATGATCGAAAAGCATCTTCCAACAACTAAGATAAGCAATGTACCTTATGGAAATCAACAGAATTGAAACCCAAACCAAGATTAGCAAATGAACCATCAATAGCCACCCCACTAGCTCTATTCATATATGCACTCTTGCAGTAGTTGCTACGACAAGCTCCAAATGATAGATTTCTTTCGATTTGCAATACTCCTTCCAGCACCATGTACCATTACACATACGAGCAATGTGTGATGGTGTACCGTGTACACTATTTCCTACCTTTGGATCTCTCTTTGACCCAAACGCGAACAGAATTCAATCCTCCAAGTCGTAATTTTATTATATTTCATTTTGTTTGTTTCTCTTTATGGGTTCGAAACCCCAAAATTTGCCTATAATTGCCCACATTTAGATGCACCAACACCGATTTCGTGTATATAATTGCCCACCTTTAGAGGTACCCAGACCAACTTAAATTTTGTATAATATAATTGCCCGTCTTTATATGCACCAACTGGGATTTGTTTATATAGTTCTCCACATTTAGATTCACCAACCTAGATTTTGTGTAATATAATCGGGCACCATTATATGCACCAACTTAGATTTAGTTATATAGTTGCCCACATTTAGATGCATCAAAATAGATTTTTCGTACATAATCGCGCACCTTAAACTTTATATGTAGATTTAGTGTATATAATTACCCACATTTAGACACACCAACTTAAATTTTTTGTAATAATTGTTCGGCTTGATATGCGCCAACTTGAATTTGTTTGTATAGTTGCCCACATTTAGATGCACCAACTTAGATTTTGTGCAGCATAATACTATAATTGCCCACCTTATGCACACCAACTTGGATTTTGTTTATACAGTTTCCACATTTAGATGCACTAACATAGATTTTGTGTATACATTTTGCGCACCTTTAGATGCACCAATTTAGATTTTACATAGTATAATTACTCTTATTTATATACACCAATTAGATTTTGTGTATAGAATTGACCACATTTATATGCACCAACTCAGATTTTGTTTATACATTTGTCACATTTACATAAGCCAACATAGATTTTTTATAGAATTGTCCACAATTACATGTACTAACTTCGATTTTGTATACAACCCACATTTATATGCACCACCTTAGATTTCGTTTATATAGTTGATATTTAAATGCACTAACATAGATTCAGTGTATACAATTGCCCACCTTTAAAAGCACCAGCTTAGATTTAGCGTTGTAAAATAGCCCCCATTTATATGCATCAACTTAGATGTCATGTATAAAATTGTCTACATTGCACCAACATCATGTATATATAGAATTTCCCACATTTATAAGCACCACCTCCGATTTTGTTTAATTAGTTGGCGACATTTAGATTCACCAACATAGTTTTGTATACATAATTGCCCGCCTTTGAATGCACCAGCTTAGATTTCGCACTGTATAAAATTGCCCCCATTTATATGCACCAACTTAGATTTGATGTATAGAATTGCCCTCATTGCACCAATGTATTGCCCACAATTACATGCACCAACATAAAGTTTGTGTATAAAATAGCTTACGTTTAGATGCACCACATATATTCTATGTTTACAAATGTCCACATTTATTTGCACCAACACGAAATTTGTATAGAATAGCCCACATTTACACGCACCAACATAGGTTTTTTGTATAGAATTGCCCACATTTATAAGCACCAGCATATTTTGTGTATTGAATAGCCCACACTTAGATGCACCGACATCGATTGTATGCATAGAGTTACCCACATTTATATGCACAAGCATATCTTGTGTAAAGAATAACCCACGTTTAGATGCACCCCCATCAATTTTATGTATACAATAGCCCAAATTTAGATGCACCACCATCAATTCTATATATAAAATAGCCCACATTTAGATCCACCAACATCGATTTTATGTATAGAATCGCCCACATTTATATGTACCATTATAATTTGTGTGTAAAATACCCCACATTTAGATCTACCGACATCGATTCTATATATAGAGTTGCCCACATTTATATGCACCAACATGTTTTGTGTACAAAATATCCCACGTTTATATGCACCAGCATATTTTGTGTATAGAATAGCCCACATTTAGATTTACCGACATAGATTCTATGTAAAGAATAGCCCACATTAGAATTGCCCACATTTATATGCACAAACATATTTTGTATATATAATAGCCCACATTTGGATGCACCGACATCGATTCTATGTATAGAATGGCCCACATTTATATGCACCAGCGTATTTTGTGTATCGAATAGCCCACATTTAGATGCACCGACATCATTCTATATATGGAATTGCCCACATAATATGCACCAACATATTTTGTATATACACTAGCCCACATATACACGAACCAACATAGATTTTATGTATAGAATTGCCCACATTTATATGCACCACTATATATTTTGTGTCGAATAGCCACATTTAAATCTAATACAGTTTTTTCAATTAAAATCTGATATGATCTCACTCAAAATCAACAAAAAAGAAAGAAAAATATGAAGCCCTTGGAAGACAAAAAGTTGCAGTGAGTCAATCAAGTAATAGGAAGCCAAAAAGTTGTCGTGAATCGACCAGGTAATCAGAAAACAAAAAGTTGTCGTGAATTGGTCGAGTAATAAGTAAAACAAAATTAAAACCTAGAAGATTGAAACCAATTACATGGATTTCCGAAGAGTTTTTATTACATCCACACCAAAAGAACACGATTAAGTCATCTTAACAAAATCAAAGCAGAAACAAAAATTCCTTCAAAAAAACAAGAAATGTTTGAATTGAATTGAGAAAAAGAGACAAAACTAAACGATTGAAATCAATTACTTGAACTCTCGAAGAGTTTTTAACGCAGTAAGTCTTATTGCACCCACATCAAAAAACACGATTAGGTCATCCCAAACAAACCAAAGGCAGAAACAAAGAAATAGCTTACGTTTATGCACCACATATATTCTGTGTATAGAAATGGCCACATTTACACGACCAACATAGGTTTTTTGTATAGAATTGCCCACATTTATATGCACCAACATAGGTTTTTTGTATAGAATTGCCCACATTTAGATGCACCATCATATTTTGTTTATCGAATGACCCACATTTAGATGCCCCGACATCGATTATATGTATGAAGTTGCCCACATTTATATGCATAAACATATTTTGTGTGTAGAGTAACCCACATTTAGATGCAACCCCATCAATTTTATGTATAGAATAGCCCAAATTTAGATGCACCGCCATCAATTCTATATATAGAATAACCCACATTTAGATGCACCATCGATTTTATGTATATTGTTGGCCACATTTATATGCACCAGCATCATTTGTGTGTTGAATAGCCCACATATAGATCTATCGACAACGATTCAATGTATAGAATTGCCCACATTTATATGCACCGGCATATTGTGTATAGAATAACCCACACTTAGATTTACCAACATAGATTCTATGTAAAGAATAACCCACATTTAGGCTCCACCAAAAGCTTCTTGCCAAGCGTCTATCAACCCCAAAATTTTATCTCGGACATGCATATCTGCCTGCGGGATACGAAATGTAAATATAAACAGCCAATAGTGGAATTGGATTAAACCTAATGAACATCTAATAGAATCTATACAGAAATTAGTACAGATATTGGAAAGGGTACACTAATAACGACAAATCGAAGGAAATGAAGATTGTTAGAAACATAAGTTGAAGACTCTAGAAAACGAAATGGTCCATAAGTTCCAGACACACATTTCATATTAGGTTGTTTTTAATTAAGTAGGAACTGCAGTTTTTTAAACTTGAAAGTCTTTGATATGGTTTCCAATCAATTGTAACTTACTTTCCGAATTTTACACCAAAAATAGTTGAAGCCTTAAAGTAAGGTTGCACCTCTCTGTCTTGCAGTTAACTGTCATTAACAAAATAAAGGTCTAATTTAGGTAGATTGCAAGTCAACTTTGGTTTTTGAGTTAGTAAGATGAAATAACGATTTTGCGATGTACATCCGAAAGATACTCAGAGCCTCAAAAGAACTTCAATGTGAGAATGTTGCTACATTTACGAAAATATAATGTTTAGAACGATATCGGGAAAACAATTGCACAATAAACCGAATCACCAAAGCGAACTTACCTTTTTCCTGACAATTTTGATCATCTCCTGCAAAATATTCTTCTCGGCTATATGAAATGCACGTTCTCGCCACAGTTTTTCACCGTTGTCTCCAAGAGCTGCCCAAAAGAAAATTGTATGCTACTTAATGAAACCGAGCTTATGGAAGAGCTCCAACATACATACCGTCAAAGCAAGTAGTTGAACTTTTGGGTTCTTATATGCTGCCAACATTTCTTCAATTCTTCAACAACATCTTCGGTTTGCCTAAAGAAATTCCAATCAATCCTTCATCAAACTCCATAAATTAACAAATCCAAACTCTCCTTTTTTCCTTGAAAACAAGTTAACCACAAAACAGAAAAAAACAATAATCACCTAAAAACGCATAAACCAGATACTCAAGGAACCAACATTAAATCTTTTTGTTTCTCAATCTGTTTAAATATGCAATCTTCTACCAATAATAACATCTAAATATTTTTTTTAATAGGTTTAAACACATAATCTTGTATTAATAACAACATCGAAATCTCAAAAATAACACACCTAAGACTTTGTTTTGGGTTTAACGGATAGCTGATCCGTATATTAATTGGAAGCAAAGAGAAGTTTGTTACTGCTGATGGGAATAGAAGGTCAATGGGACTAATACCTGGAGGGAGTATTAATTGGTCCCAATTTAGATGTCATAGTAGGCGTGAGGAAATCGCAGTGCACATAATTTGTTTAGTCTGGGCATAAAATTTAGATAATCGAGTCTCTAACACGATTGACATAATTATATATTTAAGCAGTTTGGGGCAGGGATAGTCTCGGGATCGGCCACTGACAGACCATGGTACCCATCAATCTGAGCAAATTACACAGAAAAGCATTTCTAACTACTAAGATGAGCAAAGTACCTGGTTGAAGACAACAGAGTTGAAACCAAAACTGAGATATAATTGATGTGATTCCAATCTCTGTACAACTCCTGCATCATAAGGGGTTGTGTTGAATAGTTTCACCCGTAACACCACATGAAGAGAACATAAAGTAACAACGAGTTCATAGTCTTCTTAATATTACCACAAGCAATAGCACTAGACGAGTTCATAGTCTTCTTAATATGGTTAATTTACAGGCCAATTATGTGTCTTTGCCTGACATCTACAGAGAGCGTGAATGCAGTACGCCACATCAGCCCTAGACCTTCTTGCTGAAATAGCAGCAAAAATAGATGAAACACAAAAACGAAAGATGGAAAAAAGGAACTCGTCAATTCTCTATTCTGATTAAAAGTTGGAAAATACAAAGACAAAAGGGTACCAAAAACCAAATTGCTTTCGCAAAATCAACCAAGAACAATTAAAAGAAGAAAAAAGAGTCGAAGGTACTCTCAAACCTCAGATATGTTTTTCTTTTGTTGGACGTTCTACATGGTTCGTAGCTCTAACAATGGCAATATCCAACTCCTGACGACACCCAACTTATAAGAAATCAAGAAACTTTAAATCTACAAGAATCATTGTGGTGGCATGAACATTCAAATTCTAACCTTATAATAGCTATTAAGGCTTGCTAACCCAACAGTGGTAGAGTCCTTGATGGCTCCCAAAGCTTTCCTCAAGCTCTTCTGTGTGCCTCCACTACACATTTTCTCTCAATACGGCAAACCTCTACACAAAAAGAACGAAGAATTGTGATTCGTAAAGTGAGCTTCCTTATATAACTAATATTTAGTGAGCAACGAATAATATTTCATAACAATTAGCATACATTTGGGTTAATACGTAATATGTCTAATTCAACCAAACTTATAAAATATTAAATTTCAAATACTCCGGGAAATTAATTTAACTGGAACAATAACAAAAAATGCTGGACGAACACCTAGAAAAGCGATTAAGTGCTGAGATATCCATTTTCTGCTTTGTGAATTTTGGATCTATATTTTCACTTTGTTTTATCCAATATTTCGATAGTTCGTGAAGTGCCACTTAACAAATTCGGCACTTCGGCGTTGTTTATGAGGTTGTTTAGCCTTTTCCATGACATATAACAATTATGTAAAAGAAATTCTCACAACATGAAAAATTCATATAATCTAATTTCAGATAAAACGGTTCAAATATTTTCTGATTTGACATGCCAAAACCGACATAGAAAGCAAACTGTTTTAAGGCAAACCATGCAAACTTTAGGTTCTCACTCCATGAATTTCAACCAGAAAACACTAAGATTTTGATTAAAATACATAAAATTTAGTACTTGTAATAAAAACAGGGGAAAATCATAGTACAAAATTGAGTATTTGTAATAAAAACATGGGAATCATATACAAATTGACAAGAAAGTTGAACATGACCTTAAATTCAAACTTTTCAATCATGCATGAATGAAGTTACCTAAATGAATATAGATGGAACGAAAAAGATTGGTGTTTAGAAGAAATTGGAATTAAAGAGATCAAAGGGGCTAAAACTAACCTGAATCTGATTTGGTCTAAGAAACGACTAAGCAAGCTATGTTCGGCTGAGAGCAAAAAGAGTAATAGGATACTGATGGTTGGAATCGTCAATATTCCGGTCATATCTTGCAGAACTTGGGGGGAGTATTTGTGCCATTAAGATCAATACCATTTGGATACTCTGTCAGAAAGAAGTGTATATTGTAATGATCCGCCATGATATAAGCAATATAATAAACACTATATAAGCAATGTTAACTATTTATAATGTACGAAAAATATAAGTAAACAATGCATAATGGCCAGAAAGGGAGTTCAAATGCAGGTTCAAGCACCTCTCTATCAGATGTTACGGAATATGGAGGCCCACCGCCATTGCCCTTCCATATGCTGCATTGGAAAAAGAGGGCAACAACGACTCATCAATATTAGCACAAGCAATAGCACTAGACGAGTCCATAGTCTTCTTAATATGGTTAACTTACAGGCCAATTATGCGTCTTTGCCTGACGTCTACAGAGAGCGTGAATGCAGTACGCCACATCAACCCTAGACCTTCTTACTGAAATAGCAGCAAAAATAGATGAAACACAAAAACAAAAAGATGGAAAAAAGGAACTCGTCGATTCTCTATTCTGATTAGAAGTTGGAACATACAAAGACAAAAGGGTACCAAACACCAAATTGCTTTGGCAAAATCAACCAAGAACACAAAATTAGAAGAAGAAAAAAGAGTCAAAGGTACTCTCACACCTCAGATATGTTTTTCTTTTGTTGGACGTTCTACATGGTTCGTAGCTCTAACAATGGCAATATCCAACTCCTGACGACACCCAACTTATAAGAAATCAAGAAATTTTAAATCTGCAAGAATCATTGTGGTGGCATGAACACTCAAATTCTAACCTTATAATCGCTATTAACTTCTGCTAACCCAACAGTGGTAAAGTCCTTGATGGCTGTCAAAGCTTTCCTCAAGCTCTTCTGTGTGCCTCCACTACACATTTTCTCTCAATACGGCAAACCTCTACACAAAAAGAACGAAGAATTGTGATTCGTAAAGTGAGCTTGCTTATATAAAAAAAAATTTAGTGAGCAACGAATAATATTTCATAACAATTAGCATATATTTGGGTTAATACGTAATATGTCTAATTCAACCAAACTTAAAAAAATATTAAATTTCAAACACGCTGGGTAATAAATTTAACTGGAACAATAACAAAAAATGTTGGACGAACATCTAGAAAAGCGATAAAGTGCTGAGATATCCATTTTCTGCTTCGTGAATTTTGGATCTATGTTTTCACTTTGTTTTATCCAATATTTCGATGGTTCGTGAAGTGCCACTTAACAAATTCGGCACTTCGGTGTTGTTTATGAGGTTGGTTAGCCTTTTCCATGACATATAACAATTATGTAAAAGAAATTCTCACAACATGAAAAATCCATATAATCTAATTTCAGATAAAACGGTTCATCAAATATTGTCTGATTTGACATGCCAAAACCAACATAGAAAGCAAACTGTTTTAAGGCAAAACACGCAAACTTTAGGTTCTAACTCCATGAATTTCAACCAGAAAACACTAAGATTTTGATTAAAATACATAAAATTTAGTATTTGTAATAAAAACAGGGGAAAATCATAGTCCAAAATTGAGTATTTGTAAAAAAAACATGGGAATCATATACAAATTGACAAGAAAGTTGAACATGAGTTTAAATTCAAACTTTTCAATCATACATGAATGAAGTTACCTAAATGAATATAGATGGAACAAAAAAGATTGGTGTTTAGAAGTAATTGGAATTAAAGAGATCAAAGGGGCTAGAAACTAACCTGAATCTGAATTGGTCTAACAAACGGCTCGGCAAGCTATGTTCGGCTGAGAGCAAAAAGAGTAATAGGATACTGATGGTTGGAATCGTCAATATTCCGGTCATATCTTGCAGAACTTGGGGGGAGTATTTGTGCCATTAAAATCAATACCATTTGGATACTCTGTCAGAAAGAAGTGTATATTGTAATGATCCGCCATGACATAAGCAAGATAATAAACACTATATAAGCAATGTTATCTATTTATAATGTACGAAAAAGATAAGTAAACAATGCATAATGGCCAAAAAGGGAGTTCAAATGCAGGTTCAAGCACCTCTCTAGCAGATGTTACGGAATATGGAGGCCCTCCGCCATTGTCCTTCCATATGCTGCATTGGAAAAAGAGGGCAACAACGACTCGTCAATATTACCACAAGCAATAGCACTAGACGAGTTCATAGTCTTCTTAATATGGTTAACTTACAGGCCAATTATGTGTCTTTGCTTGACGTCTACAGAGAGCGTGAATGCAGTACGCCACATCAACCCTAGACCTTCTTGCTGAAATAGCAGCAAAAATAGATGAAACACAAAAACAAAAAGATGGAAAAAGGAACTCGTCAATTCTCTATTCTGATTAGAAGTTGGAACATACAAAGACGAAAGGGTACCAACGACCAAATTGCTTTCGCAAAATCAACCAAGAACACAAAATTAGAAGAAGAAAGAAGAGTCGAAGGTACTCTCGCACCTCAGATATGTTTTTCTTTTGTTGGACGTTCTACATGGTTCGTAGCTCTAACAATTGCAATATCCAACTCCTGACGACACCCAACTTATAAGAAATCAAGAAACTTTAAATCTGCAAGAATCATTGTGGTGGCATGAACATTCAAATTCTAACCTTATAATCGCTATTAACTTCTGCTAACCCAACAGTAGTAGAGTCCTTGATGGCTCCCAAAGCTTTCCTCAAGCTCTTCTGTGTGCCTCCACTACACATTTTCTCTCAATACGGCAAACCTCTACACAAAAAGAACGAAGAATTGTGATTCGTAAAGTGAGCTTGCTTATATAACTAAAATTTAGTGAGCAACGAATAATATTTCATAACAATTAGCATACATTTGGGTTAATACGTAATATGTCTAATTCAACCAAACTTATAAAATATTAAATTTCAAACATGCTGGGTAATAAATTTAACTGGAACAATAACAAAAAATGTTGGACGAACACCTAGAAAAGCGATAAAGTGCGGAGATATCCATTTTCTGCTCTGTGAATTTTGGATCTATGTTTTCACTTTGTTTTATCCAATATTTCGATGGTTCGTGAAGTGCCACTTAACAAATTTGGCACTTCGGTGTTGTTTATGAGGTTGTTTAGCCTTTTCCATGACATATAACAATTATGTAAAAGAAATTCCCACAACATGAAAAATCCATATAATCTAATTTCAGACAAAACGGTTCATCAAATATTGTCTGATTTGACATGCCAAAACCAACATAGAAAGCAAACTGTTTTAAGGCAAACCACGCAAACTTTAGGTTCTAACTCCATGAATTTCAACCAGAAAACACTAAGATTTTGATTAAAATACATAAAATTTAGTACTTGTAATAAAAACAGGGGAAAATCATAGTACAAAATTGAGTATTTGTAATAAAAACATGGTAATCATATACAAATTGACAAGAAAGTTGAACATGAGTTTAAATTCAAACTTTTCAATCATGCATGAATGAAGTTACCTAAATGAATATAGATGGAACAAATAAGATTGGTGTTTAGAAGTAATTGGAATTAAAGAGATCAAAGGGGCTAGAAACTAACCTGAATCTGAATTGGTCTAACAAACGGCTCGGCAAGCTATGTTCGGCTGAGAGCAAAAAGAGTAATAGGATACTGATGGTCGGAATCGTCAATATTCCTGTCATATCTTGCAGAACTTGGGGGGGTGGGGGTATTTGTAATGATCCGCCATGATATAAGAGATATTGGTAAAATCTCTCTATTTAGCTTTCCCAGTTGTAGAATCAACCACTGGGCAATTTTTAGCTATGCTCCTCCAGTATCAATTGGTGCAATCTGCCAATTAGCAATTTCAAATTTCATATCACAAAAAAGCCCAGATTTGTAATGATTTACAAATAAAGTTGACGCCTCACATAGAATGGGACGATGGGATAACTTCTGAACTTTTCCCACACTTCCTATATAATGCTAAAGATATACTATAGTTGGAATTTAGTTAACAGAAACAGAAAAAGATTTGTAATGCGTTACAAATAAAGTTAACACTAACAGATATCAAACAGGTTAGGTCAATGAAACCCTGCAACAGTCTGAGTGTTTCAAAACATTAAGTATCCAGTTGAAAATACCGAATCAAGAACATAAATGACATGTTGTTAAATGTTCTTTCGATCTCACCAGCACTTCGTTATACTTGAAATCAGAATAAATTCATTGATTAGAAGCCCATCGATATTCCGCTGGAAAAAGAATGACTCGAAATTGAACATATGGTAGTTCATTTTGACGCTGCCACAAGGAACATGTACTATCCATTCTTTCCTTCTCTTGGTCTTTCCCAATTTTGTCCAATAAAAGATATCCTATTTATTCCACACTTTCAAGTAACCCCATTATATATAAACATAGGTTTGACAACCATATCTGAACAACTGCAATCTCCTTAACGATAAGGTGTTATATGGTTCTAAACCTAGCTTTCTCATTGTGGATTGTTGACAGAAATAGAGAGTTCATATTGAAAATTAGCTTGTAAGTACCAGACTCAACCACAAAAACCATGCTCAGGTATAAAATGTGATCAGAATATCCTTAACCTCGAGATTTTCTTCAAATTATTACCAAGAATAACTCTCCGACACACAATGTAAGAGTTAAGCTTCCTGCAAAGTTTTACAATACCTTAGCATAATAAGATGACATTCTACATTGCACCAAGCCACCAACATCATGTATATATAGAATTTCCCACAATTACATGAACCAACATAAATTTTGTGTGTAGTATAACCCACATTTATAAGCACCACCTCCGATTTTGTTTAAATGGTTGCCGCCATTTAGAGTCACCAACATAGTTTTGTATATATAATTGCCAGCCTTCGAATGCACCAGCTTAGATTTTGCACTGTATAAAGTTGCCCCCATTTATATGCACCAACATAGATATGATTTATAGAATTGCCCACATTGCACCAATGTATTGCCCACAATTACATGCACCAACATAAAGTTTCTGTATAAAATAGCTTACGTTTAGATGCACCACATATATTCTATGTATAGAAATGTCCGCATTTATTTGCACCAACACGAAATTTTGTATAGAATAGCCCACATTTACACGCACCAACATAGGTTTTTGTATAGAATTGCCCACATTTACATGCACCAGCATATTTTGTGTATTGAATAGCCCACACTTAGATGCACCGACATCGATTGTATGCATAGAGTTACCCACATTTATATGCACAAGCATATCTTGTGTAAAGAATAACCCACGTTTAGATGCACCCCCATCAATTTTATGTATACAATAGCCCAAATTTAGATGCACCACCATCAATTCTATATATAAAATAGCCCACATTTAGATCCACCAACATCGATTTTATGTATAGAATCGCCCACATTTATATGTACCATTATAATTTGTGTGTAAAATACCCCACATTTAGATCTACCGACATCGATTCTATATATAGAGTTGCCCACATTTATATGCACCAACATGTTTTGTGTACAAAATATCCCACATTTATATGCACCAGCATATTTTGTGTATAGAATAGCCCACATTTAGATTTACCGACATAGATTCTATGTAAAGAATAGCCCACATTAGAATTGCCCACATTTATATGCACAAACATATTTTGTATATATAATAGCCCACATTTGGATGCACCGACATCGATTCTATGTATAGAATGGCCCACATTTATATGCACCAGCGTATTTTGTGTATCGAATAGCCCACATTTAGATGCACCGACATCATTCTATATATGGAATTGCCCACATAATATGCACCAACATATTTTGTATATACACTAGCCCACATATACACGAACCAACATAGATTTTATGTATAGAATTGCCCACATTTATATGCACCACTATATATTTTGTGTCGAATAGCCACATTTAAATCTAATACAGTTTTTTCAATTAAAATCTGATATGATCTCACTCAAAATCAACAAAAAAGAAAGAAAAATATGAAGCCCTTGGAAGACAAAAAGTTGCAGTGAGTCAATCAAGTAATAGGAAGCCAAAAAGTTGTCGTGAATCGACCAGGTAATCAGAAAACAAAAAGTTGTCGTGAATTGGTCGAGTAATAAGTAAAACAAAATTAAAACCTAGAAGATTGAAACCAATTACATGGATTTCCGAAGAGTTTTTATTACATCCACACCAAAAGAACACGATTAAGTCATCTTAACAAAATCAAAGCAGAAACAAAAATTCCTTCAAAAAAACAAGAAATGTTTGAATTGAATTGAGAAAAAGAGACAAACCTAAAAGATTGAAATCAATTACTTGAATTCTCGAAGAGTTTTTAACGCAGTAAGTCTTATTGCACCCACATCAAAAAACACGGTTAGGTCATCCCAAACAAACCAAAGGCAGAAACAAAGAAATCCTTACACAGCCACCAGTCTTGTTGAATAAAGCATATTTTGTTGCATGCCCTCACAATTGATCAGAACTTGTAAAAGTTATCGTTTTAAGAACACCAAGGACAAGGAATTCATGAAAATCTAAACCAGATTTAGGGTTTAGGTCTACTGTCGACTTTGTAAGAGAAAATCTAAACGAGATTTAGGGTTTAGGTTTCCTCTCTCATGCGTTATTTCGAGGTTGATTATAGAAACAACAACCAAAAATTTAATTATTAGGGTCAAAAGACCTAAGTAGTAAAATGAGAAATCAAAGTGTGGGAAAAGACGTGATGTCTAGGAGGAAAGGAAAGAACAGTTACCAGCAAGATCCACCGACAAAAAACTCGTCTGACTGTCAAATTCAATACTAGGTCGATTTCCCCTCACGAATGTATAAGGATCAGCCGATCTGATCCAAACAAATAATTATCAGAGTTCCCTTAATGTCAAGCCGAATATACTTGAAGATTGCGACTCGTTTTGTTTTAAACCCTAGAATTTAGGGTTTCCCGATGCCATAAAATACCGAGAGAGATCACGATGGTGCAATACTGAGAGTGACATGGGCACGAGAAGAAAGGAGAGAGAGAATTCACATAGAAGGATCACCGTCGTCTTTTCCGATCAAGATTTCTCATGGGTTACAAAGGGAGAACGAGAATTTTGAATCTCTCTCCTCTCGCTCTTTCGATAGAAATAAATCTTGATTTTTTCTTATTAGGTGGTGACCCCCAACGGTTAGAAACCCCAGCAAGGACCCGACCTCATTACCTCAGGCCAACTCCAACCCTAAAGTTGCCACAAAAAAAATCCAATCCTAAAGGACTGTTTTGGGCTTGAGCCCCTCACTCCAACCCCCGAGCTCAGTCGACTCGACTGAGTTCCCTCCAAACATGAGTGTTGGGCTTCTAACGGTCACGAGGTAAATTTCCCCTGGCTGTTAGATTAACCCAATAACCCAAAATTTGTCAGCCACCACAAGTTCTCTCCTTCTCCAGACTTGAGAAAGAAAGAGAGAAAAAAATAATAGAAGAAAAGAGAGGAGATGATGATAGTGGTGGTGCCCCAACAGTGATGGTGGTGATGGAAGGAAAAAAAAAAAGGACAGACAAGAAAAAGAAGATTTGTTTAAAAGGTCGCCTACAAGGTGCTTGTTGGTGACTCTCCGCCCCACTGAAGTTCGAGGGGAGGGCCGAGATAGACCTTTGTATTCCCCTTCGTCAAATCCAATGACCAATTTTCTGTGCTTTCTATTTTCTTAACCCAATCCCTAGCAGTAGCCTTTATATTAACCCATTTAATAAAATCTAATTATGACACATTTTCGTTTCATGTATTTTTGTTTAAAGACAAGTTTCATGTCATATGATTGTTATCATTATTAACTATTGTCATAATCACAAATGTATTATATTTATTACCATTATTTTTATTAAATATCATGTGATATTTTTTGTGAATTTTTAGGTAGGTCAAAAAAATGAATAAGAATTCTCTGAACATCTGTGTATAAGATAAGGACGAGATTCTTTTAACTCGTTTAGGACCAAAAAAAAATGTTAGGGTCGACCACGCTATGGTTTCTCAAATTGTCCTTGCCTTCCACTCTTCCCTCCAACTATACAACAACATACTATATACTTACTTATAAACTAGAGTCTTGGACGGCGTTCCTGCGGAGTTCAATCGCTACAGTCGCACCGAATCTCCTTAAACTCTAGGCCCCTTAGTCGATGTAGCCATGAGTCAATGAGACTGTCGGTGCTCAATACTACTTAACAAGAGGTTTAGTGAAACATTATAAAAACTAAATAGTTAAGTTAGTGAACCTCATTTCTCATACACCCTTCTTATTGGTTAGTTCAATAGAACTACAACCCAAGGGTTTCTTCTTTTTTATTTTATTTTGCTCCCACAAAAGTAATATGTCTTTCAAATCTGAAATTTCAAAGCAGATTTTGGGCAATGTTTATTCCAGATTTGAAAATGTCTATTACATATTTGAAAATGTCTATTAAATATCTGAAAATTTTCATAATTGTTATATGGTTGCTTGTACAAATGTCAAACTGTGGGTCTTTTGAGGTTTGGAAACTAAACATTTTACGAAATGGTTTGTTGAAAACATGAATATACAAAGCATATGTTGAACTGTATGAGGAGTTTCAGAAAAAACTAATACATTTTTTAAATAGTACATTAATTAAAATAGTGAGAGGTCGACTAGTCAAGGTTGCGAGAGAAGATAAAAACAGTAATAGAAAGTCCAGATGGAGAAGGGTTCTTCATGTTGGGGGTTCATCAGCGGCTGACAGGTTTCAAACGAGAGATAATAATCATCTCGAATGAACTCCCCATCTGTTGTATCAAACCTTGAAGTGAGGTTCTGTAGCGGCTGACAGGTTTCAAACGAGAGATAATAATTTTGTTGTTATGGGGGTTCATCAGCGGCTTACAGGTTTCAAACGAGAGATAATAATCATCTCGAATGAACCCCCCATCTGTGGTATCAAACCTTGAAGTGGGTTCTGTAGCGGCTGACAGGTTTCAAACGAGAGATAATAATTTTGTTGAAGTGGGTTCTGTAGCGGCTGACAGGTTTCAAACGAGAGATAATAATCATCTCGAATGAGCCCCCCATCTGTGGTATCAAACCTTGAAGTGGGTTCTGTAGCGGCTGATAGGTTTCAAACGAGAGATAATAATTTTGTTGTTATGGGGGTTCATCAGCGGCTGACAGGTTTCAAACGAGAGATAATAATTTTGTTGTTATGAGGGTTCATCAGCGGCTGACAGGTTTCAAACGAGGGATAATAATCATCTTAAATGAACCCCCCCCCCCCCCCCCCCATCTGTTGTGTCAAACCCTGAAGTGGCCTCTGTCCGGCTGACAGGTTTCAAACGAGAGATAATAATTTTGTTGTTATGGGGGTTCATCAGCGGCTGACAGGTTTCAAACGAGAGATAATAATCATCTCGAATGACCCCCCCCCCCCCCCCCCCCACCCGTCTGTGGTATCAAACCTTGACGCTTGGAGATAGTCACAAAAAAATCAAAAACGTTATAACTTAATACAAAAAGATAATGTAAGCATCCTCGAACATCACAGATAACCAAAAAAGGTAAACCAATTGCCCACTATTATTTGCAATAAACCAGTGTCAGCCTTATTCTCAAGTAAAACCCACAATTGCGCGTAATGTGTGATGTCAAAGAAACTTGCTAAATTCACAAAAGAGAAGAGAAAAAAGGAGTTTAACAAATAGGTAAGTCTCCGCATATAATACAACAAATCAGTGTCACGGCTAATTAAAGTTGGGCCTTAAAGTATCCTTGAGCAAACTAGAATATATTGTACTGCCATTGATCCCACATTACTTGGTACCCCACGGCTAATTAAAGTAGGGCCTTAAAGTATCCTTGAGCAAACTAGAATATATTGTACTGCCATTGATCTCACATTACTTGGTACCCCACGGCTAATTAAAGTACCCAATTTTTTTTTTTTTTTTTGTTTGCAGATTTTCATCAACCGGATGTGATTATATTTTCATTTTAGTTAGACTGCATGTTGATTTGTATTCTCCCTTTTGTTTTTGTTTTTTTTTAATTTCCTTCACTCTTTTACTTATCTTTGTAGGTTTGATTAGTGTTTACCTGAAAAATTCAAGATTGAAGAATATTAACTTTATTGTTTTTTTGAAAAATTGGACAGGAGAAATACTAATTGTTTCAACTCTCATTTTTGTGTACTCACAACGGCGTAGCCAAAAGGGATCTATCGCGTCCTACAGTTGGTTACTCAAGATATAAGTCTGGCCGTCTATTTTTTATTGAGAGTTTAGATCCAACGGCAGATACCGTATCGTCTCATGTAAATCTACACTAAATGGAAGGGTATGAGAGTCAGTTTAAGAATAACTTCCTCAACTTCATCTCATTATTTTCACTAAATTCAGTGTTGAACTCTCCCTTAAAAATCTCCTACTTATTTACAAAATATAACTACCCTCCTTAACTCTCTTAACTTCTTTTCTGGAATTTAAATTCCACAATTAAGAGAGATAGATTTATCATAAATAGGAGAGATTAATTTCACATTTATTACCTTCTGTATCCCAAATTCTCATCTGATATGAGAAGTTTTTAAGTTTTTCTCTTTAAAGTTTGATTATCTTTGAAAAATTAACTTTATTTTTTTTGTTTTATTTGTTTGCAAAATTTCATCGACCAGATGTAAGTACATTTTCATTTTACTTACGGCTCCATGTTGATTTGTATCTCCCTTTTGTTTCTTTTTAATTTCCTTCACTCTTTTACTTATTGTTGTAGATTTGATTAGTGTTTGCCTAAAAAATTCAAGATTGAAGAATATTAACTTTATTGTTTTTTTTTTTTTGTTTTTTTTTTTTTTGAAAAATTGGACAGGAGAAACACTAATTGTTTCGACTCTCATCTTTGTGTACTCACAACGGCGTAGCCAAAAGGGATCTAAACCTAGTAATATTAAAGGCAAATCATGTTACATATAATAAACATTTTTTTTCATGTATTATGCATTTCTATTGATGTGTAAAACATTATGAGCATTGCACCAGAATATTAAATTCAGCTCATATGTTATATGCAATAAGCATTTCCTTCAATATAGATTCCAATTTGCAAATCCACCCGTCTATTTGGGTTCAACACACATCAATGCTTCTACATACCACTGAAGTTTAGCATATGAATCACATTCTTGTCCAAAGGTGTCGTTCATTGCAACTCTCTTACCATTATATGAATAGTGATAGTTGAGGTCCATTCCATAGTCTTGAAGAAAATTATAGGTAACGCCTTTGTGTTGCGGTTCAGATGTCTCTTAGTATCATCCAAAATCAGATTACCAGCCCAATTGCTTGCCAATTTTGGGTCATTTGGCTTTAGAATAGCATCAACATGTAAAATCATGTTTGAGGAAAAAAAATATTTACTCCACCTAGAAAAAGTTGATCAATATGAGTGAATACGAAACCTCGTGATTCAAATTTTAAAGGGTGTTGTCATTTTTTGAGTATCTTCACCCATCTCCATTGTGTATCTATAGTAGATCTATCTCCTCAAAACAAACATCAAACTTTACAAAATTTTGTACAGTATATACAGAACAAGTTATATAATGTATATAATAGTTCTACAATACATACCGAGTTTGTAATTTGTATTCTACAAATGAACTAATAGGACAACATTTTATCGAAGTTGTCGTATACATTGTATGTAATGTAAGGTACAACTTATGCAATGCATACAAAGTTGTGCATTGTATTATACAAATGAAGTAATGGAGGAATATTTACAAAAGTCTTCTTTTGTATCCATTATGTAATATACAACACAAATAGAATATTGCTATAATATTAATCCTTAGACATGCACTGTAACAAACAATGTTCGAACTATCTAAATAATGTAGATACAATCTGCAAAATGTACCCAGAATTATATATAATGGTTAAACAACATAAAGTGTAGAGAGGGAAACAAACACAAATCAATCAAAAAACGTATGATTCATCTTTTTTATGTTTTTTGACCCTTTCTAATCGAAAGTTTGTGCTTGAAAAACATAAAGTAGATATCACCTTTGATCAACACACCAAACACCAAAGAACTTCATGGATATAAACCAAAGATTAATCAAGGTGTAAATTATCATGATGAAAACCGTTTTTTAAAAAGTAAAACTAGTTTTACAGTGGAAATAAAACTTTTGTAAAGATAAAATCATTGAAGGATTGATGAAACTAAATGAAAATAAGTAATTTACATATGATGAAGGTGATGAAAATGACTTATATTAAATGGTTGATGATGAAGATGACTGATATTTGAAGAATGTGAAGAGGATGATGATATATGCAGAGGATGAAGAAGATGACTGATTAAGGAAGGTGATGATACATGGTGGAGAAGATGATGATACCGGATTTTTCGATACCGGATTTTCGATCTCCTTTAGAGAAGAGTGCTTCGGTTAAAAAATAAAGAAGATAAGCTTTGTTAGTTTAGGAGAGATAATGATTGTGGTATTGTAGGAAATAGAGGGTAAGAGACTAAAAAGCTGACCAATAAAGAGAAAGTGAGAAATAGTGCAGGAAGAGTGGGAGAGAGATAAAAGGCAAGGTATATATGGAAGGGTAAAATTGAACGAAGAAAAAACTATTCTTGCCTAGGGATGGGAGTTGGTGCATTGGGATTCTCATTTGGACTAGATGTAGGTTTTATAATTTGTTTTTGGACTTCTGATCCTTTTGGGAGATTAATGGACTATTTTTCCTGTTAGGACCATCTTTATGGACCTTAGAGCAATTTTTTCATGTATTTGTGCAGTATATGACAATCAAGTCATCAATTTTAATATGCAGTTCATCATTTTCAAATAATTTGATACTCGTTTCTAAGATTTACCGGACCCCAAATTTTTTATTGTAAGTATGTATAAGAAAATCTTACCAACAAGAATCAAAACTTTGACAAGAACTCACTTTGGCAAGAACTCACTTTACAAGAACAAGGTAGATTGCACCATTATATATTAACAATTAACATATAATATTAACAAAGACACAACATAAAAGATTCACAAACAAAAAACACAGTTTTCACACTTACAAAAAACTAGGACTTTGTTATCAAAGTTAATAATATTAGGGTCTTTTTCATCAAGTTAAGAAATAGGTTTTAGGGTTAAAAAAAAATACCTAAAGAGAGATAAAATGGTACTTTGTCGAGGTTCATAGGTTTTTTATAGAACGACCTTGGCTTCTATATCCATAAACTTATGGGAACCTATAGAGAGAGTGAGCAAGTCAGTTGAGTTGAAAAATCTAAATATAGAGAGAGAGAGAGTTGAATTCCGCATGTTGAGTTGAAAAAAACATGCAAAGAGAATGAGCAACTTGGATTTGGGACGAGTATAAGAAAAAGATTGTGAGAAAAGGGTCAGAGAATAAGAACATGAGTTCTCAAGTTTCGGGGTTGAAATTTTAAGACTCTGCCAACAACCCTTGGTTGGAGTGGTAAGAGGTATAATCTTCCACCTAGAGGTCAAGGGTTCGAGGTACACGCTGAACAATTCAAGAAAAAAAAAAATTTAAGACTCTAGATAGTCTAGACTATCTTTTATATCAGGGGTACTTTTAGTAGAAAACCCTAAAAAGGGAATTCAAACAGTTTTCCTCATACTAAGATCATTTGGCCAAAGTCATCTTGGTTAAGAGTCATTTGACCCAATCTCTCAAGTTTTTTTTTTTTTTTGAAATAGACTATAATCTACGTTAGTCATTACATGACATTGATACATCATCAAAATGTGATAAACACGATAACCACCTAAATTAAACTAACGATGAAAGGGGTCTAAAACCCAAAAACATACTAAACAACCTAAATCCCAACAAACTTATTATTTATACATTTAATAACCCAAATTCAATAATTATGAATTTCACCTCTTCTAACAATCGAATCTGAGACCTCCAGAATTTCAGAGATTATACCAACATTATCCACCACTTGGGCAACGAAATGTTTGACCAATTGTTTTTATTAGGGAAGTTTTATAGGGCCATCCCATTTTTGTTAAAAAGCCTCCCCATGAATTCATTGACTTGGTAAATAGTCATTTACCTTGTTTGGTTAAAGGCCCCCCATGCAATGGTTTAAAAACCCACTTTAAAGGTGCCTATCACCCACATTAGCAATTTACATATCTCAACCCTAAATCTCTCCAAGACTCAAATCCCTAAATATTCATCTTCTTCCACTTTGGTGATGACCGAACTTTCAAAAAACTAAACCTAAGGTTTGAGGAAGATGAAAGAAGAAGAGATGAAGATGAAAAGAGAACGAGAGAGAAACCAAGAGAGAATGAGTAAGAGAGGAAGATGAAAATGACGGTATTGATAGAGGTGATAGATTTTACAAAAAGAGAGAAGATAAATTGAAGAAGAAGAAGAAGATGAAACATATTTTATGAGGTAGATGAAAGAGGGGCGAGACTTTTGATCGGTCAAAAGACTTTTTCTTGGTTTAAATAATTTTGACCTAACGACGTTAACTCAACCTTTAATTTAAACTAACGAAGGGAAAGTGCCTTTTTTCTGGAGGGCCCAACCTAAATGAAACATTTGAGGAACACTTTGAAATGAGCCCTTTTAACAAAAATGAAGCCCCTATAAAATCTCCCTTCTTATTATCGGTACATTGACCAAAAAGGCACAAGGCAAGCATGGATAGGGCTGGGAAAACGGTCAGAGACCCCGGGGTCCGGCCCGTTCGGCCCGGACCGTTGGAGACCGCTGCCCGTAGCCAACCCGAGTCGGGCTAACCCGGCCCGATGAATCGGGCTTATTGGGCCGGGACTCGGACATAACCTCAAATCCGAGTCCCGACCCGTTATACCCGTCCGTTACCCGAGCCCGTCCGCCCTGATAAGCCCGCACTTTCAAACCGCAAGATTTAGGGTCACTGAATCTAACGGCTGAGGCATTGAGCTGCTCCTTATCCCAAAAGAATTAGGGTTAGGCTGTATATATAAAGTAGTTTGAGAGAAACAGTTCATTGCTCCTAGGGTTTTCTATTCAAAAACAAAAAGAGAGAAAGATATTATTCTACAAAAGATCAACCCATCTTTTCTTCTTCCTTCGTCATCTTTTCTAACCCTATTCAACTGAATCCCCATTCCGCCCTCTCCATCAGCCCATCCCATCTTCGTGTTTTTGTTTTATTCCCAATCCATGTCGATCTGTTGCGAATGTTTTTAACCTGGTCTAATATAACATGTAATAATCCAAACCAACAGGAGATAATGCCATTTAACAAAAGCAGATAAGATGCATAGAGAATGCTTGGCACTCATTTCTTCCCACTTTTCTTCACTCCAGCACCACTAAATGACCCCTTCTGTGATGCCTTTCCCCTCAGCTCCTTCAATGCCTTTTCCTCTTCTTTCTTCTTCTGAATATTTGCTAGATCATCCTCATCATATTCTTTCTTTTCAACTTTAGGTTGCTTCAAAGGCTTCCCCTTACCTCCTATAAAAACAGAAAACAGAAAGAAAATTAAGCAAATAAGACACTGAGTCAAATCATATAAAAATGAAACCTAATCCAATATTAAATTAATTTAATGAATTGTTATTATGTTTTTTTATCTTCTGAAAAATCCGAGTCCGCCCGGCCCGAGCCCGTTGGAACCCGCTCGGGCAGTCGGGCTCGGACGGGCTACGGGTTCTTATAGGGAGTGTTTGGTCCGGCCCAATCCGCCCGACTCCCTCTCGCGAGCTCGGCTTATCCGAACCCGATCCGCCCGTGTCCGGTTCATAGTTGCCCGAGCCCGTCCGAACCCGCCCGTTTCACATGGAACTTTCTAAAATAACGGATATATGGAGCAGAAGTAACAAATAACGGCTGTTTTATTGACGGTGTGTGGATTAGCATTGGGCTAAAAACCTGACCTCATCTAAACAAACTCCACGTCCCAACGTAGGCACAAAAATCAAAAACCTTTCCTCTCTATCGATCCCCATATCTTCCATTTCCCAATGTAACCGAATCACAAAACCTCATCTCTGACGTACCCACATCCACAACTCTATCCCCTTAAACCCCCATATCCCCCTTAAACCCATATAAACACACCCACCCAAGTACTCAACTCTCTCTTCATTTTAGACAGAGAAGAGAGAAATTAACAAGATCAAGATGATGGGATTAGGATCAAATGGGTATCAATCACCAATGATGAAGAAAACTACTAGTAATAATATGGGTATGTATGATGTACCAGAAGGAGTAGATATCAGAGGACGTTACAATGAAGAATACAGTAGTAAGATATTAACAAAAGAAGCGTTACAGTTTGTAGCGGAATTACAAAGAGAATTTAGAGGTAGAATTAAGTATGTATTAGAGTGTAGAAAAGAAGCACAGAAAAAATATAATATGGGTATGGTTCCTGGGTTTGACCCAGCTACTAAATATGTTAGAGAAGGAAATTGGATTTGTGCTTCTGTTCCACCAAGTGTTGCTGATCGGAAAGTTGAGATTACGGGACCTGTTGAACGGAAAATGATTATTAATGCTCTTAATTCCGGTGCTAAAGTTTTCATGGTCAGTCTTCTTTTTTTTTCTTTTTTGTTTTATTTTCCATCATTTGAAAATTGAAAATGTTCATGGCTTTCTTTTTTGTGACCGTTGGATGGTGAGTGTTATTTTTTATGGCCCTCGATTTGTTAGCGTACGACAGGTGGTGTTCAGTAGTTGGGTGGGCCTTAGATGCATGTGCGACACCTGTCCATCAATTATTTACCTGCTGTTTTTCTACCGTTTTATGTTTGGAAAAAAGAAAAACCAAAACGAAAAGATAACTTTTGGAATTTTTTTACACCTACTATGATAGCTAACTAGGTTCCCACCGCGCAGGGACGGAAGCAGAACTAAAAACGAAGGGGGGCCAATGTAAATACGAACTCAGTTGTTTTATTTGACAATTTATTCAAATTTTACATTTATACTAAGAGACGTTATTTATATATATTTTTTGAAATAAGAGTAGTACCACCAATTAAAATAATTATGATTTTGTTTAACCTCATTTTACTTTCATCACTCAAGAATGTCTTCTAAATAAAAAAAAATTGAGATTAAATTTTTTGCTTAACGAGTCACGATTTTCTTTTATTGTCCAACTAATGTGAATGATTGATCTATTTCTCAAACTTAAATTTCTCGATGATAAATACGAGGTTTTCAACAAAAAAAAATACGAGGTTTTCAACAAAAAATATAATTATCGTTTTTTAAATTCAAAAGTTTCATATTACCAATATATAACATTTCCAAGCACTCCTAGTAAAGCCATAAAAAATAAGAGTGTAATTTAAAATTTATGCTATCTCTTGGGTTTGAACCGGGGTCACTACCGTCATAAGCAATCATTCCAACCAAAGAGCTAATGGAAACTTAATGGTATTGTCTCCTTACTGTATAGTTAATACTTAGTCTTAGTAAATTAGGAATATAATGCAACTTACTACGGCTAGGCCGAGGGGGGCCATGGCCCCCCTCGGCCTAGCTGTAGTTCCGCCCCTGCCACCGCGTCATCCCTTTTGGCTGTGCCGTCGTGTTAAGAATATTGTAACAGTTGAATAGCCATTTTACATTTAGAGAAAACAATAATTATACATTAAACAACCAAGAGGAGCAATCAAATACTAAGCTATTTACATTTAAAAAAAGAGAATTACATTTAAAAAAGAAAAATAATATTTCATTGAAGCCTGAACTATAAAATAGATGTGAGAGATTGTTTTTTTCATAAAAAAACCGATCAAGAATGTGGAAGAGAGATTTTCTCCCCACTAATTTCTCATCCTCCCACGTTTTTCTACTGAATAGAAAAAAAAAAAAGAGAAATATATGGGCAGTAGTTACTCTAACCAATTTTAGTTGATTTACATAGATACCCTTCTTTTTGTAGTCTATTTACATAAAAAAAAATTATATCATCCGTCGGATGTGTTCCCAACCAAATCTCTAAAATAAAATGGACGGTCAGACTTATCCCTGGATAACCGACCGACCTGTTTTAATATAATAGATTACAAGACACCCATTAAAAAAAAACAAAAATGATGGTACGTCCGACCACTCTTTCTGCTAGGTCTCGAGCTGATTCTTGGACGGGTGATATGGTTGGACCAGATTTAAAGAAAGAAAGTGAAAAACTCTCTCCCTCTACATTTGGACCGGCCACTTAACCGATCGTACCAACAACATTGAAAAAAAAAGATATTCTCCATTAATACGATGTGATAAACTCGAATTTGGTCTTTATATACACTAGTCTATAGTTCAATTATATTACAATCCAAAAACTCACTCCTATGGGATCGAATGTGAGACTTTCGCAACTAATTATATTGTAATCCAAAAACTCACTCTTGTGGGATCGAACTTGAGACTTTCGCCACTGGGCTATGGCAGGTGGCAAATTTTTAAGGGGGTGAATGGGATTAGATTGATTATAAAACAAAGATTAAATTGAGTATCTTTCCATTTTACTTCACTAAATTACTTAAATTCATAATTGTAGTAAGTTAAGTGTCAAAATTTAAGATGAAGGTTATCTTATGAATTTAGGTGAAAAATAAAGTTTGGAGTAATTAAACTAAAAAGAAGCATACAGGAAAAACCAAATTAAATATCATTTTGGATTATTACTCTAATTAAAATCTATGTAGGGATTATAATCTGTCATAATAGTCATTAAAATGGTGGTAGTTTGATTTGGTTTCTATAGGCTGACTTTGAAGATGCATTATCACCAACTTGGGAGAACCTAATGAAAGGTCAAATTAACTTGAAAGATGCAGTAGAAGGCACCATAAGCTTCCATGATCAAGCCAGGAACAGGGTTTACAGGCTCAATGAAAAGACAGCGAAGCTCTTCGTTCGTCCTCGAGGATGGCATCTTCCCGAGGCTCATATTCTCATTGATGGTGAGCCTGCGACTGGTTGCCTCGTCGACTTTGGTCTGTACTTTTATCATAACTATCGATCATTCAGACAGAACCAAGGTGCTGGTTTTGGTCCTTTCTTTTACCTCCCCAAAATGGAGCATTCAAGGTAATCAATCCAAACCATGTTACGTGTCTATGTTTGTGTGTTTGTACGTGTCTTCATGTGCACGTTCGAGCTTGGGCTCGGGCTCATTGTGTCGTATGTCTGATTTAATTAGGTAGAAGCTAAGATATGTGGAATTTGCAGGGAAGCTAAAATATGGAACTGTGTGTTTGAGAGAGCAGAAAAGATGGCAGGAATTGAGAGAGGAAGCATCAGAGCTACGGTATTAATCGAGACTCTTCCTGCCGTGTTTCAAATGGACGAAATCCTTTATGAACTACGAGACCATTCTGTCGGGTTGAACTGTGGTAGATGGGATTATATTTTCAGCTACGTGAAAACTTTCCAAGGTCACCCAGACCGTTTACTTCCTGATAGATTTCAAGTTGGAATGGCTCAGCATTTCATGAGAAGTTATTCTGATCTCCTCATTCGAACATGTCATAGGCGTGGAGTTCACGCCATGGGTGGTATGGTAAGTACAAAACAAATTTCTATAGACAATTAGTTCGAATTCCAAAATATGTTACCAACATTCTTCAACTTGCTATTCTACAGGCAGCCCAGATACCGATCAGGGACGATCCAGTAGCAAACGAAGCAGCATTAGAGCTAGTGAGGAAGGACAAACTACGTGAGGTTCGTGCAGGTCACGACGGGACCTGGGCAGCTCACCCAGGTCTGATCCCTGCTATCATGGAAGTTTTCGCAAACAACATGGGAAGTACCCCTAATCAGATCCATATTAAGCGAGAAGATGCAGTTAATATAACTGAAGAAGACCTAATTCAGAAACCTAGAGGTGTTAGGACAATTGAAGGTCTTCGATTAAACACTAGGGTTGGAATACAGTACTTAGCTGCATGGCTCACCGGAACTGGTTCTGTTCCTCTTTATAACCTAATGGAGGACGCAGCCACTGCAGAGATCAGCAGAGTTCAGAATTGGCAATGGTTGAAATATGGGGTCGTTTTGAATGGTGATGGACTTGGGGTGAAAGTCAATCGGGAGCTTTTTAGTAAGGTGGTCGAAGAAGAGATGGCTCGAATTGAGAGAGAAGTTGGTGCAGAAAAGTTCAAACGAGGAATGTATAAGGAAGCCTGCAAGATTTTCATCCGACAGTGTACTGCACCCAACCTAGATGATTTTCTCACTCTAGATGCGTATAACAATATTGTTCAACATCACCCCAAGGTATTTGCTAAGCTCTGATCAAGTTCATAATCTTGAAGCTTATGAAAATCATGTTATTCAGTTTTCAGGGTCATTAGCTGTTTGTTATCATCCTTATGGGTTCATCTACTGTCACTTTTGCATCTACTAATAAATAATCAGCTATCCTCGTTTGTTGTATGAATGTTGTCGGTCAAGTTCTTAATCTATAAATCATGTCCTCTGTTTTTTTTTGTGCGGTTTCTTTTGCGATTATTTTTTATCTGAATTCACCTTTTTGTCTACAAATTTCTCTCAAGGGCGGTTCATTAGCGAATAGAACAAGGGTTTTCTTGATTAAGCAAATAACAGTGAAACTACTGGTGAAAATACTTAACATTACACATTTCTTGTCTACTAGTTAACCTTGAATCACGAAATCGAATAATGGGTCTTTAAATGACTTTCCTGTATTTTGGACGCAATTGTAGTCGAGGCCTGATATCTGGTCGAGTATCAAGCCTGAGAAACAGCTTTCGTAATCAAGTGGCCTATCGTCGCTATGAGAATTCCCAGTAGTCCACCTGCAACAACCTATCACAATAGCAACCTTATAAGAGTCTAGCTTAATTCGTTAGGGTTCTCGAAATTACAGCTTCTATTCGAAGAAATAAAAGCAATAACTGAGGTAACAAAGATCAATCTTATTGGTAATATGCCACAACAGTAATTTGAAGTAATAGTAGTAGCGAATATTTACTGTGCTACGAAATCAATTTGGATGAGGTCTTTTTGAGGGAACGAGTCATACCTGAGGAGGAGTATGGCCCAAAAGTTCCCGTAAAGGTCTGGTCTCAGCCAGAGGATGTTCTTCAGGTAGTTCATATACAATTTGATTTAATACCTGCAAATTACTCAGTTTGGTGAAAATGAGAAATGTTTTGAACCTTATAAAGATATAATAGTAGCAAATAAACAAAATGCTATCGGAGTGGTTTTCTGTAAGTACAACATTATCTTGATTGCCGGTCATGAACAATATCATATGTGAAGCTTCAAAAAAGAACTATTGATACGACATTTGTGGACACTTTCAGTATTATAGTATCACCCAATGTGGATGGCGCAGGTCCGAGCTCGAATTACCCATTAGTTGTACTTGTAAATGTAATCTACCGACAAAGTAAACGAGAATGAGAATGAAAACTACACCTCTGCTTGGCGCCCAGCATGTAACCTAACACCGGATGCATCATACATTACCTGCCAACATAAGTCGGGTAAGGAACCTCCGAGCAACGCATTGCACAAACATATAGTTCAAAGATATTAATTGATAAGTAGAACTCGTTTACAAGATTTGAGTTAGAAATCATACAACAGCGGTTAAGATCATAGCAATGGCGAACATAGAACCTCCAAAGCCTTCTCGAAATCCGATTGCTATAGCAAGAGCAGAAACTGTTGCAGAATGGGACGATGGCATTCCACCAGATCCAACTAGTTGTTTAACATCCCACCGTCTCTCTTTATACCTGCAAATCTATCAAAGTGTATAACTCTTAAGAGGACTCTAGTAACAAAAATCTATATAAGCATTAATAAAGCAAATTCCACAAGATCTAAGCAATATAAAATTTCTCTGTAATACGCAAAAATGAAGAAAGATTTAGAATTCGACAGAACATAGAAAGTGGAAAGATTCTTAAGATCCCGTTTTCATTTGCTTAATCGAGTTGCAATCAATACGATAAGCTACTCACTTCAAATCTTTAAGTGAACTTCTGCGGCAAAACCGAAGCTAAATTCAGTTCAAAAATACTTGTACTTGTCAATATAGCCCTAACCTTATGGCCCTTTTTTTTTGGCTTTACCTGCCATTTTAGAACTTAATTGTTCATTCTCACTAAACATATAACCCAACCATTGTAAGAATAGTCCCACGTGGGAAAAGGCATGATATCTTAACGAAGAATATAATATCTAAGTTCTCTCATTTACAATTAGTTTTGAGTTAGATGACCACAATCTTAATAATTATCTATTTCTAATTTAACAACTAACTCTTTCACAATCAACTCCGCTAATCTCATCCTGCCTGGGTATTATATTCTTGGTTGCTAGATCCCTTTTCTCGCACGTGGGACTATTCTCACACTATCTTTATACAATCAACTAACATACCTAAAATCAATTGGGCAAGCATGAACTCATCTAAAAAAGATAAAATTACATTCGAATAAAAAAAACTCTAGAGAGAGAAAGAGAGAAAGACCATGAGGTGAAGAACTTGATAGATTGAGCGAGAGTAAAAGCAACAATAGCAGAAATGAGAGGATAATTGGTAAAGATGGAAGAAGAAGTGGAAAATGCGCCGGTTTGAATTGACGACGCAGCAGCTGAAGAATCCACCACGAGATCACTTTCATCCATTTTCTCTTTCCTTTCTTCTTCTTCTTCTTTACAACCAAATTGTATAATAACTCAGCCCAATTTTGTTCTTCCAATCTTCTTCCTTTGTGTTTCGTTTTCTTCTATATTTGCAGATCCTCACACAGAGAAAGTAGAGAGAGAGAGAGAGAGGACTGATTCTTTAGGTACTTTAACGATAAACGATGATTTCGGAGGGAAATTATATAATTCGTGGAGAGGGAAGACGGAGGATTTTTCTAGGGCAGTTTGGCACCAACATTTTTTAGTTTTTGAAACCTGTCCTTGTAAGTTTTAAATGAGACATTATGAGAGGGATCGAATTCTAAAACTGAATATCCATTGTTTCATTCAAGAATATGCCCTTAATTTCATTCTTCTAATTTAATAGAGATATATCAATCATATGACACTTAGTATATAATAAAAATATAAATTAATCAATATTTTAACCTTAGAGTCGTCCCTGGTTGTAGTCAGGGATCAATCTAGCTTTGGCTAAATGGTTACTTTGTTTGGTTGGTGTTCTGACCAGCCCAAGTTCCAACCTCGCCCCCGGCTAAATCTTCTTTGGCCATATATTTTCTCTACAGTCTAACGTGGTCTTCTCTCTGCCCCATTTTCATAAGCCGCGGTTTTGGAGAATAAAGAAAAGTCTCCAGGGAATAAATTCTCCGGGGAATCCATGTTTCTTTGTGAAATCTCTAGAGAATATTTTTTTATGGGGAACACAATTTTTTTTTTATAACTTACACCTCTTTCTTCTTCCCCTCTTCTTTCTTCTTCTTGGGAAAAAAAACTTAATCATCTCATCTTTTTTTCTTCTCTATCACTTCTCTTACTTATCTTCCCCAAATCTCAAATGCATACTAGCCTTATTTCTCTAAAATCAACAACAAAGTTAGAGAGATAAAGAGGAAAAAAATATTCTAAACCCTACAAATCATCAAACAAAATATTTTGAAGTTCTTAATACATCTTCCATGGGATGTCCAAAGCAAGTTTCTTCCTCCATTAATCCTCGCCAAGATAAACACATTATAAACCCTAAAAATCAATTAATTTTGAAACCCTAAAACATATTCACTTCTAAACATTAGGTTGTTCTCCTATGTTTTTAGGGTTTAGTAATTAGAAGAAAACAAAGTTTTGAAAAATAAGATGAAGAAAAGAAGAAATTTGGAAAGTGTTTAGGGTTTAGAAACCTAGAAAGATTTTGCTTAAATTTATAAAAGTTCTTTCTAAATTCGTTTATAGGATCTTCTACAAATTTAGTTTTGTTTAACTCTAAAATTGGGAGCCCTATAACAACAAATAGATATAAAAAAAGTCAATTTCGGTTGACCAATTTTGTAGAGAATTTTTATTCCCTAGAGAATTTTTTTATTCCCCAAAACCGCGACCTTTTCATAAATAGTCCTTTAACTTTGTCCTTTATTTCTTGTTCAAAATCACTTTCTAGACTAGTACCCATTGACTTATAATCTTGGCTCCGTCATTGACCTTAGATTTTTCCGATCCAATTATGGTGATTGGTGAAGTTGAAATGTGTTAGGGGTAATGTGTATGCCTTTTGAATATATCGAAGATCCGATAATTGTTACAGAGAAAATGAATCAATCGTGGTTCTGCAGTTTTCATGTTTTAATTTATTTGCTATTAGTTTGTTGTTTTCTTTTAGGTTATTTCCCTAATAGCCCCCAACTTTGTGACTGGTTTCCTGCCTAGCCCGTTACTTTATCAAAAATACCTAGATGACCCCTTTTTTCAGATTCCGTTATAACACCGTTAACCAATCATCATTTCTCTCTCCTCCATCTCATCGCCTCTCTCTGCCACCTAACCTTCTCGCCACCTCATCGTCTTCACCGGAGATGGTCGCTGACCGGCCAATTTTCCGGTCGGCGACCTTCAAATATAAAAAAATTATCTTTTTTCCTCTCTCCTCTTTCTCTCTCTCTAAATTTTTTCTTTTTATGTTTGAAGGTCGCCGGTCGGCGACCATTGCCGGTGAAGACGATGAGGTGGCGAGAAGGTTAGGTGGCAAAGAGAGGTGATGAGATGGAGGAGAGAGAAATGATGACTAGTTAACAGTGTTATAACGGAATCTGAAAAAGGGAGCCATCTGGGTATTTTTGATAAAGTAGTGAAGGAGTTGAAGGAGATGTCCTTCGACCAAGATGACAATGCGAGCAATATGTCGGCTAGGACAATTGATGAAGAAGATCATCAAGTCCGATTGATTTAGGGGTCGTAGCGTTTAGCTAGAAACCAACTACGATCGTCGAATTACGAAGTAATTCGTGGCTAACTTCAATCGGATCCTACATCGGGTTACACATAAGAATGGGTATTTAATCGGATGATATAACTAGTGGGAGTGTGATATAACATTGGGAATGTCCCATAAACATATCTCACAGGCCTAAATAGAATTTGGACAAAAGATAGCAAAAAGGCCCGAAATAAGGGTTTTGGGCCTAGGCCGATTCGGACACTTTTAGGGCTCGGATTGGGCTGATTTTTGAAGGGACGTTTCCTTATGTTATGACCATTAAATCTGCCAATTTTGGCTGGGTTTGGACGTCATCTCCTTAGGGAATTGAGAAAATATCAACTAGTTGTTATTTTCGATTATTTCCCTAAATCTTATTCTAAAGGATGTTTTAGGAAACCTAAAAAGAGGTGGATTATTATTAGGGTTCTATATAAACACTCTTAGGACAGAGAATAAGGTGTGAAATTTCTCTCTAAGCTTTCTTACTCTACCACATCAAGTAGAGAGGAGAAAGTGAGCTAATTCCCAAGCTATCTTCTAGTCAAGCAAGAAGAAGGTCTTCTTATTATCAAACCACCATTGGAGTGCTAGCGAGCTTTCAAGCAGGGAGATTAAATACACTATTAGGTGTCCCAAGTAGAAGAGCTACGTTTGAAGCTCTTGGTCTTCTTTACTCTATACAACTAGTTCGAGGGAAATAGCGATTAAGGTAATCTACTATCTTCTTATTGGTTAATTACTAGTTTTGCATGATGATCTTGGGGATACTAGTGTTAGACATTAGATGTCGTTATCCGCTATAAACACTAGTATAAGGGTATAATTCCCTTCAGTGGCGTCAGAGCCTCTTGCAATTAACTAGTTTTTGCTAAGAATCGAACTAATTGATATTTGATATGCTTGATAGTTTGATAGATTGAGTTTATAAAGTATTTTAAAAGTGTTTTAAAAGTACTTCAAACTCATAATTTGATTACAATGAATATGATTCAACTAGTTTTTCAAATTAAAATCAAAATTGATGATTGAAAGTATTTCAAAACATTGAATTTCATTGATTTTGAATTGGTTTTCAAAATTGTTCTTGAAAAAGTTTCAAAAACCTAGAATTTTGATCCAAAATTGTTTGATTAAAAGAGTTGTTTTTGAGTTTTAGGAAACTCCCAAAAACAAAAATTTGGAATTTAGAAGTATTCTAAAAGAATTGTTTTTGAGTTTTAAGAAACTCCCAAAAAACAAAGTTTGGAAATTTTAAAAATTTCTAAAAGTTTTGAAAATTTTTGGAAGTGTTCTAAAAGGATTTCAAAATTTAGAAAGAGTTTAAAATTTGGAAGTTAGCAAATAGAGATTTGCAAAAAAAAAAAAAAAAAAAAAAAGGGAAAATGGAAACTAAGGTTTTGGAAACCCTAGTGTCTCAGGCCAGGAAGCTACTGGTCGTGTCCACTAGACGCGTCCAGAGCAGCTGTTGAGACGCGTCCAGCAACTGCGACCAGAATGCTACTGGACGCGTCTTAGAGACGCGTCCAGAGCAGCTGGGACGCGTCTTGGAGACGCGTCCAGGTCGAGTCTAGGACTCGACCACCAGCTGTGATGGAAGCATCTGGACGCGTCTTGGAGACGCGTCTAGAGCAGCTAGGACGCGACCAGACGCTGCACTGGTAGCTTCCTGGACGCACCTAGGACGCGTCCAGAGCTCTCGACTAGACGCGTCTTGGAGATGCGTCTGGGAGGTTCTGGGTGTCTCGGACTAGGTCCGAGACACCTAGTGCTGGTCCGGTCCAGCACCAGACGCGTCTGGTACATGGACTAGCGTCCTGGCTCCGGCCAGGACGAGACCAGGCCTTGATAGGCCTCGGCCAGGACATGCCGGCCCTATGGGCCGTGCTATGTCCGGACCTTGTCCGAGCCCTTTCGTGGGCTTGGGCCGGGACTTGTCTAGGACTTGTCCTGGGCTTTTTCGAGGCTTTTCGGACCACGAATAGGGACCATCATTCGAGTGGGAGTTTTTGCCAAATTTTCTTCCGATTCCAACCAAATTATTCCAAAATAAATCTGGGCCATCCAGAAGGCCAAAAACGGATTTCTCTTTATATTGATTTATGAAATCATTACGAATCGAACCAATATTTTTCCGAAATAGACCCGGGCTTTCAAAACCCAAAAATGGAGTTTTTCTTGAAGTTGATTTTAGAAATCATAAAAGATAAAACTGGAACGCACCGTTGGTCGAATTCTTCGAATTTAGACTTAGGTTCGTAATGTGACATGTGATGTCGACAAAGTGTCTCCCAAGATAATCATGCATATATAATTCTTAGCCTTAATATATTATATGGGTGCATATTTGTAATTAATTTTAATTTCAAGTTTATACGATCTGCGAATCGTTAAAGTCTTGTAATTAGAGTTTAGGGTCTATGAGTTCATTGAAGAAACTCAAGGAAGGAATCCAAAGGCGAGTGGGAGAAATCAATGGAGGTTCAAAGATGGAGATCTAGACGAACCAAAAGGCGAAACAAGAAGCAAACCAAAGGAGATTAGGTCTTCTAGGTTAGGGGCCATACTAGGATCCATGTCTGCTTGATTTATTTTCTCGCGCGCATTTACTTACTTATTTACGCTTTATGTCGTGGATGTTAGTTAGGATAAATAGTTCATTATAACAAATGCCAAACTAACGTAAAAGTCCCCAAAAACGTAATCTTGAGTAATCGCCTATCCAGATTAAGACACTCGTTGCGCCCTTTGTTCGAGGAAGGTGGGTCGGCCTTCGCAGAGTACGTACCTCCTCCAGCTTGGGACAATGCGGGTAGGTCTATAGAAGAGGCCTACACGTCTAAATGGTTCTACTCAACGAGATCAGCAAGAGAGTCTTGAATACTCGAGGCAAAAGGATAGATTAGTCATTCATTAATGAAATCTATCAACCAAGAGTCATAAGGTATGATCAGTGAAGTAGTTCACTCACCCGGAACGACGGAGTCAAAGGGTAGGGCCTTCGTCCGCTTTACTCCGAAGAACTGAGATCTTGGAATCACTTATTCAATCGGGGACGATTTTTATTGAATAATGTGGGAAAACTAAGTTTTTCAAAATGATAACGAGTTTTAAAACTTTGCCATTTCTTTTATGTAGTTCAATGATGACAAAAGATATTTTCAACTTCCGCTCACTGATGCACCCGAAAAGGTTACACACCCAAGCGGAGGTATCAAGTAGTAATCCGGCAAAGCCGGAATCGATCCAAGGATAGGAAGGTAGTTTGGATATCGAAGGGTCTTATCCCCCGGTCTATGTATCAAATGCTAACTTAGACTACATAGGAAAGGAAACAAAGATAAATGGGGGTTTTAGATTGAATAAGTAATAAGAGAAGAAAGCAAACAAGTAAAATAAACAAAACTAAACAATAAAAGTAAACGGGCGAGAGAGATTCGAGAGAAGAGTCGGAGGAACAAGAGTCGGGAGACGGTAAGACTCGATTCGGGCAACAAATAAGTGAGAGAGGTGTCGAAGTCCGGGAATCCATAATGATAAACCTACGACTATGTGTAGTCCGATTTAATGTGTCAAGGTAAAATCGATATTCGACTCCTAAAGTAGATGTCTCTAAGTACTACGTATATCCGGAGATCATACTTAGTCAAACAAACGTCTAAATCGGTTAATCCCGAGTCATCGAAAGTGTCGTCTAGTCGCCTAACTATGTGAAGTGCATGACAAGACACATGAAAATATGACTTAGACTACGATCGATATCGATTACTTCGTTTCGTCTATTAACTATGCGAAGTGCTTGACAAAACACATGAAAATACGATCAAAACGATAATCGAATTAAATGAACATCAATTCATAATCAAAACATCAAATCATATTAAACATAATCACGAATTCATCACATTTCATCTCATATAATCGACACACTAAAATTAGCTAACATGGCGATTGAAAAAGAAATGGAAAGGAAATGGTGAGAGAATCCCCCTTTTTCGATGTGGTTCGAGGCTAAGATCGTCGGAAAATATGAGTCTTTAAGGTTCAGCCGATCTCCCCTTAGCAAATTTTGGGTTCCCCATAGCGACCACCATCATCTTCTCCATTTAGAACACAACCTCCATTAAAGCTAAACCCTAGCTTTCTCTCTCTAGCAATCTTCAACCAAAACTAAATCAAACCATATAGGAAGCTAGATCAAGACATGGGGAGCAAAAGCTCTAAGGTTTCGGATCAAAAAGGTTGCCGGAAGATCATGAAAAGTCCGGCCAAAGAAGCATGAAATTCCGGCCAAGAACCAAGAAGATCCGGCCAAAAGCTTAGGTCCGGCCAAAGGCTTCTTGCACGCGCGTCCCGAGCTTGCTGAGCTGCTGTCCCGTGCGTCTCTAGTGCTATCCCGAGCTAACTCAAAGCCGTCCCGTGTTAGATGTGAAGAACCAAGCAGCTACACGTGAGATCCGGCCGGACCTTTGCTGCTCCCGAGCTGCATCTCCTATGCCGTGCACGCTCCAGCCCGAGTGTTGAAGTCCCGAGCAGCAGCTATAGTGTTCGATCTGCTCCTTTCCCGAGCTGCTGCTCGGGCGCTCTAGTTCGTACTGGCCAAAGCTTTGGCCGGTCTACTCCTCTCTTTCTCTTCAAACCTCAAGCTCTAGAAACCCTAGATCTCCAAGAGTCCTCAAACCCTTTTGCCTCTTTCCCTCCTTGCTTAGTTGTTGAATGATCCATGAAGAAGAAGATGAATAGTAGCCTTTGACCCCTTTCTCTAACTTGAGTCAAACCCTAGACTTAGTCAAGGTTTGACTAAGTCTTTAGACCATTTCATCTTGGACCCTAAAGAGGTGCCTCTAAAATCTCTACTCCTTTCTTTCTTCTTCTTTTCATTGTGGGCTTGACTTTGATTCCCAACTAGAAACAAAGGAGAGTGCTTTCAAGAAAAGACCTTAGCTTCTATCTTTCACATCTTCCCCGTCCGAACTCCGAATTGAATTCCGTTTTCACCGTCGGACTCGTCATTAACTCCTCTTGTCATTTGATTTGCTTGAAGTCTTTTTCTATCATTTTCGACACATGAAATGATAGTGATGATTCGCTCTCTTTATTCCAAATTACATGTTTATCTCCAAAATAGGTAAACACATAAAATTATTATTGATAACACTCGAAAAGGACTAATTAGTCTAAGTTAGGCTCTCCAAATGTGACATTTTCGTGTCACATCACTCACTTCTCGACAAGGAGAAGCTGAATGAGCACAACTTCCTTGACTGGGAGAGGAACCTGGGAATAGTTCTCAGGATGGAAGGAAAGCAACATGTACTAGAAACTCCAATTCCTGTATTGGATGATAATTCGACTAAAGAAGAGATAGATGAAGAAAGGAGTGTGCGGAAAAGGCAGAGCATGTAACTTGCTTAATGCTAGCAACCATGGAACCGACTCTGCAAGAGCAGTTCATAGACATGGATGCTTACTCCATGATACGACAACTTCGGGAAATGTTCCAGAAACAGTCGAGATTGGAGAGGTTTGAAACCTCTAAAGCAATTATGGACATGCGCCTTGAAAAGGGAAAACCAGTTGGGCCTCATGTTCGTCAAATGATCAGGCTCATGGGCAAGCTGGCTAAACTAGGTTTCCCTTATAGCAAACAGACGGCTACCGACACTATCCTTCACTCCCTCCATAGTGGTTTTAATCAGTTCAAGATGAACTACAACATGAATGGATGGGATAAAACATTGGAGGAACTTAATTCTATGCTTCTAACGTCCTTCTTAGTCTCCACTATAACGACGTCCTTTTCGGCTGTTAGAAGCATAGAATGAAGTTCTTCCAACGTTTATAGCGGATAACGACATCTAATGTCTAACACTAGTATCCCCAAGATCATCATGCAAAACTAGTAATTAACCAATAAGAAGATAGTAGATTACCTTAATCGCTATTTCCCTCGAACTAGTTGTATAGATTAAAGAAGACCAAGAGCTTCAAACGTAGCTCCTCTACTTGGGACACCGAATAGTGTATTTAATCTCCCTCCTTGAACGCTCGCTAGCACTCCAATGGTGGTTTGATAATAAGAAGACCTTGCTTGCTTGACTAGAAGATAGCTTGGGAATTAGCTCACTTTCTCCTCTCTACTTGATGTGGTAGAGTAAGAAAGCTTAGAGAGAAATTCCACACCTTATTCTCTGCCCTAAGAGTGTTTATATAGAACCCTAATAAGAATTCACCTCTTTTTAGGTTTCCTAAAACACCCTTTAGAAAAAGATTTAGGGAAATAGTCGAAAATAGCAACTAGTTGATATTTTCTCAATTACCTAAGGACATGACTTCCAAACCCAGACAAAATTGGCAGATTTAATGTTCATAACATAAGGAAACGTCCCTAAAAAAATCAGCCTAATCCGAGCCCTAAAAGTGTCCGAATCGGCCTAGGCCCAAAACCCTTATTTCGGGCCTTTTTGCTATCTTTTGCCCAAATTCTATTTAGGCCTGTGAGATATGTTTATGGGACATTCCCAATGTTATATCACACTCCCACTAGTCATATCATCCGATTAAATACCCATTCTTATGTGTAACCCGATGTAGTATCCGATCGAAGTTAGCCGCGAATTACTTCGTAATTCGACGATCGTAGTTGGTTTCTAGCTAAACGCTACGACCCCTAAATCAATCGGACTTGATGATCTTCTTCATCAATTGTCCTAGCCGACATATTGCTCGCATTGTCATCTTGGTCGAAGGACATCTCCTTCAACTCCTTCAGACTCCCACTTGGACTTAGAACAAGTGCAATGCCTCGATTCCCGTGTCAATTTAGTATCCCATCTGATACGTCACGTCATTCAGACTTTCTTGATATCCGAGTACAACTGTAAAATACAAACGATTAAATTTGCCAATTTTGGCTGGGTTTGGACGTCATCTCCTTAAGGAATTGAGAAAATATCAACTAGTTGCTATTTTAGACTATTTCCCTAAATCTTATTCTACAGGGTGTTTTAGGAAACCTAAAAAGAGGTGGATTCTTATTAGGGTTTTATATAAACACTCTTAGGGCAGAGAATAAGGTGTGGAATTTCTCTCTAAGCTTTCTTACTCTACCACATCAAGTAGAGAGGAGAAAGTGAGCTAATTCTCAAGCTATCTTCTAGTCAAGCAAGAAGAAGGTCTTCTTATTATCAAACCACCATTGGAGTGCTAGCAAGCTTTCAAGGAGGGAGATTAAATACACTATTCGATGTCCCAAGTAGAGGAGCTACGTTTGAAGCTCTTGGTCTTCTTTAATCTATACAACTAGTTCGAGGGAAATAGCGATTAAGGTAATCTACTATCTTCTTATTGGTTAATTATTAGTTTTGCATGATGATCTTGGGGATACTAGTGTTAGACATTAGATGTCGTTATCGGCTATAAACACTAGTATAAGGGTATAATTCCCTTCAAGTAGGGGGTTAGGCAGAAAACCGGTCACAAAGTTGGGGGCTATTAGGGAAATAACTCTTTTCTTTTTGTTGCAATTTAATTGATAGAGAAGTTTGTTATCCTAGTTGGTATCGCTACTAACAAATAATACTTTCCGGTAATACTTTAGTCGTTTTTGTATAATTTTTTTGAGATTTAAAAAGTTCATTAAAGTAAAGACTAGACACACAAATTATTCTTATCAAAGTTGTTGTGTTTGGCAAATTTTCTTGCACCTCCGTGTACTAGGCATGGAAATAATGGGACTGAACAAGCGTAACATATGAGTTGTTATTTCCTTGAACTTACCTTATACCCCTCTTGTTTCTGCCGTTGATTTTACTCTTAAAACGTGGTGAAATTATAAGTTTTAGGTTTCTTTCGGTAATGTCCTATTGATATAAGATACTATTGTCAACTATCGATTATTTTGGTACCCACTATGACATAATTTTTTATGTGATGAATATCAATATATAATCATGTTAGGATTATACCGTATCGTTATAAGTTAGCACGAGCATTTATAGGCACCCCGCTGGCATTCCTAAGGACTAGGCAAATCTAAGTCCCACGGGGAGTACAGTGAGCGAAGGCGGGCACTAGCTAAAAGTTGGCCATTTTTAGAGGGACCCTATTTTTGAAAGCATCTCCAGTGGGATACTAAAGAAAATCTAAAAATTCTAGTCGTCAAGTGTCAATTAAGATTCTCTTTCTCAAGTAGCAAAATGGAAACGTTAAAAAAAATTCGGCTCAAATGGAGATCTCCCAAATAACTTTATTTGATAAACATATCACTTTTAAATTTAAGGGTCCGTTTGATACGTGTGAAAATGTGAGTAAGAAAGTCGTTTTCGAAGGAAAATCAGTTTTCCGCTGTTTGATTTGACCCACTAAGTAAGAAAACTGATTTCTTGTAAGAAAAGAAAAGTAGGAAAAAGGGTTGATTTATTTTCCCACAAAAAAGGTGAGAAAGTCCATTTCTTATCCTCTCCCTGAACACGCTTTCTCTCCTCCCGTTATTTCCTTTGTCTCTATCTCGTTCTCCTTTCTTCCTCTCTCTAACTGAACCAACGAAATGACTCGAAGAAGAAAGAAAAAGAAAGAGGGAATTTGATACTTTGAAAAATCATATTTGAAACCAGTTGTTATTCTAAAATCCTTTTTGAAAAATTTTCTTCCATTGTAGATGATGAAGGGTACTTATGGTTTATTGAAACAAAAGAGGAACGAGTGTTCTCTACTTCCATTAGTAATGGTGGAAGAAACTGGTGAAAAGGTATAAGGGGATTGGAGACAGTAAGAGAAAGATGAGTAGACGGTTAGAGAGAGAAAGATGAAATTAGTTCTCTCTGGCAGCTTCATTTCCCCAACTGAAACCCAAAAGTTCAAAACAGAACATCCTAGCCTTAAATTAAAATCCTAAAGCCCCAAATTTGATATTGGAAGATTGATTGAAACCCCATGTGAAACCCTAATTCGTGATTTTCGTTTTGATTGATGATGTATTGAAACCCAAGTCTGAAAAATGAAGGGAGACATTAAGCTTTTGGAAGAGGAAGATGACGAATTTTAAAGGCACCCTCATTTATTTGGTGAATAAAAAATCTATTATAGTTTAAAGGCACCTCCAGATTTTCTTACACCCCTACCAATGAAAGCTTGATTTCACATGTGAAAGAATTGACTTTTTTTTCCATCAGAAAAATGTTGATTTTCTTACTCAAACATTCCAACGTATCAAACGGACCCTGATAAGGAAAAAATAGTTAAAATAAATTTTTTTTACTAGTTTAAATTTTAAAGAGTGATGAAATGACACTCCGAAAACTCACAAAGAGAGTGTCTTTAATCTATCTCTGCATCATCATGAAGTGTCTAACAGAGTGTATCATTTTAGAAGATTTTTTGATAAAAACTCTAAAAAGTTCTAAATGACACTCTAAGTTTAGAGTTTGAGTGTCGCCACGGGGATGCTCTTATGTGGTGTACATCAGAATAACCAACTCTGGTTTACAACTTCCCGTTTACAATTCTGCAGATGGCACAATAATAAAATTCCTCTTAGAACAAAGTTTAAGCAAAAAAGTTTGCTCAAAGCTTAAACACTTTGACGCATTTCAACAAAAAAATAAATAAACACTTTAAGGCTAAAACACTAATCACCTCTTACGAAGTTTCTCACAATTATTGAAATTATTATTTTGATATTGTAGTAAAACCGATTAGCTATTTTTAGAAGGACTTTTTTTACATTTTACTAATTCATGCATCGTGTTTTAGAGTGAATAACGGAAGCAAAACCCTAAGAAGTAATAGTATATCTGCACGATTCATTAGTATACCATTGTTCCGTACACATCAGGATACATCTATATAATAAGGGAGGAGGGTATCTTTTTCCCTCCTCCCATTGTTATACATCAGGACACATCTATATAATAAGGGAGGAGGGTATCTTTTTCCCTCCTCCCTTATATAAATCGCTTAGATGTAGAGTATGGCTTCAGTTTAACTTTAAGGTCGACTGGGTTTGAAGCCCTAAAAAAATAATCATGGATCAATCTGAAATACACAAAATGAAAAAAAGAAGATGAACCCAAGATGAAAGAGAAAACAGTTTCACAAAGAAAGAGATATACCTCCAAACCAAATCAAATACTGAGAGAAAGATCAATTTGAAATACAAAATGGAAAAAGAAGACTGAATCCAAGATGAAAGAGAAAACAGTTTCAGAGACAAAGAAAGATACCACCAAACCAAATCAAACACAGAGAGAAAGATATCTCCTGATCTTCCATGAGTTGAGAAAGGTGGGGAAAGAGATACGAAAATGAAGGAAAGAGATACGAAATGAAAGAAAGAGCTTAACAGAGAGAGAGAGCTGGGACGGAGAAGAGAAACTGATGAATAGAGAGAGGGTGCAGAAATTTGAAATTTAAAAAAAGGAATATTCCTTTTCCTTCATATCCATTTAGACCATCAGATGATTGGAGATAAACCTATGAGGTTAAATTTCATCCATTGGGAGGAGGGAAAAAGATACCCTCTTCCCTTATTATATAGATTAACATAAATATTTTAAATGTGTAATTGGTTGTTGACATAAGGAATGTTGTTCATAGTTGGATGTACAAACAAGATTTCATTGATCTCTTTGTATCTTTGTTGAACAATTTGTACCCCTACTATTGCCTTGGAGCAACACATGCATTTGTTCATGACTCTTTGACTTTGGAGTACTGCAAGGAAGTGGAGGTTGTGTTCATGCCAGGACAGTAACTCAAATGATAAACATAGTGTTGAACGAATGGAAGGAAACAACAATGCATAATGTGAACATTATAGAATAGACGAGGGTTGATTTTGACTATTTCTTGGTATATGTGTTACTTAAATTGATTTTGAATGTTTATATCATGTTTATCTCTATAAATGTTTGAGATTGTATATTTAACATTTGAAAGAACTGTCTGTGCCCACGGATACGGATTACACCCTCGTTACAAAGACAAAACAAACACATAACTGCTGCAAAGCAATTCTGAACACAAAATTAAAATAACTATAAAGCATACACATGCCACAACAAATTTAAACAGACCATAAAGTAGCTAGTGTTGTTTCTCTGGTTATCAAATCGATAAGTCGATTTCTGTCTTGGCTTGTTTTAGACAGAGTTTCCTTTCTCTAACGTATAGAGAAATAAATAATTACAGAATAATGATATATCAATATTCCTTCTTTCTAAATATGTAGTCGAGGCGAGAATAGATTCTCTTTCCTTAAGACATTTTACACCCCCGTAACAGTACCAAACGTTAATGCCTTCGGGATACAACGACTAACCTTTCAGAATTTTAAGATGGTACTTCTATATTCTGAAAGCGGACGAACCTTTGTCAGTATTATGAGCTCTTGGACTAATGCGGATGATCTTCTAGATGCTTCTGAAATTCAAATTTCACTCGAGACTTCTTTCTTCCTTTTCTAGATATTCTAGTCTATCCAGAACCTCTAGAAAATACTTCTTTAATTAGATATTCTAGGCTAACCAGAACCTCTAATTGTTAGAAGGGAAGAGAAGAAGAGAATGAATTGAATTGATGAAAAATGAAGTGAGTTTGGGTGGTATTTATAGGAATTGAATAGGTATAAACTTTTGGGACACATCTCTAGAGTTTTGGGGACAAAACTCTTGGTTTTTAGGGACACAACTCTTTGAGAAGAGTTGGTTATATAACTGGGATTTTCGGGTGGATTTTAGGCCATCAGATCTGGCTCAAAAACTCGGGTGAAACAGCAGCCGCTAGATGATCGTGATCTGTCCCGAAAGTATCCCACGCGCTAGCCACGTGTCCGTCAACGCACAGTCCCGCTTCTGTCCGGACGCGGAGGGAACGCGGACCATTAGATCTCGCGCAATCCCGCGGAAAGAACGCCCACCGTCCAGATCTGAGCGCGTCCTCTTCGCGCGAATGCCCCCCAACGTGACTTGTCCTCTTTGACAATTTAGTACCTATTTCAACCGATTTTTCGTTCAAACTTTAACCTTGAATTTCTCATTCATCCGGAATCGGATTTGAGTGATTCTTGGCTCTAAATCGTAGAGCTCGACGAGACGAACGCAATGGCGCGTTCCGTTTCTGAGTTTGATGAGTCGGCTCGAGCCAAAATAGGCTCCGATTCCAACAGCTAGTTTAGTACTTTATATAAGCCATAACAATGTAACTTCAGGATTTTTTTTGTTGTTAAATGTAAGTTATGGATGGGCGCTGATATCAGCCAAAATGTTATACGCGACCCGGACTATTCTTGACCCAGGTTAATAATTAGGGGTGAGCAACGGTCGGTTTTTTTCGGTTTTGGCTCGAGCCGAAGCCGAACCAATAAGTGACGGTTTGACTAAATCGTCGGCCGAAGTCGAGCCGAACATTCGGCCGGCCGACATGGTTCGACTCGGTTTGGTTCGGCTCGGTTGAGTTCGATTGATCGGTTTAACCGATCACAATTTAGAGAAAATTGTAAACTAATGTCATTCATTTCATTGCATACACCGAAAATAAAAATTAAGAACTCATCATACTTTTCCACCATTACATATGCTGAAAATAAAAATTAAAAATTCATCGTACTTTTCCACGATTACAAAAATAAATAAATAAATAAATAGAAGTACGAATAGAAAATCTATAATTGTAAGTTATTAACTAAGAATAGGTTGTGGTAAATAGAAAATCAGTGAAGACTTACCTTTAAAACTTTTCAATCAAGTTGAATAGGTGGTTGATGAAGCCGACAACAACAACTAGGGAGGAGGACGGATAGTAGTATGGAAGATTCGATTAGGGGTTTTCTAATTTTTTTTACTTTTTAGTTTAGCACTTTCTAACTTTACAAAATTATTATTTCATTTTTCCTTAGGGTTCGGTCGGTTCGGTTTGGGCGGTTTCTAGAAACTCAAGTCGAGGCCAAACCAAGCCGAATTAGGGTTGTTCGGTTTTTCGGCCGAACCGAGTCGAACGGTGATCGGTTCGGCCTAAAAATCGGTCGGTACGGTTCGACTTGGTTTGGTTCGGCCAATTGGTTCGGTTTCTGCTCACCCCTATTAATAATCATTGATCCGAACTCTCTATAAGCACTCAGTCAACTAATCAATGACCATTGGTTTCGGTTGTTCAGTCAACAGAGGATGCATTGTCAAGGTCTCCTTAATCCTCATGGATTTCTTAATATTAATCAAAGAAAACAAATCAGTTTCTTATTCCATGCTGATAAGATAAAAGGATCATTTCTTTCTTTGAGTTTGCCAGAGTGAAGCTAGGACGAGCATGGGAATGAAGTGTGTTTGATCAAACATCTTTTCTCTAGTTGGTCTAGCAGCTTTGTTATGAAGAGACGAGGAATAAGTTCACGTTTGAGACCTGAATAAGCTCTGTTCTTATGAAGAAAGATGGTGATTACTGAGTGTATTTGAATTTATAACATTGGCAAATGGATAATCAAGAGCTAAAGCTTGTAGACCCTTATTGACAATAAAAATGAAAATTGTGTCATAATAATATCGCTTCGGATTTTAGAGAGAATATGAGTGAGAGATGTCTCGGATTGGTTAGAGAGTAGAATTTTTTATTTTTTGTTAACAAAAATCGACTACGATCTACGTTAGTTATTACAAGACATCGATACATCATGAAGATGTGATGAGCACGATAACCGCGTAAGTTAAACCAATAATGAAAGAGGCCTAAAGCTTTATCCCATGAAGTAGTGAGATCGAGACTCGGTGGAAACATTTGCCATCAAAATTTATCCCATGTAATTTAGACAATATATATACTCCTAATTTGTCCGGCTTAAGGCCTCTTTCATTATGTCTGGCTTTAGGCCTCTTTCATTATGGTTTAGATTAGACGTAGATCGTACTCGATTTCTCAAAGCAAAAAAAGAACGAATTTCAGTCAAAATCCTAGGCGCCTATAGAATATCCAGCGATTGGGCCGTCTGATAATAGACCCGGCCGCTAAAAGCAGTTTACCCGGGTACCTTTAGAAGATCTAATGTGTACGTGCAACCTCGACAAAAAATGACGGACCATCTTACGTCCTACTTCTACGAATGGCGGGTCACGTGCCACTTAAGAGTATGGTGCCACGTCACACGAGGCTAAAAAGGTAAATATGGCGAAAGTAAATCCATTTCAAGAAAATCTCAACCTAACTGGCACTTCGAGAAGGGCATCATAATATTTAAATGATTATATTTATAACCGTCCGATTAACCAATGTCAAAGATCTAACGGTAAGTGATGCATTTATCACCGCGATTAGCGGTTTCATTTCTTTATAAATATCGGGACGGAGGGAACCTGATCTACATCACTTCTTTTCTCTCTCCTCGGGTTTCTCTCTCCTCTCTCTGTCTCGAAGCAGGACGAAAAAAAGCTAGGGTTTGCAGGGAACAGGTGAAGAAGATCTGGAAGACAATTAGGGTTTGAAGAACTAATCTTTTCATCTTTGAGCTACACGAATGGTGGTTCATTTTGTTCTATTATCTTGATCTAGGGTTTCGTCTTTGGGATATATGCTCGATTGAGGGATAAGGTTTCGTATATTCGAGATTCCGCTTCTCGTTTTTCTAGTTCATCTTCCTTGGAGGGGGTGCCGAAGAAACACTTGCGAGTTATGATGGTAAATCTGATCTTTGGAGTGGTTCATTTTGATTGGAAATTCTTGCTTCGTTTAAATTGTTGAGTCCATTGAAGGTTAGGGTTTGTGATTCGAGATATGAAAATTGGAATTTGTTTCATACAAAAATTGTTCATATTTATATGTTTAGAGAATAATTATAACCTAGTTCAACAGCACAATTAATTCTATTAAGTTTGACCTTAAACTTTACAACGACAAGGGGAAATTAGGGTTTTCATCACATAAACGTAATTTCTTATTGGGAATTAGGAATTAAATTTTATTCCGGAAAAACACCTTGAATTTAGGTCTCCTATTATTGATATGTGCAGACCAAGGGATTTAATTTTATGGCACCATCTGTTCTTGTAGAACATACTTGTAGGCAAAAGGAATTAAAGAATAACTCACAGGAAGTACTAACTGCAATGGTGGGAAAGACACAGAGAGTATCTAGGGGTTATTCAACTGGATTTGTTCCTGATTACCGTTATGCTGTAGAAACGATAGGAGAATCTGAAGGTTTAGGAAGCTCAGGTCGATTTGAGATGGATAGGACTGCCTCAGATGATTCGTTTGCTCTTAAAAGGAAATGTATAAGTTTAAATGTTGATATAAGTAATGGGTTTGGAATCCCCCTACAGGTTATCTCTTTGGCCAAGATGTCTCGGTACGAGAAGAAGGAATTGGAACAGAGACTAAAATCTGAGCTCGAACAGATTCAAAACCTTCAAAGGAAACTTCAGCCATGGTTTACAAGTATTGCTTCGCTATCAGGTCTCGGTGATAAGCGGGTTCCCGCTGAAGATTTGCATAGATCATCTGAACTTCTTTCTAGTGGGCAGGGAAAGAAACGGGGACCACCGGGACGTAGTGGTCCAAACTTGAAAAGGGGTTTCTCAGGAAGATTTCAGGCTGTGAAGAGGGTTCCTCTTTCTAACTCTTCCGATTTGAAGTTAATGAAGCAGTGTGAGGCACTTCTGAAACGTCTAATGGATCATCCTTATGGTTGGGTTTTCAATTCTCCTGTTGATACCGTGAAGTTGAACATTCCAGATTATCTCACAGTTATCAAACACCCCATGGATTTGGGGACAGTGAAGAGTAAGTTAGCTAAGAAGGAATACTCGAGTCCGTTGGAATTTCTTGCCGATGTGAGGCTTACGTTCTCTAATGCTATGACATACAACCCACCTGGAAATGATGTTCATGCCATGGCTGATCAACTCAGCAAGATTTTTGAAATGAGGTGGAAATCTATTGAAAAGAAACTTCCTGTTAATCAATCTGCACCAGATCCTGTGCAACTGGGCGTTTCTAGAGAAACATTAGCTGCTAAGTCTGTTTCGCCTTCTAAAAAGAGAAAAACTTCTTTGGGAAGTCATGATCTTAAGACAGAGCCTGTTGCGCCGACAATGACAGATGAGGAGAAACATAGCCTAGGCAAGGATATAGAAGCTTTAATTGGGGAGTTACCACTGCATATTATCGACCTCCTGAGAAATCAAAGTTCTGGTGCTAACCAAACTGGTGAGGATGAGATTGAGGTTGACATTGATGAACTCAGTAATGATACGTTGTTCACACTACGGAAGCTTGTTGACGAATTTGTGCAAGAGAAACAAGCAAACCAGAAGAAAGCTGAGCCTTCTGATATAGAGGTTTGTGTTATATTTGATTTCCCCTTCTGTCTTTCACAATGTACAAAATGCATATGAGCACTAATATATAATATTCTGACTGCAGATTTTGAATGTTTCTGGGCCGAGCAATTCATCTCTGCCACCTCGCAAAGGTTATTTTCGATCACTAAGGATTCAAATTTCTTGAAGTTGTCTCTCTATTGAATTGTTTTTCATGTGTCTTATCATGGTCTTCTCTGTATATAGGAAATGACCCAGTGGATGAGGATGTAGATATTCTAGGGAATGATCCTCCTGTTTCGAGCTATGCTCCAGTAGAGATTGACAAAGATACAGCCCGCAGAAGTAGTAAAAGTAGTTCTAGTAGCTCCAGTAGTGATTCAGGATCTTCAAGTAGTGGTTTGTATTTGATTACATCTTCTTTCTTTTTCTTTCAGGCGAAGTTGCAAAATCAATACAGTTCTGTAGTACTGTTCATTTTAAATTTCCTGATGCCATTGTATTGAAGAATTCATGCACATCTACTTGATGCCTTCAATCTTTTTTCCTATTGTTATTGTCAAGGGCAGCTATCTAGTGTTTAGAGGTTCAGAGTCCGAAAAATATCTCGAGATATGGGAAGTGGTCAGGCTCAACTCAATACTATAAAATATTTCAGGGGGTTAAGAGCACTATGTATATCTTTTCGTGTTTGAGACGGTGTAGTATATCTGTGATGACATCATAGGTCCGATAGAGGGGAAAAAATAGAACTAAAAAACATCCCAAATCTGTAGTAGTAGGGTGTAGATTGTATTCAGAGTCTTACAATTTGAATGGGGTATTGTCGTATTGAATATATTTTTTCGCCCACAAAGTCAAAGTATGCTATTGATTTTTTTCTTTGAAACTTTGCTATTGATTTTTGTTGGTTCTGGAAGCCCCCGACCTTGTGATTGTTTGTATTTCTCCTGTATTGATAGTTTCGATGTGATGGCTGAATTGCTATTGCTCTATCTGTTTTTTCGTTAGCTTGGTACTGTTATTCATGCTCAGGATTCTTTTTTCCTTCCATTGATTTTTTTTTACATTTCGATTTGCAACTCAGACTCCGGAAGTTCTTCTGGAAGTGATTCTAATCATGCTAAGGCTTCTTCCCCCATGAACGTTGTAAAGGTAGCTTATGTTATTATTGCATCTGTTTTCACTTCAATCTTAGTGTTTCATCTCATGCTGACTAGGTTTGTGTGAGATAGAGATGCATCATTACTAATTTCTGTCTTGCTTACATGCAGGAGGTGTTGGGTTCGGGAGAAACAGTAAACCACCAAGCGAACGGTCTTGACCCACATGATGGAAATCGTGAGTCCTATGGTTCTAGCGTTGTTTGAACCCATTAAAATAATTATTTATAAGGGTGAAGTTGTTCGTCATTCCACTAATTCTGTATGACTTGAAAATTTTATTAGCAAAAAGAAAAATCAATCTTAGGTTAAACTTGATTTCTAAATACAGGCGGAACCAAAACAAACTTGTTCATATTTATCATGCTGTACTTATAACCAACATCAGTGTCCACCTCTACCAACTTGTTTCTTTGTACATGGTGATACTGTGTTTGTAGCTACTAGTAAAAAAAACTATAAAACTCTACTTAGAATCTTTTTCCTTCATGATATGCAGAAGCTGTTAGTGGCGTGGATCAGGTTGAGCAGAGTTCGCAGCTCAAGCCACCCTTTATTGAGGTGGAGAGCCGACAAGAGGGTAAGCAACGAATGTTTAATCGCAGTTAGTATTAAAAGATCCAGTTTCGGCACAGGTCTTCATGCTTTGTTCTACAAATCTTTTAGGGAAGAGTGCTCCATCTGAGAGGCAAGTGCTACCAGATAAGCTCTATCGTGCAGCTCTTTTGAGGGGTCGTTTTGCTGATACTATCCTAAAAGCCCGAGAGAAGACTTTGAACGAGGTTTGTTACAAATTTGGATGGTAGTTCAAGGTTTATCTTAGGTCGCGGCTTTGGGGAATAAAAAAAATTCTCCGGGGAATAAAGACTTTTCTTAAAACTAGTCAAATAAGATTGACTTTTTTGTTCATTTTTTATTGCTAAGGGGCTTTTAATTTTAGAAGATGATATAACTCATCACCTCATCTTCTCGCTACCTCATCATCTTCTCCGTCGAAGGTCGCCGGCCGACCAATTTTCCGGCCGGCGACCTCCAAACATATAAAAAAAAAAAAAAAAAAAAAAAATTTTTTTTCTCTCTCTCTCTCTAACACTCCGGCGAAGGGAGACCTTCAAAGGTCTGTCCATGGACAGACCAGATCTCCGGCGAAGGTCTACCTTCGCCGGAGTATATTAGAGAGAGAGAGAGAGGAAGAGAGAAAAAAAAAAAAAATTTTTTTGAAGGTTGCCGGCCGGATTTCTCGGCCGGCAACTTTCGCCGGAGAAGATGATGAGGTGGCGAGAAGATGAAGTGGCAGAGAGAAGAGATGAGATGGAAGAGAACTTTCAAAAAAATTTAATTTGCATTCCCCATAAAAATTTATTCCCTTGAGAATTTTAAAAAAAATCTGAATTCCCTGGAGAATTTATTCCCTGGAGAATTTATTCCCCGGAGAATTTTCTTTATTCCCCAAAGCCGCGGCCTTATCTTATTGTAGCTATCACTATTTGACGCGATTGGACCGATCACATTGGTTAATATCAGGGTGAAAAAGGTGATCCTGAGAAACTGCGCCGGTTCAGGGAGGATCTCGAAAGGCAACAAAGAGAAGGTTTGAACTGTTTCAACACCCTATTACTTCAACCATTTCAATCTTTTAGTTATATGTGAATCCAAGAGAAACCTGTAATTAGTATTAAGGTTTCGAGGCTTTGTTCTGTTCACAGAAAAAAATCGGTTACAAGCTGAAGCAAAAGCTGCAGAAGATGCCCGTATAGAAGCAGCAAAAGAGGCTGCAGCTGCAGCTAAAAGGAAGAGAGAACTTGAGAGAGAAGCGGCGCGACAAGCGTTGTTGCAGGTCGAAACATAATATGTTATTATCTGGGTGAAGTCAATTACAACTGGTATCTTGTTTTTCACTGAAGATGTCATTGGTCGCTTTTTTCATGTGCAGATGGAGAAGACAGTTGAAATCAATGAGAACGCCAAATTTCTTGAGGATTTGGAAATGCTCAGGTCTGCCTCTGCAGCTGTGGATTTACCCTATGTAGAAGAAACGAGCCATGGACAATCTGAAGATAGCATGAGTTGTTTCAACTTCCAAGGTAGTAGTAACCCTTTGGAGCAGCTCGGATTATATATGAGAATGGACGATGATGAGGATGAGGAAGTTGCTCCAGATGATGTCGCTTCGAAAAATGAGGAAGGAGTCGTGCCGGATAGAGAAGAAGTTGCTCCATACTCTCATAGGGACAATGACGAGGTTGCTGCAGAAAATGTTGCTCTTAACCAGGAGGAAGAAGGTGCTCTAGATAGAGTTTATGCAGAAAATGACGAGGTTACTGCAAACAATGTTATTTTAGACAAAGAGGAAGCTCCACATAATGTTTATAAGGACAACAACGAAGTTGCCGAAGACGATGTTGGTTTGGGCAAAGAGGAGGAAGGAGTTGCCATGGACATTGATGAGGTTGCTGCAGGCAATGTTGCTCTCAAAAGAGAGGCGGAAGAACCGGCTCCTCATAATGTTAATGCAGACAATGATGAGGTTGCGGCAGAGGATGTTACTTTGGACAAAGAGGAGGAAGAAGTTGCTATGGACGTTGACGAGGTTGCTGCAGGCAATGTTGCTGTGGAAAGAGAGGAGGAAGAAGCTGCTCTGGACGAAGTTTATGCAGACAAAGTTGAAGTTGCTGCGGAGGAAGTTGCTTTGGACAAAGAGGAGGAAGTTGCTCCAGATAATGTTTACGCGAACAGCTATAAGGCTGCTGCAGATGATGTTGCTTTGGACGACGAGAAGGAAGAAGTTGCTAAGGATAATGTTAATGTGGACAATGATGAGGTTGCTATGGACAGTGTTTATGTGGACAATGAGAAGGAAGAAGATACTCCAGATAATGTTTATGCAGTCAATGATGAAGACGTTGCTGGAGATACTGTTTGTTTGGACAATAAGGAAGCTCGGACTAATATTTATTTGGATAATGGCAATATCGTTGCAGACAATGTTGGTTCGGAGAACCAGGAAGGGATTGCTCACCAGAATGTTTATGCAGTCAATGATGAAGACGTTGCTGGAGATTCTGTTTGTTTGGACAATGAGGAAGCTCCGACAAATATTTATTTGGATAATGGCAATATCGTCGTAGACAATGTTGGTTTGGAGAACCAGGAAGGGGTTGCTCACCAGAATGTCTATGGGGACAACAATGAGGTTGATGATGTTACTTTGGACAATGGGGAAGTAGTTGCTCCCCAGAATGTCTCTGTGGCCAATGAGGGTGTTGATGATGTTGCTTTGGATAACGACAAGAAGGAAACTGGTCCAGGTAACGTTTATGCAGACAATGGTGATGTTGTTGCAGACGATGTTGCTATGGACATTGAGAAAAGAGTTGCCCCGAGTAATGTATGTGCAGACAATGGTAAGGTTGCTGGAGAAAATGTTTGTTTGGGCAATGAGAAGGAAGATGGTGCTAATACAGATGATGAGGTTGCTGCAGGCAGTGATGCTGCAGATGACGATGAGGTTGCGGTAGACAATGAGGAAGAGGTTGCTCTAGGTAATGTTTGTACGGACAATGACGAGGTTGCTGCAGAGAATATTGCCTCGTGCAATGAGGAGGAAGGAGTTGCCCTGAATAATGTTTGTGCAGACAATAATGAGGGTGCTGTAGAAAATGTTGGTTCGGGCCATGAGAAGGAACAAGGAGCCTTAGAGAATGTTAATGTGGACACTGATGAGGTTGCTGCCGACAATGTTGCTTTGGACAAAGAGGAAGAATGTGCTTCTGATAGTGTTTTTGGTGATAAAGCTGAAGTTGCTGTAGATGATGTTGGTTTGGAGAAAGAGGAAGAAGTTGGTCCCAGTAACGTTTATGAGGACAGCGAAGAAGTTGCTGTAGCCAACGTTGCTGCGGACAAAAAGGAAGAAGTTGCTCCGTCTGATGTCTATGTAGACAAAACTGAGGTTGCGCTAAATGTAGTTTCAGATACCCCACCGCCGCCACACGTACAACAGGATGTAGAGGGAGGAGAAGTTGATTAGAACAATCTCCCCTTTCTGCCTACATATTATTTGAGAAATCAAGAGAACGAAAACTTGCAGTCAGAAGGACCCATGCAGAGGTACTCTCTCTCTCTCTCTCTCTCTCTCTCTCTCTCTCTCTCTCTCTCTCTCTCTCTCTCTCTCACACGCACAGGTGCACGCCTTTCTCTTGTCCATGGTCCAATTTGGACCATGTTTTCTGCAGCTTCAAGTCAAAAAATGAAATTTTCTCTTTAATCATCTCTCTGGTTTAGGTGGTGTACTGAATGATTGTCTATGGTGGATAACTGATTATACCTCCGATCAGACGATGCAATACAGTTCTTCAGTTATGGAATTTCGACGGGAAGTAAGAAATCTGAGTGATATTCAGTCTGTATAGCTGACATAAACACAGAACACCTCAAGATTTCAGTCTTTGCAGATGTAGTTGAAGCTTGAGATGAATCATTAGAAGTCTAAGTAATTGAAATCTGGATCTGAATCATTTATCGGCATAAGATATGTCGATATCCAAAAGAAGAGAAAATGAGTACATTGACTTGTGTACTATATAAAAATTGTGTTGAGTTATTGTGTAGCTGTGTATATTATTTTCGTTTGTTACTTACTGAATACCGACACCTCTGTTGGAAAATTTTGAAAATTTAGGGCAAGTTTTGTTCTAGTCTGAATGTTTCTCGAGATCCCTTAGTTTTCTTTCAAGTTCCAAGTTTGAAAAAATGTTCCTTGTATCTTCTCAATATGTGTTTTTTATTTTGATTTCACAGAATTTTCCATCGAAACTATGTGTAATTCCTTTATGGCCCTCCTCTTCGTATCAAGTCATTTATCTTGTAGCTTCTGTTTGATTATATGGAAGTCTTGCAGTTCTCATGTCCACTTGCCCCATTTGTACCAAATCTGATAGAAACATATCTTGATAAACACTTGGCCGTGTTTGGTGCTCAATTGAATCGATTTTCCTGGAAAACTAATTCTGTAGTGTGATTTCTATTAATCACTGTACTTCACTGCGTGGATCATTTGATTGATGACCACAAGGGAAATCAAAACCCACCCATAGCCTGGGATTAGGTCTCCTATTCAAGAATGTGTTTTGATTTGTTTTTGTGTACTAAACATCATTTGTTTGGCGGGGTTTAGAAAACTGAAATTTAGGGGCAAATTAGGGAGGTATCTAAACAGGGAAAGGGAAATGATAATGCTGCTCAGACTCTCGAAGTGCCGAAAAAGTTATGAAAGCAGGCACTATGAGAGTCTAGTTCAGCTCGTTTACACAGGATATCAAACTCTGCTTGGATATTCATAAAATGCAGTTAAGGAATAAGGACAGGTAAACCACAGGAAAGCTGGTTGTCATGTGGGTAAACTTCACCGAAGGTTTGTTCAGCGTTGCAGAGCATAATAATGCAGAACAGTCTCTGGATTAAGGTCTGACGACCTAGTTGTTTAACTCCCCTATCGCCACTAGCTGGCTTCTGCATCAACGATGGTACGACAGATCATGTCAAAAGTCAATGAGTTCACCGGGCCGTGCAGTAATAGTGCTTACTACAGAAAACAACAAACAAAGTTCAGAGATCAACACACAACCTAGATTGATTCAACCTAAAATCTTCTCTTCAACATGGTTAATAAGTTTTTGAGATAACCAATTTAGAAGTAAGAAACGTCTATCAAATTAGAAAACATGTAATACTTGTCTGAATGCCCAAGTGGGTCTAATTGCTCGGTTCATGGCCGACAGTGGAGGGACATGAACCTTAGGATCCATATGGTTTCACTAGTTCGATCAAGCGTTCGATGGTACAGATTGTCTGTGACCATGGTTTGGCCTGTTTACCGCGAGTCCTTGTGCACCAAAACAGTAGTATAACTTCTTGTTAAGCGATGTTGATTTTCGGGTCGCGTCTTCTGTTCCACCATTACAAGGACTAGAACAAACGGATTCCTCATCGTCCTCTATAAAAACACCTTTCTGCTTGTCTAGTGATGTTGAAGAGGAAACAGATTGTCCGGAAAGTGAACCAGATGGATGTGGAATGGTTCGAACTACGCTTTTCGTTAGCCCGCTAGAGACTTTCTTCTTAATGGATGGGCTCGGAAAACTACTTCTAACCGAAAGTACCCGTTTGTTAGTTGGAAGGGTTGAACTCTTTGAGAATCTCTGTCTTAGAGGAGTCGGAATTTCCTCAGAGTCGGTACTTTTTACAAAAGAACCCATTGAATCCTCATCGATGGACTTTCGAATACCTTCAGATTTTTTCCCTGTTTTTCGAGGCCACCTGAGGAGGATTCTCAGACGGCTTGCTGCATTACTTATAGAACCTCGCTTTTTCTTAGAATCCACGGAGTTGCTAGTCTCGCTTACTGACTCACTGAGTTCACTCGAACAAGAACTCAATCTCGCACCAATTTGATCGAAACCAGGACCAGTATCAGAAATTTCTGCACCTGTGTACAAGAAAATCTCTGCATCAGGTATTCTAAATGAAGTTCCTGGACTACTTCCAATGCCTTGAATCTTCATGTGAGAAACAATGGCAGTTCTTGCCATATAGTCGTGAGAATTGGAAATACCCCCAGCTGAAATCAACTGTTTTACTAGTATTTCAGATGATGCAGATCGAGGTCGCTGCTTGAGAAGATCTAATGGAGTCATACCGTCTAAATCTTTGATATTTAAGTCGATAGAAGGAACTGTTATTAGAAGTTCAACGAGATTACCATGAACATTCCCAATAATGGCCGTGTGAAGAGCAGTTCTACCTTCGTTGTTTTTGACGTTGATGATATCTTCGATGTTTATAATCTTCCCGAACATCAACTTCTTCATGAGCTCGAATTGTCGACCTACCCTTTGAAAACCAGGAGTTTGAAAACCAGCAACAACCATGTGGAGAAAAGTATTGCCAGAGTTGTTAGTTAGGGAGATCGATAATGGAGATGCGAGTATTAGAGCTTCTACAACTGGTATGTGACCTCGGTAAGCGGCTATATGTAATGCCGTGTTCCCTTGATTGTCGATAGAGTCAATTATACTGAAAGAGCGAGTTAGATCCTCAACTACCTGCAAGAACAACAAAGCCAAGAGGTTTTAAGTAAAACATTCCCCCATGCCTATTATATGTTTTCAGTGAAAACATGAAATCATCAATATAGCTAAATGCTAATGGTGCTTATATGATAGTTTCTATGAGTCTCAGTATGAGACTAAAATTATCCGAAGGGACAGGAAGCTCAAGACAGGATGACAAGATCCATCGTGTTAGCTTGGTATGGTTGCACATCCCAATTGGTACTCTATGTGAGGGACGAGAGGCAAGGACCCAATGAAGCTTCGTATGAGGCAGCACGAGCATTGCTCGTATACTACGACTCATTGATGAGTTGTGCCGTGCTTATGTCGAGGCCGAGATGACCTAAAGGTCACAAGTCAACCGATATGTTCGAGAAGACTTTCTTTGAACTATGAAGGAGTTGATAGCGCCATATGGTCGTTACTCGTTAAAGCTCATTTTTGCAACTTCGGCACGTGATAGTTTGAGTGTATTTCAGAGTCGATCTAACGGTCCGTGACAATTAGTATCAGAGAGAGAGAGAGAGAAAGAGGACTCACCTCAACCTGACCTCTACCAGAGGCAGCATGTAAGATAGTAGATCCTTGAAGATCTCTAAAACTCAAAACATCAGAACAGTCCCCAAGAATTTCCTTCAAAACCTTCAAATTCCCACCTCTAGCAGCAGCATGAACACCTCTATTCATCATCTCCCACTTAAACTCTGAAGGAACTTCCCCTGTTTTTTGTTCCCCCAATTCTCCATAACTACTCATAAAACATCTTGGCGACACCGAAAAATCAAACAAAACCCTAAAAACCTCAGAGCTTTTACTCCTTGCAGCTGCATAAAATATATCTGTGACACCAAACTCTCCTTCCCCATACACAAGAAGAGGATCTCTTTCAAGCAATTCTTGAACAAAACCCACATCTCCAGCTGAAGCAGCAGTATAAAGAAGCCATCCACCATATCCAGCTCTGATCAGAGAATTCTTTCTTCCTCTTTTATTCTCACATTCATGGAAGAGTTTTCTAGCAACTTGAGAACGACATCGAGCAACATCATCGAACTGAGCTTCATCGTCCCAAACTGTTTCTAAACGACGAATTCTCCTTAGTGAAGTAAGTTTGATTAGGAGATTTGTGTCAAGATGAAGAAGCTCACGAACTAAATCATAATGACCATTTGCAGCTGCCCAATCGATTGGAGAAGCATACCACCATTGATCTCCTGTACTCTCCCACCTAAGAGGAAAGTATGAAGGAGGCATTTTAAGAACAGGGGAAAACAGAGAAGAACTTTCCAGGAAGAAGAAGATGGGTTCAGAGAAAAAACTGCTATATTTTTAGGCAAATTGAAGAATACCCAGATTAGATAATAAGATCAATTAAGTTAATATTGAACAAGATCAAGATGATGAATGAGATGAGAAGAAACAAAATCTAAGAGATTTAGATGAAGAGATACTAAAGAATCTTGGATGAAGTACTTAATAGTTCAGATCTAATATGGTAGAAGGGTTATTTAGAAGAAGAAAAGGAAACCCATTAAAGATAGATTGTAGAGAGAGAAGATAGGAAACAAGGGAATGATTAGTTTTACAGGTGACAGAGTAAGAAAGTAGAGTGAGAAAATTGAAGAAAACCCAGGAGATATAGAGATGGGTAGAGTCTGGTTAAAGAAAAAACGCGGTAAAATAGAGATTAGAGCTCAAAGAATAGTATAAGGTGAGGAAGAACGACAAGAAGGGATGGAAATTTAATAAAAAAGGATGAGTTAGGTAGAGAATGAAGTTTCACAGTTAAAGCACCGAACTTTCCACTTTAATACTCTCTCAGGAGCGAGAGAGAGAGAGAGAGTTGAATTGGTGGGGGGAAATAAATGGAGAAGTGTAGAGAGAAAAGGAAAGCAAGATCTAGACAGATTCCGTTTGGGTCTGTTAAGATTAGTGTAGTAGTTCAAATATTGATGGATGATAAAATCTGTACGTTGCCCCTTTGTACATACAGACATCTCAGATGAGATGACAATTAGCAAATTGTTCGCGAGTCGAAGTTGCAGGATACTCGTCGATAACCCCCTCATGCGAGAAGGTTCTATGTAGAGACAAGTCAAATAAACACGGATGATCAACCCATCCCAATTCCCGACCTTAATAACTAAAGAGAAATAGTGTTTGTCAGTCTATATATTTCGGTCGGGAGTTAGCTGAGATATGTATCGGACAGAAAAGAAAAGTATTACGGTTGATTTGAAAATTCAGTCCACGGAAAAGAGTGTATTAGTAAAATAACAAACATGTTAGTCAAGATAGCATGTGATATAATATGGTCCTTGAGGCATGGGAGACCAACATATATCATTATATCCACAGTCCTTGGTGGAGACAGCCACCGCCCATGAAGTTTCATTAGTAGGTGTCTGCTAATTTTAAGGATCATGACCTCTCTCTCTCTCTCCCTCCTCTCTCTAGATTACACTAAAATAATAATCATTCAGACATGGGATCCCTTTTGATCATCAAAGGATCTGATCCTACATAGGATTTGTTTGGGTCCTATGGAAGTTTATTAGTAGTAGTTTAGGTTGGGTTTCGGTGTTAGAGCAACTCAGGTTGGAGCAGTCGGCTCAACCCACTAGGGTTGGAGATGCTCTTAATGAGGAGAGAAGAGAGAGAATCTAGAAAAAAATGAGTGACATGTAGAGAGAGAGAGAGAGGATGGGTGAGATCCAGAGAGAGAAAAATTTTGTTCCCACTTAGTACAAAATTTTTGTTGTATTCCCCAAGTCTAGATCTGATTAGAAGTCATGCATCTAAAGAAATGGCATAAACAATGTGAGTAAGGTTGAAAGGGAAAGAGAAAGGTACATATAAGCCATGTGATTGACAGCTTTGGGGTTTGAGATACAACTTATGAAAAGCTAGGGCATTCCTCCTATTACAGACATAAAGACTGCAATAATGTTGTTGATATATGTCCCACTCTCTTCACTTTTTAGATATTTTCATTATATGGGAGGATATTGTTCTAACAATGAATCATCTATCAAGAAGATATTGGATAACCGTTGATGGAAGTATATGATAAAAAAATTGTCGGATTCTTTTATATGTCATCTATGAGTAAGACTCGAAGTGAAAAGATATTTTTCATTTTGTAAACATGTTGATACAATATTAGATCCACATAAGTGAGAGTGAGAAAAGACATTGAAACAATAAATACAAAAACATTGCGAACATTAAGTATCTTCATGTTGAAATTACATAACCATAACTACTAAAATATCGTAAGTCTCAAGCAATCTATTAATATTGTGATTTTGTATTGTCATGATAATATGGTAGAGATATAACTAGTTAATAACTCGACCCCTTGTTCTCCACTGTAAATTGTCTTACTGAGTCGATATGCACCAAAAATCCATTTTTTACAACAAAAAATATGTACATAAATCTAAGTTGGTCTACTCCTACATAGAAATCTAATACATGAATATGACAACCTGTTATCTCTGAAGGTTAAACCTATAAATAACCGGCCAACAATCTTCTCATGTAAGAGGTTTTAAGCATGTACATCTCATTCAGCTTGATGAAAGATTGATCTTTATAAAAAGATGTGATTCTATAAATCTCATTCAGCTAGATGAAAGATTGGGGTGGAAAAAAGTGGTCTACTATCAATGAGATTCCTTTTTCTCATCAGACTCCTTTGTCAAATGACTCTCATCTCTCACTTTCTAAGTGAGGGTTACATCAAGGACTTATCCTCACATGGTGGGTGGACGGTGGACCAGAGGCAAAATATAGATATGTATAGAGAGAGACTGAGAGAGAGAATAATAGACAAATTTTGGCATTGTTTAGTTACTTTTTATCTCTATCCAAATACATTGATTTTGGCATTCTTATACCCAAAGCAAGTGGTGGGAATCCGAATCCGGCTGGCCCTTTCCAACCCGGGCTAACATAAAGTCGGATCCAGCAAGTCGGCTCGAAATTCCAGTGAACATAGGGCAAGACAGTAGGACATATAACACAAAATTTCACCCAAATCTCACCACCATCCGTGGATATTTCTTCCATTCTCACCTAAACCAATACCCAAATTGATGTGTTTGAAACACAATGAGCAAACTATAACACATAACCAGACCAAACTTTACAACCCTACTGTTAAAGAAGAATGCCCAAGTCCTTGTAATTAGGGTCAAAGAAGAGCACACTTGCATGGACGAACGCTCCATCCACGAGGTCAAGACGTATGCTAAGATGCATATAAGGAGGCGTACCACTCCTAGCAAAGTTCCTGTTTTGCCTATTTCCACCCGACATACTTGTTTGCATAAATACGCTAACGTCCCTGGTTCAGACTTTAAAAGCAACAACCCCTTCCATCGCATGCCATCCTAGCACACGTCTTCACGATTATTATATAATCGTGAATTTAACATGGTATCAGAGCAGGTTATTTGTTCATGTTTTATGCTTCCGCAAAATTCCAATTTTTTTTAGTTGAGATTACCTTATTATTCAATCGCTTTGCCGATTTGTTTAAATTTTCCAAGATTATTCTTGTGATTATCAAATTCCAACGCTTTTTTAATTCGTTGTGATTAGTACTCAGTTCATCACTTTCATCTAGTATTTGATGTCGAAGAAGCACCAACGATTTCCTCTTCAACAAAGGTCAGGTTTACATTAATTTACAATTTCTTTTGTTTTGTTTTTTTTTTACGCTTTTTCAGAGTCAAACTAGGTTTCAAACTGAGAACACAAATTCTGGAACCAAAATCTTAGATTTGGTTTATTTCCTGTCTAAACAGAACGTGGCACAATTTTGGACCAATCACCAAAGCTTATCCCTGAAAAAGCGTAAAAAAAAAACGATAGAGACATGGAGATAGAGTGGTCACTAAGTTGGTTTCGACACAGATATATACTTATATATATATTACTCTTAATTGAAAAAAAAAAAACGACTCGTCTGACTGTCTCCACCCATTTTGGATAGACAGCAAAGAAATGGAAAAAAAACACACATATAAATAGATTCATTTCTAGGATGTGAACTGACATGTACGGATTCGTACCATTTCCTGGGTCCAACCTCAATCTTTTTATCAAAATATACTATTCCTGGGCGAGTTGGAAAATTTTCTTCCATCAAATTGGTGGTGCTCATATCAAGCTCCACATTGACCATGCATAATACCAACTCTTAGCTTAGTTCACAACTCTAACAACTATTTGTCGAAGAAACTCGGATAAGCCGAGGAGAAATAACAAGGTAGAGATAGCAATAGGAAGCTTTAGAACCCAGAGATAATATAAACTAACGATGGGATCGAAGTATCCAACAACACAGCTGAAGTACTTATATGTTCCCTAAATAAAAACAAGACATGAAGGGACAAAGACTCATTCATGACTACAATACCTACTCATAACTTAGATCACAACTCTAACAACTATTTTCCTCTTTCATCTTCTTTACTGGTGAAAACTAACAGCTAAACCCTCTTACTGGGCCTTGTACCCTCTTACTGGGTCTTGGACATGTGAACAATCAAGTCGATCACACGGGAACTGAAACACAACAAAACCACATTCAGATTCTTGTTAATGGTAACATTTGATGGACAAAAGCAGTATACGAGAAACTAATCTAATGAAATTGTGCAAATAGATATGAAGTTGTGATGTTTTCGGTGTACCTGTATCCCCATTCGTTATCGTACCACGAAACAAGTTTCACAAAGTTATCGTTCAAAGCAATTCCAGCTTTGGCATCGAAGATGCTTGACCTAACAAACATTTGGATATACACATAATATTAGCATTCATTGTACAACACGCGCTAGAAAACATCTTGCTAGAATGTTTAGACCAAACAGTACCATACACCCTAATGTTCGGAGGACGAAAGATCTGACTGAAAAGCAATAAAATCGACATAACTTTATACTTTAATTGATTTTAGTAGTCTATACCTGTTGTCGCCCACAAAGTCAGTTGAAACCAAGTCATCTTCAGTGTATCCCAAGATCCCCTTCAGCTTACCTTCTGACTCCTCCCTAATCAGGCAAGACCAGATATAAGTTAGACTTATAGCCCTATAGGAGCCAAAAGCACAAATACATCACTATCTAGAGATTTTACTTGATAGCGGCTTTAATCTGATCGTATGTAGCTTTCTTCTCAAGCCTTACAGTAAGATCCACCACGGAGACATTCACAGTGGGAACACGGAAAGCCATTCCTGTCAACTTGCCATTGAGTGCTGGAAGCACTTTTCCTACAGCCTGCACAAAATAAGGTAAAAGAATACATAGTTATCAGTCAAAACTACGCCAATAAACGAATACCCTGATAGCCGAACACATTCTTAATGTGAAAACCAGGATTGATCTATGTAACCCCATCAAAACCATAAGAAAATGACATGTCATCTAAAGCTAATGACCCTCCGATGAGAAAGAGTTACCTTGGCAGCTCCAGTGCTGCTGGGAATGATGTTAAATGAAGCGGCTCTTCCACCTCTCCAGTCTTTGCTGGATGGCCCATCGACAGTCTTCTGGGTAGCTGAAAAAAAGTAATTGAGAAAGAAAGCACACATTAGTATATACAAAAAAAAAATGCCACAAATTCATTTTCGTAATGGAACATATAGACAAGAAAACAAAACCGACCAGTGATGGAGTGGACAGTGGTCATAAGACCCTCAACAATGCCAAATCTGTCATTGATAACCTGACAAGTTCAAGATAAGAAACACATAACACTAAGACTCAAGATTTAGCCTTAAAAACTTAATATCAAAAGAAAAAGTCGTCAGTAACTTAGATTAATCAAGGTGAATTGATCACCTTGGCCAAGGGAGCAAGGCAGTTGGTGGTGCAACTAGCATTGGAGACAATGTCAATGTCTGATTTGTATTCATTCTCATTGACACCCATAACAAACATAGGAGCATCTTTGCTGGGAGCGGAAATCACAACCTTCTTAGCACCTCCCTGAAAACAACCCATAGTTCACCAAACCAAATTCAATGCAAAACCAGAAAATGGGTATAGTTAATCAAACTTATACCTAGCAAAACCTTCTCAAACATAGACAAAGTAAACAGCTACTTTTTGTTTTTGGTTGACATGAAATCTGACTTAAGGTCTGAATTGGCTTGAGCCAGAAGCCCAGAATGTTTATTTTTGTATGACTCAGTGATGATGGCCACTCGACTGAATGTCTGATTTGGGATTATTAACAGTTTTATTTGAGTCAGACAAGTCAGATTCAGACATCTAAAAAAAACTAAAAGATAAGTAAAAGAAGACCTTCAAGTGAGCAGCAGCTTTATCCTTATCAGTAAACACTCCAGTTGATTCAACAACAAACTCAGCTCCAGTTTCACCCCATGGAATCTCATCAGGGTTCCTTAATACAAATTTGTTCAAGTCAAGCATTAAAATCTTTAAACATAAAGAATGATAAATAAACTTCTTTTGTTCAAATAAGAAGAAATCATTTTTACCTAAAACCAAAAACAGTAACTGGTTTTTCACCAAAAAGAAGAGTATTGGAGTCCTTAACCTTGAGATCATGGTGCTTCCATTCTCCATGAACACTATCATACTTGAACATGTATGTCTACACATCCAAATAACTAAAAATCATTCACATTCTTTACTAGAAGAAGAAATATTAGATTCAATTTTACAAAATTTCGCAAAAGTTCAAAGAAACTGCATGCATTTCTAAACGAGTGACAAACTAGACCTAGAGAGAGAGAAAGAGAAATTGACCATGTAATCGGTGGTGATGAAAGGATCGTTAACAGCAACGAGTTCAACATCATCTGTCTGAAGAGCAACTCTTGCAACCAATCGACCGATTCTTCCGAATCCTACAAAATGTTTGAAGGAACTTAATGATAAGAACAACGAATAAGTGATTAGTTCAAAGAGGCAAAGAAGAAGTAATTGAGTTCAAATTACCATTAATTCCGATCTTGATCTTTCCAGTACCTGTTAAAATCAAAACAGAAACTCAGATTAGCTTCGATCAACATATTGAAGAAAGGTTAATTACGGAGAATAAAAAGAATAAGGTTAAAAGAACAGAGCTACTCACTCATGATTTCTAGAGAGAGAGAGAGGAGTTTTAGAGAGAGAAAGAAGTTTGAGAGAGAGTGGAGTGAGAAAATGGAATGAGAATGAACTGGAATTTAAAGAGGGGTTGAGGTGAGGCGTTACGATTGATGTTAAATCCAACGGCGGCGGAGTAGTCGAGAAACCGTTTTGCTTTGTTCAGTAAGCGGTTAAAGTGAACCGTGGGCTGTGTTTTTAGCTGATGAATCTTAACCGTTTAAATCGAGATTGACGTGAATCACTAAACTGTCTTCTAACGAAAACCCCCTCAATATTTACACCTTCCAGAAAGTTTTTTGCGAAAATTTTGCCCATAGTAAATTTTCATGGGTGGGTGCCCTCTAAATATTTGTCGTAAGTCTGTCCCAATAGCAAGCTAGCCCATAGACAAAAACCTACACCATCTCCAACCTCAGCCTATCTCAGACCCTAAAAATCATTTTTTCACCCAAAATTGACAGCCTCAGCTAAGCCCCTAAAATTCAGCTCCAACTTCAATCTCTCTTGAGGTCCTAAAATTTGAATTTGAATTTTGAATTCTCTTTTCTACCCATCCAACAACCATATTAAATTCCTCTACAAATTCTCTCTATAAATACAACTCTCTTTCTCTACAAACTCACATCAAACTCTATCTTCTTTTTCTCTACAAACTTATCAAACTTCATCTTCCAGACTTCCATATTTTTTTCTATACCCTCTGTCTTTCTCTACAATGAAGCTCAATTTTACTTTATTAAACATGATGCTTGAAGAAGATGAATGGGTTGCAGAAAAAGACGATGATGATCTCAGAAAGTTAGAAGAAATGAAAAAGAATGCTACCCGAAAACGTTCTCGTCATGCTGATTCTGTTCCGGATCACCAAACGATAGATGTAATAAACAACTCGGTCATGAAACCATTATGAGAGATTATTCCTAATCCATATGGCCAAAAGAAGCATACTTGGCAAAAGACAAGAGTCGGTTCGAAAAGATGTTGAACGAGCTTTTGGTGTACTGCAAGCTCGTTGGGGAATTATTTGGGGATTGTCACGTTGGTGGGATGCAAAGACAATGAATGATATCATGAAGGCGTGTATCATACTGCATAACATGATCATTGACGACGAATGACCAAATGCTACAACCAATATCGAGGGATGTGAAATGGGTCTGATACATCGTGGAGAAACTTTACCTCACGAGTTGCTTGAACGTATGGATCGAGTTAGAAGCCAGAAAATCCGTACCCAATTGAAGGCAAATCTTGTTCAACGCTTGTGGAATCGATACGAACAATGACAATGAATAGATTTTGGTCACTCGATTATTAAGAATGTGTTTTGGATCGTTAGATTATCTATGTAAAAATTGGATTATTAATGCATTTTAATCATTTAATGCTAATCTATCTTTAAAAAACAGTAACTATTTGTTTTTTTTAATAACATTTGCTTTCAAAAAAAATATTGTGCCGTTGGATGTGAGTTAACAGCCAAATCTGGTCGTTGGATCACATCCAACGGTTGGATTAAGGCCCCAGCGTGACCGTTGGGGATCTCAGCCGACCTTTAATTAAGGACCGACTAGGGTTGGACCTGAGAGGAGGGGTTGTAAATTCAAATTTACGGCCCCTCCGGCCCTTGGAGATGCTCTTATGTTTCTCCATACGAAAGAGAAAGAGGTAATAGTAATTGGATATTTAAAAAACAAATTTTTGAATTGAGATTATTTTGTAAATAAAGGAAACATAAGTATATTGGGTGATGAGTTTAGAACACAAAAACGTTTATTTTAGTTCGGATCATAGTAGACGTCATCTAACGGCTCTTTACGTTCCTCCGGAAACATGAGATGTCCCAAATACTGAAAAATTTAGAAATATTCAAAACAAAAATAATACACCACGAAATAAATTCACCTAAATATGAATATTCACATAAATTCATTTCATGCACAAATTTGAATACGCAGAGACTATAAAAAATTAACATTCATTCAAATCCATTCACTGGAACACAAATTAACTTCAAAATAAACATATGCCAACATTAACATTTAAGTAACGAAGTGTTGCTCAAAAAGATTAAAAGAAGTTGAATATAGGATGCGACTTTTGAAAATAACGTGTTGAATCAGGAGAACCCAAGATTTTAGGTTGCAAAAAAAAATCTTAGATGCCCTCCACCACTGTATTTCTTTCTTCTCAACAGAATTATAGGGTTCGGGCGAAACCAAAGTTGGTGAGGGTGATTTTGCACGAGATGAGTTTTGAGGGAGGGGATTTGACTGGAGGAACAAGTGGTGATAGCAGTGAAAGTGACAAAGGAGATGATTGACAAGGGGAAATGGGCTTTAAGTCCAGAGAAGGCAGATTAGAATAGGAAGGGTTGGGGTTCGGTTGGCATCACAAGTGGGTGAGAAAGATAAAAGAGAGTTCCAAACGTTCTTGGTGAACAGCGTAGTGAGAAAGTGAAGACAGGTTTGCCTGGTTTGATTATGGCGGTGGGAGAAGGTGGAGTCGAAGGCGGTGGGTGGTGGTCAGAAGTTGAAAATGAAGATCAAGAAACAAAAACAAACAAGTCAACTTTTGGACTTAAACTTTAACTCAAAATGTAATTCTTCAAAACTTCAAGAAATGAACTAAAATCTGATCAAACACATAGATGTTTTAACTGTCATTGCTTAATTATGAAACCCTAACAAGATCATAATCTTTTCATTGCTTATGTCTTCTACATTTCAAATGTAAACTTGCTACAAATTGCAAAACCCATAGATGGATCGAAGACCATCTATATAAAACTTACTGTTGTCCAACTTCTGCTTTCTGCTTCTGCCACAACCTATCAATTGCACTGTCAGCATCTCCCTGTAAAGTACCACAAAATATCAATTTCGAACACAACACAAAAATATAACAATAAACGAAGTGACCCTTACGACAAGGAACCTAGTTATACCCAAGTACTCAACAGAAAGGGAACTGAAGAGTACTTAAATTAGCAGGGCATCAACAGTTTAAAGCATTGTCATTATTCTCATTTGTAATTCAATTTCAAGCAAACAGAAGTGATCAATTATGGTTACATGGTGTCTATAGGTTATTGGTTTCCAAGATAACAGACGAGTAAGACGAATTCACATATTCTGAAATCTAACTTCAGCTAGATTTCAGATTTGAACTGGGTAAAACAGACAATATGTTAATTTCAGCATCATGGAAAAGGAAGACCTCACAAACACATGCCCATAAAGGTTAGGTTATAGTTGTCTGTAGGCTATTGGTTATCCAGGAAATATTTTACAATATTAGTGGTGCAACTTTACGCGAGAAAAAAGATCACTGATACTAGTCTAACCAATCTATCATTCAATTGCAAATTTGTTCAAACAAAACCAGGCCGAGTACAATTGTGCTTTAGAGAGTCTTAAACTTCACAAGTGATTTCTTTTCTATTGTACTTAAGGGTATAAATACAGGAACAAATATTGATCTAGAAATCGGTGTATACTGGTAGAAGGCACCACTATGTTATTTCTCCATGTTTTTATGTGGTGACTAGGAGTGCACCTCTTCCGTATAATGGATATAATGACTTCTTTTTCTAGACTATATACTAAGGATTTATACAATAAATAGAGGTGTACTACTGCACTTACACATTCGACATTGTTCATCCCTAATTTTTCAAATAGGATTACAAATAGTTACAAACTACTCAGCTAACTACATCAAACACTATCTGAACAAACTCAATATTGTTCGATCTTAGCCCAATTGAATCCGTTGATTTTTAACTAGAATTTGCAATAAGCTAAAAGTCACTCGGATATCTACCAAAATGGCAAAAACATAAGAATTACAAATGAATAAGAAGAAATTACCTGGGCACGGACGAACCCACAGAGGGCAAAAGTGGAGAATTGGCCAGTATAGATACCATTCTCATCCAAATGTCCTATATTCAGCTGGACTGAAGCATGATCCTTTGAGGTAATCAGCCTATTTGTTGCAGAGCTATAAAACCCAAAGATCAAAACTTTTCAGATCGTAAAGTTCAAACAATTATAACAAAGTAAATACAATTTTTATGCGTTTTCAAGAGAAAATATACCATTTCCTTGGGATGTAAAGATCCATGTTTTGGCCTTCTTCGTTCTGCATCTTGGTAATTTCAAAGAACTCCAAACAAGTTTGAATCAACTGAAACAAAATTTACTCATATGTTAAACAAAATGAAGTTCATAGTTTGATGATTACTGGGTAATAAATGAAATGGTCTAATGGTAAACAATAGCTACTGTCAGTTAAGAAGTGTGGGTTTTAAGTCATACAATTCTGCTGGTGTAAAACCCTAATTTATAAATTTTCCATCAAACAAAGGAACCCAAACACTATCATTGCTAAGAAAAACCTTTAGATAAGATCAGAGAAGTATGAATCAACTGGAACAGAAGTTTATTCGTCTTAGAAAAACAAGAGTTTATAGTTGATCACTACTGCATGATGAAAAAATGATCTAACATTAAACCCTAGCTGATTTCGGGTCAAAAGTTTGGATCTTAAAGCATAAAACACTGCTTGTTACATATAAAAAAGAAATACTGCTGGTGTAAAACCCTAATTTGTGAACCTTACAACAAACAAAGAAGTACAAATCCTGCAGTAAAATGCGAAGAAAAACCCTAGAGAAGATCAAACGAAGTGCAGAGAACGCACCTAATAAAGCTCGGAGCGTCTGCAGAATAGATGAAATCTTCTGAGACTTGACTCTTTGAAGCTTATAAGGAAGCTGCAAACGAAACCCTAAAACGGTTTTTGATACCCAAACTACCCTCTTCTTTTTTGTTTTATGACTAAACGATACTTTTAGCTTATTTGGGGTGTTCGGTTGGAAGATTTACACTGTCCTAAACTTAGAGCATCTCCAATGGAACACTCAATCTTAACATCTCAAGTGTCATCTAGGATTTTTGAGTTTTTCTTAAAAAATATCTCTCCAGTGCAAAACTCTGTTGAGATCTGAAGATGTGGCAACTTAAATTCTAAGATATCCCAAAGTGGACAATATCACTAGCAGCTCAGAAGGTTGGTCTGCATCATCTTATAACACGTTATCAACGCGATTCGCTTTACTATGATGTAGAACAATCCCACCTCGATGGTGAGACGGAGTGTGGTGCTTCTCTTAACATGTAGAGCAACATTCCCGAATGTCTTTTAAAGGAGAATATCTTCTAGCAGCCTAGAAGGATGGTCTGCATCATCCAATAACGCTACCAACTTAACTCGACACTTTTTCCAGCAAAACAAAATTTTGTGTCTAGCCTGCCACGAAACACTTTGTTGCTGACTGGCCGCGATTTTTTTTTTGTGGTTGGTCACCACGAAGCCCTTGACGAGGGTTTTTCCTCCTCGAGGTCTCCGTCGTCTCAGATAAAGGGGACACTTCCCTTCGTCGGAGTTGTGTAAAAGAGGTATAAGTTGTGGATCGAGAGATGCTGAGTGAGAGAGAGAAAAAGCGACTTGGAGAGAAAGAAACAGTAAGACATACATGGATCAAGAAAGAGATAGGGGAAGATAGAAAGAGGGAAAAGGAGAGAAATAAATAATGAGAGCGGGAGAGGTAGAGAGAGCAAGAATAAGTGAAAGAGGAAAAGAAAGGAGGGACAGATGTGGCAATAGTAATCAGAATAGTGGTGGTGAAGGTGATAAAGAAGATATTGGAGGTCAATGTTTACTCAAGTTAACTTTTTGAGTCAAAAAATGTTCAGAAAATGTCTGAAGATACACAAAAAAAAAATATAGATTCCCTGGAGAATTTATTCGACAATTCATCTTCTTGATGCCCAAAACAACTTTTTTTTTTCTTTTTTGTTGCACTACCTACCACACATACATCAAATTTTGCCTTTCAACCCCTAAGAGGGAATAAGAACACTGAAACCCCATTTAAAGAAACCTTAAACGTGGATCTCGCATGATTTTGACATGTAAAGTTCGGTCTATACGCCCCATTGACTGGCTCAAATACAGTGAAGGCTAAAGAGAGAACAAAAATCTCTACCAAAAAACAATTTTCTTGTTGTATTTCTCAAACTCAACTAAATGTTCATAATTTTAATTGCAAATATTGTAAATACTATAACATTCTCCTCCAAAAATTTTCTGATTCCTATCCAAGTTACCTAAACTTGGGAAAATGCTGCCTCCCGGGCCTTGCACAAACATTTTTTCCCAACTACTCTTTCAATCTATCTCAACTCTCGAAAATTTCAGAAGAAAATAAATAACGGACAACTAGTGTTACAATTGTGATTTTCTCCAAATTTAATTCGTGATTTTCTCCATCTTTGATTTGTGACTCATTGATATGCTGCTCGCGGTTTGGATGTTTTTTCTTTCTGGTTCACGGATCAAGAAGCGGCTTTTTAACAGAAAACAAAGATACTCTTCTCTGACGATGTCAACCTTCTTGAGGCGGTAGATCCGACTATTCTCTCAAGCTAAAACATAGCAAAATAATACATTTAAAAAGATAACATTGACAGAAATGCAGGTAAATTAAGCGCCAAGTTTAACAAGGGTTTGTAATATTACCCGTAGCTGATCTAGTCGGGAGAAAAGAACTGTGCAACTCATATCGTCTGCTCCTTCAAGCATATTAATAATCTGAAGAAGCAAGTAAGTATAGGTGTTTAGAGATGTAAACAATCTGTAGATTATTAGGGAAGATAAGAGAGAAACAAAGTGAGAGAGGGGCTAACCTCAGGGTAAAATTCCTTTCTTTCAGGAAGAGAATAGATGATTAAGTTCTTTATTCCACGAATCTGGTTTCCAAAAAAGAGAATGATTACAAAATAAGGCAGAAGAATGTGATGTGCTTCCGTTTTTCTTGAATATGGATATATTTAGATACAAGAAATGTGGTCAGTACAATTTCTGAAAAATGAAATCTGTAGCATAGGGTCATTTCATGACATTCACCAGATGATTGAAGTTTTAGCACTGTCATCTTCTCAACACTTCGAAGACGTTAAGAAAAAACAGGGATGACAAGGGGAAAAGGCAATGGTAAACGAAAAACTGACGGAAAACAACCTAATCGTATCATAGCATGCTTGGGGGGAATCAAACGATAAATGGACGGACCACCATGCTTGCCCCAGAAGAATAGGCGTTGATATTCAAATATCCTGTAACAAGAATTTTAGCTACCTCGTTTTCCAGGTAGTATAAATATGTCTATCAATAAGGATCGCATATTTCGTATTACTCCTCTATTTGATGGTACGAAAATTTTATCGTGGTCCTCGTATGTATTTGACATTTACCCATACCAATTTTGAGTCGAGCTTTATATCAACTTTTAAGTGTTCAGTTGTTCATCAAAAAAAAAATTTCAAGTGTTCGGTTTTCATAAACAGAAAGGAATATCTGAAAGAACATTAGAAGGAAGTAGAAATAACCTTATATCTGTGATAGAAATGAGCTCTCTCAGTGTAAAGCATGATCTTTCGTTGGTCTTCAAAGAACCATACTCGTGCACGAGATATATCACTCTGCTTTGTGTATCTAAAATTGTGAAATACAAAAGTTAGTAAACTAGATCCTACTATGTATCAGTCAAACAGGGGAGGAGGACCTTAGATGACGGTTGATAAAGTAACAGAGTAGAGGAAGCTTCTTACTCTCCAAGCAAGCAGAATGAAGCACTTTGCGATTTCAAGAAATTCCGTATCCGAACAAACTCAAAATAAGAACTGATAAACAGCATAGTTCCACCCTAAACAGAAAAGGACAAATGGAGAGAACAAGGGTTAGACAAAGTTTATAAACCGGAACAGTTTAATACTATATGATTTGCTATGGGAATACCTGAAGGGAATCTTTTATCTTCGGGAACACCTGCAGTTAGGAAACCATTAGCTCATCATATTTGACTTCTTAACCAGAGATGAAAAGACACAGTATGTGACTCACGTGAAGAAACAAATCAAACAATCAAGACCATAAGAAAAAGAAACGCCACAGCCAAACAGATTATTTAAAACTGACCTTCTTAATAAAGTAATCAAGGCGTGCCTCGTCAGCATCAACAATTGAAGTGGTATCGAAGCGCTCATAGATCTGTCGAATTTGTAATTGCAAGTATAAAATCCTTTAGAAAAATGTTTTCAGAGCATAAGAATTTTTAATAGATTGATATGTTTTCAACTTCTACTTCAATGAAATAAATGTAAATGTGCCAGAAAAATTATGGTGGGACACAAGTATGACATTTTTGAAAGTTCTGTGAAGTCATGCATTAGGAAATATGAATGCCTGGTATAACCGAGATGATATGAATTCAGTAAAATTCGTGAAGATTACACACCTGTCGTACTGGAAGTAGTACTTTTGGAAGAACACCCTTATGTTCAGTTACAGACTTCACCTGAAAAGAGAAATAGAATAGGTATCAGAAAGTAAAACAAGAACTGAAAGACTTATTAAATATTTGTCCTTTCTTTCTTGAAGTAGGAATACCACTAGAGAAGAAATGTAAACGCACCTTCCCTTGGTGATTCAAACAAAGTTGATTGAACAGCGCATTTATGTCTGAAAAGAGAAAGAAGAAGATGAGGGATAAGATTTTTAAAATCAAAATATGTTGTTTGCGACTAACCATGGGTACTATACATATTAACAACATAGCTATAGATAACTTACGTATTATGGATGGGTAAGGTAGGTTGACAAAAGCTGCTAAAGGTAAATAGAATTTTTATGTTACCAAGATAAAGACAAGTGAACCTCCTTTTATAAGGATGGTACCCTTGCAACAATAGTTCTATACTTCTAGTCTTCTATTAATCGAATCACTAGAAGTCCCCCAAAATGGAAATATTTGTGAGGATCATCTAACCCCATCATTTTCATCTCCATAAAGAGCTAAAATAGGACCATCATTTAATGGCAAGAAATACCAAGAAACAACATGTTAGTTTGCTACTCGACCCTGCTCAGTTTTGCCAAATGCTCGCAAGATGAGACACTCATTAACCTCTTGACAAGTAAAAATGTATCCAACATAGTGGTTATTACATACCATTAAACAAACTGCAAGCTACTCTTTTTTACAGATGAATTATAATTAATATTATCACACAGGCACACAAAAGAATAAGAAAAACACAAGGAAGATGAGAAAAAGAAGTTAAAGAGCACATCCAAAGAAGTGTTTAATATGACTAAGAAACAAAATGGATAATTTACCTGGATTTACAAAAGAACCTAATATTATTGTTTGCCGATAAAACTTCGCATGTCCGTCAAGATACCTGACATATAATACAGACTTTTAAGAATAAAGTTTGAGATAAGAATCAGGTAATTAAAATATCCAATATTCGTAATGCGTTGAAACATAAAGCAGTCGTATTTGCATCCCCAGCATTATTTCTGTCAAGATGATCTTTTCATATGATGTTTAAGTTGTTCTCTTTATCCAATATCTCGTAGTAATAACAATCAACAATCCGTTATTGGATTAATAAACTTGAAAATCTAAAATTGATGCTCAGTGTGTAATTCTGTCATGACAAGAGCTTGCAATCTTGGTAAGAAAATCAAACAAATCAATAAAGAATCCACATCAAGACCTACCATTTCCTAATGCGCATCACATCCGTTCCATGCTGCTTAGAGGGTATGTGGTTTAACTTTTCAACAACCGTGTTAACATGAGACCAATTCTGCACAGTTTGCCAGGAGAAAGTATAACCTCTGCATTTAAGATTTGATTTTGGAAATAAGAAACATTATCTACGTAGTGTAATAGAAAGTCATACCTGCATGGATATTACATCTGCATGATCAACTACCAATACCTGTCAACCCATCAAACCGGTTTATGAACATAAACAGATTATACTTATACTAAAAATCATAAAGGACGTATGATTTAATACATTACCAAATAAACAAGAATAGAAAAACATCAAATAAAATACCTCTATAGAGGAGAGATAGTCAACATCCTTTTCTTTATCAGCCTCTGTCTCTGCAATTTTCTGACAAGATCCAACAAGAAAGAATAATATCAACAATTAGTTATATACAAGAATACTAGGTCTTCCTCTAAGACCATGGCATCGAAAGAATTGCCCTCCTTTATTTTAAGGTCAAAATAAAAATATCAGCAAACATGAAGTTTGATGTGCTCGCCATGCCTTCCATAACAAAAAGAAGGTGAGAGCCTGACAGAGGGGCATGTTACTGCAGCAAGTTCGAAGTACAATATGGAGAAAATGTCAAAAGTAAAGCTTAGGCTACACTTACAGTTATTAGTCCGAGAGGAGAAGCAACAATTATATCTGAGGAGTAGAAGTCACTGTACAGCCTGATGCTTTTCCTACAGAAATAGCAAAATAAAGATTAAATTAAATAGATGGATATCCAATTACCTAATCCAATTCAGGTTGATGATGTACGTCAGTCTGCATGTTGTGGCATTTGAGAAGCTTTACGTAGATGGACACCTCAATTCAGATGTTCAGAGAAATTAAACTAAGGAAAATAACTACCTGGTGAACTTGATGCCTATCATAAAGTGATCATTATTATTCCCCCCAAAAAGAGCTTGAAAGTCGGAGGGTTTAGAAGACTTCTGAGATTTTGATTTTTCACTATTGTTTACATCATTTGATAACTCATTCTTGTCAACCTCCTCAGTACCAAATTCATCAAAGAACCGATCACTGAAGTCCACAGTGGCCTGGAAATAATTTGGAAGTGTGAATGAGAAGATAAGAAATTACAAGAAGAAACAACATTCTCCATTTAAAGGAAACACAGTCTAAATAGAGTAGAGCAAAAGCCAAAAGAATGTTAGTGCTGTAGTGAGGCGTAGTCATACTTCATGTCCTCCGAAGTCATAATGCATCAAGAATATCCCTACCTACACACTCACTGCACTGCAGTTTAAAGATAGTTTAATAAGCATCTTGACCAACTAGTTCTGGAGGACAATGTTTTCTCGCCTTCTCAACAGTCAATCCTTTGTTTCCTATTTTAGAACTTATTTGTTTTGTTTTTCTACTATACAAAAACAAATACTTCTCGAACTTGGGGAAAAGCCTAAGAGGGAGGGCGTAAACCCACTGGGTTTTTAGCATTCTGAATTTATATTTTGATCTAAGGGGTCGCAATAGACAAAAGTAACATGACCCTTCGGCCAATTATTCCTCCTCTGGTCTTCGTTGGAAGGGAATGAACTTATGACACTCACATCTTCAAACCAACAAATAAATCAAAAGAAAGGAACATTTCAATAATATTATTTTTAGTGACACCAATTACAAAATAAGCAACACCAATAAGGAGAGAGAGGAACCATTTGCATAAACTTAAGCTAAGTTTGCTGCATCCCTTAGGTAGAGAGGCAAAGGAGAAGAATGAAACATACTTTGTGTGATGTAGGGGTCAATTGTATTAGCCTCTTAACAACACGAAGAGCAATGCTTGCAAGTGGCAACAAAATCAACACCTGCACGACAACATCATGAAGAGTCCATGTTTATGGTTAGAACAATATGAACTTAACAATAAACCAACAGACATCACATTCAAAATCAAAATAAATGAAGACTCTAGTTGTTGGAAATGTTTCTCGGAGACTTGAATCTACTACATAACTAGACAGAACATTTATAATCATTCAGACAATTTTCCTTTGAAGAAAAAAATGCAAGTATAGAGAAATATGCATTCAGTAAGGAGAAAGAAAATATGGCTAGCATGTACTTGTGTGACATTTGCTTCTTTTTGTTGTAAGAAAGTTACACAAATGTCGAGCAAAGGAAACCATATTACTAATACTTGTATGGAAATGCACTATATCCTTCAAGTACATGCCTAACATATTGAGCGAATATTAAATTCTGAAATGTAATAAACGCGAGGTCAAGAGCTTCCACAACCCTATATCACGTCATAGAAGCTTTTATATGGTTAAAGATTTAACCAAAAGCTCGTTACCTTAGGACGAGTAAACCCATGATCAAGGAATCTTTCGCCATTAAGAATTTCTTCTTTCATGTTTTCTGGATGCTTGAACAGCTTTGCTTCATTCTTAGTCACAAGATCTCTAGTTCTAAACACATGATTCAACTGCAAAAAGAAGATGAAGAAAAACATCATACTAGGACTTCATCTAATAAGGAAATGAAATGCTGAAACGATGAAAAAAAAACATGAAGTAACACATCGGTAATGCAATAACATAAAGGAGTTGGCACATACAGCGTGCACAAGGTATGCGTCCATGAGACTTGAGTCTTCCTCCTGGCCTTTAAGATAAAAGGGCTTCTTGTTACAGTGTAGTATGTCACGATAACTGTTGCCTGAAAAAGCATGTCAACACTTCATTGTTCAAATATAACATGTAAAACATGTCAACAATTGCCCAGGTTAAATCTTGGTATAAAATTTGTCTCAGATATACTATCCACAAATTCAAGCGTGCAAGCCATTATTTTATAAAGTCCAAAAGGAAAAGAAAAGACGAGTGTTCCTCTATCCACCTAATACGTCCAAGAACCGTCTAGTAGGCATAAGTAACTTATCCAACAAAGTAATGTAAGAGAGGATTTTAGTTTGAGTTACTCCAAAGGAAGTAGTAGACATCCAAACGAATCTGGAAGCCAGATCATACGAGATTTTTGGTAATGCGAACTTCTATCTCACTATTGACTGGGCTATACAAAGGTGTCCTCCACTGGATTCGCCTCATATGAGATAACTTTATGTTAGATAAATATTTCTATTGCTTGAAATAATTAACTTACAAAGAGTGAAGAACAGTCTCTGCTTAGATGAGAAGAAATCATTGCCTCCAGATTTTTGGTATAAACTCAGCCAATGCTTATATAATTTAGACAAAAGACCGTAACCAGAACTATCATTAACCTCCTACAAAATCAAACGGAAATTGTATCACATCCATTAGAATGCAAAAGAGAATACCAACAATAATAAGGCTAATAAAAAGTATATAGCACTAGCCATACCTGTGGAGAACTTTTCTGTGTTCCCATCCATTTGGACATTGATAAGTCAAGGGCGGGAACCTCCCATTTAAATTTCGACTTCTTTTTCGTCAAATCATCAATATCAGCTTCTGATAATGTATGCCCCAGGTGAATGTTAAAGGAGCTGCATGAACAAACCCAAACCACACTTCAATCTACCTAAAGAAATAAGCATGCAAGAAAGAAATAGCAAATAGGGAAAATATGTTCCTAATCTCAACCCACGTCCTAAACTGAACATACTAATGCTCACTCATCATGATGTATCTGCAATATTATGACATTTAGGCTTAGCAGACACCCCTTTCTGGTCTGTATATATATATATATATATATATATATAATACATAACCACTAAATGTTGTTTATCGAGCTGGAAAATTAACAAGGGTAAGACAAACCCTACAATAGATGTTTCATGGTAAAAGACGCTATAATAGTTGTTGATGTGGGATATGCTCCACTGAATACTTCACCTTGTGATCTTTGATGGATCAATATTTGTTTGGTCTTTGATGTCCAAGTCATCCTCGTGGCCCATAGATGTTGCAGCATCATTTTTTATTTCATCTTCTTCACTTTGCACCATAAGATCCAAAGGACCAGACTCGTCATCAGATCCTACAAAGAATTAAATGTCAAAGACGACGACTAATTTAGTATTATTCTATAAATCACACATTCCGAAAACCAAAGAAAAATAATGGTTAAATCAAAATTTGAGGTGAATGACTTAAATTTTGTGTTCCCTCACAAGATCACATGAAACAACTTTCTCAAAGGAAAAACGAATAAGGAAAACAAGCAATGGCGTTTTGTACTTGTAGCAGGAATTAATATCCATTGATTTTAATTGTTTCGCGGATCTCGGCAAAATTTTTGAGGTGTTTCTTTATTAAAGAGCTGGGTAGATTGATGGTAGCAAACTATGATTTATATATTTGATAAAGAATATTTTAAGAGTGAGGTGTCATACTTTCTCATATATCAATAATTAATAGACCTGAAATGATCGTTTAAAGTCAAAAACAGTTTAAAGTTTATTACGGGACAAAAAAGTAAATGTCAATGCCAAGAGACAGATAATGCATGCTTTCACATATTTCAATCACAAGTAGAATGAGAAAAAAAACACTTGTAGCACAAGAACACAATCACAACAAAAATGACAGACACTCCACTTATAAACCAACGAATGAACCCAGTTTGATAACCTTACCTTCCTCAGATTCATTCTTCCCTTCAGAAAAGCTACTAGACGTGGAATGAACATCTTCATCTTCGTCTTTGTCTTCATCTTCACCTTCATCCTCATCTTCACCTTCACATTCATCCTCATCTTCATCTTCATCCCCATCTTCACCTTCTTCCTCATCTTCATCCTCTTCTGTGTCACTTCTACCTTCTTGTTCTCTTTGTCTATTATAGAAGCACAACAAATGAAGCTCTTTAAGAGTTTTTCAAATAGTGAAATAAACTTTTAAGGAATAGAGGGTACAATAGATTCATACTTCATGTCCTCAAAAGAAATCGTGCTTGAACAAAAAGCATGTTTTAGATGTTGTCTTTTTGTAACAAATGTGTTAAACGTTTAGTGGAAGGGGCAGCCACTTATTAGCAGTAACAGTGTATCATAAAATGGGCAGTTGTGTACTCCATTATGTTAGACTGGCGCAGTGTTGCAAAGCACAGTGGTGAAGTTACACCCAATTTAACAAATTAAGAGCTTAAAAGCCGAGTAGGACTACAATTCCTTTTAGGTGTTAAACTTACTTATGCAGACCGATTTACACACTGGATAAAAACACATGGTTTATGAGACATTATAAGCTTTCAGTATTTTTTTATTGAAGCTATATTTACTTGCATAAGTAGTACTATACTACTAGAGTACTAGTCTTATGACTAAATAGGCTGTAGGAATTCAGGAATCTGCTTTTTTGCTCTGGGTAAAGGCCAATCTCGTTTAAATTCAAAATGTTGTTCCAAAACCTGATTCACGCTTGAGCTAATCAACATCACATACAATCCGAACCCACTTTAGCATTAGCATTTTATAAACAAAATGTTGTCTCCTGTGTTGATTAGTTTTGGTTTATGAATTAGTTATGCGTCACAAACTAAACCATCTAATTATCAACAACAAAGCTAGGATGAAACTTCTAATCAACGGAAGAACTGTTTCTCTACTTACTATTACAAAGCCAAAAGAGAAACTATAAATAAATCTCAATCAAGACAACAAAAAGGTACCTCCTTTTATTGACTTCGGCGAAAGAATCACTTACAGAGCCCAATGTCGATAACAAATTATCATACATAGAAGGCTCCTTCTGAAACACTATCTCCTCGGAAGTTTCACTACTCGCAGGTTCTTCTGATGAATTTCCTGTTTCAAGATTTGATAGTTTCTCATCAATTCCAGTGTTTACTCAGTTATGATTGAAAAGTTCAACTTTGCAAGTTGAGAGAGAGAGAGAGAGTAGTTTCGATGCCTGAGGAGGAGGTAGGAGAAGGACTACGAGCAACTTTACGCTCGTTTCGGACATTTTTCCTTGAGTACTTGTTTGCTACTGTCCGTTCTGGTGACTTTTGCCTCTTAAATCCTGCTTTTAAGTATACAATCAAAAATATGAAAATCAATCAAATAAGAAGTAGAATGAAAACAAAATTAGGGTTTTCAAAGAGATGAAAATGGCAAGTAACCTGTCTTCCGGCCGTAAGGTCTTCCCATTACTGTTGAGGGTTTTGAATGAAACCTGAACAAATGAAATTTGGGCGAGGAATTCAGGTGTAGACAATAAGATACGGGAGAAGGAAGAACAGACCAAATTATAGAGAAAGAGAAAGAAAAAGAGAAAAAAAATGCCGGAATCTTCGGTTGGGACTTTGATCTGTGATCACAGGTTTGGTCTTTTACTTCTTAGGGTTTATTGTTGGTTAACAACTTTTTACTAGAACTTAAAAAAAGAAGATTTTATAATAATAGAACTTCAGAGTTTTAGAACTTAAGGTCTGGAACTTTTTTTATTAGAACTTTATAATTTCAAGAACTTTTGTTATATTTATAGGGTCCATTCCAAATCTAAGTTGTTCAAACCAGTGGATGAGAAAAAAAAAACAAAATCTATATTATTTCAAGACCCAAAAATTAAAATGTTTGTTGTTTACCCCCTGAACTTCATATTCACCACCAACACCACCCTTCCTACTACCTCCGACCATCCCTCATCTTCATACAATTGGTTCCCTTAGTTGAATATCTTATACAATTAATTTATGTTATTCAGTTTTACCTGATATAATCTATACTAACAGTCTACTACATGTTCTTGTTGTGGTATCTAGGTACCTGCATAATTACGTTTTAACAGGAAGAATTCCGGCACAACTTGCAAACTTGACAAGAAATCCAGTAAGTTCCACCAAACTGTTATTCAGATTTAGTTTTTCTTTTAATTGGCCATTAGATTGATTCGCGGAGATGATTATCAAAACAAGAAACTTTAAATGTACAGATTTATTAACCTAGAAGCATCAAATTCCAGCTAGAAGCATACAAAATTCCAGCAATATCTTGAAGATGATTATCAAAACAAGAAACACCCTAAAAAGTTTTAAAGCTCCAGCAACATTTTAAGGTTTTGTGCGAGTAAGGAACACCATAAAAATTAATGATCAAATTCCAGCCTATGTTGCATTAGGCGTGAGCAAGGGCGGAGCCAAGATTTGTATCTATACCTGGCTAGCCAAAATTACTATACAATCTATATGTAATCACGAAACTGTAATTTAGAGATGGCGAAGTAAAAGTGTAAACCAACAATTCTTCCGTATTTTCTCCATTTCAAAGATCATAAGAGAAGTTATTTGACTATATGAACTTCCATCTAGATATAAAAATGGTATGCTAAATTGAAATTGAGAAAGGGATTTACACAAAAACATCAAGATTACCAAATTAATCAACTAGTTAAAGCAAGATTACAGCAAAAAAGAAAAAAAAAATAAAGAAAAGGGGAACAATAAACACTATATAAAATGCACTAAACAAATAGAGTTTATTCTCGTTCTTTCTGTTTGAATCTACAATATTAGGGTTTAAAACTAGTTTCTACCCAAACCAGTTTTAAGAAAAATCAACCCCAATAGCTGACACCATACATGCTCAGCAATTTCCCAAGCATAATAAACCCTAAAGAGAAAAAGGATTTTAGAAGTATTTGGACTCTTAATGAATAGAAAAAGGGAAACCCTAACATCAAAATCAGTACCCAAATGCCCAAAATAAACAATATAGAAGTTTTAGAAGCTTTAGAAAGAATCAAAAAGAAGAGGGGAGAAATATCACTTACCTAAATAACAAAGTTTTGAATCACTTGAAGAACCATAAATTTTAGTTTGAATCTTCACTTTAAACCCTAATAAGGGTTAGAGAAGCTGAGAAAGTGAGATAGAAGAACGAGATGATACAGAAATTAGAGATTAGAGAGAGATAAAGAACGAGATGATACAGAAATAATAGTTTGAATCTTCACTTTGAATCTTCCTGTCGATCAAGGCTCTCTTTCTCTAATCGGTTTTCCTTCCAAGCCTTTTTCCTCTGGTAAAAAAAAACCCTGGCTACAAATACAAAATAACCCTACCTCTTTGGAAATATAACGGAACTACCCCTGGCTTCAGCCATCTGCTTGTGGCTCCGCCCTTGGGCGTGAGGCGACGCGACAGACCCCTTGCCTAGGCTAGGGCCTCGCAAAAAGGCAGCAGCAGCCTTCTTTATTAAATCTCCTCCGCCTTTACTAATTAATAGTCTATGTTGGAAAAGTCGGCAAGGGGGACTAGTCGGCGGACATGGGACTAGGCATAGTCGCTACTAGTCGTATTTACACGGGACTAGTCGTGGAATATAAATATATATAGGTATAAGTATAAGTATTTGGTCTTAATGAAGTATAAACACTAAAAATTCATCCCTAAGAAGCACACATATACTTATCAACAAGTTCTACAACATTAATGAAGTATAAAACACTAACAACTAACATTTATTTGAGTTTATAGAGAAAAAGAGTACAATATGGGTTCTAAAAAGTAGTAGTAAAAAAAGATTGAGAAGATAGAGAAACTTGGAATCTTGTTTGGAGAGCAAAAAAATTTCAAAATTACTTCAATCTGGTTATAATGATATTTGGAGGGGAGAGGAAGGGTGAAAAGCGGAATGAGCAAATCCTAAACCACCTTTGTCGATTTGAGCAAAAGAAACAAAGGCTCAGCTAAATAATCCCGACTGGCCCGACTAGTCGTCTCGGTCCTAGTCGGACCAAGTCGGGGATTTACTCGGGACTAGGGTTTTGGCTCCTAGTCGAGTCGGCAAGATGGGGACTGAGGAGTAGTCGGGGTGTACTTTTCAATATTCATCAAAAGTCAATACTTTTCAATCAATGAACAAACAAAATCAAGCAAGCACTGCAATAATGCATAAACATGGATGGAACCAGGATTCCAGATTAGCCGGGAAAGACTCCTTAAACTAGTTCCAACCAAGTAACAAGTATAAAATAAAAAATCGAACCTAAATCTTATACCCAATTCACTTGCACGAATATTGCAAATATCTTGTATCAAAATAAACCAGACTACATTACCCCTATCCTTCTTACAAAATTCACCCTGGGCAATTGGCCCAGGCTGGCCTTCATGTCTTGTATATATAAACATGTTCATAATCTCTAGTTCATAAGTGGAAACTAATTCATTCATAATTTATAATTACAAGTCACTAATTTGAGTGTAAAACACTAAAAGAAGAATGAAATATATATATACATATATATTAAGAATTAAGAAGAAACGGAAAATAGATAAGAAGAAGAAACAGAGTATAGTTGCTGAAACATATGAAGAGAGAGAAGAGAAGAAAAAATTGAAGAAGAAGAAACTGAAAAACTGGTTCAAGAATAAGATTTACCTTGAAGTTTGATAATGGAAGAAGAAGAAGATGACCGTTGATGAAGAAGAAGAAGGAGATCCTCACTGGTTTCCTGCCTTACTAGTTTAATCGATTAGGGCTGAGGGAAGAGATAGCAAGAGAGAGAGAAACTGATTTCGTCGAAGTTGAGTGGGCTTGGACAGGGACCCAAATTTTTCTTCAATATTCTTATACGCACTCTCACCGATTTTGTTTGGCATTTCGAATTGAACCCGTTATATCTCCATAACCTTATGTGTCTTTGTTTTTTTCTTTTCGAAGTCAATCTGAAATCTAATCCGAAGCCTAAATTGACTCGGACCAGATTTAAAAATGTTTATATCCGACTCATCTAAAGGGCCAATTTAGGCTAGTTTTTTAGGTCCATCTTATTTGAGGTTACGCGGATTTCGAGATTTGGCGAAGACAACAAGAAAAGAACTTACACAGCCTAACGATAATAAGTTCGACAATAAGCCATTCCAACTCTAAACAGGCCTCACAAATCATATTCGAACTAGTTTAATCTATGCTTAGCTCATAGTTGACTGTGGTAAAGTCATGTTTAAATTGTTGTTAAATTATGCTTCTCTGTTGTTTCCAGTGTTGTATTATAAATCAGAAAAACAACAAACTTCAATTATAAAATGTCCAGGTGAACTTCAAATCTTTGTACTAATTTCTCGGTAGACACTACATGTTTGATTAAATGTCTCGGTCACTCTGTTTCGTGGTTTTCTAATATGGATAATAATGGACTGTTCACTAAGCTGAAATATAATCATTCATGATTTTCTATTGTTAAACCAAGTTAGAAGAAGAATATCAAAACAAAAAACAGAAATCCTTTTGATTTTATTATAGAAAACAAGCTTCGAAAGGGCCAAGTTCTATCACATACTTGTAATTTTAATGTTGTTATAACTAAAAGTCGCGGAAGCTATCGAACCTATCCTAGAAATTGATCCGATTATGAAGACTAATCGAAAAGCTAAGTCAAAATCAAATATGCGAACAGAATTTAACGAGGTTCGGCTTTAAAGCCTACGTCCTCGGGCGAACAAGAAATCTTTATTGAAGGATAGATGAAGACGACTAACACAACCCGCAAGTTCGTCCCAAGACGGTACCGTATAGAAATTAACCTTCTATACTAAATCTTCGACGACCGAGAAATTAAACACCGCTCAAAACTATGAACAAAATCTCTCTCACTTGCTCACACTCTTTAGCTCTCTCTAAAGAAGAGTTGTTGTTGCTTGTGTTGGTGTGATTTACAAAGACTCAAGACCCCTATTTATATTATAATATAAGCCGGTGAGGTCCTCCAATTTTTGGAAACCAATTCCAATTTAAAATTTAGAAACCTCCATTGATGCCTAAACCGCCACAAGCCATTAGGCATCAAAACCGCCTCTTCAATTGCACCGGCTGCAATTTGAGTCCAAAAATTGGAAATCCAATTTTGTAGCAATTTCTATCCCACCGACTTTCACAAATGTCATATGGAGGTTCATTGGAAACCAAAGAAATAATTGAGGTGGAACTCGATGAATCCCTTTTCCAATTACCAAATACTATCTTCTTATTTCAACAAAAAAAATACTATCTTCTTTATCATCTCAAGAATATGCACAACTTGTGACTTCTTCTTTAGGTACAAAGATATCTCCTATTAGAATTGCATCTCTTGGAAAATATTTACATTTCTATTGTAGTGGCTCATATATTGTTTGAACTAAAACATGTTCATTTCTTTTATTCATTTACATGTCGCGAGAACCTTTAATTTATGATGGAGTACTTGAATTATGGGGATATGTTATGTTTGCGAGAAATTTAGATTGGCCTGACGAAGATGTTCCTCATGTATGTATTGCAGAAGTTGTAAGTTGTGTTGTATATATAAACTCTTATTCGTTAAATTTTACTTTCAAAGGGGTAGTTGGAGACAAAAGAGGCAAAAGATTCTAAAAATACATTGTTGCAGGTGATGCTTCCATGGAAATATCTACGTTTACTTTGTGTGCTTTGTTGTGATTTTAAGCCCAGTAATTTGTTGGTTGCACATAATTAATGGTCATAGGAAGGTGAGTTTTGTTTCACAGCTTGTACATAAATTGTTTAATTCCGAATAACTCCATTAACAACTCCAAGTTGCTGATACTTTTTAATGGTTGTTTACCAACAAAAATCTATTTATTTTAATGTTTTTTACGTAACTACACATTTGCTCAGGTTATTTAGCAAGCACGTTGGATGTCAAATCGGTCAATGAGGTATTTAAGGTAAAAACTTCTACTTTTATTTTTTTCTTCGTATTCTGAATATTTCGATTTATTTATTCAACTTCTCATGTTCTTTTAAACCCTTGAACTTATGTACAGTTCTGCTGAAATTTGTGGTTGATTAGTTTCAACTTCTTCCCGAATTCTTGAAAGTACTATTGGTTCATATTACTAAAATACGAGAATAAAGAGTTTCTTCTAATAGTTTGGCTTCATTTTTAAATTTGATTATAGGGAAAACTAATCAACTCTCGATGTTAATGTTGTTTCTATGGTTGACCCTTCAGATTTTCCAATTCCAGGTATGTCAGCTAAACCCCTAAAATTTGTTCTTCCTCATTTTTCTTGGATTTTGAATGGAATGTTTGTATTTTGAGATCAAGATTGTAAGATCGTCTCACTTTTGCTTGGATTAATAATTTTTTTTTTCACTTTCTGTTTGTTTAGCTATATATGATCTTGGCTTGAATATTGGAATTGAATTTATTATCCACTACCACTAAAAGAGTTTTAGTGACTTATTAGGTGGTTCTTATATGCAATTTGGGGTAAATAGTGCCAATTTTATTTTGGGCAGAAAGAGATGAACAATGTATATTATATGAGATGAAGGATGATTATGTTGACATTATGAAAATTTCACTTCATCTTCATCACTTTCATCTTCCACTGCCCAAAATGGATTACTTTAGAAGAAAACCTTTTTTATAAAATAAAATTTACTTATAGGAATCTTTGTACACTAGATATTGGTTTACATTAATTGTCAGTTAACAATGCATTGTGTGTATGTTGACGGATGGAAGTAATATTCTAAGTCTTTGTGTCCTTGGAGTCCAGGGATTGGGATACGTATTGGGGAATTCAACATGTATGTTACAGCTGCTGTCATCAACCCGCTAAAGTACATTGGTGAAAATTTACTTCAATTTGTTTATTTCTTATGTGGTCCACAAAATTAGTTCTTCTCACTTTATGTTAACTTTGCGGATTTGTGACTACTGAGAAGAATATTTATTCGTTTTTTTATGCACGATGGTCAAATGCTATTGTCCCAATCTATTTGATTGAAAACATTACATGAGATGTCATCTACTACAACATGATTTCTTTGATGAACTGCGGAGTTTTAAGATTTTCAAACAAAATGGGCTTTTGAAACTCTACAAAGACATTGGTAAAGGGTTTTAGATGTTCATGCAATGACGACATACAGGACTGTGTTTGTAATCCGTCATGCATTTTTTTATAATTAGACACAAATTCAGCAATGATATTACATATAATTGGGATTGCTTCTATGCGCTTCACTAATTTTATGCATAAGTACAAATAAGATTGTTTGAGTGACTTACTGGTGCTGTAAGGATGATGGAAACCCATCCATTAGACATCAACGGACAAATCCATTGTAGCGATGCTCTGGTACTGTGTTAAATTTATTAGGCCCAAGTCTCTTTTAAATCGTCTTATAAAGAGAGAATGTCCAAGACTTCACAAGTTATAATGCCAAACGATGTGATATTATGTTAGTTGAGCCATTTGAGAGGCCGACGTGTAGAATTTCTCACCAAGAGAGAATGTCCAAGACTTATACTTCACAAGTTATAATGCCAAACAATGTAATATTATGCTAATGGCTAGTTGCAATACAATCGTAAAAGGAACACATAAATTACTAGGTAAGGATGACATGGAAATGCCAAATGGACTAGAGATACCAGCTCAGCCAACTAGTCATCAATAAACTAACGTCTATGATTGTCTCGAAAGAGTGATTGTCTCGGTCTTCACAATACAAAAATTTCAAGCTTTTTTATGGCTTCTGCACTTGCTTTACCTCCTGAAACAGTTGTTATAATGGTTACTTATAAGCAAAAGCCATTCTTCTAAGTTCTTGGCCATCAACCTGATCGACTGAATTGTCCGAACTAGAATAACCATCAACCGAATTTGTCAATTCTCTATCAAATCACCTGCATGTGGTCTTCGATTCAGTCCAAACTTGTAATAAGTGTGGCCTTCGTTCATGGAGTTTCTGTACTTTCTCCACAGTAGAGACAATTATGATTGCTAGATAGGGTTTCCTAAGATAAATTGAGACTGGGGAGAACTGTTCCAGATATTGGTAACTTTTGGTTAGCTGCAATTTGTGCTTCAGCAAATGTAGAAGAGAATTCAAAATCAGTATCCATAATTTCACATGTACTTCAAGTAAGAAATTGTGTCTAAACAAAACTCATGCTAACTCTACTCTTCAAGTAAGAAATAAACAAACTACTAAAAACAACAGATTTATTCACAATCATGTCTGGATTGAGTACTTGTACAAAAGATAAGATGGTGTTCATATGTGATTAAATATCTAATAAAGTAATTGAACACCAACCTCCTACTAATACTAATACGATAATACCACATTCTGCAATATAAATGTTCTAGCACCAAAAGAGCAAGAACAGAGAGGAAAAAAAGTAAGAAAAAAAACCTCTTCTGCATCAGAATAATCACCTCTTGCTCTAATTGATGAACACAATCCACAACATTCATTTGTGCTAACACTTCTTTGGACAACAATCTAAGTTCATCCGCGAACCAAATCATCCACACAATTCTTCAAAAAAATTTCTTCCTTCACAATCTTCCCCGTCTTTCAAATGCAACCCCAATCATTTTGAAATGTCTTCTCCATCTTCACTTTCCGAGCGGCCTTCCCCGTCTTTCATATTTTGGGTCATCTTCCCCGTTTAGTCTTCGTATTTCGGGTTGCCTTCCCCTGACTTTCAAATCCAATACTAGTCATATTTCGGGCTCATCTTTCAAATGCAACAGCAGTCACTTCCCGTACCCTTCTTCCTAATGCAACACCATTAATCTTCCTCAAAAGAACAAATAACTCACCATAAAACTAGAAGTTCATCAAAACCAACTTATCCCAACATTTCCAAGTTTCTTTTCCCTCCGCGCCTTCCCCGTCTATTAAATACCACACTACTCATTTTTCAGTCCTGTCTTTCAAATGCAAAACCAGTCACAGTCCGAAAACCGTCTTCCTGATGCAACGCCCTTAACAAACCTCAGAAACAACAGGTAACTAACCATAAAAATAGAAATCCTTGTCTTCTTTCTTTTTCTTTCGTATCACTTTTTTTCTTTTCTTTTTCTTCACTAAATCTTTTTTGTTTTTTTCTTTTCAATATAGTGATTATAGTTTTTGTCTTTCAAATGCAAAACCAGTCACAGTCCGGAAACCGTCTTCCAAATGGAACGCCCTTAACAAACCTCAGAAACAGCAGGTAACCAACCATAAAAATAGAAGTCCTTGTCTTCTTTCTTTTTCTTTCCTATCACTTTTTTTCTTTTCTTTTTCTTCACTAAATCTTTTTTCTTTTTTTCTTTTCAATATAGTGATTATAGTTTTTGTTTTTCTCTGAATCTCGCCTCACCCAAACCAGTGAAGGGTTAGACTGTGACTAAAGCTAACTCTAGTTCCATGTCTCCTAAATATCTAGGCAACAGATAATGCACTCATCTACCCATGATCCAAAGCACATAAAGGCACAACTAGTCAGACATGAGAAGTTGGTACCTTGTTTCTTAATGGGAACTGATTTTGTCCGAGGATGTACTGAGAGGAACATCATCGGAGTCACAGTCCAAACAATGCTTATCCAGAGAGAATGTCTCCACATATACCTTGTTACTGATGGACTCCCCACATATATAACACCGAGGAATGCAAGTGATGCATCCTCTGCATGGATCAGTCCCTAGTTGTTTCTGTTGACAGCTCTCCAAAGGGCAATCATAAACGAGTCTTAACCTCTTGCATTTTGGGCACATCTCAATATCAATTGCACGATCATCATCATCGTCACACGAAAAAGAACAGTGCTCGTTGTGAGAGAACCTCGGCTTGTGGGTTTTCGATTTCTTCGTCATGTTTTCTGCATTCAGTAACATATTCAACTCTTTGAAGTGCTTGTCTGTAATGTCATGACGTTCACCAATCCTTAGGTGCTTTATTCCAGGTGCTCCTAAAGACTTCAAAGCCTTCATATTATTCACAATGGCCTTGGTACCGAGTCTTCCACACCCTTGAACATTCAGCTGCATGAAAAGGACAGGAAGCAGAAACAATGAGGAAAGATTTACCAGCATCAGGATTTAGGGTTTGCCGTCCCATTTGTGCATAAAAGTAGATATAATAGCAAGAACAGTAATGCTCAGAACTTCATAAGATTTATTGTTAGCTCAACTATCAATTTAGAACTTAAGCTACATATATTTCATACCATATGATGATGTTGATATGTCATTCCAAAGTATTTCGTTCGTGAATGGAGGTGCAGAATGGCACTAGAAGTACTGCAAAGTTTATTTTCACATGTGATGATTGTCCAGTTTCTGATGCTCTTAAATGAAAGCGACACGTCACGGTTGTTAATCTGCTCTTAGAACCAAGGTGACACGTGACGGTTGGTAAGATGCTCTTAAAAGTAAATATATTCTCCTTGTTTCGTCCAACCTAAATTTGGACGAACAGACCATACATAAAATGACACGAAGTAACACCCATCCTAATACTAGCTATATTGTCCTTGTACCCCGACCCACTAGCTTAGTTGCAAGACAACGTTTTTCCTTGGCATGGGCATATGCCATAGAGCAGCTCATCCTTTTCCATCTAACAGATTTAGGTGCCAAACCCACCAAAATAAGCTGATACGTAAGACATGGTATTGCGTATTTACGTTTTAACCCAAGTCTGAAGGTATCTCTAAACAATGTGAGACAAAGTGCCTAAAACATGAGAAATTCAAAAAGTCGCTGGCCGGGAACACAATCTGCATAACTAAAAACGGGAACATGGGAAGAACACAACACAGAATCCACGAGGACAAGTACAAACAACAATGAGATAATAGTAGACGATTATATGTAACATAGAAAAGACATATATATAGATGTGTTTCCATTAGATAACTATATACTGACCTTTTCTAGCCTTGGATTGCTCTCAAGCACACGTCTCAAACCATCATTGGTAATCTGAAAACAGTTAGCCATACTCAAGCATTGCAAGTTTCCTTGAGCCTTGTTAGTTAATCGTACAAGATCATCATCACAAATTGTCCCATTTAATGGGTGATTTATATGAATGGTTCTCCATAATAGGTTATCACCTTGTATTGAAGAGCGAAGAGATCTGCAAACCATTTCAGCAGAAAGAAGATCTTGTACTCCAAGATAACCAAGGGCATAATACAAACCTTCATGTGGAGCCCCTCTATTTTCAACAGAACAAAACCATCCCCAACTTCTTTACATGGATGACTGAAACCTCGAATATCTCCATTGTAGCTCACGCACTCCTCAAAGCTCGAAATTGAGATAAACCCATTACTACATGATGACCCATCTGTTAATTCATTCTTTCTCATCCACCCATCAAAATAACAAGCTGGATTTGATGTCCCATACATCGCTATATTCCATGGGCCAGACAGAAAGTTCAGAGCTTTTATCCATTCTAAACTGAATGTACTGCTCACATTCATGTCAAAGGGATCTGAGGGCAAAATGTCTTGAATATTATCAGATATTGGCTCCTTCCCAGAGCCTCCTTTAGCAGATTCATGGTGATACTTCCCCTTATAATCAATATCAAAGACAAAATCCTGGGTCTTACCATAACCATTCTCATCATTGCCAATCCTAATTGAGGAAACCCATTTATCTTCAGATAAATTCAGAGGAAATATTGGACGACCAGGGTATTTCAATGTCATCTTGTCTGACAGAAGCTTGAGGAAACTTTCCAGTTACAGAGAAAGAGAAATCCAGATCCGAGAAGTTCAATTGAATCGATAGATCTATTTTTTTTTTTCAACAACTAAAAGTACAAAAAATCGTGGAAGGGAACCTAGATTTAATCCATCTAAAACTCTAACCCTAGAAGAACCAATAAAAACCCTCAATCTTAGATGGCAACCAAAAAAAAGCCCTAAAATTTCACCGAGTTTTAGTTCAGAACTTAAATCATAACTACAATTCTTAAATTCATCAAGGATAAAAATTAATCACAACCCTCGTATGAACGTTATTCCCCCCTTTTACTTTTCTTGATCTTTAATATTCCCTCGAAACTAATTATAATTATCCTAAATCGAATCAAAGAATACAAGAAAGAACAGACCTTCAATTGAAGAGGAAAAAAAACAATCAACAACCAATCTCCAGGACGTGAAAAAGCCCTAATCGCCACACAAATTCGATCCGTGGAAGAAATAGCTCAGTTTATTCCTCTAATCTCGGAACCCATATTAGATTAGGTAACAATTTCCATCAGATTTCCAAAGATAAGAAACAAGGAATCATTATTGTGGATCAAACCCAGATCAAGGTATGATCAACAAAGAAAAGAAACGTGAAAAAGGAAAGAAATTGAGGAAGTCGGGAAGGAGAAGGAGAAGAAGGAAAGCCGGGGCGGGAGAGTTAAAAGGTATCACTTTTATACAAGAAAACTTGTAGTTCCTTCTAACTTTGAGTTTTTTGGATTTGCCCTAGATCTAGTCCAACCCATTTTCTTGTGAAAAATATTTGGAACCAGAAAATTAGACAAACTTCAGCCAGAAAACATACTCTGGTTGTCGTAATTCGTATTTTTGATGATTCTGATCCAACGGATCACAACAAATCACATTAGATTTTTGTCCAGTGCATACCTAGTTTCTCTTCTTCTCAATCATTATTCTTTCCTTTTTTTTTTAGGGGAATTTGGCCAAAACTCCCTAAGAAATTATGTTTTTGGTTAAAAAGGATTCATCAAAGTTTTTTAGGCTTCACCTCCCTGATGGCAATTATGTAATTTTCAATTTCAGTAAAAAGACCAACCTAACCCTAGTCTAAGAAAATACCTTGCAAACACCTTGCACTGCCTTGCAAACACCTTGCACTGCCTTGCAAAGCCTTGCAAACACCTTGCAGAGCCTTGCAAACACCTTGCAGAGCCTTGCAAACACCTTGCATGATTTTTGCAAACACCTTGGATAGCCTTGCAAACAAATTGCAGAGCCTTACGAACACCTTGCAGAGCCTTGCAAAAACTTTGCAGAGCCTTGCGAACACCTTGCATGACTTTTGCAAATACCTTGCACAACCTTGCGAACACCTTGCAGAGCCTTGCAAAGCTTTGCAAATACCTTGCAGAGCCTTGCAAACACCTTGCAGAGCCTTGCAAACACCTTGCAATGCCATGCAAATGGTTTGCAAATTAGTTTTGAATTGATTTAACATGAAATTTGTTACAAATTATTATATTTTGTCTAATAGAATGTTGTATCGAAAAACTAGCTAAAACCCCTACAAATTCATAATAGTCATTTTATAAGCTCTAGCACCATCATTTTATTTTTTTTTTGAAAAACTTCCAAAGCTTTCATGAAATTCTCAATTTGAACATAAATACCAATCATGATTGTCCAAGAAAAAAATATTTCTCACAAGCATTTCATCTAACAACTTTATAGCTATTTCAACCAACCTACGTCTTGTATAACCAACTAAGGTTGCATTCCAAGCAACAACATCTCTTTCAAGCATTTTATCAAACACATTGCTTGCATCAACTATACTTTCACAACTTTCATATAAATCCAACAAATAAGTTTGAACATAAACATCAAAACTAACAAATTGTTATCCATCATTCATAACTCAATGAAAATAAAGCAATGAAGGAGTTGGATTATACCTTGAAACACTATCAAATTCTCCTTCCATTGAAAGTATATAAAACTTTCTCTCTCTAGAATTTAGAACCAAAAACTAAATCAAACCCCTTAAAAGCCTCTTCAAACAACAAACAAATAGATTAAATCACCAAAACCTAAAAACATTAACCTATCTTATAGCCAAAATCGATTCAAATCCCAGAAATTTTAATCGGCGTCGACAATCCAACTCGGTTCGTTCATGAGAAAAACTCAAGTTCCTGATTTATTAGTTAGATTATTACTAGGTATTTCTAATTGAATGAAGGGTATTTTTGACTCTTAAAAAGTTGGTGCCTTTAAAAATGTCCTTCAAACCTATTTTTATAACTTACTTGGGGCCTAGCTAGTAAAAAAGATTGGTTGTCTTTTAAACAAAAAAATACAAAAATTGGGCCTCCTGCCCAATTTCCTGTTTTTTTTATTCTCACACGATCATTCTTTTTTGTACAAGAAACTTACATTATGTGGAATAAAATCCAAATATCTTACATAATTATGGTTACATCGTGTAAATACAAGATCAAATTACATTATGATGATGAGACTAGCTCTTTAATTTTATAGATACAGAGACTTGGACCTTTAAATGTCATAACAATATCTTAATAGTCACCGTAGTACACTTAAAGGCCATCACAGGACCAACACGACCTATACTTTATTTATACCATAAATCTATAGATGCTTTTTGTATAAGGTGGAAATCACCCGCATGAGTCGAATTTGTGACCTCTTGGTTTTGAGAGTACCGTGCATTTACATATCTACCTAAACAATTAGTGGGGGATATAGAGAAGTCCTAAGATTGTCGGATTAAGGTTGTTAATCAAATTCAATAACTTCTTCTCGAATCTCGACACCTTTTTTTGTGTGTCGTTTGGATAGTCAAACTCAATGTATATCAAATCACCGGGCAATGTGAATTTCATCTGCTTGTTTACACACTATGTGTTGTATCCATGGAGTTTGGACACCCAACGTAGAAGACTTTTTAAACTATCGTTATCGTATTTGTCTCGCTTGGAGCAACAACAAAGAAGACTCCTTGAGACGCCACCTGATGAAAGCGTAATTATTGAGAAGAAAAATTACGGGTTCTATTTACCAAATCTAAACTCCTTGTCGAAGATGTAAAATTGTAAAGTAAATAAAACTAGGATAATAGATTGGAGATATACAAAATATTACCAATATCCATATCTCAAATTAGGGTTTGGCTTGTCAACAAAAAAAAATTAAGGTTTGGCGAATTTGGAAAAAAGGTTCAGAGAACGAAAATGAATATCACCACACTCTATGTCTTCTTTGTAAAGCCAACCACATTTGTGGTTTCGGTTCTTCTTGTCATGAAGAAAGAGATTATCGATCCAGATCGAAGACACATGTATTATTTTAGAGATCTCTGTTGGAGATACAAAAAATTCTAGTGTTTCTAGTTTGCCACTTAAGAGGGAGAATTTTAATTTATATCCTATGTGTCAAGTATGAAAAATGGATCTCTAAATGCTCTTTTTCTTAACTGATCATTTAGAGATGTTCTTGGAAAACCTTCTCCAATACAACACTCTAGAGAAACTCCAAAAATTTATATTTTGATGTAAAATTAATTGATTTGCTTATGTGGCACTTGGAGATCCTTAAGATGACACTCTAAATTTAGAGTGCCCTCTTAAGGATCTGTAAAATAACTACCGCTACCTTATTTTAGAGATCCAAGTTAAGTGTTGCATTGGAGATGGAATTTGAAGAGAAACTCTAGAAAACTCTATGTGGTACTGTAAGATTTAGAGTTTGAGTCTTGCATTGGAGATGCTCTTAGGTACTGTTTGACAACAGAAAAATAAGTAACTATTCCATTTATCTAATCATGCAAATACTATCTACTTCATAAATTAAAATTTTGACTTTCTCATAAAGTTTTAATCTTAACCCACATCGTTTTGTCTTGGTTTACTTTCGCTTAAACCACCGTCAAAACTCCATTACCACTACACTTCTACCACCAACCCCGTTATAACCAAACAACCACCACTCCCCAGACCAGACCCCACTATAATTAAACAACCACCACTCTCCAGACCACCACTATAACCAAACAACCACCACCACTATCCCCAACAATACAATAACTGAGCTACACCACTACTACCACTGTACCTTTACTACCACAACCAGAACCACCGTTACCCTACCTCCTCCACTACCACCATCATTAGACCTTAATCAACATTATCATCATAACATCATTACACCACAACGCCACCAAAAATGACGGAAGAAGAAAGCCAAAATTAATGTTTTCTTATTTTTTCTTCTTAGAGTTCTTTCATTTTCTAATTTCTGACTTTTTCTCGTAAAAGAAAATCGACGAAACTCCGGACCCACAAAGTTACTCATTGAACACCTAAATGGGGAGTTACCATTGAGATAGATAGAATTTTAGGACCATTTCTTCTTGTTACAGTAGTCTTTGTGGAATTTATTATGGAAAAGGATAAAAGTTACACACCAAAGAAAATATATATTGTTTGTGTTTTTTAATTTGAAAATACATGTGGTTTCTTGTGGAAGTGGTACATGTAGGACATCTCAACAATTCTCTCTCTCTCTCTCTCTCTACTTGTACCACAACCAAGCAAATCATACTTAAAAAAACACAAAGAATTTATATTTTATTTATGGAGAATCACTTCAATATGACCACCCTCATGCAAAGATGTTGAATTGTTAATTAATTTTTGGTCCAGCAAGTCCATCCTTCTTCTTCAATGGGAAGAACCCCTTATATGGGCAAACGTCACTAGATTGCGAACCTTAATTGATAAGATAGGCTATTTGCTATCAAGATCGTCGTCCAATGCAACAAGGTAAAAGAGGATCGTCGGCCATGGAAACAAGGAAAAAGAGGACAGAGTGTGGTAAGAGAAATTGATAAATCAAGGAGATACTGAAGGTTTTTAGTTTAAAAAAATGATTTTGTTCCCTCTTATGTAAGAACTTCAACCTTCATCTTCACCTATTCTTTGTCGCTTACAGTTACTTGGAGTTTAGGTCGGCCTTACTCAATGCATTAAAGACACAATTTGTATCTGTATATTAAAATTTAAATGACGAGAGGAGGACAATTTGTGGCCAAGAAGATCTCCCATCCATATCCAAGTCAAAATGTAAGACTCTAATGAGAAGAAGCATTTATCTGAAAAAGAATTCTTCAAAAGTGGTCCTTAGGATGGCTAAAGAGAAGAAAACCCTAGCTATAATTATATGGGATCAAAGCCAGCTGCTTTCTGGTTTTGTTTAATAAACTTACCTGAAACAGATCTGTAATGAATGCCCACATCTAAATCCGAATTATGTACATGTAAAAATTGATGAAATACAGATATTATTTTATTCTGTTTATACATATATAATAACCCTGAAATGTCACTGATGTCTACTCACAACTGCCACAAACAAACCGCTTCAGTTCGGGAGCTATCAGTAGCACGTTCGAAGTGCAAAATTCAGCAAATAATGGTATTACATTAATCGCATATGAATCAAGATTCGGCACATGAAATGAATTTTATTTTTCTGTTCTTTTTCGGGAGAGATTATGAGTGCTGAACATTGAACTAATCTGAGTTCTGTGTCAAAATGAATATGAATTACTCACCAGCTTGATTAGCATCCTGAGAAAGACATTTGATGTCAGATTGTTTAGTCTATCATCGACAAGCAACAGTCAACTTCTGCAATATATTCTTCTAAAAAATTCGCCTGATCCTTTGGCTTTGGCATTCTTACCTGAAACGTTAACATACTGAGAGAACGATAAAATACTAAAATGCACAAGAATATGTAGCTTGGAAGGGATATTAAACATAAGTAGGAAATGAAAACCAAAAGAGGGCTAATCGAGTGGTTAAGAGTCACTTGATATAGCTCATTCTTGTTGATTTACGTGGTTATTTTCCACCTCCTTTAACTCTCTCCAGTAGATTATGTCGAGGAACATTGGTTTAAGCCCGGGCCCGGCTGGAGTATCTAACGGGCTTTTACCCATACAGGTATTATGGGGCTTAAAAATCATGTTGGTCGTTAAAAGAATCATACCTTTAAATCTCCCGGATGCACGGAGTGCTTCTTCGGCGATGGGCCTCCATTGTTCTGCACATGAATAGTTGATGCCCATACCAACACTAAGTCCTCTCAATAGGTGGACGGTACGAAGAACAGAAAATAGCTCCTCCGGGAAAGCCTACGAATTTTCCCAAAGAAATAGCGAAATAAATGGTTTCGGTATAAACAGAGCACTTGCCTAGCGATATGGCAAGAACAGTCGAAAAATATGTGAAACTAATGAATACCTGAACATCAAATTTTTTTATTGAAGAGTCTTCTGCAAATGGTTGCAGTGTCGTCACACCAGGTGGTAATTTTGTGTCGAACATTGTCTTCGCCATTTTAAGCATTTCGGTTTGTTCATCTTCACATTTCGCTCGGGTTTCTATACCAAGTTCCCTACCAAATTATGAAGCGAAACAAAATACATACACATCGATAAGATTAAAAGGAAGCAATATCCTATTTGTAATTTTAATCTATGGAACTTTGTCTCCAACTCTCCATATGCTCCCCTTTAAATTAGGACAAACAATGTTACCACATACTCTGACACCCCCCCCCCCCATTGCATACTGCTTACAAGATCCCTCTAACCGTTTAACGGCGACTTTGTGATCCAGTACCCCAAATCTGACATACCGTAATCTCCAGTCTTAATTGACGCAATTCTTGGAAAAATTCTACTAGTTCAACTAATTGAGTAGTTAGGAGTACAAGATTAGTAAAGATTTTTAAGTGTTGGGGAGATGGAATCTCTAAGGAATGTGTATCTATAATGTACGCATCATAGAACATAATGTCTAAGATAGTAGTCCAAAACGTACTGTAACAAAAGTTAGTGTATTGAAGAGGTACACCCTAGGGTAAAGGATAATAATATGGTAGTGTATTGCCTACCGGTACTTTGTACCGTGTACAAGATTAAAAGAGTGATCCACTTTGTAGATAAACTAGGGACCAACCAAATAAGCAAACTATGTACCTATAGCTTTCCGATGCTCTTATAGGATCATTGTCAGCAATTGCTAGAATTAGATTAGCATATCCCAGCCTCAAGCTGTCTGGGAGGTCCTTAACTTGCCCATAGTCTAGCAAGGCAACCTGAAAATGGTAAAAGATAAATTTGCAATTCTAAGAGATTGATTAACCAAGATTTCACAGTTGATCTTTTAACATTGCGAACCCATATGCGTAAATTGTATCTATTACCTTTGACCCATTGCAAATCATGATATTTCCCGGATGAGGGTCTGCATGGAAGAAACCACTCTTCAAGATCATTTGACCATAAGCAAGAGTCAAATTCTTAAGGATGTTCCTGAGGTTACAGAAGTTGGGGATGAATAAAAGTTTCACTCTCATTAGATTACATTTAAATATGAACAATCTTTTAAGTGAGCTACGGTGCTACAAATTGTGCTCCACTAAATCTTGTTAATTGAGCAAAAGATAATAGCATATCTACGAGGGGAATAGTCCCAATAATCAGAAACGGCGTTGGTGAGAATGGTTCTAACTGTTATTTGAAGTGATGATTGCATAAAATGGGAGTATAGGCCGAAGAGGCCCAACTGATTTTGGTATATGGTTAAACTGGCCAAGATAGTGCTAATATGATATCAATACGCTTATGAACAAGTAATTATAACTCAAAATAGTAAGAGCAAAGAAGACTTCATACTCTAGAATTTAAGGGTCTTACTGCTTTGCCGTTGCTGCAATCTTACCACCAGGGTTTATGCCTCTTTTAGCTATTTCATCACCAAGGTTTAGGATTGGGATTCCATCAATAAACTCCATAACTAAAACCTTCCTAATCAAACATCGAAACAAACTTTATTAGCTAACTAAACTGAATCCTTTAAGGCTTCAGTATTGCAAAACAAAAAAAATCACAAGGCAAAATACTTAAATGGCAATACAGAAGAAAATTTTAGGGTTAGTAAATGACTAGATGCACTTGAAATAAGCACCAAGTAGTCTCATAATTTATAAATGACTATAAAAAGAAGTTTTTCTTATTCTGGTTCAGTATAAAATACCTAGTGACCAATTCCCGCATGACACGAGGCACAATCACAGGAGACTTTTTGTTGTTTGTGCATAGAAAATGTTGGATTTGATCCATAGCTTCAGCCTCCCTCACAAAGTCGAACTCATACTCAATCTTCAATGAAAAGCACACAATATAAAATATTAATGTTGTGAATTACGAAACGAACTCACAGGTTTGCAAAAGAAAAGGAAACAATGTCGAAATGTGGACACCATTATGGATATAATTCATACTTGTTTTTCCATTTCTTTAGTTATTGAGAAAAAATCGAACTTGATATCTGTCTTCTCTAAATATAAACCAAAAGTTTGTAAATTGTGGATATCGGTCATCATTAGATCCTGAACTCCGGGATGTTGCACCTATAAATGCACTTCAGATACTAAGATTCAAACTTTGCAAGTTCAGAAAAAAGAATAAGAAAAGAAAAAAAAGGATGACTATCTCAAGTTTCCGCACCTTAATAGCCACATCACCTTTGGCACCTTTCAATCTTGCTCGATGAACCTAAGTGCGAAAGCTTCGAAGGAGTTGGTTTTTCAAGATTATAAACTTTAAAAAACAGAAATTCACCACACTAAGATATGTGAATACAGTAATAATTTCTTTTCCAAGAACTATTTAGTATTACGTCCATAATTTTCGCATTCGAGATTTTACTTAAGAAGATCAAGTGATCGAAAATTTGGAACCATGACACAAGATTAATTTGTTTCCCCTAGAACACACTTTATACTAACCTGTGCAATCGAAGCAGACCCAAGAGGTTCGACATCGAATCTATCGAACACTTCCTCCATACTCAGACCCAACTCTCTCTCTATAAGAAGCTGGACTGATTCAAATGGTGTTTCAGGAGCTCTATCACACAATGTAACAAGCCTTCTTACCCATGCAGCTGGGGCTAGATCAGGCTTCCCAATGATTTGAGCAACCTGATTTAAATTCAATCATGGACAACAATCACCATCTACCATACAAAACCAAACACCCAAAATTCACCATAACCTTTAAGAGGAGAACCCAAAATACTTTGCCTGTCAGATAGACATTAAGAGCACTAACAACCAAATTAAAACTCAAAACCCAAAAAGAAAAAAAAGTCAAATCTAAAGCCAACTTAAACAGAAACATGGGTTTTCATCAAGCATTGACAAAGTGATGAAAGAGAATACCTTAAGAAAAAACCCACCAAGTTCAGAGCACATTGAGTATATCTTATCAGCTGCAAATTCATGTTGTCTTTCCCACATTTCTTCTTTAATCTTAGCATCTTTTACAAATTTCATTCGAACTTGAAAAACCTGAAAGAAGAAGTTGAAAATACAAATAACCCATGAACAAAAACATTCTAGAGAGAGAGAGAAAGTGAGAACCTTGTAGCCAGTATATATATCAGCAGCTCGAACCCAGAACTGATAAGACCTCTGTAAAGGTCTGAAATGGGTAGAGAGTTTTTCTTGAAATTCTTCAATCTGATGAGAAATCATCTTCTGGGTATTCTTGGTAAGGCTTCTCTTCCAACTAATAATCTCACCAGAATAAATTTGTATAGCTAGAAAGTTGTATTCATTTCATCCAAACACATTGATTTGGAGAAGAATTGTCTTCATAGCTTCAAAGTTTGAACCTTTTTGGTTGGTTACCCAAAATGGGTCAGATGAGATCTCACTAAGTGCATTTGTCGACGGGTTGGTGGGAATAGGAAATTGGTTTTAGGGTTGTAAAAAATATAAAGAGCATGACTCTTGGTCTCTTGGTCTCTTGGTCTCTTGGATAGTTGGATGGTTGGACATAAATTAAGTGTGAAACTCAAATTGGTTTAGTTAGGGCCTCTTAATCTCACTCAAATTGGTTGTACATGACTCTTAATCTCACTGTTTAGTTAGGGCCTCTTAATCTCACTATTTAGTTAGGGCCTCTTAATCTCACTAGGACATAAATTAGGGTTGATGGCACTTTTAGTTAAAAAGATATTTAGTCTTATTGTTTTCAGTGTGTCTACCAGTTTTGCTTCAAATCAACCAAACATAACAAACACTTTTTGTTTTTTACTTTCAAATTTTATGATCTTTTATAGTTTCTTATGAACAATAGTGGAGAGAAGGAATCTCTTTTTTGGATGTAAAGAGGAAAACCAAAACCGACATTTTGATGATGAAAAGTGATAAAAGATACTACAAAAGTAGGTTTACACATGTTTAAATATATATCAAGAGAAAAATAAGACAATTAATCTCGTGTAAGTTTGGAGTAAAGTTAGACTTGTAGCCTTTCCTAACATTACTCTTCAATGCAGTGGCGAAGCCAGAAACTTTTCGTTGTGGTGACGCGTCTTAGAGACAGTAAGGATTGGGTTAACCATCCAAAATGAGGGAAGAAATAGGTTTCCCATCCTAGGTAGCCAAAAAATGAAAGGCAGTTCCAAAGAGTCAGGTTGAGAAAAAAATGACGAAATGACCCTTGGAAAACAAAGTTTTTACGGTTCATGCCATCGAAAATTACAAAATTGCCATCGAAATTTTTTCGGGAAACGTTTTTTTTCTGAAAAAGAATCTGACAACCCGTCAATCAGAATCTGTACTGTTCAGAAATTTACGGAATTGCCACCCAATTCCCGAAAAACAAATTTTTTTTGAAAAATTGTCTGACGCACCAGGAAATTATTTTATTTACTAAAAATTTTCTTTTCTACTAGACACTTTTGTACCGGGAATTTTCTTGTGACCGGGAAATTATTTTATTTACCGAAAATTCTCTTCTGTACTAGACACTTTTGTACCGGGAATTTGAAATTTCGTTTGAAAATTTCAAATTTTAAAAAAAATTTGAGTACCGGGAAATTATTTCTTTTACTGGGAAGAGATGGTTTGCTGGGCCGGAATTTGAAATTTCGTCTGAAAATTTCAAATTTGAAAATTTGAATATTCTTGTGTGCGAGAAATTATTTTATTTACCAGGAAGAGATGGTTTGCTGGGCGGGAATTCGAATTTTCAAAAAAAATTGAAAATTCGAATTTTTTTGTGTACGGGAAATTGTTTTATTTACCATCCAGTTTTTTATGGTCAGGAAACGTTAGCATGTCCCGTCCAAGGGCAAGAAGGGGATACAAAAAATCAGGAAACAATGAGTTGTCCTGACATTTGGACTAGAAACTCATTTTTTGGCAAGGTTGGACTTATTTTGGTTTTACTCCCCAAAACTTGGACCTTTCACTCAAAATCGAAAACAAAATTATAAGTCAAAAATATTAATTATTCTAAGACAGTTGGGTTAAAAGTGAAGTGGAAGGTTATATATGCAAACAACCCCACCAATTTATTAAGAACTCATAAAAAAATAGTTGAACTTTTAGTACATATGCATTACTTGTACTCAACAACATAAAAAAAAACTAAAACTAAAAGAGTGTCGTCTGGAGTTTCCTCGGTCGCATCAGAGAGGTATAGACAGGTGAAGAGTGAGAAAGAAGGTTACTCTCGATTGCTTTGTTGCCTGTGACAAATGGGCTCTCTACAAACCTGTCTTCTTCGACTCTCTCTCTCTCTCAGTTCCTCTCTCGTTTTCCTTAATCTGATGATTTCTATCTCTAATCTGACAATTTCCCTCTCCATCCATCCCTCTCGATTTTACTCTCGTTTTATTTCTTTTGATCATTATTTGTACCAATGGCAAAGGATGTCCTGCACGATGTTCATTTTCTGTTGTTTTTTTGTTGTTGGTCCGAAGAGTTGGACTTTGACCAAATTCGAGAGAGATGTTGTTTTAGATTTGTAAAATTGGTGGCACGCATGTAACTTCCTAGTGAGATAAGAGGTTGGCTATGAAAAAGTAATAAGTATGCTTGTGGTTAGTTGGGTATATATGGGCTGACTTGAATTTTAAGAGGACTGTTTAAACTTGGGGTAAGTGAACTGAGGTTTAGTGTAATCATAAAGGGAGGCCACATTTAGGCTTGTGCCCTCGGCACTACTTCAATAATACTACACATTTTTTTTTTTTTTTTGGAAGACGACTACGATCTACGTACGCCGTGATATTTGCAATTTGATACATCATAGATGTGATAAGCTCGACAACCGTCCACTCAAACACTAACAAGACCGGGCCTATAGCCCAACAATACAATGGCCTGAAGCCCAACAACATTATTTATACACTCATAATCTCAATTCAAATAACCAAAGATTCCACCTTCTGGAGTTTATGTCAACACCTTGGAACCACTTGGGCTACCGATTGTTGACATCTTTAGTTGTTTAATCTTTAAAAAAAGTAGAGACATATGAAAAAACCTTATTCGGCTTTTGATCTTATGTAATCCGATACATTGTCTGAATGACTTAACCATTTACATCTTTTGTTGTCAGTCCTTGGTAACTATGTTCCAGCAGCATCTCCTGCGATTTCATGGGATTTTCTTAATATAATTTTGTAGATTTAGTAGAGAGTATGTGTTTTGAGTAGAATCCAGGATTGTGGTAAAGTGATTTCTATATTTTCCCTCTCAAAGAGCTTTTTTCGGAATGTTAGAATAGCCGGTTACTTGCTTTTGCACAATTAGATAACAAGGATGATGCTGATATTCCCCTTTGTATAGTCAAGTTCGATTGATCGAGACGAACACTGTAGGATGAATTTTTATTAATATTTCAAAGTTGTGCAATGCATAAATTAATGATTCCCTTGCATTTCTCAAATACCTTTATGAATAGGTGAAACTAATACGTGAAAATTTTGCAACGAGATTGAGTTTTATGTCAGTAAACTATCAATGTGTTTTTTTGACAGTACCATTCGAAATAATAAATTAAAAACAAAGTACCTTTTTTTTTTGTTGAAATAAAAACGAAGTAACTTGTTATCAAAAGTCGTTAGAGGATGCTTTCTCTTGACGTCTCTTGGCATGGAAATGTGGGGACATATGCTCCTACCATCCACAAAAGCAAAATTCAACAAGCATACAAAATAGTGAAAGGTCACTTCAAGAGGCCCTCTCCTTTTGGTTGTTAGCGATGACTACCACAAAATCACACTTGAATAGCTAATGAGGTCCATGGAGTTACCATAGGTGCCGTGAGTCTCTTGACAGACACCATGTGGTAAAAGGCACGACCAAATAACTTTGGAGGTGAATTTCGACTTACTTTCCTTGGGCTGGAAAAATAAACCCTTTTACAGGAATAAATCCAAATCAAGAGAATACAACAACAATCCTTATCATAGTGGAAAGAATTTTCGAGGATAAATCCGAGACAAAAAGAAGATCTCGTATGGCTCAAGACTTACCGAGAAAGAAAACCGACTTTCTTATAACATCTCATTCTTTTTTCTATGGCCAACTCAAGAGTCTATACAAAAGAAGAATCAATTATCACTTCAAAGGTACACTTTACACTTCCCCTCAATCTCTGAAACGTTCTCGAGTCGTTCAAGAACACCTAATTGTTTAACACACTGGAGAGGGGATCTCAAAGCACCCCTCGTTTTTTTTTTTTAATTTTACAGGTAGTTTTGGGGTACTCCAAAATCGACGTTCCCCTCCTTCCTGTCAACTTATACGATGTGCAGATGCTGTTGTGACAAGTGATCAAGTTTCTAGCTTCATCAGCTAACATTATTGTAAAGCGATGACAAAAAACTTAACAACATAATGTTAAGTTCACATGTTGATGAATAAAAAAGGGCAATTTTTTCCTAGTGAGAACGATCGACCCTTCCGCGAAAGACAAATGACACGCGGAGAATTTCACCGTACCTACAATAGCCCCCGAAAACATGTATAATCGTAGTGTATTAAAAAAGAACAACCTTGGTTGCTCAACAAATAACATAGGACAACTAGAAATCTTCAACTACAAAAAAAACTTCAAAACCAAGCAAAATCTACATTGGTCCACCTCTAGTCCGATGGTTTATAGCTCTTGAAGCCATGGCTCTTATATTTGCTCGGGCAGATGAAATTCGAGGTGCTGGTGCGCTCTCTTCTGTTCCCCTAAAAGCTTCCATGAACTCCTCTCTTTGTAATCTAAAAGCTAAAGCAGCATCCTCAGCCTGATTTGGGGTAGCTCTTCTGCTCCAGCTTGAGCTCGCCCAAGCAGCATCCTCGGCCACACTTGGGGTAGCTCTTCTGCTCCAGTTTGAGCTCACCAAAGCAGCATCCTGAGCCTGACTTGGGGTAGCTCTTCTGCTCCTGCTTGAGCCCACCATTCTGTCAGTTCTGTCTATGGAGAAAGAGGCCTGGTTCCAGGAGGATTGTCGAGTTCGGACATTATGGTTTTCCATTGTTGAACTTCGACTCGAAGCTTCTCTACTGTTCTTAGTAATAGACCCAGCAGCTACAGAAGCAGCCTTCCTTGATTCAACTTCTTGTGGAAATAAAAGTTGAATTGTGTTCCATAAGATGGTGTTAACCGTGCAAGATCTCCCGTTTCTGCAAGTTTAGAACAATTTAAAGTTCAAAGATATAACAAAACAATCCCATATCAAGAACAACAAGATCTATAGAATGACTAGAATCTGTGTTTCACATACCCAATTAGTTGTCTGCATTTTGGGCATCGCTTACCGCATTTATCCGCGGCAGATTTCAAGCATTTCTTGCAAAAACTGCAATTAAAAATCAAACCTTTTAGATCCATCAACCTAAAAACCTCCGAATACTGAATCAACTTCAAAAAGGGGATGATTGAGTTTGAAATCAATTTTCACCTATGGCCACAAGGAGTAGTACTAGGTTCAAAACAAATCTCCAAACAGATCTGCAAATATGAATTCAAATCAAATTAGAATCAAAACCCAAACTTGTTTTGATTTAATGTAAGAACATTGATAACAAGATTCTTAATTCCTTACAGCACAAGAGAGTTCTTCTCTCAATTTATCCATACAAGGAAGGCTAGAGTTTTGTTGTGCAGGTGAAGTTTTTCCTTTTTCTATAGCTTGTTCTTCAATCTTCTTTTCTTTTAGAGCTTCAATTATTGGCTCTGTTTTCTTTGATTCCTTTTCTGTTTGATTATTAACATCATAATATCAGATTTCAACAAGAACCCATTTTCTAAAACCCATTAAAACTAACAGATCTTCATTTAAATTGGAGAAATCAATACCTTTATCATCATCATCTTCATCATCTAGGTTAAGAACAACAATGGGGTTTGAAGCAGGAGTAACCCTCTGATTTCTGCGTTTTCTGTGATTTCAAATTATCAACCAGAGTAATTTTTGAAAAGAAGGGAACCCAGAAAAGGATTCAAAGTAGAGAAAATAATGTTGAATTTTACCTTCTTGAATTCGTTGGTGGGGTTCTTAACTGCAAATTGACTCGTTTCTTGTGTACTGATTCTCTTTCTGGGGTATCTTCAACGATTAGGGTTGCACATAAAAGGGCTTCTTCATCCCAACCAGCCATGGCAGCAACAGATCTGAATCCAGGACTGATAAGGATCTCTCTGGTTTCGCCATTTTCAACTGAGACTGATCCTTTGGGTATGCGTTTAGGGTTTTGGGGACTCTGAAATTCGTCTATCGCCATTTGAGTTTCTTTGGGTTAGAGAGAGAGAGAGAGATGGAATATTATCAATCAATCAATGAAAGAGCAAAAAAAAAAGAGAGAGAATGATTTTTGTACAACGGTAAATTTTTTAAAATGGGCTCCTCCTATCTTGTGAACTATTTGCCTAACGGCTATATTTCAAGATTATCGGTTTGGGCCACGTGGTAAGAGAAATTTGGATCCTGCAAAACACATCATTTTTTTGATGTGCTACTTTATCCTACCGCTCATATTTCAACGGGAAATGCTAAGTCAAATTTGGATTCTTGACAAAATCCTAAGTGAACGTCTTGACGTAAGTCAAATTATAAAAAACTTTGATCAATTTTTGTCTTTTAGTGAAAATGAGTCATTAAGTCAAGAATCTTGTTAAGGACTTTGTACATGTAGCACTCCCGTATTTCAACAGAGACTTGTAGCCTCTAGAATATGGCGATTAATATAAAAAAAAGGGTTTTTAGGCCAACGACCCCCATTTATTTAGCCATATTAGGGGGCACACCTAAAAACATTTTCGTTTAGACGTTAACCCCCAAAGCTCATTTTCCGTTCAAATAACCGTGAAGTAGTGGTCGTGCGAATCACATGCTCGTCTACTGATCAAAATACCCCGGTTCTAATTTTTAGTATATGACCCCCATTTATTTAATTATATTAGAACTACACCCCCAACCAAAATACCACTTGGAGCTTCGCAACCACCTATTTCTTAAGTATCTTCTTCCTCTCAACCATAAACTTCACACCTTGTAGTATCTTCTTCTTCTTCTTTTGGAATAAGTGATGCTTCCAATATTCAAATTTTCACTATGAAATCCATATTTTTCTTTTTGCTCTTCTTCATTGTCAACTTGGGCTCTGTTTTTTTGCTCTGAATCTTGGTTAGTTGTTGAAGAAGAATCTGGAAATTGATTTAACATGGTTGAATTTCTTCCTCGGTTTTTTTTCTTTGATTGCTTCTCCTTCTTCTTCAATTTCTTCTACTTCTATTCTAGATTTCAATTATTCTCTAGCAAAATCTTCTAAGATTTCATCTTTTCTTCGAAATCCATGTCTAAGAAATGGATACCAACTCCACTAAAAGATTCAAGATCAGATTTTTGTGAGAAACAATTATAAAATAGAGATTTTTGAAACCAATTACAACATTTTTGGGTACAACTACTACTAGTTGTTCTTCCATTCTTTTTGGTGGATATTATAGCTTGAACTTGACCCATGTACAAGTAATTTTTGGGTACAACTACCTCGGACTGGTAAAGACACGATCCACCCTATCACTGGGGTACAAGTGACATCTCGGCCAAAGTCACTCGCGGATTGGCTCTAGCTCGGGGAGAGTATGCCCCAATCTATAGCCGAATCAATTTATCTTTAATGATTTCGAAAATCAATTTAAAAAAAAACTTTGTTTAGGCCTTCGGAGGGTCCGGGTGAATTTCAAAAAAACTGGTTTGACTTTTAATGATTTCCAAATCAAATTTAAGAAAAAACCATTTTGGGCCTTCGGGTGGGTCGGAACAATTTCGGTAAAATTTGAGTGGAACCGGGAGAAAAATCAAACTTCCATCAGAAAAACTCCCACTCGGCCCAAGGCACGAAAAATCTCGACCCGCGGCCCTAGGCCGAACTCGGAATGGTCCGGGACAAGCCTTGGTCAAGGCCCAAAACTCAAGGGCCAATAGGTTTGCCAGGGCCAATGGCCTAGGTAGTTCATAGGTCCGGTCCAAGCATGATTCGGCTGAAGGCCAACAACTTGGGTCGTGCCTAAGCACGGTCTGATCGAGATCAGACGCGTATAGGCATATGCCAGACGCATCTGAGTCTCGGTCTGGGCTTGGACACGTCCTGACCCTAGGCCAAAACCCTAGTCTGTGGTCCAACACGTCCTAGGCGTGTCTAGGCCAAAGGCGAGCCTTCTTGGACGTCTCGGGCAAGATCGATACGTCCTAGGCTGTCCTAGACGCGTATGGTGAAGTCCCATTGCGTCATGGACTAAATCCAAGACACACTCGGGTTTACCTGGGGGCGTCCTAGACGCACCCTTAAACCCGAGACGCTATCATCTCGAACAGGAAGTCTGAGACGGTCTCGGTCAGCAGACCGAGACGCGTCCGACCATAACTTTTGGCAAATTCTAAAATTTTGGAACTTCCAAATTTTTTTTTTCTTTGGCTTCCAAACTTGTTGAATATTTGAATACTTCTAAAATATTAAATCTTGATTTTCAAACAAGTTCTAAAATTTTGAAAATCACAATCTTTAAAAAACTTTTCAAAACCGAAATCAATCAAAATTGAACCTTTTGAAACTTTTCACTCATCAACTTGAATAACATTAAATCATATTCAAAACTTAATCAAATTGATCCTAAAATACTTTTAGACACAACTATCTATCTAAACAAACATAGATTAGTCCGAAACTTAACAAAAATTAGCTACGTGCAAGAGGCTCTGACGCCACTGTTGGGGTTATGGTGTCTCCTAGTGTTGGTAGCGGAATCTCAGACATCTAATGTCCACACCTTATTCAAGTCTCAAGAGGCATTATATAGAACCCTAAGTTAGAGTAAAACCCTAATTAGGGTTCCCAAAAAGCCCTTTTGAATAAGATTTAAGAAATAGTCGACAATAACAACTAGTTGCTATTTTCTCATTCCCTCTCTCTTGGCCGATCACATCATGCCCATCTTGGGCAGATCTGGCCGACCCCTATAGGGGCACACGACCAAGCATGGCCGGTCCCCTTTTGGGCCTAAATTTTTTCCTTAGGTGCCCGGCCCAAATTCCCTTCTTTGGGTTTTTTGTACTATCTTTGCTTAAACTTCTTTTAGGCCTTTTGGACATATCTATGGGTCTTACCTATGGTTATATGTCTCATCCCTTTAGTCATATCTTCGATCAAGTTGACACTCTTTGGTGTAACCCGTTGTAGGACCCAGACAAGGTTAGTCGCGAATAGCTTTATGATTCGACGCCGTAGTTTCTAGCTAAACACTACAACCTCTAAATTATCCGGACTTGATGATCTTCTTCATCAATTGTCCTATCCGACAAATTGCTGGCATTGCATCTTTAGTCGAAGGACATCTCCTTCAGGAGACTACACGAAACTAATTGAATATCTAACCTTTAAGCCTCTCATTGGATTCTGTTTTTTTTTCTTAATGTTTTTCCCAATCTTCAAATCTTCCCTCATCATCATATATTATGAATCTGAATCTAATAATGCAATTTATTCAAAACATATTGCTTTTTTCTTAAGTCTCACTTGAGCCTTAACATAAAAAGCCATAATACACTGTATAACTTCCCAATCTTCATCCTTTGTACACTGTAAATTTGAATCCAATTAAACCCTAACATTAAAAGCCATCGATTTTTTTCCCAATCTTTAATCCTTAAACCCTAACATTGAAAACCATAATAAACTGTAAAATTGTAAGTTTCTGATAGAGTTTTTGTTGAATTTCACTTTTTCCAATAGAATTTGCTTGACCCTGTTATCAAATTCTTATCGAGAGAGGAATAAAGATGCCAGAGACAGGGACGAGAAAAAGACGACAGAGAGGATGAAGAACTTGCTAGTCTACCATTGGCACCTACTTTTGAGTTTTTAAAAAGAGCCAACAACAATAATGTTGGGCGCCCTTAGATGTTCCTCCCACATTTTCTCACGCTGTGTCAAACACGAAAAATTGAGTTTTTATACATTATATGGTTTGAGACTTTTGACTCTTTTGATTACAACATGGATTTACTAAAGTAAATTACAACATGAAACTTACAAAAGTAAAGACAACATGAAGGGAAAGTAGTACAATATTACAAAAATAAAAGACCCTACGATCACAAATAAAAAGATTTTAAAGATCACAAATGAGAAGACCCTAAAGATCGTGAACATATTATACTAAACTAAGAAGGATGAACCAAGTAGAGACGAATCTTCGTTTAAAAATCAATCAAGGTTGTTGTATGATGCCCAAATCTCTTTTCTTTCTGTAAGACATCTTCAATTTCGTGAAATGGAATAAAAAGAACCCCTGAAGATCGAAAAACAACCATCATACCAACTACCTCTTTCCCCTTCCTCATCACTATAATACGAAGAAAAATGTAAGAAACAAAAGAAAAACTAAATTAATATTAAAATATGGGGACTTTCCTTCAAATGTGAAGGAGAGTCCGTCGGAAATCGAAGGTCTCGTAAGTACTTTTTGCAAAAAACAGTTTTAAGGAAAAAAAGAGGGAGGTTGGGAGAAAATGTCTTACACACCACAGGGACGTAAAAAATAATACAACAACCACGAAGATCACGAAAAATTGAATTGTATAAGAAAATTTTAGTTTTCTTCCACACGAGAAAAAAAAAATTGATTTTCACACTAAATATTTTCACACGTATCAAACGGACCCTAAGAGAAAATGAACATGAGTCTAAGAGTGAAGACTCAAAGACAAAGGCGGCCTCAAATTTTTGATCCCCAATGGTTATACACACCACAGAGAGGTAAAAAGTAATACGACAACCTTCATCTTTTAAACGCCATGTGTTACTTTAAACAACTTTTTTTTCTTTTTTATACATCAAACGTTTTAAACCCGTCACATATCTTGTCCGACTTCATAGTAGTATAACAAACCACCTGAGACGACTGTGCGTAGACTTCTTGATACTATTTTCTACTTCTTCACACCTTCACTATCTTCATCTCTCTCTCTCTACTTTCAGACACAATTCTTCATTTTCTCCCTCTTCACCACCTTCAAATCTCTCTCTCTTTACTTCAGACAGAAACCTTGATTTTCTTTGCATGGACTCCGCTTTGAAAAACCTCTCCTAAACAAAACGTACTGAGGTTTGAAATTAACAGTCCTGACTCCTGAATTCTTGATTATTTATAACTACTTGATAGATTCCTACCTCATACCCCTCACCTGCCCTAGAACTAAATAGAATTTCTCATAATTGTGTATCACTTTTTGTGGGTTTGTTTCATTTTTTTTTTTTGCATTATTATTTCATTTTTTAATAAATTTTAGTTTTGACTAATGAAAGTTATCATCTCTGATTCTCACTTTGATGAAATAGTTTTTGTGCTTATCTTGTTAGTGCACAATTATGTCCTATTATGGAACTTAATGATCGTTAAGTTCCCACACCTATGATGTAGACACTATGACGGCTTTGTCCTGTGGCAGAGGATTGAATGTTGTGTTTATTTTGCTTTTTCTGTCAATCTAATCATCTTATTAGGAGAATCATAACTGTTAGAATAAAGCTGATTCTAGGCTTTGCCTTAGATACTAGGTTGATTTTTCCTTACAAATTTTTGTAAGTTAGGGTTGATTTTTCCCCATAAATTTTTGTTAGTTTTGAAGTGTCATGTGTGTTCTAGTGGGACCTATTGAAGTGATCGACCAACGCCGCCTTCTTGTGTATAAGGTTAAATCTACACATTACGCACTATAATGTAATGAATATCATAGTCTTGACATTAATTTTTGGTGATAAACCTTTTTACGCTTTTTCAATTTGATTGCAGTGACGCGCAGTTGGATAAAATTTCTCGTGGAATGGATGGAATTCCTGTTAGTATAAAAAAAATGGAGTTCCTGTCTCCACACGGATAATAAATTATAATTGTCGTTGGTAACTTGGTATTAAACTATCCCAATTTAGTAGTTCCTATTGGAACAATTTCTTTTTCTTTCATCTTCAAACCCGAATGGATAAAAGTCCCCTTAGCTAGGTGGATGGTTGATTTGGATATTCTTTTCTAGTACCTCTCTCTATTTTATTTTACCTTGATGCTTATAGTTTGACTGGTAAGTCTTAGATTACAATCCTGCATTATAACAATCTCCATTTCTTATAAACATCTTAGGCTTAGATCATGTTTTTTTCTTTACTTGCAGTATTTTGGTATGCACAAAATGAATAGTTCTGAGAACGATGACGCACCCATACTGTTGGATGGTCAGTTTACCCAACATGACGGACATAGGAAGATTGAACCACGACCACCACAGTTCACGACACGGACTCGAAGTGCATCGCTAGCTATGTTACCTTACTCAATGTCATTCGGAAGAGAAAGTGACCTTGTATCTTATACTGGTCCATTGACAAATGAAAAACGAACTCTACCAATACATGCTAGTGGCCCTTTACACTCTAAGCGAAAGCCTGATGACAGTATCTTAAACATGAACGTCCCGAATTCCTCCTCTATCTTGGCATTAGAATATCTGTCAGGTGATAGCCCAGGTAAAAGGGAGTCCTCAATTAACGATGGTTCTGGTGCAAACGAACATTTATGGCGGTCTGGGCAATTGGGAATGTGCAATGATCCTTACTGTACAGTATGCCCAACATATAATAATCACAAAGCCAAACAACAAAAAAACTCAAAATATGAGTCTGACAAAAGGGTACCTCTCTTCCCGCACTATTTTTTGTACTTATTTAATGCTCTTGATTCATTCCTTTGGGTTCTATAATATTATTATAACAAAAATCATAATGACTAAAGTACTATTAGTTCACTCTTTGGCTACTTGTTGCATAATGAAGGGTGATCATGTATTCATGTGCATTTTATACTAGTTGAGATTGTAAGCATGGGCAAAACAAGTGGAATTTGGCTGGTTCGTTGGTAAACTGCAACTATTGAAATCTGAGGATGTGCCAGTACTTGATTCATTTGTGGACTTGTTCCATCAGAGACAATCTTGACCATGAGCGACCATTGACATGCTAGGAACTAGGATAAATAAAGATTAAGTGAATTAGTATTTGGTACTCAAGTTGAGAAGCTTAAACAAAGTAGTGATGAAGGTATCTCTAAAAAGGTTGCATTTGCACAGTGTCCTTTTATACCATTACCAATTTTCAACAGTATCCTCTTTAGGTTCATTAAGTTCGCCAGTTTTAACTCTCAGATCTCAAGTATTACCTACATAAAGTAAGGAGACGAAGTAACTTCACCAGAAACATTTCATTTCTTTTGGTTCTTTTCCTGTGAAAAGTAATGGTTATTTATCCTATGAGATGTTTAATTTAATTTGGAAGATTTGTGATTCTCTTTTTACATGAGTTATATGTTTAACTCCTACACTTGATCAATAGGGCTACTATTGGTATCTCGGACTTGTTCAACTCCCTACGTGGCTACATCTCATTTATGCCTTTATGGTGTTTATTTAAGTGCTATTAGATGGAACAACTATTTTTTAGCATGCTGGAACTTTACAAAATTACGTACAACTATGTTAAAAACTAGAAAGTTTCACATCCTGTATGCATACGGGGCTAACTAGAAAGTGGTACTTGTGATAGCATCACTCAACGTAAATGGGGTTTCAAATTCCCAGGATACTAAAGCAGAGACTACATGTTGCAACTTGCAAAGACATAAACATTGTATATCCTTGTATTTCTTTTTAACGAGTCATCCTCGTATTTTTTTATTTTAATCTTATTCTTCCTCCTGATCAATTTATCAGAATGGCCTTTCGTGTAATATTGAGATTTTCTTCCTAAGCATTTTCATTTGCAGTTGCAGACTGTTCCAGATCACAAAGGCTGGGGAGCGAAATCTTTCCTGTATTCATATATTCATGGTGTCGTGAACCCCCATAATAGAGCTATTCAACGGTGGAACAAATTTTTTGTCTTAGCTTGTTTAGCAGCTATCTTTGTAGACCCTCTGTTTTTCTTGTTGCTATCCGCAGATGAGGTACAATTTGTTAACCTTTTTTTACAATTACTTCTGCTTGGTTGTAGGATTCGTCAGAGGGGAAAACCTTTATGTTAGTTACTTGTGTGAGTGTGTAACGGTATTAGTACTCTCTATGTTTTAAACCTTCAATATTATGAGATATTCCTTTTACCTTTATTACGTAATGCTATATGCTAACTGCGTACTATTCTTGCTTTTGTGCATTATTTTCTTTATGTAAAAGTATTAATTTCATTTTTTTATTATAACAGGAAAATAAATGTATAATGCTTGATCGGCGCATGGCAATAACAATTGCAGCTGTAAGAAGCTTCACTGACTTTATATACCTTGTGCACATGATTATTCAGGTAAGCTACTATATCTTCCGTTAAATTTTTTGTGAGTTTCATTGGAGTATTTACATCATATCTTACTTTGTTAAACTAATCACATATTCTTTCACTTGATTCCTGACCCATTTCACATGTTGGGGCAAGTTCCAGGGGAAGGATCTCACTTCGTTAACACTAGTTTTATTAGAAGAATTGTGGATTCTATTTTATTTATTTTAATATTCTCTGCTACAATTGCATTACAAAATTCATTTCATTATGCTTTTTAATGTTACTTACTTACTTGAACTAGATTCTCGGGCTTGTAGACATTAACTATACTAACAAGTAACAATTTGGACGTCGCAGTTTAGGCTGGCCTATGTTGCTCCTGAGTCTACAGTTGTCGGTGCTGGAGATTTGGTTGATCACCCAAAGAAAATTGCTTTGAATTACCTTAGAGGATATTTTTTACTCGATTTATTTGTTGTACTGCCGCTTCCTCAGGTACTTTTTTCTTTATATGTAATAATTTGAGTTTTTTATCTTAAATTTTCTATATGTCGTTCTATTTTTGATTGGTGGCTAAGGTTTCAACTTTGCCATATATGCGTAATAAGAAATCCATTATTATGTTATTCTTCATTAGTACACTTTATGAGAATGTTCGTCTAAATAAAATGGAGTATATCCTCAATTGGTGTTGAATTTGTCTGCTTGTCATCTCTTATCATTTTTCATATTTATTTCTCGTGCAGATTATGATTTTGTTTGTTTTACCTAAGTATATTGGAAGATCTGCTGCAAATTATGCAAAAAATCTCTTACGGGCCGCAATTCTTCTTCAATATGTACCAAGGATCTTCCGGTGTTTCCCGTTGCTCGCTGGTAATTCTCCAAGTGGCTTCATATTTGAGACAGCATGGTCAAACTTTATTATCAACCTTCTCATGTTTGTACTGGCTGGGCATGTTGTTGGATCGTGTTGGTACCTTTTTGGTTTGCAGGTCAGTAGAGCTCTTTTATCATCTGAAGTTGCGTGTCGAATTTTATTTCATTCTCTGTTAGAATGTGTTTTGCATGCTGTTGTTTAGTTTCTTGGCATCCAACTCAGAATTGGCAGCAAGCGATTATGCCGTAGGCCTTCATTACATGGGTAATTCTCTAGATGCCCCGCTCATGTAAGGTCGTTGGGGCCTATCACGTGTGTGCGCCTACTGTAATAGAATATTAGAGTTTTGCCTACCCCAATCCTAGTGGGATTCCTTTGAGATGCTTTAAAGTTTAAATGTACATGGTAACCGACTAGTTGTAGTGAATGTCACTTTTCTCAGTTCTCAACTGCTGTAATTATGTTAAAGCTGGGTAAAAGGCTAAAAGTATAATAACGTTTAAATGTTTCCCATAATAAAATATTTTAACGAATAATTGTCGATCAACCTTAATGTGCTTCTTCTGCTCATCCGAACAGGTTAGTAAAATAGTTAACCACAGCTAGTTTAGTACAGGAAGAGTGCATGGGTTGTCTGACAACATTATAGATATTATGTTGGCTTAGACTAATAGAATGAAGTGCAAATCAAACTGTTATTTATAGCTCTTGATGTTCTCAGATAGATCTTATGAAGCCCATGTTGTAATGTTAGTAATATGATTAGATATTTCATCTCATAAATAATTAGATATTTCATCTCATATAAAAAAACGTTTCATGAATAATGAGTAGACCACAGCAATTTCGAAACCCTCATAGGAAAAAATCCATCCGATATGGAATCCATATCAATGTCTAGATACTTTCTTGATCTTTGTTTTTATCATCTAGTGTATATAATGGGGTTTGCCCTAACCTTATATTTTGGGTAATATTCGTGATATTATCGTATTGATCGTCCATTTCAATTTTCTCTTATACTATATTTATGCAGAGATTTTCACATTCTAACTAAACCTTTCTGAACTTTTCGGCAGAGGGTTAACCAATGTCTTAGAAATGCTTGTTCTCAAACATATTGTAAGGAATTTTTGGATTGTGGAAACAATGGCAAAAATATTGATAGGTTCAAGAAAAACGAGACTTGGTCAAGCTGGAAAAGTAATTTAAAAGCCATCAACTGCTTCGACAAAGATCCTGACTTTAATTATGGGATCTACAAACAAGCTGTTGGAATTACGACTAGTCGTAGTAACATTGATAGATATATCTATTCTTTGTTCTGGGGTTTCCAGGTACTTATGACATATATTTATCATATTTAACTCTTACTTTTGTACATATTTACTACATCGTTCTAATCTGAGTGAAATCAGTGTACAAAATCCACTATATGTTTAGTAAGCTAGGTTTCCTTTTTTCATGGTTTTCATATTAAAGTCGAGGTGAGATTGTTTCTTGGTGTTTGTGGTAATGACTCTTTGTACCTAAATGTGCACAAATGGGCCTTGATGCAATAACAATAATAAAAACGTAATCGTTACTTTTAATCTTAAATAACCAGTAATGTAACTATCTCCATTGTTGGAATGTTATCCTCACCTACATCCCTTTTGCACTAGTAGTAAATGATATATTCAATTAATTCACCAGCTCTTGAGAATACACACGTAATGAACAAATGGGTTAATGAAAGACCAATATGAGTTTTTCTTTTAGAGTTTTGATACCTTAATATTTAGTTTACCTAAACATTGTAAAAAAGATAAATGTTGTGCCTTTGCTCATAATTTTCTTTGGCTGTATAACAAAGTTACTTAATTTCTATTAGCCATAAATGATATGCTTCAGCTGGCACAAGTAGGTTGAGATTGGGATCCATCAAAGTTCCCAAATAAAGTTATGCAGCTGATGGCTACAGAGAGAGTGCCCACAAGGACACACCCTTAGGTGGTCTGTTCTGGATAAATAAAATTGTCACATGTGTATGCATTTCCTTATGTCCGACGATTATCCTGTTCCTGTCTGTTCTGGATAAATAAAATTGCCCACAAGGTTGAGATGATTTTCCTAAGTACTTTCCCCTTTGGGAAGTCTGAGACCCTCCCATTGCATGATTCCTAGCGATCAATGACACATATCATTACCCAAGTTGTGCCCATCAAGTTTGAGAAGTGTGAGAGTCAGTTTGGGTTTCCAAACTGTGGTATTGTCGGTGGGATTTGGTTTCCAAATTGATTACCAAAAATTGGATAGGCGGTTTGGAATTGATTAATGGCGGTTTCTTGTTTCCAAAATTGTGTCAATTGGCGGTTTAATGGTTACCAATTCCTAAACCAATTCCTAAGTCGGTTATAGCATTTCCAATTTTGGATTTAATTAGACCGGCTTATAATATGTATAAATAGGGGCCTTGAGTGCTTGTAATCAACACCAACACAAGCAACAACAACTCTTCTTTAGAGAGCTAGGGAGAGAGCAAGAGTGAGAGAAATTTTCATAGTTTTTGAGCGGTGTTAAATTTCTCGGTCGTCGAAGATTTAGTATAGAAGGTTATTACTATACGGTACCATCTTGGGATGAACTTGCGGATTGTGTTAGTCGTCTTCATCTATTCTTCAATAAAGATTTCTTGTTCGCCCGAGGACGTAGGCTTTAAAGCCGAACCTCGTTAAATTCTGTTCGCATATTTGATTTTGACTTAGCTTTTCGATTAATCTTCATAATCGGATCAATTTCTAGGATAGGTTCGATAGCTTCCGCGACTTTTAGTTTTAACAATTGGTACCAGAGCCTTGTTGAGATTGAACGAAGAGAAGATGGGATCGAGAAGTGGTACGGTCAAAGCAGGGAAATATGAGATAGAGAAGTTCAATGGGAAAAACGATTTTTCTTATTGGCGGATGCAGATGAAGAATCTGTTAATCTCGCAGAAATTACACAAGACGTTGACGGGAAAGAAACCAGGAGATATGTTAGATGAGGATTGGGAGGAGTTAGATCTCGAAGCACGGGCTACCATTATGTTGTGTCTTGAGAGGGACGTGGCGTTCCTAGTAGACGGAGAAACAACGGCGGCGGGTGTGTGGTTAAAGCTAGAAAGCAGTTTCATGACGAAAACTTTAACGAATCGGGTCTACTTAAAATCCAAATTATTCACATGTAGAATGGAAGAGGGTTCTTCTATTCAGGAATATGTGAATAGGTTTGACAGGATTATCTCAGATTTGAAGGATATGGATGTTAAGGTTGAGGATGAGGACCAAGCCCTCATATTGTTACTTTCATTGCCTAAATCCTATGAGAACCTTGTTCAAACTTTGATGCTTGTTGGTGATAGTCTAAGCATGGAAGAGACGAGAAATTCGCTATTAGCGGATGACCTTCGTAAGGTTGCTACTAGCAGTATGGCGTCGGGTGGAGTAGACAAAGAACAAGCACAAGGGTTGTTTGTAACGAGGGGGAGGAGTAATGAAAGGGGAAAGGGAAAGGGCGGGAAATCTAGATCCAAATCTAGAGGCTCTTTCAAGAAAACGTGCTTTAGTTGTGGTGAGCTTGGCCACTTTAAAGCGGCTTGTCCAAAGAGAAAGTTGAAGCAAAAGAACGAAGGCTACAAGGAGAAACAAGAGATGCAAGAGGCGGGATATGTGTCAGAAGAGGCGGATGAATGTTTCTCGGTGACAGAGGTGTCTGAGAAAATCTTCGATAAGTGGATGCTTGATTCAGGGGCGTCACACCATATTTGTCCAAATAGGGAGTTGTTTACTACCTATAGGAGTATAGATGGTGGTACAGTTATACTGGGTGATGATAGTATATGTAAAACTGTGGGGCTCGGAACAATACGGATCAAGATGCACGATGGAGTGGTGAGAACATTGACGGACGTAAGACACATACCCGATTTGCGGAAAAATCTAATTTCCCTTGGTGTGTTGGAGCGGAACGGCTGTAAGATAATTATAGAGAATGGCTCCATAAAAGTTGTTAAGGGTTCTTTGGTGGTAATGAGAGGTACTCGTTACGGTAATTTATACAAACTTTTGGGGACAACAATTACGGGAGATGTAGCAGTAGGGATCAGTGGAAGGGATCCAACGGCTAGTACGAGACTTTGGCATATGCGCCTTGGGCATATGTCAGAAAAGGGTCTATCTTTGATGTGCAGGAAAGGCTTGTTGAAGGACATGAAGAAGCCTTGCATGGAGTTTTGTGAGCATTGTGTGTTCGGGAAGGCACACAGGGTGACGTTCTCTACAAGCAAGCACATGAGCAAAGAGGTGTTAGACTACGTACACACCTATGTCTGGGGACCGGCAAAGTTACCTTCCAAGGGTGGTTCCAGGTATTTTGTTACATTCGTTGATGATCATTCGAGATTTGTCTGGCTTTATTTTCTGAAGCATAAGAATGAGGTATTCAACACGTTCCTGGTGTGGAAAGCAATGGTTGAGAACAAAACTGGTCGAAAGCTGAAGACGTTAAGGTCGGATAATGGGACCGAGTACACGGATGGGGCATTCAAGGAGTTTTGTAATCAGGAAGGCATTGTGAGGCACTGGACAGTAGTAAACACACCTCAACAGAATGGAGCCGCAGAGAGATTGAACCGTACACTACTTGAGAAGGCTAGATGTATGCGCTCCAATTCGGGATTAAGCGTAGAATGGTGGGCAGAATCTGTTGCTACAGCTTGTTATATTGTGAACAGGTCTCCACATTCTTCTTTAGATGGCGGCATACCTTACGAGGTGTGGTCAGGTGAACATGCAGATTACGGGAGACTTAAGGTTTTCGGTTGTACGGCCTATTACCATGTTAAAGGTAACAAACTTGACAATAGAGCATAGAAGGCAATTTTCTTAGGATATGCTACAGAAGTCAAGGGTTATCGGCTATGGTGTACGGAAGACAAGAAGTTTGTAATCAGCAGAGATGTGGTGTTTGATGAGTCATCTATTGTAGCTACGGCGAAAGCTACGGTGCCTAGTTGTGGTGATGTTGGGTCTACTAAAGCTCAAGTAGTGGAAGTAGAAGCCGAAGACCAACGGGTTTCTAGGAATCATGATCAGGTGGAGCATCAGGATAATACTCAGGATGAGGAAATTGATGAACCCGATCATGAGGAGGTTCAAGGGGAAGGTACACAAGTTTTACAACAACAACAACAGGATGTTTCGGTACACACTAGGCCGAAACGGTTATATAAGCCGGTACAGAGGTTAGGGTCAGACAAACCTCTTAGGCATTACGGGCAGGCAAATGTGGTTGAATATGCACTCTCGGTGGAAGACGACGAGCCGGTCACCTTCAAACAAGCTATTACCGCGGAGGAAAGAGAGAGTTGGTTGGTTGCTATGCAAGAAGAGATGGAGTCTCTTCACAAGAACCAGACATGGGAGGTTGTCCCATTGTCCGAAGGTAAGTCTGTTATTGGTTTTAAATGGGTGTACAAGAAGAAAGAGGATTCTTCCGAAATCAAGGGTACAAGGTATAAGGCAAGACTAGTGGCCAAGGGTTATGCACAGAAAGAAGGGGTCGACTACAATGAGATTTTCTCACCGGTCGTGAAACATACTTCTATTCGGGTGCTATTGAGTATTGTTGCTCACAGTGATGTTGAGCTGGAACAACTCGATGTTAAAACCGCCTTCTTGCACGGAGATTTGGAAGAAGAAATTTATATGGCTCAACCTGAGGGATACAAGGTTGAGGGTAAAGAAAATCAAGTATGTCATTTGAGGAAATCTCTTTACGGATTGAAACAATCCCCTCGCCAATGGTACAAACGATTTGATTTTTTCATGCTAAAGCATGGTTTACGCAGAAGTGACTATGATTGTTGTGTATACATCAAGAAGCTTCGCAAAGGTGACTTTATTTATCTCCTTTTGTATGTGGATGACATGCTTATTGCTTCTCGAAGCATGGTGGAGATAGATAAGTTGAAATCTCAACTCAGTCAAGAGTTTGAGATGAAAGACATGGGCGCTGCAAAGAAGATACTGGGAATGGAGATTAAGAGAGAGCGGTCAAGTAAGAAACTGTACTTGAATCAGAAAGGTTACATCGAACGAGTAGTTTCTCGATTTGGGATGCAGAATGCGAAGGCGGTGTCAACACCTTTGGCACCACACTTCAGGCTCTCGGGAAAACAATCTCCCACTACTACGGTGGAGAAGGATCAAATGGATCGTGTACCGTATGCTAGTGCAGTTGGCAGTTTGATGTACGCTATGGTGTGTACTCGTCCAGATATTTCACAGGCGGTCAGTGTGGTTAGTAGGTTTATGGCAAACCCGGGGAAGACACATTGGGAAGCTGTGAAGTGGGTCTTGAGGTACTTGAAGGGTACTACTGATACGGGTTTGTGCTTTGGTGGAGACACATGTCAGGTAAGCGGTTATGTTGACTCAGATTATGCTGGCGATCTAGATAGAAGACGATCTACTACTGGTTATGTATTTAGGGTACATGGTGCTCCAGTTAGTTGGCGATCGATGTTACAATCTACAGTTGCGTTATCTACTACGGAGGCCGAGTATATGGCTATGGCCGAGGGTGTGAAGGAAGCATTGTGGTTGTGGGGTCTTCTGGATGATCTAGGGATTAAGCAGGAGTGCATAGATGTATGGTGTGATAGTCAAAGTGCGATCCACTTGGCGAAGAATCAGGTTCATCATGCTCGTACTAAGCATATCGATGTCAGGTATCACTTTGTACGAGATGTCATAGAGGAAGGTGATGTTTCTCTAATGAAGGTACACACTGATGAGAATCCCGCGGACATGTTGACTAAAGTGGTGACGTGTAGCAAGTTTCAGCATTGCTTGGAATTGCTACAAATCGGCTCGTGTTAAGTTGCCCGAAAGGGCGTAATGGCGACAAGGTAATCTTTATGTGAAGGGTTGGTAGAACTACGGTAGGCTTGATCCTGTAAAAGGGTACGTAGGCAACCATGGTCATATGGTGCAGTCGGATGAAGTTACAAGAAGCAAATATATCTTACAAGGAGTATCCTGGTGTTCGTCCAAAATTTGAAGAGTATCAAATTGTGTACGAGGTGGAGAATTGTGAGAGTCAGTTTGGGTTTCCAAACTGTGGTATTGTCGGTGGGATTTGGTTTCCAAATTGATTACCAAAAATTGGATAGGCGGTTTGGAATTGATTAATGGCGGTTTCTTGTTTCCAAAATTGTGTCAATTGGCGGTTTAATGGTTACCAATTCCTAAACCAATTCCTAAGTCGGTTATAGCATTTCCAATTTTGGATTTAATTAGACCGGCTTATAATATGTATAAATAGGGGCCTTGAGTGCTTGTAATCAACACCAACACAAGCAACAACAACTCTTCTTTAGAGAGCTAGAGAGAGAGCAAGAGTGAGAGAAATTTTTCATAGTTTTTGAGCGGTGTTAAATTTCTCGGTCGTCGAAGATTTAGTATAGAAGGTTATTACTATACGGTACCATCTTGGGATGAACTTGCGGATTGTGTTAGTCGTCTTCATCTATTCTTCAATAAAGATTTCTTGTTCGCCCCGAGGACGTAGGCTTTAAAGCCGAACCTCGTTAAATTCTGTTCGCATATTTGATTTTGACTTAGCTTTTCGATTAATCTTCATAATCGGATCAATTTCTAGGATAGGTTCGATAGCTTCCGCGACTTTTAGTTTTAACAAGAAGAGATCCCATATGGCTGGAGCTATTGGGCAGTGCAATTGCAGGTGTCTGTTACTTTCATATCCTTCTTCCATCTCGGGCCCCAGTGAGGCCCCAATATGCCTCTTCTGGTGAGCATTTGTGCCGCTGCTAGCCTGTTTCTGCCCATAAGCTGAAGTAGAGATTTGCTTGTTCCGAACTGCCGTTATCTCCTTGAGCTCTTATTTTATTCTTCTGGATTATTCGTTTTCATTGTTTTGTTATTGCTTTCATTTAATGAGCTTCCAGATCGTTAACGTATGTATTCAGATCATAAAGATTCTAGTAAACTTTTTTAGTCAGGCTCAGCCAGTACAACTTCTTCTCGGGTCATAGAAAAATCACCTTATTTGTGTTCGGAATATAGCAACGTCCCTTGATGTAAACTAAAAATATAACCTAGGCAATCAAAATGAATTTTAAGTGACTCTCTATTCATTCGAAAGGCTGAAGGAGCACCTTCTATTCTTCTTATTCATAATTTCATAACTCACACGACCTATGCATCTGTAGTTGAGGAATCCAAAAGAGTGGACACAACAACTTGGGCTTGTAATGTACCTTATCTGATGCTCTATTATTTGACTTTATATATGATTCTTCGGTTTAATCTTGTCTTAATTTCTCTAAGGCCTTCTTTTTGTTGCTATATTGTTGTTTTTTGTTGTTTAAGTCTCAGCATTTACTCTTTATGTTGCACCTCTATTAAATTACTTCTGATTACATGGTTTGATATTCTTAACTGGAGAATAATATTCGCTCGCCTATGTTACGGCTTAAGGATATGCACAGGAACTAAACTATTGTGTTTTGGCTTGTGTAGCAAATCAGTACTCTGGCAGGAAATCAAGTTCCTAGCTCTTTTGTATGGGAAGTACTTTTCACTATGGGCATCATTGGCCTTGGCCTATTTCTTTTTGCACTACTCATCGGAAATATGCAAAATTTTCTTCAAGCACTTGGCAAGAGGTATGAAGTCCTTGACGACATCTTCTTCATACCAAATTATTTTAATATTGTTTTTGGAGCAAGGTACTAACTTCCGATTTCTGTATACATTTCTGTCCCCGTAGAAAGACAAATCTTATGTTTACTATGAAAATAATAACAAATTATAAAAATTGTGGAAATAATACTATTTAGGTGATTGAAATTATCTCATTTCAGGTGGATACTGAAATAACCTCTGAAATATTGAACTTCTCTTACTCTTTTTCTCCAAATTTGGGTGAAATGTATTGTTCATAGAATGTTTGTTCTTTTTAACAAGAGAAAGAGTCATTCATATCAATATGTGAAAATGTACTACTTCCTAAACGAAAGAAAACCCCAATTTTCCAAGTGAAACGGTTATGGCCTTGTGGGTTTGGGTTTTACGGCTCTATTCCTGTTGTTGCACTGCAAAGTGGTTATGAGTTTATGGCATCAGCTGGAGTCTTCCTAGGACGATGCGTCAAGCTATCATTCAATCGCAGACTCTGAAGACTGGCAAGGAGGTTTGGAACCTGGCCCCTTTTGCAATCATCTGCTGTCTTGGGAAGGACAGGAACGATATGAATATGATATGAAGGAGTCTATTCCCATAATGTCACTAAGGTGGAAGATGTAAAAGGGTTACTATTCCATTGGAGTAGAAACTTTGATTGGGCTAGGTCTTAATCGTACTATGATTTTGTTCATAATCGGGAAGCTATTACATAATTCTTTTTCTATATATTAATTCTATGTTAAAAAAAAAAATAGAAAACATTTTGCGAAAATCACGACACAGGTTGTATCAAACTCTTTCTATTCCCCAAAGCGGTTGTAAGAGTAGCGAACTTGATCTTATCCAGATTCACTCTTCCTCCCTCAGAGATAACTTTATTTCGTGTTTTTCCTAAATTGGTAATCCAGCAGAGTTGCATGAAAACTCAACTTCCGAAGTTCTTTTTACCTCCTTTGGAACACAAACACTTCCCCATTCTGAAAGTACTTCAATCAAATCTCTAGGATTTGACCAAAGGGAATGTTTGTTATTTCGATTTTTCATGGATATATACAAAGACGAAACTGTAGGTGAATGTTACTGTAGGTTTAGTTTGAAACAGAAATATTTTGTTCTTTTAGTGGAAGTATGTTAACATTTAGAATAATTCTTTGGAATTTGCAAATTTTATTTATTTGCTCAATTGCAATTAACCTGTTATAATATAAGGTGGAAAACTTTAAATATGTGCATTTGCTGTGAAATTCTTTTGGTTGTGGCAAATTTGGATGCAGCCTCAACTTCCGGGTCACAGAAACTGTAGGAAAAGAAGAAACAAAGCCTTATTAGTTAAATATGTCATTGCTTGTGCATGATAATAATTCCTATATAGAAAACTTACTATTTTTACGATTTCACACATTTGTTATACATAATACACTCACCCCTTAAATTATTGGCTTTCATTTGTTTTGAAGGAAACTGGAGATGCAACTACGACGTCATGATGTTGAACAATGGATGAGTCATCGTCGCTTGCCAGAATCGGTGAAAAGGTGTAACAATACTCTTTGCTCATCTTATTTCGTCAGTGTTCTTTTTTTACATGGCCTCGTTTCATTTTCTTTCGTCAGTGAAAATGATATTTTCACTACTACATACATGTACTGCATAGATAATTAGAAGTCACTGCAGAAATAAATGGTTAAGATATAAAATGCATTTAATAACAGACAAATTCTTCTTTATTTAATAATGAGACGGCAAAATTGAATGAAAAGGCCCAAAGTAATGAATAAGAATGAAGATTAAACTGCCGGCATAACTTCCATGAAGATATATGTTGTAATCTTGATCTTTGGGAGAATCAGTTCGTTCTGGAATTTGGGACTCGAACCATATTCCAAGATATATCTTGTAATCTTGATCTTTTTGGTCCTATTGAAGTAAAGCTTCTTTGTCAAAAAAAAAAAGAGAAAAAAGACTGTTACTCAGTTCCGAAAAAAAAGTTGGAGATTTTCAGTGATCGGAGATGAAATTGTTTGCTGTAGAAGTAAACATTTTTCTGGAAATCTTTAAGGTCTTAATACACTTGATGTAAACACAGTGAAAGCTCGTTAATCTATTAAAAGCTATTTAGCAAAAGCAACTAAAATCAAGTAAAAGATTAAATAAGAAGAAGATACTTTTAATAATTTGTTCTTAACTGCTATGTTGCTTAAAACTTTACTTTCCTAATTTGTTCTTTAATAAAATGAAACTGCTAATATATTTTGGTTGCTTTTCATTAGTATATATATATATATATATATATATATATATATATATATATATATAACTATTACTTTGGTCATTCCATATTTCCGTATGTGTCCCTCTAGAACTCTCGGCTACGTCACTGCCAAGTAATACAAATGTGCTTAAATTTATGTGCTCTTTGTTGTTTAAACTTTAAAAGAGGCAAACTTACTTGAATAATGTTGAGAAGGGAAACTTTATTTTAAGAGCCCCAAGTGAGGCAAAAAGTGCAGTATTTGGAGCCTCCGAAAATAAAAGCAATATCTTGGCACTGTGAAAGTGGTTAAGGAAGCTCCATAGGCATGACGCCTACCTGACTTAAGTAAATGTCAGCCAAGTGAAACGGTACAGTTTCTGACTGGTGTTGACCCGGAAACAGACCATTTTGTAGCATCGCTGTACACTACTCGTTTATAAACATGTCGTACCACCCCACCACGGCCAAATTAGTCGGGAAGAGTCCATGAGCTGGCATCCCCAACCCACGACTTGAGTTGGACGGGAGAGCCCTTGCACAGACCTGTCACGGCTCATCCTCCAGGGTCACGTCTAGGGCCATAAAGCAATTATATTTCAAACCTCACCATTTGGGCGTAATCTGTTCTGTTTTCCGCCATGGCCATGCCTATTGACCTGTGTTTTCAATTGTAGAAGTTGTTGTTGTGGCCCTTAATGTTCTCTCTTGATTTTCTTTTCTTGTTGAATGGTGAGGGTGTAGCTCTGTGCTACATAAAAGTTAATAGAGATAAACTTTACATTGAAACTTAGAAATTCTAATAATAATAAAGTTCATAATCATTTTTTGTTCTTATTTATTATTTTTATAAAGAGTATTAAAAAGTATATCTTTATAATGTTAATGTTCTTATAATGATACTACACAACTTGTAGAATGGTTAAAAATGTCATCAAAATTTTCAAGTATATAATGTTATACAAAAGCTTGCTTAGGACATTTTACCAGCCAAACATGTTCAAGTTAAGCACAATCTTAACAACCTTATCATCAAATAATGCAGTCGAGTCAGAAGATCAGAGCGCTTTACTTGGGCTGCAACACAAGGTGTAAATGAAGAAGCTCTATTGGGAGGTTTGTCGGAGGACCTTCAGATAGACATACGTCGTCATCTTTTCAAATTTATCAAGAAAGTAAGTTTGGATGCTTAAATTTAGATACTACGTCGTTCTATACCTCTCTGGTCTTACATAATGCATTATACTTTTTATGTGGTCGAGAATCTTTTTTTTTTTTTTTTGCTCTGGAAATATTTTAATTACATTAGTGATGGAAGAAATTTCAGGGGGTTCATTCTCTTACCTGCACACCTGCAATTTCGCTAAAGCTAGGTTGTGAAGAACAAAAACTAACACCTCTGACAATGTAACAATATAGATGACGACTATTTAACACTCTTTATTTCTTCCTTCCAATTTTCTTACCGTTGTTTTAAAAAGGAAAGATTAGTTGTTTATATGCCCTATGGTCGGTTAATATGCTTGGGTAGAGTTTCAATGATACAAGAAGAGAAAATGTCTCATTTGAGTGGCTAATTTGCTTTTTAACATCTTGTGGCTTTTCATTTTTGGGTCTGTCCATATTCAGCACTGAGGTAATCAGGTTATTAAAATGGCCTAGAATCCTGGTTGCAAAGATGATATAATACTTGGAAATATATACGAGGGTATAACCTTGGGCACGGGCAGTTCTATAATCTCGACTCTTGGAGATAAGTTTGTGAGGTGTAATCTTAGCCATTGAAGATAAATTTGGAAGGTATAATCTCAATCCTTAGAGATAAGTTTGGAGATGTAATCTAAACCTTTGGGCATAAGCTTGGGAGGTGTAATCTTTAGCCATTGAAGTGGAAGGTATATCATATAAAAGATACCTCCTCCCATATTTTATAGATATATACATATATACGACATGCTTCGTGCCTATGAACGATATAATTCGACCATTGAGGTGGTATCCACCGCACCTATTATTCCAATATGTCCCCAGGTGCGGTCTGTGAGGGTTTTGGGTTTGTGTATGTATCAGCTAATAATTTCTATAGAATGAGGTGTGTAACACAATAGACAAGAAACCATATTTATTTATTTTTACTTATAAGCCAAGTTGCAATGTAATCTTAAGGATATCACTATTTTAGTGGCTTCATTCTTGAACGGTGTTGTTGTTTCAGGTCCGAATCTTTGCTTTGATGGATGACCCAGTCTTTGATGCCATTTGTGAAAGATTAAGACATAGAATATACACAGAGGGAAGTAAGATACTGTACTATGGGGCTCCAGTTGACAAAATGGTTTTTATTGTGCGGGGGAGAATGGAGAGTGTTGATGCGGATGGAAATAGAGCCGAATTGTCAGATAGGAACGTTTGCGGCGAGGAGCTTCTTGCGTTCTGCCTTGATAATTTGTCAATTTACAGAGGTATTCATCTCATTTTTTAAGATTGATGGTAAGAGAAAGCCACCAAATATATCTGACTTAAACCTGATAATAAAACTGGACAACAGTTTTCGCAAGTCTTATATAAATCGTCTACAAAAGTCTTACAGGTTTGCCTCAAAGTACTGTTATCAAACTAAATCATGTGATATGAGAGAGTTAGGGTTGTCCAGTGAGGTCCGCCTCTGAAGGAACTTCAAGGGCTACAAAATCAAAAGGAAATAAATTATAGGAAATCAATACAGCAGCTAGCAAGTGTGTAGAACTATAAAGTGCCCACCAGACGGACTTGGAGCCGAGGTGGAACTGTGACGATATGGAAGTGAATGACATAGTGGCACTGTATTAAATGACTTGCCGTGGGTAAATAAAAGGTGTGGAATATAATGGATTACAGTGAAGTTGATCAGTCGGCGCATATGATATTGGTATTAAAGTGGTCCAAGCCGCAGAAAGTACTCAACTGTATAAAACATGGAGAGGGTTAAATTTTCCGAAGGCAGGAAAGCAACCTGTGTTATTATTCCGATGGAAATATTAAAGAGAATGAAGGAACGGTCAAGAAACTATTTTAGCTGTTAAAAGTCCTTAGTTTATTTGAGTAGATTCAGTAAAATACACACTTGGGCGAAGTACAAAACTTCTCAGGATTTTGTTGTTGGGAAAAAACGGGCACTTAGGCGCAGCGGAAACAAGAGTTTTTCCCTTTTGTGTTAGTTACGAGGATAATATAGAAGAATATGTTGGAGCAATAAACAAAGAACTGAAAGTAAATAAGACAACGATTTTTAACGTGGGAAACCTCCTCAACGTGAGCAGTAAAAACCACGGGACTCGTAGTCCAACCAAATCAACTATTATAAGCAAAGTAGTTACAGACTACGTCCAACCGAGACTCAGACCCTTCCCAAAAGAATCAATCTCAAACACGAAGAAACACGGAGAAACCCTCACAAGAAAGAACAAAACAGCCCAGAAATCTGCAGTCCAAAACGACCCTAAATTCACTAAGATTCCGGCGACCAATCAACGATCCCTCCGTACAAATACTAGATAAATATGTCAAGAACAGTTCTGCCAAATTTCAGCTCAATCGGAGAAGAACTCACCGTCGGATTTTCCGAACAACGAAGACTGCGCGTGCTGAAAAAGTTCTGCCCCGCTCTTCTCGGCAACCTCCTTCTCTCCCTTCTTCTCTTGTGCGTTTCTAATTGTGTTCTCCCCTTTGGTGCTTCACACACATCTAAATTAGGTTAAGGTAGTATTTATAGACTCCCCCTTAATCCTAATTCCACCGTCATAAGTAACCGACCCAAAGAAACTCGACTCAGGCCCATGTTTGGTTTCCTAATCCAAACCAAACTAGGTTTCCCCACTAGGAGGAAAACCCAACAAACTCCCCCTCCGACTAGGTGGGAGAAACAGCCAGCCATGTTGTCCCCTTGACCGCCCTGGAAACAGCCAGCTCCGCTTTTCCTCGACAGTCCTGGACAACCAGCCCCGCTATCCCTAACAATTTTTTCATCGTATACATCTTATTGTTTCTTGTCTTCCAAGCAAATAACTGCTCCAACTTCAACCACAACGAACGAGCATTAGTCTCATTCTCAATATCATGCAACACATTGTCATCTATCCATTGACTCATCAAACCACACACTTGACGATGTAACAATGCCCACTGATCTTCAGTCGCCCGCTGATCTTCAGTCTTCTCATCAGGTTTCTTCTCATGAAACACCAGAGCGTGAAATTCCTTCACAAAGAGCAAGTCTTCCATCTTACTCTTCCATAGATGATAATTAGCACCATTCAAACTTATCATTCTACCCATATTTTCCATCACTAACACAAACAAACCAATAACCGAAGTTATCACAATCCAAAGAATTCTCTAACCTGGAGCTCTGATACCACTTGTTGGGAAAAACGGGCACTTAGGCGCAGCGGAAACAAGAGTTTTTCCCTTTGTGTTAGTTACGAGGATAATACAGAAGAATATGTGGGAGCAATAAACAAAGAATTGAAAGTAAATAAGACAACGATTTTTAACGTGGAAAACCTCCTCAACGTGAGAAGTAAAAACCACGGGACTCGTAGTCCAACCAAATCAACTATGATAGCAAAGTAGTTACAGACTACGTCCAACCGAGACTCAGACCCTTCCCAAAAGAATCAATCTCAAACACGAAGAAACACGGAGAAACCCTCACAAGAAAGAACAAAACAGTCCAGAAATCTGCAGCCCAAAACGACCCTAAATTCACTAGGATTCCGGCGACCAATCAACGATCCCTCCGTACAAATACTAGATGAATATGTCAAGAACAGTTCTGCCAAATTTCAGATCAATCGGAGAAGAACTCACCGTCGGATTTTCCGAACAACGAAGACTGCGCGTGCTGAAAAAGTTCTGCCCCGCTCTTCTCGGCAACCTCCTTCTCTCCCTTCTTCTCTTGTGCGTTTCTAATTGTGTTGCCCCCTTTGGTGCTCCTCACACACATCTAAATTAGGTTAAGGTAGTATTTATAGACTCCCCCTTAATCCTAATTCCACCGTCATAAGTAACCGACCCAAAGAAACTCGACTCGGGTCCGGGTTTGGTTTCCTAATCCAAACCCAACTAGGTTTCCCCACTAGGAGGAAAACCCAACATTTGTGTCTAAGGCTCTACTACACAAGGAATGAAATTTTGGGAGGTGTGGAAATAGAAAAATTTCGGCCGGATTCGAAATATAATTCCTGGCATTGTTAAGAAAAAGTAATTAAATTTGCGTTTTGGTGGAAATTTCTGTACACATGGAAATATTTTGGTCATTACAACCGAAATATTTCAAATTTAATTCCTTGCTGCTACATAGAATGTCAACCTTAACCTTATTGCTTCTGCGTCGTAAGCTTATCTTGTATATTCTTTTCCGTTTCTATTAATATTAGTTCAAAGTTTAAAGAAAAAAATCGAACATTGATATTGCATTTCTTACGTATACCAAACTTATTACCCTACCTCTTATGAGGTTAATTAAAGTACTTGTGCATAAAGTGATATAGGGTTTGGATTAAAGTTATAGTATTATAATATTTTATTTTGCAGATGGAACAAGAGGCAGGTACCCGGGATATCGATTGCTTTCTAACAGGACAGTAACCTGCTTAACTAATGTTGAAGCATTTTCGCTCAAAGGTGCTGATATTGAGGAAGTCACTTCCTACTATGAAGGATTTTTGCGGAAGCCACTTGTTCAAGCAGCTATAAGGTAATTCTGCCAAATCCTTTAGACTTACGTGAGGTGAATATCAAAGATATTTAGACATCAAATTAACCAACTTCTATGTTATCGGCTCATATTTCTATCTTCTGTCTTGACTGAGAATCCACCAACCCCATAGGGTCGGCTGGATCTATATCCGTAACAGTAATTCTACATGGAGATAAGTCCACACACAAATTACATTTTTAACCTAGAAAGGTAATTATTGGCCTCAACACTATTATGTGCAACTGCAGCCTAGATGTCTGTACAAATCTCACACTATAGTCACTGAAGTTACTAAGGTGGTGTTTTTTTTTCTATTGTTTGAATCTGACTCATCAGAGTCTGACTTACTTGAGTACAATACTCATTTAAGGTAATTTAGTGGATCCGTAATTCAGAGGCTTATTTTGTCTGACTCGCATGGACCCAAAATCAGTATGTATCAGCTTATTCAGACAAAAAACAGACATTCTAATATCATCACAAGTAAGCCATTCAGACCATTCGGACGAGTCAAATCTGAACTAAGAAGAAACAGCACCTAAATTAAGAAGAGACACCACTTAGTATTCCTATCGACACCGCAAGATATATGAAACGGGGTATCCATATGTGATATAACTTCATACATAAGTTTATTAATTTGAAAAAAATGGATGTAGTAATTGATTATCAAAATTGTAGTTTTAGCAGTATAATGGTGTTATGTTTTAACTTGATGATAGGTATGAATCGCCCTACTGGAGAGGGCGTGCAGCTTCAATCATCCAAGTAGCGTGGAGGTACAGAAAGAAGCGTTTAAACCGTACAGATAGCAACTCATTCGGACAGTGAGAATCATTTGGAATTGATGTAGTTATTGTTCTCCTGGAAAGCATATAAATGAGAATGTAGTTTGGACCAAAAGGGTGTCTTTCTGAGTACCTGCCATGTAAGAGTTTAGGTCACTACGTGTTTCTTGGTGTAAATGTTTCGAGATGGAGACAGCAAACAGAGACTCTTGTAATTTCAAACCGTTCTATAGTAATCAAAATTTTTTATGAGATGGAGGCATATGTAATACTTGTAATAGCTTTAAATAGGGGAGCATGGTTAATCCAATCCATTAAGTAGTGATACCAAAAACCCTAGGACATATCTGGCCTGCCGAATCCTGGCTGCTCAAGCAAGATCTATTCTCCAAGATGTAACAACCAATTATCCTGCAAGCTACATACAAAGAGGTTGAGGGAACGGAAATCACAACCACGAGCAGCCCTTTGAACCTAGACATTTCTCGGTTTAGGTGACATGTTATTGATTCTCCATCATCTACGAAGAGTTCCAGAGGTACGCTGCGGGTTTGGAATTAAAAAAGCGAACCAAGAGCAAGACGAGAACAGAAATCCTTTCAATCAAGACTTCCTTCTACCTATTCAGGGCAGTAAATCTCTTACTTTCTCTTTAATTTTGATTCTATGTATTAACATGGTATTATAGCTTGTTTCAGTTGAATCTTTTTTGTTTCACTTGTCGATCGATCTCTTGTGTGTAATCTTGCCTAGCTTCTGTTTTTTCCGGGTCTACCTTAGTAGTTTTCATCCTAATCTGCCCACTTATCTTTTGTTCGCAGGTGTATATTAATATTCATATCCTGGAGCACAACTGTTCTATCTTGCTCATATATATATATATATATATATATATATATATATATATATATATATATATATATATATATATATATTTCTTTTATATGTTATCTCTACAAATGCCATTAGTGTTTTGCTTCTTGTTCTGTTATTTTCAATGTTTAGTTTTCTTGTTTCATCTCTAGTGTTATTTCCTTTCATTTGTGACTTTTCTAGCATATCTCTTATGTTTTAATTAGTTCTCTTTTAACCCCTTATTCTTAGAGGGTGTTTGATTTTTTAGCACTTGTAAGTGCTAGCACTTAGTAAGTGATTATCACTTAGTAAGTGATATCACTTGTAAGTGCTATGGCGTTTGTTTTCCATTGTTTCTAAGTGTTTGATTTTTGTTTTTATGTTAATTTTAAATGTCATAAAAATGAGAAATTGTCTATTTTGACCTTAAAGTAGTTACATTTTAGCATTTCATGCTAATTCATTATGCTCGCGAGTTTGGATACAAGATAATTACGATTTATGAATACTTAGTGTTGAAAAATATTAACCTCAAATAATTAAGAATTATGAACGAGAAAAAACTTACGTTGCGTTATGGAGTTTGGGTGGTTCCGTGATTAATGAAGGAAGAGATGCGAAAAAATTAGAAAAAAAGCTTAGGTGCAGGATGAGTGAAGAAGGAAAAGAGTCGTCGCTAAAGTCATAAAATTTTTTTTTACTTATCAATTGTTTAAGATTTTCTCTTTAGTTATAATTATATTGGTAATTATTATATTCGCAGAAGGATAAAAATGTCTTTTTTAGCACTTAGAAAGTAAGTGCAAAAAAATAAGCTCCAAGTTGGAGCTTACTTTTTTGCACTTACTTTGACCCCACTTACAAGTGATATTCACTTAATAAGTGCGAAAATCAAACACCCTCTTAGTTTTTCAGTTTTTTCTGTTTTTGTTCCTCCCAGTTAGTCTTAGGACTTGACCTTTTGTTAGTTTGGGCTACTGTACGTTTGGGCCCATTATGGTGGTTGGTGTCGGTTATCTCCCTGTTACTCTTAGGCTTCGTCCTTTTGATAGTTTGAGCCCATTGAGTGTTTGGGCTTTTTTTGGTTTGCCAGTGGTCTCCTATTTAGAGTCCTCATCTTGGCCCTCAATGAATTACACTCATAGCTCTCTCTACCTTAAAATTCTTAGCTGGAATGTTAGGGGCACATCCACCTTCTCCCTAGAAAACACCCTCTCTCCATGGTTATTCAAAAAATCCAGATAATCTCTTGCTCTCATAGACGAAACATATGTTTTTAATATGCGTAAACATATCCCTATAAACAAACACGATAACTATCACTTTGTTGACCCGATCAATAAGGCGTTTGGTCTTGCTTTATACTGGAAAACAAACTTTAACATCAAGATCAATACTTCTAGTAATAACATGATTCATGCATGCTGCCATGATGTTAATAGTCATAATGATCTCTACATTACCGATTTTTATGGTTGTCCCTATAGTAAAAATAAACTGTCCCCTTGGAGAGCCTTAGATAACATTGGACTGGTCCTTGAGTCGTTATAGGGGATCTGAATTGTATCTTTGACCCCCTAAAGAAGATCGGAGATAAGGACAACACATACTCAATCACTCCCTAATTAGGCGATTTATTCAAAGTATGGGCCTGACAAACATAGGCTATCAAGGTTCTCCTTGTACTTGGACCAATAGACAATATGCTGGTAATCTTATTAAGGAGCGATTAGACAGAGCGTTGGTTAATGATGATTGGTCTCTGACTCTTGTCTTGCCCATCTGGATACCGTTGGATCTAATCACAACCCCATCTATCTTACCAACTCTAAGAATATCCACTCAACTTGGATGTGTCATCTGGACTGCCATGAGTTCATTGCTAACGAGTCCACTCGACTAGGACCACAACACCCTTCTCACATCCAATATCAGCTCAAACTCTTGAGTAAACATTTGACTAATTGGAATAGAGAAGTCTTTGGTAATATTAATAAACAAATCAATTTGCTTACTGATTCTCTTCAAAATTCCACTAACCAGGCTCAGCATATCGCGTTCACTAAGAGCCTTGAAGAGTTGTACTATAAACAAGAAAGTATATGGAAAGAAAAATCTAGAAATAACTTCGTCAACTTAGGAGACAAAAACACTAACATTCCCTGACTATTAAGCGGAACCGTGGTAACCAAATCCACTCCATTCAGGATACCAATGGAGACTGGCAAACAGAGAAGGAAATTCATGAGATTTTCGCCACATATCTCCAAGTTATTACTACCTCTAGTAACACCAACACTTCGACCGTTATTACAGATATTTTCCTTCCCTCTAATTCTAATAGACAAAATGTTGCCATATCTGCCATTCCAACTCAGTATGAAATTGACCAGGCTATCCACTGGCTTAAAAAGGAAGCGGCTCCGGGACCTGATGGTTATCTCCTCTTCTTCTTTCAGGCCAACTAGGACATTGTTCAAGTGGAAATTTAGGGTATGGTTCGTGACTTCTTTGAAAACATGACCATTCCACGTAATATAAAAGAGAGAGAGAGAGAGGGAGAGAAAGAATAAAAAAGAGAGAGATAGAGAAGACGAGCAGGAGAGAGAGGGTGAGAGAAGGAGATGAATATTTAGGGGCAGAAATCAAAAGAACTAATTTTTGGACTGAAAATGAATATGTTCTTTAAGTCTTTATTCCCCGGAGATTTTTCTTTATTCCCCAAAGTCGCGGTCATTTGTTTTTACTACATTTTCAGTATTTTACATTTTTACTAGCATTTTCTTGATTACATTAGCATCTGTTATGAATATGTTAGAAGTAGGTTAATAATCCTTTTATTATTTCGCTAGCATCTTATTGATTCTAACAACATTCTTACATATAACAGAATTCTCAAAAAATTTATAGCAGTTTATTTATTTTAAAAATTCAATAATATACATATAAAAATAAATTCTTCTGAAATTAGGATTGTATTTCTCTACCATCTTATTGATTCTAACAACATTATAAAAATTTATTTAAGAAGAAGGACCATTTTTTTTCTCTAAAATTACTTTGATTCTCCTACAATAATTATATTTCTCTAGCATCTTATTGATTCTAACAAAATTTGTCTGACAATTATATTATGTTAACCAAATTTTTGACATTTCTCTAGCATTTCACTGATTCTCCTGCGCATGTCTTAAATTATGTTTCTCTAGCATTTCATTGATTCTCCTGCAATACTTATATTTCTCTAGCATCTTATTTATTCTAACACAATTCTCCTGAAATTATATTATGTTAACCAAATCTTTATAAAAAAATGTATAACTAAAAGTTTGGTCATTACGATAAACGGAAAAGGAAACTTTTGTTGTTGAAGGAAATTTCCTTTTTGAAGAAATAATTTAGTGAATCTTTAATTTGAGTTTTTTTTTAACTTAGGATAGGTTAGGTAGTAATAGAAAATCAAAAGTTAGACATGTTATTTTGCTCTAAGTGGATTTATTTTCTATTCCGAATTATTGTTGGGCTCTAGACCATTGATCATTCGAGTTTGAACTTAAAATTCATCCTCCCCTGAATATATCACAAAAATAACAAACAACACTAAATTAAATACGAGATGAGGTAGTGATACGATATTAAATATTACATTGGCATTCTTGATATTGCATTTGACCGCCTAGAATTGAACATAAGTTAACTTCATTATGGTGGATTTCTGCAAGAGCCAAGAGGCACTTCTCGATCATATCAGATATGAGAAACATGTTGTAGTTGCAAATTGCAATCATACGGGCAGCAGAACATTTGCCGACGAAAAGAGCTCGCCTGGACAACAAGAATTTTCTTCAAAGATGAGAAAAACCTTTTTCTTTTACACGCATAATACATGTACACGTATGGGCAGCAGAACATTTGCCGACGAAAAGAGCTCGCCTGGAAAACAAGAATTTTCTTCAAAGATGAGAAAAACCTCTTTCTTTTACGCGCATAATACATGTACATGCTATTTGCTGCGCGGCACAGACAAGTGAGTTTCAGTTGGATGGCAAGCTAGGTGAAGCAACTTTGTTGTGAAATCAAAAGAATTCCCATTTGCATCAACACCTGTTATAAAAGATATTAGATGGTCTCAGTATCTCTCAACAATTAACTCAACACCATGTAAACAACATATTGCAAAATTTGTTTCGAAGAATAAAAGAAAAAAATTTGACTTGATATTTACCGTGTAAACTAGATTTGCCTTACTAATGCTACACCGAGAATTCCATATTTACTATGTAGGTAATAGTAAGAAAATGACTAGTATATACATGTAAGAATATATGGATGGACATGATAGATGGTGGAGGTTCAATTGTTTATCGTTTTTTATCTTCCATGAATGTTGATAAACTATGTCGAATTAACCACGTACATGTAGACTCAATGATAATAAACGTTTAGCACGTTCTAAATATAATTGTAGGAGGTTTTAAGGTCCCAAACTCAAAATTTTGTTCTTTGCATAATGTTAACATTTGGTTCGGTTATCTAACCAACCAAACAATGAACGCATTAGTTCAGATTGAATTTTACAACAACCAAACCCTTTGTCCACAAGTTTTTGGTGCAACGGTTGGACACCCGTCTTAGGCCACGAGGTCATGGGATCGAGTCTCGGTGGAAGCAGTATGCCATCAAGATTTATCCCATGTAATTTACGCTATAAATAAAGTAAAATAACATTGTATAATAAATTTGTTGGACTTTAGGCCTCTTTCATATCATTGGACCTTTAGGCTTCTTTGTTCATGGTTTAAATTAGGCAGTTATCGTGTTTATCATATCTTTCTGATGTATCAATGTCTTGTAACGACTAACGTAGATCGTAGTTGAATTCTTAAAAAAAAAAATACGAACCCTTTAGATCGGACTATGAATAGGGTTAAAAAGTCTGTCATCCAACCGATGTTCACGAACCAAACTACCCACCGAGCCGACCCAATGATATCATTACTCGTAACCAGTCTTCAACCCGATTCCCACCCCTACGAGGTTTTTCTGTATTAATTAAACACAGCTCCAAGAACTTGGGCACGATTCCTCAGCAGATTTCTGATCATAGTAAACCCTAACCTCTTCTAATCATCAAATCATGCTGAAATCAGCTTTCACTCCTTTTCTTTCAACAATTCCCACTAAACCCAAATTCCCCTTCTTTACCTACAAAGCTTTAACTCAATGCTCACAAACTGTTCGAGAAAATGCCTCAACGAACACCAATAACACCTACCAACCATCCCTCTCTTATCCAACTTCAGCTTATATCCACCTTCCCTTTTGTAGAAAACGTTGCCATTACTGTGACTTCCCCATTGTAGCTCTTGGTTCTTCTTCTACCCAAACTTATGATGATGACAACCAAGACGACCCTCGAATTACAAATTATGTTAAACTCATTTGTCGAGAAATCGAAGCTACATTATCAATATCTAACAATGACCCACCTCTTAAAACTATATTTTTTGGTGGAGGAACACCATCTCTTGTATCACCAAGACTTGTTTTAAAAATCTTAGAAACATTGAAGTCGAAATTCGGACTGTATTCTGATGCAGAAATTTCAATAGAAATGGATCCTGGAACATTTGATGCCAATAAAATGAGGGATTTTTTGGAACTTGGAGTTAATAGAGTCTCTCTTGGAGTTCAAGCATTTCAAGAAGAATTGTTAAAAGCTTGTGGAAGAGCTCATAATCTAAATGAGGTTTATGAAGCTATTGATATTATTGGTTCTTGTGGTGTGAAGAATTGGAGTTTGGATCTTATTTCATCTCTTCCTCACCAGACACCAGAAATGTGGGAGAAGAGCTTGGGATCCACCATAAAAGCACAGCCTACTCACGTCTCCGTTTATGATCTGCAAGTCGAGGATGGCACCAAGTTCGGCTTATTGTGAGTTATCTTAAAACCCACTTGCTCTCCGAGCTCACTCATAACTATATGTATATGTTAAATTTGTGACCATCCGACTTAAAACCAATTGGCACTGAGTAGAGAGGACCTAGATATTGTATTCTTGGTTGCTAGAATCCCCTTTCTCATGTCGGACGATTCTTACACGTCCCACAGTGTGGGGGTTTTAGCCTAACACGTCTCTTTTTGTTGGGTGACATGGAGCACGTGTAGCCATTTGGCCTAGCTCCTATACCATGTTAAATATGTAACCATGCCACACAAAACCAATTCGCAACGAGTGGGGATACCTAGATATTACATTCTTGGTTACTAGAGTACCCTTTACCATGTGGGACTATTTTAAGCTCGTTGCTCTAAGTAGCAGGAAAAAGGGTGGGCTTGGATTCTCCTATATGCGAACTAGTGATACTAGTTAAGTAGCTGTGATTTTTCCAGTTTCAATGAATTTGAGTGCTAAATGCTGTAATTATACAGGTACAAACCAGGTGAGTTTCCTCTACCCAATGACACTCAGTCAGCAGAGTTCTACAGAATGGCTTCAAAAACACTCTCAAATGCTGGTTACAATCATTACGAGATTAGTAGCTACAGTAAAGATGGGTATGAATGCAAACACAATCTTACGTACTGGAAGAACGGATCTTTTTACGGATTTGGTCTTGGATCTGCAAGTAATCTTGGTGGGGTAAGATTTTCGAGACCAAAAAGGATGAAAGAGTATATGGGTTATGTGCAGAATTTGGAAGATGGAGTCTTGAATCACGATGAAAATGGTCATGGTGATTCCAAGGACTTACAAACAGATGTTATAATGCTTTCACTTAGAACTGCTAGAGGTCTAGACTTGAAGTCTTTTAAAGAAACATTTGGTAGTTCTATTATTCTTTCTCTCTACAAGATCTTTAGACCATATATAGAAAGTGGGCATGTCGTTCTCTTAGATGGGAAAAGAAGGGCTTTGACTAAAGAGGAGCTCAGCTCAGTATTCTCTAATGAAAACAAGATTGAAGATAAGGTGGGCTTTATTCGACTTAGTGATCCTGATGGTTTCTTACTATCAAACGAGTTGATATCCATCGCTTTTAATGCTATATCTCCGTAAATTCGCAGTCACTTTGCATTTTACTTTGTCGCCAGAGAATGTGGTTATGTATTAGATAATGGCAAAGAAGCTGTGAACAAGGAAACATTTCAAGATACAGTAAGCAAGAAAGAACGAATCTGACAAAGTTGTTTCATCCTTACACTATCCACCATAGGGTAAAATGAAGCCTGAATCGAAGAACATGAAGTCCCTCAAAATTGATTGAACTTGAAATTAAAGTAAATGCTTTAGGAAGGCTTGTTATACAGACATATATATAAGTTAAGATCTTGCTTTCTCATTTGTCCGCATTTATCTGGTTAATTGAGACAAAGATCCAGAGTAGTTTTACAGGCTCCCTACTGCTAAATTTGTTCGGAACGCCTATAGCAATTACAGATTTACAGGATCCTTAGAGGAATTACAAGGGTGCTTATAGCAATTCCTTCGGCGTTTCGATTGATGGTTTGATAGCAGAATATTAATGCTTTCTTTTCCTAAGTCATAAAAGCGTCCCGGGGTTTGAACTTTATCAGAAACAAATTTTAAAACGTCTGTTTTTATCAGATTTTGTGATGTCTAATTCGTCTGAATGTCTGATTTTAGGTGATGTGGGTAAGAGGATTTTGAGTGATTAGGGGAGTGGGAGAAAAAAAAAAATCACGAGCTAAAGTTTTTTCACCCTTGGATTATACCTGTCCAATTGAGTTACTACTAAAAGTCAACGGTTAGGATTTTAATTAGATGCTCATCCAACGGTTGTTAATAGATTACATAAAAAAATCCATGAAAGGATAAAAATGACATTTTTTTTTTCTTCATGTCGACCTTCTTCTTCAACCACCACTAGAAAGAAAAAGAAAACCAGAGTTTGATCTTTAATTCTTGAAGCTATTCAGAGTCAACCCACAAAATTATACTCCTACTAGCTGTACTTATTAAACAAATCAATTCATCCCAACACTTTCTTTTTAAAATAACTCAATAATCCAATTTGACCATCTCAAAGGAGCTTCATTCATCTTCCCCACTTTCTCTCTCTTTAAACATGAAATTCAGATCTCAGCTCAAAACCCATTTCTAATTTCTACATGAAATTGACTTCTAATGGAGAAATTTCTTGTTCTGGTGATTCTACTAGGGTTAATTATTGGTGGGTATGGTCAGAAAATCTTGAATCAACAAGCTCCATGGAGGATTCATACTTTGTTTTCAGTAGAATGTCAAGATTATTTTGATTGGCAAACAGTTGGACTTGTTCATAGCTTCAAAAAGGCTAAACAACCAGGACCTATTACCAGACTTCTAAGTTGTACAGAAGAGGAGAAGAAAAAGTATAAAGGGATGAATCTTGCTCCTACTTTTGAAGTTCCTTCTATGAGTAGACACCCTAAAACTGGAGATTGGTAATTGATTATGATTCTTAATCAACTTAGGGTTTCTGATACTTAATTGCATTTACTTGATCTTTCATTAGTTTACTCAATTTTGATTTGTTTTCCTGTTTATAAGTTTCCTAATTTCTGATCTTTTCAATTCTTATTAACGAGATTAGCTACTCTTTATGGTAATTGCTATGCTTTCAGATAGTGAAAATGTCTGTTCTTACTTAGATTGTTAATGACCTTTTTTGTTGTCTCTAAACTATGGTACTTCATTCTTGCATATCTTTTAGTGATTTTAGGGCATTTGATTTCTTTCTGTTTATGTATTAAAACTAGAATGTCATTTAGAGTTGGTGCAACTCAAACGTCATTTCATTCTTGACCGAACCCTTTGGTTCTACTTAGCGAGTAAAATGCGGCAATACTATCTACCAGTACTCAAATAACTTTAACTACTAGTCTATCAAGTAGAGAAGCAATCCAAATGAGAAGTGTTACTTAAAATGTACTTTAGACAACTAAGAAACTCAAACCCTGATACAACATGAAATTCATAGAAGTATGACTTTTACTTTCATTCTGGTACCTTGTTATCTTTTCATTCGTTTTAATTCGTCTTAATTCTATCTCTTGATAACTTGTATTCTTGCTGTTTGGTTCCGGTTCTTCCATTTTCTTCTTACCTGATCTGTTTGGAACAAATTCCGTGGTCTTTCTCATTCTAATTTTTGCGTCGGTCTTTTTTTCTTGTTTCTTTGCTTAGTTTGTACTGTTCATGATACAGCTAGTTATTTCTATTTTCCATTTCTCTCCTTCCAAATTCCAATTGCCATTACATATCTTTCTCGTTTCCATGTTGAAACGATCATAAAAAAGATACTATTTTTTCTAGCTCCAGTAACGATAGATTTTTGGCAGGTATCCTGCAATTAATAAGCCTGCAGGAATTGTCCACTGGCTTAATCATAGCGAAGATGCAAAGAATGTCGATTGGGTTGTTATCTTAGACGCTGACCAGATCATAAGAGGTCCAATAATACCCTGGGAACTAGGTGCTGAGAAGGGACATGCAGTTGCTGCATACTACGGGTATTAAAGAAAATTTTCCTCCGATTGTCTTAGCATTAGAAGTAATCGTGCTTCATAGATAAGATTTATGGATGTTACTTGCTACAATATACCCAAAATACTCCTGATAATCAACTCTTTCTACATACACGCTGAAAGCCAAACATCTACTTGACATTCATCGGATATACTTTATGCGTCGAATGATACCTTCACATGCGAAAGAAGAAATGATATTTTTGCTTAAATGCTCGTCATACCTTCTCTGATATGATTACTAGGTTTATCTTTCTCCGGTCGTTCATTACATGTTTCTAGTATCAAATGTACCACCAATTTTATAATAAAAACTGCATTTTCAGATACTTGGTTGGATGTGATAATCTTCTAGCCCAACTACACACAAAACATCCAGAACTCTGTGACAAGGTTGGTGGGCTTTTAGCTATGCATATTGATGACCTTAGAGCATTGGCCCCAATGTGGCTTTCGAAGACAGAGGAAGTGCGGGAAGACCGTGCTCACTGGTCAACCAACTTAACTGGTGATATTTATGGCAAGGGGTGGATCAGCGAGATGTATGGATATTCATTTGGTGCAGCAGAAGTTAGTGAATTCAAAATTGTCCCATCTTAAATTTTCTGATTTAGGTGCATTAGTTGATCGAAGTTCGATTTCTTTTTCAGGTGGGACTTCGACACAAGATTAATGACGACTTGATGATCTATCCCGGTTATACACCACGAGAGGGAGTTGAGCCTATTCTTTTTCATTACGGGTTGACATTTACTGTCGGAAATTGGTCTTTCAGTAAGCTAAATCATCACGAGGATACCATTGTTTATGACTGTGGACGACTCTTTCCTGAGCCTCCTTATCCTAGAGAGGTAGATACCAAAAACCTAGAAGTTTGAACTCTCACACCCGACGAATTATACACCAGGTCTTCCTATAAATTCATTTAGCATTTCCTTGATGCAGGTTCAATCGATGGAATCTGATCCAAACAAAAGGCGTGGCTTACTTCTGAGCATAGAATGCATAAACACTTTAAATGAAGGGCTTTTATTACACCACACATCAAGTGGATGCCCTAAGCCAAAATGGTCAAAATACTTGAGCTTTCTAAAAAGCAAGACCTTCGCCAAACTCACTCGGCCAAAATATTTAACTCATAGTACCCTAAATGAGAAAGCTGAGGAGAAGCAAGAAAAGTTTGACGAGCCTGAAATGCCGCATCCAAAGATCCATACAGTTTTCTCCACCGAATGTTCCACATATTTCGACTGGCAAACTGTAGGACTTATCCACAGCTTCCAACTGAGTGGGCAGCCTGACAATATTACACGTCTTCTCAGCTGTACAGATGAAGACCTGAAGCACTATAAGGGTCACGATCTAGCTCCTACCCATTATGTTCCGTCTATGAGTCGGCATCCTTTGACAGGTGATTGGTAAGTCAAGGTCCCCTTATTATATATGACAAATTATTTAATGATTCAACACTGAACTATCATTCTTTGAGCTCTTGCTAATAGTCGTAGATCTTAACATGATACTGGTGGACGTGGAAATATTCTGCCATATGGCCCATATCCTATGGAAATATAGGGTGAATTAGTTGTAGCTCAACTACGTTGTGTGTGTGTAGGATTGAGTAGTTTTTAAGCTTCCAAATCCCTTTCTATTAGCTTCAAGACATGGTTTTTGCTTGAACTTGTATTCCGAGCCCGAATGACAATTTTGAGAATATGTAATTTAGATAGTATATTTGAAAAATTTTTACTCGCGGAACCAAAAAGTTTACGTTTTAAGTTTGCTTTAACAATAATATTGTTCTTTTCCTTACAATTTCAGGTACCCAGCAATCAATAAGCCAGCAGCTGTCCTTCATTGGCTTAATCACGCAAAGATTGACGCAGAATACATAGTTATTCTGGACGCAGACATGATAATGAGAGGTCCAATTACACCATGGGAATTTAAAGCTTCACGAGGCCATCCAGTTTCGACTCCTTATGAGTAAGATAAAATTAGTTTCTCGGTAGATGCACATATATGCATGTATATATTTTATGTTCTGATCTTACTAATCTTATGCATGTTAGCTACCTAATTGGATGCAACAACGACCTTGCCAAACTTCATACTAGCCATCCCGATGCTTGTGACAAGGTTGGAGGCGTTATCATCATGCATATAGATGATTTACGTAAATTTGCTCTTCTATGGCTGCATAAGACTGAGGAGGTGCGGGCCGACAAAGCCCATTACTCGAAAAATTTCACAGGAGATATTTATGAGGCTGGGTGGATCAGTGAGATGTATGGTTACTCCTTTGGTGCAGCCGAGGTAGATATCTCTCACTCTTAAGTTCTCTAAACTAATTCAAGGGTTGTGTTTGATAGCAAGGAATTTTCTGCGATAAAAGTGTACATGTTTCCATGATTTCTGTGGAAGTGATTCAACGAGGGAAGTAAATAAGTGTATTCCATGGAAATGTTTAAAAAACGCTTTTTGTCAGGGTTGTAATGTAGTGCTGCAACACTTCCCTGGAAAAAAAATTACAACCGAACACCGAAAAGTAGCCGATATCTTTAGAATCCACGTATTTTCATGGAAATGAAGGCTATCAAACACAGTCTTAGGTTGTTACTAACTTTGATGCTAACGAAAAGTACTCTCTTTTCGTCTTTTGTGCAGTTGAATTTGAGGCACGTCATCAACAATAACATATTAATATATCCAGGTTATGTTCCTGAACCCGGTATCAAGTATAGGGTTTTTCATTACGGATTACAATTCACTGTTGGAAACTGGAGTTTCGACAAAGCAAACTGGAGGAATGTCGATATAGTTAACACATGTTGGGCTAAGTTTCCAGACCCACCAGATTCTTCAACACTCAATACCTTGGACGAGCATATCCTACACAGAGATCAGCTGAGCATCGAATGCGCCAAGACACTAAATGAAGCTCTTTATTTGCATCACAAGAGGAAAAACTGTTTAGACCCGTCAAGGAAAATCTCTTTGGACCAAGAAATCAAGAAGGAAACTTCATTTTCTCGTCGAATCGGCAAGATAGATAAAGTACTTAATGTGGTAAGTGGTAAACCTAAGACGATAACTGGATCAAGGAATTCATCTGAACCTGTTACAACAGAGCACAAATTTAACTCTTTAAAGTTCTGGATGGTGGTTCTATGGGCATTTGCTGTCTTGGGTTTCTTGGTAATCATGTCTGTGGTGCTCTCTGGGCGAAAAGGAGAAGGAACGAGAAGTAAAAGCCACAGAAGCAAGAGAAGATCATCTCATACTGCATTTCCTGATACAGATTGACTTCCATATAATTCTGAAACGATATTGAAATCGTGAAAATAGAAACAAAATTTCAAAGTTCACAGAAACAGAGAAGATATGAAGTGTTTCTGAACAGTATATAAACCAGTCTTTCGGGAAGGAAAACGAACGTGGGTTGAAGTGGAACTTCGAGCTCTTCTTGTTTCGACGTAAATTGGCATTTTGTTGTCTAACAGAGCTGATTCTTTTTTCATCTTTTTCATGGACTGTACCCATTGAGTAATTCAAGTAAATGTCATAAACCAGAGTTCTTAGTTCCGGGAAACTATGTAAGTCTAGCAACGGTTTCAAACCGTTGTTAATAGTGTTCCTCTTGTTATATGTCTAAATGTTAGTTTCTTGAAGAATTCAAATACGAAATTGAGAATTATATTGTTATGAGAAATTGGAAAAACTCAATTCATTGATTTCATTATTGTTAACAACTGACGAACATTTGGATCAAATAGACATTCACAAGATAAACCAGTCTTCAAGGCCTTTAACTTCAACCTTATAATATCACCATTTCTAATTCCATTTTTCTCGACTCACTCCACCATAATCTTCGACTTCGTTATCATCGTCATCTATATATATGCTAGATCCTTCTTCTTTATCAACATCTCCCCACTGAAATGACCGATAATCCGTATCTACATTACGTGCTTTGAGCTTTTGTGTGCCTTTGGCTTTATCTTTTGACTTGTTAACCGGACGAGAATGACAGTCACTGCACCGTGGAGCGCCACATTTGCCTGTGAACTTCGAGTGATTGGTCGGCTTGGATGGTACTCTGTCGTACAGTCCGGCCGTAGGACGAGATTCTAATTTGTTGATAACTTTGGAATTGGGTTTTGGGTTTAATGGTGATGGCAAGATAATGTGGGTTCTAACCATTCCATGTTGGTAACCCTCTCTCTTCATTTCTCCAGTTCTTGGTTTGGAGGCTGATAAGAAATGTTCATGTTTCTCCCTTGAGTTTTATAGGTTTTGTAAACAAGCTAGAATTGAGATGAGACTTGGTGATCAAGTATTTCCTTTAGTCTTTGTTCTTGTGGTACAAGTAATCCATGTGCAAATTTCATTAATTAAGATTTAAGACATTATTATTCTTTTCACCCTTGACTTTCCTTCTTTATTTATCATGTCTAAGCCGAATTGAAGGTACAGTCATCTCCAATTATGTCTCATCTCATCACCGAGTGATAGGTTTAGACCGAGTGCTAAGAAAACAATACACAGTTTTCGGCTAAACAAAAAACTGTAGTGATAATTTAAAATACTTGTCCCTTTACAGTCTTATACAAAGTTTGACTTAAAAATTGATCTGACATCTTCAGAAACTAATATCTGTATTTAATATCTCGATATTTTAAAATTAAAAGTACACACAGTGTCATCAATACGTTAAAAGTCCAAGTCAACTTATAAGTGATGGTACCAATCCCAAGCGAAAATGGCTAAATACAAAAAGTATAACAATTAATATAACATATAATGGTAGCAATCCAAACCGAAAATGTCTAAATATTGAAAGTAAAACAATTAATATAACAGTTATATAACATATACCGTTAGTCCGTTACAATAGCAAAAAAAAATTAATTAAACAGTCATAGAGATAACTCAGATAAATAGATAGCAGTTAGCAGATATACATTTGTATTAACAAGCTTCTAACTGATGATTCACACAAGGAGATATCCGAGATTCGAATACATGTGACTTAAACTGTACCAGTACACCACAGCTTGATTACTCAGAACTATCCTTTCTTTGGATGACTATTTTAATTAAGCTTTCTGATTGATTTTCAACAGTCAAGTTGCAGATATCTCCTTCTTGGATGTTGTTTGCCTCGGCTAAAGCTTTCCACCCACTTGCTAAAATTCTGAAAGCAGATCTTTCATGGTAGATTATTGGCCACTTTCTCATGGCAGAATCTTGAAGAAGTACAATCTTCTTCTGAAGTTTGGACCTCTTCCCTTTGGATGATAATGATGGCAAGTTCACTGGTAACTCCTGCACGAGTGTAAACACCAAACCCCGTTTATTTTTAGAAGGAGCTGTCTTTTTCTTTTCTCTCTTAATCAGTATGATGCCTAATTAAATATTTCAATAGATAATGAACAAGACAAATAAGGTATAGCAGATGAAGAGCATGAAAACTTACGACTTATTACACAAACTACATAGTATTGGTACCAAGACACTAATAATGCTGAGGGAAAGGTGAATGCAGCTAAATACCTAATTCTAGCAGTCCATAATACTTTCGACAAGTATTTGAGAGCTCGGAATGAATGGTAAAGAATATAAATATAACAGTGGTAAGAAGAGACTTACAAGAAAAGAGTGTGTTCCTGCTGGGGCTGAACAGAAGAAACCAATTGAACAGGGTGAAGAATACTGAGCAGGATCCATGTCGCTGTCTGGTCCCCCAAATTCATCACCGTAATCTAACGTATCTTCAGGCTCTTCTTTAACTATTACTGGGCATTCTCCTGTTTAAACATAGCAACAAGTGAGAAAATTCATATGGCCGTCTAGGCCTGACATATGAAAATTTTCCTAAACATAACAATCGAAAACGAAGCCATCAAAAACAGCAGCAGAAACTCAGGTAGAAACGAATTGAAAAGACAAAATATGATTTATGCTTCTCCCAAAGTACTGGGGTCAAATTGCATTTGAGTCTCTGACTAACTATTTACTACTTCCTCCACAGAAGTCCGGTTAAGACGTATATAGTTGCTTTTCAGGGAAAAACAAACATTTCCATAGCAGCTTTAAGAAAAGAAGTTAAGATAGTATCTCTGTTAAAAGCTGCAGCATAACCAAACTGTTCTTTTTTAACTGCCACTGGCACTTTCACTGTTTTGATCATATATACGAATTGTCAAGCATCATCCGACGTAATAGAAAGCAGAACACTACTAAATACAATCAAAACAAGTAAGATGGTTCATTGATCGCATTTTTGAGTCTCTGAATAAGCCTTTTTCACTTCCTCCAAAGATGTCTGGATAAGAGGTATATGGTTGCTTTTTAGGGGAAAACAAAAACTTCGGTAGCAGATTTGAGAAAAGAAGTTAAGATAGTACCTCTGTTAAAAGAAGCAGCATAATCGAACTGTTCCTTTTTAACCGCAACTGGCACTTTCCCTGATCAATCAAATATATCAGCTATCAAACATGACCCACATAAAGAAAAAGCGGAATAATTCTAAATACCATGGAAACACAATATTTCAATGATTAAGCCAGACAAATTTAATAAGGAATGAAACATACCAGCCTGACTATCTCTCGCTTGCATGTTAACAGGATTCTGGTCGTATCTATTGTGAGCCACTCTTCCACCACTTTCTCGAGTATGTGTTCTTTGAATTTTAACTGAGTCATTCCCTGTGAGAGTGCAATTATGATCATAAATTACAACGGAATATTAGTCGAGATAATTTTGTTAGAAGCTAGTAAGCTACTAACCTGAAGACACACGATTCAGTTCCTCGATGAAAGGAGTTCTTTTTAAAGCTCCATTAGACTTGGGTGGGAGTTGTTTGAGGATATTATTGACATGGGAACTTTCTCCAGTCGGCAATGGTATTTTTTCTGCATGGTCAGCATAGTACTTTCTCTTGTTCATTTTGGCATCCTGTGCATCTTTACTAACACCATCGTTTTCTCCATCTCTACCAACTGGAACTTTATCTATCTTCTGCAACTGATCTTTGACACCATTATTTTTGGATATTGTTTGATGATCTAAGTTACTGACATCATGACAAGGGGACTTTCCCTTTTCACTAAATCCTAGTAAATTTTTCTCTGTCGCACTTGATTTCACATTAGGCATTTCATAGTTAGACAAATCAAAAAGAGAACCTCCACTAGCTCCTTGTTTGTCCGGTGAGTTTCTACCGAACATGTAAAATGGTACTTCGTCGTACGCTACTTGTCTGACAGGTTGGGGTGTGCTTCCACTATTACGGCCATTAGGAGGCATATCTAGAACCATGTCTAAGTCTGCTACATCACAGGTATCAGCTTTGGCCGTATGTTTCTTAACGCCAAAATCAGACTGAACAGTCGAGTTTGATCCTTTTCCGTCAACTGAATCTTTACCTGTCATTCCAGATGGGATAGTTGAGACACTTGCTTTAGTTCCAACCGGAGGCAAACGATCCAGGGAATGTTCTGTTCTAGTTCTTTTGTCTCTACTGTTGTACTTTTTCTCTGAAACATATAGCCTTTCAGAGCCAGATGATCCATAAATTTGAACGATAAAGTGCGAATCAGCAACATAATAGAACACCAAAAAGTCTCCAATTCTAAGAGAATGAGCATATGCAAATTCGGACCACCCCTGTAGGATAGCCAAGGATCCGTCAACTGTGGATAGTGTTACCTTCCAACGTCGCCCCTTCATATCTTCAAGAAAAGTTTCTTTATCTATAAGGGATGCTATTGTTCGGGCAGTTTTAGGAGGTATAAACTGCAAGGATTATAAAGGGACAAGTAAATGATCAGAAAGTGATGAGTAGGAAGAATATGAAGAAAAAGTATAAAACGTTAATGTATTTTCATTCTAAAATAACGGCAAAAGGAAATATTTGTTTTTTTTGTTTTTAAAAACAGTATGAGACTCGACATAGAGACAAAGTCACTCTGTATCTCAATTACCTTTCTGGTAACTAGCAATTGATTGTTAATCAGGGGTAGCTCAACTGAACAAACTTTCAACTTCTTAATAACCCGACCGGCTTTATTCAATCCCTAATCCTAGATATTGTTTGAAACTAGTTGCCATATTAGGCACTATGGCGAGGAATGACATCAACCGATCAAGCAACAAAGCCCCTGATACTAAGAACATAAATGCACCAGCTTTATTCAACAACATACTATAAGGAAAGAGATTATTATTTTAATCTTCAAGCTGTTTCAACTTTAACCAAACCCTCGAGCATTTAAGATGCTTTGAATTTCCATGAATACAAAGACGGTAAAGTATAGAAAATGCGCTAAAATCATAAATGCACCAGCTTTGCTCAACTTAAAATAATCAACTTTTGGTACATAAAAACGATAAATCGAGTCGTAATTACATGTCAAATTGACAGGAGAACGTAAACAATGTCAAATTAGCAATGGGAAAACACTAACATTGAGGGTTCACGAAAATGCAGACCCTTGAGATACAAGTTCATGGTTCAAGATTCTTAAATTTAGATAAAAACCCAATTTTTCTAAAGATCATGGACACTAAAATAGATCATAAAAAGAAAGGGTTTAGGGTTTTATACCAGAACAGTTGAGAATCGATCACCGATCATGACTTTAAAGAAAGAAATGACATCTGGTGATGCATCCTTCTTTCCATGATGAATCAACAAGCATTTCTGTGTACATTCTTCACATGCTGGATATCCCTTGCCACAATGTCCCATCGTATAGCTTCTCTCTCTCTCTAAAACCCTCACAGTCTTTCTCTCTCCAAAACCCTTCAGTCTTTCTCTCTCCAAAACCCTTCAGTCTTTCTCTCTCCAAAACCCTTCAGTCTCTCTCCCTCCAAAACCCTTCAGTCTTTCTCTCTCTCTCTGGGAAAACCTAAAGGTGGAAGGTTCCCGCTTTTTTGATTAATTGGCTTAACCACTCCGACGTTCTTATTCCATGCGTAAAAGTGATCTTAAAACGAAGATTATGGAGCCAAATTTCTGTATTGACCCATATTTTATAAACTATTTCTTGTTTAGCCCATGTTTTTTCTTTAACTTCGAGTTGGTCCCATTGTGATTTATTCATAGATTAATCTAGGAAGTATGCAATATTAACCGGTAGATTTTGGTTATTTAAGAATCGTGATACATCAAGTAGTAAAACTGAGGTCGACGAGCGCATGGTTTGTCTAGCTACAAAGTCGATTATAACAAACAAACTAGTCGCTCCTAAAATTCGATACCCAATTGATGATGTCCTGACCAATTAAGCAGTATCCTCAAGGTATCTCTCCGTTAGGTTCAGACTTCTGGAATAAGCATATATATTGATTAGTGTATCTCCTTCCTTAATGATGATTCGTTGATGCGAATTGTTGCAAGGAAGGGTCACACCTACCAAGAAGGCTTGGGATTCACCCTTTGTTGTTTTACGTTTACAAGGTATTTCAGATTATCCGTATACAGATAGATAGCTCTACAAATGCTTTTATATATATATATATATATATATATATATATATATATATATCTATGTTTTTGTTACATCTGGGATTGTATAAAACAATCCAGATAGCTATACAGATATTTCGTTAGTGTGACTGTGTGGGTTCGATCAATCTACTACAAAATTGTGTTTATTCATGTGGTTGAAGGAAAATTGCTGATACAGATTTAGATAGAGAAGATGAGTGTGGTATTGGTATTGAACCATGTACCAAGATAGTCTTGCCTAATTGCTACCATTCAATGTGCAGTAATTGCTATCATGAATGGTATAACTAATAATATCATTTTTGCCTTTCTTTTATGTACAAAGACTAATAAGGATTCTTGTGTGCGTCACTGACGTTGCTCTTAGAAACTTTTATCCCATTTGCCTCGACCGGACAACATGTTAGGATAATCTCACACTGGTAGTGGAAGGGGCACAAGGTAAGTTTATAAGTGTAGAAAAACTGTTACCTCTTGAGTTAGCTTTTGCGGGGAGAGAGACCCAAATCCACGTAACACTGCACTTGATGCCATATCCGGTACTAAGAGTTCTAATACTTGTGGTAGGTCAGCCATTATGTGTGAACTATATTGGTATTATAGAATATTCATATGAATATTGTAAAAACCATTGTCAAACACAAATCACATATATAAACTTTAACTCGCCCAACTTTCCAAAATTGCTTATTAGGGGTTCTTATGTGGTAAATATTTTTGCTTTACAGGATGTCAGAGTCATGCCTTTTTTGTCGAGGGAGCTTAAAGATAGTGGGGTTAGGAGATTTATGGTTTCTTACTAGTAATGACGATTTGGTCGATACAGAAACTGATGCAAAGGATGACTCGTCTCGCTTCTACTTCTATGTCCGTAACCTGCCTCCTGATATTCCAAACGAAATTTTCATAATGTATTACGAGTACTTAATCTGATTGATGAAGGTAGATAAGAAGAGTGATGTACAGACTGTGAAACAAGCCGACCATCACCCGTTAATAGAGTCCGGTAAGTGAAAATCTCGCTTAGATCAATAAGTGATGTTCAATATTATAATTGTGCAGCTCATTAAAGTAGACTTCACTAATGTAAGACTGAATCACAAATATACAACAAAATTCTCAATGCTAAAGCTTTATCTTTTGTAATATATTTCAATCAGTTGCAACGAGAGGGGGATCTGCATAGCCTGGCGGAGCGTCTAAAGCTTGGGCTTTAGGTGCAAGCTCAAGGCTAGTAAGTGTTAGGGCTTGCAGGAGTGGAACAAGACCACACACACCACACATGGAGACAGAATTGGGTATGTGAGGGAGGGCAGACCACACACCACATGGTGGTTGCACAGTGGAGACACTATCGAGCATGTAAGGCAGCGCAAATCTTGTGTCCTTCAGTCCTTGTCAATGCCGAGGCCTTTTGGATGGCACTGATGGATAAGGTGAAAATTGTGTTTGCCAATGTCGAGACCTTTTGGGTGGGAAAGGTGGGTCTTATGTTATTGCTCAGGCTGAGGCCTTTTGGACAAGCTCTGACAGAAAGGGCAAATCTTATTTTGTGTGCCTTTGATGGCAGAGTGTGTGTCTTTGCAGTGCCAAATCCTTCTAGATGGGCTTGTCGAACGAAAATAATTCACATAGCACGAAACAGTTCACATAGCTGAAACAGCAATGAGCATGTGAGGTAGGGCTAGATGGGCTTGACTGATTGAAATCCATTTTCATAATGGAGAGGACAGATTTTGTGTCATGGTCAGTGCCGAGGCTTTTAGATGGGCCCTAGTGGAGAGGACAGATTGTGTCTTCGCCAACGTTGAGACCTCTATGGGTAGCGTGGATTTTGTGTCATCACCCATGCCAAGATCTTTTGTATAAACTCTGACTCATAGAGCGGATTTTGTGTCTTCGCCATTGCCAGGGCCTTTTGGATGGCCTTAGATGGGCAGGCAGATCGCGTGTTCGCCAATTCTAGATGGGATGGTCCATGGAGTACCACAATTAAAAAATCTAAATTGCCATTCAAAGTCCCTGTCAAATCCTAAAAACATATTTGAACACTAAATTAGAGAACTGCATCCTCATTCAAGTTAATGTAAAGACTATACAAGCGAAGTTGTTACTTCGGAAGGTGATTTTCATTAATGTATTTGACTATTTACATCATTTGTCAAGAATTTTTGTTTCTTGTTCATATAATTCTTGGAACCTAATTAACCAAATTGGGTACCTGAGAAATTATAACACAGCCAGCAAACAGGCTCTAAACATTTTCCAAATGTGTAGAGTCCTCCGACTTGATAAGTGGAGTTGCAATTTCCTCGCTAATCTCTGCTTGGATCTTGTCTGTCCTTGTCGAATAAAGAATGTAATGTTGAACTATGAAGATAAGATCGAAGAAGATGGATACCTGCAAGTTTTGGTTCGAGGTAGAACTTATCAATCTATATTACGAAGTGGGTACTCATGAGAAGAGCTGAAAGATGAGTTTGAAAGAATTATTTTAGAGTCACTTACCAAAGAGAGCAGGGTCTTGCCTATATTCCCATAAATGTTCACAAAGGAACCTGCATAAAAAGGCTGAGTCAATCACCCAACAGAAAGAACTCCAAACGGAAAAACTTGTCGAAGATGGAAAAGATTAACGTACCCTGGTCTATAGACAGCATTATCATTTGTGCTAAGTTTGTGGAACCTCCAGTTAGATCAAGAAAAATATAGCCGATACTCCATCCTGTTGTGCTCTTCCGCTTAAAGTTCATCACAACCTAAATTTTTGTATCGTAGAGCGAATGATATAACACATGTTAGCGTTTCTTAGAGTTGTTTATCGGAAGCTAGGACAAATGGATTATTCTTCCATGTCAGATACTTTGGTACTCTTTCCGGTCACTGAGATAGTCTTGCCAGATGAGGTATTTATGCAAACAATAAACCATGTATGAATTTGCACATAATTGCCCAAGATCATAAAATTCCATTCTATGTAAATGTTTTCTCGTATGATGTAACAATGGCTTATCTGGAAGTAATAAAATCCGTACTAAAAAACAAAATACCTAATAAGAAAATAAAAATATGTACATATATACACGTATAAGTACGACCATATCCATAAACAGGCCTTTTTCCACTTATCGTATCTGACACCTTGTACCAGTGTCGGATACCGATACCTGTAGCAAGTTCCATGTTATGTACACTAGAAGATACCCTAACAATGGAAACATTAAGCAACAGAGTACGAAGAAGTATACGCAAATAGACAATTCAAGCAAAAAAGAAATATGAGAAATGCAACCTGAGGAATGTATTTTATGACGGTCATGGTGACTTGTATCGTGCTGCAAGAGGAATGAAATTATATGAAGTTAAACTTAATTGAATTATCAGTAAACAAACACACAAAACGAATAGAAGAACCAAGACTACTACCCCAAGATCCCAATTGAATTGGTAAGAATTTCATAATCTTGAAATGAAATCTGATGATAAGTTCTCAGAGAAAAAGATTACTAACTTGAAAACAGATATAAGCCAAAGCCATGAATGGGTAGGTAAAGCTATGAAAACACAAACTGCAGCAGAAACCCAAACAGTGATAGTGATTCCGATACAAGCCTTAGAGACCTTCTGAGTTCCACGCTGTACAGAAAGCACAACATAACAATGTAAAATACGCATCTTAAAAGCCCAACTTTAAGAATCGTAGAATTACTTACGTCATATACGAGCACTTGAGATAAGGTAAACAAACTCATTAGAGCAGCATGAGTCGAGAAAGCTACATCATTAGCAGCAACAGGTATCATCTGTACATTCACAGAACTTATACAGAGTCACATTCCAAATAAAGATCAAGATTTAAAGCTTTCTAGCCAATAACTTAGATTGTAGCTGCTTCATTTAATTTTGCCGTCTTCCTGGAACCAAGACATAACTGCTATTAAGCTTGTAGATATCTAACTCAAAACTAATCGGTAACCAGTGGAGAGACCCTAAGTTTTATATCATAGTCATGAAAGTATCTTCTCAATGTTGGGCTATTCTCACACACATAGTCACATGTCCCCTTATCTCTGCGCAAAACATGTTCTTTCTGCGGTCGGTTGACATGAAACACGTGTAATCATTGGGCGTATCACGCGCGAGCCTATCTTTTGATACCATATTAAGTTTGTGGATATCCGACTCCAAACTACTTGCGGAGGAGTGGATACTTCCTAGCTCCATGACCATCAAAAACCCTAAACCCTCTAAAAACCCTGAGGCTATGTTTGACGCACGCCGGAACAGAATGCTGGGTACATGAGAGAGAATGCATAAGGAATCTAGCATTCCTAGGGTGAATGCTATTCCTCCTCGTGCGATAATCATCTCAATCCCGGAGCAATTTCTAGTTCCAAATTTAAACTAAACATTCAAAAGAACAGAAAAACCCAAATCTGTTTTGGAGAAATTTCTAGTTCCAAATTAACAAAATGTGCATCAGAATCATATAATACAGAAGAAAAAGGAATTGAAGAACAAACCTGAACCTTTCCAAATTTGTCAAGGTATTGTCTTTGAACAACAGGACTGAAGAATAGAGAAGCATTATAGATGAGATATGAAGAGTGCTTCGTCACATTTAGAACCAAGAAATCGAAATTCAGACCTATAACACTTCATAATAGTTGAAATTAAGAAATACCCATATTATTAAATCAAATTATATTGTGAAAAAACATACAGATTATCTAAACTATAATCAACAAAAGAGAGAGAGAGAAGAAGAAAATACCTTTTTCTTTTGTAATTAAGAATGGCTTGAGGGTAGAAACTAATTGACCAAGATGTGAAAGCAATCCAACCCAGTATTTGGTATGCGATTTCAAGTGGAAGAGTATTCCATGAAGCCATTCTCTCTCTCTCTCTCTGTGTCTCTGTAGTTTCTCTCTCTACGTTTTTAGTGTACTTGTAGACTTGTAGTGATACTACCTGTTACAACGTCATGGACTCCCATATAGCAGTGTCATGTTATAGTGGACCCACCTTATCCGACCACCTTTGATTAACACGTGTAGGGTCATCAAATAAAACTGGGAAGTTTTAAGACGCCCCCCAAAAAGTGTTAAAGGCGCCTCCTTCCCTCGCAAAAGAGACTCCTTTGACACTTATAGTAAGCGCCTTTAAAACTTTCTAATAAAACATAAACTTGAACTCTAGCCCATAAAAAATGTCACAATTTATGAAAGGTATAAAAATTCGGGCTAAGTCCTAACTTAGACAACTGGGATTGATATTTCTCTATCTCGATAGATTGAGGGGTTTATAGTTTGTTCACGTCAAATTTTAGCAGATTTCGTCCAAATTTTTGTAGTGTTTCATTACGATGGTTAAAAATAAGTCATTAGCACGATATCTATCAAGATTGTTCTTTTGTAAGTTGTTACAAATAATTAGGATCGCCCAAATATAATTGAATGAATATTGTAAGTTACTGGAACGATAATAAACCTTCTAATTGTATTAAAGAAAGTTATAGTTGTTGATGGTCTTTTCATTCTAGTTCACTTAGTTGCGAATAAACAGACATCTCATCCGTTCTTATCAGAAAAAGGAAAACAACAACCTAGATATGCTCGTTCGCCATGTAAATAAAGTAGGAGTGGATGACTAAAAACACAAAACGCTAACATTTTGGGTTTGAAGAACAAGCCATTGCGACAAAAAACACAAAAATGAATGAAGAGCAACAACCGAAATTTGTGAGACTATTCCATCTGTTCAACTAAGGTCCAGATGAATGGATGCTTCCACAGATGGTGACAATGCCATATGGTTGAAGGAAGAGACTAGTAGAAGGGCATAAGCAAATGAGTATTGCTTTTATGTAAGCAACTACCATCAAGACATGAAAATGGTTTATATTCTTGACAAGATCTCTTTTTGAAACATCATAGCTAAAAATCATCTTATTCTGAAACTTCCATCTATATCACAATTTTTCAATATTTAATTCAATATTCTATCAATGCTCAAGTTATATAAATTTTTTGATGACATTAGGAATTTAGAATAAATCAACTTTATTTCTTCATCTTGTTCTTGTTATTTCTCTAGTTCTTTAGTATTAGCTCCGTGATACATTTCATGCTTTAAATGGTGCTTCCAGACGAATATAATCATACATTACTCCTTGAAATGGACCTCGACCTCTAGCTTGTGTTAGATAAATAATATTTTCTCCTTGTCGAAGCCATTCAACTTTCACATCAACGTTAAGCAACACATAAAGTCCATGAATTCCGTGTCTAGCTATCGCGTTGTCCTTGTACATTTTTCCACTTGTGAAGTGAGGGTTTGTCGCATTCAAATCATTTACTCGAACCTTAATAGAAACAACAAAAATTATCATGAGTAAGACTCTGTATAAAATTCGAAGACGAGATAAGAACCAACAGGATAAAAAAGATAGATTGATTTTGAATAGATTACCTGCAACTGAGCACCAGTGGTGGAAGCAAGTGCTAACCTAAGATAGTAAGGTCCAGATTGGTCAACAGAGTCGAGATGAAATTTAATCTGCCAAGTAGTTGCTCTATATGATGAATTCCCTACTTTCCTTGTAACATGGGCAAAAAACCAATCTTTTCTAAAATCATTAGAATTCACATTATAAATTAGATCTTGATTTGGGTATAAAACACTATATTGCTCCCAAAGTCCATATTGTCTGAACTTGTCTTGATTCAAGTAGAGTGGATTTACATATCCAGGATCAACATCTGGGATGAAGAATTCTGATGCTGTTCTATCTGGTACTCCTATCTCCCATAATGTAGTTCCATTTCTTGGAGGTTCAAATATAATATCACCCAAATCAATTGTTTCTCCTGTTTAAATCAATCGAATTCTGCAGATTAGATGCGATATATATGTTTATACGATATAACATGTTTGTTTCTTATATACTTTGGTGGTATATGTCTGAATCTGAATCAAATGGACTCAAAATCAACAATTCAAAGTGAGTTAGATGTCACAAGTCAAACAAACGCAAATTTTCTGAAATTTGACTTGAATCAATTTCTTGTAGCAACTGTAATGACTAATTAGAGTTGCTAATACCTTCTTTAATAGTAATGAGTGTTTCGTACTTGTAATCTCCTATATAACCAGGTACCCATCCATAAAGGTTGTACTCTCCGGCATGAATGTTCTTAATTGTGAATTCACCACCAAAACCACTTCTGTTCCAGAATTGGTATCCCTATAAAAATCATTAGGAAACTTATATTTAAAACAATATATTAATTAAAATAAAAGTAAAATTACAAAATGGGTTTCGGGACCATATGAACCTTGCATTCGGTTTGCCAGGATCCGACTTCTCCGGGTAAAGCTAAACCTATGTAACTTGCATTTGCCGGATCTAGTTTGTTTAAAACCCTGAAAAATCAAAATAGTAGGCCTTCATTTGTCAATATGTTGATAGAAAATAAAAGATAAGTTTGTCCAGATAAATGACACAAGTCTTTTTTTGTTGAAAGAACGACACAAGTCTTGATAAGGACATAAGTCTTCAACAGTTGCGAATTACATCATCGCTTATGCCACCAAGGTTCATGCCTAGACTCCCAAAGATAAGGCTCATTTTTAGAAAAGACTCCACTAGTACACTCAAAATGCATTATCTACTAAGCTTGAATTCGCACACACAACTTAAGATTCAGACGCTCCCACAAGCAATGTGGGGTTATTACACGCCCACCCTCGTATAGTAGTCATCTTTGGCTCTAGTGGCAGTGCCACTTATAAAGACTTGGGCAATAGTAATTCTTTATATTGGTCATGGTTTTTCCACCCAGGGCAAGCCCTACATGATTTCGCCTCTGATGAAAGCTCCAAAAACTCAACAAGAAAACCTTCACTTATGAAAGCATGAGCCCTCCTATAGCCATAGGTCAACATCTCTTGAGGGAGCATCAGAAGTCTGAGTAATAGGTGCAAGCTCAAGCTTACTAAAAACCCAAAGTTATTAGATAGGCTCGTGGACTCTTCGCTAGGAACAAACCATAGACCTGTTGAACTCGGGCTTGGTTAGCAAACGGAGGGCAATATTGGTAATTGTTGGAGCTTGAGTCGTTAATGTGAGAATAGTCGTCCCCCATAGGGAATGGGAACCCCAATAACCAAGAATATAATGTATAGGTCATCTCCACTCGTTTCTAATTTGGTTTTGAATTCGATGACCACAAATTTAACAGTTACAAAAGCAAACTCCTTTCCGGTCTCTAGATAAGAGAGGGAGAGAGAGAGAGAACCTGTCCCTGACTAGTAATCTTCCATGAACAGAACCTCTTATATCAGGTTTGGGGTAATCACTTGAACTCAAGAAAGAGTATGGCCATCTTTCACTTTGTAATTGAAGCTGAAAATAAACCCAAAAAAAAAAAAGAACCAAACAGCTTAATTAAACCAGTTTGGGGGTCGAGTTGACTCATCCAAAATCGTTGAAGTGGAACCAAAAATTAAAAGAACCAAAATTACAAACCTGTTTGTCAGCGTCGTCCCAGAGTTGACTTTCAGTTGTATTAGGTTCACCGGAATTAAGATAGATTAAAACCGGACCCAAAACTTTCTTCCATGCTTCTCCATTTTGAAATTTGGGTATCAAATCTTGACCCATATAATGTGAGCTGTAAAATATCTGAATATACATACATTTGTTATTTCAATCAAACCAAGATGTTTTAACAAAATCTGAGCCGTTCAGAAATGAATATCACAACCACCACATCAGCTGGGTAATTTCTTTTGTCAAAATCTTTTGTGATTCTAACACTTTTTGTTAAATAAAAGTACTTCTTTGAAACTAGGATATTTTTAAGGTTAGGGTAAATTTAAGTGATGTACTACATTAGACAGATACAAATTATGTCTAGTCAGGGACGAAATCAGAATTACCGGGGGCCAAATGCATATAAGCATTTAGAAAAATTCTCTCTTTTATACTTTTTCATGCACTACCTAAAATTATTGTTACAAAATATTTACGTTAATGATCGAGATAGTACAGTGACAAAATAAAATTTGATATTTTACAAGAATGATCACCTCATTGTGCCAAACACAATGAAATCATTGAAGTGTTTAATCTAATAGACGGCTGAGAACTTAAACCGTTTCAAGTCATTGGTTAAGTTATCAGTGTTCGAGGGACTTTACACAACCGGTTTTTTCACAAAACGTAACCAACAAAATTTATAAGCTTAAACATATAATTAGGAACTAAATCTTATAGTTCAGATGCTCGAACTTTTATATTAGATTTATCGTTGGTCACTTTTAACGTGATATAAGTTTCTGGATATAAATTAAATATTTTATTAATTACAAAATTTCATGAAATGGAACACAACTAGCATATCTGCAATAAAATCTATATCTATTTATACACGATAAAAATAGTCGAAATTTATATACAATTTTATCGATATCTATATGCGATATGTAAAAGTTTTAAGTATTTGAAATGTATATTCAAATGGGGGATTAGTTTATGATAGAATGTTAACTCTTAATATTACTACCTTTAAAGATAATTGGCCTCCCCATATAGGTTTAACTATGTTGAGGTCAAGGGGGGTCATGGCCCCTCCTGGCCCCAACATAGTTCCGTCCCTGTGTCTAGTCTTAAATGAAAGAGCAAGTACTTACAGTAAGTGATGTCGGACCGACGTGGGAGGTGAGGTCCTGTTTGAAAGGACCACCGGCTCGGTCCTCATAGCTAGGTGTGATTTGCCAAAAACCAACTCGAGGGTTGGTACTTACCCACCCATGAACCTTAATATCTTCATTGTTGCTGGAATACATGTATTTATCATCCACCTACACCATCATAGTATTAGCCATGGTTTAGCGACACAACGAAATATTGATAAATAAGAACATAGATAAAGATCTTACCTGGCCTTTGAACTCGGGCTCAACAGGATCGACAAGGAGAACAGCTTCCTTGAATTGAAGTGGTTTGCCTCTCGGTGGTTCTCGATCTTCTGGTAATGGCATTCTTCTCTGCCTTTTCTTGCTTATAGCTAAATATTTAAACCTAATGATTATATACAAGAAATGGTTATATATATAATACTAAACCGGTATTGTATTGTTATATATATTTGGGGAATGGTAAAATGATATATTACTTGTCTTTGCTAAGCTTGAACGATATTCTAGTTCGAGTAAGAGTCAAAGAAGGCCATCCTTTTTCTCGCTCGAAAATACCATACGTGTAAAACCCTGATACTCCTCTCTGCATTATATATCTGCAAAATTAGTCAATACTATATCATATTTTCTATCTAAAAGGAAAAAAAATAAGGGAAATGATAGAGTGACTTAGAAATTGGTACTTAGAGGGTGACATATTTCCTCATTTAGAAACAAAAGCGGTCCCCACCGTAGTCAAACTTTGAAAAACCCTTGTCTCTTAGTGATTCCACATCAGCTGGGCATTAAAATGCCCAAAAATTTGGGCACTCTAGCATCTCCCAAAAAATAAACCTTTTCACTCTTGACCATGAACCAAAATATGACAAGAGAAATGGGGAACAAAGAATTTACTCCATACCTTATATCTATGTTGAGGGGTAAATTTTTGTCATTTGAGGAATTCCATGTTCTTGAGAAAGATATCTCAACTTGATCTTCATTTTGCGAAGTAACATTAAAACTATTTCCACTTATTCTGATTTCCACCAAAAAAAAATGTTTACGGAGAAGTTAAAAAGAAAGGGTACACGTTTAGAATTTAGAGTTTTAAGTATTTAAAGTTATACAGTACCGTAGTTGTGTTCCATAATGAAGATCCCAGTACCTATAAACACAAAAAAGGAAAAAAAAAATTTAACCTTATGCAGCGATATGAACATGTACCATGATTTTTCGGGGGGGGGGGGGGGCCATAGAAACAAAATTTAGGTATTAATCAGACATAGTACCCTTGATTATCTTCTGTATTGTTAACTTCAAGTAAGTTGCCACTACGATTATATTGAACTCCTGTTATGAATCCGTCAGGACGGGAAAAATTTACTTGAACTAACCCATTATCCATTGTCACCTTTCGACAAAAAAAAAAGAACTTGTCAATAGTAGTTGTATATTTTTCCTCGCACATAAAATATATGTATTTATATAAGAAAAATGAATGCATTTCTAGCTTACTTGGTGATCTTCTATATGCAATTGTACGGCATCTCCTGTGCCGGGAATAGAGGTGGTTGATGCATAATGGAATATACAACAATAGACTATAAGAACAAGGGCCCATGTTTGGGTAATTCCCATGAAATGCATCTTCTTGGGATGTCTTATTTCTTTGGGCATTGCTCTTGGTGCATAAACTCTTCTTTTTCTCCCTGAAATTATAAAATCACATTTTTTTTCAAATTATATTCTTAATGGAAATATAATTCAAATAAGATATGGAGATTAGACGAAGATCCAAGAGTCCAGATCAAGATTGGTCTGAGATACTCAAAGATTAACGATCAAGATTCATCCAATCAAATGAATTTGAGATATTCAAGATTCCACAATATCCTAAGTTTTCTAAATTAGCATAAATCTTTGTACATATATTGTTCTCAAATATTTAAGGTATATATATATATATATATATATATTAACAACAAAAAAAGACTACAAAACTCCTATACCACTTAATATCTTAAAATCTCTATAGCAAGTCACATTTTTGTGATAAATAGTGACCATGAGAGGAAGAGACTAGAGAGAGAGACAGAGAGTGTGTGTTTTAAATATCGCATACCTTGAGAAGAACTAGGTTTGGATGATCGGAAGACTTCGTAAGTTTGTTAAGACAACCTTGTGTATAGAACTTTTTTTGGGTGTTAACAATTGTGGACAATTAGAAATCAAAGAGATACATGTATATTATATATATACATGGAGAGAGTATATAAAGTAAGTATAAACAAAAATGGAAACAAATTGTAAAGAATCAAAATAAGTTTTCCATGATATGTATATGACTTGTGCTTTGTGCATGCATGGTAGTTTATCACAAATTAGCTCATTTATCTCTCATCTAAATGATCATGGTTTTTCAATTCTAGGAAAGTATGAAACCATTTATATACTTGTATCCTTTTATATTGCCACATCTATAATGAATCCGATCATATCACGGTCGTATTATATTTATATATCTAGATATCTTTAGACGAGAGACAAAGATTAGAATCTTGTTTCGGAAAAAAATACTTATCTTGATGAGAAAGAATTACAATTGATTTTTTTTTTAATTCTCTTTATTATCTTATCATGAAAATGTAGAAGTTAGATAGATGTTGCATTCTTTATAGAAATTAAGAGAATAGATTTTGTTGCAAGAAAATGGAATATAATTGGGTAAGTTGTGAGAGTAAATCAAACGCAAGAACAACTTGTCAAAGTTGATGGACTAGTACTTGTCAACACACCTAAAATGCTCAAGAAGTATTCTTTTTCTCTTTACTAGTTTTTTTTAATATTAGAAATATTTATTAAGATAACAACTAATCAACAAATTAGAGTTTTCCTTAATAGGGGTAGGAAATAGGTTAAACATTTCCTAATGACATTAAATTATAAGAAGTTTAGCCTTGCCCCCTCCCCGCTAGTCACTAATAGTTACTTAGGATTTGTCAACATATTGAGATATAGAAGATATATTGGATATGGTGATTACTAATATACAAGAGATGGTGACTACCAAGATCTTCATATATCTTGGTCTCTTCTTTTATCGTCGGATCTCTTCATCTCGATCTGTCTCATATATTTTGTATCTTCCGATATCTTCCATATCTTGTATATTAGTAGTCACCATATCCCAATATCTTCCATATCTCAATACAACATTTGATTGTTCTAGTGGTCGATAATGTTTACAAACTCCAAAATTTTGGAGGTGAACTTGGGTTAACCCTTAAATTTACAACCTTTAGATTTGGGTTAACCCTTAAATTTACAACCTTTAGATGTGGGCTTGGCCAAACTATAACTTTTCCAATGTAGCCAAATTTATTCTTTAGTTTACAACTTGTCTAGCTATTGTCAATAATCCTTAGTTGGAGTGCTAACCAAGTTGGAAAATAATTCATTTCAAAAAAAAAAAAAAACTTCCTATCTACATAGAATTCAAATTAAGAAGATGAATCGAATTATAGAATACGAATACGAATATGAATACGAGAGAGGAAAATGACGATGAGAGAGGAAGATGTATACGACTGACACGGAAGCTACTTTTGTCTTTTTTATGTGAAAAAAAACATCCCAAATTAGCTACTAGTGTGGAGGTAGTGCTAAAATTTACTTGATTCAATTTGCTTATTCTATAGATCTTTGTCATTCAACTCATCCCTCAACTAAATTCCCATTCAGCCCACCCACCAAAATGTGACTAACTGATCACCCTTTTGTCCAATTCGCCAATTTGGTCCCTTAACCAGAACTTATGTCAAAAAATTAACTCCAAAATTTGGTTTAATTCCAGGTTCGCCCTTTGTTCTTTAGTTGTCAGCCCAAATTACTTGTTGCACCAACCCATTATGCCTTGACCTGTCTGGACATGGGGTTCGGCACACCATAACCTGTGGCTTAACACGAGCCGTTAGTGGGATGCAGGATATGTGGTCAATGGTGTCGCTGGCAAGACCCATATATGTAGTGTCTCATTGGAACAGGACCTGTTAGGAAACCCTAGCCAAACTAGTCTCACATACATAGAAAGCTGACATATATTATTGAAATTTATTTACTTGGTTTACCTAAATTTATTCGCACCACTTAAGTCGAAATCCTAAACCCGGTCCGTGTACATTGTATGTATGATAATTGAGATTATGTCACAATCTTTTTACAGATGAAGTACTGCCAGAAACATAATATTGAAACAATAATTCAACCATTCAATCACTTTAATAATGCTTGACAAATCCACCCCATTAATGAAACAATAGTCAGTAAACAAACCCTAATTCTCCTACAAACAAGAAAAAATGAACCCCCCACAATTTCCTAACCTAAAACTAACAACAGGACACAAAGAAATAACATGATAACCTCATCACTAGACCTACCTAAACCTAAGTAAATCTACCATTTAAAGGAGAAATGAACCAACAAATCCTGAAACAAGAATGACAGAAACATGAGTGGAACTTGTCACAAGATCAACTCCACCATTAGAACCAGATGGGTTATCATCAGTTGAAGGTGGTGAGTTATCTTCAGAAGCCATGACCTTGATAATCATCTTCTGTCCTCTCTGGCAATGACCAGATACTCCGCTAATGAAATAAAAGAAGCCCGATCGATCGAACTTGAAGATAGTGTTGCCATTGTTGGAGAAGAAGATTGGGTGAGTTGAATTACATTCCTTGTATTCCATATCAGTTACTAGCATCACTGAATCTTTCTCATACTTGAAACCTACCCAAAAAAAAAGGTGTAAATAAGGTGTAACAATTAGAGGGATATTAGTTATTAGCAAAACAAAAAATACGTAAAATGATAGTACATCTTAAATCATATGAAACCTACCCATTATGACTAATAATTAGGTTTAAAATTCAAATAGACACAAAAGTCCGACTCCCTCGACGTAGTTATTTAAGATTTTTTTTTTAGAAATATATCTGATCATCTTCACGTAGAGTTCACAGTGACAATAATTAGATATAAACATTAGAAGAATAGTGAAATGATATTAAGTAGATGTGATGAATATCTACTTACGAATAGTATCTTCGATTTGAAACCTTTCTTTGGAAGCCCATTTGTTGTAAATACTACTTTCATTGGATAGAGGAACAACCCAACCTTTGGATTCACCAACTTCATACTCTAAACAAGTCACAAAGGAGTTCTCAAGAGTAGAACAGAGGATGAGAACAAGTAGTAGTCCAAGAATAGTCATAGATGAACTCATAATGTATCTTGATTGAATGACTTAGGTTCTAATAAAAGGTTTTGTATAGACCCAAAGCAAGGTTGGGGAAACTTGATAGCTTTTAAGTGATTTTTGGTTGAGTTTCTATTTGTTTTATAGACTTGAAGTTGAGGGACGTGAGGTGGGTAGTTAGGGATTGAGTTGGTTACGGAGGGAAAGTTAGAGAGAGAGAGAGAGAGAGAGAGAGGTGATGGTGGAGGTAGTGGGGAAGCTAGTTCTAGGAGAGTGGAGAGTTGACCTTCGAATAAGTCTCATGAAAATATCAAAACAAGTTACAGAAACCGTTTTCACTCTTTTAGGCTCAAACTTTGACTGAACTCCTTATCAATTTTGACGTTATATTGTGTATGGGAGACTTTTCCAATTACATTGTTCCAACTTCTACATATACAAATTTGAGTCATTTGACTGTTTTACATGTTATGGAGTTTCAACAAAAAAAATAGCTAGATAGAGACCAAGGGATAATACGATAAGCATTGAGTTTTCGAAAAAAGAAAATGCTTGTTCAACGACCTGATTCAAACCTAGGACCTCCGGCTCCAATGGAGAGTGAAATGCCCGACCAATTGGAGCCGACCACGTCACCATTCGGGCCATGGGTCAGCTCCAAACATCAGGCCAATACCACTTCTGTTTTTGGAATGCTAGATCACTTTAGGATTAAAGATTACAAAAGGTCACATTGATTCCTTGAAAGTCTGGAAAAATTTGGAGTCCAAAAGACTCCACCACTTCAATTTTCTTTGGCTTTACCACTTTATTTTCTTTTACGCCCCCAATGAGCTCTCATCTCTCGTGATCTTTAAAAATGTGGTGTTTTGGGAAAACAAGAATAGTTTCAGGAGAAAAAGGTGGAAATCTGAAAAAACATGAACCAAACACACTTTTAAAGTCGCCGACTAGAGTTAGTCGGCGACTTCTTTTTCTCTTCTTTCTCTCCTGTCTCTCTTTTCTCTATCTCTCTACACTCTCCCTCCATTCTCTCTTACGAAACTAGATCGGTTCCGTCTGGAAACCAGACGAGATCTGGTCTTGAACCAGATGAGAACAGATCTCATCTGGTCTGGTTTCCAAACGAAATCAGGGTTCCGATGAAGGGGCCCCTTCGCCGGAAATATAGAGTGATAAGAGAGAGAGCGAAAGAGAGAGAGCGAAAGAGAGAGAGAGAGAGAGAGAGAGAGGTGTTGCCGGAATTTATTGTGGAGGTCGCCGAAGTTCATGGTGGAAGTGGGAGAGGAAGAAGAGGGAAGAAGCTGAAAATATTAAGTGTTTGGAGGAAACAAAAAGCTTTTGTTTCCACCCAAACTTTGTACATCGGAAAATTCCTTTATTTCCTCAAATCACCCACTTTTTGAAAAGTTACTTAAATCTTCTTTCTCTCATCCCACCACCAAATACAATTTCTTTTTTTCTTTCTCTCCCACTTCCTCACTCTTTCTCGTTTCTCTCTCTCTCGTTGTTCCGGCAAAAGGAAAGGTTTCATTCGCCGGAACCCCCTTCGTCTGAGACAAATATAACTTCGAAAGAGGGTTTCGAACTCTGGTTAAGGATTCTGTAATTTGAAGCGAGAGTTTTGTTGTCAACCAGTCACAGGATATAGTTTATACACGACCACAAAACATCTTGTGGCAGGCCAACTGACAATGAAACCTTCGAAGAGGATTTATCAAAAAAAACCTCTTTGAGATCTCATATATAACATTGCCAAGTCCCATTGTATTATAGAAGATTGGCCTCCAGGTTCTTATGTGTGTGCAAGGGAAAGATCCATCTCAGTTACCCAGTAACCAGTACTAACCTCTAGCATAATCATATATAACATTGACAGGGCAAGGAAATAAGGAATGCAAATAAATAAAGCCACTTAACAAGTAAATTATCTTATACATTGGTATATACTAACAACATTTTTCTATATTTTCAAAGCATATATATCTTTCCACTATTTTACATTAAAATATCATCTAAATACTAACACAATTCATATGATTTTTATCAGTATTATTTCAAGTTCGCTGTAAGAAATATGAAAGCAGTTTAAATGAAAGTCGAGTTCAGAATTCCAACTTCACCACCGAAAAATGCACAACTTTTTTTCCTTGTATCATACAAGAGCTTTCACCCATTACTCTTAGCTTCCTTGAATCAATGGATCATGAAGTTCATCTTCATCAAATGGTTTACTTCTTCTAGGAACATCAGCAAAATCACAAAATGCAGACAAATATTTCCTAGTTTTTACGCGTTTTTCTTCTCAAGGGGGCGAGATCCCAAACTATTTATATCTATAGTTGCACCATAAACTTTTGACGATTCAACTACTGCATCATAAGCTTTCGAAGATAGATTGAACTCTTCATCCTGAGCCCTCAAATATAACTCATAAGCTAATCTTGGTTTACCATCTCTTGCTAGAGCTTCAATCAACATTTCATATGTTATTTCATTTGGTTCGACATTCCAATCTTTTAATCGATGAAACCACTCAAACGCAATACCCCCCATTGCATTTCGTGCACATCCGCTTATAATGGCATTAAAAGTAACAACTGTGGGTTCGATCCCTGCCTTAACCATCTCCTTCATTATAGATTCGACCAATTCGGACTTCCCTTGACCACTATATACAGAGGCAAGAATAGTATACACATATAAATTTGGTTTAATATCGACTTTGATCATATGTTCCCATACCTGAATCGCCTCTTCGTAAAGTTTTCCTTTTTCAAGTGCACTAAGCAATGCTCCATAAGAAATGATTGTGGGTTTTTCACCATTAGCAACCATTCTGTGAAAAATTTGTATAGCTACTGAAGTTTCTGATGCCTTAGAACAAGCTACAAGAACTGAATTCCACTCTCTAGTTCCTGGTTTAAGACCTTTATCTTCCATCTTGTTTATCAATCTAACTCCCCATTTCCAAATCCCTCTCTTTCTAGCAGAAGTTAATAGAATATTGAAGTGAGAAATTATTAGTTCATTCGATAAGTTATTCGGCTTTGGTCCTTTATCTAGTAAGTCCTCGTAAACTTCTAATGCCGCCCACCATTTTTTCGCCTTACCCAATAACCAAATCACATGGTTGCAAACCGATAAACTAATTTCGGATTCTCTCTCTCTAATTCTACTATATAACTCCTTAGCTACACTATAATGGCCTTCAAGTGTGCAAGCCCATACAAGTTTCTCGTCGGTTATTCGGTCTGGCCTTAAACCTGCACTATCCATCTCTCTAAGAAGCTTCAACACATTATTAGTATTCAAGTGATCATCACCCTTAACGAGCCAACATCTCATAACTTGATAACAAATCCGTATTACGAATTTCTCAAGCTTGACAAACTCACCTTCCCAATCTTCGGCTATCTCTTTTCCTATCCCCCCATTTTGATACTTTTCCTTTAGCTCAACAAAGAACTTTAAAGCTCCATTTCCATCTTCCATTTTTCGATAAGCTAACAACACTGTCGAATAGGTAACGGGCGACGGAGACAAACCCTTATTTTTCATTTCCTCGAACACGTTAAGTGCATTATTAGGCTGTCCTTGTTCTAAATGAATTGCCATTAAAGTGTTATAAGTTACAATATTAGGAACAACCCCTTCTTCTTCTTCCATATCTTTCATGACTTTTTCCATTAAATCAAACTTTCCAGAATTCTTAATTGCACCAAGAACACTATTGTATATGAAAAGGTTACGACCTAATGAACCACCACCACCATTTCCATTCTCTCTCCTCTTTCTCTTCAACCACTCAAGAATAGCAATTACAGGATCAACTTTCTTCTCTATACCAAAACCTCTAATAATGGATGAGTAAACATTCAAAGGAAGTTCATCTAAATCCTTAACAACTTCTTCAACATCATCTGCAGTTTTAGCAAACTGTAGTCTTGATCCTAGTTCTTTAACATCAATTCTTTTCTCATCACTCAATTCATTCCCACTTTTCTCAGATAACCCATTTCTCAAAATTGGATCTTCTTTCAAGTGAATGAAATTCAGGTCTGGGGTATTGGAGAAAAACCCATATTGCAAATCAAGTTTTGAACAATTACAACTAAACTTACTTCTAAGAATTGAACATTTTGAAACAAAGAAGAGTTGAGTAGTACTACTTTTTTGGTAAGATTGGTGATCCAAATCCCAGTTTTTGTTCTTTTTCCTCCTTGTTATTATTGACTTGCCATGGATAAAATTCAATTGGGTTACTACTGTAGAATAGTCTGTTGTTGCAGGCAAGAGACACAAAGATTGCATCTTGAAAGATAATATTTATGTGTAGAAGAAAAACCCAAGATGGAAAATCCCATTCAACCCCAAGATGAACAAGAATTTATACTTTCAGTTTCAGACGCAGAACTCCGGTTTGGGTTTGTTCTTTACTTGGTTAGAAGTGAGTAAGAGAGAGAGAGAGCCATTCAATCGGAAATAGAAGATAGAAAACGAATGAGAAAATATTAGGTAAAAAATAATGGCCTATGCAGGTCTCGAACCTGCGACCTTCGCGTTATTAGCACGACGCTCTAACCAACTGAGCTAATAGGCCAATTGCTTATAATTTCACAGAAGGCTTTATAGTTGGTACTACGTAAAGTTGTGGACCAGTGATAAAAGAGTAGTTGAGACTTGAGAGGAAGGAAAAGTAAGGAAAAAAAAAAAAAATCATGAACACAAGGAGTAAGGTATGGTCTGAAATAAAAGAATTTCATCTGCGTCTGTGGTTGAAAAAATATTCGATAGAGGATTATGATGAAGAATTAGTATTTAGAAGAAAATTTTCCTTACAAAGTCAGGGATTCTTCGAAATTATGTAACATTTCGTTACTTGTAACTCTGTTACGTTATTTTCATGGGAGATGCTATTGTTTTCTTTTCTTTTTTGTTTCTATACTTTGAGGCTATCAGTATACTACTTTTTGAGTATAATTTAGGTCATCAATCCAATATTTTTACATCCAATATTACTTTGTGTTGTTAGAAATAAATGTCATATGCTCAAAGTTCATTTGGGAGCCCAAAATTTTGCATCACAATATATTCAAATAGCAAATAATTTGGACTATAATGTTATTATTATCATATAGATGAATCTTAACAATCACATTAATTAACACATCTATGAAGGACTAAGTACTAAACCATCCAAAATATAACAAAGAATGGCCAAAAAGAGAGGAAATACAACTTAATTTGTTTCTCATCCACCATCACAATTAGGGTTTTAATTACTTAGACCTCATCCTGTTGAGTTGATTTAGAGCTGGTTGAAGTATGTTATAGAGAACCCAAACAACAGCAGGAGCAAGAACAAACAATAGAAGTGATCCTCGGTTGTCGGTGGACGTCGAAGCTTCAGCAACGGTTACGAGTTCAATGGCTGATGCACTAGGTATGAAGAAAGAACTTGAAGCAATCAACCCACCAAACCCAAGTCCTAAAATGACTTCAGTTGAATTCCTAATTCTATTAAGTTGGAGACCTCCTTCATTACCTGTTCCGTTCCGAGAAGACGATAACTCAGAGGCGATTAGGCCTTTCGGGTGATTTTCAAGAGTTAGAAGAGGAATTGATTTTGAGGTTTGTGTCTTTGAAAGTTTGAGCAGCTTGTACTTATTGGATGAATTGATGTCCCAACACTTGGGATTTAGCATAGCCATTGTTGAGATGGTTGCTGCCATTTGATGATAGTTTCTTTAATTAACAAGTTCAAGGTAGATTAAAATTGATCAATTGAGACAATCCAAAAGAGTTCAGAAGAGCTTATTTTGATGGTTTTATTGATATCTAAATGAGACTTTTCTTGTAGATCTTTTTCTTATCTCCATTCTAGAGTTTGGCCTTGGTATAATATGAGGTTCAAAGCCCTCCACACCTACTCAAGGACTTTATCTTATCATTTTCCCACCAATTTTGCTAATAGTTGAGGGTAAATTGGAGAAAAAACATCAACTAAAAGTGTTTCCGATGGATTTCAGAGTCATGTGGTTGAAAAGTGTCTTGAATATGGATCAATATCAAATTCTAACTGAAACTTCACCCCCAAACAATATTTTGCCCTGTCCATTTATGTTAGGTGTGTTTGTCATCGTCTAATAAAGGATGGTTATTATCAGTTGAAGGGAAATTTTCTTTTATCCGGATTGGAAGAGATAGCCCTTGAGGAATCTTTGTAATCTTGTCTCTCGTACATGGGTGAAAATGTTTTGTTCCTCCATGTGTATTTGCTATTCGGATTATTGTATTTCATTACATCAAATGTATTATAATATGATCTGAAAAATAGGAAATAAAGAGGTCATTGATGCGACACTTATAAAATACAAAAGCGTACTCTTGCAATACACTCAAGACACAAATATGATAAAATTAGGGTTACAATTGGAATTATTATGTAATAAAATCAAGTAATTTTCTATTGTATAACGCATTCGAATGCATTGACATGCATTCACAGAACGCGAGTTATGCCTAGTATATATATATAAGTCCGATCAGTATCAGACGAAGATTCAGAAGAAGAAAAGTCCGGCGGCGAAGGAGACACCGGCAACAACGGCAGATGCCTTCAAAGTAGATGAAGCACTTTTGCCATTAGCTGAAGGACCAGCAGCTGAAGGACCCATAGCTTCACCACCAGCAATACTAGGTCCCATGGCAGAAGCAATGTCATCAGTATTAGTAGATGCAACCCCTTCAGTTGGTGATAATCCAGCTGCAGTTGCAACGTCGCCAGATTTTGCAGGTGCTTCAGCTGCTCCACCACTTGCTGGTGCAGATTGTGCGGCTGCCTCGGCCACTACAGAAACATACCCAAGAAATGCAATTGCCATTATAGCAACCAAGACAATTTTTTGTGATGCCATTCTTGATTTTTCGGTTTGGTTGGGTCTTTTTGAAGCTTTACTTCTCTCTCTTTGATGAGATAAATTTATTTCAGAGAGAGAAAGAAATATGAAAGAGTTTATTGTAGATTGAATGTGGAATGAAGGGAAATGGTGGAGCTAGGGTTTGTATTTAAGGTTGAGGATTAGGAAGAAGAAAATGTGGTTTACCAGAAACTTAGGATTTGTATGGTTAAGAAGTCTGACCGTTATTTCAGTTACTTTTTCTAGATTGACTGGATCAGCGGGTGGTTCGGGTTTTGGGCCTGAATAGCAAGGCCCACATGTTGAAATTGTATGGGTTAATGGGTACCCGTACCCTACCATATATATATGTGCTTTTTAGGGCACTAAGGTAGTGTTTGTTTTTCTCGAATCTTATATTCTGTATTTTTGTGTGATTCGTCGGAATGACAATTGATGCTTAGGTGACAATTTTGTAAAACTGCATATGAAAGTGTCAACAATAATATACACGAAAGGACTAACGATCAATTCATGAGTTATCTCTCACTTTATTCTCTTAGCTGATTACTCGTGTTACATCAATATCAGACTCTTCTGTTGTATTTGCAACTAACATAAGTAATTTGTAAAATGTAAATTTTTTTCTCCATCTTTTACTATATCGAGCGAGCTAAAATGACTAGTATTTATATTCTAGTTTGAGCACTGGAAGTCGATTCTAAGTCGTGCTTGGCTAGGAAGGTTTTCATTCAACATCTCAAATGATGTAGATTGTTGCGGAAGCGTAAAAGTAATGGAATCCACCATTGTTATTAAACTAAACTAATGAAATAAAGCTGATGAAATAACGATAAAACGATAAACTTTAACAAACTTGATTGATAATTTTTGATCTAAATAACAAGGATAGGCACTTAGACATTTCTAGATAGACTCAAACTAGGATTCCTAAATATCAAAGTTACTCAAACATAAAAACTTCTAAACCCTGATGGACTCGGCTGTGAGGCCCTCTAACTAGTTCGGTCGTGAGGCCCAATGGCTTGGCAGTGAGGCCCATGTTGATGGTCTCCATCATCAAATATAGAACAAAATCAATCTGAAAATGCATAAACAATTTATATCTCCTTAAGGACACATTATTACACAATTTGATAATATCTTCTAACAAAATGATCTAGGGTTAAAACTAACCATCATTCCATCTTTCATGTAAAGGGTAGTAGTCATCTTTGGAACCACATTTTGACCTTCAACAACTTGAACTGAATACCTAAATAGTATTGAAGCAGCCACCATCTTCATCTGCATATAAGCAAACTTCTTCCCCACACACAACCTTGGCCCTCCATTAAACACAACATACTTGAATTGATTCTCACTCACAAACTTCCCTTCTTTGATCCATCTCTCTGGTTTAAATTCCATACAATCTTCGCCCCATATCGCCTTCATTCTACCCATCGAATATGCAGAGTAAAGAACCCTAGCTCCCTTTTCAACGACCGTTCCGTCGGGAAAAATATCGGTTTCTTGAACTTCTTTGAAGTCTATAGGAACCGACGGGTAAAGTCTAAGTGACTCTGAGAGTGAAGCTTGAAGATATACCATCCTCTTTAACTCATCCATTGTAAATATGATCTCGTTTTCGATCTTTTCGTGTTGGTTAGGAGTCCGATGGGTAAGAATTTCGGTTATCTCTTCGACTATTCGATTTTCAACTTTTGGGTGTTTGTTTATAAGCCAAAAGAACCAAGCTAATGCTACTGAACTTGTGTCTCTTCCTGCCAAGATAAAACTTATACAAAAATCTCTAAGAAACTTCTCAGAGAATTTGTACTTGTTTGTTGTGTATTCTTGATCTTGCTCTTCGATTTCCATGAGTCTTGATAACAAATCAGAACGATCGCTCAACCCACCCAACTTACAAAACTCTGTTCTTCGATCCACGACTGTCTTTTCTGCAAACTCGTGAACTACTTTAACCGCCTTTTTGAGTCCATTCTCCAACCCAATATCGAAAAACTTCATGGGCTTCCACACACAAGGAGGCACAACAAACCTAAATAAACTTAGTTCTGTCACCTCTTCAAACGCCTTAGCGAAAGGAATTTCGGGTAAGTCGATGTTCAAACAACCCGGGTCGACACCAAATGCTGCAGTACAAATATTATCAAATGTAAATCTAAGAAGAACATCTTGAAGATCAATACTCTCTCTAGACTCAACAAGTTTCTCTATCAACTTTAGTAACTTCTTGTGCACTAAATCTTGTATAGTTTGATAAGAGTACTCGACGAAACGAGTTGAATGCATCTCAAAAGCAGCTATTCGTCTTTGTTCTTTCCATGAATTACCATCTGCATTAAAAATACCTTCTCCAAGTAAATCTTTGAATCTATCTCTATAATATTTTCCTTTCGGGAAGTTTCGAAACTTCGTCTTAAGCATATATTCAATGTTTGAAGGATCACTAGTTATGATTCCATAAGCACCACCCATCCACATTCCTCTGTAATAAAAAGTTCCACCACTTTTGATCAATGATTCAGTAATCCAATCATAAATGTTATGAAAATGGAAGAACAGAGTTGGTATTATACCCATTACTGGCCATAACATTGGACCTTTGTTAGTGAGTTTTTGAATTACAGAACTAAAGATGAATAAACCCAATAGAGAAAGAACTATATCAGAAAGTTTGACATGAACTAAAACCCACTCCATGTTTCTTCTATAGAGTATAGAGAATGAATGAACGTGTAATATATAGATAGCCCTTGGTGATGCTGACTTTCTTCTTTCTCTCTAGATTTTGGTTTTGGGTGAATTAATTGCTTTGTCAACTTGGGTTTTGGTTGTTATTAACTATTTGACTCTTAAAATCCATTAGAGAGAGATGAACATGTTGTTAGGTAAGACAGAATGCATGCCTTGGGAGCAAAAAAAGTGTGGTAACAAAAAAGTAAGAAAGGGTTTTGTGAGTAGGAATGGTGGGCCAAAGTGGAGTTTATAGTAACCTCTAGGATGAGAGAGAGAGGGTGGTTAGGATGTCTTAATAATCCAACAAACAACTACTTCACTTTATAATTAGCTATAGTGTTAATAGGAACAAGGAACCCTACCAAAAGAAAAAGAAGTGGAAAATTAATTAATTTGGACTAATTTTGGATTTAAATTGGGGTTAAATAATTTTTAAATTAGAGGGTGGGGTCAAGACCTAATAGGTGGTGGTGAGAAAAAAACTACTAGAAGGTACAATTACTTGATTTAGTAAAAACTTAGTCCATAGCTATTGAAGTAATTTATTCATATGACCCCTCTTAGTCAGAGCTTTGATGAGTATTTAATCCATGATTCTAAGAGCAGGTCATCTTAGGTTCTTTAGGAAGAAACTTCACTGCACTCTGACAGTTCTTGTAGAAAAATAAAATCATTTCATTGTTCGAGGATGCTTTTCGCTGCGTACTCCCAGAAGAGAAGGGCCACGGCAATTCGCAAAAAGCGTTATGAATGGTGTTCAAATAGCTTCCCAGAAAACAGAGGGGAAAAAGGGTTGCAGAAAGTGGCGCAAAAAAAATCAAACCTGATAGCAGTCGAAAAAAGTCAAGGAGAGCAAGTGAAAAGAGACCGCAGAGAATGCAGGAAGCAAGCAAAAACGCGTCATTAAAAATCGCATAGGATGTCGCAGAAAGCGAATGAATCACATAAAACGAGCAGACAGTGGATGGAAATCAAGCAGTCACAAAAAGCGGGTGAAAGCGCGTCAAATATGTCAGGGAAAAAACTCACGATAGTTCGTGGTCTAGTGTTCAATCTTGCCACGACAGTTCATTTTCTAGCTCCTCTTGGCAGTATTACCATCTATCTTCCTCCCCATGTTGATGACAACTCCCATAGTCCCATTGACTAGTTCTGTCTTATAACCCTTCTTGTTCTTGTCTCTCTCTTCAGAACATCTCCGAAGAGGAGGCAACAACCATATAAACCCATCTTGGCCTCCTACATGTATCCACTCTGCCATCTTGAGAGAACTCATCCACTCCTCAAGAGTAAGCTTCTATGTTAATTCCATACTGGTGGAACCGACAGAGGGGAACTAAGGATAATTTTGCACCTTGGGCAACTCCTCATAGGTGGCCCCAAGGTAAAGTGAATGAGTGTCTACAAAGTGAGGTAAAAAACGTTGCAGAAAATGCGCAAAAAGCATCAGAGAAAGGATCGCAGAAGCAACCACAAAAGCGTCATGGATACTCAACTAAAATGTGTTGCTGAAATTCATGAAAATGCACCGCCAGGTGAAACAAGTATCATGAAACTACAGGTTGGTGATTAAAGGGATAACTGAGTATGACAACAACCAAAACAAATACAATAAAAAGAAAAGTGAGACAAGTACTTCTTAAACTCCAAAGCTAAAAGCTTTTCAATCTCTAGTTAACAAACCTAAACCAAAAAAATAATCGATAACTTGAACATTGCTCCTTTCAAACGGCACATGCCGGACTTACAAATGATTTAAAAGAAAGGAGCGTTGGAGATTCAACTGCACATGAAACTAAAATGAATTACGCCTTGGCCTCTCCTCAGCAACATTCACTCTGATCGCCCTTCCGTCCAAACTCTGCAACACCCAATAACACAAACCAATGGACTAGTTTAGGCAAACAAATGCAACATATAACGTGGCACGTGGGTTTTGAGAATAAAGCTATTTTATGTCAATAGTAATCATAATTTTTATAATTTCTTGAAATAATCTCTCTTCCTTTATTCCCCTAGAAAAGCCGAACTTTTGGTTTTGGTTAAGAGAGCTCATGCTTTGCCAAAAATTGGATGGGGCGACATCACAAGGGTGTCTTCTAAATAAATGTTACCTCATTTTAGTCCCTCAATACTTGATTACACTGTGCCTTTGTCTTGCTTGAAGTAGCAAATAAAGCATTTTGACTGGTAACGTGGGGTGATATACTGGATGGACTATCCAAACAATATAAATAAAGGGGTTCCTTTGTTATCATCTTATGGATCGGAAATTGACTTGGAATTGAAATATAGACTTTTGACCTATAACTACAATCCTTAAGCCAACAAACATGACATGGAAATAAAGTGTGAATTAGAACTGAGACTAGCCTCTTCTATACAGTGTAAGTTGAATTGGGGTACAAGATTCAGTATCTAATATTCTTGTACCCTTGGGTTCCTGGCTTCCTTGTAGTTGAGGGAAAAGGGTTTCTTTGGAATCTCCTACTGGTAAAATTGATTAAACGAAGTCCAGGGAAATGTCAAGGATAATCTAAGTTCAGAGTTCAGACCACTTCTTTCATCTCTAATTCATGTCATTAAAAGAACAACACGTATTAGCGCGTTACGAGCATCAGGCCAGACTACTCAAACATTGAGGTAGTCAGGTACCTTTCCAATCTAAGCAGTTGGCGCCAGGATCGCCTATGGATCACATATAGGCTTATTCCCAAATGGCACCAAATAGCTCGGCCACAAACTCTACTCTGATAATTCAAATTAAACTCCATGATTTCAAAGTTTCTACGGAAGAATTAACACGGGAGTTCCAGGTTCTGTACAGTATCAAATCCTACTACTCCTAATCCTTATCCACGAGTTACTCGGGTGGATCGGTCGATCCCAATTTCCCAACTACTTCATCACGTGCAAGGAACAACCATTTAGAGGATAAAATTAAAATTAGAAGAATATGATCTTTTCACATTTCTCAGATAAATAGAACAAACTAAGATGTGTAGGAAGTGACAGAGAAAATTACCTGTCCATCCAGAGCAGCAATGGCATCATCCAACTCTGTCTGTGAAGACATTGTCACAAAGCCGAAACCTCGTGAACGCCCAGTTTCCCTGTCAGAAACAACTCTGGCATCTACCACCTTACCATGTTCACTGAATACCTGAAGCAAACGAGCATCATCCACCTGCCATGGAAGGTTCCCGACATATAATCTCAATGAAGGTCCAAATTGTCGAGGGACTCTCTCTGGTCTTGACCCTCTTGGAGCAGCAATGTTAACAGTTAAAGCTCTTCCATTTATATCCTAAACCCAAATAGAAGCAATCATCAAAATTCAAACAAACCGACAAAGAATACAAAAGTCATTATCAAGTTTCATTAATCTGATAACACAACAATTTAAGCAATTCAATGTAGATGTGAATTGTGTTATAAAGTGCAATTTGCATCTTAATGAAAAAGAACCCATCACTCGATTCGACCAATTAATATCTACAAACTATTAGATATTGCAGATAAAACAATTAATCTAGAATAGAATGGGTAAACTTACATATCGATTGAACATCTCTACAGCTTTTTCAGCTTCTTCAACTGTACTCATAGTGACAAACCCAAACCCTCGACTCTGATCGGTTTCTCTGTTGTAAATGACCTAAAAACAAATCAAAAAATTAAACCCAAAATCTTAAACTCTTCAAAATGGGCTCATAAATAAAGGGGATAAAGAATTTTTTACCTCAGCAATCTCCACAATTCCAGCTTGATTGAATAGTCCAGCTAATTTCTCACTATCAACATCATATGGTAAATTTCCAACAAATAATTTAGCATCTTCAGGAGGTTCAGAGAAAGATTCTTCTTCACCACTCTCTTCTACCTCTCCTGCTACAGTTTCTTCAACTTCACCCTCTCCATCCTGAATCTCCAAATTGAACCCTTCTTCTTGTACTTCTTCTTCAACTACGTTCTCTTGGGGAGTCCAGTCTGAAGTTGATGCGACCAGAGCAATTACAGATGATGATGAATTTTTCTTCTTGAGAGAAACCCATGAAGGAAATGAGGAAGAAGATGAAAGATGAAGAAATTTAATGGATTTTGAAGAGAGATTGATAAATGGGTAGGAAGCTTTTGTGGTTATAAGAGCTGGTTGTGAGGTTAAACAACCATTAGCCATGGATAGAGAATTGAAGATGGTTGTAGCTGTTGATGCCATGGCGAGTTGAATGAAGTAGTTTTAGAGAGAGAGAGAGAGAGAGAGAGAGAGAGAGAAGGGGATTTTTAAGGATAAGAGGAGAGTAGATGTGAGACTACGAGCTTGAGGTTTAGGATTTAGGAACGAGGGGAAGGGATGAAGGGTTTCTCTTTGCAAGATTAAAATGAACGGTCATGATTGCTTTAGATTAAATATACGGCTACAATTCCAGGATTTGTTTTTTTATTTTTATTTTTGTTGAAGGAATTCCACGATATTTGATAATCAATCTTGAGGCCCAATAAGTGCCAGTGCCCATAATATTTTATTTCGAAAATCAGCCCAACCCATAAATGATCATCAATTGTCTATGGTCAATAAGTCGAGAAAATACCAAAAGACTAGTGAGTCGACCCGTATCAAGTCAATAAGGAGCTTGAATCTGGAAGAGATTTACCACTCAAAACGAGAACTAGAAGGTCGGTATGATCGTCCTAGGCGCCGAAGCTCTGCCCTGACTCAAATAGAACCAGGTCTGTCCTGAGATTAAAGAAAAGACTAGGGAAGTCTGTGTAAGTGGGACTGATACCTCAATCCTGAACACATGGAGGGTATAAGCGTGTCTAATGCTTACCGACTTAATCTGAATACTATAAAAAAATCCCAAACAGTGAGGATTTAAATATTTAACAAACTTGAGTTTCAAGAATCCTGCAAAGAAGAATTTTTTGCTAAAGTGGTGATGGTGGTGCTGAAAACAACTCTTTATCTTTACCTTTGATCTCGTTCTTTAGATTTTTCTCATAGTGGTGATGGTGGTGCTGAAAACAGCTCTTTATTTTTCTGTTATTTTTAAAAAAAAAAAAAACTAAATGATCTTCGGAAGTATCAGAATTTACCCGGTAAAGCTATCAGTTAATTAGATGGGATGTGCTTACACATCACATGGTTTCCCACTTTTCCCTTGATCATAAATGCATGTGTGAAAAAAAGTTATTGAGGAATTTTACAAGTGTAACCATTGTCATCCTTAAAGATGCGGTAAATATATTTTAACCAATTTTGTAACGTGTACTAAAAGTAGAGTAGATTAAGATAAAGGATTCTGAACGCCGGAGAAGAAAATATGGGTTACGACATTTCTACTCTATAACCAACTTAAATCTATGGATAATTGGAGATAGAAAAATATCCTTGATCAAATTTAGATGGAACCCTAAGATAATTTGGATGTTACAAAAATAAGGGAGTTATCAGACATATGGCCATAAAGTAAGGGCCAAACACGAATTAACCATTCATATCTATCTATTGTTGCTAAATTTAAGCTACCTACTTAAATTTAAACGGTTTGATTTTAAGAGGGAAACCTAATTTGTAATTCCACATAAGTTCTGAATCCGATTAGAACAACAATTCCTAACCCTTTTCTGTTTTTGTTAATCTTTTCCTATATAAATCTCTTCTAAACCCAAATCAATGTTTCACTCACTACAAGATCTTTCTTCTATTCCTCTGTTTGCTTCTTCAATCAAAAATGTCTTATGATTATCTGTTCAAGTTTATAATCATTGGTGATAGTTGTAAGATTTTAAGATTCCCCTTTTGTTTTATTCTTGGGTTTATTGAGTCATGTTTGAACTATATGAACCCTAATTTTGACGAAAACACGTTTTTCTTACTCTGTTTTTTTGGTTTTGATGGTATTGTAGGTGTTGGAAAATCTTGTTTATTGTTACAATTCACTGATAAAAGATTTCAGCATGTTCATGATGTTACAATTGGAGCTGATTTTGGGTCTAGGATGATTGAGTTTAATGGTAGATCGATTAAGCTTCACTTATGGGACACTGTAAGCACTTCTTTACCGATATTTCTTTTTTCTCATTGTCTGAATCTGACTCATCTAAAAATTTGAATATGGACCCAAAATTAACCTGAATTAACTATTCAAACGAGTCAGATAAAAATAAACAAGTAAATTCAGACCTCTTGTTAGTCCCAATAGGCTCTAACACGAGAGCTAGTGTTTTAGGAGAGTGTCGAGTGACTACAACCCTTAAGTTGAGGGGAGATCAACTTCGGAGAATTTGGAAAGTGGATAAGTCTTAGGAGTTAGGAAAGAATTCTTTCCTTCTAAGCCAGTTTTCAAGGAAAGATAGGCTTCTGGTAACAGATTTTGGTGGTTGAAGTTGGGAACAACTTGGGCAACTATAGTGGTGTGGGGCAGCATCAGGGTCTAACACTCTAACACAACACGGTCCGTGCAATTCCGTTTTGTCATGCCTGGCCTTGCGGGCCAGACCTATTCTCTGGAATTTTAACAGCACGACCTGCCTCGCCAGGCCCATGCTGTGCCGTTTATTTGGTGGACCGGGCCGTTTCCGGTGTCAAACGGGCCGACACAGCCCCACTCACATCACTGGGCAAATCTTTTCATTGTTTTCATATTTGAATTTTTTTTTCTAGTTAACTTCTTAAAGAAATACCCAGTTCATGATTCTCTTATTATATCAAAGCTTTGGTAATAATGGGTTCAAAAGATTTGATCATGAAACTATTTTTTCTCCATTATAGGCTGGTCAGGAAACTTTCAGATCAGTAACTAGGTCTTACTATAGAGGTGCGGCTGGAGCACTTTTGGTCTATGACATTACAAGGTTCTCTCCCTCTCTCTCTCTCACACACACACACACACACACTCACACTCTCTCTCTCTCACTCACTCACTTATTTGGATCATTGAACAGAAGAGAAACATTCACCCATATAGCAAACTGGCTCAAAGATGCTAAGGAACATTCGGGTACGAACACGACTATCATGCTGATAGGCAACAAGTCTGATCTTGGCCATCAAAGTAGAGCTGTTAGCAGAGTGGAAGGTGAACAATTTGCCAAGGAAAATGGCCTTATGTTTATGGAGACATCTGCTAAATCATTCCCAAGTGTTGATGAAGTAAGGGATTGAAACTCTATTTCGAGCTTTCGTTTATTTTAATATGTAGTTAAAAATACTGGTCGTCTTTTGGTTATTCGGGTACATAAAATTAATGAGAGAACATATTTCAGGCGTTCCAAATGACTGCTCGGAGGATCCTTAAGAACATTGAGAAAGGCATAGTGGATGTATCGAAAGAGGTAACACAAACAATTTTCACTTATTTGCAAATCAATTGGACATGAAAACCACAAACCTATTAGTTTAGAGGACTTCAGAGACTAGTCTATGCAACTAAGCCCAAGAGTCTGTCCTGATCGCTTAAGTTGTTCGGCACAGTGGGTCTACGTTGTGGGGCTTGGGACTTGGGCCACTAGGCCCGAGTCAGTCGACAACTGTGTAATTCATGAGTTAGAGGACCTCGGAGACTAGTCTAAACACATACACCCGAGATGAGGGCCTGCTCGTGGAGGTTGTTGGGCTTGGCACTCAGGCTCGATAGACCCCTACCCAAGACTGCTGAAATTATGGATATATCTAATCATGATGACCATGGTTGCAGGTTTCTGGTGTCAAACTGGGGTTTGGAAAAATGCAAGAAGATGACTGGTTAAAAAATTCTTTCGCGCAAAGAAGATGTTGCAACACATAGAAATCAATATAACAAGACTCAAATCTAACACTAACCCACTCTACATTTCTAAATCTCATTTGCGTTTTTTCTGATATTGAACTTACTGTATTATAATTCATTAATGAAATGTTCGAACAATATAATTTCTTGTTCTCGAGTATCGGACTCTATGATATGGAGAAGAAGCCAATGTGTTGGAGAAACTTTGATTAGCTTGATTGATTGAACAAAGATGAAAAGTAATATCGATATAAACCCAAATTTAAGTCCATATCGGACCTACTTCTATATATATATAGTATACTCCAAATTTTAATATATGAAGGAATTTTAGGCATGATCGAATTTGATCCATTGAGAAACACTAGGAATACCTTCATTAACCACAGTAAGCATATAATAACCAGAAGGAGCAACTAGAGCAGAAGGAGGAGCTTCAAGAAGTGCATAAACCCATCCACCACTTTCTCTTAGTAACCTCTTGCACCTCAACTTCAACATCCTCTGATTCATCGATATACAATGTGTCGTAAATGGTGGTGCATAAACACTAAAACTCACATATTTGCTTGGTCTTCTTGAAAGCTTAAACCGGACCGTGAATTCTTCCCCGTATCGAATACTATCCCAACTATTTGTAATGTTTATCGACAAATCTCTGGGCCTTAAATTGTTGTAATATCGGCCTGTATAATACGGGCTATAGGCCTGTAATCTTAACTCTGTTGGGTGAGGTACATTTCTAAATGTGTATCTTTCATTAGGGTTTCCTCCTGCAACTAAAACTCTTCCATCTGGGAGAAGAATGGCTGAAGAGTGATAAAGTCTAGCAATATTTGTAGATTTCAGAACTTTGAATCTATTACCTAAACGTTTCTTTGGGTTGTAAAGATAAGGTTGAAGAGAAGGATTTACTGCATTTCTCCATCCAGCACTGCCATTTTTAGCTCCATTAATGATCAAAACATGACCTGTTGGAAGGATTATCATATCGTTTAAAAGACGAGGTCCGGGCATTTGCTCCATCACCCATTTATGATTATGTCCTGTAATCACCATCCTTCCACAAGATCTTAGACCTCTCAAGTAATTTCCTCTTTGTGCAGCTTCATAAGCTCCATGAGATGAACCTCCACAAACCAAGACCACAACTTTCCGAAAATTGTCCTTATGATCTAGAGGAAGGATTACAGAAGAACCTGAACTCGGGTAGTTTCTTGATCCAGATCCTGGCATTCTAGGATAGTTCTTGACTACTTTATTGTTCTTATAATCTAAAAGAATAGAATCACGGTTAGCAAAGATGAACAGTTTACCATCCGAAGAAAGGTGAACGAACGGGTAAAGATTGTTTCCGTTTTCTCTTCTTTCGAAGGTTCTCCGTAAGAATGGAAGAGAGTAAGATCCTCTGTGTGAAGCTAACTTAGGTACAAATTCATAAGTGAATGTGTCTTTTCCACCAACTAGAATAACTCTATCGTCCAAAGATGGAAGTCTTTGATTAGAAGCATACCATCTATTATGCATCAAAGAATACCTTGACTGTTTCCAACTACACTTATGGTTTGAACAAGGATTGAAGTATCTAATTCTTCGAAAACCATTTCCGTGGCCACCCGTTTGTAGAAGAGTTCCATTACTCAAGAAAGCACCCGACGAGCACCAAGTATCTGTCTGCAGACTCAAGGGCCTAAATGAGTTGGTAGCAATGTTATACTCGACCGAATGAGCCCAACACGGAGAATCCCGAGTGTCTGACGACGAACACTTTCGACCGTGACTTCTTCGGTTGAGAAGATAACCAGACCTACCCGTTTGAGTCTGATCGAAAATCAGAACCGTGTTTTGATGGGTTAAAGCCATATGCATGCCAACAACGCCGATATTGTGAACAAGTGTCCTCCAGTTTCCCATCTTTGTTCCTGGTGATGTTCTTACTCTTACTCCATTAGCAAGACCAACCAAGAGAGTGAAAAGGGTGAAAATGAGAGGAAAAAAACGTTTTTTCGCAGCCATTTTTTTAGAGGAAGTAGTATAATTAGAGTTTAGAGGTGATACTAATATCAAATGAAGACTTCACTTTATATCAGAGGGTGTTTGTTGGAATATCCAGGATATTAGGAGGTCATGCTTTTAGAAATGTTCCTTCTTTTGGAGAAGTTGAGGGGTTTCCATTCTAAACTTTGTCTGAATTCATGTACACACTCTTGTTACTCGTCCAAGGCAGAAAATTACCCACCTTCCATCATAAAACACTATCATGTGATCTTTTAGGGCAGCCGTCCGATCTATGTTGGCAGACAGATAGCCGTGGGAGTTTTATTGTGGCTATCACGATCTAACGACTGAGTTTGAAAACAAAATCAGTTAGACATAAGGTGGTGGAAGACCTAATGCAGAAGCAGTGTATCTTGGATCCTTGAAACACTTCTAATCATTTCAATAATAATAAATTTGATATGCTTTCCTAAGAAGGTATGCAGTTTGAGCCAGTATGAATTTATATTATTGTCAAAGAATTTAAAAACTATATAATAATGCACAAGTTTTTCGTTCATCGTCGAACAAAAGGAGGGATTTAAACACCACCCAACCCAACCCAACCCAACCCAAAGACTTAAATATACAAATCGATATCGATTTAATAGCTCAAACCAAAACTCTAAAAGGTAAAATTTCAAAGAATCATTTACAAGATTATATGAGCAAGCAAGATACATGAAAGAGCAAAGTAGCATAATTTCAGTATCAGTACAGCTTTATTCTGGTCTGTATGGGAGCTCGACAGATCGGGCACGCCTGAAGATCGGGCCCACATTCACAACATGTCTGTCGAAGGGAAAAAGAAAGAGATGTAATTTTAGATTGATCATAGATATGAGAAAAAACAAGGTTTGAATGAAGATGCAAACCTGGTGTCCACAGCCGAACGCCATATCCTTTGGGTTGGTAAGACAAATGGGACAAACCTGTAAACGTTGAAGTCCAACTATTAATTCGCAGTACAAAAATGACCGATCGGAGGTAAATTATATTATTTATTTCACCATATCCACCATGAGAGATCAAATAAAACTACGGTGTTTTTTTTTTTGCGTCACGATATTTTGATCTAAAATCTGACTCAAGATTTGAATTGACTGGAGCACGATTTCAGAATGTTTATATCTGACTACTGCATCTGACCTGTCTGAATTGCTGACACGGGCTGATATTGGGTCTATCTGAATCAGACATAAAATAAGTCTGACATAAGACATAAGAGTCCTTCGTTCGAAATTACCTAAAATGATGATTATGCCCCTAACCAGAACAAGTCAGACTCGGACAGCTCAGTATCAGACAAGTCGGACTCAGGCAAGTTAGATTCAAATAATAAAAAGAACGCCACCCTAATGTTAATCGTTTTATACGAGTAGGACTAAAGTTTACTTGAAATGAAAACTAAAGAAACCGGAGGAAGCCCAGACGCGCAAAAAGGAAAACAAGATGAAAGAAAATAATCACTGGTAACAATAGATGGTGGCTGAAGAATCACCTGATGATCAGAGCTTCTAGGTGCTGCCACACCCATGGTATTCTGGTGTCCGGGATAGGGAGGTACACTTTGCTTGAAACTACTTGCCTGGGAAGATCTTGAGCTAAATGAAGATGAATCATACAAGGCTGCATTTTGTTTGAAACTACTTAAGTGGGAAGGTCTCGACTTATAGAGAGGTGGTGGAAGAGCAACCCTTTGTGGAGACTTCCCTGTTCGACGACTGCTTGCGTATTCAAAGAACAGCGAAAAAGTATGAGTATTGAAGAAGATGAATTCCATGCCACTCAGATGGAAAAACACAATCTGATCATCATCGTAACATGCGTAATCATAATTACCCTAATATATTTAGTTCCATTGTTGCTTTATATTGAGAAGGTATTTCCATCAAAGCTGTGAGAGCAAACTCGGTTTCTTTTCTGGATGGAGATACAGTCTTTGACATAATGTCTGTAAAATTCACAAACTGAAAAGCACAAAATATTCACCCATTAGCTGTAAAGAAACATGATACCAAAAAACTCTCAACCAGAGTCTAAATGTTCAAATGCTACTTAGTTTTTTTTTACAGTTGCTTACTTGGAAATTGTCAAAAGCACGAGCAGGAATGTTATCATCGAACTCCTTCATCATGTCCCAAGGCCCATCTCCAACCCCAACTAAAATAATTGATAGTGGATACTCACTGTGATAAGGAAGAGATAGTGTAAATCATTATTTGGAAACTCATGGTCATCAATGTGGGTCTGGTCTTGGGTTTTCCGTACGTCCAAGTGGTCCTCGGCCTCTCTCGCCCTAAAAGCTAGGTCAAGAGTTGAGGCTTTCTCTCACACTTATAGAGTGAGCACCATCCCCTCCCACAACCAATGTGGGATAACTCTAACAATCTTTCCCTTCACACATTGGGATATAGAAGACTATCAATCCCTCCACAAACTCAAAGACTTCGGTAAACTTGGCCTCTGATATAATTTTTTGGTATGATTTTGGGCCCTCCTTACTCCTAGTGGTCTTGGGCCTTCTCACCCAAAAGCTAGCTCGGGTGCTGAAGCTCTCCATTACAAGTATAAAGTGCCCACCTTCCCCTCCCACAACCAATGTACGGTAACTCCAACAATCAGAGGAATCAATTAGAAATTTACCTTGCTTTTACAATTGCTTCAACAGTCCTTTGTTCCTGCTGGCTTAACTGGCCACGTGCAGTGTCAACACTTCTAGTTACCTACAACAGCCATGGTTTGAGTGAGACACATTCATTGGAATAGTTCAAAATCATAATAGTTGTAGTATGGCAAAACTCAAAAGTAATGAATGAATAATTCCTTACCCTGGCCAACTATTGAGTAATCATGCTAACGGAAACAGCAATCTGTTTTTTTTTTCCTTTTGGACCTAAGGCTCAATGCTTTGGGGTTGTTTTGTTGCTTTCTATTTGAAAATAATCGTGGCAGGTTACCAGATTCGCGGTACGTCCCGGTACGCGGTACGAAAACGGGTACGCGGTAAGCCTATTAGAGTGTATCCGGTACGTGGGGGGTATACCTCTTCGCTACGCTAATTCGATACATAATTCGCTTTATATAAAATTTCGGTTCATTACTAAATGTTCCAAAATTATTTCTTAATTATAGACAAATATTTCAAAACTCATAAGGGATGAAACAACTAATTACTCAAAGTCTGATATCATAATAGTACTTAAAACATGAAGATAAAATCATAAAATAGCAATTAGTTGGAAATTCAAAACCTAAAACTCAAATCTAAGGTATGTCTTTGCTTCACTCTAGTTCGCTAGATCTGGCGATCTGGTTCGCGAATGAAAAGGGTTCGCGCGAACCAGATCGCGATTCGCAGGGGGGTGCAACGAATCTGATAACCTTATTCGTGGAGGCGCTGAGTCATAGGGTTTTGTGGTTATTTATCAAAAGCTCTTGAGGAATCTTCACCTTGTTTTTCATTCTTAGTGAAACGATTGTGCCTTTGTTCGTGCTGGGAGTAGGTTTTACGACTGAAACCACATAACCTCTTGTGTTACTGTGTGTGCTTGTTGCTTTTCATTATGGGTTTTCTGGTTTGGCAGGTGTTATAACACTTACTAATCCAGATAGAGAGATAAACATACCTGTCCGTCAGCGATTATCACTAAAACATGGTACTGGCCACCACTTTGTTCGACAATTGTCATTGCCATTTCAATAATAGGGGCGAATGATGTTGGCCCTACCAAAAGAGAACAGAAACCATAGGCCTCAGAACCAAGTGCCTTAATAATGATCAAGTTTTCCAGTAGTATTAAGGAAATGGCATTTTAAAAGCTAACTACATGAAAGAGAAAAGGCAACCTGCTAACCGTAAATGCGAAGCTATTTCTCGATATCGTTCCAACGCTTCCTCGAATCCATTACAAGACCTATCATCTGGATAGAAACTGAACACATCTTGATCGTGTGTTAACGCTGTCAAAATAAAGAACAGATACACATCATTCTCGAGAAGTCGAAAATACGTTTGACTAGACCTCACTATAAACAGTTTTTATTAGATATTACCATCTCCAAATCCGAAACATGGTATCAAGTTATCCTCATCAAAAGCAGATAGAGTTCTTCCAATAATAGATAATGCTTGCTCATACGGATTTGGAATGTCTCCTATGTGATGCAAACTTTGCCGATTAAATGACCTGGCGCCTGATTCACATAGCAAGTTAAAATGGCACACTAAATAGGAAATTCTAAGGCACACAGACTAGATGCTTACCTGTCCACTCATTGCTCTTTGTAAAATCGATACCAACAATAAGATTTGAAGATTCAAGGCCAGCTTGTGCAAGAGCTTCAGTCACCTGTAAAACGATACATACCTTATTTCATTTATAGTCGTGGATGAGAAGTTAGCAATATAATCGGTAATCAGTACAACTAAAGGAGACATAAACACCAAAAGAGCAGATATGACTATTGTACCCTGTAAATGCCGTGTTTTAACCTTAGCTGTTATACTTCATACCTCACTATTGTCCAAACAACAAGACGGTATGTTACAAACAGTATAGTGAGAAATCATGTCAAAGTCCTCAAGTTCCTTGATTGGAACAAGAAAAGTACGCTTTAGAAGTGAGAAAGGGTCTAATAAACTTGCCAACAACTCTTGGCTCAAGTGGTAAGAGGTAAGTCTTCCAACTTAGAGGTCAAGGGTTCGAGGCACACGCTTACCAATTCAAAAAAAAAAAGGGTCTAATAAACTCGGCCCATGCCCCCGTATACTAAAAGTCACAAACAAATACATGCCAACTGTAATTCTTGTGTTATTCATACATACTACAATCAGATCAAACCATAACTAGATTATGTAGTTTTCATCAATGTTTATCCAATTTTTTCCTAATTGAAAAACCAAAAGATCTCAATGCATCAAATACGATTACTTAAGTATCTTAAAAATGACCTTACCTGTTCCAAGGAATTGTAGTTATCGGCTATCCTGGAATACCTTCTATCCAACTTCTTCTGAGTTCCCCCTACACGGTTACAAAGTCCTTGTGCCGCACATGCGAAATTCTGCGGTGCCGCTTGGTAGCTACTCTGAGGTCCATAGCTCTGACTGTGCTGAACATATGGAGATTGAGGAGGATATGCATTAGAAGCTCCCCAAGCAGGAGCAGGAGATTCTCCTCTGTAACTAGTCGAATTTTTAGCTCCCATCCAACTCTATAATTTATAGAAAAAGAATATCTCCAAAATAGTTTGCTATAATCTCGAAAATCAAATCAAAATCCTCAAGATTGAAACTTTTTGGGTTTTCTTTGATCAATAAAAAGGATCTTAAAGTATGAGAAATGAAATTCCCAGGAAGAAAATAAGAGATTTTGTTTTTAAAGAAAGACTGCTAGGGAAGACTTGGTAAAGGAATGCAAAAAACCAACCTAATTTGAATGATCTTTAGAGAAAGATTTGTTACTCAATATTTACTCTACCTAACAATTGAAAAAAGGAAACATTATACCAAATGAATCCAAAATTAGGGTTTTACCAGTTTAGAAATCAAAGACAGATAACTATTGAAAAGATGAACACGCAAAGTCAAAATATTTAAAAAATTGAAACAATTGAATGAATCGTGACACGCAAGTAAGATTAGTTAGTCAACTAAGAAATAATCTTGTTTTAGTTTTTGAGGGTTTCTCTCTCTCTCTCTACAATCATAAAGAAATGAAATTTACTAATACCAAGCAGCCATTTGAACAGAATAAACTAGGGCAAGTGTCAAATACTAAATGTCTAAACTTGAAAATGCATCGAATTTGATTCAAGATATGAGTAGTAAGTATATTATTAAGAAGTTTACCTTGATTAGTTGATAACATTAGTTCAAACTTGAAGGATTGGTCCCTGAAAGTGAACTGTGATCAAACTGAAGTTTTAGCTTCCATAGTTGGTAAGACTCAGACACTAACCTTTGTGAAGGAAGTTTAGTTATGGGGTTAGACGTTTCTTGTCCAACCGTTGAAATATGACTATGCCACGCGCCCACGCCGCAATCCAGGCCAAGTTATGTGTCCGGAGTAGGTTTAGAGACATACCCGATCGAAAATCGACCGGATTTCAGGCTGAGCATATTGTCAGCTTTGTCTTAACTATGACATGTTAGTTGATACATTTTTTTACTGTTCAGCGTGTGCCTCGAATCCTTGACCTCTAAGGTGGAAGATTATACCTCTTACCACTTCAACCAAAGATTGTTGGCATGTTAGTTGATACGTTAGTATAGGTTGTATAGTAGTCATTTTTAATCAATTTTGAGTTGAATCTTCGTTAACTTTTTTTTTTTTTTTTGTTGAAAGCAAATACATTAACTTAAGAGTCTATTACAATCTCCAAATTAAAAAACAAAACATAACAATAAACAAAGTAATACAACAAAATACAAATTGAGGAATTGCGTAAAATAGCTTCTAGTAGTGGAGCTTCCTTCATTCTGTAGCGCATACACTTGACAACTCTTCAAAAGGATGATGTGAAAGTTGGTCTTGCGATTCCTTTCGATAGATTGAAAGATGAAACTAGTACCTGCCTTCCTGTAACACTGAAGATGGATTAAACAAACACCCGAAGTTCTAGAAAGAAACAAGGGTGTCTGTAAGGTGGAACCAAAAGATGGTTCCGAGTTATCCCCCCAGTATTCTCCATATGCAGAGACCATATCCATTCGAGTTCCACAAAGTAGAATCTGATCAGATACCTGGAAATTGGGATCGCCGTCATAGCCCGAGTATGAATACTCCGCTAATTCGACAAAAGATCGCAAAAGAGTTGCGAAGAGTGGTGGAAGTGAGCATGTTAAGGACCTAGGATAATTAGTTAAATCTATTCGAACATCAAACACGAAAGAATTCGACAGGGATTGAGCTGAAGCGTATGAAACAAAAAGTGGGGTACCAAGATGGACAAAAAAATTTGAATCAAAGTGTCTTCCTGGGTCAAAAGGTAAGTTAATACTAATGTTAAATCTCTTATAAGATAGACGATATGAGCTCATAATCCATAAGGTTAAGCGATGGATCCAAATTAACATGAATTGATCCCATATGTTAAAACCTTTCTTGGTGATGAAATGTAATATGATAGAAGACGGACTGAGGTTAAGGTAATATTCAGTTAAAGTAGATGAGAAATTTGAACCTAAGGTATGATCATCGGTTAATCGGAGGGGGTGAAAACCACCAATCGATGTTGAGCTCTAAGCTTGACCTCTAAAGAAGCACATCTAAAAGCCAAGAGATGCAGAAAATTATACATGTCTGTTACCGACATATCTAAAGATCACAAAAATCAACCAAAAAATGCAAGAAACCATTACAATATACTAAATAATGATGAGAAGAAAGCTTAGATTAAAGACTAGAATCTTAATGAGAATAAGATATCAATCTAGACACAGATACGGTACTGAAAAACCATAAGATAAACATGCATGATAATAAATGACATGATGAAAAGAGGTGGGTGATGAGGAACTCCCTGATGTTTGAAGTGTAGATATGTTTCGAGAAATTGATTAGCCGATTTATAATCTACCCTTTGTCTTCGATCTTGCTCCTTTCCACTCTTTGGTTACCAGTAGTATGCCCTTTGTAGTTTTATTTTACTTTGTCCTTTATGATGGCTGGTTGTTGTTTGTTGTTGATTTGTTGATCGGGGGAGGAATAGGTCGTTCCTGTGATGTTTATTGGCGATGTAGGGTTGATGTGGGTATTTGCATGTGTGATTGGGCGGGGATTTGATGGCAGATTTGGGTGATGGTTTTCTGAGCTTTTGATTTATTGTAAGAGAAATTGAAACAACTTATTATGATTGAGGAGAGAGAAGGTCATCGATTTTTCTCGAATCTTCGTTAACTTAACATCGTCCTACAGTAAATTCCGCCCGTGGTAGATTTAAGAGACACTTATGCACTATGTCACCCACAAAAAAGACGTGTCATGCTAAAAGAGTTGTCCCATGTGAAAAGACAATTGAGAGTATTACAGTTTTCGAGAAAGATAATTTTATAAATAAGAATATAATATGTAAGTTTCTCCACTGAAGCTATTAGTTTTGAGTCGGATTGCTAAAACTTTATAATGAACAAATTTGGCAGAACATCTGGGCGGAATACGCAACCTTTATCCTGGTTGTAGCTTTCTAGGTTCTTTGAGATGATAAGCACACGAGTCTCGAGTGACTCCCTTTGACTCGGGTGTAGGGTTGAGACTCAGCCGTCTATCGTTCAACTTTTGCTCAACCAAATCAACCAAGCCTTCAGTTCATTTGGTTTAGTTGAGTTTAGTTTGGTTTGGTTTAGTTGATTAGTTCAACTGATTGCAAAATATTGCAAATTTTAAATCATGAATTGAAGGGTTATCCACTTTGCCCCCTAAAGATAACCAGCTCGCAAAAATGCCCCTAAAGATGATCAACTTTTAATTTGGACCATTTCTCATTTTTCTGTCTTCTTTTCGTCAGACGTTAGTTAGTTGTGTTTTTCATACCTGATGATGTCAAAATTTTCCCTCCCATCATCATTCAGGATTAGATGTTGCTTCATTGAATCTCATACTTGTTCCTCGTGAACTGGGGGTGTAACTTGCAAAGAACTCGAAAACCTCTCCGATACTCTAGATATAATGTTCTTGCAATTAAAGATTGAGCGATCCGAGTTTAGGAATTTGACCTTTGATTGATGGTACACGCTTTGGATAGTATTGTTGTGATTATGAGTGTCATGCCTTCTTCGAAGCGAGTTAATGACTTTTATAAGGTTCCTTAGTCGACTGCATCAAGCGGTTGAGGTGAGACGTTATCCACCGTATTGTCTTGAAACTACTCTTTCATACTTATGTGATATTAGGATTCTTCTTTGGAATTATCTTGTATAGACAAATTCCCTTATTCAAGGATACTCGATATTTAGGATAGATCGTGTTTCCAATCATGTGTTATCGTCTGAGAAAAGTTTCCTCCCCGTGGGACTCTAGTGTTATAAGTTTATTAAATAGTTAAGAACCTCACCGATCTTTAGGATTCAGGATTAAGTCGGTAAAGCATCAAACACGATTCTACCCCCCCCCCCCCCCCCCCCCATAGTTTGGGATTGAGGTATCGACTCCACTTACGCGGACCCTCCTTGTCTTCTCTAAAATCCATGGACAAACCTGGTTATAGTTGAGGCAGAGCAGGGCTAGACGCCTAAGACAATCGTACCGACCTCTAATTCGGGGCTTAAGTGGTAGATCTCATCCATATTCGACCTCCTTGTTGATTTGATACGGGTTGAATCGTTGGCCTTTTGGTCTTTTCTTGACTTATTGACCTTAGTCAACTGATGACCTTTTTTGGATCATCAATGCCAAAATTGCCACTTAACCCTATCTTCTTTACCAACCAAACTTTTTTTTGAGTCCCAAGTTAAAATATTTACTTGACCACTGAATTATTTTAATATCATATCTGGCAACTTTAAATATCATTTTGACCATAGTTGACCTTTTAAATTATTTTGACTTGATTTGATCATCTAAAATACTATGTTGACTACAATATACTGTGATCCTTACATAGTTTGAATTTTCAAAATTTTGTGAAGAAAAAATTCGTGGGCGGCCGCATGACTGAACAAAGCCCTAGTCACCCCCTGAACTGGGCCATTGTATTTGTTTTACGTGTCGCCCCGACCTATGTATGTAGATGGGCTATGTCGACGCTGGGTCGTGGGCCATAACTTTGCCAGGGCGTCAACCTGGCCCGTTTGATACTACTAGTTTTTCCACAAAAAGACACCATTTTTGTTTTAATTTGGTTTGAGTGGTTCAGTTATATTTGCCACTCCTAACCTGAAGTAGGAGTGGGAAACAGACATGACAGGTAGTTCACGATCACTTGCTCTTTCGGTCCGGACGGAACAGACAAATTCTCCGTTCGGAAATCGGGACATATCAGACTGCCATTTGACAAAGTTTGGTTGTCCGTTGCAATCTGGGCACCTGACCGTCGGACTCGGACACAATGTTTATTTTCTTTTGTTTGAGTGTCCATAAAAGATACTCATTAAGATTTCACCCAAGCAAAGCCCTTAAACGTAGTCCAAACAAGAGTTTTATATCCCTCAACTCTTTAATATGAAACTCCAATCCCTTTTTTCTTTGTCACTAGTGACGCAAGATTAAAATGTGGAGACAAAAACTAATTTTATAACGATAACATAATCCCATATTGTAAACTCAGTGAGATGAAAGAGATACAACGCTTTATAAATAAGAAACGTAGTCTTTCAATGCACACGCGTGTAAGTGTGTAGCCTAAATACTAACTATATTATTGATTATAACTATCTATATACAATTAAAATGTCTAAGTAAGTCGAAAATATCAGTCGGTCGGGCTAAGACGAAAGGCCGGTTAAAACCTTTTGTCTGTGCCCATCTGACTAAGCTTGACGGTCCGGACGAGGTAGTGTCCGTCTCCGACACCGGGCGCCCATAGACACATCGGCTTGGGCGGTTTGTGGGCGGATCCACGCTAGGCCTTTTTCCGATCCTGTAGTCTTCTTACCACCAATGAAAAGACGTCAGTGTCCTCCAATTTACCTTCACAGGAAGTCTTCAGATAAGGGCAAAAAAGAGAATTACGCTAGGCCTAGCCTTTTTTGCCTTCAATAAAGAGAAGAATATATTCTGCTGTTTTTCATAGAAGACGAACATTAGGGTTTCATCTTTGTTACAAAAGCAGTATATCTCTTCGAGTTTCTATATTTTTCACCAGCTCTGCAAGTAATTCTTCTCGTTCCTGATCATGGAGATGGAAGTGCCGACGGAGTTTCCTCATACTAACATGGATCGCCGTCCCCGGAAAAGGCCAAGGTTGCTAGGTTGGGATGTTCCTCCGCCAGCTGAGGTAGGCTTCTTTCGTTTTTCCATCAAATCTTCTATTTTTCTACGACGGTATCTCCGGTTTGTTGCAGGTTCTTTAATCGATCTATTGAAGTTTAATTTGGTATCTCCACTGTAAGATGGTTTTTCTATTTCTTAATTTCATGAAAATTTGTGTTTTGGTTTATATTTCATCCGATTTTAGATCTTTTGTTATTATCCCCAAATTCAAAGCTTTGCGTACCCGATCCCTAGTCGATACCTTTAGGGTTGATTGTTCAAAAATATCATTAGGGTTTTAATTAGGTCTATGGGTTAGATCTTTTCAGTTTTCAGTTTGCTTTTGTTTTTTATAGGGTTTCTTAAAAGAACTTTTTTTCATCGAAGAGTATAAAAGGCTTGAAAAATATGGAGGCAACTTCAATATTATTTCTTGTTTTGTTGGTATTTGCTTATATTTTTTGAGGTGTTCTATAATATATTTTGGGCTATGATAAAAAGACCTAATTTTTAAGGGAATTTGATGCAAGAACTGATATAAAAGGAATGATAAATTTTGTTATCTTGTTTAAGTGGAATATGAATGGGTGGATGTGTGTAGGCTCAGATAGGAATATATTTTGCGCAAGAAGTTGGAAATGTGACAACATTTGCACCTCCAGACCTTACTAGTAATTCTCTGTTTGGGAAGGGAGTTGTTCGAAATGGTTCTCCCCCATGGCGAAATGATGATAAAGATGGACATTACATGTTCTCAGTTGGCGAAAATTTAACTTCTCGCTGTAATTACACTTTATCACTATTGATGAAACATTTATTTGTTCGGATCTTCAAGTTTCACTTATCCTTGTTTCTTAACTGTAGTTTATCTTATTATCTAAATGGGATAATTCCATGTTTTGAATGGAATTAATTATATTCACAACTTTATAATCTGAGTAACCTTCAGACTATATTTTTAGCTTCACGCTCAATAATTTCTGACTTTACCCGCCTTTCCTTCTTCCTTGCAGATAAAATTCACAGCAAAATGGGTGAAGGTCAGTTTTACAACTTGAGGCTTGGGCAATAGTTACTTTTTTGTTTGTTTGTTTAGCCATACCAGAATTGAGTTCATTGATTTTTGTTTTATGGGATTGTTTACCTTTTTGTTTCGTAGCTTGCAAATCTGTACATCTCTTAATCGTTTTTGTTATGCAGGAACCTTTGGCCAGGTTTTGGAGTGCTGGGACAACGAAAGGAATGAAATGGTAGCTGTTAAAATTATCCGTGCCATTAAGAAATATCGGGAAGCTGCAATGATAGAAATTGAAATGCTCGAGAAGCTCGCAAGACATGATAAAAGTGGTATCAAGTGCGTAATTTTCCCCTGTATGCTTTTTTGTCTATGTATTACCTGTGGTTGGTGTTGTAGCATTGACTATTTAGACATCCTCTGGATAAGATGTTGAGCTGCTTTATTCTTTGCAGTTGTGTGCAAATACGTAGCTGGTTTGACTATCGTAACCATATATGTATTGTAAGTATATAATTGGTTTGTGGTGGATTGAATTCCCTAGTTTGACAATTTTGTGGGGGTTAAGGTCTGTATGGATTTAAATCATTTCAACAGGTATTTGAGAAGCTTGGACCAAGCTTATACGATTTTCTCAAGAAAAACAATTTTCGCTCATTTCCCATTGATCTAGTCCGTGAACTTGGAAGACAGCTTTTGCAATCTATAGCATGTGTGTAGTAATACTTTTGCCAGTTTTAGTTTCTTTTATCTTCTTATGTTTAAATGTTATATCATTTGAACTGTTAGCCTACTTGATTCTTTAGGCTCCGCCAACTGGAATCTGCTTTCTTGTTTGCATAAAAGTAAATTATAAATGCAAGCTGTTTTTTTGCTATTTTACACTTGTTTGTTGTGCTTATTGTTTCTTTCTTTATATGAATTTTTCCAGTTATGCATGATTTGCATCTCGTCCATACTGACTTGAAGCCTGAAAACATACTTCTCGTTTCTTCGGAGTATGAAAAGGTGCCAGAGCTGAAGGTATTTTTTTGATCAAAATACTATTGCTTTTTTCCTTTTTATGTTCCTAAAATCCAACCATCTTTTGACATTTGATGTTAAAACTTAAAAAGGTTTCATCACGATCGCCTAAGGATGGTTCTTACTTCAAGAGGCTTCCAAAGTCAAGTGCTATCAAGGTCATAGATTTTGGCAGTGCAACTTATGATCGTCGTGATCATAATTATACTATTTCTACAAGACATTACCGTGCTCCTGAGGTTATTCTCGGTAAGCTTCTTACCTTAATGTCCAAAAATATTATTCTTTATCAACACTGTCTTACATAGTTATTCCCATGCGACTTTTATTTTGGTGCTTACAGGACTTGGCTGGAGTTACCCTTGTGATATTTGGAGTATTGGGTGTATTTTAGTGGAGCTTTGCTCAGTATGTTCCTTTTCCTCCACCTGATTCCCGTACATCACACACTTATGTCACAAAGTTTTTCATATCTACTATCTCTGCAGGGAGATACATTATTCAAAACACACGAGAATTTAGAGCACCTAGCCATGATGGAGAGGGTGTTGGGCACATTACCCCCGCAAATGTTGAAGAAAGTAGGGTATGTTTTAATATATCCCAGTCTTTCTTGATAACCCACCTTATGTCATTGCTTATTTCACTCCCTTCAGTTGGAAATGGCAGGTTATGTTTTTCTTAATATCCCAGTTTTTGTCGTCGCTTATATTGGCCTCCAGTGACCAAGTGAAAACTCGAACTCCAGTCTGGTGTCTCCACTTGACTGACGACACTGACCAACCAACCGACCAACCAACTCTATTTGCCTCTCAAATTGTACTGAAGTACTCTATGAGCAAGTCTGATAGAATGTTTTGTTTGTTCTCCTCTGTAATTTCAGCTACCATGCTGAGAAATACACCAGAAGGGGTTGTAGATTGAACTGGCCTGAAGGTGCTAGCTCGAGGGAGAGCATAAAAGCGGTAACAAAGCTGCCTCGCCTTCAGGTTTGTGTTTCAATATCGAAGTAGAGATACAAATTTGATGCAAATGTGGAATTTAAAGACAGTGCGAGGTGTGTGTGCTAATATTGAAAATTTGTTGGTACGAGTGCAGAACCTAGTGATGGAGCATGTCGATGATGAACCAGTAGCAAGGGATCTGATAAACCTAATGCAAGGTCTCCTAAAATTTGATCCATTAGACCGGTTAACAGCTGAAGAAGCCCTAAGACACCCCTTCTTTACAAGGGATTTTCGCAGAAGATCTTGAGTTGTATATGAGAGGAGGATCTCCCCCTCTCTCCCTCTCCGTGTAGCGTTCTCTTAAAAATCTTTTTTGGCCTACTTGTGTATATGTCTCAGTTGGGTCTCCAAAGAAAGTAAATCATTCTGTACCACACAAACCATTGAAGAAAAAGCATTTGTGGTTAATGTAGTTAGTTTAATACTAATTAGTACTTGCATTGATCGAGATTATAATTTAACAAGTAAGGTCAGTCATAGATAAGTGCCCTAGATTTAGCTGATGAAGGATAGTCATGCATAAATAGAGATTTAAGATCAAAATTTCTTGTGTTGGACCTTTCATAGAACCTATATAATAAGGGAGGAGGATATTAATGTTCAAGATTATACCCACCAAATTATCTTTGAGAGCTGATAGTACATTTCGAAAGTTTATCTCCAAAGGTTAAGAGATTAGATGTTCTAAATTTATTGGGTAAGATTAATCTTCTTAAAAATATCTCTAGATTGAGGTTATAGAAGTGTTTGTGTCCATTGGTGACGAATTATATCTTCTTTCGTATTAAATGTTGGTGGGCCTCTAATCTTTAAGTTTCTATTATATGTGTGGGGTTTCTATATTTAAAAGGGGCGGGCCCCTATCCTTAAGTTTCTATTATAATTATATGTGGGGTGGGTCTCTCTATCTTTAACAAGTCCCTTGTGAACAAGTAGGATTTATAAAAAAAGGCAATAAATGACAAAAACCCTTGACTCTGTCTCAAGGATAGTATAATTTCTTATTAACCAGTCTCTCTCTATGGGAGTCAGCCTTGTAATCACACTTCTAATCCCATTTAATAAACAATTAGATGCCCGATTATCATCTGCCAAATAAAACCGGTTCTTCTGGTATCTGTCTGTTTATCATTTGAGTCTTACAACCAAATAGCAAACTCTTGCCTGCGGTAGTCCACGGACAGTTGTTAAACTACTAGTCTAGGTCGTTGATGTTAAGAGCGAATGGGCCGTAGTGTTGGCCTCTTTGTGTTTCTCTTGTTGAAATTGGCTCGCTCGTTTAAAAAAGTAAATAGATACTTGTTAGCACTGTTTTTAGACGTTGGAACTATTTGTTGTTCTTAACAAAAAAAAAAAAAAAAACTATTTGTTTTTTTTTGTTGAAACGAAAAAAAAAAAAAAACTATTTGTTGTCGAGGACAAACCTAATATTAGTATGAGTTGTATGTTTTGTTGTTTAGTGGCAAAGAATCGCACCACACACACACACACACATATATATATATATATATATATATATATATATATATATATATATATATATATATATTTTCATTCAGCAGAAAGATATTGTGTTTTTTTTTGGGTTATTTAGTGTATAGACCCCAGTTATTTACCTATATTAGGGATCAACCCGCAAGACGATAATGCTTTAGGGGTTACCACCCGTTCTCTATTTTTCCGTCAAAAGCCCGTTAAGTAGCGAGCACGCCAGCCACGTGAGCTTCCTTTGACAAATTTGGCCTCTCCATCAGCTTTACTGTTGGGATCTAAATAGTTGTTCTACAGTGGGGGTCCTTCACCATTTTAATACTACTTATTTTTTTCATAAGAAAGTTGTGATTTTAGTGAAAACAAAGTTCAACTCTCTTCCAAGTGAGTAACTAGGTCGAGGTTTAACTTGGGTTTTGGAGTTCAGCTATAATGGAGTTCTAGAAAAGAAGGTTTCAGATAAATGCCAACTAAAATTCAAAAAAATTTCAATCTTTTTCTCTATTTCTCAAGATCAGACTGTTATTCATGTAATGTAGTTAGTATTTTAATCTGTTCAAGATCAAGAGAAAAAGATAGAAAAATATTGAAATACCAACTACATTACATGAATAACAGTCTGATCTTGAGAAAAAGATTGAAAAACTTTTGAATGTTTTTCAAAAGAAAAGAACTTTTGCTTAATTGCTTCAAATTCAAGATCAAGTACTAAATTGAAGAATACAAATTTACAGAGAAAACATTAAAATTGAGCATAATGACTCAAACCTAATAAGTTTCTCCAATTTTAGCTGGCATTTGTTTGAAACCTTCTTTTCTAGAACTCCATTATAGCAGAGCTCCAAAATCCAAGTTAAACCTCGACCTAGTTACTCACTTGGAAGAGAGTTGAACTCTGTTTTCACTACAATCACAGCTTTCTTATGAATAGATAGGAAGTAGTATTAAAATGGTGAAGAACCCTCACTGTAAAACAACTATTTAGGGAAGGACCCCCAACAGTAAAGCTGATGGAGAGTGCAAATTTGTCAAAGGAAGCTCACGTGACTGACACGCTCGCAACTTAACGGACCTTTGACAAAAAAATAGAGAATGAGGGGTAGCCCCTAAAGCATTATCGTTTTGGGGGTGGATCCTTAATATAGATAAATAACTGGGGTCTATATACTAATTAACCCTTTTTTTTATGAGAAGCAGAAAGATATTGTTGGATAATTAAATGGGCTCATTAAATGCATGATTTATTTTAAATTATTGAAATGAAGAAGTCTAAGTAAATTATAATATTTCATCAGAAAATATAATATATGGCCACGCTTGTCCCATCTTTTGTTATCAATTAATTGAATTCACACTGTGATTGTGACCTGTTAAAACGTTTATTTTATGGGAAGAAAAATCAGATATTTTCTTACTTTTATTTATCACGAAAAAAATCATTTTTTTACTTATGAAGATCAACGAAACGGCAAAAAAAAAAAAATGAAAATAGCTTTTGTCGGCCTATTTTTATACGTATCAAATAGACCCTTATATTAAGTTTGTTTGTTTCTCGACCCAATCCTACTTTAGGACTTGTTTTAAATAGGAAGAAGTTTAGAGGAAATTAATATATTGCACAAGAAGCCCTTAAACCAAAATTAATATGAATAATGGTACAAGAACTTTTTCGTATTCAATACTTAAGATGTGAATAACTGAAGTAGTCGTCTTTTTTTATTGATGAGATTCTTTAATATAGTTCAGATCCAAAATTACGATTATTAAGCGTGAAGCACGTAATGAACTCAACTATTATTTTACTAAAAATAACTCAATTATGCACCATTTTTTTTATACATATGCAAAAGTATTAGAAGACTTCATATTATACTTATAGATGTGTTTTGACTTGAGTCCCATCCTGTTGTGATTTGTGAGACGGTAATGAACTCAACTATTATTTTACTAAAAATAACTCAATTATGCACCATTTTTTTTATACATATGCAAAAGTATTAGAAGACTTCATATTATACTTATAGATGTGTTTTGACTTGAGTCCCATCCTGTCCTGTTGTGATTCGTGAAGTCTAGATTAGACGGTAATGTGTTAATTCTTTTTTACGAAATAGAAATCTAATCTTATTGATTCAGAAGAAAAGATTTGATTCTTTCTATTACGAAGAGTTGTCGATGACACATATCGGTATTTTCTTTTTCAGTTATCTCGAGAAAATTGGAATTGTGTATGAAAAGGCTCATCAAAATATGATCTAGCTCAAAAGATATTTTTAATATTAAATAATTGTGACTAAAATAATTGTAAGTTTGGGTTTTTGTTTTTTATTGATAAGAATCTCTTACAGGTCAGATGCAAAGTTAGGACTATAAATACAAGCATGTAATAAGTTTGGGACTAGATCTGGATTAAGTACAAACTCATAAGTTTTTTGCCTTCCTTTTTCTTTTGTTAAAAATTAATGATGTAACTCTCGTGTTGTTTGACTCATCTTGATAAAGTACTTTGCCAACAATTCTTGGCTCAAGTGGTAAGAGGTAAGTCTTCCAACTTGAAGGTCAAGGGTTCGAGACACACGCTTACCAATTCAAAAAAAAAAAATACTCTTATGTTGTTCGCAGAAGAGTTAAAATTCTCAAACCATGTAATGTTATAGATTGATTTCCTACTTATGAATGAATTCTGATTTTACTCAAAAAAAAAAAAAAATACATCATGAGATTTTAAGCTAGTTTAAAGCAACTCGAAAGCAAAATGGTCGTCATTTTACCTAATTAATATTTGGCAAAGTGATAAAAATAATCCCACAAATGTTGATATTCACGATTTTTTTTTGGAAAATCGAAAGGCCGAAAGCCCAACACATGAAAGATGTGATAAGCATTATAACCGCCTAAGTTAAAGTTATAATGAAAGAGACCTAAAACCCAACACATGAGAGAGGCCAAAATCCGACAAATTTGTTACATTATTATAGCTTTAATTATCCAATTTTGATGACCATAGAATCTACCTCTTCTGAGAATCGATTTTGAGACCTCAAGGATTTTGGAATTTATGTCAACACTGTCAACCACTTGGGCAACTAAGTGTTGACGATAAATTATAATATCATTGTGCCCCTTAATTTTGAATTTATGTAGTTCCCTTTGTAATTAAAATTTATCTAGTTTCATTTTTTAATATTGTAAAAGGTCAACAATTGGTTGCCAAAGTGGTTAAAGCGTTGACATATACTCCAAAGGTCTTTGGAGGTCCCGATTTCGATTCCTAGAGGAGGCGGAATCTCTTGATTATTGAATTCGGGGTTATTAAGGCATACATAATGTAGATGGGCTTTAGGTCATAGTTAGTTGGGTTTTAGGCCTGTTCTTGTTTAATCTTGCAGTTACCGTGCTTATCACATCTTTGATGTATCGACCCCATTGTAATGACTATCGTACATCGAAGTCAAATTCCAAAAAAAAAAAAATAATATTGAAAAAGTATCAACACTAAAATATTTAAATAATATAATGTACTTCAATTTTCTTCAAAATAAAATTTTCATCTATAAATGTTACTTTAATTTAAATACAATAGTAAATGTGGATTAAATTAATTAGGACAATGACATTAATTATAATAGTGATATAGAGTTGAGATTTGGTGTAATAATGAATAGTGATGAAATAATATTTGGAACAGTGCGTATCAAATTAGTTGGCAAAAATGGCTAAATTATTGTAACCAAATTGGCATCAATCAATGGAGTTTATATAAGACATAATATTGAGCTCCAATATGAACTACTTCCTAAACTAAGCTAAAACTAAAGCAATGGCTCTACAAGAGTTATTCTTACAATGGTTTGAAGATCAAAAAGGAGGATCACTCTTCCTTCCTATCATTCTATCTCTTGTCTTCTCATTTCTCTTCTTTCTTCTTTGGTCATTCAAGAGCTCTTCTCTTAAGCTACCACCTTCTCCTCCCAAGCTTCCTATCATTGGAAACTTTCACCAATTAGGAACACTTCCACATCGAACTCTTCGAGATCTAGCTAACAAGTATGGTCCTCTAATGCTCCTACACTTAGGGAGTTCTCCTACTCTTGTTGTTTCGTCTCCGGAGATGGCTAAAGAGATAACGAAAACCCACGATCTTGTTTTCGCTAATAGGCCAGCTACAAAAGGTGCTAAGACACTTCTTTATAATTGTACTGATGTGGGGTTTGCTCCTTATGGTGAGTATTGGAGAGCAGTAAGAAAAATTTGTGTTGTTGAACTCTTAAGTGCGAAAAGAGTCCAATCTTTCGAGGTTGTTCGCAAGGAAGAAATTAGGTTTTTAGTGGAGAATATAACTCGGTTATGTTCGAGTACTACTTCTAGTACAGTTAATCTCACAGAACTTTTGTTAAACCTTGCTAATAATTTGATATCAAGAGTTGCTTTTGGAAAGAAGTATGATGAAGAAGGTGGTAATAGTAGACTTGGTCATTTAACTAGAGATGTTCTAACCCTAATGGGAGCTTTTAGTGTGGGAGATTACTTCCCTTCTTTTGGTTGGGTTGATATACTTACTGGTTTAACTGGAAAGATGAACAAAACTCACAAAGATATGGATGCATTTTTTGATCAAGTCATAGAAGATCATCTTACAAATCACAAAAATGGTACTACTCAAGCAGATCATGAAACAGTCATCGATATTTTACTTCATGCTCAAAAAGATAAAACTCTCAGTATTACCCTTGCTCGAGATAACATCAAAGCTATTGTGTTGGTACGAATCTAGTCCTCTCTCGTTCGGTTTCGAAATATAAACAAATCCAGTTTCTTAACTACACACTGATCATTATTCATATATATGTACGTGCGCAGGACTTGTTTGTTGCAGGAACGGATACCGTCTCAGTTGTTGTAGAATGGGCAATGGTAGAACTCATGAGGCATCCAGAGATGATGAAGAAAGCTCAAGAAGAGGTAATATTAAGTTTGTCGGCGTCTAATCTAAAAACAATTGACAATGACTGAAGAAAGCCTAAATATTATTTAGCTGAGTTTTCTTTGTTCTATGTGGTACTATTCTCACGCGTGCCTCACTTATATAATTGTATGAGCCTAGATCTGATACCACGATGAATTGTTTACAGGTAAGAGGAGTGGTTGGGAAAAAATCGAAGGTAGATGAAGATGATACTCATCACATGGAATACCTAAAATGCATAGTTAAAGAGATACTTAGATTACATCCTCCAGTTCCATTATTGGTTCCAAGATTTTCAAGTGAAGAGGTCAAAGTAGAAGGCTACCATATTCCTGCAAAAACAAAAGTATTTGTTAATGCTTGGGCAATTCAAAGAGATCCTAAATCATGGAAATTAGACCCAGAAGAGTTTATCCCAGAGAGGTTTATCAATAACCCAATTGATTATAAAGGACAAGATTTTGAATATCTTCCTTTTGGTGCTGGAAGGAGAGGTTGTCCAGGAATGCAGTTTGGGGTTATAGCATCTGAACTTCTTCTTGCAAATCTCTTGTTTTGGTTTGATTGGGACTTTCCTGCTGGTTCAAACAAGGAGAGTTTAGACATCACTGATGCTTTTGGACTCACTGTATACAAGAAAAATCCTACTTTTCTTGTTCCAAGCTTGCACTTTTCTTGATTAGCTTGAGTTTTTAATGCTTAATTTAATGGTCGGATTCCATTATCTAAGATGTAATGTTTCTTAAGATCTTAATTCCTTTATGTATTTTTTCTTTATTTTGTTATGATGCATCTAATAGTTATGGTGCATTCCTTTGTAATCTTGATTTCATTGTAGACGGCCGTCTATTTATGCGATAAAACCTTGGGCTACTCTGTGTGGTCGTCTACGATCCTTTAAATGTATATTTATAAAAATAAATGTAATAGAGTTTAGGGAGTTGTTACAATTGGGTCAAATTCTTTTTTAACTCTCTTATAGGCACCCTCAACGCTTATGAGTCGCCTCTTGTTGCACTCAAGCGATTAAATGCACTGCCCGTCGAAAACCGTGGAAACAAAGGGAATTCGCCTCTAAAGAAAGTGACTCCCTTGTGAACCCGTTACTTTGGGCGCCTAGGCGCGCGTAAGCGTTGCCTTGGACGACATTGCGAATGGAGACTCAATCTCCAAAACTTAGAGTGCCCGATAAATTTTTTAGAATTTTTGTTATAAAATCATCTCTAGTTGGACACTTTATTTGGAACTGTAAGATCATTTTGAGGTAGTTATTTCAGAGATCCTTAATCCAGATGACACTCTCAATTTAGAGTATGTTTTTAAGGATCTCTAATGTGTCTCCAAACAAATAACTTAACTTCATACACTTGTCACTCCTAATTTAAATGAAAAGTGGTTATAAAATGAGATTTTCTAATAGTTTATATCTAACGTTTGGTGTGCGGGAATCGTGTGGGAATGGGATGTGGTTCTTGGGAACCGCAATCCTGATTACAGTTTGGCTCGCGAGAATGCAGGGGGAGAATACTATTCTCCGAGGAATGGAATCCCACCTAAATGGGGTAATTGCAACTCAGTGAGGGGGTGGGTTTGTGATTCCAATTTCTGAGAATGCTTTGTTTTAATGTTTATGGACCAAATTATCCTCAATAAAACATTAGAATGACTATTATTAAAATTGTCCTTTACATAATATCACAATTAAAAAAATAAAGACTTACGGTTAGCCACCACCATAGTAACTTTCTCTCGCTCTTGCTCGAACGTAACTATCTTTTTCTCGCTCGAACGTATCTCTTTCTCTCCCTTTTATCTGATTCCCTTGTTCATTTTTCATTTCAATCAATTGCATAACGTTTAAGACGAAAAGTTTTTAAGAGAAACCTTATTTATTTTAAACAAATTTTTAAATCCTACTTAAATTGGGGTATCACGTTACTATTTCATACCTACAAATTTGAATAGATAATACTGATTAAAATATATAACGAAGTTTACGATTTATTTATTTAGTTCAAGGATATAATAGGACTTTTACAAAAATTTATATTCTGATTCCTATATGAATCAAACACCAAGTTAGAAATTTATCCGGAATTGAATTCTTATTCTTGGTCAAATTGAATGATCTAATTTCCAGGAATAATATGGGAATGGGTATGTGATTATCCATAATTACAATCCAGACAATTGTTTGGCGCCTGGGAATAGCGTGAGAATCTTATTCTCCGTGAATAGGATTTCACATAAAAAGGGTAATAGCAAACTCATGAGGGAGGTTGGGTTTGTGATTCCCATTAACAGGAACCATATTTGTTAACAACAATGATGCCATGCCCGTGGTTTTCCCGGCCCAATCCCCGCGGTCGGCGCACCTACGTGGCGGACCACGCGGACATAGCATCACGTGGGAGAGAGGGCAACGTTATACTTGTAAGGGATTTCAGAGTTTTGATATTGGGTACCTCAAAATTTATTTTAATCACAAAAAGGGGCTTCTCAATTAGAACGAGTAAAGAAATTTCAATCCCCTTCCACGCAACAACTCATCTTTTCTTCTTGGCTTAGGTTTTCATTTTTCTTCATCCAAACAAGTTAAATCCAGGTTCTTTGTCTCTCTCTCTCTCTCTACAAATCGGTTAGATCTCTCCATTGTTTATCCATCCAGCTGCTCTCTATATTAATCGACAGTAAAGAATGAAAAATGAAACATCAAATTAACAACTTAGAGCTTAAGATTCAAATGAAGCTTTGAGTGAGGGAATGATTTTGAATACCTAATGATCTTTTAAAAGAACTATGAAGAGGTGTTGAACCATACTTGATAAATGGTAAGGATGGTGCAAGTTAGCATAAGCTAAAGAAGCAGCAAAATGTTTGTTTTTTTTTGTTCATCTTGATCATACAATAACTGGGAATCAAGATGAAATTGAGGTTTTGTTGTTGATGAAGAAGAAGATGAAGAACCCACTTCAAAGTTCAAACAATTAATTTAGGTTAAGTTCTCAGGGTTAAACCCATGATTATGATTCTCATCAGAATATCCAGCTCACAAGTTCAATCTAGAGACCCTTTTTTTATGATACTTTGTTCTTGATTTTTAAGTTTGGGTTTTGATTTTCTGAAGAGTTGTCTAGTATTAAACATTGTTGAGATTCTCACTCATGAAAGGGACTAAGGGAGATGATGGTTGATGAGGAATCTGAGTAGGGTAAATACCTTTTCTCATTTTGATTGGGAAGCCTCTTTTTGTGATTAAAATAAATTTTGAGGGACTATTTATGAAAATTCTGGGATCCCTTATAAGTATAACGTTGCCTTCTCTCCCACGTGATGCTATGCCCGCTTGGCACGCCAAGTAGGCGCGCCGGGATTGGGCCGGGAAAACCACCGGGCATAGCATCATTTTTCATCTGTTAATATTTGAGGAACAAAAATGATGCTATGCCCGGCTGAATCCCGGCTGGCCGAGTTGGCAGTCCAACCGGGCATAGCATCATGACTCATCTGAGAGTGAAGAGGGTATTTTGAGGGTTTTATAAATTGGTCCCTCTAATTATATACAATTCGAGTTGAGGCCATTCTTCATGAAAATACAAAGACACGGGATTTCATTCCCTTTTCGTACAACAGCTAGGGCAAAATCACCATTTTCATTCTCCACCTCTTCTTCTTCACTCGATTCCAACCCAAGGAGACTCAAAAGCACCCGATTCCATTCCACTCTTCACTCTAAGTAAGTTCATCCAACTTTACTCAAAATCGATTAACATAACTAAACCCTAGTAAAATTCTGCCAAAATCTCTAGCTGAAGCCACTAAGCTTATCCAACGCCGTGGTCTTTCTGGTGGCGGAGGTACCTTCCTTTCATCTCTCAACCCTTTTCCATTTACAAATCAAAATCTTATTGATTTATTTAGATTTTGTTCTTGCAATTTTTCCTGAATCCCGACTATAATTTCAGTCTCAGTTTGTTGATGATTGTGAATCGGATTCATATACCCTAATCAATCAGTAGTTTTTCCTGGGAATTAGGTTATGTCTTGATTGATTTCTATCCTTTACATGATTTGATCACACCCAAATTCAAAAATTTTTTTTTTTTTTATAATACCCACACTTTAATCTTGTCAGTTAAAAAGAAATAGTAGTTTGGTTTGATTACCAACTAAATCTCTGATATTGCCTAATTCTATACTAAATGAACCAATTTGATCCATCCAAAATCAAGGATTTATCACTAATGCCCTGGCATTTAGGGTTTCTGCCTTTTATCATTTCAGTATCATATATTTGGTCCTAGTTATTTTTTTTGTTGACATTTATAATGAAGAATTAGTAGTTTTTTTACTGAATAAATTGATATCTACATGACTGGTGTGATAAATCTGAGAGAACTTGCCCTCAAATATGGCCTAATGTCATGCTATATATTGTTTTGTAGGTGATGGCTCCACTAACCGAAACAGAAAGGTAATATTGTGGTTGTGTGTGTGTGTGAGACTTTTTATTTAGATACTATTTGAAGCAGATATGAAGTAGTATTTGTTTGCCCATGACAATTAGTTCTTCTTCCTCTTCAATTTTTAGAGTATGGGCTGTTTTCATAGATTTGAGAAAATTTATATGTTGAATATCAACCGCATCTAGTATGAAAAGTTGCTAACTATAGCAAATGAAAATCAGTTTTCTCTTGTGCAGCGTAATTTATCAAATCCCATGGAATAGGGCAGATAAACAGTCTCAAGCACAGTGAAAGGGTATCATGGTGTTGCAGAGTGCTTTTGTAATGAGATTTTGCTTTCATACTATCATGGCGTTATGGTGTTTTGTTATTTTAGGACCGTGCAAAGATGGGCGATATGATTGGACAATACAGTAACAGAGAACTAAAGAGTTAAGTTTCTATGGGGAAAATTGAACACCCTGATGTCTTAATGGAATGTCTAGAGGTCCTGAGTCCTGACTTGAAATTATTTCTACCTGAAGAAGCATCTTCAAGATTTCAGGAAATGAAAAGTGAAAATCTATAACATTTGTGGGTTTATGACAAGTAGTAAAGGAAAACTAAACCAATATGTATATTTCTCTTGATACATTTTGAGTAACAAAATTGATTCATCTGTGTTAAGTGATTGAACAGTATGAAATTTGACTTCAAAGTTAAAGATCTCTAATTCTTTTCAGCTTCCTATTTACATATGTTTTTTATTTGAGCATTTCATAATGAACCAACATTAAGATATTTCATGCAAAAAATAGTAACAAATATCTATAAAAGTTTAAGATACCATAGAAACATAAGAATGTAAAAGTTCGTAAACTAACACTACAATAATATAACTAAATCTTGCGCCAATGCTCTTTAACTTAAACTCTGCAGTTCTCATAAGATCCTTTAATTCTTCACCCTGTTGATAACTCTCCACAACTTTACGACTCTTCGAAGGGCTCGAACTTTCTTTCCTGTATGAGTGATTCAAAGAGGCAGCCATTTTACAGTTTCTCATCGACAACCCTCTTCTGCAACCAGTTGGTGATTTCGGAACGTTTGGTTTGTCAATTACCCATGTTCTAGTGTTGTCAATCTCTAAATCAGAGGGATTGTCACAAGAGAAAATGGACTTATTTATGCGGACCCATGGGCTATCAACGAAGTGGACTCTGATGCCGTTGTACTCTTCTTGTGTTGAAATTACCCTCCATCTCAAACAATTTGCATATTATACTGTAAATTTGCCGATTGCATCATGTTTCTGCCATTCAAAAATTGAAACTTAAATCATCTTATATAAATTGCAATGAAGTACAAGGAGATGTTTGTTTATAAACTACAAATTACAGGAACAATGAAATCAAGATGGGTAAGTTTAGATCTTTGTGTATAAACTAAAACTAGGTACACATCATATAGTTGTGAATTTGTGAGAAGCAACTCGAAGATAGTTTATAGAAATGAGCAGTGAACTTTATGGAGGTAATAGGCCTCCTAAATACTGTCGGGAAACCCAGGTTTTTAAGTCTAATACTGCAAGAACGATTGAGGAACATGGATAGACATAAAGTAACATCTAATTTCTTATGATAAAAGATACGAGCGCAGTCTTCTAACGAGTAAGAATTGAATTCTAAGGATGTCAATGCACAATGATTGAGCAATAATCGATTTAATAACATAAAATCAATTTCAGAACATATAATCAATTTCAGAACATACATCTTAGTACATATAATCGAAATTTCAGAAAATACATCTTAGTAACATATAATTGAAATTTCAAAACATATAATCAAAATTTCAGAACATATAATAATCGAAATTTTAGAACATATAATGTATTGATGTTAAAACCGAGTTACTGTTAAGAGAAAATCAAACTTCAACTTGTCCCAAATTAGATTTTAGGTTTGTAGAGAGATTTTAACATCAAAATTTGAGAGAAATCAAGTGAAGATGCCTTACCTGATCTTGGTTGGACGTTGATTTTGAAGAAAAATTCGAGTTCAAGTCGATGTTGATGGGTGGAGAGTTTTCCCTAGCTCGGTTGAAGATGGGTTCGCCCTAGTTTCCTGACTCCGAAAATTGCATCTTAGTTTGAGTGACAAAGAAAGTGATAGGAATTTATGGATACACCTTTAATATTAAAAATCATGGATAATACATCTTAGTTCGATTTCATAGTACTGAAAGTTGATAACTTACCACACACATGAGATGGGTTTAATATTAAAGGTGTTATTAGAGGTGTTTTTAAACAAAGGGGCGGATGATGCATGATTTCTACTCTGAAAAATACAACGAAGAAGAAGAAGAACGAACTGGTTCTTCAATGGGAACTACTACCTAATAAAACCCTAGAATTTTACTAGGGTTTAGTTATGTTAATCGATTTTGAGTAAAGTTGGATGAACTTACTTAGAGTGAAGAGTGGAATGGAATCGGGTGCTTTTGAGTCTCCTTGGGTTGGAATCGAGTGAAGAAGAAGAGGTGGAGAATGAAAATGGTGATTTTGCCCTAGCTGTTGTACGAAAAGGGAATGAAATCCCGTGTCTTTGTATTTTCATGAAGAATGGCCTCAACTCGAATTGTATATAATTAAAGGGACCAATTTGTAAAACCCTCAAAATACCCTCTTCACTCTCAGATGAGTCATGATGCTATGCCCGGTTGGACTGCCAACTCGGCCAGCCGGGATTCAGCCGGGCATAGCATCATTTTTGTTTGAGGAATGAAATATCCTTAATAAAATATTTGAATACTTAATTTAAATTTGTCTTTGATATAAATTCAACAACTAAATTAGGAGTTCCACTACACAAGCTCTTTATCTTTCTCGGTTGTCTTTCTATCTTTCCCTGGTGTCTTTTTTATTTGCAATGCCACCTAAATGTCGTATATGTTGGGTTGTTAGGCTACTTAATACGAATAAGCCCGAGATATACAAAGTTATTTGGTTTAATTTTTTCTATGGGATTTCCTACCAATAAGTATTATTTAGGATTATAAATAGAATTTTATTTAGATTTATAAATAAAATTTTATTTTAGATAAACTTTTATTAAGACCAATATTTACTTTATATTTATTTCAAATAGATCTTTAAATTCAGTTGTAGCAATTTTTTGCCGTTGGGATCAACCTGATAGCAACTGAAAATATTATTTATTATGCTTTATAATTTTTATTTTTCTTTGTTCAGTAATAAAATAACTTAATCCTTCAATAAAATACTCCTTGGATCTTCTTTTTTCCTCCGTGTTCTATTTAGCCAAAAGCATCGGCATTTTCGCTCCGGTTTAGAATTCTATTTTATAGTTGTTACACACGATGAAACTCTAAAGAAAGACGAAGATGATAAAACATAACCTTAAAGATAAAATGATACAAATGAAAGCGTAAAGAAATCAAGAAGATGAAGCACACAAGATTCTCTAGAGCTTTCTCATGAGCATTACCAAACTTTTATGAAGCATTACCAACCGTTAATGAAGCTTGAAGATGAAAAGAAGCTTGAAAATGTAGACGATGAATCGTTCATGGCGTTATCTTTCTGATTTTTAGGATTCCGGTTGTGCGTTACAATGTGTTACAATGTGTTTGATGAACTTTCAAAAATGGATAGTGAGGAAACAAGAAATATTAAGAGATCTAAAAGAGAGCGAGAGAGATGTTTCATCTCAAACTGTTTCTAGAAGAAGAAAAATGTGTTTATGGTTTTAAATGAAGGAGATTGGCTGATGAAATACATGTTTTATTGTGTTGGATGCTTTGAGGTCGTCCGACTCACTAAACGTTAGGCAGAAGTTGAGGAAGGATTGGGTGGGAATACGTTTCATGTCTATGAGAGTAATAGAGTCCAAAATGCTATAAAATTAGAAACATTTTTTGTGGAAAGATAAGACCCTATTCTTTTTTGGGTTTTTTTAAACCTTAACCCTATGGACCCTTCCTTAACAAAAAAAAACCCTATGGACCCTAAGATAGTTTTCTCTTACAAACATACAATTCATGGGAAACGGACTATTGATCATTTAAACTCCCATCAAGGGGAGGTATGGAAAAGTACCGTGGTATGTTAATGTTTATTCCGGTTAGTAAATTAACTTAAGTATCATGAGTATATGGGTGCTTCTGAAGGCACCGGGCCAAAAGGCTGTTAACATCCGGAACTTTTATTGACTCGGGTCAATAGCCATTGACCCGAGTTCTCTATGAGCACCTATTTTTAATGTAGGTGATGTTCACCTTCGTTTGCTTCTTCCATCTTCTTCTTTCATTAGCATCAAACCCATCATCAAAATCCAACTTTATTTTTCAATTTAGAGAACACTTCGCCAGTTCCCGTAACTAAGCTTGTTAGTGTTCTGGAGAGGCTTTTGAAGATGAAAGCTAACAGATTTATGTTGAAGATGCCTAGAAATGGAGATGTTCAATTTACTCATGCTAATATAACTCTGGCTCAAATGGAACTTGGTTATAAACCCACTACAAATTTACAAACAGGGTTGAAGAAATTCGTCAGATGGTATCTTAGTTACTACTCAAACTCTGATAAGAGAATCTCCGGCTGAAACGTTGTTTCTTTCACTCAGCTGCTGTTTGGTAGATCCATTTAAATTCTTCTTTTGATTCTTATGATTTTTTCGCCTTTTACTTTTCTTTTGCTCGTTTCTCTTATTCCAATATATCTCAATATTGTCGTATAAGGAGGAAACGAGAATCACGTGAGGAAGAGAAGCTTTGGTGGATATTTATCAGTAAATTACTTGGACAGGTTCATAGTCATTACAGTTTTGGACCTCTGAGTGCATATTCATCAGTAAATTACTTGGACAGGTTCCTTTCAATCTATGATCTTCCTGTGATTGTAAGTTGTTCGATGATATACCAAAATTATTTTGTTATTCATTTTGTCACTTGAATATATTGGGTTCAATTGGTAATTTGGTTCTCATATGGTGTCTAATTTAGAGTTTGGTTTGCTTAGAGAGAGAAACTTTGAAATTGAGATTTTTGGTTGGTTTTGTGAGAGAGGGGTTAGGGTTAACTGAGAAGAGACCGGTGCCTACATAGTTTGTTGGTGCTAATAGAGAAAGGAGCGGTTGAGCCTGGTACTAACAGAGATGGATGCTAACAACTTTCTGGCCCGGTGCCTTTAGAAGCACCCTGAGTATATTAGGATGATGCTTTTTAACAAAGCAATAATATGAATTCAGTTGTAGCAATTTTTGACAGTGGGGTTTTTTGTAAAAATATGGAATATAATTATAAAGTAAGAGTACCATTACGATACATAGTAATTAAGAAGTGAGGAACATTGTTCCAGGTCTTAGATCTATCCTTTCGTCAAGCCCATTTTGTCAGTTTGTCCGCTTGTATATGATAGAATTAGAGAGAAGAAATAATTCTTATTCCATGATCATTGTTAGTTACAACCGAACTATATATAGAGTCTCACAGTCACTCTATTAGGTAAGAAGACTAATTAAAATATCCTCTCAATATCACAATATATCTTTCATAAATACAATACAAAACAATATATTTGAAAGATAATATCATGTTAAGTCTTCATCATTCAACGAAACATGTTATTGATGTCTTCGTGATCCAATGGCAGATATTAGTCTCATTTACATCCCCCCTCAAGCTAAGCTGGTCGTTAGACTTGTTTAGCTTGCCATATAAATTGTACTTCTTCCAATTTGTCAAGTCTTCTTCAAACTTTCTTTTTGTCTTTAAACCTTTTTTTTGTCGTCTTGTTTTTTTTTTGTAACAGTGGATGTGATTTTTTTTATATACCCCTTACAAAAGAAGTGAAAAACCAGAGCTAGATCAACTTCCTTTTTTTTAGCACAATTTCACCTTTCATTGTTAGAAAGAGATACAAGAATTAGAAGAAAAAAAATAGATAATCAGAGCTAGGCCTTGAGTTCAGAAAAATCTTAATTAATTTTTTTTTTGTTTTGAAAAAATGAGAGAGAGAATTTTAGCTAGAAAGCAGTGGGATCATTGAAAACCCCTGAGAGAGATAGAGTTATATGGATTAATAAAAGAGAGACTATAAAGATCCAAGAAAATTGTAACTGTAGAAAAGAAGCCCGTTACTATAATGAGATTGAAGAGAAAGGAAAATTTGGAAGAACTTGAATCAATTTACCCCGAGTAAGATCAATATTTGAATTAGATTCATGCATCCTCTAGATAGCAGGATGTTAAAGTAGAGATTGAGATTTAAGAAAGGAAAAATTAAGGTAGCTAGGAGTAATCAAGGTTTTGATGTTCATAAATCTTGATGAACTTAGGTGACACATGAGATCAAATTGTTGATACTTGCAAGGAATGTGTAATTTTGTAATGTAAGACATCCAGAACTCGTTCTCTCTTTATCTTCTTTAGATCTTAAACATTCTTCTACTATGGAAAAGTAGGAACAATTCTAGATCAAGAAGTTTATTATTCTTTTTCTAAATTAAATGATTAAAAGGAAACACAAATTTAGAAATCAGTAAAAAAAAAATAATAGACAATACTGCGGCGGACGGTAGTCATTGATATTGGCTACCGCCGCCGGTTTTGCGGAAGCTCACTAGGATCTAATTCAATACTCGTTAGAGTTTTTAGGCCCTAGATACCATGATAGAATTAGAGAGAAGAGATAATTCTTATTCCACGATTATTGTTAGTTACAACCGAACTATATATAGAGTCTCACAGTCACTCTATTAGGTAAGAAGACTAATTAAAATATCCTCTCAATATCACAATATATCTTTCATAAATACAATACAAAATAATATATTTGAAAGACAATACCATGTTAAGTCTTCATCATCTAACGACACATGTTGTTGATGTCTTCATGATCCAATGACAGATATTAGTCTCATTTACAGTATATTGAGTATTCTCTTCGTAAGGTTGAATTTGACGTTTTCGAACCGGTTCCTGCTATCTTTGATTTTCCGAACATGTATCATTGATTGTCAATGAATTTTGTGCCTTGGATTTTTCAAATGCTTGACCAGATTGATGTTGTCACTTTCAATAATAATCTTATTATGATGATTTTCTTCTGCCTATTTTAATGCTTGAAGGATTGCAATGACCTCGCTCTCTTCGCTGGTTCTTGCTCGGGTTGAAGTAGCTTTTGCTGCAATGAATTTGGAAGTCTCATTGTGAGCAATGAGACTGATGCCAATATTAGAATTAATATTTGTAAACGAAGCATCTACATTAATTTTTATGTTAGGTGGAGGAGGTGGTTGCCATTTGGCAATTGAACTGATAGACAGTTTTGGAGCATTTTTGCTAGTTTTATGAAAAGCTAAAATCATTTTTATGACGGTACTAGAGGAGTTGATTATGTGCTGAAAACAGTAATCACATCGGGCTTTCCATATATGTCATAGGATAGTTGAAAAGTGAACTTCATTTGCCGTAAAGCTAAGTTGATCCTCATCCTGCCAAGAAAAAATCTAGTCCGCTATAGAAGAAATATTAGTCGATCGAATATTAAAGTAGGACCACACATTTTTTTTTTGTTGAAAGAGACTTGGGAACAACCTAATAGTGACAGTTGTTACACATGATGAACGTGGAGGGACTGGTGGGAAAGTTCATTTTTCTTTGAAATAAATTGTGCAATTAAGATCGTGGTGCCTCTTGTTTGGGGTTTTTTTAATATAGTGGGGACTCGTTACTTAATCTTCATGTGAAATTAGGGTCTGTTTGATACATGTGAAAATCTAGTGGGAAAATCGATTTTCGTAAGAAAATCGATTTTCTGCTGTTTGATTGGCAACTTAAGAGGTGAAAATTGATTTCTAAGAGAAAATAAAGTGTGAAAATGGTGTTAAATTTTTTCCCATCTTTTAGATGGGAAAACCGATTTCTCACATGCCGTCGTGACGCGCTCTCTCTCTCCTCTCGCTAACCTGATTTATCACCGACTCTGAATCAACTCTCTCTTGTTTATAAAAAAACTCTCTCTCTCTCTCTCATATCCAACTACGAACAATCACGACGATCAATGATCTTGAACCAGATCTTAATCTTAATCTAATATCTGAATCTACTCTATCTCTCTCTCAAATCTAGATCTTGAAAAAACCTAAACCAATTTGATTGTATTGAACACGATGAACAATGACCAAACTGACTTTATTGAAAATCCAAATCTTGAAAAAAAACAAAACAAAATCGAATCGACTGTATTTGAACCAAATTGATGTATTGAACCATGATAAATGAGATGTATTGTTGAGGCTTGAAGGGAATTGGACAAGAGAAGAAATAGGTCAAATGTGGTTGTGGCTACTTCTAGGGTTTTAGGACAATCAGATATTCTTGATGTTGAATTTCAGAGATATGAAATGCACTAATCTGATATTGATAACAGATTCATGGTGATAATATTCTTTTAGATTGTGATTTCCATGCAAAATTGTTGATTTTGGTCTTGATATATCAACTATTGAAGATGTTGAATGGTGAGATTGGAATTTCAGAGATGGAAAACTATTTGACACAAAGCTAGAAATGAAGCCAAAAATTTCAGAGATTGGAATCGATTTGAAACGAAGCTTCAAACTTGTTTTTGTTCTTCTAAAATCGTATTTGATAAGTTGCTCTATGGAATTGATTTGAAACGAAGCTTGGAACTATGAAAACCCTAACTGCAAACTGGCACGAAAGGTTGATGAAGGAGAAATTTGGGAAGTTCTAAACGCACCCAACTTTACTTTAACAGGCACCCCTTATATGTAGAAATAGGCGCCAAACATAATATTGTCATGTGCTTTTAGACGTCCTCCTTTTCTTTTCTCATTGTGTGTCAAACACCAAAAAAATGGTTTTCTTTCCCATCAGAAAAAAAAAATGGTTTTCTTTCCCATTAGAAAGAAAACTGTTTTCACACGTATCAAACGGACCCTTATAAGCTACGGAATTACATGGATATTGAAATATCTTCAATTAGATTAGTAAATTTGTGTGGATTTGAGGTTTCGTTGCTATCTCAATTTCCTATGACCACTACCACGAATATTTATATCAAAATTACAGGATCAGCTAACGTTTTTTTGACAATTATGAGGTCGCTTGTAGCACAAAATCAGAAGTTTAGACATCGTCAGTAATACTAGATCAGCATCCACGACGGAATTATAATTTCTGATACTTGAGAGAATTTTGTTAATCAATTACTAAACCTCTGACTTGAGGTGTGTGAAATTTTAAATCTAGAGAGACCGGGTTAAAACTCTTTGCTCAAAAGTCACCAATGATGACAACTCATTCTAACTCTAGAAAATGACTAGTCTTCGATTAAATGAGTAACTACAAGTCATTGATAATGACTAGTTTCAACACTTAAATTTGTATCTAATCCTACCTTAGATGATAAGTATTGGTTGTTACAAATCGAGGTTGAGTTTTGTAAACTCTTTGTGAAGTTCAATCAACAATAGACAAGAATCTAAGTATCAAAGATACTGGAAGAACTTTAACTATATGAACTTAGAGGTGGTGCCTCCTCTCATTATTTTTTTGTTGAAACAGGTGCCTCCTCTCATTAGATATAGAGTTTATTTAAGAATAATTCATAAAATCAAAGACCACATGGTCATCTAAGTTTTAAGCGAGAAAAGTGTGGAGTAAAATAACAAATGTATATGTGGGTGTAACCGATTTTATCATAAGAAACCACTGGTCAAACTATAAGCTATTTGAGATTTCGATATAATTTTTAGGGTTTACACAAAATAATGGTTCAGATCAAAAGATATCATAGTTTATACACTAATAAGACTATATTTATTTGGGAAGTTTTATAAGGCCTCCCCAATTTTGTTAAAAGGCCTCCCCATGAACCATTTTACTTGGTAAATTGTCATTGAGGGGGGCCTTTTAACAAAAATGAGGGGGCCCTATAAAATCTCCCTATTTATTTTGACAAAGGTGTTTTATTGATTATTGTCAAAGCGGGAGATTGTTGGAAATCTGAACTTATTATTAATAAAAATGGATTTCAGAATTCGAAACTATTTCTTCAAGTTTTTTTTTTCATGTTGAATTGTTTGAATTCAAACTTTTTTATTTTTATTTTTATTTTTTATTTTTTTTGAAACATAAATAACATTAATCTATCCAGGTTACAAAGTATAGTTTTTTAAAAGCACTCTGCCTGAAACAGAATACCACAAAAAAAGGATTAACTTGTGACAAATTTAACATCATAGGGGTTAAAACCTAATAACTTAAATGTCTTGGATTAACGCCAAAGCTGCAAGATTATGTGCCTCCGAATTGCAAATTCTCGGGCAGAAACTCACAACCGCATCAACTTGACACGTGATATATCTCAGCTCGTTGATTTCCTGTTCGAGTCTCCAGGGGACCTCCGAATCTACGGTCGAGATTAGTTCTAGGAGCACTTTTGCATCCCCCTCTATATAAAACGATTGAAGCCCTAATTCCGCCGCTAATTCCAATCCTTCTCTGAATCCATTCATCTCGCTGTGTATAGCTGATTTAGGGTTTAGGCGTTTCATTCTTGATCCCAATATGCTTCCGTCTGAATCCCTTGCAATAGCCGCACATGAAGCTTTATCGTGTGTGAACGCACCATCATAACTTTTTTATTGATAATCATTCTTTTGTGAAAATTATTTGGTAAAGCTATAACTATTCATGAGGAGACCTTTTGTTTTATATAAATAAGTGGGTTTTGGAATCAAATTTTATATCATCATTTATGTTGACGAAGATCTACCAACTATACCACTTCGCCAATTTCAATATGATCTTAAATTCCAAATGTGGATCTTCACAAATTTCTTGATGCCGATTCAGGAAAGGCTTTTTATATTCTTGGAGGTAATTTATTTGAAATCTTTAAGTAATCTCAAGTAGAGAGAGCGAATATTGTTTTAAGCAGGCGAGCCCACATAAGGGCCCGTGGGGGCACGTCTACCTCCCCCAATAGTATAGTTTGGTTTGCCCACATAACAGTTTGGTATCAGTAACTCTCACTAGGCCCATTACTAAGTTTATAAATTCTCCCTTACTTATGTTTCATTGTTTCTAACCCACTTTCAATTCCAAGTCCAGCCCATGCATAACTCACGACCTAATTTCTTTTTTTTTTATAAAAAAAAACTTCAAAAAAAAACTCATTTATTAAGTGGGAAATGTTAAATGCACTCACCACTTTTGTTACATACACTCAGATTTCCTTTGATTTGAAAATTAAATGCTTTTGTTGTGAGTGTATATAACAAAAGCGGTGAGTACATATAAAACTTCACTTATTGAACATTAGGGCTTTTACTTTTCTGTTTGTCTGTTTGGTGGAGGTGTTTATATTTATTTTCTGTGTCTGGTTTGTGGCGACTTATTTATATTAAATTGTGAAGTTTATTATTTTTTGTTCTGGATTCTAATCCAATCGAAGTCGTGAACTGTTATTTAAACTGAAGTTATTTTTTTTCCCTTTCACTCTCGTAAGTTATATTACAATTTTTTGTAATTCATTAATACTATTGATATTGAAATCGTTATAATCAATAAAAGTAATTTTGCTTATTTTTTGTTAATCATCTTAAAAATGTGTCCCCATCGAAAGAAATTTTTGACCTTGCCACTGGTTTTAAAGACAAAGTATCTCTCATACACGTTTCAAATCTCTAATCTTCATCCATCTTATAGCAATGCAAAACATAAGTCATATTATAATTTTGTTATTCTGTACCTTAGGATTTATATTTTTGTAAAAAGAAATTATAGCAATGCAAAACATAAGTCATATTACAATTTTTTTTTTATCTATATAACAAATGACATAGGTTTTGGTGTCATGTCATAACTTTAGTTTATAAATTTCGGTCGTCCAATTTTCTTTTGTAAATCATGACCCTTCATTTTAAAGAGTCTTTGAAAAGATTGGTATTTAACCGTAAAAATAACTACCCACTCCCTAAAAATTCTCAAACTCTTTTTCTCTATTTCCTCTGTTCTCCCTTCAAACAACTCAATATAATCTCGGTTATTATTTTAAAAATATTTTTATTACTTCAATATTTGTATAAGACCAACATATTTGATAATTTTGTATAACATAAATATAGAAATTTAGGGCACGGGCTATACCCTAGTTCATTAATATTATTGATATTGAAATCTTTATTATCAATAAAAGTAATTTTTCTTATTTTTTTTTGTTAACCACCTTAAAAATGTGTACTCACCGAAAGAGATTTTTGACCTCGCCACTGGTTTTAAACACAAAGTATCTCATACACGTTTCAAATCTCTAATCTTCTTCCATCTTAATTTCGTTTTTGAAGACAATGCTCATAACAAAATATGTCGTAAAGTGGTTCGGTTATCTCTTGTCTTGTTAACCATAAACATTATGTAAAGTTATCAGCCACTGATTCGTGTCTTGATGGGAAATGGGAGTTTAAGCAAAAAAAAAAAAAAAAAAAATTTACAATTGGAGTGAACTAATATAGTTGCTTATATTCTTTATATAATTTTTGAATCTACAATAATTATTACAACTTCATTCTTGCTCATGTTTCACCAACAAAACTACTATGTTTCATTCCTCTTTGTATCTTTCTTGAATGGGAGATGCTAAAATGACTTAATGACGTGACATTCACTAAAAGACAAGGTTCTTTTTAAGTTTGACTACAGTGGGAACCGTTTTTGTTTTCAAATGAAGAAACATGTCATCCTCTAAGTACCAAATTCTAAGTAACTCTATCATTTATCTTCTTGAATAATGTTAGGGAACAAAAAAAAACTACCCAGATTCTCGATAGAAATTTTACGTAGCTTGCTATTATTCTAGATTTAGTGCATCAGGATCACTCGAAGTACAAATCACATGAAGCTACATAAAAGTTTTTTGTCCCTGAGTGAGGCTAGCTTTTTCTTCTCTATCATTGTTCATCTCCTTTTACCTCATGTCAGTCTCATGTGCTTCAGTTTTCTCTGTGTACAATCGTATCCCTTACATGATTTCCCATACCATCACTTCTCGGGCGAGCTGTTCCATTGGTGCGAAGTGCATGGTGTCCACTGTAAGACACTGCCTCACCACCATTTTAAAGTTTAGTTCTCTGTACCTTACGAAATGTGAATTTGAACTGTCTAGGAAAGCCCTCACACCAAAATATGATCTTGTTCAAAATATGATTCTGATATCAAGTAGTTATGACTAAAATAATTGAAAGTTAGGATTTAAGTTTTTGGGATTGTTTTTTTTTGTCCCTAGTTTGTAACCAATTTTTTTTACCTCCTATTTTTCGTAAATTTAAAATTGATTTCTTTTTTTAGAATTTAAAATTGATTTGAGACTGTCGCAGATGAGATGTTCTTCCAAGTCTACCCAAAAAATCAAACATAAAGAGGTTAGAGAGAAGGAGAAAAAGAAAATCTCATGAAGGGGGATGGCGTTGGCCGCCGATGACCACTTCTCAAACGCCAGAGAGGAGAAAGTGTAAATGAGAGTTGTCTTAAGAATAAGGGTAATTATAGGAAAAAATGTTACAGGGTTTACAACAATAAGGTCAACTTTGAATATACGCAAAACATGGACTTAAAAAAGAAATTGGTCGCTAAAAAGAAAATAATCCTAATATTTTTATTCCTAAGTTTCTCTTACAATTCAGGTGCAAAATTAGGACTAGAAATATAAGAATGTAATAAGTTTGGAATTAGGCCAGGATTAGGTACAAACTCAAAAAAATTATGCTAGTTTGAAGCCATTCCAAAGCAACATGGTTGTCATTTTACCTAATTAATATTTCCCTAAAAGATACTAAGAGATAGTCCCTCAAATGTTTGGCAGTTGCTATTCATCATGAATTTTAATATCACTATGCCCCTACTTCATTTCAAATTTATGTTGTTTTGTTTGTATTTAAAATTTATCTAATGCTATCTCTTAGTATGGAATTAAAAGTATCAATATCAAAATATTTGTATAAGCTAATGTACTTCAATTTTCTTTCAAATAAAAATTCCATCTATTAATGATAGTAATAAGGATTGAGATTTTTTATAATGATGAATATTGAAATGATATTTTGAGCAGACCTTACCAAATTATTTGGCACCAAATTGGCATCAACCTTTTGATGTAGATTGTTGCGGAAGCGAAATAACATTGGAATCCATTACTAAAACTAAAGAAGAGACAAGAAATAACTAATGATAAACTAAAATAATTGTAAAGAAAGAAGATGCAATCAAGGGGTTTGTTTATAATTCAATTCAATGTCTTACAAGATAAACTAGACTTCTCTTATATAGAGATTATGCTTTCCTAATTAGACTAAAAGTGGGAAATAAGATAACTACTAATATTACTTTCCTTGATTGCTAATATTCATAAACATAGAAACCCTAAATAATAAAATAGGAAACTTATAATAATATAACTTCTAGGCCGTTGGACCTATAGTTGGAATAGCCGTGAGGCCCATAGGTGGATGGCCGCCATCATACTCCCCCTCCGTGGAACAACTTGCCCCCAAGTTGGTGTCTTCATAAATTGGTTCGTCCGGAAAAAATGGATAAATATCGGAAACATTAAAAGTGTTGGAAATATTGAAATCCGATGGAAGATCAATCACGAACGCATTATCATTGATTTTGTGGAGAATCTTGAATGGACCAAATTTCTTTTGGCCTAACTTCTTGAAAGTACCCACGGGAGTACGTTGCTTCGAAATATAAATCATGACCAAATCACCTTCTTTGAAATCTTTATGAACACGATGACGGTCGGCGGACGCCTTGTAGGACGAATTGGCCATAGAAATATTATGACGAACCTCATCATGTAAAGAGAGGATATGAGAAGCGAAGGTGTCGGCCAGTGGGTCGAACTCGGCAATAGAAGGAAGAGGGGCGAGGTCGACTACATGGTTCGGCCGAGAGGTATATACTATCTCGAATGGTGTCTTCCTCGTAGTACGGTTAACGGTGCTATTATAAACGAACTCTGCATGAGGAATAGCGGTTTCCCAATTGACACCCCTATCTTTGATAATACAACGAAGTAGGTTACCAAGAGAACGGTTGACAACTTCCGTTTGTCCGTCACTTTGAGGGTGACATGTACTACTGAAATTAAGCTTAGTATTGAGTCTCTTCCACAAAAAGCGCCAAAGGTGGCTTTGAAATTTCACATCTCGATCAGAGACTATACTTTTAGGCAACCCGTGAAGACGAACAATCTCCCAAAAGAATAAATTAGCAATATTAGAAGCATTGTCAGTTTTCTTGCATGGAATAAAGTGAGCCATCTTGCTAAAACGGTCAACGACGACCATAATTGAGTCTCGTCCTTTCTGAGAACGGGGAAGACCAAGAACAAAATCCATAGATAAATCCTCCCAAATAGTTCCTAGAGTTTTTTTTTTTTTGAATCCAAGGGAAACATATCCATTAATAGTGATAAAATCACAATGATACAAGGATAATAATAATTATTTCTCTCTGTCGGATGCGTCATGCTATTTACAAATCTGTAAATGCAAATGCCTCCTAAAGGGGGAGAAATTGGACTAGACACAGACACTATTGGGATCCTAAAGATCCGAGAAAATAGACCCTAAAGATCTGACAAAAGGATCCTACAGATCCGACAAAAATAAAATAATAAAAACCAAAAATAATTCCTCCCTGATTCTTCTTCTTGTTCGTCATGTTCATCTTCTTCTTCTTCCTTTTAATCTTCTTTCTCTGATTCTTCTTCTTCTTTTGTCCTTTTCATCTTTTCTTTCTCTGGTTCTTCTTCTTCTTCTACTTCTTCTTCCTTTATATCTTCTTACTCTGATTCTGATTCTTCTTCTTCTTCTTTCTTTTCATCTTTTCTTTCTCTGGTACTTTTTCTGCTTCTTCTTCTTCGTTTACATCTTTTCTTTTTGGTTTTTCCTAGTATACCTTCTTTTGATCTGATCTTTTTCCTGTAACAACTAACTATTACTAAGAGGGAAAGAGGGATTCCGGCGAAAGGATCCTTTCACCGGAGAAAAATCAATGATTTACACGGGAGAATTCACAGATCTGAAGTTTTTTCTAGAGAGAGAAAAAGGGGGTAATAGTTCCTGGAGTTGGTAATGGTAAGTAAAGGCCTGAATTTTGTGTTTTGCCTTTACTTGATTGACAAACATAGCAACGCTCTACAATACGGGAGACATCTCTTTTGAGCTTAGGCCAATAAAATCTTTCGGAAACTAACATGAACGTTTTGTCACGTCCTACGTGGCCCTCGTTGTGTAATTCTCGAATAATATGTTCCCGAAGAGAAGAGATAGGAATACATAACTGATTACCACGAAATAAATAACCGGAAGAGATAAAGAACTCACCTGAAGAACGATTTTGACTGCATGAATCCCAAATTGTACCAAAATCGGGGTCATCTTTATATTGGTCGGGTAAGATCTCAAAACCCGGAACGTGAACGGTCATGGTGGTTAACAGACTAGCTCTCCGACTAAGAGCGTCGGCCACGGTGTTAGAAGACCCGGATTTATGCTTGATAACGAAGTTAAATCGTTGAATAAACGAAATCCATCTCATATGCATAGGGTCTGCGGTTCTTTGATCGTTAAGTGTTTGTAACGCTTTATGGTCCGTATATAGGACAAACTCGACCCCGAGGAGAAAACGTTGCCAATGACGTAGTGCTCGGTAGAGGGCATAAAATTCGGATTCATAGACCGTCCACTTTCGTCTTGGGTCCCCTAATTTTTCACTCATAAATTCAATAGGTCTTTTATGTTGAGATAGTACTGCTCCGATACCTAAGCCTGAAGCGTCACATTCCACTTCAAAAAGTTTGGAGAAATCTGGGAATGCCAAAACTGGAGCTGAACATAATCGTTGTTTAATTGTAGAGAAACTCTCATCCTGTTGGGGTCCCCATAAAAACTTACCCTTTTTTAAGCAATCAATAAGTGGTGCCATAACTGTACTGAAATCCCGTATAAAACGTCTGTAAAAAGAGGCCAAACCATTGAAACTACGAACTTCGGAAGGTGAGGATGGAATAGGCCACTCAGAAATAGCTCGGACTTTGGCGGGATCAACTTTCAAACCGCTTTTACTAATAATGAATCCCAAAAAATAAACTTCATCCAAGAAGAAAAAACTTTTGGGAATATTCATGAATAGTGAGTTTTGTCTCATAACGTCAAAAACTGCTCGAATATGATCTAAGTGATCGTTTCTTGATTTACTAAAGATGAGGATATCATCGAAGTAAACAACTACAAATTTGTTCAAAAAAGGTTTAAGAATTTGATTCATGAAACGCATAAAAGTACTAGGAGCGTTAGAGAGGCCAAAAGGCATTACTAACCATTCATAAAGTCCTTCCTTTGTTTTGAAAGCTGTCTTCCATTCATCTCCTTCTCGAATCCTTATTTGGTGATAACCTGCTTTTAGATCAATTTTGGAAAAAATTGTAGCCCCTGTGAGGTGATCAAGCATGTCTTCTAAACGAGGGATTGGGAAACTATACTTAATGGTAATTTTGTTGATAGCTCTACTGTCAACACACATACGCCATGTACCGTCTTTCTTTGGAACCAAAAGTGTCGGAACTGCACATGGACTAAGGCTTTCCCGAATAAAGCCCTTAGATAATAAATCTTCTACTTGTTCCTGGAGTAATTTATGTTCCTGAGGACTCATCTTGTGGTGGGGTAAATTCGGTAAATTAGCTCCCGGTATAAGATCAATTTGGTGTTGAATATCCCGTAAAGGTGGAAGAGAAGGTGGTGTGATGGATGGTATAAGATCTTGGTATTCGTCAAGAAGGGGTTTAACGGATGGGTGTGGTGGTCGGTCGGTGGATGAAGTATCTTTGGTTGCTAGCAAGAAGCCGCGAAGTGGGGCTGTTGGTGGTGCGGTTTCGGTAGGGATAGGCGTCGGTGGTTGCTGTTTTGGCTGTTGTGGTGTTACGGTGGTGGTGGGTTTCGGTTGTTGTTGGTGGTGATGATCGGTGGTAGTTGACCCGTGGTGAAGCTGGTTCGGGGTGATGGTGTAGTCTCGGTGTGGTGTAGTGGATGGGAGTTGTGGTGTTACGGTGGTGGTGGGTTTCGGTTGTTGTTGTTGGTGGTGATCGGTGATAGGTTTGTTGGCTTGCCGTGATGGTTCCGTGGTGGAAGTGTGAACCGAGAGATCGGTTTTCTCCGTTAACGGTAATAGTTTAAGGGTACGGTTAGACCAAGAAAACTCGAATATATTTGCCCGACAATAATATGTGGCGTCGACGTCAAAAATCCATGGTCTTCCGAAAATAAGATGACAATTATCCATATCAACGACGTCACAACAAATTGAATCACGATAATAAGAGCCAATGGAGAACGAGAATGTGCATTGGGTTGTTACCGATAATTCCTTTTGATTAGAAATCCAACCAACTTTGTAAGGATTTGGGTGTTCAGTTGTATGTAGTTGAAGAGCATTAACAAGTCGTTGAGAAATCATGTTCTCTTCACTACCATTATCGATGATGAAATCGCAAACTTTCTTGTTTATTGTAAGTCTTGATTTGAACACCTTATTCCTTTCAGGATGATTTGTTGGAAAAAAAATTTCAGGATTTTGAAGGCTCATGATACCAGCTGATGTAGATTGTTGCGGAAGCGAAATAACATTGGAATCCATTACTAAAACTAAAGAAGAGACAAGAAATAACTAATGATAAACTAAAATAATTGTAAAGAAAGAAGATGCAATCAAGGGGTTTGTTTATAATTCAATTCAATGTCTTACAAGATAAACTGGACTTCTCTTATATAGAGATTATGCTTTCCTAATTAGACTAAAAGTGGGAAATAAGATAACTACTAATATTACTTTCCTTGATTGCTAATATTTCTAAACATAGAAACCCTAAATAATAAAATAGGAAACTTATAATAATATAACTTCTAGGCCGTTGGGCCTATAGTTGGAATAGCCGTGAGGCCCATAGGTTAATGGCCGCCATCACCTTTGGAGTTTATATAAGACACAATATTGAGCTCCAATATGACCATCCTACTAAGTCAACTACTTCATAAGCTAAGCTAAAACTAAAGCAATGGCTTTACAAGAGTTACTCTTACAATGGTTTGAAGATAAAAAAGGAGGATCACTCTTCCTTCCTGTCATTCTATCTCTTGTCTTCTCATTTCTCTTCTTTCTTCTTTGGCCATTCAAGAGCTCTTCTCTTAAGCTACCACCTTCTCCTCCCAAGCTTCCTATCATTGGAAACTTTCACCAACTAGGAACACTTCCACATCAAACTCTTCGAAATCTAGCTAACAAGTATGGTCCTCTAATGCTCCTATACTTAGGGAGTTCTCCTACTCTTGTTGTTTCATCTCCGTGTTGAAAAAAATAACCACTCCTTATAGGTGATCAGTCTACTTAGAGTTTTTCTCTATGCGGAAAACCAGGATCTTGGATGAAATGGTGAATAAATAGAAAATAACCACGAAGCAAATGAAGAATAATGACACACAAGATTTATAGAGGTTCGGAGCAAGTCCTACGTCCTCTTTAGCCGCACCAAGCAAATCCACTATGAATATGAAGTTACAACTTACCCGAGTTACCGTACACAAAGTCTAGTGTACTCCCCGATCACAAAATTTCACTACAACTCTCACCCTCACACTTACAAAACTCTCTTGATCTCACACTCTCTCATTCTCTTTCAATTACACAGAAGAGAAACTCTCTGGAGATGGGATAAATTGTATTGTGAATGAAGAACCAATTTATAGGCCTTCATTCACCCGTAAGAGTCAGGAGAGCAATAAATGCTTGGGAAAAATTTCTTCATACACCTTCCCTCATTAATGTTTTCCCACCACCTTTCTTCCTTAAAACAAGGAATAGATAACTGTGTGTGTATACTTTTTCAAAGTAGGGTGAAGTAGCTTGTTGGACTTCCATTCTCCCATGAATGAGAACTTGTTCATTGGCCCCACAATATGACAATCTCCCACTTGGGGTCAAATGAACCAGTGAACTCTGAGTTGTAGAACATACACTTCTCTTTCAACTTGGATTGGTGCTAACATAACCTTCTTGATGCGGCTATCCGTCTCTCTTAGACCGAGAGACCTACTGAAGCCTTGCAGAGCTTCAGCTTCTCAGTTGTGACCCCTTTGGTAAACATGTCTGCTGGATTCTTCGAACCAAGAATCTTTTCCAGTAGTAGCTCACCATCTTCCAGAAGCGACCGAATGAAATGGTAACGAATATCTATATGCTTTGTCCTTGCATGATATGCTGAGTTCTTGGCAAGATGAATAGCACTCTGACTATCACTGTACAAAATACTATTCTTCTTCTCGTGCCCCAACTCTGCTAATAAACCTTTCAACCATATCATCTCCTTGCTTGCTTCTGTCACCGCTACATACTCTGCTTCTGTTGTTGACAATGTCACCAGCTTCTGTAACCGTGAGTTCCAACTCACTGCAGTTGATCCCAAGGTATAAACATACCCTGTCGTACTTCGCCTTTTATCAAGGTCACCTGCGAAGTCTGCATCTACATATCCATTTAAAACAGAATTTCCCCGTCCATAGCATAAAGGTACATTGGTGGAACCTCTCAAGTACCTGAGAATCCACTTCACCGCTTCCCAGTGCTGCTTACCAGGATTGCTAGAATACCTGCTCACTACTCCCACTGCATGGGCAATATCTGGTCTTGTGCACACCATAGCGTACATAAGACTCCCAATGGCTGATGCATATGGCACACCTGCCATAAATTCTTTTTCCACATCTGTCACAGGACTCTGCAACTTGGAAAGCTTGAAATGACTTCCAAGTGGCATGCCGACTGGTTTGGCACCTTCCATATTGAACCTTTTCAGAACTCGTTCAATATATTCAGCTTGACTAAGCATAAGTGTACCCTTAGACTTGTCCCTGCTGATTCTCATACCAAGAATTTGTCGAGCTTCACCAAGATCTTTCATGGCAAATTCACCTGCCAACTGACCCTTCAAGTTCTTGATTTCCTGTAGAGATGTTCCAGCCACTAACATATCATCAACATACAGTAACAAAATAATGTAACCAGAATCAAACCTTCGAACATAGCAACAATGATCTGCGTTACATCTTGAGTAGTTGTTCCTGAGCATGAAGTTATCGAACTTCTTGTACCATTGCCTCGGGGCCTGTTTTAAACCATACAAGCTCTTTTGAAGCTTGCATACCATCTCCTCCTTCCCTTCTATAACGAATCCAGCTGGCTGCTTCATGTAAATTTCTTCATCAAGGTCTCCATGAAGAAATGCTGTCTTTACATCTAGCTGTTCAAGGAAGAGATTTTCTGAAGCCACTAGACCGAGTACCACTCTGATTGTTGTCATCTTCACAACTGGGGAGAATATTTCATTGTAGTCGATACCTGGTTTCTGCTGAAACCCCTTCACTACTAATCTCGCTTTGTAGCGAATGTCACCATTTGCTTCAGACTTTCTCCGATAAACCCACTTGTTCTCCAATGCCTTCTTACCTCTTGGTAATTTTGCCAACACCCATGTGTTGTTCTGCACAAGTGAATCCATCTCGTCTTTCATGGCAAACTCCCACTTGCTCGAGTCCTCGTCCTGTAGTGCTTCATCAAAATGTTCTGGCTCACCATCATCTGTCAGTAACAAATGATCCATCACATTAGCATATTTTGGATTCGGCTTTGGTACACGTGATGATCTCCTTGGGACGAACACCGTAGATGTCTCGGTCTGAACACCTGACTGGTCCTGTGGAGCTGGGGAAGAAACTCCCACTGCTTGTGGAGTGTCTCCCTGTTGCATCTGAGATTCCTCTTCACCTGGAGTCTCTGCTTCTTCCACCACTCTACTTGTCATCCCTGTAGTATCACCCATGTCAACATATTTTTCTTTGTCGACTTGAGTAATTGATCCTTCACCTATGACCTGTGTTGCATCCTTGTCCTTGTATAATACATCTTCATTGAAGGTTACATCCCTGCTCCGGATTGCCTTGTGACTTTCATAGTCCCACAATTTATATCCAAAAGCATCACCTCCATAACCAATGAAAATGCATTTCTTTGCCTGTGGCCCTATCTTTTTCCTTTCTGTAGGATTAAGATGAACATAAGCAACACATCCGAAAACTTTCAGATACGAGAGGTTTACCTTCTTGCCGGTCCAAACCTCTTCTGGAATCCTCATATCTAATGGACTGCTGGGTGTCCGATTGATTAAATAAGCAGCCGTTTCTAAAGCTTGTGCCCAAAAAGCTTCAGGCAACCCGCATTGCAGTCTCATGCACCTTGCTCGTGCATTTAGCGTCCAATTCATACGCTCAGCTACTCCATTCTCCTGTGGTGTCCCTGGGAGCGTCCTCTCCATACGTATCCCATTAGTAGCACAGAGTTGTAAGAATTCCTTCTTGTCATACTCACCACCATTATCTGACCTTATACATTTTAGCTTCAGACCAGTTTCTGTTTCAACCAATGCCTTCCATTTCTGAAATGCATCAAACACATCAGATTTATGTTTCAGAAAATAAATCCATACCTTTCTCGAGTGGTCATCGATGAAGGTAACAAAGTATTGAGCACCACCATGGGAAGAGACATCAGCTGGTCCCCATACATCTGTATGAACCAAGTCCAACTTTTCTTTTCTTAAGCTTCTGCCGCCTCTGTTGAAACTCACCCGCTTTTGCTTTCCAAGAACACATTCTTCACAAAAGCCCATTTCTACAGATTTTACCTCCGGCAAATGACCCGCCGAATGCAGAATCTTCATGTTCTTCTCACTCATATGTCCCAACCTTTTGTGCCATAGTCTGACATCTTCAACACTGCTAGCCACTGCTAGAGTAGGTCTTTCTGAAGCTCGGTAGAGAGTACCATTTCGAAGTCCTCGAGCTAATACCATAGCTCCTTTGGTCACTTTCCAATTTGTCTTAGAAAAGTGAACCTCATAGTCGTCGTCACAAACTTGGCCCACAGAAACCAAGTTCCTTGTCAGATTTGGAACATGTCGCACATCTTTCAGCTTCCACGTCGAACCATTGACTTTCACGTTCACATCACCTACACCGATGATATCACATGCTTCACCATCACCAAGGAAGACTTGGCCAAAGTTCCCTTCCTTGTAAGAGGTCATGATCCCCTTATTTCCTGTAGCATGGAAAGAAGCTCCCGAGTCTACTATCCAAGACTCGTTCATACCGTCCTCGGAGAGTAGTAGGAAACTCTCGGTGATCACATTGTTGTCATTAACAATGAAGACTGCATCGTCCTCTGCAGCTGCAACTACATGAACCTCTTGATCACCCCTGTTTCCCGTATTGTTAGCACCCTTTCTTTCTGGACAGTCTTTCTTCATGTGCCCTTCTTTATTACATGTCCAACACACACCTCTAGGTCTAGATTTTGATCTCCCCCTAGATTTACCTCTAAATTTACCTTTAGATTTATCTGAATTTTTATTAAAATTCCTGCCTCTATCATATTGCATGCTTAAGACGGATCCTGAAGAAGAGCTAGAAGCGGTGTAGCCTCGTTCTAGTCTCCTCTCTTCTTCACCAAGTATCATAGCCGTTACATTTTCTAGCATTAATTTTTCACTACCAGCCGAGTTGCTTATTGACGTCACAGCCGTATCCCAACTCGACGGTAATGATGATAACAACCTTAATGCTTTAACCTCATCCGAAAATGTAATGTCAACCTTAGAAAGTTGGGAGATAATTGATTTAAACTTTCCAAGGTGAGCAGATACTGTCTCGCCTTCATTCATTTTTAAATTAAATAATTGTTCACACAACATAATTTTACCTGAGGCTGACGACTTCTGATAGAGTCTCTCCAAAGTGTCCATTAGGTCCTTTGTTGTAGATATTTCTTCGACATTGTTGTAAACTTCCTCCGTAAGACACCTACGGATCACGCCAACACACTTGCGGTCAAGAATAACCCATTCTTCATCATCGAGTTTACCCTTCTTATCCACTCCATGTAATGGAGCATGAAGATCTCTCTCATATAAATAATCCTCCATCTGTGATTTCCAATATGAGAAATTTTTACCGTTGAAAACCCGAACCCTTGCAATGTTATCTGATTTATCATCCATAGTTCCAACACCGATATAAACACTATTCACGGCGAAAACACTATTCACGCCGGAAACACTATTCACGTGAATAGTAACTCCGTCCACCGACAACAGAAAAATTCAGCAATTCCTAACCCGGAAGCTCTGATACCAGTTGTTGAGAAAAATAACCACTCCTTATAGGTGATCAGTCTACTTAGAGTTTTTCTCTATGCGGAAAACCAGGATCTTGGATGAAATGGTGAATAAATAGAAAATAACCACGAAGCAAATGAAGAATAATGACACACAAGATTTATAGAGGTTCGGAGCAAGTCCTACGTCCTCTTTAGCCGCACCAAGCAAATCCACTATGAATATGAAGTTACAACTTAGATCACAAAATTTCACTACAACTCTCACCCTCACACTTACAAAACTCTCTTGATCTCACACTCTCTCATTCTCTTTCAATTACACAGAAGAGAAACTCTCCGGAGATGGGATAAATTGTATTGTGAATGAAGAACCAATTTATAGGCCTTCATTCACCCGTAAGAGTCAGGAGAGCAATAAATGCTTGGGAAAAATTTCTTCATACACCTTCCCTCATTAATGTTTTCCCACCACCTTTCTTCCTTAAAACAAGGAATAGATAACTGTGTGTGTATACTTTTTCAAAGTAGGGTGAAGTAGCTTGTTGGACTTCCATTCTCCCATTAATGAGAACTTGTTCATTGGCCCCACAATATGACACTCCGGAGATGGCTAAAGAGATAACGAAAACTCACGATCTTGTTTTCGCTGATAGGCCAGCTACAAGAGGTTCTAAGCCACTTTTTTATAATTGTACTGATGTGGCGTTTGCTCCTTATGGTGAGTATTGGAGAGAACTAAGAAAATTTTGTGTTGTTGAACTCTTGAGTGCGAAAAGAGTCCAATCTTTCGAGGTCGTTCGTGAGGAAGAAGTTAGATTTTTAATGGAGAAAATAACTCGGTTATGTTCGAGCACTACTTCTAGTACAATTAATCTCACTGAACTTTTGTTAAATCATGCTAATAATTTGATATCAAGAGTTGCTTTTGGAAGGAAGTATGATAATGAAAGTGGTAAGAGTAGACTTGGTCATTTAACTAGAGATGTTCTAACCCTAATGGGAGGTGTGGGAGATTACTTCCCTTCTTTTGGTTGGATCGATTTACTTACTGGTTTAAGTGGAAAGATGAAGAAAACTCGTAAAGACATCGATGCATTATGTGATCAAATCATAGAAGATCATCTTATAAACCACAAAAATGGTACTACTCAAGCAAATCATGAAACAGTCGTCGATATTTTACTTCGTGCTCAAAAAGACAAAACTCTCAGTATCACCCTTGCTCGAGATAACATCAAAGCTATTGTGTTGGTATGAATCTACCCCTCTATCAATTTCAAATATAAACAAATCAAGTTTCTTCACTGCATACTGATCAATTCATATGTTTGTATGTGTGCAGGACTTGTTCATTGCAGGAACTGATACCATCTCAGTTGTCGTAGAATGGGCAATGGTAGAACTCATGAGGAATCCAGAGATGATGAAGAAAGCTCGAGAAGAGGTAACATTAAGTTTGTACACATCTAATCTAAAAACAATTGACAATGAGTGAAGAAGCCTAAATATTATTTAGTTGAGCTTTCCTTGCTCCATGTTAGACTATTTGTTAGAACCCGAGCTGATTTTTGCACGACTCGTCAAAATCACTTGAATCCGATTCCGGATGAATGAGATATTCAAGTTTTTAGTTTTTTTTTTGGGTAAAATAGGGACTAAAACGCAATAATTGGAAAGTTAGGTTGAGGGGTGTACTTGAATTAACTTAACACCCAGATCTGACGGTTAAGATCGGATCTAAACGTAGTAATCCAAATGGTCCATTGTTTTAGTTTTCGGGACCCTTTCGGACGTAATACCGGTCTGATGGCCAAAATGCTTGCCATTTCGGGGTTAATTCAGTAAGGCCCTTAGGTCTAACGAATGGCATTCACTCCGAGTTTTTTCTTCATATCTAACGTCCCTAGTCATTGCCGACAGTTCTCATACACCAAACATACATATCATGTCCCAACAGTCACCAACTGCGTCTCAAATGCCAATAGATGTGTTCCTTTGCACCACCTATTCAAAACCTATAAATTGAACCCAAAATCCATTTCGTTTTTTTTCTGTACTTTCATCATTAAGAGCTCTATATTCTTGTGTATCAAGAGTAAAACCCCGTGAAAATTTGGGAAGGATTTCATTCAGTCTCTATTTCTCTTCTGAATCCATTAAGCATTTCAAGTGTATTTGGAACATATGCGGTATGCCTTAGTTATGAAGATAAAATCAAGAGCATAGAATTGAAAGCATTCTAGTATGTCTAGAATATGAAATCTAGAGCATTTCAGTATGTCTAGAATCTAGAGATCAAATGCTTTATAATGTACCAATAAGAGAATTATATTGAATCTACAAGTTGGAGTCTCGAGCATCCTACTGTGCCCAGAATATAAATCGAAGTTAGGAGTTATCTCAAAATCAAGTCAGGAGTTAACTAAAAATCAAGTCAGGAGTTAAGAAAGTCTAAGCAAAAGAAGTCAAAAAGTTCATATTTCTTACGAGGTTCACCTGTTTTCAAAACTGTGAAGTACTATCACAACCCTAAAAGGAAGTTGTTGGATCCTGGGAGACAGACACCCAAATATTGGTACTGTAACAAGAGTGTAAAATGTCTTAATGAAAGATAGTTTCTTATGGCATCGACTTAATCCACTTCATGTTTATCCCGATTATGTCTGAATGAACGTTTATTGTCAGGCAACAACATTGTCGGTCTCTCTAATTATTAGAGAAAGGGCTATTCTGGTTTGACTACAACCAGAAATTCTGTTTGGCGAAAAAATAGAGTGACAACTCGAAAAATAGTCAGGTTATTCTGTTTCAACTCAGAACAGAAACTCGGATTTAATGAGTAAATTAGAGATAATGAAAACTCAAATCGAACCATGGCACCATCACTATTATATCATTGTTTGAGCCAACCTCGTGTCTTTCTTGTTGGGTGACGTGGAACACATGTATTGTGGAAAAAGCGGGTCGGGTGTTGGGAGGGTCATTCTTATTTGGTCTTGTATTTATAGATCTTTACAAGGGGAAAAATTAAGATAAGAGAAAGAACAAAGAATAGAAAATAATTACAAAATCTTGTCCTTTATAATCAATTGAGTTAGAAGATCTGTTGTTTACCCTCTGTTTACATTCCTTACAGGTAAGAAGAGTGGTCGGGAAAAAATCAATGGTAGATGAAGATGATACTCACCACATGGAATACCTAAAATGTATAGTTAAAGAAATACTTAGGGGGGGTATTGGATTGGGACTTTCGCGGACATTTGAGAGTCCGCGAAAGTCCGAGGCATTCAAATCCAGACATTTGAGAGTCCACGAAAGTCTGAGGCATTCAAATTCAGACATTTGAGAGTCCACGAAAGTCTTAGGCATTCAAATCCAGACATTTGAGAGTCTATGAAAGTCCGAGGCATTCGATTGTCTTCCAAAATGTCCCAGACTTTGGTGGACTTCATAGTTTGATGGATTTTGTGAAGGATTTGGGACAAATTTGGAAGCCAAAATGTCTTTCAAAAAACAAGAGACATTTGAAGTCCATCATGTGATCAAACAACAATAATAATATTAAAATAACAAATGTCTACCAAATGTCCACCCATGTCCACAAATATTCACAGATGTTTACGAAAGTCGAAAAATATATATTAGAAATGTTAGTATAAATATATTATTTCATGTGATTAAACAATAATAATAATATTAAAATAATAAATGTCTACCAAATGTCCACAAATATTCACAGATGCTTACGAAAGTCGAAATATATATATTTGAAATGTTAGTATAAATATATTATTTCATGTGATTAAACAATAATAATAATATTAAAATAATAAATGTCTACCAAATGTCCACAAATATTCATAGATGTCTACGAAAGTCGAAAAAAATATATATTTGAAATGTTAGTATATATTTTTTTGTGATTAAACAATAATATTAAATATATTATTTCATGTGATTAAACAATAATAATAATATTAAAATAATAAATGTCTACCAAATGTCCACAAATATTCACAGATGTCTACGAAAGTCGAAAAATATATATTTGAAATGTTTAGTATAAATATATTATTTCATGTGATTAAACTATAATAATAATATTAAAATAATAAATGTCTACCAAATGTCTACCAATGTCCACAAATATTTACAGATGTTTACGAAAGTCGAAATATATATATCTGAAATGTTAGTATAAATATATTATTTCATGTGATTAAACAATAATAATAATATTAAAATAATAAATGTCTATCCCCAAGACATTTTGTCTATGGATCACATGTCTTGAAATGTCTATAAAGACATTTTGTCTACAAACTCAATGTCTTGAAAATGTCTATGAAGACATGTTGTCTATGAAAAGTCATCCGAAATGTCTTGAAATGTCTACGGAACATTTTGTCTATGAAAGTCTGTGAAAGTCCTAATCCACTACCCCCCTAGATTACATCTTCCAGGTCCATTATTAATTTCAAGGTTATCAAGTGAAGATGTTCAAAGTAGAAGGCTATCATATTCCTGCAAAAACAAAAGTATTTGTTAATGCTTGGGCAATTCAAAGAGATCCAAAATCATGGGAAAACCCAGAAGAGTTTATCCCAGAGAGGTTTATCAATAACTGATGCAGGCGCATAGGCGTGTGGGCCCACGTCCACGCGTGCCCACACCCTATTAAGTCATAATTGTAGTTTATTTAGTAGAAAAGAAGTTACTATAATTTGATATTTCTTTATTTTAAAGTTTCTATGTTCGAGTAGTTTATTATTTTAGGAATCCTAGTTTGAGTCTATCTAGGAAGGTTTATTATCTTATAAAATGGGATCTAGTCTATGTTATTATTCACCTTGAAGAGAAAATCAATTGAAGTTAATAAGAATTTAAGTTTAGTTTATCGTTTTCTTTAATTGTTCTTAGTTTATTTTATTATTCCGCTGCGTCTACATCAAGTGGTATTCAGAGCCATTTTTTTTAACCAATCACAATGGTTAATTCTACCGTTCCTACTCCAACAATCAAAGAGAAGACACCAACTTTTGCCTCCGAATGGGACAACATCAACAAGAAGTTATCCTCGGTTACAAAATTGGAAGAAGCTTTCGAAAATTACAAGAAGGAAACTATGGAAAAATTCGAAAATCACAAGAAGGAAACTATGGAAAAATTCGATCAAGTCAATGATTCGATCATGAAGCTATCTAAACAACTCGAAGGCATATGTAAGTCTCCCTCTTTTACCACTACTCCTTCTTCTACTACTTCCACTCAAGCATCATTATCACTTCCAACCATAACACCAACTTCAAATTCCCTACTTGGACAACCTAACACAACCCCGATTCACATCAACCCTACATCACCACTATCACCGGTTTTCCCACTAACATACATAAACCCTTCAACCTCCATGGTCGATACTGTTGAAAGAAATTTTCTTCATAAAATAAATACTAGTTTTTCAATGAGGGATGAAGAGAAATTCGTTGAGACAAATAAAGAAGAAGAGGTCCAATTAAATAACACAAGCTCCGGCAATTTATTTGATCCGTATATAATTTCGAGAGAAGAATTAGTTGTTTCGAATCACAAAATTCTTCCACATCAAATTGTGTCGTCATTGGTGTTACCTCCTCATTATCATGAACTTATTACAACTTTTAGGTTGTCTTCATGGAACCAATTGGAATATACCGATCACGTCTTCGATACAATGTCCCTTGATGGGGTTTCACCTACTCGATTCTTTCCATTCAAGGAATAAATTAATAGGACACCGGTTCTTGCTTCACAAAATACTTCTACTACAAAATTGAATTTTTGTGATATAATGGCTAAGGTGGTTCCAAACGTGACAATTTGTGATGAAGTTTTGGTTTATAAGCTTCACGAAGATGAACGTGGGAAAATATCTAAATTTTTGGTCCATTTTTGTCTTCTTCGAATTTTCAGGAACTTTCGTGAAAAATGGGAATTAAGGATCGGTATGGCGAAATTCATCGTATGCGGTTGCATCAAATTGTTTTCTTCATCGAAAAGGTTCGGGACGAACCTTCTGGGGAACAGGGTGCTGATGCAGGCGCATAGGCATGTGGGCCCACGTCCACGCGTGCCCACACCCTATTAAGTCATAATAGTAGTTTATTTAGTAGAAAAGAAGTTACTATAATTTGATATTTCTTTATTTTAAAGTTTCTATGTTTGAGTAGTTTATTATTTTAGGAATCCTAGTTTGAGTCTATCTAGGAAGGTTTATTATCTTATAAAAGGGGATATAGTCTATGTTATTATTCACCTTGAAGAGAAAATCAATTGAAGTTAATAAGAATTTAAGTTTAGTTTATCGTTTTCTTTAATTGTTCTTAGTTTATTTTATTATTCCGCTGCGTCTACATCAATAACCCAATTGATTATAAAGGTCAAGATTTTGAGTATCTTCCATTTGGTGCTGGAAGGAGAGGTTGTCCAGGAATGCAGTTTGGGATTATAGCATCTGAGTTTCTTCTTGCAAATCTCTTGTTTTGGTTTGATTGGGACTTTCCCACTGGTTTAGACAAGGAGAGTTTAGACATCACTGATGCTTTTGGACTCATTGTATACAAGAAAAATCCTACTTTTCTTGTTCCAAGCTTGCACGTTTCTTTCCCCGTTCAGATGTAGATCTATGTCAATGTATTCGAAATAAAATGGGCTACCCTTCCTATACCTTGAGGTTTTAATGCTTAATTTGATAGTTGCATTTCATCATCTAAGATGTAATGTTTCTTCTGATTTCATTTCCTTTTATGTATTTTTTCTTTGTTTTGTTATGATGCATCTAATAGTTGTGTCGCATTCCTTTGTAATCTTGATTTTATTGTAAACCGTGGTATGTTTATATGATAAAAACATGGGCTACTATGTGCGATCGTCTATATGTATATATCTATAAAAATAAGTTTAAAGTGTATATTATCATGACTCAGTAATATGTCGCCAAGTTATTATGTTTACTACACATTTCTAATGATTCCACGCGTTAACATGCCATTACATATTTATGCAATAATTATATCATTCATGGAAAAATGATTCAATTAAATGAAGAAAATTTGATCTCACACATCAAACACAACATGATAGAATAATATTCCTAGCTAGAGTAGAACACATCTGTTCAACATCATTTTGTCAATCCTCATCAAAAAAACATCATTTTGTCAATAGCAACTTGTGATCTTCTATTTTCGATTTAAAATTAGGACCCAAATACAACTTAAAAGATCCACAAATAACTACTAAAGGGGTGGAAGTCCAAGATAAAATCCAAAACAGAAATCAATCCAATTGGATGATATATATGTCAAGACAACCAATTACTTTACCAATGAGATAGAGTGAGTTTTTTTTAAGGAAATAGGCAGGAGCCTACAACTTATTATCTCAAATTCATGGCTTTGTCCGTCGTTACAAGATTTACAATGTAAGGAGTGTTAAAAAATTCCGCTTCTAGGTTACATTATCAGTAAAAGCAAATCTAGCTAACTCGTGAGCTACTTCATTAAACGTACACGAACAATGCAAGAACTTTAAAAAACTGCAACTTCACCGAGAATTTTAGGAATAATGGAGCAAAGTCTCCATGGTTATTCCTCCTCCCGACTCGTGGACACCTTTATTACGGTCACCGAATCTCCTCCAATAATACATTTATGTCTATATAGTGGTTTCATATGATTAATAACTAATTTGGCTGCCATTACTTACTCAACTAGAGCATTTTAACCATTTCCACAATAGTAATAACTTTCTTTGTAGAATTATTAAAATATGGAAGCAATTTTCTTTCATCTTTTATATTCAGCTTAACTCATCTCAATTCTGCAGTTAAGTTACTTAAATTTATGTTCTTCATTTTCTTTCACTTTCTATGTTATTCAATTCTTTCACTGAGGGGATCTCATCTAGAACAACAAAGCTCAAGATCTTTGTTTTCGTCGTATTTTCTTTCAGAAAGAGAAAAAATTTGAAAGACGTGGGCAAATTGTACAATGAAACCTCTAACTCGTGATCTCGAAGCATTGGTATAACTAGGCCATACTTTTATGGTGGTAGGTGTATATTTTATGTTTTTTTTTGCTTGTGTAGCCAGATTACCGAGAGCTAGTAGTTTCACGTAATATTCATCCGTTGGAGCTTATAATTTGTGAATGAACGAACTTATTTGTATCCTCACTTTTACCTCCTTTCTCCACCCTCTTTCGTAAGTCTCATTTTCATCAATGTTCCACTCCTTGAAAAGTTTATCTTTTCTTTACTTCTACTTTGGTCAATCAAATTTAAGTGACGGGGTCGAATTTAAATAGGTTGATTTTTAGAATACAAGGATAGTCTTGTATGTCCGATATCAAATATTTTTGTGTAAGGGGAAAAAAAAAATTTGACGACCTCCGAGTCAAATAATCATAAAGAAGTTTTAAAAGCGCCCTCCACAAGTATCCAAGGAGTCGTTTCCTTCACTACAAGTTACAAGCTGTCTTAATAATTGTGGTTTGAGAGAGGCGCCTTTAACAGTTATATCTGCGCCTTTTACGCCACCCAACAAGACAAAACCATGTGCCATCCACGGATTGAAGAAAATTAAGTAGGGGTTAGGGTTTATGGAACGTGCCCTAAGAATCTAAAACGGGGAAGAAGACACATTTCTGTGTGCGATTAGGTGGACGTGTCGAGAGATAATTGGTTGAGTTTCGTTGTCAAGGGTTTTCCCTTAAAACACCAGTAGCAACCACAAGTGGTAAAGATGCGGAGATTCGTGGCTAAGCAAGGACGTAATCTGATATCTTCATCATCATCCTCTTCTTCTTCTTCTTCTTCAGTTCTATCTTCTTCTTCTTCTGCATCTCGTCTTCTCGCTTCTTATTCAACTTCTACCATGTCTTCTTCTGCTGTTTCTGTTGATTCCCTCAACCCTAAGGTACTTACTTTCTTTTCAATTTTACCCACTTTTTTGTTTTCCGATCCTTGTTTATGATGGGTTCATTTTGTTTCTGCAACTTATTATCTTTCCTGTTTTTGTGCTCGATCTGATTGATTGGTTGACCGATTGACTAATTGATTGACCGATTGATTAATTGATTGACCTATTGATTGATTGATTGAACGATTGATTTACCAATGTTCATAAAGGTTGCTTCTTTCTCCAATTTGATGTTTTTCCCTTTAGATCATGCTCCTGTTTTATTGATTTCTAAGTGGGTCTATACGCATGCTGCTAAAGGATCTTCCTTTTATCCATCTTCAAGTGATTGATTAGTAGTTGAGGCTAAATATAATAATCTCCCAACTCTATTTGATTAATTTCTTTGGTAAAAGATTTACTTCCATTCGATCCATTCGCATTTATGCTCATCTTGTTCTTCCTCTTTTTTTAGGTTCTTAAATGTGAGTATGCAGTTCGTGGGGAGATTGTTTCTCAAGCTCAGGTATCAACATATCACTCTCAGATTCCTCTACCACCGTTTTTTCTCAAGTTTAACCCTTTCAAGTCAGAGCAATGATTTTCTCTAATAAATGGTTTAAAATTGTAGGTAGTGGTCAGCCTATTTCTAGGCTGGTTATTAGGGTTATGGTTTTAGATTTTGAGTTGAAAACTAAAATTATATTTGGGGAGTACTGATCCCCATATTAGGCTTAATGAGCACTCTAGCATTTGGATTATGTATCACTAGTTGATATTTATATTTAGACTAAAATAGTTATGGAAGGAGAAAAAACTTGTAAGAAAATGCAATTCAATCTGTTATTTGTGACAGCTTTTATTCATCATTTTTGGATTAAGCATCTGGATAGAGTGAACATGATAATCTTGCACGAAGAATGCTTTTTATGATATCCACTTCCTCATATAAACATATACTCATGTGCTTTGTTTCACAGCGCTTGCAAGAAGAGCTAAAAGCAAAACCAGGTTCTCATCCTTTTGACGAGGTAGTTTCATAATTTTTATTGCTCTAAGCATTTGGAATAAGTTGTCTAATTGTTTATGCTATGAGCATTTGGGATTAATTATTTCCATTCCACCTAGCTTTTGCTTGCTATTTGCAACGGCCAGATGGATTCAGTGTGATTAGAATGATGTTTATCTTTCTTACTTTGAAATACTACTCTTGTAGTTGTGAAATGAGAAACAAGTAACTTCAAATTTGTGAAGAATTTTTACTCCTCCCTCTCCATAAAGCAAATTTTTACCCTACTTGAAGTTGACTATTTTTGCTTCTTAAACAGATCATTTACTGCAACATCGGAAATCCTCAATCTCTTGCTCAACAGCCAATTACTTTTTTCCGAGAGGTTGGTTCTTTCTAACAACTAATGGAGATCACAAGTATTAACCTCTACGTTGTTAATAATCCTGCTCCTTCTGCCTCAGGTTCTTGCATTATGCGATCATCCAAGCATTTTGGATAAAAGTGAAACTCAGGGATTGTTCAGGTAAATGAAAGTTTTCCTGAAGGATGTAAATACATGGTAGCAGGAAGGGGGATTTCTTCTCTCGCACTTTATTGTAGAAGTGCCTATTGTATTCGAAATTGAAAGAAAAGACCCAATGTTGTGTAAATTTTACTTTGGATGCAGTGTGAATTCTCATTTTTTTCTTTTTGGAAGTTAAACATAAATCTTTTTGACGTAATCCTAGCTCAAGCTTAAGCTAACGTGCGGACCTTTTTGCATACTGTCAAAAGTTTGTATGCTTCTCTTGTATCTTCTAGAGCATGAAAAAGCTGGAGAAGGGTTGCACCCCGTATGCTGTAAATTCTTGTGAATATTCACAAGTCGAAGTTATACAACAGCCGATTTGTATCATTTTAAATCTTCAAATATTCACACCCCATTCTTGTCATATTAATTTGGTAAAAAGAAAAAGTGGAAGGTTCGTGTCATATTTAATTCTCCATTACTTTTCTACTACAGTTAAACTAACTAAAATTCCAAAGCTCTGATTTTGATCCGTTTCTATTTCAAATCCATAATCTGTTAATCCATGTTTCCCTAATTTATTTAGAATATGTTGATGTCAGTATGGTACAGTCTGTATAAGTTATCACATGTTTTTTCTATTTCGTTGTAGTGCTGATGCCATAGAGCGAGCTTGGACTATTTTAGATCAGATTCCAGGAAGAGCAACGGGTGCTTACAGTCACAGCCAGGTTCACATTAGATATTTCATTTTGAAAGTTACTTTTTAGTGTTTTGCTCATGTGAAACGTGGTACTTATTGTGCTCTCCAATATCAGGGTGTAAAGGGCTTACGTGATACAATCGCAGCTGGAATTGCAGCTCGAGATGGTTTTCCTGCTGATCCAAATGACATTTTCCTCACAGATGGTGCAAGTCCTGCGGTAACCTTCGCTATAACATCTCCTAGACTTTTTATATTTTAAATGAGAATAAGTTCTGTGCTTTCTTCTTTTCTTGGACAATAAAAGAAAACATTGAAGTCTTTTTCTTGTCTTTTCCTCAGGTTCACATGATGATGCAGCTACTAATAAGATCGGAGAAAGATGGCATTCTTTGCCCGATACCTCAGTACCCTCTGTACTCGGCCTCAATAGCTCTCCATGGTGGCACTCTTGTGAGTTTGTAATTTGAATTATGTAATGTATTAGTGAAAGCTGGGGGATGTTCCCTCATTTGAACCACTCAGATAGTCTTCGCAATGATTAGGTTAGACATAGGGACCTAATGTAATGGTAAATTTGAAACCAAATTAGGGAATTAAAGATCGAAAATTGAGCCCAGGACTCCGAAGTCAGTTGAATCCTAGTTTTTAATTTGATCAGAATCAATCAAATAACTTTTGGTGCTTGGGAACGGCCAATCTACCTGAGTTACTCTGGATTGAGGTAGCTCGGGCTAATCCATGATTGAACTCCTAAGATATGATTCAAAAAAGATGTTGACATTTGAATATAATTCTGATGTATTTTTAAGTTCGCGACTGTGCAAACAACAAAATGAAGTTAATATATAAACAGAAAAGGGTGATGGAAAATATGGTAAAACTTGGATTCTTAAGCCTTATTGACCTACAGTAATGACTTTATGATACGGACATGTAGATGTTGATAGGATGTAACTTTTGACTGTTTCTTATTATGTTTAGACCTCGATGGTTGGAGTTTGATTTGAACTGTTAGATGTTAAAACATATTTATATTGTATCATATGTGTGAATAAAATTTATGTTATATAGTGTTTACTGATAAAAATAGCTTTAGGTGAAAGTATAGCTGAGATACTCCGCTGATTTTTATTTTTTATTTTCTCTCCCTCGACTACTTCACAAATAATAAATTGGTGCATTTTGATTGGTTTATGCAGGTTCCCTACTATCTTGATGAAGCGACCGGGTGGGGATTGGAGGTGTCTGAGCTTAAGAAACAAATAGAAGCTGCACGAACCAACGGCATTACTGTTAGGGCCTTGGTGGTCATCAATCCAGGAAACCCAACTGGTCAGGTATAGCAATCTTGTTTTTACGCGCATGCACTAGCTTTTTGTGGTTACCCCTAGGAAATGCAAGCCATTATGTTCTTTCCTTTTCATTTTCATCTTTAGGTAAGAGTGTAAGACTTCCTGACGAGGCTCCTTGTTAGTAATTTCTCTCATAGATTCTCCTTCTTTTAGGTTTTTCATCTATGTCCTTGTTGATGTGTGCAGGTTCTTGCTGAGGAGAACCAGCGGGCAATTGTGGAATTCTGCAAGAAAGAAAATGTGGTTCTACTTGCAGATGAGGTAACTATTACTTTGGCAGATCCTTGTGTCTACAAAATGATAGGATGCCCTCCTACCTTACTACCTTACTGCATCACCTACATGGATAACATGACAAGATTGCCCTTTAAAACATCTTTCCCCTTTGTCCTATTCAAATGGAGTAAGGTAGGGAGTACCTGTATCATCACTGTTATGTCTACTCTTTTGAGTGCACAACATCTCTTGCAATGCCTGGAAATTCACATGTAACATGGATCAGTTATCAGCTGAAATTGTTGATAGCGTGACACATAACTGTACTTGTTGGACCACTTCGACTGAAAAATCCAAAACCAGCTTCTGCACAGTAAAATAGCGGCTAAAGTGTGTTGTTTATGTAAATATTACAGGTTTACCAAGAAAATGTTTATGTTGCCGATAAGAGCTTTCACTCATTCAAAAAGGTTGCTAGGTCAATGGGCTATGGGGAGAATGATATTTCATTAGTTTCTTTTCAGTCAGTTTCTAAAGGTACGCTTATCTCTTTATAAAATGAAAACAATAACTATGAAATATATGAACTAAAGACTTATTTTCTTACTGAAAGGTTATTATGGGGAGTGTGGAAAAAGAGGCGGCTACATGGAGGTAACAGGTTTTGATGCTGCTGTGAGAGAACAAATATACAAGGTGGCATCTGTAAACCTTTGTTCAAACATCTCCGGGCAAATTCTTGCAAGCCTAGTGATGAACCCGCCAAAGGTGGGATCCTCTTCGTAGCTGTTGCTTTATTTGTTTATTAAATTATTTGATTGAAGTGTGGAGTAACAATTGAAGCATCTGGTCAAACTGAGTATCTTGGTTCCTTTCTAACTGAAAAGTTCCTTGCAGGTTGGGGATGAATCTTATGAATCTTATTCAGCTGAAAAAGATGGTATTCTCTCATCTCTAGCAAGGCGTGCAAAGGTTAGTTCAAAATCGGTCATAATTTATTGCGGATTCCCCATAAATTTTTTAAAAGGAAAGTATCTTATATTAGAGAGTATAGAGACCAGTTTATGGGCAGTCATAATTCAAATCAGTCATGGTGATGTTATACTTGTTTGAACACTCAGACACTGGAAGAAGCGCTGAACAGCTTAGAAGGAGTGACGTGCAACAGAGCAGAAGGGGCGATGTATTTGTTTCCGCGTATAGAGCTGCCTAAAAAGGCAATTGAAGCTGCAGAAGCAGCCAAAACAGCTCCAGACGCATTCTATGCTCGTCGCCTCCTTGAAGCAACTGGAGTAGTTGTAGTACCGGGATCTGGCTTTGGGCAGGTAAATGTTATACTCACTCATTTTAGTTACTATAAAGTAGGGAGATAGTTGTTTGGTAGATTTCGTTGCCTAGGTTACACCTTCGGAATACCCCAGAAGGGGATTTTGCTCTACTCCCCCCAATCTTCACTTTACGCCACGCCGACTCTCCGTCGTGGAATTAGACCCAGGCACTAGCAAAGGATAGGCAAAAAAACGACTTCTGATTTCACACAGTTGCAAAAAATGAAAAATCTCAAAGCTATGCCAGCAGCTGTAACACATTCATGTAGGGCTTTTAAGGTTCAACGATTCTACAATTGCTACGGTGTCTTAATTCGTAGTGGCGTCCCTCGAATGGTTTCTATTGCTGATGAGTTTGTATGTGTTTTTGTTTGTGAAAGGTTCCTGGGACATGGCATTTTAGATGCACGATACTGCCGCAAGAGGACAAGATTCCTGCTATTGTTACCCGCCTCACAGACTTCCACCAAGCCTTCATGAACGAGTTCCGTGATTAATCTCTCTCTCTATCCCTTTCTCTCTTTCTTTCTCTTGATCTTCTGAAATAAAATAAAAAACTTTGTTAGTCAAAGTTTAGTGTTTTGATAAGGAGTTGTGTTATCTGAAAAGAATAAGACTTTAAAGTGAACCATGAGTTTGAGCGAAAGACGGATGACTTCGAGTAATGGTGCGGTATCTAAAAAGAGGTGAGTTTGGAATTTAAGTTATTTGAATTGTGATGAAACCTATACAACATATGGAACAAAAGTTAGTTCCGGAATGTATAGGCAAATCCTGTTCAGAGATGAAGTCTCCTACACGCCGTACAAAGGATGATTGGATTGGTGAGTGGAAACATTTTATAGTAATTACACATAACAAGTGCAAAACATAAGCGTGCTAAAATCCTATCATATGTATTTTTTTTAATACGAAAAACCAAGAAAACCGTACGCAACTTTTGTTATTTGTTACCCCGAGGCTCTTGGCTTGCTAAGATTGAGCCAATATTGGTCAGTTTTGAAGTACCCTATAAATTTTGAAGAGAAATTTTGCTGATATTAAAAATCACGTGAAATTCGGGTCATTCCTTTTAGACAACGATTAGTATTCATATCTTTACAATGGTATTTGAAGGGGGAAATCTGTTGCTTAGAAATTCAAAAACGAATCTTGGAAAAGAAAACTTGTGTACATATTGGGACTCTTGGTCGACTGACCTTTTTTGTTGGATCGTGCGGCCTAAACTGCTTTAGCTATCATGTGCCGACCACTTTGCAGTGCCAGCAATCAAATTTTATGATCTTTATCACTTATCTTGTCCAACAAAATGATCACATTGTCATCTTGATTGAATGAGAGAGAGAGTAGTCGAAAAGAAATTGGCAGGAGAAGTAGAGAGAGAGAGAGCCAAGTGGAGTTGACAAAGAGATATGAGGTAGAGAAATAAAAATTACAATGACAAAAGTATCATAAGGGTAGAAATGAAATATTTGACAAAAATTGGAGACTAAATCGAACTACCAAATATAATTGGGGCTAAATCAAATTGGTGGGGGCTAAATCACCCCTAAACAAGGTGCAAATTAGAGAAATTCTATTCATCTTTCCATTTTGGTCCCTCCCGGCCCTCCGTTGATGCGGCGATATGCCACTGGAGTGTGGAGCAACTGGAGAGAGAATGATGAGAAAATATACTCTCTTAATATGTTGCCACATCAGCGGAGGCCTGGAGAGGGACTAAAATGGAGGAATAAATAGAATTTTTAATAGAATAAACCAAAAAAATTAAAATTAAAATGCAATTCACTAGTGACAATACCATTTCACCCCTAGTTGGGACTCGATGATAATTAAGACACAGTAGGTATGTCTTTCGATCGTCTCTAACAATTTGTTCAAAAATCATTAGAGCAAAGTATTTTTTGCCTACAAATGATCAACCAAAACATCTTACCTCGCGTAATAAGTGTGTTTGTCTTTAATTTTCTTTAAGCTCAGATAGAAATGATGCATTTCATCTCCCTCAATATCCACGTGAGTACAGATTCACACTCACATGATAATCGAGATATATTTGTATTTTTAATATAATTAATAGTTTTTAATAAAATATACTCCTATCTTTATTAACTGACTTTTGATATAAATGATTAGATAAAATGGTGAATTAAAGTAGTTTGAAGCCATGAATAATGACTCACCGTTCTTAATGGAGCTCCGAGTAGGCTCCATTGAGCAAAAAAATAGGCCAGCACTTTGGGGAAATCAAAATAATTTTGCAAAAAATAGTGAAAATCTAAAAAAACATAGACCAAACACACCCTAAGCGTCGCCGGCCGGAAGCTCGACGACGGTCGGTGACTTCTTATCTCCTCTTCTCTTGTCTTTCTCTTCTCTCTCTCCCTTCTCTCTCTTTCTCTCTTTCTCTCTTTCTTCTCACTATCTTTTGTCCCTCTCTAAATCCGGCAAAGGGAAGGAACCCCTTCGTCGGATTTCTGGTTTTTAGAAGAAACCAGATCGGTTTCGTTTGGAAATTAGGGTTCCGGCGAAGGGATTCCTTCCCTTCACCGGAGATATAGAGAGAGATGAGAGAGAGAGAGAGAGAGAGAGAGAGCAGAGAGAGAGCAAAGAGAAGAGATGGAGAAGTGAGAAAGAAGAAGAGGTGTTGTAGGGTCTCGCCAGAATTTATGATGAAGGTCGTCGGAGTTCATGGTGTAAGTGTGAGAAGAAGAAGATGGGAGAAGCTGAAAATAATCAGTGTTTGGAAGAAGAAAAAAAAAAATTTGTTTTCACTCAAAAATTTGTACCCCGGAAACTATTTTGATTTCCTCAAAGCGGCCAAAAATATAAAGTAGGTTTACTATTTGGGGAAGACGTAATTCTGGAGGGGTACTTTCAGAGCTCTAATGCTGTAACAAAAATAAAATTGTCCACCACTTTTGATGTCGTGATTGACCATCACTCTGCAACACGAAGATCTCAAATTCAATCTTACGCAAATACAAATCTAATATTTATTTAATTTAGTATAAATAACCAGTTAATTTGGTATAAATAACCCGTTAATTTGGTACAAATAAGTCTCAATTTTACTAGTTAGAGTGCTTATTCAATTAATGAAGATACATCTTTATATCGCTTTTTCTTGATGTACTAATGTCATATAACGATGACTCTTGTCACTTCTAAAAAACAAAAATAATTTTTCTTTTTTATATATACAATAATGAGAAATAGAAAACGAAAATAAATAAACGGCCTATACAATCAGTCTTTTACATAGATCTGAATCTTCTTGCAAATTTCAGGAGAACTCGGGTCCCTTTAAGGAGCCCTAATTTTCTCCGTAACAAGGCAAATCACTTACTCCTCTTCCAATTCCCAAAATCTTTTCTTTTTTCAGGAAATTTCATTTCCCCATTAGATCTCCTTCTCCAATCGAACAAAATGTCGAAACCTTGGGGAGGAATTGGTGCTTGGGCAGCCGAAGCTGAACGTGAAGATGCTGAAGAGAAAGAAAGGCAAAAGCTTTCATCTTCTCAATTTAATGAATCTCAGAGTTTTCCAAGTCTTAAGGATTCAATTACAGCAAAACCCAAGAAGAAGAAGGCGACGACTATGTCGTTATCTGAGTTTACCGTCGGTACCCATGTCGGACCTGGTGGAGCAAGTCGATCGGAATCAAAGAAATTAACGACAGATGAGATGCTCCGATTGCCTACAGGTCCGAAAGAAAGATCACCGGAAGAAATGGAGACTGGTCGACTTGGTGGTGGTTTCCGATCCTATGGTACTTCTAGTGGTTCTGGTGGACAAGGAAGGATGAGAGAGAGAAATGAAAGTAGTGAGGGATCTTGGGGTACTGGTAGAAGATCTTATGGGGGTTTTGATGATGAACGATCTAGGGTTTCTGATTTTGATCAACCTTCTAGAGCTGATGAGGTTGATAATTGGAAATTGGGGAAAAAGAGTCTTCCTTCAATGGAAACTGGAAGGCAAAATCGATATGATTCTCTTGGTAGTGGTGGTAGAGGAGGAATTCAAGGTGGATCTAGGGCTGATGACATTGGTGATTGGACAATTGGGAAAAAACCAGTTCCTGTTAGATCTTCATCCAACTTTGATTCTGGTTCTAGGGATTCTCCTCAAGAAAGACCTCGACTTGTTTTAGATCGACCAAAAGGGGATTTAGTTCAGAATGAACCTGTAAAATCTACTAGGCCTAGTCCATTTGGTGCAGCAAGACCTAGAGAAGAGATTCTAGCTGAAAAGGGGCTTGATTGGAGGAAACAGGATTCTGAGATTGAGAGTAAGAAGACGAGTCGACCAACTAGTTCTCATTCTAGCAGGCCAACTAGTTCGCATTCTAACCGGCCTGAAAGTCCCGCTTTCCCGATAGCAGAAGGAGAACCGAGGGCTCGTCCGAAGGTGAATCCTTTCGGAGATGCCAAGCCTCGAGAAGTTTTGTTGCAGGAGAAGGGAAAGGATTGGAGGAAGATCGATTCGGAATTGGAGCATCGTCGAGTTGACAGGTTTGTGTTTTAATGCCTTGTTTCCATAATTTTGTAGTGAAGAAAAATATGATGACATTGTTGAAACTCTTGCATTGCTGAATTACAAGCTTTTGGTAGGTAGCAGTAGCACTATTAAACGTTTTCCTAAGTAATTTTTAGGATGTCGTTACTAAGGCGCATTTGTGATGTAATTGTAATTTGATTGTCGTTCGATTCTGATGAGTACTCGAGATACATAAATATGTAGTAGGTGTATATGGACCCGACGCTTGATATTGAGAAAATTTTATCATGATATCATCATCTTGACATCTGCAAATTATCTGTTAAAGGCGATAACTTGAATCTTGTTTGATCGTTTTACTAAGATCAACATGAAATGTCTTTCACTCTTTTGGTTTCTATATTAATTATTTTGAAAATATCATTTGTCTTAAAATTTAGCACACACATTAAGATTGGAATTAATTGATTAGAACTTTAGGGAAGATAAAGAAGTGATTACAAACTGTATATAAACACCAAAAGAAGAAGTGGGTATATTAAAATCATCAAGAATGAAGAACCCAACAACAACAACATGAGATAGAAAGAAAACAGAGAGAGAGAGAGAGAGAGAGAGAGAGAGAGAAGAAACCCTGGCAAAAATTAGTAAATCAAATTTCTTTAGGCTTGGTTGAGCTGTTTATGTCAGATGAAGAAATGAAAATATTATTCTTCTTAACACAATTGGTGGGGTAGTTGTTGATCTACCAATAACTTGAGTACTAAACTGAGGTTTCTAAAATTATCCCATCGCCCTAGTTGGTAATTGAGTTTACCCCCTCAAACTAACATATTTCGTTGACTTTGACAAAATACTCCTTTATTCAATTACAATATTTAGCACACACATTAGGTTGCCCGTCTAGGCGTCTATGCTGCATCTTGAATATATCTTCTTATCTTAGGAGCTTAAGTCTTACGGATAACTGATGATATCTTTGATGGGCAAAATTTCAGGCCCGAGACGGAGGAAGAAAGGTTGCTGAAAGAGGAGATAAACTATCTAAAGAAGGAAGGTGGAGAGCAAGGAAGTGTAAATGAGTTGGTAGTTAGTAAAGAAAGAGAACTCGAACTCCTTATACGTGATCTAGATGACAAAGTACGCTTTGGCCAGAAAAACACTGAAAGGCCTGGATCTGGAGCAGGCAGGTTTGGTTCCTTCGCAAATAGGACCACTTCGCAGTCTGACTTGGTAGAGGAACCGAGAAATACAGAATTCATGGACAGGCCTCGTTCACGTGGAGCTGATGTTTGGGCTAGACCTGGAGATGATAGAAGATCTTTTCAGGGTGGTAGAGAAAGAGGATTTCTTGCCAACAATGACAGAGACAGGTAACTATAGTCTCATTCTTCTATGTCTTCATCTGTGCTTCTTGTTATGTTGGATTTTATTGATAAGCAACCTGATGTTAAAAGTTTCACGCTTAGGATTTCTACAGATCTCTGTTTTGTTTAGGAGCTATCACACTATTTTATAGGTAGTCTATGTGAATTGGCAAAATAAGGCGTGAGAATTTTCAGCTTTGAACATGGTTAAAGATATTCGCTCCCTACTTTATCCAATTTGTTTGCGCTAACTAGAATTTAGGTGTAAGGACCCAAGCTCGAGCGATTATTGACATTGTCCTCGCTTTTGTCACCCAGACCCAATCTCAATGTCTACATGCTTTTGTTCGTGATGAGCCCTCCCAAAAGGCCTCAACAGTTATTCAGCTTGAGCTTGAACAGACGCTCATAGAGCATTCACCAAGAACAAAATCCTCTTCACGAGTACACGTTGAGCGGGACAATATCGTTAAACATTAGTGCTTAGGTTGTTGCATTAGGCCATTTGATATTTACTAACATAAACGCCAACGCGGTATAAGTGGGATGTGAAAATTGCGAACACGCCTAAGCATAAAATTACAAATTTTGGCACCCTATTTTTGCAAATTTTATGTAAGCTCTAACTAAGAATTGGTTCCTCTAGTAGAAGGATCCAAGGCATGGGTAAATATATGCAAAACTTCCGCGGATACAGCGTGTGGCTTATATTTCAAAATTTGTTATGGTAGTTGTGTATAAAACGCAAGAGCAGCCTCGGGGTAGTTCTTTAGATCAGAAAGTAATCCATACTTGAATTTCGGACCATGATCATGCTGCTCAAATGCAACTCAATGTGCAGCATTTTTCATGATCACTGTAGTCTAGGTCTCATGCAAACAACGCCAACACTTTGTACTGATGCTTCTGCAATCTTGTTGCTTTGGCAGGTCCAGATCCAGCGGGAAATGGTAGAGTTGTGTGGGAAAAAAAGATCAAGATTAATCTACTTCTTCAGACCAGAGCAGAAACAGAATAAGTTTGGGTTATTTGTTTTTTATTGTTATGTTATTTCACAGTATCTTTGCCTGTTCTTGATTTTTTTTCAGCGAAAGGGAGGATAAAGCATCCGGGCATCTTCTCTATGATTTATTCTTTAAACTTTCTGATACTGTAAAATTTTGGAATTCTTAACTATGATTTAATCCTGTGATGTTGAGGCAGGCAGACTCTTTGTATTATTTCTAGAGATAGAAACTCTAGTGATTCTTGTTCTTCCATTGAAGATAACACTTCGTGACTCTTTTCGTTTTCTCGTGTCTGATCTTTTCCTTCACTAATTGTCTCTATGAAATCTTTTCTTAAGTGTTTATGGTTCGTTATTGTTCTTAAACCTTATTCTACTTTTTTTTTAAACTAAATCAAACTAACAACACCCTTACTTGCTCCCTTTTGTTTTAATCAATTTCACTAACTCCCTCTATTGACATTTGACTATATATCACTAGAGGTACTATTAAGTACCATCCAATAAAAAGGAGATGGTTTTGTACCTTAACATCTTCCCCTTCCATATGCAATTTTCACAGTCGAATATCTCCTCTTGTCATTCACTCTCCGGTCTGTAGTTCATAATTTTTTGATTCGAGAAATGTCACGCTTTAATTAGTTGCAGGACAATTTGGGTTATCTTTTGAGACAAATGTTGGATATGTTTCATTTCTGGGGACTTCGCTATTCTGTACGTTTTCTTTGCGGGGCATTGAGGATTTTCGCTCTCTCTCTCTCTCTTCTCAAGCCTGTCTTTCTTTTTCTCTCTATCTTTACTCTCCCAGCTAAGGGAAAGGTTTCCTTTGCCAGAATAGTGAAAATAAAGAGAGAAACATAGTCAAAGTTTGAGAGAGAGAGAGAGAGTGTGGCGGTTAAGAAATTTTACCCTTCTAGATAAGAAATGGCAAATCCATGGGTATATCATGTACCCATGAGCGGCCCCGGGCCCAAAGCTAAGGGCCTCAAATTTCGGATTTTGTATGATATTTTGAAAATAATAATTATATTTCAAATAGATTTAAAACATGACTTAAATTGTAGCTTAGTGGATAAGAGAATGGGTTTGTGTAAGAGTTCAGGGGTTCGATTCTTCTTCTAAATATCATTAGAAATTTTATTTATTTTTTCGACTTTGCACTTTATTAGGGTCCCAAATTTTAACTTTGCTTGGGGCCTCCCAAATGCTTAGGCCGATCCTGCATGTACCTCGCTTACACATAAATAGTGAATGCATTAACATAAATCGGCAATAGGTTATACAAAAGTGTGTAAACTATAAAACGAGTCAAAGTAGATTGACTCATACTAGCACTTCTGCGAAATAACTTGCCCGAGGGTGATGTTATTGTAAGAATAGCGTCAGGTACGTTTGTCGTGGTTTTATTGTCAAATAACGAATTTGGCCCCGAGGTAAGGAACTAGTACACCAAAAGATGTGGTCAATACACCCTAAACCATACCCCTTCCTCTCCAATATCTTAAGAAAAAAAAAGTTAAGTCGTCGATAATGGCAGTTTGTCCACGATCCTTTTCTTGTTTCCCTAAAGCGCGGGAGCTAATTACAATTTAATATTGATCATAGGCTAGGGGCCAAATAGGAATTTGCCCAGCAATTTAAGGATAATGTAGAAATGCAGGTTCTCAAAGAGTCAAGTGGGCAAAAACCTAAACGGATAGAACATGAATGGATATGAAGTTATTATCTCTTTTTTCTCTGAGCAATAGACAATACAGATAAACAAAACCTCTCTCACTTCCTTCTCCTCTCTCATTTCTTCACTTCTAAAAACACCCTAATCTCTCTCTCTCTGTGTTCTTTTCTCAAACACCTTGTATACAAGATAAACACAGAGTTATTTCAATGGCGATTGCTTCATCTACTATCCTCTTCACACTCCCTTCTTCATCTTCATCACTTTCAACTTCAAAACCCTCATTCCCCACAAAAACATCAACTCCCCTCCTCTCATCTTCTTTCACAAACCCTTCCAGTATCTTCTGGTTGACTTCAAATTCCATCTCCACCACCATTACCCCACGACGGAGCCACCGCTCACTGACTGTTCGAGCTGCAAGAGGAAAATTCGAAAGGAAAAAACCCCATGTTAACATCGGAACAATCGGTCACGTCGATCATGGTAAAACCACTCTCACTGCTGCACTCACCATGGCTTTAGCTTCAATGGGTAACAGTGCTCCTAAAAAATACGATGAAATCGACGCTGCCCCTGAAGAACGAGCTCGTGGTATCACCATTAACACTGCCACTGTCGAATACGAAACCGAAAACCGCCATTACGCTCACGTCGATTGCCCTGGTCATGCTGATTACGTCAAGAACATGATTACCGGAGCTGCTCAAATGGACGGCGCTATCTTGGTTGTCTCCGGCGCCGACGGCCCAATGCCTCAGACTAAAGAACATATTTTGCTAGCTAAACAAGTTGGTGTTCCTAATATGGTTGTCTTCCTCAATAAACAAGATCAAGTTGATGATGAAGAACTTCTCGAATTAGTTGAATTAGAGGTTCGTGAACTTTTATCATCTTATGAATTTCCTGGTGATGATGTTCCTATTATTTCTGGTTCTGCTTTATTAGCTTTAGAAGCTTTAATGAAAAACCCTAGTATAAAAAGAGGAGAAGATCAATGGGTAGATAAAATTTATCAACTTATGGATAATGTTGATAGTTATATACCAATTCCTCAAAGACAAACTGAATTACCCTTTCTTTTAGCTGTTGAAGATGTGTTTTCGATTACGGGTCGTGGAACTGTAGCTACTGGTAGAGTAGAGAGAGGAACTGTTAGAATTGGTGAAACTGTCGAAATTGTTGGATTAAGAGAAACTAGAAACACAACTGTTACTGGTGTTGAAATGTTTCAGAAGCTTTTAGACGAAGCTTTAGCAGGCGATAATGTCGGTATTCTTCTTCGTGGGATTCAAAAAGCTGATATTCAAAGAGGAATGGTTTTATCTAAACCCGGAACTATTACTCCTCATACGAAATTTGAAGCAATTGTTTATGTTCTTAAGAAGGAAGAAGGTGGAAGACATTCACCGTTTTTCGCTGGTTATCGACCACAGTTTTATATGAGAACTACTGATGTTACTGGTAGAGTTGCTATGATTATGAACGATAAAGATGAAGAGTCGAAGATGGTTATGCCTGGCGATCGTGTTAAGATGGTTGTTGAGCTTATAATGCCGGTTGCTTGTGAGCAAGGAATGAGATTTGCTATTAGAGAAGGTGGTAAAACAGTTGGTGCTGGTGTTATCCAGAAAATCGTCGAGTAATACCCACTCTTGATTCTTGAAATCTTTTGAATCAATTTTGGGTCTTGATCTTCGAAAGTGTACACTGTGAGTGTCTCTAATCTTATATTTTGCTTCCGAAATTCACTGTCATATATTTTTGCAGGTTCTTGTTCTCTTCTTTTTGCAGTAATCTTAGTTTTTTCGCTTGAGCAATGAACTAGTGATGGTTTCATGTAATTCTTGTTTACTTCTATTGCTTTTCGATAAATGTAGACACCCGTTATTGTGCTTGAGAATTAATGATGCTTTTGTTGTCTCAAATGACTTTCTCCATTTTCGGGTTTCCTCTTCCTTCCTGTTCTTGTACTAAACTAGGGTTGATATGCATGCAAGATTCGTTCTTGAGTTTCTAAGAAACGCAGATTAAGTATCTTTTTATTCTTGCAAGTAATGAGATAGATCAAGAACTTAATATTTTGTGAGATTTGGGTTCTATTTCCTTGTAACTGCAAGAATGAATATTGGCCTTTAGAGTTAGTTCTTTGGGTATAAAGGCAAGGGACAAGTTAAACTTGACCAGATATCTCCTACTCAGTTAGGATGATGTCAAAACACACCATCGATTTCTCTTTTCAGATAAATAGCTCTAATCGTCACGTATAACTCTTTTTTAGATCAATATCAGTCATATATCATGAAGCATTCTCAGATGCAGATTGGGTTGGTTGTCCTGATGATAGGAAATCAATATTGTGGACATTTCATTTTCAGGGGTTCCAAACTCTTATCATGGTTTTCGTAGAATAAACAAATAGTTGGTAGGTCTAGCACTGAAGCTGGGTATAAAGCTCCATATTGCTTCAGTGCTAGGTCTAGCACTGAAGCGTATCTGGATTCAATCATTGCTTAGAGAGTTCCATATTGAAGAATCCCAACCTCCAGTTTTTGGTTTGACAGTTAGGGATCTACTTATCTTACTGCCAATCCCATCTTTGATAATTCCATGAAGCATGGGGAGATTGCATTGCATTTTGCAAGGGGCATGGTTAAAAAAACAAGGAACTCACAATTCATCATCACATGTCAACTCAAAATCAGGTAGCTGACATTTTAACAAAACCTTTATATTCCCCTTCATTTGCTTTCTCGAGTGAGAAAAGTACTCGAGGATATGTAACGGTGCTCAATAGTAGATACCAAATTGTCTCCCCCATCCTGAGAGTTTGCAGGAGGTTGGTTGTAAGGAATACCAGTCGTTCAATGTGTCGATTCATCTGACGTGTCTAAACAGTTAGTTTTGTTAGTTACATACGAAGTTTGTTAGAATTCAATTGTATCTACATATACGAGCGAGGAGAGAGATCTCTTGTAATTCAATTCATTCAATGAAATAACTTTTTCTTCAAAATTTCAATGGGTGTTGAAATTTGAGAGAAATTGAAAGACCTTCAAAAAAAAAATTGAAAGAAAGTTGGGTGAAATGGAGAAGAGAGCTTGTGATTGTCCTGAATGTTTTATGACCACATTACTAATTTCGGAAGCATCACAAGCAATTCAACTCTAATTTGATGCTTCAATGAGAATCTTGGTTATTTTCTTTTCTAATTTTCTTTCAAAAAAATAATGGGTTTCATGGACATTGTCCAAACAAATATTTTAAACAACACTTAAACAAGATGGACATAAAAAATCTTTTGTTTAAGTAGTCAAATACCTTAGGATCATTAATTTAAGCCTTAATTATAGTTTGACCCTAATGTGTGACTAATTAAAAAAATGGTCCCTATATTTGTCCAATATTGCTTTGACTCCCAAAGTCATGATATTGTTGTAGTCAAACTTAAGAGACATTAATTCTTTTCCTCATATATTTCGTTTCAAAAGGTTTTCTTCTTTGTTCTTTCGTCGAAAAAATTATCATCGGTCAACTACCTTAGTTAGAAAAACGCAATCTCTATCTTTTTCTTTCTTTCTTATCCCTCCCACCACCACTATCATCTTCTTCCCGCGAGATGATGGATAGAGGATAGTGAGGAAAATCTTTTGAACTGAAGAGTAAAAAGAAAATTAAAATACTGAATGTCAAATTTGACTGGCGAAATAATGGTCTTGGAAGTTAAAATTAGAACGTTCGACAAATATAAAAGATATATTTGTCGCATATTGAGGGTTAAATTGAATCTAACCTCAGATTTTATACATTAGATTCATGTCTATCCATCCAATGTTGCCATCTGATCCATTTGACTTTTTCATGAACTAATAACAAATGCAATTTTCAAATAACTTTTTTGGCAAACATAATGACATGAAAGAGTAGACCCCAACTCATTCTTACAAATAAAAATGTCATAATATGACTAAAACTAATGACTTGGTCCACAATTGTAATCATGATATAATATGTATGTAATGAATTCTTGTTTAAGTTTACAAAAGTGAAATAGGGAATTTGGACAAGAAATGACACAAATAAGCCCTAATTTATGAACAAGAACATTTATATCATGATTAATGGTGATACCACATTTACTTTCTTTCAGTTTTGATACTGAAATCTCTAAGATGTTCTTTTTCTATTAAAAAATAATCTTTAAGATTAACTACAACCAAATAAGCACAAACATTCTGTCAAAATTTTATAGTTTACAATGGCATTGAAAAAACTTTGAATAATTTTTGAAACTTGGAACCTGAGACTTTGGGGAAGAGAAAGAGTTGGTGACCACCAAAGGTAGGCCTGTGACCTTTTCCTTGTTAGTACTATGATTTTATGGAGCCCTTCCTCTTCATATTATTTTCCCTTGGAGTCTGACTTTTTGTATCTTCTATTTCTAACTCAATAAATAGTAAATACTAATCAACCCAAGAAACACAAATTTTGATCTTTTAAACATCCTATTTTATCAATTCTTTAATAGAGAATTTTGGTTTATTGAGAAGCTGTGAAGAGAGAAGAGAAAACTTTGTAAGATTTTTTTCTACATTGGATTCAACTTCTTCTTCTTCTTCTTATCTAGACTATTGTTTTTTTTCTTTTGATTGATTACAGCCTTTACAGGTACTCCAATGGTCTCTCTGTCTTCTTGGTTATGTTTATTGTGAATACATCATCTTGTTAGGTTCATGATTGAAGGGTTCTTACCTAGTTTCAATTATATTAGTTACATGTTAATCTGTGGATATTTTCTTCTAATGATCATATCTTTATCCTTTTTAATGTTCTTATAATGCCAATTTTCATTCTTCTGAGTTACAACAAAGTAATGACTATCTAAATAAACCCTTAAAGGGTTTTGATGTATAAGGGGACATGAGAGTTGGGTTGGTTTGAATTTTGGAATTGATAATTGGTGATAGTTTTCTGCTCAAACCCATATTTGGTTTTAGTTTTGCAAGTTTGTAAGTAATTGATATTGGTAGGTGGGAAATGTTTAGGGTTTAGGAGATTGTGTGCTGGAAAGCAATTCTTGTTTGTCTATTCCAAGTTAGAGCTAGAGGGTGTGCATTTTAGACGAGGGGTTTCACTCTGAAGAATTGATCATTCCAATTATGATCATGCCACCACTATCATCTTGGGAGAACTAAATTGGTTAGCCTTGTGTTTCATATCTTAATGATAACCTTCTCAAGTTCTCGCTTCAAGGTTTTACTAGATATTGTTGCTTTTCTTCGATTCTAAAGAAAATTATCATTCTATCTTTTTTGGGGTTGTCACAACTTCTCTTACAAATTTTTGCTTTAATGGATATTTGGAGTTGATTAGTTGTAAAAGTATCATCTTATGCTCGGTGGTGTTGTCGTGGCTTTAGGTATCATAATCCTTCATTTTTTGCTTTGATTGTTGATGAGATAAGAAAAGTGGGTCAGCTCTTGTTCCCCGAAATTGCAGTTTTCTTTGTCGTTACAGAGGGTTACAAGATCATGAGTAAAATGGGAGTCCTGAGCCGCAGGTTAAGAAATTCCAACTACCTCTATTTTCATAGTAAGAATTTGTATTTGATTTTGTAAGGATATTTTCTGAATTCACCGTTTTATGATCGATTAATTTTGGGTTGTAGTGGAGTAGTAAGAAAAGCAAGCGAGAGTATGAAGTTATTTATAGCTGCCTCTATCGGTGTGTTTTTTGGCTTCTTACTAGGAATATCATTTCCAGTTTCATTACTTGAGGTAAATAATTAAAGTAAATATCTCGCAATCTCATTTCCAATTTAAATTCTGTATGATTATTAACTTGGTAACATTATCTTGATTTGCATTTGATATCGACAGTTCAACTTTTCATCTACCCTTATTTCTTCCTTTGGTCTCATGGATAGTAATTCAACATTGCTTCACCATGCTTGGTCAACTGTAACGGGCCAGAACAAAAGTAGCTCGACCCATACAAACGAGACATTTAAGGTATACACCAGTGGCTAGTACCTGATATGAACACGCTTCATTAGTCATATTCTGCAACTACTAAGAAGGCGAATTCCTATTTATAGTAATTCTATGTCAAACTTCTGTCCTTAACTAAAAGTTCTTAAGAATGACCGGCATCCTTATTCTGATGTAGATGTGGGTTCCAACAAATCCTCGAGGTGCAGAAAGACTACCCCCTGGCATCATTAGAGCAGAATCGGACTTTTATCTCCGAAGATTGTGGGGTAAGCCCAGTGAGGTGTGTGCATTTGACCATTATATCAAAGATGCAACAATTGATTTACTATTGCCTTAACTAAGAAAGACATCGTTGCGCTAAATTTGTCGCCCACGATGATGCTTCTTTGGAGCTTGAGTTTCTTTCTTTTGAATCTTACAGGACTTAACTAGCGAGCCAAAGTATCTTGTGACCTTCACAGTTGGTCTTGATCAGAAAAGTAATATCGATGCAGCAGTTAAAAAGGTTAGCCAGGTCTACATAAGAATAAGAAATGTAAAGAAAACATAAAATTTCAAATTGTAACCTATTGCGTTTGTTTTTTCTACAGTTTTCGAGTAACTTTACTATTGTTCTGTTTCACTATGATGGTCGTACGAGTGAATGGGATGAGCTTGAGTGGTCAAAGCAAGCTATCCATGTGAGTGTGCCAAAACAAACTAAATGGTAAGAAACTACTCTATTACTCCGCGACGTCACCAAGTTAAAAACCCCGTGTAAGAAGGCCCAAAATCTGAAAATGAACAGAATAAAGCCGAGAATAAAACATTCCCCCTTAAAACCAAGTTGATTTAGCCCTGCTGATCCGTGATCAATTACTACGCTTACCTGACCAATTATACATTTCTCTTCACTCAAAATGCCCCAATGCCAAATTTGAAATCGACTAAGCTAAGAAAACGTGGTCCCAAAAGCAAATTGGTTTAGTAATGTTAGCTTGCAACTTACTGAGCTTGTAACTTTTAATCTCGTCTCTAGCACTTCTAAGTCGTTCTTTTTCCAACCTACACTCTTTCATTTGGTTCCAGGTGGTATGCCAAACGGTTTTTGCATCCTGACATTGTAGCACCATATGAGTACATATTTATGTGGGATGAAGACCTTGGAGTGGAGAATTTTGATGCAGAAGAGTGAGTTTAGCCTATACGTATTATGTTTTATACTGTTCTCTTTGAAATAAAAACTCGTAAATATAATCATTTCTCCTTGCCCCCATTATAGATACATTAAAATGGTGAAGAAGCATGGATTGAGTATATCGCAGCCTGCTTTAGACCCAGATAATGGAGGGATAACATGGCGAATGACAAAGAGAAGAGGTGATGTTGAAGTTCATAAGTAAGAATGACATAAATTCTCTTTCTACTCCACATTTATGTTTTTTTGTGAAAAGGTACATGTGGGAGATTGAACTCTCCGCCTCCCATGTACCAAACTAAGTAGTTGGGATCAATGGAACCACCATCAGGTCTCGATCAGGCATAGCTCGCTTCGGTTCTGTGCCAAACCCAAGAATTCCTTGTTAGTGTGAATCTTTGAATTCTTGGATTTGAATTATTAGAGTATACAAGAGTTCCTTGTTAGTGAAAACTCGTCCGAGTTACTCGGCACAACTAGGCAGGGATCAACTCATCTCTGATCCCTAGCCGATCGGGTCCTGCTCCCGCTTCCAATTGCAGGTACCTTGGAGCTTACCAAGATTGCTTTTAGTCTTTGACTCAAGCCACTCTTTACTGGTTCAACCTTTCTGTATTTTTCAAGAAAACAGGGTCACCTAAACTTTGATAATTTTTTTTGCTTTTGCCTTTCATCAGAGAAACAGCCGAGCAACCTGGCTGGTGCACTGACCCTCAATTGCCACCTTGTGCAGCGTATGTTCCCCATTCTTTCAAAAGTCTTTCTACTTCTACTTTGTGACACAAAACCTTACACCTTTTCCGTTCTTACTTGCAGTTTTGTTGAGATTATGGCGCCAGTTTTCTCTCGAGAGGCATGGCGATGTGTGTGGTATATGATTCAGGTAAAGAACAGTGTCATCTAATTCATTATTCTCTAATTTATTCAACCTTCCAAGTGCACATCTTAATGCCCTATTTTTTACACGATATCAGAATGACTTGGTTCATGGATGGGGTCTTGATTTAGCTCTTCGGAAATGTGTAGAGGTTAGTGCTCCTTTCGTTCTGATGTTTTCGTTTTATCTTTACTAGCCATAAAGTTGTTAGTTTTTGTAATTAATTTCAATTTCTTGGTTGCATTTCTTGTTCTCCTTAAAACAGCCCGCTCATGAGAAAATCGGAGTAGTGGACTCTCAATGGGTTGTTCATCAATCTGTTCCTTCTCTCGGGAACCAGGTAAGAAGAATCTATCCATTCGATTCACTAAATGGGAAGATCTTTTCTTCATCAATACTCCTTATGTTGCTTGTTTCTGCTTTTCACAGGGCGAGGCAAAGAACGGGAAGGCACCATGGGAAGGGGTATGCCATAGCATTATCTTCTCGTATCATTTTATCCCACCTTTCGCTCTCTCCATATTCACACAAACACACACACAGAGTCACAACGATCTTCATATTCATGTGTTAGTCTGGAAATTTTGTAACTTGAGTTCGATATCTTCTGTGTCAGGTCAGAGAAAGGTGTACAGAAGAATGGGCAATCTTCAACAAACGACTTGCTGATGCAGAGAAGGCGTATTATAAGGAACGAGGGATTGATCCACCCAATTCGACAAAGCACAATTAGAGCACACAATACAGAAGTTTCTTATGCAACTGTGATTCATTAGTTGTTTCGGAAACATAGAAAAACTATAGCGCGTAAATACATACACAGATAGACATCTATAATCAGTAATTTTTCTCTTTTGAGCCTTAAATGTAACAGATTCCAATTACTATACTAGATATTTAGCAGCTTGAACATGAAAAGAAATACTAGCTTTATTTTGCTTGTGCGCAGTGGGAATATCAGATTAAACTCCTACCAAATTTATATATTTATATCTTGTTTGATGTCAAAATTGAAATATGGATATTTTCCTAGGTTAAATCTCTCTTGAGAATAGTTCCATCTATACTACTTTTAAAATGAGAAATGAGGGATAAAAGTTGAGTGGGTCTGATAGCACTAAATGTAAGAACTTGGGAAGGGATTGGGTGGGGTTAGGGTTCAAACCCCTCACTATATTGTTTGACAGGCGAGAACGAAATAGGGTTCATAATGTGATTCCTAGTAATCAGAACATCTTAATTGTTTGGTTTGGTGACAAAGCAGATATTGATTTTGTCCAAATAAGGATTTCAAGAAAAATGAGTCACAAACCCACCCGTAACAAGTTCGGTCTTTAGTTTTTAAGAACGTATTAACTCATTCATGATATCAAACACCATTTTGGAATACGATCCTTGGTAGTCACATTTCATTTCTGCAAATGTCAAACATGACCTAGTAGGTGTGCAAACCAAGATGGTTTGTTTATGAGACTTAGGTGTTGTTTGTTTTTTTTAATTTTCAGATGTTTGTTTTTGTATTTAGTTAAATCTGAATTTTATCTGAATTTATTAGATGTCTGAATTGGCTGAATAAAGGCTCACACATTTCAGACTTCAAAACAAGTCTGAAAATTGAGTCCAGGATCTGAAAACATACAAAAGACGTATATACCCTTGTTAAACTTTAAAATACCTAATTAAATCATCTTCTTCCCTCTTCTACAACCCCAATACCCCACCACCACAACAGTTAAACACCACCACCATCACCACCTCAGTTAACACCACCAGCACCACTACCACCACCTCGGTTAACACAACCACCACCACCACCTTGGTTAACACAACCACCACCACCACAGTTAACACTACCACTACCACCACCACCACACAGTTAACACCACCAACACCACCAGAGTTTACACCATCACCACATCCTTAGAGAATCAATAGAAACCCTAGGTATGGAAACAGAGAAGAAGCAAATAGTTGTGATGCTATGCTTTGAGAATCAATATTTGTTGTTGGTGCCCATGGATCAACTGGTAAGAACCCACAAATTGTTTTCTCTCTCTATAATTAAAAACCCTAGGTATGGAAACAGAGAAGCAACAAATAGCTGTGATGCTATGCTTTGAGAACCAATATTTGTTGTTGGTGCCCATGGATCAACTGGTAAGAATCCACAAATAGCTGTGATGCTATGCTTTGAGAATCAATATTATGGTAAAAGTCAGTAGATAATATTCGTTGATCGGCTCGATTCTTAGGTCTTCGTGTGGTTCCTTTGAACTGCTCCACTGAGATACGGTTTGGAGATGGAGAGATTGAGAGAAAAGAGAGAGAGACACAGAGAAAAGAAGAAAGAGAGAAGGTGTCGGATCTTGCGACGGTCACCGTCATTGAACCCTCGCCGGAACTTTGCATCTTCGTCAATAGAGAATGACTGCTGAGAAAGAGAAAGAAAGAGATGAGGGAGGGAGGGATCTAGGGCTTCTTATGGGCCTTACATTTATTTAGGGGAAGAAATAAAAAGGCTTAGGTTTTCTTTTTTAAAATACCAAAAAAGGGTATAAATGTCATTATTTTAATTCAGATTTAGTAATTCAGATTTAAAAAACAAACATTAAATTTGTAAAATTCAGATTCAGCCAATTCAGATTCAGACATATAAAAAAAACAAGGGAGATTTTGACATACACCCCCGTTATTATATCAATATTAGGACTACACCCCCGTTTTTTAGAAACTTTTGATTTACACCCCCACGTGTGTGGAAAACGTTTAAACTGATTTAAATCTTCTTTGTGCGAACCACACATGTTAAATACGACAAAAATACCCTTACTTTATATTTTAAAGTCCTAACTTGAGCCCATTTTCTTCTTTCTTCCCTTAACAACCTTTATCATGGACGACCACAACCACCCCATCTTCAACTACCAAAGACATAGTAATCAACTGATCATCATTGGGTGGATACTTGAATAGTTGAGTCAATTAGTTGATTTCAGCAACATATTTTAGAAAGAGAAATTATTTCATGGTCAATTGATATCAATCAATTAGTTGATTTCGACCACTCTGTCTTCCATTTTTGAATACTTGAATCATGATATTTAGAAGCGGAAGTCGTCATTCCTGCGACAACTGTTCCTGAAGTTAACAACTTGACTTCTTCATGGATATATGAAGTTCTTGGAATTTCCATTGGAGCAAGTGGAGATGAAATCAAACAACAAATAGAAGGTCAGCTAGAACTTATCACCCACATGTTCCGAAAGAAATGTCAGTTGATGTTTCTATTAAAATTCATCTGCATATTCAACTCTATCAGATGCCAAAGAAAGATGTGATTATGATCTAACCTTATTTCGCCAATTCAAATCTCCTTTATCTAGCTATGTTTCTAGTTATAAGAAATCATGTGTCTGGATATGTCTAGTTATACTATTGGAATTGGCAAACCTATCAGTGATGGTAGTGTGAAATTAATACTCTTGATTTAAGTTCAAGGACATATTAGAGGCCAGAGGTGAAGTTTGTGCAATTTGAAAGCTTAGTTCATACATTGATTAAGAAGAATAAGCAGTTGGAAATAATCAATCAGTAACTTTTCCTTTTTGGTTTCTCTAATGCTGAAGTTTGAAAAGAGACTACAAGATCTAGAGAGAGAAAGAAAAGATAAAAAAATATTTTGAAAGAACAAACAAAGAAGGTGGGTGATGAAGATCCGGTGTTGAAGATGGTACTGATGAAGGTGGTAGCAATTGGTGAATCTGGTGGTCGGTCAAGATGATGATCATTTATGGTGGTGGTTTTGTAGGTGGTTGTGATTGAGGTGATTGATGATGAAGGAGAATAGATGACAAGGAAGATGAAGATGAACCGGAATTGGAACACTTATGGCAGAAAAGGGTAATTTCGTCCATATTCACATGTGTTATTCACACATTTCAAATATAACAGCGTTTTTATGTTTTCGGTCGTTGTGGGGGTATATATCAAAAGTTTTTAAAAAACGGGGGTGTAGTCCAAATATTCATATAATAATGGGGGTGTATGTCAAAATCTCCCAAAAAACAAACACCACCTTATTTTCAAGCCAATTTGATACGTCCCCATAACACCAAATAGTAGCCGTGAAAACAAAAAGAGGCTTGTGATGTAAGCTTGAGCTATATTCAAGCCTGGATCACAAAATTCTCAAAATAAATTATTTTGAGTTGTGATTTCAAAATTTTCAGATTTTGAATTTTGGCGGGCATGGCGGGAGAAGAAGAACCAGTAAAATCATGGGAGGAGAAAGAAGATCAATGGGAGCTCTGTAATGACGATGGATTTGTTTACAAAAGAAGGAAAACGAGCAACACAGAAGAAATTTCCACCGTTGCCGGTGGATCTGATCTTGATTCGGAAGCGGAGGTAAGAAGGCGGAAAAGAAATCAGAGGAAAAAGACGTTATTGAAGCTGAAAGATCAGTACACGAGAGAGATTTTTCAGTGGGAAAATGTATCGAACACATTGCGAGCTATGGAAAAATCATCCCAAATACACCACCAAAATCAACAATTAGAACAAAAATTAGAACCTTCTTCATCTGTTATGAATCAGACGGAGAAGACTACGGAAGCTTCAATTGGGAATTTGATCGGTGATCTATTATTGCAGGTTTGGTCTTTTTACTTCTTATTAGGGTTTGTATCTGGTTCTTTCGTTGATCTCTTATTAGGGTTTGAGCTATAAGTTAGATTTGATCCATAATTTCTCAAATTCAGGTAGAAACTCAGGAAGCTATGATTCAGGATATATCAGACCTCTGTGATGCAGCAGATACCATTTTTAAAGTGGAAGATGATCTCTGTAAGCAATCCTTCATCGACCTACCGATATGGGCATCTTCTCCACGTAATCTCCTGGAGTCTCTATCTCATCAGGTTGACTGTAACAGCAATGGTGATAATGTCCAAATTACTTCACTGTAATTCATCTTCTTCTATTCGAATGCAATTTGTTCTTCGTGTTTGTCCACATTGTACCATTGATAGTATTATTCTCTAGAAAATATTCGAAGGTTGCACGATGTGCGGCCAAGCTGTAAATCTAATAGCTTGTTGTGACGATGAAGATAAAATATTTGTGTTTTTCTTTTGCGTCGAACCTTGGAGATGGAATCAGCTGAACCCATGTTTGTAGAAAAAGTACAGATTTGATTTTGGTTGTAAAAGCTTTGTTTTTCTTTTCCAGTGTCAGTGCTAGAGGGGTGAATTTTTGTGAGCTTCTCTTTGAATGGGTGAATGGAGTAAAGTGTTCAAGTTGGCTTTGACTAACTCAGCTCCGTTGGTGAAGCGTCTTACTTTGATGTGTGGGAGGGGTCCGATTTGATTGTTGGGTTCCCAATTGAGTGTTTAATTCAAAGAAGTAAAATTTTAGTTGTGTGCCTCCTCTGTTAAATGATAAGCTTCGCATTGTACTATGTTCTTTCTCTCTTTGAATGATTTCTTGTTTTGCCAATGTATATATGTTGACATACACTTGCGTCGCTTAGCTCTTCTCGGAGTTTGTGTCGGAATACATACGCGTATATGCATATACACAAATGCACGCACACATGCTTGTACTTCTTGGTTTTTTCGGGAATGTGATCCTGAGAGAATAATCTGCTACCTTAGTTCCTTAAAGAAGTACCCCAGCAGCAGGAATACTAAGTACCTCCTCCTGCTATATTGGATGCAGATCATGCTACAAACAGGTAAAGTTCAATCATCATCTTTGTGTGTCTGAACTTGAAACAGTTCTTCGCGGAGAAAAAAATTGAGTTGAGGCTTTTCTTAACCATGTATTTCATGTTCGAAGAAGTCATTTCAGGAGCTTGGTGAGGCCAACAGGAAGTGTTTGCAGCCCTTCTGGAATCATATATGAAGACCATTACCCTGTAGAAGAGCTTGTATAGTTCCTCCTATATTTGGATCTGACGACCAAACCAAGCAACTAACCAAGTTAGTTTCGCAGGAGTGGCAGAGTAAGAATATTTTGAGAAATTTCTTTTATTTTGAATTCTTTTAAGGAAAAATGGTAAATACACTGATCTGTAATCTTGATACGAGAATAATGTTCAAGCTTGTGTTGTTACATATACAAATGCTGCCCACGAGTAACCGTAGTAAGCTATTAGCTATTACCTATTTATGAACATTATTTAGTTAAGATGGTGAAGTTATTAAGCTTACAGATATAACTTATAACCCATATGTATAGTCTTCTAGCCTGTCTATATCTTTATTGAGACCAATTTAGATAGTTCAAACATGTTGTCTTTCTGTTTTGATACTAGTTATTGTCTCAGATGGATATGATGATCTTTAGACCTGCTTGGAACATCTTCATGATGACGATAAATTGGATTTCTATAATATATTGTCGTCGCAGTGATGGCGTTATGATAGTTAGGATTGAAAGCAATTGACTCATTACTAGTTGTAGCTGTCTCCGAGTCCTGTTTAAGATGTTTCGATGAGTTCTGCCAACCACCAGGTTAACATGGCCTACATGATGAACTATTGGCTGAAAACCAACATAGTCTGTTGATTAAGTCATCTAACTAGGTGGTAGTTATTGCCTTATTGGTATACTGGTTTGTATATCTACACACACACCCACATATCGAGTTGCATCTAATGTCTATTGCCTTTTAACAGGAAGATGATCAAGCACCATATTCTCTGCCAGATCTTCGCATAAACTTGCAATCAGAACTGCCATTTGCAGTGCAAAAGACATCCAGTGAGTTTTTCTTTAGCTCTTAGAAATTTGAATTTCTTATTTTCAATTAAAAGTTAAGATACCCAAACTGTTAAGGAGAAAGAAACTCCTTCATCAAAAAAAAAGTAAGTTTTGGTAGTCTTGACAGGAAGTAATTTAGGCACCATCCTTTATGCTAAGTCGTAACATCAAATTATACAAGGGCCTTAGCAAAAAATTGTGGTTCCTTGCAACTCCCTAACGTGGACGTACTCACCCTCGCGTCACTGAGACGGGCGTGTCAGGCTATTTTTTTTTTTGGTTAAAAGGCGTGTCAGGCTATAACTATGCAAATTAATAACTCTTCATCAGAAGGGTATATAGGGCCGGGAAAACGGTCCGAGAATCCGAAACCCGGTCCTAACCGCCCGATCCGAGGCGACCCGTAGACCGAAGGAGATCCGGCGCGGGTTTACCCGGCCCGAAATTTCGGGCGGGCGTGGGCGGACATCGGGTAGGGGGTCTTACCCGAGGTCCGCCCCATACAGACCGCCCGAAATTCAAGCCTGATCCGCCCGACCGAAATTCAAGCCCGACCGCCCGAAACTCTTACCCGCCCGCGACTTAAACCCGTTACCCGCGACCAATCGCCGCAACCAATACCCGCGACCGCTACCCGAGACACATTTCTTTAATCCCTTTATGATCCAACGACTGAGAATCATCAATAGTTGGATCAAAATATCTAACCTATATATACCCTCTCAAAAGACCACTCTCCCTAAACTTAAACTAAAACCGCCTCACTCATACTGACAGTCACTCACCGCCGACGACCACCACTCCCGAACAACCGATCCACCATATACCACCACCATTACACCTGTAACAATAACACTACCACTCCATAACCACCAAATATAATAGATGAAATTTAGTTTAATTTTTGATATTTTTAATTATGTTTTTTTTTTATGTATATTATTTTTAGTTTAGTTTAATATAAACGGAACCCGAAGCCCGACCCGCCCGAATCCGTTAGAGCCCGAACGGGCACTCGGACATAATCGGGCCGCGGGCTCCCACATGCTCATATTTACCCGCCCGATATCCCGATCAGGGGACTTGCTATCCCGCCTGAACCCGCCCGTGCCCGAAAATCGTGAGTCCGAACCCGCCCGAACCGATTCCCACCCCTACTGGGTATACAACCTTGGCCATGATGTTACATGTGTCTCTTTAAAAGGGCCATGACGGGCTTTCTTTGAGCCACCATAGCCCGTTGTGAGATGGAGATGGAGTACTTGGGATCAGCAGAATTCTAAAACTACGGAACCAACTGGTTTCACAGCGGGGGAACAACATCCGGAGCAACGACCCCAACAATTTGGAAGTGATCTCGAGAAAAGGTTTTAGCACCGGTGTAGAAATTCGTGAAAAGAGATTCTATTTATCCTCATGGTTTGATTGATGTTCATTCGCTTTGCTCTTGCTTGTTGGCGGAACTATCGAGCAGGGGCAAAAATATGATAAGTAGATGCATGAGATTGAGTGTAATCAGACAATCAAAAATCACACAATGACAGAACGAAAGAGACAGAACGCGTACCATAAAAGCAGACGCCTCATTTTCTTCGAAAGAACTTGACTATAGTCTTTACTATCCCTTCCTTTTTGGATAAGATCATACCATAGGCTACCTACCTAAGAATTTCATTGTTGCACTTCACAATGTGAAAAATTCAAACCCAAAGACCCAAACTCTACTTCAAAAGTTATTTAATTTCATTGCGTTTTAGTTGAAACTACGCAAGGAAATACAAATTTTCATTTGACACTGCTAGGAAATAACCTGTCAACTTGAGCAAGTGGGGGCAAGCAAGCGTTGACCGAAATGAGATCGACTAATAGAGGTTTGGTCTCTTCAATAACTTGTGGTTAATCCCTTTTAATTTTTATATCAAACGATATGCGTGTCATATATATTATATATAAACAAAAAGTAATTTCTTGTTATCATCGAAAGTTAAATAGCAGAAAGAATGTTCTTTAAAAGTTATAATTCTAAAGTTGTGAGTATTATTCATTAAACTAATCCAATTTGATTATAAAAATATGAAAAAGAGTAACTACTAGTTCAACCACAAAAAATTTACAACTTAATTAATCCAGTTGTCTCTTAACATTTGTCCTGTTAAACTATACTGAATTATAATTTGTTAAAGTATATCTACCGGCTGTTCGGTTGAACCAACTAATACTGTTAGTTGACCATCAAAGTGTACGACTAGTCGATGATTAATTATTTAATAGAAATATTGCAACATTAGGGTTCACGAAGTATAAAGCTAATTAAAAAAATGGATATTATAATTTAATCTATTTGATAGAGTTGGAAAAGAAATAAAAACTCAAGGTTTCTTTTTCTTTTTGGTGGGAAGAGGCCTCGCCCTGATTTTATTAAGAGGAAACATTAGCTACATCAGTCCGCCTATTGACTTACAATGCGAGAAGGGATGATCGGATACATCCGACTTTGAGTTACATTATTTATAAAAGCAAATTTTGCAAGTAAATGAGTACTATTATTCATGATTCGAGCACAATGCCCAAACTCTAATCTATCGAAATTCTGCAGTAGCTGAACATCTTAAAATATATGTTCTATTCTCCACGGCAGTTGTTCGTGCACTGCCATACAAGCCGAGATAACTTGCAATGAATCCCCCTGAATAATAACTTTTCGGTGCTTCAACTCCTTTGCCAAGCGAACTGCCATAGCTTCCGCCACGACTGCATCCGACAATACCATAACTTCAGTTATGACTACTAATAACGAACCTTCATGATCCCTTGCCACAGGACTGCTGCCAACCCTTGTTTAAACGTTTCGTCAAACTCAAGGTTTCTTGGACAAGTTGGGTTTTTTTTTTGTCAAAACATTCCAACTCAGGTATTTAGGAAAATATATAGACTTTTGGTATATTTAGTATAAGTTAATTACTATTTCTCAAGTATAGAATTGAATTTTAAGTATAGAATTGAAATTTAAATCACATCATCTTTAGTTTCATTATTTTAGTTATAGTTCTGACTTTGTTTCAGTTTCAAATCACCTAAATTCATATACACATATATGCTATATGCATGATGCAAAAGATACTATATTAATAAAAATTGTTAATAAATCACAGTTTTACAAATATTACATGTGTTTTGAGTGGAGGAAGTTTGATTTCTAGTAATTTTAGTTTAACCTCTACTCACTTAGAATCCTGTTCCGCCCTTCGTCATACATATAATTTTCGTAACATTCATCATCAGCCGATTCAACATACTTCATAAATCTTCTTGTTTGTAATTTATCTAAAGATAATTTTATGTTTGATTTCTTTTTTTTTTATCTGGAAAAATAAATTTATCTAATGAGATTGTAAGAAGATTTCGAACAAAAAAAGTGTTTGAAATGCTTATACCTTTGCCATTAGAATTGTGAAAGAAAAGTATAAGTTAATTACTATTTCTCAAGTATAGAATTGAATTCCTTCCACAACAAAAAAAAAAAAGTATAAAATTGAATTTTAAATATCCCAAAGAGATTAAATATGCACACCCAATTTTTTTTGGTATTAATCAAAGTAGAGATAGAAATAAAAAAGTGGAAGTAGTGAGGTTGGACAAAGTGATGTGGAAGAGGAACCTCAAAATTCGTTTGCTAGTTTGGTGTGATAAGAAATGGCATTTTTGTAATTACATTTCACTATATGACTTATTATTTTGGTATTTTTATCATCCCTTAAATTTAGGAATATAACAGTTGTACTTTTTATCCTTTAAAATCATTTTAAGATATCTTTAGGATGTAATGGTCAATTAGCTCAAGCTCATATAATTAAATATGAGCTTAAGTTCATTGAATCACCCCTCTATTTTGGTACAAATAAGTGTCCCATGAGTTTATGTGAAAGTAAATGTCAAATTTAGCAAAATTCTTTTTTAAATATTAGCATAAAATGATCAAATAAACCTAATTACTCGTAAAAGATAAATAACATTATTGATACTATTTGTTGTGATCACGACCTAAGTCATTGGCCACCAAGTCTTTAGAAAGGCTTATCATTTAATTCTATCTCCAATTCCTTTTTTTTTTTTTTTGTTGAAGATATCTCCAATTCCTTGGTGTTCTATTTCAAAGAATTACCACTAACCATACAATAAATACTTTTGACGAAGACCCAAGTCATTCTCATTGACTACCAAGTCTTTTTGTTTTTTTTGTTGAAAGACTACCAAGTCTTTGGTAAGGCTTATCATTTAATTCTATCTTCAATTCCTTGGTGTTCATTTCAAAGAATTAACCACTAACTATATAATAAATACTTCTAATACCCCACAAGGCTATGGGTTTCCCCTTTTGAGTTAGATGAAAACCTCTAGTTAGTGTCATCTACTTTCATGTGTTAAATTCGTTAATATCAAATCAGATTTCCATAGTGGTGGCCAACGGGCCGTGCCGACATTCATGTGTTAAATTCGTTAATATCAAATCAGATTTCCATAGTGGTGGCCAACGGGCCGTGTCGTGCCGGCACGACCCGTTTGGCAGCCGTGGTGTGTCAGAGACGCCACGGCCACGCCAGGCACGGCTTGAGCCGTGGCGTTCCGTTCCGTGCCCAGACCACAAAGGTCTGGGAACAGAAACGGCCCACGGGAACGGCCCAGCCGTTCCCGTGGCCTTTTCGTTACGTTTCTGGCCGTTTCCGTGGCGTTCCCGTAGTCGTTCTCGTGGCCGTTCCGTGGCATTCCCATGACTCCGACCCATTCATAAATATTTTTTTTACTTGTCAAAAAAAAGTAATAAAAGAAACATTACATTTTTTTCAAGTAAAAAATTGTGATGTACAAAAACTTTAGAGTTTATGTCATATCTTTGTTTATTTTATTGGAAAAGAGTTATATAAAGATTCTCCATATTTACTTTATATTTTGTGGTTTAGGTGTGGGGCTATCTTTACCACTTTATTTGTTTATTTTTTTGAAAAAAAGTTTTAGTTTCTTTCAAAAGAAAAAAATTCTAAGTAAAAAAAAAAAAAGTAAAACCTCTTTTGTTAAATTCAAGTATTACTTTTTTTTTAAGTATTACTTCTTTTTTAATTTAAGTATTACTTTTTTTTTACGTTTTTTCTTTTTGTAATATAAAGTAGTTGTCATGAAAATCTAACAATTTGTAAACACATTAGATTATTAGATGAATGAAGTAGAACTATAAACAAAATAAAAATCGAAATAGCTCTTTATTAATGTGAAAAAGATCAAAATTTGCATCACTATAGTTTAGATACATCCCAACTAGGTTGGCACCCAACTAACTATCAATCATTTGCAAAAAAAAAAAAAAAAATACAAAATTGACTTAATAATAGAAATCATCACTATCACCAATTTCATCACAATGGGGTGGGGGTGTACAACACCCTCACCCTAAGTAACTTTTTAAAATAAAAAAAAGTTGAAAGTGTTTTGAGGATGTTAGTACACCTTAGGTAATTCTTAAAAATTCAAACAACTAAATTGGGTTGTTGCTAGCGTGTCGTTGTTGCCGTTTCCGTTCCGTGTCGTTCCGTGCCTACGGGTCGTGCCGTGTACGATCCGTTCCGTGTCGTTCCTACGTGTCTAATGGGCCGTGTTTAACGGGTCTGGGGCTCTAAAATCCCAGCCCCGACACGGCACGCCAGACCCGTGACGGGTCGGCGCGGCACGGAACGGACCGTTCCGTGTCCTCAAATAAACGGGTCGTGCCGGTCCGTTTCCGTGTCGGCACGACCCGTTGGCCACCACTAGATTTCCACACAAATATGGTTAGGTTTGTTAGGTGGCTTTGGGCCCCAACACTATAAATCCGCTTGGGACCTCTTGATCATTTGGGTCGGCCTAAGTTATTGGGATGAGATTTTTTATTATCTGGGTTCTGATACCAGTGTGTTAGGTGGTCTTAAACCTCTCTCACCCTAAAAGCTAGTTCAAAAAGTAAACTTCTTTTACACTTATTAGCACAACCCATGCCCCTTCCACAACCAACGTGGGATTATCCTAACAAGGTTTCCATTTGGCTTATACTGCAATCAATTCATCTGTTTGATTTCTAAGTTGTTATCAAATAACCCTTCGGTTGCCAATAACTCTTGGTTGGAGTGTTAAGAGATTTAGTCTTCCACCTTAGAAGTTAAGGGTTCGAGGCACGTTGACAATTAAAGAAAAAAAATAGATTTTAAAACATTTCAAAAAAAAAAAGTAACCCTTTGGTTTTCTACTCATTTTGTATAAAAGCATAGTGTTTCTCACAATGTCTAAGAGAACATTGACTTTATCGTTATTATGTGCAACTAGTGTTATCAGATGAGAGATGATAAAATATGAGAATATTCAATATATATTCTTGTTCAATCAATAAAATATGAAAAAGAACAAGGAAGGAACCTCCATCTTTTTCACCACCAATTCCCCATGAAAAAATGAAAAAGCTTTTTAAGCTTTACAGGTTAACAGTCTGAAAGTGAAATTAGGAAAATTTATATAGTAAATCAATTTCATATGAGTTAGAATTTTTGGTAAGAATGTTCCCCACGTGTAAACACACAAGACTCAAACACAAAAATGAGAATACTAATCTATGTTTAAGAGGTTTAGTCTTTCACCTTAGAATTAAAGAGTTTGAGGCACGCTAACAATTGAAAAAAAAATCAAATCAAATGTTGCAAACTACAACTTTTGATAATTTGAATCTCAACAAAGTAAAAATATGTTACTATATATTGTGAAAAGTTGTGGTTTACTTCGGTCTTATATTAATAAAGTGTTTGAAGTTGAGCTCATTAAATCATAACTCTCCCCGATAAGTAAAATCAAATTATCCACAAAAAACTTGTAAGTTAATGAATTATGGTCCAAATAACTAAAAACTAAAAACTTACCCATCAAAGTACGAAACCTAGATTTCGTAAAGAGTTTCTTACTTCTCTTTACTTATTTAGAGAAGAAGTGTTGAGAGAGAGAGAGAGACTGAAGTGGTCCATGGATAATAATACTGTAGGAGGATATAGTGTGAGGAGTGGAAGTTTCAAAGGAAGGTGTTGATGATGAGTGGATAGAGTGAGAAAAGTCATGTATGTGACTTTTGTTATTAAGTATACCAACACTTGTGTCTGAGTCAGACTACTCTTTCAAAGAGGAGGACCATTCATCTTTACCTTGGCTTAGTATCATCCTTAAGCCATGTTTAGTGGACCAAAACAAATAACAAAGGTGTTGCTATCTCCGGCCAATATATCCCTGACTAAATCCTAACCTGAATACTTGATTGTTTCAAACTAGATCATGCACGTCCGAGTACCCCAGCCGTCATTTTTGAACAAATAATTACAAATAATCACCAAGAAGTCCTAAACTATATTCCATACAGGTGTTTGGTGTGGGGAGAAATGTTAGGAATACAAAAATGATGCTATACCCGGTCAGTCTCTTAGATAAGTTTCTGATTGACCGAGATTTAGATAAAGTTTTCCACTTTCTCTCTTAAAAATCTCACCCAGTCATGTCACTCGGCAGGATTCACTCGAGAAACGGGTCGGGAGAGTATCTTTGTTTTTTTTTTTTTGTTGAACTGAGTATCTCTGTTTTTTTTTCTTTTTTTTTGTTGAAGGAGTATCTCTGTTGTTAGAAAGGAATAAGATTTCTCATGAGAGAGAGAATTCCAAACTATAATCTACACACATAATGTGCCAATTCTACTCCAAACAAAATAAAACAATTTTCAACAAATAAAAAAACAAAAAAAAAAGAACAGTAAAGTAGATATTGTATTACTAGTGTTATCAAATTATTATTTCTCGTAATCACTTTCTTTTCTACACGCTAAAATATCTTTTATTCTCTTTTTGTTTTGATCGACATTGAGATGCAACTAGACAAACTAGTCTATTCATAATTGATTGGACAAGATACAATCGACTAAAACGTGTTGACTGGAAACGTTGGCCAAGTTAAATTCAATGAAATCGGTTTGACCAAGTGATATTATGATTCAATCAACTCATCTTATCATCGTTCATATTTGAGATATACTGGTAAAATTTACCGAAATAATTCGAATGCTCGACTATCTTAGGATAATATGAGTTTAGACAACTAAGGTAAACAAAGGGTCGCGTGGGACTTATAGCCCAACAAACTCAAATTAATAGCCTATGACTAGTAGTAGTCTAGTAGGATTAAGTTTACTTCATAAAATAACATAATGTGGTTTGAGTTCCAAAATAATGTTGTCCTTAGAATTGTGTTATCTCTGTGGATGCAAAATCTACCCTAACCATACCTAAGTTTGTTTCCCTAGATATTTTGTTTAGAAGTCAATGACCACTTATTTGAAAGTCTTTTAATGGAGAGCTATGGACTCAAACGAATTATTGACTTTTTTTTTTGTTAAGATAAATGAATTATTGACTTGACCCTCAATACGTTATGCACTTCTGCTATCCACAACTTAAAATTGACTAAATTGCCTTCTCTTCTTTTCCCCTTTCTAACTTTTAAATCTATAGTGGATTGTAATTTTTTTTTTTTGTTGAAAGATAGCGGATTGTAATTGTCCATCAAAAAAAAAAAAAATAGTGGATTGTAATTTTAAAATTAAAAATTAAATAAAAAAAATATTACAAAATAACATTTTTAACCTGACACTCTTGTTTTTTGATGAAAATAGGTTCTGTCTAATTTTATTAAATCTCAAATCAAAGAAATGTTGGATTTATCTGTCTCCGACTGACATACAATATTCTCAAGAACCGTAATCAATACACTAGGTGTGTCAGAATTGTTTCTAGTATAAGAATTAGCTAGCAAATATGCGACTTTATTCGCATTTCTCGGACAATAAGCAAAACTACACTTATTGAGAAGTGTCATATTATTTTTAATATCAAGCACAATAGATCGAATTTTCCATGTATATCATCGTCTTCTAGGTTTGAGCAAGTCTTGTTAATTGGGTGCTTCTATAAGCACCGAGCCAAACAGTTGTTACCGAGCGACCATATTAGCACCAGGCCCAACAACTCTTTTCTCTATTAGCACCGTCCAAATCTGTAAGCACCGGTCCAAATGATTTAACCCTAACGCCTCCATTCGTTTCTCACAAAACCAGACGAAATTCCCAAACCGAGATTTTCTCTCTCTAAACCTTGGAGGAACTGAACCTCTCCTCGTCAAATTGCTCATAATCTCACGAATCTCTCTCAAATTTTGCTCTCAATAAGTCCTTTCACTCTCTAAGTGTTAGAATCAACAATCATTTGGTGAAGACGGATAGTGATGAAAGATGAACATTTTAATTTGCCCTAAAAATCTATCGGAGGGACTGGACCAGTCCGAAATCTAAGAGGACCAAACCGATCAGTTGATTCGAGACCTAAGAGGACCAACCGGATCAGCTAATCCGGGACCTAAGAGGACCAAACAAATAAACTTATCCGGGACCTAAGAGGACAAAACGGATCAGTTGATCCGGGACTTAAGAGTATGGATGATAGTGGACCCTTACTTCTTTTAAAAAGATGATATAACACAGTTGAAAGATGAATATCTCACTCAGATTGATGGTTCTGTTTATTTAAATGGCCGTCGGTAGGTGTCGATGCCGCTGTCGGAGAATGTCGGTAGTAGTTCACAACCTAGGATTTTATTTTGGAAGAAAAATGAATTTTGTTTTGGAAGAAGAATATAAAAGAAAAAAATGGAGGTGAACTTTACCAAAATTAGTTGACCGGGTGCTTATAGAGACCTCGGGTCAATGATCATTGACCCGAGTCGACGAAATGGACACCCACTAACAGCCTTTTAGGACGGTGCATTTAGAGTCACCCTTGTTAATTAATAGTATAATATGAGTAAGCGATACGAGTAGGGTGTAAACTATATACAGATCGTCTGAAACAAATATGTGTAATGTCAATTAACTTCAAATCGGGAATTTGAGGGGGTTCCAAAATTATCATAGTGATATAGAGAACTTTTTTTCTAAAATTGGTACAAAAATCGAATGTTTTAGTAGTACATTTAATATTTTAACTTTTTTGTTAGGGTAATAAAAGGGATTTCGATAGTAACAAGTACATGTTTGTTATAAATAAGAGAGTGTTTGGGAGTCACTTATTTGTGAAATGAAGAAAGAAAATATCTCTTCAATGGCCAAAAACCAAACGGCTATAATTGTCGTTTGAGATTGAGAGAGAGAGAGCGTGGCCGACGATCACCCTACGAAATCTTAGGGTTTTCAGTCCATCGAATTGTAAAAGTGTGTGGGTCGTCCTCTCTAAATTCGAAGTTTCATCTTTGATTTGAACGATTTGATTGAGAGAGAAAAGAGAGAAAGAGAGAGAGAGGATTAAAAGGAGATAGATTTTTGTATTAGGTGTTCATGATGCCTGAAGGAGGAGGAGGGTATAAGAAAACTGATGATATATGTGAAGAAATTTGTGGGGAGGTAATTTTTTCTTAAAACCTTTTCAATTTTATACTAATTTTGATGATTTGGGGTTGTTTTCCTGCTGAATACATTCAATACTGAATTGTTCTTATTTAATCTCCAAATGTGATGATTTGTTTTGTTCTCTCTCTAGAATTTCTAACACTTTTGATTAGTTTTAATCTGAGAGATTCTGAACCTTGAGGATTATTGCTGGATGTTATTTTACCCCAAATTTTGATTTTGAGTGGTTTGTGATTTTAATTCCCCTTTATTATGATGAAGATTTGAGAACAATAAAAGGGATGATAATATAGTGAAGATAATCAATGAATTTTGTGGTTTTGAGGGTATTAAGTATTTTTATGCAACTCAAAAGGGTAAAAGAAAAAAGTTCATTTTTTCATGTGAAAAGCATAATATATGATTTTTTGGATTCTAAAAGTTGAATAAGAATCAGAATTGATTCAAAATTCAATTCTCCCTTTTCCCTTGGGTTAATAAATTCGATATTTATGTTCTATGTGATCTCTTTTATGCTGATTCCATTCTGGGTATCTTAGAAAAGTTTATGTTTTACGAATATGCAGGAAATAAGTGGACCGGCTCTAAGCATGTCGAGGCTTCGTTGTGTTCTTAGAGGTTTGGATTTGAGAACTTGCATCCTTTTATTTGTTCTTATTCCGACAATCTCCTTTGGTATATATATGCACGGGCAGAAGATTACGTACTTTCTTCGACCAATATGGGAGAAACCACCGAAACCCTTCAATGAAATACCACACTATTACCACGAAAACGTATCGATGGAGAATCTCTGCAAGCTTCATGGATGGGGAATTCGTGAATCCCCGAGACGTGTTTTTGATGCTGTGTTGTTTAATAACGAGATTGATATTCTTACCGTTAGATGGCAAGAATTATACCCATATGTTACACAATTTGTACTTCTTGAAGTGAACTCGACGTTTACTGGAATACCCAAACCTTTCTTTTTCTCCAACCATAGAAGCCAATTCAAGTTTGCTGAGCCTCGGTTAACTTATGGAACAATTGGAGGAAGGTTTAGGAAAGGGGAGAACCCATTCGTTGAAGAAGCTTATCAACGCGTAGCCCTAGATCACCTCTTGAGAATTGCGGGTATAACAGAGGATGACTTATTGATAATGTCAGATGTTGACGAGATACCAAGTGGTCACACAATTAATCTCTTGAGATGGTGTGATAATATTCCTCAAATTCTTCATCTTCAACTCAAGAATTACTTGTATTCTTTCGAGTTTCCTGTAGATAACAAGAGCTGGAGAGCTTCGATTCATCAATACAAGCCAGGTAAAACAAGGTACGCCCATTACCGGCAGAATGATATTCTCTTATCAGATGCAGGATGGCATTGCAGTTTTTGTTTCCGTCATGTTAGCGATTTTATATTTAAGATGAAAGCTTATAGTCATAATGATCGAGTTAAATACAAGTACTTTCTTGATCCTCAAAGAATTCAAGATATAATCTGCAAAGGAGCAGATCTTTTCGACATGCTTCCTGAAGAGTACACATTCAAGGAAATCATAGGAAAGTTGGGACCCATCCCTCGTTCTTTCTCTGCTGTTCATCTGCCAGCCTATCTTTTGAACAATGCCGAAGAGTTTAAGTATCTCTTACCAGGTAACTGCAAAAGAGAAAGTGGCTAACGAGTTCAACACCTACTGGAGGTACAGCGTTTTGACCGCTTTGGTAATAGTTGGACAGATGCTGGATGATTTCCGTGTGCGTACTACATACAAATATCATATAATCCAACTAAATTTTAGATCATTCTTTAGAGATAGATTTAAATATGGGTTTCATCTAAAGTAGAGGAAGATTTCTCCGAACATAATGATCTTCGGGGAGAAAGTCACTCCATGTCACCGTGTCTTGTTGGTACAACTTGAAACCCTGAAATGCAAAAAACGAAAACGAAGAACAGGAAGAATAGAATGAGGTTTCGTTGCCGTTTTTATTCTAGGAATTTTGTTTCGTTATAAAGGATATAGTCATATAGTTGTCTTTTTAAGGTCTTGATTATATTTGCAACAAAACAAGGCCTTGCTTATATGCTTGTAAAAAAGTTGTACTATCCATTACTTTCTGATATTTCCTTTGGTGATGCCGAAGCTATTACTTTTACTGATATTTCTTACAGTTTTATGTGATATAATCACTGCTGTTACATTTCGCAATCGAATTTGGAAATTGGTTTATCTTTCATTTTTCTAGCTTGAGTTTCAGAGTGAAAATTAAATATTTCTGGTTTGGGGCTTATTTTGTAGTTTGGGTTGCTAAGGTTATTCCTCTTAGTCCCAGATGTCTTAGGAAGACCTAATTGATTTGGGCTATTAGGTGGAACCTTGTATTAATGGCTACGTCTTAGGGTGGGTCTAACTCCCAGTTAAGTCGAGTGGAGAAGTCTGTGATGGTCTAGAACTCGAGCAACGAATAAATCATGTAGTGGGGTGGTGCCTAATTCAAGGACAATTGGCTGGCATTTGGGTTGTCTATCCATGATGTGACAGAAACACCTAGGTCAGAGATGTTCTAACATAGAGTAGGAAAGTAAACCATCAACAAGTCCAACTGGTCCAGTGCAGGCTCGGTGAGTCGGTGCTTTAATCAGGGACAATGTGATTGGTATCGAGATGGATGGGTTCTGGAGTTACAGAAGCACTTAGAGCATCTCCAATGGGACACTCAATCTCTAACACTTAGAGTGCCACATTTGATTTTTGAGAGTTTTTGTTAAAAAATCATCTCCAATGGAACACCTTGTTAGACACTCTAATGTGAGGTGGACACATTTATTATAGAGTGTCTAGAGAGAGAAACTCTAAAATGAGAGTGTCTACTTGAGACTCTCTAAGTGTTACTTTAATATTCCAACCAATAGAAACCCTTACTTTTCAACTACTTTTTATCTATTGAATTAAAGAGGGACATGTGTATTACTTATGGAGTCCTTAGAGATCTCCATTGGAGACCAACAAAAATTAGAGTGTCTTTATATTGACATCTAGAAAAGAGAATCTCTTTTGACCCTTGACACTTAGGATTTTTAGAGTGTTTGTTAAGTGTCCCATTGGAGATGCTCTTAGGCTAGAGTGAAGCACTTAGGCTAGAGATGTTCGAACGAGATTTTCATATACAAGCATAAAAAAAGGGAACCATAAAAAATTTCATATCTGTAACAATGTAACCTCGAGCAAGCATTAGCGCCTTCACAAATCCCATCTGAATGTTGTCCCACAAGTAGTGGGTGGGAATCCGGGTTGGGTGGGCTCGGATGTACTCGGTCATTGGGCCGGGTTCCGTAATTTTATGTCTATTAGGGTTATTGGGCGAATTCGGATGGATAATTTTAAACATTCTAGTGTACAACATCCACCGAAGCCCGTCAAATCCCTTGGCTTTACTTGTTGGATACCAGGTGGTTCAGGCTTGAGTTTACACTCTCTAAAAAGAGGGCACTATTACGGACTACTCAAGTAAGGGCACCTTGAGAAGGCGTCGACATGTACACATCGATACCGAAGGCCAGTAAGTCACTTGAGCCTAATGAAATTTTGATGAGAAGTTCGGCCATTATGAATGAGTATCATCCAAACACGTGATTTCGCTTACAATGTGGGATTAAACCACTTATATCCGCCCTCTATTCATTTGGTCACGCGGGATGTCAGGTATCACTTTAAAATCTGAGCACGACCCTTTTACTTTTACTTGGAGTTGGCACAGTTGGGTTGGAACCACCTTCGGGTTTTGGGTGTCTATGTCACAGTGGTTTTGGGTGTCTATGTCACAGTGGTTTTAGGTGTCGTTTGGCAACACTAAAATAAGTTACTTTTTTGCTTATTTAAGTAGAAAAGTCAAAAAGTTAGTTTGGTACGCAAAAATTATCGACTTCATTTAAGTTAAAATTTGACTTTTTCTAGAAGTTAAAATTTTTAGCTTTTGACTTCAAAGTAAAGTAATTTTTTTTTTAAGACATGCATAAATTTTACTTGACGAATTTTTTTTGTCTATCTCAATTCCACTACCACAACTAAACTTCTACCATACCATTCTACCCTCACCACCACCTTACCTCAACTAGCACCACCACACCTTAACCACCACCTTCGTACCACCACCACCACCACCTTCGTACCACCACTATACACCACCACACCTCGACAACAACCACCTTGTAGCTCCACCACCACCACCACTATATTGTACCTTCACCACCACCACGATACCTTCACCACCACCACCACCGTACCTTCACCGCCACCGCCACCACCACCATACCTTCACCACCACCACGGTACCTCCATCAGTACCACCTACATATCTTATCCACCACCTTTACCACCATCACCATACCACCACCACCATAACTCCGTCACTATCATTCACATACCTTATCCACCACCACCAACGTATTTCCACTGTTACCACCACCGTACTTTCACCACCACCATCGCCACTATCATACCTCCACCACCACCATAACTCCGTCACTATCACTCACATACCTTATCCACCGCCACCACCGTATTTCCACCATCACCACCACCGTACTTCCACCATCACCACCACCACCGTACTTCCACCACCATCGTCACCATCATACCTCCACCACCACCGATGCCACCATTATACCTCTCTACCACCACCACCATCAAACCTCTCTACCACCACCACCATCAAACCTCTCTACCACCACAACCCATAACCATACCTTCTAGCACCACCACTACTACCAATATCACCACTACTTCGTCTACAAGACTAATCGTGGAAATCTTGAGTAAATCCAAATTAAAATCAAGTATCTCTATGAGAAAGAAAAATAAAGTTATCAAAAGTAAATTGAGTTACCAAACTAACTTTTTGACTTTTTTACTTATAAGTAACATTTTTGCCAAATATACTTTTAAATTTTTTTTACTTTTTTAAAGCAAAAGAACTTCTACTACAAGCAAAAGTACTTCTACTTCTGGTTGCCAAACGACACCTTAGGTGTCTATGTCACTATGTGCCCGAACAAACTCAGGTGTCCATAAGGACTTTTGGATTTTTCACTTTTTTCCAAGCCCTACTCAGAGGTTCTTACCCATGAATAATCTATAGTAGGGGAAGTTCTATAGGCGCTCACTATTATTTCGAGGGTGGCCCTTTTCCATATTAATCTAAACAGAGAGGGCCCATAGAAGAAGTTCCCTTTATATGATTTTTTCAACACATTGTACATGAAATTAATCTAAACAGAGTATCCTACTAGATTTCTCTTGTGTATTTAAGATTTCCCAAAGATTGTGGAACTATAAGATCACAGCCCATCAATATTAAGATACGGTCCTTATTAGGCCTAATGGGCCTTTACTATGTTGAGCCCTTCAAACAAAAGGAGTGTTGAAGGGACCGTCCAAATCTCATCCATCTTGGTTTGGTCCATTGTCTATGACTAAGAACACCAGAGTTATTTGTTTGAAACTTTTTTGGCAATGGGGGGAATTGTCCTTCCTTGTTTTTTTTTTTTTTTCGAAACTTGTTTTCACTTTGTTAAAAGATACTGTAATTGATAGAACTACAAACAGATATTTTGAATACTGTACAAATGCGAAAGGGGGGTAGGACCTCCTCCGTCCATGGCTCCATGCCCCCTCTCTATAGGCTTCTCCGGTCCATTTGGCTAACTTATCAACGCTAGAATTACATTTTTTTTTTTTTACTAAGAATACCTAAATTGAACTGAAGCATTCCCATTTAGACATTAGCACAGACGTGCTACCCCTCAATTACTCTATTGGAGTAATAAAATGTGGAGTCTATGATTAATGAGGCTCATCACATGAATATCATTGCTTTGTTCCATAACTTGATGCATGCATGTATCTTAATCAAATAATTGCTCATCAATACTCATATTATAATTAAAATATATACATATACTCATGTAATCATGTATGTACATTGAACTCCTGCATAAAAATCATATGTTATTTTATTTATTTTAGTTTTAAATATAATAACTAATTAAAAGATAAAAGAATAAAAAATTTGGATCATCGTCGTCATACAATCAATTTCGTTTCTCTTACTTTATCAAGGGAAAAACAATGAAAAATAAAATCATTTCCAACTCATTTGTTTAGTACAAAGATATTATTTTTTAGACGTATTTTCATATGGTATAATCATTACATTAAGCGAATGTTTAGTTTTAACCCTGCAGTAGTTTCATCTAGATCAGGTAGAGGAAACTTCTCATCCTCATTTTCTCTTTAAAATGTGAATGTTTTGGGCAAAAATGGTGTTTGGGTAGAAAAATTGGCTAACCCCAGTACCCCACGGGACCGATGAAGAAGTAGGCTCTCCACGCTCTTAACAAGAGGCGATGTTTGGCCCATCCTATAATACGCCAGCCATAGGTTAGGTTTGGATCAAACAAATTGTCCGGGCAATGGGTCACAAGGTTGTGTTTTGGGTGAGAATGGTACTTGCAAACTACTACTAATAAGTGTAGTTCTAGAATCGAAATCATAATGAATACTAATATTACAAGGCCAACTAAGCTTGTTAAGTTGTCTGATATAACACAAAAAAAAAAAGTCAATGCTGAACAACTAAGCACTAATTCTGAAGAACATGCAGTACTTACCAACAAAAATGGTGATGACTAGGGGACCCAAAGGATGAAGGTATCATTTAAAGATTGAGTGTATAGATCTGTCAGTACGATGCAAGTTGATCAATCTATTTGGAAAAGAAGAGTTGAAAAATCTTTTAGGGCAGAGAAAAGTAACATTATTTTATGTGGGGTTGCTTTGGGGAATACAATTTTGATAATAGAGTCTACAAATGAAGATGTTTGTTCTTTATCTTCTGTTCATCTTAACCATGTACTATTATAACTGACTTGAACCTGATATAGAATGGGCATCCAACCACTACACTAAGAAGTGACAGATCTTTATGAGATTGGCCAATCAAATCTGGTTTAGAGTCTAATAATGAAGGTGTTTGTTCTTTTATTTCATCTTCATCGTGTACCACTATAACCGTCTGACTTGAGTCCTAAAAGCTATATACATCTTTAAAGGTCATCTTAAGATGTCTAAAGTTCATCTAATCTAATCTAAGTCTACATTATTTTACATTCACGTCTAATAAATCTTAAATTTGCACTTTCATGAGACAGATTTTCGTGTTGCAGAATAAGTGTCCAACGGGTACACTAACATGTGAAGATTTAAGTAGTATTGTGAAGATCCATTGGTGGATTGTGACACCACTATCTTTGGAGAATCAATCACCTATAGGGAGAGAGAGAGAGAGAGGTCCACATGAACATTAATGGGTCAATCAGAACCCTAAGTGGCTGGCATTTGAAGGTGGACCCGTACAGCTCGTGGATCACGTTGTCTCTTCTTCCCGCATTTAACATCCCTTATTTCCATAAGTACCCTTATCCTATTACTAAAATACCTAAAAACCCTTCTTTCAGGCACGCGTGGGGAAGCTTCACCAGTATTACGTTATTGTCAGTATTTAGTTCAAACATCAATAAAACAACAAGAAACAAGAAGAAGAAACTCAAATAGTTGCCATCTTTATTTGATCTTTCTAACCTCAATTCAAAATGGGTTTTTCAATTTTGATCTATCCAATATGATCATTTGATCATCTGGGTCATCAAATTTTTTACCAAATTCTACTTCAATTATATATATATATATATGAAAGCTTCAATTCTCCATTAATAGAATATTAAAGCTGAAAATGAAGTTTATGAAGCTTGGATCTAGACCTGATACTTTCTATACTAATGGGGATATAAGGTAAATTTTACAAACATTACTGGTTTTCCTTTAAAAGTTTGTTTTTGGGTTTATACGAATGGAAACCTTATTTTCATATCTCTCACTCTATATATATAGGTCTATAAACAGAGAAGTCTCTACTGATATCATAATTATAGTTGAAGGAACCAAGTATTTGCTTCACAAGGTAAAATTCAGATTACCCATTTTTCGAATTTTTCGATATTAAGATGTTTTATTCATGACATTAATTTATACTTCATTTTCTTATTATACAGTTTCCTCTACTATCAAAGTCGTTTCATTTACAACGGTTATGTTCGGAGTTTTCGAATTCACCAAAATCATCTCAAGAACTAGTAATTGAACTTGTTGATTTCCCTTGTGCAATTGAAGCTTTCGAAATCTGTGTTAAGTTCTGCTATGGCATTACGATAACCCTTAGTGCTCTTAACATTGTATCGGTTCGATGTGCTGCGGAGTACCTAGAGATGAGAGAGGATGTGGAGAAAGGAAATTTAATAAGTAAGCTTGAAGCTTTCTTGGATTCTTGCATTCTTAGAGGGTGGAAAGATTCACTTTTAACACTACAGAGTACAAAATTGTTCCCTTCTTTGTCCGAAGATCTTGGAATTAAAAGTCGATGCATCGATGCAATTGCATTAGGAATTCTATCTTTTCCATCGAACCCGAATGTATTAAATAGTTCCTCCAAAGTGGGAAGAGATGAACTTGGTTCCCATGGGTGGTGGGCAGAAGATATTGCTGAATTCGGTATAGACCTATACTGGAGAACAATTGTGGCAATTAAATCGGTCGGAAATATGCCTGCAAATATAATAGGAAAGGCCCTTCAAGTTTACGTTTCTCGATGGTTACCTAATACTATATCTAAAGAAGGGATGATCGAACCACAAGATGATTCGGAATCCATTGAAGAGATTAAATCAAAATATCGGTCTCTACTCGAATCTATAGTAAGTTTACTACCAATGGAAAAAGGTTGTGTTTCATGTGGGTTCTTGCTTAAACTCTTAAAGGCTGGAATTGTTCTTGGTGCTTCATTTTCTTCAAAAATGGAGTTGGCTAAAAGAGTAGGAATTCAATTGGAAGAAGCAAAAGTAAGTGATCTATTGATTCCTTCTATATCGGTGAACGGGCCAAAGTATGATGTCGATATAGTCATGACTATACTGGAACAATTCATGCTACAAACGCAAAGCCCACCGACGAGTCCACCAAGAAACAGGGAGAGGTTTCACAGGAGATCAAGATCTGCAGAGAATTTCGATTTTGATTTTAATGATATTAAGAGGTCTTCTTCAGCGTCACATAGTTCGAAACTAAAGGTGGCAAAGCTTGCAGATAAGTATCTTCACGAGATCGCTCGAGATCCTAATTTAGGCTTGTTGAAGATGATTGGACTAGCAGAGTCAATACCTGATTTTGCAAGACCTGATCATGATGATCTTTACAAGGCTATTGACATTTATCTCAAGGTAAATATTACCATCTTTCTTATATATTGAAACTTTTCGTGGATCTAATACCAGTGTTGGCCTGTTGGGTGGTCTTGGGCCTCTCTCACCCCAAAAGCTGGCTCAAGAGAGGAAGCTTTTCCTCACTTTTATAAACTGACCGTCTGCCCCTTCCACAACCAATGTGGGATTATCCCCACAATCTCCACCTCACATTGTTTTTAACTTCAAAAGACCGTAGGGCTGAGACTTGTTTCCTTGGCACTGAAACCAGTGTTAGGTGGTTTTGGCCTCTCTCACCCCAAAAGCTCGCTCAAGAAGTGAGACTTTCTCCCACACTGATAAATTGACGACCTACCCTACTACAATATGGCCATATGAGATTATCCCAATAGTTCACAATTTAAATAATTTTTGTTTGATGATGCAGTCACACAAAGACCTCAGTAAGAGTGAAAGAAAGCAGTTATGTCGAATTCTAGACTGCAAGAAGCTATCGACAAAAACTTGCATGCTTGCCGCACAGAATGAGCTACTCCCATTAAGAATGGTGGTACAACTTCTCTTCATTGAGCAGGCAAGAGCTTCCATGGCTGGTGGTATAGTGACTGAACTGCCTAACAATATCAAGGTCCTTCTTGGGGTAGATGAAGACTCGTCGAGGATTCAGAGACAAATAAGCACCACGATAACTAGGCCCGCGGAAGAAGAACGGAGCATGTCTGGGTCAAATTCACCAAATTCGAAGCTTTCAACTCTTAGGATGAAACTGGCAGAAGATGAAGACCCGGATGAATATGGTATTGGCCCAGTCGGTAGGAATCCCAAGCTGAAGTCACTTCGCTCCATTCCTGCTAGACCAAAGAAGATGTTAACTAGGTTATTGTCACTCAATAGAACTGTAAGTTGAACAAAAATTGCTCTTATTTGTTTTACTTTTTTCTTTGTAGATAACTTGAAGAAGTTATCGATCAATGTTTTCTCTTTCGATTATTATTTCCTTGGAAAATTGATATGAAGTTGTAGATTATATATTACATTCTATTTTCATCATATTTCCCAAGTATGGACTAAATTGGTCACTAAGGGAGCAATTTCTGTTAAGCTTTTAGATTGTGGAAGTGTAAATTGGTGAATGTTTTAATGATATCTGATTGTGGAAGTTATCGATCAATGTTTTAATGATATCCTTTATGTAATTATCATGTAACCCCAACAATTTAGTCCGAAATTCTTGTCCAATACTCAAATAGTATACGCCATTCCAGTATCTCTCTCCCGAAGGGAATCAGCTGATGCATTTACACGAGCCGAGCTAAACTAGAAGTCTAACCAAGGGATTTGGGCTTGGATATGGTCTAGTACAAAACGCCGGTACAATATTCTGCAACCAAATTCGGACAGTAACTAGAGGATTTGGATTCAAATCTCCTCAGTTTCCCAGTCATCCGATTTGAAAAGAGAAGTATAGAATCTGGCCAAGAAAACAACACAATTACGTGATTGGAAATCTAAAATCAAACAAAAAAAATCCTGTGGGCAAAAAGTGCCCAGACGAAGAACCCTTAAAGCCCAATCTTACTTGGGGTTCAGACCTTGGCTACGGAGCCAAAGAGCACGAAGCCAATAAGCCACATCGCTCATAGGCCACAATGCCTGTCGAAGCTCGCACTGTATTGAGCTTGAATGTCAGGGGCTACATGTCTACTCTACCATACCCTGTTGAGGCCCTCCCCCAAATGGAGGTGGCTAGCTCCCTTAAAACCCAACCTTAATTAGGCTCAGTCCCTAGCAGACCTACCAAAATCCATATGCCACCAAGCAGCTACGTTTCCACTCTACATAGGCATGGGTAAGAGGCTACGTACCCCACATGGGATAGAGGTTATTCGCTCTGAGGAAATAGAGGCTACATGTCGAATGACACAAGAATGACCCACGGACTACCGAGTTATCCCCACATTACGTACCTCATGCTCTAGGCTGAGGGATGCGACACCTAACACAGGTAACTGATTAGCTTCGTAGGGATAAAATCCATGAAGCTCATACCTAAAATAAGTGATATGGTACTCGACACTCATAGTAAAGCTACGGTACATGACACGTGTAGTGGGCGAGCTAACTACCCATGAAGCAGCTTCATCTTACTGTAGGTAGTTAACTCGTGCTGGACCCATCTTATGGATATTAAGTATGACATGTGTAGTGAGCGAGCTAAGTAGCCATTAAGCACCCACCTAGCGATGGGTGGATAGCTCGTGGTCGACGCCCATCTAAGAGCTACCAAATTACAAGTATAGTGCACAAACTAAGTACCCATAAAGCTCCCATCTAACGATGGACAGATACTTGTGCTCGACACCCATTGTAGTAAGCAAGCTCAGTGTCAACAACCACCACCAGACAATGGATAGATCATTCCTGCTCGACACTCATCATGGGGCTATTGTGCTCTAGACATGTAGCACATGAGCTCTATTTGAGCATCCGAGGGTCAATCATTCAACTCGTGCTCCGCGCCCATCAAAGGCTTGTGACACTCGACGCGCGTAGCCCATGAACTTCGCGAGGTAATTATCGTAGAACAACGGGGAGAGTACATCTAAGGGTCGGTAGCTCGTCCATAGTTGACTCCCTAAGAAGGAAATATTTTAGCCGTCGCAAGGGATACACTAGCTCATATATAAGGATCAGCTCAACAGCCATGATCCGATGTCACCTCCTTCCGTCCTTCGTACGGTCGTAGTAACACCCCCCACGGCTAGTTGGTCGGCATCAAGGTGACGACCCATGTCACCAAAAATAAGGGCTAATTCTATAGAGGAAGGGTATCAATCCTCCATACAAATATCACATCTTCTTCAAGCTTTCTTTTCTTCTCACTTGCTCATTTGCTCACTAGCCTCCTAATCTCCTAAGTTTGGTCATCGTCCAGAGATGAAAGTTACTCAATACTCACTGATCAGAGATCGCCCTTAGTCGACGTCCATTGTTTGGAGATAGCCAGTGCTCTACAACCATCGTTCAGAGATAGCCGCTACCTGACAACCATCATTCAGAGATAGTTGTCATGCAACAGTTGCTCAATACATCATAGTTGCTCTCCCCGAATCATTCTTCAACTCTCTTGCTCACCAACCGTTTGATCTTCGAGGTCCCTAACTATTTCGCTTTGAAATCGCGAGATTAAGTGTTACTCTACATCAATAGTTCGTAGAAAGTCATTGCTTGACATCCATTGCTCGAATATAGGTGTTACTCGAAGTTCATCTTCCGGAGATAGTTGTCATCCTTCGACCATTATTGTAACCCGTAAGCGTAGATCACGAGCTTTATTCCGAGGTGCGTCGAGCACGATTATAATTTTGAGGTGTGTCAAGCACGAACTTCATCTCGAGGTGTACAGAGCATAAGCCTAATCCAGAGGTATGAAGAGCAACACCCAACTCTATAACTCTTCTCACATTGTTGCCACCTTCCAACTACAGTAAGTACATCTAGAGTGAAATTCCGACTGCTACACTAGGAGCCGAGTCAACTCTAGAACCTCCAACGAGATTACCGGTTACTCCTTACTTTATTTCAATTCATTTCATATAAAATATCCAATTTGATTGTCGGAGCCCCTCTAGGCACCATCCCAGTGTCCAAAGGGTTAACAATCCTCTTTTGCCTACTTATTCTTGTAGGTCTTTTCACCACGTAGCTGCTGGTGTCCAGCAACCAAGATCCTTGACTATTGACTTCGACCATTGGAGCTCTGACCTTTGAAATTTCGACCCCTTAAATTACTTCTACAAGAATTATATATTTGCTGATTAATTCAAATCAAATTGTTGAATTTCATATTACTTCCTTTCAAATCGAGTTACCAGATTATTTCAAACGACTTTGACTGAATGGTCTATCCTTCTGTCCTATTATATACCTGCAAATTAATATAAGAACAAGGATCAGACCAACAAAATAAACAGAGATAACAAAAAAGTCGAAAAATCACATATGCTAATGGCTAAATATTAAGATGAAGAACCCAAAAAAGAATCATTTATACGTAATGACGGAAACAAATAGAGTTTTTTCCATGAAAGAGAATCAAAGATTATACCAAACACACAAAATTCAAGAACAAGAAGATATAAGCAGGCATGGCAGTAAAATAAACACACTTGTATTATCAATAAAAGGTGTAAAGGAACAACTCTTCCGGCGGATCAATTAATGGTGTAACGAACCCCTAACGGCAGAGAAACGCTAATTGGCGATCAAATTCATCGGGAATCAAAATCTATTTGGATAATTGCATTCATTTACTCAGCTACTTACAAATCAAACACTAACATTTTCATTTTTCGTAACGATATAGTGAAAATACATACATAATCATTCAGTAAACAAACTTCATTCTTCTTAATTCTTTGATTATGTTAATTAAGTGTTATCGCGAGTAGTTTTTGTGGTGTACAAGGTAGTAGTATATCTGGCTAGGGTTTCCTTGAGGAACACAAGCGTAGTAAGGAAGATTTCTTCTAGCAGGAAATTGAATCGATTTTGAGATCTGACAGACACAGTAATGAACTGGCTTGCCTGGAGAAGACGACGATGTAGATCTAACATCAGTCAAGGATTTCGCCGACGGAGGTGGAGAAATCTTTTTGAGTGATTTTGGAGGCGAAAGAAATGCTCTAATCTTTAAAGTAGAAGATGTCACTTTACTTGCTCGATCATATTCCTCAATGAGATTTGATAGATCTTCATCAGAGGTGATCGAAATCAAAGCATCTAAATCTTCAGTCGGCAATTGACATCTCAAATTCACTGATGATCCACATAATTCTCCGAGTTTCAATAGAACTTCTGTAACAAATTCAAATATCTAGCTCTAAATCCGTCCTCGAAATTATAAAACTATAGAAATTGAATCATAATAAATCAAAATTTCAAAAGGAAAGATGAAATCGATGAACTAACCGGCAAAAGATAATGATCGGTCAATGGCGAGAACCCTAGTTTCTCCACCGACGTACCGGAGCTTTCCATCGGGATGACGAGGGAGAATTTTTCCACCATAACTACAGAGGAATTTAACAGTAGTGACGGAATTATTGCTTTTGACGATGCCGTTGTCGATAGAGGTTTCCACCGCCATGGATTTTAGGGTTTTGGATTCAAAGATGGATTGTTCTGTACAGAGAGAGAAAGAGATTCTCCTCGAGACAGAAAAAGAAGAATAGGCAGTGGTTGTTCTTCCAAGCCTCATCTTAGTAACGTTCTCACCTAATTTATAGAGTTTCAAATGGATCTTACCTAAATTATGAAGTTTCAAGGGGACCTAGATGTAAATAGCTCGTTGTATAATATTTTGGCGGGAAGTTTAGCTTAACCCCCTCCCACCTTAATACACGCCATTGACAAGCTAATTAGGTTTAATTACCCTCTTTTTTTTTTTTTTTTTTTTTTTTTTAATCCAAGGGAAACATATCCATTAATAAGTGATAAAATCACAATGATACAAGGATGATAATTGTTATTTCTCTCCTCTGAAGACTTCATGAGAGTTACATACCTTTAAATGCAAAGTGCCTCATGAAGGAAAAGAAATTGGACTAGACACAGACACAAGGGATCCTAAAGATCCGAGAAAAGAGACCCTAAAGGTCTGACAAAAGGATCCTAAAGATCCGTGAAAGGAGACCCTAAAGGTCTGACCATAACGAAATTATTATACTATTAATACAAATAAACTCAAAATGCGACAAAATAACTGAAAGAACCACCGCCGCTGTCACCGGAAACCAACGCTGTCACTGGAAAACCGTCGCCATCACCAGAAAACCGTCACCGGGAAACCGCCGCCATCACCGGAAAACCACCACCATCATAGAAGAATTGTCGACACTGAATCCCAGAACCCCCATCACCACGCCATCACCGTAATCACAATCATTTTCTATTGTTCATCTTTTGCGAGTTATATGATAATCTTTTCAGTCCACAGGATGCTTGTACTTCCATTTCCATAAACATTAGTCTGAAATCTCCATTCTTTTCCTTCAATTACCCTCTTAAGTTGACGGTAATGGTAAAACCGCAACTTGATTTTTTTTCCGAGAAATCGACTGTACCTAAGTTTAACATTAATGAAAGGTGTCTAAAGTTCGACAAATTTATTACACTATTTACACCTTTAATAACCCAAGTTCAAAAAACTATGGATTCCACCCTCTTTCAGAATAGAACTTGGAACCTCTAGGCCATGTTTGGCGCGCAGGAATGGCGTGGGAATGGAATGTGATTCCCCGGAATCACATTCCAGATCATTGTTTGGCTCGCGAGAATGGTGTGGGTCGGGGAATGTGATTCCCACAAAAAAGGGTAATAATAAATCCAGGGGGAGGTGGGTTTGTGATTCTCATTCACCCGGAATCACATATTAATATTTATTGACGAATATATCCTTAACAAAGTATTGAATTACCAATTTTATTTTTTTGTAGGATCTGATATTAATAAGTACTATTTATGTTTATGAACAAAATTTATGAACAAAATTTAATTTTAGATAAATTTCTATTGGGTCCATGGGTTTTAAGTCCAAAATAAAGTTCAAAAAAAGTTTAAGGTCCAATCTTCCCAAAAAATAGGGTTTTAGTCCTTTTCGTTTTGTAAGAAACATTGTTGATAAATAACGTGTTATGTATGACACATATAAAAAAATAAAATAAAGTATGGAAAACATGAAATAAAGTATGAAACTTTAACAATAAATAACAGGTAATTTATGAAACAAAACAAGAACTTTTAAACAGGAAAATACTGTAATTTTAAAGTCTAAACATACTTTAACTAATTTGGACTAAATATCAATTATAATTATTATTTTGGCTTAAAATCCTATATTAATATTAGGGGGGACTAAATATGTGTTTAGGGGTAGATTTTTGGACTAAGAACCCAAAAATTCTAACCCGTTGATGTATAGTGTTATTATTTCATATCTACGAATTTGAAAAATTAATGTTGATTTTAATATATAACAAAGTTGATGTGTATATTTTATGCAAAAAAGAAAAGTTGATATGTATTTTATGTTTAAGTAAGGGTAAAAGTGAAATTTTACAAATATTTACATTCCTATTCCTACACGAACTAAACACCTAATTAGGAATATGTCAGGAATCAAATTCTCATTCCTGGTCAAACCAAACAACAAACTACAGTAATCTGATTCCCAGTGAACACGTTACGGGAATGTGATTCCAGAGAATCACATTCCTTTCCGGCGCGCCAAACATGGCCCTAGTGTTTTGTAGTCTATGTCAACACTTTCAACCACTTGAATGAGCAAGTGTTGACTGTACATGTGCAATCCGCACAGACAACTTGACAATATTACCCTCATTCTAAATAGTTTGTTTTAATCAGAACCTTACCCAAATGACCGATAGCTAGATTTGTCATAGGGGCATATCGCTTGGGAGAACTTTGACTCAATTGCTTCAGTGTAGTATATGAGAGTAGTATCATACTTCCCTTTTGAAACATTCAACAATGCTAATGGATATTCTATATAAAATCCTAATTTATTACTTTTAGACCAAGTGAAATCTTATCTTTCTTCAACAAAAAAAAAAAAAGTGAAATCTTATCTAACATTTGAAGTGGATGATTAAAGTCGTCCACTCAGATGATTTCAAAATATTATTTTTGGATCGTTTTCAGTCACTCTCTAACCCCCAAAAGTGTGGGGGTAATCTTATGTAAATGGTCCGACTTCTTTTTGTTTGGACTGTGCATGAATCTAGAATTTGATTAAAATGATTCTTTTTATTTTTTTAGTTTATATTTTTTGTTTTTCATCTTAAAATACTTTATCGTAGTGTTTTAAAGTTAATTAACCTTAAATATATTTACCTATGCTAAACTAGTGAACCACCTCTTGTTATTTATTGGTATTCTAATTTTATTTAGTAAACCTCTATTTATATAACTCAAATCTTCCTACAATTACATCAGGATTTATTTCTATATGATGCCTGTTAATAAAAATCCTGTTGATTTAGATAGAACTTAGATTTCCGTTTTATTGGGATATTATTTTAAGTCGGCTCTTATTTTGTATGAGGTCATTTTCTATCATATAATAAGTTAACTTTAGCCGTTTTATATTGTTTGTCTTCATTAAAAAAGTGATTAAAGAGAAAAAGAGATGGTTCTTTTGGGGCTCATCAAGATAAGATAAGGTTTTAGTAGTAATGATAAGGGTGAGAATGATACTCCCATTACAATCCAAAACTTATGTTATATTGGACACTTATCCTACATTTTATTTCAATAATATTTGCTGATAAATTTCCTATTAAAGTTTTTTTTTCTTTTTACGTATAAAAGACTGCAATTATTGATTATACAACAAAAAACAGTTACTTCTTATTAGTAGAGTATTATTCAAAACCGTCTCTCTTTCTGATGTAGAACGCAGCGGAATTAAAGAAGATGAATAAACTAAATAAGAACGGTAAAATAAAGACTTAAATAACTCTAAAATACTCAACTTTATTAAAACTTCAAAGGGGTTTCTCTTCAATCTGAGAATAATGGACAAACTAGATATCCTTTTATAGGATTCTGGACTTTCCTAGATAGACTTGAATTAGACTTTCCTAAATAATTAAAATACTGCAACTTCCTAAATAACTAGACTCAAATCTGGACCTTTCCAATTATTGGAAATACTAAAATAACATAATTTCCTAAACCTAAATTCTCTAATAATCATACTAAAATTGGGACTTCCTAAAACTACTCTCCATGGCCGGTTGGCCCATGGCCCGGTTTGGTCATGGAAAAAGCTTCCACACCGGGTGCCCCTGCATCAGCATCCCCTTCTCCCAAGAGGTTCGTCCCGAACCGTTTTTGAAGAGAATGTAGTTCCTCTGATCCATCTTCAATTGGTAATAACGTCACAATCTTCTTTTTCCATGGAAATTCATAAACATTCAAACGACCACGGTAAGTGGCATCAACATCAGATTGCCATGGTCGTCCTAATATGATGTGGCATAAATCCATATCTGTGACATCACAAGTAACTGTAGACAAATAAGAAGAACCAATAGAAAGATTAATAGTACACATGTGATCAACCCGTGTAGTAGTACCCGACTGAATCCAAGCGGTTTTATACGGGTTTGACTTAATCATTGTAGTAATATCCAAGAAGTTGACAAGCTTTGTAGAAATTAAATTCTCTACACAACCATTGTCAATCACAATAGTACATACTTTATTCAGTATTGTTCCCCGTGTAACGAACAAATTCTTTCGTTGAGATAAATTCCTCTCGAAAGGTGTAAAAAGAACTCTCCGAGTGAGTAACATAACTCGATCACCGTTGTCTGGAATAGTGTTAATACGTTCCAATTGATCTTCATCTGAATCTGAATCTGATTTCTTTTCTACAATATTTGCTTTACCACGAGAGGGGCAAGCATTAGAATGGTGTCCCGTTTCAAAACAACGATAACACTTTACTGGTGGAGGTTTTTTATAAGGATTATCGGCTACCGATTTAGTACCCTCCTCTGATTGTTTTGATTGATCTAATTCATCCGGTAGAGTTCGAACTGCTTGACTTCTAGTAGTGTGTCCCTGGAAGATGGAACGTGAATCTGATTCAAAAGACCGAGCTACACTGATACATTCAGAGACCGAATTAAAAGACCTTAAATTAACCAAATCTTTAATATCATTTCGAAGTCCGTCTTTGAATTTTTCTACTTTCATTGATTCTGAATCTGGGAGATTAAGCCTTGTAATTAGTCGTTGGAATTTCGAAGCATATTCCTCAACTGAACGTCTTCCTTGACGGCAACGTAAATAATCAACACACAATTGGTTCTCATAATCCGGAGGGAGGAATCGTGAGAACATTAATGGTTTCAATTCTAACCAGGAAAAAATAGGAGGTAGGTGTGATAAACGACGATTTTCAGATTCCTGTTTCCACCAAGTAAGAGCAGTTTTAGATAAGTAACCAGTAACACAACGTACCTGTTCAGGACCTTCCACTTGCATAACATCAAAAAAAATCTCGAGTCGTGAGACGTAATCCAAGAAATCTTCAATATTAATCGAACCATCATATGATGGCACTTCCATTCGAATACGGTACGATGAACTAGGGTGTGGACATTCGGTTTCGGTTGGTGGAGTGTGGTGTTCAAGTTCGGTTTGAGTGGGTTGGAAAACCAAGGGTGGTCGTTGGGGTAGGGTGATTGGGCGGTGGATAGGTGTGGTAGGTTCTCGAGTTTGGGTATGGGTGAAGTTGGGTTCTCGGTTTCGGGTTAATGGATGGAGTTGTTCTCGGTGACGTGGGAGAGTGGTGACGTGGATGGAGTTGTTCTCTACAACCGGATCTGTGTTTGTTCCTCCAGCAAATGATCCTCCCTTCACCGGATCTCTTTCTTCTTTCCTTTGTAGTTAGTTTTCCTTCCATCAATAGTTTCTCGGGTCCCAGATCGGTGTGGTAGCAGTTGTGTTCTTGATGAGATAGTGGTCGTGTTATATTGTGGTGGTCATTTTAGGGTTTCTGGCGAAAGGTTTGAATGGAAGCGATGATGGTCTGGTTAGCATCGTATAGTGGTTGCGGGGGTTTTGTACGAAAATGATGGTGATGGTTTGAGTTGTTGTATTTGGTGGTGGCGGTGGTGGCATTAAAAACAAGATATGGTGGCTAGAGGTAGTGTTTTTGGTGGTTTTCAATGGTTTTAATGGGGATAGTGGGAGTATGTTTTGTGTTACGAAATGGTGGTGGTTTCCTGGTAGTGATGGTGATTTTCCTCGTAGTGGCGGCAACTCTTCAGTGGTGACGGCGATTTACCTTCATCGGCGGCGGTAGTTATCTCGGTTGGGGGCAATTTTAGTATTAGTTCTTTTATTTTGTCGACTTTTAGGGTCTTTCATTCTCGATCTTAAGAATCTCTTTTTCTTTGTCGACTTTTAGGGTCTTTTGTTTTGAGTCTGTGTCTTGTCAATTCCTTTCCCTTCATGAGGCACTTTGTATTCGAAGTTTTGTGTGGAACTACTTATGTAACTCTCATGTAGTTCTATGAGGAATAAAATCTCTCATGTAATGTTGTGGTTCAATTAATGAATGTATTTATGAGTTTCCTCAGGAAAAAAAGTAGAGTATTATTCGAGAAATATGACATTATAAAATGTCTAAGAGAAATTTAAAATCTATTATCTTTTTTAAGATTTAGTTACAATTCGAGATCATTAACTCTCACAAACATATTTATAAATAAAAAGAAAAAAATAGTTATAATAGGGTATAAATGATTGATTTTTTTTTTTTGTTGAAAGAAGAATATGATTACTTTTTTTTTGTTGAAATGAAATATGATTACTCTTTTTTTTTTTGTTGAAATAAGAATATGATTACTTTTTTTTTTTGTTAAGAGAAGAATATGATTACTTGGATTGCCTATGAAATAAAATCCTATCTTAATTTTGGGAAAGCCACTATGTTAGAAGGGACTGGCCAGTGGCCACCATCAAGAGGTCAGGTAGGGGTTTTTTTTTTTTTTTGATGAAAAAAAGGTCAGGTAGGGTTAGTATGGTTGAGTTGGATCATTTGGCTCTATTCTTGATTCTTATTAGGCATTTTCGTGTGTGTCAAGTGGCTAACAAAAATCACAAAAAGATATTAATTGGTAGATCCTATACCACACGTACGCCTGCTATATTTTCATATTGCTAGAAGGGTTTATTGGGTAGTAGTCATAAACTAATATATTTGTCTTGGAGTCTGGCGGGCTCTGGTCTAGTGAATTTTTAAGTAGGCCGCGGCTTTGGGGAATAAAGAAAATTCTCCGGGGAATAAATTCTCGAGGGAATTCAGATTTTTTTGAAAATTCTCGAGGGAATAAATTTTTACGGGGAATACATAATACATTTTTTTGAAAGTTCTCCTCCATCTCATCACCTCTCTCTGCCACTTCATCTTCTCGACACTTCATCATCTTCTCCGGCGAAAGTCGCCGGCCGACCAATTTTCCGGCCGGCGACCTTCAAACATAAAAAAAATAAAAATTTTCTCTCTCCTCTCTCTCTCTCTAAATTTTTCTTTTTTTTTGTTTTTTTTCTTTTCTCTCTCTCTAGAACAGATCTAGAGAGAGAGAGAAGGTCTGTTCTCACGAACAGATCTGTTCGTGAGAACAGACCATTGAAGCTATAGTTCAATTAATATAGCTTCTTTTTTATTTCTAGGGTTACACCATCTTCAACACCTATCCTGTAAAATCCTCAACACCTACACCAAATTCAACAACCCCATTGAAGCCCTAAATATTTTCAATCAAATTCAAAACCCAGATATAATCACTTGGACAAGTCTAATATCTCTCTACTTATACATTGAACAACCCTTTCAAGCACTTTCTGTTTTCTCAAAATTAATCTCCTTGGGTCTAAAACCAGATAGCTTTTCAGTTGTTGGAGCTCTTACAGCTGCTGGAAGGAATGAAAGTTTGGGTCATGGAAAAGTAGTTCCTGGAATGATTTATAGACATGAATTGGATTCTGAATCGATTGTCGGAAATGCTTTAATTAATATGTATTCTAGAAATGGAGAAATTAAAGTTGCCCAATTGATTTTTAGGAAGATGGAATTTAAAGATGTTGTTACTTGGACTAGTTTTTTTTTTGTTGAAATACTTGGACTAGTTTGATTCATGGTTTAATAAAATGTAAAGATTTAGATTCTGCTCGGTTGTTGTCTGTTCGTGAGAATTATGCATTGGTTCTCATGAACAGACCATTGCTCTCTCTCTCTAGATCTGTTCTAGAGAGAGAAAAAAAAGGAAAAAAAAAGATTTAGAGAGAGAGAGAGGAGAGAGAAAATTTTCTAAAAAAAAATATGTTTGAAGGTGTCGAGAAGATGATGAGGTGTCGAGAAGATGAAGTGGCAGAGAGAGGTGATGAGATGGAGAAGCCTTTTTTGTAGCATCTTCTAAAAATTAGATGCCCCTTAGCAATAAAAAGAAACATAAAAAGTCAATCTTATTTGACTAGTTTTAAGAAAAATGTTTATTCCCCGGAGAATTTTCTTTATTCCCAAAGCGGCGGCCTTTAAGTATGTCCACCCCCATCTTTTTTTTTTTTTTTGTTGAACTATATATTCATATATTATATGACAAAGTTATTACAATACTTATTGACTAACATAAAAGGTACATTCCTCCATATTTTAGAAGCTTCTTTCTTTCTCGCCTATTTCGCTAATTTGTCTGCACTGGAGTTGCATTCTCTCTTTGTGTACTGTCCACTTCCATCTTTGATAATGCAAATTAAAACAGTCTAGGCAGTATCTTTTTCAATCTCATGAGTCAATTGTTTTCTTTTTCACATGAGTATCGATGGGTGATAAACCCCATATAAGAAAATATTGACTTTAAAGTAGGGGTGGGAATCGGTCCGGACCGGTCGGTACCGGACTCTAACTTCATCGAACTGGTCGACTCGGACATAAACTGTTGGTGAGCACCTATTTATTCGGGCGGACTCGGACGGTCACTCTCAAGAATTCTTTGTCCATTGACCGTCCAAGACCGTTTATTTTACCGGTCCAGTCGGACACAGGACGGTCTCGGTCCGGACTTTTCAATAAATGCACTTAATTCAGAACTTTATTTTTATTACCACAAACAAAATTACTTACAAATGAAGATGTTTAGCCAAGAAATCAAAAGTAAATATAAAAAAGAAAAAAAAACAGTCGATCATCATTTGACAAGATATAATTAAGCCATGCACTAATGTTTGGTCTTCCAGAGGACTATATGTCTATAAAATTCAACGGTCAACTTCTAAAAATGAGGACAGTTTAGTCGGTCAACCTATATTCGGTCACTCGTACCGGTCGGTTAGCGGTCGGTCCTTCGACATAGAATTTTGACCGTGACCGTCCACCAATTCTTTCGGGCCGGTCGGACACTGACCGTTATGACCATCGGGTGTCCATGGACACGTTTTATCTCGGTCGAACGGGTCGGATAGCGGTCTTCCGGATCTTTTTTCCACCCCTACTTTAAAGCCCAAATTTGATGAAAAAAAGAAAGAAATAATAAACCTATGGGTTATTTTCTAAATAGCCCCTAACTTTGTGACCAGCTTCCTGCCTAGTCCTCTACTTTATCAAAAATATCCAGATAGCCTCCTTTTTTAAATTCTGCTATAACACCGTTAACCAGTCATCATTTCTCTTTCCTCCATCTCTTGACCTCTCTCTACCACCTAACCTTCTCGCCGCCTCATCGTCTTCACCGAAGAAGGTCGTCGGCCAGCAAATTTACCGACCGGCGACATTCAAACATAAAAAAAGATAATAATAATTTTTTATCTCTCTCCTCTTTCTCTCTCTAAATTTTTTTTTAATCTCTCCTCTCTCTAGATCTAGTGAACCAGATCTAGAGAGAGGAGAGATTTAAAAATAAAAATAAAAATTTTTAAAGAGAGAAAGAGGAGAGAGGGAAAAAAAGTACTAATTAATTCTTTTTTTTATGTTTGAAGATCGCCGGACGGAAAATTAGTCAGTTGGCGACCTTCGCCAATGAAGTGGCGAGAAGGTTAGGTGGCAGAGAGGTGATGAGATGGAGGAGAGAGAAATGATGACTGGTTAACGGTGTTATAACGGAATCTGAAAAATGGATCATCTAGGTATTTTTGATAAAGTAGGTGCTAGACAGGAAACCGGTCACAAAATTTGGGGCTATTTGGGAAATAACCCTAAACCTATTTCTATTAATCCAATGTTTTATCCTCATGCCAATAAACATCGAGAATTTCGGTTGAAACATCCTACATAAATTTTTGTTTTACTGAAAAAGAATCACTCAATTTTTTTTCAGTCTTCATCTCCTTAAGTATTTTCGTAATTTGCAAGAGGCTTGTAAGAATGTTGCAAAAAATATTGAATTTTTAACCAAACAAAATACAAATATTTAAGTTTAACCAAACAAAATATAAATTGTCTTTTTAACTTAAGAAAATTTAAAATTAGGTCTTCCGTTCAAGTTCCTGATAACAAATAAAAAATGCATAAGTGGTATGTTAATGTTTAGTAAAAGTGTAGATACGTATAAGAGCAGATCTGTTGTATATGCAAGAAAAACTAAGCTGCATGAACATAAACTAGAAAAGGCGTAAGACTAGTTATTTACATTTTTTAAGTTGTTAAGGCCCATTTTTAACCCTTAATACAAAAAAATTCTTGTTATGTGGGAAATCAATCGTGGGTGACGACGGGCAACCTCTACTTAGAGCATCTCCAATGCAAGACTCAAGAAAAACTCTAAAAATCTTACGTGTCAAGTGTGTAAAGTGGATCTCTAAATTATTTTTGTTTCAACATGTCCATTTTGAGATACTCTATTAGAAAAGCTTCTCCAATGCAACAATCAAGAGAGACTTCAAAGTTTATATTTTGACCATATAATCAATTGATTTGCTTATGTGGCCCTTAGAGAGTTCATGAGGACACTCTAAACTAAGAGTGTCCTCTTAAGGATCTCTAAGGAGCCCCATCATTTTAGAGATTCATGTTGAGTTTTGCATTTGAGATGGTTTTTAAAAAGAAACTCTAAAAAATTCTATGCGGCACTCTACATTTTAACGTGTTACACTGTAAATGCTTAATCTGATCTCTCTTAGTGAACTAAGAGCATGTGCAATGCAAAATTAAAAAAAAATTAAAAAAAAATTAAAAAAAAAAACTCAAATTGTCCGATGTGTCAAGGAAGGTTTAATTGAGTTTCTCTTTCCTAGATTCAATATTGAGATCCTCAATTCAAAAGACATCTCCAATGCAACACTCTAAAAACTTAAAAACAACTTAGGTGTCATTTCCTAAATAGGTAGATTTGTTTTTAATATTGAGTAGCCAATTGAGATCCTCAAAAGAAATCTCAAATATAGAATTTCTTCTTGAGATATCTCACATTAAATGATGCCACATCATTTTGAGATTTCATTTTGAGTATCGCATTAGAGAGAGTTTTTTACACAAAAAAAGAAACTCACAAAATCCTTAGTCACTTTCAGTTTTTCAATTTAAATGTTGCATTGGAAATACTGTAAGGTGGGTGACGCACTTTATTAGTTAGGGAATTGACGAAGAAGATGAAGTTGGTTTTGAAATCTTTGGTTGCCAACAAGAAACACTCACTTCCATACCTTCCTTAACTTCTTTCTTATATTATTCGTCTGTAGTTTTTGTTGAAGGTACTATTATTATTCTTCTATTATTCCATATACTTCCAACCTCCTTTCCAATTGAGAAATATATATGTAATTATTCAACTGAACTGAATTTGCATAAGAAATCAAAGTGGTCCTTACAGATTCCGAATTTGCAACGTTTGCGTTTTGTATTATATATCATCAGGTCTACGTCAATGATAGTTCTCAAATTCAATATCTACATTTTCTTGAAATTTCACTGAGTTCGAAACCTATATTTTTGTATCTAATTTAGATCTAACTATTGGTCTGAAAGGTCTTGTGCCACTACTTTTTTCCTGAATCTCCACAAAGAAGACCAAAAAATTCACTTGTCTGATGGTTAGCCACATTGTGCTCAGACCAACCCAGACACAGGATTCATACATGATAGAATTGTCATTTCATAAACCTAACCCTAACTCCAAAACGGTAGTTATGCAATAAAGGTAACATGGTTGTTTAGCTAGGGTTAGTTGGCCTTGTATTCAATCATGGGCTATTCCTTCATCAATTTGCCAAATAAAAGTAAAATTGAAAGTATAAAGTGGTAGGAACATGCTCAACGATATGCCTTGAATGGCCTCAATAAGAAGTTTGTTGAACCACATACACTAAATTCCTAGAGAAAATGACAAATGCCCAACCTAACATATAATGATAATTTCTTTTGTAAACAACCTATTCATGTGGTTCTAGTAAATCAACACTTTTCAAATATATACTCTAATTGTTTTGGTAGAGTTTATATCATTCAACCAATAATCATCGGAAAAGAAAAAGATCCACACTTTTGGTGGTTTGACGTGTAATGATGTAAACTGATAAACTAACTTTCTTGCATATATTTATCGAACTTGAATTTGTAGTATCATCGGTTAGAAGTTTTAGTGGTTCATGCCCTTTTGCAGTAAGGGATGCACTTATAGAACTTCCCACTTGGTCAAGTGGCGCCAATAAAACCACATATGTTGTTAATACAGTCCAGGCCTATATACCAATAGGGCAACAGGATATTTGGATGCTCAAATCTGATATAGATCATTATAAGAAAATGTTACTTGGCGTGAGATTCTTGCCCGAGCATGCTCCAAGGATAATTTGGTCCGAGTCTGAAAATGAGCATGCTAAGTCAGCAGTTGGGATGCAACAAAAAAAAGAGTCGGTAGTTGGGCCATGGTCACACGAAAAGCTCGAAACAAGTAGCATTGTTGATTATGAAATTTTGTTGACAATATTCAAAGGATAATCGTGTAATTTAATATAGACGAAGATTTTTAAGAGATCCTACAACCCTAATTTACTTTTTAAAAACAATCTCTTTTTTTCGATCTTTATCTTCGCCTTTTTTACCATGCCGACCCCCACCCTCTCTTTCTACCCCCTTTATTGATGACAGAGGGATGAGAAAGAGATTGAAGAGAAAAAAGCGAAAATATATAAATTAGATTTGAATATCTAGGTCCTTGAAGAAGACCTCTTTATTCAAAAAAAAAAAAGAAGACCTCTTTAAACAAAATGAATTGAAACTGTCAAGTGGAATTGAGCAGTTCCTCACAATTTTCTACTTTCCCCTCGTCTAACCTACTGTCCATGTAGAATCCTCCAAAACTAATTGACAAACTCATACGAACTTATTTATCGAGAGTTCCCTTGTAGTACTATGTAGCCAGGACGTGCTTTGAGTTTTCGGTGGCCTAAAACGAACGAAAATCTTGTGGGTAAATAGAACTAAGTAAACATGTCATCGTCATGTTAACCTATATATTCTAGTTTATCTTGCTTCGTTTCATATGACTTGTTTGATGACACATATATTTGCCAACAACTAAGGGTTTTAATATGACATTTCTAAGATGTAACTGCAAATCTCATCCAAAAAAAAAAAAGATGCAACTGCAAATTAAACTTCCATTTGAACATACTTCACAGGTTAGTAGAGATCAAGTTATTTATCTAGAAAATGCATGCAAAATATAATCCAAAGACTTTTCAACAAATTGAGGTTTGACCAATCAAGCTGTCCAATTTTGACTTAAAACACCATTAATGAAACTACTGTGACTTCCTAAATTTTATACTAATTCAATTCCAACCCCATGTTGTCTCTCTCTCTCAATTTCTTCAATGTTGAACCAAATACTTCTTATCCTGTTCTTCCTTTCCTCCATTAATGCTCTTGATTTCCTCTTTAACTCCTTCAATTCAACAGATCTCACCATAATCAAAGACGCCCAAGTTGATTCATCAATCATCAGATTAACCAACGACACTAATCAATTCTCAATCGGCAGAGCTTTTTACCCATCTCAAATCCCATTCATCAAAACCATTAATAATTCAAATTCCAGCATTATTTCATCTTTCTCCACTTCCTTTGTCTTCTCCATTCTACCTCAAATCAGTTCAAGCCCTGGTTTTGGTCTTGCTTTTGTCATCTCTAATACAACTTCACCTCCTGATGCCATTTCTGGTCAATACTTTGGACTCTTCTCAAATTCAACTGTCCATACAGTTTCTCCATTAATAGCAATTGAATTTGATACAGGTAGAAACCCAGAATTCAATGACCCAGATGATAATCATGTCGGAATTGATCTTAACAATATTGAATCCACAGTTACCCAAACAGCTGGTTATTATAATTCAACTACTGGATTGTTCATCCCTGTTAATATGAGAAATGGTCAGAATATTAGGGCTTGGATTGAATTTGATGGTACCCAATTTGAAATCAATGTCACAATTGCTCCAGCAAGTTTACCTCGTCCATTAAGACCTTTAATTACATTCAAAGATCCAGTTATTGCTAATTATGTTTCTACCCAGATGTTCATTGGATTCTCTGCTTCAAAAGTAACTTGGGTTGAAACACAGAGGGTTCTTGCTTGGAGTTTCAGTGATTCAGGAATCCCCAGAGAAATTAATGTATCAGGTTTACCCATCTTTTTACCCAAATCTTCATCGAATTCTTCGTTATCCATCGGAGCTATAGCCGGAATTGTAATCGGTTCTGTACTAATTTTAGGTCTCTGCTTATTTGGGTTGTACTGGTTTTGCTGGAAAAAGAACAGAGACAGTGAAGAAGATGAGGAAGAAGAAGAAGATATAATTGAAGATTGGGAATTAGAATATTGGCCACATAGATTTAGTTATGAAGAACTCTATGAAGCAACAAAAGGGTTTTCAAAAGATGAATTACTTGGTTCAGGTGGATTTGGTAAAGTTTATAAAGGGATTTTAACAAATAACACAGAAATTGCAGTAAAATGTGTTTCAAGAGAATCAAAACAAGGGTTTAGAGAATTCATGGCTGAAATTTCAACTATGGGTAGACTTCAACACAAGAATTTAGTTCATATGAGAGGTTGGTGTAATAAGAGAAATGAATTGATACTGGTTTACGATTACTTACAAAATGGAAGTCTTAATCTTTGGATTTTTGATAAACCTAAACAAGTTTTAGGTTGGGAAGGAAGAAGAAGAGTAATAGTTGATGTTGCAGAAGGATTGAATTATCTTCATAATGGTTGGGAACAAGTAGTACTTCATCGAGATATCAAATCGAGTAACATTTTGTTAGATTCCGATATGAGAGGAAGATTAGGTGATTTCGGTTTAGCAAAATTGTATCAACATGGTCAAGCACCAAACACGACGAGAGTGGTAGGCACTCTAGGGTATTTGGCACCTGAACTCGCGGTTTTAGTTTCGCCAACAGCTGCAAGCGATGTTTATAGCTTTGGAGTGGTGATTTTGGAGGTGGTTTCTGGGAGAAGACCTATCAATACTTGGGATGAAGATGAGATTTTGTTGGTTGATTGGTTTAGAGAGCTATACTCTCAAGGGAATCTTAGCCAAGCTGTAGATGAAAGAATAAGCGGGGAATATAAGGTGGAGGAAGTTGAGTGTGTATTGAAGCTAGGGTTAGCTTGTTGTCATCCTGATCCTGAACAGAGACCAACAATGAAAGAGGTTTTGGCGGTGTTGTTGGGCGAGCATATGCCTGTGGTATCAACAAGGTTACAACCTAGCATTACCCATGGTGGTGGCCTCGAGGAGGCCCCTTCATCGCCATAGTCATTTGTATGAGTTATTGAGTTTGTGTAAATAGTTTGTTTCAACTTCGCGGGCATACTGCCAGCCATATCCGACAGGAATTATTGTAAAGTTCGCTACGATATGAATTTGTGGGTAGTTTGCGTTCTACTGTTCTATTAGGAAGAGGACTGCTTCCATGTCAAATTCGATATATAAACACATTCCGGATCTTGATTTCTCCCCCAAGATGAGAAAACTTGTTATCCACTACAAATCTTGTTTCAGATTAGTATCTTGACAATACAACAAGTAGCAGACATATATATATATATATATATATATATATATATATATATGAATCAGGTCGATATAACTAAAATTAAGAGTCTAGACGAATCACTCAAGGATTGGAACTACAGAAGAGATTACTTGCCCGATATAACTACGATTTGGCAAGTAAACAAACACATTCGCGAATTCAGCAGGGCATTTTATGTCTTAGAAAGCAACCGAGTAGATATGGACTGGGCTAGTTTTAATGTTTATTTCATTGTCGGATTCGTCTTAACCTAAATCACCCGACTCACTCAAATGGACCAAATCGACCTTCTGCTATTCCGACAATGTAAACATCACAAGTCAGAGAAGAGAAAAGACATACTGAAATCAGAGTCTAGCCAATTCAGACCTCAAGTTAGATTCCATATCTAACTCGGGAAAAGAAAACCTACGAAAGAATGACTACGATGTAGATGAGCCTCAAATGACTAAACATAACTAGCAAGAACAACACCCTGCATATTTTAGCATCATTCACCTACAATATCCAACCAAGATACTAATCTCCTCATATAACTGTGGTAGTTCAATAAGTACGGAAAGCATCTACAACAAAAGGAAGCAGAAATAGAGCGAAAACACAAACTTGCCAGAGTAATCGAAGATCGAAAAATGACATTAAGAACTGTTGAACCAAAAAGAAAAAGAATATGTCCCTACAGCTTAGTTCTGGTAACAGATGTCTATTAATAAAAAGGAGTTCACTAATTCTCTTAAAGGTAACAAACCTCCCCTGAGACTGATGTAGAGAGCAAGCAAGAATTATCTACCCTTTGGTACTAGATCTGAGTTAAACTTCTTGACAGCTAAAAATGGAAGACTAATCCTGCTTTTGCTGCTTTCACTGTAATCTCTATCTGGAATAAGGATGGTATCGACTAGTTCCACTACCTCCATACCCACCTCTATTGCCATATGGGGCGGCGGAGCTTCCACCGCTACCTCTATAACCACCACCGCTACCAAATCCGGAATCATAGCTACTTCCATAACCAACATCAGCTCCGCCACCATACCCACCATAACCACCACCATAACCCTCGCTACCACCACCATAACCACCAGCACCTCCTCCTAGATCATAACCTCTACCATAACCTCCGCCATATCGGCTTCCATAACCTAGAGATGGCTCCCCTCCTCTATAACTGCCTAGATTGCTACCACCATATCCATATCCTCCAGGACCTCCACCATACTCACTAGCACCATATCCGGCATAGCCACCTGGTCTACCCCCATATCCCCCACCTGACCTATAGGAACTACCACCAAAACCGCCACCACCTCCACCATATCCACCATAAGCATCTCCATATTCACTACCATAACTGGACCTAGAATTGGAAAAACGCTTAGATGGTGGCAGTGGCGGGTTTGATTTCTTTGGTTCGGCTTTCTTGATCTCCACCTACAACAAAAGAAAAACATCAACCTAGACTGTCATATTTCACAAGCTATCTATCTAGAAGACCATAGACCATTGTGGTACTAGTTCTTAAGCCACCACTAGCGAACGAAGAGATGAAAAGTCAACCACCATAAGGCAGCAACATCACACCAACAACATAGCAAATATATAATTAACAAAGGAGACAAAGAAACCCTGGATAAGAGTATGCAAAATATTCTTAAAATGTAGGAATTCATTAAAACATATCCAGCATTGTAAGTTTTAAATATTTTATTGACACGTGATAGGTAAGGAGTACGCAAAGAACTTAAAATCATGATGAGATAAACAAAGATACAAGAGACTTGGGTTAGTTTCCGAGCAGGCTCTGCACTCACCTGAGTTCCAGAGAAGTCGATCTTGTTACCCTGAGACAGAAGGCTGTCAACAGATTGCTCACTTTCAAAAGTAATGAACCCAAAACCACGAGAGCGGCTGGTGGCATGGTCTCGCATGATCTGATGTTCGCTCACCTCTCCGTACTTCGAAAAGAAATCCTTGAATTCATCTGTCAAGGTTAAGAAGAAACTAATATGATTATTTAGGTGCTCATAGATAGTAAAAGAGAAAATCTGTAATATGGAAACAAGAACAACCTTCAGTCACACTAGTAGGAATCCCGCCGACGAAAATTTTCTTTGTCTTAAAATCCTTAGAACCAATGGCTCCTTTTGGTATTGTTCGCTTGATTTCTACCTAATATTCCCCCGAAATACGAATATACTCAGAATAGCTGTATTCAAAATAACTAAACAAGCAAACAACAACATCCGAAAACAAAACCTACTTGTTTTCCATTGATGACATGGGTATCATCAATGACTTTATCGACCACAGCTGGATCTGCATAAGTGACAAAACCGAAACCACGGGGTTGCCCAGTCACCCGGTCTTTCATTATCACAGAGTCTGTGATTTCACCATATTTACCAAAATGCTTGGTAAATTGAACTGCATAACCAGAAATACCATAATCATAAGCTAAATTTGTCGAACAAGAAACAACTAAAAGTAGATAATGATTGGTCAGAAGTAAGAAACTAACCAGGAGTTGTTTCTTTTGCTAAACCACCAATGAAGATCTTACTGGAACAAGAACAGTAATAAAGATACATTAGAGAAACTGACGTCCTAACCCTATTCAAACTCATACAAGAAATCTGAAAAAAAAAATGCCCTAAAAACTAGAAAAATCGATTTTTTAACAGAAATAATACCAAATTGAAAAATGGGTAGCAAATAAAACAACCCTAAAATGTATAATGGAAAAGAAAAACATAATAAGAGCTGTGTCACTTAGTAATCTTTAGATGTTCTAAAAGAAAAGCCATGAAGAAATTATACCAGATGAAAAGGGGAAAAACACAAAACAAGAATCACAGAACTGAAGAACAGGTAAAACCCCATCAAAAGATGATAATGGAACCAAGAAAACGTACCCAGGGCTAGCTCCATCTCCACTACCACCACCACCTCCTCCTGAATGATGATGATGAGGTTTCTCTTCTTCTGAATGCTCTAAGGGTTTAACATCGTTACCTTCTCCATCGGAGGAAGTTTCAATCGTATTGAAATCCATAGTGATATTACAGCAAAAAAAAATCGAACTGAGATTTTAACGGCGAAGAAAAGCGCGAAGGATAGCGGTGGAACGAAAGGGGGAAAACTTGAAGCCCTAATTAACTTATGTAAGCAACAAAGTTGGATTTCAGACGCGGATACATTTCCAATTTTACCCTTAGAAATAAAAAATTACTTATATTTTATTTCAATTGCCTAAGCTAGGGTTTAACGTAACCCGGCTTCCCAGATATCCAGATTGAGTTAGAACATGTTTCTGCAATTTTGGTTCCGGACGTTGCACATACAACAATCCGTGACTAGGGTCTAGGGGTGGGAAGAAAAGTCGATACCTGCTATCCAACGGGTCCGTCCGTCCGTCTGACTGGGATGGACCACGTGTACCCGCTATCATACACGAGAACACTCAGCACTGAGATGAGTAGTTAACATTTTGGACATGGGCAAAGACCTCGGATCGGGCAAAGAATTGTGGATTGTTGGACTACGAGGGAAGAATTAGAAGTCTTCATATCTTCTCAGCTCTTTTATAACCTTTTCCCCTGCAATCTTGTCTCTTGTTCCATCCCATCTCTTGTATTTGGATTATTATTTGTATATGGTGAATGTGAGTAATTGAGTATGAAATGCTCAAGACTCAACGGTGTATCTTGGATATTATTTCATGTGTTATTGAAGTTTTAAAACTGTAATTTGTTTTTCGAACTCAATCGAGAGTGGACTAGGAAATTTGGGCACGTGGACAACCCAACCATACCAATTCAATTCATACCCCTACCTTGGACAAAAGTTTGGCTCATTCAACCGTCGAGAGAAGACTTTTCGAGAAAATTGATCAATTTTATTTGACCTTGTATTTCTCATGTCTCTTTAGTTCTTTTTATGAGATTTTTTTTTGATGAGATAGTTCTTTTTATGAGATTCATGTCTCTTTAGTTGCGACAGAAAAAACATTTCCAGCATCGACATAAGAGAGAGGTGTACGGCCATGGTGGTTGTTAAATACGTTATGAAATACTTGCACAAACACAATTTCAAAGATCTATTTCTCAAGATCACGAAAGGAAGTTACATCAACAAGAAAAAAACAAGACGTTGTATGAGATAAAAACATGACTTAGATATAACGATACAAAATATTTTGTATGGATTTAGTTATGCACGTTAATCACCAACAAAAGTACAAGTTATCATTTATTTCAGTGTCTTAATGACAATAGGCGACGCTATTTTGCCTAAATAGTAGACATTTTCTAGTATCTTAAAAACACATAATATTTCGTGGGGGCTCTGAAAAACCTTTGTCTAATTAAATTTTCCTTTTTCTTTACAGTAGTCCAAATTATATAATAGCTTTAGGCTTCCTAGAAAGTAGAGCAATCATGGGTACGACAATGTCATATGGTGTGGAGATACGGGTGAAAACCTATGTTTAAGAAAGGTCGCGGCTTTGGGGAATAAAGAAAATTCTTCGGGGAATAAATTCTCGAGGGAATCCAGATTATTTTGAAAATTCTCCGGGGAATAAATTTTTATGGGAACACACAATACATTTTTTTGGGGGTTCTCCTCTATCTCATCACCTCTCTCTACCACCTCATCGCCATCTCATCATCTTCTCCGACGAAGGTCATTTTCCGGCCGGCGACCTTCAAACATAAAAAAAAAAAAAAGTTAATTAATTTTTTTCTCTCTCTCCATTTTTTTCTCTCTCCTCTCCATTTTTTTTTTCTTTTCCTCTCTCTCTAGAGATCTCTCTCTAGATCTCTAGAGAGAGAGTAGATCACGAACAGACCTGGTCTGTTCGTGTAGATGGAGATCTACTCTCTCTCTCTAGATCTGTTCTAGAGAGAGAGAGAGGAAAGGAAAACAAAAAAAAAATCGGAGAGAGAAAAAAAATTAAATGAAATTTTTTTTTTTATGTTTGAAGGTCGCCGGCCGGAAAATTAGTCGGCCGGCGACCTTCGCCGGAGAAGATGATGAGATGGCGATGAGGTGGTAGAGAGAGGTGATGAGATGGAGGAGAACGCCCAAAAATTAGAAGTCCCTTAGTAATAAAAAAACATAAAAGTCAATCTTGTTTGACTAGTTTTAAGAAAAGTCTTTATTCCCCGGAGAATTTTCTTTATTCCCCAAAGCCGCGGCCTTAAGAAAACGAATAACGCAGTATTCGAATATATATCTGAAAATTTATTTGATATCCAAACAGATAACACATTTCCATCTGTATTTGCATCGAAAATCGGGCATATCAAAAAAATATCCAATCCGATGAGTTAATTTCAATATCAATTTTTCCAAAAAAATAAATATTTAATAATTTTATTTCTAACATACTATTTGATATCTTTTAAAATTAAATATCAGATCACGGTATGTCTACTTAATATATTCAGTTATATATCTAATGTTTAATATATTTGAGTATTAAACATATTCTATTATTTTTTTGGTATGATATCTTTGGACATGTATAATACAATATTTGTATAGTCAATGTTTGGGAAACAAGAAAATTTTCTACGGTACAAAATTTTGTAAGGTGGGAGAACTAAAAATTTCCTTTTAACACGTCCTTCTTCTCATGTTGTCGTTGGCACGTGGTCGTCGGCTGACGACCTCTACCTCTTCTCATTTTCATCTCTCTCTTTATCTATCTTTTGTCTCCTCCTTCTCTATATTTATCCCTCTCCCTGCCTTTTTATCTCTCTTTTTAACTTCTGGCGAAGGGAAGGCCCTTTCGCTGTAAACTTTCGTCTTATTTCCAGGCGACGTTGCTTGTCTTAGATCTAGAATCTTAGATCCAAACAAGAGTTTCGAGCGAAGGAGAGGGGAAAAGAAAGAGAGGGAAAAAGATAAAAGAAAAGCAAGAAGGAAGACGAAAGAGGAAGAGAGGAAGGAGATTGTTGGAGTTGGTTGAGGAGGTATCGTTAGATTTGATGGTGAAGGTGTCGCCGGAATCGATGGTGGTGGTGGGAGGGGAAGATAGATGACAAAAAAAAATTGAAAAACATTAAAAGGTGGGTGGTGTTCAAACAAAATATTACAATTTTTTTTCTACATAACTTTTTTACCCCATAAAATTTTCTCGTTTCTCCAAAATATCGACCAAATTGTAATCGAAATTGTAGAATATATCAGTATGGGTATCTTTTCCCCTCCTTCCAATGATCAAGATTTACTCTCTCATGTTTGTCTCTAATGGTTGGGATCCATTTCTTCAAAATTTGAGAGTTCTGATTTGATTAGAATTCATTCAAGGGTTGAGATTATAAGAAATAACATCTTTTCAAAGATACCATTTTTCTTTGCGAATATCCATATTATTATTGGAGACACCTCATTTACGTATGGATTCCTTAAACTTTAGCCTTTGAGAGTGCCTATAGCTGCAATGTTGGACGCGTTAGATCAACCACAATTATCTTAAAGCCAACCTCATGTGACGCATCTGATAGAACTGTCTGTGCCCAGCAGGCACTGGTTATACCCTCGCGCGTGTGTATATGTGTGTGATGTCCAATTTTTAGGATGAGTCATCAGACTCTATCCACATCCTTGTTCTTATACCTGACACGTTGCTACCAAGTATGTTAAAAGAATGGGGTTATGAGGTTATCTGCGGTGAATGTAATATATATAGAAGGAGAGAAAGGGAGGTAGAATTAGGGTATGCAGTTAGTGGGTGAAGAAGTTGGTAGAGAAAAATGGATGCTAAAGTAAAAAATAATGAAGTTCAAAGAGGAGGCACTGATGATGATTCCAACCATGATAAACAAAAAGACTTGATCTTCAACAAGAATATCCAGAAAACAAGCAGTGATCCAAGAGAAGAAGAAGAAGAAGATGGTATTGATCATGACAGTGAGTATAAGAAAGATAAAGCTGAAGATGTGAAAGGTCTCCCGCATCAGCAAGTTCCTCAACCTGGAGATTACTCTTCCGAAGCTCTTGAACGAATTTGATCTTCAATTAATACTAATATGTTATGTTATAATATTTGTTCCCACAAACGTACCTGGCTTGAAATTAACCATCCGACAAATCAAATCTCTTCCCAAGCTCTTTATTTATCCCACTAAATCACTTGTCCAAAGTTTTTTTTTTTTTTTTCGGCTAGAAACATGTCCAAAGTTGATAGAGAGGTAAAGCCAAGTCCACTCCCTATATCATAGTGCTTGCTTGCTCTTTATCCCATTAATCACATGTCCAAAGTTGATAGAGGCAGCCAAGTCCACTGTCTAAGCCCCTATCGTACTGCAGGCCGCCCCAATAAGATGGTTTTTTTTTTTTTTTTTTTTGAGAACAGATTACATTGTCGTTACAATTGCCATTGAATACATATGTGATAAGTTTGCTACCCACCAACTCAAATTCTAGCATGACCTGGCCTATAGCCCGCTCATACTCTAACATAATCTGACCTATAGTCCACTCTAACATAACATGACCTATAGCCCAACTAGATAATGTCCTAAAGCTCAATTACCCTACATTATTTATACCCTAATAATCCGAATTCAAATAACCAAAGATTCTACCTTCTCTGATATTCTAACCTGAGACCTCCAGGATTTCTGGAATTTATGTCAACACCTTGGAACCACTTGGACTACTAACGGTTGACTCAATAGGATGGTTATGGTTCGGTTGAAGATAGACAATCAAATAGGTCGAAATCAATTTTTATGCGCAACATACAACAGCAATGTTAAGTGTATAATGGTTTTGGTTCGGCTGAAAATAGACAATCAATAGGTCGAAGCCAACTTTTTATGCGTGTGCAAAGGATTTTTGATAAAATATTTGTCTCGATAAGTCACGAGGGTCGAGTAAAAGAACGGTCTAGATCAAAATTAAAATTCCATTTTTTATTTTTATTTTTTTAGTGAAAATGAGTCACCGTTCCGGTAGAAGAACGGTCTAGACCAAAATGGTAAAAGAACGGTCTAGATCAAAATTAAAATTACGATATTTTTTTTTGTTTTTTTAGTGAAAATGAGTCACCGGTCGGGTAGAAGAACGGTCTATACCAAAATCAAATTAAAAACATTTTTGTTTTTTTAGTGAAAATGAGTCATTGAGAGAAATAATGTAAAAATTTGTAATTGTAGCACTCCCAAAAATACAATACCAAGATTTGTTTTTATGACCACTCATAATGTGGGTTCCATCAGAAATACACATAACATAGTATAGTTGTTTTTCTTCGATGAGATCTAGTATAGTTATACTACATTAGGAAAAGAAACTAGGGTTTTCTTCTCTCTAAATTTTGTATTTTCTTTATGAATTAGTATACTGTATAAATAGTACGTTATTTTCTAGTAGGTCACAGGAAATAGATCATCTTTTTTTTTTTCTAAAAAATGCGGAGAAAGCGTTTGTTCGGTCCAATTCAAACAATGAAACCCTCCAAAATAGATCATGTCCATCTAACCATTTAGCCAATTGTAACAACTAGTCTGTTTTGTTCCCCATGGCTTTCATATTCCCTGACCTTCTCCTATATGTCGTTAATATGTTTTTATCCACTACTAATAAAGAAATAAATGCAATTCCTCCTAAGTTCATCAAATTAAAACAGTCGTTACTTTATTGATGTTTACAAGAAGACCTAGGAAACTAGATTTATTTATTTTTTTTGTTGAACAGTTTTAATTTGGAATCCCAGACTAACTCCTAAAAACAAGATAGGCTCACAAACCCTAATGGAAAAAAAAAAAACTGATGAAAAATTTATTAGAGAACAAATACTAAATTTTCATTTAAACTAATTAATTTCTAAACTGAAACTTTACAAAAAGGAAATTAATTTTCAACTCTTATATAAACACAAACTCATTACAGAATAAATTAACAAAACAATTGAAAAAGAAAAACTTCATAAAGAATGTCTACTGGTATACTCAAATATGTTATTTCCATTGGAATTCTTGTATTATTTATGTTAAGGGAAACCAGTACGGCGGAAAAAATTATCATTTCAAATAAGTTGAGAAGTCATAAGCTAGTGGAAATAAATTGTTTGATACGATTTCAGAAGCATGATTACTTTGTTTTACCAGGAAACAAGACTTTGATTGAATGGAAAGATGATCATTTTTATGATTTGGTTCCACCTCCATATTGTAGAGGACAGTGGAGGGACGAAATTGATGGTGATTTTACTTTCTATGTGTATTCACCTATTAGGGATCAAAAGAGATGCATTGATAAGTGCTTCTTGGAATTAAGGGATTTGGGTTTGTATGGTTTGAATACTACCATTAATAGTTGGGAGATGATTTACAAATGGCCTTACCACCCAAACTCCAAATTAGTTTCTTGATCATCTTTTACTTTATTGCTTTAGTGAAAGGTAAGAACACCAAAATGTAATGGATGAAAGGTAAGACAATCAATGGAATACAATTTTTTGTTTTTGTTTTAGTAATATCTATTTATTAACAATTTAACATAGTTATTTCCATTTATCGACATCTCATGGGTGAAATGTAAAGTTTTTTCTTTTCGCCTTCGATGATAAGTGGGGTTTTAAATTTCAAATTTGTCCATGTGTGCCTCGTTTTCCACGTTTTTTCTCTTCTTGTTAGGGATGAGTAGGTGAATGGGTAGATTTCTCTAGTTTTATTTACGCTCTTTATTATTTCTTGGTAATTCAAAACCGACTTCTATCTAAGGGACTGCATGTTTCGTGTGAAAATAATATGATGAGAAAATCAATTTTTTTTAAAAAATTGATTTTTGTTGTATGGTTGGTTGAAAAAAATGTGCGAATGTAGATTTCTTATTGGAAAAAAAGGGTGTGAAAAAACTGGAAAGATTTACTACCAAAAAGTGGTAAAACCTTTCCCTACTCACGCTCACCCTTGCGCTCTCTCTCCTCACTCACCCTTGTACTCTCTCTTCTCACCCATGCATCTCACATGTATTGTCTCTTTCTTTCTCTCTCTCTTCTTCTCCCTCAAATAGTCAACCGTATATCTCCTCTCTCTCTACTATTCTGTTTCTGCAAATAATCAGATCAAATTTTTGAAGAGGGGTTTAGAAGCAGCCAAAGATAACATAACGTACAAGGGAAGAGCTCGATGATTTTTGCATTTTCGGGCTTTAGATCTTTTTGCCCTCCCTTTGTCTACTGTTTTATTTCTCTGCAAATAAGTGCAGAATCGGAAACCAACTAATTGATGTCTCTGATTGTCTGAACCTTAACTTGAAGATGCACACTAACGATTTGCTTTCTGATGAACACTAACGATTTGCTTCACACTTAATTGTGTTTACTAAGGGTGCCTCACGTTACTTCCATCAGCGTCTAGGTGAAGTGCCAACGGTAATAATGCGTGAGAAATTTAGAAATTTTCCTCAAACTTTCTCACGCATACCAAATAGTCAAAAATAAATTTATGGTATGACAAAAAATGTTTTCTTTCTCATTTTAAAAAAAAATGATTTTCACATCAAAATATTTTCGCGCATGTCAAACTGACCTAAGCTATCTCATAAAAAAAACACTGACCTAAGCTATGTTAGATTTACTTCCTTGTTCCTAGATTACTTATCACTACTTTCGACCAAAAAAAATTACTTACCTGTTGTAAATTGTCGGTATATTTGCTTCAATGTGTATCGATATTTGCATGCAACTTAATGAAATTAAAAGAAGGGGAACTGGAGAAGAGATGTAGATAATGAGCTATACTAAAACAAAAGAGATAAACTTAGATTAGTGTCCTATAATTTAAAACTTGGCTTCACACTCGATCTCTAGTTAGTGGAAACATATGAAATGTGTGTTGAAGATCAATTTTTATGCAAACTTACTATACATATCTTTTGTAAAATATACTAAACTCAAATGTATTCTTTTGTAAACTTACTATACATATCTTTTGTAAAATATTTTTATGGACGACTTATTGAATGTGCATCTAAGATGATCAATTTCTGACAAACTCGACACATTTATAAAATGAAAATAAATACATTATATCTAAATTGTTCAAGGATAGTAGAAATGTTATTTTTTAAAGATTTTGTGATACTGTATTAGACTATTGTGCTACTAAAGTTTATGGATCCAAGATTTCTTGATTTAAACGCTTTTTACACACTTCAAACAAGACTATTGAAACTAGGAAACACGTCTCATTTTGCAACAAAAAAGAAATACGTCTCATCATCTGGCGTGATGGATAAAAAGTACTAGTGGAGAATCACACTATCGTCACAAAGAAAAAGAGGTCCCATGGCAAACCCATGCTATACATATTTTTTTTTAAAACCCATGCTCATATAGTCGTATGGATGAGCAAAACTTCACGGTATCGATCCCTTCGTCTTTTTTCCCTTGGAAAAAAATCTTCCACTTTTTTATTTTCCACTCTACAAAACCCTTGAAATGCACGTGAATTCTTCTCTCAAAAAAAAAAAAAAAAAAAAAAAAAAAAAAATTCTTCTCTCAAAAGCACGACACATAGTTTCTCTCTCCTCTTCAAGTTTCTTCTTCCTCTCTCTCTCTCTCCTCCACAAATCATCGCTTTCAAGTTCTTCGATTTTATTTGTTTCCTGGTGTAAACTCTAGGGTTCTTTGACCTGTTTAATTTTATTGATTCGAGAAAAGTAAAGTGAAGTTGTGAAATTGCTGTATGTCAGTAGCTTCCAGTGAGAGTAACTACGGAGGTCTCGGTGAGCTTGCAAACCCTCAACAATGGCCACAACATCGAAAGAAACGACGTCTTGTTGTATTCAAACCAAATCATCATCATCTTCTCCTTCATTACGTCGTCAACCTGCTTCTGCTAAGGAGATCGTTCAGGATTGGATCGTTACAACTGGTAATCGACGAGCTGATCATGACCAGAAGGTAGTTTCTTCTGTCACGAACTTGATTCGTCCTGTTGATTCTTTACCTGGATCTTCAACTAATCCTTCTTCCAAAGGTATATGATTCAAAATGATGATCGTTTTCTATTTTTATTTTTGCTTCCGATCATTAGCGTTAAGTTTATTTTGTTGATTTTATAACTCAGATCTGTCGTTAATCTTCATCCACGGTTTTACTTGATGATAACTATAAAAATTTGGAAAGCTAGTTAGAAGCTTATATAAAATTAGTTTTACTAGATGTGTTAATCTTCGTAGCAAGCCGTGAAATCTAAGCTTTTGAGCCATTGGCTTCCATGTGTTAATCACTCTTATGTTTTGCCCTTTTGTTGATTGAATAAGTTTCTGTTATTATACTTCATCTCATTGCAATCTGCCTGGTCTTCATCTTGATTTCTTTTGATATTGGCGTGTTCTTTTACATTTGGATTGTTTGTTCTGGATTGATTTTCAGTTTGTTCCAATGCTTGTGCAGGGGTCCAGATTATGCTAAGAGCTCAAAGCAGCCACCCTTTGGACCCATTATCAGCTGCTGAAATCTCAGTAGCAGTGGGGACAGTCAGAGCTGCAGGAGCAACTCCAGAGGTGTGAACCGCATCTGAATTTATTTCTACTATCTGTTCGAGTTGATATTTTTTTTTTTTGCATCTGCAAGGATTTACATTTTAGCTACTTACCCATATACAGGTGAGAGATGGAATGAGGTTTATCGAAGTTGTGTTATTGGAGCCAGACAAAAATATTGTGGCGTTGGCAGATGCATATTTCTTCCCTCCTTTCCAGCCATCGTTACTTCCCAAGTCAAAAGGCGGTGCTTTCATTCCCAGCAAGCTACCCCGTAGGCGGGCTAGACTTGTTATATATAATAAACGGTCTAACGAAACAAGCATCTGGATTGTTGAGCTAACAGAAGTACATGCGGCAACGCGAGGTGGGCATCACAGGGGGAAAGTCATTTCATCAGAAGTTGTTCCAGATGTTCAACCTCCAATGGTATATATGTGTCAAATATATATATTTCTGAAACGTAAATTGTTGAAATTGCTTGCTTCTATGAAATGTCTAAAATTTCCAGAAGTTCCAAGAGTAACTTGAGATCGATTTTGAAATTCTTATTTATTTTGATTACCTGATCCTCGAGGATTAGTTGGGTCTTCAGCCAAATCTTAATCATTTGCAAGATACTTTTGATATTAACGGCCTCTTTATTTTGTTTAACTGATCCGTATGTCTTTTTATGTGCTTGATTTTTCTACAAAACAAGGAGTTTTGTTGGCCATTTCCCCTGGAGTAGAAGTAGTTGTTTATATGTAAAAACTAAGATTATTCACAAATCACACGAGTTTATCCTGTATTAAGGTAAGCTACTTAAATTGAAGTTTCAGTCAGTGGCAAAGCTTGTAACTGGTTTTTCTGTGGGGCAACTTAAGTTTCAGTGATTCGAGTGAGTTACTTACTACTTTAATGTGCAACTTTACGAGGGCAGTTAATAAAATACTGCTATTTTTACTGTTTCCTGAGTTCCGTTTTCTTGTAGAGACCCTCTAACTGTTCGATTTGAATGTTCTTTTTAACTTGTTCGGTTGTTCCTCATATTAACTTTAGGACTTCCTCATTGTGCTTGATTTTTAGATGTTCAGATGCCCACACTACTCTCTAAATGTAGCTCTTCTACTATCCACCAATATGTGTGATAATGATGAAAGAATTCTATTGTTAACGTAACTAATCACTGGTTATTTCATTCTTAGCATAGATTCCTTGCCCTTAATAAAACCTCCCAAACGCACAAAAGTGTAGGTGCCCCGGAAAATTAAATAGTTGTTTTCAAACATTTCTCAGTGTTGATCTTCTTTCGCCTTTTTATTGTAGGATGCTGAGGAGTATGCCGAATGTGAAGCTATCGTTAAAGACTTTCCACCATTTCAGGAGGCAATGAAGAAGAGGGGTATTGAGGATATGGATCTTGTGATGGTAGATCCTTGGTTAGTTACTTCTGTAAATCATTTACTTCCGTTTTGATTCTTGAGGACATTTTGCTAACTCAAGAGCTGTCTTTAACAACTTTTCTAGGTGTGTTGGCTACCATAGTGAAGTTGATGCTCCTAAACGGAGACTTGCTAAACCACTTATATTCTGTAGAACTGAGAGTGATTGTCCAATGGAGAATGGTTATGCACGACCAGTTGAAGGCATCTATGTACTGGTTGATATGCAAAATATGGTTGTCATTGAATTTGAAGATCGTAAGCTTGTTCCTCTTCCTCCTGCTGATCCATTACGAAACTATACTGCTGGTGAAACCCGTGGAGGTGTTGATCGTAGTGATGTGAAACCTCTGCAGATTATTCAGCCTGAAGGACCAAGCTTCCGCGTCAATGGACATTTTGTAGAATGGCAAAAGGTACTCCTAGTTAAAGTATACCTGTAAATGCGTTTGAAGTTCTCTTGAAATCATGATATTATAAATTATTCTTATCTTATTGGTGGCGCGTAGTGGAACTTCCGGGTTGGTTTCACCCCCAAGGAGGGTCTGGTCATATACTCCATTGCATATATTGATGGTAGTCGGGGTCGGAGGTCTCTAGCTCACAGACTGAGTTTTGTCGAGATGGTCGTGCCCTATGGAGATCCAAATGAACCACATTATAGGAAGAATGCATTTGATGCAGGGGAAGATGGCCTGGGTAGAAATGCACATTCTCTTAAAAAGGTTAAGTTAGTTATTCTCTGTATGGTTTTCTTTCTTTTTATTATTAGATTTGCTGCTCGTAGGTTTTTTTTTTCAAATTGAAGTGTCTGAAATATATTTGTCTTTCAGGGGTGTGATTGTTTAGGCTACATCAAATACTTCAATGCTCATTTCACCAATTTCACCGGTGGAGTTGAAACTATTGAAAATTGTGTCTGTTTACACGAAGAAGATCATGGTATTCTGTGGAAGCATCAAGACTGGAGGTCAGGCTTAGCAGAAGTTAGGCGATCTAGACGCCTTACTGTGTCCTTTTTCTGTACCGTGGCTAATTATGAGTATGGGTTCTTCTGGCACTTTTATCAGGCAAGTTAGTATTTGCTTTCTATATTCAATATATGAAAATGGTACATAACCTGCCGTGTCTGTAATCAGTGGAAAAAAATTATTTTTTGAATCGTTTCGCAACAATTGTTCGAACACATATCTTCCGCTTATTAGTGGTTAGCTTAGTTCCTGTATTTCTACTTCTTTTTCGAACGATCTATGTTACCGAAAACCTATAATAAGGATTATAAAGTTTTTGTTTGTTACAGGATGGAAAAATAGAAGCTGAGGTTAAGCTAACAGGAATACTCAGCTTAGGTGCACTGCAACCAGGTGAATCCAGAAAGTATGGTACAACAATTGCTCCAGGATTATATGCACCAGTGCACCAACATTTCTTTGTTGCTCGTATGAACATGGCTGTGGATTGTAAACCTGGAGAAGCATTTAATCAGGTGCATTACTGTGATTAATGGGACTTCTTATGATACATAGTTCCTTAAATCGTAGGGGATATAAGAGAAATGAGAAACTTTCTTCAATAAATTTTTTGATTATTATATTTGGTATCTCTGCCCCTTGTAATCCTTTGTCATTTCTTTTCTGTTTCTTCTTCCCAACTCATTTCATCTACTTCTTTAATGAACATAGAATGACTGACTCCTATCTTCCTCAGGTGGTTGAGGTGAATGTTGAAGTTGAAGAGCCAGGGAATAATAATATTCACAACAATGCTTTCTATGCTGAAGAAAAACTGCTAAGATCTGAAACGCAAGCAATGCGTGATTGTAATCCTTTGTCTGCTCGCCATTGGATTGTAAGACATTCCTACCTTTTCTTCAAATAATAGTGTGGTTACTGAGAAGTAAGATTGTAAGAATAGTTAATGATGTGTGTTATTTTTGCATTTAATAGTTTCTTATTTCTACTCTATTTATCAAAACCTCTTGCCTGAATTACTTTAGTATAAACCATCAACCATGCTATCTTCTTCTTTGGTTTGGATGATGTCGAATTGCTTATCTTCCGAGATGAATTCAGTAATATGTGGTTTCATGGTTCACTGGGCCTAGGATTACTTAAAGTCCAGCAGAATGAACTTTACGTGTGGGCTGTCCCATGAAAAAGTTTGAATAGCTTTCTTTAGTTAGTAAAGACATGTTTTAACTTTTCTGTCTCTGTTTCTATTCAGATCAGGAACACAAGAAATGTGAATCGCACAGGGCAGTTAACAGGCTATAAACTAATGCCTGGGTCAAATTGTTTGCCATTGGCTGGCTCTGAGGCAAAGTTTCTGAGGCGAGCTGCTTTCTTAAAGCATAATCTTTGGGTTACACCTTATACCCGTGATGAGATGTATCCAGGGGGCGAATTCCCTAATCAAAATCCACGTGATAGTGAGGGATTAGCTACCTGGATTAAACAAAATCGCTCTCTTGAGGAAACTGATATAGTTCTCTGGTAAGTGCTATTTCCATTAACCACAATTATATCTGATAGATTTCGGTAGTAATACGTTTTGGTTTTATTTCCTGCAGGTATGTATTTGGAGTTACTCATATTCCGCGATTGGAAGACTGGCCTGTGATGCCGGTGGAGCATATCGGTTTTACGCTTATGGTATGTTCTACTTCCTAAAGTGTTTGAACTTTCATATCTTCTGTGCTAGACTGCTAGAGTCTAGATAGTTTATGATCTGCTGCATGGGTTTGATGATTAGAACTCGAGCGTACTTTTCATAGTGGACCAGGTTGACCCTGCCATTCTTACTCGATGTTTGAATAGGCTACAATGACCGTGAACGTTGTTAATTCCGATGCTTAAATACGTAGTGAATTTATTCACCGAGTTTAACTACTCAAGAATTGCAATTCAGGTGCTGAGCTTGACTTGTGTGAATCTGAATTGTTTGAATCAAACATGTTTTGGTCAGGGTATGAGATCTATTCTGTGTCTGACAAATCGATACAACTTAGAAGATCAGTCTGTGTCAACCATCAGTCGAGTTTGCCAAAAACAAACATTATAAAATCAACCGAGTCAACCTTTCAGATTTTGATTCACAATGGGGTGGTACGACACGAATACGTAACGATCCAACCTATTTAGAGGCTATGTTGACTTGAAACGACACGACCCACTTATGAACGGTCCAGACTGGCACAGCACGACCAAATCGGGTGTGGCGTGCCAAGATTTTGGCCACACTAGCTTGTCTAGCCATGCCCCACTAGAAACAATGCGACAAGGAGCGTGAACTGACACGAAATGTCAGACATGTGCTGAAGTACATTGACTTCGGTAAATGTGCTGAAGTTATACTAGCTTTACACATTTGAGTTTTGATGGGCTAAAGTTATACAATCTATTACAAAAAACCATTATTACTTGGTCCCATGAATTTCAAATTAGAATTGGGTGTCCTAACACCTTATCCAACTGCGAAATTGATGCTAATTCTTTGCTAAAGTATCCAATTTTGTTTAGTAGCATATATCTTCTCGTTAAGACTTAAAAAAAGTCCCACGTACATCAAGAGCTCTTATAAAGGACAATAGGATTTGGGCTTTTATAAGCCTCCAAACCCCACCGGTGAATTTGTAAAAATTGGAGCAGCTGCCATGGTCCAACAACAGCAAGGACACATCTGTGCCGTTGCTACATGGCCCGTACTCCTGTTGTCTGTCCACGTTGCAGCCCGACTCACGTGCCAAATGGTTCCGTGGCGCGTCAACCCACTACATTCACATATGAATTAAGGACCTGTGGCTGTTATAAAAGACTTCTTCTCTTTTTGTCTAAAAAGGTTATTGTTGTTCAGGGTAAAGTGACTCAAATAATTTTTTTTTTATGGTTGTGCAGCCACACGGGTTCTTCAATTGTTCACCTGCCGTCGACGTCCCACCAAGTAGTTATGCGAACGAGTTGGATGTGAAGGAAAATGGAGTTGTAAAGCCTATTCAGAACGGAGAACTGCTTTCAAAGCTCTAAGCAACTTAAATCAGTACCAATCTGGGTTAAATCGTCTTGCTTTCAAGTTTGTTTGATATTTCTGTTGAGTATATCGGTAAAGTTGTACGATATTGTAACGTTTTATAATATACTGTAATGAGGTTGTTGATTATGATAAAACAGGTAAACGATTAGACTTTCCTTGGGGAAAATATCAGTTGTTATTTCCGCCTCAGGAATTAAGAAAAATAAACAGAAAAAGACATAATAGAAACGTAAGATAGTATGACTTTTCGTGTTTGAGGTTTGTTTCTTTTCATTTCTTAATGTGAATTTTGTAAGGTGAGGATGTGGAGTCTGACATCAAATTTTTAGGTATCCACTTATTTTAATAAGCTTATTTTTGTAAGGTGAGGATGTGGAGTCTGACATCAAATTTTTAGGTATCCACTTATTTTAATAAGTTAACAAAGTTGATAAGTTAATGTTGTATTATAATATCAGCCATTATTATAAAATTCTTGCTTTATTCCGAATCTTTATCTTTTCAAATATATAACTCTTAAAATAGTTTAAGAAATAGTATCTAACTTTCAACAAAAAAAGAAGAAAGAAATAGTATCTAAACTGTGATATTTGTACTACCTACATCAGCATCAACTAGAGAGGCATCGAACGCCCTGTCCTAGAGCAACTGGCCATACTAAAATGAAAATAGATCGGATCGGGTTGAAAGGTTTTTTTTTTTTGATGAAAGGAGGTTAATACCTCAATTTATTAAGTACTTGAATTTGAATTCATGTTGGAACAATCTGTCTCCAACTGACTTACAATAGAATTTGGAATCTCATAGATTTCCGTACTTTGATTTGAAACATTCGTATATGCAGATTTCGCTAAGATATGAGCTACCTTATTTGCCTCACGATAGCAAAAATTAAACGAAGTATTTTGTAACCTTGCAAGACCCTCGACAATTTCCATAACAATTGGTTTAATCTTCCATGGGATAATCTCCCTATCCTTCGAGCAAGCCTTTATGATTGTCAATGCATCTCCTTCTAGTATATACTCATATTCTGGCATAGATAGGGCAAGTTGTACTGCCAACTGAGCTGCAATAGCTTCGGTCTCCATTGCCGATGAAGATTTGAATTTCCTCATCAAAGCCATAACGAACTTACCTTCCTCATTTCTGCACACAGCAGCTGCACCTCTCTTATCATTTGAAAACGCTCCGTCGAAGTTGATTTTTAGACAACCCGGTGACGGTGGTTTCCAGTATTGTATTTCTTTTTCCACTTGTATATTCACCTGCTCTTCACTATTTATTCTCCCAACCGAGAAGTCTGCTTGCATAGTAGAAGCCTCCTTTATTATTTTGTACACATCTGGTTGTACTCCATTAAAGACACAAGCATTTCTTGCTTTCCATAAGCACCAAATAACATATAATCGATACTCAATAACTATTTCCTCTTCTTCATTGTTTCCCATCCAACGACAGATTAATTGTTTAAAATTTTCTTCCCCTTCAACTCGTAAATTTAAGGGATAGCTCATCCACATTTCCCTTACCTTCTTACATAATCGGAATAGGTGATCATCATCTTCAACTCGTAAATTTAAGTGAATCAACTACGCACATACTATAAAACAGTATTTGTTGTTGTCATAAAATAGGGATACCAAGACAAACATTCTCGGGCTGTCTTAATTCCTAGAGATGTTAGGTATCCACTACTCTTGTGACTCCGCCTTATGATAGTGACCCATTTTGGCCTATTGTGATAATATAAACTTGGCTGATACAACAAATATCTTCAAACAAAAGAAATAAATTTGTTGTTCGATTTAAAAAAATTCCTGAATCAGAAAAAGACAGAGAGACAAGACAGATATAATAGAGAAATATAAAATGATTTAGTCGATTTATATGTGGGGAGATCGTCATGTCGGGTATATACCAAGGCAAAACTGTAAGGTCCCTTAGGCCCTTACCATGGGACAAGTAATATCTATTATATAAAACAGAAGGGAAAACGGTGACTGGGACAAACATCCTTATTTAATAAAGGATATTGTCTAGAAGCCCTTCTCAAAATTTAAAATATAGTCCTCCGTAGAAAGAAAGTTACCTATTTTAAAAAAATTATCCTTCTCAAAATTTAAAATATAATCCTTCGTAGATAGGGATGTCAACGGGGCGGGTTTGGGACGGGTTACCTCTTTCCCAAGTCCGCCCCGTTAGTCAACGGGTTTTACCATTCCCGTCCCAATAGTTAATCGGGGCGGGTATTTAATTACCATACCCGTTCCGATTAGAAATTACTTAACCATTACCGACCCGCCCCGCCCCGTTTAACATGAAACGGTGCGGGGCGGGTCGGATTTAAACATAAATTTCATATTTTTATTTCAGATAAGTTAGATTAATCAAAATAATATAAATATTATAAACAAAATTTTATAACATTTTGGTTTTATCAACTATAAACACTACAACTTATTACATAATATAAAATAGTTAAATTGATGATATAAGATAAAAAGTTTTAGAAACCTATTGTATATATAATAATACATAACATATATAATCGGGGCGGGGCAGGTTCTACTACCTAATCCCAAACCCGCCCCGAACCCGGTAAATGGTTTTATCTTCATACCATTACCGTCCCATTTAATAAACGGGGCGGTAAAACCCGTTCCATTAGGGGCGGATTCGGGAAAAAACCCACCGGTTCGGACTAAATTGCCACCCCTATTCGTAGAAATAAAATTACCTATTTAAAAAACATAATCTTTTCCTTCTTAGAAATAAAAATTCTAATTTAACAAAAAAAGAAACATAATAAATTTCAAGGGTTAAAAAAAGAAATTAAAATTTCTCTATCTCTCTCAATAAAATAATAACTAATTTAAGAGGAAAAGAAACAAAAAAATAATAACTAATAAAAATCTCTCTCTCTCAATAAAATAATAACTAATAAAACTCTCTCTTTCTCAATAAATATAATAATAAATTCCGTAACATTTGATTGATACAAGTTGCCGTGCCCTAGGGCACGGGATATACCCTAGTTTAGATAAACATAGATTAGAAATGCTTTGAAGAAGGTTCTAGTTCTCATGCCATTTGAGGGTCATACTAAAGTTACTTCTTATTTCACTTTCTACTTTAGAGGGGGACAAAATAAGGCAAGGAGACCCCCTTTCCCCTTTTCTTTTCACGATCGCTATGGAGGGGCTCAGTCGGATGCTTTCTGCTGATTTAGGAGAAGGGAGGTTCTTAGGTTTCCCCACAAAAAACAATACCCTGACAATTTCTCACCTTCTTTTTGCTGACGATTGCATCATCTTTGGTAAAAATTCGATCGAGAATGTCCATAACCTTAAAGCCATCCTATCCACTTTCTGTTCAACTTCAGGCCAGATGATTAACTACAGCAAATCTAATATCTTTTATTCCAAAAATTCTCACCCGAAATTTAAACGCATCATTATGAAGACTCTTAAAGTCAAATATGCTTCGACTTCAGAAAAATATTTAGGAGCACAGTTATTCATAGGTCCTAAGAAAACTACAGTTTTTAACTCTATTCTAGAGCAAATAGACAATAAATTGTCCAAATGGAATCATGCGTTCCTCTCTCAGGCTGGGCGGACGGTAGTTGTTTCCGCCGTTGCAGCAGCCATTCCCCGATATCAGATGCAATGCTTTGCTCTTCCTAAGAGTATAAGTAAACGCATAGCGACTTCTCAGAAGTCTTTCTGGTGGGGAAAATCTAAAGGTATTTGTACCAGAGCTTGGTCAGATATTTGTCAGCCGAAAAAGCTGGGAGGCTTAGGTATTCATCATCCGGACCTGGACAATCAAGCCCTTCTGAGTAAGTTGGCGTGGCGCCTAAAGACTGATTCAGATGCGATGTGGGTGAAATTCCTCAAAGCTAAATATTTCCATCAATCTGATCACCCAGGTCCGGTAAAACCTCATCACTCCTGGATCTGGAAGAATCTGAAAAGGCAGTATGATCTCATGAATAATCATATTATTTGGGAAGTCCATACTGGAGAGCATATAAACATTTGGAAAGATAATTGGATTCCTGGAGAAGCCCAACTGCTGCAAAACTCTAATAACGCTAGGATAAACAAAGTGTCTGACCTTATTAGCAATAACAACTGGAATGAGCTCATCCTAAGGCAAACCTTCCCGGAAAATATCTGCAATCTTATAAAAGCTATTCCGATTCAGCAGGAGGGAACAGATAAGATGAAATGGAATCTCACGAAATCAGGAAACTTTACGGTCAAATCCATGTACACGCACCTTATCTCAATAAATCAACCTCCTCCCGCGGGGGAGATAAACTGGAATTTTATTTGGTCTTTACCCACTATTCCTAGAATTAAGCTATTCATATGGAAAATATGCACAAAAGCTCTGCCGGTTAGGCATCGCATAGGTAAATACATCGGAAACATAACTAACTGCCCTAATTGCACAGAGATCGAAACTATTGAACATGCGCTGTTACACTGCCCTATAGCAAAGAGAATATGGTTTCACTTTAACATTATTTCCGAACATATCTCCTCAGTTGCTGAGTGGATCATGTCGTGGCAGAATCAGGATTACACCAATTGCAATATTGGCAATGTGCAGTTTATCACTATATTATGGTTTATATGGAAAATGAGATGTGATCACTGCTTCCAACAAACCGTGTATGATGTTAACAAGGTAATAGAATCGATAAAATCGTTCCCGCAAATAAATGAAAGTAAAGAAAATCCTGATAAAAAAGTCATCTCGAAATGGCAACCTCCGATTCAACCCTATGTGAAAATCAATGTCGATGCATCGTTTGTTAACGTAGCTCAAAAAATAGGTACTAGTCTGATTGTTCATGATTACAGGTCTAAATTCATGGGAGCAAGCGTGAATAGTGGCAGAGCAAGAAACAGCGAGGAAGGAGAAGCTTTAGCTATTCTGAACGGCATTATATGGGCTAAGGAAAACAACTACATGCAGGTCATCATCGAAAGTGACAATATTAACCTTATCAAGCATTTGAATAACCCAAAACATCAGGTCCAATGGCAATCACTCGCTTACATTCGTCAAATAAAAAATGTAAAGCAGGAGATACACCAAGTTAAATTCCAATACATCAAGAGAGAGCAAAATACACAAGCAGACAAGTTAGCTAAATGGGCGCGTCGAAAGGAAAGAGTTAAAAAGTGGAACTGTATTCCGTATTTTCTTCTTAATATGTACTGTAATGAGATTCTGATTTAGTGTTTTAATATATTTACCGTTAACAAAAAAAAAAAAAAAAAACTTCATAATTCTACTCATAGACAATTAATTTTGTACATTTTTTAACTCTATGGTGTTTATTAGGTAGTCAAATCCAAATAGGCCAAACTTGACAAATCCTATATGGTGCTTATTAGGTATTGTATTTGCAAGGCCATGGTCATTCCTTCCATCTTAACAACAGATGTTCTCTCTTTGTTAGATTTTAGAGTTTTACACTATTAATAATGTCATCTAAAATTCAAGAAATATTAAAAAGGACTTCATAAAAGTTTGCCATAAAACCGAATTCATTAAAAACAATTTATTCATAGCTTTGTTTGCTCTTCTTGTTTGTGTAGAGAAGTCTAATAAATAGACTTATTAAACTCATATTTCTATAATCAATTATATAAAATAAAAATGGAAAAAACATTTAGTTGCTTACGTGTCATTTTTATAGTACAGAGTTGACTCCCTGTTGTGTCTGTGCAGGTAATAATAGCCGCCCGAAAGAAACCGATAGAAGACGAAGACGAAGACGAAAGAAAAGTAAAACAGAAGAAAGAAGAAACAACGAAACGTCCTTAAGAAGAAGAAATTCCACTCTAACCTTCCTTCTACTTTTTAGTGAGAGAAAACCGGAAACCCTTTTAGAGAGAGAAATTGGAAAGATTTTTAGAGAGAGAAAGTAGTCAAGAAAGAAAGAGTCAATCATATGGCTGAAGAAGAAAAAAAGAAGAGATTAGAAGAAGAAATCACAATACCAATCTTATTATCAGATAGAATTATAAAATCAATTGAAGAAGCTGAATCATTCAAATCTGAATGTTCTGAAGTTTCTAAACTTGTTGATCGTATTTACCAAATGCTTCGTTCACTCTTTAAACTTTCTTCAACTAATTCTCTTCTTTATGAACCACCTATTCGTCGTATAATCTCTGAACTTACTAGAAATCTTGATCGTACCCTAACCCTAGTTCGTAAATGTAAAAAAAGTGGGTTTTTTAATCGTGTTGTTACTATAACTATTACTTCTGTTACTGATTTTCGTAAGATTATTAATCTTCTTGAATCATCAGTTGGTGACCTAAAATGGTTACTTAGTGTTTTTGATTATTCTTCACTTGATTCAACTGGTGGTGGTGGTATAACTCTTTCATTACCTCCAATTGCTAGTAATGATCCAATTCTAGCTTGGGTTTGGTCTTATCTTGCTTCTATTTTAATGGGTTCTCTTCCTGATCGTATTGAAGCTGCTAATTCACTTGCTTCTCTTGCTCTAGATAATGATAGGAACAAGAAACTTATAGTTGAAGAAGGTGGTATTCCACCATTACTTAAATTGTTGAAAGATGGAGCTTCCCCTGATTCTCAACTTGCTGCTGCTACTGCTTTATCTAATTTAGCTACTAATCAAGATTGGGTTCGTCAAATTATGGCTGATCTTGGAGTACCCATTATTGTTCAGGTACTTAATGATTCATCTATGACTGTTCAAACTATTGTTGCTAATTTAGTTTCAAGAATGGCTGAAAATGATCCTGCTGCTCAAGAGGAGTTTGATAGAGAGAAGGCAATTAGACCTCTTGTATCTTTACTTTCTATTGATACGATTTTAGACGAAAACAAGACTAGTACTCAATCAGGGAAACCCCATAATTTTCATGATTTAGTTCAGATTAAGAAAGAATTGGGTGGGGGGTCGAATCTTAAAACTAGTAAAAATCATTACTCACTGCGTTCGAGTTCTTCTTCTGATGGTAGTAGTCATGGTAGGAACTACAGGAAAGATAGAGAAAATGAGAAACCTGAACTGAAACTCAAACTTAAGACTCAATGTGCTGAAGCCCTACGAATGCTTTCTAAAGGGAGTGTTTCTAATAGTAGGAGAATTACCGAGACGAAAGGACTTTTTTGTTTGGCAAAGATTATCGAAAATGAAACAGGGGAATTGCAGCTCAAATGCTTGATGGTAGTGATGGAAATAGCTGCAGCTGCGGAATCAAACGCAGACCTAAGACGGGCTGCTTTCAAGACCAATTCTCCTGCTGCAAAGGCAATTGTTGACCAACTTATTAGGTTAGTTCAACAGGAAAATGATCCATTACTTCAAATTCCCGCTATAAGATCAATTGGATCACTGGCTCGGACCTTCCCGGCAAAAGAAACCCGGGTAATTGGTCTCTTAGTAAACCAGCTTGGCAACAAGAGCACAGATGTGGCAACAGAAGTTGCTACTGCCTTGGAGAAGTTTGCTTGCCCTGATAATTTCCTCTGTGATGTTCATACAAAGGCGATTGTCGAGTTTGGTGGGGTTACTCCTTTGATGAAACTTCTGAGAGCTAATGAGCAAGCTCGGAAGCATGGAATAATTCTCCTTTGTTATTTGGCATTGAACGCAGCAAGTAGTGAGGGTCTGGAAAGGGTAAGGTCAATACTCGAAGGAGCAGCTAGTTCTCCGTTTGCTCAAGATCCTCATCTGAAAGAACTGATTTCTAAGGCTATCTGTCACCTTGAAATCTACCAGTCTGGTATTCATTCTCTTATACCATCTTATCCTACATGAATAACCTGTGGTTAACCATGATCGCCAAACGTGGAAAAGAGAGGGAGGACAACTTGTTCACCAATCAAAGGACCACCACGCTTATTGATTTGTCATGGTAGTGAGTTCTCGGACAGTATCGTTAAATGTAAACTTCTCATTGCTATTTTCATGTCTTCATTGAAAAACATATCATAAATGTAGTTTAGTTCGATCAATTGTTCTATTTTTTGCAAATATGATGTTTCCTCCATTTTGGTATGGTGTTCTTCTTCTTTTAAAGCATGTAATAGCTTCAATTGAGTTTCCTAACTTAGATGAGATGTGTAGTAGCTTTCTCAATTGATCCTTGCCTTTAATGAGCTTCTGTTACAGATCTAGCATAAGTATTATAATACAAGCTTCCTTGTATATCTTAGCAGAACCAAGTCATTGTTAAGCACTTCCAGTGTTGTAATCATTTCATAGTTTGAGATTTATACTGTTTTTTCTCCTTTTACTTTTACCAATTATGTTTACGACGAAACCTAGAAATCGATCCAATTTGAGCGGTTCTACGGGATAAACCTCAACAGAATTGAAGCCCATTTGTTTGTTTCATACACCAGTGGTGTCAAATCTCGTTTTGCAAGGGTACATAGATATTTCTGTGGGTGTGGTCCATGGGCCTTACCAGCCCCAAAGTGGTCTTGAGCCTATCTCACCCCAAAAGCTAGCTCAAGAGGTGAGGCTTTCCCTCACACTTGTAAAGTGACCACCACCCCCTCCCACAACCAATGAGGGACTAACACCAACCATCTCGAAGCTTATACTATATCCGGGAAGCAGAAATCGCCACTGCTCAAAGTTTTGAAGTACAATCCTGGTGTCTTCTCTTTGGCATTGAGTTACTGCCTTACTGGTATGGATTTTCTACCTCTCTTACTCTTCATTTGTCAAGTTAATACATTCTTTCTCTGTTATTGTATTTATGAATTATGATAACGTAGTTGGTATCTATAATTAGTCATATATATTACAGCACGTAAGCATGAACCTTCAATTTTTGCACCTTTCTTGTTACTTCATTGGAACATTTGGAATCAATGAATCTTTCCTCTTAGTTTTGCACTTACATTCAAAAATTGGTGTTTGACGAACTAAAAGGTCTGGGCTTGGCATTTCTGGGGGTGCCTGTAGACCTTCGCTTTGATGGTCTGAAAATGGACGATTCATGCTGCTGAGCAGAGTCTTTCTGGGCATGGAATAGTGGTATGTACCTATATATGTGTATGGAATAGTGGTATGGAATAGTGGGCATGGAATAGTGGTATGTACCTATATATATATATATATATATATATATATATATATATATATATATATATGTATGTATACATATATATTCATTTCTCTAGGTGGGGCTTATTTATCCTTGTTGATATTTGGTTTGAAAATTTGCCATTTGAAAAAAGTCATTAAGTCGTTAGCTATAATAGCTTTTCCAATTAACCGTTGCCTTCAATGAGTTTCTGCTATTACTAAGGCCTTGTCTTGCATATATATAGGCTAGGCATTTTGTGTTGATTTGTCGCCTAGATTAATCAGTGGAGAAGCCTGAGGTGGTATAGGACAGGCCCATGCCAAGGAAAAACCTTCTCCTACATATAGGCTAGGCTGCTAGGCGTTTTGGGTGGATTTGGTCCCTTAATCCATCTGGAACTAGGCTAATGGGCTTGGGTGGTGCCTAAATCAAGGACACTATAACTGGTCTTCCAGACAAGTGTTACATCATTACGACATTATGATCCCTAGTGACCTTTCACATTAGAGCTGTTGTTGGTATTCGTTGTTCTATCCGTTATTTTAACTGCATATTTATATTCCTTTATGTGCTCTAATTTTTCACAAATTTGTAGTTTTAAGTTGGACATACAAATCCTGACATTCATGTAGTTTTTCAGCAGTAATACATTTTTGTTCATTTACACAGTTACATATTTGGACTTACTCTTATTCCTCGATTAGAAGTCTTGCCTATAATGCTGGTGGAGCTGATCAGTTTTACGCTTACGGTAGTAGATTGATATTTGGAAGCTTGTGCTGCATGTGGAATGCAAGATATTTGGAAGCTTGTGCTGCATGTGGAATGCAAAAATGGCTCATCAACTGAGCGAAGTTCGGCATGTAATCGTGGTGTCTTTCGCTTCTCATCGGCTAACTACTGGTACGGATTCTTCCAACTTCTGCTCTTCTAAACTGATATATACTTCCCCTGTTTGGGCTAAAGGCGGAAATCAGTTGTTTAGTCATGTGCGTTTATGCTCTATAGAAAATAAACCAGACGTCGATTTCGTCAAACCCAAGATTATCCAATTCTAAAAAATTTACTTACTGGCGACGGTTGCAACTTATTAAAAATTGAAGGGTAGATATTTTTTTTTTTGTCACTGATAGCATATCTAGTGAGTGACGAGGTTAAAACTTATCAAGTGTGATCTCTTTCGCATAAAATGATTTCCGTAACAGCGAGAATGTTATTTTGATATACCAGTCTTCGGTTTATCTACATGTGAATTATGTGTGCTATTGTTATAGCTTGTTACAATTAGGTTTTTTTAGGGTTGTCAGCCTCTGTCTTGGGCTTGATAGTGACAACCGTGTCATGCGGAACAAGTCGTCTAAAGCCACTTATTTTTTTAGCTATATATATAATTAGGTCAAAGTGATTATTTTATCTCTGACCGATTAAAATAGTAGATTTATCTTGTGTTGGACATCTTTACATGAGTAAAAATAGAACCAATAGCTTTCAACTAGTAATATGGTTAATTCATAAATTCGTAGCTTTCTGGTGTTCACCGTGCTACTTAATGTATAAAAAAATGTTATTGAGAAGAAACATTTAATCCGAACAAAGCTATAACTTTGTCTAGTATATTTCAAGAGACAATATATATTGTTTGATGTTGACACATGTAACCAAGATTTAAAACGTTTTAGAAGAATAATAAGTAGCGAGAATATATAACTTAACATATACCGGCAGCAAGATCTTTAAATAATACTATAATTATGAAATATTCTAACACGACTAATTTGTTGGCAGTTTCTAATTTATTCAATTCACATAAACAAAAATAAGAACATCAAAATTATTACAAAGATTGTCCTTCCCTAGCAATCTCGCACGCATAATTTTTTTAGGAAAAGGTTAAGAAAAAACTCTTGTATGGTAGGCTATGACCGTAATCATCTCTATATATGTTCCACAAAAAAAAAGGAAGAAGAAAAAAAAGAAATCGTAGCAGGAACCCTCCATATTTCTGACAATTTAAATCTGCTCAAAGAAATTGAAACTCGAATCGATTAGATCTTCTGATAGAGTTGTTGTCAAGATGAAGCTATTAAGATTATTTATAGTTTGTCTATTTACCTCATCTTCCTCCCATGAATTTTCATTCAGTTCTTCTTCGGACTTTATCCCATTGAACTCAAACTCTGATGGTTCTAACTTCATCTCATCAAGATTCCAAGAAAAAACTTCACTTTCCATCATATTAGTGTTTGTACCGTATTCGCATTGAAAATTTATACTAGAACTAGAGGTGTTCTTTATCGAATTTGATGATAATGTACTTAATTTCGAACTTGAGTTGTCGGAAAATAAGTTTGTACTTTTAACATCTTCATTATACCAAGAAGTTAAATTTGGCATAGAATTGAACTCATGAAAATCTTGTTGGTTCATCTCCTCAAAATGGGTATGGTCTAAAACTCTCAAATTTTGGTCACATTGAACTTCTAGATGTTTTGGATGATCAAACCTAGATTGAAATTCACATATAGGAAACGGGTCGAACTCGGGTTTCATTGTAAACTGTCTTTTTGGAACAAATTCGTCGATTTCAGCATCGAAGTAAGTCGAATTATTGCATACGAATATTGATGAATGTTGAGATTCTTGTAGTAAGACATTTTCATGTTCTTCATTACTACCTGCATTTTTCTCATCCAGTTTTCCAGTACTAATGATATCTTTGATCATTAATGGCTTATGAGTCTTTGGATCAATTCCTTGATATTTGAGTTTCTTTTTCAGACTTGAATTCCAAAAGTTTTTAATCTCATTATCTGTTCTTCCTGGTAATTGTGCTGCAATTTGAGCCCATCTGAAACCACAGAACAAAATAAAAAGTTGAAATCTTTAATACCCATTTCAAGTTTTTCTTTTTGGGTAATCGAAGAAGAATTCGAGTAATCATTTATCAATATATACCTGTTACCCAAGATTTCATGAAGATTGATAATCATATCTTCTTCTTGTTTTGAAAATAATCCTCTCTTAAGATCTGGTCTTAAGTAATTCAACCATCTTAATCTACAACTCTTTCCACATCTTTGTAGTCCTACAAATATTGATTGAACATAATTTATAAAAGAGAGAGAGAGAGAGAGAAGTGTAGAGAGAGAAAGATGAGATTGGTACCAGCTTGTTTAGCAACTGAACTCCAGCAACCAACACCAAATGCAGAGATATGGTTGAACAGTTTTTCATCTTCTTCAGGTGACCATAAACCTTTTCTTAATTTTGGTTTGGAAGTAAAAGAATTTGGACCCATTTTGATTTATTGAGTGAAATTGAATTGAGAGAACTTATATAGCTTATTAATGGCTTTAAATATGAAAATAGTGTCTTATAATATAAAAAGGGTAACTATAGAAGAGACATATTTAACTTAATTCATGCTTAGAATTCAAGTTATGATGAGGTTGCATTCTAGAGAGAAAGAAGAGCAATAAGAAGGTGAAGAAATCGAGTGGTTCTTACGCTAATCTTGGTACTGCTTTTGTATTGAAATGAATTGATGTTTAAGATATCACCATCTTTAGAAAGAAAACAGCTCAATAAACGTGTTGTTATAAAGAGATAGATAGAGAGGACAAGACACAAGTCATGAAGTGTATAATTTGTAGGGTCTTTGTGGATATTATGCTTTAACAAGGATTTCAAATTGAGTACCTTATGACTGAACAAAAAGAAAGAGAAACAACCCAAGAAAAAAAGGAGAGGAACAAAAGAAGAAAAATGCTCTTTTTGGACATTTAATTAGTGATTTTGATCCACAAAGGTGCTTGTTTCTTATGTTAGGTGTTTTGGGGAAAACATTTTGACTTGGGGATACTCAAGATTTTGGGTGAACAAATAGTGAATATTCACAACCCCACCCCACCACCTCTTCTCTCCATGCATGCTGGCAAGGCCGCAAGGGTAGTTGGCAGACTGTTATTTTCAGTGATAAGGAAAAAAAGATCTTCTCATCTCCTTCAACCACCACCATCGTTAACCTGCCACTACCATTTCTCTCTTCATCTCTCTCCCACGACCAGATGAAGGTTTTTTTTTGTTTAAAAACCCGAGGAATCCTCTCGTCTGGATATCTTAGACAGAGGGGTCCTCTGTCTGTGGTTTCTAGATGAAAAAGGTCCTTTGTCTATTGTTTCTAGGCGAAAGACCCTCGTCTGGAAACGTTAGTTTGTGTAGCTAGGGGAGAGAGGTGAAGGAGATCCCTTTGTCTAATCAAGAGAGAGAGAGAGAGAGGGAGAGAGAGAGGGAGAGAGAGAGAGAGAGAGAGAGGGAGGGGGGTGGAACTTATGAGCATTGGAGAGTTTCCTCCCGAAATCTTAGAGCTCCATAAATTAAGCAATATTTGCACGTAGTTTGAACATCTTAGCACTCCATATATAATTTACAGACATATTGCGCAATGAGCACAATGTTTGTTTCTAACAAATTTTTGAGATCTTACTCCAATAGTTTCTACGCTTAATCAAACTTATAGAAAAGGTTGATACGATCCCAAAGTTTTGGACTAAGTCATTTTGTAGACAAAAGAAAATTGTATCCTTACCAATTACATATAATAAATGATTAGTCATATAGTAAACGATGTTTTATCTTAACTAGAAAAAATGTAAAAATATTCCGAGAATATAAGCACACCACATGCAATATTTAATATGAGAACTAACTAATTACTTTAGTATGGAATAATTCATGTATAATTTATCAGACAGTCTACATTAAATTTATGACATTACTTAGAAACTATGTAGAATGAGAAAAAATAGAAACTATGTAGAAGATTAGGACCTACAAAAAGTAATTCAAATCATACCAACTTTTAATTCTTTAGTACTTTTCAACTTTAAGTGACAACTTTGAGACCATTTTTTCTTGACAGCTTTTCATAATTTCATTTCATGGGTCTCCGTTAAACATCGATCTCTCACCAACTAGGGACTAACTACTAGTGTCACCGTGGGAATCGCCGGGCCGGGCAGTCTACCATCCCTACTTTAGAGGCAGATATGCATGGGTCAAGCAAGGAATTTGGGTGTCCAATTAGTTTAACTGGTGGTACACTGAGAATAGATCGTTGTACTTGTAAAATTGATATGTTTTTTTGCGAATCACGCTGGGTAGCATTAGCCGGTCTGATTGTGGTGTGGACTCTATTGATAGCCCAAAATTGATTGGGGGACTTCCCAAGTCTACTCCTAGACATGCCTCAGGTGACTAATACGACAAGAGTATTTTAGTCCCTTTAAAGTCTGAAAGCATTGTAAAAATACTAAAATATCCCTAGTCCTATTAGAGGGAGTGTCTGGGGTAGTCCCCCTATCAGTTTTATTAACAACCACAAAAAACCTAATTACCCACGGCTTAGAACCGTCATAATTATCATTTTTAGTGATTGTGAAGTTGAATAATTGATTTTTTTTCGTCACTTGTTAATCCTCTTTAATACCTAGAAAACCAATTTTCCATCATAATTAACTCATCTAGCTAATTCTAAAATTTCATTTAGTGAGAGTTAAAAAACAATAAAATAGCTTTCATGAGCATACTTGGAATTAAACAAAAATATTCTTATAAGAAAATGGAATTATTAATGAATTAATCTTGGCAGCAGCCTATATAATAAATAAATAAGTGATGAGAATAGTTGTCGGCAAAAGAAAGAATATTGACAAATCCCTCTCTGAAAGCTAAAGGCTGGAATGAACTTTTTTTTAGTTTTTTTTTTTTTTTTGTTGAAGGAATGAACTTTTTTTTAGTTGGTAAAATATAGAAGATAGAGAAATCAGAATTTTATATTTCTGTCGGGGCTTAATATGTGGGGGTGGTGAAAGCAAATGTTTGATTTGTTTGGATCTTTTTCAAAGAAATCGGCTTATCCTCATTGAAGTTTCAAAGGGAAGGTGTCTTACTAGAGGAGGAAGAATGATTCATAATGGTCCACCTATATTCCCTCTTTCCAAGTTATCAACAAACCCTAAAAATTAGGAAAATTCAAATCACCAAGATAATGATTAATGTTATAGGATGGCGCGGACCAGCCTTCCGCGCTGATAGTGATACTGTCCGCATTGGCACACCTGGACCTCACGGTTTTAAAAGGCCTCACTAGAGAAGGGTGCGTAACCTCTTAAGAGGAGCACCACACTCCTGTCTCCCACCAATGTGGGATTGCTAAACAACAATTAAGGCATTGTTCTAGGAAGAGTTATTTTTTTTCGTCGGAAACAGTAATAATCGTAACTTCATCTCAGTATTAGAGAAACTTACTAGCCAATTAAAGTGAACTTCATTGTTCTTCAGAGAGTTAGTGAGTATCCTTTATTTTTAGCATTGAACTACTTAGAATAAGTATCTCTGAATTAATATATTTACTTTTGTTCTTTTATTATATACATTTGTGCTTTTAATATTTTCGAGGTTAAATGATAAAGTTTGGAATATTTGTGATATACTTACATAATGTACTGTAGACTACGAAATGTCAAAATTGATGAAGTGCCAAGTTTGTTTAGGCCAGCGCTTTGGGGAAAGCTAACTAGTTTCCGGGGTGTGAAATTTTAAAGAGAATAGGTAGAATTTTAGAAATTTTCCGAGGAAATAAATTTTAAGGGGAGATAAGAAAAACACTCCACCTCACCTCACTCTCTCTCCACCTCACCTCTTTGTCTTCTTCTCCGATTAGGTCGCCGGCCGGAAAATTTTCCGGCCGGCGACCATGAAAAAAAAAAAAAAAAAAATTCACTATCTCTCTCTCTCTCTTTAGAAACTCCGGCGAAGGGGTTTCCCTTCGCCGGAGTTCCGGTCTGTTCTGGTCTGTACCGATCTGGTCTGTTGAAGAACAGACCGGAACTCCGGCGAAGGGAAACCCCTTCGCCGGAGTTTCTAGAGAGAGTGAAATTTTTTTTTCATGGATTTAGGGTTCAATCTTCCCAAAACATGGATTTTTAGTCCTTTTACGCTTTGGTCAAAAAACCCTTACCATCTCTATTTTATTTCCAGTTATGTCCCAACTCTATTTACACGGGATTTCTAAATGTGGGGCCGAGCGAATCTTGGTAACGGTTAAATGAAGCGTGATTTTTGGATTATTTCCGTTTACAACAAAATCTCTTAATCGACTTTCTCTCTCATCAGTTGTACTGTTTAGGCAAAAATCACAACTTTCCCAAATTGAAACGCTCCAAAATCCTAACGAGAAAATTGAATCGCCATCTTCCAGAAGGTAAGAAACCGGCTTTATTCTTCAACTTTCTTAATCTTTCAAGATTCCGATTCAGTTGAAGAGGTATCATCGCCATTAAACGAAAAGGTTTCTCGATTCGTTTGGGTTTCGAACCATCATCACTTTCAGGTGAAAATCTATATAAAACCGAGTTTGCATGGTTATTTTTCATCATAAAGCAGTTTGTTTCAACGTTATGGTGAGATTTTGGGTTGATTTTTATGATTTTTTCTGTTGTGACATAGTTTCTGATGTTCAAAGCTTCGTCATAAATCAATTTTTAGAGACCTGTTTGATAAATTATGTTAATTTCTGTCTGGTATAACTTAAACTACTGTATTCGGTAATTTTTGATAAATAACCAATGATAACAGCAAAAATTTAAAAGTTTTTAATTGATCAAACCTTGTAATTTCTGATAGTGGTCATTTATATGAAGGAACTTATATTGTATACTGATATACAATAAGTATGTTTTACAATGGGATTTAATGATGTACAACAAATTATAATATACTAATGATAATGTATAATTTTAAACGTTATATACCTAAACTGTAAATACGGTATTAAGTATAATTTACAATAAATTATGCAAACTTTGTGAAAAATAATGAGACATTTATCACAAATAATGAAATCATGTTTCATTTCCATGTCTTTCAATATGAACATAGAATCGCATTTCAATGATGCCCATCCATGCACTATCCATTTGCAATCTTCAACAGGACACACAACAATAACACGCTTAGAATCGTTCTTTATGAATTTGAAATCATGACCGGTGTTGATGCTATATCGCCTAGGAGCATATCGAAAAGCTTTTGCACTCCCAGGAAATAACTGTCCTGGTTCTGTAAATATCTTATCCCAACCATCTGATTTCAGTTTGATTTCCTTATTTTGATTTGATGATTCTGCCTGGAACTCCATCTGTGATAACAACAAAGTGAGATAGATTAATTCAAATAAATTATATATACAAGTATATTATTTGCAGTAAATTATATGAACATTTGAATAAATTACATGTACTTTACAGAAAAGTACACAGAATTTACATATGTAAATGAAAGATGTTCTAATAATAAACGAGAACTGTTTTGATATTAACTCATACATAATGTTCCATAAATTACGTATGATTTACACAAAATAATATAATGTTAATGTTATTCGTGAAAAATTTGCAGAACCAGAACATATATCATGTTCTCAATTTGATAAACATCGTAGGGAAAAGTTTATATAATTTACGTTACATTATGGTGATTTATTCTAAAGTATATATAATGTTAATTCTGTTATGGGTATCACGTTTCATCAATCTGTACGGAAAAAAATCAGATCTGAAGAAATTTGAATATCATACTTTGCATAAACTCCAAATCTATTGATAACTGATATGACGATTGATTGCAAACAATAAGTAAACTCGATTTGTAAGATTTAGAAATGAAGTATTAATCTCATCAAGATCGTGATCATTAATACAAACTTTAGAGAGAAAAAGACAATAATAACTTTCTTGATCTGAAACAGAATCATCAAATAAGAAAATTGTTTACCTGATTAACAATTAAGATGATGATTTTGAATAGCTCTAATGATAATGAAAAAGTTAATGGAAGATTTTCAATCGAAACATAATCAGAAAACATAAAAATTTGATTTGAGATGTACCTGAACTTAGAAACTCAATTTTCTGTTTTAATGGAGAAAAGTTTCAGAAGATGAAGATGTAGAGAGAGAGAAAGATAGGACGAGAAGGTTTCGGTTACAAAGTTATCTGTTTTAATGGAGGATAGTTTCAGAAGATGAAGATGTAGAGAGAGAGAAAGATAGGACGAGAAGGTTTCGGTTACAAATTTAAGGAAGATAACGATTTCTTTTTTCCTTTAGAGCCGGTAATTGGAGAGAGAAACAGGGAGATAAAAAAGAGAAACGAATATTGGTTGTTTTGAGCTTAAATTAGATCTTATATATATGGAAGGTTAGTTTAGGTATTATAAATTATTTGGTATTCTAGGGATTTGTGTTTTCTCTCTAGATGACACCAAATGGACTAGATATCCATTTGTATTATTTTTTTGGTTTTGAAACCCTTTATAGGATTAGAGAGGACTAAATGTCTTATTAGGGTCCGTTTTTTGAGCTATAAACCCAAAAATTCTTTTTATAATATCAAATAGCATGTATACTTTACTTTGATAATATGATAACACATACACGTGTTTAGGGTAGAGCTTCGAATTTAAGGTAAATTCTTTTTCTACACAAGAAATGAAAAGTTATAATTAAACGTAAAGCTTCATCTTTAAAGATGTATTTTTTTTTTCCTTCACCTATAACAAGTTTAGCTAATTTTTTTTTTTTTTTTTTATTTTTTTATTTGTATAGCCTTCCTTAGAAAGGAAATTTCACTAATTGCATCTCTTCAAGTCCCAATTTGGAGTGTAATCCTCATCATTAATTTTATCACTTTGGCTTAAACTTGACACAAACTATGTGTGTGGGGTTTTAACAATCCTTTGCTCCATTCAATATAATTCAAAAACTTCATGACTAGAGGTGTCTTCGACAGAGAGAAAGAAAATTCAAGCTAGATGTGAATCAATACATATCCATATGTGTTCTTTAAACCTTAAATAAAGCTCTAATGATGCTTAAATTGAAACTTATTTCTTTCATGGTCACATGAATGATTACTCCATGCTTTATTATGAAAACATAGATAGTCAAGATATAATTTAAAAGTTTTGACTTGGATATGTCCCAAAGTAACCTTTTTTTTCCTTTTTTGATATCTAATGTCGGTAGAAAGCTAATTACCATAATCCCCTCACAAATATCTTGATTAGTTACATTAACCTTGAATTTGAAGTACAAAATTAGCATACAGAAGACCATAGACCAAAATTTCATAATTCAGTATGTCTCCAAATAAATAAATAAATTAGAACAACAAAGTGCAAAGATTGTTTAGGTTGGACTCGAAAGGCAAAGTCTAAATCCTTTTTGTGGATAAAAGTTCAAGTTTCAGAAACTCGTGACACATTATACAAAAAAAGAAACTAATGTTAACGCTAAGGACATACTGATACATGTTCATGTTACTGGGGACTCGTGTCGAAAATGCTTATTTAAATTGACAGAAAACAGTTAAAGTTGATCAAAGAAATTATTTTATTTCTTGATGGTTTACAAAAGAAACATAAGACTCTATTTGTAGAGTTACAATACTATTAGTTTCTAATTTTATAATATATTTACTAGCTTTTAATATATTTAGTAGTTCTAATATTTTACTAGTTTGTAATATTTTATATTTCTTAATACCTCAATATAAGAACAATATTATATTGAAGATCTTAAAATATTGAAATATATTCCAACAAAAACTACCGAATTAAATTCCAATAACCTCACTTAGTAACATGAGTTCAATTAGTGATTTTATATCGAATTCATCGAACAAATTCAACATGAAGTCGCCAAAGTGAACTAAAAAAAAAGTAACCGTAAGTTTACTCTAGTTCAAATCAGTTGACTCGTGTCGAATTTCTTAATAAAATTTGACAGGAGAGCACACCAAATTGAACTCCAATAATCTCGCTTAGTTATTAAAGTTCAATTCGGTGACTTTATGTCGAAATCATATAACAATCTCGACATGATGCTCCCAAACTCACTCCAAAACTCTCACTTAATTTACTGCACCTAAAATCAGTGAGACAATGTCCAAAGTGCATTCGAATTTTGGTGTGGTTTAACCAAATGAAAAATTTAATAATCAAAACTAAAGTAACATATGATTAACCCAAATAACCTATTCAAGTGTACAACAACATGCATAAAACTAATACATACATCAAAACATCAATATAAAGGCATAAAACTAATACATACATCAAAACATCAATATAAAGGCATAAAACTAATACATACATCAAAACATCAATATAAACTTCATAAAAGCATAAACAAAAAAGTGTCCGCCACTATTTGGTGCAAAGCGACAGGACACCCATCTTAAGCCCATGAGATTGTGCGATCGAGTCTTTGTGGAAGCAGTTTGCCATCAAGATTTATCCGATATAATTTAGACAATATAGTAAATAATATAATAATTCATCAGACTTTAAGCCTCTTTCATGTTGTCGGATTTTAGGCCTATTTCATTAAAGCATAAAAAAAAGTTCGATTTAGAGTCGAAGAAGTTGATGCTGCCATAGAACGTGCAATTCGTGCGAGAAATTAGAGAGCGAGAGAAAGAAGTTTTACGAAAGGATCGAAGCCCGAAGGAAGGCCGTTTGGTGGAGTCAAATTTTTTGAGTCGGCGTCAAATTTTGTTCATATGTGAACGAGTGTTTTTTTTAGAGAGAGGTGCTTATAGAAAAACAAGGGTGCTTTTAAAGGCCCTTTAAAAAGAGGGAAGGGGGGGCTATAAAACATACCTAAATATTCTTGTTGTGGAAATTAGAAATATAGCAATCCGGTTCTTAAATCACTCATCACCCCTCTTTCGCTCTCAAATTTTTTTTACTTCTTCACTTCGAAGCTTCAACTGTAGAGAGAGAAAGTGATAATGGAGGAGGATATTTCAGGGATTGCTCTCCCATCAGGACCAGACGGAAAGAAACGACGAGTGACCTATTTCTATGAACCCTCAATCGGAGATTATTATTACGGTCAAGGTCATCCGATGAAACCCCATCGTATTCGTATGGCTCATAACCTAATCGTTCACTACAATCTTCATCGATTAATGGAGATTAACGTTCCTCACCCTGCTGCTCCTGAAGATATCCGTAGATTTCACTCCGACGACTATGTTGAGTTCTTGTCTTCAGTCTCACCTGAAACCCTTCATGATCATACTCATTCTCGTCACCTTAAACGATTCAATGTTGGTGAAGATTGTCCTGTTTTTGATGGATTATTTGATTTTTGTCAAGCTTCTGCTGGTGGATCTATTGGTGCCGCTGTTAAGTTGAATCGAGGTGATGCTGATATTGCTTTGAATTGGGCTGGTGGTTTACATCATGCTAAGAAGTGTGAAGCTTCTGGATTTTGTTATGTCAATGATATTGTTTTAGGGATTCTTGAGTTGCTTAGAGTTCATAAGGTAAGATTCTGATTTCTCATAAATATCATTAATTCTAATCATGGGTTTGATTTTATTAGTATTATTATTTCTGTTTCAATCTATATACTAGTAGTTAAAATCTTGATTAATGTTGATAATTGCTAAGGCTTGGTCGTTATACATTATTTAAGCTAAAAGTTGTTAAAAGTACTTCTTCAGTTAGTGTAGATTTTATGCTTGATTATATGGGTCGCATCGCTCTTTGATCGATATGGGTCTAATCTTCGATGTCTGACTGTCAAAGTTTCGATTCATTCAGTTTTGGGGGTTGAGTTGTTAAAGAATTCTAGTAATAGTAATTTCATTAGGGGGTTAACTCTAGTTTTGCTACTATTGTTTCTTTCTTTCTTTTTCTATTGGTTGATTGGCGTATAGTTAGGCAATTTTATTGTCTGGGTAACTTGCTATTTCATTACCTGTGGCTGTATGCTAGAAATACTTGTTGAAATCTTGTTGGAAGGAGTACAATAAATTTAATTTCTTAGATGATATGTTAGTAATTTTATGCGTAGGTGGCCTTGTCTATCATTAGAAGCTTCTTACGAGATATATTGTTCGATATGCATTACAAAGAAAGTTGAAAGAAATTTCAGAATCTCCCTCCTTGCCTTATATAGATAGAAGTATGGGAGTGGAACTCAATGGCATTAAGTTCATATAGTGGATAAAAAGTTAGATATTATGTAAGTCTATATGAAACACATGCGACTTTTTCGACCTTGTTTTGCCTGGGTAACAAGACCATGGCATGTGACTGGAGGAAATTCAGGAAATCTATATGCTTAAATTTCACATAGGACAGTAGAACAAGACTTCGTATGGAGTACACAGACCTCCCCTGCTTTGAAAGACCTCTTATGACTCTTCTTTTCGACTATAAACGATGGAGTTGTCCAATGCGATGTATAAAAAATGATCGATTTACCATCGTTTACCACTTCATGGTAAGGTACTACATATGTGAGGGCACCATTTTATTTGAAGAGATTTTCTGAATTGGGAAGGTTTTAGGTCCATGTGTTACAGTGATTAGTCTGATAATTTGTTAACGTAAATAACCGATGAAGTCATTTTATATGTGAATTAAAATGTAACTTTTTCGTTGCTCTCTTTTGGGTCTGTCACTTTAAAGACTCAACTTTTTCTCCACCTAAACAGATGTAATTGTGTTAATTTAGAATACCCTTAATCTTTATTCTCTTATTACGCTCGATTTTAATAAAGTATCTGATGATTTTGTTTTGTGTGATACTACTATCTGGCAGCGGGTTTTGTATGTTGATATCGATGTTCACCATGGAGATGGAGTTGAGGAGGCATTTTTCACCACTGACAGAGTCATGACTGTATCATTCCATAAATTTGGGGACTACTTTCCAGGGACGGGGCATATTAAGGACATTGGTGTAGGGCCTGGAAAGCATTATGCCCTTAATGTACCTCTCAATGATGGAATTGATGATGAGAGTTTTAAAGGTTTATTTCGACCCATCATTCAGAAAGTTATGGAGGTTTATCAGCCAGAGGCGGTTGTTCTCCAATGTGGAGCAGATTCTTTATCAGGAGATAGATTGGGGTGCTTCAATTTGTCTGTTAAGGGTCATGCAGATTGCTTAAGATTTATCAGGTCTTTTAATGTACCTTTAATGGTCTTGGGAGGGGGAGGATACACCATCAGAAATGTTGCCCGTTGTTGGTGCTATGAGGTCTCTCTTTTTGGCCATTGTTCTTTTTTTATTTACATTCTTCTTCTCTTAAAATTGTATTTGGTTAATTAACATTCTAACTTAGTTTCAACATTTTTTGTGTTTTAATGTGCAGACTGCAGTTGCGGTTGGAGTGGAGCCTGAGAATAAACTTCCTTACAACGAATATTACGAGTACTTTGGTCCAGACTACACTCTTCATGTTGACCCAAGCAACATGGAGAATCAAAACAATCCAAGAGATTTGGAGAAGATAAGGTAAATGTTACGTGACTTTTGTAAGCTTTCTCTAGAGCGATATCTAGAAAAATTGGACGAAATCAAAAAGTAAAGATTCCAGCTAGCCTTAGCTGAGTTAGCAATGACATTTTTTGTCAAATAGGAAATTCAATCTGTTGATATGTTTTAACAAGAATTCTCTGAAAGTTAAGTTTAGCATGGTTAGTTAAAAAAAACGGTGTTAGTGGCACCAATCCCATTATGCAGGCATGTAACCCAGTGGCTGTTTTATCTCATCCTCTTTTTTTCGAATTTTGGGGGGCAAATGTACATGAAAGAGAGGCCATTGGATCAACTTGATGTTCTATATGTGCAACACTAATAGACGTTTTATTAGTACAATTTCAGCACTCAATCAGGCGTTATGTACTTTATTGACTTCTAAGTTGTAACTCAATTAAGGTTGTCTTATCAAATCCTTTAGAAGAAATGATTTTGGTGGTTATGGGTATAGCATTAGTTAGTTTTCCACTGCATATAGGATATTTGAGCTGCACCTAGGGAGTTATAACTATCGTCAGATATTAAGTCTTTCAAGTGGTTAGCATTTCTTTGGCTGTTGATATAGGTGTGAAGCCTTTTGTCTCCTGATTTTTGTTATGGGAAACTTGGTTTGGTAAGGCTTTGGTTTTCATAGATAAACTCTGGCATGGAACATACAGTTGTTTTAGTATTGCTAAACTTAGCTTTACCTTATAAATAGCATTTAAATAAAAAATTATATGTTTACTGTAACTAATTTTCGAAAAGGAGACATGGCGTATGTGTATTAACGCTTGGTAGCTATAATTGTAATCTACACTTGCTTTTGTTATTAACATTTGAAGTTAAGCATCATATTAATATCCCTATAAGTAGTGCCCCTGATGAAGTATTAGTGGTTGATATAGGACATGTTGAATTATATTGGTCAGATGGAAAAATGGCCTATATATCATGGATTTCATTTCCATTTTTTGGTGGTTAGAAATGGTTCCAGCAATCTAAGAGTTATTTCTGATTGTGTACTTTGCTGTAGGAACTTTCTGCTAGAGCAACTTTCAATGATAGAACATGCTCCAAGTGTACAATTTCAGGCAAGGCCACCCGATACAGAAGTTCCAGAAGAGGTAAAATAGTCGAATTACTCTTTCCACTTTTATTTTTGTTGTTATGTGATGGTGTATTCAAGTCATTTTGTTGGAATGATTTGGATGTGTAGGATGAGGAGCGTATGGATGAAAGGCCTAAGTGTCGCATTTGGAATGGCGATACATACGGGTCTGAATCTGAGGAAGAACAGAAGCCTCAAATTAACGATTCTAGCAATGAAGGTCAATCAGTTGTCCCAAGGTAATACTGTTTTATATTCATCATGTCATATCTTATTCCAAAAAGAACCTTGTGTGGGAGAAAATCATAGTTTTATTGATATCCATCTAAAGCAGCGGCAGAAAATCCATTCTTCTGTATAACCACTGGCCCATGTCACATATACCCGATTCTAGTTTTAACTGTTCGATAAAAACAACCAATGATAACTGCCTTGCTCAAAATCAGTCGGATCACATTATTCTGGCCTAACATCTCTCGTTCTTCTTATTTCAATTTGAATCCAGGGACATAAAAGAAGAAGCCATGGATGAAGATCCTCCATCTCCTTTTCAAATACAAGATCCTCCATCTCCTTTCCAAATAGAAGATCCTCCAACTCCTTGGCCAAAACAAGATACTCCGTCTCGTTTAAAGGATGAAAATCATACATATCAAATATGAAGCAGGTAAACTATATGAATGATCAAACATAATCCTCTGATCAGATCTCATAACCAAATTACATACAGATATTAACATTCGCATTCGGAGAGATTGTTCTATGATCCGATCATTATATGTCATACTTTTCATGTGTGGGGTGTTGAAGGAGGTAGGCCCTATGTTTTCTTTTCAATTAGCTAGCAGATTACAGATATTATCCCTATTTTCACCCTTTTCTTAGCTTGGGCAACTGAAGAATTATACAGAGTAATGTAGTACTCATAATTGTCGATTTGTTCAGAAAACTATTGTTATTGTAAAAGACAACACAGGTAATATGAGGTTTCTTTTCTGTGACAAAACAGAGGGTGTAAGTGGAGTGTTATAATAAGTCTTTATACCTTCCATGTTTGCTCAAAAAAAATGGGTAGGGGCAATTTGGTCCTTCGACTCTCGGGAAATGTGGAGGGAGAGCCCTAGGTGTAACCCGCTTCTTACTTTTTGGCGCGAAACGCGTTCTCAATTTATTTCAAATTCCCGCCAAAAAGAAAGAGGAGAGCGGGCAGGTCGGGTAGAGAGTAATGTCAGAATGGGCAGTTAGGGCAGAGAAAAGTAAAAAAGCGGATTATAAGGGGGGGAATAGAGAAAAGAGGATAAAAATGAGGATGAAAGCTGGATATATATAAAGTAGTAGTAGTAGTAGTAATAAACTCTGATACCTTTTATGAATCATCATGATCTACTTCTGCTTCTTAGGATTCGTTTGAAAGCCATGTGTTGATGTCTACTCACATATTCACATTGGATTCCTCTCTCTCTCTCTCTTCGAATTCTAGGGTTTCTTTTTCTTCTGAGTTTTTCTTCTGAGTGTTTCTTCTGCTACTATGTTTTGGCAGTCATTAACTTCTTCAAATTTTCCCATCTTAATTCCTAACTGAACACAGAATGCTGTAGAAATCAATTTTCTCTTAAAAAGTTCCTTCCTCTTCTAGAATCTAATGGAGAAATGGGAATCTTTAAAGGCAACCCTTTTATTATTAAAGAATGCAATTTTTAGCCTTTGGTTTGGTGAATTCCATTTGACCAAGTATGGCAACTTGAAGGCACTGTACTCAAAGTTGGTGTAAGACCAAATTTAAAGGTTTTTTTTTCACTCACTTTTAGTTTTTTCTCTCTAAAAATCTGAAAGCAAATGAAATCTTAGATCTCCCAAAATTCAAATTCCTAAACATTATCACCAAAATGGCTTAACTAAACCTAATTTGTGCACCAGCGCATTGTGTTCTCAAACTGTAGATGCAAGAGATACATCTTTGTTCCAAACCACTGTAGATGAAGGAAGTTCCAAAAAAATTAAAGAAAGGTCAAACAACTACACCAAATCAATTTCTGGAAAGGATTCCATCTCCAAAGATGTATATAAACATACCTAACACTTCAATACATGTTTGATGAAGTATTTTTCGGTAAGGAGAAGAAAAAAATCTGAAATGCGAGCTTGAAATCAGTCTGGTTTAGAATTAATCCCACAAGTTTGCTTCAAAGTCGAGTGGGATGTCTAGAAATTCTAATATGGTACAAGATTAAGGACCCAAATTTCATTATCCAGTGTAGAGTTAGCTAGGCTTACACGTCATAGGCCTAATGCCCACCATGTCACCTAACATAATTTTTTCAAAAAAGAAACGCCACAATTGAGAAAACATGTGAGAAGAATCGTCCACAGATAAAATCAAGTAACAAGTAAAAAATATTTAAGGTCCCATTAGCTTTTAGTTGATACCTTCAATTGGATCAAAATCTTAAGGTGAAAATTAGTTTGAAGGACATATTCTGATTCGAAGAAATGACAGAATAGTACATGATTGAAGTGATTTTGATGGCTGATGCATTTGGTCACAGTACACACTACACAGCCAGCCATTAGAGAATCTTCCTCTGTTCTTCCCCATCTATTCCTTTTCTTCTTCATGGTCCCTACGATTCATAACCCTCCCACAATGAAAAACAATTCTTCCACTGCCACAAGTGATGTTGTTTTCTTCGAGGTAATCTTCTTTTTGAACTTTAGGTTGAGAAGGATGTCTGTCGGCTCGAAACCTGGTTCAAAACTCCCGAGGGCCGAGTCCATAGCACTCATGGGGCTACTAGACAAGGTCACACAGGTCGTGCTAGTGTACTAACCACACTATGATATCAGTTGGATATATAATAGGTTAATCCACCATTTATTAACGTTGACCTAAAATTAGGTTTTTCGGTCTTTTAGCCCCTACAAAAGTAGCCGTGGCTTGCAAACATTTCAGGCTATTGGACTGGATCCAGGTTAAAAAACTTCTCAGCAAGCTTAAGCCCGCACGGGAGCCCTAATGTAGAAATGAGTACGACAACTTACCCGATTGAGCTCGTGCCTACCCATACTTTAAGATAAGAAAATAAGTCTACCATGCATGTTTCTAAGTCCTAAATAAAAAAATTATCGAGTACGATGGAAAATTTATTTATATTTGATTAATGTTAGTATAAAATCTCTGCAGCAATCCCACAAAATGTTAGTTTATAGACGTAAAAAGTAGTTTAAAAAGATAATTAGGCTAAGTTATCATGTCATCATCTTTTACCAATTGCCGCTTTAAGTGACATAATAATGTATCAAAGAATATTCTTTCTTCCTCCATTCTACAAATAAAATTGTTATCGTTTAAAAAGGTGATACATGTACTAGAGCAACTCCAATCCCAGTTCGTTTTAAGTCGGAAAAAATATTTTTTTCATCAAAAAATTTCAGTTCCAACCCCAGCCTCTCTTGAGGCCGAAAATTTGTACATGTGGGAAACGCGTGTGTAGACTTTTTGTCGTTGTGCGAGAAGCGTATATAATCTTGTGTATGTACGAAACACGTGTTTGAACTATTTTCGAAATAATATTTTTTTCCCAAAGTTGAAAAATTATTCTGAGACCGACAACATTTCTAGAAGATGAGGTGGCAGAGAGAGGTTATGAGATGGAGGAGAGAGAAATGTTGACTGGTTAACGGTGTTATAACGGAAACTCAAAAAAGGGGCCGTATGGGTATTTTTGCTAATCTAGGGGGCTAGGCAGGAAGCTGGTCACAAAGTTGGGGGCCACTTGCGAAATAACCCTTTTAATTATTAGTGTCTAAGTTTTTGTTAGAGTGAAAGATTTAAAACTAACTAAAGTCAAAAAAGAAAAGATTAAATGTAAGTACATTTAAAAAAAATGGAAATGATCTAGCGGTTGGAGAAAACCCAACGGCTAAAGATGATACCCAACATGACCGTTGGGGTCTCCAATGGTCATGTTGGGGACCTCCAGGCGACTCTAAACCCTGGGTCGGTTGAAGAGGTCGGTTGGGGCTCAGCCCCAACTGACTGAGGTTGGAATTTTCAACCTTAGCCAACTGAGGTTGGACTTTCTAAACTGAGGTTGGAGTTGCCCTTACTAGGGGTGTACACGAGCCGAGCTTTTAACGAGTTGCTCGAGCTCGGCTCGACTATTGCTCGTGCTCGACTCGAATATTAACGAGCCCGAGCTTAACACGAGCTCAAAATCAAGCTCGTTTACATAAACGAGCCGAGCTTGAACATTCTTTAGTGTATCACGAGCTACTCGTGAACAGCTCGTTTAACATACTCTTATAATAGTATAGTACATAATTACATATTAGTATTGAAACTTGTACATGAAATATCAACCATTAAAAAATTATCAGAATATGAATCATTAATCATTATTATTGTATGTGACAAATGATCATTGAAGTATTTTGATGATTTAGAAAATTTTAATTTGAAGTATTTTGATAAACGAGCTTAAAACAATGCGAGCTCGAGTTCGAGCTCGAGCTCTTTCAATCTTATACGAACCGAGCTTGAACAAGTGGACAATTACTCGAACGAGCCCGAACTCGAACTCGAGCTCGAGCTCGACAGTCAAATACACGAACCGAGCTTGAACATCTTACTACTCGGCTCGGCTCGACTCGAGTACACCCCTAGCCCTTACTACAATTTTGTTTTGAACCCTAACCTAATTTAAAAAGATCATTAGCAACTTGCAATAACTTAAATCAAGACGTGGGCCAAAAGAAAAGCTTCATCTTTTTTCTTCTAAGTTCTAACCCCACATTATTTATTGGTCGAAGTAAAACAAGATAGTCTTCCTATTCCAATGCCATTCTAAAGTAGAGACTTGAGAGAGACAGAGGTTAGAGTAAGTGTGGGACTGGGAGTCAATCAATTGTGAAGTACAAGTTGTAGCACCTGAGGCTTTAAAGTCACATGTGAATGAGGGACTTTTGGTGGATGCATAAGAAAAAGATTCATTTGTACCCTGTACTCAACACTGCACAAATTTAACACAATATATAGGACACAAAAGAAGAGTTAGGAGAGAGAGAGAGTGAGAGAGATGGGATTGTGGTATCCTTGGATATAATTACATCCAGTGGGCTATATGCTGGGAAGAAAATCCAAATGGGGTTTTAGGTGCCCACAAACTGTTAAAATGGAAAGTGTTAGAATCGGAGCCGGTTGGGTTTGTCAAACTAAAAAACAAGAAGCGTTCAATGTGTTTGTCTCTTCGAGCGCTTAAGTTTAGAGCCAAGAATTGCTTAAATCCGATTCCATATGAATGAAATATTCAAGTTTGAACGAAAATAGTTACAATTAATTGAGATCCGTTAAGTTGGGGACTAAATGGACATATGGAACAATTACTTTAGGGGGCAAACTATAACGCGCTGAAGATCGATATCAGACGGATGGCGTGCGTATGACGCACTTGATCAGACTACTCGTGATGTCCGTTCAAGCGCATTTCTGGCGGTTTTTTATAAGGTCCCAATTGCGCCCATCGGACATCCCCGAAGCATCCCGCCTCAGGCAGAGGTGGGATAACCTGAGACCTTAATCTGGTCGCTTTTCTTCATTTTTTCGAGTGGATTAGGGGCAAATCCAAGAGATGACATTCTCTCCACGTTTTTAAGCCAAATCCAACGGTCCATATCGCAGTCAACCTAGATTAAGTGAAAAGTCACACTTTTCAAAAAGTCACACTTTTCAAACAGAAAAAACCAATCATGTCCTTAAATCATGTCTCTATTCAATTCCTATCAATAAGACCCTAATTAGACTCCAAAAATAATTTTGATTGTCCATTCCATTTAACATTAAGATATCTATTTTCTAGTCTGTCTAGAATATTGACTCTATGGTGAAAGTAATGAGAATTTTAGTGTGTCTAAAATAACACCTCTATGGGAACGTGAGGAAGATTCTAGTTTGTCTAGAATATCAAGTCAGGAGTATTCTAGTTTATCTAGAACCCAAGTCTCAAATAAGGAACATTCTATTGAATATAGATCTTGGTCTAGAGCATCCTAATGTACTTAGAAGATAAAATTGAAATCAAAAGTTATCTCGAATTCAAGTCTGGAGTTATTTTTAGGCATCAAACTGGTCCAATCAGGAGAAGTGAAAAAGTTCATATTGCTTATGAGGGTTCGCCGTTTTCACCACTGTGGAGTGTGAAGTTCCATCACAACTTTAAAAGAAAGTCTTTGGATCTTAGGAGGCAGTCATGGTACAACTAGTACTGTTGTGGGGGTGTAATCGTTTCAAGGAAAAATAATTTACTATTGCCTTGACTTAACCCACTTTACGTCCATCTTTGTTTTTGTTTGAATAAATATTTACTGTTAGACAATAACGTTGTTATTCTGGTCCGCATACAACCGAGACTATGTTTTCACTTGACAAAATATATAAAGTGACAACTCCATTCCAATTCAACTACGAATAGAAACTCGGTTTTAATAAGGAAACCAGAGAAAGTGAAAGTTCGAATCGTACAATGGGAACCAACATGATTGACCGTGTTTCGGACCATGTTCCAGGCACTCGGATTAACTCTCGAGTGGAGAGACATGATTTCATAATAACTAATGTTACTATTAAAGAAAAATCCAATTAACTCCACAACAAACTCATTGATGGTTGAACTAGGTTAACTCTCACTTGGCAAAGATCAAAAAAGAAAAGATAGATAAGAAACAGATCAAGAACTCAACTCATTAAAATGTAGTAGTTAATACTTCATATAGTTATTGAACTGTACATTAAATACTCTCTTCTGTTAGAAAGAAATCAAGAACAGAGCTGAAACACAAGTAAGAAATAAGATGGGCCTTTTTTTTTTTAACCTAATGATCTAACTAGCTCTATCAATCTGGCAAATAAATACAGAATCTAAATCAGGGTGAGTAAAAAACTTCCTAACACCATTAAAATTACATCTTGAAGAAGGTCTACGCTTTCTTGGAGCTGGTGGGCATGGTAATTTCTCTGGTATTCTAGCTTCTTTGTTTGTTGGTGTTCTTGGACATTCTTCTTCTTCTTCTTGATGATCATTATCCATTTTCTTTCCAATCCTTTTTGTTCTAATCTTCTTTAATGGAGCTTTTACTGGAATTCCAATACTTACCCATTTCTTCCCTTCTGATTCTAGTCCTCCATCTACTTGAACTTTTTGTGAAATCCCCATTTTGAAATCACTCAGAAGTTCAAATCAAAACCCAATTGGGAGAAAGAAAAAAGAAAAAAAGAGAGAGGGAGAGATGAAAGGATTTGGGTAAAGGAAGCTTTATTAATTTGAAGGGAAATCAGGAGAAAGAAGAAAAAGGGTCTGAGCTTCTTTCTCTGTTACTCTTTAAGAGAGAGAGAGAGAGAGAGAGTGAGAGCTTTAAATGAGTAAATGGGGGTTTGAGGAAAGACTTGTGTAGTGCTATAAATTGGTTTAGAGAGAGAAACTAGTGAGAGAGAGAGAGAGAATATATTGGCTGAAGGAGAGAGAAAACCGAGGAAGCCCGTGACCTAAGGGAACTATGAGAAAATGGATTATGATGTATCTATCTTATCAACCGTTGGATGTGATTTTGTACGCGTCATGTATAGATATCGAGGATGATCTAACGATATTTATTTAGGGAAGACATCCTTTTCAGTACACTGAGGTCATAATTACGGAGTACAAAAAAGGAGAGGGGAAGCTGCCCGGGAAAATAGCTGACCGCGGGTAAGCGAAAAAGAAGTCGACTTTGATTTTGGCGCCAAAATTTGGTGTACGGCATTTAATAACGGCTACGTTTCCCTCCAATTTTTCATTTGAAATTCTTCCTATCTAACCCTACCCTTTATCGGTATTTACTCCTTCGTCCTGACGTTTCTCAGTTCTGTACTTCTGTAGAACAATTCATTGACGACAAACATAATAAATTCTCCCGTTATAAAAGGTGACGTCATACGCCTAGATACATGGTGGCTGGATGGGCCTAGATATATATGATCATTAGGCCCAATAAAAGATAGAGTCATTCAACAAAATTGAAGCTTGGAAGTGCCCTAGCTGCCCACTGGCCCACTGTTACTGCTAAATGGGCCTCCTTTCCAAATGGATTCAGTAAGAAGTTTACCGTAGAGGGCACCTTTAGTTCCATAACAACTTCATCATCAACATTTTTAATGGGCCTACATTCTTCTAACTTTCTTTTAGCTTTATGGAAGTGTTTTTTGAGCACTTCCCATCCACTACTCCTACTGCTAAAAACCTTTTGATGTCAGTTAGTTTCTGTCTATCTAACTCAGAGCATCTCCAATGCAAGACTCAAGAAAAACTCTAAAAATCCTATATGTCAAGTGTGGAAAATGGATCTCTAAATGGCTTCTTTCCTATTTGGCCATTTAGAGACACTCTATTGCAAAACCTTCTCCAATGCAACACTCAAGAAAAACTCTAAAAACCTATATTTTGATTTGAAACTTATAGATTTGCTTATGTGGCTCTTAGATAATCTCGAGAGGACACTCTAAATTAGAGTGTCCTCTTAAGGATCTCTAAAATAAATCTAGACACATCACTTTAGAGATTGGTGTTGAGTTTTGCATTGGAGATGAATTTAAAAAAAAAAACTCTAAAAAATTCCTATGTGGCCCCCTAAGATTTAGAGTTTGAGTGTTGCATTGGAGATGCTCTCATTTATGATCCATCTCTCCCACTCGCTCACTCGATCTGTTCACTCGATTTATCTCACTCCATCTCTCCCTCTATCTCTCTCTCACTCGATTTCTCTCTATCCCATTTCCTTTTCTTTTTGGTTCATGATTGGCGAGCAGTTGTTGTTAGAGGGTTTCGCTTTGCCATCTACTGTGATCTTAACCAAGAAAGTTGGTCCAAGTGTACGAGTTTATCCAAAGAGTGATGAAATGTAGAGTTGATAGAAAGGGTGGTGCCTTACACATTTCCTACATAGCTTGTACTTTATTTATTTTTTTGTATAAACATCTAAACATTTAACGACTAAACTACAACTAACAACATAACTTCTACTTTATTGTTAAGTAGATAATGCCCTCTAGCTCATTTAGTACGGGAAACTAATTGTTCATCGCCAAATTTATTCTGATTTTAGTGTGTAGTGCATTGGATTCGTCAATAATCACTCTAATATGTACGCCTTACTATTACATGACCTATCTGTAGTGCAGTGCTCTACTTTTCTAATGTTTGGCCGTTCGTGTGGCATTACTATTATTTATATACATTAAATTCAACTATATATCCCATATTTTAATGGTGTTTATTCAAAATTATTCCTTAGAATATAAGAAACAACATTTGGAATTGTTAGGGATTTAGGGCCAGCAAATTGTAAACCTTTTCTCAGCCCATTTTCACATACTAAAAACATAAAAAATTGACATAACCTCTAGAGAAAGATAGGACTTACAATTCTTGTTCTTTTGGTAAAGAGATAGAATTTAAAACTCACCATGCACCACCAACCCACAGAAAATGAAAAAGGTGGCAGTTTTCTCTCCATCACACCATCTGTTAGAACTAGGGTTAAGAAGAAGAAGAAGAAGAGTTACAAATTTAGGGTTCTGATGTTTCTCTTTGTATGGTCAAAGACCCAAGTCAAAGTGAATACAAGGAGTCCATTTCAAAGCCAGCAACTCAGCAACTCTTCTCTTATAGGCACCCACAGTGTCCCTGAAATAATAAAACAGATTAGTTAGTTAGTTAATCTAACAACTAATCTTCTCTTTTCTGTTATAATAACAGACTGTCTCTACTCTCTCTCTACTTAGTATATAAGTTGTGTAATAATAGTTTTTCATTAAGAACATTGTACTACTATTACAATCAAGATTGAATTAAAATAGAGTTGGAGAATTTCTTACATGGTATCAGTTAGGTTAAAGATCCAAAGCTAAGTTTTCTTCTCTCCAACTCAATAGCAATCATTCAACATCTCGCAAAATTCAACATGAAACAAAATCATGATCAAAATCAAGTAAAATCAAGATCACAATCAAGTAAAATCAAGTAAAATCAAAGCCAAAATCAAGTAAACTCAGTGATCAAGAATCACTTACTGTTTTTCCGCACTCATCACCAACAATCTATTGGTTCTTCATCATTTCTTCATCCTTTCTTGATCATGGCAACTCAGCTTCAAGGTAATCTTCCTCCCATTTCTTCTGTCTTTAGTTTTATAACTGAGAAACTAGATGACAACAATTATTTAATGTGGAAAGACCAAGTTGAAACTCTACTTGGAACCTATGAGCTATTAGGGTTTGTCACTGGCTCTATAGAAGAACCTCCCCAATTTCAGTACATTCATAATGTAGAGCAAGTAAACCCAGATTTTCAATGTTGGAGATCAAAAGAAAGTTTTGTAAAGTCATTTCTCAAAAGTGTCTTATCAAAATCAGTGTATTTGGATATATATGGTCTGAAATCAGCTAAAGATATATGGGATTATCTTAATCTAACAAATAATGAAGCACTTGAATCCAAGAAGGATCAACTTAGAAGAAAGCTGCATACTTTAAAGAAAGGAAATACCTCTATAGCAGATTATTTGAGAGAAATCAAACAACTCTCAGACTCTTTGTTATCTATTCATGATAGAGTACATGAGTCTGACCTTGTTAGAATAGCAATTCAAGGTCTAACATCTGACTATGATCAGTTTACTATTGCCCTAAGAGTCAATAATGAAGATTTATCTTTAGCCCAACTCAAATCTAGGCTCATTCAACATGAACAATGGTTATCTAATAAGGAGACATATCAAGAAGTCTATTATGCCAACATATCAAATTGGAAATCAATTCAAAAATACAAACCTTCACCATCTTACTATAGAAATCCCTCTCATTCTAAGAAGGAAGGTGTTGTTCCGAATAATCAAAGTGCTCAATATAAAAATAAGAGGGCATATGATTTTGATTTTTCCTCAATTCCATGTGGAATATGCAAGAGATGGGGCCATTCAGCAGGAGTATGTTATTTCAGGTACAAGCAAAATAAGTCACTAACAGGTTATCATACTGAAAACCATATTCATAAGGAAGAACTAGATGTTAATGAAGGTGTCAAATCACCTAAGTCTTATTCATATGAAGTAGAATGTAAAGATGCAGAAATATATGAATATGCACAAAGTGATAATCAACAATTTCATGAGTGTTATACTGCCATAGATATTCAAGAACAGGAGGATGTATATTTCGACTGTGAATCAGAAATGCTCCAAGATGATATTCCAAGTGAAGAATGGTATAAGTCACTTACAAAGAGACTATATATATCCAGACATGCTATTTTTGATGAAGGAAACTATCCTTATGCCAACATCAGTAAAATACAGTCAAGTAGTGATCAGAATTCAAGGCCACATATTTCATTACCTTTGCCAACAGTCACCAACTCTTCAATCCTTACCACTGAACTGGGTACATCTAATACTCATACTAGCTCATCAGCTAGTTCAGGTCTTAAAGGTTTGGCTTCTCATGAATTAGGGACATCTAGTTTCCAAACCATTTCACCAGTTAATTCACAGGTTCCAACACCTACTATAGAGATTGATCAAGTGGTAACTAGAGGTAAGGATGGCATTATCAAAAGTAAGCAGTTACCTGCAGACTTTGTGGCCGTCTACTCCTCACCTCACAATGTCAATATGGCCTATCTATCAATTCTTCCCTTACCCACTAAAGCATCAACATATAAAGAGGCAGAAATACATAATGAATGGGGCCATGCTATGAATGAAAAATATCAAGCACTTCAACAACACAAAACTTGCTCTCTTGCCCCTTACAATATTCAACTGAATATTTTGAGTTGTAAGTGGTGGTTATACAAGTTCAAACAGAAAATTGGTGTTTTCTTTACAAAGGTTCAAGGCAAATACAATAAGCCATCCATATGGCTTTCAGAATGGTAAAATTGACAACTCAATGTTTGTGCATCACAGTAAGTCATATATGATGGTATAGAAGTCACATATGAAGATTCTACCAGCATATTACTCATGTCACAAAAGAAATATACCTTTGAGCTTACAGTTACTTCAGAAAGCTCCACTATTAAATTCAAAATCAGCAAAGTTACCAATTTCCTGTGTAAAAAGGGTCTCCATCACTGATGGTGATGAGTTGTTTACTTCACCTGAGTGCAGGAGCTTGGTAGGTGCACTCTATTATCTCACTCTTACTCGTCTAGACATCTCGTACGCAGTACATTACGCGGCACAATTCATACATAAGCTGTCAACAACAAGCATGGTTATTATTATCAAGAAGATACTTCGATATCTAAAAAGGGTTGTGAGCTCGGGAATTTGTTTATCTCATGGAGTTCTAAGAAACAAGCAAGTATAGCAAAAATCGTCAAAAAGAAGCTGGATAAAGCTTTATCTACAACAGTAACAGAGTTGCTTTCGTTGTCTTACCTCATGAGTTGATTTGGTTGTCTTTCCAACGATCTTTTTACTCTCTATTTTGCTAATCTCAGTGCTAAGCATCTTCAATGGTCTATTTTGCTTCGAACCCTATTTTTCATGAGAAAACGAAGCATCTAGTGGTCGAATTTTCACTACGTCCTTGATTTGGTTTCAATTGGATTGGTAGACATTAAACATATAGCAACTTGTAGATTTACTCAATAAGGGGTTATCTTTTGATCTTGAAGACAAACTGATGGTTTCTCGGAGTCGTCACCATCGGTTTGAGGGGGGATGTTAGAACTAGGGTTAAGAAGAAGAAGAAGAAGAGTTACAAATTTAGGGTTCTGATGTTTCTCTTTGTATGGTCAAAGACCCAAGTCAAAGTGAATACAAGGAGTCCATTTCAAAGCCAGCAACTCAGCAACTCTTCTCTTATAGGCACCCACAGTGTCCCTGAAATAATAAAACAGATTAGTTAGTTAGTTAATCTAACAACTAATCTTCTCTTTTCTGTTATAATAACAGACTGTCTCTACTCTCTCTCTACTTAGTATATAAGTTGTGTAATAATAGTTTTTCATTAAGAACATTGTACTACTATTACAATCAAGATTGAACTAAAATAGAGTTGGAGAATTTCTTACACCATCTAACAAACTTGTTTTCTCATGCAAAACTCCAATACCCTCTTTACCAACAAGTGTCTTCATTTCTCCACCTGTCTTTCCCTTTCATTTCTTTATATACACCTTTCCTTTCTCACTCTTATCTCATCTCTTAAAACCATCATCTCCAAATACTACCCAAATCATCTCCAAAAACCATTTAAAAGGTCATCATCATAATCATCATCCATGGCTGAACACCACCAGCAACACCCAATGGGAAGTATTAAAAGCATGCTTCCTGATAAGGGTCCATCGACATCACAAATAGTAGCAGTTGTATCTTTGGTACCAATTGGTGGTATTCTTCTCACTATATCTGGTTTAATCTTAACTGCCACCATTATAGGTTTGGCATTAGCAACACCAGTATTTGTTATATTCAGTCCTGTTTTGGTACCAGCAGCTATAACAATAGGTTTAGCTGTGACTGGGTTTTTAGCTTCAGGTGCATTTGGACTTACTGCACTCTCATCTTTGTCTTGGATCATCCAAGCTATTAGAAGTACTAGTTTACAGGCAGCAAAACGTGTGGGTGAAACGGCTGGACAAGTGGGCCAGAGGACTAAAGATATGGGCCAAAGTATCCAACAGAAAGCCCAAGAAACAACTAGGACATGAGCTGATGATGAATAATCTAGTATGGCCAGCCTTTCAATGGGTGTTTGTTTTTCTTGTCAGGAGTCTCAGTTTTTAACAGGGGTGTGTGTGTTAGGGTTTATAGTGGTGGTGGTGGTGGTGGTGGTGGTGGTGGTGGTGGTGGTGGTGGTGTAAGTGCATGTTGTTTCTAGTACTATGTAGTATTATAATAAAACGGCGGGGGATTCTCTATTACTAGGTCAGGCTTAGGAGGATGAGCAAGTCTTGTTCCTTTTATGTTATATCTGTTTGTAGAGAGATTTTACAATATAAATACTGATGTTCGCTTCCTTTATCCGTTCTTCAATTTTCTTCTTTACAATTCTTGTTTTTTTCTTCTTCTTTCTCTTCCCTGAGGAAGCAAAATTTTATCATTAATTGAGAAACTCAAAGCCTGCACAATTGGATGCCTATGGCATCCCAATCTCTTTTTTTTGGTTGGATATGTAAAGTATATGCCTGGTTGATTGCAATTTTTTTTGGTTGGATATGTAAAGTATATGCCTGGTTGATTGCAATCGGGTCGGAAATTTGCTTTCCATAAGAGTAACGCATGTGAGCAGAACCATAGGTATCATTTCCCGTTTCCTGCCACTAGTAGTGAAGTATGATTTTGATTTCACTGTACTCTTTTGGATTGAAGGTTTTGCCTTTCGAAAAGGCCTTTGGGCTTTTCACCGCTAGCTTTCTAAAAGCTTAAGCTCATGCTTGCCTCGGTGATAGCCCTCAAAAGCCCAAAAGGCATAGCTTTGGACTCATTTTTGGTTAGAGGCTTAGGCTTGGGCTCATTTTTTGTTAGAGGCTTAGGCTTGGACTCACTTTGGCTCATAGGCTTACGGTCGGACTCTGTTTGGGTCTTGAAATCAGGAGTATCTCAATCCGCATAAACTGGTGCATGACTTAGAAGAACAACAAATACAGATAGTTCCCAATCAAGAAGGGACCAAGATTCGATTGCAGTTCCATTGAACATTTTACATAACCCATAGAATTTGATTTTTCTGTGTGTGTCACTTTTGTCTCATTTTCACTGAAATCAGAAAGAAAAAAACAGATGATAACTCGAATACATCAACTCTTACGCTAGTGTTGTACTCCGGCATCAGATTCAACATTGCCAGAATTCCCGTCCGACTTAGGGGCGTTGTTGGGAATCCAAAACGTCAAAACAGAGGAAGCTGCTACAAACATGGCCCTACGAGGTGCCCACTTTAAGCACGTAGCTGCACCAATGTGGCTATTCCAGCATGCTACCTGTCATTTGCCATAGTTGCATTTGAACCATATCGGCAAAAGCACATATATATGTGTATAGATAGATAGATAGAGATATACCTCGTTTCGCTTGTTGATGCTCCATGCACGTAGTGTTCCATCTCCAGATCCTGCAGTAATGAGATGAAATTAGATACAGAGTATCTTTCACGTAGGTTTCGGGTAGAATTATAGCAGCTAATTGGGTTTGCGGTTTCTCCCTTATGATGTTTAGTTTGTGAACATCTAACTCACAATCAATTGGTAATTACTGGAGATGACCTAGATATTGTTTACTTTTTCTTTTTGTTGAAAAGATATTGTTTACTTGGTTATAAGACTTTCTTTTGTCTACGTGAGACTATTCTCACACGCCCGTCATGCGAGGCAGTTCTTTGAGCCTAACATGTTCTTTTGTTCACGTCCTCCACGTCACAGTTGAACCTGTGACGTGTAGGCCTAGCTCAGATACTATATTAAATTGTGGGCATATAACTAAAAACCAGTTGGTAAAAAATGGATAGGTCCTACATATTGTGTACTTGGTCCCATTTCTCTATGAGGGACTATTCTAAAGGAGAAAAATCTAATCTTACTGAGGATTTGATATTGTGTACACTTCAACTCTACTGAGACTATGTTTTACTGAGCCTCAATCTGGGAGTACACTTCAGAGGAGTTGTGTTCATGTGACTGCATTTGAAGAATAAATATTCAGATCAGAATTTACCAGACACTACATATTGCCCATCTGGTGTGAAGGTTGCTTCCATTGCCACATTTGGAGATGGATCTAAGCTGAACCCACAAAGCTGTAATGGCAGAATCATTGGTTAAAAATAAAGAAGTTACTAATCAATAAAGAAAATCACAAGTAAACGTAAGATAAATAATAACACTTAACAGTACAGGAAATTAGATACTTTACGAAAGAAAAGTTTCGCGAAAAATCATAGTATGTCTTTTTATCGAAGTGGTTTACCCAATACACACCTTGTCTCCTGCATAAGCATCAAGAATATATATGTTGTTGTTTGTTGTTGTCAATAGCATAGACTTGCCATCGTTACTAAATTTGATGTCAGTGACCTCAGCGGTATCTCCACCGACAAAAAAAGTATCAAATGGACCCTGCATTATGCGGAGAAAATTATTATGATGACTCTATAATTGATTCCTTAAACAGGTAACTTCTATATGAGATATCGACCTTATCATATGAACGTGAATCGAACAATTTAATAGCTCCCCCTTCCATCGCTACTGCAAATACAAGACCTTGTTGATCGTATGCAACAGTGGGCCTACCTCGTAAGCGTAGTATTCCCTGAAAACTATAACAGTAAGCATGAATCACTAAAGATTGTAAAATGTCAACTGCACCTTAAACAATTCATCGCCCTTTTCCCCTTTCATTCATTACTTGGCATTTACAAGTATGACAAGAATTTTTCTTACTGTCAAATCAAATGCAAAACTGTAAGAAAATTTAATTTCTTATCTGCTAAGTGCTTACCCAACACTACCCATTATGACTTCCGGAAAATTGAAGAGAATTTATATCCATATTATATGATTTACTCAATTTTGTTTTGCTACTTGACATACAAACTCGACATGGAGTGTATCAAGAGTGAACGCCTAGTACCCATTCACAGTAACTGAAGGTAATTTAACGTTGTATGTTTACCCTGTGAATAAACAACTTAGATTTGACAATTACTTTAACCAAAAAGATATATGAGACTCGCGGCTGGAGAAGAGAACAAAAGTCGAACCTGGCAGCTGTTTACACGAAGATCCCATATCCTAACACTGTGGTCAAGTGAGCCAGACATGAAGCTGTCGTTTATTGGAGACATGCAGAGTGAAACAATTCTATAGCCAAAGGGTAAAAGGTAAATATCAGAAAATATCATAAACAAAATATAACCCCAAAAGTTGCTTAGTCAAACAGTTTCCATCTTGTTCAGTCACTTCAAAAAATGCATAAACTTTTAACCACAATAGTTGTGCTCACCTCTCTTTGTGCCCTTTGAAGTAGCGGAGGCATCGATTATCATACATAGAAAGATAGCGCAAGGACTCTAGCAAAGGAAATAAAAAAAATTACCCATCATTTTTGTTGAAAACATTATTATATTTTGGGGCACTAAAACGAAGATAAAGCGTGTAGCTTTAGGATAAATACCGCCTGTGGAATCCAAATTGTATGTTGAAGAACATATAACAGAGCTTGGATGGTGTGTAAAGCATATTCGGTCAGCCCCATGCTTCTTATGGTATGTGGTCTTCAACAACCTGAATATTGAACAAGAAGGACCAGAAAGTATTACAAATCCCTCCATGTATTAGGTAAAACTGTAAAAGTAAAACTCCTAGAATTCTCTTTAAAGTAATTTCTTTTTTAATGAATAACAGCAAAAATGTAGATCTGATAACATGGTACTGATAGGGAATAAACACGAACATTCTAATACTCTTCGAAGCTTTCATACAATCCGGGATTGGGAACAAAAGCTGTTGAGGCCTCTTTAAATGCACGATTCAGACACTAAGAAGGTTAGGTGACCACCTCTAACAGGGTTCTTTTCAATTCTCAAAAGGATGGTTACTTGTCATGACTCATGAGATAACAAGGACGTCACTGGTTGACTTGTTAGTTCTTACTTTTTGTTATCTCCTCTAAGCTCTAACACACAATTAAGAATTATGCTTCAATTTTTACCATACTGTTATACTTTCTTATCTAAGTATGATATGATTTATTTCTCAATAGCATACTTACGTAGCAGTTGCGATGTTGTAAAACCTCACAGAATCATCCTCACTGGTAGTAACCAAAAGATCATCAGTACGGTGAAAATCAACCGAATTTATCTTCCCGCCCTGAAATCCAACAGAACTTATTAAGGAATTAACAAAAAACTTGCAAATAAGATCCGGACCAACATAAAAGATCCCACCAAATTCAAGCACGATGTAAAATTTATGAAGAAGCAAGTGTGGTTAACTATAAAAAGAGATTGCTGAGGAAGCAATCACAAAGAAAACAAAACCAAACACTTCACCAACTCCCCATGGAGTTCATTTGACTAAATTTACTTATAGATTCATTTATTATAATATAAAACTGGCAAAACGGGCAAGGATCAGGAAATATCTGGTCTTAACGGAACATATTCTAACATCTCAAGCCATGATGATTACACCATTTTGAGCTGTTTGCACAAATTTGGAAATTTGATGATCTAGCCAGTCTATGTTGTCAAAGGCAAGCCCGAGAGTGTGGTTTATATGGACTTACTTTCCCCGAAGTGTCTTGGGTCTATTTCAAAAGCCAGCTCAAGAGGTGCGCCCCTCCCCCAGACTCACGCAACCAACGTGGGGTTTAACACTAACAATCTTTCCTTCATACATTGAACCTGGAAGGTTATCTTCTACCCTACAGTGGACCTGAGAGACTTTGGTAAACCTGAGCTCTAATACCATTTGTAGGTGCGGTCAATGAGTATTACTTGCCCTAAAGTAGTCTTGGGCCTATCTCGCCCCAAAAAGCTAGCTCAAGAGCTAAGGCTTTCCCTCACACTAATAAAAAGACTGACCACAACACCTTCCCACGCGGCCACGCCTAATGTGGGACTAACATCTACATCACCAAGGCGAGCTGAGGCGTGTCGGAAGCCTCCTCGCCTCGCATTACAACATAGCTAGCCATGAACTAAAACGTACCCAACTCCATCCCACAACAAACTCATATGAGAGAAACAACTTTGCTTTCATCCAACTTTCTCTGCACATTACTGAATCTAAACAGTATTCACCCTAAATCAAAAATTTACTCAGATGGCATACGCGATTTTAACTAATGATTCAAGAGTTGCTGTTAGGTAGTCAAGTGAATCCTCAGAGTGGCAATAGCTAACTTAACTTTACAACATCTAACTAACTACATTGATGTGTTGATGTCAAAGTAGTAAACTAACTACGTTAATTAACTATTTCTAATCGATTTAAATAGGCAAAGATTTATATAAGAAATAGAAATTAAATAAAGATGATAATGAAATCTTGAACTCACGAAGTCTGAGAAAACTGCTCCAATGGCCATACTGCGAACGATCTGATCATCTAGTTCTGTGAGTTCCGTCATCGTATATACTGGTTTCAAAGGAAAGAAGAACGGATTTTAAAACCCTAGAAGAGTTTATAGGTAAAATATAGTAGTAATTGATAATGAAAACGAGAGTATTAGAGATTATAGGGTTTTAAATATTGGTATACTGCGTCAAATGGAGTAAGATTGGGTCGGAGAATACAGAAATTGATTGAAAAACAAGGTTTTTGATTTTGACGGTGAGATGAGATTATAGGGTTCCAGTCTGCGAACTGCGATTGAGGATGGCGGAACGCGAGAGTCATTAACCAGTAACGCTGCCTGTAAGCTGTAACTAAGGGTTAATTCCATTTTGACCCTTTGACGATGACCAACTCATCAAACTAGATCCCAATGATGACCAGTTTCCAAAATGACCCTTTTTTTTAATATTTTTCCTTGTTTTTTTTAGTTAATATTTTATTTTCTTTCATTTCTCAAAAAGAAAATATATTTTCTTTTTTATCCTTCAATTCAAAAGTAAATTTTGTCCACCATCCTTTGGTGTTGTGGTTGGACACCCCCTCTTAAGCACATGAGGTCTTGGAATCAAGTCTTACTGGAACCAGTTTGCCATCAAGATTTATCCTATGTAATTTAGTCAAAAAATAAAGTAAATAATGTAATAAATTTGTCGGGCTTCAGACCTCTTTCATGTTGTTGGATTTTAGGCCTATTTCATTAATGGTTTAAATTAGGCGGTTATCATGTTTATCACATCTTCATGATGTGTCAATGCCTTGTAACGACTGACGTAGATCGTAGTTGATTTCTCAAAAAAAAAATTCAAAAGTAATTCTCTTGTATTTTCTCACTTTCTTTATTAAAGGAGTTGCAGATAAACGGTTGCTCATTTATCGACGACCCCTTCCCTAAAAAAAAAAGTAAAACATTTTTTTATTTTTCTTCTTCCACCTATCTCGCTTGTCAACATAAACTTTCACCATCATTCTTCATCGGCCCACACAGAAACATTCATCATAATTTTTCTTCTTCTCTCTCCCAGTCTCTCTCTCTCTCTCTTCAAATTCGGTCAAATCATGTATATAAGTCATTACAATGAGAAGGATGGAATAAACACATAATTGAAATGACCCAATCTTAAATGTGTCACGAGAAACAACTCTAGACATACTACGAAAACTTACCCTACACAAATCATCAAACAACTAACGGGTACTCCATTTCAACAAAAAAAAAAAAAAAAAATTCGAGAATGGGACACACAACCTCTAGCCCTAAACGTCCTTCCAGAGCCACAATAGAACCAACTTAGGAAGCGGTAAAATATTGAGGGAAAAGTGTTCCCGCCCCATTCGCATTATGTGTTCTTTTTTTCTTTCTAAGCTTGTGGTACAAATATGGATCGGTCAACTACCTTCCTCGATTATTGCATCAACTGTAAAATATCTGAAACCGTTTTTTAAAATCCCCATTAGAGGTTTGATTCCGGAATTCTCATCTGATTCCGATCACTTTTACCACTAATTTAATGGCCGGCGCAGCTTCAGCGCTTTTTCTTCTTGATATCAAAGGCCGTGTTCTTGTTTGGCGTGATTATCGTGGAGATGTTTCTGCTGCTCAAGCGGAGAAATTCTTCACCAAATTCATTGAAAGAGAGGTTTCATTCTTTCATTTCTATTACATTGTTTGATTTGGTTAAGTGAATTGACTTGGGGAATTAAAATTTTCTCTTACTGATTGAATTTGATTAGATTCAATCTTATTTCCATCGTCTTTGATTTTACACGTTCCTGCTTTGACAATTTGTTCGGCTCGGATCGTAGTCAAACTTTTTTCTGTTGTTTCTGTTTGAATCTGGATGAAATTCATTTCTTTATTTTGATCATGTTCTTGTGATTCAGGGTGATCCAGAGTCTCAAGATCCAGTCGTATACGATAAGGGTGTAACCTATATGTTCATTCAACATAACAATGTTTACTTAATGGCAGCAACAAAGCAGAATTGCAATGCCGCTAGTCTCCTTCTCTTTCTACATCGTGTTGCTGACGTAATAATCTCCTTTCTTGACATTGAAATTTTTTGTGTATTTTGTAAGATGATTTTTGCTAACCCTAAATTTTGGAAGTCTTTATGCTGATTTGTAGGTTTTTAAGCATTACTTTGAAGAATTAGAGGAGGAATCTCTAAGAGATAACTTTGTAGTTGTGGTAAAATGATTTATATCTCTTCCTTCACTTGGGTATTTTGAAGGGGAAGCAATTTAAAAAATGTCGTCTAATCTTGTAATGTTGTGGCAGTATGAATTGCTTGACGAAATGATGGATTTTGGTTACCCTCAGTACACCGAGGCGAAAATTCTTAGCGAGTTTATCAAGACAGATGCTTATAGGATGGAAGTAAACCAACGACCTCCCATGGCTGTGACAAATGCTGTGTCCTGGCGTAGTGAAGGGATACGATATAAGAAGAATGAAGTGCGTAAATCTTTAGTTTTTAGAATAACTCATTATCTTCCATTGCTAACATGTGAGATCAATAATTTTCTCTACTTTGTTAGGTGTTCTTGGATGTGGTTGAAAGTGTTAATATACTCGTCAATAGTAATGGCCAAATAATTCGATCGGATGTTGTCGGGGCATTAAAGATGAGAACTTATTTGACGTAAGTTTCCTTTTATTCTTGTGGAGTTTATTTAAAACTTACTCAGTGTCAATAAGAATGATATCTCAAGTAGTGCTTGCGCCTGGCACATCCCCATGGTAGATATAGCCTTCTTGCCCAATGGAATCATTTATCGGTAAAACAAGATAGTGAATTCTTGGATTGTTGCATGCTGTTTTCGTCCTAATGATGTTTAATAGCAATTTGAGTAGGCTTTGATTTTCAATTGTTATTATGTGAGGCAAGATAGAAATCTATAATCGTGGATTGCTTTTGAATTGTGATAATGTTATCTAATCTTGTCCTGCTAATAGGGATGACGAGAAGTGTTTGTTTTTTTCGTTAAAGTGGGTTATTTTGTTTGACTTTTTGCAGTGGTATGCCTGAATGTAAGCTGGGTTTAAATGATAGAGTATTGCTGGAGGCTCAAGGTCGATCGACGAAAGGAAAAGCAATTGATCTCGATGATATCAAATTTCATCAGTAGGCAATCTTACACTTTCCTTTAGTTGTAGTTCTTCGTAAAATCCTTTCTAGTCAACTGACTGCAAGTCTACTTGTATTAGGTGTGTGCGGTTAGCCCGATTTGAAAATGACAGGACAATATCCTTCATACCCCCTGATGGATCTTTCGATCTAATGACTTACAGACTCAGCACTCAGGTTTCTCTCTTTCTTGTTATTGACTATTTGTCTGCTAATATCAGTCACTAACTGCTTATCTAGCTAGGTGCTTAAAGACACGATATTCATTTATTCTTTTTGGTTCTTGTATCTAGGTAAAGCCTCTTATCTGGGTGGAAGCGCAAATTGAGAGGCATTCAAGAAGTCGAATTCAGATTATGGTAAAAGCGCGGAGCCAGTTCAAGGAACGTAGGTATATTAAAGAACATAACTCTGTAGCTTTTTCAACATCATGGGTAGGTTGGTGTTTTCTCAGAATGTTCAGATTTCATTAAAAAGTCTTTATTTTTTACTGATTCAGCACTGCTACAAATGTGGAAATTGAGTTGCCTGTACCATCTGATGCTGCCAATCCCAATATACGGACCTCAATGGGCTCTGCTACATACGCACCTGAAAATGATGCCGTTATTTGGAAAATAAAATCTTTTCCTGGTGGAAAGGTATATTTCTTCCCTTGGTATCTTTCATATCTTATATGTACCTTTTGTTAATGCACAAACAATTCACCATGAGAAGTCGACTTAGGGAGACCCAACGCCCATTTTCTTTGTTTTTTGCTTCTTCATTTGTTTCTTTTTTCATAACGAGCCGTGGTACTGTTATCAGTATCGGACACTGTTAGAGGTATCAGGTACAGTGAGTGTCAAAAGGCCACAAGGGATAACCACTACACGTGTGCGCTAGCGCGCACAGACACCCACATTATATACTGCTTGATCTGGTGTGCAATTGATTATTCATTTCGATTCTTGAATCAATTTGATTGACAATATTTTCTGTAATCAATCATTTAGGAGTACATGTTGAGGGCAGAATTTAGTCTCCCAAGTATAGCTGCTGAAGATGGAGCTCCTGAGAGAAAAGCTCCCATCCGTGTGAAGTTTGAGATACCATATTTTACAGTCTCCGGAATACAGGTATGCATTTCCAGAACTAGAAATTGCCCTTCTTGTTGAATTCAAGAATTGCTTCTTCGGTCTGTTTTTTTTTTCTCATCGTCTGAAATGGATCTAAAAAGACAATCCAAATAATTCATTTAGACGAGCGAGACATCATTAGTCAGACACAAACAAAAAGTCTCAAATCTGACTCGAGTCAATTCAGACCTCGAGTTTATTTGAAACTTCGCTCTACTGCCATGGGATGGGATTGCTTTGTATTATTTTCTGAAATGAAAGTCATAGGAGATATTTTACTTTATATCCAACTCTGATCATGTTCTGCTAAATTGCTAATGTGGATCTTAACTCGTTGTAGGTTCGATATCTGAAGATCATCGAAAAGAGTGCGTACCAGGCTCTCCCGTGGGTGAGATACATCACCATGGCTGGTGAATATGAACTGAGACTTGTTTAAACTTCTAGTATTGCTCCTTCCTGTCACACAAAATCTCTCTTGCTCATATCAATGTTGAGTTTGAAGGATCACTCATTAGATGAACTTTTTTTTTCTCAATCCACTCTGATGAGTGGATTTCATTTTTGTCCTGATTCTCACAGTTTACATATTTAATGAAGTTTTTTGCGTTGTTACAACTTACCAAGAGGCATATTTGAGATTTCAGTTTGGGCCTTATGATAATTGTATTTTCTCCTTTCGTTTTTTGTGTTGTTGAGTGAGTTCGTATCCACTTAAAATGTTCAATTAGATCTAAAAAAGCTTGACAATCAGAACCAGAGAGAGATGAACAAGCTATTACGCAGTACAGAAAAATCGAAACCCCATATTATTCAAGAGACGAAGTTATAGTATATTTATTCGGGATCATACTGGTTTGGGGAAAAGATAAAGCAATCAACAATGAATCATAGAGTACTGGTATTCGACAAACTCACTCACTAGTATAGGGAAAACCTTGGTGATAGTCGTGCCTCACAAATAGAGTATGTACTTTTTTCACAATTGGCCGTCTTTTTCACCCATTCATCAGCTTATCTAAAACCACATTTAGGTCAACCGATTGTCCATTCTCCGTGAGTCTTCTCACTGTAGTTCTTACCTGGTCTCTCGAGAACCCCATCGACACCACTTTATCTACCACATCATCAATCGGAACTCTTTTCCCAGACTCAGAAGAGCTTGATCCGCTACTGACACTGCTGGCAGTTGGCAGTGATTGAGGTAATAACCGTGCTGTTGGAAGACGAGCATAACTGCTGCTTCCTCCACCACTTTGGTCTGAAGGAGATGAAGAGAGCTGAGGTGGTTTTGTTGCTGAGCTACCGTAGCGAGAAGGAGACCCGCTATAGGAATACGAATCATTGACATTCATCCCACCTGCTCTGCCATATCCTGATGATAACCCAGCTGGAGGATCGTACATATAAGCAGCACTACCATAGAATTGTTGGGATGGAGGGTTTACACTGGGTGCCTGATTTATCGAGGGCGATTGGAAGGAAGTTGGTGGGTAGCTCCTAGCTGGGACGTAAGAGTTTTCTTCCGAACGATGGCTTATAGAAGGTTGGTGTTGCTGATGAGGATGAGGGATCACCGGGCCAGTTGGTTGATGGTGCTGAGGAATCTGGGATGTCTGAGAGTAATGTGGAGGTTGCGAGACTGGCTGGAAAAGTTGATGTTGTGGAGGAGGTTGGGCTGACAGTGGAGGAGGTTGGGCCGACAGCGGAGGAGGTTGGGCCGACAGCTGAGGAGGTTGGGCCGACTGATGAGTTAGGGCTGCCTGATGAGCAACTTGGGTCGACTGAGGAGGTTGGGACAAATGAGATGCAGATAATTGATATGGTTGTTGTGCCACCTCAGGCAACTGCACTGGTGGTGGAAAGTAATGTTCTCTTTGTGAAACCGGAGGGGCTGGATTTGCGGGTAATTGCGGTGAAAGGTGCATCGAGGGTGGGCCTTGTTGAGGTTGGGGAGGAGGAGCATTAGGAGGAGAAAGAGAGGAAACTGGTTGAGGAGGAACAGCTGGAGGCAGAAGTGGCTGGTGAGATTGTTGGGAAGAAAAACCTGATTGTGGCTGGGAATCTGAGTGAGTAGAGCTAGTTCGGCTTTCAGACTCCTGGTCTCTCTTTGACGCTTGAAGCTTTGCTAGTAGTTCATGAGCCTCTGCTATTTCTTGCTTATCTTGCAAGAACTGAACTCCAGTTTGTACCTGCAAAATGCCAGTAAACTAGATATGTTAGAAGAACTTAAAGATGACCTTTCTATAAAGTCATGGCAAAATCTAAATCTCCCGAACTGATCTCTAAATGGCTATACCTTACTATAACAATCAGGAGCCAAAGTACTTAGCGTTGGTTCCAGACTAGTACACTCGATAATACAGGTGATGTCAAAAGCCCTATTCTCTCTCAGACTAGGCTAATTGACTCGTCTATTACTATATTTTCATTACCACCCGACCTGTTAATGAGAATTAGCTAGACCGTCGGGGCGAAATTTGGTCGAGGACGTAGGTGCAAATCCTTGATCCACACAACGAGCTGAGTCACTCGACCGGGTTATTTACTCATTCCTACAAAATACACCACACATCCACAGACACACACAAAGATATATAGATGTAGTAGATATAGATATAGATATAGATATAGATATAGATATAGTCATATGGATGTTTTTAGACATGGGTCACAATCTTTACTCCAATAACATATAGATGTTCACAATCTCTACTCTAATAATTCAAATAGGTTTAAGTTTTCATACATAACAAATTACTCGAAGACTCGACCCAAGTTACTCTGGTGGATTGGCTGATCCCAACTACTAAAAACTGAAAGGAAACAGCGAAAGACCTACTCGCTTTCGACTTGTGTTTCGAATTTCCATGTCTACTTATTAACGTAGTTCAATGCACAAATATAAGATAATACCATACCTTCATATATGTATAGACAGGTATTAGAGAATTAGAAGTCTAAGTTCGATAATCGGGTGAGGGTACTATACCTCTCTTAGCATATTCTCCATCTGCCTCAATTTTCCTTCAGTAATGCCATGATTGTTCTCGACGAATACCTTCATATCAAGCACCAAACTCTCAAGGTTCCGAGTTCTGCTCTCCATTTGTGTCAGTCGGGCACTGACACCTTCTATGGCATGAAGCAAATCATCGGCATGTCGTTTCACTGCTCGATCAATCTCAGACAATGCCCTTGCATCAAAATCCTTACAATCTTTCACCGGAGAAGTGATTTTCGCAGATTCATTAACATCCATTGAACGACTACTCTGTATAAATCATGCAACCCAACAAAATAAATTATATTATAAGTTCAAATTTGATTTGCAATTCTAATAACACTTTGTTCCGACGAAGAATAATAAACCTAATTCAATTTGGGTTTCCCCAGGTTTTCATGAATAAAGTAATATATTTGGGTTATTTTGCGAAAGGGTCATACATAAGTACCGGGTTTTGCGAAAGGGGCATGACCTTTTATTTTTTTGCAAAAGGGTCGTGGACTAGTGTTGACCGGTTAAGTTCTAACACCATTAATCTAATTCCATTACTTAAAAAATATATTGTTACATTTAAGAAGTTTATGCTATTTTGACACTAAATTCGCAAAGGTGAAAAAAAGACATCCACCTTAAAAAAAAATTATTTTTCTAGATTTTCTAGCATTACACATTTAAATAATGAATTTCATAATCTAATATATGATGAATAAATGATACAATCAAAATATATTTATGTGAAATATAAAAAAGGAAGCAAAATTTCAACTCCGACATAAACAAGAGAGAAAAAAATATAAAAGCACATGAATATAAATCTAAACTTTATTCTGTCTACTCAATTTAAAGAGTTAGAAAGTAAAAGGAATTTAAGAAGTGTGATGAGGATTCGTAAAAAAAAAAAAAATTAAAAAAAAAACCCAAAAAAATCCTAAGCTCTTCTCTTGTCGGCACAATCTCTTAGTAAAACTCAAGCGACAACACCTCTTTCGATTTTCGATTAAAATCGAAGGTGGAAGAAAGAAAAAAAAATAAGAAGATGAATGATGTTAACTATTCATGTAATGTGATGTTAAATTTAACATTTATTTAACGGTCAATGTTAGTCCACGACCCCTTCGCAAAATAATAAATAGTCATGTCCCTTTCGCAAAACCCGGTACTTATCTACGTCCCTTTCGCAAAATAACCCAATATATTTTCCTTAATTCAATTTCACATCTTATCCCAGAGTTGAATTGAGATCAAACCCCCTACTACAATTATTCAACTAATCTTCAAACAGATAATCAAAGAACAAAAATCAATTAGAAGAAAAAAAAACCTAGAATCAGTAACGATGGGTTAGTGCAAAACCTAGAATCAATAAATAGAAAGAGAGAGAGAGAGAGATACATACTCTAACAGAAGAGTTGATCTTGGTATCAACGGAATTCGAAACCCTAGTTCCAGGTTGAGTGATCCCTTGGTGATTAAGAGATTGTGAAGTAGTGAGAGGTCGAATTGGTTGAAAATCGTAACTAGGTAATATATTTTCGTTCTTAACACCCGTTTCTTTGTTGTGTTTTTCTTCTTGAGAATTTAATAAGTCGATGAAAAAAACGTCGTTTGGGGATGATGATGATGATTCTGAAAGATCCATGATTTGTTTGTCCATGAACTTGGAAGTATTCATGAAGAAATTTTAGATTACTTTTTCAATTTTTAGATTTAGAGAGAGAAAGGGAAATCCAATGAACGAACTCTCAGTTTACAACTAATAGAGGAGAGACTAGAGAGAGAGGACATCAAAAAGTTTGAGTCCTAAAAGGGAAGTCTTTGACAAGTTTAAACCGTTGGATGTTCTTTTGGTATTTATAAGATGATATTGTTGACGGTCACTATCGCTCTAGATCTTTCTCTAACTAAGTTTATAAGGATTGCTTTGGTGGCAAGTCAGGATGATGTTGGTGCAATTTGGCTCAAATGGTGGCCCCTATGTGGAAAATAATCCATAACCAAAAATATTACTCCTCCAAAATTATGTGTTTTTTTTGTTGAAAGTTCCAAAAATTATGTTGAGTCTCGATAATATTTGATAAGGAAGAGTCAACAGTTGGTAGCCTAAGTGGTTCCAAGGTGTTGACATAAACTACAGAAATCTCTGGAGGTCTCAGTCTCAGAAAAGGTGGAATCGTTGGTTTTTTTTTTTTTTGATGAAAAATCGTTGGTTATTTGATTTGGAATTATTAGGGTGTAAATAATGCAGTTGGGCTTTAGGTCATTGTCTTGTTAGAGTATAGGCCCAGTCTTGTTTCAGTTTGAGTGGGCAGTTATTGAGCATATCACATCTTTGATGTATCAATGCCAAATGTAGCGACATACGTAGATCGTAGTCGACTTCAAAAAAAAAAATATTTGATAAGGAAAAATATTACTCCTCCAGCAATCATGTTGAGTCATAATCCGACGTACACATCTAAATTTTGTCTATATTATATTTTTGATGGCTTAAGTGAAATCTAGCGGTTAAATTTAAATTTTTATCAAATTCCAGTGTGCATTTTGAGACAAAATATTATTGTTGGTGGTTAAGAATTTGGACTTTGGTAAGTTTGTTCATCATAATAATAGTAAAATTGTTAGACAAATGTTTTTAGATGAGAAGTAGCCATAAAAGGTAGAAGATTATGTCATTTTGAAAGCCCTCCAATGGACATTGTCACAACTTTTTACAAGTGTAGGTTGATGGTGATCCTTAGAGAATTACCAAAGCTATTGCATTTAAAAAAGAACAATTTACTTGCATCTATTTCAACTCAATTGTAGATCAAGGAAGGGAGGAGTACATCTAAGTTTTTTTTTTTTTGTATTTCTTGTACATGTAATAGCTAAAGAATTCCCTACGCAAAACTCAAGAAAATCTGTAAGGGTCTTATGTGTCAAGTTCTAATTGAGATTCTCATTTTTAGGTGGGTAAAATGGATATCTTCAATTCTTTTGTTTCTCCAATGCAAAACTCTAAATTTGTTTTATATACTTATGTGACATAATTATTTTTGTAAGTGTATATTAGTTTATTCTAAAAATTTATAAACACTTGACTTCTAGTGGTTGAAACCTAAATATTGATGAGTTGAACAATTAGAGATATCTCTAAGAAGACATTCTATTTTGACTTCTGGTGGTTGAAACTTAAATATTGATGAGTTGAACAATTAGAGATATCTCATAAAAGACAATCTAGAAATAGAGTGTCCTCTTGAAGTATCTCTATTTAACTACTTTGACATCATCTTTGAGATCTAAAATTCTTATATAACACTTAAAGTTTCTAAGATCGGGTGTTACTCTGGAGAGGTTTTTAATTGATATATTACCTAAAAAAAGGCAGCATGCGAGAAAATATGGGACTGTATTATCTTTTTCACTTAAAATTGAAGTTGGGTCATAGCTTATAAAACTCTTAGTATTAACTATTTTGTTTAAAAATGTTGCAGCTTTTTTCAGATTAGGAAACACAAATTTTCTCTCAAAAAGTCAAAAATATAAACCACAATCTCGTGGTTGTTATATAATTGTTTTCTAGAAATAGATGGGAGATTCTAAAGGCAATGCCCGAAGTTATTATAGGCAATTTCGCTAGAGGCAATCTCTAGTTTAGTTAAAGGCAATGTGTGCTTAAGAGGCAATATTTAAAATGAGAGTTTGACCTTACGTCTAAGAAAAATATTCTTCTTCATCTTGAAGAGGAAACATATCGATTAGGTGAAATTCGAACTGAAGAGGGAATCCGTTTGAACTGCAAGGAAATACAGACCCCAATCAGAAAGTTCGTTTGCCAAAAAAATGCCGCCAATATAGAAATTGCAACAGAATCGAAAGATGAAGTGAAATTCGAATTGAAGAAGAAAGCGATCTGAGAAGTAGTGAGAGAGAACCAAACACCAAAAATAGACCCAGGTTTGAGAATGAGAATCAAGCATGTAGGCTATCAGAAGACCTAAGGTTAGGGTTACCATAATAGGAGTACCACCAAGGTCAAGGAGAAAAGCATCCAACAAGAGCAATGACAATCCATGGGTGTGAGAGTACCCATCCTTTTTCTTTTTGGATCTTAAAAATACTTGTAATGCTTGAAGCTAATAACAGACATAGTATCAACTTACAAGTCACAACAACTAGTCCTTTAGCCATATTCAATTGATTTACCCATTTCCATTTCATTACCAACTCTCTTGAAGGTCGGATCATGCAAGTTGAAGAAAAATTGGTATTAAACCAAAGTATAAAGAACAGAAGGAGGAGGAAGAAGAGAGAGATTTTTTTGTTTAGGTTGGGTCGCACACCAACAATCCTTGCCGAAAAAGAAAGAAGTGGTGTTGCCTCTAACCATTTCTGGTCAAATTGTTTTGACCAAGTATTTGGAGCAAAATACATTGCCTTTAATAAGAAAACACATTCTGATAAAAAAAAAAAAGGTCGCGACTTTGGGGAATAAAAAAAATTCTCCGGGGAATAAAGACTTTTCTTAAAACTAGTCAAATAAGATTGACTTTTATGTTTCTTTTTTATTGCTAAGGGGCTTTTAATTTTAGAAGATGCTATAACTCATCACCTCTCTACCACCTCATCTTCTCGCCACCTCATCATCTTCTCCGGCGAAGGTCGCCGGCCGACTATTTTTCCGGCCCGCGACCTCCAAACATAAAAAAAAATTTTCTCTCTTCCTCTCTCTCTCTCTAACACTCCGGCGAAGGGAGACCTTCGCCGGAGGTCCGGTCTGTCCATGAACAGACCAGATCCGGCCTGTTCATGGACAGACCAGATCCGATCCGATCTGTCCATGGACAGACCTTCAACAGACCTCCAAGGTCTGTCCACGAACAGATCTGTTCGACCTTGAAGGTCTGTCCATGGATAGACCAGATCTCCCTTCGCCGGAGTGTTAGAGAGAGAGAGGAAGAGAGAAAAAAAAAAGAAAAAAAAATTTTTTGAAGGTCGCCGGCCGGTGAAGATGATGAGGTGGCGAGAAGATGAAGTGGCAGAGAGAACAGATGAGATGGAGGAGAACTTTCAAAAAAATGTAATTTGCATTCCCCATAAAAATTTATTCCCCGGAGAATTTTCTTTATTCCCCGCGGCCAAAAAAAAAACACATTGTCTTTAAAATTTCCCAAACTAGATTATGAAAAAAAAACGCCTCTCTTTTCTCATCGTCAATAAAACTTCACCATTCTTCAACAAATTAATAAAAGATAAAGTTCAACAAAAAAAAAAAAAAAAATTAATAAAAGATAAAAAACCATCACTACAACCAATCAACCACTTCACCACCATGACCACCACACCACCTCTACCCCCAACCACTCCACACCTCTACCACACCCACTCTAGAACCTTTGCCACCACTTGACCACCACTCAACCATCTCCCCCTCTCTTTGTAGTAGCCAAGAACTACAGAAAGAAATAAAGCTAATCTATATTCACTAGAAAAGTAGTTTTTGTAGTTGTAAAAAAAAAACTCATTTTCTCTCATTATCACAACTAATCTTTTGAGAAAAAGTTTTAGATTTCAACTTTAAGTCTTTAATTGACAAATTGTTTCAAATATCAAATTTAATTTCAAAGTCACTCAACCAACAGGTCTTGGAAATGACAACAACTCTTCAACACAGTTCAACAAAAAAAAAAAAAAACTCTTCAACACAATACATGACCTTTGACTCTAAGCTCCTCCCTTTGGGCTCAATAGCAGTCTATATGTTGCATACGAAAATAAAGGGCAAAAAAAACAAGTACAAAAGATAGCTACTTGCCTGGATTACTTTAACCAAAACAATTACTAACTATTTCGATATAACTGTACCATTTGCTGTATCTATTTCGAAACAAAACAGTAACTTTTCCACAGTTATCGACTCTCGAAACATTCCTCAAGCAAAGATAAATGGAAAATGCTGAATGTAAAAGAGTTGTATCGATGTCCATATATACAAATGTGGATTTGACCTGACACTTAGAATCCTAAACCTCAACCAGTTTAGACAGAATCAACCCAATCCATTGTTTTTTCCTCACCGGCTAAATCATCTTCCTCAACTTTTTCTGTTCCTGCTGTCTGAAACAGTGCTTCCTTCAACCTTCTGATTTCAGATTCCCCCTCTTCTAGGCTCTCCTGTAACATTAGTACCTATAGCCATAATTTTCAACATTTATGTTATTTAAGCATGTCAACAGAAGGGGTATAATAAGTGAAATTCTCTACAGATCACAGTTATAGTTCATATATCCCCTTGGAACCCAGAAAAACCTGAAGGAATCATAGAGAAAGAGAGAGGACTGCCGGCCCTCTATCTCCTCCCTCTCTTCACTCTATTGTAATAATTAAGATATAGTAAGGGGCAAGAGAGTAGAAAAATAGAAAACGATGAAAAGGCAAACCTGTAAAGAGAAAAAGATAATTTTAACAAGGAACTGTAAGTTCTTTCAACAAAGAAAAAACAAACAAGGAACTGTAAAGTTAGGGCCCGCGCTGTCTATCGGTCAAATATAAGGGCCAAACAGGAAGCTTGGTCAAATCTTGGGGGCGATTTAAGAAATCGTAACTCTTTTTTTACAGGCGAAGGGCATGTACACCTAACTAATCTATAGGTCAGACACTAAGGATGCCCTATGATGGATCTGGAACACATAACAGAGCGACTAAAGAATTAGTTCGATAGAGTGATGTTTGCAAACACACTAATCAGCAACTATTCCTTCAGAGTTTGATCTTCTGACTTCTCGATTAGTATCAACGAGTTTCGCCCAAGAGTCTTAACTACTTGTCTAACCCAACCAAAGTGACGATTTGTAGTTACCACTTACCAACTCATTTGATTTTCCTACATCATCAAGTAACCCCTCCATGTTCTTATGCAACCCTGCACATCCAAACAAAAGCATTAAAAATCAATAAACCAATATGCTGGAATAACTTAAAAACAAATGATTAGAACTAGACATATTCTTCACAAATGTGTTTGGCCTACAAAATATACGATAATTAATCCAACGAAATCATGGAAACTGTTAAACGAATATTCAGAAACAAGTATAGGAATAGGCGTATTGCACAAAAACGACAATGAATCATCATCTTAAATCTTCAAAGAAATCAAGAACTTATAGGAGAATCAAGTGAATGCATAAAAAAACCGAATGTTTTCAAACTTCAAGTCAAAACCTACCATTTAACAAAATCAAACAAGTTCTACCTTCAGATTTCAAAAGATGTTAAGCACCAACAATAAAGAGTCGCATAAAGCTCTATTCGGGCAAGCACAATTAATGTCCATTAGATATGAATCTTACCATCAAATTCCTTTCTGAGTTCTACATTTTGAGATTTCTGTAGACCAAGTTTCATTGCTAAATCATGGATCTGCAAATAAAAAAAATGTAGTCCTTACGCATGAAACGAAAAGAGACTGAATTAAACTATATCTAGAGTTTAAATACTGGAATCGCTTTCTATGGGAAAAATAAATACAATAACATGAGTTTAAAAGGGTAGTTGAGGTTAACGAAGCATAACTATATAAGCACACAAGAAATGTGCAACGACTTGTCCGTTGTGGGATAGTACTTTTTCTATACCTTTCCTTCAGGGGCGATCTGTCCAATCTCCTCATTTTCCACCTGCAAGGTCCTACATTTGGCCATAATGGCATTAAGATTGTTCTCCAGTTCTTTTACTTTCCTCTCCTTCTCGTCAAGCAGTTTCTGCTTGTGCCAAAGAGCAAAGATTAGTAGCTCTTACCAAAACAAAGAAGCAAAACTAGGACAAAACTCTGTTTTAGCTCAAAGATCGGGAAAATATCAAAATAATACACTTTAGTAGGACAATCCTCAAGCTTTCAAGCATATAAAAAAAATCAAAGTACTTGAGAGTTGAGAATTACCCACATAAGAACAAGAGAAAAGAAGTATTGTTACGACTATCAAGTTCCGATAAGTTACAAACGAGGGATCGATGGACCACCTTTTTCTTCAGTTATACTTGCTTGGGGGATTTGGATTTTTTTTATAGTTCCCCTATTGTTTGAGACCATTCTGAAGGATTTGGATGAACTTCTTTGTTCTTGGAGGACAAGTACTCACAAAGAAGGTACAAAGCTTTGGGACTTAATCCCCGGTGCGGTTATATGACATATAAGGAAGGTTTGTAATAGGGGTGTCTTTAATGAAAAAAGATTTGACTTCGACCACATTAAGGTGACCGATTCATATGCTACTCTTCTTTAGGGCCAAGGTGAAGAATAGAACTCTATTAGGGACTTCACTCATAATTCTCAAAGGCAATCCGTGCAACATTGTAAACGTTTTAGTGTCGAAGAGCATGGTTTTCCAGAACCTCTGTTTCCGTATCAACGGATAGTTACTTTGAAAAGCTGGGATCAAGCCCTTCCATATCAACGGATTCCCATTCAAACTGGTTCTACCAGTTCCTCTATACTAGGGTTTATCGAAGGATTAGATCCTGCCATAAAGTGTAGATCTGGGATAATTACTTTCTCATATCAAATCTAGCAAGTGGTATATCATGGTTGCAGTTAAAAACTGCTAACAACTTTATATCAGAGACAATCTTTCCTGGTTAAAAAAAAAACATTAACCAAAGACCCGTTATTAAAGAAAATAACCTACAGCACCTTTAAACCCGTAATATGCTCATGTATAGCTAGATCAAGAAATGACCTCCTTGCCTGTCAACATGAACAAACTCTTGTAACTTTGTGAGACAAATGTTTAATGTAATACCACTATCGCATTTGTTAATATGTATCCAATAAGAAAATGAAGAATACAGGCTACAAGGGACACCAGATAACCAATACTCAAGGACTTGACAGTAACAGACCAGAATGCATGAAACCTAATAAAATAAAATACCATGAGCATATATCTCAGTGTGGAAATGGCTCTTTGTGAAACCACCAAACTAGATCATATTACCAATAAAAAGGGAAAAAAAAATATTCTTAGGTTGTGTTTGATAGCAAGTTGGGGAAAGGAAAAAAAATGGAGTAAAATTTTCTTCGAGAAATTCTCTATAAATACCTCCCATATTTTCTGATGGATTGGCTGATCCCAACTACTCAGAACTGAAAGGAAACAGCGAGAGACCTACTCGCTTTTGACTTCCGTTTCGAATTTCCATGTCTACTTATCTTAACGTAATTCAATGCACATATTTAAGATAATATCATATCTTCATATATGTATAGACAGGTATTAGAGAATTAGAAGTCTATGTTCAATAGCCAAGTGAGGGTAATATACCTCTATTACCATATTCCCCATCTGCCTCCGTTTTCCTTCAGTTATGCCATGAGTGTTCTCGACGAATACCTTTATATCAAGCACCAAATTCTCAAGGTTCCGACTTCTGCTCTCTATTTGTTTCAGTTGGGCACTGACACCTTTTATGGCATGAACCAAACCATCGGCATGTGTCACTGCTCGATCAATCTCAGACAATGGCCTTGCATCAAAATCCTTACAATCTTTCACTTGAGAAGTGATTTTCGCAGATTCATTAACATCCATTGAACGACAACTCTGTAAAGACCGTGCAACCCAATAAAAACAATTAGATTATGAGTTCGAATGAAGAATAATAAACCTAATTCAATTTCAGTAAAGACAATTACAATTATTCAACCAATATTCAAACAGATTATCAAAGAACAAAAATCAATTAGAAGAAAAGAAAAAGACTAGAATATCTTATCATGGATAAGTACATAACTATCCCACAAACATCTAGGGCAAAAAATATATATAGAGAGAGAGAGAGATACATACTCTAACAGAAGAGTTGATCTTGGTATCGACGGAATTCGAAACCCTAGTTCCACCTTGAGTGACCGTGTTTATGACACTAGTACTGATGTACTCTTAAGTTTTCAAAAAAAAAAAGAAAAAGTGTATTTATGTATAGAGTTTGTTTCTCTCTGGATTTCTCACTGTCTACTGTCGAATGAATGAGTATAATATTATACGAATATAGGCGCCCCTTCTAGACAAATTTAAGGGAGAGGTGTGAGGGAAGGGGGCGCCTTTAACAATTATGGCAAACTCGTTTAAAACTCCCCGTTAACTCTTTTTCTTTCAATTTTTGTTACATTTGCTTTGTAATTTGAAATATCTACAATCTGATATTTGTTTGAAATTTTATTCTTTCAAATTTAATTTTCGATTTCACGTGTAGTATTTTTTTCATTTTTCAATTATAATACGGAGGGCTTCCATTAAAATTTCGCACCAGACTTCTAAATTCTCGGTCACGCTACTCGTGACCCCTTCGTGATTAAGAGATTGTAACGCAGTGAGAGGTCGAATTGGTTGAAAATCGTAACTATTAATGGAGAATTTTGGTCTTTAGTAAAGGGACATGGTTAAATAGCAGTGGGAACTTCTCAAAAATAAACTTTTTCATATTTTAAGTCCCTTTTCTAATTTGGTAAAGTAATATTGCTTTTGAAGATTAAAATAAATAAATAAACATTTATACTGATTCAAAATTAAATTTAAAAATAGCAATAAAAAAATATATCAAAATTTTTTGTCTCCTTTTTCATTTTTCTTAAACCTTACACACTCCACGTCTCCACCATAAAACCCTACTTTTACCCTTTCAACAATATACAATCACCACTAATAACCTTGTTTATTTGTATTTAAAGCGTTTAATATGTCTCAAGACATAGATGATCCTTTATTAATGAAATATGATGTTTCATGGATGGAAGGTAATGGACAATGATGTCTCATTAATACAAGATGGTTTTTCTCAATCTAACAAATTAATACAATCAATAACTGAAAATGTTGGTGAACACTTGTCGCAAGAGGTAAGAAAAGTACTTATTTGATATTTAATTGAAGAAATTTGAGTTCTTAGGTTATTTCTTCGATGACATAATCTCGAGCACCTTTTCAATTGGTGAAGATGATAAATTTCGACATAATGGTCGAAATTAATGACAAATTTTGTCACCAGAATAGTCGAAATTAATGACAAATTTTGTTACAAGAAAAGTGTCAAAATTACGGTACCGAAATATGTAATAAATTTCGACCACCGTGGTCGAAATTCTGTTAGTTGGTCGATTTTTTTTCTTTTGCAGAGATTATTTGTAATTATTCGTTTGTTTTGTTTTATATAGCCAAATATCTGTAATGACGGTGAAAATTTCGAAAATGTGAAAGAAAAATAAGAGAAATTCGTTTTGAGAAACTCGGTTTTTCACCTGATTTGGAGGGAGAGAGAGAGGGAACTCGACTTTCACAGAAGATGAAGAAAGGGGTTTAGGGTTTTAGATATTGTTAGTTCTAAAACTTTTAATTGAAGACTTATTTTTATTTAAAAAAGTTTTTTTTAATAAATATGAAATATTTTGATAGACTTATTTATAAGTTAATGTCTACTTACTAAAAGTGTCAAAGTCCCTTTACAATTCATGTCCCAATACACCTAAACAAGGTCCCTATACCAAAGACTGAGAATTTTAGACTACTTCTTTAATTTTAGATATAGAGAGTGAAAGGGGCAAGGAAATGACGGCCGATTTAATGAGCTCTTGTCTTTTTTTAGATTGTTAAGTTTATATGTTCAATCTTCGATTAATTTCCGTTTATGAACTATTTGATTATGATCCAATATTACAAAAAAATTATCACCAATTTATCTTGTCTTTTTTTACCTAATTTAGTGTTTTAGTTTTCTCCATGAAACAAAGAGTTACTTGTTTCTATCGAGTAAGTTGACTAGTTGATTTGCAACAAAAAGAAAAAGTTAGCTAGTAGAGAAAACAAATAGAAGTTATTTTGGATGAAATCGTAGGAGATTAGGAGACCACAAAAAATTAATATTGTAGACAGTTTCTTTGTTGCAATGGTGTTGTAGACGTTAGAAGGCAAAAAAGTTTGAAAGTCGCCGAAAATTTTAACCGGTCGGCGACATTCATCGTAGAAGATGATAAGGTGGCGAGATACATGACGTGGATGAGAGAGGTGATGAAATGGAGTAATGAGGTGTCTTTCGTCTTTTTAAAACAAATTTCATTTTGGCCCCTAGTTTGTTCTAAAATAATTAAAAAAATTTGGGAATTAACCCAAACTTAAAAGGGGGCCAATTTTGAATTTGCAAAATCATTTTTATTGGAAGGACAATATGGAAACAAAAAATTGACCATGAAAGTTAGCTAATGGTGTTAATAAAAGGGGGTCAAATTTGAATTTACGAAAAACAGGGGGTCATAAAAGGAAGCTGGTCATAAAGTAAGGGGTCAAAAAAGAAATAACTCATTAATTTATTTTGAAAATTTATGAAGATTTGACTTCTATTGGTCGAAACTCGAATGTTCACGAGTTAGACAACTAGAGGTACCTCTGAGAAGACATCATCTTTGATATCTAAAAATCTTATGTAACACTTAAAGTTTTTAAGATTGGGTGTTGCATTGGAAATGTTCTTAATTGATATACTACCTAAAAAGACAGGATGCGAGAAAGTATGAGATTTGTACTTTCTCTTTGACTTAAAATAATCTAAAAGTTGGGTTTTATCTTTTTGAATGCTTATTGGGAATTTTATTCATTTTGTTTAAAAATATTGCAATTTATTTGAGGTTAGAGAAACAAATGGGTGCGGCGGCTAAAAGCACCTGAAAAAATTGTTGTTAGCATTGAGGAGATTGACTAAGGGCAGTCTCGATTGACCCCCAACGTTGTTGGCACCCGAGTATAAAGACCTCGGATCGACCCATCTGAAACCCAAAGCAAACTTTCAAACTTGGACCAGTTCGAAAAGTCTCATAATGACCAGTCTGAAACCAATCCAAGAGGATTTTTAATAGTGGTTTAGGATCAAGCTTTTGGAACCAAGGTCCTTTCTCTCTAACTCATCATCATTGATCAAGGTTGATTTGAAATCAAGGTTATTTCCATAGTGGTTTTACTTTCTTTCTCTCTCTAAAACAAGGTTCTTTCCCCCTCTAACTCCTCATTGTAGATTAATGATGTTGGGTTAAGGTTGTTCACTGACAACGTGATGATTGTGATGCGAATGAGAAGAAGATGCGATAAAGATTGAGAAGAAAAAAGAGGACAAGAACCGAAAAAGAACAGAAGAAAGAAATAAAAAACAAAAAAGAAGGGGGTTGGGTCGGACTAGGTGCTTACAGGCACCTGACGCGAATAGCAATTCCGCCGGGTTCCTTGAGCCACTCCCAAAACAAATAGGGAAATTTTATAGGCAATACCCAAACATATGTTAAAGGCAATGTGTTTTTCACTTAAGACTTGGTCCAAACAAGTTGACCAAGTATGGTTAGAGGCAATGTCCAAATTTTTTTTTTCTCTTCTTCCTCCTTTCTTCTCCTTCTCTTCTCTTTATCTCTTCTCCAGATCGGAAACTCTTTGTTCCCTTAGCCTTCAAAGAGGGCTTCCAGATCTAGAAACCCTTCGTGAAGGAGGGTTTCCGATCTTCGCCTTCACGAATTCAACTTTCATGTGTTTCTCAATTTCGCAATTCTGAAATTAGTTCAAATTTTTCATTACAGGGCATTTAGAAAAGTTCAGGTTTTGTTATGATCACCTGGGCATCTGCTTCACCACTTGGAGTATTTTTATTGATTGATGGACCAAGAAGGAGGAAGGAAAATTCAGTGCGCGGTTTCTGTTCTCCTCAATTAGTATACAATTTTGAAGTTCTTGCTCTATTTTTTGTAAATCTTCTGTATAGTTTGTCAATGATCAATCATTATATGAGAAACAAATGACGAGGACATACCAAAATGATCCACTAGATTGTCGTTTGGCAACACTAAAATAAATTACTTTTAACTTATATAAGCAAAAAAAATAGAAAAGTTAGTTTGGCAATGGAAAAATGTTCCACTTCAATTAAGTAAAAAAAGGCCAACGCTTTGGGGAAAGCTATATAGTTTCCGGGGTGTGAAGTTTTGGGTGGAAATAAAAAAAAATAGATTTTTTTATTTCTCCCAAACAACCAAATCCTTTTCAGCTTCTTCTTCTTTTCTCCGGCAACTCCACCATCTCCGACGACTCCATCATCTCCGGCGACAATTTTTTTTTTTTTATTCTCCATCTCCGGCGAAGGGGAGGAGCCCCTTCGCCGGAGGTCTGGTTTCCAGACGAGTCTGGTTTGTTGACCAAACCAGATCCCGTCTTGTTTGATCTTCAAACCAGGCGCGTCTGGTTTGAACAAACCAGACGAGCTCCAGCGAAGGGGAGGACAAACCAGACGAGCTCCGGCGAAGGGGCTCCTCCCCTTCGCCGGAGAGAAAGACAAGAAAGAGAGAAGAAAGAGAAGAGAAGATGGTGAACTCGTCGGCAACATCCGGCCGGCGACTTTTTCCGGCGACATTAAAGGGGTGTTTGGTTTAATTTTTTTTTTGTTTTCCACCGTCTTCCCCGAAAACTTTAATGCTTTCCCCAAAACAGTAGCCTAAAAAAACTGACTTTGTTTTAAAGTTTATTCTTTTAATTTTTGACTTAAAAGTTTAAGTCATTTTACTGCCGAGGGATGGGTCAAAAGAAATTTCACGTTTTGTAGGGAAGTCTACGTTTGGAGGGAAGTTTGTTCACCTAATTACTTTTCCTTCAAAGAAAAGCTGCTATCTCTTGGTTCCTAATAACTGAGGGATACACCACCATTAAAATCAAATTTGCAGTAACTGACTACTAAAGGCACCATCATTGCCAGATTGTCCTCCTCATTTACTATCCAAATTTAATGGGAAGTGAATGACAGGGATACAGTTACCATTTCGTCCTGCTACAATCGAGCATATATAAATAAGATGTCGAGTGCATTTAGAATTCAGACCGAAGTAGTCTTAGTAGTAGGTGTAAAATGACGAGGCTACAATCCAGCATATATAAAAAAGATGGCGAGAGCATTTAGAATCCAGACCAAAGTAGACTGAGAAGTGGGTGTAAAATGACAAAGGTATTCCCCTTCGCCGTGTTTTTACCGGCGAAGGGGAACTTAGTGTTTCTACCGGCGAAGGGATAACTTAGAGAGGAGGGAAAAACATTAAAGTCGCCAGCCGGAACCGACTTAACGACAATGGATGTCGTTAGGTCAAACAGTAGTTGAGACATTGCCTCCTAAAGACACATTGCCTTAACCAAAGTAAGAATTGCCTTTAACGAAATTGCCTATAACAACTTTGGCAGTTGCTTATAACGACTTTAGGCATTGCCCGTAAAATCTCCCAAATTTTCTCTTAAAAACATACACTACAATTTTGTAGTTGTTATGTAATTGCTTTTTAAAAGCTAGTTTCATCGTCAATGAAAGTTTACCATCACTACAACCAATCAACTCCAACAAAAAAAAATATACAACCAATCAACCACTCTACCACTTCCGCCACAGCTTCACCACCATGACCACCACACCATCTCTACTGCAACAACTCCACCTCCTCAACCACAACCAGTCCAGAACCTTTGCCACCATCACCACCACTCGACCGCTCTTCGTAGTAGCCAAGAACTACCCGAAAGAAAAAAAAAAAAAAGACAATCTATATTCCCTGGAAAAGTAGTTTTGTTAATACAGATTTAGGGAAAGAAACTCAATCTCTCATCATCACAGCTAATCTTTTGCGGAAAAGTTTTAGATTTCAACTTTTGATTGACAAAATTGTTTCAAATGTCCAATTTCATTTCAAAGTCATTCAACCAACAGGTCTTGGAAATGACAACCACTCTTCAACACAATACATGACCTTTACTCTAAGCTCCTCCCGTTGGGCTCAATAGCAGTCTATATGTTGCACACGAAACTAAAGGCCAAAAAAAAGTACAGCTACTTGCCTGGATTACTTAACCAAAACAATTAACTATTTCGATATAACTGTACCATTTGTTGTATCTATGTCATATGATGTAATTAATCACTCAAAAAGAATATGGTGTTCCCTGAACAGAAATTGGCTCTAATGAGGTTTGAGCCACATCAAAAGTTCTGCCCCTCTAATTTCGAAACAAAACAGTAACTTTTCCACAGTTATCGACTCTCGAAACATTCTTCGAGCAAAGATAAATGGAAATGCTGAATGTAAAAAAGTTATATCGATGTCCATATACCAATGTGGATTTGACCTGACACTTAGAATCCTAAACCTCAAGCAGTTTAGACAGAATCAACCTCATCCGTCGTTTTTTCCTCACTGGCTAAATCATCTTCCTCAACTTTTTCTGTTCCTGCTCTCTGAGACAGTGCTTCCTTCAACCTTCTGATTTCAGATTCCTTTTCTTCTAAGCTCTCCTGTAATGTTAGTACCTAATGCCATATTTTCAACATCTAAGTTACTTAAGCATGTCAACAAAAGGGGGGGAAATAAGTAGAATACTATACAAAACACAGTTGTGGTTTATATATTCCCTCGGGAACCCAGAAAAACCTGAACTAACTGGAAAGAGAGAGAGAGAGAGGACTGCCGACCCTCGTCTCCTACCTCTCTTTCTTCACTCTATTAATAATTAAGAAATAGTAAGCGACCGGAGAGTAGAAACTAGAAAATGATGAAAAGGCAAAACCGTAAAGAGAAAAAGATAATTTTTACAAGGAACTGTTAGTTAGGGCCTACGCTGTCTATCGGTCAAATATAGGGGCCACACAGGAAGGCTGGTCAAATATTGGAGGCGTTTTGGGAACTCATAACTAATTTTTTACAGGCAAAGGGCCTGTATGAGTAATTTACAGGTCAGACATTATGGATGCCCTAAGATGGATCTGGAACACATAACAGACGACCGACTAAAATTTGTTCAATAGAGTGACATTTTGGAGCTAAGAGTTCGTAAAGACACTTATGAGCAAGTATTCCTTCAGAGCTTTTTTGATCTCCTGACCTCTCGTTCAGTATCAAAGAGTTTCACCCAAGAGTCTTAACTACTTGTCTAACCCAACTTACCAACTCATTTGATTTTTCCACATCATCAAGTAATCCGTCCATGTGCTTATGCAACCCTGCACATCCAAACAAAAGCATTAAAATCAATAAACCGATATGCCAGAATAACTTACAACAAATAATTAGAACTAGACATATTCTTCACAAATGTGTTTTGCCTATAAAATCTACGATAATTAATCCAAGGGAATCATGAAAACTCTTAAAATGAATATTCAGAAACAAAGTATAGGAATAGGCGTATTGCACAAAAACAACAATTAATCATCATCTTAAACCTTCAAAGAAATCAAGAACTTATAGGAGAATCAAGTGAATGCATAAAAAGACCGAAAGTTGTTTTCGAACTTCAAGTCAAAACCTACAATTTAACAAAATCAAACAAGTTCTACCTTCAGATTTCATAAGATATTAAGCACCAACAATAAAGAGTCGCATAAAGCTCTGTTTGCGCAAGCACAATTAATGTCCATTAGATATGAATCTTACCATCAAATTCTTTTCTGAGTTCTACATTTTGAGATTTCTGTAGAGCAAGTTTCATTGCTAGATCATGGATCTGCAAATCAAAGAAATGTAGTCCTTAAGCAGCAATCAGGAATCAAAACTTGTGCATCGAAAAGAGGCTGATATAAACTCTATCTAGAGTTTAAATACTGGAATCGCTTTCTATCGGAAAAATAAATACCATAACATGAGTTAAAAGGGCAGTTGAGGTTAGCGGAAGCATAAATATACAAGCGCACAAGAAATGTGCAACAACTTGTCCATTGTGGGATAATACTTGTTCTATACCTTTCCTTCAGTGGCGATCTGTCCAATCTCCTCATTTTCCACCTGCAAGGTCCTACATTTGGCCATAATCATTGTTCCCATCTTGCTGGATGGGGTAAAATTAATAGCATTAAGATTATCCTCCAGTTCTTTTACTTTCTTATCCTTCTCCTCAACCAGTTTCTGCTAGTGCGAAAAAGCAAAGATTAGTAGCTCTTACCAAAACAAAGAAGCAAAAGTAGGACAAAAGTCACAGGAGCTGTTTTAGCTCAAAGATAAAAAAATATATCAAAATAATACACTTTCAACAAATTCTTTTCATCAGATTAATGTATCCTCAAGCGTTCTCGCATTAAAAAAAAAAAATCAAAGTACTTAAGAATTACCCAAATTAGAACCAGAGACAAGTATTATTACGACTATCAAGTTCCAATAAAATACAAAACAAGGGATCAATGGACCACCTTTTTCTTCACTTATACTTGCTTGGGGGATTTGGAAGTTTTTTTATAGTTCCCCTATTGGTTAGGACCATTCGAAGGATTTGAATGAACTTCTTTGTTCTTGGAGGACAAGTATTCACAAAGAAGGTAAAAAGCTATGGGACCTAATACCCCGTGCTGTTATATGACGTATAAGGAAGGCTTGTAATAGGGGTGTCTTTCAAGGGAAAAAGATTTGACTTCGACGACATTAAGGTGACGATTCATATGCTACTCTTCTTTAGGGCCAAGGTGAAGAATAGAACAAAATTAGGGACTTCACTCATAATTCTCAAAGGCAATCCCTGCAACACTGTAAACGTTTTAGTGTCTAAGTGCATTGTTTTCCAGAACCTCTGTTTCTGTTTATTGAAACTTGTGCATTATCATATATTAACATATGAATTCTTTCTCTTGTTCAAAAGATACAATAAGAGATGAAGTTTTCCATAAGTGCAAGTTCTTGGAGAGAAAGATAAAATCATATGAAAGTTACTTTGAAAAGCTGGGATTCCGATTCAAATTGGTTATACCAGTCCCTCCATACTAGGGTTTATAGAAGGATCAGATCCAGCCATAAAGTGTAGATCTGGGATAATTACACAATCCTGGAACTTGACAAGACTTTCTCATACCAAATCTAGCAAGTGGTCTATCATGCTTGAAGTTCAAAACTGCTAACAATTTATATCAGAGAGAATCTTTCCTTGTAAAAAAAACATTAACTAAAGACCTGGTATTAAAGACAATAACCTACAGTACCTTTAAACGCGTAAATTGCTCATGTATAGCTGGATCAAGCAATAACCTCCTTGCCTGTCAACATGAACAAACTCTGTAACTTTGTGAGACAAATATTTAATGTAATACCACTATCGCATTTGTTAATATGCAAGGTTTTAAAATACGTTTTTACGCCTCAAGGCGGTTTGCTCTCACAAGGCGAGGCGGTGCCTCGAGGCGCGCCTCAATGCGTAAAATACGTAAAAGATTTGCTGAACGAAATGACATCAGTTATGTAAAAATATAACATAACAAGTTTTTCTACTTTACTACCATAGTGTAAAGTCTGAAGTGTTGCCAAACAACTCAAAATAACAGTGAAAAACAAAACTGAAATTTCTAAAGAAGTTATTGGATTCAAACGGACAAACTTCGATAATGACTTAAAATACGTACACCTGGACAGTTATTTCAAACATTGTTAATATGTATCCGATAAGAAAATAAAGAATACAAGCTACAAGGGACACCAGATAACCAATACTTAAGGACTTGACGTTAACAGACCAGAATGCATGAAACCTTCCAAAATAAAATACCATGAGCATATATCTCAGTGTGGAAATGGCTCTTCGTGAAACCATCAAACTAGGTCATATTACCAATAAAAAGGGAAAAAAAATATTCTTAGAGATTTACGATACAAGTGACTAGTGTCACTAACCAAATCAAGTGCTTTTAACACCTCGCTGTAAAAAGATAACATGAACATTACTCCAGCAGCAATGTCACTAAGAAGATGAGGATACACAGATATAGACTCCAAGGTGAAAGGTCATATTGATTTAGTAGCTCAAGAAGACATGATGAAAGTCGAGAAGATTGTTAAGTGGTGTTATCCCATGAGGTTGCCCTCAGTAAGCGATACACTGCCAGGTAAATAGACTACTGCTTAGAACTCCATAATAAATAAGTGACCATCAACTCCTATTTCCACTGTTCCACAGATAAAATTAGACGAGTATGTCTCTCCTATATCAAACATTATAGCTTACACAAATACTAAATGAAACCCGTCCAGATGTACGGTTAGTATCCAGGTACCTGCATTGACGGTGGCTTCAATTGCACTTTGAGATCCCGAACAGCAGACTGGAAATATGTAATTGCTACTTAATGTTAGAGACTATAACACACAAGATTTCATAGTAAATAAAGAAAAGCCATGTATCTATTACATCCTAACCTTCAATTCCGCTATCTCCTGTTCTCGTTTTGCAAATGTTACAATAAAAGCAGCTTCCTTTTTCTTTGCCTTCTCAAGCTGAAAAAAGGTGACAATGAAAACTAGGGTACTTATCTCTATTTATGCTGCCACAAAAGTGAAATACAGAACACCGACCTGTTCTTTCAGGGACTCCTCAGAAGACTTCAAGGTTTGAAGATATCTGACCACTAACACAGGTTCTACAAAAATAGAAAGAACTCACGGAAGCTTGTGAGACAACAACAAAAAAGCATAGAGGTAATAGTAAACAAAATCATATGTATGGAAATCTTTTCTTCCAAAATATCACCCCTTGGATCCAGCTAGGCCCACTACTAATTTCTCAATTGAAAATTTGTTTGTTCAATGTATCACATCTCATAGCAAGACTGGTTGTTCAATATGTGTGCTTGCGTGTCTGTTGTATGTGTGCGTGTCTGTCTGTTTATCATGTGGGATCTCAAAAATTTGGCGGCCTGAGTTAGGGATGAAAATTGTGATAAGGCCAATACTTCTTTATGACTGAGGAAAAAACTATGATTGGTAAGGTTACTTCTTGTTCTTATGACTGGGACATAAGTCGTGTTTTATTATAAGAAGTGAAAGAGCTAACCTGGAGATTTGCCGTCTGGTATGATGGGCTCATTCTGAAAGACGGAATGCCATTTTTGAATTTCTGATTTTGCTGCATCAAGCGCCACCTAAATAAGTAGATAAATAAATAAAATAAACAAGGAAGTAGAAAATTTTCTAACAGCAAGCTCCCAATTCAGGATAAAATGTAACCCACAGATACATGAGAAACAAAATGAGGTTATGGAGTAACTCCATAACATGGTCCATCTTCTGACTTTTATGTACTTAAGAATTCCATTTGCCTTATTTTAATGAGGTATAGCATTACTGCTATGAGACACAGTTACTGAGTCACAAAACATACTACTATATCAGAAGATGTTTCCAAGTGTCAGAAAAAACACATCTCTGTGAGAAACTTCAAACTACTAAAATCCAATATCAGCATATATTTACATGTAGTTTGTATTATGTTTATTTGGCACAAACCAGACTCGCACTCTGTAGCAGTTGAGTCCTAACTTATAACTGGTGAAAAAAACTCTTCATCTTAAATGATGCCACTAATCATTGTGGATAAAATGACAAGATGCTTATAATGGAAGAGAAAAAAAAAAGTAAAAAGTGCAAGTCCAACCTCCAATGCACAAGCCCGATATTTCAAATGGCCAAATTCAGCATATGGTTCACCAATTCAAATAACAAAAAATTCAAAAGACAAAACAGAGATGAAAGGAACTATAATAAGAGAAGAAGAAACACATACCTGACATGTTGCAAGGTCATCCTTACAGTTCTGGAGACTACAAGATTAAAAGAAAAGTTAAATGGAATTTATGAGATAAACTCTAAACCAGTTAGCTTATAAATGCAACTAAATTCGAAGACTTATATATCCACCAGACTATGATACCTTTCACGAAGAGATAAAATCATTCCAGTGGTAGCCCCAGGTGCTGATTCTTCTACTTTGGCCCTTTGCTGATGTGACAAGAAATTTAAAAGAAAATTCTCATTTTGAATTTTGTGAAAATCAAATTTACCTCGTCTTACTTTAACCCAAGGTGGACTTAGTTCATTTCTTTACCCGAAACAATAACAACAAAAGAAATAAAAGGATTAGGAAGCCTCAAAGCAATAAACATCAAGTAATAGCCTATGAGGACTTCTCAGAAAAACGAACAGTAATAGTCAATGTGGCAACTCGCGATGCAAAATGTGGATTCTAAGAACGAAACAAATGAAACACTAAACGTTTGATATATCCAAAATGACTAACTGAGACATTGACGGTAACATACACCAAACTGTCATAGTCATAGGATGCGGCTTTTATCGGTAGTTAGTTGTGGGTTCATGATTTAGAGTTTGTGAATACGATCTGTGAAGGATATCTGATTTCTTTCTGGGACTTCCATAATTTCATACTAATCGCCAATGGAAATGATATCACAAAACAATAAAACGTCGATATATATCCCCAATATATCTTGTATGATATATAGCTACTTGCCGATACGCAAAAAATGTCTTATATATCATTAGTATATTCTTACATATCATAGATATGTTTTTGATATATAGTCATTTTCTCTAAATTCCTAGTTCTACAAACAACGCTGACTAATTCTGATTCAATTTTAGGTTAACAAACCAAATCATTCTATCATTAAACAACTCATGCTAACATAAAAGTATTAGGAGAAACCAATTCTGAACAAATACAATCTTTCGAACTCTCATTTAAAAAAAATTAGATTTTCAGATGACAACGATGTACCTTAGAACCGAATAAATCATCATCGTCGTCGTCATCCAGGTCTCCAAAACTCCGTTTGCTACCTATTATTCCACCATTAGAACTAAATCTATGAATTTGAGTTCCATACATAACAGATAATAAAACGAGAAATGATGACAACCTGATCGCTTGTTATTCGTTCCAGGAGAATCTCCACCGAAATCATCCTCCTAATTTTCAAAATCGGAATGAAAAGATCAAATCAAACCTCTCAACCACAGAATTGAAGAAAGAAGATAGCAGCTTCAAATATCAAGTAGAAAATTAGAATTCTTACGTCGTTAGCCATCAACTGAAAAACCCTAGAAATACTCCCGCGGTTTTGTGAATGGGCGGGGGAAATTTGTATTTCCCTGAATTCTCAAGTCTAAGATTTTGGGCAACTCCTATTTTAACCTGATTTAAGTATTTTATTGTTCATTTTGGCTTGTATTTTAGTTGGTCTTTACGTCCGTATCTATAAGATTTAGATTTGACGTGGTTCGTGTTTATTACATTTTATTGATGTACTAATATCATTATAATCACTATCATAGTAAATGGCCCTGTGAAGTCAAATATATTCTTTCAACAAAAAAAAAAAAAAAAAGTCAAATATATTACTTGGCGAAGAAATACCCTATATATTAAAACAGGTCAGCCGGTTACAAGAGGGACAATTTTGCCGTCTAATTTTATTGGGAGTTTAATAAAAGATCGCATCCGACAACTAGTATAAAACATCTTCATGTAAATTAAATCAAAACAGAAAGGTATTAGTGTAAATCGATCAAAATCGGCTAGAATATATTTGCAATAACTACTACCCACGTTTTTCTTTCCAAAATCGACATCATTTTTATTACTGATTGTTCTCTCTTTTTCCATCTCGACTCTCCAAAGGGTTCTTAAGAATTTTGATTTAAATGCCATCTTGGGCTTTAGCCAAGAGAGATTTGTCACACGCTCGGAAACCTAGTACTTATTTAGGTGGCACAGTATAGATACAATGAAGTGAAAATTGACGGCATAGTCAAGAAGTACGACTACTGAAATATATTATTGTTCTCATAAAAAAAAAAAAGAAATATATTATTGTCATACTGAGAGCAAGTCAGCACACTCTAGCTCAGCACCATGGTCAACCATGAAGAAGGTAGCTAGGTCGGGCCTGCCCTTTCAACTATGTTATCTTTTGTTTGATTAATTATGAAGACAATCTAGCCAAGAATACTCCATGTTATAAGTTTAACTCCACAATGCACAACTGCAATTAAAGGTAAACAACTGTCCTCGATCCGTGAAGCTTTTGAATAGGTTACAAATTTTCAAATGAATTAGTTTCGATGAAATACGAAATCATGCCCCCCGAAACAAATCGCAAAGGAAAAAAGGAACAAGACACAAAAAAGAACAACGCTTAAATTACGAAATAAAGATCTCTAAATTAGCATCCTTACATATCATACATGACCATCTCTGGATCGAGGAGTTCCAGTTCTATTCAGTTAACTTCAATCTAAAATCCTATCCTTGTGACATAGGTGAGCACAAATTATAGTTTACATGTCTTTAACCTCATCGATCATCGTACAATCTGAAGTTGTTCATCCTATAGAGTTGATAGTTAGGGGTGATAAACGAGCTGATCTCGTTGGTGGTGAAGAGATCTTCCTGTTTTTAGTTTGTCATTTCTTGACCTGTTATAAACGACACAATTATAATTCAGTTGAGAACGTAAAGATCAAACCCAAGGGATTCAAGAAGGCATACCTGCCAGAATATATGACCTGTACTACTAAGAGCATCTCCAATGCAAAACTCAAAAAAATTTCAGATGTCTTGTGTGTCAAGTCTCAATTAGATTCTCTTTCCTAGATAACAATATTGATATCCTCAATTAAAAGACATCTCCAATGCAATGCAATACTCTAGAAACCTAAAAACTACTTGGGTGACATTTTCTAGACGAGTAGTTAAATTTTTAGTATTGATTGGAGTACTGGACAATTGATATCCTCAATAGAAATCTCAAATATTGAGTTCTCTTGAGACATCCATTTTTTTACTGTCATAACATCTTAAGATCCAAACTAAGTTTTGCATTGGAGGGAGTTTTTGTCAAAAACTAAAAAAATCCTACGTGTTAGAGTTTTTCAAATTAAGTCTTGCATTGGAGATACTCTAACTCGCCACTACCTTAGAGATTCTCAGTGTGCAAAAAGTGAGGAGATCCGAAAATTTCAATAGGTTTCTACTTTTACAGTACAATTAGACAACATGGTTCATAGTAGAGGATACAATGAATGATCAGGGGCTCGGAATAATAGTCATAAGACACTTGGATTTCCATATTGAAAAATGAAACCTGCCAATTTCAACTATAAGAAACTGGACACCGGTCTTCCACATTTTAACGTTGTATATGTGGCTGGTCAGGCATGTAACAATTGTTCTTACCATGACACTTGTTAAATGACCTTAATGTGATGAACTACAAGTTGTCAAGGAAATGCTTCTTCACTGAAAATGAAAGTAGGAAATATATATATATATATATATATATTAATAGAATATCACTTTTGGGATACCTTAAAACGAGGGGATCGACGAACAGATGATGCAGATGCAGGAGATAGTATTGTCGATTTACTCTTTCGACCAAGGTTCATCTTTTTGTAAGATGCGTTCACTGCTCCAGGCTGTTGTGGCAGTTGATTTCTAGCTTTTGGGGATCCACTTCCGTCAACTGAAATTGAAGAGGCGGGTGCAGATATAGAAATTGCACATGAATCGGGATAGGTTGAAGTAGCTTCATCTGGTACTCCTGATAAATTAGGGATGAAATGGTAGACTTATAAGAGAGCAAAATAGAAGTGCAGAACCAAAAAGTCATAATTATCATCAGCAAAGATAATGGTGGTTCAGGTATCAACTAACTACAGTGGATGCACGACGGAAGTAATACGGATGCAAGATAAAGGAGCATACCAATTGATGCAGCAGCTTGAAACTTATTTCTCATAATCCGGACAAACTTGAACAAACCATTAGTTCGATTCAGCTCGTGTATTAACTCTTTCGTGTCATCCAAGTATGGATCACAATCTAGCACTGAGAAGAATTGGATATTGAAAGAAGCATATCAAAATTTCAATGGCTTCAATACTTTTAACCATGAGAAATGAGAATTTTCAGGAAAACAACAAAGTAAAAGTACCCACTTACAAGTATACATATTGTCAGCATGTCGAACAGTAAATGAGTACTCTTGACGTGGATTGTCCATGTTAATATTATTGAATATAAATTTGACTCCTGATATGATACCAAATTTTAGTACAATGGTGCGCTTTCATACTCTCATACCATAAGAGTATAAATACACACACACACACACACACACACACACACACACACACACACACACACACACACACACACAGATATATATTTAAAAAAAATGTCATTCTGTCGGAGAGGAATAGTTACCATGTCCTCCTTCAATTTTTAAGCCAAGAACCTTTATGTACCACGAGATAGCATCTTCTATGTCTTCTTTGTGTTTTATCTCTTCGTTGCCATTTTTTTCAAGGCTTCCCAAAGCTTTCATAAAAAAGGAGGAAGCGAGATTCAGGCATAGGCAAATTTACTAGATAGTAGTATTCAGTCTCTTATATCTTAATAGTAGATTATCCATGTTGAACTCTTTCACTCATTCCTTTCTCTCTTCATAATTTATATTTTTTAATTAAATCTACCAAGACAACAATACTCACCTTGTGATTGTTGAGAAATTATTGATGCATACTCATCTTTCCTAGCTGTTTGAGTTTGGACAATCCTTTTGAGTTCTTCTGTTCTCGATTTGGCAGCAGAAATGGAATCGGCTATAGCCATGCGCTTGGCCTCTTTACGGGTCTTCACTGTAAACGGTAAAAGGGAGAGTAACTATTATAAGATATTTCACTATGTAATCAGCAAAAGTTAAAGAGGCATTAGGATCCTTGCAAAAAGAAAAATGTATGATATACCCATACATCTTAAAACCTATAAGGCCGTGTCCGGCACATGGGAAAGTAATGTGATTACTAGGAATATCTATCCTGTAATGTGATTCTTAGTAATCGGAATACCTTATTTATTGTATAATTTGGTAAAGTAAGGGAATAGAATTGAAATGCGATTCCTGGTAATTGCATTCCATTCCCACACGTCAAACATGGTCTAAATGCTGAAGTGGTTTGAACAATAAAAGCTAAAACAACGTTGCAGGAAATCCAAGTAAAAGAGAGAAAAGTTATCCATATGTGATAGTTAATCAAAGAATGAAACCATAGCCGCATTGCTTCATTAATACCGTCAATTTTGCGGCTTACCATAAACAAAGATCACAACTTCAACTAAAACAGAACCTAAAAATGGGATATAGCATGAAATTTCGTAATACACGGTATTTGCCACATTATCTACTTAAAATAACTCAAATTTAGTGAAAGAACAATATATGGGTAGATATACCTGCTAGAGCTTTAACCAATTCATCTTCTTTTTCTCTCAGGCGAGCTTTGAGCTGTCCAACTTTTTCTAGAAGTTAAAAGAAAACACAGGAATTACAAATGCAAACCTTGACAAGATAAAGAAACTGTTATTTTTAGTATACTTTCAACTTCAAAGTAGAACCTAAACCTCATCAAACTCAGCCAAAATAACCTAATTCCTAATAAAGAACCCTAATTTTCAAACTGAAATAGTAAACCTCAACCATATCAATAAAGACTATTTTTTTTTTAGCGAAAATACAACTGTGAATTCTCAAAAAAAAAACCTAAATTTCCTAACTAGAAACGACAATTCAACTGAAATCCCCCAATTCTGTCACAGTACAAAATGAAAAAGAGGTCGATATATATGTAGTACTAGTACCTTGATTTAGGGCAGTTTGTTCGGCACTGAGCTTAACCGATTGGAGTGAATTCTTAAAGAAAGTCAGTGATGAACTCATTTTATCCTGTTGAATTGAGATCTCTTTATCACAGATCAAACGAAACTCCTGCATTTTCTTTTGAATCGGATCCACCATTTCTTGAATTTTTAGTATAGAGAGAGAAAGAGTAAAGAGCTGAGAATGAGAGAGAGATTTCAAATTCGCAGGGAAGTCATTTTATAATCGTGGAGATAAATCCCGGCGAGCTCTAGTACTGGAAAAACCCTTGCTTTCTTTTTCTTTATGTCGTCGATCCACGCGCCAACCTAAATTCGAAATTGAAATTCCAAAGATTTATTATCCGGAGGGTGCTACTGCTAAAAGCACCCCCAAAGTTATTAGTTGAGGTTAGTGGTCATTGACCCGAGCACTACTTATTATATAAACATCCACAACTTAAATCTTCAAAAAAATTTACATCTCCGACTCCAACCACTTCAATCTTCCACCGGAATCACCTCCACACTTCCGACGAGCTTTGAAATGGGAAAAATGTAAGTCGAGACTTCAAGAGTAAGAAAACGATTAGAGGAAATAATCACCTTCAACTCTTCATGAAGCACAGTGAAATTGAAAACCTGGTTCAAAATGCAACATAATAGTTACCGCACCTTGTTAGACCTCTAGGGTTAGGGCGGAGGTTTTAGAGAGAGAAATTGGGGAAATTTTCTGAAGTAAAGGAAAAGAAGGGAAGAAAAAGGTGGTCTGCCCTTCAGTTTGGGTTCCAAGTCAAACGGTCAGTGGGGAGGTGCCATTTTGGTAGGGGGCGCTCATAAAGAAAGTGTAACATGCTAGGTCCTGGACTAACCAGTATGTTTGGACATAGTTTTAATGTTTTTGTTTTCTCTTTTTGGCATATTCTACCTTATTCATGTACGTTGATATCTTTGATTTCTCAATTTCTCTTAAAGAAGATGAGTGAAGTTATACAATGCACCTCTTCAGTTATGATATTTTGGTGTATTACGGTACTTACTGTATTTATGTTTTTTCTCTTAGTTTACTGTAAAAGACTCTTTCATGTTAATGTATTCCCTTCAATAAATAAATAAAAAAATAAAGAAGAAGAAGATGAGTGTCAGGTTGAAAAAGAGAATCTACGTTCAAATGAGGGTGTCTACTTAGTTTTGATGTTGATGATTATTTTTTAACTAAAGATTTTCGGAATCGGAACCAATTTCGTATTGGTCTCTTTTAACTTAAGAGATAAATACACCATTGCATTTTTATCATTCGAGCTCTTAATTTCAGAGTCAAAAATCACTTAAATCCGATTCCGAATGAATGATATATTCCCATTTGAAATTTCAACAAAAAAATAATAATTTAGACGAAAATTCTCTAAACCGAGGGACTAAATCGCAAAGGAAGAAAAGTTAGTCCAGGGGTTGTTATGCAATAAGATAACATCCAGACCAGACATATCTTGCTAAACCCAGATAAACTAAAAAGGCTCGCCTTCTATATGTTGGGCGCGCTTCGGGCTACCTTCTAGAAGGTCCTTAGCGCCCCAATCTAACAGACATAATTTTCCGATTTGGGATCACTTTCGGGAACGTGAAAATGTCCAAGGGATGACGTTGTTCTAGTGAGACCCTTATAATCCAAGGGTGCAAAAGGCAACTGACATTTGCAACACCAAAGTGTCGCGTATCTTGGCCTTGACAATCACAATCTGTTCCAAAATGAACAGACGCGTCTCAATATGTCACACCTATTCGATTCTTGTAAATCCCTCAAATCAAGTCCGATTTCAAATTTGTTGTCTCAGTGTTTAAGGCATAGATAGAATATCATTTTAGAGTAGCGATATTGAACAGAAAATTTCCAAGTAACTCCACAAAAGTTTACACATAAATTTGATTTGTTCTGTAGTTATTTCGAAACTTTGAAGTTCATAATATTAGTCAATGTTCGCAGTGTTATTCTTCAATGTACCTGGGAAGGAGAACGGAGTCATTGTATTCTGGAGGCGAAACGTCGTTATTCTATAGGTACACACATGGCGTAATTCGCCTTAAGTTAAGAGTATCTCACCTCGGCTTTTTTATATTTTTTGAATTTAGAAAGTATTTTTCGTTTGACACTTAGAGGTAAGTTTGACTAATTCTTCTCTGAATTTTATATTATACCTATACTCGGTGACTAACGAAGACGTGTTTCAAACTCGAAATGAGTTAACAGCATGGTCTAAAAAATTGGGCCGAGGAAGATGAGTGTCATGTTCAATGTTGAATTATAATTATTTCCTTCTCTAAATTCCTAGATATCACTTCTTTCGTATTGTTTTTTCCTAATCATTTACTGTCGTTCACATCCATTTCGCCTACCGCAACAATTTTGGTGGTGCCTAAAGAAGTATATATATATATATATATATATATATATTATTAAATGAAAATTTCTTATAACATTGATCTCATTATCATAAATTAAGATGAGTTGCCAAACCCAAACTATCAGTAGAAAGCTTATACAATAATTCATTAACCTTAGCAAAAGGATTTTCACTCGAAGTCTCACCGAAACTATCAGAACATGTTTCGAAATCAGTCATGGCTGCGGAAAGTTGTACTCTTACATCTTCCCTTTCTTTATTCTTAAGACTCTCCATTGCAGAATTCAAACCCGAAATCGCATCATCATATACTTCACTACAAGTTTGTAGATTCCCCTTTTGTGAAACATCTTGAGTTTTTCCAATAAGTTTGTTTATCATTGTTATTGCTTGGTTGGTTTGAACAATTGTAGCTTGTATAGCTGATTGAATTGCAACTACATCTGTCCCTCCTCGAACCGTACCAACTTTTACAACCGATTTACATAGCTCTGGGTACTGAGCAAATTTGCATAAATCGGCGAGGGGAGTTGCTTTTGTGTTCGAGGATAGCGATAAAATGGTGGTAATGATCATCAGATAGGCCAAAGGAAAATTATTTTGAGAACCCATTTTTTTTTCTTTGGCCTTTCTGATCTGAACTCTTCTTTTTGATTCCTCATTGTCCCATTTTATATACAAGGTTGTGAGAAATAAAGGGGGTTGACAGTTTTTTCAGTTGTGAAAAGATGTATGTGGATGATATAGTTTAGAGGATAATGACTTGTTTTTCAGTGGTTGACCTAGGTTTGAGCTCCTCTTTTTTAGCTAAAAATGGTTCTTGTTTTTATCTTATTCTTTAGGGTTAATTTCAATTTGGCCCCAACTAGTGACCAACTTGAAAATTTGTCCACATCTTTCCACCTTTCTGACTGTTAGTCAAACTCAATAGTCAAGATTTTCTTGCCTTGTTTACCCCTATTTCTAAAGTATTTCCATCTCTATCCTCTCTCTTTCTAACTCGTCGGAACGAACACAAAAAGTCACCGCAGGTAACGATCGACTGACCATTGTCGACGACCTTAAAAATGGAAAAATCAATCTTCTTCTTTCCTACAACCACCAGATTCTCTCTCCCTCGAAATCCCAAGGGTTTCGTGGAATTTCGAATCATGGAAAATCCATTGGGTTTATTTCGAACAAATCTGAACCCTAATGAAGTCCCATAGACTGAAACTCCATGAGACCCTTGGGGTTTCAGTGAGAGAGAGAAGATACAATGGTGGTGTTGGTGAACTAGTGATGGTGTGTGCATGTTTGGAGGTCAGGGCCCGGGGGCGGTCAAATAAGAGAAGAAGACTTATGAAAAAAACGTTGAAGGTCGCTCGCTGGAAATGGCCCATCGGTCGTTGTTGCAAGGATTTCTGACGACCCGTTCCCGCGAGTAAGAAAGAGATAGGATATCGCGAGAGAAACGCTTTTGGAATATGGTAAAAGTAAAGGAAAGTCGTCAAGTTTGACTAACTGAAATATGATCTTGGGGCTAAACTAAAACGCTGGACAAATATAAAGACCAAATTAGAATGTTGAACAAATATAAGCCAAAATTTCTTGTTAGTCAAAAATTGGGACCAAATTAGTATTAACTCTATTATCTATTCTTCTATATCTAGACTTTTAAATAGGCTTAAAGAATTGCTAATTTTAGTTGATCACCAAAAGTCTTACGTATCTGCGTTCTATGTTATAATACTGTAGTGTAATGTAGGCCATAAGTGATATACTCGGAACTAAAGTGTCAATCGGTGTGCTCCAGACTCATGCATAGCGATCTGCGCAGTGTAATGTAACTTTGAGAAACTTTATGGGTCGGGAAGTGTGAACACGCCATTTTTACCAAGAGCGCGGACATGTAAAGGTAGACATGGCAAAATTAGTATCTTAGGAAGTACAAACGAGTGCCACGACAACAAGACGCTCCCCATAAATGGCAACCACCATAAAAGAAATTTTTTTTTCCTTCGAAACTCTCCCCATCTTGACCAAAATATATATATGATTTTTTTGTGAGACAGGGGAGTGATGGGGAGATTGAGAGCTAGTGAATATTTTTCGACAGGACAACTAACTCGTCTAATACGATAGTTTTTGTGGGAGATAATGTGGGAGAGATGTGGGGAGTGGAAGTAAGTACTTTGATTGTGAAGAGGGGTTCAATTGTGAACCTTTAGATTTTAAAGTTTGAGATGGGAACGTGAGTAGCGAGAGATAAATTGTACAGTTGAGCTCCAAAACACGGTCTTGATTTATGTAAAAGACATCTGAATCTTTGTATTTCTCCCCTTTCGATGACTTCATATCTGTCTCCCTCTTTTTCCATTTTGTCAATATATAACACAAACATTATCAGTTATCGATATTGACACTGCTTTAGACACATAGGATCTAGCCCAAGTGTTACGGAGTTTTGCTCGTGACAAAGGCCTCGCTTGCATTTAGACACGAGTTAACGAATTATTTAATAAACGCAGAGTTAAATCATTAAGAAATACAATTCAGTCCACAGAATTTCCCAATGAAACAGAAAAATGTTTGTGACAGAAGAACAGAAAACTTACCATACACAAGGAAAATTAAATCAATTCTAAAAGAAGAAGAAACAGGCTGTTTTCTGGTTTTGATACCCTATGCTGAAGCAGTGATGCACTGGATCGCTTGTTTGCATATGCCAGTCATAGTTGCCTCAGGTCCAAAAACCTATATCGATAGGAAAAAAAATGAACTTTTAATATTACACGTTTATTTTAATACTTTTTACCCGGTGTCGGGTCTATGAGAGTTATCAATTATAATTCGGTTATCTTTAATATAATTAAGAGTTTGGCTAGTGTTTAGTTACCTCAAGTGGGATCCCAATTTCTTCTCCAAGAGTTCGCATTTTTGCAAGACCCACTTGATAGTTTGGACCTCCTCTTCTCACATATATATGCATTCTTGCAGCTTTGAGCTTTTCCTCCTTTTCTCTCAGAGCTCGAATTATGCCACTAAATGTAGCAGCAACGTCAGTGAAGTTGGCTATTCCTCCTCCTACCACAAGAGCTCTTTTCTGGCCATCAGGATCTGCAGTTGCACACTGTACAATCGATTAGACTACGTGCTAAAACAGTGTCTAGAAATATCATGTCTGAAAGTTATGCAATTCGTGCATTTTTAGTCAGTGGTTGTAGCCTGTATTTGCTTTTGTGGTAGAGGGGCGAAGACCACCCAGCACTTGCATCAAGACTCGGGAACCGATTTGTTAGACCGATAGTATATTAAAGTTAAAAAGCTTCAAACCGATGTCTGGTGAAGCGATCGTGGAATAAATCTACAGAGATTGTGGAAAGGAAGGTCAATTCAGAAGTGGGGAAAAATCTTCTGAGTCTTGAGCTAGGCTTTCGGCGTGAAGAGAGGCTCAAGATGACCCAACAGACCAACAGTATGTCTTCGAACCATATAACAAGTAGATTCTTTAAAGAGTTTATGTGAAGTAGCTTGAGGAAGCTCATGCAGCAAAACAGAGATAAAAAAAATGGAGTAAGTTCTTACATCAATTACAACTCTAGCGTACTGCAACACCTCTTCTTCATTTGGTGCTCCACTATATTCTGCGTAGTTGCCAAGCTCAGAAGCATAGCCGAGATCTCCTACCTGATCAGGCAATTTTTCGAAGTATATTATTCAAAGGCTCGAGTGGAAAAAAGGAAAAGAAATGGGGGAAAAGAAGAATCCCAAGTTGAAAGATGAGACATTGAGAGCTATACCGTGTCTGCATAGATGACACTAGCACCCCCTCCTGCTACCATGGTCCAAATCCTTCCTTTTGGGTTCAAAACTGTGAATTTCAGAGATGCACTTGTCTGCAAATAAATAATGAATTAGCAATCACAGTGCATAGGCTTATTATATAGAAGAATGGTTTTGCATGTCCGTGTTGGTTACAATCTATTTTGAAACTTGTTGATTACAATCTATTAAGCATATACTTATTTAAAATCACAAATCTATTGTTTTTTTTTTTTGAAACTAAAAGGCCCGGTTAACCTCGTAAAGTTAGAAAAATAACAAGTTTCCGGACGAAACCTCAGTACTCCACAGGAGGAAAGCACTAAAAAAAACGACAATAGCATAAGAAAACTAGAAGAAAATCAAAATGGCGGAAAAGACTCACTCCAACTTGAAGAACGTATAAATTTCTGGCATCTACACATTTCATTTAGTAATGATACTACGGAAATGTTGTGATACTGAGAGCAATATAAAAGAACATTACTGACAGAACTAGATGAATTGAATGCATACCTTTTCATCCAGCCCATGGATAAAGCTTTCTGTAGGACTCATAACTCTGCCAAATGGCATTGGGAATTGGATATTTCCCCACCTGCACAAATAGTCGAGCATAAAAGATATGAAGGTGATCTACAAATCTTTTTGTATATGTCATGCTTCATACTAGATAAGAAAAAAGGAAAAGATTATGTACTTCTTGAAGTTCTTGAAAGCAGCAGTATCATCTAGTTCTCCTCTCATGTCCAAAGGATAAGGCTTTCCATCAACCAAAGTAAAAGGATTCATCTCGAGGAAGGTGAAGTCAAGATCTGGATTGTGTAAAAGGGTCGAGATTTTCAATAATAACATTTAAAACCAGTATCAGAATATTGAACCTATCGATAAAAAATAAAATAGACAAAGAAAATAGATGGGTGGTCCATGTGGGAGAAATCAGAGCATACCTATGAATATAGCAAAGACCACCTTAATGAAGTTCTCAACGGTCTCTTTGATCTAAATTGAATAAAAAGTAAGAGTTATTGCTTGTATTCCAGCCCAGAGAAAAAAATATGTATTTTCAGATAAGGAACTTGAAACAACAGTGACACTACGTATGATTGCATCAATCGAATTTCCTTAACGCAGGCGAAATTTAACAGAATTAGCATGAAATCAAAGAAAAATATGTATTAATGGCAGATAATGCTTTGGCTGATCAAGTTTGATTCTCAGCAAGACTAGACAACTATCAAAAGATAAGTAGATAATAAATGACAATATACCTCCAGTGGAAGTGTTGCAACTAGTGGAGCACATGTTTCTGATGTAAAAGGTGTTCCTGTTGGGATGAATACAGTTTTAACCTGAACAAAACAGAAACAGGTTAAGGATCTGTGATAAAGGTAAAATTTAAAAGATGATCATATGCTCCCATACTTAACCACACAACGACACACCCTGAAGTTCCCATTATGCTTCTATTGATGTAAATAAATATTTTATAAATATGTGATTGAAAATTATAACATATTTTGACCCGCTTGGCACGGTCGGGATGGCCTTGATGGAAAGGTTTATCGGTATTTGTTTGTATGGTGTATATAGTTGTACATACTGAAGATATATGGAAACTGGGTTATTCGCTTGATCTAGGTATTTACAATATATACAACTCTCTTCAGATTATATCCATGAACCAGCCTTGGAGGATACTACTGCAAAATGTAAGCCTACCTCCTATCCTTATAATACCAATGACAATTTTTTCGAGAAGTTAAGCTTATAGACTAAAAGGGTACTTGACAAAGAATTGTTTACCATTAACCTTGAGAAAAATAATATAAGCTAAATTAGGTGTACCTTGTCCCAGTTCTCTTCAATTTCAATACCTCCGCATTCCGAAAAGCTCATGCTGCACCCGAGTCGCTCCGAAACGATATTGAGATAAAATTCTTCATTGTGTGGAATGAAGGGTTCAACAATGAACGTGGTTATAGGTCCCTTACACCCACCCATCTCTACCTACAAAGTCACAAAAAAAAATCAATTGCACATAGAATTACTTCAGAAAATACAACCAATGTGTCTTTAAGGTTCAACTTTTGAAGTTTCAGACTGACTGACAAAACAGTTTTGTATTAACTACCTCTTTGCCGAGACGCTCCTTCACGAAAGTAGCAACTTCGGCCAAATCTAAATTGAGGGCAACCAGACCACTCTTCCCACGTTTGCCAAACAACATATCAGGCTTAACAACTAATTTACTAGATGACAACCATGGCTCTTTATCTGCTAGCTCATTGAAATCAGTTGATTCTGTAACCTACACCATCATAATAAAAGTCAATCAGATCTTTTCATTTATAGGGAAAATGAAAGAGAGTCGAAAATAATTTCATACTAAAAGCAAAGAATGATAACTCAATCACCAATTACAGAAAAGCCCAATGAAATTAATCCAAATATTAAGTGTGAATTGCTAAGATCCCTAATCAATGTCTGTATTGATCTCATTAGATCGTTAAGACTCAAATCACAAGAGAAATATAACAAGAATTAGAAAATAAAGACCTTCAGATCTATAGCCGATTCATACCTGAGCAGATTTGATGCCTAGTTCAGCAGCAGCTAACCTCTTGTAATGCTCCTTCAACAATCTCTTGGAATCATACTCTCTGATCTTCTTTCGTGCCATTTCTACTTACCTTCACAAACTAAAAAATTATTCAGATTCGCTAAACAAAACAAACGTAAATCTACATTACCAGATCCAATGATAATAAACCAAACCTATTTACTAATCTCGTTTTCTTCCAAAACGAAGTAACTCGAAATTGATTGAAAGAATAACAGAGAAATTTCAACTCAGAAGATAAAAACTAATAAGAAATCAGCAAATTGATACACATTATGCTCAGATTACAAAATTAAGAACAGATCTGCAACCGTAATGAACGAAATTCAAGCAAAAAAGTGCAAATTCATATAAAATCATAACAATAAAGATGGATTTGTTGCTCTAAAATCAAATGACTTAGAACGAGATCTTACCTTTCTTCTTTTGGTTTAGACGAAAGAACGAGAACAAATCACTCTCTCTCTCTCTCTCTCTCTCTCTCTCTCTATTTCTATCTAGGAGAAAATGAGATCTTGGTGTTTGGTGGTTCTATTTATTGATGATAAATTGGTATATTTGTAAATTTCATAATTAATTTCTAACAACTGTACATAATATTCTCGCGGGAATTTTCATTTGTATCCCGACTTTTCATTTATTTATCTTTCAGTGGTAAGTAACAAATATTTTGGTCACTGGACAGTTAGCTCATCTACCACATCAAGCAATTTTAGTTGCTACCTAATTCAAAAAAGAACTTTCAACAAAAAAAAAAAAAAAATTCAAAAAATACTATAGTTTTTTTCTTTTTTCTGTTGAAAGAAATATATATATATATATATTATTTGGTAGCTTGTTATATATACGGGTTTTTTGGGCTTACCCCCTCCTTACTAATTGGTAATTGAGTTTACCCCCCTCAATAATGGGTAATTGAGCTTGCCCCCTTGGACTTACTATTAGTGACAAAAATACAAAGGCTATGTTTGGCGTACGTGAAATAATTGCCATTACAAAGAACAACCATTCTTCAATATGATTCATATTAGGGATTCTACCTCATTTTATTGTTTGATTTGGTCAGGAATATGATTAGTAAAGATTGATTTTGTGGATCGATTGCAAACACGGGTTTGTCAATGTGATATTGGACAACCCAGTGGACCAGGGGTTTGAGTTCAAATATGGATTGACGATTGTAATCCATAAGTAATCGGTGGTTGGCTCGCTTCCTGCTCATATGTGCTCGTGTTGCACGGATCCCCTTTTTGGGAGGTATCCATAGTTTATGAAGAGGTCTAAGTCGATGCAAACACAAGATCATTCTTGTGGACCACATACTTCTAGTTTGAGAAGTAATTACCAACTAGAGGTTGGCTCGCCTCCTGCTCATATGTAAAGTGCTCGTGTTGCACTGTGCTCGTGTTGCACGGATCCCCTTTTTGGGTGGTATCCTTTGTCTATTGAGAGGTTTAAGACGATGCAAACACGAATGGTAAGTGACGCTATCTCGTGGACCTCAAAATTGGTTATGCTCCTCCAAAAGGGAAGTTATATTGTATGAATCTCTTCAACCGTGTAATAGGTTGACTTCAATTGTGTTGGTACGAAAGGTGTAACACAATGGATCGTTATTATTGATCTGTTGTTCGATACTTGGTTTTGTGTTGAATTGGTCTATTTAGACCTTAGGTAATTAGAAATCTACTAGCTGGGTTCTGACCCAGCCTACTATCTTTCAGGTGATAGAGATCGGGGAGCGCCACCAGTTTGATCTCAGTTTGTCAGCTCGGAGTTTCTTTCTTAGTGTTCGCTTTCGAGATTAGGTAGTTATTTGGATTTTCGCCTCCTAGACAGTTATTTATTTCATTCGATATTGTCCGAACTACGTGTCGATGATTTAGTAACATTGTTTGAGTTAAGAAAATTTTAATGGATTTCTTTTAGATGATTTATTGATTCTTATGAGCTTCACATTTGATATTATTTGTCTCTTTTGATGGATATATCGACTATGTTTACTGTTCTGCGGAGAAATGCTTTGAGTTTAGGTTTTCATGGCGGCCGACGTGGAAATCTAAATTTGGGGTGTTACATTTTGTTTATATATTATTAACTTTCTGATTTTAATATCTCATACCAAACATATCCTTAGTAGTTTTGACAAAAAATCTAAATTCAAGGGGGTAAGCTCAATTACCAATTACTGAAGGGGGTAAACTCAATTACCAATTAATTGTGAGGCGGTAAGCCCAAAAAACCCTATATATACCTTCAGTTGTGTCTTTTTTTTTTTTTTTTTGTTGAACTATCAGTTGTGTCTTTAGCTTTAAGAAATAAATGGATTTCTTATGAATGGAACTCATCAAATTTGTTAATGGTAGGGTTGGGGTATGAAGCTATATCGGGCGCCCGGTTAAGAAGCTGGGACGGCAGGCCCTCAAACTTGTTTACTGGTGTCACTAGCGAGTGGAATCGGTATCTAGCGCAAAAGCAGTTGGACCGATATTTCCTTGATTTGAGAGACCTAGATCCGATTTCGTATGAATGAGTTATTACCAAATTAGTTTGGTATGAGTACCACTAACTCCAAAACGGGATTTTGAGTTAGTACCACCTATATGATGTTGGGAAAGTATTATTTCCTTATATAAACTCTTCCATATATTTGATCTGAAGGTCAGGATGTTTGGCACTCTTAAGATAGATCAGTTGAGGATCTAACGGTGGGCGTTCAGTATACGAGATCTAGATAAATCAGTTGAGTTCTGATGGTCAAGATTGCACCCGAAAGCCAACAGTCATTTTGGAAGCATCCATTCGTCTATAGGCACCTTCCTGAAGTGTTGCTACAAATTTTATATATACCAAACAGAATCCAACAAACAAAACACTAAAGATTTAGCATTCAAAGTTACATGAGCATTTAGAGTTTTAAGAAGTCACTTCCAGCTGTCGTTCTTACTAGGGATATTTAGCGTTTGGGTCAAGGATAAGTACCGGCTTTAGCGTTTAGGTCACAAGTTTGTCCGTTATAGCCTTTGGGTCACGGACTAACAGTTGACCGCGTTGACCGTCGACGAAAACTAACTACCGTTTCATTTCAAAAACGCTAACGACGTGACGCTGACGAGTTAACGGTCGTCTGCTGACGTCATGTGACCGTTTTTTGAAATTGATCTGGATCGTCGAAATGAACGATCCAGATTACCCACAAATCTAACCGTTTTTTCTCAAAATCTTTTAAATACTCCTCTTCCCACTTTCATACCTCAATCTCATCATTTACTTTCAATAAGTAAATTGTGTTTTTTTTCTTCAAGTTAGGAGTCTGCTAACATCAACATCAACATCAATTGGAGTTAAGAGAGAAATAACCAATATGGAATCAAAGAAGCAATTGGTAAGTTTTATTTTTTCTGTCATTTTTGACCCAAATACTAACATTATGCACAAAAAGATGTACCAATGCCTAATTTATACTTAATTTGCAGATATGTCAATTGTGTGATCAAGCTTCACATTCTGCAATTTCCTGTTGTTGGATGTACTCTAAGTGCTCCAAGAGAGGATGCCCTGGTATTAGAATGCTATTGTAATTTGAAGGAACACTTGTTAAGGGAAAAAAAATACCTAAAATGTCAATTTCCTTCATGTGATGGATTCCAATGGTTAGATGAAACTCTTGCAAATGCAAATGGGTCATCTTCATTCTCAAAATGCTACTATTGTGGTGATGATGATCATAAAGCAAGAGACTGCCATGGGATGGATTTCCATGTCCTAAACAACAATGCAAGGGTATGATGCATATAGGGATATCACATTCACACCAAAATGAAGGGAAAAAGTTTGTGAGATGTGAAAAGTGTGAAAAGTTTGAGTGGTTGGCAGATGCAATTGCCAAACATGAGGCAACCACCAAGCAACAATCTTTGTTGAGAGGGAAAGGCATGCAAACACCAAGTCTACATATGGATGAATTATGTGTTAGAAATTCATGTAATGTAGAAATGAAACTAGGAACTAGTGGCAGAGCTCATAGCTATGGAAAGAAGTTTTTTTCATGCACTAAACCATCATGCTCAGGATTTATGTGGCTTGAAGATGTAGTCCATGTCTCTCTGCATTCATTCTTGCATATATAAATAGCAATAGGAAACAAACCATTATTAGCATCAAGTGACATTATGCTAAGACACATACCCTGATACTTCCCCTTCAAAAAACAATCATCTAAACCTAAAATAGGCCTACAATCCCTAACAAATCCATCTAAACTTGCTTTATAGGCAATACACATAGCTTTGAACTGCTCAATTCTATCATCTCTGCTACAGGAGGCTATTGAACCAGGGTTTGACAGAAGTACTTGCATACAACATTCTGGTGCCATCTTGTAAGACTCCTCAAAACTACCCAAGATCTTCTCCATGCATTTGTGCCTAGCCAACCAAGTTGTCCAATATGAGATCCTTACATGATGCCTTCTCAAGATGATCTTTCTGATGTCTTTGGGTTTATGCTCAATGTTTTCCCTCAGATCTTCAAGTATCTTATCTGCCACCCACCTGCTGTTTGCCATGGGGTTTTTTAAATCCCTAAGACCTTTACAAGTGTGTCTTAAAACACCAGTCCTAAGCCTAAAGGTTTGTTTGTCTGGCAGTACAGAGCAATACACTCTCCACTCACAGTCTTTATCTTTACACTTATACTCTTGTTGAGTTGAGTGATTCCTTACTTGAGTTGTCACAAACTTCTTTGAGATGCAGTAAGCTCTTATAAAATTTCTACAATGGGTCACACTCTGCCATTCCATACCAATGAATAACTCATCTGCGTCTGTGTCTGTGTCCCCTAACCCATGTGTTCCCTCATCATACACATCTTGTGATCTACTCACAAAGTCTGCATTAAACAAATCTTCTCTATCAGAATCTCCTCCTATGTACTCATCTTCATCATCTGCATCTGTGGGAACAGATTCTTCACCATCACTACTTCTTCCAAAATGGTATTCCTCATCAGGTTCAATACCATCATCTTCATCATCTTCAACACCACTATCTAACACATTTGTATATGAACCTCTTCTAGCAACTTGATCTTCACACCTTTTAGCAAAATCTATGATAGGAAGCCAATATAACTCTTCCTCAGACACATAGTCAATGCTCTTGCCCTTTGTTTTGGTTTGTTTACCCAAACCCTTATTGTTTACTATTTCTTTAGAGGTAGACCCCACCATTTTTCTGCAAAGTTATTCATGATATAACAATACAAAAGCATTGAAACTTACAACCACATTCACAACCACACATAATAAACAATACAAAAGCACAGTGAAAGAATTTCAAAATTACAAACATGGAAAACAGTGAAAGTGTTTCAAAATTACTAAATTACTACATCTGAAAATGGAATAAACCCTAAACCTTTTCCATATGGTAAGTGTTACAAATATGGATGACAGTAAGGTAAATGGGTTTACAAGGTAATAAGGTGACTGTTACAAACATGGAAGGCAGTAAGTTAAATGGGTTTACAAGGCAGTAAGGTAAGTGTTACAAACAAAGAAGTAATTTTGAAATTAGGTTACAAACGTGGTAATCATTAGGTTAATCATTCAGCTATTCAGCAATCTAAACCCTAAACCTACATCCAGAGAGAGAAAGTTCGAAACACAAATAGAAATTAGGTTAATCATTCAGCTATTCAGCAATCTAAATAGAAATTAGGTTAATCATTCATATGGAAATGGAACAAACCCTAAACCTAAACAAGTTAGAAATCTTCGAACAGTTCTAAATAGAAATTAGGTCAAATAAGAAAAAATCGATGAACACTTACCTTACTCCCTTGTAAACCCTAGAGATTTGTCTTCGAAGTAAACAAAGAAGCTCGCACGAACATGTAACCAGCCGGAATTGACCTAATCGCAAGAACCCTAAACCCCTAAATTCAGAAATCGCATAAACCCTAGGAATTTCGAAAATCCCCAATTCTGTCGCGGGAAAGAGATATAACGAATCTGACCCAAATTATATTTTCTTATTTCAATCTGACCGTCCATTCAGAACGAATCTGGGCCGTCGGATTCATTCCGTCAAGCTAACGGAAATAGGTTAGGTTATTCGGTAATTTATATTTAAGAGTTAGGGTGAAACAGTAATTTCGGTTGAATTGAAACGGTAGTTAGTTTTCGTCGACGGTCAACGCGGTCAACTGTTAGTCCGTGACCCAAAGGCTATAACGGACAAACTTGTGACCTAAACGCTAAAGCCGGTACTTATCCTTGACCCAAACACTAAATACCCCTTCTTACTACTTGTTCGAAGTTTGCACGCTTTTAGAAAAAACAAAGTACTCTTAGTCGTCATCCTGAAAGGTATAGCCGTTGTATCCTAGGAGACAAACATCTGACTGGTATTAAGGAAAGAGACAACTCGACTCGGCTTTCTGATAGGCCCTAAAATAGGGTTTTTCCGCAAGTATACAGGGTCAAGTTATAGTATTTATAATAAGATCGAGTATCGTCCCAAGAGATAGGTAGGTAACTTCAGATATTGACGGCGAGTTTAGCCCAATAATCCAAATGTCAATAGCTAACTTAGACTAACACACACACCCCACTTTATAAGTTTGATGATTGATTTGTAAGAAATAAGAAAACAAAAAGAACTAACTAAACTATCTAAGTGAGAGGTGAGAGATATCTAAGGTTATAAAATCCACCGCATAATTTCACTTTATAAAACAAGCACTTAATTATTTAAATCTCTTTTGTATTTACTCGGGATCCAATATAATGAACTATTTGGATTCCGGATGATGTTCTAGATAAAACAATTTTATAATCACTAATTCTAATTGTCTTCCTTATAAAGATTCGGATCACTTAACTATTATTCATCATCTAAAAAGCATACTCCATCTAACAACTTAACGAAAGTATGAAATATCTAATTATGAGGCATGAGTAATGGAAAGAAAATCCAATCCATATAGATAAACAATCAATAGACATTAAAGCACATCAAAGGATTTAATTAATCAAGAACAAGTATTATAAAGATCCAAAATGGGTTTCATTCACAACCTTAGATTGCTAAATTAACTATACATGGAATCTAGAGTGACATTCATTGACATTGTAAAATAAATGAAAATACTAAGAAATTAATGGAAAGAAATCACCAAGAATGTTCAAAATCCATATTCCCATGTATCTCCATTTTATCCAAGATTTGCTCCATTTGTGTTCAAGAATTGTACTCCAAGAAATCCAAGTAATAGCTATTTTATTGCAACCCAAATAAGAAAAAGAAAGAAAAGGAAGAAATTAGATGTAGAAAGAAGTTGGAAAGAAGAGATGAAAGGGAATAAGGAAGAAATTAATGGCCTTTGCATGAAAGTCGAGTCTTTTAGTGTTTGTGTTGTGCCATGTGAGTTACATCTTAGTGAAGAAGAAACATTTCTAAGAGACCTAAAGTAGTCATTAGTGGAGACTTAACCCATGTGAGAGCTCAAAGCCTAAATAGCTATTCGAGTGTACTCTTCCGCGCTAACTCCGAGTAGAATGAAGAGCTACTCAACCTCGTAACTTATAAAAGAGCTCATTTGATCTCGTGTGCTCAATTTCCTTAGCCACTAGGAGTGACATTAGGATAGCGAATTAACCTTGCCCTTGTAGTCCATGAAACCCAATGAGAATGCCAACTAGAGGAAAGCGGATACTCCATCACCATCCATCATCTTATATCCCGAGAATGAAGACATGAGATAAAAGAATGAAGAATGTCAAAAGCAAGTATGAAATGAAAAGTTGATTGCAAGAATAGAGTTGTGTGTGTTGTATGTTGTTTTGGTTGATTGTATTTGTGTTATGAAAATGAAAAAAAAAAATGAAAAAAAAAGAGAATGAAAAAAAATGAAAAAAAAGTGATATGAAAAAAAAGAAAAAAAAAGTGAAAAAAGTGATTTTTGTGTATGTTTAAGCATGTGTTAGCTCTTTTGTGTGAGTGATGTGATTGTATATATGTGTTGGTGTTTTTGTTCATGAATAAGTATTCGAAGCAAGAAACAAATGTTGAGATGCTTAAGAGGTTCTACCATAATGAAGAGGTCAAAATTCTCGGGAATCCACCATCGTCATCCATCTCTAGTATCCGCTAACCTTTAGAAGGCATTTTTAGAGGGTAGAATGGGTGAGAAGGGCGAGTGAGCTTCCCCACTCTATATAGTGGCTAATTCCTTTTCGAAGATCATTCGTTCCAAAATGTTGTCCTCACCCCTTTTTATGTGTTGAGTCCTAGTTAAGTGGTCACACTCACACATACGAGCGAACCATTCTTGAGTGATTTCATATTTGGAGTGTATGTCCGTGAGGCCGAAGTCGAGGCAAAATGTACTAACTTGGGAATCAAAGTTTTGTGACTTCGGAACATAGATGTGCTTATTATGGTATGACACTTGCATTTTAGGGTAAGATCATTAGTGAAGGGGCCTTTAGCTTTTACAAGAACTTATTTACTTGATTCATTATGTGTTGACATGCTTAAACCCTTTACTATATCAATCATGCTTATCTACGATGTGGTTGTTGGACCCTTGTGTATTTGAAACCATGATGTTTGTGGGTATCATCTATGGAAACCCTCACGAGACCACACTCGTCCACTAGGGCAACCTAGGGGTTTAACGGCTTGTTGCATATGCTAAATGCAACCGGGGTTCCTCCGAAAGTGAGTTAGGTTTTTCTTTTATTTTGTTTTGCTCGAGGACTAGCAAAATCTAAGTTTGGGGATGTTTGATGGGTCATGAAAATGTCCCATCTGAGTCGTTTAATTTAGTCGAGTTAGTTCGTTTCGAGTATTTATTATAATAAAATGGTTGGTTTTCTTGATTAGGTGTCTTTTGGAGAGTTAGGTGTGAAAAACGGTTAAAAACGAGGAAAAGGTGCATGAAGGATATTTTGGTCATTTGGAGTGAAGGAAATTCTGGTAATTTGGCCAAGGTCAGTGCGTGGTTGAAAAGTAGAGGTCGAGACGAGTCCGTAGGAGAAAACGGAAGTCAAATCGGAGTTCGGATGAGTGAAATATGCAAAGTCAAAGTCAGTCAACATTTGGTGCACATTTGGTCAACACTCGGGACAGTGTCGGGCACAGATTTGGCGCGCGGTACACCAAGGAACACGTGGCGCGCTACGGAGGATGGTGCATCTAAATCCCGTGTTTCCGCAAAGCAACGAAATGGACCCTATAGGCCTGATCCGGTGGAGCGCGCAGCAACTTAACCCGGTAGCCCCACTTCAACTTTTTAATCTTGACCGTTCTTCTCCGCGTGTCCCAGATCGACGGTTACTGAGCGTCCTTCTCAATTGATGCTTCTGTGTAGCCCGTTGCAACTTAACTCCGTTAATTCTTGGAGTACAATTCTTGAACATAAATGGAGCAAATCTTGGATAAAATGGAGATACATGGGAATATGGATTTTGAACATTCTTGGTGATTTCTTTCCATTAATTTCTTAGTATTTTCATTTATTTTACAATGTCAATGAATGTCACTCTAGATTCCATGTATAGTTAATTTAGCAATCTAAGGTTGTGAATGAAACCCATTTTGGATCTTTATAATACTTGTTCTTGATTAATTAAATCCTTTGATGTGCTTTAATGTCTATTGATTGTTTATCTATATGGATTGGATTTTCTTTCCATTACTCATGCCTCATAATTAGATATTTCATACTTTCGTTAAGTTGTTAGATGGAGTATGCTTTTTAGATGATGAATAATAGTTAAGTGATCCGAATCTTTATAAGGAAGACAATTAGAATTAGTGATTATAAAATTGTTTTATCTAGAACATCATCTGGAATCCAAATAGTTCATTATATTGGATCCCGAGTAAATACAAAAGAGATTTAAATAATTAAGTGCTTGTTTTATAAAGTGAAATTATGCGGTGGATTTTATAACCTTAGATATCTCTCACTAGGGGTGGGAATCGGTCCGGACCGGTCGGTACCGGACTCTAACTTCATCGAACCGGTCGACTCGGACATAAACTTTTGGTGACCACCTATTTACTCGGGTGGACTCGGACGGTCACTCTCAAGAATTCTTTGTCCATTGACCGTCCAAGACCGTTTATTTTACCGGTCCAGTCGGACACCGGACGGTCTCGGTCTGGACTTTCCAATAAATGTACTTAATTCAGAACTTTATTTTTATTACCACAAACAAAATTACTTACAAATGAAGATGTTTAGCCAAGAAATCAAAAGTAAATATAAAAAAGAAAAAAAACAGTCGATCATCATTTGACAAGATATAATTAAGCCATGCACTAATGTTTGGTCTTCCAGAGGACTATATGACTATAGCCAACGATCATCATATATTCATATGTCTATAAAATTCAACGGTCAACTTCTAAAAATGAGGACAGTATAGTCGGTCAACCTATTCGGTCACTCGTACCGGTCGGTTAGCGGTCGGTCCTTCGACATAGAATTTTGACCGTGACCGTCCGTCAATTCTTTCGGGCCGGTCGGACACTGACCGTTATGACCATCGGGTGTCCATGGACACTTTTTATCTCGGTCGAACGGGTCGGATAGCGGTCTTCCGGATCTTTTTCCCACCCCTATCTCTCACCTCTCACTTAGATAGTTTAGTTAGTTCTTTTTGTTTTCTTATTTCTTACAAATCAATCATCAAACTTATAAAGTGGGGTGTGTGTGTTAGTCTAAGTTAGCTATTGACATTTGGATTATTGGGCTAAACTCGCCGTCAATATCTGAAGTTACCTACCTATCTCTTGGGACGATACTCGATCTTATTATAAATACTATAACTTGACCCCGTATACTTGCGGAAAGACCCTATTTTAGGGCCTGTCAAGTTTTTGGCGCCGCTGCCGGGGATAGGTTTAGTAGTTAGGATATCGTTTGCTTGTTTGTTCATTAGTTTAGTGTTAATTTCTTACTTAGACATTTTTGCTTTATTTGTTTTTCTATTTTCTTAGTTGTATTTTTTTTTAGGTACCATTTAAAGGAAATAGCCAGAAGAGACATAGGAGCGAAGGAAAGGAAGGAATCGAGAAGTCAAGCGAAAAGTCAATAGTATCGCATTCTATCTCTTCCTTCTTACTTTTGTGCGATTGTTTAGTTCTATAATTGTTAGTTCCCATTTGTGATTATGTGTTACCATCTTTGAATACTCTGAGATCATGGCCCGTTCTTATAACGGTTGGCCATTCGATGTTGATGATGATGAGCTTATTTCGAGGATTCCCCGCACTAACCGACCTGATATGACCTTAGGTGAATACCAAAGGATGTGTAGGGATGTTTCGATTAGTGAGGGGAATAGACCATTTGAGCCTGACCGATCTCGTATGACCCTAGGAGAATACCGATGGATGTGTAGAGACGATCAGATTAGTGATGGATATGGTCCGAGATCAAATATGTATGAGAGACCTTACATTTCACACTATTCTGAGACCAATGATTTTAGAGGCAGGTATGATCCTAGTATGTACGGTGGGAGTTATTATCAAGAGTCTTCATTTAATTACACTTGTGAGCCTTATCATGAAGAGACTCTTGAAGATAAATCTCAATTAGAGTCTGTGAGTCGTCTGACTGAAATGATGTTACAACTTGAAGAGACGCAAGATCGATTTGAACAGACGCAGATTCAAATGCAACAAGAGTTACATCAGAGGTTTGAGTCTCTAAATCATCAATTACAATCTCTAAATCATCCATTAGAGATGATGATGTCACAGTTATTAGCCGACGAGGAAGGGGTTTTACCACCCCAAACTCAAGAGGGTACTAGGTCCGATGGCGAGGGTAATACGTCTAACCCTAGTACTAAGATAAATGTCGACGAATTAACTGAGAAGACCCAAGAACTTGAACAAATTGATAACCTTGTTGTCTCATTTCCTCGACATATGTCATCTCATCATGATAGGTTAGACTTTGATATTCAAGATGATAGCTTTACGAGTAATTTTGGGGATGTCACTATTTTGAACTTTCCGATTTTCGACACTTGTAAGGAGTCAGTCTTAGATGCCAGACATGATGTTAGAACTGAATATGAGGCTTCAGATGCCCTTGAGGACATCAACGATATTGTATTTAGAGACACTTTGGATAGTTTGTCGGATCATTTACTTAAGGAAACCATGGGCATTGACTTGTTCCCTGAGCCTATTGCCTTACCCTTAGAGTCTAGTCCGACCTTCCACATGATCTCAGACTCGGTCGTTGATCCCTTTTGGGACATTGCAGACGTCTTTCCTAGCATGTCTAGGGAGTTAGTGGATGTTCTATCCACGAAGCTTGAGTTTGCTTTTTTGCCTTCGACAGACCTCCTGACCCTTCATTCGTATGTCGATCCTTTTGACGACTTTTTAGTCGTCACCCCTAGCATTTATGCTAACTTAGTGGACCGTGCATCCACTAAGTTTGGGGATGGCCTCTTTTCGTTTTTAGTCTCACTTGCACTTCTTAGCTTGTATATATTTGTGAGACGATTACTTTTTGTATATAGCTTTCTTTGGGTTGACCCCCAAATCTTCCGTCTTTTGTTGTACGATCGTTAGGCCGACTGAGATGGGCCTTGATGTTTGTGGGTAACATCTCTGGAAACCCTCCGCGAGACATAACTCGTGCTCTTGTGTGAAAACAAGAGAACTAAAGGCTAATTGCATAGCTCAATGCAATCGTGTATACCCGCGTTAGTGGTAGGTTTTATATGCTCATATGTTTTATGTGCTTCATTCTCATGATATTTGTTGATATTTTAGGAGCATTTCTTATATGTTTTACTTCCGAGGCGTGGTTTGTTCCAAGTTTGGGGATGGCGCGAGCTTGGCGTCAACTTGGAACCTTTTTATACATGAGCCTTGGTAGTATCATCCTTTATCTCCTTCGGTTATGGTAATATCTCTCCACTCTTCTCTTTAAATTGATGTGCCTCTTTATCTTTTGGTGAGTGTATGCTTAGAACATTGAGGACAATGTTAATTTTAAGTTTGGGGATGCGGGATATGACCATAACCAATGCATGACCATGGGTTCAAAGACAAAAGGGTTCAAATTAGCCAAAATTTGAAAATTTTGAACATTTTAAGTAGATTTGCATGTGATTCTAGTGATAGTTTTAAGAATTTTGATGCATATGTGTCGAGTTGATGAGTTTTGTGATTGTTAATGGCCTTTGCATGAAAGTCGAGTCTTTTAGTGTTTGTGTTGTGCCATGTGAGTTACATCTTAGTGAAGAAGAAACATTTCTAAGAGACCTAAAGTAGTCATTAGTGGAGACTTAACCCATGTGAGAGCTCAAAGCCTAAATAGCTATTCGAGTGTACTCTTCCGCGCTAACTCCGAGTAGAATGAAGAACTACTCAACCTCGTAACTTATAAAAGAGCTCATTTGATCTCGTGTGCTCAATTTCCTTAGCCACTAGGAGTGACATTAGGATAGCGAATTAACCTTGCCCTTGTAGTCCATGAAACCCAATGAGAATGCCAACTAGAGGAAAGCGGATACTCCATCACCATCCATCATCTTATATCCCGAGAATGAAGACATGAGATAAAAGAATGAAGAATGTCAAAAGCAAGTATGAAATGAAAAGTTGATTGCAAGAATAGAGTTGTGTGTATTGTATGTTGTTTTGGTTGATTGTATTTGTGTTACGAAAATGAAAAAAAAAATGAAAAAAAAAGAGAATGAAAAAAAAATGAAAAAAAAGTGATATGAAAAAAAAGAAAAAAAAAGTGAAAAAAGTGATTTTTGTGTATGTTTGAGCATGTGTTAGCTCTTTTGTGTGAGTGATGTGATTGTATATATGTGTTGGGGTTTTTGTTCATGAATAAGTATTCGAAGCAAGAAACAAATGTTGAGATGCTTAAGAGGTTCTACCATAATGAAGAGGTCAAAATTCTCGGGAATCCACCATCGTCATCCATCTCTAGTATCCGCTAACCTTTAGAAGGCATTTTTAGAGGGTAGAATAGGTGAGAAGGGCGAGTGAGCTTCCCCACTCTATATAGTGGCTAATTCCTTTTCGAAGATCATTCGTTCCAAAATGTTGTCCTCACCCCTTTTTATGTGTTGAGTCCTAGTTAAGTGATCACACTCACACATACGAGCGAACCATTCTTGAGTGATTTCATATTTGGAGTGTATGTCCGTGAGGCCGAAGTCGAGGCGAAATGTACTAACTTGGGAATCAAAGTAGTAGTAGAGAAAGATGGAAAAATAATGGAGAAGATAGATTTAGTAGTAGAAAAGAGAGAAAGAAATAGGTGAGAAGAGGGATTGAAAGAGGATAGGGAGATAGGTAAGAAGAGGTAGTATGGGAATAGAGAAGAAGGGATTAGGTAAGAAGAGGTATATTGAGAGGGTTTGCAAGTCTAGGTTTTAATGGAGGAGAAAGGTGCTATTTATAGATGGGTTAGGGTTTTGGTTGGGTTAAATGGTAAAAAGAATTAAAAGGAAGGGTTACTTTTGGAATTTAATGGGTTAAAAGGACAAAACCAGGTGGCTAGGGCTTTAAAGTGGGAATTCGGGTGATTTGGTGTACCCGGTTATAAGATAATAAGGTGGGATGATTCAGTAGCCGTCGGATGGAAAAGAACGCGGGATCTGGAGGGTCGGGAGAGTGACACGTGATCGGATGCATCCAATTAAGCTGCTACGGGCAACATGGGAATGGAATAAAGGACGGGACATACGGAAGCCGTCGGATCTGGGACACGCGGAAGGGAGCAACTAAGATTAAAACGTTGCTTCCGAGTGCACGGAGTTAAGTTGCAACGGGCTACACAGAAGCATCAATTGAGAAGGACGCTCAGCAACCGTCGATCTGGGACACGCGGAGAAGAACGGTCAAGATTAAAAAGTTGAAGTGGGGCTACCGGGTTAAGTTGCTGCGCGCTCCACCGGATCAGACCTATAGGGTCCATTTCGTTGCTTTGCGGAAACACAGGATTTAGATGCACCATCCTCCATAGCGCGCCACGTGTTCCTTGGTGTACCGCGCGCCAAATCTGTGCCCGACACTGTCCCGAGTGTTGACCAAATGTGCACCAAATGTTGACTGACTTTGACTTTGCATATTTCACTCATCCGAACTCTGATTTGACTTCCGTTTTCTCCTACGGACTCGTCTCGACCTCTACTTTTCAACCACGCACTGACCTTGGCCAAATTACCAGAATTTCCTTCACTCCAAATGACCAAAATATCCTTCATGCACCTTTTCCTCGTTTTTAACCGTTTTTCACACCTAACTCTCCAAAAGACACCTAATCAAGAAAACCAACCATTTTATTATAATAAATACTCGAAACGAACTAACTCGACTAAATTAAACGACTCAGATGGGACATTTTCATGACCCATCACTTTCTCTCTCTAACCTTCTAATTAATGTTTGTTTTAAATTATATTAGTTAATTTTTAATCTGTTTCAAAAACACTAATATTTTTAGACATAAAAATCTATAAGGAGGTCTCTGAATTTATTTCAAAAAGACACTAAAAAGTGTAACCCAGTTTTCATCAAGTCAGGAAGATCTGGTTCCTGAATTTTTATAATACCAGAAAAACAACACTAGCTTTATAAGAAAGATTGAGGAGATGAAAATTAATGATCGACAAATAAGTTTTCCTATGTTGGACTGGAGTGGAAAAGATAGGAGATAGAGAGAGATAAACAAAGAGTCTTATCGAGTAGGGAGAAAGATCGAGAGAAGAAGATACAAAAACTCATTGAAAGATATTTACAAGACAAAATGAGTGACCAAGAAGAAAGATCGAGAGGGGGATACGATAGACAAAGAGATTGAAAGTCAAGAGGGAAAAGATAAAGAGAGACTAATAATTGAGAGGGGAAGGTAGCTTCATAACTCTAAAGATAGATCCTAGTCGACCATATCCAATATCCAACACCGTTCATTATCAACTTATTGGTGTCCTTCTCCAACCTCGTGTTGGGATCAGAGCCAATTTTGGATCATCCCGAGTCGTCAAAATAAAAACTGCACATGACATTACATTCTTCTCGTCGAGCTATTACGTTTAGGCCAAAAATCGCTCAAATCCGACTTCGGATATAATAAGATATTCAAGTTTGAAGTTTACACAAAATTCGGTTAAAATCGAGACTAAAAGGTAAGATGAGAAAGTTAGAATGGGGGTCCTTCTGTAATAATCGAACGTCTATAAATGACGGCTCAAATCTAACAGCCAAAATCTATCTTCTTGTTGGAATTCCTTCGAGATATCGTCCAGATCCGATGAATGGTGTATGTTTCACAAGATTTCACCAGATATAATGGTAGAGATCGCATCCGACATCAATTTGAATTCCAACAGCAACCAACACGTTCTATAGCCAACATATGTGACCCTCTGCACCTACTTATTGAAAATCTATAATCTATAAATAGGACCCAAATGAACGTCAATATTCATTGTGTTTTCTCGAGTGCATTTATCACTAAGGGTCCGTTTGATACGTGAGAAAATATATGAGTAAGAAAACCGTTTTCTTACTCATTAGAAAGAAAACAGATTTCTTACATTCAAGTCAATTTGAAGTGTTTGATAGGAACATAGGAATGAAAAGGTGCCTTTAAAAAATGATTGACTAAATGGGTTTAGTTGGCCTCTTAGACGGTGCCTTTATACTTTTTGCTATGATTTTCAAGTCTTATTAACCCTAGAGGTCCAAATCACCATGTTGCCATAGAGAAAGAGAGAATATGTCGGTAGAGAGAGAAAGAGCAAATCAGGAGAAAAGAACCTTCGTGATTCTTCATGGCGCCATCACCCTCTTCTTCCCTCTCTAATTTCAGTTACCGATTTGTATATGGATTTTGGGTTCTTGTTGGTACGACGATTGGATAGTATTATAGAGGTATTTGTCTTTGTCGAAAGTGAACCAAGAAGATCGTCTTTAGGGTTTTTTCCTGGTTTTTAATCCTTTTGTGACAATGGTGAATCGAGGATCATCTCGTCTGTTTTGTGAGAATGGGCATTTCAATTGTCATTTCCATGGTAATTAGAGAAGGTTAATCCCATTTCTCAAAGTTCTTCTCTTCCTTCATGGCCATTTCAATGGTAATTAATGAATGTTAGAATTTAGAGAAAACAAAATATTCAAGCTTATGGGATGAGATTCATGAGAAGGACGAAGATTAGTTCATGACTTAAATCAGAGATAGAGAGAGGGAGTCCAGAGGGAGACGAGAGATTGAGAGAATATAAAAAATGAGGAAGAAATAAGACGGGAGAGACAGCGTGTTTTGAAGTCGTGAGAAAATCGTTTGCCCATCTATTTCATGAGAAAATTTGAAGCCCCTTTTGCCAACCTTTTTTTCTAATGGGAATTGCATTTTCTTACTCATTTGGCTTTATCAAACAGCAGAAATCGATTTTCTTAAGAAAATCGATTTTCTCAATTGATTTTCTCACGTATCTAACAGACCCTTAGGAGTTTTATATTCTTGTGTCAAGAATACCATCTCTATGGGGAGAACACTAAGAGCATTATAGTGTGTCTGAAATAACTACTCGGTGAAATATCAGGGGGTTTCTATTTCAGTCTTTCTTTTTCTCCTGAATAAGCATTTTATGTGTGTCTGAAATATAACATTAATTCAGAAGACGAAATCAAGAATACGGTACCGAATGCATTCTAGCATGCCTAGAATACGAAATCGAGAGCATTTTATTATGTCTAAAATCTTGAATCAAAAGCTTTTAGTTTTTTATAATCCAGAATCAAAATCGTTTTTGTGTATCTAGAATGTAGAATTCAAAGTATTTTATCGAATTTAGAGCTTGGAGTATTTGATTATGCCTAGATGACAAAATCGAAGTCATGAGTAATTCCGAAACGAAATAAGAAATCAGAATTATCTACAAATCAAGTAAGAAGTCAATAAAGTCAAGTCAGAAGAAGTTAAAAAATTCATAATGCTTATGAAGGTTCGGCCAATATCTGGGTAAGGAAAGAAAATCACTTCTAACTAAGTGGAAGACAAATAATTTTTTATTTTTTTTTGAGAAATCGACTACGATCTACGTTAGTCGTTACAAGGCATTGACACATCATGAAGATATAATAAGCACGATAACCGTCTAAGTTAAACCAATAGTGAAAGAGGCCTAAAGTTTAACAACATGAAGAGACCTAAAGTCCGACAAATTTATTACATTTTTTATACCTTTAATAACCATGGATTCCACCTCCTCCGAGAATCGAACTTTAGATCTCCAGGATTTTAGAGTTTATGTCCACCACCCTTTGGTGCACTGGTTGGACACCCCCTCTTAAGCCCATGAGGTGGTGGGATCGAGTCTCGATGGAAGCAGTTTGCCATCAAGATTTACCCCATGTAATTTAGGCGATAAACGTAGTAAATAATGTAATAAATTTGTCCTTCTCATTTCTTTCATGTGTCGGGCTTTTGACCTCTTTCGTAATGGTTTAAATTAGGCAGTTATCGTGCTTATCACATCTTCATAATGTATCAATGCCTTGTAACAACTAACGTAGATCGTAGACGATTTTTCAAAAAGTATACACTATCAACCATTTCGGCAACCATTTTTGGTGTTTATGCAATTATGTCGACCACTATCAACCTCGTGCACAATTAACTTCGATTACAACAGGTAATTTTCGACTAGACCGCATTGGTTTTGCCCTTGGGACCATTTCTGGTGCCCTAGCTTATGCCCTGAGCCATTGTTTAGTTAGGAAAATGCAGAATGGTCACGTGCGTCACGTGAGAAATGAAGAAACGGATCCAAATTGGTTTGGTTCGTAGTTAGGTATATTCATTCACAGTCTCACAGATATGGAGGAGTATAAAACACCACAACGGTATCGTTGTCTACTGTTTTTGAGCGTTTTTGTTTGTTCAGACGGACATTACAAAGTCCAGACGAATCCACTTTTCACCTATTCTCTACTTTCTCTCTCTCTCTCTACTTTCTCTCTCTCTCAAGCCAAGATGAGCACTTCATTTGCTCTTTCTCCGGCGACTCCATTTCTCAAAACCAGAAACCTTCATACCGGAAAAAGCCCTAACCGTTCTTACAAGTTCAATCCTATTCGTTTATCTCACAAATCACAAGATTTCCATGGCCTTTCTGGTTCACCTAACCCTAGATCTTTACCTCTACTGCGTTCATCTTCTTCCAACTTTTCTTCTATTCCTTCTCTCGTTTCAGATCGAGGAACCAAGGATTTCAAGATCAACGCAACTCCTGTTCCTGAAAGTGCTGGAGAGACTGAGAAATCTAGTAGTTTGATGCAAACTTTACAACTTGGATCTCTTTTTGGTCTTTGGTACCTTTTCAATATCTACTTCAACATTTATAACAAACAGGTTCATTTCTTTAACTTTAATTCGTTTGATTTCTGTCCGTTCATTTTGTTCCAGTATCTGATTCTTTGAGATCTGAGATTTCAATTTTTCTCCTTTAAGTTTTAACGATTAATTCTCTCAGGAAACGATAATTCATTTAGCAAATCTACCAGAAAAAGGGCATTAAATGCTTTATATTTTATATTTACATATTGATTATTGTCTGATCTGATAATTACATATAAAAGCTCATGAATGTCAAACAATGTGGTATAGGTTTCCTTTTAAGAAAAAGATTTGAGTTTTATCGTTTACGAGAATTTAACACTGTTACCTTTTGTTTACAGACTCTAAAGGTTTTCCCATACCCAGTAACAATCACAACATTTCAGTTTGTGATTGGTACTGTGGTTGTTCTTCTCATGTGGACATTGAATCTACACAAGAAGCCTAAGATTACTACTGCTCAGGTACTTCGATCTTGTTTATACTTAGTTTTGTTTGATGGTTGTGTTCGTTTTCTCATGTTAATGTGCTTATGAAATTGGGTAACAGCTTGCAGCAATCTTACCCTTGGCCATAGTTCACACAATGGGAAACCTTTTCACTAACATGAGTCTTGGGAAAGTCGCTGTTTCATTTACCCACACAATCAAAGCGATGGAACCCTTTTTCTCGGTTCTTCTCTCATCTATGTTTCTTGGGGAGGTATATTTTTTCTCTCATGTTATTTCTTTTAGTTGCTTAATGATATATAATAAAAGCAATTATTGCTTTTTCTTTCATACAAGTTATCCTTAGAGTGGTTGTAATTTTGTTATATGAATTTCTTTCTGTTCCTACCTTTTCTTTCCTTTTTTATCCTCAACAAGAAATAAAGTATAGTTACTACTATCTGGTTCAGGACTCCGGAGCAATCACTTCCATTTGAGTCTTATTTACTTATGATGGTCCTAGACTATTATGTTGTCGAGTTTCTTATCTTATTGGATTCTCTGGGATGTACAGATGCCTACAATTTGGGTAGTTTCATCCCTTGTACCCATCGTTGGTGGTGTGGGGTTGGCATCAATGACTGAAGCTTCTTTTAATTGGTAAGGAGAATTGCAAAGGTTTTAACTCGTAACTTCCCTAATTATGTATACAAAACTTGATCATGCAAGTAATTAATATGCTAATCATGGATTCTAATTATGTCATTTCGGTTAAAAAAAAATCCAAAAACAGGGCAGGGTTTTGGAGTGCAATGGCATCGAACGTCACATTCCAGTCGCGTAATGTACTGAGCAAAAAGCTCATGCTAAAGAAAGAGGTAATCTTTATTGACATCAGAATGCAATTTTTTGCTACTTCCCCAACCAATTCACGGAAACACCTAGTTATCTCAGCGTGATCATATTTCACCACTCCACAGATTCTAGCAGTTTAGCTATCAGTATGTAGTCTTGATAAGAACCTCAATGTTAGTGGTAATTTTTGGTAGCCTTTTAACCATTACTTTTTTCTCAAGCAGGCATCTATGGACAATATAAGCTTGTTCTCAATAATCACGATCATGTCTTTGTTCCTGTTGGCCCCTGTTGATAAGAACCTCAATGTTAGTGGTAATTTTTGGTAGCCTTTTAACCATTACTTTTTTCTCAAGCAGGCATCTATGGACAATATAAGCTTGTTCTCAATAATCACGATCATGTCTTTGTTCCTGTTGGCCCCTGTTGCTCTTTTCATGGAAGGTGTCAAGTTTACTCCTTCGGTCCTGCAGGCTGCTGTGAGTATATGTAGTCATAATCTGAAATGGCTTTACGATGATTCAACTTTCATTTGGTTCATTATTTTAAGATGTTGGACATGAATAGTTTCTGTTTATTGTATTTCTGGTACACTAGGGCTTGGATGTTAAACAAGTTGCTGTGAGGGCTCTCTTAGCTGGGCTCTGCTTCCATGCATATCAACAGGTGAGTAATTATACTCGTTTTGTGTTGCTAAAACTATTCAATTGCCTGAAATGGATTCTTGTGCTGAACTCTAATACCCTCAATAAGAACACTTGAACGGCAACTGGGACGATTGGTTTCGTTATTCGGACATAAATCTTTTCATTGGAAACTAATGTTTTTATTGCTTTGAACGTGGCAGGTTTCGTATATGATATTGCAGAGGGTATCTCCTGTTACACACTCAGTAGGGAACTGTGTGAAGAGGGTGGTGGTCATTGTGACCTCAGTTCTTTTCTTTAGAACACCTGTCTCTCCAATCAATTCTATCGGTAAATCCCTCATGCCTTTTTATTAATATGTGGTTCTGATAGCTATTTCTCACCAGGAAAAGCTAAATAGACTCCTGAAGAACACCCAAAGTTTAAAAAATTTGTTAGGTGGCCCTCAATGAGTCCTTGATCTTTGAACAACCCAAATTGAATAATAGATCAATAACCCACATAGAGACATGGACTTTTCGGCACTTTTGTCGGCACCATCCTTCTCATAATCTTGTGGTTTCGATTGCAGGTACTGGAATTGCTCTTGCTGGTGTTTTCTTGTATTCAAGGGTGAAATCGATAAAGCCAAAAGCCAAGGCAGAATGAGGAGCTCTTTTGTGAAACAAAAAGGTTTCTGATCTTTTAAATTTTGTCGAATTCATTAGGTATCTTAAATCAGTGTTAGCCTTGAGAAGACGAACGGAAGTACTCTCTTTTTTATGTTAAGGATGAATGGATGATTTTGTTCATTGGTTTTATGGCAGTACAGATTTCCTGTCTAAGTATCCTTGTTATAATAGTATTCAGTGAAGAATGGAGATCTCAAATCACAATCCTTTTTTTTATATTCGAAAAAAATACTACAATCCTGTGTTCTTTTCGAAAAAGAACTACAATCCTTTTCTTAATGGGAAATCAGCAGATTCAGGGAAAGGGACAAAGAAAACACTCTGAAGAAACCACACTCGGAGCCAATATTTGGATTGTGAGACTCGAGACCCTCAGGTCTCTGGAGCCAATATTTGTTTTGTGAGAATCAAGGACCTCCAGGCCTCTGGAGGGCGATATGGATGTTTTTCTTCTCAAACTTGGACCTAAAACTGACTCAATATATGAATGAATCAAGTTTATCAAATTTCAAAATATATACTTGTGGGATTGATTTTAGTTAGCTCCAAAAGAATGCTGAGTGATACATGGAGATTCGTTTCGAGTACTATTACTGAAACAAACACGATTAAATAAGATGGTATACAGAATGATTAAATAGATACGAAGTCATAAAATAATCAGTTCAATCTTTGCATTATTTGCAAAATCTGTTGCAGTTTGAAGTTTATTTCAAGTCAGAACTTCAGAAATGAACTTTTTTTAGCACAATATAACTGGTACAAATTAGATGATCCTTCTAAGTTCTAATTCCCCTCCCGTTACTTGATGAAAGATAGATAAAGGAAAAGTTCGAAACTAGTCATCAAGCAAAAAAAAATAATAGTAACACCAACAAACAATATAAAAATTGGAAAGGCTCGTTTCCTATAGCCATCCTCAGGCATCTGCCGGAATCATGCCTTCTTCCTCTTCCTCAGAGTAAGCGGGCGGAGGACCACGTGACTCATGTGGTGGTGATGAAGTTCTCGTTCGTTTAGCATTTTCTTCTATTCCCCTATACCTGTCAAGGCTTCTACTTCGACTCCGATCTCTGTTCAAGCTTCTGCTTCTACTCCTGCTCCGTGCTTTGTAGCTTCCTAACCCACCATTTCTCGCCTTGTTTGGGCTCCGACTTCGCCCCCTCTCTCCAGTATGACGATCATTGTTATTGGCACCATAAACCTTCTGGTTGAAACTTGGGCGTGCATCATTGTTATACCTACTCAAATTGGGACAAAATAATGCTTCAAAAAAGATTATGATCGAAGAAGTTTATGATGAAGAATAATGATTAACATACCTGTCACGTGGCTCGCGATCATATCCACGACCTATGTGATCCCTATCGAACCTATCTGAAGATGGAGGAGCACGGCCACCCCTACCACCACCGTAACTTGAATTATTGGACTCAAAAAGACCATTACTCCTGCCACCACCGTAACCTGAGTTATTGGGCTGAAAACGTCCACCACCCCTTCCACCACCAAAACTTGAGTTGTTGGACTCAAAGCGTCCACCACCACCAGGTGCAGAGCCCCAGCGTCGAAACTTGTTCATTCCACCACCTCGTGACGCTAGCTCACGAATCTGTGGTGGGACTTGCTGACCTGCCCCTTCTAGGACCTTGATGAGGTCAGCTGCATGTTTTGCGTCTTGGTCTGAAAAGAAGGTGTAAGCCACTCCAGTTGCACCTGCTCTTCCAGTTCTTCCTATCCTGTGGACGTAATCTTCAACTCCAGTAGGAAAGTCATAGTTTACAACAATCCTGCAGCAGATGAACCGTATTAGAAATCTCAGTTTCATTATTATAGCATCAAGACTTCGTTATTAGAAAATAAATCTTTGTCAGTGAGACAACCAGAAGTGACACATAAACGCTATCAAAGAGGAATTGTAACCAACTTTATAGCAATAATTCCTGATCTGATTACACAACTTTGAGGAGGTACCAATCATTAAGATGAACCCAACAAAATAAAATAGAACAAGCAAAAAACATTCAAAAATTTGAAATATTGAACTAAATATTCAGAAACTAGATCTTCATCATTCAACCAAAAAAAAATACTAGATCTTCATAAAATACAAGTAAAAAGAACTTCAATCTGTAAATATCTTTTCAAGTGGGTCCATAGAATCAGTAGCAGAAAAGAGGGAGTATCGAACCTGATATCCTTGACATCTAAACCTCGAGCAGCAACATCAGTAGCTACAAGTATAGGAGATTTTCCAGAGCGAAATTGGTTTAACACATAATCTCTCTCGCCCTGAGATTTGTCTCCATGGATGGCAGCCGCTCCAAAATGACGCGTAATTGAACGAGTAAGCTGGTCACACATCTTCTTGGTAGAACAAAAGATTATCACTTTCGAACCTGGTTCTTGAGATCTCAATATCTGTTCCAGTCGTCTTTGTTTTTCCATTGGTGGCACCATTTCAACATACTGTAGCAAGAAAGAAAGTTAGTTTTCCACATCAAACAAATGACAAAAAAAAAAACACGTGACATGCAAGCAGAATTATCTCAAGCATTTAAAAATCAAATTTAAATAAAACCAAAGACATTTAAATCTGGCTTAGATCATAGGAAATTTGGAGATTTAACTCCACATTGGTTATATGGTATCTTTGGAAGGCGGAGAACTCCTCAAAAACAGTCAGCTGAGTGAGGAACATGTCAAATTTTTTTTGCTTCTCTTCATTTCCTATGAGGTAGCGTAAGCATGGGACTTCCCTACTGTCTTTTATAGGTTAATAAGTTGTAAAACTCGTCACTGTGGGGGGGTTGGGGTTTCTTGGTATTTTCGAGTAGATAGTAAATCATTTGTACTTTCAGTATTCCATTGTCACTCTAATATTCTTCCTTTCTTAAAAAAAAAACAGATGAGTACGAATTGTCTCATTCATCATTACCTGGGTAATTGACTTATTCGCGACGAGCTCGTCAATGCTGCCAATGTTAACCTGAACAGGCTTGACCAGTAAATCTGCAGCAATTTTACGTACTTCTTTTGGCCAAGTTGCTGTGTACATCAGTGTTTGGCGCCGGGGAGGTATCTGCTCCACAATTTTTCGTATCTGAGGTTCGAAACCCATATCCAACATCCTATCTGCTTCATCAAGCACCAAATAAGAAACTTGGCGAAGGCTGATTTTCCTCATCTCCAAAATATCATTCAGTCTTCCAGGTGTGGCGACCACTATGTCTACCCCGCGCTCTATCTCTCTTAGCTGAGGTCCTTTTGGGGCTCCCCCATATAAACACTTCAAAAACCAGAGTAAAAGATAAGTAACCAAACAAATGGAAGAAAGAAACAAAAAAGAAAAAGCCATGAAAATAATTGACTTTGAGGTCATAGATACGAACCGTGCAGGAAATTCTTGACGATCTCCCGAACTTAACCGCTTCAGCTTGTATCTGTGTCGCTAATTCCCTTGTAGGGGACAACACCAAAATAGTTGGACCCATTTGAGAATTATTTTGGCAGCGCTTGAGATGAATAAATCCAGGAACCAAGTAGCCCAAGGTTTTCCCTGAGCCCGTTTTTGCAACGGCCACAATATCACGACCTTGAAGAGCAATTGGCCATGATTGGGCCTGAATTGGGGTTGGAGCAGAAAACCCAGCTTGTTGTACCTAGAAAAGCAAATCCAGTGACCCCCATGAGGAGATGTACCGGCTTAAGTTTCAGAAGGTTGTTCTTTTTTGGATCTAATCCGAGGAATAAGTAACGCAAGAAATAACGTTATCATCCCCCATATGTAGACAGACCACCAAGCTTGCTGATGCAAGCAGGATCAGGAGAAAGTGGCCTTCTGTTCAAAGCAAGAGGCAGACTGAAGCATCACCACTGACAGCCCTGAACAAGAACTGGGTGATACGGAAAGCCCTTCTCAAAGCTTAGTCCACCGTGTAAGGGCACTCCAATTCAAGTCTCCAATACAAGGGTGGCACAGATACGACATTAGCCCCTCGCTGGAGCAAATATCGCACCTGCGACAGAAAAGGACAGACGCAAGATAGACATGAGTCTGAAATTCAGCATTGGAACTCCAGAAATACAAAACTTTCAGAAAACAACATTAGATTGAAGCACTTGGCGACTTACATCAGATTCTAGACACCGTAGAGTAGTATAAACCATGAAGCCGAGAAGGATGAGAAATGGGATTTTACCTCTCTAAGAATCTCCGCGGGAAATCCAGTAGTTTCAAACGACATAAATGGTGAAGGTACAGCATCTCCCTGAGGAAGTCCAAACACAAGTTCAGCATACATCACAAACCAACTAACAGTAACACCAAGTACAAAAATAGAATACAAAACTAAAATCAAGATTGAATTCTTCCATGCCAACTTAAATACTAAACCGAAGTCATCCACTGGTGAATTACAACTCCACTTTTTAAATATGAAATCATAAAATTAGCGTCCAAAGATGAAATATTTTGCAGTTTGAAGCAAGTCAAAAGTTGGCATCAAGGGAAGACAAAAAGATCTCAGAATCAGATTATGTAGCAAAAAAGATGCATGATCTACCAAAATCAAATTAAGGCAATAAGATCAACAAAAATGATGCATGTTCCATCAGAAAAGGACCAAGGAGTTCAGGGTGATCAAACAGAAAAGGAATGGATCCTCACCCAGCGCAGCAGTTCTCCAAATATTAAGAGTGTTAGACAAATAGACTTTGAAATGTACATTTCACCAACCAGGACAGAGTAATTTCATATACAACCAGACAACTACCTATGTAAGTAGAAGCATCATGTTAATATTCTTACAGAAACAGTAATTTCATGCTGACGACTGTATGATTCAACAGACAAACTGCTTCCCACATCAGTTCCACGTCCTCTGGCAGCTGGTCCACCGTTCCCACTACTAAATGACCCATTTGTGACACTATCTGAATGACTATTGTCACCTCTTGTACCCTGATACAAATGGTTGGTGAGAAACTGGTATCCACAATCAATGAACAGAATGAATAACAAAAGTATGAACAAGAGAAGTTTGCTTTGAAATTCAAAGATCAGAAAGAAGGATAGTTTTTCTGCACTTCATGCAGTAGAGCTATAGAGTATTCGATTGAAACTTCTGCTACTATTGCTAGCTAGGCAAACAACTCGCTCACTCAAATTTTATAATCTGTTTTTATATAATTCATTGAGAACTGTGCTGAACAGTAAACAATTGATATACAAAGTCAAGAAACAAAGTAACAATAATCTCGAAATGAAAACACATGGATACCTGAGGCTTCAAACCACCATTGTTGTCTCCATCATACCCTCCATTTTCTTCTCTAATACTACTTCGATATTGTCGCTGTGAGGGTTGATTGATTTGAACTGAAGAACTTATAAGCGATGAAGCTGGTTTTAGAGGAGCATGTAAGGAGCCATTGGCTGATGACGCGACAGGCTTCTCGTATTGAGTTATGTTAGTTTCTGGATTCCAATAGTAAAGAAACCCACTTTTCCCATCAATTAGGCCTTTCCATGGCTTGGGTAGTGTTGGATCTTCAGGTGCATAGCGCGGGCCACTAGCAGCAGAAACTGTAGCTGCCATAGTTTAACAAGCACCCAAATATTCAAGCACAGAGTATAGAAATAAAGAAGCAAGTGATACGCTCAAATAAGCTCCCCAAACTAGCAACCTACAGCAAGATGAGCAAAAGGATGTCAGTTAGCAACTTCAACACTGAATAGGAAAAACCAATAAACTTCCACAAGCAAATTATAACACCCATAAGTAAGAAATACCTCAAATACCTAAGAAAAAACGCCCAGAAGTCAAGTTACATATATAACAAAAAATTACCTTAAACTTCTCCCTGGAAACTACAACCCACCCTGTTTCTAGGGTTTCAAACTCCAAAACCCCCCGTAAACCTAAATTAAACACACAACTAATCCCACACCTTTAGTCGCCGACCGACTTCTAAATAACCCCTAAAAACTGGAATTAAACGCGGTAGGAAACCCTAGTTCCATGAAATGACGCATTTTCCATTTACAGGTTCTTCAATTTTTCAGATCTAAAATGACTTTATACATCTAACGAAGAATATAATCATAAAATCCAAACATCTATTGAAGTAAAGATCGTAGAAGGGTTACCTTAGATCCAAAGACGAATTAGGGCAAAAGATTGAAGAAATAATCTTCTGTGGAGTATTTTTTTCTTATCGTCTATCCGTCGCGAGCAACTTCGCGCCTCCTAAAAAGCAGGAAGAGTCAAAAGAGGAAATAATGAAGGGGTTGTGTTGATATTTATAGTTGGATTTTTTAGGAGCTGGGAAACTATAGTTAGGTCTGATTTAACCATGGTTAACTTATTGTGACATTTTAGACTAACCATGGTTAACGTGCAGGGCCAACCGGCCAAGTATCTATCTTCTCGTCTGACCTTTTTTGGTTGTTTTTTTTTTTTTTGTTGAACTAACCTTTTTTGGTTGAAACTTGAAAGATAGATCCCCTTTGACCTCGAGGGAGTATTGAGTAGTAAAATGAGGAAGGGGCGGGTTGAGTGTGAAATTTCTTTTTTGGCCAATGAAAATCCTACATCCACAATAAGCTATTGTCTAATTCAAGTCAAAAAAATATGGTCAATGCTTAAGGACACAAGAAATTGTTGTTGTTTACGAGAATTTGAATGTAGTGTAGTTTCTCAATTATTATGGCGACGAAAATATCTTGTAGTTTTTAGATTTTATAGAGACAAAAGTGTCGAGGAGTTCGTTTATTTTGTGTTGAAAGGATTTCTATCTTCTTCCTTTCAAAAAGAAATCTCTATCTTCTTCGCTTGCCCTTTGCCTAGGGAGGGAACTATGCTTTGGGGTTTGGGCAAGGGAAATGGCAGTGTTACTTTTTCTTTTTTTTTTTGAACTATAGTGTTACTTACCAAGTACCCTTTTCAACAAATAAAAGAAAAGGGTACCCATGTATTTTGATATTTTTCATATTTGGCCCTTGTTTTAGTGATTACCTGATTTTTTTTTTTGTTGAAAGTAGTGATTACCTAATTGGTCCCTTGAATTAGCCTAACATAATAACTTTCTTAGTTACTGGTTTTTATATTTTGTATGTTGATAACATCAGACACTTCGCAGTACGGTAACATACTCCAAGATACAGAATAACATAATGAAATTGTATAAGTAGCCAAAATTGAGCATAAAAATCTTGTAAAAGCTTTGAGAATGGTGAATGTTGAATGAATGAAAAAAACTTACTTGTGTAACAACCTACTGCCCGTTGAATGAGAGTCTTGCTAAATTATTTTTGGGAAGTTATTTTCCGTAAGAATGACTTTCTTCCTGTATATATATATCAGCACTGTATAAGAAAAATAACAATTTACTTTTGTGGTATCTCATTAGTGATATACAGAACGAATAATCTAAACATATAGAAATCTCGTAAAAACTTCGTGGTAAACGTAAGAGGTGTGAATATTCAAAGCGTTTAAGACCACATTCGCGATTAAAAATAAAAAAAAATGATTTCTTGGTTCAATTATCATCTAGAACATTGTCTTATTTGTTACTGGTACAAATACAATAGATTGAAACATATAAAAAATTGAAAAAGCATTAAGATCTTGTTGTGTGTCGGTGGTTTGATGTCACGTGTAGTTCTGCTCCCAGTCTCTATCTCTCATGAAATACAATAGATTGAAACATATAAAAAATAATAATTTATCAAGACTCTCATTCCTCCCCTCAACAAAAAAGAATATACAACATATATTTGATGTAACTTTTTTTTTTTGTTGAACTATATATTTGATGTAACTTAATAATGAAACCATTACAATTTAATTGAACATTTGAAATATGCAATTATATGAATTAAAGAAGTATTCATGTAACAAATATGTATGATTTGGTATAAGAAATTAATAAAAAGACAGAGAAAAATATGCACATTGGAAAAAGAGGGCATACAACCCTAATATATCTAGTAGGTGGATAGAGAGAAAAGAAAAAGAGAAACAATGGGAGGAGCAAACAAAAAATAAAGAGAATAACAAAGACAGAAAGAGAGAGAAGAAAAACGGTAGCGAAGAAACTCAAACATGGTATCTCTTGTGCACACAGTTGACTTCCGTACAAATTTAATCTTTTTACTGTTCTATGCAACGATAACTATGTTACAAGTAAAAAACGGTTTAGCCGTGCTAAAATTGGGTTTTGTGCAACCCCACTAATTGCACCCCATGTCCACGCCTCTACTCTCTTTCCTGGCTTTTGATCTCTTCCATGCTCTCTACGTCTCTCTACATATATCTCTAAGATGGCCCTCGGAAAGCCCAATAGAGAGTCGAGAGACTAGACAGTGGTCAGAGCCGGTGATGATGGTAAAAACAGAAGAAAATGGGAGAGAAAAGAAAGAGCGACTAAAAACAAATAATGAAATAAATTATATTTTAGACTTTAGTATGGATGCCCTCTAACTCAATAATATACATTAAGTAAAAGTAGATAAATTTTTCTTTTTTTTTGCCAACTTCTTTCCACAACGATTTCCTCCGTCATTGTGTGATCTTGTCATTGTTGGCCTTATCCGACTCAAAATAGTGGGCTTATTGGTCTCACAATGCAGCTCACTCCCGATACTTGCCCATGGACGATTGATCTTTGGAGAGTAATTGGGCTTAGCGAGCTCACAATGGGTCACATGCCCAATAGTTGGGCTTAAAGTAATTTATCATGGGGAAGTTCTATAAGCCCTCCATTATGTATCCAACCTTTTGTCAGTCTTTTCACCTATGTTTGAAGAAAAACAAAAAGCACTCAAAAAATCTAGAAATTTAGAGAGAACACTTTTAAGTTTTGTAGGAAAAGAAAGAAAAATAAGAACAGAACAGAACTTAGATCTAGAAATTTGCATGGAAGGGAAAAGAATCGAAAGATTTTTTTCTATTTCTCAAAAGTTTGGCCAACGCTTTGGGGAAAGCTAAATAGTTTTCGGGGTGTGAAGACTTGTTCAAAAATTGGTCAATTTTGTTTGACAATTTTATTTAGGGGGAAAGCAACATAGCTTCTCCACCTCAGCTCTCTTTTTCCGGCCGGCGACCTAATCGGAGAAGACAAAGAGGTGAGGTGGAGAGAGAGTGAGGTGAGGTGGAGTGTTTTTTTTATCTCCCCTTAAAATTTATTTTCCCGGAAAATTTCTAAAATTCGACACATTCCCTTTAAAATTTCACACCCCGGAAACTATTTAGCTTTCCCCAAAGCGCAGGCCAACTTTTTGAACCAACCCGTTTGAAATTTATACCATTTTCCATTGAGAATTCCCTTGGAATTCTTGAACTACAATAGAGAGAATGCTTGATGGTCACTAACCCTAAAAGAAGCACATATAGGGATATAGAGGCCCCTTTACTAGGTCATTTGTCATCCAACTTATGGTCTATTAGGTTTTTATGGCAGATGGGAAATGGCATTAGATCTAATCATAACCTCACTCATGGATCATGAGTCCTACTAATGTCTCATTATTTTTCGTCAAGGTTATCTCTAGATGGTGAGTATAATTTTGTGAATTCACCACTACTTTACTTGCTCATAAAAAAAAAACAAAAAAAAAAAGGAAAAAGATGAAAACAGCGAAAAGAAAAAGTAAAAAATTCAGGGGCTAGAAATTGGAACTAGGTATATTTCAGATCATTATCACTACTTTAATGCTATAAAGTTTTAATTCAAGTGGAAATCTATTGAACTTCCACTACCTTATTTGCTCAAAGGATGGTTAAAGTCTAAAAAGGAAAAGTTCAGGACATTCTATCAGTAGAACCAAATTACACAAGTACTCCAGACATCCTATTCAAATTTCAATCCCTACTAGTGGTGGTGGGTGGTGATCTCTCTCTCTCTCTCTCTCTCTCTCTCTCTCTCTCTCTCTCTCTCTCTCTCTCTCTCTCTCTCTCTCTCTCTCTCTCTCTCTCTCCTAATTCGCCGACCGAGCCATCAAAATCATTAGATAAAGAAGATAAGAGCATTGTTAACTAGAATTTAGATCTCTATACTCTACCCATAGATTCTCCATTATCGTTCCACGTTCTAGTAAAAGTTCAAAAGAACACATCTAAGAGAAGAAACTTGTGACTTCATAACAGTAGATTGACAAGAACACTAAAGGATTAAAGATCTTATCATATACTGTATATAAGATGAAGAAAAGAAAAGAGTTGTCATGAGCTTGAATCGGACCTTTTTATCGATTCATTCCCATGCTGGCGTGTACTGGCTGCATTTCAACGAAGAACAATTTGAGATAAGAGATGACATGTTTTCCGTCACAAATCCACTAGGCAAGTAGGCCGATCTTCTAGCTTGATTGTAATAGTCGATAACCTGTCAGAAACCAGTAACGAACAAAACGACAAATAAAGTGGAACGAACCTCCTCGAATATGATAAAATAGAGATAGATTCCCATAGTTACCATAAGAATCTAAATACTTGCTGCTGCTAATTGAATAAGCTTCATTCAGGTTTAGTGTTCAAGTTCTGCGACTTGCAGTATTAGTAACAGATTACGCAAGCCCTAAAGATCGAGATATCAAGTTTCAAAAACAATCTGTGAGAAAAAAATGTAAAATAAACAGAACTGTAACGGTATAAGAAAATATTATAGTCAAGTTCCTCTGCCCACTTTATTACCAAAATAAACGAAAAGTTCAAACCACAACAAACCGGATGCCTTCCTAATATAAAATACAGTAAACCAAACTTAATTGCTCTAAGATGCACAAGAAAATTAAATAACACTAGACTACTCACATATATAGGATTAATAACGGACCTCTCGAGCATTACTGAAAAGCAAAAAAACATATGGAATTTCTTGTTTTTTCCTTTGGGTTCTTCCTGATTTTTTCTATCGTGATGTTGAACCACGAGAACTTTCTCCGAGCTTGGGAGCCCGTGGACTGGCTGTTTGTTTTATTTCAGATCCCGCGTCCATGAAATGTGGGCTCCATTCGCCTTTTAGCACACTCACACTGCGATTGTATGGTCGATGTGGCAAAGCATCATCTTGTGAAGGAGTTGAACTTGATACCTTTGGACTATAGGTATGGCGGATCTCACCACGGCTTCGAGTAACAATCTCATCCAGCATTTCAGCACTGTCAATAAGCGCAATCTTCCTTGGAGGATCTCCATCCTACAACATAAATATCACTAAGTTAGTACCCGCACTTTTAAGCGATTCTTAGCAAAAGCCAGTCTCGCTTTCAATATGTGATATGAAGAAGCAAAGCTTCTAAGAACATTACATCTAATGCGAAAGTTACTACAGAAGCTTCTTCATATTCTGCAGCATCCAAGTCCTGAAGATGGACAGCTTTGAAAAACTTAGGGAGGATGTACTGTCTAACGGGAACTAGAAGCATAATCAATAGCGGGAAAAGGACACCGGCAAGTGGAATCCAAGTGATTCCGAAACAAAGAAGCAAGTAGACAGTCTGGAATAAGGTGAAGGTAACAATAGCTTTGAATGGTACAGTTTCGACAAGTGTTCCGTGATTCTTCTCCAACACTCTGATTGATAAAAGAAACAAACATTAGTAGGTAAGTAAGAATTTAAGAATAGAAAAAATCATCCAAGGTGTTAAGTTTGAGGAGCTCCAACTTTGAACCAAATGAAATAATTGGAGAGGCCCTAGATATTATATTCTAGGTCAGGAGACTTTTGGGTCCATGTGCGACTATTCTCACACAGCCCCCTCACATGTTTTTTTAAGCCTAACACAAATCTTTTTGTTGGGTGACTTGGAGCACATGTGACAGTTAGGACTATCATGTTAGGGCCTAGCTCTGATACTATGTTTAGATCGCAGACATTCAGCTCAAAAAGGACTGGCAATGGTGCAGAGACCAAAGATATTGTAGTCTTTGTCAGGAGATTCCCTTTGTCCATGTGGTACTATTCTCACACAACAAGTGATCAAAATACTCACTTATATCTTCGGCTTGGAGCAGTGAAAAGTAATAATATCCTCTCCCAGAACTGGTTCCCCGGCAAGCTCTCAATGGCCATGTAAGCAAAGTATCCCCAAAGAACGGAAGTTGGGATTCTCTTCAAAAAAGGCATTGCAGCAACACAACCACCAACCATGATAGATTGAAGCAAATTGCTGACACGCTGTTCCTTAACCTCAATCGGTAACAGATCATCAATATCTTTATCTACATCAAACACACTCTCATCAACAGGAGCATCTATATAGCCAGTACTTGAAGCCAACTGGACAGTCGATTCTTTTAACTCTTTCAGTCCCTACTCAAAAACAAAAAAAGAATTAGGGATTGTTAATTGTTTATTAACAACTAATATTTTTACAATTATATTTCATTTATCAAGCACCACTTACTTACCAGACCTGGTGGAGTTTGATAGACCAATGGAGTCTGCATTCCCTTGTATGCTTCTTGCATTCTACTGTACAACTGACCCAAGCTTGCATTTTTACTAATACTTGTCCGAGCTGATGAAACGAGCTTATTGCGCAAAAGCTGTTATGTGACCTCATTTAGTTACCGACAGAAAAAAGATGTCTCATGGTCTCAAGCTAGATAAGTAACCATCTTGGAAAGAAGTTTTTATACTAGGACGGGATCAAAAACTTTTCCTAGGAGAGCTGGTTTACATAATTATATATAACACCCTAATGGATAGGTTAACCCAACCTACTATACCTGACAAAATAATAGGTCGTGCTAGCCCGACTAGTGGTTCGGCTCACATAGACAGTGTCTTAGCTGTGAGCCTGTGAAGCCGACTGGGTGGATGGGTAGTAACGTGCGTCTCTCTACTCCCGATTTTAGTTATAGCTATTGTCGCCGCTGAAGCAGCTATTGGATCAGCTATTGTTTCGGCAATTCATCGTAATAGAAAAATCTGCGGAAGCAGGGTGCTGATCTTACTGTTTAAGAAAAATAATGACTTGCCTGATGCTTCAGAGTAGCTAAGTTTTTTGTGTGCATTGGGGATTGAGGTATAACACCATTGGAAGGAGGAATGCCGATAAGACCACATAATAAGGTCTGCATGCACCCAAAACAAAAAGATGAAGAAAGATGAGATATACGACGCATGGTAAAAAAAGGTGTCACCTTCATGTTCTGTTTATAATTTTGCATAATAGTATAGCACTATTTGATTTAAACAATAAGTAAGCGTTGAATTGAGTACCAGAAATCCCAAAAGAAGAAGGTCATAATGGAAAGAAGGTGGCTTCTTAAGATTGAACTCTTTTTGTTGAGCGAGTTGAGATGCAACACTATGATCAAAGTAGTATAGAACCGCTATCATTGTGGCTGGGATAAATGCTCCAATTATATATATCACTGGCACATCCAGCATTTGCTGTCCAGCCAATAAACCATAAGATTCTATTGAAGGTTCGGAAAATTTCCTTCGCGTTTTGTCATATCAACAATGAAATTAGATCGAAACCTAGTATATCGAAATCGAACACATTTATATGGCAAATACCTTTATGACAGTCCAGTTTGAGTATGCACCAGGAGACCATGGATTAGGGCTGAACAGGCGCCTCGGGATTCCTCTTGGAACATCTTTCACTGGTATATAAGATACAGCGCTCCAGACAAGCACCATCAATGGGACACCATAATCTGCAATAACTCCTCGTAAACCTCCTACAATTCCAAACCATGTTTATAGTTAAGCACCTCAGGAAAAATGATATAATTTTACATAGGGTTATTTCCCAAATGGCTTCCTAGTTTATGACCAGCTTCCTGCCTACCCCCTAGTTTATTGAAAATACCCAAATGACCCCCTTTTCTACTTTCCTGTCCATTGACTGTTAACTTTTTAAAGACTTTCCCGTCCTTTTCTAATGTCCTCTTTTCAATTCCCACATAGTCAACTCTTCCCTAGGGAGTCATTTGGGAAACAACCCTTTTATATACTATAGCTCGTGAAAATCGTTAATCATATAACTTATAAAGACATAAGAAGAAATTAGGAACAAAAAAAAAACATTTATGGAATTTAACTCTTAAGCATACTGTCATTGATTGAGCAAAATATAATCAATTACCCGATTTTGATTATATCTTAAAATCCCTTTAATCCGATGTATAAACATACAGGCATATACCTGATCCGTAGCGCCAAGATCTAGCTTTCCGGCTTCTTAGTGCAGTCAGAAGAAGCCCGAAGGACAGAACCAGTGCAAACATTCCATTCCCAAACCTCCATGAGGGTAGAAATGCTGTCTGATTAGGGTCTTCTCTCTGTGGTATACGAAACTCGTCCACCAGTCCCTAATAAATGCAATATATATTAGCTTTACAATGATGAAAATATATAATGGTTAATATTAATCACCCTAGAAAGAAACATAATACACCATCACCTTGATAGCCTGTTGCATAAAAAGCATAGCAATAAGCAGCCCAAATAGTTCACCAGCAACACGAGTAAACCTATTGATAATGGAACAAGCACCCAGAATCGCTAACAAGAACAGCAAGACCGAGGTCCATACACAAACCCTGAAATCATACCAAGATACAAAATCCAATCAATATCCCACAAGGTTGTGGTTATCTAGATTCTAGACATTTTCATGAAACATTAGTTATAGGCGAAACGGAAAATGTACCATCCAGTCCATGCTAAGAAGAGAGGCTCCCCCAAATCTTTTCTATCCTTAGCAAATTTGAATAAGAAAGTATACATCAGAACCGTTGGTTCAGCAACCCCAAGTATAAGAAGTGGTTGACCTCCAATAATGGAGTGTATAATGCCACAAAGAGCCGTGGATGCAAGTGTTTGAACAGCAGTTAATGTTCCATCTGAAACATATACACATATCTTATCAAAAGAATTCATTAAAGCATGCAGGAAAAAATCGTAGAAGTATTTGAGCTTTCCCTACTTGTATTCCTGTCCAATTGTTCTCCGAAAGATATAACTGGGATTGCTGAAGCAAAGAATATGTACGTTGTGGGAGCCAGGATTCTGAATAATGAAAACAATATCATACATATGATTGAAATTTGTAAATCAAACTAGAACGTAATCACGTAAAACATTTAGTTCACTAAAATGTAATCTGACGATATGGCTAGACGATAAGAATCAGGAAAACCCATAATCTGGAAGAAGTATGAATTGTTCAAGTAACTAAAGCAAGATAAATCCAATGTAAGAATCATTTGGCTAACCTGAAACCGGCACCAAAACCACTAGTCCAATCTTGTTTGTAGCAGAGAAGTCTTCCTTGAATATCATTCTTGATCCCACGAAAAGGTACAAATGTTTCTTCCATAATTGACCGAATTTAAGCTTTCTTCTTTCTTTTGTAGATAATAAAAACCCACAAGTACAACAGACAGAAATATGCGAAATGCAGACGAAATGGACACTCAACACACAGACGTAAAAGACAGACTCATGGGGCTCGAGAGGCCGTAACCGATACTTACACAAGCATGAACCTAACACACGGATAAACTATGGGCATATATAGAGGATTTCTTGATCATCGAAGTTTTTTGGAGAAAGGGAATAGTATGGTAATTCATTGCTTTCAGTATATAAAAAGACCCTTGAATTGGCCCATGAAATACTCTATGTAGATATGTATTTTTACATTTTATAGGAAAAAAAATGAAAGAATTGGGTATGTGTATTGTTAAGCTGAGATGAACAAGGTAATCAAATTAGTATGATAAAATTGATCTCAATAGCTTACTTGATTTCCTTACTTGAACACAATAAACAACACTGACGAGCAAAATTCATCACAGTAAGGAGATTAGAAGTTAACAAAATTTAACGAACACTGGCCATCTGCTTCGAAACTCAATTAACGAACGATTTGGACAGAATTCAGATACATTTTTAAAGCTTTTTCAACTATCAGATGGGCTACTAAACATGAACTGATTCTAAAAACAACCTAATCCAAAATTTGCAGGAAAACAGAAGTGCATCAGAGAGTGAGAGATTGCTTACATGATTGATATAAACTATCAGAAATCAGATTCAAATTAGAGTTCCAAAAACAAGAAAACTGCGAAATTAGCGAAAACCCATGATCATAAACTGAAGATCGGAAGGTTTTAGAACAACTTCAACATCAACTAGAAGCCCTAATGATTTCGAACAGTAAATTAGCGAGAACCCATGATCATAGACTGAAGTCTGAAAGGTTTTAGACAAACTTGAACATCAATTACAACGCACTAATGATCCAACAGAGTAAAATTAGCGAGAACCCATGATCATAAACTGAAGGATATATGGTTTAGAACAACAAGAACATCAATCAGAAAACCCTAATGATCCAACAGAGTAAAAAATTAACGACAACCCATGATCAGTAGCATACTTGACTAGATTTATAACAACTTAATATAAATGAGCATTACTTAAAAACAAGGTAAACAAGTAACTGGAACTTCCAAATTACATGATTTAGAAGAATACCCTTTTTAAGAAATCAGGAATTTGAGAACTTAATGAAGAAGAAAAACAGCAAAAATCTTCAGTTACATAATATGAGAAGTAAAATGAAGGATAATAACAGAAAGGGTAGATGAAATACAGAAGGATTGAAGTAGGTTTACATGTACCAGAAGGGTTTGTTTTGTTTGTGCAAATATGAGAGAGAAACAAGACAATGGGATTAAGAGAAACAATGTGCAGATGGGAAGTATATTTTGGGTGAAGAAAGTGTATGGTGACAAAGCATTATATATACTTACAAATCTTTTAGTGTGATTTGAGAAGTAAGAGAGAGAGAGAGAGAGACGTTTCAAATGAACAAAAGCCAAGTGAGCTATTCAGTACAAAAAAAGGAATACTAAAATTAAGATTAAGATCAAAATTTATAGTAGTTAGGTTTATATATAGTCATCTTAAACTGATGTGAAAAATTGGACTATTGTGGTAGTTGCATAAAAAGTGAGGTGAGGGGCAGACATAAAATGTGACAGCAACCCAAAGAACATAGGGAAATTTTATAAGGCCTCCCCAATTTTATTAAAAGGCCTCCCCAAGAACCATTTTACTTGCTAAATTATCACTGAGGGGAGGCCTTTTAACAAAAATGAGGGGGCCCTATAAAATCTCCCAAGAACATATACCTCTTGAGAGAAAGTTCCTCAACAACTAAAAAAATCAAAATAGCCATAGTAGTAATTTTGTTAGGGGTGGGTTAAAGTCTGCCTGGGTCTGGGTCTGGGTCTGGGTCTAGGTCGGAGTTGGAGTCAGGTCGGAGTTGAGGCCAAGGCGGTTGCTACCCTACATGCAGTGTTATTAAGTGCTCTGACCATGAGAATTAGCTCGAAGGTGATTGTAGGTATACCTACTTTGAGATGTTTGTATTAGAAAAAAAAAAAAAACAATATACTAGGATGATGCAAATAATGGTTTCTGTCGGTTGGTGTCAATCATTTTGCTGTTAAAATAGACTTAGACCAATGATTCAACAGTAAGATTAGAAAAGGTCGTTGAACCTAAACAAAGTAGCGACCATGCCTTCACAAATTTAAGTAAGTTGTTTCTCAAAAAAAGAATACATTTGTTACACATTGAGTTGTGTGAGAAAAGCAGAAAAAGAGAGAAAGATAAGAGTACCATGGAGAGTAAGAGAGAAGTAGATCGAGTATGAAGATGAAATGGTAAGAGGGTGGAAGTGCCTAAGAGAGAAAGGCGCAGACATAAATGAGGAGTGGGAAGGAGATGAGAGTGGATTTGTGGAAACTTTGGAAAACATGCATTTTCTTTTTCCTCTTTGTTTTTATCCCTTGGATTATCCCAACCATTAGATTCTCCGAAAACAAATCTGAACCGTCTGAAATAAAATTGTGGAGATAAATCTAAACCCATGAGAGAAGGAGAAAAGATATTCACCTCCTATATGTAAGCCTAAATCATTAGGAGGGCTAGGATTCAGAAACATCACTCTAGATAATCTTGCTCTTAGAAGTAAGTTGAATTGGACAGCAAAAATTGATCCAACCTCTCCTTGGGTCAATTTTATGAATGCCAAATATCCCTCACACAGACTTAGCAGCAACAGCTCCTGGCTTAGGAAAACAATTCAAAAGAATCAAGAAGCTATTAATGAACACATTATCTGGGATATTGGAGATGGAACCAGTGTAAACATCTGGTCTGATCACTGGATTCCAAGAATAAAGTGCTTGGAGCCTCCATCAAATCACTTTGGCTTTATTTTTGTCTCCCAACTAATCTCTAGTAATTGGGATTGGGATGGAAATGCTCTGGATCTTCTTTTCTCAGAAAGCACTAAATCAAGAATCAAATCTATTCCTCTCAAAGCAAGTGTGGATTCACAAAAATGGGAGCTCTCACAATCAGGAACATACACTGTCTCCTCTTATTATAAGTATCTCATACACAACCAACACATCACACCCACACTTCCTAACACCAATATCACTAACCCACACATTTCACCTCCTGCTGTCTGGAAACCTTTATGGAACTTAAGAATTCACCCCAGAATAAAACTTTTCCTCTGGAGGTTAGCCCAAAACATTCTCCCTGTTAATAGCAAACTGTCTAGAATGATACCAAATGTTTCCCCCTTATGCCTACTTTGCTCCTTTGCTGAGGAAAGCCCAATACACTTCTATCATCTTTGTCCAATTACCAAAGTTTTCCTCCAACAAACCTTCCCAAACCTAAACCATCAGAGTAACCACCTCAATTTCACCTCATGGTTCAATGATCTCTTACACTTAGACCCAAACACAAACAAATCTACATCACTGACCCCCCTAGAACTTGTCTCCACTGCTCTTTGGCACTTGTGGAAAAAAGATGTGATATCATCTTCAAAGGACATAACTTAAACATAAACTCTCTTGTCCTAGATTCAAAAGTCTACATTCAAATCCAAACCAGAAACCTTAAAGCATACCCATTGTCCTCAGCAATTCCAACCTACTGGCAACCTCCACCTCCAGGGACTATCAAGATCAACTATGATGCATCCTTCAATCATAAAACTTTAAAATCTGGTTTGGCTTTTGTGGTTCATGATCATGCAGGTATCCAGCTCGCAGGAGAAGCTAAAGTCTCCTCAAACAGATCAGTAGATGAAGGTGAAAGTGAAGCTGCCTTGATGGGAATTTTGTGGGCAAAGAACCATGGGTTTGCTAATCTCATTTTGAAAGGGGACTCTCTCAATCTTAACAACTTTTTGATGGAAAACAAGAACTTGCTCCACTGGACAGCAAAACATCTAGCAAAAGACATCAAGATCCAATCCTCATCTTTTAAAATCCATATCTTTTGTTTATGTAAATAGAAAGTTGAATAGCAAAGCCCATAAAGCTGTTATAAATTGTAGGAACTCAGGCTCTTCATGTTTCTCTTGTTTTCGTAACTGTTTTTCTTCCCATCATAGCAACTTTGTAACTAACTCTTCTTCTTCTTAATGCTATGGCTATGGTTTATTAAGTTATCTATTGGCTTATTATTGTTTTAAGTTCTCTATTGGAGATACTCTTAGGTGTATTGACTTGCAAATGTGTACCATAGACAATTCCTTCTGGCATTTAGAATTACACCTAACTAACTTTTACTATGTTGGATTGAAGATGTCTTTTGGATTGTAAGCAACTCAGTAGTTGTTCAATTTGTTTCCATTTAATGTCAACACTACATTTTAAAAGCCACAAACTACAACCTAAATTTATTTCAATAAAAAACTTTCATTTGTTTCCATTCAATGTCAACACTACATTTTAAAAGACACAAACAAAACCTAAATTTATTTCAATAAAAAAACAACCTAAATCGTCATGATAGATGAGCTCAATCTTCCAATGACACAGATAGACATGGATGACTTATAATATTATAGCCATGGCCCATGGGGGCATGCATTCACATGACATCATTGAACTATATCATATAATTGGTGGTGTAAGTAAAGTAAACTTAGTTTAAATAGTTTTTAAGAGCAATTATATGGTAAACATATGACTTTTACAACTAGTGTCCGAATGTATAAGTTAAAGCAACACAAAGAAATATATGTCCTAATTCAATTTCATGACAAAAACAATAGGTTTCTAATATAATCGACAAATTAATAACAATATTAAGCCGGTCATAACGATTATTTAAAACATTGTTATTATGTGTAGTTGCAGTGTTTCCAAAGAAGACACCGAGATTTTTACGCTATTATACATTTATTTTGTGAAAACTTATTTGGTGGAAAAGCAACTCAATCGGCTTAAATATTTCAACAAAAAAAAAAAAAAAAAACTCAATCGGCTTAAACACCTAACAATTGAAAAGGAGACCAAAAAGAAGAAAGGACACCCACTTCAATTTTTGGTTTATGGCCCACCCACAAACTACAGGTATATAATAATTTTTGCATGTTAATATAAAATAGTACGAAGATTTTTTTTGTAAGAGCCGTCTAAATGTAAAATTGTAGGAGTGGTGGTACTTAGAGAGCCTCTGTTAATAAATGATCCACATCATCATAGAGTGTTTGGTAGAGTGTCTTGTTGGAATAGTTTTATTTAACAAGATCTTTATAAATCGAAGTTTTAGAATTCGAGTGTCCCATTGGGGATGCTCTTAAGAAAACACTCTAATTTTAGAGTGTCTCTCTTGAGACTTTTTATAATAAATGTATACACCTCATAATAGTGTCTAATTAAATGTCTTATTGAAGAAATCTTTTTAATAAAAACTCTAAAAAGTCATATGTGACACTTTAATTGGTGAAATTTGAGTGTCCCATTGGAAATGCTTTAAGTAACTTTTAAGTTTTTAAAGTCTTACCGCAAAAATGTGCTTTGAATAGAGGATTTGAACAATATCATCTGAAAACAAAAATCTTAATGGAGACTTGACACATCCGAGTAGTAGTTTAACTTCACTCTAAACAATGAAGTTCGGTTTGCACGGGCTTTCAAGTTTCAAGTTCAGTCCTAGCTATCAATGATTGCCATGCACTTCCAGGTAAAGCCAACAACAAATTAATTGACAAAATTAATGCGAAGACCTAAGAACTAACATAATTTTCATGATTTTATTAGGCAATTTGGAACCATGTTTGACCTAACTCCCCTTTTAAAAAGGGAGCAAGATGAACGTTTGAGAATCTTTATAGTATTTTATTGGGGGAGGTAGGGTTTCTATCTAGTCCTGAGCCTTATCATTTTTAGGTGGAACCTGGAAGGTCCCAACGAGAAGCCAAGAGCTTGTTGTTCTTCTAATTATGGTTTGAGTTCATTTTAACTCTGTCTGATCTTGATTAAGCCAGAGTCTGGGTTGAAGTAGGGAACTTCCTTTCTCTAAGTTATATTGAGATAAACGATAAGCGAATATAGATTTTATTAGTAATTCCTTCTTTCGGATTAATCGAGATAGACAAAAGATAATGGAGTCGAGGCGAGAATAAATTCTCTTTTCTTAAGAACCCCGTAACAGTACCAAACGTTAGGGTGTATGCCTTCGGGATACAAGGACTATCCTTTCAGAATTTTAAGATGATACTTCTATAGTCTGAAAGCGGGCGAACCTTCGTAAATAATAGGAGATCTTGAACTGATGCGATTGGATCTTCTAGACGCTTTAAGATTATAAGTTCGCTCAAAGCTTCTTACTTTCTTTTTTTAGAGATACTAGAATTACTTCCCAATTAGATATTCCAGACACACCAGAATACTAATTGTTAGAAGAGAAGAGAAGAAGATAATGACTTGGATCTTCTAGACGCTTTAGAATTCTAACTTCACTCGAAACTTCTTTCTTCCTTTTTCTAAATATTCCAGACACACCAGAATATACTAGAATTACTTCGCAATAAGATATTCCAGACACACCAGAATACTAATTGCTAGAAGAAAATAAAATTGATATGAATTGGAATGGTTTTGGGTTGTTTATATAGGAGTTGAATGGGTACATATGTCTGTTGGGGTTAAAAGACACAACTGTTCGGAATTAGGGACTAAGCTTGAAGTCTGAATCAAGTTTAGAGTCGGCGGAAATCTGGACCATTGGATTTCTCTCAAAATCTCGCGCTAAACGCGAACCCTTAGATGGATACCGAAGCGTGCCCAACAGATGGATACCGTGACCGTTAGATTGAGTTTTATTCAAATCCCGACGCTGTCCCGACACGGAAAAGACCCGTGCCGTTGGATCGCTCAGATCCAACGCTTCTGGGAGCATCCTGAAATCGTCCCGAGGACCTAATAGCGCTACCGTTAGATCGCGCAAAATCCCGCGCATCGAACGCGAGGCATCCATATCTGGATGTGCTCGTTTCGCGCAAATGGCCACCAAATTGACTTATCCACTTTGACGTTCTATTCCCTAATTTAACCGAACTTCTTGCAAACTTCAAACTTGAATTTCTCATTCATCCGGAATCGGATTCGAGTGATTCTTGGCTCTAAATTTAAGAGCTCGACGAGACTAACGCAATGGTGCATTTTGTTTCTGAGTTTGACGAGTCGGGTCGAGCCAAAATCGGCTCTGTTTCCAACAGAGCTATCAGCATGGCCGACCCTGACCCAAAACGTCTAAAGCGGTTGCTTTAGGCAGTTAGCGACAAGGTTTGAAGAGTTTGATATGGTACATTAGCGGAGTATATATAAAACCATGTCTGTTTTCTCATTCAAATTAGTAAGGGAAAATGACTATTTAGGTAGAAAAACTTATCACAATAACCAAAAAACCTAGATTTTTTTTTAATAGGTAGAAGTTACCAAAACTTTATGTGTAAAAGTATGTAAAGTATGAAATAATATTGATAATTATCAATAAGGTCATTTTCCTTTTCTTTTTTCTTTTTTTTTTCGAAATAAACCTTGCATTCAAAAATAGAAATACATAAACAACCCACTTAGTTTATATAGGGACTGAAAAGTAATAAAAGTTAACAGAAGGCTATAAATAGTATTTAGCTAATTATAAGGACTAGATGAGGATGCCAAGACATGTGCCAGATCGTTGCATGATCTATAACAATATTTAACCGACACGTGCAGTTGAGATATCTTTTCACGAAAGTCTAGGATTTCGTCTAACATTCTCTAAGGGATATGATCCAGTCCATTCGTTAAATATTGAACGATCAGGAACGAATCCCCTTCCACTATAAACCTTACCAACCCTAAATCTTCGCCTAATTCAACACCCAACCTAAAAGCCTCCAGTTCACTGTTTAGAGGAGAGAGAGGAGTGAGGTTTTTGAGTCTTTGAGCGACAATCTTTCCTGTTATTAATCTAGCTATTGCACTTGCTGAAGCTTTATTTGATGTGAATGCTCCATTAACGTTTACTTTCGTCGTTCCTGTTGGTGGTGGTTCACGGGTTCTTACTTGCACTGTATCGTTAATATAATGGTGGTTAGAGGGTTGAGAAAGACAATACCTTAGAGAAATGGAAGTGCGATGAAGAATCGTGGAGATCTCTGTCTGTTTGGAGTTGAAATATCTCTCATTCCTTGCCTTCCACCAGAACCAGAGGATATATGTATATTCTAACCAGATTTCTTTGTTTTTATCTCCTAGTTCTAGTAAAAGTTGAAGAGTTGCGATAGGATCTGTAGTTGCATGGATTCTGATATCATTACTTGCCTGTTGAATTAAAGATTTGAAGTTGTTGCACTCCCCAAATAAATGTATAATAGTTTCTTCTTCATTCTGGCATAATATACATATCTGATTTATAGACTGGATTTTTTTACCTATGTTGTGAAGTACTGCCAATCCATCATGTATAAGACGCCAAATGAAAAGTTAAATTTTCGGTTCCATATCCTTTTTGTTCCAAAATTTTTTCCATGGAAAAGTGATATTGTTGTGATTGATAGAATGATTAATAAGCATAGTAGTGTAAAAGGATTTGGTCGAAAACTTACCTGTAGGAGTATTTTGCCAAACTAACATGTCGCTATTACGAGAAGATGGTATGGTTATTTCTGAGATTGCCTTTGAGGTAGAATGATCAAAGTACTAATTGATTATATCATATTTCCAAGTCTTGGTGTCTTGGTTGATCAAGTCTGATACCCTTTGAATATGTGTAGGAAGATTCATAATTAAATGTGGTATTTGATTTGTAATATTAGGAACCCATGGATCTGATTTAATGTTGATGCTTGTACCATCACTTACTAACCATAAACTATTCTGATGTATAATATCATTGACTTGTAATATAGAATTCCAAAATGGTGTATGAGGTTTATTGTTGTTGCTAGACCAAAAGTCTTCTTTGTTATAGTACTTGCCCTTGATGATTTGGACCCAAATAGCATTTGGGTTAGTTATGAGCCTCCACACTGTTTTGGCTAGAAGAGAATCGTTGACATATTCTAATTTCTTGATTCCCATTCCTCCTTGATCTTTAGGACAACTAATTAAATCCCAATGTAAGAAATGAATTTTATGATGTTCTGAGTAATGACCCCACCAGAAATCACGCTCTAATGTTTCGAGTTGATTTATGACATGTTTTGGAATCTTCTGAATGTGAAATGGATAAGAACAATAAGAATTTAGAACAAATTTGATGAGAACTGTTCGACCAGATTGAGATACCAACTTTTGCTTCCAGCCTGATGGAGTTTTATTGAATTTATCTATTATCCAATCGTATGAATTAATTTTGTTCCCTGGTTTAAGGATAAGAGCTCCTAAATATTTTGCCTGATCTTCCATCATAGGTGTTTGGAGGGTTGATATGAATAAGTTAATCATATCTTGAAGCACATGAGAACCAGAGAAAATAGAAGACTTGTTGAAGTTGATCGCCTGACCTGAGAAGGAAGTGTAAGTATAAAGGAGTTCTTTGATGGAATCAATAAAGGAGACCATTGAATAGCCAAACAGAACTAGATCATCCGCAAATAACAGATGGTAGATCGAAGGACAATTTTTGTTTGCTTTATAACCTTTATATTTTTCTTGTACCTCGTAACTGCTAATCAAAAAGGAAAGTGACTGGGCCATGAGAATAAACAAGTAGGGTGACAGAGGACACCCTTGCCTAAGACCACGGGATGAAGTAAAGTCCCCAAAAAGACTCCCGTTGACAGAGATGTTGAATCTAGGAGTGGTCACGCATTGCATAATAAGGTGCAAGATCAATTCATTGAAACCCGTAGCCTTGAGAACCTTCTCAAGAAAATACCAGCTAACTTGGTCATATGCCTTTGCCATATCCATTTTCAGAACAAATCCTCTTTTTTTTTGTGTGCGAGTTATTCATCGAGTGGTGTAATTCTTAGGTTACAATAATATTATCCAGAATTTGTCTTTCCAGAACAAAAGCGTTCTGGTTCCATGAGATACACTCTTCTAAGAAAAGTCTAATTCCATTGGCTATGATCTTCGAGATGAATTTGTAAACGGAATTAAACAGAGCAATCGGTAAAAAATCTGAGGCTGTACTCGGAGATCTGACTTTGGGAATGAGGGTTATGGTTGTGTGGTTTAAACTTGAACCAAAAGAACCAGCCGTAAAGATCTATTGTATATAACTTACCAAGTCTGTCCCAATAATGTCCCAGTTGTGTTGGAAAAAATGACATGAAAGACCGTCCGACCCTGGACTTTTGGAAGTGCCCATAGCCATGACAACCTGCTTGATTTCCTCCGCGTCAGGTTTCCTTGAGATGTAGTCAAGATTTTGATCCTTGATGATTCTGTAAGCATTTAGAATTTTCGTTGGGGGTAAATCTACTGGTTCCTCTTCTAACAGATTCTGAAAGTGAGCCTGAAGTTCGTCGTTTATTTCCTTTTCTAAGGTTACTTCAGGGCCCGTCGAGGTTTTCAGATGAGTAATAGTATTTTTTTTCCTCCGTTGTGACATTGATACACGGAATGCTTTAGTATTTCTGTCACCATTTTCAGCCCATTTCAATCTCGACCTCTGTTCCGCTTTGATACGTTGGGTTTCCTCCAAGTAAACGATCTGTTCTTGTAAATTAGATTCAACCAGCAACGTAGTGGGATTAGGATTTAATGTTTGTATATCGAGTAATCTTTTTTTCATTTTCCTTTTCTTTCCTTCCCAAAATTCCCTTATTTGTTCTCTTTCAAAAAACCCTAAAACAATTAGGTTTTTCTTCTTCTTCTTCCTGATTCTGCTTCCTAACAACAAATTCAAAACTCTAGCCACCACCGAATCAGGCTGAGACAACATGCAGCTGCGGTTTTCTTCAATAGTTGTTGACCTCCCGCCATTGTTATTCATCTCTCAAGGGATGATACTTTCTCTCTCTAACTTTACTTTCAATACAATAGGGAACCAGTTTTGGGAGTACTGCACTTAAAAAAAATCGAGAAAAAGAGAGAGAGAGAGAGAGAGAAAAGAGAGATCAGATGTGTAGTTAGGTTTTCTCATCAACCAAGGTTGTTGTTTAATCTTTTTCAGAGACAGAAGATCGGGATCATCAAATGTCTAGGTTGGAAATTGTGAGCCACCCGACTTTCTCTCTTTTTAATTGCCTTCTTCAAGTCAGACATAATAACATTATCATCATCCTTCTCCATCATCTCTTCTGGAGTGCCACTAATATTAACATTATAAAACACACCAAGAACTTTCATCATTCTCTGATCCGAAAAAAAAAAATTATACCACCGCGATTTTTTAACATCTTTAATCATGTTAACAAAATTAGTTTGGGGAAGATAAGCTTTTGAGTTTGTAATATTACAAATGTATGCGAAATGTAAGTTTATTCAAGGTGCACAGAAGGTGTTTGATGAATTTTCTATTAGAGATGTGATTTCGTGGACTTTAATTTTGACTTGTTATATTAACTGTGGGTATCCAAGAGAAGCTCTTATGATTTTTTGTCAAATATGTTTGAAGGATCACACTCATCAAGTGGAGGTGGTGGAAGTGGTGGTTGTGGAGTACCACTACTCCAGATTGAGGAAGAAAGAATGAAATTGTTGTCCGGATATGTAGCATTACCATAGTCTTTGTTTTTTTAGTTACAGGTGAGGTTAGTGGGTACGGTGCTGGAGATGATTGTAATGGTGCAGAACTACAATTGTGCATTGATGATGGACCCAACAAACCGACTGTAATAAATTGTTAATTATAAATTGGAGTTTGAATTTTCTTCACGAAATCGAGTTTGCAAGATCTCCAACCCGAAATCGCATATGCAATGTTTGCAAATCATGTTTGCAACCTATATGTTTTTTGCAGTTTACATTATGCAAACACTTGTTTACAGTTTACATCATGCAAACACATGTTTACTGTTTACATTATGCAAACACATGTTTGCAGATCAGATTGTTGCAAACACGTTTGCAGAACAGATTGTTGCAAACACGTTTGCATAACAGATTGTTACAAACACGTGTGCAGAAAAACGTAAAGAAAAAAACGTCATTTTTTTCTAAATTTTTTTTTTGAAAAATAAGTATTGAAAGTGGATCTTGTTAGAAAGCTAATGAAAAATCATTTCTAAATGTATAATTTTTATAGAAATCCGACATCTCAAACAAAAGTTATATCGATTTAAAGTTTAAAGAAAAATAAAAGAATTTAGTTACACAAAATGACAAAAAGGGATATTTTAGTATTCGCACCCTTTTTGGCCTGAATAATAATTTTCAAATGTTTTATGTTTTTTTCACTTATTTTCTATATTATTTTGACCTATATAGAAATTACCCCAAAAGTAATAGCCCTAGTGGTGTAGAGCTCGTCAATCAAGATTTATTCAATGCAGTTTAGGCACTAAATAAAGTAAATGTTGTCGGGCTTTAAACCTCTTTATTATTAATTTAACTTATGCGGTTATCGTGCTTATCACATCTTAATGATATATCAATGCCTTATAACGACTAACGTAGCTCGTAGTCCATTCCTCAAAAAAAAAAACTTCATATTAAAACTTGAAGCATCCAACTTTTTTTTTTTTTTTTGTTGAAAATGAAATTGTTGTGAATAAATTCTTCTATAGTTGGGATTGTATACGTCTAAATGACATAGATTAGCATGTTTAACTTTTATAAACCCTCTTTAAAAAAATAACTTTTATCAACCCTTTTTTTTTTTAAGGTTTGTTTGATGACAAGACTTTACATTATAAGAACTCATTGCAATATTACATCATATATTATAATTTAAATCAAATAGTGTAAATATATTGATTGCCTGATTTTCTAAAAATCATTTTCTTTATATTAAGCAGGCCATGCTTCAAACAACTCATTAAGACGAATTGATACTAATGATGGTTCCAATTATTTTAGATATTTTCGTTCTTTATTTTGTATATTATATTTCGTTACTGATTGACATAGATAAAACTAGTACACTTGCGAAATTTTTATTTTCTTATTACGATTTTGCCTATGTCAAAATGAAATAACATCTAAACCTTACGATGATTATATATCAATAAAGTAATATAAAGTAGTATAATCTATTAAATTCTCAATTAAATTACTGTCATTTTTCTTTTATAAATTTTACAACAATTTACATTAATGTGAAAAAACAACTAAACCTTTTCCCCCAATGGATGGAGCCCCAATTTTCTCCACCACTTTGGGCCTCCCAAAACCTAGAGTCGGCCTTGGAGCATTTTTGTGGACGGGAAAAGAAACTGCTGGGAGATTTACAAGCTTGATCAGTCTCTCTTATTTTTTTGAAACCAAGGGAACCATTTCCATTAATAAGTGATAAAATCACATTGTTTACATGGATGATACATCATATTTATTTCTCTCCTCTGAAAACTTCATGAGAGTTACATACCTTTAAATGCAAAGTGCCTCATGAAGAGAAAGAAATGGGACTAGACACTGACTTAAACAAAAGACCCTAAAGGCCGGATGAAAAGATCCTAAAGATCGTGAATGAAAAGACCCTAAAGATCGTGAATGAAAAGACCCTAAAGGTCGACAAAAATTACAGTAAAACTAATAAAAGAAACCATCGCCTTGTTGCCGAAAAACCGTCACCAGAAAACCGCCGTCGACACCGGAAAACCGTCGTTGCCGCCAGAAAACCGCCTCCGTCACCGGAGAATCGTCGCCATCACACCACCATAGAAATCACTAGTTAGTACCCTTAGAAGCATCCTTTTGAACTTTAGTTGCAGGAAAATCAATGGGTAGATCTAAGTATCTAATTTCGTCTCTGGATCACATTTTCTTCTTCTTCAACCACAAGTGAAAAAAATTCACTAGATCGAATAAGAGGATGGCGCAACAACACCGATGTTTAGGAATTAACAACCAGAACCGAAATCTGATTGAAGAATCTGTGAGATTTGATTCAGAATTGGGATCCTGGTTGGAAGACGAAAGGGATTATCTGATTACTGGAAAGCTAGGGTTAGGTTTTTAGAAATATGGGAACAAGAATAGCATACTACTAAAGAAAGACTTAACATACTACTAAAGGAAAGAGGGATCCGGCGAAGGGAAGACCCTTCGCCGGGGGGAAATCTCAGACTTGAAGAAAACGGTTGAAGAAAACGGTTGAAGAGAGTTTTAGAGAGATCAGTCTCTCTTATTATAGCATCTCAATGAATTTAGACCCTTTGAGGTTTCAGGTCATATGGGTTTAACACAAGTGAGAACAAAAATTAAGGACGGTTAGGTTAATACTGTATCATACTATCATGCATCGTTGTTATTAACATCCTAGGTTGTTAGAAAGCAACTTAAAGGGGCCAGTGGTGTGGTTGTGGTCAGTATTATTCGTTTGTTACATTTTAAATGCTCTCAATATTTGACATTCGTTTCGTACATTTCAGATGTCTTCTAGTGGTTTTGTTATTCGTTTGAGACACGAAATCACCAACTTCAAGATATTTTAATTTTATTGGTGGAGGGTATCTTTCCCCCTCCTCCCAACGGATGAGATTTAATCTCATGAGGTTATAAAGAGTGGTTGTGATTTAATTTGTAAAAATTGGACGGGTGTGATTTAAGGTACAAACAATCCAAGGGTTTAAATAGAAATGAGGGGAAAAAGAATATTCCCTTTTCAAACTTATGTTTGCACTCTTTCCCTCTCTTTCCCGTCCCATCTCTTTGGTCTGTTCAAATTCCTAAGGGCTGTAGTGGGAGAAATCATGCTCCCTAACCAGTTCCATCCCTCATCTTCGTCTCTCTCTCTCTCTTATCCGTATTTCTCCCTATTCATCTCTCTCTCTTTGTCTCTCCTTTTCTTCATCTTTCTCTAACTCATGGAAGATATGGGAGATGCCTTTGTATTTGATTTGGAGATGTGGGAAATGTCTTTTCCTTCATCTTTGCTTGGTCTCTCTCTTACCTGTATTTATCTCTGTTTCTCTCTTTTCCTTAATCTTTTTCAGTATTTGACATGGTTTTGAGGTTATCAATTGAAACCATTGTTCTAAATCTAAACCACAACCAAATTTAATCAATTGAAGCCACTAAGTTCTGCACTCAACATCTGCACTCAACATCTGCACTCAACATCTGCACTCAACATGTTTGATGAATTGTCTCATAGACTGTTATCCTCAAATTGCATTTCATTTCTTTGTATCAACTTTACTGACTTATTCCCTTTGATCTCTTTAAATGTCATGCAGTATCAGCTATCCTCAAATTGACAAATTGTTGCATTTTGTACTAGAGGTAAGCTCTTCGTCGAAAATTGACAAATTGTTGCATTTTGTACATGTAACTGCATAATGTATTATATAGATTTGTAATGGATTAATTACTTGGTTACTGTTACATACTTTATGATGTTAAAGTTACATCTTTCATTTTTAATGGATTTGCTTTTTTTTTTGTTTTGTTTATATTATGTGTCTTATCCTGACCGATAAACATTCTCGACGTACATCGACACCATGTTTTACAATTGTTGTTAATTAAGTTAGTTAAATTATTTTTGTTGTTAATATGCAATTAGATTTTTTAAATCAATTGGTCTCTTTCTCAATTGATTTGCTTAATTTGTTTTTTCTTTGACAATAGGCATCGGTCTCATTTTGCTTCGGCAGCGGAGAGTTTTAGGTACTCTTTCTCAAACGATTTCTGTCTTCTGGGTTTGTAAGTTTTATGATTTTTTATTTTGTTTGTAAGTGATTAGTTTCCAATTGTTTCAAGTTTGTAAGTTAACATCTAATTGAGTATCACATATAATTGTAGTTATAAACTGAAGAGTAATTTAGCTATCTTTATGTAATTGTTTGGTGATTTATCTAGGCTGGTGGCGCCGTCGCAAAAGATGAGGGATAAATATGTTCTTTGAAGGTGTCTCTAGAGGATCTTTACAGTCGCCTATCGAAGAAGCATATGTCTGTGCGTAAGATTTGAATTTGAAGTTTGGGTTGGTGTTTAAAGTCAGTATTTGATATAAGTGGTCTGTGCGTAAGATGAGGGACAAATATGTTCTTTGAAGCTAGCAAGCAGGCACCTAAGTCTCTTATGATCCAACAGATGCAGCATTCCATATAATGTAACTGTGTCCGTCTCTATGGGTGTTCGATTTTATTGCGAAAGTGCTATAGGTGGTCTTTTGTTGAAGTTTGATTTTTTTTTTTTTTAAGTTTAGAGTTGTTAATTTTTCATAATGTGTAGGTTTTCAGGTCATGTGAAGTTTAGGGTTGTATTTGAAACTTATGTGAGCGGGAAGAAGTTGAACACTTTTTTAGTTAATTTAGATTTGATTTACCTATGTTTTTGTTGCATCGAAACTTTATCATGTTCAGTAACACGTTTGTCACTCTATAATTTGCTGATTTTTTCCCCGCATTTTTGTTGAATTTTGTCCTCTTATGGTTTAGTATGAATTAAGCTATCGTTTTGTTGTCTTACTACCATTTTGTTTTTTTCGGTTTTAGTCAAACTTAGGATAATCAATGTGACTAATTGGGACTTACATTACACTGTTTGTAGAGTTCAAATCAAAGGTGTCCACAACAACAATGCCGACTCAACATGATTCGCAGGTGAATCACCGTTAATATTGTAAGGTTTCACCAATACGCTTATGTAGACAAATTTAGTTTGCATCAAGTTTTAGTTTCTAAGTTCAGCAAGTTCTTAAGTTCATTATATCATTTTCGGCTTCTTTTCCTACTTTATGCCAATACGCTCCCTCTCACAAGTGGCTTTAGGTTTAACATTTGACTCATTTTTCAATTCTGACTTCACTGTAGCTTCATTTAGAAATTGTTTTTTGGTAAATCCATCTTCTTTTTTCTTTGCCTTTTTTCACTTAACTTCTGATATACTTAATGGTTTATGCTTTATACTTTATGACGTTATAAACATTGATGTCTGCATTGAGGTAGACACTATTTAATGAACTTTATTAATATTGATATATTACTTTCTGTTCAAGGTTTCTGAAGTGAAAAGGTGTTAAAAACGACAAATGTGAAGAATGTTGATGTACTAGGGGCATTCAGGAAAGGAAAACTATACATATATTAGACCATGAGGTTTCATAACTCTTTGACTCTGGAGTAGTGCAAGGCAATGGAGACTGTAATTCTGCTAGGACAGTAACTCAAATAACTCTTTGACTCTAGAGTAGCGCAAGGCACTGGAAACAGGAATGCATGATGTGAACATCAAAAAATAGTTGAACTTTCTGTACCAAGCTCAATAAGCTTATGAAGGAGATCGTATGGTCGTGGTTGTGAAAGCGAGAAACGAGACTCAAAAAGGTTCTGTGTTCTAATTTGTAATGTTTATATGTTTGAACTTATTAGTTTAATACTATTTCCAAATTGTAGCTTTTATTTTGAATTGCAATTACAGTTTATTTGTGTTACTCTGTTTTTGGGAGTATGTGGATTTCCAAAACTGAATTATGTAAACTGAAATCGAGATTTAATAACGTGTTAGCTTAGTTGTTGCATTGACTGTAACTATTAAAACATTCTATTTTTTTTTTGACCTAATAGAATACTGACTCTTTTTTACTTATTTTTATCGTCAATACCATCAATCTGAAAGAAAAAATCGCACATCCTCGCGTAACGTTTGAAAATACTGTCCGTGCCCTACGGGCATGGGTTACACCCTCGTATCTAATAATGTAGAATATTAGTACTATCATTATCGTACTATATGATCTATATCCTGTCAACAAAAAAAATCATTATCATACTATATTATCATAATATAATATTATTGTATTATCAAAATTAAATACAATATATTATTATTACTATTATATTTTTATGATATCGTAATATCGTATTATTATTTTATTGAAATATAAAATAATTATAAAATATATATTATTTTTATGATAGTAATATATTAATTATAAGAAATATTTATCAATTGTCTATCAATATCCACAAACAATCCTGATATCCATGAAAGTCCAAAAATACATTCTTTAAATATCAATTAGAATATGTTATTTCATACGATAAAATAATAATAATAATATACAATAATAATTGTCCGTCATGGTCCTTCAATGTCCTCAAATATCTAGTTTCATAAGAGTCCAAAAATATATTTTTGAACTATCAATAAAACTAATAATTTGATATGATAAGACAGTATTAATAAAAATATTATATCAATGAATATATTAATGAATATAATATGCACAAATATCTAGAAGTCCAAGGAAGTTTAAAAGTATATTGTGGATTATTATATATTTTGTTCGTACGTATGACGGTTAAAAGAGTGTTTATTTTTCCAACGTTATGTGATATTCAATGTTTATTTTTCCAATAAAAATACTAATTTGATATGATACGATAGTTATATTAGTAATATTATATAGTAATAAATATAATATGCACTGGTATCTGGAAGTCCGAGTAAGAACAAAAGCATATTCTGGAATATAATGTATTTTGTATGTTAAGATAATAACCTATCAATGTCCACTTCTGTTTTTTTTTTGTTGAAAGATGTCTACTTTTGTTGAGAAATACAACTATAATATTCTTATATATTTTTCATAATAATAAAAATAAATGTAATTAATATAATAATAATAGTCAACAATTGCTTAGCCAGTCGGTAGTGCATTTACTCCAAAAATTCAAAACCAACGAGTTTATTCACTATGGAGGTAGAATCTCTCTCTATTGACTGAACATTCATATTTGTATGATAGTCTTAAAGGTCTTTGTAGGACCTTTAAAAACCATGATGTCTACAATGATCTTAGTTAAGACTTATTCAATTCATGTATTTGTTAGTGATGTAACCATACCATATTGAATGTAATGTTTCTTGGTGTTCATGTCACAATAAAATAATAATAATAATAATAATAATAATAATAATAATAATATAGACTCAATATCTTTGAAATGTCTACGAACAAAGAAAAGTGGTGTATACCCCTTATAACAACCGTTCTCTCAAAAATAATTATCCAACCTGAACCTTTATCCAGGCTGAGCAAACATGCCAACTAAGCCAGCATAAGGCTTGTGTAGGCATATGTATGTCCATATCTGTGTTATTGGTCGACGTCGACGCACCCTTGTCCTGGCTCGGCTACGGCCTCAGCGTACTCTTGTCTTGATCCAACTATTTGTGAAGCCAGACCCCTCCTGAGGATTGTGCTAGGCTCATATGCTCAAGCCAGCCCCACTTGACCTGGTCCCATTGACACCCCCAACATGTTTTGAGGGGAACTAAGTAGAATATCAAATTGTAAGTTGAATTTTAGGGTCAAGTGAGATTTGTTGTTTGGATCTCATTTCGTGTATTTGACTTGTTGTTTGAACTCCTTTTTTCTAGTCTATCTTTTTCAAAAAACAATACAAATTAAATTAAATATTACATTTCCATAAGGGGTGTTTTCCCCTCTACTTAACCTACCTGGCCACTATCACAAAAACCAATTCACATGATCTTCAGAACAAGAAAGAAACCAAAGGAAAGATTCAAACCCGAGCACTCATGCCATCATTTCATTTCAACAATGCATGTATGGCAAACCCACCTCCTACTAAAACACCAATTAGTTAATCTTACAAAAAGAAAGATATGAAATGAGTGCACCATTTAGCGGTTGGGTTTAATTTTTGGTTTTTGGTGTTTTCTATTTGGGTGCGGCTGAAGGCCCGTCGTGAATGTTGTAGGCCCCCTATTACACACAAATTGTGAGAGGTCTCATGTATCATCGGGGGGTCTATATGTTCAATGGGAGCCTTTAGCCATTTCCTTTCAATTTTTGCTTTTTGATGTTTGTATTATCATCTCCAAATGAAAGTCGCGACTTTAGAAATAAAGAAAAATCTTTGGGGAATCAAATTTTTCTGTAAAATCGATCAGCTAAGATTGATTTTTTTTTATTTCTATTTGTTGTTATAGGACTTCCAATTTTGGGTTGGAAAAATTAAATTTTTAGAAGAGTCATTAAAGGAATTTAGAGTAAAATTTTATAAATTTAAACAGAAATTTTCTAGGGATCTAAACCCTAAAATCCTTTCAAGTGTTTCTTCTTTCCTTCATCTTCTTCTCCACCCTTTGTTTTTTAATCATTAAACCCTAAAAGCATGGAGAACAAACCTAATATGTTTAGAAGTGATAAAAAATATATGTTTTATGACTCAAAATTAACTAATTTCTAGGTTTAAAATGTGTTTACCTCTCTTGGTGGAGGGGGAGAGGGCTTAAAATATAAATAAATAAATTTTTGTACTAATTTATGAAAGATAAGTAAGAGAAGTGACGGAGAAGAAAAATGAAAAAGTTTAGCTAGAAGTTATAGAGGAGATGAGATGGATGAGTTTTTCTCCAGAGAAGAAGAAAGAGGGAGAAAGGGCTTAAAATATAAATAAATAAAATTTTGTACTTAAAGTTAATTTTGTGAACTGTTAATTTTTCTGTATTCCCCGTCGGAAAATATGCTCTGGTGGTTTTACGAAGAAATATGAATCCCAAAATTGAAACGATTTCGAAATCAGTAGATGATGAAGGAATTTGATTATCAGCGTCAGGGATTCAGTTTGATGATCAACTCCCAAAGAAGGCGGATCAGTAGTAATATTAATTTTAAATGATGATACGCGATCTTTCTGTGTCTCAAATTTTTTTTGAGAAAATTTGTCTCAATTATCTTCTTTTTTTTAAATTGTTCAGCGTGCCTCGAACCCTTGACCTCTAAGATGGAAGACTATACCTCTTACCTCCAACCAAGGGTTGTTGGCGTCTAAATTATCTCGTTACAATGCAAAGCAACATCACAACTAGGGCGTAACTTAGTTGAACAAACACGATAAAGAATTAGAGATAAAAGAAGAAGATGAGTTAAAGATAAAAGAAGATGAGTAAAAGATAGAAGAAGAAGATGACTTAAATAAACTAGAGGGTCCATGGTGCAATATTGATTATATAAAGGTAAATTGGGAAGTTTTATAAGGGCCCATTCTTGTTGAAAAGGTCCCTCCTTGTGAACTCGGTCACTGAATCACAAGAGAATATTCGGTACGGGTCCACCGAAATTTACTCCAGTCGCCTATTTTTGGAATTCGGTAAATTCATATCGACTTTTGAATTAAGTGGATTCCTACCAAATTCACCCATTTAGGTAGATTCCAATTGAGAATTAGAATATTTTTGAGTGATTCTGTCAAAAGGGAGTCCAAAGTGCAACACTTGAAAAAAGAATCCAAGTAGCAAATCAATTATACAAAAAGGGATCCAAACAACAACAAACACTAGATCCAACCTCACACAACATTGCCATTGCAACGAACACTTGCTATCTCTCACCCTACAACTTAATTCAGCTTAAACCCAACCCAACTTTCATCCAGGCATAAGCAAATTACCAATACTAGTTACTCTTACAAAATGGATAAACAAAAAAAATCACAAGCATATACAGATCTTACCGATCTTTGTTTTCTTTCTCTTTTAAGCTTTTAGAGGGTATCAATCTTACATCACTTGTATTTGCTTCGAGATTCACATCCCATAGGAGAGCTTCGAGGGCTATAGGTTGGACTTCAAGTTCAGGCAAGGCCTTCTTGATGGGCAGAGAGCCTTTGCCACGAACAACACCTCGTACCTGTTAGGTTTAGACCAAGGTATAAACCACGAGATAGACAGAGGGGGAGAGATTCAAGAGAGAGAATGGTTAGCAGCAAAACATCATCCACTACAACATTTCATGAAGTCATGTTTCCATGGGTCACATAACTCTATTTCTGCACCTCTCTAACAAGTTAATAGAAAAAGGCAACAAAATCTCCAAATTAGAACCTTTAAACCTTCAATCTGATCTCTTTCACCTCAATAACTATAACCCATATTCATGGCCTCCCAACTAGATCAGAAACCATGTCAGATGTTCGTACTTCCTTGGTTGGACTTGTTGGGTTTAGACAATAGTTGGGCCCATTTGGGTGATTCCATGGTTGGGCCCATTACCATCTAATAATTAATTGAGAAGTGAGCCTCACCCACTCACTACTAGTCAAGACAATTTGTCTTCTAGTTGGCACATGGGTGGGGTCTACCTCTAGATGTAAGATGGCATTCAAAGCTCTCTTTCTCTAGACAATTAATGTCCCACATCTCTCAACTAGTGAAACTAAATGTGCCTTATAATAAGTTGCTTGACAACTCATTGTAAAGCACATGGTGGAGTAGAGAAGGCTCCCACACGCGCGCGCACACATGTGAGGCATTTGGGCCTTTTAACCAATTTGGTCTCTTTGGCTATTTGGGCTATTTGGACCACTTTGGTTATTTGGGCTATTTGGGCCACTTTGGCCCTTTGGGCCGTGGCCCGTGAGCCCGTGAGCCCGTGAGCCCGTGTGCCCGGGTGCCCGGGTGCCCGGGTGCTCGGGTGCTCGGGTGCTCGGGTGCTCGGGTGCTTGGGAGCTTGGGAGCGTATATCTCTAACTGATTTCGTAGGGTTAATCAGTTTCCGAGTTTATCTCCCACTCCCTTAACTTCTCTACCACGTTTCCTAGGCGGTTAGGGTTTTCTCAGAGGCTATATATACCGGCCGAACTCAAGAGAGAAAACACACAACTCAATTTAGGCTATCTTCCTCTTTCTGATTGTTAAAGCTTTCGAGTTCTGTTATCTCCATTACTATCTCTGTTAGTGCAGACAGAGGAAGTAAGTTGTGGTCAATCCTTGGGGAGTGATCGGAATCAAGTAATTAGCACCCCGGTTACTCCGAAATCACTTTCAAGGCAGTGGCCTCCATACCACGACACAGTGAATAAGTTGTTTTCTATCCGACAGTTCCATTGATCTACCCTAGTTTTCCAACAATTTGAAAGTGATTTTCTGATCAATGGCTGCTGTTAATCTCAAAACCCTACCTGATATGTCAAAGATGATCCCTCTTGATGGAACTAACTACAAGAGGTGGTCACAGAAGCTACTTATCTTCTTCGAACAACTCGAAGTTGATTATATTCTGTTCGAGGATTTATCTACTGGTTCTTCAATCGACATCGACATTACCCCTGTTAAGGATAGGTCTTCTACTTCGAACGGTGATGTTGTCAAAAACCAGAAAGACAACAAAATCGTTCGAGGACATCTGCTGAATCATATGGACAACAAGTTATTCGACTTGTTTGTCAACTACAAATCTGCTAAGGATATCTGGGATACCCTTCAAAAGAAATACGGAGCTGACGATGCTGGAAGGAAGAAGTACATCGTGGGAAAGTGGTTACAGTTCCAAATCAACGATGACTCTTCCATCATGGAGCAGGTTCATGTCTATGAGAACCTGGTTGCTGAAATACTTGCTGAAGGCATGAAGATGTGTGAAATCCTTCAAGCCAATGTTCTGCTGGAAAAGTTTCCTCAATCCTGGAGTGACTACAGAAACCATCTGAAGCACAAGAAGAAGGACATGTCCCTTCAGGAGTTGATCAGTCACATGAGGACTGAAGAGGCAAATCGCCTCAAGGATAAGTTTGCTAACCTCTCTTTGAATTCCCCTTCTGCTAACTTAGTTGAATCTGTTCCCTCTGGAAACAAAGACAGGTCCAAAACTAATAAGAAGAAGAAGAAGGCTGGAAAGAGTAAGACTGGAGGAGTCAAGTCTAACTCGAAGATCCAGAAATCGAAAGGTCTCTGCTATGTCTGTGGAAAATCAGGACACAAAGCATACCAGTGCAACCAGAGGAAGGACCAACGCTCAAACGTTGCTGTACTGAATATCGCTGAACCTGAAGAGATCATTGCTGCAGTAGCCGAGACTTGTTTGGTGGAAAGCAAACATGAATGGGTGCTAGACACAGGAGCTTCCAGGCATATGTGTGCAAACAGAGAGATGTTTCAGACCTTCGAGGAGATGAACGATGGATCCAGCGTCTACATGGGCAACTCTGCAAAAGCTGGAATCGTGGGCAAAGGAAAGGTTCTTCTGAAACTCACCTCTGGAAAGAATCTGTCCCTGAACGATGTTCTCTACGTGCCCACCCTAAGGAGGAATCTGATCTCGGGATCTCTTCTCAACAAAGCTGGTTTAAAATTAGTTTTTGAATCTGATAAAATTGTAATTTCTAAGAATGGAGTCTTTGTTGGGAAGGGATATCTGAGTGGGGGCCTTTTTGTAGTGAACATCGATTCAGAAATTAATAATACTTCTAGTTCTGCTTATATCGTTGAGTCTTCTAATTTATGGCATGGTAGACTAGGACACGTTAATTACGCTTCTATTAAGAAACTTAAAGAGAATGGAATCATCAGTGCAGATGATCTTGATGATCACACTAGATGTCCCATATGTGTAGAAGCTAAACATGCGAAACTGTCCTTTAAGAATGTCACAATTAGAACGACAGAACTTTTAGAACTAGTACACTCAGACTTAGCTGATTTCAGAAACCTAGCTAGCAGAGGAGGTAAGAGATACTACATTACCTTCATAGATGACTACTCAAGGTACACGAAAGTTTACCTCTTGAGGTCTAAGGATGAAGCTGAAGAAGCTTTTCTGAATTATAAGGCTGAAGTAGAAAACCAACTAGACAGAAAAATAAAGAGGTTTAGGTCTGACAGGGGAGGAGAGTATAACTCTAACACCCTTAAATCCTTCTGTGAAAAACATGGAATCATCCATGAATTTAGTGCTCCTTATACGCCACAACAGAATGGTGTTGCAGAGAGGAAAAACAGGACACTCAAAAACATGATGAATGCCATGCTTCTAAGCTCAGGATTACCCGATGAACTGTGGGGGGAGGCGATCTTATCTGCCTGCCACATACTCAACAGAGTACCCCACAAAGGGCTAGACAAAACACCTTATGAATTATGGAAAGGTTATGCACCTAACCTGAAATTTCTAAGAGTGTGGGGGTGTCTGGCCAAAGTGGGTATACCTGACTTTAGGAAAGTCAGTGTCGGACCAAAGACAGTTGATTCTGTATTTATTGGTTATGCTCAAAATAGTGCAGCATATAGATTCATGTTATTGGAAGATGAAACAATAACGGAATCTAGAGATGCTGAATTCTTTGAGCATGAGTTTCCTTTGAAACTACCTGTTGAAAATATTCCTATGAATGATTTGTCACTTACTGATTTACCCACACATGAAGGAGTGCCTAACAGTATGCTCCCATCTATCTCCACCACAGATAGTGTAGAAGATGGAACAGGACTTAGGAAAAGTAAGAGACGTAGGATAGAGAAAATTTTTGGTCCCGACTTCATTACTGCTTTTCTATCTGAAGATGTAGACTGGCTTAACAATGAGTTTGTATCTAGTTTCTTAATTGAGACTGATCCAAAGACTTATCATGAAGCCATAACTTCAGTAGATGCAAGCTTATGGAAAGAGGCCATAAAAAGCGAGCTAGACTCTATCCTAGTTAATCATACGTGGGAGCTGGCCGACTTACCTAAAGGGTGTAAACCCATTAGCAGTAAGTGGATCTTTAAGAAAAAGATTAGGCCAGATGGGACCATAGATAAGTATAAAGCCAGACTGGTGATCAGAGGCTTTACACAGAGAGAGGGACTTGACTACTTTGATACCTACTCCCCAGTGACTAAAATCACCACAATTAGGTCTCTTATCGCGTTGGCTGCCATGCATGACCTGGTAATACATCAGATGGATGTTAAAACGGCCTTCCTGAATGGAGATCTAGATGAGGAGATTTACATGTCTCAACCAGAGGGATTCGTAATCCATGGTCAGGAGAGTAAGGTATGTAGACTGAAGAAGTCCCTCTATGGTCTAAAACAGGCACCCAAGAAATGGTATGAGAAATTCGATGATACCATGTTGAGCAATGACTTCACTGTGAATAACTCAGACTCATGTGTATATTCTAAACGGTGTACGTCTGGATATGTCATCATATGTCTGTATGTTGATGACATGCTCATCTTTGGTGCCAATGAAGATGATGTGAATGAGGTAAAAACCTTTCTGTCATCTAAGTTTGAGATGAAGGACTTAGGAGAGGCAGATGTTATACTAGGGGTTAAAATCAAGAGAACCCTAGATGGCATCTCTCTGAGTCAACCTCATTATGTTGAACAGATACTGAGAAAGTTCAACTCCTATGATGTGAATCCTGTGAGAACTCCCTATGACCCTAGCACAACTCTGGTGAAGAATGAAGGACTAGGTGTCTCACAATCCAAGTATGCTAAGATCATAGGAAGTGTGATGTTTCTGATGAATCACACAAGACCTGACATTGCGTTCGCAGTAAATAGACTCAGTAGATACACACACAACCCTAGTGAAGAACACTGGAGAGCACTTCATCGCCTGCTTAAGTATTTAAGAGGCACAATTGATCTAGGCCTACATTATGGAAAGTTCCCAGCAGTGCTGGAAGGCTACTGTGATGCTAACTGGGTCACTGACAATGATGAAGTCAGTTCAACTAGTGGTTATGTTTTTGTGTTGGGTGGAGGTGCTGTATCATGGAAGTCTTCCAAACAGACATGCATAGCACGTTCCACTATGGAGTCTGAGTTTATTGCTCTTGAACTGGCAAGTCAGGAGGCAGAGTGGTTGAGGAGTCTCTTGGGAGACATACCACAGTGGGGAAGGGAAACTACACCAATTTCCCTTCATTGTGACTCACAGGCTGCCATTGCTGTTGCAAAGAATAATGTGTTCAATGGCAAGAAGAGACACATCAGGATAAGGCATGCTGCAGTGAAGCATATGCTGAAAAATGGTGTAATAGCCTTGGATTATGTGAGGTCAGAACAGAATCTGGCAGACCCACTTACTAAAGGCTTAACGAGGAGACTAGTTCTCGAGACGTCTAAAGGAATGGGGCTAAAGCCCCTGTGCTGATTTTCCATTCCTGCGACGTGGAGCGGAGTCAGCTAGAGTAAAAACTAGCAGAGCTCCATTAAGGGGTCAGAGTTGGACCTGAGGATGAGCCTAAGGCTCTTAATGTATTCATAGCCCTTTGTGGTGGTTCTAATGAGACGGACTTGATGAATACACCGATAGCTAACATATCCATTACCGTAATGGTGGTCCTATTGAGACGGACTATATGGTGCTTAGCTGCTGATGATGATGATGAGGATGAACTTCCAAAGTTCTTAATGATTTCAAGACCCGAGTAAGGGGTCAGAGCCTGCGATGAGGTAGACTCAAAGAGATCACCTAAGTGAGCCCGAGGGTGTAAGGCCGCCCTCTATAGAAGACAGACAGCAGTCTTCTTAAAACCTCACCAGTCCCAAGGTATGTTCAGGGCCTACTTAATGAACATGAACGAATCGCGGAGAACGCAGAACTCACCGGGTATCGTATGTGTTGTGGGAGTCTCAGCCAGAAATCTCCAAGTTCAAGAGTAATTTCACTTGGTTGCTTTATTTTTGGTTGTTGCCTCACTCCACTATGTGTCAATTCAAATCGAAAGATATTGAACACTTAAGTACATGTCCCACTTCCAGCTTAGTAGTCAGAAGTCTTTGATAGCCATCTTGTGGGGGATTGTTGGGTTTAGACAATAGTTGGGCCCATTTGGGTGATTCCATGGTTGGGCCCATTTGGGTGATTCCATGGTTGGGCCCATTACCATCTAATAATTAATTGAGAAGTGAGCCTCACCCACTCACTACTAGTCAAGACAATTTGTCTTCTAGTTGGCACATGGGTGGGGTCTACCTCTAGATGTAAGATGGCATTCAAAGCTCTCTTTCTCTAGACAATTAATGTCCCACATCTCTCAACTAGTGAAACTAAATGTGCCTTATAATAAGTTGCTTGACAACTCATTGTAAAGCACATGGTGGAGTAGAGAAGGCTCCCATACGCGCGCGCACACATGTGAGGCATTTGGGCCTTTTAACCAATTTGGTCTCTTTGGCTATTTGGGCTATTTGGACCACTTTGGTTATTTGGGCTATTTGGGCCACTTTGGCCCTTTGGGCCGTGGCCCGTGAGCCCGTGAGCCCGTGAGCCCGTGAGCCCGTGTGCCCGTGTGCCCGTGTGCCCGGGTGCTCGGGTGCTCGGGTGCTTGGGTGCTTGGGTGCTTGGGTGCTCGGGTGCTCGGGTGCTTGGGTGCTTGGGTGCTTGGGTGCTCGGGTGCTTGGGTGCTCGGGTGCTTGGGTGCTTGGGAGCTTGGGAGCTTGGGAGCTTATAGTGAAAAGACTCTTTTGCCACGAAGAGTAGTTTTACTCAAACTCGGATGTTGACTAAGTCGGTGGGATTAACCTAATCAGTATTTGAGTATATCTCTAACTGATTTCGTAGGGTTAATCAGTTTCCGAGTTTATCTCCCACTCCCTTAACTTCTCTACCACGTTTCCTAGGCGGTTAGGGTTTTCTCAGAGGCTATATATACCGGCCGAACTCAAGAGAGAAAACACACAACTCAATTTAGGCTATCTTCCTCTTTCTGATTGTTAAAGCTTTCGAGTTCTGTTATCTCCATTACTATCTCTGTTAGTGCAGACAGAGGAAGTAAGCTGTGGTCAATCCTTGGGGAGTGATCGGAATCAAGTAATTAGCACCCCGGTTACTCCGAAATCACTTTCAAGGCAGTGGCCTCCATACCACGACACAGTGAATAAGTTGTTTTCTATCCGACAGTTCCATTGATCTACCCTAGTTTTCCAACAGGACTTCTCTTCATTGCCTTCCATAGTTTCAGGGCCGTGACTGACAATTTTGGGACCCAGTGCCAAATTTTAATCGGGATCTATTTATACACAAGTTCGAGGTAAAAGAAATTTTTTACAACGAATTAATGATCACAAAGTTGAAATAGTTTACCTGTAAAACTTTATAATAAATAATCGATGAACCCAAATAAAAGGTGTTGCTCTGTGATTGCCCTAACCAAATAAAAGTCCCCTAATTTGTAGATGATTTTACAAAATTACTGTTCCGATTTTTCTGTTCCACAAAATCTAAAATTAAAGTTTGAAAGATAGATTGATAGAGAAAAATTGTAAAATAAAAAAATTACATAAAGATTTGAAGATGGGAGAGGCCTAGAGAGGGTTGGTTGTTACAACTTAGAAAATAAAAAAGATTACAAAAAGATTTGAAGGTGAGAGGCCTAGAGAGGGTAGACCTGTTGTGCACAACCCATGTATCTTACCAACAGAGCTACTAGCAATTCAGTGTTCTAGTGTTAGGTGCTGTTTGTTTTTTTATGTATGTCCGAATCTGAAATGACTGAATCTGAATTAGCTGAACTGAATTGGCTGAATTTGAATTAGCTGAACTGAATTGGCTGAATCTGAATTGACTTAATTATTATACTAATAAGATGTTTGTTTTCTAAATCTGAATTATGAAGTCTGAATTAAGAGTTTGATATTTATACCCCCTAGTTAATAAATTTGACCACAATAAAACCTAATTTTTCTTGTCTTTCTCTTGGCATAATAAAAACCCTAGATTAGGGTTTTATCTCTTTTATCCTCTCAGACCAGCAGCCTCCTTCATCTCTCTTTCTCCAGGCGATGGGGATCTGACCGGATGTATCACTCTCTCTAAACGTCGCCGGATCTCTCTCTCTCTCTCTAAACGTCGCCGGATCTCTCATTAAACGTCGTCGGATCCCTCTCTCTATCTAACCAAAGTTAGTCTCTTCGAATCTCTCTGTCTCTCTCTCTCTAATCGGGGATACAACTCTCTTCGAATCTCTCTCTCTCTTTCTAATCTGGGTTACAACTCTCTTTGGATCTCTCGCTCTCTCTCCCTAACAGAAGCTTGGGAAATCCAAAACCTCGCCAGATCCGGTGTGGTGGTCTTGTTTTTGTGTTGGTGGTCAAGTTTCCGATAATGGTGTGGTTTGGTGGTGGTTTTGTTAATCGTGTTATGGTCTGATGTTTCTGGTTTAGTAGGTGGTGCTAGTGACAGTGAAGATTTTTCCGGTGGTGATGGAGGTTTTTCCGGTGGTGGTAATGGTGGTTTTGCCGGAGGTGAAATTTTGAATATGGGACAAAAGATTAAACCACAGGGGTAGAAAGGTCTTTTAACAAATTTCAGACATTTGACTTGTATTTCAGACTTGTTTTGAAGTCTGAAATATGTGGGCTCTTTTTCAGCCAATTCAGACACTACCCAATTCAGTTAAATTTTCAGATTTTCTTAAATTGAAAAACAAACATCTGAAATCTGAATTGGAACCCCAATTCAGATTTCAGATCTGAAAAAATAGAAAAACAAACAGCACCTTACTCTTGCTTCCCTAGATACGGTAAGTAAATTAGACGAAATTTAGAGAAGTAACCTTTGTCGTGGTGGGCCCAGGCCCCAATGCGGGCGCCTTGCTCGCACTGGCCCATCCACGGCCCTGCATAGTTTATAAAATCAAATTAAATCTATCATTCTTGATCTTGCCCCAGATTTTGTTTTCTTTGATTTTACCTATCGGATTATTTCTATAACAAAACCACTTGGTATCAAATCAATATATCACTCTGTTAATAGTGGAAGCTTCAAATGCTTACTTTTTAGTGTTCACGTAAGATCGAAAAAGATGATACCGAAACAAAACTGCAATTGATGGTGAATCCACCATTTGATTTTCCACATAATTCACCACTAAAACTACACAGCTACAAACTTCAAACTTCTCCATCATTTTGGACTTGCAAAAATGAAAACACAAATAACTTATCAATGTATGAATATTTGATCACTTCACTGCAGGATGGTGATCTTGTCTCTGTAAGAACTTACCGAGAAATTGAAGGTTATTACTGCGATTACATCGAGATTCAGGACAAAAAACCTATCCTATTAATGGGTCCAACTCTACCTAATCAGCAAATAGTAGGGACTAATCAATTGGAAGAGAAGTGGGGACATTGGTTAGGAGGGTTTAAGAAGGATTCAGTTCTGTGTTGTGCATTTGGAAGGGAGTGGGTTTTGACAAAAGATCAATTCCAAGAACTTGTTCTTGGTATTGCGCTTACTGGGTTGCCATTTTTTTGCAGCTTTAAAACCACCAACGGGGAACTGAGACGGTGGAGGAGGCATTGCCAGAGGGCTTCCTAGAGAGAGCTAATGGGAGAGGAATTGTTCAAGGCAGTTGAGTTCATCAGTTACAGATATTGGCTCACCAATCAGTTGGATGTTTTATAAGCCACTGCGGATTTGAGTCTATGTGGGAAGCATTGATGAGTGATTCTCATATAGTTTTGATACCACATTTGGAGGATCAATCTTTGAATACAAGGATTTTGAGTGGAGATTTGAAGGTTGCAGTGAAAGTTGAGAGGAGATAAGAAGATTGCTGGTTCAGTAAACAAGATGTCTGTAAAGCTGTGAAGATAGTAATGGATGAAGGAACAAAATTGGAAATGAAGTGAGAGAGTGAAAGAGATGTTATTAAAGAAAGAGTCTGAATCTTCCTACCTGGAAAATTTCGTCTACAAATTACAGAGTCTGAATCAGAGGATCTAAGTGTCGCTGTCCATCTAGAGTGGTGAATAAACAATGATCGATTTTCGTACAAAAGGACATGCTAAAGTAACTCAGGAAGTACCAATGCTAGCATGGAATTGTCCGGTTTAGATTTAGGATTGACGATTTTCTCTGATGTTGATTGCACTTCCTCGCCTTGTCTTGCCTACGAGCTGTCTCAGTATTCCCAACTCGGTGTTGATCCGGTAGCACCTTCGTTTAAAGAAAACGTTTTTCAGATTTTAAGAAGAAAGAGCATGAAATATATGTATGTCATATTCAATTATGAAGTTTCATTGTTTCATACATTTGATTTTAGTTTCAGTTGTGATCTCTAAGACTTCGCAAACTCAAACACAACGACCGAACTTGTTGGGACCATCGGCTCGGGATTGCACAAGGGCCAATCCACGACCCCCAATGGTCCGAGTTGAGTTTTTACGAACTCTTATATATATACCACACAGAGGACACAAACTCTAGTCCAATAATTCATATTAAAGTCCTACAATTCATATTTTCTCACACAACAACTAACTCCGAGGTCCAGTGTCCGATCAGCTCAGGCTACCATAGAATCCAGTGGCCAACCCGTTGCACGAGTTAGTCGGGTGGATAGACCCATCCAAACTACATAACGCACATTCTTATCATCGAGGGCTAAATTTATGTATTCAGATCCCATGTGAAGATTTCTTTGTTTTACTTTTCATCATTTCATGTAAAGATTCAATCAAACATAAAAGAGGAAATTTGAGGTTGTACCTTTGAATTTCAGAAAACAAAATTTTATCAACAATGAACAAAATTGTGCTTCAAGATTTGAGCTAATTTTGACCACTTGGTGCATCAGACTGTCCATTCTCGACATCAGCGAAAGGATCTTTTCCATCTTTCTCCTGCAAAATAGTTAAACTTTATCAATCTAAAAAGGTATAAATTTCTCAATTTAAGATTTAACAACACAATAACTTTTTAGGACATGTCGAAATAAATAGATTCACATATAAACTGGTCGTTTACATTATTATTTAGGGGATGACCATATGCAATTTCATAGAATTTGCGCATCAACAGTTCTTCTTCCACCTGTAACAAATAAAAGATATCAAAAAGGAAAAAAACTTAAAAATTCAGAAATATTTGGAGCAGATTCTATATTAAGGATTAACAGATAATTTTTCTAGGTCGCGGGAACTACCTGAAGCCTATGTAATTCATGTGACATTGATCTGTATGCTTCCATAAGGACTTCGCTTTGCTTCTCTAGATGCCTGCATTAAGTAAGATTTTTGAGTCGAAAAATACTACCTACACACAAAGGCAAGAAGCAAAAGTAAAAGAGATGAACTCACTTCAACATTTCTGCCGAGTACTTTCCATCCATTTTCTAATTCAAGACTTCAAGATTATAAACTCCTAAGAATTGAGTCAAGAAACTGCAAAACTAAATTTGTAACACTTTAGTTTATGGTTTAGAGACATGAAAAATGAGTACAAGTTTTGAAGGGATGAACAGAACATCAAAAATAAGACAAGAGAAAATTTCTCGATATAGAGAATATAGTTAGCTACCCAAGTTAATGATATTATCTAAATCCACCGCTATTAAAATTCAGTTGGAAGAAAGAGAAGACGAAAATTTAACCAATTAAGATTCGGGCGAATGAATAAAAAATTGAAACGGAAACCATCCTTCACAGTGTTGCAACATAGAATGCCTTTGACATTAGAAAATAAATTGGATATCTATTCCTAAACCATCTCAAGAGGCCATCAAATTTTTAAATTTACTCTTTTGAATTTTGATGGCTTTAAAACAATCCAAAATATTCTACACACTTTATTAAGCTAAAACAGGGTAAGAGAAGATGCAGTTATCATCGATTCATCGTCCGACCATGTACTATTACCATTGATGAAACCAAGGGCAGAGTCAGGATTTGAATCTATACAGGACTAGCCTAAATTATTTTCAAACCAAATTTCTTCTTGCGGTATATATATAATCGTAGAAACTAACATGTAAAGACAATTTTTGGTGTCGAATAGTATATCAAGTTTTTTCCTTAGCTAGGGTACTTGAGGATCTTTGGACATACAATTTTTGGAGAAGACCTAACTTAATTATCTTGATAATACCTAATACTTTAGAAGAACTCACTGGAACAAAAAAAAATAGACAAAATCGCGAACTTTTACAAGAACGCTACTATCAAGTACTCAAAATGGGTGAAATTGGGGCAGCCAAATACACATTATTGGAGTGAACCCTAAATGACAATTGGCCAAATTTAAGAACTGGGAAATTCTCTAGTACTAGGGGAGTTTGCTTTGCCAATTCCTTCCCTACTTTTCAGAAAATCAAATCTGTTTCTATTTTATTTTGTTCCATGAGACAAAAACACTTAAATAGACAAGTATAAGAACAAATAGTACAGATTTATTAGGGAAAAATGAAAATTATAGACATAATAGTGCTTAAAGAAACATTACTTACCTAGATAGTAGATAACCAAGTCTGAATCCCTGATTAGTTGATTTTGTTTTTGTTAACGAAATAGAAGATGAAGAACCCTAGATTTCACTTTGAAGTTAGAGAAGCTGAGAAGGAGAAACTGATGAAGTTATGAAGACATCTCGATCAGATTCCCGGTTTGATCTCTCTGTCTTTCTCTCGGTTTAGAACATAGAAGTGACCCGCGAGTTCTTCCTTGTTCAGCCGAGATAGGTAAAAAGGAATAGGGTTATTTAGACACTGACCCCAGTTATTTAGCGATATTAGGATTGCACCTCCAAAATTAAAATGTGTATACTGTTGACCCCATTCTCGTTTTCTCCGTTAAATATCAGTTAAGTGGTTTACGTGACAACATGTGTGACTTATGACAAACCTTTCATGAAATAATTATGATATTTTAACATTGACCCCCCAACTATGATTGGTATTAGGATTACACCCTTTAAATAAAAATATGTTTAGGGTTGACTTTCATTCTCGATTTTTTTTTCAAATACCAATTAAGTACTTTCTGTGTGATTTTGTATACTTCTTATTTTTATAGGTTTGCAGAGATAATTTATACGATGGAATATTCATTCTAATGTAACATCGATCATAAAAATCTAAGACTTCAAATTGCATAATTTAAAGAAAGTGATTGGTCCATGAACTCGAAGTTAGTCCGAGAACTCGATGCAAATAAGCCAGAAATATTTTAAAAAAATAGGTTAGCTGGAGTCCGAGACGGGTTCAACCCCTCTGGCTAAATATATTAGGCAACCGATGGGAAACATATAAAAAGGGCTTACGCCGATATTTGGTCGTCCTGTAAGTCTGGTTAATTAGATAAAAGTCTAGATCTTAGTAAGTTTTAGACTTGTTACTTATAATATAAAAATACTCATGCATGTGCTTGGCACGTGACCCACTTTACTGATGTTAGACAGTAAATCGAGAATGTGAGTCAACCATATACATATCCTCATTTTGGTGGTGTAATCTTAAAATTGCTATGTAACTGGGAGATCAATGTCTAAACAAACCCTAATTATTTGGTGAAGGGTATTTTTGTCATAATTTACTCACGTGGTTGGTACGCAAACCACTTAACTGATATTTAACGGAAAAAAACGAGAATGAGGGTCAACGTCATACATATTTTCAGTTTAGGGGTGTAGTCCTAATATTGCTGAATAGTTGGGGGCCAATGTCTAAATAACCCAAAAGAAAAGAAAATCGTCGATGTATGGACAAACAAAGTTCTTAGGTGGGGATTATTTGTTCGAAACTTTTATAAAATCTTCAAGGTGCTTGAGACCTTTGAAGTTCAGTGTTATGGGTTTCAACCCTTTTTTTTAAGAATTTTGAAGTTTTGTGTTATTGGTTAAAACCTATATTCAAAACCTTTAAAGTTTCGCGTTATTAGTTCAAGTTCAGTGTTATGGGTTTCGACCTTTTTTTAAGAATTTTGAAGTTCTGTGTTATTGGTTAGAACCTTTATTTAAAACCTCTAAAGTTTCGCGTTATTGGTTCAGATCTTTTTTTAAGAACTTTAAAAGAACGTGTTATTCATTTTTAATGATAAACTAAGAACTTTTAATCAAAGACATGACCTAGGAACTTTTCGAGACAAATTTACTCATAAAATAGTCAAATTCAAAGATCCACCTAAATAGGTGGGTCTTTTAGATTCTTACTTTGAGTGTACAAAAAAATTATTGTCAAGCCCGTGTGGTAGGGGGTGCGGGACGTGTACCCGCATTTGGTCCCCACCACAAAGGGTCATTTCTTTATTCCTCCTAAAAGAGTTATTTCCTTTTTGGCCCCCTACTTTGTGACCAACTTCCTTTTTGACCCCCCTATTTTTCATAAATTTAAATTTGGCCCCTTATTTTCAAGTAAATGTCATAATTACCCTTCATAATTTCAAAGTAAAAATATTACCACCTCCCATATTTTCAAGTAAACGCTATAACTACTCGGAATTTTTTTTTTTTAACATTTTTAATATTATTTTTGATATTTTTATTTTGAAATTAGGAAGGGTAGTTACGACATTTACTTGAAAATAGGGGGTCAAATTTGAATTTATGAAAAATAGGAGGCCAACAAGGAAGCTGGTCACAAAGTAGGGGGCCAAAAAGGAAATAACTCTTCCTAAAAAGTAACAAGTTACATACTTGTTAGAGCATCTCCAACCACAATCTGTCTTAGGCCGAAAAAACAAATTTTTCACCCAAAATTTTTTGCCTCAGCTCAGCCTAAAAAATTCAGCTCCAACCTAAGCCGAAAATTTGTTTATGTGGGAAATGTGTGTGTGGCGTTTTTGTTGGTGTGCGAGAAACGTGTGTAAACACGTTTTTGAATTATTTTCAAAATAATATATTTTTTTCCAAGGTTGAAACATCATTCGGGGACCGACACTTTTGTTCAATGATTTTAATAATTCAATGCAAAAGTCGGTTTGTATTAATATAATTTTATTATTATTGTTGGTTTTGATTTTTAAGTTGTTTTATATTTTTTAGTTATTTTTTATTTTTTAGTTATTTTTAATTTTATATTTAATTGTTTAATATTTTTATTTTACAAAAAAAATGAAAAAAATAAGGCAGATCTGGTCGTTGGATAATCCAACGGCCAAGATCTCTCCCCAATGTGACCGTTGGTCACATTTGGGGACACCTTCAGTCGCCCCTAATGTTAAGGGCGACTGAAGGTGCGACTCAAGCTCCGCCCCAGGCGACTGAGCTTGGAGCACCGGGGGGAGGCCATAAATTTGAATTTATGGCCTCCGCCCCGCTGGGGCTGGAGTTGCTCTTACCTCCATAATTTTTCTCCCTCTCACACACACAGACATTTTCTCATCACATAAATGTTTTTTTTCTCTTCTTATCTCTCTAGTGTTGTTGATTTCTCCCTGTCTCAAATCTCTCTTTTTTCCTCTCGAACTCCTTATCTAATTTGTCTGTCTCCATACCTCCATCTCTTATAAAAAAATCATATAAATAACTGATTATTTTCATTTAATTCTTTTTACGTGAGTCAAAGAAGTCTATGTGTTTAGTATTTATTTTAGGAGTCTACCTTTTCTTACGTGAGTCCAAGAAGTTGAATTTTTTTTACTATTCTTCTGTTTATGATTCTCATATATATATATTTACATATTGTTGCAATTTTTCTAAAAAGTCTTAGATTCTAGTTCTTAAAAACATTTTAAAAGATGAAAGAAATACACAAATAACAAAATGGTTGAAAATAAGTGCAGTGGAGTAGAAATAAAGATAAATTTAGCTATTGTACCTATAATTCACGGAGAATGAAAAAAAATACAAGGATGTGAAAGCCACGAGATTCACACTTTGCGTCACTCGCATGGAAACGTAACTTACCAACTGAGCTAATAATTTTTTTAGTATTTAATTCGATAATTCGAGTTATATATCAGTTAACTTCAGTCTTGCGTTTATACGGGACTCTTGCAATAGGGGGCTCAGAGTGGTTGTCTTACCAACACCCATCACTACACCGGTCTGGGTGGTTGTATAGTTAAATTGAAGTTTATAGATCGAGTTGTTTATGGTTAATGAGTATTAACTATGGTGATACTACAAAAATTTATGGTTAATGAATATACATTATATATATACTTATATTACTTTTGATGAAAAAATTTAGAGAAAGATTCTTTTTTTTTTTTAAGTATGAAGGTCGTTGGTCGCCGGAAATTTTGGTCGGTTGGCGACCTTATTGGAGAAGATGGTGAGTTGGCGAGATGGATGACGTGGCAGAGAGAGGTGATGAGATGGAGGAGAGAGATGACAACGCGGAAGGGTAGCGTTGGGAGAGGGAGAAAGAATTTAACGGACATGTGGCGGTAACGGGAAAAAGGGGTCATCTGGGTATTTTCGATAAAGTAGGGGGCTACGTAGGAAGCTGGTCATAAAGTAGGGGCCCGTTTTGAAAATAACCCTTTTATCATTCACAATTTTTTCCTATTTTATGTGAAAAAGCTCGCTAGCTTTTTTTCTTCTCCATCTTTCAATTCATTCGCTCGATCACTTGCGAATCATTCTTCGCAAGGTAAGTCGATTTTCTGTTCTTCATTTTGTTTATTCAATCCAAATCTTAGATCTATAACTTTTCGTTTCTTTTAATTCTGATTTTACGGTCTAGATCTGTTTAAGAGGTTAATGAAATTCTCTTTTCTATTTGAATTTGAATTGATAATATTAATGGCTGCGATTCTTTTCTGTTGTTTATTGTTTGATTTGAGATTTTCTAATTCGATTTAGAGTTGTTTATGAAATGAGGATTGTCTTTAGGTTACTCGAAGAGGAATCATTTGGATCTGTTCGATTCTTTTGTATTGATGCCATTTTTCTGTTTAAAGTTAGGTTACTCATAGATCTTGCTAATAGGATTCTTACCTGGTTCAGATATTGATAGTGGTGATCTCTTATGTGATTTATGGCCGTGGTCTTAAGGTCGTTTTTAGGATCATAGTTTTTCATCAGATCTATCAAATGAAATGACATTATTTTTAGGAAACTCTGTTTAGTGATTAGTAAAATGATCGTAAGTTTTCAGAGGAATTGGAGGATTTATATCAATTTTAGGGTTTATAGAATTTGTGTACCTTCAAGTCCTCTTGAAATGGACGATCTGCTAACAAATGTTCGTTTAGTATATTGATCTTGTGAGGTGGATCTCATTTTTTTGATGCCAATTTATTTGTTTTTCAATCATCAGGTTGGAGTATTAAAAGCTAAAGAGAGATGGGGTTGACATTCACAAAGCTTTTCAGTCGGCTTTTTGCCAAGAAAGAGATGCGTATTCTGATGGTTGGTCTCGATGCGGCTGGTAAGACTACTATCTTGTACAAGCTCAAACTTGGAGAGATCGTCACAACCATTCCCACAATTGGTAAGTTACTTGATCTCGTTGTTTTGTTCATTAACCTTTACCATGTTACATGCTGAAACTGTTGTTCAAACGTTGATCCTGCTTTTCCTCTTTCGTCTGTACTAATTTTTACTTCAATTGTTCACATGCTTTATACTAAATATCTGATGCCTAGTTGAGGTGGCTTATTATAGTTTTGTTAATATTGTCGTCGTGATCTTTAATTATCTTAACCTCCCAAAGCTACAATCTTTCGCGTAATTTCCCCTCACATTTTTTTTTAGAACGAGTAAGAGGGACTAATGAGGTGTAGGTTATGTAATGGGTCCATTTTAAGGAAGTTGATAATTCAATTCTTCTGCAGTACTACTGATCTGAATACCCTTTAGTTTCTTATCACATATGAGGGATTTGAAAACTAGGTCACTTTTTCTATATATCTGAGGTTACATCTCTCATGCGGGATTTGAGCATATCTAAGATTTACCTTTCAAATTTAGACTTTTCATAGTTCTATAGTTTTTTGGATGTAACAACTCAACTGGCTATTCTTCTGCAGGATTCAACGTGGAGACAGTGGAATACAAGAACATCAGCTTTACTGTTTGGGATGTCGGGGGTCAGGACAAGGTTTGGATTTTTTTATTTTGAGGTTTTATGTTCTCTGTCGTGATGTACAACTGGATCTTTTCACCTTTTTTCAGAGCCCATGACTTCCTTGTATCTTCATATATTTTCTCTGTTTTGTAATTTGTATTGACTTTAATGGATGTCATTGTCTCTGTGTTTTTTTTTTCCTACCATCTATTTGATAGTAGTTAATCTGTCCAATTTTATTTGTCACAGATCCGTCCATTGTGGAGGCACTATTTCCAAAACACACAAGGCTTAATCTTTGTGGTGGATAGCAATGACAGAGATCGAGTTGTTGAAGCAAGGGATGAGTTGCACAGGATGTTGAATGAGGTAATCATTTATTTTTATTTCTATTTCTTGTAGTTACCTGCTATTGTGTATTCATCAGTATTTGCTCATCGCAAATGATATACGTTAATCAGTACTTGCTTCTTAGTAGAGTTACATGTTGAGAATAACATCTATGGTGTGAATAATGCAAATATCATTAGCAAAAATGTGCGAGTATCTGAATAGCCAGAGAATTTTGATGGCCGCCCGCCTGATGGAAGAAAAAATCCCACAGGTTCCTGGCCCAACCCAATCCACACTAACTTAGGTCTGCTCATCGCAATCTCATTCCAAGTAATCCTTGAAGAGGAAGGACCTATATAATGTATATAGTATTTTAGCACATACATATATAGTATAAAGAAAGTTGCTTGGAAGTCCAAAAGTAATCGACATGGCCTTTAAGAAGAGACTTCTATCCACCGTCAAAGCTTATGTTTTGTTGATTTTGATCATTATGTTAATGTCGAAAGAGGGTGTACAGAAGTTCTTAATGTCAATAATCAATGTGGTGGCAGGATGAGTTGCGAGATGCTGTGTTGCTTGTATTTGCTAACAAACAGGATCTTCCTAATGCAATGAATGCTGCTGAGATAACTGATAAGCTTGGTCTCCACTCTCTTCGTCAACGCCATTGGTAAGTTTTCCTTCACTTCTATCCTTAGTTTATTCTTTTCAAACCTTAGTTTATTCTTTGTCGTCCTGATTTTGAGTCTGACATTCTGCTGATCGATTGTTCAGGTACATCCAGAGTACATGTGCAACATCAGGCGAGGGTCTTTACGAGGGTTTGGATTGGCTTTCAAACAACATAGCTAACAAGGCAAGCACTGTTTGAATTCATTTTCTATTGTTGCACATTCTATTTGATTTTGAACCATAATATATTAATAAATATATCATCTCCTAAGTTAAGATTAGAATTTTCCCTTATTGTCAGAAATCTTACTTGTCTGAGTTGACATATCTGAAACCGACTTGTCTGAATCAACCCATTTGTGTTGTTGCAGGCTTAAGGTAATTGGTGCAGAGTGGAAGTATTTTCTAGGTATTTTGCCCTGAGAGATATATGGTGTGTGGTAATATGATTTGAGAGAGGGAAACCTCTCATTTTGCTTTGGCTTACAAACTTTTATATCATATGTTGTAATAGCAAGAATTGAATGGCTGAGACTTAAGATTTCATTGGTTTATATTATCTCTACTTGAAAATCTTGACGCGGTTCTTATTATCATTTAGCAATTGCTACAAATCGAACAGTTATTCTAATGATAATGAAAGTAATATGCACGGGTACTGATTATCAAAGAATTAGGTGATGGTTGGATATCATCACAATTACTTGGGTAGTATTTGTTCTTTTATACTCTTAAACCTGGATCTGAATTTATTTGTGTAATTTATTGGCTCAACTAGTGGAACTAGATAATTAGACATGTCTTAATGTGAGAGGACTTGTTTGAAATGTGAGAGGACTTGTTTCCGTAATTCACTCGAGGCACGCCTCACGGTGCCCACTCAAACTGGTTTGAGTTTGTGTTCTTCAAACCCAGCACGGATACGCCCAGTCCGTGGCAGTGATGGTAGGCCAAGAGTAAAAAAAGGGGCACCTATAAACGCACCTAAATCAATCACTACTCGTTCACGGTTTGTACCCGTGTCCGTCCATGATCCATATCACGGTGTCCTGTGTCCGGCCATGATCCATATCAGTGTGTCCTCCTGTGTCCGTCCATGATCCATATCATAGTGTGTCCTTCCTCGCCCGTTGTGAAACACTGGTTGAGGGATAAGTTATCCTAGTGGTTGCTTTTAAAACATCTAATAGGAAACAATGTCACAACCTCATCCTATCCATTTGTTCTTTCATCTCTCTCTTTCTCTCACACACACACCTCTTCAACCAACAATGGCTTCAACCCTCTCTGCTCTCACCACTAGCTCTCCATCTTATCCAAAACCTACCTCTGCTTATTCTACTCCACCATTCAAAATTTTCCATAACCAAACCCTAAATTTCCCCTCCCAAAATTCTAAACTTTCCCGGAACTCCACATTTCTACCTCCCATTTCAGCTGTTGCAACAGAAAAAATAGAACAAATAGGTAATGAACTAAAAAACCTAACTCTAGAAGAAGCTAGAGGCCTAGTAGATTGGTTGCAAGAAGAACTCGGTGTTTCCGCAGCCGCATTCGCTCCAGCTGCCATAGCCGTAGCTCCCGGTGGTGGTGGAGGAGACGGAGCTGGACTAGTTGTAGTCGAAGAGAAGACGGAATTCGATGTAGTAATCGATGAAGTTCCGAGCAATGCAAGAATTGCAACAATTAAAGCAGTTAGAGCATTAACTAGTTTAGCATTGAAAGAAGCTAAAGAGTTGATTGAAGGATTACCAAAGAAATTTAAAGAAGGTGCTACAAAAGATGAAGCAGATGAAGCTAAGAAACAACTTGAAGAAGCTGGTGCTAAAGTTTCAATTGTTTAAGATATTTATATTAGTCTCAATCTTCTTTTAGATAAATTTCCACTGATTTTCTTGTTTCATTTTTTCTTTTTTCAGATTTTATAGTGTTTTGATTGGTAGTAATTGATTTGTTATTTCATTTCTCCTTGGATTTCAAAATCTAGTTTTTCTTTTTCTCTCGTTCTTAATGTTACCTAAGAGACTTAAGACTCTTTCCAAAGGAGAGTCTGTTCAATGGGCAAAACTTCTTAAGTTCGAATCGCGTTCTTTTTGGAAAAAGGAGAAATTGTGAAGCCAATTTAGTTAGGTGGTAAAATGTATATTTCTCAACTACAGATACGAATTTCATTAAGCTATCGGAGAATTAAGTCTTGCTCGATATTTTAAATGGGACATTGGGTTGTGACATCTTCGAAAAATAATTGACAGAAAGTATGTGATAATCTATATAAAAAGAGAGGAATATATCTTTTTCAGAATATACTTTCATCTTCAATGACTAGGATTGAAATTTAAATCTTCCAAATTTATTTCTAAAGATTGAGATTATGCCTACAAACTTATATTCAGTGGTTAGATTACATCTTCCAAACCTATCTCAAAAGGTTGAGATTATAGAACTTTTCATCCCCATTGTGTGCACGACTTATACCCTTGTAAAGACCTAAATTACAATTAGGGACCATCTCGAGATCGGGTGAATTTCTGGAACCATCCCCCCCAAATCTCTCTCTCTAGAAACCGTTTCTACAGGAAAAATTTCAAGTTTTCTTCGTTTTCTTCGGCAGAGGGAGGCGTTCCTCCGCCTGATCTTTCTTTTGGAAGGGGGGTGTTACCCATTTTAGTGTTTCCATTCGTTCATCCATCTATTTAAGGTATTTGAAGTATATCAGAGAGGAAAAGAAGAAAGAAAATGATTTCATTGTTTCTCTAAGATTCATCTGATTGGAGTTGATTAATTCAAATTCTCTTTTATGGGATGTGTCATCAATTTTAACCATCAGGGTCTGGGCATCTTCTTTGATTTTGATCTTTTCTCTCTAATTGATTAGTTAGATGGTGAAGGGATAAATCCAATTTTCATCAATTTACATCTTCGACAAGGAGTTCAGTCAAGCGAGATAAACCGAGATATGTCAAAGGAGTTGTTGTGCAGAAGAAATCGTCAATGATTCAGTATTTCAATATAATTAGTATATTGATTTTGGCGGCTCCTTAGTGGTGGCGGCAACTTCCTCTAGGCTGAGGTCTTTTTTTTGTGTCTGTGTCTTGTTTAATTCATTTCCCTTCATGAGACACTTTACATTCGAAGGTTCTCTGTAGAATTTTACGTTATAACTCTCATGTAGTTCTCAGATGAATAAGAATTCTCATACCATGTAATGATGTAATCGATTTCACTATGAGTGTTATTGTGGTTTTATTGTTGAAACAAGTATAAGGGTAATATTGTCAATTATGTTAAAGAGTAGAATGACCCAAATACCCAATCAGCGGTCAAGCTAGAGAAGTCGGGGACTTGAGTGTTAAAACGGAAACAGACATAGAGATTCTCCCTTCCATCAAAATCCAGTCAAGGGGACGAGACACTCATCGCAGGCGAGGTGATTTAGCATATCCACCGGCCGAAACTCAAAGGTATAATTCACTTCTCTCTACCTCTCAGATCTATATCATTATATACTCAGATGCAATTTCATTCTTGATCTTACAATTTCTTTACTTGCAATTTTATGTTTACTATGATTCTAAAACCCTAAATTAGTAAATTTGTTGTTAAGCTTTTCCCTAGATAGATCTAATTTCACTCTGTATCATTGTCATTGTCATTGATTTGTTTCTGTGAAACCCTATTTCTTTCAGTGATTGTAATTGTATTATTACTAAGATCTGTAGCAAATTTTGGGGACGTTTGATCTAATTCAGAACGACCTATAAATTAGTTCAGGAGTCAGCGGTTTCGGATGAGTTGGCTCTCATGCCGAAGTCTTCCTGATTGAATCCACATTCATTTTCGTGAAGCTTAGTTGATAACATAGACCCGAAGATACAGATTTCACAAAATTGTTCATTGATTTTGTGTACCCCATGAAGGCTTAAACTCCTAACTCTCATTTATGCTGTTAGCTCTAGATGATAGTATCACTCGTGTATTGCCGAAGGGAATGTTACCCATTCATATTATCTTTGCCGTTTCTCAACTCTCATGATGTAACGAATCGATTGTCTATTCTTAACTACCAACAGTCTTACATTAGCCACAACTCATCTGTTTGGATAACTTGGAAGGGTCTGAATCTGATTGGGTTTCTCTCGATTACTGAACTTTTACATGTTTTATATATTTGTTCTTAGCTCAATACTAGTATTTTGATATACTTTTGTGAGAAGTCTAACTAAAGAAATAACGTTTTTCGCAAACCCCTCGTAGAAATTCAGATGTGATTATGCAACCTGTTATGCACTAGGAAACATTGTGTGAGAAGAGTCCCCTTTGGACAAAAGGAAGACTCATGAGCCATGACTAAATTACTAATTGAAATATAATATAAGGTTTCCTCAACTCATTGTCAAATGGTTTTGAGATGGACAATTACAATTCTACAAACTTGATATGATGTCGGATGGTCGGAGCTAGGCCAACACATGATAAGCCAAACTGTCATGAGTATATATCATCAAACAAAAAGACACGTGTTATGCTGGAAGAATGACATTAATGAGGGGGTCTACTAATATATCCCACATGGAGAAATTGAAGTTTTATGACCAATGAAATACTGTATATGGCCTCCGCAGGCTCCCTACTCATTGCACAATTGGTTTTGCGTTGGGCTTGGATGTATGCAAACTTACTTAATACACAGTATCTGAGTTAGAATATTGAATTTATCGTTGGTTACTTCGAATCTTACGCAAAAAAGTAGAAATCTTTTAGCAAATTACCTAATTGTTTTTCGTCTCTTCTGACCTAGCTTAGTGTCCTTTCTCTTGATGCAATATCAATACCAAAACTAACAAATACTGTACTTCTGCAGATGATTGATGACGAAGCTCTTGGATTTCTCGCCAACTTCCTTGGCATCTTTATATTTGCACTCGTAATCGCTTACCATTACGTCGTGGCTGACCCAAAATATGAAGGCAACTGAAGCTATATTTCTTTATCTTAGGTTACAGACAGGTCGAATCTTCCATGAGAATCTGAAGTGGTAGATATCTAGCACTTTTGCAAATGAAACTACATAATTAGCAATGAGTTTAGAGTACATATTATCGACTTTCTGATTTGGCATAAACACCATACTTATGTGATTTTGCAGTTGTTCTTTTTAATAACTATGTAGAATGTGGCTATGAACTGAAATTTAATATACTTCTTGTCACATGCATTATTCTATCTCTTAAACTTCTCAATCGGGTGTGTGGCTTAGTGCAGTGTTATGTAATGCGATTTTTATAAATATTCTCCATGTGCTCCCTTCTCGATATTGTTTACCAAGTTTTGACAAAATATTTTTTGAATTTCTTCAAAATATTATTGTAAGATATGTTTAGGTTTGTGCAGTCTGGTGTACTTGGCACTCAGAAGTGTTGTCAACTTGTCTTTACATATATGCCTCTCACATGTGGGGGTCGTGGGATGGTAACGGTCTAAGGAGTTGTGTTGTCTTGTTAGAAGTCTGTATCTACTAAAGGAATTTTCCTTTTGAAATGTGAAGGAACTCTGAAATCGAAGAAGCCTATATTTCATGGTAGGATTTAGGGCCTAAAGTTTGTATATGTTGATTCGAACTGTTAGAACAAGACAACAATTTCCCGGTGCATAAAATTTGAATGGTCTCATTTATTTTTCCGTATCGAATTACAGGCATTGATGTACAAATAACCACGTGCTATTTACGAACATACATATGTATTTTATCATAGCGATAAAATCTTAGCAAGATTATGTAGGAGAACAGTGGTAAGATTTGGCCGGCCGACTATATGAGGAATCCGCGGATTTTTTCTATGTACAAAAATGACACACATAAATAGATTGTGCAAGATGTTGGGGTGATTTTACTTTTTGTTAGCACCACAAACTTGCTTGTGCCAATCCAAAAATGGATTCCTTGTACAAGAAATAATTGAAATCATTTGCCAAACTTGATTACAAGATAGCAATGAAATTTACTTGGTCAAGAAGTTATTTTTAGAAGCTTAATTACAAGAAAGGATTGATGATCATTAACTCTACCCAACACACTAACTACCTTGTCTCATAATTAATCATAAACATGCCTCCATCCATCTGTTACAAAATGGAGAAGAATTCACTCATCTTGTCTCCCCCTCTATCCCATGTTTACATACACCATAAATATTTTGCTACCCTCAAATACAACAATTTTTTGACTATCACCTCATGGTGTTCACTTACAAATTTGATGTTTTTGATCATGAGGTTAACTCATTTGTAGTGACTTTATTCGATAAGGACGAAACCAAAGAGTAAAAGAAAAGGAAGCTACGCAACGAAGATGAAAATAAAATTCCACTGTACCAAAATATGCATCTAAATTGTAGAAAATTGTGAATTTAATTTTGAATACTTAAAGATATCAGAAATAATGTATAGAAATATGTAGTTTATAAAGTTTGTAAAAAAAAAATAGTGGTAGTTTCTTGTATCAACTAAAAGATTTCTGCAAGAGAAAAATGACCAACAATAAAACAAAATAAAATATGTAAAAAAACTTAGGAAACCTAAATGGTGGACTAAATTGAAATTCATTTGACACTTTGGACTTTCAGATATATAAACAAAATTCTCATAAAAAAAAAAAAAAATACATAAACAAAAAAAAGTTCAGGATCCTTCCGTTTAAGTTACTCTAGAAACTTTTTATTTGACTTAACAAGGAGTCAAGGACTTAATCCTTCTCCATCGGTTTTTCTTGAATTCAAACGTCTTCTTCTTGACCATCTTCTTTTCTAGAAACCAAAATAGGGGTAAACATTTCAACAAAATTTCTTGATTGATTAGAAGGTTCGAATAATTTCTTCATTGTTTTAAGTTTCTAATACCTTGGTCCTTGGGAGTCGCAAAGAAAGAAAGAAGGACAAAACAATGGATGAATAGTGACCTCACATTTGGTAGACCTACGCCTACCTACCTTCTTCCCCTCACTACTACTACTACTACCTGTTGTGCTGGCACTTTCTAGACCACTTATTTGTTAGCCCTATATCATGAGCAGTTAGTTCTAACTGCAAATTGGATATATCACAATCTCATTCTTCCCAACTTTAGGTCTCATTTGATTCCGGACACTATGTAGTTTGCAATAAAAGGTTCATTCGTTTCATCTTTTTATGCACATGTGAAAGAGGCAGCTTTTATAGAAGTTTTAGATTAGTTTGTGCCGAGATCGAACAAATTATTCATGTCCACAACTTTTTTTGATACATTATACGACTTACTGTTTGCTTGCAAATTGAGAATTGTAATGTCATTGGCATCGAGCAGATAAATATACTCATTTTCTACATGGGTATAAACAATGAAAGGTGCACACCGTTCAATAAATAGCCGAGTGTGTTAAAAGGTTTGACTTGCGTCTGTCCCTGGTCCTTTCAAGCATAGCAATCTTTCCCTCGTAGATAAAAGTAAGATCTGTTAAGTCGTGTTCTTATTGTATGACTATTAGATCAATACAGTATCAGTCAATTATGTAAGATTGTCTGATTAACTCTCTAAGATGAGTTTGGCATGACTCGTTTAAAAACCTCGTCGAGTCCAATTACATTATTTTTTTCATTTTTTAACCTATTATGTTGGATCTATGTATATCATATTATGTATATACAAAATAAACAATGATATCACGTCCAAATGTCGTTTAATCCTATAAACTTTCTAAGGATATTACATTTAGAATATTGATTTTATCGTTAAATTATTTTTAAATTACGTTTGACCATATTTGACGGCAACTTTACTTTAACCACAGTGCTTGTGATCATTGTACTTTCTAATATAGGCTTCAAGAGTCATTACATTCACTACAGTATGGATAAATCACGGATACGTACATGAATTGAACAAATCCGATGACTACCATCATTAAAGATTATCGATTATAATAAATGACGAATTTTATCTCTGTGGACGGGTAGAAAGTCACACGGTTAGAGAGATCGTTAGGTGGACACCAGCAACTAGGCTTCGGGCCTCCAAATAGGCAGGTTGACGGGCAGAAGGTCGGGTCTGGTAGTCGGGTAGATGGGTAGACGAACGTCCGAGTAGAGAACGGCTACTGATAGACCAACGTCTGGGTCGGAAGCGGGTACCAGAGACCTGTTGACCTGCACAAGAGAAACAAAACCGTGAAGTCCAAAGGGGCACCGGAGATGGTGTCGGCCAAGGACCCTCCGACGGTCAAGTCAGTGACTTAGTTCGATAATGTAAATGAATAAACCGAAAGTAGAGTTACTAATGATAGTGGAGTCGTTGTAGTATCGGAGGTGGCGCGACTCGCAGAGTGGCCGGAGCTCGGTTCTACGGAAAGATGAGTCGGGTAGCTCCTGGTCTACTCGGGCGGTTGAGTAGACTTCTGGTTAGGCAGAGTAGACTTCTGATCACGGCAGAGTAGACTTCTGATGATGGTAGAGCAGACTTCTGGTGATGGCAGAGTAGGCTTCTGGTCACGGTAGGGTAGATTAGAAAGGTAGAAGAGGAACATAGAGCCTCCAATAAGATCTGGTGAAGTATCGTAGACACTTCTGGCCGGAACCTCCTTCTTTGACTAACTAAGATAAGATGTCGCCGGAGTAGACGGATTCTAGTCGGAGCTTTAGTGGTGAATGCTCGATGTGATCGGAGAAAAAGGGTTTCTGGAACGCCAAGTTGAGAGTAAGTAAGTAATTTCGAGTGAGAGTGAGATGATCCCTTCTGAGAATGAGGCCTCCTCTATTTATAGAACTTAGAGAAGAATAACCACCCATGGGCGTGGGTTAGTTAGATCCGGAATAGTAGGATCTCATTAGAGTGCCTTCGTAGCCGTTGATCTCTGGATGGGGCGTCGTAGCCCTACGATGCCTGCTGCATTAGTCCGCTTGTTCCCGGTAGAAGATGCATACTACTCCCTCAAAGTAGCGCAAGACTCGGTCTTCTACCATGACCTCAACGTATAGCGAAATGTTAGGGATTGAGGTGACTTGTTCTTTAACTGATAGCCACGTGGTGGCGTGACCCTACGAAGTCCGAGTGAGTTGACAAGTCAGACTAGGGTTGTCACGCTAGAAGAGTGTAGGGTTTTGTGTATCCTATACACTAACTAGTGTTGTAAGCGGAATCTCAAACATCTCATGTTTAACACTAGATTGCCCAGGATCGTCATGCATAAACTAATCAATGAACTAGAGAGGGATAAATACCTTAACGCGTTTTTCCCTCGAACCATTCCAATCGCATGCAAAGATCGAGAGCTCCAACTGTAGCTCCTCTACTTGAGACACCGAGTGAATAGACTTGTTCTCCTTTCCTTTCAGACTGCTAGGACTTACTAGAAGGTTGAGAAGAACTCTTCTTCTTGACTAGATTGATATAATGAAAACTTTTTCTCTATATTCCTCTCTCTCCAATAGCTGTATATTCAGAGAGAGAGAGAGAGAGCTGTATATTTTTCCTTAGAGAAAAATCCACACCTTTTCTGTTCTCAACTGACCCAATATATAGACAAACCCTAATTAGAATCTCATTCAGATTAGGTTTTCTATTTTCTGGGTCACAGAAAAGATAATTACCAAAATACCCTTTTTGGGGTATTTTGATAATCCCCTTAAGTGTGGCCGGCCAGGGAAGCCCACCATGGGCCTTATATGGCCGGCCCACTTACTCTGGTCGGCCATCTCATGGCCGGCCCAAAGAGCCTTCCTTCTATCTTGTCCCGAATCTCCATTCGAACCCTTTCGGCCTTTCCAGTTGAATCCCATCCAACTTTAGCCAGTTCCCGTCTAGTCAAATCTCTCCGATCAAGTTACCACTCTTATGTGTAACCCGTTGTAGGATCCGGTCTATGTTAGCCGCGAATCAACTCCTTGATCCGACGATCGTAGTTGGCTTCTAGCAAAGCATTACGACCCCTAATTGGACCGGACTGGATGATCTTTACGTGTGGTCATCGTTATCCTAACTGACAAATTGATCGCATTGCCACCTTGGTCGAAGGACACTCCTTCGGAAGGACATCTCCTTCAGACCGAACGGATAAATCCTTCAGTCTCCCACTTGTACTTAGAACAAGCGCAATGCTCGATTCCCATGTCGCTTAGTATCTCATCTGATACGTCACACGTTTCAGACTTTCTTGATCCAGAGAACAACTGTCAATTCAAATGATTAACTCTTAATCCATTTGAGTGCGGCCACACATTTTACAGTTGCTTTTCCTCAAGTGGCCCAGAGATACTTATTCCTAACTTAATAGGAGGACATCATCCAGTCTTGTACTCCCACTTAACTTCATGTCTATCCTGTCTCCCCAGTATGCTGCCTTTATAACCTCCTTTTACGGCGCGACGTTTGACAGTACCAAAGTTCGACATTCCTTACATAAGATGAGTGGAGCACTCATGTTTACGGAATCTCTCCAATCTTGCCTATGAGAGTTTGTGACGCCTTTTTCAACTCCTTGAAAAAACTCTCATCTTTGGGTTAATCCGATGTAGATTCCCCAATCTACATCCATGTAATTGACTTAAATACCATATTCCTATAGCCCATGGAACTGCGCTATCAGTCAATTCCCATGCTAGTCTTCTTGAGTCATTGTTGTCCATGCAATGACCTGGACTAGGGACTCAATAATGAATCTATTCCATGTTCACTTAGTAGGGTTCCATTTACCAGATCACGTATCTGATAAACCTACCTGGAATTCCTCATTATTTTTGGACTGTCATTAAACACTAAACCATGATTTAACGACGAAATAATTAACTTATTTCTGATAATAAGAGTTTGTAAATCTTGAGCCTTCCCGTGTAACTCCTTACACCCCCAAGTTTACTAGTCTAAGCTTTTTAGGAAAGCTTAATGCCTATGACCTTAGTATTACCACCATACTTAGTCAAGGTGACAGTTTAGTTAATAGATCAAATCTATATGGATTTTGCTTGTTATCATCCGATGATAATCTTCAGTATCGCCATACCGAATTAAAACTTCCCAAGTTTTAACTACTTTCTTTTATTTGTAAAGTTTGCAACAGACTCTGCCTGGAACCTTTCCAGCTTACTGTTCTTCCAAGTCAAGATTGTCATCTTATTCTGGAAGTTTGCAACATATGACTTTTCAACCTTTTATTTTCATACCGAGATCACACAAGTTCTTCTCAAGTACATTGTGTGATCCAGATCAGCTTATCTGGATTTGATTGGTGACGACCATAAATACTCCAAGTATTTTGTGACGTCGAGGCGAATGCTAATCATGTCCCACATGACCGATCTTATGCCTTTTGCATAACCATCTTTCTCATGCGTGCTTGCTCATCAGAATCCTTCAGATTCAAAATCTTGCTAAGCTGTGTGCCATGAGACTTGGGTAGAAATACTCCGTTTGAGTGTTTCACATTGGACTTTTCAAGACCTTTTCTTGAACAAGTCTTATCACCTTCTCGATCTATCTCCATAGATCTTTGGTGCCCAAAAGCATTTCACCTTTATGTGGTCCTTTTATTGAGTCAGTTCTAAACTGTTTTCAACATCAGAATGTTGTTCTCAATCTCTAGTATGTCGTCTACATACCGGACCAAAGAAAACTGGGTCACTCCCACTAACCTTCTTGAACTTCTTAAATTCAAGATTTCTCTTCATTCCCAAAGAAAACAACTCTTGTATTCTTTGCTGAATCGAAGATTTCAACTACTACTTGCTCGCTTTAATCCCTTGATGGATTTTGAAGCTTGCATTCTCACTAGCTTTAGAAGAGTAAACTTCCTCCTGAATGTGTCATGTATACATTCCTTTGCTAGTAATAGATCATTATGGTCATGCTCTGGGAAACACCATTGTTTCCATCCTTGTCTGTTTTTCACTTTGAAAAACCTATTTGATCTTAACAGGAACCCTTCCTTTAAGCCAAATAGACCAAGTTCCAAACTTGGTTTCAGACATGGATACCATTCTGATCATATGGCTCCAAGCCATGTTTCGGAGCGATTCCGTCACAGCTAGCTCATTTTCTTCTTCAACCGGATCCCCATCCTCTGAGACAGATGTATGAGCTGTCAAGGTCTATAAGGGGTGTGAGCAACTTTGAGACACTCTCAACTCCTTGAGGGTTCTCCTGCGAATCACATTCGCTCTGCGCGGGAGGATCTCCGAGATCTACCATCTCTTCCTCTCTTTCCTTTTCTATCGGCTCAGAATAGTTAGGAATCGCGACTTCTGACATCGGTACAACGGTGTCAGTTTGTTGCTCAGATCGAATTTCTTCGGTGTCTAATATTTCTCCCATTTGTCTTCTTGAAATAACTCTTATTTCAAGGAAGACACCGCCACGAGCAACAACCACCTTGTTCTCTGATTACTTGTGGAAGAATCCCCAATATTTATTTATCCCATAAATAAATATTCTTTCTTGATATGCAAACTTGGTTCTTGGAAACCATTTACGTTTCATATCTATAGACCTTCAGAAAAGACCACTTTTGGAACCCTTCCAAACCCATACTCTTATGGTGTCTTTTCAGCTTTTGACGGAATATGGTTAGCTAGGAAGAACGACCGTATTTGAGAATATATCCTAGAAAGTGTTCGGAAGATTGGCCTTAACCCATCACTGATCGACACATGTCTCACATGTTCGATTACTCCCACTAGACTCATCATCTATATGATGTGTTTGTGGAGCAAGGTGAGAAACTATTTCTCAACTTCTTTTGATGGTCATCAAATTTCTGATTTAAATATTCATCATCTCGATCCAATTAAATGACTTATATTTTCGTCAAGTGGATTCAGGTTGACTCTAGTTAGTGTACCAATAGTTTTACGTACATCTGTATGTACAAAAACTATTAGTTTACTATTCCTTTCTCCCTTTCTAAAAGGTGACTTTGTCAAATGGCCACGTTGAACAAAATTCACATGTGTCGTATGATTCAAAATCATTAGACTTAGAAATCCATACCATTGGATCTTCTTCATGTGTTTTATGTCAATTTGACCAATGACAAAACATGAGTTGACCTCTCCGAATCCTTTGATTATAGCCTATCGTATCATTGTTAATGTTCTTGGTTCTCTAAGAACCTTTCGTTAATTTAGCACTATTTTAAAACATCTGATGTTTCTAGAAGAACATAATAACTCTTATTAAGTTCTACTTAGATTAGTGTCTAAAAGAAGACTTTGATCCCTTTCAGCATCCTTAGCAACTCTTGCTTCTGCTCCCTCTTGGATCCTCACTTCTTTTAGTCAAGTATGTTATTTCCATGAAGGAAATCTACAAAACTTGCTAGATTAACTTAGTTAACAAAGATACAAGAATCGGAATTCATAATTCCTTTTCTTTTCTCTTCCAGGTACTCAGGGTAGTTTCCTTGAATGGCCTAGCCAAACTTTTACATCGACCCTTTAACCTTTTGAATCATAAGAACTCTTCTTATATTCTTTCGGTAACTGAATCATAAGAACGTTTCTTAGATTCACTTTTCCTCAATGTTATTTTCAAGACGACTTTCTTAGAGGCACCATCCTCTCCATTCACGACTTCTAGTGGAACTCTTCCTTTAGTTGTCGAATGGTTGTGCATGTATCCATATCATTAATCCCTACGTGAGAGAAGAATTTTATGGATGTTCACAAAAGACTTTGGATAATCATATCCACAGTCTTCCGAAGAAACAATGAACATTAGGAATGATATATTCTCGGACGTTTTCTTTATTTCGAATTTGAGAACGCTTCTCGGATTCCTTTCCAATCATGAAAATAATTTTTCGTTTAATTCCTTCTAAAGGAATGAACGAAGGTTGGAAAACTATTTTCTAACAGTCATATATTCTCTACTTTAAAAAGAAAATAAAACAAAATCCTAAAACTTATTATCACTGCAAAAACAGTTTTTGCCATATTATTCAGTGAAAACCGTCCCCCTTTGAATAATACGATTCCAAGATCCCATTCCTGTGAAGCTAAGCGTACTTTGGCACTGCCCTTAACTTCACCCTCCTGGGTGAGTAACTCCTTACTGATCATATCTCATATGACTCTTGGTTGATGAATAACACTTATGTGTTCAATTCATCCTTTTGCCTCGAAATCCAAAACCCTTTTGCTGACTCGTTGAGAATAACCATTTAGACATGTAGACCTCTTCATAGGTCTACCCGTATTGTCCCGAGGTAAAAGATGGCACCCTGCTTTGGCATGACCCACCATCGATGAACAAGGGCGCAACAGGTGTCTTAATCTGGGTAGGCATTACTCAAAATTCTTTTTGGGGACTCTTACGTTTTTGTTTGCATGCATTACTGTGAACTCTAACATAATCATACACCACACAAAACGTAAATAAGTAAATGCGCGCGAGAAAATGAATCAAGCAGACATGATCCTAGTATGGCCCCTAACCTAAAAGATCTAATCTTCTTAGGTTCTTTGCTTGTTTAGCCTCCGTTCGCCTGGATCTCCATCCTCGAACATGCATTGAATTCTCCCACTCGAACCACGATCTCATCCTTTGGCTCTTCAATGGACTCTATTGTACCCTTAACTCTAACTACAAGACTCAACGATTCGCAGATCGTATAAAACTTGAAATTAAATTAATTACATCGGGCACCCATCCGTGCTTAAAAACAAGATAGAACAATTCTATGGCCATACTAGAACCCGCATTCACATCCATACATACATAATAATATGACATTCATAAAACACCCAAGTATGTATGAGATTCGCTTACTTAGGTCGAATCTAGGTTTGCTATGTTCTAGATAGCTTTTCGGGAGATACTACCGACATCTCTATGTCTAACGTGCCTTAAGTCTAATTATCTAATAATTCTGACTAATGGCTCGTTCTGGTTTTATCCTAAAAGATTTTAAAATCGTTTTGGAAAAACTCCGATTCAGGCTTTGGTTGGCCCGGGTCACTTTCGGAAAAAATATGGTCAAAGTCGGAAGAAGAAAATAGAAACCTCCCACTTAAGTCAAGGCCCAAAAGACCCGAGTCTAACTCCAAAGACTTAAGTCAAACTTGGTCAAGGGACCCTTTGACTAGACCCAGTCAAGTCTCGGTCAAGGTCCAAACCAAGGTCGGACCCGGATTGGCACGTTCCAGACCGTGCCAAGTCCCTCGGGTGGTCGCGTCCTGGCCCTAGGCCAGACGCTTCCCAGCCCCGCAGACGCGTCCTAGACGCTCTGCCCAAGTCTATGCTTCTCGGACTCCCAGTCCGAGACAGCTTCTGGTCTCACCAGACGCGTCCCAGACGCGTTCTGGAAGGTCCAGTCCTGGTCGCGTCCGGATTCTCAATCCGAGACGCGTCCGGACTTCTCTCTGTGGTCGCGTCTGGAAGACGCGACCTCAGGTGCCAGACGCGGATCCTTCGGGATCCCTGTCCGAGACGCTCTCGGACTCCCAGTCCGAGACGCTCTCGGACGCGTCTTTTGTCCGAGAATAGCTCGGACGCGTCCTAATCCGAGACGCTCTCGGATTCCCAGTCCGGGAAGGACTGGGACGCGTCCTGAGCGTCCGCGACTGGCCAGACGCGTCCTGGTCAGTCCGGTCTCCTGGACAGCACCCTGTTTTCTTCTAATTTTCAAAAAATTCCAACTTTTTGCTGTTTTTGATGAATCTCTCATCCAAAAACCAGCAATTTGAAAACTCTTTTAAAAAAACCATCATCTTTAAAATTTTATTTTGAAAACTCTTTTCAAAAACACCAAATTTTAAAGTCTTCCCATTGAAACTCTTTCAATTTTCTATCCGATTAAGTCTAAATCTAATTTAAACTAATCAATTTCATGTCTAAATCCCTATTTAAACATAAAATCATCTAATCAATCAAGCTCGAATCTAATTCGACTAGTTCAGAGATAGTTTCATGCAACCGGCTCGTGATGCCACTGTAGGGTTTTGTGTATCCTATACACTAACTAGTGTTGTAAGCGGAATCTCAAACATCTCATGTTTAACACTAGATTGCCCAGGATCGTCATGCATAAACTAATCAATGAACTAGAGAGGGATAAATACCTTAACGCGTTTTTCCCTCGAACCATTCCAATCGCATGCAAAGATCGAGAGCTCCAACTGTAGCTCCTCTACTTGAGACACCGAGTGAATAGACTTGTTCTCCCTTCCTTTCAGACTGCTAGGACTTACTAGAAGGTTGAGAAGAACTCTTCTTCTTGACTAGATTGATAGAATGGGAACTTTTTCTCTATATTCCTCTCTCTCCAATAGCTGTATATTCAGAGAGAGAGAGAGCTGTATATTTTTCCTTAGAGAAAAATCCACACCTTTTCTGTTCTCAACTGACCCAATATATAGACAAACCCTAATTAGAATCTCATTCAGATTAGGTTTTCTATTTTCTGGGTCACAGAAAAGATAATTACCAAAATACCCTTTTTGGGGTATTTTGATAATCCCCTTAAGTGTGGCCGGCCAGGGCAGCCCACCATGGGCCTTATATGGCCGGCCCACTTACTCTGGTCGGCCATCTCATGGCCGGCCCAAAGAGCCTTCCTTCTATCTTGTCCCGAATCTCCATTCGGACCCTTTCGGCCTTTCCAGTTGAATCCCATCCAACTTTAGCCAGTTCCCGTCTAGTCAAATCTCTCCGATCAAGTTACCACTCTTATGTGTAACCCGTTGTAGGATCCGGTCTATGTTAGCCGCGAATCAACTCCTTGATCCGACGATCGTAGTTGGCTTCTAGCAAAGCATTACGACCCCTAATTGGACCGGACTGGATGATCTTTACGTGTGGTCATCGTTATCCTAACTGACAAATTGATCGCATTGCCACCTTGGTCGAAGGACACTCCTTCGGAAGGACATCTCCTTCGGAAGGACATCTCCTTCAGACCGAACGGATAAATCCTTCAAAGAGTGGACTAGGGCGAGCACGCCAGAATGATTGGGCCTACTAAGCGTGTTGGGCTTGCTAGTGAGGAACTCTCGACGGGCTTCCACGCCAGGCTCGTTGGGTTGCTAGAGGGGCACACTCCATGTTGTATGACGGCGGGAGTATAAGGAAGGCCCAACACGAATTCCGTCTCCTTCAAGCCCAGATGCCGTTTTTGACCAATACAATCTCCTCTGCAAATCGAACATGTAAGTTCCTATTTTTTGGAGTAGATACACAACCGTTTAACCTAGCACTTGTTGGCTTGACCCTTGCATTTTATTTACATGAAGAACGGTGTGAGTTACAAATAAATAAAACTCCTTAGGCTGGCCCGACCCTAAATAGGTCCTCTTGTTTTTTTTTTAAATGGACTACGTTCTACGTTTGTCATTACATAGCATTGATACATCATCAAGATGCGATAAAGCACGATAACCTGTCAAAATTAAATTACTAATGAAAGAGATTTAAAACCCAATAACATAATAAAGAGACATAAAACCAAACAAATTTATTATTATACCTTTAATATCTCAACCTCAATAACAATAGATTCCACTTCGTCTGAGAATCGAATCTGGGACCTCGACGCTCCACCCGTGCCCCCGTTTGTCACCGCTAATCCTGTAGTTAAGCACCGTTAACCCTTGGCCTACAAATTCCTAAGCTAACTTTTTAGTGGGCCAGATCCAATCCGAAAAAGATCTTTTATGTGGCAAAAACTAAGAGCATCTCCAATGGGACACTCTAACAAACACTCTAAAAGTCCTAGTTGTCAAGGGCCAATAGAGATTATCTTTCCAAAATGTCAATATAGAGACACTATAATTTTTGTTGGTCTCCAATGGAGATCTCTAAAGTGTCTATACTTAATACACATGTCCTTCTTCAATTCAATTGATAAAAAGTAGTTGAAAAGCAAGATTTTTTATTGGTTGAAATTTAAAAGTAACACTTAGAGTGTCTCAAGTAGACACTCTATAATAAATGTGTCCACCTCATATTAGAGTGTCTAACAAAGTGTTCCATTGGAGATAGATTTTTAACAAAAACTCCAAAAAGTCATGTGTGGCACTCTAAATGTTAGAGATTGAGTGTCCCATTGGAGATGCTTTAAATAAAACGGTTTTCAATCAACAAATAAAAAATCGACACGTTTTAAAACAAACTAAAATAACGTGTGATACAAGTTCGGAAAAAAAGCCTACGAGTACAAATTTCGTCTCATTCGTACCTCTTCACCTCCCATTCCTCTATAAAACCCTCAAAACAATGACTCATTTTCTCAAACCAACAACAACAACTGATTCAAACACAAACAGTTTTAGAGAGAGAAAGTGAATTTTAGAGAGAGAAACTAGAAAAATGCAAGAGATATCACCCGTTCCGATTCATTGCCCTAGCTTCAGCAGTTACTCATCAGTTAGATTTGCTGAAATCGCTTCTAAAGTAAGCGATGAATTCAACATTCAAAGAGATCAATTTGGAGATCAAAACCCTAATATTACTACTGATCATGAAGATGTCAAAACGGATGAAGCAAATTCTACGAATCAGAGCTCAAACAACAAAAACGACGATGAAGATCTTGATCTTGATGATGATAATGATGATTTTGAATTTGCTGTTGTTTCAAAAGATCTTAATACTTCATTAACTATTTCTGCTGATGAAATCTTCTCTAATGGCCGGATCAAACCGCTTTTTCCAATTTTCAATCGAGATCTTCTCTCGATTGATAAAAAAGAAGAGGAATCAAGTAAATTAACAAAGACATCATCTCGTCGACTTCCTTTAAGAAGATTATTTATTGAAGAACGAAATTCATCATCATCATCTTCATCTTCGTCATCTGAAACTGAAGATCATGAATCTGTTTCATCAGGTACGTATTGCATTTGGACTCCAAAATCAATTCCTTCATCTCCTGATCTATGCTGCAAAAAGAGTTATTCAACTGGAAATAAAACGAAACGTTTTAAGCTTAAAGATCTAATTAAACGAAGTAACAGTGATGTCAACGAAACTTATATGTTCTTAGATTCTTCATCAAAGACTAATAAGAAATCAAATGAAAAAGTTGAAAATCAAGATCAAATTTCATCAGAAAAGAAGAAAAATCTGAAGGAATTGTTGACAAAAGTGAAATCGAAGAAATTAACAGGATCATCATTATTATCAGGAAATTCATCATCATCATCATCTCACGAGATTCATTACTTGAGGAACAGAGCATTGAAAGAAGAAGATAAGAGAAGATCGTATCTACCGTATAGAAAAGATTTGATTTGTTTCTTTGCTAATGTGAATGGATTCAACAGAAAACTTTATCCATTTCAATGATCATCATTCAAATCCGTTTTGATTATTGGGATTCTTAGTTAATTATTTTTTTTTTGTTTTGTTTGATTTTTCTCATCCGCGGGAAAGAATATGTTTTTTTTGTAGTGTTTTTAATCAGAAAAGTAGCAAAGTATCAGTCAAAGTAGGTCCATTTAAAAAAAAAAAGAGAAAAAAAAAAAGAAAAGAAAAAGAAAGAAATGTTGAATTTTTTTTTTGCCTCTTTTCCAGAGTTTTTGATTGTCAGAGAGTGTCTCAAGACTCTCTATAATAAATGTGTCCACCTCATTTTGCCTCTTTTCCAAAGTAGACACTCTCATTTTAGAGTTTCTCTCTCTAGACTCTCTATAATAAATGTGTCCACCTCATATTAGAGTGTCTAATAAAGTGTTCCATTGGAGATGATTTTTTAACAAAAAATCCAAAAAAGTCTATGTGGCACTCTAAGTGTTAGAGATTGAGTGTCCCATTGGAGATGCTCTTAGTGAGATTCTCACCAAGACATTAATCCTCCTAGGAGAGGCCTATTCATTGGGACTCTCCGTTGGCCGGTCCCGCACTTAGCCCTGGCGCCTAGCCTGGTCATATGCTATCATGGCCTGGCTCTTAGACACCTTATTGGCCATCCTTTTGCTGAATATAATCCGCGTCTTATGTCTTATTAGTCATATCTTTCAATCAAGTCGACATTCTTTATGTTTGACCTATTATAGGATGCGACACCGTTAGCTGCAAATCATTTAAATGAGTTGGTTGGTTTTTAACTACATATTTTGATCCCCAAAGAAATGAAACTTGGTGATCTTCATCTCTAAATCATCCACAAATAGATGATCTTTTGGAGACACTCTTTCGCTTTGATGGAATGTGGAACTTTTGTAAATTTGTTTGATGGGTGATGTTTTGTTTGATTTACTTTAGTTCATAGATGCTTTAAGCCAGTTAATCTTAATTATTAGTAGCTTAATTGTGCCATATTTTAACACAAGTGAAATAATTAGAAAAAGAAAAGCAGATAGATTGAAATTGTCATAAAGCTGTTACATAATTCCCACATTTGCATTTTAAGTCTCATTTCCTTTTAGGCCCTTGATTTCGACTTGGCCTACGTTTTTATTCCGGTTCCAAATTACATTTTAGTCCGATCTTACAGTACATTCTTGATCTCCTTACGCAAGTGATCGTGCTACAGTTGGATACTAACGGTCCCGGCTCTACCCGCTCTAATATTTTCAACTCAACCGAACATGTCGCAAACAACACAAGACCTTTTTTCTTCATAATTCCGATCGGTTATTGATGTTCGGATCTTCTTCTTACCAATTAGTTTAGTCTTGGGCAAGGGGTATTCAATTGTTTTTTTTGTTGAAATGGGATATTCAATTGTTGAATGAGTGCTTCATCACAATTTGACAGAAAATGAGGAAGTTAACGGCCGGGATGAAGAACGGTCTCCGCGTATGATTTTATAAGATGATAAAAATTGGTCTGGGAGGATTAACCAGATCTCATGCATCATCACAAATCCAAACTTTTAGATATTGAATACCGAATTGAACCCTTAAACAAACGGGCCTAAAGGCCAACCAAACTGTTGGCATAAATTTCATATAACTACTTTATTTATATCGAAGTTCAATAAATTATGGATTTGCACTCAATGAGATCGAACCTTTGACCTCCCTATAGTGGAATATTGGCATGTGAAGAGGTGTTCCAAATGTACTAACCTTGTGTTTGTATAAAACTTCCCCAAAATTTATCTTACAGGAGGCATCATTAGAACAACCCAACTTATATACCCAAATTTTGTGCAGGTGCATTTCGAAAGAGGGGTTTATAACCAATCTTGGGGCGCTTAATGAATTACCACGTTCTAGGTTAGGTTTGAGCGTTTGGCCCAAGTAGAGTTATTTGAGCTCCACAACCTTACAGCATATTTCACAAACAACTTCAGGTTATCCTTTTTGTTCAGTAAGAGTTCCCCATAGCGAGTTTCTGTAATTTTATTTTTATTATTTTAATTCTTAAATTTAGATACACAGTAACACAGACATAAACCTACTTACTGATACCATTACGGAAGATGACATATAGAAGCTAAGATACGCGTAGAACCCAACTTAGTAGAGCGGGAGTTCTGAACAGTTTCGGTCTCCTATTCATTGGAACATTTGAATTACTCGACCAACCTAACCAACCAAATGACTAGATAGTAGAATGTAAATCCATCTTTTTTGTCACACCAAGATAAAGATAATAGATACATCCAAACATGTGTACATATATGAATAAAAATGTTGTAAAGATGACAGGATATGTCAACATTATAGGGCAATTGGTTATGCCTCACAAACACCTGTCTCTAGACTCTAGTGAAAGTGAGTAGAATATGTCAACATTATTAGCTTTGCTTATGCTTCACAATCTCCTTCAAACTCATACTTTATAAACAATTTCTCTTTCTCTCAACAACAAACTAGTGACTCTAAAATTTCTCTCATGAGGAAAGTATTCCATTTAGGTATACCATTTCTTACTAAGTTCTCTTATGAGATGGAAAAACAAGATATATTGGAGAATGGATGATCATAAGAATCCAATTTTACAAAGTAAGTTTTCATTTATTTTTTTATTGTTTTTAGGAATTAATGTATGCCCATTAGAAGTACAATTATAAAATACTTTTTGACGAGATGCTCATTATCAGTTGTCTTAATGTACGTGCAAGAGATGATTGTCTTCTGAATGGAGTTAGACCCATAATTAGAATTACCACACACTGATGATTTATTTCTTGCAAGGGAACGAGATTGCCACAATGAACAACTAGACGTCCTGCATAAATGAAACCCTAAATTTATTCAGAGACAAATAATTTTATTAGCCGGGTATATAATTTGAAGTGGGTGAAGTGAAATGACAAGAAATAAATCAAATGATGAGAATATCATCCAAGAGATAAAACCAACCTTTTGATATATTGTATAAAACCTACAAGATTATGTGATATTTGCAATTGTGATTATAAATGTGTGGATAAAATGTTTAAAACAGAGCATTTTGCTATGAAAAGTAAGAAAAAGGGCGGGAGAGAGGTACACAAGTGAATATTACAATGGCATTTTTTTATATTCTAGCCAGGATCTTTGCTAGCCCAGAATAGGCTCGTCGTTTGGTACACTAGACTCTCATGGTTCGATAGCGTGATCCTAGATATCTTCTCAACTCGCCACATCTCCCTTGGAATTTGGTTAAGTGGAGGTAAAGACACAAGGAGAAGTATTTCGAAGTAATTAACCACTCATTCATTTTTTTTTTCGAAGTTCTAGGTGGTTGAGATTTGAGGGCTGATGTAAATGCATCACAAGTAGTATTGGAAGACAATCAAATTTTCAGATGTATAGATTTAAGAACTACATTGCGTGTTATTGTTGATCATATTTTCAAATAAGTAGATCTAAAGACTACATTTCTCTCGCTGTTCGAGAATTACTTGTTCTTTCACATATGGAATATAACTAATTATAGTGAAAATGGAATTCAATACTTAAACCACAAAGACAAAGAAGTACCATCGGATATGAAACTTTCCAAGGGCCAAAAATTGCCCATAAATAAGTGGGCCAATAAAAAGAATCCTACTTATAAGCCATAACCTAGTAATCACTACCACTCAAAGTCTCAAACCAACCAATAAGGGATAGAAAACCTTATCTTTTCTATCACCCCCTCAAACTCAATTGACCTCATCTTTGGTTAAAATCATGACAAGTGTCCCATCCTCTAATGGGCTTAAGAAATAATAATGGGTTTATAGAAAACCCATTATCAAAATAAGTTCAAAAATTCAAAAACTCACAAAGGGAAAGGCAATGGATGAGATTGTGATGATATTACTTTGAATTGTTACCTCAAAAGATATAGCAAAACTATTTCCAACATACAATTCTTATCTTTCTAGGGTTTAAGAAGCTCGATTTTCCTCATCTTTCCCTTTCATTATCTTCCTCAAATTATTTTCATATTTCAAACAAACTAAAAACTAAGATGAATAAGAATATATATAATAATCTTCTATAGTTATAAAACTGGAAACAATTGTTGAGTTGAAACACACAAATGTCGACCGCTACAATTAGTTTTCTCTCCCTACCCAAATACTCATCTTCCCCAAAACCAACTAACAGAGGAGTTACAGTTTTTTCTCGTCTAAGTACTAACTCACCATCTTCATCTTCTTCACCATCAAAATTTCCCCAAATTATTACCAATTACCCTGTTTTTGCCGCACCAGCTCCATACATTACTCCCACTTTGGTATACACTTCTTCTCTCTAACATTCTCTATCTCTAGTCTCTAACATGCATGGATTCATACGTAATGTGCATTCTCTTGTGTTTTTTTTTTTACTAGAAGTGTAGTTTTGATGGTGCTTAGTTGGACAACTTTTATCAATGAATGGCCCCACTTTTGAGGCCGTCCAAGGCCCGAAATTTGACGTGGTCGATCCCGATTGGTCAGACCACGAGGAGTAAGAAACAACCTGATCAATTGAGGTCAGCCACGGCATTTTTCTCGTCGTGGTCAGCCTTGAAACTCGAGCCATTTTATACGGTGGTAAAGTTATTGACGTATGTATGTATGTACTCGAGTAAAAAAAAATATAGTGGACTATTAGCATTACGATTATCAACTTCAAAAAAATTAGGTTGTCTGTCATTTCCACTTTGTACTCAAATTGTAGCATTGGCATAATACAGAAAATGTCGATTCGGCCATCACTTTTTTAATACTTAAAAAAAAAATCTAAATATGTTTTAGTGAAACAAATGATTTTTTAAAGCAATTACAATGACCTACAACAAATGCATTTTCTTATAAAGTATACATTTTAGAATCTGTTCTACTCTTGTTTTACGATAACGACGTAACTACAAAAAAAAAATTCCGTAAACACGAAGGTTGGTTTCGATAAGGACAGACAGGACAGTAAACATTGATACCATCATGTAAAAGTCCTCTTCGAGACAAAGACAATTACTGAAAAATGACTCTTATTTTTTGCTATTCGTAGTAAAATTTTTATTAGGTTCCAACTTTAAAATTACTAAAATTAATACTAGTTATTATTTTGTCTCTGCTAAGTAGGGGTCACATATTCTCCAAATTTTACTGTTAACAAATCTTTCACATATTAAGCCATTGAGGTATTTTTCAATTCAAGATCATAATCTTTATAGATTCAATTCTCTTTTTTTGTTCGGATCGAAACTTCGAGTTATTGAAAGAAATGTTATCATTTTGTGATTGAATTCTCAAACTAAACTTATTATAAAGTGATTAAGAAGTAATTAGGTATTCTAGATTCAATTAAAAAAAATCATCTTTTATTAGGGTTTTTGGATTGAAAATTTGGACGTAGAAACTGAATTATCTGATCTAATTTGTTTGGAATTACAGAGAGAAGAAATAGCAGAAGAAGAACAAATGTCGAAATCTAACTACGACGAAGCCATTGCTGGATTGAAGAATCTCCTCAGGTAAGAAGAAAAATGATTAGTTCATAATCAATATTTTGTATTGATACAACAAACATACAACAGTTATATGAAAAGCTCGTAACGTCTTCCATTTATCTGTTGTTTTTTTTGTTGAATGATAATTAAACATCATTAGCAATCTAATTAATTTTATTTCGATCATGTATTATATGTAGTGAGAATGCAGATCTCCAGACAGTTGCTGCAGCAAAGATTGCCCAGGTAACCGCTGAGTTGAAGACCGCTGGGAGTGATGGAAAAGCTGGATTCAACCCCGTCGAGAGGGTTAAAACTGGTTTCATCAAATTCAAGAAAGAGAAATACGAGTAAGTAATCAACAATTAATTTCAGTTAGACACTATTTTCTAAGTCCGATCGACGAGCAATTGGTAATTTTTCTTTCTTGATATATCACAGGAAGAACCCAGCTCTCTATGCTGAACTTTCAAAGGGCCAGAGTCCAAAGGTAAGAAATCCTTAGAAAATGACACGAAATGAGTGAGAATCTTATGTGCAACCACCTTGGTTGCATAAAAACTCAACCTTTTCTCGTATACTCGTTTTAATTATCGAAGTTGGTTCGCCTTTTTCAAAAGAAACCGTTAAGTTTGCAATCATCCAACTCAAAACCAATTGCCAATGAGTGTAGAGGACCTATACATCATACTTTTCGTTGCTAGTTAGTTACCCCTTCTCCCACGTGGGACAATTCTGACATAAACCACTCTCTAAAGGCCTCTCTCTTTAGTTTTAAGATAAGTTAAAATGAGCCTCTAATCTTAGGAATCAACATATAGGGTTTCAATGGTTTGTGTCTATCTCTCTAGGCCTTTACAATAAGAGTTTGAAGATTCAACATGGCCTTTCAATAAGATGCACAAGTATTTTTATCTTACCTTTTTATCGATATGAAGCTAAGCTTAAATAAAACCAACCATTGATGTATACATATGTGCAGTACATGGTGTTTGCATGCTCCGATTCTCGTGTGTGTCCATCTCACGTCCTCGATCTCCAACCTGGTGAAGCTTTTGTGGTCCGTAACGTTGCTAACTTGGTCCCAGCTTATGATCAGGTTCAAATTTTCTTATCTCAAAATATACTGTAGTTGTTTTCATAGCTTACTTATAGATTTTCAACTATATTATTAGTGAAGGAATTTACGATAATTTTCATGAGAATCTCAAACTAACTATATATATACAGGTAAAACACACCGGAGTTGGGTCGGCCATAGAATACGCAGTCTTGCATCTCAAGGTTTGACATTCTTTTTCCTTTTCTATCACTCAATATACTTTTTTACTCTCTGAAAGAATCATCTCACTGTTTATTACCAATATTTAAATTGAACTGAAAAATAAGATGACAACTACATACAGGTGGAGAACATTGTGGTAATCGGACACAGTGCTTGTGGTGGGATCAAGGGGCTCATGACTTTCCCCGACTCCGGCCCCACCTCTACGTAATATCTCTCTCTCTTTGATTTTCTTGCTCATACGAAAAAAGTTATTCTGCCCAAAAAGCAGATCGAAATTAGATGCAGAGGGCTGAATTTTATTCAATTTTCCACTCTCTTGATGGCTTAGGTGAAATCTAACTGTCCAAGTCGGGATTCCGGCCTACTTCTTAGAGCAGAGCGTCACTGCTGTTGTTCTCATATTCATTTGTCATGTTAAACTGATATATAAGTATGATTGCAGTGACTTCATTGAAGACTGGGTCAAAATTGGAGCACCTGCCAAGGCCAAGGTTAAGGCAGAACATGGTGATGCCACACTTGAAGAACAACTTACTCACTGCGAGAAGGTAAGACCATATATTATACATAATTCATTCTCACACGGGTGCGTCGAAAATGTGGGTGCTTAAGATTTGTGTTGGCGAAATTGCAGGAGGCAGTGAATGTATCACTTGGGAATCTATTATCGTACCCATTCGTGAGACATGCATTGGTGAACAAGACATTAGCATTGAAAGGAGCACACTATGACTTTGTTAATGGTTCATTCGAGCTCTGGGAATTGGATTTCGGTCTATCTGCTTCTCATTCCGTATGATCATCATCATCTTCTTCAACCCACGTTTCACTGTTCAATAACAACCATCCCCATTCCATCTTTCTTATATGTCTATGTCTTATGTTGTATCTTATTCCATCAACTATATCTAATATATGATCAATGAGAATCGATTTTCTTTTAAATTTGAATCTACTTTGTTCGGAAGAGACTACATTTTTCTTTTCTTTTCTTCTTTTTATAGGTGAGAGATGTTGCGACGGTACTGCATTGGAAGCTTTTTTAGAGCGGGCACACTTTTACTAATAACACTTATTGAGATGTTGGATTTATATCAATGATCATATCAACTATTTGTACTTTCAATTTTGATTCTACGAACTTATATATATGTGAATGGGTCTCCATTAGAATTGGCCTTATAATACGTACCTGAAACCCTAATAGGTAGACGCTCGGACAGATATAATCCCTTTTTTGTTCTAAAGTTAGTTATAATCAACATATACAAGAGAAGAAAGATAGCACAATGAAATAGGAAACGGATAATAAGACCATTCAAGAGTGCCAGTTTGCGAAGGAAACTTGGTTTCAATCTCCTTTACGCTATGGGTTTGAGCATAACAACACTATTCAAGAAAGAATAGTAGAACGAATTGAAAACAGAGAAGAAGACGAAAAGAGTAAAGATGGATCCAGCAGTGAGAGGAATTGGATCACCCTATGTATTTAAAGAGTGTTAGTATTAGAATTAAACTCAATTCTAGGAATTTCCATAGACATCTCGAATCAGCTAGTTTTTTTTCCTTTGGACATCCACTAAAGCAGGCGTCTACTCGAGTCCTAAACCCTAAACCCTCAAGAAACAATTGATCCATTGGGCAACAGTTTTGAAGTACAGATTGATCCTATACTTTTGACTGGAATTCTCTGAAAAGTTTGATCAAGAAACAGTTGAATGGCAAAATCATTCCCTTTTTCAACATTCATATGTAAGAGTACAAACTAATGTAATTTTTAGTTATTCATAGCACAACAAAATGGAAAATCTAAATAACTACTTGCTGTTAAATCTAAATAACTATTCACTATTAAATCCCAAAATGTAGCATACACTTCACCAATTCAATCCGCTTACTCGCGCAACCAATGCCCAGAGCCACATTTCTGATTTTGTTGAAACGAAATGCTACCAATATCATTCGCTCAAAGTTTCAATGTTATCTACCTGAAAATAAAGAAGTAATTGATGTAAAATCCATCTTAATACCAGCCATATGTCTTCATTTTGTCACCGTATAGAGCCACAAGTCTAATTCCAAATGGTAAAGATTTTTAGTTGGTATGAGTCCACCTCTAGGCTTCTCCACCTGACCAATCTAGACGCCAAACAAACCCAAAGGGCCCAAACTATATGTAGGACGAGGTGTTTTAGGTCTGGGAAGTCTTTCTAAGCAATGACAGAGTAAGGGCCTTGAACATGAAAGCTTTTGTTTCTCACCAGTAACCATCGAGATTTCAAAGGACGAAAAACATTTGTGAATGGTTTCAAAATGATTAGACATACTCAGATCATTGAACTCTCTGCATGAGTTTGTCCACCATAACTCTTTGTTGAACTGCACTCAGAGACTCTGAAGACATCAAGGCATTTGCGACTAGGATGATTGTTGATGGAGAGTCAGCATTCACCTGCAGTTACAATTCACATTATTAGATCTTAGCTGTGGAAATATGGAAGTTTTGTTTTTGGTATAGAGAAGTTGACTCTTGAATTTGATTAGCAATGAAAAGGTTGCCAAAGTGGCCATTTACATATCAGAATGAAAAGAAAACTTAAATTTTGCATAGCTAGGCATGACCCTGTTGTCGACCACGTGCAGTGAGTGATTTCCCTACAGAAGAAACCTATAATATCACCTTTTTGGTTGTCAAGAATATCTGCACTGGTTATATGATTATATCACAAATGTCTTGGTCTGTATTTTACGAGTACGCCCTAGTTATATCACTAATTACCCAGTTGTATCCTATTATAAGTTTAGCCTGGCTATATATAAGATGCCCACGAAGAAATGATAAACAAGGGTTTGAAAGAGTATTACCCAAACCCGGCCATTTAAACCAACTGCAATCTCGAAAGATAGCTTCTTCCCAAGTGCTTCAAGAACCGGACAAGCTGGAGAACTTAGAAGCCTAATGAAAATAGATATGAAATCATTTATAGATCATAATTATGGTTTATAAAGTGAGTGAGTGTTTTAGAGTAAAATAGAGCTCACATCCGTGATAAGCCTGTTGAGGATTCAAACATGTACCCTTCTTTTAGGTGCCCAAATTCTGCCGCTTTCCCGCTAGCTATAAAATGATTAACACGAAAGAAAACATCATGAATATCCGATGGATGTGAAGGAACAGTGTGACTTCTTTTGAGCCATTGTAGTTTAGACCAACTTCTTGAGCAATAATATCTCATAATAAGATAAAAGGGAAGACAAAACATGAAAAGTTGCAATGGGACAAATCAAAATGAACTACCATCAGTACAGGAGAGCTCGGGATTCATGCCAGTATTTGCTTTAACCACACGTGTATAAATCAATGTACCTGTCTGGCAAATAAAGAAGATTATCTTTCTATACACCAAAGACATCAACAATCTTCAACAAAAGAATACCAGCGACAAAAATAATATCAACCTCAAAGGGACAAACAAATCAAGATGTAAAAGGTGCACGTACGAGAAACCTAATATTTTCCAAACTGAGCCTCTCAGTTTATGCAAGGGGAAGATAGCATTAATGCCCATTAGGATAGAACTTAAATGTTGATAGCTGATAGCTATCACGCAATCCTTGTCACTCTTAGCACTCTAACCCCATTATTTGACAACATACGGAAACATGCTAAACTATTAATTTCAGAGGCACATTAAGTTGTATCCCTTCAATAGAGTTACTGTAGGTGCGTTACTAGTACAAAGGTTCACTGGACCCAAAAGATAAATGAAAGTCATATTTGTCGAAACTCAAAAGAGGATCTAGTGGTATAAATTTACGTAATTAAGCAACAAAAAACAAAGATATCATAGATAAATCTAAGTCCGGAAATAGTTTGACATCTCCATGTGTCATTTATGACCTAAACAGCTGTCTGTACCCTTCGCTTTTCCATTTGAAAAATACTGTATACAACATTCAAGATGACACGAGTTACCTCGAACTTCGGAATGTTTCTCCTCGTTCCTCCTTCGAATGAAAGTACAGGAAGATAAGCTAGTACGGGTCCTTTTATGTCCACGAGAAAATTCTGCATATGAAGAATTGTAAGAAAAGGCAACTTGCTATGATCTGGAATCCAGATACTCTAACAGATATTTTAACCTATGCTGCGTAGATGATTAAATCACTAGAGATTTTGGCAGTTTCAGTTTAGTTTGCAAAAGTAGAGTTTTCAAATAAGTGAAAGATAATAGTATAAGTCGGGTTAATTACACAGTAAGATTAGTAACTCAAACAGAACAAAAGAAAGCCACTCATATCCATCTGTGGTTGAGCAAGTAAAAAGAGTTAAAGATGCTTACATCTGCCCTTGAGTCAACCACGATACCAAGAACTGTATCCTCCAAAGAAGGTACATACTGAATAAACAGAGAGAACAATAACATTAGTGTGAAAAAGACAAGAAACAAGAGAAAATTTTGTCCGTGTAGCATAATAGTGTGAAATTTTGGAGCCTTTCCATGTATAATTATTAGTTAACCTATTTCCACAAAAAAAAATATTAAAAGAATAAACGAGACTGGTGGTTTAGACTCATTAAGATATAAAAAGATACCTCCAAAAACAGGTGTAACTTTGATAAGTAGAGAAAAACAACTAATTAAAGAAAAAACTGTGTACCCCTGAAACTACAATAGTCTAAAATGGTGGATTCAAGGGAGCTAGGGACTAGGTAGGCAGATAGTGCTTCTTGGAATAGCTCTGATTATGTAAGAAACTGTAACCAAAAGCTGTCCTTAGCCGTATTGCCCTCTTAAAGGGATAATTGGGAGAATCCCACCTCGAAAAGCCCACCTTGAAAGATGCAGTACACTTTACAGCGAATGGGTAAAGAGGTAAATCAATTGAATGGGAGAGACGGCAAATGCACTTTCAGTTCCAAATCAAACTCTTTACCCAAAGTAGCTTATGCCACAAGACCCGCTATTACTAGGGTACTCAACCAAAAGACTTGCCAAAAAGTATTTTACAGTACCCCGGGGGTGCTTGAACCTTAAAAAAAAAAGGAAAAGAAATCAAGAATAGGAAGGATACTGACCCTCTTTTGTGAGCTTTCAACCCAATACTTGTTTGGCTTTGAGAATCTCAACTTTCCAGACTTCATCACTGTAATAACATCACAGTCCTGCAAAATTAAAGCATTACTTATCAAGCATCCACGATACCGTACATGTTGAAAAAGCTAATAAAACTCTACTCGGCCAAGTTGGATTTCAGATGAGTAATAACCAACCACAATTTTTTAATTACTTCGCTGCTCAGTTTAATTGTTCTCTTACCTGGCGTAATCCATCACCTAATTTAATGGTCTGGTTCGCCATTTTTGATAGATCCAAAACCACATCTCCTGGAACCTAAAGACACATAATATAATATATATATAAGAAACAAAACATCAATAGCGCTAGTGGAGTGGCACACCATAAAAGTTTAGACCGATAAATCTGGTAAGACTTTCAGTACAAGTCAAGTTTATGTCCTCTATCCCTCATTTTAGCTAGCAAATCTGATTCTGTTACAAGATTGTGTTCCTCTAATACCCATGAATGAGAGGACTGTAATAAACTTATTTGGCATCAGTCCTCTCTGAACAACCGATTCTAAAAAAATCATTAGCCTCTTGATTCTTTACCACCCTCCTTGAACAAACCAGATATCAAAATACTATAAGTTCTAAAATCCGACTCAAGACTTCTTCCAACCATTACCCCAAAATATCTTAATTGCTTCAACAACAAAGCCCCCGTTACTGTCTTCAGTGATTACATCAAGCAGCATGAAGGTTATTACGAATTTAAACATTAACTGTTAAACCCTTGTCATCATTTCCCCCCAAACACTTACGAGTTAAATTTCACCTTAAAAGAGGTTCCTTTCTTGCAAAACACATTAGTCTTAGCTCCATAAATACCCATATAGGAAATTTTCTTATAACCTAGCTCTTTTTTGTGAAGTTCCTATACCCTAATTTAACTTCACCCTTCCCTGCAATACCCATTACACAAGTGCTGAAACAAGAAAAGTAGACAAATTCCGAAAAATTCTTGAAACTTTTGATTTCATGTTTTGTAGAGAACCTAAATCATATCCCTATAGGATTATAATTCTACATCCTAGAACATAGATAAATGTATTCGATTCATAAGAGGGAGAGAGAGATTGATCTAGCAAACAAAAATAAGAAAAAATCAAGCAGGTAGTTTATTTGATGATAGTGTAGATTGATCTAGCAAACAAAAATAAGAAAAAAAATTTATGCAAATAGATGTTGAAAAGTGGAGAAAGATTGAAGCTTTATTTATACTCACCACTACCTTGTCAACCAAGGTTGATTGAGAATCAGAGTGTTTCTCGTCCACCATCTCTTTCTTCAATCTTATGATTTCTATCAGTAAACAATATACGTTTGAGCTTTCTCCCTCCGGAAATATACCTCAAAACCCTAGAGAGAAGGTTTTAACTTTCTAACATGGGGGCACCTTAAATTTTCATCGACGCTTTTGCAAATATGCGACGCTTTTTCTAGATATTTTCAGCGACGTTTTCTCCTTGAAACATATCGCTGCATTTTTTGTGAACTAGGTTTCCACCGCGCGGTAGATTCCTCTTGGTTAATGCCGTTGTGGTAGATCACATCTCAGTTTTACTGGTAAAATGATTTCTAGCATTTTCCCAATGTAATTATTCTCACGTTCTCCTGTGTTACGTGTGGTCGACTAACACACAAACGTGCATGCACAGTAGTATTCATTTTCACATTTTTTGGTGTCATGCGTTTATCTGTGACGATGTCATCGCAAAAGAAATACACATTAACAAATCATAATGAAGTTGAAAAAAAAAAAGTTAAATTCAGGAAATGCTATGAACAACCTTCTAAAATGTCTAATTTGATTTTTACGATCTAGATGAATTTATTAACTTTTTGTGGACACCATATTTGTTCAGCTCACTCTTTTCAAACATATAAGTCATAGAGGATTTATTTCTAAATATGTATTTTCAGAAAATCTTATGAAATCCAATCGTCTACTCCAGAATTTAGTTAAATTCGGGATATTGTTGCATTTTTGTGTGTTTTTTTTCTTTGTAAGTGTTTTTAACCACAAAGATTTCACTTTGTTTCGCTGGTTTTATTCTTTGTTTGTTCTCTTTTGTGGATGATGGACATTATTTAGATAACCGACGTTGAATAATTACTTGGTCTAATGTCTCAATTTTGGAGAAATTTTATCTTATTATATGTGGGGAAGTCAATCCCCAAAATTCCTTTCCCAAATATACATAAACTACGAATTTTTTTCTTGTACTATTGAGTTTCTTGTCCCATACCACATACCAAGTAGATCTATCACTTTAGAAAAAATCAAAATTTAAAACCTTGTCTCTCATTCTCTTGTTCACAAATTTCTTTAGTAAATATTTTATTTATTGAGTTTAGAACGGCTAACTCTCTATAAACAAACACAAGTATCATTTTCGTCCCCATTTCGATTCCACATGTAACATGTGAAAGAAGTGGGAGCTTAATTATGTTAAGATTACTTTTCAACATAAAAAAAATATCTTATCGTTATTTAGTTCCTCAAGAAACTTTCCTTTGTCTATTCTCACAATGTTATTTGTAATCTATAGTGTATTCTCAAAAAGATTCTACACGTTTCAACCCGAGACCAGTTATCAATGTAGATATGGGTTCACACTATCTGTTTAAAAAGATAAATAATAACCGATGAAGGATTCATCTTATAAAGTGTATGAAACAACATTAGAGTAAAATCAAATTCGAAGATGAAAACTTTATGAAATTTTCATGGATTATGTAATATTCTTTAACAATCAAAGAGGAATTATATAAATCTTTAAACTCAAATATAAGAGATCTTAAAAGAAATAAAGAAAGCAAAAAAACACAATGGACATTACAAACGAAATCCCCATTTTCTTTTTAGAAAACCCACACCAATAATCTAACATTACATCTTTTTACAAGCTTGAATCTTTACAATCATTTGTTCATAATACTTGTTATACTTTTATGGCACTTTTTGGTATAGTATTAGAGTTGGTATCTAAGAGGTTTTCTAATGATCTAGCTTTTCTATTAGGTACCCGACCAGCTTCTTTCAGCAACTCCCCTAGCCTTCTCTTCTCATCATCGATATCAGAATTCGCCGTCCCAATTTTCTCCTCTCTCATCCCAACAACATATTCTAAAATCTCAATTGCATCATCTAACCTGCAAAAATGAAAAGCTTGGGGTAGTTATTGTTTATTCCTTAAATAACCAAACTTGCAAGACATACTGCATATTTTGGTATGAGTAAAGCGAGAAAATTGACGACGGTATATACCTTCCCACAGCATCGTAAGTAGCCGCAAGATTGCTATATACTCCTAAGGTGTCGGGGTGGTAAGGCCCGTATTCTTGCTCCAAAATATTTCGGGCTTCTTCGAAAAAACCCGCAGCCTCATTTATTACATAACGTTGCACACACGCAAGACCCATTTGATTCAAAGTTATCCAGAGAAAAGCGGATTTCTTTTCTCCACTTGTTTGAAGCTTAGAAATGGCGTTCTTGAAGGAGGTGTATGAGTCGGAATAGTTTCCTACGATATAGTACATGACTCCCATTTGAGCTTCAATTCCTGCTATTGTGCTTTGCTGACCAGGGGAATCAGTATATATTTTGAAAGCCTTTTTGAGCAACTTAAGGGCTTGCTCAGGTTCATTAATAGACTCATAAATGGCAGCCACATCAGTTAGACCACTAGCAATCTCCTCTTGGGGGACTCTGGGAATGGGCCTTCCATAGATCCGTAAGGCATTTTCACAATAAGATTTTGATTCCCGAAACTTCCCCGTTTTGTTATATAAATCAGCTAAACGAACAAAAATTGAAGCAACAGAAGGATGATGTTCTCCTTTTGTTTTTTTCAACGAGGTTAGTGCCTTTTGATAAGCAAATACAGCTTCATCATATTGGGCCAAAGATAAGTAAGTGTCTCCAATGCTACAATCAACAATAGCTACCTCTGTCTCCTGCCCGTTTGCTACCATGGCCATGCTAGCTAAAACGAGATGCTCGAGAGCCATTTCATGATCTCCTTTGGTGCCACAAATAAGGCCCAATAATCTTCGATCAGCCGCCTCTTTTAGAGAATCCTGTGGTCTGTTTTCTTTATGGATATCAAGTGCCATTCGACAAAGTTTCTCGGCATCATCAAATTGAAGTGCTTGTACATGAGCTTCCGCCAGATATCGACAAGTTTCACCAACTCTTGGGTCCATGTCCCCCAAAATTTGTTTTTGCACATCTAGGCCCATTTTGTAACAGCTTATAGAATTATCGAGTTGACCTAACATTGCATAAGTATCACCTAACTGCATATATCCAGAGAATTTAGCGAGGACATGATCTTGCTTTTCTTCCATGACTGGCAACTCGATTGAGCGTTCAAGAATGGGAATTGCCTCATTATACTGGCCTAAGTTGCAATAAATCGCTGCTACAATATGCAAACTCATGACTAATTCTAAACATGGATTCCCATTTGCACGTTTCTCAAATGATTTGACTGATCTTAAAGCAAACTCAAGAGCTTTTTGAGGATTATCCCCGGAAGAAATTACATCTCTTGCTTTCTTAAGCAAGAAAGGTCCAAGATCCCGGTTTTTTAAGCTCTCTTCCGATTGATCATGTACTCCCTGCTGCACCTTCATGACTCCTAGAGCAGAATTTCTCTGTTTCTTCGAAGAAACAACTCCGGCATTTGGTCTTCTTAAGCTGTTATCACTCCGTCTATCCGTAAGAGGTCTACCATGAGAATTTTTGCTCCTAGAACCTGATTTTGTTGATTGTGTGGAGTTTAATGGAAATCGCGGACGACCTTTTGATTGTTGAGGAGAGACGGAATTAGCAGACACAAATCGGGCCTTTTCCGGCTTTTTAACACAAGACCCATTTTCCTTCATAGAAACTATATCACTACCTCGAGAATCCTCGTCGAGCTTGTGGATCTCTTCTAACATAATCTCCACTTCTCTCATCTCTCCTCCAACAAGATGACATAACTCAGAATCAATCCTTGACTCATCACCATCAGATCCAAAACTTACCCTTGATGGTGACTGATCAGAACTCTGCATATCAAACACATTATCATACAACCTATCAATCGATGTGTTGATTCCATCTTCTATGAGAACATCAAGAGCCTCACTATATGGGCTTTGGGAATTAAAAGGACTTTGAAAAATTGAGTTTCCTTCTATGGGTGTGGAATTTCCATTTGATTCATTCATAATCTCATACCCATTACTAACCCCATAATTAATAACTCCAGGCATGTCTATAAATTGGGTATTATACAATAGAAAAAAAACTAAACCCTAATCAAATCAAGTGGAGTAATAGCTGCAAAATAAGTTGCAATAACAGAATCCAAATCAATACTCAGTTAAAGAACAAAATGCTAAAATTGAAGTGAAATGCAACAAAATCTTCCAATATCAAATCATATAACAGAGGGGATAACTGAACTGGGAAGAAAAGGAAAAGAAAAAGTTGGTACCTTTAGAAATCTTCCATTTTAGAGAGAGAGGGGGAGAGGGACTTTTCATCTTTGTAACTTTAAGTTGCAAGAAGAAAATGTAGAGAGAGAAAGAGTTGAAATCGGAGAAGAAGAAAAAACTCTTATTAGAGAAGAGTACTGAGGGTAGAGAGAGACAAAGAGGGTAATTTTTGGCGGGTGACTGAGGGTATAACGGGAATTAAAAATAATACCATATAGGGTTATTTCCTTTTGACTCCCTAGTTTCTGACCAGCTTCTTTTATGTTTTATTTTTTCCATCAGTTACATTTTATAGTAAATATTCGATTTTCTATTCTACCCTTTTTTTTAGTTAAATTCTTCCATGCCCCCTTCTTCTTCATCTGGAATGCGGTCGCTGGTGAACGGAGAAAAGGAGAGGAAGATGATAATACCGACCCTGATTTTTTAGAGGCCCTAGGCGAACGTATCGACGGAGGCCCCTACACTTGAAGTCGAAAAAAATATAAAAGTTGATTTTTTTTTTCTTTTGATTAACTTTAAATGTTATGACTTTGTATCTTAAATTTCCTATTAATTCGGTTGTTTTTAGCAGAAAAAATCATCTACAATATTATACAAGTAATGGGAGTTGAACCCCTGACCTTACGTTTAGGGATAAACTACTCTGCCAACTGTACTAGCGAAACAATTGTGATGTACATGTGTATAACATAATATATATAATAATACTATCTATATATAATGTTACATAAATCGGGAGCCTTTTAAATATGGGGGCCCTAGGCGACCGCATGGGTCGCCTAGTCCCAGGACCAGGGCTAGAAGATGGAAAAGAAGATCTTTGTCTTTAGCTGTGAATTTCACATTTAAGTCCAAAGGAAAGGCACAAATAGATAGAGAGAGAGAGAGGAGTGAAGAAAGATAGTGATGGTGCTGATGTTGGTGGAAGAAGGAAAAAATAATTAACGAAATGGGTAATCTGTCGTTTGCCGTTTACCAACTTTTCGATGAAGATGGATAAGAAAGAGACATTTCTATTTAAGAAACGGTAGAATATGAAATTGCATATCAACCTCCGACATATACGACAAAAAAAATGGAAATAAATTATAAATTTATGAAATCTAATAGATTAAAAAGAGAGTTGATCACAAATTAGGTGTCAAAGAATAAATAACTCTACACTATGTTTCGGTTGGTTTGGGATGGTAAGTAAGGGAAGTTGGAATGTTTGAGCAAAAAAGAAGCAATGAGAAAAGTGGACTTCTCTACCACCGCCACCAACCGTCAGATTTATTCCTTTAGTTCTTTTCCTACCGTTGATTTACACGTGTTTAAGCTGCCACATCTTTGTTAGACGATTAAACCACTCCTTCCATCTCTTGACTTTCCATCATTTTAATTTAGTTATATTAAGAACATACTATGATTTTATAAAAAAGATTAACGAATAAAAGAATATTGTTTTTGAACCATATCACCAAGACAAGTTTCGAAATAAAGGAGTAGAACAATTGCTTTTGCCTTGGTAAACACAAAAACTTTATGATATTTCGTAAATACAATATTCTTTTACCATGTAATATAGTGTATTAATTTTAGAAATCAGTACACAAAAACAGAAAAAATAAACTGAAAAATAAACATATTTGATATAAACCGTATATTTTAGGTCATAACATAGTAGTACAATTTAGTAATGAATGTTAAATGGGGCTTCTAACTTTTCAACGAAAAAAATGGAGCTTCTAAATACATGAAAAGGTCCTAATTATAAATTTAATGATTTTGATGTTAGGTCAAACTAACTAGAAGTGCAATTGAAGTTTTTCTTCTTTTTTGTCACCTTCAATATTGGTAAAACTTATAGATAAGGGAAGCTCTATAAGGTCTCAGTTTATGGTAGGTGTCTCTCTTATTCACATGCTCCAAGAAAATTTGTCTACGAGAACGCCAATAGAAACAAAGAGAGCCCTGGTAGAACTCCCCGTATAAGAAAACAAATAGGAATTTCAACAAAAATAAAATCACGTAATCAGAAAACATTTAATAGCTGATATGACTTTTATATCATTCCTAGGTGATTGTAGTATATCGCTTAAGAGCAAACCCTTAGAAGCTTGGGAAAATCTCATCTCATTTTGAAAATGTTTGTCAAGATGTGTTTGACCTACAAATATGTTTGTCAGTCGTTTATCTTTATAATTTCTTTGAAATTTTATTATAATATTATCTTGAGAATCCAGTAATAATAAGCAAAAAAAAGAGAAGACTAGCTGCGGCTTGGGAGACTAAAAGATCGGTGGAGAATAAAGATATAGTAAATAACCATTCACTTAAGGACATATTTTTTTCTAGTTCAAAATTGACTTGACGAAACATTGTCCTTAATTTTAATCTTCTCTCTCTAGAATCCTATTAAGAACAGTTCTCTCTCATCTCCTCTCTCTCTCTATCTAGAATCAAAATTAAACCCCAAAAACCCCTATTTTGTTGTTTTTTTTTACTTTCAATTCCTGTTAGACCCTTAAATGGAGATAAGTTCTTGAGAAAAAGGAAGTAATGGCTACTGTTAGTAGTTATAGAAACCTTTCTTCAAATGGATCTTTGAAGGTTGATAGATCTCTATCTTTAAATTCGAACTTTAAATCTACGAAAGTCAAATCTAAGCCAAACTGAACTCAAACATCTAATAATGTTCGAAGGAGTAGTCACGGTTCTCTCGAAGGCGCCTCTAGTTCTACAAAAGATGATGTTGGAGGTTAGATTCTTTTTTGGTGATGGAAATGTGGATTTTAGTTAGGGAAGTTTGATTTTGTTAAAGTTTGCGATTTAAGTTATTATGATTTGGTTCAAGCTTGTGGATTTTAGTCAGAGAGAGTTAGAGAGAAGAGGTGACTATGGTGGTCGGAATAGTGGTGGTTTGAATGGTGGTGATGAGAAGTTGTGGTGGAAAAGGTGATAGAGAAGATGAAGACAATGGACAAAGTTTGATCAAGTGAGTTTTTTGACTAAAATTAAATATGCTCCCGAGAACTTACAAAAAGAACATGAATTCTCTAGAAAAAATTTTCCTCGAAGATTATTTTTTATTCCCCAACATGTAGTTGTAGCTGATACTTTTAGTTACGGTTCAATAGGGCGATTAAAGACAAATTAAAGAATAGATTAGGAGCCATTCAAGATGGACACATATATTTAGGAGCCATACCTAAAATTAGTTCTCTCTCTAATATCTCTTGGCGTGAGATAAGATAACTTTCATAGGAAAAAAAGGAAAAAATTCCATTAACTATTTAGAAATCTTTCACTTGCCGGAAATAGAAACTTCACTTACCTTATTGTTTCATTACTGTTTCCCAATTATATTTCTATTCCCTACCCATATTATATTCAGATTGGCCTTTATAAAAACCACCTCCATATATTCTTCAATTTCTATTCATTCTTATTCTGTCTGATTTTCAGTTTGCATGATCTTAACTATAACCCTAGTTAGGGTTTCTATATATTTATCTTAAAACAGAGGAAGTGTGAAAGAAACTAGGGTTTTGGGTTTGAGATTAATACTAGTTGTAAATATGCCTGATTTGGTGAGAGAAAGATTATATCTAGGTGGCATTAATGATGTTGTTGAAATTCTTCAAGATGAGAAAACAGAATTCAAATTTATCATCTCTCTACTTAGTTCTGCTTCAATATCTATCTTCAAGCATTATTCATCTCCTTTAATCCCACGTCAACCTCTCAAATCAAAAAAAAGAAAAAAGAAAGAAGAAATCCCACATCAAGAAATCAAGAAAGTCTTTAAGGATGAAGAAGAAGAAAAGGGTAAGCTTTTATATTTGAAAGAATTTGCTGGGAAAGATTTGAAATTAGTGAGAATGGCTATTCCTATTGAAGATCTTGAGAATGAGAATTTATTAGATCGTTTAGAATTTTGCTTAGATTTTATTGAAGAAAGTATAAAAGAAGGTTCTATTTTGGTTCATTGCTTTGCTGGTGTTTCTAGAAGTGCTTCTATTATTTTAGCATATCTAATGAGAACCGAACAATTATCTCGAGACGATGCGCTTGAGTCTTTGAGGCAGAGCCGTAACATTGTTCGCCCTAATAAAGGTTTCTTGAATCAATTAAAGATGTTTGAAGAAATGGGTTACAAAATTGATCGTGGAAGCTCCATATACAAGCGATTTCACTTGAAAATATTAAGTGATATATACAAAAGAGGTGAGCGAATAGACATTTCAAGATTCAGCGTTGATCCAGGGGTTTGTCCAACAACATTGACATCTTTAGTATCAAACTGTCTCGAATATCGATGCCTAAAGTGCAAGAGAATTGTTGCCAGAGAGGATAATATAATTGGACATACACCAGGAGAGAATGAAACATTCTCAAACAGGATAAAGACCAAAAGTATCAAATCAGTGAACAAGTCTTATGATCAAGAATGCTCTTCAATTTTTGTTGAGCCTCTTCAATGGATGACCATGGTGTCAGAAGGTGGAATGGAAGGGAAGCTATCATGTGTTGGTTGTGAAGCTGAGCTAGGTCATTTTAACTGGTTAGGTATCCAGTGCAATTGTGGTAGTTTGATAGTTCCAGCATTTCAGCTCCAAAAATCTCGAGTCGTTTTAGCATCTTTTAGTATGGATGAAAGAAAATCACAGAAAAAGAAGTGATTCTTTTGTTTTTGTGTGGCAATGCTCAAAAAGAATAATATTTTAATATTCACTTTGTTTTTTTTTTTGTGTAAATCGATCAAATTCGGTTTTGATATCTCTACAATAACTACTACTCACGATTAACTATAAATTACATATACATAATCCTGTGTATTTTAATTTTCACTTTACTGTTTGTTCTTTTCATTCTGAGAAGATTCTCCTTAAGAATTTTGATTTCAAACTAAAAGCAAAATCAAATTACACCTTCTATACGTATAAATTGTAAGCTTTTTCCGACTTTATTAATACTAGCTACCCGTGGAAAAGAACATAACCGAAATTGAGAAAAGATGAAATAATTGTCCAAATATTTCAAGAAAAAACACTCAGGGAAAGAGAGAATGAAATACAAAAATAAAGAAAAGAATTGACAGCTGTGGGATTTGAACCCACGCCCTTTCGGACCAGAGCCTAAATCTGGCGCCTTAGACCACTCGGCCAAACTGTCTTGGTTGATGTTAGTACTTTAATATTTAATATATTGAACTAATCTCGCGACCCGCTACAGATCCTCCAGTTTTCCCAACAACTAGCTCCTCAGTTTATTATGTGATAGACTGTTAGTTACGATACTTCCTTCAGTATGTTTATTTTCATTGAACCCGCTATATCTGACTCGTGTCGATGATTTATTTTGAGTTGATTTTTGATTCGTTTGACTAAGACATTGCAGATAATGAGAGAAAAACGAAAAACGAAACGTTGTTTCTCTTTGCATGTGACATTTCACAATCCAAGGCCTATCACATGTGAACCCTAACCTACCTCTTGTACATATTAATCAAAATTGGGAACGTCAAACTCAAAATCAGATGGTGAGATTGGAGCTGAATTTTTTAGACTGAAAATTTTAGGTGGAAAAGTTATTTTTTTTCGACCTAAGATAGGTTGAGATTGGAATTGCTCTAAAGTAGACCAACTGCTTTTGCCTTTGTTAACACAAAAAGGTTACGATACTTGGTAAATACAATCTTCTTTATCCACGTAATATAATGTATTAATTTTGGAATTCACTACACAACAAATAAAGGAAATTGAGAAGTAAACATATTGTAGCTTATAATATACCAATTAAGTACAATTTAATAACTTCATAAAAAAAAAGTACAATTTAATAAAGCAGAATATCTTAAACATGAAGATTTTTGGTTGCACAAAAATAAATCAACGACAACAAGTATATGGAAAAGTATGCTTGAACTGCGTCAGTTTATAGAATGAATGAAGGCGACTAGTTAAATGGAGCTTCTAAATACATAAAAAGGTCCTAATCATAAATTTAATGACTTGGGGTCTTGGACGTTAGGTCAAGCTAACTAGAAGTAAAATTGAAGCTCTTCTTCTTTTTGGTCACCTTCAATATTAGTAAAACGTACAGATAAGGGAGACTCTAATAAGGGTCTAAGTTTATCGCTACATGTGTCTCTTTTACTCATACGCCCTTAACAAAAAATTTCTATCAGAATGCCAATAACAACAAAGAGAGTTACAGTAAACACTTAATAAACTATATGACTTTTGTGTCGTTGCAGTATACAACTAAGAACAAACCAATAGAAGTTCGGGAGAATCTCATCTCATTTTGGAAATATTGTTAGCCAAAATGTGTTTGACCTAAAAATATGTTTGTCAATCGTTTATTTTTATGATTTGTTTGAAATTTTATTATAATATTGTTCGAAATTTTATAATATAGATTTATCTTGAGAATCCAGTAATAATAAGAAAAAAAAACTTAGTAAAGCACTTCTAAAAATAAATAAGAATTTTAAGATAACAAAAAGTAAAATAAAGCAATGGGGAGGATGCCCTAACAAGTCGTTGAACCCAACCACCATTTGGAAGAGGTAGTAAACCCCTCCCTTGGAACTCCAAGTTTCTAGCGGGACCCTAACTAAATAGAAACCTTCTCTTTTTTCTTTTGTTGAGAAAATAGAAACCTTCATAAAAAAAGAAATTTCATTAACTATTTAGAAATCATCACTTACCTAAATTGTTTCCCAATCAGATTTCTAATCCCTACCTAGATTGTATTCAAATTGGCCTTTATAAAAACGTCCTCCATATCTTCGTCGATTATATACCATTCATTCTTGTTCTGTCTGACTTTCAGTTTCATTATCTTAACCTAATTAGGGTTTACTTTAAATTGCTAAATCTAATTAGGATTTCTATATATTTTTCTTAAAAACAGAGGAAGTGTGAAAGAAACTAGGGTTTTGGGTTGAGATTAATACTAGTTGTAAATATGCCTGATTTGGTGAGAGAAAGATTATATCTAGGTGACATTAATGATGCTGTTGAAATTCTTCAAGATGAGAAAACAGAATTTAAATTTATTATCTCTCTACTTAGTTCTGCTTCAATATCTATATTCACAGAATGGCATTATTCATCTTCTTTAATCCCACATCAAGAAATCAAGAAAGTTTTTAAGGATGATGAAGAAGAAATAGGTAAGCTTTTATATTTGAAGGAATTTGCTGGGAAAGATTTGAAATTAGTGAGAATGGCAGTTCCTTTTGAAGATATTGAGAATGAGAATTTATTAGATAGTTTAGAATTTTGTTTGGATTTTATTGAAGAAAGTAGAAAAGAAGGTTCTATTTTGGTTCATTGTTTTGCTGGTGTTTCTAGAAGTGCTTCTATTATTTTAGCTTATCTAATGAGAACCGAAAAACTATCTCGAGACGATGCGCTTGAGTCTTTGAGACAGAGTCGTGACATTGTCTGCCCTAATAAAGGTTTCTTGAATCAATTAAAGATGTTTGAAGAAATGGGTTACAAAATTGATCATGGAAGCTCCATTTACAAGAGATTTCACTTGAAAATATTAAGTGATATGTACAAAAGAGGTGAGAAAATAGACATTTCAAGATTCGGCGTTGATCCGGGGGTTTCTACGAGTGGAGGGAAATCAAATCTTGAATATAGGTGCATGAAGTGCAAGAGAATTGTTGCAAGAGAGGATAATATAATGGGACATACGCCAGGAGAGAATGAGACATTCTCAAACTGGATAAAGAACAAAAGTATCAAATCAGTGAACAAGTCTTATGATCAAGAATGCTCTTCCATTTTTGTTGAGCCCCTTCAATGGATGAGTATGGTTTTAGAAGGTGGTGGAATGGAAGGGAAGCTATCATGTGTTGGTTGTGAAGCTAGGTTAGGTCATTTTAACTGGTCAGGTATACAGTGCAATTGTGGTAGTTTGATAGTTCCAGCATTTCAGCTCCAAAAATCTCGAGTCGATTTAGCATCTTTTAGTACGGGTGGAAGAAAATCGCAGAAAAAGAAGTGAGTCTTATGTTTTTGTGTGGCGAATAATATTTTAATATCTAGTTTATTGATTTTAAAAATATAAATATAAAATTTCTCTGTGTCGTACAATTCTCACGCTTCTCTTTGCATGTGACATTTTTTTCTAGCGCAAAACTCATTTTCGTATTTGGTGGAGTGAAGTGAATTCACAACCCAAGGCCTATCACATATGCGAACCTTAACCTACCTCTTGTACATACTACATCAAATTTGGGAACGTGAAACTCAAAATCGGATGCAATAAATGGGCGAGGTTCAAATATTATGTATATTATGAGTGGCCGGTGACTTTATACATATCAATCTTGTTGTGTTGACAAGTTCGACAACTGACTTGGTCCAATTAAATTGACCTGCCCAGCTCACTTATTGGTGCTGGGTCTAAATAATTTATTGGGGTTTCGGGGTGACATTAAGGAAATAGCAACAAATGTTAAGAGATTTTCTAAGAAACACAATTCCTAGTTTGGCCAATCATATAGCACGCCAAAGCTCATATTAACACATACAAATCTGATTCAGGTATATGAAAAAAAATAAACACTATCTCACAAAACCTCTACGGTTCTTCACAAGAGCTTATTAAACATCTATCTCAGTCAGATTTCATGTCGTAAAGAAGATAATATACAACACAATAAAGAAAAACATCTCGAGAAGAGAAGATCGACGATGTTACATCACAGTAGATGGATAATGAAAATATAAACCCACTCCGTTAACTTTAATCGGTTAAATAACACGAGGAAGCTTTGTTCCGGCACAACATAAAGGAATCCCAGGTCCCCACCTTTGGTATAAGGCCCCATGCCCTGAATAAAGAAACAACTATGAGTAAATAGATTATTCCGATGAAGAATAAGGCTTTGAAGTCATGCATTCTTACAAAAAGACTCGCGGATCTAAAAGTTTCTTCCACCTTAAATTGGATATGTCCAAAGCTTTCGATCGCATTGAGTGAAACTATCTTACCACCATTATGACAAAGATGGGTTTCTCTTCTAAATGGATTCAACTCATCAACGTCTGTCTAAACTCTTCCTCTATGGCCACTCTGGTAAATGGATGTCCTGGTGCCACTTTTGAGGTGAGTCGTGGCATCCGCCAGGGTGATCCTCTCTCTCCCTTCCTTTTTGTCATAGTCGTGGAAGGCCTTAGTCGAATGCTCGAAAGTTCGACTCACCCTTATCAGTTCGAGGGTTTTCCGACTTTTTTTCCAACAAAGTGTCCGTCCGTAACCGTTTTGATAGTCGGGCATACTGGGTATCGGTCGGTCAGCCACCGGTCACTACTAAACAAATAAAGAAATGTTTGTTCGAAATTAAGACTGTTTAGTAGCTAGATACAACTTTCTAAAGTCCCACGTTACAATTCCAAAAAATAAATGATTACGAAATTGAAAGATAAGCATTGAGATTTATCATGGATTATGATCGGTTCTATTCTTCTTCTCTTCGATTAGGATCTATGTATTGTGGATTCTAGGGTTACTGATGAGATATTGAGATCTTGGAGGAGAGAGACTAGAGAAGTAGAAAGGCGAAGACAATTCGGCCGGACGAACTATATAAGCGGACGGACTCGGTCGGACCACCGAGTAAGGACCTATGCCCGCGTCCATCCGCTTAAGTTCTTCCGGTCGGACGGGTACAGACCGATTCAGGCACCAGACGGTCACTGATCCTTCGACTCGGGCAGTCGAGGGCGGGTTCCGGTTTCCAGGCTAAAATTCCACCCCTGATTGTACCTAGTACTTTTAGTTGCGGTTCAAAAGGCCAATTAAGGAGAAAAAAACAAATTAGGAGCCATTCAAGATGGACACGCATAAAATTAGGAGCCATAAGTAAGTTTTACATATTACATATGTATAGGGGTGGGAATCGGGCGGGTATGGGCGCCCACGGGTAAAAACACTTCGGGCTCGGGCGGGTCGGGTAGATCTTCTCTTTGGCTATTAGGGTAGTCGGGTAGATCGGGCGGGTAATTTTTAATTTTCCTCTGCCCAAAGCCCGCCCACACCCACTAAAGGAGTCGGTTGTCGGGCAACGGGCGGCTCGGGTGTCGGGCATAGTTCTTCATCCAAGTCTAAATCATTTTTTTATTTGTTTGTTTAGGGAATCACTTCATTTCTTCTTTCATATTTCAGTAGATTGTTAATGGATATATATATATATATATATATATATATATATATATGTTTGTATTTGGTCTTAGTAATAGATCTTGTTTACAGAATTGTATTGGTCTTAGTTATAGATAATCAGAAACTCATAGAGGAAAGATAAAGAAAGAAAGATTAACTAGAGAGAAAGAAATGGAAGAACGAGAAACACTAGCAGAGTACCAGAACGACAGAAAGAAAAGTGGAAAAGGCAGAAGTTTAGGGAACGTGGGGTATATATAATAGGGTAGTGGTGGAGTTATTAACCCTACATCTAACGGATGAGCGATATCTTATAGATCCCTCATCTAACGACATACGTTCTCTCCCCTTAGTGAAGATTTGAAGTGAATTTCTTCTTTTAGGCTTCCCAATGGACCACAAATGGGCGGATATATATATAGGCACCAATCGGACTTGCCCTATCGGACTCGGGTGTGGGCGGGAGGTCGGGCAATGGGTTTTACCCGCACCCGCCCACCAAATTTCATCTGGTCGGGCGGGATCTATCCGCAACGGGTAGCGGGTGCCCGTGGTCAGTCATGGGCTCGGGTACCCATGGGCGGTTTCAGGCTCGCGGGCAACATTCCCACCCCTACATATGTAGGTGTCAATTGTCATTGCCAAGTAAAAGTAAAAGTGATTCCCTCACTAATATCTCTCGGCGTGAGAACCTTCATAAAAAAAAAAAACCCGTTAACTATTTAGAAATCTTCACTTACCTTATTGTTTCATTATTGTTTCCCAATCAGATTCTGTTTATATTTCTATTCCCTACCCATATTGTATTTAGATTGGCCTTTATAAAAACCTCCTCGATTTCTATTCATTCTTATTCTCTCTGCTTTTCAGTTTGCATTATATTAACTATAAACCTAATTAGAGTTTCTATATATTTTTCTTAAAACAGAGGAAGTGTGAAAGAAACTAGGGTTTTGGGTTGAGATTAATACTAGTTGTAAATATGCCTGATTTGGTGAGAGAAAGATTATATCTAGGTGATATTAATGATGCTGTTGAAATTCTTCAAGATGAGAAAACAGAATTTAAATTTATTATCTCTCTACTTAGTTCTGCTTCAATATCTACTATATTCACAGAATGGCATTATTCATCTTCTTTAATCCCACATCAACCTCTCAAATCAAAAAAAAGAAAAAAGAAAGAAGAAATCCCACATCAAGAAATCAAGAAAGTCTTTAAGGATGAAGAAGAAGAAAAAAAGGGTAAGCTTTTATATTTGAAAGAATTTGCTGGAAAAGATTTGAAATTAGTGAGAATGGCAGTTCCTCTTAAAGATGTTGAGAATGAGAATTTATTAGATCGTTTAGAATTTTGTTTGGATTTTATTGAAGAAAGTATAAAAGAAGGTTCTATTTTAGTTCATTGCTTTGCTGGTGTTTCTAGAAGTGCTTCTATTGTTTTAGCATATCTAATGAGAACCGAACAATTATCTCGAGACGATGCGCTTGAGTCTTTGAGACAGAGTCGTAACATTGCTCGACCTAATAAAGGTTTTTTGAATCAATTAAAGATGTTTGAAGAAATGGGTTACAAAATTGATCGTGGAAGCTCCATATACAAGCGATTTCACTTGAACATATTAAGTGATGTATACAAAAGAGGTGAGCGAATAGACATTTCAAGATTCGACGTTGATCCGGGGGTCTTTCAAGATTCGACGTTGATCCGGGGGTCTATCCAACAACATTGGGAGGGAAATCAAAGCTCGAATATCACTGCGCGAAGTGCAAGAGAATTGTTGCAAGAGAGGAGAATAGAATGGGACATACAACAAGAGAGAATGAGGTATTCTCAAACCGGATAAAGTACTACAAAAGTATCAAATCGATAAACAAGTCTTATGATCAAGAATGATCTTCTATTTTTGTTGAACCTCTTGGATGGATGACTATGGTTTCAGATGGTGGTGGAATGGAAGAAAAGTTGTCAGGTATACAATGCAATTGCGGTAGTTTGATAGTTCCAGCATTTCAGCTCCAAAAATCTCGGGTCGATTTAGCATCTTTTAGTATGGGTGATTGGGTGGAAGAAAATAGCATAAAAAGAAGTGATTCTTTTGTTATTCTTTTGTTTTTGTGTCGCAATGGCCAAATTAAGAGTCCCATATTGGTGGCCGAACTTATTTTCATATTTTTTTCTTTTAAGTTTATCTTTATTTATTTAATAACTTTTCTTGAAATAATTCAAGGATTATAATTTTCATTTTAAAATTACATATAACTATTTATTGCTAATTTGATTTCTCATTTGATTGTAACTAAATTTCTAGTTGGTGAGTCAATCAAATTTGGCCATTAATAATTTAGAATAATAAGATTAATCACACTCTCAACACTTATTGCTCCACCATAAAATCGGAAGAGGCAATAACCGTCTTTCTCTCTCTTAAATCTTCATCCCTCTGCTCTCTCTAAGATCCAATCTCCCCACTAGTTTTATACAATACTATGAGTAGCCGTCCCTCTCTCTCTCTCTCTCTCTCTCCCTCCCTCCCTCCCTCCTTTCTGGTGAGAGAGAAAGAGTGGTTACGAACGTGATTGGAGGGATTAATGAGTATGGGTTGGGTTGGGATTGTGGTTGCTAAATTTCACAATTGTCAACACCAAGTGCAAAATATTTGTTGGGACCGTCAGAAGGAATTGAATTGAGATCTTCTTCTTCGGCAAATACATCGTGTTCATCATCTTCTTCTTGTTCGTGTTTCGTTGGGTTGATTTGTTTTCCGTGTTTGATCTAATGATGATTCCATACAAATATAACATTAATCGATCTAGGGTTTCATCTATTTACGGTTCCATAAGTTTAGCGGTTTCGTCAATGTATGGATTCTATCTAGGGCTTCAATCCTTCATCACATTGTATTGAATTGAGAGGGTAGGATTTAGAGAAATACTGTGCAACAAGAGGACAACATCTATTTAATCAAGAGGACAACAACTTCTACAATCAAGAGGACAACATATTATCCCATCGACAACCTATACTTGGTTCTTCCTTCATACATAATTAGTATAATAAGTTTACGACCTTTAGGGTCTTCTCATCTGCGATCTTTAGGATCTTTTTATTCTGTGATGTTTAGGATTTTTTCATTTCGTTTTTGTAATATTGTACTCCTTTACCTTCATGTTGCCCTATACTTTTGTAAGTTCATGTTGTGATTTACTTTGGTAAATCCATGTCGTATCTAAAGGAGTCAAAACTCTCTTAACCATGTAATGTATTGGATTAGTTTCCTTCATACGAATGAAGGTGTGGTTTATCAAAAAAAATAAAAATGATTAGATTAATCCTAAAGAACGAAATTACAACCTAAAAGCAAGATCAAATTACACGTTCTATATGTATAAATATAAGCTTCTATCAACTTTATTACTACCCGTCAAAAATAACTTATCCCGAAAAAAAGAAGTGACAGCTGTGGGATTTGAACCCACGCCCTTTCGGACCAGAGCCTAAATCTGGCGCCTTAGACCACTCGGCCAAACTGTCTTGGTTGATGTTAGATTTATATTTCACATATTTAATACCTCTCGACTAGCTACAGATGATGCATCACCAATTCTCACAACAACTAGCTCTTCAATTTATTATGTGATAGACTGGTAGTTATGATACTTCCTTCAGGATGTTTATTTTCATTGAACCGGCAATGTCTGATTTGTCTGGATGATTTATTTTGAGTTTATTTTCGATTCATTTGGACAATTCATATAATGAAAGAAAAACAAACAGTACGCTCCCTTTCTCTGTGTTGTACGATTCTCACGCTTCTCTTTGCATGTAACATTCTTTTCTTGCGCAACTCTCATCTTGTTATGTTGACAAGTTCGACAATTGACGTGGTCCTATTAAATTGACCTGCCCAGCTCACTTATTGGTGCTGGGTCTAAAAAATTTATCGGTTTTCGGGTGACATCAAGGAACTAGCAACAAATATTAAGAGATCTTCTCAGAAACATAATTCCTAGTTTGGCCAATCATATAGCATGCCAAAGCTCATATTAAATAAGTAAAATACACATAAATCTGATTCAGGTATATTAAAAAAAAATAAACACTATCTCACAAAACCTCTACGGTTCTTCATAAGAACTTATTAAACATCTGTCTCGGTCAGATTTCATGCCGTAAAAGAAGATAATATACAACACAGTAAAGAAAACACCTCGAAAATCGAGAAGAGAAGATCGACGATGTTACATTATAGTAAATGGGTAATAAAAATATAAAACTCACTCTGGTAATTTTAATCGGTTAAATAACACAAGGAAGCTTTGTTCCGGCACAACATAAAGGAATCCCAAATCCGCACCTTTGGTATAAGGCCCCATGCCCTGAATAAAGCAACAACTATGAGTAAATAGAGTCGCTTGTTTTATTCCGATCAAGAACTCAACTATCAAAACAACATTTGGTATATAACTGGCAACTTTCAAGAGATATATAGATCGAACATACAACCTAGTGATCCAGTGTTCCTAACCTTTTACCTATATAGGATGACAACTCTAAGATAATTAATTCTAGTTCCAATTGGTTTTCAGGTATTAAGTTCTGATTTTCGGATACTTCAATCTAAATAACGAAAAATGTTAACATCGATATTTGAACCTAGTTCATGTTCCTGTTAATCTGGTTTTGGTTCTATAGGATATCAAAGCACCCAGAGATGGAATTTAAAAGATAAAAAGAACTGAAACTGATTTGCTGAATATCTTCTTACCTTCCCTCTGAGTTGTAGTAGTTCACCATCGACCCACTTTGCATTACGAAACCCAAACTCTGCTATTCTTCCTTGGCCTTTGTAACTTGCAACCTAGATGAATAGCTCAGCTTATCAATTTCTATGTTTAAAAATGGCAAAGAAACAAAATTATCATGGCCTCTGAAGCTGAAAAAAAGAGAGTTATTTGAGTACCACTCCAAGTTCATCTGGAAAAGTCCCACGATTAGCAACTCGATTCCCTTTACCAATTTTAGCGCGAAAAGTTACCTGCAAATCAAAGGTTAAAAGAATGAAAATTTGTGTTAGTTATAGAACAAACTAGAGAAAATGCACCAGCCCAATAACAATAAACTTAATTGTGTAAAGACCTCTCCAGCAGGAAGATTTATATCGCCCGTTAGCTTTACTGCCTCAACATACTCGAAAAATTCAACATTGTCTGTGTCATTTGTACTATTCCATTGACCAAATTTGCGTCTCAACTGTACAACTTCAGGGCCATAGGGTCCAAATGCTCCTACGAACAGACCTACATATTGTTTAGCTCAGGTTAAGAACCACTGGAGTTCATGAAGTAAATCAAGTATTGTTCGTAAAAAAAGGAAATCAAGAATACGGAAGTAACTCACCTTCAAAGGGATCCAAATCATCGTGGGAAGTGGTTATTCGTCTAAATTTTGTATTTGTGGATAGTCTGTTGTGCTTCTTTTGTGCTTGACTAACTGCAAGCTTGACTATCTCACGTACATCTTTAGAAATCTAAAATAAAAATAGTAAATTAATTATTCACTCTGAAGCTAAAATAGCAAACCCTTAAAGCCAAATCGATGGACTAAATGACAGTTTAAACGATCAAATCAGGAGAGCTAAAAAGTATCATATTTGTGAAAAGAGAAGTACTAAAACCCTTACTAAGGAAAATGAAACACTTAGATGTTTATCTTATCTCACCTTGGACGGAACCTTATCTGTACTCCAAAATGCCTTGGCAACATCAAGAGGCATGAGCTCAGAAAGCCCCTGAGCTGCAACTGTCGCGACCTTGACATTTGACACATCTGCTTCACCAGCATCGGCAACTTTATTTTCCTCGGATATATGTAGGACAAATGAATCCTTTTCCATATCCTTTATTTCAGCCGGGCATCGCACGAAATCATCCTTCGATGGTTTATCCTCTTGATTGTGTAACACCCCACCCACAAAAAGTTTCATAGCTAAGCTCTTGGCCTCATCTCTTGCATTTGTATTTTCTGTCAGTTGAATCCCCTCAGGATGAACATTATCCAGGCTATCAGCTTCATCTTCAGAACTCTCAGAAGCATCTGTATTCTCGACTTCATTGTCCTGCACTAACTGCTCTAGAGATTCATCGTCCTGTATTATCTCCTCTGAAACATTTACATTCATGACTTTTAATTTTAGTCCTGGAATTTTATCTTTAAGAAAGTTTATGACTCCTTTAATCGCTTCTTCACTTGTATCCTTAATGTTCACACTCTTAATTTCCTTTTCTGGCTCAGATTCTTCGTTCTCCACAATGTCTTTCGTAGGTGAGGTCTCTGAGTTGACATTAGGGAGGTCCTTTGTCAATTTTGATTTTGATGAGAGAGAGTAGTCCGTAGAATTGCTTTTGGTTCGCCGTAAAAATACAACCTGACCAAATATAAGAATTAAGAGCATCATATGCAAAACTTTCAACATGGCATAGGAAGCACCGTGCAAGAAAACAAGTTATGTACTACTCTATATCGAGACTGATTTCTGTTCTATACAAGCCCACTGGTTAACATGTGACACCATTAAGGTTGTGTTTGATACCCTCGTTTCCATGGAAGTGTGGGCCCACTAACTTAAAATGTTCACAAAAAGTAGTTTTGACTTTTGATACACTTACATGGAGGACCAGTGTTAGTTTCCCGCAAGAAATAATTTAGGTATAACAAGTGGAAATGAACATATTTTCTTGCTATGAAACACGGCTTAAGATCATTTAAATAAATAGGAGGATATGACAATTATCAAATCATCATAAGTTTTGAAAAACCAGTTCCCTACTTATTTGTAAGTCTAATATTACTCATCATGTGAATCATATATAGCATGCCCTGTACATGCTCACTTTGAAACCATCAATTTGAGCCAAAGTAGACTACCAAAAAGTAATTTGATTACTGGTAGTCTAAACGAGTCACTATTTCAGTGATCAATATGTCGAGACTCCATAAAGAAATTGCTATTGACACAATTAAAATTATCTACAATTACCTGCATAACGTATCTCTGGTTGGTATCTTTGACAACAAAAATTTCAAACAAGGGGGTTCCTGAAGATCCAGTAACCAGTTGCCTGACAAAAAGAAATTAATGACTAGTTTCGTAATTCATGATACACATAAATTATTCCAAAATCATTAAGATTGAATCTAGACAGAGTTCTAACCTTGGAGTATAACTCTTGGCCGTAAATCTGCCTACACCGGGTGTTATTCTTATCACTCTGCCAAATGGATCATCAAAATCCTTTGAACAGCCAACCCACCAGCCTACCTGCAAATAAACTAAGAATTATTAATGGTTTCATACCCGAGATTCAATCTACATTAAAATGTCTTAACTTTTTGACTCTTTATATAATCCCCAAGAAACGCATTCTAGAAATAAAACAAGTAAACAACTTCAATAAAAATGACCAAACGAGATTTGAAGATCGACAACCGCTAGAGCAGTAAAATGAATCATAAAGATCGACGAACACTACTCATCACAACTCTTACCCCTGAGTGATAATACATAATCTAGTACTATGCTTTAAGCAGAATTGTATTGTGGGTGATACAAAGAGATTACCAAATTGCTCCCTGTAAGTCGACATAGCTTTGACGCTTCATGGTATCGCTCCTCATCTATTGCACTCTGTAAATGAACAAATAAATAAATTCAGAACTCATAATCTAGCAATAAATGAATAAATACATTATCGAATACGATTCCAAGTTCATATAATAGTGAATTAACCTTCAATTGGGACATAATTTCAGCTACATAATCCTTTGATGTTGCTTCTAAAATAGCCCTTTTTAGCTTAGTTGCTTCTTCAAAGTCCTCCTTCTCAATTGCCTCTTTTAATTGAAACTGTAAACAATTCATTAATAACAGTCAACTTCCTCTTTCAAGGTCCCAAACATTTTAGTACTAACAAGTAAAAACATATCATATAAACAAATACCCACAACTAAAAAAGAGTAAAATTCAAGTAAGAACCAATCAATTGTTCAAATTTCAATGACCTAGAATATAAAGTATACTAATTAGCATTTATATAAAGGTAATGAGGGTAACCTTGAGAACAGAAGAAAGAGATTCAATTTCTTCGATTTCAGAGAACCGGCGATTCCAACGATTCCAATCCCAATCATCAGAAGAAGAAGAGGAAGAAGAAGAAGAAGAAGATGAGTTGACGGAGGTGGTGCAACGGCAAGAAAGGTTGAGATTTCGAGTGTTTAATTTGGGTTTAGTTGAACAAATAGAAATGAGATTGCTTTCTTTCTTGCTGGTAGTCCAAGAATCTGAACAAAATCTAAATTGAAGCAGTGGGATTGCGTTCTGCAATCCCCTTCCACTGCTCACCGCCATGAATCTTCTCTTCTTCTGCTGGTCTTCTCAACTCCTCTCAGCTGAGGTAGAGAGACGAAGGCTAGAGAGAGAGAGAGAGTAGAGTTTACGGATAGAATAGAATTCTAAAGTGTCCCCTGTCCGCATATTCAACAACAAATATAATATGCCCCATCAACCCTTTATGATTGACATTACAATGACATCATTACATCAAAAATATAATAAACGCGATAACCGTCAAATTTAAAGTTTTGAACTATTATAGGAACGGATTAAGTCCAATTAAACTACTGTCTAAAAACAAATAAACTACGAGTCTAGACCTAATTGAACTAATACCTTACTAACTCAAGTTCAATAGACTCTAGATTTCACCTAACCTGAGATTTGAACCTTAGACCTCTAAGGGTTTAGAATACATTTTTCTTTTTTTTTGATGAAATAGGGTTTAGAATACATGTCTTACAAAATATAGAGAGACATGACATGAATGGAAGAACCACACTAATTGGCTTATCTATAACATTAAGATCGTTAGAAGTTATATGAAGACCTATAAAACTCATCCTAAGGAATTTCAAAGTTCATTAATCTAGACTATCTTTACTGCTCAATTATATGGAAAACATCACGAAGATAAATTATTTTGAATCTAAAACCTCAAAAGCTTAAGAGGAGATATGTGAACTATTGCAACAATGGCCTATTAACTTCAGATCATATTTATTCAAAAAAAAAAGAACTTCAGATCATATACCATAAGAAGTTTCAACAAATTACTATTTGGATTTGAAACCTCAAAGAGAGGTTCTTTCATTATTGATACGATATTCCGTCCGTGTCTTTCAAGAACCCCCAAACCTCTATCTGTTTAACCACATAAAACTAGATTTTCCTTAGAACTCTTCTTATTACTATGATTTAGTTATATCTTTCATGAAATAGACAATAAGCAGATACAATTCTTCTCAACATTTTCCACAGTTATAAGTTATAACCATATCATTTTTTTTAATAATAAGGAAACTTCGATTTCATTAAATTCATACCAATTTCAATACATCTCATTGTACTTTCAGGGATATTACAAGGCAGCCATTCTCATACTTGTCCATCCTTTGAGACAGATGAGGCTAATGTATGTGCTGCTTCACTTCGAGTGCTCAAACAATGAAATTGAAATATTATCCGAAATGCAGAGAATCAAACTGTTCTTCGAATTGGTGGATATCTGCAATTATTCGTCTGTAGCTCCAATGAATCTGGTACAACTAAGGTTCTGTTTGTATTATTTGTCTGTAGCTCCTATCTCTCAGTGTATCGATGCCAACAAAAAAAAACTGCCAGTCAAAGAAATATTGAGATTATGGAAGAGCCCCGTTCTCTTTTCATTTGACAGAAAAGGTATGTACTGTTTTCATCTTCTCTAGAGGTTCCGTCTGTATTTAAACCAACAAAATTGCACAAAAGGTAAGAATGAAAAAACGCTCAGCTTCTTTAGATGTTTTTAAGCTACTGATGAAATTCAGTTGACTGTAACAGCTTCAGGCGCAGTAATTGCTGGAGCCTGAGCTACTGTTACAGATCTTCCCTCTTCTGCAACTTCCAAAACAGTGTCTGAATCATTGCTTACAACTGCAATATCAGGTGGTAATCTCACAGAGTGTGTTGCCGATAGGCCAGGTAAAACATTGGCGGAGGTCCGTCCTGTGACAGCTCTGAGAGTGAGGATGGAGCTGGGATCAAGATCTGGAAAAACATAACAACGGCATCGAGGGCACTTCACACTTAAGCGAAGCCACTCATCGATGCATTCAACATGGAAGTTATGTGCACAAGGGAGGCCACGCACCTGCATAAATTTCAAAAGTAAGATAATAGATCTTAAAAGACTCAATACTATTTAGAAAGATTATACTTGTTTTTTGCTTTTATACCAAAATTTACTTTATAAGTTCAAAATTTTTTAATCATCTAACATCAACTCTGGGACAAATTTGTATATAATGAAATCAGACCATAAAACAAGGTAGTCTTCTTAAGTAAAGACTTGCTATTACTTATCATCTGAAAACACATGTATTAGAGATGACGGTGGTGTTTGTTTTTTAATGTCTGAATCTGAAAACGAGCTTATTTATTTATTTATATTTAGTAACTTTTGGTCTTTCTATTTAAGATCTTAAAGGGACCAAGGGGGTGACATATCATAATTCATAAAGGACACGCTCGATAAGAGCAGAATTATGTAACAAAAGTCCAGGGTTTACATGGGCATGCTACAAATTGTTGAGCTTGTCTAGTCATTTCATGGTTAAACGGTGAATCATACCTCATTACCCACACAAAATTCTTCGAGGCAGATTGAGCATTCACTGCAATCAACTGGAACAGCCTTTAGTTTGAACTTGGGAAGCTCCTGGATAAGAACCTCCACTGCTCTTCGCTGCAAACACAGAAAAACTAGCGATAGAAAAATTGCATTGTGAGCCCTGTAACGATAGAGACTTGGCGATGTAACCTAGAACAAAGTAAGAATACATGGCTCCCTCAAACTTCTAGGTAGTGGTGGTGATATATATATATATATATATATATATATATATATATATATATAGAGAGAGAGAGAGAGAGAGAGAGAGAGAGAGAGAGAGAGAGAGAGAGAGAGAGAGAGATCAACTGATGTTTAAATAACGAAATCCTGACAATGAAGGAGTGTTAGATTGTTATGAACTGCAGATAGCATCTACCAAGAAGATATCAAACTAATAAATAAGCAGCATATCAAGTTACCTGCGGCGCAGTTAAGTAAGATCCTGGATGGTATGCAGCATCTTGGGCAACCGCTCCTCGCAGCTCCTCACCAGTGTTAGCTTCAAATGCCCAATCAGGTACCCTAATCATATCTACCAGAACCTGATGTAGTGTGTGAAAACCCATCAAGAGTTTGTAACATTCTATTAAATATATGGCTAGATATAGAAAGAAACGCATTAAAAAAGCATCATGTTCACATACATAATTCCAGAAACGTGTATCGATATTTCCTATCCTGGGCCTTACTAGTTGCTCAGTCTCGTCTTATTTTATCAGTCACCAACTCATTAGTCGTAATTGCATAATTTAGGTGGATTTCAGTTACTGATTTCTAAAATACACCATTTGGTTGCAAGAGAAAATAAACTGCCGTAGTTTGGGGTCATCTATCATACTATTGGTGTCTAATGTTTCAGGAATTACTGAGGCATTAACACAAGAATCGTCAAACAGACCCAACAGATGCTGTCTTTGCATAAAAGAGCTCATCTGTTATTATCTTGCGAACGTTCTGTGGCAGTTTGGTAATTCTTTCCCAAAAGCTTTAAATTCCAATGGTGTTTCTCACTTCATATGATGTTTGATCCATGGAAAGCTCCAGGACTTCTTAAGCAAGGAAGCAGGTTTGGAGTGTTATCGCTTTTGCAGTGGTTTGAGGAATTCGGAATGAAAGGAACAATGCCATCTCCGAAGGAGTAGAAGTTAAGACTGAGAAGATCATCGAGGATGTTAAAAATCTTCTTGCCCTTGGAGTAGAGGAGTAGATAAATGGGCTAAGTTTAATGACTTTTTGGACTTTATTTATCTTGGGGGGCTTTAATGGTAACATTGTGATTCCTGTTTCTCAGCTTGCAAATGTACACCCCCTAATAGCCTTCCTAAGCTTTAGAAGCTTGTGAATTCCGTCTCTTACAATATTAATTCAAATCATTCAAAAAATAAACACAGATTCCTTTATAACATAAACTAAGATTTCAAAGTAAATGTAGTTAAATTTGTGGTCATCCAACTCAAAACCAATTGACGATGAGTGGAGAGGACCTACACATTATATTCTTGGTTACTAGATCTAGATCACCATTTTCCCACGTGAAACTATTCTCACAAATGTAAACTAACTTCATTGACATGCAACAAATTAACAATACTGAAATGAAAATAATAATAAATATCAATCAAGGTCTCCAAGATTTAATGCATTTTGTTTAGCCCACAGCCCACCTAAAAAGTATATATGAGCTAATGGCTCCTGATCTGTTGCATAGCATTAAATGTGGTTTTTGCATACATCAAGACTTGTTTACTTTATTTCATCCCTTGAGAGCTAAGATTTGTTTATGGCACAGTGCTTTTTTGAAATAGCAAAGAGTAAATTTCCAAGTTTACCGACGTGCGAAACTGAATCTTTCCTTATACTTGCATTCTAGACTCTAAAAAGGTTTCAGTGATTCATCAAGTCCTAACAAGCAAATAAGCACACAACTTATAGAATTCCAAAAAAATGGGAATTGAGTGAAGAAATGTTGAGCATACTCCATATTCTGAAAATGGAATTCCCTGCTGAGCACGTAGCAAATGTACTTCTCTTCGAACACGCCACTACAAAAGTAATAGAAACAAAAAATATTAGATCAGACACTTGATTTCTACGAATATAAAAAAGAAAGGAGAGTGCACTGGGAACAAGAACTGTACGCAGAGAAATGAAAATACTTCCATTGAAGTCTCTGGTTTCATTGGTGTAACTCAAAAGAACCAGGAAGGCAACGAGGAATTACTTGCTTTCAAAGTTAATGAGTCTCGAATCAACATAACAATCTTTGGGTAAAAAGAGTAGTACTTCTAACCATCTTTTTGAACGTGGATTTACTTAGTAGCTCGTGTGATTTTCACATTAGCTATATCCAAAAGTCTCCAACGGAACATGTATCCAGATTGTCACTTATATCTATGAGGGAGTATCTGAGTATGTACTCACCAAAGACTGACTGAAAGCTTCTAAGTTAAATCATAACCTATTCCTTTTCACCAAGATTTAAAGGCAAAGTAGCATTACTCACCTTCGAAACAGACTTGCCTGCAATGTACGTAAGACCCCAATTGCTGGAGAACAACAAAATTAGGAATCCCCATTTCTGACTTTCATTAGGCAGCTGCAAGTATTTTAAAAAGATGATATATTAATGAAGATCTGTAGTAAGTTATTATCCTGTATAACTGAAAAATCAAGATTAGAAACTCACACAGCTTCTTGCATTAGAAAGCCAGACGATACCAATTACTAACCAAGTCCACAAGAAGGGGTAAAGTAGCAAAAGAAATGTTAGAACCACAATTCGTCCATAAAAGCGACTGCGCCTTTGCTCCCACCTTAGATCCCTATATGCATCAAACAAAGACAACATTATTATGTGCAACCCATGTAAAATGACATGGATGGACAAATTGACTGTTCCTTCTAGAAAAGTAAGGCCATGCTTGGCATGTGGGAATAGAATGAGATTGCCAGGGATTATATTTCGCATGGTGTTTGGTATAATGGAATTCATCAAGGGTTGCATTCTCAACTGAATAAGATTTCCCTGAGTGGGTTTGTGATTATATTTCACTTGGGATAGTAAATCATATAATCTACCGAAAAAATCAATCTGTACCAATCTTATTCCTATTCCTAAGTGCACCAAACTGTAAAGCAAAATATTGAGATTACTAGGAATCACATTCATATCATGTGCCCCAAACATGGCCAAATTGTTGAGAGAATCAGGAAATCCTCGTATAAACATTTGAAGTATTAAGGAAAACTATAAGGAAACCTTGTTTATGGATTCCCGTCTAATATTTAGCAACTCTAATAAGAATTATGAAGTTTGAGAAACATCTACCAGCATGACATTCATTGTCTAGTCATCACATCGTGTTATTCATAAAAGATAGAAAATTAGGTTGAAAAAACAAGATTTTTGCTAAATTATCAAACAAGAAATTTTTAAGATTCTCCTATGCAAATTTAGCAACTCTAGTAAGAATTTTGAAGTTTCAAAAAAAACTAGGCACATGCCGTTCATTGTCTGGTCATGATCCTCGTGTTATTCATTACTAAAAAACACAAAACTGGTTGCAGGCCCAATTTCGTGTTGGTCTTGGTTAAAAAGGCATGCCAATATTTTTTTTAGGTTGCGCTCTCACTGGGAAACCGTGCAAACTGTCCAAATTTGTGAAAGTGTTCTCATACTAACTAGTGCAAACCTTACATAGAGAGTTGAAACCTTACTAAGTTTACCACGTATTTTTTGGAATCAGCAGAAGGAACCTAAGAAAGTATCATCAAAAACACTAGAGAAGAATTACATATTATTGTATCTAATGCATTGTTAACCCACAAAGAATAGCATTATATTCAAATGGTATCACTTAGTCATAAAAATACTTATCCAAACGGACGAAACCAACGGTGAAAAGATTCGTAGTCCTACGGAAGCTAGAACCATTTAAACCCGAGGCACATTTTATGACTAACTAGTCAATTAAATCACTAGAAACACAAAATCTATCAAACAAACATCCCCAAATGAGACTACTTACAAACCCATTCCTGCAGCAAGTCCATTATCTGCGAACATCAAAACTCGAGAAATAAAGGCAGTCGTGCATTCAACCTGTGAATGAAATTGATATTTAGCAACTCCAGTTATATAAATACTCAAACACATGAAGAAGATGAATAAATTTGTAAGAGATATAAAACTTACTAGAATCCATAAATGCAAAGGGTATGTACAAAGATTAAGTTTCTTCCAATTGATAGAAACAATGATTCTAATCGTCAAATTGTTAAAGAATTCAAAACAATTTCAACAAATCCACAAATTATAACTTCATTGATGATCAAAATTGGATTACAAAAAGGATACACACTTATCGCCATCATCGACAAGAAAAATCCATCGTACCTGAATATTTTTTTGAAAGCAAAAGATGTAATTAGTTTTCTGCAACAATGAATTACTTCATTTCAAATAAATATAGAACTTACCACTTGAAATTGATACCCCTGGTTGCCATTGGAGATGAATTACATCAAAAACCCTAATATTCGTTCGACTTCGAGATTTTAATTCCTATACCGGTACTGATATGCGGTAATTAGTAGATATTCCTGAAGAACTTTGAAAGAGAGAGAGAGGAGAGAAGAAAGTTGAAGTAACAGAGTAGTGAAGCTTGGGCTGTCTGGCCTAACTAATGGCCTGATGGGCACGGATGGGCTCAGGATGACCTCTGAGCAGGGAAGTTTTTTTTTTTTTTTTGCGATCCCCCAATAGGGAAGTGTTACGTGTGGTTTGGCGATACAAAGATAAGTAACTTTACGACTTATTTGGGTACAAAATTGATGTAGAGGAATTGGTCGATAAATACATGGATGAAATAGAAGCGACCAAATACAAAAGTGACAGACTAAAACAGCCAAAACCGAAGCTACGGGTGTCAGAATTGGACGAAATTTTGAGGGATGGTGCGAAATAGCGTTCCGGTCATTCGTTGTTGCTTCGCCGCAACGGGCCCACTTTGAGGGGCAAATTTCCATCGTTTAGGGCTTCAAAACGAACTTTTTTTTTTCTATTTTTGGAATTGTTATCAGTTTAGGATTACTACTATTCTAGTATTTTATTTTATTAGGAGTTGCTATTGGAGTTTGACCAAGATTAGGAAACCCTATGTCTATATAAAGAGGGCTTAGAAGTTGTTTTAGTCATTCAATCAATAAAATTCAGTATTTTAGTATTCTTGTTATCAATTTCGGTTCTATAGTCTTTAGACGGAGTTCTAAGGCTTTTATCAGTTTTTCCGCTGCGTCAAAAACTATATAAGTTGTTGGCGTGAGAACCTCCCACTTCAGTTAAGTAAAAAAATTGACTTTATTTTCCTCCCCCTCTTTTCTCGTCACACCGTTCCCTAATAACACACCACTGACATACTGTCATTGTCGACTATCTTTCATTAAAAAAATAATTTGCTTCCTCTTCTAACCACCACAGGTATTTATCTCTTTATTTCTATATCTTTCTCGGCCTTGAAAATAATGGTGGTCAGAGATAGTCGGGGAAGAAGGGTGGAGGATTCCACGACAAACTTGGTGATATAATTGAAGTGTCTATAAAAGTAATGTGTGTGCTCATGTAAAAGTTTTGTTTTTATATTGTGCTAAGTCAATTAAGATTGACTTTGGGAACATCTTTATTTTTAGCCAAAAAATTTAAGGTTGTTTTTCAAATAGCCCCCAATTTTGTGATCAGCTTCCTGTCTAGCCCCCTACTTTATTTAAAATACTCAAATAGCCCCCCTTTTCAGTTACCGTTATAACACCGTTAACTGAAAAATTGGGCCATCTGAGTATTTTTGATAAAGTAGGGGGCTAGGCAGGAAGCTAGTCACAAAGTTGGGGGCTATTCGGGAAATAACCCAAAAATTTACCAAGTTATATTTCGCCCCCTTCATCTTCACCTCTCCTCCACCACCACAACTTCTGGCAATTGCCATTTTAGACCACCGACCACCACTGCCAACTCTTTTTTTTCTTTCCCTCTCTCTTTATTTCTCTCTTTCTCTATCTTTTTCTCTATATCTATATCTCTCATTCTTTCTTCACCTTTCTCTTTCTTTCTTTATCTATATCTCTCTTTCTCACGCTCGTTATCTCTCTCTCATGCCATTCTCTTTCTGTATCTCAATTTCTTTCATGCTCGTCCCCCCTTTCTCTTAATCTATCTTTTTATCTCACCCTCTCTCACAGTTGGTGAAGGGAATTGTTCCCTTGGCCGAAACCCCTTCGTTTGAGACGAATGGCACCTCGAGGAGGGTTTCCAACAAACCCCTCCTTAAGAGTTTCAGACTTTCGTGGTGTCGGTCAAGAGAATATACTATACACACTATACATCTTGTGGTCGGTCGACCAATCACGAAATTTTGGAGGAGGGTTCCGATGGAAACTTCTTGAGGTTTGCTTCCGACGAAGGGAACACTTCGTTTTGAAATAATTTAAAGAGAGAGAATGAGTCGGAGAGAGACATAATTAACATGGCGATTGGTAAGGGGAACTGAGGTTTGTTGTTGGGGAAACATTATGGTTGTTGACACATACACATTAGGAAATGGAGATAATACTATTACTTTATTACTTTAACGACCTTAAATGTTATAGATATTAAATTTGAAACTCGAAATTTCGAAAGACTCAAATCGAAATAGATTAACTTACATAGAAATAAGAAGACAAATTCTCACCCCTTCCTTCGTTCTTTCCTCTTCGACTCCTTCCCCTTTGAAGGTCTCAAACAAATCAAAGCAATTAATAAATTAGTGTCTAATTGGCAAGAAATGAGTTGTTGAATTAGTTGCAAAGTCTAGTCTAATTACATTATACAAATTTTGTTTATTTATGTAGTTAGAGAAATGTAGTATGAAGGTCGAAATATATATTTCACTGTTTTTAGCCATCCAAGGGGAATTTCACTAAACAATACCTAATTCTGCTTTTTTTTTTGCCAAATTTTGTAAGTTCAAGGAAGAAGGAGAAACCAAAATTTGACCCTAAAAATATTTGTCTGGAGAAATTTCTTACATCTTGAGAGAAAAGTGAGGTGGAGAGAGAGAAATGAGGGGGAGAGAGAGAGAGAGAGAGAGGAGGCAGAGAAGCTATTTTGCTTTCCCAAAATAAAATTGTCGTACAACATTGACCAACTTTTTACCAAGTCTTCACACCTCGGAAACTATTTTGCTTTCCCCAAAGCGTCAGCCCTTTGCTAAATGTTGTTAACTGGTGAAAATGAGAGAAAGCGACATGACAGAGAGATAGATAGAGAGAATGACAAGAGAGATAAATAGAGAAAGAGGGAGATGTAGATTAGGTGGCAGAAAGCAAACAACTTAACTTTTCGACTCAAAATAAAATTGTTTCCGGGTCAAATCTAATTGAACAAAGTCATTATTCCCCAAGTAAATTTTTGATACCCACACCCATCATCCTAATATATTTTTTATTTATATTTTTTGGAAGGTGACGACGAAGGTCATTACAATGACATTGATACATCAATGAGATGTGATAAACACAATAACTGCCAATAAATTATAACAAAAATGGGCCTAAGAGCATCTCCAATGCAAAACTAAAAAAGAATCTCCATTTGTCCTATGTGTCAACTTCCAATTAAGATTCTCAATAGGACACTCGTGTCCTCTTGAGATATTTCTATTCCACCTTCGACACGTCATCGTAGAGATCCAAATGAGTGTTATATTGGAGATAGTTTCAAGCAAAAACTCTTAAAATCCATTTAAGATTGAGTGCTGCATTGGAGATGCTGTAAAGCTCAACTACACAACGACCTAAAGACAACTGAAACTACGACCTATAGCCCAACTAAATTACTTTATTTATATTTTTAATAACCCAAGTTTAATTACCATAGATTCCACATTCTCTAAGAACCGAACCTGTGTCGTGCCCCCGTAGGTTCCAGACGCGATTATTTGGTAGGTCTGCTTAACTTATATATGTAGAAAGTTCAAGATGTGAGCATGAGTTAGTGTCCAGTGTCTTGGTCCCATGCTTGTTAATCCACTCAAGAGACTTGGGTTCGGATCCCCCATACTTGTTAAATTATTTGTTTTTTTTAGGCCAGCGCTTTGGGGAAAGCAAAATAGTTTCCGGAGTGTGAAGACTTGGTAAAAAATTGGTCAATTTTGTTTGACAATTTTATTTTGTAAGTTGTTAGAGGAAAATAAAAAACCCTCCACCTCACCTCACTCTCTCTCCACCTCACCTCTCTCTCTCTCTTCACCTCATCTTCTCTCTCTCCACCTCACCTCTCTCTCTTATCCGACTAGGTCGCCGACCAGAAAATTTTCCGGGCGGCGACCATGAAAAAGCCTTCGTCGGAGTTTCAGTATGTTGAAGAACAGACCGGAACTGGTCTGTTCTTCAACAGGCCAGATCCGGTCTGTTGAAGAATAGACCAGTTCCGCTATGTTCTTCAACATACCGGAACTCCGGCGAAGGGAAACCCCTTCGTCGGAGTTTCTAGAGAGAGAGTGAGTGAATTTTTTTTCTCGTGGTCGCCGGCGGTAAATGTTCCGGCCGGCGACCAAGTCGGAGAAGAGAGAGAGGTGAGGTGGAGACAGAGAGAGAGGTGAGGTGGAGAGAGAGGTGAGGTGGAGAGAGAGAGAGGTGAGGTGGAGGGTTTTTTATTTTGAACCATATTCCCCATAAAATAAGTTTCCCCAGAAACTTTTCAAAATTTTGCATATTCCCTTTAAAATTTCACACCCCGAAAACTATTTAGCTTTCCTCAAAGCGCTGACCATTTTTTATTGTACTTTGGTTTTTGCCCCCTAATTTTTACAAACTCTCTTTGAGGGTCCAATCTTTCTTTTTGGGCTTCCCTTTTTTTTTTGTCGTTTCTATGTTGACCAAACATTTTTTTTTTTTCTAAACTTGTGTTATTATCTTCCACTATCTTTCTCTCACTTACTTCTTTAAGGAACATAAATGGTGTTGAGTCTTTTCAAGATAAACAAGTTTCTTAATATTTTTTTTTTATAGAGATTTAACTTTTTTTATATAATTCAAATGTGAATTTAAGACTAATTATTCATATGAGATTATTGTCTAAAAAAAGCATAAGTTAACGACAGTCAAGTTTTATGAGAGTGTCACCATAAGTCCATGAGATATAGTGGTCACAAGTTTGACAAAAATACATGTAGTTTTAGACGATTCATTTATAACACAATAGCTAAATTATTGTAGTGTTTATTAGTGTATTACTCTCACAATCCATCATTAATTCTGATATTTGATCTTTCTTTTTTGATATTAATTATAATTAAAGAGTGCCCTCACAATGAATTTTCTTTTGAGTCCGTCACTGATCTAGATTATGCCAACACTATCGACTACTTACACCACCCATTGTTGAGAGTAAACGCCAAAGGGGAAGATCCAATAAATGTCACTTCTGAGTTTGTTTCCCGGCATTTACCACTTTACGTGTACGGGGTGATAAACCTCAGCAGCCCTCAATCTGGTGGCAAACCTGAAAATTTCTGCACAATTTCGGACTTTTTGTTCCCTCCCTTCGTTTCTATTACAAACAGATAGAAAAAGAAAGAGAGATAAATAGAACTCAAAAGTACTCCTTTTTTTACTACTCTCTGTTCTTCTCCTCTGTTGATTTCTAGGGTTTCTTCAGTTCTCCAATACCATTTTTTGTATTTTAATGTTCTGAAGCACAAACCTAATCGCTAAATTTGTTTCTGTTACCGAGTTGTTCTTTCTTAGGAAGGTCAATGGAGCTAATTTCCTGATTGATTTCTTTAATTTTTTTTTTTCCATGGGAGCTTATGAAAACGAACCAAATCACGTTAGAGAAACCCGATCTCAGTGGAACCCTAATATGGAAAGTGGTATTCATAATTTAGTTGATAAATTATCAGGAATAGGCGTTCATGATTCTTCTGAAGAAGATTATAATCTTCTTCAGGTTAGTAAAGCAGTTGAAGATGCTGAAAGGACAATCTTGCTACAGGTTAGGTTTAAACTTTCTAAAAGATTATCTTTTTATGTAGTGTTTAAATTTTGAACGAGTCTAATCATAGGTTTGTCTTACTTAATGATACTTATTTGACTAGATAACTAAGTCTCAACCTTGTCCTAATAATTATGTTTGTATGTTTATTGAGTTAGGTTTTTTTTGTATGCAATTTGTCAATGATTTGGCTTTAAAATTTGTAATTTTATTTCTTACACTTAACTTGGGTATCCCTGTGGTGGTTTATTTCTTACTTAATGAGAAATAGTATTACTATTATACCTGAAGGAACATTTCTTGTTATTGGTAATTAGAGAAGGGAAAAACAAACCCGCCCCAAAACTACAATCACATCTTTTGGTGGGGTACTTTATACCATTGGAATAGAAGAGGAAGGATGGCTAAAATACTTGTCTTATACTGGATTCTACTGTAAATGATGATGCTTTAATCCATATTCGATAAATTTGTGTAGCTGTATTGGGTTTTTTGAGTTTCATATAACTCGATTGCAGTTTTTCTATAATGAAATCTTGAGTTATATTCTTGCATGTTCTTATCCGACTGTCAATGCATTCATTCCCTCTTCAAAAAGGAAAAAACAAAACAAATTATACCCACCCAAACACTTAAGTTGAATTTCAGTGTCAGGGATTCATAGTTTTAAGTGCTTATTGTAATCCTAGATTCTTACACCTTCCTGTTTGTTGTATAACTAATGTAATTAAGAGCAGCACTTTATGCCATCGAAGGCACTAAGTTCACTATTCAGTGCTAAAATTTTCCTTTATTGGGTCAAGAAGGGTGTCTGCTGATGATTATTTGTCTCGTATTAATAGGTAGAAGAGAATAGCCGATTACGAGCTGAGCTTCAAAAGAGGACCCATGAACTAGAGAGATATGTAAGTGCTCTGTTTTTTTCTGTGGTATCATTTCACATGACATTTTTATTTTACTTCATCCGGAAACATACTGCTCCAAATAGTATTGCATTCGATTTGAATTATTAATAAGTTGTCTCTTTGTTGAGATATACTAGTTTTTCATAGATTTCTGGTATCGAGTTTTCCATGTTTGGTTTAAATGAGAAACAACCATGACCTTATGGAATTTGTAGGAGAAAGTAGAAGTTACTTAATGAATGGTCTCCCTCCCCCCCCCCCCCCCCCCCCCCCCCCCCCTCCCTCTCTCCCTCTCTCTTTGAGTCTCCAGAACTTTTAAAATGACCTACTCATTACTAAATGAACTAGTGTATGAATGGGTAGCTTATTTCGACTGACACGACGCTTGAAGAGGTGATTCTGACCCTAGCTGGGTTATGTGTGAGCTCTGCTATTATTATATTATAGGAACAAGAACTACAGAAATCCCACTTTTAGGCTCTAACTTATACCTATCAGGTAATTTATTCAAGTTTTGACTAGATAACAACATCTTTTTTGAAACTGAAGGGGTTCATTCATCTCAGCAAGCATAACAAATAAAACCTAGGTTCGAGTGGCATGCCTTTACTTTGCGTACTCAACTGACTGTTCTCCAACTCTACTGCTATCTTAACATTTATTTCTGTATACCTTATTGGCATGTAAGTTAAATTGTAGGTATCTTCTAGTTGTTAAGTCGGATTAAAATTTGAAGTGAACTGGCTAACTTATTAACGTAGGATCATACTTCATGTCTTCTGAGCATTTGTATCTTATATTCATAAAAGGATGCGACTATGAAGTTCCTCCACGATGATTTGTTTTTCCCTTCATGTCATGTGCATCAGTGATAGTTAGGCTATTCTCGTTCTCTACCCTCCTGATGGGCTTTTGTAATTACTTTTTTGGTTGCGTGTGTTCATGATATTCCATCACTATCACAGAAAAAGAATGACAGAGATATCCTGCTTAAAGTGTTCATGCTGTACCTTATCTTGTATATATTATTTCGTTGAGTAATCCTTTTAGCTTCTTTTGCAGAAATCAGACAAGCCAATTGGTTTAAGACCCCATTCGGATGGCATACACGACGATCATGTCGCGCATCAGTCAGATTCTTCTATAGGGAATCAAGAAGATAGCGTTAGATGGACAAATAACGGAACAATACTTGATTCACGGGGCAAACTTGCTCTCCAGAAAAATATTATACCCCAAAACGACCCTTGTTTACATGCCTGTGCAGAAGATCAGTACAATGAGACCAACAAGTCGAATGGGACTCCCACGGTGCTTCCCTGTAGACAGGCATCTGGAGACCATTTGTATTTCTCTCACCACTCCTCACCATCTTCGAGGTCCTTTTCTCCAGGCAGGTAATGTCAGACTCAAAAAACATACTTTATTAAGTCATTTATTGTAGTTAGGTTTTCCGAAGCAGAGTCATGTTAAGCTAATGTACATCTCTTGCAACCTCTGTCAAGTAGGTACCTGCGAGAAGGAGAGCATGATCCCAAAAATAATATATCTGAACAAGGACTGCCACCAGATTCTGAGATGGAGAATCAATCCAGCTTGTGGAAGCAGGTAATATCTTATTACCATAAGCTAATTATTCAAGTAATTTGGTAAGACTTTGATGGACCAAGAGATATATTTGCTGAAGGATATCATTCTTAAGGATCGTGAGCATGAAGAGGAGATTCTGCAGCTGCGTAAACATCTTGGTGAATATTCCATTAGGGTATAGCTCCTTATTGATCCCAACCATCACTTCGATGGGGATGTTTTTTTCTCAATGGTTTTTACCTTTTGATATTGTTCACTAAATGAAACAACTACCCTCCTTATTTGTAGGAAGCACAAATACGTAATGAGAAATATGCGCTAAAAAAACGTATAGCTTATATGCGAATGGTACGTAAAACCTTACTTGCATTTCTTTCAGTTTTTGTTTTATTATTTTTTCCACTTAGCTATTCTTTATATAGAGTCTTTTTTATTCAATGCATGCTTCAGGCATTTGATCAGCAGCAGCAAGACCTTGTTGACGCGGCATCAAAATCTCTTTCTTATCGTCAAGATATAATTGAGGAAAACATACGCCTTGCATATGCATTGCAGGTTCTCACCCTTTTCGAAGTCAAAGACTCATATGTGCAACTATTTGCTTTTCTAATAAGTTTATACCTTACAAAAGCTACTCTTGTTGGTGTCTTTTGTATGTCATGGTCAGAGAATATATCAGCTGGGAACCACAAATTCATTGTATTTTCCACTTCGATTTGTGAAAATGTTTTATTATGCATATAAAGCTCTGTACAACTAGACTATCTGCATATATATATATATATATATATATATATATATATATAGACACACACACACACATATAATCGTAGCTTGTGAGTCAGAATCCATTTACAATGCGTTTGTCAGGATCCATTTACAATGAGTTTGTCAGAATCTTTTACAATGACCACTGGGCTGATGTTCGGATGATCTAAAGTAATTTAATGTTACATTTTTCTCCTTATAATGTAGATCAGCCTCACCAAAAGTCATCTCATTTTACAACTTATAATTCCATAGCGGGCAGTTATTACAAATGGTGACTCAGTTGTGGTTTTACAGTGTATTTCAATACGCTTTGAGCTTCACACATTTCAGGAATAGTTGACTTTCATTGAGGATTATGATAAAGACCACATTGTCAAAAGAAATTATTTGTGGATCGTTCCCTTTGGGCCCCACAAGTCATCATAGAAGATTGTAAACTAAAAGCTTTGTATCGGACACCTGTATATATAGTATTCTATGGGATTAGGGAAGTTCTGTAAGTTACTTTATATTTCCTACTTCTGTATTTTCTAGTTCAGATTTATCCATGCTTCAATAACTCGGCTGCTACGTTATCTTGTTATGTGGATTTTGAAATTGTATTCTAGTTTGACTTTTAAACTCTTTTGTGGTACACCTCTTGATGACTGTAGTATCTTTTTGTGGTACGGGGAAGTGAGATTTTAGATCCAATTTAATCATATACAGGAACCAATTTTTATTGTGTAATCTAAATTTATGTATTGATGGTAAATTCAATTCTTACAGGCAGCACAGGAAGAAAGATCTATATTTGTATCAAACTTGTTGCCTCTGTTGGCTGATTACTCGTTGCAGCCACCAGTGCTTGATGCCCAGTCCATTGTTAGTAATCTTAAGGTTTGCACTGCTCTTATGGTCTTATCTATCTTTTTCTTTAACAAGAAAAATTTTTATTTTGTGGAGAACAGTTACAAGGTAAGCTAAGTCTTCAAGTTTGTTTTGTATATATATGTCGTGCAATAGTGGAACTTCAATCCACTTGTATCATGTATGCCGTGTCTATCCAAGATGGGTTTCGGCTTCACGAAGAAAAGACTCAAATCAAGTGGCTGTGGTTAATGGTTGACGGGCAGTATAGCTTGAGTTCATGATGTTTCCATTGGAGGATTTGGATGTTTTCCCGGTTTGGTGAAGCCAAACGCTGGAAATTATGAGCCAAGTTGTAGAAGAATAACCAAATTTGTTAACAACCTGATTGCAACAGATTATCTTTTCTTTCGGGCAAGAATGAGCAAAATCTAAATCTGTAAAACGAGAAATTTCTTTTTCTACACAAGGAGAGAAAATATACCTTCATAAGACGAGAGTAACTTCAGATGTCAGAGTATTTGCCTGTATCAGTCTATGCATACGTGCATGATCTGTTGAAGTCTTACATACAAAAGGCATGGACGATAATTTACTCTTTTTTTCTTGTAGGTCCTGTTTAAACATCTGCATGAGAAGCTAATTCTTACAGAGGTATGGTCTTTTAGATTAAGAATGCCAGGTACATTTGTTTCTTAGATCTGCTCTGATTTTCTTTTTCAATAGAAGCTCCTTGAAAAGATGTCTCCCTTTTATGTCATGGAGATATTGTGGAGCAGGACTATCTCCGTTGTAATGAAAAATACTTGCCGTTTGTAGCTTTAAGAACTTCTCTGCATTTATATTAATGTCACAGACAAAGTTGAAAGAATCTCAGTATCAACTAGCACCATGGCGATCTGAAGCGTCCAGTCCTGCACGTTTGACTTCTCAACCACCATCCCCTTATGTTGGTGCTACACTGACTACTTCAGTATGATCATGTATCTTTCTACAAATTTCTTCATATATCATATATGTCAAACTTTCTTCTTCTAAATTCTTATATTTCTATACCAGACCAAAAGTGGGTTAGAACTGGTGCCCCAGCCAGCCTACTCTCATGGACAGACGCCTATTTCTTCTCATTCAAATGCTCAACCAACCACTGATTGGAGCCCAGTGGGACACAATACAAATCAAACTGGTTTGGTTAGAATCGAGGCAAACAATGTGGAACCCGATAAAATGGGAATATCATCACCTTCTACAAGCAGGTGAATCCTTTTGTTACAGATTTACCTGCTAAAATGGGAAAATCATCACTTGTACAAGCCAATAATATGGCGTCAACCACTGATTGTAGTACACCTTCCTTTTATTACGGAGTTACTGCTTTAATATCTTTTTTGATTAATTATATACATGTCTTGCATCATCAATCAAACATATATGAATCCTTTATTACACACTGAGAACATAAGCCAGTAAATCTCTGTCGATCCACATATGGATCACTTGGCAGCTAGATCATTTGAATATGTGAGTATTATGCCCGTGAGGTATTTTGAGAAATGATAGAAGACAAATTTTCTGACAAAAAGAGGCTATAACATGTTAAAGGTGGATTGACATCATAATTTTTGTCTTCTTATCTTTCTCGCCGACCTCTTTTGTTCAGCTTGCTTCCATTCTGTTGGAAGCTTAAGCTTTTAAGTTTCTATTCCCTTATTTATGCATTCAACATTGCAAAAAACGATTCCAAGGTGGCAACTACTGTACACTTGTTTTCAGACAAAACCTGCCTTAGACTTGGATTCTGGAGAAGATTAAACAGTCTGAGGTCCCTAGTCTTGAATTATCAGACATTTGTATATTAAATAAATAGTACGAACAACTGGCACACTCTGAGTGTTGAGTAAGAAGTATCATCTTTCACAGTATCACTCATATAAAGGTAGTTTGACCTTTATGGTTTGCAATGACAGCCATGGGCGGTACCATTAAGAGACCGGCCCGGGCTGGGATTTGGGTCTATTCCCTTAAGTGTCTATATATACTTGTTCACGTCTTGTATTTGCATAAAGTGTTATGGGTAAGTTGGTTAAGTCTAGCAATTGAATGTTGAGGTCTTGGGTTTGAAACCCATTATGTTTCTTTCTGTCATTATCTTTCTTCGGCAACATATCTTTTTTCTTTAGGGAATTCTCTCTTAGCCCCCAAATATGACCAACTCGTCACTTTGGTTCTCCAGATTGCCCAACATGTCATTTTGCCCCCCTAGTTAGCAATATTGTTAGTAATAAAGTTAATCCTATGTTCGCTTTCCAAATTTCCTCTAAATTTTTTGTAACTACTTTCTTCCTCTACCTCTGCTCCTCCTTTCTCTCTTTTTTCCCTCCTCTCTTCATTGACTCCACCATGAAACTACTAGAAGGTTCAATGAGGGAGACACTTGGTCGGATATACCCTTCTTACATTTCGAAGAGGTTCATCCTCTTCACATATTTGGGAAGGAGTTTTTTTTTCTTTGTATTGTCCGGAGGAGTTCCTCTTCCTTGATATTGAAGGGGGAGACTGCAGCTAAGGGTTTCCCTCTTCAGACCTTTATATTTTCTCGAGGACCTCCACATTTCATGTTTGAAACTACATCTTTTTACTATAAGATTTATTTGCTATGTGGTCTTGAGGATATACGTTATTTATTTTTTGATATTTCATATATCCATACCGTTTGTCCTTTTACTGATGGGGTTTAAAGTTAAAATGTTGTACAAAAAATTCAAAATTGTATAAAGACCGATCCAAATACAGAACTAAAAACTAGATAACTTGAATTGTACCAAAAAGGGGGAAAACTACTTGAAACAATACCTTATACTTCCGAGATTCATTTTAACTTTTCCCCAAATAGTCACTCATTTTTTCGTCATGTTGTGATTATATTCTTGATTGTACTAGCCCAAAAGGTAAGCAACTTTAAAATTTTTGGCTACATTTAGCATCGTAACTAGAAATCCTGGTTCCATCCCTGATGACAACGTAACTTAAGTAAAGGTTGTATGTTGTAACGTCTAGAGATTGTGGTCTGAGCCTCTAGAATTTGCTCTCTGTCTGGAAAACTATGACGGTGATAGATACTCTTGCACTTGAAATTTTTAGCTTGAAGAATGAAACAACTTTTATCCGCAGACAATTAGAGGCGGCTTTTGCTAGCAAATATTCAAAGACACACTTTAGTAACCATACCCGACAGCGCACATAGAAAAAAAAAGTATCAAGAGCGGTGTTGTTTCTTGACAATCATAATGTTAATTACGCCCTATTTGGACATGTACATGCGCTCATAGAAATAGATTTCTGGGTCATTTAACTTTATGCGTCCGTCACAAATATGCTGTTACTCCAGGAATTCTGCATTCCAAGGAGCAGTCACTCAGGTTGATTTACAAACCAAACATTATAGTGCAGACACCACCAGTAAGCAACTTTCTCTTAATGACTACCTTAGTGGTGGAGAGATGGATTATCCAGATGTAGATGGACAACAGAGTGGCAGAGAACTGTCATCTTACTGGGATTCTGGGAACTCCCCACTCATGACAGCCACACATGATGATCCAAATACCTCATTTTCTCCTTATTTACCACCACTGCCTGAGGAACCATCTTCCTCGTTTTCTGAAGGTAAATATGTATTGATTTAAAAGCTTTGGTTTGATAAAGTCCAATTGCCAATTGGTTTCTTACTACTCATTTCATTTTCAGCTGCAGAAGATGATCCTTTACCAGCCATTGATGGCCTCCAGATTTCAGGTGAAGCTTTTCCAGGGAGGGAACTTCAAGCAGGTGGATACCCTATTAATGGAACAACCAGTTGCATTTTTGAGGTAGGAACTTAACTGTTACTAGTGTTCTGGTTATGTGTTCCAGAAAGTTTGTTATTGGAAATGGTGGATGCTATGTTACCTGGTCCAAATGAGGGATGTGGAGCCCTACTTTTGGGTCTTCCTTTTATCTATGATTATCTTTCTTATTTACCTTATTTTAGGGCTATACCTTCAGAATGTGACTTATTCTATGTTTCAAATATAAATGTTTTTGAGCCCTGACTTGTTGTTACACTTCCAGTGGGTACGTTATCTAGAAGATGGATCTGTAAACTATATTGAAGGTAAATAATTATTTTATCGTCGTCCTCTTCAGTTATTATTTGTTTATTTGTTTTGGTATCCTCCCTCCCTTTTTGTCTTCGCCCCTGGCTGAGAATCTGGGTCGTAATCGAGAGATCTGGCAACAGGAGCAAAGCAACCTAATTATCTAATTACTGCTGATGATGTGGACACATACCTCGCTATTGAAGTCCAACCTCTCGATAACAGGAAGCGAAAGGTAACATTTTAATGGTTTCTGAAGTCTGTTTTTGCAAATATTCGATCATATTGTTAACATTTTAATGGTTTCTGAAGTCTGTTATTGTCTGCAACTGCTTTCTCGCTTGCTATTATTTTTACCTCATCTTGGTTTCTGGATCGGTTTAGACCCCTTTGGAGAACATGATGTGGTTGAGTTGTGTTAACGGGTGTAAGTCCAAAATCTTCTGCATTGTCCGAATTGAAACAGTTGAATCCAAATGAATAGATAAATAAGAGAGACAAACTGAAATGTTTGAGGTACAAAGTTTTATTATTAGCAAGAAGTTTCATCAAAACCAAAGTTAATTGATTGTGAGATGTGTTTAGGTTTTGCATGGTTCTGTAGGAGTTTGAACCATTGATATGATTCTCACAAATTTGGCTTTCTCCTCCGTGGATTTAATTTTTATATGAAATGTTTGATTGCTTTCACACAAAGACAACTTTTACATATCGACTGTTGCCTAGTGTAGTTCGCTTCCATCTATGACATGGTATCTTTAGTTTACGTGTATTATGATTAGATGATTAGTGTACGAAACTTTACATGGTATAATTGGTTTCTTCCTATGGTAGCTTGAAACTTAATTAGTTGACTAGTGTATGGATCTGTTTTTGGGTTTTACTCTTGTAAATATCGCCTATGTTATTTCCATCAGCATGAAACTGCTAGAGAGTTGTTAAAATATTGATATACTTTTAAGGGGCACAGCTTATCTGTTTTTTTATGTAGAATGTCTAGTTTGTCGAAAGGTACTCTCTCAACCTGTATGAATTTAATGTTAGAGCTGTTCTTTGAATTATGGTTGCGTTTAAATGAGTTTGGACTTATCAATTTCTTGTGCAAATTCAGGGTGAACTTGTAAAAGTTTTCGCAAACGAGCAAAGAAAGATCACTTGTGGTGAGTCAGACAATTTCACTTATTTGTGTTTTTGAACTAAGATGAGCAGTATTCCGAAAATATTTGCCATTATGTACTTCAATTTCGGTCAAGTTTTTTTTACATAAAAAAGGGGCATTCAAATATCAACTCATTCACTGAAATAACTAAACCATAAACATTTTATAGGTGTAGGTCAATTATCTATTCCTTGCAAGATCTAACAATGTGAAATACCTGCTGGTTATAGTTTATGACTTTTGGTATTCTACAGTATATATGTGATGGTGTGATTCCAAAATTCTTTTCTGTATTTTTTTTAATAAAATCAATTTTAAGAATCAAGGAAAAGACAAGATATAGAAGAAAATCGACTCGCAAGTGATTGGCTTAGTTTTGAATCTTTTCCACAAAGATGTCATCATCTGAGTAAGAACTGCATCGTATGTGTTGTGAAATCTTGAAACCCGAGTCACGTTAACTCGTTCAATATAGAAGCCCAAAGATAAAAGGTCGACTTATAGCTACTAACTGCTTTTCGAATAGGAGTATGACTTACCTTTACTAATATTATAATAATAATATTATTATTAATAATAACAATTACAATAAGAATAATAATAATAATTCTTAGTCCCCTTCAGGAGAGTTGCATTAGCTTATTTCTTTGGGCTTTGTCTTATACTCTATGATGTGGACCAGGACCAAGTCCAACAGCTCGTGTTTAGAAATCAACCAACTCCAATAAATTGAACCACTTTTTTTCCTTTTTGATTTTTGTTTATTATTTGTAACTTTCTTAGGATTAGTAATTATTTTGTTGGGAGACTTCCTATATCCGAGAGTTTTCTAAATTGAGTTGTAGTAAATTGAAGTCCTTAGGGGGAAGCGCATGTCTTCCCCAACAAATAGGACTTAAGAGGATTAAATAAAAATTCTTTCAAGAGATTTTGAGTAGATTAAAAATTATTCTAATCCAGTCGAATGTTATTGATTCTCGTCAGGAAATTAGACACTACCGCAACGTGTTAAACTGATATAAAGCTTTGGCTTTCATGTTCATATCACTATAGGACCAAAGAGACGTCCTTCTCCAGCTGTTGTTGAAATGATTAGATTAATAATGACGATAATAAGCTTATCTAACTCTAATTTGGTTTCTTAGACTAAAGCTACAAGTCCCTCACCTACTCCTCCTTGTGTTAACCTTTACTTGTTTCCTAATCTGTTTCAATTCTTTCAAACCAATTGATAGTTTACTATTGAAAATCCGCGACATTATGACACACATGACACATCATGGATTAACCACATTTTCCCCTGCTCTTTGATGTGATTTGCTGAACCTACCATAATGAAAAACCATTATAAATCACGACTTGCGCCTCCTTTCACTTACTGCTGTTGGTTGTGCTGTGCAATTACTTGCAGTAATTTTTTCCCCTACAATCTGTTAACAGATCCTGAAATGCACGAACATATACAGAAAACCCTTGACAGAGGCCACACTTTATATGAAGTTTCATTAGCGGTATGACTACTTCTACAGAGATTTTTAACTCTTAATATACTACAATTCAACAACTACCCTGACACATCTTCTCGTAATTATGTCGAAATTTTTCTCTTAGCAGGTCGGATATATTGATATCTGGGAGCCAGCTATCTTGGCCCTTAAGAGGGAAGGTTACAGTATCAAATGTAATGGACCACGTGACGTTGTTGCCACAGAAAAGTTTTTGCCAATCACAGCTGTATGATTTCATACCCTTCTAAAGCTTGACTGATATAAGGCTGGAACCTTCTGAACTTTTCAGGAAGTGCAAATTGCTGTTAGTCTGGATTTTTGTAAGTTAGGTTAGTGGTGAACTAAGGAGCACATTATATTTATTTGTTGCAGGTTACAATTCCAGATGGGCACCCTACAGCATTTTCAATACTTGGTGCTGGCGGTGTTGAATATCCTCTAAAAACAAATGATAGTAGCTTGTAAGTTCTGATTGATCCTTATCTGGTGAACTGAAGATTTGTGATACACTGAAAGTTGTGATGCAAATGACAATTTTGGGATTGATTCCCTTGACTATTTCATTCGGGCCTGCATCTAATCACAAGATCCATGTTGAAAAAGGGCTTCAGTTGAGGATTTCGGGGCTTAGATTTTTTGAGACCCCCGTTATTCTTACGCTCCTCTTAAAAAATGACCAATGCTACGAACCACCACTACCACCAGTACCACCACCACCACAAGCATATGCAGATAATCAAATGCCCATTTAGTCGCCTGGGGTTTCTCCAGTGAATTTTGTGCAGTTTTTAGGGGCGTTGTACTTTGTAGAAAGTAGAAAACTGTAACCATCAAACTGGCTGGGGGTTTCCAGTGAGCTGTTTATGGATGCCTAACTTTAAGAAACCCAGTACATGTTTTGATGTTTCTTTTTCCTGATCTAGGATTTGGTTCTTATTTTGAAGGAAAAGTTAACTAAAATTTTACTAGAACTTGTATATGCCCTTATGTTTTGTTTTGACTCCATTTGATAATCTCGCTAATTTGATTTCTTGTTCTGCAGGAGAGACACCATTGTGCTTACAATGAGATTGTTCATCAAGAGGGTATTGCTTTTCTTGTCCCAACGTTACCACAATTTATCGTCTATATATCATCTACTGTTCTTTCTTTTACAATATTTACTTGGGGAACACCGTGTGGAGGATATATTTTCGCACTTCTACATTGGAATCGAAATGTAGACTTAAGTGGTGTTTGTTTTCTTGTCTAAACCTGGCCTGTCTGAACCTAACTTTGTCTGAATCATCCGAGTCTGCTTTGTTTTGGTTAGATGTACCATGTCATTTTAGGTTCCCAGTACCAACTCAGTCCTAATACTGTGCTCAGGACAGAGGAAGCCAGTCGACAGGTTCCCTAGCAGAAACGACTTAAGAAACGAGTCAGTCCAATAGCTTCAGTCAAGATGGTCAAAAATTCCCACGCTAAAGGGGTGTCATAATTTTGAACCCTAGACTTCCGTCATTGAGTTTGATCTTTCAGATAGAACCGTGTATCCCTGAACTCCTCCATTATAGATTATGTCGATGGAATTTTTGTTTGTAAAATACAGGGGCACTTTGGGTGTCTAATCTGGATTTTGTCCGGCAGTGTGGCAGAAGTGTTTATGAGCCTTAGATGGAGTTGACCGACTTTGTCTGGACTTTCTTATGAATTTCGGCATACCATCTTGCATAAGTGTAATGAAGAAGTATACTCAAAGAGTTTTGACTCTATTTTTTGCAGGGTGTACAGAAAAGGAAAAGGAAGAAGAGGGGTCTGTTTTTTCACTAGTAGAGTGAATTATACCCCTTAATATTACTATGTTGAAGGCATCTGTTGTAAAGGGTCTCTCATTGGGTGCAGGATTTATGGATTTATTTTCCTGCAGTTTATGTATTTTAACCTTATTTTGCAAAAAAAAAAAACACTTATTATTTGCCATTGTCATAGAGAACTCAAAATCTATTTACATATCTTTTGGCATCCTCATGAGAATCCCCTTTTTTAAAAAAAAAAGAACAAAAAAAATAACCTCATGAGAACCTATTTCAAACATAGCACCCTCAAATGCATAATTCACTCGTAAACAACTTCAAACTTGAAAACCGAAGCCCCATCTTTGGCCATCTTCGTTTTCTTCACCAAATTTGGAGAACCCATTTGAGAAGGCCGGTGTTACGAGGAAATAAAGAAATTTTCCGGGGTGTGAAACCAAAACCTAATACTTTTCATCTTCTTCTCTCTTTCACCTATTACCACCGTTTTCGGTAACCCTACATTTCCGGCTACCTTTTATTACCGGCGATAAATTTTTTTTTTTTCTGTCCTCTTCATCTCCGACGAAGCCCCTTCATCGGAGGTTTCCAGATTCGTCTGGTTTGCTCCGGCGAAGGGGTTGCTCCCCTCCGTCGGAGATAGAAGAAAGAGAGAAAAAGATAAGAGAGAGAAGAAAGAGAGAGTGAAGAGAGAGAGAGAGAGAGAGAGAGAGAGAGAGAGAGAGAGAGAGAGAGAGAGGCAGAAGAGAGAGTGAGATAAAGATGATGAAGTCGCCGGCGACATCCGGCCGGCGACATATGAGGTGTGTTTGTTTTAATTTTTTGGATTTCCACCGTCTTCTGCGGAAACTTTTCTGCTTTCTGCAAAACGTTGGCCTTTGAGTATCAGATTGTAAGCAACTTTCTTTCCCTAGCTACAACAACACAGTTTGACTGCTTCCCTTTGCAGAAGAAAAACAACATCTCAAGCCACTATAATTAAGACCCAAACATGCATGCACCAAAAAATGCTTCTAAAATTTGAAAAGTAATTTGAGAAGGGTTTAAGATTCGAGGACGAGGACCTACAGGGAGCAAGAAGAGCTTCTTCAGCCATTTGCATAAAGAGAAGAGAGCACTGGAAAGGGGAGGCAGCAAGAGGCCTGACCCACTAAAAAGATTCGAGGAAAAGAAATATTTGAGCAGAGAGAGAGCCAGATACAGAGATAAAAAGATGAAGATAGATTTTATTTAGTTTACATGTTAAATTAACCCCCTACCAAACCAGCCCTAACTTATTCAACAAAAAAAAAAAACCCAGCCCTAAACAGGTCGCGCTGGCGTGGCATACTATGATAAAATTTGACTTTCAAAGTGGACCAAGTGTGGCATCAGCAGGAACGAATATATGATACCGAATATTACTCCGTACGAGCAATCATAATTTCGCTCAGTTTCGACATCCATAGTTTGATTTTGACAGTTTCAGTGTTTGTTTTATTTCTTTTGCGGCATCTATTTCTTCCATGAATTATTTGTCCAAATTTGCTACATCAACATACTACATGGGATTAGATGACTCTGAGATACAATAATTTCATTTTGGACTTTTCAAAAATAATTATGGTCATCCTTGTTAATCGTGGCAATTTTCTTCAAACATATTTATTTACCCATTAGATGCAGATAGACTTTCATTTTTTCAAAGCTTCTACAGGTTTGAACCAATTCTCTTTAAGCTGAAACGAGGAACCACATCATGTCGTTAGCAAATTTGAACAAAATTAAGAAGCCACCTAAAGCAAATCCAAAGAATACTATCAATGTTTTTCATGAGGTTTGATCCAGCACATAAACTGCCATAATCATGACATACAGACTTTTAATAGTCAGATAAGGATCTTTAATAGTCATAAAAACGTCTTTCTAAAAACCCTTAAAATTCATCTAAACTACTTTTAATTTATTGATATTCTTCTTGCAAAAGCAAAAAATTATAGATTTCTACTTCTACCGTGAATCTAATATGTGACTCTATATTTGTAGAGTAAATGCACAACCAACTGAACAATCAGTTATTTGGCTATTCTCAATGTTACTCTAATTTGAGCATAACATATACTGATCCTTGCTCAAATATAAGTGTTGGTGATGTTGTTCTTTGCTTCCTTCCTTCCGCATGCGTTAACTAAGAACTAGAAACTGTTGGAATCGGAGTCGATTTTGGCTCGACCCGACTCGTCAAACTCAGAAACGGAACGCACCATTGCGTTCGTCTCGTCGAGCTCTTCAATTTAGAGCCAAGAATCACTCAAATCCGATTCCGGATGAATGAGAAATTCAAGGTTAAAGTTTGAACGAAGATCGGTTGAAATAGGTACTAAATCGTCAAAGAGGACAAGTCAAGTGGAGGGGCATTTGCGCGAACAGGACGCGCTCAAATCTGAACGGCCAGCGTTCATCGCGCGGGATTGCGCGCGATCCGACAGATGGCGTTCATTCCGTGTTCGGGTACGAGTAAGGCTACGTCTAAACGGTCGGATATCCATCTGTGGGACAGTTTCGGGATGATCTGATGGATCAGATTCTGGCCGAGTTTTTGAGCTGAATCTGAGGGCCTAAAATCCACCCGAAAATCCCAGTTATATAACCAACTCTTCTCAAAGAGTTGTGTCCCTAAAAACCAAGAGTTTTGTCCCCAAAACTCTAGAGATGTGTCCCAAAAGTTTATACCTATTCAATTCCTATAAATACCACCCAAACTCACTTCATTTTTCATCAATTCAATTCATTCTCTTCTTCTCTTCCCTTCTAACAATTAGAAGTTCTGGTTAGCCTAGAATATCTAATTAAGGAAGCATTTCTAGAAGTTCTGGTTAGACTAGAATATCTGGAAAAAAGGAAGAAAGAAGTTTCGAGTGAAATTTGAATTTCCGAAGCATCTAGAAGATCATCCGCATTAGTCCAAGAGCTCATAATACTGACAAAGGTTCGTCCGCTTTCAGAATATAGAAGTACCATCTTAAAATTCTGAAAGGTTAGTCGTTGTATCCCGAAGGCATTCACCCTAACGTTTGGTACTGTTACGGGGGTGTAAAATGTCTTAAGGAAAGAGAATCTATTCTCGCCTCGACTACATTAACCGAAAGAAGGAACATTGATAAATCATTATTCCTTAATAGTTTATCTCTCTATAAGTTAGAGAAAGGAAACTCTGTCTAAATCAAGCCAAGACAGAAATCGACTTATCGATTTGATAACCAGAGAAACAACAATCTTAAGACATTTTATATTTCGATTATTTCTCTAGTTATAAGAAATTGATTTGATTTAATTTCTGTGTGTTTCAGAAATGGCAAGAACAAGAACCACTCTACGGGTTATTCAGCCCAACACCACGAATGGGGAAAAACCAGAGAAGTTCAAGGGAACTGACTTCAATCGTTGGAAATTGAAGATGATGTTCTACCTCACAACATTGTGCCTGGTTAAATACTAAACTGAAGAGAAACCCACCCATGCAGAAATAGAGGATGAAGCACAGCGTACCGCTGAAATAGAGGCGTGGAAACAAGAAGACTTCTTGTGCAAGAACTATATCCTGAACAGTTTAGATGACGGACTCTATAATCTATATTCGGTTATAGAAACGTCTAAACAACTGTGGGACACCCTTATCAATAAGTATAAGACTGAAAAGGCGGGTGTCAAAAAGTTCATCGTAGGACGATTCTTGGACTACAAGATGACTGATTCAAAACCAGTTATGACCCAAGTCCAGGAACTGCAGAGTCTCCTACAGGAACTACATGCAGAGAACATGATAACAAATGAACCTTTCCAGGTCCGAGCTCTGATTGAAAAATTACCCACGGGGTGGAAAGACTTCAAAAATTATCTCCGCCACAAGAATAAGGATATGAGCCTTGAAGAACTCATCCTAAAGCTTCGAATCGAAGAGGACAGTCGCACTGCCGAGAAGAACTCTGAAAGACTCTCGAATGTGAACGTCGTAGAGACCGGTCCAAGTAAGAAGCGTAAGCATCCGTCTAAAACCGGAGGAAAGACGAAGAAAAAGACCAGGTTCGGCCAATGTTACAACTGTGGCAAAAGAGGTCATCTAGCTAAGGAGTGTCATTCCAAAACCAGCAAAAGACAGAAGAAGGCGAATGACCAAGCCTCGCTAGTAGAAGACACCGAAACTCAGAATCTATGTGCTATGATTACTGAAGCCGAAGAAGTGACTGAGAAACTTCAGAACTTGAACCTCTGTGCAGTGGTATCTGAAGTTCACCTGGTTAACAACCAGAGAGAGTGGTGGGTCGACACCGGAGCAACTCGTCACATTTGTGGTGACAAAGGCCTCTTCTCCTCTTACAACGAAATAAGTGAAGGAGAAACCCTGTTCATGGGAAACGACTCAACCACCCAGGTCAGAGGAAAAGGGAAGATCATACTAAAGTTCACTTCAGGAAAGGAAGTAACTTTGAACGATGTACTTCATGCTCCAGACATCCGAAAGAATCTGGTTTCTGGTTCTCTTCTAAGTAAGAATGGGTTCAAACTAGTCTTTGAGTCAAACAACTTCGTCTTGTCTAAGAATGGGATGTATGTTGGGAAGGGCTACTTATGTGGGGGGTTATTTAAACTAAATGTAACCTCTGTAACGCCAAAGGCGTCTATTATTAATAAAAGTAATAATTCCGTTTATATTGCTGAGTCTTTTAATATTTGGCATGAAAGACTAGGACATGTGAATAACAAGTCATTAAAGAAATTAATGAACTTAGAGTTAATTCCGAAAGTCGAAATTGATTCAAAACAAACATGTCAAACATGTGTAGAATCAAAGATGACTAAGACATCGTTCAAATCAATAGAACGAGACACAGAACCTCTAGACTTAATTCACAGTGATATTTGTGACTTAAAGATGGTTCAAACCAGAGGAGGTAAAAAGTACTTTATCACCTTTATCGATGACTCCACTCGGTTTTGTTATGTTTACTTACTAAGAAGTAAGGATGAAGCAATCGATAAGTTCGAGCTTTATAAAACCGAAGTGGAAACTCAACTTAATAAAAAGATTAAGACTTTGAGAAGTGATCGAGGTGGAGAATATGAATCTCCTTTCGCCGAAATATGTGCGAAGAATGGCATAGTTCATCAAACAACGGCTCCTTATACACCTCAACAAAATGGTGTAGCAGAGCGGAAAAACAGAACATTAAAGGAAATGATGAACGCGTTCTTGATAAGTTCTGGTTTACCTCAGAACTTGTGGGGGGAGGCTATATTATCGGCGAATCACTTATTAAATAAGTTACCCCATAGAAAAACCGGTAAAATTCCATATGAATTATGGAAAGGAAGGATGCCATCCTTTAAATACACGAAAGTGTGGGGGTGTCTGGCAAAGGTATTAGTTCCTCCTCCTAAACGGGTCAAGATAGGACCTAAAACTGTGGACTGTGTATACATAGGGCCCGCAATAAATAGTGGCGCCTATAGATTTCTAGTACAGAAGTCTGAAATCGAAGATATACACGTAAACACCATTATGGAATCGAGAGATGCTAAGTTCTTTGAACACATCTTTCCTTTCAAACAGAATTCAGAAGTCTCATCTGAAAGTAGAAAACGTGTAAGAGATGAGGAAGAGGAAAATCTAGAAACATCTAAAGAAGATGATATGGAAATCGAGGAAACAACACTCGAACCTCGAAGAGGCCAAAGAACAAAGAAAGCTAAGACATTTGGTCCTGATTTTCTAACCTATATGGTAGAGAATGAACCTCAAACTTTCACAGAAGCAATGGCTACTCCAGAAGCTCCATTCTGGAAAGAAGCTGTTAATAGTGAAATAGAATCCATCATGCAAAATCATACATGGGAGCTAGTAGACCTCCCACCGGGTTGCAAGCCTCTAGCTGCAAATGGATTTTCAAAAGGAGATTGAAAACGGATGGATCTATAGACAAGAATAAAGCAAGACTTGTCGCACAGGGATTCCGACAAAAGGAAGGGTTAGATTATTTCGACACCTATTCTCCAGTTAGTCGAATCACCTCAATAAGAGTGTTAGTAGCTATAGCATCCTTATATAATCTAGAAATTCATCAGATGGATGTAAAAACCGCTTTCTTAAACGAACAACTCGAAGAAGAGATTTATATGAACCAACCAGAAGGGTTCATAGCTCCGGGACAAGAAAAGAAAGTGTGTAGATTAGTGAAATCTCTATATGGGCTAAAACAAGCTCCAAAGCAGTGGCACTTAAAGTTTGATGACACTTTATTATCAAACGGATTCAAGATCAACGAATGTGATAAATGTGTCTATACAAAGATCACTGCGAAAGGATGTGTTATTCTATGTTTGTATGTAGATGACATGCTAATTATGGGAAATAATTTAGACGTCATCAATACAACTAAAAAGATGCTTTCGAAAACTTTCGACATGAAAGATTTAGGGAAAGCGGAGGTCATTCTTGGAATTAAGGTTTCCAAGACGACTGAAGGGATAAGTTTATCTCAAACGCATTACGTTGAGAAAATCTTAGAAAAATTCAGCAAAGATGACCTAAAAGTGGCGAATACTCCGATAGATCCAAGTATTCACTTAATGAAGAATACAGGGAACGCAGTAAGACAATTAGAGTACTCTCGGATTATTGGAAGTCTGATGTACCTAATGAACTGTACTCGACCCGACATAGCCTACTCAGTCAGTAAGCTAAGTAGATTTACGAGTAACCCGAATAACACATATTGGAACGCCATAACGAGAGTGTTACGGTATCTAAGAAAGACGAAGGAGTACGGACTCCATTATACCACATATCCCGCAGTCTTAGAGGGATATGCAGATGCAAATTGGATATCAGATACCGACGACACTAAGTCAACCAGTGGATATGTGTTTACACTGGGAGGGGCTGTCATATCTTGGAAATCTTCGAAGCAAACGTGCATTGCTCGATCAACAATGGATTCAGAATTCATTGCTCTAGATAAAGCAGGGGAAGAAGCAGAATGGCTACGACAATTCCTTGAAGATATTCCAATATGGCCAAAGCCAGTGCCTGCAATCAACATACACTGCGATAACCAAGCAGCGATTGCACTGGCACAAAGCAAGATGTACAACGGCAAGTCACGACACATCCGTCGAAGACATAATACCGTTAAGCAACTTCTCTCTGAAGGGATCATAACTATAAATTTTATAAGATCCAAAGATAACCTAGCGGATCCATTTACAAAAGGGTTATCTAGAGAGTTAGTAGTTGCATCATCAAGAGGAATGGGGCTAACGCCTAAAGTAAATGAGTAAAGGCATGGTGAAACCCTACCTAGATGACTGGAGATCCCACGATCTAGGTTCAAAGGGCAACTGAAGCTATATCCTGACTCGACAGTAACACTGTAAGAGATCTCTATCTCTTACCCATTCCTAGGATGACAACAGTGTTACCTGCATTGAGAGGTTAAGCATTAAGCTTTTAATAAATCCGAAAACTTAGAACTTGATTCTAACGTGAGGTATAGCAGGATACCTTATTACGGATAACCTATATGTGTGTGAATTGATGCCGGTTCCGTGAGAAGGTCGTTAAGGCCGACTTCTCTAAAGCACACATGAAATCGGGAATGTTCAGGGCCGAAATGAACACAACCGAGAACCAAAGTAAGTAAGGGATTAGCTGTGTGATAGCTATTTTGGATTACAATTCCCAGGACTCAGTTCAAGACGTAAAGTTCACTGCCGTCCTTGTAAACCTTGTAGTTATTCACTAGGAAAGGTTCAAAGTCGAAAGACTACCTTCTTTCGATGCAGCGAAGTTCCGCTTATGAGCTCTGTCAGTGTCAGTGTCAGTCTGTCAGTATAGTATGTCTGCATATATCATAGTAAAACCTCAAATTTTCATTCATGTGGGGGATTGTTGGAATCGGAGCCGATTTTGGCTCGACCCGACTCGTCAAACTCAGAAACGGAACGCACCATTGCGTTCGTCTCGTCGATCTCTTCAATTTAGAGCCAAGAATCACTCAAATCCGATTCCGGATGAATGAGAAATTCAAGGTTAAAGTTTGAACGAAGATCGGTTGAAATAGGTACTAAATCGTCAAAGAGGACAAGTCAAGTGGAGGGGCATTTGCGCGAACAGGACGCGCTCAAATCTGAACGGCCAGCGTTCATCGCGCGGGATTGCGCGCGATCCGACAGATGGCGTTCATTCCGTGTTCGGGCACGAGTAAGGCTACGTCTAAACGGTCGGATATCCATCTGTGGGACAGTTTCGGGATGATCTGATGGATCAGATTCTGGCCGAGTTTTTGAGCTGAATCTGAGGGCCTAAAATCCACCCGAAAATCCCAGTTATATAACCAACTCTTCTCAAAGAGTTGTGTCCCTAAAAACCAAGAGTTTTGTCCCCAAAACTCTAGAGATGTGTCCCAAAAGTTTATACCTATTCAATTCCTATAAATACCACCCAAACTCACTTCATTTTTCATCAATTCAATTCATTCTCTTCTTCTCTTCCCTTCTAACAATTAGAAGTTCTGGTTAGCCTAGAATATCTAATTAAGGAAGCATTTCTAGAAGTTCTGGTTAGACTAGAATATCTGGAAAAAAGGAAGAAAGAAGTTTCGAGTGAAATTTGAATTTCCGAAGCATCTAGAAGATCATCCGCATTAGTCCAAGAGCTCATAATACTGACAAAGGTTCGTCTGCTTTCAGAATATAGAAGTACCATCTTAAAATTCTGAAAGGTTAGTCGTTGTATCCCGAAGGCATTCACCCTAACGTTTGGTACTGTTACGGGGGTGTAAAATGTCTTAAGGAAAGAGAATCTATTCTCGCCTCGACTACATTAACCGAAAGAAGGAACATTGATAAATCATTATTCCTTAATAGTTTATCTCTCTATAAGTTAGAGAAAGGAAACTCTGTCTAAATCAAGCCAAGACAGAAATCGACTTATCGATTTGATAACCAGAGAAACAACAGAAACTACCCTCTCACTTAAAATATGAGGTGTATACTTGGGAAAATCGTCAAGTTCCCTCCTCTGTGCCCACGCAAAAAAAATGTTAAAAGTTGCAGTATTCTTTCTCACTGACAGTGGTGTTTATCAGACTGGGCCTAGCCCGAATGATTTAAACAGACGCTACGGAACAGTAGAATCTCGGGTTAACCTGGTCCGTTTTCCATACGAACTGGCTCGGATCGATAAACACCACTGCCACTACGCATTGGAAAGAACAAATGTAGAATAACAATTCAACTATTAATTTTCAAATTGACAAACAATACAACATTGTTCAACAAAAAGAAATTGACAAACAATACTCAAGTGATGTGCACATCTTTGTAAAGTGAAATAATCAATACAAACAATCTACAACCAGCCAAGTTGGCGACTATACATTTAATTCTATTCTACTTTGCTAGCAAAATTATGTTCATTTTATGCAGAACAGTTAAAATTTTTCGAAAAATCTCATGAACATAAATTTAAAATCAGGTTAAGAACTAAGAATATATTAGTCGAGATGAATTTAACTTGATCTTCTTAGGGTGTGGCTTAAAGAAAAAGACATTATTATTTTCTGTTATATCATCAAGAGATTGAAATGGAATTATAACTTAATAAATTATGTAAAAGAGATCTGTTTGGGGTAATGTGCATTCTAAACCACACAAAAGGTCCTCTTTATTCCATTTGCTCTAATGCGTGGGCCTCTTGAAGAGAATATAATCACTTTAAAGGACAAATTCACCAATAGGACACCCGTAATATTTTATTTTATTTTCATAGCTAGCTTTTAGTAAGCGGCTATAAAAAAAAGCCACAAAATTGTGGCTTCTGCTTTTTAGAAAAAATAGGTTTTTCTAGCTTAAAATAAACGACAGCTTTTTTGAACCAAACGCGTAAAGTTGTCAATAAGCGCTTAAAATATACAAAAAACTGGCTTTTAGCTTTTTTTAAGCGGAACCAAACGAGGCCTAACTCGTGAGTATAAAATACAGGGAAAATTTATTGGCGCCCTTACATTGATGGTTGCGCCCCTTAAACAACCACTAAACCAAATAGTGGTGGACTATATATTTCCATCGTAATCCTAATTGAATTATTATAATATCAAATTGAAAACTTACCAACAGAAGTTTGATGATTCAACATATAATGTCCTTTATAAATTATATTCAAGTCGAGTTTTTCAGTTATTTTAATGAGACGCGTTCTTGATAATGTCACTTCGCTACATAATTTTGCGTACATTGTTGCAATGAGAAAAAAAAATCATGTAAGATACATCACTCTGAATATTATATCATTTTTAATAGTCATTCTATTTAATCAATACGGAAAATTAAATCCACGACATATATTCTTGGTTGGGTTGGTGGTGTGTTTTGGAATGTTGAAGTTTGATTTGGGACAAAAAGACTTTGGTCAATCCAGTCATTTGACCTAAGTTTAGGAATGTCTCTCTAATTATGGGCATCTAAACTTAACATACTTGCGTTTTACTCCCTGACCTTCATCTTCACCGACTACTACCACTATTATCCGCTGTCTCTCTTCCGATAAAACGGATGATTCCCTTCACCCGAAGCACTGCGTATGAGAAGAGGATTGGTATCTTTTTTAAGAACAGATCTGAATTGTTTTTCACAGACAAATCATTTGTTCTTTACGGACAAATCGTTTGTTGTTCACAAACATATGGTATGTTGTTCAAGAACAAACTTGGTCTGCTTAAGAAGGAGAGTGCTCAGATGAATGGTTTCTGGTGAACAATATTTTGTTGTCTGGAATTTAGAAAGATGGAAACAAAAGAGTTGAGGAGAGTGTAAAAAATTGTGGTGGCGTCATAGGTGGTTGTGGCAGGTGGTGGTGGTGCCTAAAGGTGGTGCGGGCGAAAGTGGTGGTGGTGTTGAAAGTGAAGATGAAAGGTAAAAATAAAGGCATTTAACAAAAAAAGAATTCTGGGAAAAAAAAGTTTGGGAGGGAAACTTCTTTTGTTTCCTCAAACCTCATCATCTTTTCTTCGCTCCGACAAAGACACTCACAAACTTCCATTGTCAGCTATCTAAAATATCTTTTTCTTCTTCTTGTCCTTCTTCGTCCTCTCTTCCCACTATCACCATTTGTCATAGCCACCATCACCACTTGTTGTAGCCACCAGCCACCACCTCTAATTCTCTCTCCTCCTCTTTACCTCTCTCTAGTTCTCCTTCGCTGACATGATCCCCGATGAGGGGGGAATTAGAGAGAGAGTGAGAGGCTATGAGAGAAGCCCAGAAATAGAGGGATGTAGAAAGAAAGAGAGAATCAGAAGCGTTGGTGGTTAGGGATGGCAATGGGTACCCATTTACTCAGATCCGAACTGAACTGTTTAAGCCGGTTCTGGGTCCTTATTTTCATACCAGATAAAGATTTTGTACCAAACGGGTATTATCCGATTGAAACCGAAAAGATTTAAATACTAATTGGGTATATCCGGCAGGGATCCAGTGGGCACCCGACTTTAATAAGTTACCAGTTGATACTTTTGTAAATTTTAAGGTATAAACTACTTATTATATGTTAACTATACTTTTGTAATCGATAATCAAAATATATTTAATAACAACTTCAAACACATAAAATTTGTTGTAAATTTTGATAGCACGATCTATCTATTATTAAATAAATTCTAATAAAAAATAATTGTCAACACTTAGTTATATAAGGTATAAATAATGTAATAAGTTTGTCGGGTTTTAGCCCACATCTTCATAATGTATCAATGCTTTGTAACGATTAACATAACAGAGTCGATTTCTTAAAATTAAAATAATTAGACTTTGATTTATTTCCTTTTTGACCCCCTACTTTCTGACCACCTTCTTTTTTGACCCTCTATTTTTCGTAAATTCAAATTTAGTCCCCTTTTGTTATCCGTCAGTCAACTTTAATGATTAATTTTGTTGTTTCCATAACTGTCTTTGTTATAAAAGTGATTTTGTAAATTCAAATTTGACCCCCTCTTAAATATGGATTGATTTACAAAAATTTCAACTTATTTAAAACAAACTAGGCGGCCAAAATAGAGTTTGTTTAAAAAACATTAAAAACACTTCTCTCGCCTCTCTGTTCCACATCATCACTCTCTTGCCACCTCATCATCACTCTCTCGGCACCTCATCATCTTCTGCAGCAATGGTCGCTGGCCAGCCAAAATTTCTGGTGACCATCAATTTTTTCTTCTCTCTCTTCTTGTTCTTTCACTCTTCTTTCTTTTCTCTTTCTTTTTTTCTCCCGCTCTCTCTTTTCTTCTCTCCCGTTCTCTCTCTCTAAATCAGACCTAGTTTCGTCTGGAAACCAGGGGCCTCCTTCGTCGAAGATTTAGATAAAGAGAGAAGAAAGGAAGGATGGGGAGAGAAGAAGAGAGAGAAAAGAAGAAGAAAAAGAAGAAGAAGAAGAAGAAGAGAGGGAGAAATAAAATAAATAAATTGATGGTCGTCGGAAATTTTGGTCGGCCGACGACCATCGCCGGAGAAGATGATGAGGTGGCGAGAGAGTGATGATGTGAAATAGAGAGGTGAGAGAAGTGTCTTTAATGTTTTTTTAAAACAAATTCTATTTTGGTCCCCTAGTCTGTTATAAATAAGTTGAAATTTCTAGGAATCAATCCATATTTAGAAGGGGACCAAATTTGAATTTACAAAATCACTTTTATAAAAGGACAATTATGAAAACAAAAAGATTAATCGCTAAAGTTAACTGACGGTGTTAACGAAAGGCGGCCAAATCTGAATTTACGAAAAACAGGTGGCTAAAAAGGAAGCTGGTCATAAAGAATAGGGTTTCCGTGATGCTAATGCGAAAAGATCTGGAGGAAAGGAGTTGAACGGTCTGGATAATATGCGGGCTGAATTTTCTGTATGATAAGGAGGAGAGAAGAATATTTTTGAGAATATCAACCCTAATTGAGAGGTTTATCATATTCTGGTGGTCGTACTGAAAATATCTTTGCTTTTTCTGGGATTCTCACCCTCAACTCCAATCACACACACACCACTGTTTCAGTCATCTTCTCTCTCTCTCTACTATATATAACCCTTAATCATTCAATCTATATAATTCAATAGAAAGGGTTTTCTGAGTTTCTACAAGGAAGGTCCCATGGCTGGAGAAAATGGTATTGTTAATTCTTCAGAGATTTCTGTTAAGAGCAATGATGTGGATAACAAACTACCTGAATGTTTGTCTTCTGTAATCCCTGGTTGGTTTTCTGAGATTAGCCCTATGTGGCCAGGTCAGTTTCTTCTTCTCATATTTTCATATTGGTAATCATGATTTTTGGCCTTCTTATCAGAAGATCGTTTCTTTTAATCACTGGGTTCTGTTTTTTTGCTTTTAATTTTTATGGGTTTCTCTTAGATTTTTCACTTTCTTCTGTTACAGTTCTTATTGATTGAAAAGAAGATGAAGAAAGCCCTGTTTGTTCATTATTGTCATAAGCTGTTTTTTTTGTTAGGTTTAGCCTAATCCAGAAGGGGATTTTCTACTAAAATCTATGATCATAATGCTTTTATCTTGGATACTTTTGATTGTTTGGGTTCTCCTTGAATGAATAAAAGGTGTGATCTTTTTGTGGAAGTACTTAATCTAGGGTATAATTAGATCTTTAGTACAGAGTTTTTTTCATATGTCCTGCTACTTGATCTACCTAAGTTTTCTATTCTATCAATCCTATTTGATAGCTTCTGATTTTATCCCCAATTATAACTTGATTGTTTTTTATATGTCTTTAATAACCTTCTTTGGCCTGTAATTAGGTTGAACAAGCAACAAATTTCCTCTATATATTGTTGTAATTAGGTTAAGAAGTCTTTAGGATATGCTTCTTGAATTTGGTAGTGAGTAATAGAACTTGTATAAGGTGTATACTTGATTTGTTGTATAGGTTGATTTCTCCTTTCAAGTTTTTCAATATAATCGTGATAAGTAAAAGTATCTAACTGATTATACGACTTTAGTGAATAACAATAATTCGTTTCACGCTTGGCAGGAGAAGCTCACTCATTAAAGGTAGAAAAGATATTGTTTCAGGGGAAGTCCCAATATCAAAACATCGTAATATTTCAGGTACTTGTACTTTTATTCACATGCCAAAGTTATTCGGTTCTAACCTAGTATCTCTGTACAAGCTAATTATGATGTTCTTCCTTCCAGTCTTCTACTTATGGGAAAGTTCTCGTCTTGGATGGGGTGATTCAAGTAACCGAAAGGGATGAATGCGCATACCAAGAAATGATTGCTCACCTCCCTCTTTGCTCTATCCCAAACCCTAAGAAGGTATTCTTATTGCTTTGAAATTAATTGTCATTTTATTTTAGTTTCATGTTCATACATAAGCGTCGTTTCCTTCTATTTATTCCTAACTATAGCAGTCCTTTTTCTAGCTCATATGGTAAAGCTTAATTTTTTTCAATAATATAGTACATCTTAATTCTGTGCTCCTTCCCGTTTCTGAAGGATGTCCGTTTAGTACTTTGCGTAACTGTTTAATTTTTGTTTCAGGTTTTGGTTATCGGAGGAGGGGACGGCGGCGTTCTTAGAGAAGTCTCTCGTCATTCTTCCGTTGATCAAATAGATATATGCGAAATTGATGGAATGGTTGTTGATGTAAGTAATTGAAAAATTATGAGCAGTTTGTTGTTTCATAGATGCAATACTAGGATGTATTTTGTGCCATCAAAGCGAAAAAATAAACAAACTGGACAGTTTGATAATCAATCTGTATTTGTTGCTAAACATTTTTCTCAGGTTTGTAAGCAATTCTTTCCGGACCTGGCAATCGGGTACGAGGATCCTCGTGTAAACCTCCACATTGGTGATGGTATGTTTACTGTTCCAAATTTTATCTACTCATCCGAAGAGATATTTGTGTAGATGGTTGATTCCATTCCTTGTGAAACTTCTATTAGGAGTTGCATTTTTGAAAGCTGTTCCTGAAGGTACCTATGATGCCGTCATTGTCGATTCTTCTGATCCAATAGGTAAATAGCTGATGTTCGAATTAGTCCATTAAAATCCATATAATGTGAAAATCATCGTCGAATTGATCCCTGAATACCTCTGATATTAAATTGTTATCTTGTAGAAAATAGATTAATAATATTTACAAAAACTTATAATTTCAATCAGGTCCAGCGCAAGAGCTTTTCGAGAAACCCTTCTTTGAGTCGGTGGCAAAGGCTCTCCGTCCTGGAGGAGTTGTTTGTACTCAAGCCGAAAGTATATGGCTTCATATGTACATTATCGAAGATATCGTTTCAAATTGTCGTCAAATATTTAAAGGCTCCGTCAATTATGCTTGGACAACTGTTCCTACTTACCCAAGGTTAGTTTTGCCTTTTTCCCGTTTATCTTTGCGGACATATGTATGTTCAAATTTCTGTTAATTGGAGAGAGCTTATCGTGTTGCAGTGGTGTTATTGGCTTTATGTTGTGCTCCACTGAAGGGCCAGCTGTTGATTTCAAGCATCCGGTGAACCCCATAGATGATATCGACGATAATCAGAAAACACCTTTGAAGTATTATAACAAAGAGGTAATTCTTTCTTTTTTATCTTAATATCTAGTTCTTCATCTTCTCGAATAATCTGTGAATATCCATATAACTTGCTTCTGTATTCTATTTCAGATACATGAAGCTGCATTCTGTTTACCTACTTTCGCCAAAAAGGTGATCGATTCAAAATCCAAGTGAAGGTCTTTAAGACCATCGACCGAACACGGATTCCCTTCACCCTAAGTGCAGTAATGGCAGATGATGGTGCAATAAGCTACATTTTTGGACTTGGTGTATTTTTATGGTTCTATTTGTTTCTTTCCCATTACTGTTTAGACAATGGATATCAACATTTAGCTAACTCATTCAGGTTCTATTTATGATAATAATAGTCTCCAGATGCCGGTTATTTATCAGATTTGCTTGTTTCGAAGGTTTTAAATTTGCTTCATTAGCCTTATTTTTTTAGGTCAGTAAATTGATTGCTTAGAAGTTTCAGCATTGTGATCTATACATTTTAATGAAATTTTTACTGATTTGAGTGATTGGGAAAGACTGGGAGGGTGTCTTAGTGAGAGAAAGTGGAGAGAGAAAGTATAGCATTCAAAAGAAAAGTAAGAGCCATTGCACCAGAATTGCATCATGTAACAAATCACATACTTCAGTACTTTACTATTGATGCTATCTATATAGTTTGTGCTTGTGAGAAACCAGAAAAGAAAGAACAGAACAGAACTGTTTCGGTATATTTGCCTAAAAGGTACTGTGTTAATATTCTCATGTATGACATGTAAAATGAAATCTATGTAAGAAATCGACTATACAAATAAATGATGCCGAGATATCAGAAAGTAAACACATTATGAACATACCAAGATCAGAAAGTATACACACATATATGCATCACCAGTTGTTTCAAATGTTGTGTTCTATGATACTGCGCCAATCACTTATGCTGCTGCTTTCGCCCATCCGTAGATGCCATGAAAAGTATGAAGACCCAAGTCAAGTGTTGCAAAACTGAAGTGAGGTTTCATCCATCTTGATCTCAAGAACCACCTCCCAAAGAAAATTCGATACTTGAACTACTTTTAGGACGTAGGTTGGAAGTGTTAGTAAGTCGATGAAGCAATTTGACAACCTCGACACTGTCATCTAGGTAATACTTAGCCTTACTTGGTTTCTGCCCAACTGTGCAATCAAAAATCTTGGGAACAGAAGGAAGCAGTGGATTAGAGGCTGAAGATAATACGCTCTCAAACATATCCTCATCGGACTTGTCATCTCCGATACACAAAACAAAATCTGGTGGATTTCCATTACTAATCATGCTTGAGAAAACCCTTTCTACAACCAAACCTTTACTTAGTCCCTGCATGAAATTCAGAAGGAGCTCAGTTACAATTCTAATGGAGCAAAGGAAATAGATTATATATATAAAGGGTGAGTTTTCACTTCTCATACCTGGGGTTTAACTTCAACAATTTGCTGGCCACTTTTAACAACAACTGGTTCATTTGCGAGTACACTTTCCAGATGATCTAACAGCTCCATGGCCTGACACGAACCAAAATCAAGGTCGGCGTCTTCATAATGCCAGACCAAGGCACTCACTTTGGTCTCTATATATGACCCATCAGTTGTTTCTGTATATATTCTCATGACAGGCTCTGCAATTCTTTTCCAATCAAAGTCAGCATGTACTGTGCTAGATTCCCAATCGGAATTCATACTCCACCTGCCAAAAAGAAAGGAAAATTATGTACTGTGCTGTATATATGTCTGAAAGAATTTTTCAATGTAATCTAAGGAAAGTTCATACCGCAAGAAGTACCCATGTTCAGATGCAATTCCTAGCTTTTCACATGAAGTAAACCATTCACTTAGAGAGCTCTTTCCTCTTCCACTAACAATAAACACAGTGTTCTTTGGATCACCACATAGACTATTAAGAACCGAGATAACCTCATCACTTGGTGATTTAATAATACTCCCTTGAGGGATGATAGTTCCATCATAATCCAGGAATATAACCCTTTTATTAGTTCTCTTATAAGCTGGAGCGATCTGATCGATATATAACTTTGTAAAATTTGGTGAACACGAAACAACTTTGAAACTTAAACCAAAGCCGATACCCCAGCACCTTTTTCTGTAATGGTCTTTACAAGCTCTTTCTAAGTCCTGCATGAAGCTTCGCGCCCAATAACTCACATCGTGTGAGCTAATATACTTATAATGCTTCTCATGACGGAGTTGCTTCTCAGAATCAGGAATGGTAATAGCCAAACTTAAGGCATCAGCTACAGCATCAATGTCCCATGGGTTAACCCTAATTGCCCCACTTAGAGATGGAGAACAACCTACGAACTCGGACACAACAAGCATACTTGAACGAGCGGGCCCTCTGCAGATACCCATCGCCTCGTCCATCTGAGATGTTCCTTGTCTACACACAGTATACTTGTATGCGACCAAGTTCATCCCGTCCCTGACAGCATTTACCACACAACATTCTGCCATGACAAAATATGCAATTTTTTCATAAAGAGGCACGCCATGGTCGATCAGAACAACCGGATCATAACCTGGTAGTCCATAAGTTTTATTTATCCTCATAGCAGTGGTATAAATTTCTCTTAGTGCTTCTTGAACATATTTTCCTGTACTTCTAGCAGGATTGACAATTTGAACTAGAACTACTTTTCCTTGTAGATCGATATTCTTCTGCAAAAGCTGCTCCATTGCTAGTAGCTTCAGACTGATACCTTTAAATATGTCCATATCGTCGACCCCCAAAATCAGCCTTTTCCCTTTGAACTCTTCTTGTATCTGCCTGACTTTTGTGAATGTGGAAGGTAGATTTAATACTGATTGGAGCCTCCCCATATGAACACCAACAGGCAAGATCTTAATGTAGACTGTCCTGCCAAAGTATTCAAGTCCAATATATCCTCGCTTACATTTATAGTCAATGCCAAGCAATCTACTACAGCAAGACAGGAAATGCCGTGCATAATCGTATGTATGAAAACCTACTAGATCAGAATTAAGTAGTGCTCTAAGAATTTCATCTCTGGCTGGGAAAGTACGATAGATTTCTGATGAGGGGAATGGGCTATGAAGGAAGAATCCAAGCTTGATACGGTTCAATCTTTTCCTTAAGAAAGTAGGGAGAATCATAAGATGATAATCATGAATCCAGACATAGTCGTTTTCGGAATTGACTACCCCCACCACCTTATCTGCAAATATTTTGTTTGCAGAAACATAAGCATTCCAAAGTGGTCGATCAAAACGATCACCATGATCCGGAGATATAGGCAGCGAATAATGGAAAAGAGGCCATAACTGCTGCTTACAAAATCCATGATAAAACTTCCTTTGAAGATCGGGAGTTAAGAAAGTTGGCACACAATTAAAATCATTCAGTAGTTTTTGTGCAACTTCTTCCTGTTCACTTGAAATAATATCAGCTTTCAGAGAACCCACATACATAACCTCTGCTTCTGGTGAAAATCCATCCTTCAATTGTAACAGAAGTGAATCCTCGTCTAAACTGAAGCACCATCCGCCAGATTCGATATCTCTGTCAGCAAGCAGTGGAAGCACATTTGCCACTATAATTATCCGATGTCGACCCTTACTTGAACAAACATCTGAATTCCCATCACTATTCCCATCACCATCCAAGTCAGACATACTTCCTGGGCTTGACATTACTCTCGAAAGGGTTTTAGGAGAAGAAAAATCCCCTACGAAGTCTATAATTCCTGCGTATATAGAATGAAACTTCCATTAGGAAACTAATGAAACAAGAAAACCTGAACAAAGATAACAAGAGAAGACGACGAAAGGGCTGAAAATCCAGAACAACAATCTAGTACTTTTCTACCACTTTTTAACATAAAGAAGCAAATTAAAGCAAGCCTGATTTATTCAGGAAGAATAATAAAACCACATAAAAAGATCATATAAATTCGACTAGAAATATAAATATGACTTCATGAAGCTGTATCAAACAGTATAATAATAAATAGTACGAATTAATTGAAGAAAATCAAACACTTTCAAGAATCTAAAAAGAACAAAACCAGAGGAAGAGAAAGATGAAACTGACCCAGATTATTATCCTAATTATCTGTATCAATCATCAGCTTTTAACAAATAAAGACACCCCAAATTGGAATTCTTATCCAAAACCAAGAGGGAAGAATTCATTCCCAAGAAAGAGAATAAATACTCGTAAAACTCCAAACCCAAAACTATTTATTTGTTTGTTTCTTCTACTTTTCTCTACCACTATTAGTTTCTTTAATAGAATCAAATCAAAAAAAGAAATTCTAGTCAATGATAATAATATATCTAACTAAAAGAATTAATGAATTCTTCATATCTTTATCAGCTAATAAAGGAAATTAGGTATATTTTCAATATAAAAAGAAAAGAAAGAAAAATTAGTGAGTTACCTTTCTTCTTCTCTAATATTTAGTACTTCTTTAATCCAGTAGCTCAAGATCTAATGTTGAACTGGAATATACAGTATCTGTAAGAAAAATACAGAATTTGAGATCTCAAAAGTTCGAAAAACAGAAAAAAAGTTAACCTAAAAAATTACTATTTCAAAGAAGTTATTATCTTTAAAGAATCAAATATAGTTAGTTTTTCGATCAAAGATTAAACCAAGCTAAGACAATGGCTTAACAGTTTCCTAAATCAATCCAGAAACTACGATAAAGAGAGAGAGAGAGAGACAAACCAGAGTGAAACGCAGAGGTTGAAAAGAAGTAGGGAATGAAGAAGAAGAAGAAGAAGATTCCGGCGAGTTTCAACGAAAGATTGGAAGGAAACCGGTGAAATACGTAAAAGACTCGTATGAGTAAGAGAAACGGCGGGAGAGAGGTTCTGTTTCTTTTTCTTTTCTTTTCTGTTCTTTATTGGACAGAGGAAGAACCGACGAGACTGAGAACTATTAAATGAAGAGAGAGAAATAGTAGTAGTTGCATGGAAGATCGGTTTGGATAATGTTTGTCTTCTTTTTGAAGAACTTTTGACAAGTCTTTCTTGTTACCAAATATGTTTTCTGCATGAGTAGTATTAGCCCATTTATATGTGAGTTGTGACTAAGTTCTATTTTATTTTCCTTTTCTAAAATTACTCAATATTTTCTTTCTTTCTTTCCCCTTTCTATTGAGGATATAAGCTAACAAAAGATAATTAAATATTGCCGAAAAACAGTCTCTTCACGTATAATGGAAGGGCGAAAGTGAGGGACAAAGGAAAGAAAGAGTTGAAGATCGAAAGGGAGAGATAAAGACTAGAGAGAGTGAAATAGAGGGGGGAGAAGGAGAATGTAAGAGTGGCGCGCAAGGAAAAGAGAGACCAAAGAAGAAAATACAAAGAAAAAAAGAAACTACGAAGAGAGAGAGAGAGTGAAGCAAAGCGTTAAGACAAATAAAGGACTATCCCAAACACAAACTCTTTCTTCCTTTTATGGAGAGTTGAGTTCTTTAATTGAAGACTATCACATACCTATTGTCTGAAAAATATAAAAGAATTTAAGAAATAAAAAGATATCTTAATACAATCGGGTTAGACTGTAACATAAGCGGTAAAATTGGAGGTTGCGGAATATTAAAGACGAGTTGGTTGTGACTTGTGGGAGCCTTTTATCTATTAGTCCAATCCTTCTTCACTTTGGTACCAACCTACCCTACCTCAAGGGTGAATAATTGGACATACTTTTATTTGGTAGGGGGAAACACCGACTACTATCCACCTTCGTTTTGGTCTATGTTTGTGGGTCCCCTTTTTTTACCTTTTAAAGGATGTGGTCGTTTGGTATAAGAGGGGTAGTGGAGCGGGACTTTCACAGACTTTCATAGACAAAATGTCCCGTAGACATTTCAAGACATTTCGGATGAGTTATTATAGACAACATGTGTTCATAGACATTTTCAAGACATTGAGAGTTTGTAGACAAAATGTCTTTATAGACATTTCAAGACATTTGATCCATAGACAAAATGTCCTCGGGACATTTTAAGATCTTGAGTCCATTGACAAAATGTGTAATGCATATTATATTTGTGCTAATCAAAAATATATTTTTCGACTTTTGTAGACACCTGTGAATATTTGTGGACATTGATGGACATTTGGTAGATATTTATTATTTTAATATTATTATTATTATTTAATCACATGAAATAATATATTAATACTAACATTTCAAAAATATATTTTTCGACTTTCGTAAACATCTGTGAATATTTGTGGACATTGATGGACATTTGGTAGATATTTATTATTTTAATATTATTATTATTTTTTAATTACATGAAATAATATATTTATACTAACATTTCAAAAATATATTTTTCGACTTTCGTAGACATCTGTAAATATTGTGGACATTGATGGACATTTGGTAGACATTTACTATTTTAATATTATTATTATTGTTTAATCACATGAAATAATATGTTTATACTAACATTTCAAAAATATATTTTTCGACTTTCGTAGACATCTGTGAATATTTGTGGACATTGATGGACATTTGGTAGACATTTATTATTTTAATATTATTATCATTGTTTAATCACATGAAATAATATATTTATACTAACATTTCAAAAATATATTTTTCGACTTTCGTAAACATCTGTGAATATTTGTGGACATTGATGGACATTTGGTAGACATTTATTATTTTAATATTATTATTGTTGTTTGATCACATGATGGACTTCAAATGTCTCTTGTTTTTTGAAAGACATTTTGGCTTCCATATTTGTCCCAAGTCCTTTACAAATTCATCAAACTATGAAGTCCACCAAAGTCTGGGACATATTTTGTCTACAATCGAATGCCTCGGACTTTCATAGACTCTCAAATGTCTGGATTTGAATGCCTCAGACTTTCGTGGACTCTCAAATGTCTGGATTTGAATGCCTCAGACTTTCGTGGACTCTCAAATGTCTAGATTTGAATGCCTCAGACTTTCGCGGACTCTCAAGAGTCCGCGAAAGTCTTTCTCCACTACCCCCCTTAAATCTTGTGTTCAAATCTTTCATAAAAGAAAAGAAAGAAGAAAGCAAATGGCGTAATTGTAATTCACAAAAATAAGGGGGGCATTTCTGTCACATAAATCCAATCAGACCAATTGTAGAGAGAGAAATGTCAAATGAGTGTGCAGGAGGAGAGGGAGGTGGGGACCGTGGGGTTGGTTGGTCGGTCTTACTTAAACTGGTTGCGGCGTTCCCAGTCGCCCCTATTCTCCTGGATAAATCTGGCATGCGATAATGAATCGGTTGAAAGTTTGGTCGCCCTGTTTCTTCTCATCTCTATCCAAAAAGATGATGACATTTAAAATGGTTGTGGGACACATCAATTTCAAAGAAATGTTATAAAACTTTTGACCAACTGTAATTTTTTGTTCGACCTGTTTATCCATCAAATTTTGTCATAATTATGTGGATGAGTATAATTTATAAAGATAATATAAAGTTATATTCTTTTTAAATTATGCCCCTTCGCATACTCCCACTACAGATTCGTTCAGCAGATGGTCTCGTATTGGATCACTTTTCGTTTATGATATTCTATGATAGTTCTTGGGGTTATTCGTTTTGTAATTTTTTTTGTTCTTCTTACTAAAATATCATATCTACTTCTATTTCCATCTTTTTCACTTCCCGACCACTACCATCTCTCTCTTTCCCTCACTGTTCCGACTAACGAAAGGTTTCCTTCACTCAAAACTTAAGGTTAAAATACTATGATTGACAAGAAGGCGCTATAAGTTATTAAGAAAAAGTGTGTTCTGACTTCGTCCTCTGTCCATTTATTTCATGAAGTTAAGCGGAAAATAAACATAAAAGAATAAATGAAGACACATGCATTCTAGATGGAACAGCGAAAAAATGATCTAGCTGAGATGTTCAATACTAGACGTGCTGCATAAATATCATGGACAACTAACATAATTATAATTATAAATGTATTTGGATTTGGTCGTTTACTCATTCTTAATATATTAAAAAAATCAAAGGCTAAAATAGATGACCATATTTGATCTTCTTTGGGATTATCTCCAAAACCATGTTGGGTTTTAAAGTAGAAATAAGAAAAAGCATGGGATATGCACTTCGAAATAAATATATAACAAGGAGATATCAAATATGCTTCTCGAAAGAGGGAATTTTGTATTACAAATCAAATTTGAATAACATAATACATTGTGATGTTTATCCAAGAAAAAAATGTTGATAAGGTTGGACTAGTTATTTGATAAATTAATAAAAAGAACAAGACAAGGAAAAGATTGTCATAAAAAAAAATTAGGTTGGATTTGGAATAAGATCATATTTCTACCTATAGTTGACTAGTTGAGGGTCTGCTAATATTTTATGATTTTCTTTTCTGGGACTAAACAAAATTACAAATTATAAAAATATGTAGTATTTATTAATTGTCCACCTTAAAATTTAAAGATATATAATTAAGTAGGGTGATTCTATAGGCACCATGGAAAACGGCTGTAGGCTGATGACCATCGCATTGACTCGCGGGAATGGCCATTGACCCGAGATCTCTGTAAGCACCCGGTCTACTAAGCTGGGTGAAGTTCACCTTCATTTTTTTCGGTCTTCTTCTTCCAATGAATTGTTAAGGTTAACTTTTGCTAAATCAAAATCACCTACATAAGATAGAAGAGATTGAGATTTAAGATATAGTTCAGTTACAGACATGGAGAGAGGGTAGAAGAGATTGAAATTCAAGAAATAGTTTAGCAACTCTTTCGTGCTTTGGATTATCTTCATCACCATTGTCCAAAAATTATTGGTCCATTTTGATTTCAAACTAAGAACATCTCCAATGGGACACTCAATCTCTAACACTTAGAGTGCTACATATGACTTTTTAGAGTTTTTGTTAAAAAACCATCTCCAATGGAACACTTTGTTAGACACTCTAATATGAGGTGGACACATTTATTATAGAGTGTTTAGAGAGAGAAACTCTAAAATGAGAGTGTCTACTTGAGACTCTTTAAGTGTTACTTTAAAATTCCAACCAATAGAAAACCTTGCTTTTCAACTACTTTTTATTTATTGGATTGAAGAGGGACATGTGTTTTAAGCATAGAGACTTTAGATATCTCCATTGCAGACCAACAAAAATTAGAGTGTCTCTATATTGACATTTAGGAAAGAGAATCTCTATTGACACTTGACAATTAGGATTTATAGAGTGTTTATCAGAGTGTCCCATTGGAGATGCTCTAAGCAATTTCCTTCTTGATGATCGGTTAATTGATTATGCGGATGATTTTGGTTTAGCAAAAATTATATCGATAGATCAAAACATTATCAAGACGCGTTAGGGTCAACCGTTAAAGGGGCTGAGTGCTTACAAAATTACCGGCCACAATAGACTTCCTAGCTGTTGGGTTGCCTGCTAATAGCCTCGTCTGTTTACAATCGTTTAGGTGGGTGCTTTTAGAAGCACCCAATTAAGTCTATAACAAAGAAGCTAGATTCCAAAGATAAAAGAAGTTTAAGAAAATGTGAAAGTTTCACAAAATGGAGACATGGTACCACTAGTCTAGGATCAAAAAGAACTAAAGGGCCGTTTGATACGTGTGAAAATGTGAGTAAGAAAGTCGTTTTCTCAAGAAAATCAGTTTTCCTCTATTTGGTTGGCGACTTTGTCTTTGGGTAAGAAAATCGTTTTTTTAAAGAGAAAAATAGTGTGCAAATGGTCTAATTTTTTTTCCCACCTTTTAGATGGGAAGGTTGATTTCTCACTTTCTTTCTCTCCTCCCATAACTCTCTCCTCCCGTAACTTTCTCTCTCTATTTCTCTCCTACCGTAACTCACTCGGTTCATCTCTGTCCAATTATTAAATAAAACCGAATTAATAAATAGGTTAAAATTCTAAAGGCACCCCTTAAATGCCTAACATTTATACATTGGTTAAAGGCCCAATTAATAAATAAAACCTAATTAATAAACATTTGTCTAAAGGCACCCCCTTAAATGTCTAACATTTATATATTGATTAAAGGCCCAATTAATAAATAAAACTTAATTAATAAGTTTTTTTCCAAAGGCACTCCTTTTCTCACCTTTTTATCAAACACTTAAAATTTGCTTTTGAGGTAAGAAATCTCTTTTCTATCTAATGGGAAAAAAAAACCGTTTTCTTACCCATATATTTTCTCGCGTATCAAAAGGACCCTAAAGCTTCATTCATGTGAAAATGTTTGAATGAGAAAATGATTATTTTTTCTAATGGGGAAGAAAATCAAAATTTCCACATGTAAAATTATGAATTAAGTGTTTGACAAGGAGTTTTATTTTTATTTTTTTTAATTTGGGCCAGAATTTCCTTAGGTTTTGGTTCAACAACCCACTCAAGGGAAGGGAAAAGTTACAAATACACACCGTTTTCAAAAAACCTAGACATAGTTTTGAGCAGTCTACCTGAAATCGCGAGTTTCCAAGCCCAACCATTCATTTTGTTTAAAAGATAAAAAACCACCATCGACGGTTCCCACCGCGGGCGAAAGAGAAGATAATGTGAAAACAAATTCTCGTTTTCCCCTTCGCATATTTGGCGAAGGAACCGTCCTCTTCGTGAGATTGGGCAAAGGGGAATCTATTTTATCCTCTTTTCTCGTATGTTCATTCTCTTTCTTCATTGGTCTTTTCCTCTTTGACTTCATTTTATTATAGACGTTGGGTTTAACTTTTAAAATGGTGCACAAATGAAAGTGAAAAAGGTAGAGTTATGAGGTTCTGTGCCCTTATAGCTTTCTTGAAGGCAATGTAGCACCTAAAAATGTTAGTTGTAAAGCCCACAAGACCAACTTATAAGTAATACTGAAGGTGGGTGTTCGACTTAAATGATCAACAATGTCAGAGTACAAATTAAAATACATAGGTTAGAGAATAGTTTAGTGAGAAAACCCACAAGTATATATTAGTTTGTAAGGAGAGAGATGGAGTATTTTTTTTTGTTTTGTTGAAATGAGTTTTTTTTTTTGTTGAAAGACGTGGAGTAGTTGTCATTGACCTTATTAGAAGTATAAGGAAATATACAAGCGAAAAAGGAGGTAAAGAAAGAAAATCTATTATATTAAAACAGCTCAGTCTGTTATTTGGGGGACAAGTCTGACCGTCCATTTTATTTTAGAGATTTGGTTGGGAACACATTCGACGGATGATATAAAATATTTTTTTGTAAATAGACTAAAAAAGAAGGCTATCTATGCAAATCAACCAAAATTGGTTAAAATCGTGGGAGAGATTGAAATAACTAACCCACTCTCCCATATCTTAATTTCTCAATCAACCGCCTAACTATTTGACTTAAAATTAAAATTCTCTCATTTCCTGTCCAAATTCTTTCTCTCTCTCTAGACAACAAAGAAATTTTATTCAAAAAAAAAACAACAAAAGAAATCTCCCAATTTTTTTATCAAATTTTCTATGTTAGTGATTTTATATTTTCTTCCTTTACATAAAATGTGATTTACCGGCAAAGCTAAGAGGGATCTGAATATTTTATATTTTATATTTTCTTCCCAATTCTCAAACATATCCCAAATTGCTAACTTGGTAACTAGAAGGGTCCTTTTGGTATTTATTCATTACATTTCGGGGTTGGTTCTGAATATGCTAAAACACAAGGAGTCATAACACCGTCAAAACTCGAAACTCGATCATTAGGGTTTGAGAGGCCCGCAGAAATTCCCCCCCAAAATTCTGCTCAGTCCCTAAGGATTTTTAGGGTTCTTCAGATCTCTTTTGATCTTGGGTAAGTGACATCACTGTAAGCTAAATTTCTTACCTGCTAAACGTTTCTTAGCATGAATTTGATCTTTTATCTGTTTAATTGGATTGAACTTTCAGGTTTATAAAAATGTCTCGAGTTTATGTTGGGAATCTGGATCCACGAGTTTCAGAGAGAGAAATTGAAGATGAATTCCGAGTCTATGGTGTACTTCGCAGGTAAGAAACCCTATCCAATGCCTGGTAGTACTTGTTTTCGTTTTTCTCCATCAACGCATTTGCTTCCTCCATTCCTTAGGGCATGTTTGGTGCAAGAAATTTAGACATTGATTCCCAAATATTAGAACTACGCCCTAAAAATGAAATACAAGATTCAAACAAAAAGAATTGTTCTTGTCTGAATCTTGTTCTTGGCAGAAGATGAAGATGAAGGAGATGTTGTTTCTGTTGTCACTGGTAATGAATGGAATGAAACTACACAAAATTTGTTATGTCCAAATCTTAGTCAACAAAAACCTCTTATATCTCCATATCCAACCTATTCAACTTCCTCATCTTCAAACACTAGAGGTGGTCGAACGCTAGAGATGATCGAAAATAGAGATTTACTACTTTGGCATTTGTTCTTTATTCTCGTATAAATCCAGATTCCAAAAAAGAAACTCTCAATTGAATATCATCAATCCATGAAATAATTTCAAGTCAGATTCTTTACGAAGTTTTCCCTAATTTCAAGCTTGGAATCGTGGCTGCCGATTTCAAAGAGAGAGAGAAAGAGAGTTGGGGATCAATGTCCTAATAACCTAAACTTTTGTTGTTTCGGCGACAATTTGGGGGTCATTTGTGGCAACCTTTTAGGGGCCATTTGTAATTTATTTTAGGGCGATAATGTTGCTCATATGGGTGTTGGGTGATGTGTGTCTGAATTTGGGTTTACTACGTTAAGCTTCAACCTTTTAAATCTTAATGGTTTTGATTTAACTTATTAATTGTAACTAATATTTTGTGTTTGTTTTAGTTTACTACATTATATTGTAATGGTTTTATTTGTATAGTTTATATCAACCAGGTGCAGTACTTGTTGTTTATTGTTTATCTTATGGATTTGGTTAAATAATTGCAGTGTCTGGGTTGCTCGGAAGCCACCGGGTTATGCTTTTGTTGAATTTGATGATCGTAGAGATGCACTAGATGCAATCCGTGCCTTGGATGGTAACTGAAATCATATGTTTGACCTACTAATTGGTAGATGGAACCTGTGGCTTGGATTTTTAGTTATTTACATATGTATACAAATCTGTATGTGTGTGTGTGTGTGTTTGTGTTTTAGTGCGCTGCGCGCGTGTGCGCTTGTATGTCGTTTTGACATAAACTTGGCACAGTCATGTCCCGTTATGATCTTTACATGTACTTAAAGAAAGTAGAGCGAAGAATCATGTGCTCTATAATTTTATTTTGCTTGAAAATGTTTCTAGGTAATGCATGCGTCAGGTTCCAAAATACTACATTTTAAACTCAAAATAATGAATTTCATTTAATAGGTAAGAACAGTTGGCGAGTTGAGCTTTCTCATAATTCTAAAGGTAGTGGTGGTGGTGGTGAACGTGGTGGGCGTGGTGGTGGTGGTGAACGCGGTGGGCGTGGTGGTGGTGAACGCGGTGGGCGTGGTGGAGGTGAGGCTCTGAAGTGTTATGAATGTGGTGAATCTGGTCATTTTGCTCGAGAATGTCGCCTACGTATTGGTTCACGAGGCATGGGAAGTGGACGGCGTAGAAGTCTTAGTCCTCGGCGTCGTAGGAGCCCTAGCTATGGGAGGTATGCATTTTCTCTCTCTTCTAGCCGTCTCTTTATGTCTTAACCACTCGTTCCATTATGGGTTTCTTAAAGTTCAAGTTTCTTATAAAACTCGGTTTCAGGAGTTATAGCCCACCTCGTGGAAGGAGGTCCCCACCTGCAAGACGTCGCAGTATAACACCTCGTCATGGACGTAGCGTTAGCAGGTCACCTCCATATCGTAGTGCTCGTCGTGATTCACCTGAAACAAACGGGTATGTGTATGTTTTGTATGTTTTTAATATGTAAAATTGTCCATATCTCTTTTGGATAATGATTCAAAATACTTGGGTCATCTTGTTATTCATGCTAGTCGAAGATCGAGGATGAAAGTGGATATCACCACATATCAAATCCCTCGAAATTTTTTGAGATGTGGATTGTGATAGGAATGGCTATATTTTTTTTTTCAGAGACCATCGTCGGGAGCGAAGCAGGAGCTGAAGAGGAGAGACCATTTTCTGTTCTGCCAATGAGATCTATAAAGCTATCGAGTGGTTCAAAGACATAAAGTCGTACAATTTCTGCAGCATGAATATTGAGTAGTTGGACTTTGGAACTATGAAACTGATTGTGAACAGTAAGTGTGACATCTACAAAGTGATTAGCTACCTAAGTGGGTTGACCTGAGCTTCGTCTTGTGACATGAATACTCTCCTCAGCTAAATTCGAACTTTGACAAAAGGTCATTTTCTTTCTTCATATTTTGCATCTATTGCTAGTTTACACTCATGTCTCTATCAATTCATACAAAGTTTAATAGGTTTTGAGTAGTAGGATTTTCATGATAAATCTCACATAAAATCATATGTTTCTGTTTTATTTTGAGGTGCAATTCTGCTAAAACGGCACAACCACCTGCATATGGATTTTGCATCTGTCTGCTTCATAACTACGTTTCCCTCTCTCCTCCGTGCCTTCTCTCAGCTAGAATCTTCAGTTTGTCGAGACTTCACAAATCAAAATGGTTTTTCTGCATAACTACCCTTCACACTATCGGCTTACACTACTTGTGCTATCCCAAGCTCCAACTGATATACGTCAATGTCGAACTGCACAATCACTAGAGGTCTGTGACACGGTTTCGTCTTAACCAAGAAAACCATCAGACTGATGGTTTACTCAGACCCTTCAAAAAGAGCTGCATTTTGGTTTTTGTTGTTTGAATGTGTGAAAAGAATGGAAGGGTTTCTCTGGCTGATTTATTCTCTCTGGTTATGGTTTTGGAGCCTCCATTCAGAATACATGTAGTATTTCTAGTGGGGGACGGTGGGGTTTCGTCGTTCTCTTATTCTTGACAGTGGGTCTTCCAAATCGTTGGAGTTTTTTTTTTTCGAAGTATGATCCTCCTGCTTTAGTGAAACAATGTTAGTGTATGTTACTAAAGAGGGCTAAGGTTTGTATATTTTTATCGTTGTATAATAACGTTTGAGGTGCTCAGTTCTTATGGAACCCTATTCACTCGGTGACACTCTGATTTGGTTGTAGACCATGATCAGTTTGTCTAATGAAGGCGGCGACCACCTTATTGAAAGAAAAAGAAAAGCAAGTCCCACGCCCACCTACTTTGGTACTCCATGGGTCAAATTCGAAACAGCCCAAATGTATATTAGATCCAAAATTGAAGACATTGGGAATTGCTTATAGAATTTCCTTCAACCAACTCTTTATAATGTCATTGATGAGCTCTAAGATTCAGGATAGCCATATTAAACACGTTTATAAGTTAGGTACATCCAACGGATAAAAGACGCATAATGGAATCTTTCAGTCCCTTTGATTTGTATATCAGCTCTGATTTGGTTGTAGACACGTTTTTAGAGAAAGAGAGAGAGAGAAAGAGGGATGAAAGGGAGATATGATTGTTGGTGGGAGATGATGCCATTTGCAGCAATGGTGTTAGTGGTATGTTTGGATGTGGGTTTAACAACAATAAGTAAGGTAGCCATGGATAGAGGAATGAGTCATTTTGTTTTTGTATTTTACTCAAATGCTCTTGCTGCTCTCATCCTCTTTCCTTCTTCTTTCATCTTTCATAGGTACTAATACTAATTGCCTACCCATATGTCTCCGGCATACTCACATTTTCCTTCTGCAGCCGTGATGCTATGCACTCAACATATTCCGGTTGAGTCCCGGCCGGATACGTGTTCCGGCATGATGTAGCACTGGACATATTCCGGTTGAATCCCGACAGGGATATGTGCTCGATCATTTTCTCTCTATATATCAAGCCCAAACACATGCCCCGGCCGGGATTTGGCAGGGGCATAGCATCAGTGCTGGTTACAGGACACTCATACTAAACCTATCTCTCTTTTCTTCTTCACAGAAAAGAAAGGCTTCCTCCTCTCACTTTCTCTCTCATATGTAGATTCTTCATCCTTGGCTTTATTGGGTATGTATTCATTAAAATTCAGAAAGGGGATTGGTTATATGTTGATAATATAAGATAAGGAAGTGAAATTGAAAATGTTTTGGCAGGATTACTTTGTTGCAGAATTGTGTGTTCACTGGTATAAACTATAGCAATCCTACTCTTGGATCTGCTTTGAGCAACTTGAGTCCTGCTTTTACCTTCATTCTTGCTCTCTTTTTCGGGTAAAAACACCAACCCCACTTTGCCTTTTATACGCAGGGGCACCTACTGTTTCCCGATGGACTGTGCCTTGTCCACAGCAGGCTAATTAGCCGTGGCGTGCCAACCACTGCACAAACCATTCCTAGGTCCGTGCCGCACTCTGGCCAGATACCCCAAAGGTCACGAGCATGTCCGCCATGGCCATTCCCGTTCTCTGCGGGGTGAGGCACCGGTTCACGCACAATGGTGTGCTGACCTCCTGCCACAACAGGCTAGGGCATAACAGCTTATGGGGATTCAGCCTTCGGACCTGTCATGGCCCATTGGGAAACTTTATACTGCTACCCCTGTCTACTCAATACATATATAAACGCACGCGCACACACACACACACGATGACACGATCACATATACAATAAAAAGTTACGTAGTTTGTTCTGTTTTCAAGAATGGAGAAGTTTGATGTAAGAAAGTTCAAGAGTTTGATCAAAGTGATGGGCACCATAGTATCAATTTCTGGGGCACTTCTAGTAATTTTCTACAAGGGTCCTTCTATTTGGAAAACGACATCATTGCCTCCGTCGATTACATCTCGAGATCCGCTACCTTCCTCACTATCTCATACTTCCAACCTCCATTCCTTGATATCAAACAAATGGATTCTTGGAGGTTTTTCCTTTGCAATTTCCTCTTTATCTTCTTCTGTATGGCAGATTTTTCAGGTAATAATGTGCATTATTATCAAAACCCTTTCTTTTGAATTCCCACCATTGAATTCTTTCAAAGGATTCTTAATTATGAATTACCGTACTTTCAGGCAGCAACAGTTACAGAGTATCCGGCGGAGATGACTATAGTCTCGTTTAATAGCTTCTTTGCAAGTATTCAATGTCTTGTGGTGTCTTTGATTGCAGAAACAGATCCAAATGTTTGGAAACTAAAACCTGATTATGAGCTCATCTCTGTTCTATACTCAGTAAGCACTTTTAACTACAGTTTAGATTGAGAGAAATTTAGTGGTCCTTATAAATCAATCCAAGTTGTTGGGGAGATTGCTTCGAAAGTACGCTCTGGAAACTACCCAAAATCGCGAAAGCAGACAGTATCACTAGCAGCCTGTATGGTTGAGCCCTCGTAGTCCTATAATCTCATGTTGGTTGAAGGTTGGAAGTGTTACGAAAAATAACCTAATTAACTTGTTCAGGAATATGAAGATAAACGATGCGAAAGTAAAAGTAGAGACACCAAGATTATTTAACGTGGCAAAAAACCCCTCCAAACTAGAAGGTAAAAAACCACGGGACCTAGTCCAGAAATCTTCCACTATAATTAAATAATGGGTTACACAACTCATCACCAAACCTATGGTGGATAAACTGAACAAAGAAACAAAGAAATAAAAATCTCTTACTCCTTAGGATTTGAACAAATCCTAGATTACTAAAGGTTGAAGAAGATAACCACAAACTAAATTGCTTCACAAGATTAATAATCTTCTTTTTTTCAAACCAATATTCTGCTCTTTCAATCTCTCTTGAAAGAACCACTTCAGAAATCTCTCTTCCTCTGACTTCTCTTTGTTCTGGAAGTTGTTATGAATAATCTCTTCCCTTTCATTTCCCTTTATAATGATAAATAGGGAGGTTTACCAATAGAAATAGGAATTCCTTTTTAGGCTTGAAAAAAATAGAAACTTATATTTTTTCCCGAAACAAGGAATAAGAGAAATCCTATTCCAACTAGGAGTCCTTTTATTATAAGGAGGGACCCCAACAAACTCTCCCTCCCGACTTAAGAAGAGGGACCTATCCCCAAACCTGCAACACAGCTACATAGCTCATGTTTGCCTATGGGTAATGGTTTTGTCATCATATCTGAACCATTATTGTCAGTATGGATTTTCTCGATCTTCAACACCTTTTCTTCAAGAACATCTTGGATCCACTGGTATCTCACATTTATATGCTTGGACTTGGAATGGAAACTAGAATTCTTACTGAGGTGGATGGCACTCTGACTGTCGCAATGAATAACATAATTATCTTGTTTCATACCAAGTTCTTCTAACAGTCTCTTCATCCATAACATCTCCTTGCAACATTCTGTAATGACAATATATTCTGCCTCTGTAGTAGATAAAGCTACACACTTTTATAATTTAGATTGCCATGACACTGCTCCCCCTGAAAATGTAAATAAGTAGCCTGATGTGGACCTTTTAGAGTCTACATCTCCTGCCATGTCTGCATCTGTGTAACCGACTAATACTGGCTTATCATTACCAAAACATATACGAGCTTTAGACGTACCTCTAAGATACTTCAGAATCCACTTCACTGCTAACCAATGCTCTTTGCCTGGATTAGCAAGAAATCTGCTTACTACTCCAACTGCAAATGCAATGTCCGGTCTTGTACACACCATTGCATAAATCAAGCTTCCTACAGCTGAAGCATAAGGAATTTTCTCCATTTCTTCTTTCTCACTTCTAGTTGATGGACACTGATCACGAGTCAACTTGAAGTGACTGGCTAATGGACAATTCACTGGTTTTGTCTTGTCCATATTGAACCTTTCTAGAACCTTCTCAATGTATCTATCTTGTGATAGCCAAAGTTTTCCAGCTTTCCTATCACGAGAGATATGCATGCCAAGAATTTGTTTTGCTGGACCCAAGTCTTTCGTATCGAAATACTTGTTTAGTTCCTTCTTTAACCTGCTAATTTTATTAACATCCTGACCAACAATCAACATATCATCAACATAAAGTAGAAGTATAATCAAATCTCCATCAGGAAATTTATGAACGAAAACACAATGATCTGAAGTCGTCCTGTGATACCCTTGATCCTTCATGAATGATTCAAACTTTTTGTACCACTGTCTTGGTGCTTGTTTCAGCCCATATAAACTCTTCTCTAGCTTACAAACCAAGTGTTCCTTACCTTTAACTTCAAACCCTGTTGGTTGTTCCATATACACATCTTCCTCCAAGTCACCATGAAGGAAAGCGGTCTTGACATCTAGTTGTTCAATTTCTAGGTTCATACTTGCAGCCAATCCCAATACTAACCGTATAGAGGACATCTTCACCACCGGAGAGAAAATCTCATCAAAATCAATACCCTTCTTTTGCCTAAATCCTTTCACCACTAGGCGTGCCTTATACCGTGGTTGTGAATTTCTTTCTTCAGTTTTGATTTTGAATACCCACTTATTTTTAAGAATTTTCTTATTCTTAGGTTTTTCAACCAACTTAAAAGTGTTGTTCTTATGCAATGATTCAATCTCATCTTGCATAGCTTTCACCACTCCTTCTTGTGTTCATCATCTATGGCTTCTTCATAACACTGTGGTTCTCCACTATCTGTAACCATCACATACTCGTGTAGAGGATACTTGGTAGATGGTGCTCTCTCTCTCTAGTCGATCTTCTCAATTCAGCTGGTGGTTCATGTTGAACTTTCATTCCTTGCTCAACATCATCACCCATAGGAACATCTTCATGAGCTTCATCTTCATGATTTTGTTCTTCACCTGCATTATCATGCATAACCTTCGAAGGGATATGTAGATCTAGATCAATGAGATCATTACTATGATTCTCATGCTTCTCAACTTTCCCGAAGTCCTCAATAATTTGATTTTCAAGAAAGACCACATCTCTACTTCTAATAATCTTCCTATCGACTGGATCCCATAACTTGTATCCGAATTTCTCATCTGCATACCCTAAAAAGATGCATTCCTTGGCTTTATCATCAAGCTTTGCTCATTGATCTTTAGGTATATGCACAAAAGCCCTGCAACCAAACACCCTTAGGTGTCCATAACTTTCTTTCCCAGCCCACACTCTCTCAGCTACATCTCCATCTAATGGTGCTGAAGGTGATAAATTGATCAGATAACATGCAGTACGCATTGCCTCACCCCAGAAGCTTTTAGGCAGCTTTGCTTCTGAGAGCATACATCTGATCCTCTCCACAATAGTGCGGTTCATGCGTTCTGCTACACCATTTTGTTGTGGAGTTTTGGGAACTGTCTGTTCATGTCGAATACCATGGGTTTTGCAATACTCTTCAAACGACCCGATGTATTCTCCTCCATTGTCAGTGCGAATGCACTTCAATGGTTTTCATGTCTCCCGTTCTACCATGTTGTGGAAATTCTTGAAAACTGTAAGTACCTGATCTTTGGTCTTTATGGCATACGCCCAAACTTTCCTGGAAGCATCATCTATAAAAGTAACGAAATACAAATCACCACCAAGTGTTTTGACCTTTAAAGGTCCACAAACGTCAGAATAAACAAGCTCCAAAACACTGGATTTTCTTTCAGATGCATTCCTTTGAAAGGAAACTCTGTGTTGCTTTCCTACTAAACAATGAGAGCAAGTGTTTAAATTTATACCTTTCATGTTCGGTAAGTCTTGTCGTTTAGCAAGGATTTGAAGTCCCTTCTCGCTCATGTGCCCGAGTCTTCTATGCCAAAGATCAGTGGAAAAATCTTTTTCAACTGCATTCAATTCTCCTTTACACAGTTTTACTTGAGTCCTGTATAAAGTACAACACTTCTTCCCCCTTGCTATCACCATTGACCCTTTTGTGAGCTTCCACTTTCCATCACCAAAGTGACTGTGGTACCCTTCATCATCTAATACTCCGGTAGAGATTAGGTTATATCGAAGATCTGGTATATGCCTCACATTCTTAAGAATCAATGTACTTCCTGTGCTCGTCTCAATTTTCACTTCTCCAATTCCTACGATTTTTGAGAAACCTAAGTTTCCCATCCTGACTTTGCCAAGGTCACCAGTTTAGTAAGAGTTAAAGAAATCCTTACATGGAATAGCATGATACGAAGCACCTGAGTCGACCAACCATGTTGTTTCTGGTTCTGACTCAGTCATACTTAAGCAAGTGTCTCCACAACCTGAGAGTAAGATAATGTCATCACCTGAGGCAACTGCCGCAACATTATCTTGTTTTTCATCATCCTTTTTATTTTCCTTCTTTGGTTTCCTGCAATCACTCTTGTAATGACCCATTTTTCCACAACCAAAACATCTAACTTCTTTCTTTGGTTTTGATCTCCCCCTTGACTTATCACGGTTATGAGGTTTTCTACTTTTACCTCTCCCCCGTCTTTCTGTAACGAGTGCCTCTGAATGAGACTCGTCTGACGATGATTTCCTTCTTGTTTCTTCATTCAACAAACTACCTGTTACGTGATTCATACGCATTATGCCATCAGGAGCAGAATTGCTAAGAGACACCACCAATGTCTCCCAACTATCTGGTAAAGAATTTAGAACAAGTAAGGCCTGCAACTCATCATCCAAAACTAACTTCATTGTAGAAAGCTGATTTACTAGGCTTTTCATCTCATTCAAGTGTTGAGCAATTGAGGTTCCTTCTTTATATTGTAATTTTCCTAGCTTTCTGCACAAGTAAGCCTTTTTTGGCAGCTGTCTTCTGATCATATAATTCTTCTAATTTCCTCCATAGACTAAAAGCGGAAGTCTCCGTCGATACATGATGAAAAACACTAGGTTCTACCCATTGTCGAATAAATCCAACAACCTTACGATCTAATACCTTACAGTCTTCTTCATCTATCTTCATCGGTTTTGTACCGTGATTTTCAATGGGTGCAGCTAGGTCTTTGCAGTATAACAAATCTTCCATTTTTGCTTTCCACATCAAGTAGTTTTCTCCATCTAAACTAATCATTCGATTAGTATTCACTTCCATATTTCTGAACAATAAATCCAACCTTAACTCTGATACCACTTGTTAGGAAAAAAAACCTAATTAACTTGTTCAGGAATATGAAGATAAACGATGCGAAAGTAAAAGTAGAGACACCAAGATTATTTAACGTGGCAAAAAACCCTTCCAAACTAGAAGGTAAAAAACCAAGGGACCTAGTCCAGAAATCTTCCACTATAATTAAATAATGGGTTACACAACTCTTCACCAAACCTATGGTGGATAAACTGAACAAAGAAACAAAGAAATAAAAATCTCTTACTCCTTAAGATTTGAACAAATCCTAGATTACTATAGGTTGAAGAAGATAACCACAAACTAAATTGCTTCACAAGATTAATAATCTTCTTTTCTTCAAACCAATAGCTCTTTCAATCTCTCTTGAAAGAACCACTTCAGAAATCTCACTTTCTCTGACTTCTCTTTGTTCTGGAAGTTGTTGTGAATAATCTCTTCCCTTTCATTCCCTTTTATAATGATAAATAAGGAGGTTTACTAATAGAAATAGGAATTCCTTTTTAGGCTTGAAAAAATAGAAACTTCTATTTTTTCCCCAAACAAGGAATAAGGGAAATCCTATTCCAACTAGGAGTCCTTTAATTACATGGAGGGACCCCAACAGGAAGGTGTGGGGACCAACCTAAGTGATTAGACAACTCCCTTCCCTGGGGTTAGAGTCCAATGTTAGTGGTTGCCTCCCTACGTGGGAGGTCGGAAGTGGTATTCCAACCTACGTGATTAAACTCTCTTCCTGGGGTTGGAGTCCCACACAAATGGTTGCTTCTGTAGTGACACGTTTTAAAGTTATGTGGCCCAAACCTCTAAAGCTGTCAATATTGTTAACTGTCTGGAAGGTTAAACGCCCTTAACCTTATAATCACAATATCGATGGAAGTTTGAAGGTAGAGTCTCACCTAAGTGATTAAACTTCCTTATCTAAATGTCGTATAATATAAGACCTTGAACTCTGGAAACGTTAGAGTGGACAATATTGTTATCAGTGAGGTGGCATAACCTTATAACCCTATCATGATTGACTATTTTTTCGTTCTTCTTATTTTGAATGGTTGTACTAGTTATGTCTAACATATAACCTTATAGGCAGTTATAGGTAGCGTGATAACTCCAAGTTTGCAGACATGGTGTTTGCATAAGAAAGGACCTGTTTTTGTAGCCATGTTCACTCCAATAGGGATTGCAGTTGCAGGCATCTTGAGTGCCATTTTCCTTGGTGATACTTTCCATCTTGGAAGGTAAAATTCTTCCTTTATTCAAATGCGACAATTTTTTGTTTTCTGCGGGAAAGAAGTTTGGGTGATAAGCTATTCAGACGAGTCAGTTAAAAACAATAATTCTGAAATGTGACAAGTCAACTCAGACCTCAAATCAGATTTAAAATTGACTTAATGAAACATACTACGTTAGACAAATCAAGAATATCTAAGCTAACTTCATCTCTTTGTTACAGTTTGATAGGTGCGGTTATAATTGTATTAGGGTTTTACGCTATGATATGGGGACAATCTAAAGAAGAAAGCCATGAAGTTTATGTTAATGGAGTAACCGAAAGACCACCACCCTCTCCTTTGTCATCAACAGACACTATTGTTCCTCTGTTGGAGAATGCTAGAGAGGTTTAATGAGTGACTAGTGAAAGAATTCAATTGAAATGTCATTGTAATATGCATTCAGCTATTGTATAAAATAAGTATCAATTGGCATATGGTTCAGACAATACTTTTTTTTTTTTTTGTTGAAAGGGTTCAGACAATACTTGTATTTGTTGTTTTTCTTTCTTCTCGTCTGAATCTGATTCGTATTAATGTCATAAACCCAAAAGGCCAAAACTTATAATCGAGTCGGACATTTAAAACAAAAGAAACAAATATCACCAAATTATATTTAACATAGTTTCTTTTTGATGAAATATATTTAACATAGTTGAAATTGTAAGGAATATAATACTAATCTGTTTGATATTTCATCTTCAATAGAGAGACTCGTTTTCCCTCTTTCAAAACCCTAAAAGAGGAAAACTACTACTCTATTAAACTTCATTCACTGATAATAACAAAAGGCTTTCAAAACCCTAAACCTAAAACGACAACTTGTTAATGGAGAAAACTATTCTTGTATAGGGAAAATGGCTATTTGGGTTCAAAATATTATCATAATAATTAAAAAAACCATCATTTTTTTCTATTAACCAAAAATTGTCATAATAATATTAGTAATGATACATAAAGTTTGAAATAATTTGAGAAATTATCAATCAGGTCATTTTCTATGCTTTTAGTTCCAAAAATACCCTTAATCCTAAAACTCTATTTCTCCACAAAAAAGGAGAACAACTTTAGGGTTTATTCTTATTCTACTTCCGCACTTCTTCATTGATCTTCCAAGAATGAAATCTGATCCACCAAATTCAGGCATCTTCGTTCTCCTTACTATCCTATGTGTAAGTGATTCTTCCTGAAACTAAAGGAGCTTGAGATTTTCTGCTCTTCTTATGGATTTGAAGCTGAAATTTTCAAGTACTCAGATAAAGATAAAGTAGAGAGAGAAAGTAATGGCTGCCACAACAAAAATGATCTCAATCTCTTTTCAGGTTATTTCTCACTTGTTAATCTAAATTATTGAGCTTAATTTTGTCTATCTTCTACTAGTCGATTAGATTTGGAAGTATTGAACTTAATTGTTGTTTTCTGGTTGAATTTGTTGTTTTTAGAGTTGAATTAATGGCGTTTTGCGGAATTGGATTTAATTTGGGGTTCGATGAAATTGAATTGATTCAATTTACTAGTTATACCTAATACTCTGAACTATTTAATTAGAAGACGAAGTAGCTTATCAACTAAAATAAGTTTGAGGATTAATTGTTCATCGAAGAAAGCTTCTTTTCTCGGAATCAAAAGGAAAAGGAAATGATTGTGTTGTTGAATCTGTTTGTCTTGAGGAAAAATTGGGACTTGTTATGAAGTTTCAGATGTCTGATTATTTGTTGAAGAATGTAAGGGTTTAAAGAAACGACAAAACAAAATCGGAAAAAGAAAACGTAAAGGTCCTGCAACTCAATGATTGATGTCACCTGAAATTTATTCATACATGCACCTATATAGCTTCACATAGATGATTTAGTTGCATACTCAAATCACATATCACTATATAAGAAGAATTTTATCGATATCTCGAGATATGGTACACAGTTCAACGTTATATGTTACTCAATGGTGTTGATTAGGTGAGTTTGTGCCTTGGTTACCTTAATAAGATCATGTTATAGAGAGGCTTGCTCACGCTCAATGTTATCATTGAGCTCTATTCCGTTTGCTTTTTGGTGCAGTATGATCCTGCACAAGCTGGTGAATGTGATCCAGGATGCAATGGTGGGTTGATGAACAGTGCCTTCGAATATACATTTAAAGCTGGTGGACTTCAACGTGAAGATGACTGCTCTTATAGTAGAACTGATAAAGGTCCATGCGAATTCGACAAAAGCAAGGTTGTTGCATCAGTTGCATATTCAACAAAAACAAGGTTGTTGCATCAGTTGCAAATTCCAGTGGCGTTTCTCTCATTGAAGAAAAAATTGTTGCAAATCTCGTTAACAATGGTCCTCTTGCAGGTAACCTAGACAACGTCACTGGTGTTCATTATTAAAACATACTTTCAACAAATCATGGATCTGTTTTGTGAATTGATGAATATATAATAAACCCGAATGAATACAAACCTTGGTTACTCTATGTTGTGTGTGAATGCAGTGGGGATCAATGTCGTTTTCATGCAAACCTATGTCGGAGGAGTTTCATGTCCTTACATATGCTCAAAGACGCTGAATCATGGTGTGCTTTTAGTTGGGTATGGATCTGGAGCGTACTCTCCTGTCCGGTTGAAGAACAAACCTTACTGGGTCATAAAGAACTCATGGGGAGAAACTTGGGGAGAGAAAGGATACTACAAAATCTACAGAGATCGTGACGTCTGTTGTGTGGATTCTATGGTCTGAACTGTCGCAGCTGTTCATATGAACCACTAGCAAAGAGAGTATCAATTTATCTTCTCGACGTTTATGATGCAACTCTAGTCCTGTAAAATAAGAACGATCGTCTATTACTCATTGAACTAGAAGCATCTTGTACATCAAATGTTCAAAACTTAATAGGATCAACTTGTTTCTTTAATGGATCGTCGACTCTTGTATCCATTTCGGGTTTCGGCCAAGTTTTAGTTCAGCCTTTTTTTCGCTCAGAAATTGTTATTTTGTCTAGATTTGTGTAGGCGTTCAAAGATACCGTAAGCGAGTAATGACCGGAAAATACATGAATAAGTTTTGTGACTCTTAAACATCATCAATTTATTCGAACTTGACTCAAGCCAGTTTTACTATCAAGAGACTATGGACTGACTTCTAAAGAAACCAACAGACTTATTATTTCAAGTACTAACAACTATTAATAATTTAAATTCCTCCTAGAGGGTGTTAAACGACGTTGCTGATTATAGTGAATTGGTACGTAGAATCAATATCTTCTTTACCCGTTATTATTGGTGATTTTGGTATGTTGGCATTGGTGCTAGAGTCGTATTCTGCCTTGCCATTTTCTTTCATATCAGGGCTAGAAATGGCTTTGGTTTTTCCATTTAGGTTCATGTTGGTGCTAAAAATGGCACCGATCTTGTCGTTTACCGTTTGTCTAGTGATGCCATTAATGCTAAAGTCGGCCTTAGTATGTGCACCATCATAGTCTTTCATAAAGGCGGAAAGATCATCTATATACTTGTTTTGCCTATTCATTTGTTTCTTGCTTCTTGTTGTGTTTGATTCATTATGCAAACACATGTTTGCAGTTTACATTATGCAAACACGTTTGCAGAACAGATTGTTGCAAACACGTTTGCATAGCAGATTGTTGCAAACACGTTTGCATAACAGATTGTTGCAAACACGTTTGCATAACAGATTGTTGCAAACACGTTTGCAGAAAACCGTAAAGGAAACGTTTGCATAGCAGATTGTTGCAAACACGTTTGCAGAACAGATTGTTGCAAAACAAGTTTGCAGAACAGATTGTTGCAAACACGTTTGCAGAAAAACGTAAAGGAAAAAAACGTCATTTTTTCTGGATTTTTTTTTTTTAAAAAAAATTGAAAGTGGATCTTGTTAGAAAGCTAATGAAAAATCATTTCTGAATATATAATTTTTATAGAAATCCGACATCTCAAACAAAAGTTATATCGATTTAAAGTTCAAAGAAAAATAAAACAATTTAGTTACACAAAATGAGGAAAAGAGGTATTTTAGTATTTGCACACTTTTTGACCTAAATAATAATTTTCAAATGTTGTATGCTTTTCTACTCATTTTTAATATTATTTTGACCTTTCTAGAAATTATCTCTTTTGTATATTGAGTTGTAAAATTTCATCTTGAATAGCGGATTCTGATGATTTAGGAAGTGAGTTGAGATCTTCTTCGTCAGGATCGTGAGTTGGATCGGATTTATCGATTGCTTCACGAGCTTTATCGAGAAAGGGTTTGAAAGCAAATTCCAAACTAAGCCATCCGAAAGCCAGGGCTCCTAATACCACGATTGCTGATTTCAGCGAATTCCCTTCCTTCGATTGCCCCATTCTCTGATCTTCTCTCTCTCTCTATCTTCTCTAAGATTACTGTTGTTTGAATGTGTGAAAAGAGTGGAAGGGTTTCTCTGGCTGATTTATTCTCTCTGGTTATGGTTTTGGAGCCTCCATTCAGAATACATGTAGTATTTCTAGTGGGGGACGGTGGGGTTTCGTCGTTCTCTTATTCTTGACAACGGGTCTTCCAAATCGTTGGAGTTTTTTTCGAAGTATGATCCTCCTGCTTAGTGAAACGATGTTAGTGTATGTTACTCGGAAACAATGAAGATGAAATCATGAAGTTAAAAGAGGGCTAAGGTTTGTATATTTTCATCGTTGTATAATAAGGTTTGAGGTGCTCAGTTTTTATGGAACCCTTTTCACTCGGTGACACTCTGATTTGGTGGTAGACCATGATCTGTTTGTCTAATGAAGTCGGTCGTTCCACGCCCACCTACTTTGGTAGTCCATGAGTCAAATTCAAAACAACCTAAATGTATATTAGATCCAAAATTAGAAACATTGGGAATTGCTTATAGAATATCCTTCAACCAACTCTTTATAATGTCATTGATGAGCTCTAAAATTCAGGATAGCCATATTAAACACGTTTATAAGTTAGGTACATCCAACGGATAGAAGATACGTGATGGAATCTTTCAGTCCCTTGGATTTGTATATCAGCTTTAAAAACTTTCTCGGTGTTTGTTGGCCTGCCGGGATCCAACCGTTGGTATGGAATTGAACACAAACAGGTAGTCCATTTAAACTTAATCTGCAGCAGAAACAACGTCTCATTTAACTAACGTGATTGAACTTATTTCTCGTAACAACAACTAGATTCCGTCAAAAGTCCGTTACTTTATTTCATGAATAAACAAAAACTCTTTCTGAACATCTCTCTTCTCTTCATCATTTCCATCGCCTCCAAGGTTCAAGACTGCACTTGAGAAGAGCAAGTCTAGTTATGGGGCATCGTTAATAAACTATTTCTACCATGGGGTAAATTCAAAAAGAAGAATTCAAACAACCCAAAAAGAAGGGACCCTTGTTGGCCTTGGTACGGGGTAGTTTCTTTAATTGATGTGGGGTTATGTAACCTCTCTAAAGAAAAATCTAAACATGACTAATTTAAAAAGATCATCAAAATTCAAGTGGACACTATTTTTAGAGAAAGAGAGTGAGAGAGAGTGAGAGAGAGAATGAGAGAGATGAAAGGGAGATATGATTGTTGGTGGGAGATGATGCCATTTGCAGCAATGGTGTTAGTGGTATGTTTGGATGTGGGTTTAACAACAATAAGTAAGGTAGCCATGGATAGAGGAATGAGTCATTTTGTTTTTGTATTTTACTCAAATGCTCTTGCTGCTCTCATCCTCCTTCCTTCTTCCTTCATCTTTCACAGGTACTATTACTAATTCCACCATTTTTACACAAGGAATATGTGAGTATGCCCGATATGTATCGGGCATACTCACATATTCCTTCTGCAGCCGTGATGCTATGCACGGGACATATCCCGGTTGAATCCCGGCCTGGGTACGTGTTCGATCATTTTCTCTATCTAGATATGCCTGAACACATACGCGGCCGGGTGATGTCCAGGATATAGCATCACTACTGATTACTGGACACCCATACTAAACTTCTCTTTCTTTCTTCCTTCACAGAAAAGAAAGGCTTCCTCCTCTCACTCTCTCTCTCATTTGTAGATTCTTCATCCTTGGCTTTATTGGGTATGTATTCATTAAAATTCAGAAAGGGGATTGATTATATGTTGATAAAATAAGATAAGGAAGTGAAATTGAAAATGTTTTGGCAGGATTACTTTGTTGCAGAATTGTGTGTTCACTGGTATAAACTATAGCAATCCTACTCTTGGATCTGCTTTGAACAACTTGAATCCTGCTTTTACCTTCATTCTTGCTCTCTTTTTCGGGTAAAAAAATCAACCCACTTTGCCTTTTATACACAGGCACCTACTGTTTTCCAATCTACTGTGCCTTGTCAACAGCACCCTAGTTGGCCGTGGCGTGCCAACCACTGCACAACCATTCCTAGGTCCGTGCCGCACTCTGGCCAGAGACCCCAAAGGTCACGAGCATGTCCACCATAGCCATTCCCGTTCTCTGCGGGGTCAGGCACTGGTTCACGCGCCATGGTGTGCTGACCTCCTGCCAAAACAGGCTGGGCATAACAGCTTATGGGGATTCAGCCTTGGGACCTGCCATGACCCATTGGGAAATTTTATACTGCAACCCTTACCCACTCAATACATACATAAACGCACCCGCACACACACACACACACACACACACACACACACACACACACACACACACACACACGATGACACGATCACATATACAATAAAAAGTTACATAGTTTGTTCTGTTTTCAAGAATGGAGAAGTTTGATGTAAGAAAGTTCAAGAGTTTGATCAAAGTGATGGGCACCATAGTATCAATTTCTGGGGCACTTATAGTAATTTTCTATAAGGGTCCTTCTATTTGGAAAACGACATCATTGCCTCCGTCGATTACATCTGGAGATCCGCTACCTTCCTCACTATCCCATACTTCCAACCTCCATTCCTTGATATCAAACAAATGGATACTTGGAGGTTTTTTCTTTGCAATTTCCTCTCTATCTTCTTCTATATGGCAGATTTTTCAGGTAATAATGTGCATTATTATTATTATCAAAACCCTTTCTTTTGAATGCCCACCATTGAATTCTTTCGAGGGATTCTTATTTATGAATTACCGTACTTTCAGGCAGCAACGGTTACAGAGTATCCGGCGGAGATGACTATAGTCTCGTTTAATAGCTTCTTTGCAAGTATTCAATGTCTTGTGGTGTCTTTGATTGCAGAAACAGATCCAAATGTTTGGAAACTAAAACCTGATTATGAGCTCATCTCTGTTCTATACTCAGTAAGCACTTTGAACTACAGTTTAGATTGAGAGAAATTTAGTGGTCCTTATAAATCAATCCAAGTTGTTGGGAGGATTGCTTCGACAGTACGCTCTGGAAACTACCCAAAATTGCGAAAGCAAACAATATCACTAGCAGCCTGTAAGGTTGAGTCCCCATAGTCCTATAATCTTGGTTGAAGGTTGGAAGGTGTGGAGACCCACCTAAGTGATTAGACAACTCCCTTCCCTGGGGTTAGAGTCCAATGTTAGTGGTTGCCTCCTACTTGGGAGGTCGGAAGGGGTATTCCAACCTACATGATCAAACTCTCTTCCTTGGGTTGGAGTCCCACACCAATGGTTGCTTCTGTAGTGGCACGTTTTAAAGTTGTGTGGCCCAAACCTCTAAAGCTGTCAATATTGTTAACTGTCTGGAAGGTTAAACGTCCTTAACCCTGTAATCACAATATCGACGGGAAGTTTGAAGGTAGAGTCTCACCTAATTGATTAGACTTCCTTATCAAATGTCGTGTAATATAAGACCTTGAACTATGGAAACGTTAGAGTGGACAATATTGTTATCGGTTAGGTGGCATAACCTTATAACACTATTATGATTGTCTATTTTTTCGTTCTTATTTTGAATCGTTGTACTAGTTATGTCTAACATATAATCTTATAGGCAGTTATAGGTAGCGTGATAACTCCAAGTTTGCAGACATGGTGTTTGCATAAGAAAGGACCCGTTTTTGTAGCCATGTTCACTCCAGTAGGGATTGCAGTTGCAAGCATCTTGAGTGCCATTTTCCTTGGTGATACTTTCCATCTTGGAAGGTAAAATTCTTCGAATGCGACAATTTTTTATTTTTCTGCAGGAAAGGAGAAGATTGGGTAGTGGTTATTCTTCATTTGTCTCGAAATAAAATGGATCCAAAATCAACCCGATAAGCTATTCAGACGAGTCAGTTAAAAACAATAATTCTGAAATGTGACTCGAGTCAACTCAGACCTCAAATCAGATTTAAAATTGAGTTAATGAAATATACTACGTTAGACAAATCAAGAATATCTAAGCTAACTTCATCTCTTTGTTGCAGTTTGATAGGTGCGGTTATAATTGTATTAGGGTTTTACGCTATGATATGGGGACAATCGAAAGAAGAAAACCATGAAGTTTATGTTAATGGAGTAACCGAAAGACCACCCTCTTCTTTGTCATCAACAGACACTATTGTTCCTCTGTTGGAGAATACTAGAGAGGTTTAATGAGTGACTAGTGAAAGACTTCAATTGAAATGTCATTGTAATGCATTCGGGTAAAGGTATGTAATAAGTATTGATTGTGTATTTGGGTTGACTCGGACTTAGATTTTTCAAGGGTCATATTATGGTTCGAATTTTGTGTCCAGTCACCGTCCACCACCCTATGGTGCAACGGTTTGACACCCATCTTAAACCGGTCGGTTGGACACCCATCTTAAACTCGTCGTGAGATCGAGTGTCGGTGGAAGCAGTTTGTAATCAAAATTAATCTCTTATCGTGCTCATCACATTTAAGAAAAAGAAACAAATATCACCAAATTATATTTAACATAGTTTTAGTTAAAAGTTGAAATTGTAAGGAATATACTACTAATTTGTTTGATATTTCATCTTCATTAGAGAGATTCCTTTTCCCACTTTCAAAACCCTAAAAGAGGAAAAACTACTCTACTAAACTTCATTCACTGATAATAACAAAAGGATTTTATTACATCTTAAAAAAGAGACTTCTTTTCCCACTTCCAAAACCCTAAACCTAAAACGACAACTTGTTAATTGGAGAAACTATTTCTGTATATTGAGTTGTGAAATTTCATCTTCAATAGCGGATTCTGATGATTTAGGAAGTGAGTTGAGATCTTCTTCGTCAGGATCGTGAGTTGGATCGGATTTATCGATTGCTTCACGAGCTTTATCGAGAAAGGGTTTGAAAGCAAATTCCAAACTAAGCCATCCGAAAGCTAGGGCTCCTAATACCACGATTGCTGATTTCAGCGAATTCCCTTCCTTCGATTGCCCCATTCTCTCTTCTCTGATCTTCTCTCTCTCTCTATCTTCTCAAATATCACTGTTGCCTCATTTGGGAGACGGAAGTCTAATAAATAAAGGGGTGGTTGTAGTAGTGTGCCCGACAAGACACTCGACGAGTTTCATTCGTCCGATTCAAGTGGAATTCATCCTACGGTAGATAGAAGCATAATATTTCCTTTTTGTTTCTTGGGCGTTAAGGTTTTCTTTTGATTTATTTCCTTTTTGCCCCCTACTTTGTGATTAATTTCCTTTTTTGGTTTCCTAGTTTCCGTAAACTCAAATTTGGTCTTTTTTTGTTAACAATGTCAGTTAACTTCAATGGATAACTCTTTTGTTTTCATAATTGCCATTGTTATAAAAGTGAAGATGATGAGGTAGCGAGAGAGATGATGTGGAGGGGAGAGGTGATGAAATGAAGAATTGATGAGATCATTTTAGTGTTGTTAAAACAAATTCCATTTTGACCTCCTAGTTTGTTCTAAATAAATTGTTTTTTTTTAATTCACCTATATTTAAAAGGGGGTTAATTTTGAATTTACAAAATCACTTTTATAACAAGGACAATTATGAAAAAAAAAATTAACCATGAAAGTTAACTAACGGTGTTAACGTCAACAGTTGGTAGCCCAAGTGGTTCCAAGGTGTTGACATAAACTCCAGAAATCCCTGGAGGTCTCAGGTTCGAATCCCAGAGAAGGTGGAATCTTTGGTTATTTGATTTGAGATTATTAGGGTGTAAATAATGTAGTTGGGCTTTAGGCCATTGTCATGTTGGGCTATAGGCCCGGTTCTTGTTTCAGTTTGAGTGGGCAGTTATTGAGCGTATCACATCTTTGATGTATCAATGCCAAAATGTAACGACATACGTTGATCGTAGTCGACTTCCAAAAAAAAAAAAAAAAAACTAACGGTGTTAACAAAAGGAGACCAAATTTGAATTTACGGAAAATAAAGAGCTAAAAAAGAAGTTGGTCAGGAAATTCGGGCAAAAAGAAATAACTTATTTTCTTTTCTTTCTTTTTGGAAATAAGGAGTGCTCTTAGAGGGTTTTTTGGTTAAAGTGTTTGTTCGTTGGTTGTTGTATTCTTGTTAGTATTTTTCTCACTCGAGACTTTCGTTAAACTAGAAAAAGTTTTAGGGTACAAAATTTTGACAATTTAAAATGAGTAGTTGATTTTACAAAAAATTTAACATTTTAAAACAATGTATTTTTCTTAGGATGCAAGGTGGAAGAGTCTAGTGAGTGGTACACATGAAAATAAGTGGATGTTTTGGAGAACCAAGAAAAAATTTTGGGTATAAAAATTTTTTGGGTGGTAAAATTTTACTGAAATCAAACACCACTTCTCTTTCTTTCTCATCTCATCCCACCTCTGATCACCACTTTCTGAGTGCTGGGCACCACTACTAACCACATTTTCTTACTTGTTATTCTCTCTCTTCCATCTTTCCCTTTTTCTCCCTCTCTCTCTTCCTTCCTCTTTTTCCCTCCTCTTTATGTGCATGGTGAAGAGGAGAGGAACTGTTCACCAGAACTTCATTCGACAAAGAGAAAAAAAAGTTTCGAGTGAGAAATCTGACTTTTTTCTAAGGATAACCGACTTGGAAAAGATGTGGGAGGGGGAGGATTGCTTAGGGGAAACAAAAAAAAATTCATACACAAATTTTGTACTCCAGATTCTTTTTGTTTCCCCAAACCTAAAATCAAAAGAGGGATTGGGCCAAACGCCCAAAAAGAAGAGGAAAATGTGAGGACAGTCCATGTCAGACAACTCAATTAGGGGCAGGTCCAACAGGTTAAAAGGAGGGGCGGAATTACTGTTTTGGGCTTCGTTCTTTGAAAAATTACAAAAGATGCCATCCCACAAAACCCGTGCAAACTCACGTTCTTCCATTTCTAGCGTGACACGTGTCTTTTTCATCTTTATCTCTTCCCAGATTTTAATTGAGTTTCTCTCTCCCATTAATTATCTCAAGAAAATTCTCTCTCTCTATAACTACTTTATATATCTAAATTTAACTATTTATCTCTCTATTATTATTTTTCTTCTCTCAAGTTAGTTTTATGCTTTTTCTTCTCTCCAAATGCTACCATTGAAGAATTAAGATCAACAATATAAAAAATTACAGAGGCAAACAAAACAAATCTCAAAACAGACGGCTCGAAACGTAAACTATTTTATTGAAAAATGTAATAGATATTCCTTCTAATTTTTTTTTTCTGGTTTTGGTAACAATTATGTTTTGATAACAAACTATACAAAGAGAAATTTTCCTCATTTTTGGTAGTTTTTCATTGATTTGTTTCCATGTATTTTTTGGTGGTTTCCCATTGATTTGATTATCTCTATATTTTTTCTTCTTTTTAAACATATTTTTCCTTTCTAATTTGAACTTCTTTCCTTCTCTCAAACATTCTCTCCTTATATGATAGACAATTATAGGACATTCCTTTCAAAAAGTAAATTATTTTCAAGGAAAATTTATAGGACATTTTTCTTTGTACTGTACATTTTTTTTTATTTAGTGGTCACTTTTGTACTGGGAATTATCTTCTGTATCGTGAATTATTTTATGTACTAGCCATTTGGTTATGTACTAGACACTTTCTTACTGGGAATTTTCTTGTGTACCCGGAATTATTTTATGTACTGGTCATTTGGTTATGTACTAGACACTTTTGTACTAGAAATTTTTTTGTGTGCTGGGAATTGTTTTATGTACCAGTCATTTGGTTATGTACTAGACAATTTTTGCATTGCGAATTTTCTTGTGTACCGGGAATTGTTTTATGCACCGACCATTTGGTTATGTACTAGACACTAGTAAAATTTTCGAAGGAAATTTAAGATGTTAGGTGTGACATTCTGTGCATCCTACATTTCAATATTCCAACACAAAAGATGAGTAGTGAAAAATGATACAGGGAACTTATCAATGTATACTAAATATTTTTGTACACATTAAATTTCAATAATCCCTCGAGAAAAAATCCGTAAGACATTTTTCTTTGTACAGTTTTTTATTTACTGGACACTTTTGTACTGGAAATTATCTTGTGTACCGGGAATTATTTTATGTACTAGCCATTTGGTTATGTACTAGACACTTTTGTACTGGGTATTTTTTTGTATACTGAGAATTGTTTTATGTACTGACCATTTGATTATGTAGTAGACACTTCTGTACTGGAAATTTTCTTGTGTACCGGGAACTGTTCTATGTACTAGGCATTTGGTTATGTACGAGACACTTTTGTACTGAGAATTTTCTTGTGTACCGAGAATTGTTTTATGTACTAGTCATTTGGTTATGTACTAGATACTTTTTGTACTGAGAATTTTCTTGTGTACCGGGAATTGTTTTATGTACTGGTCATTTAGTTATGTACTGGGAATTTTCTTGTGTACCGGGAATTATTTTATGTACTAGCCTGGGAATTTTCTCTCTCCATACATCCTATTTTTATTCTTTTTCTGTACCGAGAATTCTTTTCCAGTTTGGAATTTCTCTCCAGATTTTTCCTATTTTCGCTATCTTTAAAGTTTTATTCCTTTTTCATATTAAGTTATTTTAGAGAGAGAAAGTAAATCTAAGGCTTTGAAGAGAAGAAGAAGAAGATGTGGTTCAACTTTGAAGTTGAGTTTAGTTTCGTACAAGTTTTTGGTGTTATCAATTGATCTTGAAATTGATTAATCAGTCTTCAATCAAGAAAGAAGAAACTAAGGTCTGAACTCTTTTAAAACTGAGTAAATCGATGGAAAAAACATTAAGAGAAAAAAAAGATGAGGTTTTGTTTTACTTCATGATTTGGATTAGAAATTTATTTAGTGTTTTACAATTATATACTTTTGCCAACAATTTGTAACTCTAAGTTGAATCAGGTTAGAAGATGATGAGCAATAGGTTCTAAGTGGAGATATTTTAGAGAGAGAAAGTAAATCTCCCATTAAGTTGAGAGAGAAACTGAGAATGAGAAATGTGAAAGAGAAAGAAAATGTGTTAATTAGAGAGAGAGAGATCTGAAAAGGGTAAAAAGAGAAAAAAAAAAAAAAAAACACAACTTCCAAAACACCTTTTTACTTTGGATACCACAAAAGCTGAAATTTGGACCTGCACCTCATGATATTTCATCTATGGTGGAGGAGAACCTTATTAACCCACTAATATTTGGTCCTCCAACTCAAAAACCTACCTATGGTTTCTTGATTAATTTGGAAGAGGTCTGTGAAGAAGTCATGCGTCCAATCCTTTGGTTGATCTAGATCTGATGGTGTGAGACAGCGGGAAGTCCTTTTTGTATTCTAATCCAGGGGTGGGGGGGGGGGGGGGGGGGGGGGGAGAGAGGAAAATGGGAGGAGATTATCTAATAGGAAACACAACTTCGACCGAACAAAACTTTGCTTGTCTGGAGAGGGCCAACCACTCCTTCCTCCTTGTTATTCTCTCCCCCAGTATTGTTCTGTCTTAGAATATTAAGGGAGGGAGAGGGCCAACCGCCAACCATCCCTCCCTCCCTGTTATTCTCTCCCCTAGTATTTTTTTGTTTTAGATTACTAAGAGAGGGAGAGGGCCAACCGCCAACCACCCCTCCCTCCCTGCTATTCTATTCCTTTGTATTTTTTTTCATGTTTTAGATTACTAAGAGACGGAGAAGAAAGGAGAGAAAAGAAACAAAAGGGAAAAAAGAGGAAATAGATACCAAAATCAACATATTTAGATGTGGAAAATAAGTTGTGGCGAAATTGGATACCAACTACATTTTCTCGTAATCGGTTTCTCAAAAATGAAAATTGTAAGAAAAATGTTTACCAGGGGGTCTCGTATGAACAGCTGAAAAGTAATTTTGATAGGAAACAAAAAAAAAAAAAAAAAGGAAACGCCGCTGCCGGGGATCGAACCCGGGTCACCCGCGTGACAGGCGGGAATACTTACCACTATACTACAACGACTTTGATGCCTTTATGATTCTTTTGATATTATTTAGTTGATGAAAGAGAAGAAGGAAGTAAATAGATGGTTCCTTCACCTTCCTGAACGAACCGAACAATTTTGATGTTGAATTTTTCATCTGTTCTAAGGCGACAAAATTTCCTCATAAAGTGTTTGAATGTTCATCCCAACAACAACAACAATTATAATCAAATCCATATGATGAATATCATCAATATGCAACAACCCAAATTTGTTAACACCAAATCTGTAGAAGCTGATGCTGAGAGTATTCTAAGAACAATCACTCCTACCCTTGACCCAAATCGACACAAAGGTCAAGCAGGTCAGTTTCCTTCTCCTCTTCTTTACTTATTATCAATTCAAATTCCCATTTTTAGCTGTACAAAGGGTTTTATTTTTGTTCAATTTCTTTATCTTGTTGGACTTTATCTACCCACTTGATCAGTCTTCTTGTAGAGTTGAATTTTGGGTGAGTTTCAGATTGTAAGAAACAAGTTGGGTTTTTTTTATGCTCAAATTATTGTTTCCCATAGAAGTAAGGAAATACAATCAGGGAAAATGTGATTTCAGCATTCTTATTGCCAATGTGATTACTGAATTTAAGTTGGGTTAATAAGATTTTATATAAATGCTATTAACAACAAGGGTGTGTGTTTTTTTCACCACTTATAAGTGATAGTAGAAGTTATACAATAATTTACATTTATTAAGCGTAAAGCCGATCACCTTAATGCCCTACCTAAATAAAAATGGTTTAGTCAAATCTAGTCTAATCTATGTAATGGGGAGTGAAGAATTTTGCTCGTAATACTGCAATTGCTTTTCGGACCACCCATTACTCATCAGATGTTGTTTGTTATCAGGGAAGGTGGCTGTCATTGGTGGTTGTCGCGAATATACAGGTGCTCCATATTTCGCGGCTATATCGGCAATTAAAATTGTTAGTCTTCTGACTACATTTCTCAATATGCTCTTTCATTTTCTTGTGTGTCTTAGTTCGAGAATATAACTCTCTAGAAGGATTTGGGTGGAGCTTTAGTTTCATGTTTCCGACTCATATGTTTGGGATTAGGCTTAGCTTTTTAGATTGTATTTGTTCAAATTAATCTAAAACCTAACTTTGGATTAGATTTTTTAATAGTTTAAGAGAAAGACTTGCTTTAAGATCTGGTTCTTTAGAAATATAGATATGCAAGAATTCAAGTAAAACAAGTAAATAAACAAAAATATACTCGTTATTCAGATTAATAAAGAACAAAATAGAACCTTTATTAGTCTATATACATCTTCTTATGGTAATGTTTAATATACTAATTCTATAGCCCATTTAAAGTGTTGGTTTTCGGCTGTTAACTGTATCTTTTGTTCCACAGGGTGCTGACTTGTCTCATGTTTTTTGTACCAAAGATGCTGCACCAATTATAAAAAGTTACAGTCCCGAGTTGATCGTGCACCCTATTCTCGAAGAGTCCTACAGTATAAGGTGAGCTTTTTCCTATGAACTTTCTCATTTTTAGTGTGCACACTGGATTCTGTGATGATATTCTTAAAATCAACATATGCAGGGACGAGGAGAAAGGGTCTGTGTCAAGTAAAGTTCTTGCTGAGGTTTCTAAGTGGATGGAAAGATTTGACTGCATCGTCGTTGGTCCAGGCCTTGGTAGAGATCCTTTTCTTCTGGTGAGTTTGTCTCTAGTTTGACTTGGCCATGTTACTTTTGTTCGATTCTTGCCATTTGATTTCCTTTGTTCCACTCTTTGTTTAATTTCACTTCCTATTTTGTGTAAATGATATAAAGGTTTCAGTATTGAATTTTCACCTTCCTAATAAAATTAACAATCTCTAATAGATCTTATAACAGTTTTCTAATATGCCAGGAATGTGTGGCCGAAATCATGAAGCTAGCAAGGAGTTTAAATGTTCCGTTTGTCATTGATGGGGTAAGATATCCAGAAACATACTAAAACTTCCCCTACTAGTTATTTTTTCTGAAGTTTTGTATTTCACTTTGTTCCAACATGTCTCATAGGATGGACTCTTTCTTGTTACCAACCATCCTGAATTGGTACACGGGTATCCTTTGGCTGTCCTTACTCCAAATGTGAACGAATATAAACGTCTCGTTCAGAAAGTTCTGAATGCTGAAGTGAATGATCGAGATCCTTCCGAGGAACTACTGTCTCTTGCGCAAGGGTAAGATCTAGTATTTCTATTCTTTCGATATTGAAATAATTTCAGCTTGGCAATTATCTTCCGTAGATGACGATCTTTCGATTGGCCGTCATGTATAGAATTATACAAAAGAGATTAGGGTGTCATACTACACAATTCTTATTTATTTTTATATTTATGTCTGAAGTTTAATAAATATTGGTAATTCTAATTTGTAAGCACAATGCGACATGATTGTAGTAGATAGTATTTCATTCGTATCCTTTTAGTACACTATTAAGCTTCCAATACTCATTACATAAATTGTTTTTTGCTCAGGATTGGCGGCACTACAATCCTGAGAAAGGGGAAGTCTGATCTCATAAGTGATGGAGTGACAGGTATAAAGTCAGAGGATTAAATCTTAATGGTATTGGTGATTGCCTGGTTTATTTAGATATAGGCAATGGTTAAGAAGTCGATAATTTGTAAGGATCAGAGTACATGCACATCTCGGAGCTTTGTATTCTCGATTCTCCTGGACCCGATACATTTTAGGCTGAAAATCGATCCGATTGGACGAGTGATGATCATTACAATCCAAGCTATCCCTATATCCCGGATGATTGGTTTATTTAATAGTTCAAGAACCTATGGGTCAAGAAATAAAGTAGTTAAATCTTCATAACATGGCCTCTAGTAGTAATATAGTTTATGACCCTCGTGCAAGTTGGTAGGCACAGCTAGTAGAAAAAGGCAGAACGGCGACACAGCAGCACATACACAGATGTTCTTTACTTGGTTATTAGTTTGTTTCCTTTTTGTGTCATCGATCTGAAAATGCTTTATACTTTTTCACTACTTTATTATTTGTGCAGTCAATATAGTCAGCATCTTTGGATCTCCTCGGAGGTGTGGCGGTCAGGGTGATATTCTTTCTGGAAGGTGAAACTTTTTGGTTTCTTCGAGTCTCTATAAATTTGATGGCTTAGTGAACTCATTTCGCAATATAAACCTGATGATTTTCTTGCGAAATTTCTGTGGCTCGAATTTAGTGTTGCAGTATTTTCATCTTGGGCACGGCAACATATATCTAGTTCGGAAAAAGATTCAACTACCAGGTCTTGTATCTATTCCAACTGGTTATTTTCACCTCGTCTGATTGTTAATAAACTATTCTGGTGTCTGATTATTACAGCCGATTAAATCCGATGGTCTTGGGCTCAATTGCTGCTTCTGGTCTGCTGAGGAAAGCTGCATCTTTTGCCTTCAAGGATAAGAAAAGATCAACTCTTACAACTGATATCATTGAATACTTGGGAAGGAGGTTATATCATCTTCCAAAAATAAATTCTAACAATTTTATTTTCTGGTAGTCTTATAAATGCGAGAATTTCCCCCTCAAACTCCATTTTTATTGTCTTTTGCAGTCTCGAAGATATAAGCCCAGCATGCTGATGCTGTTTGTGGCTGCTCGGAAAAGAAGTGTTTGTTGTGAAAAAATGCATAGGTTTATACTTAAATAACAAATATACTTCGAATTTCTGGAGTGTTTTACTTCTGTCGTTGGATAGTTGTTCTATGTTGGATCAACTTAAACGTTATTTAGTATTTTGTAGAACCTTTTTCCGGTGCTTACTAACTTGAAATGAACTAGTTCGAGCCTCGTTATAATAGTATTTTATAGAACCTTTTTCCGGTGTTAAAAGATCTGACTTTTCCTCGGGCCATAAGAGTGAACAAGTTAAGAACAGTTTGAAAGCTAATGAGTGAAAATAAATCGAAAGTTAGAAAATGGGGATGATTATATTGATGTTTCGGAAGATGGTTGAGTCTTTCCGTCTTTTGGTCTGCTTTCAGATCCCCGAACTTATGAAGTCTCTTTCAGATCCCTGAAGTCTCGTAATTTGTAGTGGACCAGTTCGTCGAGTATTCATATTCAGACTCAGATACACAATAGAAACAACAAATTAAAAATCAAATGCTTATTAGTATTGAAAAACTCATGTAGATTCACTATCAAATGAAGAATCCTAATTTCCATTATTACAGGGATGAACCATCTTTCTTCTGCAACAAAGCGAGCAACATTTCGTTCGCTACGTCGATAGGTCCGGGTAAACACCAGTGAGTACAATCATTATAACCTTTCATATACTTATTATGCCAATTTATTCCAGGATGTCCATCAGGTCTCATCATCATAGCCATTGTTATATCCAAAACTTCAAATCTCTTCTCAATATCTCCTCCTTTCTTCTTAATTCTCTCAATCTCTTTTACTTGATTAGTCCTAATTTCCCACTCAGTACCAGCAAGTTCAATCTGATCTTCACTGAATGGACTTGTTCTATTACATTTACCTCCACTATCCCAGCTCCCATGCTCAAAATGTGAAGGTGAATATGTTCTTAGTAGAGTAACTATACCATTACATTCTTTGCAATCATTTATGAACTCGAGCGCTGCTCGAAAAACTCTTCCTAGGGCAAATGGGACGCTAAGATTAGGTATTTCGGGTTCGTCACAGTAGATACACCCTATAACTTTACCACCTTCGTATAAGTAGTTTCGTCGAAAGAACCAGTGAGCATCAGAGATGATAATGTAATCTAGACCAGGTAGTCTCTGACTCCATTTCTCGTCTATCTTGTCAAGATGTATATTAAAAACGCCGGTATTCGTACCATTCATTACTCTTTCTTCTCCAACCACAATGAATCGAATCCAGAATACCATTAGAGTGAAATCATAAGACGGAAAATGTAAAGTTCGATATCGATCTTCAGAGTCCTTGTAGATGTCTTTAGGAATTTCCTCCTGCAAAATGTGTGAAGTTGTTAGTTTTCAATCTTTAGATGAAGAAGAAGAAGAAATAATGCCAATGGTGAAAGAATTGGAGTATATACTTAACTTGAGAGAGAAGACAAAGAAGTGATTCCATCTGATTACGAGCAACGGAATCACCTATAAATGCCAACTTTTTACCTCGAACAACGGATAAAAAGGCCTTAGAATCAAATCTTGGAAGATCACATTCGTCTGGTTTCCATCTCCAGTTCAGATAATCTACATCTTTCCTTCCATATTTCGCGCAGTTCTTCAAGTCTGGTATTGTTGTACAACTCGAATTCGTATATAGTGATCCTCTAAGATCTGGTATCCATCTACCCTTAAACAAATCACACTTCTTCTCATCAAAAGTTTCTATATCATTCCAAAAGAAGAAAAAAAAGAATAGTTAGAACAAATAAACAAAGATGAATGAAAAATAATTAGAGGGTCATTGAACTAAAAAATATACCTTTTTTGGGTTGGAGTTGAAGAGAAGTTTCATCTCTGGGATCTTTTATCAGAGGATTGACCTTGAAAGAGGTCTGAGGGCTGAACTTAGAAGAGTCTGGAGAATAGAAGATGAAGAGTGTGAGGATTGAAGTTAAACCAAATACCCACAACACAAACAATTCTACTCTCCTTGTATTGTTTGTACTATTTCTAATGGAGAAGTGAAGGTTTTCCTCCTTCATTATCATATAGCTTGAGAAAGAAAAATGAAGAGGTAGAGAGAAGGGTTTTAGTTGAACAATGTGCATTACATTTACATGGAAGGAACTAGGTAAGGGTTTTTAATTACTAATTGTTAAGGCCTTCCCCTATCATATTTTCAATATTTTAAGTTAGGGCGAAATAAATAATTTGGGTATGGTTCAACAAAAAAAAAAAAAAATAATAATTTGGGTATCATATTTTCAATATTTCTCATTTTATAACATTTATTTTTTTTTTTTTTTTGAAGCCAAGGGAACCATTTCCATTAATAAGTGATAAAATCACATTGTTTACATGGATGATACATCATTCTTATTTCTCTCTTCTGAAAACTTCATGAGAGTTACAGACCTTTAAATGCAAAGTGCCTCATGAAGAGAAAGAAATGGGACTAGACACAGACTCAATAAAATGACCCTAAGTGATTATAACATTTAAAATTAACATAAAAACAAAAATCAAACACTTAGAAGTGATGAAAAACAAACGCCATAGCACTTACAAGTGATATCACTTACTAAGTGATTATCACTTAGTAAGTGCTAGCACTTATAATGTTGTTGGGCTTTAGGCCATGTCTTGTTGGGTTATAGGTCCGGTTCTGTTAGTGTTTGAGTGGGCGGTTATCGAGCTTATCACATCTATGATGTATCAAGTGCCAAATGTAACGACATACGTAGATCGTAGTCGACTTCCAAAAAAAAAAAAAAGAATCACTCTGCTATGTTGCGGACCTATTGATTCCATTTATTGTAAAAAGAAAACTGGTACAATCACTGACATTGACCTGACTACCGTAGATTGATTAATATTTTTTTGGTGTTTACGTGTTGAACACCAAAGGTTCTCGTTAACTTTTATCAATTAATTTCGAGTCAACCCTAGAATTGTTTCTTTGGATCTTCACTTGTTTTCTTTAATGCAACTTTAAATTGTATTAACTATATTAAAAGAAAAAAGTACAAGATAGAATCACCAGAAAGTCAACATACAAAAGCCTATGGAAGAATTTCGATAAAAAAGACTATAAATTATTTGTTTTCACCCTATATTTTGTTTTGGAAAGAGAACTTCATGTATGAGCCAATGGCAAATGAATTACATCACGAATTAATCCAAAACAGAAAAACAAGCATCAATGCGGCCAAAAATCAACCTAGTTGGAGGTTTTCATAAAAAAAAAAAAAAAACCTAGTTGGAGGTGCTTTGTTTGCTTTTCTTGGGGTGAACTAGAGTGCCCTTAGATTGCTTGATCTCATTTTCCCACGGGCCTCAACTATGTGGGCCAACAGTCTCCAAGGGCCTTGATCCTGGTCGTTGGATATGAGATCAACCAAACCCTTGCAATCTCCCTCTATTATAAATACTTCTTGTTGTCTCTAATCTACTGGCTCAGATATGAGATTGAAAGCCAATTGGCCATGGTTTCACCTATATTAATATCAAGCAAATTTTGGTATTAAAGTATAAAACAAAGAAAGAGGTGAAATGATAGTATTTATATTTTTTTTTTTGTTGAAATAATGATAGTATTTATTTGATTCCCAACTTGGTTTCTCACTTATCTATTTATGTCTCCAGAGAATTACATGAGTGGGGTACATATAGTAAATTGTAAGGGTTATTTCCCTCATGGCCCCCTACTTTGTGACCAGCTTCCTGCCTAGCCCCCTACTTTACGAGAAATGTCCATATGGCCCCCTCCCGTTATAACACCGTTACTCTCTCTCTTCCATTTCTTTTCTCTCTCCTCCAACATGTTTTCTCTCTCTGCCACCTCGTTAAAACCTGCCAACTCATCATCTTCTCCGGGAAGGTCGCCGGCCGACCAATTTCAGGCCGGCGACCTTTAAACCTAAATTTTTTTTTTTTTTCATCTCTCCTCTCTCTCTCTCTAAACTCCGGCGAAGGGGGTTACCCTTAAGCAAGTAATAGTTATCAACCCATTTGGTTGATTTTAAAGGACACCTCATCCTTTAGTTAGTAGACCAATAGTGGTCATCCACCATTCTCACAATAAACCTTCTCACAATAAGCCACATGTTACCTAACACTCCTCCTTGGATGATCACAACGTGAAATAATTGCCTCATTAAAATCTTGTCAGAGAAATCTCGCGGGAAAAAATCTGATGAAGCACAAAGAGTACAATAGAAGAGATCCTGAGTGGTGTTGGAGAATATACTGTCTCGTTAAAATCCTTGCCAGGAAAACCCATTGGGATAAAAACTGGACGAAGGAAAAAAGAGTACAAATTGTAGATATCCAGCATTAGTGATGCGAAAATCTTCACATGATAATATTCTTCTCCTGATGAAATATCATATCGAAGACCATGTAGTTTTACATCATCGGATTATTCAACTTTGCATTCCGATGCCTTGTACTAATTTTCTGAACGTTGTAGTAGGCAAAGACTTGGTAAACAAGTCGGCATAATTCTCACATGAGTGTATCTTCTAAATATCAATTTTCCCATTCTTTTGTAGATGATGCGAGAAAAATAACTTTGGTGAAATGTGTTTCGTTCGATCACCTTTAATATATTGTTCATTGATTTGAGCAATGCAAGCCGCATTGTCTTCATAAATAATGGTAGGTGACTTTGTAATTCTAGGAAAATCACATGAAAGTCTAATATGACTGGTAATAGACCTTAGCCATACACATTCTTGTGTAGCTTCATGAAGAGCAATAATCTCTGAGTGGTTAGAAGATATAGCGGACATACTTTGCTTACTTGATCGCCATGAGAAAGTGGTACCACCACTAGTAAAAACATAACCTGTTTGTGAAACTCCTTTATGTGGGTCAAAGAGATATCCTGCGTCAGTTGACGAGATCATTCTTTAAGATGTCCCACCCCTTTTGGTAGAAGGCACATGAAAATCCATCTGGCCCTGGACTTTTTATAGAAACCCAAACAAAAAACCACCTCCTTAATCTCATCTTCTGTTGGTATTGTCAATAGGGAATGCTGATGGTCAACCGACAGTTGCTAATAATTTTGTAATACCTCTGCTGGAATCTGTTCCACTCTTATGGACTTGAAATAATTTTGAAAGTGAACGACTAATTGTTCTGCTATAGCATTTTCATTAGAAATAGTTACCCCTGTGAAAGTGGTTAGAGATTGTATATGATTTTTCTTCCTGCGTATGGCAACAGACGTATGAAATGCTTTGATGTTGCGGTCGCCATTCAATGCCCAAAATTGCTTGCTCCATCTTAGTTCGTTGTACCTCCTCCATATGAATCAGTTCCTCTGGTAGAGTGGCTTCCCGTAACAGTGTTTCCTGATCTGGTTGTGATCCTTGAGCATGTAACAATTGAGACCGAAGCACCGTTAACCTTCTTTCTATATTGCCAAAGGTGGTTTTGCTCCAATTACGTAACTCTTTTTTCGTTGACTGTAATTTGGGCTGAAAATTCTGATTTTGATTACTCCATACTCGTGCCAATTCATCATTGTAACTCTGTCGTTTCATCTAGAAAGTCTCAAATTTGTCTGATCTGGTAGTCTGCCTGACTGTACTTGAGTTTTAAGTAAAATCAGTCAATGGTCGCTGTTGTATCTCGGTAAATGAAAAACTCTAGCATGTTGGTAATGATCCAGCCAATTTGCATCAGCAAGAACCCTATCAACCTCTCCAGGAACTAGATTATCTAGGTTCCTGTTGTTTGTCCAGGTATATGTCGGACCGTTGAAGCCCAATCCAATTAAGCCTATTTCCTCAATAGAAGCCGAGAGAAGGGTAGACATACGAGATAATGTTGGCCCTCCCCATTTTTCTTTGTTGGAAGCGATGGAATTCATATCGCCTATGCACAGATATGGCGAAGATATCGTCTGTAATTGAGACGACAAAGATTGCCAAAAATTGGACCAGTCACCTAACCTAGGTGGACCATATAAATAAAGTAAATCCCACTCAAAATTATCATCATTAATTTGAGCATGTATTAAATTGGAGGAACCAAACCTGACTGTGAGTGTTGTTGATGAAGACCAAAATAAGGTTATGCCTCCCCCTCTGCCAACGCAAAAAATAATAAATTTATTAACCAAGCCATACCTTTCAAAGTTTTAACCTTCGTTGCCATTCCTTCGGAAGGACTATCAGGGGGCCTTTACCTTGCTTGGACTGAGAAGTGGGATGTTCACATCATACAAAATGACACCAATTTCATACTATAGTCAAGGACCTTCTTATGGGATCAATTCTACACATGACCTTCTTCTACGGTCATCCCGACAGAACCCATAGACTGGAACCGTGGGACAGATTACAAATAACCATAGGCAACAATCTTTCGAACTCCAGTTTTTGGTTATTGATCGGTGATTTAAATTTTATTCTTGATGAGAAAGAAAAGCAAGGCGGTAGTTCCGTGACTGATAAAGATTTCATCTCCATCAGCAACAGGATTGCACATCTTGGACTCACAGAAGGGATACATAGGTCATCCCGTTACCTGGGATAATATGAAAAAGGGGCCTCATAACATACAAGAAATACTAGATAGAGCCATGGTCAATCTTCATTAGAACTCATGGTTTTCGGATACACAGGTGCATCATCTTCTTATGATAGCCTCTGATCATAGGCCTCTACTAGCTCAAACCAATACTAGTACCCCTCACAGGAAATAATTTAAGTTCTTTAGTGGTTAGTTGGCCGATCCACAATGCAAAGTGGAAATCAACAAAGCTTGGGAGGAAGATTGCCTTGGTTTGCCTCAATAGTGTGTTAACCTAAGTTATCCAAGGTCAGAAATAGATTAGGAAAGTGGAATAGAAACCATTTCAACTCCCTTCAAACTGAATTGACAAATCTTACCTCCCGATTAGATAAGGAACTGGATCCTTATAAACGAATCACTTTGTCTCAACAAATATAAGAAAACTACAACCTCCAAGAGCATTACTGGAAAACTAAATCAAAAGATATGTCTATTAGCCTTGGGGACAAAAACTCTAAATACTTTCATGTTATTGCTTGAGCCAGAAAAGCCAACAATTATATAAAAGCCCTTTATAGTCAGGACAATAGATGGGTTACAGATCAGGAAGAATTACAAGCAATTCTCACTACACATCTTCAAACTTTCTCTCAAACTTCAAACCCTGACTTCGATCCTATCATCTCAGAACTTTTCATACCTCAAATTACTCAAGCAGAAAATGGCAAGTTGTTATCCGTTGCCACTCACAAGGAAGTCACCGTAGTTATCAAACACATGATGGGTGAGAAGGCACCTGGACCAGATGGTTCTCACCTATCTTCTTTCAGAAGAATTGGGATACTGTTGGAACCAATATCGAAATGGTTCAAGATTTTTTCAGAACTGGAAAGATTTTGGATTTGTTTAATACAACTCACATATCTCTCATCCCCAAAACTAAAACTCCCACAAACCCATCTCATTTTAGACCCATAAGTCTCTGTAACACAACATACAAGATAATCTCCAAACTTATATCAAATAGGATCAAACCTATATTGAATGATATCATCTCACCAAATCAAGTCGCTTTCTTACCAGGTTGGCAAATCATTGATAATGTGATAATTGGTCATGAAATTATCCACTCTATGAGAACAAAGAAAGGCAAAGCTAGATACATGGGGCTTAAACTTGATATGTCCAAGGCCTTTGATAGAGTTGAATGGTCTTTCCTGCTGTCCATTTTAAATAATCTTGGTTTTTCTACACATTTCGATCATCTAATTAAACAATGCATATCAAGTATCGACAACATCGTTGTCTGTATTACTTAATGGTAAGCCTCGTTCCTTCTTCTCTCCAACAAAAGGACTTAGACAAGGTGACCCACTGTCACCTTACTTATTCATCATTTGTATGGAGGCTTTAAGCAGACTCATTAATAAAGCTCAAGAGGAGGGTCATATAACAGGATTTAAACACTCCACCGCTAGACCTATCATAAACCATCTATTGTTTGCAGATAACTGCCTCATATTCATTAAGTTAGGCATTGAAGAAGAACATTACCTTTATAACCTTCTTCAACATTTTGGCAGGATGTCAGGTCAGGTCATTAACTTCCAAAAATCAAGTATATTCTTTAGTCACAACACCCATCACCGTTTGGGCAGGATGGTAGCCAGGATAATGAAAGTCAAAAGAATGGGTCAGCACGAGAAGTATTTGGGTACTGCCATGTTTATAGGGAAGTATAAGATCAAGAGTTTTGACACATTGACGCAAAAAATGCAATAAAAAATTTCAAGATGAAAAGCTAAACTCCTTTCCCAGGCAGGCAAAGCAGAACTTATTAGATCTTCTGTCTCTGCTGCCCAAAAATACCAAATGTTCTGTTTTGAAGTTCCTAGAAAAGTCATTAAGAGTATGGAGTCCCTGCCAAGGGACTTTTGGTAGGGAAAAAAAGAATGGCAAGGGACTATGTCTAAAAGTTTGGTCAGTGCTCTCTAAGAAGAGGGCCCTTGGAGGCCTTGGATTCAGAGATTTAAACCACGACAACAAAGCACTCATGGCCAAACAAATATAGAGATTGAAAAGCAATAGGTCCCCTCTCCTTTCCGAATTTACTACTGCCAAATATCACCCTAATAAAGATATCAGACAAGCTAAAGTACAAGGTACATCTTCATGGTGGAAATGTATAACAAAGTTGCTGCCTTTGGTTGATAAAGAAATTGAATGGGAAGTTGGAAATAGACAAAATATCAACATCTGGTTAGATATGTGGATCCCTGGCACAACCGCTCTAAATATCACACCATCTAATAGTGTTTCCAAACTATTAGTCAGCTTATGCTAGATCAAAACAACTTGGAATGGGTGTTGTTGTCCCAACTTTTCTCTGAGGAAATAGTCAATAGAATCAAGACAATTCTTCTAGCCTCAAATCAATCAGACTTACCACACTGGAGCAACACCAAGACAGGATTATATTCTGTCAAATCGATGTATAACATTCTCATTAGCCATCACCAACCTGAACTTAACGATGATGAGTACTGGAAGAGCTTTGGAAGCTAAATTGCACCCCTAGAATACAACTATTCTTATGGAAACTTTATAACAACATACTCCCTACTTTAGAGCTATTATCTAAGTCATTCCCTTAGATAATACACATTGTCTGATGTGTAATGATCATAAGGATAGTTTGGGACCATTTATTCTTTGATTGTCCCTTCATTTAAGCAGTTTGTTTTGCGCTCCCTATCACATTGACAATAGAGGCACAGAAGAAGGATCTTTTTGAGGATTTCATGTTATCTCCAATGGCTCTTAATGAGGTTGATAACCTAATCTATCATTTACATTACTTCTTTACTGTGGATGGTCTGAAAAATAAGATGTGAAGCACTATTCCAGATCAAGAAACCTTCATTCCAAGATTGTATAGTTAGAATACAACCTCTGGTTGAAGAACAAATCAGACTTTTGAGTCCCTCCACTCACCCTGGTACTATTGTTCCTGAATTACAAACTAACAACAATACCAAGTGGACTCACCCTCTTCCTACCATGCTCAAATGTAACTTTGATGTTTCCTTCACTCAGATCACTGAAGATGTGACCATTGCTATTATATTTCATGATGCTTTATCCAATTGTATTGCAGGGAAATCCTTCATCACTCGATGTAGATCAGTAGACGAGGGAGAAGCTTTGGCGGCTTATCATGCTTTACTTATGGCCAGAGATATGAACTTTTTGAAGCTCGTTTTGGAGGGAGATTCCAAAAACATAATAGCAACAATCAATGGAGATGGCAAGGCAGCCCACTAGACCAGTCAATGAACCATCAACTTAATCAGATTTGCGATCTTTTTTTGATACTTTGCAATGTAAATTTGTATATAGATCAGCTAATTCAAAAGCTGCTGAACTTGTTAAACTTACTAAAAGCTCTCTTACTCCTCAAGAATGGCAATTTGTAAGTCCACTCTTAAAGATAACTGTTAGGTTGTAACTATTTTTGTTCTCTAATGGTAGTTAATTTCTCTTAAAAAAAGACATGAACCGCTACTGAACTTCTTCGATATAATAATGAAAACTCGATATGCTCATTACATGATAATAAAAAGTATTGCTATTTTATCAATTCACCCTTAAAAATGAATTTCACGTAATAAATTCAAGTACGATAAAGATTGGCCAGTGATTCGGAGGATACATAAAGTATTGGGGGCATATTGACATTCGGTCTGTTTGACCTATTGCTTAGAGAGCAATTTAATTTTAATTCTAAGAATTAAAATACTTACTGTTTACTTCTTAATCTTTAACTTCATCACAACCATTGTCTGATAACACCACCACCACCACCCATTCTCTCTCTCTCTCTCTCTCTCAAGTGGTGGCGATAGTTGGTGTCGTGGTGGGAAGAACGGGTGGATTATCAGGTAAAAAAGAAACCAACAACCCATAAATCATTTTTTCATAAAAATCATTAAAAAACTCATTACTAAACCAACCCATATATATATGAGGTATGACCCGTGCCCCACGACACGGTGGATTATGTTCAAGGTTTTATACATCATAAAGTAGTTGATGACTCGTTATGAAAATAAATGACCTTTAAGTTGCAAAAATAGACTTTGTGTTACAACTATTAGCTCTTTTTAAAAGAATATCATTGACTTCTAGCTCTAACACTCCCGATCTTTAGAACACCTTCCACAAGGCATCCACTGATGAATTTCTGAGGTTGATTCAATCTCTTTACAAGAGGCCTAACCTGATTGAATAAAAATCAAGAAATTTATCGAAATTAAGAAATTTTGAAGTTAATCGAATCTTCTTGTTGAAGATTATTGGATGAAAACCGAGAAAATTCTGACCATTCTAAGAAGAGTCCATGGGTATAAGGCCCAAAATAATGTCCAAAAAGGGTTTAGGGCCCAATCTTCCAAAAAATGGGTTTTTAGTCCTTTTGCACTTTGGACCTAAAAACCCTTACTATATAATAAACATTTCCATCCGTGTCCCCAACAGATTTCCTGCTAATTTAAAAATTGCGGTCGGACCAAATTTGAAACAACAACATTCTAGCGTGATTTTGGAGAATTAAATAGGAAAACGGATATTTTCCAAAACAGATTTTCTCCCTCATCCTTTCAGATTTGGAAACCAAATCGAATCTCCCACTTTACGAATAAGATCAATGACCAAATTTTTCTAGGATCAATTTAGCGTGATTTGGGGGTTAATATACAAAACGTATATATCACTTTCTCTCACTCAACTTTCAGATTTGGAAAGAGTATATTTTCTGAGATCAATCAGCGTGATTTGGGGGTTAATATACAAAAAGTATATATCACTTTCTCTCACTTAACTTTCAGACTTGGAAAGAGTATATTTTTTGGGTTCAATTTAGCGTGATTTGGGGGTTAATATACAAAACGTATATATCACTTTCTCTCACTTAACTTTCAGATTTGGAAAGAGTATATTTTTTGGGGAACATTACAGCAGCATTTATTTTCGTTTTTACTCATACATAACCACACATCGAATACAAATTATGAAACGAGTTTGTAAATTATGTGTTATTTATGACGACGAAACCCTCATTTGTCATGTATACAACGTAATTTATCAAATGTATATGTGTCATATCCAATAAATTACACATAATTTCTTTTAAATTACACATCGTTTACATTCTGTTACAAAAAAACATACAAAATCTTCTCTGGTTCAGAAATGGTGCACATCCATGTACTCTCCATTTGCAGTCTTGAACAGGACAAACAACAGTTACACGTTTTAAATCATTTTTGGTGAATTTGAAATCATGCCCTGTGTTTATACTATATTGTTGAAGAGCATATCGAAATGCTTTTGCACCACCAGGAAACAATTGACCAACTTCAGTAAATATTTTATCCCAGCCATCAGATTTTAGTTTTGTGGTCTTACTTAGATTGGATGATTCTGTAGGAAATTCCATAAGTAACAGCAAAACTACAAAAAGAAAAACATATACATTTGTCAACATAACATATAATTTACTAGAAACGACATGTATAATGGAGTAAATTATGCATAGTGTTTGTTAAACTTCATAATATGTTGGGAGACAAACAATCTTTAGTTTGAATCACAATGCCACTGTTATGTGAAAAAATATGTATAATGTGCAATAAATTACATATAATTTTTGGAACATTACACAATGTTTACATTCTGTTACAGTATATTGTACGAAATCTTCAGTGGTTCAAGTGTGTAAAGCTCAATAAAGTACATATAATTTTTTGCACAATACACGTTGTTTACATTCTGTTATAGTAACATTGTACGGAATCTTCTATAGTACAAATGTGTGATGTTCAATAAATGCACATACTTTCTCTATTACAAAAAAACGTACGGAATCATCTCTGCTTCAGAAATGGTACGATTACCGGATCTGATATCAAAAAATCCTCTAAAAATCAACATCTGTAACTTAAAACTACTGAAAAGTAACATAATACATGGAGACAAACATAATATAATCTAAGGAAATGAATTTGTAAACACGGATTAAACATTAATCCAATAAATCGGTTATGAAGATCTTAGAGAGAGAAAATCATGAATAATGATGAACAACAACAAGAGATTATACAGAGATGAAACCAATTCATAAATAACTTTAAATATGATGATGAAATACATTAAAAAGAAAGATTAAACTTGTTGATCTTAACAAAGGTACGAATCTGAATCTTTGATGATGGAAATCGAAATAAACAATGGAGTTTTCAGCTAATCTAATGAAGATGAAGCAGATTTCGAGACTCAATAATGGAGGTTGAAAAGAGGATTCGGTTTTAGAGAGAGAACATTAATAGTTTGGAGAAGAATGAAGATAAAGTTTCTGTGAATATGATCGTGATTGGACAGAGAAAGTGGGAGATAAAAATAGAAAACGGATATTTGAAGATTTTGAAGAAAAATCAGTTTTTGTTTATATAGAAGGTTAGATTAGGTATTATGATTTAATATGAATTCTATGGATTTGTGTTTTCTCAAGAGATGGATACAAATAGACTAGATATCCATTTATGTTAATATTTTGGTTTATAAATCATAAGAGAGGATTAAATCTGTGCTTAAGTGTATATTTTTGGACCATAAGCCCAAAAATTATTCTAGAAATAATATTTTTGTTTAATAGTTGCTCTATTTATAAGGAGAAATCTCCTTGTTATAGGAATGAAATTTCAGGGATTGGTTGATATAAAAGTCTAACAAAATAAAAGAGGCGGAAAGCCTTTGTCCTCGCTAGATAAGTAAAACCTAACAAATGAGAAAATGATCAAGAATTATAAGTACAACGCAAATGAGTTAAAAGATGAAAAATTATTAAAACTTAGACAAATCATTATTTATGGATACAACAAATTTTTAAAATCCAAGATGGTTCAATAATCACTTAGAAGTAAAATATTTGAACCATAACTCTTTTATTATACCATCTTATGCACATATATATCCATATGTACATGTTTCTTAACCTAAAAGTAAGAGTCTTAACTAAAGTTTAGTCCACGCTCTTAGAAACCCTGTAACTCTAGAGTCAAATATGTTACAAAACCACACACCATCAAATACCCTATTATGTGTAATACTCACAAATCATACACCTTTATTAATTTTGATCGGTTTCCCCTCTACCAGCATATGCTAAAACATAAAGAAAAGTAGAAATGTGAACTTTGAGTTGACAAAAAAATTCTTTGAGTTATTCTTACAATCTTATGAAGTGTTGTAACTCTTTCACATAATAGGTACATCAAAATCTGCGAAGAAAATCACAAATTTCAGATCATGACAAGTCAAGGAGACTTGAATAGAGTTTGTAACAGCCTTTGAATATATTGGTGAAAAGGAAGATTAAGTTCACCTGTTATTAGGGAGAGATAAACACACAAGTTAGAGCGAACTGAAGATGGTCAAATTAAAGAAAAAGATACAAACCTCCACGTAGTTGTTAGAGAGAAACATAGATACGAAATATATTTACAGACCTTTCCAGACAAAATTATTAGATAAGATATAAGTTAGGATTTTAACTAATTATTCAGAACCAAATTTTCTTAAAATTGTGATTCGAGATAGGTAGTGGTGTACTTACATATAGATAGTCTTTTAGGAAGAGCTTACCGAAACAATATTTAGAGATTCAAAAGATAAAGAGAGTACCTACGGCCTGAGATCACTATCCACAAATTTTGATAAACCAAAGGAGAGAACTCAACCATGTGACTATAGAGAAGCTACTGTCATTAGCACAAGAATCGTGGGATAGTTGAGGTAATAAGGATAGTGGGGAGACAAAAAGTCTAGGGAGTATCACCGCCCAACTTAAATTTTAGCAACCGTTATGACTGAGAAGATGAGTAAAAGATAAGATTTAAAAGATAGACTTTGTGTCAAACAGAGAGTTACAAAAATGGTCATTAGTATCAAATTGATTGGAAGAGTTTTAACTCCCAATACACCAACACATTATTTCAGGTAATTAGTGTTGTAATTAGATATATGGATGTAAAGGCCACAATTGAAGCTAAACCGAGATGAGCGACTACAATATCATGGGTGAACAAAGTTTGTATAATAGATTTTAACGATTGAGTGAACGAATTTTCATTTTCTTTGGTAGATAATAGATTTAACAATAAACACGACGAACAGCTAAATTTGTCTTTTGATTTGTCCTAATCTATTATATAAAACGCAAAACATTGTGTTTTATATAATAGACTAGTTATAACCCGTGCCCTCACGGGCACAGACAATTTTGTCTAGAAAATCACAGAAGGTTAATAGTTTTGGTCGACAAATATGAATAAAAAATGAGTTAATTTCTATTTGGTCCCCTACTTTGTGACCAACTTCCTTTATGGCCCCTATTTTCTGTAAATTCAAATTTGGCCCCCTATTTCCATGCAAATGCCATAACTACCCTTCTCATTAATATATTTTCAAAATAAATTTAATTAGTAAGTATCTCTCTCCTCACTTCCCTCTACACCACACATGTCTCTCAACCTCATCCCCCTATCCACCTCACTTCTTTCTTCTCCGACGAAGGTCGTCGGCCGAAATTTTTTCCGACCGGCAACCTTCAACATAAAAATAAAATAAAATCTCTTCCTCTCTCTCTCCCTCTATCTCTCTCCCTTCTCTCTCTCTAAATATTCCGGCGAACGCCGGAAAAACCAGACCAGAATATTTAGAGAGAGCATGGAGGATTTTTTTTAGAGAGAGAAAGAGGGGAGTTTAAAAAAAAATTATGTTTGAAGGTAGCCGGCCGGAAAATTTTCGATCGGCGACCTTCGTCGGAGAAGAAGGAGGTGAGGTGGAGAGACATGTGTGGTGGAGAGGGATGTGAGGCGGAAGTGAGGTGGAGAGAGATATTTACTAATTGAATTTATTTTAAAAATATATTAATGGGAGGAGTAGTTATGGCATTTACATGAAAATAGGGAGCCAAATTTGAATTTACAGAGAATAGGGGGTCATAAAGGAAGCTGGACACAAAGTAGGGGACCAAATAGGAATTAACTCATAAAAAAGATATCACATTTACAAACTATAAGAAACAAAAAGCCATTAGAAAAAAAAATTAAAAATAAGTTAATATTTTAAAAACAATAAAAATCTGAAATCAATTATAGGCGTTGAAAGCTACATACAAAGTTGGGTTATTTCCCTAATAGCCCCTAACTTTGTGACCAGCTTCCTGCCTAGCCCCTAACTTTATCTAATATTTCTAGATGACCCCTTTTTTCAGTTACCGTTAACACACCGTTAACTAGTCATCACCTTCTCTCCTCCATCTCATCTTCTCTCTCTGCCACATCATCTTCTCGCCACCTCATCGTCTTCACCGACGAGGGTCGTCAGCCGGCAAATTTTCTGGTCGGCGACCTTCAACATTAATTTTTTTTCTCTCCCTCTCTCTCTAAATTTTTTTTCTCCCTTCTCTCTAATCAGATCTAGAGAGAGGGGAGGTATGTTCTTGAACAGACCACGCCTCTCTAGATCTGATTAGAGAGAGAGAAGAGAAAAAAAAAATTTCAGAGAGCGAGAGGGAGAGAAAAAAATTAATGTTTGAAGGTCGCCGGCCGGAAAATTTGTCGGTCGGCGACCCTCGCCGGTGAAGACGATGAGGTGACAAGAAGATGATGTGGCAGAGAGAGAAGGTGATGACTAGTTAACGGTGTGCTAACGGTAACTAAAAAATGGGTCATATGGGAATATTTGATAAAGTTAGGGGCTAGGCAGGAAGCTGGTCACAAAGTTAGGGGATATTAGGGAAATAACCCTAAAAAGTTCCTATAAGTTTTCAAGTCATTTAGAGGAAACAAAGATCAATTTTACTTTTATAAGAGGTAATTCAATTTGATCAAAAGAATCAATGAAAGATAGGATGTTGGTCAAATTTAAAGAAAAAAATCAAGAAAAAAATTTATACAAAGAAAATCTTATTAAAGATTAACGACAAAGAGAAATGTGCTCCTACCGGTTTACAAAATTCGAAAAATCTAGTTAAAATATCGTAAGACTACCGGCTAATTGACTTTTATTCATCTCAAAAAACATTGAAAGTAAAAAATAATATTCAAATCATAGTACAATAAAAAAAATAACTATTCACTCTCCAAAAGAGATGCTCTTTTTAATCTAGTAAAAACGATACAAAACGATTGAAAATCAAAACTTGAAAAAAATTATTCTTCACTTCGGAAAGAGGAACAAAAAAAAAACAAAAAACATAATCCGATAAAGAAAGTGATAGATGTATATAAATATATATATATATATATATATATATATATATATATTATATATATATATATATATATATATATATATAATATATATATATATATATATATATAAACAGAGAGAGAGAGAGAGAGAGAGAGATTTATCTTGTATCAACAATTAGATTTGTATTTCATCAAAAAAAAAACAATTAGATTTGTATTTACAATCAAATATTTTGCTAAACTTAAAGTGAATAAACAACATCAAGCAATTATATTTGTATTTACAATCAAATATTTTACTAAACTTAAAGAGAATAAACAACATCAAGTTAATCATACATTACTAATTACACAATAACAAAATTAAGAAAAGCTAACACTAATTGAACTAAGAAAAACTATCCACTAAAAAAAAGTAATATTGAACAATTTTGTTGTCGACATAAATTTCTTCTATTAACAAGTGAGAAATGTCTTTTAACAAAAAAACGAAGTGAGAAATATAGTAAGAGAAAGGGGAAGAAGGAGGAGGTATAAGAAAGAAAGATTGTAGGAGGAAAGTTATATAGAGAGGAGAAAGGATAAAATCCATTAATCTTCTTCTTTCATAACTGAAAAAATATTAACTTTTGAGAAGTGATTGAGTTGGAGAGGTTATGGGACAGAGATCAAGGGTTATGATTTAAGCAGATTCCAGGGTTAAGATCCAAGGATTACACTTTCTTAACTTAAAAACAATTAATATTTAAAAAATTAATGGAGATAGTAGAATGTGAATTGTTATATAGATGATAAAATTAAATTACCATTAATTCTATGATGGAGGTTATAATTTGAGGGTAAAATTCAACGGTTGAGATTTAACGATGGAAACTTGGACGATCAAAATTTCATTTTCTTAGGTAGATTTGGGGAGTGGGTTAACAAAATTTCATTTTCTTAGGTAGGTAATGGATCCAAAGGGTAAGATTAAAGAAAATTCGAAATTAACGGCGAGATTTGTCTTTTGATTCGTCCCAGTCAGCACAAAACATTGCGTTTTATTATGATGATAATATAATGATATTATTTCAACAACAAAAAAATAATGATATTAACTTAGGAGCTACCTACTGCATATAAAGATACAGTTTAAGGCTTTATGTACCGTGCTTGCCAAAGGTGCAGTAATATGATCTCAGAGTGTCGTCTTTGCGAGTGTTGAAGTCGCCGATAAAGTGATATCACCATAAGGTTCATCTTGCTTAACTTCTACGAGCCCATGACTCTTCAGAACCTATAACCAAATCAACTATTAAGTATTCACATATCCACTAGAATCGTAGATACCATCAATTTGCATTTATACGTCCGAGAGTTATTCGACGACATGGTGAACTTAGGGACCTTTTTAGATTCTGGAGGCAACAAAACCACACCCAACCAAAAAACACAGAAAAGAAATCCAATACATAACAAGAATAATAAGGAAATGAAGTATATGATGAGTGATTACCAGTGTTTCAAAGAACATCCGAGCACATTGTTTCCTTGATTTTCCTTGTAAGATCTTGTTCAAACTTAGATCGGCTAATTGATCCTCCAACATTCCAGGTGCAGGAGATTGCTTCTGTAAGTATTGAGCCACAGCTCTGGGAGATAAAAGTTGTGAATCTTAATAAGCGGCAAAAATACTTGAACAAGAAGTTCTGAAGTAAATGTATTTACCTTGTCCTCACAGAAAGGGAACCAATTTCTTCATTTTCACCATTACCTGCTATAGGAACAGATGTAAGTTCTTGAGAGAAATCATGTTTTATCATAAATCTGATTCAACCAAGAAGAAATGTTCTATGCAGATAGTATAATCCAATTTGTTTAGCTTACCTGCTGGCGTAGTATCTGCTTCCAAGAAACCAAGATCCTGCATTAATGATAACAACATCATATTAGACCATAAGAGAAATTTGGAAACATTAGATGACTAGGTGAAGTGACAAGGCAAAATGGGTTATGAAATAAATCAGCTGTAGAGGAAGCGCGAAAACTAATGTGATGCCACTTAGAAAGAAAAATACTAACTTCTGCTTCCGAATATCTTGATTCAGGAATATCTGAAAAGCCTGTTTCCTGTAAACCATTTTGCTCCTCCGACTGGAACGTTTGTGCTTCCGTTTCAAGGTCAACCTGCTGGGTAAGGGGTGTCTCTTCAAATGTAGGTATGACTTCAGTTTCGACCAGTTCACTCTGAGGCTCAGGTCCTGTTGGAAAGGTAGGAGTCTCTTCTCTTCCAGATGGAGAAGGCACAAAGACATGTCTAGGATAGTAGTCGGCATGGTGTTCCTCGTCTCTGGGAATCTCAATTTCCATATCAGGGTCAGGCATACGTGTAGGAGTTCTTTCATTCACAGGTTCATCCACAGAAGTTTTATGAAATTTTGAAGAAATGAACTCTTTATCAAACATAGCTTGGAGTGTTGGAGACAGCCCTGCAACAGAAAATGTGAGTAGTATTACGTAACTTGCTGCGGCGGAATGATGTAAAATACACGATTCATGCTCCATTGAAGAATCAAATGTACCTGATATTGTTTGTTCATTGAAAACATTATCCTTCTTCGACCTGTTGTTGAACTTCCAACAATCTAAAGCCGAGGGATGAAGCTTATTTCGCTTGAGCACTAGATTGTTAGTATCTTCCAGGCCTTCATAGACGACACTGTAAATGAACACGTAGCCACATCAGTGAGTAACAACTAATTATAATAGTATAGATACCCACAAAAAACTCACGATAGTGATGATCCATAATCAAACTGACTTACTCATTAGACAACACAATGGGGTTGTCAAAATATTGTTTTCTCTTCCTTAATTTAGGTCTTCTATTCTCAACCTGTGGAGTTGGCTGAACAGCCATCTCTGTTGAAACACCCCCTTAACAAAAGCAGAAAGATAATCACAAAAAACGTAAGATAGATTAATAACTAGCACAAATTCTTTGTTGGATCAAGAAGCCTGAAGCATGGGGATAGAGGTTGTAACTTGACATTCACAGACAAAGAAGAATAAAGAACGAGAAAGGAAATCAAAAAGAAAAGGATAAACTTACCCAATGAAACATTTGAACGAGAATGAGGGAGAGACATTTCTGCTGCAACTGTTGCTGGATTTGAAAGCAACTGAAATTCTGCAGATTGTCCTCCAGAAATCGGCATATCCTGCACCATCGGGGAAATGTTCTCCCTGTTTATGTTGTGTTCAAGGGGTGATTGTTGGTCACAGACATTGTATTGATCAGTAATTCCTAAAATGTTGTCTGAATTGAAATCGTGGGCTACATCGCGCATAACTTCAGGTTCTGGAAGGACATTATCTTCAGAAAGCCTTTGAGTAGCTTCTTCTGATTCATTATTCTTCCCAACTTCACGCATGATTTCGGGTTCTGGGAGGACATTATCATCAGAAAGTCTCTGAGTAGTTTCTGCTGATCGACTACTCTGCCCAGCTTCTGAAACGCCCACAACATTCTCTACTTGTACCGAAGAGGTACTGCGAGATAATAATATACTTTTTAGTTGAAATCCTCAAAGCATATAAATGACAAAAGCTCTTTACTGCGGAAATGAGACTTACTCCATTTCCATTGGTGTAGGCCCGAATTCGGGAATGTCTTCAGGAGGAAATCTTTCAATATCAATATCCTGTATAAAGGAGAATTTTTACGAAATATGACAAGTTGGCATCAGTCCCAAGGCATTGAAGCATCAGACAAAATTAGAAGAAAAATTCAGAACATAGTCAAACCTCTTTAAGGAAGAAAGCAACATAAGGATCTCCTTCGACTGGGACCTGATCTGTACACATGACGAAGGTTGCATCAACTAATAAGTCCATATATATATATATAGTCTTGAATTATTTGTAACTCATGAAGAAAGAAACTAGTGTTGAATCTAAAAACAACCGATGAACCAAACCTGTGATTGTAATTTCCTCTGGAGTCCTGAGATTGTTATCCATAATCCTGTTACATGAACATAACATTATAATGTATACTTGGTCCCAATGTGTCAAGAGCAAAAAGGTCTTACCCTCCCAAAAGAAAATCATCATCTAACTCCATGGAGCCCAAATCAAATGTCAGTGGCAAAGTTATATCCTGAGATTGTGCGCATCGTGCCTCCTCTGGTAGATTTACTTCTTTTGATGAGGCAAAGGTAGCAATTTTGGTTGAAATCTCATTATAGTCTTGGTAAAGATAGTCAACCTTCTTCGAATATATTCGAATAACACCCAGCAGAAGGTGCCCTGACAACCGCAGTGCGATAGGTACTTCTGGGAACATAATGCTGTCTAAAATGCAGAAGAGAATTTTAGAAGAGAAACGAGGTAATTTTAGGATTAGATTTTGGAGAGAACCAATCCTATCAAAATAGTTAGTAATTTCAAAACCTTCAAGCAATTCTGTGGAAGTAAAATTGTCGTATAAAGAAACCGTCAAGTACCATCTCAACTTATAATTGGACAATATGGTAAGTAGTTTTTGACAACGACAAAAATAGTTAGAAACTACAAAAACAAATGGTATATATAGAATAAACAATTTTCTATTCTATTGACATTCATGCAACATGATACTACACTTAAGAATTATAGGCGTCCTAATACTACAAACCATTAGCTCATGTCGGGCACTTGGACACTAGTAGTAACTTCAATGAGAATAATGTGAGATTTTGTATGCACATTCGTGCACCACAAATACCATTTCCCATTTAATGTCTTTTGTGTAGCGCAAAGAAGGTCAATCGGACAATATAAAAGATGTGTGTAAGAATAAAGAATCGGGTCTCTACGATAAGAAACAAGTATCCTTATTTTTGCCTTCTTTCAGGAGATATACTAAATAAGTCAATAGTTCGTGGTGGTATGTGTTGTCAGATATAAATAGTTGGATAAATATATCCGTGCCGCAGACCGATGGCCACAAATTATCCCGACTTACTGAACCGAACATGGCCACCTCCTACATTATAGGATTGCCCCAAATTGTAGTGTTAACTCTTGAAAACTACATCATATTTTTGTAAAAACTTGAAATACTTATCAAAAGGTCATTGTAGTTTAGTTGGCTAGTGTACTTGGTTTCAACAAGAAATTGAAATAAGTCTTGGCTATTGGGTATGATTTTTTTTTTTCCTATTAGACTCAAATTTTATTTTACTAAGGAAATTCTAGGTCATTGGTTGGATTAACTACTTGTAATAGAGAAAATGAGAAATTTTCAATTATAGGCTTAGAAACTTCAAACTTGCAAAAACTCATAACCAATTAAAATTGAACAAAGAACCCACCTTTAAACAAATTCCAAAAACTAAATTAAAAAAAAAAAAAAAAAAAAAAAAAAAAAAAAAAAAAACCAAAATGAAAAGAGATTACTACTAATACGATTACTTAACATAATCTAAAAATAAAATGGAAACAAATTGATAAGGAGGAAGAACAAACCAACAGTTTTAGGGATATCAGTGACAGCAACTTGAGATTTCCGGAGCTTATGTTGAAGATGAGCAGCAATCCAAACAGTTCCAAGAGGGCTTTTCCGAGCAAGAAAAGTGTGCGAGTAAAACATTGTTTATCTCTCTCTCTCTCTCTAATCTAATCTAATCTAATCTGTGATTAAAAGTTTTAGAGAGAGAAAATAAATTAGTGATGATGATTGTGTTTTAGGTTTTGCCGTTTTGAACAACGGATTAAGTACACAATCGGCGCCAAAACCATTCGTGCCAAGGAAGGAAACCGTGCCAAATTATATTTACCAAATCAATCCTATAACTTCGAGTTAATTCCTATTCAGTCCTCTCTACATCGGCTCTCTTTCTCTCCATCGATCTAGCCATTTAGGTCATGTTTGGCGTGCGGAAATGGAATGTCATTCTCGGGAATCATATTGCCACAATGCGATTCCCAAGAGTCAGATTATTTTGATTTAATGTTTGGTTCAATCAGGAATAGGAATTTCATTCCTGAAGATTCCTAACTTGTTGTTTGGTTTGTATAGGAATAAGAATGTAATTTTTTTTACGAAAGTCCTATTATATCCTTTTACTCCAACTACATAAATTATATGGCAACTTTGTTATATATATTTTAATTAGTATTATCTATTCAAAATTATAGATATGAAATAGTAACATATTACACTAATTTAAGTTGTATTTAAAAGAGTTCATTCCTATATGGCCCCCTACTTTGTGACCAGCTTCCTTTATGGTCCCTATTTTTTCGTAAATTCAAATATGACCCCCTATTTTCAAGTAAATGTCATTACTACCCTTCTTAATTCTAAATTTAACGTTATGAAATCGATTTTTAATGAACAAAGAGCGAGAGAAAAGAAAAAAAAACTAGAGATTGGAGAGAGAGAGGGAGGGGGAGTTACGTTCGAGCAAGAGAGAGGGTGGGAGAGAAAGAGTGTGTGTGTTGTTATGGTGGTGGTTGAAACCCTAATATTTTATCAAGGATTATTTTGTCCAGAAATATTAAATCAAATCATTCCCGGGAATGGAATCACAAACCCACCCCCCTCTCCGGATTTGTTATTATGCCATTTGGGGGGAATCCCATTCCGCCAGGAATAGGATTCCACCTGCATTCCCGCGAACCAAACAGTAGTCGGGAATGTGATTAACAGAAATCACATTCCGTTCTCACACGGTTCCCGCCTGCCAAACATGACTTTAGGGTTTATAAGAGATGATCATTGGAAAGAGTATAAAAGCACGAACTGAAAACGTAAAGGGTTATTTCCGTAATATCCCCAATTTTGTGATCAACTTCCTGCCTAGCTGTGACGCCCCGTGTCCCAAAATAGACACGACCACGCCCCGGCAATTCACAGACGAAACAAAAATCCGGCAGAGTCTCCTCTGTAAATCGAACCGGTCGCACCTGTAAAACCTGTCATGCAAACCATACATTCGCATAAACAAGATTAAACTATTAAGCGGAAGCTAAACAAACTCAACTCAATTTCGGGTCGAAACCCGAACCACAAAAAAATACAAACGCCTCATAAAACACCGATACAATCTATAAACAACTCTAAGTGTTACGTATATACATATTAGAGTTTGGTTTCTGCGATAAACACATAACTTGAAAATAACGAAAAAATCATATAAAACGACATAACCCTGCTAGCCTCGTCAGACAAGATCACCGGCTGGAATACACACTCCGCCTCGAGGCTACAACCAAAAACCTGCACACTAACAACTGGTAGGGGGTCAGAATACTCACCGACACGAGTTATTCTGGTAGAAGACCAATCCAAAACCCATCACGTTTTCAAAAGTTCATTTAATAAGTTGTAAACATCATGACAAATCGAGTTATCAAACCAGTTATCATATATACTATATACAAAACCATTTTCCTTAATCTAGCAAGCAATAGCAGTGATTAGCTGCCCACCCATGGTGCGCTCCCAATAAGAGGAGAGTACCTCAGGAGAACCTAGAGTACGTTAGATAGTACCAGCCCATTTATGGCACTAGCTAATGCACTACGTCTCCTCGAGAAAGAGACTTACCCCTAGCCGGTAAGTCCCTCTCCCACTAAGGGACTCCGCAATCATTGAAGAGTTTACCTCATGATACATATATACCTTAAGTATCTAAATAAGTTTTTGATCACCGAGTTCGAATAAGAGAGCCGTCCCCCAATACCCATGGAAGGACCTGAACCTCATTCTCTTCGGTACCCTGTCATGCATCTAATGCAATCTTTCAAAATCAGTTCCATTTACATTCGTATCTCAAAACCAATTTTCATATTCATTATCTTATCAAACACGGAAGTGGAACAACCAATAGCCATATCACACACAAAGCAGAGGGATTCCCAATCAATGTCATCTCCCAGACGAGCGGTAAGGAGTACGTCCCTGAGCCTCGAACTGGAGGCACGAGCACCAATGGCCAGCAAGTGAAGCACTCTACTCCCACAGGTCTCATGACTAGTGTCGTCCACCTCACCGGTCTCACACGGATCACAACCGTGTCCACATGTCATCCTACCCTCAATGGCTACGTGCCCGTAGGTTGACATAATCCGCAGTCGGGTACATACAAGAAAATCCCAGTAGTTCACAATCATCGTAAAATCAGTTCGAAAACATTTCTCATATCGCATCAAAACATTTCAAGCATATTTCAGTTCATCACATAAATCGAGTTTCATGCTACCTAAACTCTAGTTATAATGGCGCATATATAACTGTATAATCTAGCATATTCATTATCTATAAAACCATGCTGGATAAAGGATTCAGAACCCCTACCTCAGTCCTTGCATCACCAAAGACTCCCACCTACCAGACGACTCAATTCCTCCTCATTCGCAAACTCTGGGATAAGGAAGAATAACCAAAAATCGAATAGAAGCATTAGGTTCTAAACGAAGAACCTTGCACGACAAAAACGATAAATAAAACAAAACAATGAAAACTCAAAAGCAAATTCGCTATCTTCGGAAGACTTCAAGTGCCTATCGAATCGATCTCTAACTTCGTACCTATGTCTCCTGAATATCGGAAATGCCTACGAACTAATCAACCAACTTCCTATAAATTTTATTTCTCATTTTAGAGTCTCCATAAGCTGAAAAATCATATAATGAACGACACCATATACATCTATAGCTGAAACTGTCCATTCCTATGAAATATGACAAAATTCAGGTAACCATCTCTATTTCAGTTCATTCTCAAAACTAGTCCAAATATGAAATTCGAGCCGTAAAATAATTCGGCAGCACCCCGTCTATATAAGGTCACCCCAAAATAGTCCATAACATTCTAAACATGATCTTGAACATAAACCATTAGAAGAAATCGAATAATAATCGTCTAAATAGTTCCAAATTTCGATCCCAAACGAAATTAGTACAACTATACAGTATACGAAATAGTTATCATAAAACCACCAAATTCAGACGAAATTGAAAATTCGGAACCGCTAAATATGTAGTACGAATCGAATAGATTTACCTGGAACAAGTTTCATTGAATTCCGACCACGGGACGCTGAGAAATCGACGAAAGAAACTCTCCACCACTTCACGTCAAAAAACCCAATTTTTCTTCTCACTAGCTTCTCACGGTTCTGTTGTATGGAATGTGTGTTTGAAAACAAAGGGAAATGGGTTTTTAAGTCTTGCATGTTCACTGGGGTCCACTCAAAATAATAAAAGAAACCAAATTAATCCCCATTCTCCACGTTTGGATGCAAAGCCACCACAACACCATTTTTTTATTTCTTTATTTTTCTTTTAAATTAATTCTTAGTCCATAATTTATATATACTTTACAACAAGTCCAACCAAAAATATAACTTAATAATTCAACCTCCATTAATTACCAATATAACCCCCACTTTAACCTTTTTCTTTTCTATTGCTCCCACAACCAATCATAAAGAAACTATATAGTTCCTCGTCTACCCTTAATTTTCTACGTATTTGACCGAAAAACATGGGATGTTACACTAGCCCTCTACTTTACCAAAAATATCTATATGACCCCCTTTTTCAGATTCCGTTATAACACCGTTAACTAGTAATCACCTCTCTCTCATCCAACTCATCGCCTCTCTCTGCCAGCTCATCTTCTCGCCACCTCATCATCTTCACCGACGAAGGTCGCCGGCCGACCAATATTTAGGGCAACGACCTTCAAACATAATTTTTTTTTTAACTCTCCTCTGTCTCTCTAAAAAAAAGATAAAAATAATTTATTTTTTTTGAACTCTCTCTCTCTCTCTAGATCTGGTGAACCAGACCAGATCTAGGTCTGCGAACAGACCTTGAAGGTCACAGTGCTCCACTCGTTAATGGAGATAATAGAATGTGAACGGTTATATAGATGATAAAATTAAATTATTATTAATTGTATGATGGAGGTTATAGTTTGAGGGGAAAATTCAATGGTTGAGATTTAATGATGGAGACTTCGACGATCAAAATTTCATTTTCTAGGTAGATTTGGTGAGTGGGTTAACAAAATTTCATTTTCTTAAGTAGGTAATGGATCCAAAGGGTAAGATTAGAAAAAAATTCGGAATTAACGACTAGATTTGTCTTTTGATTTGTCCCAGTCAGCACAAAACTTTGTGTTTTATATAATTTTATTAGGTAGGTAATGGATCCAAAGGGTAAGATTAGAAAAAATTCGGAATTAACGACTAGATTTGTCTTTTGATTTGTCCCAGTCAGCACAAAACTTTGCGTTTTATATAATAGATAGGTAGGTAATGGATCCAAAGGGTAAGATTAGAAAAAATTCGGAATTAACGACTAGATTTGTCTTTTGATTTGTCCCAATCAGCACAAAACTTTGCGTTTTATATAATAGATAGATATATATCGAAGTTGTTCTTGAATAATTTACAATATAATTTCGGAACAAACCCTAATATCTATTCTACATAGCTATGGACCACCATGAATCTTCTCCAACATAGCTAACAACAATTCATTCATTAAATCAACAGGTCCAGGTAAACACCAATGAAGACAATCATTATAACCATTCCTAAATTCATTTGGCCAATTAGAACCAGGATGTCCATCTGGTCTCATCATCATAGCCTTTGTCACATCCAAAACCTCAAATCTTTTATCTCTTTCTCCTTCTTTCTTCAACTTAATCCTCTCTATCTCTTCTACTTGAATGTTTCTTAATTCCCAATCAATTCCTTCAAGTTTAATCTCATCTTCTCTAAAAGGACTTGTTCTATTACACTTACCACCATTATTCCATGTCCCGTATTCAAAATGTGGAGGTGAATATGTTCTAAGAAAAGTAACCAACCCTTCACATTCTTTGCAACCATTAATAAACTCCAAGGCAGCTCGAAAAGCTTTCCGAAGAGCAAATGACATACCAAGATTAGGTATATTGGGTTCTTTATCACAATATACACATCCTATAACTTTGTCATTTTCATAGAAATAGTTTTGTCTGAAAAACCAATGAGCATCAGAGATGATGGCATAATCTAAATCAGCTAGCTTTTTGGTCCATTTATCATCGACCTTATCGATATGGATGTTGAAAACGCCGGTACCCGTGTTTGTATTGTTTTCTACCCTTTCTTCTGCAGTAACCATGAATCTAATCCAGAATACCATGAGAGTGAAATTGTGTGAAGGGAAGTAGAATGTTTTGAATTGATCATCTGTGTATTTGTAAATCTCTTTTGGAATTTCTTCCTGCAAAATATAGAGTTTCATAACTTTCATTAGGTAATAAGTAGTTAAAGGATCAAAAATGTGATTTTGATTTCAATACTGTATCAAATTTATTCCTCTTATGAGTGAGAGTTATCAGCATTGGTCTCTGAAGGAGAGATGGGAACGGGCTCGGCTGGGCCGACCACCCACGGGTACTAAGATCTTTGGGTAGGCTGGTCTTGCTAGCTCTGAAGCTCATTTTGGGGTTCAGGTGCCTTTGGCCTGTAACGGACCCGACAAACCTGTAAGATTGTGGAACTTGGACTTAGCGTTGGCCCTCAACCTCCGCAAACTTCCTTGATGGAAGCATCCGGGAAGGAAGATCTTCGCGCATGAATTTTATAGGCCCCTCATTTCACGGAGATATTAGATGCAGGTTCATGTCTAGTACAACTTCAACAAATTTCCACACCCATTGGTTTTTAGAGCGAAAAAAACAATTTTCGAGCTTGTACAAGGCTATATTATTTATTTAAGCATTGCAAATTTTTTTTTTGCCCGTCTTTGAATTAAAAATATTGTAGCTTTTGGTAAAAACTAACAAGCTAGGTTGGGCCTAGTCGGCCTATGATTGATATGAATACGGTAACGGGTTGTTAAACTCTAGCCGTCTATGAACATTTATAATTGAAGACAACTTTTACCCAAATAACATTTAAAATGATTTTCCAAAAGTAATACAGTTATCATACTCTATTTTATCAAAATGAAAAGTATAGAAATCTCAAGGATAAAATAGACAAATGTCCATGTTCATTTTAACCAAATGATAAAAGAACATAAGATGATAAAATAGAAGTATATACTTTACTTGAGATAAGAGACAAAGAAGTGATTCCATTTGATTACGAGCAACTGAATCACCTATAAACGCCAAGTTTTTACCTCGAACAATTGACAAGAATGCTTTAGGATCAAATCTTAGAAGATCACATTCATCTGGTTTCCATCTCCAGTTCAAATACTCTAGATTTTTCTTTCCATATTTATGACAATTTTTCCAATCTGGCATTAGTTCACAAGTCGAACTATTATATAATGGCCCTCTAAGGTCTCGTATCCATCGGCCCTTAAACAAATTACACTTATTTTCATTGATATTTCCTACATCAACCCAAACAAAGAGTAGAAATTAATAACAAAACAAACTAATCAAGGTTAATTAACAAAATAATTGGTTTAAGGATTCACTAAATTAAATGTACCTATTTTGGGTTGGAGTGAGAGAGAAGTTTCATTTGTGAAATACTTGATCATAGTATTGACCTTCAAAGTGGTCTGAGGGTTAAACTCAAAAGATTTTGGGGAATGGAAGATGAAGAGTGTGAAGATTGAGGTTAAACCTAATACCCACAACACAAATAATATTATTCTCCCTATATTGTATACTCTTCTACTACTACTGCTACCAATTTCTCCTTTTTTGTTGTAGAAGTGAAGGTTCTGTGGCATAAGAAAAGTAGATGACTTCATCATCATCAATAAGTTAGAGAGAGAGGAAATGAGGAGAGAAAGAAGATCAGGAGAGAAATGTTAAGTTGAATTAAGAGTTCAGTTTTGAGTTCATTATCAAGGGGTTTAAAGAATTAAGTGAGAGCTTTATGTTTTGGATGAGCAGTGAAAGGCTGGTACTAAATTGGCTAATTCTTGTTTGGCCCCTAAGATATGATCAACTATCTTGGTTAGTCCTTAAACATTCAAGCAGGTTTAATTTCAGCTCTCTCTTTTAAGAATTAATTTAAGAAAGGGTTACTTTTATTTTTCTTTTCCAATTTTACCTTTATTTTTCTTGTATTCGTTGTTTTCTTCTTCTTAATCTTCTTCATTTTCAGCCTTCAACTTCATCCTTTCTACTTTCTCTCACTAATTATGACGCTTCAAGTCTTAACAGTTGTCGATATTGTCTTCGTTTTTGCCACCTTAGGTCCAAACTTACAGATACGAAGTTTTGTTCTCGTCGAAACTCCACGAACCTACTCAAAAGACATCGTGACTTACTAAGCTTGAGTTTACGCCTATAGCCGAAAGTTCAGAAAATCTCGTGAGCGATGTGGGACTATCACACTATTCTCTCTTTCCATCGCTCTGTAGCTCGTCCACTTTTGTTTCTTCTCTCTCCACCAACCACATCTAGCTATTGGTGGTTAGGTCTAACCAATATAAGAAAAAGATAAACCTATCGTATCTTTTTTTTTTCCTTTGTTAAGGGTAAAACCTATCGTATCTGTTTTTGAGAAAACACATACGAAGGAAACTAAAATTGAAGCTAGGCGGACAAGATGCAAAGGTCGAATCAGACAAATCTTGGGGGGTTAACAAACACTAACTAGTCCTTGTAAGTAAAATTACACTTTTCACAAGAACTTTGAAAGAGCTAATAGTGATTTTGGGTGTAGTGTCATTTGATTTTCTTTTTCCAGCACAAAACGGCGTAATTGGTGTGTTGATCTGCTTTTTTCCATGTGAAAGTGATAAATTTTGGGAAATGAGAACTTTAAATCACCTGAGGGAGAGAGAGAGAGAGAGAGAGAGAGTAACGGCGTCGGCTGCGGTCCCATAGGCAAAGGTTTTTAATGGTTCTAGTGGCATCTTAAATTCGGCTCACATGGTTAATTATCCACATAAATAAATTTCAGTTGTTTACTTGCCTTATGAACTTTTATATACAAGCTCGTTTTCTTGTGAGTGTCTGTTATATTAGTTTTTTTTTTTTTTTTTTGCTGAAGTAGTTATGAGTAATGAGTCATACGATTCTGATCATAAATAAATATTTATTTTTTCGGTCAACTTTCTATTATTTTTTTTTTTTGTTGAAATGGTCAACTTTCTATTGGAGTATTTTAAATTTCTTACTCCACATATAGTGAACTACAACCAGAGTTATTATTTTGAGGGAGGATAATTATAAAACCTAGAATATAGGGGATAATACAAAATTAGGGTCCAAACTTAAATAATATTGTAAAAAAATTATTTATGAAAGTATAACTTTACCTCCAAAGTGAAATTTTGCGTCCAAATCAACGTGAAAAATATTTTTAAAATTTTCTAAACAAAACCCAGTTTGTTTTCCACAATTTGTAAATTTCTCTAATCAAATTCGTTTTTGCTAAAACATTGGTTAACAAAAATTTTTTGCAAAAATTTTTTGCATGTCTTCTTTTTCATATGACAAACACATTGACTGACACTAACATTTTAGCTAAATCATTTTTCGATTTGTCTTTTGAAGAAATACATTGTTTTGCATTTTTTTATGCTTTCACATAAACATTTAGACTAATGCATTTTTTAATGGCCGCGGCTTTGGGGAATAAAGAAAATTTTCCGGGGAATAAAGACTTTTCTTAAAACTAATCAAATAAGATTGACTTTTTATGTTTTTTATTATTGCTAAGGGGCTTCTAATTTTAGAAGATGCTATAAAAAAGGCTCCTCCATCTCATCACCTCTCTATGCCACTTCATCTTCTCGACACCTCATCATCTTCTCCGGCGAAAGTTGCCGGCCGGCGACCTTCAAACATAAAAAAAAAAAAAAAAAAAATTCTCTCTCCTCTCTCTATCTCTCTAAATTTTTTTTTCTCTCTCTCTAGAACAGATCTAGAGAGAGAGAAGGTATGTTCGTGAGAATTAGTTGATGGAAGAAATTTACTTGAACTCGCTCCCGTCATATCAAATCCACCACTGGGTAATGAAGATGAAGAAGAAGAAGCTTTTCCTTTACGAATCCCACCAGGCGATGAAAACTCGTCTGAGAATTCACCGTCAACCATTCTACTCGAAGGCGCTTGAGTTGGAGATGAACTAAAAACCGATTCAGAAGGATTATAACTACCAGATAATATGTGTTCCCCAATTGAAGGTCTTCGAAGTGGTGATGAAGGAATCGGAACAGGAACAGGACGAGTTGATTGAATCGCCATAGCTGAAGTTAAATTATCAGAAGCATGACAAGGAGGAGGAATCATGACAGGAGAGAGAGAGAGATTTCCCTGAAGGTGATACGTTCGTTACTAGTGGAGAAGACGATTCAAGGTGCACGAATTGTGATCTATCGGGAGGAGCCGCAGGAGTGAAAAACCCTACTTGACGAACTTTAGGATCAACTACCATTCTTGATGATCGACGAGCATCCATCAAATGAGAACGTAACCTTAGTTTTTTTAGGGTTTTGACTTGAAACGAAGATCAGTAATGAAGTTACGTCCATGAACGTAACCCTAGTTTCTTTTCTCAGACCTTCTCTCTCTCTCTCTAGATCTGTTCTAGAGAGAGAGAAAAAAAAAGGGAAAAAATAAAAATAAAATTTAGAGAGAGAGAGAGGAGAGAGAAAATTATTATTATTATTATTATTTTTTTTATGTTTGAAGGTTGCCGGCCGGAAAATTGGCCGGCCGACAACTTTTGCCGGAGAAGATGATGAGGTGTCGAGAAGATGAAGTGGCAGAGAGAGGTGATGAGATGGAGGAGAACTTTCAAAAAAATGTATTCTGTATTCCCCACAAAAATTTATTCCCCGGAGAATTTTCAAAAAATCTGGATTCCCTCGAGAATTTATTCCCCGGAGAATTTTCTTTATTCCCCAAAGCCGCGGCCTTTTTAATTTGTCTTTCGCAGAAATTAAAATGGTATGCATATCATCCTTTGTATTTGACAAACCCTTTCCCAAAAAAATAATATTTTGGTTAATGCATTATATATGTTGTTAATAACATAATTATATATAGGGTTAATTCCGATTTGTGACAACCTCACCTTTTTTGCCCCAATAAGTGTCCGACAGTTCGTTTTGGCCCCAATTTCCTGATTAGCCTCCACATTTTTTTATAAGCTTCTCCATTCTACCCTTATGGCAATTTCGTAATTTAAATTTGTTTTTTCTCTTTGTCAACCTCACCAAGCAATTCCACGTCACATTTGTCCACATAAGATCGCCGAAATATGTCGTCGGAAAATGTCGCCGGACGACATCTTTTTTCGGCGACCTCCATTTTTTTTATCTTCTTCTTCTCCAATCATCTCCTCCACCTCCATTCTCTCTCTTTCTCTTTCATGTCTCTCTCTCTCCTCCTATTTTTTTCATATGATTGGAGAAAGAAATAGATGATTGGAGAGAGTGAGAGACATGGAAGAAAAAGAGAGAGAATGAAGGTGGAGGAGATGATTGGAGAAGAAGAAGGTAAAAAAAAAATGGAGGTCTCCGGAAAAAGATGTCGTCCGACGACATTTTCCGGTGATCTTATGTGGACAAATATGACGTGGAATTTCTTGGTGAGGTGGACAAAGAGAAAAAAACACATTTAAATAACAGAATTGCCATAAGGGTATAATGGAGAAGCTTATAAAAAATGTGGGGGCCAAACAGGAAATTGAGGCCAAAACGAACTGTCAGACACTTATTGGGGCCAAAACAGTGAGTTGGTCACAAATCGGGGGCCAAAACGGAATTAACCCTTATATACATCGTAAACATTTTATAACATGTCCCGACAATTATATATGTAGTCAACATTTTATAACAAATCATGACATTATTGTATATGTTGTCAACAGTTTATAACAACAAAATTATTTATGTTGTCAACAGTTCATAGCAACATATTTATATATGTTGTCAACATAGAAGAGTAAAAAATAAATTACAGAAAAATAAGACGGTCTTGGTAACAACATAATTATATGTGTTGTCAACAGTAAAAAAAAAAACGTGTTAACAAATGGATTTTGGTGGTGGTAGAGTTGCAGCGGAAGTGTTGAAGTGGTGTTGGTGGAGTTGAGCAGAATGTGGTGGAGTTGCGACGGAGGTGGTGATGGTGGCAGAAGTGGTAGTGATAGAAGTGGTAAAGTGGTTGTGATAGTGGTGAATGTTTATTGATGGTAACAAAAGAGACAAATATTTTATTTTTTCTCGTAACCTAGCTTTTACAAAAGCCACGAAATTGTGGTTTCTATTTTTTTAGAAGAAGTGAGACTTTGCTTAAGATAAGCTGCAGTTATTCAAACAAAAATATAAAATTTTTAATAAGCACAAATCATGTTCGAAAATCTGACTGAAATCTCCCCAAATGTTTCCCCTCAAATTTCTAAATTTTTTATTTAGGGGCAAAGAACATAAGAAGTAGGTGAATGAAACCTACAACAATAAGGTGTCAATAAAATGAGGTGTTCCAGACGAATTGATCAAAGTCCAAGGGGGGTGGGGGGTGGGGGGTGGGGGGTGGGGAGGCGACATTAGCAAGAAAGGGAGGCCCATCTACTTCCCCTAAACGAACACCTTATGACTTCTAAGGAAGTCCACGGGCTTGGTTTACAATATGCCTACATTAGCTAGAGTTCTACAGGCACCCATTTTTTTTCGTAGATCTTTGAAGATTTGGTAAAAGTTCCGAACGAATAATCCCCACTTAGAGTCTTTTTGTGTGGTTGTTTTTTCCACCCATATTTAGAGGGAAAGGGGAAGAAGGAAGAAAATCAAGAAAAGGGAAGTTGAAGAAGTAGAAGCATGAAGGAAGAAAATGAAAGATACTCGAGATATAAAACACGAGAGTGAAACATTTGGTGCAATCAGATGCGAGAAAAGATTTTAAAATCTATATGTTAAGAGAGAAAGTAAGAAGAATCGAGATAAAATAAAATTTTAAAGATAAAAACAAGTTTTAGGCGCATTTCAATGTAGTTTGAAAATCTCATTAAACTTTTTTTCTCCTATTTTAGCTCGTTTTGAATACTATTTTTTTTCATTTTCTCCTATATTTCGTTCACTTCATCTTATTTTTTCTCGTTGTCACATTCCTTGACTCTAGGCAAGCCGATTTAATGAACTCTTAAGATTAGGAAAAAAATACGAGAGGTGCGTTCTTGTTACAATGACACTTTAAACAAAAGATAGAGACATTTTACAGTCCCGTAATGCTAGAGAAGAAGAAAAACAAGACTCCGAACAGAAAGTTTTATGTTGCTTGGCCATGATTCGCGGTTCAATAAATCAGAAACATCAGAAAGTACAAATAAAACAAACTATAAAAGATTTATTTCTTGAGTCTGCTTAGTTTTTCTAGTTCCGCATTTTTTTTTTGTTGAACTCTTCTAGTTCCGCCTTGGTGACTCCTTCGTGTTATAGACAGTAAACATCCGACGATCTCCCCTAAAATACAATCTCCCCTAAAATAAGTTGATTCTTCGAGATTCGTGTTCCTTTAATCTTCACAGGCGAAGTATCTATATTCCGGTAGTACGTGATACAGCATATCAACTATATCAGGTCACTTATTTAGAAAAAACAGTCATTAATGGAAGCAAAGAAGCAACAGTGAGAGAGAGAGAGGAGACATGGCCATGGACTCGAACAGCGGCGAAGAATTCGGAGTAGGTTGCTTTCTATCCATCAAAACCACATTAGGCGATGAATTCGAAGGTCAAATTATCACCTTCGATCGCCCTTCCAACATCCTCGTTCTTCATATCCTTTTGAATCTCTCTCTCTCTCTTTTAATTAGTATTTTTCTTCAAAGATCTTAATTAGGGTTTTTATTTGTTTAATTGATCAATATTTGTCAATTCCTTAACGAAGTTTTGATTGATTACAAGAAGGTTCAAAAACAGGTCCTCGTAGAAATATTCGTCTCTTGAAAGCCAACCATATTAAGGAATTTAACCTACTAGGGCAAGCAGAAGACCCACTTGATATCAACAACTGTTACCTTGATCTTCATAGTCTTCAAGCTAGAGAAGAATCCGCTATTAGGTAATTTATCAGATTTGGGTCAAACTCTAAATGATCCATTTTCGATTTTTAGTTGAATTTGTTGTGAAGTTTTGATTTGTGAATTGCAGACAAGCAGAGGTAGAGGCGGAACGGATTGGAGTTGGGGTTAGCAATGAAGCTCAGACCATCTTCGATGCCTTGTCTAAAACGTAAGTAGTAGGATGCCCTAATTTCACACTCTATTACTGATTTGCTCTTTTGTTGTTCAAAATTTTGCACTGTGAACTTGAAAAAGGAGAAAAATATAGAAATCCGGAGATTGGAAATTAGGGCAAAACTGCTTTTTAGATAGTTTGATCATATTAGATAGTTTGATTTGAGTGATAATTAGGGCAAAACGGCAAGGGGCATAGTCTTAGACTTAGGGTTTGCTTAAAATGGTGGTTTAGGTACCCATGATAACCATGGAGAAATGATGGCTGCTTGCTTGTAAAAACCTCTTACATTGTGTTTATGGAACAAGCGGAATGAAAAGGAAAAGATTAAGATGGGTGGGCGGGTTATCAGAGAACTGTGAAAGGAAAAGCATACAATAAAAACTTTAACAAAATGAATAATTAGGAGATGCAAATCGTCCATGAGTATATTCGAATGAGGGAAATCATGATAGTGACCTTGCATAACCAATGAGAGGTTGTGATCCATCTACTTATTAGCTAAGTACCATGCTCAAGAAGCCTCTTAACCCGAGTTTGGGGATTATGTTGAAGAAAACTTTTAAAAGCTTACTGATGATGGTCTAGTCAGGTAGATGCTCATGGTTAGTGCAAAGGGAAATATCAGATTAGAAGTGCTGAAAGAAAAGTGGAAAATAATAATTTGGGGTTTTTGATATTTAATGGAGCAGACTGGCCGAGATAGTAGTTTGTTGGCTATAAATTTAGAGTTGAGGGGAAGTGGTGAACTACAAAAACGTCTTCTAGTTATACAAATCGAAGATGAGTGTAGTACGACGACTGGGGTACTTAAACATCCAGAGAATACGCGAGTCTCATCGACTTAGCCACAAGGAGAGGGGTTTCTGTTATCACGATGTCTTTTAACTTTGGACTTCTCTATTTTATGGTTACCCTGTAAAAGGGTATTCTTGGAATCTACACCCCGTTAGACTATTCTCCTTCATCTCGCTGCTGTTCGGTTAATCTCTTTGCGTTGTCAATAGATGGTATCACTGATAAACTCTACGTTGGTTAAACGAAAGTCTTCTAATTCTTGCTGTTCCCATTTAATCCCAGGCTTCCAGTTCGTTGGGATAAAACTGCGATTGTTGTGATGAATGAAGTTCGTGTGAGCAGTCCATATCTCCCTGAAAACGTCAGTGGAGGCACCGCTGCTGCCAATGAACGGGTGAAGAAAGTGGTAATGCATAACAAATATATATATATATATATACTCCTTTTTCTTGTAAATTGATTTTGGACGTCGTATTTTCTCATGTATTTTTTTTTTCTCTTCTAGCTCGAGCTTCAAAGAAAGAAGTTGCATACTCATGGTCTCGGACAATGATCAGTCATCTGTTTTTTCTGGTTGCGGATAAAAATGTTAGTTGTGCTGAAGGCAATTAAATTTTGTGAGGTGAATTTAAGGTATGTGAAATTTTAAGTCAGCCAATTCATGTAAGATTATGCAATAGTTTTTACCAAGTAGAACAGTTTCTGCAACTTATGATTTTATCTAATGATTGTTTAGTTTAATTTATAACACAAATGAACCTTATCGGTTGTTTCTTGTTTCACTTTCTCTATTTCGATTTCCTCGACAACAATAGGTTTGATATATTGGCTGTGAATTAGTTAACTCTGCTTTTAGGCTTTAACTAACTTGCTTACTGTGATCCTGCCTAATGGTTGGGTTTATTAGAAGATGGGTATGGAAAGATGATTCTGTGAATTGTGGGGATTTTGGCTGCAATGCTGAAAGTGTGCTGTTGAAAAGGCAATATTTGTGTAGCTAGCCTGTTTCTTGGGTAGAGAGAGGAATTTGGTTGTCCCTGCTTTCCTGGCACCTACAAATCTATGCGACTGTTTGTCGTGGGGGAGAAATGCAATTACCAGGAACGACAATCTTTAGTGTTATTCATGGTGATCCTAGTACCTCATTTTGTTATTTGGTTTGGTCAGAAATAGTTTTTGTCCCTAGTTCACTTAATCTATGATTTCAAGAGAAAATGAATAGCTCAGGGTTTAGGATTCCATCTTTTGGGGAGAATCTTATACCGTTGGGGTGTTGTACCCAAACACGATTTTAGAATGTGATTCTTAGCGATCACATTTAGTTCTGGTGCACCAAACATGCCCTCATGATAATAGACGTCTCCTTCAGGATCCTCGGGTTCCAGAAGGACAACTCTGGTGGAATGGTTGTCAATTACTCTCTCTTTTGGGAACTCAGTATGTTGTGTGGTGGAATGGTTGTCAATTGCTCTTTTTTTTGGTCAATTCAAACTTCAAATTAGAATTTAGATCTAACAAACAAACACTGATTCACATTTTTCTTATAAGAGAGATTGTATAGTAGAGTTCAGACTACAAATTTCTAGAAAATCTTACAACTTTGGACAAATTCTGCAGACCTCCAGGGGTTTCTGGAGTTTATGTCAACACCTTGGACCACTTGGGCTACCAACTGTTGACATCTAGGGTCGGTATTAGGAGAATGCATCTGTACAAATAGTGCAAGGGTCTAAATAACAAAAATGCTTTAACGGCCACATTCTATTCTCATCGCCCCGTCACTCTCTCTCTCTTGTCCCTTCCCGACATTCTTATATTCTCGTCTTAATCATTTTTTTTTGGAATCAAACTTCATTTAAAGGCCAAAGGGCTAATGAGAATTACATCCTGAAGTTGAAAAATAAAGACACAACCAATACAGACAAACAAGTCAAGTTATGCTCATTTGGGGTGCCTCTAGAGCTGTCTGGTCCAATTAGTGGGTTGCTTTTCTGTTGTAGTCACCACGCCCATCTATGGGTGGTTTTTAACCGCTGCTTCTTCCATCTTCTCTTCTCGTTGTCAACCGTCGTCGTCAATCGTCGCCGTCAGCCATCAACTGTCGGCGAGTAAATCGAGTCCCCATCTCCTTGAATGGAAAAGTACGAACTCTCTTTGTATTGTAGTTGTTCCTTGCCAATTATGAGTTCTTTTCTAGCATTGTCGGTGGTTTCTGCCATTAATTGCAGCAACTTGAGTCTTCTACTACAAAATGTTATTAAGAGAACCAAAAACCACAACGTGTATAGTTTATGGATTGAAACTTCTTTGGATGAATTTTGGGCTATGACTGGTTCCGGTGCATCGGTGGAGAGAGTTGTAAGTTGTTGAAGAAACTCTCAATGGTTTTCTATGGCCAAACACTCGATCCTGAATATGAAAAGGAGACAACAAAATGATCCTAAAGATCAACAAAACAGACCCTAAAAGACCAACAAAGAAACAACCTTTATTAAGAAATGAAAAAGAAATCCGGCGAAGAGAAGACCCTTCACCGGAGAAGCAAAATACTTCCTTCAGTTCTCTGTTGAGCAGTTATGAGAGAGAGAGAGGGTGCGGTTTTTTTAATCATTTCTTTATTGCTTTGAACCCAATGAACACTATTTTATCCTATTGTTAGTTACGTCTACATTTTCGTCCCATCCTATATATTATTCCGCTTAGGCCGACTTTTAATTATCGATAAACCATTATTTTGTTTTGAATTCTCAAAAAGGTTAGACAAGAGTTGAGACTAACATATATACCTATCTACCTGTTTGAGAGTAATTGTAATTAGTGACGAATCAAAATATCCATTCCACGAGTCTATATCTAAAGAGAATTTAGGGAGAATTTCGATGAAATCCTCAGCAGTTGCAGAGGGCGGGATACAAAAATGGATATATATTTAACTATTGGTAAACCAAAGGTTCCTAATGGCTGGGTTAATACATTTATTCTTTCCATAAATAATATAAAACCAAAATAAACCGAAAATAGAAAATAAGTCCAAAAATTTACTATTTAGTGGGTCCTATGCATCAAACCCTTTATTTCCTCCCATTTTTACTCTTTCATAGATATATATTTAACCATTGGTAAACCAAAGGTTTCTAATGGTTGGGTTAATACATTTATTCTTTCCTTAAATTTTAAGAGAAATATTTATGGTGGATATTTATTATCAATATTTATTTTCAAAACTTATATTTGTCTAAAGTAACATACCAAAACAATCGTGATTACCTAAAACGAGTGCCACTCTCTCTCTCTCTCTCTCTCTAACTTTATGTTCTTCGAACTTGAAGAAATTGTGAATTTGTGATTGGCTTTTTATCTCTACCTCGATATTTCCATCTCTAAAACATATTTTTCTTTGGAAAACATTAAGAAAATTATATATATGTCGATTATACTTAGAATCTTGTTAAAAAATTATTTTATGATAACAACAAACTTAAAATGTAACACTTTTTCGTACACAATGAATTTTGAAATCTCTATCACTATAATTTTGTTCTCATAAAAAAAATATAAACTGAATTTGTTTTTGCTACATTTTCAGTATTTTACTAGCATTTTCTTGATTCTATTGGCATCTGTTATGAATATGTTAGAAGTAGGTTAATAATCATTTTATTATTTCGCTAGCATCTTATTGATTCTAACAACATTTTTATATATAACATAATTCTCAAATTTTTTCTAGCATTATTTATTTTAAAAATTCAACAATATACTTACAAAAATAAATTCTTCTGAAATTAGATTGCATTTCTCTAGCATCTTAGTGATTCTAACAACATTCTAAAAAAATTATTTAAGAATAATAATTTTTTTTTTCTTTAGAATTTCTTTGATTCTCCTGCAATAAATATATTTCTCTAGCATCTTATTGATTCTAACAAAATAGTATGAAATTATATTATGTTAACCAAATTTTTAATATTTCTCTAGCATTTCACTGATTCTCTTGCACATGTGTTAATTTATGTTTCTCTAGCATTTCATTGATTCTCCTGCAATACTTATATTTCTCTAGCATCTTATTTATTTTGACACAATTCTCCTGAAATTATATTATGTTAACCAAATCTGCATAAAAAAGTATAACTAAAAGTTTAGTCATTACGATAAACGGAAAAGAAATTTTTTGTTGTGGGAAGAAATTTCCTTTTGAGGAAATAATTTAGTGAATCTTTAATTTGGGTTATTTTTTTTAACTTAGGATAGGTTAGGTAGTAATAAAAAATCAAAGGTTAGACATGTAATTTACTCTAAGTGAATTTATTTTCTATTTCAGATTATCTTTGGGCTCTAGACCCATTGATCATTCGATTTTGGACTTAAAACCCATCCTCCCTAAAAGAAAAGAGAACAAAACATGGCTAACAAATAGACTAAAATTTTGAATTTGCTTAAACGTCTTAGTGACTCCAAAAAGCTAGTGGTACCTCAAAAAGGAAAAGAACACCTAACTATTCAACAAACATTATGTTACATTAACCAAATACGTCAGAAGGGTTTCAACAAAAAAAAAAAGAATATGTTAGAATGGTCAAAATCCAAAATTCTCTTAGAATTTGTGAAACTAATGTTATATTACATTAACTACTTATTTTTAACAAAATATATTTTGAAAAACTTTAACAATTTAAAATACATTTGTTCACTTTCGGCACGAAAAAGTATCAGAATACGATGGATATATTGGTAGAGGTTGTATTTTCTTTACTTTTATCAGAATAACAACGAAAATTATGAATTTTCACCTTTATCAAATATCAATTCTGTGAATTCAATTTTTTTTTTGGAATGGACACAATACTGTTGGACTACAAGAACAAAATAAAAATGTGTAATTGGGTAATAGCAGTGTTAACTGATTCGAAAAACGTAGTCACGACTGCCTGAAGGTGAGCCGACGGAGCGGTCCTCTTTGGTTGCCCACCACTCTCTCCAAATGCCACGACCAACAAATTCAGTCATGCATGATGCACCAACTTTGCATTTGCTCCCTCTTTCTCGGGTCATTTAGCATTTTATTTCGAGTTCTGGTAGAAAACTTTGAAAAATAATTTTTTTTTTTCGAAACTTATGTCGTTACAGTTGAAATTGATCAAAGAAATTGTTTTATTCCTTGATGGATTACAAAAGAAATATAAGACTCTATTTATAGAGTTACAATACTACTAGTTTCTAATATTTTACTAGTTTCTTAATAGTTTATACTAATATATTTACTAGTTCCTAATTCTTAGTAGTTTCTAATATTTGATATTTCCTAATATCTATTATATGGGATATCTTAATATATAGAAAGATATTTCAACACTCCCCCTCAAGTTGGTGCATAGATATCGCACATGCCCAACTTGTCTACCATTTTCGAAAATATTCGACTTGAAACTGCTTTGGTAAGAACATCAGCCAATTGATCTTCAGATCGGACCTTTGGTAACTCTACAATGTTGTCTTCCAACTTTTCTTTAATAAAACATCGATCCACCTCAACATGCTTTGTGCGGTCGTGCTGGACTGGATTGTGAGCAATATCACATGCTGCTTTATTGTCACAATATAATGGAATTGGTCTTTCAGAAGGATATCCTAAATCATCCAACAGGAGTCTTAACCATAACGCTTCACATATGCCATCAGCCATTCCTCTAAATTCAGACTCTGCACTTGAACGTGCAACAACGTTCTGTTTTTTACTTCTCCATGTAACAAGATTTCCACCAACAAAGGTAAAATATCCTGCAGTTGATCGCCTACCATTTACTTCCCCGGCCCAATCTGCATCAGTATATACATCAATAGTTCGACAACTCGAATTTTTAGTAAACAAAATACCTTTTCCAGGAGCCGCCTTCAAATATCTCAAAATGCGTAAAACAACATTCATGTGTTTTTCACCGGGATTGTGCATAAATTGACTAACAATACTTAACGCATATGCAAGATCTGGCCTCGTGTGCGCCAAGTACATCAACCTTCCAACCAGTCGTTGATATCTTCCTTTATCAACCGGTATCTGATTAGGCTCCACTGACAACTTTAATCCTTCTTCGACAGGTGTATCAATCGGCTCACACGCTGACATACCCACCTCATGTAACAAATCTAAAGTATACTTTCTTTGGGATAAGAAAATCCCATTACTAGATCGAGATATTTCAATTCCAAGAAAGTATTTCAATGGACCAAGGTCTTTCATCTCAAACTCTTTAGATAAGTAATTCTGTAAAGCCTTTCGTTCTTCAGGATCATCCCCAGTAACCACCATGTCATCAACATATACAATAAGTGCTGTGAGTTTTCCTTTCCGCTTTTTTGTAAATAAGGTATGGTCAGAATTGCTTTGGTGATAACCGAATTCCTTCATAGCCTTTGTAAACCTTTCAAACCACGCTCTTGGTGATTGTTTTAATCCATACAATGACTTTTTCAATCTACATACCTTCTGGCTATGTATTTGTGGTATCTTGCATCCCGGTGGAAGGTCCCTATAGACTTCTTCTAATAGTTCCCCATGCAAAAAAGCATTCTTTACATCAAATTGTTGTAGTGGCCAATCTAAATTTGCTGCTAACGATAACAAGACGTGAACAGTGTTGATTTTTGCAACTGGAGCGAATGTCTCTGTGTAATCGACTCCATAAGTTTGAGTGTAGCCTTTTGCCACTAGTCTCGCTTTGTAACGTTCAATTGTACCATCTGCTTTATACTTCACTGAGTAAATCCACCGACATCCCACTGGATTTTTATCTTCTGGACGATCAACTAGCTCCCAAGTGTCATTCTTTTGTAAGGATTTCATCTCCTCATTCATAGCTGCTTTCCATTTTGAATCAGATAAGGCTTCCTGTACATTGTTAGGAATATATACAGTAGATAATTGATTTACAAACGACTTATTTGATTCTGACAACCGATGATCTGACACATACTGACTCATAGGATATTTGACTCTACTAGACAGCTCAGGTTCATATGTCGGTTTAGGAATACCTCTGGTTTGACGCGACGGTAATATTTTCCTAGGTGGTTCGAAAGGTGCTTTAGGAACATCCTCAACAACTGATTGGTTTGGTGTATTACTAACCCTTGGTTCAACGACTTCAATTGGAGGTGAATCCACAATTTGTTCAACGATTTCATTAACACTTTCTTCCATTACCGATTCAGGTGTTGGTAATTCTGGAATTTCAATTTCAGCTCTACTTATTTCTTCAGGAATCAAATTTACTTCAATATTAGATCCAATTTTGTTCTCTTCTACATGATTATCCGTTTCTTCATAATCAAGAGTCAGAACTTCCTGCTTAGTTTTCTCCCCCTGAAGTTCAGACTCAAGTGAAAAATACTTAGAATCTTCATGAAAGATAACATCCGATGTAACAAACATTCGTTTAGTTGGAGGATGATAACATCTGTTCCCTTTCTGATTTAAACCGTACCCTACAAATACACATCTTAATGCCCTTGGAGTTAATTTTGTACGTTGGTGCTCATGAAGATGAACAAATGCTACACACCCAAAGACACGGGGAGGTAAATTTGAAACTGTCGGAGAAGTTGTAACATCCGATAGAGCTTGAAAAGGAGTCTTAAACTCAATAGTACTAGATGGTACTCTATTAATTAAATAGGTTGCAGCAAGAAGTGCTTCTCCCCAATAAGATAATGGCATATGTGCTTCGATCAACATAGCCCTGATAACTTCTAACAAGTGACGATTCTTTCTTTCAGCGACCCCATTTTGTTGAGGGGTATTTGGACAAGTAGTTTGATGAACAATACCATGAGAAACCAAATAAGTTTGAAGTTCATGATCCATATACTCTCCTCCGTTGTCATTACGGAGTATCTGAACATTTGCGTTGTACTGAGTACTAAACAGTTTATGAACCTTCTGAAACAATAACTTTACCTCACTTTTAGATTTCATCAAACACACCCAAGTCATCCTAGTACAATCATCAATAAAGGTAACAAACCACCGTGCCCCACCCAAAGTAGAAACCTTAGATGGACCCCAGACATCAGAATGTAAGATCATAAAAGGAGTTGGACTTTTATTTAAATTTAACGGAAACGATGCACGATGACTTTTTGCAAGTGCACAAACATCACATTGAAAACTTGAAACATCGCATTTAAGAAATAGCGATGGAAATAATTTCTTAAGGTAACCAAAGGAGGCGTGCCCCAGACGGCGATGCCATAACCATATTTCATCTTTATTTTTTATTTCAGAATTGTTCACTACTAATGCCTGACGCAATTTATTAGAGCTTTCAGATACTAAATCCAAGTAATACAACTTTCCTCGCCTAACACCATAACCAATTGTTTGCCTTGTCCGGATGTCCTTAAAGACGCAAAATTCAGGCCAAAAGATGACAACACAAAATAGAGTGGTGGTTATTTGAGATACTGATAATAAATTATGATCTAAAGATGGGACGACCAAAACAGAGTCTAAGTTCAATGTGTTCGTTAGAGTTATGGGTCCTTCCCCTACAACAGTGGATGAGGTGCCATTGGCAGTAGAGACATATTTATGTGAAGATTGGTTTATGGTTGAGACCTGTCTAGAATCAAAAGTCATATGATCTGTAGCACCAGAATCAATTATCCAAGTACTATTCGAAAATTGTGTAGACATATTTAAAGTCTTGCCTACATTACCTGTAGTGGCTACCGTCGATGAAGCTTGCTTAACAATTGGATCTACAAGGGTCTTCTTAGAGTTTTTCTTTCGATTATGATCCCACCATTCTGGATAGCCTAATAGTTCATAACAATGACTTTTGGTATGACCAATTTTATTGCAGTGAGTACACTTATAAGTAATTTTGTCAGATTGACCAACAACTTTAGCAAAATTTGAATTTGCCTTATTGAGAGTCATTATTGCGGAAGCATCAGTTGCCCTTCACTTTAGCTAAACCGGAAAAACAAGACGAAGATGAAAGGCTCTTCTCTTTCAATCAATATAAATTCCCAAAAAATTTAAGACTTTTGGCTCTGGTACCAAGTTGAAATTGATCAAAGAAATTGTTTTATTCCTTAATGGATTACAAAAGAAATATAAGACTCTATTTATAGAGTTACAATACTACTAGTTTCTAATATTTTACTAGTTTCTTAATAGTTTATACTAATATATTTACTAGTTCCTAATTCTTAGTAGTTTCTAATATTTGATATTTCCTAATATTTATTATATGGGATATCTTAATATATAGAAAGATATTTCAACAGTTACTTTCTAAGTCAATTCTCTCTCCTGATGACTTCTTCACTTTGTTTTTGATGGGTTGGTTCTCATTTAAATTTGAATGGATTTTTAGATTTTTTTATCGTTTTTCTTTACAACGGTGTATGGTATGACCGACTAGTCTCCGGTTGAATCCCGGTCGGGTGACGTGACCGAACCAGATTCACTCTCTCTAAATCTGACCCGACCACGTCATCCTGGCGTAGGGGTGGGAATCTGTTCGGACGGGCGGAAAACGGACAATAACTCAACGGGTCCGAGCGGAACGGGTACAAGTCCCAAGTGTCCACTCGGACATCCGGACAAAACAGACGGACATTTCGGATTTTCTCTAACGAAGTGCCCGTCCGTAGGGGTGGGAATTGGGCGGGTATGGGCGCCCATGGGCACTTGAAGCATCGGGCTGGGCGGGTCGGGCACAAAATTTCAATGGCTATTAGGGTAAGCGGGTTAATCGGGCGGGCAATTTTAAAATTTGCCTTGTCCATTACCCGCCCAAGCCCATTAAGAAGCTCGGGTAATTCGGGTATGGGCGGGCGGGTAGCGGGTAATCTCATGACTTGAAAAAAATTCACTTTTTCCTCTCCTTTTATAAAATCTCCAAACACCTTTCCTGATTCTAAAGAGACAATGTGAGATTAAAACTAGACATTATTTGTATTGTTTCTTTTAGGAATTTAATCTCACATTGAAAACTAATGAAGAATTCTCATGAGATATAATAAAACTTATCCCACTTTTTGTTCCCTCAAAGCCAAAGACTACTTCAGTATTCAACTAGGAATTCTCTTGGGCCACTGGAAATGCATTGGGTTCGTGTGATTGCCCTTAAACATATTGTTTACCATCTCAACTAAGCCTAGCAACATGGACGGTTGGGCTTCATCAACCCATAAAGTTGATGTAATTTGGTTGGTTATCAATGGGTGAGCTTAAGTGGGTGCGGGCATGGGCGGGTGCGCGGGTAGAGGTTTTAACCCATGCCCGCCCACCAAAATTTGGCGGGCTGGGCGGGTTGTGCCCGAGACGGGCGCGGGCGTCCATGGTCCTCGTTGGGCTCGGGTGCCCGTGGGCGGGTTCGGGCTTATGGGCAAAATTCCCACCCCTACCCGTCCGTGACCGTTTTGATAGTCGGGTAAACGGGTATCGGTCTATCGGGCACTGGTCACTAATGAAGAAATAAAGAAATTTTTATTCGAAATTAAAATTGTTTAGTAGCTAAATACAACTTTTTAAACTCTCACTTTGCAGTTCCAGAAAGTAAATGAATACAAAATTAAAAGATAATCATTGAGATTTCTCATGGATTACGATCGGTTATATTCTTCTTCTCATAGATCGTATCGGTGTATTGTGGATTCTTGAGTTACTGATGAGATATTGAGATTTTGGAGGTGAGAGAGAGACTAGAGAAGTAAAGATGCGAAGACAAGATTAAGAAAAGTGATTACTAGAGTTATATATTTTTACTCTTGAAATCTAACGGTTGTAGCTAATCCTACAAATCTAAAGGCTTAAAATCAATCATATGTTCGGTCGGGCGAACTATATAAGCGGGCAGACTCAGTCGGATCGCCGGGTACAGACCGATTCAGGCAACGAACGGTCACGGACACTTCGGACTCGGACACTTCGGACTCGGACGGTCGTGTGCGGGTTCCGGATTTTCAGGCCATAATCCCACCCCTACCCTGGCGGGGCATACCAAGGAGCATAGGGTAATATGTTGTTTTTTTGCGCCAAAAATATTGAACGTCTGACCAAGGAGCATAGACTGGTTGGTATTTACGGATTTACCCAACTGGTGGAGCACAGAGCATCTGTTAGCCATTAACCAAACTCCTAACAGAAGATGAAAGAAGAAGAGAGAAAATATGTCGGTTTATTTTGTCTTCTTCCTTCTTTTAGTTTTCCCTTTCAACATTCAGAGTAGAGAGAGAAAGTGACATTAGTGAGTTCTGTCCCTTTCCCTCTCTCTCTCTCTCTCTGTTTTTGTGTTGTTTTCATTTTAAGACTAGTAGTAAGGGTGGTGATGGTGAATCTACTCTTTCTGTCTTACTATCCTCGTCTTTACGCCAACCCAGAACAAATATATATATATAATAAAATTTAAGAAAATAGAGAGAGATTCCCCTTTTGATTTCTGTATTTTGTTTTCTTTCTCTACCCTCTCTTCTTCATTCATCACTTTATCTTTCTCTCTCTAAGTGGAGTTTTATGCTGTAAAACCCATACTTTTACCTACTTTTTCTCTCTCTCTCTCTCCCAAGGTGTGAATACTAGACTTTCTAGCTTGTATTTTCGGTTGCTTTGTCAATTCTATTTTGTTTACTTTAGTAAAGATTTTCTGTTTCTGGGTTATTTTCATTTTCTTAGTTTGGGTTTTACTTTTTGCTAGCTTGGGGATTTTGGGTTGGCAGATTGAGTTCTTGGGGATTGGGTTTCTAGGTTACTTTTCTTGTAATTTTTTCTTTCTTCCCTTTATTGGGTTGTGAGTGACATTGAATTCTGTTTCTTTTGAGATCTGGGGTTTTACTGTATTTTGTTGATATTGAGTGTGATTGAATTGTGGTTTTCTAGTGAGAGAAACAGAAACAAAAGAGGCAAAAAGAAGAGAGAAAGAGAGAGAAGTGAGGGATGGCAGGTGGTGGAGCTGCTCCGGCACCAAAACAAGATGAGTTGATACCACATCCAGTTAGAGATCAGCTACCCAACATTGATTACTGTATTACCAGTCCTCCTCCATGGCGTAAGCTAAACTCTCTTACTATTTTATCTCTCTTAACCTGAATCTGGGTTCTATTCAATTTTCTTTCATCTAGTTCTTCATTTCAAGTTTGAAATCATCTGGGTTTTGTTGTATTTTTACTGTATTCGATGATTCTTGTAGCTAAACAGTGAGGTTTCCTCTTCAACTTGAGTATACCATCATAGGCATAAACCCTTAATAGTATATCCATTTTTGTTGTCCAAGGAATTGAAATGGATGGATTACTTCTGGTTAGTTGTACTGACTATCTCCTTCTTCTACTAAATGCAGCTGAAGCTATAATTCTTGGTTTCCAACACTATCTAGTTATGCTTGGCACTACAGTTATAATTCCCAGTGCTCTTGTTCCCCAAATGGGAGGAGGAAATGTAAGATTCGAGAAAAAAAGAACTTGCAGATCTTAATACTTGATTCTTTCTGTTAATTGAATAATGTCATTCTTAACCATGTAATTAAATTCGGGCTTTGGTAATCGTAGGCAGAAAAGGCGTTAGTGATCCAAACACTGCTCTTTGTTGCTGGTTTGAACACTCTCCTTCAAGCATTATTTGGGACTCGGTTACCAGCTGTGATTGGAGGATCTTATACCTTTGTATTGCCTACAATATCAATAATTTTGGCGGGTCGATATAGTGATATCGTTGATCCTCACGAGGTCTAATGGAATATCTCTCTAATATTTTGCTTACCCTCTTATGTACTTTTTATGGACATTGGTTTTAGTAGATTTTTATGACATTTGTGCAGAAATTCGAGAGGATTATGCGTGGAATTCAGGGTGCTCTTATTGTTGCTTCAACTCTTCAGATTGTTGTTGGCTTCAGTGGCCTTTGGCGCATTGTCTTAAGGTTTTTTGTGAATACCTAGTCATCTTTTACTTCAGTAGTATGGGAGAAAATTCGCTCTTGATAAATTTTTCTGGGGTTACCTTATTAAATCCTTTGCTATGTTTTGCCTCGTACTTCCCCAGGTTCTTAAGTCCACTTTCTGCTGTTCCTTTAGTAGCTTTAGCTGGATTTGGGCTTTATGAACTCGGTTTTCCTGGCGTAAGTATTTCTTTTAGTCCTTTTATAGAGTTTTATCTGTTTTTTCATTTTATACCGTTCTCTCTGGGTAGGATTTGCACATATCCCTGGTTGCCTCCTTCAGAATGATACCATTTCTTGGTGAAATAAACCACTTGATAGTATTTCACTTCTCAATAATACATCCTGGCTATATTGTGTTGCTAAGAGTGTCTCTCTTTGATGTCTAGGTTGCCAAGTGCGTCGAAATTGGACTTCCCCAACTCATCTTGCTAGTAATTTTCTCGCAGGTGAATCTTCCCGCTCTCATTAACTTGAATTCCTCTCATCATATCATACGACATGATTAAAACAATGGATTTGGATTTATGAAATCAATTTTAATTACTTGTTTGCAGTATTTACCCCATATGATCCACTCGGAAAGGCATGTCTTTGACCGATTCGCTGTTTTATTTTCCGTGGTGATCGTGTGGCTTTATGCTTACCTTCTTACTGTTGGTGGGGCCTACAAGCATGCGGCTCCGAAGACTCAATTTAGTTGTCGTACTGATAAGTCTGGACTTGTGGGAGCTGCTCCTTGGTAAGGGCCATCCTTTTCAGTTTCGAATTGTTTGGGTTTCTTATCCTTTTGGCCGTCCCCAGATTTATTTCATAAAAATATCGTGATTAAGATGTTCTTATTCTTGTAGCTATGTGCCCTTCCTTTTCTCCAAATTCTTTTTTCTAGTTTGACTATTCATTTGAGTTTTGATCTTTACTTTCTTGTGCACTATTACTGAAAGTTGTTACTACGAAGCTCCCTCTAACTATTAAAGCCTCGGCATTGTTTTGAGAGTAGCAAAGGGTTATCCTAAATGATTTTTTATTGAATTGTCAGCGTGCCTCAAACCCTTGAAAGTTGTTATCCTAGATGAATTCTTTATTCCTAATGTGACTTTTATGCAGGATAAGAGTTCCATATCCATTTCAATGGGGAGCGCCTACATTTCAAGCAGGCGAGGCCTTTGCAATGATGGCGGCTTCATTTGTTGGTCTTGTAGAGGTCAGTTTTATTTTTCTTTGGGACGGTTTATAGCTTGCTTTAAGTGAGTTTTGATCAAGGAGTAATATATGATTGGTTAGTTACAAGTTATAGTATGTTAGGTGGTACTGTGAGTCATCAACGCATCATTCGCATGATCTGGGTGTCATTTTAGATAAACGAACAAGTAGCTTACTTGTGAACATTGGCAATAGGTGCAGTTTCCGTACAACTTCTATACTTAATCATGAGATCTTCCCTTAGTCCATGTAAGACTATTCTCGTATGCCCCTTCACTTGCGGTGTTCTTGACCCGAATAAGTTTCTTCTCATAACATGACATGGATCATTTGCTACTTTGGGTCTATCAGGTGAGGGCCAATATCTGTTACCGTATCAGGTTCGTTGATGTTTAACTCAAAAATCAAATGATTACGAGTAGAGGGACTCTAGATCTTTCATACTGGTGTTCTCAATATTTCATGAACAAACATAAAAACTCGGACTTCGTAGTGGTGCTCTCTTACAACAGGAATGCCCCTTCGTGGTGTTAAGCTAGAGCATTTCTTCTGCTGTTTAAAACGTTACTTATACTTGTGAAGATTCTTTCCCTGATTAAAAAAAAGGAACATGAAATTTTTTATCTTCCGGAAATCTTTTTTCTTATAAATTTGCATGATTGCAGTCCACTGGAACTTATATTGCAGTCTCAAGATATGCAAGTGCAACTCCCTTGCCACCATCTGTTCTCAGCCGTGGTATCGGTTGGCAGGTAATGTAACGAAAAATAAAGTCTTGGGCTATCCTTTCTTTGCGAACCGGTTTCCAAAGAGAGTTGGGCCCAATGGTCTCTCACAGTTCCAATTTCGGTTCGAAAAGGCAACTTCAACGAACATATTTATTGTTCTTTCCTTCTTTCAAGCAGTACTAAAACCTTTCTTTTCTTCTTTTCCCTTATATTCAGGGAGTCGGGATATTGTTGTCTGGATTGTTTGGTACCACAACTGGGTCAACTGTATCCGTGTAAGTCTCGTACGAGCCAACACGTTATCTTTTTCATTATAATACTATTTAGATATACCCAAGTGACACGAGAATCTCACGGGGTTTTTGTAATATAGTGAGAATGCTGGCTTGTTAGCTTTGACCCGTGTTGGTAGTCGAAGGGTCGTCCAAATATCAGCTGGATTCATGATATTCTTTTCGGTTCTTGGTAATTCCTTCATTTTCTTTTCTACATTCTAGCACTTGTTATCTTCTTATTCACGACGAATGTTGCTAGTTACTATTCCTTTTGCTTAACTCGAATATTATTGCCTTTATAGCTAAATTCGGAGCAATCTTTGCTTCTATTCCGGCACCAATTATTGCTGCTCTGTATTGCTTGTTTTTCGCCTACGTGGGTATGTAAAATCGAAATGAGTAGCCCTCCGTGGTTGCGCAAGTTATCTTTGTAACTTTGAAGAACACTCTTTTTTCTTTCCCTTCTAATTGCTAGATGATCTTGCATAAACAGGTTCAGCAGGTCTCAGCTTCCTACAATTTTGCAATCTCAATAGTTTCAGAACAAAATTCATACTAGGCTTCTCTATTTTTCTCGGTTTCTCGATTCCACATTACTTCAATGAGTACAGGGTTGTTAATGGCTTTGGTCCAGTTCATAGCAGATCGAGATCGGTATGTGTAGAATTAAACCTTATACTCTCTTCCTCTCTGTAACTCCGTATTCGAACGTCTGATCACACTTTGTTTTCGTCTCCCCCTCTAACTCTCTCTCTCCATCTTATTGTGCAGTTCAACGACATCATAAACGTGATATTTTCATCGAAAGCATTTGTTGGATCATTCGTGGCAGTGATGCTAGATGTGACTCTTCACAGGAAAGACAATGCAATAAGGAGAGATAGGGGAATGCATTGGTGGGATAGATTTAGATCCTTCAAAACAGACACAAGAAGTGAAGAATTCTACTCTCTGCCATTCAATCTGAATAAGTTTTTCCCATCTGTGTAATTTCGACTAATAACATTAATGGTTGATCAAAGCCCACCCCTCCCAACCTATTTGGGAGATCATGTTATAGTATTTCATTTTTCACTTGTTCATCCAAAGGAAACTTTGAGCAGTATAAATGAATCATTTCTTGATTAGTCTTTGTGGCCACCATTATTATTTTTATCCTCTCTTATTTATCCTCGGCCAAAATCCTGTCATCTAAGATATGAGAAATCATGATTTCTCATGTCACAGAGAGAAGGGGATTCCCCTCCATTGGGCGATGGGGGTAAAACCCCCGTCACAAATGAAAGGAGAATCCTCTTCTCCACAGAGAAGGGGAAACCCCTTGATTGTGGGAAGGGTGATTCAAACGACCCATCGCACTACAGTGGGATGGGGTTTTTACTTTTTACCCCTTTGGCGGATGATGGGAAAATTGCCCATTTACCAGCTTAGCCAGCTTTGAGGAAGACCAGGAAGGGTGGAGATAGAGAAATGAAAAGTAAGATGAAGATGATGATGCGGGTCTGAAGTGCTGGTGATGGTTGGAAGTGAGGTTAAAGAGGGTGGAGATGACTATTGAGCATCTCCAATGCAAAACCTCAACATTAAAATGTTGAGCGGACAGTATCACGGGCCGTCGAGAAGGTTGGTCCGCACCATCCTATAACACGTTATCAGCACGATTCGCTCGACTATGATGTGGTCTTGGAAGGGTGTGTTGTAAAGCAATCCCATATTGGTGGTGAGACGGAGTGTGGTGCTCCTCTTAAGAGGTTAAACATCCTTCCCTAGTCATCAATCACTACGATTTTTTTTGTGGTCCACCTTTAATAGAGTTGATAGACCATCCTATGGTGGTTCTTTAGGAGACACATTCCACCTCCTTTAACGAAACTCTTAATGGCTCATGAAGGTTAAAATGTAACGGCCCAATAACGAAGTTATAACCTTCCATCGCCCACTTTATGATACCCAGTCTGTGTGTTTTCTAACTGATTGAAGTGCCTTTAACTTGATCACCAGATCTCTTCCCTCTTAACGTGAAACTGTTAAGTTTGTGGCCATCCAACTCAAAACCAATTGGCAATGAGTGCAGAGGACTTATACTTTATATTTTTGGTTGCTAGTTACTCATTCTCCCATGTGGGACTATTCTCACACGCCCCCTCATGTGTGGGGTTTTTTTAGCCTAACAGGTGTGTTTTTTTTCTTTATGGGTGACGTGGGGCACGTGTGGCTTTTAAGCCTATCACGTGTGGGCTTAGCTCTGATACCATGTTAAGTTTGTGGCCATCCAACTCAAAACCAATTAACCTCAACCTTAGGTTCAGTGAGTTTCTTCTCACAAAGCTCTTGGCTAGGGCGAACTTCAAATTCTTTGGTCTTCATACCAACCAAAATCAATTATGATACCTTTCATTTGTAGATTACCATAAAACCTCATACCTACTGATCCGACGCTCATAATTTATCTGATCTAATAGTTAAACTTTCATTTGCAAATGATCATATATAATTTTTTTTTGAAGCCAAGGGAACCATTTCCATTAATAAGTGACAAAATCACATTGTTTACATGGATGATACATCATTCTTATTTCTCTCCTTTGAAAACTTCATGAGAGTTACATACTTTTAAATGCAAAGTGCCTCATGAAGAGAAAGAAATGGGACTAGACACAGACTCAATAAAATGACCTTAAAGGTCGAGAATGAGAAGACCCTAAAGGTCGTGAATGAGAAGACCCTAAAGGTCGTGAATGAGAAGACCCTAAAAGTCGCGAATGAAAAGACCCTAAAGGTCGACAAAAAGAAATACTAATACATTAACTAATACTAAAATAACCACCGTAGTCTTCACCGGAATGTCGTTGCCGTCACCAGAAAAATCGTTTTCATCACCGGAAAACGGTCTTCATCGTCGGAGAACCGCCCCCATCACCGGAGAACCACCACCACAGGGGAACCGCCGTCAATGCAACCACCCACTGCCCCATATCTTAACTCACACAAACAAAACACACACAGTAACCCATCTCTATCTTCATCTTCATTTTTATCTTCTTCTTCATCTTGTTTGAATTGGTCAATCAACAAAACCAGAGAAGTTAAACCATTTGATGATTCAAAATTTTCTTCCCTGCCCAAGACTTAAGAAAGATTATATTGACCCATAGTTTGATTTAACCAAACAAAATCCTTTGAATCATAATTAAGATATCGTTCTTTTGATTGGGTAATTGGTATAAGTAGGGAAAATATCTTTAGAATGGGTATAAATGAAGCAAGAAATAAAACAAGATTGGATCTTGGGTATGCATGTATGTGTATGTTAGTGAAGGTTTCTCTCTCTCTAGTTCTACTTTACTTTTTCTCTGTTAAGCAAGAAGATAGACTATCTAATTCGACAAAAGGTATTTTGCGTCGAACCAAAATCTCATGCAGAACCATATGATAAGAAAAGAAAAAATATGATGCACCAGAACTGGCATTCAAACCCTAAAACTTCCACATAAGACGAGTATTTATCCCCTTTGCAGAAAAAAATACTTACAGGCGGACGCAACACAAGAAGGATTCGTCGATTTTCCTCGATTTCATTGGTGGAATTTAGGGTTTGTTCGTCTACGGGGTCGTTGATCGTTAGAGGAACTTTTCTTCTTAGTCTTTCTCACGCAAACTATCAAAAGAAAGAACAACATACTACTAAAGGAAAGAGGGATCCGGCGAAGGGAAGACCCTTCGCCGGAGGAAAATCTCAGATCTGAAAAAAAACGGTTGGAGAGCATCATATATAATTACTTCTTATTCTTTGGACCAATCATCGTATGTGCCAAACGACATACTATGTGTTTGATGATATTTAGAAGGGAAGTTTCAAAGGCACCTCTCATTTGTGTAATTGGCTCTCGGGGTTGAAAGCGCCTCCCAATTTCTACAAAAATGTGTAAAGCACCCCTTCTGAAATGAGGCACTCTCACTTTTTTTTTGTCTGACTCAAACCGGTGGACTCGAGCCGATTTTTGGTCCAAAATTGGGTTCAGTCCGTCGATTTCATAGGGCGCAAACGCTTTTTCGTTTTTTTTTTTGTCTTATTCGATTCTCTATCTCCCAAGCCCTAAAATCAAAGTTTTTTCTCTTTAAACTCGATTCTCTGTAGAATAAATCTTTGAAGCCTCCAAAGTTGAGATAATATTTTATCTCTCTCTAAACTCGTCACTAGACAATTCCAAATTGGATAATCTCGGTGATTTTAATTTATTTGATTTTTGGACGAAATCAGTTTAAAAATTCAAGAAAAACCATGCTTTATGAGGGAATCAAACTCTTGCATTCTGGTGTTGGAGGAGCAACCTTTACCATCAAAGCTATCTTCCTTGAGTGATAGCGTTTAGGCCTGGGTTAGTCTCCATACAAGTTACAACTCCGCCCCTGGATACGTGTAATCTTAACCATTGAATTTAGTAATTGTAATGTTAGCCATTGAAGATGAAGATATATTCTAAAAGAAATACCCTCCTCATTGGACCAGTCAGAATAAGTCGAGTATGTCTTTATTGATCATTCTATGACTAAGACAACCACCGCTTATACCTAAGCTAGGATCGTATTGACATGAATAGTGAAAGCAAGTGGCCAAGGCTGGCACATATGTTTCAAATGCCATTGCGGGTGGTTCATGGGGTGGCACGGATTCTATTATGGAGTTTCTTTAGTTTGACAGCAAATGGTTTCGTGGTGTAGTTGGTTATCACGTCAGTCTAACACACTGAAGGTCTCCGGTTCGAACCCGGGCGAAGCCAAATTTTTTTTTCTTTGCTATTTTTTTCTTTTTAATTTCTTCTCAATCCCCAAATATGCCGTTTATTAGATCATCAGTTGGTAGAGTCGTTGAGATTTGATGAAAAAAATTTGAGCTCTCCTCTTTCAAATCATTGGTGCTCTATTATCTTTCACTCATTGACCAAATCAAACCCTCCATTAACTTGCTCTCAGATGCTCTGCTATCTGTAGATATGTGTGACTTGCACGGTCACGAGCTGAAAATAACGATCGTTAGTCACGTTTGACAAAATGTGTCAAAGACACATCAGACAAGGATTTGGAGTCGCACCCCGGTGAATAGAGATTCATTATGTGTCATGACCATAACAAATATGTTGTTTTGATCACGAACAAAATGTATTTCTCTCCTTTACATCACACATGACCTAATGTGTCATGAAGATAACCATCTCAATTTAATTTTTATGGTCTCTAGTTAATTGCAGATTCGACCCAATTAACCTGTCTCTGTGTAACATTTACATAACCAGATGCATAAATAGTCGAATTAACTAAACTACTTCTACCATATGTATATGTATAAACTAAATTAACAATAACATGTGCAGTTATTCGCTACGGAATAGTACATAAAAAAAATGCAACTATACAAGAGATGCATGAAAATTTTGTTATGGAATATCTAGGGTTTGTTGCTATTAGGTCATGTAGAGACTAATTAACCTAGCAATATATATGGTTTGCATCATAAATCACACCATCACATTAAAACCTAATATAGCATTTTTTTTTTTTTTGAGAAATCGACTATAGACTAGTCGTTACAAGGCATTGATACATCGAGACGATGTGATAAGCACAATAACTGCCATTGCAGAGTATATGCACCGACCGACTGGGCTACCAGTGGTTGGCCCTAATATAGCATGTTATCTTTTCAAAAACTTAACTATTTCACTCTTGAACAAGATAAGATCTAACTTCAAATTTCTATAGTTCAAGAGTATATACCTCACCAAGACATCAACAGTCCAGCACTAGATATGAATTCTTTTTTGTTTCTAAGAGTAAAATAGCTTCATTAACCAAACAGAAAGGAATGGGTTGTTGAGAAAGCAATCGACAACCTTGAATTCATGTACTCTTTAATCTTCCATTAGATCTATATCTATAAATATTACTATGATCAAAATTGTTTGTTGTTTTGTGACGTTAGTCTTCTCATCTAACCTCTCTGTAAACAGTTCGTGTATCATTGAAACTAATCTCTTTCTACAAAAAAAAAAAAAATATGAGGATGATTGCATGATAAACTTGGAGTACTACTAGCTAGGGCAAGATCATAACATAAACAACAAAAACATGAAGATGTACTAAACTAAAGTGTGTAAAACAAGCATGAGAGATAGATAGAGTAGGTTATCTTGACTTGAAATAACATCTTAAAAAGTTCATATATCCAAATAGCAAGAGTACATGCGTATAGCAAGGTTTGATAATAAGTAAAACAAAATATTCATGAGATACCCATATATAATAGAAGATATAAAGAGAAGATACTTTGATGCTTGACCTAGCAAACAATCGGACCGAGATGCTTGATTCCCCCAAGAAAGAAAAAGAGAAAGATACTTGAGATTCAAGAACAAAGAAGAAATAAAGGAGAAGATGAAGGAAATATTCAAAGAAAAGATCCTTGTTCTTCTTTTGTTAAAGATGGTAGATGAAAGCTAGCTTTTCATGATCTTTATCTCTTGATCTAGATATATACCTTTCTTCTTTTCTCTTTCTTTCTAGTTGTTGTTGTTGTTGATGACTATGAGATTGATGAAGTTGTTCTTGGAGTTGGTGGTGGTGGTGGATGATAAAGGAGGTATAGATGAGGAAGTAATGATGAAGAGGGAGAGAAGTTTAGGTTTTTGTTAAGTGACATGATGATTGCTGTTTGGTGAGAGTGATGATGATGGTGTTGAAATGAGAAGAAAAATCCAAGGTATTTTGTACTGTAATGATCATTCCTCATATTCTCTCTTCTCATCTTGTGAGTACTTTCTCTCCTCTTTTTCTCTTTCTATCTCTTCTACCCACCCACATGGAGAGAATTATCATGAAACTCATGAAACTATCTTTTTCATGCTTATGCTCCCTACTGAAAACAGTTTTTTAATCCAAAAAGGCTGTTTATGTTTAGGAAAATGCTTTCTTGGGTTGAGATAAAGCCTTTGGGTGTACCACTGTGGTTCTGGTTAGCAACTAGGGTTTGGAAAATAACTTTATGATGAATATAAAATGAATGGTCTTTATGTAAAGCTATCTTTGAGTTAGGTTTTGTTTTCTTTGGATCATATTAAATTGTAAACTAGCTGTTACAAAAGAGAAGGATTCAGATAATTAAAAATTAAACTATTAAGACACTATGTGATCCTTCTCTATTCATAGAGTTTAGAGTGAGTTAGAGAAAGTTTGTTACTAACTAACTCTTAACAGAGTAATTGACTTCTGGGGAGTGCCTTTAGACTTAGAACTTTACAATTATTCTACATACACTACATCTTATTCCTTTCTTATCTTTACACCTCAGTGTCACTTTCTTCCTTTTTCGCCCCCTCAAGCAGATGATTCGAGCAGGAACATTAGCTTGTGTCGAAGATTACAAAAGCGTGGTTTGGACACAAGCCCTTAGTCAGAATATCTGTCGGTTGTTCTGAAGAAGAAGCATACTTCAATATCAATTTTCTTGCTGCAATAAGATCACAAATGAAGTGATAATCCACTTCAATGTGTTTTGTCCTTGCATGAAATATTGGGTTAGATGCAATGCTCCGAGCACAAAACAATAGAGCTCAAAAGGCTTCGTAAGGGGAAAATGCAATTGAATTAGCAAAGTGCAAAGCCTTATATCCAGCCTCAGTGGAGCTCCTTGCCACAGTGGGCTGCTTTTTTGAACCCCAAGAAATCAGTGAACTTCCAAGGACAATGAAAAACCCACTGGTAGACCTCCTTGTATCTGGGCAGTCAGCCCAATCTGAATCAGATACCCACACAAAAGATTCAGATCACCATTTGTAATTGTGGCACCATAAGAGACAGTACCTTTGACATATCTCAAGATCTTTTTGAAAATTTGAAGCTGGGATGATCTTGGAGCCTGCATAAACTGAGCTACATAGTTCACAGCAAAAGCTATATCAGGCCTTGTCATAGTGAGATACTGCAATCTTCCTACTAAACTCCTATAGAAAGAGGGAACAATACGTAAATCTCCATCAATCTTGGAGACTCTGTTCCCACATGAAATTGGAATAGCACTTGGTTTTTATTCCACTTCCAGTAGATCTTTCTGAAGCAGTTCCCATGCATAATTCTCCAAACTATCACAATAAGGGTAAAAAAAGTTGTATAACCAAATTGTATATAAATAATTTTAATAACTTGTTTTGAATTACACCTATGTGTATAGGAAAATGATAGAGTGCCCAGCCATTTTGCCCATTAAAATGCCCAAATTTCCTCATTTGGAAATAAAAGCGGTCCCCACCGTAGTCAAACTTTGAAAAAACCTTGTCTTTTAGTGATTCCACATCAGCTGGGCATTTTAATGGGCTAAAAACTGGGCACTCTAGCATCTCCCATGTGTATAACTATAACCTAGTAATTTTCCAATCTCTCCTCATTATTCTGTTGACGTAACAATTTAAAGTACTGAAATGGTAACAATATGTATGCTAATTAATTTTGTCATGTTTGGTCAAAGGGTGGATCTTCTCATTTTTCTTCTTGGACTTCCCCGGCTCTTAGCTTCCACGGGCTGGGTCAGTATGAGGAACCTCAATCTTGGTCTAATTTGTGTTGGACTTGAACAATATAGACTCAGACTAGCCCATTCGTACTGCCCCAATTGTGAGCCTCTAACAACTCCGTCTGAAATCTACAAGAGGACCAAGAACATAGTGAGTTAAGACCAAAAGGAAGAGGTGCCTTTAGGGGCACCCCTGGTCCTCAAATGGTAGTCTGGTTGGTTAGTGCATCTACTTTGCAATGCGGAGGTCCCAAGTTCAATCTCCATGAAAGTGCAAATTCAAGAATATTGAATTTGTGTGTAAATAAAATAGTTTATGTGGGTTTTAGGTCATTTAATTCATCGGTGTTTAGGCTATTTAATTTGTTGGACTTTAGGTCAGTAGTAATTAGGCAGTTATCGTGCTTAACACATCGTATCGATATATCAATGGCTTTGTAATAACTATTCTAGCTAAAATAAAAAAAAAAGGAAAGAAAAGGGTAAACATGGAGTTATGTGAGGCACCAGACAAATCTATTTGATAATAGGGGGTTAATTCCAGTGTAAGCCTTTATTAAGGAGGAACTGTGCTGATTGTATATAAAAAACTACTGTGATGATTAGGGTTTTGTTTTACCTAATAAAAATACAAGACAAAATGCTAGTTGTCTCCCCCATCTTAGAAATTTAGAAAGTCACACCCATTAACTCTACCCAATGACTTTTGCATTTTCAACCCTGAGAAAGTTATTACACACATAACCAGTGAGTTGTGCACTTGTGCTCCACTTTAAAAGTCCAAACGCAAGAGTATTTAAAGGGGGAAATATTTAAGCATCTATATAACAAATGATATATCTCATCCAAACAAAATACAACATGATTTATGTTTTTTACCCTGCCATAATTTGAAATTATAAATCTAGACCAAAATCGTGACTTTTGTTTTAAGAAGTCCTGAACAAATGTCATGTTTAAAAATCATAATAACTATTCACTTCCTATAAATTCTCTAACTATTTTTCTCTCTCATATCTTAAAACTTCTCATTCACACGATTCTTTATGGCCAGCGCTTTGGGGAAAGCTAAATAGTTTCCGGGGTGTGAAATTTTAAAGGAAATATGTAAAATTTTAGAGATTTTCCGGGGAAATAAATTTTAAGGGGAAATAAAAAAAAAACACTCCACCTCACCTCACTCTCTCTCCACCTCACCTCTTTGTCTTCTCCGATTTGGTGCCGGCCGGCGACCATTAAAAAAAAAAAAAAAAATTTCACTCTCTCTCTCTCTCTAGAAACTCCGGCAAAGGGGTTTCCCTTCGCCGGAGTCCCGGTCTGTTGAAGAACATACCAGATCTGTTCTTCAACAGACCACTTCCGGTCTGTTGAAGAACAGACCGGAACTCCGGCGAAGGGAAACCCCTTTGCTGGAGTTTCTAGAGAGAGAGAGAGTGAAATTTTTTTTTTTTTTTTTTAATGGTCGCCGGCCGGAAAATTTTCCGGTCGGCGACCTATTCGGAGAAGATAGAGGTGAGGTGGAGAGAGAGTGAGGTGAGGTTGAGAAGTATTTTGCTTTCCCCCTAAATAAAATTGTCAAACAAAATTGACCAATTTTTGACCAAGTCTTCACACCCCGGAAACTTTTTAGCTTTCCCCAAAGTGTTGGCCTTCTTTATCTCCCTCTCCTTTCTCTTCAAACAACCTAATTTAATGAGAAATCATATAGACTGTCTCTAAATTTAATGTAATTATAATTATCATTTTTCATGTCTTTTTATCACTCACTTAACATAATTATAAAAAATCTATGTCCTACGAGCACGAGCTATACCCTAGTGTTTAGTTTCACATAAAATTACCAAGATCATGAAACACTCCTTTCAACAAAAAAAAAATCATGAAACCCTAGCTAGGTTAAATTCTTAGCCAGCCCCAGTACTTATTAGATCATGAAACCCTATATTATAATCAAAGTTGTTGTCTCTTCGTGGTGATAACCAATATAGTTTGAATTGAAGATTTTTTGGTTACTTCTTATTATCTAGTATTATCTAAAACATTAAGTTCTGACGGAGACAGACCCAATTATAAATCGTGTTGCCTATTGTATTTTTTCTTTTTCTTTTTCAATTGGCCATCAGATCTAGGGCGCGTCGCGCCTCTTCAAAATGCTGTAGGGGCCTCCCGGGAGGGATTGACTATAGTCAATTTCGTGGTCAACCTCGACACCTATAGGCGCCTCTCTTGACATCTATTTGGAGGCGCCTACAGAAATTTAAAGAGACGCCTCCTTCTTCTTCCGAAATTACAAACCTTAGAGATACCAAAACTTATTTTTTTATATGGAAAAAAAAACCTAGGGATCACAAAACTCATCCAAGATTTCACCGGGAGACTCACCGGCAACCCCTTGATATTCCGGCACCGACGTGTTCCGTGTACCTTCACCGACCACCATCTTTATCATCCTACATTGTGGGAATCATCTTGAAAGTTGAAAATAACATGGTTGAAGAAGGAAACTCCAAAAAATTTGGGCATATATGTAGTGGGACTTCACCACCTATTTCTGAGCATGGATTAACCGAAAAAGAGGTATATAAGCTTTTCTATACCCGTTTAATGAATTTCCAATTTGTTTTTTAAGTCCATTATTTTTTTCAGAGAAAGCTCGATCGGGTCGGACCTAACCAGTCCGAAACTTAACGGATCATCCCCACCGAAACCTTTCGGTGTAACCAGTCCGTTACGGTTCGGATCATCCAAATCGGAAGTTAAATATTTCTTATTTCCCCACTTTATTGAGTTTCAGGTCTTTGATTTAAATAAAAGTCCGTGTCTTTCACCATGTTCTTTAGACCATTGGGATTTCGGAGGTCCCCATAGGGAGGACGAGTGGCATGCGGAAGTAGAGGGTACATTCCCATATTTTTTAAACGAAGGCTCATCTCGAACCACGGAGGAGAACAACCGCAAACCAAATGATTCAAGTGACAATGTACACTCAAATGATAACGTAGATTCAAAAGAGGGGCAAAAAATTAGTATTGATGTTGGTGAACACTTTGTGACCGAAGATGTGTTTGAAACTCGAGACAAGCTAGTCGAATGGGCTAAGGAAATTGGATAAAGCTTAATTTCGTGATTTTGATAGGCAAATCACAAAATAGAGTTGGTGGGAAGAAACCAAAGTTACATCTAAAATGTGAAAGAAGCGGTGAGTATCGATCACATATGAAGAAAGATTTGGTTCCAAAAACAAATCTTCCTCCTGAAAAGAAAAGGAAAACTAGCACAAAAAAGTGCAACTGTCCATTCTATCTCAAAGGGATTCCGGGTGATGGTGATACATGGAAGGTGGAAGTTGTGTCTGGAATTCATAACCACGAATTAGCTGTAAGTCTTCTTGGTCATGCATATGCTAATAGGTTGAGTTGCAAAGAACAAGATTTAGTTGATAAGTTATTGAAAATTGGTACAAAACCGCGTGATATACTTTCACAAGTGCGTGCCACATTTAATGATAATACTTCCACAATGAAAACCATATACAATGCAAAGGCGAAGATACGCAGTTTGAATCAAGAAGGAAGAAGTCCAATGCAACAATTGATGAAGTTGTTAGTGGAAAACAACTATGTTTATCATTTCTCGAAAAATGAAGAGACGGATGAAGTCACTAACCTATTTTGGGCACACCCCGACTCAATCAACATATTGAAATGCTTCCATACTGTATTGATGCTTGACTGTACCTACAAAACAAACCGTTTTAAGAAGTCGTTGCTTCAGATTGTTGGGATTACATCTACTATGAAAACTTTCACAGCGGCGCTTGTTTTTATGGATGGAGAGGTGACAAATCAATACGCGTGGGCTCTTAATCGTCTGAGAACATTGTTTCCTCCTGACTCAATGCCAAAAGTGTTTGTAACCGACCGTGAACTTGCTCTCATTAATGCCATTGGTGAAGTATTTCCACATGCCAACCGATTGTTGTGTACGTGGCATATTGACAAGTGTGTGGTAGCAAAAGTAAAAGGTAACTTCAAACATAAAGAGTTCAAAAATTTCATGTCAATGTTTCGCATGATTATGTATGCAGAGACCGTATCTGACTATAATCAAGCAGTGGAAGAATTTGTGAGGACATGGTCACGGTCAAATCTAAACGATGTAACCTATGTCCAGAAGACTTGGTTGATACTTAAAGATACATTTGTCACAGCATGGACGAATCAGGTGATGCATATGGGTAATAATACAACCAATCGTGTCGAGGGGGCTCATGCAAAGTTGAAAAAACATTTAGGCAACTCCGAAGGCAACTATGTTACATGTTGGGAATCTATACATGCCATGAACGAGATAGCTATTCGAGAGATCAAAGCTTCATTTGAGTATAGTCGTACAAAGGTGAAGGGTCCTCACCAAAGCAAGTTTATGAGAGATCTTAGAGGGTATGTTTCACATGCTGCCTTAGACCTAATGGTAGATGAGATACACCGTGCAGATGGTATTACCATTAACGTCAAAAATTGTGGATGTGTTCTCCGATCTGTTTATGGGCTTCCTTGTGCACACGAGATGATTGATTTAATGAAACAACAAAAGGTATTTCCATTAGATATCATTCACCATCAATGGACTCAATTATCAATTAATCCCATTCCGGAGGAGTACAATGATCTTGACTCATCACATGAAATGGAACTACTTCATATGTTGTGGGGTAGGTCGACCGGTCCTGAGAGGAAAGCAATACTTGAAAGATTGAGGGACGTTGTCTCGCCGCTTACGACCAACTTGTCTGAGCCATTACAAAAGACCATAACTAAAGGTGCTCCAAAGAAGAACAAAATGAGCAAAAAAGAGAAGGAAGCCGCAAAATCAACGAAAAGAAACTTATCTGCTTTCTAATATGCCAAATGCATTGATGAAGATCTTCCATCACCTCCCATCGTACGTACACGTAATACTCGGGCTACCCGAGGGAGTGGAGACTGTTATTTAGATCAAATGTCGGTTATTATTTATCCATTTATAAATGCTATAAATGACGTGCCGGGCGATGGTCATTGTGGGTACCATGCCGTAGCTCAAGGACTTGGCTTTCCTCTAAGTACTGGTTGGAAAGAGATTCGGAAGATCGCCCTCGAAGATCTTAATAATCACAAGGATTTTTGGGAAAAGATGTTTAATGATGACTATTATTCCACCTTAGCGGCAACTAACAACTTTGATCCAGGTGTTGACAGAGATTGGTACTACAGTCACCCTTATACTAATTATGTCGTCTCCACTCATTACAACTGTGTATTGGTTCATCTCACTTTAGCAGGTTCAACAACTTTCTTACCCTTGCGTAATGGTCCCCCAGTTTCACAGTCAGGTAACTTGTCTCAAAATTATGAAATGATATGCATTGGGTATGTCAACGACGGTCATTTTGTTTCTATTAAACTTGGGAGAAATGCTATACTTCCTCCACTTGCGTTACAATGGCAGAGATATGCAACTAATGAGGCCCGAGGTTGGTTCGATCTTGTTGGAGACAGAATTGACAACGAAGGCGCGTTCTACCCTCCACGTAGCGAGTCAAATGAACCTTCAGAGTTCGTAGTTAATCTTGATGATTGAAAAACATATATGAGATTGTTTTGAAGTAAAAAATTTTAATTAGAAATTTTTGAGATTATATTAGAGTAACTTAAAGTAATATTGTTTTGAGGTTTAATTTTAATTATACTAGAGTAATTTAAAGTAATTTTTGATATAACTAACAGAGAGAGAGAGAAGAGAGAAAAGAGAAAAACTTACTGGACGGACTGTCCTGTCCGTTTGGAGACGGATGGGTTAATCCGGGACTAAATTTAAGCCCCGGGTCTAAGTTCGGACGACGACCACAGGGACCTTGTCTCTCTGGACGGACTGTCCTGTCCGTTTGAGGACGGATGGGTTAATCCGGGACTAAATTTAAGCCCCGGGTCTAAGTTCGGACTGCGACGACCTCCGGGACCTTGTCTCACTGGACGGACCGTCCTGTCCGTTTGAGGACGGATGGGTTAATCCGGGACTAAATTTAAGCCCCGAGTCTGAGTTCGGACTGCGACGACCTCCGGGACCTTGTCTCACTGGACGGACCGTCCTGTCCGTTTGAGGACGGATGGGTTAATCCGGGACTAAATTTAAGCCCCGGGTCTGAGTTCGGACTGCGACGACCTCCGGGACCTTGTCTCACTGGACGGACTGTCCTGTCCGTTTGCGGACGGATGGGTTAATCCGGGACTAAATTTTAGCCCCGGGTCTAAGTTCGGACTACGACGACCTCCGGGACCTTGTCTCACTGGACGGTTTGTCCTGTCCGAAATACCCTTGTCATTGCACACATTTTTTAATTTTTTTTTTAAGTTTGACTTGTCTAAATCTTAACCTGTATGGGTAGGAACCAAATCAATCTTAACAACATTTGGTAGTTTAAGTGGTGGATAATATTGATATAGAATATTGCCTAGTACAATAGTTTCTTAAATCTCGCAAATGTCAATTCATGTGCGGCAGAAAATAAGACATTTGGTTGTAACATATAAAACTACTTTTAAAGACAAATAAAACGAACCGAACGAGTTCATCACATCTACATTAATAATATCCAAAAAGTTTCATAACATTCAAAAAAGATTCATAACATTCAAAAGGATTCAATATCCAAAGTGTTTTTTTTCCATATCTACCCGTTCTCATGCATTTTTTCTTGGCCTCTTTTTTACAACGGGTTTCCTTCTAGGTCCGTCCACTAGCTGGGAAGGATGAGAGGGTTCAGCTTGAGAGGGTTCAGCTTGAGAGGATGTTGGAATATCGGGAAGCGGTTGTTGAGCGATGACCATCTCTAGAGTTTCACGAACTGTTGTATAGTCGGTCCGATTTAGTGCCGCAAGGCACCTCTTCGCTCCATCCAACTGAAAACAGACACACATGGAAAAAATCAAACTCATGATAGTCGAAGAAGATAATATAAGAACATTTGGTAAAAAACTTACAAAGTATGTCACTGATCCCAAGTATTGTTTTTCACCAGATTTTCGAAAACGAGTATTTTGGACCCTGGGGTGCGAGACTTTGGTGAACCACTCTAAATAATTGGGTACGGATTCCCATTGAGCCAGGTGACAAATTCTTGATCTATCTTCGGGGTGGAGTAGGTGATCCTCCCAACGCTTCCAATACCAAGTAGTATTACCGTAATTTTTTACTTCACCTTTCTTCAATACCTTCTTCGGTCTAATCGGCGCCTTAGGAATTGTCTGAACCAACCCCAATTGCCTTAAAGCCCTATCTGGGTTATACGACTCGGCGATGTCGTTAACCACAAGACATCCCGTGTAGTATGAGTACTCGGGTGTATCTATTACATCTACGGACTCCATGGGCCGATATGGATCCCAAATCACCTACATGATACATATAAATATGAAAGATATGAACAAAAAAGGAAAATAAAATAAAAGAAGATTTAAATATACTTACATCTCTCTCCGTTAGATCGTCTAACTGCTCCCGGAGGTTGTATAATGCACTCTTTTGGGTTCCTTTCATAATGTGCTCCTCCCATTTATGCATACGGGGAATGTTAGGGCTAGCCACATATGAATGGTTCGGAACGGATAAACCAAGATTAAAATGATCATCTATCCAAGCCTACAAAAAAAAAGTAATGTCTTAGACATGAATATTTTAACTAAAACTAAACAAATTTATAAATAATCAATATAAATCAAGTATTACCTGCAAAAGTGTCAGGTAACCTGCCATCTGATGAGCACCATTTGTCGAGGCTAACCCAAGTTGCCTATAAAGAAAGGCAAGCACAGCGGTACCCCAAGAGAATTTAGGAATCTCATCCAGGTGCCTCAAGTACTGTAGGAAAATAACTGGGACCTTGGAACCACTTTTATCAGCGAACAGTGTTGACCCTAACAAATGTAGTAAGTATCCTCGTGCACAACAGATCTTTCTTTCTTCAGTGTCATCGTCTTTCGAACCGCTGAGGTTTTCTCTCAACCATCTCAACCGGATACTTCTCGAGGAACCCATTTCTTCTTCGGCAACCTCGTACTCAACTCCTAGATACCAAGAAACCAAATTTAAGTCTTCTGTTTCATCCTCTTCTTCTACAACGACCACACGACCTTCAATCGGAAGTGAACAAATACGATTTACATCGTCTAGTGTGATCGTCATCTCTCCAAACGGCATATGGAAACTGTTTGTATCCTCGTACCACCTCTCAACAAATGCAGAAATTATAATCCGATCCAACTTCTGGTACGAGTACTTGGCAATGTGAGCCAGTCCGGTGCTCTTAACCAATTCTTGAACAAAAGAGCACTCCCGATCCAAGTCCCATATTTGTGTTTTCTTTTCATCATAAATTTCTTGGACCGAAAGAGACCCAGTAAGAACAGCAGGAGAGTGATTGTGTAGTTTCAGCAACGCTCTCTCCTGAAAATAAAAATAAATCAAACATAACAAGAATATTTAATCACAAAGTTAATTCCACACCACACTTACCGGGTTATTCCATATTTGGAATGCTATGTGTTTCTTGAATCCTTTCAACAAGGATCGATCAGACGGACCCCCTGAATAAGGGTCTGAAGGATCTGCATCAACTGGTTCTTGGGTTTCATCGACCGCCATTCGACTTTGAACTCTACGAGCCCTAACACTCCCGGTAGGATGCACACGTTCAGCCATGATAAAATTAAGACGAGCTATTACGAAATCAATACAAACAGAAGAAGACATTTCTATTTAACAATTTTATCAATCAATTTCCAAACCCAAAAACACAAATCAATCTCCGTAATCAATAGTTTACTTGTTACCCATTTCACTGACAATTTTAACAATACCAAGAAATGAAACCAAAAAAACCATAATCAATTAACACGCCCAAAGACAAATCAATCTCATTAATCTAATAGTTTACTGTCTAGGTCGAATTGTTTGGTACTGTCTAGGTATAATTGATTTGGACTGTCTAGGTCGAAATTACTCGGACTGTCTAGGTCGAACCAGTTCGTACTGTCTAGGTCGAACCAGTTCGGACTGGTACGAGTCCGACTGGTATCAGATGTTCATCGGACTTTTTCACAGTGAAAACTAAGTAAAACTACTCAATAATAGATCGAAATTAACCCATCATTCATCATAATAACTACCATTACCACACTAAAACGAAACACATAAAAAATGAGGAAGATTTCTTAAGTGTTACCTTAAAGATAGATGGAGTTCTTTGAAGGATTTGGTACGCCAAATTAGAGAGATTTCGAGCAGGAATGAGTGAAGAAGAGAAGAAGTTCACAACCTAACAAGAATTTCCCCCATGAAATTTGAGTGAGATGAAGAAGAAATCGTGCCCTAGAGAGAGAGATAGAGGAGTCGTGATGAGAGGCGCTGGTGTAGAGAATGAAGAGATTAGGGCAAGGGCGATAGGGCAACCAGACTTAAGTCAACCGGTCAAGGTTTTGGAGGGGCGCTTGGAGGCGCCTAAGGAAAATAATGTTGTCTGAGGGATGCGCCTATAGAGGGAGGCCCCTAAAGCAGTTTAAAGAGGCGCCTATAGACGCGCCCTCGGATCTATTACCTACTTTTTTTTTGTTGACAAGATCTATTACCTACTTGAAAAGTTAAAAGTCGTCACCTTCTCATTAAACTTATTATGCTAACTTCGTTCACCCCATGTATTTTAGTTGTAGCCATACCTTCTCATTAAACTTATTATGCTAACTTCGTTCACCCCATGTATTTTAGTTGTAGCCATGAGATCTATTTAATTACAACACTAATTACGTTAACTAATGTGGTTGACGGGTGGGGTATTGGGAATTAAAATTCTACTCTTAATTAAATTAAATTAGTGTAACTTTTTCCCTGAAGTCTTAATTAAAAAACGCAAATGCTAGATAATCCAGCAAATTCAACCCACTTGGTTGATAAGTACAACTGGACCGCACTTAGAAAATACGAATTTAGATAGAATCTGGACCGTTTATTTTGTGGTCCAGCTGTTGAATTTGCTGGGTTGTGTAGCACTTCCGTTAAAAAAACGGAATTGTACTCTTAATTAGGCTAATTGAGAAAATAACAAATAATAAAAGTACATCTTTGATGACTCTCTAAGTGACCTCCTTGTCTACGTGGTGAATAGATAAAAGGCATTTTGATCTTTCTCTTAAGTGGAAAGATCAAAATGTCCCTTATGTTATTAGGATGGAGTCACCAAGGAGGTACTTGTATAATTGTTATTATTAAACTTTATATAAAAGGGACAGATGTTCTTAATTTTCTTTTTGAAATTGATAAACGGGGTAAACCGGAAGCATTACAAGAAATAAAGCCTAAAATGAACAGAAAAGCAAAATAAACTAATTACAAATGATATCACCCCCACCTTTTTCTCATTCGCAGCGTTCCTCTCGTACCCAAACTCAGAATATGGTTCAACCCTTCCGGCAAATTCCTGATGTCCAGATGCGTCTCCCCATCACTTAACTTCATCTTCGATAAGAAGTCGGCTGCTTGATTCGTCTCGATATACGTGTTTAACCACACAAGTGTCAAATTGGTCTCTTAATCTCTTCACTCGTTTCCACACCCGCCTCGCCTTCAACGACACCTTAGGATTGGGCCTCACAAAAAGAACCCTGATATTAGAGGAGTCTAACCCGGCTCCAATATTACTAATTCCATATTCATGGGCCCAATTCACCTCTTTGGAGTTCATAAAGGAAAATGGTTTGTTTCTCTATCCTTGCCGTGGCTGCCTTTAGCACCTCTCCTTCCGAATTTCGAATAATTCCAGATGTTCCTACTTTTTTTTAGATTATATCTAGTTTTATACACGTTTCAGCAGCGACTAGATTAGAATCATGTTTAAAAACTGCATGTTGATCCAAATATTGATTAACTTTGACCAATCATGTCGAATCTCTACATATGTACGAGCGAGACCTTGAGTAAATCAACAAAAATGTGGACTTGAAAGAAACCTGCCACCTGAGCACTGACATGGAAGGTCTGTAGTAGCGGTTGCTGAAGAACTTTATGTCTGTCACTTTTTTGGTTAAAAAGTTCCAAGATTATTCGAGAGCGAGAAGTCCAAACAACCTACTTTAATATTTAGAAAGTGATTGGATAAATATGGTGCATCTTCAATCTAAAATTAGTTCAATTTAGAGCTCTTTTTTTTTTTTACAATCAACTTAATTTTTTTAGTCTGTCTATCTCACTTTAGGTTACAATGTAGTTCTACTCATTAATTGCATAAAAATGTGTAGTATAATTCTACTAATTAGTGATCAGATGTCTCACACAAAACTAACCGACTTGAATTGGACGGGATGTTACCACTTTCAAACGTTTTTTATTTCATCAAGCCAGTCGGATGGAACCCATCTCCAGGTTTCAGGTGTTCGTGAGCTCTACAGACTCGAGTGGCCATGACAGGTTTTAGATTTTCAAACTTTTTCCCCAGTCCTACCCTACCACACCTTTACTGTAGTTTGAATCCTTGAAAGTTTGTACAGGGAAAGATGTACAGATGGGTTCTGAGAAGAATGAAAGCTGATTAGTTGGCCAAAACCTATGGCCACCAGCAGTGGTGATGGATGCTGGCCTTGGGCGTGGATAGCTTCTAGGGCTCAATAGTGCTGCAGTGGTGAACAGGTCAAAAGCTTCATGAAACACATCCGCTCTTCCTCTATTAATTGAACTCAGACTAATTGTTTAGCTTCCCAAAGTCAGGAAAAACCAAGTTGAAGGAATATAAATGCTTGAACATTGGAATGACTTCGAAATGATCGATCAAAATTTTCTTACAACATGATTAAAACCAAATACCTGGAGTCAGAGTACTGAATCATTCTCATAGCATCTCGACTAAAAGATGAGATAGAACAAGACATTTGAGAATGATACTTATGTGTCTATTACATCCAGTTCCTTGCCGTATGGGTGTATTTTGGTGCTAGAACAAGTTAATAACTTTATGACCTAGTTTCTAGCAGATGCATGTAGTTCAGCATTTCCAGCCGACAGAGACTGAGAAGGAAGGATAAAGAGCAACAATCCATCTTCTTTAAGTTCTTGAGTAATAGACAAGTACTTTTTCATCGCTCCGTGGCCGCAAATTACTGGTCCAACAACTGCAACCATCCCAGATTTATTACAGCTTTAACTCGGCAAAAATGTTGCACGAAATATACCCTTTTAGGACTGACTGGTTTCTCTTCACAGTCTGAAACACCTGTTCATGTATCCATTTTAGGGTTTAGGGGTCGGGGGGGATAAATGCGTATAAGAGATGAAGGCTGGAAAACGGTTCTAATCTCAGTCTATATATAGAAGAAAAGTTTACACTGAAAAAGTGAATGAGTACTCTGGAATCACCGGTGCGGCTTCAACTCTAGTTTATAAGCTTGTATTTCCATGGGGGATATGACTACATGTCCTTCGTTTGTAAGATCTTCCGACTGCTCTAAATACCCAAGCATCTCCGTGTCGTCATGTAAGAGATTTAAGGAAGTTGCTCTTGCATTCGAGGCAGTGAGATTCTTGAAAATGCTGAACAAATTCATAGGCTCGTCGGCTACTCTTGTGCATTTGGTCGACTCTCCTTTTCGACAATAAGCAGAATCCCATTTCCATCTTTGAAGAATTAAAACGTATCTGGGGTCTTCAACTGGTTTCTGATAATATTTCATGGGATGAGGAACCTTGAAGCTAACAATATGCATGTCACATGGTAAGGAAGTTGCTAAAGGAGAAAACGACCGCGGTGGAGGTTGCACGGTTGTTTCCTGCGATTTCTTCGATATGAATGCACGGATTGGGTAGTTCAAGTGGGCTCCTACACGGTGAGAGAGAAGAGAGGGGTTGAGAGGTACCGGGGTTGAAACAGGGTCCGAAGTAGAGATGTTTGATTCTGTAAGTATGTGGAAAATTACTTTCATGGGCCGGTTATCCATTACTCCTTGTCCAAGCCCACGCCCGTCATCTCTCACTAATCGTCGATCCAACATAATCTCCAACCAACCATTTTTAAGGCTTGCCACACCTAATGACTGCCGGGAGTGGACTGAAAATCGATGGCCATTTGAGCCCTGCAAAAAAGCAAGAGATGGCATTGGGTAGTAATTTCCTTGCAGAGGGATCTTATCGTATGTCTCTCTCCGACTTATCTGAAAGCCATTCAAATCAGTATAGAAAACTCGTCCGCTATCAACATCTGTCTTGAATCTAGTTATCAATTCTCTGTCATTGAAGTTATGGCCCACAAGTTCTACATGATATTCTTTCTCAATGAGAAGCTCTTGAACAGAATTTTCTCCGTTATAGATACGGGTGCTATGAGAAACAGGGGACTGATGCCACTCCGTCTTCGGGTAAGAGTAAAACTCTTGCACCAAAGGACCCTCTGATATCACCATCTGCCCACCAGCTTGAGTTATCGGCCGAGCATCACCAGTGGGTTTAAATAGGTATGCACCACTTCCTTCACTAGAGTACATGCTGATCTCTTCTCCAATAAGGGTTTCAATACCATTCCTGCTCACTTTCTGCAACAACCCAAGCTTGGTATCGAAGGTTAGAGTTTGACGCCTATTCCTAATTTCTGCCGTGTTCCCTTCCAGTCTTGAGCAAGGATATGGGCTTGGGCATGGAAGTGGGTTCAGGTCCGTGATAAACTTAAGTTTCACTGGTTGGGCTCTTTCGCATCCGACAAACCCATTGGCAACATAATAAGTTTGCAACCCCAGAGCAGGAACAGAAGCTTGCCAGTAAAGTCGATGCCTGCCGGTAAATATATTTCCATTATCATGCTGCCATTCAGGAGCAACCTGACTTTTAACACAAGACCAATTCGAATCTATAACTGAAAAATCTGGCTTGTTAACAATGACCATCACTATCTCATCTCTTGTTTGCTCTGAAGGATTAAAGAGAATCACTGAATTAGCACTTCCTTTTGGAGCATTTATTGATCTATGCACTGGTTGAACATCATATCTTGACCTTACCTGCTGTGGCTCATAAGTTGAGGGATTCTGTTCCAATTTCTCGTGGCGGATGCCCAGTAGAAACTCGACAGATTTTGACATGAAAACTTGCAGATCTTGAAGAGACGCATGCATTCTTGTTCCGTAATCCTCGACTACATGATCTTTAGCAGTACCTGTTACACCATCATGATGCTGAAAAAGGGCTAAATTCCTCTTCGCTGCTGTTAACTTATAGGAGAAACTAGTTGGGAACTTTTCACACGATGATCTCTGGCAATAACCTAAAACTAAAGCGAGCATCATTTCTGATGCACGGAGTGTTTGTTCCAATACTCTATCGACTGCTTTGAAGAAAGGCCTAGAAACATAGTACCCACTCCAGTAGTCCTGTTGTCTATCAGCATAGGTAAAGAAATCACCTGATAGAGAAGGAAAACCCCCAACCTCGCCTGAACCTACCTCACCAGGACGAGAATAATTTATTCTTTCAGATTCCTCACGAAGGGTTGTGAAGTAATCCTCAAGAGTACCAAACTTTGCTTCAGCATTTAGATCCGGGTTTGAGTTGATAAAATCAAATAACATTTGGTAATTTCTAAACTGAGCTTCTGCTTCGTCTATACTGATGTACCGAAAATCGTCCCCTAGTGGAACGAGTAGAGTGTTTGTCCTATATAGAGTTGACTTCTTCTTATACTGATCTAATAGTTTGAGAGCTCTTTCCTTCACATTGTCCTGGTCTGTCTCAACTGGATGTTGTCCCCAAGGGCAAAGCTCATAAATAAAACCCCTCATTCGAGCAAAGTCGAACTCACAACAAATTGCAGGCTCAGGCCCACATGTATGTGGAATATCATAAGAATAAAAAGGCATCATATGAACAAAAATGTCAGTCGTTTCGTCAGCATCCCATGTCTGTCGCCATATGAACTCCAAATTCTTTTGCAGAGCTAGCTCCTTCTTTAGTTCATAGTGGGTTCTTTGGATAAGCATGTTCTCGAAACCCATACGTCGGAGTAGATATGCCATGGTAGACGAGTAACCGAAGGGATCAATTGCCCAAGCATTTTTTGGAACAACCCCAATAGTTTCATTTAACCACATATTTCCCTCTGTAATCTGATACACGAAATGTACAAACATCAGTGCACAACTTTAAATAGACATTCACCTTGATAATTCAGACTTTCTAACTAGTGGTACAAAGGCAACAGAAAAGCTTTCTACTAGCTCAACAATGAGTAAGATCACACAAAAAAATGCATGGCTTTTGGTATGTGATTTTATTGAATGATAAAGAAAATTTAATACTTAAGAGACAGCAAAACCAAATAAAGCTGTAAAATGAGAAGGAACAGTTGTCTACTATACTACTATACCTGCTCGATGATGGCAAAGTAATGTGAATTAGCCTGCAAAAAAAAGAGAAAAAGGGAAAACAGATTAACAAGGAAAGTGACGGTAAGTTTATTGATAGCGATAAGACAGAAACACTACAAAAACCCCCATTTCTTGAAATAGACAGATGTGCAAGGTCTTTGAAGAGAATATACGTGTGAAGCGTAAGATCAAGTTATCCTAACATAAACCTTAAGTAGAATTTACAACTATATATAAAGCAGGTAGTTTACCTCGTCATTCATCACCCAACCACCTCCAACAATTTCCAACTGCCCATTTTTAACTAAATTGGTAAAAGACTCCCTTTTTGCCGGCGATGCATCTCTCCACCATCGCTCCAGATATGACATCTCTTCCCATATAAACTTACGACGAATGTCCTACAAGTTTCAGTTCAAACAACAAAGTTACTACAAACATTTAATTATAGACATCATTGAAGAAGAAACCGAAGTTCCCCACCCTAAGTCTATTGTCGACATGACTTTCCAAACAATTAGAAGGAAGGACCCCTCCCCTCTACCAATTTTTCCCGCCACCGAACCAGTAGCTCCCATGCAACCTAGCCATTCTCTATACATATCCCCTACCATCGTGGGTCGCCCACGGAATCTCTCTCTCTCTCTCAGCATATATATATATATATATACATACCCATTTCTTATTTTCCACAACAAGGAACCTGAGCTGGAAGAGTAAATATTCTGAATAAAAAGAGTTTAAGGAAAAAACACCATGAAGGCCAAAAAGGGTACTTCCAAACTAAGAAATATCACCACAGAGACCAAACGAATACACTACCCTCAGATTAACAAATCCCAAATTCAGCATAAAGAAATGATATAAACCAAATTAGGATAAAGTTTTCACCTTAGAAAGAGAATCAATGATAGTATCCAATATATGTCGAGATTGTTGTTCATAATACTCTTCAACAGTCAATTTCCAACCCGGATCATTATGTGAATGAGGAACAACAAAGATCTTCAATTTCTCAGAATCCCATTCATCCCCTTTATAATTAACCCTCCACCCTTGTTTCCAAGGTCCACCATCAACATCTAAGAACTCGATCTTATCATAAAGATCTTTAGTTGTAATGTCAACAACAGCAGAAGATTGAAAATCACTACTTCCATTAGATGATAAAATGGGTTTTCTGTAAATGGGTTTTCGATTTCTAGAGAGAGAATAATTTGTTCTAAATTTAGAGTGAGAAGATAAAGGGTTTGGGATACCGTAACGAAAAACAATAACTAAGAAGAAAATGAAAGAGATCGATAGTCCTATATAGAAGAAATTTGAGAAAATGAAATCTACCAGAGAAGTTCGTCTGCGTGATTTACGAGTTAATTTTGATTTGGTGAATGAGGTGGGTAGAATTGAATTGGTCCATCCACCACCACCACCACCAGTACGCCGGTTATTGCCGGAGTAGGAAGAGAAGAAGGCCATGAGAAGATGAAGATGAAGATGAGAGAGACAGAGTGGTGGTGTAAGTTGTAATAGTGTTCGGATCTGCTGTTTTTGCTGCTACTTCTTTCGTATTTGCGTGAATTCCGAAATGACCCTCAGATATAATTAATTCGCTATTTACCCCCTATATTGTCCTTCTCTGTCACCCTAACAAACACTTCTGTTAGTTAAAAATTAGGGGAATGTTATTTTTCCTCAATATGTCAATTACACTATGAGAAGTGACCATGTGTGCCACCTCTTATAAACAATAGTATTATTGTATTAATGGTCACTTTTATACCCGATCTTAATGTCTTGATTCAATGGTTAAAAGAATTTCCTTGGTAGTTAACTTCATTTTCTTTCTTCATATCCTTCAACCTTAATTACTCTCTTCCTTTGGGTCTCTCCACTGATCTTCTTTCTTCCACTATGTGTCTGACCTTTCCGATCTGAAGATTTTAAATTCTCGGTAGTGTCTAAATAATTCTAAAAGTTGTTAACCTAGTGCATGAATTTAATGATTAAAAGCTCTAATTTTGTTACCAGCAGTAGTGATGCTTAAAAGTATTGACATAGTCAACCAGGGACGTATCTACTATAGGGCCAGGAGTGGCCCTGGCCCTTTGTCTTTCTCCACTTATTAAGTAGTAAGGGCTCCATATTTTGACCTTTTAAAGTATAGTGGCCCCCTTTAAACAATAACCAACCCAAGAACCAATTCTAATTTTAAGTGTTACCCACCACAAACTGACCTATTCTAATTACCACCGCCAACAATTCCAACCTTGCTATCCCGCCTAATGAGTGATATGATGTTATACTTTCATTTCTACCCGCCTATAATGGTCCTAAATTCTAGTTTTGTTACTTTTATTGTAACATCTACACTATGTTATAAAATAATTGTTATAATTAAGTATAAAGATTCAAACAGCTAGAAAGAGTAATCGAATCATTAAGAACGATTCAAAAGTGAAAAAAGTTAGTTTATTTTATTAGTCTATTTATTTTTCTTACCTTTTATTGTACGTGTAGCATTCGTACGTATGACATTTGTTAATTTACAGTTTAGGAAATCTTCTACAATCGATCAAAATTTTAAGAGAAAAAATGTTGACGTAGCAGAAAGACTTTCATCTTCTAATTGAGCTTGTGCTAATTCTTCCTATTTCTAGTGCAACGCTTTCTCATCTATGCACATAGTTAAAACAAGGCTATGCAACAAAATGAATGATAATTTTCTTATAAATTCTTTGTTTTTGTACATTGAAAACAAAAATTGTTCAAAAGTTTAGCCTAGAATCCATCATAGATGATTTTGGACATTTGAATTAGCTTCGTGTTCCATTTTGATTTTGTACTCCTGTGTCATTTTTGTATTAGTGTTTAATCTTTATAACTTATTAGATATTTTTAGGTGGTAATTTTGAATGATTAATTTCTCAAAAGTGTCAATGACTAGAATGGTTCGGCCCCTCCCAAACAAAAGTTCTAGTTCCGTCCCTGTAGTCAGCACTTAGTTGCTCCAAGTGGTTGATAGCGTTGACATAAACTCTGAAATCTTAGAGGTCTCAAGTTCGATTCCCGACAGAAGTGGAATCCATAATTTATTGAACTTAGATTTTATTTAAGGTATGAATAAAGTAATTTGATGACGGGCTTTAGGGTTGGTAGTTTAGAATGTTTTGTTTGAGGGGTCGATAGTTTGAAACCTTTGGTTCCGATTTTCCAAGACCCAAAAAGAACCGGAACCGGATAAGTTAGTTAGTTCCGACTTCCGAATAGTAGATATACTGATTTGTTCACAAATTGCAATCTGAATAGAGAACCGGACGGATAACCTCCTCTTTCCCCTGAAACAATTTCATCTCATACAAGCAAAGCTTATTACTAGTTAATCAGGGAGTTGAAAATGGCGATTTCATCTCTCACTCCTTCATTCTTTCATACATCTTTCTCTCATCATCTCTCCGATAATCGTCAGAAGAGCTTCAATTCGACTTGTCTGAATCCGCCGCCTTCATCAGTACTGAAGCATCGACGTTCCTCCATCATCATCTGCTCTTCTTCTACTAGTAACATCTCTCTCTCTCTCTTTCTCTCTCTATACATAGGTTACTAAATGAGTGGGGTTTCAGGTGCGAGCAATGACTTGTCGAGTGAAGAGAAGAAAGTATTACGAGAAAGATACGGATATGACCACGATGACTACTTAGCTCAAACCTATTCCAAGGTGACTCTATCAATTTCCTCTTTCTCCCCCAAATTTGTTTCTTTGTTTTTCACACTCAAGAAATAGTGTCTTTGTTTTGTCAAATTTGGGTTTTAATTCAAGTACAGACAAGGGGAAGAAAGAAAACTGACAAGACTGAAAAAAGAGGGAGGACTAGGGTTCCAACTGAGGATCCAAAGCCACCTCGAACTACTCATAAGTTACTTCAGGTATAAAACTTCTCAATCTTCGATTATGGAACCATTTACCAGAAAAGTAGCAATCTTTGATTTATAAACCTTACAATTTGGTTATTCTTGGGCAATATTGTGTGTATGAAAAACAAGTAAGAACATTTGATTGGAAAAATGAAGGTAAGAATGGATGAAATGAAGGGTTTTTGGAGTGACTTTTGCAATCATTATAATAATTAATGAAACGAACTTTTAATTGGAAAGTTCGGAGTTACAAGCTATTGTTTAGCAGCTTAGAACACATTCGGGATGATGAAACTGTAAGTTCTTCATTTAGTATTGTTAATGAAATTTGTGCTTCTCAATTTTGTTCCTATTGAAGGTTCTAGCAGGAAAGGCTCGACGAATGAAGTTACTTTCACCTAAAGGAATGGATGTAAGACCAATGATGGAAGTTGTCAAAGGAGCAGCCTTTGATATTTTGCAGGTATTATGGTTTCTTATAATTTCATGATCGTTAGAATTGCTTCTGAAATAATGATATAAAAAGAGTTACTAGTTTTACGGAAAGTTTCGTTGATTGTATCTGAAGTCTGAACTCGTAGTTGAAGAAAGTTTAGCCATCTTCCTATAGGTAGCTGGTGGGTGTCCTGTTTCTTTAAGGCCAGGTCGTTGGTTAGACTTGTATAGCGGAACAGGATCTGTTGGGATTGAAGCTATCAGCAGGGGATGTTCCGAGGTACCATTAGTTACTTGTTTAATATCTTGTTTAACCAACAAAGCTTAAGGAATACATAATCTCTTGTATCTTTTATGATTCAGGTGCACTTTGTTGAGATGGATCCTTGGGTTGTGTCTGAAGTTTTGAGACCCAATTTAGAATGGACTGGCTTTCTTGATGCTTCAGTTATTCACACAATCCGGGTCGAAAGTTTCTTGGAACGAGCTGAGCAATTTGTTGGTATGTGGATGACCTTATCTATTCTTTTGTTTAGAATATACTTCTTACTGCACGTCGGTAGATTGAAGGTACTATTTGCATTTGTTACTGTGAATATAATGCATGGTTAACCTATTAATTTGTTTTGCTCTTTATCTAATCTACCTTGTTCTTGTTGGAGTCAATCACTTGGAGTTTTCTATATCTGGTCCCTTTATATTTCACTAGAGATGTCATGTTTGAATTTATACATTCCACCTTTGCCCTTCATAATTGATAAAATAAAGTTAATTTTGTTTGTCGAATAAGAATTTGTGTACTTGTCCATGAACTTCAGTGTAGAATCACTCGTTGGTCTCCCATTAGATTTCCTAGGTAACCATGGAAGTTCTTGGCCATGAAATAATGGAGTCCAGGTGCCTTCCTATCGTCACTTGCCTCTCCTCGAGTAGATTTGCCTGACTACAAATGTTACTGTGGAAGCACTTCAAGAGATCTCAAGGTTGTACCTTATTTTCTCAAAAAACCCGATAAATGGAATAGAAGGAAATCATGGTCCAACTCTACTCTCTAGCTTTAGTCTATATCTAAACTATCTCTGCTGAAGAAAGTATGTGGGTGAAGGAAATGTTATATTTTCCTCAGAAAATTCTCCAAATCTGAAAAGAAACAAATGTACCGATATCTTGTTGATTATTGACTCTATATATCTTCACTCTTCAGTATGTTCTCTAGTTATCTTGACGAGTTTCTCTTTTCATATGTTGAAGCGAGAAAATATTTGGTTTTGTGCAGGTAAAAATGGTACATTTGATTACATTAGTGTCACACCTCCCTACACAGCAGTAGATTATAGCGTTTTAATGAGTCAAATCTCAGAGTCAGCTTTAATTGGAGAAGATACTTTCATCGTATGTTCCATACTCTACTCTGATGAAATTACTTATATCTTTAGATCTTCAAAGATGATTTTGTTATGTTAATCTTTGTGGTGCTAGGTTGTGGAGTATCCTCTCAGAACTGAAATGTCGGATACCTGTGGATGTCTTGTGAAGGTAGTATTTATCTCACCTCCATTTTATAGGATAACCAATATAAATTCTAAATGCCCACGATATGATAAAAAAAAACTAGAACGAGAACTCCTAACAAACCATGTAATAAATTATTGCAGGTCGCTGATAGACGGTTTGGTCGCACACACTTAGCAATATACGGACCTAGTTGGGCCCAGAAGAAGAAGAAATCAAATTAATTGTGAAGAATAGTTGCAGGAAAGGTCCTATACTCCTATTACAAGTTGAAAGTGGGGGTCTTAGAGACATCCTTTCTCATATATAGTTACCAAGAATCTTCTTCTCCACACAAAAATTTGCTCCAGCTAACTGTCTTACCATCTCTTGCATCAGTGGCTGTGGTTCTACACTTACAAGGTAATCCCACTTCCATTTTTTGCCTATAAAGAAATGGTCCTAAATTCATCTTTTTCATTTTTATTGAAATCCTGAAGTGTAGTTATCAATTGCAACCAACATATATAGGTACATTTGAATGGCATGGTTGTGGAACTTGTATACATTCGATGAACAAAATCAACTTTATTATAAACAAATGAAGCTTGTATGAGAAAAGAGTGTCTTTCTGTAACGTAACCGTTGTGAGTTGTGGAAGAGGATTCTTTTATTAGTGCAGAGAACCAAAGAGGAGCAGGAGTGGCAACCACAGCCGTTAGCAGTTCATAATAATGATTTCTTTCTTAGAAATCATTATTATGTCTTGAAAAGACACAACGGTGGACTTTCATCGTTTCTGTTTTTTTCTAGTTTTAACTCAATTATTGAACTTTGTATTTTTAATCATACCCTGTTCAATGGAAAAAGCATTCCAAGTAATAATAGTGTTTTGACTGTGTGTGTGTGTGTGTGTGTGTGCACGCACGCACGCATGAATGTTCTATGGTTTTTTGAGTTTTTGAGATGCTTTGCAGGACATTTTGGCTTCTCGGCCATGACACTCTTTGGGGCACTTGCAACGACATCTCTGCACTAAATTCTGATATGATTGTCTTGTGCGAAGTTTTGGTGTCGTTTTGCTAGCAGTTGCCAGCACCAACATCATCGAGAACACCATTGAGACGAATTAAGTGCAAAAAATTATCACCTTAAGTGGCCCAAATATGTTGCAGAAATTGCAAATGGAGCGTTACCGAAAAGTGCTGCAAAAACATTGCCAAAAGTTAGCGAATGACTAATTAACTAAGTCATCTAATCGTATTTTATAAGTTTATTTTAGGAAGACCCTTTGACTCATCTCCATGATTTTTATTTCTGAATGCGGAGCACAGGAAAACTAGTCTTGTTACTCTTTATGCACCCAATCTGTAAAATATAAAGCTAAAGGCAAGTGCTCCGTCCAGTTTAGGTTCAAAAACAAGCTACCTAAGCTTTCTGTGGTTCCTCTTCAGTTCAATTTTTTTTTTTTTTTTGCTTTTTTTTTCTCTAATTGTCAAGTTCAAGTTCAGGCTTGTAGAAAGTGCAAAAAGATATCCAATCACTTCCACCTTTAAAGGGAACAACTTTCACACATAAACTTCATATGAGATAGTCTATTGTGAATGTGACAGAACACCAAGGATGAAACTTCTTATCTGTGATCTTCACAAAATGGAATTATTGTAATACAAAATTCTTCGAAAAAGAACATGATCAATCCTTGTACATAGGAAAAAAAAAGGATTCTTAAATTTAGCTCTATCATTTAAAATTTAGCTCTATCATTTGCTCAAATGAACTCGATGCCATTCTTATGAACTTTATAACCCAAACCACATAATCAAAACTCAAAACGATCTATTGGTTCGCTTTCTTGATTCTTTGTGGATTTGGGTGGTGAAATTCGATAAATGTAGAAGGATGAAGATCGTGATCTATGCAGGTGTGACGAGTAAACACAGAACATGACCGGTCTGTCTCGTTTCTGCTTCCTTCGTCTTTCATGTTTTTCTCTGGAAATCCAAGAGAGGCAGAAAGTGGAGAAAAGAGAGAGAGAGGGTTCTGGCCTTCTTCTCATGAGAAATTTCAAAAGTTAGGTAAAAGTTATAAATAGGAAGTGAAGAGATATCTTGATAAAGACATTTTCCTGAAATAATAATGGCCCATCGAGCACCCCTCTCACTTTTGTTTGACATAATCAAATTCCATTCTCTCCTAGCTATGATTATTTAATCTTTCTCCCCCTTCCTCAACTATGGCTATATAATTGCCAACAAATAAATAGACTAGTTTTGATCCTGTGGTTGCAATTTTTTTAGTTGCTTTCAAAAAGAAAATACATGAGTTCTGGCTCAGTTGTATGTGCATCTCTTTGCGTATTCATTTTTTACATCCGATTAAAAAAGAATGCAATTTGCCTTATGTTTTTCATAGCATTCGATTTTTATCGAAAGAGATCACATTTTTTTTCCATAGTCGCTACAAGCTTATTTGTTCCATCAACTTGATGTATCGACGTCATATTAAGTTAAGATGTTTCATAGAGGTTATATTTTTTTTATTTCGTGCTCTAATATAATAGATGTCCTAAATGTAATGAATCATTCAAATAAAGAACAAAAAGTGTGTGTCCATTAAAACTCACAATTATACTAATATATTTTTAGAAAATTTGATAGAATACACTTCTATCTATTCTTCCCCCTCGCGAAAAATGACTTCCATATAGAATATATTTCCTACTCTGTTTCAAAGAGAAGAGTCATAAATAAACTGAGTAATAAACTTCAACCCAATCTCTCTCTCTTGTTCACTTGTTAAATCTTTAGCATCAATCAATCTAATGATCTTTAAGAAACCCTAATAACATTATTCAGATCAATATCACCTCCTCCTCCATTAGTTAAACTATTCTTAACCTGAAAACCAGAGTTTATTACTGTTGATGATGACGACGATGTTGTTTGTTGTTGTTGTTTTGGTTTGTGATCATGATCCAATGAAGTAACAAGATTGAACGATTCTGATGATTTTGAATTCAAGTTAAGATCATTCATCTTTGTTGATGGTGGAACCGGAAACAGAGGAATTGAATTAATTACCTTCATATGAGTTTTTGTTTGATCAGATAATGGCTCAATTGAAATTCCATTAACTGGTAAAATCATTCCCGAACTGGAATTTGACTGTGGATCTGCTTGGAGTTTTTGAAGATTTTCTTCTTCTGTTGTCATATCGAAAAGACTAGACCTTCGTCGTCTTCGATTGAGATTAGTACGTCTGATAAAATACTTCTGAGCATGACTTGCTACTTGGGTAGGTGTTCTTGTCTTCACGAAATTTCTAGAAATTCCTCTCCAATCTCCTTTACCCACTTTCTGTAACCCTAGTAAGAATAATCGATGTTCTTCTTCCGTCCATGGTGTCCCTAATTAACCAATACAAAACCCTAAATCAATACAATTTGACACATAAATACAGAGAGAGAGAGAGAGATCTGAAATTTACCTCTTTTCCGATCACGGGTTCCGGTGGATTTATGAACAACATCATCAGAGGCGTAACCGGCGGCAACAACATCATGATTTGATTCATGAAGTTTTTTATACTGAGAAAGATTACTCAGACTGACACTCTTTCGAATCGGATTCGGATTGGAACCTTGAGTGATTCGAACACCGAAAAGCATGAAACTATTGTTCTTACATTTGCCGCCGTTAATTCCACCTCCGGAGTTTTCATTGACGTCATCACCACCGGTTCGGCCACTGAAATCAGGGGAGTTAAGGGCGTCGCCGGGCGGCGGAGAGTTTGTAGACATGAAGTTCTTACTAGGGTTTTGAAGAAAGGGATTGAAATTGGAAGATTGAAGAAAGGAAAGGTGTCTTTAAATATGAGGAAGATTTGTTGGATTGATTTCCTAAAAATCTTATTAGCTTCTTTATTTAGGATGAGAGTTATCTTAAAGATTTAGGTCTAAAAAATAGTAGGAAGAAATGAGGAGTCAGCTGTCAGCGCGTGTTTGGGGTAACTTTGGGATAAGAAAGAGGAAAAAATTGGAGGATATGGTTATTGGTTTTGGAAAGGGTAACTAAAAAGTATTTTTTTTTTCTTTTTTGGTGAAATCATGAAATGGAAACAAAAAAAAAAAGAGATTATTCTATTTTGCTCCCTAACGATGACCAATTCACCAAAATGATCCCTTCAAGATGACCAACTTTTAATATAAATACTTTTTTAACTTTTATGTTAGTCAATTTCAGTTAACTTTAACAGTTGGCCAATTCTTTCCCATTAACCCCTCCTTTCAAATATTCTAGTATTTTCTTGTTCTTCCCTCCTCATTTTTTTTTTCTCTTCTTCTTCTTTTTTATCTTCTTCTGTCGTTTTCTCTTTTTTCTTCATCCTCTCCTTATTTTTTAGTTTTGGTGAAAGAGTTTCCCCTTCGTCAAAATCCTCCCAAACAGATCTGGGACTTGGGAGGAAACCAAAACGAACAGTTCGTTTGGTTTGACATTGATAATACTCCACTTATGGAGGAATTTGATATTTAAAAAGTTTCATTGACGAAGGTTGTCATTCACGAATCCAACTACCAAGAATTGTAACGTCCCGTGCTTTCGATTCAGAAAATATAAGACTAAGGTTAGGCGAAGGGCCATTTGAAGTTTAGAGAAAGTTAGGACAAGGACTAAATAAACAACTGGTGCAGAATTTAGGATGTTTTCTGCGACCAGGAAATATTTAGGGGCTGCTTTGCAAGTTGATAGAAATTGAGGGACTAAACTGTAAATTCGAGTGGATAAGTTGTAAACCAAAAAATCAGATTTTCTTTCTCTCCTTAAACCGATTGAGATTAGGGCTTAAGCTCAAGGGAAGAAATTGATTAAGATTGAGAGTTTGGGTGAATTTTAAAGAGAAATTTTGAGTTCAATCAAGAAGTAAGTGTTGTTCTTAAGCTTTTTTGTTTAGGTTTTTGATGGAAACTTAATTTTCTCTCTCTATGATGTTGAATTGAGTTTTAATGGAGTTTTCTTCATGATTTGAAGAACTTGGTGAATTGAAGAGGAATTACAAGAGACTAATCAAGAGGAAACTATCTAAATCAATTTTATTGGAATCAAGGTAAGGAATTTTGATCCCTATGGTTGTATAATGAATTTTTAAGGGTATTTCCTTACCTTTATGTGTGATTCTATGATGTTAGTTAACTTAAAGAGTTATGAAGTTATGTATGAAGAATCAAGTGGATGAATAGGTCAAGACTTGATGAAAAACAGTAGGTTTAAGAACAAAACTGCTACTGTTTTTGGGTGTTTAGACAGTCTTAAAGGCTTCGGAAGAATTTCGAGTCTTCATAGATATTATAGCTCGTCTCGTTCCGATTCCAGAAACATATTATAATGATTATTCGGAGTTCGGATGAGGATGATATGATGGGTAGAGTATGCAGCATACGAGCAGTAAAACTGATGCACTGCTGCGTATCTTTTACGTTTTTCCGGCATGTTTTAGTCGTAATTAGGAAAAGACACCTGAGAATGAAATGCTAGGAGTGAAGTTAACTTTCCGAAAACTTAAGAATCAGTTGAATCGGATTAAGGACTAAAGAGTATTGTTTGTTTGAGTGCGCAGTGCGCAATCAAGACTACTTTGTGTGTTTATGCATTTTGGATACGGTTCATTCGGATTTTAGCAAAGAGAACCGATAGAAATGTTAAAGGGCATAAATATACTTTAAGCGATATATGATTCAACTTAATTGAGTATGACAACGAAAGTTTTTAAATGGTCGAAAGTACTCGGTATAGTCGATTTCGTTACAAGGAACAACTTCGGAATAGTTTGGTTTATAACGGAACCTAATATAGGTTGGATTTGTATATTAAGGGTGTGAATAAGATATTCGTGTTGCCAGAGTGAAGGTGACTCTTGTGACCTCGGAATCACATAATAGACTTTATGGAATCGTCCAATGGTTTAGGACGCAAGCTAAGTAATGAATGTTATATCGTTTATGGGTTCTTCAGATATATTGTCTTCTTAGTTTGCAAGATCTCCTCAGACAGTTTTCTGACTGTCAATTGACCGTCTTGTTCCTTGTACTTTCAGCAGGAAGCGAATACTACTTAGAAGAGAGACCCGAGGAGTCCGAATCTCAGGTGGACGACAACGAACCGGAAGTGTACTACATCTGAGGTAGGATCCTATGAATCTTACTTGGAGCACGGGTATTCCCCGTTACACCATTTTATATATATATTTAGTTTTTATCTTTTTCTTTTTCTTTTCCGTTCTTTAGTTAAAATTATGACATAATATGCTATGGTGGGAATGTATGTGGTGTGTTGTGTGTTATGGATGTTTATCTTTTAAAAACAAATTGGTTTTTCTGAAAAATAATCACATGGAGGCGGAATCGCTTGATCTGTGTGATCGTTTTGTGTGAATTGTAAACACGTGGTGGCGGAATCGCTTGAGCTGCGTGTATAACATGGAGGCGGAATCGCTTGATCTGTGTTACGTGTATTGATTGTTTGACGTCGGGCATTGGTTGGTCCCCTTGTTTATATTTCTGTTATGGATTAGCCATGAATTCATGTTAAGGGTTACACTCGGTGCGTGTGGCCAGCCGTTTGGTAACGACCATTCTTGTTTACCCGGAATGGGGTCCGAGAGAGATTGGGAGTTGGGGTATTCCGACCCTTGGAGTGATTAGGGGACTGACCAGTGCCATGTTTGTTTATTTATTCTGCTAAGCCACTGGTGTTTGTGGTTTGAATTCTGTATGATATGTGATTGATACTTACAACATTTTCACCGAAATGAAATAGGGTGCTTACCCGAGTTTTCGTAATAAGAAAATACTTAATCCCTGAAAGTGGAAACTTGTAAAAGCTTGGCTTTAAACAGGGTTTACCCTACCTTGAGATGCGAGAACGCTCTTCTCCTTTGGTGGATGTTACCTGTTAGGAGAGCTCTGTTCTTGTAGCTTTGGGAGTCACTCAGATCATTTAATATTATTATAGGTTCATGCATATGTTTGGGTATTCTTCGAATGGTTAATGAGTTACCTTGCGAGGGAGCGTCAGATCTGGCCGGAGGTAGGACGCGCCTCAAGACGAGATAATTGTATCGCCGTGGGTATATGGCTCTACTTCACGACGATACTCTTATAGTCGTCTGGGTAAGTCATAGCATATTCTAAGCGTATCGTTGTTTGAGTGGGATTTATTATTCGATGCGTATTGAGATCACAAGTTAGCCCGATGGGCGATGATGACGAAGGGAGAGTTACGGAAGCTCTTACCGGGGTATTACGTGGATCCATGTGTACACTGCAGTAGTCAACTGTTCGATAAGGCGCCGCCTGCCTACGTACTAACAAAGGCCTAACGGTTCTTCCTAGCCGAATAGTAGGTGACCCCGACTGAGGGCGTATTCAGTCATGATCTTGGTAAGCTAGAAGAATTATCTTGCTGTATTGCCTTGCTTGATGTGCATAATATCTATTTGTACTATTGTATCACCTAAACTATTGTTTTATTAAAATGTTGATGTGTGGTGCGGGTAGGATGTCTAGGTATCCTACTGAGCTAACTTTCGAGTTATCTCACTCCTTCATTTGTTTTTGTTCAGGTACTATAGTTCCAGATCGATCTAATCTTGCTTGTGAGCAACTGGTGATGTGAGATCGATTTGTTTTTGTATATTTTGAAGTTATGTATATTATCAGAACGAAGAATATATATGTATCACTGTAGTATATAGTAGGTGCGAGATGTTTGGGGTTTGTAGTTTGTTTTGTCGTGATATGGGTTTATGTGCATGTATATATGTATGTTTTGGCAGGTTTTACAGGTTTTATAGACTCAATTTACAGAGGAAACTCTGCCGAAATTTAGTCTCGTCTTTTTGACTTTTAGTTCGTTTTCAAAAACTATGATTTCTTATTAGATTTCCGCTGCTTCATTTTATTTGTTTGATAACAGAGATAAGTGTGTTGGCTTTGGTTTATTTTAGAAACTCTGTTTAAGCGAGACTGAGACTTAGTTTCTTTTATAAACTGCCGGGCAAACCGTGTCTCGAAACACGGGGCGTCACAAGAATCATTTGCTCGTATATGAATGTTACACGAAGATCTGATGATTTTTAACAAAATCCATACTCCTAAGCTAAATTGTTTTCTTTATTTTTGTCAGTGATGCGAAATTTTGACCAATCGGTTATCTTAACGATGAAAAATTCTCGGTCAATAGATGTTTATAAAAATGAAGATTTGTCGTTCTTTTGAAATTCTCTTTCAAAAAAGTTGTATATTCTTTTAAAAGTCTCAATCAATGCTATCATTTGCTTGCAAAAATTTCAAGAAAATGTCAAGTATACATCTTCATCCTTAAAAACATCTATTGCCTGACAATCTTCATTGTTGAAATTTTGAGATTTAACTAAAATATTGTTATATGACTCGAATGATTCTTGATAGTTTGATTCATGAATGTCAATCTCTTCTATTAACAAAATTTCTTCAATATCAAACTTTTGTATTAATGAAATTTTATCAACCTCAACTTTCTACAGTTATAATAATATTTTTACAAATATAAAAAAGAGTGATCTCTATATATTGAATTGTTTCTATCTGCTCTAGAAATATCACCAACCAACAAGAAGAAACTTAATTAAATTTTAGTTTCGATAGAAATTTCAGTACCATCAAAATAGAAATATTTTGGTCATTTCGAATTGAGATTTTTTGAAACTTTGGTGAAAACTCGATACTCAACCGCACGATACCCGAGAAACCCGAAAAGTTTGACGAACTTGGACGAGTTTTGAACAATAGGATTTTTTAAATAATCCGCCCGATTAAACCCGAAAGCCCGAATGGACAGAGAGTTTCAAAGCCCGACCAACCCGACCCGACGAATGACATGAACCCGATCGGCCCGACCCGGACCGATTCCCACCCCTACTTAGGCTATGAACTTTGTGAACTCCTACCTATCATCTATTCCATTATTTTCACGTGCCATAGGTGGAAAACAAAAACATGTTTTAAATATAAGGTCCGACGAGGCACCCGGTCATATTGCTATTGGCACTTGCGTTTAAAGGACAAAGATCGATCCGTTTGAGAGCCAAAGCAATGGTTCAAACTGGTCCAGTCCGATCCCTTGCTTTGGGTCTTGGGTTACTTGTCTAAGACTCTCTGCTGGTTCGAGGTCAGTCTGAAGGTATTTCGATTTCTACCACCAAAATTTCAACCGCAACAGTAAAATAACATGATGTTGGTTTGGAATCAAGATTGGGTCATTAAGTAGAATTTAAAGTTTGAAATCAAAGTTATTTCCATGGGTTACTCCTTTTCTCTCTCTAAAACAATGTTCTTTCTCTATTTAACTCTCCATTTTGAACCGATGATGGTGGATTTTGAATCAAAATTATTTTCATGATGGCGTGATGATAATGATAAGAATGTTGTTATAATGTGATACTATTTAATTGTCAATAATCAAACCCGTAACCAAAAACCAACACTACTGATCCTTATTTCGACAGATGTTGCACGGCTTCTAGGGTTTCAAAATCCTGCAAATCGAGTTGAAACATCTCTTATAAAAAACCTAAGACTTTTAGACAAAAATCTTTGAATCTTCAAAAACCCCTAATATGTTGAAGTAAAAAGCCTAAAAAAGGTACCATGTTAAAATTTTAGAGTTCAAGAAAAAATTATCTTTGTCTTTGTGAATGGTTCTTCTCACATTTTCTGTGTATAAAAATACAGTAACTAGAAAAGAAAGAGATAAATTCTAAGACTAAATTATAGTGTATCTGTGTCCACTTAAAGTATTTTTCCACAATTAGATTTTTTGTTATTTCAAAAAAAAAATTTCTTGTTTCATAAGTTGTCCATTTAAGATTTTTCTTTGGAATGGACTACGTTCTACATTAGTCATTACGTGACACTGATACATCATCAAAATGTGATAAGCACGATAGTTGTCGAAGTTAAACTACAAATAAAAGAGGTCTGAAGCCCAACAACATAATAAAGAGGACTAAAGCCCAACACACTTATTATTTATACCTTTAATAATCCACGTTCAATAACCATAGATTCCACTTCCTGTGAAATCGAACTCACAACCGCCAGATATTTGGAGTTTATTTCAACACTTTCAACCACTTGAGCAACCAAGTGTTGACATCCACTCCACGTAAGAAATCAGTTTGTCTATATATTGTCATTTTTTCATGAAAGATTCATTTCATTATATATCATGATTTTACAGGTTTCATTACAAGTCACAACTTTACATGAGTTATAGTGATTTCGCCTCAAATAACATATATTTATTTACATGAATGGATATGGATATATTAGGTCCTTAACCTGCAAACTAACTTTAGAGGCCATGTAAAGTAACAAGAATGCCTTTCTATGGGTAGAAGATAACATAAATGCAACGATAACTACTTTATTTTCAATAAATAAAAACATAAAAAACTGTTCATTCCGTCCCAAAATAAATGATCTATTTTTTTTTCTATTTTAGTGCCTCATATCTAAAAATAAAGGATTTTTTTTCGCTCTTTCCGATAATACCACTACTTTAAATTTAATGACAACTTTATCTAAAAGTAAGTTAAACTTTTTTATTATATGGTAAAAAAGTTAATGAGACGACAATTAGAAAAATCATGTTATTTTTTAAAGTCAAACTCTAATTAATGATGTTCCCTTAAAAAGTTGGGTTTTTAAAATAGGTCATTCATTTTGGGACGGAGAGAGTACTTTATTGTTAAAAATCTAGTAACTACATTGTATAATGTTGTAGAGAACTCATAGGCTCTACCACCAATACACCAAACATCCCACAATCGAATTTTTGAGGGACACAAGGAAATGTTTAAGAAGCCATGTGACCGTTTCAACAGAAAAAAAGGTCAACATTTGATTGTCCAAATGGTTGATAGTGTTGTCATAAAATCCAAAATTTTAGAAGTCTCGAGTTTGATTCTCAGAGGAGGTGATGGTTATTGAATTTGAGTTATTAAATGTATAAATAATGTAATAAGTTTGTCGGAAGACTTTCTCATTGGAAAAGGAAGTAGGAAAATGTCAGAATTTTTTCCTTAAAAAGATGTGAAAACGATTTTTCACACCCTTTCACTTTATGCCATCTCTCTCCTCTCATTTTATTCCATCTTTTCTTGTTTTTCCCTCTCAACTACCTCCCAAACTCATCACTCTTCGCGTTCTCTCTCTCTCTCATTGAAACTTGCAGGTTGATTCAAGGTTGATATTCAAGGATGATGATCTTGCAAAACCTAAACCCAAATTCAAAATCAATTTTCTGTCTCAGATCGAACTGCTTCCGTGATCCCTAAAATATGATGTTGTTGATCTAGGGTTTTCCTTTTCTTCAACAGAGAATTCTCATGTGTGGGAAAAAACGATGAAGTCACAACTCACGGTTCATTTGAACTATCTGGGCTGAAAGAAACATGGATTACATTGATTGGGCTTCTAGGAATGGATGAAGATGAATACTTTCTTTTGTTGCTTTGGTTGTGCCAATGGCGGATTGAATCCCTTTTCGAAATGAGCTCATAACAATCATCACTTTCTTCATTAAATCAAATGATGCTGAACTAAAAATTTGTTGACGCTTGATGGTTCATAGCGATGATGATGAAAATGAGAGAAGAAAAAGAGAGGAAAGAGTGGGCGTTGTTCGTCTTCACTTTTGGAATTTAATTTTCATAACTTATAAAGGGGTTCAACGTTAATACTATTGGCGTCCTTTTGGTGTGTAAAAAAGTGCCAACAATGATAATGATAGGCGCCTTAAAATATTCTCCTCAAATCTTTTCATGGTGTGTCAAACACAAAAAGATGACTTTTTGTAAGAAAATGGGAGAAAAAATGATTTTCACAACTAAATGTTTTCACATGTATTAAAAGGACCCTAAAACAATTAGGCTTTTCGGCTCCGAACATAAGTTTGAGAGTCCATTTTCATCTGGTTCGGTATAAATGTAATGGTTAGTGTTATGAAGGCTCAATTCAAAATCCCACCTCCCTATTTCCTCTCACTTAGTCCTCGTTGTTTCTAAACATCAGTTTGTAATCCAACTCCCTTGTTCCAAACATTTAGGCATAATCGTGGGTGACTTGCTTTTTAGATTTGTGAACGGAGATGATAGTCTTTCATATGGATGGGAAAATGGTTCGGAAACCCACGATCCAACGGTGACCGTTCGAACTGCGAAGGTCTGGCGGGCAGAATAAGGCTAAGTCGGGCTTACCCGACCCGTAAAGACGGACTCTAGTCGGGGACACAGGCGTAGCCCCTTCGCTCGACGTCCGATTCAAAAATTCGGAAAATAAAAGCTCGCAACCATAGCCTGAGAACTCGCCTTATATATTCTCACACCTCTGAACTCGCCTTATATATTCTCACACCTCTGAATTTTTAGAGTGTCCCTCAGTCCACCCACCAAATTTAGTTTAGGCCTTAAAAGCCATAAATAAACCAGTTTGAGCCTAAGTCTTCATTCATCCTCTGGTTTTTTAGAGTTTAAGAAAGAGAAAGAGAGTATTTACAGAGAGAAAAAGAGAATTCTAGAAAGAGATAATGGAGATCAAAGAAGTAGTGTTCTATTGAGAGATGCATCGTTCTAATCTATGAGGGATATATAGGGACGAAACCCAAGAAGCAGTAAAGAAAGATCAAAACTAATTCTCTGTCTTTTGCTTTCTCTCATTCTTGTAGTTTCACCTCTTGTTATTTTCTAATTTATCTTGTACGTCATTGGGATGGAAGTTATCTTTCATACTAAAATCTATTTTGTACATAATTTTGTGGCAAAATGATTATTAGTTTTGATCTTTAGAGATCCAGATCTATTCTACACATAATTTTGTGACAAAATTGTTGATGTCAAAATTTGTCTGTATGAAATCTGTCAAGCAGTTGAGACCGCTATGTTGAATCTCGCTTTGCCCCTCTCGGCATGGGGAGAGCCTATAAGAAACTCGGAAACCTCGCTGACGCTCAAGATAGTCAAATTGCCCTTGCAGTTAAATAATTGAATATTGAATGAATCCGATTTTTGGAGTTGTTGTATTGTTGAGTTTGTACCTTGTTCAAGGCGATTTGATTACTTTTCATAGCTGCCTTGACCGACTGTTGATAGGAGGTGTTTGTGGGGCAGTTGAGATCCACCGTGTTGGATTGAAACTACTATTTTGTAGTCTTAAGATATTAGGATTCCTCCTTAGATTATCCCGTGTATTTGATATGTACAAGCTACCTTATTTAGGATATTTAGAGTTTAGGATAAATTATGTTTTAGAATTTGTATATCCTTTAGGAGAAGTTTCCCTCTTGAGGAACTCTTGAAGCCCAAGTTTAATAAATACTTAAGATCCTCACCGACTGGGATCTTCGATGGAATTTGAGATTAAGTCGGTAAGCACTAAACACGCTTCTCTTAAATCCCAATGCAGACCTGATTGTATTTGAGTTAAGACAGAACTTAAGGCGCCTAAGACAATCGGCGACCTCCCAGTCCTGGCCTTGATTGACAGTCTTCTTCAGATTCAACCTCCTTGTTGACTTGATACAGGATGACCCATTGAGATTTCGCTCTTTTCTTGACTTGTTGACCTTGGTCAACTGATGACTCCGTCCAGTTTTGAACTTTAGAGATCTAGATTTGTGTTGTACATAATTTCGAGCCAAAATGATAATTCGTTTTGATTTTTCTAGATCTAGTTAGAACAATAATTTTGAAGCTAGATAATTTTTACTTAATAATTTATTTTACCCTAGTCTTATGTTAATGAATGAAATTCAACTTTCTTTTTTAATTAAATTTTTTGTTTCTCAGGTAACTCAGAGTTCGATCGTCCCGCGTCTGCCAATACGTGATCGGGCTCGCGGGCACCCTAAAGGTGAGAAATGTCCGACCCAATCTGCCCAATGAACTCTAGTGAACGTCCAGAAATGTGAGACCGCACGACCTGAATCTATAAAGAGACAACCCCATCCCGAACGAAGATGTCTATTTCCCACTCCTAATCTGTCCAACCTAAATCCCGGTCGAAATATGTAGCCTGACCAGATTTAGAGAGAATATTTCTCTCACCGATTCACCTAATAGAGACTCATTTTGGATTTGTGAACACAACCGTTGATGAATGATCTAGATAACTGTGTTTAGATTAGATGATCGATTAAATAAAACTCCACGTGATAGACTCTATTCCCTGACCACATTTCAAGACGCGCTTACAAAACGAACTCAACCGGTAGTTGCATTTTCGTAATTCAAATGAGACCTAAGGGTATAAACGTAATCTGGACTACGAATTTCAGTTCATAACAGACTAGACATCTACGAGAAGAAAAGAAAAAAAAACACACATTTTTCCCCCGTTTCACTCGAAGAACCTCAAACCGAAAATCCCTCAATCAACAATGGAAGAAACTGAGGTAAAATTCACAAAAACCCCACAATTTCTTTCACTTTCTTCTCTCTAAAAGGTTCGATTTTGTTTTGTTTAACCATTTCTTCGATTGGGAGATTTAATCTCATATTTTTAGAGTTGGGTTTCTTTGATTTTGATCTTAACTGAAATAATTTTACAGGAAATGGTAGCTTTGAAGAAAGCTTATGCTGATATAATCTTGAATCAATCAAAAGAGGCGGCGACTAGAATTATGGTTGCGGAGAGAAAAGCACTTGGATTTCATCAAGAACTTTTGGCTCTTAAAGATGAATCTCTTAGTATGCTTGTTCGTCTCAAACAAATCATGGATTCTAAGGTAATTACTGAAGTCCATTGGATTCATAATTGTTCCCTAAGTTTTGGGTTTGGGCTGTTTTTTGAATTTCGCCTTTATTTGGATTTGAAATTCAATTTTTAGGTATTTTTATTTTTTTACTACTGGTTGATGATTTAAGTCACTTAGTATGATGGTATTGTTTGAAGGTTTATTGCAATGTTTGTAATCTGGGTTTTGAATCTTTTGATTTGTAGTTGGTGTATGAATCCTTGGGTCTGGTTACTACAAAAGGGTTTGATGAATTGCCTTGGTTTATCGGAAACACGTGTGTCATTGTTGTGAGCTTTGTTTTTCTTCATCTATGAGGTTAAATTTTTTATGAAAAATGTTAAATGATTGATTTGAAACACCACATTTTAAAAGTGAAGTTCAAATTTTAGTTAACCATGGTTGGTTGTATATAATCATTTCGCCTGAGAGGATGTTCCGTCCATTTAAAGAGACGGTAGTTTGAAAGTAAACCACGGATCATGATCCCAAATGAGATTGTTTTAATTTTATATGGGCATAGGTAATGATTAGTGTGACCCTTAGTTTTTCTTTGATCAACAAATGTAAGTTCATTCATAACTAAGCAGACTAAGTTAAATTTCATAGAAAGGCACATTATGGATGTTAGAATGATCGGTTTCTTTTCTTGTTTTAAGGGGCGAGTCGTGAGTGAGCAGTCTCTCAACCAAAATGTTGTCGTCTTTACTATTTCCATTCCAGGTGCTAGGATACCCATATCAGAACACTTATCTCTTCTTTTCGAGTACTCCCAGACACTTTAGTGAATGGAGTATGAGACTTTCAATACACATATCGCCTATCCGGTTAACATGCTGGAAAAATCTTAATATCCATAGGATACCACTCTTAGTTAGCTGGTTTCTATATTACAATTGTTGGTCTCAAAGTAAAAAACATTAAACGGCTGACCTAATGACTAAGACAGGAGAGCGTGTGGGTATATGTCTCTGTACTGTCGTTTTTCAACTTACTGTATCCGACTCTTACCTGTCTTATGTTGATGCTCGTGTTCGTGTCCACATTTCATGATTCGAAATGTATTGATGTAAATACGTAGAGATTTTAAGTTTCTTAGCGAACCTTCATACTTTTCTCTAACTAGATTGCGGTTCTTTTTAGAATATATTAACATTAGCTAGCATTGCTATCTACAGGTCAATGAAGCCCAAACTGAAACGCTAACTCAGGGATATAAGATAAAAGAGCTGGAATCGCAACTCAAAGAGGCAAGGGATTTTGCAGAAAAGCTCAAAGAGGAGTTGAAAGAAACACATATTGAATTGGAAAAGGTGAAATATAACTCAGTTAAGACTATGAAAGTCCAGACCGAGAAGGGAACTAGTACTTCTGAGTTACCTCTGGTTGACTCAAGACTTGGACCAACATCTCCTGAAAACAGTGATAGACTTTTGAGGGATTCTCCAGAAAATTGTAACGATAACACTGAGTTGCGATCTGTAATAATAAGAAGCAGAAGTCCTGACCTGTACAAAGATGGATGTGAAAGGAACTTGATAAATGGAAACTTGTCTAGACGAGAGGAAGAAGACCGTGATTTTGCAGGCATACAAAGTGAACAAATTGTTAAGGAGGATGAAGGAACCTGCACTATAGCCGCTACCAAATATGAAACCACGGGTTCAACTAAGATGATCCCAACCAAAGCAGAAGTCCCGTCGAAGTACAAAAAGAATCAAGCTTTTAATGTTTTGCGAAGATCTTCCAGAAAAAGAAGTTCTACGTACAAGTGTAGTGAATATCGAGAACCATCTAGTACTTCCCGTTGCAAGACTGGTCCATCAGTAATCAAGAAAGTAGTTGAATCTCGTGAAGGTTTTCAGGAAGCAATTGAAGAAGGGGCAGAGAAAAAGTCAAACTCCCATTTGATCTCAGTATCGTCTTTAAATTCAATCAGATTATGTGAATCAGCATTGAGTGGAACTGGAGAGAGTTCTATGTTTCCAAATTCTGTGAACCTCGATGAAGGTTATTCCTTGCCAATGGGTGCTGATTATAAACAACATAAAGAATGTGAAGTGACTAATATGGATGAAGATAAGCCTCTTAAGTACACATTTAAGAGGAAGAGGAAGAGAGAAGAATCTATGGGTAGTCCTGAAAAATATGAACCAGTGGAACAAAAGAACACTTCAAAGAGGAGCTCTGGGGAGAAGCAAAGCAGTGATCCAGAACCTCAGAAGTCAAACTCGATTGTTGGATCATCTCGAGATAGTCGTCGATTAGCACAGGTTGCTCGGCAGGTCAGTGAAATTTTCTTCTCTTGTATATCTTTGTCTCAATGTGTTACCAACGAAGATAGTTTTTCTTTCTCGTTCAATTTACTGTTTCAACTTACGTTGAATATAAGTTAGTCTGATTTGTTCAATCACTTCAATAAGATGGTTGAGCAAACCCGACTGTGAAACTTTACAGGATCAGGTAAGTGCAGGCCAACAAAATGACTCTTGCTAAGCGGTATTTTGTCAGAAATGCTTCACAAAGACACTGGCACTAAGCGCGCTTCTCATCATATTGCTGCCCGGGTCAACATGTATTAATTGTTGGCCTAACTGCATTAGTTCGTATAACAATCCTAGCTATATAATAAACCAGAATGGTTTTAGGGCCATATCATAATAAGCTATATCCATATATCATAGCTGTCAGGTCTCGTCTGTAAATCACGACCATTTCTTGAAACCTCTTTAATTCTCATATATCGAGTTGTTTAGTGTCGAGGATGGATTATCCATGCCGAGGGCACGGGTTATAAGTAGTGTATATATATATATATATATGGTGTTTATATCTTTGGACCTTCTTGGGGTTTCGGTGGGGAAGTTGGTAAGCTATTTGTTGTGTTGATCTTGTTCCACTTTATTTTGGCAGCTTCTTTCTTTGTCTGAGAAGAAATGGTGAAAGTGACGGTGATAGTTTCGAACTTCACAACGGTGAAAGTGCAGGAATAGATGGGCATTGGAATGTCTGTCATATACAAGATGGGGGGTGGTCATTGGAGATGCTTGTCAGTTGTCAAGAGAGAGAGAGAGATGTTGATTCTTTTTGTTATCAAGTAACAATGCAAGAAAAATATATATATATATAGTAAGTTATTTTAGGTTTATGCATTATTTGTTGTAGCCTGAATCTGTATCTTTTCTTCCATTTCTTTTCGACAAGGATGAGTTGTTTCTTTGTTTCCTTCTTCATATTCATATTGAAGCTCTTTCTTTTAATATATTTTTCTTCTCTCTGTCCTCTTATGTTTGTTTGCCACATTGATGTTCGAAGTACAAATTTTCATTTGTCTTTTATTCGAAGATTTGAATGACTTGACGAAGGAATAAAGAATATACAAACGACCTTTAATAGCTCTTAAAATGCTATACCTAAAGACAGACCCCAAGTAAAAAAGCCTTCAATCATTTTTTTTTTCGCTCACAAGCAAAGAAATCGACCTTGCCAGATTAATCGAGGGTACGGGGGCTTGAGTTCTTTTCTGCAGGACCATATGGATGCTGGGCTATTCAATTCAGCACCATTTGGCTCGCGAACAATCGTCTAAGGTGAGAGCTATACTCAGGTCACTAAACTCGGTTCCTACCAAGATGAACCGAAGATTATTTGCAAATGAAAGTAGAAAAATCAAGAAAGAATGAGCTCAACTCTTATTTGCTTTTACACATCGAACAAATTGTGCTATCTGTAACCACATTATTGTACAATCTCTCTCTCTCTCACTCTCTCTAGAAATAATACAATGGAATCTCTTGCTTCTAAACAATGACCCTGTTTTTTGTTGCTTGGTCAATATGGAAAACTACTTCCAGCAAAACCAAATATTTTACGTTTGGCTCCTTCATAACCGTGTATACGAAAGCTTCATCATCACTTCAAAACTAATACATAGTTATGGTGTCTTCATCTTGCTTCCTTGGTCCAAGTCTAAAAAACTGTACATACAATACAAACTCCGCCATCCTCATCCGCTTAAGCATTTTGATCATTCATTTGGTTCCGGACTGCCAGCGATGATGTTCCACAAGAAGAAGAAAATTTTGAGTTTGAATACTGGTTCTCAGTTTTCCTCCTGAAATTGGAACTCGAAAACTCTGTTCTTGGTAACGTATAATAAGTACTTCCTGTATGATCGACATTCGACGTTCTCCCTGAAGACATTGCTACATCGTACGAGATTTCATCCAGTGTCATCTCTAGGCCCAGAACACGTGTCTCCAATGATCGAATTCCATTCCTTGAGCTCCCTATCAATTTCTGCATTCAAGAAAAAGATAATGAAATTAGACAAATTTAGCGATGTGAACTATCAATCAAGTACTTCTGCAATCCTAAAAACAATGGTTGTTAAACTGGTATTAAGCATTTATCGCATATTCAGAAGCCATGATTATTCATTTCTGTTATCAGTAACAGTAGCCAGTTTTCTCTACTCAAAATACTAAGAAAACTGACTTAAGTTCTTGCAACCCAAATCCTAAAACAAAACGAGATAACAAAGATGGCTCAAATGAGAAACAGACTAAGGATTTTATGTTATTTCGACATTTTGCAAGTTGTATCCCTGAATTGGAAAATTCAGTCTTATAGTAGCTAGAGTAGTGGAAAAGCTTGAAAAACATCTTATAATAGAGTTGTCAGAAACCAAAGTATACCTGTAGAAGTTCGAAAAGATTAGATTGCTGATTCTCTATCTGAAGAAGTTGCTTCTTTATCATAGACAGGTCTTCATTATCTTTCTCACCCCTACCATTAACCTCAGTTTCGTGGCTCATAACAACATTAGAGTCTAATTTATCCTCATGATCGAGAAACATGGTTTTTCCGCCACCAAATTTCTGTAATTTATCATCATTCTTCTTACTAAAGAGAACACGTTTCGTTTCAAGATTTGAGTACCCATTACTCTCGTGTTCCGGTGGTGTCTGGTTGCCACAATTTCTTTCATTAAGTGATTCCTCCATAAAACAGGGAGCTAGGGGAATATCAACATCAACTTTATGATTAATCGGTTTCTTACAATCGACCTTACGAAACTGAGATGGACTTAACTTTGTATTGTTACTCTCCAAAGAACTCCTCCTTTTGACAGTGGTAGTCACGGATGAGTTAATAGGAGGAGGAGATCTGCAAATCAAACCGCTTCTCCTCCTACTTCCCGAATGAGATTCAGTGGTTGTGGTGCTAGAACTATTAGAGCTTGAGTTCTCTGTTATACCTTCAATGATAACCAAAAACAGCAGAAATCAGACAAGTTTCATCAATTCTACTAGAATTCAACCGATCGTGACATAGTATAAGAAATTCAGAACTGTATACAAATGAGAAAGTAGAATAAGACAGTAATAGTCCCACATCGGCCGAGAGAGCGTCCAGAGCCTCGGCTCTAGTTGCTGAGCTGCCGTGCTCAAGTTTAGTAAGTGGTTGCGGCTTTTGGGTGGGCTCGTGAAGCCCTGGCGAGGAACATAACCCCGAGGAACCTCTTGGGTCTGGGTGGCTAAAGCGAGAACAATATCGATAACTGCGATAAAAAGTAGCTCACCTGTTGATGAAGATTTTGATGAAGATGATGATAAGGAAGAAACATCCATTGAAGAATCAGGTATATCCTTCCAAACTTCAATCATCCCATTCATTGTCTCCCTAACAACCTTTATCTATATATACAAAATCAAATCAGTAATTAATCAAATAAAATTCTTCTAAATTGAGAAAAAAAAAAAAAACAAGTAAAAGAATCTGACTTTTTTTTTAACTAACCTTATCAAATCTCCTAGATTCAAAAACCAATAAACAAGAAGATCTGAAATCCGCCACCAATTCTTTCTCTGAAACTCCCAATTTAGTAAACGCCTCCGCCGTTGCTTTTCTTGTTGACCAATCTTCACTACTCAAGAACTCAATCAAACAACCAATCAAATTCTCTAACAAATTATGACTCAAAACTCCTCCTCCGATTCCAATAATACTTCCAATTAAACCTAATAATGCTGGTTTAGGTTTAAAACTCTCACTCTTCAATAACTTAATCAATCTAGGTAATAATCTTCTTAATTGTGAGATTTCTAGATCAATCGAAACTTCAATCGCTGAAGCTAAACAAAGTGCAGATCCAATTTGTAAATTATAATCTTGTTCAATCAAAATAGTATCAAATAATGGTTTGAAAAAGATCGAAAATGAAGGTTTACTGATTTGAGAAGCCATTACTGATACTGAATCAATACAAGCAGATCTAACAACTGAATCTGGATCACGAAGTCTGCGAATAATGCTAGAAATCATCTTAGATATGAATGGTGATAAAGCATCTCCATGAACTTCAGATAAAAACCCTAAAATCCGAACACATTGTTTACGAACTGGTGTTTTTTCAGATGAATCGGTGTCGTGAATACAGTTTAGGAAAGAAGAGAATGAGTCGTGACTCAGATTTCTAGCGATTGATTCAAGTTCAGTTGTGGCGATTACGTGAGTATCACGGTCTGAGAGTTTGTTTAGACAAGTTATGACTCGTCGTTTTAGATTCTGAGTTGACTCGTTTTGGAGTTGAGTTGGTGATGATCGTTTTGGGATAGCCATTGATGCCCGCCGGTGAAGAAAGAACGTGAATGTGTGTGTATATGTGAATGAAAGTTTGTGGGTCAGATTCCGGCAAGAGAGTGTTTGGCTGAAAGAGGTTGCGCCGGTTGTTTCTCCGACAACATAGTTTGCTTGGGTTTCTCTCTCTAACTTTCTCTCTCTAATCTGTAGTAGTAGTAGTAGTATATATAGATTTGAAATATAGGAAGAAAATGAGAAGGCAAGGAAGGGATAAAAGGAGGGAACTTTAAGGCTTTGTTTCATTATCTATACTTTTATAACTAACTTGCATCATCCTCTGTTTGTATCTTTGTTTTTTTTTTATCAATTTGAAGAAGAAAATAACATTATTGACTTAGATTTAAAATGAATAAAATAGTAGTCTATTATTTTATTTTATTTAAATATATGCCATTGTATAATGGTGAGAGAAAAATCGAGAAACAGAGTAATTTCAACAAAAGAAAAATTGCCAAGGGTCTTTCTCATCTTTCCTAAGGAGAAGAAAATAAATACTATTGTTGATGTTAGAATCAATTAGTTAAGGAAAGGGTAAAAGGATTTGATTTCCTCTTCATTGTTTTATTTAGCCATATCCTGAAAATTCCAATTAACAAGATTTTAGACTTGGTAATACAATTATTCAAACAATATGATATATAATACATATCTATACTTATGCGCACACACATCGTCATTTGTTATGTCACGTAAGAATGAAACTGAAGACAAAATTTTCTTTCATAAACGGAAAGGACTAACGCCGCATTCAACTGCATAGGTTTTCTAGATTACGTAACTATTGCTTGTAAAGGAGAACAAAGAGAGGCGTGATTTGTGACACGCAGAAGGCCATTTGAGTTTAACAATGCTAATACTCAATGAAATTCACATATAGATTTCATCTAGAATTCTTTCTTTTACATGCCAAATGAAAAATCCTTCAGTTTTGAAATAGGAATACGATATTATTTTCGGATAAAATTAACTTCTAAACAATCCTTTCAAAAGTAGCACCTGAAGGTGATCCAGTTACAAGTAAAATATTACTTTCGAGGATAATGCTCTATCCTTGACATTCACTAATAAATTGTTAAAAAGTGTATAAAAATTATGTGGTTGTTGAACTCTATTCCCAAGTTAAAAAACGGTAGTCTTCCGATACTAAAAAAAATGGCAAGAAACAAGAAAAATTAGATAGATTCTAGACATTAATTAAATGTAGCTTGTTGTGATTCGCGTTTCAGTAACCCAGAATCATTAAAAAGATTAATCACGACAAATTACATATGATTTATGTCCAAGTCTGTCGTCACGCATTTCCTCTCTCCCCTGCTCCCTCTCATGAAAATGTCTAAACTTGTTAGATTGAGAGACCAATTAAGAAGGTATTTTTTAGACATTTTACACTCCTTTTCAATCCAAGTAATAAATAACCTGACCCATACATCTAGCCATCTTGCTCATAAAAATAACCCTAATCCTCTTCACAAACATAACAATAAAAAGATTTAACTGCATGATATGGTAAAGTTATTGGAGCTTGATAAATGTGCCTCTACCTAAATATGAAGGGATACATGAATGTAGAGAATGGGTAAATTTTAATGTCAGAATTTGAAAGAACAATAAGTAAGATACCCCATGTTATGTTTGTTGAATGAAAGACAAACCTGTCTGATATAACTACAAATTATCACATGGGGTTAGGGAAGAAGGACAAACCTCTCTCTCTCCCCCCATTGGTTGAGAATTGAGATTTTAGATGGAGTTTATCAATACAAATGAACTAGGACTACTTCTTGTTTAGACCCCTGCCTGATGTGGCCAACTCTCCTTTAGATTCCCAAACTGTCCGACGTTTTTTTAACCCCTATAACCAACAATTTTACCTCCACAAAGGGGTTCTTGGCAGAGATGACCTCACACACGACGTATTATTTGGGGAGTCGGCCTCAGTAGGAGAGAAGAGAGAAAGAAGAGGATGGTATAGTTGGATAAAAGATTATACTCTAAGGTAGGCAATCCGAAAGATGAGTTAGTTTTAGTCTTTCAGATAACCAAAGGGATCAAAATGTTGAGTTTTTCACATCTAAGGGGCAAACAGAAATTAACATTGCCACTATTTCATGTTTACTTTAATCCTTTTCTTGTTTTTAAATTGTGGTCCACCTATCATAAGAGAGATATGTCAATTTCTCATTGGATAGTATCAATCCCATCTAAACAAAAATTGATCTCCCTATCCATTTCTCTTCTCTCTATGTATGGCAGTTTCCATGTGCATCTTCCTTCTCACACTACATAGTCACATGTCTTGATGGAGGAAAAAACATAATAAAACATTCTATAGTTCAATGACTAGAACTAGAAGTTCAAGAATCATAGAGGTGAAAAACTCACTTTCTTTTATGTGCATTTCACAAATTGAAACTTTCATATAAGCCCATACTATTCTATCTTTCTTGGTTAAAAAAAATGAAAGTAAATGAGGAAGAGTACGAACCACTAAACTATGTACTTTTATGTTATACAAAATGGAAGTTAAACTATTCATGAATAAGTGACTAACTTATAGTGCCCCAAGAAAGAAGAAACAATTATTTAAGTTGTTGAGTTAAGCTAGTCATGAAAAAGAAATTTAAATTTTTTTTTTTTCTGGATACAGTGACTTGCATATTCGAACTGATAAATCCAACTTGTGGGCGCCAAGAAACTCCCCTATATGAAAGTGAATATCAAAATTATATAAATTTCCCATTTGACACCCTAGTAAAAGATTCTTCCATTGTTCATTCACTAACGTTAGAGACTATGCATGGAGATGAGGCAAAACTTATTTTGTGTCAAGACACATTGAATCATCTTCATGTGATCAACCACTAGTGGTGTAGGGAGAGTGATATAAAAAAGTGAAAAAAAGTTGTAAGGAGGAGAATCCTATTGCAAGTATAATAATTAGGCACAAATTGGCATAATAAGCAAACTTTTATCGATAAAGACATAATTAAAGAAGCCAAAAAGGGGTTGAGAATCTCTTTTCTTATGAAGTGGTTTGAGTAGGATCCAAAATAGTGAAGTAACTTTTGATGGGATCTTAGAATTCATAAAGTAGAAACAGTGCAGTAGATTCTTAAATAAATAAACATTTAAGATAGATTGACTGACTCTCTTTGAAGTCATATGTTATGTTATTTGATTTCATATTTTCAATATTCTCAGAATATCTACATGAATCCCAAATGATTTTTAGAATGAGCTAGCCGTCATATGAAGAACAAAACAAACAATGAAACATATGAAACGGAAAATAAACTACAAGCGATAAGTAATCATAACCGTCCAAAAGATAAACTACAATAAAATTGTTTTTTCTTCTTAAAGATAACTCAAAAATTGATATAGTATCTTCATGACCACATACTTTGTCGACAAACTTTTAATTTTAAAAGTTTAAAATCAAAATTATTTTTCTGTCGTTAATGAAATGAGTAAACTTATAAGTACTCGTGTAAAATGGCATCCCAATTTGACATAAATCTATCGCCAATAACAAAAAATTATAGTAGTGTAGGAGTGATACTATAATCCCCTAAGAGTGTATCATCACTCAAAAATAATATATCAGAGAGCTTTAAAATAATTTGCATTAGAAATTATTGGAAACAATTGGTTGGCTAGTTTTTCTCCTTGTCTATGTTTACTGTGTTGGTTGTTGTGGTAATGGTGATAGACCTACCCCAATGGGTGGATCTGTCATGTCTACTCCACATGGAAAAGAGATCAATCATGGATTGGTTTTCATGTCTACATTTTGTTACTTCTTTTGCACCTAATAAAACAAATAATTTCATTTTAGATACTTAGAATCAATGTTAAAATATGATTAGATCTTAATTAAACAGGTGTCAAACAATAACTACTTGATTATAAAAGAAAAAAGAAATAGAAGGTAAAACAAATAAAGAGCAATAAATGCATTTATTGAACAAATAATTGATTAGAAGGTTTGGTGCAAGTACATGTTTAATCCAAAGTAATATGACATTTTTGTACTTATTTATAATCTAATAATTGAGATTGTTAGGCTTAACTATTTAGTGAGTCATGATTTATAAAGATAATATTGTCTAGTTTGTTTAAGTTAAGACCATGACTAAATCTACAGTAGAGATGTGATGGTGCCATTTTTTTACAATGGACTCCCAAGACTCTTATTTATATACATTCATCGGTAATATGAAATACATCATAAATTGAATGAATGTTATAACCACCGATTAAGACAGTTGAATCCTAAAAATTACGCAAAAATCTTTAAAGTCGTCGTAGGAAGTCTGAAAATCCATCAGGTGATGTTGTTATTGAGTCATTGTGGTCCAAAACTAAGAGGAAGAATAATCGCTGACCCTAGGCCCGAATTTGTGAGCAACTAAAATCGGACATGGGTGTACTCAAGCCCCTGACTTCAGGATTGTTAGTTTTCATGCAATGGCTTCTGCCAGGAGGGCTAACAACAACATCAAAGCTCTTCAAACCCAAACCAAAGAATGGGTCACTCAAAAAACCGAGATGGAACTTGTTCTCTCTTCTCACTTTAGAAATATAGCTCAAGCCACAATTTCATCAGATTTAGGGGAACTACAGAAGCTATTTCCTCCCACTATCACACAGGAAGATAATGCCACTATCATTCCGATACCAACAAAAGAGGAAATCAATGCAATAGTTGAAAGTCTCAAAAGTGAGACGGCCCCAGGTCCAGATGGATTTTCTCCTATCTTCTATCAAAAATCTTGGGACATTGTAGGTTCAGACATCATCCAAATGGTACAACACTTTTTCTCTACAGGTATAATGCATGAGCAGATGAATCAAACACATATTGCCCTCATTCCCAAAGCTAAAACTCCCAGAGAACCATCAGATTTTAGGCCTATTAGTCTTTGTAATTCTACTTACAAAGTTATATCCAAGCTTTTAGCTAATAGACTCAAACCTTTATTGGAACACATCATATCCCCTAACCAAGCTGCCTTCCTCCCTAATAGACAAATAACAGATAATATGATCATGGCCCATGAGATTATTCACTCCATGAATAATAAGAAAGGAAAGAAAAAACTTATGGGATTAAAGTTAGACATGTCTAAAGCTTTCGACAGAGTAGAGTGGAATTTCTTACTTACAATTTTGGTCAGTCTTGGCTTCTCTCCTGTAGTGTGCAGATTAATAGAGCAGTGCATTTCTACTACCACAATGTCTGTGTTACTCAATGGCAGTCCTGGTCCATCATACAAACCTTCAAGAGGCCTTAGGCAAGGAGACCCGCTTTCTCCTTACCTATTCATCCTATGTATGGAAGTTCTTAGCAGGTTACTCCTCAAAGCACAAGAAGAAGGGCACATAAAGGGGTTTCTAGCATCTCCCCAATCTCCAATCATAAGTCATCTTCTCTTTGCTGATGATTGCCTAATCTTCATGGAAACAGGTATTGACCATATTCATCACCTTAAACATCTCCTCAAGACATTTGGGAGTATGTCAGGGCAAGTTATCAACTTTCAAAAGTCAGGTATCTTCTTTAGTGCAAATACTCATCATAGACTGGGGAGAATGATGGCTAGAATTCTCAAAGTTAAAAGAATGACAGAAAATGAGAAATATCTTGGAGCCCCACTTTTCATTGGCAAATCTAAAATAAAAAGTTTTTAATCGCTTCTCAACCAAATTCAAGGTAAGCTGGCTACATGGAAAGCCAAGCTTCTCTCTCAGGCTGGAAGAGCAGAGCTTATCAGCTCTTCTCTCTCAACTGCCCCAAAATTCCAAATGTCTTGTTTTGAAATTCTCAAGAAAATCATAACAAACATTAAGTCCTTGCAGAGAGACTTTTGGTGGGGGAAAAAGAAATCAAAAGGGTTGTGTCTCAAAGCCTGGTCAGGGATGGTCAAAAAGAAGAAATTAGGGGGACTTGGATTCAGAGATCTCAACAAAGATAACGAGGCCCTAATGGCGAAACAAATTTGGAAACTGAAGAAGAACTCAAGCAACTTATGTAGCCAAATGGTACAAGCTAAATATTATCCACATGGGGATATTAACAAACCTAAGAAAACTTCAACTTCTTGGTGGTGGAAAACAATCACAAAACTGATTCCAATAGTTACTCAAAAAACAATGTGGGAAGTGGGAAATGGAAGTGTTATAAATATTTGGCACGACCAATGGATCCCCGACACTCCACCTCTCACTACTCTCAATTATCAAGAGCAACAAGAATTCCAAACGGTTAACCAACTCATCACACAAGATTCAGAATGGGATATGTCGTTACTTCCTCAGCTATTTCAGCCAGACATCATCAATAGAATCCTCGCAATTCCTCTGTCTCATATAAGCATAGACACTCCACGATGGAATCTAACAAAGTCAGGAGAATACTCAGTGAAATCCATGTATGCAGCTCTAACTACCCCTCATACACCAGAGCCTCAGAGCTCTAGCTATTGGAACAAACTCTGGAAACTCAAAGTAAATCCTAGAGTAAAACTCTTCCTATGGAAACTCTCTCATAATATTCTGCCTACAACATTGGTCTTATCAAGATTCATACCGATAGAGACTCAACAGTGCTTGTTATGTGGAAGCAGTATGGATTCTTGGCAACACCTTGTTTTCGAATGTTCTTTCACTAAAGCTATCTGCTTCTATCTTCCTTCGACCATCAGAATAGAGACACTAAGAAAGGAAAACTTTTGTGACTTCCTAACAGAAGTAATGAAAGTAGATGACGTAGAACCTTTTACCTCAACACAAATATTCACTGCTCTCTGGGTTATTTGGAAAACAAGATGTGAAGTCTTATATCAAAGTAAACATCCTAAACTTCATGAGTGCCTCCACAAGGTGAGAAGTCTAGTGGACATCCAATTAAAAAACAAAGTAGACACTCTTCCTAAACAACCCGTTCCCACCTCATGGATACCTCCACCTCCAAATATATTCAAATGCAACTTCGATATCTCTTTCAAATCTATCGATGAAGATGCTGCCATTGGAGTGGTACTACATAATCATGAGGGTATTTGTATTGCAGAGAAAACTGTTCTTGTCAAGTGCAGATCCGTAGATGAAGGTGAAGCCATGGCGGCGCTAAATGCTATACTCTTGGCCAAACAAATGCAGGTGAAACAAATAATGTTGGAGGGAGATTCAAGAAACATCATCTCTGGTCTTAAAGGAGATTTATCCTCAGCTCACTGGACCAGTAAGCAATGGATATTAAAAACAAGAAGTCATAGAAACTTTTTTGAGTTTGTTTCTTTTAATCATGTACTTCGACAAGCAAACAGCAAGGCTAATGATCTTGCAAAACAAACCAGGTTATCGAAGGTTTCACGAGAATGGTGTCACAATGTAAATGTATCTAGGTCCCTCTCGTTGCTGAACTGTATCTCTTTGTATCCTAACTCTTATCAGTAATATTATACAGTTCTTTTAAAAAAAAAACTAAAATGAGGAGGAAATAACTTGGTTTGAACCTTGCATTTTATTATTGAGTCTAGCTCTAAGAGGATAAACCTAAGAAAATAACCTCCATATATTCTAGTTATTTTAATGAACAAAATAAAAATAATGGAAGTAAACAATGGCACTGAGAGCATCTCCAATGCAAAACTCAAAAAAATCTCTATTCGTCCTATTTTTCAAGTTCCAATTGAGATTCTCACTCCTAGGTGTCGAAAATAGAGATCCTTAATTCTTGTATGTCTCCAATGCAACACTCTAAACTCTTTTGTTTCACTTACGTGTCATGGTTATTTTTGTAAAAAAATAATGAGTTATTTTGAAAATATACGAAGACTTGATTTCTATTGGTTGAAATTTAAATATTGATGAGTTGGACAATTAGAGATATCTCAAGAGGACACTCTGAAAATAGAGTGTCCTCTTGAGATATCTCTATTCCACTCTCGACACATCATCTTTGAGATTTTAGTTGAGTTTTGCATTGGAGATGATTTTTTAAGAAAAACTCAGAAAATCTTATGTGGCACTCCGAGTTTGTAAGATTGAGTTTTGCATTGGAGATGCTCTGAACACAAGAAATTTAAATGGTTTAATTGGTGAGACATATTCTACATCTCACGACAAATAACGTCACGGTTTTAGCTATGAATGACGAAAAACATTAGCGATATTTATCAATAATCTTAATATTTGTAACTCACTAAACTCTCGTACTCGACCACCTCTAACTCCCTCTCAAAATCCAAAAACAGTCCCTTTATGCATCGATAACAAGTCAACAATCATGATTTTAAAAAAAACGAGTCAGCGATCCCTTACGAAATTAGAACAAACAAAAGTAAATGTTCACGTAAAAAGGGTTTATGGAATCCCAAATTAAGTTAGATTTCGAACCATGTTGTGGACAACTTCCAATACTAGTGAATTGATGAAGTTTTATAGACAATAACTATTCAAATTCCCGTGTTGATCAAATCAAATAAAGAAGTCGTGGCCTCTGATCACTGAAAACCTTTTGGCCACAACTCGTTTTCTTCTTTTCTTTGTATTTTTAGAAGTAAAGTGAATATTAATACAGCTAAGATGAGAGTATCTATCAATCCAAATCATTCCAAATTGATAATATTTCACAACTGATGACTGAGCTCTCAAGATTTGTTAGACCTAATTGATGACTCAATCCCATTGAAGATTTCTTTCCCACCCTTTTTTTAATTTCTGGTGATGTAGAATATATTGATTACTTAAAAGTGTGAAGCAAACTACTACCTATCCAAGGCCCCCTGTGATATTAGCATAGTTGACTGAAGAAAAGGGATGATATCTTTAAGATTTATGAGTTTTGATTTTTTTTAGTTCTTTATTCCATGCTTGTTTAAATATTTATACATTGTATTTACTTTTTTTTGTTTGTCTAGTTCAAAACTAACTGTACATTGGCGAGAAATGAAGTGTAGTGTTCTTTGTAAGAAATTAGACACTATTTTCTTGGGATGCGTTTTAAAGTCGTGGTATCTTGAAGTGCCAAAGCCGGGCAGGTATTTGTTGCAAAATCTCCTAAATAGTATATATCTATAATGTGTATATTGAGTGTATTAGGAGGTTTGAGCAATATTTCTCTTCTAAGCTAGTTTTCAAACAGAGTTCAGACCAGATAGCCTATACATAGTACCATGTCCTTGTCACCTGGGATAGATTGGGTTTGCCAACGTCAAAATCCGTTCTAGTCCATGGTTGAAGTTTATTACAGCCCCTACAGCTAAGGTGGGTGTTGACGTGTTGTTTTCTTTTTCTTTTTTCTTTGTAACAGTCAAATACAAAAGCCAATTTCCTCAGAAGAGAGACACACATGTTACTACCGAACTAAAGTAGACTTCAGCAAGCAGTCTTTTAATCTAATTCCATTGTGGTTGCTTAGCATGTGGACCTTGTTGTACATGTTTAGAGTTTAGATCCTCGGCAACCATTATCTTCTAAGCTAGTTTAGAAGGAGAGTCAGTATACAATATGTATAAAAATCGTTTGCACTCCTTACTCATAAAGAAAACCCTAATTTTGATTAATATTAATACACCAATGTAGCAACCTAGGCTTTTGTCTATATTAAGAAAAATGATGTGAGTATCTTTTACGGATCAAGTGTAGGTCATGTAACTGGTTTGATATGGAAAGGTGAACTACAATGATAGGGACCAAGAGATCAAGAAACTGGTAGCAAAAAAAAAAGATTAAAAGTATATGAAAAATGATTAAATTATAGATGGATAACAAACTAAATTAAATTATTATATAATTATAAGTGCAGTAATATAGAAAAGTTTACTAATTACTTTAGCTACTTACTACAGATCAAATCTAGCATAGAGATCAATTCAGCTGAAAGTTTAACATTTTCCTACCACACTGATGCTAAATGGAAAGGTTAATTCTCAACTATAGCCATGAAGCAAGAATACTAGGGAAAGGTTATCAAATAGTTATTATTTCTTACTATGATCCTTCCATACTGTTACTCCTAACAAGTTTATAAATCTAATCCAAGAATTGTACCAAGATTATCAATTTCACAACGAAAAAGTCATATCTTGTATGCTTTATATTCGAAAATTGTTGCTACTATCAAACTAGGGTAGTATTGTGTGAGTTGGAACGGTTAATACTAAAAGCATCATGTTCCAGTGTGGACATGACTATTGGATGGATTTACCAAAATCACAATGTAAAAGATAAAACTCGAGTCTAGTCTTTCTGAAAGAGATAAATCACCACACGAGCTACCTATGATATGAATGATATGTGGGAGACGGGGAATTATTGTTACCTTTACGAGGGCAATGCCACACTGAAAATGTCATTAAGTTCACCCAAAATGCAACACCAATAATAGTTCTAGACCGTGCTCCTTAATTTTCATCAGAAATTTATGTTTCAGCACCTGCAAATTGAGTTTTTCATAGTAATATACATCATCTGATTGTCAATCTCTTTTTAACCAGTGGCTACGTGTTAGCCTGTGTGAGTATAGGTGAGATTCTAGCTTTGCATTGTAGGGTCACTTGCATCCACACCTACATGACAAAAATTAAGGCGGGTGGTTGGTACTTAAACTCTCTTGTTTCTAATGGAGAGCGTAGAAAAAATAACACGAGGGACAACTTTGACTGAACAAGTAAAGATCGTTTACCCTGGTTTGCCTGCAGAATCTCTCCCAAAGCTCCTGAATTATCCAAATGACAGCTAGGGCACTCACACATTCTCTGTAACTCTTCTCCAAGAGAAGCCAACTTCGTTTCTAATTCAGTTATCTGCTTATAGATTGTCAAAGAAAGACTATTGGAAAGAGTTCACTTTGTTAGTATTACATAGATGGATTATACTTGTAATCCAGAAGAACTATTGCCAGTAAATCTTGTTATTGAAAGTTTTGGTATCTGTTTAGAAAGGATATTTTGTTAGCTCATGATATTCTTTCATTTCTTTCACAACAGATTCCACAATGGACACCTTCTTTTCCAAATCGACGAGTTCATCTTTGAGCTGCAGGTATTGTCAGTGTCCAGAAGATTAGGTCAAAGTAACATTATCTTTAAGGCAGAAACAATAAAGATTTTTAGTATATTATAGAAACTATATATTCATGCAGTGCATTTTAATTATAATATGGACTAAGTGCACTAAAAACTTGTAAAGCCAACAAAGTAGTGATACATATCGTTAACTTAAGCAATACTTTTGTATATATGTACACAATCCAGTCAGGAGATATACTCTACGCAGATAGAAGACATGACCACAGTTTTTATTCCTTAAAATGACTTTTTGTTCATCAAGAAAAATGTGCAAATACAAGAGCTATAAGTTCGCAAATCATGCAATAGATTTTATGTTATTGGAAAATTTCTTGCAGTAATGAGACCAAGTAGCATTTCGACATGTGATCTTTATATTGCTCTCTAAGTGATAACAGCGCATCAATAATGACATATCTCTAGATAGTTATCAAGTGAACCAAAACTTAAATCATATTATAGCTAACCAAATTAGATGATAAGAATAGATTTCACCTTATTATTGATATTCTGTTCTTCTTGGTACTCTTGTTCCTCTCGCTGTATTTGACTAATTACTTGTGCAACCTCTTCCTCAATCTCTTTTGAAGCATGTTGAATCTCAAGCCATGGTCTCTTATTACCTAATTTGGAAAGGAAACGAGTTTCGTCCGTCAGTTCACAAGGAGTAATAAATTACCGAGAACATAGTTATTTAGTGGAACTTTTATAAGCACAACTGAGTCCGAGCACTACATAGATTTAACATAACATTGGGGGGGGTCTAATTTTCAGATGAAGTATGTACACAAAAATAGGATAAGTACATGTACCATAATCTGATGAAGGCTCAAAGGTTTTCTGTCCATGAGGAGCATGAGCTATTGTCTCTTGTAGGTTCCTGCATGATAAACTCAACAGGTTGGAATACCCAGTTTCTTGCTACGGCAATACTTGAGTATAAATTCAGAATTAGAGCTTTAGTCTAACTGCATAAAAGATGCTCATGCTAAATGAGATTACATATATACAACCCACAGCACTCCTGTCTGAACCAGGTTCTAGAGCCTAATTGTTCCCAATGGATTCATGCCTTCCATTTTCACTAATTTTTCCCCTTTGACGTCAAGTATTTTTGTAAAGTTATGGTCTACATATCCTTCAAGAACCCACTTTCGTTGATGCCTGTTATTCTGTTAAGAATAGATACATATGTAAGAGATAAACTTTTTATACCAGTAATTAAACGTAGGAGGTTTGTTTTATCACGTCAGTTCTCAAGGCACTCTATGTTAAAAACGAAACTTCTCGGCAGCAGAAAAGCCCTTTCTTAGCCTCAGTCATGAGCCAACATTGTATTCAAACAAACCATTTCCCTATTTGTATTTGTCATCCTTGTAAGTCACCATGCCTAATGTCTTCTACATTGTCAAAATTTTTTGGATGTTTCCTAAGTGACCATTACTCCAAAACCAGAAGCCCTAAACCCAATAAAGTTAACAGTTCTATCGCCAACGAGAAACTTTGTTCAAATTTGATTAGAAAAACTCTCTAGTTCCTCAATTAGACTCATATTGTGAGCAATATACTACCTTATATTTAAGATGTATTATCAGTCTCTCTAATAAGGCTTGGATATTCAAAATAGTATAACATATGAGAGAAAAACCTTATCTTCTTGTTGAACTCAAACATTTCAGCAATGAACTCATCTCTGCATCAATATGAACAAGAAAGTAAACTTTACCTGTCAGCTTCTTAAGATCAGAGAGTTCATCTATAGGAGTACTGAAATTAGACGATGAGGAAAGAATTAACGTAACTCGTACCTAGAAACTGCATCTTCGTTCTTTACATGATCAGAATATAACATTCAGATTAGAACAAATTAGATGAAATAAAGAGAGAGAAGTTCAAAAATATCAAAAAATTGATGAGAACATATACAAGATCGTAATTCTGTACCTTAATAGCGTCAAGAACAGATCCGATCTTTGATATTTCATCTTGAGTTAAACAAATTCTTGCCTGATAGTAACCAAAACAAAGTAAATGATTGAAAAACAGATCAAAAAAGAAAAAATTGAACCAGTTCTAAAATGTAATATAAAGAGATTTAAACCTCCAAAGCTTGAATCGTAGTTTCATTTAAAGCTAATTCAAACTCGTATCCTTTAAGCTCTTGTTCTGCACTTTCTTTAGTTGATTTAATGTCTATGAGATCCGCATTTGCTTCATCTATTTCAGATTGAAGTTCTTGAATTCTCTTTTTAAGACCAGTAACTCTGCGTTCTGAATCGCAACAATTTGTTAAATGATAGAAAGATTGTGCTTACTGATGAGAAATATGAACAGAATTTAGTTACCTCCTTGAGATTTTTCGGTAGCGAAACCTCGAATTAGGTTAAAGAGTTGTTTTTGATGATCAGTTGCCGCCATTGATGGATCTTTCCCGCTTCTTTTTCCCCGCTTACTTCTTTTCACTCCAACCTCCGGACTTTCGTAATTCTCAAGCTTTTTCCTCGTTTTTATATGTTGGGTTCTCGGGCCTCGTGACTGGTGACCCGAGTTTTCAAAAGAACTCGAGGCCGGATGCCCTATTCAAGCAAGTCCATTGTTAAAACGTGCCTCTTCAGAAATAAGTGTCCACAACCTTTGGTTGGAGTCATAAAAGGTTTTGTCTTCTAGGACAAGGCTTCCAGACACGCTTACAATTTCAAAAAAAAAACTCTCAAATAAACCTCCTCGTTTTTCTAAGCTAAATTATAGGGTTTTTTTAGCTTACCCTCTTCAATAATTGGTAATTGAGGTCACCCCCTTGAATTTATTTTTTTGTCAAAAGTACTAAGGACATGTTTTACATGTGATAATAAAATCATAAATTATACGAACAAAATCAACCTTTACTAACCATATTTCCGATCAAATCAAACAATAAAGTTAGGTAGAATAGCTACTAGGAATCATATTGAAGAATAATTGCTCTTGTAGTCACAATGATTTCACGCACGACAAACACAACCTTGTCCAAAGGGCGCTGCAAAAAGCACCGGGCCAAAACATTATAAGCGGGCGTGAAGCTTTTATTGACTCGGGTCAATGATTATTGACCCGAGCTCTCTATAAGCACCCACTGAATTAATTTGGGTGAAGTTCACCTCCATCCATCTCTTTCTTCCAAAACAACTATCTCTCTTAATTTTGTCTTTCTCTCGCTAACCTTGATGCTTCTCTAATGGGCGTCGTTTTCATTTGACTTTGAAAAAACAAATGTTGTTTCCGTTTCCAATGAAAACCAGTGTTCCGGCGCCGGAGCTTTAGAGATGGAGTAAAGAGATGAGAGAAAAGAAAGAAGGAAAAAAATTAATGGTTGGAGGAAAACTTTATCGATCGATGACCTTCGCCGGAGAAGATGATGAGGTGGCGAAAAAGATGATGCGAAGGAGAGAGAGGGAGAGATGAGGTGTTTAATGTTTTAAATTTTTTCTTAAGTGAATACCATTTTGGCCCCCTAGTTTGGTCTAAAAGGTTGGATTTTTTTGAGAATTGATCCATATTTAAGGGGGTCAATTTTGAACAAAAATATTATTTGCATAAGAAAGGCAGATGGAAACAAAAAAATTAACCATTAAAGTTAACTGACGGTGTTAACAAAAATGAGTCAAATTTGAATTTACGAAAAACAAGGGGTCAGCAAGGAAGCTGATCACAAAGTAGGGGGCCAAAAAAGAAATCTCTTAAGAATTTGGGTCCTCGTTGTAATTAAGATCTATTTATAGAGAGGGCTATAAGGTTTTCTCTGACGCCACACAGGCAAAAAAAATATCGAAAAGCTAGAAAGACAGTCACAGGCGTTTCCGTTATCCATTCCCTCTGTCTATCTCTCTCTTCTCGTTGGGGTTCTGTTTCAGTTTCCTGGGGTTTTATCTGAACTAGGGTTTCTTCGTCTGTCTTTTTGCATTCAACTGGAGGAGCTATGAGTTCTAATTCAATCATGAACAGTCCTGTTCCTGCATTCTCGAAGGATATGGGGAAGAAAAAGCGGGTAAAATCGAATCTTTATTAGTTCAAATTTCTTCAAATCTAGGTTTATCCTTTCTTCCATGTGTAATTTATCGTTTATTTTTCAAATAAATGATTGGGATTTTGTTTGTTTATTTTCATACTTCGATCCAGACAAATAGGTTAGCCAAATTGAAGCAGTGCAAGTTCGAAGCGAAACGCGAACAATGGCTTTCTCAAGGTATTCCGATAATTTGTCTCTTGAAAGAACGTTTAATTTTCTTAATTTTGTTTGACATTTGAAAACGAATTTCGGGTAGGTGAGATTGATGATTTGATTGTTTAATTCAGTGAAAAACAAGGGGTTTAAGGATGAATCAAATGTTAGAAGTTCTCCTTTGATGCAATCGTCTCACGAAAGGGACAAACTTTCCTCAAAGGATTTGGAAACTAGGTCAGGAGGTGAAAATTCCAGTTTGAATGATAGCGATTTGGAGTATTTGACTAATACTCCATTGAGTAGTGTCTTTGGAAGTCAGGATTCGAGGAAGAATCATGTTGGTAGTATCAGTTTCAGTAGCAGTTGCGGCAGTTCTTCCAGAAATTTCAGTGAGGAAGAAGAAGACGCAGAAGATGATGATGATGGATGCCTCGATGATTGGGAAGCTATTGCGGATGCATTAATAGCTGATGAGGATAAGAAGAGTCATGACCCTAATTCGAAACAGGTTTTTGGTTCTGATGTTAATCTTGAAATTCTTAACAAGGAGTGTGAAATTGGTTCATTGAACTCAGAATGTAACAAAAAGGTTCCAAAAATGGGGGAATCTTGTCGTGCTTGGAGACCAGATGATGCATTTCGTCCACAGAGTTTACCAAATCTCGCCAAACAATACAGTTTTCCCATGAATTCGGAAAGGCTTTTTGGTCATGGAGGCGGTAATTGGGGTTGTCAAAGTTGTACTTCACAACCTTCATCTTGTCCAATTTGCTGTGAAGATCTTGATCCTACCGATACAAGTTTCCTCCCATGTTTGTGCGGATTTCGGCTTTGCCTTTTCTGCCACAAAAGGATTATGGAAGGCGATGGGCGTTGCCCTGGTTGTAGGAAGAAATATGATTCGGGTAACGAAGTGGCAGCCAAGAATGACAAAAATGGAGGAGCTGTACAATTCCGTTTTGCTCGTTCTGTTAGCATGAATACATGATCTTAGTGAAAGAAACTCAGTGTTTTGAATTTTGTTCCTAGGAATATATGCGGGGATTGTTCTTTCTTGGTGTTTGTTGGGTTAAGTACTATGTGTGATCTTCCGTTCGGTATATGATCTTCTGTTCTGGTCGAGGTAGATGTGAATAGAGGGTTACAAAATTTCTTTTGTTTACGGACCTATATAGTGTTGATGTAGAGGATTAATGTGCGCGTGTGAATAAATAAGGTGGTATAGGTACTTCGAAACGTCAAAACATTAACTGCAGTATATTTTAGTTAGCTTATTATGTCTCGTTTATTATTTTATGGTTCTCATTTGCATTTGAATTAATCTATAGACATTTTTAATTGATATATAGTTGCTTCCATTGAGGTAGTCGCCTACATCACATCGAGAAAGTTATAAAGATAACGGTGCATGAGGTTCAATTCAGTAGCTTGTTTTGTTCGTTGCGTTAATTTTTTCCTCTATTCTTAGTTTTGCAAATTTTGCAAGGTGTTTTTTTTTATCTATAATTTCTACTCTATATGAAGTTGCAGGAAGAACTGTTTTATGAGAATATCTAACATATGGGTGAAGGAATCTCTATTGCAGGTTAGTAGTATTTTACTTTCCAATATCTTGATAAAAATTACCTCAGAGATTGAACTTTCACATACTGGCCCAGGATACCTTTTCCCGAAGTGGTTATGCTTGTCGTTTTGTCTTAAGCTCTGATTTAGGTTATGCAGAAGCAGCAGGACGTCATTGAGTTCATGATGATTAATTGGACACCTTTAACCTATGTTAGATTGTTGTTACAGTTCTTAAATGCTGCTATACTTTCTTTACTGCTGTCGCTTATTGACCTTCATCTTGTGATAGGAGAAACCGAGAAAGGAATCGTAGGTAGTTGGAATAGTCTACTTCAGTTGGTGATTGGTTCTTCATGTATAAAGAAAATATGACGTATATATAAATCTAAGTCAGCACCTTTGATAGTCAGCAGCTTTGATGGTCAGCTAACTATTGTTTAGAATATGATTTGATTGTCTTATTAAACTCGTACCTTTCAGTATTTCAAGAGAAGGGAATCTGCACCCATAGTTCATTGCAGTCAAGGTGATTCCTTGACATGGTCAATACCTGCCATCAACCAGCCTACTCCTGACCGATTAATTGAATAAGTAGATAGAAATGTAGTTTGGGGCCTTTGGGCAAGTAAGCGTTACTTGATTGCTCTAATACTGAAATCTTACTATCTTAGTAAAAACTATCCTCCATTGTATTGTTTATCTTGACATAAAAATCTACAGTAAAATAATCTTGCTCGACCTTGAACCTATGGTATGCAGTTTATACCTAAGCTTTTCTTTGGGAGATGTGTTCCTCATCGCCTCCATTATTTTAGAGTAAATGGTATTATATTGGTCATATAGTTGTGAATCAATCGTCTTTATGTATGAATTAGAACTTATTATGTGAATTTGTTATTTATTAACACGATGAAATAGTGTTTGTTGAACCCAAAATAAGGTTTACTCACCTTGCTGGTATAGGATGATCGTCTTTTCAGGTTGATCGGTTATGGTTCTGGTCTTAGGCCAAGAATGGTAAACTCCCTATCCATTATTTGGATCCAACAGATAGCTTTATCAGATATTTGTCTTTTCAGGTTTACCTGCACTATATCTCTTTGTTTCCTTGATAGAACCGAGTCAGGGATTTATCCTTGTAATTGATTACGATCATCCCAAACCAGGTTAAGCTTTCCGTATTCGTAACAGAAAACCTGACTCCTTTGAATCCGACTTGCTTGATCTGACATGTCCGAATCAGAGTAGACTGAGTCTGACTTGTTTTGGTCAAGGAAAATAGTCATTTCAGGTTATTTCAGGCGATGGAGACTTATTTTATGCCTAATTAAATGGACCCAAAATCAGCCCGAGTCTCCCAGTCAGACAAGTGAGGCACACGACACAAGTCAGGAAAAAAAAACATTTAAGTTGGATTTCATAACAGCGAAAGGAACAATTACAATTATTGGTTAACTTTCAACAGGGCTTTCGAATTCCCATGTATATTGGGTTTCTGTTATTCATGAAACTGCAGTCCTGATAATCTCATTTTGGTAATGTGATACGTACAGAAATTCACCCTTATAAAAACACCTGAGCAAAGAATGTCTAGGTTTTCTCTATGTTTCATTCAAGTGTATGTGGATGCTCTTTTCTTTTTTTCTTAATGTCTTTTTTTGTGAAGTTGATAATCTTAATAATCTATTATATAAAACAGAATGAAGAATGATGACGAGGACAAACTTTTTGACAAACCAAATACAAACCCAGAGATAAATCTGGTCGTCCATCTCAAATCTAATCGTTAAAAAATCTATACGTTAAAAAATAACTTCAAATCTAACCGTTAAAAAAGTAACCGTTCAATCTCACCGTCAAAATATCCCGTGCAAATAGACAAACCCACATATAAATCTGACCGCCATATCAAATCTAACCGTTTAAAAATCTAAACATTAAAAATACTAAGATATCCGGTAAGGGGAAATTATTTCTGAAATCAATTCTCTTCACCACCCAATCTTCCAATTCCTATCCCACCATCTTCCATTTCCTAACCTAAAATTTTCGTAACTCCAAAATTAAATACTTCTAACGCCAGAAATAATGGTCAATCCCATTATTTTATCATTGAAATCCACTATAAAACTGTGGAAACCTAAGTATTTGATCATCATTGAGGAGTTTTCTCTTCTTAGGGTGAGTTGTAATGAGTTTTCTTCTTAGTTTTCTGGTTGTGTAGTTTTCTCAACTTCTTAGTTTTCTGAATTGATTCTTTTTTCTTTATGGTGCAGAGATAAGGTGGTGATTTCTGAGTTGGGCGTCTCACTAATCATCCAATCGGTAAGTTTCTATGATTTCTGAGTTCTGTAATTAGTTGTTTCACATTTGATATATTGATGAAAATGGTAGTTGCACACAACCTATTTGATATAAATCCTGGAAGGATTATACCCAACTGTTCAGAGAATTCATTAGTGTTAGACAGTTCAGAGAATTCATTAGTGTTAGACTGTTCAGAGAATTCATTAGTGTTAGACTGTTCAGAGAATTCATTAGTGTAAGATGCTCAAATTCAGTAGTGGTAGAAGCTATAATCCTAATCCCTTACTTGTGACTTGTGAGTATGTTAATACAGTATAATAGTAGTGTTAGATGCTCAAATTCAGTAGTGGTAGATGCTACAATCCTAATCCCTTACTTGTGACTTGTGAGTATGTTAATATAACATATGCTAGAATCCTAATCCCTTACTTATTGTACGTTTGAAATAACATATTCTATGTATAACATATTCAGTAGGGGATGATGGTCTCATTAGATAAGTTTCCTTAGATTGGATTATGACTTAATGCACGTTCGAAACAAAACCGACTCATATTAGTGTCCCTTTCTAATAAGGTTGCCAGCTTCATTACTGCTTCAGGAAATGTAATATATAAATACCAATTTCAAACTATTAAGACTCTTGCCGGCATTGTTTGATAAAAGACTTCAATCAATCTTACTGCTCTGCATCCACTTTCTCTACCTTTTTAGTACTAGATCTACTGTCTTTTTGTAAAAGCAATTTTAACATATAAAACTCCGAAAGGGTCACCTCTTGGCTTGTATATTGAGTAAAACACTTCAAATAATGGGTGTCTGTTTTGTAATAGCAATTTTAACCAATGAAACTCCGAATGGGTCGTTTTGCCACTTGACTATTTACAGCTGAAATCTACTTCTTATGTACATTTTTGGAGCAGTTGGCTTCAAGTAAAATGATGCATTTCCTATACCTATTTGTGTAATAGTTAAACATGACCATCACGAAAAGCAAATATCTCCATCATTCTTAAGTTGTAGTTGACTCTCTAAGACATGAAACACTGTAGACATCATGCACAGATTTGCGTATGAATTTTTTTCAATCTGTCCTAACTCCTAACAAGCTTTAGATGTTCCACCATAGGATTTATGCTGTTTTTCTGTGTTCAGTTGGATTCCAGAGATGCATACACATATATAGTCATAAATTGTCGTGCTCACTTTAAAAGGGCACCTAAAGATAATTAATATTTTCGGAGCTTAGTTTTTTCATGTCCCAAAACATGCAGTCGTATATATTATATAAGATAGTTATTAAAAACAATATTTTCCAATCAATATCCTGCTCATTTTCAAATTTGAAGTTGAATCATAGATTTTATATAGTTTTGTTGCTTTAGTTTTTTCTTGTCCCAAAACATCCATAGTTTTGTTGCTTTAGATGTTATATAGCATTTGTTTTAGTTTAATGATTAGAAACTATGGATGTTATATTGTATTTTTGAAAAATAATAGATGTTATATAGTTTTGGGAAATAAGTCAATGACTTCTCTTTACTAGCTAATTTGAGAAAAAAATTATTTTAGTACAATGTCCATTCAAACTATGGATGTTATTAGTTTATTTTGAACTACAATGTCCATTCAAACTTCGAAAAAAAATCAACTACAATGGGTTCCTATGTTTCTTTCATTCATCGGTTTATGTTGTTGTTTTGTATGAAGTTTTCTTCTTTAGCGAATTACAAAGCAGGTTTGTTTCTTCTGAGTAAATATCTCCAAATCAGTTCTTGCCACTAAATTTCACAAGTTTTTAAACTGAATTTTTTTAGGGATTAATCAATTTGGCTTTATTTAATTTTTATTGGACTAAAAGGGGTTTTTGTTTTTGTCTTCCGATGTAGAGAAGCTAAATGAATTGCAAAGAAGAAGAACAAATCAAGCACAACTTATGTTCTCCAACTTCCGTCGATTTAATATTTAAACACCTCAGAAGAAGCAGGTTGATGTTTCGGCTTAAAGTAATGTACATTTTTTTACCTATGTTATCTTCTCAAGTTCCAATTTCTTTGTCCTTAAATTTTTATAGAATTTAAAACCAGTTGAAAAATTAAATTCGAAGAAGTTAATAATGATTTTGTTACAAATTTTGTAATTTTATATTTTTCATATTGTATAATGACAGTAAGCAAATCTAATTTAGTTTTGAAGTTTTACATCCTCAAATATTCGGTTTGGTTTGTTTTAGTAAAGAGAAGATCCATAATTGTAATAACAAAATGTCTATCCACACAAAGTTCTTTTGACAACAGTAAGACGCATACAACGCTCAATTGAAGCGTCCGTGCCGGAGGCACGAGTTATACCTAGCCTAAGCTCAATTCACAACCCAAGAGCCCAAGACCATCCCACGTCCAAATCTAATCCCAACCCCAAGTTTAGTTCCTAGCTCTAAGCTCAATTCACAGCCCAAAACCGTAGTCCAAATCTAATCCCAAGTTTAGTTCCTAGCCTAAGCTCAATTCACAGGCCTAGACCATCACCAAGTCCAAATTTGATCCCAAACCCGAGCTTAGTTCCAAACATAAGCTCAATTTACAGCCCAAGAGGCCAAGACCATCTCCAACTCCAAATCTAAGCCCAAGTTTAGTTCCTTACCTAAACTCAATTTACAGCCCAAGTCCAAATCTAATCCCAAGCCCAAGTTCAGTTCCTAGCCCAAGCTCAATTCCTATCCCAAGCCCTAAACAGGCTTAAATTTAGGTCATAAGAAGATGGTCCTTAAACTTAGAAGCTACTAGATATCCCCATGAGCCATGAGCCATGAGTCCATGACCAGGGAATCAATCTTCACATCTTAAGCGGCTATAGGCCCCCAACATTAATGTATCTTTATATTTATTTATTTTAGTTTTTAGTTTTGTTTCCAATGTGGTTATAAGTTATAGGCACTTACATGGTACAGCTATGGCGACACAAGCCCCCCGCTCTGCCTTCTATCACCACACGATACCAACTGAGTAATCAATTTGGTTTTCTATATCAAATTATTTCACGTTATGGGCACCCTTATTCTTACATATATAACTCGGACGTATGAAAGGACAATTTTAAAGGCGCTTCTCCAAAGTGTTATTGGACGACAAATTTTTGAAGGGGAGTGTGAGGAAAAGAGGATTTAATATCACTTTTAAGAGGAGCCTTTAGAATTACCCAATATGAAAATCTAGTAACAATAAATTTGCAACTAGTGTTTCACTACATATTCTCCCAACGTAATGCAAAGTTAACCTCAGGCCTCAGCGGTTACATCACAGTTAAATGCTAGGTGAAATAGCTATGGAATATTCGAGTGGCAGTGTTTTTCGGCTTGTTGGATTCCTAGATGAGTTCATAGAATCATAATCTCAAATTTAAAGCTCTATAATATCATGTACTCAGCCGACTGTCACTGTCGCATTACTTCGAACATGGGGTGCTTATTTAGAATTTTCTCCTTGTGACATTGACCTGAAGATTGAATTGATTTGGGTCCAATTGTCCGCTGTTTTTGTATTAGTCAACTGGGTGGTCGGTTTGTTTTGATTTTTATGCAATCCGTGGGTGGAGTTGGGAGTTAAAGATTCGTGCAGGATAGAAGTTCTTTATTTGTGCAGAATTGTTTATTCAGAATCTTCGTAGTTGCATGAATTAAAAATTATGTTTATTGACTACAAATGAGTTTAAGTTTGTCAAATTTGATATAAGATGCAGATGCAACACATATTTGCCGCATCAGCGACCTACACCCGAGCTCAACGAGGGTCATGGATGCCCGCGTCTGTCTCGGGTACAACCCACCCAGTCAGCCAAGTTTTGGTGGGCGGGGAAAACCTCTACCCGCACACCTCCCCATGCCCTTGCGCTCGCCCACTTAGCATCGCCTAATGATACTGAACTAATTGAGTTGATGAAGTCCAACAGATCTGGGTTGCTGGGCCTAGTTAAAGACGGTAAACAATAAGGAAAGACACACAAATTGAATGCATTGCTTTGCAACGTGTCATGAAAATTCTTAGTGGGGTGGTGAAGTAGTGATTGGCTTTGAGGGAGCAAGGAGTGGGATAAGTTAATATTTTCAAAATCCTATGAGAAAATTTCATTAGTTTTAACGTGGGATTAAATTCTCAAAAGGAACAAAACAAATAACTTTCTTTAGAATTAAGAAAGGTGTTTGGACACTTCATAATTGGAGAGGAAGAAGCGAACATTTTCATGTCATGGGCTTACCCGCTACACACACTGTCCATACCCGGATGACCCGAGCATCTTAACGGTCTTGGGCGGACGATGAACAATGCAAATTTCAAAATTATCCATCCAATTAACCCGCTTACCTTAATATCTTTTGAATTTGACCTGCGCATGTTTGATGCTTCAGATGCTCATGGACGATCATATCCGCTTGACTCCCACCCCCTTGTCCTATATGTCATACTTGTGAATTAAATCAGCTTGTTGTTCTGACTACCACAGTACCACCTCTCAATGTGACCCCTAACCCTTTTTTTTTTATTAAGTTGTGTACCTCTAGACATGCCCATGAGCCATATAATCCCACATTATATTATTTTCTAAATCTCACTTGCATTAATTTAATATCCTGAATCATGTATAGAGAAAGAATCCTTCGTCCAAATAGACATAGTCAAACTATTTGATATCAAAGTCATCTCATCCAACGATCGTGACAATGTTTACAACTTGTCAATGATACAACTATTTAGAGAGAGAAACTAATACTAGTAGAAGATTAGAAAGTCTTCTTTTTCATTTCCCGCTCCCGCCATCTTCCTCTCTGCTCTTTCTCTCTCTCTAAAACTTCAACCAACAACAAAACCACAAAGATGTCTCTCAATCAAATAACATCTTTATCAAGATCTAATCTTCTTCGACCACTCTTATCATCATCATCATCATCTTTGAATCGTTCATTTTCATCATCTACAGATGAAAACCCAATTACAATCGAAACATTAATGCCATTTTCTGCTCACAATTGTGAATTACCATCGAGAACCCTAGAAACAACACCAAAAGAACTTCTAACTTTCTTCAAAGACATGGCTACTATGCGTAGAATGGAAATTGCAGCTGATTCGTTATACAAATCGAAACTAATTCGTGGATTTTGTCATCTATATGATGGTCAAGAAGCAATTTCAGTTGGAATGGAATCAGCTATAACAAAAAAAGATTGTATAATAACAGCTTATCGTGATCATTGTATATTTTTAGGTCGTGGTGGAAATTTATTTGAAGTTTTTGCTGAATTAATGGGTAGAAAAGGGGGTTGTTCTAAAGGGAAAGGTGGGTCAATGCATTTTTATAAAAAGGAATTAGGGTTTTATGGTGGTCATGGGATTGTTGGTGCTCAAATTCCTCTTGGGATTGGTTTAGCTTTTGCTCAAAAGTATTCAAAAAATGGGACTGTGAGTTTTTCTATGTATGGAGATGGTGCTGCTAATCAAGGCCAATTGTTTGAAGCTTTGAATATGGCTGCTCTTTGGAATTTACCTGCTGTTTTGGTTTGTGAAAATAACAAATGTAAGTAAAAAAAAAAACAAGGGCTTAATTTCCTATCTTTTTGATATGACACAATTGAGCACACGATAAAACATAAATTCTTTTAATTTTTTTCGTTATAAAGTGCGGGCCAAGATTGTGGCCGGGCACTCTCATTTTCCTTTGTTATGTAGCAGGCGTGATGCTATGACCGACACCAGTCCAGACCGAATTCCGGTGGGCTGACGTGTCGGATCAAGATGTAAAGAGAGAAAAAATTTTACTTTCTCTCTCTAGATCATGGCCTGACATGTCAGCACACCGGGATTGGTGCCGGACATAGCACCATTTTCCTTTTTCTTATTGTTTGGTTGCTTGCTTTTGATAGTCGGAATGGGGACATCGGCTGAGAGAGCCGCAAAGAATCCAGCTTATTATACGCGTGGAGATTATGTACCTGGTTTAAAGGTAAGCTGCAATTTCTTTTGTTTGGATTTGGGCCTTTTCTATTGGGCCCTATGGGCTGATGGTGTAACTTTTATCAGAAAAATCAGTAGGCACCCCAAACACCTATGACTTTAAATTCCAGGCTCAGCTTGTTACTTTGATTAGAGTCTGGACTCCTAGTGGCATAGACACCCATTTCACTTGGGTGCTCCATTGTTAGTCCATGTCAAAGGCGCTTGAGAGTCTCGTTTATTTGAATAGTTTTGTTTTTTTCTCTTTAGGGTTATCTTTGTTTTATGAGATAAATACACTACCATGATTATGGATGTCTTCAAACTTGCTTCATAATGTGTAAACAGGTAGATGGGATGGATGCTTTTGCTGTGAAGCAGGCATGTAAATTTGCAAAGGAATATGCTCTGACTAATGGACCAATTGTGAGTATATATACTATCATAAAAACAGAATTGTAATGCCATGGATAGCCTCAATGGTGTGATCACAAATAGCCGTGTCGGTCTGCTTAATCGACCATTTACCCGTCACGGCACAGAAGAACCAGCTATGGGAATGACCTGCGTACAGTTCCTCCAGGCCTGCACCTGACCCGCTATTTCCTTATGGTTAGTCGGGGGTATGTGACCAAAATATGTGTACTAATCGTCTTATGGTTTGTGTGTGTGGTGGGGGTGGGGGTTATTTTGGTCAATACCCATAACACCTTAAGTTGCGTCCAACGAAATCAAACAAATTTTAGGGTAGGATCCCTATCGGTCATGTCGGGCATGCCTTGGATGTGCCAGACATGCCAGGGACTATAAACGGAACTCTTCGGGAGTCACTGCCCCAATATCTGAATGAAAAGATTTAGGTTTGCTCTATTGTTGTAGTAATGTATTTTCTATGGTGCCCACACGATCAAAACAATTTTCCTAAGAATATTACTTGATGTTATACGCAGATTCTTGAGATGGATACTTATAGGTACCACGGGCACTCCATGTCAGATCCAGGGAGCACATACCGAACGCGTGATGAGATTAGTTACATAAGACAAGTAAGTTCCTATACTTTTTATTCATTTTGATCCAAATTTAAAGGGTCCTAAATGTATATAGCTTCGTGTATTTGCTTGTAATTTGTAACTTCGGGAGTTTTTTCATTTCAGGGGCGCGATCCAATTGAAAGATTAAGGAAGTTGATTTTCACTCATGACGTAGCTACCGAAAAGGAGCTAAAGGTATATATTCTATTATGTTCTGTTATAACATGTAAATAGATCTCAACCAAATAAGAACCTTGATGATGGCTTGTGAGGAAATTCTTTCGCCTTCTACTTCTAATAGGCCATGAACTAGATCCGAATCATTCTCAACTAATCCCATAGGAAGTGATCCAATTTTTTTCATCGGGGCTTTCAAAGACTAAACACTGTCTTTTTGCAGGATATTGAGAAGGAAATAAGAAAGGAAGTAGATGATGCCATTGCTCAAGCCAAGGTAAGAAACACCACTTGCCATATAAATTATTTATAGGGTTTAGAATTCTGTTTCAGGGAAACTTTGCTTATTCTATTTTTTTTTTTTTTGAGAAATCGACTACAATCTACGTTAGTCGTTACAGGAATTGATACACCATGAAGATGTGATAAGCACGATAACCACCTAAGTTAAACTTATAATGAAAGAAGCCTAAAGCCCAACAACATGAAAGAGGCCTAAAGCCCGACAAACTTATTACATTATTTATGGAAACTTTGCTTAAAGTACTATTCTTCTGATCGATTTTTGTTACATATATACAGGAGAGCCCAATGCCTGAACCTGATGAACTTTTCACGAATGTGTATGTTAAAGGATTTGGAGTTGAGGTAAACAACTCATGTCATTGACTCTACCGGATACTTCTCCAACTCATCTATATATAATGTCTAACTTTCTTAGTTCTTACATTTTTTGTGTGGGAAAAGATAGTGTTTTAAGTCACTAATATGGAGGGTTATATCACATATAGTCGCCGTAGAGGGATGTGAAATTTAACGAATACAAGACATCAACTAAAAGTCGTTAAATGTAAGAGAAATGCATAATATATGTGCTTGTTCAAATAGTCCCACACCAAATGGGCACGAGTTTATATGAGTGAATGAACGTCTGACTTCTTGAGCTAGCTTTTGGTGTTTGAACCACCAATAGTACTTCCAGATAACTATTATAGTTCGCCTTGATGTGGTAGTAACGCGAATTTATTTTACATCACTTTGCCTCTTTTTAATCGATTTTGAAATAAAGCTGGCTTTTTAATCATCCCTCTAGCTCCTTATATGAAAATACTTCTTTTGTACTTTCAATCATAAATTAAGCAAAATCCGATCTCGGACTTAAACACTTAAAACTTTTGATTCCTTTGATGCAGGCATATGGAGCAGATAGGAAAGAAGTCCGAGCGGTGCTTCCATGAATCAGAAAAAATACACGAAAAATAAATTAGTAAGTGTGAACAAATAAAAGAAATCAATTTTGATTGTTTGAACTTCATTCCCTTGTAAAATTCGATTTTTCTTCTGTATAGTTCATTTTAGTTTGGGGTGTTCTATTTGCCATTTCCTGTGTTAATGCATTTCAGTAACTTGAATTTCTTGCTTTTTCACTTTGAAATTCGAATAAAAGGTTTGGCCTGTTTCGATAATTTTGTGTTCTTTTTTTTTTCTCAAAAGTGATTGTTATATCTACCTACATATGATCATTTGATTATGTAATAAATATGTTCGTGTACTTCGTAAAACCATTATTGGTTTCTTTTTTTTTATTGTTTGCAATTATTTTAGATAAGTTGGTCTTGATGAGAAGATTACTAGTATCGTAATCTTATGCATAGAGTGTATTTTTCTAGTATTAAAAGGGAGCTTCTAGTTGCTCTGCTTGGATTTGCATGACTGCCCTCCTTTGATGGTTGAGGTCGGGTATGGACCTTGTTTGCCTCTACTTTTCATGACAAGCCTACAAGTGTTGTTTAGTGGGATTGATTTCTCAGATTTTTTTTTTACATTTCCTCGGACAAGATCTTGCATATGTCTACGTCTTAATCTGGCTTCCGGAGCTCAGTTGATTGTTGCAGCAGTAACTCACGTGGGCAAAAGTTTTAAAAGTTGTAGGTTTAACAAGGGGCAGGCCAAATCTACCCCGAGTAGGTCCACAAAGTAAGGTTCGGAGTGACTTAAAAAATTAGTAACTTTTACGTCAATCCCAATTAAAAAAGTCTTTCTACATTGATGCAAAAACACAATTTGATGTAACATAATTTCCAGTTGTACATCGGGCGTTAAATGCCTATGCAATTTTTTTGCTTGTCACCCTGAAGCTAATACATTAAAGTCGTCCTACAATTGTCTAACAAAATTGATGTTGTTGTATACCACTATTCTCAAATTGTGTTGGGTCATTTAATATTGTGTATCTAGAGTTCTAGACCATGTTTTTTTTTTGTTGAAAGAGTATCTAGACCATGTTGGTTTGCCAGACGCTTCCACACTTCGAACCTAAGTGAGATTAGACGACGAGTTCTCCATCCTCCACGATAGGGTTATTTTCATCAACGCCATTTAACTCTCGTATTAGTAAGTTATAAACAATCCCACTCTTGTTTGTCGCTAAATAAAAGAAATAATTAATTTGATCAAAATTTGGCACTAAGCTCGAGTCTTGTCTAGGTATAAAAACATAAACAACTTGTTTAAAAAAAATACTATGGTCTCTAAGTTTTCAATCAGACCATATCAGTATTGTCTAGGTATAAAAACATAAAGAAGTTAAAAAATTGGCCTATGGTCTTTTAAGTTTTCAACCCTAAAACATTAACTAGTTTCCCAATGTGTATATAGTTCTTGAATACATACTTGGATCTAGTTTTTTTTTAAAGTTCCTCAAATAAACTGGACTTACTCAGACGAACCCAGGTTTTTTTTTTTTTTTTGATGATAAGACGAACCCAGGTTATTGTGGAAGCTCAATTCAATATAGGCCCCTAGGAGATTCCTTTTACAAAAAATTTACCCATTGCTTATGCTTACTACTAGTGGTTTAGTGATTGAAACATCCTAGAAAAGAACCTCTTTCACTAAGGAAAACGATCAAATGCCCGGCTCAATCCCAGCCGGGGTATGTGGCCGGGATTGGGCCGGGCATTGCATCACGGCTGCTTTCACTAAACCAGCTTGAAGGACTACCCTTGTTCCCCAAGATCAGAGGCCACCCTTGGCCACACTAGGGTAGAGAAAGCTACATTTGGCAGCATTCTTAAATATTTATTTCATTATTTTCCATTGACAAAAATAAACAGCATATTTTATCCGACTTCACCGAAATGTCACTTATTAGGTAAGATTTTCTACATTTTAAAGCGACTAACCGAAGGTCTCCTGAATTTACAAAACAAATGAAATGTCTAGAACAAGAATAAGAAGTAAAACCTTGATAAAATATTGAGTTTTCATGGGGGATAAAGTTGATAATGAAGAAGAAATATATATACACTTTCCATTTCAAAGCCTTTCTTTTCTGTTTTATCTTTACAACAACCCAACTACGCAGCTCAGGTGCAATCTGTTCTCCAAACTTCGCAAGTGATGACCCATTAGCATACACCTGTTCAACACAAATTGTAAAAACCACGAATTTTCGGATAATAGATTTTATCGCCACCAAAAAGTATTCAGAAAAAATTAACTTAGCATCCCTTCAAAAGATAACATCTGGTATAAAGTAAGTTATTTAAGTGGTGAAGAAGCTATATTGGTACATCAAATCTTCTTGGTATGTCTTATGGTGTTATTTATATCAGGATATAAAGCATACAGAATATTTCAAGTCATCAACAGATGGCTCAATTGTTTAGTTTGCATCTTAATACGAATTTTCCTAGCTTTTGATAAACACAACATATACTACCCGGTCTTCTCGACTTCGAGGAACTAGAGAACTTCACAATTTGAACGCAAACTGCCGAATGAATAACTCGTGAGTTGTGATAATATTAACTATTAAGACCACAAAGCTTCGCTGATTTAGTTTGATTGACGGACAGACTAACTACTCGGTAAAATAGCTGCTATTATATGTGCGAGACCCTCTCTAAAAGCAACAACGTCAATATAGCCGTAGCCCTAAACGACACCAGTTTCTGCATCAAGTGACATTGATTAACAGAACGAGTTCAATTGTTGAAGTTGATCGTTCATTCATGACCGACTGAAGTCACTGAACCACATATCAAAAAAGGTTCTATAAGAAATGGAAATAAAGGTTCTTGACAAGCACTCGTGTCATCACACTCTGAACCAGCCATTGAGGGAGAGCCATGTCCATATTTTCATTTTAACTTCACGCAAATCTCATTACCAAAACGTCTCTTATATTAATAAATGAATGTTTCTTCTCTTAGTGTCAGTTCCTGATATTTGTCAATGACCAGTTGGCACTTGGTTCTCCAAGTGTCACGACTCACAACAGAAGAACATATCTCAATATTAATGTGTTTGTATGAATGTAAAGAGTGATGCAGCTAAATTGCTAAAACACCAGGAACAGTTATCAAACTAATCTACCATTTTGAAATCGGAAGAATTGTAGTATTTGACGTTAACAAAAATACAAAAGGGCAAGCAAACTAACCAGAAAATTAACTTCGCAAGATAATCCCGAGTAGTGTCTATACTGTCAGAAGGGTCGACTTCACCATCTGGATAGCTTTCCATTTTTCCTCTCTCTGAATCTTCAAAAAAACCAGAGGCAGGATTATCTTTGTAAAATCCTTGCGAAATATTTTGCACAAGTTGGTGAATAATGTCCTCCACCTCCATAGATGACGGTCGAGATAGTTCTTTCACCTGCCGAACAGTTCAAAGCATTTGCATAAACAAACTAAGTCGAACTGAACAATCCTCTCCTGAATCATGTTAAAAATAACTTCAAATAAAAAAGTCAGTTCATTTACTATCTCGGGATCCAAAGACCGCAAGTACTCCAATAAATCGTCCTCCTCTTCCTTAAACTCCATTTTCATATTCTCCTGCTTCTGAGCATTCAGTTCCTGAAACAATGTAACCTTGATCGTCAGACTAGGAGTGAGATAAAAGACGCATACCATGAAAATGCCAAATAGGCATCAAAAGGACCAGTATGATTAGCAGAATAAGTTACTCAAAAGTGAAAGGAGGCGCGTAAAGCGTATGCAATAACATATGGAGGACATATAACAGAAGACAAGGTATATTGCCACATGAAATGCTCTTATGTCTACCAACACAACACACATATAGCAAATCATTCTTATGTCTACCAACACACATATAGCAAATCATTCACTAATTCCTCGATTAATTGTGTACTACAAATTAATAGAACATTTCTAGTGAAGGCCTATGCTTCGCGAAATGCCGAAATATACCACATATCTTTTCTTGAACAAAAGTGCAGGATATGTCAATTCCACAGTCTTTACATAATCTACTAGCAACGTTGTATATATATATATGTGTGTGTGTGTGTGTGTGTGTGTGTGTGTGTGTACATATTGAAACGGTGCTATTCATCTGTCTTGAATTCAAGGAATGAAGTTTCGGTTTCGGTGGAAATTTTGGTAGGCATGAAAATGGAAATAATTTGGTCATTTCAACCGAAATATTTCGAAATTTATTTCCTTAACATAGCATTGTTAGGAGAAACTTAGCTAAATTTCGGTTTCGGTAGGCATGGAAATGGAAATATTTCGGTCAAAATGACGGTCTTAATGCAAATTTTTCTCTCACACTCTCTTCTACGAACTTGAAATGTTTAATTCCTTGCTTGAATTTCTCTCACACTCTCTTCTACGAATTCGAAATATATAATAGATTCAATATAGCGGTCTTAAGGCAAATTTAAGAAGCCGCCACGTGCAGGAAAGCATGTGGGACAATTTTAGACTGGATGAGTCACACATCCCTTTAAAAGAATATCCTTGCTTTTGAATTATTTAAAAGGAAACATCGTCAAGTCCAAGAATCAGACTACCAAATATGGTATAAAAATACGTATGCGCAGTGGTTTCGACCGCAATTTTAGAAAGTAAATCAAAAAGTGCTACTGAGCAGTATCCCTTTGATTATAAATCTTTTCTATATAAGGCTAATAAAATGCTTTTAATTTTCTTAAGTGAATACAATACATGACTTCACATATATATATATATATATATATATATATATATATATATATATATATATCCTATAACAACTTCTTAATTCTTATACAAGCGTAGAGAAAATGTTATCAATTTCATTCCTATCCACCATGATTATTGGTTAGAACTTGGAACTTGTTAGCATGCTTTTAAGCTTGTCAGAACTTGGACAATATACGAATCGTAACAACGGAACCACGATGTTACAATGTTAGTTAAGAATTTGGACAATATACGAATCGTAACAACGAAACCACTTGTCAGAACTCCTAAAGTTAACTAATCGTTTTCGCTTGTGAATATCTATAGAAGTTTCAGCTTCTAATCCAGATTCTTTATCATTCTTTTTATGGGTATATAAAGATTGAATTATAAGATATTTCATACACCAAGAGAAAGAAAGAGAAAGGGATGACCTTCTCCTTAGTAGCCAACTCTGATTTCAGCATATTTATATACTCAAGAGCCTCTGGTGAGAGATCCCCAAGACTTGCAGGAGTTTCTCTCTCCACCAAATCTTCATTAGAACTACCCCCATCAAATACACCATCACCACTCTCTCTCTTATCAACACTATTTTCAGAACCTTCCTCAGGAACCTGAAAATAAACTGATACTTGTTTACTCCCAGGAGAAATATCAAAATTCCTCATCAGAGAAACCCTATATTCCACATTCCAAATAGTATACCTAACCACAAATCACCAATCAAACAAACAAATTCAGAAAAAAAATTCAATTTTTATAAGCAATCAAATCACATAAACGAAAAAGAACCTAAATTTAGTAGTCCCAATAAGTTACCCAGTAATGATGGAAGAGGCGAGGAGATGCTCAAGAGGTCCCTTAGAAACCCTAATTATAACTGAGAATTGATCAGATGGAAGTAACCCAAGCATTTTGGAGATAGTTTTTTTCATGGAATCTTTAGCTATTGAAGTAACTCCTTTGGAAATAAGGGATGTATCCAAAGGTTCAATTCGTTTGAGCATGTTACCAATTACAGAGAATTCACGATCGAAACCTGAATTCTTAGTGGAAACGAATTCATCAGCAACACCACCACTACCACCACCATCAATACCGGAGAAGATACAATCGACGATGACGGCGGAACGAGAGATCGGTCGGTAATTGTAAGATGAAGATTTCTTGGTGGTGAAATGAAATGGTGATGGGAGGATAAGGTTATGGCGGGAAATGAAGGTTGAAGATGATGATGAAGGTGGAGATTGGAGGGAGAGGTCACTGAAGCGAGATAGCAGAAAAGCCCTAGCTGTTGACGCCATACTCTTTTCTCTCTCTCTTCTCTTTCTCTCTCTACTTTCTCTCTCTATCTATGTCGTGAGCTCTGCTCGAAAGCGAGTCTGGGTAATATCTTCGAACTTTACAATTTCAGTCCGAACAGATTTGGTTAATTAGGGTAACGCCCTTATGGATTCCAATTTGTACTTGGCTTCCTTTCTATTTTATATAGGGTTATTTCCCAAATGACCCCAACTTTGTGACCAGCTTCCTGCCTGGGCCCCTACTTTAGCAATAATTTTCGTATGGCCCCCTTTTTCCGTTATCTTTAACATTCCGTTACTCTCTCTCCTCCATCTCATTTTCTCTCTCTGCCACATCATCTTAGCACGACACATCATCATCTTCTCCGTCAGGATCGGCCGGCCAAATTTCCGGCCGGCTACCTTCAAATTTTTTTTTTCTCTCTCTCTAAAAAAAAAATATTTTTTAAAAATTCTCTCCTCTCTCTCTCTAAACTACGGCGAAGGCCCTTCCCTTTGCCGGAGTTTTAGAGAGAGAGATGACATATTTTTTTTTAAAAAAGAAAAATTTAGAGAGAGAGAGGAGAGAGAATAACAAATTTATTTTTATTTTTTTAATGTTTGAAAGTCGCCGGCCGGAAAATTGGTCGGCCGACGACCTTCACCGGAGAAGATGATGAGGTGGCGTAACAGATGATGTGGCAGAGAGAGAAAATGAGATGGAGGAGAGAGTAACGGAAAATTAAAGATAACGGAAAAAAGGAGTCATACAGGAATTATTGCTAAAGTAGGGGGCTAGACAGGAAGCTGGTCACAAAGTTGAGGGCCATTTGGGAAATAACCCTTTTATATACACCCAAATCACATAAATTGTACACACATACATGGTCAAATCTTGGCCATTGGATATTTTACATAGTGGAGATTAGTTTTCAGGACAATATGGGGTTTGTACCGACTATACAAATCTAATGGCTAATAATTTTCATGTCGGTACACGTAGCCTTATTTTCGAAGTCAAGAGTGAATAAAGAAATCGTGAGTTTTATAAACTACCAATTAATTTGTTGAACTGCAAAATCAAGGATGTAGAACTAGAATTGATTTCTTCCCAATTGGGGTTTCTTTGTCCCAATTAGAAGTTTATAAAATAGAAGTGTAATACAATGTTTATTTAGTAATTGATTATCATGGCATCTTTAGGGTTATTCTTCTACATATCAACATGTCAATTGTTAAGAAATGGGATGCAGTCACCTCTAAGAAGTAAAGAAAACTGTACTGTACTCCTGTATACTTAGCGAATATTGTGTTGGAATCGGAGTCGATTTTGAATTGGTTCGAAGAGTCAAACTCAACATAACATTGCATTCGTCTCATCGAGCTCTTAAGTTTAAAGTCAAGAAGCACTTGAAATTGATTCAGAATGAGATATTCAAGTCTAAAGTTTGGACGAAAAATAATTGAGGTATGGACCAAATGTCATGAAGAAAATGTTGGTTTGGAGTTTTGTGCAATGAGAGTGCCTCTAGATCGACCAATGTGCGTTTTGTCTGCCCCAATCCAACGACCGCAAAAAAAAAAGATCCCTTCGAGATCTTGGTGGGGCGCGCACTTAACGTGGATCCGCAAGGATCCAACGACACACTTTCCACTAGTGTCGGGCATTGAGTGGGACATCTCGTTCTCGCCATCTAACGACTATTGACCTCTTCTCTGGGCTCCTTTCGGGATAAATCTGATGGTTGATGTTCTCTCTGCAATTTTGAACGAGATTTAAGGGCATGTATTCCAACCGACCAAGATATGTTGAAATTAAGTGAAAAGTCACAAATTTCTCAATAGATGTGTCACTAAAGCCCCAAAAGATGTGTCCCCAATGAATGCATCTATTCGATTCTTTGAATAGGACTCAAATGAACTCCAAATTTCAATCAATTTTCTCTAGAGCATCAAGTATTATTAGAAGATCATTTTAGCGAGTCTAAGTAGAACACTTAAGAGCATTTTCAAGGAGTTTCATTAGAAGTAAGTTCAGTTCACTGAAATTAAGTCAGAAGTTAGTGTACTTTCACGTTCGATCGCTTTCTAATTCGAAGTACTATTGAATCGAAAGCTTAATCATTATATCCTCGAAGACAAATGGCAGGAACTATGTGGTAATATACAAGGCGTCAATTTTCTTAAGGAAAGAGAAATACTTCGCCTCGATTAAAAATATTCTTCTTCGAGTCCTCCGATTTATCTTTTTCTCTTTCGTTTATCTGATTTCTAAGTCAAAGACAATATGATTTTTCAAATCAAGAAGTGTATTCATTTTGTAGCAATATATCAAACGCAGAAGGAATACGATTCCTCTCTTAAATTCTCAATCTATAGTTAAATTTGACTACGAATCATCTGTTCTATAGAACGGAGACTATTGGTTAGAAATATGAAAGATATTGAATTGTTTTCTTCCTTAGTCTTTCTCCATCAAATTAGAATAAAATGTTTTCAATTGATTTTCCATTAAAATCAAATCAAAGTAACAACCAGTTTCACCAATAACTCAGTTAAGTGACTCATTGAGTCAATTCGTTAAATCGGTAAACCGAAAATAACATACCGACAATCCCTATATAGATTACCTTTTAATTAGTTTCTATTTGAATGTTGTGATTTTACTCCCCTAACAAATCCATTTTTGTTCTTATTCACCTGGGCTAATTAAAGTTATTCAATAACCTAGTTTGTAAACACTCTGCGAATTATCTATTTATATGTTGATTATGAAGAAGGATGAGATTAGAAGAATGATTAATATAAGGAATGGTAGAACAATTCATTCACCCTCTACCTTTGACTTAATGAAATGAACCATTGAATTTTTTCATCTACCCTTTACCATTGGCCTGATATTTGAAATGTTAGGTTTATTGGACACCATATGTCTCCTGCACTAACAAATCAGTAGCTTAATACTCTATCCATGGAAAGATCATTTCTTATTTTTCCCTTCTTAGCAGATTTCATAAATAGGCCACAAATCGGTCCGTTCGGTTTACAAGTCCATCAGTAGAAGTATGGTTACCCAACTATAAATCATCTGTGACCATATATTGTTGCAACATATGACATTAGTGAACTTTAACAAGCCACTTACGGCCTTTTCTAGATAAAAGTCTAATCTTATTTTAATTCTCTTCAGGATTCATTAATTGTCTGGTAGGTTTTAAAGTCCATACGGTCCGATTATAATTCAGGCAACCACATTACCTAATATTTGGTCTTTCACTTCTATAGATTGATATATACACCAAAGTCTATAAGATACATCAAGATTTATTAATTCAGGCATGAACTTTGATCATATAAGATAAGTATTTTTGGTGTTTGGTGACAGTTTAAATTGTGGCTTTCTCTGGTCTGCTTTTTAAAAGAAAAGAGGTAGGCATGGAATGGGCTTTCATCCTTTAATGACATTAATGTGACGAAAATACCCTGGTGGAATAATGTTTTATTGAACTTCTACGGGTTATCTCCATTTTGGTCTCTAAAGATGACTAGTTGGCCAAAATGACCCCTCTAAAGATGACCAACGTTTAAAATGATAATTTTTTTGTCAATCAAATTTAACAGTTGTCTTTTTTAATAATCGTTCTATTCAAAATCAATACCCATGCACCTTGTCCATTCCTCTAAACTCGTTAGAACATGGTTGTTGACTGTTGGTTGGAGGACCGACAAACCTGCAGACAACCATCAACAGCAAAACCCTTATCTTCATCTCCTTTATCCCCCATCACCACCACTGGCCATCAAACGACACCATCCATCTCTTTATCCCTCTTCTTCAGTCGACAAACTGTCATGTAGAACTTCAGTCAATAAACCTGCCAAGAACACGAAGGAGCAGCTTCTCGTTCGTCTCCATGGAAGATTTGTTGAGGGAGGTCTTCACCTACATTGATTGGTATGTCAAGATAGCGAAAAAGCGAAGACAGAAAGAAAGGAAGAAAGATTAGAGGGGTGAGGCAGTGGTCATGGTGGTGGTGGTAGCAATGGAGGAGGAAGGATAAGATGGGGAGAATAAGATAAGGAATAAAACAAGAAGATTTGTAAAGGTAAAAGACATAGTGGATACTAATTTCGAATGGAAGAGTTCAAAAGAAGAAAATGTTCGTTGTTAAAGTTGACTAACAAAAAATTAAAAAAAAAAAACGAGCTCATTTTCGAAGTTGGACATTTTTAGGAGACTATTTTAGTAAATATATCATCTTTAGGAAGCCAACTGTATTAAGGCAATGAGGTAATTTCTATTTAGGTCAAAATAATATAGAAAATAAGTGAAAAAGCATACAACATTTGAAAATTATTATTCAGGTAAAAAAGTGTGCAAATACTAAAATACCATTTTTTGTCATTTTGTGTAACTAAATTCTTTTATTTTTATTTAAACTTTAAATCAACATAACTTTTGTTTGAGATGTCGGATTGCTATAAAAATTATATATTTAGAAATGATTTTTCATTAGCTTTCTAACAAGATCCACTTTCAATACTTTTTTTCAAAAAAAAAAAAAACCCCAGAAAAAACGGCGTTTTTTTCCTTTACGTTTTTCTGCAAACGTGTTTGCACCAATCTGTTATGCAAACGTGTTTGCACCAATCTGTTATGCAAACGTGTTTGCACCAATCTGTTATGCAAACGTGTTTGCACCAATCTGTTATGCAAACGTGTTTGCACCAACATGTTATGCAAACGTGTTTGCAACAACTTGTTCTGCAAACGTGTTTGCAACAATGTAAACTGCAAACATGTGTTTGCATAATGTAAACTGAAAACATGTGTTTGCATAGATTATCAGCAGCAGTTTAGATAAGAGATTCAAGTTTGAGAAGAAAAGAAAAAGTAGAAATGTTAGGAAACAAGAAAACAATTGAACTCCTGACAAAAAGATAACTAACAACATTGAAGTTGTTTCGAAAAGGATTAAAAAAGCGACGAACCACGTAATTATTTAGCATTGGAATGTAAACATTATCTAGTTCAGAGTACTCTTTATAGTCTTAATATAGTCTGAACTAAGTATACATAAACAAATTAATCTTCCTACCACCACTATCTCTATAACTTTTGTTCTCGCTCATAAGCAAAATGAATGTAAACAAACTCGCTTTCACCGTAAAGATCAAGAATAAAACCATAATGTTGGATCAAGAGAGTAATATCAAATTTCTCACTCATCATCTCAAAATACTTCATTCCTTCAGCCACAATACCTCCATGAACACAAGCACACAAAATACCCAAAAACGCACATTATTCAACATCACCCCATGATTCTGCATCTGAAAAATAAATTAAAGCATTCTTCATTATGACCATGCATTGCAAGGCCTGAAATGATGACACTCCATGCCATCACATCTTTATCTTCTCCCAATCCAGTAAACACCCATCTTTCTCTTTCAATACAACCACAATTTGCTTACATATCAAAGATTTTGGTTTTCAATAGTGAAGGAATTGCATAGTTCAACCAATATATTCTATCAAATGATCAGAACCTGCATACCAACCCTGAAGAACTACAACAACCTTTTTCAACTTCAAATATTAGAATTGTAGATCATTTTTCTTTCAACCCCATACCATTGAAAGAAAAATTACATGAGTTTCATTGAAGTGAAAATACTTAAATAATGGTTATACCCATGAACAGAGAACCATTGCTCCTGAAAGTGAGAACTTTTCCCAAAAGTTTTCAGTTACACTTCCTACTTCACTTTAAAAATTAATTCAGATTTCAACCAAATCTAGATAGATGAAGAAATGAAGTTTAATTTAGCACCACCCGACTTCTAATAGTAATGGAGTTCCAGGCCACTTACCAGGAAGCAACTTGAACATTTCTCGGCCGCCAATTCTTAGCAGCAACAGGTCGAACTTCCAAATAAGCTCAGAAATCAAAATGAAAAAGAATGATTAGAAAAGAACCTGTAAAATACCTAGTTGATCTATGATCCGTCATTGTTAGCATTATTGAAGATCAATATCCCTGAATCAAATAATCTAGGGTTTGCCTCACTTTTGTTCTGATGGACTAAAATATATGGGAGTCTTTCTCTCTCTGGAAAAATTGTTTGGAGATACAACTAGTAAGAAGGATAAAGATCGTTCAAATTGGAACAGGAAGAGAAGCGACAGGAGGTTGTTGAATCTTGAAGATGATTAACCATCTTGAAACGAAGAAGACAAAAGAAAAACCCTAAAGTTTTCAGTTTTTGAGAGAGAGTGATTTTGGTGGACAAGGGTATTTAGGGAATTAAAAAATAGAAAATGACCTTAATAATAGATATCAATTATTTTAAACCTCATGTATCAATACTCATATTATTTTGACAATTTTTAGTTAATACAAATTGTTACATGCTTTTTTAGTTATTATTAATAATATATTGGCCTAAACAACTATTTCCTCTGTCAGCAAAAAAAAAAAAAAAACAACTATTTCCTCTTAAATCTTCTCATTTTTGTAGCATAGGTGTAGAAGTAAACGTTCAAGATTAGAAGAAGAAAAGTCAAAGATGCATGCTTAATTGTTTTGTTTTGTTTTGTTTATGTATTATGGTTGACCTTATTTTCAATCTTCATTTAAGATTTTTAAACATGTTTTTCCTATACTACTATACTTTATAATTGTGCATTAGTACCTTGTGTTGGGCTATTAAGAGATAATCATGCATCTTGAATTTTATTATTAATAATATTGGAGGAGCAATTATTCATGTTCATCTATAGTCAAACAAAAAAATAGACTCCTTTCTTTATCAATAAGGTAAGGTTGCATCCAAGTATGTAATCGGGTTATTTCTCAAATAACCTCCAACTTTGTGACCAGCTTTCTGTCTAGCCTCTTACTTTATCGAAAGTATTTGAGTTAATTTCTATATGGCCCCCTACTTTGTGACCAGCTTTCTTTATAACCCCCAAATTTCTGTAAATTCAAATATGGCCTCCTATTTTCATGGAAATGTCATAACTATCCTTCCCATTAATATATTTTCAAACATAAAGAAGAAGAAGCTGGTTCATATAAAATTAGAGCTCTTTGTTGTTGATTTTTTGTGACATTACGAGTTTGGTTTATGTTTAGGGTTTTGCAATGTCTGAAGTTTGTGTTTGTGGATTGTACATGGTCTAAAAAAAACTTTTCTTGATTTCACGTGTTGATTTCTTTGTGAGGGTATTTGATTTGCTGGAGGTTAATCTACAGATTTGGTGGGAGGCTTATTTTTTGTACTATTTACCAGGGTGGAGTTGACAAATGAGGCTCTTTTATGATTAGGGTTTCTACCTTTCAAATTCTTGTATAAGCTTCAAGTTCTTCCATTATTGTTCATTTCTATGTAATTCCAAACCCTTCAATCCTCCACGATAGTAAAGAGAAAAAAAATGGAGATTTTGGTGGATGAAGATGGGGTTTGTGGTAGCAGAGAAAAAAAAATACTTAATGAAGGGAGATAAAGAAAAAAAAAAATTAAGAAAAAAAAACAAAATAATAATTACTGAAATGCCATAAGGGCAAAACAGATATTTTTGACAAAGATTGGGGGCCAAAACGAACTGCCTGACATAATTTGGGGTCAAAACGAACTGTAAGACACAATTGGAGACCAAAACGACCAGTTAGTCACAAATTGGGGGTCGATACAAAATTAACCATTTTTTTTACTATCGTTCAACATTATCTTTTAGAGTGATTAGGAAGACTTAACACTAACAAGGGCATATAGAAATTAGAAAACAAACACTATTTCATGAAGGTTACAACTTAATGAAGTCTATGTCTACGATAAGTTAATAACAAATTCTATGTTTTAACAATCAAAAGATTAGTTTGAGACTAATATTGTGCGCAAGACATCAAATGAATATGATTCACAATGGTAGCAATCAATGCTAAAAGTTTCTTTTATTCATCAATTTATCGAGACAGAAACGGGAACAATAGCAACGGATTTCAATAAAAATAATGTCCAATTTGATTATTATTCAAAAATTAAAAAATTCAGTTGGAATGACTTCAAAGTTCAAGCATTTCAATTTGATTTCAATAAATAATGTCTAACTTAATTGTATAGATAATATATATAACATTTAATTCTGTTCAAGTTCGAGACACACGGACAAGTCCGAAAAAAAGACCGAACCCGACTTAGAAACAAAACCAGACCTAAACACCAAATCAATCAAAAAAAAAATCGACCCATTCTAAACGGGACTTTTTTGGTATGGTATTGCTTCGGCCTTTAGTTTCAACCCTACTTTTTAATGGAAAATTATGAAAATTTCAAGACGTATGGTAAAGGTTTGTTTAGAAAGGAACCTCAATTTTGGTGAGTGGCCCTTCAACTTTTCTCTAATGTGATATTTTTTTTTTTTTTTTTGCTGACAGTTTCTCTAATGTGATATGATCTTCAATTTTTAAACCAAACTAAAGTGTATTAATGGAGGTCCATCACAAGTAAGATGGTTGTGATTTGGTTTTAAAGGTTATCACATTTTATATACTCCATGGCAGATTTGATCTCTCCCAAAACGAGGTGATTTAGAAGATAATATTAGATGTCATCTAACAACATAAGAGTATTTGTATAATGTTAATATGATCTAAGCCAAGAACAAAAATTTACACTTCTCTTTTCTTCTCTCTATAGAAAAAGAGAAAGAAAATCAACCAAAAAAACAAAAGAAAGAAAAAAAGAAATAAATTAGTAGTATAAGATGTTAAATAAATCACAGAGATTCATATTCATTTGTTTGTCTAAATCTTCTCGATGGTGATTCTAACGATGATGGTGGATTTAAATCCGGCGACGGTGGAGATGAATCCGATGATGGTGAAGATGAATCTGATAATTCCGATGATGATGATGATGAAGAAGATAAATCTGATAAATCCGATGATGATGATATTGATGCTTCTAATGGTGGAGATGAATCTGATGAGAGATGAAGATCTGTAGATGAATTTTGTATTAACTTTCTTTTGTTATTTGATCGTTTCTTTTCATCTCCTTCAAATTCTTCTCTTATTATATAATCTTTCAATCGTTTAACATCTGAAAGTTGAACTGGTTTTACTAAGAATTCCTCTGCTCCTTCCTCTAAACATCGATTAATCCTTGTTAATACGTTTTCTGATGACATTATCACTACTGGTATTTCTCTGAAAGTCGATGATTCCTGAACAAATTCAAAAATCAAAATCAAAATCTAAATTCATTGAAAGTTCATATTCATAATTCCTCTGAAACAAAAAGTTTGAAGAATCAGAGTAAAACCTAACCTTGATCTTTTTTAGAAGTTCATATCCAGTCATTCCAGGCATCCAGTAATCAGTAATGATCAGATTCACCTTCAAACCCTAAATTTTATAAACAGAAAGATCATTAATCATACAGATTCATCTCGATCTAACAACAAAAAAACTTAGATTAATTAAATCAATTATTCAGGAATTTTTACTTACATCAATTCCAACTGAGTTATTATTTCCATCTAATCCAAGTAATTGAAGAGCTCTTCTTCCACTATCAACCGCAGTTACTGAAATTTTCCCAAATTCAGAAATCAGAACAAAAAAAAAGCGCCAAAAATGAATGAATAATTGGTGAAAACTATTCAAATAAAATACCTTTACAGGAAGAGATCTTGAGCAATCGTTCGATAACCTTTCGATCTATGATACTATCATCAACAGCAAGAACATGAAGTTCTTGAGAATCAAGAATCGGAGATGGAGGAAATGTTTGTAGCTTTTCCGGCCGAGGAAACAGATCAATACTCGCCATTCCGATTAGATCTTTGACGGAAAATTCTTCTTTCTTCTTTCTATCTTCTTGTTGATGTTGTTGGTTTGAAATTTTTGATGGTTGTTTGTATTGAAGAAGATTGAAGAGAAAATGAATAATGAAACTGAAAGGAGTTTTTTATTTATATATATTAAAGAAGGTGAGAGAGGATTAAATTGAAATTATTATTATTATCTATCTGTCTGTCTCGGTCTCACACACACACACACACTCAAATCTTTTCTGTGTCAAACAAAATCAAAGAAAATCTACTTTTTTAAAGCGACTTCAGATTCTCTCCATAACCTTTTCTTCTGATCTGCCAAATCAATCCGCAATTCTCTCTCTCTCTCTCTTCTTCGATCGTTGTAATTGGTTACTGATATAGGGAAATATAATTAAGGGTACAGGAAGATCAAAGTCCTATGAAAAGGAACATTTAGTGTATACTCTTGTACAAAATGAAATGTACTCGCCAACTGCTGCTAACTCACGCATCCACTCTATATAAAGAGGTCATTTGATTCACAACCGAAATGAAATCCATGATTTATACGGTATTGATATAATCATATTATTTGTTACTAAAAATAATTGCAGTCGAGTTGGAGAAGAGCGAATGAAAATCCACTTTCTTTTGAAAACATAAAATCTCTTTATCCTGTCACTCAAATTCGAATGAGATTGTCTTGCCTTACTAATTGATACTCTACTAGGGTAGTCAGCCTCCTTTTTCTCTCCATCAATTTTAACTTTTATTACGATATTGTATTATTCAGTTACCAAATCGACATTTCAATTACACCTATATTACAAGAAAAAAGATGTTTTTTGGATCTCCCTACGATATTGTATTTTTAACTACTAAAATGACCTTTCAAATACAAATGTATTACAAGAATGTACATTATTCTTTAGATATGTCGTACTAAATTGATCTGGAATGATGTCTCTCTAGTAATTTTAACTTTTACTACCATATTGTATTTAGTTAATAAAACGACTTTTTTAAGTAAAAATATATTACAATTATGTGAAATCTTCTCTGATTCTCAGTACTATATTTATCAAAAATTACCAATCGCCTTCCCCTTTTATCTCTAGCAGTTTGAATTCTTAATAGGATATTTTGTTTTTGGTTTATTAAAATGATATTTCAAATACAAATGTATTACGAGAAAGTGAAGTATTCTTTTGAATGTCCCATATGAAAGTTGTATTTCCCTCTATCAATGGCTCAGTAAAGGGAGAGAAATGGGAGGGGCATGGAACAGACGTGACGACATAAACTGGGTACTGGGTGGGGATCGGTGAAGGTCATTACCCAACAATTCGTGGGTGACAGGTCTCATAATGTAACATGTTACATGTTTGTTACCAGTGGTGGGTTCATAGCTGATCGACACATGGATCTGCCTTTTACTATTGTGTGGTTCTCTTCCCACAGGAAACCTAGAAGTGGTTAGTCATCATCTTGCCGTTAATTAATCAAAATTAAGCAATAATGGAGGTTGTGGACATTGCAATGTCCACAAACATCTATTATGTTGGTTGGAGGCATTTGAAATGTCTATCATTTTCTCTCTGGTATTTCAAATATCTAAAGTATCTTTGTTATTCATGTAAGACATTTCAAGTATCTAGAATAATTTTGTCGTTTAATTAATCAAAATTAAGGAGTTCTGGTTGTGGAGGTACCAGATAGGAGGAGATGGCAGTGTCCACTAATGTTTGTGATGTTAGTTGGAGACAGTTTAAATGTCTTTCATTTTTTTCATTTAAAACATTTCAAATATTTAGAATACCTTTGTTATTCGTTTTGGACATTTCAAATGTCTTCCTGTGTCTCTATTTGAGGCATTTCAAATATTCTTTTTATCTTTTTTATTTGTTCTTGACGAAAAATTATAGGCAATTTAATAAGAAAAGTAAAAATATAATATAGTTACAATCATATAATTATAATACCGCATTATAATATTATTAAAATATAATGTTAAGAGCGGCAGATTGGGCGGAAAAAACTTTTGGGCGGAAATTATTTATAAGGATATAATTTTTTAAAATGATCATAACTCATGTCTATAAATCCAGTTGTTTCGTTTTCAACCTTTTTCAACTTAAACAACGCCAGTTTCTCTCTTTAGATTCTAGCTCTGACGAACACACTAGTATTTATTCTCGTTAGTGTCCTAAATATATGTGACTCCTATTACACATTTTGTTTGTATTGAAAAGTTTACATTTGTCTTGATAATTTGACGATCGTTCATTTTTTCTTTCATTAGTTTCTCATGTAACCTTTCCTACAAGTGGACAATTTGTTTCGAGCAAATAATAGCTTGCACCGAACAAACAACAGTTTGAAAAACAAGTTCGATCTACAAACACATCTCAAGTATATTTTAAAATATCAAATGAAATCCTATATATTAAAACAACTATGTCGGTTATGTGAGGTGTCTGGCCATTCATTTTCGTTGAGATTTTGACGGAGATCACATTCGAACGGATGATATAAAACCATGTTCCTGTAAATCGACTCAAAATGGAAGGGTAATAGTGTCATTCTACTTTTCTTCAAAATTAGTTATTGTAACTACTTTTCCACTTTCTTCTTATTCAACTTTTCTCACGGTTTCTCCAACAAATCTTTCCACAAATCTTCTCTATTAGCAATCGGGTTAGACTTATAATTTAGTTTAAAAATCTTACTCCTATGTTCTCCATAAACACGACGTTATATCTCCGATCTCTCTCCCTCCTCTGCAACTATCTACTTATAGTGACGAAATTTATGAATTATTAAGTGAAGTTAATTAAATTGAGCGTAATTTATGTTGGATTGTTGTTAATTTACACAGAACAATTTGAGAACGTTAGAGGTAAGTACTTTATTTTGAATTAAGTTTAAATTTATTTTTCTCCTTCTTAAGGGCGTTAGCCAAAAGGAATCTATCGCGTCTGTATGACGCGACAGAAACCTACTATATAGAAACATATCAAAATTGATAAAATAAACATCACTAAACCAAATAAAAATAAATAAAACTACAGTAAACACTCATCATAACTAAGAACATCTCTCATTTCGTGAAAAAGAAAAAAACTTGTATAAACACAAACAATAGTTTGTAGAAATAAACAACAATTTGTAGAAAACAAACAACAGTTTGTTGAAAATAAACAATAGTTAACAACAAGCAAACAATAGAAGCCTAGTTATGTCACTATTAGAAAAATGTGAACTTCACCTGCATTTTTTGTGTTGAAATAATCTCACCTGCATTGGTAAATAAAAATTATGACGTAAGCCACTGTCATTTGGTGGTCTAAATTATATTAAGACCACATTATTTTTGTTTTTTCCGCCGTATTGACATTCTAATTGTTGTTTTTGCCGCTAGACGAAATTATTTTAGCCCGAACCCCTATTTTCATAATAGTATTGCAACATAATATTATTAACGTATTAAATTTTATAATATCATATTAATATAAAGGTATATTATATTATTATTACAACATCATATAATAATATAAAAAAAAATATAAAGAATGATAAATATCTACCAATTGTCCATCAATAATAAATGTTCGATGACCACGAAATTCAAAAATTTATTTTCAAAATATCAGTAAAAATATTATATTAAAATAACAATAATAATAGTATAATAAATATCCACTAATTGTCCATCAATGTCTATTGATATTCAGATGTCCACGAATGTTCAGAATGTATAGGGTCGGGCATGGGTTTAGGCGACCGACCAACTGTCAATCAATGTCTATTGATATTCAGATGTCCACGAATGTTCAAAAAGTACAGGGTCAACCATGGGATTAGGCGACCCAGACAATCGTTGATGGGTCATGAAAATGTCCCATCGGAGTCGTTTAAATTAGCAGAGTTAGTCTGTTTCGAGTCTTTATTGTAATAAAATGGTTGGTTTTCTTGATTAGGTGTCTTTTGCAGAGTTAGGTGTGAAAAACGGTTAAAAATGAGAAAAAGATGCATAAAGGGTATTTTGGTCATTTGGAGTCAAGGACATTCTGGAAATTTGGCCAAGGTCAGTGCGTGGTTGAAAAGTAGAGGTCGAGACGAGTCCGTAGGAGAAAACGGAAGTCAAATCGGAGTCCGGACGAAGGAATAAACCAAGGTCAAAGTCAGGTCAACATTTGGTCAGCATTCGGTACAATGTCGGGCAAGTTTCTGGCCCGCGGTATGCTTAGGGACACGTGTCGTAGTTCGGAGGTCGGAGCATCGAAATCCCGTGTTTCCGCTGGACATCGAAGTGGCCCTTATAAGTCTGATTCAGTGTAGCGCGTCGCAGCTTGCTCCAGTAGTCCCGCCCCCACGTTATAATCTTGGCCGCAACCTCCCGCGTCATCAAGATCGGACGGCTCCTGTGCATCCCGTGTTTTATTGACTATCCCGTGCACCCGAAGCAGTTTAAGTACCGTGCTCCGAGACACGTGGCCTTGTATCGTCACTCCAGATCCTTGCGCGTGAGAATCGACGGCTGCTGTTCCTTCCGCAACTTAACACCATGATTCCGGCCACACCAAATCAAACCGAAATCCAACATTAAACCCTAGCCGCCAGCCTAACTAGGGTTTTATCCTTTTAAACCTTCTATTTACCCTTTTAACCCTCATCTTCACACCTTTTACCATTTGACCCAACCAAAACCCTAACCCAACTCTATAAATAAATCTCTTGCTCCTCCATTAAAGGCTAGACTTAAAATCCCTCTCAAAAGGCTTCCTTCTCTAATTTCTAAGCCACTTCTCCTTCTATCTTCTAACCCTAAACCCATCTTCTTCTACTTTCTCTACCGCCTTCATCTCTTCTTTCTAATTTCTTTCTCCTTCTAATTTCTTCTTCTAACCTTCTAATTTCTCCATACCTTCTTCTCTAAATCTCTTCTTCTTCTATCTCTCTTCTAAAGTTCTCTTCTTTTATCTTCTAATAAGTTATTATTTGGAGATTTGGGTGATATTCTTGAGACACTTGGAGCTTAAATTGGACATCAAAATGGAGATACATGGGAGTATGGATTGTGAACATTCTTGGTGATTTCTTTCCATTAATCTTTTGTAATTCTATTTATTTTATGAATTCAATGAATATTATTTTAGATTCCATGAGTAGCTAAATTTTGTATCTAGGGTGTAGAGGAAACCCATATTTGGGCTTATTTTGAGATATGTTATAAATCAATGAATCCTTATTTTGAGTTTCAATGTCTATTGATTGTCATTTCATGTTGATTCTATAACCTTATTATCATTCATGTATTATAATTAGATATTTCATGCTTTTATTGATTTATTAGATGAGATATGCCTTTTAGATCTTGAATGATAGTGTAGGAAATTAGTTTTATATGATAGTCAATCATACATTCTTGATTTTGAATTGTGTTATTAAAGAATATATTCCGAAATCTACATAGTTTATTATGTTAGATTTTGAGTTATACATGAGAAAAGGGATTTGTAATTAATGCATGTTTTAAGTAGTCCATTTATGTGGTGAAATCGAAAACCCTAGATTCTTCTTCTCATCTTGATTTCATTCTTATTAGTCTATTAGTATTGCTTTCTTTTTTTCATAGTAGTTTCCAAATCAAATCAAAAGTTTGAAAGGGGGTTTAATTCGAGATTTAGATAAAATAGCTTGTCCTTTGGAACGAAACTCGACTTATTAGAAATACTATAACTTGACCCCGTGCACTTGCGGGAATAGACCTATTTTTAGGCCTATCAAGTTTTTGGCGCCGCTGCCGGGGACTAAGCTTGAATTTGTCTTATCTTATTTCTATATTTGGAAAGTTTTATTTTTGGTAAGTTTTTATTTTTGGACACTTTGACTTGCTTTTCCATTTTTGGTGTGTAGAACGCTAAGGAGCAATGGAAGAGGCGCAACAAGGAGAGGAGCTCAAGAAGGAAAATTTACATTTTATTTTTAGTATTTTTTTTTATTATTTTTGGTGAGAGAGAGACTTTTAGACTTTCTAGTTTTTATTTTTGGTTTAAACGTTTTGACCCTAAATTAGAGGGCTTGTTAATTGTAACCGAAAACCAAAACGAAGCCTCGGGTTCGCACACTTGCGGGAAGAGTGGCCCGGGTCGTCTACAAAGGTCGTCGCCCGTCTTGAACGGGAGGTAACTTCTAGATCACCCACGAATCTCCTGTAAGTGGGTAATTGTGATGTTTTTGCTTGCCTAATTGATTGTCGAACTGTTAGTTTAATTATCATATTAGTAAGGGCATTAACCCATTACAAGATAGGAGTCGGATTTCATCACCGGTCTCTTGCCCATTTAGGTAACAACATTGCGCAATCCCAAGCCTCACTTAAAATTAAAAATTGTTTTAGACATTGGCCAAGGGTAACGAGCTTATAGGATCTTCTTGACAAATCTCGAACTTGATTAGTATTTGGAGTTTTCCCAGGAAGAGGGAACGATCTAAGCGCACAATTCTTGATCGTTGTACTGTGACGGAGTAACTCCTTATAAGAATCATAGTTCAAGCTTTGGAAAGAAATAGAAGCTGTCTAGATCAATTTTTAGGTGAAAAAGACTACCCAGTCGTCTAGATTGTGTCTAGGTTGCTTGGTTGAGTCAGCTTGCTTGTGTGTGTGTTTTCCTTAGGATCTTCGTAGTTTCGTTACTCTTTTAAAACAAAAAAAAAAAACCAAAAAAATGGAAGGATTCTTCTATGAGGACGAATTGGAAGAGAGACGGAAGGAACAATCATTGTTAAGAACACAAGAGATACTTTTACGGAGCATGTCTAGACTTGAGGCGACTAACGCTACTCTAGATAATTTTGACCAGTCCCGTAATGATGGTCATGACGTCGATAACTATTGGAATCATCATCAACCTCAACAAGGTTGTGTCTCTCAGTTACAAAATACCAATAATTATCAACGTTTTAACTATCAAAATTATTTTGAAAATCCGAGGGATAATGTCTATGGTGATAATTATAGGGAGTATTGTCAACCTCAAGGAGGTTATGAGTCACACTATGCACATGTCAATAGTTCATCCTACAGTCAATATAATGAAGAGTTTTATGATCCAAACATGTCCCAACCACCTCAATGGGATAACATTCAAACTAATGACTCTTCATCATCTTCATTAGACAAACTTTATAGTCTTCTTGTCAGGACTAATATAGAGCTTGAGCAGAAAGGTCGGGAGCTACGAGCTGAAAGATTAGCTCTAAGTGAAAGAATTAGTGAAAATCTAGAATTGTCCCTCAATAAAAAACCCAACATCATAGATGATGAGTCCTTTGATAATATGGAATGCAATACACAATATCATGAGTCTTATGATGATGAGGATGGTAGTATAAATGAGGCGAATACTTTGTTTGATCCTACTCCATGTTTAGTTTCTGACCATAGTATTTTGCCAACCATAGAGTCGCCGCTATCATCATATGAGTCCATTGCTGAGGAAACTCTTGAACCACCTTCAGAGAAACCAAAAGCTGAGTCTGTTTTGTCTCCCGAGTCTAAACCTTCTACTCATCTTAATGATAATCTTTTGGATCAAACTAGATGTCTTACTAAAGATGAAGCTGATGAACTTTGGCTAGTTGAAATGTCCAAAGAGAGTGATGACTCACTCGACTTAGGTGAAGTTCTAAACACTAATGAGATCATAATGAAAGATAGTTTGTCTGAGTCTTTACCGAAGGAGATTAGACCCAACTTGGAGGTAATTTCAATACAACAAGCCAATGAGGCTATTTTAGAACCTCCGAATTTGAGTGTTGATCTAGGTGAATCAAACCTCTTCAATAGTCATGCACCATGTCCCTCGGAAGTCCAAGTAACCTCGTGTCAATCACTTGTGTATTCTTCCATAGTCTCTCAATCAATTTGTCATGTTTATGAGGATCCATTTTATCCAATGTCTTTCAACTTTAGTTTATCGCCAAACTTAATGATTGTTGCTTCATCTAAGTTTGGGGATAAATCATTCACATTGGAAGTCTCACTTAAACTGCCATATCATTCCATGGACGTGAGACTGAACCTTCCTGGATACTTCATCTTTTGGGTTGACCCTCAAATCTTCCGATTACTATTGTATGGGGAGTCATCAACCCTTAATCTAGTAGGTTTACAGTAACTTTTCTTTCCTTTTTCTTTCATCATCGTCTGGCTGAAGACGATAAACTTAGCGCTCCTTGGGAGGCAACCCATGCTTCTGATATAGGACAGTGGAGTCTGGTAATATCTTTCCTCTCATCTTTTTATTTTTTGGCATAGTCTTCAGAACATTGAGGACAATGTTCGGTTTAAGTTTGGGGATAAGGAAGAACTTTTTGCTAAGTCCTTCATTTCGAAAATTCGAGAGGGTTCAAAATTTTTCAATTTTGACCGAAAATGTGAGTCTAATGGTTGTTTTTGGCTTGTTAATAGTTATAGAGTCGAGTTGATCGTACTATCCGGTTGTTAAAGGTTTCTTCATGAATTTCGAGTCTTGAGGTCGTCTGTGTGCTAGCCATGTGAGTATTATGGAAGTGAAGGGTAGACGGTTCCGAGAGAACTAGATTAATCTTTAGTGGAGACTTAACCCTTGTGAGATTTCTGAGCCTTTCTATCACCTTTGAGTGTACTTTTTTATGTATTTTTTATGCACATTTGTATCATGGGTCAATTGGGTAGTAGAGTTGGTAGAGTAGTTGATTATAAAGCTAAAGGTTTAATGTTCGACTTCCAAGAATTACATTATTTTTTAAATAATTTATTTCTTTCAAAGAGGTATATTTGTACGTTCGCGTAGGGCCCCACAAAAGTCATGACTATACTGAAAAAGTACATTTTTGAAACATCAATAACAATATATTATTTCATTTGATAAGATAAGAATATTTTGGTGATAATGCTTATTAATTAATGCATATCCTCGTTCATCCATATGTGTCCACAGATACCCAAAAATATATTTTCAAATTATTAGTAAAATGTGTTATATCATCTGCCTGGTAATATTCTAATAATAATAATAATAATAATAATAATAATAAATGATAATAATAATAATAATGTAATAATAAACACCTACCAATTACACGTCAATGTCCATGATATCCAAACGTCCATGAAGTCCAAAAATGTATTTTTGAAATATCAAAAGAAATGAGTTATTTCATATGACAATAATAATACAAATGTTAACAAACATCCACCAATTGTTCATCAATGTCTACATATATCTATATTTTTCCGGACATTTAAGTCCAACTATTCATTTTAATTAGACCTAAAAAAATATATATATATTTTTTCTAAAACTACCTTTGTGGTATTATTGTAGTTTAAATGTTTTTAAGATATATTCACCTCAATCTTTTTTCTCTTCTCCGCAGCGTCAAACCTTTCACCTCACATCTTCTTCTTCTTGGTCGGGGACTGACAACCTTCTCCCTTCGACAATTTTTTGCGACCGACAACCTTCTCCGGTCGACAATCTTAAAAGAAAACAACTTCTTCTTCTCCCCCCTTCACCACCATTGCCTTCTCTTTCTCTCTTTATATCTCTCTCCCTCTTTCTTTCTCCTCTTTGTCTCCACTCTCATTTCGTTGGAATCGAGGCTAAAGAAGATAAATCTCTTTGTCCATCTCTTTGTCTGATCTTCCCAGACGAAGGATCTCTTCTTCTCTTCTTTTGAAACGAAAAGTTTGGGCCTAAGGTTGAACCATATATCCAAATCAGACTTCGGCGAAGGGGCGCCTTGAAAGTGAGTGTGGAGAGAGAGGGAAGAAGAAAAAGAAGAATAAGGATAAAAAGAAAAAATGGATTGAAAGTCGCCAGGCGGAGGTTGCTAGCAGGGCAAGCTTCTGTTAGAAAAGAAAAGATGGGATAAGGAGAGATGAAGAAGTGAATGAAGGAACGGAAGAGATGATGTGGAGTTAATGTTTTAACATCATCCGAGGATTAATTTTATTTTGGACTCTAAGGATGTTTTCGAAAAAAAGAAATAATGAATTTTTTTGGCCTTAGGGGCCAAATCAAAATGTTGGATTCATGTAGGGCCATAACGGCTAGTTGGAAAAAATTTGGGGCCAAAACAGAATAAAGCCATTTTTACATATGTATCTCAATAACCTTTGCTTTTTTTTGTTTCTTTTTTTCCTTCATGAACAGCTCAAATATAATATATATATATATATATATATATATATATATATATATATATATAAAATATATACATTTGACAATTCACTTAATGTAGCTAAATATAAAAAATTATACAAATATTAAAAACTATATAAAATTAGTAAAATATGACAGTTGACTCAAACTGGTTAGAACGTTATTCATAAACAATCCTTCTTAAAAAGAAATTAAGGGTGAGATTTTTTTACATAATAGGAAGAATTATATGTGGTGAGGTTTGTTGAATGAATGTGGCCAGAAATAGGCTAAGGATAGAGAAACAAAATCCCAAGAAGATCTTTCTTTTCCCACAAGGTTTGGACTCAAAATTTCTTGTTCTCTTTTAAAAAGAATAAATAATGGGGATTTCGCTTTTAAGGCCATTGGCCCTTCTTTCTCACAAAAAGACATCAAATGAGCTATACAAGAGAGACAATCAGAAAAGAAAGATTACTAGGATCTTCCCCACCAATAGTGGAATTACTATGACAGATATCAAATTGTTTAGAAGATATCAAATGTAAATTCATGGGTTGTTATAGTAAAAAAAATAATTACTGCATAACTTATCTAGTTGAAAGATAATTAGCGAGACAAATTTAACTTTAGACCCTTTATTTTGAGCAATCGCCCAATACAGTCTAAATCCTAATCAAATTTTCTTAAGTAGAAATTTGTAATATAAGCAAAACTTTTAAGTCATTAGTGTTCTTGAAAACTAATTGAACCAATGTATCATTTGATCAGTGCTCACCTATTTTGTCGGTTCTATCTCTCGTTGGTAAATTTAAGTGTAACATCTTTACCATAGCTCTTCTAATTAACAGGTGATGTCGACATTTCTTATGTGCTAATTTAACAAATGCATATCTTATTTATTTATTTTGAGAAATAAATCTAGCATATATTAATTTTACAGGAAATTGGGTCGGAGGTCCAATTTCATGTTTTTTTTTGTCAAAAAGACAAGTTATCTTTTTGTCCTTTTAGGCCCCATATATAGTTTGGAAATAGTCTTGAAGGACAATTATAAAAACACTCTCATTTCTAATGTCGAAATTACCCTTAGAATCATAGCTTGCGAAGCTTTGCATTGCTTTGCAATCTGGTTTGCCTTACAATGACTTTGCAATCTGCTTTGCAGACTAGTTTGCACTACTTTGCAATTTGGTTTAAGGGCTTTGCAAACTGGTTTGCAATCTCGTTTGCAAACTGGCTTGCACTGTTTGCAATCTGATTTGCAATAAGGTCAGTTTCGTCTTTTCCCTATATCAAATTATTTACAAAAATGCCATAGGGAGCTAAAGCCCATAAAAAGTTGATGAATCCTTTTTAACCAAAGCTCAAACTTTTTAGGGAATTTTGATCACATTTCCATTAAATTTTACGCTTATAATGTGTTTTAAATTAATATTTGTGGTGTACAGTTATAATTCTCCCGTAATGATCACGACGTAAAAGATGATGGTTCTAGTCTTTGTGGATTTAGTGGTCTCAATAGAGTCATTTGAAATTTAAATCAGGTCAAAGTCCAGAGATGATGGGGAAACATGTAGACCCCTCAAAAAATACAATGAAGAGTCACCATTGACAATAAAACTCGACAGGGAAAATATTTTCTCAAATCTCATGAGGAGTGGGGAAGAACGAATCTTCTCTCTCTCTCTCTCTATTTTGGTCCACTCTCAATAATTAGTTAGACAGTAAAGAGAGTCGGCGTGAATGCATGATCAATGGAGTAGATAGACGGGGAAGGACCAAAAACCTACCCACCAACCCTACCAACAGGGAGCTGTGGGTAGAGTTGGGCAGGGGAGTTTGTTAATTCATTGATTTCTCATTTGGATAGATTCACATATCTTTCCACCCATATGTTAATCATTTAATTATTTCATACTTTAATTTTCAACTTTCTTTGATTGTTCTCATTTTTAGATTTCAAAGTTAAAAATAGAAAAGAGTTACCTACCGGAAGGACCATCACTAACTGTAAAGAAAAATTAGATTGACAAATGAATCGATATTTTCTCCTCCAACTAACGGTTGATCATATTATATATTCAAAGGCAAAAGTGCTATGACGTAATCACTTGCAAAGGCAAAATTATAAAAATCCCACCGTATCCGTATTTATCTTACTAAATCTCATTTTATCATCTCTAGCTTTTATTTTAGGGTTAATTTTGTTTTGGACACGATAAGTTTTCCGCAATTCGATTTGGTTCCACAATGTGCGAAAAAATCAAAATTTCTAAAAGTACCTTTGGGGCTCAAAATAGAATTAATTCTCAACAAAATTTCCAAACGTCAAACACCACTTCATCTTCTCTTATATCCTCCACTTCATCATTTCATTACATCTCACCTCAATCTCATCTCTCTACCTCATCGATTTCTCCTGACAAAGATGGTCGAACGACCAAAATTTCCGACAACCTTAAACTTACAAACAAAGATCTTTCTCTTTCTTCTTATTCCCTTTATTCCTCTTTCTCTCTCTCTACACCATGGTTCGGGGAAACCCAAACAAGACTTGAAGCTTCAAAAAGAAGCCACAACAAGCTTCATAGCTGGTTAAAGCTTCACGGTTTGGGATTCCCCCAAACCCCAGTGTAGAGAAAGCGAGAGGAAGAAAGTGGAGAAGAAAAAAGAAGAAGAAAGAGGAAGATGAAGAAGAAAGACGAATAATTTATTTATTTAAGTTCGAAGGTCGATGAAAAATTTGGCCAGCCGAAAATCTTCGCCGGAGAAGACGATAAGGTGGAAAGATGAGATAGAAGTGAGATGTAATGAAGTGACGAGGTGGAGGAGACAAGAATAGATGATGTAACGTTTAATATATTTTTTTTCAAAAAATGGGTTACTTCCCAAACGACCCCCTACTTTATGACCAGCTTCCCGCGTAACTTCCTACTTTATCGAAAATACCCAGATGACCTCCTTTGTCCAAGTGCCGTTAAAGTCATATTTTATTTTCCAAAGTTACCCTTGTTTTAAAAACTTTCTTTCTCTCTCTAAAAAACCTCTCCTTCTGGTCCATCTTCCCCAAATGCTTCTCTATCTAAAAATTCTCATCTTTCTTCCCCAATTGTTTCTCCCTCTAAAAATTTTAATCACACATCAACTAATTTTATCAAACTCAGCCACACCAATTAACTCAACAAAGGTTACTTATTCTAAACCCACCTTATCCTCTCTCGATCGTATCTCTCCCATACAAGGATAATACATTATCTTTTTCTCTCTCTACAACTTTCCTACTTGCTCTCTCTACAAGTTTCCTACTTTCTCTCTCTACAAACTGATGTAGAACGCAGCGGAAATAAAGAAGACGATAAAATAAACGAAGAACAATTAAAAGAAAGATTAAAATAACTCTAAAACTGATAAACTTTATTAAACTCAAGGGGATTTTCTCTTCAACATGAATAATAACATAGACTAGATCCCCTTTTATAAGATAATAAACCTCCCTAGATAGACTCAAACTAGGATTCCTAAAATAATAAACTACTCAAACATAGAAACTTTAAAATAAAGAAATATCAAATTATAGTAACTTCTTTTCTACTAAATAAACTACTATTATGACTTAATAGGGTGTGGGCACGCGTGGACGTGGGCCCACACGCCTATGCGCCTGCATCAGTACCCTGTTCCCCAGAAGGTTCGTCCCGAACCTTTTCGATGAAGAAAACAATTTGACGCAACCGCATACGATGAATTTCGCCATACCGATCCTTAATTCCCATTTTTCACGAAAGTTCTTTTTTGTTCTTGGAAAAACAAAGAATGACGTCCCTCCATCCGAAACGCATAAGACGGAGTTGTAAAAAACAACTTTAGATATTTTCCCACGTTCATCTTCGTGAAGCTTATAAACCAAAACTTCATCACAAATTGTCAAGTTTGGAACCACCTTAGCCAGTATATCACAAAAATTCAATTTTGTAGTAGAAGTATTTTGTGAAGCAAGAACCGGTGTCCTATTAACTTCTTCCTTGAATGGAAAGAATCGAGTAGGTGAAACCCCATCAAGGGACATTGTATCGAAGACGTGATCGGTATATTCCAATAGGTTCAAGGAAGACAACCTAAAAGTTGTAATAAGTTCATGATAATGAGGAGGTAACACCAATGACGACACAATTTGATGTGGAAGAATTTTGTGATTCGAAACAACTAATTCTTCTCTCGAAATTATATACGGATCAAATAAATTGCCGGAGCTTGTGTTATTTAATTGGACCTCTTCTTCTTTATTTGTCTCAACGAATTTCTCTTCATCCCTCATTGAAAAACTAGTATTTATTTTATGAAGAAAATTTCTTTCAACAGTATCGACCATGGAGGTTGAAGGGTTTATGTATGTTAGTGGGAAAACCGGTGAGAGTGGTGATGTAGGGTTGATGTGAATCGGGATTGGGGTAGTGTTAGGTTGACCAAGTATGAAATTTGAAGTTGGTGTTGTGGTTGGAAGTGATAATGATGCTTGAATGGAAGTAGTAGAAGAAGGAGTAGTGGTAAAAGAGGGAGACTTACATATGCCTTCGATTTGTTTGGATAGCTTCATGATCGAATCATTGACTTGATCGAATTTTTCCATAGTTTCCTTCTTGTAATTTTCGAAAGCTTCTTCCAATTTTGTAACCGAGGATAACTTTTTGTTGATGTTGTCCCATTCGGAGGCAAAAGTTGGTGTCTTCTCTTTGATTGTTGGAGTAGGAACGGTAGAATTAACCATTGTGATTGGTTAAAAAAAATGGCTCTGAATACCACTTGATGTAGAACGCAGCGGAAATAAAGAAGACGATAAAATAAACGAAGAACAATTAAAAGAAAGATTAAAATAACTCTAAAACTGATAAACTTTATTAAACTCAAGTAGTGGTGGCCAACGGGCCGTGTCGTGCCGGCACGGCCCGTTTGGCAGCCGTGGCGTGTCAGACACGCCACGACCACGCCAGGCACGACTTGAGCCGTGCCGTTCCGTGCCGTGCCCAGACCACAAAGGTCTGGGCACAGAAACGGCCCACGGGAACGGCCCAGCCGTTCCCGTGGCGTTTCTGACCGTTTCCGTGGCCGTTCCATGGCGTTCTCGTAGTCGTTCCCGTGGCCGTTCCGTGGCGTTCCCGTAGTCGCTTCCGTGGCTCAGACCCATTCATAAATATTTTTTTACTTGTAAAAAAAAAGTAATAAAAGAAATATTACATTTTTTTTCAAGTAAAAAATTGTGATGTACAAAAACTTTAGAGTCTATGTCTATCTTTGTTTATTTTATTGGAGAAGAGTTGTATAAAGACTCTCCACATTTACTTTATATTTTGTGGTTTAGGTGTGGGACTATCTTTACCACTTTATTTGTTTATTTTTTTGAAAAAAAGTTTTAGTTTGTTTCAACAAAAAAAAATCTAAGTAAAAAAAAAAGTGTTTTGAGGAATGAGGATGTTAGTACACCCTAGGTAATGCTTAAAAATTCAAATAACTAAATTGGGCCGTTGCTAGCGTGTCGTTGTTGCCGTTTCCGTTCCGTGTCGTTCCGTGCCCATGGGTCGTGCCGTGTACGATCCGTTCCGTGTCGTTCCTGCGTGTCTAATGGGCCGTGTTTAACGGGTCTGGGACTCTAAAATCCCAGCCCCGACACGGCACGCCAGACCTGTGACGGGTCGGCACGGCACGGAACGGACCGTTCCGTGCCGGTCCGTTTCCGTGTCGGCACGGCCCGTTGGCCGCCACTAAACTCAAGGGGATTTTCTCTTCAACATGAATAATAACATAGACTAGATCCCCTTTTATAAGATAATAAACCTCCCTAGATAGACTCAAACTAGGATTCCTAAAATAATAAACTACTCAAACATAGAAACTTTAAAATAAAGAAATATCAAATTATAGTAACTTCTTTTCTACTAAATAAACTACTATTATGACTTAATAGGGTGTGGGCACGCGTGGACGTGGGCCCACATGCCTATGCGCCTGCATCACAAACTTTCTCCTTCCGATCTAAAAGTTTCTGTTAATGGCGGCTCCATGAACCTCCCTCTCTGAATTATCAGTCTAAGTAACTAAAGTAGATCGTTTTTTTACTTGACTTTTAGTAGTAGTTGTTGGGGGAAGAAGTTGGTTTTGATGGATTATTCACTTCCTCAAGAGGTATCAGAGCATGTTAATTTGATCTGTTCGTTTTTCCTCAAGTTCTAAGGTTGTAGTTTGTTCTCAAATTTATCGTTTGCGGTCGGCTCTTGATTTGAACCGTTTGATTTTTGTGTTGACTTCGTTTATTACTTGATCAAGCTCGAAGAAATCTATTTGGATTGTTGCATCGTCGAAGACTTCAATTAGTTCACTGAAGAATCTTGTTGCTTTTGCTGCTGTTATTTTTGTGTTTGTTGCTACAATAACTGTCATTGATGTCTTCGCACGGGAGGCGCGCGGGGTTGTAAAATCAATTTCTGTTATGACTAGGAGCAGATGATAAACCTCTAGAACCAGACGTTGCTTAAATTTTACAAACAAAATCGAACTAAATTCAAAGAGAATATAATCGATTAGACTAATTAAATCTCTCGTTTTTCTTCAGGATTCCAATTTAGGTATAAAATGATTAATCACTAATTTAGGTTTTTCTAGGGTTTAGGAACTCCTCAAGATCTCAGAAATCACCTTGAAGAATTCATGCCACCACCATCAGTCGATTTCACCTACATGAAGTCGAGATTTCACCCACCACCAGGAGTACCAGTCGATTTCACCCATCACCATCATTTCGGTAATCTTCTCTTTCTCTCTCTAGTTATCTTCATTTTTTTTCTCAAAATTAATATCCTTAATTTGTTCAAGGTGAATATCTATGACTCAGTTACAAGTGGAAGTTTTTTGAAATTTAGGGTTTACAGACTTGGATTTTGTTCAACTCTCTACCCTCTCATTCTATCTCAATAGAGATCACTTTAGAGCAGTTGGAAATTAAATTGAATTTTGGGTATATTTGATTTCTTCATTTTCTGTGATTTTCTAGTTTCAAGGTTGACTCTCTATGTATTTTTCTCTCTCTCTTCCTTTCTCACTTCATTGAATGATAAATATTGATTTTTTAACAGAGATAATGCTACTCAGGCTCCCAAAGTACAGACAAAGTCAAGAATGTAAGTATTTTGAGGGTGTAGGTTTTATTCACCTTTACCAAAATAAAAGTGATTTACAAATCTTTAATCAAATAAGGCCTACTTTCTTGACTTTGTCTGTACTTTCGGAGTCTGAATAGCATTATCCTTTCAACAGATATGGTTAAATAACTAGAGTTTCTTATAGATGATCTCTTCTTTGATGTTTTTATGTTGTGGAATAGAGATGAAAATTTGTAGAGAGAGAGACAATGGTGGAAGATGAACTGGTTAAGTAGTTAAAGAAAGGGTTATTTTCCAAATGGCCTCAACTTTATGACCAGCTGCCTACCTAGCCCCCTACTTTATCAAATAATACCCAGATGACCCCCTTTTTTAACTTACCGTTAAATGTCTGTTACTTTCTCTCATCCATCTCATCACCTCTCTCTGCCACCTCATTTTCTCGCCATCTCATCGTCTTCACCGGCGAAAGTTGTCGGACGACCAATTTTTCGGTCGGCGACCTTTAAACATTTAAAAAAAATATATATATTTTTTTTAGAGAGAGAGATGAGAGATAAAAAAAGGAAAAACCTTTTTTTGGAGAGAGAGAAGAGAAAGGACATTTTTTTTTAAATGTTTGAAAGTCGCCGGCCAAAAAATTGGTCGGCCAGCGGCTTTCGCCGGTGAAGACGATGAGGTGGCAGAGAGAGGTGATGAGATGGAGGAGAGAGAGTAACGAACATTTAACGGTAAGTTAAAAAAAGGGTCATCTTGATAGTTTTGATAAAGTAGGGGGTTAGGCAAGAACCTGGTCATAAAGTTGGGGGCTATTTGAGAAATAACCCTTAAAGAAAAAGATGATGGGAGAGAGATTTTAGAGAGGGATAGAGAGAATTGATGTAAAAAATTAAAAGAAGGGTAAGTTTGGAATATAAAATCTGATTTTAACGGACATGTGACGGTAACGGAAAAAGGGGGCCATCTGGGTATTTTCGAAAAACTTGGGGGCTGCGCGGGAAGCTGGTCATTAAGTAGGGGTCATTTGGAAAATAACTCAAAAAAAATGGGAATAATTCCATTTTGGCCTAAGGGCACTTCGGAAAATTTTCGATTTTTTTGACACTTGGGGATCAAATCGAACTGTCAGACACTTATGGAGGCCAAAACAGTGAGTTGGTCACAAATTAAAGCCCAAAACGAAATTATTAAAATTGTAAGAGATAATACTATTAAAAGAAGACTAATAAGTATTGATTAAAATACTAATACACAACTAGTATTACATTGTCAACAGTTGGTAGCCCAAGTGGTCCCAAGGTGTTGACATAAACTCCAGAAATCCCTAGAGGTCCCAGGTTCGAATCCCAGAGAAGGTGGAATCTTTGGTTATTTGAATTGGGATTATTAGGGTGTAAATAAGGTAGTGTAGTTGTGCTTTAGGCCATTATCTAGTTGGGTTATAGGCCAGGTTATGTTTGAGTGGGCTATAGGCCAGGTCATGTTAGAGTTTGAGTGGGCGGGTAGCAAGCTAATCACATCTTTGATTGTATTCAATGCCAATTGTACGACAATGTAATCGGTTTCCAAAAAAAAAAAAAAACTAGTATTACATTGAGTACGCTAGGGTAGGCAAATCTCAATACAAACATTTAACTAAAACTACAATTGAAATTGGTACTAAACCATCGTTCCTAACTACTTCGTCCGTCCCAATTTAAAAATTTTGTATTCATTTTTGTTTGTCCCAAATTAAAAGTTGACCATATTAAATATCTACTTTTTCCAATGATGATTTTGTATTGGTGTTGACAATTTATGATGTGTTTATTAGCTAATTTGAGCATTTATTGGTAGAAAAATACCAAAATCCAGCACATTTTATATACTATAAAACATCACACTTTCTAGAATGGGTGATAATCAGCATCTTTGGGGTTCTTGAGAGTACTTGGGGGGAGATAAAACCATAAATGAAATAAAGCAAAAGTTTTTTTCTGAATCAAAATTATATGGATTATACTTCCATTATCTTTAATTTCAAATTCTTGCAATACTCTTAAGCCATTGTCCATTACATCATATTCGCATTGTAGATGACTAAGAAGATTTTCCATCCGTCTCTAATTATTAGACCTACTCACGTTATCTCAATCATACATTTTTGCATCCTTAGAAAACTACAATTAAGGAATTTCATGGGTAATTCGTAAAAGACATTTTCTTCTTCTTGAAGTAGGCTAGTCATTATGACTAGCTCCCAAACCATTGCAAGCATTTTACAACCCAGTGAAAACATTTTGCAAACCATTGCATATTGTTAACAAACAATTACCTATCGTTGTAAATGTTTCTTAAACCATTATCAACCACTGCAACTAGTCATGAACCATGGGATACATCTTCGAAACAATTTCAAATTGTTGCAAACTCTTACTAATCATTACAGTTTTTTAAATATTGCTAACATTTTGCAAACAATTACAAATAGTTGCAAGCCAGTGTCAACCATTACAAACAGATTCCAGTCTTGCAAATAATTGGAAATTGTTGCAACCGATTGCAAATATTTTATAAACCATTTGCAAAGTATCGATATACAAAATCAAAAATTTGTTGATTTTACAATAAATTTGGGAATAGTTCGAGAACAAAAACTTATTCGGAGATTGCGAACAACAATAAAAATATCTGAAGATTACATGAATTATAAAAAAAGAATCATTCAAGTACCAACGAGTTTCAAAACTAAAACTAGGTAAATGAGATTTTGTCGAAAAAGGTACCTGGTTTAGAGAGAGAAAGTGATGCGCAGTTTCAAAATTGATTTCAAGGGTATGTTCGATTTTTCGCAACGTAAGATAAATTAAAATAATACCATAAGGAGTTGAAGACTAGGAAAAATGATTAATCATTTTTCACAAAAAAAGAGAAATTTGACCAAATTTACATTTAGTAATGCGTGAAAATACTGAAAAAATCATCTCAGGTTATCAACATCTATAGTTACGCAGGAAGCTGGTCACACTTTAAGTCCAACAAAAAGTACCCCTTAGTTCTAATCTACATGACACAGAGATATCCGCTCAAAAAATTTGGGTGATTAAAACATAAAAGGCAATACTTTTATTAGGGTCCGTTTGATACATGTGATTTTTTTTCGATGGGAAAGAAAACCATTTGTTTTCTGATGGGAAAGAAAACAAATTTTCATATGGGATTGAATTTTAACTGTTTTGTTGGGTTGCAGGAATGTTAGGGAGTGCCTTAAAAAAAAATACAATTTCGACTTTTTGGGTGGTTATTTGACACCTAAAGGGGGTGTCGGTAGCAATAACTTGGGCGCTAGAAAATCTCAGAATTAGACCCCCATTAATCTCTCCCGAGATTAAACCTTACACCTCCTTAGGGTTCTTGCAATGGGAGGCAAAAAACCTCCATATTTAGGGAAAAAAACTGATTGATTAGATCTAGCGAGAGGTAGGTCATGAGATCGAGAAAGAGAAGGATGGATATCGAAGTGTTCATTGTTTTCTTCAGTTCACTGTATTCAAATCGAGAAGGAAGGTGTTTACTATATTCAAATCCATTGCAGAAGCAGTCAAATCAAGTTTAACAACAACAACTAATTCACCCGAAGAAGATGAAGATGAAAAATTCATTAAAGTATTGATTCCTTCGTACAAGGTTTTCAAACGATTTCACCCGAGCTTTGTCGTGGTGGTAGGGGGAGGGGGGGGGGGGGGGGGGTTATGAATCAAATAAGGTTTGGCTTTATTCAAAATCGAGCACCATCAACTCCTCTTCGTATTCCTTCCTGCAATTAGGGCTTCATGCATCAAATCGGTTTTGGCTGCAACCCATATTCCTTCCTGCAATTAAGGTTTCATATATCAATTGGTTTTGGCTTCAATCCGTATTCCTTCCTGATGTTGCTTTATCTTTGTTAGTATATGTTCAGTCTCTACTGATCTTACATGAAAAGCATGGATCCCAAACATTAGGCGAGAGGCAAAGAGAGTTTCTAGAGAGATGAGAGATTCTGAGGGAATGTGTGAGACAAAGATGGAGAAAATGATCAGGACTCGAAAGAGGGAGAAAGGAAAAGAGGAATTTACCCAAGTACCCCCGCACGAGGAGAGAGAGCGCGAGTTTGGAAAGTGAGTAAGAAATGGGTTTTCCCATGTAATAGCTAGGAAAATCACGTGGACAATTTTCACACTTTTTTTCCGTTGGAAATTGACTTTCACACTTAAGAGGGCCTACCAAACAGTGGAAAATCAATTTTCATAAGAAAATCGATTTTCTAACTTTATTTTTAGACGTGTCAAACAGATCCTTATTTTTCTTAACAAAATTATATGCTTGCTCGATCTTTTCTCTATTGCATATTTGGAAGCAAAGTAGAATCCTAGACACATAAATAGGAGTATAAGATATTAAAGATTCATGGAGAAATTAGGGATACCATTTAGTAGTTAACCTAATTTTAAGATAGAGAGAGAAAACAGAAGATTCCCTCGAAAATATCACCGTCTGAAAATTATACAAACGTGTAGCTTTATTTTCAAGCAACCAAACCAGGGGCATATCGTGTCATTTTCAGACAAATATTAAAATTACAAAAATAACCCTCAGATGAGCTTGCTGAATCAGAGAAAGTGAGGACAATCGGTGTAAAAAAATAAAATTCTCGCGCGCTTCATCTAGATCTGATTTTGAATTCCCTCCAAAAAAAAATCATTTTGATGTTTTAAAAGGGGTTTCAGATCTAATCGATTTTATTTTCAAATTCTTCACCCGCCATTAAAACCACTATCTTTCTTATCTTTTTTCTTCCCTCCAAAAGTTTCTTTCTCTCTCTCTACTTTCTCTCTCTAAATTAACCACAGATCAGACCTACCTACTTGTTTCTTGATTGAAGAACGATTTGAAGAATTAGGAGTATTGAATCTGATGGATGGATCGAGTGAGAAACTACCTTCTTTATCATCTTTGTTATATAATGATTCAAAGCATCATTCTTATAGCAGGAAGCAGAAATCTCTTGGTTTATTGTGCACCAAGTAAGTAAATTTGTTCACTTTCCCCTTTCTTGTTTCTCTCTCTTCTTAGATCTGTTTATAAGATATCATTATCAAGCTTGTTCCTTTTTTTTTGATTTGGAACAGTTTCTTGAGCTTGTACAATCGGGATGACGTTGAATCGATTGGATTAGATGACGCTGCGAATCGATTAGGAGTCGAGCGGCGGCGGATCTATGATATTGTTAACGTTTTGGAAAGTATTGGGGTAAATGACTTTTATCTTTTTATTTTGCCCTTTCAAGTTTCAATTCGTTGTGTTATTCAAGAGAGTGAAGAATTTTACTTATCTAGGGTTTTCTTGGGTCCTCAGGTTCTTACAAGGAAAGCGAAAAATCAGTACTCTTGGATAGGGTTTTCTGGAATTCCTAAGGCTTTAGATGAACTAATGGTAATCCAAGCATTATAGTTTCCTCAATTAGTTCAAGGTTTGAAATTTTTGGGGGGTTTTGCTTTAATATGGGTTTATTTGTGCAGGAAGAAACATTAAAAGAACCCAGCTCGAATGAGTCCGAGACTAGCAGAAATGAAACAGTGGGTTTTGATTAGGGTTTTATTTTCGTATTACCTTTTGTTATCCTGCTTTGTTATTGTTAATTTGAATTAGTACTTCTTAACTTCAGGTTCCCGTTGATGATGAAGACGAAAGGTTTTCAGATCCAATTAAGCAAGACAAATCCAACCCTAATTTTATTGCCCCTAAACCTTCTTCATCAGCCAAACTTGGTAAGCTTTCTCCTTGTTATCTCTTTATAACTATTAAACTGGTCTCACTAATTATTCACTTCAGTCTATTGTTGGTTTAATTGGGTGGGTATGCGTACCATCTAGTCCAAAATTAACCGTAATTTGACAAGAAGATAAACAAACTTATAGGCTTTAGGAAACTGGTGGTGTTTCAGTGTTAGAGTTTGACTGGTTCTTTGTTTATTGCTGTAGATGCTTCTGCAGAGAATCGAAGAGAGAAATCGTTGGGACTTCTTACTCAGAATTTTGTTAAGCTTTTCCTTAGCGACAAAGTAAGATTGGCTAATGTTACAATATTTATGCCTTTGCTCCAAAGCTTCATTGAGTTGATCCAATTGGATATAATCTTATACACTCTTTACCATTGTCCAGTCTATGTTGGTTTCCCTTGATGAAGCTGCAAAGATCTTACTCGGTGATATTAACAATCCTTCGCTGATGAGAAGTAATGAACTTTCCCTTCTTATTTATCTCTATTTTATCCTCCATTAATTACAATGACGAAAAGAATCAAAGTGAAGTAATATCCCTTTGACTAATACTCTCTTCATAAGATAATTCTGCAGCAAAAGTGAGACGACTTTATGACATTGCTAATGTGTTATCCTCCATGAATCTGATTGAAAAGGTAACCACATTACAAACTTAACTAGAGAAGAACAAAACAAAATCGCCTTAATTGATTTCGCTGATCTGTTTATTTCCTCAATTGAAATGCAGACGCATCATGCTGTGAGCAGAAAACCCGCATTTAGATGGCTAGGGGTTGACGGGAAATCTATGAATGAACCCTCTGAGTCTATGGAGTCAAAGAAAAGGATATTTGGTACTGATCTTTCAAACATCAATGCTAAGCGGAGTAGGGTGATGCCTATGTCCGATGAAAAGCCATGTGAAAATATTGATAGGCAAGTAAAATGTGAAGATGTGACAAATGAGAGTAACTGTGTAGCTTCACGAGAAGAGCAACAGCCAAAACAATGTTCGAAGGCTGTAGTTTTTGGTCCTTTTGGTCCGTCTTGTCTCCCCAAAGTGTGTGAAACTGAGAAAAAGACTCTCAAAAGTGTGCAAGATTTTGACAGCATGGCGGCATCCTATCGTCCGAAATATCACAACCAAGGTACTCCCTTGATTCGTATACTTAAATTTACATATTTTCCATATATTCTGTTGGTAAAAATGTGAGCAGATATAACACTGACCATCATCTCAGAACATAAAAAACAATCCTCATTTCACTCTTTTGAGATGTCAAGGAGAATTGTTTCAGAAGCAATAGATACTTGAGTTTTCCTTTCCCAGTAGGATTTTCTGAAAAGGTCCATAAGTATAAACTATATGAGCATGATCTGGGGACAGTCCCGAGTCCATGATGTATAGGAGGATTTTGTTCATCCTTCTACGACATATGGCAAAGATTTGATGTGTGATTGCCAATTTTAATCAATTTGTTGTAGATTGGTTGTTATTAATAAAAGCCACAGAATTTGAGACAAGTCGTTACTTCAAATCATCTTTAGAGGAAGCTATTCATGTGGATTTCGGGGCTGTCCTTCATATCATGACCTTCCCTTCTTCCTGTTGTTCCATTTCCAAACTCTGTAGTCAGCACCTCCCTTTTTAAAAGCTATTAAATTGTCTTGCCACAAAATGATCTTAAAGTCTGAGATTGTGTCCATCATCAATCATTAGTCATGCTGTTCATCCATTTCACTTCTATTTTATTTCTCAGTGTACCATGTCAAGTTGTTTTGCTCTAAAAACTAAGAATATCTTTCAAATGCCACACATGAGTTACTCTAGGCATGCCAGTTTGAACCAACAAACTCAATCGAACGTTGTTTACGTAAGTTTGGGTCTTGTTTATCATTTCAGTGACTTGATAGTTTCCAATAGCCCAGCACTCTCACGTCTCCATAGATCAAACTGTGAATTGTGATAAAAATGTTCTTAGGAGTCTTGATGTGCTGTAATTGCTACTGTATTACATGCGAAAGACAGCTTTGTTAGTAAGGTTATCACAAACTCCTTTCCTATATAGCCAATCGATCGAATGGGTATCCGTCACTTGTCCTTTCCAATAAGGTTCTATCAATCATGTTTATTTACTGCTCTTGTTGTCACTGTCTTAGCATTATATCTCCTTTACTTGGTGCCTTTTTGCAGAATATTAACATGAGAAGAACTAACAGAGGATGTTTTTTTGTTGTGATGTTTCTAATGGCAGCATTAAATGATCTATTTGCTCATTACCTTGAAGCTTGGAAGACTTGGTACGTTGAAGTCGCAGGAACTCAACCAGTACAACAATTTTCTTGACTTATTAATCTCTCTTCTCTCCCTTCTCCTCCCCTCTGCTTATTTAACCAAGTAAAAGAGTGTACAAGAATGAAATAGTTTTTTTTTCTTATTTATTGCATTAGATCTGTTGTCTTTTTAGAATTTGTTGAGAAACACAATATGGGCATGTTGTTGTTTATGCTATCTATTCGCCCACTAAATCGAATCGGTAATCCTCCATTTGGGTATCTTTGTAACCTTTTAATGGTCAATGAGTTTTCGATTCTATGTGCTATTGTTTTTCTTTATTTCAATGAAGTTAGCTCTATGGCTATTAGAGGGCTTGTTAGCTTGTATAAGTTTATAATGTTAACAAAATATTGATAGCTAATAAACATTGTATGATCTCTGATCTCTCTCTCTAAGATCTAAAGAGCTCATTTTTTTTTAATGAAAATTGATGCCATTGCATCCATGTCTTGTTACTTGGAACTGCTAAGTTTTCAATGAAGACCACCTCCTAGGCCATTAGTTTGTTGGTGTCAGCCAACTATCAATAATGAAGATCCTTTTTTAAAAAAAAAAAAAAAAGAAGACAAGATTTGAAGAAGCACAACTTTGAGCTTTCTTTACTCGCAATATAAACCAAAAAATCCAAAAGAAAAAGAACAACGAGTATAAAGTCAACGAGCATTGACCAAGGAGGTCAAGGGTTTGTTTTGAAGTACACATTACTTGCACTGACTGAATTGACAATTAAAGAAGTGGAGAAGATCAACAGTGAAGAAGAGAACTTAGAGAAGAGAGAGTTGAAAACGATGGAGTGCGCAGCAAAGGGACGCGGGAGACGATGCACTGGCCCGCCTACAAGACGTTGCGGTCGCTGCGGAGCTGTTGCTTACTGCTCCATCTCTCACCAGGTCTCTCTCTCTCTCTCTCTCTCTCTCTCTCTCTCTCTCTCTCTCTCTCTCTTTCTCTCTCTAGGTTTCTCTCTCTCTCTCTCTTTCTCTCTCTAGGTTTCTCTCTCTCTCTCTCTCTCTCTAGTATAATGGGTGTCTGGGTGGTAATTAGCACTCTTCAAATTACATAGGTAAGAAGCTGTATGGAGAGAGGTTCAGTTTGAAAGGAAGTGTTTAAATGTTTAAGAGTAGTAGTTCATGTATTTGTGTATCAGCCAATGAAACTCCCGGCGATGTGGATTTCCCAGTCTGTTCGTGTTTGTTTTTAGAATCTTGTACTAATAGCGGAATTATGTTCATTTGATCTTTGACCAGGTCTCCCATTGGAGTGATCATAAAGAAGAATGTGCAAGACTAGAACAACAGATGATGAATGCAGATATCTTACACGATTTTCCTTTTACATTCTCCGAAGAAGCTACAATTCAGGTACTACTTTGTCGTTTCGTTACCACTTCAATTCCTAATGAATATAACTATTAGTTGTACGTATCTTAGGATATGGGCCACACTGAAAGAATCACTTAAATCTACAAGTGAGACAATGTGCTAGTTCTGTAAGTATTAACCATCCGATCGAGCATTTTTTGTTTACCGTCACTAACGCAAAGTAGGAGATGTTAAAAGGATTTATCGGTGCTCTAGTACATCGATTTATCATTTTTAACTCAATACTCGGTTTCGCCTCTCACTCTTTACTTTTGGCCTTTCATTTTTTAATCTATTCTTAGTTATATGCATTTAGTTGGTCTGGTAATTTGTTTGACCTTTCTATTTTGGTTCACAAATAGGTATGTGAAAAGCAGGTGTCTCTGTGTACCTTCTTAACAAAATTGAACCTTCATCAAATAGGAATGTGGAAGTACGAGTGCACCTGTGTGCCATCAATTGCTTGCTGCGATCATTCAAGGTTTGTTCTTATGATTTTGCGCGGAGTAAAAATACCTATTTTATGTGGTTTATCCATGCCAACATGATCAAAGGACACTCGCATAGAATTTTTGAGGTTCCGTATAGAAAGCCCTTGTATGTTTAATGTAATGTTACCAAATACTCTGTTCCCCTTTCCCAGACCCTTTTTAGGGGGTTCGTGATCCAATGCTAAAAAATTAGCGTACCCGAATCCTGTCTTAATGAACCCAATCTCTTACTTTTCGTTCTATTTGACAGGGTTAAGGATGACTGGAATCTTTCAAGTGTATTATGCCCATGCGAGGGTATCGTTTCTTTTTGGTTTCTTATCCAAATAATTATCCAAACCAAAACTGATCCTTTAATTAGTTGATTTGATAAACATGCAGAGCCACTAACTTCATCACCACAGCATTTAAGTAGTTGGAAGGAATACTATGAGTGGAGGTGTCTCCCGTTGCATTCACCTGCTGCTTTGCTTCTTCACTGGGTATGATCTTCTTCTTTCTTCCATAGAAGTTGAAAGTTGGTTATACACTTGCCTTCAGACTGATTTTGGTATCATTTTTTTCAGCCACTCACTATATATCATGCCATTCAGATTGCAGTAAGTAGCTCGACCAAGAGCAATAATCACAAACTTCATATACATTATCTAGGTATACCATATTAGCTCCCAGGTGTTTTAAGATGGGAACCAGTATCTCCTTTCAACTGGTCATATAAGTTTATGGGGACAATTTTTATTCATTTGCCAAGCTAACTGAGTGATTTATCTTCTTTTAACCCAATAATGCAGGACCTGATAAAGAGCTTCACCAACTAATTGTATTTGGGGAGTTACGTGCCCTATTTCCAGGTCTTCAAGTTCATATTGAGCTAATTGGACCAGCAGTTCCAGAACTAAGGTTGGTGTGGATGCAACACCTTATTGTAGTTCTTCAACTAATTACTTTATTGATTATGTACCTTGTGGAAAGGGAAGTTTGTTTTACTGAATCATAATTTTAGACTATTCATAAATAACAATGAAATATGGTTGGTTCTTTTGGGCTCTCCGTCTGCCATGTTATACCTTTTATAAGATAAATGTTTCTATTGTTGCCTGCTTGCTGCACTCATAAACTTGTTTCATTGGAATGAGTAGGGATGGCGAGATTATCAAAGTTTGTAGCTATGGTTACTGTGTTGATGCAGAATGCAGTTGCAAGTCCCAAAGAGCAAATTTTGACCTCAGTATATCTGATGGCGAAACTACGGAAGTGACTTTGCAGCTCCATCGAGGTTTTTATCACGACCGATATAGAGATATACTTAAGGTACTTTCTATCTTTCTCTCAACTGTAATTCTTATGAAACTTTGGATCAATATATTGCAATGGGTCTCCGAAAAGGAAATTGTTCTAGACTTCAATGCGACAGCCCAAGCACAACAAAAACAACAAAAAAACCTTTTACATTGATATTTCATTAATTCAAGCTTTAGATCAACTCTTAACAGATTAACTTTTTTTTAGAACAATATGACTTGGGAGCTATTTACATTTTCTTAGAACAATGTCTTGTGCACGCCTCAAGGCAATATATAGGTGTACGGTGTACCGCATCTGAGCGTAAGCCTCTCTATGCAGTAGAGGGGCGTAGATATCCGCAGTAGTCATTCCTATGTTTGCCATTTTACTCTCTCTTTTTTTATTGTAGAGCGAGGTTGTAGAGGGAGAAAGTGACAAATCAGTGAAATGACAACCTTTGTTCTCTTTTTCATCTCTTTTTCTTTTGTTCATAATGTGAAGGTCTTCAAATAAAGGAGAGATTGAGAGAAATTTAAATAGAAAATGAGAAGAACTGAAAAATGATTGTTGCCCTTTTTCTCTCTCTGTTTCTTTAACTTGCAGAGTAGTCAAAGCGTTAAAAGTGACAAATCGAAGCTACGCCTCCTTATCACTTCGAGGCACCGCTTGACATTGTTAAAGAATACCTCACCGAGGCTAATTAAATCTTACAACTTCAATTGTTTCTGTTCATATAGGACACTGTTCCTGATCTTATTGTTGCTCCAAATGCTGGAATTGCTGCTTATTCTAGCTGGATACCAACTATCGTATGTCTTCTTTACATTACAAATTCCTTTCTAGTGTACTTGGTGTGAAGAATCAATTGATTAGAGATTAGAGTAATGTTAAGGTAAAAAAAACGTATTCTCCTCATCATTTGAATTTTTTCCCCATGATTATAGAATTTATACTGGTTTCAGGAATTGGTAAAGGAGATAAATGTGCCAGCAATCTTCTCCGACTATTGTGAGGAAGCTGCACATCTAGCTGCCTCGTGCATTACTACTCTAACCAACCGCCCTCTAAGGCTCCCTGTATGTGTATTTCATATTCATCCTCCATCTAACAATCATATATGTATATATATTATGCAACGAAGAAAATAAGGTAGGGTAAACTACTAACTATGAATTTGGTTACAGATTCAATTGAATCCATTCAGGCAGCCTATGGCAGTGGAAGACAGTGCTTTGTTCCTTCCTTGCTACTCAAATTGCTTCCTCTTTGGAATGTGATGTGAATCGAGTGAGGGGAGCAAGCTCACACACCTATTTCAAGAACTAGCTCACTTTACATGGCAAGCTTCTCCAAGAAAAAGGTATATATTTTCAGTTCTTTGTTGAATCGTACTGATCAACTTTCGATAACTCAGGAAAAGATGGAAGATTTTATAGTAGAAATACTGGTTTACGCGTCACTGACTACAGGTCCACAAGACATAAGATGACCAATAATCTCATACTAGAAAGAGTTGCTGCATAAGATGATCAATAATCTCATACTAGAAAGAGTTTGAGGCTTTGGTTTCTCCATTAAACACTTTAGATCAGACCCTGATTTCAGCTTTATATTTACTTTTGCAGGTCAAGAAGCATCTGCTGTGTAAAATTGCAGGTACAAATCATTATTGCTATCCATCTGTTATCAAGGTGAAGCATTAGAGTTGCCTAGCGAAACATTAGGGTGTTAAAGAACATGATCTGAGGATTCTAAGGTGAAACCAAAGCCCTAATCTACTTTCAGACCTATGGAGCAAGAGAGGTTTATTAGCAGTGTAATTACCTTTTATCTCTATTGTGAACAAAACATTCACTTTTATGTTATGAATATGATGTTTATATAATATATGAAGTTGTTGAAATTGTTCACTAGTAATAATAAGAAGAGAGGATGGTATCTTTTCAAAAGTATTGGACGCCTGAAATGACTTCCCCTTCTCTTCTCTCGTGCCAAGAGCGCGTCATTCCGCCCATGGATGGAGTAAATAAAAGTGGTCCTGGTCTTGAGCACCTTGAATAATCTGTCCACATAAAGATTACATTTTTATTTTTAGTCCAAAAACTTAGTTGATTGAGTTTTGTTCAATAATCTTCATCTTTAAGTCACTTCCATCAACTTTCAACCACTACTGCAACTTCATATCACCAGTCACTACCAGTTTATCCTTTTCTGTCTCTCTCTCTCTCTCTCTCTCTCTTAGTCTCTCTCTCTATCTTCTCTTCCTCTCACCATCTTTCTAGATTTAAAGATGTATATCACAGAGAAAAGAGCATCTCCAGTGCAAGACTCAATCTTAAAATCTTAAGTGCCACCTAGGACTTTAGAGTTTTTTTTGAGAAAAAACCTCTCCAATGCAAAACTCAATTGAGATCTTAAGATGATGTGGAATTAAGTTTTAAGATGTCTCAACTAGAAACTCTATTTTTGAGATCTTTTTTGAGAGTCTTAAGTGTCATAGTCATCAAATTTAATTTTTGGACCAATAGAAAGCCTTTCTTTCTCAACCACTTTTTCCTAATAAATGTATGTGTGACATGTGTATCTATTAGAGTTTTTTAGAGTGTTGCATTGGAGAAGGACTTGAATTAGAGACACTCAAGTTAGCCACGTAGGAAAAATAATCTCAATTGTGACTCAACACATAAGCCAATTAGAGTTTTTTCTGAGTTTTGCATTGGAGATGCTCTAAGAAGAGAAAAAGATGAGAGTGTAAAGAAGAGAAATGGTGTTGGTGGTGGTCGTGGTCCAGAGTGGAAAAGGAGGAAGATGTGTTTGATTATTGCTCTAAGAAATTTGATAAAATCTATATTTTCTCTTTAAAATTTTGTGGTGTAGAAAATATTTTTTGTCCACTTTTTTTTTTTGAAATCAAGGGAACAATATCCATTAATAAGTGATTAAATCACAATATTACATGGATGAATTCTTATTTCATGAAATAGGGCTGGAGGCCCAATTTCATGTTTTTTTTTTGTCATTAGGCCCCATATATAGTTCGGAAATAGTCTTGAAGGACAATTCTAAAAGCACTCCCATTTCTAATGCCGAAATTGCCCTTAGAATCTTAGCTTGCGAAACTTTGCAAACTGGTTTGCACTGCTTTGCAATCTGGTTTGCAGAGCTTTGCAATCCCGTTTGCCTTGCAATGACTTTGCAATCTGGTTTGCAGAGCTTTGCAAACTAGTTTGCACTACTTTGCGATTTGATTTGTCTTGCAAAGCTTTACAATCTGGTTTGCAGAGCTTTGCAAACTGGTTTGCAAACTAGTTTGCAATAAAGTCAGTTTCGTCTTTTCCCTATTTTATTTACAAAAATGCCACAGGGAGCTGAAGCCTATAAAAAGTTGATAAATCCTTTTTAGAGTTAATTCCTATATGACCCCCTACTTTGTGACCAGCTTCCTTTATGGCCCCCTTTTTTTCGTAAATTCAAATATGACCCCCTTTTTTGAGGTAAATGTCCTGATTACCCTTCTTATTAATATTTTTTCAACATAAAAAAAAACTTGAATTCCACCTCACTTCCTACTCCCCCACACATATCTCTCCACATCATCTCTCTCTCTCCAACTCACCTCTCTAACTCACCTCTCTCTCTCTCTCCAAGTCACTCCTTCTTCTCCGACCAAGGTCGCCGGTCGGAAATTTTCCGGCCGGCGACCTTAAAAAAAAAAAAAAAAAAATTTTTTTTTACCTCTTCTCTCTCTCTCTCTAGAAACTCCGGCGAAGGGGAAACCCCTTCGCTGAACAGACCTTCGTGGTCTGTTCAAGAACAAACCTTGAAGGTCTGTTCACGAACAGATCTTGAACAAACCTTCGTGGTCTGTTCAAGAACAAACCTTGAAGGTCTGTTCACGAACAGATCACGAAGGTCTGTTCACGAACAGATCTTGAACAGACCACGAAGGTCTGTTCACGAACAGATCTTGAACAGACCACGAAGGTCTGTTCACGAACAGATCTTGAACAGACCACGAAGGTCTGTTCACGAACAGACCACGAAGGTCTGTTCACGAACAGACCACGAAGGTCTGTTCTCCGGCGAAGGGGAAACCCCTTCGCCAGAGTTTCTAGAGAGAGAGAGATGAGGGTAAATTTTTTTTTTTTTTTTTTTAAGGTCGTCGGAGAAGAAGGAGTGACTTGGAGAGAGAGAGAGAGGTGAGTTAGAGAGAGATATGAGTTGGAGAGAGAGAGAGAGGTGAGTTGGAGAGAGAAAGAGAGAGGTGAGTTAGAGAGAGAGATGAGTTGGAGAGAGAGAGGTGAGTTGGAGAGAGAGGTGACGTGGAGAGAGATAAGTGGTGGAGTAGGAAGTGAGGTGAAATTTAGGTTTTGTTTTTTATTTTATTTTGAAAATACATTAATCAGAGGGGTAGTGATGACATTTGTCTGAAAATAGGGGGGCATATTTGAATTTACGAAAAAAGGGGGCCATAAAGGAAGCTGGTCACAAAGTAGGGGGCCATATAAGAGTTAACTCTCCTTTTTAACCAAAACTCAAATTTTTTAGGGAGTTTTGACCGAATTTTCCTTCTTATTTTTTTGTCCTACGGTTATACATCTAGAATTTCGAGTCAACCCTGGTAGACCAAGTCAAAGAGGTCAAGACTGGTCAGAGTAGTACTGGTAGTTGGGAACAAGTACTCACTGAGGAGGATGTGCTACTGAGATCAGGAGGATGCTAATTAATCAGTTCCTTGAAGACGGTCATCATCTCAAACAACAACTTTAACGCTAAACTTTCCTACTTAAGGAAAATTAAAGTCTAATCCGCAACGACTTTCTTTAATCACTACTTCACATTAATTAATCTTCAAAAACGTCCTTATCTGGTTTTTTTGTTTTTTCTCACATGGCAGTTTGAAACCTACCCCATTCCATCCATGATCATACCCCTTTCATCCTTTCTCGAAATTTAGGGTTTCACTGCAACTCAATTCTGATTGAATTGACGTCAATGGCGTCATCTTCACCTAAATTGGTGTTTAGGATTTTATTCCTTTTAGGGTTAGGGTTTGGATTGGATTTAGGGCAGGCTTTCAAAGTGCCATTTAGGGTTAAGGATGTACTTCCAGTTCTCCCTAAAGAAGTTTCATGGCCACTGCTGAATAATTTGCATAGTGCCGTTGATTTATTGCCTTCTTTTGTTGGATCTGTTACGCCTAATAATGGTTCGATTGACTGGAAAGGAGCTTGCTTTTATGGAAACGAAGCTCGGATGGAGTTCACTGATGGCGGTGACAAGGGTTTGGGTGGTGGTATTCTCTATCTCAAGGTCTCTCTCTCTCTCTAGTTCTTATCTTTCCAATAATTTGCTCGAATTTAAGTATTTGGGATTAAAAATAGGGCAACTTTCCTTTTCAGTCGAAGCTGATAGGATGAATTAAGGTCTTAAAGTTGAAATTTCAACACGAAAAACTAATATTATTAATTGTGGTGAAGAAACAATTGAAAGCTGTTTTTCCATAAAGAACTTAGCAGCAAATTCATATTATATGTGAAAAGATGATCTTAACACAGTTTGAGTCAGTCAATCAGAAAAAAGGTTTCACTTTGGGTGAAATGTATAATATAATTATTAACTATTGCAAGTTTTAATGATTGTGAGCAAAAGAAGAACACATTTTCAGATATGGAAATGTTGTTGTTGTTTTTCGACGATTTGAGTAATTCATGTTAATTTTGTGGACATCTAACTACAAACCAGTTGGGAATGAGCGGAGAAGACTTAGATATTGTATTTGTGGTTACAAGAGAGCCCTTTCCCCATGTGGGACTATTCTCACATGCCTTCTCATTTGTGGCGTTATTTGAGCCTAACATGTGTCTTTTTCTTGGGGTGATACGGAGCACGTCTTGCTGTTGGCCTATTATGCTCTGATACCATTTTAAGCTTGTGAAGATACAACTCAAACCCATTGGGGATGAGTGGAGATGACCTAAATATTGTATTCTTGGTTAAGATTATCTTTTGTTCATGTGGGACTAACCTCACAGTTCGACCATAACCGAAATCCCTATTTGATTATTTAATTGTAGCTACAATTTGTTCACTGTGTAGATGTAGTTAGGTTACATATATTGAAGAGGTTGGCCCATCAATTGTTGTTTAGTTTATCTATTGTTTCTGTCAAATTATTTCATGGTTATTCCTTTTCAACAGACTGATGCAGCTCACAGTTGGACTTGTATGGATCTCTATGTATTTGCAACACCCTATAGGGTAATATGGGATTACTATTTCGCTGCTCGAGAGCATACTTTGAAGATCGATTCGTGGGAAGAACCTGCAGAATTAGAATATGTAAGTTTTAGTTTTGATTTACTAATTTTGTTGTGGATATCTTGAACGCGAAGTTGACATTTTTGGAGATTGTTCATCAGGTGAAGCAGCATGGGATATCCGTATTTCTAATGCCATCAGGAATGCTAGGAACGTTTATGTCTTTGATAGATGTCTTGCCTTTATTTTCAAACTCTTGGATGGGTCAGAATTCGAACATAGCTTTTCTACAGAAACACATGGGAGCAAAATTTGAGAAACGTAGTAAGCCGTGGCAGGCGACAATAAATCCAGAGGACGTTCATTCTGGTGATTTTTTAGCAGTATCAAAAATTCGTGGTCGTTGGGGTGGATTTGAGACACTGGAGAAATGGGTAACAGGTGCATTTGCGGGTCATACTGCAGTTTGCTTGAAAGACGATTCTGGCAATCTCTGGGTTGGTGAATCAGGGCACGAGAATGAGAAGGTATTGCCATGGTTTTATGTCAATTTCCTTGTAGGAGATCGGGCGACTGTTTGAATGAACTTTCTTACCTAGATCTCTGATACTCTCTCTCTTGTTCTTTAGTTTTACTCTTCTTTGCTTGATAGGGAGAGGAGATTATAGTGGTAATTCCATGGGATGAATGGTGGAAACTGGCATTAAAGGACGATTCAAATCCGCACATAGCTTTGCTTCCATTACACCCAGAGATTCGGGCGAAGTTTAACTCCACTGCTGCATGGGCGTATGCCCGCAGTATGACAGGCAAGCCATATGGTTACCACAATATGATATTTAGTTGGATTGATACCATTGCCGACAACTATCCACCTCCTCTTGATGCTCATTTGGTAGATCTCTTTGCATAACTAAATTACTTTAACTTAGTTACAACTTCTGTATTTCTTAATCATTGTTGCCTATTTGACACCCGTTACATTGTGAAACTGATCCGCAAGTGTAGCATTACTCATGAATTCACTTGCAACTCTCTCTCTCTCTCTCCCCATGTACAAACGACCTCATGCGCAATAGCTTGAGGGCTTATAGCTTGAGGGCTTATAGCACTCTTTTCATGCATGATTTCATTAACAACATGGTGTACAAAAATACACTCACACACTTATATAGCTCTAGTTGGGAGACACAATATCACGTCGTGTGCTATGAACTGTGTTATATCGCGACTGAATGTTACATCTTTCTCACTTGAATCATCAAATTCTAAGGATGCAGATAACAATGGCTGAATGGGGTATTGTGCACCTAAAGCCATTGCTTTGTTTCTGGTCTCCATGTCTTTATTTCTACTTATTGTTCTAGTCTCCTAAGTTTGCTTACAATTTTTCCAGGTTGTTTCTGTTATGTCTATGTGGGCTCGAATTCAACCTGCATATGCTGCTAATATGTGGAATGAAGCTCTAAATAAGCGATTGGGAACTGAGGTATGTGCACATGCTTTTAACTGAGTGTTTTATTCTCCTGAATTTCTTTTTACTATAAACCTTTGCAACTGGTGTTTATATCACTGCTTATAATTGATGTGAAACCCAAGTGGTTTTTCCATTCGATGTATATTGATCTGAAGTTGACGGATCGTGGAGTGGTGGCGGTGGTGGAGGTTTTGTGATGGTACAAAATGCAAAATACATCAATTTTTTTCTTCCGTAATCTAGCTTTTCAAAAATGCTTTATGCTTTTAGAGAAAAAAGGCATTTCTAGCTTAAAATGAGGCACATTTTATCAAACAAACGCATTAAGTTTTCAATAAGCTTTTAAGTCCCTTATTGTCCTTCACGTGGAATCCAACGTCCATTTAATGTCTTCTTGTAGGGTTTGGACTTGTATGGAGTTTTGACGGAAACAGAACAACGGGGTATAACATTCGACGAATTGCTTACTATTCCCGAACAAGACGAGTGGGTGTACAGTGATGGAAAATCAACGACATGTGTTGCCTTCATCCTTCAAATGTATAAAGAGGCTGGAATTTTCGGCCCTGTTTCCAGTTCTATTCAGGTTACAGAGTTCACTGTGAGTATCGAACCCTAGAGAACCTTTTATCTGATTCATACCTAAACTCAAATTTTGGACCCAAATTTATGCAACTCTGACATGGAAAAACTGTTATTTGCAGATCCGAGATGCTTACATACTAAAAATATTCGAGAATAACAGAACACGATTGCCCATCTGGTGTAATGATATAGATGGTTCACTTCCGTTCTGCCAGATTCTTGGGGAGTATCGGATGGAGTTACCTCAATATAATAGCTTAGAACCATACGCCAAAATGAACGAGAATTGCCCATCCTTGCCTCCAACTTACGAGAGGCCTATGAGTTGTTAAATTGGGTATGAATCTCGAACTTGGTCTTATTTATGGTCTGTGAATTTAACAATAATGTTCTGCTATATTTTACTATGTTTCGAAGATATATATGTCCACGATATAGACATGAGCACTTATTGCTGTTTCGCCTTCTGCCGATGTGTATATTTGTTTTTTTTTTCTTTTTATGGAGTAGGCGTTTATATCAGTGTTTCTTGTACTTTGTAAGCTTAGAAGATATAATAAGAAATTCTACGAATTTAGTTTGTATTATGGCAACCTTTCAAGAATCAAGCTTGATATAGAAGTTGAAAAATAAATAATTTTTAACCTCAGAAGTTATGGTTTTAATAGAGGGAAGTGAGAAGAGATATGTCCTTCAACTCTAAAGATGCGTCTGTGGAGAATAAAGCGCAATGACTTGTAGGAAAAATATTCTAATATTTCGAGGCACTAGTATAACCATTTTTGCACCGGAAAGGCGCAATGACTTGAGGACGCGCATTAAGTGCAGAATAAAGCGTGTCCCCTCTATGATCAACATATTGAATTCGGCTAAATTGGTCAATATGCTTTTATTTTGGTATTACAATTTACTTCTGAGATATTTATTATCAGGGTCAACGTAAAGTACCGGCATTAGTATTTGGGTCACAAACTAACAGTTAACGTCTCTAGTCAGCGGGTCAACGGTTAGTCTGTGACCTAGACCCTAACGGACAAACTCTTGACCCAAATGCTAATGTCGGTACTTTTCTTTTACCCTAACACTAAATATCCCGATGTTTAATTGTAAATACAATTGTGCATAACGTGAAGAAGTCTTAACCTCTTATATGGACAAAAAAGAGAACGAGTGAGACCGTGAGGGAGAGAGACCGAGAGGAATCGTGAGAAGAGATGGAAGAAAGATAAATTTGAGTACAAGATATTATTAACTCTCTCTGTTGTGTATTGTACAATATGCATAGGTTCCTATTTATAGGAATACATAGGAATTAGGGTTAGGAGAAAATATCTCAACTATGTTAATCAAAGTAATGCTTATCTAATTAATACAAGAATCCTATAGTAGCACAACTCCTAGGGAGACTGGGTCCACTCGGTTTAACCGAGTGTAGTGGACCGGTGGACTTCCTAACCCCCCCCCTCAAGTTATAGCGAGAATGGAAGTAACGCCTAACTTGCCAGTAATGTTCTTGAACGACTCTGCTCCAAGAGGCTTTGTGAAGATGTTCGCTAACTGATTCTCTGAAATGGTAAAGCGCGTGGCAATGACGTTGTCTTTGATCTTCTCACGAACGATGTGGCAATCTATCTCAATGTGTTTTGTACATTCGTGAAAGACGGGGTTGTCGGCGATGTGAAGAGCTGCCCGATTATCACAGTAAACTGTCATCGATTGATTCCAAAATCAAGTAATAGATACTTCAGCCATTGTAATTCGCAAGTGAGAATGGCGAGTGCATGATATTCTGCTTCCGCAGAAGCTTTGGCAACAGTAGGTTGCTTATTTGATTCCCAGGATAGAGGACTCGAGCCCAGCATTGTAAAATAACCTGTAGTTGATCGCCGGGTAGAGGGGACCAGCCCAGTCGGAGTCACAATGACCTGTGATGTGGAGAGAGAGCTGTCTGCAGATAAAAAAGTTCCTTTGTCAAGGAAACCTTTTAAGTAACAAAGGACGTGATGAGCAACATCTAAGTGAAGTTGACTATGAGTTTGCATGAATTGACTTAGGTTATTGACGGCGAAGGTTATATCTGGCCGTATAACCGTTAAATAAAGTAGACGACCGATGAGGCGGCGATATACTGATGGGTCCGGTAGGGGTTCGCCATCGGTAGGACTAAGACGAAGCTTTTGTTCCATAGGAAAATCAAAAGGACGCGAGGCAGTAAGCCCAAAGTCTTTCAGAATGTCAAGTGCATACTTGCGTTGGCAAAGAAATATACCTTGAGAAGACCGTGAGACTTCTATACCTAGAAAGTACTGTAAACGACCCAGATCTTTTAAAGAGAAAGTATTGACAAGGAACGGTTTTAATTTGGAAATAGCATTGTTATTATTTTCTGTAATGACGGACGAAAATTTGAGTGAAGTGCGAGCGAAGGTAAAGATAGAATAATCACTCTTAGATTGAGAGAAACCTCGTTCGAGAAGGACGGAGGAAAATTTTGAAAACCATTGAAGGTAAGCCTGTTTTAGGCTATATAGCGACTTTTGAAATCGACACACTTTAGACTCCCCTTGAGATGAAAATCCGGGTGGTACTTTCATGTATACCTCTTCGTGAAGATCACCTTGAAGGAATGCGTTATTAACATCCAATTGGTGGAAAGACCAGCCTTTGATTGCAGCGAGAGAGAGGAGGACACAAACGGTTACTAGTTTGGCAACCGGTGCAAAAGTGTCATTGTAGTCTAAACCTTCTATTTGAGTGTATCCTTTTACCACGAGGTGGTCTTTGTAGCGTTCGATGGAACCATCTGACCTGAACTTGATTCTGTAAACCCATTTACAACCAATTGGTCGTTTGTCGGGTGGTTGAAGGAGTTGAAGGAGATGTCCTTCGACCAAGATGGCAATGCGAGCAATATGTCGGCTAGGACAATTGATGTGGAAGATCATCAAGTCCGATTGATTTAGGGATCGTAGAGTTGTAGCTAGAGACCAACTACGATCGTCGAATTACGAAGTAATTCGCGGCTAACTTCGATCGGATCCTACAACGGGTTACACATAAGAGTGTCAAATTGATCTAGGATATGACTAGTGGGAGTAATATATAATCATGGGAGTGTCCCATAAACATATCTCATAGGCCTAAAAAGGAATTAGGCAAAGATAGTACAAAAAGGCCAAAAACAGGGTTTTTGGGCCTTAGCCGATTCGGGCACTTCTAGGGCTCGGATTGGGCTGATTTTTGGAGGGACGTTTCTTATGTTATGAACATTAGATCTGCCAATTTTTGCTGAATTTGGACGTCATCTCCTTAGGGAATTGAGAAAATACCAATAGTTGCTATTTTCGACTATTTCCCTAAATCTTATTCTAAAGGGTGTTTTAGGAAACCTAAAAGGAGGTGGATTATTATTAGGGTTCTATATAAACACTCTTAGGGCAGAGAATAAGGTGTGAAATTTCTCTCTAAGCTTTCTTACTCTACCACATCAAGTAGAGAGGAGAAAGTGAGCTAATTCCCATTAACTATCTATCTAGTCAAAGAAGAAGGTGTTCTTCTTTCCAACCACCATTGGTGTGCTAGCTATACAATAAGGTGGGAGATCAAATTGATTGCTCGTGTCCCAAGTAGAGGAGCTACACTTGAAGCTCTTGGTCTTCTTTAATCAATTCAATTAGTTCGAGGGAAAAGCGATTAAGGTAATCTACTATCTCCATTAGTTTAATTACTAGTTTTGCATGTGATCCTGGGAATACTAGTGTAGACATTAGATGTCTTATTTCCGCTATAAACACTAGTATAAGGTTTTAAATCCCAACAGTGGCGTCAGAGCCTCTTGCAATTAACTAGTTTTTGCTAAGAATCGAACTAAATCATATTGGATATGATTGATAGTTTAATAAATTGAGTTTATAAAAGTATTTTAAAAGTGTTTTAAAATTATTTAAACTCACAATTTGATATTATTGAATGCGATTCAATGAATTTCAAATTGAGAATCAAATTGATGATTGAAAGTGTTTTAAAAACTCAATTTGATTGAATTTCGGACTAATTCATGCTTGATTAAGTTGATAGTTATGTTTAAAAAGGTTTTAAACATAAAATTTGATTAATTTTGAATTGGATTCAAAGATTTTTCAAATTGATTTCAAAATTGTTATTTGAAAAGTTTCAAAAACCTAGATTTTGATCCATAATTGGTTTGATTAAGAGTTGTTTTTAAGTTTTGGAAACTTTTGAAAAACAAAATTTGGAATTTTAGAAGTGTTCTAAAAGGAGTTGTTTTGAGTTTAGGAAACTCCCAAAACAAATTTGGAAAATTTTAAAAGTTTCTAAAAGTTTTGAAAATTTTTAGAAGTGTTCTAAAAGGAATTTCAAAATTTTAGAAAAGTTTTAAAATTGGAAAATAGCAACTTAGAGTTGCACAAGAAAAAAAAAAGTGGAAACTTGAAGTTTTAGAAACTTCAAGGTTGCTGTCCTGGTCAGGCCAGGACGCGTCTGGGACGCGACCAGGACGCGTCCAAGGCCGCGACCAGGACGCGTCCCACTACTGTGGTCGCGTCTTCCAGACGCGACCAGTAGCTATACCAGGACGCGTCTGGGACGCGTCCAGTAGCTACCACCAGACGCGTCTTGGAGACGCGTCTGAGGTTCTGGTTATCTCGGACTAGTCCGAGACACCTAGTGCTGGTCCGGTCCAGCACCAGACACGTCTAGGACGCGTCTGGTACATGGACTAGCGTCCTGGCTCCGGCCAGGACGAGACCAGGCCTTAATAGGCCTCGGCCAGGACATGCCGGCCCTACGGGCCGTGCTATGTCCGGACCTTGTCCGAGCCCTTTTGTGGGCTTGGGCCGGGACTTGTCTAGGACTTGTCCCGGGCTTTTTCGAGGCTTTTCGGACCACGAAAAGGGACCATCATTCGAGTGGGAGTTTTTGCCAAAATTTCTTCCGATTCCAACCAAATAATTCCAAAATCAATCCGGGCCATCCAGAAGGCCCAAACGGATTTCTCTTTAAATTGATTTATGAAATCATTAAGAATCGAACCAATATTTTTTCCGAAATTGACCCGGGCTTTCTCGAGCCCAAAACAGATTTTTTTTCTTAAAGATGATTTTAGAAATCATAAAAGATAAAATCGGAACGCACCATTAGTTGAATTCTTCGAATTTAGACTTAAGGTCCGTAATGTGACATGTGATGTCAACAAAAGTATCTCCCAAGATAATCATGCATATATAGTTCTTAGCCTTGATATAGTATATGATTGCATGTGATGTGAATGCGGGAAACTAGTATGGCCATAGATTTATTTCTTTATTCTTGTTTTAAGCACGGATGGGTGCATGCTTTGTAATTAATTTTAATTTCAAGTTTATACGATCTGCGAATCGTGAGTCTTGTAATTAGAGTTTAGGGTCTATGAGTCCATTGAAGAAGCTCGAGGATGGGATCCAAAGGCGAGTGGGAGAAATCAATGGAGGTTCAAAGATGGCGATCTAAGACGAACCAAAAGGCGAAACAAGAAGAAAACCAAAGGAGATTAGATCTTCTAGGTTAGGGGCCATACAAGGATCCATGTCTGCTTGATTTACATTCTCGCGCGCATTTACTTACTTATTTACGCTTTATGTCGTCGATGTTAGTTAGGCTAAATAGTTCACTACAACAAATGCCAGACTAGCGTAAAAGTCCCCAAAAGTAATCTTGAGTAATCGCTTATCCAGATTAAGACACTCGTTGCACCCTTGTTCGAGGAAGGTGGGTCGGCCAAAGCAGAGTACCTCCTCTACCTTGGGACAATGCGGGTAGGTCTATAGAAGAGGCCTACACGTCTAAATGGTTCTACTCAACGAGATCAACAAGAGAGTCTTGGATACTCGAGGCAAAAAGGATAGATTAGCCATTCATCAATGACTATCTATCAACCAAGAGTCATAAGGGTATGATCAGTGAAGTAGTTCACTCACCTAGGGCGACGGAAGTGGAGGGCAGGGCCAAAGTCCGCTTCACTCTGAAGAAGTGGGATCTTGGAATCACTTATTCAATCGGGGACGATTTTATTGAATAATGTGGGAAAACTAAGTTTTTCAAAAACGATAACGAGTTTTAAAACTTTGCCATTTCTTTATGTAGCATTAAGATGACACATGAAAACGGTTTCAACTTTAAAATCACACCTAAGGGAGGTGTTGATCCACTTCCTAGAATGGAAGAATGAATCTGAGAATAGTTCTCAGATTCAAAAGGAAAGCTTACTAGAATACCCAATCCCAATGTTGACTCATACCGAAGAAGGTCAAAAGCCATTTGCAAGCAATCTTATAACATTCTCTTTGGAAGAGTAATGGATGCTAGCATAGCCATTAAGACAAACTGAGGAAGAATTTCCCACGGAAGTCATAAATGGAGAGGTACGAGACCTCCAAGGCAATCTGAAAGTCATCCTAACGGAAGACAACAGAATACATCTATCACCCAATTCAATATCGATTGAACAAAGATAGATAAAACCTTAGATGAGTCACTCAGGTTGTTACGAACAAACTGAGCAGAACATACGGGAATATCCAATCTAAGAAAGGTTCTTGAGATTTGGTACAAAAATCTAAGAAAGAGCTCTTAAGATTCAAAAGGGCAAAGGGTCAGTCAAGTGAGACAAACATTTGATCGAAGAAAAGGAAAACAGTTACCGAGTACATGATCAAGAGTATTTCTCATTACTGTGAATGTTTCCAAACAATGGCTAGACCATTCAAGAGGAAACTACCCTTAGCACCTGGAGGACATAAGGAATGGAATTACGAATTCCGATTCCAACATCCTTGTTAGCAAAGTTAAAAACAAGTATCGTAAAATTTCTTCATCAGGTATTTTATACCGGATGTACGGCTCGGTAAAGCTCAAGGAAATCACATACTTGACTAAAAGAAGTAAAGATCCAAGAGGGAGCAGAAGCAGTAATGCTAAGGATGCTGAAAGGGATCAAAGTCTTCTTTTAGACACTGATCTAGCTTAGAACTTAATAGTGATTATTTTGTTCTTCTAGAAACATATGATGTTTTAAACCAATGGTAAAATTAACTGAAGGTTAACATTGATAATGGCTAAAATCAAGAGATTCAAACTCATTAAACTTCAACATTGTCAATTAGGTCTTAAGGACTGAATTGACAAAGTCACCCTTTTCAAAAGGCATAGAGATTGGTAATCTATTAGGACTCATACAGTGTTATGCAGACCTATAAGTTTACTTGCAGAAGCTGACGAGAGAAACTTCAAATACGTACTCTGACAACTTCATGAAGTATGGAAACGTACAAATCATAAAGTATAAGTCAGAATGTTTGAAAGGTTCAAACAAAGTATAAAACGAAGTAAAAGAATCATTTTGACAAGAGAGTTTAAGTCGTCCGATTAGATTGGAGTGATAAAAACTTGAGTCAAATACTAAATAACCATCAAAGGAGTTGAGAAAACGTTTCCCAACTCACTCCATGGAACACATCTGAGGGATGGTGGAATCAGTGGGAGTAATTGAACACTACTATGCATGATTCGATCAATGATGGGTTTAAGCCAGTCTTCCGAATATTTTGGGACATATTCTAGAAACGATTGTTTTCACACTTACCAAAGTCCGTCTAACAGCTAAGCTTGTAAAAGCATTACAAAAATTAGCTAAAGTCTGACGCAATTTCTTTAGAAGAAATTTGGGCTTTTTCCACAAGCTACCAAGAGAACAAAGTGTTTGTTGCTCATGATAGTATTCTTATAGTAATTAGCACACCTAGTAGTCTGGGAGAAAAGTACTAATTATTACAAGAATAAGTGGGAGAAAAGTACAAGTCGATTTAATTCGATCATGAGAAAAATCATGAAGGGTCATGAAGAACAATCATGAAACTTGTACAAGACGATTAAATTCGACCAAGAGCAACAAATTGCGGCTCCTCGGAAAAGGAAAGGTTAAAGATATGATCTTGTAAACCCACCGCACAAAAGCTAATGTCATTCGCGGGAGAACTCTCAAAGCGAGTGAAAGTGTCTCTAAAGGAATATCTCAAAGTAGTTGAGAAAATTCCAAATTGTTGTTCAAAAGCCCTGAAAGGTCAAAATAAAATCTTAAAGACTCAGAAAATAAAGGTTATTTCTGAAGAGATAAAAGACCTGCGCAGAAACGGAAACTGACTCTAGATTTTGGCTAGAAGCCAAAATCATTGTGGAATCCATATCTCGTCAAGACATGAAGCTTGATAATTTAAGTCAACAGAAGACCTAAATTGGTTTTCCAAAGTAGAAAACTGAGAAGGATGGAAACATTCATGTTTCCCGAAACTAGACATGAAGAATAAGATTCTTCCAATCAAGTTATGTCCATAAGCATGCTTCAGAAATCTATCGACGGATTAAAAGCACGCAAGAGTTAGATCCTTCGATTCAAAAAGGCAATCAAAGAAGTTTGATTCCTGAGGAATGAAGAAAATCTTGAATCACGAGTTTCAAGAAAGTAAGTGGGAGAAACAAACCTTCCGGGTCCGTATGCTGAGTACATACAAAAGATTGAGTACGACATAAGATGTTGTGTAACAGTGAACACACTGACTCAATAAAAGGACCACACACAAGGATGAAATGTCATTTTGGGCATCTGAAGATCTATAAGCATAGATCAAAAGGATGATAGGATTGGAGAGACTCATTACGCTGAGATGCTTGAGATCCGAAACAGAAAATCTAAGACTCGGAAAGTCTAAAAGAATTTCGACCCAAAACTCATGACTAAGAGCGTTGCTAAATCGGAGTTTGAAAAGACACCGATGTAGCAAACAAGCATGAGAGAGAGATTTATGTTCGAATACATAAAGTCAATCATATTGGATATGATTAGCATTTGAATATCCAAATTCGGATTTGAAAACCGAAACACTACATAGAAACATCCTAGAAGGCTAAAGGATGAAGTAGTACAAAAGTTGAACATGTCATCGTAAGCAAACTTCCAGACATGGAAGGAAAGTAGGCTAAAAGTGTTTTAAGCCGGGAACTGTTGCAAATACTACATAAAGAATTAAAAGCCTTAACTCTAGTAAAAGTTACTAGAAATTATCAAGGTTGAAGTAAGCAATCTTCAAATTAATTGATAATTAGCAAAGTTTAAAACGGATTACATACGTAGTCAAACTAAACTGTCACCTAAGACATAGTATGAGACTCATACACAGTCTAAGGCATGAGGTAAATTTGGAATAAACCTCGACGAGTAAAACTGAGTGGGTAAAAAGAGTTTTACGGAAGAGGCTCAGATTTACAACTCTCGTTATCAGAAATAATAGAGTTGTTTCACAAGTCGTCTAAATTTGGTTTAGTATTTAAACGACAGTCCATCGATAATAAAACATTCCGAATAGGTTTGTCAGATACGTGATCTGATGAATGAAACCCTATTAAGTGAACTTGGAATATTTATTATCAAAAACCCTGGTCCAGGTCATTGCATGGACAACAATGACTCACGAAGACTAGCACGGGAGTCGATGGGATAACGCAGTTTCATGGGCTATAGGAATAGTATATTCTATTCGACTACGTGGGTGTGTAAAAGGTTTATACACTAGATAACCCTCAAATGAGAAGTACATCACTCGTGATGAACGTCAATACTTCTCATAAAGACAATTGGAGAGATTCCTCAAAACATGAGTGCTCCATTCATCTTATGAAAGGAATGTCCGACTTTGGTTCCGTCAAACGCCGCGCCGTAAAAGGAGGTTATAAAGACGGATACTGGGAAGGACAGGATAGACATGAAGTTAAGTGGGAGCGCAAGAATGGATTGTGTCACCCTAATCACATTAGGTACAAAGTGTCTCAAGGCCACTTGATGAGTAGCAACTGAAAATGCGTGGCCGCGCTCAAACGGATTAAAAGTTAATCGTTTGTCTTTTACAGTTGTACTCGGATATCAAGAAAGTCTGAATGACGTGACGTATCAGATGGGATACTAAATTGACACGGGAATCGAGGCATTGCACTTGTTCTAAGTCCAAGTGGGAGTCTGAAGGAGTTGAAGGAGATGCCCTTCGACCAAGGTGACAATACGAACAATTTGTCGGATAGGACAATTGATGTGGAAGATCATCAAGTCCGATTGATTTAGGGATCGTAGAGTTGTAGCTAGAGACCAACTACGATCGTCGAATTACGAAGTAATTCGCGGCTAACTTCGATCGGATCCTACAACGGGTTACACATAAGAGTGTCAAATTGATCTAGGATATGACTAGTGGGAATAATATATAATCATGGGAGTGTCCCATAAACATATCTCATAGGCCTAAAAAGGAATTAGGCAAAGATAGTACAAAAAGGCCAAAAACAGGGTTTTTGGGCCTTAGCCGATTCGGGCACTTCTAGGGCTCGGATTGGGCTGATTTTTGGAGGGACGTTTCTTATGTTATGAACATTAGATCTGCCAATTTTTGCTGAATTTGGACGTCATCTCCTTAGGGAATTGAGAAAATACCAATAGTTGCTATTTTCGACTATTTCCCTAAATCTTATTCTAAAGGGTGTTTTAGGAAACCTAAAAGGAGGTGGATTATTATTAGGGTTCTATATAAACACTTTTAGGGCAGAGAATAAGGTGTGGAATTTCTCTCTAAGCTTTCTTACTCTACCACATCAAGTAGAGAGGAGAAAGTGAGCTAATTCCCATTAACTATCTATCTAGTCAAAGAAGAAGGTGTTCTTCTTTCCAACCACCATTGGTGTGCTAGCTATACAACAAGGTGGGAGATTAAATTGATTGCTCGTGTCCCAAGTAGAGGAGCTACACTTGAAGCTCTTGGTCTTCTTTAATCAATTCAATTAGTTCGAGGGAAAAGCGATTAAGGTAATCTACTATCTCCATTAATTTAATTACTAGTTTTGCATGTGATCCTGAGAATACTAGTGTATACATTAGATGTCTTATTTCCGCTATAAACACTAGTATAAGGGTTTAAATCCCAACAGTGGTAACGTAGCAATGGACCATGTTTTGTTCGCTTCCAGGGTGGAGATTTCTTTGGCCATTGCTTCCCTCCAATGAGGAGACTTCATTGCTTGAGTAAAGGACGTAGGTTCGGTTGCTGTGAGGACCGAAGAGAGAAATTTTCGATGAGAAGTGGAAAACGAATTGATGGAAAAATAGTTTTCAAGTGGATATTTGATAAGACAAGCAATGGACGTAGGTTCGGTTGTTGTGAGGACCGAAGAGAGAAATTTTTGATGAGAAGTGGAAAACGCATTGATGGAAAAATAGTTTTCAAGTGGATATTTGATAAGACTTGTGTTGGAAAAAACATAGTCTTTTAGGTGGGCCGGTGGGCGTCGAGTTCTAGGTGGATGGACGGTGTCCGGTTGGTCAGTGGTGGATGATGGTGCACCGGTGTGGACACCGGACGATGGATTAGCATCGACGAGAGGATAATCAACAGGTTCTAAAGGCACTCCCGAGATAGGGGAAGGACCAAGAGAGTCTGAGGGCACCTCCGTAGTCAGGCCCAAGGCTGTTGGGCTTGTGACGAACCAACAGGAGGATAGCCTTTTTGGCTATTTCATGAAAAATAACGTTGCGTGAAGTAAAAATTCTACGAGTTTGAATGTCGTAGATGCGATAGCCTTTTTGGCTATTTGGATAACCAAAAAAATGTCGGCGGAAGTACGGGGGTCCAACTTTCTTTTAACCAAAGGAATGCGAGCATAACAAAGACACTCAAACACATGTAGATGAGAGAGATTTGGAGGGGATCCTAACAACACTTCATGAGGAGACAAACCTTTGAGTATAGGCATAGGCAATTTATTTATTAAGTAAACGGCGGTTAAGACACATTCTCCCCAAAAGGAAAGTGGGAGATTGGCTTGGAGACGCAAAGAACGGGCCACTTATCGAGCAACCATTGTTGTAATTGATTGTTCATGAATTCGGAACCATTGTCCGATCGAAGAATTTTGATGTGAGAGTTAAATTGATTGGAGACATATTTAATTTTTTTTTGATTAATTGATTTGAGTCGGATTTGGAACTCATAAGAAATAACCATGTGCAACGAGAGAAATCGTCCACAAGTGTGAGAAAATAACGACAACCGGAGTTGGAGGAAACGGAAAAAAGGCCCAATAAGTCCACATGAACTAATTCAAAAATATGAGAAGATGTAGAACTAGATGGAAAAGGTAAACGACATTGCTTAGAAAGAGGACAAACATCGCACGGTACTTTATTTGATAAAAAACTAAAATTCATACAAGGAAGTTTAGAATTAAAATATTGAAAACGGGAAAAAGATAGATGACCAAGACGCCAATGCCATAAAACATAAGAACTATTACTAGGACTAACACTAACTAAACTTGTAATAGAAAGAATGGGACGCTCCGTGCGAAGGAAATAAAAGTCATCATGAAGACTAGCATGCCCAATCTTCTGCTTCGTTGTTCGGTCTTGAAAAAGACACAAGTCGAGGTCAAATAAAACGGTACAATGAAGAGATTTAGAGACTTGAGAGACAGAGATAAGATTAAATTGAAAAAGATGGTATGTGAAGAACATCTTTTAAATAAAAATCATCGGTGAAATAAACGGAACCAATATGAAGAACTTGAACCCGAGAAGCATCGGGTAGGCGAACAAAGAAATTAGGTGGTGCAAACGAGTAGGTAGTGAACCGTGAAAAAGCCGAACAAATATGTTTGGCGGCTCTCGAATCAATAACCCAGGGATGATGAAAAGAAGAAAAGAACTTACCCGTTAGGTTGATGTGAGAATCTCTAGGGGTGCCGTTATTAGCCGATTAAGGGGGCTGTTTCGATTGTTCCAAAAGCTTCAAGAGAGATTGATATTGGTCAGCCTTGAGGGATGTTGCTGCAGGCACCCCTGAATTATTTTGATCAAGAATCGAGGCGGCAACCGGTTCGGGCCACAAACGACTCGGTTTCGTTGTCCGTAGTGTGCTGGAAAACCGTGTAGCTGGTAGCATGTGGAGACGTGATGCCCATGAGTTTTACAATTATCGCAAAAGGGTCGGGGTCGTTTTGATCGTTGCCTATCGGAACGATCAAACCGATTAGCACCATTATCGTTAAAACCCACGGCAAGTGCAACAACATCGGTGGTGATAGCCATTGGATGAAGTAGACTTTGTTGAACCTCTTCTTGTTTAACAAGAGAGTGAATACGGAGAATGGAAAGAAACAGGTCCATTAACAAAATTTGGCTACGAATAGCCGAAAATCGGTCATGGAGACCTTGAAGAAATTCCATTGCTCTATCTTGATTGGTTCGATCAATCAATGAACGACCATGTCCACAAATACATGGTTCGGTAGTCATTAAGGAGTTTAACTCATCTTGAAGAGCTTTGAGATTAGTGAAGTGAGTCAAAACATCGGAACCTTCCTGTTTGAGACATGAAATAGCTCTCTTAAGTTGGAAAACTTTAGGAGCATTTGTTTGATGAAAACGATCATAAATTTTTTTCCAAATATCTGAAGTATTATCATCATAAAGAATGGAGGAAAGTAGAGATGGATCGACCGAATTGATAAACCAACTTGAAACCAAATTATATCGTCCCCATAGATGTAATTCGTTAGGATTGGTGGGTGTAGAGATTGTCCCATCAACAAATCCTAGCTTATCTTTAGCTCGAAGAGCTTTGATCATTCCTCGAGACCATGAGGAGTAGTTATCGCCTGTTAAAAGAGACGTGATTAAGATAGTAGTAGGAGAATCCGGGCGATGAACATCGAAAGGTCCATCAGGATTAGGAATAGTAATGTGAATAGTTTCAGAAGAAACATCGGTAGAAGCCATTATGAAGAAGAGAAAGAAATTGATTATTAAACCATGTGAAGAGGTCTTAACCTCTTATATGGACAAGAGAGAGAGAATGAGTCAGACCGTGAGGGAGAGAGACCGAGAGGAATCGTGTGAGAGAGAGAGAGAGAGATTTGAATACAAGATATTATTAATTCTCTCTGTTGTGTATTATATAATATGCATAGGTTCCTATTTATAGGAATACATTGGAATTAGGGTTAGGAGAAAATATCTCAACTATGTTAATCTAAGTAATGCTAGCTTATCTAATTAATACAACAATCCTATAGTGGCACAACTCCTAGGGGACCGGGTCCACTCGGTTTGGCCGAGTGGAGTGGACTGGTGGACTTCCTAACACATACTAAAATATTTAGTTGTAAATACAATTGTGGTACTAAACAAATCTCTTGCTCACTTTCTCTCTCTATCTGTTTATCTACGTCACTTTTGTTTTACTTTCCTTCTATTATACAAATTACATAGTGGATTTTAGCTAACCTACAGATTTGGTTTATATGTTAAACTTTTTGCAATGAACAATTCATTTTTTGAGGTTTTGATTTTCAATCTGTTTGTACCACTCGAGTCGTTTCTAATTGGTTTGAAAAAGTATCTCTTTTGAAGAGTTCATTGTTATTCTCTTTCAATCATGATCATTTGAAATCTACTTTTTGTTTTTCAAAAAAAAAAAATTTAGATGAGTGAGAGTCAATTAATTGATATTCTTACATCTTTTAACTACACTCCTCTTCGTAGGTAAATCTTTAGTAGGTTTCTCTTTTGTTTATTGATCAATGACATCTTTAGCCTGTGTAATTTTTCTTCATGGAGAATAGGTATATGGCTTTCAATATCAGTTTGTTGTTATTAGAAGAAAGTTATACTTAGAGATTGTCATTTTAATCATCTTAAGGTATGGGTTCGACTCTTTTTTAATCAAACAAACTTCTTTGCGTTTTGAGCACTTTTATTTTGCTATAACACATCGATTTTTCATGCTAAGACTACCACCAACAAGCATCAAAGTTTGAACAAGGTTCTCATAGGATTTAGGCAATGAAAGTAACAATATGATGTCGTGGTCCTCATTCTCAACCTTAACATCAATATCCTTCAAATATGAGATAATCCTGTCAAACCTGTTCACATATTCTTGAATAGAAGAATCCTCTTCCATTCTACACGTGAATAATTTGGATTTTAAGTAAACCCGATTCGTTAAAGTTTTCGTTATGCAATTGCTTTCTAGCTTTAACCACACACTCGCCGCCGTTGTTTCTCCGTCTACTAGGAACGCCACGTCCCTCTCAAGACACAACATAATGGTTGTCCGTGCTTCAAGATCTAACTCCTCCCAATCCTCATCTGACATATCTCCTGGTTTCTTTCCCGTCAACGTCTTGTGTAATTTCTGCGAGATTAGAAGGTTCTTCATCTGCATCCGCCAATAAGAAAAATCGTTTTTCCCATTGAACTTCTCTATCTTTTATTTCCCTGCTTTGACCTTACCACTTCTCGATCCCATCTTCTCTTCGTTCAATCTCAACAAGGCTCTGATACCAATTGTTGTACTATCAAATTCGCGGAAGCTATCAAACCTATCCTAAAAATTGACCCGATTATGAAAATTAATCGAAAAGCTAAACCAAAACTAAATATGTAAACAGAATTAACGAGGTTCGGCTTAAAGCCTACGTCCTCGGGCGAACAAGAAAACTTTATTGAAGGATAGATGAAGACGATTCACACAATCCGCAAGTTCGTCCCAAGATGGTACCATATAGAAAATAACCTTCTATACTAGACCTTCGACGACCGATAAATTAAACACCGCTCAAAACAATGAATAAAATTTCTCTTTCACTTGCTCTAACTTTATGTTGAATAGTTGTTGTGTTTGTATTGTGGTTTTTACCAATACTCAAACCCCTTATATATAGTATTGAAACTAACTCCAATTGTGGAAAGTCACCACCGACTCCAATTCCACCGGCTTCAATTTCTTCAATCGAAGACTCCAATTAAGAAACCGGCTTTGTTCAAATTCAAATCTGAAACCGTCTCTTGCCTCTTTTGAAACCGCCTCTCACACTTATGATTATGAATGATGTGCATGTTTAATAATTTGATGGGTTTATGATTGATGATCTACTAAAAAGTGATTCATAGAGTTAGATGATTAGCTTTTCCCTCTTGTGGGCATCGATTCTTTTGTAAAAAAAAGTCTTCACTATTCAAACAAATTTCAAGCATGATTATGTTTGATAACTAATATTCAGGGTTTATTTTAATTAGGGTTGGAACTTTGATTCATACGCTGTAAGAAACGTGTCTTCTAGGTTAAAAATGCCCTCATAGTCTAATCAGCTTAAAACATTCCCTCATAGTCTCCATGTAAGTTTTTTTCTTCTCTTTCTGATTAAGTATTGTGTATTGGATTTTTTTGATTGCAATTTATTGAATAATGATTCTTAAATATAGACTTTTGCTTATCTGATTAACATTGATTTCATCGTATTTTGATGTTGATTTGATCTTATACTATTGGTGTCAATAGCTTCTTCTTTTACTTCCTTCAACCCACACTCAATACAAATTGTGGCACTTTGTATATTTTCCTTTTATTCTTCCAGTAGATGTAAACCATCCTTAATATGTGATAAATTTTCAAGCTAGAAAGTTTTGTAAGAATGGTGAAGAATGAATTAAAGGAAAAAATTTTAGATTAAGGGCAATGGAAGATAGTAATAAATGATTAAGCTGGAACTCATGATCATCATCTCTTCATAGAAAAGATAGTGTTAATGTTGAAAACATTGGTACCTGATGTGGAGTTTTTTGTTGAAGGCATTTGACTATATATTATCGTATTTCATGTTGGTGTCATTCGAAGCTGGTGATTTTATAAGAGTTTCACTTCTTTTACTTGTTTATCTTTTTATTTGCTCGATTTATAAAGATACAGACATTCCAAGTTTAGAGTTGAAAGAGTTGTTTTGCCTAAGTTTTTACATCCACTTTGATTAACTTGAAATACTCTTGCAGATGTAGATAATATGTGTTCAGTATTTGCTTCAATGAACACACAATAAGCGATATTTACAGTTACTCAACATTCCAATTAGACACTTCTCTAAATAACTATTAAAACAATATGGTTTCTCGTAGGTTGTTGATGGGACATATGGCGGGGTAAAGCTAAACATCACAAATCATATAGTTCTTACAAAGAGATGGAAAGGAAATGGAATGCGTCCCACCAGAAGTAATGCGATCAGGACAATTCAACTTATTATTTAAGAAATTATTCTTAAAAGGTGTTTTTTTTTCGTTTTGTTCTTTAATGTTTGCGGGTTTCATCCTAACGAAAACATAGTAATTTGATATTGCCTATGGAAGAATGTGGATATGGTTTCATCTAGGTTTTATGATTTGGATCGTTTTTAAGCATTTGTTTCTTTGAAAGAATTGCTAAATTTGGGGTTATTGGTAGTATCTCAGTACAAGAATGTTTTTTTTTTGTAGTTTGTTTAAAAGTAATATATGTTAAGATTCTCGATTTGATTTGGTTGAAGAATAAAGAATTTGAGATGTTTTTCCTTTGTAACATGGATGTTTTTTCTTATCCATTTGTCATATTTCCTTCTAAGTACACCTTCTAAATAATTCTAACAATTAGATCTTACCACACAACAAATTTCAATTTATACTCAAAAATATTTTCTACATCTGAAGATCCAATGAACCCTAGGGGGAGGGAGGGAGAGAAAGAGAAAGAGATTTGAATGATTAGGATTTTCTTGAATATTATCTTCACTTGCATAACATTGTTGTTGAAGATCAAGTTTCGAAATCAAGTGAAACCAGGGAAGTACTTCTTAACCTATCTTCGGTTTATATATATAATCAAGTAGTATCTCTCTCTCTCTACTCTATCATAGTCGTTGAATCAATCTTAGAGGATAAACCCCTTAATCATGATCAATAATCATCTCGATTTCATTCGGTTTTGCTACCTTATGGTATGCATCAGCCTTGAGGAAAACTTATTATCTGGTTTCACTTCACCTTTCCAAAGAAATTCATCAGATAGAGTTAAGAACGGCAAATACTACGGTTGTACGCCATACACCTCAATGGTTCAACCCGATCTCGATCCTATTTGTCTACCAGTCATGCTTAACCTACACGCCTACTTCAATCATAGCTCTCTTTCTCTTTATATAGTGTTCAAATGTTATCGACCTTATTATGATCAGTTTGATCGGCTATCCAATCTAGTTGCACCCGTTTTGAACCGTAATCAGTTTAGGAACACTAATCGTCCAGTTGCTGGCCACTTCTGCCTATCAATCAGACCAGTAATAAAAAAACATTCATCTCAACTTTCCGTTCAACCCCGGTCAACACTCTATGTCGAATATTAATCTCCATCTCGATCGTGCAGTTTATGTTGCTTATCTTCCAGCTCACTTTTTGTTGATAACATTTGTCTTTGAGTATCAAATAGATTTAACTCTTAATCCAAGTTCCGTAACATGTTCTCTTCCACCCCTTTTCGCAATTTTATTGCGATCGTTTGTTGGATTAGCTGGGTATTTATACTCGGGCTATGTCGGCGATCCCATTTACCAGGTGTCTGACCTGTTTCTACTTTGTAGAATTCGATCGGATATGGTCTCTTTATATGGAGAATAATGGTGGGATAACCTGGAATCATCGTTTGATTCCATCTTGCAGACATCCTTGTTTCTTCTTGAAATTTTGGGTGTATGTTTAATCCATCTTAAGTGTTACACGAAGTTAGGTAAAAGTTTCATTTTTAAATCAACCAGACGGACTCTCAAGATCAAATATCATATCATTCTCAAGAAGAGATGCCAGACTAGCAAGCTACAGAATGAAGACTGCTCTACAAATCGAAGTTATATTATGCACTTCTTCAGTTCTGTTATTTTGTGTTACTACTTTACTTACTATAATTTTGTTTCTCTACTTGATTTATTGTAATAGACTCTTTATGTTAATGTATTGCCTTTCAACAACAACAAAAAAAAAAAACCACCAGATCAATGGCGATTGAAGAAAATCCCAACTGCCTATTCTCACAATCGATTAAGAAAAAAAAAATTAGAATTTTTGAGTTTTTCTGAAAGAGAAAGTGGGTTTTGGTAGTAAGGGTATTGTGGGAAAGAAAAAAATTAGAATATGACCTAAATTCTGATTATCCCTATTATTTTAAACTTGATGCATCATTACCTACCATATTTTAGCAACTTTTAGTTAATAGAAAAAGAAAAATGACACTATGCCCGATACATCAGCCAACCGGGATTCAACCGGAAGATGTGTCGGACATAACATCACGGTTGATAGGAAAAATCACTTGTCTTTAGGGTTTAGTTATTACCAGGGTATAACTTGTGCCCTACGCCACGGATAGTTGTATCAATCAAATGTAACGAAATTTTATTGCTATATTTTGGATACCCTCATTTTTTTGTATTATTTTTTTATTTTCTTTTTCTTAAATTAGTTATTATTTTAGGCCTTATTTTATTGAGAGAGAGAGATTTTAATTTCTTTTTTTAACTCTTGAAATTTATTTTGTTTCTTTTTTTTTCTTTAATTAGTAATTTTATTTCTAAGAAGGATACGGTTATTATTTTTTAAATAGGTAACTTTATCTCTACGAAGGACTATATTTTAAATTTTGAGAAGGACTTCTAGACAATATCCTTTATTAAAAAAAGGTGTTTGTCCCAGTCAGCGTTTTCCCTCCTGTTTTATTATATAGATGAATTACTTTTTGACGCAAACAATCATTCGCTATTATGATAATTGTTGGTCAATATTGTGGCTTCCAGGGCCTAAAAAGGTCATTCAGACCAGAATGAAATGTAAGCTTCTTACAAGTGAGAGGGTGAGAAACTGGTTAAATTAGCGTAGAGAAATTTAGCAGCTCTGCTCTTGTTAGTGGTGCTAGCCACTACATCTATTTCCACTGCACAAGGGAGACTTGCCCTAAACGGCATTGATGGAACTGAAAACTTCCAAGGTTATTTCTTAAAGGCAAATGCTGTATCAACCCTAATCTCATTAAGTAGAAAATATTGCCCTAAATGGCATTGATGGAACTGAAAACTTCCAAGGTTATTTCTTTAAGGCAAATGATGCATCAACCTAATCTCATTAAGTAGAAAATATGGCCCCTCCCTTCCTCAAAATTTTGGCGTTCACCATTCATAAAACCCAAGTAGTTGTAACGTAGAAACCAAATTTTGTTCTAATGTAGAAACCGGATGCTTGACCTTATCAAAAGATAACCTCAACTCATCGATATAGTTATACAGATGCGTGTGTGGATTAAGCACTTGTTTACATTGGAGAGAGAGTTGTAAGAACATCATATTCAGTTCAGTAAATAAAAGGTTTTGTTTCGATTAATACAATGACAACATTAATTGTATTAGAACATCTGAAGATAAAAGAATTGATTTTCTAACACATACAGATAAATGGAGATTGTTCAGATTCTCTTAACAAATGATACCATATAAACAGAATAATAGTTCCACAACCAGATGTAGAAATCAATCGAAACAAAAAATCTAATTTAGAAAGATAAAAGATATCAAGGTTGATAACCTAATGGAAAATGCTACTTCATGCCCTCAATGATTACTTCTTGGTGATGAGCTTTCAAATAATTATGTTGATCTTTCAAAACCACCACCAACTTGCATATGCAACCATTCTGGTGTTAACCCTTGGTTATATTCCCTTCCCCCTTGAGAACCATAGGCTATACCACTAGCTTCAAATGGATGTGACCCAAACTGGAATACCAACCATAGCTTGTCAGACTGATTATAAACTAGAAAAGGAAAATAATCTTACAAATTAGATGTTTAAGATATAATATCTGTTCATACTGATAGATTGAGCCCAATAATTTAGTCATAAACTATTATCCCAAGTAAAGTTCTATGCAATAATGGGATAGTAAATGATTTACCAAACAACATAGGTTCTCTATAAACGAAACAATAGAAGAAGATGATTTTAAGGTTTTAAGAGCATGTTTCTACGGACCTAACGAAACAGTGCGCTGATGAATGCAAGATACCTTTTTCTTTGTCTAATCTCATACTAAATCATGTACTTGTCAGCAGCAAATTGTTGAAAGAAAAGAGCAATTATGCCGGTATTATGGGTGGATTATGGTTCAAGTAAAATATGGATTCGAGAATCCTTAGATAGATATCTTGATATTATTGAGTACGAGAATACTATTCAGCCCGACCCTTAAACCTAAGGCCCGTCCAAATACTTATTCTAATAACTTATGGTGACCCCTGCATCAGCAGTCTGGGTGAGTTTTCGTTAAAGATCGGGCAAAATATCGTTACTGTAAGTAGATAGAGCTAATAAGTCTAAGAGCATTATCTAGTTACCAGGGTAGTTTTAGATCTTACATCTTTCAATGGAAATCCTTCAATGCCATGACTGGGACCAGGTCCTGAAGTAACTGCTTCAAGTTTCATCGATAGGAACTACAACATTCACCAATGTATATAATCAGATTTATGTTGCAAAATGAACAGAAAACAATGAGAACATATTGCAGCAACAAGGGGAAATCGGACGAATGAATACCTCAACTTGACGTTGTAGGGATTGTACGTAATTTATTATTTCGTCCAGCACCAACGCTTTACCTATCACCTGCACCATAAGAAGCATTCTTTAATCATAAATCATCTCAAGAATAGACTAGAATTGTTCTCTGAATTGCCTTCTGGGGCAATGAAGAATAGTAAAAAAAAGTTTTTGAAGCTTCAACCCATGTCACCTGATACACAACTCGCTTCGATAGATGGTACCAGTACATGATAGTATGATACGCTACCATGAGAGTATCAGGCATGCTGGGGTTACACCTCTTCAGTACGCTACTTTCTATTACAGTACGTTTTGAACTACGTTCCTAAAAATATCTACTCTCTAATGCATATATAACGGATACACCTACTCTCAAACATTCTATCTCCATAAAACTTAAAAGCCGGAGTGCTACAATGACAAAAATTTTCACTTAATGACTCACTTTCACTCAAATGCATATATAACGGATAATGTAAAGCCATTCAGAAAAAACAGATAAACAAGTCTGAGTGAAAAAGGAGATTCAAAGAAGAATATAAGAGCACCTTATTACATCCAGGAACCAGATCTTGTAGAATTTTCATCCTTTCACTGATCTTTTCTCTCCTAGCCTTTTCAACAAACAGGTTATAAGCAAAAAATCAGTATAATCTTGATTTTTCAGTTGAATTCTTGACTAAACACAAATCTAAGATTCAGATGAAGAAGAAGAAGAATTCTTACTCTCTCTGCTAAACTATGACTATCAGTAGCTTGACCTCTTCTTGCTCTAACATGGATATAGTCTTGTTTAGATGGCTCAGATTTCTGTCCGCTTTGTTTGGTTTGCTTATTATTACCACTGAACGAACTCGTTTCCGTTTCTTCCTTTTGATCTTCATTTTCTTCACCAGATCCAGATGATTTCAGATGTTTATTATCACAATTACTCTGCTCAAACCCAAAAAAAAACATGAAAATCGTTTAAAAAGAAGCTGATTTTCGAATCTCATATATCAAAAGTCAAATCAAATCGAAAAAATTGAACTTGTATTGAAATAATCAATAAGAATTACCGTTTCAAGCTTAGAGAACTCATCTTCAGAAGCTGATATTGCTAAATCCTTCCGTTTTTTCCAATTCCGGTTTCCGCTTCTCACATTTTGTTCAGTCACTGTTGATTCTTCACCAAATACATCGCGATTTTGAAATTCATTCAATTTCTGTACAGATTGATTCCTTCTAGAACAAAAAATATCACCGGATTCTCCTACACAACCATCGCCGTTAAGTGGAAACGGCCAAATCTCGGATAAACTAAAAGACGAAGAGTTTGTAGAAGAAAACAAATTTTGACTGATTAATGCTGGAGGATCCATCTAGAAAACAGAACAATTCATCAAGAAACTCACTGATTTGAACTCACCTGATTCGAACTTTCCTTACATTTCTTCTAATTCTATACTTGAAAGTTCTAAATCTAGCTCAAACAAAATCGAAGAGTCAATTCCAGTTACTTCAAAAAGTTGGTTTCGAAACTGGAATTAAAGAATTAACAGTCTAGAATCAGAAATCTCTATCTTGAATCAAGAGCAAAGTAATGAAAATCCGGCTTTGATTCTTCTAATGAGCTGGTTTTTTTTAGTTGGAAAGAAAAGTAGAGAGAGAAAGTAGACAGAGTCAGGGACCCCCACCACTACCACCACCAAAATGAGAGTGTGGTGCGCTCTGTACCACCACCACCACAAACAGAGGATGTTGTTTAGAGAGAGAAAGAAACTTTCTAGAGAGAGAGGACTGGGAAGTGACTGAAGTGAGGTTTCCTCGGAAGCTCTAGTTTTCTGGTTTTCTTTCAATTTTGATCCTAATAGACTGGTGGGTCCGCTTTAGGGGATTGGTCAACTACCTAATGGTAGCCTTTGGATCTGTTGACCAAAACACCAAGAAGAAGGAGACTATGTATTAGGACCGTACGATCTAATTAGCGATTGTGCTTCCGAAGATCAACGGTTTTCGTCAGAACTTTTAGGACGAGAGTTTATGCGAGGTACCGAAATATGCTGTTATGTGCTGTAGTATATATTTTCCCTTTGTTAGATCTGGAAAGACATTCATTATTGTCGTCAGCCTATAAAAAAACAACACGTTCTGTGGCAGGTCCAGATCCAAGCGCAAAGGGGCAATGGAATCCCGTCATATTTAATAATACCGGTATTACTGGTAACCCTAACAATTGGGCGCTTCTTTGACTTCTCCCATTTTTTGTTGGGTTTTTTCATCTAAATTTTTACTTTTTTTTAGATTTTTTGTGTCTTAATAGACATACCTTATACAGTATGGAGTTCTTTCTCCACGAAAAAATGTTATTTATATGAAATTTGGGGTTGTTCTGATTGATTTTCCAGCGAGTTGTAAGTACTAATGGAATAAACGAAGTCAAATTAATTTGTAAATAGTTTCAGAGTGGTATACTGAAAGTAATCAAAGTCTCAGACTGACCACTACGAGAGATATGGTCATGTCTCAGACTGATTAGTCCGAGAGAATAGACAAACCCTCGAACTAATCATTACGATAGAGTAAACATGCTTTCAGATTTAGTCAATCTGAGAGCAAAAATACCTCACGACGCTAATTATAGAGGGTTTGGACTAATGCTTTGCTCTGTTACACTGGTTGATCTAATATTGTTGGTTCTAATGGATCTATAAGGTACATGGAAAAGGATGAGGACCGTGTCCATAACACGATAGAAATTCTTTGGTTAGTTCTAAGACATTCCCCATCTTTACTAAAACCATCACAGACTTTAGTATCAAATAGGACCCAACAACTCTTATTAAGCCGCGTAACTAACTACACGTACAGATCTGATCTAACGGCCCTTAGATGCGAAATTTTTGAAGAAAAATGGGTTTGCCATGTTGCATTGAAAATGTACAATTGGAAAGGGAAAGCTAACCTTGAGGCCTTTGCAAATTCTTTCGAGCATGGTGTTAATTGGCCTTTCAACGAAAAAAGGGTGTTAATTGGCTGTTTACGGTCGGGTTATCTCGCTATCCAAAACTTAAATCTATTAATTATCCAGTTTCTAGCCGTTCTGGTTCTAGTTACTATCGGTTTTGTTCTGTAATGTAAGGATCCAAAATAAGCCTATCAATAATACAGGTATTTTCGGTTCTCCTTGAGTTTAATCATTTAAGTATTTTTGACACTGATTTAGGAAGATTTATTTATAAGAGATAAAGATCGAATTATCAATGTTCACAAAGAATTTATTATTACATGTTTGAAGTTGTAATAAAATTTGTACAAATATATTTTAATTGTCAAGAATGTTAGCGAGTAATAAGTGAGAAACTCAAAGGACGTATTAGAATATTTTAAGAGATAATGAGAAATTTCAGCGTAAAACTTGTAAAAGAAGTAACAAATTACATAGTATTAAAACTGGGTATCCTGTATCCACCAATATTCCCAATCAATATTGAAATCTTATCGTTCAATCGGGTAATACCCGTAGAGTTTTCTATCGAGAATAAATCTGAAGATTCAGAACGGCAAAAAACAGTTTTGATTTGGTTTCTAAATAGCACGTAAAAGTTGCCACCCTAATTCTAGTGAAGGGGAGTAAGGAAAAAGTAATAGGACAACCTTTAAATGGACCAAATCTCTATTACGATGAGTTCAATGCATCCACAACTCTACTTTAGTCATAAATTAGATAGTGTGTGGTTTATTGAAACGACGTACACAAAATTCCTTTACATACTGATTGACTTATAACATCTATTACTTGTTTTTTCAGTTATTGCGGTATAATTTTATTCACTTCTCCATAAAATGTAGATAATAAAAAGTCAGATTATCAATACATGTCAAGTAACGTGTCTAGAAATTATGTATTAGTTTATGATTATCCTTTGGAAATATATCAGTACCGTTGAGCGGGGACTTACAACCATACGTCTTGGTCGAGTGTATACTTCAATATTAATACTTGGTTATGTGTTAACATCACATATACAACTAGTACTAGCTCATCCTCCATCGAATAATGAAGACTGAATGATGAACTTTTTTATATTTCAATGTCACGAACAAAGCAAAAGAAATGCAAGATGCTTAGTGAACTAGGACCATACTCGCAGAAAATATTCTTGATAGAACTCAAACATAAGCTTCTTTGCTAAAGGCACCAAAAGCTAGCTTCTTTACAAGATCCCTTAGAAATTACTATTCTGGTTGGTCTGATTCGATTCACATAAATGCGTGACGGCCCTAATGGGTGGGTAGAGGTTCTGGAGACAGAATTAATTTCTCTGTTTAGATTCTACATTTATGTGAATCGAATCCGGACGGTTGGGCTTTGTCCGAGCCGGTTATCGGGCGTCTACGGACCCTGACAAACTCGGGCGTCCTTAGGCGGATCCGGGTCACGGACCAAAATCCCACCCCTACTGAAAAGCAACACAAAAGATATCTACATAATTTTTTTGAAAAATTAGGAGTCAAACATACAAATATCATATTTAGTATTTTATTACTAAGTTTTTATTTATTTATTAAAGCTCCATCCACAAGTCTATTTTATAGGTGTCCAAGTCCCAAGTGATGTATTATTGCTTTATTCTTTTTTGGTTGGGTGGATTGACTTCACATCTGGGTCTATTTTAGTTGTGCACAATGGACTACAAAGTTTTGTATTAAAGACTATTTATTCAATGGGAGCCTCGACCAATCTATTGGAATCGAATTTTAGGTGGGGTTTGTTTTCAGTTATATTGAGAGATCTAAAGATGCAGAAATAAGGAAATCTCTGGTTTATTAGGTTTGTCTCGTGGAACTCCTGAATTTATACTTAAGGTTGCCTAGTTTCTTTCTTGATTGAATGACTTATTGAGGTTTCAAATCGGGTATAAATGTAGTACCAAGTAGTACTAGCTCAAACTAAAGAAGTGAACTTTAGTTTAGTACCACATCTAACAAATAAATCAGAAAAAAGAAATTTGTTTTGTGTTCAACTACCCCCATATTATTAGGGTAATGCCTAACGGAATGATAAGGTGATTTGTGTGGTTTGCTCGAGCGCCCGTGGCGTAGGGATTGTGGCACTCCAGTAGCGCATTTTGCGCTTCGTACGACCCATCGTCCCGACTGAAGTCTTATTATTTTGTTGATCTAGATCGACCAATGACGGGTCAGAGGGGTGAGGGGTCGTAATCCAAGAGAGTGGTTGACCTGGTCAAATGAGCTACAGATTACGCTATGTGGCGACCCAATCAAGAGGGTTTGGTTGAATGTGTGCCACACGCATACCATCAGACGTGACCCTTCAGAACACATCTTCTGGTGAAAGTGAACTTTAGTTTAGTAACACGTCTAACAAATAGATGAAAAAAAACTTTCGTTATAATCAAGTTCAACTATATTAAGATAGTGTCTAAGTCAGCAGTTGGTAGCCCAAGTGGTTCCAAGGTGTTGACATAAACTCCAGAAAGCCCTGGAGGTCCCAGGTTCGAATCCCAGAGAAGGTGGAATCTTTGGTGTTATTTGATTTGAGATTATTAGGGTATAAATAATGTAGTTGGGCTTTAGGCCATAATTTCGTTGGGCTATAGGCCCGGTCTTGTTAGAATTTGAATGGGCGGTTATCGAGCTTATCACATCTTTGGTGTATCAATGCCAAATGAAATGACTATCGTTGATCGTAGTCAATTTCCAAAAAAAATGTCTAAGGGAATGATAAGGTGTTTTGCGTGGTTTGAGCGAGCACCTATGGCATAAGGATTAGGGCACTATAGTGGTGCATTTTGCGCTTCGCACGTGCCCATCATCCCAGTTGAAGCCTTATTATTTTGTTGATATTTAAATTGATCCAAAGACATATCAAAGGGGTGAGGTGTCCTAATCTAAGAGAGTGATTGACCTGGTCAAAGGAGCTCGAGATTACACTACGTGGCGACACAATCAGGAGGGTTTGGTTGAACGTGAGTGTGCCATACACACACCACCAAATGTGACCCTTGAGGACACATCTTCTGGTCAAGTGCCTCCACCGGATGCAACACAAAAAATCCACCTATTCAGTATCTATAAAATACTCATCGAATTCCAAAGTCTTATCACCAAATTCATTATCTTCTTCTCATCTCTTCTGAAATCAGAAATATTTCAAGTGTGTATGAAATATTAGTCTGAATTCAGAAGTTCCCTCAGTGTGTCCAAAATATGAAGTAGTAAGAAGAAACAAGAGTTTCTATCATTACAAGTAAGAGCATACTGGTTATATTTTAAAATCAAATAAGCAGTCACTTTCAATCAAACGTTCATAATACATCCGAAGGTTCGAGCAGTTTCAACACTGTGACGTACCATCACAATCCTGAAAGGAATCGTTGAATCCTGGAGGACATACACGCTATGGTGAGTAGTCTTGCGAGGGTGTAAAACATTGTAAGGAAGAAACTCGATTTTGGTTCAACTTAATCTTTTATGTCTAACTCAAATACATCCGAAGGTTTGTTTAGCTTTCTGAACAAGGGATTTTAGAATTTGGTCTTCGGTCCAATTCCCTATTTATTTTATGAATACAGAATGGCTTGGGATGTTTACATGAGGAATGAGAGTTGAAAATGATGACAGGAGCGATTAACTCTTTTTTTTTTTAGTTGAATGGGACAACCAACTTAGGTGTGAAGGAATCCAGTTCCTCCCTTTCTAGCGTGTGAGAACATTTCCAAAGCCCACCCAATTCAATAGACTTTTCGTTTCTTATAAGAGATGCCTTCTCTATTCCTCCTTTAGTTGTGTTCTTCAATTTCTTCAATCATCCAGGAAAGAAGAAGGAATAGAGATCTATATATATATAGAGAGAGAGATGGGAGCAAGTTTGTCTTCAACCTCCACCGGTGATTCATCTGGTTCAGCTCGCGTTCATAATTTCACACTTCTACTGAATGGAGAAATCACTTGGAATCATTCAAAAACTCTAATCAATTGGTATAAACAACACTTACCCTCTCTCTATCTCTCTCCCTATTATTATGGGTTTTCTTTTTTTTCATCGATCGATTAGTAATGGCCGAGGTTAATGTTTATGTATGATTTATGATGATGTAGATGGTGATTGATTTCACGGCAACCTGGTGTGGACCATGCCGAATGATGGCACCATTTTTTGATGAATTAGCTGAGAAATTCACTGACGTTGTCTTTGTCAAAATTGATGTCGATGAACTCTCTGTAATTATAATTCCCCTCTTCTTCTTAATAAATTACTTTTTGAGAGACAAAATTTTGATTAATTTTGTTCAAAATTATTGTAGGCTGTATCTCGAGAATTTGGGGTTCAAGCTATGCCAACTTTCATTTTGTTTAAAGATGGGAAAACAATTGACAAGATTGTTGGAGCTAAGAAGGATGAATTGGAAAGGAAGATTGTCTTGCACAGAACACCAGGAGTAGCAGCAGCTTGAGTGATCTCAATTAGGGTTTGTTCAGTGGGGGGGAATTTGGTTTGATCAATTAGGTCAACTAGTAATGGATTAATGTTTTAATTTAGGGGTTTGTTTTTCTTGTTATGTTTGCTGCTTTATATCATTGTACTAGTAATATTTTCTATGATCAAATAATGTTCAACAAATTTCAACAAAAAATAAAAATAATGTTCAACAAAGTTCAACAAAAAAAAAAAAAAATGTTCAACAAAGAATTTGGGAATAATTCATGAAATAATTGCTTAAAATTTTGTGCACTTGTATGTGTATTTTTTAATCAAAAACCCAAAAAATGGGCACAAATACAAAAACAGGCCCAATATATATTAATATTTCACAAAAAATCCATCTTAAAATAAATAATAAAGATCAAACCTAAATACGGATCTCAACGCGCATTTTCACATCTCTAGGAAGCCATATATTTAGATAATACCCAGTGTACCCTTATATATACAACCCATTTCCGTCTCTTTCTACTCTTCAACCAAAATTTTATTTTCTCCTTTCTTTTTCTCTACATTACCAGTGTACTCTCTCTCTCTCTCTCTCTCTCTCTCTCTCTCTCTCTCTCTCTCTCTCTCTCTCTCTCTCTCTCTCTCTCTCTCTCTCTCTCCACGTCTTAGATTTTTTCACCGCACCTTCGTCTTCAAGGTTCGATCATCATTATCTTCAAGGTAGGATAATCTTTATCTTTATCTTTATCTTCATCTTTCATCTTTATCTCTCATCTTCATCTTTCGTCTTCATTTTCATCTTTTTTTGCATTCTTCAAGCTTTCTTGAAGTTCTCTAAAACTATTTCTTCATCTCTCATCTTCATTGTTTTTTGTATTCATCTTAAAGAAATTTGGTTCCATTTTGCAGAACTATTTTGTTTTGTGCTTTTAACATCATCTACATTCATTTTCAAAGTTTTTAGCATATGATTTGTTCTTCAAACTTAAGCATATGATTTGTTCTTCAATGTTTGATATCTTTTTAGATCTATTCTTCCAACTTTAATGTAATATTTTGTTCGAAGAAAACAAAAATACAATTGTAGATCTGTTTCTAAGTTTCTCTCTCTAGAATTACGTTTTTAGCATATTTTGATTTTTAACAAACAAATCAATTGGTGTTTTAGGCATTTTAAAATATATTGTTAGTTCGATTTAATACATCGAGCAAACTTAAAAATGTTTAATTTATTTTTATATATGTTACCACCACAACCCAGATTTTTTTCCTTACATAAATTGATTGCCGTTTTAAGCATTTTAAATTTGTTGTGGAAACAATGTTGATGCGACGAGCAAACTGATAAATGCTTTATATATTTCGTCATTTTTATTGACATTTTTGGTTTGTACGGATTGATCGTGAACCCGGACAAAGAGAACCATTCGTAAGCAAAATTGCTCGTGTTTGTTGTACAAATCACACCTTAATTAGTGACTACTATTACTTATCTTGTAAGCACAAACGAAGTTGTTCATCGTAACTTTAACCACCATACTGTTCTTTTTATTAATGTTTACATTACGTTTAATGATTCGATCAAACCTTCTTTGCAGGGCCGCCCCAAGTAGTTGGGAGGCCTAAAGCGAAGAAAATTTTGGGGTCCTTTTAACACTAGCTATAAAAAAGTTTGTTTTTTCTCCTAATAAATAAATTATTATGAAAGCGCAACTAAAATTCATAAACCTGACTTATTTACTATATAAGAAGGTTCAATTTACATTGTTTCGAAAAAAATCTTCTTGCCTTTTGACATGTAAAATCACTAATCATGATTTCATAGTCCAATTCTTCCGCCACATCTTGTTCAACCTATAACATGGCTAATCCGTTACAAATATTAAAGAGTAAATGAGATCTCAAGAAAAGAAAATATTATTAGTGTTTGTTAAATGTAATTTTAAAAAGTAATAAAATCAACACTTATTCTTCGGTAATAAGATACAAATTAACTCTTTTCTAAAAAGAGATAACTCAAATATGATAAACTCAAAAAGTAGAAAAAAAGAGAATTACGAAAACTAGTCGTAAAAATAAAGGTAAAAAAGCGAGAATCATCAAGTGGTAGTAGCTTCAACAAAAAAAATCACGTGATAGTAAAGTTGGGAGGAACATTATTGGAGATTTTAGCACAATACAAGAGAAAACACAAAATTTCTTACAAAAAAGTGACCAAAATTTAGAACTTTCACATAAAACCAAAAATTTAGAAACAGAAGAAAAAGAAATACAAATATGGCATTTGAAAATATTTAGGCCGGTAGAAATAGAGAGTCAGGGTAGATTAGGCTTGTAAGTTTGCAACAAAAAAAAAATTAAGTTTTTAGTTTTTTTTTTATTTTGGGCCCCTCAATACAATGGTTGTTATTAAGGGGGTATTGGATTGGGACTTTCGTGGAAATTTGAGAGTCCGCAAAAGTCCGAGGCATTCAAATCCAGACATTTGAGAGTCTACGAAAGTCTGAGGCATTCAAATCCAGACATTTGAGAGTCCACGAAAGTCTGAGGCATTCAAATCCTGACATTTGAGAGTCTATGAAAGTCCGAGGCATTCGTTTGTCTTCCAAAATGTCCCAGACTTTGGTGGACTTCATAATTTGATGGATTTGTGAAGGATTTGGGACAAATTTGGAAGCCAAAATGTCTTTCAAAAAACAAGAGACATTTGAAGTCCATCATGTGATCAAACAACAATAATAATATTAAAATAATAAATGTCTACCAAATGTCCATCAATGTCCACAAATATTCACAGATGTCTACGAAAGTCGAAAAATATATTTTTGAAATGTTAGTATAAACATATTATTTCATGTGATTAAACAATAGTAATAATATTAAAATAATAAATGTCTACCAAATGTCCATCAATGTCCACAAATATTCACGATGTCTACGAAAGTCGAAAAATATATTTTTGAAATGTTAGTATAAATATATTATTTCATGTAATTAAAAAATAATAATAATATTAAAATAATAAATATCTACCAAATGTCCATCAATGTCCACAAATATTCACAGATGTCTACGAAAGTCGAAAAATATATTTTTGAAATGTTAGTGTAAACATATTATTTCATGTGATTAGACAATAATAATAATATTAAAATAATAAATATCTACCAAATGTCCATCAATGTCCACAAATATTCACAGATGTCTACGAAAGTCGAAAAATATATATTTAAAATGTTAGTATAAATATATTATTTCATGTGATTAAACAATAATAATAATATTAAAATAATAAATGTCTACCAAATGTCCATCAATGTCCACAAATATTCACAGATGTCTACAAAAGTCGAAAAATATATTTTTGATTAGCACAAATATAATATGCATTACACATTTTGTCAATGGACTCAAGATCTTAAAATGTCCCCAGGACATTTTGTCTATGGATCAAATGTTTTGAAATGTCTATAAAGACATTTTGTCTACAAACTTCAATGTCTTGATAATGTCTATTAACACATGTTGTCTATAATAAGTCATTCGAAATGTCTTGAAATGTCTACGGGACATTTTGTCTGTGAAAGTCTGTGAAGTCGTGCTCCACTACCCCCCTAAGTGACCTTCCAAATAGGTGAAGTAACAAGCACGCGTCTTCCGAGGGTTTTAAAAAGGCTTTAGTGGGCTTTTCTTATGACTGGGTTTGTATTTTGATTGGTCTTTTGTTTTTTAAGTTTTGGCATGGAGGTGCTTTTAATTGATTGGAATTTTGAGGCCCTTTCACAAAGTGAGGCCCAAAGCAGCCGCTTTGGTTTCTTCGGGCCTGGGCCGCCCCTGCTTCTTTATTCACTACATAAATCCCTATTGGTATGACATATTCGTACTTGTTTATGGTAATACTATACACTTCCTTACATGCAAGTATCTATTTTGAATGCACACTTAAATATCATATTCTTAATTATTTGTGCATATAATGAATTGTGATCGAAATAAATATTGAGTTTTTTCTGATTTCGGAAAGAATGCAGATGGAGGTTGACAAAACCATAATTATCCCTTCTGTAAACACCCACCCTTTGTACTAAAATATTTTTGAAAATGTTCATCAAACCAATGCCTTTTTGCAACTAATTGATGGAAAAGTTCTACCAAATTTTAGAAATGCTTAAAATAATTTGCCGAGAGAGACATGGGTAGAGCTTCAACATATTGTAATTTGTTCACAACAAATAAACTCGTGCATTTTTTAAAATGTTCATCAAACCAATGCCTTTGGAACTAACAGATAGAAAAGTGCCACCATCTTTCTAAATCGTTTGCAGACGAAGAAATGTTAAAGACATATCTTCAAAAATCAAAAGCAAATTTCGATATGTTAACAAATCAAAAGAAAATTTCTTGCTTAGTACTCTTTTTTTAAAATGTTTTAAACGGTATCAAAGTTTTTCACAACATTATATTCAGTGTTTATGTGTTATTTCATTTTCTATCCATACATTAATTTTTATCCTTAAGTTGGTTTCACCTACATACTGAATGGGAACAATACATATCCTTTTGCTTCAACTTAAATAATACGAGAGCAATTTCACATCTGTTTACTGCATCATTCGCTAAATCCTTACATATCTCAAACATTTTGTTTTAAAATACCATTACACATAAACATAATGTAACTTGTTCACAAAAAAATTCAGAACACGGGACACTAACCCTCTAAAAGTTTTACGCATAAACATTCAGCAAAAAATTGACACAAATCGTTTGTTATGGACACTGTTGAAATATTTCTTACAATTTTGTAAGCAAACTAAAAATTTCTCCTTTTCCTTTCAATTTTGTCCGCAACAAAAATTATATTTCTTAGAGAAATTCCATACTTTCTTACAACAACATCTAACATCTCTTTACATTGAGCATTCAACAAGTAACTATTTACCAAAAAACAAAAACATAGTTAATAATGTTTACAAAAAATTAGAATTTCCACACACTACTACTCAAATCTACATTGAATCATATTATATTCCAAGATGAGGAAGGTCAATTCAACCCTCATTCTCTGTGCCACATTTTTCCATTCTGAGATTGAGGTCGAACGAAGGTGTGCTCAAGACATTAATATTTGTTTCCAAGTATCCTCCACCTGTTAGTGTAAAAAAAAATATATCAACATTTTTGTTGGATCATGAACAATTTAAATATATAACAGAACATACAAACATTTGGTATCAGTAGTCTACAAATGCTTAGAACATTATTACATATGTTTTTAGAATGTACTTACTTGTTTGCGTATTTTTACAACAGACCATACCACTCTTCTCTTTTACGAACGTTCTTCGATTTGCGGCAAAGTTACAAATTTTGAGAACCATCCAATAGTAAAATGCTAGCATGCTTTTACTTAGCATGCTTTTACTTAGCAGGACAAAATGACTAATTTCGAGAGCAAAACAATCTATGTTCTAAGGAGACAACGCATTACTGACAAGCGTTTCCAAAATGAACAAGGCAAACGTTAATATGCTCTGTTATGAACCCGGAAAAACGTAAATAAAATGAATTCAAAACAACTCCCAAAATGAAGTAACAAATGAATAAAAACTGTATTGAAAATTATAATACTTACAAACCCAAACTAAAACATTATTAAATATGTTGGTAACACTGCGAAAATAAACTTGGACAAACTTAAACATGAAGACAACAAAATGAAATTTGGTGCAACATTTATAGTTCTGTAAGCAAACAAACTAACTTATTTAATCAAACTTAAGAAATATCCATGAGTTATTTACTCACTTGCAGTGACATCCTTCTTATCTGTAGCTCCCGGTTTTTTGATCCCCTGTCATGAACCGCAAAAAGAATCCTTAGCCAGGTCTACGGCTAGCCTGAGAGTGCATTTGAACTGAATAACTTGTTTTCTGCTAGGTATCTTTGTAAGTTTTTCTAAGAACTTTAGATTTTATTTCACGCAAACTAAACTCAATTACATTTTTGTATATATAGAGTTAGAATAGAAAAGAAGAGAATAACAACTAACTAACTCTTAACTAATAACAGAATTACCAAAATTAGTTACTAACTAACTTTGTTATCTTCTTTATTCAGGTACAAGGAATGCTTCTATAGTTTTATTGCTGTTGTAGTTGGACCTTGAGAGTTTGGGCTTGCGTGGGCTTCATAAAGACTGTTTTACCCTTCATATGAAATGAAGACTAAAACCCTAGAAGCTTTATCTTTTATCTCCTTCAGAACCCTAACTCTTACATCCCCCCTCAAACTGACGGTGACGGCAACGATAGAACCAACAGATTGTCTCTGATTTGAGAGAACAGATCAAAGGGTAAACCCTTGGTAAATATATCAGCAAGCTGATCCTTCGTCAAGACATGTTTAATCGCCAGAGAACCATTTGAGACTAATCATGAACATAGTGAAAGTCGACCTCGATGTGTTTCGTTCGAGCATGAAAGATGGGGTTCGAGGCTAGATGTTGAGCACTGATGTTGTCACAAAAGAGAGTGAAAGGTCGATTTAATGGACATTTCAGTTCATCCACGAGGTAAGATAACCATACAACCTCTGTTGCCGTATTTGATAAAGCTTTGTACTCAGCTTCTGTCGACGATTTAGCCACTGTAGCTTGTTTCTTAGAGCTCCATGAGATAAGACTCGAGCCAAGAAAAATACAGTACCCTTCAGTCGACTTCCTTGAGTCAGGGCGCCCAGCCCAATCTGAGTGTGAATAAGCCATTAAAGTAGTAATATTACCAGGGATTACTCGAATTCCAGAACCCATTGAGCCTTTTAGATATCTTAAAATCTTTTTGGCAATAACCAAGTGAACTGTTGTGGGTTTTTGCCTGAATTGAGCTATGTAATTAACTGCAAAAGAGATGTCTGGTCGAGTTAAGGTGAGGTATTGAAGAGCACCCACTAAACTGCGATATTCTGTGGGATTTTCAAGCACTTCTCCATCAGTAACAGACACTCTTTGACCACTAGCAACAGGGAGCTTAGAAGGTTTGCATTCTAACATACTTGCTTTCTGTAATAGCTGTAGAGTATATTTATTTTGTGTGAGAAATATACCTTTTGTAGAAGTAATCGACCGAACCTCTATGCCCAGAAAATAAGAAAGAAGACCCAGATCTTTCATTTTGAATGCTGACTCAAATCAGATATTGATGGGCCTAGAAAGGTTACCCTAAATAGGTCTACACCCGCAAGTGCACGGGTGTCAAGTTGTAATAAATTCCGGTAAGACCGGTTCGTTCCTCAGAGACTAAGTGAAACCTATTCTAAGACTTGGAAGTAAGACGGTTTTGAAAATGGTTTTGGTTTTGGTTTTAAAATAAAATAAATAAAATATTAAAATAAAATTACGGAAATGAAAATGAACTCAAATGGGGAGAGGAGTCTAGGGTTTAGGATTCCACCACATAAAATCACATTCAGACCCAATAATTATCTAATCAACTCTCTTTTTTATAACTCAGAATTTCGGATAATGAACTATCCTAATTCCGGGAGATGTTTTCGTTAAAACCCGATTGATAATCACAAACTTGTAATTGTTGTATTTAGAAAAACAAATCTCTAAACTATTGACTATTAATCGATAAGCATACACCATCAAAGAATTTAATCTAAGCATGGTGTATCAAACTAAAAATATAGACAATGAAAAGAAAACAAGTTTAACGAACTAAAACAACTTGAACTTTTAAACACAATTAAGAGAATTAATCGCACAAAAATTGGTCTCTAAAAGCTTAAAAATGGGTTTCATCCTAGCCCTAGATGGAGAATTAGCTACCCATAATAAAAGATTAAATCAAATATGACAAATGAGAGAGAAAATGGAAGAAGAATGAAACTTTCTTACTGATTTTCCCTGTCGCAGCCAAACAGGCCCTAAGGGAAAACGATTTTCTCGTCTTCCCGGAAATGGATTCTCTGTGGGAAAATGGTTTTCTCGTCTTCTCCAACTCTCTTTCTCTTCTTACTCTTTCTTTCTCTTCTTACTCTTTCTGTTTCTGTAAAATATCTCTTTTCTTTACTTTTCAATCCAGAAATCAACTAACATAAACACATTAAAAGAGGAAGACTTCATTAAATTAGAAATAATCTCTCTCTCTAACAATCTCTCTCTGTTTCTGTTTCTCTTTGTTTGAATCTGTCCTCACTCTCTCTGTTTCTTTCTCTCTATACAATCACTCCTTTCTCTCACAAAAAGAAATAAATACAAAGCAAAGAACAGAAGAAGAAGATTAAGATGATGATGAACCAAAAATCTGTTTTTCCTTCTCTCTCTTTCTCTGATTTTTCTATTTTTAGTTGAGCTTTTGACCCCCAAAAATGAGATGATTTGTTATCTCTACTACTCCTCTCTTTATAGAAAATCCGATCACTTCTGTCCCCATCAATTTCTCTATCAAAAGTCCAGCCAATTAGCTACCAAAAACTCCCTCTGAAATATCTCTTGAATCCCATCTTTCATTTTTCAATTTCTGTAGAATATATTTATGATAAAATCTTTGCATTCAATCACTAAAAGAAATCTCTCTCTAGAAATAATATTCTAACACCATTACTTTCTTCTTTAGTTGCATCAGATCTTCAAGAATAACAGAAAAAGAAGAAGAATTCCATAGCAATCACTGATCCTCTGAAATTAATCCCTCCATTAATGTTTACTTCCTTCTTTGAATAATTCCTAATCTAATATCCAGCTAGCAACCGAATCCTCTCTTGGTATTTAAAAATCCAATCTTTTCTCTACTGTAAATAGATATGAGAGAAGAGAGATAAAAAGACTTCCCAAAATATGGGATTCAAATATCCCTTCCTAACTTATCCTCCTTTTATTTCCTGTTTTCTTCTACTGATCTCCCTCTAAAATATTTCCATGTTTTGAAATATTCACCTTGTCTCACTACTGTTTAAAGAGGAAGGAAATATGTTGTTGTTGTTAATTAGAGAATAGAGATAAGGGAGGAGATGGTCATACCCAATCAACAAGGACGTGCTGTTAAAGGGGAGCAAGTTTTGCTACAAATATGGGTTCATCAATAATTATGATGGTCGACAACCACCGCTCGATCAACACGTGCGTGTTTCATGTCCCTCAGATCTGTGTGGGAGCACTAAAGACTGAGGTTGCAATGCACCGGATCCTATGCCAAGAAAATCCCAAGCGCCGTCCCGAGATGCCAAACAGTGTACCGAAAAATTCAAGTTGCCGTCAGATTTACTTCCATCTTGTGCGCCAAGTGTCACTGACCAATCTATGTTGACTTTTATTCAACCGATTTTGACACAAATTTTGACATGCTCTAGTTTTTTCCTCCGAACTCCGATTGGACTCCCGTTTTCTCCTGCGGACTCGTCATGGACCCCACTTTCCATCCGCGTACTAAAATTTCCAGAATACCATAACCTCTAAATGACCAAAATGCCCTCAAGTGTGTTGTTATCCCGATTTTACCCGTTTTCCGTGCTCAATTCGTAGAAGACACCTGGATAAGAAAAAACACACAAATCATCAGAGTAACTGCTCGAACTGGACTAACTAACCCGAGTTAAGAGATTCAGATGGGACATTTTCATGTCTCATCAGATATCAATTTGGAAATTTGAGAATTTGAGCTGCCAGTTAGAATAATATCATCAACATAAAGTAGTAAAACCATCATCTGATCTTGAGAATGATAAACAAACATTGAGTGATCAGTTTTACTCTTAGTAAATCCATAAGCATGTAGGAAATTAGCAAACTTGTTATACCAGGCCCTAGGAGCCTGTTTTAGGCCATAAAGAGCTTTATGAAGATGGCAGACATAATTTTCCTTCCTTTGTTGCTCAAAACGTTGTGGCTGAATCATATACACATCTTCATCCAATGTTCCATGCAAAAAAGCATTTGAAACATCTAATTGTTTCATGAGCCAAGACCTTGTTCTAAGGAGAGCAAAACAATCTATGTTCTAAGGAGACAACGCATTACTGACAAGTGTTTCCAAAATTGAACAAGGCAAACGTTAATATGCTCTGTTATGAACCCGGAAAAAGGTAAATAAAATGAATTCAAAACAATTCCCAAAATGAAGTAACAAATGAATAAAAACTGTATTGAAATTTATAATACTTACACACCCAAACTAAAACATTATTAAATATGTTGGTAACACTGCGAAAATAAACTTGGACAAACTTAAACATGAAGACAACAAAATGAAATTTGCTGCAACATTTATAGTTCTGTAAGCAAACAAACTAACTTATTTAATCAAAATTAAGAAATATCCATGAGTTATTTACTCACTTGAACTGAATAACTTGTTTTCTGCTAGGTATCTTTGTTCTCTCACCTTGTACGACAACAACCTCCTTTTGATCGACTTTTCCTTTACCCTTGTTTACAACAGGGGTATCCTTGCAAAATACATTTATAAATATGTTAACATCTAAATCAAATACAATGTAGCACATATAAGAAGTATGTGAAAAAATTATATTATGTCGACAGAACATAAATACATATACCCAACAAAACTAAAAATATTGCGAGTTCACCAAACAATGCAAAGAAATATTTTTCAGTGTGGTCAAAAGTTATAAGCCAAGCAAATATCCATGCTCTCATCAAAAAAAAAAAAGCAAATATCCATGCTACAACAGAAAATTTCTATAAAATTTCACAACAAACATAGATGTGTTGAAACCATCAAAAATTTAAACAAAAAATCGGGTTCATGCTGGAAAAAGTAATTCAATTGAAAAAACACTTGCTAAAATACTCAAACATTTGTCAACAGTTGGTAGCCCAAGTGGTTCCAAGGTGTTGACATAAACTCCAGAAATCCCTGGAGGTCCTAGGTTCGAATCACCAGAGAAGGTAGCTTTGGTTATTTGAATTGGGCTTATGTAGGTATTAATAAAGTTGTTGGGCTTCAGGCGATTTTCTTTGTTGGGCTATAGGCCCGGTGTTGTTAATGTTTGAGTGGGCAGTTATCGAGCTTATCACATCTATGATGTATCAAATGCCAAATATCGCGACGTACATAAATCATAGTCGTCTTCCAAAAAAAAACAATACTCAAACATTTTAAAAAATATTCTAAACTTATGAATGAAATGTTATATCTTAAAAAAATATTTCATCAAAAAAACCCTAGATTTTTTCCCAAACAAAACCCTAATAATCTTCAACAGATTGCACCTTTTAATAAAAAACCCCAATTTCCTCAAAAAAATAAATAAATAAACCCTAATAGTTTTCCTCTTTCTAAAAACCTGACATAATCCACTTCTTATTAAACGTTTAACAAAAAATCCATAATAGCTCTTCTCGTTCTTTTATACCTTAGAAATCGATGCTTGCTTATCAAAAACCACCACGTTTCGTCTTTTCCGGTCAAGAATAGCTTTTAATCGACGATTACTTGAAGTCGTTTCAGTTCTAGATTTTGTTTGAGGGATCCAAACTAATGCTAACAGATCTTGCAAAATGGAGAGTATGAGTCGAGAAATTTAGAGAGAGAATTAGAAGATTTAAGCCGGTTCAGAGAAAATAGAGATGCTCTGTGTTTCGCTCGAAATTTTGAAAGAGAAGAAGGAGCTTTAAGCTTCTTCAACAATTTGTAGAGAGAAAACGGTTTTTTTTTTCGGTTTCTGGTTTTTGTAGAGAGATGATGACAATATCAAAAGGTTTTTGTTTGGCTACATAAGGAAAAGAGAGATTGTTTTGGGAATAAGAAATAATGTAGTTGACATAAACTTACAGAAAGCCCTGGAGGTCCCAGGTTCGAATCCTAGAGAAGGTGGAATCTTTGGTTTATTTGAATTGGGATGATTAGGGTATAAATAATGTAGGTGGGCTTTAGGCCATTGTTTAGTTGGGCCCGGTTCTGTTAGAGTTTGAGTGGGCAGTTATCGAGCTTATCACATCTTTGATGTATCAATGCCAAATGTAACGACATATATTGATCGTAGTCGACTTCCAAAAAAAAAAGATCTTCTGATTTGATGGGCCAATTTTGGGCGGAAAATTTATAAGGACTTATGGGTAACTCTTTTTGTGTAGTAAGGGGTAATGAAGTACTTTCACACAATGATTTTTTTTTTTCAATAATACTCAAGATTGGGCTTAGATTTATATTATCTCCCATCTTTTGGGCTTCAAATATTTTTTTTGTCTTAAAATTTCATAGACAAAGTTTTACTTGAGTCAACCCTGCCTCAAACGAGATCTGACTCCGCCCTGAACTCTATCATAACTTGTTTATGAGTGCACTGCCACACTTTAGTAACCTTTCTTACATATTTTGTGATAACTAATGAGAATATCATGAAATTATGAAAACTAGAATTAAACTTCCTTATATATGAACCATTTTTCCTGAGTCTATATCCAGTAATATCGTAAGCTTTGTAAATCACCGTATGACTGTACGCAGTTTAGTTAATTTGATATGTATTGCTTTTTTACAAAACCATTTGATATGTATCACTTAGTAAAAATTGAAGAAGTGAAATTATGATGTTGGAGTAAACTGAATAGTTAATATTTAATTAGGAGCATGGAATAGATAGATCTAACAAGTAAAATACTCTGTATTAGCTCTTATAATTATTGCACCAAAAATTTGGCAACTAAAGAACTTAGCCCCATCAATATTGGGTTGGATCTACCATCTATTAGGTCTTCAGTTTCACACTCAATTGTTTCTAAATTTCTTTTTTGCGTCCCATTTTTTTGCACTTATTTTGTTGTAATTAAATTTGGAGATTGGGTGAAGGGTCCAAAAGGAGGCTCTTAATAGGATTCCCATCATAGGTAGGCAAAAAATAAAAAACAGGTCCAAAGTGTCAGGTTGGGAAAAAAAATGACGAAATGGCTCTTGGAAAACAAAGTATTTACGGTTCATGCCATCAAAAATTACAAAATTGCCATCAAAATTTCTCGGGAAACGATTTTTTTCTGAAAAAGAATCTGACAACCCGTCCATCAGAATCTGTACTGTTCAGAAATTTACGGAACTGCCACAGAAAAATTCCCGGGAAACTAAAATATTTTCGGAAAATTATTTTATTTACTGGAATTTTTTTTCTGTACTAGACACTTTTGCTGGGCGGGAATTTGAAATTTCGTAAAAGAATTTGAAAATTTGGGCGGGAATTTGAAATTTCGTTTGAAAATTTCGAAAAAAAGATTTTGTGACCGGGAAATTATTTTATTTACTGGAAACTTGGGCGGGAATTTGAAATTTCGTCCAAAAAAATTTGAAATTTTAGACGGAAAATTGAAATTTCAAAAAAATTTGAAAATTGAAATTTTTTGTGTACGGGAAATTATTTTATTTACCGGGAAGAGATGGTTTGCTGGGCGGGAATTTGAATTTCGTTTGAAAATTTCAAAAAATTTTGAAAATTTGAATTTTTCGTGTACTGGTAAATTATTTTATTTACCAATCAGTTTTTTTTTTCAAGAAAACGTCAGCATGTCCCGTCCAAGGGCAAGAGGGGGATAAAAATAAAAAAAACTGACATTTGGACCTGCAACTAATTTTTGGGCAAGAGTGGATTTTTTTTGGGTTTACCCCCCAGATTTTGGACCTTTGACTCAAAAATCCATTAAATTTTTAATTACTCTTACATGCTTTATTTTCTTTTATATCTCTTTCACTTCATTTTTCCTCTTCGTCTTTCTCCACTTCTCGATATTTTTTGTACACTCATAAGTAATGACTTTCTATTAAATTTTGTGAACTATTAAAATTTTTTTACTCAAAAAATTTACGTAAATTTAAGATGCATCTTTAAGATTGTATCACTATCACTAGAAATTATCTATAAATAACACTTTTACATGTATAATAAGTAGTAACCTACTTATATCGATTTTTTATTTAAAATTTAGAGAACGGGGAAGTTATAGCATAGCCCCGTAATTCCTTTACGGACTAATGTCAAGAACAAGAAATTCATAAAATGAAATATTTTTCCCCTTCATATTAGATGAAAGTTATTTTTATTCTGTTCAAGCCATATGAGCTTCTATCTATCTTTTGAGACTACATGAGTTCGAGTACTCCAATTAGTTTTTTAGTAAGTTGTATGAATCATGGGTCTGAAAAAAACACGAAGTTTGGGGCACCAAGTTGTAAAGCGGCAATCTCATCGAATTTTTTTTTGTAAAGCGGCATCTCAACTAAAAAAAATAAGGGTTATTTCCCTAATGGCCCCCAACTTTGTGACCAGCTTCCCGCCTGGCCCCCTACTTTACGAGAAATACCCATATAGCCCCCTTCCGTTATAACACCGTTACTCTCTCTCTTCCATTTCTTTTCTCTCTCCTCCAACATGTTTTCTCTCTCTGCCACCTCGTTAAAACCAGCCAACTCATCATCTTCTCCGGGACGGTCGCCGGCCGACCAATTTTCCGGCCGGCGACCTTCAAACCTAAAAAAAAAAAAATATTATTTCATCTCTCCTCTCTCTAAAAAAAAAAAAAATTTTTTTTTTCACCTCCTCTCTCTCTCTCTAAACTCCGGCGAAGGGGGTTACCCTTCGCCGGAGTTCGGGAGACCTTAAAGGTCTGCCGGAACAGACCATGAAGGTCTGTTCCGGCAGACGAGCAGATCAAGAAGGTCTGCTCGAGGAGACCTTTGAGATCTGCTCGAGCAGACCTTAAAGGTCTCCCGAACTCCGGCGAAGGGTAACCCCTTCGCCGGAGTTTAGAGAGAGAGAGTGAGGAGGTGAAAAAATTTTTTTTTTTTTTTTTTGAGAGAGAGATAAAATAATTTTTTTTTAGGTTTGAAGGATGCCGGCCGGAAAATTGGTCAGCCGACGACCTTCTCAAAGAAGATGATGAGTTGGCTAGTTTTAACGAGGTGGCAGAGAGAGAAAACATGTTGGAGGAGAGAGAAAAGAAATGGAAGAGAGAGAGTAACGGTGTTATAACACAAGGGGGCATATGGGTATTTCTCGTAAAGTAGGGGGCCAGGCAGGAAGCTGGTAACAAAGTTGGGGGCCATTAGGGAAATAACCCAAAAAATAAAGTTGTAAAGCGGCAATGGTTGTTAACTGTTAAAGAATGAAGGCGTATGGGACGTCTCTTGGGCAGCGTCGAAGGAAGCATTCAAACATGGAAATGGTGCATGTCACTCATCACTTCCTGCTCAAATTTCAAACAATTCAAACCCATCCATGCTATCTTCATCACCAATGGCCTTAATCAAGACGCATTTGCCATCAGCAAACTCATCTCCTTTTGCTCTCTCACCAACTCACCTAATCTCTCTTACGCTTCTCTTCTCTTTCACCATACCCAAAACCCTAATTCCTTCATTTACAATACCCTAATCAGAGCTTACTCTCGCTCCTCTCAATCTCATCTCTCTCTTCATTACTTCCGTCTCATGCTCAATGATGATGACCCACTTGTCATACCTGATTACCACACTTTCCCTTTCGTTCTCATTGCTTGCTCAAATCTCAAGGTAATCACTGAAGGTAAACAGATTCATTGTTTGATTTTGAAAAATGGGTTGGGTTCAACTGATAGTCATTTACAGACTGCCCTTTTGAGATTTTGTGTTGAATGTTGTGGTTTAGTTGATGCTAACAAAGTGTTTGATGAAATTCCTGAAAGAGATGTTATTAAATGGAATGTACTCATGAATGGGTATGTTAAATCTGGGTTTGCTTCTAAAGCTCTAAATGTTTTTAGTGAGATGTTGTTATCTGGTTTAGAACCTGATGAATTTTGTATAGCTACGGGTCTTACAGCTTGTGCTCATTCAGGAGCTCTTGAACAAGGAATTTGGATTCACGAGTTTATTCAAAAGAAAGATGGAATTAATCAAGATGTATTTATGGGTACTTCTTTAGTTGATATGTATGCCAAGTGCGGATGTATTGGCGAAGCGGTGAAAGTGTTTGACAAAATGCCTAAGAGAAATGAGTTTACTTGGGCTGCTATGATTAGTGGGTTTGCTTTACATGGATTTGCAGAGGAAGCTATTAATAGTTTAGATAGAATGATGAGAGAAGACAGGATTAAACCAGATGGGGTAGTTCTTCTAGGTGTTCTAATGGCTTGCACTCATGCCGGTTTTGAAGAAAAAGGGAGGTTTTTATTAGAAAATATGGAGGGTAAGTACGGAATAGTGCCGAAACATGAGCATTATAGTTGTATGGTGGATTTACTTTGTAGAGCCAATCGTTTAGATGAAGCAATTAAAGTTATTAAACGAATGCCAATGAAACCTAGGGCTTCTGTTTGGGGAGCTTTATTGAGTGCTTGTAGAACTAATGTTAATGTAGAGCTTGCAGAACTTGCTTTCGATGAATTACTGAAACTCGAACACGAAGATGGAGCTGACGAAGATAGTGTTTATGTTCAGTTATCGAACATCTATTTCGCAGCACGGAGGAGTAAAGATGCTCAGAGAGTTCGAAAAATGATGGGAGATAGGAATATCAAGAAGAAAGCTGGGTGTAGTGTAGTTGAGGTGAACGGGGAAGTGAATGAGTTTGTTTCAGGAGATATGGTGCATTCTCATAGAGTTGAAATACATTCAATGTTGGATTTCTTGTCTCTACAGATACAAGTAAAGGTCATCTGAACTCTAGTGAGTAGTGAGTTCTTGATCGATATCCTCATATAGTGATCTAAAGCATACAGAAACTACTTTGTTTATACCCAAGTTCAATATTAGTGGATTTGCACTTCCATGTGATCGAACCTAGGACCTCCTCAGATATCTTGTAATTGTTGATGAGTTGTTATATCACATAATGTTGCTGTCCGTGTTTGATATTGTGTTACGAAGTCAGATCTGAGTGGAGGAATTTAATTAACCTGATTCTGATTTCAAAGTGTTTGTGTTTGTTTATCCAAAAATGATGCTATGCCCGACCACTTTCCCGGCCGAATTCCGGCCAGGTGACGTGGCCGGGCCAGATTTAGGGAGGGAAAGTGAAAAGCTTCTCTATATCTGGACCGGCTTCTCCCTCTAAATCTGGCCCGGCCACGTCATCTGACCAGGATTCGGCCGGGAAAGTGGTCATAGCATCAGCTCTCTTGTTTATCAAAAGTTCCAGGGGCGTGATTTTAACACTAAAATAAAGTAATAAAACAATATAAAAAAAACTGCCATTAAAAACAGAAGACCGAGCTAGGGTTTACAGAATGAATTTTTCACATATCCCCACAAAATTTTATGCAATCTGCTCATACTTGTACAAAGAGGGAGACAAGGGTGAAAGGAGAGAAACTCTAATCACAAAACTGCAGCATAAACTAACCAATTCAAACTGTAAACTAAGAATGAAAACCCTCTTTAGTTTTTTCTAGCTAACCCAATGGACTGAATATGCAGGAGATTTCTTTATACAATCTACCAATTCCTTTCTAATGAGCTCTATTGAGATTAAACAACAAGAGTTGTTGGCTTTTGCAGGCCTGGCTTCAAGAATTCTTTTGCCACTGTTACAAAACAAAAACACACAAAAAAGGGGATCAGCTAAATGACAGTTGCATGAAATCCATAACTTTAAAATTCTGAATTCAACTAGCAGAAACAGAGTAAACGGTAGTAAGGAATTCATGATTAATATATATATATAGTTCGGCAAATATGCATCAGCTAGAAAAATGTAGATAACATAATAAACCAACATATATCAAATTGTAAGAAGAACCACCCACAAAGAAATTTAAATTATGTTTGTAGACATCCAACTCGAAACCAGGCCAATGAATGAAGAAGCCCCAAACTTGAGTGGACATGCGCCAAACTTTTTGTGTTTAAGAAGCCAAGGTTTTTCCTTGGCACGGGCTCCCCTAGATCACCCCAAGCTTCTCTACATCAAAAATCTAGATGCCCAACCTAGTAACTCACTCCAAGGCGTCACCTATATGTAAGACAAGGAGTTGCACAGAAACCAGATCTAGGTGGTCTTCCTAAACAATGCGGGACTACGTGCCTTGTGCATGAAACTTCAAATCCGCATCCTGTTATCTTCTTGATCATGACACTTCCCTTTGTCTATGTGGGACTAAGACACACCCCTCATGGGACAACGACGTCCTTTGAACCTACTACGTGTCTTTTTGGTTAGGTGATGTGGGCCACGTGTAACCATTGGGTCTATATAAGTGGGGTTGGTTCGGTATCATATTAAATTTGTGGACCCCTATCTTAAAGCAAATGAGCAGAAAGGCCCTAGAAATCATATTCTTTATCACGAGCCTTTCCTTTTCCATGTGGGGACTATTCAATGTTTAGGTCAACTGAAGTAAACTATCATCTATATATGCAGGGACCATAATAAAATTCAATAAACTACCTTTAGATGAAGATTGAACTGCAACCACATGCATAGTAGAATTATTAGGAGGAAGCTGCAAATGCAAAGGATAGAGTTTTCCATTCAATGGACTTTTCGTACACACAATTATATCTTCAAGACCTGTTTCTTCCTCCAATTTTTGAGTCAATTCATCAACTCCTTTTCCCTTAAAACTGAAATAAGAACCCTCCTCAAATCCCTCATCAATATTTCCATTCTCATCAGCAATACTATAATAAATTATCCTCCCTTCCACTTTAATACTTGATGTTGAACTAACAAAAGAATCACTTGACTGCAATAAACCCATCAAAAAAAAAACAAACTTTATCAAACCCTATCTCAAAATCAAACAAACTAATCAATCCCCAAACTCTAGCTCAAATTCAAACAAAATAATCAATACCCAAATTCAAAAAATTCAATATAATACCTCAAGTGTAGATTGAGAAGGAAGAGAATGAGTCTGGGTTTGATTCAATATCTGATTTTGGTGGTGGTGGTGATCATGTTCCTTGAGTGAGGGTGGAAGTGATTGAACTTGTATTTCAAGAATATCAACATCCCATAAAACCCAATCTTGGGTAGAAGATCTATGAGGAATATCATGAGTAATAGAGTTTCTCCAAGGAGGTAAACCACCATTAGCACGAAGAAAATTACCAACCCTAGTTTTTAATTTAACTTGAAATCCTTCCCTAATAGGTTCCCATTGAATAGAAGTAGAATCTAATAATTTTGTGGGTAGAGTTTGAAGTACTTTTTTACCAGTCATACCAAGAAATAAAGGAAAATTAGTAGCAGTTAAGTATTTACCATAACAACTTTTGAATCGGATAGTAGTATCATTTTGAATGAATTCAATAGTCCATTTAGCTGATTTAGATGAACCATTACGATCTTGACTCACTGATTCTTCATCATCTTCTGCTATTAGGTATTTATCATGATGACTTCTGAGTCGAATCGTTTTTGCATTTTGAAATAGTTCCATTCCAAGCTGAACCTAAACAAGAAGAAGAAGAAGAAGAAGTGATGTGAGAGAAAAGAGTTTGGTGAGTGAGTGAGGGAGAAAGAAGAAAATGTGGAAAGTGTTTTTATGTATGTGTGTAAGTTTGTCTGATGACCTGTACACGGGACGGGACAAAGACTAAACGCCACAACGCTTCTTTAGTTCAGTTAAACCGTGTGTGTCGGTTTTGGTAAGGAAAAATGAGCATTTGGTCCAAATTTCGGGGTTCAATGCGCGTATAGTCCAAACTCGGACAAAAATGCGTTTTCAGTCCAAAGTGTAAGGACAGCTCACACTTTTCTGGTTTCCATTTTATTTGTCTCTCTTTTACCCCTCCACGGGAAATTTCCGTGCTTTCTGACGGACGACAGCGAAGTAATTAATTTCACCGTACATGACGTAATGTCAGAGAAACATTCAGATTTTTTGAAAATTCAATAATGGCGCAATTTTTTGACGAAATTTCAGCCAATTTATGGATCCCGCCCATTATATTTTGTTTCAACTCCTTAGTTCTTATTTATACATCCAAAAATCTTCTTCATCATTCTTATTTTGTTTCACATTTTATCTTCTTCATCTCTTTCAATCTCTAAAAACATAAAGTTTCTGTTCTTTTTCTCTCTAAAAGTTTTATGTTCTTATTTTTGGATGTTCATCATTCTTATTTTGTTTCACATTTTATCTTCTTCATCTCTTTCAATCTCTAAAAAAAAAAAGTTTTCTGTTCTTTCTCTCTCTAAAAGTTTTATGTTCTTATTTTTCTTCTTCATCATTCTTATTTGTTTCACATTTTATCTTCTTCATCTCTAAAAACATCAAAGTACATAACCAAATGGCCAGTGCACAGAAGCATTCCCGGTACAGAAGAGAAATTCCCAGTTCAAAAGTGTCCAGTACTGAACCAAATGGCCAGTACACAGAACAATTCTCGGTGCACAAGAAAATTCCCAGTACAAAAATGTCTAGTAAATAACTAAATGGCGAGTACACAGAACAATTCCCGGTACACAAGAAAATTCCCACTACAAAAATTTCTAGTACATAACCAAATGGCTTGTACACGGAACAATTCCTTGTACACAGGAAAATTCTCAGAACAAAAATGTCTAGTACATAACCAAATGCCAGCAAACAGAACAATTCCCGGTACACATGAAAATTCCCAGTACAAAAATGTGTAGTACATATCCAAAAAATGGCCAGTACGCTAAATAATTCTCGGTACACAAGAAAATTTCCTTGTATAAATCAATGAAAAACTACCAAAAATGAAGAAATTTGTTGAGATTGGAAAGAGATAAGAAATAAATATGGAACAAAGAACGAAATTTGTTGAGATTGGAGAGAGAAATTTAAAAAGATTGTTGAGAGAAATATGCGTGGGAGAAAATAAAAAAGAAATAAGAAATAAATCTGGAAAAAAGAACGAAATTGGCAAGTTGGTAAATTTTGTAATGGCAATTCTGTAAATTCGTGGAAAGTATAAGGTTTGATGTCAGGTGCGTCAGACTATTTTTCAAAAAATTTCGCATTTCCCGTGAATTTTTCGGTGGCAATTTTGTAAATTTATAGAAAGTACACAGTCTGATGGGAGGCGTGTCAGATTATTTTTCACAAATTTTCGAGTTTCCCGGGAATTTTTCGATGACCGTTTCGTAAATTTCGAAAAGAAGAAGGGTGTTTCGGAAATTCCACCCCCCAACCTGACTTGTTGGACCTGCCCCTCATTCTTTATCTGCAGTGAGCCTGATACATATTGTTGGGCTGGTTTTGGGCGTTTTGCCCAATCCCTCTTTTGGTAATGGGTACAAAAATATCTGTTTGTCCAGTCTGTAAATACAACCCGTTCTCGAACCACGGGTTTGAGACGAGTTGACCACACCACACATGCCAATATGCCATGGTTATGAAGAAATTTTTTGAGATACTAATAATCAGGGGCGAGCCCCCGTAGGGGTCGTGGGGGTGCGTGCCCCACAACCCTAATGTGACTCGTATGTGTTAAATTTCACTTGTCACTATATTATATATCTATAGTTCCACATTTTAAACAAAATTTTTATCTAGCTTAAGTGGTAAAATGCTTTGATTACATTGCGGAGGTCTTGGGATCGACCCACACATTACGCCTTTTTTTCTTGAATTTCCACTACTTACACTTTTTCGTAGAATGTCTACTATTTATGTTAGTTGAAAGTCTTGTTTGGTTTAAAATTGGTTCTTATTAATTGAACTAATTCAATTTTGGCCTCCTCAAAGTGACCAACTTAATAAAACGACTTTGTAGAGATGATGAATTTTCTAAATAACTCCCTTAATTTTGATTCTGTCTGATTTTTCAGTGACTTGTATTTTGGACTTCAAGATTGTTTTTTACACGTTTGTTATAGTAAACATGTTATTAGAAAGAAAAGTTGATCTTTATTTTTTTCCATTACGATTACTTGTTCTTAATCATCTCCACCATCGTTTTCTTAATCTTCACCACTATCTCTTCATCCAATCCTTTGTTTTTTATTTTAATTTTTTTTTTTGAATGCAGTTTGGAGAAAGATCCCCAAACCATATTGATGAGAAAACTTGTTGTAAATCAAAATTATCATGCAATATCTAAACTATAAACAAAATTTTGTTGAAATTTTGTTTCTTTATTCTAGCCTGATCGTATACTATGGAATTATTTCACTAACTATAACAAAAAAGAAGTGCCCCACGCATAAAATTTTCTGGCCTCGCTACTGTTAATAATATGAGTAATTTTTTTTGAGGATTGGAATACGCTCTACGTTGGTCCTTATAAGGCATTGACATATCATGAAGATGTGATGAACACGATAATCGCCTAATTAAAATCATGAATAAAAGAGGTTTAAAGCCCAACAACATGAAAGAAGTCTAAAGCCGGACAAATTTATAACGTTATTTACTTTATTTATAACCTAAATTATATGAAATAATTTGATGACAAACTGCATTGATCGAGACTCGATCCCACGACCTCATGGGCTTAAGAGGAGTTTCCAACCACTGCACCAAAGGCCGGTGGACAATTATATGAGTAATTAGAAATGGCTTATTTGGACTTTATGCGCGATGATAGGTTCAAAATGAAAAATTATAATAGATTTAAGGTCTAAATTTAATACAAGACAAGTAATAAATCTATTTTTGAGTCTATAATTTTTCTTCATTTGAATACACAAATGCATTACCAATGTGTTAGTTATTTAGTGAATGTATAAATATATGTAGAAACAAGTTTACTTTTTCATGCAATACAAACTAAGTTGCATATTTCTTTTTTTTGTTGAACTAACTAAGTTGCATATAAAACAGTAAAAGACATAACATTATTTTCGTTTTGTTTAATACAGTAAAATAACAATGTCACTAAATCCCAAAATACAGTGTCATGCAAAAAAACATTTGTTTTGTGAATACCAAAATTTGTAACATTTTAAACTGTATAGATTTTATGTTAATATTGGACTTATAATACTATTAAGACCCATTTTGGGGTCTTATATCGAAAGTTCTCGGATTCAAACGAACTTATTATCAATGACCATAATAAGTTTTTTTCCTTTACAAGTAAAGTCTTATTTTAGTAAGTAATTAAATTTATATGTTTGTTCTTATAAGGGGATAGATTTTATGTTAATATTGGACTTATAATACTATTAAGACCCATTTTGGGGTCTTATGATCGAAAGTTTTCGGATTCAATCGAACTTATTATCAATGACCATAATAAGTTTTTTCCTTTATAAGTCGAGTCTTTTTTTAGTAAGTAATTAAATTTATATGTTTGTTCTTGTAAGGGGATGTTGACTTCCCTCTTTCACACATTTTCCTTTTTACACTCTTTTGAGTTTTTTTTTTCTGTAAGAACTCACTTTTGAGTTGCAAGGAGATAAACAAAAAAAGATACTAAGAACGATAATAACCGAACTAATATGGCGTGAGAGAAGAAAAAGATGTCTCCAAAGAGAGCAAAGGATTACATAGGAACTAGAAGAGACAATAGGTATTGTCAAAAGAAGCCAATAGGTACATTATTTTACATCACAAAATTAGCAAAGTGCTACAAGTTTTCTATTGCAGATCATCTCGTGAAAGTTTGTTTCATTTTTCGCAATATAAATACTACAGATCAAAATTTTGACTTTCTGTCAATTCTATTGATTCAATAGATTAAACCAACCTTTAATTGAATGTGCTACTAAATGATTATTTTTTATTGAAATGCCATTAAATTATTTGTACAATGGGACTTGTTTACTTCAGAATCTTTGTTGGTAAACCAACCACAAAAGTAAATAAAAATTGTAAAACATGGTACTCTTATTCTATGATTGGACCATATAATAAAAGTGTAATGCAATAGACTTTATATTAAAATCATACAATCTTTTTGTAAGCATGATTTATATAAAAGTTGTCTCGAGATAAAATAATTTTTCTTTGTTTAATTTGAAGTCTAAGTCAACACAAATTTTCTAAGGATTGTAAAGTTTAAGTGGCCCATTTCAATTGGTACAAGGGTTTAGTCTTCCCTTATAGTAGTGGAACCTCCTCAAGAACCAATTAGCCCTCAATCTTACGACGATATTTTAGATATCGGGTCGACCAACACTCTAACAAATAACCTATCCTAATCTAAAAAGGTCAATCTTAGACGCTCAGCTGAACTAAGTGAGCCAAGCACTGAAGCACCTTAGTCCAAATTGATCATGTACTATAATGACACACATACCAACACCACAAACACTATGTTGGTAGTTAATTTGGGGTAGAATAAACTCAGATGAATTGGATTCTGATAAATCGATAAAGATATTTGGTAGTTTTTTTTCGATGAGATAGGATATTTGTTAGTTACCGACCTAGAAAGAGGACCCAATAACTTGCAACGAAAAGAATGTGGATTTCAGATGACTACCCCACCACATAATTTGATCCTAATTCAAACTATATTTAATTCTTTAACCCCTCAGCTGGATCTTACTCCGCACTGGACCAATTCATGCATTTCTGTCACTATAGACCTTCCCGTTTTCTTACTTATCGTCTCTAGGGTACTTTCAAGGCGCCTCTCTCAAGTCTTAATGGCGCATTTTCCTCACAATTCCTCCTAAATTTTGTCTTGAATGTGGTGCCAATAACATTTTGAAGAGGTGCCTTTACAACTTCCCTCTGTACCACTAAAATCCACTTCAAAACCTTTAGAAAATGATGATTTTATTTGTAGTTTTTAAATGTGAAGTTTTGACCTAATTAGTCACATATTTTACATTTAAATATCATTTTTTTTTCACTTATGGTTGGTTGTTCATCTAGTTCCATAAACCGCATTAGAGTCCCTTATTGCCCACAAAATGTTTACTTCTTAACCTATGGTACCTTTGTAGTCTTATTGCTTTAGGCAGGCAAACCATGATAAATCGAAAAAAAAAAAAAAAGGTTTGGTTTTTAAAAATTTTAGCCTAAGGTTTTGTAGGTATGGAGCTCGAGCTAATAACAATAGATATTCACACGTTACAGTTTGATGCAAGAACATTCTAGTGTATCTTGTGAAAATCTACAACAGATTACTGAGAGAAAACTAAGATGTGTGGGTCTATACATATTAGTAGTAAATTATATGAAAATAAACAAAATTTAATAGGACTCAACTCTTAAAGAAAAAAAGGAGAAGAAGTTTAGATTCAAACCTTTGAAGGATATCTTGGAGAAGCCATCATGATTGACCTAGGTGAAATTGGTGAATCAAATAAATCTTGCTCAGATAAAGATGAAGATAAACTTGATATTTGAGATTGATAATCACCAAAACAATGAAGATCACTCTCTGATAAATCAACCATATCAACATCCCATAAAATCCAATCTTTTGTAGCATATGGGATATCATGAGTTACAGAATTTCTCCATGGAATTGTACCTCCATTTCCTCTTAAATATTTCCCATCTTTTGTTCTTAATTTCACTTGAAACCCATCTCTTATTGGTACCCAATTAATCAAATATGAATCTAAATTAGTATTTTTATTTGATTCAATTTGAGATACTTTTTTACCTGTCATTCCAAGAAGATAGGGTTTATCTGTTGCACATAAATATTTACCATAACAACTTTTCAGACGAATTATATTTTTGTTTTCTTCATCAAATTCGATTACCCATTTTGCTCTAATTGATGATCCGTTTCTACTTTGTCTTACTGTTTCTTCATCTTCATCTGCAATTAAGAATTTACCCAGATGACTTTTCAATCGAACTGCTTTTGCTTTGATGAAAAACTCCATTTTTTTTCTCTGTTTTTTGGTTAGTAAATGATCAGAAATTTTTAGGGTTTTTTTAATGGATCAAAAGATGGGTTTTGGATTTAAGGGAGATGGAAGTGATTAGGTGTGTCTGATATTCTTGTTTGGTAGCAATATTGCTTGGGGGTGAAGAGGTTTAGAGAGAGAGAGAGAGAGAGAGAGAGAGAGAGAGAGAGAGAGAGAGAGAAGAGGTTTTGTCAAAGACTTTGAGGAAGCTTCGGCAATTTGCGTGGGATACTGAAGTACCGAGTAAAGAGTCGTCTGAATAACGAAATGAGAAAAGTTGACTTGTCATTTTAGGGTCAAATGAATCTAACGGCTTAGAATTGTTGTAGGGTTGATCTCATGACTAAGATTTTCCAAGATTAGTACTTGATCTCCCATCATTAAGGCCAGTGTTTTAGGAAATAAACAAAGTTTCCGGGGCAAGAGGTTTTGGACCTCCAACACCACCCTTTGAATTTTTTATTCTTTCTTCTTCTTCTTCTCTCACCTCCATTAGAACTCGGACGACTTCCACCGGATTTCGACGACTTCCACCATTAATGTTGGCGATCACCATCAAAAGAGTTCTTTCTTCTCTCTCTTTTCTCCTCTTATCCTCTCTCCCTCTCTCATTATCTAACGAAATTTCTGATGATGGGGATATCCCTTCGCCGGAAACTCGTCTGGTTCTTCCAGATCCAGACGAAGGGTTCCGGCGAAGGGAAAACCCCTTCGCCGGAACTGTAACAAAAAAAAGAAGGGAGATGGGAAGAAGAGAGAAAGAGAGAAAGAGAGAGAGAGAGAGAGGCAGATGGAGGAGAAGAGAGAGAGAGGGAGAGAGATAAACACGTCGCCGACTGTCGCCGGGCGTTTCCGACCAACACCTTCATTCCGGCGACTTGAGGGGGAGAGTTTGGTTTGAATTTTTTTGGTTTTCCACCATCTCCTCCAGAAACGTTTCTGCTTTTCCCAAAACAATGACCATTATTAATTGATTTGAAGTTATTTCAGGAAGGTGGTAGTATGGACTGATGAGTTTGGGACATGAATATGTTTTTTTTTTTAAAATTTAGGATATGAACTAACTATCATAATAAAAAAAGATTAACGTCTTTCAACAATCTTTAATGTTAGTTAACTCTCCCGTTAGTAAAAAAAAGTATGAGATATCTCAAACACTAATTTTTTTTTTGAACTTTTGATGTCCCAAACATCAGTTCAGTCCAGATAAATCAGTAGTGCTGAAGAATCTATACTTCGGAGAGCTCCAAACCAACTCCACAAACTTCAGATAACGCAGGCATTGGTATGAGTGTGCAACTATTACTAATTTACTACTGCTTTAGCAAGTGATTGGAAACATGCTAGAGACAACACATTTAGTGTTTGTCTTACTTCACCGCATCGGGATAAAAAGTTATACGTTGTAGAACCTGCTTTGGATTGTCTTCATGTGTGTTCATGGATTGTCTTACATCAACTTTGACTTGCATTGAGGACATATAATCTAAAGGCTCACAGGAAACCATTAGCATTAGATTTTCATCGGAATTATTCTCAACTCTTCATGGTTCTTCTTAACATGGTTTGTAGTTACATTGATAATTCATCATCTGACTTCATCTTTTCCTAATTGTTTCAAAAGGTTATTATTTTGCTTAAATAGTGTTGCAGTTAGTTGGCCTTATGAAAACCTAAGACGCTGAGACAACTATTCCGATTTTTTATAAAGAAAGTAAATTTTTACCTCGAATATTGTCAGTTGTTTGATATTTTGATTGAGTTCCATTTTAATATAATTTATATTGTTATTTGGAGTTAGTGCGAAGTGGGGTAGAACTTGTTGGTCTTTTTGGCACGTGGTTAATATGCAAAACATCACAGAGAAATCCCATCCTCATGGAAATCTCGCCACTAGATTGAAGAATTAGCCTAGATTAAGTGGTACATCTGTCTGTTAACGGTTTCTGCATCACCGAAACGAGATGAATCTCCTGTGAAAACAGAGAGGAATATGCGATATGGAGTACCCTTTTGTTCCAAGTGTATCCAAAAGGGGTTGAGATTCTCATCGTCTGCTAAAGTCTGACATATATATCACTAACACAAAGGTGCGGGCTGAGAATACCTTAGATTACTCAAGAGAATGCCATGATGGTAGAGCGACACTCGAGCTATATTCCTTTGTATTTTGCTATATAAGTTTGTTGGAAGTGTATCCAGAAGGGGTTGGGATTCCCCTTAGTCGTTACAAAGCATTGATACATCACAGAGATGTGATGAGCACGATAACTGCCTAATTTAAACCATAATGAAAGAGGCCTAAACCCCGATAACAGGAAAGAGCCTTAAAGCCCGACAGATTTATTACATTATTTATTTTATATATTGCCTAAATTACATGGGATAAATCTTGACGGCAAACTGCTTCTACCGAGACTCGATCTCACGACTTCATAGGCTGATGAGGGGGTGTCCAACCGCTGCACCAAAGGGTGGTGGACTTATTTCAGAATTATTAGGATTAGGGTATTTTGCTATATATATTCCCGATTTCTTTCTATTTTTGTTCAAAATTTATATTTTTTGGGGGAAAAAAGGGCAAAAAAGGAAAGGGCAGACACAATTTATTTCATAATTATTAGGGTATTTATTTCATAAAATTTCCTATCGCGAAAATTTCCGTGTTTTCCTCAAACGACGTGATAATCTTATAACTAGTTAAAATGTTTGTATGTAATCTTATTACTAATTAAGGTCTTGATCAACTGTTGAGGCAAAATATCGTGTATTTGCTTTCTTTACTGTCGAGCTCCAATGGTTGAAATACCTTTTTCACGAGTTTCGAATTTCCATTCCAGAACTTTTTCGGGTCTTTTGTGACAATGAGGTGGCTATGCATATAGTTGCCAACCCAGTTTTCCATAAACGCACTAAGCACATCGAACTCGATTGTCACTTTGTTCGTGAGAAACTATCTCTGAAAACCTATATCATCTCTATCTTTCTTTATACTTCGCTCTCTCAGTCATCCATTTTAGTAAAATTAAAAATACTTGTGTTCTCAAACTAATTTTTCTATTTTTATTTTTTTACTTGTGATGTTGTAAAAGTATAAAAGTTTAGGACGAAATGAATATGCACTTTAACTTACAAATTGAAATTATGAATTGAACGAAAAACTAAAAAGTTAGAAGAGAAATTATTAATTTAACTTACAAAATCAGATAGAAAAAATTATGAAAGACCAAAGTTAGAATGTGTATGTCAGCCGTGAACTTACAAATTAGTTAGAAAAATTCACAGAAATACCGAAATTAGAGTGTTATGTCAGCCGTAGTGAAATGAGAGAAAAAAAATAATAAACGTAGGGTATTTTCGCACTTCTTAGTGCAAAAAAGAGAATTTTCATAATATCCAATTAAAAAAAGGGGCAAGTCAACACTTGGTTGCCCAAATGCTTCGAAGTGTTGACATAAACTCCAAATACCTTGAGGTCCTAGGTTCGATTCCCAAGGGAGTTGGTGAAATCCATGGTAATGGTTGTTGAACTTGGGTTATTAACGGTATAAATAATATAATGAGTTTGTCGGGTTTTAGACCTCTTTCACAGTGTTGGACTTTAAGTCTCTTTCATTATAAGTTTAATTTAGACAGTTGTGGTGCTTATCACATCTTCATGATGTATCAATGCTTTGTAACGACTAACGTAGATCGTAGTCGAGTTTTCACAAAAAAAAGAGTTAAAAAGGAGCATCGCTGATTTGACATCAGTGGTGAGGGGTATTGCCAAATTTCCCTTTGTTTTTGTGTTTAGGAAACAACACGTAAGTGACCTTAAGTAGAGTTGGATATAGGGGTGGGAATCGGACGGGCTCGGGCGAGCTCGGGCACGAGTATGCCTAGCCCGCATCAACTTATCGGGCGGATGTCACCAATTCAGGGCCCGACCTGTAGCCCGCCTGCCCGAGCCCGCTTCATCGGGCTCGGGTAATTCTACTTAAAAAATATTAAAAAAAATTCTAATATAAAAACAAATAATTACTTAAAATAACATTTCATATATGTATACTTTTAACAAAAGTACATAATTATCAAAAGGTCCAAAATAATAACAAAAAGTACATAATTACCAAAAGGTCCAAAAGTACCTAAACTTAGATATACGAAATTTCTTTATCATTTATGAAACAGATCTGAAATTTCTTTATCTGTTTCAGATATGTTTCACAAACTACATATCATCATCAAAAATGGAAAAAAAAAACAAAATCAAAGATATTTCATTGTTGTTTCTATAACATATCTGAAATTTCTTTTTTCTGTTTCAGATCGGTTTCATAAAGTACATAACATCAAAAAAAAAAAAGTAACAACAGAAGATCATGAACCTCATCGTTCAAAGTTGAGTTCGAAGGCTTAACCGCGTCATTTAATCCATAGATCATCGGCATATACCATAACAGTTAGACGAACATCAACTTATCCATCCTATTTGGTCTTTATTTGTAAGCCGTACCAACATGCAGAATATAACGAACTAACAAGGTAATAACTTTAGTAAGTACTAACATAGTAACACTACTAACCATTGTTGTAGACTTTGAACCTTTTGTTGTTGGATAATGGAGTCGGAGAGATAAGAGAGACAGAGACAAAGTGAAGTAAACCCGAGAGACAGAGAGATATGATTAATAGATAGATGAGATAGAGAGAAGTAAACCCAAGTGGTAAGTGGGTCTTAAGGATTTAAGGTAAGTTCATGGATCATGGTTGATGAGAGAAGGAGGCGGAGATAGAGTGAGAGAGGCGTAGAAAGAGGCGTTAAAGACTTAGGGTTTTTGATTTGGGGAGGCTTTTATAAGAGATGAAGAGTCAAGTGATTTAGATCCATCGACTGAGATATAATTTGAAGAGGCACCCTATCTCAGCCGTTGGATCTATTATTGCACGCGGACCCTAAGTTGGGTAGCGAGTAGGGTAGCCGGGTGGATCGGGTATCGGTCTCTCACGCGGACTCGGGTAGCCGGCGGGTATACGCGGACGGGTAGCGGGGGGGTCTAACAGGTCGGAACTCGGAATTAAGGGCATGTCTGAGTCCCGCCCTATAAGCCCGATTTACACGGGCCGGGTAAGCCCGACTCGGGTTGCCTTCGGTTTACTGGTCCAAACGGTCCCGGCGGATCGAGCCGGGTCCCGGGTTTCCGGACCGTTTTCCCACCCCTAGTTGGATATATTAAAAATTGGTTCTAGGTTGGAACCGGTTATTCGCGATCTCACATCAACAAATATATGGAAGAGTTTGTCTTGGGAGAATCGAAAATTTGGAGGGTTTCCAATTAAGGACGTTTCATCCCCAATTATATCATCGAATTGGGGCTTTTCCTTGCGACGAACCATCGAAATCTTCTACAGGTTTAGAGAGTGAAGGGTTTTTCTAGAGAGAGAGAGAGAGAGTAAATCCATCGTTGTGAGCGAAGATGAAGACAACCAAAGGAGGGAAAGTCATGAACCCTACCGATGCATATCGAAAAGAGATTAGGAAAAAGGAATTGAAAAGGGTACTGATTCTTTTTCCCATGATTTTTGTTTCTAGGGTTTACTGTTTAAGTTTCTATTATTATTATTATTGATTCTTTTTGGGAAATTCAATTTCTTTTCCTGTGAATTATGTTCTCTAATTTACTATTACATTAACTGAAACATAAATGTATCCTATGTTACACAATGTATTTAACCATGAATATTTTTGGCGGAAAGAGATGCAATAGTAACTAGTATGACCTAAGTCCCAACATTTAGCAGCAATTGTTCTTCAATTTTTGTCTTGCTCGAAGAAGCCCAACGGGTACAAGGTTTTGTACGGCACCATGACTCCGCCCAAAAGGTCTTTGTTTTAACTAAGCTTGAGCTCACACCTATAGCCCAGACTCTGGATTCTGATGTGGGATATCAAACACACATTTTTGGCGAAGGCACCACTAGTTCCCCTAAGCTTGACCTCACACCTAAGTCCCAACATTTCCTCGAAACTCGTGTTTCCAAATCTCAAGACCAACCGCCTGTATGGGGAAGTCTAGACCAACCGCCTCCTAGACCGACAATGTGTTAATTTTGAGTTTTTAAAGTCTTGAGATTTGAAAACATGCATTTCGAGGAAATGTATGGTGAGATTGTTAGAGTTGGTCTAAGTGTCGGACGAAGAATTGGTTGGTCGAGCATTATGTTCATCTGTAGATCTGGTCATGCATTTAATGACCACAACAGAACAAAATTTCCTGCGATACATTACTGGGCTATAAGTATCGAACCAACCGCACAGTTGACATATCTAAAGGAGACTAGAAAATTTATCTTGAGGAGTTCATACCGGTAGATTAAAAAAAAAGAAACTTTTATAGAATGAACCTAGTAATGGTGCACAGAATTCAGATTAATTCGAGTTATATCGGGCTATAGTTGAAAATCAAGGGTTCTTACCTTTATCGCCGTTGTAGTGTTATAGTTGTTTTTGAGCAATAAATGAAATGAAATCTCTATTCTTGTGCAATGGCCTCTTTTCGAAAAATCTCTTTCTTTTGTGTAGCTATGGGTTTCATGTGAGGAGTATGAATTTTAATTGAAAAATACAATCTTATCATTTTTCATTTATTCTACAGAACAAGAAAGAAAGAAAGAAAGTGAGGGAGGTTGGGATTCTGAAGAAGGACCCTGAAACAATTAAAGAACAAATTGAAAAGCTGGAGATGATGAGTAAGTCCCTCTTCTATGCGTTCTCGTCTATGGATTTTGGGATACCATTCGTCATTTTACAGTTACATTCCTCTGTTGTAAGTTCAGTTTTATCTCAAAGATGTTTGATTTATTTCCTTTATCAGAGACATTTCAGTTGCAAAGTTGCTATAATCCTGATCTAAGTTGCTTGATAATGTAACTGTAGAAAGGAATTAGTAATTACTCAGAATTAGTTTTGGATCCAAGCCTCATGGTCAACTAATAGTGCTCGCAAATGGTACTAGAGTACTAGACTCATTTTTGTGGACTCTTCACGTTCACCTTTTTAAGGGATGTTGAAAAAAATGGAGACAACCTGACCAACTTTCATGGTATGAACTATGAAGGGATGTTGTAAGAAATGGAGACAACCTGACATGTCAATTCGTCAATGTTCTGTCGAACTAACAATGTGGAATTGGCGGACTACGAACTTTCATGGTATGAACTGTGAAGCACCAGCATGTCGCCAATCTAGCAGGAGATTGGTAGTTTAAAACAGTTAATCTAGATTGTCAGCTTAAAACAGTTCATATATTTACTAGTAAAAAAAAGTAATGTGAGTTGATTAGAGCATTTCTAATGGGACACTCAAACTCTAAAACTTGAAGTGCCACTTAGGACTTTTAGAGTTTATGTTAAAAAACCTTCTCCAATGGAACACTCTATTAGACAATCCATGACGATGTGGGAGCATTTATTGAAACTCTCAAGAGAGACACTCTAAAATTACAATGTCTTCTTGAGTTTTTTTAAGTACCACCTCATCAAACTTTAAAATTTAAACCAATAGAAAACTTTACTTTTTAACTACTTTTTTCCTATTGAATTTGATAGTAACATGTGTATCAAATAGAATTATTTTATAGATCACATGTGGAGAGTTGGAGACAAAAAAAGTTAAAGAGTGTCTTTATCTTGCCACTCAGGAAAGAGAATCTTAATTGACACTTGACAACTACTGTTTTTAGAGTTTTTCTCGAGTCTCCCATTGGGGATGCTCTTAAGTTACTGATACGAGTGATAAAATAGAATGGACTTGAATCTTGATAGTTATTTTGGCTCACATTTTTTAGGAAAGAAAAACTTCACTTTCTATTCTCTCTTTCGTCAGCAACACCTGGGTTCTCTTTCTCAGTGTGGGGAGGCCCGAGTAGAATTCCATCCACTTGAGGTCAAGCCACCTAAATAAGGGATAATATGCTCCAAAATTTTTGTAGGATGTTAACATTGATATATTCGAAGTAAAAAGTAAAAGGTAGGATATATTTCATGTGTTATACTGCCTTGGTTGATTGCTTTCTCTTTCATCTTGTTTACTGTTATTTTATTGTTCCAGTATAAAACATGATAGTATTATTTTATAATTTGATGCTGATGAGACTCAACTGGTGCAGAGGCTGATGGTGCTCTGGACAAGGCAAGGAAGCACAAGAAAAGACAGCTTGAGGACACACTGAACCTTGTTATGAAGAAGAGAAAGGTAAACAGAAGGTTATGCATTTGCTATTGTTTCATTAGGTGGAACTTGTAGGCCTGTAATAGCACAAACTTCTTATTGGGAAGAAAAACTATTAAAAAAAGAAATAAATGGTTGGTCAGATAATGTATAGGGAGACATTAAAAGGAACAGTGTTTAGCTTTACAAAGCAGAGAAGCTGCAAGAGAACTGTTGTTACTGTCAATATCGAGATTCTATACACACTTACACAGTAAAGAAAGAACAGAACAAAAGAGAGGTGGTATATGCAGACGATAACTTTAACTTGAAGAATTTGTCTGGTAGGACATTCAATTTTGAACAAGTTGAGTTTCTGGTCATGGTCTGTAAATGCCTAAAACCTTTTCAGTCTACTAGGAGGGTCTGTTTTCTACTTAAAACACCTAGTAGGTAGATCTTTTGATCTCCCTTGCGTGGCTTTTCACCAATTCGTGTTATTTTACTTGTTTGCTCACAATAGAGGGCATCATGATCTATAGAGTGAACCAATACATCATATTTACAGCAGGAAATCAGAGTGCTAATAGGCGAGTTGAAGAAAAAAATTAATTCGTATTCTTTTAAGTTCTAACAGATGCTTGAAGTCTTTTGAATATTTCTCTCTTGTCATTTTACATAATATGTCAATTGTTCTGTAATTCTTTCCACACTGACTTCTGTTTATTGCAAATTTGCAACTATTTAAATGTACTATCTATCATATTAATGATTACAGCCAACATTTTGCTCTCTTAATAGGAGTACGAAGAGAAATCGAAGGAGAAGGGTGAGGCACCTGTTATGTTCAGGTGAGAAGCGGTCTTTCTACTTTATATATGCCTCAACTAGTGAGTACTGACTTTAGAAGTTAATCTAGTTCTGTATCTTACTGTAATATTGTTTATAATTTCATTTCAGCCACTTGGGACCTCCTCGGAGGCTGACATCTGCAGAAGAAGAGGAGAGAGCAAACCATCCGAAGCCAGAAGTACTTTTATCTCTGATTCTTTTAGTGAATTTTCAGTTCCTTTCTTTTTCTTTGCTCTCTGCCTTTTAATCTAAGCTTAATCGTACTTGGTTTGCAGGATTCTGTGTACTTCCATCCTACCCTGAACCCTACTGGTGCACCTCCTCCTGGAAAGCCTCCAATGTACAAGTCATCAATAGGTCAGTCCATTTTTCTTTTATATTGGATACTTGATAATGTGATCTTGTCTTGATCATTAAGTCATTAATCTTCTCATTTCCTCCTGTTCACTATTGCACTGCAGGACCCAGGATTCCCTTGTCAGCAGCTTCGTCGAGTGCAGGAGCATCATCCTCAAAGTCAGATTCAGAAGAAGGGGGAGTTGGTGCTCCTCCTCCGCCTCCTCCACCTCCACCCTTGCCAGATTCTAGTGAATTAGGTTCAGAAGATGGTTCTGCATTACCTTCATTCTTGCCTCTACCCCCTCTTCCTCCTCTACCCCCCATGCCACCAAAACCTGCTGCTTCTGGTGGCAGTGCTTCATTACCTCCACCACCTCTACCTCCACCACCACCAGGTCCCCCACCGCCAAAAGATCAAGGTGCTGTTCCTATTTCACTTCCTCCACCGCCACCACGCTCTTCTCAGCCCCCTCCACCTGGCACTGATGGAAGTGAGAAGGAAAAAACTCAAATGGGAGCATCTGATGGCTCAAATCATGAAAAGTCTGAACAGGTAAGTTGTATTTTCTTTTCTTTTCATTTGGGATTTTCTTGGCTACTCATCAGTTCTTTATTGGGTCATTGTAACTCATTGACATTAATCAGATATATGTAAAGCCTGCTTTTATTGTTCTCACTGAGTCATGGTCAACCGTCCTATCTTAGTAGTACTTTTAACAGCAAATGCAAAATTACATGCATATTCTGTCAGCAGTTAAGGCTATTACAACATGAACATAAACTGGTTGATGTTGATCACTATTGTTTTTCTTTAATTTCATATATCATGTTGGGTGGTGATTTCAAGCATGAGTATGTTGCAGCTTTGCTCTTTGTTGACTCCCACTCTCTTGGAATTGTATAAATTATGTAATGTTTATGAGGCTCATAGTAATAAAACTTCTATTTTTGATGTGTGGATGTATGTATTGGTATTTGGTGGATGTTGTACAATCACGACACAATCAACTGATAAGAAGCGAAAGTAGCCATTTTTCCCAAAAAAAACTCATTACATACCAAACAAATTTTACTGACATTGTTCTCTGCCTCTCTCCCAGGTACCACTTGTGCTTCCTCCACCACCGCCACCACCTGGTTTGCCACCAAGAACAGCAAATCATCAACAAAAAGGACTACTTTCTGAGTCGGTTGATCATTCTACAGGGACCAAGGATGTTAGTAACATGATTCCACCACCACCTCCACCTCTAAATCAATCAGTACTAAGGCCGGGTGTAATCCAAAACTTGCAGCCAGATGTACTACCTCCAGGCATTTCACGTTTACCACCACCCCCTCCTCCACCAGGGCCACCATTATCTGCCCCTGGACTTCCTCATCCTCCTTATCCCGGAATGATTCTCCCACCAATTCCAAGGCCACCTTTTGGTCCTCCACCAGGACTCCCCCCAATGATGAGACCACCACTCCCACCTGGCCCACCTCCCAGCTTCCAACAGGATGATGATTACACAGCTTTTAGGCCTTCAGTACCTCAGAAACCATCTTATGTCAAGTCGGCAGCATCTACAGTTGTGAAGAGACCACTAGCACAGCATACACCAGAACTTACTTCCATGGTGAGTTTGAATTTATCTTCTATATCGTGCATCAATATGGCAAGTTGTACTCGACATAGGTACCCTGGTTCTTTGCCATTTGATATGACCGGACCAAATGGATATCAACTGAACCAGCCTACACGCCATTTTGTAGAATTGCTACCATACATTTCTTGTGTCACTTGAATATTACATAATTATCAATAGACAAAAAATTTAAACTTACTACCCAAGTACAAATTTAGAGCTACTAATACATACCCAAATACAATTCTGAAGTTGAACCAGTTCTTCCTCTTTTACGTATCTTAGCAATGAACTGTCTTATTTCAAGTTTTGTACTTCCATATGTTTTAATTCTTAAACCAGAACAGAACTGTCTAAATCCGAGCTACCCTAACATAGTGATGGTATGGTATGAGTCGATGGAGTGATGCCTGCAATTTTTTATTGTGCTGTTATGATACATCTTTTTTCCTAACATTATATGCTCAAAATCAGGTTCCGGCATCTGTACGAGTGAGGAGAGAGACTGTTGTGCAGAAAACAAAACCGAAGCCTCAGCTTTCAACAGTGATAGCAGCATCCAGACCAGCAATAGCGGCAGCTCGTGCAACCACCGTTGGGAGACCAGCGCAAGTAAACCTCTCAACAGCACCAAAGACACAGAGCATTGATGACTCATATTCGGCCTTCTTGGAAGATATGAAGGCCCTTGGTGCACTCGATAGTTGAACTGATATCATATCTTGTGAGGAAACTATGACATAAAACTATAGGCTGACAAACAAGTGAATTTAAGGGAAGGAGAATTTGATGGTAGGCGAGAATAGATTATCATTTATAGAAGTTTCTTTTCTCCACTTAGTTTCCTGTTCTATATTAGTCTGATAGTGTTTCCGCTTGTGGCGAGTGCATTGTGGAGAGATGGAACAACTTTGAACGTAAATTTATGTCGTAAAAAGATGGCTGAGTTATTGGAGTATTATTTTAGATTAGACTCCCTGAACTCATTTTCTGTATTATCTTCAACATTTCACTTTGGTCACATATACACTTGAATCTTATGTCTTCTGTGTATATATTTGTATTTATTTTGATGAGGTTTACCATCATCGGTCATTCAGACAGGATTAAGCTTGTAATGGGTCCCTTTGACTCTGTTAGGGCCCTTTTGGTTCTGAAGCCCTTTTTCTTTCTTCCCCAATTGATCATTGAAGTGAAAAAAACGAACAATCCTCAACCTAGAGGAAAAGCAAAAAAAAGGTAAAAAGAACATTTTGTAACTTGTAAACCAAAATATAATTTCACGTAGATAAATTTTTTTTTTTTTTTTTTTGAATCCAAGGGAAACATATCCATTAATAGTGATAAAATCACAATGATACAAGGATAATAATAATTATTTCTCTCTGTCGGATGCATCATGCTATTTACAAACCTGTAAATGCAAATGCCTCCTAAAGGGGGAGATATTGGACTAGACACAGACACTATTGGGATCCTAAAGATCCGAGAAAAGAGACCCTAAAGATCCGAGAAAAGAGACCCTAAAGATCTGACAAAAGGATCCTAAAGATCCGACAAAATATTAACAATATTAAAATAAAGAAAATACTAATTTAAACCCCCGTCGCTTTCGCCGGAAAACCGTCATTGTCGCCGGAAACCGTCGCCGGAAAACCGTCGTCATCGCCGGAAAACCGCCACCTTCATAGAAAAAAACCGTCGTCATCATCGGAAGACATAATTAATTCAGCAAGTCTCAACGAATCAATTCCTTCTTCTTTGTTAGCGATTCCTTGTTCTTTCAACCCAGATCTGATGATGATGAAATTGAAGTTAAAGGATAACTTTCTTCTTCATATTTTCCTCTGTTCCTGGCCATTAGAGAACCTCATAAGGTTAACTACTTTCTCTCTACCCCAAACAAATCCGAACCCCACTAAATTAGGATGGCGGTTTTGAATATCAATCCCCCCAATCTATACCCTCTCTCTATATACATACATGGTGGAAAATCAAGAGAGAATGGAAAATCAAGAGAGAATGGGAAGTGATGTGAAGTTTGGAAATCAAGAGAGGATGGAAAGTTTAATGATGAAGATTGGAAATCAAGACACCATTTGAAATATTGATGGCTAAGAAGAAACAGAAGGCAATCATAAACTCAAGCAATTTGAAATAATTTATGGAGAAGAGACACACCAAAGCAAAAAAGATCATCAAAATCCCATTCCTTCCCAATTCCACTTTCTCTCTCTAAGAGAGAGAGCCTTAAAATTAATATTCTACACCGTACAAAAAATAGGAACCCCACAATTTTTTGATTGGGGTCTTGTGCCCTTTCTTGGGCATGGAAATTTTTTGTCAAAATTTGAGTTCTTTTTGGAATTTAATCAACACTGAAATTCTAAGTAATGAGAGACTAATGGTGGTTTATGGTTGTTGATTTCTTTGATGAAAGTTGATGGCTAGAGCAGCGCTACATGAATGGAAGATCAACCTCTCATGGTGAAATTTTTCTCCAATTCTTTTTTAATGTTCTGAAGATTCCTACTGAGGATTCGAGATCCTGTTCATGTCGTCCGAAGTTCTAGGTAAAAGAAAAACCAAAAAATAGGATTGTAGTTAACTTTTGTGGGCGCGATTAGAGTAGAAAGAAGTTCTCTTGGTAAGATAGTACCACATTGCCTAAGTTAAGCCGAGGAAGCTTCGTTTAGTAGAAAGACGGAACCTTAGTTAGTGTCCCTTCGGGGACATCCGATAAAATTGGAACGATACAGAGAAGATTAGCATGGCCCCTGCGCAAGGATGACACGCACAAATCGAGAAATGGTCCAAATTTTTTTTCATTCATTTCTTCCCCTCCATTTTTAACAAATCTTTCATCTTCTTCTTTTTTACCTCAGAATTCTTATTTCTGTTTTTCCTAGACATATGAAGTATACTGTAAACAACATAATTGTTCACTTCTACCCAATTACAGTTGCTGTCATTTTCTGGTTATGAAAAATTAGGTTTTGGTTTATACTTTTGTAACCCTAAGATCTCTGAAATGGGGATGGCACACTATCTTTTTGGTGAAATGCCTGAACCAGATTTTTTTTTTGATATTTTTTCATCTCTCAACTTGGCTAGTTTCTCTGCCTGTACATTGTTAATATATAATTACATGATTTTGGTGTAAATGTCTTTTTCCTCTTTACTTAGGGATACAAATGTAATTGTACATCTCATCATTCTTCTATATAAACTACTCATGCCCTACAATTGAGGGCATCCTGATTTTCCAAACTCACATGGTATCAGAGCTGAAACGATCCCTAAGAAAATCCTCTTAGTTTCTTGTGCCTTCAGCCTTCTTCTTCTCCTTTCTGTTCTTCTAAACCTTTTCTTCACTGTTTCATTAATGGCTGGTTCAACAGCAAACCCTCTCTCTTCCCCTACTGTTCTTTCTTCTCCCCCAACCCCCACTACCTCTGTTCCTACCTTACCTTCTCTTCAAAATTTTGCTAGTTTGGTTTCTATTCGCCTTGACAATACGAACTATCTTCTATGGAAAAGCCAGCTATTACCCATCCTTCACTCTCAGGATCTCTTCAAGTTCGTCAATGGCACATTTCCTCCTCCTCCTGAATTTTTGACCACCTACAATGATTCATCTTCTTCTTCTATTCCTAACCCAGATTTTGCTTATTGGTATCGAGTGGATCAGATGCTTCTCTCTTGGCTAAATGCCACTCTCACAGAGCCTATCCTTGCTCAAGTTCTTGGACTTACTTCTTCTCGAGCTGTCTGGGAATCTTTAGAACGAAGCTTCTCTTCCTTCAACTCAGCTCGTTTATTGAATCTTAAGCTTCAACTTCAAACCTCTAAGAAAGGAACCCTCTCAATCTCTGAATATCTTCTTCGTCTCAAAAGTTTAGCCGACTCATTGGCTGCCATTGGCCACTCTGTTTCTGATGATGAACTTGTTCTCATCATTCTCTCAGGTCTTGGGTCTGATTATGAGAGCTTTGTTACCTCTATCACTACTCGTTCTATACCTCCAACCTACTCTGAGCTTCACTCCCAGCTACTCACTCATGAGTTTCGTCTTCAGCTTCTTCAATCTCAATCCCCTCCACAGACTGCTCTGTTTTCTCAAACTCCTCAAACCAACACTCCTTTCTCTCAATCCACTCCACAAAACTACTCTTTTGTTCCTAGAGGACCTCGTGGTCGTTCTTATGGTAGAGGAGGTGGTCGAGCTTCAGCTAGAGGCTCTTACTCTAACAGAGGCAATTTTCGATCTAACTCATCCTCTGTTTTGGGTAAACCACCAGATCATTATCCAGTTATCTGTCAATACTGTGGAAAAACAGGGCATACTGCTCGTAAATGTTTTCAAATCACTCGCACTGCTGATTTAGCTCAATCATTTGCTGCCCTTGGCCTCGATTCGATTCATCAAGATCCTCATTGGTACATGGATTCAGGAGCCACCTCTCACATTGCTTCTGATACGTCTTCTGTTGTCTCTCGCAATGATGTCTCTGCTCCTGAACAAGTTATGGTTGGAAATGGAAATACAGCTTCGGTCTCTGGTGTTGGTAACTTTCGACTTCATCCTAACTTCTTACTCAAGAATGTCTTAATAGTTCCATCTTTTAAAAAGAACTTGATTTCGATTTCTCATCTCCTTCGGGATTTTAACTGTGTTATCTTATTCTCTCGCCATGGATTTTTTGTTCAGGACCTTCCAACAGGGAGGATTCTTCTCGCAGGAACGATTAAGGATGGTCTCTTTCGTCTATCCTCTGCTCCTGCTCCATCCATTCCAATCTCTCTGTTCACTCAATCAATGTCCAATGAAAGTCGAGCTTCTCCAGATGTCTGGCACTGTCGTTTGGCTCATGTTCATTTGCACAATTTAAATTCCCTAATTAAGAAAGCTGTTCTTCCATTATCAACTAATGTAATGAAAAAGTTTAAATGCATCAGTTGTGTTTCTTCTAAACATCATCTTCTTCCTTTTAATTCTGTCAATCATTTGTCCACTAGCCCAAATGAAATCATTCACACTGATGTGTGGGGACCCTCACCAATCTCATCTAATTCAGGTTTTCGTTATGTTTTGTTATTCATTGATGATTTTACAAGATACACTTGGATTTACTTCATGAAACAAAAATCAGAGGTTAAATCCATTTTTCCCCTTTTTAAAGCTCATGTTGAAAAACAATTCTCAACACCCATAAAAATCTTGCAATCCGATGGTGGAGGAGAATTCATTAGTTCGGATTTATCTCTTTTTCTCAAAAATCATGGGATTAAACACCAAAAGTCCTGCCCCCATACCCCACAACAGAATGGGGTTGCAGAGAGGAAAATTCGGCATATGGTAGAGACATCTCTCTGTCTTCTACATCAATCCTCTGTTCCAAAACAATTTTGGCCTGAAGCCTTTCAAACCGCAATTTTCACAATCAATCGCCTACCTTCTTCGTCTATAAAAGGTCAAACACCATTTTTCAAGCTCTTTAATAAACACCCAGATTACTCCATCTTTCGAATCTTTGGGTGTAGATGTTTCCCTCTTTTGACAGCTTATCGATCGAACAAACTTGATAACAAAACCATCCCATGCATATTTCTTGGCTATAGCTCCGATCATAAGGGCTATCGTTGTCTTGATGAGAAATCGGATAGGGTTTATATCTCTCGTAATGTGATCTTTGATGAAGATTCATTCCCCTGTTCTTTGTCAACTCCACCTTCATCTCCTTTCAAAAACCCTAATTTTTCCCCCATTTTATTAGAATGGTCTCTCGACAATCGCTTCTCCAAGTTACCGACATGTCAGCTACCCTCATCCTCTCGCAGTCTGACATCTGCTTCTACAGGACCTGTTCAAAACAACTTGTCCCCTCCACGCCACATTCCATCCGACCGTTCATTTCAAAATTTGTCCTCTATTAATCGAACGACTGTGGAATCTTCTGATCCCTCCACCTCTCCACCTGTTTTCTCGCCTCCACAGCTGTCTCTAGGTCCTGGCCAAATGGTCCCACCTCTAAACGCGTCACCTGTTCTTCAGTCCATGTCTCCTGCCCAAAACGCTGACTCAGCCCTACCATCTTCATCAACTGCACCTTCTATTCCTATTCTTTCCTCTCTTTCTGAAAACCCTTCGTCCCAACCTTCAACCTCTCCTTCTCACCCACAACAACCTCCAATAACTTCATCCATTCATCCAATGATCACTAGAAGTCGTGATGGCACAAGAAAACCTAAAATTTTTCTTACCACTGATACAGCTCATGAATACCCACCATTAGAAGAACCTCAATCTTTTATTCAAGCCTCCAAACATAAACATTGGTGTGATGCAATGACAGAAGAATTTACAGCTCTCATGAAGAATAACACCTGGTCTCTTGTCCCTCAAAAACCAGATATGAATTTGGTAGATAGCAAATGGGTTTATCGAATTAAGCAAAATTCGGATGGATCAGTACATCGGTTTAAGGCTCGATTAGTAGCTCGTGGTTACACTCAACAAGAGGGCATCGACTATAGTGAAACGTTTAGTCCAGTAGTCAGACCTGAAACAATTCGATCAATTCTATCTCTAGCAGTTACTCGAAATTGGTCCATTAGGCAATTAGATGTGAAAAACGCGTTCCTAAATGGTGATCTACAGGAATCTGTTTTCATGATTCAACCAAAGGGGTTTGTAAATTCAGCATTTCCAAATCATGTGTGTCGACTAAACAAGGCTTTGTATGGTTTAAAACAAGCCCCTAGGGCTTGGCATCAACGGTTCAGTGATTGTCTCCTTCAGCTTCAATTTCATCAATCGGTGTCTGATCCTTCTATGTTCTATCTTAGAACTCACTCTAATCTTATCATTCTCTTGTTATACGTTGATGATATTATTGTGACAGGTTCATCTTTATCACTTCTTCAACATATCATTTCTCAGCTCAAGACCAAGTTTGATATGACTGACATGGGTTCTTTGAGCTATTTTCTGGGAATGGAGGCCTCAAGAGATGAAAATACACTAACACTCACTCAAAGGAAATACACATTGGATCTATTACATCGTTTTGGACTTATTGATGCAAAACCAGTCCATACACCAGTGATTACAGGAACAAAATTATCTAAACAGGATGGTGAACCACTAAAGGATCCACAAATTTATAGAAGTTTAGTTGGGGCATTGCAGTATCTTACTCTCACGAGACCTGACATTGCCTATAGTGTGAATCAGGTCTCCAAATTTATGCATTCTCCATCAACGACACATTTCATTGCAGCTAAAAGGATATTAAGGTATTTAAAAGGTACAATATCGAATGGTCTCTGTTTTCGTAAGGCTACTTCACTTCAAATACTCGGATACTCAGATGCAGATTGGGCTGGCTCGCCTGATGATAGAAGATCAACCACTGGATCATGTATATTTCTTGGACCTAATCTCATTATTTGGTCATCAAAAACAAAACCAACTGTGGCTCGATCATCAACTGAAGCCGAGTACAGAGCTGTTGCCTATACAAGTGCAGAAGTTAGATGGTTACAAAATCTCCTGAAGGAATTAGGGATATCTTCTTCTTCTCCACCAACAATTTACTGTGACAACATCAGTACAACCTACCTCACAGTCAATCCGATTCTTCATTCCAAAACCAAACATGCTGCAATCGATTTCTTCTTTGTTCGTGAACAAGTAAAATCAGGAAATCTAAGGGTTAATTATCTGCCTGGAGATGATCAAATAGCAGACATCTTTACAAAAGGTCTATCTTCATCAAGGTTCAATGATCTAAGGTTCAAGCTCTCACTTGTTGGCTCCCGTTCGGCTTGAGGGGGGGTGTTAATATATAATTACATGATTTTGGTGTAAATGTCTTTTTCCTCTTTACTTAGGGATACAAATGTAATTGTACATCTCATCATTCTTCTATATAAACTACTCATGCCCTACAATTGAGGGCATCCTGATTTTCCAAACTCACATACATTATATGAGGAAATCAAAGAAAATAATTCCAACTCACATGACAAAACAGATCCAAGAAGACGTTTTTTTTTCGAACTAACAGCCATAGTACTTGGCCCAGTTGATTGTTTCCTGTTGCATTGTTTTATTTTGTACTCAAATGGTGCAGAGGCTGAAGGGTTCTCCGAATAAGGCCAAGGAAGCACAAGAATTGACAGCTTGAGGTCACTATGAATCTTGTTCTTTGGAAGAGAAAGGTATTATACAAGCTTATGCATTTTTGCTAGCGTACAGTTTTATAATCCTCGGTGCCTCAGAGGCACGCCTCAAAGTGATTCGGTCTGTTTGCGCCTCAATGCGCACAAGAACAAATTTTACGAAAATTAACTCAAGTTTATGTAACATGAAATATATGATTGTAGTGTCAAAGGAACAATGTCTAGTCAGATGGTAAACTCACACTTGTTTAAGATTTTAAGTTAAACCATTTGAAGACTCCCACGGAGTTCATCTTCCCAGCAGTGGAGGCCATTAATGTTTAAGAGACTCATAGTAATCTAACTCTATGGTAGATCTTGAAGTTTCTTTTAATCAAAATAGGGAGCGGACGAGTAATATCTGCAAAAATTGAACAAGCATGGGGCCTGTCGTAGAACTCATATCGCGGAGCATATCAAAATTCGTCGGACTCGGAAGTTTTCTCCTGATGACGGTTTTCCCATCTGTGCGTTTCATGGAGATAGACAAGCTAGCTTATGTGGCAATGCAAGCCCCTGAGGTGGCATACTCTATTTGGACTTCTGATTCTCTCGCCAACCTAATCGATGAATTGGCAAATAATAGAATTTGAGCATATGTTTTTCTCGATGTGTATCCTATCAGTTGTTGCCACTAGAAGTAGTTAATTTTGAGATTAGGGATGGTTCCTGCTCCTTTCCCTCTTCAGAGAAAATTCTGTCTGATACATATTGATGATGCAGTTTATGAGAGAACGAACTAAAGTCTCTCTCGAAAAAATTTCCCAAGAATGGGAAGTTCATGTTTGTTCATCTTTTGGTTTATGTTTTTTGGTTGTTCGGTGTCAGTTGTTTAATCAGCTTTTGAAACAGGTATATTTAGTTCAGAGAGAAAGAGAGACTTCTTATTGTTTGAATCTGACTCGGCTCACTCGAATGAACCCAAAATAGCCATCCAGACGAATCAGCAATCATGAGGTAGACAAAAACAACCATTCTGAAATCTGATGCACTTGAAGATACCACTAGCACAGCATACACCAGAACTTACTTCCATGGTGAGTTTGAATTTATCTTCTATACTGCGAGTTACTACCCAAGTACAAATCTGAAGTTGAACCACTTCTTCCTCTTTTACGTATTTTAGCAGTGAACTGTCTTATTTCAAGTTTGTAGTTCCATGTGTTTTAATACCTAAACCAGAACGGAACTGTCTAAATCTAAGCTACCCTGACATAGTGATGTATGGTGTTAGTATGCCTGCAATTTTTTGTTCTGCTGCTTTGATAAATCTCTTTTCCTAATATTATATGCTCAAAATCAGGTTCCGGCATCTGTACGAGTGAGGAGAGAGACTATTGTGCAGAAGACAAAACTGAAGCCTCAGCATTCATCAGTGACAACAGCATCCAGACCAGCAATAGCGGCAGCTCCTGCAACCACCGTTGGGAGACCAGCCCAGCTAAACCTCTCAACAGCACCAAAGACACAGAGCATTGATGACTCGTATTCGGCCTTCTTGGAAGATATCAAGGCCCTTGGTGCACTTAATAGTTGAACGGATATCATCATATATTTGGTGAGGAAACAATGACGTTAAAATTATAGGCCTGCAACTAGTGATTTTAAGGGAAGGACTAGGAGAATTAGATGGCAAATGAGAACAGATTTTCATTTATAGAAGTTTCTTTTCTCCACTTAGTTTCCTGTTCATTATTAGTGTGATAGTGTTTCCGCTTAGGCGAGAGCATTGTGGAGAGATGGAACAACTTTAAACGTAAATTTATGTCGTAAAAAGATGGCACTATTGGAGTATTATTTTAAATTCGACTCCCTGAACTCATTTCCTGTATTATCTTCAAATTTCACTTTAGTCACATATATACTTGAATCTTATGTCTTCTCAGTTAGGAAACAAAATCAATATCACCAAAATCCATCAAGTAAGAAATTGTAATGTCATAAATGTTGTTATGATTGTTGTTATTTTGGGTTCTTGGTCTTGCCCTTTGTTGGGTACGGGAAATTTTTGTCAAAATTTGAAGAGTTCTTTGTGGAATTTAATCAACACCAAAATTCTAAGTAATGAGAAGAGACTAGTGGTGGTTCATGGTTGTTGATATCTTTGATAAAAGTTGCTGGCTAGAGAGTGCTATACGAACCGAAGATTAACCTCTCACGGTGAATTTCTTTTTCTAAAAATTGTTACTTTTTTAATGTTGTGAAGATTCCTACTCTATATCAACCATACTTATTGCTCCAAACGAAACGGTCGTGAAATTTTAGATGGAGGTTTTGAGATCCTGTTAATGTAGTCGAAAGTTCTACCTTTATATCAGCCACCCACCAATTTGTTTTTTTTTTTTTTTTTTTTTTGAGAATAGAGAAAAAAGAAGTAGGTAAAAGAAAAACCAAAGAATAAGATTGTAGTTAACTTTTGTGTGGGCGCGTTTAGAATGATGAAGAAGGACGTGGGTTGCGTTTATATGCTTCTCTCTTGGAAAGATAGTACCACATTGCCTAAGTTAAGCCGAGGAAAGTGCTTTAAGTAGAAAGACGAAACCTTAGTTAGCGTCCCTTCGGGGACATCCGATAAAATTGGAACGATACAGAGAAGATTAGCATGGCCCCTGCGCAAGGATGACACGCACAAATCGAGAAATGGTCCAAATTTTTTTTAATTTTCTTCCCCTCCGATTAAGTTAAACCATTTGAAGACTCCCATGGAGTTTGTTTTCCCACCAGTGCAGGCCATTAGGGCGCCAGAACAACTGGTCTTGTTTAGTTGTTTTTATCTGTTACGCTAAGAATTTAAAAGACGTTAGGTGCTGATTTCAATTTTGGGTAGGGTGAGTTCTTTGCCGATCTCCCGTTTTCTTGGGATTGTTTAATGTTTCAGAGACTTATAGTGGTCTAACTCAATTGTATAGATGTTGGAGTTTCTTTCGATCAAAATACGAAGTAGAAGCTGTATACTATTTGATGAGTTACAAAATCACACCCTGATCAATAGATGAGAAGCCAAAAGATCAATTTTGTTATCACAAGTCTTACTAAATGGTGCCATTTATCATTTTCTCTTTTGCTTTCATTGGTTTTTCATGAAATTTATTGTTCTACTCTTATCTTGTTCTGACTGGTTCTAAGAGTTCGTTATAACCTGATTAGGCTGTACTCTACTGGAGTAGAGAGCCTACCTGTAATATCTGCAAAAATTGAACAAGCATGGGACCTGTCGTAGAACTCACATCGAGCAGCATATGCAAAATTCATAGGATGAGGAAGTTTTCTACTGTTGACGGTTTTTCCAGTTGTGCGTTTCATGAAGATAGACAAGCTAGCTTATGTGGCAATGCGAGCCCCTGAGGTGGCATACTCTATTTGGTCCTCTGATTCTCTCGCGAACCTAATCGGTGAGTTGGGAAGTCATAGAATTTGAGCATATGTATTTCTCGACGTGTATCCTATCAGTTATTGCCATTAGAAGTAGTTTATTTTGAGATTAGGGATGGTGCCTGCTCCTTTCCCTCTTCAGAGAAAATTCCGTCTGATACATATTGGCGATGCAGTTTATCGAAAAAACTTTTGAGATTAGGGGCGGTGCCTGCTCCTTTCCCTCTTCAGAGAAAATTCTGTTTGATACATATGGGTGATGCAGTTTATCGAAAGAATGAATGAAGATACCACTAGCACAGCATACACCAGAACTTAGTTCCGTGGTGAGTTAGAATTTATCTTCTATATTGAGAGTTACTACCCAAGTACAAATCTGAAGTTGAACCAGTTCTTCCTCTTTTACGTATTTTAGCAGTGAACTGTCTTATTTCAAGTTTGTAGTTCCATGTGTTTTAATACCTAAACCAGAACGGAACTGTCTAAATCTAAGCTACCCTGACATAGTGATGTATGATGTTAGTATGCCTGCAATTTTTAATTCTGCTGCTTTGATAAATCTCTTTTCCTAATATTATATGCTCAAAATCAGGTTCCGGCATCTGTACGAGTGAGGAGAGAGACTATTGTGCAGAAGACAAAACCGAAGCCTCAGCATTCATCAGTGACAACAGCATCCAGACCAACAATAGCGGCAGCTCCTTCAACCACCGTTGGGAGACCAGCGTAGGTAAACCTCCCAACAGCACCAAAGACACAGAGCATTGATGACTCATATACAGCCTTCTTGGAAGATATGAAGGCCCTTGGTGCACTCGATAGTTGAACTGATATCATCATATATTTGGTGAGGAAACAATGACGTAAAACTATAGACCTACAACTAGTGATTTTAAGGGAAGGAGAATTAGATGGAAAGTGAGAACAGATTATCATTTATAGTAGTTTCTTTGCTCCACTTAGTTTCCTGTTCTATATTAGTCTGATAGTGTTTCCGCTTATGGTGAGTGCATTGTGGAGAGATGGAACAACTTTGAACGTAAATTTATGTCGTAAAAAGATGGCTGAGTTATTGGAGTATTATTTTAGATTCGACTCCTGAACTCATTTCCTGTATTATCTTCAACATTTCACTTTAGTAACATATACACTTGAATCTTATGTCTTCTGTGTATATATTTGTATTTGTTTTGATGAGGTTTACCATCATCAGTCAATCAGACATGATTAAGCTTGTAATGGGTCCCTTTGACTCTGTTAGGACCCTTTTGGTTCTGAAACCCTTTTTCTTTCTTCCCCAATTGATCATTTTAGTGAGAAAAAAGAACAATCTTCAGTCTAGAGGAAAAGCAAAAAATAGGTAAAAAGAACATACCTAAATGTTTTTGTAACTTGTAAACCAAAATATAATTTGACCTAGATGTGGTGTAATTTTTTTTTTCAAAGGTTCAAAAGTAAACTTGAAGGAAAATCATTGTCTTCTCAGTTCGGAAAATCGTTATCACCAAATCCATCCAGTAAGAAATTATAATGTCATAATCTTTTGTGTTTTTGGAGTTTTTATCTGGGGTGTTTAAGTTTTCATCTCAATGGTGTTATAAATTTTGATTGGGTTCTTGGTCTTGCCCTTTCTTGGGTATGAAAATTTTTTGTCAAAATTTGAGGAGTTCTTTGTGGACTTAATCAACACTAAAATTCTAAGTAATGAGAAGAGACTAGTGGTGGTTCATGGTTGTTGATTTCTTTGATGAAAGTTGCTAGCTAGAGCGCTACATGAACCGAAGATTAACCTCTCACGATGAAATTCTTTTTCTAAAAATTGTTCCTTTTCTTAATGTTACAAAGGTTCCTACTCAATTTCACCCATACTTATTGTTCCAAACGAAACCGTCGTGAAATTCTAGATTGAGGCTTTGAGATCCTGTTCATGTAGTTGAAAGTTATACCCTTATATTACCGCCCCGCCAATTCGTTTTTTTTTTCTTTTGAGAACATAGAAAAAAGGCTTTTAACAAAAAAAAGGAACAGAGAAAAAAGGAGTAGGTAAAAGAAAAACCAAAGAATAGAAAGAAAGGAGCTATGTCCCTTCTTCTTGGAAAGATAGTACCACATTGCCTAAGTTAAGCCGAGGAAACTGCTTTAAGTTAAAAGACGACACCTTAGGTAGTGTCCCTTCGGGGACATCTGATAAAATTGGAACGATACAGAGAAGATTAGCATGGCCCCTGCGCAAGGATGACACGCACAAATCGAGAAATGGTCCAAATTTTTTTTTCATTCATTTCTTCCTCCTTTAACCTCACAATTCTGATTTCAGTTTTTGCTAGACAATATGAAGTAGACTGTGAATCATTGACAACATAATTGAACACTTCTACTCAATTACAGTTGCTTTCATTTTCTGGTTATGAAAAGTTAGGGTTTATAATCCTCGGTGCCACGAGGCACGCCTCAAAGGGATTCGATCTGTTTCCGCCTCAATGCGTACAAAAACAAATTTTACGAAAATAGACTCAAGTTTATGTAACATTGAAATATATGATTATAGTGTTAAAGAAACAATGTCCAGTCAGATGGTAAAATAATCAAACTCCCACTTGTTTGAAGTTGTGTACTATTGGGTGATTTACAAAATCATACCCTGATCAACAGATGAGAAGCCAAAAGATCAATTTTGTTATCACAAGTCTGACTAAATGGTGCCATTTATCATTTTCTCTTCTGCTTTCATTGGTTTTTCATGAAATATATTTATTGCTCTAATCTTATCTTGTTCTGACTGATTCTATGAGTTTTTTATAACCTGATAAGGATGTACTCTACTGGAGCCGAGAGTCTATGTGTAATATCTGCAAAAATTGAACAAGCATGGGACCTGTCGTAGAACTCACATCGAGCAGCATATGTATTTCTCGATGTGTATCCTATCAGTTATTGCCATTAGAAGTAGTTTATTTTGAGATTAGGGTTGGTGCCTGCTCCTTTCCCTCTTCAGAGAAAATTCTGTCTGATACAAATTGGTGATGCAGTTTATCGAAAGAACGAAAGAAAGTCTCTCTCAAAAAATTTCCCAAAAATGGGAAGTTTATATTTGTTCATCTTTTAGTTTATGTTTTTTGGTTGCTGGGTGTGAGTTGTTTAATCAGTTTTTTGGAACAGGTATATTTAGTTGAGAGAGAAAGAGAGACTTCTTATTGTTTGAATCTGACTCGGCTCACTCGAATGAACCCAAAATAGCCATCCAGACGAGTCAGCAATCATGAGGTAGACAAAAACAACCATTCTGAAATCTAATGCACTTAAAGTCAGATATCAGATCTGACAAAAAAAGAATAACCACTACCTAACCGTATAGGATACGAGTAATTGAAACATATTCATTGATATACTTGAACCGTAAATTTACAAACCCAAAACAGTTTCTTTTTTGTAGAAACTAATGTCCATTCTCTTCGAATTTAAGCCTCCCTATTATCTCGAACACCCGGCACCAACTGCTAAGCTTCTGATTGCTACCTTCACGGCACCCACGGTGCCAAGTTGTCTCATTTCTGGCGACAATCCTTCCCTTCCTTCACTCCTTCGACCTTCTTCTATCTGAACACCTATGTAAAATGCAATCTGCATATATAACGAAGAAAAAGTTTATATAGACGAATAACAACATGAGAGAGTCATTGTCACAAGCAATGGTGCACGTGTTAAGAACAAAATCACGAGGATGTATGATTTCTTGGATGAATCTTAGAGTCGGAAATCTGCAGCTACCTCACTCTTCACTATCCAATCCCAGAAATATTCACACAGTTCTTGAACTTAAAGATATACTGAAGGATACAAGCTTCCAGGTTTTATTCTATTTTTATTGGGAGTCGGGCTGGGTGAGTATAAAAGAATGTTACTCTTCACATTCCTGAACAAGAATAAAGCTCCATGATTGATCATTGTTGGTGTGGGGACACATAAAAGCCTTAGCAAATATATACCAATCCAGGCTATCCCACCACTACTATATGAAAATCCTACTTTTTCGCTTCGAGTTTCGAAATCTTTATCCCTAATTCCCCCCTCCCCAGACAAGGTTCTAGAAGTTAAAACCATTAACTAGCTAAGTAGCTAATCTGCATGATATTTTAGGTATCTACGAAGAGTTCGAGCTCATTTGCCGAAATAGGGATACGACAAAGTATTTCAGTTAGCGAGAAAAGTAGCCTATGCATACCATACATGAACAGGCAGTTTTTTTAGGTAACATCGATTTTACCTCCGAAATAGGGTTTCAACAAAGTATCTCAATCGCTGAAAGTCTCTCAAAATAACCTTAGGGCCGGTTTAACATAAGATTGCTTTTCAACAAAAGAGCTAATGAGAATATATTTATCGGTTTACACTTACCCTGCCAGTGGAATTCCGGACAGATGATATATGAAGTAGATTCCAGAATGAGCTTCCATCCTTCCTGAAATTTAAGTAGACCTTAATAGTTAAGGCAAGTACAGGAGTCATATCCAATTGTATTCTACAAATATAGTATAGATAATGCACCTGTAATTTAATATACGAACTGAACAGGCCTTATCATGTTCAATGCTCTCCCTTATCTACAAAAGAAAATGAATAACAAGAAATATATTAATAAACCCGAGAAGAAAATATACTTCCGTCTAATTCAATTCTTCAAAAGACTGACAAAAATATCAAACAAGTAATTGGGTGTTACCTGGCAAATAGTCTTCGGGTCAGTATCGGGTCCATTCAAAAATCTACAATTGCGGCCTAACACTTCATGTCTGCTATAGCCTAGATAGAGAAATTTTTTTATTAAATTTTATGTATTGAGTGTTATGAAAGGATCTTGAGAACATAATAACAAACTAGATATAGCATGACGCACCTGTTAAGATTAGGAAAGCATCGCTTGCATAAACAATGGGCATGTCGGGTAGGTGAGGGTCGGTTCTGTAATCGAACACAAATATGTTATGAGTCGAGAGAGATTGAGATAACCTTATCTATGATTAAAAAACAAATAAAAACAAAACTGATATTACTCACAATACAAAGCTCTGTTTGATTCTACCGAGAGAAATATTTAAGGATGAACTAAGGGGGCCCATCATGGATGAGTTGCTGCATCTTTTCCCACAGACCAGTTTGCCTGTTAGCTCGCTATAATGTGTTAGTAGAGATATAATGCTGCCAATGGCTGAGGCAGCTTTTCGTTTCTCTGTGTCATTTGCTTCACATGTTTCTTCAGCCTCCAATACTATATGAATAAAATCATGACAAAAGCTAACTCAATTACGAGAATACGAAGTAAAATAGAATAGCTCTAAGTTCGAACCGATTCAAAACATCAAGAAACAACAACCCATGTGAATGATCAACAACGGAGTTATAATCAACCAAATTCTGCAGATATCGTATGGAGATTAGTGCAAACCTCGAAATATTAAGGGAAAATTGGTGAAAACTTCCTTGGTCAAAATTTCACTCATAAAAAAGATTCAACAATTCTTATTAGTTGCCAACTCCCTATGTAAGATTTGCATGAGTAAGATTTGCATGAGTAAGATTTGCACTTCGCACAAATTCAGACTTGGTTTGACGTTCACACAGGGAGCCCAAGCCTAAAAACAGATTGGACATGGCGCCCAAGCCTAAAACAATACTGGCATGTCTTTTTGACCATAACGGCATAACCAACACGAATTTTGGTCTTTGGCCTAACTTGCACATATAAGAATAAGGATTCTCCTAACACGTGCCTTGAGTCCTAACTATGGCTACTTTTAACAAGTAAAGGTTCATCTTCCATCACTGATTATATCAATTCAACTGTTTATCAGTTAAAATGGAAGAGTTTGTGTCTTAATATCTTCCCTTGGGCATTTTTAGGAAAAAGCCTACGAGTAATTCTCCAGAAAGGCGGACAAACATGGTATCTTCAAAGCTTTTCAAGGAAATATTCACAAATTATCCCACTGAATACCAACATATACCTAATTAATTTATCTATATAGATAAGGAATTCAAGAAAAAAAGGAGACACATGAGAATGAGAAACAAGACATTGGTTATCCGGTAAAGCTAATTACTAATAAGCACCACATTCGCCAATGCCATTGAAGCAATAAGAAGTCCTAGCAATAATAACACTGCTGAACTGCAATTTGATGATAATCATCGGCTAAAACAATCCAGGCAAAACATTCACAATTTCATAAAGTATGGGGTTTTCCAAATTAGTAATTATAAGGTATTGCACAATTATAAGAACTAAATCGAAAAACAAACCTCGATTATCAGAATCAACGAATGAGTCCAATGTCCTAGCGCGATTCAATTCTGCTACAGTATCACTACACACCTCCCTCCTACAAGACCCAAAAACAATTTCTTGCCATCTATTAGCATCTTCACTTCTTACTTTCCTTAAAATGGGTACTTGAACAGATATAAAATGAATAACTCTTCCATCTTCTTTACTAAAAACTGGACTCAAATGAAACAACATCCAAAATGGAGTCCCATCTTTCTTGTAATTTAACAAACTAATCTGAATTGACTTCTCTTCTCTAATTGCTTCTCGAATTTCCATAATCGATCTTCGATTAGTTCTAGGTCCTTGAAATATCCTTCCATTTCTACCTATAACTTCATTTTTCAAATAGCCAGACATTTCTAAGAACCCTTTACTAGCAAATACAATTGGGTGACCAGAAATACAAGGATCAGTTATTGTAAAATTATCAGGTAGTTCATCAAGAGCTTCATGTACCCAAGATGTGTAACGAGAATTAAATGACTGATCAATCAAACCTAATTGTGAATCCATATTTCTATGTTGTGTTAGTAGTCTTAAGAATCCTTATTCTTCTTGTTTCTATGTGTGTAGTTGAAACCCCAAATTCACCATCAGAAGTACCAAAATTTGATGAAATTCAGGTTACCCATGAACCTAATTTCTCTATAAACTCTGAAAATCGAAAAATAACGAAGAGAAATGAAGAAAAAACTCTATGTATTGTTGCTGATAAAGAGCAACCTCTCTTTGTGAGAGAAAGCTAGAAAGAGATGAAATTAATAGGGGAAAAACTGAAAATATCTAAATGGAATGGGTAATTTGATTGAATATAGAAAACCCACACATACCCATCAATCAATCGATCACTTCCGTGAATGAATCCAAGTTAGGCAGTTTAACCAAGAGAGAGAGAGAGAGAGAGAGAGAAAGGGATGTATATAGAGAGAGAGAGAAGAACAAAAGTCCAGTAACAATAAGTTAGTAATAATTAGAGCTTTAATATTTTTCTCCTCACTTTTGCAGATTCAGATTTTCTCTAAAAATCTAGTAGTAATTCATATTTAATGAAGAGAGAGAAAATCCATGGCATTAATAGTCACTATCACCATAGGATGGATGTCCTTTGAGATGAACTATACTAACTCGAGGACTAATATTGGAGGTATTTAGAATGATTGAGCAAATGTGAGGAGAAAAATATTAATTACGAAATATTATGAAGACGAGGGTGCCGAATAAAATATTTTCTTTCTCATGGGCTTATCTCCATCCACATCTAGTGAGTCATCATCTCCCTCTCATTCCCACAACTAGTGGGTTTCCCAAACTAACTTTGCTCCTATCCAGATTCTTATTTTGTTTGTGGTTACTAGCTATGACAATGCCATACTTTCAACAAAAAAAAAAACAATGACAATGCCATACATCACATTTTTCACTTTGACATGTCTAGATTTGTCTGAGTCATTAGGATGGATGGTAAATCATTGGATAGCAGTAGTTTATTTTACCTTTCGTCCGTCTGGCCTTCCACGTCATTATTGTTCTCTTCATGCAGATATAAGTTCAAAAGGGTCGAGCTCACCCTAAATGATCTCATTACTTTGAGTCTCTAGCTAGAGCATGACCTAGGTGATGAAGCTTTACCCAGATCCGCCTTACCTCTTGTTTCGAGGCACTGCAAGGCTCAAGGTGCCGAGCTGGCATCTTCAGACCTCTCGTTACTATTACTGTTACTATTCCCAGACCAAAACAGAATTGGTTCAAATTCACCTCTTTGTTTGCTTCAAGTGCGGCACAAAGATTCAAGGTGCTTAGGAAACTCATACTCACCTCCCATATCAGTGCTCAGGTGGCAAAGTCCCATCACATCCATTAATTCCCTGCTAGCTTCGACGAGAGTTTGTTTACATGTAACATTTGCCAATATGTTGACTTCTTCACTTGATCAAGGTCAACCAATATTTGACTCAACAAATATAATAACATATTACGGAGTATTATAATCATTTAATATCTATAATATTCTTTCATTACAGTTATTATGATATTGTTTTTAACATTGTTATTGTTATTAGTAGTATTATCATTAATATTATTATTTATATTATTATTAATAATAATATTCTTATTAATTTGATTATGATAATAATTATTAATTACTTTTGTTATCTCCCTTATTAAAATGTTCACAAGTGTATTCTACATTTTGGAAGACATCCTCTTTCCAAAAACTCTTCATTTTTACACTAAACTGTGAATTAATGTATATGAAACTAAAATAATTTGAAATGTTTGTGTCCCAAAATAATAACAAAGACTTTGGGAGACGAATAATAGGGACACTAGGAGACATGAAATATCTCAAGCGAATAACACATACATTGTGCGATATTTCAAGTGTCCCTTCAATAACACAGACATTGTGTTACGCGTTCCAAATGAAAAACAAAGACATTAAGAGAGACATGAAATGATGAATAACATAGACATTTGAACCGTCCCATCACATAACACAAACATTGGGGAATGGGGGACACATTCCAAATTTTTGTGGACATTTCCATATCCATCGATTTCCACAGCCACTACCCCTCCCTCTATTAGTTACTTGCTTTTTCTTTTCTCTTCTTGGTTAAGTACTTTTTTTTTTTTGTTAAGGGTTCTTGGTTAAGTACTTTAAGTTGCATACAAATGGTCCTGAAATGAATTATTAGACTATAATTCCAAAAGAAGTAGGAGAAATAAAATAGCTATAAAAGAAAGGATTTCAGTTGAGGAGAAATATCACAACCAACCATTGACTACTTCGACTAGATACGAAAATGCCGAAAGCACGTAATCTATTTAAAGAAGCCAAGCATGTAACGTTAACCAATGTCAAATTTAGGGTTCTCATGCCTCTCCATATCACTATCACCAAAGACTTCGGCTCTCTTTAGTTGTCCCTGTTAGCATTATCCCGGATCGTCTACAAACTAAACTCTAGGATTTGAAAGAGGGGGCATCTTCAAGCGCCCCCTTCACTTTACTATTGGCAGGGGCGGTCCAGGCCCAAAACCACCAAAGCGGTCGCTTTAGACCCCAACGTAATTAAGAGCCTCAAATTTTGAATTTTGTAAGATATTGTCGAAATAATAATTATATTTCAATAAAACTAAAACACGAATTAAGGTGTAGCTTAGTGGATAAGAGCATGGGTTTTGTATAAGAGGGCAGGGGTTCGATTCCTCTTCTAAGCTTCGATTCCTCTTCTAAGCATTATTAGAAATTTTATTTACTTTTCGACTTTGAACTATACTAGGGCCCCAAATTTTAGCTTCGTTGGGGCCTCCCAAATGCTTGGGCCGGCTCTGGCCATTGGGCCTGCTTCTCTCTTTGCGTCCCAAATATTTAGACAGTCCGGGGCACTAGGACTGGATTTAATCTAAGTCGGTCTTGAAGCACGGATAGACCTTACTTGAAGCCCGCGAAGAGCGCCAAGAGGGAATTGAGCGAAGGGCAAAAAGACGGGGCGCTTTCAGAGGCACCCTTTGTAAGATAAATAAGTCTTCAACAATTCTTTCTTTGCAAGTCCGTTTTCAAAGAGAGTGAAGTCCAGTGGACTCTAACATGATATCAGAGCCAATGTCTCAGGGACGGGTCAAGACTTAGTTATCTTACCAATGCGTAAAGGAAGGTAAGAATGGTTCGAGCCTTGACGTTGGAGGCAGAATTTGCGTTATCACACATCACCTGGGCATTAGAATTCACAAAGTAGCTCAGTCATGGGTGAAATCCTCTCTCATAGGCCAGTTTTGATGGCCTCTAGTAACCTCATTATCGGTTTCTTTATCTTTTCATGCAACTCTTTATACTTTTTCCTTCCATGGATAAGATCACAATGCCACTACTATTCGTGTGAGAAGCCGGACTCAATTAGATGATATGAGGGACTATTTGCTTTCCGTTGATCGAGTAAAGTTCCTAGTCCTCTTTAAAAACCATAATGAACTTAGCAACCCAAAAAGATGTATGCTGTAACTATGTCATACCAATAGGTTTTGTTTTGGAAGAAGGACGTCACAGGCTCATGAATTTGATGTGTATTGTTAAATGAAACTGTTTAATGTCATCCCTCCATATAGCACACACCGCCGCCTATCCTAAGTGGATAATAGGATAAGGGGGTATGGTGGGAGAGAGAAGAGAAGAGAGAAGTTTTAACAATCGTACAATGTGAGACTATATGACTTATTCTATTAGGGGAAATCATCCTTTCACACCATTTGTACGGTGAGAAAATAAAGTTTCACCCCTTTTCATCAAGGGGGGCGTGGTGCGCAGACTAGGATAAGTGTATGCCTATCAAGAGAGAGAGAGAGAGAGAGAGAGAGAGAGAGAGATGATCATTATACTATATACAAAGATTTACTATATTTAACAACAGTTACCTATATGTCTCAGATGTAACAGAGTGAAGGAACTCCCAAATTTATTTCTAAGGTGAAGTCTTACTATATTGATCTGGGAGTAGAATGCAAGGATGGTTACACTCTTATTATGCAGCTTTCCTGGTTAGTTGATCCTTGGATGTGCTCTCAAATATCTTATCAGCATTACCCACTTCAAACCCATCTCTCCTGTGTATCTCCTCAATCTGTTCAATTCAAACATAAGATCAACCAATTAAAGTTAATCTCAAATATATAACATAAAATATATATATATATATATATATATATATATATATATATATATATATATATATATATATATATATATAGAGAGAGAGAGAGAGAGAGACCTCATTGATAGGTATGTTTTTAAATTGAGGCAGCACGAGACGTTCTGCAAACTCGATGTATGAACGAGGAACAGACTCGGTTACTCCATCGGCAAAATCAAAAGTTGTTGAATCTGCAACTGTTGAACTTTGTAGCAGAAGACCATCAGGGCTCACTGTTTTGCATGACCATAAAATTATTCCTCAGATTGGATCTTAATAGCTAGTACCACCAGTTCCTATGTGAATAAAGTTCTTGATTTTCGGATAAACTATTAACTAATATAAACCCCACCATGGTAGTGGCGGGGATGTCTCCGGCCTCTCTCACCCCGAAAACTAGCTCAAGGATCCAGGGTTTTAACCATTTATTATCTGACAACAACCAATGTGTCAACACTTGGTTGCCCAAGTGGTGATAGTGTTGACATGAACTCCAAAACCCTGGAGGTCCCATGTTCGATTCTCAGAGGAGGTGGAATCTATGGTTATTGAATTTGGGTTATTAAAGATATAAATTATAATAAGTTTGTCGGTTTAACTTTGGCAGTTATCGTGCTTATCACGTCTTGACGATGTATCAATGCCTTGTAATGACTTACGTAGATCGTAGTCGACCTCTCTAAAAAAAACCAATGTGAGATTATCTCAACAATCTACTCTCACAAATCAAATTTTAACTTCGCTACACTATCGGGTTGAGACTTGTTATATTCTGGTCTTTGATAGTAGTGTTGGATGATTTGGACTCTCTATCTCAACCCCAAAACTTAGCTCTAAGAGACGTTATGAACTGAACACCTACCTCTTCCACAACCAATGTGGGATTATCTCAACAGATAGAAGATATGAAGACATCGACTGAAAGAGAGGGATGGGAAATCACCTTTTAGAACACCGCCTTCTGAATTCAATTTGAACCCGTTCTCTTCAATGAATGTATTAAGGTTCTTGACATCTCTCGACTTTGATTTTAACCGATGCGTTGAAATAGTGACGTGGTTCAACGCATAGCCATTAACAAGAGTCCAGGCGGCATATTCACTTTCTCTGAGAAACCACAAACCGCAGAGTACAAATTAAAATTGGTATAATCACACAAGCAAAGGTTTAGGAAAATCTGTAAACATGAGAAGTAAATGGAAATCAGAGCTGCATGTTTATTTCCATTACATAAGCTGAATAGTAATACCTAGCCAGTTCTTGAAACTCGGAATACAAGGGTTTTTCCCATGTTAAAGATCCCAATGAACTTGCAAGAGCTGCATGTTTGTTTCCATTACCTGACTGTTTAGTATATTTTCGAATAATTTCCTGCATATATGAAGCAATACCCACTGTTCATAAAGTATGAAAGCAAAAGCTAAAATTTCAAGTACTAAATCGAATACTAACTAATAGAAACACTATGACTAACAAAAGTTATACGACTAAGAACGAAGAAGAAACATTCAAGTTTCAAACACCAGGGGGACGATGAGATAGTCAGTGTCGCACATGTCTCTGAATTGTGATGTTGTCGGTTCGAAACTCAAGAACTCCTAGTGGCACTTCCATCAAGCATTTAGCTGAAATGCAAGTGTTAGACCAGGGAGTGATCTAGTCTGGACCTCCCCTACACCTAATTCCCATATTTACATTTGCGTACATTTGATCTCAAAAGTTTTTTGGAGTTCATCTTGTTTGATACATTAAGTACCACAAAATTGACCGAATGCTCCTTGAATTGGGGAGCTTGACGATATCTTATAATCTTGCATTCAAGCCATTACTCTTTGAAGAATAGTCCGACATGGACAAACGAAAGTCGCATGACCAAGAATATAATGTCTAGTCTAGAGCCTCTCAAATGGTTTTGAGTTGGAAGTCGAAAAACGTACTACAGTATCGAGGCTAGACCCACATGCCATAGGTCCAATAGCAACATATGTTCCACGTCACCAAACAAAAGGAGACATGTTGGGCTCAAAAAAAGCCACACACAGGGAGCTGTAATAGAACAGTCCCACATCGACAAAGGGGAAGTCTCGTGACTATAAATATAATATCTAGGACTTCTTCTTCGTTGATAACTAACCCTAAATCCGAATGAAATGAATTCTTTGCATACAATCAATCTACTACTTCCAGTTTAAGAATTCTCATAAGAACTCACCTGAGCTCGAGTACTCGTCTCATCAACAAGAAGCTCAGATATGAAAATTCTTGGCAAAGGACCATTAACACCACTCCCACTAACTGACTGAGTTTGATTAGGAGGAGGAGCAAACCACAGTGCTTTCAATTTTTTAGCAGGAAATCTCAATTCTCCCATGGATGAAAACCCATAATCCAAGAAAACTTTAGCCATTGATTCAATTCCATAACCATCTACCTAATAATATAGTTAAATAAAACAAAGGGTAAATCAAAGAGGAAACAAAATTGAAATCAAAATATTAAAAATTTATAATTCACAATTTGGAGAGAAAACTAACAATACCCCAAATGTTCTAAAAGCAAGATGATCATAACAAATCCGATCTTCATTAGCCGAACGAACAAGATTTAAGATGGAATTTGCAGTTGGATTTCTACTTAAATAAACCTTTTCCATATTAGCTAGAACATTCCTAAAGAATGATTCAGAAACCTGCAACAATCAAGTATTTTTTATTACCCTAACAAGATTAAAATGAACAAATTAATCAAAAATCAAGTTTAATAATCAAATTGTAGAAATGGGTAGAGGATCAAAATCTGAGATTATGGAAGAGACAGAGAGAGATGAAACCTGAGGAGGGGAAGAGTTATGAAGTTGATCCATTTTAGATGAAGAAACAGTAGAAAGATGACGATTTATGGAGTAATTTTTAGTGATGGGGTTACAGAGAAGAGATCTTTGGTTGAAAGAAATGAAATTTGTGGGATGAAATTTGAGGTGAGGTTGAGAAAAAGAAGAGGTGAGACTACAATAATGAGGAGATGTAGTTTTGAGTTTCAACATTACTGATAGCTTTGTAATCTCAATGGATCAACTCTAGTGTCTCTCTCTCTCTCTCTCTCTCGATCTCGATCTAGACATATATATATATATAGAGATGTTCCAATTTTTCGTCTCTCTTCTCATGCCCTGGTCTCTTTTATTTGAAGTAATAAATACCACAACCGTGTTTAAGTTAAATTATGGCTACGGCTTTGGGAAAAGTTAAATAGTTTCTGCGGTCTAAAATTTTAAAGAGAATATGTAGAATTTTAGAAATTTTTCGGAGAAATAAATTTTAAGGGAAAATAAAAAAAAGCACTCCACCCCACCTCACTCTCTTTCCACCTCACCTCTCTCTCTCCACCTCACCTCTCTCTTCACCTGTTGAAGAACATACCAGATCTTTGTTGAAGAACAGACGGGAACTCCGGAACTGGTCTGTTCTTCAACAGACCGGAACTCCGGAGAAGGGAAACCCCTTCGCCGGAGTTTCTAGAGAGAGAGAGAGAGAGAGAGAGGGAGTGAATTTTTTTTTTTCATGGTCGTCGGCCGGAAAATTTTCCGCTTGGCGACTTGTCGGAGAAGACAGAGAGAATGGTAGGGAGAAAGAGAGAGAGGTGAGGTGGAGAGAGAGATGTGAGGTGGCGAGAGAGAGAGAGCTGAGGTGGAGAAGCTATTTTACTTTCCCCCTAAATAAAATTGTCAAACAAAATTGACCAATTTTTGACCAAGTCTTCACACCTCGGAAACTATTTAGCTTTCCCCAAAGTGCTGACCTAAATTATTAACCAAGGAGAGAATTGTCCCTCACAATCTCCCAAAAAAGAAAAATGTTATACTGGTAAGAACCAGTCATTCGGACTGCTAATGATACTGTCCGCTTTGACACACCTGGACCTCACGGTTTTAAAAGGTCTTACTAGGGAAGAGTGTTTAACATCTTAAGAGGAGCACCACACTCCATCTCACCACCAATGTGAGATTGTTGCCCCAACAAAAAGAGAATTGTGCTTCTTATACCTCCAGCTTTCTCTCTTAGTTTTTCAAAGATGTATCTCTAATTTTCCAAAGATGTAGATGTGGTGTCACATGTCTCTTCTAAAATGTGAAAGAGTGGTTTCTAATGGGATCTTATGTAACTTTTTATTGTTGCAATGAGTATGTAACTTTCTTTCCTTATAGGATTCTGATATTCGTATACTTTTTTATAAAAACATTTTCCATAAATAGGATTTCAATCTTTAACATTTTAGATAATTTTGATTATATCAACGAGGTTACATAACTAAACAATAACCACAACAGGATGAAATTGTTGAACTTGTGTCTTGAGACTTGGACATTGTCGAAATTAGAAAAGATAAGGATGTGATGAAATTATTACTTGGCTGAGGAGATTTGGATGAACTTTTTTTTAATGAGGAGATTTGGATGAAGTTTTTTTTAGTAAACAATTACACCAGATAATGCTTTTTGGAGAAATAGAGAACCATTTGGTTATATTTTCTTATGAAAACCGTACTGATGCCAAATGTACTGAAAAAATCAACTCAAGTGTGTCGCGTTTTCTAATGAGAACCATTTGGGGTCTTGAGAAACATCTATCACAAGAAGACTCAAAATTATGGAGCTTGGTTACTTCCTAATCCATGACAAAATAAGGAACTATGAAAATGATATGGAAGAACATATGAAAGTAAAGGAGCCATTGTAAAAGAGCAGGCCAGAGTTAGTTAAGGACCCAACCCAATAACTACTAACAACCAAAACAAACTATGTCCAAAAAACACACCTACTTAACTTTGCAGAATCTGTCTTTCCTACATTATTTGTTTGTTTTTCAGCAATTTCACCATAACTACCAACACTACCACCACCCTCGGAACACTTTTTCTCACTCAAGACACGATTAACTAGGATACTACTACTTCCTATCTAGGGCTTGAGAGCCAAAGCAAGCCCAACTTTTGCGCTCTTCTCAATGGCTTTAGTATCGACCTCTCCAGAGATTGTGAAAAGGGACTTGGGCCTCCATTCATGTTGGATAAGAGCACTCGCCTTTCCGAAGTTGTTCAAACGGGCCTTCACCGTGGTTAGAGGGTCCAATGCGTGTTGTGTGCCAATGGTGAGTGTGTTTTCATTGCTAGAGAAGCTATGGGTCAACTCCGCACCGACAGCAGTGTTGGTCAGTGGGCTTACTATGTGGTAGTAGGAAGCATTCAAAGTATCACCTTTATCGTTCCTGCATCATAAACAGATAATATCAAGTCAAACAAGGCAAATGTAATATATAAAGGTAATCAATCTCACATTAAATTGTGCATTTCATAATTTTAGGTTCCCTATACGTTTCTGTCCAATATATATATATCATGTTTTTATCAAGAACAATCCTAGAAGAAATTAAGTCAAATGCCAAAGGGATTGAGGGATATGCTTAGGGTAGAAAGGCAATATTTAGTTGACATAATTTTTGTAGGCAGTACATACTATGATGATATAACATATAATCTAAACACCTAATGGTCGACATCAGAAACGTAGAAATTACATCATTATAAGACCTGTAAGCTAATTGAAGATTGTTCCGTTTGCAGGCATGGACATTTGAGATTCCCTTAAACAAAGAAGAAATGGCGGTGTTTTTTTGTGAAAAGATAATACTCACAAAGTCAAGGAGGCAATGAGATCAGAGTGGGTGAAACTCAAACCAGCATTGTACTTGGTGAAGTTCCCAGAGGCAGTGTCAAAGGCGACATCAGTTCCAAGGGCACAAAGGTTGCTTCCAAATACACCAGAAAAGTTAACAACTGGGTTTGCTGTCAACCCGATGCTACTGCTGATTCCTGCATATTCGTGCTGATACTGGAGCTCCACCTGTTACCACTTAACCCACGTTATAAATACAGCACATAAACTTCATTACTATACTTTATGTACAATCGAACTAGACGACAACGCCACATCATGAATATCTAGGAGCTTAGAGACTACGATAATATATATGATCTAATCATAGATGACAATAATTACTTTAAGCACTCAAATTTAAATTGGTCAATAGGTATGACATAAGATAATGTAGCATAATCTATATAGGTAGAGAAATGGTACCACGAAAGATGAAAATACTCCTGAAGTATAACATTTTCATGGAAAGCCTTCGTTTTGAACTTAAGAAATAGGTAGGAAGATATAAGAATTACTTACCCTGCCAGACCTCTGATCAGGAACAATGAAGCTAAAAATTGTTTTGATTCCAGGCGCAGGTTCGTCGACAGTAATGGTTGTAAAGAGCTGGCAAAATATGTACGGCAATCAATTAATTTCATAGAACTGTAAAATAAATAAATGTTAAACAAAGAGAACACACCATTGTGCACATTATCTGGTTGGAGACTAATAAGTATGGGAAAATTAAGTATCTTAATGCAGCAAGGAAGTAACTAAGTAAACCCTTTCTCTGCTACTGCTGCATTCATTCTCTTTTTTGTATACGAATAGATTGTAGTATTATACAATGATTTCCAATATCAAAGGGCTACAGCTTAAAAAGATCCAACTATGATCTATTTGAGAAAAAGCTAAGTTAGAGAAATATCAAATTATACTTCGAAATCAAATCTACTGACTACTCGAATCTCCAAATCCAGTAGTAGTTAAGTGGGTCATAGGCAGCAAAATTATATTCCAGCCGATACAAGTACTGAAGCTACTAAGAATCGAAGACAAAGAATAAGATGCCTTACTCTAGAGTTTGTGTCGACTTTGACATCGGTAGTAATGTTCTTCTGTTTCAGCTGGGTGTTGACGTCTGCCAAGAAAAGCTCACCTTTCTTTGTTCCAGATGAAGTAATCGCCTTCATGATCAAATAAAGGTGGTGAGAATTCAGAGAAACGAAAACGAGAAAATATCTAACAGAAATTCATCAAACAAGCAGAATATATAAAGATGAACACTCGAAAACCAATTAGATATTAGCTATAAAAACAGGTATAGAGAAAAACTTCATGCAAATAAAAGATTCATATAGGATCCAATCTTCAAATATTAGAATTAAATGAACTTTAAAAAACCATTTCATCAGAAACTTAGCAGAACTGTTTATTATTAAAACCTATAAAAACCCCACTCATCCAAATTCCACACAGATGAAAAACTTGTACTTAGGAATATCCACAAAACAATAATCACAGATTGATGAAAAAAAATAGACTTACAAAACAATGATTAACAATCATCAGCAATTACTAAACCACTAATAGAAACCCTAGGTTTTCAGTAAGATAGAGGTAAATACTTACAACTCCAGAAGAAGTATAGGTAGTTAGGGTAAATTTGTGGTCACTTTGGTAATCCCGGTAAAGAAGATCTAACAAAAAAAAAATCAAAAAAGAAAACAAGAATCAGTAAGATAAAACAAGAAAAATGAAACTAAAAGATGAAGAAATGAGAAGAGAAGAAGAAGATCAAAATCACCTCTAGCTTTCTTTCCAATATCAGTGTAGAGACCTGGACCTTTCACCATTTTTTCCGATTAAAGAGAATCTAAACACTAATAGTAAGTAGAGAGAGAGAGAGATGGAGAGAGGGATAATTATAGGTTGGAGAAGATGAGAGATGCTTGGAGAAGGGGAAATGAAGAAGAAAAAAAAACCCTAATTTATGGGATCATAAATGTGGGTTCACTGCCGTTAGATTGAAAAGGATTCGATATTGGGGCCGTTTGTTTATCGTTTCGAGGTATTGTGATAAATAGCACTTGGACAGGAGTGAGAAACGTGGTTACTCTTTTTGTTGCATTTCTTTTGACTATTTCAAAGACCATTGGGCCGAAGACTGTCTTTTTCGACTCTCCTGGACGGTTTGTTCAGGCGGGTCAACGGTTTGCAAGTTCGGGTTAAAGGGTTGACGTATATTGGGTTAATCCTGTCTGGCCCCAAATTTATGTCTATTTCGTCATTTTGTGTCCGTGAAATGTTTGACGATCCGTCATTTTTTTTTTTAAGCCAACGGAAACATTTCCATTAATAAGTGATAAAATCACAATGTGACATGGACGATAATTCTTGTTTCTCTCCTCTGAAAATTTTATGAGAATTACATACCTTTAAATGTAAAGTGCCTCATGAAGGAAAAGAAATTGGACTACACACAGACCCTAAAAGGTCGACAAAAAGATCCTAAAGATCGTGAAAAGAGACCCTAAAGGTCGGACAAAATAACTGGATAAAAACTAAAAGAAACCACCGCCGTCGTCACCGAAAAACCATTGTTGTCACCGGAAAATCACATCTGTCGCCGGAAAACCGCCTTCGTCGCTAGAAAACCACCTCCGTCACCGGAAACCGCCGCCACCATAGAAATCCGCGGACACTGCTAGAAACCATTGTCCCGACTAAAACATACGTCCGCCACCATAGAAACCCTATCATCATTAACTTCGACGTCCTCATCAATTTCACACATCAGTTTTACAAATTCAAAGTATGAAGATGATCCTCCCCGAACAAATCTCACAGACTAAAAATGAATCGATCATCTTTTCCTCTTTTGGATCGTAATATGTAGAATCAATGAGAAACAGTTTCCTCCAAACGAAATTCAATAGAAGGACGGATGAGAATAAAGATCTTGACAGTTTCGTAACAGATAGAAATAGAAAAGGGTTAGGTTTTAATGGCATGAAATTTCAGTTGATAAAAGTTTTATCTATCTTCTTCTTCTTCTTCTTCTTCTCCTTCTTCATCTTCTTCTTCTTTCTCTCTCTTCTTTTTGTTCTTCTTCAACAATGGATCGGCAGGTGAGAAACAACATACTCTAGAGATTATTAATAGAGGAAAACTAATTACAAAGGAAAGAGGAAAAGGGATCCGGCGAAGGGAAGACCCTTATGGACCAAACAAAATTTCCTCTTTTTCGAACTAACCGTAATACATTTAGAAAATTGTTTTTTCTTTTGTTCTTTTAGCCACACCATCTCTACCCCATTCACTTCACTTTCATTCCTTACTTTATTAAGATTATGGCCAACAACTTTCTCTGATTTTGACCCGCCTCTCGTCCTGTCACTCTTTTTCCCCATCTCTTCTCTCTCAGTCTGGCGAAGGGGAAGAAAACCCCTTTCGCTGAAATTTCGTTTGGTGAAGGTCTAGTTTTACTAGACGAGAAAGGTATGGTAAAACCAAATCATTGTCTTGATCGAGAACTTCTAGATCCAGACATAGGATACAGATTAACCCTTCGTCTGGAGTCGTTTAGTTATACCATACGAAATCCTGGCGAAGGGTCCTCCCTCCCTTCGTCAAACAGAGATTAGAGGGAAGAGGTAGATTGAAGAGAGAAAAAAAAGTTATTGGTGGTGACGGGAATGCAGAGGAAGAAGTAGAAGATATTTTTTTTTTTTTTTTGAAAGTTGTCGGAGAAGAATGTCAGATGATAATCTTAGTAAATGTGAAAAGGTGAGGTAAAGAGACGAAAAGATGAAGTGGAGGAGTGAGAGGGAGATAACGATGATGTAGATAAAAAAGAGAAAACATTATTTACAGAACAATAAAGGTAATTTCAGGGAAAAAAACAAGAAAGTATCCCCCTTGATGATCCAAAAAAAGGTTAGCAGTTGACTGAGGTCAATAAGCCAAAAAAATACCAGAATTTCAACGAGTCAACCCGTATCGAGGTGACATGGAGGTTGAATTCGAAAAAGGTTTGCCACTCAAGTCCAGAACTGGGAGTCGGTACGATTTTCTTGGGCGCCTTAAACTCTGTCCTACCTCAAATACAACCAAGTTTGTCATGGGATTTAAGAGAAGACTAGGGGGTCCACGTAAGTGGGCACTATACCTCAATCCCGAACATGGGTAGAAGCGTGTCTAATGCTTTTCTCAAAGACTGTTTTTTTACATAAAATGTTTTTCTTTTAAATAACTACGTTTATTTTGTAATAAACCGTTTACTCAGAAAGCGCTCTTTTCCGAAATTGTATTTCCAGAAGCCTGTTTTTTCAGAAACTATTTTTTTTTCCAGAAATCGTTATTCTCACATTCAGTTTTTTATCAGAAATCACTTTTTTTAGGAACGTGAAAACATATTTTAATAAATTCTAAAAAAGAAAAACAGTTTTATGGAAAAAAACACATTTTTTAAAACGATTTTCGAAACAAAAAGTGCACGGCCTTTGAGGAAAAACGGTTTTTTGGAAAAAAAAAAAAAAGCAATTTTGAATAAAAAGGTTTTTGGATTTTTTTTTTTTTTTGAAAAAATGGTTTCTGAAAAAGAAAATTTTATAGGGACATAGATCATTGGTCTACGAGTGTAGTTTCTATGGATCAGTGCAGTCCAAAACATGAGTTGCCTTTCTCGGCACAAGTAGCGATAGTTCTCTGGTATATATGGAAGAATAGGTGTGACAAGGTTTTAAAGAATCAGGAGGTATCTTCATAGGCTCAGAGATATCATCATTCAGTTTATCCAGCTACTTACACAAAAGCTCCATATTTCATCTACTCCTACTGACCAGGCTCAACATACTTAAGAAAGACCTCCTCCTATGTTTTTGAAAATAAATTTTGATGTTTTTTTTAAGACAATTAAGGAGGTATTTGCTATAGCTTTTGTAGTTCATGACAATACAGGTGAATGCATTGCAGGCAAATCAATCTTACCCTTCACTCGATCCGTGGATGCAGGAGAGGCTTTGGCGGTTGTTACTGCAGTTCTTTGGGCCAAAGCTAATGGAATACGAAGGATTATCGTGGAAGACGATTCACAGAGAGTGATAGATCAACTAAACAAGAAGCAGTCGGAAGCGCATAGGACATCTATACATGGCATTAACAAAATCCTATATCACTACGCAGTCTACTCTTCTTTTGAAAGTATTTCATTTAGATTTGTGCATAGATCAGCCAATGTTACCGCTGATACTCTAGCCAAGTCTTCTAGACAATTAGGTCAGTCTTGTGTTTGGCAAACTATGATGCCTCTTTCTTGGCAAAACTGTAATGGAGTTAAGCTCCTCTTTGATATGAATAAATAAAGAAGTTAGGGTCAAAAAAAAAATTCATTAGTCCAAACACACCTAATATTTTTTGACAATTTTTTTTTGTTGAACAATATTTTTTGACTTGACAGTGGAGAATTTTGGTGTTTGGGTATGTAAACTTGGGGTGCATATGATTGCTGACAACTTTCAACAAAAAAAAAAAAAAATATGATTGCTGACAATCACTAGTAAGTTGGTCTAATACTACTGTTGTTATAAATTATCACCATCTTATTTATTAGAGCGCCTATTTTACATATTAATGTAAGTCCAACAATTTTGTACATATATCTTAATGTTCATGTAATGTTAGGAAACAACTCTTTCACAGACTTCTAAAATCCTCTCACAACAATCACAGGTCAATTTCAACCCTAACCTCTAGCTCTATTACCTATTGTGAGAGATCTGTATGTATACACGCCTACTTGTCTGTACAAGTAGAATTTATTGCTATATCACTGGCTGCCCGATCCAAGTTTATGTGACAAGTACAATCCAAATGAGAGAGCCATTACAACTGATGAAACAAAAACCACCTTGTTCTTGCTAACATTCTCCATCCCAGTTTCCATGAAAACATCAAAAAACTTTTTCTCTTTATCTTTGCTTAAATTTTCCTTTTTCATCGCGTCAATCTTCTCAGTTTCTTCATCCGGATCATTGTTTTCCTTGGTTTCATTTGTGTTATTTTTTGGTATGATTATGAAGAGAACTCCTCCATCTAATTTAGCACTAATCTTGTTAGTATCTGAATCATCTGGAACTCTGAAAACTTCCTTGAAACGGCTATACTTGTTCTTGCTCACTAGCTTTTCTCCACTGGTTATCACTCTCCTCAAGTTATCAACTTCCACCATTATCTCCTCCTTCTTGAAACCTTAAAAGAGAAAGAAAATTTACATATTTTGGGAAGTCTAGGTATGTTTATGATTTGTATCAGAATGATTTCAAGGTTTATGTCGTCCGAATAGTCCCACGTGGAAAAAGAACGATCCGGTAACTAAGAATGTTCATAATGTCTAAGTTTTGTCTACTTATTGCCCGTTGGTTTTGAGTTGACAGGGACTTGGGAAAAAATGAGTTGATAGAATAACTTCTTGATAAAGAAAGAGAAACTAGAGAGAGAGAGAGAGAGAGAGAGAGAGAGAGAGAGAGAGAGAGAGAGAGAGAGAGAGAGAGAGAGAGAGAGAGAGAGAGAGAGAGAGAGAGAGAGAGAAATTTAAAAGTTACAACTTACCAGGTAGATCAATGAGAAGCAGGTGACAATTTGAATCATGGGTCCAGTCAGAAGATGGTTGAAAATCTTCATATATCATCTGGTTAGAACTAGGATTGCTTTTTTCTGCAATTTCTCTTCTTCTAATTAAATTTTCCATTATCTTGACAATACACCTCTCTCTCTCTCTCTATTTATCTTTGATTGGGTTTGAGTTTGATTTGGTAATGGTAGGGAAAGAAAAACAAGGAATAGTTTTTATAACATGTAAAAAGTTGGTCAGATGTTAGCTTTAACATTCAAACAAATTTCAATAACTTTCCTTGTGAAATCATGCATTCTTCTTATTCCAAACACATTTTTCATTAATATATAGTAGATGTTAGAGAGAGAGAGAAGTTGGATTCTTTTCTTCTGTGAGGTTTTTGATGGTCGGCCCTCTTTCTTTCACAAGGGTTTATAGGTTCATTAGGGTGTTTTTTAAATGTATTCACACTATTTAGATTACAATCATTTAGGAGCTCAGCTAATCTCATCCTATGGAAAGGATTCTATTTGAATGTTAAAGCTAACATTGGACCAACTTCTTCCGTTAATGGACTTGGCTTGGCTGGCCCATACTTTATATGGCCGGCCATGTCATGGCCGTCCTCATCCTTGGGTCGGGTCTAAAGCCCTACCTGGTATTGATCTGGGCATTTGCCCAGTCCATGAGTCTGTTTTTTTATTCTAGATATTCTGGGCATATCTATGGATCCAATCCATACCTCTGTATCCCTAATCGCTCTAGTCATGTCTTCCGATTAAATTGTTATTTTGTGGTGTAATCTGTTGTAAGATCCAATCGAAGTTAGTCGCGAATCGTTCGAGTGATTCATAGATCGTAATTGGTTTCTAGCTACACACTACGACCCCTAAAACGAAACGACCAGACTTGATGATCTCCTTCACCATTTTTCCCATCCGACAAATGGAATGCATTGTCATCTTGGTCGAAGGACATCTCCTTCATAGTATGCCTCCATCGTAGAGAGAAATTCCTACCACTCTACAAGTCGTGCCAACTTCTGACGACAAGAACCTTCTTTACTCTCATTTTGTTTCTTCATGTTTGATTCACTGTTTAAGATATGTAATTTGACTGTCAAAGTCCCTTTGGTCGGCACCACTTCGATGTCCACATGTTTTCACGATCTCTTTCTGTCTTACTTGTATGTAGGTGTTTTTCATCACATAGCCGGTATACAGAAGACAATAACCAATGGTTTGACATTTGACTATCGAGCCATTTACGGTCAGACAACTGACCTGAAGACTTTTAGACTATTTAAGAATGGAAGTTAAAATCGAAAGTTAGTCTTTTAACTACTATAGGTTGGAGTCCCTAAAAAAGTCCTTCCTTCGTGTACAATTCCTATTAAGTAACAAATACTTATTTATAGTGATACATTATACATTAGTATGTATCATATGTATATACTTTGGTCATTTCGGCTTGGCAGTTTTCAAAAATCGAACCTGAAGCCGAACCAAATTAGGACAAGTTGATTGTGCTTTCAGCCGAACCAAGCCAAACATTGTCTGACTATCAGAAATCATGAGGTAACTTAGTTATTATTAGAAAGGAGAGTTTCTCAGTTTAGACTATTGGGTGGGAGAGGGATTAACTTGATAAAACTCAAAAAGGAAACACAATTTTAGCAAAAAGAGAATTACTTTACAAAATACTCTCTTTTTAGCGCAAATTAACCAAAAACACCATTACCACTGAAACGGATTCACCTTGAAAGTGGTAATTTGGAACCTAGGAGGGGCCTTCGTAATTCACGATGGATCAGGAGTGATGACATGAAGTTCAAAAATTGCGAATCACATAGTTTCTTTTTGTTGAAAACGAATCGCATAGTTAGACATCTTTTTGCTTTACTATATTGATTGTCGCCAAGTATTCTATATTATTTTGATCTCAAACCTCTTATATGTAAACCAATGCATGGAAAACGAACAAATTGAGGTTTTAGTATGTTATCTTTAAAATCTAAGCTGAAGTCAAGTTTTTGATCTCTTGACATCTCACACCGCAAGCCCTACCCATAGTTGAACGTCAACGTTGCCAACTTGCCCAGGCTAGACTCTCTCTTCCAAAAGTCCAGCCAGAGCTAGAGCCTGGGCACGTCTTATCATGGATCTGCAATCTGCCCCTGCCTCTAGATACTTTAGTAAATAATGAACCTGTATTAAGGTTAAATTTCATACTACAAAAGCATTGCATTTCATTTGGTTGATCACAGATTCTAGTCCCACAACTGAAAACTTACAAAACTATGAAATTCATATAGCATAAAAGTTACTGATCAACAACATTGACTTTCTCAACACTGAAAGTTCATAACATTAAACTCTTAACAAATTTCTTCAAACTTGATCACACAAGTTGACGAGACTCTGGGAAGCCCAAGTATTTCTTCCTCTAGCGTTCGTGACAGGGGGTCAGAACTCAAATATGATGAGTCGATTTCTTTATGAATGGTCATACTCTGCAGAACTGTTGCAATTTTCAGAAAGAATTTTACCACACATATCTCCCTTTTGTGTCCTTCAAAATGCAAGAACTCGACTGATTTGAGACTTAGTAACAGAGACTCAAGCATAGTATCCAGTGTTGATTCTCCATCGTCGCCGTCAGATAAATATGGGGGGAATTCCTGAACAAGAAGATAATCGACAAATATAAATATTATTGTACCAAGGGCACTTGTAAAATGATGCAAGAAAAAAGTGATCACTACGGAAACAAAAGATTTGAGTCATGACTTGCCCCCTTAAAGACAAGTGATTCCAGCACTGGCGAGCTCTGGAGCAATTTCAGAAGTGCCTTATCAGTAGTACAAAATATATCTGAGTCCACTTTCAAATGGGTCACATTGTATAATTTAGGAAGATTGGTTGAGTGATCTGAAATGCAGAATTCCTGTCAAAAACGAAATAGAATGCTTTCAATGAGTTACACGAGACAATTATAATGTATATATATCTATATATTCGATTGGCTTCAACCTAAAAAATTAATACACATGTTAAAGAAAAAACATTACCCGCAAAGTGCAGAGAGAAAATGAAAGTTTCTTCACATTACAAAGCTCTCCAAGAAGGTTAATTGAACCAATTTTTTCCGTAATAATTCCGTGAGCGTCTTCATTCTCAGTGTAACCTTGTATACGTGCTTCAACGAGTGACGAAAGGCTATGAAGAATCTCCAAATCTAGAAACCAACCCGAGTATGATAGAAAAACTAGATTTGGGGTCCAAATCTTGACTGACAGGTCCAGATCAGAACATGTTAAATGTTTTAATGAAGGACTTGAGATACATATCATCTTCAGATTGCAATCTTTTATAACCAACTCTTCTAAGACCGGGGAATTAGGAATAAGTTGGTCGATAACATTCGAAAAATAAACATTTTGAAGCTTTAAGATTTTCAGCATTGGAAAACAAATGCATTTGGGAAGATAGACATCTTTGATATATTTTAGCTCTAACCTAGTTAGTGACTGAGAAACGAAAAGACACGAGGGAACCCTTGCATTTCGAATAACAAGCTCTTCGACTTTGTGCCTCAAGACAAAAGAGATCCAAGCACTTATCCTAGAGTAATTAATTAGTCCATTACAATCTAGAATGAATTTCTGAATATTAGGGTTATACATATCACGAAGAAGCAATGTTCTATCTACAAAATCCATGAACTTATCGACGTGTAGAAAGAATTCTTCAGCATCTAAACGACCATACCAAGAATCAAAATCAAGAATGGGTATAGAGGTCCACAGATACATCCATCTTTTAGATAAAATGCAAGTAAGGGCAGCTGTTTTTGTTGGAAGAAAAGACAGAATGTGATGAAGAACTAGTTCTGGTAAATTACTAATTCTATCATCATCAGAGATTGTCATGTTATTCCCATTGAGTAGTAGCTTCTGCTTTTTCACTTCCATCATTTCAAAGAAATCATCCTCCTAAATAACAACAAAATTTCATTGTTAGGATAATAACCCATCAACAAAAACCAACACTTGTAGAACAAAATCGAATGATCTCAAAAATGTTTAGAGAAATCAGAAAATGCAAATATATATTCCTACCTACTGAGAGAAGAAGTACTTACCGAGTATGGGCAAATATTACTGTGAGAGAAAATCAGCGGACTTGTGTTGGGCAACCACAATTTACTAGGGTTTTGAAGAAAGGTTTTAGTGTTTGAAAGTTCAGACGCTTTGGATACTTCAGGAGTCTTTAAAAGGGTCTGCTTAAAGGCAAAACCACCCGGTTGTCCTATTTTTTTTTTTTTTTTTTTTTTTCTTTTGATAAGACCTTGGGACCTCCAGAATTTTGGAGTTTATGTGAACGCTTTCAACCACTTGGTCAACCAAGTGTTGACGAGCCACACACTCTCTTGACACCCACATTCAATAGTGGGTTTCTCCTCTTTCACTTCTCTCTTTCTCGCTTTTATTCTTCTCCTCCAGAGGCTCCAGGCCCACCCTCTTTCTCCATCTTTCACTTCGTTCTCTAACTCATCTCTCAAGCACGCACTAATTCATTCCAACATTTCTTTCTTTTTTTCCTGTCAATTCTTTCTCGCTCTAATTTTATTTTTCTTGAGAGTTTTTCAGACAAGTTCGATCCAAGAACTCAAAAAAACTTACAGATCGTCCTCAACAGAAGTTCTAAAGGGTTGTCAGATCAACCCCACCGTTTCAGTTCAGAATAGAGTTGATCCGCCAATGGACAAGAACTGTTGGATGGTACCATTTGAGACTTCTCGAGGGTTCTCACATCGAACAGTGCGAAAAAAAAAACGGTTGTGTTGTCTTTCTTGTTCTTGGGGTTTTTTGTATAAATTCTCCCATTTTTATTATCTTTTTATAAAATTCCAAAGGTGTTGGTTTTAATGATGTTAGTTTTTTTTATGATGTTGTAAAGTGAGTTTTCGAGTATCTCTTAAAAAATTGATCATGTGAACTCTCTAGAATATCTTTGTTAATGAATAATGATCTGAGATGGGGCGACCTACAAAAGACTCTCTTTCGCTCAAGTCAGTCAAATTTTGTAATAATTCAGTTCGAGTGTGAAAGAGTCCTCTCTATTAAGGGAAAATCTTATATGCTTATATAGGTTCCACAAGCTGGGTGGTAAGGGACAACTAAGATGATGCGGTGTGAGGACACAACCTTAATGAGTGTCACGTGTCATGTACGTTAGAAGATAAAATTTCTTTGAATGTGTATCTTCTTACACGGACAGGTCCTCTAACATTATGATCTGTGTATGAAAAGTATATTTGTCGCACTATCTGACTTTATGAAGAAAACTCCTCTTCGTCTGGGATTTCAGACGAAGAGGAGTCTGGATCTGGGGTTTTCCCCAAATCCAGACGATTTCCGGCGAAGGATACCCTTATCCTTCGTCGGAACAGAGAATATAGAGAGGGAGAGAGAGAGAAGATGAGAGAGAAAGGAGAACAAAGAGAGAGAAAAAAATTTTTGTTAAAGGTGGTCGGCCAGAATTTTTTATTCCGACCGGCAACCTTTCGCCAGAGAAGAGATAAGGTGAAGTGGATGATAAAGAAAGGTGTGATGTGGTTTTTTTTGTTTTTAACCTTTTTTCAGAAATAATTCTATTTTGACCCCCGAGGATAATTTTGTCAAAAATTTGGTCCTTGCGGCCAAAACGAACTGTCGGACACTTATTGGAGCAAAAACAACGAGTTGGTCACAAATCGGGGGCCAAACCGGAATTAACCCAAAAGATAACCTAGACATGAACCTTATACCTCTTCTTTCGGATATTATCAAAGAGGGCATTCCGTTAGTGCTTTTCCGGTTGGTTTGGTAACTCTGATCTCTCTCATCTTTGGTGAGATAATATCTAACAAAACTCAAACTCTTTTGACCTAATATATTGCGGCCGCGGCTTTGGAGAATAAAAGAAAATCTCTGGGGAATAAAAATTCTCTACAAAATTGGTCAATCAAGATTGACTTTTTTTTATATCTATTTGTTGTTATAGGGCTCCCAATTTTAGAGTTAAACAAAACTAAATTTTTAGAAGATTCTATAAACGAATTTAGAAAGAACTTTTATAAATTTAAGCAAAATCTTTCTAAGGTTCTAAACCCTAAACTCTTTCCAAGTTTCTTCTTTTCTTCATCTTATTTTTCAAAGCTTTGTTTTCTTCTAATCACTAAACCCTAAAAACATAGGAGAACAACCTAATATGTTTAGAAATGAATATGTTTTAGGGTTTCAAAATTAATTGATTTGTAGGGTTTATAATGTGTTTATCTTGGGGAGGATTAATGGAGGAAGAAATTTGCTTTGGACATCCCATAGAATATGTATTAAGAACTTTAAAATATTTTGTTTGATGATTTCTAGGGTTTAGGATGTTATTTTTCTCTTTATCTCTCGAACTTTGTTGTTGATTTTAGAGAAATAAGGTTAGCATGTATTTGAGATTTGGGGAAGATAAGTAAGAGAAGTGATATAGAAGGAAAAAGATGAGATGAATAAGTTTTTTTTCGGAGAAGAAGAAAGAAGAGGGGAAGAAGAAAGAGGTGTAAGTTATAAAAAAAGTTGTGTTCCCCATAAAAAAATATTCCCTAGAGATTTCACAAAGAAATATGGATTTCCCAGAGAATTTATTCCCCGGAGACTTTTCTTTATTCCCCAAAGCCGCGGCCTATATTGCAGCAGTGACCAAGACACAAAGATCCCACTCACACAACAGGGATCATAGCTAATATACTTGCTCAAGACCTAAAACTCATTCCCCTCACAAACTATGCTCCTTCGTTCGCAGTGGGGTGTCCAGAAAATACTCCCTGGGGGTCTAAAAATTATTATATTCGGAATTTACAATCATATAAACTTAAGCAAATAATAAAAAATATATCGACAAAATTAGTTGCCACTGATAATTGATACTAAGAGATTCAAAAACTCAATATTTTAAATAAATTTCATACATTAATAATCAACCTTTACGAGTTTTCATCACTTGAAAGTGTTTCATAATTATCTTATTATCAATCTCCATAGGTATATCACTTTTACATTGTTCGGAAGTTTTTTGTAATTGTCTCATTATGAATCTCCATAGATATATAACTTTATATGTATACAAGCATACTATAACCCACTCATTGACTTTATCAAATAGTTTTTCTGAAGTTAGAAATTTATCAGGAAAATTAGTTCAAAATGTCCGGAAAAAAATAGAGTGAGGAGGGTAGGGGATTCAAAAACTCAATATTTTAAATAAATTTAATATTTTTATAATTCATACCTTCATAATTGATCTTTACGAGTTTTCATCACTTCAAAGTGTTTCATAATTATCTCATTATCAATCTCTATAGATATATCACTTTCATTGCTCATAAGTTTTTAGTAATTCTCATTATTAATCTCCATGGATATATCACTATCTATGTAAACAAACATACTATATCCCGGTCATTGACTTTATCAAATAGTTTATTTGAATTTTTTTTTTTTTCTGTTGAAATAAATAGTTTATTTGAAGTTAGAAATTTAAAATTAGGTCAAAAAAACAAAATAGAGTGTTCATGCTCATTCTCACCCCAAGGAGATCAAACCAATCAACCAAGGTCCAACTTGTGTTATACTTGTTCCGGCGACCTGGAAAGATAAATTCACTCTCTCTCTAGAAACTCCGGCGAAGGGGTTTCCCTTGCCGGAGTCGTGAACAGACCAGATCGGTCGCGGAAGTTTTTAGAGATAGAGGTAAGGTGCGGAGAGAGAGAGGTGAGGTGGAGAGAGAGTGTGGTGAGGTAGAGGGAGGTGAGGTGGAGGGGTGTTATTTTTATTTTGAAACATATAATTTGTAGGAGGGGTAGTTAAGGGATTTATCTTAAAAAAGGGGGCCAAATTTGAATTTACAAGAAATAGGGGGCCAAGAAGGAAGCTGGTCACAAAGTAGGGGGCCAAATAGGAATTAACTCTAAAAGATTAAAATATTTCTTGTCCTATTAGAGAGAGTAAGTACTCTCGGCGAAGTGTACATGGAGTCCCCTATCAACATTGAATGATCAATGCACCCAAGAGGTCCAAAATGATTTTTCATAACTATGTACTAAATCATACCAAAACCTTATTTGATTTGCAACAAAAAAAACCTTATTTGATATTTTAGCATGACAGGAAAAGATCATGATTACTAAGAATTACCTTACAAAATAGGATTATTAAGAAAAAAAAAATACATTACAAAATATAGCTAGATTATGATTTGTGAACAGGGACGGAACTATAGCTAGGCTTGAGGGGGTCATGCCCCCTCGACCTAGCCTTAGTGATTTAATGTGCAACGATAATTCACGAGGATTACTATATTAGTCCATATCATACGTGAAACTAGTAAGAAAGTGTTGAAGGCTTTTTGGTAGGAATGTGAGCTTATAACATAATTGACCTAGGTTCGATCCCTTGAGACCACCAATTTTTTAAATTGTAAACTTAGTTTTGAGACTACTCTGTTTCTTTTTGAGTTTGGCCCCTTGGTCTTTAGTTCTGGTTCCGTCTCTGCTTGTGAAATCATGCATTCCAAACTCATTTTTCATTAATCTATAATATATGTTAGAGAGAGAGAAGTTGGATTCTTTTCTTACCGATGACTTAGTCTCCTTCTCCGCTTCGACTCAACCACGGGAGCCGCTCAACACATAGCTGGAAGTCAGAGGGCCCATACTACCTGCCTAACCCTTCGCTCCGAGGGACCGTAGATCAGAAAGGGTCTTTGATGGTCGTCCCTCTTTCTTTCACAAGGGTTTATAGGTTCATTAGGGAGTTTTTATTTAAATGTATTCACACTATTTAGAATACAATCATTTAGGAGTTCATATGATTGGAGGACTTCCCTCAGTACTACTTGGCATATACGTCACGCTGAGATGGCTCATAAAACAAGAAATGTTTTAGCTTTTTCACAATTTGAAAACATTATAAAACGATTAAAATATCTCTTGTCCTATTAGAGAGAGTACTCTGGGCGAAGTGTACATAGAGTCCCCTATCAACATTGAATGATCAATGCACCCAAAAGGTCCAAAATGATTTTTCATAACTATGTACTAGATCATACCAAAACCTTATTTGATATTTTGGGTTAACTTAATAAAACCCCAAAAAGAAATACAATTTTGGCATGACAAAACCAGATTATGATTATTAAGAATTACCTTACAAAATAGGATTATTAAGGAGTACATTACAATTGGCAACAAAAGAAAAAAAAATTACATTACAAAATACTCTTTTTTTATGCAAATTAACCAAAAACACCATTACCACCGAAAAAGATTCACCTTGAAAGTGGTAATCTTGAACCCAGGAGGGGCGTGAATCACATAGTTCGACATCTTTTTGTAAGATCATATATGCCTTACTACATTGATTGTCGACATGTATTCTGTATTATTTTGATCTCACACCTCTTATATGTAAACCAATGCATGCAAAACCAACAAACTGAGGTTTTAGTATGTTATCTTTACAATCTAAGCTGAAGTTGAGTTTTTTTTATCTCATGACATCTCATGGGCAAGCGCAACCCATATTAGACATGAACGATGCCCGGGCTAGCTATTTCAAAAGTCCAGCCCCAGCTAGAGCCTGGGCACGTCTTATCATGGATCATCTGCCCCTGCCTTTAGAAGTTTAGATACTTTAGTAAATAATGAATATGTAATCAGGTTAAATTTCATACTACAAAAGCACTGCATTTCATTTGGTTGATCACAGTCCCTCAACTGAATACTTACACATTCAAAGCTATGAAATTCATATACCAAAAAAGTTACTGATCAACAACATGGACTTTCTCAACACTGAAAGTTCGTAACATTGAACTCTTAACAATTTTCTTCAAACTTGATTACGCAAGTTGACGAGACTCTGGGAAGCCCAAGTATTTTTTCCTCTAGCGTTCGCGACAGGGGGTGAGAACTCAAATATGATGAGTCGATTTCTTTATGAATGGTCATACTCTGCAGAATTGTTGCAATTTTCAGAAAAAAATTTACCACACATATCTCCCTTTTGTGTCCTACAAAGTGCAGGAACTCAACCAATTTGAGATTTAGTAATAGAGACTCAAGCACAGTATCCAGTGTTGATTCTTCATCATCGCCGTCAGGTAAATATGGGGGGAATTCCTGAACAAGAAGATAATCAACAAATATAAATATTATTGTAACAAGGGCACTTGTAAATGATACAAGAAAAAAGTGATTGCTAGGGAAACAAAAGATTTGAGTCATGACTTGCCCCCTCATAGACAAGTGATTCCAGCACTGGCGAGCTCCGGAGCAATTTCAGAAGTGCCTTATCCGTAGAACAAAATATATCCGCGTCCACTTTCAAATGGGTCAAATTGTAAAATGTAGGAAGATTGGTTGAGTGATCTAAAATGCAGAATTCCTGTCGAAAACGAATAAGAATGTTTTTAATGAGTTAGACTAGACAATTATAATGTATATATCTATATATATATATGATTGGCTTCAATCTAAACACTTAATACACATGTTAAAAAAAACATTACCCGCGAAGTGCGGAGAGAAAATGAAAGTTGCTTCACATTACAAAGCTCTCCAAGAAGGTTAATTGAACCAATTCTTTCCTTAATAATTCCGTGATCGTCTTCACTCTCAGTGTAACCTTGTATACGTGCTTCAACGAGTGATGAAACGCTATGAAGAATCTCCAAATCTAGAAGAAAACCTGTGTATGTAAGAAAAACTAGATTTGGGGTCCAAATCTTGACTGACAGGTCCAGATCAGAACATGTTAAACGTTTTAGTGAAGGACTTGAGATACATATCATCTCTCGATTGCAATCTTTTATAACCAACTCTTCTAAGACCGGGCAATTAGGAAAGAGTTGGTCGATGACATCCGTAAAATAGATATTATCAAGCTTTAAGATTTTCAACATTGGAAAACAAATGTATTTGGGAAGATAGACGTCCGTGATATCACTTAGCTCTAACCTAGTTAGTGACTCTGAAACGAAAAGACACGAGGGAACCCTTGCATTTCGAATAACAAGCTCTTCGACTTTGTGCCTCAAGACAAAAGAGATCCAAGCATTTATCCTAGAGTAATTAATTAGTCCATCACAATCTAGATTGAATTTCTGAATATTAGGGTTATACGTATCACGAAGAAGCAATGTTCTATCTACAAAATCCATGAACTTATAGACGTGTAGATTGAAATCATCAGCATCTAAACGACCATACCAAGAATCAAAATCAAGAATGGGTATAGATGTCCACAATGCCATCCATCTTTTAGATAAAATGCAAGTAAGGGCAGCTGTTTTTGTTGGAAGAAAAGACAGAATGTGATGAAGAACTAGTTCTGGTAAATTACTAATTCTATCATCATCAGAGATTGTCATGTTATTCCCATTGAGTAGTAGCTTCTGCTTTTTCACTTCCATCATTTCAAAGAAATCATCCTCCTAAATAACAACAAAATTTCATTGTTAGGATAATAACCCATCAACAAAAACCAACACTTATACAACAAAATCGAATGATCTCAAAAATGTTTAGAGAAATCAGAAAATGCAAATACATATTCCTACTCCTACTGAGAGAAGAAGTAGTTACCGAGTATGAGCAAATATTACTGTGAGAGATAATGAGCGGACTTGTGTTGGTAACCCCAATTTACTAGGGTTTTGAAGAAGGTTTTGGTGTTTGAAAGTTTAGACGCTTAGGATACAACAGAATAGTTCTAAACGGGTCTGCTTAAAGGTAAAACCACCGGGTTGTCCCTTTTTTTTTTTTTTTTTTTTTGAGAAATCGACCCCATCTACGTGTAACGGACTAACGGTAAGAGGTGTAAAGCCCAACATCATGAAAGAGAATCATACAAATTTATTACATTATTTATACCTTTAATAACTCAAATTCACTAACCATGGATTCCACCTCTTCGGGGAATCGAACTTGGACTTTCAGGATTTTGGAGTTTATGTTCACTTTCAACCGCTTGGGCAAGCAAGTGTTGACGAGCCACATGCTCTCTTGGCACTCACATTTAATGGTGGGTTTCTCCTCTTTCATTTCTCTCTTTTTTTTGCTTTCATTCTTCTCCTCCAGTCCCACCCTCTTTCTCTAACTCCTCTCTCAAGCATGCACTAATTCAAACTTTTCTTTTTTTTCTTTCAATTATATCTTTCTCGCTCTAATTTTATATATTCTTGAGGGTTTTTTCAGACAAGCTCGATTCAAGAACTCTTAAAAACTTTAAGATCGTCCTCAACGAAAGTTCTTAAGGGTTATCAGATTAACCCCACCGGTTCTGTTCAGAATAAAGTTGATCCACCAATGGACAAAGAATTTTTGGATGGTACAATCTGAGACTTCTCGAGGGTTCTCACTGAACCGTTCGAAAAGAAACGGTTGTGTTGTCTTTTTTGTTCTTGGACTTTCTGTATAAATTCTTGAGTTTTTATTGCCTTTTTATAAAATTCCAAAAGTGTTGGTTTTAATGGTGTTGGCTTTTTTTATGATGTTGTAAAGTGGTTTTTAGAGTATCTCTTAAAAATTGATCATGTGAACTCTCTTGAATTTCTTTCTTAATGAATAATGATCTGAGATGGAGCGGCCTACAAAAGACTCTATGACGCTCAAGCCAGTCAAATTTGGCAATAATTCAGTTAGAGTGTGGATGTGTCCCCCCTTGTAAAGACAAACCTTATATGCTTATATAGGTTCACAAGCGGTGGCAAGGCACAACTAAGATGATGCAGTGTGAGAGCACCAACTTAATGAGTGCCACGTGTAATGTAAGTTACATGATAATATTTGTTTGAATGTTTATCTTCTTAATGGACATGTCTCATAAGATTATGATCTGTGTACGAAAAGTAGATTTGTCGCATTTTCTGACCTTTCTTACGTTTGTAGACCTCCCTACTTTGCTTTTTTGGTCAGAGTGGGTTCAGGTGCAGAGCTGACTGGATCCAACTTTCTGCTTGCCTCGATTCGAAGCAAAGCTCAAGGTACCAGGTTGACTTTTGCGGACATCCCTCATATGTTTCAGGGCTCAAGCAGGGCTCAATGACAGAACTGACTACGATCTACCTCTTCACTTGTCCCTAGTCAACGGAGGTTTTAAAGTGCGAGAAGATGAGGGAGATGGAGTGAGGCAGTAAAAGGTATACTAGCCTATGAGGGGGTTTAAATAGGGAATGAAAGGGCATCTTAGGGTTTTGATCAAATGTCCCTTTTGATCCAACGACTGAGAGTCTCTCTTGAAGACATGAAACATCAACAGTTGGATCTCTACTTATACATGCAGGCTCTGGGACGAACTATCGAGCGGGTTTCGACGGGTCCTTAGTTACCAGGTATAATGGGCCTAGACCTGGTAGAAAGCCTTATCCGTGTCCCAACTGCTTCAACCCGTTGTGACGGGTCAGGTAAGTTCGACTCAAGCTCATTTCGCTTGAGACCCCTTGATGGTGTGGTGGTCACCTTTGGGTTGCAAGTTTCCCAGCCCGTTTTCCCAATCCTATACCAAACTAATGTTTCAAACATGAGGAAACTTTTAAAATGCTGACAAACTAATGTCATATTAGTCACTGGTCATGCAGATCTACACCACATTAAAAAAAGGGGCTTGTGTGAAACTCATTAAATTATTAATTTACTCTACTCGTGAAACTCATTTATTATTTTAATCAAATCAGGAAAAGCAATGGAACCAATCAAGTTATTTCAGGGGAAAGAACTACCACTTTGACCTCTACTGTTGAAAATGGGTTTGAGTTTTCTATTCTCCAAATCCATTTGGTTCTTGTTCTTCATCATCTTGCTGTTCAGGAATGGTTCAACTGAGCTGATTAAATCTCTACCTGGTCAACCTGATAATGTTGGATTCAAACAGTATTCAGGTTACATTGTTACAGATTCTTCACATGGTAGAGCTCTGTTTTATTACTTTGTTGAAGCTGATTCAGTTGACCCACTCTCTCGTCCCCTCACCTTGTGGTTTAATGGAGGTCTGTTACTTTCTCTCTCTCTCTCTCTAGATCTATTTCATTAAACATGGTTTTTGTTATCTCTCAGTAATGGGGTTTTGTTCCCAAATTAGTTATCCTCACAAATGCTCAACAACTCAAGTTAACTAGTTAAGTTATGAACCCTCTACAACCCACCTACAACCTTCTTATGTGAGAGGGCTCTATGAACTTCATTTGGAGACCTAGTAGTCACACTTTTCTATTCATTGTCAATTATTTTGAGTTTGACGTCTACGATTTGCAAACTAGTGAGTGAGCTAGACTCGAGAGGGAGGGTTCGTACCTGGGCAAGTTATATTTGGTCAAAATGCTATCTATGTATATGTGATTAAGTGAATTGAAAAATGTCATCAATGTTATAGGTCCTGGTTGTTCCTCTGTTGGATTTGGTGCATTCATGGAACATGGCCCATTTCAACCTGACAATAATGGACTCTTAGTCAAGAATGAGTTCTCCTGGAACTTGGGTAAATTACTAATAATTCCCTTCTTGAGTTTTTCTTACTGATTACTAAGTTATATACTGAATTCAGTTAACTTTGACTTTTTTGGGTGCAGAATCTAACATGTTGTATGTGGAATCTCCCATTGGCGTTGGATATTCGTACTCGAATACTAGCTCAGATTATATTCATCTGAACGATACTAGTACTGGTATATACGTTTATCTCGATGAACTTTTACAGTTAATTTCCAAATATCAACAATATTTGACCAACTTTCCCCTTTGACCTCCATATTTTGACTGATAGACTGTTTGATTTTCGTGGTCTAACGAACCATAGTCAAAATATGGTATCAAAGAGGAGAATTTGCCAAATGTTGAGAGCAGTTTAGGAGTTAGCCCTAAACTTCTAATTTCATTAATAGTGGATTTTAAGTACTTAATTAACTCTTTAATTATTGGTTGGGAACTTGAGCAGCTGAGGATAATCTGAAATTTATACTTAATTGGTTGGAGGAATTCCCTAAATACAAAAATTCAGACCTTTTCCTCACTGGTGAGAGCTATGCAGGTACTATTTAACTCACACCATTTTAGAAAGTCGTTGTCCAGTTTCGATATCTGAGGATAAAAATTTCAAATTTTTTTTTAATTACAGGACATTATGTTCCACAAGTGGTAGAACTAATACTGAAGTACAACAAGAGACACCATCTCAAGCCTATCAACCTTAAGGGCATTGCAGTAATCTTGACCACTTTTTCTCTACAAATCTTTATTGTGATTTAACCTATTAAGTTTGCGGACATCTAACTACAAAGCAATTAGCAATGAGCGGATCACTGGGCTACGCAGTAGGCCAGACTTTCATGTGAGATGATTCACCTATGTCTGGCCCAGGAATGCAGCCAGGTGGACGCGTATATACACATCCTTGGTCGAAGGTACCATGGGCCTTCACTGGATCTAGGATTTTCGGGGCTCAATGAGCCATTGTCCGACCCTTAGAGCATCTCCAATACAAAACTCAAAAGAAACTCAATTTGTTCGATGTGTCAAGGCTCAATTGAGTTTCTCTTTCCTAGATATCAATATTGAGATCCTCAATTCAAAAGACATCTCCAATGCAACACTCTAAAAGCTTAAAAATAACTTAGGTGTCATTTCCTAGATGGGTAGATTTGCGTTTAATATTGAGTTGCGAATTGAGATCCTCAAAAGAAATCTCAAATATTGACTTTCTTCTTGAGATATCTCAACATTAAATGATGCCACATCATTTTGAGATCCAAATTGATTGTTGCATTGGAACTCAAAAAAATCCTAGGTGGCACTTTGTGTTTTTCAAGTAGCATCTCCAATGCAACACTCAAATTGAAAAACTCAAATTTAGCCACCTAAGAGCATCTCCAATGCAAAAATGCAAAACTTAAAAAAATATCTATTCATCCTATTTGTCAAGTTCCAATTGAGATTCTCTCTCAGGTGTCGAAAATAGAGATCCTCAATTCTTGTATGTCTCCAATGCAACACTCTAAACTCTTTTATTTTAGTTATGTGTCATGGTTATTTTTGTAAAAAAATAATTTGTTATTTTGAAAATATACGAAGACTTGATTCCTATTGGTTGAAATCTAAATATTGATGAGTTGGACAATTAGAGATATCTCAAGAGGACACTCTATTTTCAGAGTGTCCTCTTAAGATATCTCTATTCCACTCTCGACACATCATCTTTGAGATCGTAGTTGAGTTTTGCATTGGAGATGAATTTTTAAGAAAAACTAAGAAAATCCTATGTGGCACTCAGAGTTTCTAAGATTGAATTTTGCATTGGAGATGCTCTAAAATTACTTGAGTTTTTAACAAAAAAAAACATTCTCCAACGCAACAATCAACTGGAATCTCAATATGATGTGACAATAATAAATGTTGAGATACTCAAAAGAAAACTCAAACTTTGAGTTTTCTTTTGGGTAATTCAATTGAGCCAACATCATCATTTTATATATTAAAATAATAAACAAGAGCAAATCTAAGTAAATGTTGAGTTTTTTTAGTGTTACATTGGAGAAGTATTTTGAATTAAGGATCTCAATAGTGTCATCTAGGAAAGAGAATTTTAATTCATACTTGACACATTGGATTAATTGAGTTTTTCTTGACACACGAGATTCCTCCGTGTCTATGTGTGACTCTTCTCATATCATTAGTACTAAATAAACAAAAGGATATTTCATCAAAAAAAAAAATAAACAAAAGGATTGTCTACTGAATTATTTCTCGTATGAATATAATTGTAGCTTGGAAACCCACTTCTAGACGTAGACATTAGTATCGATACAGCTAATTTCTTGTGGTCACATGGAGCAATATCAGATGCAACACTTGAATTGAAGAACAAAGTCTGCAGTGACTCAAGGTTCTTTAGGGAATTTGTTCATGGTAATGTATCCAAGGAATGTAAATATGTTTTCAACACAGTTAGAGCTGAGATGGGTCACGTCGATACAACGGATTTACTGTTGCCCGAATGCTTGTCTCCCAGTCTTAACACTCTGCAGTTTAATTCAGGAAGGGAGCTTGCATCCTTGAACTCAAAAGTATGTTTTTTCCAAACCCTAAACTCTATATGTGTATTCACTTGCTCATATTTGCTTATGTTTCAAGATAAACGAGAGTACTCATTAACACCTGCAGTTAGAATTTGATGAAACAATGGTTTTACAATTCTATACAGCTCGTGAGAAAAGGAAACATTGGAGATCCATGCCTTGAAGATAGGATACTAACTTACCTTAACAAGCCTGAAGTTCAAAAAGCACTTCATGCCAACACCACCAACCTTCGCTATAGTTGGGACTTCTGCTCTGGGTCTCTCTCTCATCTCGACCTACGAAAAGATCATTTTGAAGTTCACTAATAATATCTACTAACAATCATGTTTTGATAATGCAGGAATCAATATTATCAAAAAGATAACCTAGACATGAACCTTATACCTCTTCTTTCTGACATTATCAAAGAGGGTATTCCATTAGTGCTTTTCAGGTTGGTTAGTAACTCTGATCCATAGTTACCAGATTCGGTCATTTGGAGAGCGAACTCCGATCTAGTTCGATCGTACCCTTTTAGAGTGGGTACGCGAATCAGATCGCTAAATCTGGCGTACCCATTTGCAAGAAGAAAAAAGATGAAAACATGATATTTAGGGTTTACAAAGTGTGAATATTGCTTTGACTTTAGGTTCTGCACTTATTACTACATTTAGGGTTTACAAAGTGTGAATATTGCTTTCATCGGTTTTAAGTTGTATATATATATATATATATATATATATTGCATAAATTTTTGCGAATAATTATACCCCCTAGCGAACCGGAAACGTCTAATTAGCGTACCCCGTATTCGTACCGGAGCGTATCCCGTTTCTGGTAACTATGCTCTGATCTCTCTCATCTTTGGTGAGATAATATCTAACCAAACTCAAACTCTTTTGACCTAATATATTGCAGTGGTGACCAAGACACAAAGATCCCACTCACACAAACAAGGATCATAGCTAATATACTTGCTCAAGACCTAAAACTCATTCCCCTCACAAAATATGCTCCTTGGTACGATAATAAACAGGTACGTTCATAGCTCAATCTCTAATTTTGTTTTTTTTTTAACTAAGACCCATCACCTCATCTTAAACTTTCAATATTTTCACTATGTATGTTGCAGATAGCCGGGTGGTCTCAGTCGTTTAGTGCGTTAAAAGACGGAAAAAACATAACGTATCTCACCTATGCAACCGTTCGGGGTGCAGCTCATGAAGTTCCATTTACATCCCCGTCTCAAGCTCTAACGTTGTTTAAAGCATTTCTACGTGGATCTCCCTTGCCTAGGCCGATCATTAAGCTTGAACCTTTCGCTCAGTTTCATGACACATACTAGGATTGTGAGAATGTTTGGTTGAGGGAGAAGTCTCAGAATGAGTTCTTTTATAGTCTTCAGAAATAAGAAATCTACCATTTATTATTTTTGCTAACTGGGTTGAATTTGGATACTGATTTTGAAATATTTGGTTCAGATAGTTAGCACTGGCGTGATGTTTGCACAATAATTGTACCGAATTTCAATCAAAATGTAAGGATAATTCAATATGGTCTTCTGGTGTCACAAACTCTCGACGTTTTCATTTTTCATTTCAAAGTGCCTTTACGGTTGCAATTCAATTCAATTCAAAACTTGTTTTCATATTAACTGACATTTCAAAACAAGTTTTGATTGAGTGAATCTTTTATTTACTGAAGTTAACACAATCTCAAACCAAACCTGATTAAGCGAAGTTGGTAAAGCTAGTGATATGAAAAATCAAACATCAATGGTTCAATCAACATTTTTTGTTTACTTAGAAATTTGATCTATCACAAAAAATAAAATTTTGATTTATAATAATTTTTTATATGAGACCCTAGTTCTACACATTATGTTTCACTCTATGTTTTCATTAATGGTCTAAGAATCTAACAACTTAGGGACTAGGTCCCGTGGTGCTTGCATAGTTGCATATTATTGAATCTGCCTTTCTCCCGTCCCATTGCTGATACAGAATTGCCACATTTAATGGAGCATCTCAGATTGATTGGTGAAACACCACACTTCCTATTGGAGAAAAAACGCGTTCTTGGCTGAGTTGATCCCAGGGGTGGCCCGTGATCAAAGCCACCAAAGCGGTCGCTTTGGGCCCCAAATAATCAAGGGTCTCATGTTTCATATTTCGTATGTAATTTTCGAAAAACTAATTATACTTTAAATCAATTTCAAACACAATTTAAGTTGCAGCTTGGTGGTAAAGTGTTTAGATCTTAAATGGAAGGTCAAGGGTTTGATTCCTACCATTTGCATTGTTTAAATTTTACTTATTCTTTTTTCTAATATTCATTGTATGGGGGCCCCAATTTTTGGTTTCGCTTGGGGCCCCCGATATACTAGGGCCGGCCCTGGTTGATCCAGATAAAGGCTACTCGACTACTTCAATTTACAATCTCTTGCAATGTTTTGGATGAGGTTGATGAAACTCATCTAGCGGTAGTATAAACAAATTAGCAAGAAGATTATTCCAACTAAATAGCATTCATTCATCAATGGGGCAGTGGTTCTTCAAAAAATCTTCCATTCCACTATTTGGCGTAATGATGAGACATGAAAATGTCCCATCTGAATCTCTTAATTTGTACTAGTTAGTCCATTTCGAGCAGTTACTCTGATGAAATGCTTGTTTCTTTTACCCAGGTGCCTTCTAAGGAGTTTAGTGCGAAAAACGGATAAAATCGGAAGAAAAGCATGCTGAGGGCATTTTGGTCACTTGTTGGTTATGGTAATCTTGGTCGACATTAGTGCTCTAGTGAAAGTAGAGTCCAAGACGAACCCATAGGAGAAAACGGAAGTCAAATCGGTGTCCGTACGAGCAAAATAGACCGGATCGAAGTTGGGATCAAAATCGATAGACCAAGTTAGCTATTAGACACGTGGCGACCAATCTAGAGGTAATATGAAATTTTCGGGCTAACTTCGGTTACGCGTGGTGGTACGCTGGGATATCCAGAGTGTGGTGCTCCCTCAAAGATCTAACGGTCCATTGTTTCCTCAGCGACACATGGGTAAACTGTAGGCTGTGTTGTAACTCTCCTTTACTCGGCCATGCTGCATCATATCAAAGCTTATCTTGACTGCCAACGTGACAAAATTTGAGGCAAATCCTCTTTCTCTTTCTCTTTCTCGTCTTTATCTTCTAACTTATGGGAATACAAATAGAAAGAGAAAGAATAAGAAACAGAGATGAGAAGAGATTATATTAGGAAAGAGATTTTCTGAGATGGGAATAGATAGAGATTGACGTGAGATTCAATTAACGGAGAGGCTATATTGTTTCCATTCTTCTTCTCCTTGGCTGGAAATTAGAATTGATTGAAGATAATATAAAAAAAGAGAGAGAGATTCGGTTGGATAAAGATCGAGAGAGAGAGAATGAAAATCGAGATTAATGGAAAGAGGACAGAGAAGATTAGAATATGGCTGGAAATTTAGGTGAATAAGGAAGGACATGATCAAGAGATAAGGAAAGAAGCTTGATTGATGAAGAAATATTTTTAGAGAGAGAAGAGGGACTGGTTCGGTTTCGGCTTCACTCTATAAAATAGAGAGAGAAACAGATGTGGAGGCAATCTCCCGGGGGGCCAAAACATGGAGCTCGACTCCTCTTCTTTTTCCTCTCAAGAGCTTCAAGATAAAAATTAGAGAGAAAGAGAGAGGAGAAGGGTCGGAACAAAAACAGTAGAGAGAGAGAGAGACCAAGAACAGGAATCATCTACTCATCTCTCCTCTCGGCTGGGAGCATCATCATATATCTTCCTTCTTCTTTTGTAATTTTTTAGTGAGAGAAAGGTTATTGAAAGAGAAAGAAACAGAGAGAGAGAAAGAAACAGTGAGAGAGAAAGAAATTGAATTTGAATTTACTAACTCCATTAAAAACTCATCATTTCTTCTTCATCCTTTACTGTTTTAGTTAGAGAGAGAGAGGGAGAGTAATATTAATGTTTTAGAGAGAGAAAGAGAAAGGTTAGAGTGAGAAAGAAGGAGAAAACAGTAGAGAGAGAGAAAAACCAGGTGAGGAAAATAATTTCCCCACAGAGAAGTATTTTCCGGGAAGACGAGAAAATCGTTTTCCCTGAGGGTGCGTTTGGCAGAATTTTGGGAAAAACAGAAGGAAATCATTTCCCTAAGGCCCTGTTTGGTTTGGAAATAGCGAAAAAGTTAAGTTTTCTTCCATTCTCTTTTATTATTCAAATTTATTTAAATATCGATCATGATTAGCTAAGACTCTCCATCTAGGGTTTTAGGATGAAACCCATTTTTGATCTTTTAGAGATATAATTTTTTTAACTCTTGATTAATGCTTCATAGTTTAATTCGTTTTAGTTTGATAAATAGATTTTCTTTTCACTATTTATACTTTTCGATTTGATGCATCGTGCTTATGTTAAATCATTTGACGGTTCATACTTATTAATTGATAAATAGTAGTTTAGAGATTTATTTATTTAAAATAAAATGATTACATTGTTATGTTTTATTCGGTTTTAACGAAAACATCTCCCGGAATTAGGATAGTTCATTATTCGAAATTCCGAGTTATAAAAAAAGAAGAGAATTAACCATTTTAAGTATTTGTTTCTAAAGGTGATTTTATGTGGTGAATTTCTAAAATCCTAGGTCCTCTCCCCCATTTAAGTTCGTTGTATCATAATTTATTTTATTAATTTGTTCGTTATTATTTTATCACCAAAACCAAAACCATTTTCACAACCGTCTTACTTCCAAGTCTTAGAATAGGTTTCACTTAGTCTCTGAGGAACGAACCGGTCTTACCGGAAAATTACAACTTGACATCCGTGCACTTGCGGGTGTAGGCCCATTTAGGGTAACCTTCTAGGCCCATCACGTAAAGAAAAACTCACTTTTAGTTAATTGTTGGGTTCTTTGTAAGTCCACGCTAGTGTTGTTGGAGCATGTCTTGATGCGTTGCTCAATGTCTCAAGCAGTCAAGAACTGCTTCCCATCAATCAATCCCGATGTTGTCTCTGACTCATTTGACAAACGCTCAATTCTTGAAGAGGACGAAGATTGATAAATCACTTTCTGTCAGACGTGTTCTTACCATTGCTGTTCCTTTTGCTGTTTGGTGGATATTATGGCAAGAGAGAAATAATAGGGCTTTTTGTATATTTGGGTCAAGAACTTTCTGTATATTTGGGGGATTCATGGATCCTGGTGTCACATACGGTCAGGCTACGTACTCCCTGCAGGCTACACACTCCCTCCTACATAACCAACCTTCCCAAACATTTCGGAACACTTGTGACCTTCAAGTCATCTTGGCTTTGCCCATAGTGCTTTATGACACGTTAGTGTCCCAACATACGAGCTATACTCATCGTACCGTACGAAGCTTCCTTTAGTCATAGACTGTCTCTCATCATAAAGGATATCAACAATAAAGCCAAGCAAACCAAGCCACAATGTGGGATCTTGCCAACCGATCATTAGGCTTTCGACACATACACATATTGACTTTCATTCGGACATTGGGCATAGGAGCATACCATCTCGCATAAGCTATTTTAGCTCCCATATGCCCAACATAAAGACATCAAGGTCCGGCTCCTTGAATAGCTCATCACTCCGAACGGTAGTGCCTAGAACACAACATGACTCAACTCAGACGCGCGCATATGAAATTATTGTCCCAAATGGAGGCTGCAGTACACTATCTTCAGGTATTGTCCCAAGCCATATCATATGACAAGTGAACCCGTGCAATGTGCCACTTGGAGGTTGCACCTTAGAGTATTGCTCACTTTCGTGCACACTTGCTAAGGTGAACGAGGTCAGAGCATACACACAAGGCATATGAGGAAGGGAGACCACCCCTCCTATATATGCAAAGTTCTTGTTTAGCCTACTTCCACAGAAAACATCAATCTTTCAATCGTGCATACTTGTTCGTCTAAATGATGCTCATCCATGTTCCATACTTAAATGCAGCAAACACCTTCCATCGCATGAAAAACAAGAGCTTATGGCAGCTCGTGACCTCGTATTGGTCCACTAGCCTATCTGCTCATACTTGTCATCCTAGCAGACGTCACGACATATGTTTCTGTGAGGGTAAAAATTCGTGGGTCAAAAAGTCAAGTGGGTCGGACCGTTGACGGGAAGTCAGACCTTTACCTGTTAATATTTTTGCGGGCACCGTCGACGTCTTTGGACTTAACCTGTGACAAGAGACAAGAACACACGTGACCGTAAGATCACTGGGACACCGGGATGGTGCCGACCTAAGGGGACTCCGACGGTCAAGTCAGTAAGCTTGCAAGAGAAATAATAAGTGCGTGAATAATATCCTTGGAATGTTACCGTTGGTTGGATACTTGTTGGAGCTTGGGTACGGCTTGTAGAGTGGTCGTAGCTCGCTCTCTACGGACTGCCTTATTTGAAAAGAGGTTATGATAATACTTGTGAGGTCTGCTTCGTGGATGAGACAACCCAGGAGAGGCTTGCCTTGTTCATGGGTATGCACCGTAAATAAATGGGAATTTTTAGAGTCCCGACCTTATGAATAACAACAGTGATGTCAGATGACTATTGGGTGTGCTCGGCGATAACCAGATAATCGAGTGTTTTAGTTGGAAGCTGGATGTGTTTTTCCAGAATCAGATGGTCTGTATCTTCATCTGCTTGCTCATTTTATAGTGTCTTGGGTTCACTGTTACTTAATGACAAGCTGTCTCTTTAATGCGGTAACGCATAGAGCTGTCATCATAAATGTGGATATCGTAACTCCCTCTGACGGGTATATCAGGGATATTTCCGACTTGAATGAGAGTAACGTTTCCCAACGGATATTCGGCGGGAGGTACGCTGAGGAGGTGAGGTCTGGCCTCTTTATCCAGGGCTGGAAGTGCTTGCGTATCGTGACGTTGCTTCGGGGTGCCCGAAGCTTAACGGGTCGGGCCCATTAGTTGTTAATTCGTGGGCTTGGTCACTGTGTCGGCACATTAATCGTGGATTTTTTAGGGCGCTCTTAGTGACGTATTTTGGCCCATACAGCTTCTCCAAGTAAAGAGGTCGTGACATCGGATTTAGAGGCCTTTAGTTAGGAGTTATTTTACTTGTATTAAGAAACATTGATTAGAATGTAATTCTTTTTATTAGCGTAGTACCCTGGGGCCATCACGGGAAAAAAAAAATCTTTTAATTCTTATTTTATCTCGTATATATCTTCCCCTTTTTCTAGTTTACTTGTCGAAATCCAAGTTTGACTTCTTACTTCCTATCTCTATGTTTTCTTCTATTTTTTATTCAGAACATTATTTTGTGATCAAAGTGAAACTGTCATAGATGTTCAAGTGATGCAATTATTTATGTGAGAATAATCTCACACGGAGAAGGGTCATATAGTAACGAAGAATATAATGCGGGTCTCTCGACTCATTATCCATTGGTTTTGAATTGGATGACCACAAACTTAACATGGTACCAGATTTAGGAAAACACGTGATAAGTTTAAAGTTACACGTTCTCCACGTTTCCCGAAAAAAAAAAATACGTGTTAGGCTCAAAGAACCTCGCCCATGAAGGGTGTGTGAGAATAATCCCACATAAAATAAAGGTAATCTAATAACAAAAAAATATAACGTGTAGGTCATCTCCACTCATTGTCAATTGGTTTGAAGTTAGATGACCACAAATTTAATAATATATGAGAATTCAATTGTTGTAAGAGTAATAATGTTTATGGTGGAGATCATTCAATGACTATTATGTTTCACATATTCAAAGTTCTATCCAAGTTTGAACTTTTACTTTTCCTCTACAATTTTCTTTGTGATTTTTCTTTTCTTTACTTATTAATATTTATTTTATATTCAAATCTATGTTTGAACTTTGAAGTCCAATTTCCTCTCTATGTTTTTCTCCCTTTCTTTATTTTTATATTTTAGATAATCTAGCCTTAAACCAAAGTTTGAAGTCCACTTTCTTTTTATTTATATTTAGTTTGTGTTTGTTTATTTATTTATTTATTGTACAGTCTAAATAAAAGTTTACTTCTACTCTCTCCTACCTCTTATATATCTCTTACACCAGTACATGAAATAAGGGTCTTAAAATTCATTATGCGTCACGGAATAGACAATTAGTCTTGATTCTGTAAAAATAAGCGAGTAGTGCAAAATTTATTTGGAATAATCTAAGTTTTAGACAAAATTGGTAAGAGAAAAATTTAATTGACGGGAGGTCCAAAATTGATCAAAATACCCCTCCCCTTGTGAAATCCTGTAAATTCTCGTAATGCATTATAATTCTTCTTAATGTACTATGAACTATGTTATCTCAAACCTTCTTTTTCAGAGCACTCATAATGTATTATGAACTTCCTTATTTTAAACCTTTTTTTTATGAGCATTAATAATGTGTTATGAACGTTCATAATGTAATATGAGCGTTCGTAATGCATTATGAGAAAATCTTTTTTTTTCTTTAACTCGAATACAGAATCGTTGTTCTTTCTACACTATGTACTCTTTCAATGGTTTGATTACCAATTAGGTTTAAGACTTTATCACCAGTTCATGATTAATCCCATTTTTATCAAGAGAAAGATCGAATCGAGAAACAAATCCTGTATATCATCATCTGATTAAGTTTGTTTACCAGTTTCGCTCTTTAGAACATAATTGTTACATGTATCAAAACCAATTATGTTTTTCGTTTAAGGAATTCATCATACATTTTACAGTACTATTACATAAACCACCCTTTGAAGGTTTTTTCGATATATAGTTCTATTAAATTTTGTTTCTATCCTAATCGAAACAATCAAATTTGTTTTTACGGTTTTCCTTTTTTTTTTCTTTAGAAATCTCGTATTTTCCATAACACATTATGAACTATCATATTGTCTAAATATTTGTTCACAATACATTACTTTCAATTATGTCATTTTGCTCGTGTTTCATGTAGAAAAGGCGGAGAGACTAAAACGTCATTTTTAATCCATAGAAATTTCAGAAGAGCATCTCCAATGCAACACTCAACTTACAAAACTCAATTTGACACATAAGACTACTTTAGTTTTTGACAAAAAACACTCTCCAATGCAACACTCAACTAGAGTCTCAATATGATGTGGCAACAATAAATAAGTATCTCAACATTTATTGTTGTATCTCAATTAGTCCACATCAACATTTTATATATTAAAATAAGAACTAAAAGTAAATCTAAAGTAAATGTTGAGTTTTTTTAGTGTTGCATTGGAGATGAATTTTGAATTGAGTATCTCAATAGTGCAACCTAGGAAAGAGAAACTCAACTCACACTTGACACATTGGATTTATTGAGTTTTTGTTGAGTGTTGCATAGGAGATGCTCTAAGGCCTGGTTTACACAACTCCTAATAATATGAACTACTTTAATAATTAGTTCATAAAGATGAAATACTGAATTAATATATGTATAACTACCCTTTCTAACACTAACTTAATCAATGGGGTAGATTGTACAATTTAGGTGTAAACTAATAGTCCAAGAAGGATATTGAGAGACGAAGAGTTTCTCAAGCTTAACTCAAATATTAAATATTCACAAAATTCAAAGAATACCAAACCAAAACCTTCATTGCTAAGTTTGTTTTATGATTATGTAATTGTTCTTAGTGTTGGGTCCTCCTAGTGGGGAAATCTAGTTGGGTTTGGTTTAGGAAACAAATCCGGATCCGAGTCGAGTTTCTTTGGGTCGGTTACTTATGACGGTGGAATTAGGGTCAAGGGGAAGTTTATAAATACTTCCTTAATCTTAATTAGAAGTTGTGAGCATAATTAAAAACGTATAAGAGAACAGGGGAGAGAAAGAGGTCTGCCAAGAAGAGCGGGGCTGATCTGTCTCACCACGCAGTCTTCGTTGTTCGGAAAATCCGACGATGACATCTTCTGCGATTGAGCTAAAATTTTGCAGAGGTATTCCTGACTTGTTCATATAGTATTTTTTTTTTGTTGAACTGTTCATATACTCCCTCCGTCCCAAATTAAGAGTCCCATATTGGTAATCCAACTTATTTTCATATTTATCCTTCTTCCAGATTTACCCTTAGTTATTTGACAAGTTTTCTTGAAGTAATTCAAGGATTATAATTTCTATTCTAGAAATACATGTAACTTTTCTTAAAGTAATTAACTTTTCTTGAAGTAATTGAAAGATTACAAAGAAAACCCAACTTTTGTATTGGAAAATGTCAAATATCTTAATTAGCATAACTAATGCACCATATATTGACCATATATTGAAAATATCAAAAAAGGGTATTCATGGAAAAGTAAGGGATTTTATATGATAAATAAGGAATGAGACTCTTAATTTGGGACATCCAAAAAAGGAATAGTGAACTCTTAATTTGGGACGGAGGGAGTAGTATTTGTACGGTGTGATTGAGATTTGGTGGCCGAAATCTTAGTGAATTAAGGGTCATTTTGGACTGCATGTTTCTGGGCTGTTTTGTTCTTTCTTGTGAGGGTTTCTTCGTGTTTCATCCTGTTTGACATTGATTCTTTTTTGGAGTCCGAGTCTCGGGTGGACGTAGTCTGTAACTAACTACTTTGCTTATTATAGTTGATTTGTTTGGACTACAAGTCCCGTGGTTTTTTACTTCTCATATTGAGGAGGTTTTCCACGTTAAAAATCATTCTCTTATTTACTTTCAGTTCTTTGTTTATTGCTCCCACTATTCTTCTATATTATCCTCGTAACTAACACAAAGGGGGGAAAACTTATATTTTCACTGCGTCGACTCGACCCGTTTTTCCCAGCACTTAGTCCACAACTAATTCTTAATTTAGCATGAGGTAATTTCTACAAAGGTCAAAATAATATTAAAAATGAGTAGAAAAACACAAAACATTTGAAAATTATTATTCAGGTCAAAAAGTGTGCAAATACTAAAATACCTTTTTTTGTCATTTTGTGTAACTAAATTCCTTTATTTTTCTTTAAATTTTAAATCGATATAACTTTTGTTTGAGATGTCGGATTTCTATAAAAATTATATATTTAGAAATGATTTTACATTAGCTTTCTAACAACATCCACTTTCAATATTTTTTCTTCAAAAAAAAAGGCCAGAAAAAAACGACGTGTTTTTCCTTTACGTTTTTCTGCAAACATGTTTGCAACAATCTGTTATGCAAACGTGTTTGCAACAATCTGTTCTCGTGTTTGCATAATGTAAACTGCAAACATGATTTGCAAGCTTTGCAGAATATAATTTTGAGTTGCATATTTTGCAAACTCGATTATATAAACTAAAATAATGAGTTTGGAATTGATTTCATCATTCATCGTATAAAACTCATGAAGAAATTGTTTGGTCGACTTTAAGATCAAACCTTCACAATTCTTATTGTTTTCTACTTTAAGATCAAACCTTTAATACTTCAAGATGAAATTGAGATCATCATATATTCGTAAATTAAGTCCATGTCTCTTAAGAAATTGAATCGAAAACAACACAAATGAATTCTTTCATTCATCCATTATAATTATCTTTTCATCAAACACTTCTTGTTCTTCTTGAACTGGTACTTGTACTTGTAAACTTTGGATATATCCGTAGCTGCCTGTTTAACCTTTTTGGCTACAAGAATAGTATACCCTTGTGGTCTGCCATTAGATGTGAATTCCACTAAGTTCCAATGTGCAAGGAAAGGTGATAAGTAGTCAAATGAGGTGTTGCTTCGAGAGAAGGATATATTATTTAATAGCTATAGTTTGATTATAACTCAAAATAAAGTCAAGATTCCTAAACTATCATATATTTCATCTCAAATCTCATGCTTTACCGAGACAACTACTGAAACGAATCCACTGAGAAACGAATTCACTTATTGGACCACAAGTTCCGGTTTCATTCTCGGAACATTTATCAAACTCTCTTCGGATCATTTTGCTTGAATTTGTAAATCAACATCCATGTTTTAAAGTCTTCTAAAAATGGGTAAGTAATGAATTCAAAGTCATTAAGAACCAAAGCTGCAATATCCCAAGTGCACCAAGAAATGGGTAAGTAATGAATTCAAAGTCTTCTTAACATGGGTGAAGATTGACTGTTGTTTCTGCATACATCCATGTTTCATGAAGAGGCATTAGGTATGGGAGACAAGCTAACATTCTACACCACCATCTCGGTTTTTTCATCATAAGAGGAAATCGGAAACTTGTCGGGATGTCCTTGGATGCCCTGGGAACCATCTGATATCTATTTGACACGATATGTCGTCTGGGTAATAATGGGATTGTGTGTAATAGGCTTCCATAATCTCCACTTAAGAGAGTAGTAGAACCAGCAGAAAGGTTCAATCCTGACATGAAAATCATAATACAGTGTTTGAATAGAAAAAAAAAAAGACAGATGGAGCTAATTGTTCTCAATGAAATCAAGTTGAAACATTTAACCTAGTCTGATTCTAAGCTATAAGTATTAGGTAAGATGAAAATACCTCTTGAATGGCATGGTTTCTGCTGTTCCCATGAACTGCTTGGAAATGAAACCCTAATGGGATTAGCAAGCCTGTACTTTATTATGAAGAAAAACGGGACCTTTTCTAACAAATCAAAGAGATAAGAGACGAACAGAAAGAATCAACTACTAGTACTAGTACTATAATAACAATAATGGGGAGAAAATCTAGAGAGAGAAAGAGTTAGAGAGAGGTTTCAACTTTAGAATTCATGGGTTGTCTAATGTGTTGTTTAGAGAGAGAATCATGGATTCATTTTCTTTAGCACAACTCTTTGCAGGAAAGCAGAAATCACAGAAGAAGAAGATTCGTTGAAGCATCGGAGAAGAAGAAGGTCTGTCTAAGAGGAAGATAATGATGGCGGAGAGGATCTGGAGGAAGATGGTGACGACGAAGAAGAGGATCAGAACGAAGATGATGATGCCTTTGTGTCGTGTTCTATCTCTGAAAATCGAACTTCATCATCTCTCTCTCTCTAAATCCCTCATTTTCTCGAAGAAGAAGAAAAGAAAAACCTAAAAAATTTAGGTACATTGAGAGAGAAACTACTTTAAATAGATAAGGGCATTTTAGTAATGTAAAAAACAGAAAATGACCTTAATAGCAATTAGGCATATTATATTTTCAGTTTGGTCAGTGTCCCTACCACTTCTGTTGGTCCACAGGAACTTCTCTCTCCCTCTTCTCTCTCTCTTCAACCGGTTGTGTTCTTAGTTTTTTTCCTTCCGGCAAAGGGTCATCCCTTTGCCGGAATCCGTTTTCCTTTCTGTGTAGTTTTGTTTTCCCTCCATTAATGGTATTTAGGGACCATAAAAAACCCTAATTTATGTTTTCCTCTCTCTCTCTTTCTCTCTTTTACTGTAAATCTTTGCAGTGGTGAGAGGTTCTTGCCAAAATCTGGTTGTGTAGGTTAGGTTAATGGTGGCGTCAGTTTCGGATCTGTTGGTGGAGCGATTGGTTTAATGGTGGGATGGTGGTGAAGAAATGGTGGGAGTGTTTTTATGGGGTGGGTGGTGGTTGAGAAGAGGGTTGCGGGTAAGTTTTGTGGTGGTGTTTTAATGAAGATGGTGGGTGGTGGTGGTGTTTTTTATGGTGGGGGTGGGTGGTGGTGGAGAAGAGGGTTGTGGGTTAGTTTTGTGGTGGTGTTTTAATGAAGATGGTGGGTGGTGGTGGTGGAGAGATTCGTTTTTACGGCAAGATCTGGTGGTGTTTCGTGTTGGTGGCGTGGTGGTGGTGTGATTTTTGTGGTGGTGTGATGGTGGCGACAATGGCGGCGACATAGACAGTTTCCGGCGACAATGGAGGCGACATTGATGATCTTTCGACAACAACGGTGAAGACAAGGGAGCGGCGGTTTTTCGATGTCGGTGGCGGTTTTCCGGCGGCATTGAAGGCTTTTACCGGCGATGGTTATTTTAGTTTTTTTCAGTTATTTTGTCGGATCTTTAGGATCCTTTTGTCAGATCTTTAGGGTCTCTTTTCTCGGATCTTTAGGATCCCAATAGTGTCTGTGTCTAGTCCAATTTCTTCCCCTTTAGGAGGCATTTGCATTTACAGGTATGTAAATAGCATGACGTATCCGACAGAGAGAAATAACAATTATTATCCTTGTATCATTGTGATTTTATCACTATTAATGGATATGTTTCCCTTGGATTCAAAAAAAAAAAAAAAAAAAAAAAAAAGCAATTAGGCATATTATTTTACACTTTATGCCTCATTAATCATAATATTTTGAAACCTTTTAGTTAATAGAAAACAATATAGGTTTTTTTAGTTATTCTAATATTATTCTCACCCCAAATAGTCATTTTCTCATTTAGCATTAGATCATTCTAATTTGAACAGTTCAAACCTATTCAATTTATTCACCAAAGAAACATTTTCATCTTTAAAAATATGTTGCCATGTTGGAGTATATTTTATCCAAAATGTGAGTTTTAAGGCATCAACTTTTCTTTGTGTTACTTTCAACAAAAATAAAATTTCTTTGTGTGGAATAACATATTACATCATATCACATTCATGACCTTTTTTTTTTGTTGAGAACACATTCATGACCATGATACATCAAATGATGGAATATGCTCATAATATGTTCATAACTATCATTGACAATTTATTAGGATTTCTAAAGGCAATATAAACTACCCCTATAGACCGTGACACAAGTGTAGTTTGGCACACTACAAGAGTTTATGGTTTCTCTTTTGGATACATATATTTTATGAAGGAGAACTCTAATTTTTCGGTGAAGTCTTTACTACTACTTTTTCTCTTCACGACAACAATGACTTCGGACCACCACTACTTTTTCTCTCCTCTCACCACCATTTTTTTTGACAAAGAAACTATATTTCTTTTAAGTTAAATTTGAATCAATACAATCGGAAATTTGAATCAGGATGTTATCTGAGTTCCAAATGCATGTCAAGTTTGTTTGGAGCGTATAAGCTACCAATTCACGAGCAACATGATTGCAATGCGTTAAACAAAAGATGAATAGAATGGAATCAAAAGCTAATTGTCGATGATGAATCTGTAAGAGTCAAGCGCGGGTTCTCCAACGATCTAAGACGCCAAACTGATATAATATTGTCAACGAGAACTTTTGAGTTGTTTTTACATTATTGTTACTTGACCCGACAAAAAGTGCTCTAGAAGAGCCACTAAATTTTGCATATGACGTCAGCAATTTGCTTATTTCAGACCATTCAGGTATCTTTTTTATCAAGCTAAATAATATTTTCCTTGTTTTTACTGTAAGGGGAGTGTTACAATTTACAATTACGAGAGGCAATCTATAGTCACAGAAGGTACTAATTTTCATCTATTTCTTTCTTAATTCTCTATTCATAATCGTTCTTTTATCTAAAAATGAGATTTAAACTATTGACTCCCCCATTTTTTTCATTTATCCAAACTCATCTCTTTTCATTTTTTCATTTATCCAAATTATGAAGAGAAAAAGCATCTGCAATCAAATGTTCTTTCAAATATTTATAAAATTATTTTTCTTTTCCACTTCTGACTTTTTTTTTGTGTTGAAACTTGCCACTTTGACTTGCTCTCTTATTACACTTGTGAAATCCATGTATATAGGCCAATGAAATGTATAAAAGGGAACAAAATCCCTGGTTTAGTTGGGAAACACATCCAGTAATAACAGGGAACAAACACTTTGACAAACTGAAAATGGCTTTATTCAAATCCAATTGGTTCTTGTTCTTGTTTTTCTTCTTCTTTCTCTTGCTTTTGAGGAATGGTTCAAGTGAGCTTATTAAAGCTCTGCCAGGTCAACCTGAGAATGTTGGATTCAAACAATATTCAGGTTACATAGTTACAGATTCTTCACATGGTAGAGCTCTGTTTTATTATTTTGTTGAAGCTGATTCAGTCGATCCACTTTCTCGTCCCCTCACTTTGTGGTTTGATGGAGGTTTCTTACATATACTCTTCTCTTTCTGTTTCTCTTTTCTCAACGGAATACAAACTCCGTTGATTTAGATGGTGTTTATGTTTCTCCCGGCCTATATGAAACTGACCGACTCAAATAGACTCAAAATCAACTCAAAAGAGCTATTTAGATGAGTCAATCATTCATTAGACTCGAGTCGAGTCAATTGAGACTTTGAGTTAGATTTCATATCTAACTTGAAGAAACAAACCTATGGAGTTGTCTATGGGGCAAGTGCTCATATAATCGTATTTTCGTCAGTGCATAAAGGAAGATTTCGATTGGCATCTTCAGGTCTCAATTGTTTTAAGTTATCTTAAGGTAGCAAGGTCAATAATCAATCTCTAAAGAGGTTAAAAGCTGATTGGATTAGGTAACTTGGATAAAAAATTGTACAAAAAAAATAAGTTTTTTGAGTTTACTCCCTCGTCTTGGTCAATAATCAATCTCTGAAGAGATATGAAGGATGAAAGAAGAATTGAAATAATTAAATTGCTTGTAGGTCCTGGTTGTTCGTCTCTCGGTGCTGGGGCGTTTCTCGAAAATGGGCCGTTTAAGCCCGACAAGAAAGGGAACCTAATCAAGAATGAGTACTCGTGGAACTTGGGTAACTAACAAACTAGGTTACTAGAATAATCAAATGTTCTTTTATAACAAGTATTTATATACTAATTATATTAAGTAATGAGTTTTTGGACAGAATCAAACATGTTATATGTTGAATCCCCAATCGGTGTTGGATTTTCATATTCAAATACGAGCTCAGATTACAAAGGCTGGAATGATACCCGTACAGGTAGAGATAAATACACGTTTAATGTGATTTTTTTTTACCTTGTCAATAGTTTACGACACTCATACATGTATACACGTTTGATGTGAACTTTCTTTTACCTTGTCAATAGTTTTTCTTTTTTGCAGCAGATCTTGTCAATATTTGATTCTCAAATTTTAATTAATTATGGAATTATCAATTTGACAGCTGAGGATAATTTGAAATTTGTTGTTAATTGGTTGGAAAAATTCCCCAAATACAAGAATTCAGAGGTGTTCCTTACCGGATCCAGCTATGCAGGTATTACCTGTGTCCTAAATAGATAAATAAATTTTGTTAAAATTCCCTTGTAAGAGGTTTGATGCAAAGAAAAAAAATACTATTAACCCTCTTACTTTTCCATCTTTATCTTTCCCTTCTTTATCATCAAAAGAGACGAAGATAAGAAGTTAATATGATAACCATTGGCCACTACTTTGGGGAAATTAAAATAATTTTCGGGTGTGAAGACTTTGTCAAAAACTGGTCAAGTAAAGTTGACCAGTATATTTTCTGATTGTTAGGGGAAAACAAATTTTTTGATCATTCCGGCTAGGGTCGCCGGAATCCGGCCACCACCATCATCACGAAAATTCGGCCACCACCATCATCGCCAAAATCCGGCCACCACCATCATCACCAAAATCCGGCCACTACCACCATCACCAAAATCCGACCACCACCATCATCATCAAAATCCGGCCACCACCATCATCATTTGCATCTTTCTTTCTCTCTCTCTCTCCCCCTCTCTCTTTCTCCCTCTCTCTTTATCGATCTCACTGCCTCTCTCTCACTATAGTTCCTTCTCTCTCATTGTATCTCGGTTTCTCCCATCACCAAACCCTAATAATCGATCTTATTCTCATTCTCCTTAAGCTCTCTTTCTCGCAGTTCCAGAATTCTTGGGCCGATTGTCCACGAAAAGTTGTGGTCGGTCGACCACGAAATGTTTCGTGGTCAACTGACCCACGAAACCCGCGAGGAGGGTTTAGCGAAATCCTCTTTGAGGTCTTGTTCCGGCGAAGGAAAAGTTTTCCTCCGCCGAAACTGTGTATGAGAGAGATAGACGGAAAGAGAAAGAGGGGGAGATGGAGAGGGAGAGAGAAAGAAAGAGATTGTGAGATTGAGAAGGACAAACTATAAGAGAGAGAGTAAATAGAGGAGGAAGAAACAGAAAGAGAAAATGGTGGTGGTTGTGGTCGGAGGTGGTGGTCGGAGGTGGTGGCCGGAGTTGGTGGTCGGAGATGGTGGTCGGAGTTGAAGATGATGAAGAAGAAGAAGAGGAAAACGAAATGTGTTGTTTCTCCTCAAAATTTGTTTCCCCGAAAAATTTCCAAAAATTTTCATATTCTCTTAAACAACTTTCACCCTTTAAACTATTTTGATTTCCCCAGAACGGTGGCCTAACTATTATACACTGATTGATTATTTGAGATTTTTAATTTTGGGAAGTCTCATTTTTTCAAAGAAATTTTGAGAAGTCTACTTTTAGTTCTTACTATTTTTGTACCATTTTTATTATGGCAGGACATTACATTCCACAATTGGCAGAACTAATACTGAGGTACAACATGAAAAATGACATCAAACCAATCAACCTAAAGGGCATTTCTGTAATTTTCTCAACTTCATTCTTTCGTACAATCTCACTGGCTCAATGACTTTTGATTTAGTGTGCAAAAAGAAAGTTGTTGTTATAATGAAAGTTTTTAACTACATATATATTCATCATAATATTTTTCTTGCAACCAAAATTACATTCTTTGTTGCTTCAACATGAATTCCATTGAGTCAAAACGTTAATAGCGACGATTCTTATGTTGCTCAAATATTGGATTAATTTAAAAGATCATCTACACTTTCATATTAAAAGCTTGATTTTGTTTTCCATTTGAATGAAATTATAGATTGGGAATCCACTTCTAGACATATACATTAGTGTAGATGCTTCAACCTTCTTATGGTCTCATGGAGCAATATCAGATGCAACCCTAGAATTATTAAAGACAGTCTGCAATGACACAAGGTTTCTTAGGGAGAGTTTTCATGGTAATGTCACCAAGGAATGCAAAGATGTTTTCAGAATAGTTGCAGAAGAGATGGGTAAAGTCATTCCAGATCACTTATTACTTCATGACTGCTTGACTTCCAGTCTTAACCCCCAAGATGTCAAATCAACCACATATGATGCAATGGTATGCCCCCATTATGCACCAAGATTGAGATTTATACCAAATTGGATATTTGATGAAAATATAATCTTAATTTATAAATGTGGATACAGCTTGAAAGGAGTGGAATTGTGGCAGATCCTTGTCTTGTAGGGAGGATACCCCTCTACCTTAACAGACCTGAAGTTCAGAAGGCACTTCATGCCAACACTTCCAACCTTCCCTACATTTGGGGCTTGTGCTCTGGGTATTTTTTTTTTCTCCCTCTCTTTCTTATACATAAGAAGAAATATGTTTAGATAGTTTGCTCATATATACATGTACATCTATCACATGAGAGGTGATCAGTGCCACCGAAAATCCAGACCGATTTCAGAGAGAAGAAAAGTACCGCCTAAGCGACCGTATTAGAAAAAGACAAGGGGCAAAATGGTAAATTTACACAGGTGAAGTTATCATTTTGCCTCTTGTCTTTACGATACAGTGACTTAGGTGGTATTTTTGGACGGTAACCCCATCAACTCTGTATAATTTACTCTCTATGTTATCACTCGTCTCCTCTGATATATAGTAGACTGTAGACGCATATTTCTTATCAATTCATCAATATATATGTAAATGCAGGCCTCTTGAATATCAAAGTGATAACAATGACATGAACCTCATACCCCTTGTTTCAGACCTTATGAGAGATGGAATTCCATTTTTGTTTTACAGGTTGGTCCTTTTCTCTCTTATTCTTTGCATTTATAAATTAAAATTTAGACAAGTTATCTGAGGACTCAGGCCCCAATTGTTTTGCCGCTTAGGCCCAAGTCCACGTAGTTTTATTCATGGATAATGTTTATCCAACCCGCTTAAAAACCTTAATTTTTCCTGCAATGATTCAACTCATATTATGTAGTCCAAGTTCCAGAAACTCTCTCGATTGATGTCGACTACATTAACAATATCGTTTCACAAACTGATGTGTCTTTTGAACTATGCATCGCAGTGGTGATCAAGATGCAAAAATTCCATTGACACAAACAAGGATCATAGCTAATATGCTTGCTCAAGATTTAAAGCTCACTCCCCTCACAAAATATGCTCCTTGGTATGATAACAAACAGGTATATATAGCTTACTCTAAATGACCTAATCTAACACCAACCCAATTTTTATTTTCACAATTTATGTTGCAGATTGGAGGATGGGCTCAGTCATTTGGTACACTGAAAAGCGGAAACAACGTAACGGATTTGACATTTGCAACCGTTAGGGGTGGAGCTCATGTAGTTGCTTTTACATCTCCCTCCCAAGCTCTAACGATCTTCAAAGCGTTTTTAAGTAGATCTCCCTTGCCAAAAAATCCTTAAAAGCTTGGACTCATGTTTGTGCAAACTTTTGATGCTTTCGGCTACTGGACTCTCGCCATCTAGGGTGCAGCACTCCATGAATAAATGATAACTCTTAGCATGAGTTTGTTGTGATTTTTTCGAATAAGAAGACTTTTTTAAGTTTGTAGTCATCCAACTCAGAACTAATTGGGTAAGAGTGGAGAGGACATAAACATTATTTTATTGGTTACTAGATCACCCTGTTTCCATGTGGGAACATTCTCACGCGACACCTCACGTGTGACATTCTTTAAGCCTTACATGTAATTTTTTTTTCGGGTGGTGTGGAGCACGTGTGGCTTTTAAACTTATTACGTATAGGCCTAGCTCTAATGCTATATTAAGTTTATGATCATCTAACACAAACCAATTTCTTATGAGTGGAGAGGACCTAGACGCTATGTTATTGGTTACTAGATCACACTTCTTCCTTATGGACTATTCTCACGAGTCTTTACTTGGTACTTGGTAATAAAGTTGGTTTTGCTTTTTTATTGAATTCATATATGAAATCGGTTAGGGATCTGAAACGGGTCGAGTACGATTTTCTCACGTCTCCCTCTTTACAATGGTCGAGCATGATTTCACAATTTTTTTTTCTCACGTCTCGATCCTCACAACATGGAACCGTACAAATTTTGAATTCATTTTAGTCAGACATAAGCATCGCCTAAAATAACTTCAAATGTCGGTTGCTCAATCAACCAAAACAAGTTATTCTTCGGGGAGTTGAATTCAGATAAGCCATACTCGATTGAGTTAGATTCAAATGATAAACAAATTATTTGCCTTTAATTTCTCGAACCACAGGATGACAAATCTAAATTATTATGAAAAGTCTATTTGTACAACCAAATTATATAATTATAGATAAAACTGATTCCAACCAAATTAACTAACAATTAACCACTAATTAAGCTTCTCCTTCCAAGTAGAATTAAAAGAGTAGAGAGAGAGAGAGAGTGGAAAAGGAGGTCCTAGTTCAGTAATGGTGAGTGTGGTACAGTGGTAGTAGGACCCTTGTAACTTCTTTTCCATGTTCACAGCTCACTCTTTAGTACTATTTCTTTCCTTTGAGGCTTCAATTTCCATCCAAATTGAAGAACCCCCAACTGTCTCTTTTTCTTTCTCTATAAAAATATTTAATATTCTGTTTCTCTAACATTTTTTTCAATTATTTTACAGATCTCTCAACCTCACTGTAAGAAATCAGAGAATCGAAGCTTCTCCTCAAGTACATTTTTCTGGTAAGTTTCAGATCTGTAATTAAATGGGTTACTTTTGATTAGTTCTTTTTTGCTTATTTGTAGCCTATTTGTGTTGCATTTTGGTGTTCTGATCTCTTATTCAATTGTTTTTTTTTATCAGAGAATTATGAGTAAATTGAGCTAATAAGTCATGGTTTTCTGTTTTCAGGATTAGGGTTTTCAGTGTACTAACTAACTAGCTACTTTCTTTTTCTTGATGGGTTGATATTTTTCTTAACTTGTTACTGTGTTTGTTTTGGTTTATTTCTTGTACAAAGAAGATAGAGAACTTGACTATAATATATTTGTTTGAATTTGGTAGTGAGCTTCTTTTACTAAATTGATCGAAAATGTAACTAGAGAGTAATGTTGGGGAACAAGAAAAACCAGGCAGGCTCTGGGCAGAAATCTTATGTGGCTTGCCGTAATTCGCGCTTCCGATAATTGAAGAGTGCATCACGGCAAGCCACATAGGATTGCTGCGTGTGCATGACTCTTCTTGTTCCTTAGCATTTTTTCGTGACTATAATGTATTGTTTGAATGTATGCTTAAAATTTGGTAGATGTTCTTTTGTGGTTCATCAATCAACTAAAAAACAACTAATGTTAGGTAATTAATGACAATTAGAGGTCAAATCTTTCTGGTTGTTGGGATGGGTTTGGACAAATGTGTGTTTTTTTTTTTCTTTCTTGTTGTTGCTATTCTTTGAAGATTCTAACTAGATAAGAGCAAATAAATAGATAAATGTTTTTAGATTAGAAATTTGACAAATTTGGTGCTCTTTTTAAGAAGATTAGTTCATATTTTCTTTTCATTTACTGGTTTATGCTGAATTTTACTCTCCTTGCAGCAATTGACTATTTAATCTCGTGGTTTTAAGATCTGGACAAAAATGGGTAAATCTCCAGGAAAGTGGATCAAGAATGTACTTCTTGGGAAGAAATCATCCAAATCAAAAGGAAAAGATGGTTTGGTAAGTTTTGCTCTTTCATGAGGAAATTTGTTGATCGATATGAAGTTTTTTGTATAGTAAACCGCTTAAGAAATTATCCTGCTTATGATACAAGGTCACATGGTAACTGCAGTCCACTAGAGTTTACTAACAGGCCGTGCCAACCCGCCACCGACAAATGGGCCCCGGCTTGGCAGGGCAACGCCAGCCCTCGTAGGCATGGTCCATTTCGCTGTTGCACATCCAATTGGCAGTAGTCATGTACTTGACATCAGTAGCCATGGCCCGTTTTGTTATTCCACGACATATTCGAATTTTGTATTTCTAATTGATATTCCATTTCTCATGTAAAGAATGCTGACACCCGGATTGCTCTTAAGGCATCACCTGCTGATTTGGTCGGACCTCCTCCCAAAATTCCAGAAGAGGCAAATGGTACCGTTCAGAGGAACGGAAACAGTACGAATTTAGAAAAAGGGACAGGATCCAACTTACCATGTGAGCAAGTGGTTGTATTGAACCAAAAACAAGATACTGAGGATCAAGATCTAACACCATTTGGGGAACTAAACGATAATGAAAGAACCAGGCTAGAAGAAGCTGTTACAAAGGCTCAAGCTGCTTTTAGGGGCTATTTGGTAAGTAGATTATTCAGTTTTCTCTTCCATACTCTCCTAAAATGACATGAAAATGGGTATTGGTATCTGGTAAATAGTTGACCCTGCTCAAGTTCCCATCTGACGTGTTTCGTACTATAGTAATGGAGAACCTTGATCTTTCCGATTCCGCTTTACATGGTACTGGACTAAGCTCTGTAATTGGTTCCAGTTCTAGGTGGTTGAGTGATCTAGAACTAACCATTGATACCATAATTTGTTTTCATTATTACTTCTGAATTCCTGACGGGTGATATATATTATGGTATCAGCTGTTATAGTTATTGTGATCCCATTTTCCCGAACACTGTGAAATGATATAACGATAAATATTGCCCTTATTGTTTTCCAAGAACAAGTTACAGTTTCATTCAAAAATTGCTTATCTCGTTGCAAAATGAGGGCCAATAATCTTGAAGTATCTTTTGCATGTAATTTGCATTTTAATAAATAAACTGATACAATTATTGTTTTACTAAAAGGCTCGCAGGGCATTTCGTGCCCTTAGAGGCATCATAAGGCTCCAAGCACTTATCCGTGGTCATCTGGTGAGGAGACAAGCACTTTCCACTGTGCGCTGTTTGCTGGGAGTTGTAAAACTACAAGCTTCGGTTCGTGGTCAAAGAGTTAAGCTTCGGTTCGTCCAGGATGCTAAACGATTGGATTCTACTGGAGCAAATACTTTGACTGAAAGAGAGAAACCACAACTAAATGCTTTTGTTGCTAAGGTAAAACGGGCCTTATGTATTGCTTCAATATATCGTAATCGAATACTGCCTGACTTGATCTTATGTATTACTACAGATTGAACTGACATCCATGTTAATGCTTAGACAGGCAGAGGGAGAACCTACTGTTTGATTGTTTTTATGTAGTAAAAAATGAAACTGACTGGCTGATCTTAGCAAACTAGTTTAAGAATTGACAAATTGATGTAGATTGTTGCGGAAGCGTAAAAGTAATGGAATCCACCATTATAACAATGACAAAATACGTAAATAAACTGATAAAATACGTAAATAAACTGATAAAGTAAAGAACAAAATAATAAACCTGATTAATAATAAACTCGATTGATAATATTCTCTGATCTGAATATATAACAAGGACAGACCTGACTTCCTTTTATAGGAACTTAGAGACTTCTAGATAGACTCAAATTAGGATTCCTAAATATCAAAGATACTCAAATATAGAAACTTCTAAACCTAGACTTAGTAGGAAATACTAAAACATGGAAACTCCTAAACTCTAACCCTTATGGGCTCGGCCATGAGGCCCTCTAACTAGTTCGGCCGTGAGGCCCATCTTGATGGTCTCCATCATACTCCCCGACCGAGAACGAACTTGCCCTCAAGTGAGACTCAACAATGCAATCCTTAATTCCCACTTCGAGCGAATAGTGCATTGGGGTTGAAGAACACCCACTTGGACGAAATCACTAGCTTCAATCTCATAGTGCAAAGAATCTTGCAAAAATAACTGTAGGGAAGAAACTTCCAACAAATTGCAACATCTCCCGTCATCTTTTAATTTGATGAAGAAGACCACAAACACCACATAATACTTTATGGAAAAATCAACCTTGAATTTCTTCACTTGAACGATCTTCCCACGTTCATCTTCGTGTTGCTTATAAACCAAACTCGAATATGGCTTAATCAAATCTAAACTAGAATGAACTGACCTTTTCAAGCTAAAAGAGGATAATTCACTTTGTTCTTCTTTTTCGTCCGTCATGAAGAAAATTTTATTCTTTTTGTCAAGAACTTCTTCTTCAATACCATCGAACACGGTGACCGAAATAACATTCGAGAACTGTCTACTGGATTCAATCTTTGTCTCCACATATGAAAAATATTCATCTAAAGGAAGAAAAACATACCTAAAGATGTTTTTCAATGTAGTCCAATCGTCGACGAATTTTTTCCCTTGATTAATGAGTCTCCATTGCATTGCATTGAATTGTTCATAGATTCTTTCGGACATTTGTTGTTCAATGAGAAAAACCTTATCTTCATCATGGATATCTTGGTTTATGAACCAATCTTCCATATGTTGAATCCAAAAATTTATATGATATTGACCGTCAAATAGAGGAATTTTAGAAACGGTATTAACTTTTTCTTCATATTTTCGATCAACATAAAATTGTTTTGAATCTCGAAAGGGATCCCAATCTAAACGTGGAAAAATTTTCCAACACTCAAGGAGAGATGTATCCATGAAAAAAATTTCATCTTTTGTTCCCAGATTTTTAAAGCTCTGAATACCAGCTGATGTAGACGCAGCGGAATTAAAATAAGAACAATGAAATAAACGAAGAACTGTAAAGAAAAAGATAAATAAACTAAAACTTAATTAACTTCAATGGTTTTTCTTCAGAGCCATCAAAATTCTGGAATTTTTTTTATTTCTCAAAAAAAAAAATATCTATGGATACATCTCCTCTTGAATGTTGGAAAAATTTTCCACGTTTATGTTGGGATCCAATTAGAGATACAATTCAATTTTATATGGATCGGAAGGATGAAAGAAAAATTCATCAAGTTTCTAAAATTCCACTCTTCGAAGGTCAATTCCATATAAATTTCTGGATTCAACGCATGGAAGATTGGTTCAGAAATCAAGAAGTTCATGACAATGATAAAGTTTTTTTGGTTGAACAACATATGTCCGAAAGAATTTATGAACAATTCAATGCAATGCAATGGAGACTCATTGACGAAGGAAAACAAATCATAGACGATTGGACGACGTTGAAAAGCATCCTCAGGTATGGTTTTCTTCCTCTCGATGAATGTTTGTCATGTGTAGAAACAAAAATTGAATTGAGAAGACAGTTCTCCGAAGTTACTTCAGTCATTAAGATCAATGATATTGAAGGAGAAGTTCAAGGAAAAAGGAACAAAATTCTCTCAATGACCGAGGAAGAAGAAAGAAGTAAATTTTCTTCATCAAACCTAACTTCTATTCGTGATGTGAAGAAACCATGTTCGGACGAATTATTTGATGCATATGCAATTCCGGGAGAAGACATCCTTGTTTCGAATCATAAAATTTTTCCTACACCATATTCAATGCAAAATTCGTCATATTCACCATCACCTCCATCTTCTAATTCTAGTGCTACACGAAATATTTCCGCTACAAAACTGCAATTTTGTCATATATCAGCTAAGGTAGTATATGTGGGTTCTTTCATCGATTTAAAGGACGTCGGGCGATGTCTAAATTTATTGGACGTTTATACGTTGGCATTGTTTTTGCGAGTATCTTGGCAATATATGATTCAGCTTATAGTTGGTGGTATGGTCCAGATTTGTCTTCTACGGATTTTCAGCAAATTTCTTGAAAAGTGGGAATTAGGGATAGGTATGGCGAAGTTCATCATATGCGGGTGCATCAAAAGGTTTTCTTCATTGAAAAGATTCGGGACGAACCTTCTGGGGAACAGGGTGCTGATGCAGGCGCATAACATGTGGGCCCACGTCCACGCGTGCCCACATCCTATTCGGCCATAATAGTAGTCCTAGTTGGTATAGGATTAGGAAGTTACTTTAATTTGATATTTCTTTATTTTGAAGTTTCTATATTTTGAGTATTTTGTTATTTTAGGAATCTTAGTTTGAGTCTATCTAGGAAAGTTTGTTATCCTATAAAAGGAAGTCTAGTCTATTTTATTATTCAGATTGAAGAGAAAAACCATTGAAGTTAATTAAGTTTTAGTTTATTTATCGTTTTCTTTACAGTTCTTCGTTTATTTTATTGTTCTTATTTTAATTCCGCTGCGTCTACATCACAAATGTTGCTTAAGTCCTGCATAAAACACAGATTAGGGTAAAAGAACACCAAAAAAAGATATGATTAGCTACATTAATGCTTTTTCTTAATGGGACGAACGATTCAAGTGTTACCAGTTTGAGGCATAAATATCTGATTGTATGCTTCAGGCAGGGATACTCCATTCCGACCTAGAATTTTCCTCTTTATTTAAGGTTACTATGATGTCGAGGACATAAACTTTGTCTACTTTAACAGTTTCATGCATTATATTGTTGAATTTTCTTCAGTTGGTATGTCAGATCTGTCAATTGAAATTGTTTATTCCTTTCAGTTTATTGGTTCTTCATCCAAATCGATTTACCTACGACTTCAGTATGGTCAAGACGACCCAAATGGAGCAGCGGTCTGGCTTGAACGCTGGACTTCCACTCGTTTCTGGGAACCATTTTTGCAACCAAAGAAGGAATCTGGTTTGAAATCCAAGACGAAACCAGGTATCTTCCAAAATGTAGCAACTGGTCCAAGCCGGTCAAAACATGTTGTCCGCAAGAACCCTGAGGCAAATGTTGATAATGGTTCTACTCTTTCCACTTCTGTATCTGAAAAACCTAAGCGGAACTTTAGGAAAGCTTCAGCTCATCATGTAGACCCAGTGGAAGATCATCCACAAAGTGAGCTTGAAAAGGTTAAGCGAAATTTGAGAAAGATTTCTAATTCGACAGGGGAACCTACTGATCAGCTAGAAGTTGAGACTGAGACCCCAAAGAAAAATGTGCGGACCAAGCCCATTGACGAGCCAAACGAAAAGATTCAAAAGGTCTCAACTGTGGCAGCAACTGAACAACCGGACATTCTGGTTGAGTCTGTGAAGCAGATGCATATTATGAGAGAGGAATCAAGTTCCCTAACTCATGATATTCTGGAAGAGAGAACAGAAAAATGTACCGAGAATACTGAACATGCAACAGAAGGGTTTAAACCAACTGATAATGAGCCCTCTATAGAACATTCACCAGCTGATGGGGCAGTTAATGTTCTTCACAAAGGTCATGCTCCAGTTGAGTTACCACCTCTGGGTATCACTGAAGAAGACCGAAATGTGCCTCTGACTAAGACCGAGTTAATTCAGAAGGAAGAACAGAAAACCAGCAAAAGAAGGGCTTCTCTGCCGGCAAAGCAGGAGAATTTGGAAAACAGGTTAGAAAGGATTCCGAGACAACCAAGCTATATGGCAGCAACTGAATCTGCAAAGGCGAAACTGCGAGGGCAAGACTCCCCAAGGTTTGTCCAGGATGGTGCTGAAAATAATGGTTTCTCCAGGAGACATTCTCTGCCATCACCTACCAGTGCAAAACTAAACATACTACCACGCACACAAAGAGTTGCCCAAACGAATGGCAAAGGTGTAACTAAGAATGATAGATCGTTGCTGTCTTCTAGAGACGGAAAGGGTAAGCTTTTACCAATCTTTGAATTTATTTTCACTTTTCTTTTCTCTTTTTTCCATGGCTGGTTATATTTCACAGTGCCTTTCTTGAGCATTATTCTAATATTGCATAGCCAAATGATGCTTCTTTCTCCTAAAGTTGTACTCCGAGTTTGACTCAAAAGTTCATCTGACCAGATACTTTCATCCACTTTCTATAATCTTTGTGATTTTTGCAACCCGCTCCTGAATGAAAAGCGACAAATTGGTACTAGTCGACATAGTTGGGCTTTTGAAGAATCACCGTCGATTTAGTCTTTACTAAGAAGAGTCATTTAGGCCTCTTCGATGTTGTCGGGCTTTAGCCTCTTTCATTTCTAGGTTTGACTTAGGCCGTTATCGTGCTTATCACATCTTCATGATGTATCAATGCCTTGTAACGACTAACATAGATCTTACTCGATTTCTCAAAAGAAGAGTAATTTATTGTTTTCGACAAATCTTGGCTGTTGTTAATTGACACTCTTTTCCTCTTCCTCTTTCAGACAAGGTTGTGCAAGCAGAATGGAGGAGGTAGTTTTGCATAAACTTTTGGTTTCAAGATGATCCTCTCAAGGAGACAGAAGAATAGCAAACTCAATTTCTACTTCCAGCTTTCTTTTGGTTATTGTGGCCTATAATTCTATTAAAACCTGAATCTTTGCTCTAATAGATTATAAATATTTAGGCATGTGATGTGTTTGATATGTAGAGAGAAAAATAAAACTCAGTTATGACATTATGGTGTAAAATTCTATTAACATTTGAAACTTTGCTTTGGTAGATCGTGAGAGAGAGAGAGAGAGAGAACACCATACGATTTCCTCCAGGGTGCGGCCCTCTTTTGACACTTCCCGTGGGCCTCCGACTGCCCAGTCCGTGGGGTTCACCAAGAGTGAGGGTGGGCCAAGAGCAATTTGGGGGAGCTATAGAGTATAGACCCACCTTTCCTCCTGACCGAACAACAAGGAGCACACTGTTTACCAACATTTTGCTTTCCTTAATAACAATTGTCCACTAAGACTTACTCCATGATTGTCATCCAATATCTCAAGCCACTACAACTTGGACAGTAACAACTATTCTGAACTTCTACTAACGAACATATCACATAATATACTTACTCATCACTATCATCGTCATCATAAGAATCATCGGTGTCTGATAAATCGGGAATGAAGATACCAACTCCATTTTCATCATCCGCAAAGAACTGTATATGTTGATGCATATCATTCCTTAACAAATTCTCTTCCTCAATTTGTTCAAGATGTTCCATATCATTGCAATGGTCCATCACTACTTGCAGAACAATGGGGGAGTTTTCTTGAATGGCTTCCTGTTCATGGGTTTTAAAGAAATGGTCATAATTGTGAACTATCAAACCTGGAAAGTTGTCAAAGTCCTCGGCGATTGTCACTTGAACAGAGGTGGCTTGTGAATATGGAACGACATTGTTGACGACACTCCAACATGCCTTGCTTATCTCCAAATGAAGAGGAGAAAGGTTTTCCCTGTAATCTTGAAGGAAGAGAGTTTGCTCCCTTTCATATGTAGGAGCAAGATATTCAGCCTGCACAATTCAGTAAAATCCAGATATGTTTCTTATGGGAATTATCTATTTAATCTAAGTTCAGTTTTTCAACACTGAAAAACATTTGCAAAATTGAAGTACTAAGTTTGAATATTTGATGTTTTGTTATGAATGAGAATACCTGAATCGTAAGCGATTTTAAAGACTGTGCACGTACTATTCTGCAATTTGCAATATCCAGAGCTTGAAAGTCTTTCATATCTTTAACAGACCAAGTGCCAATTTTTAGATCGAAAATATCTCTGACTTGCTCTTGTGACATCTCAGTAACCTCGGGAGGTTTTGAAGAGGCTTCTCTTCTCAGTTCCAAGATCTTTGAGAGGTAATAAGCTTCAGTTTCTGCTACGATACTTAGACTTCTCTCTTTTTCTTTTCTTAGTTTTTCGAAGAACTCGCTTTGGATGGCTTCTATATTAGACTCTTCTTCGACGGATAATATCCGAACCCAACCTGACTGTAGCTCTTCATATGATGACTCACTAGAAATGTTGATTGTTCTACCACTTTTCAGCTGCTCACATAGCCAAAAGTCACCCGTAAATATACTAAAATGTATGGATTCACCCACCTCGACAGCTCGATATTCATGGATATTACTAATTGGTCTTGTATCATCGCAGAGTGTCACATTTATATGTGTTTCTCGCTGAGGGAGTGAATAAGTTTCCGCATCTGGATTATTATTTGTTTTCATTTCATTGAGAATCCTAAAGGTATCTGCATAATCTTGATATGTATCACGTGATAGGAACGCAACCATGACCCATGCACAAGAAACTGTTGATTCTGGCAATCGGAACGTAAGAGAAACACTAGAGACCTTATCCATTTTATGAAAATTCTCAAACAAATCATCCTTGTTCAGCACGGTCTTGGTTGCAAAATGCATAGCCGGTGCATATATGTACATCTAAGAAAAACAGACAAGTAGATGTTTCAGACATCAGGAAAGAGTACCTGTAGTTAGATCAAATGGAGAGCGAGAGAGAAAGAGAAGAGAGAGATCAAAGATTACCTGCAGTTTCTGCAACCATTCATCTCCATGATAACAAAAACCCCAATACGTTATAAATATGTGCATCTCTTGCAGTGATCTGACAAGCTCCAAGCCTTGTATATAATGCAAGTTTGTACATCCCACTGTATCAATCTTTTTCAGATTTTGGAGCATTTCAATACATTGAACAAGAGAGAGCTCTGGGCAATGATTTAATCTGAGCTCTCTTAACCACATGACCATCCCGGTAGGAATCGAGACAAGCTGTAACCGAAGGCAACGTACTACTTCAAGCACATGAAGCTTCGGGAACACTTCAACTGCAAATAAACTGTTACAGGAAACTATAGAAAGAGAAACCAAATTGGGAAATACACCTTCTGCTATCTTTATCTCTGAGATAGGAAGATCTTGAAGTTTTAGGCACGTCAAGGATGCACAGTACTCGGATATCCTTGATAAACACTCATCTGAGACATTACAGCCATCAAGTACAAGGTTTCGGAGTAAAGACAAGCTTGAAAATCTTTCATGGGATACGGAAAGACTGAGGTTTCCTACTAGTTCAAGTTGTAATAGTGCTGATAGATCAGTCAAGCTAGAGGGTAGCTCGGAAAGTTTCTTACAGTAATGTATGCACAAGATTTCTAAATTACATAGCTGTCCAATTTCCTCGGGCAATTCCACTAATCCACAGTGATATATTTTCAGATCTTTCAGTCCCTTGAGTTTCGCAACTGAGCAAACTAAGTTCTTAAGAGCAAAACAACTAGTAAGAGTAAAATGGGTTAAGGATGAAAGATCCCCAAGAGACCATGGAAGCTCCAGCAGATCAGGACCCTCAATGTACAGCGATGTCAATAACGAGAGTTGCCCGTAATTACCAAGGAGATTTGTGTAACCGTTGATAGATAACTCAAGCGTACGTAAATTATTGGCTTCAACAATAGCATTCAGAAGATCAAGAGCTTCTTCTGCAACCGGAGAAAGTTGGGGCTCTAATATTCCACACCCAGAAAGATATAAGTTTTGCAGTTCTGAAAGAGTTTTAGAGGAGTACGGGATCCTCGTCAAATTTTTGCAGCCACGTAGATCTAAGGAAATAAGATTGACTAACTCTGAAAAGGAATTAGGTAAAGATACCAGTTTAAGACACCCATTCAAACCCAAGAAAAACAAATTCTTCAAATTCCCAATATTTAAAGGAAGGTATTCCAGAAAACTGCAACCAGACAAGTCTAAATACGTCATAGATTGAGCATTGCAAATCTCATCAGGAAGAAAAGTAAGAGCTTTACAACCCTTCAAGTCAAGTACTTCCAGGTAGTTTAGTACTCCAATTGATGCTGGGAGTGATCCAAGATTAACGCATCCTTGGAGATGGAGATGTCTTAGTTGCAGAGGAATCTGAAACCATAAAAGATAATATTAATTAAACACCAAAGAAGTATTATCGAGAGGAAATGCCGGAGAAACCAACCTCAGTGAGTTCATCTGAAACCCACAGAGAAGATAACTTCCCTCCCTCTAACTGAAGAACCCAGAGCTTGCTGATAGGCAGTTCTAAAGGAAGACAGTTATGGGGGTAGAATCGCCACCTAAGCCAAATAATGCTTTCCGGTAATCTGCTGAGTGCTCCGACAACACATGCATCTTCCAGCATAAGCAGTTTCAACTTACTCATTTTTGAAAAGCATTCAGTGGGCCATGGACCAAGAGTGTCATCTTCATATTCCTTCCATGTTATGTCCGATCTACGGACACCATTTACATCAGGCAATGATGATCTTTCTGATCCTTTAACCACCAAACTTAAGTATTCCAAATTTGTGAAACCCTGTATAACCAGTTACCAGTATATTTCATGAAATGACGACTCTACTATTAACTAGCAACAAATAATATAGTGCAAAGTCCACATGAAAGCACGATATATAATAATAATATCTTAAAATGCACAACTCACAAGATTTTGAACCAATGCTTTCTGAACATCTCTAGGCCTCCATAAATGTGTAATATTTCTTCGATCTGTTCTGTTAACTTCATCAAGAGCTTGGGTAATGTATAATTTCAGTTGTGGATGAATTGAAAATTTGTTTAGATTGTAATCCACTGCATGTTTAGATACAAGCTCATTGAAGACCTTCTCGCCTTGTATGCCTGAGGCATCCCAGAAGCTCAGAGCGAGGTCACAATCTTCATCATGAAAGAAACAAGCAATATCAAGAGCCACCTCCTTCTCTACCTGGTTAAAGTTTTCAAAGAATGACTCAAATTTCCTTCTAAGTTCCATGGGTAAAATATCAGAAACTTTTGATAAAGTGTTCTTCCAGTGAAATTTATTTGTAACACCTGCCAGTAATCGCCCAACTAATTCTAGCGAAAGTGGTAATCCATCACAAAGCTCAAGATATTTTTCAATGAAAGTTTCAAGCTCAGGATAGGTTGACTCTTTTTTCGTCATCGAGTGCATAAGAAGAAGCTCCTTGCTCTGGCATTTATCCAGCTTCTTCACTTCATAGTACCAGACATTGTCAAATTCTCTCAGTAACCCACTATCAGTAGTAGTAACCAGAACAACACTACCAGGGCTTAAAACGTCGTTAACGATTAGAGCCTCCAACTGCGTAGAATCACTTACATCATCTAGAACTAATAGTACCTTCACCCCTTGGAGACGCTTCTTGAGAAGTTTGATTCCTTCATTGACATTACGAACTTCAACATCAAGCAAAAGCAGTTCTTTTAATAGCATATTTTGTATGCTCACAAGACCAGAGCTCTTTACTTTCTCTTTAACTCCATCAACAAAACAAACAGACGTAAAAGAAGACCGCGAGGCATTAAAATACCCCTTTGCTACTGCAGTTTTCCCTATCCCTGCCATACCAACAATGCCTAGGATACAAGGGGTATCCTCGACAGACTTGGCGTAGTCAACCAGATCATCTAATTCCTGAACCTTTTCTATAACAGCAACTGGATATTTAGCAATCTCCATCTCCACATTCCGTACTCTTTTAACTACAACCTGAACCACGGTCTTAAAAAGGTTGTCTTTTCTACTGCACGAACAACAAAATATAATTTGTTAAATTTTTCATAACATTATAGTGCACGAAACTATTAGTAAAATGATTGTATTAGATAAATGAACTTCACATCTCTACCGCCTATTCAGGAGTATTGATGTTCTGGTGAACTATCGTTAGCATTACATCACTTCTCGACACTAGAAATATCCAAAAGTACCCCAGGCACTTCCTAGAATGTATTCTTCTAGTATTAGTTTCAAACTTTCAATATTGTTAATAAAATTCTCCACTTGAATGAAAATTGTAACTATACCCTCCAATGTTTGGGATCCCCGTAAGAAGCCTCTAAAGGTTCCCATTCAAACCTCTAATGACAGACCAATTGTTAGAAATTTAAAGTTAGATTTGCTATTTCAATAGAAACCCAACAGTCATCAGTCCAATTGTGATAGTCCCACATCGTTCGGAGCTTGGGATTTAGGTGTGAGCTCTGGTGTAGTAAGTGCAAAGGTCACTCGGGTTGGATCGAGGAGTCTTGAATAAAACATGTACTCATGTGGTATGTGGATTGGTCGGGGAAGCAAAAGCTTATTGTTAACTGCCCTATACCTGTTTGGCTTTGGGGTTGGTCGAAAAAGCGAGAACAATATCGATAACTGCTCAAACTCAGATGGTAGCAGAACTAAAATAAGGAGCAAATAAAGAGGATACTAAGACAGGCCAACTAGAAATTAGTAAGGCTACTACTAACCCATTGAAATCACTCAATCTTGGACCAGGAATTGATGAAACTTCTTGTAGTGTCTCCTCCCATTTCTTTATATCAACTGAACTGAATTCTTTATCCTTCTTATGCTTCTTAAACGCCATCGAAAATGGCCCACGTCTTACATCCTTCAAATCCTCTGGTTCAACACCGAAAAACACAGGAATCAAAACAGCCTCATTTCCCATCTTCTTCATCTTCTCCATCATTAACCTCACCTCTTCCAAGCACCAAGCTGACTCTGCAAATCCTTTGCTAAATATAACAAGCAAAACAGTTGAAGAATTGATTGCTTCAACAATTACACCACTGAGATTTTCCCCTTTGAAAATCCCATCAGTGTCAAAAAAGCTATTGACCCCAAGTCTTTTCATTTCTTCATGGATATCAGCTGCTTCCTTCTTAGCATCTGATCCTCTGTGTGAGATAAATACATCATATGATACTACTCGTCCACGAACATCTTCTGGAATTAGTAGTTCACTAGCTCTTTCCAACCCTAATGTCGAATCTATTGACTCTGAAACTTCCGAATGATTCGGAAATCCAACCCATTTCTTCATTCTCGAAATCATCCCAAGTGACGTAAAAGAAGAAGTCATTTCCAAAACAATTGAGAACCAATTTCAAACAGTTGAAGATAGAAGGGGACCAATTTGATATACTAAAATCCAATCTTTGGTAAAACAATTTAAGGAGATGCAGTAGGAAGCATAATTTAGGGAAAAAAACCCTAGTTTAAATCTTCTTAGAGAAAGAGAGAAACAAAGATAATGAAGAAGAATGAGAAGAGGATAAGATGAAGGAAGGTTCGAATAAATGCAGAAATGAAGTAAAAGTCGTCTTTGAGGAAAGAATCTGTTTGACTTCATTGTTTAATAGTATTTCTTTGATTAACTGGCTAAGTTTCCAGGAGACGGAATGGGTTGGAGAAGAAAGTCTAGAGAGAGAGAGAGATTAGGTTGACATTCCCGCCATTCAGAAGTATAATTGGGGGAGGGTTATTCATTCTGTAATAATTTGCTCAAAAAAGAAACGGAGTGGCGGCCTTGTTCGCGGTTGGTTAATTTTTATATAAACTTGATTTATTATATTTAAGTAATTAAAGTTAATTTTAGTGAGGTCAGCAAACTAGTTGGTGGAGTTAATAGATAAGTTAATGAAATTAGTGGATAAATTAGTGGGGATGAAGTTAGTAGTTATCTTAGTTTTTTTTTTTTTCTTGTGAAAGTAGGAAATTGCCTTTATTTATTCGCTATCAAACTCAAAGTAATATTGGCCAAATCTGCCACCAATTGACTTACAATGCAACTAGGAGTCTAGTGATCTCTTCAATTTTAAATAAGTTTAAATTAAAAACATGTTTCGCTAACAAGCGACTTGGTTTGCCGTTCTCGGGCAAAATAAAAACGAACAATTTCTAATGATTAGAGTTTTTCTTTTGATCTCTGCCAATACTGATCTAATTTCCCAAGGACCGTCATTCGGGTTTTCCAAGCATACTTTCATAATCGATAATGCATCTCCCTCCGGTATATAGTCGTATTCATGAATAGAAGATGCTAATGTTATCGTCAACTTCGCCGCTTTTGCCTCGGCTTCCAGTGCTGATGACGCCCAAGTAAGTGAAGTCATAGCCATTATGAATTTCTCATTTCGTCTTCTACAACCCGCTGCTAGAGCAGCTTTCTCACCAACAAGTGCTACATCAAAGTTTGTTTTAATTCTATCATTATCCGGTGGTATCTAGTAATTTTGAGTTTGGAGTAGTGGTCTTAGTTAGTGTTTGAAGTTTTGGTCTATAAATAGATCGGTCTTTGTAGTTAATTTCATCAAATCAAGTTAAGTAATAAAATTCAATTCAGTTAAATATCTTATTAATTCTTCTTTGGCATGCAGTGGTTTTAAACCAAATGTGGAAGGGTTACAGTAAGTAAGGGATATAAAGTGTTTAATCTCAATATTGATAATGAGACAATAGCTTCCCATTCTCAATTATTAATTAAGATTGCACCAATTTTTCCTCATACTCATGATACCTCAAATTTAAAGTTGCTTCCAAATTCATCTCGTACTCGAGTTATGCCATCAAAGTTTAATGGTTGTGTTGTAACAATGATAATGATGATTCTAACGAAGACTTTTCAAATTTTGCAGATTGTGATCATATTACTTTTGAAGAAGCATTAAAAAATGTGGGCGATTATGGATGACGAAATTCATTCAATTGAGAAAAATGATACTTGGTGTTAATTTTTCTTCTTGTAGGAAAGAAATCCTAGTTATGTTAAGAGGAATCGAGAAGACAAAGTATTAAGGTTGAAAAAGGCTTTTTACTGATTGAAACAGGCATCGATGGCTTGGTACACTCGTATTGTTACATATTTCTTAGATTGTGGTTTCGGAAAATGTCCTTATGAGCCTACTGTGTATATCAAATTTAATTCTCATATTGTATGTTTGTATGTATATGATTTGATATTCAGAAAGAGTGATACAAAAATGTTTGAAGAATTCAAGTAGACAATGACTAACAAATTTGAGATGATAGATTTAGAGCTAATGTCATAGTTTCTCAGTCTTGCAAACAGTACAAAATTTTTTCGTATGACAGAAAAAATATGCTACAGATATCTTGAACCAGATCACAATGAAAAATTGTAATGGAATTAAGACTCCAATTGAATCAAGACAGTGTTTAGACTTAACGGTAAGGGTGAATTTGTGAATCCAACTTTATTAAAAGTCTAGTTGGTAGTCTTCGTTATTTGACTTCTAACCTGATATTGTGTTTGGAGTGGGGTTCATAAGTAGTCAGATACATTTGCAGGCAACAAAAAGAATTTTAAGGTACATCAAAGGTGCCCAAACTCATGAAATTTTGTATTCACCTACTGACAATTTTAATCTGGTTATTTTACCGATATTATTGGGCATGTGATATTAATGACAGGAAAAACACTTCTGATTTTGTATTTCAATTTGGTTCAAGTGTATTTTCTTGGTCATCAAATAAATAACAGATGGTTGCACTTTCAACTGTAGAAGCTGAATATGTAGTTGCAACCTCATGTGTCAGTCAAATTATTTAGTTACGACATCTACTCGATGAATTGAATCAGTAGCAAGAATGTCCTACAATTATATTTCGTGACAATAAATCGACTATTTCCTTAACAAAAAATTCAGTATTTCATAGAAGAAGTAAACACATTGATATAAAATATCATTACATTCGTGATCTTGTGAAGGACAATAAAATTGATGTGAAGACTTGCAAATCAGAAGAACAAATGGCTGACATTTTCACCAAGTTATTGAAGGTTGATTCATTTTTCAAGTTGAAGATCATAATGGACATTGTACCGTTTGAGTTTAAGGGAGGGTGTTAATTTTATATCAACTCAAAATTAATTAATTTTATTTAAGTAATTAAAGAGTTAATTTTAGTGGGATTAATGTACAAGTTAGTGGGGGTTAATGAATAAGTTAGTAGAGTTCATGGATAAGTTAGTGGGGATGATGTTAGTAGTGGTCTTAGTTAGTGATTAAAGTTTTGGTCTATAAATAGACCAGTTTTTGTTATTTCTTCGAGTCAAGTTAAGTAATTAAATTCAGTTCAATTACTTAATTCTTCTTTGTGTGTGCAAAAGTAATTTTCCTTTATCATTCGGAAATTAAAGTCTTTTAATTTCCAGCATTAATTTGGTAAGTTGGTCTGACACATAAGCTAACACCACTACGCCGTAATGGGCGTTAGAAACGGGCGGACCCATTCAGCCATTCGCCACAAGCTCTTAGTTAAATTAGGTTGGTCGGGCAGAACCTGAACAAACATATAAAATATTCGGGTTAATTAGGTCGGGTAAATACTTACATTGGGTTGCCCATTGACTGCTTATCAACCCTAGTTAGGATCAGGTTTTGTGGGTCCTAAAGACAGTTTCAATTTCTCAACCGTTTGGAGAGAAAGAGATTGAAAGAGGAAATTGGAAAGCTATAAAAAGAGGAAATGTGACTCTAATTAAAAATGCCCCAGCTTTTTCATGGGCAAATTGGGCGGGTCACCGTTAGTATTCATATTAGGGTATTTCGGGTCGGGAGACGGGACCTTACTCTGAATGCACGACTTTATGGGTTGGGTTTGCACGATCCAGGGACACATGAAGGTATCTCATACCGGGGGATACACGCGGGTCACGGGTTGCTCTCCCAACAATAGGTGTTGCCTTACATGCCACACCAAACGACACGGGCGGGTTGTACGTAGTCGGGTGGACTCGCCATGACAATGGTTGGTATGGTTCGCCAACCATACTGGTAACCTAGTTGGTCAGTACATATACTCTGCAATGTAGAGGTCCCAGGTTCGATCCTATGGAAGTGCAACTCCAGGAATACTGAACTTGGGTATAAATAAAGTAGTTTATGTAGGCTTTAGGTCATTTAATTCGTCAAGCTATAGGCCATTCAATTCGTCGGGCTTTAGTCCAGTAGTATTTCGGTAGTTATCGTGTTTATCACATCGTCTCGATGTATCAATGCCTTGTAAAGACTAACGTAGATTGTAGTCGATTTCTCAAAAAGAAAAAAAATAGATAGCCGAATATTTTAATCCGATATGCATTTTTGTATTTCAAATATATAAAAATCATATCGATTATTTTTCAGATATCATATACAAATAGTGCACTATTTATATTCAAAATATCCGATCAAGAAAAAATATTATATATTTAAGTCTATTACATATTAATAACATTAGATCATAATAACTAGGGTTTCTCTCTTGGCTAACGCCTTCATGAAATAAAAAATAAATTTTAAACACAATGATGAACTAAAAAACTATAATATGACTGATGAAAAATTTACTTCTAACATTCTATTTATCTGCAATATAAAAAAAAAACTCGGTTTTGGAAGGAAAAGTAAAAAAGCTAAAAGATATAGGGGATGGCTGGGAGAAAATAATGGGATGGTGGAGAGAAGATATGCAATTTTTGCAACCACTTCCAAGATCTTGTTCTCATTATTTTAACTGATGGAAGATATAACTAGGTTTTCTCTGCGTCTGTAGGACGCAACAGTTCTTTCTTGACTAACGTCGGTAGATGACATTTAATAACGTGGGTAGTAGTTATTTTAGGGATATCCTAACTAATTTTAGTCGGTTTACGCTAATAGGTTTCTTTTTGAGTCGATATACATGAAAGAGAATTTATTTGAAATGCCAGACGTGATCTTAATTGAACTCTCAACAAAAATAGATAGTCAGACTTATCCCTCTCATAGCCGACTGAGTTGTTTTATTGTAATAGATGAGGGGTGGCTTCGATTTCCTCCACACTAATTTTTCCTCCTGCCGCGGTCTTCTCCCATGATTCTTGGGTATCAAGTAAATGTCGATAATAGTCTTGCAGTTAAGTTGTTAGAAGTTGACATATCTAACAATTTCTAATATAAATGAGGGTATAAATGTTCAATGGTTGAGGCCCAACGTAATTAAGGGTTTGATGTTTTAGATTTTGTATGTCACTTTCGAAATAATGATTATATACTAGATAATGTTATCATATGATTTAAATTGTGGCTTAAGGGTTAATAATTTGAATCATGTTTAAGATGTGAAGGGTTTAAGTTATTTGAGGCATCCTAAATGATTGAGCCAACCTGATAGGTTGCGCCACGTAAGGTGATTTTGGGCTCTTGTTTTTGGAAAAATATACCATATGTCCATCCTAAGAATTTTTTTTGTTGGAAGGGTCTATTCTAAGTAAAGTATCTTTTTTTTTGATAAAATTTTGGCGTTGGCCTTATTTATTCATTCAAATATTCAGCTACATTGGAATAGCTCCAATTCTAACACTCTTACAATGCATTGTGGGGGGTTGAATTCCTCCCACTGTTTACATAGTTTAAGCATGAAAGCCTCTTTTGCTAGATAATGAGCAATCTCATTGTGTTCTCTAGGGATGGCATAAAATCTCACCTCATCAAACAGTTGTACTTCATCATGTATATTATTGATTATATTTGGAATTTGCCAAGGAATACTAGTATTCTTCGATTCACAAGCTGTTATAATCGATTTCGAATCTCCTTCTATCACCACTCTTCTGTGTGAATGGTCCTTAGCTAACCTCAGTCCCATTAAAACCGCTTTTGCTTCCGCCTCAAGCGCACTTCCTGCAATATAGTACTCCGTTTCAGCAGCTATGAATGAATTGTTATAGTTTCTCATAACCACAGCTGATGCCCCTTCTTCATTTTTGTATGATCCATCCACATTTAGTCTTACTTCATCTTCCATTAACACACCCCTTGTTGCTCTTTGTGAATTATTTTCCAAATTTGTATAGTTGCTGTCCCCATTTTTGTAAAGTATCTATACTTGTAATTTCTTGATCATTTAGATCTTTTTCTAAAGTCCAAATTTTAACTTATGATTTGTATGGATGTACTGACACTGAGGTGTTGTTTGTTTTTCTAGATTTTCAGATCTGAAATCTGAATTGCAACCCAATTCAGATTTCAGATGTTTGTTTTTTTATTAGTGAAATCTGAAATGTTGGGCTGAATTCTTAAACATCTGAATTGTCTGAAAAAAATGTCTACTTTTTTCAGACTTCAAAACAAGTCTGAAATAGAATGAAATTGTCTGAAAATGTGTAAAAGACATTTATGCCCATTGTTAAGTGTTTTGAAAGTTTGTCCCCACCCTCATCACCAGTGGCTATCCTCCACCACCGGCGATCTCCGCCACCACCACCATTATCGGCGATCTCCGCCACCACCACCATTACCGGCGATCTCCGCCACCACCACAAATGACAAATAACAAGAATTTATTTAACTTCTTCGCCAAAAAAATTTGATCTTTGATTCATAAAATAAACCCTAGATTCACTAGAGAATGGATCCAGAAAATCAATTATAAAGAAAAATTAAACCCTGATCCCATAAGAAATCAAACATGTATGAAGTAATGGAGGAAGATCTCCTGAACCAACTCCTCGTCACAGTAAAGCTTGAAAAATACCCTTTCTCTCTCTAGAACACCATAGCTTTTATAATACCAACAGACCAGTTGTTGTAGACCCTTTTCGAAGAACAATCAATAGGCTCCTCCGTTTCCTCTAATATGATGAAATCCTAGATTCATAGTCTCATCTGAATCAAGGCGATTTTCAAACGTATTCGCCTCTGATTTTGAGGGATTTTCCACATAGAAGGTAATCTTCTCCTCCGTCTAGCCTCTGTGTGTGTAGATCGGAAAGGGTTTTCGATTCCTCCAACAAATGCTTCACAGAATCAGGACCAAGACTAACTATGGTTCTTCCGAAAACCCAAACGAATCCATTGCTATTTAAAGTCTCGTAAAATCCAGTTGATTCTAAGGTATTTGGGTAGGTTAAGAGGTTGTAGAGAGAGAAAGAGTAAACAGATGATGTTTTTGTGTGGATTGAAGGAGAAGAGGCGGCAGATGGAAAGAAGAAGAGAAATGAATTAGGGTTTCAAGTTTGGGTCTTTTTAAACCAATAAGGATATAAGTGTCAAATATAAAATTCAGACACAACCATTCAGATTGAAAAAACAAACATCCAAATTGTAAATTAAGTTAGTCAATTCAGATTCAGCCAATTCGGTTCAGCTAATTCAGATTCAACCAATTCAGATTCAGACAAAGAAAAAAAACAAACACAACCTGAGTGTGGACTTTGGTGTTTTTTCGTTAAAAGGGTCTTCTCTGAGTAAAGTATATGTACTTGTAATTTCTTGATCATTTAGATTTTTTTCGAAGGTTGTGTTTGATAACAACTTGGGGGAAAAAAAAAATAGAGAAATATTTACTCAGAGTAATATTTACCCCGAGAAACATTTACTCCGCAAATATTTTCATATTTTCTTTTGTTTGTTGTGATAAGGAAAAATAATTAAATTTCTGCTTTTTTCTTTTTCCATTGCTTGGTTTTCTATTTTTAAAACAAAACGTTTTTCTTTCTCAAAGTGTATATTCACAAATTTCTAGTTTTCATATCCTAAACTATTGTTGGAGGCATTCAAGTAGCGACACCTTCAAGATCGGTGATACTGTCAAAACCATTGCCAATATAATCCAATACAAATCTTATAACGGGTGATATTATGGAACTTTTCTAACAAAGTAGAAATGAGTTATACCATCTTATAACAATAATTTGCATTAACAAATTGTAGTTGTGAGGAGGACAAATGTCTGAGCTCAAGCACCAATTTGGTGGATAGAGCACATGAACCAGGTGCACATGTCAATGGATCTACCAATACACATTGTAGGTCTAAATCTATAACTTAATTCATCCCTCATTTTTCTCTAACTTGATTTCTTTCCTCAAAAACCAGAAAAGACACCCACTAGCGCCATTGTCACGATTCATATTCAATACTCTGCTCGTCAACAACCTCCATTTGTTTATAGTTTATCAATTCCTTCAACGAAATTTTTCACTTTTTGCAATGCATCACTACATATAACTCAAAGAGTTCAATTCATCACTACCTATATATATATATATATATATATATATCTTTTCCTGTGAAACTTGGGATCCAAATCTCAATCAAGTTGAATAAGTAAAGATAGTTGTTTTAAGTCATGGTTGTAATCCAGATTTTTTTAGAGAAAGAAAGAGGGATAAAATCATGAATATGAAGCTTCAACTCCACACTTGGAAGATAAAAAAATCGTTTTTCTCTCTTTCTCTCTCTACCCTTGTGATAACCTACCTATGTGTTGTTTCAACAACAAAAAACCAACCTATGTCTGAGAGAGAGAAAAGCAAAAGGAGTATGGAGACTGTGAGAGGGATATAATTGTGAGAGAGAAAGCAACAGTAAAGGGTAGAAGAGAAGTATTAGTTTTGACCGGAGAAAGTTTTACCCTGGTATTAGGTGGGTAACAAATTCCCCCTGATTTAGGGAAAAGTGGGGAAATTAAGTTACGTGACAAGCTTTTTCCTTTCCCCCTAAACGGCTACCAAATACATGGAAAATATAAATTTTATAGAAAGTTTTTCTACTTTCTCTGGGAAAAACACGTATCAAACACACCCTAAAGTCCAAATTCAAAACTTATGATTTCTATGCACGTATGACACTGAGTAGGGACTTTGTATTGTTTTTTTTGTTGAAAGATTTTTCTCTAAGGTTGTGTTTGATAACAACTTGGGGAAAGGAAAAAAAAATAGAGAAATATTTACTCTGAGTAATATTTACCCTAAGAAATATTTACTCCAGAAATGTTTTCATATTTTCTAATGTTTGTTTTGTTAAGGAAATTTTTGTTCCATCTTTTTCTTTTTTCGTTGTTCGGTTATCTTTTTTAATAAAAAAACACTTTTCTGAAAGGGTCCAAATTTAAAACTTATGATTTGTATGCACGTATTGACACTAAGCTTTTTGTATTGTTTTGTTTGCTGAAAGGGTCTTCTCTAAGCAGTAGTTGATCTTTGTAGGGACTAGAGGGATTTATAGCCTCCCCTCAACTTCGATAAATAAGTACATGATATTTTAAACAAAATTCAACAAAAAAAATTGAAAAGGTACAAGCAGACGTGCTTCTGAATTATGATATATGCTCTTGTTAGCTCAATGGGTAGAGCTTTGCATCGTAGACATTGATCTCGCGAGTTCGAGTCCTTCTTTCTTCTCGTTTTTCTCTTATTTGTGTGAAAAAAACTGGACAAATACAAGGTTGTCTGTTGTAGTGACACCCAGACACTAAATTAAATGATTTCGGGCTAATTGGTTTTTGAATCAGGATTAAGCAAATAGTTGCAGGTTCGATTCTCACGACACTATTTTACTGTTATTTTTTAGGGTTTTTTTTTGGATATTTTACCAAATTTTCTAACTTTACAAAGACTATTTCATAAAGTGAGTGGTTGAGTGATAGTATGCTCGTATAGATAGAAAATGATTTATTTATGGAGATTGATAAATGAGATAATTAAAAAAAACTTGTAAAGATCTATTATAAATTTAAGAATTATAAAACTATGAAATCTATCTAAAGACTAAAATATTGGAGTAAGTTTTTGAATAATTTAGTGTCAATCCAATAACTATATCAATAATTTTCTTTTATTATTTACTTAAGTTTGTATTGTTGTATTCTGGAATAAACTTTAGACCCCCCTAAAGATAAATTTTTGATACGCCACTGCCTCTAACTCAAGTAAAGTATCTATACTTATGATTTCGTTGTGTAATTCTGAGATTTATCTCTGCTAAAAATAAAAATCACCATTTCAGTTGCCTTTGAGTCTTTGACCATAGCGTGGCAGTGATATGGAAAAAAGTTGTAACGTCCTGCACGTGAATCAACTTACTTTTTAGCATATGGCATTCTAAAAAAGGTTAGTTTTATTTTGGTCCACTGAATATGACCAACTCATTAAAATGACCTCGTAAAGATGGTCAACTTTTAATATTACCTTTTTTGAATTTTTCTCTTCGTTAATCACATTCAATTTTAGCAGTTGTATTAGTTATTTCTTTATTTACCCTTCCTTCTATTCCTTTTATCATATTTTTCTTTTATCTCACTGTCGTCGTCGGAGGTCGTCGGCGACGGTAGAACGAAACTTTGTCGGCGATCCGTCACCGGAGATAAATTAATTAATTTTTTTTCTTGTCTCACCTCTTCTTTCTTCATCTTACTCCTTTTTTTCTCTCTCCTTCATTCTCTTTCTCTCTTCTTCTTTCATTCACTTTTTCTTCACCTTCTTTTTGTCTTTATTAAGAGTTTATTTTGATTAATAAAAGTGGAAAAAAATTTATGACTGGGATCACATGTTAATTAATACCCATCATTAAAAATGGTATGAAACTGTTTTGCTAGGTGGCAGCCCTTTCAAATAATAAATACTACTACATGTCAAATATGACATTCAATTTCCAATCATAATGATTAAACTTTTTCCTTTTTAAGTTTGAAATTTTGCTTAAAATTTTCCTTTGATGGCAGAATTGAATTTGAAATTGACTTTTTAAAATAGTAACAATTAATGAATTATCTCCTTCAGAAAGATAATTCAATTTTTGAAAAGATTAATAAAATTTTACATGAATAGTAAATGATTATCTCTGTGGACCCCTATAAAAATAGTAAAAAGATTCCTAAAGGCCCTCCCATTATGGCTAAAGGCAATCCCTTTCCACATAAACCCCACAAAAATTTTTCTCAATTTTGATAGAAGTACCATAACACCAGAAGACATTTATCTGCTGCATAATCGAAAACGAAACAAAATAATTATTTTGAGCCAGTATAACTTGTCCTTCATGATCCAATCAATAGGCTGAGCTTTTAATAACAAAAATAATTAGAGAAACGAGACAAGAAAATTACGAATTACAGACAAGGGAAAAAACATAAATATAAGAACTCTGATTTTTATTTAATTAAAGAGATTCAAAATCCCAACAGTACATTACTTCTTTTTTTTTGTTACGACCCAACAGTACATTACTTAGTAACCCTCACTGGCATTTCAAACTCACAGATGGGGCATGTATTAATACCGATCAGCCAATCGGTAATACAATCATGATGAAAGACATCACCACAAGGCATATATGTAACTTCATCTGTAACACCTAACAGTTGATAACAAATCATACATGTTATAGGTTCATCTGATCCGCTGAATAATTCTGTCCGCAATGCCTCAATCGCTGATGGATCTGTAGCTGTATACTCTTCAAAATCATCATCATCATCATCGTCATCGTCATCATCAATATCAGCAATACCAGGCTCTATAGCGTCATGAATTTCATCAATTTCATTGCTTCGAAACACCAAAAGAACGCAAACTTGAAAAGGTACCTGAGAAACATTTGGAGTAGATAGAAATTTCGAAGGAAGTGAACAGAGAATTGGAAGTCTGCTCTCACATAGAAATAATTCGATTAGAAGTATGAAGCAAAGATTTTCAGCTCCGCTCGTGACCGGCTGGTCAACTAAAGCTACCTGCAGTAATGTTAAAACAATGGTAACAACATTATGAACCTGATTCAAGGAACAGCTCATAGGAGATTGAGTTGCGGACATCGCGGCAGAATGATCAAAATAAATAAAGGAAGAGTGATACCAGAGAGCTGATAAGAAATCATGAACAATAACAGAGAATATATAGGCGATTCACAAAACCGAACGGCGGCAATTCTTATGAAACTAAGTGTTATTATTTACCGCAATTGGCGATAATTAATTGTAATTAATCGTTACGATATCCTAATTCGAGTATATAGTAGCAAGTAATTACTTACTATATCTGATAATCTAATTCACATTATCATTTATTAAGAATTAAAATACATTTACGGTTAGAAACCCAAGTAGTTAAGGACGGGGTAGGCTACCCCCCAGAGCCCTGGTCCCTGAGTAGAAATTTGCTTAAGATCGAATACCCCTCAACTACATTGATATTGTTCGCTTTGACACTTCAAAGCCTCACGGTTTTAAAAGGCCTCACTAGGGAAGGGTATTTGACCTCTTAAGAGGAGCACCACGCTCCATCTCACCACCGATGTGGGATTGATTTACACACCCTCCCAAGACCACATCATAGTGGAGCGAATCGTGTTGATAACGTGTTATAGGACGATTTGGATCATCCTTCTGGCTGCTAGTGATATTGTCCTATTTGACACTTCTGGGTCTCACGGTTTTAAAAAGCCTCACTGGGGAGGGGGTGCTTAACCTCTTAAGAGGAGCACCACACTCCATCTCACCACCGATGTGGGATTGATTTACCACATGTATATATATACACATATTATAGCGCAAAACAAGATATAGTAAATTGCTACATTTACAGATGTTGTCACAACAGCTCCTTATCAGGGTTTCTTTTGCCAAGAAGAAGACATTATTCCTCTCGCGACCTACTCTTTCTCGAGATCTCTCTCTCATTATGCAATAGGGATCGCCTGATCCACCTGAGTAAATTGTCGATGGGGTCGAAATTGGTGGTAGGACGAGTTGATCGGCCATATCAAGAACTTTCCCATTTAAGCAAAAGACATCTCGAAAAGGTAAACAGAGTGAGGTTGAGCCACGTGAATTCTTGTTATACAACAAATGCTATTCTAGATTTGCAGCTACTTTTCATAATATTCATGTGTCTATGTATAAACATATATACTGGTTGATCCTGAAACGATCCTAAGCCAATTACGTTATTGGGGGTCAAATAGCTGGCTACCTGATTCCTAAACCAGTCTCGTCCCCAACTGCTTAAGGGTCAAATAGCTGGCTACCTGATTCCTAAACCAGTCTCGTCCCCAACTGCTTAAATCTCTCAAGTGGGAAATCTTGGACCCGAAGAGTTGGCACGGGACCGGCTTGGTCTACCCTAATCTCATTCTGATCCAAGAGTTACTTGAGTAAATAAGTCAACTCCAACTTCTTAGCTAGAATCTAAAGACTGCATAATGAAATGTTTAACTTAAAACCCATAACCCGTGCAACAGTTGTTTAAACAATATCAATAACAGAGTTTTGGCTATAAATCCATCCTATGGGAAGAAAATGGGCAGGAGATCTTAGCTCGGGAAAAATAGACCGGATGTCCAAAATGGCAGAAATGACTGAAATACTGCTCCATCTTTTCTACATGGCGCACGGGGAAAATGATTATTAAGGTAGTATGGTAGTTCATAATGTGTTAGGAAAAGTACGAGATTTCTAAAGAGGAAAAACCAAAAAAAAAAGCATAAAAACAAATATGATCGCTTGGATAAGGAGAGAAATAAAAAACTTTGAAACTATACATCAAAAAGCCTTCGGAAGATTGTCTATGTAATGCTATAAATATAATGTACAAACGAATTCGTCAAACGAAAGATGTTTGATACATGTAACAGTTATTGTTTCAGAGAGATACAAATGAAGCTTAATTAGATGATGATTTGCTCGTCAATCGAAGCCTTGAAAGCTTGTTAAACTGAAATGGAAGAAAACAGATTTATTATGATACACTAGTCCAAATTTATTTTCTGCTCATAAAGTGTTATAAACAACTACATTGTCTTGTGCTTGTTCATAACGTATTATTTCTGTTCATAACGCATTATGACGAGAAACAAAAAAATTAGTTTAGAATTAGAAAGAGAAACGATTTTGAATTCGAGTTAAAGAACAAAGAGGATTTTGCATAATGCATTATCATCTTTCACAATACATTATGAACAGTCATAATACATTTTGGTCTGAAAAAATCAATTTTGGACCTCCCTTCAATGATGTTTTTCCCAATTTGCCAACAACTAAGACTAGTTCAAAATAAAATTGGACTGATCTTCAGTTTTCGGCAGAGCCAGTATTGTCCATTTCGTGACATAGAATGGATATTAGGATCACAGACAACATATAGTGAGAGGATTCTGAAAAGTCGTAGTTCGAATAAAAGAGTTCGCAGATACTCAAAAGTTTGATTTGTTCGGCAGAGAGTGGTGGTTGTCTTCTCGAAATCAAATCCCGTAAACTGTCATCTCTCCATCAATGAGTTCACAAACTAAGTACATAGCACAAAGACCATTAAGATGAAGCTTGGATTAGCACCATAAGTGATGTTGTTGCAGTAACATGTAGAAGATCTAGTGATTCTAGCGTTTAATTACAAGTCTGTAGGCCTTAAACGTGAGAGACTAGTCCCTTATCGCGTTGATTTTATGATCAAAATGGCAGAAAAAATAATACAAAAAGGAAAGGACAAAAAATAAAAGACAAATGACTTTATAAGAACATCTCTAGATTCCAAATTTGAAATTTCAAAGAATAAGATCCTTGTTAGTGTTATATTTATGTTTAAACTCATAAAAATTGTTTGTAAATCAATTTGATTCTAAGAATTTGAATATGCAACCTTATCAAAAAATAGGTAAATGCATATATTCAGGAACGCTGAAATAGTACACTAAAAGAAAATTTTTAGGTAGAGTTTGGAAAAAAAAAATTAACCTGGTAAGCATGCCATAATCCAAGTATAGGATGACCGATGGTTAGTGTGCCCTGATCCAACAATAAGATACATCTTCATCATGCATGTTCTCCTCGAGTGATGTGTTGTATCAGGGCAGAGACTTGCTAAGTAATCCTGAACTTCCTGTTTACATACAAGGATTAAAACTTAACCTAAACACACAGTAATGCATTTCTTTCAGTTGAGCCAAATACAAAGTAACTCGAGAAAACAAGGCGCTTACGAAAGCTATAACAAGCATCGGTTATGACAACAAAATTTCAGAGAATAACGGGCATTGATGTTTCTTATATGTATACTCAAAATGAATGCAGAAGGGCAAAGAGTGGCTGCAGATCACCATATTCATAAAAAGGGTGTACAATAGTTTTGGAGATAAAGAGGTTTGGATCATCTCTGTATGCTGATTCCGATCTCAATTGTCGTGATGTGAGTTATGCGTCAAGGGGTGGCTTCCTGGTGTTCGGGTTTTTGGGCACATGGAAAAGGTTTAGATAAGGAGAGCTCCGACATAAACAAGAGGTTTACAGTCTATAAGGGCTAGTGAAAATATTCGAAACTAGTGTCAATAACTAGAGTTCTTACAATAAAACCTTAAAAATCAAATTTTGAGCTCCTGTAGGAAACCCTCAATCAACAGGATATAGCAAGAAGAAATCAGTAAGAACAAATATCAGATAGAATTTACATGATTTTCATCATTTCACCTACTTTGTCAGTTCATTTTCAGTCATTACAAAATACACCCAATAAATTTATGGGTACATTACTATTATTTAATCAAATAGAGGTATCAAGAAATCAGAATTTCAATGCAAGATCAAATAATAACTACAAGAAAACATTTCAAAAATAAAGAACTTACTTTGATACATAGATTTCCAGTGCAAATAATTGGGTTTGGTCTTCTCAGGACAAAAGCATAGGTTTGAATTTTGCATGAAGATGAGGTGCCCTATGATGATGAAGACTCCCTAGGGCCAAAACCAATGCCATTTCTTCTTTGACACTAAACCCTAACTTTTGATTTGAAGAAATTACCTGTATGGGTTTTTACCTGTATGGGATTTTTGGTTTACAATCAAAGAAAATAATTTTCAGTTAATTCCTATTTGGCCCCATGTTGAGACCAAATTACATTTTTATCCCCTCACCAGGAGCGCCTATAGAATCCCTACAAAGCCCAGAAAATCTACAAAGCTCAGAAAATCTAGGCCCACCATTATTACAAACCCACCCCCTACTTTGACTTGGTCCATGTAAGTGAACCAATTCGATTGTTAAGCCCACACACAATAAGGCGAAGAAGAATATTAATGACAGGCAAGGTGGTGAGGGGACATGAAAATCTACATACACTTACCATTTTGACACCCACGGCCCCATGAAAATTTACATACACTTACGGTTTTGACACTCACGGCCTCACCCGTGTTACCCTCGTACACTCACTTTTCCTAAACACATACATTTTGGTCGGAAGTCTCTTAACCAAAATGTCGTAATTATTCAGAAGTGAAATTTGTGTGTTTGTCTCTCCTTCTAAAATCATTCAAACAAAAATCAAAGGTCGAAAGTCTTTGAAGTTCTACTTCATGAAAGAGATATTCTTCTGGTTTGAAGAAGATGTCCTTCGATCAAGATGACAATGCGCTCAATTTGTCGAATAGAAAGATGATGACTTTGTCCAGAAGATCATCTAGTTTGGTCGAATAGGGATCGTAATGCTTAGCTAGAAGCCAACTACGATCGCCAGATCACTTCCGTGATTTGTGGCTAACTTCGACCGAATCTTATAACGGGTTACACTAAAGAGTGGTGGCTTGATAAGAGAGAGTCGACTAGAGAGAACAAGGCAAAAGGATGGATTAGACCCAATTTGATTGGTCCAAATGGTTCGGACAGGACCCGGACAAAGATAGGAAGAATCGAGCCCGAAAGAGAGGCCCAGATCAAAAAGAGAGGGGTCGGCCATGCTATGGGCGGATATATGATGTGGGCGGCTAGGCCCAACCCACTAAAGGGGCTGCCCTGGCCTGCCACTCAAGGGTGTCCAGATGGGGTAGAACTACAATCTGGGAATACCACTCAGAATGAGATTCTGAGTCTTATCTTTTCTGGAGTTCTTATTGAATCCTAATTTGAATGGGATTCTAACTTTAGAGTTCTATATAAGGGCAATTAATAGAATGTGAAATTTTCTCTAGAGAAAATCTATCTCTGCAACATCAAGTAGAAAGAGAGATTTTAGAGAAAAAAATTCTCAACCTATCTATCTAGTCAAAGAAGAAGAGTTCTTCATCTCAGCCTCTTAATAAGGTCCTAGGTGACTCTAAAGGCGGGAGATCAAGTAACTTGCTCAGGTATTTCAAGTAGATAAGCTGCAATTTGGAGCTCTAATCTTCCGGATACAACGTTGTGTTTAGTTCGAGGGAAAACGATTCAGGTAAAGACTTTATTCCGCTCTAGCTCATATTTAATTCTTGCATGTGATCCTGGTATCTAGTGTTAGACCTACTAGACGTCGGAGATTCTGCTTGATACACTAGGTGACTACGAAACCCTAAACTTCAATCTTCAACCGTTCCATCTTTTTTAGGGTTTTCAATTTTTTTGACATTTATGAATGAGTACGAATGGTTATGGATGACTTTGATAGTTATGGATGATTTTGATGTTTATGTTATAGATTTGTTCTTGTTGATATGAGAATTTTTATTGTTTGCAAAAGTAATACCAGTTCGTGGTTTTCCGTCGGTAAGACAATCACTGAAGTCATTTGACTTACAACCCGCAACGCTGTCAATTTTTTATAGCCGGTGTTACAGGGAAATAAAGAAATATTTTGGGGTGCAAGGTTTTGGATGGAAACAAAAAAATGTGTAACTTTTTGTTTCCTCCAAATACTAGACCCTTATATTTTTCAGCTTCTTCTTCACTCTTCTTCCTTTCCGACTTCCGGTGACCTTCACCCCAAATTCCAGCGACACCTCCATCTCTAGCAACACTTTTGTTTTCCTCTCTATCTACGGCGAAGGGGAGGAGCCCCTTCGTCGGAGCTCTGATTTCCAGACGAAACCAAATTTGGTTCCGTCTGGTTTGAAATTCAAACAAGACGTCTGGCGAAAGGGTTCCTCCCCTTCGCCGGAGATAGTGAGAAGAGGGAGAGAGTAAACAGAGAGAGAAAGTAAAGAGAGAGAAGAGATAAGGAAGATAAAGAGAGAGAGAGAGGGGGAGAGAGAGCAAAAAAAAATGAGTCTCCGGCGAGTTCGTCGGCTGGCGACTATACCGGCAAGATAAAATAGAGGGTGTGTTTGGGAGAACATTCTTAATTTTCCACCCTTTGATATTTTATACTCCGAACTTTTTATTTATTTCTCCAAAACATCGACCTTTTTTATCAACCTAAATGACTTCGGTAGGTAGTTTCCGTACAATTATTTTATTGCAATTTTTTTTAACCACTACCCTAATTTTTCAATATGTCATAACATCCATTATTAGACTTTTATTGTGACAAAATTTACCCACTTGTTGTCCTCTTAGGAACGATGTATTATTTTGTCTCCAAATATGGATACACAATACATTACCATATATATCCAATAGTTGACTCTCCTCCTTTCATTTGAAGTCCGTACTCCCGTCGGAACTTGAAGTTGTACATGGTTTGGTACAGAAACATCTTTTTATCCCCTTTGTCTTGCTCTAAATCTTTTGCCTGATTCTACTATCTTTTCCATAATAAATTTATTCTAGACAAGCATACTTTTTTATTAGTTCAATATTCCAAACAACCCCTTTCAGCCTTGAGGGAAAGATCAAATAGTATACAATTGTTTAAATTTTAATTTATTAAATGTTATATTAGATTACTAGTAATAAATATGAGATCAAATATAAAGTTTATGTTGAAGGAATTTTTTTTTTTTGAAGGAGGTTACAATGCCAGTTGCCTTTACGTACTCTAAAATGAGAAGAGATTCAAAAACTAAAACCTACAGAAAAAAAAAAATCTACTATGGTTGAATAGTGTCATTTAATACTAGTTTTTCTTAAACCAACCGTCATAGAAACTAATTCAGAAAATTACAAATCAAAAGAACAGTTAGTGGATTAGCTTATATTCGTAATAAATTTTCTGACCATGATTCTTAAAGAAAATTTAAAATAATAAGGGCAATTTTGTTTGTTGTTGTCGAAATATAGACGTAATATTAATAAATAAGAGTATGATGATTATACAAATGATATATAGAGGAATATAAAACTATGTACGATTACATTTGTGTTTCTTTGTCCATTTAGTTAGAGAATTTGTTGGGATATTATAGTTACGCCTTATGTGCTCAAACTTGATGTTGAGAAAAGATGGCAAAAATGTCTTGATCATCTGCATACAAGGAAGAACTTGCTGTGTTGTTCGATGTGATAGCTTTGTAGATATCCGATGATTACTTGGTTATCACTTTCCACTTTGACATATTTTATAATTGTGTTCATTTGCCCATTGAATTGTTCTTTTTTTTTGGAAGTCGACTACGATCTACGTATGTCGTTACATTTGGCACTTGATACATCATAGATGTGATAAGCTCGATAACCGCCCATTCAAACACTAACAGAATCGGGCCTATAGCCCAACAAGACATGGCCTAAAACCCAACTAACATTATATAATACACCCTAATAACCCCAATTCAAATAACTAAAGATTTCACCTTCTCTGGGGTTCGAACCTGGGACCTCTAGGGATTTCTGGAGTTTTTGCAACAATAAATTTTACTTGAAAATCATGAACAATTAGGCCTATACCAATTGGTTTGGCGTGTTAGTAAATGAGGCATCCGTCATGAGGGTGTCCAATGGCTAGATATTGGTAATTCACGTTTAGAAGCTTAGTGAGGCTGAAGCAAATAATCGAAAATGGCAATATTTGTTGAATTACTTGTGATGATGAGGTGATAGTGTGTTCAAAACGTAGGTCGCGACGAGCTTTCCATATGTACCAAAGAAGGGTAGATTGGTGAGCCTGGTTAGTATAACTATCAATACAATGAAGGTTTTGCCAAGGTTGAATCCATTCTATGATTGACGTTATGTTCGTGGTAATAATATCAAAAATGGAACCAAACATTTCTACAATTGAACAATGTAGCAATGTATGATCCGTGGTCTCAGTATCATTACACGATGGACAGTTAGTTATACTGATTATTAATGTATTTACCAATATGATGTCGAACTGAACTTCACTTTGGGTGCTCATACTAGCAACTTAATTATATCTATTGAGATTCAAGTTACAAGCCAGAACACTCTACGAGGACAATTTTGTTTAGTTTCTATAAATAAAATTTGATCAATTTGAACACACATATACGACATTGAATCAAGTTACTAGAGCAACCCCAATGGAGGGGTTGGAGTTCCCTATCCAAATTTTGGGAGGCCCACCCTAGCCGGGTTGCTCCAAATAGAGAGTCGATGAGTTGGGAGTCGAGGGGAGGGGATCCCAGACCCTGTTATAGTCGTTGATGACCTTTTTAGGGCCTCAGCTACTATATATACTTATATTTTCTTTAAATTTTTAAATTATTCTTTTTTTATCTTTCTGTCATATTTCGAATCATTCTTTTTAAGTTCTTGTCTAATTCTTTTTATAACTTTTATTTTTTTTCGTTTATCTTTTTAAAATTATTTTTTTGGATTATATTGAATTCTGAATTCAGAACTAATAATTTGGAGTTGAAACGTAGAATTAAAATTTTGGAAGCCTACATCACACGCGTTTAAGTTTAAGTTGGGAGTTCTGATTTAGAATTTCACCATTAAAAATGAAAAAAGAATAACTCTTAAATTTGGGAGTCACAACCCCTATCGTTATTTTAGAGTCCCAATTTCCTGTTTCGAGAAAGTTTAAGCAGGGAGAAATTAAGTTTTGGTTGCATAAAGAGTTAAATGGGTCATGGGTGTATGGTAGAAACAATATGACTTCTCATTTTCTGAAAAGTGTTGTATAACATAGGGGACAATTTTAAGTTTTTTACTCAACTGGAGGGGTAAGATGAGAAAAGATATTTGAATCTATGAGTGCATAGTCCTATAAATACTGGACTTAAGTAAAGAGGAACACTCCACGTGGGTATCACGTGGTTTCACATAAATCAGCCAATACTACGAAATGCACTCAAGTTCAAAGCCGTCCAAATAGTGATAATGAATTTCTTTTTCTTCAACATTTGCTTGCTCCAACGTTCCAAAATATTTTTTTGAGACGTTCTTAACTTTAATTTATTTATAGTGGTTCATTTTTTATTTATTTTTGTTTGTTGAAAAAATCCGGAAATTACACAATGCTCTGAACTTCTAGCACCTCGTTCTTGATACGTTTACAATTGTTCTTTCTGCTCCATTTCATTATTTATAGTGGTTCATGGGATTTTAAAGAGACTTATGGATCTCACGGCTAGAAATATAACTTTATTCAGCTCTAAGGAGTGTGACATAAAATAAAATATCAATTATGCATAAAAGCCTTTACCGTAAATAAAAAGGTAGATAAAGTAAATAAAAGATTGTGATGGGAACACATTTTTATAAACCAAAATCTAATGTTTGAAACATCTGAAAAATCCGAGACACAAAATCCAGTGATAATTGATGGTCCATATGCGGAAAATCAAGGAAATAAGAAATAGATGAAGCAGCGTCAAATTCAACTACACCAGTCGCAATCAACACACTCAGACAGACAAACTGACGAAATTGACAAGGAGGAAAAATAGTTTAAGGGGGGGGGGGGGGGGGGGGGGGGGTATTGGATTGAGACTTTCGCGGACATTTGAGAGTCCGCGAAAGTCCGAGGCATTCAAATCCAGACATTTGAGAGTCCACGAAAGTCTGAGGCATTCAAATCCAGACATTTGAAAGTCCACGAAAGTCTTAGGCATTCAAATCCAGACATTTGATAGTCTATGAAAGTCCGAGGCATTCGATTGTCTTCCAAAATGTCCCAGACTTTGGTGGACTTCATAGTTTGATGGATTTTGTGAAGGATTTGGGACAATTTTGGAAGCCAAAATGCCTTTCAAAAAACAAGAGACATTTGAAGTCCATCATGTGATCAAACATTAATAATAATATTAAAATAATAAATGTCTACCAAATGTCCACCAATATCCACAAATATTCACAGATGTTTACGAAAGTCGAAAAATATATATTTGAAATGTTGGTATAAATATATTATTTCATGTGATCAAACAACAATAATAATATTAAAATAATAAATGTCTGCCAAATGTCCACTAATATCCACAAATATTCACAGATGTTTAAGAAAGTCGAAAAATATATATTTGAAATGTTAGTATAAATATATTATTTCATGTGATTAAACAATAATAATAATATTAAAATAATAAATGTCTACCAAATGTCCACAAATGTCCACAAATATTCACAGATGTCTACGAAAGTCGAAAAAAATATATATTTGAAATGTTAGTATATATTTTTTGTGATTAAACAATAGCATTAAATATATTATTTCATGTGATTAAACAATAATGATAATATTAAAATAATAAATGTCTACCAAATGTCCACAAATATTCACAGATGTCTACGAAAGTCGAAAAATATATATTTGAAATGTTTAGTATAAATATATTATTTCATGTGATTAAACATTAATAATAATATTAAAATAATAAATGTCTACTAAATGTCCACCAATGTTCACAAATATTCACAGATGTCTACGAAAGTCGAAAAAAATATATATTTGAAATGTTAGTATAAATATATTATTTCATGTGATTAAACAATAATAATAATATTAAAATAATAAATGTCTACCAAATGTCCACAAATATTCACAGATGTCTACGAAAGTCGAAAAAAAAATATATTTGAAATGTTAGTATACATATATTATTTTCATGTGATTAAACAATAATAATAATATTAAAATAATAAATGTCTATCCCCAGGACATTTTGTCTATGGATCAAATGTCTATAAAGACATTTTGTCTACAAACTCAATGTCTTGAAAATGTCTATGAAGACATGTTGTCTATAAAAAGTCATCCGAAATGTTTTGAAATGTCTTGAAATGTCTACGGAACATTTTGTCTATGAAAGTCTCTGAAAGTCCCAATCCACTACCCCCCCCCCCCCCCCCCCCTAAAACTATGAAAATATGTTCCTTACTTTTTGTCTAATATGTATTGTAATGCTACGTGACTTAATGTTAAATGAATAGTTTCAAAAAAAAAATTCTAATGTTTAAATGCCCTACTCATGCAGGATATATCGTTTTTTTTTTTTGTTGAAACTATTCAATACATTAAGTAATTAAAATGTTATTACAATAAGAGTCAACTAACAGATACGGTACATTATACCAGCTTTTGGTTCTATTCTTCTTGCAGGACCATTTTCCTAATTTATCTGCCTGAGAGTTGGCTTGCCTTCTCGTATGCCTGAAAAGAACTATGTCAAGTTTGCTTTTAATTTCCATGATTTTCCTTATATGAATCTTCGATTGCCATCGGACAGGATGCCTCTTGTTCTGGAGGTTCTTTATGATGTTGATATTATCACTCTCTATGCACACCTTTCTATGATTTTTTTTCCTCCGCCCAACGAAGGCCATTTAGAATAGCTAACACCTCACTCTCTTCACTGTTTCGTGCTCTAGTAATAGCTGCATTTGCATATATAAATTTTGCCTCGGCGTTATGAACTATCATTCCTGTTCCTGCTACTGAGTGGATATCCAAGAAGGATGCATCTACGTTAATTTTGGTAAAGAAATTCTTTGGTGGAGTCCATTTTTCATTTGTCTTTTGTTTATTTTTCCATGATCAAGGATGGTTTTTGGGAAAGACACGATTGGCTAACCGAATTGATAGAATGTTGGAAGCAGTGGTGACATCTAGTTTTCCATATATTCTATGGAATAGTAACATAATGAATGTTATTAGAGGTGGTGCAGTTTTGTGAACTATCTTGCCAAGAGAAAATCCATTCGGCCAGAGAAGTAATGTTTTCCGAGATAATATTAAAGTAGAACCACACATTTTTTGCCAGGGGACAATGTAAGAGAACATGTTCTATAGTTTTCTCTCTGTTACAGGTCGCACAATTAATATTTTGATCAATATATTTCCCTATTCTGGCTCTCACCGGGAGAGCCTTAGTACATATTTTCCATATAAACAGTTGTATCTTCGGGATGGTAGGAATCTTCCATATGAAGTTTCAGTTATAAGTGTTTGGTTGTGCAGGTAGTGGATAAGACAAAGATGCTCGTACATAGATTTAATAGAGAAATTGTCACTTTCAGTGAGTGACCAATTCATTTGGTCTTTACCTTCCGTCATGAGAGGAATCGTTTAAGCCTTTTAGCGTGTTGATGGAACATGGTAGAACATTTATATTACCCTTTGACATGAATAGAACATTTTTTTTTTATAAAATGACATAAATAGAACTTAAAAATGAAATATTTTAATTTCACTATCTCTTTTTCAATTCGTCTACTTGAATCATATATTTCGGTTAGGATACCAAGTAATTACATAATATCCCAAACTATTTTTCATCTCTTTTGTTATATTCAGAAATAGAAACGGATCCAATATCCATAAATCTATAGAGTTTTGGAACAAATTAACTTATCTTATTATTAATCAACAATCTATATAATAAAACAGAAGGCAAAACGATGACTGGGACAAACATCCTTTTTTAATAAAGGATATTGTCTAGAAGCCCTTCTCAAAATTTAAGATATAGTCCTTCGTAGAAATAAATTTACCTATTTAAAAAACAGTAATCCTTTCCTTCTTAGAAATAAAATAACTAATTTAAGAAAAAAAGAAACAAAATAAATTTCAAGGGTTTAAAAAAAAATAATTAAAATCTCTCTCTCCCTTTCAATAAAATAATAACTAATTTAAGAGAAAAGAAACAAAAAAAATAATACAAAAAAATAATAGCTAATAAAAAATCTCTCTCTCACAAGAAAATATAACAATAAATTTTGTAACATTTGATTGATACAAGTGTCCGTGCCCTAGGGCACGGGATATACCCTAAAAATAAAGTTACCTATTTAAAAAACAACAATCGTTTCCTTCTTAGAAATAAAAATTCTAATGTAATAAAAAAAGAAACAAAATAAATTTCAAGGGTTAAAAAAAGAAATAAAAATCTCTCTCTCTCTCTCTCTCTCAATAAAATAATAACTAATTTAAGAAAAAATAATACAAAAAAATAATAACTAATTAAAATCTCTCTCTCAATAAAATAATAACTAATTAAAATCTCTCTCAAGTGTCCGTGCCCTAGGGCACGGAATATACACTAGTTTGTTATATAACTAGAGGAAGTACTAATTTGTTTTCTCAACAAAAACAAATACTAATTTGTTAATAATCATAAATGAAAAAGAATTTATAATTGACTCCTCCAACTTCGAAATTTGCAAAAGTGAGTTTGGCTCTCCTAACCTCTCATTGGTTAGAAGTTAGAACATACTAAGATTTGATGAATCATGTTCTGTCATGGACTAAATCTTCAACTGCTTTCATTTGCTAACAAACACGACAGATTCATCGGACAAAACTATTTCTCTTTCTTTTTGTCTCCATTTTTGTTCCCATTTCAACACCAAACTCTTTACACTGTCTTCTTTAAACGTTTTTTTCCTCTTTCATTCTACCTTCTAATAATGGATTAGGGCGTGGAGCTGGTTGCTTTTATTGAGACAATCAAGATTAGGCTTTGTTGATGAGGTCCTTGATCATTTTTTAAAATTATATTTATGGGTACAAATTAAAAAAAAGAAGTATAATACTACGAACCCTAATGGTCCAGGATCCAGATGACAACAACATGTATTTTTCGTCGTTGTACGCTAAATTCGCTTGGGCAGATATATTAGAAAACTGTGGCTCGGGATCCAGATGACGACATCATGAACTTTTTGTCGTTGTACGCTAAATTTGCTCGGGCAGATATATTAGAAAAAAACTAGTAAGCTAGCTTAGGCAAGATGAGATCATCCAACTCATGTACATTCACGTCAAAGAAAAGATACATGTGTAACACGTGAATGTACGTGATCGAGAAGACGAGATCTAGCAACTAAGAAGAATTCAAAATATTTGAAGATATATGAAGATCCAAAGATATTTAGTTTCATGTATTTAGGATCTATTGTCATCGAGTTATGTCTGACCAATGTAACCGATCAATCCCACAATCACAATTATTTGTGGTGATTATTATTATTATTATTTTGAGTAGTATGTGGTGATTATTGATAAATAAATTTATTCTCCCTGAATGTAGTTCATTATTATCATGTCGAACCACATTAAATTATCGTGTCAATTATTTTCCTCTTTTTTTACTTCCCTCTTTTCTGTTTTCTATTATTTTCTCTCCCAATCAACTTGTGGTTTTTGCTCCTCATGTGATCCAACAAAATTTCAATCTGGCAACCTAATTTAAATCTTTAACCTAATTCCCTCATGCCAAATTTTCTCACAAAACCTCTTCATGTGTATTGATCGAAGACCCTGGAAAAGATTCAACCACTTTCTCCGATGATTCCTCGGGTAATTTAAAGGGATCCGTTCCATTTCAAGGAAAAAAGATTCAAAGTTGGGTTTTTTGTAATCCTTGATATTGGTTAAATATTAAGTATGTTGCGAAGTGAAGAATTGTTTCACAAATCACTTCATTTGGGAATTCTACTTCAGCGTATTTGTTGTGAATAAAAAGATCTGCACGTATCAAATTCAATCGGATTGTTAAGATAACAAAGAATCAATTTCGCGAAGAACCAAGAAGAAGGAATTGACTCGTCAATTTGTCGAGTTAGTGTGAAGAAGTGAAGGAGATGTCAGTATTTTGATGGCGATGGTGGTGGAGTCGTATTTCTCTGGTGGTAGTGGTGGTTTTAGTATGGGATATTGGAACAAAGAGGGTTTTAATGGTGGTGGTGGTGGGTTACTTGATCTTTGTGTGGGTTATGGTGGTTTAGACATGGTGGTGTATTATTATGGAGGGCTCGAGGCAGTGGTGGTGGTCCGGCGAGAGGATGAAGAGGAAGATTATATAGTTTTTCATTATACTTAGGTAATTGGACGACGACAGTTTTTTCGGTGATGAAGGCGGTTCTCTGATGACGGAGACAGTTTTCCGGTGACGACGACGATTTTCTGGTGAAAGCAGCAGTGGTTCTTTTATTATTATTTTAGTATTTGTCAGACCTTTAAGGTCTCTTTTCACAATCTTTAGGATCTTTTTGTCGACCTTTAGGGTCTTTTATTCTCGATCTTTAAGATCAATGTGTCTATGTCTAGTCCAATTTCTTTCTCTTCATGAGGCACTTTGCACTTAAAGGCATGCAACTCTCGTGAAGTTTTCAGAAGAGAGAAACAAGAATTATCGTCTATGTAAAATCGCGATTTTAATCACTTATGAATGGAAATGTTTCCCCTTGGCTTCAAAAAAAAAATAGTTCTCCAATTATTATTACGTAATCGTGAACTTAACTAATGGTTTTTCTATCACGTGCTGGAGGATACGATTTTTTTTTTTTTTTAAAATTAGAAATTTTGAAATTAGAATATATAAAGAAATTTTGACTTGTTTAAAATTATGATATGGCTCCCTAAGGATAAACAATAGAGTCTAGAAGTAAGGAAGGGACACTTTTCTTTTTTTAAGAGAAGAATGGAATTGGGACGTCCATTGAAATTTGGTAGGATAGCCAAGAAGTAATAATAATCTTGGGGAAAACGACAAATTTATAACCGTCTCTCTATATAACTACAAACCTGAGGAAGTCAGCCAACCTATTTATAATCCCTTCCCTTCGCATCCTCTCTCTCTCTCTTTCTCTCTCTAACTTTGAGCTCCGTTGCTCAAAATCCAGATTAACCTAGAACAATACCTTGAATCAATAATATAGCTGCATTTTCATGGCTAATGACCCTTCAATTTCTATCTTGTTTCAATTTTCTTCCTTCTTTCTCAACCTCCTCTCTACCAGAGGATTCAATTCAAATTGAAACAAAATCTCTGCAATATTTGGAAACTCTCTCCCCATGTTGGTGAATTTCTGAATCTCAAGTTTTCTGTTTCAGATCAATGGGTAGCTGCTGATTCTCAGCTATTATTTTTTGTACTTTAACATTTGAGTATCTCAATTTCTCAATCAAATTCCAATTCAACTTCATCTTTACCTAATTATCTTAGATGGGTTGCGCGAATTCGAAACGATCTAGATGTCGACATTGCAGAAGACCTACCTCTCCTCACACCAGTACCTCTTCTTCAACAATGGATGTTCATCAACCAGTCCAAATCAAAAGCAAAAATCACCATCTTGTTTCCCTTGCTTCTCCTGCAATGAATTCTCTCAAACTTAACCCACAAAATCAAAACCAAAACCAGAAGAATACCGAATCTAATAATCATGATCAGATGGAAAACTGCAAGCTTGATGATTCTAGCAAAAATAACAACAATGGCAGTGATTTCTTAGATGAACTTAAGCTAGAAGAGAAGTATTCAAACACCATAACCTACAAAAACATCGGCAAAATCGTCCCAAAAACACCCACAAGAACACCACCAGGTGAACCAGAGAATATCAATACATGGGAATTAATGGATGGGTTAGATGAAGATAATCTGGTACTAGAAAATTGCTTCTCTTTTCATACTGCTTTTAATTCCAAATCTCTTGATCTATCTGATCCAAGATACCAAGAAAATGACATTGAATCTCCTAAACCATTATGGCTCGACTTATCTACAAATGAATCAAGTACTTACTCTGCGAATTCGATAATCTATGATTTTGATCCAGAAATCATCTCTACTTTCAGAAAAGCACTGGAAGAACTTTCTCCAAGGACTTCGTTTAAACTCCGCTCATCGGGAACAACTACACCGTCTAAACTCCGATCATCAGGAACAACTACTCCATCCCAATTGCGGTCATCCGGAACAACATCTCCATGTAATAATGATAACATGTTATTCATAAAGGAACCACCCATGGAAACCACCAAGAAGGTAACCATTGAAGTTGCAGAAGCAGAATGCCCACCATTTGGGCACGACAATGTGGTTCTATACTTTACAAGTCTAAGAGGAGTTAGAAAAACTTACGAGGATTGCTGTTATGTGAGAATGGTTTTGAAGGATTCAGGAGTTCGAATCGATGAAAGAGATGTATCAATGCATCATGGATTCAGGGAGGAGTTAATCGAGTTACTAGGAGATGGGTTTCGTGGAAAGTTGCCGAGGGTCTTTGTGAAAGGATTATATATCGGTGGCACCGAAGAGGTGAGACAAATGCACGAGGATGGAAACCTCGAGAAAGTTCTAGAAGGTTGTGAAGTTGGGGAAGATGGGATTTGTGATATGTGTGGAGATATTAGATTTGTGCCTTGTGAGAGTTGCTCAGGGAGTTGTAAGATATATTGTGAAGATGATTCAGAAGGAATAGGAAATGGTGGGTTTCAACTGTGTCCTTATTGTAATGAAAATGGTATAATTCGTTGCCCAATTTGTTGTTAAAGATAAACATTGAAACGATAAATATACTGGTTAGTTCTCTTACTTGTTCTTGTTCTTTGTCGACTGATATTCCCTTTTCTTGTATCTTCTTCCACCTTTAGCATTTCCTGAACAGATAATTCTACAGATACAAGAACTCAAACAGTTGCATAATTGAAGCCAAGAACTAAGCATGACAAAATATATCCTGAATTTAGCAGAAACTTAACAAACTGTGACAAAGTAATCAACCCTCAAAGGCTAATTGTACGTCACTGACTATGTAGTTGATATCGTGATAAATCGTCCATGTCTTCTTCACCCCTTCACTGATACGCAAACATATCCCATACATTTCTGTCTGATGTACCTTATATATCGCGGATATAGCGTATATCGCTCAATGACAGACATGAGGAAATACAGATACTCACAACTTGGCGAAAGTTGAAAAGTGAATCAGAACTAAGGAGGTTGCAACCATGAACTAACATTATTTGGAGATTCTGGAATAGAATAAGTATTGGACAATGGATGTTGAGAAATAAGACTAATGGCATTATAGCATTGAAAAAGACGAATATTTATCATTTTACAAGGAGATACACCAAATCGCCAAAAATGGAGTTACAATCAATATTTCAGTAACTAATCATATATAACAATTATTTTCACAATGATACTACAAAAAGAAGCTGTTGACGATGTCGATTCCATGGTCGTCACTCTGGTTACCGTGGATCCGCCCTCATGTTTGGTTAAAAGAAATTCTTGGGGATCCTAATTCTGAATTCCTGACCACAATGAAGATAGGATATCTAGATCGACAATAAAAGGATGGAACAAACCGTGAATCACTCTTTCTCTACATCTCCAAAAAACTCTCTGGAAAGTATTAGAAGCGCCAAGGCGTTGTTACAAGATCAAGGAATAAAAATGAATGGTTGAACCATATCTAGGAACAAACGGAGCGCTGAAATCTCTGTAATTATGTATTCGGTGTGAAATGAACTATAACTGATGGGTGGCTATCGGATAACATACATTATAGATGGAAAATATAAGATAACAAAAAAGAATGAATTTGAATATGACATCGGCCTAATAAGTACCATTGCTTCCTGAAGTGAACGAGCCTGGATGTTCAATATGCAGATGTAGAGGTTGAGATGGGTCAGCCCATATGCATGCCAATTGACCTGTAGGAATTGCTCGCGAGCTTTGGAAGCTTCAAAACTGCAAGAATAGCTGCAGCAAGAGCAGCAACTGATGCCATAACAAAAGCCGGTACATTGCCTCCTCCAAAGAGAGCATCCCAAGGGCCGGATCCAAGGGATACAACCATCTGCAGGTATATTGGTAACATTCTAATAGCTTAGAACTTCAAAATCAGGCTTGACAAAGTATATGGATTTTCTATAACTCATTTTTTTTTTTGAAACTGAGAACGGATGTATAAAAAATTTAAAAGGAATACAAGACAAAAGGAACAATTTGCTCCTCGCAGTGTGAAAGTTGTGATTACAGAAATAGAGCCTTCTAGATACAGAGGAAGTCTGTGAAGGACTCTAATTTAGCCTAAGGGACTTCAATTTTCTATTACTCATTCATCTGCATGTTTGCTTAGAGAGTCTAGAGGCGAGGGCTAGGGAAATATAGGAAAATTCAAAATTTATTTAATATGATGTGAAACATTAAGTATATCCCTTGTCTTTCTTGTTGTTGCTCGACTCAGGAGTATAATGTGCATTGCTAGTGGTTGCAGTTTTAGGTTATAATTGATACTTGACTTGATAATGTCTCTCCTACTATATGAAACATAGTAACAGTAGTAGTTTTTTCGGTTTCATTTATGTTTCCGGAATTTTTTGATAAAGAAAAGTTGTGATATTATGTCCACGCATTAGTTTAAGTCAATAAGACATCTTATCTTGCATCTCTCAGGAATAAGCATTTGCATCCTTGTTGACGAATAGAGGTATGCAACTTAAGAACAACATAATAGGGAAGTGATCAACCAAAGGAAACCAATAATACCTGAGGGACAACGATTGCAAGATTTAGTACACCAATAGCCAGTCCTGCAGAGTAGATTTGACTTTTGAGAACCGCAAAATGCTTAACTTGACAACTGGATTCTTTGAAAGTAGTATGAAATAGAGGAAAGTATTAAAAAGGGATTCCAATCAAACCTTGGCCACCTCCTGTATCAGCAGTCAATTCTGCTGTAACAGAGAAAGGAACGCTGTATGTAATCTGCAATTGGAATCAGACAGAGGGTGGATACAAACATTCTGGAGAAAAAATTGAATGAACAAAAAACACCAAACGATATTACTTACAGAAAGAGGAAACCCCAGAAGTGCAAATACAACCAATGAAGCTGTCCTGATTGCCTTATTCCCTCCAGGGACATGCTCTATCCTTCCAGAATATTCTATGGCTGAAAATAAACTAATGATCGCAGTGGCCGCCATGCAGGCGAACACAAGAAAATTACTTATAGCCCATACTATTCTTGAACCCAGTCGCCGACACATCGGTTCAATAAGGATAGAACTGATGCCAAGAACAACCTATGAATCGAAATATAAGTATAAGTGCAGATCCACTAGTACAGTTTGAGCTGTATTTTCACCTAAATAGTGATCCATTTAATATCTTATATAATTAAAACTGCACATGTAATTTGATCGATTATGAGTCTTACAGAATTCAATAGCAAACCAAATGCACCTTCTCTAACACCATGATCATATGCTTGAATCTCAGTTTTACTTCCACTAGGATCCCCGTGGAAAACTTCTCTGCCCATCCAATCCGTATCAAAAAGAAAAAATGGAAACCATGACAGCTGCATGTAGAACCGATATTTAGTACGAAAACGTAAGAGGGAAACAAGAGTTCAAAACAACCTCTCAATGACACAATAAGTTTCGAAATATTTTAGTTGGTGAAACTAAATTCGTAGTTGATAAATACGGAAGTACTTACCCAGGTAAGAGCCATGACAAGAAGCACTGAATGCATTGCTGGTGGCAAGTGCCTCATGCTTGTTAACAGATTAACCAAGACTGCTCCCGGGCTATTAGTAAAAGTTTCAATTTGATTCTCTTCAACCTTCGACTCAGGATGCTTTGAATTTTGATCCATATTTTCACCAACCACAGTACTGTCTCCTGAATCATCATGATTGGAATTTGAATTCCTCAATCCTGATTGTTGAGTACCGTTTAACAAAGGAGAAGAATCCGATAAATATGCTGGCTTTTCAAGTGGAACCTCTTTAGCAAAATAGAGAGTGACAAGAGTGCAGAAGGTGAGAAAGACCTGCCAATGTAACAAACGTTTTATAAAACAAGCAAAATGCATCCCAATTACATTCTGAATTAAATGCTAGTTGCAATCCGGTTTACCAACTTTGCCATAGCATCAACTAAGGTCCAGACTCCAAACTATGCAGAGCAATAAAGTAACTGCTGGCAGTATGAGAAAATAAAGAGTCCAAGTAGTCTTGAATGTATGGAAGTTCAAACACGAAAAGAAGGAAGAATCTCTTTGAACAGAGTGAGAATAAGACTCCCAGGTCATAGCAAGAGGTCTGGTGTACATATGCATTTAATATGCTGATACCATCCACCCAAAGAGTCACAGAATCACAATTGCATATAAATAACTTCAAATAAAACTCGATCGGTAAAAGAGAAGAAGGAATTCAAAAGTAAGAAATAAAAAGGCATTATATGATAGAAAGACTAACAAGAACCTTACCACTGCAACTAAGAAGGCTGCTTTTAAATTTGCACAAGCTTCACAGCAAGCTTTGGTTATCAGAAACGGGAACCAACTACAGAAAACATGAGTAGTCAGGCGATCCTGTTCCTATCTTTAGAAAACTAAATAAAAATGATCTGTTTATGGTTCCTAAGGTAAGAAGAAAGATCGAAAACTGCAGAACAGGAGAAACACAAAATAGGGTCATATATTGATTTAATAACTTGTGGCTCACTTGTGCCAATGCCCACTGGCACCAGAAGAAAATCCTAGGATATTGCCGACAGCCATCCAGGAGCAGAATATTGCATTAGCTGAATTGCGCTGATCAGGACCTGCAGTAACGGACAACACATTTTAGCAATGACGCATGAACTGGTAATGTAGTTAAAGAACCAATATATTATAATGCCTCACTCCACTTTGATGATTTTACAGGATTCAAAAAACATCTGACCTGCTAGATCGGCAAGAAGAGCACGAGCTGGGCCCTGGAAACAATTGAAAAGTTAGGTTGGTTTCAAAATAAACATAGTGTAATGAAATTAATCCAGAAATTAACTTACTTGCACTGTATTATTTGCGAGATCAAGCATCCAGAAACCAACGATAAAGACAATAGCTGCCCTTGTTCGAGTACCTTTATAAGTACTGCACTTATATAATAAAAAGCAGTCAAACTCAAACAGCCCACTGCATATTTAGAGATTCACAAGGACCATAGTCTGAGCAAAATTCACCTGCAATGCTCTTTCGTGTCTCCCAGATAATACCCAATGTCTGCAGAAAACCCGATTACACTCACCTAAATAAAAACACTCAATAAAGTCAAAACGAAATAACCATATGACAGCTAGTGAATCAACTAAATTATATATATACAAACTCACAGCAATGGAGATCATGAGAGAACCGATCAAAATAAATGGTCGTCTTCTTCCGTATTTTGAATAGCATTTATCACTCCATATACCAACGCATGGTTGAACCTTAACACCAATAGAACAATAGATGTCATACTTTAGAAATTTATATGCTAATACATGTCAATGCAATAATTCAAAACCCATGCACATATTTATTTATAGGATAATAGTTTCAAAAGCAAATTGAAACACAAAAGGGAGTTTTTCTTTCCGTTTTCAAACGTTAGTAAATCACCTACCACAAGGCCTGTAATAGGGCCACAAAGCCAAATGAAGGAAGAAAAAGCATGCCCTACTCCAAGGGTCTGCAGCAAGAAGTAAAAAAAGAAAAAAAAATATCAGTATTATAAAAAACAAGATAGCACTCCAAATGTTTCACAGTCTCACAGAAATAGTAGAGCACAAAACTACAAGTTAACTCCATTTAGTAATATAAAAAACCCATTTTCCAAAATCACAATAAAATTGGATCAAATCAACAATTTGTAGATAAGTAATACATTTAATTATCAAAATTTTAAAACCCAACTAACTCCATTTAGTTTCAGTCCTAAATTTTCACCACTACTAAGTTCTCAATTAAGTGGATGAAGTATTGAAAAAATCGATTTTTTTTCATATCTGATTCAATATGAGATTCCCTTAAGTTCCAATTGTTCTGATCTATAAGTTCCCCATTATAAATCTACTAATTTGCTAATAGAATTTAGAGAGAGAAAGAAATCTAGAGAGAGGGGAATGAAACCTGAATGTAAGGGGTCAAGAGAGAAAGTTGCAATGCCCATCCAAATTGAACCCCAGCAGCAACCATACAACTGAGAATCAAAGAGTGTAAACTGCTTCTATTCGATGAAGAAAGAGGAGATCCAACAACATCGGAAGAACCCGAATTTGATACAGGTGAACTTAGATCAATATGATGATTTACATCAACCAATTCGAGTTCAGCTTCTTTAAGATTCTGGTATGGAAGACGAATTGGAATCATCTCCATCTTATTTTTTCCACACCACCGACAAATATTTCTTCGTCTTTTTAACTACTAACACTAAGTTCTTAATCAATCTCCATTATTAGATCTAGTAAACAAAGAGCATATATTCTGAATTCTTCTCAAAATAGATCTGATTCTTGGATTTAGTGTTTACCAATAAAAGATGATTTTACCCTTTTTAGGGTTTCCGCAACACAAGATCGAGAGCGAGAGAGAAATCTGGTTGATGAAATGAGATGCAGTAAGAAACTACAAGTTTTTTTTCGCTTGTCGATTACCGCTTTCCGATCGGCTAAAAGCTAACCTTGGGGATTAGCCGTTGGATGTGAAATTTGATCTTGGACTATTGACTATCACAAAATTCAACGGTTGATCAAGAGTGTATACTTTCAATTTGATTCCTTAAGGTTGAAAAATATGACGTCTTGGTACATCTTTACGTAAAAGACAAGTGAAAGCCGTGACTACGCGGTTCCATAATAATATCTACCTTGACTCCCTCTTTCATGTCCATATTTTCAAAACTTTCTGTTTTACATTTGGGCGTTTAACTTCTTGTTAAATATCAGTTATTTGAATTACACATGTGAATCAAAACAATTTTTTTTTTAAAATCGACTACGATATATGTTAGTCATTACAATGTATTGATACATCATGAAGATGCGATAAGCACGATAACTACCTAAGTTAAACCGATAATGAAAGAGGCCTAAAACCTAACTAAACATGACTTAAAGCAAGATAAACTTATTACATTATTAATACTTCAATAAATAGTAACCCAAGTTTAATAAATAATGGAATCCACCTCCTCTGGGAAATGGAAATCGAACCTAGGACCTCCAGGATTTTAAGAGTTTATGTCAACTTTATCGATATTAGAACTAAAGTTTTGTTTTTTCAAAAATTTTAGTTTACACCTCCTCTTAAAGATTTTCCTGAAATAACCTTCTTATAATTATTTTACACCAACTAAAAACTCTCTCTCTCTCTAAAATCTCTCTCATCATTTGTTATTCTCTCTTTCCCAACATTTTCTGTGAGAATAGTCCCACATGGGAGAATGGGTAACTAGCAAACAAGAATATAAAGTATAAGTCCTCTCAACTCAAAAACAGAGCCATAGGCAAATAGAAGAAACAAAACCTTTGAAGAAAATCACTCTCTTTAACCAACAGAATCAAGGTTGATCAAATGGCTGAATCAACCAACACCAACTCAGAGGTAGAGTCAAGAACTCTGAACAAAAAATTTTCATCTCCGCCAATTTCGAATATTACCAATTATGTTTCTCATCGTCTTGACAACACCAACTATCTTCTTTGGAAAGATCAATTCGAATCTATCCTCATTTCTACTGATCTTTATGATCATGTTGATGGTTCACTCCCTGCACCTCAGAAAACTATTGAAATTGATGATGAAGTTTGCATCAACCTTGAATATGCTAGTTGGAGAAAGGTTGATCATTTTGTCATGAGCTGCATCAAGGCAACTCTTTCTCAGACTGCTGGACAAGAGGTCTTAGGACTTTCTACTGCTGCTGCAATATGGGAAACATTGGAGACCTTATTCTTCCAAGAATCCCACGCGAAGAAATCACTCCTCAAATCACAGATCCAGACTATCAAGAGGGGCAATGATTCAATCTCAATGTATCTTCAACGAATCAAAGTCTTAGTTGATGCTTTATCTGCAATCAACTGCAAAATTTCCGACGAAGATCTCATTATGGACACCTTGAATGGTGTAGGTAAGGAGTACAAGTATCTCTCAGTATTAATAAAGAACAAAACAACGGATATCTCTTATTCTGAAGTAAAATCAAAGTTGTTACAATATGAACAAGAGCTTGCACAGGAAGAAGTTGAGGACAATGCTACTGCTGTTTTATTTATCCAAGGTGGGAAACGTAGCAGTAATGCTAAGTTTTCTCCTAGGTTCAAAGAAGCAGTACCATATAACACCGGGAAACAAGGTGCTTTATATGATCAGAGACAAGCACCAACACATAATTCACAAGAACCAGGCCAAATTGGAGATGTACAATGTCAGATTTGCAAAAGGTTTGGGCATACTGGTGATAGATGTCGATTTAGGTATAAAAAGTCAACCAACTTTCACCAAAATCGGCCTAATAATAGAGGCTACCACCAGCAACCCCAACACCAACAAGCTTATCTTACATCGTTTAATCCTACCCAATCTCCTATCACACCTTATGCAGCTTATGCTCACCAATACTATCCACCTGGACACATTCAACCTGGTTACATTTCAACTGGATACATTACACCTGGTTACACTGCTCCTACTGACTATCCAACAGGAGAAGCCTTCACCAGTATAGCTATGCCTCCGCAGCGACCAATTGAATGGATTGGAGATTCAGGAGCCTCCAATCACATGGTTTCTGATCCAAGTGCTCTCCAACAGGTTCAGCAACACCGTGGATCAGTCATGGTAGGAGAAGGAACCCATGTCCCTATTAGTCATCAAGGTAACATCCAAATTCAAACTTCTCATCATACTTTTAAATTAACCCATGTTTTGTGTGTTCCTCGAATTAAAAAGAATCTCTTGTCTATTGCTCAGTTCACCAAAGAAAATAATTGTTCTTTTACTTTTCTTCCTTGGGGATATCATGTGAAGTCCCTTCTAACAGGACAGGTTCTGCTTGAGGGAAAGGTTAGAGACAATCTCTACCCTATTTCCACCTCCATTCACATCAATCCTTCAGCCTTCTCCTGCACCTTCTTCTCCAGCCATCCACCTGATATTTGGCACTTCCTTTAGGTCATCCATCAACACGTACTACTTCAGAACTTCACTCTTCAAGGCAGATTACTCTTTCTTCCTTGCAACCTCAAGTTTGCACCTCTTGTCAGCTCGGAAGGAGTCATAGATTGCCATTCACTAGGAGCTCCAGAGTTACTTCTCAACCTCTTCAATTGGTTCATTGTGATGTTTGGGGGCCATCTCCCATCACATCTTCAGCTGGTTATAGATATTATATAATCTTTGTTGATGATTTTTCAAGATATCATTGGTTTTATTCCATGAGATGTAAGTCTGAGAGTGTGTCTTGTTTCAAACATTTTAAGTCTCTTAATGAAAATCTTCTTTCTTGTTCAATTAAGTCCTTTCAGTGTGATGGTGCTAGAGAATTGGTGATGGGAAATTTTAAAACATTTTTAGATGATAATGGCATTTCTCTTAGAATTTCTTGCCCTCATACCCCTCAGCAAAATGGGCTTGCTGAAAGGAAACACAGACATATTACAGAAGTTGGTATTTCTCTCTTATATCATGCCTCTGTCCCCTTAGAATTCTGGGTAGAAGCCTTCTCTACTGCCTCCTTTCTTATTAATAGGTTGCCTACCCCTGTACTGTCTTCAGTTTCCCCATTTCAGGTTCTATTCAATAGACCTCCTGACTATTCCTCTCTCAAGGTTTTTGGTTGCCAATGTTTCCTTATCTCGGCCCTTACAGACCTCACAAGTTGGCTCCAAAGTCAGTTTCATGCGTTTTCTTAGGATACAGTAATCTCCATCATGGTTACAAATGTTATGAACCAATTACCCACACCATTTATGTCAATAGGCATGTGATTTTCAATGAAACTGTCTTTCCTTTTGCTTCTTTAAAATCATCTTCTTCCTCCACACCTTCCCATCCATCCAAAACTCTTCTTTTACCTATTGCCACCTCTCCACCTTCACCCAATCCTTCACCGTCTGCTTCTTCCTCTTGTCCCTCCTCCCCTCCCCATCTCTCGATTCCTTCATTAACTAGTCAGGCTGAACCGTTAACTTCTCCACCTACCTTAGTCCCTGCCCCCCAACCTCGTCCTACTCATTCCATGACCACATGGAACAAAACTGGCTCCACTCGTCCTAAACTATTTCCTGAATTTGTTTGTCACTTTGCCTCTTATTCAAATGAACCTAAAACTGTGAAACAAGCCATGTCTCATCCTGAATGGTGGTCTGCCATGAAAGATGAGTTTATGGCCTTACAAAAGAATAACACTTGGACATTGGTGCCTGCTCATCCTTCCATGAATATTTTAGGCTGCAAACGGGTATTTAAGCTAAAACATAGGGCTGATGGGTCTGTGGAGAGGTATAAAGCTAGGTTGGTGGCGAAGGGATTTCAACAACAAGATGGGATTGACTATACTGAGACTTTTAGTCCAGTTGTGAAGATTGCAACAGTGAGGACTGTATTGTCTCTTGCTCTTTCTAATAAATGGCCTATAAGGCAGTTGGACGTCTCTAATGCTTTCCTCCATGGTGAACTTCAAGAACAGGTTTTCATGTGTCAACCACCTGGCTTCATTGACAAGTCTAAACCTTCTCATGTGTGTCTACTCCAAAAAGCTCTTTATGGGCTGAAACAGGCCCTTAGAGCATGGTTTGCTAAGTTTAGTGGGTTTCTTATGCAATATGGCTTTAAAAGGAGTATGGCAGACAATTCTATGTTCACTTGGTCTTCTTCTCAGGGTACCATGATTCTTCTTTTGTATGTCGATGACATCATATTGACAGGTTCATCTCAATCCTTACTTCATTCTTTACTTGAAGCCTTACAAACTGTTTTTGCAATGAAAGACTTGGGTCCTCTCCATTACTTTCTTGGTATTGAAGCTGTCTTTTCGGCCACTAAGTGTTCTCTCGTGCTCACTCAAAATAAATACACTTATGATTTGTTACAGAAGACTAATATGCTCGATTGTAAACCGATTGACACTCCTGTAGCCTCTGGTTCTAGGCTTTCAGTGCAAGATGGTGATCCCTTTGACGATGTCACTATTTATAGAAGCACGGTTGGCTCTCTTCAGTACTTGACACTCACAAGACCTGATATCACATTTGCTGTAAATTATGTATGCCAATTTATGCAAACTCCTTTTCTTCTTCATTGGAAGGCAGTTAAACGAATCTTGCGTTATCTTAGGGGTTCTCTTGGTCAAGGTGTCAATCTTCGAGCAAGTTCTTTGTCTTCTCTTACCTCTGTGGTTGCTTATTGTGATGCGGATTGGGCTGGTTGCCCTGACTCTCGACGATCTACTACAGGGTATTGCACATTTATTGGTTCCAATTTGATCTCCTGGAGTTCTCGCAAACAACCTACTGTTTCTAAGTCATCTTCAGAAGCATAATATCGATCCATGTCCACAGCTGTATCTGAATTACTTTGGTTGTCCTATCTACTTCAAGAATTGGGTCTTCAAGTGCAGCCATTTCGCCTCTTCTCGGACAACATTAGTGCACAATGTTTAGCTCGAAATCCAGTCTTTCACAGTAGATCCAAACACATTGAGATTGATCATCACTTCATCAGGGAACTTGTTGCCAAAGGAACTTTACAGCTCGCCTTTGTCCTTCTCAGTGTCAACTTGCTGATATTTTCACTAAAGGACTCGGTGCCCCTGCCTTTCTCACATTACGGAGCAAATTGATGCCTTGAGCTCGACATCACTTTGAGGGGGGGTATATTGAAGATAAATGTTGCTACAGTCAATGGTGTTTTAGAGTGCAATGTGTACCTATACGTACTTGGTCGTAATCAGATAAAATAAACAGATTTGATAACTACTCTGTTAGATTGTTCTTATCTAATCTGTTATGGTTCAGATTCTTAGTAATCTGAAATCTCCTATATGTACTATATAAGGCATTGCCTTCTTCATTATCGAATAGAGAAAAACCTAATTATCAAACTCTTCTCAAAATTCTTTATTTTCTGTCTCTAAAAAATATTAGTATATTAATATTTTTAACTTTTTGACCACTAATTATCAAATTCTTCTCAAAATATAGTATATTAATATTTTTAACTTTTTGACCAGTAATTTCAATGACCTTCAGAAAGTTGGTTTTAGAGAGAGAGAGAGAGGGACATGAAAGATGAAGTTGTTGATGAAGAGAGCGGCGATCTCTTACTTGTTGCTCTCTCTAAATTAAACTCGTCTTCTATTTTCTTTCTTCGTCTTCTCCGTGTTTTCTTTCACTCTCTTCTCTCTCTGTGGTTTCCGTGTAGATCATAAATTTAGGGGAAGAGATGATCGTCCTCTCACTGATTTAAAAGCGTATAAACTAAACACGTCAACTCACTTTCTCTCTAAAAATTCTCTCACTCATCATCTCTCATTATTTGGGTATTGATGATGTCAAAAAATTGGCTTCCGTTATATCAGCATGAAACGGGAGTTGATGCATGACAACCTCCGTTATGATCGAATATTCCGTCTAGATGATCGATATTCCTTCAATTCTCGCTCCTTCTCTTAGAAACCTGGGGGGACCTGCAAAAAGAAAGAAAACTGCTCCGACGCTCAAGCTAGTCAGATTGTTCTTTACAGTAAAATAATGAGTATTGATCGATCCTTCCGGGTGTGGAGTCTGTTCGGCTTGTTTAGTTTACCTTGAAGAATGTAATATGAGGCTTTTGTATAGGCCAAATTAGGGTTTTCCTTCGTAGTTATCTTGTATCTAGGATAAATAGAAATATCCTAAGTTCAAGGATATTTCGTAGATATCCTGCCGAGGTGATAGATCTTCAAGGAGATATTTCCTCCATTAGGACTCTTGAAGCCCAAGCTTGCTAAACACTTCCAGATCTGTAACCGACTAAGATCTCTAAAGTTATTTCGGGATTAAGTTGGTAGGGCGGTGCGCTTTTGCCTCTCAATCCTTTAGAGACACCAGAGCTGATTTGTTCATGCCGGGGGCGTAGCAAGGTTGGTTTCCTCTAGCCGACCTCCCAATTAGGGGAGTGTGTAGTGGATCGTCAAGGATTCTGTTATCCTACTGCCTTAAGCCAGGTTGACCCGTTGGACTCTAGGTCTGATCTTGACTCTCCAGACGTTAGTCAACGTCTGGACATTTTATACATCATCAGGTATCATCTTCAAGTATCACTGCTACTTAGTGGGGGGTAGTGGAGCGAGACTTTCACAGACTTTCATAGACAAAATGTCCCGTAGACATTTCAAGACATTTCAGATGAGTTATTATAGACAACATGTGTTCATAGACATTTTCAAGACATTGAGAGTTTGTAGACAAAATGTCTTTATAGACATTTCAAGACATTTGATCCATAGACAAAATGTCCTGGGGACATTTTAAGATCTTGAGTCCATTGACAAAATGTGTAATGCATATTATATTTGTGCTAATCAAAAATATATTTTTCGACTTTTGTAGACATCTGTGAATATTTGTGGACATTGATGGACATTTGGTAGACATTTATTATTTTAATATTATTATTATTATTTAATCACATGAAATAATATATTTATACTAACATTTCAAAAATATATTTTTCGACTTTCGTAAACATCTGTGAATATTTGTGGACATTGATGGACATTTGGTAGATATTTATTATTATTTTTTAATTACATGAAATAATATATTTATACTAACATTTCAAAAATATATTTTTCGACTTTCGTAGACATCTGTGAATATTGTGGACATTGATGGACATTTGGTAGACATTTACTATTTTAATATTATTATTATTGTTTAATCACATGAAATAATATGTTTATACTAACATTTCAAAAATATATTTTTCGACTTTCGTAGACATCTGTGAATATTTGTGGACATTGATGGACATTTGGTAGACATTTACTATTTTAATATTATTATTATTGTTTAATCACATGAAATAATATATTTATACTAACATTTCAAAAATATATTTTTCGACTTTCGTAGACATCTGTGAATATTTGTGGACATTGATGGACATTTGGTAGACATTTATTATTTTAATATTATTATTATTGTTTAATCACATGAAATAATATATTTATACTAACATTTCAAAAATATATTTTTCGACTTTCGTAAACATCTGTGAATATTTGTGGACATTGATGGACATTTGGTAGACATTTATTATTTTAATATTATTATTGTTGTTTGATCACATGATGGACTTCAAATGTCTCTTGTTTTTTTAAAGACATTTTGGTTTCCAAATTTGTCCCAAATCCTTCACAAATTCATCAAACTATGAAGTCCACCAAAGTCTGTGACATATTTTGTCTACAATCGAATGCCTCGGACTTTCATAGACTCTCAAATGTCTGGATTTGAATGCCTCAGACTTTCGTGGACTCTCAATTGTCTGGATTTGAATGCCTCAGACTTTCGCGGACTCTCAAGAGTCCGCGAAAGTCTTGCTCCACTACCCCCCCTTAATTTCAATAAGAAATTTTAGTAAGTTAATTGGCTATTAAAAATCTTAATTATCTGGCTTATTTGAATCCTTCAAGTTTGATATTCCTACTTCGCTATTGTTTGTCATGTTTGACCAGTACTTCAATGTACAGAGAGTTTCCACATTGACTGAGTAAAAATGGTATCAATGTCATGGCGTTATGTAATGAAATGGTCATTAGGGATGGATCATCCATTCACATTGGGACATCATTAACAGAAGATGGTCAATTTGGGTCGTTTTATGTGGAACTTGCATCTTGATACTCTTTCCTCGTAGACACCTCAACGTTTTTCAAATGAACTAAACACGTCAACTCACTTTCTCTCTCCATCTCTCTCTATCTCTCTCTCTCTCTAAAAGAATTCTTCATTGTCATCACCTTCACATCCAGCAAATAGAAGATCTCTGTTAAAAATAAGATAAATCGGTTTGATATGTCCCTTGACGAAGATATCATCAGCTGAAATAGATGCTTCATTTGGATCTATACAAACAAAACTAAACCCAAAATCATCAACATCTTACCCATCTTCAACATTGATCTCTTCGTTATTACTAGTTTCTTCCTTTTCTCCGATTTCTCTCTTTCTTCTTCTTTTCCTTCGTCAATCAAATCGACCAGACTCGTTTCTTGAGCAAGAAGAACAGGTTTTAAACCTCATTCTTATCGATCATCAACAAATTCTTCACACACTTTATTAAAGCTTGGTGAATGGACAAAAATTGAATTCGATCAAAGCATTTGGAAAGAAATTTACAAATCTATTCTCTCTCTAAAGCTTCGTGAATAAACAAAAACTCGCTCATGAATGTAATCAGTTATTGATATAATTTAAACAAAAGCAAGAAAAAAATGAAAGAAAGTATGAGACCCAACATCAGTAGGATTTATTCTCTCTTCATCAACAATTTCATCTTTCATGTCCATTTTCCCTCTCTCTCTCTCTCTCTCAAACCAACTTTCTCTGTGTCATTGAAATTACTGGTTAAAAAGTTACAAATATTAATATACTATTATTTTTTAGAGACAGAAAATGTTGGGTAAGAGAGAATAATAAATGATGAGAGAGATTTGAGAGAGAGAGAGTTTTTAGTTGGTGTAAAATAATTACAAGAAGGTTATTTCAGGAAAATCTTAAAAAGGTTAACAGTCCATCAACAGACAATAGACGAAAAAGCAAAAAAAAAAAAAAAAAAGGGTTATCTCGATATTTTTAATAAAGTAGGGGCTAGGCAGGAAGCTGGTCATAAAGTTGGGGCTATTTGAGAAATATCACACAATTGCCACAGGGAGTTGAAGCCAAAAAAAAAATTTGATGAATCCTTTTGAACCAAAGCCTAATTTTTTTATAGGGAGTTTTGCCAAGATCTTCCCAAAGTTCTAACTAATGATAGTAAGACCAAGAATTAGAAATGACAAACAAACATGACATATATATATATATATATATATATATATATATATAACAAAACAGAATGGGGTCTAGCTGACTAGGATAAAATAAATGTGGATGACTGGGACAAAATAAATTCATTCCCGTACTTCTTAGGACAATCTTTTTGCTTACTTGGCCAAATTACTCCACGCCAACGCCAACCCAAAGCTATGTCACGCCAAATAGCGCTTGCGGAAAGATAAATAATGTTTTTCCTTATATTCAATTCAGTCTCTTATTATTCAATTTAGGTCCCTCTCTTCTCTTCAATGAGATAAATTAATAGAAAGCTTCGGGGATTTATGACTTTTTTTAGGTGTTGGCTTCTTCATCCATCTTCATACAATTGATTAGGTATTGTTCCTACAATTTAACAGTTGTAGTTCTTCATCAATCATGTATCATTGATCGAGTGGGGCTTCTTTTTTACTTATGCTTGATTCCTTTCATCACTTTCTCTCTCTCTCTAGAAATAGCCAAACTTAGTGATCCGGTATTTTTCCTGACGTGGCCGGCCACGTCAAAATTCGGGTTGAAGTCGGTCGGCCTATCGGGCCAAACATCATTTTTCAACGACTATTCATGTTCATCTTCGTCTTCTCTGTCTGTCTTCTCCTTTTCATCTATTATTGTCCATTAATCTTGCAACTACAAGTCCCTCCAACTTCACAACAACAGTTATCCAATTCAATCTTTCTCCTTTCATCTTTCATACCAATTTGTCCTCCTCTATAATTGCACATTAAGAACCCACATCATGACTACAGTTAAAAATATGGAAGAATATGTCATTCCTTCCATTTAATTCGTCTATTTTGATCGTCGACTATATAAACTGCGTTCTAGCTTTAGAGTACCCATTCAAAATTGTAAAGTCAAAGCCGTTATTTCTACATATCAATGTAATATATTTTTCATTTTCTTTTCTCATTTCTAACATTTCTTGCTTATAAAGACTGCTTATCAATACTTTTAACAAAAAAAAAAAGACTACTTATCAATTATTTGTTGAATTGCCCAAGTGACCTGAAATGTTTGTAACCACTTTTCTTTGAGAAGTGATTGTTACTATGCGATTGATGTTTGTATAATCAACAAAATAAATTTTGATTATTCCCAATAAATTGTGCCTTGTTCCTGAACTTACCACTTTCCTCATATTAGGGTCCTCAATTTAGCAACTACAATGGTCTAATCTTAAACCATTAATTAAAGAAGGTTGTTTGTATTATGAATTGTTCCAGGTATCTCTTGTTAGGACATATAATAAATTTTAGATCCTTTACGATCTTTAAAAGTCGTTCTGCTAGGTTCTTACGTTCTGTGCCTGTTAGTTTACATAATTTTTGTTTCATATCACAAACCCTATTTTCTTTGATGCCACCATATTTGTTTGTTGTCAAAGTCATTGTACATTATGTTGTTTCACCAATGTTTTATCATTTATTTCTTCTATCATAACCACTCACGATCGCTTTGTGAAATGAAATACAGAATAAGTTTAGGCATAACTTCAAATCTTGGAACAAAAAAATATCCATTAAGTCACTTAATCCTTACAAAAGGCAGTCGGAGGTTAAAGCCAGAGTCACTTCAAAAAGTGAGATCAGGAACTACACGAATACGAAAGGTCATGGGAAAGTGTTTTCCTTTGACATTGTTGATTCTAACGAAGACGAAATCCATATAACTTGTTGTAATACAGTAGTCGACCAATTGTATGATGACATTGAATATAGTTACCTACATTTTATTTCTAACAGTACGATAAAACCAGTATCTAAATCCTTCAATCCACTTCAAATTAATACGAGATTTATCTTGACAAATCTTCTAAAGTTGAACGTTGTCTGGGTGATGATAACATAATACCATTTCACCAATTCCACTTCCGACCAATCGGTGAAATCAAAAGCATGTCACACCACTCATTTGTCGATGTATTGGTCTGGTGACATCGATAAATCCGACCACGATTATACTAAAAAAAGACGGTTCTGAGACCCTAAAAAGAATTCTCTAAATAAAAGACATGTTTGGTTACATAGAGGAATTGACTTTATGGGGTAAGTTATGTAATGTTGAAGGTCACAAAGTCCATGAGTTGCTTAACTATGCATCGTTTACTTTGGTTGCGGTCAAATCAAGTAGAATTAATGATTTCAATGGGAAATCTGTTTCCACACTGTCCTCGTCGCAGCTACTTATAAATCCACAAATTTCAGAGGCACTTAAACTCAAGTGTTGGTATAGTTCAGAGGGATCCAACACCACATCCATCTTCATTTCTAAAAAAATCGTCTACAATTGTGGAATCTGTGCGTAAATAATCTCCCAGATCAAAGATGATCGATCGACTAGGAAAATCTGTCGAGCCTGACTTGATAACTGTTAGTGTTAGGATTTCATTTGTCAAACCCGACTTTGCCTATACTGCTTATCCCCTGATGGTTGAGAGTCATAAATGCTACAAAAAGGTAACAAAGAGCGTAGAGATAGATTGGTGGTGTGGGAGGTATGATCAGTCCATTCCTGAGTGTGAATTCAGGTACATTTTACTATTACAACTTCAAGACTACACATGTACTACATATGTTACTGCATTCCAAGAGGCTGGTGAGACGATAATGGGCATTTCAACAAAAGAATTAACCCTTTTAAAAGAAGTCGACGAAGAAAAGTTCACTGACAGTATGAGGACTGCCATCTTTAAGCAATATATATTCAAGTTAAAAGTAAAAGAAGAAATTTACAATGGCGAAAGTTTAGTCAAATCAACTGTGATTAAGGTCGAGCCTTTGGATTTTGCAACTGAACCACACTTTCTTTTGGAGTCCACGAGTAACATCCAATGATAGGATATATCTTTTACAAATATGAATATTTATGAGTCTTTTTATGATATTTAGAGTCTAATGACATCGACACTAGTTGTTAACGTCACATTATAGGTTACTACTCCTATGACGCATCTAAATTGTTCAACTTATATTACTTAATGAAATATGATCTTAAATCTAAAAATATCTTTACATGTTAGAACTCCTTAATGAAATATTACTGTTATGTTCATCTCTACAACTTCGTGGTATTCTATCATCAACATCATTTGAATTTCTTATATGATTTTTATTTTGTTTTTCCCGTTCTATAGAGTGATCATAGGATTTTTAGAATATGATTCTTTGGCTGAGTTATTTTGTTGAGAATAGTATACTTGAATACCTTGACTGTTTTGGTTGAGTTATTAAAAGAAAACGTATATGTAGTTCATTTTTAGTATACTTTAATACTATATCTTTTGAAGCCAATCAATTCTACAACGAGAATTCATGTGATTGTTCATGTGAATAGCATAAATCACTCTTCTTCATAAGCTAATTCTTACACAAGTCAATGAATTCATGCGAAAGAGATTCAAATAAATTTCTCTAAAATACATGGAATATCCATTTTCAGGTTTTGTTAAACTGATGTTCGCAATGCATGAATCAACAAAATAAAAACAACTAAACAAAAAAATTATCAAATAAGAAGAAAGAATGTTCAGATAATTTAGAAATGATGAATCAAAGGAAGATAACTTGAATAAATTAAACTTACTCATTCACCAGGGGTTCAAATTATAAATGAATGAGGTCATAATCGCAGATGCTCTGAAGCAACAATTGCTATACCAATATCTTCAAGATAAATTGATGATCGTGAATTAAATTGGGATAATCCCACACTTTTCAAAACACTTTTACATAAATTAGTAAGGAGTATGAAAAACACCATGAGAATGAAAAAAAGATAAAAAGGTCTTACCTTTGCAGATGCATCAAGAAGAACAACTAATTGGGATGTTTTAATAAATATAATCTTTTAACCTTTTGGAGTTTCAATCTTTTGAGTTTCCAAGGATCATGGAGAGGTTTTTGGAGTTCCAATCTTTTGAGATTTCAGAGAGCAGGGCGGAACCAGGATTTCATACTAGACATGACAAGCCTAAAGAGATAAAGTAAACTTCTACCTATAAAACGTATGGCCTTACAAGATACAACATAAGACAATCTTTTTAAAACATCCTTTCATATCATGATTTTTACATTTATCTTAATATAAATAAAACAATAGAAGCAATCTTTTGACTTAAATTTACAAATTAAAGTAACATTGGATAACTCAATTGAGTACCAAAATGTCGATAGGTCTTTACAAATTATTCTACAACTTAAAGAACTAAAAAGTCACATAATTTTATTAATCATTAATATAAGGTCTCCGTGTTATAACTATTCAATGACACTTGAAGTAGAAAAAATTACGTAGCCAAGAGTGTACCCAAGCAAAAACAAATTTTCTCAAGCAATTGGTCACTTATTTTAGGGTCTTTGAAACCAAGATGAAAAAAAAAAAAAAAAAAAAAAAGAGCTAAGGCAAGCACAGGGATTTGAACCTGTGTCCTTGGATCGGAAGTATAATGACTTCACCACTAGAGATGAAGTAAACTATGGTTAGTTGTAGTTTGGCTTATATATATGTGGAGATCAGACCAGGCAACTGTCCAGCCTGGTCTCCACATAGTTCCACCTTTGCCAGAGAGAATAGGTAGGTGTTTGAAAGTGAGAGATGATGACCGTTTTCTTATTCATTCACGTGAATTACATTCATTCATTAGCATTAAATTACATTCATTCACGTCTATCTAGAATTAAGTGAAACGTAGAAAGATCTTAAGGCTAAAATCAGAGTTGCTTCGAATAGATGACCAAGATTTATATATGCTTAAATAGGACGAAATTAATAATTTTTTAATGTTAATCGTAACTGAAACGATCTAAAGGTTGATATTAGTGTCGACCTGGAACGAACGGGTGTTTATCTCTATGTTTGTCCCAGAGTTTGTCCTTGAATTTGTCCCAGACAGCATTCACCATTCTATTTTATATAATAGATGTATGATGTTGGGCATGGAGAAGTTTTCATTCCAGGAAAGAAAAGACATGGTTTAACTAGTGATGGCGAAATGTCAGGTGTTCGTATTGGTTTGGTATCGTGTCTAAGCAGAGCTATTCATACACAAGGTTTTTGGTATTGAGCTATAACTAGCTACTTGTTTAGTTGACTTCTAACGACGTACTTATGAAGGTTTATCTTTTTTATATCTTGGTTGAACGTAGTTTCTTTCCGTTCATAATGTTCTTCATAAAAAAAATTGTTATTATAGGTTTTGGATCAATATAGTTTCTTTACTTGCAGATTCAAACATTATATTTGTTGTAATGTTGCAGGTTCATCATAGTTTTCTGTGATTGATAACGTTGTTGTAGTAGAAGATGCAGAAAGAAAATAAGATTAAAGAAAAGAACACATTTCCGATGGCACAAGGGTTGGTGGAGATAGCGAGGGCATGATATTTTCGACGGCTAGTAATATATGTCGTCCGAAAAGCAGGGTTTCCCATCATAATCCAATACTTTTTCCAACAACATATATCTATATAACCGTCAGTAATAATCTTTTAACTTACGAAAGTTGCTTGGTGAGGTGGACAAAGAGAAAGAAAAACAATTTAAATTACGGAATTGCCATAAGGGAAGAATGGGGAAGCTTATAAAAAAATGTGGGGGCCAAACAAGAAATTAGGGCCAAATCAAACTGTTGGACACTTATAGGGGTCAAAACGGTGAGTTGGTCACAAATTGGGGGCCAAACGGAATTAACCCATTTTAAAATTATTATTAAAATATTTATTAAGAATTTATTACATCGAAATCTTTTATAAATATTCATTTACTTTTAAATTAATAAATAATATTTAATTATTAAATTAAAATATTTATTTAATAGTTTGTTACTTATTATGAATCATTGGAAACTTTATTTGTTTCTAATCATTTTTAGTAATAAATGTTTCGCGCTTATAGTTAAATAAATCTAATAAATCAATTTTAACTTTAATACGAAAGTTTCTTTAATAATATTGAAGTTAAAATGTATCTTTCGAAAGGTTATAAACTGAAATAACTATATACTTTTTTAGATTGAAAGTATCATTAATAATACTATAGTTACGTTAATTGTATATGTGATGGTTTAGTAAGATTTATAAATGGTTAATGCGAGGGTGGTAGGATTGTATACCTTAACCTAATTTTGTTAATAATAGGGTTCTTTTACATCAATATTGATAGTTTTCATTCAGATTTTCAGATTCCAACTCTTCTCAGTTAAGATAACATTTAAAATGACGAGAATCACTTACCATGAAATTAAAGTTAATATGTTTCCGATCGAAGAATTATAACTTAAGGGTTCTACAATTTTACTTAAAATTAGGTTGATCTTAGTTAGATTACTAAAACGAAATTGTTAAAAAAAATTATTTATTTTTAAATTATTATAATGTATTTATTACAAATATTCATCTTCTATAATTAAAATTAATATGTTTTACAAATATTTATTAAAGTGTTTATGTACATATATGTCTTCTATAGTTTTTTATAAGACTATCAATTTTGTTTTACTAACAAGAAGTTTTTGACAATCTTCATTTACATTTAGCTTGTGAAAATATATTTATTAAAATTTTATTAAACAATTTGCTATTTAATGTAAATCATTAGAATATTTATTTGTGTTTAATTAGGGGTCTGTGGGTATATAGACCAAAATAATGTTCAAAAAGGGTTTAGGGTCCAATCTTGTCAAAAAATGGATTTTTAGTCATTTTGCTCTTGGGTCTAAAAACCCATACTATCTATAAAACAATTTCATTCGTGTCCCAAACTATTTTCACGGGATTTTAAATTGTGGGCCGAACCGAAAATTCCAACAACTTAATTAACCGTGAATTTGGGATAAATTATAGGAAACAAAATCGAAACTTTCACAAAACGAAACGTTTCCAAAAATCCTAACCTAAATCTTTGAAACGCCAACTAATCAAACGCTGAAAAGAAGGAAATCAAATTTGGGAGTGATTTGGGGAATTTATTAGCAAAAAACGGATAGAAACAAATCATAATTTCTCTCTCCTCTAAATAGATTTGTAAATTAAGTTTATTTTCTCTCTCTAAACTTTCAGATTTGGAAAGAGTATATTTTCTAAGATCAATTTAGCGTGATTTGGGGGTTAATATACAAAACGTATATATCACTTTCTCTCACTTAATTTTCAGATTTGGAAATAATATATTTTTCTGGGAACATTACAACAACATTTGTTTTTGTTTTTACTCATACATAAATATACATCGAATACAAATTATGAAACAAATACGTAAATTATTTGTTATTTATGACGAGGAAACCAACATTTATCATGTATACAACGTAATTTATCAACTGTACGTGTGTCATGTTCAATAAATTACACATAATTTCTTTTACATTTACATTCTGTTACGAAAAAATCGTTTACACTATATTGTCGTAGAGCATATGTAGTCTTGGGCAGGACAAACAACATTTGCACTATATTGTCGAAGAGCATATCCAAATGCTTTTGCACCACCAAGAAACAAATGACCAACTTCAGTAGGAAATTCCGTAAGTAACAGCAAAACTACAAAAAGAAAACATATACATTTGTCAACAAAACATATAATTTACTAGAAACGACATGTATAATGGAGTAAATTAAGCATACTGTTTGTTAAACTTCATAATGTGTTAGGAGACAAACATAACTTTAGTTTGAATCACAAGGTCACTGTTATGTGAAAAAATATGTATAATGTGCAATCAATTACACATAATTTTTGGAACATTTATTGTACTATAAACAACAACTGTTTTGGGGAAAAAGTACGCGTAATGTTGAATAAATTATATATAATTTATGCAGATTTATAAGATGTTTTTGATATTATTTATAAAATATGTATAATTTGTAACAAAATACATATATTTTACATTCTGTTTAAAAACATCGTACAGAAGATGTTTGAGTTATGTATGTGTTATGTTCAGTAAACATTATGTAATGTCGTGTAAATTATATATCGTTTACATTCTGTTACAACCAAATCGTACTAGATCTTCTCTGGATCAAAAATGATATGTAATTTATTGTAAACGATCCGTAATTTATTTTAAATTATATATCGTTTGCATTCAGTTATAACAAATCGTTCGATATCTTCACTGCATCAAAAATTGTACGGAAACCTTGATGAAGATTTGAAAAAGTGATCTAAAAATCAAAATCTGTAACCTATAACTACTAAAAAGTAACAAAATACATAGAGACAAACACTTTTTAATCGAATAAAATGAATTGTAAAGACGGATTTAACATTAACATCATAAAATCGGTTATGAATCTTAGAGAGAGAAAATACTAAATAATGATAAAGATTTGATTAGATGATACAGAGAGAAATTTGATTGTAATGAAATTCATGAACAAAGTTAAAGATGAAGATGAAAAACATTAAACATAAAAGAAGAAACTAAAACCTTTAACATTACCTGAAAAGCAATATTAAATCTGATTCAGAATCTGTTTCAATGGAATGAAAAATGACTTTTGTAATGTGTTTTACCTGATAAACGATGAAGAAGATGATTTCAGTTGGTCTAATGAAGAAGAAACAAGATTTCTGAGATTAATGGATGATTATCAAACGGTTACTTTGTTTAGAGAGAGAGAAAATAAGCAAGTTTCGGTTACTAAAGATAATGAAGATCACGGTTACTTTGTTTAGAAACGTGATTGGAGAGGGAAAGGTGGGAGATAAAAATGGAAAAAAATATTTTGGATTTTAGAATGTAAATCAGATTTTATATATAAAGAAGGTTAGTATAGGTATTATAAATTAATATGTATTATAGGGATTTGTGTTTTCTCTCTAGATGACACCAAATGGACTAGATATCCATTTGTATTATTTTTTTGATTTTGAAACCCTTTATAGGATTAGAGAGGACTAAATGTCTTATTATGACCCATTTTTTGGGCTATAAACCCAAAAATTCTTTAATTAGTGTTAGTATAAGTGGTCGAATTTATATTTTAGTCATTAGAAGATATAAATAACCAATATAAATATATTAGTCCATCTCTGTGTACATTTTGATCAAACAGTTCTCTAGTTTCATTAACCTCTCAACTTACACTTCCCCTCCTTGGTGAATTAACTCGAATCAAGTAAGGGTTCTAAGTTTTAAACACAATTTAGAGTATTTCAAATGCAAGATTTGAAAAAAAAAAAAAACTTGTAGTTTTATATGGTAAGTTCCAATTTAGATTCTCTTTCATAGATGACATTATTGAGATCTTTGGATGCTTGGTACCTCAAAGTAAAGTTTTTAGTCTTAGTTATGAGTTAATTTTAAAGATTGGAGATATCAATAACTTGAACTTGTGACGTTTAGGGGAAGAGGGTTGTTACAGAGACATTCACCATGATTATTATCAAAACGACCATTGACCCAGTCTGCGGGACCATCCTAGTCATGCTGACATGCATGACCAACACGAGAGAGGATCTTGTTCGCCAGAGGACATTCAATCTTGGAAAAGTAATGGCACCAACGTTCCTTTTGACAATGAGTTTGGAAAATGCCCCACCAAACGTCTTAAACACCCATTCCCCCATGCGCAGGGTTTGCATTTGCATGTTGCAAATCAGGCAAAGTACTATACAATTTCTTACTCAATACCCCAAGTATGAGTGAATAAATCTATTTTATAAAACAGAAGGGAAAATGATGACTGGGACAAACATCCTTATTTAATAAGGGATATTGTCTAGAAGCCCTTCCCAAAATTTAAGATATAGTCCTTCGTAGAAATAAAATAACCTATTTAAAAAATCTTTCTTAGAAACAAAATATCTAATTTGAAGAAAAAAAATATTGCAAGGGGTAAAAAAAGAAATTAAAATCTCTCTTATAAAATAACTAATTTAAGAAAAACGAAATAAAAGAAAATAAATAATAAATAGAATACCAAAAAATTATGGTATCCACTTAGCAATAATAAATATTGAAAGTCGTCAAATTTAATTGATACCACTGTTCGTGCCCTAGGGCACGGGGTATACCCTAGTAGTTATTAAAAGCCTCTCACTTTGAAAGGTCATGGACCCGGTCCAGGACACCATCCTCGCCCGCATGTGGTTTAAACAAGTTATTATAAGCCTTTGCACTTGAAATGTCATTGACCAAGTGCACGACACCATCTTCGTTCGCATGATGGTGATCCACCGATCAACGTGAGAGATGATCTCAATGGTCGGATCCGATCGCACCAGTCGGATGTCATTCAATCTAGAAAAAGGAAAGCCACAGCGGTTTAACTGGGAGAGGAACTCGACGGTCTTTCAAATCTAATTCGTCAAATGGTATTAAGTCTACAAAAAGAAAGGCTCCAGTGCTCTAATGTGGTAAAAGATCTCAGTCAGAACAGATCTCGTCCATCGGATGGCATTCCATCTACAAAAGGAAATGCTCCAACGCCCCTCGTAACGATCCCAAGCCTGCTTCTAAAGCGATCAATGCGCCCTAACCTCCGACGATTTGTGTTTACTAGATTCTCTCTTCCCCCTTACGTATCGCATTATCCGTACCTTTTTTGGTTGGGTTCGTTACTCAATCTCCAAATTAGCGTATGGTGAGAGACGAAATTGTCTCATCTAATTTTTTTAACTTTAGTAAGTTAGTCTATTTCAAGATATTATTTTAATAAATTGATTGTTTCTCTTACCCATATGTTTTTCACGAGATTGAGCGCGAAAAATAGTTAGAACCCAGAGAAAGACACATGAAGGACATTCATTACGGTCATTTGGTGATAAAAGTATTCTGATAATGTCGGCCAACGTTGATACTCGGATGAAAAGTAGAGTTCAATACGAACTCGTGTGCGAAAACAGAAGTCAAATTGGAGTTCAGACGAGAAAAATAAAAAAAAAAATCAGAGTTTAGGTCAACACTAGTTGATCAAACGTCAACATTCATCTTTTCAGTAACACGTGGCACGCAAGAGGCAAATGGTGTTGGGTTATGTGGTTTCTTAGTGTTGGTAGCGGAATCTCAGACATGTCTAACAGTAGTACCCTCAGGATCTCATACATAAGCTAATAATCATAATTAAGTTAAACTAGTTGGACCTACATATACATGAAGTTAATTTTACATAAGAAGGCTCCTATTGTAGCTGCATGGATAGGATCTGTATTTGCCAATTACTCTGAGAGCATGCCGCTGAGATTGTCAATTTCTTTGCGTAAACTCCTAATGTAATTGCATATTTCTTGTACCATGTTAGCAGTTGAGACCTATTATACATACATACAACATGATGAGAGAGTCTGTAACAATAGTCCCACATGGACAAGCAATACTCTTGAAACATACGAATCAAACAGATAGTTCATTTCTGGTCATTATCGATTAACTTTCATTTAAATGAGCACAAATTTGACAGAGAAGGATAAGAACCTTGTCAGAGGTTGGGTTGCGAAGGCGGGGAAGAAGTTGTAATTTGACAATGAGGTCGGCAATTTGCTCATCCCTAATAGTACCCTCCTCGAAACTCCTAACGAAGGACGTGGTCTTCTCCTTGACATGATTATAGTTGTAGCTATACAATATGTAAAATGGATAATGATAGTGAATATGATTGAAGATACGTAAGGTTAGATGAAAGAGAGAAAGAAGAGAATATGTTATGTTTGTGCCTTACATAAGAGTGATAGATTCAAATGGAAAGAGAATCGCAAGTCTATCCACCCTCCGGACGTGTGATTCACCCTCCTAGAAAAACATTGGGAGAATGTACTATTAGAACATTCATGTGTTTGGAACACCATTAATACAAGGAAGTTCTGAAAAGGTCTCCTTCGAGGCAAAATTTTGAAGGAGTTTGTCAAGGAAGGAGACACTTGTAACACTTACGGGAGACTCCTATAGAACTACCTTTACTCACAGCAACACTCTGGTGGATCCTTCACTAGGCACCCTTGCCCTTATAACATCATACGCTTTTGAATACAGTATCTTATATGCATTTACTGTTTTTATTTGACACACTCACGGTTATTTACTCTCACAATTTAGATTCATTTTTATCCTCACACATTCACTTCTCCTATACACAGAGACCATCTCTATGGCTCTGGCACCTTCCTTCTTTTCCTCTCCCTCTAAAACTTCTCCAACATTATACGCTTAGTCAGGATTTCTATGTATTAATCTCTTCTAAAATTCTTCTTCTCATTGATAGGACAATGTTGTAAACCAAATGAATGACAAAATGTTACCTCTATTGTTTATATTAATCTAAAATATTAAATTAATAAACTGAACACATCTCTTCCTCATCTTTCTTTAAGTACCTTACTACCTTCTACCCTCATTTCATCTTTCATTTACACAAAAACATTGTTTAACCAAGAAGTTAAGTCAAGGCATTAGTAATTACAAGCAAAATGTCAAAATATCAAGTTCAAGAATGAAGACTGAAGACGATGTTTACAATCTCTTCTCACAACTAGGAAAACTCGTACCAGAGCTTGGTCATTGGATTTCAACTACGTACACCTCCAACCAAATTAACATTTACCTTCTGTCTTTTTGTCTAAATAAGTTTCAACATTAGGGGTATAACATTGTTCATTTTTCCTCGTGTTGAAAAATCGTTCTTTGAACCGCCATTTCCATATGGACTTACCTAGTAAAAGGTCCCAGTCGGGTGGAGATTGAATAGTTTGAGTTAAAGGACTTTTTAGGTATATCTATTGGCAGCTGATTTGGAGAAATAAAAAAATTAATCAGGGAACAAAGTTTTGTTAGGTAGAAAAGAAAAATTCCAAACACACCCTAATCTTTTCTCTTTTTTCTACATCTTTCTCTCTCGATCTGGTCTATCCCTCAAATTTTCTCAATCACTCTGCTAGAATCAAATCTCTGGTCTCTCCCTCAAATTTTCTCAATCACTCTGCTAGAATCAGATCTCTCTCCCTCTCTCTCTCCCTCTCTCTCTCCCTCTCCCTCTCCCTCTCCATCTCCATCTCCCTCTCCCTCTCCCTCCCTCTCTCCCTCTCTCCCTCCTCCCTCCCCCTCTTTCTCTCGAATCAGATCTTTCTCCCTCTCTCTCTCTCTCTATGTTGTTTTTCTCCTTTCCCCCTCTCAGGCTTCAAATTAGTTATTCCAATCACTAAGGATATCAGGCAGCTTCCTCTCTCTCAGTCGAGTTTTATATATAATAAACCCTAGTTATTCCAAGCTTAGGCAGCTCTCTCTCTCTCTCTCTCTCTCTCTCTCTCTCTATTTCACCAATTTTAAAATGAGGGTTTTTATTGTGTCTTGTATTTTGATGATTACTTTACGATAGTTCCAGATTCTTGAAATCACCAATTTTAAAATGAGGGTTTTTATTGTGTCTTGTATTTTGATGATTACTTTACGATAGTTCCAGATTCTTGAAACCAAAAAACAAGATTAAAAAAACAGAGATAACAGAGTTCAACACAAAATGAAATCTTTTTCTATGGAGGTGCATAAGTGAGAAAAAATTTTATGGAGGTGCATAAATGATAGAAGAAGAGAGAGAGACGGACAGAGAAAGAGATAGAAAGAGAGGAGAAAAGTGAAGAATGGTTGTCGGAGATGATTAAGGTTCGGCCAGAATTAGTGGTGGAGGTCCCCGGAGTTGATGGTGGTAGTACAAGAGGGAGAAGAAGCTGAAAAATACAAGGATTCAAGTGTTTGGAGGAAACAAGAAGTTCCAAATTCCTTTTGTTTCCACCCACAATTTTGTACTCCGGATAATTTCTTTATTTCCCCAAATCACACTCCTATTTAGATATCAAGCTCGAAGCCATTGAAAGAGAATGTGCAAGTAAATCAAGAGCTTACACAAAGAGATGGACAAACTTTCTGGGTTATTATCTTCCATGGAGATCACTAGTGCTCAATTAGAGGGTTAAAAAAATTCTTTGAACCATTTAGCTAATAATAGACAAGACTAACTCTCTCTACCCACTCGTGGTTTCCCTTTTCTCAGGCCATGTCGGTTTCAGGTTTATCCTGAGACCTGAGCTGGTCTGTGATTTTATTGTTTCTCTCTAACATTTTCTTGTCCGTCTCATTTTCAGTCATTATTTTGAAAGATGAATTAGGTCCACATGATATGTATGGGATAAATCAGAAGACAGAACGATAATAAGCAAGTAGAAATTGAACCTAATTTTCAAAATCTCTTCAATTACCACAAGAATTCATTCATAATCCAACATGAAAACTGAGAATGTAAATCCTAAATATCCATAACAAAACAAAATTACTTCCTCATAACATGATCAGCCAACAAAATGTCCTAAATTAAAAGGCTGACCAAAATTCTTTCTGAACTGTTCTTTGGCTCAATGATGAAAGTAAGCATTTCAACTACTGAAATTACCTGGGATATGGAGATAAAGCTTAATCCTCGTCTTCCTCATCGCCATCTCCACCGGCAGCCTTCTTGCTAGCTGCTTTTTGGTTCCTTCGCTTCACTCTTCCAGCTCGTCCACCTCCAAGAGGACTTGTGAGAGAGAAGTCAATGTGCTTCTGTGAGTCGACCCTCACCATGAAAGATGGGATGTTCACCACTTGCCTTCCAACCCTTAAAAACAGTACAAATATTTGGTTTTAGATATTGTAATCTATTAATCAATGTGTAACATTACTCCTAGACAACAACCAATCACACAAGTAAAGTGAATTTTACAGTGATCATTTTAAATCCATGTGAATCTTCTGGCAGAATTAGAAAAAACAAATAATGCTAGGATTGAGTAATGAAGTAAAACCATTGACTATTAAGTTTTACTCAGAAACACTAGCAAATGAGAATACTTGAAGTATCAATCTTGTGTGTCCGGTCAAGAATAGCACAATGATATATTCCAAATAACCTGATCAACTGATACAGAACTGACACTGATTTTATGATTCAAGTAATTGCAACGCTTTATAAGATAAACTCTTTCCTACTGCAGTTCTAGCTAACAGATCAAGAAAACAACCCGTGGATTTTCACACAAAATGCATCTAATTATTGTAATTGTAATCTTCCATCCATTTCAAAAGAGTTCCTGATGTGAAGGCATACTACAAGTGACAAGATATCAGCTTGCAAACACGACATTCGAAGAATTAGCCAAAAAACAGTTATAGAACAAAATGCAAATTCTCAGAATGAAAAATATAATTAGCAATAAAACAACAAAAACAAAAATTACTTAGCAACTTTAACTCCTTAACGAATCAATATGAACTGAACAACAAAATTCTGGGATTACCAGCTACATTAATCTCCCAGATAATGAACATGGTAAGAGGATAAAAATCCCATCCTATATATTAGTAAGATATTAAATGAAGAAGCGTAATCAAGAATTCAAAACATTAGAAACACCACCAAAATAAGCATAACGAGAAAGAGGGATTAGTACCTGATATGCCTTTGCCTAATGAGGACACGAGCATGATGAATGGACTTTGCCATACCCGACTTGAAAACAAGAGTCTGAAGACGACGTTCAAGGAAGTTCTCAACAGTCAAAGCTAAGACATAATCAAGCTTGTTCTGGCTCTCATCCAAAAGCCCATATCTGTTCATTCTTCTAAGAAGAGCCTCACCCTCAAAGATACGACGAGGGTTCTTCTCATCAAGAGTGAGAAGCATTCTAGCAGCATTACGGATACGGCTCAAAGCATATTGAACCCTCCAGAGCTCTCTCTTACATCGAAGCCCATACTCACCAACAAGCTTCAACTCAGCATCCAATCGCTCCTTCTCATATGGACGTCGAGGCTTCTTGAACGTCTTCCCATCTACCAATATCAATCAAATACAGATAAATCACTATTTTTCATTTTAAACAACAGAGAAAAATGAAACTAGATAAGAACAGTCTATATAGAAGAAAAAAGTCTGTATTTTCAGTGTGTCAAAAGGCAGAGATTATAACTTAACCCTAATTATTCCACAATTAGCTAATGGTTTGATATGAAGATTATACCTAAAATACCTTATGGATCGCGCAAGTATGATTTCGATTCCTACAAGAAAACTAGTAGAAAACCTAAGCAGATTATGAACAGATAGGATCGTACTTGAACAGATCAAAAATGCCTAATTACTCCAGACACTAAGCAAACTATTAAGATCTAATCAGACTATCGAGATCTTGACTTGAGAGTAATAAACCGAGAGAGACAGAGAGAGAGAGACGGAGAGAGAGAGGGCTTACAGTTCCGGTAAAAATTAACGTGAACCATCCTGAAACTTCACCGTCGCTGGTTTAGTTCTGCGCTCTCCTACTAAACCCTAAAATCTAACAAAGAAGGCGGGAGAGAAGAAATGTAGATCGTGCGATGAATTTATATAAATGAAACTTTTCAAACCCTATTTTTAAATGGGCTTTATTAGGTTGGGCCAGTTGGTTTACTGGGCTCGAAGTATCAAGGAGGCCTGTTTGTTGAGGGAAGATTGAAGATTCACACAATCACGGAAGAGCAGAATACCCGCCACTAGGGGTGGGAATTTTGCCCATGAGCCCGAACCCGTCCACGGACACCCAAGCCCAACGAGGACCATGGACGCCCGCGCCCGCCTCGGGCACAACCCGCCCAGCCCGCCAAAATTTGGTGGGCGGGCATGGGTTAAAACCTCTACCCGCGCACCCGCCCATGCCCGCACCCACTTAACCTCACCCAATGATAACCAACCAAATTACATCAACTTTATGGGTTGATGAAGCCCCAGCTGTCTATGTTGCTAAGCTTAGTTGAGTTGGTAAACAATTTTTTTTAAGGGCAATCACACGAACCCAATACATTGCTTTGCAATGACCCAAAAGAATTCCTAGTAGAATATTGAAGTAGTCTTTGGCTCTGAGGGAACAAAGAGTGGGGTAAGTTTATATTATATCTCATGAGAATTCTTCATTAGTTTTCAATGTGAGATTAAATTCCTAAAAGGAACAACACAAATAACGTCTTGTTTTAATCCCACATTGTCTCTTTAGAATCAGGAAAGGTGTTTGCAGATTCTATAAAAGAAGAGGAAAAAGTGATTTTTTTCAAGTCATGAGATTACTCGCTACCCGCCCGCCCATACCCGAACTTCTTAATGGGCTTGGGCGGGTAATGGGCAAGGCAAATTTCAAAATTGCCCGCCCAATTAACCCGCTTACCCTAATAGCCATTGAAATTTTATACTAGACCCGCACAGCCCGATGCTTCAAGTGGTCATGGACGCCCATACCCGCCCAATTCCCACCCCTACCCGCCACTAGCATCCGAGTCAGGACAAGCAATCCGCCTCCAACACCCGAGTCCAACACAAGCAGTTGGGCACTCGAAGTCCACAAAAAAAAGTGCCACCCTGTGCTCAACTGGTACTCATTATCGTTTCGCTTTTCTACTTCGTTTTCCTTCAGATATCTGCTACTGATGGGCTCGATAATAATCACGGAAATGGAAGTAGATATTTTTGGTCTAGGGTCTAAAAAATACACTATAATGGCACCCTAAGTTCAATATTAACACAAAATTTCAAAAAGCGAACATTCTTACTTTTTAATATCATGCAATTTGGGTAAAAAAATCAATAAATTAGTGATCCGCTTGTGTATTTCCACGAGGAAAAAACAGAGATTTGAAATAAATGAACTCGTTGCTTACTTTTTGTTTTGAACGTATCGCTCGCCAACCCGAAAATGTAATAGGGTGAAAAGTGTGAAACATTTAATTCCAACCTTTCATAGGGCCATAGGGCCATAGGGGTAGCTTCTTCGCAATTAGAAACGCAAGTGCAATCAGATAGGTGCTGAATGGAAACTTTTAACCCATTTCATTATTCATGCGGTTGTTGTCAGATGATTATCAACCATGGTTTCCCAATTCATTGGAAAGAAAAGAAAGAAATTATAACAAGTCACAAGGCATAACTTAAAAGTTGATTTTCGATTATCTACTTGAAAGAAAAATAAAAGTGAAAATTTGACAAAATTTAGATCACCAAAACCAATTCAAACAGTAATTATACATGTTTTCTCCAACCGATATCTCATCACCATCTTCTTCTACATAGCCGATTTAATATAACCAAAATCATCCCGACTGCTAATCAGAATCTGGCTCTTCAAAAACAATGTCAGGAAAAGATTCAAAATTAGAGTCATCATCAGCAACCATTGTTCCTTTTTCTTTTCCGAAAATCGGCTTAGTAGTAGTAACAACACCTTCACTTTCAACTACACTATCACCGCCTGTAACAGAAATGACTGCATTACTTGATCCTGTTTCAACTCTAGTTTCAAGACTAGGGTTACTGATACCGGAACTAGGGTTTAATGCACCACTACCAGGTTCACTGATTCTGTTAGTTGTATTCTCCATTTCAACCTGACTCGAACTACCTGTCTGAACCAGAAAACCTTTTTCTGAAGTACCAGAAACAGATTCCTGGTTTCTCTCAGGTTCCATTAGAATCTCATTGCTGTAATCTTCATCTGAAATAACTTCATCGTCACTCTTTTCAGCTGAACTTTTTTTATTTCCCTCTTGTAAATTTTTCACAGAAGGTTCATTAGCATCTCTCATTTCCTGGTCAGTAGTGTTTTTTGTCGGAGGAACTTCAGTTTCTTCCCCATTTCCTAACCAGCTTTTGTACAAGTCATCATCTGGATCTGGTTCAGCCATTCCTAGTATGCCTCTTGAGAGTGGGTTACTCGTCTGCTGAGAACCAAAGAACAAATTATCTGGGAACTTTTGGTTGAACCCTTCATTCGATGGGTTGTGGCTGCTAGAATCTACCAGTGGAAGGGCCCGTGGATGTATGAGCACTTCCAAGGATAAGAGAGCACGGGCACAGAATTCAGCAAGCTTTGTTCCCGTTTCTTGCTTTCCTGCAACATCAGATTCAAGATTAGGGTCGGACCGCATTAAGGCCACGAAATAGTTCTTATTGTCTCTGTAGATGAAACTTAGTTTAGAGACTGCAGAGAGCTAATTAAGGAAAGTTAGAAAGGAGCATCCGGAAAGCTTAGAAGATTACCTCTACGAAAAAGGTCAAGACCTTGAGATAAATATGGAGGGCGAACACGAGCTGGAGAAAGAAAGGATGCTAACAGCGCATTCAATGCGACAAGTTGAAAATCAGCCCAAGTTGATGTTTGCTCATTATAAGTGAGGGAAGCATTCTTTTCTTCGTTGGCCCATCCTCCTTCGCAGACATTTGTTGCTACAGTTATTAGAAGAAAATCAACGTTTGAGCGCCAACACTCTGATTTCAAGGCACCTCCCTACAAAAGTTCATACAAGTTACTCAGTCAAGCAGAGATAATCTATGGAAGGATCTGATAGTTTGAAAACAACGTTATACTCCATATACGAAAAAATGAAAATCTTAACTTACTATGTTTCCTTGTTTATAGACATCAGTTTTTTAGGTAGAAATAACTATTATCAAGTTTATAAATACTTCACCACTGTAAGAAGAGCTTCAAGTGCGCGTAAGGCAGCGATTTGCACAGAAATTGGAGTTGCCGATTTGGCTTTGAGCATTTCCACTTCCAAATCAGTTCCAGTCCTGTGATCCCCACTTGTAGTTGCATGTTTCCTTTTCTTGTTGCCGGAAGGCTTCAGTGAGTAAGTTGCAGGTTTTGACATGCTGGAAGAAGCAACATCACTTCCCTGGAAAATAGACTCTAAATCAACATATGCATTGTTGATTACTTCCTGGGCAAGGTATAGAGCCATTCCTGCTCAATATCATACTTTACGAATTAGTCACGCCATTTAACATGAACAGAATGAAAAGATTATCAAGGTGTATATATAGAAAAGAGTCGGATCTCTAGGTCATTGAATTGTTGTTTTGGAAGTTGGATGCACAAGAAACTGATTCAAGTACTCTTTCTGCTCTCTATTTAAGTTCAAACAAAAAAGCTTTTGCAACTCCGGTGGTTCCGTCGGTAATGGTCATGGTCATGGTGGAAGTTGCACAGAAAAAAAATTACGCACACAAATCATAGAACAGATTTTAGTTTCAAAGAAAATAAAATCCTGCTATCCTAGTTGGTTGATTGCTTAAGAAAGATACAGCTTTGGCTTTGAAACATAAGAAAATAAAAAGGCTCTATAGGGAAGTCCTTTCGTACCGACGCCCATGGACAGCAGCAAAGTCTGCATTATTGAGTAAACCTTTATTCTCAGAGCAGGGAATCCACATTTTCTGAAATACTCTGTTAGAAGTCGGACCACATCTGCAGCATAGGGTAATAGTTGACTGCGAAAGAAACCCAGAAAGGCGATTAGAAAACGAAAATATAATTTGTTTGGTTTATTTACTTATCTGTTTACTTTTTTTTATTTAATATATTTTCCTGCACACATCATACGAATATCATGAGGATAAATAGAAGATCTATGTGGAGATAGATAAATCTTCTGACTATGTGATTTTGTATTTTGGTTACCTGCGTACTCCCTTAATTACAGCAGTCAGAAGATCCAAGCTGTTTAATTGTAAATCTGGAAGCACTGAACAAATAAACTCTTGTTGGGTTACTGTCAGGAAGGCCATTAAGGAATCCGACAGAGAACCATCCACCAATAGCACTCTCCTAATGAGCGCTAGTAAAGGGCGAACAGGAATAGTCACCTGGAAGGCAATTATGAGACATTTTTTATGCTGACTCACTTAAAATCAAAATGTTCTAAACTAAGAATAAGTTAAAATGGAAACCATATGATACTATAAATTTGTACCTGGACAGGATAAGGAACGGTCAGCATTTTACAACAGCAAACCATTAACGTCGATACTCTGGATAGTACCATCTTCTCAGACTTATTTGCTGCTTGATTTGAGGTCTCCACTGACGCATTTCCTCCTAAGGGAGGAGGGGGTTCCTTTCCTGGTGGAACCAACAGTCTACTAACTTCTCTCGATCTTATTTCTGCAACATATAAGCATAGACGGAAATTTTAATGGTGCAGATATGAGAAACATAACTTGGTTGTGGGGTACCATGTGTTGCGTTTCGTTGCAGAGAGCAGGGCTCTATCCTTGGTCATGAGGTTCTCGGTCCTCGTTAATAACCACAGCGAGATTCTAAGGGGAAAAAAAGTGCAAAGAAGAAACCCAACATAGTCAAGAGTTTCCTACTGTATACCTTCTTCTAGGCCCTGGAAGACATCAGTAAGATGACTATTGAGTGATATTAACACTTTTTGCATCATCAGAGACCAGCTTTCCTCATCTCCTTTTGCCTTTGGGAGCAACGCTAGGCAATAAGCGGATTTCTAAATAAAGAACAAAACACTCTGATTAAACTCCAACTGAACGAAAGATGAGCACCATCTCTAAGATCAACTAGAACTACAGTAGATAAATTCTCCAATAACTGTCTAATGCAAGAAGCCAAGAGAAAAAAAATATTACTCGCCTTTGCCATATTTTCACTGCATTTCCCTGACATAATTTTCGAAACAATATCAGATTCAACCTGCCAAATATGTCAAACTTGCTTCAGTATAAATTCATTAAGCAGGCAAAACTAGGAAAGGAAATACAGGATTCGAAAAGCAATATCTTCACGTCTAAGATATACTGGTGAAGACAAGTCTGTCTTCTACAAGCTCTATTATTGGTAATGCCAGATTTTTAGGGACTTTTTGGCTTTTTGCCATCGTGAACTATGTTTTTTACGGTATAGTATATAATCCTATCTTATTTTCTTCATCATTCGAGGTTTTGAGGTTCCACAAGAGTAGTTATTTGTTACAAACTGTCAGTGAACCATGTCAGAATCACTTGTAAGAAATAAAACTAGATTGGGAAGATAGTGTAAACATGGTGTAAGAATGAATAGACGATACGTGGGTGTTTTTAGACAATAGAAGATACCTATGAGTTGTAAAGGGCCTAGCCCATCAGCCCAGTTGTAACAAACTTGTAACAGAAAAGTTAGTTATGAATCTAACAGATTCATAACAAACTCTTTCTCTCTCTATGAATCTAAAATTTCTATACTTTCATCTTTTCTCATGGTATCAGACTTGGAAGAATCTAATTTCTCAGTTTTCTCTCTCTAATTTGTGGCATATCAGAAACAAATCTTCAAAGCTAAGATCTCTTCATTAAGAGAACAACTTCAAAACACTAAAAAGGGAGATCTAACAGTCAGTGAATACTTGAGAAGGATTAAATCTTTCAGATTCTTTAGTTGCTGTTAATGACAAAATTTCAGAAAAAGAATTATGTCGAATAGCCTTGAAAGGTTTAGGAAAAGAGTATAATCAGTTCATTATAGCAACTCATCAGAGAGAGTCCAAAATAACATTTGTTGAACTACGAACTAGGATAATTCACCATGAACAATGGTAGAATTCACAAAGTGTTGAAGAAATAAGTGATTCAGCATACTTTGTGAAGAAACAACAGAATCAGCAACAAAGTTATAGTCAAAATTATAGACAACAAAGGAATTATCAATTACAGTCAAGAAATCATCAATCACAGCAACAAAGAGGTAATTCTACTCAAGAACAACAACCAAATACAACTTACTATCATAGAAAAAATTCAAATAGACAAAAGAATAGACAAGTTCAGTCTGGTGATAAGGCAACAGACTTCGATTTCACAAGCATTCCTTGTGGTATATGTAGAAGATGGGCGCATTTGGCATCTAATTGTCGTTTTAGGTACTCTCCTGATGAGTCTAACAGATCATATCACAGTAACAATGTTTCAAACAGAAGAATATACACTCAAAAGAAGCCAAGTTCAAATAAAACCACGTGTAAAATAAGTGGATGTAGCAAAACAACCACATTGGTTGGACTTTAAATGTCAAAATTTGTGCTTCATTTATGAATTCAAGTATATCATTCTTGAAGTCATTCAGAAGCGATATAAAAAGAGGACATAATAACACATAAAAAGCCAAAACACAATAAGAGGCTGAAACTGAAGTGCTCTATATTGAAAGAAAACAATGTTATTGTGAAAAAGTGCAGTTGAAATTCTTGACGTGAAAATGCATGAGAAAAACTCACATTGTCATAATGGCGATGTACAGAAGAAGGAAAAGAGCAGATAAGGGTGCATAACAAATCAACTGCTGCTTCCTGCAGAAATAGCAAAATGTGCATAAACGTTCAATATAGAAGTTATATGTACATAATATGCATATATTTGATCTGATTAAGTGGGGAAAAGGTAAAACTTGTTTGCTTGTTTAATTTTCTTTACTTGCTAAAGACTTATCATCTTTGCAAACAAAGCAATTCTGTATTCCTGCTGAAAATAATGGTTCTCTTGAGTCTTGTCTACTTTGATTGCATGTTCAGATAATAACGATAAAACATCCATAGAGAAGAATGACTTGAAGGGCACGATGACACATGCTACTAAGTACTGACCAGTACTGCCTCTGAGGAATCTTCCGCTAACAGCTTCAGTATAGGTTGAATAAGCTTCCCCGCATGGGACGTTGCATCTTTCTTCAAAGTTGAAAATCCAGCCAACCTATTTTTTGAAAGTAAAATCCCGTATAAATTTAGTTGTGTGGCAAACAGCAACTGAAACTTGTCATAAAGTATCTATACAACAACCAACTAGTTAGCTAAGTGTCTTAATACTTACTTGTCAAAAAGTATATATCCAACAACCAACATAAGTAAAGTATATCTATAACATCAGGGTTCCTGTTTCCCTTCTCAATCCCTCCTACTAGTAGCCAAATTTTGTTTTCTAATCTATACAAGTACTATCTATAACACACCATTAGGTTATTCACCCGTTAAAATTCAAGTCCATGCTCTAAAGATGGAATTCCACTCAATATACTGAGTTGGGTAACTACCCGACAAGCTTGAGTCAGATTTTCGCATAATTTTATGTGTATACACTGCTCCATACACATTTAAAATTGCAATAAGGATATTGAGAACAACTCATAATTTGACAAGCACGACAATGTAAAGTAAACAGACCTTGTAAACATATCTGCTAGAGAAGCACAAGTAGCCACCTTTGCAAATTGAGAATCTGACGAAGACTGCTGAAAACACAACATAACATTCAAGTAACTTTACAATGTATGTTCATATGCACCGGAAAAGAAATACAGAACGTCAAATATAAAAAACTATAATCATCATACATCCACACAGGAGAATTTTTAAGTCACATTGGAATAAGAAGATATAAGACCTGAATTTGTAAAAGGAGCCTTTGGTACCAAACTGAATAAGATGCTAGAAATCGATCAACACTGCACTCTTGACAAGTAACTCCAATCAAACAAATTCCTGCCCAACATTTATCTGGCTAGAGCACAAATCAACAATAAAAACAACCCTTAGCTCTAAGAAGTTTAGGGTTATACTTCTTTCTCCTAATTAGCAAAAACCCACCAAGAAAAATCTAAACTTTATTAACAATCAATGAGAGAAAGTAATGAAATTTGCATATAAGATTACCATTTTGCTTGAAACAAGTAACAGCAATCGTTCAACCCAAGTATCAACAGTAGATTTCCACTTATCCATATGACTTACTTCAACTTGTTCACTAAAACATTCAGAAAGAAGTCCATGCGTTTTGATTGTAGAAACCACATTTGATAGCTCTAAAGGACTTGAAATTGGGTGTTTTTCATCAGGTAAATGATTGTTGATTATTGAACGAAGTAATTTAGGTTTCAATCTAATATCGTACATGTTCTGATGATACTCAAACACCGCCATTAAAGATTACTTCTTCAACTTTCACAAACCAAAAGAGGGAAATAGAAAAAGAGAATCTGAAAGTGGGGAGTTTAGAATTAGGGTTTTGTTTTCTGATAAACCCTAAAAAACAGCACAGTAGCCGTTACCAAGTTAGTTTCTAGGGTTTATTTACGTTTCAACAGAAAGGGAAAAAAAAAAAAGTTTTAGCTCAAAACTAGAATAAACCGAGGGCTGCGTCTGTAAGAGACTCAGGCCAGTCCGTGTGTCTTCAGACTGGGACAATTCAGTGATATCAGTCTAAGGTGCTGTTTGTTTTTTTTTGAAAGTCTGAATCTGAATTGGCTGAATCTGAATTTTCTGAACTGAATTGGCTGAATCTGAATTTGCTGAATTAGTTTACAAGTTAGATGTTTGTTTTCTAAATCTGAATTATTAGGTCTGAAATAACATTTTGACATTTATACCCCTATTTGTTATTTTGGGCAAACAAAACCCTAATCTCTATTTATCCTCCCTTTTAGAAAACCCTAATCCCTCTCCCCCTCTTTCTCCATCTCTGTGAGAGAATAAAAACCCTAAAAGTAACCTCAAAAAAAGAAAACCTAAAAGTTCCTCCCTCCTTCTACATTTCTCTACACAAAACCCTAGGGTTTCGTCTCACCCTCCCTCTCTCACTCTCCGGTTTTGCTTCTGTTTAGAAGACAACCAAATTTCACTTCTAGTTCTAGAGAGAGAAAATCAGAAGAATCTCTCTCTCTCTCTATCAATATCTGATTGTTTGTTAATAATGGCGTTTAGAAGAACTTTAATTAACAAAAGTTTAGATTCGAAGGAGAAGTTTAATCGTTTAATTAAATGTAATTATTCATCTTCTTCTCCTCCAAATCTTCCACCTTTCGATTATGAGCCGAAACTGTATAAAGGACCTTTAACTGATGAAGTTCTTCAAAAAAGGAAGAAATTTCTTGGTCCTTCTTTGTTTCATTACTACCAGAAGCCTGTAAGATTCCACCCCCTTTCTCTCTTTTTGGATTTTACTTAGTAGAGTGGAGGATCTCTCTCTCTCTATAACGTTTTAGTAGTTTTGAGTCTCAGATCTGATTGTGCACTGGAGTTTTGAAATTAGGTCACTGATACAATGATTTGTTCATCTCAAGGTGGATTTTGGGTTTTTTTTTGTAAGGTTGTTGGTGGTGGAGCCGGTATGGTTGGTGGTGGTGGTGATTGTAAGGTTGTTGGGGGTGGAGCCGGTATGGTTGGTGGTGGCGGTGTGGGTGTTGCCGTGGTGGTATAGGCGGTTGGTTTGTGGTGGTGGTAAAATACTTGGAGAGAAGTTTTCTAATTAATGGGGGCATAAGTGTCATTTTGACTCATTTCAGATGATGGACCTTGTTTCAGACTTCTTTTGAAGTCTGAAAAATGTGGAGTATTTTTCAGCTCATTCAGACATGGAGCTAATTCAGCCAACCATTCAGATTTCCCTAAATTAGAAAAACAAACATCTGAAATCTGAATTTATTCCAATTCAGATTTCAGATCTGAATAATTTTAAAAACAAACAGCACCTAAGGCTTACTGAGAGTGCCAAAAGAGGAGCGAGAGGGGCGGCCTAAGAGCAAAAAAAGCAGGACGTCTTTAGAGGCACCCTGTGATCAAGTCCCTTTTCCTTTGAAAGAGTACATATCTAAGAATGTTCCTTTGGAAATGCTGCTCCGCAGCTCTTTCAGCGCGTCTACGTATAGATAAATATATCGGAAACCAATTTGAGTTTCCTAATTGCTCACATATATCGAAAACCAATTTGAGTTTCCGTTCTGGAAACCCTTCGTGAAAACGAGGGTTTCCAGACCAGAAACCCTTATGGACGAAGGGTTTCCGATCTGGAAACCCTTGTCGCCTTTGTCCCCTTCGCCGGAATTTCTGCCGGCCAAGGGGAGCTTAGAGAGAGATAGATTGAGAGAAAAGAAGAGAGAGAAAGGAGGAAGAGGAGAGAGAAAGGAAGAAGAAAAGAGAGAATGGAAGAAGAAGAGAGAGAAAGGAAGAATTTTTTTTTGTTTTTTTTTGTAAAGGTGGCCGGCCGGAATTTTTTATTCCGGCTGGCAACCTTTCGCCGGAGAAGAAGGGTGAGGTGGACAGAGGTGATGTGGTAATTATTAGATGAGGTGGACAAAGAAAAAGAAAAAAAAATAATTACAGAAATTTCATGGGGGTAAAATTGGGAGGTTGAAAAGAAATTGGGACCATTTAAGAGTTTTTTGAGGCCAAAACGAATTGTCGGACACAATTGGGGCCCCAAACGGCGAGTTGGTCACAACCCAAAAATTATCTCCATCTCATGAACAAATGAGACTATATCCAAGTAGTGATGGTTTTCCTCTATCTCTTTTAGGGTTACCAAATCGAAGACAAGTGATTTATTCAAATTCACAACCCTCTTTAGGGTTAAAACTTACAAAAAATCATCACTTCAGATTTTTTGCATGAAGAAGAAAATACGACATCAAAAAGAGAGGAACATGAATCTAAACAACATAGTCTTTTATGATGTTGGGTTTGATGAAACAAAATGACTCAAAGGGAATACGACATCAACAATCCTAGTCTTCAGACTCATCAAATCTCCATACTCTCCACTAATTGCTATGTTAAATGTGTATTGCTCTGAAATTCAAATAATCATGAGTTCGATTTATAGGGATTTGAATGTAAAAGTTGAGGGATTGTGTGTTACAAATAAAGTATAGATTTCGCTAGGTCTTGCAATGAGCTATAAGGTCCTGGTATAGCCTTTTAGTATTTCTCAATGACCTTAAAGGTCAACTTTTGTATTTATGACAGTAAAGTGTTCTCTCTCAATCATTATGATGTAATTTGATTTTGTATACACATAATTAAGATCAAAGTTATTGAAAATGTTTGAACTTCATTCCATCGCTAATAAAATGAAAGTTACGTTCTCAAAAAGAAAAAAGATTCTGAAGTCGCTCCTCGTTTTCTGTCGATTAACCTCCTTATAGCATAATTTGGGGGAACGCATGCGAACTGAAGGGTTTTTTTATTGAGAGAAATGAAGGGCTTTAGTGGGGGTTATTCGTTCGGATCTTTTGTGAGATCTTCAATGTTTTTAAGAACTTCAAAGTTTAGTGTTATTGGTTCCGACCTTTTTTTAAGAACTTCAAAGTTTAGTATTATTGGGTCCGACCTATTTAAGAACTTCAAAGTTTAGTGTTATTAGTTCAGACCTTTTTTTAAGAACTTCAATTTAGTGTTATGGTTCCGACCTATTTAAGAACTTCAAAGTTTGATGTTATTGGTTCCGACCTTCTTTTAAGGACTTCAAAGTTTGGCGTCACTCATTTTCAATACAAAATTAAGAACTTTTAATCAAAGATCCGACCCAAGACCTTTTGAAGACAAATTTACGTACTCACAAATTTATCGTATTCAAAGTTTTATCTACTTAGGCGTTTCTTTGAAATTCTTACTACAATGGGTGTACATAAAAATATTGGGTTAAAATAACCACCCAAACCCTTTTATCTCTCCATATAAAAGAAGCTACCAACCCTTGGCGCCAAAACGTGAGACCCCCTCTTGTTTTCCTTCCCCGCTGCCGCACATCTCTTCCCTCTCCATCCGTTGGACAAATTGCAAGGTACCTTCTTTCAACTTTTTCCCCGGTTATCAATGTGTATATGCTTCTCTCTCTACCAGGAATATTTTTTTGATGAAATAAACTAGCAATAAAACAAAACCATCCATACAAAAATATCTAATTTAAAGCGGAAATAAAAGAGGGTGTGACATTCCAAATTCTTTTATGACAATTGTTTCTACCCTATTGAGCAAGAGCATCGGCATTGGCGTTGCATTCCCTGGGAGCATAAAAGAAGACTATATCTGTGAACTGATCTTTGAGAGCAACAGATTGTGCTATGACTTGTTTGAATTGTCAGTGCAGTCCATCACTTTTGCTGTTAATGTACTGGATTAAGTTTTGATTGTCGATTTTTATGTGAACATGTTGGATGCGCAGTTGAATGGCCCATGAAATGTTAAAGTGAATCGCCATACTTTCACATTCTTCCGCATTTTGACCCCAAACTGTGTTTACTGCCGCTATAATGAAATTTGCTTCTTCATCATGTATGATACATCCAATTCGTACTGGTTCTGAGAGTTTCGGGAAGGAAGCTTCTACATTGACTTTCAGGTATGGTGTCGATGGAGGTCTCCATTTTTGTTGTTGTGGTTTGTCCCTGCATTTGTTAGTAATAATAGATTCAATTTTGAGTGTCGTGGTCGAAGTGTTGTTGGTACGAGCGATCACCTATAGCGGGGTTTGTTTGTTGGCCGAAACGCAGTTTTCGCACCTGGCTTTCCATATAAACCATACTATTTTGGCATATAAATTAGTTGTATCCTCATCCAAAATTTTCCATTGTTGAATCCAAAGACTTACCGTGCTTAATTGTTCTGATCTGACCTGAAAATTGAACCATATCACTCTATCATAGTTGCAGTGTAACATCACATGGTCTAGAGTTTCATTTTCATTGCAATTTATACAAGAGTAAGAGTTGCCAATGTACTTACCGATTTTGTCCTTTACTTGTAAACTATTCGTGCAACATTTCCACAAGAATAGTTTTATACGAGGTATCATGTTCATGTTCCAAATGAAGAACTAGTCGTTCTGATCATGCATCGGTCCAGAGCTACTTGTTCTAAGATAATTATACATAGATTTAATTGAGAGACTACCGAATTTTGTGAGCGTCCATTTTGTCGTGTCCTCCTGGACTATCTGCAAATTAATACTTACTATCGAGCTGCAAATATCACTATCAAAACAGTTGTTAATCAAATTCATATTCCAGGTATTATTTGTGATGAGTTGGGCAACTCATTCAAGATTCGTGCCGCTCTGATTAGTGAGAGGGGGGATGGTTAGGTATCCACTAATTATGCCAGATATTGATGTGACTCCCATTGATATCGCAGAAGATGAGACCATCCACTTGACTGAACTGTTTACTACTAGATTTCCAAGGCCAGGATTGGTTAGCTTTAGGAGGTGTAGGTTTGTGCGATTTGGAGAAATATTTACCTTTGAGAACTTGGACCCAGATCGCCTGGGGATTGTTGAGCAAACGCCAATTTAGCTTGTTTAGGAATGTTTGATTATCAAGGAGGGGGAGACGAAGCACTAGTCCACTTAATTTAGCTTGTTTAGGAATGTTTAGGAATGTTTGTTTAGGAACTTCCACACTATTAGCTTGTTTAGCTTGTTGAAAAAACAAACTAGTTGCATGGCTTACAAATGGGGGACCAGTTAATAGTGTAGAAGATTTTAGATTTTCCCCACCAGAAAGTCTTTTGAAGGGACTCGATGATGTTATAAATGCCTTTAGGGATGGCAAAGCACTGCATTTGGTATCGGGGAATGACTGCTGCAACAGTCGATATAACTATCGAGCGACCAGCTTGAGAGAGAAGATTAGTTTGTCACTTAATTAACTAGTTTGTTTTTTCATCTGAGTAAGAAGAGACTTGAAGGTTTGATAGGTTTGAAAAGGCTCGATAAGCTTGATATTTCAAACCTATCAATTATTTTGAGTTCTAAGTAATTAATAGGTTAGAAAAGTACTACTAGCTTTCCAATCAAGTAATAAGTTTGATTCCAACTAATAAGTTTGATTCCCTATGTATGATGTCAATTTTCCTTAGTAGCCCCCAACTTTGTAACTAGCTTCTAGGCTAGTTCCCTATTTTATCAAAAATATCTAGATGGCCTCCTTTTTCAGATTCTGTTATAACACCGTTAAATAGTCATCACCTTCAAACATTAAATCTTTTTTTTAACCCTCCTCTCTCTCTCTCTCTAAAAAGATCCCAAAATTTGAATTAGGAGCCCAGCCTACCCCCCCAATAATTGAAATACTCCCTCTGTTCCAAATTGAATGACCTAATTTCTATTTTGAATTGTCCCATTTTAGTGTCCTATTTCTAAAAATAAAGAAAACAATCTTTTGCTCTTTCCAATAATACCCATTACTATGTATTTAATGACAACTTTATTTAAAAGTAAGTTCAATTTTTTCATTGTAAATTAAAAAAGTTAATGAGGATACAATTGGAAAACTAATGTTATTTTTTAAAGTCAAACTCTAATTAATGATTTTCCCTTAAAAAGTTAGGTTTTCAAAATAGGTCATTCATTTTGGGAATGAGGGAGTAGCAATTTCTTTCAAAAACTATTTGCTTAAAATGCCATTTCCCCAAAATTATTCTTTTCAAAAAAATATTTTCACATAATCATGAATCCAAAGGAATTTGCTTTAGAGTCCATAGTGTCCATACAGATCCTTCATCCAAACACACCAAATATACTTGCACTGGTGTTTATTTTTAGATAAGAGGCCCTCCTCTTAGATAAATCCAAAACTTCAGACAGAAAACAACAATCTTCCATATACTGTCTAACATGTATAACCAATAATCTAATCAACTCAGACAGAAAACAAAACTTCACTTTATAAATAGAAATTGTAACTTTAATCTTTGATATAACCCCAAAAGTAACCTAAACCCAACTAAGGTAATCGCTCAAGTAGGTTTTCCTAAATATATGGGTACAAAACCCATATGGAAGGCCAACGTTAGCATGTAGAGGACAGACCAATGCAAAAACAAGAGAGAAAGCTAATCTAAAAGACAGCGCTGGTAGACCCAGTAGGTTAGCTACGCATGTAAGATAGACCACAGACCGTAAAAGTGCCTCCATCCTCTGTTGTTACATGACCCTTCAAGTAAGACAAAAATCTAAAGCAAGACAGAAAGGCGAAAAGATGTCATTCTTCTTCGTCTTCTTCATCATCGTCTTCGTCACCTTTTCCCTGCAAACAAGCAAAGGAATTCGATACAGTTAACAGGGAGAAACTGGACAATTTATGCCATTTTCTATGTCCCTTGAAGGCAAAAATGTAATCTACCAGAAGAGATCTTGATTAGTAGTCTAAACCGTCCCAAGCTTGTTTTTTTTGCTCTAGACGTCATATAAATATGATACACGACTAAACTCATCACAGGCGTTTCTAGAAATCTATTTGCGTACCTCTTCATCATCTTCATCTTCATCTTCACCATCCTCGAAATCTTCATCAGCTTCCTACACCAGTTAAACCGTAAATTGTGAGAAAAGGGGATAAAAGAGAAATTCTGTGCAAATATTAATGCCAATGGGTGAAATCTCTTAAACGGCCAAATTGGAAAGGTGAAAAAGGTATCTTACATTGTTAAAATATTTTAAAGGATTGGGCCATAAATCCTCTTTGATTATTTCAGCAACCTGTAGCCATATAAATGAACATTTAAGTATCAGGAAGGATAAAGATTCCATGGCTATAGGGATACTTGCTTTAATGATCAAAATTGAAAAGTGAGTATAACAAGAGGAAAAACATAGTTCACATGGCTGGATGATATAAAAAGAAGCAGGAGTTTACCTCGTCATGAAGCAATTCCACGAGTTCTTTATCTTGAGTCTCACTGAACCAGGTAAAGAAGCTGTACTCACAACAAAATATCACAGATGACCAGTTCAATAGTATTAGTTATAACTTGAACAAAGAGACAAAACAGTAAGACATACTATTATAATGCTAAAAGAATACAAAAAACAGAACAAAACAAACCTTTCTTCAACGAGGGGTCGCTTGTTTCCCTTTTTCTCATGATTAGCTCCATTGGCGATGTCCTTAAAATGTAAGAGACGGGTACGTGAATTAACTACATGGTTATAACAGAGAAAAAGTGGCTAACGAGTAACAAATTTCTCTTACCATGCCCTCCTTCCACTTGATTTTGGTACCACTTATCTTAGTATTTCCTTCATCAGAGAAGGAGAATGTCTTTGTGAGGCTTTTGTCTTCAAAGTAAGGATTCTGATCGAAGTTCTGCAAATTACATGTTTACAAGAATGTCAAACGCACTGTACAACGTAAACAAATTTTCAATCAATTTTCATCAAAAGAAATTCATATTGAAGAAAAAGAACTACTTGTTTTATAAAATAAAATAACATAACAAAAGCTGAAGGAAGAAACTCACGAAAGTAATCGAGTACCCAGATTTCACATCTTTAAAATCTTCAACATCCAAAGAACTTAGGTGCTTGAAAACCTGTGCCAAACAGTGAGAGCTAAATGTTATTTTGAACCATTGTATCGATTTATCAGTATGCAATTCAAAGAAATAATCTTGATATCTTTCTCACATCTTATTATCAAAACAAGGCTTTTATCTCATTGGGAGATGTTACTCTATATTCAATCGAAATAGTAGAACTCTACTAGTATCTAAGAACCCTAAAAGCACGAACTAATAAAACTGAATAGCATATTTCCTGCCAATTTGACATTCAAGATGAGGAGCATTAAGGACAAAAAGTTAAACCTTCTGGTCTTCTTCGTTCAAGAGATCACCAAGTGCAGGATGGCTCAAAAACTGCAAGCAAAGACAGAAAAGGTATTACAAAGTTTACATATTGAACTATCCAATACTAAGAGAAACTAGGTAATAGGGGGAGGATGGATCACGTACAGCAGTTAACCAAAAGTCAGGAATGGATTTAATGATCTCGCTCCTTTTATCATAGACAGGCTTCCTGATCACGTTATACTTCTGTTCCACTTCCAACACTTCGTCGCTTGCTTTCTCATTTACCTATTAGTCACCCACAAACACAAACACGTAAGTTTGTGGTTTTACACTTACCCCTTACCAGATTGCACATTAAAGAACGCACACAAAAAACCGACTCAGTGTACAATATACTTGGTCCTAAAACCCAATTTAAAAGGGGACTGTACGAGAATAACTACGATCGACTACATTCATCAACAAAGAAAAGAGCTCTTCATAGAAAAAGACTTGAATAGTTGAATAGCTAGTACATGGCTCAAAATCACAGATAGTAAAAAAAAATAAACATTAAAGTAGAGATCAAATGAAAAGATACAAATTTGACATAAGGGAGCTAGGCTTTTATCTGAATCGAAATCCGCCAACCCCACTGACAAACATATGCACTTGAAAAGTGCAGCACCTCTCGAACAGACAGACACAAAACCTTGCTAATTATATGGGCATTTATGTGAGGTAAATTTCAGTAAAAAAAATTGCTTTCAACCTATGAAGAAAAAGTCGGGATTAGTCCCCGAGTACACCCCGACTACTCCTCAGTCCCCATCTTGCCAACTCGACTAGGAGCAAAAACCCTAGTCCCGTGGAATTCCGAGTAAATCCCCGACTTGGTCCGACTAGGACCAAGTCGACTAGTCGGGCCAGTCGGGATTATTTAGCTGAGCCTTTTTTTCTTTTGCTCAAATCGACAAAGGTGGTTTAGAATTTGCTCATTCGGCTTTTCACCCTTCCTCTCCCCTCCAAATATCATTATAACCAGATCGAAGCAATTTTGAAGTTTTCTTGCTCTCCAAACAAGATTCCAAGTTTCTCTATCTTCTCAATCTCTTTTTACTATTTCTTTTTAGAACCCATATTCTACTCTTTTTCTCTATAAACTTAAATAAATGTTAGTTGTTACTGTTTTATACTTCATTAATGTTGTAGAACTTGTTGATAATTATGTGTGCTTCTTAGGGATGAATTTTTAGTGTTTATACTTCATTAAGACCAAATACTTATATTTATACCTATATAAAATTATATATTTATATTCTACGACTAGTCCCGTGTAAATACGACTAGTAGCGACTATGCCTAGTCCTAAGTCCGCCGACTAGTCACCCTTGCCGACTTTTCCAACATAGCTTTCAACAGTTTTGAATCAGTCATCACCGAACTTAAACTAAAACGCTCTTCAATGTTTAAGAAAACAGTTTTCCGCCTCATAGCAAAATATCACATTAACACTCAAAAAGTAAAACTTTGTGCTTCTTCATTCTCCTTTTATATTTTTCTTTAAGTGTTTTTCTTGAATTCTAGACGAAAAGAAGACTGGCCAATTTTTCACATTTGTGATCCGTCTCAAAACTGAAATGTCTACAAATTCTTTGAGCTTACATATGTGTATGCCATGAGGCGAGATACAACCTAACCGCCTTGAGGAGCACCTCAAAGCAATGTTTTTAAAAACATTCAAGGCGTACCCTATTGGTGAGCTATTGACAACACAACATAAAAACATTAGTAGTTTCATTCATTAAACACTTAACACTTCATATTATGGTAGTAAAGTAGAATATTTATGTTATATTTTTACATAGTTGTTATCAATTTCCTTGGAAACATATTCACGCCTTTTATGCATCGAGGCGTACGCCATTTTAAAACATTGCCTTGAGGCATAAGCTTCAACCGAATTTTTAACCATTGATAGCTTTCTAGAAGAAAGAACACAAAAAATCTAGTTGAAACAACAAAACGATAATGGGTTTCCAAAAATTCATTGTTACTATAACACACCCTAGTTAGCTAGATAAACAAAATATACCAGTACCTTGATTACACCAATGGACAATTAAACCAATATATCATTTTCTGAATAAAACTACATTATCAATGTCGATTAAAGCAATCAAATTGTTAGATTTTTTCTGGATTCAGATAACCTACTACAGTTAATTCGACCAAAACTACCATATGAAACACAAAACTAAATCTAACCCACATGTAAGAAGAGAACAAACCCAAAATGAAGAATGAAATATATCACCTTTTCAAGCTCATCTTGAATTTCCTGCAACTTTTCAATGGATAAAACAAGTTCGCCATCAATTTGTTCCTTTTCTTCTTCCTCAACTCTTTCAGAGACCTTAGTCTTCTTTCCTTTGTCTGCAACCATCTTCACTGCTTACACTCAAAAACCCTAACCTCAAAACCCTAAATTTGTTGGAAAAGAGATTGAAGAACGGCAGAGAGAAAGAGAGGTTGTGATACAAAAGGCGAATGTATTGAGGTTTAGAGTTCAGACCTCTATTTAAATGACTTGTTTGATTCTGACGTCACGAGTTGGGCCCACTGGATCTCTTACTGAAAGATGAACCTTCATTCGTTGATTTCAGATCAGACACTTTGAAACGGGAACAATTGTGTTGGGAAATATGTACTTGGCAAAACCCTAACCCTAGTGGGGTTTATGAGTACATAATCATAGACTATTGGGCTTGGGTCTGAGATTTTAATGGGCAGCTCAAGAAACGGAAATATTATGGGCACCGCATCTTTTACTAAGCCCAAACATTTATTATTTATAGGACCCCCCGTACCCATTATTACACCTAGTGCTTTTACTAAGCCAAACCCTCTTAGCTAGGCCTCGGTTTACCTATTTTTACACGTTGTACACAGGGTCGGTACAAATATTCGGGAGAGCCGTCATTAATTGGGGCACTGTGTAATTCATGTTAAAAAAAGTAAAATAAAATTCATAATAGTGCTCAAGAGAAGATTTGATCTCTTTACCTCTTGCACATAATTCAAATGTTTAAGCAACGATCTACAACTTAAATCTTATTTCGAATCTAGTTAGAATATATTTATTACTTTTAAAGTGACATACAGAATCCAAACACCTTCTCGTGTTATTGAGGAGGTATTGGTTGTGGACATTAGTAGACAGGACATATCAATGTCCATCAATGCCCGTGTTGTTGGTTAAGGATATTTGAAATGACCCTGAATGTTTGTGTTTTCCGTTTGAAACACTTTAAAGTTTGTGTTATGCACTTCAAATATCTCCCAGTGTTTGTGTTATTCGTTTGATATACGAAATCACAGACATCTCAAGACAGGTTGGTTTCTTAGACATTTGTAGACATTTTAGTGTAAACTTTGAGAGCTTTTAGAAGGAGAGTGTCTTTGAAAATATCGAAGACAATTGTGGTCATTTTGATAAGGAAGATAATAATATAAAATAATATAACAATATCATAATTTATAATTATTATATTATTATTTTAGTAATATTATTATAATATTATTACATTGTTTTGTTATATTATATTGTAATTAAATATTATAATAACACATTATTAACAACCCTTGTCTACCCATTGTGCATCAATGTCTGTGGATATCCAACTGTCCACAAATATCCATAAGCGTCCGTACAAATCCAAAAATATTTTTTTAAATATTAGTAAGAATATTTAGCTAATAACAATCATAATAATAAAAAAAAATATTCACTACACATTTTGTGTATGGATTAAATATCTTGTCTGTGAACAAAATGTCTTGAGATGTCTATAAGATAATTTGTCTACAACAGATTATTTCAACAATTTTCTTCTTCTTTGGTGATCTTTATAAAGGTAAGACTATTTATTTGAATGGTCACCCAAAAGAAACAAATTATAACTTTCGAGAATAAGGTTATTTTTGTTCTGGTGTGCATGTGCCACTTAACAGAACTTTGATGGTTGTTATAGAGACGAGAGATTAAAGTCGTTATTTAAAAAAAATTGCAGCCTTTTATTGAGATACGTGTGTAAACACGTGATATAAGAGGCGGATCGAGATGAGAAAATCCGACGATCAATACTATTGCAATATATTTGACGATATGTGAAGATCTAGAATATTCAGTTTCATATATTAAAATATTTCTTGTAATATATCTAATATTGTTGTTTGATAATATTTATATTGTTTCCTAGTTCAGTTAGGAGAAAATAAGAAACCTTAAACCTTCTCTATAAATAAGAGAGGATTCTAGGAGTTAAATCATTCGATTATTGTAACGAATCACCACAGTTGTGGTTAATAAAGTATGTAGCCATTCAGGCTTTATCCGAGGATGTAGGTCGTGAATATCCGACCGAACCTCGTTAAATATCTGTCGTCTAATTTATGTTCATCTATCTCCGATTATTATATAATTGTGATTTTAACATGGTATCTGAGCAGGTAGTTCAATCCTGATTCAAGCTTCTGCAATTTTCCAATTATTTTTTTAAATGTTATGATTATATAATCGATCAATCTCTTGGTCGACTTTTTTCAACTCCAAGTTTGTGTCTTGTGACTTCTTTTTTTTCAAGCTTCGTTGAGCAACCGAAACCACCTGAGTTGACACAAGAAGAATGCATTTTCTCTGTCCAAATAGAACACAACAAGAAACAACACTAGCAAAGAAGTACTCCCTCCTATGGTCACACTATTATTAGCAAAATAAGAAGAAATGCCCATATATCCAATCCAGCTGAGCCATTTTCCTTTTTAGTGGAGAACTAGAATTTGTTGCTACTTAAGTGATCATCTACTTTGTTCATATCATAATTGGGATGTCAATCTTCAAGTCATGTTCAAGACCCATCATCAAGTGAGTTTTTTTTTTCAGCCTACTGAAGTAGTCGATTACGTAGGTTGTTATGTCCAATCAAGCCGATTCAAGTCAGGCGCAATTTTGGATGTGATTTCACTATTTTTTTCAAGTTGGACACTTCACATCTTCCGTGCTCCAACTTGTGGGAGGGTATTGAGATACGTGTGTAAACACGTGATATAAGAGGCGAATCGAGATGAGAAAATCCGACGATCAAGACTATTGCAAGATATTTGAAGATATGTGAAGATCTAGAATATTCAGTTTCATATATTAAAATATTTTTTGTAATATATATAATATTGTTGTTTGATAATATTTATATTGTTTCCTAGTTCAGTTAGGGGAAACTAGGAAACCCTAAACCTTCTCTATAAATAAGAGAGGATTCTAGGAGTTAAATCATTCGATTACTATTCGATTATTGTGACGAATCACCACAGTTGTGGTTAATAAAGTATGTAGCCATTCAGGTTTTATCCGAGGATGTAGGTCGTGAATATCCGACCGAACCTCGTTAAATATCTGTCGTCTAATTTATGTTCATCTATCTCCGATTATTATATAATCGTGATTTTAACACCTTTATAAGTCAATATCAAATCTCCTGATCATTTTAAGAGTAGCTAAAATAATAAAAGAAACTCTATTACGAAATATATTGTAGTTCATTTGATCTTAGATGATGGTCTAATCAGTCATTTAAATTCCTAACACTACAAGTAAAAGAGGCTTTAAAGAGCTTAAGATATCTTAAACCAGACAATTATAATGTTTAATCAATTTATCATTATGATTGTGCCTCTTTGAAGAATGTCCTGTCCAGTAACGATTGTAATAACTCTTGGAATCTATGGTGAACATGGAATACAAAAACATAATTAATAAGAAACATGCAAGTTATAGTAGACTGAAATTCACCCAATTGTATTGTTCTCACCTTTTTTTTATGTGCATGTACATATTACATTTGTCTATACACGTTGGAATAATTATGTCCTCCATATGTTTATACATATCTTTCACATAATTGGTTAAAATGGTTGGTGACCTATATTCTTGGCGCACTTGTAAAGCAAAATCACATGCACCTTTTTCTTTTTGTTTCAATACAAAAATGACACGCACCAACAAGGACACCGAGTCGAGCGGAGCAATAGGGTAAACCACCACTTCCAGCGGAGTTTTTAGTTTCAGGCGACGGTTATTGGTGCGGTTTTGTGCTTTTCGGGCAGTTATGGGTGGTTAACAGCCACTATTTAAATTTTCTTTCACGAATTCAGAGGTCTAAACTCTGGAATTCCATCCCAGTCGCTCTATAGGAGTTTTTAAGTTGAGATTTAGTCTCTTTGATTAGTCTACTATCACATTTCTATCTTCCTGTATCTTATTCTTTCTTCATGGCAGAACCAAGTAATCAATTTCTGCAACAATTTGCAGCGCTTACGACTAATGAACGTATCCAGATCACCGTAGATGGGCACGATCTTGCTTCATGGGAAATGGATGTTATGAAAAACGGGGTATTATGGTTCCAAAGTACAAAAAAAGTAGATATAAACCAGGCCGTCTCGAGATTATCTCGTGTCATTCACGGGCCAAACAAATTCAATTTGACTGAGATTAGGGATAATGTATTTCTTATCAAGTTTGCTACAGCCACTGAATTGGATTTGGCGTTGGATAGTTCCCCTTGGATAATACAAGATGAGTTGATTATTTTGCAGCAATGTTCTCCAGAGGTCAGGCCGGAAGACCATGGGTTTGAGTCGGCCTGGTTTTGGGTCCAAATGCATGGATTACCTCCAAGTCATTTGAACAGCACGGTGGTAAATCGATTGGCAGGTTCGATTGGAAATTTTATCCCCACAACCGTGGAAGAAGCATCCAAGTGGAGTTTGTTCGGTCGGGTTAAAATTGAATTAAACATACTTAAGCCACTTCCACAGATTGTTTACTTAAAACTTTCAAATACCAAAATTATGGCAATTTCTTTGAAAATTGAAAAATTACCAAGGTTTTGTATTTACTGTGGAATTATAGGACACACCATGAAGTTTTGTTCTACCATCCTAGCCTTTAATGATCTATTGAAGCAAGATCTTTCTGAGGATCTCCGAATCAAAGTCATAAAGGCAATGAAACCTGAGTATAGTGATGATTTTAAAGTTCCTTTTGGGCTTCGGAATAGACAAAAGGAACTTGAGTCATACGGCCCAGGCCTGTCGGTGGAACTTAAACAGTCTAATAACTCCCCGGCCAACACTGAAGAACTGGATCAAGATTTTGACTATACAATTAAAACTAACTTTGGAGATCTTTTATCTAATCTTTGCAGGACTAGAAAGAGGGGTGTCCCGAATGCTATTGTACCTATGGGTGTTCATCATAACTTGTTATTTCAACCTGACTTTACAGGCACTACCTCGACCAGTAAATCGGGATATGTAGATGTGGATATGACTACTGAGGATGGTAGGGCACCAAAGCATTTTAAAAGATCCACCAGAAATCAATCTCAGGAGAAGAAAGAAGAAAGGGTATCGGCAACCCTAATGCCGACGTCAAAATGAGTTTCTTTGCGTGGAATTGTCGAGGGCTTGGGAACACCCCGACAAGAGAGACACTAAAACAGTTCCTGGGTTCGGTAAAACCCTCTTTGGTTTTTCTGTCTGAAACCAAACTTACTAATTATATTCCTCTTCCTTTCTTTCGTAATTTTAATTTACTTAACTATCATGTAGTCCCATCGATGGGCCGTAGCGGTGGGTTACTATTGTATTGGTCTAATGCTTTCCATTTAGATATTGTTTATTCCTCTATTAATTTAATTCACGTTTCTATTACTTTTCCAGGGTCTAATTCCTGGGATTTGCTTTGTATTTATGGTCCCCCTAATACACAGGACAGACCCCCTTTTTGGAATAATCTTCTTCTTAGAATACAGGGGTTAACAAACCCTTACTGTTGTATTGGTGATTTTAATGCTCTTTCGGATCACAAGGATAAATTTGGTGGTAGTTCTAACATTCCTTTTTTGAACAATTTTCAGCAATTTATTAACAATGCTAATCTTATGGATTTGGGATTTAATGGTCCGGCGTTCACCTGGACTAATAACAAAGCGATGCATCATCTTACCAAAGAAAGATTAGATAGAGTTTTGTGCGACGCTGAGTGGTTGACATGTTACCCAGAGGCAGGAGTTTTTCATTTGCCTAGATATAATAGTGACCATTGTCCTATACTCTTAAAATTGATAGTTGAGGGTCGACCTTTACAAACCATCACCAAATTTGAAGTTTTTTGGACTAAACATGAACAGTACAGCCCCCAATTTCAGGAGCAATGGGATACTACCTCGGGTCCGTTTCTAGAAAAATTACAACAAGTTAAAACTTCTATCATGAAGTGGAGCAAGAGAGCATTCGGTGTCATTAAAAACCGGCTGAATATCCTTAGGACTAGACTACTACAAATTCAAAACCTAGACTCTACTGAGGATCTACTAATTGTGGAAAGCAAACTTCAGGAAGAAATAATTTACCTGGAGGATTTACAAAAAACAAGAGCAGAACAGAGATCTAGGTCTCAATGGGTTCACAATGGTGACCGAAATACAAAAGCATTTCACATCTCAATGTCAAGCAGAAAACAGAAAAATAGGATTCATGAACTAAAACTCAACACTGGAAGTATGTCAAAAAATAAGGAAGATATTGAAAAAGAGTTTGTTTCTTTTTTTCAGAATTTGTTCACTGGTGACCGAGTCAATGACCCTCCAATGGAGGTCATGAATGCTTATAAGGTACTTTCGGCTGATCAACTGGCAGATATCTCGAGGATTCCGTCTTCAGAAGAAATCAAGACAGTCGTAATGGAAATGGGATCTATCAAAAGTCCGGGCCCTGATGGACTTCCATGCTTTTTCTTTCAACATAATTGGGAGGTAATCGGACAGGAACTCATTCTCTATATTCAGCAAGCCTTCTCGACAGGTACATTTACAGGATATAAGGTCAATCCAGCAGCCCCCTCTATTACACACCTCCTATTTGCTGATGACCTTATTGTTTTTGGTAAAGCTAATATACATAATCTTGAAGCAGTGATACAAATAATGGAACATTACTCATCATTCTCAGGACAACAGTTTCTGATTTAATGAAGCAGGGAGGTAAAGAATGGAACAGTGACAACATTAAACAGTGGTTTAATACAACTGAAGCTCAAGCAATCATTCAAACTAACATTAATCTAGTCAACAGGCAAGATACATTGATCTGGAAACCTAAGGAGTCAGGGAAATTCTCAGCAAAATCATTTTATGCTCAAATTAAAGTACTACCAGTGAGATCACAAGAGGCATACGAATTTCCATGGTCAGAGTTTTGGAAGAAAAAACAAATGCAACCAAAAATCCATATGTTCATTTGGAAATTAGTAAACGAAGGCTTGCCAACACTAAGTAATATCCATAAAAGATTACCAGACAAATCAGAGATCTGTAAATTGTGTGAAACAGGTGAGGAAGAGACAACTTACCATTTATTTGGTACTTGCTCTCTGTATCAGGAACTCCTTGATCGAGCAGGGTTGGATGACCTCCAATACATTAAAACAGACCCAATTAAATGCCTATCAATGATCCTCACACAAAAAGGAAAAGGAAATCAACGTTGGTACACATACACTTACCTTCTTTGGTTTTGGTGGAAGACGAGGAACGAAGCACACTTTCAGAGGAAGAAACCAGAGCTGAACAGATGTTGGTGGTTGATAAAGGAAGAACTGAGGTATGTTACTGATCTAGATTTACCCAATGATAACGAAAGTTTTTTGCAGACAAATCGATGGTGCCCGCCCCCTTTTGGAATCATCAAAGTAAATTGTGATGGTTCCTTCAAAGACACAGGTTCTTCATGTGCAGCATTAGCTAAGGATTCGAATGGAAACATATTGGGGTCGAGATCAACAATAACAATTTCTGAATCGCCTTTACAGAGCGAGATAGCGGCGATAGAACTAGGGTTTACTCTCGTTGAGGAGCTGCGGCTCACTGCTTTTATAATGGAGACCGACTCTAGGGTTTTGGTAGATTTGATCTCGGCCGTAGATCCAATTATACCATGGAGACTTGAAAACCGAATCCAACGGATAAGATTGTGGATACATAGGAATCGGACGGAGGTTTTACACTGCAACCGGGCCCAGAATTCGGAGGCACACGAGTTGGCAGCACGTGCTTTTGCCTAATGGCTTTTCATCCTTCAGTTGTTAAATATTTACTTTTTAGTCCTTTCTTTGCTTTCAGTCAAGTGAGGTACTATATTGTAAAACTTTTATTGATTAGTAAGGTTATCTTCAAAAAAAAAAAAAAAAAAAAAAAACAAAGACACCGAGGCAATTTGGTCTTGCTTTCCATTTATCTCACTAGATCAGACTGCCACTAGAGCCACCCACCCACGCCTACTCAATTACTTTATTACCCCCACTGGCCATACATATTCACTAAATCAACACTAAACCACGGATGTCGTAGTTTTGGTCATAATCTTTGTGGGAAGTGGGTTTCTGAAAGACATCAAAAATTAGGTGAAAAAATTGTATGTCCCGCAACCTTTTTCCTTTACCCCAACGACCCTTATGAAGCAATTCTTTTCTTCATCCTCTTATTCCACCATCGTCTCCCTCCCTCTCTCCTTGGCATGTCATTGTGTTTTCTCGCTATCTGATATTTTTTTATTTTTTTATCTTTTTATATAGTGTCTATAGTTCTGATCTCTTTTCCTCTCTTTGGTTCCTTGCTTTATCTAATCTCTCTATCTCTGCTCCCTTTCTCTTAGAGCTCTCCCTCTGATATCTCTCTCCGGTTTCTTATCCCCTCCTCACTATTTTGAGCGAGAAAAATATATTTTTCGTCGGAACCTCCTTCCTCTGAGACGAAAGGGAAAGATTTCAAATGCAATCCTCATATAGGGTTTCGTCTGACATCCTAAAATCCTTGAGGGATGTTTCTGGCGAAACCCTCCTCAACAGTTTCGTGGTTGATCAACCACGAGATGTTCAGTAAACATCTTGTGGTCACTTGACCACGTAACCTTATAACCCTCGTTGGGGGGGGGGGGGGATTTAGCATTTTCTCTTCATTTAGATGAAAGGGGTTTATGCCGAAGAAAATCGTTCCCTTTGCAGAACAACAAGAAGAATAAAGGAAGCGGAAGAGATGGGGAAACAAAGAGAGAAAACAGAAGCAAGAAATTACGGTGGTGATTAGAAGCGGTGCTAGTGGAAGGAGAGGAAGATTGTGGAAAAAAAAAAGAAGAGTTTGAAGAATTATTTACGATGGCAGTCCGTCAGTGACCCTTGATAGTGTAAAAGATGAAGACAAAGTGAGATCTTGGAGCCATCCAAATTTTTCTCACGAAACACATAAAAATCTTCTGGAAGTCTTTTGTGATGCAACATGGTTTCAGCCGTACTTTTTTTTTTTTTTTTTTGAAATGTGTCTCAGCCTTACTTGAACTTAAAGACCTTTTGTTTTGTTGTTGTTGAACTCAACCACAAAAAACCCCAGATAATCCGTGTCGAAATAACAAATCTTTATCAGACTCGAGGAATATAGTCCCCTTTCAACAAAAAAAAAAAAAAAAAAAAAGTAATATAGTCCCCAAAAAAACAAATATGGGTATTTTGGGCACAAATATTGACCGGAACATGCACGTTATAGACAGAAAGGCTTGCATGTAAAATGACGGTTAACACCTTGAAGAAAACGGGTCAAATTGTGCTCACGAAAAGAGTAGGAGTATATATGTCATTTTACAACGAAGATGATGTAAAAATTGGAATAGAGCGGAGAAAGGCTGCGGTCGCGAGAAAAGGGCTTTTTTAGAGAGAGAAGGTGAAGAAAGGGTTTGCTTCGTTTTTACGGATTTGAACATCCCGATTAACTGGTATTTTTGAATTCCGTTCAAGTCCGGCTAGGGTTTCACTGTTTTAGTTCTTACCCTGTAGCGAAAATTAGGTGTGGAAGTAGAGATAGTGAGAGAAGAAAGTTTCTCTTTTTTTTCGTTTCTAGGGTTTGTTATCTTTTTTCTATTCTTTGATTTCTTCTTATGAATGTAAAATCTGACATCTGTGGAGTGAAATTTGGAAAAGAGAGGAAGAATTTGTGATGTTTACGCCACGGAAGGAAGTAGGAGGTTGGTCTCTTACTCCTCATAAGAACCCTAGAAATACAGATGGTAGTCTTACAAAGGGGAAAGGTACTTCTTTTATTGAAGGTCCTCCACCACCAGTGAATTTTTTGGGTGAAAATGGTGGAAGTAAGGATGCTGATGGTGATATGGAAGTTTGGCGCCAGTTTAGAGAAGCGGGTTTGTTGGACGAAGCATCTTTAAAGAAGAAAGACCGTGAAGCCCTAATCGAGAGGGTTTCAAAACTCGAAAAAGAGGTTGGTGCACTTTTTTTTTCTTCATAATTGTTTCCCCATCATTCCTATCTTTTCCTTTCTTAAAATTGATTATGTGGGTATTTGGGAATTTTCTATTGATGATTAAATTTTGTTGTTTTCCGATTTGCAGGAAGTATATGTTATTTCTGCACTTCTTTGTTTTAAAGTTCTGATCTTTTTGTCTTTTTTTTCCTGTCGAAAATATGAAATCTTTTTAAAGGTTCACATTTACTGATATTATGAACTCAAATTTGAGGCGATTACTTACTGAAAAAAGTACGAAATTTGAAAAAACAAGTGAAGTTTCCACGGATTTTTCGCTTCTTGATGCAAAAATATGGAATTTAAGCATTATGATGGAATTTAAGCAATATGGAATGTTTAGTTTTGCAAAGCTATCGTCACTCAAGGGACTAGTACTAGGCTACTAGCTAGTTCATAATGATGAAATGATGGATTAGAATGTTTGTTTTTACGATTCACATACTATTTATGTTTGTACTTCGTCCGTAGGATTCACGTGTCTTACTGAGTTTTCTTTTTGATTTACATGCAGCTTTTTGAATACCAATACAATATGGGGCTTCTCCTGATTGAGAAGAAGGAATGGACCTCAACTTATGAAGAACTTAGTCAAGCCTTATCAGAAGCCCAAGAGATAATCAAACGAGAACAGACTAGGCACTCAATTGCATTATCTGAAGTTGAGAAGCGTGAAGAAAATTTGAGAAAGGCTTTGGGTGTTGAGAAGCAATGTGTTGCTGATGTAAGTCCCTTTAGCTGTTAACTTCCAAGAAGTTACAAATTGTCTTTTACAATTTATACAACGTAGAATTTCTGGCCGTTCGGGTGCCAGACCAATTAGTTTAAAGAGGACTCTTTCAGGCAATTTGCATACGTTTATCTCACTCAAGCACACTGCTAATTTCGTAGAAATTGATGGCTCTTCACTTCTGTTATTTACCTCTTCTTGTGAGGAATTCTTAGTAGAATCTACCGCATTATTCATGACATGTGTATTGTGTAAACTAGTAATTTCTTTTATACACAAAGTTCCTATGCTCTGTTTTTCATGAGTTCGTGTCATATGCATGTATTACGTAAATATCGTGCGTGTCTATGTTAATGTATATGTTTCAGATTTTGTAAGTATCTGGTTTAAGGAAGAATAAGGTATTTTCTGTTAGATTTGTATACTTTTACCAGTTTATGCTATTCTGCACTTCCATAATTGTTTCATAATGCCCATTTGTGTAGCTTGAGAATGCGTTGCATGAGATGCGTGCTGAATCTGCTGAAATCAAGTATACATCTGATACGAAGATGACTGAAGCCAATACTTTAGTTGCTGGCCTTCAACATAAATCTTTGGAGGTGGAAGCGAAGATTCATGCTGCTGATGCCAAGCTTGCTGAAGCAACTCGCAAGAGTTCAGAGATAGAGAGGAAATTAAAAGAGGTGGAGGCTCGTGAGGGTGCACTTCGGAGTGAACGCCAGTCTTTTAATACAGAGTAAGCCATCGATTTCTACATGGTCATAGTTTATATCCTAATTTTTTTTCATCGGTTGCAATTCTTGTTCCTTCTGATTTTGATGTTTTCACTAAAGTTTACATATTGACCTTCAAAATCCATTCCTCAGGCGGGAAGTTCAAGAAGCAGCTTTTTCCAAACAAAGGGAAGAATTGCGAGAATGGGAAAGAACCCTACAAGAACGAGAAGAACGACTTATTGAGGGTCGAAGAATTCTCAACCAGAGAGAGGAGAGGGCTAATGAGTATGATAAGACTTTTAAGCAAAAAGAGAAAAGCATTGAAGAGTTAGAAAAGAAGATCGAGACAGCAGGCTTAACTTTGGAGAAGAAAGAAAAGGACTTAAACATAAGACTAGGAAATCTAGTTGGGAAGGAGAAGGCAAGTTTCTTTTTGTTTTTTTTCTGTTGATTTCATTCGCTATTTATCCAATCTTTCACTATATTATGCTTATATTTATGCATCTTTTCTGTGTTTTCATTATTTGTTCGACATTCTTGCAGGAAGCTGATTCTATCAGACAACAGCTAGAGACAAAAGAGAAAGAACTTCTTGCATTAGAAGAAAAGCTGAATGCACGGGAAAGAGTGAGTGATTTTTTGCCTATCATCATTCCAGAACATCATGTTCATCTTTTAATTAGAAGTTGATGCACATAACAATTGTTCTCTGTTAGCTGTGGGTTACACCTTATTGAGTCAAGGGATACTTATGTTGAAGAATGGGGAGTATGTTTAATGAGTTTGTCAATCTCCAGTTGATACAGCCCTTCATAGGATTAATAGGGTGTTATTCCTTAAGTATTAATTTAGGTAATAGGTCCCAAGGGGCTTTAATGTTTTAGTAAGTTGTCTGCTGGTGTCTGGTCTACTAATTTGGTAATCAACCCCTTGCATTTTGAGCTTCTCTGATACTGGTTAATGATGTTATCCCCTGACTGTATCTTGGGGCCGCGGAAGTCGAAGTTACTTGGTCCTTTTACTTGGAAGGTTCTAGACTATAATGACTGCGACAACTGTAGTTGCCCCTTTATCGGGTTATGCAGTTCAGCCATCAAATATGCTGGCTTATGTTTTGGTAGATGTATTCCATGTAGTGATTTTTTATTTTTTATTTTTGAGCTTTCAGTTTGATGTTCAAATATTTTTTACACACTTTTGATTGCAAAGTTGTTATGTTGTAATGAGATTTGATGATCCAATTTGAGTAGTATAGAATTCTGATATCCTCTTCATCGACCCCTTCCAGGTAGAGATTCAAAAACTTGTTGATGAGCATACTGCAATCTTAGAGTCCAAAGAGAGAGAATTTGAGCTAGAAATGGACCAAAAGAGAAGATCTCTGGATGACGAGTTGAAAAACAAGGTCGCTGCAGTGGAGCAAAAGGATGCCGAGATAAATCACAAGGAGCAAAAGATTGGTAAAAGAGAGCAGAATTTGGAAAAGAAGCTGGAGAAATGTAGGGATAAAGAAGAAGACATCAAGTTAAAGTTGGCAGATTTGAAAGACAGAGAGAAACGCATCAAGGATGAAGAACAGAGTTTGGAGAAGGAGAAAACACAGATGGGGTCTGATAAGGCAGAGTTGCAGAATCTTATAAATAAGCTTGCTAAGCAAAGGGCTGAAATTCAGGACGAACAATTGCGGTTGCAGGAGAAGGAAGAGAAACTTAAAGTATCCGAAGAAGAGAGGACAGAGCATCTCCGCCTAAAATCAGAATTGAAACAGGAAATAGCGAAGTGCAAACACCAAGAAGAACTGCTCTTGGAGGAGCATGAGAATTTGAAGCGAGATAAGGAGAACTTCGAGCGAGAATGGGAGGTGTTGGATGAGAAAAAAACTGAGATTAGTGGAGAGCTAAGACAGGTTAGAGAGGAGAGGGAAACTTTCATGAAACAGAAACAGACTGAAGAGGAAAGACTGAAGAGCGAGAAGCTCGAGACACAAGAGTATGTTCAGAGGGAATTGGATGATCTCAAACTGCAGAAAGAATCATTCATAGCCAGCATGGAGCATGAGAAATCAATCATCTCTGAGAAGGCAAGAAGTGAGCATGCTGATTTGCTGCGTGACTTCGACCGGCGGAAAAGGGAGTTAGAGTTTGATATGCAAAATCAACGGGAAGAAATGGAAAAACAACTACGAGAAAAAGAGAGGGTGTTTGAGGTGCAGAGAGAAAGGGATCTGGATAACATTAACTACTTAAGGGAAGTAGCTAGAAGGGAAATGGAAGACATGAAGGTGGAGAGGAGTAGGGTTGAAAAGGAAAGAGAGAAGATTGCTGCAAACAAGCAGCATCTTGAAGAACAGCAGTTAGATATGCAGAAAGATATTGAGAATCTTGATAAACTTATTAAGAAGCTCAAGTTTCAAAGGCAACAATTCAAGGATATTGTCGAAAAGCACAAGAGCTGTAGGAATTGTGGAGAAACGATCAACGAGTTTGTTGTTTCTGAGATTCGAAATTTAGTGGAAATGGAGGATGCCGAGGTCATTCCTTTTACGCAGCTAGCTGGAGATAACTTTGAAGAAACACAGAGAAACAATGAAATTTCTGCTATTGGAACAGGTTCAGGTTCTCCCACATCAGGAGGGCGTATGTCCTGGCTTCGAAAATGCACCTCGAAAATAATTAACTTGTCTCCACTTAAGAGGACTACAACAGATGCTAGTCCTCAAGATTTGCCAGAAGAATCACCTCCATCTTCCTTAGAAGTTAACATTGACTTGTCACATAGAGGCGAACAAAGCGATGCACCAGAACCTTCATTTGGGTTACCAGGGGACTCTTTGGATGTATATAGCAACATGGAAAGCAAGGGAGAAGAAGTTCTAGAAGAAACAGAACATTCAGAGCCGAAAAATGCCAAGGGTAAGGGTCGGAAGAAACGTTATCCTGCTGTGAGGAGAACACGCACTATGAAAGCAGTTGTTCAAGATGCGAAAGTTTTTCTCGGGGAAACCCAACAACAGAAAGAAGAATCCGATCAACAAGAGGAAAACCAGAGAGATTCTACTGTTGGACGAAAGCGTAATCATTCCCTTACCTCCATGACTGCAGCCAGTGAGCAAGAAGCAGATGATAATGACGCTCGTTCTGGTAGTATCACAACAGGAGGGCCTCGGAAGAGGCGGCAAACTGTTGCTCCAGGGTTGCAAACTCCTGGTGAAAAACGATACAATCTAAGGCGACATAAAAAGTAAGTACTTTTTAGGTTTCTCCTTGTTAATATATGCCCTAATTTCTTTTTGTTGAAGTTTTATACTGTTTCTGATAGTAGTTTAGCTAGTTGAGTTCATTACAGATGTTTGATATTTTCACATTCTAAATAGTGTTTGTAAATGATGATCAGATCAGACTCATTAGTTGCGGCTGGAGCACAAACCTCATTGGATGTTACTAAAGGGAAAGAGCAAGAGAAGGAGATAGAAGCTGATGGTGATAGAGCTGTTGATGAAGAAGCTTCTCTACCTCAAACGGCTGTTTTACCTTCTGTAGCAGGTGTCAGCAATGAGTATGGCCAGAGCACACAAGTGGTGCAGGTCACCACTACGAAAAGCATTACGGAAGTCCAGAAGTTCATTGTTGAAAGGGTAATGTACTGAACCTGTCCAACTTGTTTTTTTCAATCTGACTCGGTATCTGAATTGACTGAGTTGGATTTTCCAATGTTTTTTTATTTGACTCATGTGACTCGGGCTGATTTTGGATCCATTTGAGTCTGACAGTCGACACATCTATTAAAAGCCCATTGAGTGGAATAACCTAACATGACTATTGTGCGCCGTAGTCCGAATAAATTAAGTCAGGCTCTGATGACTCAGTCAGACAAGTCAGGCTCTGATGACTCAGTCAGACAATTCAGGGCAGGTTCAAACACAAACAACCAACACGCTGGTCATATTTGTGCATTTCTTAAATTACCAATCCTTTTTAACTTCCCTTTATGCTATATTGTGCCCCTAAATAAAACAAGTCAGAAAAATGATTGATTCTGACAAGTCAGACTCGGGCAAGTCAGATTGACACTAGCCATGTTGTTGCATTTCTTAAATTGCTAATCCTTTCAACTTTCGTTCTTATGTTGTTTCCTTGATTGTACCTCCACATTGGGTTTGTTCATCTTAATACGTTCCTCAACAGGTGCAGGAAAACGAAAGCAGCAATGCTGATGGAAAAAGGTTGGTTGAAGCAGAGCTGAGCGCAACTGAAGGAACTCAGGTCTACGAGGAAAATGAATATGGAAGTGAAGTTAGGGGAGAAGGTGTTTCCATTGATGATGATGAGGACGAGAATGATGATGATGAGGAATCCGAGCTGCAACCTGGCGAGGCTTCGATAGGAAAGAAATTGTGGAATTTCTTAACTACATGACAGCAAACTTCGGCTACCAAGGAAGGGGAAGTTTATGTATTATCAATTGGCAAATTGTAGGTACTTGATATTTGTTTTGGCGAGGGATGCCTATTAATGTTGATGGCATCTCTCTCTCTCTGATACAGAAATCTCTCTTAAACTTCCATTTTATTCTTCATCAGCAACAAAGGAAGATCGATCATTGTCTGCCTCATTATTTTGTAGTGCAGCAGTACTACTAGTAGAACCCTTCTATTGATGTAGTTAAAAGCAGTAGCTTTGGAGCTAGATGAACTTGATTTTATTGCTGATACTCTTGGTTTTAGTAGTCTGAATATGGTTTCTACCAACTTATGTTGTAACTTTGTTTATTTATTCTCTCAGTTGAAACACTGTGTTGCGGGATTTCGAAGTAGCTTGACATGAATTCTCTGGTTTTGATGGGAAGACTTTTGATAAATCTTGATGATGGATGATATAACATTATTTGAAATTACAACTGTAATGAAGACTATAACTATCTGTATTACACCGAAATTAGGTTCCATAGGCCCAAGAGAAAAGTAACATGAAAAATATGCGGTCATGAATTCGAGAGATGATGTGAAAGAGCCCTTTAATAATTTTTCTACTTTGGGTTGTCTAAATGAAATCTTAATCGCCAACTTGGTAACTTCATCTACTCAGCAATGCAGAGGTCCCAGGTTTTATCTCATGGAAGTGTAACTTCATTGACTTAACATCGTTAGATTCATGTCAACCCTATTAGTTAGTTACACATTTCTCCTCTTTTTTTTTTTTTTTTTGATTAAAATCACAATCTCATTCATGAGTAATAACGATCACAATTTCCCTTTCTCTTTTGAAAGCTTTCTTCAATCAAATGACCAATAATTGTTGGCGGGTGATTTGAAAAATAATATTTTTTTTCTTAGGTACAAATTTTAAAAGAAAATTGAGAATTTTGACAAAATTTTGGGCCCAAATTAAATAAAACATCTTCTTCCTCCTCCTACCACTAACTCCGGCCACTACCACCATCACCACTATTTCCCCCTCTTTTTTCTTCCTCTCTTTATACCACCACCATCGTCAGGAGTTCTACGAGGATAATGAATCAAACTAGAAATCAGAACTCATCATTTACTGTCGATCATCAATATCATCATAAGTAATATTAACACCATTAAAGGACAACCATTGTCGACTAATTCCATCAACCAAAAGAGGAATGTTAAAGAAGTACACCAAAAACCTCATTTTCTCTCTCTTGTAATTTTCTATCTTAAAAAACTTTTTTTTTTTTGATGAAATAGACTAGCATTAAAACAAAACCGAACCATACAAGGTATCTAATTTAAAGCAGAAATAAAAGAGGGCACTACATTCCAAATTCTTTTCTAACAATTGCTTCTACCTCATTTGGCGAGAGCATCGGCTTTGGCATTGCATTCCATGGGAGCATAAGAGAAAACTATGTTTGTGAACTGATCCTTGAGAGCAAGGGATTGTGCCATGACTTGTTTGGATTGCAAGTGTAGACCATCACTTTCGCCGTTCATGTACTGGATTAAGTTTTGATTGTCGCTCTCTATGTGCACATGTTGGATGCGCAGTTGAATGACCCATAAAATGCTAAAGTGAATCGCGATACTTTCACATTCTTCCGCATTTTGACCCCGAACTGTGTCTGCTGCTGCTATAATGAAATTTGCCTCGTCATCGTCTATGATACATCTAATCCCCGCTAGTTCTGAGAGTTTCGTGAAGGAAGTATCTACATTAACTTTCAAGAATGGTGTCGATGGAGGTCTCCATTTTTGTTGCTTTGGTTTGTCCCTGCATTTGTTAGTAGTAATAGATTCAATTTTGAGAGGCGGGGTTGAGGTGTTATTTATACGAGCGATCATCTGTATGGGGGTTTGTTTATTGGCCGTAAAGCAATTTTCGCATCTGGCTTTCCATATAAACCATAGAATTTTGACATATAAATTAGCTGTATCCTCATCCAAAAATTTTCATTGTCTGATCCAATGACTAACTGTGGTTAATTGTTCCGATCTGACCTGAAAATTGAACCATATCGCTCTTTAAAAACTGGATGTACTAATATAAGGGGTCATCATAAAAGAAGAACACTAAAGAAGTAGGCGAGAAACCCTAATGACCCATTTCCTAACTGAACTTAAATTGCAGTTTTTGGGCTTGAAATCTTTCAATAATCTTGATTCTATGTTTTTGCTTTTGTTCCACGAGGGTTTTAGAAACTTTAGTTGAGGTCTGACTGTATTGACCATTTAGGTTAAATTTTCAATTTTGTTTTTTTTGTTTTCTATGTGTTGAAGTTGAGAACAAACTATGATTTCTTCAAAAAATTTCAAAAATATTTTTCACGTTGATTTCGTGAATAAACTTGTACTTTCAGAAAATAGATTTTTTATTCAAATATTATTCAGAATGGAGTGGAGTCTGGTTTCTATTATACCCCAAATTTTCAGTTTTAGAATTATACAGTACAATTTTTTAATTTTGGTTTTGGGTAAATGAAGTGAGAATGGAAGAATTTGACCCAAACATTTCATTAATTTTTAACTGATGTTGCACGCTTGGGTGAAAAAATCTAGGTCAAAGACAGACCAAAAGTGTTTAAAAAGAGGGCAGGATTTCATCAAATTTTGTGAGCCTCTAAAGAATGGTATTTTGACTTGAAGATCTTCTCTCATTTATTATAGGGTTATTTATTTGTCAACCTTCTAGCAGACATTATCTTCTTTTTAAGTAATTGATTTTTCTCTTAGTTTTTGATGTAATATTATTTTGTATTCACTTCACAAAAATAATAAGTTTTTGTACTTTTCACAGCTGGGTACCACACAAAGATATTAAGATTTGGGGATCTCTTCTCTATGACTCTATGTGACCAAATTATCCTTTCTAGCCGTTGCTTTTGGTGAATATTATAGTCAAGATTGCCCATTCTTTTTAGAGGGTTGCTAGATGTGCCTTCTCGTCTTGGAGAAGGGCACAAAGAAACGGGAGTGCTATGTGCAAAGATATGGACGGATCTAGGGGGTGCGAGGGTATGTGGCCGCACTCTGGCTCCCCCCATGTTTCTTTATTATGGAACTTTTACGATTACAACTTCTCCATTGATGTTCAACGATGTTTACTTCCTATTCTGTGTCCATTTTGGTTGATTTTCAAATACAAAAAATATTGAAAGAACCTCTTTTCGATCAATTGGTTAGTAAAAACATCAAGCAACCTAAGCATTGAGACCCTCCTTCAAGACATGGGCACCGGTAGTAAGTATCCCAACTTTTTAAAATGTTAGAAAATAAACTAAAGAATTTTGTGTTAGTCTTGATTAAGAAAACATGTCACTATTTTTCAGACTTGAACACCATGTGCAATCCTTTTAAGGCCGCAAACTCTCATGTAAATTTATTCAAACTTATTCGAACTATGCTAACAACCGCAACCATTCGTGCCTAATATATGTGAATGTGGCGCAACGGAAAACTCAGAAAAACCTTAAATCTTCGTCTAAAACTTATAAAATTTGGAACTAACAAGATTAAACTAAATACTAAATTTTATTAATAAATCTAAATGAGTAAAACAACCACTAGATTCCCTTTATATAACTTTAGAGTTTCCCAAACTTAATCAAATTCAAATAACAATTTCTAAGAAAACAAAACACTTGAATCTCAATAAAATACCTAAACTAAACTTACTAGAAATAGTAAAAAACTATTAAAAGTCCGTTTCGAGGACCTAAACAGTGGAATTTGACATTCAAAGTGGGCCAATTGTGGCAAAGCGACGAGGAATGAGCGGAAGGTTATTTCAGACCATCCCTCAAAATTTTGTCCAATTTCGACACCCGTAGCTTCAGTTTTGCTCGTTTTAATCTGTCACCTTTATATTTGGCCGCGTCAATTCCTTCATGTATTTTTCGGCCAATTTCTCCGCATCAGAATGTATGCGAATCTTACAGGTGGAAACATGTAAAAAATTCGAAAAATCCATATGAAACTTTCTGGGTAGCTGAAATATGAAAGAAATTGTTGATTCTTTTCCCATAAAAAGGAAAAAGTTGTCCAATTAGAAATTTTGAATCAGTTTTCCATAATATAATTCAGATCAAGTGGTGAAAAAGATATCCACAATATTGCAGTTATTGGTTAATCCCACAAAAAAATGCAAAACTAACAAGTCAAAATAGCTACAAATGTAAGTCTTTTAGTTTTCCCTCATGTTATGGGTTTAAAAAGGGATCCAAAAATGTCAACAGGTCCCCCACTTCAATACTAGGAATCTTTCATAAGATCCAAACTGCCCCTCTCTGACAAGTCAAAGAGATGGCAGAGTTAGAATGAAAGAATAGAAGCACAAAAGAAAGAATAGAAAAGGAAGAATTTTTGGATAACCCCCCCATCCAAAAAATAAATAATCTCTATTCTTTACTATTGATTAAAGGGGTGTAAGAGGAATTTGCAGAGATTGTTTTGGATTGAATATAAATTTGAAATCTTCCTTCATTGGCATTTGGATTGCTCAAAGTTCACAAAAATAACTTCAACACATATTTTAATGGAAATTTGTTTTGTCTTGATTTGGAGATGAGAGAGAAAGTTTCATAAGTAATAAGTGTGATAGTACTAAAATGAAGATCCCCAAGAACATCTTATTTTTGTAGTCTATTGAGATTACAAGTTATGGGTTGATGAAGAACAAGCAAGAGTCTTCATTGATAATCTCCAAATTTCTTGACTTGGGTTTCTTGGTAGTTGTTCTTGAGAGAGAGAAGGAGAGAGAGAGTCTTGGTTTAAGTTTCTCTATCTAAAATCCATACAGTAATCCTGAAAGGGCGGCTGAAGATTAGGAAGCTAACTCCTCATTGGGAAGCATAAAATGGGGAGCTATGATAAACTTTGAAAAACTCACTCTCTTGAATTCATCCTCATATTGAAGTTCATGTTATAAGCTTTTGTGCTTCATAGCTTTTAGTTGTTCTATCATTTTGGCTTTCTTCTTTATTTCATAGTTTTAGTTTTCAGTGAGAGTTTGTTTGTGCAAGAAATATGGATGAGAGATATGATTGTAATAAAATGGATGAAATTATGTTACCTGGTTTTCGATTTCATCCTACCGATGAAGAACTCGTTGGGTTCTACTTGAAAAGAAAGATTCAGCACCAACCGCTTTCTATCGAGCTTATTAAACAACTTGATATCTACAAATACGATCCATGGGATCTTCCAAGTATGATAATCCAATTATTTTACTGCTTATACATGAATATAGCTTTAGGAACATATCAAAAGAAAAAAACCGAAAAAAAATAAAGCTTTAAGCAATCACCTTTTCGATACCGTTTTTATGGATCAAACTGATTCTTAAGCAGTTCTTTTGTATCCTAAAACATGGGAGGAATCTGTTGCAGAAAACATAAATGGTGTCTGCAAATTCTCTATTATGCAGTACTTGTTTTTACAAAATATAACGACCGATACTAGATTTTTAATCTCTCAAACTGAATCAAAATCTTGTTTTCTAGTTTCTACTGCTTTTTAGTGCTTATTTACTTGACTAAATTGTTATGTTTCCTTGTTATTTGGAAGCAGAGGTGGCGACAACGGGGGAGAAAGAATGGTATTTCTATTGCCCGAGGGACAGGAAATATAGAAACAGTGCAAGGCCTAATAGAGTAACTGGAGCTGGGTTCTGGAAAGCAACTGGAACCGATCGTCCGATATACTCGTCTGAAGGCAACAAATGCATTGGTTTGAAGAAATCGCTTGTGTTTTATACTGGTAGAGCAGCTAAAGGAATCAAAACAGATTGGATGATGCATGAATTTAGGCTTCCTACTCTCACTAACTCAACCACACCCAAGAGATTTGGAGAGAGAAACCTTCCTGCTGAGGTAAGCTTTCTCTCAGATCTCAGAATCAAACTCATAATATATTTACTTATAAACTAACAATAATCGTATAAATTTTTCGACTTACAGGATTCATGGGCTATTTGTAGAATCTTCAAGAAAACTAGTACCATGGCGCAGAGAGCTCTTTCTCACTCCTGGGTATCACCATTACCTGAAACAACAAGAACTCAAATACTCGATCACGGTATAAATAGTACACAGTTCGCTTCAGAGAACACGTCTTGTCTAAGTGAAGCTGGATCAGCCATTCAATTCTACTCTGATATTGATATACAACAGAGTTCTAGTACTAGTTTCTCACCTTTACCTGTTAACCCGACAATCTCCAAGCCATGTTTACTTCCCACTTTGAACGGGGACCTTCTTGATAGCTTCATATCGTCGTTTGATATGTCAGGCCACGGAACATGTACAGTTGATGTTGCTTCCATGCTTTTAAACTTTCCACCTGCCTTACTTGGAGAAAACGAGAAAGGGATGAACGACGTAAACTTTAGTGGAACAGAACAAGCCTATGAGGGATTTACTATTACTTCACCACAAGGGATGCAGGGGCATACAGACTTTGGGGAAGAAGAAACATGGTTAAAACATAATCTGAACTGCTTGAACACATTTCAAGTTAATGACCAGTTGGGAAGTGTTCAACCGTTGGAGTTCCCTTCCGTTCTTCCTCCAAGTTTGCCTGATACATGGAGGTCGAATTTGCCATGGGATTCTCTACCTTTTCCTTGTGAGATTTCAGCAAGTTATTCCGCTAACAAGTGCTATACTTGATTAGATTAACATGTACAACTAACTACTAGTTCTAGGTCTGTTAGCTTCTAGTTAGTTACTTAGTTCTATAACATTCTGTTCAGTGTATTACTGTACAGCTTTTTCCTCGTCCCAACTATACGTGTTGGGGTCAATTTTATGTCCTGATTATCCGCATTCATATAAAACATAATCAAGATATTAGAAGCTTTAAATTTGACTACCTCCCCATGAAAGTATGATGATATGATCAATATAATTATGAAGCTCTAAAGCGAGCAGAGATTCTCTAAGGATACTTGGGCCTTTAACAAGAGATATAACCAAACTATGCGCAATTGAAGTCATCTCATATCATATGCCAATAGAATAGTGGTTCAAAAATTGAACTTATTGATAGCTAAATGTTCACCTAAAGCTATTGTTCTGTCAGGGTATCTGTCATGATCCTCTCTTAAGATCTCAACCAGGTAATGTTAGATATCCAAATTTGCAGTAGAAGCTCATCATGGAACAAAAATAGATGTCGTTCAATCTACATATATATACTTGATCTAGTAATGTACTAAACATTGTTCACCTGAAAATTTCAACAATATATGCACGGCATGAGAAAATCATTTGTTTGGTTAGATTTCCATGAGAACATACTACGGGATAAAGATAGAGGCAGAGTGAAAATTACCTAACGAAAATTGCTCAATGGATCAAAGAATCATCTCTACTACAAGATCATCCCGAACATTTAGATCAAAGCCTCCTAACCCGAGCTTCCCCTCCATGGCTTAATTGCATTATGTCCACTTTTGGCCATCTCGTGATCGACTTCTTTATTCGGGACAACATTACCTCTGGGAATTAAATCGATATGCTTGTTGAGGACATATTTCTGAAAAGAAACACCTCTTCTACTCTTCCAGTAGAGTTTTCTTCAATGTCGATCATAACCACTATCAGTGTTCAGTAATAATGTAAGAAAATGTTAATACTTGATTCTCTCTTGGACTTCTTACAATAGAACATCTTCATCCATCCACCGACAATCTTCAAATTTAGGTCTCTCCATGTTCTGATATATACTGCTCAACCTGAAACTCTTCAACACATAGCTAAACGGCTAAACCCGAGTTGTTTCCTTCATCTCTGATCTCTTTGTCTATCTGTCTCTTGCTACGCGTTCTTTCCCTTTTTTTCTCTCTGTTTTATTCTCACTCTGTCTGAGTAAATGAAACAGTTTTAAGAAGAAGGAAAACATATTTAAATAAGATATTTAATTTCTTTTCATGCCAGGGCTGCCATTGTTGCAAGGGTACACATTTTATGAAATAAAGAAAGTGGAAAGGAAAATGATGACACATAAGATGGAATATTTCTCTTCAAATTATAGATTCCAGTAAGAGTCTGAGTGTCATACATTAAAATTCCAAAACTATATGAACCCTCAATCAATGTTAGGTTAAGAACAAAAACATTCTGATCAACTTCGACGAGTTTCAGGCCCAAAATTATCATTTCAAGCTGCTGAAACCAGTAGAAATACTAATATTTCTGGAAGGAATTGCTCTTGTCCACAAGCATGGAAGAAATACACTGCAGGCTAAGTAAGCCTCTCTCTCACCTGAGTACTTGACCTGCAAATAAACAGTCTCGGACTTTCTCCGGTGTAGTTATTATTCTCTTCTCCTGTTAATATCAGAACCATATCCTGAGCTTGCGTCATTAAATAGAAGAACCATTATTATCTGCCACGAGAAAAAGTGCCAATTTCCAACAAATCTTACCCGACTAGAGCAACCCGAGCTTTTCCGTTCTTTGCTAGTAATTTCTCCATGAACTCAGAATTCGCCCGAGTTTGTCCTTGACATAAGAGGCACAAGTTTCCTCCACCTACTTATCTGCTTTCATGGCTTTCTCGATCAATAAGAGTACTTAGACAATCCTTCCGGTTTTCCTCCCTGTGCCCAATCTGGAAGCTAACACTATGTTTTTCTTTAATTCCTTATATCGTAGAACGTAAATGCAAATGGCCAAATGGGTTACTAGTTCAGAAACGGAACCCACAATTCAGTCATCCAAACACAACAGTCAACTCGGTCTATGTGCCAAGATTGCTCTGCTGAACAAATAGAGGACTTTCCATGAAGATTATAAGGAGTATATATTACTGTAAAGAAAATTCACAGTTTCTCACGTTATATTCCAATACAACAATTTATAGTTTTCAAGCTTTAAAGATACTTACGCAATAGAAGCCTAAACGGATTGAACCTAGTCATCTAAACATCTAGAGTATGAGCTGAAAAACAAAAGCAGTGAAAAATTAAAATTGCCCACCTTTCACTAGTTATAGTAAGTTCATCCTTTCCTGGATGATAACGTTTTCCAACCAATTCTCTAACTCGGCAACTGGCATACTTCAAAAGTTCGAGCTCCTTCACAGTGACAGAGAGTTTCACTTTCCTGTTTTTAGAGTGCCATGCATCACCACCTAGAGAAAAAAAAATACTCTTGTTTGCCTCCTCAAAATTGTCCCCTCACGAGGAAGGTCATCGAGGCTTGTACTTTTATCTGGCACAGTGGTCATTTTATATTGTTGAGGCATCTCAGTTTTCATCATTTTCGCACACTCCAGCACCATATTATCCTCAAACTCCTTGGACAGTCCATAAGCTTCTTCTGCGACAAGTTCATTCCTTCCACACATATTCCCAAGCTCTTCAAGCTATGCTTCCATATTTGCCTGTCTCATCTGAGTCTAAGGTTTGGCCGAGTAACTCGGATGACCCGTCCGAGTCCCGAGTCATCTTGACTCGTTGCACCACCGAGTTGGGGTGAAACTTCTTATCTTCTACTTCTCGAGTTATTTTCTATGTTTCCCCCTCGAATTCTTCCTTTTTTTTTTTCCTGGTTTTCCATCATGAATTCTTCCTCTTTCTGTTTTTCTTTGTCCTCTTCATTTTTTATTCGATATTTACCTCGCTTTTTCTGTCTTTTCTCTGTTTATTTCTTTATGTTCATACCTTCTTCACTTTTTCTTTCTTTCCTTCTAGGCTACTATTTCTATTCTTTTCTTTTCATCTTCATTGTTTGATATTCTCTTTATTTCCTTGTATTTTGTCCTTCTTCACTTGTTCTCTTCTTAATTTTATTTTTTCCTTCTTTCTGTTATCACTCTTTCCCCATTTTTCTTTATTTGCTATGAAATTGAGAGCGTATTTTGAGAATTATGTGACATATATATATATATATATATATATATATATATATATATATATATATATATATATAAGAGAAGGAAAATGCTATTTGGCCCGTAAAAAAGTGTTCCAAATGGCTAGAACAAGGCATGTTACCAACCATTCAGGCCACTTTTTTTCGGGCCAAGTAGCAATGTTGATAAGAGAATAACATGTATATAACTATAGAACATTTAGCCTAACTCTGTTTGAAACATATGCATGAAAGTGACATAAGAACCAAGGCGCCATTATATGGTCAAAATTTGAACTTTATTTGCATATAACCATGACTCGACCTGACTCGATCGAGTAACTCGGCCTCCGAGTTTAACAACTTAGTAGGTACCTGAGAAACCAATCTTTGAAAACATGCTCCAGCTAAATCATAATAAAAAACAGTCATTTGAGAGTCTGACTCAACCCAGTGCAAGAGTAGAACTGAACAACAAGTTGGTGTTCACTGGCTGGGAGTACAAAGACCAATAGACTCAGCAGATTGCCAAGATTATACGTAATAGGACGTTCAAATTGGGGAATTGGCTCATATCGTTCTTACGTCCTATTTGATGACATGAAGAGGGAAGACCCAGACTATGTACACTATGTAATATAAGAGAACTTAATTATGCTGAAAGAAACTCGATAAACCAATCAATGGAAACATGTTCACATAAATGATTACAACAAAGTAGCTACTTCCTACAGAAGCAAAGCAGTTGGTATAGGCCTATCCACCAAGTAACTAAGGAATCATATTTCAATCACGAAGACGTATGTACGAGATAAGAGCATGTAAAAGTTGGAGGTACCATTGGAGACGCTTATCTCAGCTGAGCATATCCTCTAGAATCGCTTCACATTAGGCTGTATCCTTAAGATACCCTTTCTGAATTGCCCCCTTGATCATCTTATTCAATTTAGTAGCATCAATATTAAAATACTCATCTTTTACCATTCTCTGTCGAACTATTTCCCTAGCATTATACAAATCATTCATCAATCTCTTCATCTGTTTCAAGTACTTCTTCCTCCCCATCAGATTCAAACTCTTTCATTAACATCATCCAAATGTTGGAATTCGAACTCCTCCGTTAACTCATTATCACCATCCGGTTGTTAAGTTTGTGGTCATCCCACTCAAAACCAACTGGCAGTGAGTGGAGAGGACCTAGACATTATATGTTTGGTTGCTAGATACCCCTTCTCCCATGCGGGACTATTCTCACACCCCTCGTGTTTACCTGATAATCTATGTCATTAGCTAAGTTTACAAGGTAACACTAAAGAACTAGGTTTTGAATGAAGTGATAATCTGAGCAAGAAATCTCAGCTCAGAGAGCATAATAACTATGTTTTATCATTCGATTCGAATAGCTCAATCAAAGTTGAGAGAAACTCAATTATTTAGGTATCTAATCTGAGACAAGAGAGAGACACGGATTACCTCAGATGATCGAGCTTCGATGCCGAGAAGGACATGATCTGATCAAAATTTAGCTTTTACTCTGGTGGGAAGCTGATCTACCTAGGGTTTCTTGCAGCTTTCCTGAATGTGAACAGAATTTGCGCGGTAAATACATCAGAACGTCAAGATGGCCGAGTTGGTCTAAGGCGCCAGTTTCAGGTACTGGTCCGAAAGGGCATGGGTTCGAATCCCATTCTTGACAATTTCTTATTTTTTTTAAACTACGAAGTCGTGAGACGGGACAGATCTTTTCAATGTTGTGAACTAGTCGATATAAAACATGTTAACTCTCATCACCTACTGTCAACAACCCTGGGTTGGAGTGGTTACCAAGTTGGTTTCCACCCTTGAGATCATGGGTTCGAGACACGGCGTCATACCCCTATAAGTGCTGACAATTTCTTATTTTTTTTAAACTACGAAGTCGTGAGACGGGACAGATCTTTTCAATGTTGTGAACTAGTCGATATAAAACATGTTAACTCTCATCACCTACTGTCAACAACCCTGGGTTGGAGTGGTTACCAAGTTGGTTTCCACCCTTGAGATCATGGGTTCGAGACACGGCGTCATACCCCTATAAGTGCTGACACATGACATCTTTAGAACTTTCGGGAAGAACAGAGTAAATTTGAGGTGCAGGGTAATGGTAGTATTGCGACACATGACACGTAACTGGAGTATAAGGTTGTGATTGACAGACATAAGTCTAAGCTTGAGTTGCATAGGTAGGATATTGTTGTTCCCGTCTTGTTCCCGCTTTTTCTACTCAGGCCCAAGCCTTATCATGGGTACAGGTTATCTTGGCGAACGAAGGCTTCATGAGCGCACCTAAAAGGTCTCAACCTTTACTAGGCTTGAACCTGTTGTAACTATTGCCCAGGCTCTAGACCCCCTTCTTAAACGGTGTGGGACTATCATTGGGTTATATTGAGTCCCTCATATATGCTCCATTGATTTTTCTAGGGATGAATTCATGCAACTTTTCATTCCGAGACATTTTCTGATAAAATCTTGCACTTTCTCGAAGGAATGTCTTGTTATTATATATCATATATGCATAGTCATTAGATAATACTTGAGACGAAAAAGGGTGGTTAGGTCTACCCTCTTTTCGGATCCTCTAGAGTCTATGTGTTGCTTATTGTTCGATTGAGAAAAGATAATCGACAGGGAATTCCATCGTCTGATTAAAATCCAGTGAAAGTAACAGAGGTAAGCAGAGCCAAGTTACTCGAGGCCCACGACAGGGCTTCGGCCTTTGTCGGATCTCGAGCCGATTCTACCTCCAACTGGTTATCGAAAGAATTCCACTATATTTTGCAAGAAAGAGAGTTTCTAACTCAAACAAATTGTAAACGTTTTTCTATCTATAAAGAGAACAAGAAATCAAATTAAAAAACTCACAGTAATTGTATGGGTGAGCCAGATTCATCTTCTTTACATTATAGTTTTCTAATTGTCATTGGTGAGGATCTTCATTTGTTTACAGTATAGAGATGAAACTGGCTCACTCAAGGGCTTTAAGGGTCTCACATTTTAAAAAACAACTCTGTCTATACACATATATCTTTCCTTTAAACTCTATTACATAGAATGATCACCATCCCTTGTTTTGTCTCTCCATCATCAATGACAGACAGACAAGGCGAAAACCCTTCTAGTTGAATGTCGATTTAGCTTCCATGCTTTTATGTTCTATTTGTAATCTTTCAACATGTCAAGATCTGTTATGAATTGGATCCGATCCTCTTCGAACTCTTCTTTCGCTCGACTGATTTGGATCAAAATTCGATTGCTTTGGTACTACTAATGATGAATTTTTCTTTGGTTTTTTCAAGTCCTGAAAAACAACATCGACTTCCTTAAGAACACGTTGGTTCTTCGATGTAGCTAATACTTGTTCATCTTTCTCAAATCTAAGTACATGATCTATACTTGTTATGGCAGATACCCTTTGTGATTGAACAAGAAAAACAAAGAATCCAATACAGAGAAGAAGATTGAGAAACTTATAACCATGGAATACCATGGTTTTAGCTCTTGCAAATAATGATGATAAGAGAGAAAGAATAAGCAACCTTTAAGAAATTCTTCTTCTTATAAGATTTTTTGGTACATATAGGTAGATAGATATAAACTATAAGCTTATGGGTTTATTCTTTGAATAGAGATATAGAGGGTTTTAAAAGCATAAGAAAGATATTAAAGAGGGACCCATTAACACTTGAGAGAAGCTTTTAAGATTCAGTCTCAATCATAAGCCTGCAATCCAAGCAAATTAAAGTTGTTTTAGAAGACTGTGACAGGTATGAATAAAGAGCTTAGAACAAAACCCTTAAGAAGCTAAGTATCTTTTTCAGTATTTGTTCCCTACATCTCTATCATTTCCCTTGCTTTTGTCTAGTAGTAAAACACAGTTGCCCCCAACCTTGTTTGTTGGACTTGCTGCCTATTCCTCCACCTCATCTTACTTGGTTTACGTGTACATCCGTCTGACGTGAGGTATACATAGTTGCCTAATGCCACGAAGTTGATATTCATAAGATTATATATACACACAAAGATTATCTGATCACACGATAGAACAACTCAGTGTATATTACGAAAACCTACATGGACTAGAGTATGTGATCACATGACATGATAATTGAAGTGTACATACCATATGAGATACAATAGAGATAGAATTTGGTTCATTAGAAAAACTTGTAATCAAATGACTTAATTACCCTTCTCTTGTGTACTTCCACCAAAAATAATTTAGAACCAATATCTTTAAGAGATGTAAAATTGATGCAGTTGGAAATAATCAAAAATATAATAAAGTAAGGACATGAAAGGAGTAATGGCAGATTAGAAGCCTCCAAGTAATAAAATAAGAAAGACAAGCATTTGCTTTATGCTATTCCAAGAGAGATCAGCCCTTATTAGCTTTAACTAACTTTAGAATTCCAAGCTCAATACTCCATGCAAATAAGCAGTCTTCCTTGGGTTCTTGTGCTAAATATATGTTCTTTATGCTTTTCTTGCCCCTTCCTTTGGATTGCTAAACCCCAAACCCTCCATTCAAAGTTTCATAACCCACATCAACATCATTCCTCTCTTTTTTCTTCTTATTTTCTTTCTTTTTCTTGGCTCTCCTTCTAGACCAACTTTCTCTTTTATATCTTCTTTATAAATCTCATTATTACAGCCAAAAACAAAACAATTCTCTCTATATATAAACAGGTAACTTGATTTAATTCTAAGAAGTAAAAGAAATAATATACACATTAAAAGATATTGCGAAAAATTGTAAGGAAAAAAAAAGATTGCCATTAATTAATGAGCCAATCTACGGATTCGACGCAAACAATCGAGTCCAGCCCATTATGTTACAAAGTGGCTGATAAAAAGCCTAACATGTATCTGATGAGCACCAATGATGTCGCCAAACACATGAAAAAGTGATACATTACAGTGGTAGACTGTTATAGTTGAATCTCCTTGTCTGACGGTAATAATAGCTAACCTCTCATTAGTTGAGGAACATATGCCTAGGAAATCGAAAATACCCTTATATTATAGATCATACTAAAAACATCGTTAATACATGGACTCCCTTCTACACTCCCTTGGCAAGTGTCCATGAAAAGACAGAGTATTGCGGTCCTTTCACAAGTGTGGAAAGACTAAAATACCCTTTGTCTTATTTGCCACATAAGCAATGCAGTCACAAGGGGAGTGTAGAAGGAAGGTCTTTTATCATTTTTGTAAAAAAACAAAAGTACAGAACAATATAACCATGTCTATAATCTATATAGCCCATCAATAGCCATGTATGATGTATATATTTTTAGGTTGCGGGAGAGAGAGTGAAAGCCTAATTGAGAAAAGGCTGAAATGGGACCCTGTGATAGATGAGTACATGACTGCACTTTTAAAGCTTTGGTGGTACTTGATGGTTCAATAGATACTCACTCTCTTTAATGTTGTAAAGTTGGGTTTTGTTTTGTTAAAGAGAGAGAGAGAGAGGAGACCACAATCTCCATCTATTCCTTGTATGGAAGAACACTTAAGGACTAAGGAGAAAACAGTAAACAACATCAACAATGAGGCCAAATAATTTAAATCTCTCTCTTTAAATCTTAGATGGTCCTTACAGGTTTTGCCTTTTGTGAGCTTTCTCTTCTTGAAAATAAAGAAATGGGGTTTCGATATCTGACTCCTCCTTTGAACGGTCATAGGATCAGTGAAGACGACCACCATTAAACAGTAGTTGTATAACAGCGACATTACTAGAAAAGATAAAGAGACAAAACCAGTCTTTTCTTTTTCCCCATCCCCCCTTTCGTTTTGATTAGGAACAAAAGCTGAGCTCGCCTTTTAGCGAAGCAGAGCAACCTGGTAAGTTGGTGAGACTGAATCCTAGTCTCAGTTAGGAAAATAATACCAGGGTTCTTTTACTTTTATCTAATAATGGAGAAAACATGTTTTCTGGTAATATAAGAACCACTGTCTCTAGTATTCCAGACCAGACACCAAAGGAAAGGCAAAGCTGCGCCAGGAGAAGGAAACATCACCCATCACAAACCGAACTGAAAGAAACATCATCCATCACAAACCGAACTGAAAGGAAACTGTAACTGAAATGGAGATTAAAAAAGCAACTAAATTATAGAGGCAGAGGGTTAAGAAAAAGTACGTAATCGGATGCGAAGAAATATGATTGAAGTAAAGCTGATCACTAACTAAGAATCGATATGAAAGAGATTAAGGACTCCTCCAGAAAGCCAGAGAACGGAAAGAGAATACATTAAAGAGATATGGTCGATCATAACCAAACTATACACAATAAAACTATTAGGAAACACACTAATCAATGTCTAAAATACTAGCAAGCAATAAAGATAATTAAGGGAGGTTTTAAATTAATAACTCGAAGTTACAATTTTCCTCCCCATACTACAAAAGAAAGATTGGGAGCAAATTCAATTGTCAACGAAATATGAAGTTTATATACACATAAAATGTTAAAGACAACAACAGAAACACAGAACAAGAAAAGTAATTCATATGGGGTTTTCTGTAACAAGCCAAAGGCCACACATATAACAACATTCAAATATATGTAAAAAAGGAAAAAAAATAGAAGAAACGAACTCCTTTTTTTCATTTGTTGCTTAATATAGGGAGAAAGAGATGATGTAAGTTACTGATGAGGAGGGTGTGCAATCGGGTGTGGAGCTATAGCTGCAGTTCCTGGTGGTAAAGCTATAGCAGCAGTCCCCGGTGGTGGAGCTATTGCGATCTGAAGACCTCTACGTTGACCCGATTGAAGCATGAATGCAACCTCTGCTGCCGTTAGAGTTGCTGCTTCCTGCAATGCACCAAAATGTTCTTGTTTTTGTAAGTGTTCTTCGTTAGGGAAATGAAGACAGAAATGTTGTTTTGGAAGCACAGCAAAAATGATTCAGATATGCACAACACTACAACAGAACTATTACCAAAGTAACTCTCTGTCTCTCTCTGTAGTACATGAGAGCCTATAATATGTATATATGAGTATATGTGTGCACATACACGTCTACATGAGCAAGATATATTATGGAAAGAAGGTAAAATGAGAAAGAACGAGATACACAGAAAGCTAAAGTCCATAGAGTTAACTAACCTGTCTCTCCCTGCGCCTTTGCAGGATACTGAAAGCCCACGCCATAATGTAACATGGCAAAAGAAACCCAGCAGCTCGTAGCAAGAAAAGCTGTTCAGGATGAACCAAGTCAGTATGTTGAAGTGGCAAATGAATATGTAAAAAGGTAAGAAGGACGACTAATATTGTCCCAACGAACTTACAGAGAAAAAAGTTGAGGCGTCATCTTCGTCAGTGTCATCATCGCTACCAGGATTTGTAATTGCCAATGCATGTCTCAAAAGAAGAAGTGCCATTAACTGCAAGAGAGATAAACGCAAAGCAAGGCAGAGATGAGCGAGATGGTAATCACCATTCTGAATATGCCTCATTCTTTTTTACATTGTTTGATGACTAATGCTAATCAAATATTGGATAACAAGGACTTACAATAAGAGCAGCTGATCGGCAGAAAGCAGCTCCACTGGCGTTAGTAGCAGCATATTCATCATATTCGGCCTCCAGAAAATGGCGTTCTGCTGCTGCCATTGCCAAGAGCCGAGGATCATGCAAATCTAAAGGCGTACCAGAGATTGTCCATCCTCCACTGTGAGAGAGAGAAAATTATCTCTATTTAGCAAAGATAATCTAACAAATGAACGGAAATATGCACGAAAATAGATCCAAAGCAGGTTAACAAGAATATGAAATTCAACTTGCCTGATATCGATAGTGGTCTCCTCAGAGCGAGGAGGTGGCGGTGGAGCAGTATAACCTGACTGGTACATCTGAACATTGAAAATAGAGGTACACCATAAAATTTTCAGGGAAAAAAATATCTGTAGAACAAGAGTATGGAAACTGACAATGAAAAGGTTTAAATTGGTCAGTAACATAAATGAAACGATTTAGGACAAACGATGAAGCTCAAAACGATTACACGTAAAATCTAAGAAAACGCCAGTATACGACAATATACAAGACCAAAATACTTCATTTCCAACATATAGAAAATAATCAAATATCTATCAATTCACGACATAATTCAAGATATAAGCAAGAGGGTGTGGAAACACCAAATTTCCCGATGTCAAATTAAATTTATCAGCAAATTATTGTAGGTAAATCATCTAATAGGGAAATTCACATCTACCTCACGAACGACAGAAAATGAAATGAATATCTACTAATCTACATTCAAATGATTTATTCAACAACAAAATGGATCGGTGGACAAACCTGGTGGCAGATCTCACAAGTTATATCTCCTTTCTCATTGCACCATCGCTGAACACACTTCCTGTGAGCAAACTGATACAATAGGATCACTACATTAGTAGAGTTTTCAGTTTAAAACAATTACCTATCTTAATATCTCATTAAATTTAGTTGTTTCCAATTAAAATGACGTCAAAATGTTTAATGCTATAAACCCAAGATAAGAAGAATTCTATGTTAGTGACCACGACAATGAATGCAATCGGAAATGGTACAATATATGCAAGAGAGATAGAGAGAGAGAGATAGAGAAAGAGACCTTCAAACTGCCACTACAAGCGCAAGGAGTTTCGAGATTGTTAATGTCATCCTCCTCTTGGCAAATACGGCATTCCCCCCCATTGGGAAGAAGTGGTTCTTCTTCCCCAATCATATCACTTTCCTCCAATCTCCTGTTACCACTTGTAGAACCAGCTGTAACTTTAGCCTCGGCTCCAAATCCTTCTCTTGGAGTCTCCGAAGCCTCAACAATCCTTTGATCAGATTGTAAGGTCGCCGGTGTTACTAAACGATCCACAAACAAAACCAGATGATCCCCCATTCGCCACAAAATCCCCTCTTTTCCTAACCAGAGCTTTCCCTTTTAACTTCTAACAATTCCCCTACAAAAAAAACAAAGTTGACTACTTCAAAATTAAATACTTAAAAAAACTCAAACGCCTAGATGTTATCTCTCGTAATAAGATAAAATCATCAACCTTTACTTCATAAGCAAGTAAAATTCCACCAATTAATCCGCCATTTCCGAAGAAATTACCTCAAATTACAGAATCAGGGTATAAATATCATTAACAAATTCACAGAATCCTATTGATTCTGATAATAGCAGAGACAGAATCTCACATACAAACTCCCTAATTTGATTTATAAATACAGAAAAGATTGGATTTTATCCTTCTGAGATCAAAATGAAGATGTAATAATTAATATAATGAAGAAACCCTAGAAATCCAAAATCTCAGGGAATAAATCAGGGAGATTTGGGATTTCTTAGGCATAAATGTTGAAATTAAACACAGAAAGGAGGAGAAGAAAATGAATCCTTACCTGAAATTTTACTCTTGAAAATTTTACGCGTTTGTCCGTAGATTTAGCTTCAAGAAAACCTCTATTTTTATTTTCTTCGGGAAAATCCCAGAAAAGAAAACTTATTAATAGCTTGGGATGTCCTCATAGGCTCGGACTAATACCTACCTGTGTGGTCCACTACCCTTTGGTGTAGTGGTAGGAGTTTAAGCTCATGGGATCGAGTTTATCGCCAAACTTTATTCTATGTAATTTAGACACTAAATAAAGTAAATGTTGTCGGACTTTAGGCTCTTTGTTGTCGGGATTTAGGTCTCTTTCATTATTGATTTAACTTAGGCGGTTATCGTGCTTATCACATCTTAATAATGTATCAATGTCTTGTAACGACTAACGTAGATCGTAGTCGATTTCTCAAAAAAAAAAATTACGAACCTGTATGTTTGGTTAACGTCTGTTATCACGTGGAAAATACCCACTTTACTAGGGGTGAACAACGGTCGATATTTTTCGGTTTTAGTTTGAGTTGAAGTCAAACCAATAAGTGACGGTTTGATTAGATCGGCAACCGAAGCCGGACCGATTATTCGGTCGGCCGACAAAGTTCAACTCGGTTGATCGGTTTGACCTAACACAATTTCATTTCATTTTATTGTATAAAAAATAAATTTCTTATTCTTGATTAGGATTCTTATAATTTATTTCCTTTAACACTTTTAAACTTTATTAAATTATTATTAACTTAAGATACTAAAGATAATTCGGAATTTATTACTAAAGTTTAATATTTCTTGCTCTCCACTTCTATATATAATATTTTAGTATGATAAATACTCTAGGATTTGGTCGGTTCGGTTTGGGCGGTTTCTAAAAGCCAAACCCAAAGCAAACCGATTTAAGTTGCTCGTTTTTCCGAGCGAATCGAGTTGAACAATAATCAGTTCGACAAAAAAAGTGAGGTCCGGTTCGACTTGATTTGGTTCGGCCGATTGGTTTGATTTTTGCTCACTCTTATACTTTACTAAGTGGGAATCCTAGTAACACTCGATTTTATAAGATCTGATTTTTTTTTTGAGATTGGACTCTAAGAGTCATTACATTTCAATAGAATTGATACATCACGAACTTGGATAAGTACTATAACCGTCAATTAATACATCTCGCGCCCTACACGCCATATAAAAACCCTTAGATCGTGTTTGGTGCGTATAAATCAGGGGGGAATGGAATCAATCACAATCCCGACTACTATTTGGCTTGCGAGAAACCCCATCTACTTCTACCTTTATCTTATTTCTTGCCTAAATTACATGAAATAAATTTTGATAGCAAACTGCTTCCGCGGAGAAGACTCTAAAGTATTACAACTTACCATCTATGTGATTCAAGGTTAACTTAAAAAAAAATTAATAAAAAATAGTAAAATAAATTAGTTGAAATTTTAACTTCAGGTATAAAAGATCGTTATAAACTTGTTTTATTATATCCCACCAGAGAAAATGTAAAGGAGTTATCGGGATTTAGGTTCTTAATTATTAGTTCTACCTAAACGACTTACTTTTTCAAACAGACCCATGTTAATGAGAAATGAAAATTCCTTAAATTATGAAAAATGGATTTATAGAATGATCGAAAATTAAGACTACATAAATGTTCAAACACGTTTACGATAAATTGGTGATTCTCGGTGGTGTTTGTTTTTGTAAAGTCTTGAATTCTTGTCTGCATTCACTCATAATTCTTGTTTTCAACAACAGACACAGTTTGTTTTACCTGAAAACATACATTAGATACAAATAATTTTTCTAACATCTGACTCTAGCAGAAAATAAAAACACACAAAACAGCTAAAATTATGCATAAAGATCTCAAGAAAATACAAATACTGCCTGGTCTAATTCAAATTGATCTAAAATCTATTGTAGTCATTCAAACAAGTCATACAATTCTAAAATGTGGCTATAGTCAAATTAAATCTCAAGTTAGATTTCAAACTGAATTCAATCGAAAAAAATTGAGTCTATAGTCAACCTAGCAGGTACAACTAACTTTTACCCAACTATGAAGAAAAGGATAGTTACAATATTTGACCTTGAATGAATGACCGTTAATGCTCTCTTGTTACCCAAATTGAAAGTGGGTTAATAAAACCATAATGTTACACTCGGAAATAATGAATTAGGAGGAACCCACTTCTATGGTGGGAAAAAAACCCTATCTATGGTAGATGAGGGTGGGGGACAGAACCAAGTTGTGGGAGTTGGAAGATTCCAAAGTGAAGACTGGGGGAGGTTGGTCAAGCGAGCCCCTTCCTGGCTTGGAATAATACTTCCGCCCACGTTCTACAACTTACCACATTTGAAATGGTCAAAATTTTAGGGTTTGTTTGTTATTGTGTTTAGAAAATATTCTCTTCAAGTTGGTTTTATGCTTTGGTTCACAAAATCGACAATTCAATCCTAGCTAGTTACTGAATTGAACTACTACCTTTGACTTTCTTTCCACGGACTAATATGATTGATAGTTCTACCTTTGATCCACTGGACCAAGCTCGAAAGACCAGTGGAACGCCACCAAAGATGGTCCTCAATCTTGCTTTAGTAGCTTGCCCAAGTCAAGCCCAACGAGCGCCCAAACTTCATTAAAACATAGATTGAAATATCACATTCATCCAGGATCGGTTTTGAGCAATGATTGGCTCCAGTGAAGAGCTCCGTGAGAGAAACACAATTGCACATATATCTCGTAATTTTGATGAATAGACCCGGTTCAAAATTGTATTGAACTGGATAAAATAGTTAAAATTACTTACTAAGCAATACAAAGATCAAATAAATTTAAATAGAAAAAACTATTTGAGCTCACAAATTATTATGACCACTCATAAATAGATTTTGCCGACTGATCCAAAATCCACATCTTTTCGTGCGAATATTTTATGACATTCTCTTAATTCCGCCAAAGCATAAGTAATTCCTCTAATTTCTCTCACTATCCCTATGAGTTATTCTTCGTTGCAACGTCTATCCTTATGAGTTATGACTCGCTTTTTTTGTTTGTTTGTTATGCTCGGATCAAACTCACACTTACCCCTTGATTTTCCGTTCACAAATTACCTGAATAAAAATTATCTTGTTTTTGAGTAATAACTGTGATTCCAAAAACAGATACACGATGCTGTCATTACCAATGACTCGTCCTTTGGCATTACACAACAAGGAACTTGGATTTCGTCATCTCCCGTTGGAATTAGTGCTTATCAGTTTTTATTTTTGTGAACATAACTTTTTGACCAAAGATTATACTTGGTATGCGTCATGTCTATACTTGTACCTGGGGATCAAGCTCATATCCCTTCCCTTGCTATAAACCATTTCAATTGAGTTGTAAAGTTTTTTCAGAAAAAAGAAAACTCGTAAATCTTAAAAAGGTCTATTTATCTAATCACAATAAAATTAAATACAGTGAACTAACACATGTGACTTTCAGATCTGTAGTCTTCCGCTCTCGTAATTGAACTATACCGTTTGACTTTTTGGAAAATAACCAATTTTCTTTAAGATTGTGAAAGGATATCACAATTCACAAAAATAAATAAACTGAACCATCAATAAAGATGCCATAAGTCAATTGGATTTTATCATCCTAATTTGAAGCTGAAAAATAAATTACCCATCTCATGTTTCATGCATAAGATGCGCCACACATTGTTTGAAGTGAAAACTTCCCCCCTTTTTTTCCCCACAAATGCTCCTGCACCTACCTATACATGGATGAGGCATCTCCAATGGAAGACTCAAAAGAAAAACTCTAAAAAATTTAGGTGTTAAGTTTCAGATGATTTCATAAATGACTAATTAGAAATATATTAATTTTAGTTTCTCTAAGAGATTTCTAAACGAATCCTTTTGATACACGTATCACTCCCAAAGGTAACAGTAAAAAAAAAAAAAGTAGTCCTATGGTTTTTTGTTTGTTGCGATCCAAAGTTTGATGACTAGGGCAACAAGAGATCCCACGTGCTCTTCTTAAGGATCTCGAAACCGACTACTTCCACAGCATTTTAGAGTTCTAAATAAAGTGTTTCAATGTAGATGATTTTTTCAACAAAAACATTAAAATCTGGCAATGTAAATTTTAGAGATAGAATCTCCCATTGAAGATGATTTTTTTTAACAAAAGCATCTCCAATGCAACACTCAAATTGAAACACTCAAAATGCCACCTAGGATTTTTTTGAGTCTCTCCAATGCAACACTCAATTTGGATCTCAAAATGATGTGGCATCATTTAATTTTGAGATATCTCAAGAAGAAACTCAATATTTGATTTATTTTGAAGATCTCAATTGTCCACTCAATATTAAAAATAAATTTACCCATCTAGGAAATGACACCTAAACTGTTTTTAAGCGTTTAAAATGTTGCATTGGAGATGTCTTTTGAATTGAGGATCTCAACATTGACATCCAGAAAAGGGAAACTCAATTGAGCCTTAACACATAGAACAATTTTCCTCAACAAAAAAAAAAAAAAAAAACACATAGAACAATTTGAGTTAAATTGAGCAGTGGAGAGCTACTTAGATTTTGAGGCCGTCCATAACTTCTTTTTACAGTGGACAAAATTCTGGGCTATGTCTCATTGAAGTGGGCAAGTCAAAAGCCCTAGTGGTGCATATAGTCTAAACGTGGGTGCTTATAAAATTTCCCTCTAATTAATGTGACTTTTATGGTGAACTTACGAGAAAGGTAAGTTTTGTTGGCGTCCCACACTCGTGTTAGTAGTGCACTAGTGCGTCCCCATTAGGGGTGGGAATTGGGCGGGTATGGGCGTCCATGGGCACTTGAAGCATCGGCCCGTGCGGGTCGGGCACAAAACTTCAATGGCTATTAGGGTAAGCGGGTTAATCGGGCGGACAATTTTGAAATTCGCCTTGTCCATTACCCGCCGAAGCCCATTAAGAAACTCGGGTAATTCGGGTATGGTCGGGCGGGTAGTGGGTAATCTCATGACTTGAAAAAAATCACTTTTTTCACTCCTTTTATAGAATCTCCAAACGGCTTTCCTGGTTCTAAAAAGACAATGTGGGATTAAAATTAGACGTTCTTTATGTTGTTCTTTTTAGGAATTTAATCTCACATTGAAAACTAATGAAGAATTCTCATGAGATGTAATATAAACTTATCTCACTCTTTGTTCTCTCAAAGCCAAAGACTACTTCGGTGTTTTACTAGGAATTCTCTTGGGCCATTGCAAAACAATACATTGGGTTCATGTGATTGCCCTTAAACATATTGTTTACCATCTCAACTAAGCCTAGCAACATGGACGGTTGTGCTTCATCAACCCATAAAGTTGATGTAATTTGGTTGGTTATCATTGGGTGAGGTTAAGTGGGTACGGGCATGGGCGGGTGCGCGGGTGCGCGGGTAGAGGTTTTAACCCATGCCCGCCCACCAAAACTTGGCGGGCTGGGCGTCCATGGTTCTCGTTGGGCTCGGGTTCCCGTGCGCGGGTTCGGGCTCATGAGCAAAATTCTCACCCCTAGTCCCCATCACTGATAACCCCCCAAAGTTTTCGGGAATAGCGAAGGCGCCCCTCTTAAAAGAAGCACTCCCATCTTTTTTTTAAGTTTGGCGAAGCACTCCCATCTTAGTGTTTGATAAGAAATTTATAGGTTCCAATAATTTTTTTTCTTCATAAAATCCGTTCAAATCCCACCGATTTTAAAGGGGCATGCAACACTAGAATAGCCAGGACCAGCAACCCTAACTCAAATTGTTCTTTAGTCAAACTTTCCTAATTTTTCTGGTTAATTCATATGATAAAAAAAAAACATATTTTTACTGCTAAATTTGACTAACAAAAATATGATTTTGAAGGTGTAATTAAAATACTAAACAAATACGTGAGCCAAATTCTCTAAATGGTTACAAATGGGTACTAATCTTCACACTTAATAACCATAATACACTTTCGTCGGCCGTAAGGGCATTTCATTCTTCTTGGTATATAGGACTTTTATTTTTCGTTTAAGCAAGGGGTAAAGGTAGGAGGAGTCATTTGAGGGAAGTTTGCATTGTTGGAGCAACTATGGAACCAGATGACGAGTTCTTCCACCGTTTATCACAACTATCAACAGAGGACCCAAATCCGATTGTGGTAGAGGCAGACTCAGAAGAAATTGGTAGCAATAACTTGAAGGATTTATCCGTTCGGTCTGAAGGAGATGTCCTTCCGAAGGAGTGTCCTTCGACCAAGGTGGCAATGCGATCAATTTGTCAGTTAGGATAACGATGACCACACGCAAAGATCATCCAGTCCGGTCCAATTAGGGGTCGTAATGCTTTGCTAGAAGCCAACTACGATCGTCGGATCAAGGAGTTGATTCGCAGCTAACATAGACCGGATCCTACAACGGGTTACACATAAGAGTGGTAACTTGATCGGAGAGTATTGACTAGACGGGAACTGTCTAAAGTTGGATGGGATTCAACTGGAAAGGCCGAAAGGGTCCGAATGGAGATTCGGGACAAGATAGAAGGAAGGCACTTTGGGCCGGCCATGAGATGGCCGACCAGAGTAAGTGGGCCGGCCACATAAGGCCCATGGTGGGCTGCCCTGGCCGGCCACACTTAAGGGGATTATCAAAATACCCCAAAAAGGGTATTTTGGTAATTATCTTTTCTGTGACCCAGAAAATAGAAAACCTAATCTGAATGAGATTCTAATTAGGGTTGGTCTATATATTGGGTCAGTTGAGAACAGAAAAGGTGTGGATTTTTCTCTAAGGAAAAATATACAGCTGTCTCTCTCTCTGAATATACAGCTATTGGAGAGAGAGGAATATAGAGAAAAAGTTCCCATTCTATCAATCTAGTCAAGAAGAAGAGTTCTTCTCAACCTTCTAGTAAGTCCTAACAGTCTGAAAGGAAGGGAGATCAAGTCTATTCACTCGGTGTCTCAAGTAGAGGAGCTACAGTTGGAGCTCTCGATCTTTGCATGCGATTGGAATGGTTCGAGGAAAAAACGCGTTAAGGTATTTATCCCTCTCTAGGTCATTGATTAGTTTATGCATGTCGATCCTGGGCAATCTAGTGTTAAACATGAGATGTTTGAGATTCCGCTTACAACACTAGTTAGTGTATAGGATACACAAAACCATACAGTGGCATCACGAGCCGGTTGCTTGAAACTATCTCTGACTAGTCGAATTAGATTCGAGCTTGATTGATTAGATGATTTTATGTTTAAATAGGGATTTAGACATGAAATTGATTAGTTTAAATTAGATTTAGACTTAATCGGATAGAAAATTGAAAGAGTTTCAATGGGAGAACTTTAAAATTTGGTGGTTTTGAAAAGAGTTTTCAAAATAAAATTTTAAAGATGATGGTTTTTTGAAAAGAGTTTTCAAATTGCTGGTTTTTGGATGAAGATTCATCAAAAACAGCAGCAAAAAGATGGAAGCAATCGAAAAATAGATGGAAGATGGTGCTGTCCAGGAGACCGGACTGACCAGGACGCGTCTGGCCAGTCGCGGACGCTCAGGACGCGTCCCAGTCCTTCCCGGACTGGGAATCCGAGAGCGTCTCGGATTAGGACGCGTCCGAGCTATTCTCGGACAGGAAGACGCGTCCGAGAGCGTCTCGGACAGGGATCCCGGGAGATCCGCGTCTGGCACCTGAGGTCGCGTCTTCCAGACGCGACCACAGACAGAAGTCCGGACGCGTCTCGGATTGAGAATCCGGACGCGACCAGGACTAGACCTTCCAGAACGCGTCTGGGACGCGTCTGGTGAGACCAGAAGCTGTCTCGGACTGGGAGTCCGAGAAGCATAGGCTTGGGCAGAGCGTCTAGGACGCGTCTGCGGGGCTAGGAAGCGTCTGGCCTAGGGCCAGGACGCGTCCACCCGAGGGACTTGGCACGGTCTGGAACGTGCCAATCCGGGTCCGACCTTGGTTTGGACCTTGACCGATACTTGACTGGGTCTAGTCAAAGGGTCCCTTGACCAAGTTTGACTTAAGTCTTTGGAGTTAGACTCGGGTCTTTTGGGCCTTGACTTAAGTGGGAGGTTTCTATTTTCTTCTTCCAACTTTGACCATATTTTTTCCGAAAGCGACCTGGGCCCACCAAAGCCTGAATCGGAGTTTTTCCAAAACGATTTCAAAATCTTTTAGGATAAAACCAAACGAGCCATTAGTTAGACTTAAGGCACGTTAGACATAGAGATGTCGGTAGTATCTCCCGAAAAGCTATCTAGAACATAGCAAACCTAGATTCGACCTAAGTAAGCGAATCTCATACATACTTGGGTGTTTTATGAATATCATATTATTATGTATGTATGGATGTGAATGCGGGTTCTAGTATGGCCATAGAATTGTTCTATCTTGTTTTTAAGCACGGATGGGTGCCCGATGTAATTAATTTAATTTCAAGTTTTATACGATCTGCGAATCGTTGAGTCTTGTAATTAGAGTTAAGGGTACAATTGAGTCCATTGAAGAGCCAAAGGATGAGATCGTGGTTCGAGTGGGAGAATTCAATGGATGTTCGAGGATGGAGATCCAGGCGAGCGGAGGCTAAACAAGCAAAGAACCTAAGAAGATTAGATCTTTTAGGTTAGGGGCCATACTAGGATCATATCTGCTTGATTTATTTTCTCGCGCGCATTTACTTATTTACGTTTTGTGTGGTGTATGATTATGTTAGAGTTCACAGTAATGCATGCAAACAAAAACGTAAGAGTCCCCAAAAAGAATTTTGAGTAATGCCTACCCAGATTAAGACACCTGTTGCGCCCTTGTTCATCGATGGTGGGTCATGCCAAAGCAGGGTGCCATCTTTTACCTCGGGACAATACGGGTAGACCTATGAAGAGGTCTACATGTCTAAATGGTTATACTCAACGAGTCAGCAAAAGGGTTTTGGATTTCGAGGCAAAAGGATGAATTTAACACATAAGTGTTATTCATCAACCAAGAGTCATATGAGATATGATCAGTAAGGAGTTACTCACCCAGGAGGGTGAAGTTAAGGGCAGTGCCAAAGTACGCTTAGCTTCACAGGAATGGGGTCTTGGAATCGTATTATTCATAAGGGGACGGTTTTCATTGAATAATATGGCAAAAAGTGTTTTTGCGTAAACATTGAATGTAGTACTTAGCAAAATCCTTATTTTGTTTCTGTAGAGTAGAGATGGCAAATAGTATTAGTTCACGTTTAGATAGAGATCTATACGACTTTCTAGATTGGGAGGAAGATCAGAGAAGAGTTCTCGATGCTTCAAAGAAAGAAAGCGTAATAGAGCTACCAGAAAGGGAAGTGGAAGTCGGTGCCTATGTTATAGAGGTCAATTTGGCAGATATGGCTGACTCTCCCTCATGGGTATATGATACCGGATGTGGAGCACATATAATTTCAGAATTAGATGAGCTCAAGGAGGTCAGGTATCTGACAAAAAGCGAGATGGTTCTACGAGTCGCAAATAAGGCAAGAGTTGCCGCTGTGGCTGTAGGAACTTTCGAGCTCAGTCTAGAGACTGGGTTGATATTAGTGCTACGTAATTGCTATTATGTACCCACTATATCGAGGAACATCATCTCTGCGTCGGTGTTAGACAAAGAGGGATATCACGCTATAATAAAGGACAAGAGTTGTTCTTTATACAAGGGTGAGATGTTCTATACCAGTGCTAAGCTGCGTAATGGTCTTTATGTTGTGAACATAGAAGACGAAATCCTGAACATAGACACGAAACGGCTTCGTACTCATGATTCTAACCAAAGTTATCTCTGGCATTGTCGTTTGGGTCACATTAACATGAAACGCATGCAGAAGCTTCATGCAGATGGACTTCTGGGATCGTGTGATTTGGAATCATACGATACATGTGAGCCATGCTTAGTGGGCAAGATGACAAGATCGTCCTTCAAGGGGAAAGGAGATCGGGTGAGTGAACCCTTAGGACTGATACATACGGATGTATGCGGACCTATGAGTACACTTGCGAGAGGTAACTATGGCTACTTCATAACGTTCACTGATGACTTCACTAGATATGGTTACGTGTATCTAATGTGGCATAAGTCGGAATCGTTTGAAGTGTTCAAACAATTCCAGAATGAAGTAGAGAATCAGCTTGACAAGAAAATAAAAGCCATTCGATCGGATCGAGGTGGTGAGTATTTGAGTCAAGAGTTTGAGGATCATCTTCGGAGTTGCGGAATAGTTTCACAACTCACTCCGCTAGGAACACCTCAGATGAACGGTGTGTCCGAGAGGAGGAATCGAACATTGATGGACATGGTTCGATCGATGATGAACTTAGCCGATCTTCCTAACACTTTCTGGGGGTATGCTCTAGAAACGGCTGCTTTCACACTTAACCGAGCTCCGTCAAAAGCTGTAGAAAAGACGCCATATGAGATATGGACTGGAAAGGTTCCAAAGTTGTCTTTTCTCAAAGTCTGGGGTTGCGATGTTTATGTAAAGCGTTTACAAGGAGATAAACTAGCACCAAGATCAGACAAGTGTCTCTTCGTCGGTTATCCGAAAGAGACAAAGGGGTATTACTTCTACAACCCATCAGAGAACAAAGTGTTTGTTGCTCGTGATGGTGTCTTCCTTGAAAAGGAGTTCCTTTCCAAGAAGACAAGTGGAAATACTAAAATATGGAAATACTAAAATATGGAAACTTCTAAACCTAGACTTAGTAGGAAATACTAAAATATGGAAACTCCTAAACTCTAACCCTAATGGACTCGGCCATGAGGCCCTCTAACTAGTTCGGCCGTGAGGCCCATCTTGATGGTCTCCATCATACTCCCCGACCGAGAACGAACTTGCCCTCAAGTGAGACTCAACAATGCAATCCTTAATTCCCACTTCGAGCGAACGGTGCATTGGGGTCGAAGGACACCCACTTGGACGAAATCATTAGCTTCAATCTCATAGTGCAAAGAATCTTGCAAAAATAAATGTAGGAACGAAACTTCCAACAAATTGCAACATCTCCCGTCATCTTTTAATTTGATGAAGAAGACCACAAACACCACATAATATTTTATGGAAAAATCAACCTTGAATTTCTTCACTTGAACGATCTTCCCACGTTCATCTTCGTGTTGCTTATAAACCAAACTCGAATATGGCTTAATCAAATCTAAACTAGAATGAACTGACCTTTTCAAGCTAAAAGAGGATAATTCACTTTGTTCTTCTTGTTCCTCCGTCATTGAGAAAATTTTATTTTTTTTGTCAAGAACTTCTTCAATACCGTCGAACACGGTGACCGAAGTAACATTCGAGAACTGTCTACTGGATTCAATCTTTGTCTCCACATATGAAAAATATTCATCTAAAGGAAGAAAAACATACCTAAAGATGCTTTTCAATGTAGTCCAATCGTCGACGAATTTTTTTCCTTGATCAATGAGTCTCCATTGCATCTCGTTGAATTTTTCATAGACTCTTTTAGACAAGTGTTGTTCGATGACAAAAACCTTATCTTCGTCATGGACTTCTTGGTTTATAAACCAATCTTCCATCTGTTGAATCCAAAAATCTATATGATATTGATAATCAAACATAGGAATTTTGGAATCAACATTAATTTTGTTTTGATCTTTTCGATCAACATAGAGTTGTTGTGCATCTCTTAAAGGATCCCAACCTAAACGCGGAAGATTATTCCAACATTCAAGATGAGAAGTATTTAAAAAAAAATTATCTGTTCCCAGATTCTTAAAGCTCTGAATACCAGCTGATGTAGATTGTTGCGGAAGCGTAAAAGTAATGGAATCCACCATTGTTAATAAACTAAACTAACGAAATAAAACTGATAAAATAACGATAAACAATAAACTTGATTAATAATAAACTTGGTTGATAATATTCTCTGATCTGAATAACAAGGACATACCTGACTTCCTTTTATAGGAACTTAGAAACTTCTAGATAGACTCAAATTAGGATTCCTAAATGATGTAGACGCAGCGGAATAATTAAAGAACAATAAAATAAACTAAGAATAGTTAAAGAAAATTGTAAGAAACGATAAAATAAACTAAAATTCTTAATAACTTCAATGGTTTTTCTCTTCAAGGTTCATAATAACATAGACTAGATCTCCTTTTATAAGATAATAAACCTTCCTAGATAGACTCAAACTAGGATTCCTAAAATAATAAACTACTCAAACATAGAAACTTAAAATTAAAGAAATATCAAATTAAAGTAACTTCTCTTCTACTAAATAAACTACTATTATGACTCAATAGGGTGTGGGCACGCGTGGACGTGGGCCCACACGCCTATGCGCCTGCATCAGCACCCCGTTCCCCAGAAGGTTCGTCCCGAACCGATTGTAAGATGGAAGCAAGTTCATCAGATCCTTTCGCAATCGGTAACAAGGTGATAATCCTCTGCATCCATGGAAACTCATAAACATTCAAACGACCCTTGTAAATAGCATTCACATCCGACTGCCAAGGGCGTTCCAAAATAATATGACAAAGATCCATATCGGTAACATCACAAGTAATGTCAGATAAATAGAAAGAGCCAAAAGAGAGGGAAAAGGTACACATTCGATCAACACGGGTTGCAGTACCGGATTGAATCCAAGCAGTATGATAAGGGTGTGGTTTTGGAGTAGTAGGAAATCAAATTTTCCACACACCCATTATCAATAACAATCGTACAAACTTTGTTCAAGACCGTTCCTCGTGTAACAAATAAATTTTTCCGTTGAGAAAGGTCATGTTCAAGAGGAGTAAAAAGTACCCGACGAGTTACTAACATAACACGGTCACCTGAATCCGGGTCAATATTGACATGATCAGTCTCCTCTTCCAAGTAATCCTGTTTTTCCACTAAATTTGCCTTACCACGTAACGGGCAATTATTAGAATAGTGACCTGTCTCAAAGCAACGATAACACTTACCTGGAGGTTGTTTTTTGTAAGGATTTTTAGGAACAATCTTAGCTCCATCATCCGATTGTTTCGAAAGATCAGTATCATCTGTAGGTTGTCGAATATAGTTAGGACGATTGTAGTTCCCCCTGAAAAAAGATCTAGAATCCGATTCAAAAGATCGAGCCACACTAATACATTCCGATACGGAAGAGAAAGGACGGAGGTTGACAAGATCCTTAATGTCACCTCGAAGGCCATCCTTAAATTTTTCCAATTTCATGGATTCAGTATCGGGTAGATTAAGCCGAGTACTTAAACGCTGAAATTCGGAGGCATATTCCTCAACTGAACGTCGTCCTTGACGACAACGAAGATATTCTAGACATAACTGATTTTCATAATCGGGAGGGAGGAAACGAGCCATCATAAGTGGTTTAAGTTCAGACCACGAGGATATGGGATGAAGATTGGATAACCGTCGTTGTTCAGATTCTTGTTTCCACCATGTTAAAGCTGTTTTCGAAAGATATCCGGTGACACATCTAACCTGTTCTTGTCCATATACCTGCATAACATCAAAGAAGATTTCCATTCGAGCTATATAATCCAAGAAGTTCTCAATGTTGATGGAACCGTCATATGCCGGGACGTCCATTCGGACGCGGTACATAGAAGAAGGTGGTGGAGAAACGTGATCATCCTCTAGTTGATAGTCATCCGGATCATTATACTTGGGACGGGGACGAGTATAACGGTTACGTTGCATGGACCCGTTATGATGTGATTCCGGAAAGGTTGGTTGGTTTTTGAATCTACCCGGTTCATAAAAGTGGGATCGGTTAGGTGGACGGGCTTCATGATGATAAGGGGGGTAGTCGGGCTCAAATAGGTCTTCTCGGTTTTGGGTATGGTTTAACGTTGACCCTAGGTCTCGGTTAAGAGTTGGAGGCGGGTAGGCAGTGGGTCGGTTGATGGCTGGTTCGGTTTTACGGGTTCGGGTGTTGTGGTAGCTATCGGTAAATTCATGGGTGGGGTTGTTGACGGTTTCCGGTTCGTGGTGATGGGAGGGGTGGTGACTATCGGTTTGTTGGGGAGAAGAGGGTGTTCCTCGGTTGGGTGTGAGATGTGGGGAGATGGCACGAGAGTGTTGGCGAATAGATGTGTCCATGTTGGTTCGTGAGGGTTCGGTTTGGCGGCTTTGGGTATGGGTTTCGAGTGGGGTGGTGTTTGGTGAATAATATTGCCGAGGTGTTTGAAAGGGGTATGGTCCGGTGATACTTGGGTTGGTAGTGGAATGGTGGGAGAACGATTCGGGTTGGTTCGATGTTTGTTGATCGTTGAAGGAGAAAGGTGGTGTGGTTGGAATTTTTTTAAGGTTTATGTATGTTAGTGGGAAAACCGGTGAGAGTGGTGATGTAGGGTTGATGTGAATTGACATTCTTTAATGCTATTTGGGCAGGTGCTTGTAGCAGCGCCTTAAAAATACTCCTCAAGTAGATCCCATGTCATAGATATTGTAAAAGGTCCAAAAGATAGTAGCAGCCTCCTTTATTAATTGTTAAGAGGATAAGATCGTTTGGTAGAATGATAGATGTCTCATTATTTTACTTTTTTTTTTTGTTGACAACATTTATTTTACTTGCTACTACTGTACTACTACTTTTTTTTTTGTTGAAATATACTGTACTACTACTTATTATCCCAAAATGATCTTAACAAAAAAAAAAAAAAAAAAAAAAAATTATCCCAAAATGATCAGTTTTTTTTTAAATCCCAAAAGTTAGATATAAAATATTGAGTAGATATCCCTCGGAAAAGACAATATCAGGAAAAGACGCTTTAACCTCTTAGAAAGAGCAACACACTCCATCTCCTAAAGATGCGAGATTGTATTTCTACAACATTCTAGGCATTTTAAGAAGCCTATAAATTACACTAACATTGTTTAAGGCCTTTATTCAACAAAAGTATGAAACTTAATTAATTTTAATATAATTCTTTTCAAAATAAGTTTGTAACGAGTAAAAAGGTCTAAATCTAATTTTTGTAATCCCTATATTAGTTTAGTTTCCTATAAACACCAATAACAAACATAAAGAGTAGCGTCTTTTTATTTCTTCAATTGTACTCTCTCGCTCTTCTTCTCACCCAAAATCACCAGATGCCATTAAAGAATATCTCTAGATTGATAATTAGTTTTTCTCATTATTTTCATCAAGCATTTTTTCATATCTAAATTCTGAAAGCGAGTTATGCCTACGAAAGTCTCCTTCTTTATTTGGTAGGTTGTTCTTTATAAAACGCCAACTATTGATTACTCGACAAAGCGTCGGATCATATCGGTTAACGTATGTTTTTATGCAAAGAGTCGGCAACGATGGAGAAGGATCATTGTTTCATTGGTTCAAGTTATTTTGGAGTTATTTTTCTTTACTCTATGGGGAATCGTACCTTAATCAATCCTCCATCCTCATTTTTATAGTCTTTGGTATAGGAGGAGCACTATCTGGTATAAACAGTGCATTAAAGAATGTCAATTTATGTATCCAATATTCCTTTACCAAATTAGTTTAGAGAGAGCGTGGTAAGGGTCATTTATTAAATAACTCTAATATCCAAGGACTTGATAAAAAGTAACAATAAATTTAATGCTTTATTGTAGTTTTGTCTAGTATAAAAAAAAAAAATTTTGAGGTTCTTAGTCCAAAAATCTACACCTAAACACACATTTAGTCTACCCTATTATTAATATATGATTTTAAGCCAAAATAATAATTATAATAGATATTTAGTCCAAATTGACCCACCTTTATAAGAAAAAAACATATCTCTATCATTTCTATTTAATCATAATACCCATTATAACCTTTTATATAAGAAAAACCCACTTTTGAAAACCAATTCTTAAAATAATCTTTCTTTTTTTTCTCAGATTTTTTTGATTGGTTTCAAACTTACTATCTGTTTCGCAATATACACGTTATTTAGTATCAATTACGTATATTTCGACAACAAAACACATGTAGTATAGTTAAAGTATGTCTAAATGTCAAGTTACAGTGTTGTTCTGTTTATTGATTATTGTTTTGTTTAATAAATAACGTGTTATTTATTGTTAAAGTTTCATATTTTATTTCGTTTTTTTACATGTGTCATACATAATACATTATGTATCAACAATGTTTCTTCTAAAAGGGAAAATGAAGAAAATTCTATTTCTGGGAAGATTGTACCTTAATCCCTTTTTGAATTTTATTTAGGACCTAAAATCCGTGGACCCTATAAACAACTCAACTCTAATATCAATCACTACCATCAACGTCACCATTAACATAACAAAAACTACGAAATACATACGTTACTATCTTAGTTATAAGTTCTTAAATGATGCCTTAAGATCTCATGAACGAAGAACCACCATTAATGAAGAAGTAGACAACCAACATCAAGAAAGAATAGTCTTTCGGACTTAAACGAAGAAATCGACTTTAACAATGACATTTGTAATGAAGATGATGTGCCACACGTAAAGAAAAATTCTTCATTTAGTCTTTCTCTATGGTCAAACAAATTTTAGGGGTTTAGGTCGTTTTTTGTTCTAACATGTAAAGGAGTTTTGAATGGGCAATACACCAAAACGAATGAAATTGATTTGTTTTTCAACCAAAACGGATGAAACTAATCAATCAACTAAGAAAATGAGGAATTATAACCAATAGAAATGGATATAAAGAAATTGTGATCTTGGAACTGAAATTGTGGAAATTTTTAAGTCTAATAAACAAGTTGTAGAGATTTTATAAAAGTTAAATTGAAATTAACAAAAAAAATCAAATAGGTAAGAAGATGAAGAATTGAATTCTTAGCCTTCTTTACTAGTATCCGTAAAACGGATAACTAAGTGTTGATGGATATTTTTTTTTTGGAAAAAGTGTTAATGGATTTGAAACACTTGAAACATGAGGAATTTAATCTAGAAAAATAGTGTTAACAATAGGCCACATAAAATAATTAAATGAAATACATCATAAATTTAGATAAACACATAATCAATTTTGAACCATTATTATTATTATTATTAGAGTTAATTCTTATTTGGCCCCTACTTTGTGACCAGTTTCCCTTATGACCTCCTATTTTCTGTAAATTCAAATATGACTCACTTTTTTGATGTAAATGTCCTAATTACCTTCTTATAAATATTTTTTCAACACAAAATAAAAAAAACTTGAATTCAACCTCACTTCCCTCTCCACCACATCTCTCCACATCACCTCTCTCTCTCTCCATCTCACCTCTCTCTCTCCAACTCACCTCTCTCTCTAACTCACCTCTCTCTCTCTCCAAGTCACTTCTCTCTTCTCCAACGAAGGTCGCCGGCCGAAATTTTTTCCGGCCGGCGACCTTAAATTTTTTTTTAACTCTCATTCTCTCTCTCTAGAAACTCCGACAAAGGGGTTTCCCCTTGAACAGACCTTCTCCGACGAAGGGGAAACCCCTTCACCGGAATTTCTAGAGAGTGAGAGAGATGAGAAAATTTATTTATTTCTTTTAAGGTCGTCGCCCGGAAAATTTTCCGTCCAGCGACCTTCGTCGGAGAAGAGAGGGGTGACTTGGAGAGAGAGAGGTGAGTTAGAGAGAGAGATGAGTTGGAGAGAGAGGTGAGATGGAGAGAGAGAGGTGAGATGGAGAGATATGTGTGGTGGAGAGGGAAGTGAGGTGGAATTCAAGTTTCTTTTTTGTTATGTCGAAAAAATATTTATAAGAAGGGTAATTAGGACATTTAAATTAAAAAATGGGCCATTTGAATTTACAAAAAATAGAGGGTCATATAGGAAGCTGGTCACAAAGCAGGGGGCCAAATAAGAATTAACTCTTATTATTATGTGTGAGATTTTTGGACTATTTCAGTAAAGTCGCATCAGTTCCTAGTCATTGATAGAGATGCCCTTTTCACGTGATGGACCAGATTTGTCTCCTCGAGTCACCAGTAGCTCCTATTTTGATCTATAAAAACACAAGTAAAATGAGCTTTAATTGTACAAGAGAGAGAGAGAGAGAGAGAGATCAGATATCACTAGTAGAAACAAAGGTAAAGAGAGATCAGATTAGTAGAAGAAAAGTTTGAGAGTGAGAGAGAGAATGGGTAGAAAGATGAATGCAACGGTGGTGGTGGCAGCGTTGGTAGTGGTAGTGGTGGTGGCATCTACATCTGTTCTCACTGCAGAAGCTAGTAGGCTTGACCTAACTTCTATCCTGGGTTCAATTGGAATTTATCAAACTGACTCCTTGGAAGGTACAAAATTTGTTTAAAAAGACTGAAATTAACGTCCTCAGACTCATATATGTATTTCCTTAGTTAGGATTGATATTATATATACATGTCGATCTCTAGGCTAGCTAGGATGTTACTAATTACCCTAATTTCTTTTTTTGGGGAGGACAGTATTTGATCAAGAGAATACATATGAAAAGAAGAAAAAAGGATGCTGTGATATGTGCTTGTGTACAAGATCAATCCCTCCCCAGTGCCAGTGTACAGATATCAAGGCATCTTGCCATGCCCAATGCAAGGCTTGTAGATGCACCAGATCCATTCCACCTCAGTGTAGGTGCATGGACATCAATGACTTCTGCTATAAAAAATGCCCATCTTCTTCTACTCCTTCAGATGAAGCAGCTATTGGCATCACCAACTAATCATATATTAGCTAGCTAGCTTGTGTAGACGTGTAGTGTGTGTTTCTAGATGGAATCAGCTTACTCTGATTAGGTCATTTACTTTGCTTTAAAATAAAAATGGAAGGTAGAAGCAAATCAGCTGGTGTGATTCGAGATCTTCTACTTGTTTAAGTAAATAGAAGTTTTATATGATGGTTCGGACTTAATTTAGATTTTCATTTTGTATGTTGGACATTTTAAGAAGAGTGATCTGAAAAATGATCCACATGACAAAATATAATTTTGTTATGCTAAAATTTTCTTCAATTAAATTGTTTAGATACTTATCTAATACAGGGACAAACCTATTAAGAGACCAGGGGCTGTTGTCTCTCGACGGTAGAAAATTTCACAATTAACAGAAGGTCGATTGGTGGGCCACCAACATCTTGGGCTTTAGACTTTGAGATGGACGAAGTTCTAGTTGGACCTGTAGGCAGATAAGAATAATTTGAACCGTGAAGTCTTCAGGACACCGGGATGGTGCCGGCCAAGGGGACTTCGACGGTGAAGTCATCAAACTATAGATAAAGTAAATAAATGGAATCGCGAGGGTATCACCGTGTTGTATCGTTGGAGGGTGGCTTGACTCGTAGAGTGGCCGGAGCTTTGACTTTACGGGATTGTTTGCCAGGTTCGTTTTCTGGAGCAGGTGGAGAGGTCGACTCGATCAGATGTTCTTAACAGAGCTTCAAGGGTGTTGGAGCTTGAAGATAAAATATCATTGTCTGGAATGATTTACTAGAAGATAATAAGTGCAAGCAGAGGAAATAAGTTCAGTAGCCTGATTGAGAAGATATTCGAGTCCTATAGTTTTAGCTGACATTCGATGCCTTGTGAGTCTGAGTCTCATTGTATTTATAGGCGACTGACGCATTCGTGGAGTATGTTAGATCCGAAATACTTTGGATCGAGGATGACTCCGAAGGCTAAGGGAGACTCGTTCGACCCGTCGATTTGTCGCCTAGAGTAGCTTGACCGTGCGATTGCTCTGCCTCGACTCTAGACTCTTCGTAGTTAGAGATGACTTCGATATATTTGAGCTGACGTGGGGTTCTCGTCTAACCTAGTCAAGTGGTATGTAGCGAGATCTTTGGAGTTGAGGTTGAATCGACAACCAAGGGTTGAGGGTGACCAAAGGGTGCTTGGAGTATTATTACTTTTGATGGGTTATTGTTCGTCTAGATGGACGTTCGCATGAGCCTGGAGCCATTCAGACTTCTAATGGGTCTGATTCCACGTTGGAGAGTGTTCAACCATTAGACGAGTGAGTTGGGCGAGGGGTGGGATTTTGGCCCCAAAACCCGAAACCCGCCCACGACCGTCTGAATCCGAAGGGTCCGTGATCGTCCGATGCCCGGATCGGTTCGTACTCCGACCGAAAGAGCTTAAGCGGACGGACGCGGACATAGGTCCTTACCCGGTGATCCGATCGAGTCCGCACGCTTATATAGTCTGCCCGACTGAACCCGTCCGTTTATCCTACCCGTTATACCCACCCGTCTATATGATTGATTTTAAGCCTTTAAATTTGTAGGGTTAGCTTCACCCGTTAGATTTCAAGAGTAAAATATATATATCCTTAGAAACCACTTTTCTTAATCTTGTCCGCGCATCTCTACTTTTTTAGTTTCTCTCTTTCTCTATCTCCTCCAAAATCTCAATATCTCATCAGTAACCCAAGAATCCACAATACACCGATACGATCCCTGAGAAGAAGAATAGAGCCGATCGTAATCCGTGAGAAATCTAAATGATTATCTTTTGATTTTATATTCATTTACTTTTTATAATTGTAAAGTGGGAGTTTAGAAAGTTGTATTTAGCTACTAAACAGTTTTAGTTTCGAATAAAAATTTCTTTATTTGTTCATTAGTGACCGGTGGTCGACCGACCGATACCCGATTTGCCCGATTATCAAAACGGTCACGGACGGACACTTTATCGGAGAAAAAAGTGAAATGTTCGCTCGTTTTGTCCGATGTCCGAGTGGACACTTAGGACGTGTGCCCGTTCCGCCCGGACCGGTTAAGTTACTGTCTGTTTCCCGCTCGTCCGGACTGATTCCCACCCCTAGGTTGGGTCAAGTGATATTTATGCAAGTAGGCTGGGCCTAGGCGGCGTTGGCCTAATACGATTTTTGTCATTACATTGTCGGCTATAATTTGGAATATTTTTTACCTTGTTAGGGACAATTTTGTTCATGGATTTTGTTGTAGATTCGGGAGAAGCATATTGATCTATCAATTTCATAAAATCTAGTTTTCAATGATTCAAATCTAGTTTTCATTGATTCAAACCTAGTTTTCACTTATTCAATATGAAAGCATAGTTACTAACCACGGAAGCAATGAACCGAAATTGTGATTCAAGTTTAATCTATCAATTTCATGAATATCTTATGAATTTCTATCATTAGCCTTAATGAAGGTTTAGGGTAAGCTCTAACTTGTGCTACTTCTTTTTTACTTGTTGGAATTGATTTTGTGGATGTTTAAGAATCTGTCCTTTAATGTGGACGTTACTTGAGAACTAAACTAAAGAGCCTTGCATATGAGAAAAACTTCGATCTCGAAAGATTAATTGATCTCAACGTCGAGTTACAACATAAAGATATAAATCGAAGATTATTATCTGTTATAATAGGGCAAGTAGAGAGATCATGATTGATAACAGAAGTACACCGATAGAGGATCTTATTGATAAGTGTGAGAATAGTCTCACATGGAAGAAGGGGTAACTAGCAACCAAGAATATAATGTATAGGTCCTCTCCACTCATTGCCAATTGGCTTTGAGTTGGATGACCGCAAACTTAATAATAAGTGGGATCTAAATGGTTTTAGTGTTTTTCGGTGACGAGATTCAACCATGTAGAAGGATCTGCAGATGAGAGAGAATGACTTCTTACCAACTGGATTCTCTTCAAGAAAATCGAGAATCATGAAGATGATATCATTGTTGATGAAGTGGCAATAATATGAGGTGGCAGAGAGTGGTGACGAGATGGAGGAGAAAGAGGTGATGACTAGTTAACGGTGTTATAACTGTAAGAGTTATTTCCCGAATAGCCCCCCAACTTTGTGACCAGCTTCCTGCCTAACCCCCTACTTTATCAAAAATACCCAGATGACCCCCTTTTTGAGTTACTGTTATAACACCGTTAACTAGTCATCGCTTTCTCTCTTCCATCTCATCACCTCTCTCTGCCACATCATCTATCACGCCACATCATCTACCAGTGGCGAAGCCAGGATTTTTTCGATGTGGGGGCGCATTTAAGTTAAAAAAAAAATAACAATTTCATATGCTATAAGAAAATGACTTTTATTTATTCATAATATTTTACCTATTTACATATTTATAGTTGTCCTCGACGAGTTTTCATCTTCTGAAATCGTTGCATAATAACTTCATTACTAATAGTATCAAATACATCCTTTTCAATGTACGCAAGTAAATTATCATTCATCCATTCGTCTCCCATTCGATTTCGTAATCTGTTTTTCACAATACTCATACCAGAGAACACTCTTTCTATTGTAGCAGTTGCAACTGGAAGTGTTAATGACAATGTCAGTAGTAAGTAAACAAGCGGGTACACCTTATCTTTTCTTTTCTCTACCATTTGTTTTGCAAGATCAGCGATCCCTTTAAATCCTATGAACTCATCGCTAGACTTCATATCAATTATATAATTCTCAAGTTGGTCTTCAAGCATCATTAAATCTGTATTAGAGAAATGTTGTGGGTAAAATTCAGCAAGGCGGGTCAAATTTTTCTTATCAAATGCTGCAAATGAGTCGACTGGATTCATACTAGCTAGACAAATAAGCAACTCAGTGTTCACCTCATTGAATCAATTATTTAACTCCTGAAGTTGCATATCAACGACTGCATAAAAAAGCTCAACACGGTAATGATGCATATTTGTGGTTTCTTGAGTATTACGTCTCGGACGACCTTCACGTCTGAACACATTATCCATAGTAGGAACTTCAATGTTGTGTTTTTCACAAAAAGAAGTCACGTGAATAAGCAAAGAATCCCAACCACTATCTCGCATCTCTTGTAGTCGTAACTTACATATTTTTACTAACTTCATAGCATTCACAATCTCCTAATCTTTTCTTTGTAATGCTTGTGACAAATCATTTGTGATTCCCAATATATTTTTTGCTAGATGGAGAGATAAAGCAAATCTGAATGTCTGAGTAGAACTTAATAAAACTTTTGCTGTAAATTTGTGGTCAGATTTGTTGTCAACGACCACAACCTCAAGTACATCTATTATAGATGAAAACATATTAATCATTCCTGATAAAGTCTTGTGATGTGATCCCCAACATGTATCACCAGCTCGTGTAAGAGTTGTTTCTTGATTCAACCCTTGTCCACTAGAAAGTTCATTGTTACCTAGGGCCTCTAAAATAACATCAGCATGTTTCTCGCGAAGAATATCACGACGTTTTGGTGATCTTCCAACAATATTAACAACATTAGCAACCAAAGTAAATAAATCATTGGTTTTTGTATGATTCTTCGCCACAACAACAACAGCTAATTGAAGTTGATGAGCAAAGCAGTGAACGAAATATGCACATCTATTTTCTTTTAAAATAAGTGCTTTAAGACCATTAAACTCACCTTGCATATTGCTTGCCCCGTCGTATCCTTGTCCTCTCAATCTTGAAATACTTAATCCGTGCTTGGAAAAGAAACTGTCAATAGCTTCCTTAAGCGAGGCAGACGTTGTACTGCTAACATGCTCAATACCAACAAAACGTTCAATTACTTGACCCTTATTCACATAACGCAATACAATAGCCATTTGCTCTTTTGTGGATATATCACGAGATTCATCAACAAGAATGGAAAATCTAGACTCACCAATTTCTCTAACAATTGCATTGATGATTTCAAATGAAATTGCATTCGCAATGTCTTTTTGAATATCAGGTGTCACCAATTTCAGATTTGCTGGAGCATTTTCCATGGTGACAACTTTTATATCCTCATTTTTATCCCTATACCACTTTAACAATTCGAGAAAATTTCTTCGGTTGCTTGAGTGTTCGGACTCATCATGTCCACGAAATGGAAGACCTTATCTTAAAAGAAAACGAACACAATCAACTGATGCATTCAATCGAACTCTATAATTCTTCTGAACTTCATCCGACTGTTTGTGCAATGATATACCTATGTGTTGTTTCTCTCGTAATAAATCTTCACCATTTCTTACTGCATTATTATGAGCACTATTGGGACCTCCTACATGCACTTTCAACCTTTCTTTTTTCTTCCAATTTGAAAATCCCTCCACGGTAAACGAATCATCACCATCAACAAATAGATAACAATACAAGCAGAATACAACATCTTTAGATATACTATATTCTAACCAATTAGAATTATCATTAAACCAAGTTGGACTAAACTTTCGCTCCCTTTTTCCAAATTTTGTCATAGGAAAATTATGATTTCGAGGTTGACAAGGTCCTTTTAGTAGATATGCTCTTCGAACTTGGTCTCGAACATTAGGATGATAATCTAAAATACGTGTTCGACATCCAGGATCTGCAGGAAGAGTAGTAAGGTCAATTTCTTTATTTGCATCTTTTGAATTATTTTCTTGTTCTATTGGTGGTGATGGCAACAAGATATCATCATGATTTTCTTCAACGTTCTTGTCTTTGTTATTTTATTGTAAACTATTGCGAGACTTCTTGATTTGTGATGAACATTCATCCATAACTTTTCGTTTAAAGTATCTCTCCATGACTTATTTTGATGTCACGACAAAGAAAAGATGAGATTGCAGTTTTGCAAGGGAACACGACTACTAAAATTTATAACTTCTGTATCTTTGATTCTTATTTAGATTAAAATTAGGATTTTAGTATATAATGGTAGATTGGAAGGTAAAATAGAAATAACAACTATAAAGAATTTAAGAATATAGGAGTTTTCTAAAACAAAAAAATTTAAGTATTAAAGAAATATTCTATTTAATGGTTCCGTTGGCAAGTAAACTAAGTGGGTTTCATCGAATAAAAGTGGGAATCCGTCCAACAAATTTACCTATTTATTGGAGAAATAAGAGGTGAACAGTTTGCCTATTTAATAGCTCCATCGATTTAGTCAAAGGAAACTAAATCTTTTTAAAGATGTGGTGGGCCATGAAAAACCTTTTAATTAAAGTAAGATAGTTATTTAGTTTTGGGCTGGTCTTTTCATAACAGGTTGGCTGACTAAAAATACCTCTAGAAGCACCTCATTTTTTCTATAAACTAAAAGATCCCACATTTGGGTCCGTGGGGGCCTGCGCCCCCACGGGCCCCTATGTGGGCCCGCCCCTGTCATCTACCATGCCACATCGTCGTCTTCACCGATGAAGGTCGCCGGTCGGCCAAATTTCCAGTCGGCGACCTTCGCCGGTGAAGATAATGAGGTGGCGAGAAGATGAGGTGGCAGAGAGGTGATGAGATGGAGGAGAGAGAGTGATGACTAGTTAACGGAGTTATAACGGTAACTCAAAAAGGGGGCCATGTGGGTATTTTTGATAAAGTAGGGGGCTTGGTAGGACGCTGGTCACAAAGTTGGCGGCTATTTGGGAAATAACTCTAACTGTAATTGAAAAATAGGGCCATCTGGGTATTTTTGATACAGTAGGGGGCTAGGCAGCACGCTGGTCACAAATTTGGGGGCTATTTAGAAAATAACCTTAAAAAAAGGGAGATTTGCTGTTTTGACCCTCTTCGTATAATTGACTTGTTGTTTGGATTCTCTTTTTCCAGTGTTGCACTTTGGACTCCCTTTTTGAAATAAAAAGTTAAATATAACAGTTTAAAATCAAAAGAGAAGGAAAATGACTATTTTACCCTAATCAAGGAGAATATACTAGTTTACCCTTACTTAACCTACTCAAACCTCTCCCAATTTATCGTCTACCCAACTACCCTTCTCTCAAAACTCAAACACCAGTTCTGATCCTTAGGGCGACTCCAATGTGTGTGGGTGGTGGGGGGGATCCTTAGGGCGACTCCAATGTGTGTCTGTGGGGGGGGGGGGGGGGGGGGCCTGGGGGCTCCCAATTTGAATTTGGGAGCCCCAACCCGGGAGCCCCGGGGCTAGGCTCCCGGTGGGGCTGGGAGCCCCATGCTCCCGGCTCCCAGCCCCATATAAATTGTTTTAAATTTGTTTTTCCAATCATTTCTCTAATTTTTTCTTTTTTTTTTTTAAGTTTGTTCATCTTTTCAAAATTCCTTCTCTCTCTCTAACATAATATTAAATTTCAATTTTATATTTGAAATTAATAATTTATAGTTAAAAATTGAAATTAAAAGTCCGCACACGTACATTACAGTACATAATTTAGATTTGGGAGCCCCTGTTAGGAGCTCGACGTTGGAATTGAAAAAAGCCCCGGGGCTCCTAAAAATCAAGGGCTCCCAAAATTGGGAGCCCGAGTCCCACATTGGACTTGCCCTTACACTTCTCATCATCAACCCCAAGTTCTTGGTGATAGAACTGGAAGGTCAGTTCTTGAAGAATCATATATACCCCGAAATCGAATCCAGATACCTTTACTACATCAAGAGGAAGAAGGGGATTAGAGAGAAAGAGTATCCATGAAAGACATACCTACAATTTCATGTGAGTTTCTGATTTTTGTATGTACCCATGAAAATCCAGGATTACCCAGAAAGAGTTGGTCATTGGTGTGTTCAACTCATCTTAGAAGTTAGAATAGGGAAAACTCGGAGACTAACCCCTTATGAAGTAGTTGATTTTAGTCCAGCTGTTTCATCAAGTTGTTCAGAGAAAGGTTGGGATGGTGAGATTGAAGATCTCAATAGGCTTAAAGTTGTTGATCATGGAGGTTGGCCTTGTTGCTGTTGGATTGATGATTTTACTTTATATCTCATAGAAGTAGTGATGATGGTGGGTGGAGTATATACAAAGCAACCATTTCTTCTTCTTTGATCAAAGAAGAAAAACTTCTTCTCTAAAAATTGAAAGAATTGTCTCTCTCAAGAACAAAATATTCATTGCTGTTGCTAGAAGAAGACCCACTTCAGATTTTAGACATATTGAGCTCTTTGTGTTAGTCAATATTTAACCTTACATGCTTAAACTAATCATGTTATAAGATGATTATTATGAAATCAAATAACATGAACAAGCATACTTACATAAATTCCAAAAGATTCATAGAGATGAAATAATCACGGAAGCGTACCTTGATCCATAGCTAAAAGATGGTTGGGTAGGGTTGATCTTCCACTTGGTTCTTCTTCCTTTAGAATCTCTCTTGTGATGAAGGGATTTCACACTTAACCAAAATGTTGAGATTGGGGAAGAAGCCCAAATGGGGACCATAACCCCTATTTATAGACTTTTATTTCTAATTTGGCCCCTCATTAAATTAGAAATCACTTAATGGTCTCTACACGTTTATTCCATGACAATTTGATACCCACTAGTCAAGTCAATCCATATTAGACCACTTTACGACTTGACAATTACTGAGATAGCCATACACATGTCTATACATATGTGAGCCCACATATGTTGGAATTTCTTCCAACAATCTCCCACTTGGGCCACATATGCTATCTAGAAATGTGTACATCCTTATGAGCTCAAAATGTGCTATTAAATATTAGGTATCCCAAACAATCTGGTCCATCAGTTGTGCTAGTATGGGATTAAAGGGACTTTCGTAACATTCAAGCGTCACTAAATCCATCAGTAGTCACACATACCAACATAACCAAATGACATAGATCAATCATTGACGCGTAGCATGGAAATTACATGCAATGTGATCTTACCATGTCTATTTCCAACTGGTCCACCCTTAACTTTATCGAAATCGACCTTAACATAGCATTATAGAGTGTAAAATAACTGAATACCTTATTTCTGCAGAAAATTTCAAAACATAGAGCAATGTCTAAATAACACCAAACCATATGTGTACAAACTCCCACTAAACCTTATTACCATATAGTGATATAACACCAATGAGAACAATGTTCTCATTAAACACCTTTGGTGTTAAACCCTCAGTTAGCGGATCCGCAATAATGGAGTTTGTCTTAATATGCTCTATATGAAACCCACTCTATGTTCTTTTATTCACAACCGAGAACTTTATATTTTAGTTCTCATTGTTGTTAATCTGAAACAGATGCAAAATAATTGTCACAATATGACTTTGATGGTATTTTGATAACCTTATAATGTCATTTTTAGTGACAAAATACTGCAATCCTAATCCAAAATTGGATGTCTTATAAACGGCTACAAATTCTATTACATAATCCAAAAGAAGCTATGAGTGTTTAATTAACACTCTTCCTAACATAGCTCTTTCAGTAAATATACGAATGTAACCTTATACTGGGTTTGTAATTATTTGCATCCACAATAGTCGGAATTAAGTGCTTTATAATCTCCCAGAGGATCCGACTTCTTCTATGTGAGCATATAATCTTTATTTCTCTGTTAGTATCTGAAAACCATTTTGGCTGCTTTCCAGTGATCAATTCCAGGATTACTTAAATATTTACCTGACATACCAACTGCTGAAGCATAAGGAATCTGTTGAATTTCTTTAATTTTCACATTAGTTTGAGGGCACTGGTTTAGACTAAATTTGTCTCCTTTGGCGACTAGGATGTCTCCTGGTTTCGACATACAAAACCAGGAATACAAAGCTACTCCCACTGAACCATGTGATACACATAACCCTCAATAATATTTGTCTCAAAACTAAATGAGACTACAACTTGATGAAATTTGTAGTACCACTGACGGGAAGCCTGCTTGAGCCCATAGATGGATTTCTTTAATTTGCAAACCATATTCTTTGGATCAACAGATACACAGTTTTTGAGTTGCACCATATATATTGTTTCCTTAATGTCTCCATTGAGAAAAGCCGTTTTGACATCCATCTGATGTAGCTCAAGATCAAAATGTGCAACAAGTGCCATAATTATCCTAAAAGAGTCTTTCAAGGAAATCGGAGAGAAAGTCTCTTTATAATCTACGCCTTCCTTTTGAGTGAAGCCTTTAGCCACAAGACGAGCCTTATATCTCTCCACATTACCTTTCGAATCCCTTTTGGTTTTAAAAATCCATTTGCAACCAATGGGTTTCTTACCTTCAGGTAATGGGACAAGATCCCAAACTTGATTGTCTTGCAATGATTTGTATTCTTCATTCATTGCGTTGATCCATTTTTCAGAGTTAGAATCCTGCATGGCTTGACGAAAGTTGATTGGATCATCTTCTGTCAATCCACCAGTGTCCTCATGTTCTTGGAGATATACTACGTAATCATCCGAAATAGCACTTCTCCTCTCTCTGTTGGATCTCCTTAATGGCACTTCCTCTTGAGGTTGTTGAGTTTGTTCATCAGGAACAACTTCCTGCACTGGAGTGAGGAGTTGTTCAACATTGTCTTCTAAGGGTTCCAAATCTCCTTCTTCGACAATCGTACGCATGAAGATTGGTACATTGTCAGAAGTAGTAGTAGGGATCACAATCGATTCCTCCTCAAAGACAATGTCTCTGACCTTATTTCTCCCCCCAAACTCAACATCCTAAAAAAATACTGCAGTTCCCGTCTCAAAAATAGACTTTCTTGTGGGATCATAAAATTTGTAGCCCCTAGATCGCTCTGAGTATCCAATAAAGTAGCTGCTTATTGTTTTGGAGTCCAACTTCTTTTTATTTGGCCTATAAAGCCTCGCCTCAGATGGACATCCCCAAATATGTAAATGCTTTAGACTTGGCTTTCGCCCAGTCCAAAGTTCATAAGGTGTTTTAGCAACTGCTTTAGATGGTACTCTATTAAGGATGTAAGCTGCTTTCTTTAATGCTTCTCCCCAGAGTGACTCTGGTAAGGTAGAATGACTGATCATACTCCTTACCATATCCTTAAGAGTACGATTTCGCCGTTCAGCTACACCATTCATGCTAGGAGAACCTGGCATGGTGTACTGTGGAACGATTCCGCATTCCTCTAGAAAGTTAGCAAATGGCCCTTGACGTTGTTCACCTGAACCGTCATATCTGCCGCAGTATTCACCACCACGATCAGATCTAACGACTTTTATTTTTGCATTGAGTTGATTTTCAACTTCAGCTTTAAAAGCTCTGAACACCTCTAAGGAATCAGACTTTTCATGAATGAGATATAAGTAACCATATCGAGAGAAATCGTCTATGAATGATATGAAATATCGTTGACCATTCCAAGAAGCCGAAGGGAATGGCCCACGTATATCAGTATGAATCAATTCTAAGACGCCTGAAGCTCGAGTGGCACCTAATCTCTTCTGTTTGGTCTGTTTGCCTTTTATGCACTCTACACAGACATCTAAGTCTGAGAAGTCAAGTGAATCCAAAATACCTTCTGACACCAACCCTTTGAGTCTATTTTTAGATATATGACCCAAACGCTTATGTCATAATTTTGCTGAATTCACTTCAGTAATCTTTCTTTTCGTTCCCCGTGTTTCCACGTGCAAGGTTTCATTATATGAGTCAATAGTGTCAAGCAAGTATAGCTTATCATAAGCACTTAGAGAACCAGTACCACAATTATTTGAATTTAAAGAAAGACTAAACTGATTGTTTCCAAATGAACAATGATAACCTGATTTGTCCAAAACAGAAACTGAAACCAAATTCCGTCTGAATGACGGTACAACAAAAGTGTCTTTCAAATCCAAATAAAATCTAGTTCCTAATAATATCCTGAAATGACCTATTGCCTCGACCTCTACCGCCTGCCCGTCTCCCACATAGATGTATCTTTCACCATCAATTGGCTTTCGGTAGCTCAGACAACCCTGCATAGAAACACTAATGTGAGTAGATGCACCTGAATCTAACCACCACGTGTTTCTAGGTACTGAAGATAAATTAACTTCAGAACAGACCAAAGTTAAGAACATACCCTTCTTGGCACGCCAAGTAGCATACTTCGTACATTCTTTCTTTACATGTCCAGGTTTTCCACAAAAGAAACAACCATTTTCTTCCTTAGGTTTCTTTTGTTCTGGACCCTTAGCAGCTTCATTATCCTTATTCCTTTTCTTGCCCTTCCCTTTTGAGGTACTGGCCAAATGAGCACTTTCAGATTTCTCATGCTTCACCCTTTCCTCTTCTTGCACACAATTTGAAATGAGCTCATTAAGAGTCCACTTCTCCTTCTGGCAGTTGTAACTGACCTTAAATTGACCAAATTGTGCAGGAAGTGAGTTCATTACCAAATGCACGAGTAAGTCCTCAGACAGCTCGAGCTTCAGTGCCTTAAGTTTGGAAGCTATATGAGACATCTTCATGATGTACTCCCTTATGTTTCCCTTGCCTTTATACCTCATAGAAGTCAGGTTTGCCAAAAGCGTTCCTGTTTCTGCCTTATCGTTCTTTTCATACCTTTTTTCGATTCCGGCAAGGAAATCAATGGCCTTAGTTACCTCAGCAGAGATTGCGCCTTGAAAGCTTCTGGAATGCCGCGCTTAATGATCATGAGACTCATGCGATTGGAGCGATCCCACCTCTCATAGTGTCTCCTTTCATCAGGAGAACTATCATCCGTAAGAGGGGCGGGTTGCTCCACCCTAAGTGCAAGATCCAGATCCATGCAGCCCAGAACGATCTGAACGCTCTCTTTCCAGTCCTTAAAGTTATTCCCATTGAGAATGGGAATGTTGTTAGCATTCATTGGTATATTTGCAGCAACTACACAGAGAATAGACATAATAAATTTACATGTTCACATCATAACTAAAGTGAGATTTAAAATTTAAACAATAACTAGATACATAGCAGAATACCGAGCACAACATTAGCATCAAGTCTTTGGACAGTAATACTAATTTGTAAGTGGTATCTCTGTTGCAGTAATCAAATATAGACGATAAATCCTGTCAAACAATAAGTCTATCTTTGGACCAACTCATTATTCACATGGACACCTTACAATCATCTCACATTTATCACCGCAGGTGTATATGTAGTTCGACCAAATATTAAACTACCTTTGGGTCGACTTAATACCCGCATGAATTTACATACACACGACCTGCTCTAACATTGTCATTGAACTAATCTACATAAAAGAGGTCACTTTGGCGACATTTTACTTCAATTAGTTCTATCAAATGTCGGATATTAGTTGAGGGATGTATCAGTTATTAGTTGTTTAAATTTTACAAAATAAATGTTCAAAAAAGAACCTTTAATTTGGTCTGTAATTGACCCAGTCAGATCTGTCTGACTCAATAAGTCAGACCGGTCTAACACACTAAATGATCTGTCTGACTGAGACCAATCAAACACTGTGGGGAATGAATTCCTACCATTTTCCTTCTTGTTTTTTTTTTCTTAAATAAAAAAACAGGAACTTAATTAATAAAAGAAAATCTTGATCCAAATTTTGATAAATAATAGTTTTTAATCCAATATGTTTTCACATAATTTTGATAAATCAAAGATTTAAATCAATATCAAAATTTTAATAACATGTGTTTATACTAAATTCATTGTGTCTATAAAACTTTCAATCAAAATATGTAAGATCATTATGTTTCAATTTTATATCAAAACTTTGATCCTTAAACATTGAAATGGAACCAAATCACATGATATAAATATTTATATGTCAAAATAACCTATCTACAAATTATCCGAACTTAATTTTCATGGAAGATCAAGATAACCCCAAGTTTTAGACATAACAAAACCTTGATATATATTCAAAAGATAAATCAAATACCATAGACTCCTAAAGTTCTAAATGAACCTTAAAATTGGAGTGGCTCTGATACCAATTGTTAGTCAATATTTAACCTTACATGCTTAAACTAATCATGTTATAAGATGATTATTATGAAATCAAATAACATGAACAAGCATACTTACATAAACTCCAAAAGATTCATAGAGATGAAATAATCACGGAAGCTTACCTTGATCCATAGCTAAAAGATGGTTGGGTAGGGTTGATCTTCCACTTGGTTCTTCTTCCTTTAGAATCTCTCTTGTGATGAAGGGATTTCACACTTAACCAAAATGTTGAGATTGGGGAAGAAGCCCAAATGGGGACCATAACCCCTATTTATAGACTTTTATTTCTAATTTGGCCCCTCATCAAATTAGAAATCACTTAATGGTCTCTACACGTTTATTCCATGACAATTTGATACCCACTAGTCAAGTCAATCCATATTAGACCACTTTACGACTTGACAATTACTGAGATAGCCATACACATGTCTATACATATGTGAGCCCACATATGTTGGAATTTCTTCCAACACTTTGATCTTTGATTGTTTTTATTTTGTTGAAAGATTTGATCATTGATGTCGTTGTTGCTTCAAATTCGTGGAAGCTATGAAACTCTTAATGAATTTGTGTGATCATAGTAAGGAGTAAAATCTAATTTGGCCTGCACATACACATGCTTATGAGTTTCTAAATATGGTATTTAGATACATCAATCTAGGATTGGGTGGCAGATATCATCTTGCTGAGCTAAATAAACTAGGGGTGGTCCAAAGTGCAATATTGACATACAAGGGTAAAGTAGGAATTCTTGAAAATATCTCTAGAGACAGAATATTCCAAGGTGATTATGTCAAAAAGGAGTCCAAATTGCAACTCTAGAAAAAAGGAGTCCAAACAGCAAGTCAATTATACGAAAGGGGGTTGAGGGGTGGCCCTGGGCCAAAGCAAACAAAGCGTCGCTTCAGGCCACCGGCTTTTAGGGGCCACCAAAGACATTAATTTCTTTAGGAAATATACAAGAAGCCCAACTCTTAAAGAAAATTATAAGGGCCCATTTAACAAATGTTAAGTACAAAGGGCCACCAAATATTTTGCAGTACTTACGGTTTTCATGTAATACATTTTACAATTTGATAGAAAAGGGCCACATTTTCAGACCTCGCTTCGGGCCACCGAAAAGTCAGGGCCGACCCTGGGGGTTCAAACAACAAATCACCCTAAAAAAACGATCAACAATTGAATATCCACTATCCATCATGCCCGATCATATATTGATATATAATATAGAAAAGATAATAATAAATGGTTTAGTTTGATTTTTGCGGTTATCCGTCAAACAAATTCATAGACTAAACCAAACTCTTCGATTTTAACCGTTAAGCATCCGAACCAATCCGGATAACTATTAGATCGGTCTCCAAACTGCCCAAACCTGTTTGAATTTAATTGATTTGGAGTTCTAATACTAAAACGTACACCCCTAGTGTCAGAGGCGCGGCGTAGGATGCTTGTGGGTGCCCAAATTGACACATTCCCACCACTAGTAACACACACTTCGAGCTGTCCAACATTGGTAAGAACTAAGTAGTTTTTCCTTTTCCCTTCTCCTCTTTGGGTTGTGTTGTTGTTTTCAGGCTGATCCAGGATTACTCTCGGGCTCGGCGAACCCTTAGATAGAGGTGCCTCCAGCCCTCCTGCTAGTTAGCCGGGGGTAAGGCCCATCAAGAGGGTTGGTTGGGGGCTGCCCCTACATCTCTACTGTGTTTCTCTGCTATGGACTGCCCCTCAATTCTGAGTTGGAATGTTAGAGGCGCCTCCTCTTTCATAACACGTAAGAATATACTATCCATTGTTAACAACAAAAATCCGGATATTATATTCATCTCGGAAACTAAGAACAAATCAACAACCATGAACAAATTAATACCCATAAGCAAACAATATTCCAACTTCTACGTGGACCCGATCAATAAAGCTGGAGGACTTGCATTATACTGGAAACATCACTTCAACATCAATATTATTTACGCTGACAACAATATCGTACATTTTGACTTGAAAAACAATAAAGACTCGACTGCCGTACAGATCACTGGGTTTTACGGCTCCCCTTATAATAAGAACAAACTTAAGCCGTGGAAGAACATGTTGAATATTCATACTAATAATGAGCTCCCTTGGATTCTTCTAGGAGACCTTAATTGCATTCTGGACCCGTCTGACAAGAGTGGGGGCTTAACCGGCTCTAACTCCAACACGAGCAGGATTATCGATATTATTAACGAGTTAGGTCTTATGGACTTGGGCTTTCAGGGTCACCCATTCACATGGTGTAACAAGCAGTATGGTGAAAATCTTATTCAGGAGAGACTAGATAGGGCACTGGCTAACCTTCACTGGCTGCGACTTTTCCCTAACTCTGGAGTCTCTCACTTAGAAGCAGCCGGGTCAGATCATCTCCCTATCTTCCTGAATAACATCACCAAGTATCAGAATAGTCCTAAAACTTTCAAATTTATCAGGACGTGGATGTCTCATCCAGAGTGCTTTGGTTTCATAAAAGATAGCTGGGATAATATCAAGCACAACAAAGGTCAGCACAGCATTCAGTGGGATCTCAAAAAACTTAGCAGGAACCTTACACTCTGGAACAAACAGGTGTTTGGGAATATCGACAACAAGATAAAACAGATCACAGCAAACATCCTTAACGCAAAGAACAAGGAAGACTATAACAGAATGAGCATAGAACTGGAAGAATTATATAATCAACAGGAGAGCATATGGAAGGAGAAATCGCGCAACAACTTCATCAAGTTAGGAGACAAGAACACAAAATATTTTCACTCCCAAGCCATTCAACATAACAGAAATAATAAGATCAACGCCATCAAGGATAGTAATGGGGACTGGAAGGAAGACATTAAAGAAATTCAGGACATCTTCACCTCTCATCTTCTGCACATCAGTACCACCATCAATCCTAGCACAGAACCTGAAACTGTTTAACCCCACTATCACTGAAGAACAGAACCGGACCTTCACGGCCATTCCTAATAATGAAGAGATAGACTGGGCTATCAATAATCTGAAAAAAGAAGCGGCGCCGGGTCCTGATGGTTACCCCCCTCACTTTTATCAGTCGAATTGGGATACTATTAACTCAGATATTTATGTTATGGTTAAGGATTTTTTCTCTTCAGCGATCCTCCCGCCCGAAATTAACCATACCCATATCTGTCTTATTCCTAAAACGGCTACACCGCAAACTCCGGCGGATTATCGACCTATCAGTTTGCTCAATACTACCTATAAGGTTATCACAAAACTGCTGGCAGATAGATTCAAGCAGACTCTCAATCCGGTCATATCCCCCTTCCAGGCGGCTTACGTCCCGGGAAGACAGATTACGGACAACATCATCATGGGCCAGGAGATCATTCACTCTTATAAGCATATGAAGGGTGCAACGGGTTACTTTGGACTTAAATTAGATATGTCCAAAGCGTTCGACAGAATAGAATGGAACTATATTCTGAATATTATGAGGAAATTAGGCTACAATGAGCATTGGATTAAGATGATCCAAGTCTGCATTACTACTTCTTCCATGGCGGTGCTGGTTAATGGTAGACCCGGGTCTACTTTTAGCCCTACGAGAGGAATTAGACAAGGGGACCCACTGTCACCGTTCCTATTCACTTTGGCTATGGAAGGCCTCAGCCGGATGCTAATGGATAAAAACAACCTTCATAATCAGGACAATTTCATAGGCTTTCACACCAATCACTTAGACATGGAGATATCGCATTTGCTTTTTGCAGATGACTGCATTATTTTTGGTAAAAACTCTATCGACAATGTTCACATTCTTAAAAACATTTTGCAGGACTTCAGCGAGTCTTCTGGGCAGATGATCAACTATGCCAAATCAAATATCTTCTACTCGAAGAACTCGCACCCGAAGTTCAAACGAATGATCATGAGAGCACTTAAGGTGAAATATGCCTCTACGTCAGAAAAATATCTGGGTTAGCAGCTTTTCATCGGACCTCAAAAAACCGCGATATTTAAAGACATCTTGGATAATATTAAAAAGAAGCTCAATAAATGGAATCACAATTTCCTATCGCTGGCTGGTCGCACGGTTGTAATTTCAACCATAGCGGCGGCTGTACCCCGATATCAGATGCAATGCTTTGCCATCCCCAAAGGGATCAGCAAAAGCATCAAGGCCGCTCAGCGGGACTTCTGGTGGGGTAAGTCTAAAGGTATACGTACTAAGGCTTGGTCTGATATTTGCACTTCTAAGAAGGAAGGGGGACTGGGCATCCACTTGCCAGAACTCGACAACACAACGCTCCTCACGAAAATGACTTGGAGGCTTAGGAATAACCCGGAAGCTATTTGGGCTAAACTTCTCAAATGCAAATATTATCCTAACAAAGATACCCCGGGTCCGGCCAAAGCTCATCATTCCTGGACCTGGAAAAACATAAGGAAACATTACGGCTATGTTGAAGAGCTAGCAATATGGGAAGTTCACACAGGTAAGGATATAAACATCTGGACTGATAAATGGATCCCTGAAATAGAAACTAATGTGGTGAATAATAATAACTCCAATTTAACTAAAATTTCACAGCTCATTAGCAACAACCAATGGGACTTAGATATCCTTAAAGAGAACTTCGATGCTAGCACCCAGAACCTCATCAAGGCAATCCCAGTTGAATCCGAAGGTCAAGATCAATTAAAGTGGCAACTCTCCAAATCAGGTAAATTTACAGTTTCGTCGATGTATCAGCACTTAAGCTCTAGGAATAGTGTACGTAGCTCCAATCACAATAACTGGAAATTTATATGGTCTTTGCCGGTGGTACCTCGCATCCAGTTCTTCATTTGGAAAACTTGTAACAAGGCTCTCCCAGTCAGAGCCAGAATAGGGAAATATATTGGAATGATCGAGAATTGCCCGAACTGTAGCGAGGTTGAATCCATTGAACATGCCCTTTTACACTGTGCTATTGCGAGAAATATATGGTTCCACTATAACATCAAAACTGAAAACATTGCCTCTATCGAAGAATGGATTTTCTCGTGGGAAGAACAGCCTGACCTCTGTTATACTAGTAACAATATTCACTTTGCTACAATCCTGTGGATCTTGTGGAAAATGCGATGTGACCATTGCTTTCAGCATGAAATCAACGACCTTTCAAAAATTATAAACATGATACAACATTACCCGAACAAGGTCAAAACTCCGAAACTGAATAAAGAAAAAACAAGTGAAAAATGGCAGCCGCCGGTGAATAATTTCATCAAGATTAATGTCGATGCATCCTTTCTCAACATCACTTCAACGGTCGGTCTCAGCATGAGAGCTCATGATAGTGGAGCTAAATTCATTGAAGCTCAGATCAAATCCTCTAGAGCCAGGAATAGTGAAGAAGGCGAAGCTCAGGCTATCCTCCTAGGGATGGAATGGGCAGCAGACAAGCTTTACAGCTCGATTATCATTGAAAGTGACAACGCAAACCTGATACAGCATATCCGCAACAGTAGTCACTCTATCCAATGGCAATCGAAGATTCACATCAAGAAAATCAAGGATAAATGCAGTTCGTTCGAGGCTATCCAATTTCATCATGTTAAAAGGGCAGCAAACTCCCATGCAGACAAACTGGCGAAATGGTCGAGGAAGCATAGTCATACTAAAATATGGCATAATATCCCTTATTTTCTAGTTTCTATGTATTGTAAGAACTCTTTGCTTCATTAATGCTATGGTATTTCAACAAAAAAAAAAAAAAAAAACCTAAGAAGTAACCCAACCAGACTTACCCACTTACCCAGGGTCCACTTATATCAACATGGGACGAATTTATAATTAATTGGCAGCCGGCAGGAGGTTTAATTATTTATATAATTTTGGTTTGTATATTTTTTTTTTGTTGAGGATTTTTGGTTTTGTACTAAGACAACATTATATATTTAACATTAAAACGTGTTTGTGTTAAAGGTTGATCCCATTAAACTATGGAAGCAAAGAGTCTTCATATATAAACATGATGTGCGTAGTCGCATGCACTATGGATGCAACTCTTTAAAATGTGGGGTTACTTTCATTTTAAAAAGTTATGGGGTCCTTCATTTGACGTTTTTAATTCATCTATGGAACAAATGTTCAATACTATTTGATATAGTGGTTGGACATCCATTCTAAAATTGTAGAGATTTTAGGTTCAATTCTCATAGAAGTGAAAATCTATGACTTTTTTTTTTTAATTTAGGGTATAGATAAGGTAGAGGGGAGAACAAGTGAGCTTTAAAGCCCCATACGATGACCATAAGACTCCTTTTAAGACCCCTAGCTCTACAATATCTTTGTAATGGTAGTTATAGAACTTATTCAATTGAGGATGTATATATGTCATGTAATGTATAAGGAAAACAAGAAAGTGAATGCAAGTCGTAAGAATAAAAAAAGATAATGTACTCGAGTAAGAGCATCTCTTTAATTAGAGTGTTGAAATGAAAAAGGTTTTTTAACCGAACTTCTAAGATTTTATGTGGCAATATAAGTTTTAGAGTTTTTTTTTTGTTGAAAGATATAAGTTTTGGAGCTTAAATGTCCAGTTAGAGCATCTCCAGTGCAACAAGAAAAACACTAAAAATCAAAGGTGTCAAGTGTGAGAAATGGATCTCTAAAATGTCTCTCTTCCATTTGGTCTTTAGATGTACAATATTAAAACGACTTCTCAATAATACATGTTGTCATATTATTTTAGACATTGAAGTTGAATTTTACACTAGATATGTGTTTTAATGAAAACTCCAAGAAATTCTACGTTACACTTTAAGTTTTGAGTTAATTTTGTTTTGGCCTCCAATTTGAGATAATTAAACTAACTGTTTTGGCCCCTATAAGTGTCTGCCATTTTGATTTGGCCTCTAAAAGCCACAAAAATAACATTAAATTGTTTTTGGAAATTCTCTTAGGGCGAAACATAATCAATTCTTACGAATCTTAAAACCTTAACTTTACCTTATCTCTTCCACTTCATTCCATCTCTCCTCCACTTTATTCGATCTCTCGTTCACTTCATCTCTACCTCTCTCTCCTCACCTATTTTTCTGGCAGAAGGCCACCACCAGCGACGACTTTTAACCCAATATTCTTGAATTTCTTCTTCCTCTCTTTTCTCGCTTCATGTTCCCTTTTCTCTTCTTCTGCTTCTTCTCCTCTTCCTCCCCCTCCTCTCCATCTTCTTCTTCCCTTTTTTCTTGATGAACCAAAACCAATCATGTAGGCATGAAGATAAACTAAACACGTAGGTTTCGAATGAAACTTCTTTTATTTTAGTGGAGATCCATTATGTTTATGTCTCGGACGAATATATAATTACAATAGGCCAGCGCTTTGGGGAAAGCTAAATAGTTTCCGGGGTGTGAAGACTTGGTAAAAAATTGGTCAATTTTGTTTGACAATTTTATTTAGGGGGAAAGCAAAATAGCTTCTCCACCTCAGCTCTCTCTCTCCACCTCACTTCTCTCCCTCCACCTCATCTTCTCTCTCTCTTCTCCGATATGTCGCGACCGGAAAATTTTCCGGCCGGCGGCGACCATGAAATTTTTTTTTTTTTTTTTCTCTCACATCTCTCTAAACTCCGGCGAAGGGAAACCCCCTTCGCCGGAGTTTAGAGAGAGAGAGATGTGAGAGAAAAAAAAAATTTCATGGTCGCCGGCCGGAAAATTTTCCGGCCGGCGACCTATCGGAGAAGAGAGAGAGAAGATGAGGTGGAGGGAGGTGAGGGGGAGAGTTTTTTATTTTGAACCATATTCTCCATAAAATATGCTTCCCCGGAAATTTTTCAAAATTTTGCATATTCCCTTTAAAATTTCACACCCCGAAAACTATTTAGCTTTCCCCAAAGCGCTGGCCTTACAATATTATACGATGTTTTGTGAATAGCACGTTGTTGATGACTAGGCTCTACTTCGATTGAGTCACAAATAGCCTATGTGGGCCTATAAAAAGGCCACTCAGGTCATAAACAAGATGTGCTATCTGTATTGTATCTTTGCCAGAGGGAAGAAGAGAAATCAACATAGTAGAAAAAGAGAGAGAGAGAGAGAGAGAATGGGCGGAAAGATGAATGTAACAATGATAACTGCGCTGCTCTTGGTAGTAGTTGTGGCAACTACATCTATTCTCACAGGGGAAGCGGTCAAGGTTGATGCAAACGTCGGTTCCAGTGGCATTGATGTGTCCGCCGGTATGATTAACATTTCTTTATATTTTAATGGCTTTTGCCTACTCGGATCAAAAGTTCATGGCAAAAAAAGACATAATCACAAAGAAAGAAAAAAAAACGATAGCATTTTTTAACATGTAATATATGTGTCTAGTTATGCTTTGAGGGGAAATATTATCCGGCATTGTCTGGACATATACAACTATAAACTAGATAAATCTTGGCGAGCGATCTTTTCATTACAAGCTTGTTTTGAAAGAGAGTTAGGTCAGATGGGTTCTACAGATGCAAAACAATTCGAATTGCACAGATACCGTCTAACTTGATTATTGATTACAGTATTTTTATAAGACATGTTTGGAGGTTAAGATGAAAATATTTTCAATTCTTTTTCAATCCCTTGAATATTGCTTTATATCACCAAATTTTTGCTACATTGTACTCTTAAAACTAAATGTATTAAGTACATTAACTAAAATTATACATCTTAATGGTATGTCTAACACTACTAATTATGTGGAATAATTCCAGAGACATCGCCAAAATGCTGCCGTGATCGTAGATGTGTAACAGAAATTGCTACCAATTGTAAGTGTAAAGATCGCATGCCCTCGTGCCCTGTAAAATGCAAGAAGTGTGACTGCGACAATTCCCAACCTCCGCAGACCAGGTGCACCTGTAATGACTGGAAACTGCAGTCCAAGGCTCTTCCCGAATGTTAACCAACTCCCAGCAGTTGATGATTATGTCAACTTATCCGCATTAAAGAAAAGACTGATACTATTCATATATGCATCAATTTGTTAGAGTATATTTTCTCAATAAAAATGTATGCTTGTGTGCTTTCTCTAGTGTTTGTTTGCTTGTTTTGATGGAATAAGGCATATTGCATTTTTTGGGTTGTAAAGTAGACCGTATCAGCTTGTTTTGATCCCAAGGTCTACTTTGTGGGTTAAATAATATATTTGTTGTTGAATTCATAAGCATTAATTTTTAACATGATATAATTCTATTTGGTGAAGTTGCTCTCGTATATACATTCATAATTTTATATATGGATAGAAAATCAATGGCTGTTCGTAGCTTTGACCAAAAGTTTAATTGAAGAACTAGTAGTAGAGAATTAATTCAATAGATAAGCAGAACGGAGATTTGCTGTTTGGACTCCCTTTCGTATAATTGACTTGCCGTTTGGAGTTTGGACTCCTTTTTTCAGTGTTGCACTTTGGACTCCCTTTTAACGGAATCATCTTGGGATATTCCGTTTCTATTGTTATACTTTAAATAATACCCAATGTACCCTTACATAATCAATATTGCACTTTGGACTCGTAAGTTTACTCATCTTTTCTTATCTTCTTCTCCTATCTTTTAACTCACCTTATTTTATAAATAAATTACTCAAAATCAATCATCTTTTTTATACATAAATTAGTTCAAAATCAATCTGATAAACACTACAAAAAATAATTTTCTACCATTGAACAAACTAGATCTTGTTAACACCAGCAAAAGGATATGTACAATTTAGTTCAAATCAATCTCTTTTTTCCCTGGGAAAGTTCACATCAATCTCAACAAACACAAATGCAAATCAAAATCAAGAATTCAACGATGAAGCAGTTCAGATCTAGCAAAATTCTAGCAATTACATAATCAATTGACACAAAATGAATCGGGATTTAGAAGCAATTCCCAACAATGTGTTCCATTGCCCATGAGTTTACATCTGGTTTGCTTGAGGTGTTAACATCCATGACGGTAGAAGAGTAGTAACAGAGACTGCAACGGCAACGGTTGGTGATCGGACTTAGGAAGAAATTACGCCTGTTAGTACGCCGGCGACTGTTGGTGATTGTTAAGTTTGTGGCCATCCAACTCAAAACCAATTGGCAATGAGTGGAGAGGACCTATTTTTTTATATTCTTGGTTGCTAGTTACCATTTCTCCCATGTGGGACTATTCTCACACGCCCCCTCACGTGTGGGGTTCTTTGAGCCTAACACGTGTGTTTTTTCTTTTTTACGGGTGACGTGGAGCACGTGTGGCTTTTAAGCCTATCACGTGTGGGCCTAGCTCTGATACCATGTTAAGTTTGTCGCCATCCAACTCAAAACCAATTGGCAATGAGTGGAGAGGACCTATTTTTTTATATTCTTGGTTGCTAGTTACCATTTCTCCCATGTGGGACTATTCTCACAGTGATCGTATTTAGGAAGAAATTAAGCCGGTTAGTACGACGGCGGTTGTTGGTGATCGGATTCAGGGAGAAATTGAAATAAGAAGACAATTTAGAAGAAGGCAGGAGAAGGAATGATTCACCAACGATGACGGTACGATCTTTGACAACAACAACATCAACACTTAAGTCTTCTTTTATCTGTTCAACAAATTAAGAATAAAAAAGAAAGAAACAGAACCATGGAGGAGTGGAGATCTTCAGGTGGACGACATTATCAACCATTTCCTACTACTTGCAACCATCTCTCTCTATCTCCATAAAAATGAGAAGACAATGTAAATGAGAAATAATTTTCCCACCCATTGATGATTTTCCCACTGATGATTTTTTTTTTATTTGTTAAGGTCCCACTGATGATTTGGTTTTCACTTCATTCTGTCATCTGTATCGCCTTAGGAAGAAGAAGGGATGAGAAATAATTTTGTCACGGGCCAGCTCTAGGGTTAGCTCGTGAGTTTAGTTACCTACTTAGGTAGAGTTAATTAAGTAGAGGCTAAAATAGTACTTTCCCCATTTGAACTGTTATATTTAACTTTTTGTTTTGAAAAAAGGAGTCCAAAATGCAACACTGGAAAAAGGGAGTCCAAACAGCAAGTCAATTATAAGAAGGGGGGTCCAAATAGCAAATCAATGGCAAAGAAGGGAGGTAAAATAATAAAAACTCAAAAATAACTTCAAAATAAAGAAATTGTTATAAGAAGGTGCGGACCAGCCTTCAGGACTGCCAGTGATACTGTTCGCTTTGATACACCTGGACCTCACAGGTTTAAAAGACTTCACTAGGGAAGGATGTTTAACATCTTAAGAGGAGCATCACACTCCGTCTTACCACATATGTAGGATTGATTTACAACAAAAATCGGTTAATCTACAATTTCAATTAATATTCAATAAGTTCCCTAATAAACATTCAAACAAGAACTTATAGATAACACAATAAATCCAGACCATTTCTAATCAAAGACAATAAGTAGAAAACAAAAAAGACATAATTGCCCTAAGGTAGTTACATAATCAGATTCCATTAGGCCCATTGTGTTACTTCATCTGGGCCAATTCGATTAGGCCCATTGTTCTACATTATTAAAGGAAAGGATGTTTGACTAAAATGGGGTCGTAGGATGAGTACTGACGGTCGAACATCTAAATTGAAGTCATCTTTTCGATTTAGTTCCAATGGCGTCAGTAATTTTCCTTTCCACAGAAAAACTTTTGATCAAAATGTTTGTGTATAAACAGTGAGTGTATATGGGTAAAAATGAGGCCAACCAGTGAGTGTAAATAACGGTAAAAATAACAAATGTGTACAAAATTTCCCTTTTATGTTTCATGCAGGCTTGACTATGAAGTCAGATAATCTAAAAGCAATCCCAGTATATTTTATATTAGAGCATTTCTAATGTTGAATGCAACACTTAATCTTGAAAATTCCGAGTGCCACATAGAATTTTTAGAAGGGTCCGTGGGTATATAGACCAAAATAATATTCATAAAGGGTTTATGATCCAATCTTCCCAAAACATGGATATTTAGACCTTTTACATTATGGACATAATAACCCATTCTTTATGAGAGAACTACCGTCCATGTCCCTCGTACAAAAATCACGGGATTTTTAATTTTTCAGGGTGAATTTGAAATGTTTCTAATGTGGGCGTGATTTAGGGAATTTAAAGCAACTAACGAATAAATCCGATATTGATTTTTCTCTATCTTCTAACCGTTTTGGAAAACAAATTTATTTCCAAATTAATTCAAAACAAAAATCGTAACCAAATCAATTTTCTCTCTCTTTACAGATTTGGAAACCAAATCAATTTTCTCTCTCTTACTATGTAAATTTTTTTCGATTCAAATCAATTTTCTCTCACTTAACTTTCAGATTTGGAAATAGTATATTTTCTAGGATCAATTTAGCGTGATTTGGGGGTTAATATACAAAACATATATATCACTTTCTCTCACTTAACTTTCAGTTTTGGAAATAGTATATTTTTTTGGGAACATTAAAGCAACATATGTTTTCGTTTTTACTCATACATAAATACACATAGAATACAAATTATGAAACAAATACGTAAATTATGTTTTATTACGAGGAAACCATCATTTGTCAAGTATACAACATAATTTATCAAATGTATGTGGGTCTTATTCAATAAATTACACATAATTTCTTTTACAATACACATAATTTCTTTTACATTACACATCCTTTACATTCTGTTACAAAAAAAAAGTATAAAATTGATGGAGACCATCTTCCTATTGGGCCTCACGGCCATGGTGATAGTGGGCCTCACGGTCAAGAAGCTACATTAGCGTAGTTTCTATAATTAAATATTTAGGGTTTCCATAATTATGAGTCTTAGCAATCAAGGAAAGTATTATTAGTAGTTATCTTATTTCCTTATTTGAGTCTATCTAGGAAAGTACAATCTCTATATAAGAGAAGTCTAGTCTGTCTTTGTTAATCAGATCAAAGAATATTATCAACCAAGTTTATTATTAATCAAGTTTATTGTTTATCGTTATTTTATCAGTTTTATTTCGTTAGTTTAGTTTATTAACAATGGTGGATTCCATTACTTTTACGCTTCCGCAACAATCTACATCAAAAATCTTCTTTGGTTAAAAAATGGTGCCCATCCATGTACTCTCCATTAGTTTCGTTGACTCACTTTGATTTAATGATTCTCTTTAAAATTTCATCTGGTATATCAAATCTACACACATAAATACACATACATTAAAGAGAAAAAAATCATATATTGTATTGTAAACTACATGTACAGTTTCGTAAATTATATATAATGTTTGTCAAATTTTGACAACATTTGAAGGTTTCGAGTAGTTTGGTAAACTTATCAAGACTACTGTTTTGGGTGAAAAGTACACGTAATGGTAAATAAATAATACATAATTTATGTGCACTTATACGTAAATTATATACATAATGGTAAGAATATGAAGATATACGTAAATTATATATACTTTATTGCAAAGTACACGAGATTTGATAGTAAAGCGAAGTATTTCTACTAATGAAATGAGTACTGTTTTGGTGTTAAAGCACGGGTAATGTACTATAAATTACCCATAATTTACGATACAGTACATGTATTGTAAATTCTGTTATGAGTAACCGTACGAAAGAACAAATGTTGCATAAATCCGTACGGATTGAAAACCAGATCTGAAGAAAAAAAATAAGAATATCATTAAGCTTAAGGGTCCGTTTGATACGTAAGAAAATTTAGTGGGCAAATCGATTTTCTCAAGAAAATGGATTTGCTGCTGTTTGATTGGTTATTTCGGATGAGAAAAACGATTTCTTGAGGAAAAAAAAGTGGGTAAATGGACTAAAAAAATTTCCCACCTTTTAGATGGGAAAACAGAATTCTCACTTACGATGACGCGCTCTCTCTCCTCTCTTTTTGGCATCCCGTAACTCTTCCCCTCTCTCCCACTCTATCTCTCTCTACAACTCATCCAACTCCAACCAGTGAAGAAATCTGTTACATGGGAGGAGAGAAATAGAAATCTTGATGAAATCAATGAAATCTTGTCTTCTTATCTCATGGGCATCAACAACAACTTTGCCTTCTTCTTCTCTCATAGGCATCAACTGAAGCCAAACAAGTAATGAAGAAGAAGCAAACATTTAGAACCGACAGAAGGAACGAGTATCGGCAAAATTAGAATCGACAGAAGGAACGGGTATAGGCAAAATTCCAACTAACCAAGCAGCCCTCAACAACTCGGGAATCTCTACAAAACTCAACATCTCAATAAGCCCTAACTCCATTGTTAGAGAATAACTCTAACTGGTCTTGACGGCAGAGATATGTTAGGCGATGATCATAATACCCATGAATGATGAAGTATGTAGCTACCTTTTCGATTCAATATAAGTATCTGCTGGAATTTCTAGATTGTTTCTAGATTTAAAGTTTCAGATTCACGAATTTGTTGTAAAAAAACGAATCAAATAAGTATCTGTTGGAATTGGAACCCTAGTCTTTGAGAAAAGGAGACGAAGAAGCCCTAAGAAGTAAGTATTAAACAAAAAGTAACCCTAACAAGACCACCATTGCTGAGGAAATTAGTTGCAGTTAAAGATCCATTTTGGTTGGAGAAACCCTAAAAAATCAAGGCTAGCAGATGGTTATTTCTGTGGGCACCAAGTTTTGGGTTTGGATGACCCAAAAAAACCCTAGGCTACACTATTAAAAAGCCCAATTTAAACTATTCTCTAAAGAGACCTCCAAACTTTCCCACAACCTACCAAACAGTTAAAAGCTTATTTCACATGGGAAAGAAATAACTTTCTTACTCATGATTTCTTACTCGTGATTTCTTACTCATGATTTCTCACGTATCAAACGGACCCTAAAGTACAAATCTAAAGATATCTGCTATGATGATTGATTGCAATAATGTCAAACTCGAGTTGAAGGATTAAACATCAAGATAAAAAACATAAATGAAATTTTAAGAGAGAGAAAGAAAATAAACATCAAACATTCGATTGATGATTGATAATCTGATCTCACGAAATATCAGAAACAACAGAAGATTAAACATAGATCTAAAGAAATATGATATTATCACTGGATGCAAACATAACATACTAACTTTGAAGGAATCATTGAATAAGGAATAAACATAAAAATCTTAAACAGTTATGAAAATTTTAGGGTTTTAGTTATGAATCATTGAATAAGGAATAAACAAAAAGATCTTAAACAATTACGAAAATTTTAGAGAGAGAAAATAAACATCATACATTCGAAGTTAATAAATTAGTAAACAGATCTTATAGATATGTATCATAAATCTGATACGTTTTATAATAGAGCGAAATAATTAGGGTTTTAGTTATAAAAAGAAATATTAGATATTAACAATGGTGTTTATAAAGATTTCGAAAGTATTAAACATGATAAATGATGAATTTGAACAGCAATATAATGTAGAAGAAGAAGATTTTCTGAGTTTAATGGAGGTTTGTCAACTAAATCGGTTTTAGAGAGAGCTAATAAAGAGTTTCCTTTACTGAAAATAATGAAGATATCCTTACTTTGAATAGAAACATGATTGGAGAGAAATATGGGAGATAATAATGAAGATATCTTTACTTTAAATAGAAACATGATTGGAGAGAAATATGAGAGATAAATATGGAAAAAGATATACATAGATTTCGAAGATAAATCAGTTATAAAATATGGAAAGGTTAGATTAGGGATTATGAAATAATATTTATTCTAGAGATTTGTTTTTTCTCTGTAGATGAGACCAAATGGACTAGATATCCATTTATATTATTTTTTTGGTTTTAAAACCCTTTATAGGATTAGAGAGGATTATATCTACTATTAGGATCCGTTTTTTGGGCTATAAGCCCAAAAATTCTTTTTAGAATTTTTCTTCAAAAAATCCTCTAATGCAAAAGTCAATTTAGATCTCTAAAATTATGTCACAGTAGTTAAATAAAGATATCTCAAGATCACAGTCTAAAACTGGAGTTTCTTCTTGAGATATCTTTGATTGTGCACATCGTCATTTTGAATTTTAAGCCAATAGAAATCAAGTATTTATATATACTTAAGATAATTAAATAATTCTTTACAAAATATCATGCCACGTAACGAAGCATGCAATTACAATACAGTTTAGATTTAAAATTTGGAATGTATTTCGAGAATCTATTGCCCTGTTTCCTCCTGGCTCATTTTGCTAGCTTGTCTGCTGAGTTATTTTGTGCTCTGTTGATGAAGGAGAACTTGATACACAACTGAATTGTGGAATGACGTTTTTGATTTGTTGAATATGTTTTGTCGATTGTCATTGTATCATTTTTCTAGGACCGAGCAAGTGTTGGATCAGCCTTTGATTGTTACTTTCTATAATAACATGTTTGTAGTTATTTGCCGCTGCCCATCAGACACCAACTAAAATAGCTTTTGCTTCACCTTCTTTACTGGTTCTAACTCTTAGTGTTGTTGCTTAGGCTTTGATGAATTGAGGTTGACAATACCAATACAATTCGTAATTTTCAATCAACAAGAAGGAATTGACTATAATGAGATATTCAGTCTGGTGGTAAATCCAAGTAGTGCGAGTAGTAGCTATTTCAAAAAAGTTGGCCTATACATCAACTTGATGTTCAGAATAGATTTTTACACGAAACCCTTGATGAGATTGTTTTTATGAAGCAACCCCTAGTTTTCTTGATGAAAAGATAATCACGTATGCCACTTGCATAAATCTCTTTACGGGCTCAAACAGGGCCCTCGAGCATGGTATACTCGACTCAACACCTTTTTACTTGAACTTGGTTTTAGAAGTTCAATTGTTGATTAGGCCTTGTTCACTCATATAACTGATACAAGTATCACATATATATTGGTTATGTCGATGATATAATGATAATAACTTCTGATCAAGTGAATGTTGATGAAGCATTAAGCAAGTTTGGATCGACTTTTGCTATTAAGGATCTTGGTCCTATATCATATTTTGTAGGCATTGAAAAAGCTACGCCGATATATATTTTGGATCTTCTACGACGTGCAAACTTGGAAGGTGCAAAACCTATTACCACTCCCATGGGAAGTTCCATACGTTTAACTATCGGTGACAATCCTTCGTTTGATGATCCACACAGTATAGGAGCATTGTGGGCCTTGCAATATCTTCCGTTCGCGCGACCTGACATTGGCTTCGGTATCTATCGTGTTTGCCAATTTATGCTCATCCATTTATTTTGCATTGGCAAGCAGTGAAACGTATTTTACGATACTTGAAACACTTTAGACTTTGGCCTTACCGTTTCCTTAAGCTATATGTCCCTCCATGTATGTGCTCATTCTGACCCTGACTGGGCAGGATGTGTTATCGATCGACGGTCTACAAGTGGATATTGCATATTTTTGGGTGGCAATCTTATATCATGGAGCTCCTGCAAACAACGCACTGAGGTCGAATATCGAGGTCTCGCTACAACTACAGTTGAAGTCATGTGGATTGAGTCTCTTCTGAACTTGGGGTTTTATGTTCTTTGATGTGTGTTTTATGGTGCGACAATATTGGTGCACCATATCTTATATCTCACCACTAATCCAATTTTTCATGGACGAACAAAGCGTATAGAGTTGGATTTCCGCTATGTTCATTAATGGGTACATGATTGAAACTTTCAAGTTCGATTTATCTCCCTCCTCATGCGATCGATTTGCCGATGTTATGCCGATAGAATCAATCTCACTGTTGTATCATCCCAACTTCGCTTTGAGAGGGCCTATTGAAGCACCAAGACAGAGACTGTGTGATGAGTCATCATTACATGGCGCCAATATCTCATAAGGATTTGGTTCCTAATTAAAATCTCTTTAGTTACAGTTCATCTTTGTATCAAGCAATCTCATATAATGAGTTCTAATACTTTATCTCACGTAACTACTTTGACTATACGTCTAACAAAAAAAAAAAAAAAAAAAAAACTACTTTGACTATAAACACAAGTCACGCGACTAAGGAGGTAGCCATTCATTAATAGTTTGCTCTAAATATATATTTTTTTGTTGACAAGTTTGCTCTAAATATATTATGATAGTATTATTTGATTTCTGGAGGTGGGACACGGCTGCTCGAATTAACTATAGCTTATCTTGGGTCTATAAAAAGGTCTTCAAACCACAACCAAATATAAGCTTCTTATATTGTACTATCTTAGATAGAGAGTTAGAGAGAGAGAAAGAGAGAAAGACAAAATTAGCAGAGAAAAAGTTAGATAAGGAAAATGGGTGGACAGATGAAGGCGATGATGATAGTAGTTCTGCTCTTGGTAGTGGTGGTAGCGACTACATCTATTTTCACTGCAGAAGCTAGACTTGACCTATCCTCAATTGGCATGGATGGAATTGAAAACTTCCAAGGTTATTTCTTCATTCTTGCACTTTAAAATGCTTATTTATGTCTACATGTAGGGGATAGTTTTTTGAAAACTCTGTTACTCTCCCTAAAAAGCTTCCGGCAATAGATTGGGAAAGAGCTGCAGTTAGGGTTGGGACGAAAAATCTAAGAACCCGAAGTTTGTCGTGGATACCCGCATCCGTTAGAGGTTACGTGGACTCGAAACCCGAAGGTAGGTTCAGCCCGACCGAACTGATAAAATAAAAGGGTTAGGTTCAAATTTTGAAGTGCTACATGACATTCTGCCCGACCTAATGAATGAGATAACCCATGGGCAGCCGCTCCAGACTGATTCCCACCCCTGGGCCCTGGCTAGAGTGTTCAATCTTAATCTGGATGTGATGTATACAACTTTTAGAGGCACTCCCCTGAGATTAGGTAAGGAATAGAGGCTTGAGAGAGTTTATAATTTACTACGTTTCCGCTGCGTCCTACGGACGCGACAAATCCCTCTTGGCTAACGCCTTTTAGGAGGAGAAAAATAAAATTAAACTACAATTTAAAACGAATAACTTACCTCTAACATCTTCAAAATTATCCCCAGCAAATTAAAAACAATCCAAAATTAATTACAGTTGATTTCATTAACTTCAATTTTAATTCTTAAATCCAAAACAGAGGAGAGGAAGGGGGGGAGAGAGATACAACCGCATGCTTATGAGGGAGGATATAGGAGTGGGAATTTTGAACAGAATTTAAATTGATATTAAGGGGAAGCGTGTGCAATCGTGGGAGAGAAAAGTAGAGAGAGATTCGTGAGTGTAGTTATCCTAGGGAGGTTGTAACTTGTAACCAACTATTCAAAAATATTTCATTCTTGACACTATTACCCTTCAATTTAACTAGATTTACACGAAAAAGAATTTCATAACAGCCTTCAGATGTGATCTTTATGAAAATTCCAATAAAAATGGACGGTCAGGTTTATCTCCTGAGTAACCGATTGAGCTGTTTTAATATAATTTGGCTCTTATAACGGATTGATTATCTAGGATTGCTAAAAAGTTATGTCATATATAGATCAAGATCTTAATTTCAAAGTAATTTTGGTTTCTCTATGACATTAATTGTAAAGATAAGTTTGGTTTTGTTTAGCTTATTTTGTATTACAAGTACAATCAACACAAAAAAGATAAAATATATAATTCGGAAAATGAAATGTGATGTCCGATAAATACACATGTCTAGCCTATCAGAAAGGAAAGTCTAAGATGACTAAAATGCGAGTTTGTGTTATTTTTCTTAATTAAAAGCATAGAGGGTTTTGTTTGAAGTGCTTAAAAGTTCTTGATATTCATGTTGTACTTTGTAAGCATCCATAAAAGTTCTGGACTTCAAAATTATATTATCTAACCCTAAGTTTTGTTGGTGAGAACAGTACTGGAAGAAAATACATATGAGAAGAAGAGGGGATGTTGTAATTTTTGCCCTTGTACAAAGTCAATCCCTCCTCAGTGCCGGTGTACGGATGTCAAGGCATCTTGTCATGCAGAATGCAAGGCTTGTAGGTGCACCAAATCCATCCCTCCCCAGTGCACTTGCATGGACATCACTAACTTTTGCTATAAGGAATGTCCATCTTTTACCCCCTAGATGAAGCTATCAGCACTGATCTATATATATACATATATATGTTGCTAGAATACTATGTGTTTATAGCGATCGACTCAGTTTACTGTGATCCGATCATGTACTTCTCTTTAAAATAAAAATATAAGTGGAAACGAATCAGCTTGGCGTGATTCTTGATAATCTACTTCGTGTAATGAAGTTCAGTAAAAAGAATTTATGTAATAGTCTGGGTCGTTGGCTTCGTATGCGTGTATAGTTAGACATGTTGATACTTGATACGAGTACAATTTCGAAAGGATGATCTATACCGTAGAAATTCGGTCATGTTGAGAACACTTAACATATCAAACCACCTTAAGTTTTTATTTCCGAAATATTCTTCTCCCAAGCTTAGCCACCTTTAAAGTTATAAAGCTTATAATGTTTGGATCAGCAAAAGAGTTGAATGAAATTTTAAGGCGCATTGTAATATGGCCGCTTCATGGCCTCATAGGGCTGCACCTGTGGCACTGCACTATTAGGCCTTTCTAAACTTATTATGTATTAACAGATATAGAGAACAAAATTTTGCTTAAACTTTTGTGACTTGAACTTTCTTTGGTAAATAAAAGATGAATCAAAATTTTCTATTCAGTCCCTTATGGTATTGTATTTTGGTAATTTATTATGACATTAAAAAGACTAAATTACTCCCTAACACCTAAAATATCATCGAAATGAACAAATTCACTACGACTAATTAGGTCTTATGCAACGTTAGAAAAGTGTCGCTATAAGTTACAAGTCGGACCTCTTGAGTACACACGAGTGAGACCTTGACAAAACCAACAGAGAGGTGAACCCTCAAAGAACTTTGTCGCCTAAGCCTTGACATGGGAGGTCGGCACAAGTCTCCTAAGCTCCTTGAGATCTATCATAACTTAAAGGCTAGCTGAAGGAATTATCTGAGTCAGCTTTGCAACCTCAGCTCTGGAAGCAGAAGTTTGCAAAAGTATATATGCTCAGCACCTTGATCTCTTCTCTGTCTGAGAGAAATGTCGGTTATGTTGAAGGTTAGATAGCTTCGAATATCCATTTGGCTTATCTCAAGATATGATTAGAAAGATTTAAATAACGGTCATGACTTGTGACCTCCTTTAAGTTGGTGATTCACCATCACAATGCAAGCATATATAAACGATAAAGATTTGGCCTGAAACGGGATCCGACCCCTTACCCTTCGATTATTGACTTTCAACCTGCAATACTGACTTGTTTGCATGTACCTCACCTTACTCACTATCTCCTCACGAGTGGCACGGAGGAACAATGACTCGAATGTACAAGAATGATCTTCGGGATGATTTCTGCGAAGCCACTTGCTGACATCATCAACTCATAAATATAAATTTTTTTTTTTTGTTGAAAGAACTCATAAATATTAGTTAGGTCCTAGAGTTTAATTCATTTCAGTTATGTTTGGCTGATGTAACGAATCAAACGCATCATTCTGGTGATTGTTAATAAATCAATTATAGATTTCTCCGTCGATGTAGGTCGAGATTATGAGGGGGTCTTCAACTGTACCACGTTAAATTATCGTGTCAATTATGTCAATTGTCTCTCATATTATTACTTAATCGTAGATCTAACCTTTCCTATTATAACAAAATACACTATCTTTAAGAAAACAAGAAAAAGCATAATTAAAACTGAAATTACATGTATCACAACTAGGGCTGGGAAAACGGTCCGGGAACCCGGGGTCCGGCCCGTTCGGCCCGGACTGTTTTGACCCGCAGCCCGAGTCCTACCCGAGCCGGGCATACCCGGCCCGATGGCTCGGGCTTATTGGGCCGGGACTCGGACATACCCTCAATTCCGAGTCCCGGCCCGTTAGGTCCGTCCGCCACCCGCCCGCATCAACCCGCCCGCGTCAACCCGCCCAAATCTATTATAAAAACCCTCCTCTCTTCAACAAAGAAACCCTAATATCAACCTAACTTTCTCTCTCTGCCTCTCTCTCTTAGCCGCCTCCTCTCTCTACTCTCTCTCCCCTTCTCATCTATTCAACACCATTTAGTGATGTTGGTTGATGAAGTTGATAAAATCCATGAAACCCTTGTTCTTGTTGATGAAGGTGAAGATGTGGGTGTTGATGAGTTAGATCTTCTTCTTCTTCTTCGTTTTCTTCTTGATGGGGATGGGTCTGATGATGATGATGATGATGATGAAGCTGATGATGATATTGATGGGGAATGACTTATTCATCACCTTTCCGAGTATCTTGAAATGTCCGATCTCTTTAGGCGTGATGATATCTTCTGTTTTTTTTTTTTTTGTTGTTGAACCTGATGATATCTTCGGTTAGTCTATGTAATGGAGTTGCTTATGATCAATCTAGTATTCAAAAATGGCTTGATAGTGGTAATAATATAATACATTTTTCTAGGGGTGGGAATCTAGGGTTTCAGAAATAGTTAGGTTAATTAATAAAAAAATCTTCCCAAAAAAAAAAAAAGGAAAAAAAAAAAAAAAAATCTCAAAAACCCGAGCCCGCCCGACCCGAGCCCGTTGAAACCCGTTCGGGTAGTCGGGCTACGGGCACTTCAAGTCTTTGATACGCCCGGCCCGATCCGCCCGGCTCACTACTGAAGGATACGATGCCTAAAGTCTGAAGGAATGGTATCCTTCCGAAGGAGTGTCCTTCGACCAAGGATGCAATGCGTGCAATTTGGCTATTAGGATCTTAATGACCTTATTCGGAAGATCATTAGTCCGGTCCAATTAGGGGTCGTAATGCTTAGCTAGAAGCCAACTACGATCGTCGAATCAAGAGTTGATTCGAGGCTAACATAGACCGGATCCTACAAGGGTTACACAACAGAATAATGATTTGAACGGAGAGAATTGACTAGATGGGTAATGGCAAATAAGTGGATTGGATCCGTTATTGGTAAGTCCAGAAAGATTCGGAGAAGTCCGAAAGAGATAAACATGTCCGGGCCCAAAAGGGAGGCCCGGAATGGCTTTAGGGAAGCCGGCCATGTGATGGCCGGCCAAGGCAATAGGGCCGGCCATGTGATGGCCGGTTAGGCCCTAAGTGGGCCGGCCAAGGAAGCCCATAAAGGGCTATGTTGGCCGGCCACACTAAAGAGACCCAATGGAGGGTATTTTTGGGTGTTGCCTAATAATTAGGTTTATGGAATCCTAGTTTGGGTCTAAAACCTCTTCTAGGGAATTCTATATATACCTAATTATACAACCTAAAGAGAAACAACTGAAAAACAACTGAGAGGCAATTTCAGAGGAGAAATTCCCAAGAGTCTGAGGGTTAACTGAAAGAGTTTCAGAATATACATCTCAGAGAGAGAGAGAAAAGGAGTTTTCTCAAGTATCTAGTCAAGAAGAAGGAGTTCTTCATCTCAACCTTCAAGAAGGTCCTAGCTGACTGAAAGGAGGGAGTTCAAGTCATTATTCGGTGTCTCAAGTAGAGGAGCTACACTTGGAGCTCTTATATTCCGAATACTGATCGGAATTTAGTTCGTGGGAAAGCGATTAAGAGGTAATCTTCTTTCCAATCTAGTTCATTGGTATGTTCATGTATAGATCCTGGATATAGTGTTTAAACATATGATGTTTGAGATTCCGCTACCAACACTATTCAATTAGGTGTATGAGATACACTAGGTTATTCCCCTACAACTACCTCGGGCTCGGCTTAACCGAGCCCGATCCGCCCGAGCTCGGCACTTGGTAGCCCGAGCCCGACCGAGCCCGCCCGATTCCCACCCCTAAATTCACAACTAAGATGTAGTTTAACGGTTTAAGGGACCATTTTGTAAGTTGATCATCTTGAAAAGGCCCTTTCGATAAATTTATCATCTCTTAGAGACCAAAATGAAATTAGTCGTTCATTTTTGACAAACAGGAGAGTGACCTTGCAACAAAACAAAGAGGAAGAGCATTATGGATGAAAAATAGCTTTCAAAAAGGACACGTGGTGAACTCCACTATCTAGTTTAGGTGAACGGGTCAATCCATTGGGTAAAATATTATCTGCAGCCTGCTGGGAGATAAATTCTGAGTGGGAGTGCTTCAAAAACTATAATATTTCTAGACAGACAGGGATTTAGAATCTAGTCTCTATAGAGAGAGAGAGAGAGAGAGAGAGAGAGAGAGAGAGAGAGACTCTTCTAACCTCTTTTCTTTTTTGCATCTGATTGAAAGCTTCTTCTTCTATGAGATAAAAGAAGAAGAAGAAGAAGAACAAGAAGAAGAAGAAGAGTGTCTTGTTGAGATTTAGGATTATGAAGTTGTGGGATAAAATGATTAATCCTATAAAAAGATTATGGATTTTGGTGGCTACCCATCTTGGAATTCGTAAACAAGGTAAGTTCAATCAAATCAAATCAAATCTATTGTGGGTTTCATTAACCAACTCAGTATTCTTATCTTAATGACTTAATTAAGAGAGACAGAGAGAAGAATGAACAAGGGTGTGTAATACTATAAATTTGAAACAGGATTGTGGAAGCTGAGGAACGAGGTGAGGTCGTGCGAATACGAGGATGTGCACGTGATGTGGGAGCTACTGAACAGATCGGAGACAACAGACAACAACAACAACTATTGTTTCTATAACAACAAATCTTCTTCAACTCCACAAGTACTCAAGAAGACAACATTTCTATATTGGAAGACCTTCATTTCTTCCTGCCGTCTACCCAATTTCTGATTTCTCCTCCTTTATTATAGTATTTGATAAGTTCGTTGGTTTATTATATTTGGGGTGTAAGAGTACGGAAGAAGTGATAGGATACTCGAAAAAAAAAAAAAAACAGACCGAGATCTGAGATACACGACCAGATTTTATTTTATCCGATCAAGAGGCGAAATTTGTCCCATGCTTGTTTATTCTATTTGGGGTGTACAAATAACAGAACAAGTTTGGTAGAAGAAAGAGAAAGGCCGGCCAAGTGCATATGTGATTCACCTACCACCTACTCTTTCTCTATTTGTTGCTTCTTAGGTTTTTATTGGTTGAGTAAGTCTTGCTAAGTTTCTTCTTGTATATAATATATGAACTCAATAATGGTGCTCAAATAACATCATCATCATCTACCACAAAGCAATCATCCGTTATGAACATAAATACCACTGAGAGTAGGGTGAATTCTGAGTACATGTGTATCCCAATTAGAATAATATGTAGTTGAACATAATAGATCTAATTAAAAACAAGTAGTTGGGAAAGAAGAAGATGTATCGAAAGGAAAATTTGATTTATATTTTATAAAATTTGCTAAAGAATCGAACGACACTAGTTCCTGCTACTATGAACATAAATACCACTGAGAGTAGGGTGAATTCTGAGTACATGTGTATCCCAATTAGAAGAATAATAATGAGGCAAAGAATAAATAACAAGATATCAGAGAACAAGGAATTCTTACTTCTGAATATCTCTAGCCCTATAACTTGAATCCTCCTGACTCTTCTGGTTAAACTTATTAAACTCGATCTTCGTGAAAATTGCACAACAGATGAAAGTGAAGGTCTTCCCAATCAAACGACGAAGCTTCGGACTCTAAAAAGAGAGAAGGAATTATGGAGTTAACTTTTATCGGCGTAATTTAATTCTTTGGAGCTTATTCGTATGAATCTCGCAAACGAACCTTCTCAAGATGTATAGGCCAATCTTCTCCAAGTAATTGTGGATTTAACTCCAATGAAGCCTGAAAATCTAACAGAGATGCGGATACATATCGGCTTTGTCTTTCGATATATCCATTAAAACGAGGAAAAACCTCCTGCATCGGGTGTTCGTTTTTATGTCTTGACCGAGCTAATTCCATGCACGGCTTGACTAACCTCTTTAAATAAGCATCTAACCCATTATTCAAAAGATTAACGCAGTCCGTTGATACCCCAAGACCTTCTATTTCCAACTTCCTCTCTAACCTTTTCTTCAAAGACCTAGAATCAGGTAGCTCGTAACTGTTACGACACATCTCGGGATGAAATCTAGTTAGAGAGACACTACAAATGGATTTACGGGCAAAACCTGTCGGGACGGGGATTCCTAATGGAGCCCTAACAGGGCTTCTACTTTGTATTGTTGGGCTTCTTCTAACTTGTTCAACCTCTTCTCCTTCTTCCACAGATAAAACCTCAATAGGTGGTCGACTACCAAGAGAAACCAACTCGGTAGCACTTTGTTGCCCCTGTGATCTAGGAGGGATCGACTCATCACACACGATACTCTGGGTCTTCCCGTGGGGTCCGAGAGGACTAGGCCGATCCTTAAACTTTCCATTCCGAAGATGCGAAGATCTCCCACTTCGAGGTGATGGAAGAAAAACCTCTCCGTTACGTGATTCAAAACTACTACTTCGATACCCATTTCCAATTTTACCATTCAATGAGACTTCTAGGTTGCTTCCTTTCAAAGGCGGAGTTTTAGAGAGAGAAGCATTCCTGATAATTGATCTTATAAACTCATTGTGAAGTGAAATATTTTCCTTTCCAATAATACTAATACAGTGCTTACTAAATTCAGATTTTCGAAGCTTCAAACTGAGTAATCTAGTTAGATGATACAAGTACCTCTCTGCTTTCTTGTGCCCTAGCTTTTTGATAATTCGAGTTTTGAGCTCTAAAGTGTCAATTCTAGTAAAATGCCGAGAAGATGGCATTTTGAAATTCTAAGTTCTAAAACCTCAAAATCATCAAAACCAGACTTCTAAATCCAATCAGAACCCACTTACAGCTAATAAAAACCACAATTTCAACCAGAACGACGAAACCCTAGTTTCAGAAAATTGATCTCGATACGGGTCTTGCCTCAAAAAATTAGCTAAATCAATAACTTAAATCTTCCTTTTCTTAGCTGAATATCTGAAATCTGAAACAAATTAACAAAACCCAGATAGAAATTCAGCTGAAATGATCTGAAGTTCGATAACTAATTCAACAAGCAAAAAAGGGAAAATTAAAAGAAGATTAACAGACATCATTAGCTACAAAAAAAGTTTAATCTAAACATTGATTGAACAAATTACAAGTAAGATATGAACAATTTACAGAAACCCTAGACCCTTAATTTGGATTCTAGAAAAAAATCTCGAAATCGTGCAACTAGACAAAATAAAACCCAAATCAAACAGTATATATAAATCAAATAACTGAATTAAGAAAAGAGTCTGACCTAATTTGATCGAGAAGTATACTACTTGATCTTCTTCGTCGTCTCCGATCGATTTGGGTATTTTTAGAGAGAGAAAGTGGATTAGGCTTCTTTTCTTCCGTCGTTGGAACCTTCTTCTGGTTTTTCTATTTCGGGTTAAAACGCACGTGAGTGTTCAATTTGAGCTTAGAACTGATGAGATATAAAACCTAGACAGAGAGACCCAACTGACCAAGTTTGACTTGTGTTTTGATGTGTTCATGGAGAATATAATTAAGATTACTAAGAGGTTTGAATTGTTTGTGAATTGTGATTACACTGCTTCTCTATATATAATAGAGGGGTTATACTCCTGTGGCAGTGCCATCTACTTCACAAGTCGGAAGATCGGATGATCGATATTTAGTTGCGTGGAAATCTATCATTTATTGTCAACAACTCTTGGTTGAAGTGGTAAGGAGTATAATCTTAAACTAGACTAGTCTACAATGATCTTAAGAATAGTTTATATGATCTTTAGGATTTGTGATTGTCTTTATAATAGTTTTACGACATTTATGATCATATTCTCTTAGGATAAGTCATTTGATTTATTATGTGTGATGTTCGATTCAAGTATCTCACTACTCACAACTGAAATCTATTAAAACATCACGATTTGGTTCTAATATAATGATCAAGACACGCAGGTACATGTCAAATATTGGGTAATAATCTATTCTATTTAAGACTTGTTATTTGATCATTTTTTAAAGAAGATTATACTTCATTCGGAACCTAACTATTTTATTAAACTTTATTAATAAGAGATAGATCATAGATGATTGTGTTACTAAAATTTACCGCACATCTAACCGTTATAAAATTTGTTTTTGTAATTCAAAGAATTTTTATTATCAATTAAGACTGTCATATCTATATAACAAAGCAGATTGGTTGTGACTAGGACAATCTGACTAGGACAAAAAAGAGAAATAAATTGCCAATTGGATTGGTTTGTGGTGACTGGATCAAACCAAGAGCTAAATTTAACGTTTGATCGTTAATCTAGATTTCTTACGTTCTCACAAAAAGATTAGTTTATTCACCTTCTCCATATATCTACAATAACCTCCCAATAAATCATATTCAATTGCTGTCTTGATTACTTCATCTTCAATGAAATTATTTAAGTTATTCCCAGTCTCTTCAAATTCTCTTCAACACCCCACCGAATTTCATTCCTCATTCAACACCCCACTCATCATTTCTCTTTGCAGCAACTGAAATGGAGAAGTAAATTGATTCATTCGTTTCCTTGAAGTAATGAAGTTTTAAATTTCTAATTAAACAATCCTAAAATCATAGCAAAGTTCAATTTAATTTTTTTTTTCTCCTGATTGAACCAATGACATACATAGATTTGATTTGTTGGTTTTGTAATGGTTAAATTGAATTCAATATACTGTGAGTTCCAGCTGTTCTATGAAAGTCCTCAAGTTCAGAGATAGTATCTTCAATATTACTCTCTATAATCTTCTATATAACCAATTTTTTGTTATTAAAGGTAAGGATATTTAGCGTTTGGGTCAAGGATAAGTACTGGTTTTAGTGTTTAGGTCACAAGTTTGTCCGTTATAGGGTCTGGGTCACAGACTAACCATTGACCACGTTGACTAATGACGCAGTTAACTAGCGTCATTAGTCAACGGGTCAATGGTTAGTCCGTGACCCAGACCCTAAAGTCGGTACTTATCCTTGACCCAAACACTAAATAGCGTTGCTGTGAGTCGTTCCAAAGACGGAAATAAATTTGAACGCATTAAAATCACAAAAAGGATTTGAACATCAATTCTTTCAGGTCTTAAAGTTGATGGATCAATTTGGTCTTTGTTGTTCATAGTAATCACCATGATTCTTTCTTCAACCAAGTAGAGAAAATTTCGTCCATGAAATTCAAAATTGCTGATAAACTTATAGATATTGATTTCTCATTCAAATATGGATCTAAATCTTTAATAAAAGTAACTAATCGTTTTGTTGGTTGAAGAAGAAGCATTTTTAGGTCAGAATCATCAGTAACATTTGATATATTTATATCGTAGATATCGTAGTTCTGGAATTTAGCCATGGCGGAAACGATTGATGATTTTCCAGTTTATGGAAGACCGAAGAAGATAGCTTTGTTTTCAAACAAGACGTAATTGATGATAAAATTGTTTTAATTTAATAAAAGATTATAGATCTGATTTTACCTTGTTTTTTAGATGTGAATCCATGGCAATTGTATCGAAAGTTGTTAGATGAGTAAATGAACAGATCTTCACCTTTTATTATGAAAAGGGGGAAAAGCTAGGGTTTTCTGAAGTTGGGGGTTTTCCATGGTTCTTGAGAGTTAGGGTTTAAGAGAGCTTGAAAAGAGGGAAAGAGAGAGAGAGATGACCGGCAAAAGCTTGGCCGACCGGCCAATGCTTACGCCGACACGGGAAGAAGGAGTTGAGCTCGGCTCATGGAAGGTGGCAACAGCTTGGACGTTCATGGAAGGACCCTCGAGTTTGGGATTTCAAGGGACTAACTCGGTTTTCATGGCAGCAACAAATGGGACTTAGAACGGCTCACATCAGCTCGTGTTTAGTGTTTGGTTCAAGGATAAATACCGGCTTTAGGGTCTGGGTCACGGATTAACCATTGACCATGTTGACTAATGACGGTAGTTAGCTATCGTCATTAGTCAAGGGGTCAACTGTTAGTCCGTGACCCAGACACTATAACGGACAAACTTGTGACCTAAACACTAAAATCGGTACTTATCCTTGACCCAAACACTAAATATCCCTTAAAGGTATTTAGTTATCTATTTTTGATGTTCTTACGTCAAATTTGTGGATTCGACATGTTGTTTTGAACTTCATCCACTTTTGTTATCATTTGTTGATGAAACAGAGGGAATGAGTCCTTCCATTATTTATTTATTTGTAACATAAATAATCCTCTCAGCCACATACGCATATGATAAACAACCACATTTCTTGATTAAATATGGTAATCATGTGTTCTAAAATTTATATTGTTCTTGATGCATCTTACATTCTTCACTTTATGTTGTTCTTCCATTAATTTTATTCTTCCATTACTCTTTTTCTTTGATTATTATTTAATGGAATTATACTCATAAGGTGTTTGACAAAATGTTTGAAAGGCTGGAAATCAACAAATTTTATAAATGCTAACAGCTGTGGTGGACAACTTCTTAGACAGTGAAGATATTCTTGGCTTATGTGTCGAAGATGACAAAGAGAATAAAAGAGCGACTGTAGAAGGTTGCAGAGGACAATTTCATGTCGAGAAAAAAGTAAGAGGAAGGTCAGGTTTTCTTCGGGAATGCGGGAAAGAAATGAGTTCGTTGACTTCTACGGTCACTGTTGTCTGTGGAAATGCCAGGTTTTGTATCTCTACTTTATAACTTGTAGATAAAGATATTTTCGGAAGAGGATTTGTATTGAAAAATCGATACTTCTTGAAAAGCGTCGTCCTTATTTTAGGTTCTAGGTCACTAACCTGTTGAAGACACATAGAGAGAGCGCGTGTTTTCTTAATCAAAATAGACAATTATGTTTTCACTAAGATTTCTAATCTGACCACTTACTTAAATTTAAGTTAATACAGTTTTGTGCTTGATAGAGTGCCACAAATGAGAGACAGATCGGACTTGGTTGTGGGTCTAAAACAGCTTGGTGTAGATGCAGATTGTTTCTTGAGCACTAATTGTGTTCTTGTTGGCATTAATACAAATAGAGGCCTTCCTGGAGGAAAGGTGAGATTTATGTTTATCTTCGTTGTGGGTCATTAACCGTTTATGCACTACCTCTTCTCCAACTTTTTTTTTTTACATATTTCAACAGCAGAAACATCAACAACAAGACTACTAGGAGCTATTTCAACAAAAAGAAAGACTACTAGGAGCTATGTTGTTTATGAGTTTTAAGATTTAAAGATTGAGAGGAAATTATTACACATTTTTCTTATGTTTATAATTTATAAATACATCAGGCCTTCAATTTGTTTACTCAATGTGTGCACGAAAATCACTCTATCACCAATACAATAACCACATATTTGTTGTATGCATCGACTCTATCATCAATTTCTTATTATTGTTTGCTTCGTAATGGAGACTTTGAGTTTAAATGGATAAAGTTTGATTTTCAACCGTTTACGTACCACTTCTGACAGTGTATGACATGTTTAATGACGTGACATATTAGTGTACTAGATGTCTACCATGATCTTTGAGAAAATGTGTATTATTCTTTCTTGCATTTATAGAACTTAGTTTCTTATAATAATAATAATAAAAAAAAATTGTAGTACAAACTTTAGCATTATCTAAAATTTGTCCATTGGCATACCCATTAAGTTTTGAAGATTTACTTATATGTATGGCATTTTGTGTAGATATGTTTTTGGAAATAAGCCATTATGTCTTCTTCCTCGAGTTCTTGAATGGTTAATGTTTATATTTTATGCTTTCATTTTCAGGCGAAACTCTCTGTCTATTATAGTCAACATTTGGCAACCTAATCTGTGTCCCTTATGTCGAGATGACTTTAAAATTGATGGAACACTTCGATGTCAGAGTGGACCAAAGTGATAGCAGGGATAGATTTTGGGTTGAAGGTGGTCACAAGTACAAGTAAGTTTCATTTGGTAAAATGACTCAAATCCTTTGTGCAGCCAATAATTAGTCGAAAATAAGAGAATCGAAAAATATTTTATGAGTTAATTACAATTTTGTCTGTCTTATCAGTGGATATTTGTACTTGATGTTTCACTTCTCAATTTAGGGTTCCTGCATAATGACAATATATTTATAGTATTTGACTCAAGAGGTTGTTTTTAAGCTTCTCAGTTTCGGGTCACATGATATTCATGTTATACTATATTTTGTCACGTGATATGTCGTTCCGAGATACAACTGAAAAATTAAATTTTATGTTAGGCATTTTTTTGACACATGTTTAGAAATATCATGTATTGTGAGCTCCATTTGTTCGATGAAAATCCTCCATCAATCTAGATTTTGTATTTCCAGGTACTCGCTTAATTTTGCTTTTGGTTATGATGCAAAATAATTTTAGATGGTTAACGTTAGTTTTAATGCAATATATATTCTTTTACTACCTTCAATTTATGTTTGGGGTTTTCTTCAGTGTAAGAGATTATTACAATCTCTATGTCAGTAGTCTTAGTAGGCAATTTATTCAGCAAAACCCCTTTCATTCTTCATCGGTTTGAGTTAAAAAAAGGAAAAAAGATAAGAAAGGTGAATGTAAATGTTAACTATATGTATTATTGAAGTTGGCCTTTCTCAATATTTGATTTCTTCATAGAATAAACTCGGTCTATTCTTCATCTTGGATCTCTTCAAATATATGTTCGTTGGCTAGCTGCTAAGAATCACAAATGAGTTCATAAGAGTTAGAAACATAAAAACTCTCTGATCTGTATGAGATAACGTTTGGTGTTATTATGACGGGTAAAAAGGTTCAGTGATGATTCACTGCTTTGAGTTTATATTGTAATAATTTTATTAACCAGAAGCACGAAAAGAAAAATTATGTGAATTTGATGGTTGTTACCTATAAATATTTATTAGTTTTTGATCTTCCATTCTGAAAGCTATTTGTCAGTTCAAACTTAAATATCATACTTACGGTCATTGGTTGATATCTTTTAGTGATGTAGTTGGGTTTTGGTTGTTATTTCTTGTTAAAAATCAATTTGTCTATTGTTAAAAATCAATATTTGTGTTTTGTAATATAAATATGTATAGAGATAGTCCTTCCCGGTTACCAACTCCTATTCATTGACGAGAAGTGTCAAGAAATAACAACCAAAACCCAACTACATCACTAAAAGATATCAACCAATGACCGTAAGTATGATATTTAAGTTGGGTCGGTAATTATAAGGCCCAAAATGGGAAAGTTAGAGAGAATCAGGCCCAATACTAAATAATAATGAGGAAAAAACCCAGTAGGTAAAAATACAATTTTACCCTCCAAAATGAAATTTTCCATCCAAATCAACGTCAAAAACAATTTTGAACATTTCTGAACAATTCTTGGTTTGCTCTCGACAATTTTGTAAATTTCTGAACAAATCTTAGTTTGTCTCAACAATTTGTAAATTTTTGAACAAATTCGTTTTTGCTTAGACATTGTTTTGCCAAAATATTTCGCATTTTTTTCTTTTGCATTTTACATAGACAAACTAACACAAACATTTTGGCTACAACATTTTTCGATTTGTCTTGTGAAAAAATAAATGGTTTCCGCATTTTTTTTCCTTTCGACATAAATATAAAGACTAAAGCATTTTTTTATTTGTCCTTTGCAAAAATTAAAATGTTATGCATATTATATGTTGACTAATACATTATATATGTTGTTAAGAACATAATTATATATGACGCCAACATTTTATAATAAGTCGGGACATTATTATAGATATTGTCAATATTTTATAACAACACAATGATATATGTTGTCAATATATGAGGGTAAAAATAGAATTATAAAAAATATACGTTGTCTTGTTAACAACATAATTACATATGTTGTGAAAAATGTTCAAAAAATGAGTTTTTTTAACATTATTATTTTTTAGTGGGTTTTTTCTTATTAGGGTCTAGATTTTTGGGTTTTTCACTCATTTTTTCATTATTTTATTTAAAATTCTTTCTTTTTGATTGCGGTTCAAACTCCAATTCATAACGACCTCATTCGTGCCGAAGGCACGGGTTGTGCCTAGTTAAGTGAAAAATAAAAATGAATAACTAAAAGAGCTATTATTAAACTAAAGTAAGTCAAATTTTTGCCAGGTATTATCCAATATTCCAATGGGTATTGAAACTTTATTATTATCAATCCGGTAATATCCATTCCTTAACAAAAAAAAAAAATCCGGTAATATCCATCAGATAACAAACCATGTATGAAAATGAAACCTAAAATCAGTATATGTAATGAAAACCTAAAACCGATGTACGGGCTTGAGATCTAGTTTCTATTCAGTTTTAGTAAATGGGTGCCCATTGACACTATGGAGGATAAAAACGTCCAACAACCCGTTTGAGCTTATGGACACTGGAGATCGTTTGAGCGTATGGACACCCGAAACCCTAAGACGGATTCAAGTCGAGTGACCCGATGAAATTGGTGCGATCAGCTTGGGTCCGAACTCGTCATGAACACTCGAGACCGTTTGAGCTAATGGACACACGAAATCCAAAGACGGATTCAACCCGAGTGACCCGATGAAATCGACACGTTTGGCTTGGGGTTTGATGCGCTAGCTGACATCCCGCCCGAGTCTGGCCCCTTAGTATTTGCCCTACATAATCCAATTTTAAAGGGAATATGTAGAATTTTAGAAATTTTCCGGAGAAATAAATTTTAAGGGGAATAAAAAAACACTCCACCTCACCTCACTCTCTCTCCACCTCACCTCTCTCTTCTCCGACAAGGTCGCCGGCCGGAAAATTTTCCGGCCGGCGACCATTAAAAAAAAAATCACTCTCTCTCTCTCTCTAAAAAAACGTTTTTTTTTCTTCTTTCTCTCTCTAGAATCTCTCTAGAACAAATCTAGAGAGAGGAGGGAGAGAGTGTGATTTTTTTTTAATGGTCACCGGCAGGATCATTTTCCGGGCGGCGACCTTGTCGGATAAGAGAAAGTGGTGGGGAGAGAGAAGATGAGGTGGAGAGAGAGAAGTGAGGTGGAGAGAGAGAGCTGAGGTGGAGAGAGAGAGAGAGCTGAGGTGGAGAGAGAGAGAGAGCTGAGGTGGAGAAACTATTTTGCTTTCCCCCTAAATAAAATTGTCAAACAAAATTGACCAATTTTTTACCAAGTCTTCACACCCCGAAAACTATTATGCTTTCCCCAAAGCGCTGACCAATATATGCTATACACATATTAATACATATAAATGAGGTGGAGGACCGCGGATGTGATAGTTGTATGGTGGTGGTGAAGAAAGAAACAAGGTATAGTGGTGGTCCGGTGAAAGGATGTACTACAGTAAGTTAATATATATTTGTATTTCAACTGTACTATGACATTTTTTTTACATACTTTGAAGCGTGTCATAATAGCAATAAGAGCTTATATTTATGATGTGCATATTATATATTCAAAAAAAGAAAAAAGATGATGTCTGTCTGGATGTGGCCTCTCTTGACTAGAGCGTAAAGCCTTTTTAAATAGTGAAAAATCTGAGGCCCGATTGTTTGATACTCGATAAATTCGAAATGTTTGACAGAATAGGGCGGGTTTTGGACCCTAAGACATTTCAAATAATCCGTCCAAATCCATCGTATAATCTTCATGAATACAGAATTCAGAGCCCAATCAACCCGACCTGATGAGAGAGTAAGCCTGTGGTCACCTGACTCGCCCGATTCCCACCCTTAATGGACACCCCATTAATACAGAGATGGAGAGGGATGCAATATGAACCAACTGCAAGCGATCGAGCTGCATACGGAGGAGCATTGTAAATTTTGTACGGAACACGTAAAATATAGTTAACTGAAAACGCCCGACCTAAAAACACACACACACTCTCTCTCTGTATCTTTAAGAAGCGGCTGCGACTCTGCGAGCTAGGGTTCATCTTCTCCAACTACATAAATTTGGGGAAATCAAATGTGTGAAATTCACAACTCTAATTGTGAACTGGATGGATCTTGGGCTTGGTAAGTGGTTTCTCTTCAAGAACTTTTTGTGAAACCATTGTTTATCTCTTTCATAATCGGTAACTTGATTTTGGGATTGTTTATCAAAATCGAGAAATTTAGATTAATCTGTGATATGGGTTTTGGGTGAAATAGATTAGTGCGAAATGGGTCATTCTCAATTTTGAAGTAGAAATGAAGTTCAAAATGCTAAACTAAAAAGTTTAAGAAGAAGATTGAAATCATGAATTGAAGAAGCTAGGATGGATATAGCATATTTGGATTTTAATTTGCTATGTATTAGATTCAAATATTTGGTTTTGAATCGACTTTAGGTATTACTATTAGGTTATCGTTATGTTTTGAAACCCTAATTTTGTTCCACATCAAAAGAAACCCCTCATCATCCTCAAGGTTGATGTCTTCTGCTTTATGTTTTATTCTTATTCTCTACTTCTTAGTTTTAATTTAGTTTTTTTTTCTCTGTTTTAGAGATTGAACTTAGCCCAAGCTTGCTGTATTGAGATGACCAGAGTCTTCTAGTGGATTAAATCTGTCATTTTTCAATTGCCGAGCTCTAATCTGATGACGACAAGCAACTTACATCTTATGAGGTTAATACTGAGTTGCAGAAAAGTAACGGCCCAAGTGACAAACGTTAAAACCGATTCAATTGTGGCAATGGCTTCTTCCTCTGAACAGGAATTTATGGCCCAATACAGGGCAAAACTCAATAGGATCCCTCGATCTCAGAATCTTTGGGATGCTAAAGTTGCGTCTAGAGTTGGCGAGAAACTAGGGTTTCGCCTCAAAGAGATTGGTGTCTTGGATGTTCATATCGATCTTCCAGAAGAACTCTCCAGGCATATCTACCATAGGAAGATGGTCATCCCCCTCTTTGGGTCAGTGAAACGTGCTGGGGTGTCTATATCTGGAGTAGAAAAATTGGAGTCACCTTAAAGAAAATGCTAGGGGTGTTGAGGAAGATACTAGTCGGATCGAAGAGTTCTTTGATTTATAGTCATTTTAGGGTTTTCTAATGCTTACTCTTGTTCCAAACAAGTTGAGGATTGTGTGTTCAGTTTGGAGTAATCAATTTTGCATTTATTATACTTGTTTCATATTACTTGTTAGAATGTGAGAACGTGATATAAAATAATTGCAATTTATCGTATTTCTATGTTCAATCCAACAGCTTACTAACGTTGAAAATCGGTTTCCAATCCTACCTCCATTATTCTTAACGCTGATGAATTATTCTACTGTAATAGTGAATGCATTTTTTTCTTTATTATATCCAAGTTCTTATTTGTACTTGGTGTATCTCTTTATCATTATATACGATCGTTACACATTTTTTGTTTCATTGGGATTTAAATAACAGTAAGCTTCTAATTTTTTTTTTACATATGGATGTGGTCATGTTTTGTGCTTGTTGTAGGATATGCAACCTGTTTGCCTCAAGTAGCTTGGGTTTTCACCGATACTATTAATAGTTAACCAACGATCTTTACATGAAAACTGGTTGTTTAATTATTGTTGTTGACTTGCTTGCTAAATCAGTCTTTTGATCAAAGAATTTCATCAAAACTGATTGTTTTCTGACCGAATTTAGTCCATCAAGATTAAGGTCTTACGACTTAGGATTTAAATGCTATATTAATGGTGTTTGTTCATAACAGCCTCCAGGATTCTAGTACCACCCCATAGAGTTCAAGGTTTAAGAGAAAGAGAAGCTCCAGTACTCCATTAAGGGAGAAGAATGAACGAGGTACGTGATGAACAGAAGTTTGGTCGAGGATATCAGCTAAGGTTACTTCTGCAGTGGCATAAATGAGTTCTGCATGTACAAACTTGCAGTTTATGTACAGAGAGAAAGTACTATTAACGACCTGCAAGAGGGAAGAAGTGACCTAGAGTGAGTGAGAAAATGGTCTTACGGTGAGAAATCAAATTTATCTTCTCTTCTATGGGATATTTGCAGGTTATGGGGTTACTATAGAGAATGCCCGTGTGCCTGTATTGAGGTGGGAGGAAAAAGAGATCTCGTGGAATCCAGTCAATCTGTCTGGGCATCTGTTGCTTTCAGAAGACGGGCTGATCGTATTGTACATCTGCTTCACAGATCATTCTCACTCTAGCTTATCTCTATAGTTTTGAAGATGAATCTCCGAAAAATGAAATGGTACGTTTATACCCAGTCTTTGTTTTCTTTTTCCTCGATGTGGTGGACCAGGAGATAGCTTTTGGTCTGACTTATCTATTTGGTTGGTATCTCAACATATTCTTATGAAGAAGTGTGTATTATAGGAGTAAGTCATTTAGTGCTCAAAGATTTTCTTTTCCAAATTATTCGTAGTTGTAATCTATTCGTCAATTAGCAGTTCTTTCTCCTGTTTTTTGATACTATTGTACACATTGCTTCTTTTTATTTTCTTTCTTATAGTTAGTCTTTTAGTCTTCTTGTTTTGTTAGATGAGCATTTGGATTGAATTTGGTTTTGTTACGTTCTTTTAAGAAGATAACTCATCATCGCTTCTGAGGAATTTTGGTGCTCCCTGAGGCATTTTGTGATGCTTTTGGAAAGATTCTTGGTGAAACAGTAAAAGCCACTTAAAGGGGACTTCTTTTGGGGCCCTTTAGCCACAGATCTGTTGCTGTGGTCAGCCACGCTTTTGTTGCTGCCTTCAATCACGCTTTTGGGGTTGCTATTGGCCACGCCTTTTGCACGGCCTTCGGCCAAGCTCAAGCTTTTTTTGGCTTTTGCACGACCATCCGCCAAGTTGGAGCTTTTTTGGCTTTTGCCCCACCTTCGGCCACTCTTTACTTGTACGCCACTCTATTTATCAGGTCTTTGGCCATGTTGTTTAGGGTACCCTATTGCCACGCCGTCCAGCCTGCCCTTTTTGTCACGTTGTCCGGGCTGCCCTCTTCGCCACGGTGTCCCGCTGCGCTCCTCGCGACGCCGTCCAGGCTGTCCTCTTAGCGTCGCCGTCCGGGCTGTCCTCTTCGCCACGCCGTCCGGGCTGTCCTTAGATTTTAAGGGTCGAACCTAATACTAAGTGGAACTGAAGAGTTGCATATTACTAGTATTCAATTTTTGGATGAAGCTCCTCAAAACATCGGACAGCTAAAATGCAGTCCCATATAATCTTTGCCATGCGTGTCTTGTAGTGAGGAGATTAGTAGGGCCTTGAACACCAAAATGGTCAAAACTCATCACTTAAAAAGCTCAACTGTTTCCATTAAAAAGTGACGTGTTTATCATCTACCAAAATGCAGTTATTGAAGAGGCCCGTTTACCTACAAACCCAGCATTCAATTCTCTTCACAACCCCTGGTCTCTGCAACTCAATACATCCCTCCTCCATTAAATATGGAATTAAAGAGGAGAGAGAAAGAAAGTTTTAAAGACAGAGAGAGAGAGAGAGAGAGAGAGAGAGGACCCACAACATGCAACTATTCTGATTATCATCTGATATGGGTAGGAAATGAGCCTGAAACTCTGTTCATTTCCATTGATTTGCCACTAGTCACTGTATATATTCCATATGAAGGAGTAAAAAACAAGAGGTCCCAATCTTGTTTTATTTTTCTTCTTTCTTTCAAGATGGGTTGAGCACCTTCATCTACATAAAGGGTTTTGGGAAAAAACCTAAAAGAGAAAGCTAACAACATCAGGTTGAATCTTTTTCTTGGTTTTCAGTACTTTTGGGGGGAAATTGTTGCTTGACATTAAACAAGATGAGGTTTTTTGGTGTGTGGGTTATGTTCTTGTTGGTAGGAACAACATTTTTGTTCCTTTCATTCAAAAGTAGCAGCAAATATAACAACACAAGCTTGTCTTTTCCTGGTAATTCTTCTTTTCTTTTGTTTATATTCTGATTTTTGGTTGCTTTGATTGTTCAGATTATGTTGTTTCCTTTGATTGTTAGTGATGTTTGAGTATTTTGGGGTTAGGTTTTTCTATCTGTAAATTGTCTCTCTTCAATTTCTTATAATTTCTCTTTCTCAATAGTTATTACCATTTCTAGTGATCAAAGAATTGAATAGAAATCATTGAAGAATGGGTGTCTCAGTTGACCTTTACCTCCCTAACTATTAAGACTTTATATCATCCAAAGAACTAATGATTGTGATAGATAATTTCGGCACTCTAACATAGATTTATGAAACCTAACAAAAAGGAGTCATACTTGAATCAACTAAACAATTGATGGGCCAAAAAAAGAACGATAGAATTCGATCCCGGGATAGAATGGCCATAAGTGGATAGTTACCATCTCGGCTGCACATTGTTTGGTTCAAATACTATACCTAGAAGAAACATATCCTAAATTCCATCCCGGGAATGAGCCAGGATGGTCCATATGTGGCGCCGCCCTTGGCCAATGTTTGGTGTCTTGGAAAGGAATGCAATAAACCCGAATATCGATCTCATAATGTAATTTTTAGTAACTCCATTACCTTACTTTATAGTTTGATTTGGTTAGAATAGGACTGGTAGAAATTGATTTTTGTCCATAAATTATTTGATTTTGGGTTCAAAGGGATAAGTGATCATATATATACACAAACTAGTTTCTAATCATTTTGTTTCAAATAATACATATTTTTCCAAAGAGAATTCTCTTTTGAAATAGTAAGATTGAACTCTACTTTCCACAATGAAGAGACACAAATGTTTGAGGTTTAGAAGTCATACCGTCTTCATTATTTTAGCTACCTATGTGCTCAATCTCAACATCGAAGATTTAATGCAGATATAGTCTTTCATCGAACTGATATTGATTTCTCAAAGATCGTGCCACATAACAGGAAAATGAAGGTAAAAGTTATGCTTCTGAAACTTATGAGTTAAACTATGGCGATAACATTATGTGGTGTCCACCCCCCTTTGTTTAATGGTTGGATGCCCCGCTTAAGCCCATGAGGTCGTGGGATCGAATCTCGGTGGAAGCAGTTTGCCATCAAGATTTGTCCCATCTAATTTAGACAATATATAAAGTAAATATTTGTAATAAATTTGTCGGGCTTTAGGCCTCTTTTATATTGTCGGACCTTTTTACAGGAAACAATGAAAAGCTATGAAGAGACAATGAGCACTAATAGGAAGCAGAGAGAAAATGCAAACAGTTTAAATATGGAGGATTACCCTCGCTTCGATCCAACTCCAAGCTCAAAAGCTAAAATACACGCTGGACCAATTGAACACGGATCTCCATTTATGCCGTATATTCCCAAGCCAACGCCTCCAACTCCTCCAAGTCGTCCTAAGCAAGGTTCTTCTCCTTAAAGTAGGGCACGAGAAAAAAAAAAACTGTGAGTTCAATCTTAACATCAATGAGTTCTTTGTTGTTATATATTAAGCTAGAAAATAAATAATAGAATGACTTAGTTTGTCTAATATGTTAGAATATTTTTTCTTTCGAGAAAAAGATGTACTCTTTCTAGTTTCTGTTAGAATATTCATGTCTTCGATCTTTATGATAACAAGTTTGTTCGAGTCTAGTGGTGCCTATAGACATGTGAAGTCCAACCTTTTCGACTGAGGTTGCTAGTGGTGCTTATATGGTATAGCCATGGCAATGGCGGCTTATAGAATTTCCAGTAAGGTTGTGTTGGATAACCTTCTTTTTGGTGGGAATAGGTGAATACTGAACACTAAAGATATGAGTTAATTTCGCCAACTCTTGGAAATAAACACACTTCTTCCCTGCTATCAAACACAACCTTATGGCCATATTCGGCGTACGAAAAAAGAAAGTGATCGCAAGGATATCATTCTTTCAATGTGATTGAGGAGGGCAACTACAATATCCTATTCTTTGGATTAGTCAATAATAGGATTCGGTAGAAATTGATATTGCTTGTAGTCTCTTTTATTAAGGATTTCAAGGTAAATGAAATTGCAAATTAACCCATCCCTTGGGGTTGATGATTCCCCTCTGAAATCATAATCCGTTGAGGATATGATTCTTGATATTGAGGATGTGATTATTTCTCCACAACATCGTGTGTCCTGACTCAAGTGATGTTGTGGTTGGGTTTAACAAAAAAAAGAAGAATTGGCGCTTACAAAATTTGTATTTTGGTAAAGGCAAGCCTTTTATGCGTGAACCCATCACAAGAGACCTTTAGCAAGAAAAGAGGCGTCTACTGAATTTGTCTCCAACTCTGGTCAAGTGCTAACAATTGCTTGACAGTTGATTGTGCATTTATCTAAAAACTCGCAGGTCACAGGTTCGATTTGCTTGACAGTTGATTGTAGACTTCTGGACCAATCAAAGTTGAGTTGACCCAATCTTAAAACCTAAATGTTAATATTGGATAGCTCTTCCTTCCTTGCAGCCAAACACACCCTAGTCCATGTCAATCGAATATTCACATTTGAACTGATTGTTAGTTAATTAGTTGCCATTACACCAACACTTAACCACCAATTACTTCGTTTAATGACTTTGGAGCTAATCTCAAAATAGACCTTAACTTGAACCAAGAGAAGTAACTAAAATAACCAACAAAAACATCCCTCTCCACTTAACCCTAGTTAAACCCACCATAACAGGATTTCTTTATTTCCAAGTTATTATCATAAGATTCATAACCTACTCCATTCTAGTAACTTTTCTACATCATCCATTCCAAACCCACAAAGATCAGGGTCTCTCTCTATACTTGTTAAGTGGAGTAAGTAACATATGAAATAGAGAAAAAATAGTAGATAATGAATCTATGGAGTCTAATAGGTGAACTTATTGGATTGATGTAGAAAGAAGAAGCAAGAAGAAACATCATATAAGACATATGCCAAAAAGAAAAACTTTATAATATAGGAAAGAAGAAGTGAAATTTTTCTTAGAAAAAAGGAAAGAAAATGATAGATCATTCTCATTCCAAAAATTTCTTTATCATCACTTTCTATGGGTGAAAATCACAAGCTTATATTGATAAACATTACTTACTTAATGAGGGTGTTACTTTAAGACTAATAAATATAATATAGAGTGACTTTTAAGTACCATAACTTGTGAAAATCTCCTACTACTAATATGACTATATGAGTATTTTACCATATTTCCATGTGTTTTCAAAGGGGTTCACTTACATTTCTTGCCATACAAACCCTATGGAAGATGACCATTATTTTTATAACAAAAATGCGTTATCGAAGTATATAATAGACCTTGCTTTAGAAAAAGTACATAATACACGCGAATTAGAAATTGTTGAGTACAAGGGGGCAAATGAAAAGATATTTTATTTTATTTTTTTCATAAGGATCCGACTAATATGTTGGATTTATTTAACAAATTTGATGCTAAAAATATTATGGTAGCAAATATCAGTGACTAATCTTTCTTTTTCCTTAATTGTACTGTAAACTTTTTTTTTTTTTTTTTTTTGAAACAATTGTATTGTAAACTAGATTAACCCGTAGACCGTAGTTGGAACAATCACAAAAAAAAAATGTACTTATTTTGTAAAATAACAATAAGGGGAGTGGTTAAATGATATATCAATTTTTTTGTTGAAGATATCAATATCAATTGAGGAGGAACTACTAATAGTTGTTTAAAATTGAAGGACTGTTGAAAAGAAAAGGTGGGACTTGCTTAACTGATTCGAAAGTGAAACAAAACTATTAAACTAATAAAAAGCTTTATATTTTCAACAAAAAAAAATAATAAAAAGCTTTATAAAAGTGACTTTGTGGGGGATAAGGTGAAGGCTGGACTCAATTCTTTTAAGTCATCAAATTAAACATCATCAAGTTTTGATACATCTGTAAAGTATCAGAGTGTTTAGTTTTTTTTAGGAGTACTTGAATTGATTTCAAGTTAGGGTTGCATCCAAATGAACTCCTTCTCTACCTAGTTATTGATGTGATTTCTTATAAACAAGTTATTTTTTCTGGTTTATCTCATGCGTCCAAATAACTATAAGTAAATTATCTTATGAGTAAATAATTTTTTGTTACGATGATTTACAAGACAAAGTAATCCCTATTCAAGGTCATCTTAGTTCTAGGAAAACTAGTCAAGTAACTTCCATAACATTATAACAAAATGTGCGTAAGCTCCAGAAAACCTAGTCTAGTCCTATTTGTAGACTGTCTCGATGAATAGATAAGATCTCATCAAAATTGTTAAAAGAAAACAAATTGTAAAAAAGAGTTACGATAACAATTTGATTTCAGACATATAGCATAACAGAATGTATTGTCATGATGAGGGAGAATCGACTAAAAAGAAATAGATGTTATTTTATTATTCAAAATTAGGGAGATTATCCCTCAACAAAAAAAAAAAAAAAAAAAAAAAAAAAAAAAAAAAAAAAAAAAAAAATTAGGGAGATTATGGAAACCCCTCCCCCTAACTTGGTAGCTAGGCGTAGGGCAGCAAAACCGGGATGAAAGCAAGGTGAGAGGCATACTAGAGAGAGTGAAGTAAGACTAGTTATATTATAGCTCTAATCAATATTGTCTACTCTCACAACTGCTTACTCACTCATCATGCCTTCCCTCACGATAATTATATATTTTAAGGTTCTTTTGTTTTAACTTCCTCTCTCTATAGTAATATGATTCTTCCTTCCATTTGAAGTGATTGTACACCATCATTATATTCCCTTTACTATTTGTTTTTCGCTTCAGTCTTTTTTTTTGGGTTCGATTCAACTTACAAGTACATTTAGTAGGATGTCGTGACGTCCCAAGCCTTATGTGCGGATTTTGTTCTTGGGAAAGGATGCACGAGTCCACCTTAAAGACTTCGGGGAGCGATGTGGGACTATCACAATTTACCATCCTCAGTGAAGAGCCGTCTTTGACTTTGATGCTATTTGTGGCACTCCAAGCGGCCAAGCCTTAGCAGTTATCGCACCCCGCTTTTGGCACCCCAGACCCAACCCACAAGATACAGAGTGTTATTCTTGGCAAAAACTCTACGAGTTTGGATTGGGGGTACAAAAAACGAGATAATATCGATAATTGCTAAGGTTTGGGATGACATAAATGTTCTCCCCTAACTATCATCAATTTAATTAAGTTTAATTAGAACACAAATGACACGCAACCACATATTTTTGAATCCTCTATCATCCCCCATAGTCCATACAACAAGATGTGTTATCTCTGACATTAGGGCATCTTCCCACTTCTGTGGTGGTGTTTAGACTACCTTTTGACAAGTTAATAAAAGTTATCTATTAATATTAATAGGTGGCGTCCAGAGTAAAACATAGTTCAAATCTTACTGTTTCTAAAATAAAAGTTTATTTGGCAGCATTTTGTGCATATATTATGCTACTTGTTTAAGAATGGGACTAGCAGGACTAAGAAAACATTACACATTCTACAAAAAAAAAAGCCGGCACGCTTGAAACAAATTTCAGAGTTGTTTTACATGACACATAACAAACCAGGCGACTATGCAACAATTAAGTTCTTATATTAAGATGAGCATACTTTGTTGTCGGGCTTTAGGTCTGTTTCATTCTCGGTTTAAATTAGGTGGTTATCGTGCTTATTATATCTGATGCATCAATACCTTGTAACGACGAACGTAGATTGTTGTCGAATTCTCAAAAAAAAAAAAGGAAAAGATGAGCATACTTCAACTAAAAAGAGAAAAGATGAGCATGCTATCTCTTTCAAAAAAAAAAAAAAAGATGAGCATGCTATAGTTATAGTGTTATGACTAAACGTTTTTTTTAAGAACCGATTACATTGTCGTTATAATTGGCATTGAATACATCAAAGATGTGATAAGCTTGCTACCCGCCCACTCAAACTCTAACATGACCTGGTCTATAGCCCACTAAAACTCTAACATAACCAACCTATAGCCCACTAAAGTCCAACTACACTATATTATCTATACTCTAATAATCCCAATTCAAATAACCAAAGATTCCACCTTTTCTGGAATTCGAACCTGGGACCTCCAGGAGTTTCTGGAGTTTATGTCAACACCTTGAAACCACTTGGGCTACCAACTGTTGACCACCCTAAACTTATTTACTAAATGACTTTTATCTTAATCAATGAATAGTAATTTGTATTAGCTAAATTCATTATTTCTTACCCTCATTTTTCATAACTTAATTCATGATTGAGCTTCATCAAAAAATAATATTCATGATTGAGGATTCATGCTTGTGAAAACAAAAGTTTGCTAATGTAACTTAAAAATGACTTGAAAGAAATAAAGTTCATAAGCACCCAAAGGAAAGGCATTATGTTTACTTTTGATAATTTGATTGATTAACTTTTAAGCAAATTAGTTCAATATATCTAATAATGGGTTTTTAATTATTTGTCAAATCGATATTGAAAAAATTATAAAAGTCAATAAATCCTAATTTTCTCAATTATGTTTTTGTGAGTTGCCAATTTAATTAAGCTTAAGTGAAAAGTTTGTAAGAGTAGACTTAATTCAGAAGCTTTATGATAATTACTTTACTACTTATACTTCCTTAAATCCAAAAATGAAATATGTTCTAAATATTAATGCATTTTCAATCATTCCATTTTTTTTTCTAATTTTGTTTCATTTATAAAAAAAATCTCCATGTGCAATTGTAACCTTGAAAATAATTGATAGTTATTTTGCTAAAACAATTAAGGGTGTGGATTTGGAAAGCATTTGTGTCAATTAGTTTATTTTAGTACTATTGGGAAAATGTGTACAATTTGTTTGTTTTAATTATTCTACTTTTTTTGTGTATTGGAGACCTAAAATCAACAATAATGACATTCATTTATCTTTAGAAAAGTGTTATCTTCTAATTACCTAATTTATAGAGAATTTTGCAAATCCAAACTTGAGAGAATCTCAACTATTATCAGGCTATACAGGTTGATAGGCCACATTCTCGTATTAAATATATTGGCCAATACAAAATTAATAGGTTAAGAGCCCATCATACTCTCCCTACTTTATCTTCCAAATATGTTATAATTTTTAACTTAGTTTTTTCTAACATAACCATTATTCCATTAGCTGACTAAAAAATTTAAAGAACGAACTAAACAATATTTTAATCATCCTCTTCAACTAAAGATCAGTTCTTTTTTTTTTCGAGAGAATTTAGATTAGTTAGGATAATCTTAACACTTTACTTTCTATGTTTTATACTTTGGTTTCTTAAAATTTCCCTTTATTCCTATTTCACTTTTTTTTTTTGTTGAATCACTTGTTTTCCAAATGTTTTTTCTTTAAATTGTTAATAAATCGATTAATTTATTAAAAAAAAACTCAAATAATAATTAATTCAGAACTAAACAATAAATCAATTAAAATCAGAAAGAACAGACCCTGACTGTTTGGTGATCCAATAAAACCAAGTATTTAACAAAAAATAAAAAAACATCCCTTATATACCCCTTCTAAAAAAATACTGATACTCAGCGTAACGTCTTTCCAACGTTCACAAACCCTCACTCTCTCTCTCTCTAAAACACTTTCTTTCTCTCTCTCTAAAATTTTCCCTTAATATACCACTAATTTTAATTTTCCCTCATTTATGTGCCTAACTATCGCTTTTATTTTGCTTCCTTTCCGGTTTCATCAATCTCTCAACTGCCTTCTCTTTCTTTCTCTCTCTAAAATCACGAATCTCACTCTCTTTTTCAGTACATTTTGCATCTAAAATCTCTTCATTATTAAATCACCAAATCCAAAAACCTAGAACGAGATTTTCTTCTTATAAATGTTGGTAGGGTTCTGTAAATTTCGTGATTAATTAGTACTCCTACTAGGTTTTAGTGAAAATGGAGAAAGAAAGATGAGGGGAAATTTAGAGAGAGAGAGAAGAAATAGTTCTTCTGTTTTGATAATGGTGGCTGCAATTTCAGCAAATCTCAAAACCTCTTCACAAGATGAAACAACAACATCAAATCGACATCAAAATCCATCTAGACCTCCTCTTTTACCTTCAGAAAGAGACAATGGAATTACTACTTCAAGAAGACCTAAATCTAAAGAAATCAATTCTAGGTATATGTCATCTTCTTCTTCTTCTTCATCATCGAGAAGGTATCCATCTCCATCTCCATCTCCGTCTCCGTTAAATTCATCTATTACTACTAGTAAAACAACAACAGCGACGCCATTACCGGTTCTAAAAAGGTCTCAATCTGTTGAGAGAAGAAGAATTGGTACTCCTCGACCGACTACGCCTCTTCCTGATTCAAGACCTAATAATAACACCAGTAATGCTTCCAAAATTTTGTTTACTTCAACAAGGAGTTTATCAGTCTCGTTTCAAGGAGAATCGTTTTCCCTTCCGATTAGTAAAACGAAACCAACTCCGTCACCGAATTTGAGGAAATCGACACCGGAGAGACGAACAACAACGCCGATTAGACAGAAAATTGGGGTTGAGAAAGATCAGATGGAAAACTCTAAACCTAGTAGTGATCATCAACATCGATGGCCAGCTGCTAGAAGTCGGCAGCAAGTAAATCCTTTAACTAGAAGTGTGGATTTTACTGGTGAGAACAAGAAGAAAATCTTCGGATCTGGAACTTCGATTAAAGGGTTGTTGAATCAGTCTTTGATGATTGATAATAGTAGAAGGGCTTCTTCTTTTGATGCTAGATTACATTCAAATTCAAGCAATGCTGAATTATTAAAATCATCAGTTCAAGTTGCTATTGATGATTCAAGAAATTCAGCTAATGGTTCTATTGGTAGGTCTGATCTGGTTGCTTCTGATTCTGATAGTGTTTCTTCTGGTAGTAATTCAGGGACACAAGAATGTGGTGGGATTGTTAAAGGGTCTCGTTTATCTCGTGGAATTAGTGTACCAGCTAGGTTTTGGCAAGAAACTAATAGTAGATTGCGTCGATTACAAGACCCGGGAACTCCATTTTCATCTACTGCTTCAAGGGGAACACCACAGCCAAAGCTTATTCCAGCTCGAAAATCTTTATCGGAGACGACTCCTATTATTTCATCCCCAAGAGCACTGTCAAATAGAGCATTATCATCACCGTTACGAGGTCCTCTTCGGCCTGCTTCTCCTAGTAAGATTATGACTCCATCGGCATCCTCCCCATCAAGGGGAATGCTTAGTCCTGCACGTACGAGAAATGCAGTTGGAGGGAGTATTATGAGTAATCAATCAATCAATACACCTTCCATTCTTAGTTTTGCTGCTGATGTTAGGAGAGGGAAGATGGGAGAGACAAGAGTTGTTGATGCCCACCTGTTGAGACTTTTATATAATAGAAACTTGCAATGGCGATTTGTAAACGCAAGAACTGATTATTCCTTACAAATGCAGAGAATCACAGCCGAGGTATGCTCTAGCAATTTTAGTATAGAAGCTATGAAATAATTCTTTTAGTAGTTCATGCAATAATCTCACTTATGTCACCTTATTGTAAATCCCAAATGCTCGCTCCATCAGCATAGAACTCCATGGTGGTTTGCCTGCAAATTATATCATTTGCAGATGTCAATATGTCATATGCTTTATTAGGTAATTCGAGCAATATATTGTTAATATACACGTTCAGTGTCTTGTCGAGTAGTGTCACTAATTTCGAATCATAATCAAAGGAATCAAGCATGAATTAATTAGTAGTAGTTTGTATTGCGGAACTTAGTGTGGACAATTCACATTTAAAAATGTGGGTTCAGGGACTTTAGGAATGAGGATTTTTTATCTTCCTATACCTAGTGTAGATAAACTATGAGTAGGAACGCCACCATTTTTCTGCAACTCGTATATAAGGTATAGGAAGTAAGAAAGTGGCAGTGACCTTGTGACTCGATAAGAATGCTAACTTGCTAAGAGTGCTGACTTACTTTAAAGGAGTGATACAGTAGCTTTTCTGAAGATTGTCTTTAGGTTGCAGGAAAGATTTTATGTTGTGCTGTATCCTGATATAGGCTTCACAGTTATTAGCTTATTGAATTTGAGATCTGAATATAGGTAATATGAAATTATAAAAAGTAGCGCAACATCTCCCATAAATGTATTAAGTCATGATGTCTGTGCAGTTTCAGAGTTTTCCCTTGGCAATTTCCCACTAGTATGACTCTCAGTTAACAAACTAGTACTTCGATATTCATAATTAAGGGGTTATTTATGAAGATAACTGTACTGAAGTAATAGAATTGAATCCTTGAGCAAGAAAAGGTGACTTCCTCTATGTGGTTTCAGAATTTTCCATTGAAAAATTTCCACTACTATTGTTTTTGGTGACTAAAGTAGAAAGTACCTTGATTTTAATGAATGGTGGTCTTGTTTGAGAACGTACGGGAGTGGTGGAGTAGAATCCTTGATTAAGTAAAAGTTGATATGCTTTTGGAGAAAGATTGGAATGCAATGCATGGAAACTTAAAGTGGATGCAACTAGGGAAGTCTTTGAGTTAAATCCGTCATGCACGAGAAAAGATTGATAATTTTCCTTAAATTGTGGAAGGAAAGTTCATTAGAAGAGGAAAGTGGTAAAAGATTCAGTAGTATGAAGTAGACGATCTAAATGGATGGTGAAACAGGATCCACGTTTCCACTGCCCATCTCGTTATCGTTTTTGGTTTGAGGCGTGTCAGATGGTTTAATGTTAGTTCCATTGGATGCAACCATGATTGAATTATTGGAAAACTGATGAGTTGACTCTCTATACTAGGCCCAGTCTCAAAAAGGATAAGCTTGACTATTCCCAAACTCAAGCTCAAGTTTATGTACTATCCATGAAGGAAAGATACGTGAATAACTAAAGAATTAATTTCTTTTGTTTTGAGTTCAGTTGATTGTGTTCTCACCGCACTGTCACAAAATTACCCTATATTTCCTTTAGAGCCAGTTAGCTCTTCAGAATCCAAGATTTTTTAGTAACTAAAGAATTATTTCTTTTGGTTTGATTTCAGTCGATTGTGTTCTCACCGCTCCGTCACATAATTGCCCTATATTGCCTTTAGAACCAGTTAGCTCTTTAGAATTCAAGATTTTTAAGTAACTAAAGAGTTAATAAATTTTGGTTTGATTTCAGTAAATTGTGTTCTCACCGCGCCGTCACAATACCCTATATTGCCTAAAGAGCCAGTTAGCTCTTCAAAATCCCAAGATTTTTGCAGTCATCGTGGCCGAGAAGATGCAATCAGCTGCTGAATAAATAGATTCAAACCCACAGCCAAAAGTTTGATTGCCCTCTAGAAACAGTTATTTAGTTAATGAGAAAGGGCAGAGTTTTTCTTGCAGGAGATCAAGCAGCGAGCAGCTGAATCGGCAAACTGTGGAATAGTCAATGAGGCTGGTGCCGGGGTGGATGACACCCATTAGCGTGTAACCGAAGTCACCAACAAACATTCATCTACTGACCCAATAAGAAACATAGTGAATCTACACAAAGATCTTATAGTCATCAGACTTATTAGGTTATTTATTGAAAAATTCTTACTCCTGTTAGTTCTTAGTTTTTATTACACAATGGAACTGCCACTTTTACTTCCGAAACCGGCCTATGTATACTATTACTGACTTCTGCGTTCTTCCATTCCATCAACAATCTCTTATTATAACTCACATAATAATGTTCGATTATGTTGTATATGTCATGTCATAACTTATAACATATTGCGAGATTCCAAATTAATGGCTTGCTCGTAATTACGATTAAGTACATACTAATTGAAGGAAGATATGTATGTGTACCACCTGATATCTGTTATGGCAAAATTCCAATTCACCCAGCTGAAACCACACCAACATGTTCATTTGTCATTGTTGCACGGCTATATCTTATATACTCATCTAGATTTATGACTTCAGCAAATTTACCTATCTAATAGATTTCTCTTATTTACTGTGCCAGAAAAATATTTATAATGCGTGGGTAACTATGTCAGAGTTGCGTGATTCTGTCACAGTTAAAAGAATCAAGCTACAATTGCGAAGACAGAATTTGAAGCTAACATCTATCCTTAAGGGACAGGTATTGCTCGCAGAATATCTGTGCATATCTTCCTATCTTCTTCTACTTAGGTTCCCACTTGTTTTCTTTCCTAATCATATTCGTATAAAAAGTGTAGAAACAATACCAAAAAAATAGTTCCAAATAGATTTAAAATTGAAGCTCCACAATAAAATAAAAATATCCGATACACCTCTACTTGATCATGTTTGTTATTTGCATTGAGCTTGCTTTATGGTCGAAGCTATTAAATGTGTTATTGTTTGCCGAACGCTGGCTTCAGACTTCATCATGAATCGAACATGACTGATCTAGCAATTGGTAACAACGTGGCTTGTGTAACAAGTTTTCCTCCCAAAAGAACATTGATATTGAAGTAAAATTCGTCTTAATTTGGAAATGTTAGTCTCATGGAACTCAACGTAACTAATAAAAAGGCTTTGATGCGGAGGATTCAAAAAATACCCTGAATTGTACTGTACAACTGTATAGCAAAATGAAACTACAGTGAAAGAATCCAAAATTTTATGCTGTATGTATTTATTTTCCTGCCACGTGTTTGTGCATAAAATGGATTTTCAGAACTTGATTTGGTAGCCTCACTTTGTTAATCTCATAAGTATCTAAATTTGAAGTTAATTGTTATTCATCAATACAGATGAGCTATTTGGAGGAATGGGCTCTTTTGGATAGAGACCATGCAAGTTCATTATCCGGTGCCATTGAAGCCCTAAAAGCTAGCACTCTTCGCCTTCCAGTTGTTGGTGGAGCAAGGGTATGAGACTTATGAATTGTAACTGAGATTGGAATCCATAATCAATGAAATTATTAGTACATTAATGGAACTGGTAATAATGGAAATCTCTTAACTATTCCTTACAAACAGGCTGATATCCAAAATGTGAAGGATGCCGTTGGTTCAGCTGTGGATGTGATGCAAGCTATGGCATCCTCAATTTGTTATTTACTATCAAAGGTGAATTAACTGCCTCATTATTGTGTTTAAAACCTCCATTTATGCTTTTACTCACTCGCTTGTAGCACTTCTTCCCTTTGAAACATATGTTAGAAAACGACAATCTTTTACTCCAGAAATTGTGTATTGCGGCCTTGTCACTCTTTTAGGTGGTGTCAAGGGTCACCAAAACGTACAAAAAAAAAAACAGTTTGGCCCATTGAGACAAAATAAAGAACGAAAACTTCAATCACCATTAGACTTCAGTTTCAAAGTGCTTCCCGTAGTTGAGAAGCCAAACTTGACCTTCATGAAGATTCGATGAAATTACCATTTTAAGACGTTCACAAAATGGGTTCTGCGTGTATTTATGTACGCTAGTGACTGGTATAGAATCTCTTGCCGATACTAGATATCATGTGATTTCTTACTGGCTACTGCTGAAATAACTTGAGAATTTGATTTACTATGTTACCAAGGGGGGGGGGGTTTGTTATTCTCATTATTTACTTTGGCTCGTCTAAATCTGAATCATTTGAATAAAATGGACTCAAAATCAACCCAAATCAGCCATCTAGACAAGTAAACTAAAATAAATTTACTCAAATCTAACTCGGGTTAATTCAGATCTCGAGACAGATCTCATAGCTGACTTGGAGGAAAAAAGTGGACACTACCCAAGGTTCAAAAACTGAGTCCATTTAGTGAAAGACTCACTTGTCACATTCAAACCTTTAGCTAAGTCCTTGAACTCATTTACACTAAACTTACATGTTAATGCTTATCATATCAGGTGGAAGAAGTGAACTCCTTAGTCGGTGAACTCGCCAATGTGACTACGCAAGAGCGTCGGTTACTTGACCAATGCAAAGATCTCTTATCTACAGTAGCAGCCATGCAGGTAATTCTACTTCCCTACTTCATTTCCTTTTTTATAACCTTTTCCACTCTCTTACTCTTAACCAGTGTTTTACCCTAAAATAAAATAAAAAACAGGTGAAGGATTCAAGCTTGAGAACACACCTAATACAACTAAAACGCCTATCATCAACAAGTCTGACAACCCCGATATAGTATTGATTTAAATCGGTTACCGATTCTAAATTCTAACATCACATCAAAACCTTCTTTTGTCATCCGGGAATTCGCTATCGGATTTAATAACATAGTAACTCAATGGTTGGTTAAATCTGCATCTGATCGATGGCTGGGCCTCTTCGAAACCGTGGAGAGAGTAACAGAGTTCAATTCTATTCATGTATCTTGTGTGCACAGGTTAGAAAAAGAGGTGTTTAGTGATTTCAGGTTTTTTTTTACTGTTGTCCAACTACTTGGGTTTATAGATGAAAGTGAAGGGACTCATGGAGTGTATATATAACTATATATGATGTTTCCAATTTTTTCAAATTTTCTCATTAAGATTTCCTTCTTGACCTCAATAACTGTTCGTTCTTCAGTGTAATGCGTTCGACAGAACAATTCGTGTTCTTATGGGCACCGGTTACATCTAGTTTTTTTTTTGTTGCAATACATCTAGTTTTCTTGATCTCTAATTCTCTATTAGTTATATAATTTTGGATAGTTGTGAGATTTCCTTTTTTGAGTCAAGTCCTATAGGCACCCCAGAAAAACTGGGTGCCTATAAACTTTCTACATTATGGTATGGAAATTTTGATATGTTTACACATTTTTGTTAGATGCACATACATCTCTTTTGACTTAATAAAGAGAACCCTTGAAGGTGTCTGCATATACAATTATGTGTGGTAAGGATAGTGGCGGTAAAGATGAGGATTTTGTATCCAGCGGGTATTAACGGAATAGGAACCGCGATAAGGTCTCAAAGGTCTCAATACCAATTGGGTATGCTAGACGGGTACTCCATACCCGCCGTTATTAAGTGATTGATTGTTTTCTCTTTTCAAACTTCGTCCAAGTTTTACATACTATTATTTTTCTTTAGGAGGTCGAGTTTTCTCTAGGCCTCTACTTTATGCCGAATTTTTATTTGATTAAAAAATGCAAAGGAAAACGGAATACTTCTTAGTTTGACATCGGGACCATCTGAAATCTTCTTGCATTTTGCTTTTGTGCCCGTTTGCAAGTGATAGTATAAAAGACAACCTAACAAAATAGAAAATGTAAACATTCTATTCTTTTAGACGGATCTAAAATATTTGTCTTCACATCCTTTTATTTGATATGGTCAAGAAATATATATCTTGACCAGAGTCCTTGTGCCTGGTCAACAAAGTCATAAGAATAAGAGGAAAAACAAATCTTTCATTATTGTATATACCCTGATTCTCCAAACAGTCCCAATCCATGACTACACTTTCATGTTATTATTTAGGGGTATGTCTCAAGGACCACTTGACCATTTAACAAGAACTACTTTGCAACATATGAACATGTTTTGGGACCAGTATTATCTTTTCCCATTAGAATAACTAAGTAAAAATATAGTAATTAAAAAATTATTTGTGATAAACCTCAAATCAAATTCTTAAAGTTGAGATGTTTTAGCTTATTCAAATCACCAATTTATTAATTGAGGCAATATACTTGCGATTGAAATGTGTGAAACAAATAATTTTTATTTTCCGGCCACTGATAAAATCAAGACTCTTAAGTTGTGAGATAGAAGTTTTTGCTGATAATGATTCTGATAACTCATATCTGTATAATAAGGGAAGAATCTACAATTTTTAGAATATACCTTCTTCTCTAAAGACTAAGATTACGCCTCTCGAAATTATCACGAAAGATTGAGATTTCATTTCCCCAAACTTATTTCGAATAGTTGAGATTACACTTCATAAATTTATCTCAAAAGGTTGAGATTAGAGAACGCTGTGCCCACCACATCACCACACAGTCACACACGGGTTATACCTTCTTCTTCTTCTTCTTCTTCTTCTTCTTCTTCTTCTTCTTCTTCTTCTTCTTCTTCTTCTTCTTCTTCTTATTATTATAAAACTCATTGAATTCAATCGGAGGATAACAGAGCTTTAAAATTTTGAAGAATATTGCTTTTGAAGATAGTAATCACCGAAGTAAAATGAACATTTATTTTGTTTTCGAAGGGAAAGAGAACAAGCTGTTTAATATCCTGATGTATGAGAAATCTCAATCCACTGAAGCTCAAAAAGATAGTAGCTGTTATACTCTAATTGAATTTTCATCAATTTGACCCACTTGGGCGTAATGGTACCAGTATTACTTAATGGTAAGAGTATTACTTTAGCCTTGATATGGCCCTATTTGCATATATTATACTGCATATTGTAGCTATATAACTGTACTATTGGATACAAAAAATTGTACTAATTGCACTAGGATTTTCTTTTGGACCAAGACCGATTGCCCTACTATTATGGTAGCTCATGTGGTGGGTAGCAAGTCAGAAATGCAGCTTCTACCCGATGTGTCGGAGGCAAAAAGAATGCAATTGCAAGAAACAAAACTTAAATTACTCTGATATTTTCATGTGATTAACGAAAGTTTTAAACGAAGATAATTTTCGAAGATTATTGGTTTACATCCTTTCCATAAGAAGGTTTTCACTTATGGTGTGTTTGGATGGCGGAATCATGAATCCGCGGATTCATGATTCCTTGGGATCCATGATTCCACGGATTCATGAATCCAAGTAATATTTTTTGGCTTGTTTGGCAACTAACCCTTGGGGATGCGGTAATACATCTAAGAAATTATTCCATCTAACGTACTCCTCCTGGATCCGGGAATAGCGACATGAACTAAATGCCCCGTCCAAGCCAAGGAACTTACTCCGAAGAGTCCTGACAAATACCTTCATATTCCTCTTCCTATGATTTATTATTATTTGAGTATTTTTAAACGTCTTTAGAAAAAATATGATTTTTGAAAAAAATAAGACTTTTGAAAAAAAATAATGATTTTGTTGATTTTAAGTTTGAAATTTAGGTTCATTAATCCAAAATCCTAGCAAATCCTAGAGGGTAGGGTGGGATTTTGGTCCAATACAAATTTTAGAATTAGGAATCCTTAGGATTCAAGAGTCGTAGGATTCTTGGTATCCAAACAGACCAAGGATTCATACTTCCTACCAAATTCCACTTTTGATAGGAATCCTACTTAGGAATCCTGCAACCAAACACACCATTAGTTTATCTAGCAGTGACCAGTAATAATATGCACCAATCAATTCTGGAATTAAACTTCACCTCATAATAATTGGAAATTATTATGCTTTAGGTTTAGGTTTGTGTTTCCTCTTCTTTTGAGAGAGAGAGAAGATGGGTATCATTCACCATTGTTGAAGATGAACATAAGAGACCCTAATCAAATTAAAGGTTCCTTTTCAGTTTCGATTCGGTTCCTAGATCTGGATAAAGAAATCTTTTGTCAAAATCTTTAAGGGGGTTTGTCTTCAGATTGATGAAGGAGAAGAAGACTATTACATTTAGAGAATTCTTGAACATGTTTGGGAAGCATACGATACATGAGACAATTCTTCCAACCAGCAACTACCAAGACATGATCATCATCTTTATTAACTGTTGATGATGATGATGATGATGAAGAAGAAGAAGATGAAGAAGACGAAGGAGATGAATCCGATATAAGAGATTCATCGCTTTCATAAGAACTATCATCATCTTTATTAACTGTTGATGATTATGGTGGACAGTGGGTTGCGATAATGGCGGTTTTCCGGCGACCATGGCGGTTTTCCGGCGACGATGGCGGTTCTCCGGCGACAGTGGAGGTTTTCCGGCGACGTTGGTGGTTTCCGGTGAAAGCGTCGGTGTTTGTTTTAATTTTTTCAAACTTTGTCGACCTTTAAGGTCTTTTCATTCTCGACCTTTAGGGTCTTTAATTCTCGATCTTTAGGATCTTTTTTGTCGACCTTTAGAGCAACTCCAACGTGGGGCTCGGGCTCCCAATTTTGGGAGCCCTTGAATTTTGGGAGCCCCGGGGCTTTCCTCAATTCCAACGTTGGGCTCCCAACCGGGGCTCCCAAATCAATATATTATACGTGTGCGAAGTATGTGTGCGAAATTTTGATTTTAAATTTCGACTATAAATTATTAGATTTCGACTATGATTTAAAATGTGATATTATTCGAGAGAGATAATTTCAAAAAGATAAACACAAAAAAAAAACACAAAAATAAAAATTAGAGAAAAATACTTAAAATAGTAGTATTTAAAATAATAAGAATATTAAAAAAAAAATTAGTTTAAAAAAAAAATTAAAAAAAATAAAAAAAAATAAAATAAGGTGGGGTGGATCCCCTTTTTAGGGGATCCACTCCAAAATAGCCGTTGGGAGACCCCCAACGGCTATATTTGGGGCTGGGAGCCCCCCAGCCCGGGCTCCCATTTGGGAGCCCGGGAGCATGGGGCTCCCAGCCCCACCGGGAGCCCAGCCCCGGGGCTCCCGGGTTGGAAAGGAGGGGCTGGGGCTGGGGCTCCCAAAATTTGAATTTGGGAGCCCCAGCCCCATCACGTTGGAGTTGCCCTTAGGGTCTTTTTTGCGTCTGTGTCATGTCAATTTCTGTCCCTTCATGAGGTACTTTACATTTGAGAGTACTATGTACTTATCTTATGTAACTCTTATGAAGTTGAGGAGAGAAATAAGAATTATGTACAATGTAACTTCGTGATCGTTATCACTTATTAATGAAAGTTTGGCTTGTTCTCAAAAAAAAAAAAAATGGAAATTATCATTCTTGTGGCCATATCATTAAAAATTTGAACAAAAACATGGAAAAGAGGGTTTGCTCTCTTACAAAATGTGCCAAAGATAACACATGCATGAAAAACAAGGGAAAGAAAAGTGAAAAAATTTAGGTAGACTTCCATTAGAGAGAGATCTTGTTGATTTGATGAATGTAATTTGGACCATTTAAGAGGTGGATTCACTTGTGGATATGACGATAAAGTTTAGCACATTAGGTGAATTTTCACGGTAGGAGCGGCAGGTCTTATTGTTTGATGAATATTGTGATTTGGACTATTTAATTATTAGGTAGATTCACTTATGTATAGGAAAATAAAGCAGATTAAGTGAATTTTTCACTACAACAAAAATGAGATAATTTCAATATATTTATATGAAAAACAAATCTTCACTTAATCCTTGAATAAAGATTAATTATCTAATTGTGTGTGTATTTTGTAAGTTTAAATAGTGCATCATGATCTCAACAAAAAAGAAAGTAGTACATCACAAAACTGAGACAATGGCTAAAAACCTAAAACTCACAAATGAGATAATTTCAATATATTTATATGAAAAACAAATCTTCACTTAATCCTTGAATAAAGATTAATTATCTAATTGTGTGTGTATTTTGTAAGTTTAAATAGTGCATCATGATCTCAACAAAAAAGAAAGTAGTACATCACAAAACTGAGACAATGGCTAAAAACCTAAAACTCACTCAAATGCTACCATTTTTACTGGGACCAGATTTTTTTTTTTTTTTTGTTGAATAACTGGGACCAGATCTTGAACTTCTGATTTCCCATCTCTTGTGTATTTTAGCCTTATTTGTGGTATACATATAAATATTCATACACAACAAGGATAGTTATGTATTTTTGTTGAGTATGACTTTAAAGTCCCATGAAAGGACATGGACTCTTTTAAAAGGTAGTAGCCAATACAAAGGAGAAGAGATACCCCCACTACTATGACCAAAAAAAGTGATTTACATATAAAAGTACACGTATGAAGTGAAACTATTAATCCCAACATTCAGAATCTCAAAAGCCAACATTGAGGGGAGAGATGAGAGAGAAAAAAAGGGGCCATTGGCATTATCACCATCAACAATCAATCCTCTGGTTCCAACTAAAATACTCAATATGCCAAGTTGCTATTCCTTTCCAACCTCTAATTAAACCCCCATAAAGACAAAAGTCAATTATTTTAGTTGATGCTGACCTAATCTCATATCAAAATGTTCTTTTAACAAGTTTATCTATTCCCAAACCCCAAGTCTTCCCACAATTATGCCTCATTTTTATAAACACTTAATACGAATCTAGGATTTTTGAGTTTAAGGTCCAAAAATAGGGGGGGTAATTAATCATATATCCACTCCTAAATCAATAAATAAAATAAAACCAAAATAAATCGAAAATGTAAAATAAGTCCAAAAATTCACTATTTGGTGGGCCCCATGCATCAATCCTTTAATTTTCTTTCATTTGTGCCCTTTTATAGATATTTTTTAACCATTGGTAAACCAAAGGTTTGTGATGGTTGAGTTAATACAATTGTTCTTTCCATAAATTTTATGAAAGAATATTTATGGTGGATATTTAATGTTAATCTTTATTTCCAAAACTTATATTTTTCTAAAGTAACCTACCAAATCAATGGATATTTACCTAAAATTAGTTTCTCTCTCCCAAAAATGAGTTTCTCTTTCTGTAATTATATGTTCTTTGAGTTCAAGAAAATATATTATTTCCAAAACTGATATTTGTCTAAATTAACCTACCAATTCAATGGATATTTACCTAAAACGAGATGCTCTCTTCCAAAAACGATTTTCTCTCTCTGTAACTCTATGTTCTTTGAACTTCAAGAAAGTATGAATTTGTGATTTGCTTTTTATTTCTACCTCTATCCAATTAGACATCTACAAATTCGTTTGTGAGGTTAAAAAACAAACTATTTTGCTAGCATCATACTGATTCTTCTAGCATATTTTACATTCTACTAGCATCTGATAATTGAATTTGATAAAGTAGTTTAAAAAGCAAATACTATTTCGTTAACATCTTATTGATTCTAATAGCAATTTTTACATTCTATTAGCATCTGTTGAATGAATATGAATACAGTAGTTTAAAAAGCAAGAATATTTTGCTAGCATTTTATGAATTTGTTACAGTAGGTTAACAAATACTTTTTCTAAAGTAACCTACCAAATCAATGAATATTTACCTAAAATTAGTTTCTCTCTCCCAAAAATGAGTTTCTCTTTATGTAACTATATGTTCTTTGAGTTCAAGAAAATATATTATTTCCAAAACTGATATTTGTCTAAATTAACTTACCAATTCAATGGATATTTACCTAAAACGAGATGCTCTCTCCCAAAAACGATTTTCTCTCTCTGTAACTCTATGTTCTTTGAATTTCAAGAAAGTATGAATTTGTGATTTGCTTTTTATTTCTACCTCGATCCAATTAGACATCTAATTCGTTTGTGAGGTTAAAAAGCAAACTATTTTGCTAGCATCTTACTGATTCTACTAGCATATTTTACATTCTACTAGCATCTGCTGAATGAATTTGATAAAGTAGTTTAAAAAGCAAATACTATTTCGCTAACATCTTATTGATTCTAATAGCAATTTTTACATTCTATTAGCATCTGTTGAATGAATATGAATACAGTAGTTTAAAAAGCAAGAATATTTTGCTAGTATCTTATGAATTTGTTACAGTAGGTTAACAAATACTTTTTAGTAATTAAAATATATTATGTGAAATTGTTTTTGTTACATTTTCAGTATTTTACTAGCATTTTCTTGATTCTGTTACCATTTGATATGAATTTGTTACAATAGGTCGATTCTAATAAAAATCTATGCTGGTAGAATATTATCGAGTCCAACAACATTTTTAACATTTTATTTTAACGTTTGTTTTTTCTTACTCTTCACTACTGTAGATGATGAATGAAACCAGCAATCGATTCTCTCTCTCTCCGACTCGATGCTTTTGCCTTTTTCACTCAGTTTAATTTGGCGTCGATGATGAATGAAATCAAAACCTAGTTCGTATATTAGAAAGTGACGATGCTCTCTCTCTCTCTCTCTTCGGTTTGATTTTGACCAATTCTAATATAAATATAAAACAAAGTATTCTGCTAAACGAAAAAGACAACTATTTTTCCGGAAGGAAAGTTTATTTTTAAGGAAATCATTTAATGAATCTCTAAATATTATGGTATATTTTATTTTAGGTTATTTTTTTAACTTAGGATAGGTTAGGTAGTAAAAGAGAATGAGAGGATAGACATGTAATTTACTTTGAGTGGATTTATTTTCTATTTCAGATTATCTTTGGTCTCTAGACTCATTGATCATGCGATTTTGGACTTAAAACACATCCCCCGTACAATCTATTCTCTTAAAATATACTTTTTTTTGTAAAGAAAAATTCATTTCTGTCTTAGCTACAATTTTTATCTTTGTTAACATTTATGTATAATTTATTTACGTAACGTTAGTTTTGTAGAAATTTTATTAGGATTGAAACAAATTCGTAAACTTATACGAACATATATTAGAATTTTATGTCCCAATAGAAACAATTAAAAAGAATAAAATTATAAAATACTTGTTATGAATATAATCTATGTATAATTAGTTTAATATTCAATGGTTCACGTAAAGTGGAAGCAGCACATGGTATGAAGTCAGAAGTTGTATTTAAATAAAAGATAATAACTCAAATTCAAATTAAGTGACTTTAATTTGTTAACTATTATATTAAAAAAAATCTTAGAATATTAAAATATAGATTTTAGATATATCTTTTTTTTTGTTGAACTATTTTAGATATATCTTAACCTCCACCAAGAAGCTTGGAATTTTGTCTTGGTTATAATAAAAAGTCTTTGATAAAGAAAAGGGAAAACGGAGGTGGAATCCGCGTCACATATTATTATTTTAATGATTATGAAACCCTATAATTATATGTCCCATCAAGTGAAATTAATAGTATTAGTTTATTCTTCAAAGGTTGCTACTTAAATTAATCAAAGGTTCTTTAGTTTTGATTAAGGCAAAAATAATTGAAACCGAATTTGTGTTTTTTTAAGTTAAAAGAGTTTGATCCAATGGCCAATGCATCTAGTTATACTCCAAGTTATTCTAGACTCATTGTCCTTTGGGTTATTCTGGATTGGCACCCTAATGTGTGATTAGTTTTATGTGTGGTCTCTGTATGTTCGCATATCGTCAAGATGGGGATCGTATTGTGTTCTTGATACATTGAATAAAAAATCCAGAAAAAATTTCTTGGTATCTTTTGTCTTTTTTACTTCTTTACATTTGTGTTAATCCTTCCTACTTTTTCCTTTTCAACCTTCCATCTTCATCTTCTTCTATTTCTCTCTTTATGCATGACCTTCGTTGATGGAAGTCTCACGAATTTTTTCAAAATACTACCTTCGCAAATTTTTCGAACTACTACAATCTAAGAACTTAAATGAATTGCTCTTCCCGACAATTTCTTTTCTTTTTTATCTATATGTGAACCTCCATAACGGGAGATCCTCAATATAAAAGTAAACAAAAACTCTACCCAAACTGTCAATTTAGACCCCCAATTGGACCGCTTGTTTCTCTCTTGGGCGGTTTAATTGATAGTTTAGATTGGTGGTTTATGTAGTCATGTTGAAAAGTAAAATAAAAGTTTGGGAGGATAATTATAAAATCTAAAGTTAAGGGCATACTAGGAAATTAGGTCCAAACCTGAATAATATGCTAAAAAACTCATTTCGTACTACAATTTTACCCCTTAAATGAAACCCCGCCCAAATCAACGTGAAAAAATATTTTTGAAAATTTCTAAACAAATCGTAGTTTGCTCTTTTACAATATTTTGCATTTCTTCTTTTTCATTTGACCGACACATTGACCAGCAGTAACATTTTGGCTAAAACATTTTTCGATTTGTTTTCTGAAGAAAGAATGATTTCCGCAATTTTTGTTATGTTTTCGACATAAACAGTAGACTAATGCACTTTTTTTAATTTATCATTTGCAAAAATTAAAATGTTATGCATATTATCCTTTGTATCTGACAAACCCATTAATAGAAAAATAATATTTTGGGTAATGCATCATATATGTTGTTAAGAACATAATTATGTATGTCGTAAATATTTTATAACAAGACAGGGCAATTACATATGCCGTAAACACTTTATAACAAGTCTATGACATTATTGTACATGTTGTCAACAATTTATAACAACACAATTATATTTGTTGTCAACCGTTTATAAAAACATATTTATATATATTGCGAGCATAAAAAGGTAAAAAAAAAAAATTATTATGAAAAAATAGGGTTGTTTTGTCAACTGTCTAAAAAGTGTCAAAAAAATGGGTTTTATCCTGAGTGATTTTTTTTACTATTTGAACCTAGATTTTGGACTTTTCATGTATTCTTTCATTAAGTTTTAGGTTTTCATGTTCTTCACCAACAAACATAGAATTGAGTCCGTTCATGAAAACAGAGGGTTTGTTATTCACGAAGAGAAGATGACTACCCAAACTAAGTATCAACCCTTTTTCGACTCGATGCACAAGTATCAACCCTTTTTCATATTGGATCTTTTTTTGTTGAGAATCGTCAATTTTTTTATTTAATTGCATTTAAACACAAAAGGAGTTTATCTCCACATTTATGCAAACCTAGAGGATCACGCGGGAGGTTGATCACACTTTAAAGGGTTAATCGAGAAATAACCCTTGTCTCTCGTGCGAAAACTAATGCTTAGATTTGTCCTACTAAAGTAATAATAATTTTGACTTTTTTTAATCCAATTTTTGTAGACAAATGCTAAACGAAGTTGTATAATTGCTTCACAAAACCATTTGCTAGACACATTCGTTCTTTTTTTTATTAAATTGCGAAACAACACCAAAAATTGGTTTATCGGTAATGAAGTAATTCGGGAGGTGCCAATAACATTAGCACCTCCCATCCAATCTCCACCCGATCAAGAAGGTTTCTCAAGACCAAGATTAGAAGATTACTTTCCTTATTATTTGTAAATAGAAATAAGATGTTTCTATACTTGTTATTATATTTTCTCCTTTTATTTTCTTTCTATATGTAAGTTATTTCTTGTACAACTCTATATATATTTGTTTATCAAATCAATAAAGCTACCTTTGATTCAATACAATAGTGCTGGTTTTCATATTTTATCATGGTATCACGAGCATAAGGAGTTCTTATCATCTCTACGATTTATTTGGGATTCTTATCTTCTGTTTAAGCTTCAAAACCGCACTCAAAGGTCAGTTCGTTTATCTTTCTTATCATTATCTTTCCTTATCGAATCCATTCATTCACAACAAAAAAAAAGGCAGATTCAATTTTTTTTTACAATCGTTTTTCGATTTGCTTTGGCGGAGTTAAAACGACCATATATCGTTTTCTCTTTCTAGTTTTATATTCTTACAACAGAGATTCATCTGGTGATAAACAGAGTGAAGAAATTACATCAACATGATGAACTCATGTTATTTTTTATGTCTTTTCACTTCAACATAATTTTTTGGTGAAAATATTTTGAGTATTCAATCAGTAAGAGTTGTTTAGAGTTGGAAATAATTTCATCACAACCAGAGTTTAACAACCACTTTGGTCGGATTTGTTTTGGTCTCACATAGACCAGACAACTTACCAAACGCATAGATCAGAATTAAAACGGCCAAAGCCATCATCAACAATCTTGATTCGTTTACAACCGGTTCTCTCTCTTGTTTAATCACGACCACAGTTACAACGACCAATTTGGTCGGATTCTTTGGTCTCACATAGACCAGAAACCTTACTACATAGACTTAGAACAGGGACTCGACCTCTAACGGCGATTCAACGCCATTTTTTCTTATCATCTCATCAGACTAACATTTTGGGTGATTTTCATATTATTCGTGTCAACCTTCTCTGTCACTGATTTATGGCTACATTTAACACTGTTGCAACTTATTCGTAACGGTTCCTCTCATGTCACTGACTCTGCTACATTAGCTATACGGTTGCGATTACCCTCTGACCACGTATTTGCTACATTAGAGATAGATCACCTCTGACCACGTATTTGCAACAGATCTGACTTTACAGAACTGTCGTTTTTCTTTGTTCAATACTCTCTCAACATAGCACACTGTTTGACCTACTTCCGGACTTCTAACTCCGTGATTATATTATTTTTCTCAGACAACATTTAATCATGTCTGACGAATCACCATCATTTTGGTTGGTATTTCTTATCAAATATTTTAGCATTCCGACAATGATTTTCTTGTCAACTTTAAACACAACAATATTATTTTTGTTGTCGCTCCTTCAGTCAATATTTGACATTTCTACGACAATGACTTACTTGTCGACTTTACCGACAACGCTACTTGAGTTATCACTTCTTCAACCTATTTTCCATACTTATTTTTTCTTTAGCAGACTCTTACAACTTATTCTCTCGAGTTTTTCTACTAATTTTTGCCGACACATGATTTATATTCCTTCTCCTTCATTGAGATCGATTCTTTTTCCCGGTATAGATACTGGTGACCCTAGCCCTACGGCTACGTGATGGGCCTAAAAGGTTACCCTAAATAGGTTTCCACCCGCAAGTATACGGGCGTCAAGTAATAGTTCCGGTAAGACCGGTTCGTTCCTCAGAGACTAAGTTAAACTAAATTCTAACCTTAAAACTATTGGGATTTTCAAAAGTGGTTTGATGAAGGTAAAATAAAAATATAATATAAAACTCAAAAAAAATAAATAAACAAAGAAATAAGTCGGTATTCAGAAAAAGGGAACCTAGGGTTTTCGAATCCGTCTTCGTAATAATTCTAACGACAATTTAATTTTGATCTAATTCAAGTGTTCTTTATATAACTCAGGTTTTAGTCCATGAACGGTCTAAAAATCCGGAAGATTTTATCGTTAAAATGGTAAAAACTTTAATAAATTATCGAGAAAATAATTATTATGACTTCGTCTAAAACCCTAGATATAAAATTAGTTCTTCATAATAGAGGATGGAAGCTTAACTATATAGAAAAATGAGAGAAAAGTAGAAAAGTTGGATTTCTTACTGATTTTGTAGCCAAACAGAGCCTAAGGAATTGAATTTCTTCTGTTTTTTTCTGAAATCTGCCAAACGCACCCTCTGGGAAAACGATTTTCTCGTCTTCCCGGAAATGGTTTCCCTCTGGGAAATTTATTTTCTCACCTTCTTCAACCTCCTGTTTCTCTCTCTAAACTTTCTGTTTCTTTCTCTTTTCTTAATCTTTCTGTTAATTCTCTCTCTCTATCTCTCTCACAAAGACAAAGTAATTAAAATCAAAGAGATATAAAATTGAAATAAAAAATTACCTCCATTAAAGCTCTCGGGTTTCTCTCTCTCTCTACAATATCTCCCTGTTTCTCTCTCTAACTTTCTCTCTTCCTCTATAATCTCTCTCTCTCTCTCTCACTAAGAAATTAAGATTACAAATCAAAGAAACAAAAATCAGAAATTAAAATAAATTGAATTTAAGCTCTCGGTTTCCCTCTCTCTATCTACTGTTCTTCTTTAAACCGTTTCTCTCTCTACTGTTCTATCTCCAAACCCCTTGATCTTTCTTAGCCGAGAGGACCCCAAAGATGAGATGAAAATGTGATAAATGTCCCGTTTTATTCCGAATGAAGCGTCAAACTCCAAATAAGGTACCTACCAAGAAAAACACATAAATAGTTAGAAATAAAACCCGAAACGAACTAACTCATCGAAGTTAAGTGATCCAAATGTGGCATTTTAACGCCACATCAAACATCCCCAAACTTAGAATTTGCTAGTCCCCGAGCAAACAAACTTAAAGTAAAATCCTAACTCACTTTCGGAGGAATCCCGGTTGCATTTAGCGTATGCAACAAGCCGTTAAACCCCTAGGTTACCCCTAGTGGACGAGTGTCGTCTCGTGAGGGTTTCCAGTGAATATACCCACAAAATTCAAGATTTCAAAGACATAAAAGAGTTCAACATCGATGTAAATAAGATAATGACAATTAATGACACACTCAAGCATGCTAAACAAGCAAATCAAAATCGATAAACGCATATAAATGTTAAAAGTCTCCTCACTAGTAATCTCATCCTAAAATGTAAGTGTCCAATCATAATGAGCATCATCTAAGTTCAAAGTCACAAAACCTCGATTCCTATCTTAGTACATTTCGCCTCGACTTTAGCCTCACGGTCATACACTCTTAAACATGAAATCACTTAAAAATAGATAATACGGTTCACTCTAATGTGTGAGCATGGAATAAAGAGAAACTCAACACATACAAAACAAATGAGGATAACAAGTTTTAGAATGAAATGATCTCTAAAGAATGGAAATAACCACTAAAATGGAATGGGGAAGTTCACTCACCCTTCTCACCCAATCTACCCTCTAACAATGTTTCCTGAAGGTCAACAGATACAAGTAATGAGATGGAAGTAATGACAACCCGAGAATGTCGACGTCTTGAATAAAAAGAACGCTCAAACAACTACTAAATTTAGCTTTTGCTTTGAACACTTTATTATTCACAACACAAACAAAATAACAAGTAAACTCAATCTTTTTTTTTTCACTTTTTTTTTCTTTTTTTTTTTTCATTTTTTTTTCATATTTTTCTTTTTTTTACTTTTTTCATAACAAAACAAGAACACTAACACTTGTATTCTCAACAAACAACTTTTTCTTCATTCTCACTTTGTTTCACATTCTTCTTTCTATACTTTCCAAGTCTTCATTCTCGGGAGTAGTATGTGAATGGGTGGTGGAGTATCCGTTTCCCTAAAGTTGACACTATTGTCGGGTTTCGTGGGCTACAAGAGTAAGGTCGCTATCCTGATGTCACTCCTAGTGGCTAAGAAAGTTGAGCTCATGAGATCGTCTAAGCTCTTTGAAAAGTTACGAGGTTGAGTAGCTCTTCATTCTACTCAGAGTTAGCGCAGAAGAGTACACTCGAAAGCAATATAAAGGCTCAGATATCTCACATGGGTTTGAGTCTCCACTAATGACTCTTCTAGGTCCCTCAGAAATGTTTCTTCTTCCTTAGGATGCTACTCATATGATCAGAAAACAAACACTAAAGGACTTGACATTCATGAAAAAGACTAAGAACATGCATAACATTCACCAAAACTGAAACACATGCATCAACATACTTAAGCATACCACTAAAGTCATATCAAATCTACCAAAAATTTTCAAATTTGGTCAATATTGAACTCTCTTGTCTTTTGAAACCCCATGGTCATGGCTGAAAGTCATACCCCATCCCCAAACTAAAAACTAACATTGTCCTCAATGTTTCAACCATATACTCACCAAAAGATAAGACATATTAATTTAAAGAGAAGAATGGAAAGAAATTACCATAGCCGGTGGAGTAAGAGATACTACTACCGAGACTCGTGTATGAACAGGTTCCAAGTTGATGTCGAGCTCGTCGCCATCCCCAAACTTGGAACAAACTATGCCTCAGAAGCAAAACAAGTAAGAAATGCTCCTATGACCAACAAGAGATATGAGAATGAAACACATAAGATCATGACCATAAAAATGACCACTAACGCGGGTACACACGATTGCATTGAGCTATGCAATTAGCCGTTGATTCTCTTGCTTTCACAAGAGCACGAGTTTTGTCTCGTGGAGGGTTTCCAGAGATGATACCCACAAACATCAAGACCCATCTCAATCAGTCAAAGATCATACAATAAGAGACGGAAATTTTGGGGGTCAACCCAAAGAAAGCTATTTGCCGGTGCTAATCGTCTCACAAAAAGATCAGAAATGTAAAGTGCACATGAGACGATAAAAGAAAACAAGCCATCCCCAAACTTAGTGGGTGCACAGTCCACTAAGTAGGCATAAATAGAAGGAACGACAACAAAGAAATCATCAAAAGGATCGACGTACACGTGAAGGGTCAAAATATCAGTCGAAGGCAAAAAATCATCTGGAAGCTTAGTGGACAGAATATCCACTATGTCCATAGATGTCTTTGGAAAGACGTCAGAAATGTCCCAAAAGGGATCAACAACCGAGTTTGAGATCATGTGGAAAGTCGAACTAGACTCTAAGGGTAAGGCAGTATGCTCGGGGACCAAGTCAAGGTCCATGGTTTCCTTAGGTAAATAATCTGACAAACTATCCAACATGTCTCTAACTACTATGTCATCAACATCCTCAAAGGCATCTGGAGCCTCGCAGTCAGTTATAATATCAGGCCTTCCTAGCATTGCATCTAAGACTGACTCCTTACATGTGTCAAAAATCGGATAGTTCATAATCGTGTCATCCTCAAACTTGCTCATAGAGCCATCATCCTGAACATCAAAGTCTGGTATAGTCCTATCATAATGAGACGATAAAAGTTGAGATAAAGACGAAACAAGGTCATCAATATTTTCGGGCTCTTGGGTCCTCTCAGTAGATTTATCGACATTTAACTTAGTACTAGGGTTAGACGTATTACCCTCGTCATCGTACCTAGTACCCTCTTGAGTTTGGGGTGGTGAAACCCCTTCCTCGTCGACAAATGACTGTGACTCGAGCGTCTCTATCTTTTGAGTTAAGGACTCAATCCTCTGCTTCGTTTGAGTAGCAAATTGTGACATCATCTCAATAAGACGACTCTCGGACTCTGATCGAGATCTATCTTCAAGAGTCTCCTCATAACAAGGCTCACCAGTGTAATAAAATGAAGACTCTTGATAATAACTCCCTCCGTATATACTAGGATCATACCTGCCTCTAAAGTCATTGGTCTCAGAATAGTGTGGACTATAAGGTCTCTCATACATATTTGGTGTCGGACGATATCCATCACTAATCTGACCATCTCTATACATCTGTCGGTATTCTGCTAGTGTCATACGAGATCGATCAGGTTCAGATGGTCTATTCCTCTCACTAATCGGATCATCTCTACACATTCGTTGATAATCTCCGAAGGTCATACCAGGTCGATTAGGCTCAATTGACCTATTCCCCTCATTAACCCGTCGGTGTTCTCCTAGGGTCATACCACGTTGGTTAAGCTCAGCTCTACGCAACTGTTGGTATTCTCTTAAGGTCATATCAAGTCGGGTAATGATGGAACTCTTCAGATCAAGGTCATCATCATCATCATGGAATGACCAACCGTTAGAATAACGTGCCATGATCTCACAATGTTCAAGGAACAACACACAAGCTATAAATGTAAACTACCAACCAATTACACACAAGTAGAAAGAAAGAGATAGAATACGATACTAGCGAATGCTCCTCTCGTTTCGTTCTTCCTTCCGATTCCTTTCTTTTCCTTCGCTCCTATGTTCTTTTTTTTCGGCTTTTTCCTTAGAGTAGTTCCTGAAAATAAGAAAGAATCAGAAACTACGAAAATAAACAAAAACGTCTAAGTTAACAAATAACACTAAACTAATGAACAAAACAAACAATATCCAAACTACTAAACCTATCCCCGGCAGCGGCGCCAAAAACTTGATGGGCCTAAAAGGTTACCCTAAATAGGTTTCCACCCGCAAGTATACGGGCGTCAAGTAATAGTTCCGGTAAGACCGGTTCGTTCCTCAGAGACTAAGTTAAACTAAATTCTAACCTTAAAACTATTGGGATTTTCAAAAGTGGTTTGATGAAGGTAAAATAAAAATATAATATAAAACTCAAAAAAAATAAATAAACAAAGAAATAAGTCGGTATTCAGAAAAAGGGAACCTAGGGTTTTCGAATCCGTCTTCGTAATAATTCTAACGACAATTTAATTTTGATCTAATTCAAGTGTTCTTTATATAACTCAGGTTTTAGTCCATGAACGGTCTAAAAATCCGGAAGATTTTATCGTTAAAATGGTAAAAACTTTAATAAATTATCGAGAAAATAATTATTATGACTTCGTCTAAAACCCTAGATATAAAATTAGTTCTTCATAATAGAGGATGGAAGCTTAACTATATAGAAAAATGAGAGAAAAGTAGAAAAGTTGGATTTCTTACTGATTTTGTAGCCAAACAGAGCCTAAGGAATTGAATTTCTTCTGTTTTTTTCTGAAATCTGCCAAACGCACCCTCTGGGAAAACGATTTTCTCGTCTTCCCGGAAATGGTTTCCCTCTGGGAAATTTATTTTCTCACCTTCTTCAACCTCCTGTTTCTCTCTCTAAACTTTCTGTTTCTTTCTCTTTTCTTAATCTTTCTGTTAATTCTCTCTCTCTATCTCTCTCACAAAGACAAAGTAATTAAAATCAAAGAGATATAAAATTGAAATAAAAAATTACCTCCATTAAAGCTCTCGGGTTTCTCTCTCTCTCTACAATATCTCCCTGTTTCTCTCTCTAACTTTCTCTCTTCCTCTATAATCTCTCTCTCTCTCTCTCACTAAGAAATTAAGATTACAAATCAAAGAAACAAAAATCAGAAATTAAAATAAATTGAATTTAAGCTCTCGGTTTCCCTCTCTCTACTGTTCTTCTTTAAACCGTTTCTCTCTCTACTGTTCTATCTCCAAACCCCTTGATCTTTCTTAGCCGAGAGGACCCCAAAGATGAGATGAAAATGTGATAAATGTTCCGTTTTATTCCGAATGAAGCGTCAAACTCCAAATAAGGTACCTACCAAGAAAAACACATAAATAGTTAGAAATAAAACCCGAAACGAACTAACTCATCGAAGTTAAGTGATCCAAATGTGGCATTTTAACGCCACATCACTACGACACTTTTCTCAGGAACTATTCTTTCCATCCACCCTACTTCGTGGATTATCGATAGTGGAGCTTCAAACCACGTCTGCTTTTCATTACAGTGTTTTAGTTCGTACGAACTTGCTCCTCCATCACTTTACGTTCAAATTCCTGATGGGAGTACCCTTCCTGTTAAACATATCGGTAAGGTAGTTTTTTCTGACTCTTTACATATCGAAAATGTTTATCATATTCCTAGTTTCAAGTTTAATTTGATTTCTGTACGACAATTATGTAAATCTTTAAATTGTCTTGCGACTTTCTCACCTTCCCACTGTGTCTTTACGGAAGTTTTGACAACCCGCCTGGTTGGACAGGCTGATGAGGTTGGCGACCTCTATATTTTACGTTGTAACTCTAAAGCACTTACTCTACATAAGTCGCTTGACATTTGGCACCGCCGACTAGGACATCCAAGTTTGAATCGCCTCAAACACTTATCTCAACGATTTGATTTTATTCACTTCGACTCCACGCATGACTGTACAATTTTCCCTATGGCTAAGCAATCTAAATTGCCTTTTCAGAAAAGTACAACAGTTAGTACTTTTTCTTTCCAGTTAGTTCATGCTGACATTTGGGGACCGTTTCCCGTTCCTTCGCTCACAAATAAGCGATATTTTCTCACCTTAGTTGATGACTATTCCAGATATACTTGGACATTTCTTATGCAGTCCAAGTCTGAGACTAAGAAATATTTAGAATATTTCTTCAATTTCACAATTAAACAGTATAAAAAGACTATTAAGTCTGTTTTTTCTGATTCGGCAACCAGCTCTACCTGCCCTATTCAGACTTTTCGTTCCGACAATGAAACTGAATTTCTCACTAAGGACTTACAATCTTGGTTTCAGTCGAATGGTATTATCCACCAACGCAGTTGCGTTTATACTCCACAACAAAATGGGGTCGTTGAACGCAAACATAGACATTTGTTGGATGTCGCTCGTGCCTTGCGATTTCAAGCTAATCTCCCCCTCAGTTTTTGGGGCGAATGTTTAAAAACGGCAACTTACTTAATTAATCAGATGCCAACTCTAATTTTATCACTTAAGTCACCTTATGAGGTTTTATATGATACTCCACCAGACTACTCGACCCTCCGTGTCTTCGGGTGTCTGTGTTTTGCTCATAATTTTAAAGCTACTACTAAATTTGATATGCGAGCTAAACCAGGAATTTTTATCGGGTACCTTTATGGAAAAAAGGGTTACACCATTTATGATCTAGAGACTAAAACTTTCTATGACTCTCGAAATGTAACTTTTTTTGAAAACAAATTTCATTTTAAGTCAGTTACTGACGATTCATCTGACTCACACATTTTTACACCTTTGAATATTTTGGATGACCATGTGCCTTCTCCCGACACTTTTCAGACTCCATCGCGACACAATATTTTTTCACCCCCACCTTTAGTCGAGTCTTTTCCCTCGCCTTCGGTTGATTCTCCTCGTTTGTCTTTTATTATGACGACGCCTCCTATTTCAGGTAGGCCCCTGACTCCCTCTGATCCCAGCAAGGATATACCTTCATCATCTCCTGTAGAGGTGCCAATAGCTTCTTCTGATAGTGCATCTTCTCCAGACTTTTCTGCTTCCGCTTCTCCTCGGCCTTTTACCACCAGTGGCACTTCATCACTCGACTCTCTCGCTGAGGAATCTGATAATCCTACACGACCCATTCGTGTTAGGAATCCGCCTGCTTATTTGGCTGACTATATTCTTTCTAGTTCAGAAACGACATCTTCGCGCACTCCTTATCCACTGGTCGACTATATCAGTTTCGACCGTTTTAATAATTCTCATAAGGCTTTTCTAACTTCCGTCATCACCACAGAAGAACCAAAATCTTACAAAATCCCTTCTGCTTCTCCAGAATGGCGTGAGGCGATGACTAAAGAGATTTCAGCTCTCGAGACTAATAATACTTGGTCTCTGACTTCCTTGCCACCTGGCAAGAAACCCATTGGTTGTAAGTGGGTTTACAAAATTAAATATCGTTCGGATGGATCTATCGAACGTTATAAGGCACGCCTCGTCGCCAAAGGATATACCCAGGTTGAAGGTGTCGACTATCATGATACATTTGCTCCAGTTGCCAAATTGGTAACTGTTCGAGTCCTTCTATCCCTTGCGTCTATCCAAGGATGGTCATTGCATCAATTAGACGTCAATAATGCTTTCCTCCAAGGAGACTTGGAAGAAGAAGTCTATATGACCATTCCTCCAGGTTTTAGTAGCAAAGGTGACACTAGAGTTTGTCGCTTGAACAAATCATTATATGGTTTGAAACAAGCTTCAAGGCAATGGTTTGCTAAATTTTCATCCGGTTTAAAAGGCGAAGGTTTTTCTCAATCTTCGTCAGACCATTCTCTTTTCAATTATTTTAATGGTCCGACTGCTATCTATATTCTTGTCTACGTAGATGACATCATCATTACCGGCAATGACAACAAGGAAATTGACTCCCTTTGACAACGTCTTGAGAAACGATTTTCTCTTAAAAATCTCGGACGACTTCAATATTTTTTAGGCCTAGAAGTATCTAGGTCCCCTAAGGGTATTTTCCTCTGTCAACGGAAATACACTTTAGACATTATCCGTGATTTTGGACTTCTCGGAGCCAAACCGAGTTTATTTCCTATGGAACAACACTTGAAATTATTACCTACAGATGGTACACCTTTAGACGATCCTACTTCTTTCCGACGTCTAATTGGTCGACTTCTCTATGTCACTGTAACGAGGCCTGATATCGTCTTTTCAGTGAATTATTTAAGTCAATTTATGCAGCATCCTCGTTCAACACATATGGATGCTGCGACTCGAGTGCTAAGATATTTAAAGGGGACCCTCGATCATAGGATCCTCCTTTCTTCTTCTAGCTCTTTGACACTTTCGGGTTTTACTGACTCTGATTGGGCCAGCTGCCCTATTACACGTCGTTCCACCACCGGCTACTTCACAATGCTTGGTGCGAGTCCATTGTCTTGGAAATCTAAGAAACAACCGACCGTCTCCCGGTCATCTGCTGAGGCAGAATATCGTGCCCTTGCTTTCCTTACTGCCGAGCTCCAATGGTTGAAATACCTTTTCCAGGACCTTCGGATTTCAATTCCAGAACCTTTTCAGGTCTTCTGTGACAATAAGGCGGCTATGCATATAGCTTCCAATCCAGTTTTCCACGAACGCACTAAGCATATCGAACTCGATTGCCACTTTGTTCGTGAGAAGCTTGAAAGTGGTCTTATTCAGATCTCTCATGTTCGCACCACCGATCAGGTGGCTGATATTTTTACGAAGCCTTTGGGTTCTGACCAATTTCACAAGTTACTTCCCAAGTTAGGCTTGACTCAACTTCCTTCTTCCGCTCCAACTTGCGGGGGGGGGGGTAATGAAGTAATTCGGGAGGTGCCAATAACATTAGCACCTCCCATCCAATCTCCACCCGATCAAGAAGGTTTCTCAAGACCAAGATTAGAAGATTACTTTCCTTATTATTTGTAAATAGAAATAAGATGTTTCTATACTTGTTATTATATTTTCTCCTTTTATTTTCTTTCTATATGTAAGTTATTTCTTGTACAACTCTATATATATATTTGTTTATCATATCAATAAAGCTACCTTTGATTCAATACAATAGTGCTGGTTTTCATATTTTATCAATCGGTTTTATCCAGCAATGTTAAATCTTAAATTGTTAAATACAACTATGTTTTAACTCTACAAAATTATTTACTAGACCTATCATTTTCTTTTGTTAAATTATTAAACACAAATATAATTTGTTTTATTAGTGTTATCTAGCAAATATTACATTGCCAATCTCAAAAAAAAAACATCACTCCAAATTAAACCCGAAATATAATAAAGATAGAATAGATAGAATCTCTTTTTGAAAGGATTACTAATTTAACTCTAATACAATTTATTTTATAATTTTTAAAAAAAATTTACTAATTTGACTTCAAAAATTGTTGCACGTGCTATATTTGAGAAAGTAAATCTTTTTGTCAAGGTAATTTTGAAAGAAAATGCTCCAAATCCACGATTATATATAGGTTGGAATCGGTAATGTCAACCTTGTGCATTCGAATGGGCTATTGGGTTCTACCTGGAATTACAGCATGGGATGCTTTGATTGGAATATAATATTTTTTGGTTATTTGCTAAAATTTGGTTAACTCTTTAGCTTAATGTTCGATTAATTTTTTTTATGAACAATTAATTATGGTAATAGAAATTTGAATCCGAAGATTTTTAGAGAAAAATTCGGTTATATTTGATTTTTTGCTTGTGGCGTTGGTTTTGCAATTTAATAAGATACTTAATTAGTTTTGTTTAGTTATTTTTTCAAATAATTCTTTTGAGTAAAATAGAGTCGTGTATAGCAATGGAAGAGAAATTCCGTTATACTTAATTTTTATTTTGGGTGTTGATTAGCAATTTAAGACACTATTTTAATTAATTTGATTTAAATTATTTTTGTCCAAGAGTGTCTTTAGTAAAATTAGAGTTGCGTATAGCAGCATCTTTTTTTTCACTCTTTTCTTCTTCTTTTTTTTTGATGAAATTTTCACTCTTTTCTTGAATGATTTCTTAGTTTAATACTTAAATAGATCACTTTAGAAATAAAATAAAAATAAAAATATATTGTTGCCTCAATGAAAATTTACAGACTCCAATGATCTTTCCATTGATATTTCAATGGCTGACCAAAATTATAAGAAATTCCTAAGAGCATAAACATAGACCTTCATATTTGACTTGAGTCTAGGAAGAAATAAGAGGAAAATAAATGAAAATGCACATTTGAAGTTAAAATTCAACTTTGTGCTAAGTCCTAAATTGTAACTAATTGTTTTTAATTATTTGAGTGTAAATTTTTATTTGGCCGCGATTTTGGAGAATAAAGAAAATTCTTCGGAGAATAAAAATTTAGTAAATAAATATTGACTCATGGGTATATTTTGTTTTTAGTCCAGAAGTTGACTTGATCAAACATTGCTCCTTAATCTTCATCTTCTCTCTCCCTCCCTCTCTCGCTCTTTCTCTCTTTCTCTCTTTCTCTCTCTCTCTCTCTCTCTCTCTCTCTCTCTCTCTCTATATATATATATATATATATATATATATATTGTTTTTAATTATTTGAGTATATATTTTTATTTGGCCGCGATTTTGGAGAATAAAGAAAATTCTTCGGAGAATAAAAATTTAGTAAACAAATATTGACTCATGGGTATATTTTGTTTTTAGTCCAGAAGTTGACTTGATCAAACATTGCTCCTTAATCTTCATATTCTCTCTCCCTCCCTCTCTCGCTCTTTCTCTCTTTCTCTCTCTATCTCTCTCTCTCTCTCTCTATATATATATATATATATATATATATATATCTTATTCCTTCCCTCTTCTTCTCTTGGTCTCTCTCGATTCTTCATTGGCTATCTCTTATATCTCTCTCTCTCTATTACTCTCCCTATCTATGTCTCTCGATCTCTCACTATTTGTCTCTCAATCTCTCACTGTTTCTCAATCGATCTTTCATTGTTTCTCTCCCCCTTTCACAGACACCGTCCCGACAACATGAAGTGTTCCCTTCGTCCGAACTTGACATCGAGGAGGGTTTCTAGTGGGACCCTCCTCGAGAATTTCGTGGCAACGAAAAATTTCGTGTCCCCAAAGTGTTTTGTGGTCAAGACCATTTCGTGGCTACAAAACGTTTCGCGGCTACAAAACGATACGTGGCCACAAAATGTTTCGTGACTAAAAAACGTTTCGTGACCACGAACTCTGTGATTTTCACGGATAGATCTATACAGACCGAGAGAGAGGGAGAGAGTGACTGAGAAAAAGAGACAAAAATGTCTAGAACGAGAGAAATAATGAGAGGCGATCTACAATGAAAGAGAGAAAGATCTAGAGTGAGAACGACGTGGGGATAGTCAATAAGAGAGAGAGAGAGAGAGAGAGAGAGAGAGAGAGAGGGCAATAGTGAGTTAAAGAGGAGAAGAAAGGAAAGAGAAGAGCTGACAATGGTGGTAACCGGAATGGTGGTGGTGCGAAGTTGTGGTGGTGAAGGTGATAAAGAAGATGAAGATTAAGGGGAAATGTTTGATCAAGTCAGTTTTTGGACTAAAATAAAATATTCCCCCAAGAATGTACAAAAAAACATGAATTCTCTAGAGAATTTATTCCGTAGAGATTATTCTTTATTCCCCAAAATCGCGACCTTTTATTTCTATATGCCTTTGTAGTGAAACTAAAATCAGATAAATATCATGTTTAAAGTCATTTTTACGATAAATGATTTTTCTTTATAACAAGAAACAAGGACATAACTAAAATTGTAGTTCATTTATTCTAAATGTAAGAGTAGATGAAGATGTATTTGTACCATTCATAAAAAGATATTTGAATAAAATGAACATAATTGGAGCCACTCATTTCATTCTCATAACTTTAAAGACTTCAAATTTTTCTCTACTTTTAGGACCAAACCCCAAACTTTGAATTAGATAAGAACATGAACCCATTTGTTTGTTGTACGGATAAAGATCAAAACAAAACTTTATTTTAAAATTTCATCAAATTTCAAGAAAAAAAAAGTAATAAAGAAATAGTAATGGGTCAGTTTTTGCAAAATCCAAACCCCACGTTTTAATACATAAAATGGGGGTAAGGGAATATATCAACCCAATGGGAAAAAGACAAATAAAAGTGGAATCATATAATATGGAGTTGTTTTAGAGTGAGAAAGTGGAGAAAGATGGTGCAAGTGGAAGGGGAGAGAATAGAGGAGTAGTATTCAATCCAAATGGGACGAGGCGTCTCGAAACACAACCACTACCACTTAAAGAAGAGTACCCTCCAATTACGGAATGAATTTGATGCTACTTTCCCATTCTTGGAAATTTGATTTCTCTTCTTCTCCACTCACTCCTCTCTCTCTCCCTCTCTCTCTCTCTCTCTTTTACCAATTTATCTACCTCACTTTTGTAGGTTTTGTGATATGCTAATATTCTTGCCTCTTAACATAACTAGGGTTAGTTTATTACCTTACCCTGGAGTAGTTAGAGGAGGTTACCATGGTTAGTTTCGTACCCAAACATGAGAGAAGAGAAATACTGTGTTTTTTTTTTCATTTATTACTAAAAAAAAATAAGAATGCGATTACAATACATATTAAAAATAAATTTAGGAACGTATGTCAAGAATCTGTTGCCTTAAGTTTTCCTAATCCATTTTGTTAGCTTATCAAGAGGGATATTGTTTTTTCTAGTTGTGTGCCTGTGTAGGAGAACTGGAACTGTTGAATTGAGGGATGAGGTGCTATGACTTGTTGAATGTGAGTTGTAGAATGTCAATGGATCGTTTTCCTGGTTCATGCAGATGTTAGATTAGACTTTAGTTGTCGCTTTCGATAATGATGTGCTTGTAGTTATAAGTAATCGCCCACCGAACTCCGGATAAAATGACTTTGGCTTCACTTTCTTCGCTCGAACGAGCTGAAAGAGTTTCTACTTTTTCTTCAATAAATTTGGCATAGGAATCATGAATTATAAAGCTAATTCCAATACAATTTGTAATGTCAGTAAATGAGGCATCTGTATTAATTTTATAATACGGGTAAATTGGCGGAGTGCAACGTTGAGAATATAATTGTTTAGTAGTTTTAACTATGCCAGGAGCGCGAGGGAATGATAAATTTTTTTAATAACTTGAGAGGGTTTATTAACGTTGTTTTCAAAATATTGATCATATCGTGTTTTCAAAATGTACCATAAGATAGTAGAACAATGGATGCCATTTGAAGTACATGAAATATTGTCTAAATCCTGCCAAGATAAAATCCAATCAGAAGCCGACTCAATGTTAGTGGATATAATATTGAAATAGAACCAAATATTTTTAGCAAATTGACAGTGAAGAAGAGCATGTTCAGGGGTTTCAATACGGGTACAAGTTGGGCATTCAAAATGATTGTCTATATATTTGCCAATTCTTTGAAGAACCGGGAGTTGAGGTGAACATCGGTTGGGATAACCGACGTTTTGAGCCTATCCGTAGTCCAATCCAAAGGGTTCTATTATTCTAAATTTCAATCCGAACCAATCAGTTTATGGTTTGGTTCAGTTACCGAATCAAACTATGCATGAACGGTTTGGTTCAGTTATTTAACCGAACCAAAGGTCAAAAATTTTTCAAGAACAAACTTTTGAATTTTCAACTTTAAAACTAGCTACTATTATACTTAGAACGTGCTAAAAAATAATATTATCTCACAAACCCTTAAGTCTACACGTACGTGATTAATTCGACATAGTTTATCACATTCGAGGAAGAGAAAAAAAATGATAAACAATTGAATCATACATTCTCACATATATAATATATATAGAAAGTAATAATAAATGGTTTGGTTCGGTTTCTTCAGTTATCCGTCAAACAAATTCATAGATCGAACCAAACCAAACCACTCGGTTTTTATATTTTAGTATCCAAACCAATCCGGATAACCATTGAATCGGTGTCCAAACCGTCCAAATCTGTTTGGATCGGATTGAGTTGATCGATTCGGATATTAAATGTGCACCCCTAACTGGGAGCACTCCAGAACAACATTTTCAAAGAAAGATTGAAATACGCGATAGTTTTAATAGTCCAAATGAATAGCCAATTTATATCATTATGATGTTGAGAATGCTGCATTGAGGCTAAATGATGATACATATATCCTACAGTGAATTTTCCGGATTAAGTGAGGGTCAACCAAATTTTGTTTTGTCCACCTTCGTTGAGATCCATCGATTTGATGAGGTTACAAGTGTGTCTGTCAAAAGTAGTTTTTAGGATCTGATCATTCCACCGTTTGTTATGAATAAGTTGGGAAACTTTTGTGAGAGCAGAATTGTTAGGATTCGATGGAGGAGGGCGGGAGTTCGGAATTCAGTGGTCATTCCAAATATTAATTTGAGAACCATTTTGCACTTCTCAAATAGCAAGAGTGTCTATAAGATCATAATGCTTACGAATGACGTTCCAGATCCAGGAATGCCCTTGCTTCGCCGGGCATGGGTTAGGAGTGCGATTGTAATATTTAGTTTTAAGAAGTTTAATCCAAACCGCCGTGGACTCAGTTTTAAGGTGTCAGGCTAGCTTGTTAAGGAAAGCTTTGCTATCCAAGTGAGAGTTGTGTACATCTAAGCCACCCAATTTTTTGGGAGACATATTTATGAACATGCTTTGGTGCATATAAAAGCTTATTTTTCTTGTTGAAAGAAGAGAAATGTTGTGTTGATACTCCCTCTAACAACACTCCTTTTAACGCTCCCACACACATAGACATGCACAAGTTGCATACCTAATATAATCCTATTTAGATTTGGTTTAATTGTAATTTGGCCTTAGCATTTCTTTTGTTCAACTTTCTTATTTGTCCAACTCTTCAATTTGGCGTTTGGCCTCAAAATTATATTTACGTTAGTCAAGTCTCTGTCCATTTACCTTTTCTCTGTAAAGTATTTATGTCGTATCATTTGACAATTTGTTCATGCCGAAATTGTTTCTGGTATATGAACGGTCGGCCAACTACAGGTGTCATTCATTGAAAAGGAAAAAATATCATCTTTCTTCTTTCCCTCTCTCTTATTTCACCACCACCACCATCATATCTCTTCAGATCTATCTCTCTAAACCAAAGGGGGTTCTTCTTCTCCATGGTGTTTCAGAACCCTTCTTCTTCCCGATGAAGTTTCAGATTTGATCCTCTTCTTCTTCTCGGTGGGGTTTCTATTTGAATCAGAAACAACATCAGATTTCTTCTTACTGAAACCTAGATGGGATTTCGATTTGGATTGAAACTAGATTGGGTTTCAATTTGTGAACCTTGATGGGTTTCAAGAAGAAGAAACCCGATCTTGAAGAAAAACTTCAATGAAGTTTAAGAAAGATCTAGAGAGAAAAAGAGACATTAGGAGGTGGTGGTGATTGTGATGAAGGAGGTGGTGGTGGTAAAGGAGGTGGTAATGGTGTAAGAAGAGAGAGAGTAATATAGGAGGAAAGATGTGTTTTTTCAAGATGAATGTCGTCGTCAGATGGTCGGGTGACCGTCTGCCAGTGACAATTCCAGCGGGAACAAATTGACAAAGGGCAGTGATAATGTCGAAAAGTGGTTTCCCAGTATCATCTAGAAAATAATTTTTTGAAATTCTTGATAGACTTTTTCTTCTTGCTATTGTAACAGAAACTTGGAGGTACACGTGAAAGAAACTAAGACACTCGAGTTAATATAATGCGCAACCGTGGAAATCAATAGAAATATAAAAGATTTGATTTCATCATATGACAAATCTATACGATTTAAAGGTTCGCGAGGCGATGATTTCCATCGTCAACGGTCGCCTGGTGGGTGTCGCTAGGTGGGATGGCCCAAGGAAAGAATCTCACATTATGATCGTGTCTTTTATCTGTAATGGCTCCACATAGGAAATTAGGATTTTGGCCTTATCTAGCCTTCCGACCAACTCTCATTTTCTCGGTTAGAGCAAATCTCTAGGTGTCGAGCTAACTTCTACAGTCGTTCGTGCTCTGTCTCTCGGATTAGAAGAGGACTCAGGGGCAGATCTTGCTCGAATCAACCTTTCTATTTTCTCATATACTACTCCCTCCGTCTCAAAATGAAAGTCCATTATTTCTTTTTGGGTTGTCTCAAAATGAAAGTCTCGTACCATAAAAAGCCTATAATATCCAATATTTTGGCAAATATACCCCTCCTTAATTCCATCAATATTAAGTGCATTTATTAGGAAAGATAATGCATGTATTACTTTTGTCCAATAAAATTCACTAGATTGAATAACAATAAATGCTAGCATTCCTATTTAATAAGGACAATATGGGAACACACAAAACGAAAATAAATCGAGTGAGTTTCGATAATGGACTATTAATATGAGACAGAGGGAGTATGACATAACTCAAGGTGTCAGAGAGGCTCGTTTTCAACCTCCCTAACAATCTTTCTGATTAGAGATTATTACTATTAATATATTAACTATACATTTCGTCAACAGATTTAAAATCCTGATATATCTTGAACAATTTCCATAAGACAACTTCTTTATTAATTTAGTATCTTCAAATGTCTAGATGTCTGAGATCTGCCCGCAAATTGCCCGAGCCCGATCTGTTCGTCGGTGTCCGATGTCCGAGATGAACATTATCCGTTCGGACCACCAAGTTTAGTCGGACGAGCACGAGAAAAAGGCTATAATCGGCCTTCCGTTCGAGTCTGACCGATAAGCCCGACCAATGGATATTTTCGACTTACTTAGACATTTGAATGGTATAAGAGGTAGTTATAATCAATTAAATCTAGTTAGCTAGGCTACACATTTACATGTGTGTGCATGGAAAAACTATGTTATAAAACTTTGTACTCTTATCTCTTTTATCTAAAAGAGTTTACAATGTGGAACTACGTTATCATTACAAAATAAGTTTTGGTCTCCACATTGTAATCCGACATCACTAGTGATAAAGAAAAAAGTGATTGGAGTTTCTTATAAAAGAGTTGAGGGATAGAACACTCTTGTTTAGCTACGTTTAAGAGTTTTTTTGGGTGAAATTTTAACAGATATCTTTTATGACTTGAAGAAAAGATTAAACATTGTGCTTGAGTCCGACTAGTCTTTTACTTGGATTGCACGACAATTTAGGCCGACTCAGACGAGCAAAAGAACAATCAAACTTTGTCAAGTGTCCGCCCACTATATTCGAATGTTCGAACGAATTAAGAGTTTGTCTATTCCATTTAGATTGCAAGAGTAAGTGACTATCGACTACCCGTCCTGTTTCCCACCCCTACCGTTTAATATCTTAAAAATTTGTCTATTAATGAACTAAATGTCCTATAATGGGGTGAAATATATTCAAGACTAATATGGACATATCTCTCTCTCCACTGTCCTCTTCATCATCACCATCCTAACATTTACTTTTCTTTTGTTTTGTTTGATTAATTTAATGGTGGTCTGATGTGGAACCCACTGAATACCCAAATGCAAGGGATGTGAAGAAATGAAAACCACCGAATCCGACGCTGACATCCGCCGCACCCTCTTTCAACTTGCCCCTCCTTTTCTGTACGAACCTTTCTTTTTCTTTTTTTTATTTTATTTTCGGTGGAGGATGAGAGCAGCCATTGTTCATGTCTTCTTTGTGGGTCCCACTTTTTCCTCTCTCCTTATCACCCACTCTCTCCTGATCTGATGATTCCTTCTTCATCTCAACACGCCTCTTTCTTTCCCCCAAAAGCCGTTTCTCTTCCCCTTCTCCACTCTCTCTACTTTCTCTCTCTTACTTTCTCTCTCTTACTTTCTCTCTCTACTTTCTTTACACCACTATCTTCCAAAAACACACTTGACCTCCCCATCCCTACCACCAACCGACCTTCCCTTCCCCTCTCCTTCCCCGTCGTTCCCCTTCTCCCTCTCTAACTCTTTTTCTCTCTCTCTCTAACTTCAACTTTTAATATTCAATTTGATAGTTTCTTTATGGATAACTATGAAACATAGTCCCCACTTGTCTCCTTCAATTCCACGTTTCCCACCTTCCTCCTCCTCCTCCTCCTCATCAACTATACTCTCTTTTTTTTTCTCCCCCTCCAATATCCATGGGACTTATACTTCATCATAAATATACTTCCCCACTCCCCACGTCTCCTGTCTACCACACTCCTCGCATCTCTCACCCTCCATTCTAACTCATTTTTATCCATCCATCAAACGATTCACATCTATATCATAATTCATTCATTAACAAAATAAAAGAAAATTAAATATAATTATTATCTTTATTATTATTCCGTCATAATTTGATAACCAAGAAAAGAAAGTTTTTCACCGGCAGAACTCATTTTTCCAGTTTCACATATACTAATAACTGAAATCCTTCACCGGAAAAAAATACTCTTTTTTTACCAAAATCTAACTCACCGGAAACAAAAAGGAAAAAAAAAGAAGATAATTTAGCAGCAAAATTACATCGAACTAAAGCTCATTATTAAAGAAAAGCCCTAGAGAGAGAAAGAGAACTTTGGTTCACCATCATTCATTAAGAGCTTCAATTTTCTCTCTCTAAAACTTTTATAGAAACAAATCAAGAAGTTTAGGTTCAATGCTTCTTCGTCTTTGATCTCCACTATCAAAACTAGTAGTAACAGATTCTTCTGAATTCATTGATGGTGAACGAGGAGATCGTTTTTCTGGCCGATTTATAATCACACCACCTCCACCTCCACCTCCTGAAGTTGTTAAGCAAAGATCAAGATCTTCTCCACCACCACCACCACCTGTATATCTCTCGATTTCTTCTTCAAATCCTTTCTTCCTTTTATTAGAACTAGGTTTTGATCTTGAATATGGATCTTTCATCATCATTTGTCGGTGATTAAGATCGGAAGACTGATCTGTTGTTAAAATTCCGTTCATCATTTCAGAAATCGGCCGTAAAGTACCACCTCTAAGAACAGTTTCTACTGCCGTTTGACATAGATTCCAGTTTCCTGTCCATAAAAGACCTACAGCTCCATTCACAGGATTTACTGTTCTTCCACAAGCTTCAAACAATAAAGATTGAAACAAAGCTGAAAAATAAAGAAAAATCATGAATCAGAACTATGAAAAAAAGAGGATCTGATGATTCAAATCAGGAGATATTTGATTATTAGGTTTCTTACCAGGTCTTTGAGATTCAGGAACGGCTGAAATGAAAGACATAAGACCAGCTCGACCAAAAAACTTAGCAACAAAAACAGTAGCATGACCTTGAGCTTCAGGACTTTCAATCCATTGTAAACAAGGTCTAAGAATGCAAGATTCACTGCATCCTTTTCGAAGAACTCGACATCCATTGCAACTCATTCTGATTACCTAGCTTCTTACTCTATAATCAAGATCATAAAACAAACTTTAGATCAAAAAGTTCTCAAAACCAAGAAAAATCCAAAATTCTTCTTCTTCTTCAAGCTAGTGAGAAGAAATTCTTTTCTTTGAATAGAGAGAGAGAGAGAGGAAAAAAGTAGAGAGAAAATGAAGACTTGGAAATTGGGACAAATGAGAAGGTGATATATATAGGTAGAGAGAAGTGTGGTTGAAGTAACTTAACCATAGTTAAGTATTTGAGTTAAGAATATAATACTACTCTTTATTTTATTTTTTATTTTTAAAAATTTGGGTTCCAAAGTCCCGGGCACTAGCGGCTCCGTGTTTCCGCGAAAGGTTATTCGATCACCGTTGGATTCCTTGAGTGGAATTCGAGAAGTGACCCTTTCATTCTTTTTTCATTTTCCGTACTGTATTTTCTCTCTCAACTCTGTACTATGATAATACCATATGTTTGTATTTTGTACGTATTTTTATTGTATTTGGGGTTACTTTGGATCTAGAATAAACCTATTCCACAATTAGTGTCTATGGTCCCAACGCCAAACTCCAAACACTTGAGAATGTAATTTCATAGGTGGTGGACTGTTTATAGTGATTTAGTGAGTATATGACATGACTCACAAACAAGACAATCAGCACCAAAATATGTTTGTTGGGATATTTTGATAACAAGGGTTGGTGTAAAGTTCCTATGTACACCCATTGTTGAATGTGTGACGACAAATATTTTTTTCTTGTATATCATCCTTTTACCTTTTATAACAATAAGAAAGAACTTTGGAATACAAATAATAGTTTTAAAGAGAAATTGTAAGTTTTATCAAATTTATTTGAGGCAACAAATAAACAAAACCACTTCTTTTGGTCCTCTCTTCTACCACACCACGACCATTTTTCCTTCATCTTTGTCTAAAACATTGACTCTCTCTCGCTTTTAAACTTTGATTGTTTCTCTTTCTCTTCGCATTGTTTAGCGAAAGTAATGGTTCCCTTCGTCAGAACTGTCTTTGCCTCAGACAAAGGGGGAAAGTTTTCGTGGATGGTTCCCACGAAACCAGGCACAAAATGTCTCGTGGTCGGTTTTATCGGAAACCCTCCTCGAGGGTTTTAAGAGTTACAGACAAAACCCTTTTTACGAATTTCGCCTGAACTCCCTAGTTCGTCTGAGATGATGGGGATTCCGACGACATAACCCCAACCTTTGTGAGAATTGTGAAGATAGGGAGAGAGGTTTACTAAAGAGGAGAGAGTTTCGGCAGAGAGGAGAGAGTGGAATTTGAAAAAAAAAAAATGAAGGGTGACAACAACAAAAGAAGTTCACTTGTGACCCTTGCCGATGTAGAAAAGAATGGTGGTGGAGGTTTGTGGGAAACAAAAACTTTTTCTGCTGAAAATTTGTTCTCTTGAAAATTTTCGTGTTTAACTGAAACAACGGCATTTTGTATACATATTAGTTATCATCTAAGATTAATCATAAAAAGGTAAATAATTTATTTGTAACATTCTAGGTGTTATGGGCATGGCTTTTGAGTTGGACAAATATCTTATCACAAAACCTAAACACAAAGTAGCCTAACAAGATATACATTAATAAATGATGCAGAGAATTGCTGCTAAAACGTTTAGAATAGGAGAAGATAAATAGGAACATTCTATAGGAAAAATGTAAGAAAAAAAATTATTACATGTTCTCTGTTTAGGTCTTGTTTTATTAGGCAGATTCTCACTATTCTCTAAATCTTTCAAATTCTATCGTTTTGTCAAGTAGATCATATCTTCATAGACCATATCCATAGAGTATAATTATTGGTCCAATATAAAGTGGAGCATTTCTAGAGAACTCTGGAAATTAAAATGGATTAAATTTGTAAGGATAAATTATATCATAATTATCAATCAACCTCCTAAAGGCAGCAAGAGAACCCTAAGAATGCCATTACAAAATCACGAGACAAATCATACTCCCTCCGTCTCATATTCGTAGTCCATTATCGAAACTCACCCGATTTATTTTCGTTTCGTGTATTCTCATATTGTCCTTATTAAATAAGAATGCTAGCATTTATTGTCATTCAATCTAGTAAATTTTATTGGAGAGAAGTAGTACATGTTGAAAAATATGAACAATTTGTTTTGTAAAGTTAATTTAATTTGAATATACTTTAGTTTGAAAATAACATTTGAATTTTAAATATATGTCTACTAGTTTTTGTGTTTGAATTATAAGTTTTATTTCAAATTAAGAAGATGTATCTCTACAACTAGTTTTTGTATTTGAATTATAAGTTTTATTTCAAATTAAGAAGATGTATCTCTACAACTCTCTACAACTTTAACTACTTTTATGAAAGATTGCAAACTTTCATAAAAGTTGTCTCATTCTTTATAAATAAGAGAATTAACAAGAGAACACTTCACTTAGAAAATAAGAAATATCTTTTTATTCTATAATAAACTCTTAGCCAAATCTTGATTGTTCTTGTGCTCCTTAAGTAAATCTTCACATATTACTTTGTGCAGATTTACATAAGGCTTGTCATATCTTGGGAGGCAATTTGCTCATAACCTATAAGTAATCTCAAGTGGAGAGGGAGCAAATATTGCTTTAAGGAAAGTGTATTTAAATACACGTTTCAAGTCTCTACAATCCCTATATTAATTTGTTGTATTACTAAATTTTTCTAACAGTACATGACTACATGCACTATCTTTCTTAGTAAATGCACTTCATATTGATAGAATTAAGGAGGTGCATATTTGTCGAAATATGGAATATCATAGACTATGTATGGTATGTGACTTTCATTGCGAGACAACCCAAAAAGGAATAATGAACTTTCATTTTGTGACGGAGGAAGTAATAATTATTTACAATGTCATACGAGTACTACCTTAAAAGCGCTCAATGTTTTCAAGGTGGTCTTCGGCTCATCCCACAAACAGGCCTCTAGACAACTTGTTGGTGTTAAGTTTTTTTTTTTTTTTTTCAAGTTGTTGGTGTTAAGTTGAAGAATTGTAGCACATGTGACACGAAAGTTTGGGTTGTCACAAATAATATACAAGACAAAGGTAGCTCGACCCTAAATAAAGGGGAAGGGTTTGGGATCGCAATCTATTTGAATAGCTCAAAGACATAAGTGCCACTCTAGCAGGGGGTTTTAGAGACTTCGAAAGTCCCATGTCAAACTTAAAAATGTTTTTACACAAAATATCAAACCTATAGTCGGAAACTACTGGGTTGTCATCACAATTCACATGTATTATATCTCATGTGAAGAGAGGGTGAGGAGGGAGATATGGAAAATAGTTTGCAGCTATAATGAATTTTAGATGCATTAAAAATCAAATACTATACCTAATTAAAAAATGTAATATATTAAAAATCAAAATTAACTTGATAATTAGTTTTGTACTCTCCATAAGGTGAAGTGTTTATTAAAAAAATAATTGAAAAGAAAGTAAAATAAAATGTGATTAAGAAATGAGAATCTAAAGATAGATATGAAATGAAAATGATGGAATAGAAAGTAGGAGTAATTAAAAGAAGAAAGAGAGGTCCCAAATTTTGTGGAACAAAAATCTGTAGAGGCGTGAAGATGAGAGGGGAGATGGATGTAGACATTTTTGTATTGTCCTAATCTTTGCTGATTTGTTCTACTTATCCATTCCATACTACAATATATTGCGTATCCATTTTGGCCCTACTTCCCCCAATTTCCAGCTACTCTCCTAATTATCACATTTTGTTTTCTCTTGTCGTTTGGGTTTTACTCATTTTTATTTTAGAATATTACTATTATTTTACATTTTCATTTCATAACATACCACTAAATACGATGGCTTAGCAGATACGATATTGTCAATCTTGAACTTGGCATGACGTAAAAGATTGTATGTATTTTGACGAGACTGTATATTCTAGTCAGACTAGTTCAAAATATTCGTTCATTTTGTAAATATAGTCGTATTAACTTGTTTCCTAATTTGTATCTGGTTGGCCCTAGCGCTTTACAATGGCAATATGACAGTAAAGATGGTTAATATAGACAAAATAGCACATGGCAAGTGCCCCTTTGACGGAAATCATAATGGCCACATCTTCTTCTATGGTCCATATCTCTGAATAAGAGAAGGAGGGAACAAATAAAATAAGCTAAAGAAATTATCTCACTAGCTAGTTGGACACTTGATAAGGCATCTTGGATCAGTTGACAGTCTTATCTACCCCACAAAAAAGAAACAAAATCAAAAAATAGAAAATTGTTTTTTTTCTTTCCTTACAAAGGTCATACTTGCGTAGTTGCATGAAGAGAAAATTAAATGAGAGTGCCTACAAAAGCAAATAAGTTTTAGGTCATTACAAATAGATGTGAAGATAGGCTACGTAAGGAGAAGAGTGATAATACAACCACAAAAAAATGTAGACAAATTTGGAAGAGAAAATGAAATTAAAGTCGTTGATTTTCGGTTTCCTCCTAAGTCATTAGCATTTTCGTACAGAGAAGGTTCGCATAAACATAAAGACATGAACTCTATCCTGTAATGGACCAAAATGAGTGTAAACATTTTTTTTGTTAAGATAAATGAGTGTAAACATGAGTAGTGTAAATCATTAATGAAGTTCAGATATCATATGAAGATTTAACCTAACTATCTAATATTACAAATCACTAACCTTTGAACATTAGACAATATTTGAGGTCAAGGACCATGAGTGTAAGGTTGTGTTTGTTTGTTTTTTTTTTCAGAACTACAATTCAGATTTCAGATGTTTGTTTTTATTTTTTAACAAAATCTGAAAAGTTGGCTTAATGGATTGGAAATCTGAATAGGCTGAATAGAGACCATTTTTTTCAGACTTCAAAACAAGTCCGAAAAAAGTGGGAACAAATCTGAAAAGGTCAAATCTCGAAATTACCCCTCTCTAAAACTCAAAATGAGTTGAGTTTCTTCAAAAAAAATCACGGGAGTTTTGTTCTTCAGCTGGTTCTCCTGTCGTCTTCACTAGAAATCTAGGGTTTCGAAAATCCTAAGCCGAAAGATCAAAGTGGGCTTCAACAATTCGTTCTCCTTCTCTCTCTGCTAGGGTTTCACAAGCTTTCTCTTCCATTAACGGTTCAAAACGAGGTAAGGGTTCAAAAATTACTCATCTCTCTCTATTCATACTTCATTAACTTCCTGCAACTGATCCATTTATAAAACCCTAGTTTTATAACCAAATAGGACTTTTAACTCACAAAAATCAGACTCTCATTGACCAATTTATAAAACCCTAGTTTGATTAATGTAAGGGTTCAAAAATTACTCATCTCTCTCTATTCATACTTCATTAACTTCCTGCAACTGATCCATTTATAAAACTCTAGTTTTATAACCAAATAGGACTTTTAACTCACAAAAATCAGACTCTCATTGACCCATTTATAAAACCCTAGTTTGATTAATGTATTTATTTCAAGAGTTGTTGTTTGCTTGGTTATAGAGAAGCTTCCTTTGTTGTTGTTTGAAGATAAATATGACTATATATATGCTTTTGATTGATGTATTTTTTGTAAATGTTGTTTGAATTTAATTCCATCGAAATCCCATTTCCATTTGGTATAGGAAATCATTGTTCTCTAAACCGATACTTCGAAATTTCATCTAAAAACTCAACCCCATCTCTCGTCGAAACTAACCACCAAATCCTTAGCATTAAAAATGGCGAATTACGTATAAATTCAACTCCTTATGTAGCTTAATCAAAATAGTATTAGTACTAATATTACATTATCGGAAAAAGACCATTTCGATGTCGGAGCCGACAACAAGGTAGATATATTCACTTTAACTACTCGATTTTTTTATTCGTGGCCTAGTGATTTGTTTCAATGTCGTTAAAAGTTTTCTAATTTTGTTCACTTTAAACCAATACTTATATATACAAACAGTGGGGAGACATATGACGCGGATCAAAAGGAATGGGTGGTAAGTTGGCTTTACTATATTTTAACATCATTTAGTTGTTTCTACTGCTAAACTTCAGAACTATCGTCTCTTTTGTATCTTTGAATACGGTGATAGCATACGTCGGGTTGTTTCGAACTTTGAAAACTAATCTAGAGCATGGTTACTGCAACTTTTTGTATTTTTCTTTTGTTTCACTAAATTCTTATCTTGTATAGAAATGGCCTCTTTAGTTTGATCATGTCTTGGCATTATTTCTGTTTTGAGTTTAGAATTTGGATAGTCTAGTTTCTTTAGGCAGACAAACAATGATACATGATTGCTGTTGATATAGGTTACTTTTGATAACTAAAATTTGGACATGAGTTAAGTAGTGTGAGAATATGTGAATAATTTGAACCGAAGAATACTTCGAATGATGAAAGAGTGAAGCTGCGTTTTCTAAACGCCAACTTTCATCGATGAAATCTACTTTTTGTTTTATAAATAGTGTAGTAGAGGGCAACAAGCCATTATGTGTAGTAGCTATATATTTTCTTGTTCTGCTTCGTTGAATAATTTAGGTTATCGATGTCAAAATATAATGTATCCGGGGTCCTTAATAATAATGAGAAACTAATTATGATACTTAGCATAGACGGAGGTGGAGTTCGAGGAATAATTCCTGCAACTATAGTCGCCTTTCTTGAATCTGAACTTCAAGTATTTCTCCATATTGTTATTCATGCTATTATGTTAACTACCATGTAAGTTTTTATCTAATGGTTTGAAATGGCATTTTCATTTCGCAGAAACTCGATGGAAATGGAGCAAGGATTGCAGATTATTTCGACTTGATAGCAGGAACAAGTACAGGAAGTTTAGTTAAAGGTTTATTCATTAGATAGGGTTGATGCTCCAGTTAGGCTGATTTTATGTATTTTTTTTTTTGTTGAAAGATTTGGATTTTATGTAAGTAATTGTTCTTTTACTATAAGGGTATAAATGTAAAAAATTCAATTCAGACATAATATTTCAGATGAAAAAACAAACATGCTAACTTGTAAAACTATTAAGCCAATTCAGATTCAGCCAATTCAGATTCAGACAAAAAAAAAACAAACACAACCTAAGTCAATCACTAGTGTTTGTTTTTTCCTCAATATTTGAAAATAACCGGTTCAACTCATCTAAATCTAAATCATTTGTCAAATAAATTCAAAAAAACTCGAATCAACCATTTATACGAGTCTTAAATAAAATAATCTAAAATCCAACTTGAGTCAATTCATACCTCTAAAATGAGATTTCAAATCTGAATTAGAGAAAAAGTAAACATCACTTAAATTCGAAGATATACTGAGTAATTATTGATTAATGAGAGGATAACTTTACAATTTACATGTATGGACCATAGAGGAAAAAATGAAAGAAAATGGGAGCTAAAAAGTAGTTATGATCTCCCACTTTATGTGAGAAAGTAGAAACCAAGCTTTCATGTTCTGTTGTCTTGTTTCATTGGATGATGACATATATATATCTTAGATATGGCCAAAGAAGCATGATAGCTATAGATTTTTATCTAGAGAAAGAATGACATCCCCATCTATGTCCTCAATTGCTCAACCCGTGCCCCCTCAAACTACAAAGAGTCGTACTCCCCATTAGCTTGGATTAGAGGCAAACAGTGGTTCATACTAGGCCCACACACATCATACTTGCACTTGGACCGAGTCAATTGTTAAACGTACACTAAATACTCCTTTAGTAGAGAAGATGATGAATGGTCGGCCGGTCTGTTTCTCTTTCTCATCTTCACCACTACTTCCGTCTCCATCTACCATCTCTTCCTCTCTCTTTCTCTCTTTTTGATAGACAAAACAGAGAGATGGTGGTGACTGGTGCGTGCGGTGGTGGTGGTGGTGAAGAAGATTAAGATGTTTTGTTTTTTTTTCTCGGTGTGTACTAGTAGTATGTGTGGGCTTGTACAAGTTTGAATTTGAGTAATCTCACATTATCTATGCATGGGCCAAGTGAAACCCCTGTGGGCTCATAACACTACATAAGCAAAAGCAAATAATATAGGTGAGAACCGGAGGTCATGAACCCCAAAATATTGCTGCCAGCCCTGGGTTAAGCCCGTCTAGAAATTGGGTGGGCTAATGTGTGTGGGCTTCAAAAAGTCTGAATTTGGGCTCATAATACTGCAGAAACAAAATATACTTGTGCTAAGGGGAGATTGTGAAGCCCAAAAGTGAACCCCAAACTATTGGTGCCAACCCTCCATCTAAAAATCGAGTATGTTAATGTGTCGGGCCATCGTGGGGTTAACCGGGCTTCATCAGTTGTCTCGGGCTTGAGTTGTCCCTTGAATATGCCTCTGTACTCAAGTTGATCCCTACATCTAAAGAGCCAGACATGCAGTTTAGGCATCAAACTTCTAACATCCGTGAGCTACAACTGGCCTGAGGTGAACACTTACATAGGATAATGTGAGGACAATCTCGTTAGTTATCCTCTCTTGTCCTATTATCCGCGTAAGCAATGAGGTAAGATAGGAGGTAAGGTATTGCGTCTTGTCATTGACAAGAAATAAGAATGTAAATGTAAAGAACTCAAGTGTAACAAAAAGAACTTACATTACAATTGAAAATCAAATTCGAAATTCTTTTAAGCCATACACAAACTACCCTTCTTTTCTTCATATTCTTCCATTACAAGTTAACTAAAGAAAATGTCAGTAAAATCTAAATCTCCTAAACATGTCAAAGATTCTAGTTAGAAAAAGAGAAACCAAGTCACCAATCTCCCTTTTTCTCTTTCTTCTAAGAAACTGAATACCTTCTGTTCCTAGAAGGTGTTAATTTAGCTTCATCTTTGATACCAGAACCAGGACTACCAGATGTATCAGTACTGCTATTTTCATCTTGTCCTTTACTAGACCATAACTTTGTAAACATCTTCTTAGACACGAGCGACCCTTGAACTTTAACACCAGACGCTTTTTCGAGACTGTTTCGATTCTTGTCTTCAGTTTGCAGACTTCTTCTACTTCCAAACTTTAGTGTAGCTAATTCCCCTTGAAGAACTTTGAGGTCCTCAACTGTTGGAACTGAATCCCAATCTTCCTCTGTATTTGTAGTTGCAGTTCTTGAGCTCTCATTTGAACCTCCATTCTCAACTGGAAGTACTAAGTCCCGGAGATGACTAGGAAGGTCGGGTCTGATTCCACCATTAGAGAAGTTTGAAGCTCTGATTTGTTCAAAGAAAAGAACTTGAACGACTACTCTTAAGGGTAGTCGTTCGTTTTGAACTGCATGCATACTTGCATCTGCAGAAAGCTTCTTGCAGTTCATCAATCTACATATCTTCTTCCTCTCGCTCTTGTTCATCAATGGATGCTCCTGGTCAATAATATACACAATTAGGTTCGAACTTCTGAAGTAGTTTAAAAGGAATTAGACAGTTTAGAAACTTACTTTGAGGTACATATCAATGGCACGATAGAGTCGGTCATGAACGGGCCTTGGAAATCCCGATACTAGTTGAGCAAGAGAAGTAAACTTCGACAAAGGCAGATTTCTGTCTTTTGAAATCTCAGTGAGGTATCCATCAACTAATTTTGCAACTAAAAGCTTCGACTTATCTGAGATGAATGTCGGGCTTCTGATCTCCTGTAACTCGTCTTCGCTTTGTGGGTTGTCACTAATCATTCCTTGCTCTTGCATTGCAAATTCCTCCACTATGTTTTGGATAACGTCAACATCATATAACGTAATTTCTCCCGGTGGGGCGGGGAGAAGAAGATCAGCAACCGAAGCTTCCTCAAGTTGTCGACCTATCCTCTTAACTAGTTCTCTTTTCGCCTTTTCTCCCGAATCAAGTAAGATTGCAGCCTTCAAAAGCTTCAATAAGAAACTACAAGGGACACTTCCAATTTCTATGGGCAATAACCACACAATTGTCTCAACTAACATTTGGTACTTCGAAAAATCAACACTCTTGGTGGAACTCTTGCTAAAACTCGGCATTCTTTTCAGTGCAAACGATCTCAAAGCTTCGCCAATTATGTCACTTGATACCTTACCCTTAATTTTGATAGCTTGTACCACTCGCTTGAAGAAATCAATTTCGAGCTCACATAAGTCTTCGACCCACCAATCTTTTGGTACCATTGGTTGTTGCTTGACTCCGTTCCACTGTGGTTCAATCCTAATTTCGGATGGACTGTTTTTTCGGTTATAAGTGTAGGACCATTCGACTTTGGAAGGATGAATGGAAGCGATTGAAGCTATGGAATCTATGCATCGGCTAACCACCTTCAAATCCTCGGGCCATGGTTTCAAAGATTTTGTAGTTTGGAGAACAATTATCGAGTCTTTCCAACTCCTAAGGAGACTAGTGTCGAGGAAGACATCAATTTTGTAAATTAGGTTTCCTTTCTCGACAGTTTCCTGCATTTCCAAATACTCTGCAGCACAGCGAACTGAAACGACATTATATGCGTTAAGAGTGACTTTCATACCGTAACAGAACTTAGCACATATCTCAAAGGCTTCAGATCCACCGGGAATATCTGGGATGATGATTTCTTCATTCTCATCTTTTGTGATTGCTACTAACTTTTGTAATCGAGCGCTCTTAGACAGAAGCGGAAACTACAAATCAAAGACGTAAAAATTATGTTAGGATATTACTACAAGAAGTTTGTACTGCATTTTTCGGAATCATAAATCCTCTGAGATATGAGAATTTGGATGCGAACATACCTTGTGCAGATAAAACTTCACGTCGCCTACATTGATAATGAGGTCTGTTGCTAATTCGGCAGCTACGTATCTGCAAAAACGGAAAAAAAAATTGTTCATGTTTCGGTACTATATGAATCTTGATGAACACGCATATAAGAGCAAAGACAATCCCATCGAAGAAACATACTAAACGAATCACTTCTGAAAATGAGTAAATCAAGGGTACCCAGAGTTTACACGCCTTCAATTCGAAGATCCGGTAACTCAAAACCTATATCATTTTATCAGATCCTAAACCATTACTTATCTATAAATCTAACAATGGCAGAAATCCAAAGATTAAAAGGGAAGAACACAAGTACATGAACCACAAAAAACAACATGTTGATAAATTATAAACAAATCTTGAACACCCAGACTACTAGGAGTCTAGGAGAGGAAGAAAGGGTATTGTATGGTACCTGACATCATTTCCATCAGTCTGAAATGCATCAGGTTTTGATCCAAGTTTCATAAACTTCATCTTGTCAATACAAATTGTAATATCCTCTGTTTCTTCTCCTCTCTCTCTTTCTCTCTATAGAAAACAGAACGAACTCTCCCTACTTGTTACTGAATCATCAAAACAACCAAAACCAAAGACTTCCACCACCACCACCACCACCAAAATACCCAGATCTAAAAACCCAAAAAACAAATCAAAACCAGAACAAGGTCATGAGTAATAACTAATAACTGAACTTTTTGTGAATGTGATTTGAGAGGAAAGAAAAATGGGATCAAAATGGAAAGATATATACTAGTAGTATTTTGTAGGACCGAATCTTTTCAACCAATTGATGATGATGAAGAAGAAGATTAGTTTAATGACAGAAATCACAACTAATTAGTGGGTGGGTCTGAATTTTTTTAACTTGTTTTTTTTTTTACTTCTTCTCTTGAATGCTAAGATACCAAAAGAAGAGATTGTTTCCTCGGTTGATAGCAATGCCCATGGACCCCGGGGAGTTCTTAGTCAGCTCTTATTAACCCTAAAATTAATCTTATTTCAGACACACCCACCACCGGAATCTGACACACTTTTGTTTTTTTTAATCAACTTTTAACCTAACAAATCTGTAATAAAAGTTTCAAGTTCCTATAAACCCTTTAATCAAAATTCCTTCCTTTTTTTTAATCTTTGTTTATCTTCTTCTCCTGCAATAAAAAACACTATTTGGGGTTGGGGTTGGAGTTTGATATTGATGAACAAAAATGAAAAATCTAACCGTTATGAAACACCTTGTGGGGAATAACAAAAAAAAAAATTATGAAAAGAAAGACATCAAATCAAACTAGGATTAAGCAGAATCAACCTAAAAATTGAAGCCACTAAACCAGACAATCTCAGGGGAAACACACTAGCAACTATCAAATCTAAACCCTAGATATTATGATCCTAAATCTAAATCAGGGAAATTTGACCAAAATTAAGGGAAATTTGATAAAAACCCACCTCAGATTAACTTAAACCCATGTTGAAAACAAGCTAATCAATAACAATTGAACCATTTTGAAGATGAATTTGAACACTCATTAAAAGTTCAAAACAGAGCAACAACTTTGAAACCCTAAGAAATTGTTATTGACCTAGAGATTTGTAATTTATAAAATGTGCAGAAATTGAAATTAGAGAAGTAAAATCATTACCCATAATAATAACACCCCCAGTATCTCAATTGATTCATGATCATTATATCTCTCTGACAATAACCACTCTTCCTCTCTGTCAAAATCTCATAAAACCATCAATACCAAATAAACAAAAAACAAAATCAATGCCCCACTTATTAAAGATTCAATGTTATGAACTTTTTTTTTTTTTTTTTTTTTTTAGTTTTTGCTTTTTCTTTAATCAGCTGTCTCTCATTAGCCAATCCAATTCAACAATATAGACAGAGAAAGTAAAAGCAAATCTCAGAATGTTTCAGAGTCCCGTTTGAATCACCACCACCAACAAACCTTAGGTCCACCACCATCACCACCACCACCACAACTACTACTACTACTACTACTTATCTTCTCATTTTTCACTTTTTGTTTTTATTTTTCTTTACAGTTTTTTCACCAAAGAAGTAGTCATTGAAAATTGTTCTAGTAAAAAATAAAGATATTGAGAGTTTAGGTAGCTTCTAGTTCTTCTTTCTCATTAAAGAGACAGTAAAAGAAGAGAGAGATAGAGAGGGTTGTTGGGGGATAGAGGCGGCCCATAACTTGTTTCTCTCTCTAGCTTGAATCTCTCCATATCTCTCTCTCTCTGTACAGTTATGCACGCCAGCCTGACATCTATATGACTATATTTTCTTGAACCCTATAACCTAGACCTACTTCTCTACTATACCCATTACTATTTTGATTATTTACCAACATGTCTCATTTATAAAGATTGAGATGAGAATTTACCCTACTTTTTGTTGGCATCCCATTTTCAACAAAACAAAGGAAAGAAATGGCACCCCATAATCTTCAAAATGAAGGAGTGTTATGGCGTTTTAGTGACAACTGTGTATATCAATTGTGGCCCCCCAATGTTGGTGCCCTGGTGGGGACTTATGAAGAAGGCCTATTGTGCTTTTTGATTTTTTTTTTTGGGAGATTTGCTGTTTGGACCCCCTTTCGTATAATTGATTTGCTGTTTGGACTCCCTTTTTCCAGAGTTGCATTTTGGACTCCCTTTTGACAGAATCTGCCCAGAATATTCCATCTCTAACATTATACTTATAAAAATACCAACCCTACCCTTACCTAATTAATTGCAATTTAGACTCCCCAAATTATTTATCTCAACTAGTTTGGAGTCACTTTCTTCTTAATTCATCTTCTTCTTTCATTTAACAACACTCAGCCACACAAACAATAATCTAAACTCATCCTAATAATGATTAATACAATTAAGCCTCCCAAGTTTTTTTAGTTTGCCATAAACAGTGTAGACAGAGAGTATGTAGAGAGAGAGAGGGAGATGATGGGAGAGAGAGAGCCGTAGGTTGCTAGAGAGAGAAAAGAAACGTCAACTGCTACAAGTGAACCCCAGTAACATCTTGGACTAAAAATATTTTACTTGAATTTTCCTCCATTAGAGAGAGAGTAGAGAGATATGGAGTTTAGAGAGAGAGAGAGTTGAAGAACAGTTTTCCAAGAAATTCAAAGTCCTGAAGAGAAACGAAAACGATTTGCCCATGAATCAATTCCTAAAGACAGAGGAGGGGAGTCTGTAAAAGCCCTAACTTGCAGTCCAAATTTACCAGTCATGGTCGAAATCCTAAATTAGTTCCGGTGTTGATCATCTTGATTTGTATGAGTGTCATCGGAGAGGTATTGTCGTCGGTAATGCCGGGAATGTTCACTCTGAAAACGTAACTGATTTGGCTGTTGGTCTTTTGATTGACGTTCTCAGACGAATCTCATCGGCGGATCGTTTTACTCGTGCTGGACTTTGGCCTCTAAAGATCGAGTTTCCTCTTGGTTCTAAGGTACCTAGGATTGACTCCAATTTAACTTGAATTGATTGACACCCACTAATTTGATATACCAATTAATTTAGATGGTTACCCACTGGTTTGCTTTCAAAAAGCAACGTGAGAGGTGATTTCAAAGAAACCTTAAGTTGTACCAATTGATTGAGCATCCAAACTCACCATTCAATCATGATTGAATTGGAGGTTTTAGAGAGAAAAAGTGAACCAGAGAGAGGGACAGTTTTTAAAGAGAAAGTGAATGGGAGAGAGAGAAAGAGGAACATAGGGTTTCAAATTGCAATTAATTAGGTAAGGGTAGAGTTGGTATTTTTATAAGTATAATGTTAGAGATGGAATATTCTCGACAGATTCCGTCAAAAGGGAGTCCAAAATGCAACTCTGGAAAAAGGGAGTCCAAACAACAAGTCAATTATACGAAAGGGGGTCCAAATAGCAAATCTCCCTTTTTTTTTTTTTTTTTTTGATGAAAGGTGCTTTTTGATTTCAACACTAATAAGAACCTTTTCCTACTTTTGATCATGAATCTATTAGGACCCATGAAACAAAATAGACTGTTCAAATTTATGGAAACAATCACCCATTCACCCTCATCTATTGACTTCAATAGTTGATTGAGTTGCCATTTGTTTTATTTTGAGTTCTAATTATAATGTCATGTGTGTCTGTTAGTTTTGGAAGAAGTAGGTAGGTTGTTTATAAAGTTGAACATCTCTAATGTAGAACTCAAAAAAAAAAAAAAAAATCAAATTGATTTATCTGTGAAGTCTCTGTAGGGATCATCTTTCTTACATGGTAAAATAGAGTGTTTTCTTTCAAGGTCTTTTTCCAAAGTTTTGTCGACTGTTTCTCATGATAGGTTGATTTTATTTGATTAATTACAAAGTTTTTCTTCTTGTCCATGTCATCTTAAACCGAGTTACTAATAAATACAGAGAAATCCATCACCAACACAATCTTTTTTTTTTGTTGAACTATCACCAACACAACTTGGTTGTAATTTCGTTTCTTTATTAGGTTATGTGCATAATCTCGATGACTACAAGTCAAACTTGTGACCAACTTCGAGGATGATTTTCCTCAAAATTACCTAGAACTATTAGAAAATTGATAGGTCAACTACAGTTAATCAATTTTTGATGAAGTCTTTGCATTCCGAAAAATATTATTATTTCCTAAAGCGCCAACCTACGTTTAATATGAAAAAGTAGTTTGAGAGAGAACGAGAAACTCAATGGAGTCACTTATAGTGATCCTGCTACTGGGAAAAAAATATGCTAGATGTACTCAATTTGTGAAATTTTTGAATTCGTGCTACTTTGAATTCCGATGGTGTTTTTTCGTAGCAGTCCAAGATAAACTTTCTATTGGTTCTAAAATTAAATTTGATGAATATGATATTTTTTTTTTGATGAAATATATGAACATCATACTTCAGATACCCAAAAAGAAATCTCATAATTAGACTTTGTAATGGAGACATCTTAAAATTACATGTTTCTACATCATCTTAAGATCTCAATTGAATTTTGCATTTGAGAGGTTCATAAGAAAAACTCAAAAGTCCTATGAGACACTTAAGATTTTAAGACCAAGTCTTGCATTAGAGACGGTCTTAGAAACTCTAAGTGCCACATAAGATATTTAATTTTTTTCTTAATTTTTTTTTATCTCCAATGCAATGCAAAGTTCAATTTGGATTTCTAAGATAATGTGACGGTAGTTAAATAAAAATACCTCAAGAGTGTCCTCTTGAGATATCTCTAATTGTCCAGCTTATCATTTTTAATAACTAATAGGTCTTCACAGATATTCAAAATAACTAGCTATTTCCTTACGAAGTTATCCAACCACAGAAAAAAAAAACAAAACAGTTTTACAGATTTGCAGTGGAGACAAAAAAGATGGAAGGATTTCTATCTTGCCACTAAAAAATGAAAATCTTAATTGAATTTTGACACATTATATTAATAGAGCTTTCTTCTGAAATTCGCATTAGATCGTGATGCTCTAAGTAAAAGCCTGATGTTTGGAATACCTTCAAGGCGACGCTCCCAACACCAACCAACAATAATATCAAGACGGAAGTAAAAGTTAGTGTGGTGTTAGTAAGAGATTGTTTTTTGCAAAACAAAAAAAGGAATTGTTTGAATAACTTCATATTAGTTGTGAAATGGACAAATTGGACATTTGTAAGTGTGTAATCACAACAAAATCTTTATCACTCTAAATACTAACTCAAGAATCACACTTGTGAACTAATGAGTCTGCACATTCTACCACTAAAGTGTGAGATTATCCAAATAAAATATGCCCCCAAGATCTAGGGCATCAACACCAAGTAAACATCTCACAAAATTAGTTCGAGATTGATAAAGAATCTTTGGCCAAGGGACCACAAATACTTTCCTACAAACTATCTAATGGAAGAGAGATTAATAATCAACAGTAGCTATTAAGATTAACTAATTGAGTCAACAGTTGGTAGCCCAAGTGGTTCCAAGGTGTTGACATAAACTCCAGAAATCCCTGGAGGTCCCAGGTTCGAATCTCAGAGAAGGTGGAATCTTTGGTTATTTGAATTGGGATTATTAGGGTGTAAATAATGTTGTTGGGCTTTAGGCCATGTCTTGTTGGGTTATAGGCCCGGTTCGGTTAGTGTTTGAGTGGGCGGTTATCGAGCTTATCACATCTATGATGTATCAAGTGCCAAATGTAACGACATACGTAGATCGTAGTCGACTTCCAAAAAAAAAAAAAAAAAAAAAAAAAAAAAAGATTAACTAATTGATGATGATTAATTACCCCATGTGAAGCACATGTGAACAGTGTACCTTTTATATAAGGTTGGTCAAACTCGTCATTCCATCTAAAAAAATAATCTTAGTAAGTATTACTGTTATCATTGACTGTTATACAATGTTAATCATTTCTTAATATGATACACTAATCTAATCACAACAGTAACTCAAAAAATTATTAAAAATGAGTGGAATCTAAGGGTACAAATCACTGCTACGTTTCCACACTTACAACCTCACATGAGAGTAGATTGGATTGGCGTGTTAATATCTTGACCACCACTGTAAACCACTAGGGTACAAATAAAATTTATGATGATGCCTAGAGGAAGAATCGCACCCTTGACCTTTTACTCAAAATTTAAACTCTTATCCACTAAGCTACAATTTAACACAAGTCTTAAATCTATTTGAAATATATCTATAATTTCGAAAGTAACGTACAAAATTCTAAATATAATGCTCTTAACTTCGTTGGGCCCAAACTAACCGTTATGGTTGCTTTGGGCCCAGGCCACCCCTGGATGCATAATGGAAAACATTGTTTTTTTCTTTCTATTTTTCTCATATACATATTTTCGTCAAAAGCATTTTCTCAAATGACCAACTTTTATAGCTCCCCTCTCAAAATGGTGGATCTGACCTAGTTAGTTGAATCGAAAAAAATAGTATTACTATAGGATCTAATGGTTTGGCATGCCATTTGCCTAATAAATTGGGCAAAAATTCTGTTCATCCCTCTATTTTGGTTCCTCCCCCAGCCTCCGCTGGGGCCCGGGTGCGGACTTGTGCTTTAGTCGGGTAAGGACCTGTATTTGCGTATGTCAGCTTAAGCTCTTTCAATCGAGCAGGCACGGATCGATTCGAGCATCAGATGACCATAGACCCTTCGGATTCAGACGGTCGTGGGGGGGGGGGGGGGGGGGTTTGGGTTGTCGGGCCAAAATCTCACTCCTAGTTGTGGCGACATATCACTAGAGTATATTTTGTCACCATTCTCTCTCCAATTGCTCCACACTCAAGTGAGATGTCGTCGCATCAACGTAGGGCTGGGAAAGGGACCAAAATAGAGAGATGAATAGAATGTCTCTAAATTGGGTCGTATTAATGTTGTCTACTTTAATCATACAATCATCTTCATCACTAGGAGTCTAGGATAAAGTAGTATTCATCGAGTCAGTATATTTTTCTTTTTTAAAAAGAAGACAAACAACCGAAAGCTAAATTAACTTCATTAAGATGTTGTTGGACTATCGTAAATTAAAAAAATTATCCAACGATTACATCTCAGAGTGCAACGTAAGCCCAAACGTGGTGTATCGGTACTTGAAAAAATGATATACAATACAAAAAAATTATTTTATTAAGAATAACTTGCCAAGCTATATGGTAATGTATTTTATATCATGTATCATTTTATATCCTCACATGACACATTCACCTTACTAAAATTAAGGAATTTTTTATCACACTTCAACAAAAAAAAAAAAAAAAAGGAATTTTTTATCACCACAATTTCGAATAAGACGTCAGTCACTAGGTCATCCTTATACATCTTTACTTGTATATTATAAAAGGATAACCAATATCATTTTCGATCGTACAACATGTACCATCCTTTCGATTTCAAAGTATATGAAAATCTTTGTAAATAAATAAGATTGATCTCAACGGTATTTTCTTCCAAGTGAATTCGAATCAAGCAACCTCTTAAAAGCTGAAGGTGAAAATTTCAGATTTATATTTGGTTTATCTATTACTCATTTGTTGTTAATATCTTTTATCTAAGAGAGCCGGTTGAATTTTAAACCAAAGTATTTGGTAGTTTAGGAAATTATTGTGAAACTGGGTTTTTGATGAATTGACCTTGAAAATTTGTAACGAAGAAATTATAAGAGGCCTGAAAAAGCTTGTATTTTTACAACAATGTAAAAAACAATAACTAGAGATTGTTAATGACAAATAACCACTATATATGACATAATATTTGTTTTTTTGACCCAAATTTGTGACCAGCTTCATTTTTGGCTCCATATTTTTCGTAAATTTAAAATTGACCCCATTTTTATTAACTCTGTCAAATTTCCGTTAAAATCAATATTTTTCTTCCAAAGATGTCCTTGTGAGTCAGCGTGAATAATGCCACCAGTACTCCTCATTTCCGAGGTTGTCAAATCAACCATCAATGAATTATAATCTTTCTCTTCCATCGATACTCCTCATTTCTTAAGTTTTGCTAATTAAGTGGTCGTTGTTGATGATGAAGAAGATTATGAAGTTAAGGTGATGATGATGATGTTAAAGTGATGATGATTTGGGTTTGTGATGTCCTAAAGAGGATAAAATAACTATGAATCTAAGAATAAGAGTTAATACATGAAAAAGAAAGTTCATGATTCATTAATATTTGATTTGACCATCTCAAAAAGGAAAAGTATTGAAGGAAGTATTGATGGAAAGGAACTAGGCACTCTTTTGGGGTATCTTTGGAAGAAAAATATCTACTTAAACAGAAATTAGACGAATTAATAAAAAGAGAGTCAAATTTGAATTTACAGAAGACAAAGGGTCGAAAGAGAAACTGATTACAAATTAGGGGGCCAAAAAAACAATTATTTGTTTTAACAATATTGATAATAACTTAAAGCCAAGTTTTCTTTTTGTTGGAACAACTTAAAACAATATTGATAATAACTTAAAGCCAAGTTAGGCTACAAGATTTTGTAGACAGGAGTACTTTGCTTCACAAGTGACCAAGAAGTACAAGACATAACATGTTGTATTGTCTATATGGTAGAAACCTAAAAGGTCTTACATGTCTCCCATCTCTGGCTCTCTTTAGAAATGGACATTCAACAACAGCTCAAAAAACAGTAGATTTATACCACATGGAGAAGTATATTCTTCCCATACACTTGGTCCATGTGACCCTTTCAAGTTTCAACCCCACCATCCCACTACCTTTATATGTATACTCTCTATCTCTATACCTTTCCAATTAGATACAAAAAAAAAAAAAAACAGAAGTTTAATGCCAAAAATCTTCCTAAGATTCAATGCCATTGATAAACTACTTAGAGTCTATTGAACCTAACTTTATTTAAAATCAACTCACCAAAAAAAGATCTCTTAAGACTAATCTATTTAACAAATCTCAATATTCAATGCAATTGATATACTTGTTAGTTGTTACAGACCATTGAGCCTAATTCTCCTAAATCGTAAGGATATGCTGCTCAACACTAGTGTATTTAGCAAGTTAATTCTGTAGTATTTAACAATCAATGCAACCGATATACTTGTTAGAGATCATAGGGCCTAACTCTCTCCTAAGGATATGATGCTCAATACTAGTGTACATAGAATTTTAATTCCAATGGCGAAACGATGTGGGATAATTGAAGTCAATGATGAGGTTACTTGACATTGTATTCCATGCAGGACTAAGGTTATGAAGTCTCAATGTATCCGTAACAATTAGCTTCGATACCATGTTAGATTTTATTGGACGTAACTCTCTTTGAAAGTCAGTTTAAAAAGGATCAAGACTTATCTACTTCACAAGTTCTAAGAACGTCAAGGTTGGAGTCATTTGACGCTCTCACTCCCTACGGGGACAAAGATACCAATGTCTCCAAGACCTACATCACTAGCTTGTGTCCTGAATCCGAGATCTAGAAGGTTGAAACTATCTTGGTAATTACTCCAAACAATTGTTGTTGACTGAGTCTAACTCTCCTTGAAAAACATGTGATAAAAGAATGATTATCCAAGACTAACCTACTTAACAATTTCTTTCAACAAAAAAAATCACCTACTTAACAATTTGAACCTATTAAGTGATTTATGTGGTAAATTAGTCAATATCACTTTCCTAACAACCCAAATATTTCACAGATTGGGTGGGAAAAGAAAGATAAACACAAACATATCTGACCACATCACACATAGACATGACTCATGTGTTATTTGACTAACTCCAGAGAAGTACAAAATCCAGACTCTTAACAAAGAAAGGAGGAGACAAATAACAAACAGAATTATATACACAAATATTAGACAAACAAAATCACTTCTACTAATTAATTGCTAATAATCCAAAATACCCACTCTGGACCTAATTATGTAATTATTTTATTAGACACAAAATTTTGCTTTCAAATTTGCTTAGATTCCAAATCTAGTATCAAATTAAGTTAGTATTTTTACTTGGTCCATAAGAATTAAGATCCTTATCAAATATATTTCATTTATCCTACATATCAGATTGGTATAAACATGAGAAAATAGTTGAGAAGAATTTCATTTTACAACTCAGAAAGTTAAATAATAGAAGAGATAGAGAGATTAAGTAGTTGATCAATTGAAAGTAATAGTCCACATGGCCAATTGGTTGTGGATGTCCCATTTGTTCTAATTAGATTAAGATATCGAATTAAGACATAATAATTTCTAATTTATTTGTTTTGATTGTCTTTGTTACCACCAAACAATGTGTCTGAAAATGAGATATGACATGTTTAGGGAATATAATCACATCTCATTTGATGCTCATATCTCATAGATTGTCTTTGTCTTTACACCAAAATTGATTAATTTCCCTTTACTCCCGTATTTCTTTTTGGTAATTCTAATTTGACCCTTAATTTGTGACCAACTCTACCTTGACACCTATATTTAAAATCTTAATTTGCTTTTCTAGACCACCATTCCACCCATCAAACTTAATAGTCAACTTTTAAGCCTTTTAAAAAAAAATCCTCTTTGTTTATAATCTTTATCCTCTCGTTCGACTTGTGACTTTAAAGTTGAAAACACTAGTTTTAAAACTTTCCCCACCTCCACCACCACCATTAACTTCTCTCTTCTCTCATTTTTTGTCTCGACAGTTTTGAAATTCTGAAGAAGAACTCTGATAAGAACCTTCAGGTCTTACTTAAAGTCAGCCAAAGCTAAACGTAATACTAACAGAAGACTTTATTAATAACTTCAAGATTCCTATCCCTAACTACTATGAACTCAGCCATATATATAGGCTACAACCAAAACAATTTAGACTCCAACTAGGACTCCTAATGAGACTTCAACTAGGACTCAATATTTAGAAATATAAATATATAAAAACTCCTAAATTACTCAGAAACTCTAAAATACAGAAACTCCTAATTTTAAATATAGAGAATATCTTTCTCTATCAAACTCTCCTTTCATTGTCTCTCTCCAAGAATCTCTAAATTAGGATTTTAGAAGAAAAAAGATTCAAACTCGTGTTGATTTAACAAGGGAGGATATAAAAGAAAGGTCTATGTTTAGGGGAAATAACAAAAGTTTTCAGGGTACAAAATTTCGTAATTAAGGTGAGAAAACTAAAAATTTCATAGGGTGACAAAATCTCTTGTCATCTTCATCTATTTCTCTCTCTCTCTCTCTCACTCACTTTCTCGGATCTTTCTCTATCTGGTCTCTCTTTTTCTTTCTCGAATCTTAGATTTGTATTTCTCTCTTTCAAGACCTTATCTTTGATCTCTATTCTTTCTCTCATATCTCTCTTTCCCCTCTCAACTGAAACTGTAGGGTTTCAGTCCACATACAAGAAGAGAAATACTTGAGGGAGAGAGAGGGAGAAATCAGATAGAGAGCAAAGAAGATATGAGAGAGCAAGAGAGATTCGAGAGAGATAGAGAAATTAATTCGAGTGAGAAATCAACGAGAGAGAATCTGAGAGAGAGGGAGAAATAAAAAAAACGGATGGTTGTGGTGGTTGGAAGTGGTAGCAACAGGCGGTGCCCGGGATTGGTGGCCGAAAATGGAAGGAAAAACAAATTGAAAAAACATTAAAGGTGGGCGGTGTTTGGAGGAAACAAAAGATTTATTTATTTCCCAAAATATCGACCAACAGAAAAGAGAATTTTATCAAAATTCCACCTCTAATTTAATGAGAATGCTTGTGAAAATATTATCTAAAATAATTAAGTACCTCACTCGTAATTCTCTTGTGAGTCAGCTATTCATCCTGTCTCAGTGGCGTATCCAGGATGTACTTTCAACGGGGTCTAAAATATGTCCAATGGTCCGTTCCGAAAAGTAATAACTAAATTTATATTCAAACAAATGTAGAATAAATAAAGTATGGCCAACGCTTTGGGGAAAGCTAAATAGTTTCCGGGGAGTGAAATTTTAAAGTGAATATGTAGAATTTTGAAAATTTTCCGGGGAAATATATTTTATGGAGAGTATTTTCTAACACTTCATGTATTCGCCACCTCATCGTCTTCACCGGTGAAGGTCGCCGGCCGGAAGTCGCCGGCCGGCCAATTTCCGGCCGGCGACCTTCAACCATAATTTTTTTTTTTCCTTCTCTCTCTAGATCTGATCTAGAGAGAGGAGACCTCCATTGGAGGTCTGGAACAGACCCATTGAAGGTCTGCTCGGACCTCCAATGGAGGTCTCCTCTCTCTCTAGATCAGATCTAGAGAGAGAGGAGAAGGAAAACTTTTTTTTTATGGTTGAAGGTCGCCGGCCGGAAATTGGCCGGCCGGCGACCTTCACCGGTGAAGACGATGAGGTGGCAGAGAGAGAGAAGTGAGGTGGAGAGAGAGAGCTGAGGTGGAGAAGTTATTTTGCTTTCCCCCTAAATAAAATTGTCAAACAAAATTGACCAATTTTTGACCAAGTCTTCACACCCCGGAAACTATTTTGCTTTCCCCAAAGCGCTGGCCATAAAGTATATACATAAGTTAGAGAAAAAATAATCTGTACGAGTCTTGTTTTTGTGATTTTATATCACATTCGAAGAGGCAGAATACAAAGTTATTTATTGGTGACTAAGTTGTTGAAGTCTCTCAATTTTGTTGGTACTTTTGTATTGAGAAAAAGAGAAAATAATTAAATTTAATAGAGATGTGGTCTTTTTATGATTTTAATAATTTTAGTAAGTAGTTACGATTTACGGAATAATTCTATGTTAAAAACAGAGATCCATTCTAGTGGCTTGTATTAAGAATCCCAGTTAAACTTCCTATTGTTTAAAAGAAGAGAACTTACTTATTCTAATTGTTTGAAGGAATCCATTCCACTTTAGTTTAGTTTAAATAAACCTCAACTTTATGAAAAGTTGACGAAATAACTTTTCTGACATTCCATTTTAATCCAGTTAATCACCTTTTAAACATAAAATTGTATTTTTAAACTAGTTAACTTTTGGACTTCCAACCCATGACTCATTTTCTATGTAATTCTCTTTTTTTGGTTCTCTTTGTTTGATTTTTAATTGAATATAGAATTTGTGGCTGATAAATTCTCAAGATTACGCTAATGAGTATTTTCTTAGGAAAAGGGACACCTTTTTTTTTTTGATGACCTATGTCGGCTATAGACATTTGATGGACAAACTTGGTCATTATACTTTAAGATGGACTAGCAACTTGGGCCATGGGTTGGAAGTTTAAAAGTTAAGGAAAATTCGGTCTACATAAAGATCTATAGGTTTTTAGTCCTTTGTCTAAAATGCCCAAGATACCCCAGTCAAAAGATTTTATATATCTGGTAGTTTGTAAAATGCATCTAGTAGTTTGTATATTGCATCTAGTAGTTTGTACAATACATTTCGTATGTGTAATCCATGTTAGTCAGCTAATTTAGGTTCTTTGCATCTGAAAAGTTAGGTTACGAACTATGCATGAATGACTTTGTATGAATCTTAGATGTAATGTATTTCTAATTCAATGTTTGTATATTGTATATGGTAGGTTGTACAATGCATTTTCAAGTGTGTAATTCATACTATTCAATGACTTTAGGTTCTAAGCATCTGAAATGCTTAGTATATAAATGCATTTGTATTGATTTTATATGTAATGCATTTCTAATTCAATGTTTGTATATTGCATCTGGTAGTTTGTAAAATACATATTTTAGTGTGTAACCCATACTAGTTAGTCACTTTCTGTTCTAAGCATTTGAAAAAAATAGGTAATGAACTATTAGAAATATTGAATACATAAATGACTTTGTATACATAGATGGGTAAAATTGGAAGAAGGGAAAACTTTTTTGCCTAGAGATGAGATTTGGTGCATTGGGATCCTCATTTGGACTAGATGTGGATTTTAATTTATTTTTGGACTTCTGATATATTTTGGAGGATGAGTGGACTATTAGCACTATTAGGGCCTTGTTTTTGGACCTCTGACCCATTTAATCGCATTTATAGAAGTGATCAACAAAGGGAGAAAATCTCTCTTTTGCCTTGAAAGAAATTACGCTAGGCGATACCTACATAGTCTGAATGGAGACGCCTCAGTTTAGTCGTTGTAAGAAATTAAGCTAGCCACTAACAGTAGTGTTCATTCTTCTGAATATAACTTCCATAACTCAATTTCGTTTTCATCTAGCCTCCATTCTCCATTTGTAGATTAGTGTTTGTTCTACATTGTTCCTTTTAGTTTCTAGCACATTAATAGATCGGTTGAAATCTTCAATTCAAAGTCTTCAAATCAAGGAGATATATAAGGGTTTGTCATCTTCAAAGGTTCCTCTTGGTCTCTTTAAGAGGGAAACAGAGATTTGTTCGGTAATAAAAGCAGATCTGTTCATCTACAAAGCAAGAAGATAAAGGAAGATTATTTTTTTGTAGTTGAATTGTTTTTCATTCCTCTCTATCTTTTTTCTGTAAAAGCCATGGATTATCTAATTTTATTTTGATTTTACAATTGGTGTCTTCATCTTTAAAATAAATCTTATTAACCAACCCATCTGTACATTTACAGAGTAGTATACATAGATAGATTTGTTTAAAAAAACCCTAGAATGTTATATCTACATATTTTTTTTCATCTATTAATAGATCTCTTCATTAATATATATGTTCATTAGTAGATGATTTGTTCATCTTCAGTAAACGTTTGTTTATTAGTAGATGATTTGGACCTTTTGATAATTATGTAATTTTGTTTTTTATTAAACAATTTGTTTTTTTGTTAAATAATTGTTTTTTTTTTATATTTTTCAAGTCACAAAAACCCGAGCCCGTTGGAACCCGCTCGGGCAGCTGGGTTCGGACGGGCTACGGGCTCTTATAGGGAGTGTTTGGTCCGGCCCGATCCGCCCGATTCCCTCTCGCGGGCTCGGCTTATCCTAGCCCGATCTGCCCGAGTCCGGCTTATAGTTGCCCGAGCCCGCCCGATTCCCACCATAATTCAAACACCGTTATTCCTTTTCTATTTGGTAGATTATTCGGAAAGAATGGAATAATTTGATTTCGATAAATCAAATTTCCAAGGGAGAAATATCTACGAGTGATTTCTTAGAATTGTTGCACTGATAAATCACACGCTATGCATTAATAGGTAGAGTGTGCCCAAAAGATATACTTATGAATATGATTCCTGTGGCGCAAAGTCTTAGAAGTTATCGATAATGTTTTCGTTTTAAACACTTAAGTCTAATAAGCCCATTTCATCAAAAAAAGAAGTCTAATAAGCCCCTTTCCAACCAAAAAAAATCTAATAAGCCCCCAGGAACATGATTTTATTCTTAACGAAGGTTCCACGAGGCCGGTTAAAAAGTCTCGACACTTATTAAGCTCAGATGTCTACTATAACCTAGATTTCGGACACTCTTGTGAGTGATGCAGGACTATCGGTAAGAAAAGAAGAACAAAGAAAAACTAAAGAGGTACTTACTGTTATCTAATGACTCAGGAATCTCATATAATTGATGATGGGTGTATTGTCTTCTAAACCAAAAAGTGTGTGGTCCAAAAAGTCTTGGAATCATGCTTTTGTTCTTTTAATTTCAAATCTCTTTTAGCTCATCTTTGGGTCTTTAATATGAGCCTCCTTTAATATTGTCATCTTTCTTTTCTCCTTGTGTAGTAGTCAAGCTCTTCTTTTTTCTGCTTTTCTCATAGGAACTAATAAGTACACAATGCTAATGTTATGATGGGTATCCTTATTCTTTTTTTTTTTTTGGGTTATTTTCCAAATGGCCCCCAACTTTGTGACTAGCTTCCCGCCTGACCCCCTAGATTAACAAAAATACCCATATGGCCCCCTTTTTCCGTTATCTTTAACTTACCGTTACTCTCTCTCTTCCATCTCATTTTCTCTCTCTGCCACATCTTTTGACCACGCCACATCATCATCTTCTCCGGCAGGTGTTGCCGGCCGGCCAAATTTTCGGCCGGCGACCTTCAGTTTTTTTTTTTATTCTCTCTCTCTCTAAAAACTAATTTTTTTTAACTCTCTCTCTCTACAGATCTAAAGAGAGAGAGAGAGAGCTCCATTGAAGGTCTGCGAATAGAACTTCAAAGGGTCTGTTCGCAGACCTTTAATGGGTCTGTTCGCAGACCTCTAATGGGTCTGCGAACAGATCCATTGAGGGTCTGTTCGCAGACCTTCAATGGATCTGCTCTCTCTAGATCTGTAGAGAGAGAGAGAGAGATAAAAAAAAATTGTTTTTGGAGAGAGAGAGAATAAAAAAAAGAAAAAAAAATTGAAGGTCGTCGGCCGGAAATTTGGCCGGCCGGCGACCCCTGCCGGAGAAGATGATGATGTGGCGTGGTCAAATGATGTGGCAGAGAGAGAAAATGAGATGGAGGAGAGAGAGTAACAGAAAGTTAAAGTAACGGAAAAAGGGGGTCATATGAGTATTTTTGCTAATCTAGGGGGCCAGGCGAGAAGCTGGTCACAAAGTTGGGGGCCATTTAAGAAATAACCCATTTTTTTTTTTTTGTTGAGATGGTTACTCTTATTAAATAAAGATTTCAAGACCCAATTCAAGAAAAATATCTTATAGGGTGCCTAAAAATTATATCCAAGATTTTGTTATTAATATATATTGATGTTTTTTTTTATGTTGAAAAATATATATTGATGTTGAGATGAAAAAACTTTACATGCTATGTAGCCTTGTTCTTTTTTTCATTTTGAGTAGAATTTAATTTAAAAAAATTATATTCATCCCCTCATTTTGACCCCTCTCCTAGCTCTCTGTTGATGTAGCGACATATCACTGGAGTATATTTTCTCACCATTCTCTCTCCAATTGCTCCACACTCAAGTAATATGTCGCCACATCGGGAGAGGTTGGGGGAGGGACCAAAATAGAGGGATGAATAGAATTTCTTTATAATTTTGCGGGACTTTGAAACAGATGACATAAGTATGTGGTTTCTCTGCAATTAGTTTGTGTAAAAACTTCAAAAGGCACCTCGAAAATCACAATGCCTTGCTACAATAAGGCTTTGGAAATTATATAGGCGCTCGCCGAGGTGCTGAAGGCACTCTCTCAAGGAGGTCAGGCAGGGAAGTCTTAAAAGTGCCCCCACTTTTGTCAAAGGTGTCTCTTTCCCCCATATGACCTCCATAAATTTGCCATGAAAGAGGCGCCTTAACACTTTCTGGTGAGGAAAGGATGCCTTTTCAACTCTCTTCGACTTATTACAATTTAGGAGATTTTAATATGCAGGCAAGTTTTTTGTTACACACACGACGGAAATTTTAGTATGCTCCAACACTTCCATGGAGGGTGCGCACTAGTTGATTTGAAAAAGACGACCGTTTTTAGCCTGATCTCACCTGAATTTGTATTTTATTTAGCTTGCAAGCTCATCTAAGTCTTGTTTCAATGCCCTGCAACTCGTGTTGTGTGATCTCCGACATATTGGTTGCCCCTGTAATCGGCAAATCGCATCTGTTACGTTACCTTGATGGTCTCTCAATAAAGCCTCGACCCAAAACCTTTGTGTGTTTAGCATCATAAATTCCAACATCGACGACTTCCATTTGCATATAATGCTTCTAGGCTTCAGATAAGAGGCCGAAGTGCTCCTAAGTCTGCATAGTTGCACATAGGGGAGAGGATGAGTTTAGTTTTCTCAGACCCTTACCATACACAAACATTGCATTATCTTCGGACACGCACCAGGTCTTATTTAGCTAGGGTGCCTTTACCATTTGTGGGTCGATTAAGGATCTTTTTTTTTTGGTTGAACTGTCGATTAAGGATCTTGTCTGCCCTTTATTATTCTCTTATTTTAGATTTTTAGTCTGAAGATGCAGCTCCCTAACAAGAGATCCAGAGGAATTCATATAGGCACCTCGTGATACGGAGCCTGAGTAACAGTGCCTAAAGTCCCAAGACTTAATAGGAACCCGAATTTTCTTTATAGAGGAGCACCCCTAAGATTTATTGTGGGCTGAGAACAATATTTGTTTTCTCAAAACTCAAACCAAATTAAATGTTATAAACACTTACCATTTTTACTCGTTACACTTGTGGTTAAACCTAATTTTTACCTAAGACACTCACTTTTCGTATACACTATACACACTCATGTAGGTCAAATGGTTTGCCCAAATTCCGTTGGTAGGATAGATTCCGTTAGTAGGATAAAACCGTATCTATACTCAAATTGTTAGAAAGATGAAACAGATGTGTAACATAAAGCATCGCTCTGTAACGATATTTAGCAGAGAGGAACATTCAAAGAGAATTTTGATAAGTTTCCGCCAGTAAGATGAAATCGTTGCTATAATCAAATTGTCGGAAAGATGAAACCGATGTGTAACATAATGCATTGGTATAATCCTACCGACATATAACAAAGGGCAACATCTGAAGAGAATTTTGATAAGTTTTCCTTCGGTAAGATAAAACCAATATGTTCTATTACATATCGGTAGCTCTGTGTCGACTTATATTGCAATTTGTCGGACTAGTACCTCTAATATGTTATCTTTATGAAAATATGTTAGTAATAGGTTTTGAATAAAATCTAATAAGTACTAAAGAGACTTTCACAACACAAATTACTTTAGACCCACATCTCTCAAAGAGAAAAACAAGCTTGTGTTTATAAGGATAAAGTTGGGTGTAAAGGGGTGTGGCCCTTGGGGTTACAATAGTGCTCTCCGGAGGAGAGACCCATCACTTTTTAGAGGCACCCTTACCTTAGGCACACTTATATTTATACCTTTCACACCCTCGCGGGTCGGGTCACCGACCCGGAACTCAGAACCCGGAACCGGACCCGGTCTCGGTCTCGGTCTTGGAGAGAAATGCCCTAATTTTTCTCTGACCCTTTCCTCCCCTACTGGCTAGTGGAAAGAGTCCACTACTAGCTAGTTCTCAGACTTTTTCTTCCACTACTGGCTAGTGGAAAGAGTCCACTTCCTTAATTTTCTCAGACCTATTCTTCCTCTACTGGCTACTTTTTCTCCACCGTTGGATCAAAACTACCCAAGTCTGATGATCTGGTTTCGTACTCTATAAATAGGGATAAACTCCCAGAAGGAAAACACACAGAAAAAATATTTCGTCTTCTATCTCTCTCTCTCTCTCAGTTCTCTGTTTACTTCTCTCTGTTTCGAATTCTGTCAAGATCAGGAGATCGAAATTGAAGTTTGCTTCTTCAATTTTGATAAGGAATAGTTGAATCCTAGGGGACTGCGTTCACAGACTGCAAAGCAATACCTAATTCTACGGTAGCAGGGGCGTTTAAAGTCTTCAGGAAAGCGAGTTCAATTTGTGCCTCTGTTCCACCTTTATTTTACTACGGTTTATTGCAGGTTCATTCTTTCTGGTTGGTTCGATTAATACTTGGTTTCAGCACTGCAAAAAGATAAGTCACTTATTTAATTTACTGTTTATTGCTCATTGAAATTTTCTTTTTACAATTCGATTTTTAATACTATTTTAATAACAAAATAATGTTGGAAAAATTGGCGTTTAAGTTGAAACGGAAGGTGAAAAATAATCGATGAGTGAAATAACGTTGATCACTAGACTTCAAAGCTCGATAAATCGATTCTTTTAGACAGTAATTCGCCCCCTTCTGGTATGAAACCATGAGTACACAACGGGTCAGGAATTATGCGTTCAGGATACGATGAAGCCCTTCAACAACTGCTTGGTTCAAAGTATGTACGCTTTGACCAAGACCAAGAATACTCTGTATTAATAAACTGATACTGCTAAGGAAATCGACTCCAAATTCACAAAATAACTTGATTGAAATTCCAAAATCCTTCGCTGTTTATTTAAACTAGAAAATGAGAGCAAGAGAGAGAGAAGAAATTCGTTTGTATGTTGATCTCTTTTGTTGAATGGTGAGAAACTCATTTATATAGCATCAAGAGATACCAACTAATGGATATACATCCATTCACATGGGATGTATCATTTGATGGAAGTTTGCATCCATCTTAGTGGGTATATACCCATCCGTTGCTACTGTTGGTAGCTCCCAGCATTTAAATGTTGAAAATCTCCAACAAATAACACCACTTCCATTGAAAGAAAACTTAAAACGAAGATTCATATGATGTTTCTATATTTTTTAGTGGGTGATTCTTTAATCTTTAGAATTGTCTTTGGATCAAAATAAGAATGTGAAGTTTCTCAAATTTTCACGATTTTCATCATTTAAAACACTAATAAAAAGCTTTAATAATTTGAACACAAATCTTAGAGAAAGATAATTGTTTGATTTCGGAATTTTTTGTCGCCAAATAAACTTTAAGTGGTAGGGTAGTGAGTGTGGTTAATGGAGGAATTCGTAGATTTTGGAAGTGCTTAAAGGCTTTTAGGTTTTTTTTAGTTAGCACGACCAATCTTGACTTAGTGGCCAGTGTGGGTGATATCTGACTCGGTCGAAGAAAATTGACTAAATCGACCCGAATGTAACTGTGATAGGTAAAAATTGTGAGTGTATATAAAATTTCTCTATTTTGAATTATGCCACGATGGCACGGAAAACACTATTCCTAATTGCGTGTCATCTAATTCAACGAAAACAAGTTGTGTAACATCTATATTTTCTACTCCAATATTTGTTGCACAAATTGAAAAAACAAACTGAAACAAAATATCCAGAACAAAAATAAATTAATAAAAAGTAGAATATGTTTAATACGAGCAGAGTATTTCACTAGTACGTCATTCAAAATGTCACTTGACGAAAAACAATAGGTAGAGTTAAAATAGAAAAGGTTTCCCGAGTAGAAGATAAGCAATTGAAGTTTCAAAGATAGGAACCGTGTGGGTTAACAAATTGGGTGGTTTTGATATTTGGAAAGTACTTCACTTATTAAGAAGACTTCAACTTCTCTTCTTTTTGTTTTAAGGGATGACTCCATTAACTGCTTTTCTTGACTTGACTTCACCAAAAAAAAGCAAAAAAAGAAATACAAGTAAGTCTGCGCCGACTAATCAATAGAAGATTCCATAACCTATACACTTGGAAAATTGGAGTTGTTTTTTTTTTTGGAAAATTGGAGTTGTTAATATCCATTTTCCAACCCCCCTTAAACTAATTTCTCACTAGTTTGTGGGTCCAGCACTCCAGCCAGAGGAAGCTTCCTTATCTTATAGTGATGATAGGACAATTCAAAATCTTGGTTTGAAGTTAGCGTAGAATTAGTCATGTGTCATCGACAGAGAGAAAGTGGCGTGAATCTAACTGCCTAAATGAAATTCACATCCAATATTTGGGGGCTCGGATATTTTCGCTTATATAATCAATAGAGGAAGACACCGTTAATATATTTTTATATGAATTCACAAAACAAATAAACTTAACCTTTTAACCCATAAAGTTAAAAGGCATTTCATTAACTAACTTTTCAGTTTTGTTGAACCCTATTTTGCATGAATGAGTGAAAAACCCAAAAATCTAGACCTTAATAGGAAAAAAATCCACTCAAAAATAATAATGTCAAAAATACCCATTTTTTAAACACTTTTCAAAATGTTCACAACATATGTAATTATGTTGTTAACAAGACAACATATTTTTTTCATAATTCCATTTTTACCCTTAAATGTTGACAACATATATCATTGTGTTGTTATAAAATGTTGACAATATCTATAATAATGTCCCGACTTATTATAAAATGTTGGCGTCATGTATAATTATGTTCTTAACAACATATATAATGTATTAGTCAAACTATTATTTGTTCGTTAACGGATTTGTTAAATACAAAGGATAATATGTATAACATTTTAATTTTTGTAAAGGACAAATAAAAAAATGCTTTAGTCTTTATATTTATGTCGAAAGCAAAACAAAAAATGCGGAAACCATTTATTTTTTCACAAGACAAATCGAAAAATGTTGTAGCCAAAATGTTTGTGTTAGTTTGTCTATGTAAAATGCAAAAGAAAAAAATGCGAAACATTTTGGCAAAGCAATGTCTAAGCAAAAACGAATTTGTTCAAAAATTTACAAATTGTTGAGACAAACTAAGATTTGTTCAGAAATTTACAAAATTTTCGAGAGCAAACCAAGAATTGTTCAAAAATGTTCAAAATTGTTTTTGACGTTGATTTGGACGGAAAATTTCATTTTGGAGGGTAAAATTGTATTTTTACCTACTGGGTTTTTTCCTCATTATTATTTAGTATTGGGCCTGATTCTCTTTAACTTCCCCATTTTGGGCCTTATAATTACCGGCCCATGTTTCAATTGGGTTCATTTTAATCAATATCTTCTCCTCCCCAAAATTGATAAATTAATCCAACTATATCAACATAATGGGTAAGAAAAGAGCATCCCAAGTTGCAATTCTTTGGTTGAGATAGAACTTGTTCAACAACCTCATCTTCCTATTCTAAGTGTTTACTATAATAATTGAGTTATTAGTAGACTTGATAAATTAGGGTGGGGGACTATTCTTTCTCTAATGGGCCATTCTTCTTAATTTTATGCCACTACCTAATTTACACTCTCTATCAATAAGGGATTCCACGCGGTGCACCCATTGAAATTTAAGTGATCATATTCATACCTTCAATTATATACTACTATAATTTACATAAAGAACTTCAATAGACTTGTTCTTAAGCATTCACATTTAGTCAATTTTGCCCAATACCTCAATCTTAAGTAAAGATAATTGTACTCCACATTCTAAGTTATTGAAATTCTCATGTGTTGGATCTAGTGCAACGTTTTTATTTGTGATAAAACTATATCGGAAGTTCACTTTGGTTGGTGTCTTGGTGGAAACACGAGTTTCATCCACCGTGGATAGCACCACTTGATTCTTCCTACTTCAAGAGAAAAATTAAGCACCTTGTTTGAGTTCGTGTCTCATGAGACCAAGAGTGGAACTAAAATATCTTCTGTTAAATCAGTTTTGTGCTTTATTCTTATGGTCACTTGTGTGAATCTTAATTGTTTGATTCATATGAACTTAAAATCATCACAAACTCACTATTCAGATAATCAGATGTCACATAAAGACAAACACAAATATTCTTCTATGTGACTCGAGCCAATTTAGACATGGAGTCAAATTTTAGATGTTACACTTGATAACATAAACTATACTAAGCTAATCTATAACTAGTAGAGGTGAACATCGGTTAGGTAACCGATTTTTTGAGGCTATCCATAATCTAATCCAAAAGGTTCGGTTGTTCTAAATTTTAATCCGAATCAATTCGTTCATGGTTTTGTTCGGGAACCAAACCAAACTATGCATGAACGGTTTGGTCAAAGGTCAAAAATTTTCCGAGAACAAATTTTCGAATTTTCAACTTTAAAACTAGTTACAATTATACTTAGAACGTGCTAAAAAAAGTATTATCTCACAAACCCTTAGGTCTACATGTACGTGATTAATTCGACATAGTTTATCAACATTCGAAGAAGATAAAAAAATTGAATCATATATTCTCACATATATAATATATAGAACGTGATAATAAATAGTTTGGTTCGGTTTCTTCGGTTATCCGTCAAACAAATCCATAGACCGAACCAAACCACTCGTTTTTTATATTTTAGTCTCCAAACCAATCCAGATAACCATTGGATCGGTGTCCAAACCGTCAAATCTGTTTGGATCGGATTGGTTTGGTCGGTTCGGATACTAAATATTCACCCTTAATAACTAGGAGTTCAATAGATGGAAATGCAGGGCTAGTTGGATTAAATTATGGGCTTAAATTGGGCCCACTAATGGAAGTCCACTAAGAAGTAACATTCATAGCCGGCTAAAATGACAGATGGGCAAAGACAGACCCATACACTCTCTCTCACCCATTCAGATTCCAGTGAGCAATGAACAAGTATGAACTAGAAACACCCCACCCAACCTTTTGCTTACTTGTCACCTTCTTCTTCTTCTTCCTCAACTCTCTTTTATTTCTTAATTAATTTGCTAACTTGCGCACAAAGTTTACCCACTAAAAACAATATTCTAAGGAAAGAAATCGTGTTGAAATTTCATATTTATGAACATTACACATGGCGCACGTTAGTCTTGTTCTTATCTGAACTAATTTTCAAACTAAACACAACAAAATTTATTCAACAAAAAAAAAAAACACAACAAAATTTGATAAATTTCAGAAATAGTTGAAGAATTTTCTGTACATAATAATCAAATTAATACAAATAATAAACCAATTCACCCAAACCCCAAATTAAATCTGAAAATAAAAAAGAGGATTGAAAATTATATAATTTGAATATTTGTTTAGGGAATCATTAGACGTGGTTTCTTTAATGGATGAGGACTCTCAACTTCTTCATCAAGTCCAAACCCAGGCCAGAATTCCGGCAAAGCTGGTAAATTTAGGTCAAACCCACTACCACCACTAACACCACCAGTTCTATGTGTAACAGTAGATCCAGCACCGTCGGAATTTGTTGCAGAGGTGGTGACTGTAGTAGTACCTGCGGTGGTGGCTCCACTATTTCCACCGTCGTAATGACGTCTTTTATGCCCACCCAAAGCTTGTCCTGATGGGAATGATTTATGACAAATTGAACATTCATGAGATCTACCACTAACCGTCGTCGCGGTGGTTGTAGCAGCGGCGCCACCGCCGGCGGCGGTGGTGGTTGTTGTAGATGTAGATAATTGATCATCTGATGGTACTCCGGTGGTGGGTTTCCGGTGACTAGCTTTATGCCCACCTAAAGCTTGATAAGAAGGAAAAGCTTTATTACAAACTGAACATTTATAATTCAATTTGAGAACTGGTGGTTGATTTTCTGAATTATGATGATGATGATCGGAATTAGGGTTATTGGTCTTTTTGGAATCGGAATTGTTGATGTCTGTACCACCACGAGCGAGCATAATTAAACAGAAAGCTAGGTATTCGTCATCATCATCTTCTGTTGAAGATTTTGATTGAATTTCGTAACGATTACGTTTTGATCGTTTACGTTTTGCCCATGGTTCAAGATAATGATGATGATTATGATCTTCATAAGTAGTAGTATTAAAAGATGGAGGTGGAATTGTTGAAGGAGATTTGAGAGCTTCAAGTGCCATTGAAAGTTGTTGTTGTTGAAGTGAGATGAATAAATGGGGGGAGGAAAGGAATAGAGATTGACTGAGTTTAGGGTTTGAGTGTGGGAGTGAAGAAGTTGGGGCTGTATATATATAGAAAGTTAGAGAGAGAGAGAGGTGGAAGTTGCGTGGGAAGTGAAGAGAAATAGTTAGGGGGGGAGTTGGAATATGGTTGAAGGGGGCACGTTTAGTTGAGTTGGTGAGAGTGAACTACTACTCTATATGAAGTCGGTTTTAGAGAGAGAAAGAGTGGATGGAGAGTGGTAAAGAAGAAACTAGAGAGAGAGAGAGAGATAGTGTGTGTGTGTGTGAGAGAGAGGGTGACTGAACTCTATCTTCTCTCTCTAAGACTGATTCTAAAGTCAATGGTCAAATTGTCAAAAGGTCAAAGTCAATTCGAACACGTTATAGAGCCACCTAGCCATTGTCTTTTGTGGACCAAATTTGTATCCATCTCTTTAGGGGTGGTGAGCTTAAGACCATTTATCAAACCTAAATTATCATCTTTGTTATATATATACTCGCATCTAGAACCTCTTTTGGTTCAAATGAAAAAAAAATGTGAGTGTGGCAGATTGGTGGCAGTTCGTGTACATCAAATTTATCTTTCCAAAAACACGACTACAAAAAAAAATTCTATTGGTATTTCGAGAAAAAGTTCACCCAGTAAAAACAGAATACTTCAAAATTCTATAATGTGTTGATGAAGATGAAGTTTATCCAAGTTAATCGTATCTTTGATCCTAAATTAAAAGCGTTTGGAGTTATGTGTAACCAAATATGAAGTACCTATAATCACATTTGAGGTGATAGATGTAAGATTGAAAGACTTATAACAAAGCAAAATAGTAAAGCCCCCAAACATGAAAAGTCAACGTACCTAAAAAGATAAAATAATTGGAGGTAACCATATAATATTAAATTAAGGCTACCACTTGGGAAGTGTCTACGGGGTCATGGTAAATGAAAGACATATAACCAACCACACAAGTAGGTATTTGTTATATATAATAGAGGGAAGATTTGTCCAAACATTTTGTCTAGTTGATCCGCCCCCTCATGGAGTCATGACTTCATCCTTCTTATTCATCACGTAATTGTTTACCTTTAGTACGGTTTCTAACTTTCCAAAAAAAAGGAGAGATCAAATACCCTTTTTGTTTCGCCTCGTTTTTTTATTGAAGAAGCCTCGTGTTCTTTTTAAGTCAGTTTGCCTTTATCTAAATTGTATAATGAAAAAGAAGCCGTCTAGTTCTTTGTTCAATGAATTAGGTTTAGGTCACGTGTTTTTCACGATTGCCTCAAATTCAAAAATTCAAATAGAGAGATATCTCAAGCTAAGGTCTATTTTAATTCGTGGAACACTTCGCTAAAAGCTTACATCACCCTTAAAAATCAGATAAACTACCAATAAATTCCCAAATTTATCATATGGGTCTTTAAACTCACAGATGTAGATGTACTTTGAAATCCAAGAGGTTGTAGTTTCAATTGCGTCAAAGAAATGGACAACTTGAAACATATCTTTGTTTTACAATATAAACATTAAACTCCATTTTAGGCCTACACCGAATTGTTGAAGAACAACCTCTTCTTTACGCGAAAACTAATGAAGTAAGAGCCTTTAAATGGATCGGACTTGTCAAAAAACTCATCACCAGGATTTAGATGGCTATGAACCTTGCCCAAAGTGTCCCTCTCTATGTTGTTCACTATAAATTGGTGGGCTTTCAACTCTACCTAGACTTTCCATCTCTTGAATTCTTCATCTTCTAATCTTCTTTAGCTTCGAAATCAATCTGATGGTAATTCGTGTATGCGTCAAAGAAGGTTAAAAAAGAGAAGTAGTACTATCGCAATGGTTATGTGTATTTCATTTCCTGTCTTGAAGTTTAAACTCTTCTACCGTAACTTCCATTGTACTTGATGAAACATTATGGATGGAGTTCACACAAGGACAAACCGGTGTTTATTACCGACATCAAATATAGGTTATCTCGAACATTTCTTCTTGAATTACAAATTCAAAATCCTATCTTTTGTTCTTGAATTATATAACCAGAGTAGGCCATTGCCACTTGCTATAAACTCGAAAGAAACAAGTAACTAAGGCACTAGGCAATGCATTTGAAAAGAGTTGGCATAAAAGGGAGAAAAGAATGCCCAGTGTGGAAGTTTTGGATACTCGGCATGCACTAAGTGTTGTATCATTTAAGATAAATATCCAAGTTTTCGGGAATAACTTAAAGCAAGAGAATCGCGTATACAAAGAAGATATACAGAATAACCCACAAAATGTGACATGAAGATCAAATTGTTCAGGCAAGGATTAAACACTTTTAAGATGACATCTCAGATACCACTGTTTCTAGTTCAACAAAAAAATCTTCTTGTATTGTCACATATGTTGGTCCAAGACTATATTTGAACCATAATCATGCACTCCGAGATTATAAGAACCAAATGTGAGATCTTGGTATTGGTTTCTTGGACTAAATTCTCAATGAATCATTTCTTCTTCTTTCCAATTTTTACCCATTCTTCAAAATCTGCTCTATTTTATAGATAACTTCTTCTTTGTAGCTTAACTCTCTACTTTTATGCAATCCACTATATCCCAAGAACTTTTGTAATTACATACATTTGGTAAAATTGATTTTGGATGGGGGTGGAGGTGCAAAAGAAATCACCTTCCTAACTCCATGATATTCATTAGTACCTGATTCAGGGATACCAGTTAAACATATTATTTTCTATGGTTTCATAATTTTAGAAAATTGTTAAGAAATAATAGAAGAAAAAGGTAGATTTTAGTGAAAGGGTAATTTTAAGGGCGCTCTTAAAAGTTTTATTTGGGCTCTTCTCCTCACGTCCCTTCTCTAAAATTAGTCTTAATGGGTGGGCCAATATAACATTTTGAGTGGGGGCCTTTGATACTACACTTTAGTAAAATATGTGATATTTATGATGTTTTCTTTTGTTTGTTTTTTTTTTGAGAAATGATTTTTTTTTAAGGAATTTTTTTTTGTTGAAAGGTGATATTTATTTATTTTTTGTTGAAAGGTGATATTTATGATATGGTTATTGCTTCCAAAGGTTGAGCTATGTGCTGACCATTAGCATTTGAATTTGAATTTTCTTCACACCCTTGTTTTATATAAAATTTCATTTTGTGAGGTCTCTTTTTCGCCTTTAACTTTTCAAATTGTTTTCTTTTGATCCTCTATTTTTCTTATGATTCAAATTTGACCTCCCCTTGTTAGACTATATCTGAACTTTGGTAGAACTACTTCTTTGTCGTAAATGATCTATCACAAATTTTACTTTCTTTATGGGCTAATCGATTAGTGTTTCTTAACCTTGCCTTCAATTAATTGTGAAAACTTTGCTTGGATCTTATCTATTTTTGTGTGAAGGGTTTGACTTGTCTAAATAGTATTCACATATTTAATTTCTCAATAAAAGCTCTCATCATATTATTTATTGTAAAATATTTATTATGATTGATAATATTTTGGACAAACACCATACATTATGACAATTAACATTAACAATTTCGAATTTTCATCTAGTATGCCTTATATCTTGTTTACGATTAAAAATTGCTACTTCTAGATAGAGTTAGAAAGTTAAAATATATGTGAAAATCATTGAAGAAATGATACTTTATTCACTACAGATATTGTATTACGAGGAGGTATGGCATTATCTTGTTTGACTTTCTGGAAGTTGTAAGTCTTAAAAAGAGTCAACTAACGTTGACCAACAGTCAAGGGATTATTTCAAAATAAAAACAAACTTGAGGGGGCTGGGTTAATAGTGTTATTCTGGAATCTGGAGGAGTGAGTACCGAAAACCCTGAAACTATCTTTTCCCCAATTCATGTGTGCACATAACAACCAATTATCAAAAAATCTCTTCTCTTCTCTGCTTACAAAAAGATTGGATTTTTATTAGATCTGTGAAGGCCTTCTGAGTTTTAGAGAGAGAGAGAGAGAGAGAGAAACCCATTCATGGCGACTTCTCTTATCTCATGTACAAAAGTTTCTCCAATCTTACCAACCACAGAAATATCCCCAAATCAACAAATGGGTTCTTCTGTTTTCCCCCAAAAAACTTCTTTTCTTTGTGGTAGTGACACTAAAAAACTCTTCTTTTCAGCTCATTCATCTTCTTCAGTAGTGAAATCAAGAAGAAGAATTTCAGTTCGTTTATTTAAGTCACCTTCAGCTTCATCAAGCTCTTTCGATCACATCCCAAAGAAGTTCAAAGAAGAGAATCTCATAGATGGGTGTAAGTTTATCTATAATACCCATATCTACTTTTCCCTGATTTCAATTTGTTATGATAGTTATCTTGCCCTAATTTATCCCTTCTTTTTAGGGTTATTTTGGGTTCTCCTATTTCATGTTTTAGTTATGATTCAAAAACAAATAGCAGAAATTATTCCATTTGATTGATTATTTTTTTTATCCATTACCCTTTGAGCTTAAATAGTTAAGTTTCTAACCACACACAAAAACCATTGATTTAATTATTTTGTAGTGATGGAGAACTATAAAAATGCCCCTCAATACCTATATGGACTATCTCCTTCTCAAATGAATATGTTCATGACAGAAGATAGCATGGTCAAGCGACAATCTGAGAAAGTCACTGAGGTATCACTCTTTATAGTCTCATTTAGCTTGTGAGTTATATTCATATTGAATCTTCTTGAAATTGCGATTTTCTAGGACAATCTAGTGCTAAATAATAGACAACCTCATACTCATAATTGGAGGTACCTCTGTGTATGCCATGATAAGTCTGTAGACTTGGGGGTGCTAGAAAACGCCGACCTTCATGCACGTTGTCTATCTTTTAATATTTGGAGTGGATTCTTAAGTTTTCGAACGAAGTGATTTGACATTATTTAGCACACTTTTCGGGACAAGAATGATCTCACTTTTGTAGAGAATGTAACAGGAAAGCATTTCATCTACTAGGAATTATTTAGACCAAGGAGGAATGTGGAGTCTCTCTGGCATGAAAGACGGAGATCACTCGAGGTATAGTATGAGTGTAAGCATGTATCGTGGAGGATCCCGAGGAGGAAATGGACGACCCAGGAGTGCTCCTCCAGATTTGCCTTCTTTACTCTTGGATGCTCGAATTTGTTATCTGGGCATGCCTGTAAGATATCCTTTTTTGAAAATTCTTGCTTATATGGTTTACGAGCAATATCGTTTTTTTATTTCTCTTGTTTACTTGTATCCTGAGTTATATGGTATATGGTTGTTGGCAGATTGTTCCATCAGTAACTGAGCTTCTTGTTGCTCAACTTATGTGGTTGGATTATGATAATCCCTCGAAGCCTATTTATCTATATATAAATTCGTCAGGGACACAGGTTAGTCCTAAAACTTGTTTTCTAAAGTTTGAAGCGTTTTTGCTTAAGTTTTACGTAGTTTGAGTAGTATTTGTCAATTGTGACGCTTTAATTCTTTTCGTTAATGTTTTGGTTCCTTGCTCTCGGCAGAATGAGAAGATGGAGACAGTTGGATCTGAAACTGAGGCATATGCCATCGCTGACACCATGGCTGTGAGTATAAGTGCTTTTCTCAGTCACAGATGTATGTGTGTCAAGAGTGGTTGATCGTGATTGGTTCAATAAAACAGTCTCGTCTAATTTTGTTCTACTTTATTTGTTTCTCCGCAGTACTGCAAATCCAAAATATACACTGTGAACTGTGGCATGGCATATGGGCAAGCGGCTATGTTGCTGTCACTTGGTGCAAAGGGTTTCCGTGCTATGCAGCCGAACTGCTCAAGTATGACTCTTCTACATTTTCTAGAAACAAATAGATAAGCATAAAATTCTCTTGAAGGAAACATAATGTTTCCTTATAATTGGGGCATAGTTGCAGATGGAGCAACCGGACTAATATATCTCTATTTATTAATTCTAGTTATCAGTGCTATCGATTCGTTTACGGTTCGTTTCCTTTCAGTCATCTGTATATGAGCGATTCAAATTATTTAGTTTAAATTGCCTTGTTTGAATGCTTTTTGACATTCATCCGAGTCTTCGTAGAGTTAAACATTCAGAGTCCTTTAAAGCGAGTCTTCACTTAAAAATTTATTCTCAATTGAGATGATGTCCGACTTGAGAACTTGTTATACGTCCCAGATTAGCTCATCTCATAGGTCCTAATCTAGAAGGTCCTAACCTTCAAGGTTGGATTGAGCAATAGAAAACCTCATTATAGTCCTAAAGGTTGAAAATTTTGGCCCCTTCATTCTACTGCCCCTTTTCTTCTCACGTAGTTATGTTGATTGCAGCAAAACTGTATTTGCCGAAAGTTAGTAGATCAAGTGGAGCAGCTATTGATATGTGGATCAAGGTATGAACTTCCTCCGGATGCCCATTGTCACAATTTTCACGTTCTTATATTTTTTCTTATTTGACGCTTAATCTTCTTAGACAAAACACTAACGAACACTCACAGGCCAAAGAGTTGGATGCAAACACAGACTACTACATTGAGCTATTAGCCAAAGGAACTGGGAAATCGAAAGAAGAAATCAAAAAAGACATTGAGCGACCCAAATATTTCCGATCACAAGAAGCCATTGAATATGGATTGGCAGATAAAATAATTGATGGCAGAGATGGTGTATACGAGAAACGGGTAATTCTTCTGTTCAATCTGTTTTATTCACTTTATTTCCACATCCATCTGCTAAGACCATCTTCAATGAGCAGGACTACGAGGGGATGCTTGCTCAATCGAAAGCTATGCGAAGGGCAGTAGGACCTGGAGCACAACCAGCTTCCTCTGGATTTAGGTAGTTAAAAAAAATCAATAACATGAAGATACCGAGCAGCTGTATCTCTATGTTTTATAGTTTGCTTCATGTAATGGCAAAAAAAGGTGTTATTTAATCAGGTCATGTGAATTTACACTGTTCATTTTCACATGTAAAGGAAGTCACCTGATTTCCTGAACAGGCTGATGAATAGTTCTTAACCCTTCTTACTAGTGGGATGACTGAATCTTGATAGAAATTTCAGCTTATTTAATCATGAAATGTTATTATTAGAACTGTTATTTTGCAGATATTGTTTCTATTCATGCTTGTTAGAATTTATCTTCTTCACTATCAACCTGTAGTTTAAGACTTAGGGAGGATCGGGTAATCTGTAGTAGTTATATTTGACAATAAACACAACCCTTGTAGCGCTTTTTCCGTGTCTAAAACTCGAAACCTTGTATTGCTTGAGAAATAGAGAAAGCAATTATATTAGCTGGTGCCAAGATACTGGTTAACAAAAAAAGTACATATTAACAAAGTTTTGACCTTTTAGGTACTTGGGTATTTGCCATCACAAACCCAGTACATGAAAAACCATAGTTTTTAAGACAATAACCAGTTACAAGATAATGAAATCCATAAATTCATACGTATTTCTGTCTAAAATACTAAACACTTCTAAAAGTTGGAACAGAAGATCCTATCTTCTTTGTTTTTTGGATCAAGCAGGAGTAGAGTACACTTTTGGCTTTGGCTTGACTTCAACTTCATTTACATTCCTCACAAATATGGCATCAGGTTCATGACTGCACAAAATCAAATAGGAACGAATCAAAATTATTTGCATTTCTGAAAGTAAAATGTTAAAAGAGTAGTAGAAGAAATGAGTAGTAGTTTGAGAATAAGTCATACGGCTTATATCCTTCTTCGTATGTATAACTAGATGCAACAGCGAGTAGATGACCGTCTCTGCTAAAGGATAATGCTGCAATGCTTGTTGGATATTTCGAGTACTGAACAGAAATAATAAAGTTACATTGAAACCAACCACGGAAAAATAAGCAAGAAAACAAGAGTTAGAATTGAGTCGGCAAAGTCACCTGATATAATCTCTTCTTGTTGTTTCCATCCCAAATATTAACATATCCATCACAACCTCCAGTTGCAAATGTACCATAGCTGTGAGAACAGTTGTTTTTTAGTGAGCGCTTACATGGAGAAAATTGAATAAAAGGTGGTTTTTGTTTTAAGATGATGATAAACTAACGTTAAAACATTAAGGTTCATGGCCTTAAACGATTATAACTGGAAAATGATTGTGGAGCGAGTTTTTGGTCAAAACTCTCGGGTATCTTGCATTTTCCTGCAGAAGCCCACATGTCTATAGTTCTGATGATATAAGAAGAAAACTTACATGGGGTGAAAAGCTATGGCATTTACAGGATATACAGTGTCTCTCCCAGCCTCAGACTTTCTATGGCATTTGAAAGCATATCTGCAATAATAGACGAACAAAAGTAGATGAAGCAGTGCTTAGATTATTAATTTGATTTTCAAAACAAATGATGCAATCTTAGATAGATTTAATGTAGGCAACCAATAGCAAAACAAATATGGTGTGAAAGACTGAAAATAGTAGTCAGCCATGGCATACTTCTTTGATTGACCAGCTTCAGAGAGATCGAAGAACTCCATAGCAACACGACCTTCCACAGAACTAAGAGCAAAACCTAGAAACGGCACAAAAGGAGAAGAGTGAGACAAACAGGCTATAAATAAACAAAAGCTTTCGCTTTCAATTAAGGCATTAATGGAAGACTCCACTTTCGGTTTATTTCTTGCTAACACAATAACCCCATTTTCCTCAAACCGCCAAAGAATTTGTAATTAATGAGAAAATATTTCTAACCTGTGCCATTCGGATAACAACGTACACATCTAGTTTGATATTTCAATGAAGATTCTCTTCGTTGCTCTGGTTGGGACATATTCCGGAGATCATAGACATTCACATGTCTTCCAGCAGTTGCCACTACTAATCGGTTACCAACAAGTGATAGAGAATATACACGCTCGGGTTGTGAATACGTCCCAACAAGAGTTTGTTCCTGCCCACTTGCACCTCTGGGATCCCAACACTTTATTGTCTTATCCCAACTCCCAGTGATGACTTGGCCTATAATCATGCACAATATACAGGCAAAGACATGTTAATACGTTTGAAAGGAAGATTACGCAATAACAACGATTGGAAACCTCAATAGAGTTCCTTTTATTTACAGAAAACATGATAAAGATAAGGCCAACAGAACAAGTTATTAGCAACTAAAACGAGAAGGTTAATGCCCAAGAAATTAGTATATAACCAAGAAAGTAGATAAACAGTTAGATCAGCGTTGCAATTCTTGAAGCACAAACTTTTTTTTGGACATGTGGGTGATTGTACAATAGATTCCTGGAAGTCAAAATTCATTACTAAGTCAATGTGGTTAAGACCGGTGCCCATCTTATGTTGTTTTTTACGCCATTTGTACTATAACGACCAAATGTGGCAAACAAATAATTTCTCAATGCACATTTTCATTCGTCCTACTTTCTGGTTCTTACTTCAAAATCTTAAGCTAGTATGGTGCGTGACATTGGACCATCTCGATAAAAGGAGAACTATCTACTAATCATCTATGAGAATCTAGGTTCCAGTACAACAGAGACTGATAAAATAGATGATATGGTCACAAATTATCAACTAGCTCAACACCCAGAGTTGCAAAATCATAAAGAAAACCATCAATTGATTCTCTCTACCTGAACCTAGGTTTCACTGCATATAAGACCAGTATAAGAGCAGGGAGTTAATCTGTTATTCAAGAAGTACTAAATATCGCAAACAAAAACATCAATTGCGATTAGATGCTGATGTAGTAATATAACCATTAATTCTAAATCACCTGATGCATAAGAGTACTCAACACAACGGACAGGCGCATCATGTCTTCCCAATATATCTTCCTTGCCAGAGCTGAAAACAAACCTGAAATAGGGGAAATGTTTCAACGCTTGATTTTGGTACCTTAAAACAACTTAACTCAATGCAAACATCTCAGTTTAAAGCTAAACAAATTAGATAACAAATGTGAGGAAACAGACAAAACATTGTCGCACTCCTATACCGTAGAAAATCATATCTTGCAAGTACTGTCAGTAACCAAATGATTATCCACAATCAGCGACGTTTTTGTTCTCTTTTTAAAGCCACAAATTGCAAGTAAATATATAACAGTCATTCACAAATTTCACTTCTCAGGAAATATTGGAACCCAGTTACCCAGCAATAGAGTGGAAAAATGCTTGCAAATATTTGTTTCTGTCACTATAGATCAGCCCGCCAATAAAATGAAATATTGATGTAGTAGAGATGGAACCTTGTCAATACAATCTCCAAAGCATTAATGATTCGAAGAGGGTATACAACATTAGAATATAATGCATAGCTTCGAGTCAGTATGGAGGCTTGACCTCTACTAAGAAAATGTAAAACATAACAAAAATAAATAAACAATTCATTGTTTACTAGATAAATAGATAGCGATACATAAGCAATTCAGCCTGTTAACAAGTGGCTAACACCGAAAACCAGATGTAAACTGTATACTCCAACTCTTGAACTCCAATAAAAACAAAGATCAAATTATTCAAAAAGACACCTTTTTGTAATAATCTAAACCACATCTTCGTGCAACAACTCTTTAAAAAGGATTATAGAACCCTAAACCATTGCATTTTTAGTTGCTCCTTTTATACCCTAAGTTTTGTGTGAGTTCATAACAAATATTTACAGATTTCAGACTTCAACCCACAAATTTATATTTTTTCTTCGGCAAAAACCCCGTTTGTTTGAGGCATACAAATCAAACCACCTCATGGAGCACGCTATAAAGTATAAGCCTGAAGCCCCCCTGAAGCTGAAGCCTCTCTACTAATTACATTTCTTATAAACTTCAGCAAAAGATTTAACTTGTCAATGTTTAATGTCCAATTTCAGTATCAAACAAGTGACTTTGTTTTATAATAGATCAAGTTTATAAACAGCTAAGAAACCCTAAATCATAAGAAACCCGATCTAAATAAGCTAAAATCTACACTATTTAGTATTTTACTTAACGAAGTAATGACGAAATATTCATACCTCCGAACAGTATTATCACCACTGGCACTAAATCCTGAAGCATCATCATGAAAGCAACAATCCAAAACTGGACCTCCATGCATAAACTCACCCCTCAGTATATTTGAACTAGCATCATACAATCTAACAGTCTGATCGATTACACAACAGAATCTGATTTCAGAAACAAATAGTGAAGAAATTACAAGAGTAGATTAATTAGGTTTTTGTATAGTTTAGAAATTGTTACCTTATCCCAAGAAGAAACGAGGAGATGATCACTGTGATTTGAGAATCTGAGATTTGAGATACCATCTGAAGGAGGGTGTGAGAGTTCCTTCCCTGGAATGGGAGGAACAACTGCTGCCATTTTTGGATAGGGGGGAAAAGTTAGGGCTTTTGTTACTCAACAAGTGAACGATAGAGTGGCACAGGTAGATTTAGAGAGAGAGAGAGAGAGAGAGAGAAAATGGATTGGTTTACTTTGGTGGGAATTGGTTTTGAAATTTTGATGGGAGGGGCCGAGGGGGCATTCAAAATGATCAATCCCGCTAAATTAGGTTTTGATATCCGGCGTTAAAGTCTTTGCTGCCTTCTTTAACCGTTCAAAACCTCATTTTCATACAATATAAAGATTTAGTACATACCAATCTACTGGTAGTCTGATTGGTGGTGTAACTATTTGGCAGTATGAAAGTCCCGAGTTTCGATATGACGAAAATAGATAGATGGGCCTTTTATGCAAGTACTTTGGTTGGGTTTTAAAACCTTTGTTTCTGTTAAGGTTAAAATTCTGCAGTTATCTTATTGATGTATTAATGTGTTTGTAATGACTATCGTAATCAACATTCCAAAAGAAAAAAATGATTTATTACATACACCTAATAAAAAGTGATTTAGTACATACACCTGATGGGTATTTTATATCCGATTTTAATAGATATTTAATAAGTTTTAAGATTTAAATTACTTATTTTACATTAATTACTAGGTGTCCACCGCGTCTTACGGACGCAGTAGATCTCTTTTGGCTACGCCATGTTGATGTTACATTTCTATTATTTTTTAGAGTGACAGAGAGAGAGAGAGAGAGAGAGAGAGAGAGAGAGAGAGAGAGAGAGCAAGGGCTTAGAGAAAGTGTTTAGAGAGAAAATAAGGCAATTAACTCTTAAACAATCTGTAAAGCTAACCAGATTTACTACTATCTAATTAAGAAGTAAAGAAAATCAAAAGGACATCTATGTAAATCAATCAAAATTGGTTAGAATAACTACTACCCACATATTTTTCTCCCTATTTTTTTTCTCTCACTACGGCAGAAACCTAGTATATCTAATGATATGTAAATATGATCTGAAGAAAGGTATGGCTCAGTGGTTATGCCGCAGACTAGTTTTCCTCTACAAGTCACTAAGTCAGAGGTCATGAGATTGAGTCCCTCTATGAACATTATATAAATATATATCTAATCATGTGTAAAGATGACACCGAATAGGGTCTGGCTTAGTGGTAATGGTGTGGATTCATAGATGAGTAAGCATTCTGACTTTTTTGTTTTGAAATTATTCAATTCAACTACCTAAATTCCTATAAAATTGCTCAAATAAAATGCCTATAAACATTTTAACTCTTATGTTTTGAAATTATTAAAAAAAAAAGTTCTATAAAATTCAATTCATCTACCCTAAATCTTATAAATCAATTCATCTACCACAAACTCGATAAACCTCAATTCATCTACCATAAACCACTATAAACTTGAATTCATCTATCATAAACCCTACAAACTTCAATTCATTTACCATAAATACTACAAACTTCAATTCATTTACCCTAAAGTCCTATAAACTTGATGGATGGTCGTCTTTTCAGAACAATGATTGCTCAAATTTAGTATTGCTTGGAGCTCTTGCTAGAACATTGGTGGAAACTGAGAGAGAGGAAGTATATCATTATTTTATTTGCTTATAACTTTAGCACTAACTTTGTCGGTTGCAATTGCCTCCGTTGAAAGAGTTTTTTCAGCTATGAAGGTAGTCAAGACACGCTCAAGAAACAAGATGAGTGATCCGTGATTGAATGATAGTTTAGTAGTCTTTATTGAAAATGAAGTTTTTAATAAAATTGACAGTGAGTCGATTATCTGAACATTTCAAAACATGAACTCTCGTAAAATTCGATTGTGTTTGTAATCGTTGATGTATTAATATACCAATCACCCCCACATATACTAACCTCCACCGTCAAAGTATCAGCGCATCCTTTGTCCACTTTGTTTCATCTCTCTCCTATCCACTCGTCTCTCATCCGAGTTTTATGAGTTTTTTTTTTTGTTGAAAACATTTTATGGGTACTTTCAACAACAAAAAAGGAACCAAATTTTATGGGCATGAGTCTTTTGACTTTAATTGAGTTACCGATTGCATGGCTTTGTTCAACCACAGCCTAAAAAGTCATAGGTTGATCAAACTATTTGTACCTAGGTCCCATTTGTACTTTGGTTCGGCAATGTATAGGCGCCCAACAGTAGAAGATTAAAAGTACTATTATCTATGTTCCCGCTTTTCAACAAAAAAATTATGTGTCCGCCCCTCCTTGTTCCTAAAAGCTCCCACAGACTCACAGACACCCAAATTTGCCCCAGCTCATGCGGCCAAGGAGCACCTCTAGTAATAATGAGGTGCTTATATAAGGTCGGGCCTTTTAAGGCGACGTGACTAAATTCTAAACCCAGGTCCAGTAGACCGGAGACATATGTGGAGCTCTTTCCATGAGCCCTTCCTAAAGAAGAATTTTAATGAACTCCAACAAGCTCTGTGCAAAAATGCCAAGCCGCTAACGTATTATCATGTTTTTGTTGGTAAACTCATTTCAGTTGACCGGTAACGTATGTTTTCTTCACTGGGAGATGAGAGTCCAAATTTTAGTGTATCTAAACATGTGTTGGTTTTATAAGGAGTAACGAATAATAGATACAATCATTCTGTTGAAATTTTAAAATCATTAACCATTTCTTTTGCATTACTAACTCAGTTGAGGTGTTGAGGAGTGTGGATGTCAAAGGTCCATCTGTATAACTAAATGTATCTCTCTCAAATATTAATTTTTCTAGTTATATCATATAGTTATTGGGTGTATTTCAACAAAAAAAAAATATAGTTATTGGGTGTTTTTCATAAAGTTAATAGGTGTTTTGCAATTAAATAAAAATCCTAGTAAATGGAATTAAAAGAGTGTCAATTGGATTATATACTTTTAACTTGTAATTCTAACACACCGAAACATCATACTTTTACGGATGCACAAAATTTCCATCATAAGAGCATCTCCAATGGGGAACTCAAACTCCAACATTTAGGGTGCTACATATACCTTTGTGGAGTTTTTGTTAGAAACTCTATTACGAGTGTCTCCTTGAGTTTTCTAAGTGTCACCTACTCACACACTAAAACTGAACCAATTGACCGAATCAAACCAAATCAAACCGGACCAATCGGTTCTTAGGTCGAACTGATCACGGTTCAACTGGAAAACCGATCAATCAAACCGATTTGGTTTGACTTCGGCTTAAGTTTCTATAAACCGCCTAAACCGAATCGATCGAATCCTAAGGTTTTTATCATAATAAAATATTGCACATAACGGGTAGAGAGTAAGAAATACTAAAATTTAGTACTAAGTTCCAAATTATCGTTTTTATCTTAAGTTAATAATAATTACTAATAAAGTTTAAAAGTGTTAAACTAAAACGGGGAAAAATTCAAAAAAACACTATTCAAGAATAAGGAATTTAATTTTTATGCAATGAAATGAATAACATTACTTTATCATTTTCTCTAAATTATGTTCGACTAAACCGATCAACCGAATCCAATCGAACTAAATCGGACCGAACCATGTCGGTCCGCCGAATGATCGGCTCGGCTTCGACCAACGATTTAGTCAAACCATCACTTATTGGTTCAGCTTCCGCTTTAGTCAAAACCGAAAAAATCCGACGATTACCCACCTCTACTTTTTTTTACTGAATTTGAGAGTGCATGTGTATTAAGTAGAGATATATTAGAGACAATTATGTTTAGAGTGTTGCTATATTGCCACTTAGAAAAGAGAAACTTGGTAGACACAGACTTTTAGAGTTTTTGTTAGAATGACCCATTGGAGATGCTCTATAAATTTCTATTATCATCTTAGATTTTCCATATAAGAAAATGGAATTCTCCACTAGTGAGTTGACATTTGCATTGGATATTAACTTGTGTTGCATTAAATTAGGTCAAACGTTTATACCATGGATATTCTCATATTTCAGTGAGCTTGTTCTTTCTTTAACTAAGCTAATATGAACTTCTCTCATAAAAAAAAAAAAAGCTAATATGAACTTGCCTTTCTTGGGTTGACATTTTGGGGTAGAGACATTAAAACAGATTACTATTATTATTATTGTGATTACTATTATTATATTATTACTATCTTTATTAGTATTACTATCATTATTATTATTATTATTATTATTATTATTATTATTATTATTATTATTATTATTTTAGCCATTGTAAATAACAAATTTTGTGTAATACTCGATATTTTTGCTATAGATGGACGATATCAATGGAGTACTTAGCTATAAAATGGGAGCACTTCATATATTAAGCTTTGATTTTTTTTTTTCATATATATATATATATATACCATTGCAAATTTCAATGTAAAAACATCTCAATTATAAGCATTTGTTTGGAAGGTATATTCTCATCCTAAACCAAAATAACTTCAACAAAAAACTTGGATAAATTTTCTTGTTTGGTGAATGAGTCACTGATAAATATTAAGAACATTAATCTATATCCTTGAACTGAACTAATACCGTAGTACATCGACCTTTGTACTCACCTGTCAATTTATTGACATTTTGTGTTTTGACCTTATGTTTAAAAAATGGAATTGCTAAAAGGCTAGATTTCTCTTTTCTATGTTATATTATTGACATCTCACACCTTTCCGATGGTTTAACAAATTAAATTTGCACGGAGAGGTATTAAAAACGAAATTATGCTTAACTTTGTTCGGGATCTTTATTTTGACCTTATTTTTTTTAAATTATAATCATTAAAAGTCTAGGTATTCTACTATGTTAAATTTTTTTGACATTTTCTTCTACCTCTCCAATGTATTAACATATTAAATTTGGGTTAAAAGGTATCAAAAAAATAATTAGTGTTAAATTAAGGATCTTCTATATTGACTTTATTTTTTGCCGTTAAATTACAAATTTCCAACCGTGAAGTTTTGACATTTGAATTATAGATTTATTTATTTATATGATTATGACTGCTGAAACCAACATAAACTTTTGGATTAACATTATGTTAAAGTTAAATGAAAGTATAATATAATCTCATTTTGACTAAATTTTTCTAATTAAATTGTTATTATCAAAAGACAAATCTATCACCTATTGGATGGCTTTTCGTTAGGCTATGAATTCATGTTATTGCTTATAAAATTGAATTGTCCCCAAACTAACTCGAAAGTTTCACCAAAAAAGTAAATTTATTATCGATTATTAGACTATCAATTATATATTATATACTAAGATAATATATATACTTTACAATATTCACTTAAATTTCAATTTTGCTAACACCGAATAAATTTTAAATATCTTGGAAACATCTTTATAGAATATGATCATATCAAATTTACTGTGTTCTTAATATGATGCCTATAAGTAAAATTGATCGTCTCTAGTCATTTGGTGCAATATCTATGTTGTCTATTTGTGTGGTTGTCTTCTTCGCCCGAATACTCCCACATTTTCTCATGTGCTCTTATTGATTCATGGTACGAGTAATGGTTAACTTTAACCCACTTATATAGTACATTTGGTGGATATATTTACCTTAATCTCATTTCAATCAAGCTTCACTAGAATGATTAAGGATTTATTTATTTTGTAGTACATCATACAACTTTTATAGCATTATCTCTTTAGTAAAAACAAAGTCTCCGATAAGTTTTCATTTCAAACAGAGATTTTTTTAGCCAAAGATTTAAGAATTGAGATGGAAAATTTGTTGTACGATCTAATTGTATGAATCAACCCGAATTAGTCAGACGAGTCAAACATTATGAATCAAACAAAAACAAATAATCTGAACTTAGACTCAAGTTAATTTAGACTTTGAGTCGTTTTTTTTTGTTTGACTTACAAAAAAAAAAAAGTATTAATTAATAATTAACTCACTTGAATCGTCTGAGTCTGACTCGGTTTTGAATATATCAACTACCCAAACCATCTATCCAAGCTCTAGTGAAGTTTTTTAGGTTTTGTTTAACTGTGTGAACTTCACTAATCACTACCATGCCTCCCCCGAATACCAAAACGAACTATCAACTAAAAACAACTTTCACTATAACTTTTTTTTTATAGTTTTTTTTTTTGGGGCACCATAAATATAAGCTCTCAAGTGTTTGGTGGAGTTTATTATGATAAAAAATGTTTACAATACCTGAAGAGGGGTATGACTAAATAAGAAATTTGGTTAAACCCTTTTCTACCATTTAAATATTAATTTCTTGAGTTTATTTTATTGTTAATTCTTTTATGGAACCTTATTCAATTTTATTTCCTTCCGTGCATGAAGGAACCAATATTTTCCAAATTGATATAAAATTTGAAAAAAATGAAGAAAGGTAGGCTAGCTTATCCATGTACCGAAAGGGTCTTCATTTAGGATTACATATATATACTTCATCTCAAACATATATATTATGTCAAATCTGATTTGTTCAACTAATTTTTGCGGTCGCAAACTTAATGATCGTATTATGTGACTACAGTAAAGCGCTTCGATTATTCAACTAAAATAAAAGTTTTAAAAGAAAACTTAGGTATATAATATAGATCATGGAGTATTTTATAGCTTACCCATAATTGGTCGGAGATTTATACGCGTATATTTGGATATGTTTTTGTAGATGTCTTCAAAGAATTGGCAATTCCCTTCTTTTGTTGACAAATAAGTAATCAAGAACACAAATTGAGGAATAGACAGAATTCCAGATACAATTCTCGGTAATTTTTTCTTTAATTATGAAATTAGATTAGCATCCTTCTTCTTGTTATAAAGCTGTAGTTAAAAAAAAAATCATAGGCAATCTTAATAACAATTATAAGAAAAGAATATTAAAATGGAGATGAATTTGAATTTACCAAGGATACACGATGGTGTTAATTTTGATGGTTGGGTTGGGTGATCACAATCTAGAGATATAAATTTAGAAAGAAAAAGAGATGGATAATTCATGTATCCAACCTAGCCGATCTTTGATTAAATAAAAACTTTTATCCAATCAAATCATTGATAGGAATCATTAAAATGTGAAGATGGACCAAGGAAAAGTAATAAATAAATCAAGATAGGAATATGTAATATATTTTATAACTAAGGGGTAGAAATATCTGTTCAACAAAAAAAAAGGGGTAGAAATATCAAAGCCTCATGGTCATGGATGTATAATTATTGATACATATATTGTTAATGTATCTCTTATAAAAAAAGTATTATTAGAAAGGATATGCAACGTCCTATCATGCAATGAAACCCCGCAACTATATTTAGACATTCTGTACATGTTTCTCTAGAAGTTTTACATTGATCTATTTTCACTTCTCACTATTTACCTTGAAGTAGTAGTAGTTTAACTCTATAGATCTATGTAATGAGAAAAAGAAAAAGAGTTGTACATAATTGTTGTCACTTCTCAAGATATTTTTTCTTAATTAATTCCTAACTTAATTTGTTTACATAATTGTTGTCTATTGTTTACTAGACACTTCTTTGAGTTTGGTTTATGCAACATGTCAAGTAACTAGGGGTAACAGGCCACACGTCGATTGGTAGGTTGTACTTTCACCCCTTGTTTTACACTCTTGATGAGCCAAATTATAAAAATCATTAGAAAAAGCTAATTATAATATGTTGTATATAAAGTTCAAATGTATCTCAAAAAAAAAAAAAAAAAGTTCAAATGTAAGATATTTATTTTCCAGACTCCTAATTTGTGATCAACTCCAAATTTTATCCCAAAACTAACTAATCTATTATGTTTATAAAGTACATATACTATCTTGCAAGGTTTCAACGTAAGACCTCTAGAAATTAAGAAAGTGTACACCATTGAGCTCTCGTGTGCTTTCCATTGTACACCTTATTAGTCATAATTGTTAGATGGAAACTTGCAAATTTGATATAACAAGCCATTGCTTGCTAATCTAAAAAACTCTTGTTTTTTTGTTGCAAATGCTAATTTAAAAAGCTTGAAAGGATGCTTTTGACTTATTAGTCATAAAATCTCTTGCAAAACTCTTTGTTTATATAATGAAAACAACCAACTGAAAATGATGATCTCATCATCTAATTAATGCAGAATTATCTAAATGTATACAAAATAATAATCACCTAATCTTAATTAAGTACCAACAACCAACACATATAATTTTTTGACATAAACATACATTAATATAGTTTGCAACCAAAAGACAAATATTTATATAGTTATTAGGGAAGTGATGATTTTGTATACCCAAGATGAATCCATTCACTACCCATGAATAAATTCATAATTTGTAGACAAAAGTGTTATTAAGGTTTAGACCAGATGATCCATTGACAATTTATTAACAAACTAATTGAAGTGATCGATGTAAGTTAGTACCTATTATCTCCATTGTCAAATACTAGGATAATACAATCAAACAAATTTTGGTTTTCGGTCGCAATCAACCAAAATATAAGTACACAAATGAAAAATAGGCAGAAAAAAATACCCAAAATGGGCTGAAAAGAGTGGTGTGAGACCCGGATGAGCCACTAGGTAAGGAAATTGAAGGCTTCATTCATAATTCATCTTGGCATTTTGGTCTACTCTTGGCTAACCTAAAATTAGCATAGGTTGAAGAAATAATATATCACGGGGGGTTCATATGGGTTCCATTAAAATTATATATTGAGACTCTTTGGATATGATTTTCTTCCACAATTGTTGAAGAAAAGATCATATCTACAAGCAAGTGGCAAAAAAATAGTGGATCACGTGTAACGGGTTAGGAAGATGAGATTTTATTGAACTAACTATAGAAAGAAAGGCTGTATTTTTTATCTTCTTTTAATTTGATTTTTAAGGAGATTATTAGTGGGAGAAGGGGGGGACAGCTTTTCAAGTAATCCAAAACCTCAAGAGATATATACATTTAAAAAAAAAAAAAGAGAGTCGTGCAGGGCGGTGAAGAGATCAAGAAGAAGAATTTTGGTACTAATTAAAAATCAAAATGTTAATGTTTTAGATTTTATACCCTAATTTATTTTATAGATTGATTAAGGTCGTGCGGTTGGCCTACGAAAGCTTCAAAAAAATAATCCAACTAACTCTGGAGGAACCTTCCTTGCTCCTCCTTTGAAAAATCATTTTCTAGAGCCACCAACAATACGAATTTTAGATATGGCAGTAAAAATAACAGTTCCAAACAACTAAAATAGTCGTAACAGTGAAAATAGCGGGCATGAAGCAGTATATGGATGGTAAGGAAAATGAGTAATGATAGAGAACCGGAAAAGCTACCAGATAAAAAAAACACTGTTTTTCTACAACTAAATATCTTTCACAAAACGTTCATGACTTTGAGATATACAAAATATTCTCCAGATAGTAAAGACTTCGGTCAATTAGATTTGATCTAACGGACAACCTCATTTGAGTCAAAATAATAGTATATGGATGGTAAGGAAAAAGAGTAATGATAGAGAACCTAAAAAGCTACCAAATCAAAAGAACACTGTTTTTCTGCAACTAAATATCTTTCACAAAACGTTCATGACTTTGAGATATACAAAATATTCTCCAGATAGTAAAGACTTCGGTCAATTAGATTTGATCTAACGGACAACCTCATTTGAGTCAAAATAATAGTTTAATTGTTTATTTTTTTTCTTAATCTTCAACCTTACCTTTGACCACCACTACCATTTCTCTCTCCTTCTCTTCTGTCTCTTTGTTCTGGCAAGGGTTATCCTTTGTCGAAACGAAGATAGAAGAAGAAAGAGAGAGATGGAGAAGGAGAGAAATGGTATTAGTGGTGGTAAAAGGAGTTAGTGGCGGTGGTCGAAGATGAGAGATGAAAATTCAGAGATAAAATATAAACAAGTCGATTTTCGAACTCAAAATAAATATACCTCTTAAGTCAAATCTAATTGGCCAAAATATATATATTCTTCTGAAAATATTTTGGATTCCCCAAAGCCACGACCTTACAAAACTAATAGTAGATTTTTAACTTAATAATTTTTTCTCCAGGTGAAGATCTTTTACAAGACTATTATTATTCGTAATTTCTAACTCACGTTTTTTTTTGTTGTAGGTTGAAATTTTAGAGATGTAGTGAGAAGAGTTGAACTTTGACCTGTTTAAATTAGAAAGAATTAATGATTTATTATGTAATGCAGCGCACATGGTAAAAGGATTCATAGTATTATTTAGCTCGTAACTGTCATCCTCTCTTTATCTTTTCATTGACCACCTTAACATGACCACCCCAACAACAATAAGATGTCTCGCTGCGGCTTGAGCCCGACCAGGAAATTTGGTCGGACGGCTCGGGTTGATTACAATACTATTTGTTTTCTCTGTCACGATCCTATGTCTTTCGGTCCAATATTTCATGACTTCCACCCCAACAACAACACTTGGTGCAGAACTGCCTACTTTGAGTTTGATCCATCTTGATCCAAGCTCGACTAGCACTAGAAGTTTAGAAGAGCCATAGCGACCATGGCCCATGGCCCATGGGCACTATAAATGTAGTATTTTCTTGGCCCGAACTAATTTGACAATCTAGGGGACCCATATACCTGAGATTACCAATCCAACCCGAACCGATTCCAACAACTAACCCGCCCCATTTGGGCACTTCTTCACAGAGATGATACTTCACCCCCTTACCGCAACAAACCACCACTAATGGCCAAAGGCCCAAAGCTACCACCTCACCATAGCCACTACAATCCACCACCACCATCACCACCACCACCACCACCACCAATACAAGTATACAACGGCTAGTATGACAACCAGATATGGATGCTTGCAGAAGTATGTGAAGACAATGTCAAACTGATCATTATGACTGTATATTGTTTTTGAGTAATTAATCGGATCCAAGTTCAGAGTAAATTAGGAAGAGTTGTTAGGTTTCAAGAACCAGAGACGACAGGTGCCGAAATCGGCGGATTTGTTTGTCTGTTAGATGAAATGGTACTTTCAAGAATCCAAAAACCCCACGATGTATCACTTTCTTTTCTTTCCTAGCTAACAACATTCTCTTTTTTCTTTTTCAAATTCAATAATCCCCCACGTTCTCCTCTTTTGACTCTCTCTCTCTCTCTCTCTCTCTCTCTCTCTCTCTCTCTCTCTCTCTCTCTCTCTCTCTCTCTCTCTCTCTCTCTCTCTCTCTCTCTCTCTCTCTCTCTCTCTCTCTCTCTCTCTCTCTCTCTCTCTTCCTCTCTATCTTATTCACTTATCTAATTTCTCTTTTCTTTGTAATTAGGTTTTGAAGGACATTTAGGCACAATCACTTCTAACACGGTGTCAGAGTTGGTAATTAGGGATGGGTCTAAACTTAGCCATGGTCCAGAAGTGAAGTGTCGAATCACCCTAGGGGTGGGAATCGGTCCGGACCGGTCGGTATCGGACTCTAACTTCATCGAACCGGTCGACTCGGACATAAACTGTTGGTGACCACCTATTTACTCGGGCGGACTCGGACGGTCACTCTCAAGAATTCTTTGTCCATTGACCGTCCAAGACCGTTTATTTTACCGGTCCAGTCGGACACTGGACGGTCTCGGTCCGGACTTTCCAATAAATTTACTTAATTCAGAACTTTATTTTTATTACCACAAACAAAATTTCTTACAAATGAAGATGTTTAGCCAAGAAATCAAAAGTAAATATAAAAAAGAAAAGACACAGTGGATCATCATTTGACAAGATATAATTAAGCCATGCACCAATGTTTGGTCTTCCAGAGGACTATATGACTATAGCCAACGATCATCATATATTCATATGTCTATAAAATTCAACGGTCAACTTCTAAAAATGAGGACAGTTTAGTCGGTCAACCTATTCGGTCACTCGTACCGGTCGGTCAGCGGTCGGTCCTTCGACATAGAATTTTGACCGTGACCGTCCGCCAATTCTTTCGGGCCGGTCGGACACTGACCGTTATGACCATCGGGTGTCCATGGACACTTTTTATCTCGGTCGAACGGGTCGGATAGCGGTCTTCCGGATCTTTTTCCCACCCCTAAATCACCCTAGTTTTAGTGTTGATCATGGAGGTATTAGCACTATTCTATGCAGTCTAGCATTAGTATTAGGGAATTAGATTATTTTTATACAATTTTTCCTTGCATGTCAATTTTCCAAAAGACCAAGTCCAATGACCTCTAACATTTAGGTCATATTCAGCGTCGGGGCAATGAAGATGTTACTAAGACTATAAATCTCGTAATGTGATTCTTAGTAGTTGCAACGCTTTACTGTATTTGTTGGTTTAGTTAGGGTTATAATTTGTATGGATTGATTGACGGTAGATTATTTGATTGACAATTCTAATAAATATAATGATAAACTCCCCCGTCCCAGGGGTTTAGCATTTTCCTTTTTAGAAGGAATCACATTTCTCCTTAGAATGTGATCCTTGACTCATAATCGCGCATCAAACAATATAATTTTGTAGTGCGATTTCTAATAATTACATCCTATTATCACACTTCAAACATGACCGTCAATCTTCTTTGTAGGTAGGATTACCTCCAATCAACCTTACCTTGTTTAATCAACTCTCAACGTTTCATATCATATACAGAAAGGTTACAATATTTTAATTTGGCATCGCCTCTCTTAATGTTTGAGGGGAAAAAATATCTTTGTCGGTCTGGTGGAAAAATGTAGTTTCAAATCAAGAATATAACACCTGGGTTCTCTACGGTCATTACCGATTACTCTTGAATTGGATGACCATAACTTAATTAGCGCGTATCAAAACTAACGTTTCAGGGATTCGTCATGACTTCGTAACCTTGACCTTGTGTGGAGGAAGAGTCTCTCAATGACTCAAATAACCCCGATCTTGAGGGGAGACATTAACATTGTCTCATTGCGTTGGCATTTAAATTTGCAAAGGAGATAAATCTTAGGCAATTCTTTTCTTGCAAAGTTGCAAGTTGGTTTCCAAAGAGATTTACGTTCAATCACCTCTAACAATCTATCATCCCCTCTCCTAGGTCGTGTTTGATGACCTTCATTTCGGTAAAAATAGATACTAGGTTCTAAGAAAACAGGTTAATTCCAGGTGTTTGCGACTGCAATTTTATTTTCATTCTAGTGTGAGCCCCTCAACTCAAAATATTTTTTTTTTACAATTCTATGGAATTATAATCTTCTTTGCCTCCCACACAGATCACTTATGTTTGGAAATAAACACACTTCCATATGATACATTTCCTCAAACACAACCTATGTGGACATGCTCATTCTTACCCAAAGAATTTTGGGGACCAATCTCTCTTAATACTAATCATTGGCAATAAATATTATAAAAACCTGATTAATTTTCTAAAATTTTAATAATATTCCCTTAATATTCTTAGGAACCTCAAGTATAAATATCTTCTCATCTTCTTTCTTAGGAGCATCAACACAATTTCAGCTTTACTACTTCATTCCTTCACAGTTATCAACATATGGAGTCTATTGGAGTTTTGACTGCTGAGGGTACTGAATGGAATTCTTTCAATGGAGTTTTATCTAATGGAGAAGCTGATTTCATGGTACAATTGCTTGGTACTCACTCATTTTCGAGCGAGGAAGACGAGTACCCAAGTTTATTGGAAAACATATCTTCTACTTACTTTCCTAACCATGAACTTACTAATAACACGAACGAGATGACTTTGTTCGATGAAAATTCATATTTTTGTTCAGATATTGTTAACCCTAGTTTCCAAACATTTTCTCAAGAATCTAGTTATAGTAATGGTAATAATGTCGATAATCCGTATATGCAGACTTTGAGCCATGAAAACTACTACTTAAACAATTATATTACTCCAATGATGAATGATGGTAGTTCTTTGTCAATGGACTATCTTATAGTGCCAGATGAAGGAAACGTCGGTTTATCGGCCAAAGTCTTCCCCGAAGATGTGATTGAAGAGGCTAATAATACTTGTTCGAACGAAGAAATGAAGAATGAAAGTTTCATAGAAACATCCTCATTTAAACCTCATGATGATTATGTTGTTCTTCATCAGGATCATAAGTTTCAACCAAAGAGAAAATCACCTCATGAGATGACAGAACTTGATTCAACCATTGAAGAGAAACACATAGAAAGTCCTAAAAAGAAAACTAGGGTTACAGAAGCTGTAAGTACTTCTACAATTAAGAATCAGTATCAACTTATTGTTATTAAAAGTATTTTTTTGGATACTAGAAGTTAAGAAATGGGCTAGTTTTATTAACAAGTTACATATTCTTACTGAAAATGCAGGTAGGGAAGAAGAAAAGAGTTGTGCAATCTAAGAAGAAGCCAAAGCAATATTCAACTAATAGTACTAACAACGATGACGAAGATGGACAAAGTTCTAGCAGTGAAAACAGTTCGGGGGAGGAATCGAATAATTCACAGGAACAAAATGAAGACCCGAATTCGAGTTCAAAAGTAACCCTAAACTCGAATGGAAAAACAAGAGCTAGTAGGGGTTCTGCAACTGATCCTCAAAGTCTTTATGCAAGGGTAAGTTATATCTAAATACTACTTATAGTGAATTAAAATTTCTTATAATTTGATGATAGTTTATAATAAATTATAAGCTTAATTATCGTCGTTCTCATCGATAGTTTTCGTTATATTTTGCAGAAAAGAAGAGAGAAAATAAATGAGAGATTGAGAATCCTACAAAACCTTGTTCCGAATGGAACTAAAGTAAGTAATAATTAAATTCTATTAGTTAAAATTTTATCTTTAATTGTTTTCTTTGTTAAGTCTAGATAATGTTTAAATTTCTAATTAATCATCTTTTAATTTGTAATTTTGTAGGTTGATATTAGTACAATGCTTGAAGAAGCTGTTGAATATGTGAAGTTTTTGCAGCTCCAAATCAAGCTCTTAAGCTCTGACGATCTATGGATGTATTCTCCGATTGCTTATAACGGAATGAACATCGATGCCTTAGATCACATGAAGATGAACATCTCTTCAATGCAAAGACATTAATTAATTAATTAGAAAGGAATAATTACAAGAGTTGTGATTGATTTCTTGTGTTAATAAAGTCTTTCTCCCCAATATATATTTAACAAAGTTGATTTATATATGTATCCAAAATACATTAATAATCAAAGTTAATAATTCTTGATTCATTTACATATCTATATATCTTTTATTTTATCTCATGATCACATTCTCCCAATCTTGTTTCTTTATCATGAATGGGCTTGATTACCAATTCAAAGTAAATCTTAGTTTGATCATTTGATGGATATATTTATGAAGAGAGTGATGAGAATTGTATTATAAGATTAAAAAAACATGCATGTTATGCCCACTCTCTTTGTGAGGCCATTTTGAAAGTTTAGGGTTTACCAAATAGAAAACCATTGGTACAGACACAAACCTAAACACAAATTACATGTACATTTAATTAATAACAACTATACTACAACCAAATTGCATTAGATTGTTCTATTACTCATTTTGCTACACAATGTTATGTGCTTCTTGTAACCTTATGAGATATATTGTGTTGAAACATCAAAACCATTTCTGTTGTAATGTAACTTGACATGGTTTAGGTACTAATATCTGGCTCAAATTAAAACCCTAAAATAATTGGAGGTTGTAAGTTGGACTTGCAGGGGCAAAAGTTTACCTTTGAGATTTGTGCCCTATGTAATTTTTTGATGTATATGTATTAGATGAAGGATAATTTCTTCAAATAACAAACATTTTCTTATTTGACACATCACGAGTGGATTCGGACCTCGAGTCAGATTGCAAATCTAATGTAAGTTTGTTTTGTTCAGACGGAATATTTGGATGTAAAAATAAATTATTCTCGATGAAAGAAAACAAATTTTCCAGAGAATTAAAACATTTATGTGAGATAAGGTTGAAGGCTTTGAAGGGACATTTAAACATCTTCATCCTCTCCATTACAAAATTAAGATGTTAGGTATGTTTGAAGACTTGAAGGGACATTTAAATCTCGTCATCTCCTCCATTTCAAAATTAAGATTTTGAGATTCGGGTAATTAACATAGTCAAAACTTCATATAATCTTTTCTATTTTGGTGAAAATGATCACTCAATTTTTTCTAGTCTACACTTCCGTAAGTATTTTTCGTACTTTGCGCAATTGATTGCAAGAGATTTGCAACTAATTTGCTAAAAGGATAGTAAAAGGACCACAACTGTTTGCGAAAGAATTGAAAAACAAATTAAATTTTTAATCAAACAAAATATAAGTATTTAAATTTATAGTCAAACAAGATATGTATATTTGGTTTGTTTACAAAATATAACTTGTCTTTTGAACTTAGGGAAACTTAAAATTAGGTCTTCCGTCTAAAGGCTACAATTTCTTCATGGATACTGAAGCACCATTTGATTGTATCTCCTGAAGAGCTGTAGAAATTGCAATTTTCCCGCGAAAATCAAAACACAATTAGATTTTCCCGCGAATTAAACGGAACCCTTAGACAAAGAAACAATAGGGGTAATTTAGTACTTTCAAATGCTTTTTTTTTTTTCGTAGGACTCTCGGCTAGATTTTGGAAGAGGAAATTAGGGCATTGAGTTTCGACAGCGTAGAGAGGGCTTTAGGAACGAGTTCTTCTTCTTCTTCGGTTCATCACTTCTTTGTAAAACACCATCATCATCATCTCTCTGCCTCATCATCTCACTCCTTCTCACTTGTTAACAAAAACGAAATCTAGGGTTTGTTATCTTCCATCTATGTAAGTAACATTCCTTCTTTTTTATTCTGTTTATAGCTTCTAATATTTTAATTTTGATTGTTTAGGGCATTTAGATTACTGATTTTTAATCTTTGGGTGGGTTATTGATTTTGATTACTCCATTATCCATTACTTCATTATTTTGATAATTTGGATTCCTGATTTTGAGTTTTGATTGTTTGGGTGAATTTGAGAGTTCTTGAACAATGAAAATTGATTAAGGATTAGTACCAGTTGCCTCTGAAAGACTTTTACCTAATAAGATAAATGAATTTTTTGTGGCTTTTGTGGAATCAGTTCATCTAAATTACTCCCTCTCTTATTCTGTATCTTCTCTGCCCTCCTCTTTCTTTACTCCCTCTCTTACGAATTAAATGGGTTCTTTTGTTCTTGTTTCTTCCTTATTCTCATAATATATTGCTTTCTATTAACAAGAAATTTATCTGTTCTCCTTAAAGGTGGGTTCTTTGGTGTCTCTGATCTGTAAATATGTCTTATTAGGGTTTTAAGTTGTTGGGTAACTTGGGTTATTATGGGTTTTCAGATAGCTGAATGATTTGATTATGGGTCGTAATCAATTTGATCCAAGTACTGTATTTTACTAATGCTAGGGTTTATCGGTTTCTGAATTCATTAGTTCTAGTTAAAACGTTGAGAACTTTATGTTGATTTATTGGCTCCTCTCATTTACATATACATATATACATATACATATATATATATATATATATATATATGTGTGTGTGTGTGTGTGTCAGTGTGTGTGTGAGAAAGAGAGAGAGAGAGATAGAACAGGGAAAGAGAATTGGGTTTCATTTGTTTCCCCTTTTGCCAATTGTGTAGGTCTAACTCTTGTTTTGTTCTATCAATTCTAATAAGTACAAGGTCGGACGATGATAACTGCATCTTCTCTTACCCTGTTTTAGCTTTAATAAAATGTGTAGAATGTTTTGGATTGTATTTGAAGCCATCAAAAGAGATGGTTTAGGAATAGATATCCAATTTTTACTATGTAATGTCCAAGGCATTTTATGTTGCAACACTCTGACTGATGGTAATTTGTAAGTTCCTTTTTCATTTTTGTCACTCCTTTGCCCGATCCTTAATTGGTTAATTTTCGTCTTCTTTTTCTTCCAACTGAATATTAATAGTGGTGGATATAGATAATATCATTGACTTGGGTAGCTAACTATAATCTCTATATCGAGAAATTTTCTTTTTTCTTATTTTTGATGTTCTAGTGACCCTTTTAAATACTTCTACTCATTTCTTATTTCTACTAAACCGAAAACTAAATTTTTTACAAATTTAGTTGTGCAGTTACCTGATTGAATTCCTAGGAGTTCATAATCTCGAAATAAGAAATGGATGGAAAGTACTCGGCGGAAACATTGAAGTGAGTTCCATCTCTTTTACTTTTGCTTCTTTTCTTCTGTGTGGTATTTTTCGACTCAAAATCTACTTAATGCAGACATCTAGAGAAGCAAAGTGAAGTCCTTATGGAAGCTTACAGATCAATGTCACATGAATTACATAGGCTTCAGGTAGTTCTCGTGACCTAAAAAAATTGTCTGTTAATCGTTAATGGAGAATCTGCTTCAAATATTTCTGATTTTTTTTTAATGTTTTTCCTTTTCGATCTCTTTTATTTGTTACAGGTAGAAGAAGAAATGTTGATGCGCAAATTCTATGAAATTGCATATGGTCATCCCCTAAATAATAATGTAAACCACCAGTTTATATTTCAATTCTCTTTATTTTGACATGTCCTAAAACGTTATTGTGTTTTTGTTGTTAAATGGAGAAGTTTTGTACCTTTTTATATCGATAAAGTTGAACTATTTTGCAGGAGAAAGATGGAAAAGATCCTTTCACTGATGTCGAAAATGGACCGTCCGATGCACCAAGTGGTCAAAATTAGCTGAAATCTTGAAGCCCATTTTTGTTAGTTGTTGATTAAATATTATTTTCTGAAATTCGAAGGTGCATCCTCAAATTTCCTCTTTTCTGTTAAGTTACATGAAAAGCGAAACAAAGAAATCTTCACATGGAATCTGAATACATATATTTCTTGATGATAAGTATGTGCATTATATAGTTTGGATGGGTCGATTCACCCGAGTAACTCGTTCATCAGGTTGGCATGTGGATACTGGGATTGCCTAAGCTGATCGGACACTGAACCTCGGAATTAGTTGTTATGTTTGAAAATTTGGATTATAGGACTAGAGTTTGTACCCATGTGTAATATATGTATATATTGATACCTATGTGCAGACATATGCACACATATACAAGAGTTGGTGAAAACTCGACTCGGACCATTGTGGTCGTGGATCGGCCCTTGTACAATCCTAAGCGGATGACTCCTACAACTTAGAAGTTATGTTATTGTGTTTGAGTTTCTGAAATCTGAGAGATCACAACCGAAACTAAAATCAAATGTATGAAACAATGAAACTTCATACTTGAATATGACATACAAATATTTCGTACTCTTTTCTTCTTAAAATCTGAAAAACATTTTCTTTAAACGAAGGTGCCCTATCGGAGCAACACCAAGTTGGCAACACTAAGACACAACGCGTAGGCAAGACAAGGCGAAGACGTGCATTCAACATCAGAGAAAATCAACAATCCTACATCTAAAGCGGACAATTCCGTGGCATTGGTACTTCCTGAGTTATTTTAGCATAACCTTTATTACGAAAATCAATCATCGTTTATCTCTAGATGGACAACAGCACTTAGATCCTCTGATTCAGACTCTGTAACTTGTTGATGAAATTTTCCATGTAGGAAGATTCGAACTCTTTCTTCAATAACATCTCCTTCAACTTAGAGTGATTATCTCTCACTTCATATCCAATTTTGTTTCCTTCATCCATTACTATCTTCACAGCTTTACAGACATCTTCTTTACTGAACCAACCGTCTTCTTCTCTCCTCTCAACTTCCACTGCAACCTTCAAATCTCCACTCAAAATTCTTGTATTCAAACATTGGTCCTCCAAATGTGGTATCAAAACTATCTGAGAATCACTCATCAGTGCTTCCCACATCGACCCAAATCCACAGTGGCTTATAAAACACCCAACTGATGGGTGAGCCAATAACTGTAGCTGATGAACCCAACCACCATGAACAACTCCTCTCCCTTTGACCCTATCTTCGAAGCCCTCTGGCAATGCTTCCTCCACCGTCTCAGTCCCCGTGGGTGGTTTTAAAGCCGCAAAAAATGGCAACCCTGTAAGCTCAAAACCAAGAACAAGTTCTTGGAATTGATGTTTCGTGAGAACCCACTCACTTCCAAATGCACAGTACAGAACTGAATCCTTCTTAAACCCTCCTAACCAATTTACCCACTTCTCTTCTAATTGATTATTAGTTATTATTTGCTGATTAGGTAGAGTTGGACCTGTTAGTAGGAACGGTTTTTTGTACTGAATTTCAAGGTAATCACAGTAGGAACCTTCAATTTCTCTGCAAGTTCTTACAGAGATAAGATCACAATCTTGTAGTGAAGTGATCAAGAGTTCATACATTGACAAGTTATTTGTGTTTTCGTTTTTGCTGGTCCAAAATGATAGAGAAGTTGGTAGCTCGTAGGGGTGAAGTTTCAGTGATGAATTATGTGGAAAATCAAATGGGGGATTCATCAATCGCAGTTTTGTTTCGGTATCATCTTTTTCGATCTTACGTGAAGGTACTAAAAAGTAAGCAATTGAAGTTGCACTAATTACAGAGTGATAGATTGATTTGATACCAAGTGGTTTTGTTATAGAAGGAATCCAATAGGCAAAATCAAAGAAAACAAAATCTGGGGTAAGATCAAGAATGATGGATTTGATTTGATTTTTTAAACTATGGAAGGCATTGAAGAGGAGTTCAGCCAAGGGTAAAGGAACATCAGACATGGTTTCTGATCCAGGTGGGAGGCCATGAATGTGGGTTACAGTTATTGGGACGAAAGCGATTAGATTGGGGTGAAGATTTAAGGGTTGTAATGTGGAGATAGTTTTGGTAGGACAAATGAAGGAGATTTTGTTTCCTTTCTCTGCTAACTTGTTAGCGAGGTGCAGAAATGGAGTTATGTGACCCATGGCAAACCATGGAAACATCATTGCATGAAATGTTGTAGTCGACGGTGTTTTGCTGCTCACCATTCTCGCCTTCTTTCTCTCTCTTGATTTCTCTCTTTGTCACTAATCAACTGCCCCTGCCAACATAAAAGAAGTTGCTTCTCTTATATAATAGACAACTTCTAAAGCTCCTAGTCTTGGTATTTATCAATGACGGGCCCGTTTCTAAGGCTGACAATTACGTTGGTTATTCTTGGCGAAAGCTTAACGAGTCCATCTAAAAGGCCTCGCCTAACCTTGGGATCCAACCTATAGCCCTCGAAGCTCTCCCAATCTATGTCAATCTCAAAGCAAATACAGGTGATGTAAGATTGATACCCTTTAGAAGCTTAAAATAGAAACAAAACAAAGAAACTGCAGGATCTGTATGTGGATGGCTAATCTTAGAACCTATTTTTTTTTATTGTTTACCCACTTTTGAAGAGAGTAAGCTAGTATTGGTAATACCTTCATCAAAAAAAAAAAGCTAGTATTGGTAATATGGTTATATGTGTGGATCAAAGTGTACTTTGTAACGCCAATGTTGAGGATTTGGCATCTCCACTTAATTCCCATTTCATTTTGTAACCTGTTGGGGATGTCAATCGGACCGGACCAGACCTGGTGGGTCTGGCTTGAGCATATGAGCCTAGCACAACGTTTAAAGAGAGGCGTGACTTGACTAATAGCTAGGCCAGGACAAAGATACAAGTGATTTCAATCTATAGCCCTTGAAGCTTGCGATCCAACCTATAACCCATATAAAAGAGGCCAGCATATGAGCCTAGCACAGCCTATAAAGAGAGGCCCATATAAAAGGCCTCGACTAAGCTTGCGATCCAACCTATAGCCCTCGAAGCTTTCCCAAGCGATGTCAATCTCAAAGCAAATACAAGTGATGTAAGATTGATACTCTTTAATAGCTTAAGAGAAACAAAACAAAGAAACTGCAATATCTATATATGGATGACGAATCTTAGATTCTGATTTTTTTATTGTTTTACCCACTTTTGAAGAGAGAAGCTAGTATTGGTAATTTGCTTATATGTGTGGGTGAAAGTTGGGTTGGTGTTATGCTGAATTAAGTTTTAGGGTCATGGACAGCAAGTGTAATTTGTAACGGCAATGTTGTGGGACTTTTGGATGAGACATTTTATCTAGTTTCCCCTCATTTTCGTGAGGGTGTCAATCGTACCGGACCAGGTGGGACTGGCTTGAGCATATGAGTCCAGCACAACCTTCATGGGAGGTCTGATTTGATTAATAGCTACACGAGGACAAAGATTCACCCAGGTGGACCAACACATGTATATGAGAAAGGGGTTTCCTACTTGAGTTAGAGTAAGAGAAGAGGAGACAAATAAATGTTAGGGTTCTATTTATCAGATTTATCTCTAGTAGCATTATAGCACTGGCATTAGCACAACAACATCGATGGCGTGGTTCAAGTGCTTATACCATTCACAACTAGTGAAGTTGTACCAACATTTATGTCGAACGTTGGGGGTATGAAGCTACTGGCATAAGCACCAATATACCACCTTCTCTTGAGTCATCTTTCACACTTTAATATCTCTCCCAATCAAGTAAATAACGGCTAACACCTTGCAATATTCTTTTTGTACATGTCTAAAGAAAGCCAAGGTTTAGAACCATTGGTTGTCTTTTGGTTATAGGAGGATATTTGGCCATGGCAGCGGCAGTGGTGTTCGTATTGCCATAAAATGAAGGTTTTCGGCTAGATTTGTTGGCCCACGAGTTGCATCCACAGGTCGGCACAATGGCCTGGCGTAGGTCTATTTAGGTCGTTGTCTATTTTGGGTAGCCAGACCAGATTGTCATCTCTAATAGTCTCTCCATTACTCCTTTTTGTGAGTTTGTTCACCAATTGTGCAAATGTGAAAGATGCGATTGATATAATAACGAAATTATAGATGCATAACAACATATCAGAGTGGCGCAGCGGAAGCGTGGTGGGCCCATAACCCACAGGTCCCAGGATCGAAACCTGGCTCTGATAAATGTTTTTTAACTTTTTTTTTTTGGCAAACCACCTTTAGTTTTTTTTTCTCGACTAATCCACTAGACCAAAGTTCAACAACAACAAAAAATCCACTAGAGCAAACAAGTTGTTCAAAAGGTTCACAAATTTCATATATAAAACAGTATTAATATAATGATAAACAAGATTCACCTTTGACTAAACAAAATTAAAACCCAAAAAGAAACCATTATCAATTACTCTAATTACTTAATCTTCTCCCGAAAAATCTCTTTAATCACTAATCTTCTCAATCAAGACTTAGAATGAACCGGCATTGAAGATAACCTGCGACAAAAAAAAAATCTTAAACCCTATAAATAGATAAAGAAGAAGAAAAGAATCAAGAAAAAGAGATTTAAGGAATAAAAATTCATACTTGGGTCAGTATTAATGATCATGGCAGTTCCACCAAAACTACAAGTTCCTCCATTTTTCTTGTTCTTTTGCCAATAACTATTAAAAGCATAAGAAGCATGAGCAACTACTGTATCAGGATTATAACAACTACCATTAGGTTGAATTTCTTCACAATCACCACCACCTATTCCACAAGCATAATCAATGGCTACTTGTAAATCATTTGCAGGAACAGTTGGTTTAGCAACACACCAAAGACCCTCTTCATGATGATGATAATCTGTTGATGGTGCTGGTGCTGGTGCTGGTGATGGATTACTACAAGGTGGGTATGTGAAAATACCTGGTGGGTTTGCAGGAAAAACTAATGGTGGTGGTGATTCTATTGGAAAAGAGAATGACATTGATGGGGAAGGAGATATTTCAGCCATTAATGGTGGTGAAGCTATTTGACCAGTTTGTGGTGGTGGAGGTGGTGGTGGTGAAGGTGGGCTTTTGGTTACATATGCAGGTACTGAGTAACCGATCGAAGAACGAATCGGTGATAATGGAGTTGGTCTAGCTGGAAATGGGTCAACAACCATTGAACTACTCAAAGATGAAAGCTTCCTTTTCATGGGTTTTTGTTCTTGATCATCACTATTACTATAGATTACTACATTCATGTCAATCACATTAAAAAACCCTAATTTCTTAATGGAGTTTCTGTGAAAATCAACTAGTTTGTTGAGGGTTTTATCAGAAAAGGGAGAGGAATTTGGTGGTGGATTAACAGAGTAAGTTGAGTTTGAGTCATGAAGAAAACTTAACAGAGGGTTGATTAAAGAATGAGCTAAATCATCTTTAAATCTGTTAAAATGAGGATATAATAAACAATCTTGTGAAAAAGTAGTTGAAACTTTGATTTCTTTCTCTAAACCCCACCTAACAAGAGAGTAATAAATGTTCTTCATTGATGGAAGAACTAAACCCCAAAACTCTTTGTAATCTCTGTTACAGAGAATGTTGTTTGTTACAACAATGGTGGTGATATTAGTAGCAGGGTAGTAGGTAAGAACATGGGTTTTGACCCAACTTTCTGCCATTAAAACACTTGAAGAAATATCATTAAGATCTTCAATACTCACAGAAACAGCAAGCTTAGTGTGAGATAATGATTGAAGAACCATGGGTGTTTTTGGGTCATGGAGGTTTAACACATTAAATGATTCTTGACCTGCATCTGCAATAAAGAAAACAATAGTAAGAATCTAGAGAGAGAAAGTAAAGAGATAAATGGATTATTTATGGGGTATCTATCACTTACTAGTAAGACCCAAGAAGCAAAACAAGTAGAGAACAATGGTGATAGTAATTAGTAACTTCAACATCTTCATTAGTAGTAGTGAGTGGTATGATCAAAGAAATTAATGGAAGATTTTGAAGAACATAAAACCCTCAAAACCCTCTCTGCTGCAACTTTAATGAAAAGAAAGGAATTTGGGTATTTTAGAGTGGGGAAGTCCAAAGGTATATGAAGGAGGGGAAATATCTTGTTGGAATCTTGGGTGGAGTGTTGGAAACAAAGCAAGACTGAAAAGTGTGAAGCTCAAGACTAGAGAGAGAAAGAAAAGAGAGAGTAGTCGTTTTTGTTGGGTCTCTCTGCCTCTGCTGGTCTTTACTGTGGAAATGTGCTTTTGTTTTTTTTTTTTTTTGTTGAGGTGAAATGTGCTTTTGTTAGTAAGGTGATTGTACTACTAGTGGTTCACGAGAAATTTTCTTGAAAGAAAAGCGGCCACTACTACTACAGTATCCCATATAATTCTCAAGGCAACATGACTTTCAATTTTTTTGGGACCATAGATATCATTAGTACTAGCCATCCTTATTTCTTTTTGATTCTTTCATGTTTGAATACAATAAATCAACAAAAATCTGGATCAAGAATATGCTTTACCATTCAACTCTAGAGTATGAGTTTGTACATATTTGTTTGAGTATAAATTCCTACATATTTTCCGCTCCGTTTACACAAGTTTAAATTACGTGTGCAAGGTTTATACGAAGTTGTACATAGAGGAGAAACCCAAACACAAATTTCAAGCCGAAAAATATTTGACAATTATACCAGCACTCAGGTATATCTACTTTCGATTTTAGGATGTAAACTGTGTCAACTGGAATTGACTTTGATTGACTTCGAGTGTGTGGATGCGACTCAATTTTCACCCCCAAAAGATCGTGTTCACATTTTACCGTATAATCCTTATCATTATTTCAGCTTAACCACCACTGCCCCTGCCCATCCCCCCTCCACCCGATATCACCACCAAGATATCGTGTTCACTTTGTAAGTAAATATATATGTATGGCTTTACTCATAGTAAGGTTTGCACAAGCTTTCATATATTATGCAAGATTTACCCACAAATTTGTATGAGTTAACACATAGTTGTCCAAGTTTGCATAAGGAGGCGAAACCTGAAAAGTATTCAGATTTCACTTTTAACCAAGACGAAAAGAAAATTTGAATTGTATATATGTACACAATATGAGAAATCATAAGTATCTATATCATTTTGCGGCAAAAAATTTATACAACTTTCAAACTAAGAAGTCTTTCAAGATTTAATCAACGATATCTGGATCTCGTAATAAAAAAATTTTAAAAGACAGCGTCTGCATTACTAAAATATTTGTTTTGGAGAAAGAGATAGAATGAGTGAGAGCGAGAATGAGAGAGAGAGAGAGTGGGCGAGTGAGTGAGAGATGGAGGGTGTGGCTGTGTGAGTGAGTGTATATGTCTGACTTGCTAGTGGATAGTCGAGCGACACTTTTATGGAGGCGAGTTGTTCTTAGACATAAAGATGAGAGTAAAGAGAAAGGATAACGGGATACAAAGTTTGAAAAAGGAAGTGGAGAAAAAACTACAATCAAGTTAAAAGTTGATGGAATAATGAATTTGGGGGCGAATTTGACCCATGGATAAAAATGGGGGCACATTTTGGTGTTCGCAGCGTTAGGGGCAATTTGGAATTTATCCTTTTTAATTTCAAATAAGAATTTTAAGAAAGATGCTATTTGGGCGGACAAAGTTACATTTTTTTTTTGTTTTGTTTTTGTTAAGGACAAAGTTACATTGTTAATTCTTCATCAAATAAAAAAAGTTACATTGTTAACGCCGCACGCAAATTTGACCTTGTTGGACTAAACAACATTGTTGGAATTTTTTTTTGTATTGGTGGAGGTCTTCTTGGTCAAGCTTTTCTAAATTCATTTGGAAATATTGAGTTTCACAAATAAATCAAACAATATATGTCTATTCATCATGTTGTAATTCATTGTATCGAGTGACTTCCAAATCGACTCAATAGAAAGAAATTTGGTCCTAGACAATCGTTTTTATATTTGGAAACAAAAATCTTGAACGAAAATTCTTTGAACTAACATATTTTTTTTAATCTTATTAATATTTGAACACTCCTTATATATATATATATATATATATATATTAGGTTCTGAATTATATTTTTAAATTAATTTAATTAAATTTTGAAAAGAAAGAATCACACAATTTCAAATAGAAATATAAAGACAAAGGGAGGGAAAAACTAATACTACTTATTTTTCAGTAGACAAAATTTACATTTGATCAACATTAAAGTACATAGAATAAATTTTTTTTATCTTGTTTGCTTAATAAGGCGGACTGGCTATCTATGATAGCGGTTTCAATCTAACAAGTTTCACATTTTATTTTGATAGTATTTTAGTTGCATTTATAAAAGGTACATGTGCTATAAAAAATACACGTGCTATATAGTTTCACTCATGAAGGGCTAGATTACACTGAGGTAGGTTTAGACGATTTTCTCATAGATTTGAGTTATAACTGCTTAACACTAATGATGGATACATATGGAAATTTTAATTGCTTTTATAACTGTGAGGTGCTTGCAACAAAAAAACAAAAACATGTTTTCAACAAAAAAAAAAAAAAAGTGATTTTGGAGTAATAGTAAGGGGAGGTCACTTGGAACTTGTGGGGGCACATGCCCCACATGCCCCACATGCTCTTTGGTGGCCACGCCTCTGGTTATAAGGTATTGCGAGGCACTCTAAAAATGTTACAAAATAGTTGTAAAGTTGTCGCAGAGCGTTGCAAATTAAAAACAATAGTCGAGGAGCTGAAGACAAAAAAAATTGACTGATTCTTTTTAAACAAAGTCCAAATCTTTTAAGGGAAAGAGTTTTTCGCTGACACTATGAGATAAGAGAAAAGGACAAAATTCTTTTTAGAACGAAAGTGTGGACCTTCTCCCTCTTTTTTCATTGTTTCAACGAAGGGAATGACTCCTTCGGAAAAACTGTAGAAAAGAAAGAGAAATTTTTTGAGGAGAAAACGAGAGTTTGAGGAGAGGGGGAAGTGCAGAGAGAAAGAAAGAAAAAGAGAGAAAAAATGGTGGTGGTTGTCAGCGATGGTACCAGTGAGCATCATGAAGTAAAGATGAAGATTAGGGTGCAAATCCGTAAATATGTTAGTTCGGGTAATTGAATTGATATACAAAATCAATAGGGGTTATTCCGGTTGACAAATTCTTGCATTTTTCAGAATCGAAATTGATGCCTCAGACATCGACTTGACATATCTTCTTGATCAAGAGCAGTGCAATATATATATTTTCTTTTGAATGCATACGTGATTTGGTTTTTAATTTAGGAAATTGAGAGTTACCCGCTAATGTTTAATTAGAGATATTTCAGCTTTTGATGGTCTTTTAATTAGAAATTAGGGTTACCTTTTTAACATAAATATTTGGTGGAAGGTCCAAAATATGGACCTTAATAACACAGGAAGTTCACTATTACCACAAAATGTGCCAAAGCAGGGCCGGTCCTGAGATTTTGGAGGCCCGAAGCGAGTTATAAGAATGTGGCCCGCACGCGTTTCATAAGAAAAAAATTTGTACATAAGAATTCTCAACATTTTCCTTGCATACATGTGAGATTTAAACATGACACATGTGCTCATAACTTGCAGCCTGAATCGAGCAATCTTATTGTGTTACTCAGAAATCGACTCGGGGAAAGACATTGTACGTCCTTAGTCGATCCACCGGTCGAGTGGTTCAGCAAGTGCAGAATTCGACGAGTTGGAAGCTTGTTCATTTTCCTTTTTTCAAATAGAAAAAAATATTAAAAAATGGTTCTTTGAAAAAGAAAATGGCCAAAGAACTGGTAGTGGTTGTGGGGTTAAGGCTTAGACGCTTAGTGTGGTAGTTGTGGTGGAGAAGGTTTAGTAATGGTAGTGGTTGTGGTGTTGAAGCTTAGTAATGGTGGTGGTCGTGGTAGTGGATATACAGTGGTAGAAGTTTATAAATTATGGTGGTTGTAGTAGAGGTGCAACGGTGGAGGTTTATTAATCGTGGCGGTGGTAGAAATTTTAACTAAAGTAATTAAGAAAAATATAATTTCATGATAGTTTAGTAATCGGGTGGTAATAGTGGAAGTATATTGCAGAGGTTTGGTATTTGTGGTGGTAGTAGTGGAGGTAAATGGTAAAGATTTAGCAATTGTGGTGGTAGAAGTAAAGTATAAATAAATAAATAGATAATTTAAGAAGCAAAAAATGCTTATTGTGGGGATCGAACCCAGGTTGTCTAGGTTCTCTAACAAGTATCTTACCAATTGGGCTACTTCATGTTACTTGTTTCATTTAGTAAATATTTTAGTAAAATCATGAAAGCTGGGGCCCTTTACTTCTTTGTACTTACCCTTATTGTGAGGCCCTTTGGTCCTGGGGGCCCGAAGCGAGGCTTTGCTCGCTTCCTCCTCAGGGCCGGCCCTGTGCCAAAGGTCCTTACACATTGCTATAGTCGTATAATTTTCTCTTTTGCTTTCCGTTCATGTGATGTCCCATTTGCCGACACTTGCCTCCATATATCATTTCATCATCTTCCCATCACATTTCTATCATCTTGTTCTTTCATATTCATATTTTCCCCTTTTATCTATATTCTTTGATTTTTCAATTCATTTCATTTTTTGAATTTGCATTCTTAGGTAGATGAGATGTAATTCATGGAAATTATAAAGATCAAACGAGCTCCTCTAACATTGGTTACTAATTTGACCTATACCACATTAAATTATTTAGAATTTAGACATAAGGAATTTTAGTTTGAAATTTTATGATTTTTTTTTTGTCAAACTGTTACAGTTAGTTGACTCTAAAATGTGAGAAGAATGTTGTTGGTAAAGTAGGAAGAAGATGAACATGAGTGAGGAATAAGATAGAGATGAAAATGAAGATTTGTCCGCACAACCCATGCCAACGGATGTAAGAGGAAGAAGATAGAGAAAGACAAAAAATATTAAAGACTAAGGTTGTTTGATTTTGTAACAGTTAATTGACGCTGAATTTTTCTTTTGTTGTTAACCACTAATCTCTACAGTGAAACTTTATTTTTTTTATATTTTACACGGTCTCAGATAATAATTCAAATTATCCTCTATTGAAAGTTTATTAAAAATAGCTTTATTACTCATAATCTTAAAAAATATTTTACACGGTCGAGGTCCTAATCAACTGACCAAGTTTAATTAGAGAATTTTTGTCAAAACTCTTTATAATTATTTTGTGTTTGGTGAAAAATGAATATCTAACTTTTTATAGTCTTCAGTTCCCTAAGTATTTACATAATTTGTTACTACTTGTAAGAGGTTTACAACAGCTTGTAAAAGGATTTTAACAGCTTTAAAAAAAGTTTAAAAAGATATTGGATTTTTAACTAAACATAATACAAATTTTTTGGTTTTCAACTACACAAATTACAAATATTGAATTTTTACCCTATCAAAACATAACTTGTCTCTCTAAATTAAAAAAAATTAGAGTTGGGCCTTCGCCCAATTTCCTGATTTATTTAGAGGCTTAGGTGGTGTCTCGAAATGTCTGTATCGTGAAGCTAAAGTGTATAAATACCAGGCCCAACCCAACATTAGGGTGAAGGTTCCTCCATGGGAAAATTTACAAGCACTCGCGATTTGAAAATGGTAATGCCTATAGCTAAATCAAGAACCCCCCTAGTTTCCACTTTAGCTTTTATTTCTATTCATGGAAGATGAAATATTTGTCCACTAATTTCTTCACAAAAGAATCCTAGTATCAATCTGGATTGTTTGAGATGGTATTATGTGTATTTTACCTATTCAAAAATTCCTAGATGAGGTCGTCTAATGGCTCTCTTGAAATCCTTTGACCACTAGAAGAGAATAATCAGTGGTTTGGTTGAGAATTTAATCAAGACTTTCTAAAATAATATCAAGACTTTCTAAAATAATTGAAGTAGGGCTGGGTGGTTTCTATCCTCTCTTTTATTAAATTGACCGAATAACTATATAAATGGTTGGACAAAACCGCACGACCTATTTATAACTCTATAGGAGCCATTTATACCTATAAATTACATAAACTGATATCAAAGGGTAAATTAAGATTACAAGCCTGAATTGATACCACAACTGTCTGAGTGTTGAAGAAATGCGCGACTACAAACTGCAGAGCTAAAATGCGCCTTAAACGGATGGTTTAAGATTAAGAGTCAATTTCAGCTTTACGTGTAACATAACATAATAAAACAAAATCTGTGAAGACCTAGTAAAAGTACTAACTTATAATTATTATTTTGTTGTATTATTATTGATTATCATTTTAAGCATTTCAATGAACATAGTCTTCAAAGACACCCTTAATGAGTGGTATGTCATCCCACTTCTAATAGACAAAACTTGGTCTTTCTTTGTCTTTTTAATCCTTGTCTTACCCTACATAAGTATACTTGATCCATACGTATGTTTTTCTTCAAAGAACCCTAGTTGAATAATCATGGAAGAATCAAACCCTAGTTGTGATTTAAAGGGGTTGTTAAGAAGCTTGGCTACAAGATCCCTTATCCACATAGATTTTTAAAAAGAGTTCATCTTTGTCCAATTTGAAGATCAACCTGATGAAGGAGACGGAGGGGAAGAACTGGCCAGACTTAAATTGGGGAAGCTCTAAAAGCACCCAGTGTTATTATGTCGAGCACCCTTTTTCTATGTAAAAATAAGTGTGAAGAACAAAAAAGTCGAGCGCCTTTAGAATTTCCCATCACATTTTCTAATGTCTTATCAAACAACATAAAATAGATTACTGATTACAAAAACTTGGTTTTCTTTCCCATCAGAAAAAAAATGATTTTCTTACTCAGACATTCTAATGTATCAAACGGACCCTTAATAGAACCACTCAACCACTTTTTATTCTCTTACTAAGTAAGCTAAAATAATTGGACTATCTTGTCATAATCTTTATTAGGGTACAATTTATATATTATTTTCCGATGGTATTCAAAATTATCGTTTTTCTCGATATATATATATATATATATATATATATATATATATATATATATATATATATATCAATTTTTTTGATAAATTTCTTAAATATAATATTTCAGTACACTCAAAGGTGAAAAATAATGTCCACGCAGATAGCAATACATGATACACGGATTAAATCACAATTGTGACAAGATAGAAACATCAAACATGTAAGAACTATCTATTTCTATAAATACATAGACCTAAAGCCAAAACACTTTGATTTAATGATGTTTGAAGAAACAATCACTCCAAAAGTAATCAAACACTATGTCATGCCTACTATCTCATCAAAAAAAAAAAAAAATGTCATGCCTATTGCCTACTCATTTTCACGGATGATGATGAGCTTCCACTTACTTACACTTGGCTTACACATAAGAAAAAGGGCATATTGAACTTCAAGTATAAATATCTACTCACACACACAAACAGTCTCTCAGTCTCTACCAATCCCTCCTCTCTTGCTCTCTCTCTACATGAATAATCAATGAGAAACTACTCACTCTTCCAATACTTCTCTCTTTCTTTTCTCTTACTAAGTCTTCCAAATCTCACACATCAATATGGCTGTAATGACAAGATTTCAATAACCTTACCATTTTGCAACACTTCTTTACCTTACAAAGATAGAGCTAATGACTTGGTCACTCGGCTTACCCTCCAAGAGAAGGTCCAACAACTTGTAAACACAGCCTCAGGCGTGCCAAGACTCGGTATTCCGAGCTACGAGTGGTGGTCCGAAGCACTACATGGTGTTTCGAATACTGGTCCTGGCGTTCATTTCAATTCCACCGTGCCCGGTGCAACTAGTTTTCCTGCCGTTATTCTATCAGGGGCAACGTTTAATTCAACGTTATGGTATCGAATGGGAAGTGTGGTTTCAACAGAAGCTAGAGCTATGTATAATGTGGGCCTTGCCGGGTTAACGTATTGGAGCCCGAATGTTAACGTATATCGCGACCCAAGATGGGGTAGAGGCCAAGAGACACCAGGAGAAGATCCATTTTTGGTATCTAAGTATGCTGTGAATTATGTGAGGGGACTTCAAGAGATGGGCCAAGAAGAGAATACCACCACAAGTGATAAACTCAAGGTTTCTAGTTGTTGCAAGCATTATACTGCTTATGATTTAGATAATTGGAAAGGCGTTGATCGATTTCATTTTGATGCTAAGGTAACTAGTTCCATCTTACACTAAATTGTTAGTTTCGGAAATTTGATTTTGCATAAAACATTGTCGATGTTATATTTTATACAGATATACTCGTGTTCGTGGGTAATCATAGTAAACTCAACTTATATACTAAGGTCATTTGAAATATTGATGATGCAGGTAACATTGCAAGACCTAGAGGATACATATCAGCCACCATTTAAAAGTTGTGTTATTGATGGACATGTGAGCAGTGTGATGTGTTCATATAACAGGGTGAATGGTATTCCTACTTGTGCTGATCCTGACCTCCTTAAAGGCATTATCAGAGATCAATGGGGTCTTGATGGGTAAACATTTTTTTTTCTCTGCAAAAATTCTAGATGTATAGACAGTCAGATTTGTAAATCTCTTATAGACTATGAAAGATCAATGTTGATTTCATCGGTATCATAAAAGAGCTAAAACTCTAACAAATACTTACTACTGTGAGAATAGACCCACATGGGAGAAGGGCTATCTAGAAACCAAGAATATAATGTCTAGGTCCTTTCCACTTATTGCCAATCGGTTTTGAGTTGGATGACCAGAAACTTAACAACTACCAAACTAATATAAGTTTATTTTGAACAGATATATTGTTTCGGATTGTGATTCCATTCAAGTCTATTACAACTCCATAAATTACACTGCAACTCCTGAAGATGCTGTTGCTTTAGCTCTAAAAGCAGGTTTAGACTTAAACTGTGGGAATTTCTTAGGTAAATATACTGAAAGTGCAGTTAAACAAGGCAAAGTTTCTGAATCTTTAGTAAACCAGGCATTGATAAACAACTATATTGTGCTAATGAGATTAGGTTTCTTTGATGGTGATCCTACAAAACTCCCATTCGGAAATCTAAAACCGTCCGATATATGTACGGATGATCATAAGAATTTAGCCCTAGAAGCTGCTAAACAAGGGATAGTTTTACTAGAAAACAATGGTACCTTACCTTTAAATTCAAAAACCACAAGAAAACTAGTTGTTGTAGGACCGAATGCTAATGCTACACGAACGATGATAAGTAATTACGCGGGTATCCCTTGTGGGTACATTAGTCCTTTACTAGGGCTACAAAAGTATGCCACCGTGATCTACGAGCCGGGCTGTGCTAATGTTAGTTGTAGTGATGCAAGTTTGATAGAAAAAGCGGCAAAAGCAGCCTCGTCGAAAGTAGATGCAACTGTGGTGATAGTAGGACTTGATCAGAGTATTGAAGCTGAAGAATTGGATAGAGTGAACTTGACATTGCCAGGATTTCAAGAGAAACTTGTTTTGGATGTGGCAAATTCGGCTAATGGTCCTGTTGTACTAGTGATCATGTCAGGCGGGGCGATAGACGTATCGTTTGTCAAGAATGTGAGTAAAATTGTAGGGATTTTGTGGGTCGGATATCCTGGACAATTGGGAGGAGAGGCCATAGCTCAAGTCATATTTGGAAACTATAATCCAGGTCAGTATTTAAAAAATAGTTGTTATAACGAAAATACGTACCTCACTTTTTCATTTTCTTCAACATAACATTTTTTATTAGATTTTTCTTCGACGGTTAAATAGCCGTGTTTTTCTCAAATAGCGAAAGGACGGCTCATTGTAACAACTTTTTTTTTTACCGAAATTCAGGTGGAAGGTCGCCCTTTACGTGGTACCCACAGAAATACGTAGATGAAATACCAATGACGGATATGAACATGAGACCAAACAGTACGCGGAACTATCCAGGTCGGACATACAGGTTCTATTCCGGTCCAACTTTATACAATTTCGGACATGGTCTAAGCTATTCACAATTCTTCAACTTCGTAAAATATGCTCCTTCGACTATACAAATTCCATTAAACGCATCTTATTACGACATCCTTTTATTCAACACAACTCAATTAGAATCCAACGGCGAAGCAATGGACATATCACAAGTGAAATGTCAAGATCTAGGGTTCGACCTCGAGATCGGTGTCAGAAATCGAGGAGAGAGAAATGGAAGCCAAGTGGTGTTAGTCTTTTGGATCCCACCAAGTTCAGACAAGATAATTGGATTACCAAAAAAGCAGTTGATTGGGTTTGAGAGAGTTGAAGTAATGAAAGGTAAAGAAGAGAGTGTGAAAATAAGAGTAGAAGTTTGTAAGGATTTGAGTGTTGTTGATGGAGAAGGGAAGAGGAAACTGATTTTAGGTAAACATGTGTTTGTAATTGGGTCATCTAGTGATCATCAAGTGAGACATAGATTTTATGTTAGAGTGAGAAAAAATGAGGAGGAAGTCATGTTGTCTATGTAATATTAGTATTTTATTTATAGTGCTATTAGTATGTGGTTTGGAAATTGATTATGAACTCTATTATTGAGATTATGAGCTTGGATTAATAGTCGAAAATCATAATCATGTGCTTTTTTATTTGTCTTTGTTCGACGTTACAAAAAACTAAGAAAATAATTAGACATTTCATTCAACCACTATTAAAAAAAAGAGGAATTGTATTAGTGTTAGTTTTGAAAAACTTAAATTGTCAATGCAAGAATGTCCCTTGACGAAGTAAATTATCTTTTTAGTTTATATACTAATCACCGAGGTCGTCCTCTTCATATAATTATGCAACATGTGAAGTGTATTTGTTTTATACATACAAGACAATTAAGATGGGTATTTTCATACATACATGTTGAAGAGGCTTTATATTTTTAAAATCTTGTACTCCTTTTGGCTTCAAATATACTTTGTACATAACTAATTCCATGTTTAGATCCATATCAACTTGTCAATAAAAAGTGATTATAAGATAAACAAAAGATAACACTATGAGGGCAAAAGTAGATGCTTTACTTGAGGTGGGGATTGAATAAAGTTAAGATAAAAGAAGAAGAAAAGATAATTCTACTGCTTCCTTTGTGTAAAGACCCTAGAGAGAGTCAGAGAGAGAGAGAGAGTCAGAGAGAGAGAGAGAGTCAGAGAGAGAGAGAGAGAGAAGGGTGTGCTCTTGGGGAAGGTATTAGCATTAAGATTAGAGAGATAATCAAACATGTTTGACATCAAAGTACACATTTCTTTTAATAATTAAACAAAAAGTTCTTTCAAGTTTCTTCCCACTCCATTTATTCTGCTAAAATATGACTTTTACCATTCTATTTTTGACTTTACCTTTTAACTACCCTAGTGAAAAGTTAGTCCAGATTGATACAAGAGAGATGATATTTAGCTCGAAAATGAGAGTCGACCACCGCTCGAAAGTTTATGTAGCTGGCTCACATTGGTCTGGGTGTTTTTCTCTCCACATGCTCGAACAATGGGAACCGGCCACATCAACTTTCGAGCAGTAGTCCGCCTCTCTTTTCAAGCCAAATAACATTTGTCTTGATACATTTGGACTACCATCATTTTCACATCTTTCTCATTTGTTTTAGCCCTATATTTGAACGAAACTTTGAAATTCCTCAAAATATTCTATAAAAAAAAGCCGTTAATGAGGATAGTAAGGTAATTTACTTGCACGACAAGAACAAATCTTCATGATTATTGAAGTTCTTTTGATTCCATCTCCAATCTGTAACCAATACAAAAAAAAATATATTAGTTAATACGAAAAGAAATTTAAAAAATATCATTAAACAAACAACCCAAAAGATTAAAGAAGAAAAGTAAGATTCTTCAAGGGAACAAAATGAGATAACTTCCACCAAGGACTTCACAAGCACCGCCCACATTTTAACCCTTTTTTTGGCCCACTCCCAAAATTAATTTTCACACCCAAACAAAATCTTCAAATTAGTAAATTATAGCCATTGGCTTCACTTGCCCAAAACTAACCTACCAATCAAATTCCTGGTCTTGGGTCTTTTGAGAAAAAAAAAATTATTGAAGAATATATCAGACTAGAGGCTACTGGTGAAGTACTGAAGTCAGCAAAGAATCCAGATCTTGCTGCCAATGGAGGCTTCCTCTCCCTTCAAGGACCTGTTATCATAATTTGGAAAACAAATATACAATGAAGTAAGAGAGAGAAACTTCAATTTAGAGAGAGAAAGAGAGACCATGAGACTTCACCCTCTTCTCAGTTTTGTACTAGTTGTATCTTTTGTTATAGACCCATCAAGAGGGACAACTGAAATTCAGAATTCTGGTGAAGTTCACAGGAGAATTCTACACCAGCCATTGTTTCCAGTTGATTCTTCACCTCCATCTTCTTCAATAGAGTCTCCTCCTCCTCCTGATTTCTCAGATGATACCCCCGATGAACCTTTCCTTGGCGAGGTCCCAACGGGTGTGGTACCCGATCAGAACAACCAACCTCCACCACCACCACCACCACCAGCAACAACTCTTGTTGCAGGTGGTGTGCCTACTACAGTTCCATTTGCAACTCAACCTCCAAAACCCACAAAAAGAGTTGCAGTTGCAATATCTGTCGCCATTGTTACATTAGGAATGCTCTCTGGTTTGGCATTCTTTTTATACCGATATAGAGATAAACATTCACTTGAATCTCAGAAGCTTGTTGGGGAGAATTCTCGACAGTTTTCTCAAGAAGCTTTACCCCCTGCTTCTTTTAACCATCATCACTATCTAGCAACAATGGAGTCTTCTTCAAATAGGATAAACAATGGAGATGCCATTAATGAGACTTCGTCTCCTTATCACAAATTAAGTTCTATTCGTAGATCGGAGATGAACCATCCAAGTCCCGATCTTCAACCATTGCCACCATTACCTAGAGCCGCCTGTAGGATTTCCCCGACAAGCAACTTGAAAGAAGCTACACATCGAACTTCTTCTGCCATTTCTTCTGACGAGGAAACTCTATGCTCCCCCAAAACGTCAGCTGCTGACAATGATGACAAACCTTACCTGCCTATTTCTCGAAATACCAGTGCCAAGGGACCAACTTATACTAGTAATTCTGTACCACATTCAAGGAGAACTTCACCAAGATCTCGTCTTTCGAATTCTTCTCCAGATGTAAAACTAGCTTCGGCGTCACCACCATTGCCACCACCACCATCACATCACAGCAGGGATCAATATGATCAACCTAAAACTCCATCACCTTCAAGTAGGAGATCGAAATTTGCATCACCACCTTCACCACCACCCAATTTAGTCCTCCCTTCATCACTAAATGGTCAATTTACACAGACATGTAAATTTAGGGTCGTACCTCCACCACCGCCTCCGCCCCCACCTCCACCCCCACCACGTCCACCGCTGCCACCAAAACAATCCACAGTAAGATCTTCCGTAAGAAATTCTAGTCCAATTACAGTTAAAGGATTTCACATGCCTACATCTTCGATGGCTACTCCAAAAGAAAACACTTGTAAAGAAGTACCGGTACCCATTGCAGAGGTTACTCAAGTCAGCAATTCAGAGCCACTTAATGAGGTAGACGAGAAAGATGAAGTAAAAACCAAGTTAAAACCTCTACATTGGGATAAGGTAAAAGCAAGTTCAGATCGGGCAATGGTGTGGGATCAAATGAAATCGAGCTCCTTTCAGTAAGTAGACACTGGACAGTTATGTTACCATTATTGTGGTAGGCTGGTAGAATTTGAAGAAACACAATTTTTATCCTGAACTTCTTATCTTTGTTTTCAGATTGAACGAGGATATGATTGAGACACTATTTGGATGCAACAAACTAAACGGAGTTGAGAAAGAACAAACCAGAAAACCAGGTTTCCCTTCTGCGGAAGCTGAAAACAGAGTATTGGATCCAAAGAAGTCGCAGAACATAGCCATACTTTTAAGGGCATTGAATGTAACAAGAGATGAAGTATCTGAAGCACTTCTAGACGGTAAATACCTTGATCTTTTTCACCTTCTAGGACTAAACTTTCACATTCTTGCACCATATGAATAATAAATGTTACCTTTTGTCTTTATGATAGTAGTAGTCAGGACCAGCCAACCAGGGCTCTACTTCAATGAAAGCTCAAGAGTAACAAAATTGCAAATGAGATTCATATAAGTTAAATAAAAACTTGCATTTACCAAAGTATAAACTCTTAGGTTTCGCTTAGTACGCCGACAAATTTTGCAAATTGTTAGCCCGCATGAATTTGTCAAAATAGGGTGTGAAAATTTGTATCTTATGCATAGCTACAAATGTGAAATGTAGAAACCCTATTTTACCAAATTCATGAGTGATAAATTAGAAACCGGTCCATGTGATATCCCTTAAATAAACACCACCAAGGCATGAATTAATGTGATGATTTGCAAAGAAGTAAAACAGATACGAACCCTAGGTTAATACCATTCCGATGTCATGCCCTACCTTGATGTGCTCCTTGACGTCCATAAACCTAATGATTCACCCAATTAATTATCAGATAGAATCATCTCTAAGTTTGTCATTCCGAGCTCAGAGAAGCACTGCGAGAATGATACATATTCAAATTAGAGAACGAACTGACCCATAAATAGTTGGCAACAAAATAACCTAATAGATTGGAAAGAATACTTTACATTGTTATCCAACTATTCTATGACAGGAACTATCTTACTTTCAGGTAACTGTTCTTCTCCTACATTGCCAATGTGAACTACAAATTCAGAAATTACTGTAGTTTATAATCTCTATAAGTTACACGAATCAGATATCTTGCATTTCATTTCGAACATATCACATACATATTTTGATGAACAGGTAATCCAGAAGGCTTGGGTTCAGATCTTTTGGAAACTTTGGTAAAGATGGCTCCAACAAAAGAGGAAGAATTAAAACTCAGAAACTATAATGGTGATATAACAAAACTAGGATCTGCTGAGAGGTTCCTCAAATCCGTGCTGGAAATACCAGACGCCTTCAAAAGAGTTGATGTCATGCTGTACCGGGCCAATTTCGACACTGAAGTGAAATACCTGAGGAAGTCTTTTGAAACCTTAGAGGTAATGTTCGCTATCTAATTTATTGTGTACTAAAACCCTCAAGGTGTGCTTCATTAAACACAGATATTCCTAAAATCACAAAATATTTGATAAATCAAATAGTGAATTAATCTTACCCCCTGATGAAATCCATGATTTACATTTTGCAGGCAGCATGCATAGAGCTAAAGAATAGTCGGTTATTCCTCAAACTCCTAGAAGCAGTTCTTCGAACAGGAAACCGAATGAATGTTGGCACTAACAGAGGCGATGCAAGAGCTTTTAAGCTTGACACACTCCTAAAACTAGTAGATATCAAAGGAATAGATGGAAAGACGACATTGCTTCATTTTGTAGTCCAAGAGATAATTAGATCAGAAGGCGAAGCTTCCGATCCTATACCGGATAATCTTCCCATCAAAACTTACCCCAAACTGAAAGAAGATGACTTCAGGAAACAAGGTTTGCAGGTTGTGGGCGGACTGAGTAGGGATCTTGGCAGTGTTAAGAAATCAGCAGGAATGGATTCAGATGTTTTAAGCAGCTACTTATCGAAACTCGAAGTTGGACTCAACAAAGCCAGGTCGGTTTTGCAATACGAGAAACCAGATTCACAAGGGAAGAAGTTTTTCGAAGCAATGAGGTTGTTCCTCAATGAGGCTGAACATGAGATACTTATAATTAAAGCCGAAGAAAAGAGGGCCTTATCCCACGTAAAAGAGGTAACAGGGTATTTCCACGGAGACACAACAAAAGAAGGCGCTCACCCTTTTAGAATCTTTGTGATTGTCAGAGATTTCCTCAATGTGTTGGATCAAGTATGTAGAGAAGTGGGACAAATGCACGAGAAAACAATGGTTGGTACTGCTAGATCATTCCGAATATCTGCAAATGCTTCACTACCAGTTTTAAGTAGGTTTAATAGAAGACAAGATGATAGTACTTCGGACGAGGATAGCTCTTCTCCATAATTCTACACGAACATAGTAAAGCACCTGCATTTTCTTCAAGAGCCAATAAGACCAACACGGAAAAATTACGAAGCTTATCTAGGCAAGCCAATCAGATAAGATCATCAAAGAAAAAAATTGAATAAGCTTCACCCTACCCTTTCGGAGAGTTATACCGAATAAACATGACTTTAATGAGCGTGATGGTTATGAGTTGCCAAAGCGATAAACATCAGAAATCACTTTCAGAAGTGATCAAATGGTAGAGTAAAACAAGTAGTTTCTCTGTAGTTCATCGATCAAATTCGCAATGTTAATATAGTCTAAAGATTTATTCTTGGTCCCAAAAATTTCAGTTAAAACACAAGCATCGCAGTTAGAACAAACTACTATTTTTGTAAATTCAGTAAATAAATGTCTTTTTTTTTCGCAAATCAAACTCATCAAATGTTTTCTCCAATATTCGTTGCTTCTCCCATTTCACTGATATATATATATTTACTGGTATTGGTATCTGCAACTTGTACTAGACTACTATGAATTAGGGTTTTTATTTCTACCGTTGAATTTAACCCTAGTTATTTCTCTTTGAACATTTCACAACTTCAATGCTTAATAATAACCAGGAAGCTTTTAAGAAATTGGATACCCTAAACTCCTCTTTCTTAAGTGTTGACATCTACCCAAAGTTGACACAACTGATTCTTCTTTATTTGAATCTATTTTTTTTTGTCAACCACTTTCACATGAATCGAGTAGTAAGTTAAAGAGCATTGTTTTGGCATATCCGAAAACAAACCAAACAGTTCAACAAAAAACTCAATCTGGTCTCGACCTATGGGTCCCCCCGAACTTCCCTTATGTTAAAATTAATGTAGACGCATCTTATACTTCTATGGATACTAACATTGGCATAAGTCTTATAGTTCATAATGCAGATTCGAATTTTGTAGAAGCAAAGGTAACTACTTCTAGAGCTAGAACTAGTGAAGAAAGCGAAGTACTAGCGATACTCCAGGGTATAGAATGGGCAGTGGAACACCATCATAATACTATTATCATTGAGAGCGATAACATGAACCTCATTCAACACTTAAATAACCCGAGACATATCATTCAGTGGCAATCAAGGACACATATTAAGAAAATCAAAGACATCAGTAACAAGCTAGAAAGTGTGAAGTTCAAACATATCAAAAGAAGTCTGAACTACCTAGCAGACAAGCTAGCGAAATGGGCTCGTAAGAAAGATCGATCGAAGAAAGTACCTTATTTTCTAGTTAGTAAAAAAAAAAAAAAAAAAAAAAATTCCCTCAAAAAACAAAAAAAAAAAAGTTAAAGAGCATTCTTTGGATGAGTAAATTAGTTTCTGGTTACCTAAAAGTTCAGGGAATTGAATGAAACTGAAATATCTAGGGCATGATAATCTTTGTTTGTTCTTCAACAATAATAAATGGAAAGATAATTACTACAGTTTTGATTAGAGTAAGGGAGGAACAAAAAGATTGCTATAAGTTCACTTTACCTCTCTATCTAGATTTTATTCTTCTCTATGACCTGCTAGTTGGGAAGTAATCTCTGAGGGTTGAGAAGGAGGATATGATTTCAACTCCGAACTTCGTATCGCCGATCAGTTTTCCGAGGATTTTAAATTTCCCCTCGAAGTCCCCTTTCCCAGTTTTTTGTTCTCAAAAAGAAATTGAAAAACTATCACTCAACATTCGAATACAACATATCTATCTAGCTCTTCATGTTAATGAATATTTGTCAATAAATGGTTGATAAATTTTTTTGCTTGGGTGAGTCATTGATTTAGGTCTCAAAAAATTGCCTATAATTTCTCCGTCATCTCTGTTGGTTGTTGAAATCGAAGTCGATTTTGACTCGATCAGACTCGTCATTGATTTAGGTCTCAAATTCCGGATGAATGATATATTCAAGTTTAAAGTTTGGATGAAGTACGCTTAATTTAGAGACCAAGGGTGTTTGTAAGTGCGGGCCGGCAATTTTAGATCGTTTGTTTTTTCACTTAATAAGTGAATATCACTTATAAGTGGGGTCAAAGTAAGTGCAAAAAAGTAAGCTCTAATCTGGAGCTTACTTTTTTGCACTTACTTTCTAAGTGCTAAAAAAGACATTTCTATCCCTACCGAATATAATAATTATCAACATAATTATAACTAAAAATAAAATCTTAAACAATTGATAAGTAAAAATTTTTTTTATAACTTTATCAATGACTCTTTTCCTACTTCACTCATCATTCACCCAAGCTTTTCTCTTAAATTTTTTTCACATCTCTTCTTTTTTTTTTTTTTTTTTTTGAAGTCAAGGGAACCATTTCCATTAATAAGTGATAAAATCACATTGTTTACATGGATGATACATCATTTATTTCTCTCCTCTGAAAACTTCATGAGAGTTACATACCTTTAAATGCAAAGTGCCTCATGAAGAGAAAGAAATGGGACTAGACACTGACTCAAAACAAAAGACCCTAAAGGCCGACAAAAGATCCTAAAGATCGTGAATGAAAAGACCCTAAAGGTCGACAAAATATTACAGTAAAATAAATACAAGAACCACCGCCTTCTTGCCGAAAAACCGTCGCCGTCACCGGAAAACCGCCGCCGACACCGGAAAATCGCTTCCGTCACCGGAAAATCGTCGCCATCATACCACCATAGAAATCACATTACCACCACACCACGTCATGGTTGACTACCACTTTTGATTTCTACTTCTCCCAATTTCGTTCTGTTTCTGAGAATTTGATTTTATATTTCATATCCCAGACAAAGAGAAAACTCAAAAGTTTGAAAATCCAATAATGAATACGATTTCTCGGTCTCTTTCTCTAGATCTCTTCTCCAAGCAGAAGATTCTCACTACTAGAAGATTGTAACAGTTGATGATTCATCCATGGATAATTCTCGTCCTAAAACTCTTCATCCATGATAGGTTGAATCTTGTTGGGGTTTTGATCAAAACTTCCAGAGATTATAATCTAGGGTTTTTACTGTCTATGTAACCCCAATTAAGAGAGATCCAAGATTCATTTGCAAGCAAAGAAGAAACAATCAAACAAACTTCATTAACCTAGTATGTAAAAGAAAGTGCAGGACGAATATGTAGTTACTCACGGACTATCTACAAGAAACTATATAAAGAAAAACTTACGAACTACTAAAGGTAAGAGGGATCCGGCGAAGGGAAGACCCTTCGCCGGACGGAAATCATAGATCTGAGAAAAACGGTTAGAGAGAGATTTTAGAGAGAGAGAGAGGCTTCTTATTACCCTATAGAAGTGGGGATCTCTCCCCTATTTCATCAACATCTTACATCTCTTCTTTCATTAATCACGAAACCACCCAAAGTCTATGATGCAACGTAAGTTCTTTCTCCTTCCTAATTTTTAATTATTTGAGGTTAATATTTTCAACATAAAGTATTCATAAATCGTATTTATCTTATATCCAAACTCACGAGCATAATGAATTAGTATGAAATGCTAATATGTAAATACTTTAAGGTCGAAATAGACAATTTCTTATTTTTATGACATTTAGAATTAATATAAAAACAAAAATCAATCACTTAGAAGTAATAGAAAACAAACGCCATATCACTTACAAGTGATATCACTTACTAAGTGATTATCACTTAGTAAGTGGTAGCATTTATGAGTGCTAAAAAATCAAACACCCTCACGAGACAAAAAAAAAATTAATTTGGGAATCATTTGAAAAAGCAAGCACGTCCAACGGCCGCCGCTCGATCCAAAGGCTCGCGTTCTACCCGATCTAACAGTTGCCACTTGCATCTTAATGAGTACATAACCAATTCCAATATAAAGATATCGAAAGAACTCTAGTACTCATTCCAATTCACTATCTTATTCTCTTCTTTTCTGAATTCAGTAATTCCAAGAGTGTATGAATATAATTTTGATTTCAGAAGCTTTCTAGTTTGTCTCGAGAAAGAAGAATTCTAGTGTGTCTAGAACTTGAAGTCTGACCCATTTTAGTGTTTACAAGATCAAGTTACATCAACCAAAGAGCTCATTCTATTTCGAAGGTTCGTCCGCTTTCAGAACTGTAAATTATCATCACAACTCTGAAAAGAATAGTCGGTGTAATCCGGAAGCATACACTCAAATTGTTGGTAGTGTTATAGGGGTGAAAAATGTTTTATTCTCGCCGACTAAAATCTTTTCTGTCTAACTCAATTAAACCAAAAAAAAGTTCACTAATAAACGATACTCATTTATCGTATATCTCTCTGTAAGTTGGAGAAAGAAAGTATTATACTTTTAGAATAAACTGAAACTCTGTCTTAATCAAGATAAGACAGAGAGATCGTAATCTCGATTCAAACCAGAGAAACAACTCTGATTGCATATAATTTCTTCGCCATCCCTTGTCCATCACTTTCTTCCTTTTAATCTTTATAGTTGAAGCTAAATTAAGGACAACGTATCTTAGTCATAAGTTAGCCATAAATAAATCTAAACCATGTAATGTCATTGTTTAAAACAAATTTGAAATGGTAGTCATGAAACATAAAAGAGCTCTTCTCTTTTGTTGTATAGGTATCTATGTGTTCTCCACTCATTGTCATATCTTGGTAGCTCCCTGTAAACTGGGTATACAAGCTTAACATTATGTCAGAGCTAGGTGTACAAATAACACTGACTAAACGTGCTCCAAATCATGCAACAGACCGACAAAAATTTTGTGTTATGCTAAAAGAAAAGGCTGACAGGAGAAGTATGAGCACGTAGGCAAAGAAAACAATAATATAATATGCTAACATACCCGAATTAGTTCTCACATATAACACAAAACACTTAGCAAGAGAGAAGTGTGGTGACAATTTTCCGCCGACAAAGAATGTCAAAGTACTGAGATCATAAGGTATAACACAAAACACTCAACAAGAGAAGTGTGGCAAAAAATTTCCATGAAAAAAAGAATGTCAACCGTAAGACATTGTAATGTCTTTACTCATTGTCAACTGATTTCTGATTGGACACGTACACTTACCAGCGTGAGTGCCAGCACTTCAACATATTCAAGAAAAAAGCTACATAAGGTGGCCAAACTATTGTCAATTAATTTGGAGTAGAATGACACAATTTTACCAGCATCAATTCCGCCCGTGAGTGCAAGTCCTTTAGAAGACTCGAGACTACAACGATAGGTGAGATCCCTACATGTAAAAAGGCATGCAAGGATAGTTTCATATAAAAAAAAAATACTCGGGTAACAAAAAATATTGTGTAGATCTTCTCCACTCGTTGTCAATTTATTTTGAATTGAATAACTACAAACATGGTGTAGAGCTACACCTACACTAATAGGCTTAACAACCACATATCACCCAAATGTATTAGGTAAGTGTCACAGATAAGGAGGTGCCGAAGAATAATCCTACTGACGAAAATAGTTCTCTCATAACAAGAATATAATGTCACAACATTCCTATGTCAATACCAATTGATTTTGGATTGGACCCATCAGGATCCAGAATGACTACAGTAATAATAAGCTTCACTAGAATCCAGAATATATCTCATTAATTGTACATTTCATGCATATCTTCCAAATAATTACTGATCATTATGTTTATGTCATCCATGAACAGCGGAAAACAAAACAAAAAGGACTCAGAGAGTAGAGACTGAGATGAAATTAAATTACCTCCTCGATAATACATGATCCCTTTTCGGAAATAAAACAAGTACATAACAGAGAACAAAAGAGAAAAGTTGAAACTACACCCTCAATTTCACTGACCAAGCTGTGCTCTGAATATCAGCACATCATATAAAAGAACATGTTACATGTTTAGTATAACGACAGCATTTTCTGAATAATTTATACACCTTCTTCACCGTCACCTAGACCAGCAGAATAGTGCCCAGCATTCTTTCCCTGAAATAACAATATCGTCTATCTATAATTAAAGAGGAATGGAAATCACTGGCACCACACAGCTACAAAATTTGTTAACGGGACTTTCTTGCTTTGGCTAAACATTCAAAGTTTCAAGAGGATTGATATCGCGAAAAGTTTTGAAATGAAGAAAGCAACTATTATTACCTGAGATAACATCCTCTGTTTGTTTAGAAACCGAGTCCTTGCCTTGTTTTGTACCGAATTCGGAGACCTGTACATTCTCTGTGGAGGAGAAGGATAAAAAAATTGTAAAACTCTCTCACATAGAACGATAGTCATGAAAAACATAATCGCAAGAAATTCATCGAAATTAAAAAACACAGCTCAGTTCTAACGATGTTCTATTTGACATGCATAAAGTATACTTCTACATATCATTCCGTTGAAGTTACATCTCTGTCTTACTATAAGCTGAAATATAAGCAACTATCAAATCTTGTCAAGTTTATTGTCATCCAACTCAAAACCAGTTGAGACAATGATCGTAGAGGACCTTGATATTATATTTTCGATTACTAGATCACCCATCTCTCATGTGGGACTATTCTCATAAATCTAAGTACAGGTTGAGATGTGAATGGTAGGAACAAACAGGTGATTGAAATTAAGGTACTTCCACTGAATATAGAAGAGACAAAAAAATCAAGAAAGAAGATGAAACTCAATGCAGAACAAGATGGGAGTGAAGTTGATGTATAATTTAACTTATATCAAATAAAGGACGATTTTCAGTTAAAATATACGAAAGAAAGAAGATTTGAACCCAACCTTATCAAGGTTTGAACGAGGCTCAGATCCCAATAGAATTTTTTTCTTGGGTGTGAATCCAAACACGTCATGAAGCACCTCATTTTCCTGTTTAAGCAAGCATAAGATTCATGAGACTCAAACATATAGCGAAATTGACACATCACAAGTGACCCAGGAGAGCAAGGAAAAAACCTGCATGTGCTTAGCAAAACCACCAGCCAAAAAGCGCCTCAAAAAATTCATCTGTAGAAATAGAATTAGGGGTTTTGATTAGAAGCATATCAAGAAACCAATACCAAAGAAGAAAAAGATAAATACCTGTATTAGTTCAGACCAAGTCGAAGTATTTACTACATCTCCACCAACTTTCACTGTTGATTCAGGAGAATATCCATCCTGTATTTATATTCGTTTCATATCATGTAAACGACAATTTAAACCAACAATAACTAAGCATGCCAAAGCAAAGAAAGAAATACCTCTATGAATTCCACAACATCCCGAAACAAGTTCTTCTGGGTGTTAAGATCTTTCTTCGCTAAGCCTTTACCACCTGCTTCAGTAGATAAGTCTTTCACTTGATTAAGGATTTTCCCTTGCAATCCTTTTAAACGTATATATTCTTCGTGGGAATTATTCCCATCATTAGAACCCTTAGCCTCACTAAGGAACTTCTGAAGGTTTCCTATCTCAAACATAAGAGCTATTGCTTCTCCAGCTGCTATTCGGACGGATTTATCATCTTTTTCCAGCATATTTGATAAGTAAGAAACTGACCTGCATTGTTCTTCAATCAATTTAGTTCGCCATTCAAGCTACTCCACAAATAAGAAAGGAAAGAAGTTCACTCACTCTTGCCAACTTTTTGAATTAACTTTCAATCCCTCCACAGTTGTAAGCAGAAAAGCCCAAGCAGATATTGCAGCTGTCAATACAGCTACTGTTGGTTTACTCGAGGTCACCTTGAGTAAGAGAAAACAATATTTGACAAAGATTTAAGTAAGTTTGTGGTTAAATATTTTTAATACATATTTGGCCTAATAAGTTGATCATTTGCACATCTTTTTACTTACATTAGGCCCCAATTTCGGTTGGATAAATTGCCACATAATTTGCATCGATCTTTCTGTTTCCTCGGGGCTATTTCCACCCATGAAAGTGATAATCGCCAAACAGTCCAATACCTGAGGGACAAAATTCCAAATTATTAAAAAACTAAGAGATCATAGAAATTAGATCAGAATTGTTCGGCAGAAAAAGGAAACCCTGATGCCAAAGAGTCCAACTTGATGTCAAAATGCAATCTCATACATACCGATGAAACTCTGATAGAATCTGAGACAGACTTAAGAGCCAGAGAAAAAGGAGGAATCGACTCTTCCAAGATTTCATGTGCTTTACCATCTCCAAAACCAACAGTAATAGCTAGCAATCCTGCAAACAAATGTACTAGAACATTAGACATTCTAGATTGGATGTGAGCAAAATGAATAATCAAAAGGTTCTGGTCGGTTAGACCACCTATGGTAGTAGACGCTAACTGTATCTCTTTGCTTGATCCTTTTTTGACGGAGTTGAGGCACTGATGCAATAAAGTAATACATCTGCAAATCAAAGAGACAACGAGTATTTGAGATGAAACTCAAGCATTTAAGCTACGACGGTAGAACCAAACATAAATACCTTAGAAGGAACATTTTGAGTTAAAATACGCAATTCCCCAAAAGACAGTAGCTAAAAATCTAACCAGATAAGTAAACGGTAAGAAAAAATCTTACTTATTTGCCACAAATTGATGTTGTAGCTTATTTCTGAAGGCATCAACTATAGTTGATAGTGCCTTCTCTCTTGTGGATCCTCTGTGTCAAAATATTTAAAACCATACCCACGATCAGCAAGAGTCCAAATGATATTGGAAGAAATCCAAGTGCAACTTGTACGTCTTATAAATCTAAACGGACATTAAAACAAACATGTATTGTCGAAAGGGAAAATTGGTCAAGACTCCCTCGACAAATTTTTCGTCAAAAGGATCTAACAAATCCTTCTATGCTTCAGGCCTTCAGGGAGCAAAAATTTGCACAAATTTGCACATATTCTGCACTTGGTTGCCATATCTTTCTGCAGAAAATTAAGCTAACCATGGCATACCCTCGGGCCTCGACTAACAAGATTAATCAACATAAACAACCAGCAAAACTCCAAATTCAGCGTCATCAAGTTTCGCTAAGAGCAAATACCCAAATAGAGAGACTACCAATAACCTTAAGAACTACAAAATACAATTAACATGTACCTCTTCTCATAGAGAGCATCCAAACAATCATCCAGGTCATCCTTTTGACCTAGAACTTCCTCACTATCTGGGGCCATTGTTAGTTCAGACATGGCCGTCGACGATGAACTCACACTGTTATTATCATCGTCATCACTGTCGAAATACGTTGTATTCTTACGTGATTTAGAACCTGAATTTATTCATCATCATCAACAACAAAGAGATATTCAGCATCCATAGTCCAAATTCACAATCTTAAAATAAAGGTGCACTTTTTATTAGTATTACTTCATTATTAAGTTCATAAACTAGTTAAAAGAATGACTTTTTTTTTCCCAAGTTTGCTCTTTGATAAATCAAAATTACAAGAGGAGAAAGGAAATATTCTTCAGAATAAACTTTTCTTAAGTAGAAGATTAGTCAACAATAAAATTCAAAATAATCTGAACATGACCAAACGAGCTTCATAAACCAAATGAAATCAAGTTAGGGTTTTCATGAACTGTAATAATTCAAGATTAATCATAAATAATCAAACAAAAACAACAACCCAAGGAACTCAGATTTAGCTACTTCATAGAAGCTCAATAAAAAAAATTATAATTGAACCTGAGAGAAAAAAAATCAATGTCAAACAATCAGAAAAAGGATCAAAACCCTAGAATTGAAATTGAACTTACGCTTTCCCATATCTTCAATCTTCAACTTCAATTAATCTTTTGACTTCTATAAATCTTTGGTTTAAACACGACAACAAGAATGAATTTCAAGCTGATAAATATGATTATTGTTTTCGTAAGAAAAAGTTGATATCTTGACGTTAATATTTCTGAATAAACTGATTGAATTTAAAGCTGATGAATTTATAGCCATGAAGAAGAGAATTGGTGAAGGTTGAAATGATCAATTTGTATTAATAAGTTTTGGAAATGAAATGAAAATTTCTTCTTATACGCAACTTCAAGTGACAAAAGGGTTCTCTTTGAAAACCTAAAAGTGCCCCCAAATTGGTAACCCTAGAATTGTTATCACAATGACCTTAAAACGTAATTTATTGAAGAGTATAAATCTAGGACCACCGATTCATATCCACCGTTGAAAAATAGTTTGAACGGTGAGGATTCGACAGAATCTCAAACTAAGGATTTCGTGGAGATTGAGATTACCGACAGCATATTTTGTAAGATGCTTGATGCGCCACGCGGGTTCACTGTTGTACGATGTGAGAGTTCATACAAAGCACTGAGTTATGTCAGTGCCGGCAAGAACTATTCAATTAGGCCCCCAGATATGGCTGATATCAAATTTAGACCCTAATTTTGGATTAGATTAGATTCAGACTTTAGTCGGTAAAGTATTAGGCATGCTTCTACCTCCCATAATTTGAGATGGAGGCATCGGTCTCACTTACGCAAATTTCTTTTCTCTTTACCAAAATCCAAGACGGACCTGTACAATTCGAGCCAGAGGAGGACTTAAACCTTCTAAAACATTTGAGATAAAACTGTGACAGAGTTCTTGCGGATTCACCTCCCTAGTAACTTAACATGGGTTGATCCATTGAGTTTATGGCATTTCCTTGACTTGACCACAGTTAACTGATAACCACTTTTAGATCATCACTATGCATTATACCTTTTTTTTGATGAACACTATGCATTATACCTTGTTAGTGTGAACTAGCTAAAGAATTATATTTTGATATAATATAATATCATCTATATAGCAGTACCTAATTATACTTTTTTTTTTTTGTTAAGGAAGTACCTAATTATACTTAGATGTCAAAATTTATGCATGCAATATAAAAAGAATCATGAGATATACCATTTCTTTGGTGAAGATTCTCCTAAAGAAACTAATAAGCCTCTAATTAGTAATAGAAGATGTTCAAGTCAGTCAAAAATGGAAGATATAAAAATATTATCTTCCATATTAGGTGTATGTTTGACTAACTTGATGGGCATTAGTTCAAAAAAAAAAAACTTGATGGGCATCAGGGCATTTAGTTTGTATATATTTTGCTGCTTCTCACAAATTTCCTTTTCAGGAAATTGGGCCGGAGGCCCAATTTCTTGTATTTTTTTGTTAAAAAGACAACACATCTTTTTAACTAGCTAGGCCCCAAATAAGTTATAAAAATAGGCTTGAAGGACATTTTTAAAGGCACCAACTTTTTAAGAGTCAAAAATACCCTTCATTCAATTAGAAATACCTAGTAATAATCTAACTAATAAATCATGAACTTGAGTTTTTCTCATGAATGAACCGTTGGATTGTCGACGCCGATTAAAATTTCCGGGGTTTGAATCGATTTTGGCTATAAGATAGGTTGATGTTTTTAGGTTTTGGTGATTTAATCTATTTGCTTGTTGTTTGAAGAGGCTTTTAAAGGGTTTGATTTAGTTTTTGGTTCTAAATTGTAGAGAGAGAAAATTTTATATACTTTCAATGGAAGGAGAATTTGATAGTGTTTCAAGGTATAATCCAACTTCTTCATTGCTTTATTTTCATTGAGTTATGAATGATGGATGACAATTTGTTAATTTTGATGTTTATGTTCAAACTTATTTGTTGGATTTATATGGAATTTGTGAAAGTATAGTTGATGCAAGCAATGTGTTTGATAAAATGCTTGAAAGAGATGTTGTTGCTTGGAATGCAACGTTAGTTGGTTATACAAGACGTAGGTTGGTTGAAATAGCTATAAAGTTGTTAGATGAAATGCCTGTGAGAAATATTTTTTTTCTTGGACAATCATGATTGGTATTTTTGTTCAAATTGAGAATTTCATGAAAGCTTTGGAAGTTTTTCGAAGAAAACTAAAATGATGGTGCTAGAGCTTGCAAAATGATTATTATGAATTTGTAGGGTTTTAGCTAGTTTTTCGATACAACATTCTATTAGACAAAATATAATAATTTGTAACAAATTTTATGTTAAATCAATTCAAAAACTAATTTGCAAACCATTTGCATGGCATTGCAAGGTGTTTGCAAGGCTCTGCAAGGTGTTTGCAAGGCTCTGCAAGGTGTTTGCAAGGCTCTGCAAGGTATTTGCAAAGCTTTGCAAGGCTCTGCAAGGTATTTGCAAAGCTTTGCAAGGTGTTCGCAAGGTTGTGCAAGGTATTTGCAAAAGTCATGCAAGGTGTTCGCAAGGCTCCGCAAAGTTTTTGCAAGGCTCTGCAAGGTGTTCGAATGCTCTGCAATTTGTTTGCAAGGCTATCGAAGGTGTTTGCAACAACCATGCAAGGTGTTTGCTCTGCATGGTGTTTGCAAGGCTCTGCAAGGTGTTTGCAAGGCAGTGCAAAGTGTTTGCAAGGCAGTGCAAGGTGTTTGCAAGGTATTTTCTTAGACTAGGGTTAGGTTGGTCTTTTTACTGAAATTGAAAATTACCTAATTGCCATCAGGGAGGTGAAGCCTAAAAAACTTTGATGAATCTTTTTTAACCAAAATCATAATTTCTTAGGGAGTTTTGGCCAAATTCCCCTTTCCTTTTACCTACACGTGCTTGAAATAAACAACCCTATAAAAAGATCATTAATCATTATTTTATTTTTATTTTTTATTTTTATTTTTATTTTTTTTTTATTTTTTTTTTATTTTTGTTGAGGAAGATCATTAATCATTATAATCTTATATTTCCCACATCCATTTTCATATTTTCAAACAGTACTATTAACTACTCAGAGACAGAAATCTCATCTACACAAACAAGCTAAAGATCTAGAGTTTGGAGAGAGAGAACTAATTAGAGCATGGAAGGCCTTATTCCATTTATCCTTCAAGCCATGAAGAAACATAACAAACTCAGCTATCGTTGTCCCTCCACGGAAGGATCTAGCCGTGGTCGTAGCAGCCATGCTTTACTCAGGATGGACTCGACTGAGGGTTCGTCTCATGGAAAAAACACAACCCAATTCTCTAACAGACTTGGGCTGACAGCAAGTAAGATAGAAAATTTGCGATCTCAAAGTATAAAACTTGATTCAAAACGAGCTTTAGGAGATGATTCTAAATTTTCTCAAAGAAGACGATGATCTACTATTCAAAGATGGGAGGGAGAAATGAAGACCACTTTATTATGATAAGTAATTCGGAAGTCTTATAGATTCAAAAGATGTAAACACAAGGAAGAAAAAGGATTCTTATATTCTATTTACATTTTTAAATTATTTTGTTTCATTTTTCTTGATTATGTAATTTTATTCTAATTCTTTAATTAATTGTATTAATGTTGTGAATCCAAGGTTAGTTGAAACAATTCAATAGATACCGTAAAACAGGATGGTTGTATACCAATCCCTTGTATTATATTTATACTACTAGCGTTTACAATTAAACGGAAACTTTACATAATAAGGGATATACATAAAGGAAAGACTTGATATACAAGAAATGTAAGAATATCTCAAAGGATATTCCCAAGATTGTTACTTGGGTGAGACTCTAACCGAGTCCCACCGGTTCACTGTCATTACCCTCCCGCAAATTGAACGCCGGACTGGACCGGAGATTCAATTTGGGACAAAGATCCAGGAAACGCCAATGAGAAAGACTTTTGGTGAGAATGTCGGCCAACTGATCCTGTGACGGAACAAACTTGATAAGAAGAGAACCATCCGCCACCTTTTCTTTAACGAAGTGGTAATCCAAAGCAATGTGCTTAGATTTTCCATGAAACATCGGGTTTGCAGTCATCTGAATCGTACTTTTGTTGTCACAAAAATTCGAGCAGGTGAAGTTAGAGAGATACCAAGTTCCATTAGAACAAAACCTATCCACGTCAAGTCAGCAGCCGTAGCAGCAACAGCTCGATATTTAGCTTCAGAGCTCGAGCGAGAGACTGTGGGTTGCTTCTTCGCACTCCAAGCAATTAAATTTGAGCCCAGAAAAATAGAAAAACCTGTAGTGGAGCGACGAGTGTCAGGACACCCAGCCCAATCAGCATCAGAGTACGCCAAAAGAGAAGTACTAGAAGAATCCTTATAAATTTGTAAACCAAGATGAATAGTGCCCTTGAGATAGCAAAGAATTCGTTTCACCGCCTGAAAGTGATCCTGAGTCGGGGCATGCATAAACTGACATGCCATGTTAACGGAGAATGCAAGATCTGGTTTGGTTAACGTGATATACTGAAGAGAACCAACAATCTTACGGTATAAGGTGGGATCACTGAAGGGAGCCCCACTTGCAGTAAGATGGCAGCCAGAAGACAAAGGAGTCGGTGACGGTTTGACCCCATCCATGTTGAGAAACTTAAGAATATCCAGCGCATACTTAGACTGTGTAAGTAAAAGACCCTTCTCATTCGGAGTTGCCTCAATACCCAAAAAGTAATGCAAAGAGCCCAAATTCTTCATATCAAATTCTGAGTTTAGAGAGGATATAATATCGGAGATGACAGAAGAATTCCCACCAGTAAGTATAATATCGTCAACGTACAAAAGTAAGTAAACAAATCCAGTAGCGGTAGATAGAATAAACAAGGATGTATCAGACTTGCTTGTCTTAAAACCAAGACGAGTGAGATAAGTGCTGAAACGATCATACCAAGCACGGGGCGCCTGCTTGAGGCCATATAGAGCTTTCTTAAGGCGACAGACATATTCCGGGTAAGATGGGTCAGTAAAACCAGGCGGCTGAGCCATATAGACCTCCTCCTGCAATTCCCCGTGAAGAAACGCATTCTTCACATCCAACTGAAACATAGGCCAACTATTGGAAATTGCGAGTGAAAGAATGATACGAATGGTTGTGGGTTTGACAACAGGGCTGAAAGTTTCATCAAAGTCAAGTCCCGGTTTTTGGGTAAAACCCTGAGCCACCAAGCGAGCCTTATATCGCTCAATAGTCCCGTCAGATTTCAGTTTCGTTCGATAAATCCATTTACAACCAACTACATTCATAGAGGGGGTGCGAGGAACAAGTGTCCAAGTGTCCTGTCTACGAAGAGCTGCCATCTCCTCTTCCATGGCGAACTACCAATGAGGAGAGGAAGAAGCAAAAAGATAACCTCGTGGATCCTTAATAGCCGAAAGTGCAGCAAAGAAACAAGAACCAACATCACCAAAAATAGTAGAATCTCGAGGAGGAATGGGGTAACGACATAATACCTGTGAAGCAAGATAAGACTGATCCACCATAGGAGACGTTTCGTCCAGCAACTGTTGCACATCACGATATCCCCGTGGGCCATGAGATGGTGAGGACAGAGCCTGTGAAGATGACTCAGCAGTGGGTTGCACAGATGAAGGCACCGAGACCGAGCCAGACCTGGTAGACGAGGCAGTAAAAGTCGAACCACATCCGGACTGAACCGGGGAAGATACAAACAATGGAAACAACGGACCAGGTGTCCGAGGAGAGGGCGGGTCTGGTCCACGCCCCTGAGGAACGTATTCTGGTTGTGGAGTGATCGGGTTAGTATCTGAATCCAGCCCTAAATTATCAGCAGCTAAGGTAGTGGAGCTAAATTGGGACTCTCAAACCTGGCCAAGTCGGGTAAAGGGACAGACGAGTCAAGGTGAACTGTCCGAGACGGTGATGTCGTCTCAACTGAAGCAGATGGTGGAGTCGGATCTGGTTGTAAGGCCAAATCTAGTAAATCAGTAAAGCTTAAGAGGTCTGTGGAGGTGGAGGAAACATTATCTGTTTTCCACGGGAAAATAGACTCATCAAATACTACATGACGGGAGATATAGACACGCCCCGTAGAGCGATCAAGACATTTGAAACCCTTGTGGTGAGGGCTATAACCTATAAAGACACATGGAAGACTACGAGGCGACAATTTGTTAGAAGCATAAGGACGTAGGTAAGGAAAACAAAGACAACCAAAAGTACGTAACATTGAATAAGAGGGAGACTTACCGAATAGAGTGGAGAACGGAGAGGCATCGTGGAGAACCGGCGTAGGCATGCGGTTAATGAGATAAACAGCAGTCTGAAAGGCATCCACCCAAAAGGAGGACGAAAGTTTACTATGAAAGAGGAGACTGAGACCAGTTTCTGTGATATGTCGATGCTTTCGCTCAACTCTAGCATTTTGAGCCGAGTGTAGGGACAAGACAAACGTCGAACAATACCACATTTATTTAAAAGAGTTAAAAAGTTAGAGCTTAAAAACTCAGTTCCTCCATCGAGTTGAAGAGTTTTAATAGTAGTAGCAAACTGATTTTCAACTAACGATTTGAAACTAATGAAGACGGATAAAATATCAGATTTTAAACAAAGAGGGTAGAACCAACAAAATCTACTGAAGTCATCAACAAAAATAATGTAATATTTAAAACCATGAGAAGACAGAACTGGTGCGGGGCCCCATACATCAATATGAATAAGTTCAAGAGGTGAATCCGCACGTTTTTCATTTAAATTAAACTGAAGCGATGACTTTTACTCATTTGACAAGGAGTACAAGTCATCGGACTAGACTTAGACGAAAACTGAATTAAACATTGTTTTTCTAAAAGTTCTAAAATGCGAGAAGAGATATGCCCTAAACGTGAATGCCAAACTTCTGGAGGTGCCTTGAGAGAGATGGAGGTTGAACTGAATAAGGAGGAGTGGTGTGAAGAGTCTAATACGTAAAGATTGTCGCATCTACTGCCGGTTCCCAGTGTCCTTCCGTTCGCCTGAAATAACACAAAACCAGTCTTACCAATTTTGACATGACTCTGACCAGTATAAGGAGTAATATGAGTGAACATACCAGAAGAAGAAGACATGTGGTTAGAAGCACCACTGTCCGCATACCAGGCTGGGTCTCGGGGATCGGTAACTTGAAGTGCAGTTAGAGCTGTTGTAACATCTTCCGAGACCGTGTGCTCAGCCACACGGGCTTCACTAGAAGACGGACGACGAGCAACAGTAGCAGGGCGAGAGGAGTCTCGTTGTGGGCGACCAATCAAATCATAACATCGGTCGGCAGTATGACCGTTACGTCCACACCATTGGCAGAGATACGGAGGACCTACGGGTTTGGCCGAACCCGAATCCCTCCTATCAACAGTTAAAGGGGGTCGAAACTTTGGTTGTTGTCGTCGATCACGATTTGGAGATTGAGACCGATATGTAGACTGTTGTCTCGGATTTTGAGAGCGGTTAGAAGTCCGAGATGTTTGAGAGTAATACGCACCTTCAATGATTGGTTGAGAGGATCGAAACGATGTCCAAAGTGCTTCCTGTGACTGGAGCATAGGTAGAAGTTCCTTGAATGTCGGGAGACGACTCTTAGATAGTATAGATTCAGCAAGAGAGGCATAGTCGGGTCCCAACCCTTTGAGAAAATAGAAAACCTTCTTCGGGTCTGATAAAGGTTCTCCGATAGCTGCAAGCGATTCAAGATGTGTACGAAAGGTGCAAGAGAAGTCAGTAATAGAGGCAGTACCTTTTCGTAGATTCTGAATTTCTTCTTGAAGCTGCAGAGAACGAGTAACACTAGGATTGGCATAAGTCTGAGCCAAGTGAGACCAGACCTCAGTTGCATTTGTAATTCCCATGATTTCAGTCATGGCTTCCGGAGTTAACGAGCTGTAAAGAATCGAGTACACAAGTCGATCCATTTTTCTCCAAGATTCATATATAGGGTTGATAGCAAGAGACCCGTCAGTTGTCTGAATAGTTGGAGAAGGGGGAATAACCGAGCTGTCAATATAGGGCAGCAATTGTTGACTTTCCAATAGGGATAGTAATTGTGGTTTCCATAGGAGATAGTTGTCGAATGACAACTTAAGACTGATCATGGAACTGATTTGCGGGAAGGATACCATAGTGGGTATAGGAGATGAAGATGAACCAGTCGACATAGTCGATTCAACAGGAGTAGTCATACTGAGAAATAATAAACAAGTGATACGAAGACCGATAAAAATAATACCAAATACCAAACAACAAGTACAAGATGAGTACTTGAAACCAGACAAACAACCGATATTAGCGATCGGAGAAGACAACCGATATTAGAGATCGGAAAAAAAAACCACAATACTTTATGTAAAATAGTTTACGGCTCTAATACCATGAAACAATTCAATAGATACCGTAAAACAGGATGGTTGTATACCAATCCCTTGTATTATATTTATACTACTAGGGTTTACAATTAAACGGAAACTTTACATAATAAGGGATATACATAAAGGAAAGACTTGATATACAAGAAATGTAAGAATATCTCAAAGGATATTCTCAAGATTGTTACTTGGGTGAGACTCTAACCGAGTCCCACCGGTTCACTGTCATTATTAGTGGATTATTTGACTTTTTTTTTAGATATTTGTGTATGTTATCAACCAAGTGTTTGAATTATATAAATATGAGCCAATTGTATGTAATTATCTATTGCTATGAATACATTGGAGGTGTTAACTTCGCCCCACAACAAGGAAGAATCGCATAGATGATAGCTATACGAATGGTCAGTGGTGGATATACACAGGGGCGAGGGTAGGCTATAGCCTATGTAGACCATAGTTTAGTAAGAAGGCTTGGCTTGAGAGCCTCGGGTTCAAAGGTTGATCGAACGTGTAATTCTTCTTGTAAAATACAAGCATATAAGTTGTTTTAATAAAGTGGTCTTGTGTTAGGTTGTGGACTTGAACCACCCAAGTTCCTGTCCCATCTTAAAATTTTTGTTTTTATTTCTTTTGTACTTCATTGTGATTCATTTCGGAATCTAGTAAAACTTTTTTACCTTTTCAAGCATGCTTCAAGTAACTTTGTTTACTCAGAATGAAAATGAGTTCATTAAGTATTTAAACTTTAACCACTTCTTTATTGCTAAAAAATGTTTATTATTGTTCAATTTTATCCATCTAGCTTAGTTTAGTTTCTATTATCGTCTATAACTTTATTTCTTTTTTCTTTCATATGAGCGATAAGTCGACAAAGGCTACATCTACATTTACTAGAAATGAGCTCATATAGGTATGATTTAAAATAAATATGAAACCCCAAATCAATAATCTAAATTTACGATAAACATAATAGTGATATTTTTGTTTGAAAATACTTTAGCTATAGTAGGGTCATAGAGAGTCATCGCCAGATTATGTTATCTCTTTTTCGTCACTTCCAATAAATATTAGTTTATAATGTAATGTAAGTTTCGTTAGAAATAATTTTAAAGAAAGTTGTTTACATAGATTAGAAATTAGTCAAATTTTATTTTTACGTCTATTCAATTTAGCCTCCTGTGAGAATAATTTCTGAATCCGCCATTGCGTATGGTAGACATTTATCTATTACTATGAATACATACAAGGTGTTAACGTTACCCCCACAATTCTTAAAGTATTTTGTTTAGGATATGAAGAATTAACTTGTGCAGGAGACCAGTTAATTCTGTATACAAAACTCATATTAACTTTCCTTGGCATGCATGAACAAAATTTACATTTTTTTCTTGAAAGTCGACTACGGCCAACGTTAGTCGCTACATTTGACATTGATACATCAAAGATGTGATAAACTTAATAACAACCCACTCAAACTGAAACAAGACCGAGCCAATAGCCCAACAAGACAAGCCTAAAACCCAACTACATTATTTATACCCTAATAATCCTAAGTCAAATAACCAAAGATTCCACCTTCTCTGGTGATTTGAACCTGAGACCTCCTGGAAGTTTATGTCAACACCTTGGAACCACTTGAGCTATCAACTGTTGACCAAAATTTTCATTTTATGCATTTTATCTGTTGGATTACAGATGGGAAGACAAACAAAATGTTTGTCCATTATGATAATTGACTATTTTTGTGGGGCCTCGTTGTGTTATAAGTGCCTATTTGTAATGAGCGCCTCTTAGTTTTTTTTTTTTTTTTGTAATGAGCGCCTCTCAGTTGTTACTTGTTAGTGCATGTTCATTTTCTAGAAAATTGTTGAAATAGGTGAGAAGGGCTCCAATCTTTTCTATTTACAAAACCAATTCAACCCACTGATTTCAAAGGGACCGAACACTTTCCACTCTTCGTCTTAAATTCACAAGTTTTATTTTCTTTTTCAAGTTTGATTTATTGTGCGATAAACTTTCGAAGCATCTGAAGTTGGGATAATCTTTTGAAGCTCTCTTTCTTTCTATGAACTCGCAGCAATGGATCTAAACTTTAAGACTTTGAAACCACAAATCTCAGTATTTTCTTTCTTAAAAGGTAGAATCAAACAATTTCTTTTTAAATAAAAATCAGCAGGTTCAAACCGATTTTGATTCAAATCCGTAGGTTAAAAACAATTTTAGTTCACAAAAAAACCCTACTACCACTAGTAAAGACACTTGAAATCGGTCGATCAAACTGATATCAGTGCATTGGAAATCGGATTGACCCTATCGAGCACAGGATAAGATAATGTGGTCAAAAGTGCATTTCCAGATTTCCAATTTTATAAGAAACTTTTTTTGTCACGTCATAATAGAGAACCCATATATTTGTCCAGAACTAAATTTCACTTTGTAAAGGGTAAATATTGGCAACAAGATATAAATTATGGTTTGTGTGAACGAACTAAAAGTTTTATTTTATTCAAAGGGATATTTAGCGTTTGGGTCAAGGATAAGTACTGGTTTTAGTGTTTAGGTCACAAGTTTGTCCGTTATAGGGTCTGGGTCACGGACTAACCATTGACCAAGTTGACTAATGACGCAGTTAACTAGCGTCATTAGTCAACGGGTCAATAGTTAGTCCGTGACCCAGACCCTAAAGTCGGTACTTATCCTTGACCCAAACACTAAATAGCGTTGCTGTGAGCCGTTCCAAAGACGGAAATAAATTTGAACGCATTAAAATCAGAAAAAGGATTTGAACATCAATTCTTTCAGGTCTTAAAATTGATGGATCAATTTGGTCTTTGTTGTTCATAGTAATCACCATGATTCTTTCTTCAACCAAGTAGAGAAAATTTCGTCCATGAAATTCAAAATTCCTGATAAACTTATAGATGTTGATTTCTCATTCAAATATAGATCTAAATCTTTAATAAAAATAACTAATCGTTTTGTTGTTTGAAGAAGAAGCATTTTTAGGTCAGAATCATCAGTAACATTTGATATATTTATATCGTAGATATCGTAGTTCTGGAATTTAGCCATGGCGGAAACGAATGATGATTTTCCAATTTATGGAAGACCGAAGAAGATAGCTTTGTTTCCAAACAAGACGTAATCGATGATAAAATTGTTTTAATTTAATAAAAGATTCTAGATCTGATTTTACCTTGTTTTTGTAGATGTGAATCCATGACAATTGTATCGAAAGTTGTTAGATGAGTAAATGAACAGATCTTCACATTTTATTATGAAAAGGGGGGAAAAGCTAGGGTTTTCTGAAGTTGGGGGTTTTCCAGGGTTCTTGAGAGTTAGGGTTTCAGAGAGCTTGAAAAGAGGGAAAGAGAGAGAGAGATGACCGGCAAAAGCTTGGTCGACCGGCCAATGCTTACGCCGACACGGGAAGAAGGAGTTGAGCTCGGCTCATGGAAGGTGGCAGCAGCTTGGACGTTCATGGAAGCACCCTCGAGTTTGGGATTTCAAGGGACTAACTCGGTTTTCATGGCAGCAACAAATGGGACTTAGAACGGCTCACATCAGCTCGTGTTTAGTGTTTGGGTCAAGGATAAATACCGGCTTTAGGGTCTGGGTCACGGACTAACCATTGACCATGTTGACTAATGACGGTAGTTAGCTATCGTCATTAGTCAAGGGGTCAACTGTTAGTCCGTGACCCAGACCCTATAACGGACAAACTTGTGACCTAAACACTAAAATCGGTACTTATCCTTGACCCAAACACTAAATAATCACTATTTCACTTTTTTTGTTGCAAATATTGGCAACTAGATATAAATTATGGTTTATTTGTGTGAATGAACTATAAGTTTTATTTTGTATAAATCACTTGAAAGGACAAGAAATATTTCATTTAATATTCAAGTAAAAAAAACTTACAAAAACAAAAATATTTCATTATCATTTTATGTAATTAATTCTTTTTCTTTAAAAAGAAAACCGTAAATCTATATAACTTTCTCTTGAGATTCGGGTTTTTATGAAATTTATATATTTAGAAAGGATTTTTCATTATCTTTCTAACAAGATCCACTTTCAATACTTTTTCCCTAAAAATATCTCAAATAAAAACGATATTTTTTCTTCTGCAAACTGAGTGAGTTTGCGTTCACAATATTTGCAAACTGAGTTTGCACAAGTTTATAGCTGCAAATTGCATTTGTAAACTCCTCGAGACACGATTTTGCACCTACATGCAACCTTGGTTTGCTAACTCCTCGGACTAAAACCTAATATTTTTTCATTAATAGTCAAAATCCAATCAGAAGAAGAAGAATGTCTTAGCCCGCACCATTAAACCCTAATATTCTTTCTTGAACAATCAAAATTCAATCAGTCGCTGATCAATTTGTTATGCTCATTTATACAAGCCTAAATGTGTTCAAAAAAATGTAGACAATCGAAAACTAGTAGACTACAACAAAAACCATCAAAACCCCTTTGAAGAACCTAACCGTTCATTCGATTCTCCATCTGATCATAAACCCTTAAAGATTGCAGAAATTGAATATCAGTTTTCCATGGACGAGGAATAAGAAGAAAAACCAGAAAATAAACAGATCTTGAATCCTAACCCTTCTGCAATAGTAACTTTTAGGTTTCATCTCTTTCACGGTTTCATTCGAAAAAGATGAAACAAAAGAAGATTTGAAAAAGACGAAGAAATAGAAGAAGAGGAAAAAGAATCATCGAAGAAGAAGGAGAAGTAGAAGATCAGAGAATAAGAAGAAATTAAAATCCTAAATATTTTTGGGTTTCTTCAGAGATAAAGTGATTCTCAATGGTTAAGGGTATCGTGGCAAAAATTGAATAATTACTTGATTGTTAATTATTCATATTATTTTTTTACCTTGTGTCACGTCATTTTTTAGGCAATTTTTACTCTTTTAGCTAGTAGAAAAAGATAGATGTATTTTTAAATAAATAATTATTTGGCCTAAACAACCACTCTCTAAATTACAAACCAAATGTCAAAATTTGTAAAAGAAAAATCAAAATAAGATTGGAATATACAATTGTGGACCAATTTTTCTACAAAAATTTCATCTGACATACCATATCTTTTTTTTTTTTGTTGTTGTTGAAATAGACATACCATATCTTGGCAACAATTCCTGCAGTTGAAACTAATATTGTTCAACTTAGTCAAACTTGGTTGGAAGATATAAAATATTGTCTTTTTCTAGAGGTCATTCATTGTAGTTGTAGTTTACTAGTTTTTAAGTTTGACTAATTTGAAGGTCATTCATTGTTTATTTTGTTGCTTCTCACACATTTCCCTTTACCTACATGTGCTTGAAATAAACTACACTATAAAAGAAGACATTCTAATCTTATATTTCTCACATCCATTTCCATATTCTTCAAACAGTACAATTAACTACTCAGAGACAGAAATCTCATCAACACAAACAAGCTAAAGACCAAGAGAGAGAACATGGAAGGCCTTATTCCATTTATCTTTCAAGCCATGAAGAAACAAAACAAACTGAGTTATCGGAGTGTCTCTACGGAGGGTTCCAGCCGTGGTCGTAGCAGCCATGCTTTACTCAGGATGGACTCCACAGAGGGTTCGTCTCATCGACAAACCACAACAGAATTTTCTAACCAACATGATCTGACAGTGGGCAGAGTCGAATATTTGCGATCTCAAAGTATAAAGCTTGATTCAAAACGGACATTAGGAGATAGTTCTAGGTTTTCTCATGCTCGAAGAAGACGATAATCTACTCTTAAGAGATGGGGAGAAATCAAGACCATTTGATTGTATAAGTAATTCTAAAGCTCTATAGATGCACAAGTTGTAAGCATAAGGGAAAAAAAAGGGATTCTTGTTTTCTGTTTACATTCTTTAAAAATTATTTTGTTTCATGTTTGTTGATTATGTAATTCCATTCTAATTCTTTAATTAATTGTATTAATGTTGTCACAAGTTCAAGATTAGTAGTTTACTTGGCCTATTTGTGTAAGTTATCCACCGAGTGTTTGAACTATCTATATAATAAGGAAGGAGGGTATCTTTCAGCCACCTCCCAATTGTTAGGATTGACTCTCACAAGTTTATCTCCTACCGTTGAGACTTAACATTTTAGGGACATACATCTTTTCTGTTTACTCTTTGCAAGTGTCCCCGAATCAACAAAAGAAAGTGGCCCCGTCTCACGCACACTTTTGACTCTCCTTCTCTCCCTCTTCCTCCCATCTCTCTTTCTCACACGTACAATATTACACTAATTTTTCAATTTGTCTATACCCTTAACTTTGTTCTCATTATTAGTGTTTTTCTTACGTCAACTACAAGATTCATATTATCGTTATCGGTATTTTCTGAGTTAACAATTGTGATTTGCTTTTGAGCTCTGTTAAGATCTCATGTGGCATCAAAAGTGTGGACAATTGGCTTCTTAAAGTGTAAACTCGAATAACATGCACCCGTGGTTAGTTGGAAAAGCTAGACATTAGTACATTATCCAAGAGGCCATGAGTCCACATTTGGGGCACAATCTGTACATATTAGAAGCATTGATATCTTTTCACAAATTCTCGTGCTCTCTTTGTTTCCGATGTTGGAGTCAATAACCGTAATGTGCTTTCTACAGTTGGACACGAAGCTAAAAAGAAAGCAGAGTCCAAGTTGACGAACGAGAGTCAAGATGAAATTTACATCTAAGAATAAAACTCGAGTACTATTGATTACTGATGATTCAGACCTAATGGCCTAACATGTATGTACCTAGCCGATTTTATCAAAAATGTGTATAGTTGAGCTCGATCAATTTCCTTTATGGAATTGGCATCAGAGTGCATTAAGCCTCCAAGAAGTGGCTACAAGTATTTCTAGGTTAATGTCGAAGTGAAAGTGGTACAGTTGAAATCAGAATTCAAATCATACTTCTTGTTAATGCATATGCTACCATAGTCCAATTACAAGAGGAAAGATTAAAAAGTGGAAAGCTGAAATATAATGTCCATAACAGAATTCATTTATAAATTATTACTTACATATCTAAACCTCGAGTTTCGTAGTTAATAAAATATCTTCTTTTGATTTGGAAACAACCACCAGTACTGTCACTGCTTCAGCCTTAACTGCCACCAGAATCTCCTCCATCACCACCGCAACCACCACCGTCACCAGTAATAGCAACACAGATACATTTTACCATAAGATCAATACAACAATTTCGGATTTCATTACGAGTTTTACTAGTAGTTCCGGACTTGTTGGTTCCGCCTGCTGAATCACCAGCGGATTGAGTTGATTTCTTGCGTTTACAGCAGCACATACAGCAGCATATACAGCAGCATTTACGTACAAGACATCGTAGTACTGCCCACAGCATTTTACACATTCTCTCTCTCTCTCTGTTACTAGAAATTATACTCTTCTTGACTTCTCAAGTGAGACAATTGAAGATCAACCTTGGTTCATTTATAACAATTCATCTGAACTAATTGATCTTCTTCTCTTTAAGACTCCATGTTACTACTAGGTCTAGCTAGGTGAAGACTTACTTATTTTGCTTTATACAAGTAAGACTACTGATTACTGTTATTACCCAATTCATCCATTACAGCTAGTAATACTATTAATTTGACTGATTTTTTGAGAATTTTACTAACAGAAAACTTGATAAATCTAGCAATAATTGATTCTTAGTGGACTGACGAAAGGAAGGTTCTTGGTTACTTCCTCAATGCTTCATTATCTCAACCTAGCTAGAGATGATAAATCAGTTCCTGATCAACCGGTTTTTGTTATGCTCATTTAAACAAGCCTAAATGTATTTAAAAAAAATGTAGACAATCGTAAACCTAGTAGACTGCAACAAAAACCATTAAACCCCTTTGAAGAACCCAACGTTCGCTCGATTCTCCATGTGAATCATCATCTGATCATAAACCCTTGAAGATTTCAAAAATTGAATATTAGTTTTGCGTGGACGAGGAATAAGAAGAAAACAAGAAAGTAAACAAATTGAATATTATAGAACACGACTCATTTTTGCCTATTTTGTTGTTAATTTACACTGTCAATCTGAAAGTGAAAAATCCACACCCTCGCGTAACGCTTGAAAATTCTGTCTGTTAAAAGAAAATTCAAAATAAGATTGGAATACACAATTGTGCATGAATTGTTCTACAAAAATTTCATCACACATACCATATCTTGGCAACAATTCCTGTAACAGAAACTAATATTGTTCAACTTAGTCAAACTTGGTTGGAAGATATAATATATTGTCTTTTTCCATAGGTCTTTAAAATTAATAAAATTGTAGTTGTAGTTTTTAAGTTTGACCAATTTTGAAGGTCATCCATTGTCTATTTTGTTGCTTCTCACACCTTTCCCTTTACCTACATGTGCTTGAAATAAACTACACTATAAAAGAAGACATTCTAATCTTTATATTTCTCACATCCATTTCCATATTCTTCAAACAGTACAATTAACTACTCAAACGCAGAAATCTCACCAACACAAACAAGCTAAAGATCTATAGAGAGAACATGGAAGGCCTTATTCCATTTATCCTTCAAGCCATGAAGAAACAGAACAAATTGAGTTATCGGAGTGTCTCTAGGGAGGGTTCCAGCCGTGGTCGTAGCAGCCATGCTTTTGACGAGCCAAGAAAGTCAAAAAGAGTGACAAAGAAGAACCCAAAGTATTTTAGTTATAACTGATTTCGTATTCAAAGTTCAAAGTAGAATAAGTCAAGAAGTGGGTAGTTATATTCAAGTAGTAGTCTTTTAGTGTATCCTGAAATCTTGGGATATGACCTAAGAAGTAGGGAGTACTTACTAGTTGTTTTCTTTCTATTTAAACTTATGTACCGGCTACGTAGAAGGGGATTCCAAAATTGAAATCAAATAGTGGTTGATTCTAGCCCTAAGTAGAATACTGTTTCTTTTATCCATCTTTATTTCCTCTGTTCTGATTGGGACCTAACATTGGTACCAGAGCTTTATTCAATGACAACTAACAAGGAAAGAATTGAAAGTTTGGAGGCTGGATTTGGAGGACTCCAAGACAACTTCAGCCGAATGGAACTTGGTATTGCTGACAAGCTAAACCAAATGGAAGCTGCTATTAGTAAACTTTCAGAAAATTTGTTATTTCATAAAGAGATGTCCAGCAGCAACAACAATAATCGAACTGCTCGTACTCACTCTAATAAAGAAGACACACGAGACAACTTCGAAGGAGGGCGACCAACGTATTCCTCGAAAACAGCTAAGTTGGAGTTTCCACGATTCTCTGGAGATGACCCAACAGAATGGTTTTCGAAAGTGGAACAATTTTTTGAATATCAAGGCACTAATGAGACACAAAAGGTGGGATTAGCCTCCTTTCACCTTGAAGGTGAGGCTAACCAATGGTGGCAATGGTTAAGAAAGGTTTTTGAAGAAGAAGGTAAGCAAGTGACCTGGGCTAATTTCCAGGAAGAGCTATGGGCGAGGTTTGGTCCTACTGAATGTGAAAACTTTGATGAAGCCCTCTCAAGAGTTAGACAATGCGGCTCTTTACGGGACTATCAAAAAGAATTTGAACGATTAGGTAATCGGGTTCATGGATGGACGCCAAAGGCTCTTGTAGGGACTTTCATGGGAGGCCTAAAGCCTGAGATAGCAGATGGCATTAGGATGTTCAGACCCAATTCTTTAAAAGAAGCAATCAGCCTTGCACGAATGCGAGATGAACAGCTTACACGAAATCGGAAAGTTATGCGCACCCCTAATGTGGCTGAGTTCAACTCCTCTACAAAATCCAAAGCACCAACACCGATGAAGCGACTCACATGGGATGAGATGCAAAAGAGAAGGGCACAAGGGTTGTGCTTTAATTGTGATGAAAAATTTACACCTGGTCATAAATGTCGTGGGCCACATCTTCTATTATTAGAAGGTAACCTTGATGATTCGGTGGAAGGAGAAAATGAAGAAATTCAACCTGAAATATCCCTACATGCAATCTCAGGTTGGACATCTTACAAGACCATGCGGGTGATGGCGAAAATCAAACAACGTGAAATGGTTGTCTTAATCGATAGTGGATCCACTCACAACTTCATTAGTGCCAAGTTAGCTAATTTGTTGCAACTACCAGTCATCCCTACGAAACCTGTTGATGTTAAGGTGGCAAATGGGGGACGACTAAAGTGTCAAGGGAGGTTTGAAAATGTCCACGTCCTGCTACAAGGTATTCCTTTCAACCTTACTCTTTATGCCTTGCCATTAGTTGGATTGGATATGGTGTTAGGTATACATTGGTTGGAGCGATTGGGGACAGTGGCGTGTAACTGAAAGGAGTTGACCATGGAATTCCAGTGGAACAATCAGAAGCATATATTGCGAGGCATTGATTCAAAAGCAATACAACCAGCAACAGTGCAGGCCATTTCCAAGGAGTTTCGACAAGGTAACTCCATGTTTGCCATTTGTATCCAGAAAAATGTTGATCAAACACCATTAGAAGTTCATTCGGAAATGAAAAAAATACTACATAAGTTTGAGGATTTGTTTCAAGAACCGACACAACTCCCGCCCACCAGAGAGGTAGAACATCACATTAACTTGAAGGAGGGAACGGAGCCTGTCAATGTACGACCATACAGGTATGCCTACTTCCAAAAGGCTGAAATAGAAAAGCAGGTTCAGGACATGCTTAAATTGGGTTTCATTCGATCCAGCACTAGTCCTTATTCATCTCCTGTTTTGTTGGTGAAAAAGAAAGACGGTTCATGGCGTTTTTGCACAGACTATAGAGCCCTCAATGCTGTAACAATCAGAGATCGATTCCCGATTCCTACCATCGACGACATGTTAGATGACCTCCATGGAGCAACCTACTTCACCAAACTTGATTTACGGGCAGGATATCATCAGGTTAGAGTCCATCACACTGATATTCATAAAACAGCGTTTCGCACTCATAATGGCCATTATGAATATTTAGTAATGCCTTTTGGTCTTTCTAATGCTCCGTCTACTTTTCAAGCGATTATGAACTCCATATTTCGGCCTTATCTTCGAAAGTTTATACTAGTTTTCTTTGACGATATCTTAATTTATAGTCCTAATTGGACCATTCATCTTGAACATGTGAAGAAGGCTTTCGAAATATTAAGGCATCATAAATTTTATATCAAAGCCAGCAAATGTGCTTTTGGACAGCAAGAACTTGAATACTTGGGTCATATAATAACTCCAAATGGAGTTAAAGTGGATCAATCGAAAATTCAGACCATGTTATCATGGCCTCGACCCACTAATATATCTGGACTGCGTGGATTTTTAGGCTTGACAGGTTATTATCGGAAATTTGTTCGCAATTACGGCATCATAGCACGTCCTCTTACTAATCTTTTGAAGAAGGGGAAGTATGGATGGTCAGAGGAGGCTGAAAAGGCATTTTTGGAACTCAAAAATGCTATGACCAGTACCTCTACTTTAGCCATGCCAAATTTTAACGAACCTTTCACCATCGAATCAGATGCTTCGGGAGAAGGCATTGGAGCTGTTTTATCTCAACAAGGGCGACCCGTTGCCTTCATGAGTCGAGCCTTGGGCGTCACAAAACGATCTTGGTCCATATATGCTAAAGAAATGCTTGCAATTATCAAAGCCATCCAAACATGGAGACCATATTTGCTGGGTCGCAAATTCTACATTCAAACTGACCAACGCAGCCTCAAGTTCTTGTTGGAACAACGAATAATAACACCAGAGCAACAAGGTTGGGTGTCTAAATTGCTCGGCTATGATTATGAAATCACATACAAACCAGGTCGTGAAAATAATGCTGCTGATGCACTATCGCGATTGCCAGGTAGTCTGATCCTCGATTCTTTATTTGTCTCTCGACCTCAGATTTGGGAGGAAATTAAAGCGGAAGCTCATGATAATCCTTATATGAAGAAAATCAGTAAAATGGCTACTGAAAACCCTGGAGACCCTTATTCATGGCGTAATGGATTAGTTTTTTACAGAAATCGAGTGGTGGTACCCCCTAATTCTAGCATTATACAACAACTCTTGCGGGAATACCACGACTCACCAATGGGTGGCCATTCAGGCGTACTTCGAACGTATAAGAGACTTGCTCAGCAATTCTTTTGGCCTTCCATGCATCAAGAAGTGAAGAACTACGTTACTTCATGCGACGTATGTCAGAGATCTAAGGCTGAAACATTGTCACCAGCTGGACTGTTACAACCTTTGCCAATCCCTTGTCAAGTTTGGGATGACATAACTATGGATTTCATAGAAGGTCTGCCCCCTTCACAAGGCAAAAATACAATTCTTGTGGTTGTTGATCGATTAAGTAAATCAGCTCATTTCTTGGCATTATCTCATCCATACACTGCAAAGATAGTAGCGGAGAAATTTATCGAAGGAGTGGTCAAGCTTCACGGTCTGCCTCGTTCTATAATCAGTGACCGAGATCCGGTATTTATTAGTCATTTTTGGCGGGAATTCTTTAAATTGTCAGGCACTCAACTAAAAATGAGCTCTGCCTATCACCCGCAGACTGACGGACAATCAGAAGTGGTTAACCGTTGTATTGAGCAATATCTTCGCTGTTTTGTGTCCCAACAACCTCGGAAATGGCATGCTTTCTTGGCTTGGGCAGAGTTTTGGTACAATACAACGTTTCATGCTTCAACGGGAATGACTCCCTTCCAAGCTCTTTATGGAAGACCACCACCAACCATTCCTTACTACAATGAAGGATTCAGTCCCGTACATGAAGTAGATCAGAGTTTGACTGCTCGTGATGCCTTGCTTCGACAACTCAAGGATCATTTACACACAGCAAATAATCGAATGAAGCAACAGGCTGATTGCAAGAGAAGAGACATAGATTACCAGGTGGGTGATTGGGTATTCTTAAAACTCCATCCTTATCGACAACAATCAGTGTTCAAAAGAGCCTATCAGAAACTTGCAAGTCGTTTTTATGGGCCATACCAGATTACAGAAAAAATTGGAGCTGTAGCTTATAAACTTAGACTACCAGAAGGGTCTCGAATTCATCCAGTTTTTCATGTCTCACTTCTCAAACGAAAAATTGGGCAGCACGTCGCCCCAAGTACATCATTACCACCCATTGCTGAAGATGGTGAGGTTACTTTAGAACCTGAGGCAATTCTAGATAGTCGTTGGATCAAACAAGGCTCCAAGTTTCACGAAGAAAGCTTGATCAAGTGGAAGGGCCTACCAAAAGAGGATGCAACTTGGGAAAGCTCACAAGACATCAGGGACAGATTCATAAATTTGAACCTTGAGGACAAGGTTCCAACTAATGGGGAAGGTATTGACGAGCCAAGAAAGTCAAAAAGAGTGACAAAGAAGAACCCAAAGTATTTTAGTTATAACTGATTTCGTATTCAAAGTTCAAAGTAGAATAAGTCAAGAAGTGGGTAGTTATATTCAAGTAGTAGTCTTTTAGTGTATCCTGAAATCTTGGGATATGACCTAAGAAGTAGGGAGTACTTACTAGTTGTTTTCTTTCTATTTAAACTTATGTACTGGCTACGTAGAAGGGGATTCCAAAATTGAAATCAAATAGTGGTTGATTCTAGCCCTAAGTAGAATACTGTTTCTTTTATCCATCTTTATTTCCTCTGTTCTGATTGGGACCTAACAGCTTTACTCAGGATGGACTCGACGGAGGGTTCGTCTCATCGACAAACCACAACAGAATTTTCTAACCAACATGATCGCACAACAGGTGGAGTCGAATATTTGCGATCTCAAAGTATAAAGCTTGATTCAAAACGGACATTAGGAGAGAGTTCTAGGTTTTCTCATGCTCGAAGAAGACGATAATCTACTCTTAAGAGATGGGGGGAAAGCAAGACCATTTGATTGTATTAAGTAACTCTAAAGTCCTATAGATGCACAAGTTGTAGGCATAAGGGAAAAAAAGGGATTCTTGTTTACTGTTTATTATTTAGTTTCATGTTTCTTGATTATGTATTCCATTCTAATTCTTTAATTAATTGTATTAATGTTGCACAAATTCAAGATTAGTAGATTACTTGACTCATTTGTGTTCGTTATCAACCAAGTGTTTGAACTATATATATACGAGCCAATTATATGTAATTATCTATTGGGATAAATACAATGGAGGTGTGAAGGTCGGCCCAGAACTATCAAGAATAATACTCTATAAATGATTCGTGATAGATAACATCGGAAGGAAAAGGTTCTCCATACAACCCCAAGGGATCGATTAAAGTCATTAAACTAAGTCTAAAATTACAACGGGTCTAAATATAGAGGTCAAACAAGTCACGAGAATGAACAAGGTAGAGTTTAACACTAAATAAACAGTATTTAATCCTTAGCTTATGGATTAATTACTTTCAAACTGAGTGATGTTACCTTGCCCTCCACCCACCCCTTTTGACCATGTTATCGTTCTTAACCATTTTTCTATAAAGATAAGTGTGTTGATTTCAAGAATCTTCGAGAACTTCAAAATTAACACGAGAGGTGTAACGGGAGGGTAAGGTATCATTTTCCTTTCAATTTAGGGCATGTGAAATGAGGTGGTGTTTGTTTTTTTTTTTTTTTTTGTTAAGGTGTTCGGATCACATTAATAAATCAAAGTGTTATTACAGTACAAAGGAATTAAAAAGAAAGGGATTCTACTCCAAGATTCAGATTTGTTCTTCTTCCTCGCCCGCCTCGCAAGCTTGTCCGCTGGCATATTAAATTTCCGGTTAATGTAATTAAATTTCACTCTATTAATCTGGTTTTTGATTTCATGGATTTTCTTGATATGAACTCGTGATTGCCAATGAACCTCATGCTTGGGATTCTGGATATGACTGATGATATTAATGTTATCACTTTCTATGATGATGTCTTTAGAATTATGTTCAGCCGCCCAGAGAAGGCCGTTAAGGATAGCAACTGCCTCGCCTTCTTCACTATTTCTGCTCCTGGATATAGACGTATGTGCTTCTATGAAATTAGCCCCAGCATCATGAATAATTAAACTTGTACCTGTCATTTCATTCACATTAATAAAAGATGCATCTACATTGATTTTCAACCAAGAATTTTCTGGAGGATTCCATTTAGTTTGTATGGGTTTTTTGTTATTATTGGTTGATAGCACCTTTTTAGGGAAGTTATGGATCATTTTGATGATAGTGGAGAGATCAGTTATTTCATATTGAAAACAATGATCACATCTAGTTTTCCATATTATCCACAAGATAGTGGATAACAGGTTCTGATAAGCCGCATTGCTAAATTAAGGGGTATGTTCCCATGAGAAAATCCATTCTGTTAAATTCACTATATTCTCTGAGGTAATGTTAAAATAGAACCAAATATTCTTAGCTAGAGGACAATATAAGAGTGCGTGTTCTATAGATTTTATCTCATTACAATTAGGGCAAATAAGATTATTATTGATAAATTTCCCAATTCTCTCCCTAACTGGGAGAGCTTTATAAAGATTTGAATTCTAGGTACATTAGGCAGGTTCCAGATAAATTTCCAATTGGGATTAAAATTTATGGGAGAATTCATACTAGTGCAGAGGTAGTTATACATGGATTTAACTGTGAATTTACCCGATTTTGTTAGTTTCCATATCCGCTGATCTTCTGCTTCCGTACAGATAGGGATAGCTTTTATAAGATTTTGTGTCCGGTGATCAAAGATATTATTAAGTGTCACGTCATCCCATCTGTTATTATTAATTAACTGTGCCACCTTTATGATTCGGGTCTCACTATTAGTATTATGCGTAATATTATTATCTGGGATCCAGTTATCTGACCAAATATTAATCTGATTACCATTATGGACCTCCCATGTCGTTAACTCTTCAATCTGATATATATGTTTACTTATAGTCTTCCAAAGCCAAGAGTGATGGGATTTAATTGGACCTGGGGACTCGGCATGAGGGAAATATTTGGCTTTCAGAAACCGAACCCACATAGCATTAGGTTCCGTTTTAAGTCTCCAGGCTAATTTACTGAGCATAGCTGTATTGTCTAGCTCCATACGATGAATACCCAAACCTCCCAATGCTTTAGGAAGGCAGATGGACGACCACGATTTCGTACATATGCCTCTGGACTTACCCCACCAAAACGACTTTTGAATAGTCGTAATGCTTTTGCTGATGCCTTTAGGTATGGCAAAGCATTGCATTTGGTATCGGGGTACGGCGGCTGCTATTGTTGATATAACAATAGTGCGCCCTGCTTGAGAAAGGAATGAAAAATTCCATTTCTCTAGTTTACTCTTAATCTGCTGGAGGATATCCTTGAAAGCATTTTGCTTGTTAGCTCCGATAAAAAGATGCGCCCCTAAATATTTATCCGAAGGAGACGCATATTTGACTTTCAGAGAGCGCATTATAATACGCTTAAACTTCGGATGGGAGTTTTTAGAGTAGAAAATGTTAGACTTCTTATAATTAATCATTTGACCTGATGAATCACAAAAAGTCTTAAGAATGCTTTTGAGTATGTGAATGTTGTCCAAGGAGTTTCGACCGAAGATGATGCAATCATTAGCAAATAGAAGATGGGAAATGGTAAGGTCTGTATTATTGGTAGGGAACCCCTTAAAAGTCCCTAGGTCCGGATTAGCAACTAACATTCTACTCAAACCCTCCATAGCTAAGATAAAGAGGAAATGGGAGAGGGGGTCACCTTGTCTAATACCTCTGGTCGGATAAAAAGTGCGTCCGGGATGACCATTTATTAGCACTGCCATTGAGGAGGTAGTGATGCACGTATTGATCATTCTAATCCAATGTTCTGAGTATCCTAGCTTCCTCATAATGTCTATTAAGAAATTCCACTATATTCTGTCAAAAGCTTTGGACATATCTAGCTTCAATCCAAAGTATCCTGTCGCTCCTTTCATCTTTTTCATGGAATGTATTATTTCCTGTCCTATGATAATATTATCTGAAATTTGTCTACCCGGAAGATATGTCGCCTGGACCGGAGTAATAATGTCGTTAAGAGTATCTTTGAACCTATCAGCAAGAATTCTAGTGATGATCTTATAGGTAGTATTCAGAAGACTAATAGGCCTGAAGTCCGCCGGAATCTGAGGTGTAACCGTTTTCGGGATAAGACAGATATGGGTGTGGTTGGCTTCAACCGGAAGAGAGGCGGAGAGAAAAAATTGTGAACCAGTTGGTGTATGTCGGGGCTGACCGTGTCCCAATTAGTTTGAAAGAAAAAAGGAGGGTAACCGTCTGGACCCGGAGCCGCTTCTCTCTTAAGACCCTTAATAGCATTATTAATCTCATATTCATCTGGAATGGCTGTAAGCTTATTATTCTGTAGATTGGATATAATCGGATGAAAAAGATTGAGAATTTTAGGATCAGTAGTAGTATGGTCAGAAGTATTAATGTCTAAGAGATGAGAGGTAAAGATGTCTTGAATATATTCAATATTCTCCTGCCAGTCACCATTACTATCTTTAATAGCCCTAATTCTGTTGTGTCGATTACGCTGAATGGCCTGAGAATGAAAGAATTTTGTATTCTTATCACCCACCATAATAAAGTTATTTCTGGATTTTTCTTTCCAGATATTTTCTTGGTGGAGGAACAATTGTTCAAGCTGCTCATTCAATCTATTAAGCTCCTCTTTATTGCTACATTTGTTGATTCTTTCTGTTAGTCTCTTAATATTACTATCTATGTTACCGAACACTGTTTTATTCCAAACTGTTAAGTGCTTACTTAACTTTTTTAGTTTCCCTTGAATATCCTGATTGACCCTCCATTTCTCAGCAATGAAATCATGACATTCTGGATGATTCATCCAAGTGCGCATGAATTTAAAGGGTTTAGTCTTACTATAGCTATTATTATTATCCGCCAGAAGAATGGGAAGGTGGTCCGAACCCACAGAATCTTGATGAGTAATACTAGCTAATGGATAAGTCTGGAGCCAATGAAAGTTCGAGAGAGCTCTGTCTAGCCTTTCTTGGATCAATTTGACGCCAGTTTGTTTGTTACTCCATGTGTATGGGCTCCCCTTAAATCCCATATCTGTAAGTTCCATCTGACTAATGATGGAAAGGATGCTAGCTAAGTGAGAATTTGTGGCTGAGGTGCCACCTTTTTTCTCCGCTTTATCTAAGACACTATTAAAGTCTCCTATGACCGTCCATGGCATATTCTTGTCAACTTGAAGTTTGATAAGAATTTTCCACGGTTTGAGTTTATTCTTATGATAAGGACAACCATAAAATCCCGTAACGAAAGTATTAAAACTATTGTTAGTGTTGACAATATTGGCGTGTATCATATTCTGATCCGAGTATAAAATGGTAATATTTAAATGGTGTTTCCAGTACATAGCTAGGCCTCCCGCTTTATTGCTAGGATCGACAAAGTGACTACTATAACCTTTTTGAAGCTTTAAGTGTTTATTAATAATGTTGGCTCTATTCTTAGTTTCCGCTAGGAAAATTATATCCGGATTATATTTATTAATTAAGTTCAATAGATGCTTTTTGGTTAGAAATTGGGCTATCCCCCGAACATTCCAGCTAAGGATGGTGGGGCGCTGATTAGGTGGGCTCTGCATTAGGCCCACTGAATACTCAAGCTCAACTACTAACGGTCGCCCCCTAGCTAATCCTGCCTCTGTCTCGAAGGAAGTAGAGACAATAGATCTAACTAAAGGCCCTCACTTCTATATGAAGACGACAACCTACTGTGAAGGTGCAAATTCAGCCTATAAGTGTTAGCTAACTAATAACCTAATGGCTTTAATGGTACTACACTAATATGCTACAAATAGGAATTGAAAAATTGAAACTAAAAGAGAGAAATTAACCTAAGTAAGTCAACAAGATAAAATTAAAACCACTTAAAGTTAAGAGTACTAGAAATTATCTATACTTGTTATAGATATAATCCGAACATTACAAAGATAATGACTTAAAATTAACAAAATAAAAGAGCATCTATCTTATATTAGATGCTTAAAATAGTAATCAAAATGTATCGACATAAAATTAACTAACAGCCGATTAAACTATCACAAAACACCAAGAAATAAACTTCAACCGAGTAAACTAATCTTGATCCCCCTCCTCTCTGGTCTCATTAGCAGAACCAGGAGATGCCATGAGTGTATCAGCAAAGAGATGCCTACGTCTTTCCTCTGGACTGTCGATGGACTCCATGGGAGGAGAGAACCAGCTGGGAGGAATGGAAGAAGAGTGAAGAGAGGACGATGATGACTGACCAGAATACCACCCCACTTGATTCTCCCTCAAATAAATATCATTCATCTTCTCAAACTCCAAGGCTTTCCTAAGATTAGACTTCCTTCTGACATCCTCTTCGATTTTTACATCCATGATCATGTCCAGATCTTTTCTCTTTCCTCTCCCTTGAAAGATTTCATGGGGAGGAATGGGAGTATTCATCATATCATTAGCAACAGTAGACGTGACCACAAAGAGGGCCCATGTTTCATTGGAGAGGGGAACAGAGGGTTGAGTCTTACTAAAATTACCGAAAGCATGAGGTTGAGGTAACACACAGGGAGTAATCGGATGCTCCACTATTCTACACTTGTGACAAATAGCTTTAGGAAACTTATAATAGCTAAAGTTCACTGGCTTACCTCTTTCAGTGAAGATGGAGTTGAGGGTGGCTAAGAGAGGAGTCCTCACGTCATACATGAATTGGATTCTGATGGTGGAGTTGGAACCTGAACTAAAATTTCTCGGCTGAATTTGTATGATATACCCCATGCAAGAGAAAATAAGCTCTAGGTCTTGCCTATTTTGGATTGAGTAAGGCAGACCCGAGAAGCTACACCACATGGGCTCTAGCATGAGTGCTGGAATGACCTCTTTCAGTGGAAATTCCACCTCCTGCATCACTACCAAATAACCCCTAATAATCCATGGTCTCCCTTGGTGAATCTCGTTCAAAACAGTGAGGTTTCGTGGTTTGATAAGGAAATGATTAGGGCCAGTAGCAGAGGGGGTGATTCTACATTCCCTAAAGAATCTGGATTGGCCTGAGAGATGTTTTCTAATGAACCCTATTCCATAATCATACCTACAACATAAACGAGCTAAGAAACCAGATGAAATCTCCATGAGATCTTTGTTTTCAGAGGGTTTAGGATAGCATATGGTTAGGTTACCTCCTTCTGAAAGACTAAGTTGAACAGCCATTTTCCTTGTTAAGTCTTCGAGATTAAGATCAGAAGAGTGAGTCGACATGAAAGGGTGACCAGGGAGAAGAAGACGAGAATGGAGAATGTCTGTCTTTGAACCAGAAAGGACATGCAGATGGGTAGAAGACAGAAGAGAACTTTAAAGAATATGATGGGTTTCTTCTTTCTTCTCCACTTTGACATCTCTCTGTCTCCTCAGACTACGTGTAAACCCAAGGGTTACACTCGTCTAGAGAAAAGAAAGATCTTCTAGAGATCTTCAACACTTGTAAGAGGAGTGTTAATTCACTCAACCTGTTAATGACCTAGACAGTCACCCAGGTACGGCGCATGCGAGGGGGAGTCGAAGAGTTTACCCGGTTGAATCTCTACTTAATTGCACATGTTAGTAAACCAAGAAAGTTAAGCCAGATGTAAATTAGATAGAGGGTATGGAATCTTACCTTGATTTGCCTGGATATCCTTTCTTTGCTGCTTCCCAAGACGAACAGAAGCTCTTGGTCTTCCTCCCCTTGCAGGTTAATCTCTATGGTTGCTTTAATTTCGATAAAAGTGATCTTTATTACCCTTTATCCAAGGTGCTTGTGGTTGCTAGCTTCAACGTGTGCTCCTGCTTTTACCTTAATTGCAAATTAGGGTTTTCAGTGAGGGAGAAAGGAAAGGGATGACTTCGATGTGGCTGACGTCAGCACGGAGTCTCTCTCTCCTCAAAAACCCTTTAAATGTTTTAAGTTACTTAAAAAGTTATTTTGATCAAGGAAAACACTAAAGTTCGTGAAATGAGGTGGTGTTTGTGTTTTCTATTGTTTAAAACTGAATCGCTTCTCTAAAATAAAAGCGAAACCAGTCCATGATAACCATTCAAAATTGTTTGAAATCAGACTTGAATGAATCCAAACTTCTAGTATTTTTTACTGATTCGTAAATTTGACTAAGAGGGTGTTTGATTTTTTAGCACTTATAAGTGCTACGACGTTTGTTTTTCATCACTTCTAAGTGCTTGATTTTTATATTAATTTTAAATGTCATAAAAATGAGAAATTGTCTATTTTGACCTTAAAGTATTTACGCATTAGCATTTCATACTACTTCATTATGCTCATGTGTTTGGATGCAAGAGAATTACGGTTTATGAATACTTTGTATTGAAAATATTAATCTCAAATCATTAAAAATTATGAAGGAGAAATAACTTACGTTGCATGACGGAATTTGGGTGATTCCGTGATTGATGAAGGAAGAGATGTGAAAAAAATTTAAAAGAAAAACTTAGGTGAAGGATGAGTGAAGAAGGAAAAGAGTCATCGCTAAAGTCATAAAAGATTTTTTACTTATCAATTGTTTAAGATTTTCTTTTTAGTTATAATTATATTGGTAATTATTATATTCGGAGAGGATAAAAATGTCTTTCTTAGCACTTAGAAAGTAAGTGCGAAAAAATAAGCTCCAAGTTGGAGCTTACTTTTTTGCACTTATTTTGGCCCTACTTACAAGTGATATTCACTTATAAGTGAAAAAACAACGGCCTAAAATTGTCTGCCCACACTTATTAAGTGAAAATCACTTAATAAGTGCAAAAATCAAACACCCTCTAAGTTCAACATGTGATATATTGTGACGTATGTAGACTTGTGATGGGGTACATTTAACGATAAAGATTCACGCACAAACGCCACCTTAAAAAAAATATATCTACACAAAACTGTAAAAGAATGCTTGCCAATCAAAAGTCAAATTCCAAGTTCCAAAATCATCTTTCATCAAAAAAAAAAAAAAAATTACAAAATCACAAACAGGGGAACTAATTTCAATGGGAGCACACGAGTAACGAAGAACTGAAGCGCGTTGACAACAACAGCCAAGCTTCTTAACAAAAAAAAAAAAACAACAGCCAAGCTGGAACACATTCTTAGTTTCTTTCCTTGGGTAGCTTGATATCTTATATTGTCAACCCACTTAGAAGAGTAGGTAAGCGATACCTCACTCGTCAAGCTTCTTCTTTATTTTTGGGTTCATTCCAATTTGACCCATATATTTGACTAACATTCCAATTTGACCCCTAAGAATATGATTGTTAATCAAATTTAACCATCAATATCTTTTTTTCATTTTTTGTCCTTTTTGAAATGTTTTTCTCCGTGACATTTCTTTTTTCCATTCTTAAGAAAAAGTCGTCGGCAAACAAACGACAATTTGATGACAACCTGTATTTAGTTTCGCCCCTCGATTTTTTGACACCATGTGACACTTGTAACTAGTTTGCTCTCTTACTAGCACAAGTCTAAGACTTTCCACAACCTAATGTAACCTCGATTGCTTAGCCAAAGATTCAACACAAGTAAGCCAGAAGAACTTGAAAGCAAGGATGAACTCATATTTCTATATAGGGGTGTACACGAGCCGAGCTCTTAACGAGCTGCTCGAGCTCGGCTCGACTATTGCTCGTGCTCGACTCGAATATTAACGAGCACGAGCTTAACACGAGTCCAAAATCATGCTCGTTTATGTAAACAACCGAGCTTGATCATTCTTTAGTGTATCACGAACTACACGTGAACAGCTCGTTTAACATACTCTTATAATATTGTAGTACATAATTACGCATTAGTTTGAAACTTGTACATGAAATATCAACCATTAAAAAATTATCGGAATATGAATCATTAGTCATTTATTATTGTATGTGACAAATGATCATTGAAGTATTTCGATAATTTAGAAAGTTTTCATTTGAAGTATTTTGATAAATGAACTTAAAAGAATGCGAGCTCGAGCTCTTTCAAACTTATAGGAACCGAGCTTGAACAAGTGGACAATTACTCGAAAGAGCTCGAGCTCGACAGTCAAATACACGAACCGAGCTTGAACATCTTACTACTCGGCTCGGCTCGGCTCGACTCGAGTACACCCCAGACATTTATCCATTGTGTCTATAGAGTCAATATCTTGAAATATCTACAAGATTTTTTGTATATGTGCCAAATATCTTGAAATATCTACAAATTTATTGTCTTGAAATATCTATAAAAACATCATGTGTATAGATAAATATCTTGAATGTCTGTCTACGAGACATTTTGTCTAAGTGTGTGGCCGAATATCTTTATCCATAACCGCAATATCTAGGTTTGACAAGGACACTTTACTATGTGTCTTAAAAGGAAAGAAGCTAATTTTTTTGTTTGTTGTTTTTTTTTTTTTTGTTGAATTTTTTTTTTTTTTGTTTGTTGTTGAACGAGAAAGAAACGAACTTAGATATGGATAATTAATGGCGTCCGACGAAACCGGGTCTACCATTCATGTCTGTGATTATGGTAGGCCACACTGACACCAACGCGACCAACCTCGTTTTGGTATGAGAAGACGCTACACAGAATAGAGAGAGAGAGAGAGAGAGAGTTCCATCTTTTCTCATCCCCATTCCCCCTACTGTTCCCAACCTTCTTCCCCCCCCCCCCCCCCCCCCTCTCTCTCTCTCTCTATATCAATTATTCAATTAGAATTTTAAATTTCAAAACAATCAACCCTTTTTCATTTTAAAACAATATCTTTAATCACATTTACAGAAAAAGAAAAACATCAAGTTGGATTCAGCTCACCTCTGTTCATCATCAAATTAAACAAAAACAGTGCTACCCATTTCATCTCTCTCTCTCTCTCTCTCTCTCTCTTTAGCTCTGTATCTATTTCGATCCACTTTTAAGTCCCTTAACAATATTATGTCGATTATAAGAATTAAACCACTTTTAATGTCTTCATCCGGGTTTGAATCTCCCAATATTACGTTTTCCTCTGTTACGAAACTAGGGTTTGTAAATTTGACGGAATTATCTAATAATGTGGTTGGATTGGATCATGGGTCTTTACGTTTTTTAGGACTCTCTTTATCTAATGCCAGATCGAAGGTTTTGCCATCAATTAAATCGATTGAGGATTCAAGACCAGCCTATTTGAATTTGAATCAGAACGGGGATAATGTTAGGGTTTCGGAGTTTCAGTCAGAAGCAACAGATAATGATTGTTCCTGCATTTCTGGTATTCTTTTCTAATGCTTTTGAAATTTTTTTAATTCATTACATATTTGTAATTACTCAAAGTTTGTTGTTTTAGGTAAAAAAAAAATTGTTTTTTTTTTTTGGAATTTGGTGGAATGTTCAAAATCTACTCTTTCCCAAACTAGATCAATATGTTTCTTCATTTTCAGGGTTATGAAGTTCCCTTTACAAGGATCTTAACTTTTATCACCCATTACTATAAGCTATTAAGTACACTAGGAAATGTGCATTCCATTATTCAAATATGAACGATAACTAATTACGATTTAGGGCATACACATTTTTAGACACGGGTTCGTTTCGTTTTACAACTATCATTTCATATCTGATCAAATAAAAATCTCTACTACTTTGTGGTATATATATTCCTTTCAAGCATTTTTAGATATAGTTGAAGACATTGAAGAGTATGTGGCTTTAAGATACTTAAATCTATGCATATTACCAATCAAATTTTATGTTAAAAGTGTTGATCCCATTAGATGCATATGAAAAACCATATGATCTCGAAGAACTGTGAGCTAAAATAAAGTGTTTGAAATTATACCACAACTTACTCATGGAGAATAGTTGATCAATAGGAAAGGAATATATTTGATTAACTTGGTAGTTAATTATATCATTATACCACAACTTACTCGGGGTTTAGCAGATTAGTAAAAGGATACCATATTGGAGTAGCATTATCAATTAAAATTTTAACATCTATGATGAAATTATTTGATTAACTTGGTAGTTAATTATATCCGGTTTCATTTGAATTGCACGTCTAGTTTAAGTTGTCTGTTGCAATATTTTGATGATATCATGATTCCAGAATCTGCACGAGATTTGTCAACATTCACCATCAAAGCATCTTAATTTTTAATTGTAATAGTAATTATGTCTTTTTAAGCAACTATTGAAATCTTATATCTGACAAGGAAATAAACACATTATGGGGTCTAGCGTTGTGAAGTCAGCCAACATCGTTTGGCACGAATGTTCAGTTGGGAAAGTTGATAGACAGCAGTTACTTAAACAGAAAGGATGTGTCATATGGATTACTGGTCTCAGCGGTTCAGGTTCGTTACGACTGCCCTTTATTTATTTTCTTTCTGATTTCTCATGACATATTATGCGTAGCCTATCTTTAGGAGCTCGATGAGACATGATTTCCCAAACTAACTGCTAAAGTAACTAGGTTTGGTACAATACACAGGGAGGAAAAAGAGTAGATATGAACTGTAATAATATTAGAGAGAGAGGAATGTTTTTAGTAGAATACGTGAAGGGCAGTGTCTAGTTTCTATTAAGTGAATGTCTTCATATTCTTTATTATCATAATATGATTTGCTTCTGCATTTGATTATTATCATTTGCTTCTCCGTACTAGCTTGTACTTCAATTCGTATTTCAGGAAAAAGCACAGTAGCATGCGCTTTAAACCGGAGCTTGAATCATAGAGGAAAGCTAGCTTACATACTTGACGGTGATAATGTTAGGCATGGGCTGAACTCTGATCTTAGTTTTAAAGCAGAGGACAGGGCGGAAAATATTCGAAGGATTGGTGCGTATTCTCATGCAATAAGCCTTTCACCCAAATATGAGACACTAAAAGCTCAAGTATCATATCTCAAAGAACGATTTCTAGGAGTTCTACACATGTTTTATTTACTTCTATTATGAATGAAGTTAGTGTTAAACCCTTCTCAGAACTTCCTTCTTATAGTTTCTCTCAATAAAGATCATCCAAGAGTGTCCGTGGGGATATTTTGTTCGCCATGTAGATCGTCGTAACCAGAATTCTGAAACTCCTAGCTAAACCAAAACTTTCTTCAAGTTCATAAAAAATTTAATGGTCATAAAAGAGCAACTTTAAATTAGCCAATTTTAGTGGCCGATTCGAGGGGGTTAAAAGCGTAAGAATGGTTTCATTTCGGGACATTAATGATTGAGGAGGTCAAGAAAGATCGTTACTTGCATTAGGGCCTGACGAGGGGACTTAATAAGTCTGTTTAACTGGAGTTACATTAATAACCGTGCTACAAAATTATTGTTTATTTATGAGTTATAAAGTTGAAACTGTGTTGTGTTATTTAGGAGAAGTAGCAAAGCTCTTTGCAGATGCTGGTATTATTTGCATTGCCAGTTTAATATCACCATACAGAATGGAACGAGATGCTTGTCGTGCACTGCTGCCAGATGGGGAGTTTCTAGAAGTTAGTGCCTTCTCTTATAATGATGTTAGAACTGAAGTATAGTAACCAAAAGTTTTCGATCATAAAGAAATAGCCTCTGATCCTTCATACAGGTTTTCATGGACGTTCCCCTTCATATATGTGAAGCAAGGGATTCGAAAGGCCTCTATAAGCTTGCTCGTGCAGGAAAGATCAAAGGTATCCTTTATGAACCTAAATACGAAACCTAGTGTCATATTGAAGTGAGTTCGTGACTACTTCGATCTGTTTAAGACGTTCTCTGCTTACTGACGAGTTGATGATCAATACGATGCTTGCTCATTCCTGTGTTTTATCACAGGATTTACTGGAGTTGATGATCCATACGAGCCACCATTAAATGCTGAGGTATGTCTGTACTTTTATTAGGCCTAGCACATGAGTGTTCGATTAAGGGGAGAAAGCTCTTCGCTGAATCTAGTTTTTTTATGCAATCTAAATTTTCAACCACTTCTTGCTGTAAGTAAGTCGAAATTTCTCGCTGGAAAGTTTGATTTCTATAATTTCTTGTCTTCCTTTCCTTCATGGTGCTTCACTAAGCTCCATTGAAATGGTGGAAGGGAGGAAGCTTCATTTTCTGTTCTATATTTGCAAAAAGTTGACACGGTTAATGAATACTCCGTATTTATCAATTGGTTCTCCTAGTCTGAAATTTGACACTACTGATTTTGATACTATTTTTGTTTCAGATAGTTATAGAAGTGAAAGATGGGGAATGTTCTTCCCCATTTGACATGGCTGAACAAATAATATCCTACTTGGAAGATAAGCGATTCTTGCAAGCCTAGTTTGTGACGACCAACCACGTCAGCACAGCTACAGTAATTTTTTTTTAACATGGATGCTTCATATCTTCAATGGGTTCTCAGTCTTCAATAAATGATGCTTCGATTCATAATTTAATTAATTAATTGATCGATTAATTAATTCATCTACCTTTCCTGTTCTTTTATATGGTTCCATTTTTTTTTTTTGCCTCTTCTCCAATAAGCAAACCCTGTGTAAAATGGAGTGTAACTATAATACATGGTTTTCGACAACGAAGTGGTTTAGTTACTAATTCGGGGTAACTAACCATTGTACCTTTATTTGTTTTCCGCAACTATTATGCATTGTGCTGTAATTTCTAATCATAGAATGAAATTTCATTTTTTTTCTTCCTATAAATGGAATGAATTTGCATATTATTGCTTGAACCAAATTGGTCAATTACAAATGGGTTGTGTCTTTCTGGATATTGTTACCTGAGAGCAGTAGCTAAACCTAAAAACAACATAAGCTATTATGCTAAACAAAAAGTATACTCAGCCCACCTTTAGGGACTCCCACTTGAACCGCATGTGAGAAAAATCCTTGTTTCTCTCTCCACGTGACTAAACATGTGAGATGAGAGAGAAACTCTTGTTTCTCACATGCGGTTCAAGTGAGAGTCCCTAGAGGTGGATTGTGTAGCCTTGTTCTATGCTAAAACATCATATCATAGTATTCCGTTGGGAACCTTGCATCAAATTAAATAAAACATGTGGGACTAACTTGTATGGGGTATAAAATTCTCATGTTAGAGAAGCTTTCCTTTTGTTCCTCCACAATGAATTTGTTTAAAAAAAATAAGAAAGTTGGAATGCGTTTGCCGGGAGTCGAACCCGGGTCTATTGCTTGGAAGGCAATTATCCTAACCGTTGGACTACAAACGCTCACATGTGTGAGGTTGGAAATTTTGTAAAACGTATTAGGTGTTTCAGTTACACCAAGTGAACCTAGACGCTCTAACAAAAAAAAAAAAGTGAGCCTAGACGCTTTTTGGGTAGGCTCATGGTGGAGCTTTATCCATGAACAAAACGTCATTCCCATTAAGTTGATGTTGGCTGTCAAATATAGAGGCAATATGGGTAAGGGAGATTTTACACCCCCCTCAATAATTACGATACTATTTTGTTCAAATGATTGTTATTCTGTCTATAAATAAATGTATTGATTGTTATTCTGTCTATAAATAAATGTATTGTATTGTTCATCTCAAGTGGTAGGAGAGCCCAGGACTAAGTTGTCATGATAATGGAAGATGTGATAGTACGACATGACTTGAAAAAGGTCTAGAACCTGGTATCTGGACTCTTGTTTGATAATTTCATATAGACTCGTGAAGCCTTTATTCGATTATAATTTGCAACATCTTTCAATTTTTGGTATAACACTACATAATCTCATACACGGATGAATATTCTTCAGCTATTCAATGAATATATTAATAATCACCACCAAAACGTTAAAAATGTGTCACAATATGTCCTCACAATCTCACATAAAAACGATTAATACACATAGTTATATTTCTACGAAATAAAAGAGAAGTTAACCCTTATAAGAATTAAGAAGAATCTAGGGGCAAATCTACAACTTAAAGAAAGACATAAATTTAGCTTAAAGAATCAATTGATAATTCCTAGAATAAAAATGCCCAAAAATACTGCAAACAAAATTTAGCTTCCCTTCCCTATCTCCTACTTGTTCTTCTTCTCCTCCTCCTTGTTATAACAATGGATAAAAGAGAAAAAAAGACAGCTTTTGTGGCAGAACTCACAGTTTCAAAAATGAGAGCAAACTTCTCTTCTTGCAAAGCCCAACGGATCGAAACCACGTAAGAAAACCAATCGTAAATCTTAATCAAACACTCCATCTAACTTATATCTATCTAAAGTTTCACATTTTCTTCTTTCATGAATAAATGAAGAAAGAAAACTAGACCTTATCTAAGAGGCCAAGAGGAGAGAGATAGAGAGAAAGAAGAAGATTTGTTTTGCCTAATAAAAACGAAGTTGGTTGTTTCCAGGATACTTCCTTGAGTTCCCTATGATACTAACATTTTTAGTCTTTTTTTTGATGTTGGCTTTGCTGAAGATTCTATACTACTAAAAAGAAAAATGTGATATTATTGATTTTGCATTTTTGTTTGGCTTGGATTTGATGCCTTAGAGAAAAGTAGAAGTACTATTTGCAGGTTTTACCTAAATCTCACGTTTTCATAGCTTGTTTATTTGTTTCTCCACAACAAAAATTCTAGGTCAAACACTTGTTTGCCCGAGTAGTTGATAGTATTGATATAAATTCCAAAATCTTGCAGGTTCCGGATTCGATTTCTAGAGGAGGTGTAATTCATGATTATTAAAAGTATAAATAATGTAATAAGTTTGTCGGGGTATGATGCCTCTTTAGTATGTTGTTGGGCATCAATGTCATGTAATGACTGACTTATTCTAGTCCATATTCAGAAAAAAAAGAAAAAAATAGAGATTTAAGTGTTTATAGCAGTTGGAAAAATATCAGTTTTTTTTTTTGTTTTTTGAGAAAAGGAAAATAGCAATATTGAAATTTTTTTACTAATTGTACTCATAAAAGAAATGAGAACCATAGAGGCTTTCAACAAAAAAAAAAAGCGGTAGAGGGCAGAGGCCAAATTTGAGTGTTTTTGGCGCCCCCTCTCTGATGGCCTATTTTATAGTGAAACGGTGAAGGAAATGGGGGCCAATAACACTTTAGAGAAACGCCTTTGAAATTACCCAACTGGTTTTTATAACTGGTTTTTATAGCGGTTCCCAAACAACAAAATTTATACATGAAGAAAAAAATAAGTCTGATGATAATGAAATTTTTCTTTACAAAAGTTGTTCTTTTAGTACAAATTGATCGAATCTATGGTACTATTATCTTTCTTTTCGATATAAAAACAAGTTACTCTTTAATTGAAAAATGTAAATGGCAAGCATTAAAGCATATATTAAAAAGAATGTGTTGAAATATAGTATTTGTACATTATAATGTAAAACACAAGTTTTTCCTTTGTTACAAACCAAACCCTACCTCAATTCAGTACCTTGTGTTTCTAACTAGTTAAATATAACAGAAGCAAATATGAAACAATCAGAACTCATACATTATAATACAAAAAGAGAAAACCCTAATTTCTTATCTACTCTGCTAAATCCACTCAACATCAGGGAGCTTCCATTTTCTGTGCCAATAAATTGACACTCTAGACCACAATGGAAACCTAAAATAATACTCTAGCGGCTTATCCGCTGCTCCACCAATCGTCAATGGCAACCAAACGTATCTCGAGTCTTTCAGATCTGCTGGATTCCACCGATCTGCCATAAAAATAAAGGTACCTGGTATTCCCTGCAATGGGAGAACATATGTGCTCTGAGCAAAGAACGTTGTCTGTCTGAATATCTTGTTTCCTCCTACACAAGGATTATCGATCGTTTCCCACGGGCCCATAATTGATTCTGCTGCATGGGTAAGAGCCTGATTTGGAGCCCACCCTGAACAACCCGACGTGATCATATAATAAGTTCCTTCGTGTTTAAACAGTGCAGGAGCTTCTCTTCGATGACCCACCAGGATCCGTCTCATCTCACGGGTAACGTCAAGATAATCTTCCGTCAGCGGCCCGATATGAAGTTCACTATTGTCTACTGATGAATAAATTAGATATGAAATCCCATTATCGTCCTTGAAAATAGTCATGTCTCGACTATCAAACCCGTGAGGTCTCTTGCTGCGAAGGTAGATGAAGGGCCCAGTAGGAGTTTCACTAATGGCAACACCGATTGAAGCTTTAGTGTAATTGGCATCATCAATATGCATCCACATTACGTATTTTTTTGTCTTGTCATTGTAAATTACCTTGGGTCGTTCGAGCACGTTGAGTTTGTAAAGGTCATGGGTCTCGTTCGTTTTTTCACCTGCAAGTACAATACCTTCGTTCTTCCACGTCTGTAAGTCCTTGGAGGAGTAGCAGCTAACTCCAATTACGTCTACCTGAAAACCAGGTCGAAGGTGTTTCAATATTATAATGCCATAAAGGGAGAAATATTAATTACAGATATAGCGGAAGAAACAAAAAAGCAATTACACAAAGTATCAAACTCACACGAGCAGATGCTTTTTTGTGAGCATGGTAGGTTGGACCATCTTTGTTCTCTCCATACCAAAAATACGTCTTCAATCTTTCAACATACAAAATCCCCCCTCCGTGAGCTTGAATAGGATCTCCATTAGTGTCCAACCATATTCTTCCTGGATAGAAGTATAAACTAGAATTCCCTATTTCTCTGTTCGAGTCAATAATTGTCTTTTGATCAGGGAAGAATAAATGCCTAAATTGAGAATTCTCGTCAAGAAACTCCTCAATAATCGTGTTGTGTCGCTTTGGCTTTGGTCTCCGTTTAACAGCACGGGGAGATCGTTTCCCCTTTGGTGCGGGGACGTAAAAGCTCTCTTCCTCGATCTTTTCAAGTTCACGGGTCAGCGAAAGATGATTCAATCTCACATGAATGTTTTTCGCAACACCATCTCTATTAGAACCTAAGGAATAAAAGTGGCACATGACAATGAACCCGACCAGACACCACACAACAACAGATAATGAACATCTCGTTCCTGCATCACCAAGAAGAGCGGTCGGTTTTCTATATTTGTTTCCCATCCTTATGTCTTCTTCCACCATTTAGCTCCAAATTAAGCTGCAATTATTAAAAACTCAACCCATTTAGGTCTAACTATTCAAACACAGTCAGATCATGGTCAGCTAAAGAAGGAATTTATAACAAAAAATGTTATATACAAATGAGATCATGGTAAGTTCAATTCGAGTTTTAAATTGGGTTTCCAGAACCAGGGTTGAAACTCAAAAGCTGAACTTTATACCAAGTACCTTATTTCCAAATAGACATTTGGTATTAAATATGAAACTGATTTAGGGTTGTACTATTAAAGTAGCTTCAAAACAAATGCATTTTCTCTGAAATAGTAAAAAAAATGTATGTTTGTGATTTAGGGTTATACAATTCAAGTTCTTTGACAAACATATGAACACCCAAAAGCTAAATTTCAGATATTAACATGGAATTATCATCTTCATTGATGAAAACAAAAGTATATAAAAAAAACAAGGAACCTAGAATATAACTCCAAAGTGCAAATCAGAACCTAACCCCATTTCAGGATCCTGGAAAATCAGTCAGTGGAATATCTAAAGAAAACCCTAGAATTAACTCATCTTAACAAATTAAGCAATACCCAGAAGCTAAATAACTAAGATTTTGAATAAAGAAAAAATTGAATTGCTTACCTGAATAGCCCTGATCTTGAGAAACCCAAATTTGAACACATCTATTGTTGTTCAAAAATAAGAATCCAATCTAAGAGTTGAATCTCAGCCTAACCCTCAGAATCTAATTCAAGCACACAAGTAAAATCATGACTAATCCCAAAACCCGAAAAAGAACCAAAACACTCTGATGATTGATTATTAAGAGGGAATCAGGGAAGTAGGAAACTGAGTGGGTAGTGGTTGGATTGTTTATTTAGAGCAGCGGTAGTTGGGTTTGATTAACTTGATAATTAAGGAAGACTTTCTCTTCTAAACATAGTAGAATAACTTTAATTTTAAATTTTTTTTTTTTCTTTTTTTACTACAATTGGCTAGGAAATAGAGCAAAATATCTAGTAAAATTCACTATAAGCATCTCCACTGCAGCACTCAATCTCAGAAATTCTGAGTGCAATATATGATTTTTAAAGTTTTTCTTTAAACACTCTCTCCAATGCAACACTCTATCTGCATCTCTAAGATGACAGAGGACGCTCTAGAGTGTCTTCATGAGGTATATCTCTAGTTGTCCAAGTCTTCGATATTTGATTTTCAACTAATAGAAATCGAGTCTTCTATATTTTCTAAATAACTCATTATTTATTTACAAAAATAACCATGCCACATAAGTAAATAACATAAGTTTAGAATTTTGCATTGGAGACACAAAAAAGTTGACGTTCTTTATTTTCGCCACATGGGAGTGAGAATCTCAATTGGAACTTGACAAATAGGATAAATAGAGATTTTTTGGAGTTTTGCACTGGAGATGCTCTAAGCCGTGACTCGTAGGAACTTTAGAAAACACAAAAATCTAGAAACATAGCAACCGAGTATGGTTTTGTTCTCGGACAATCCAGATTGAAACTTTGTTAACTATCTCAGACTGAATCGATCTGAAACAATTCCGAAAATTTTATCAAATTTGTTCTTGTCATTACTAACAAAACACTCCAACAAGACTTGGATCATTCCAAAACTAGCGATAAACACTTTTCAAAAGTTCAATCACTTCAAAACCTATTCGAACACTAGATTTAAAGATAAAATAAAAAGATATTAGAAGAAGCCTTTCTTCATGCCCTTTCTTCAAAGAATGAACTATCGATAGTAGCCCTATTGAAATATGAATAAATCTGTGAATTTGGTGAAAATTTTGAAAGAGAAATCGAACAAAAATGAAAGAGAAGAAGAAACGATCAAGAGACACTAAGTGCTTGGACTGGCTGCTTATACCAACCACTTTAGGATGGTCTTAATAGAGTTGCCTTCTTATAGCATTTTGGTCGAGTGTCGATAGCAGCACTCATACCGAAAATTTTCTTTCCTTTACCGTAACAATGGCGAGAATCGATGTTAAATCGATGTAAACGCATCTTAATGGGGGACTTCGTTTAGACTTGTAGAAAAATCATTACTTTCCAAAATGGGACTTAAACGGGTAAATTGACAAAAATACTTCATTTCGTGATTTAATGAGCTCGAACTCACACAGTGGATTTGTAGAAGATTGAACCTCAAATATCTTTTTAATTTTTATTTTCGGCCAAAGCCCATCAACCCTTTATTATTTGGTGATATAAAAAGGATTTTTTCGAAGGCACCACCAAAAGCACATGCACGAAATGCTATAAACGGACATGGTTATTTGCAAGCTGCCCAAACCTTCCAAACTCTATACAGATCAATAAACTAAAGAGAGAAAGGATTGGAGAGAGGAGAGGTAAAGATTTCGTCCATAAAGATGATCCAAGAAACGCAAAAGGTATCATGTTAAAAAACATTGATGAAACCACGAAAAAAGTTGCAAAAATGCTTCTGCAAACAAATTTAAGATGGAGGTAGAAAGTTGTTACTATAATTTAAAATGAGATTTAAATAGGGGTTTGATTAAAGATTCATAACTCAACAATAGAAGATTATATCTAGATATTAGAACTTCTAGAAGATCATATGTGAGAATCTTAAAGAAGTCAAAAAGAATTCCTTCTTCTACACATGAACATGAGAGTGAATTGAACTAATAAAACTCTTGTGGTCATAAATATCACGTATTTAGAAGAAACGCAGAACGTAAATTCTTACTAAATCTTTCAAAGTCATGTTACAAATTACATCCATCTCCAAGAAATCAACATGTGTGTTGATCAATTTTATCTAAATTCAACATGATTGTCATGCTATATAATCTGCATTCAAATTCAATATGGATAACTGTGGCTGAGATATAGAGATAGATGTGAGAGTTTAGAGAGAGGAAATCGTATGGAAGTTTTAGGCTGTCAGCTAATAACTTCTTATAGCATTTCAGTCGGGTGCTTTTAGCGACGATCTTTTTCCCAATCTCAAAAGGTCAAAATGGGGTATTAGGGAAGAAAGAATATTTGCCACACAAGTAAAACAAAAAGTACATGTTATCTTAAATTTGTGAATATACAAATATTAATGTTCTTGTTGAAAAATATATACAGAAATAATTGGAAAAAGAAAAAGGAATTTTGCGGCCGCACCAACAATTGACAGCGCAATTTACTCTTTCAGAAAATTAATCCGAAATTATATAGGAGGGAGTTTTTAGTAAGTTTAGGGATAACAAAGGGGGGCAATTGAATTTATATGCCTACTGGAAGAGGATTCGTATCGTATGTAGCTGAAAAAAGATCGATCGAAATCTGATAAGAAAAACTCCATTTATTATTTACGAGAGCAGAGAAGAAGAAGAACAAGAACTTCTCCTCTCTCTCTCATCGACTCATCGATCTATTTTCTTACAATTCCTAATTGTTTCCTCTCTCTTTCTTCAAGTTTCGATTTTTACAGAAAATTAGTTCATCAATGGGGTTATGGGATGCTTTCCTTAATTGGCTACGAAGGTAAAACTCTCTCTCTCTCTCTCTTTAGATTTTTCTTCGCCAGTTTTATCTATTTTATGTCTTCAAGGCATTGTGATGATTACCCAGACGTGATATATAGTATATGTTTTTGTTAGGTATGAATATGAATGTTTCTTCTTATTGCTTCCTCAAATTATGGTTGTTAGGGTTTCTTTTGTTTATCTCCATGAATTTTAGGCTTGGATATTGAATTTTTGTACTGACCCTTTTTGGTACTGGGTGGGAGGTTATTTGACCCTTGAGTTGAGCTATCATTATGAAAGTTTGAATTTGAGGGTATGATCTAAGAACAAAAGTGAGGGGATTATAAAAGCATATACTTGTTCTGCTATTTGTGGCAATCAAGTAATGAATAGCTTGGTTTTGTTATTTGTGGCAATAAGTAGTGAATCTCTGCTTTTGTCCATTGACTGTTAGGTATGCCAAGAAGGGTTATTAAGGAAATAAGAGATTGTGACGGAAAAGAAGCAAGAAAGTAAACCTCTTTCTATGAGCGAATTACTAATACTATCAGAACAGTTGTCAACTTCATGTGATTTATTAAGGAAAAACTAATTACATGTGTTTTCGTAGTTCCTCTTAGTTGTGTCTTTTTTTTTTCGCTTTTCTTTATTTTGTTTCCTTGAAGGGTTTTTTCTAATACTAACTTGTGTGGTAAGGAGCTACATGATGGAACCGGTCTTAGCTATCATAGTGAGATTCCCTAGGATTACGGTTTTAGACCCGATTCAACTTGCCAATACTGGTTGTGCTGTCAACCTAATGGGTCTTTATTGTTTTGTCTTCTATGGTTCTTACTCTGGTCTTCGAGCGTCAGTTAGGTAAATTTCGTGCTAGCTAGGTACCTATCCCTTTTCCTACTGGTGGGGTGGGGTGGTGAAGGGTCTCTCCGAAGGTCCTTTTTTTTTCCTTTCTTTTCTTCATATTTTATCCACGGAACACTTTCCACCTGTCAACCCTCTCAATCAAGGATATGTCGTTGGTTCCGATACCAAATGTCAAGACATGAACATATTCGTTAAACATAACCCGTAGAAGTGCTTATGAGTCTGATTATAAGGTTTAACTCTCTAGGATCAGAATCTTCTTTATCAGGGTTGTAAAATGTTGGATTTTTCCTATCTTTCCTATCATGCACAGCAGTTTCCAAAAGCAAAGAGTATGAAGTAGGCCGATGTCATGAACTCATGATTAATAGTTGCGTGCTTGGTTTTATGGAAAAAACATGAATCCAGGCTGAATATTGTGTCAAATTTAATCCAGAAATATATATTAGAATATATTTATCAACGTAGTTTTGAGCTGTTAGAGCATAAGTTAAACGGCCACCATCCATTATAGATCAGTACAACCTGTCGCGGGGGTTTATAATACTTCTTCACTACCTTTTGCTTATGTCGCTACTTTTGTATTTATACCAAGTAGACTACTGGAGTGCAGTTACAGCATATGTTAAATGATCTAATTTTCATCAATGGCCTCATATGTGTGATCTGGATATTTTACTCACAAATGAATATTCAGTGGTATCTTAAGAGCTCCAGGGTTGTTGTAGCTATTGCTTTGTTTGCCTCGCCGTATGGAACGGTTTGTCATGTAAGATATTTGTTTTTCCTGCAGCCTTTTCTTTAAGCAAGAAATGGAGCTTTCTTTGATAGGACTTCAAAATGCTGGGAAAACTTCGCTTGTCAATGTCATTGCTGTAAGTAAATATCTACGTGAACCTTGATCTGTCTATAAAGTGGGTTTCTCCCTCTTCTTTGCTAACAAACACTTCTTATTTTCTTATGTAGACTGGTGGGTACAGCGAAGACATGATCCCTACGGTGAGTAACTCATTCTAAACCTAGATATACTTTATTTCATTCCTGTAAAGATGAGTAAATTATATGTACGTAAGGTGAGAAAATTTTGAGTTTCTTCTGTTTGAACAACAGGTAGGATTTAATATGAGGAAGGTAACAAAAGGAAATGTTACAATAAAGCTGTGGGATCTTGGAGGCCAGCCGAGGTTTCGCAGTATGTGGGAGAGATACTGTCGTGCAGTTTCTGCTATTGTGTATGCATCTTACTTATTTAATTTCTTTGCATTTTCGAGGCATTTTTTGGAAAGACCTAAGAAGTCCCAATTTATTTCTATTTCTGTGTTGGTCATGAGGGCATTTTCGACGGGGGGTAGTTTTTCCATCCTTAACTATTTGAAGAGGATTCCCTACATTCTGTCAGAATAGAGATTATAGGCCGACAGTCAGACTGTTTGGCAATAAGTAAATTACTCGAGATTGCACGAATTTCTTAAGCTTATTTAGACATCTGGGGCAAAAAGCGTATCTCTTGAGATTGAAATGGAGTGAACTTACTTTTCATAATGTTGATTCAGTAGTCCTAGTTAGCTCATAGACAATTTTAGCATCCGAAACTACCTCGACCACTTGCTTGTTCTTCACTTGCTTTTTAGCTTTGTTATACTTGCTGATTCTAAATCCTGAACCAATCTGGCATTTTACTGAATGCATTATTTACCAGTTTCTTATTCTTTTTGGTTCTCAAAGACTCAAAGCTTTTCGTGGTATTTTTTTTTAATGTGCCAACCACTACTTTGTTCCAATGACCACGTACTCAAACCTTAGAAAATGATATGCATGTAATTAGAGTTGGACGATGAACCGACGAAATCAACCAATTTGATGCTTGTGCTCTATATCCAACTTTGTTATGTCTGATCTATGTTCTTTGTTGTAGATATGTCGTTGATGCTGCTGATCATGACAACATTTCCATTTCACGAAGCGAACTTCACGACCTACTGGGCAAGCCCTCTCTGAGGGGTATTCCGTTACTGGTACTGGGAAACAAGATTGACAAACCAGAATCTCTGTCTAAACAAGCTTTAACTGATCAAATGTAAGTGGAAATCAATAATGTTATATCCTATCAAGAACAAACTTGTAACTTCGGTAAACTCTTGTGTCCGTTTAGTGAAAATCGATTAACTCCGAGCATTGTGTTTTCCTATGCAGGGAGCTGAGGCTAATAACAGACAGAGAAGTTTGTTGCTTCATGATTTCGTGCAAGAACTCGAGCAACATCGATTCAGTTATCGATTGGCTTGTAAAGCATTCCAAATCACAGAGCTAATAATGTCTGTAGCGATTTTTTCTTGATTTGAAAACTTCGTACTTGGTCATTATGAGCAGGTTCATGTCGATTTCTTCAGTCTTGTTAGTGAAAATATTTTAGATCATTTTCTTTCTTCTAAATTAGTTGCGAGTGGTAAGCTTTATTATAAGTTTAATGGTATTTTTCAGTTTGGTGGTTTGTTTTTCTTGTTTTGATGTAAGACTATATAACTTACTGTTGGTATGTGAATATCTTATATAATTGTGCATCTTGACTTGAGACCTTCAGAATGTGGTCACCAGAAAATGTATTCCATAATAGTGTTTGTATATGAGAATGCTGTGGCGGAACATATTTCAGATGGGACAGATAAAGATGAAGAAGAGAAAGCAAAAAATAAGGGTAGGGAAGAATATGGAGATGAGAGAAGATGAATTTTTTTGGCACCACAGAATTTATCTAATTCTCAACAAACAAAAAAGAATTTATCTAATCGGACTCGGGTGGACATGACTTGAGGACATTTTGATCATTTTTTGTAAGTGTATGGTTCACACACAAAAAAAATCCTCTAATTACACATTTTAAAACTTTCAACTAAAAAAAAATTAGACATTTTAAAATGAGGTTTGACTAATTGGGCATTAGTGGGGAGGTGAGTAATACTAAAAAGTTCAACACTTAACGGTTAAAAAAAGGTCAACGGTTGGTAGTCCAAGTGGTTCCAAGGTGTTGACATATACTCCAGAAATCCCTCGATGTTCCAGGTTCGAATCCCAGAGAAGGTGGAATCTTTGGGTATTTGATTTGAGATTATTAGGGTATAAATAAGGTTTAGTTGGGCTTTAGGCCATGTTTAGTTGGGCTATAGCCCGATCGTGTCTAGTTTGAAGTGGGTGGTTATCGAGTTTATCACATCTTTGATGTATCAATGCCAAATGTAACGACTAACGTAGATCGTAGTCGACTTCAAAAAAATAAAAACTGTTAAAAAAAGGACCAAAGATGTCAAATGAGGAGGTAAACGGTCAAACTGTTCACATCTTGGGAGCTGAACAGGAATTAGCCTTGCAATTTTCCCACTACTTGAAGAGTTAATTCCTATATGGCCCCCTACTTTGTGACCAGCTTCCTTTATGGCCCCCAAATTTCTGTAAATTCAAATATGACCCCCTATTTTCATGGAAATGTCATAACTACCCTTCCCATTAATATATTTTCAAAATAAAATTAAAAACAAAAACCTAAATTCCACCTCACTTCCCTCTCCACCACTCATCTCTCTCCACGTCACCTCTCTCTCCACGTCACCTCTCTCTCCAACTCACCTCTCTCTCTCCAAGTCAGCACTCTCATGAAGGTCGCCGGCCGGAAAATTTTCCGGCCGGCGACCTTCAAACTTAAAAAAAATAAATTTTTTTTTTTTTTTCACTCACCTCTCTCTCTCTCTCCAGGACAGCACTATCATGAAGGTCGCCGGCCGGAAAATTTTCCGGCCGGCGACCTTCAAACTTAAAAAAAAAATTTTTTTTTTTTTTTTTTTTTCACTCATCTCTCTCTCTCTCTAAAAATTCCGGCGAAGGGGGTTTCCCTTCGCGGAATCTGGTCTGTTGAAGAACAGATTACTCTTCTGCTTTTCGAGAGACCAGATTCCGATCTCCTCTCTCTTGTGTGTATATCCTGCAAACCTAAATAGCTGTTTTTTGTATGTAAAGTATACAACAATTACTCTTTTCAGCAAGGAAATATGATCACCCAATATAAAATAACTCATCTATTAGTCAGAAAATGAAGATATGAATCAAAACAAAGGTCTAAAAATTCTAATTTAAGATCTGCCATCTACATATCAAAAACCCTAACCTAACCTGAAATTTCTCTCTCTAGAAGCAACTAATGAACTAAACAAGTCAAATTTGGCAAAGAACAGTAGTTTTAACAAAATCAAAATTACGCACAACTCAAGAATGAATTTCAAACAAAACCCAAAATTAGTTGGTGAATTTGAGTGAATATGCTAGCAAAATCTAGAAACTGAACTAAAATGAAGTCAATAGTGTTGCTAAAGATGAAGAAAACAAGAGAGAGAGGGTACGGACCAAATTGGATGAGGAAATCGAAGAGACGACGAACATTGAGAGAGATGTTGGAAATGAACTCTCGATTCTCCCAATCGGCCTGTACTGCAATTCCAACGTTAACAGCGTTAGTGATTCCAACTCCTCCAGCTCTCGCCATTCTCTCCTCGTTTCTTCACACAAAGAAATTAGATGCCCTTCTGTAGGAGAACTTCAAAACCCTAATTTTAATTTCTCCAGAAGCACAAACAGAGAGAGAGAGTTCTTGTTTGTAAATTAAAAAAAACTCTTCTGTTCTTCAACATACCAGATTCCGGCGAAGGGAAACCCCCTTCGCCGGAATTTTTAGAGAGAGAGAGATGAGTGAAAAAAAAAACTTTTTTTTTTTTTTTTTTTTTAGTTTGAAGGTCGCCGGCCGGAAAATTTTCCGGCCGGCGACATAGTGCTGACCTGGAGAGAGAGAGAGGTGAGTGAAAATTTTTTTTTTTTTTTTTTTTTAAGTTTGAAGGTCGCCGGCCGGAAAATTTTCCGGCCAGCGACCTTCATGAGAGTGCTGACTTGGAGAGAGAGAGAGAGGTGACGTGGAGAGAGATGAGTGGTGGAGAGGGAAGTGAGGTGGAATTTAGGTTTTTGTTTTTAATTTTATTTTGAAAATATATTAATGGGAAGGGTAGTTATGACATTTCCATTAAAATAGGGGGCCATACTTGAATTTACAGAAATTTGGGGGCCATAAAGGAAGCTGGTCACAAAGTAGGGGGCCATATAGGAATTAACTCCTACTTGAATAACCGAGTTGGGCATTTGGGCCGATAGTGGGTTAGTCTTATATCCCGCTCCGCCCGTCCGTCCGTCCGTGGCTGGAATCTAGACTCGACTACTCGACTCTGGTCTGGAATAATAACCTCCTGGTTAATCCCATGAATCAATCTTCTTCACGAAAACCTTCCTCCGTTCCGGGGCAAAGAACAGCCGTCGAGATTTGAAAAATCTCCACTTTAGAGTTTAGAGAGAGAAAGTTTTAATTTTTTGATCATTTTCTTGAGGGAAAATGACTTCCTCGATTGCTAAAACCCTAAATCTCCGCAGTGCCATTATCACCTCAACAAGGAATGGTACAATTCATCCTATACTTGCATCTCCCTTCTCTTCTTCAGATCGGGCTCTTCTTTCAACTATAGCTCAATCTCAATTGGAATCATCATCATCTGTAATTGAAGCTCAAGGTATCTCTACCTCTCTCTCTTTCTCTAGATGTTCCTTTTTAACTTATGAAAATGTTGTTAGAAGAAATCTCACTGATTTGATATACTTAAAAATGCAAACTTTTTTTTTTCTTTTTGATTTCTCATACTTCATAGTCTATGAAATTGTTATTTGGATAAAGCTTATGTTGTGATTTGTTTTTTACATGATAAAAAGAAGAAAGAAAGAGTTGGTCGAGATGGTTGCTTTTCCTTCCTGGAGCTATTTCATTTGGTCTTGGAACTTGGCAAATATTTAGAAGACAAGATAAGGTAATATTATACTCCATTCTTTGCTTACTCTGTTCTAATGGTTTCTCTAGGTTAGTTGAATTTTGTGACTATATTGGGTTTAATTACCTTTATTTTATGTATCCTAAAATGGGTTTTCTTTATAGATTGAAATGCTGGACTATAGGAGGAGTAGGTTGGGATTGGACCCAATTATGTTGAACAATGTATCTTCTTCTTCTTCTTCAAGTGAAGGTTTAGGTTGTGTGGAGTTCAGGAGGGTGATGTGTGAAGGAGTTTTTGACGAAAGTAAGTCGATTTTTGTTGGTCCGCGTTCTAGGAGCATCTCAGGAGTAACTGAAAATGGCTACTACGTCATTACACCTCTAATGCCAATCTCAGGCAACCCAAAGAGGTAACTGAAAAGGTTCCTTGTCCTTCTTTTTTCACCAATCGTTCTCCCTATAAGAGTCTGAGGATATTATGTTACATGAGTTCAAATATGTTTGGGAGTTGCCAAATTATGTACGATTGTACAGTGAGTTCATTATTTATGAGTGTTTGTTTTTGTTACAATTTCTCGAACTTATTCATGATATTTCAAATATGTTTGAGAGTTGCGGAATTAATTCCATCACCCTGACCAAGTGCACGTCACTCGTGCCCTGGCGTTTCTTTTCTAGCAAACATGGGACGAGAAATTAGTTTGTAGATATTTCATGCATAGAACTAGTTTAGGCACAAACTGACTGAAACTAGTAACTCTCGGTCGTTAATAATTTTATTGAAGGATCATCACATCATATTACACGGCAGTGCTTTACATCATGTCATAGATATATCATTAAGATGAAGTAACTAAATAATTACATGAACCGCCAGGGAAACGACTTGAAACGAACCTTGAAAGCCATGATAACTAAGCCTACTTACAACTTTATTCAAGTTACATGGAATGATACAAGAGAAGCCATGATAACTAAATCATTTTTGTACTCTTGACAGTATCAAATGACTAATAAGGATAGAGGATAAAGCCTAAGAGTATATTTATAAATACTATTATTACTATTGACCAAATACATTAGTAATGTCCTAGTCTCCTAGAAAATTGTATTGGGTATTATTTCACACGATTAAGCATATCAGACTACAAGAAATCCACACTCTGATCCCTCTACCTTTGACTAAACCCGAGTAGTATCTGAGTTTTCATAATTTCCCCCCTAACTGTATCTGAAATGCTTCCTGTTGTTACTTATTATTAGAGTTTGTATCTCATCTTTTGTGCTTCCTAAGGATTCTTTAATGATGGCATGTACTACTTGTAGGCTCTTCTTAAAACTTGCTACCAATTTATTAAGAAATCTTTGTCAGTGTGCAGACACCAGTCCTGGTGAACAGAGGATGGGTTCCCCGCAGCTGGAGAGACAAGAGGCGGGATTCTCAGGAAGATCATCAAAATGCTGAACAACCTTCAAAAATAGAACCCATCATTGATGGGGAAAATGGAGGAGCCTCTTGGTGGAAATTTTGGTCCAAGGAACCAAAAACTAGCCAGGTTGCTGAAGAGGTACTAATTATTCTATATTATGGTATTTCTCCATTTTAGCACATTTTTTGAGGATCTAAAGTTCTAATCTTAGTGATGACAACTTCAGGATCTAGGTAGTGCTATTATCTCTGAGAAGGTTGTTGGTGTTGTTCGCGGGAGTGAGAATCCAAGTATATTTGTTCCAGCAAATGATCCCACTTCTGGTCAGTGGTTCTATGTTGATGTCCCAGCAATAGCACGTGCTGCTGGACTTCCTGAAGATACCCTTTATCTTGAAGATATCAATGACAACGTTGATCCTAGTAATCCCTACCCTGTTCCAAAGGATGCCAATACTTTGATCCGCAGCTCAGTCATGCCACAAGACCATCTAAATTATACATTCACATGGTATGTGTTTAACCTCTCAAAGAACCAAACTTCTGCTTGCTTAAATATTTATAAAAAATCTCAATCAATTGTTTAAAGTTGTGTTTAGTTTCCGTTAATAGTGATACATTTTTGTCTCTCGAATATATTTACTTACATAAGCAAGTCAGAGTGCAGGATTTTTTCCCTTCTCCTCTTTGCGAGATTGTATGTAGTAGATCATCCAGTTTCCCCCACCAAGGAGACTAATTGGGTTACAGAGTGGAACTTCAACGGGAAGCCGACAAAGAAAAGTTCCGATTCTTGGGATGTTTTACCTTGTTGAACGATTTTTTGGAGTGATAGTCATTAGAGTTAGTTAAGATTTAGGAAAATTGGGCAAACTTCGTAGGGGATATTCAAATTGTCTTATTTGATAAAAAAAAATGATCCTTCTGTTCTTGTAGGCTTTAACTCTCTATGTAAGATTTGCACGGGTTTGCACATGATAAAGTTTTCACAAGTCCGTCCATAGTATGTAACATTTGCGTATAGTTCATAGTTGCATAGGTTTGCAAATGGAGCTCGAGCCAAAGAAAATATTGACATATCTATTTAACCAAGACGAACAAGAAATTGGGTTGTCATCCCAATTTGCCATTAAGAATTTCTTCTAGAAGCACCATAGAAATGTACAAGTCCAAATGTGAATAGGTTTTCAATCAGTAACAATTGAGTTACAGTACACTATTATAGAGTATCTTCTAACTAATTTACAATTGTTAACAGGTATTCTCTATCAGCTGCAGTAACCTTCATGGCCTTCAAGAGACTTAAGCCAAAGAAGATCAGGAGATAACTGTCCTCATCATTGTAGGAGATAGAGATTTTGTTTAATAGAAGTATTTGTCTGATTACAAGATACGGATTGAGTGACTCAGAATAAGGGATTATCAAATCAGTCGTATATGTTACAAAACTTCTTGTGGTCGCAAACTTTAGATAGCTTTTGCCATTCAGCTGTTGTGATTCATGTCTAAATTATTAGTAGGTAAATTTGATTTGATGGAATTTTCAATTTTTATAAACTGGAGGCGAACTATTTCTTATGCTTATGAAATTTTCTTGATGGCTCAAGATGGTGCAGAACTTGTTACAGTATTAGGGATAATGCTTAAGGATTTCAACAAGCCTTTGAAAATTTATTCCTTCTCTGTTCTCACCTTTGTTTTGTTGTTCAGCTTTTACTTGTTTACTTCACTAAAGGAGATCTAGGTTGTAGAAAACAAGTCTCTTTCAAGTCATGGTCATTCCAAATATATTTGAGACTACCACTAAATATAAAGCAGGGGGTTGCAATGCTAAGGTGTTTTTTTTTTGACAAGTTTCATATCTGAAATTTGATTCTAGACTCGAATTGACTGGAATCAAATTTAGGGTCCGAATAATGTCTAATCTAATTGAACGCCTAGTTTTTTTTTTCCTGAAAGGTATTATATTATTTTTGATTCAACCGCAAGACCTAGAGAGTGGAAACCACCTTGTAAGTGTCTTCAACAAAACCACTCTCGCATCACAACAACCATACACCACTTCCATGTTAGGGAAAACATATTTTTAGTTTGACTAGTTTCAACCAATATTCACCCAAATATTCAATAAGCACCCAGATTTTTAGTTCTTGTTTTATATATTTTTTCTAACTTAGAAAATAATTAACAAGAGTTACTCCTAACGGATTTTTCAGCCAACGAAAATTTCTGACTCATTATTTGATGTTTGAATGTATCATGTATTAAGGGTCAAGATTGTTTGTTAGAGAAGCCAAGCGCTTAATATAGGTGTTAATAGCACAAAAGAAGCCGATACCCGGACTCTATTTTTTTTTTTTTTTTTGGAAGTCGACTACGATCTACGTTAGTCGTTACATTTGACATTGATACATCAAAGATGTGATAAGCTCGATAACCGCCCACTTCAAACTAGACACGACCGGGCCTATAGCCCAACTAAACCTTATTTATACTCTCTCTTTCTGTCCGTAGAACACCGCCCTAATAAGACAAGGGACATTTTAGCATTTTCAAAGTTGCTTTAGCAGTGCCCAAAACATATCAACAGGCAATTTAACTTTCGGCCCAATTAAGCGAATTGATGGGTTTCATCCAATTCCTGAATTGGGCCCACCAAAGTAGTTGGAGTTAGGGCTTAGTACTCTGTAAATAGCAGAAAAAGAAACCCTAGTAATCTTTCTCTTGGCCATTTTCGCTGTACAAGCTTTTTTCCCTCTCTGCTTATATCTCCTGATCTGGTAGGAGGAGCTTCGGCAACAATCAATAATGGCTGTCGGGTTAGTGTTTTTCTCTTTATAACCACTTTTATTCACTTTCTCTCTCTAGAACGATTTCAATATCTTATGCTTTTTTGTGGTTATTGATTTTCAGGAAGAACAAGAGGATCTCCAAAGGGAAAAAGGGAGGAAAGAAGAAGACGTACGTTACTCTTACTATATATATTTTGTTTCTGAAATTGATAAAGATTTTTTTGATTAATTAGTATACTGATTTTGTTGTTTTTTTGTTTTCAGAGTTGATCCTTTTGCCAAGAAGGATTGGTATGATATCAAAGCACCATCTCTCTTCAGTGTTCGCAACGTTGGGAAAACCCTTGTTTCCAGGACTCAGGGTACCAAGGTGATTTTTTTTTTTCATTTACACAACAATTTGAACAATTACATTTCTTGACTTGATTTTACTTCTTATATAAATGTCATCTAGCTAGCCCAGTTTAGGTACTTCCAATTTCAGCTTAACTTTAGTTTGCAATGTGATTAGTGCAATTATTTAATAGCTCTTAAGTCTCTATATGTAGCTTATAAATTGTTGGTTTTGGGATTTTTAGAACTCATTTCATTGACTGAGTATACTATTGTATTGTGTGTAGTCATATTTACATCTATAACCTTCAAGAGTTTCGACATATTCTCAATTATTCTGAACTATGGAGATGAACCTCCTAGGCTGGGGTTTACATAAGATGATGGAAGGACGGAGTGGATGTGTTGTTGGTTGGAAATTGATGAGCACTTCGGTGGAGGAATGTATACTGGAATATGTGGGATTTGTGACTGATTTCTATGGTATCCTTGAATCTTAACTTAATCAATAGATAAAGTGAACCAATTCTCTAACCCGGCTACAAAGTTTCTATGGGTGAAAAGGTATAGGGTTGGAGTCCGAACTAGTTGAACGAAGGAGACGAGGGGGAGATATTTATGGTTACATATATGGCATAGGAAAATGCTAAATGTACAAAGAATCTTTGACAAGATTCTTGACAAAATGCCATTTGAACGGTCCCGATCAAAGTCAAACTTTGAAAAGCTTTGATCAATTTTTTCTTTTAGTGAAAAAGAGTCATTAAGTCACAAATTTTTTCTTTTAGTGATTTATATGGATAATATGGGCTGATTTTAGGGTTTAGGGTTTGTTTTTTTGTGTTTTATACTTATAATGGGGTTATTTTAGGGTTTAAGGTTGATATATTAGGGATTAGGGTAATGATTTGTACTGTTTTATACCTCATAATGAGGTTATTTTAGGGTTTAAGGTTGATATTATACTCGTATGGACTGATTTTATGGTTTATTGTATGATTTTTGTTGATATTATACTCATAATTAACTTATTTTATGGTTTATAATAAGATTTCTCATCATATTGATCTCAAATGTTTATATTTATGCATATATATAATTACATATAAAAAAAACATTATATATTAATATTATACGACTAGTCCCGCCTAAATACGACTATTAACGACTACTCCTAGTCCCGGGTCTGGCGACTAGTCCCCGTTGCCGCCTTTTTCAACATAGCCTGAGCTATTCACAGATTTCACACTAGTAATAATGAAGGAAAAGCTAGGTGCTTGAACTTGTGATCTTTTATAGACTGATAGTGATATGTGTGTTTTTGGTTGAAGGGCCTTCAATTCGCTATATTTATATTTACAAGCTATTAGTTTTATACAGCCCTTCTATGTTACGACGCGAAACTTCTTTTGTTCTTCGTATATGTTATTGTTTGAAGTCTAATTTAAAGTGTTATATTGTTGCAGATCGCATCTGAGGGTCTCAAGCACAGAGTTTTTGAGGTCTGCTTGGCTGATCTCCAGAATGACGAGGACCAATCCTACAGAAAGATTAGGCTCCGTTCAGAAGACGTGCAAGGAAAGAATATCCTAACCAACTTCTGGGTATGTATGAAAAAAAAAATTATTCATTATTTTATTTATTGTTTACTGTCATTACTCAACCTTTTCCATATTGTAAAAAATTCTCAGGGAATGGATTTCACAACAGACAAGCTCAGGTCACTAGTTCGAAAATGGCAAACATTGATCGAGGCTCATGTTGATGTTAAGACAACTGATAATTACACTCTTCGGATGTTCTGTATTGGTTTCACTAAGAGACGCCCTAATCAGGTTAAGCGAACTTGTTATGCACAATCCAGCCAGATCAGACAGGTACCTTTTCCTGATAACTTGTCTATATCTTTAGACCTGAAAAACTTATTTATATTTTTCCTTCAATGACCCACATTTACTTATTTTCTTTTTCAGATCCGTAGGAAGATGACAGAGATAATGGTGAACCAAGCTTCATCTTGTGACCTAAAAGAGTTGGTACAAAAGTTTATTCCAGAGGTCATTGGGAAAGAAATAGAGAAGGCAACCTCAGGCATTTACCCATTACAAAACGTGTTTATTCGTAAAGTAAAGATCTTGAAAGCACCCAAATTCGACCTTGGGAAGCTCATGGAGGTCAGTTTTTTTGCTTCATAATAACCTTGTAGTTTAAAATTATGATTTTCATGTTACCCTTTCTGACTCCATCTGTTCATAATGTTTACAACTCCTCAATTGTGCATATGTAAAGTAATCGATTTGGGTCATAACTGCAGGTCCATGGAGACTACTCAGAGGATGTAGGTGTTAAGGTTGACAGACCTGCAGAAGATGCACCCGCCCCAGTTGAAGGCGATACCGAAGTTGCTGCTGCGTGAAAATCAGAGTCTGCTGTAGGTTTACTTGCAGTTATGTCCTTGCCATGATGTTAAGACCTAGAAGTTTTGGTAGCAGAGATACTAGATATTTATTTTCATCTTCCGTTTTTTTTTCTTTATGAACCGACTTTGTTTAAAGAAGTTACTTCGCTTGGATATTGATTCGTTTTCCTTTCCAGTTTTTAGAATCGTCCACAGAGGAATATTGCCAAACAGCTGCATTCATTTTGACCGACAGTCGGGTTGAATTTTGTTTTTGTAGCATCTTCAGAATTTTCAATTGTAGCAGTTTCATTTTGCAATCTACGTGAACAACCTATGAGCATTTTCCATGAATTTCACCTTGTTAGCAAATGGTGAGGGCATCCTGAAAAATGCATCCAAAACTGGGAAGGAAAATCTTGGGTACTCCCACCACCTTTCTTTTATGCAGAGGTCTGGGAAGTCTGCTTACTACTACAGCAAATCATCCTTACTAAGATTTTTCTCTCACTTTTCTCTCTTTCTCTTTCCCCCTCAGTGTTTCTCTCACTTTTCTCTCTTTCTCTTTCCCCCTCAGTGTATCTCTCTACAAGATGAAGGTTTTAGGCATGACTCTGAACAAGAGGATAGGTGTTTCGGGGACAAAAACTTTTCTACTTGAAAATCTTTGCTATGTTGGAGATTTTACCTAGCATCATTCCTCCCTTTCATAGAAGGATTACAAGGAGGCATGATGACATGGCCGATCTTCTGGTGAAACTGTATCTCTCTCTCTTCTCGCTTAAATCTCTCTCTTCTCGCTTAACAAAATCATTAAACTGGCGAAGAGTTTGTCATAACTTTTATAGCTTCTACAATGTTTTCAACGAAGTCATTCAGGTCCAAAAGCCAAAAGGCAAGCAAAATCAAAAGCCCAATCTAATAAGAGGGTGGGACCCCATCGCCTACATGATCCGCCCCAGTCTCTCCTGATCCCTCTCTCCGTATCGCGGCCGTAGGACGCCCCCAAGCCGGCTTTAGCAAAATTGGAAAATGAAAAAGTACCAACCACGACCATCACATTTAGCCATCTTTCTCTCTCTCTATATATATACTAGGTATAGCCCGTGCCTCTGCCACGGCATAATTTTGTGTGAAAATAAGTAGGAAGTGGGAAGGAAGAGAATGAAGAGAATTTAGTGGGTGGTTTGTAACTAATTTTCTGAACATGGAGAGATTATAGGATGTTAAGGGAGAGAATATGGGTAAGTGGTTATTTTTTAGCAGTGAAAAAACGTGGGATATAGTGATTTTTTGTGGTTGGTCATCAAAAAAGTGGGAGAGAATTAAGGAGCCTCTGATTTGGTGGGTTTGAAATTCAATTTTAGTCGTTGGATTAGATAATTTTTGATGAATATCGGATGGACGTGAATATCCATGACATAAATCTACGGCTCACCTCAAAAAACACCATTGTGTTATATATAATAGATATATATATATTCTTTGTCAAACAATAGAAGGATCCCGACCAGAGAGATGAGAGAGAGGGCAAAGACACAAAATGGTGGTTACCGGAGGTGGTCTTAGGGCAAAGACACATAAATGATGGTTACCGAAGGTTGCGTTAGGTGATGGAGAAGACGAAGATGTAAATTACATTTTTTTTCGGGGGCTTTAAAAATGAATAGTTTGGATTACCATAGGGTTTCTTCCCCAACATTTTTTTGGTGTCCCAAGACGACCGTCTTTTATTATTCTAACAGCAAAAGTAAGAGGGCCAAACATAATATGAAGTCAAAATGATATAAGTATATTTTTGTTGAGAAAGTGTTGGAAAACTGCACTTTTTGTTAATGAAACTTATCCCATATAATAACTAAAAAGAAATTGTGTGGCAAAGTGTCTAAACACCTTTTGTTACTCGATTCATAAACACTAAGGGGGTGGTAGTGGTTCAGGACATTGGAGGACACTCAGAGACAAAATGTTCCAGAGACATTTCAAGACATTTCGGGATATTTGTCCGTAGACAAAATGTCTTTATGGACATTTCAAGATTCATAGACAAAATGTCTTAGAGACATTTCAAGACATTTGGTTCATGGACAAAATGTCCATGTCCTGGGGACATTTCAACATATTGAATCCATGGACAAAATGTGTATTGGATATTATTATTATTATTATTATTATTGAAGGGTAATTGGTAGACATTTATTATTTTAATATTATCATTAGTGTCAGAAATAATATATTTGTACTCATATTTCAATAATATATTTTTCGACTTTTGTGGATATCTGAGGATATTGATGGCAATTGGTAGACATTTATTATTTTAATGGTATCATTATTGTCTAATCATATGAAATAATATATTTGCACTACCACTTTGAAAATAAATTTTTCGACTTTCGTAGACATCCGTAAATATCTGTGGACATTGATGGCAATTGGTAGACATTTATTATTTTAATGTCATCATTATTACCTAATCATATAAAATAAAATATTTGCACTATTACTTTGAAAATATATTTTTCGACTTTCGTAGACATCCGTGAATATCTGTGGACATTGATAGATATTTAATTGATATTTATTATTTTAATATTATTACTGTCTTACCATATGAAATAAAAAAATTAATTAATATTTTCAAATATATATTTTTCGACTTTTGTAGACATCCATAGATATCTGTAGACATTGATGGACAATTGGTAAATATTTATTATTTAATATAGTTAATATAATAGTATAATATAATAATAATAATATAATAGTATAATATAATAGTGATATAATATAATATAATATAATAATAATATAATATAATATAATAATAATATAATATAATATAATATAATATAATAATAATACAATAATATAATAATAAGATAATATTATAATAATATAATTTGATAATAATAATTATTTTTATCATCTTACTCAAATAAAATATAATAATATAATATAATAATAATAATAAAAATAATACAACAGTAGTAATAATAATAATATAATAATAATAATAATAATATAGTAATATAATAATAAGATAATATTATTATAATATGATTTGATAATAATAATTATTTTTATTATCTTCCTTACTCAAATGTCTCCAAGTGTCTACAAGTGTCTTCCATATTTTGAGAGACATTTTCTCTCCAAAAGCTCTCCAAATTTACACCAAAATGTCTCCAAATGTCCCCAAAACCAATTTGTCTTGAAATGTCCCTAATTTCGTGTCCCAAACGAATAACACAGACATTTGGGGACATTTCAAATGTTCCCAACCAATAACACGGACATTTGGGGACATTTAAAATGTCTCCAACCAATAACACGGACATTTGGGGACATTTCAAATATCCCCAACCAATAACACGGACATTGGGGGACATTTTAGACATGAAAATGTCCCCTAATGTCCCCAACCACTACCACCCCCTAAGACATTTTCCCCTACATATCCCACAAAAAATTTACTACAACAATATGGACAAAATTTCCTTGAAGTGTCTTAATTAAGATTAGACTAAAGACATTTCAAAAAAAAAAAAATTAGACTAAAAGAAGTTGACTTTTTGAGTCAAATGTGGACTCTGGATCTTCCATTAATATTTCAAAATGGTTGGACTTAAAAACAATTTGGGATTCAGTGGAAATATCAGCAAACCTTACCCGTTCCTCTCTCTCTCTCTCTCTCTCTCTCTCTTCCTGTTCCAAGCCATGGAAGCGTCAGCAGGAGCTCCTCGAATTCTCACTCCTTCCTTCCAACCAAACACCGAAACCATTAAAAGACGACTCCTCCAAAAGGGAGTTTTCCCCACACCCAAAATCATTCACACTCTCCGCAAGAAAGAAATCCAAAAATCAGTCCGTAAGTCCAAAAAACTCGATGATAAAACCCTAGATAAAGCCTTATCTGAATCAGAGAAACAAGTAATTGACGAAGAAGCTTACTTTCAAAATGTAACTCGTGAATATAGAGCTGTTACAAGTGAGTTTAAAGCTAAAACCAGTAATAAAAATGGAGTCTTGATGGTGGGTAACCCATGGGAAAGGTTAGAGAGAGAAAGGTTCAGAGAGCTTGCTAGTGGAAGTAAAGAGTATGGAGGGAAAAAGCTGAAAGGAGAGCATTTAAAGGATTTAAGTGAAATTCTCTCTAAACGAAATATTACTGAACATCAATGGCTTTTAGATGAAGACATTGAAGAGGAAGAGGGCTGGATGGAATCTGAGAAAATTAAGGGTTTATCGCCAAAGCGTCAATATGGGGAGGCAGACAAAATTAGGTTTCTTGTGAATAGGTTTGTGTTCATATTCTTACTAAAATCTTAATTCCTGAGAAATTTTCGAAATTTGTTTGATTACTGAAATAATATACTTGTTCATGATTTTGTGATGTTTTAGAATTAGGGTATGTTTCAAAATTACATTTTTTCTAATAGAGAATTGTGATTGAAGATTTGAAATTTCCTCTTGGTTTATTGATGAGTTTGTGATATTTTAGGATTAGTGTATGTTTCAAGATTAAGTTTTTCTAATAGGAATAAAAGTATGATATAGAAGTTTGACACATCGAAATTTCAAGTTTGAAGTTTGTTTATTGATTATGGGTTTTGATGGTTTAGGTTGAATTCTTCAAACCTTAGCATGAAAGATTGGAAATTTGGTAGGTTAATGAAACTATCAGAATTACATTTCACAGAAGGACATTTACTTAGAATTGTTGAAGGACTTGGTGCTCTTGGAAATTGGAGAGTTGCATCATCTGTTGTGGAATGGGTATACAACAGTAACACCTACAAACATAAAAAGAGCAGGTAACCTATTTGCTTTGTATTCGTATCAAAGAATCTTTCATCGAGTAGATAGGTAGTAGGTGGCTTTAAATATCATTTTATGTCATAAACTGCTATGCGCAAATGCTCATTGTTATGTCCTCGAATAGAACAGAACACTTCACTCAATCATTTATTATGACTGCAAATGTTCACTCTCATTTGCTAGTTTTCACATGGTTAGCCAATACTTAAGTAGAACACTTGAGATGTGCAGATAAATTGGTGTTTGCATATTATCAACCTCTTCGTATTTAAATTATAAACTGAAATTGAGATGTGCAGACATCGAAGCTGTAGCGACACGAATCCTGTGTTGTAGCTAGCGACCTCGAAATCCTAAATTGAGGATCTTCTAGATGCATACTTGTGTAGTTAATGCTCATGATTCCTGTGAAAGGTCCTTAATCTTGGATTTCAATGCGGCTAGCTTGAGATTCAGGATTTGGGATGCTACAGGAACGATTGGAAAAAACGGGCACAGCGGTATCCAAGCAAGAAAAATAAGTTTTTTTTTTCTTATGAATGGGAGATCCTTAAAAGACAGTGATACAAAGTTCCGTTAACTTGTGTTCGACTCTTAGATAAACTGTTGTGCTTTCGTATGAATGGATTCAGAATATGTTGTGCTTTCTACTGAAATTTTATATGTGTTACACAATCCGAGATAAGTATTATAATTTTTCAATATGAATTGCTGTTTTATTTTTAAGGTTTGTGTATACAAAATTACTAGCAGTTCTTGGGAAAGCTAGGAGGCCCAAGGAAGCTCTCCAAATTTTTAATCTAATGAGGGTAAGTCCAAACGACTTTGTTAACTGCATTTTTTCCATTGGAACTGTTCTTCACTTCAACTTCTATTTATTCTAATGCAGGAAGACTGTCATATATACCCAGACATGGCAGCTTATCACAGCATTTCGGTTACCCTTGGTCAAGCTGGGCTTGTGAAAGAATTGATGAATATTATTGAGTTAATGAGACATAAGACTTCCAAAAGAATAAAAAATATGCGCCACAAGAACTGGGATCCATGCCTTGAGCCAGACCTTGTTGTATACAATGCTGTAAGAAACTACATTTTCAGTGTCAACCTAATAATGTAAACTTCGATCACTTTACGTGTTAACTAACTCGCTTTGTATTTTATAAAATGGTTTTCAGGTACTGAATGCTTGTGTCCCATCACATCAGTGGAAAGGAGTATCTTGGGTTATGGAGCAAATAAGAAAGAGTGGCTTGAAGCCCAATGGAGCAACTTATGGCCTTGCCATGGAGGTATTCCCTTAATTATGAACTTGAATTGAGATCTTATGCCTAATTCTTTACTTTCCGTATGAATAAGCAAAAATGGTAAATCTCTGTGACTTTAGGGGACTATACCTTAATGAGTTGCTTTTATGCTTCTTTGGAGCATGAAACATAACTCTGCCAGAATTCAACACTTTTATGTGTTTGAGAAACCAGAGATAATGCCTAGTTGAGACATCTGAAACATCAATTTTAATTTTTCTTCCGAGGAAAACATTCGTAGTTTTTCTTGGCGGCATGGGATGTTTCTTATGTTCCAAATATAAATCTACCCTCAATTATATCTGTATTCAAGTCTTACAGGACATACTTGTTGGAAGGTAATGTTGCAATCAGGGAAATATGATCATGTCCACAAGTTATTCGAGAAAATGAAAAGAAGCGGGGCAGTTCCAAAAGCTATCACATATAAAGGTATTTTGTTCTTTGGTCTCTGGTTACCTGGTACCTGTCGTCTCAGATTCTCTGACATATCTTTTTGCTCTGAAAATTGCAGTTCTGGTAAAAGCCTTTTGCGAGGAAGGTAAAGTGAGTGAAGCTATTAAAGCCGTCAGAGATATGGAACAAAGAGGGGTGGTTGGAACTGTAAGCGTCTATTATGAATTAGCATGCTGCCTTTGCAACAAGGGGAGATGGCAAGCAGCTATATTGGAGGTATATTTTCGACTATTTACTTTGTTACGGTTTCACCAACAATTCGTTAAATTAATTGCTCTGGTTAGATGACATAATTTCATACAGATTCTTCAACGAGGTAATGGCATATTTGATTTTTTTTTTTTCCCGTCCGGACAATTTTTTTGTTAAAGTGGGAAGATAATCCCGTAATCAGGTTTTCATTTGATTAAATTTCTGCAGATTGAGAAGATGAAAATGCTTTCTCTCAGTAAACCTTTGGAAGTAGCATTCACTGGTATGATAATATCTTCTATGGATGGTGGCCATGTGGAGAATTGCATACGTCTTTTCGATAAAATGACAGAGTATTGTTCCCCAAACGTTGGGACCATAAATGCTATGCTAAAAGTCTATGGGCGTAACGATATGTTTGTGAAAGCAAAGGAGTTGTTTGAAGAAACAAAGAGGAAGAGCTCTATATGTAGTAGCACCTCCATTAATGGTGGTGCTTCTTCTCTCGCACTAGATGTATACACGTACGGCTCAATGCTCGAGGCATCTGCTATTGCTCATCAATGGGAATACTTCGAGTATGTATATAAAGAGATGCATCTCTGTGGATACCAGTTAGATCAAAACAAACATGCCTGGTTACTTGTCAAAGCATCCGTAGCTGGAAAGGTAAACTATGGTTTCTTTTATGTCAAATTTCTAGGCGCGTTAGACGAGGAATGGAAACTATCGAATTTAAAACTTAACGTGGTGGGGTTTTTTTTCTCAAATTCACATTTGAAATCTAACTCGAGATCAGAAAAAACAAACACCGCCCACGAAAGAAAACAAAATCGAAAATTTCTGATTGATTCTGCTTCATTTGTAGTGGCATTTGTTGGAACATGCATTCGACACCATTTTGGAAGCAGGAGAGATTCCTGACGAATCATTCTTTACTGAGATGATATGCCAAGCTATAGTTAGGCAGGACTATGATAGAGCTATTATTATCATAAACAGTATGGCACATGCTTCATTTCAAGTCAGTGAGAAGCAATGGACAGACCTTTTCAGTGAGAGCAGAGATCGGATAAGCAAGGAAGGATTGCAGAAGCTTCTTGATGCTCTCTGCAGCAATAAAGTGGTAGAGGAAGCCATTGTCGCAAATTTAACAAGATCATTACAATTTTTATGTCGATCAAGTGCTTATCTTACTGCTCCGGGTGGTACTGAAGGGGATCTTTCTGATACGGGCACCAGATACGATAATGGGGTTTCTAACCATAAAGATAGTGAATCATTAGTTAATGATATCGACCATACCACATTGGAAACTGGCTCATCAACCTCTTCTGGCAAATCGAAGATTGTGATTGATGATACGATAACAAGTCTATCAGACAAAAGGGACATAATATCTGAGCTAAGTGAGAACTCCCAAAATGGTAGTAGTTTGGAAGCAACACTCGACTCGCTAACCAGCAACATTGATGAATTCAGCAAGTCAGAGCTTCCGCCTTCCGCAACGGAGATACTTGAAGCATGGAAGGAACGTCGGTACAAGGAAGGTATCTTCTTGCCATTTCAATCTCAACCCAAGTAACCTAATATCATTATATGAACTTTTATGTATTGTAATTACTAAAGAGCTTCTTTCATGTTTAGAACCCTTCTTCGAACAGCTTTTTCGGCTGTGATTATGTACTGTATAACATTCATTATTGTATGAAATCAAAGGTCCTTACTCATCCCCTTCTCTCAGTTAGAAAGTGATTATAAGGAGTTAGAGAAGGGATCAAGTTTCCTGCCATAGTTTACTTATCTGTTCATAATTTGAGTCAAAAACTACAATCTTAGTATATCACAAAATAGTAATGAGAACAAAAGATGGTTCATTCATTCATTCTTTCATGTACAAAATCAAATATTTCATTTCAGTAAAAGAACACCTTAAATAAGCTTCTTGCAGCTAGAAAATCATCCCATCTGCCACTGCATCCACAAAAAAGAAAAATAGTAAGTATATCTCAAAAACTGATTTTGCTTTTCCATTGATTAGGAAGAAAAAAAAGAAGATGAAAACCTTAAGAACGGGTTCGCCGTTCTTAGTTTGTGCAGCAGCTGATTGTTTAGCCATAGCTGTCATTTGTGCCTTAGCTGCTTTTCCAGCGGCAGACTTCTCAAATTGCTCTTGCCTGTAGTTGTTAAATTGATTGATTTTTATAAGGATGGAAATAACAACAACTCTTCATCATCAATTAATTATAAGTCCAAACAATTAGTAATTCATAGTATTATGAAACCCTAGCTCGAACATAAAACATCATTCTTGAAGAGAAGAAAAGAAGAATCAGAATTATAACAAAACAATAATAATAATAATCCAGCGGGTATCGGGGGCGGAGAGATAAAAGGAAAACGCGTTAAGAAATTAATTCTGATTTGAGAATTGAATTGTGAAGTGGAAGGGGTGGGCCGGTGGGGGATTGAGTGGGATTTACCTTTTCTGAGCGGCTTCGGCTGCCATAGCTCGAGCTTCCGCCGAGGCAATTCGATCTTCTTCTAATCTCTGTTTCTTATTTCCACTGAAGCACGAAAAGCACAAAACCATCTCTCTCTCTCTCTCTCTCTTTCTGACTTTCTCTCTCTAGGTTGGATCTTTCTTTGTAACCTCGTGTGTGTGTGTGTGTGTGTGGTTTGACTTTTTATACTATATAAAAGCTTACGAGTGGCAGCAGCAGTTGTAACTAATCCTTGGAGCGAATTGATCAACGGAAACCCTTGGATACCCGTGGATAATTTCTTCATTTTTCTGACTTCAGGTCAACCGTCTCCTGTTGTATTCGTGAAGGGAAATTCGCCTAATGTGTACGGAATGTGGAGGTACCAGATTCGATCGTCTCAGTGGGTAAAATTCATGACTTATTGAACTTAGGTTATTAAAAGTGTAAACAATGTAACAAATTTGTCGGACTTTAAGCCTCTTTCATTAATATTGAAGTTAGGTAGTTACGTGCTTATCACATCTTCCTGATGTATCAATGTCTTGTAACGTCTAACGTAGATCGTAGTCGATTAAAAAAAAGTGCAAGGAATGCAAATTTCTCAGATTCTTTATGTCACAAGAGTAAAAAAAAACTAGTTGTACCCTTGTCCTTTAATACCATTTGGTTGTTCGTACCAAATTTAGTTAACTCAACTTTGTCGTTAGGCTAAATTAGGTCAAATTGTATACTTAGAGTTTTCCTTATCCGCGACCGCGAGGTGTTTTTATCAAAAACCCAAAAATAATAGTGCTTTTAAATGATATGTTTTTTTTAACAAAAACTCCACCGTAGACTTTCCTTTTTAATTTTTTTTCCTCAGTCACTCGACCAATTATGTTTCATAATATAGTATAATTCATTTTTATTTTTTACAAAAATTAATATGACACAATGAATAAGTGACCTATCTATCCTGCAAACCTAAAACAACAAACATACCTATATATTATGGACGCGGTTTTGGGGAACAAAAAAAATTCCCCGATAAATAAAGATTTTAGTTAATAACAGGGACATCTTTTTGGTCGCGGTTTTGAGGACTAAAGAAAAATCTCGAGGGAATAAATTTTCTAGGGAATCCATGTTTTCTTGTATATTCTCGGGGGAATATTTTATTTTAGTCCAAAAACTCAATTGACCACCTTTATCACCTTCACCACAACAACTTCCCACCACCACCATTATGACCACCACCATTGTCACATCTTCTCTTTCCTCTCTAACTCACGGTTACCCCCCTTCTCTCTCTCTCGCTCTCAGTGACTATGTCTCTGTTGTTCTCACTCTAGATCTCTCTCTCTCTCTATCTCTTTCATTGTATATCACTCTCATTATTTTTGTCATTGTAGACATATCTCTCTCTCACTATCTACATCTCTCTCGCAAGCTTTATCTATCTTTCTCGCAGTCTCTCACCCTCTATCTTTCTCTATCGCTCTCTCTTTCTCTCGGTCTATATAGATCTCTCTTTGGAAATCATAGAGTTTGTGGCCACGAAATGGTAATGGCCACGAAACGTTTTGTGACCACAAAATGTTCCATGACCACGAAATCCTCGAGGAGGGTTTCACTAGAAACCCTCATCGATGCCAGGTTCTAACAAAGGGAACACTTCCTTTTGCCGAAGCGGTGTCTGTGTGAGAGAGGGATAGAAACAATGAGAGTTCGATCAATTGAGAAACAATGAGAGTTTGAGAGAGAAACAGTAAGAGATCGAGAGACATAGATAGTGAGAACAATAGAGAGAGATTGTAAGAGATAGACAATGAAGAATCAAGAGAAAGACTAAGAAAAGAAGAGTGAAAAGAATAAGAGAACAAGAGAGAGATGGTGCGGGACAACGAGACAGAGAGCAATAGGATAGAGAGGGAGAAAGAGAAAAAAAGAGAGAGATAGGGAAAGAGAAGATGAAGATTAGGAGCAATGTTTGATCAAGTCAATTTATGGATTAAAAACAAATATGTCCATGAATCAATATTTATTGACTCAAATTTTTATTTCAGGAGATTATTTTTTTGCTGCCAAAGCAGTGGAAAATTTTGTTAAAAGGACACTCTTAATTGATACTTGACAAATTAGTACAACTAACGGACTTCCATATATTCTATTGTCTAGTTATTGGTTTTTTTAACAATGTGATTAGTTTATTGGTTTTTTTTAACAATGTGATTAGTTTAAAGATAGTTAGATGCACGTAGACAACTGTCATTTCTTAGTTTCATGATATTGTTTTTATATTTGGATATCCTCCACGATTTTAGGAATCCTCAATTTGGATACACTCCTCTTTTTATATACAGTATACTTTTAAGAGAGGATCATTAATGGTGATCATGTCTTCCTTTTCTTTAGTAGGAGTATTATTTTTGAGAAATAACAATTTCGGTGGACCATTTGATTCTCGGCTTCCCTAGTAGAGACAGTAAGATTTGAATCTCGACCTCACACATCTCTAGATAAAGAGACAAACTTCACATTCCACTCCATATTTCATTCCAAATGGTAAGATTTAAATCTCAGACTCCCTAGGTAGAGAGACAGAAATGAATTCCACATTCCACTCCATGGATTTGTAATGATATTTCTCAAACTCCTAGACAGAGCATCTCCAATGGGACACTCAATCTCTAACACTTAAGAGTGTCACATAGACTTTTTGGAATTTTTGTTAAAAAATCATCTCCAATGGAACACTTTATTAGACACTCTAACATGAGGGGGACACATTTATTATAGAGTGTCTAGAGAGCGAAATTCTAAAATGAGACTGTCTACTTGAGACTCTCTAAGTGTTAATTTTAAATTTCAATCAATAGAAAATCTTTCTTTTCAACTACTTTTTATCTATTGAATGAAGGACATGTGCATTAAATATAGACACTTTAGAGATATCCATTGGAGACCAACAAAAATTAGAGCGTCTCTGTATTGACATTTAGGAAAGAGAATCTTTATTGACCCTCGACAACTAGGACTTTTAGAGTGTTTGTTAGAGTGTCCCATTGGAGATGCTAGTCAATAGAAAAAGGAAAAGAAGCTGAAGAGTTCCATTGAATGAATACAAGAAAGAAAAGGAAGCATAAGCTAGTAACAAAATCTTTACTGTTTTATTGATTTACACGTCAAAAGATTCAATAAATTTCAACCTAACTCAAACTATAGATCAATTAACACATCAACAACAACAAAAAGAAATTGTGCCTAATTATGTTCAAATTTTGAAAAGAAGAAAAACAAAGACCCATAAAACTTCACAAATTCACACTTCAAGATATAGTTAATTAATTATTCTTTAACCAAGATCATGAAAATTCATGATTAATATTGTTAATCTTCTGTTCACTTTTAGACCTTATAAACTCTTTTTTGCTAATCTTCTTCTTAATATTCATTGATGAATTCCTCAAATTGTTCATATCACCCTTGATGAAATCCATCAAATACCAGAAAATAGAAGTGCAAATTATGGCTAAAGATCTTCCATATATAATCAAGCACAATAATATCAAATTTATAACCATAAAGAACCAATACTTACAAGAATATGTTTTCAATGAGTTAACCAAATTCACCCTTTTTTTCTTCTTCTTCTTCATCAACCCATCTAAAACTAGTTTGGGTTCTTGAGTAATTTGTGATGATGGTTTCACAGAAATTGCTGATTCCAATTCATGTGATGATGAATTCTTCTTAATGTTATTGTGAAGAAGTTTTTGATGATGATGAAGATCATTAGCTGTCTTTTCTTTATTCTGATTGTCTTTTAACTTGACAATAATTGGAACCCAACCTTTAGAATCTGAGTAAACAAATCTAACAATCTCAATTTGTTCTTGAGACCCATCAAATTGTTGATAAATCTTTTGTTTTCTGTCTTCAAGATCTGCTAAAACTGTCTGGAATTTGTCTATCCCTCTATTCGAATATGGGTTCTTGTTCTTGTTGGTTTTTTTGAAGCTTAACTTTCTTGGGGAAGAAGATGAAGAGCTCCATTGAACATAATCTTCTTGTTGTTGTTGTTGTTGAAGTAAGCTGCCATTACCATTACGACAAACAAAAGGCTTGAGCATTTGATGAAGAAATGATGTTTATTTAGTTGGTTAATGGAGAGGTTTATCTGTTTTGTTAATTGCTGCAGAACTTCTTGTTGACTAGTAAATGGTAGTAATTGAGAGAGAGAGAGAGAAAGAGAGAGAGAGAGAGAGAGCAACTATTGAAGAGGGAGGGGTTCATTAGATAAGATCGAATTTAAGGGGTTTGAGTAATGAAGCTTTAAATGTATTCATGCCCATTTGCCCCTTCAAAGTACAGTCCTGGGTAAGTCCTAAAGAACACCATGAGTGTGGCCAAATCCCTCACCAAATTTTAAATGGATGTTGATCCAAATATCAGGTTTTGGGGGCAAAAAGTCAAATTGTGAAATTTGAGTGGCAAATAGTTAAACTTTGGAGGGCACAACAAATTGAATTTTGTATCAAATCAAAGGCTGATGCATAATTATTTTCTTTTTTCTTCATTTCCAACCCCACCCAGTATATTAGTATGAACTTTTCAATCTAATGGATTTATTTTCTATTTAATATTATCTTCGGGATCCACGTATTAGCATCAAAATGTTTGGAATTCTTAAACAAAGGCTCTTCTTTGTTTGGGTCCACTTGCATTAAACGATTTTTGGCTTAGCGAAGAATAGATTAAAACTTTAAACACTCAATCATGGAGACAAGACTGTATTACTATATACAACACGGAAGCGCAAATATCTTTGGGAGAGAGAGAGAGAGAGATAGATTAGAATTAAGTGTTACTTTTTGTAAGCGTTACACAAGCTCACTTGTCTGCAAAAGTAAATTGACCAGCATAAGTGTACCAAACTAACCACTAGTGTATATACCTCAAACAGTAAATAGCTTTGGCACCTAAACGGATATCACTCGCAAAATGATGCACAACCTGCAGTGTGATTGTAGTAGAGAAGATCAACAATTCATATAAGGTAAAGATCAATCATATAAATATCAGAGAGTTATGTTAATTCTCACCGTAGGTATAAAATATACTTCACTTATGAATCATCATCATTATCATTGTAACCAAAATCGTCATCATCCTTCATGTATTTCTCCTGCACTGCTGCTATTGTAAGACAGTTTGGTCAAGAAAAACTAACACAATACTCATTATCATAAATTCTTAGCCACGAATCTGCACATTATACCTTAGTATCTACAAATTTGATGGAGTAATATTCTGGAGTAATTGAGTTCTAATTCATCCAGGAAGTTCAATATATTCAGAGCAATGATATGAAGATCTAAGTGGGTAAATGAAGCCACTCGGCCGAGCTCATCGATACGATGAAATTCGGGGTTCAAATCATGCCACCCTTAACTCCTCGCGTGATTGTGTCAAGGGATAAATATGTAGACCGGGGTTTAATTTGGTGTCTAAGGTTTACTTAGTTAGGATATAGGTCTTACAAGCCTTAAACTTGTTGGCTCTCGGTATCCTAGTTGATGACAATCAACATTTTGAGTTCAAAATACTAAAAAAAAAAAAGAGTAGGCACTTTTCTACGAAAAAGTAAGAAGGATATCTGTAGTAGTCCCAATCAAGAGGACCGGCTGCTATTTTGCTGAACTCAACTGCACTCGCATCTATGCCAGCAAATATATATCCATTGCTCTTGTCTATCAGTTTGACAAGATTTCCAACACTTTCTTTATCCTGAAGAAAATGAAGTAATTAATGGAAATAACACATCTTGGAAGAAAACCATGAGTAATCAGAGACATGGTGAAGAGAGAAATAAGTACCTGGATATCTAAAGGTGTGAAATTAACCAGGTTATTATCTTCTATCACTTCACACAACTTCTTTGTAAGATTTCTGTAGTGTGAGAGGAAATGAGAAGATAACTACCGCATTACTTCACAGTCCAAATTCCAAAGTCAAATACGCAGACTAGAAAGCAACAAAATTACCGGTACTTAGCAGAACGAGGGTCTTGATCAAGATGATCCTGTAAATAAGAGAGATCTTCGACGTCTGCATAGAACTCCAGGTTAAAAGCTGCAAAAACATTAGAGTAACAAATAGTGAGGCATAAGATTTAGGTTATAAGGGAATTTTGCAATTCAAATTTACATAAAAGGTCTTGACCAAACCTAGCTTCCCATAGCTCTCAATGAGATCAATCTTCGACAAAACATTAATGTGTGGGAGTGCCAGATGCAACATGGTTGACTGCGAGAGAAGCAATGCACTCACGTATTTTCCAGGATCACTGCATAGATGGGCATCAACTAAGTGCATGGCAGTTAGCTGTCGAAAATAAGTCCAAGTTAGACTAATAATGTAATATGTGAATAAGATTCCGGAATAAAGAAGCAATATAAGCGCAAATGGATAAACCAGCACTGATTGAAGATATTCGTACCCTTAGATCCAACTTCTTTATGATTCTATTAATAACATTCTTGGCATTTGTATGGAGGCAAAATAGTTCAACTTGGCCCGGAAAATCAAATAGTAGATAATGATCTGCAAGGATTAAGAATTGTTGTTAGACAAGCACAAAATTTTATTGATAATAATATATCTTCCATGAATCCGGTAAGCAAATAGTATCATAAAAAGAGCAATATAACAAACTATCATGAAATAAAGTATAGGTTGCAAAAATTTATTTAATGTAAAAAATCTTTTCTTCAACATGTAACTAGTTAATAAAGTACATTATGAATTTAAGGATGCCGATAAGTAGTAAAATAATCGCGCTGGTAGGATGTCACCCTCTTTTATTTGAATTTCATGTATGCGTATGGTCACTACAAAATTAGTTCATTTGTTGCGTTTGCACCTATGCAACCAACAAAACATAATTTTCATTTTTCTATTTTAATTCATGTCTGAAATTAGTTCATTTTCTAACACTTCGTAACCAACATCAAAGCACATACTAACTATCAAAACTCGGGGTTTTGTGTAATACTGTAATGTAAGCTATAAAACTTAACGTACTCACCTTTAACAAGAGGTGCTAACTTGGACACCAACCAGTCAACGTTCTTCTCCAAGTAATCCATACAATAAATAAGACCTAAATATAATTATACATTGGTTGTCAATTACTGAAGACACAAACCCCACATCAACGAGGAAACAATAACAGTTGAAGTGCCTAACAAGGTAGGTCAAAGAACAATCAACAATCTACCAAGAGTATACAGTGGATTATGGAATACCAATATCTTACCTCCATTAGGACCAAGAGACTGCTGAACCATTACGTCACTGAGTTTTATGAGATCCTCGATATTAATAGCACACTCATACCTATATCTTAGAGTTAAGGAAAATCACCTCCCCGAAAAAAAATTGTATAGTGGTACGTTAAATAGTCATTTCGTTAAACAAAAGTGCGGAACTTTGTTTTGATTGGATACGGCAATGCATCATTTGCAGGATCAAGATTGATGATAGCTACTTTCCTGTTATCAATGAGTATATCGATGTCATCAAATTGAATTTACTATTGCTTTCTCAACTATGTCAAGAATGTATGAAATCTATACTATGAAAAGAACAAAACTTCCCTCTGGCTTAATCTTCTAAGAACTTAAAACAAATATAAGTGAAAATGTTCAAATGCAATTGAATAACTAAAAATAATAAGTTCAACTAAAAACGAAGGGTACCTTCCAATGAGACTGAGAAACTGGGACATGCCATTACAATAAGTTGTCTTTCCCGACCCTGGCGGACCGATTACCACTTGACCAAACACCATCCTTCAATTCGATCAAGAAAAGATTTTCTTACCTGAAAATCACTATAAAGATCGTCAACCAAAAATGGGTTTTGAGTTTCAATTTTTGTCTAAGTTTTAGCTTTCTTCACCAACTAAATTTGCTAATCTAGTTATCCAACTTATACCAATTTACTAGTAAACTGCATCAATCCCTCATGAGTAACTAAACAAAATACATTTCCTGCTTGAAACTAAAATCATGGGTACTTCTAAATCGTACTCTTCTCTCAGTACTTTAAACAAACAGTTTATATATAACCCTAAAACAACACATCACTTTACTAGTTTGGGATAATGAAAACGAAAAAAATTAACATCAGCCGAGCTAAAATATTCAGAGATAAAGTGATGAAGAACACATCACTTCTAAATCGTACTCTTCTCTCAGTACTTTAAACAAACAGTTTATATATAACCCTAAAACAACACATCACTTTACTAGTTTCGGAAGAACCTCTGAATTGTCTTCCTTAATAGTTCGGTTTTTTTGTTCCTTTTCTCTTCTGGCTAACGATGAAGAAAGATGAAGAAAAAGAAAAACCCTTTATTATAAATTGCTCGATTTGATTTTCTTGTGGTCTTAAATACCCCTATTAAAAATGAAAATAGATCTGAGACGTTAATTTTTGTTGACCTCTCTTAATGGTCAAACCATCAACGGTTGATCCTTGAGGCTATAAAATTACATCACATTCATTAAAACCCTTCATCTTTTGTATGTATGTATAAAACCCTAAAACTTCTTCTCTGCAATTCTAATGGCGGTGAAGCTATTCTCTCTCTAGCTTTGAGAAGTAGAAGTGAAGTCTGACAAAATGAGTTTCATGACTACTAAAGTTCCTAAGAAAACCCTAATGAAACTCTTTCTCTGTACCAAAAATCTCCATCGTTCTCTCTCTACCGCTGCCGCAACCGAGACTCGATCTCAGAAGTTAGAAAGAATCGCTGATGAATTACTCAACCTGAATAAGCTCGAAAGACATGATTACTCAGTTTTATTCAGATACAAATTAGGGTTAAACAATTATGGTCCAGCGATTTCCGGTCTTGATTCATCGGGTGGAGCTGGAGGTGGATCAGCAGCGGCAGATGCGAAACCAAAAGCTGAGAAAACAGCATTTGATATAAAACTTGAGAAGTTTGATGCGGCTGCGAAAATCAAAATCATTAAGGAAGTTAGAACTTTTACTGATTTAGGGTTGAAGGAAGCGAAGGAATTAGTTGAGAAAGCTCCTGTTGTTTTGAAGACGGGATTGACGAAAGAGGAGGCGAATACGATCTCAGAGAAACTCAAGGAATTAGGAGCTACTGTTGTATTGGAATGATTTTACCCTTGTTTGATTTCATTTTCAGTTCAAATTGTAGAATAATTAACGTTAATCTTCGAATTTCGGAATGAAGATTTGGGGTTTTTTTTATTTAGTTACCAGTTCTTTAACACAATTGATTCTGGGTTTTGATTAATTAAAGAAATGATTACTGATTTTGTTCTTACTGATCTAACATTGATTCGACGAGATGAAAGTTTTGTTCTTTTGTAGAATTGATCTGATTACTCACTGTTTCTGAAGTTGAAGGAGCTAAAATCATGAAGAACAAAGGGAAGATAGTAAGATAAATCCCACGATAAAAGGTTTCCAACTTCTCCAAACTTCACCTTCATGAGCTATTTAGGTAATTCTAAAACCTCTCTTTCGGAATTATAGAATTCAATTAAGGGTTCTTAGTAATCTGAAAAGGGTATATAATCTCTATACTTTTATGGGTTTTAAATATTGTTAGAACTTAGAAACTATCAGTCTGGATTTAGGTTTGTGAAATTGAGTGTACAAGACATCTATATTGACTCCCATATTGGGTTTTGGTTGATGCATAATCAAACTAGGACAACTTGGGTTTGATTTGATGATTTTGGATTTAGATCAGTGCTATATCCAAGAAACCTTTAGTTAGATGAATGCATAATCTATAACGTGAACTTGGTTAATTTCCATGTCTCTTCCTGGATTTCATATTGTTTCTTTCATGTACTACAAGTATATAGAGATGCATAACAATGTGTGCAGAATATAGCCATAATTATCGAGTCTTTCATAATTCGGTTAGTTTTCATACTTAAATAATCAAGCAAATAAAACGTAGATTATTGACACATGGATCGACAGAAGCAACTCATTCAAAATGCTCTTTACAAGACTACATCTATATCACACCCCATAGAATCGAAGTGACTAATTACAAACTCCAGCTTCTTGAACCGCCTACTCCAACTACTATCCATTTACGGTTCGTACTAGATCCGACCAATTGCTTATCCTACCTCCTTTACGTTCTTGATATCCCATCTTTGTCCCCAGTAATGTCTTTCATTGGTATATCTCGACCCTCTCCTCATTACTTAGTAAAAAGTGAGCTACCCTTTCAATAAAAGATACTATCACTACCTTTCTCTTTTGAATAGGCCCTGAACGGGGAAGTAAGTCTGGAATGCCAACATACGTCTACTATCAAATTCACCCGACCCGATTGCATCCAATTTTGGAAGGTCTAGTGCAAGAAGTCATTGAATGGGTAAGTTGCGAAAAAAAATTATATCTTTCGTTTGTTATGTCTACATGAGAGATTTAGGTGATACATTAGAGGATTCATAAGCATAGGCTAGAAATATGCTCTACTTATACAAGACATTTCCATAGATTGCAGACTCCAACAAGTACTGAAGTAGATTAGGAGTTCACTAAATGATCTTCATTGTCGTTCTATTCTCACATGAACCATCTGCATACATAGATCCAAATAAATCAGAAATCACAAAAAATGGGGCGGATGACTTCGACATAGCATACACAATCCAAACAAGAGAGTCCTAAGTCCTATCTATACGAGTCCTGAATTTTGAAGAGGTATGCGAAGAAAAGTTTCAAGTGAAACGAGAGAATTAGGATTCAGGAATGGATGCAAATTATGCGTGTTTCTGGATTTTGTTGACGCTTTTAGCAATAGCATCCTGCTTCATCATTGGCTTCAGCCGCTTTTACTTCCGGTCCTGCTACTTAACTAAATTTCGCATCTGTCCGCTTGTTTCTACGGGCTCAAATGATGCCACACTACTTGACTAATTTTTGCAGGACTCATTTGCATAGGTTCAAACGATGCCACACTACTTAACTAAATTTCGCATCAATTTTCTCATGTGATAGATGAAGCTATGTTGTGAAACAGTGAAAGTCACTTTAGTTAAGTACTACAAGTATATATACGTAAGAGCATCTCTAATGCAAAACTCAAAAAAATCTCTATCCGTCCTGTTTGTCGAGTTCTAATTGACATCCTCACTTTGTCACTCATAGGTGGCAAAAATAGAGACTCTCAAATCTTTGTATGTCTCCAATGCAAAACTTTAAACTTGTTTTTTTATTTACAAAATAATTAGTTATTTTGGAAATATACGAAGACTTGATTTCTATTGGTTGAAATTTAAATATTGATGAGTTCGACAATTATAGATATATGAAGAGGACACTATTTCTAGAGTGTCTTCTTAAGATATCTCTATTCCACCCTCGACAGTCGACACATCATCTTTGAGATCTTAATTGAGTTTTGCATTGGAGATGATTTTTTAAGAAAAATTCAAAAAATCCTATGTGACACTCCGAGTTTCTAAGATTGAGTTTGGCATTGGAGATGCTCTAATATAGCCGTAATTGTTAAGCTTTCACAAGTGGCTAAGTTTTCCTATTTCGAATACTAAGCACACAGATTACTAAAAGTTTTCCTACACAATAAGCTTCCTGAGCCGCCAAGTCCAACTATTGTCCATGTACGATCCATATAGATCTGACCAACTTTCCACCCTACATCCTCAAGTTTCTTCATGGCTGATCTTTGTCTCACTAGAGTCGTTCAGTTTTGGCCATCTCCATTACCTAGAAAAAGGGACTCACCGGTTGAGTACAAGATACTATTGCTATTGTTCTCTTTCAGATAGGCCCGCCTAAGAGCATCTCCAATGCAAAACTCAAAAAAATCTCCATTCGTCCTATTTGTCAAGTTTCAATTGAGATTCTCACTCCTAGGTGTCGAAAATAGAGATTTTCAATTCTTGTACGTCTCCAATGCAACACTCTAAACTCTTTTATTTTACTTATTTGTCATGGTTGTTTTTGTAAAAAAATAATTAGTTATTTTGGAAATATACGAAGACTTGATTTCTATTGGTTGAAAATAGAGTGTCCTCTTGAGATATCTCTATTCCACTCTCGACACATCATCTTTGAGATCTTAGTTGAGTTTTGCATTGGAGATGATTTTTTAAGAAAAACTCAGAAAATCCTATGTGGCACTCCGAGTTTCTAAGATTGAATTTTGCATTGGAGATGCTCTAAAAGGGGAAAGAAGTCCGGAAGGCCAATTTTAAGACGTCTTTTGTCGAATTCGGCCAATCCGATAGTACCCATTTTGAAAAATCATGAGAAGATTTCAATACCTTTTCGTTTCTAACTGGGAGACACAGAGACCCAACAACTACTAGAAAGGCAGATTAGGAGTTCACGAAATGATTTCTCGTTCCATTCACACATGAACTATCTGCTCTATAAAGACAAATCAATGAGGATTCAGAAAAGAAGGCCGTACCTTTCAAAATCCAAACTAGACAAATAGACAATCCTACTTCAGAAAGTTTGAAGTGCCAAATGAGATAATAGGAATACAGGATGCAAATTACCGGTGTCGATGTGGTTTGGATTCTATTTTAGTCGTTGTTGCTGCTTCAGCAGCTGCAGACTCCTTCCTCCGCCATCATCTCTCACCTTTTGATATATCTTTGCATAAAGACGCAACTTCGAGAACACTGTTATCATCTGTTTCTCTGACAGGGCATCCTCACGGCTATGAGTTGCATCTCTGGAATTTCTTGTTTTTTTGAAAAACCCGAGCTGGGAAGTTATTCTCTATGAAAACAATTCTTAGCAATATGATCCAAATTCGGGATTGGATAAGGAGATGTATTAATGAAAAAGGGCATTCTTCTATGATCAATTTAATAGATTTTTTTTCAAAATGGAAAAATTGTTTCTGTCCTTGCTTTGTATTCTGAACCAAATCTTTTTTGATGTCTTAGAGGAAGATTTATTTAAACTCAATAACTTCATGAAAAAAATAAATTATTGGGGCCGAATCGTAAACCTAGACGTTGAAAAATGCTTTGAAACCTTTGACGTCATTTTTTTAACCTTTCGAAACCTTGGACGTCATTTTTTTTGTAACGTTTCGAAACCTTTGACATCATATTTCAGGTTACCGTTATTTTATTTTATTTCGCCTATGTTTGAGTGGTGGAGGCTACCAAATCCATTACGGAAATCTCATTATCATGGAGACGCGGACAGCCTTGTTTTGGGTCCATTCCTCCATTACCAGTGTACTCTTTTGTCAGTTTTTAAGTGTTGTTATTGTTGTGAATCCAAATAAAATAATACATAATATTTTTATTGATCATTTACAGAAAATCAATATGAAAAAAGAATCAACAAAACAAACAATACACAAAAATAAGTACTATTGGAAGAATAATATGATACACCATACAGCCTATCATCCACCCAAAAGCTCAATTTGTGGGCTGTCCTTTTCTAATATGCAACTTTGGTTGGTTATTGGCCATCCTTAGTTAAGCTGGGAGTGCCGTTAGATACTCCACCTCCTACCCTTGCACATCAGTAGAACCCAACAGTAAATCTTCATAGACCCATTACAGTGCTCATTTGTCTTGTTCCCGCTCTTCAAGCCTCTTATCCAGACTATAGGCTATCCCATCTATTAGGCTATCAGTTTCCATTGCCCATAGGGTCGTTAGTTCCTGAGGCCCGAAAGAGTGCCCCTATAACCCCTTTTTCCCTCTTTTCTCGGTTTAAACATCGGGGGTGCCTTTAGACCCTCATAGGGCCATTTCTTAGTCGGCTTGTCTTCACTAAGATTAGGCCAGGATGACCGCCAGCAGTGGGCCCAAAGTCCTTAGCTGGAATATTAGAGGGATTAACTCGTTTATCACTCGCAAACACCTCATGAGTATGATTAATAGGCATAACCCTGATATTATCTTCATCTCAGAAACAAAAACTAAAGCTAATAACATCAATAAATATATTAAAATCAATAAACATTATGACCACTTCTTCGTGGAGCCTACAAACAAGGCCGGAGGTCTAGCCCTTTACTGGAAACACAACCTTAAACTTAAAATTCCTTACTCAGACTCCAATATGATCCACATGGAGATCTATAACACCACTCTAGACCCAGAATACTCAATAACAGGCTTCTACGGAAGCCCTTACAATAAAAACAAACTGAAACCTTGGAAAACGCTAGCGAAACTTAATATCAATGATAGGACTCCCTGGCTAGTGATAGGAGATCTCAATGTTATTCTTGATAACAAGGACAAAGAAGGAGGTAAGCAGGGTATGAACTCTAACAACCATAGAATTCAAACTTATATCAGCAGCCTGAATTTGACAGACATAGGCTTTAAGGGATACCCGTATACTTGGAATAACAGACAATATGGAGAAAACTTTATCCAGGAAAGACTTGACAGAGCCCTAGCAAACCTTCCCTGGCTAAATAAATTCCAACTCTCTGGTATTTCTCACCTAGAAAGTGTGGGTTCAGATCACCTCCCCATCATCCTAGATGACACAGATTTAAGTAGCAACAAACCTAAGCCGTTTAAATTTATACGAACCTGGATGTCACACCCCGATTGTCACAAATTCATTGCTGACAAATGGACTACTCACAATAACATACAAGTAAACCTTAAAAACCTTAGTAGACAACTCACGAAATGGAATAAGACGGTCTTTGGAAATATAGAGAATAACATTAAAGAACTAATAACAAAGCTCAATAACACTAAAACAAAACAAGAATACAACTCAATACAAAAAAATCTAGAAGAACTTTACACCCTTCAAGAATCGCTATGGAAAGAAAAATCTAGGAACAACTTCATCACAGTTGGAGATAAAAACACTAAATTCTTTCACTCACAAGCTATTCAACGAAACAGAACTAATAAAATCTCAGCCATTAAAGACTCCAAAGGTGATTGGCAAGAAGGTCTTGATAATATCCAAGCTACTTTCACTTCCCATCTCCTCAGCATTAGCACGACTCAAGGCAACAATGATAACCAAGCCATCCTCAGCCTCTTCCAACCTTCAATCACTCAGGAACAAAACATAGATCTAACTCGTATCCCGGAACAGGAAGAAATTAACAATGCTATTAATAGTCTTAAAAAAGAAGCTGCCCCGGGGCCGGACGGTTACCCTCCTTTCTTCTATCAATCTAACTGGATACGGTCAGCCCCAATATATACAACTTAGTTCAAGAGTTCTTTGTGGCGGCGGAGCTTCTGCAGAACACTAATCATACCCACATCTGCCTTATCCCGAAAACCACTACACCACAAATTCCAGCAGACTTCAGACCGATAAGCCTTTTAAACACGACATATAAAATCATCACGAAAACTTGGCCAATAGATTCAAAAACACATTACATGACATCATTTCCCCTTTCCAGGCCGCTTTTGTCCCCGGTAGACAAATATCAGATAATATCATTATGGGACAGGAAATCATTCACTCTCTCAAGAAAATGAGAGGTGCGACTGGGTACTTCGGCCTTAAGCTGGACATGTCGAAGGCTTTTGATAGGATAGAGTGGAACTTCCTCACTGGAATCATGGCCAAGCTGGGCTACTCGGATCACTGGATCAAAATGATCACCCAATGCATTACCACTTCTTTAATGGCGGTATTAGTCAACGGCCGCCCTGGTCCTATTTTCCACCCTTCTAGAGGAATCAGACAAGGAGATCCCCTCTCCCCATTCCTGTTCACTCTAGCAATGGAGGGGCTGAGCAGACTCCTGAAAGAGGAACAAGATAAAGAAAACTTCATAGGCTTCCCCACAAAAAATCCTTACCTCTCCATTTCTCACCTCCTTTTCGCTGATGACTGCATCATCTTTGGCCGCAACTCACTTGATAATATCCACTCCCTAAAGTCAATTCTTAAGGTGTTTTGCGACGCCTCGGGTCAGATGATCAACTACGCTAAATCTAATATCTTCTACTCCAATAACTCTCACCCTAAATTCAAGCGTATGATCATGCGTTCTCTGAAGGTTAAATACGCTTCCACCTCGGAGAAATACCTAGGTGCACAACTTTTCATCGGCGCAAACAAAAAGCAAATCTTTAATGATATTCTCGTAAAAGTTAAACAGAAATTAAACAATTGGAATCACAGTTTCTTATCCCAAGCAGGTCGCACGTTAGTCATCTCGACTATAGCAGCGGCCGTACCCCGATACCAAATGCAATGCTTTGCCCTACCCAAGGGCACTTGCAAGAGCATTACGACTTTGCAAAAGTCGTTCTGGTGGGGTAAGTCCAAAGGCATTTGCACCAAATCCTGGTCTTCCATATGCCTTCCAAAATCCATGGGTGGTCTGGGCATTCACTCCATTGAGTTGGATAACCAGGCTATGTTAAGCAAACTAGCCTGGAGAATCAAAACAGAGCCGGAAGCTTTGTGGGTTAAACTTTTAAAATCCAAGTACTTTGATAGATCAGATAACCCAGGACCGGCAAAACCATATCATTCTTGGATATGGAAGAACATAAATAGATATCTCAAGATGATTGATAACTTTACCGTTTGGGAGGTACATAATGGTAAGAGTATTAATATTTGGACCGATAACTGGATTCCCAACACCCCGTCGATTCCGCAGAACCACAATTCTAACCTAACCGAAGTAGCTCAACTCATTACCAACGAAAAATGGGACGAAACCTTGCTGAACCAAGAATTCGATAATGAGACTAAAAACCATATCCTCACTATCCCAATAGTATCAGACAGTGTAGACCAAAGGAAATGGACTCTCACGAAAAATGGTAAATTCAGTGTCAAATCTATGTATCAACACCTGCGGCTCCGTATGAATTCGCCCCAACCCTGGTCCCCCAATTGGAACCTTCTTTGGTCCCTACCAGTGGTTCCTAGAGTACAAATCTTCATTTGGAAAATCTGTAATAACGCTCTCCCCACCAAAGATAGAATAGGAAAATACACAGATAACATTCAAAATTGCCCAAACTGCAATGAAACAGAAACAATAGAACATGCCTTACTACATTGCCCTATAGCGAAAAATATTTGGTTCTATTTTAATATTATCTCTGAACACATATCTTCAGTCAGAGACTGGATCTTCTCATGGGAAAACAATAATATGAACGACTGCACGGTGAACAATATCCATTTTGCCACCATCATGTGGAACATCTGGAAAATAAGATGCGACCACTGCTTCCAGCACGAAATCAATAAAGCTAGAAACTATGATCTCGATCATTACAACATTCCCACAAGTACAAAAGGAACAAAAACCCAATAACAAAATAGAACAAGGCAAATGGGATCCCCCAAAATCGCCTTTTGTCAAGATAAACGTAGATGCATCTTTTTTAGATATGCAACATATAACAGGAATTAGTCTAGTCATCCATGACAATGAATCTAAATTTGTCGAAGCAGCAACCTTCGCAGCTAGAAGCAGAAACTCAGAGGAAGGTGAGGCAATTGCAGTCCTTCATGGAATGCAATGGGCAGAATCTCATGAATATAAAAGAATCATAATAGAAAGTGACAATATCAATATTATAAAATTCCTTCAGAATGGAAAGAACAACATCCAATGGCAATCTCAAGTACATCTCAACAAAATCCGAGAAATAAAAAACAGATTGGAAGCAGTCAAATTCTCTCACACAAGCAGAAAATTCAATGGAGTGGCAGATAAGCTGGCTAAATGGGCTCGAAAGAAAAACAGATCGAAAGTGTGGAAACAAGTTCCTTATTTCCTATGTAAAATGTATTGTAATAGAACTCTCATTTCCTTCTAATATATGATATCTTTTCAACAAAAAAAAAAGGTATATTAGGCATGCAGTTGTTTCATCTCATGAACTCATGGTTAAGTAACTACTGGGAAAATTCTCTATGTATTTTTGTTGCAGATAAGTATGTTTTTAAAAAATTATTATTATTATGATTAATAATATTTGGTTTAACGGGTGTTGCAAATCCTATTAATAGTTAGGTTTAAGTTGTCTTCAAACCTTGTAAATTAGTTAGATCCATTCAATTCAGAAGGGCATTCCATCATGTTTAACATCTGCTCTACACTGTTTAGGGCTTAACCAGAATTTAATGTTTTAGAAATTTAGTCGATTATCTCAAAAAAAATTATTTTTCGTTAAACATGATCAATTGTGATATTAATGTTAGGTTTTGAAAACGGATTGTAATGGTTAGCAATGGTCTCCAACTGCCATTGTGTGCAATGGTCTAGACATCCATTTTAAGAGTTGATAACGGTTTACAAACGTTTACAAATATTTACAATATGTTTGCAATGGTTCACAAATAGTTTATGTTGAACAAGCTTTTCATTAAATAATCATAACGTTATTACAATATTTATCTATTAAAATACAAGGAATATTGCTCCACTTTTTATTTCTATTCTTCTTTCTGGCCCATTTGGCTAGCTTGTCTGCATGCGAGTTGAGCGCTCGTTTGGTGTATTTGAATTGAACTTTCTCGAAATTTCTTCTAATTTCACGAACTTTATTCATATGGATCATCGATTGCCAGTGGACTGAGTTCTTCTTTTTGTTGAGTTGGTTAATGATATTGATGTTGTCGCTTTCAATGATGATTGACTTTAGATTATGTTCTTTCGCCCATTCAAGACCATGTAATATTGCCATTGCTTCACTTTCTTCACTGTTTCTCGCCCTTGAAGTTTTAACTTGCGCTTCGATGAATTTAGATTCAGTGTTATGAGTTATTAAACTCATTCCCTCATTGGATGTTACATTAATAAAAGATGCATCAACATTAATTTTTATGAATTGAGCGGGTGGAGGTTGCCATTTTTCTACTGTTTTTTGTTTCTTTTCCCCTGTGATTTTGTTGTTTCTAGGAAACGATACAATCACTTTGATAATTTTATTCAGGTCATTCAACTCATGTTGAAAACAGTGGTCGCATCTAACTTTCCATAATATCCCAAGAATGATTGCGAAGTGTATATCTTCGCTGGTATAACAGAGTTTTGAATCGTTTTCCCATGAGAAGATCCAATCAGAGATTGAAGTAATGTTCTCTGATATAATATTAAGTGAAACCATATGTTCTTAGCTAGTGCACAGTGTAGTAGAGCATGTTCGATGGTTTCTAAGTTAGTACAGTTGGGACAATTCATGGTTTCTAAGTAATCGTTTACAATGGTTTCCAGTAGGAGTGGAATGGGTTGCAAACTATTTACGAATATATGCAGCAGAATTATAGTAATTTGCAATTGAATATCTGGAACAAAACAAAGTTTGCTATGGTCTACATCTGGTTTGCACCTAGAAATAAAGAACAAAAGCAAAAATATTTGCAATAATTTGCAATTGAAAATCAGTAAAACGAACAAAAAAATTTCTCTTCACACAAAACATTGAAACAATCCAAAGTTTTATTCCATTATAGTTTGCATGTTAAAATCACCACGAAATTGTAAGTAAATTGAACAAAATCAGAAAGCAAGAGAGCCCTAATGGAGATTCTCTTGCTAGAATTGTTTTGCATAATATTCAATCAAAGAAACCTGAAATAACTTGATTTTCACTTCAATGGAGCTTTAAAATAGATTGTTCATTAGTTTGTCGAACAACTAATCAATAGCATCTGCTAAAACTTAAGTTGAAAATCTGCTCTGATATCTTAGGTCATTGTAGTTGAAAATTTGTATGAAAATCCTAAACAACTCGATTTTTACTTCAACTGAGTTTCAACAAATCGTCTATTAGTTTCTCAAACGACTAATCAGTTGAATCGTCTTACCTTAAATCAAAAATCTGTTTGAAAGTTTCATCTCACTGCAACTCGTATCTCTCATTATCTCTTTTCCAAAAATAACAACCTAGAATGAAGATGAAATATGAAAGAATAGTAAAAGTAGTTTAGTAATTCTTTTTAAAAATAGATTAAAAAAGTCGTCATTACAAGACATTGATAAATCATGAAGATATAATACTAAGATACATCAAGATTAATGAATTGGATAAACACTCCTCATTTGGGTCCTAAAGACTATATATTTGCTCTTAAAGGCCATTCTAAGGGCCTAAGAGTCGATTGGTCTACCTCTACTTTATTTATACTCAAAATTCAATAAATTATGAATTTGTACTTTTATGAGGATCAAACCTGCGGCTTCCATATTGTAAAGTGACTGTTCAAGCGCTACACCAAAAAGTGGTGGACTATTAGATAATATTTTGAAAGTAAAGGTCGTGCCAACGGAGAAACAAACTAAACCTTCTCTCTACCAAAAAAAGAAATGGGCTATTTCCCAAATGACCCCTTAGTTTATGACCAACCCCGTAGCCCCCTCCTTTATCGAAATATCCAGATGGATCCCTTTTGCTGTTACCGTCCATTTACCATTTAAAGGTAGATTTTTTGTTCCAAAGTTACCCTTCTTTTAATTATTACATCAACCAAATTATCTTTCTAAAAACTCTCTCTGTTCGTCTTCCCTAAACTATTTCTCTCTCTCTCTCTCAACTTTTTGGAACTTCCTCAACAACTACTTGCTTGTACTTCGAGCTCTTCTTTGTTACAAAATTCACTTTTTCTTCAAGAGATTAGATCCTAGCTTTCGTCTTCATGATAGAGAAGAAGTGCCATATCACGAACTGCAGTTTCTATTTCTGTCATTGTTAATGGAGTTTGCCTAATTGCAGCATAAGAAAGCAGGATCTGTGAGTTGCGAATTTGAGCACTTAACAAATTGGTTGTGTCTGAAAGATCTCGGGTTTAATGACGGTTGTTCTATAGTTACTAACTCGGTTGTTAAATGCATCAACGCATGTGAAAGATGGAAATTCCCAAATCAAAAGCAAATGAAGAGGAATCTGAGGAAATTCTGAAATCAGATTCCTAAATCAGTTCTTATTGATGGAATTCCCAAATCAGATTCCCAAATATGTTTCAAGATCAGTTCTTATTGATGAAATTCCCAAATCAATTTCATCTAGAGATCATCACACAAAACTTGGGGTGGCTGGTCCCTTAGAGACCCCGAGCCGAACTTCCATATCATTGAGGCCGATGAGTTTCAGATTCATGTAGGTCATGAGGCAGTGAAAATCAATGAAATCAAAGTTTTTTTTTTTAATTGTTCAGCGTGTGCCTCGAACCCTTGACCTTTAGGTAGAAGATTATACCTCTTACCACTTCAACCAAGGGTTGTTGGCAAATCAAAGTCATCTAAGCTTCCAGTAAGAGCATTTAGACCTAACATAGAAGATGGCACTGCACCTAGGGGTCGTTTGTACCTGGTCAACACCATTAACATCACAACCAGCTATAACATCAAAGTTTGGATCATCCTTCAACATCAAGGTCAGCACCATAGGCTTCCGGAATCAGATCCAAGAAAAGATAAGTATCAACAATTACGAACAGAAAGATTACCCTAACCTTAGGTCGTAGAGAGAGTGAGGGAGAGAGAGAGATTTGGATTCTGATATTTGATGGTCATCTGAGGGTATCCTATTAGAGAGAGAAAAAAAAAGTTTGTAGAAGAGAGAGATGATGAGAGAGAAAACGTTTTAGATAAAAAAAATTCTTCTTCTGCATTATAAGGGATCTTGTTTTTGTGGTTAAGTCTTATGAATTAGGGTTCTTGATGTGTTTTGGGGAAGATGAAAAAGAGAGAGAAACAATTTGGGGAAGATGAAGAAGAGATTGAAACAATTTGATAGATGTGAAGTAATTAAAATAAAGGTAATTCTGGAAAATTCAAAAAGAGGTCAACAGTCAAATGGACGGTAACGACCAAAGGGACTACGCCGGAAACTGGTCATAAACTAGGGAGCCATTTGGGAAATAACCGAAAACAAATCCAAAATCCTGTGAATGTTTTTCTTTTAGACTTTAGATTAGGGGTGTACTCGAGTTGAACCGATGCGAGTAGTAAGATGTTCAAACTCGGTTAGTGCCTTTGTCTGTTTCCTTAAGCTCGGACGAGTTACTGTTTTCTTTCTCGAGCTCGACTCGTATATGTTTCAAAGAGCTCGAGCTCGCATTGTTTTAAGTTCGTTTTTTAAAATACTTTGAATTAGTACAACTTTCTAAATTATCCAAATACTTCAAACGATCATTTGTCACATACAGCATTGATGACTAAAGATTCACATTCCAATAATCTTTTGATGGTTGGTACTCCATATACAAGTTTCAATATAAATACATAATTATGTACTACACTATTGTAGATAATATGTTAAATGAGTTGGTCACGAGTAGCTCGGGATACATTAAAAGATAATCAAGCTCGGCTCGTTTATATAAACGAGCATAATTTTGGACTTGTGTTAAATTCGTTCTCGTTATTCTTCGAATCGAGAACGAGCAATAGTCGCGCCAAGCTCGAACAACTCGTTATATGCTCCACCACCTGATTGCACCCCTACTCTAGATGGGTTTATGTCATCTGTTTGACGCGTATTAGATCGAAAAAATAGGATTACCCTTTTATAGATAAATCGTGTAGTACAATAACACAGCTTTTTTTTATATTTCCTGAATTCCCCTCTGCGTTTCTCACTAACCAGTAACCACCTCCACTCTCTCTTTCTATAAAAACTCCTCCAACCCGATTAGTGCCGTCTCTCCCACTTCTCTCTATCTCTATCTAGTTCTGCAACAAACTTATTAGCGACGCAACCCAAGATGAGTTATTACAACCAACAACAACCTCCCGTCGGTGTTCCTCCTCCCCAAGGTATCTACCTTCCTCCGATCTACCTAGTTCTTTTTTTTCTCTCTACTTCAATTTTACTGTTCAAATCGTTCTTTTGTTTTTTTTTTCGGAAGTTTTTGATTTTTTTCCTTTTTCTGATCTGAGATTCTTGATGTCCTGTGTTTGATTAGGTTATCCTCCTGAAGGGTATGCAAAAGACGCTTACCCTCCACAAGGGTACCCTCCTCAAGGTTATCCCCCTCAAGGTTACCCTCAACCAGGGTATCCTCCCCAAGGGTATCCCCCACAACAAGGCTATCCTCCTCAGCAAGGTTACCCTCCTCAGCAAGGTTACCCTCCTCAACAGCAACAACAACAAGGCACTGGTTTCATGGAAGGATGGTATTGTTTCCTTCTCTTCTTTCTCTCTCTCTCTAGATTATTTCAATTTTAAGATTGTAATCTTTAATGGGATTGTTCCGATCTAGAATGGTAGCGTCTAGATCGGACAATGTCACAAAAAATGTCTTAAATTGCCGGGCGCCGGTAACTTTCCCGGCGCTTCTGGTTTATTCTGTTCGATATCCACGAGGGAAGATAAACCACCGGCGAGTAACACGGTAACCAAAAAGATTGGGTCAAATTTTTCGGAACTTTGTATAAATCTCCGAAAATACCCTTGAAATTTTAGGCAAGTGTCGCTATAGTTGTTGTAAGGTACAGTTAGGCTTAATTTGGGCCCTTGGATTTATACGGCCTCACTTAAGGCAAGTTAGGTTAGGTTAGGTTTAATTGTTAAATTATTGATTATTACCTTAACAAACCTTTTGTACTAAAACAAGACCTCTTTTTTTTCTTTACCTAATTGCCAAATTTAAGATAATTAAATTAATAATTAAAATACTTATATCTTTTAATTTGTTGGTAGTATTTGTTGTAAGAGCCCATTGCCCCTACTTCTCTTCGAAAATTGGACTTGAGACATATCCTCCCTGTGTGGTGGAAGAGGCTCACTGCCAATGCCAATGCCTTCCAGACCATCTTTGGAACCCTAGTTTTGATACCCCTTCCAGACCATCTTTGAAACCCTAGTTTTGATACCATGTTGGAGCTCATTGAGCTTCTCTATCCTTGAATGCATAATTGAGGAGTATATTTGTTTAGCCCCCAAATTGGGTTCATTTTAAAATAAAAAGTTTTGATTGATTATAACTTTTTTTTTTGTAGTTTGGCTGCTCTTTGCTGTTGTTGTCTTCTAGATGCTTGCTTTTAAGAAGAAGATAAAGAGAAGGTGAAAGTTAATTGGATTGGGGTATTGGACTACTATTTTGCATATACAACAAGGGGAATCCTTCATCACATTATTCAACTTCTTCGACATTTTATTTCTTTGTTTTTTCTTTTTATCTTTTGAAAAATATTTGAAGTGGTAATGTGATTTGGAAATGAAACCTTTATCTTCCCTTCTGTGTGTGGATAATGGATTTATTATTTGGCAATTCGTAATAGTTTGTGGATGATTAATACAGTCTTCTTTTCTTCCTTTAATGTATAAATTTGGCCACACAAAAGAACAACCATTCTTTGTAAGCACAAAGAATAACAATAAATTTCGTTTTTACAAATTAGATGGGGAGAAGACGACCATCGGCTGACTTCATTTCAATGGGAAAATAATGTTGGATCTGAAACTCTAGCTCATGGATCTGAAACTCTAGCTCATCGATTTTGCCTTCTTTTGTCGATTTCGTTTATTGTTTGTTGAGACTTTATTATCTTCTTCGGTCTGGTAAAATATTATGTTGAAATGTACCGAAACAATACCTAATGTTGAATCGAAATGAAATGACAGTTTGAAAAAGTTGTTTGTCACTATCATTATAGTTCTAGTTAATCAAACAGATACACAATAGGTGTCTCTGTCTAAGGAGCAAGTATTAGAAAAGTAATAAGTTTGGAGAGAATTTGATAGTGAAAGGAAAGATCTATATCAAATTTTAAATTTTGGAGTAAGTTTAACGGCATTTTCCAGCTCAAGTCCCATGTGAATTAGGTCAGGTTTGCGTGACGAAAAGATGAGATTAGCGAAAAAGAGGAATGTGGGAGATTTTAAATTGAAGAAGACTTGTTCTTTTAGCTGCCATTTCAAGAGAGAAGAGAGGTCCCCTCCTATTAAGTCTAAAGAATAGTATAGTATAAGTACTATGTAAAATCTAAAGAATACAGACCCAATTGAACACTGAGACAAAAGCAATTTTAATTAGTGTAAAGTTGATTAAGAAAAGGAAAAGGGGAACGTAATTCGGTGATGATTCAAGAGATTACGAAGTTAACACACAAGTAAACCTTACAATGATCCAATAAACCTTTCGGGTTAGTTTTTACGGTTGTTATTTGATACTCGGACATGCTATGGTGGGGTTAGTTTTTCTACTTAGATTTGAAATTTGGATTGACTCATTTATTTTTGTGTAATGTTTATCTCATATGAATGGTTGATATAGGTTGGTTCTAGATTTATTTAATTTAGTATGTTTGGGTTACAAGTCAGACTTAATTCTGTCTTCATCTCATATGAATGGCACTCCAATTACCACGAACAAGATTATTTTACGCTCCATCCTGGTCTATTTTTTACTATTCAAGCACACCACTTCTATTCTCCCCAATTTGACAGCAATTTCACACCTCCAAGAAAAAAAGCAACTGTCTCTCTCTACATATATCTTCAATGACCGTTAAAGAAATGGCGGTGGTTAAGGCAAATAGTGGTGGTAGGGGCAATTAGGGCAAATAGTAGTGGTTTCCATTTCTCGTGCATCAATAATGTAATAGGGCAAGTTGAGTTCCGTAGGTATATATTTGTACATCAATAATGTATTAGCAAAGCAAACAAGCAACCATTAGTAACATCTTATCGATGTTTGGTGCACATCCATCCAGCGATAGGTAGGTTGTCTTTTTTTTTTTTTGATGAAACTCTAGATGACGAGAAAGGTATGATGCTACTAGTGGTTTGGGTAACATGGTACCAACTACTCATTTTGGTCGGGCTAAGTGGCCGGTAGTTGACCTGGTACCGGTACGCATACTCATGTAGTCAACTGGTTGGACCGGGTTGTTAACTTCAACCCACGGCACGACCCAATAGTTCAGAGAGGCTCAGAGTCAGAGTGCTTGTTGGACAACCAGTCTCGAGAGAGCAAAACAAGTGTAACTTCTTTGAGCAAAAAACAACCAACTTTTATTTCATCTTCCTAATCCATTCCCGGCAAATGGCAGGTAACAATCTTCTCTCTCTTTCTTGTCATTCTTTTTTGTAGTTGGAGGAGGAGTTTGCCGGAGTTGAGAAATTGGGGGTAATGAAATTAGGGCAAATAGAAGAGAAGATTGGGAAAAGAGGTCGGGCAGCTGTGGTTGTTCTTGGTGATCTAGGTCGTAGTCCTCGAATGCAGTATCACGCTCTCTCACTTGCTCTTCAGGTTTATTTACTAATTGCTCTTCACTTTACCAATTAAATTCCGATTATAATTCAATATTTTGATTTCTGGGAACAATTCTAAAATGAATCCCAATAATAATAATAATAATTACTCCAGTTGTTGGGCGTTGAACCAAGTATAGATAGAATTTGAAATTGAGTGTTCTGTTGGAATCATACAGGTGTGTTAACTTCCTTGTAGGATTTATTTTACCTTGATGTTCACCTAATTTAGGTTTGCTTAAGGGTTCTCGGGAGATCATTTAATCGGTTTCCGTAGATAAATTAGCTCTTAATAAATAAGATTACATACAACTACTATATTAAAATATACAGAAACACGCTTTCTTATCTTCTAGTTTCTTCTTGATTATCCTTTGTATCCGTAGATTCGTGTCATTGTTTAAAATGAAGGGTGTTGAATGCGAGAATAGTCCCACATAGGAGAAAGGGTGTTGCAACTAAGTATATAATGTTTAGGTCCTCTCCACTCATTGCCAATTGGTGTTGAGTTGGATGACTACAAACTTAACATGGTACCAGAGCTAGGCCGTCACTCGATAGGTTTAAAGGCCACACGTGCTCTACGTCACCCAAAAAATCACGTGTTAGGCGCAAAGAAACGCCACATGTGATGTGAGGGGGCGTGTGAGAATAGTCCCATATTGGAGAAAACCGATCTAGTAACCAAAAATATGATGTCTAGGTTCTCTCATCTCATTGCCATTTGGTTTTGAGTTGGATGACCAAAAACTTAACAGTGAATACACCTTTATATTTAAGTGTTGTACTCCCCCAATACTATGTGCAGCATCATCTATGTATGCCCTGGTTAAGTGTTTTGATAAAGTAGTACAGAAGTACAGATAGAAGAGGGTTGTTATCTCATACTGTACTCTGCTCGAACTTTAAATTATATGATGTTATTGATGTTTCTACTTGAAGTTCCAATTTGTTGATGCCTGCAAGGGTTCAAGCAGCAATTAGATATTGTTATTTGACATAAGCATATCTGACCAAAATTTGATTATCTGCACTTGGTGTCGCTTGTTTTTTTCTTCTCCTTTTCTGATCTTGGTCGTTTCACTTCTTCGCATTGTCTTCCTTTATTCATATTCTATATGGAGCTATAATTGTTCACTATTATCCATTCATCTTGCAGGCATCCCTAGAAGTGGATATTGTTGCTTATGGAGGTATTCTCATGTCGAGTCCTTATATAGAAGGGGAACATATCTTCGGAAAACAATGCAATGATAGAATTTCCAGATATTACTTCTTTCTGTTATTTATGATATTATCATGATTCTAAATGTTTTTACAACTACCCTCTGTTTTTTTTCACTTCTAGGTCGTTCTTAGTTAACTTTCTTTATAACTTGTATAGGTGAATACAAGCAATGTTTTAAAATACGTTTAAACGCCTCAAGGTAGTTTGCTCTCAGAAGGCAAGGAGGCTCCTCGAGGCATACGTCTCGATGCGTAAACTATTTTTTTTTGAAGGAAAATAATATCAAATAAGTAAAAAACATAACATAGTTCTTATAATTTTGTGTTCCCCGACAACTAAGAAATAACAGGTGACTTCTGATTCACATGTTTTTTAAAACATTAAATACAAACTTTTGTATGCAAATTTTTGTCTCCATCTCTCAACTAAGTCGAAGGCTTGAATACCTATATCATGTGTATATTCCCTTAAGATGGTAGTTGAGTCAGATATTCCGCATCTGTTCTACTCTTACGTAGGGCATTTTTTTCGTTTACTGCTGTTACGATGTTCAGTGGCAATTTTCAGTCACAAAGCAGTTTTTCTCCTACGAATGCTACACTAAATTAGTCTCTAAAGCTTCAAAGATATCTGGTCAGGTTCTGAACCCCATGCTGCTGTTCTTGAGAATCAACCTATTTATATTCATAAAATGGTATGATTCCAGTTACTTTTCTAGCGTAAGTTTTCTCTTTTGCTATTCTCCTCTTTCCTCTTTGCTTCTTTCGAATATTCACTTTTTTCCTTTTCTGGCAGAGACAATGGCCTCCAATCCCCCAGGGGTTGCCCAAGATACTACGCCCATTAGTTCTTTTGCTTAAGCCATTGACTCAGTTTTTCATGCTTCTTTGGTATCTCTGTTATGAAATACCTTCTCCAGATGTTTTCCTAGTGCAGGTGAGATGACTTTTTTATTTCAAGTCTATTTTTGTTGTTGGATTAGGCCTTCTGAAACTGCCTACATTTGGTAATTTTGTTTTCTGGGCAGACTTTCTATTATTTTCTAGCTCTTCGTTTGTAAGTTCATGCAAAATATAAGTACCTACAGAAAAATATTACATGTATTTTATTAATATGATACTTTTAGTTTTATCTTCTCTCGTCTTGAACTGTTATGTGGCGAGCAAGAATCTAGTGAATCTCCCTCCAAGTTCTGTTTGTATCTGAACTATAACTTGCTCGGCCTTCCCGACTTTCACCTACTAAAGCAAACATGACTTTCAACAATCTCCGAAATCAGATTGTGGGTGCTTAGGTGTAGTAGGCAGCAGAATTTAGTTTGTTATTATAATTTTGTGCTTTGTACCTCTTGGTACTCCCCATAACTATTGAGATCCATGAATGGCCATTGGTTTATATCAACTATCTACCGGTTGTCAGTGGATTAAATTCTATTTACCATCATTTATATTTGAATTTCATCTGATCTTTCCATTTCTTCCCATATATAGTTATATACCGATGACTAAATGCTTCAATTTTGCCAACTTCTGCTGTTATACATATGCTTCTTCCATGTGGCCTTTGCAGAACCCACCTTCTGTTCCCACTTTGATTGCTGTAAAATGGGCTAGTTGGGTGAGGAATTCTGCATTTATTGTCGATTGGCATAATTTTGGATATACTTTGCTGGGTATGTCTCTGGGAAGAAGTAGTCCTTTTGTGAGAATATACCGTTGGTAATCACATACTTCACTTTCTGGGATCTTGGTTATTCCTAGCGTCATCTGTCTTTTGAATTGTATGAAGTGCATAAGCTTTACAAAACTTTTATCAGGTTAGAGAGACGCTATGGAAAAATGGCAGATGGTTCTTTATGTGTTACAAAGGCAATGCAACATGAATTAGCTCAGAACTGGGGAATCAAGTAAGAGGATCAGAGAGAACTTCATTGTTTCGTCCATGCCTGTTGTGTTTCTTTTATGTTTCTAATGGTATTATTTTGTTCTGTTTTTTAATTGACAGAGCAACAGTTCTATATGATCAACCTCCTGACTTTTTTCATCCTGCTTCACTTGAGGAGAAGCATAAGGTCAAACCAAATATTCCATCAATGCCTTCACGTTAAAGATGTTCGTCTGTTGAATGACATGTATCTTGTGTAGTTATTTTGTAGGTTAAACAAAGATATAAGTCAGTCTCTTGGCCTTCCTGATTGTGTTAGTGCAGGTATGCTAGTACTGTAATTGAACAATTTGGTAAAATATATTTTTTGTTTTAGATACCAAATAGTTAATAGTATTGTGGAAACTTGCACGTTGGTTGCAGGAAATATCATGTGTGGCAATGGATCGAACGAAAATTTCTTCACTTCCCTAGTGGACAATGACATTGTCTTGCAGCTTGGAAGGCCAGCTCTTGTCGTTAGCAGTACAAGCTGGTGAGAGTTAGAGAAGACTTCGAATGTTTAATTTTCTTAGTAACATACATGACCACTGTACATTACCTCAACTTCGTTGTTATATAATAAGTTAATAAATAACCCATCGATATAAGAAATATTCTATTTGACAGAAACGTATTTTCGTTTTAATTAATAAAGGATGAAGCCATATCATCTGTTTTCTAACTTCCATATGAAACCCCACTAACATTATAAATGAAGTGTCACAAAAGCAATTACTTCCAATTGCTCATGGTGAGAAGCAGTCAAACTTCTTTTCTTTTTTTGTTGGTGAAAGGCAAAATTTTGTTAAGGTCGACGGCATAGAAGGAATACAGTGAGGCTTAAGGGGAGAAAGAGGACCAACCCCTTCCTTTCACCCCCTTTGTGAATCAGTACTTGCAGTTCTCACAATCTGAAGGCTCTAGAAGGTTATATGTTAAATTGGATGTAGAATTCAACTATACTGATGAGGACAAGTGACCAACCATACCTAAAAATATGTGTCTATGTCGAACTTAGATGTATACCATTTCATTTGGATATTAGTGAATTTTTACTGATAGATATTTTGACGTTATCAGCAAAGGATTTAAGTTGGGTATTTTAGGAATTTACACTTACTTTCAGGACTGCAGATGAAGATTTTGGCATGCTTCTAGAAGCAGCTGTTATGTATGATAGGCGAGTTTCTGCTTTAACCGAAAAATCTTCAAACAAAGAGGATTTTCCTTGTGAAGACTTTTCTACTGAAAGAACTAGTTTGTACCCGAGATTGTTGTTCATCATTACTGGTAATACTTCTTTTTTCTGAATCCTGTATAAAATCTGCTGGCTCGATTAAATCATTTGACTAGGATCTTATTGTAACTCCTAAAGGCAAGGGACCAGAAAGGGAAAAATATGAAGAACAAATAAGGAAGTTAAGATTGAAACATGTTGCTTTTCGTACAATGTGGCTAGCTGCTGAGGATTATCCATTACTTCTAGGTGAGGTTCCATTTTACATTCTGAGCTCCTTGGTCAGTGATCAAATGCCCTGATATTTATGTATTTTCTGTATGTTTGTAGGATCGGCAGACTTGGGTGTTTGCCTGCATACTTCTTCATCTGGATTAGACCTTCCGATGAAGGTACTAGTTCTTCGTTTGTACAGGACATAAAGCAGAATCTACCTAGAAGCTCTAATTAATTCTAATAATGCCATTCTAGTGGTACCTGATTAGTTCTCGTGCTTCTTAAAATTTTTGGCTTCAGGTTGTGGATATGTTTGGATGTGGGCTTCCAGTTTGTGCTGTTTCCTTCTCATGGTAAGCATGTGTTAGTGTTACATACTGGTAACCTTCATAATATCCAATAAATGAGTTTTCTGTTAATATGATATCTTATTATCGTAGTAATTTTTGCTATTTCATTATTTCAAAGCATTGAAGAACTTGTTAACGTTGGCAAAAATGGCCTCCTCTTTTCTTCATCTTCTGAGCTTGCTGACGAACTCTTGGTAATTTCTTCCTTCCATTGTGTCTGTTAAGTTTAATCTTCATTGAGAAGAACGTTGGTATTACTTCTGATTTAGAACAAATAAGAATGAGTAAGAGCACATTAAGCCGTCATGTCTACTTATCGTTTGTTTTTTAACTTCACCCAGATGCTCTTCAAGGGCTTCCCTGGCGAATGTGATGATCTGAAGTCCCTAAGGAACGGTGTGTTGGAAAGAGGGTCATCTGCCAGGTGGGCTGCCGAATGGGAAAAACACGCAAAACCACTTATTTCCGAGGCAAGTTTCATTAGTTAAAAGTCAGTCTACTCAACAGACACAGCACAGGATACACTGATTGCGCCATACTGGTGTTTAACAAAAACAATCAAAACTACGTATAAGGCTGTAGTTACAATTCCATATTATTTCAGTTTCTAATTTCCATCTGGGAGCTCATGACCTTGATCTAGAGCTGAACACGATGGAATATGTCAAAAAGTACAAGTAGATACCTTCAACCTGATGAGTTGTGTCAGAATCAGACAACCAACAACCATCAAGTCCCATAGCTTTTTAACAGTGGATTTCTTTTGTTCAGTTACTGCACATTGATATGCATATAGGAGTACTAATCATGGTGGGTTGAATTTGTTTTCCAGGTGATTTCTAGGAAATTTGATTGATTTCTGCCGAAATGAAGGAACTTCCCTGTTATCACTTCAAATAGGAGCAGAGTTCTCGCTTTCCTCGTTATAGTTGGAACTTCTCGATTCTCAAAATACAAGTCTGATATCAAGCTTTGCAGAGTGAATGGCAGGTGACATGGGGCTTCTGCAAACAGGAAAGAAAAATTTATATTCATATATATGGAGTCTCATGTTATTGCTTGCACTGTCGCGATCAAAGAATAAAGTGAATTATTTGTTTTATCTCTTAAGATTATGGATAGCTGCACACCTGCATATAATGGAAAGGGGAAAACGGAACGTTTTCAATAAAATTGTTTTACTCGCCCAATCCTTACCTAAGAAACTGAAGCCTGAGACAAGTTGATGGGTAATTTCAACAAAAAAGATCCCCTGGGAGTTCGGCCATTCTTTCCCAATATTTCAGAATTCAGAGTTTAAGATGACTAATGCTTTTCCATTCCCTTGTTTGAGAAAATTAGTCATTGGTTTGTAACGCCCCCAAGTCCCTGACTTAGTAGGTATCAAGATTTATTCCACTTTTGATACCTAGGTCCAAATCCGACGGTACGAGGTTTTAATCTTGGCAAAGACTCTATGAATCCACCGAAAAGCCTTCACATTTGCTAACCTTGACCCTACCCATTTATAGGTATTTGTCAATTTTTTTCTTCTTTTTAATGTTTACAAAATCTTCTGCTTTCTTTCTTGTCCAATTTGACGATGTCAATTCGGTCAGGAGACAGACAAGCAGGAAGGGAGCTAGTCGCGAAAACCGATATTTGCTAAAGAGGCGAAGCCAGAGAGCGAACTACCGTGCACACTTAATGCCCGACGACTGCCCCCATTCGTGCTCCATCAGAGTCGGCGCGCATTTAGCCCTCCCTGAAAACAAAAAATCACTCCAAATGAGCTAACTACTCACCAAGCCGACTGCTCCAGTTCGTGCTAACCTTGACAATACAAGACTATCACTCTCGTAAGAGATGTGAGACTACTAAAGATATTTGGAATGCTCCATGCCTTTATAGTTATTGATGTTGTCTCTTTTGGACCAAGCACAATTGGTACTTGATTTTTTTGTTTCTGAAAAGGCTCTAAGAACCCAATAAAAAGACCTAGATACTTACTAAGTTTGAACATGCATATATAATTCTGGTCCTGAAGACGCTCTCCCAAGCGATGTAGGATTTTGAAAATCTTCACGTTTGGAGACAAGTCTCCTCTCCTTTGATACTGCTTGTAATGTTTGAAGCCTTAGCAATTGTCAATATTTTGTCGACTTTTGATACACATGCCTAAGCTCAATAATTACAAATTTTTGTTCTTAGCTAAAGCTTCAATAATCCACCTAAAAGGTCTCGCCAATTACTAAACTTGAATATATATCCTAGGCTCTTGACGCTCTCCCCAGAGGGCTATCACAATGTGCAGGAAAGTTTATCTTCCCTTGAAGTTGTCAAATATACAAAGAAGTAGAATATATGGAATGAATTTTTCAGTCCTTGAAGAGAAGGTTATCTGTAGGTATTAGTAGCCTAGTAGGTTGATGTTCCTTTATGAAAAAGTCTCATTTCTCTTGTTATTTTGTTTGTCTTTGCTGTTGGAACTTTGTAATGGATCCCAGAAAGAATCCATTTGAAACTCCCCAAAAGTAAAAAAGAAAACAGACCTGCAATCAAGCAAAATTCTTTTGAGAAAGAAAGGGTTCTTTAAAAGTTATGTTTCATAGTAAGTGATGTCAAAATCATGAAAAGGGGTATCTTCTTGTTTCGTTTGTGGCAAAAGTATTCATGTAATTGTAACGGTACTTTACTCTCCTATAAACCAAGAGGCAGGAATCTGGAAAGCACTGTGGGCCAATCCACTCTTTTAATCAAAATATAATGAAGTCTTCTATCGTAGGGGTAATACTGTCGGTAGTTTTTAGCCAAACACGATCTAGGATATTGAAAGTTGTAAGTTCTTTATTATTGTTAAGTTTGTGGTCATCCAACTCGAAATCAATTGACAATGAGTGAAGATGACCTAAATATTATATTCTTCGTTGTTAGATAGACCTTTTCTCATGTGGGAACTATATTTTTTGTTACTTCATCACTTTCTTGTTCTTGTGAGATTATTTCGACACATCTCTTCATGTGTGGGTTCTCGATCAGTATTAAACGTGTTTTTTTGGGACAGTGTGTAACAAGTGTGATTTTTAAATCCTGTGATAAAGCTTCAGTGTCTAACTCAAAACAAATTAGTAACGAGTGGAAGTGGCTTAAACATTAGTATATTCTTAATTAGTGATCGCCATCTCGTCCGACTATTGTCACACGAAACATTAGATCTCTCCTAGGATAGACTTGGGCACTAGGAAGAAGAAAAAAAAGACTAGTAATGTTGATGACCAGAAGTATTTATGTAATCTGGGTACATATTTGCATCTTAGGCTAGAGTAAAGCAGAGGAGTTGAGGATATCATCATCAATTCTTACATCAAATATATTTTCAAACTCAAAAACTTCAAAAGAAAAAGTGAAGAGAGAGAGAGAGAGGGATTCGTGGTTTTGATTGAATACATGGAAGGAAGAGCCAAACAAAGACTGAAACCTGAGAGAATCTTATAGAAGCTGGTTAATTGTGGGTTTGAGGGAAAAGGCCGGTTCAAGTTCCAATCTCTGAAATGCTCTCTAATGCTGGTCTCCACTGATAATGATGTTGCCTTCCACCTCTATTGCTGTTACCTTCTACCTGTCCTTGAACATCTTCTTCTACCTGTAGTCATTAACTTAATTGTTTTATACTTAATCATCCTACTAATTATACTCATTATGTCGCAAAAAGTTGCAGCTTTTGTGTGGGATTTCACTAACAAAGATAACATTTAATGTAAAAAATTCACATCAGCTATGGTGCTCATAACAATAGTGATTAGTATAATGGTGTCACAAAAAGTTATAACTTTTAATAAGAATCAATGCATAGTTTTTTTTTTCCATATAGTAAGCTTGTCTCGACCCCTTGACCTCTAAGGTGGAAGAGTAAACCTCTAACTGCCCCAACAAAGGATTGTCGACAATTCGAAACATAGTTTCTCCAGCATAGAGAGAGAAACATAATTGAAATCAATTTCACAATTTTTAGTTAAAAGTGTGACTGGAGTAGAAAGACAAACATATTACAACTCTTATACCAGTAAATCATAAGTTTTCACTATTTTGCAGGAAATGAATCGGTAACAACTACCTAACCAATCTAGAACATAGTAAATTTCTGTCTGCTCCATCTATGGTTACTCAAGACATGGAAACATTTTTAATTCTACATTTTTTGTATTTAAATTGATTATGTTTGATTGAGAACACCATATCGATTAAAATCCTGGTAGTGGGGACTACAAATATTTTTTAGTGGTCACACTATTAGTTAAAAGACTCACCACCTTCCCCCTAGAAGAAAGATGCTTTCTAATGGACTTGAAGATTGATTACCAAACAAAAAGATTAGAATATACACCCCCCTGTCCAACCCGGATAAAGACAATATAACCTCCACACTAAATCACATAAAAACCCTCTCTCAACTCTCATAAACAGAATAGTCCCACATCAGAAGTGTAATCTAGTAACTAAGTATATAATGTTTAGGTTTCCAATTAGTTTTGAGTTAGATGACTACAAATTTAACATAACCTGCCCAAGAGATAATTTACTCCTAGTGGTAATGGGGTTTTTTCTAGTTACGTGTTTTTTTCATCATTTTGATATACCAATTAGTTGCATTTCTAGAATGTGAAATTCCATACCTTAACCAAAGTAGATGTCTCCGTTTTCGTTGACAATGATTGCTTAGAATCTCTTCCTTCTCTTCCTCTTCGTAAATGTTTTCCTTTGTCTCCCATGTTCCATTCTTTATCCTTAAGCAGCAATTTCCCCAACTTCACACACTTCTTTGCAGCAAATTCTTTTAATACCTCTGCCAAAATTAGTCACAACTTATCAAGTTAATTAAGTATATACTTAGGTTGTGTTTGAATTCTTAAGTCAGATATAAAATACGAGATTCTGAATTGATTCAGATGACTCAGATTCAGATTCAGATCCAGATGCTAGAATTTATACAAGTAATGTTTTTTCAAAGTTTACTACCTTCAAAACTGACGAGACGATAAACCTGACCGATATGTAACGTATCATCAGGGCGAATAAGCTTTAACTGCTTTAATGGAGTTCCTCCAGTTTCAGATCTTGAGATGACAATGAGAGCAACGTAATGACCTGGATTTGAATTCATTACTTCTTTTGCACTCACTGATTTATAAATCCTTTCTATTCTTTTTCCTTCTCCTGGATGTTGAATCAATACTGTCGCTGCTTCTGCTGCTTGACAGTTTCCCATTTTCTCTCTCTAAAACTTTATGAATTTTTTCTCCTACCTAGTGAAAGGCCTTATGAATTTGATTAGTTTCTCTCTCTAAAAACAAGTTGTTACTTGCACGAAACAAAAATAAGCGTCAGAACTGACAAAGTATTAATCTCTTTCTGTGAAATCAATAATTAAAGCTCTGGATGACAGAGAAAGAGGTTTTAGGTAAAGAAAACGATCGATTAAAACTTTGAAACTGAAGAACAAACAGTTCACTGTTCATTGAATAAATACGATCACCGATTTCGATTACGGATATGAAAAGGATCTTCCGAAATGTCTTGATCTAGTACTGATCGATCAAAAATGAAGAAGAAAGATGAAGAAATGAAATTAAAATCGCAGAATAGGATAAAGAAACAAGAGATGAAAATGAAATCATCATCAAAACACACAAAAAAAAAAGTAAAATAGAAGAACGGATTAGATAAACTGGAATAGTAATAATATGATTAGATGAAATTTACCAGAATATGATTCTTTCTAGTTCTCTGTTTGAACTTGAGGTGTTTGAAGGCGATCATCAACCTTTCATGGCGACTTAAACGAAGTAGAATTTAAAGAGAAATTTGACAACGATGAATAAGAAGAAGAAGAAAGAAAAAGATTTTAGAGAGAGAGAGAGGATTTTTGTGAATTTATATAAGCTGAGAATGAGTATAATGAAGTTTGTAAGGAAAGTTGGGTAAGAGAAGAAAAAAAAACTGGGGTTACTTTTAGAGTTAATTCCTATATGGCCCCCTACTTTGTGACCAGCTTCCTTTATGGCCCCTTTTTTTCGTAAATTCAAATATGACCCCCTATTTTCAAGTAAATGTCAATACTACCCTTCTTAATTCTAAATTTAAAACATTTAAAAAAACTTATTTCCACCTCACCCCTCTCTCTCCACCTCATCTCTCTCTACAACTCAACCCTCTCTCTCTCTCCAATTCACCTCTCTCTCTCCAATTCACCTCTCTCCTCTCTCTCTCCAACTCACCTTCATCTTCTCTGATTAAAGTCGCCGGCCGGAAAATTTTCCGGCCGGCGACCTCCAAAAAAAAAAAAAAATTTTTTTTTTCCTCTCATCTCTCTCTCTCTCTAAAAACTCCGGCGAAGGGGCCCTTCGCCGGAGTTTTTAGAGAGAGAGAGAGAGAGATGAGAGGAAATTTTTTTTTTTTTTCTGGAGGTTGCCGGCCGGCGACTTTAATCGGAGAAGATGAGTTGGAGAGATAGAGGAGTGAGTTGGAGAGAGAGAGAGGTGAGTTGGAAGAGAGAGAGGTGAGTTGGAAGAGAGAGAGGTGAATTGGAGAGAGAGAGAGAGGTGAGTTGGAAGAGAGAGAGGTGAATTGGAGAGAGAGAGAGGTGAGTTGTAGAGAGAGATGAGGTGGAGAGAGAGAGGGGTGAGGTGGAAATAAGTTTTTTGAAATGTTTTAAATTTAGAATTAGGAAGGGTAGTATTGACATATACTTGAAAATAGGGGGCCATATTTGAATTTACGAAAAAAAGGGGCCATAAAGGAAGCTGATCACAAAGTAGGGGGCCATATAAGAATTAACTCTTACTTTTATGTGAAAAAAAAGGTAATTGAGCGTCAATCTTGATCCCGAATTATTTCCCGAATCATGATCCAAGGTTCTAATTCATAGATAAAAACTCCTCGAGATTTCACTTACCCAAATCGACCGACCCGAATTGATATTATCCCGTACGGGGATATATAATGGGTAATAATAGTTGTAGTTTTTGTAACAGTATCCACAGATTCTGTTTTGGTGTTATTGGTCCTAATCTTACTGACCTTGGTTAAAATATCTCTTCAACCTCTTGGGCATTCTTCCCTCTTTGCGCCCCACGGATTGGAGCAATCCGAGGCCCACGAGGAGTGCCAAAAGAAGCATAAGCTTAGAGCAAAAGGATAGCGCGTCTTTAGAGGCGACCTTAATCTGCTAACCTGGAACCAACTAAGGAAATTGAGAACAAGTTTTGCTTAGATGCATGGAGGAGAAGAACTTGTTGACTCTAGCCTGATGGCTGACATAGTTGAGCAAGGGCCAAGGTGGACTCGTGCATTAGCTAGATAAAAGTTATGGCCGACCACGGACCCAAATCGGACTGAGATTAACCAATTTTTCCATACGAAGTATCGCATTAATTTATTAAGGGAGTTTATGAATATCAAAACAAAACGACCCTACTCACAGGAGCTAAACTTTAGAAACAATAAGAAAAATTGGGTTCAATTATCATGAATTAAGAAATAAAGATAAAATAGTTTATGCAAATCTACTATGAAGTATTCTACTGTAAAGTATAAATTTGACTTTCATTCGTTAAAATCTTTTTCATCTCTAATTCAACCGTATCATGAATTCCTGAAAGAAAGTATATCGATATGTGATCGAGTTGCATATAACAGATTAACAAGGTAGTTTTCTATTCTTTTGTACTTGTCCAATGTTTGTTATTATTAGATCAATTATAAGCTTTAGAGTGTTTAAGCAATATCTTTAGTTGGCAGTTCTTTATAATCTGAACTATAAAGCGAAAAGAGCATTACGGTCAACCAAAGCAATAAGCGCCACCAACCCATAGAGACAAACATTAATATACTCCATATTATATATTACATATTACATATTACAAATGACAAATTCTCCTCTATCATATTTTAATAATCAATTTACTAAATTGCAGCCCTCGTGCGAAAGTTAAGTTTAGAAAAGTAAAACATTAGCTTCTAAACTTTTCATAATTTTGGGTTGAGCTATTGAGTTGTAGTGCAAAATGAACAACCTTTCTGAATCCTGAATCAAACACAACCGCACTAGAACTGTGAACATTAAGTGTTGGATGAAATTATAACTAACTCATCAGTGGAATTGTAACTACTGTCTCTCTTCTCAAATTTCAACAGTTGGTGATTTTGTTCAAAGTTCCAAAATATTGGTAGTGAACTGGTTATGTTACTGTCGTTCTTTCACATAATATCAGCAGAAAATAAGTTTAATAAACAAATGCAAATTGTGATCAATATAACAATGACATAGTAAATAATTGAATATTTGTAAATAATTGTAGACCATCATAAGAAATCACGATTATATTTTCTATAACTGCGGTTCATTTTTTTAAATTATCGTTTATCCCTTTATGGCTTTATCTGATGAGTTACCGCAACCACGAGAGGAAATGTCTTTACGGAATCTTAGAAAAGGATTTAAGTTGGAGACCCACTGGCTTAAAACTTAAAAGATAAAACAATGGAGCTGCATCGATTTTGTTGGGTTGGAGGCTGATTTTTATACTTTTAACTAAAGGAAGGATCAAATTATTCAAAAGTGACATAAAACCCCACTTTTGACTCATAAATTAATGCATTGAAAACTTATCTTATTACCATTACTCAAGTTGGACGTCTAAATCTCCTATATTTTTGTACATGTGGGACTATTACATTATCTATATAATAAAATAAATGGGACAAACACCATCTTTTAATATAGGGCTAGGGTATATCCCGTGTCCTAAGGCACAAACACCTGTATCAATCAAATGTTACGAAATTTATTGTTAAATTTTATTGAGAGAGAAATATTTTTATTAGTTATTATCTTTTGTATTATTTTGATAACCCAAATTTACACTTTTTGTAGTGATACAAGTGATTTACCGATGTAGCAAATAAATCATTTTTTTAGTAGGAGAAGAAAAATACCGGGAGAAACCAATGAGTTGGTTCTAACTCAAATATTTGTTGAAAGAATGCAGATCATTTTTTTTCAGGGACTTAACCGTAAACATGGTATGGTTGTGGACCGAAGTGTAAATTAAGGGTTTTTGAGCTAGTATTAACGGAGGGACTCAACCGTAAACACGGGATAGTTGTGGACCTAGGTGTAAATTACGTGAAAGAATTTGGCAGCTATATTTTGCGGAGGGACTTAACCGTAACCAGGGTATAATTGTGGACCGAAGTGTAAAATCCAAACTATCTTACTAAAATAACGTGAAAAGACTTCTAAATTAAAAGGAATCGTATCACTTTGTAAATAATGAAGGGTTTCTAAGTAACATGCATAATTACATAAGGATGTTTGTCCCAGTCATCATTTTCCCTTCTGTTTTATTATATAGATATTGTTTGGAAGTCTTTTCCAAAATTTAAAATATAGTCATTCTTAAAATAAAATAATTTATGTAAAGAAAATAATAACAGTGTCTTTCTTAGCAATAAAATAACTAATTTAAGAAAAAAATGAAACAAAAGAAATTGCAAGGGTTAAAAAAGAAATATTATTTCTTAAATGGCCCCCTACTTTATGACCAGCTTCCCGAGCCCTCTACTTTATCGAAAATACCCAGATGACCCCCTTTGACCGTTACCGTCCATTTGACTGTTAACTTTTCTTCTGTTTTTTAAAAAATACCATGATTTTTAAATGTGCAATCAACTCTCCCTAAAATCTCTCACTCTCTCTCACTAAAACTTTCCCTCCCTGTCAAAAAATTGATTCTTCCTCTCTTCCCAAAAATCTCTCTCTCTACAAAATCTCCTTATCTCTTTCTTCAAAATCTCTCTCTGTAAAAAATCTCTCTCGAAAATCTTCATCTCTCTCTGTAAAATCTCTTTCTCCCTCGAAACAAATATCTTTTTCTCTATAAAATCTCTTTCCCTCTATCTCTCTGTAAACTCTCTCTCCCCCTCTATCGAAAAAGAGACCCCTTTGTGAGGGTAAGAAATCGCGGGTCAAGAAGTCAGCTGGACCGGGTCGTTGATCGGATGTCGAACCTCCACCTGTTAATATTTTTGCGGGCACCGACGACGTCTTTGGGTTCAACCTGTGAGAAAAGAGACAACAACGCACGTGACCGTGAGGTCTTAGGGGACACCGTGATGGTGCCGGTCTAAGGGGGCTCCGACGGTCAAGTCAGTAAGCTTGCAAGAGAAGTAGTCGAGGCATAAATGGTATCCTTAGAAATATTACCGTTGGTTGGATAATGGTCGGAGCTTAGGCACGGCTCGTAGAGTGGCCGGAACTCGCTCTCTACGGATGACTGACTTGTTTGGAGAGAGAATATGACAGCCTATGATGTTTGTCCTTGAGTGAAGCAGCCCTGGAGTGGTTTGCCTTATCCAGGGGTATGTATCGTAAATAAGTGGGAAGCTTTAAGGACCTGACCTTGTAAATATCGGAGAGCCTGACCTCCAAGAGAGATAAAGTAGCCTGCCTACTTGATCGTCAGGTAGGTCACCCTTCCTGGGTTGTTAAGTCGCCCAAGAAAGAGAAAGTAATGGTCGACCTTCCTTGGTTGTCTGGTAGCCTTAGAGAGAGAGAAAGTAATGGTCGACCTTCCTTGGTTGTCAGGTCGCCCAGGAGAGAGAAGCGTAGGCAGAACCTTGAGAAAGCCTTGTACTAGAAAGGGTCCTGCATCTAACGGGGGTCTTGTACTTGGAAGGGTCCTGCACGGTACCCAGGGACGGAACTAGGAGTAGTAGTCACGGGGGGCCGAACAAAAAAAAAAGTGAAAAATTTAAGTCTACCAGTGCTCGAACCCAGGTGTCTCACGTCTGAAACTCTGACCTCTACCATCTCACCCACGCTACATACATGTAATAAGTATGACTCGAACTTTATTTATACGAAAAACCAGAGAGCAATAAGTATTTCTAAAACAATTTACGGCAAGTCAAGGGGGGCCATGGCCCCCTTTGGCCTGCATGTAGATCCGTCCCTGCCTGCACCCGAATATCACATTGTAATTGTATTTAGGTGAGAGGAAGGAAGCTCGATGGTTGCTCAGCTCGCTCCGTGTGCGAGAGAAATTGGTGGGGTATGTTCGGCGATAATCAGGTGATCGGGTGTATTCGTCGGGTGTTGTTAGTATTGAGCCTGTACTCGATGTGTTTGCCTTGAATCAGATGCCCCGTATCATCTTTCTCTCGGTCTTTTTATAGTGTTTGTGGTCGATCGTCACCTGTCGTGAGCTGTCACCTTCAACGGGGTAACGCTTGGAGCTGTCACCATTAATACGAATATTGTAACTCTTTAACGGGTATATTCGGGATCTTCAGTGATCGTAACGTCTCCCAACGGATACGCGAAGGGAGGTCTGCTGGTGAGGACAGACCTCTACTTTCAGGGCGGAAATACTCGCGTGTCTTAAAATTGCTTCGGGGTGCCCGAAGATTAAATGGGTCGGGCCCATTAGCCATTAATTGGGCTTGGTCACCATGTCAGCCAATTAATCGTGAATTTCTGAGGACGCTCCTGGTGACGTATTTTGGCCCATACACCCTTCACCTTCTTTTTTTTCATCTCCTTTTCCTTCGCATTTTCCTTTTCCTTCTCTTTTCTGCTTCTTCTCTCATCCTTCTTTCTCTCTTCTTCACCTCTCTCTCGAAAAAGAGATTTTACAAAGATCGAGAGAGAGAGATTTTCGAGAGAGAAAGAAAGAGATTTTCGAGAGAGAAAAAGATTTTTGAGAGAGATAGAAAGAGATCTTACAGAGAGAGATTCCAAAGAGACCCAATCAAATATGGATTATGTCGATTGTTGAGACCCATGGATCGGAGCTGGAGATAGATCTAGTGATAATGGTTTAGGGCGATTGTTGTCTAATCGAACTAGATCTTGGGCTTGATGTCCATTAATGGAGGTTATATTGGAGTTTCATCCTCTATTTTTTTTTCTATGTTTTGTTGTGAGACGACATTGCTAGCTAGAATTGCGTAGGAACTTTTCCAATCAGATCGGCTACGACCAACTGCACCTGAGTTGGTATAATTTCCTAAATCGGATTTGGAAATGCATTGGATGAATCGAATTGGGGATCAATTAGATTGGAGTAAAGGTTGTCTAGTTTGAATGAATGGGGTGAGGTCTGAAATTGGGGATTTTAGGGTTTTGGATGGGTTAGTGGGATTAGTTGTTGCATAATTGATTGGGTCATTTCTAGAAAGAGAGAAAGTTAAAGAGAGAGAAAGAGATTTTACTGAGAGATATTTTCGAGAGAGAGTGAGAGAGAGATTTTACATTGAAAGCGAGATTTTACAAGTGAGAGATTTGACGGAGACTTGATTACACATTTGAAAAGGAAGGTATTTTTGGAAAATCAGAAGAAAAGTTAACAGTCAAATGGACGGTACCGGTCAAAGGGGTCATCTGGGTATCTTCGATACAGTAGGGGGTTACTCGGGAAGCTGGTCATAAATTAGGGGGCTATTTGGGAAATAACCAAAAAAAGAAAATGAAATCTCTCTCTCTCAATAAAATAACTAATTTAAGGAAAAAGCAACACAAGAAAATAAAGAATAAGTAGAACCACAAAAAAAAAATTAGAGTATCCAAAGTATATCAATAATAAATATGGAAAGTCGGGTGACATGTTTGGGGAAATCGCCTAGAACAATACCATGGGGAGCCTATAGAAGCACTGGGTTAAAAATTTGTCACATTTGATTGATACAACTGTCCTGCATATGCCCATGTTGTTTATGCATGACAATCATAGTAGAATTAGTATTGGAATTGATTAAAGCTACATTTCATGTCATGGAGTGGTTCTTTTATTCTTTTCTTTTTTTAATTTATGAAGGTCACTTGCCGGAGATTACCGATCTAGCTACAACTTAACGGTGTCAATTTTGTCGTCAGGTCAAACATTATTTAGAACATTGCCTCCTATACACACGCTGTGCTTAACCATTTTAATGATTGCCTTTATCAAATTTGTCTTTGATAACTTTGGACAAAGCCTAAAAAATCTTCTAAGTAAAGATGGTATTGTTTTTGTTGCAACTTCAAAATGATATTGTTGGGATGATGTATGTGCTTTTGGCCAAACTTCACTCATCTAATTTCACAATTGAGATCTTAAGATGATGTGGAAGCATTAAGTTTTAAGATGTCTCAACTAGAAACTCTATTTTTCAAATCTCTTTTGAGAGTCTTAAGTGTCCTAGTCATCAAATTTAATTTTTGGATCAATAGAAAACCTTTCTTTCTCAACTACTTTTTCCTATTAAATGTATGTGTGACATGTGTATCTGTTAGAAGTTTTTTAGAGTGTTGCATTGGAGAAAGACTTGAATTAGAGACACTCAAGTTAGTCACATAGGAAATATAATCTCAATTGAGACTCACCACATAAGAAAATTAGAGTTTTTTTTAAGTTTTGCATTGGAGATGCTCTTAGTTAGAGAAGCGAATTCTTGAACCCACTCCTAATGAATTGGATGCTAATGACTAGGATGCTAATGTATTGCATATGTTTGTATTTATTTTTATATTCAAAGGTAAAAAGTGTACATTGTAGTTTTTTTTTTAAGTTGTGTACATTGTAGTCGCTTCTCCTTATTAAAAATACATTAATACCCTACAATTTAGGCTATTTTTTTTTGTTTTCTTGCATTGATGAGCAGGTTCAATGGTCACGACAAGTTAGAAAGCAACAATAAAAATAAGTTATGGTATTTTTTTTTGTTGAACTAGCTTTCATATATTAAATAACAGCGTTATTACAATATTTATTAACTAAAATACAAGGTACATTCTTCCGAATTTTGCTCGCGTTTTTATTCCTTGCCCATTTAGCTAATCTGTCTGCACTGGAATTGAGTTCTCTTTTTGTATACTTGAATTTCACCACTTTGAATTCTTTTCTGCTTTCACGAATTTTGCGGATGTGGATTAAAGGTTGCCAGTGTACCGTGTGATGTTTATTGTGGAGATGTTTGATGAGATTGATATTGTCACTTTCTACGATTATATTCTTGAGTTATTAGCTGTCGCCCATTCGAGGCCGAGTAAGATTGCCATCGCCTCTCCTTCTTCACTGTTTCTAGCTCTAGTGGATTTTACATTCGCTTTTATGAATTTTGATTCTGCATTGTGAACAATCAAGCTAATTCCCACATTGGATGTTACATTAGTAAACGATGCATCTACATTCACTTTAATAAAATGTTTGAACTGAAATTTCATCTGGTCTCTCCAGACTGTTCCGCGCATCAAAATGTTCATCTGGAAAATCTGCACCAAAGCTCTCCCAGTTAGGGAAAGAATCGGTAAATATATCGACAATAATAATACTTGTCCCAACTGCACTAGTATAGAATCTATTGAGCATGCTCTCTTACACTGCGCTTTGGCTAAAAATATCTGGTTTAACTACAGTATCATATCTGAAAATATTACGTCCATATCTGACTGGATCTTCTCGTGGAAAAATCATAGTCATCTCTGCTACACCAGAGAAAATATTCACTTTGCGACCATTTTATGGATTTTATGGAAAGTGAGGTGTGACCACTGCTTTCAATATGAAATCAATGACCTTAGTGAAATTATCAGATGAAATTCCAGTCGGGAGAGACCAGATGGGTCTGGAATCATCTAATAAGTTATGGTATCTTGAGTTTTTTTTTTGATGAGAATGGTATCTTGAGTTCAAACATTTAAATGATATCAAGAGCTAATTCCCAAAAATATTCTGATATCGATGTTATATGAAATACACAATTGTTTCCTAAAGACTGTGCAAGTCCTTGTAAATCTTCCCCAACTAATTATTTGTGAAGACTAATATAAGAAACTCAAAAGCATCTCGGACAAAATACATTTTTCCAAAAATGTACAAGTATTAGAAACAAAATTTGCATTAAATTCAAGTCATATCATTAACTTATAAGGCCTTCTTCTTCACCAAAAAAAAAACTTACAAGGCCTAAGGATCATCCTTATATATTCTAGGGTGCGTCTATAGACGCCCTTTCCTTTTATTTTGGGCCTCCCTCTCGCCTAGCCTGATTGAGACAGTCGGATGGGCACTCAGACTGACTCAATCTGCATGCCTCAGAGTGATTAGTGTGAAGCCCATCGAGAGTGCCAAAAAAGGATGGCTAGATTAAGAGAAAACAGGCAGCCTTTAGAGGCACTCTATATTCCGTGTAGGCAAAAAAAAAGTGATGATGCATTTGGGTCCAATCTGATAAGAAACAGTAACCATGAGGGATGAAGTCAGTGAATTGTCAAATCTGAAGGTAAATGGAGTGTGGAAACAGAGAAACTCAGAAGTCGGCTTGAGTCGTCATGTCATTTCATATCTAAAATAAAGATTTGATGCATCGTACTTCGTGTACCATCAGATGAGCTCATCACATGTACTTTTTTCTTGACAACATTTCATCTATAAATCTAACTTAATATCACACACAGAAGAAACACTCTCTATCTCCTCTCTTCATGTAAACTTCTCTCTACTACTCTCTGCTCTCTACTCAGGACTTCACTTAATTGATTATATGATGCTGAGTGGAGTGATTGGAAGTTCTTGCTTGAAGGACACACAATTCCCTTCCCCGCTTGTAAGTGATCTTTCTCCCATTTCTACTACTTCTCATGACTTGAATAATACAAGTATATCAACTTTGTCTTAAGATCTATTTTAGTCGCTTAATCTAGGTTTCCTTTTCTCTTTGAACTATGATGTCTGAAAAATCCATTTGTTTTGAAATAATTTGTCAAAATATCCAAAGATAGACTTGTCACCCTAAAATGTATGTAGATATATTAGATTTTTTTTTTTTTTCAATTAGTGGTTGTTGGGTTAGGACTGAACTACATTGAAAGGAGTTGGTCATAATCAACCACTATTTTCAGTCCGACAGGAATACTCCTCTTCAGTGAACATTTGGAGTCAATTCAACAATTTTAAATGAATATTCATTTCATGCTGTGAGTGGCCGAATTTTATCCATTTCAATGATCTAAAGTCTTATTTTTCAGGATAATTTGACTATAATGATTTACTCTCTCAACTATTTCGCCTCGCCTACAGGTACGTCGTACACATTCTTTTCATTAACTATTTTTTTTAATTTAAATATTTAATGTTAATATAAGGGTGGAAGGATATTGTCTCTAAAATTATGAGAGGATAAATCTAAGGCCCAAAAAAGGAGTCCAAATAGAAAATCCAACCCATGTTTGAACATTAGTGTTTGTGTTGCAGCATTTTTATTCGCTTACTGTAATGTCCCAGCATTCCTTGAAATGTCCTAACATTAGAAAAGGTGACACTGTTTATTCTAAATTTTGCAGTACGAAGGTCTGGTTTAGTGACGAGATTAACGACATCTGTGGGAAGCAGCTCGATATGTTAATGATGAATCTCGAATGCGATTCACAAATAATTAACTGGGCGAGTTCCTTCCTCACTAATCACCAGAAATTGAAAGAAAAAAGTCTGTTATGCCTCCCATCCGAAATCTATGTAAGTTAAGTGATTAGGATGTTTTCCTATCATCTTTTATATGAGTGAACATTTTGATAACTTTGTGTTTATGGTACAGACAATGATAAAGGCTGAGGTAAATCAAGCTTCCATCGAACAAATGTTCAATCGTACATTGAGCAATAATGCTGGGAAACCGGAAATATTATTTGTGTGTGCACCCATCTGTCATCAAACAACGGGAGACACCGCAAAGGGGGGGCACTGGACACTCTTGATATATAATGTATTTCTCCATCGGTGGACCCATTATGATTCGATGTCATTTGATAAGAAGATGGCCAAGAAGTGTTTCGAAAATGCCAGGGAGTATGCGGCATATGTGGAGGATGTAATGGAAGAGGTGAAATTCATAATGTTTGGAACCCAACAAAAATATGCAGATGTTCTTGGGGAGCCAAAATTCCCTACACAGGGAGAAAAGTAAGTGTTATCAATCTTTATTTGTTCCAACATTATGATTAAATGTGAAAAAATAACTGAGTAAACTTAAAGTGTGTCGATAACAGGGTTAATGGTGTTTCAACATTTCAACTGAAAAAAAGTAAACAAAATACCTATCCCCTGGGAAAAAAGAATCGGCCCATGATTCCGGATTAAGGGATTGGAAAAACCTCTCCACATTGGTTCGTTCCACCCATCTCAACCATTTGTTCAATGGTTGCGTGATACTCACTCTCGGGTAATGCCCGTGCCGCCGTAAACATAAGACTCTGAAAATAACGTGACTGGCGCGCCCCGTTCCGTATTCTCAAGTTCAGATTACATCGTAAGTGCAAAGCACAGAATGAGTGATGAGCTGTGGGAAAAACATTCTTCACGCCTTTTAGAATTCCAGCATGTCTATATGAAATAAAGGTGTAACGTTTTATCGGATCCACCACTAATTTCAAATTTTCCAGAAACCAATCCCAATTATGATCATTCTCAATGTCCACAACTGCGTAAGCAATGGGGAAAAGACCTAACAAAATAAGAAAGAAATACAAAATTAGTTATGTTGATGCATAAAGCAATATTGCATTAGCATTTTCAGAAATGTCGACACATAATTGACGAATGAAAATTGACATATATAAATGATGCAGCATCGCACCGTCTGCCGCGACATTTTTGATAAACCAGATAAAATCTTGTGAAGTGTTAGCAGGAACATTAGAATGTTAACGTAAGATGTGAAAATGAAAACATATCGTCGTTTCCGTCCTTGGTAACCGCAGCTAAAATGCAGCCATTAAAACGAGTTTTTGCGAATGTTCCATCAGGGCGACAGTGTTGAAACCCAAGGATAGATGCGTGAAGGGCAATAAAAACTTGAACAAATCTGTTGGTAGTGGGTTCGATTTGCAAATCAATTCTGCTATTGGGATTAGTAGTCGCCAAAGCATCTACGCACCACTTCAACTTTGCATAGGAATCACCCTCCTGCCCAAATACTTTGTCCATCGCAACCTTCTTACCACCGTAAGAGAAGTAATAACTCAACTCAACACCGTAATCGTCTTGGAACTTTTCTTTAACTTCAGCCGTACTCCAATCTGGGTGTTTTCTGATGTCTTGATCAATTAGGCTGCCAACAAGTTTACTAGACAACTTGGGATCCGCAGGTTTGAGAACAATATCGGAACAATCGTGTTTCGGTTCGTACTCTTTCAACAGAAACACAGATTTACATCCCAATGGTGCAACCGCGTGGACTCTCCAATTACATCCGGGTTTGGAACAAACGGCAGTCACACGACCTGGTTCATTCTTGATATATTTATAGTTATTCTTTGTTGCAATGGTATATCGACCAAGAGCGTGTCGAAAAGCTTTGACACCACTGGGAAATATTTGCCCAATCTCAGTAAATACGTCGCCCCATGATTCACATACTAACTTCTTATCATTATTTTGAGATGTAGAAATTGACCTATCAGTTTTCATACTGCAAAATTGAATAAAATGTTATGAAAATATCGTCAAATGTCTTAACAGGTTGACAAATGTTAATATCAAATCGGAAATGTCGTATCATTCGGGTGAATGTTCACACATTCCTTTCACTGTCCTAAAAATTGGAAGAATGTTTTACCATGGTAAAAAATAGGGGTAAGCAACGGTCGATTTTTTTCGGTTTTGGCTCGAGCCGAAGCCGAACCAATAAGTGACGGTTTGACTAAATCGTCGGCTGAAGTCGAGCCGAACATTCGGCCGGTCGACATGGTTCGACTCGGTTTGGTTCGGCTCGGTTGAGTTCGATTGATCGGTTTAACCGATCACAATTTAGAGAAAATTGTAAACTAATGTCGTTCATTTCATTGCATACACCGAAAATACAAATTAAGAACTTATCATACTTTTCCACCATTACATATGCTGAAAATAAAAATTAAAAATTCATCGTACTTTTCCACGATTACAAAAATAAATAAATAAATAAATAGAAGTACGAATAGAAAATCTATAATTGTAAGTTATTAACTAAGAATAGGTTGTGGTAAATAGAAAATCAGTGAAGACTTACCTTCAAAACTTTTCAATCAAGTTGAATAGGTGGTTGATGAAGCCGACAACAACAACTAGGGAGGAGGACGAATAGTAGTATGGAAGATTCGATTAGGGGTTTTCTAATTTTTTTACTTTTTAGTTTAGCACTTTCTAACTTTACAAATTTATTATTTCATTTTTCCTTAAGGTTCGGTCGGTTCGGTTTGGGCGATTTCTAGAAACTCAAGTCGAGGCCAAACCAAGCCGAATTAGGGTTGTTCGGTTTTTTGGCCGAACCGAGTCGAACGGTGATCGGTTCGGCCTAAAAATCGGTCGGTACGGTTCGACTTGATTTGGTTCGGCCAATTGGTTCGGTTTCTGCTCACCCCTAGTAAAAAATGTTTGAGTTTCTGTGAAATTTTAAATTAACTGGAAAAATGGTGACATTTAACAAAATTTATTAACACATAATACAGTACTGTTAACATTTAACACAATGTTCTACAAATCTACACAATGTTAACACAAACTGTAAGGTTTTGTTACAAAAACAGGAAAGCTTTAGAGAAAATAACAAATAAACTGTACGGACAAATCAAAAAATGAACGTACAAACAAGAAATATGTGGTAAAATCATATGGTCCACACAGCAATGTCTGATCATTTCATAAAATGATGATCACAGTGATCATTATATAGCATTGCAACAAATATGTTAACACATTATAAAGTTAGGTTAACATTTAACAAAATGTTTTCAAAATCTGAACAATGAAAGTATAAAAACAGAAGTTGAGAGAAAAAACCCTAAACTGTACGGACAAATCATAAACATTGCGCACAAACCAGAAACTAATCATCACAAAAGAAGGATGAACAAATAATAAAAAGTTACCTGGTTTTATAGAAGAAGAAGATGATGACTGAAGTTTCTACAGAGAAGAAGATGATGAATGACGGTGATGACTGAACCAGGAAAACGTGAAAAGGGTTATCTCTCCTCGGCTGGGGTTTTTTAGAGAAGAAGATGATGAATGAATGAAGGTGGAATAGATTGAAGATGATGAATGAGGGTGGAATAGATGAAGTATGTCGGCTTCTATAGTCTACAGAGAAGAAGACGATGATGAAGGAAGGAGCAAAGTAGACAGAGAAGAAGATGATGAATGAAGGTGGAATAGATTGAAGAGATGGCCGGTGAGGTTAGAGAGAGAAGAGAGAAAAGAGGGTTTGGTGTTGGACTCGGTTAGGTAGAGAGAGAAAGTAAACCCAGATTATGGAAGGAAAGAGAGATATTTTGGTGAGGGAGTAGTAGTTGGATATATATAGGAGGGCAAACGAGGGATTAGAAGAAACCAATAGGTCATAGAGATACAAGTTGGGAAGAGACGGAGCATAGGGATGTGTATTTGGGTTTGATATGAGTTATTATTTCATTATTGGGTTTTGGGTGAGATAATAATCCTTGTTGGAGTTTTTTTGTATTTGGGGCCCAAAATTTGGGCCTTTCGTCAAAAAATTCTAAAATTATTAGGTCAGTGGGTTAGAAGCCTAAATATAATTTTAAAATGGGCTAGGATTGGGCCAACCGTCCAAAATGGACCGTGAAATGTGATCAGACTGCTCATCGTGTCAATTGCTGCAACTGTTTTATTCGACATGGGGGACTCAGTGCCAACCCATATACTAATTAACTTGCAGTCAAATGAATCAATTCAAAGTTTGTGTTGGTCAGTGGTAGTGCACTCGTACATGATTGATCGCATCAATTGGCACCCCAACGACCCACTACGAGCTTCCGGGTGCCTCATAATCCTGCCAGTGAGTATGTTGAAGATCATTTCAATAGAAACTCAACATTGAAGTGCCTGATTCAATATACAATTTTGTTTGTTTTCTTTATAGCTATGGTTTTGCGAACATATTCTCTGTTATGAAAGAGAGGAGAAGTGTAAGGATGAAGTGCCTAGGATTGTAAGGTGGTCTTTAAGGAATATAGCCGAAACCTTTGATGAGAAGCTTGCCAGTCTGAGAGCTGAACAGGTAATGCATACTACTTTACTTTACTGTGATTTTTTTGTACTGTACATAATATTAGAAGTATAACATTCAGATATTTACTAGGAACATGTTACTAAAAATAAACTAATTCTATGTATTGCACATTGAACCAGGTTAGTGAAGCGTTAGTTTTCCCAAATGATAAAGAAAGCAAGTTATTGTCAACAAAAAAAAAATGTCAAGCATAAGTTAGTTGCAAATCAAGATTGAACATCTTCAAGAAGAAAATGCACAACTTGAAAAAAAATGCATAACTTAAAGCAGAACTGTTGGAAGCTTGCGAACAATTCACTACTATCAATCTCGTGCCAAATTACAAAACAACCAAGTCCAATTTTTATCATTCTCGACATCAACCACAACATAGGCGAGAACTAACAATCTTGAGAAAAACAAGTAATTCGAATTCATTCATAGTAAGATTTTTGTAAAAAAAAATACGTATATAGGGGCAGGAAATTTTTTTCCTCGCATGTTCCTAGCGTAGTTATTTGGTTAAGAAATGAGGTAGTTCCCAGAAAAACAAAAGTTGTACGGGGCAGTAAAACTTGGCTTAACTATTTTTTCCAAAAATATCTTTGCTTAACTACTTACGTTTCAGTGTGTCTGTGTATTCTACATTTTTCTGTTCCCTTACCTTAAACTTTTCTCTTTTTTCAGGTTGCAAATTGATTTCTTCTCCCTCCTGTTATCTAATCCTGGTAAAAAATCTACTGCTCTTGTGAAAAGAGAACCTCTATGGTCTGAAAGTTGGCAAGAAATATTCACACATGTTGGCCAGGAATTTGCTGGAGGTGCTATTGCATTTCGTCATGTTAGTAGATACTCGATCAAACATGGGTACAATTATATTTTTTCGAAGAATGACCGAGAACGTGTAACTTGTGTTTGCAAAAGTGCTAAATGTGATTGCAAAATTCCTGCGGTTGCGCCTCTCAAGTCAAGGTCGATGTTTGTCTTGAAAGTCTATAACCTAGTTCACACGTGTGAAGACTTCATCACTGCTATACGTAAACCTCGACTATGCCCGAAGGTGGACAAAGATATGCAGCTGAGTTACAATGTGTCATGTAGTTGGATGTGTGCCCAATCCAGAGAATCTCAGTACGAGGTATTGTCGATGCCAAGCCATTCTGTTGACTTAGCCCAACGGACTTGCTCATGTCGTAATTGCAAGTGGAAGGAATTCCATGTGAGCATGCAATTCTCTATATAAAAATGAATGGAGGTGATTCATCGACATTTTTTGATGGCAATGTCGCCACCGAAGCATATTATAAAACGTACAACCAGTCTGTTAATCTGGTACCTACGTTTGACAAGCCCAAATCATGACCCAGACACGATGATTCTACCTCCTCTAACAAGGAAACGATCAGGTAGACCTCATACTGCTCGAATTGAAAGTGCGGAAAACTTTCCCAAAATACAGAGGGTATGTGGGCTATGTAATCAGTTGGCCAACTACAATCATGCATCTTGTAATGAACCAATATAGGGATGGGTGAACGTTTGTATTCCCGGTGCAAAAATTTCTTTACTGGTCACTCTACAATTTATGAAATGCATTTCCAATAATTGGTTGCCTTTCAGATATAGTAGAGAGTCTTACGTCAAATTAGTGAGCAAAGAATCCTACAATAATGTGTAGTGGAAGAATTTTCTTGTAAATTTGCCTCATGGAAAATATGAGGTTATGTCAACCAATTATTGACGTAGGACTCTCTACAATTTTCTTGTATATTTTGTTTGGATTGTAGCACGTATGATGGTTTGTCTTGAGGACGAAAAAGTAATTATATACAATCAACTTATGTACATTATAAATTGCAAATGTCAAATTAGTGAGCAAAGAATCCTACGATAATGTGTAGTGGAAAAATTTTCTTGTAAACTTGCCTCGTGGAAAATATGAGGTTAAGGCATTTGCGCCATTTGGTGGAACTTGCCCGTTTCCAATTCAGGTTAGTCGGGAGATAAAAGAGTTTGAGCTTGGCCGAAACCCGGAGTCAATAGCTTCATCATTTTTAGGCAACCAAAATAAGAGTGAAATTAGAGGTATTAAATAATGCCACAAATGTAATCCTCCCAAGTAGTACCCTATATATTGTTTTCTACTACACCAAAAGTAATAAAAACATAGGAAATGGTGAATCAATTAGCACCCTATTTCGGCACGTAAGTACTAATTATACATTGATGATGAAATAATTCAAAGTTCACTTTTCTCTAAATGAGTACTTGTCTTGCTCTCTTCTTCTTGACTACACAATTTTATACCATCACTTGGATAATCTTTTAATTCCTTATTTCCTCCTTCTTCAATTGTTTGGGACTTCTTATATTCTTCCTTACTTTTCCCCCACAAAACACAATAAAGTCCTCCAACCAAAACAATTCCTCCCAAAACACTGAAAAGAACAATTAGAATTTAAAAACATTAAAGAGTTAAAAATTTCTATCTCCTCTACTATAAATAATAACAAGTATATATGTAACTCGGTCTATTGAAATCTGTCGGATGCCACCTTAGAGGTCAATGGTTTGAGGCACACTGAACAATTCAAAAAACAAAATCTGTCAGATTTGTGCATGACTTTCCCATATTAGAGTGCATTTCCCATATTGCGGTGCATAAAGAGAGGCTACCATGGGAAAATAATTATTTGTTGAATACTTGAACAAACAAGAGTAGAATTTTCAACTCTTGCAAACACTTAGTACTTCATATATATATATATATATACATATATATATAGTTTTTGGTTTAGGTTTCGGTAATATGGGTAGCATTGCCGGAAAACAAATAAACGAACAAATGAAAGAAATATGAAAAGCACCTTCCCAAGCTAATGACTTCACCCAAAAGAAACGTGGAAGAGATGGTGGTGATGATCAAAGATAATGGCATGGACATAGCAACAAAAACTGGCCCTTTCTTCTCGATCACCCATGATTGAATATAAAATGCAAATGCTGCTACTACAATCCCCTGCCATGAATGAATGAAATACATATTCTGGAATTAATTAGAAGAACTCGAAAGACAGACTAACAAGAATGAAACTTAATTAAGTACTATTAGAGCATTAATTTTTAGAGATAAAGAAGAAAGCAATATTACAGTATAGGCAATGGCAAGGAGTCCAACATCGAAGTGTAGATGCCAACTATAAGGGTTCCTCTCAAAAGCAATTGCTATGATGAATGACTGAATTGAGCTTAGAAGACACTGAAGAGTTGCAAATAGAAGATGCGAGGGATAACTTTTCATTACTGGTACCTACATGATGGGTATATAGAGAGAGAGAGATCAAAATACACTTTGGCTACACAAAAGCCAAAAAGGTAAGGTATTACAATTAACAAAAGTCACATTACATGACTAATTTTTCTAGTAATCACATTTTTCCATGTGAATGTGTCAAACATGACTTCAATATGTTTGACTAAATCTCGACTGTTAAAAGATGAATGGTCATAAAGAGAATGGTCCAGATTCAGTCAAATTTTAAAAAGAATCTTGCCACATCATTTCGGCAAAAAATTTGTCAATTTTTTTTGTGAACCTAACATTCTCCGTAATTATAAGGCCGACATATATAGATAAATAAAGAGAGAGGGGGAGAGAATAACCTGCAAAATAAGCCATAAAGCCCATAATATGTTGGAGGTGAGAGCAAGAAGGCAACCTTTGATCCATTTCTTGCTGAAACTACTACTAACTTCATGGATATTATTAGTTGGATGGCCAAATAATGGGTGAGGCATAGTCTTCAAGTGTGGTCCCTTATACAAGGCAAGAATTAGTGCTCCACCCAAGCATAAGACAACCCCAGTGATCTTGGCAACTCCGGATATCCTCCTCAAGTTCACTACTTCCATCCTAAATCATTTGCAAATGCAAAGCCTCTTTTTATAAGACCACCCCATAAGGGCCTCAATAGAAATACACAAAAAAAATGGACCCAATACTTAATTTTCGAATTTTTATCATTTAAGAACACAACTACACAACTTATATTTTGTTTGATTGAAATTCCAAATACGATATAACCAATGCAAATATTTTTTGAAACCTTTTTGCAAAGTCAATGTTTTGGGAAAACAAAAATAGTTTCCAGGACACAAAATTTCACAGGGTGCGAAAACCACAAAATTTCCCTCGAACACATCCTTATTCATATATTTCTCTCCATTATCTCTGTCTCTCTCTCTCTCTCATTTTTCTCTCTCCATCCCTCTCCATGCCTTCCTCTCTCTATCTATGTTCCGATAAAGGGACCCCTTTCGATGGACTCTCACATCCAGACGAAGCAACCTTGTCGCCGAAACTTAGAGAGAGAAGAGAGAGAGAGAGAGAGAGAGAGAGAGAGAGAGAGAGAGAGAGAGAGAGAGAGAGAGAGAGAGAGAGAGAGAAGGAAGTGGAAAGAATATATAGAGAGAGAGAAAGATGAATAAGAATCATGATGACGGATTGAAATTTGACGGCCGGAGTTGATGATGGAGGTGTCGCCCGAGTTGATGATATGGAAGTGTCACTGGAGTTGATGGTGGTGGTGGGTGGGAGATATGGAAGAAAAAGAAACTTAAAAACATTAAGGGCGGGTGGTTTTTGGAGGAAAAAAAAGACTACAAAAGATTACAAAAAAGAAACTTTCGTTTTTACTCAAAAATTTGTAAAATTTGTATCCTGTAAAATTTCTTTGCTTCACCTAAACATCGACCTTCCGCAACCATTTCCAAGTTAAGAAACTACGTAGGGATGATCTAAAGAGTAGAAAAATTGAATGATCTTTTTCACCAAAACAAAGAACTCATTGGGAGTTTTGCCAAAAGTTACCATGCAAAGTCACTTTTATTATGTAACTCGGTTCTACGCCAAGAAAAGTCGAAAAGATAATGAGTTACCTGAGCAAAAGGGCAATGAGGAATGTGATGACTGGCACAGTATTAGAAATTGAAGCAGCCAAAGATGCGGAAGTGTAAATGAGTCCAAAGCCATATACGTTCAAGCATATAGTAACCCTAATTACTCGAGATCAAAATTAAAAATCAATAGCACATATATTTAAGTGAACTATACTTCTAACATATAAGCACTTACTATCTAAAGAAGTTCAAAATTTAAGTGATGAAATTGAACAATATTACCCAAACAAAGAAAGGAGGAAAAGCTTGCAGAATATCACTAAAGTTAGAGGTGGAGCTTTCTTCCTACAAAACGTGAATTTAGTGTCAAATCAAGCTCAAAAGAAGCTAAAAGTAGTTCTCATTTTGCTACTATACCATTCGAAAATAATGGCGAAAGGGATGAGAATGATAGTGGCAAGTGCCTGTCGATAGAAAACGAACACAATATTGCTCATGCCACCATTAAAGGCAGCTTTGGAGATCATAAACATGCCAGCATATATTGTTTGTATAATAAGAACTGCAAAATAAGGTTTCTTTCCATCCATTATAGATTGAAAGAGAATGAGAAATCAAATTTCTTTGCAAGTTCTTTGTGATTTATGTACTAATACCCATGTTTATATAAGTTTAATTATGAGTTCTGTTGATTGCTTTCTAATCATCCAGGAGCCATTAAATTCTAGGTAGGGCCAAATATATAAGCAGCATCTCATGCTGTTTTTTTATTTTTATCATCATTTATTATTTATTTTTGCTTTTTCAAAAGAAGAATCCTTTTGCAAATATCGAAAAATCAAGCATCAACAATATACGTAAACAATCTTGTAGTGTAGCTTTATAAAAATTAAAAAAAGGGAACAATTGACTAAATTAGGAATAATGAGATAATGGAAAAATATGTTTGTAGAATGAGCATAAAAACCACCTGTTTTTAGTAATAGGAGCAAAAGTGTTATTTTTGCCTTCATAATTAGTAACATATTTCGGTTTATACCGAACACTTGTTGATCGTCGCATCCTCGTTTTTTTTAGGCCGCGACTTTGGGGAATAAAAAAAAATCTCAAGGGCATAAAGACTACGGTCAACTAGACTTAACCTAAGGGGCATATTCATTTTGAGTCCCAAAATTGATTTTTTCGATTTTTGGTCTATAATCTTCATCTCCTTCCCTATTCCTTTCTCCTACTCATTATCTCTTATATTTCTTTGTCTCCTGTTGATTTTTATCTCTCACAGTTGCTCACTCTCTCTCTCTCTCTCTCTCTCTCTCTCTCTCTCTCTCTCTCTCTCTCTCTCTCTCTCTCTCTCTCTCTCTCTCTCTCTCTCTCTCTCTCTCTCTCTCTCTCTCTCTCTCTCTCTCTCTCTCTCTCTCTCTCTCTCTCTCTCTCTCTCTCTCTCTCTCTCTCTCTCTATATCTCATTTTGTAGCAAAAAACAAAAGACACATGCAATTAAGAATTAACCTAAATTTGATTCCTCCTATTCTTCCCAATTGCATCCGGCTTTTTAGTAAGGTGGTAAAGATCCCCAGGGATTCAACCCTAATTAATCACCAAAACAATGAACATATCAAAATTAAACAACCATTAAACACAGACTATGTGCCTTTAGGATACCCAATGCCTTGCTACCAGTAACGTTTTCATGATGAGAACCAAAGCAATAACGCCTTTTTGCGAATTCAGTCCAAACAATATAAACCTATTTTAGGGTTTTGTTACATTGCATTCACTATCAAAATGACAATGGAAATGATATGTTAGGATTAGGTTTAAGAGTATTATTACATCTCGAGGGGAAATCTTCAACCAGCTACGGCAAAGTCGAAGACATGATAGAGAAGATGAAGATTAAGAGGCGAAATTCAATCAAGTGAATTTTTGGACTAAACAACAAATATGCCACCTAAGTCAACCTTAATTGACAAAGTCTTTATTCCCCTGAGATTTTTCTTTATTCCCCGAAGCCCTGGCCTTTTTTTATCCGTCACTGAGTCATGTTATTCACGTATTTCATTTGCTTCACTAGTCCCTAACATATACATAATTTTTTAGTGGCGTGGCTAAAAATTGGAGGTCTCGTGCGAAAAAAGTTTTGGGGCTTTTTCCGATAAGGTTAAAACATAAATTTCTTTCATACTTCGAGATGATAGTGAATTTTGAGAAAATAAACAAAATAAAGGGAGAGAATTGATCCTGTGACCTGTTGCTTGTTGCATTAGGTGTTAACCAACTATGCTACATTCATTATTTGAACTACTTCACACTGTCAAATAATCGGTGCGGCTAAAGGCCCCCAGTCAAATTGTTGTAAGCTCCATGATTATGCGCAAATGGTGAGATGAGAGGTCTCATCTATAATCCAGGGAAGCTACAACATATATAGAAGTAGATAATGACATAATGTCTATTAATTTTTGCTGCTTCTATTTTAGGATTTCCATTGCAGGTTGCTATACAAGAGGCTATAAGGGATTTTTATCTACTTTAACGCTAGGAGAAAGACCCATGACATCCTAGTTTAAAAAGACATATTGGATTCCATTTTGGTATCTAGTCAAACATAATAGTGGTGTGTTGTTATTATATTAAATGGGAAATGATAGAGTGACTTAGAAATTGGTACTTAGAGGGTGACATATTTCCTCATTTAGAAACAAAAGCGGTCCCCACCGTAGTCAAACTTTGAAAAACTCTTGTCTTTTAGTGATTCCACATTAGCTGGGCATTAAAATGCCCAAAAATTTGGGCACTCTAGCATCTCCCATATTAAATTTCACTTTTATAAACTGATCAAAACAAAGATGAAAATGATTCCGAATTGATATTGAATTAATTTGAGAGGAAGAGCTGCATCTTAAGGTGATAGGGTGCATCTCAGGACGACAGAAGTATATGATTCTGCTACACGTGATGATACTTTTATAAAAGCTTTCTTTAGTCCAGATGAATTATACAGACATCACTGTTTGGGATTTATTACTCAATACATATTGAGATCATAAACTAACCCAATAAACGATGATCATGAAGAATGAAAAGTACTATCAACTGTTGTTTAGGGGTTGCTTACCTACGAACAAACAAAGGTCTACTGGTTTTATCAAACCGAATAGTAGGTGTGCCCTACTAAGAGTTATTATGTCGCGATCTTAGTAAGCTAAAAATTATTTTGCTATTTCTTAGTGTGAAACTGTGAATGATGATATTTTTATATTCGAATATTCCCCTGAAATTATTTATAACTGTCGAATTGTTGTATTTGTTGTACATGTTGCTGGTTGAATGTTTAAGAGTTGCTACAATGAAAAACACAAGAAAAAAATTTAGAACTCCATAATTGATAAATTCCTAAAATAGAGATATTGCTGAAATATTATTAACAGTGGCGTGGCTGAGAAAAACGGAGCCTGGTGCAAAGTTCTATTCGAGGCCCTTCAATAATATAAGACAAAAATAATTTCTTATACATATCATAGTTAACAAACAAAAAATTAACTTTGGTTACTAAATCTATTTTTGATATATTTTAGATGAATGTGAATCAGTATAACAATTGACTATGTTTGATGCTTCAAAGTATTTAAGATGATTTAAAAAAAATATTGACAAAATAACTTGTCAATCAATTATTTTTTTTCAAGAGAAAACACATTAATTTTAATTCTATACAAATGTTCAAGAGTCATTTTTGAAAAAAGAGGAGGAAAACAATAGTTATTAAACTTCCTTTGAATCATTAGCCTTTGAATCATTAGCCCAAAAGCATATATAGTATTTGTAATGGGTTATTTCTCAAATGGCCCCAAACTTTGTGACCAGCTTCCTGCCTGACCCCCTACTTTAGCAATAATTCCCGTATGGATCCCTTTTTCCGTAATCTTTAACTTTCCGTTACTCTCTCCTCCATCTCATTTTCTCTCTTTGCCAAGTCACCTATCACGCCACATCATCATCTTCTCCGGCATAACTCGCCGGCCGGCAAAATTTCCGGTCGGCCACCTTCAATTTTTTTTTTATTCTCTATCTCTCTCTAAATTTTTTTTATTTCCTTTCACCTCTCTCTCTCTCTCTCTAAACTCCGGCGAAGGGGGTTTCCCTTCGCCGGAGGTCTGTTGAACAAACCATTGAAGGTCTCTTCGTCATGAACAGACCAGGTCTGTTCAACAGACTTGATCTGTTCATCACGACAGACCTCCGGCGAAGGGAAACCCCCTTCGCCGGACTTTAGAGAGAAAAGTGAAAGGAAATAAAAATAAATTTTTTTTTAGAGAGAAGAGAGAGAATAAAAAAAATAAAAATTGAAGGTCGCCGGCCGGAAATTTGGTCGGCCGGCGACTTATGCCGGAGAAGATGATGATGTGGCGTGATAGGTGACTTGGCAGAGAGAGAAAATGAGATGGAGGAGAGAGTAACGGAAAGTTAAAGATAACGAAAAAAGGGGGCCATACGGAAATTATTACTAAAATAGGGGTTAGGCAGGAAGCTGGTCACAAAGTTGGGGGCTATTTGAGAAATAACCCATTTGTAATTGATATTTAGAAAGGACAAAAAAATGAAAGTATTGAGATTTGAACTCTTGACCTCTTCTTTGTAAAATAAGGAGGTCACCAAATGAGCTACAACTAAATATTGATAATGGTTTAGTCCTTCAAATGTTTATACCAAGATAAGTTATTCGAGGGCCCCCAAGTTCTTCGGTTTTTCTTGTCGTTTGAGGGGGGTCTGGTGCCGTCGCAGCCCAGGGCCGGTCCTGACACTTTGGTGGCCCAAAAGCGAATTGTTAGGATGTGGCCCCTATGCGGTTTAACTTCCATCATATTTATACGAACTTCAACCGTTTCTCATCCCTAATTATTTTGGAACTTAATGGAAATAATATATTTTTCGAAGTGGATAGAATTTCTTCTGAAAATGTAGTGGTCTCTTATGATTTTTTCTTGTTTTTTGTATTTTTTTTTTGTTGATACTTCTTGTCTTTGTGGTTAAGTGACCGAACAACATATTAAAAATAAAATATTATTTGTTCTTTATACTAATATTTTAAATATGACCTGTCTAAGATTATTATTCTATACAAATAAATAAATTGATTAGACGCATCTAAAAGAAGTGTTTGACGAAAGATGTAGCTTCTTGATCATGGATCTAATCTATAAATTGATTTGATGACTTAATTTTTGAATAGATAGAAAAGAAAACTTTGTCCATCAAAAAAAAAGATAGAAAAGAAAATTTATACACTAGTGAGAATATTGTTATACCAACCTAACATACGAAGACTATCCTTCATAAAAAAAAAAAACATAGGAAGACTATGATTATTATCCAACATTTTCAAGAAACAAAGTAGTTTTATGATTTCATGCCATCATTTTACTAGATATGGTGCTAGATACAATTAAGTTCTATAAAATTTGTCATTTGTTTATGAGAGTAGTTGTAGTTCATTTGGTTTGAGTATGAGATTAGTATTCGAATCTTACAAGCTTGGGGAAAAAAGATCAATATTGAGTGAACATTTGTAATTGGAAATTGTTTTCCAATGATACATAATAGATAAAAAAACTATAAAAATAAGGTTTCAAGGTTCTCGAACTCGTTCCACTTGACCTTACAAATGGGGCCCCAAGGTCCGAAGCTAGGTTTCGCCTGCTTTGGTCTCAGGCTCGACCCTGCGTCGCACCTATAGCACTCCTTCTTCCACGCCCCTATGAATCGACATTAGTTGAGCAAACAAGAATACCAAATTTGCTAAACTTTCTCATTATCATTCACATTCACAATTAAATACATCACGATCACTAGCAAGTGACTATGATAACAAGTTGTCGGCAAAGATATATAATATTAGTTAGAGAAAAAAGTGGGGCGAGCAATCCGTCGAAATACAAAAACAATAAAAAAAAAAGTTAGTTGCGAAAGATTACAACTTTTGTAGAAACATACCTACAAAGATATTAGAGTTTAACCAAAGATATTAGAGTGAGACTAAGAGATGCCAGTAGGAGAGGCTCGAAGAGTTTCTTTCACATTTGTAGAAAACCTATGAAAGAATCAAAAGAGGTAAACAATGGCCATTTGATGAACAGTTAAGATCTAATACTCATCTGAAGGGTAAAGGAGTCGGGTAGAAGTTTTACTCGAATCCGCCCACTAACGCCAAGCAGAAAGGCGAGATCTACCCTATTGGGTCGTGGTTGCCCAGTGGACTCTTGATTGGGTGCCTACGGGCAGGTGCGGACCCACAAATTATTTTCCCACCCGTCTTAAAGCATGGCCCTATAATTGTATTTAGGGAACTTAATAGTTTGCCACGTTTACTATGCGAGGTGGCGAAAAATATGATGAAGTGATAACGTTCATCAGTACCAATGCCATTAAGATCCCTTCTCTTCCGAAAAACTAAGAGCATCTCCAAACGTTCCTCACTTCTCTATATTTAGATATTATCCCTTCTAATGATTTCTCTATAATTTGAAGATTAGTAAATAGTGTGTCTCCAAATTGACTCAAACTAAAAAAGAATTGACTCACTATTCACATTTCTAGATAACTGCGATTTTGATAAAAATGTGTTTGTGGTCCTTTTTCTATATAATTCATATTTGGACACTTGATATGTCTTACAAACTGACATTTATGTCACACTTATAACTTAAGTAATAAATAATATTATTATTTTATATCATAACTAATAATTAATATTATCAATTAACATTCAAATTAGTAAGTAATGTTATATAATTAACTAAGTAAAGTATATCATACTTCGATCTTTGATATATTTTATATTAAATCATTTATATCCCACCACACTTTTATTATAAATAACTTTATTCATTAACATTCATATTAAGAATACGTTAGAATAAATAAATAATATTATTAACTAGTCTTTTAATTAATGGACATAGTTAATAATATTAATTGCTTTTAATTAATAGAAATATATTTATTGATATAGTACATTTGTTTTATTTATTTATTTGATACGTTATATATTTAATTTGTTATTATTTAAAATCTAATAAATAAGATAGTAAGTTTTAGAAAATAATATTATTAATCAGCATTTTAACAAATAGACACTATATTTAATTCATAACATTAATCGCTATAAATTAAAATAAATTATATATTCGTTTTCTTAATATAATATAGTTGTTTTTTATTTTGTACATTATATATTAAATTTAAATTATTAATTTAAAAATTAAATAAATAAAAATAGCAAGTAAGTAAATTTTAAATTAATAAAAAATAAACGTCAATATAAATACTTGAATAGTAATTTGCGTTTATTCCAAATGAGCTTGTCAAGATTTGCGTCTTAATAGTAATGAACATTTCTCTAGTAAAAAAAAGATGTCAACAGAAAAATAATAAAAAAGATAAAACGTCAATATAAAGACTCTGATTTATAAACAACATCAAATATTACTTTTCACGATTTCTCATTGTCTTTATAATATCTTAACCTTAATGTTATTTGGTTTGCACGGCCGTAATTGATGTATTAGGTGTTGGTGGTTTCATGTGGATTAAGGGGAAGAATTTTTTCATATTTGTTAAGCAAGGTTCAGTGGTTACTTTGAGAGATGAGTCTCAGTTGATTAGTGATCGCATAAAGGACCTTCTACACGAGGTCATTTCTTTATTTATTTAGTGTATTTCTTTTGTTATCCTCGATAATGAATGAGGTAGGATGTCCTAATTAATAAATATTATTAACTAATACCAAAATTAATAAAAGAATGAGGTAGGATGTCTCAATTATTAAAGATTATTAATTAATATAAAAAATAATAAAATAATATTATATTTGGATAATCCTTGATAAATTTTATAAATAGACATTTATATCACATCACTCTTGCATATTAATTAAAAAGTAATTTTGTTAATTAGTATTCAAGTTTATAAATATGTTATGATTAATAATAATATAATTAAATAGTATGTAATTGATAGCTAACATAAATAGTATATTTGTTTTTTCATATAATATATTTATTTTATTTCATATATTATATATTAAATTTAAATTATAAAATTATAGAAGTTAATAAAACTAAATATATTATATATTTTTAATCTTCTCTTTGTATCTAATCGTATTATTTCACTTAAAGACTCTGAAATCATCTTTTTTTAATACTTTTATATGCCATCACATAGACAACTCAATAAGACAATTTCCCGTATAAAGAACCCTTAAGACAAGTTTCAAGAACCCTAAACATTCATCTCCTTCTATCACTTTCATTTCAAGATTGAACATTTAATCTAGATAAATTTTACATTTGAAGATGATTTGAGATCATTGAATATTTTAGTTGAGCAGAAGAGATAGAGAGAAATAAAGAAATTAATAGGAGAGATCGAAAGAGATAAGGATGGGAAGAAGAAAACAGGAAAGAGAAAAACATTAGGAGATAAAGGAAGAGACATAGATGGCAGTGGTGGTTAAAGGTAATAGGAGGCAAAAGGGATGGGATTGATTCTCGTTAAGGTCTAAGATAGTATCCCCTTCTCTGTGGCGGAGCGATACTTTGGTGGTGGTGGCGCCGCCTCTCTTTTGATCTTCACTCTCTCTCTCTCTCTCTCTCTCTAATCCTTCCCATTCTCTCTTCTCTCGTTCTCAGTCACACTCTATCTCTCTCCGTCTCAGTCTAACAAACTCTCGCCCGATCCGGCGAAGGTTTCATCTCTTTCCCCCTCTATCTCTCTCTCTCTTTTACTGTTAATCTGTTCGTGGTGGTGCGATTTGATAATGGCAAGATCTGGTTGTGGTGGCGTATTAATGACGACGACTCTAGTAATTCTGGTGTCATATCAAATCGATTGATAATAAATCTTTCAATGGTTAATGAAAAAATATATTTTTTTCTTTACTTTACCCCTTCCTTCTATTTAGAGACTAGATTATTAGATAGATTAAAATATGTGAGAAGAAATCAAATAAATAAGGATATAAAAGAAAAGAATCGGGTGTTTTTGTAACATCCCATGTTTTTAAAGTTAGTTTAAGGACTATTCGACAATTGGGTCAAGTCAAAAGAGAGACCAAATCAGCAAAAAGGACAATTTAGGAGGTATTTTACGAACAGGCCAAAACCAGGACCAAACTGTAAATATGGCAGATTTTAAAAGCGGATAGATATGCTTGGTAATGGTGGGTGGTGATCATTGGGTTCTTAATTTGATTGGTCAATAAGTTTGAATTGGATTTCATCAAAAACAAAAATAAATAAATAAAAAAATTAAATTGGAAATGGGTTTATCAAATGTTGCCTTTTAATAATATTTTATTCATTCTTTAACCAAAAGTGTTTGAAAATTTTAAATTCATTTTAAGTGCACCACGTCACTAGCTGCATGCAACTCCACGTTGTTTAACCTACCAACCCCCTTAATACCTATTTTCTTTATTTCATAATTCATCTTCAAAACACAACTCATTCTCAAACACAGAAGCTGAGAAACGAAATGGGGTTTTAAAGTTATAAACTTAATGATTTTCTTTCGCCGATTTCTTCACGATATTTTGTCGAAATTCACTGAAACTTCTTCCAGGTAATTCTATTCGACTTGTTCTACGTATCTATCCGTTCAGAATTTTCAATTTCGTCCAAATTTGATGGTTATTTCGATAACTGTATAGTTGTACTAATTTCATTTGGGATCGAAATTTAGAGCTATTTAGACAATTATTATTCGATTTCTTATAATGATTTATGTTCAGGATCATGTTTAGAATGTTATGGACCATTTTGGGGTGACCATATATAGACGAGGTGCTGCCGAATTATTTTACGACTCAAATTTCAGATTTGGACTAGTTTTGGGAATGAATTGGAATAGAGATGGTTACCCAAATTTTGTCGTATTTCATATAAATGGACAATTTCGGTTATAGATTTATATTATAATGTTCATTATATGATTTGTCAGCTTATGAAGATTCTAACATGAAAAATATAATTTATGGGAAGTCGGTTGGTCGGTTGGTATGCATTTCAAGTATTCAGTGGACATGGCTATGAAAGTTAGAGATCAAATTGATTATTCGAAGTCTTCCAGCGTTATTGATTGTTTTCGTGTTTTAAGTTTTCATCGTTTTCTCTTTGATATTGTCTTTATTGTACGAAGGTTCTTCGTTTAGAACCTAGTGATTCTATCCGATTTTTTGGTTATTCTTCCTTATTCCAGAATATGCGAATGAGGAGGAATTAGGTCGTCTGGTAGGCGGGAGGTCTTTGGTGATGCAAGGACTGAGGTAGGGGTTCTGAATCCTTTATCCAGCATGGTTTTATAGATAATGAATATGCTAGATTCTATAGTTATATATGCGCCATTATAACTAGAGTTCAGGTAGCATGAAACTCGATTTATGTGATGAACTGAAATATGCTTGAAATGTTTTGATGCGATATGAGAAATGTTTTCGAACTGATTTTACGATGATTGTGAACTACTGGGGATTTTCTTGTATGTACCCGACTGCGGATTATGTCAACCTACGGGCATGTAGCCATTGAGGGTAGGATGACATGCGGACACGGTTGTGATCCGTGTGAGACCGGTGAGGTGGGCGACACTAGTCATGAGACCTGTGGGAGTAGAGTGCTTCACTTGCTGGCCATTGGTGCTCGTGCCTCCAGCTCGAGGCTCAGGGCCGTACACCCTGACCGCTCGACTGGGAGGTGACATTGATTGGGAATCCCTCTGCTTTGTGGCGATATGACTCTTGGTTGTTCCACTTCCGTGTTTGATAAGATAATGAATCGAATATGAAGATTGGTTTTGATAAATGAATGAAACTGATTTTAAAAGATCGCATTAGATGCATGACAGGGTACCGAAGAGAATGAGGTTCAGGTCCTTCCATGGTAATTGGGGGACGGCTCTCTTATTCGAACTCGGTGATCAAAAACGTATTTAGATACTTAAGGTATATATGTATCATGAGGTAAACTCTTCAATGATTGCGGAGTCCCTTAGTGGGAGAGAGGCTTACCGGCTAGGGGTAAGTTTCTTTCTCGAGGAGACGTAGTGCATTAGCTAGTGCCATAAATGGGCTGGTACTATCTAACGCACTCTAGGATCTCCTGAGGAACTCTCCTCTTATTGGGAGCGCACCATGGGTGGGCAGCTAATCACTGCTATTGCTTGCTAGATTAAGGAAAACGTTTTGTATATAGTATATACAGTAACTGGTTTGATAACTCGTTTTGTCATGATGTTTACAACTTATTAAATGAACCTTTGAAAATGTGATGGATTTTGGATTGGTCTTCTACCAGAATAATTCATGTCGGTGAGTATTCTGACCCCCTGCCAGTTGTTAGTGTGCAGGTGCTTGGTTTTAGCCTCGAGGCGGAGTTGTATTCCAGTCGGTGATCTTGTCTAACGAGGCTAGAGGTGTTACATCGTTTTCTTTGGTTTTCGTTTATTGGCTTCTCGTTATTTTAAAGTTATGTATTTATTGCAGAAACCAAACTCTAATATGTATATACGTAACACTTAGAGTTGTTTATAGATTGTATCGTTGTTTATGAGGCTTTTATATTTTTGTGGTTCGGGTTTCGATCCGAAACTGAGTTGAGTTTGTTTAGCTTCCGCTCGATAATTTATCTCTTTGTGTATGCGAATGTATGGTTTGCATGACAGGTTTACAGGTGCGACCGGTTCGATTTACAGAGGAGACTCTGTCGGATTTTTGTCTCGTCTGTGAGTTGCCGGGGCGTTGTCGGGTCTATTTTGGGACACGGGGCGTCACAGTTTCTGGAGGCCAAATTTGTTATATTATCTCATGATGGATCAGCGAATGAAATTATAGGGCCGAGCTGGATTTGAACCAGCGTAGACATATTGCCAACGAATTTACAGTCCGTTATCATCAACCACTCGGACATCAACCCAGGAAGAATCTTTTTTAGACTTGTGGATAATCCACGATCAACCTCCTTTCGTAATATCCTACTCCCAGGGGAAGTCGAATCTCCGCTGCCTCCTTGAAAGAGAGATGTCCTGAACCATTAGACCTGGTGGTGCGATTGGATTTTATGGCAAGATCTGGTGGTGGTGTGGTGGTGGCCAGGTTTTTGTGGTAGTGTTTAGTGATGGTGGTGGTGTGGTGGTGGAGAAGAGGGTGGTGGATAATGATGGTGATGGTGGGTTTTGTGGTGGTGTTTAGTGATGGGTGTGTAGTGATGGTGGTGGTGTTGTGGTGGAGAAGAGGGTTGTGGGTTATGGTGGTGATGGTGGGTTTTGTGGTGGTGTGGTATGTGGTGTTTACCGATGGTGGTGTGTTCCGGTGGTGGTGGTGGTGAGGAGAAAGGTAGAAGAGAGAGGTCATTTAGTATTTCTATATATTTAATACAATAAAATTGGCAGTTCCTCAGTGGTGGCGGCGTCTTCTTGGTAATGCCGGCGGCGACTCTCTCGGCTGGGGCACTTTCAGTCTTAGTTATATTTTGTCGACCTTTAGGGTCTTTTATTCTCGATCTATAGGGTCTTTTTGTTGACCTTTAGGGTCTTTAATTCTCGATCTATAGGATCTTTTTGTTGACCTTTAGGGTCTTTCTCTCCCTTCATGAGACACTTTACATTTGAAGGTATGTAACTCTCATGTAATTTGCAATGAATAAATTATCATCCTTGTAACATTGTGATGGTATCACTTATGAATGAAATTTGAGTTCACTTGGTCAAAAAATAAAAAATAAAAAATAAGTAAACCTTTTTAAACATTTTCTATCATAATTTATAACAATTGCCTTATCTTACATTAAAATATTTTAAGAAACTTATATGCTTATAAAATTACTAACGACATGAGGGTACTTGTTTTTTAGTTTATTTTTATAATAAGTACTTTAAATTTCACAAAGTACTTATTCAAATTTTTTTTTTTTGTTGAAATTGTACTTATTCAAATTAGTTAGTCTTTCTATACATACATTTGTTGTTACCGTCATAAATAAGGAAGTTCATCTCCAACCTCTAATTTATCAAATTCACCTCACATAATCAAATAGTAGATTGCATATAATCAAACGCATTGAATCCTCTTATGGGAGAGTGACAGTGGCGAGGCTGAGAAAATCAGGGTTCGGTGCGAAGTTCTATTCGGAGCCCTTCGATAATATAAGACGAAAATAATTTCTTATAAATATTATAGTTAACAAAAATAATTAACTTTGGTTACTAAATCCATTTTTGATAAATTTTACATGAATGTAAATGAATATAACAATGACTATGTTTGATGCTTCAAAGTATTTAAGACAATTTTAAAAAGATATTTAGGACAAAATAACTTGCCAATATTTGTAATTGATATTTAGAAAAAAAAACTGAAAGTAGTGAGATTTGAACTCTTGGCCTCTTGTTGTAAAACAAGGAGGTTACCAAATGAGCTATATGTAAGTTAGGATTATGTTATAGTCCTTCAAATATTTATACCAAATAAGTTATTCGAGGGGCCCCAATTTCTTCAATTTTTCTTGTCCGTCGCACCTATGGCACCCCCTCTTCCACGCCCCTGATTATTAATGAACTGAATTATCAAACTTGTAGATGAACCCTTATATATAGTGTAGGGTTTCTTAATCTTAAACGACTTAAATTAAAAACTACTATAGAAACGAAGGTGCAGAATATTATCATAATAACTAAAAATACCTAGATCTTTTCTTATTAAGTATAAGTTATCAAAATATTATGAGTATTAATTGGTCAAGTTTAAAATAATATGAGAAACTACTAATCAGGTCATTTTCTCTATTTTCCTTCCTAAAATATCCTTACCAATTAAAATATATTTTCTATCTCCAAAAACTTAAAAGATTTTAGGGTTTTTCATCATTTTCAAGCTCTCCTCTCTCTCTCCAAATTTTCTCCAATGGCGACAAATTTCAAAAAATATTATGTCAACAAAATAAGAGTTTACTATAAAAGGTCTTTTTTGAAGGCCTGGTAGATGGAAATTTCTGAAAGTGGTCCGACCTTGGCACAGTCTTGGTTCTTCACCGGAGCGTCTTTTTGCATCAATTGTTTTAATTTCGCATGATCCTGACACCCGCGGTTTCATTATGGCACTTAAGCCTCTTCTCTTTTATTTTAGGCTACATCAAATCTTTCCTTTCATTTATCAGTCAAAACCTCTAAAGTAAATAATTACATAGAATATAAAAAATTTACGTGGCTCGGTTTATTAGACCTACACAACGGCGAATAATGGCGCAATAATTTCTACTATGAATGAAGTACAAGTTACAAAGATATCCTAGGGTTGCAATTTATATAGCGCATTGAAAATCTTAATCCCACCGCCTCACCGCCTCAATTTTTGATAATCAATTTAATTAATTGATTTTCTTACAATCATTTGAAAATAGTAAATTTTGTTTATTTGTCTGTCAAGCAGATTAATTTTTAATCATTTTTATTTAAAATATCTTTTATAGAAATCATTTTTTTCACTAATAATTTTAGTATTGGATTATTTCTCTTCGAAATATACCCTTTTTCGGCTTGCGGCGGTTTTAAACATTGTTAACTCATGAAAGACAAAAATTAATTTAAAAGTGTCACCAACCGTTCAACCGTGATACATTTGAGTGGAAAGAAACTATTTGAGGAGACAAAAATTAATTTAAAGATCAATAAAATGAAATTTTCTTATATTGTTCTTTTCACTAAGATGATCAGTCAATCATATAAAATAACATTTTTTTGAGAATTGTTTTACTGTGATTTTGTATGGAAAAAATTGAGAGGGTAGATAATAATTTTTCACTGCGGACTGCCACCATTTTTTTCTCACTATTTCGGCGAAGAGAGAATTTCCTTCGTCGGAATCCTCCTCTGTCTTAGACGAAGGAAAAAGGGTCTCATGTGAAACACTAAAATTCTCGATGTTACTCCATGAATCTCTCAGTTTCTCTCTCCTAATTGTTGCGGCAAAGGAGAAGAGTTTCACTTGAAATCTTAAAACTCTCCATGCGGGTTACCAATAAGGGCATCCTTCCTTATTTTGTTGGAACAATGGAAAGATAGAGAGACATTGGTATGGTTCATCTAAGATTTTTCACACAAAACTTGAATTATCCCGATACAAAATGTTATTCTCCAACTCATCGTCATTAATTTAACATTCTTTTTTTACAACACTAAGCTATTTAGAATATTGATAGAGATTATTTTTTACTATTAAGATAATTTAATATTTATGAACAACTGAATATTTATTGATTTATTAATTTTTAGATTAATTTTTGTGTGAATGAACAGATGAATGCATAGAATTAAATTTTATGGTCACACTTTTTGTGATATATAGGTTTGTACACAAGGTTTATGAATTTTGTGAGTGTGGAGGTTTATGTGAATATGGTCAATGGATGTAAATAGGTTATTTTGTTTTTAATTTGAATACTTCTCAAAAATTGCAAAACTTGTGTTAGGAGCATTTGAATTTAAAAAATTAGTGTACACGTTCTTAAATATCCAAGAGTCAACAAACGTTAAGGATTTTTAGACGACGTAACTGTTTGAATGATAAAGTTAGTCAAAGTCAATTCTTGCCCCAAACTAACAAAAAGAACATATTCATGACCCAAACTCATCACCTGGTAGTTTATATTTGCACCTTTCGCAAAATAACTCTCCTTTTTTATCATGTTTTACCAAAACTAGCTCTTTTAAATTGGGGTAAATTTGTAAAGTCATTTCATTTTAGTGTGGATTAAAAAAAACAGTACCTTATTAGATTTTATTCTTTAAAATAATTTAGAATATATAAGGTTGAGATGCTACTTTGGCTTTTCATGAAAAAATGTTAGTGTGGTATGCCATCATACGATGAGATATATGCCTAGTTTGTGGTTGATTAATCGATATATTTTAGTCAGCCAAGCTGTTCAAGGAGAAAGAGGAAAGGAGATTCTTGCTCAACTATGGTAACTTGATCCTCAGGATGTCAACTTGGGAGGCCCTAATTAACGGTGCAGAATAATATAGGTTTAAGCATCTGAACTTAGAACTATCTGTAAGACAAAATAAATATGAGAGGGAGAGAAGAGTTGTATTGATAGTTGGATGATCTATTAGCTATTACATATGAAGCCTTTATATAGGCTCAAGGAACCAACATTAATAATAGCCCATCCAATGTGGGACTATTTAACATGACTCATATGACACTCTATTCTCTAACACTCCCCCTCAAACCAATGTACTTATCAAGATTGATAAGTGCAATGGTTTGATACAATAAAACTTCACTCATTACATTAACATTTAATAAAAAAAAAAAGGCAAAACAACTTTTGTTCTTCTCTTGAATCAATGATGATTTGGCTTCCTCTATAGGCTTCCTCCATAATATACTCCCCCTCAAACTTATGGGACTTGCAAGTGTGGAAGACCATGAGTTTGAATAGATTTCCCTTGATGATGCTTCAAATTCTTACTACTAATGTTGGTGTTGCTTTAATGTGTGTGCTTGAGGTAAATAAGATGTAGATTAGTTGTAGTTTTGGCCCACTTGGGCTTTAAACAAGAAAGAAGAAGCATGATAGCTAGGCCCACTTGAGAATGAGAAAGAAAGATGAAAAGAGAGAAAAGCTTAGCCTACTTGGGCTTAAAAGAGAAAAGAAAAAAACATAATAGATTGGCCCACTTGGGCTTGAAAGAGAAAAGAGTTGAAAGAGAGAAGCTTAAAAGCTTGGCCCATTTGGATTTGATAGAGAAAAGAAAAGCTAAATAGCTTAGCCCACTTGGGCATGAGAAATGGAGAACAAAAATAAAAATTGAATGGTTGACCCACTTGGGCTCGAAGAAGAAAGATATGTGAGAAAAGTAAAGTATGAAAATGGATTTTAGATGCACACTTGAAGACATAACCACACAACAAGACACATATAGGCACCACAATACTTAAGGTCTTTTTTTTTTTTTTTTTGAAAGCACCAAAAAGTTCTAGCATAATTCTTGAGAGCACACCGGGGAAGAAGCCAAACAATGTGAAACTTAGTCAACCGAGATTATATAGGCACCCACGTAATTAGAAGTTGAAACCCTAAATCTCCTCCCCCATTCTTTTGTTTTTCCTGATTCAAGGAGAGCCTTCTTCTACCCTCACTTTCTCTATCTAAAAACTCAATAAAATCATGGCTTCATGTTCTAATCAATCCGACAATTTCAAACCGGTTTTCTTGCAAGTATATTTCAAACCGGTTTTTGAGTAAAAATGAACACAAGTTCTTCATTCCTCCACAACATCTCTTGATCTAACGATTGTAGAGTTTCGAATCTATGGATTTTCGAACTTCGAATCTATGAAGTTTGATTGTAAAACAAAACAAGTTAAGAAGAAATTTGAACATTAAAAGAGTAGTTCATTATGAAGAAAGAGATGAGTTAGGTTAAGGAAAGCAAGTGTGATGTTTAGATTGATAAAAAGAGAGACAAGAGAGATTATAAGAAAAGATGAGATAAATGAAAAGTTAAGAAATAGATGAGACTAAGGAGAAATGAATACAATCTTTTCTTAGAACTTGATTTTAATGGATTGAACATGGATAAGAACTTTAGAATGGGGGTTTTAGAGGGAAAAAGGGTTTAGAAATTTTAAAGTAGAGAATGAAAGAGAAAGAAGCCAACATGAGTTTGAACATTGTTTTTTTTTTTTTTTCTTTTTTTATTTTGAGTTTTAAGAAGAAGAACAACATTTGGGAAAACAACTACCAAGAAGAAGATGTTCATGGTCATGGGCAGAGATTGATTTTTAAGATTGTGGGTTTGAAAGGAAGGCCACCATGAAAGTTGAACAAATATAGTTGTTTTAAGATTGTGGGTTTGCCCTATTCCCTGGTGCTCTCAATAATTATATATTATGGAGGAAGCCTATAGAGGAAGCCAAATCATCATTGATTCAAGAGAAGAACAAAAGTTGTTTTGCTTTATACTCTTTTAGATCTTCATCTCCTACTATTAATAAGTAGGGATAGATAGATCTAAGAGTTAAAGATTGATCTTCAATCCTTCAAACTTTAATGGTGAAAACCATTGTTGAAGACTTACATGAAGACTCAAAATCTTTGAAACTTGACTACTAAAATAAAAAAAATCTAATTTATTTCATAGAAAAAGAAAACTAGATAATATTCCGGCAATACTCCGGCGGACGGTAGCCATTGACGGACTACCGCCGCCGGTTAATCGGAAACCCAAGGATCTAACTCTTTAGAGTTTATAAGCTCTTGATACCATGTAAGACAAAATAAATATGAGAGGGAGAGAAGAGTTGTATTGATAGTTGGATGATCTATTAGCTATTACATATGAAGCCTTTATATAGGCTCAAGGAACCAACATTAATAATAGCCCATCCAATGTGGGACTATTTAACATGACTCATATGACACTCTATTCTCTAACACTATCATACATGAGAAGTTAACATATATGGCTCAATCTTGCAACAAATATATCTATATAACAAAACACAAAAGTTGTGACTAGGATAAGCTGACTAGGACAAAAAAGGAAGAAAATTGCCAACTAGATTGGAAAATGACAGCTTGTCCGTATAATCTACCCTAAATTAATTAGGAACCGTCAATGAAATCTATGGTCCTTATTCCTTAAAACCCTTCGTCTTCCTCTATGGGCGGTTTTGCGCCCCTTCCTTTCCTCACCGACGATTTTAAGTCCTGAATTGCACTTTAGCTTTTTTATCTTCTCCATTAAAAGGAATTCTTCTAAATACAAGAGGAAGTTTGTCGATGCAGTAGTAAATCAACCGTCCTTTCTCTCTCTATTGGGAGAAAATTTGGTCATGATGTTCCATGTTCTTCTTTGCCTAATGAACCATATTCTTCTTTTCATTTCTATTATTTTCTCTCCCTATTTAAGACGGCAGCAATTTGGAAAACAAGGTACCACCTTCTAATTTCTCTCAAAATGTAATCAAATTATCATAAAATCAAGTTTCTAAAATTCTTAATTTGTTGTTTTATAACTTTTATAATCATACTCATTTGTGCATCAACTTTTTTTGGGCAGTGGTATTGATTTAGGGTTTAAATTACTAATTTTGTGATTGAAATTGGTGGTTGGTAAAAGGGGTTTTAGACTTTTAGTTTGTAATGAACACATTTTTGTTTTAAAAAACTGGATTGAGTCAATCAATTGAACTTGTTGCAGGAAATGGGTTATATGATTCTCTGGGGCCTTACATATTCTACTTCATTTTCAATGTTTTCGTTTGCTAGAAAAATCATCAAGTTATCCTACTTGTACTAAAACTCCATGGAAGATTTTGTTTATGTTGTGCTCGGAAAACTGCAAAATATTACATCTTCATGTATGTATTCTTATTGTTCAGTGTTCTTCTTTTTGCGAGTTTTTTTTTTTTTTTGTCACCAAATCTCCAGTGGAGTAGAGAAATGTATATTGATCGTATTGTCTTGGTATAATTCATTCAGATGTTTAAGTTTATTAATTAAACATTTTCAGGGCGCGTCAAAGTAAATTTGTTAGTAAAACCGGTATTGGTATTGAGCTGCTCCCGCTGCCAAGTCTCCAGGTTTTTCTTATATACATTTTCAGGTTATTGTTAATTTATTAATCAATGGAGATGGAAACACTCTTATAAGAGACAATAAGAATCAATATTCCATCGAAACAATGTTCTGCCATACTCTTTTATAAGAGACAATAAGAACCAAAATCCTTGTGTCGCTTTACTGTATAATTCTAGAATTGGTGATGCTGACATAGGTCTTTATTTTCAGCTTGTGGGTTGGCTCTCCCCAGAAGAACTAATGTCTCCTACTCTTTTTGGTGCATTTGAGAACAAGAGTGCTTATGTGACTAAGGTAATAGTCTTTTATGTTCAACATCATCATCCTCTTTCTTATTCCTAAGAAATGACATGCTTGACTGGAACATTTTTTTGAACATGTTTATCCCAATTTGTCGCTAATGTTCTAATATGTTTTATCTTTATTGATTACGAGGGACTGTCATCTCATGAACTAATTCAATTTATCAGAATATCTTGTGGCATTGGTGGACTCAGAGTTGTAGGATAACATAATCTTGAAGTATATATTACAGGCTTAGGTAGTGATGGAAAGCCGATAATAAATCCTATATTTTACAACACAATTGTTGGAACCTTAATGGCAAAATCTGTGGTACAAATGATCCCGAGGACATTCTAAACCGTGGAGGATGTTAACTTCTTAGTGGGAGTTTTTGAGCTCGGAATACTAAGTTCATGGATTTGAAATCTCTTAGAAGATCCAAGATTTAGCCGCTCATGAACATAGCAATTCAGACTAACTTCTACGTTTGAGTGATTGAAATAAACTCAATCTGATGCTTTTATGGGGTAATGGTGATTAGTGTATTGTTCTGAATTTTTTTACTTTCATTAATTTAATAAATGGGACGAAAATGTTTCTCATTCTTTGAATATTTTGACACTTCTATATATACAGTAGTTTCTACTTTCAAATTGATTAAGTTTGTTAATTATTACGGACTCAACCACTATTAGTTTTGGGATAAATCGACTTCTATTTTAATGTTTATCAAGGTATTTGATTTGGTTTCTCTATTGAAAGAGGTTATCAAGTGCGTAATAACAGAAAACCTATTGTTTTACGAGTTGGTCAATAATAACAAATCCACCACTTTATAACATTTAAATTGTTAAAAAAAAATTTCTGTGTATAACAAACTGCAATTATTGTGAATAAACTTACATTTCTTCTAGAGATATATTTATTCCTCTTAAATTATTTCATAAATGTTCTCGAATAACTTATGAATATCACATCACGCAGCTTAGAAAATTTGTAAGTGTGACATTTGTTCTACAATTATTAGTGTTCTTTGAGGCCGATTTTTCTATTTTTTTTTTATTCCAACCTCTTATTTTATTCATTATGATATGGTGTTTTCGCAATGTTCTACACATGCAAATTAATTCTTATAGATTACCTCCCGCCACAACTGAAGGATCGAAACTATGGGGCGATGGTGTTTTCTCAATCTCATAATACTATTATTTTATACTATTTTTGTACTCTCAAATTGCAGTAGTTTAAAAGTAAGTCAAATGGTTTGTCATATAAAGTTATATAAATATGGTCGCCACATACACGTAAGAATAATAATAACTGACATCGTAAAATGTAGTAAGTTATTCAATACTTTCACGATTTTGTGACACATACGAATTTGTTCGTGCCGAAGGCACGGGTCATGCCTAGTCTATATTACAAAACAACTTGGTTGTGACTAGGACAATCTGACTGAGACAATCCTTTGATTAGGACAAGCTGACGGGGACAATCTTGTGACTAGGACAATAGCCAAACTTTACTTTTTACCGTAAAAACCTTTCATTTCCCACCCAAACTTTACCTTTTCTTTAAAGTAAAAAGCCTTCATCTTTAACCCACCCTTCACTTCCAACAAAAACTTTGTCTGTTTTACATTCAAAACAAGACATTTAACTTCCGAAATCAAGAATCAGTTACTGAAATTATTATCTACCCTCTCATTTGCCATCAAAATACTATCAAACTTCTCATCTTACTCTATAATGATCGAATCATATCAATTCTCACCTGTTTTAACTTCTCTAAGACTGTTAATTGAATTGTTATTTTCATCTTCCTCCACAAATGTCATCTTCCTCCCATTATTAGAGATGTCTTATTAATTTACTGCTTGATGTGTTATAGAAGTTGCTTTACTTTCCAATTTTTGTGAATGTCTCGAAATAGATTTGCGTCAAAGCCCAATTCCAGGAAATTCAAATTTGTGTTGTAAGTTTGATTCTATTTAATCTGTTTTTTTTTTTGGGAATGAATAAAAAGTAATGCATCCATTAACTAAATTAGTTCTTTTGTGAGAATATGATTCTTTGATTTCGGACTAAATCCTTGTAGGTAAAAAATTTGTTCAAACTTTTGAATTGTTTCTAGATTTCAATATTCATTTCTTAATCTGAGTCTAAATTAGTTTTTTCCGGACAGTAAAATCTTTAGTACGTAAATTCTAGGTTAATTTTTTTAGTTTACACATGTAAAGAATTTTCAGCTATTTATGTTTATTTGGTTGATCAATGGCTATGTTTAGTTTCTTGTTTTGAGTTTGAGTTGTGAAGAATTCATTGGCCATCGTTTTTTTTTTTGTTTTTTTATTGGACTTGTTTAGATGGTGATGATGATAGCGATCGAATGAGAAAATTGATGTTAGGCCGTGAAAGAAAACATTGTCATTAGTGACGCTTGAGGTGTCAAAGTCCCCTTACTCGACGCACTTCCTTCACAATTTGTAAGCTTCTCCGGCTGCTTTAAACAATAACTTTAAATGGAAAGGAAAATCCGGTCAGTCTTGCAAATTCTGAATGTCACATTGAGCAAGTTAGTCATTTCTTGATTGTTATCATTGTTTGTTTGAGTTTTATTCCTTTGAAGAATTTATTATCTTCTGATTTATATGTCTACATGATATTATGATTTATATCTCTACATGATATTATGATTCATATGCTTTGTCATAATTCTTTAGTGATTCTTCATAGTTGAAACTTGTAATTTGTTAAATTTCATTTCTTTCTTATGTTAATTATTGATTGTTAATTTTGAGTATCTGAGTTGATAGTTTAATATCTTGAAGGTTGTTCTCCAATTATGATAGATAAGCTTAGGAGCTCCTTCTCTTCCAAGAGAACCCTGATTTTGAGTAATTCAAATCTCTTGAAAAGGCTACTAACAGGGTAATCATAAGTAATTCGATTTTTTTCCCTTCTTTTGATCTTAGAATTAACCTCTTTTAATACGGTTTGCGATCATATATAGGTTTTAGTCTGATTTGTTATCTTTAATTTCAGTTTAACCAAGTGAGTACTTGTCTGATTTTTTTTCATTTCTCTACTTGTGCTTATATTTCTGTTCTATTTTTTTTGGTTTTATCAGAACTATGAAGCAAATAAAGCAAATTGCTTCTTCCGTTGCTGCTCATACTCTGAAACACTTGCCAAGCATTCATCTTTATGTAAGTTATTTAACTTTTTTTTTTCTGGTTATTGATTCAAAATTTACTTCTTATATATGTTGATTTTCATCTATTATGATTTTTTTTTCAAAGTGACAGACAGAGTTTAGGAAAACATTTAAAGAGGAACATCCTAATAATAATTCAATTACTTTACTAAGATTTTAATATCTGGCTCCATTTTTAGTTATTTACCTCTTCATGTTTGTCTCACCAGGAAAGAAGAAGTCTTATTGTGGTATATTCGATTTCATACATATACCTTCATTTCTTGTCGTTAGTAGCTATTGCTTTGGTGTATAGGCATGTCATAATCAACCATTACTTACCTTTATTTTTGAGTTTACTTAATGGCTCTATCAAGAAAGAGAAACATAATATGGGCAGCTGACCTACACATTTTTCAAATTCTGGAATTTGGAGTTATTTGCACTTACCCACAATCGGGTTTATTTTTATCTTCATATCCTAATGGTATCAACAAATAATGTCGTTCAATACATTACTTCTCTTGTATATTATGGTTGTTGTTAGTTGTCTGGTAATTGGAGACCATACTTGTTTCGTGTTGCTAATCAGATTATTGTCACAAGAATTGCGGTAAATCTTCAATAGTTGACACAAAGTGCAATATAGAGGTTAAGTTCACTTGAGCAAGACCTCTAACAAACAATTTAGCAGTAAAATATGTTGGCGCAAAGGACATGAAATAGCTCGTGCCGGAGGCACGGGTCATGCCTAGTATTGGAATAATATATTCATTATATTATATTGGAGAATATACCAATACTATTGGGATAATATTCCCATCATATTATAATATATGATATAAAGAATATTGGAATAATATACAAATCATATATACACATATATTGTATTTGTATATTATTACAATATCTATTGAAATAATATATTGAATAAAGCACAATTGGGAAGGAAGATCATCTCAAAGGATTGAAGACTATCAAACGGATCATGTGTCAGGATCCAACGATCACCAATACTTGCATATATTTAGCTTTCCAATACTTTGTATTTATCAATATTTATGTAAGATATTTGCACTTCTAATTATGTAAATAGGACCTATGTAAAGCCTATAAATACTTCATATTCAAGTCAATACAATTCACCTTTGAATTCATACTTCTCTCTTGTGTCTCTCTACATCTCTCAATTTAACATAGTATCAGAGCAAGGTTATTAGTGGGATATTACTCTCAAGTTATAAGGAGTTCCATTATTGTTCGGTTCGATTGTCTTACGATCAAGCAAAGGACTTTTATATACTCACTCATTACCACTCAAAGGTCAGTAACAAATTAAAAAAAAAAAATCTGATTTTTTTTTCATTTTTTTTTTTTCGATTTTTTTTTGATTTATTAGGCTTTTATTAAGCCAGAAAATCAATTTCACCCTGTTCTGGAATTAACTAAACCTAACTCAGAATGAGTTCTAACCCATCCAGACTAGAATAACCTAGTCCCGGTTTTGTTTTTCAAACCCGGAATAGCCTTATCCAATTTTTTTTAAAACTGGACAACACCATCCCGGTTTCTTCTAATACCAGGATAGACTTACGGACAAACCCAGAACCAAAATCTCAAATTGGTTCCCGACCTCATCACAGGAGAACTTATCTTCTCCGACGAGAACAACCACTCCGGCCAATTTCCGGCATTTTTTTCGATTCTAATCGCACTAGTTAACAATCTATAGGTGTTTATCACATATTAATGAGTTAATTACATGATTTCGGTGCTTATTTGGGATCCAAAAAAAACGACTTTACAGAGAGTTTCAAATTTGTTTCTCTCTCTAGAAATCAACAATAATCGGTTAGTACTAATCTAATTAGTCTCCCAAATCAGACTATAAATGATCTAAAAACCACGACCGACCAACCCTTTGTTGTTTTCTACGTTTTTTTTTCGTCGTCGATTTTCTCTTTTCGGCGGCAGAAACCTTTGTTCTAAGTATTCCTGACGTACCTATTGCGACTGTTCCCAACCGTCTCTGAGTTATATTCTGACGGTAATTACCGTCACCTTTAATATAATATTTATTTCCTTACCAAAAAAAAAAAAAATAAATAAATAAAAAAAAAAACAATATAATAAGCAAACAAATTAATTTCAAATAGCTTATTTTTTCTTTCTTCACAATTCCTTCATGGCCACTGACAACCCCACAATGGCGAATAACGATGTCTTCGACACGACTACCCAGAGTCCTATGAACACCTCTGACACATCACGCACTGTTAACCTAGTTTGCGATGAATATTATGTGCATCCTTCAGATACTGGTACTTCCGTTGTCCAATCTCCGGCTCTCACTGGACATGACTACGCGACTTGGGCTCATGGCATGCACAACGCCATTGTCATTAAAAACAAACAAGGATTCATCGATGGCTCTTTGCCCAAACCCACGGATTCCACCCATCTCCATGCTTGGATCCGCTGTGACACAATGGTTAAGAGTTGGATCCTCAACTCCGTCAGCCCTGACATCCGCAGTAGCATTATGCATTCGACTTCAGCTTTTGAAGTTTGGAAAGGTTTAAAAGAAAGGTATGCCAAATCCAACTCTCCTTACATGTATCAGTTGCGAAAATCCATTGCTTCCCTTCGTCAAGAAGCTTTGACTATTTCTGCTTACTTTTCCCAACTGAAAACTTACTGGGACGAGTTAGATTCCCTCCTCCCTCCCCAATCATGCGCTTGTGTTATTGGGAAGGCAACCATTGAGTACCATCACTCTGTCCGTACGATGGAATTTTTAATGGGACTGCATGAACGATTTTCACCCATTCGTAGTCAGATCCTACTTATGGACCCCTTGCCCTCTTTGGCCAAAATTTATAATATGGTTACTCAAGAGGAGCAACAACAATATATTGCTGCTGGTTCACCCTTTGACTATTCTGCTCTCACTACTAAGATCGCGGCTGCTGCCAAACAACATACGAAGAATTCTCAAAGAGGTAAACGACCACGCCCTTGTTGTAGTACTTGCAAAATGCACGGGCACTCCACTGAAAATTGCAACAAGGGTGTACTATGTGATCATTGCCACAAACCAGGGCATACAAAAGAACAATGCTTCCAACTACACGGCTATCCAGAACGTAAAAACATTCCCCACCGCACTCTAGCTGTATCCAGTTCATCCACCAACAACACGTCTGCAACTCCGATCTTAAGTCAAGAGCATTATGATCGACTTATCACACTTCTCGAAGCCAGTGTTGCCCCTGGTTCTAAGGCGACTTTAATGTCAGGTACAATTTTAATGTCTAACCCTTCTTCTTGGATTGTAGATAGTGGTGCCTCTAACCACGTTAGTTTTTCCCTAAGTGCCTTCAGCTCTTACGACTTGGCCCCCCCATCGTGTTATGTACAAATACCTGATGGGACCACCTATTTGGTGAAACACATTGGCAGAGTAGTTTTTTCAAACACTCTCACAATTGATAATGTTTATTACATTCCAAGTTTTAAATTTAACTTGATTTCTGTTAGCCAAATAAGTAAATCTTTACATTTGGATGTCAATTTTTCTCCAACTCATTGTGTTTTCCAGGAACACTTGACGACTCGGCAGATTGGTCTGGCTGATGAAATTGATGGCCTCTACATCCTTCGTAGAAATTTTTCAGTACTCGCTTTCAATAAGCCGCTCGACATTTGGCATCGTCGACTTGGGCACCCTAGTTTAGGACGCCTTAAATTTTTAGCTGAACAATTTAATTTTATTTCTTATGAGAAATCGCATGAATGTTTTGTATGCCCTATGGCAAAGCAACAAAAGTTACCATTTAATAAAAGTACTTCATTGAGTAAATTTTGTTTTCAATTAATCCATGCCGATATTTGGGGACCCTTTTCTGTCCCATCTTTAACCAACAAACGGTATTTTCTCACCCTTGTAGACGATTTCTCCAGATATACTTGGACATTTCTTATGGAATCCAAGTCTGAAACTAAGAAATACTTAGATTTCTTTTTTAAATTCAGTACCAAACAATATCACAAGACTATCAAGTCTATTTCTTGCAATCAGACTACAATGTCTTCAAGTCCGATTGAAATTTTTCGTTCTGATAATGGAACCGAGTTCCTTAGTAAGGATTTACAATCTTGGTTTCACTCAAACGGTATTATCCACCATCGTAGTTGTGTCTCGACTCCTCAACAAAATGGGGTAGTTGAACGCAAGCACCGACACTTACTTGATGTGGCACGTGCTCTTCGTTTTCAAGCACATGTTCTACTCACATTTTCGGGTGAGTGTTTAAAAACAACAACTTATTTGATTAATAAGATGCCAACTCCCATTTTGTCATATAAATCGCCTCATGAAATTTTATATGAGACAATTCCAGATTACAAGAACCTCCGCATTTTTGGTTGCCTCTGCTTTGGCCACAATGTCAACATAAAAAATAAGTTTGATCCTAGAGCAAAACCAGGTGTTTTCGTCGGTTATCCTCCGGGTAAGAAAGGATACACAATCTACGACCTAGAGTCCAAATTACTCTACGACTCCCAAAATGTAACCTTCTTTGAAGACAAATTTCCCTTTATGATAAAGGACAATGTTCATTCGTCTACTGACTCTTCGATTCTCCCTCCTTTTAAATTGGACGATTACACCCTCCATCCAACGACGCCTATATTTTCACCATGTCAAGACGAATATCAGTCACCATCTTGGATGGAGCCTCTGGTTTCCTATAATGCCACTACTCCTTCCACCATTTCCCCTATGGTGGAATCTCCATCAACTTCTTACACCCCGATTACCTCCGACCCAAACCTCAACGATGGGAACGACCCTTCACCATCCTTATCTTCCCCTTCGATTGAGCCTTCTTCGACTAATCAAAATCTTGAACCCACAACTACTTCACCGCTTCCGCACTCTAACATCGGCTCTCCGCCAGTGACACAACCAGAGGATGAACAACCACTTCCTTCTCGACCACTTCGTACCCGAAATCCGCCACCTTACTTGGCTGACTATCTTTGTTCGTGTACTGTTACACCGACCTCCTACACACCATATCCATTAACAGACTACATTGGTTTCGAGCGTTTTAGCCCTTCTCATAAGGCATTTCTTACTTCGATCATCGCTACAGAAGAACCAAAATCTTATACGGCCGCCAAGGAAATTCCAAAATGGCGTGACGCTATGGCTAAAGAAATCTCAGCCCTCGAACAGAACAACACGTGGGATCTGACCCCTTTACCACCTGGCAAGAAACCCATTGGTTGTAAGTGGATTTACAAAATAAAATACCGCTCTGATGGTTCAATTGAACGTCATAAAGCGCGACTCGTTGCCAAGGGTTATACCCAAGTTGAGGGCATCGACTATCACGACACCTTCGCCCCAGTCGCCAAATTGGTCACTGTTCGTGTCTTACTCTCTCTTGCTGCCATCCGAGGATGGCCACTCCATCAATTGGATGTCAACAATGCATTTCTTCAAGGTGACTTAAATGAAGAGGTGTACATGAACATCCCACCTGGTTTTGGCAAACCAGGCAATAATCAAGTATGTCGCTTGAACAAATCTCTCTATGGTTTGAAACAAGCCTCCAGACAATGGTTTGCTAAATTTTCTACCGGTCTAAAGGCCGAAGGGTTCAACCAATCTTCCTCCGACCATTTTCTTTTCTGTTATTTTCATGGTTCGACTGTAATTTACATTCTTGTCTATGTTGATGATATCATCCTCACGGGCAATAATGACAAGGCGATTCAATCTCTTCGGCAGCGTCTTGAACAACGATTTTCCCTTAAAAATCTAGGACGCCTCCAATACTTTCTTGGAATTAAAGTTTCTCGTTCGCCCAAGGGTATCTTTCTCTGCCAACGAAAGTACACCTTAGACATTCTTCGAGACTCTGGTCTCCTCGGAGCCAAACCTGTTTCATTCCCAATGGAACAACATTTGAAATTGCTACCGACAGACGGTACACCTTTAGATGACCCCACACAATTTCGTCGTCTGATTGGTCGACTTCTTTATGTCACTGTTACGCGACCTGACATTGCATTTTCGGTCAACTACCTTAGTCAATTTATGCAACACCCCCGCACTACCCATATGGATGCGGCGACTCGAGTTCTACGATACTTGAAAGGTACCCTAGATCATGGGATTGTCCTTTCATCGTCCAGCTCTCTCACCATTTCTGGCTTCACTGATTCTGATTGGGCCAGTTGTCCTATTACTCGGCGTTCTACCACCGGCTACTTCACTATGTTAGGTGCAAGCCCATTATCTTGGAAATCCAAGAAACAACCGACTGTTTCTCGATCCTCCGCAGAAGCAGAATATCGAGCCCTTGCTTCTCTAACAGCAGAACTTCAATGGTTGAAATATCTATTTCAGGACTTACGCATTCTAATTCCTGAACCATTTCAGGTTTATTGCGACAATATGGCGGCAATACACATTGCGACAAATCCTGTTTTTCACGAACGAACTAAACATATCGAGCTCGATTGTCACTTTGTTCGTGAGAAACTTGAGTCCGGTCTTATTAAGACGACCCACATCCGCTCTTCCGAACAAGTAGCTGACATTTTCACAAAGCCGCTTGGTTCAGACCCGTTTCACCAGTTAGCATCCAAGTTGGGCTTGTATCAAATTTCTTCACCTGCTCCAACTTGCGGTGGGGGGGGGGGGGGGGGGGGGGGGGTATTGGAATAATATATTCATTATATTATATTGGAGAATATACCAATACTATTGGGATAATATTCCCATCATATTATAATATATGATATAAAGAATATTGGAATAATATACAAATCATATATACACATATATTGTATTTGTATATTATTACAATATCTATTGAAATAATATATTGAATAAAGCACAATTGGGAAGGAAGATCATCTCAAAGGATTGAAGACTATCAAACGGATCATGTGTCAGGATCCAACGATCACCAATACTTGCATGTATTTAGCTTTCCAATACTTTGTATTTATCAATATTTATGTAAGATATTTGCACTTCTAATTATGTAAATAGGACCTATGTAAAGCCTATAAATACTTCATATTCAAGTCAATACAATTCACCTTTGAATTCATACTTCTCTCTTGTGTCTCTCTACATCTCTCAATTTAACACCTAGTATATATAGCTCAAAGGTAAATAAAGGCGTCTCTAGAGTGTTATTGGCGCCACTTTCTTTCACAATCTCACTCTAAAATTTGTTTTGAGCGGAGCGCCAATAACACTTTAAGACATTGTGTTTAAAACTACCGTAGCAAATGTAGCCCAAATCTCTCTTCCTTTTTTTTTCAAAGAATCCGTGGTATCCATCCATTCTTTCATTCCTAATCCGTCACATTCATTTGTCATAGTGCTCAACATTGAATATTTATTTACAAAGAAATTCAGACCAAATCAACTACCCACGCCCTTTACATCTGATCTATATGAGATTACAATATTAATTGAAAAGATCTTTCAATGGCACAAGTGACCCTTCTTCTGCTGCAATATTAGAATATAAATATCATAAGAAAATATGATCAAACAAATATAAGCTATACCCAAATTACCCAAATAAAAACCAACAAAAGTGAAACTATTTATTGAAAACTTTTCCCAAGACCGTTGGTATGGTTTCTTAACATTCGATCGAGTTGCTTCTAAACTGTTCGACTAGTGAAGCTTTTATATCGCTTAAGATTTTGAAATTCGATCGAGTAAATTCCCAAGTACTGGTTGAAGAGTACTAATGGTGTGTTTGGTAACCTATAAGAATCCTAGAATTCTTGTTTCCTTCATCTAAAATCCTTTGGCTTGTTTGGCAAACATAATTGGATTCTTACAAAATAAGTTTTTAATTAAAATAATACCTTCATATTCATGAATAATATCCAAAAAAGAAAATCTCATCCAAGTATTGTCTTAAAAATAAAAAGTAAGTACTGGTAAAAAAATAATGTCATCTCTTGTCCATGCTAAAATAATTTGCTCTCGATCCACATAAGTTGTTCATCTGGTTCCATTGTTAAGAAAAACCTCCTTCTTTCAACATCAATATGATGGAACCATTCCAAGCAATTGATCTTTGTCTCTGTATCTAACTGGAGGGTGTCAAGTGCTTTCTTTACTTGTTTCTAGCAATTGTCGTCCATGTTGTTCCTTTGGGCCATTGCATTAGCAACATTTTCAATTGCGAAACGTACTCCAGTCATCTCTCAAAGTTGCTGAAATAGAACGATTACGCTTATTGCGTGTCTCTAGAACGGAGCCGCCACGTTTAGATGAAGAGGAGCGACATTGATCACCGCCAACATCAAAAGAATCGCAGTCAACATCAACTTCGGTAGAAGGAGCTCCTTCATTTGTGTTAGACTCATTATCGGTTGTAAGATTAGTTGTTGTTTCTTTATCCCCAACTGTCGGTTCGTCTCCAAACACTTCAACCATCTCTAGGTACAAGTCAACGGACTTGTTTCTTAAAAATTTCAATTTTGGTCTTGCCTACAAATAATAGAGAGAAAACCATAAGAAAACCACAAATAAAAGCTAGAATCATAACTCTATAACAAAAATGCATGGAAGTAAAGTAATTCACTGCTATAATATACAACCTGAACCATAAAATAACTCTAGTACATAACAAAAATGCGCATGTTTTTGGAAACAGATTGAAGGCAAGTACCCAACATGAAAAAATGATTTCATTAGAGATATGTTTAGTAGAGAAAGTGGGTTTTGGGCAGGACTAACAGTTGCCTATCACCTATAGCAATTACAATTCTTCCATTACAAAATCTATAGCAATTAATGGGTGTTATACGAGTATAAGGATGAAAAATAAGTTTCGTACGAACCATCAAAAGATCTATAGCAATTACAATTCTTGCATTCCAAAATCGAGAGTTTTTATAATTTACTGAACAAGAGTTAAATATCCCTCGATACCTATAACTTTTCTAGTCAGTACTGATCACTATCATTATTTGTGTTCTTATCTAAGATTCAATTTGTAATCATGTAAACTGAAGCTTAATAATGTCAACGACATCGGTAAGTCGAATCACTCGAACGCAGGTACTAAAAATGCAGAAATAAACTAAAACATGAACCAAAATATATCACAATAGCAATAGAATTCATATCAATATCAAAACTTTTTCTCACTAGAAATGACACAGACATTTGAGTTATTTCATTGTTAAACTATGTCTGAGTCATCTTTACGATCACACTGTAGAAACGAAAACTAACAAACCCCCATAAGTTGCCCACTGTAGAGTGCTAATATGGAAATCTAATAAAATCACCACAACCACCACCATGACCAAAAACATAAGATCGACAGTCATAATCATTTGTGACAAAGAAGAAGAATAGTTGCAACTATTTAACGATTAATCACAACAAGATAAGGATGGTTTGGTGGGTCAGAGCAAAATCAAATATTGTTATAGACGGAATCAAAGTATAAAAACATAGTATATTGTTCATTGTTAAATTACCAACTCAAACATAGTATCTATTTTCGGCTAAAATTCAAGAAAAACAAACTCTAGTTGTTGTAGCTGTTGTAACTGTTACTCAAAAAAGTGGGTTTTGGGTAGGACTAAAAGCTGGAATCATAACTCTATAACAAAAATACTCAAGTCTGTCTCGTTAGGTCACCTTAGTTGCCTATCACCTTTCATCCACAACCCCACCACCGATACTAACCCAATTCATGAAAACTCATAGACAGAATGATTTCGAATTTGATATCCTATGTTTGACAAATTCATGATATCTATGTTCGATAAATTCATGATAGTGATAAATTAGCTAGTATTAGAACTTGAAAGCATTCTCATAACTCTTGTGATAAATTCATGTAAGATAGTCATTGAAGGTATTTAACTTACTTGTATAAGTTCATCCCATACTAGATCCTCAGCAATAACCATATTCCTACTAGAGCTCTAACCGAAGCCGCTAAGTTTCAGAAGTTCTTCCACACCTTTTTTTGACTTCTTCATTGTTTTTATTCGATTTTGAATGTTAGCTTTGCTGATTTTTTGTTGACATAAGGGTTGAACAACATTTGAAATAGCAACAAAAGCAGGTCCTTTCCAACCGGCATTACCACCTTTACCTTTGTTGCCAAGAAGAGTTTGTTCTCTTAAAGTGTCAAGCATCGCTTTGTCCATTGGAACAGTCCATGTCACGTTCTCCTTTTTTTGCGAATCAACTTCACTCATCTCTAATAGTTCAACAAAATAAGCATGTAAATAAAACAAGTACAAATTCATAATTCATATCATTCTGAAATATCAATGACATATCATTCTAAAAATCAAATACATATCGTTCTAAAAATCAATGACATATCATTCTAAAAATCAAATACATATCGCTCTAAAATATAAGTTCATATTATTCTAAAATATAAGGAGATTTGTGAAAAATAATATGAACTTATATTTTAGAGCGATATGTATTTGATTTTTAGAATGATATTTCATTGATTTTTAGAACGATATGTATTTGATTTTTAGAATGATATGTCATTGATTTTTAGAACGATATGAATTATGAATTTGTGTACTTGTTTTATTTACATGCTTATTTTGTTGAACTATTAGAGACGTAAAGAAAGCACTTGACACCCTCCAGTTAGATACAGAGACAAAGATCAATTGCTTGGAATGGTTCCATCATGATGTTGAAAGAAGGAGGTTTTTCTTAACAATGGAACCAGATGAACAACTTATGTGGATCGAGAGCAAATTATTTTAGCATGGACAAGAGATGACATTATTTTTTTACCAGTACTTACTCTTTATTTTTAAGACAATACTTGGATGAGATTTTCTTTTTTGGATATTATTCATGAATATGAAGGTATTATTTTAATTAAAAAACTTATTTTGTAAGAATCCAATAATTTTGCCAAACAAGCCAAAGGATTTTAGATGAAGGAAACAAGAATTCTAGGATTCTTATAGGTTACCAAACACACCAAAAAAAATTATTTGGATTCATGAATCCATGGAATCATGAATCATTTGGATTCATGAATCCGTGGATTCATGATTCCTGCATCCAAACACACCATTAATTTCTTCTCACGTTCAAGGGTCTGTAGTCTCTTTAATCTGGTCCTGATTTTTGGAACCGATCACTATCATCCGACACTAGATGTATGTCTTTCTCTCCCCCTCTTCTGCGAGAATGATGCATCTGGGGTCAGTGCTCTTCGTTGATCTTGCGACGTCCTTCTTCGACTACTATCAAGGTGTGTACCTCGATAATCAGCTTTGCCTCTTAAAGTACTAGGTTTCGTTTTAGCTATCTAGGAGTGCGTTTTTTACTCCTTTCTCCAGAGCATCTCTAGCTATATTGTTGTTGATATAGGGAATCAACACCATCTCGTTTTTGAACCTCGCCATTAATCTTTAAATGTCTCTTTTCTACCCAAAACCAAGTTTAGCAGGTTTTTTGAATTCTTTTCTGGCATTTTTCTACTGTAGAGTACCGTGAAAAAAGTTGTGGATAGTTCTTCAAAAGATTTGATAGATTCTGGCTCCACAAAAGCATACCAGGAGTCCTTCTGTTTGTTAGACTCATCAGAGTTATGCAGTCATAGATGAATGTTTCTAGATTGACAGACCTATCATAAGGCTCCAGGACACGACATTAAACTCCCTTGGTCTTCGACATTCAAGATTTCTAAGTTCAACGAAAGTGGAGATAGCTTACGCAACCAGTCTCCTTTTCTGCTACCTTTTGTTTCATTTTCGCAAGTTACTGCACCATTAGTGATCCGAAAAAAGGCCTTTCATCTTCTCTTTTGTAACTCTAAACATGAATTATTCGAACTCGTGACGACCTTTTCATTCAGCAGCTGAGGCTGCTTCCTCGTGTTCTTTTGGAGCTTCTTTATTTCTCTTTGTTTTTCCTCTTGCTTTTTTTCTTGATGTTTCCTCCTTCTGTCGAAGTTCTCTATGGCTACTAAATCTTGTCATTGATGCAAAAGGGACATGATCGTTCAGTGTAGCAAATAAGTTTGTGAAGAGAGATTGAAGAGGTTCTCTTATTGTCGCAGTCTCTTTGCTTTCTCATTTGATCCATTTCTTCTTCTACGCTTAACATGTTTGTTTCTTTCATTTATAATGCACCAGCATCTCTCATCTTCTCTTCTTTTAACGCAAACAATTTATGATGCTAGATTTTCTTCTCTAGACATGGTAGTTCAGATTCGAGTTATAGAATATGTTGTGATTGAATTTGGTAAAATGGAGTGCTTAGAATTGCTGAATTCGCGTTCCACAAACGTTTAAAGGTTGCTAAAGTGACAACCCATTCCTCTAGCGCCAAAATTTTGATGTTAGAACGTGATTTTTCGGGCATCTCCGGGAAAATTGATCTAGTGATTCTCTTTAATGTCTTTCCTTAACTTGTAACAACCTGATATGGATGAACCCGCAAAAAAGGCACTCTGACACTCAAGTCAATCAAGTGTTTTTAAGTTAAAGAAGTAATTCAATGAGAGTGTGTAAGAATCATTTCCCTTTAAGACAAACTTGATATGCTTATATAGGTTTAAAGACCACTAGCAAAGCATCAGCTGAGATGATGTGGTGTGATAACACCAGCTTGATGACAACCACGTGTTATTGGTGTTAGAAGCTGTTAACAGAAGGTATTACATGAAGAAGATGCTAGGTTTTCGAACAGAAGAGAAGAAGGGTTTCGAACAGAAGAGAGGCTAGGGTTTCGCATAGAGAGAAAATGAGTTAGGGTTTTCTCTAGTATCCTTTTATATGTGGACCAGTCAAGACATTTTGACTATTAGTCAAACCCTGGTCATGGTCTCCTTGGTCAAGTCAATCCATGTCTGAAGGCAGCCACAAGTCAGCAAGTCACAATTGTCTGAAGGCACTCACGAGTCAGCTGAAATACAAATAATAAAGATTAGTTACTAAACTGAATTAGTTTGTTAAAACTAAATCTGTTATTATAACTAATTCTGTTATAATAACAGATCTTCTCTTTCTCTTCTTCTTCTTCTTCTTTACTAGTATAAATACAAGTTGTAATCAACATTTTAGATTGAAATAAAATTAGGGTTGGAGAATTTCTTACATGGTATCAGCTTCCAGGATAGATTTTCATCAAGCTTTCTCCCAAACTCAACAACAATCTCAAATTTAAGATCAAACATCTCGCAAAATCAAACATTTCAAGTTAAAATTCGTTACTACAACACAAAAATCATCAATCTAACAGTGATTATCAAAGAAAACTTACTGTTTTTTCAAGCTTATTCATAGCTTCCGCAAATCAAGGTAATCTTCCTCCCATTTCAGCAGTAACCAGCTTTATTACTGAAAAGTTGGATGATTCCAACTATCTTATATGGAGAGACCAAGTCGAAACAATGCTTAATACCTATGAACTCATAGGTTTTGTTAATGGTTCCATTGAAGAACCACCTCAATTGAAAGTCATTCATGGAGTTGAACAGATAAATCCAGATTATCAGCAATGGAGGACAAAGGAAAGTTTTGTCAAATCTTATCTCAAGAGCACACTGTCAAAATCAATCTATTTTGACATCTATGGTCTTCAATCTGCTCAAGAGATATGGAATTACCTTGATCTCACTAACAATGAAGGTTTAGAATCAAGGAAAGATCAACTAATTAGAAGAAAACTTCAAAACATTAAAAAAGGTGATGCCTCTATAGCTGAGTATCTTAGAGAAATCAAGCTTATTTCTGATTCACTCTTGTCTGTCCATGATAAAGTGACTGAGTCTGAGCTAGTTCGAATTGCAATTCATGGTCTATCTTCAGAATATGATCAGTTTGTTATTGCCTTAAGAGCAAATAATGAATCTCTTTCTTTAGCTCAACTCAAGTCAAGGCTTGGTCAGCATGAGCAATGGTTATCTACCAAAGATTCTGCTCATGAAGTCTACTATGTCAATAGATCAAGTTACAGACAAGGTTAGAAACCAAAACCCTCTCCTACTTTCTATAGAAATCAAGCTATTACTAAGAAGGAAGGTACTGTTTTAACTTCTTCAAATAATCAATATAGAAATCAAAAAGCAGAAGACTTTGATTTTTCTACAGTACCTTGTGGGATCTGTAAAAGGTGGGGTCATGCTGCTGGAGTATGCTATTTTAGGTATAGGCAAAATAAGTCTCAAAGTGCTAATACCTATCGAATGTGCATCTTATGGCACTAACAAATCTTCTGACAGTAATGGCTCACGAGTGAAAAGCAGATCTTTGGTACCATTTGAATTTCTGCATACCTATTATTCTCTTCAGGCATGGTAGAGATTAAGGTCTCGAGCTTACTCCTGCAGACCTCCCTACTTTGTCTTTTTATTAGAGCAGAGCTCTGGGGCCAAGCTAACTCAGAATCACCTCTTCGGTTACTTCGAGGCAGAGCAGTGCCTAAAGTGTCGAGTTGACTTCCGTAGACCTCCTTGTTTTATCTCTCTAACTAGAACAATCCTCAGGGGTAAAAAGCTGACTCGAATCCACCTCACGTTTTTTTCGAGGTAGATCAATGCTCAAGGTGATGAGTTAACTTCTGCAAACCTCCTGACCATGTTTGAAGACTAAAGTAAGGCATGCACAGGGTTCCAGGTGTCTAGGCTGACAAGAAAAAGGGTTTCTAAAGAGATAAATCAGTGAGATAGATAGACTTTCTTCAAGTCCCACTCTCGCTTTATCAAATATGTTAGAACTGAAAGTCGCGGAAGCTATCGAACCTATCCTAGAAATTGATCCGATTTACCACCAACCATGTCATCTTCATCGTCCCCAAATATCTTCTCTAATAGTTTGATTCTTCTTTAGGATACTAACAATGTCACTATTTCTGGAGACGCTTAAGCTTTTAGGGATTCATAATACTTAGACTTAAAATATCATTACATTCGTCAGCTTGTGAAGGACAAAGAAATTGATGTGAAGTCTATCACTAAGTCATTGAAGATTGATTCATTCTTCAAGTTGAGGATCATGATGGGCATTATACCGTTTGAGTTTAAGAAAGGGTGGTATACTCGTGTAAACTCAAATTTAGTGAGGAGACTAATTAAGTAATTAGTTGGTTTATTTTGGGAAGTATATTAACAAAGAAACTTGCAGGGTTGACAACCGTTTGATGTATTATACAAATATAAAAACATTGTGGTTTTTCTTTCTTTTGGTATGATCAGGAGAATAACTTACAAGGTAAATTACATGACGATGACTCTATATTGACCTAATCAAATGAAACGACATCTTTAAGTTTTAATAGACTTGTCTAACGAGATACATGAATAACGTGACAGATAAAAAAAACGAATGTAATGCATCATACCCACAATTGTGGTGACTATTAATACATTGATTTGTCGTGGATGTAGGACGAGATTATGGAGGGATCTTTGATTGAACCACTTTAAACCATTGTATCGACTCTGTGAAACGATAAATACCTTTGTGAGTATAACTCGAATTAAGTCGAGTTATGGAGGAGATGATCTGGTGAAAGCCGAGAGGGATGATAACTTGGATAGCTCTCGGTTGAACCCGAGGAAGATGATGATGAGTGACTCTCGGTTATAACCGAGGTTGGCAGCTTGAGACTCTCGGGTATGACCGAGAGTTTGATGATATCACTTCTCGGTTATAACCGAGTGTAGTGATGGAGATATACGGGTAAGCCGAGAGAAGAAGATGATGGTGAAGAGTTGATCGTGAGAGAGAGAGATAGGTAAATACCTTATTTATTCACACTTACAACTTATGTTTTACATTATGTATGGATCTCTTTATATAGGTTTACATCGGAGAAGTTTTAGAAATATAAAACTCTTTAAACTCTATCTAATACAACAATCCTAATAGCACTAGGATTCCTAATTACACTAGGAATCCTTTTCCTAACTATGGACTAATCCACTCGGTTTAGCCGAGTGGAGTAAACCTTCTAACACTCCCCCTCAAGTTAGAGCGGGAATGGAAGTAACGCCTAACTTGCCAATAATGTTCTTGAACGGTTCTGCCCCAAGTGGTTTTGTGAAGATATCCGCTAACTGATTATCTGAACTGGTGAAGCGCATGGCAATGACGTTGTCTTTGATCTTTTCACGAACGATGTGGCAATCTATCTCAATGTGTTTGGTACGTTCGTGGAAGACGGGGTTGTCAGCAATGTGGAGTGCGGCCCGATTGTCACAGTAAACTGTCATCGGATCAGAGTGATCAATTCCAAAGTCAAGTAATAAATACTTGAGCCATTGTAATTCACATGTAAGAATGGCTAAAGCTCGATATTCTGCTTCTGCCGAAGATTTGGCAACTGTAGGTTGTTTCTTTGATTTCCAGGAAAGAGGACTGGACCCAATCATTGTAAAGTATCCTGTAGTTGATCTACGGGTCGAAGGACAACCAGCCCAATCTGAATCACAGTATCCTGTAATGTGGAGAGAGCTGTTTGCGGATAAGAAGACTCCTTTATCAAGTGTACCTTTCAAGTATCGTAGTACGCGATGAGCAGCGTCTAGGTGTACTTGACTAGGTGTTTGCATGAATTGACTGAGGTTGTTTACTGCAAAAGTTATGTCCGGTCGTGTGACCGTTAAATAAAGTAGTCGGCCAATGAGACGACGGTAAATTGACGGATCGGCCAATGGTATCCCGTCGGTTGGAGAGAGACGGAGTTTTTGTTCCATAGGGAACTCCGAAGGACGTGCAGCGGTTAGTCCAGAATCTTTTAGAATATCAAGTGCATATTTTCGTTGACATAGAAATATGCCTTGAGAAGAGCGAGATACTTCAATTCCAAGAAAGTATTGTAGGCGGCCCAAATCTTTTAAGGAGAATGCCTTATTAAGAAAAAATTTCAACTGGGAAATAGCATGATCATTATTTCCCGTGATGATTATATCGTCTACGTAGACGAGAACATAAATTTGAGTGGAGTGAGAACGAAAAGTAAAAAGGGAATAGTCACTCTTAGATTGAGAAAAACCACGTTTGATAAGAACGGATGAAAATTTAGAAAACCATTGACGGGAGGCTTGTTTTAGTCCATAAAGGGATTTGTGGAGGCGGCATACTTTAGACTCCCCCTGAGAGGAAAATCCGGGGGGAAGTTTCATGTAAACCTCTTCATTCAAATCTCCTTGAAGGAAAGCGTTATTGACATCCAATTGATGGAGAGTCCAGCCTTTGATGGCGGCGATGGAGAGAAGGACACGAACAGTAACTAGTTTAGCGACTGGAGCAAAGGTGTCATTGTAATCTAATCCTTCGATTTGGGTGTAGCCTTTGGCTACCAAGCGTGCTTTATAGCGTTCAATGGAGCCATCAGATTTGAATTTGATTTTATATACCCATTTACAACCGATGGGTTTCTTGCCAGGTGGTAAACTTGTAATTGTCCAAGTTTTATTTTCTTCTAAGGCCGAAATTTCTTTGGCCATGGCGTCTTTCCAATGAGAGGACTTCATTGCTTGAGTGAAAGAGGTTGGTTCGGTTGTTGTTAAAACCGAAGAGAGGAATTGTTGATGGGAAGTGGAAAACGAGTTAATAGAGAAATATTTTTCAAGTGGATACTTGATTATACTCGTGTTGGAACATATATAGTCCGCAAGGTGGGCTGGTGGCCGGCGAGCCCTCTTGGGTCGACCGGAGTTCTCGTCGTCGGAATCTGAAGTGGGAGCGACGGTCGGTGATGGAGACGACGAGGAGGCGTCAATGGGTAAGGAAGGGACTGATGATGAGGGCGCTCCTGGACCAGGGAGCTCATCAGTGGAATCTGCAGGCATCCCCGAAGGGGAGGTGGTCTGTAGAGAACCCGAAGAAGGACTAGCAGGGGTGTCTGTAGGCACCCCTGTTTCGTTAACCTGTCCAGAACCGACAGGAACAGCAGCTTCGTCCGAGCTGCTGTTCGTCGTCTGGACAGTGTGCTTAGGGACGTTCGCCGGAAAGTCAAAAGTGCCATTGTCATCAATGGACAGGTGTGACGTCGGACAAGGAGAGGACGGTGCTGCCGGAGGAGAAGATGACATCGGAAACCGAGTCTCGACAAACGTTACATCTCGTGAAATAAATATTCGTTTTGTCGAGATGTCGTAAATACGATATCCTTTCTGTCCACTAGGATAACCAAGAAATATTCCGGCGGAAGAGCGAGCATCCATCTTTGTTTTGACCAAAGGAATTCGGGCAAAACAAAGGCAACCAAACACACGAAGGTGGGAAAGATTTGGAGGAGATCCAACTATAATTTCATGAGGAGACTTACCTTTTAGGTTAGGTGTTGGTAATTTGTTTATCAAATAAACGGCCGTTAACACACATTCCCCCCAAAAAAGGAGAGGAAGATTCGCTTGAAGGCGTAAGGAACGGGCCACTTCAAGAATGTGGCGGTGTTTGCGTTCAACCACCTCGTTTTGTTGAGGTGTGTAAGTACAACTACGTTGGTGTATGATTCCTTTATCAATGAACCAATTTTGTAAATATGTGTTCATGAATTCGGATCCATTGTCCGATCTTAAAGTTTTGATTTTGCAATTGAATTGCGTGGAGATATAATCAAAAAAACTAGTGATGAATTTGCTAGCATTAGATTTGGAACTCATAAGAAAAATCCAAGTACAACGTGAAAAATCGTCGACAAGGGTTAAAAAATATCTACACCCGGAGGTGGATGGGACCGGAAAGGGTCCCCATACATCCGCATGAACTAACTCAAATATATGAGAGGAAGAAGAAGTACTAAGTGGGAAAGGTAACCTAGTTTGTTTAGAAAGTGGACAAATATCGCACGGTACTTTATTAGATAAAAACTTCAAATTTAAACATGGAAGTTTAGAATTGAAAAATTGAAAACGACTAAAAGATGGATGTCCCAAACGGGAATGCCATAAAAGAAAAGACTCATGACTAGAACTATCTAAACTTGAAACCGAAAGGATGGGACGCTCCGTGCGAAGGAAGTAAAGGTCATCATGAAGACTACCATGCCCAATCTCCGTCCTCGTTGTTCGGTCCTGAAAAACACACAAATTGTGGTCAAAGAGGACGGTACAACGAAGTGATTTAGATATTTGAGAAATAGATATGAGATTAAATTGAAAAGATGGAATATGAAGCACATCTTGTAAATAAAATTTATTTGTAAAATAAATTGTACCAATGTGATCAACCTTGATTCGGGAACCATCCGGTAATCGAACATAGAAGTCCGGTGGTGCAAGGGAATAAGAAGAAAATCGGGAAAGATTTGAACAAATATGCTTAGCGGCTCCCGAATCAATGACCCAAGGAGGATGAAAAGAGGAAGAATACGTACCCGTTAAGTTGACAAGAGGATCTTGTTGGTGCCGTTAGAGTGGTCGGTGGGTTGTCTATTTCGGTCCAATAATGCCAAAATACCTTGATATTGCTCATTAGTAAAAGATGTTGCTGCAGGCACCCCCAAACCGTTGGGGTTCATGGCCGAACCATTGTTGTCTAAAACCGAGGCAGCCACGGTATCTTGTCGTGTTCGGTTCCTACTACGTTGACCATAATTGGGTGGATACCCATGTAATTTGTAGCATGAGGAAACATCGTGTCCATGAATTTTGCAATTTTCGCAAAAGGGTCGAGGACGTTTAGTACGTTGTCTATCGGAACCATTGAAACGATTTTGTGAGTAATCGTTGGAACCAACGGCAAGAGCAGCCGTATTGGAGTCAACATTCATGGGAGTAACGAGATTTTGTTGAACCTCTTCTTGCTTGATAAGCGAATGGATTCGAAGAATCGAAGGGAAGGGTTCAATTAACAAGATTTGACTCCGAATTGAGGAGAACCGGTCATTAAGACCTTGAAGAAATTCCATGGCTCTATCTTGGTTGGTTCTTTCAATCAAAGAGCGACCATGTCCACAAATACAAGGCTCGGTGATTAGCAAGGAATTGAGTTCATCTTGAAGAGTCTTGAGATGTGTAAAATACGTTGAAACGTCTAAATTCTCTTGTTTGAGACAAGAAATAGCTCTCTTTAATTGAAAAAATTTAGGAGCATTGGTTTGATGGAATCGATCAAAGAGATTCTTCCATATATCGGAGGCCGTCTCATCATATAAGATAGATGATCGAAGAGGTGGGTCTACCGAATTAATAAGCCAACTAGAAACGAGATCGTTGCATCGTCCCCATTGTTCTAATTCATTAGGATCGGTGGGTTTATCGATGCTCCCATCTACGAATCCTAGTTTGCCTTTGGCTCTTAAGGCCTTTGACATTCCTCGAGACCATGAGGAGTAATTATCACCGGTGAGAAGTGGTGTGATGAGGATAGTAGTAGGAGAATCCGAATGGTGAACATCAAACGGCCCACTATTGACGTTAGTGTGAACTTGAGAAGTTTCCGGAGTAGTCATGATTCAAGTGAAAAAAAAATATATATAGGCTCTTATACCATGTGAAACGATAAATACCTTTGTGAGTATAACTCGAATTAAGTCGAGTTATGGAGGAGATGATCGGGTGAAAGCCGAGAGGGATGATAACTTGGATAGCTCTCGGTTGAACCCGAGGAAGATGATGATGAGTGACTCTCGGTTATAACCGAGGTTGGCAGCTTGAGACTCTCGGGTATGACCGAGAGTTTGATGATATCACTTCTCGGTTATAACCGAGTGTAGTGATGGAGATATACGGGTAAGCCGAGAGAAGAAGATGATGGTGAAGAGTTGATCGTGAGAGAGAGAGATAGGTAAATACCTTGTTTATTCACACTTACAACTTATGTTTTACATTATGTATGGATCTCTTTATATAGGTTTACATCGGAGAAGTTTTAGAAATATAAAACTCTCTAAACTCTATCTAATACAACAATCCTAATAGCACTAGGATTCCTAATTACACTAGGAATCCTTTTCCTAACTATGGACTAATTCACTCGGTTTAGCCGAGTGGAGTAGACCTTCTAACAGACTCTTTCAATTTATTCTCTGATTGTCACATAGTTGTGAATTTAACATTGTCTATGGAGATAGTATATCTGAAATAAATTTTATCAGAGAGCAGAGGCCGCCCAAAAAGTTTAGATCAATAACACCATCACCATCCATAACATGAGCAAAATCAACAAGCTTAATTTTTCCACCTGAGCATTTTCTTCTTTTTCCTTCCTCTCCCATCCCATTTTCATAAACCATAAGAATTGAACAAGAGTTGAAATGATACATAGTTTGATCTTCCAACCACTTTTTAAGTACCAATAATTGTGCCAAAATCCCATTTGAACCGCCATAAATTATTTTAGCAAATAAACAATCAGGCTCTGACTCTGATGATGGATTAGAAGATACAAATTTCCTCAAAGCTAATCTAGTATCATCTCCATTATAATTCTTCACAATATTCATCCTATCAGGTTTCCAATAACTCGATTTACGACTTTCATAAGTTTGTAAGCCTGAAATTTTGAAACCAAAGAGCTGACTTGTGGATTCTTGATCTTTCTTAAAGGATTTCTTGATATAGTTTTCTGAGGCTTGTAGGTACCAAGTTCTTGATCCCATTTTGATGTCCATTACTGATGGATTTTGGAGATTTGAGACAATGTCTTCTAAAACAAGGTAAGGGTGACGGCCTGACCCAGTTGATGTTTTAAAAAGCGTTCCGTAATAACAAGGGAAAAATCCGCGGATATGGGCCGGGATATTACGATTGAAAGAGAATGAAGAGTAGAATGATTGTTCTTTCGTTCCACGGTCACCGTCCTGGAGAGGCTTATAGAATCGGCCGGAATCGTCTATGAGTGGACCCGGCATTCCATTATGGGCTTGGTGTCCTGCTACTTGATGATCAGGGGCCTTAAACATGGTCTTATATACTGCAATTACTATATCTTTGGTTTTCTCTTATCTGCGATGAAATATCAACAATCAATTTGAATGTTAAGACAAGAAAAAACTACCATTTAGCGATAAATGATTTCATTAAATAACGGTAAAAACTTTAATTTCACGAGGCAATGCACGACTTTTACCTCTTGGAACCATTACCAGGTACACTTTTAGTACAAAACAAATATAAGTAAATCAGAGCCAAAAAAAAAACTTGTTTGAAGCATTTTTTAAACTAGCAGTTGCGGGCTGGCTGGGCCGGGTACAGGCCACGGGAGGGCCCAAGTCGACTACTTTATTAAATTTAGGAGGGTAGCCTTTTAAGCTTTGCCCGGCTCGATTAACTCCACTATGAAAAAACAGAGTTGGTGAATATTGCTGCTTCGATGCAGCAGCCACTGTGAGTTTTCCGGAATTGTGAGTAGAGTTTCACCCTGTAACCTACCCTCAACAAGTAAGCAAAACAAGATACTAAAAGTGAAAATGAATGTGGAAATGATTTATATACCTGTGTTATATTTATCTCCTGAGATTGTGGAAATAGATGATGAAGGATCTTGGTTTATATAATGGCGGAAACTTAGGCAAATTCCTCAAGCGAGCGCGTGGCCGGTTAGTTCATAGACTTCAGCTCTGTTTTTATATTCATGGAAGAAGACTCTATTATACCTAGAAGTTGGGTCTTTCTTTTTGCCATGCTTTATTTTTAATATTATTTGTAGGATTTGAGTATAACATTATAATTTAAATAAATAAATTTACCCAGTTGAACCTAAAATTTTGAGATAAAATTCAAGCAGTAATAGTGATGTTTTTTTTTTTAAATAAGGGCATATTCAGTATGAGTTTTCAACCGATCTGAAGAGGTGTTTAAGGGTTCGAGCTGCTCAATGGACTAACGCCTTCTTCATATGCCCCTTATGCGTTTTTAGAAACTTTTATATAGCTTTTCCTAATGTAGATTATTATATTTATTTTCTCAATTATCGACATAAAAGATACGTACAAACCTAACGCCATTCAATATATATATATATATATATACATATACTATTGACGGGTAGTCTTAATTTAATGGTTTCTTCTTGTCATTATGAAAAAGCGGCATGGTCTCGTGTTCTTCATCATTTCCTTGTTTTTTCCCATATAACTAATTTTCTCATCATTCATCATACATGGTAGGCCTTCGATCTAATTCCTTTTCTTGATAGTTTAAAGTTTTATATACTAATGTGAGAAGTGAGAAATTGATAGAGAGAGAAGATGTAGTTTCTTATTATATGATCAAAGAAGGAGTTGCTCCTTATATACAAGCCTAATGAGAGAAAACGAAAACAGTTATAGAGAGAGAGAAAGTTTGTTATCCAAGTAACAAACTTTCCCACTCATCATAACAGAAAATGAAAAAAAGGAAAAGACCATTATAACCCTGGTCGACTTATTCTTACACTCTCATTACACTAATCCCTCTTCTCTCTAACTCAAACCATATTACTATCTCTAACATGGGTAACTAGCAACCAAAAATATAAAGAATAGGTCCTCTCCACTCATTGCCAATTGGTTTTGAGTTGGATGGCCACAAACTTAACATGGTATCAGAGCTAGGCCCACACGTGATAGGCTTAAAAGCCACACGTGCTCCACGTCACCCGTAAAGAAAAAGACACACGTGTTAGTCTCAAAGAACGCCACACGTGAGGGGGCGTGTGAGAATAGTCCCACATGGGAGAATGGGTAACTAGCAACCAAAAATATAAAGAATAGGTCCTCTCCACTCATTGCCAATTGGGTTTGAGTTGGATGGCCACATAAAATCTTGTTTTGCTTCAAACTCCTCAGCATAAACTTCATTTAGATAGCTCCAGATCTTGTGTGAAGTAGGAAGCCCTAGAACATCAGCTGAAATTGAATCCGAGAAAGTTGCTTTTAAGCACGATTTGACATAATGATCATATTTTCTCCAAGTTTGAAAAGCTGGATTAATGATCTCTCTTCCTTCTGAATCGATAATAGAAGTTTCAGGTTGTGAAATCGATCCATCAACATATCCTATCAGATCATTACTTATCAAAATAGATTCAAATTGATCACGCCAAACCAGAAAGTTGTTTTCATCGAGTTTGATTGAGATGAAATTAGTAATATTGAATGTTAAAGGTTGTGAAGATGACGAAGACGACGCCATTAATTCGATTGTTTCTCTATCTAGTTTATAGATGCGGAAGCAAATTGAAAACCTAGAAGCTCTGATACCATGTGAGAAGTGAGAAATTGATAGAGAGAGAAGATGTAGTTTCTTATTATATGATCAAAGAAGGAGTTGCTCCTTATATACAAGCCTAATGAGAGAAAACGAAAACAGTTATAGAGAGAGAGAAAGTTTGTTATCCAAGTAACAAACTTTCCCACTCATCATAACAGAAAATGAAAAAGAGGAAAAGACCATTATAACCCTGGTCGACTTATTCTTACACTCTCATTACACTAATCCCTCTTCTCTCTAACTCAAACCATATTACTATCTCTAACATGTTAGAATATATGAGTGTTAATATTTAGTACCACATTGCCCAATAGATAAAACTTCTCTCTTATGTAACTCCTTATCAAGACTTATGTAATAGCTTAAGAAATCAATACAAATCAATACAATTTCTCTTTTCTTACATGGTATCAGAGCTTCTAGGTTTCTTTCTTGGGTTAGTCGTTATAGTCTTCCGCTAGCCGGCGGCGGTAGTCCCATTAACTACCGTCCGCCGGACTTTTATCGGTTTTTAGTTCAAGTTTAGTGTTTTTTTTTTCTTTCCTTTCCAATAAGAGTAGTTCTCTTCTATTGTTAGATCTAATCATTCTTCAATACATTTCTCAATAGTATTTGAAGATGATGAAGATTAACAAGAAGATGAAAGATCCAAACAAGAGTGATTTGTTGAAGAAATCACATGATATACTCCTCACTATGTAGAGATATTATCAAAGAATTGATCAATTCAGTAGATGATCCAGTGAGGATTATATCATCTACATAGAGAAGTAATACCAAAGTAACACCTGTGGCCTGAAACACAAACATTGAGTGGTCTGTGGCACTCTTCTGAAATCCATAATCAAGCAAAAAAGTAGCAAATCTTGTGTACCAGGCTCTTGGAGCCTGCTTTAGGCCATATAAAGATTTGTGGAGGTGACATACCCAATCCTTCTTAGATGCATCTGCAAATCCAGGAGGTTGTACCATAAAGACATCCTCATCTAACACACCATGCAAAAATGCATTTGATACATCTAACTGTTTGATAGACCATTGATTTGTGACAGCAATGGTGAGAACAGCTCTAATGGTAGAAAATTTCACAACTGGGCTAAAGGTTTCAGAATAGTCAAGACCATCCAATTGATGAAACCCTTTGGCAACAAGTCGAGCCTTGTACCTTTCTATACTACCATCTGATTTGAGTTTTGTCTTAAAAACCCACTTACAACCCAAGATGTTCATAGAGTCCTTCTTAGGAACTAAAGACCAAGTGTTATTATGATGTAAAGCTTCAATCTCATCTTTCATTGCTTGCATCCACTCAGGAGATTTTGAAGCTTGAGTAAAGCAAGTAGGGTCTGTGGGTATTTCAAGTAAAGCTAGAAAACACTGAGGCAAAGGATGACACACAGAATGATATGTGACAAAATCTTCTAAGTTTCTAGGCCTTAGAGCACCAGTCCTTGACCTGGTTGTCATAGGATGTATAGGAGCAGGGTTAGCAATAGCAGAAGGATTAGTGGTGCTACATTCACCTATATGATGTACTGAGTTTGAAAAAAGTGGAGGAGAATGATCCTGAGGCTGATTTTGAGGAATTGGAGTAGATGAGGTAGGTAACTCAGTAGTAATAAAAGGTAAAACAACCTGTGTTGACTTAAGAGAAGGTTGTTTAGAATGATTAGAAACAAGTTGCTCAGCAAAAGGAAAGGACTCCTCATCAAATGTCACATGTCTTGAAATATAGATTCTAGAAGTAGAAGGATCAAGACACTTATACCCTTTGTGAATCAAGCTATAACCCAAAAATACACATTTCACAGATTTGGGAGATAGTTTATCTTGTCTAGTTGATGCTAAATGAGGATAGCAGGTGCAGCCAAATACTTTTAGAAAAGAGTAATCAGGATAAGTAGAGAAAAGTACCTCATAAGGAGACTTTTGATCAAGGACCTTGGAAGGTAGCCTATTGATCACATAAGCAGCTGCCTCAAAAGCATCAAACCAATATGATTTTGGAAGAGAAGCTTGAAATGAGAATGTATTACCAACCTCAGTAATCTGTCTGTTCTTTCTCTCAGCAGTACCATTTTGCTGAGGGGTATAGGGACAAGAACATCTTAACAAAATCCCATTCTCATCCAAGTATTTCTTGAAGTCACCTTTAGAGAGTTCAGGTGCCCCATCACTTTGAAACATCTTAATAGAAGTAGATAAGAGTTTCTCATATGTAATTTTGAACTGCTTAAAGCAATCCACACTCTCTGATCTTTGCCTCATAGGATAGATCCAAAAATACTTGCTAAAGTCATCAACAAATAGGATATAATATCTTGTTCCATTAACTGTCTCAACTGGTGCTGGACCCCAGACATCACAGTGGATCATCTCAAGTGGAAAGGAGGAACTACTAGTGGATAGAGAGAAGGGCTGACACTTACTCTTGCCTAGCTGACAAGAGTGACAAACTTTAACAAAATCTGTGGAGTCTAATTGAATAAGCCCTTTTGAGTTTAGTTTCTCCAAGACACCTCTAGCAGTGTGGCCAAGTCTCTTATGCCATAAGGAGGGAGAAGCTGTTAAGATAGCACTAAGTCCCAATGGAACATCTTCAGATTGGCACTCAATAGGATAAAGATTATTGATCATTGGACCTTCTGTAAGAATATCCCTAGATAAAAGATCCTTGATACTATATCCCCAAGGGAAAAACTCAACAGAACAATCATTATCCTTAGTGAATTTTGCAATAGATAGTAGATTCTTCTTTAAATGAGGAACCACTAGTATATTTTGTAAGTCAAATTCATGATCTGAAGTGTTCAATTTTGTATTACCAGTACACACTATAGGTATTGAAGAGCCACTTCCTACCATAACTGACTCATGACCAAGATAAGGAGAGGTTTGAGTCAGTACCTGAGGATTATTTGTCATATGGCTAGAAGCTCCTGAGTCAGCAAGCCAGATTTTGGAAGAGGAAACAGTGGTAGCAGCCATATGACATTCTTCTATAGCAACATTACACTCTTCTTGAGATGATTCTGCATTATCTTCCATACTTGGTAAGGAAGAATTGGTATTATCTTCAATATGAAGGCCAGCAAAGTTTGAAGAATTCAGAGGTGTTGATGGTGTATATCTGAATCTGCACTTGCTTGCTAAGTGACCCCATTTATGACAAATACCACAAGGAATTGAAGTGAAATCAAAATTTACTGCCTTCTTATTCATAAGTGGATGTCTAGACTGTTGTTGTTGTGAATTTGATATAGGTTGTTGTTGAATCTCATTCTGATTTTTAAGACTTTTCGTCAGCACAGAATCAGATTTGTGTTTCTGATTTGATTTGGATTGATAGGAACCTTGTCTAAAAGGTTTTTGATTTCGTGTTGTACTTTGATTAACATAATAAGCTGTTTGTTCAACAGTTTCTTGAGAAAGAAGCCATTGTTCATGATGAAGAAGCTTTGATCTTAACTCAGGAAGATGAATTCTATCTGTTCTATTATCAATAGCTATAACAAATTGACTGAACTTTTTGCCTAATCCAGCTAAAATAATACGAATCATTTCTTTCTCAGAGACTTTATCATTAACAGAAGCTAAAGAATCAGCTAATGATTTAATTCTTCGAAGATAATCATTGATAGAAGCATTACCTCTCTGAATATTCTGAATTTGCCTTCGAAGAAAATCCTGTTTTGCTTCAAACTCCTCAGCATAAACTTCATTTAGATAGCTCCAGATCTTGTGTGAAGTAGGAAGCCCTAGAACATCAGCTGAAATTGAATCCGAGAAAGTTGCTTTTAAGCACGATTTGACATAATGATCATATTTTCTCCAAGTTTGAAAAGTTGGATTAATGATCTCTCTTCCTTCTGAATCGATAATAGAAGTTTCAGGTTGTGAAATCGATCCATCAACATATCCTATCAGATCATTACTTATCAAAATAGATTCAAATTGATCACGCCACACCAGAAAGTTGTTTTCATCGAGTTTGATTGAGATGAAATTAGTAATATTGAATGTTAAAGGTTGTGAAGATGACGAAGACGACGCCATTAATTCGATTGTTTCTCTCTCTAGTTTATAGATGCGGAAGCAAATTGAAAACCTAGAAGCTCTGATACCATGTGAGAAGTGAGAAATTGATAGAGAGAGAAGATGTAGTTTCTTATTATATGATCAAAGAAGGAGTTGCTCCTTATATACAAGCCTAATGAGAGAAAACGAAAACAGTTATAGAGAGAGAGAAAGTTTGTTATCCAAGTAACAAACTTTCCCACTCATCATAACAGAAAATGAAAAAGAGGAAAAGACCATTATAACCCTGGTCGACTTATTCTTACACTCTCATTACACTAATCCCTCTTCTCTCTAACTCAAACCATATTACTATCTCTAACAACTAAAATGAATTGTACACAGTTCAGTCTTCTATATTGTCAACACGAAAGGTGTACAATAAAATTTTGATGGGAGATGATTATTGTATAAAATGTCAGTTGTGCTAAAAGCTCCCCAAACTATGGTTATTAGCATCAAACCATAGTCGTTGACTCGGATAGTTCCATGAAATCAGCCTTTTCCACACCTAATTTTGACGGTATATATTATTCTGCTTTCGGGTCTGTCTAGTCTGAGAGTAGAAGCATCCCCTCGGACTGGTAAGTACAAATCTTGTTTAGTCTCTCCGACTGGAACTAGTTTAAAACTTTTCAGAAATTAATCTGACTTGTTTCAGTCCATTACTACATTCAAATAACTCATTAAGTATTTTTGAACTGTTTAACCAATCTAAAATCCTTTCAAACATTAAACTAATACATAAAATAAAAACTTTTGAAGCCGATCTTTGAAAAGAAACAAATCTCTTTTGAAGTCTTCTTCAGTTTAGTTCTTCGAATAACGAATTACAAATGGCAATTCTAAAAAACACGAAGGAATCTGCGAGTTAAGTTGGGTGAAGAATTTGATTGGGGTTCGGGCCAGAGTTACACACACCACGTGAACATGATCCAAAGGTTTTCTAGTCAGAAAATTATCAGAAAAAGAATGTGGACAATCAATTCAACAAGGGTCAATAGACATGTACCTTTTCACTTAAAGACGTCACAAAGGAAGTTGGGAGTGGACGTCACGCAGGGATTTGGAAATAGACGTCACAAATGGATTTGGGAAAAGACGTCACAAACTAGAGGAAAAACTACTATAAGCGATACGTCCATACGTGGCAGCACAACAATTTCTGGCTCATCAGATGTTTCTTTATATCTTAATATTGTTTGAGCGACAATGCCAAAAAATATTGTGCTCAATTCCTGGGTGTGATAAAGAGTCTATATAGCAGTCAGTGGAAGATGAATAACTGCGTGAATGCGTGATTGATATATTCGTCAAGTCCTCTACAGTTGAAGCAAATAGGGAAGATTTTAGGGCCGTTCTACAATGGTGATGTAGATTGTCGCGGAAGCGTAAAAGTAATAGAACTCATTACTAAAACTAAAGAAGAAACGGTAAATATCTAAAGATAAACTGAAATAACTGTAAACAAGAAGATGCAATCAAAGATTTTGTGTTTGATAATTCAATTCGATGATTTACAAGACAGACTGGACTTCTCTTATATAGAGATTATACTTTCCTAGTTAGACTCAAATAAGGAAATAAGATAACTACTAATAATACTTTTCTTGATTGCTATGACTCTAAACTTGGAAAACCCTAAATAATAATTTGGAAACTTAAATTAATATAGACTCTTGGCCGTTGGGCTCACTGTTGGGTTGGCCGTGAGGCCCATTAATGGGATGGCCGTCATCATACTAACAACTTGTCCCCAAGTTGGTGTTGTCATATTTTGGTTCATCCGGATAAAACGGGTAGATATTAGCGATATGGAAGGTAACTTCGGCGACGATTTTGAAGGCAATCCTTAGTTCTCACTTTACGCGAAATTTGCCAAAAATTGGAAGAAGAAAAATATGGATCATATCACCAACTATAATCAAATATTGCCAAGATACTCGCATAAGCAATACCAACGTAGAAACGTCTAATAAAATGCAACATCGCCCGCCATCTTTTAGCTTGACGAAAGAAAATACAATTACTACCGTCTTCGTTCTTGGAAAAATCATGAATGTTGTACTCCCATCCACATCCTTCTCGAAGGAACAGTTAGCGTTGAAATCCTTCAACCACTTCATTACTTGAACAATCTTCCCACGTTCATCTTCGTGAAGATTATAAACCGAGACTCCCCGATATATCTTCGAGGCCGTAATTATCTTAGCCAAATCATCACATAAAATCACCATTGCACCCGAAACAATGAATGTGTCAAGAAGTAATATCCTATGGACTTCTTCATTCAACGGAAACAATTGCGGAGTAGAAAAATGTCGTAGGAACAATGTAGCTAAAGAATTCATTATCAATGGTGTTATAGTACAAGTAGGAAGATCATTCCATCATTGTTCTTTCAGACACCTTGAAGTTAAATAGAATGTGGAACACCTACCTGATGCGTACTCCCCGAACAACGTGTGAAGGAACTCAAACCATGCTTCAATGAAACTGTCTTATCAAACAGAATGCACTCTCCTTTGCACATGATCTCTTCTATTGGTAATTCCTCTTGCTGATTCAACATCGCACCCAAAGTCGAATATGGCTTAAGTAAATCCATACCCGAATCCACCAATTCTTGCAAACCAACGGAAGGTAACTCCATTTACTCATCTTCTTCCTCCACCATTTGAGAAGCAGGAGTACCATCAGACTTAGAAACTATGTCTCGCTTAGGCGAAGCTAGAGCATTGTTAGCTCTTCGACTCTTACTTCTTTTCTCAGACTCAATTAAATCAACCCCACCATTATTTGCTTCTAATTCATCAGCACCATTGACATTCTCCTTCTCACCCCATACCTTCCTCGACATCTCATAAACCTTCACATCCTGGGGTTTCAAGGTCTCACCTTTAGCTTCTTTAGCCACATTAACATTGTATTTCTGCTTCATGTGCCTTATCTTATTAAACAATTGATCCTTATTAACACCAACATGAAGCAAGTCCTTGATTGAATCAAGAAACGCAGTCGTATCCGTGCTAGGCTTTACACCCTTCTTCTTGTAGCTAAGTAGTTCTTTCAAAATCACGATTGCATCATCTTCACTAAACAACCTCGAAGCCGACTTCTTCTCTGTCTCTTCCACTAAATTGTTAAGCTTCTTCCTTCTTTTCTCCAATTTTTCTGAATCGGTGGAGGGTTTCGCAACAGATGGGCGTTTAGTAGGAGTAAGATTGGCTTTTGATTTGGGTTTTTATGTGGGTTTTTTTATTTGGAAGTTTCGTTCATGGGTACTGAGGTGGTCGGTTTGATGTTAGGGTTTCCACCATTAGAAGGTAAAGCAACGAAAGATGGAGAATCAGATTCTAAATCGAAACCTTCTTCTGCAGAAGAGGATTGAGATTGTTGGGTTGGGGCGTTAACCTCATGTTTCTCTACAGAGAATTTTGACTTAACGGCTTCTTCATCTTCCTCATCGTCTTCATCCTCATCTTCATCTTCTTCATCCTCGCCTTCAGTTTCTTCCTCTCCTCCTTCAACTTCTTTCTTTTCTTCACTAACTTCTTCTGCTTCCTCTTCTTCTTCTTCTTCTTCATCGGAAGCTGAAGCTGCAGGAGGGTTCTCAAGTTATGGAGAACGGCGTTTGGGAGCCAAAGTGAGACTTTCTGAGGAACAAGGAAGGAATCGGAAAACTGGTATCTTCGATTGGGTTTCTTTTGAATTATTATCATCTGCTTCTTCATCGTTGGTGATGCTGTCCCGGTTTGGTAATGTTGCACTGTTTCGGTGGTGATATTGTCCCAGTTTGGTGTGAGATGTTGTTTCTGTGGTGGTGATGTCAAGGTTTCGGTCGTGGTGCTGTTACGGTGGGATGGTTGTTGCTGTTTCGGTGATGGTGCTGTCACGATATCGATGGTGGTGCTGTCACGGTTGGGTGGTAGTTGCTGTTTCGACGGTGGTGCTGTCCCGGTTGGTCCATTTATAGTTGTTTGTTCCTCCGTTAATGGTCTTAGTATTAGAATTCGTCGGAACCAAGAAAACTCGAATGTGTTCGCCCGGCAATGTAGGTGGCGTCGACGTCAAAAATCCATGGTCTCCCAAAGATAAGATGACAATTATCCATGTCTACGACGTCACAACAAATTGAATCACGATAGTGAGAACCAATGGAGAACGAGAACGTGCATTGGGTTCGTACCGATAATTCTTTATGATTGAAATTCCAACCAATATTGTACGGGTTTGGGTGTTCGATTGTAGGTAGTGGAGAGCATTGACAAGGCGATGGGAAATCATGTTCTCTTCGCTACCATTGTCTATGATGAAATCACAGAATTTGTTGTTAATTGTAAGTCGTGATTTGAAGACTTTATTTCTTTCCGGGTGATTTGTTGGTGAAAAAATTTCAGAATTTTGTAGGCTCATGATACCAGTTGATGTAGATTGTTGCGGAAGCGTAAAAGTAGTAGAACTCATTACTAAAACTAAAGAAGAAATGATAAATAACTAAAGATAAACTGAAATAACTGTAAACAAGAAGATGCAATCAAGGATTTTGTGTTTGATCAATCAATTCGATGATTTACAAGACAGACTGGACTTCTCTTATATAGAGATTATACTTTCCTAGTTGGACTCAAATAAGGAAATAAGATAACTACTAATAATACTTTTCTTGATTGCTATGACTCTAAACTTGGAAAACCCTAAATAATAATTTGGAAACTTAAATTGGTATAGACTCTTGGCCGTTGGGCTCACTGTTGGGTTGGCCGTGAGGCCCATTAGTGGGATGGCCGCCATCAAATGGTTTGCTTTCTTCATTAGCGATGATACAAAGCAAAAGAGATAGTTTCCCTGAAATATTCCCCTGCAAGAAAGTGATGATACTAAGTATGTGAACTCTAGTGTGAGTGTATAGATCCGCACTAAGTAATCAACCTCAATTCAAACAATAGGCTCTGCTTTTTTTATAGCAATTTCTGATATATTTATGGGAGGATGGGTTTTAAGTCCAAAAGCGAATGATGAATGGGTCTAGGGCCTAAAGATAATCTGAAATATAAAATAAATCTATTTAGATTAAATTACATGTCTAACCTTTGATTTTTTATTACTACCTAGCCTATCCTAAGTTAAAAAAAATAACCCAAATAAAGATTCACTAAATTATTTCCTCAAAAATGAAATTTCCTTCCACAACAAAAGTTTCCGTTTCCGTTTATCGTAATGACCAAGCTTTTAGTTATACATTTTTTATGTCAATTTAGTTAACATAATATAATTTCAGGAGAATTGTGTCAGAATAAATAAGATGCTAGAGAAATATAAGTATTGCAGGAGAATCAATGAAATGCTAGAGAAACATAACTTAAGACTTGTGCAGGAGAATCAGTGAAATGCTAGAGAAATATTAAAAATTTGGTTAACATAATATAATTTCAGGCAAATTTTGTTAGAATCAATAAGATGCTAGAGAAATATAATTATTGCGGAAGAATCAAAGAACACTAAAGAAAAAAATGGTACTTCTTATTAAATAATGTTTTTAGAATGTTGTTAGAATCAATAAGACGCTAGAGAAATGCAATCCTAATATCAAAAGAATTTATTTTTGTAAGTATATTATTGAATTTTTAAAATAAATAAAATGCTAGAAAAAATTTGAGAATTCTGTTATATATAAGAATGTTGTTAGAATCAATAGGATGCTAACGAAATAATAAAATGATTATTAACCTACTTCAACATATTCATAACTCATAACAGATGCTAATAAAATCAAGAAAATGCTAGTAAAATACTGAAAATGTAGCAAAACAAATTTAGTTTATATTTTTTTCATGAGAACAAAATTATAGTGATAGAGATTTCAAAATTCACTGTGTACGAAAAAGTGTTACATTTTAAGTTTGTTGTTTTTATAAAATAATTTTTTAACAAGATACTAAGTTTAATCGACATGTATACAATTTTCTTAATGATTTCCAAGGAAAAATATGTTTTAGAGATGGAAATATCGAGGTAGAGATAAAAAGCCAATCACAAATTCACAATTTCTTCAAGTTCGAAGAACACAAAGTTAGAGAGAGAGGAACTCGTTTTAGGTAAATCACTATTATTTTGGTAGGTCACTTTAGACAAATATAAGTTTTGGAAATAAATATTGACAATAAATATTTCTCTTAAAATTTATGGAAAGAATAAATGAATTAACTCAACCATTGGGAACCTTTGCTTTATCAATGGTTAAATATATACTTATGAAAGGGTAAGAATGGGAGGAAATAAATGGATTGATGCATGGGGCCCACTAAATAGTAAATTTTTGGACTTAGTTTCCATTTTATGTTTATTTTGGTTTTATTTTATTTTTATTAATTTAGGAGTAAATATATGACTAATTACCGCCCCCCCCCCCCCCTATTTTTTGGACCTTAAACTCAAAAATCTTATATTTATTGTAAGCTGAAAGCTTATAAACAAAAAAGGTGGGTACAGGTAGGGGTGGGAATTGGGCGGGCAGACGGGCTTGGGCAACTATGAGCCGGACTCGGCCGAATCGGGCTCGGATAAGCAGGGCCCGCGATAGGGAGTCGGGCGGATCGGGCCGGACCAAATTCTCACTATAGGAGCCCGTAGCCCGTCCGAGCCCGGCTGCCCGAGAGGGTTCCAACGGCCCTCAGGCTGGACGGGCTCGGGTTTTTGAGACTTAAAAAGTATTTAAAAAAAACAATTCTTTAACATTTTGTTGGTACTAGTAAAGTTTTTGATTTTGAACTCTATCTATTATAAGAAACAAAACCCATTTTGGGTATTGATTTTCCATTAAAATTTGATCTAAGAAAACCTAATCCATTTGGAGTGATGAGTGTGAGATTTTCAGGTCCATTAAGAAGTATTGTTGAATAATCCATGAAATGAAAAAATAAACAAAACCCACAACAAGAAACTAGTAATAATCTTTAGATTAAGTGATTGTAACCCTAAAAATCAAAACCCAGAATCAAATTTTTACTGAAACTCAACTATATGAGATTACCAGAGAGGGAAGGAGAGAGATTATAATGCAAGCACCGCCATTTTTGGTTGGTTGGGTGATCTCGGCAATACTCTCTCCCTCTCTCTATTACCATTATGAAACCCTGCCATTATGAACCCCCTAGACTATCATAGGGTGAAGCCCTAAACTAAAAATTAAGGAAAACTTAGACTATGAAAAGATTCAAAAAGATCTTATCCTAAATCTTCATACTAACAAATCTGATTTATTAAACCCTAAAACAAACCCTAAATCTCCATAATAACAAATCTTCAAAAAGAAATTAAACCCTAGATTACCACCTACCTGATTACATATATGATTTATTAAACCCTAAATCTTCATAATAGTAAATCATAAAAATAAAAAAGATTACAGAGAAGTAAGAGAGAGAGGGATGCAGAGATGGAGAGAGAGTGGCACAGAGATAGATAGAGAGAGGCGCAGAGAGAGTTGATCTGCATACAACCTTCAAAATAAAATACAAAAAAACAAGTAACAACATATAATCATAAATAAAATCAATGATTAACTTCTCTAATATGATTTCGAACTTCGAGGGATGTTACTGTTGGATGGAGAGAGACGAGAGACAGTAGTATAACGGAGGTGAAAGACCAGAGAGCGGTGAGAATCACATAGTTATCTACTGGTAATAACTTGCTAGAGAGAGGGGTTGAGAGAGAGAGGCAGAGAGAGAGAGGCGGTGGGTGATTAGGGTAAACTGGAATAGGTGTAGGTTTCTTGTTAAGAAGGCTATTTATAGGATATGAGGTAGGGCTTATTATATAAACGGGTAGCGAGCGGGTTACTTCGGGCGGGTACCGGACGGACATATCGGGTCGGGACTCGGATTTGAGCTCCTGTCCGAGTCCCGACCCTATAAGCCCGAGCCATCGGGCCGGGTAAGCCCGGCTCGGGTTGGCTACGGTCAGCGGTCTCTAACGGTCTGGGCCGAATGGGGCCGGACCCTGGAGTCTCGGACCGTTTTCCCAGCCCTAGGTACAGGAATGCAAATTTTGCTAGTCAATTAATACAAATTTTAAAAGAATATGAATAGGTTTTGTGTGAGGAAACCTATTAACCTCTCTTTTATATTTATATTGTTAATAGTTTACATAAATATGTAATTGACATAGATAACTATACACAAGAGAGGAAAGAAAATACATAAGAGAGGAAAGAAAATACATAAGGTAGGAAATAGTATATACAATATATTGGAAAGAATAAAGTCCAATCTCATCCAAAATCTTTAGTCAATTATTTCCCGAATCTGATTATTATTACCATTATTACTCTCCCGCAAATTGAGCTTCGAGAAGACGCGAAGGTTCAATTTGGGACAAAGCTCCAAGAACCGGAAATGAGATAGTTTTTTGTCAAAATATCAGCGAGTTGATCATGAGATGAGACAAACTGAATCTTCACTGATCCGATTGCCACCTTTTCCCGAACAAAGTGGTAGTCCAAAGCAATGTGCTTAGAACGACCATGAAACATTGGGTTGGCAGTCATGAGGATGACACTTTTATTGTCACAATATATACAAATAGGAGTAGATAGGCGAATACCCAATTCCTGAAGAATATAACCAATCCAAGTTAAGTCAGTAGTAGTGGAGGCAAGAGCCCGATATTCAGCTCCGGTGCTAGAACGAGAAATCGTAGGCTGCTTACGAGCACTCCAGGTAAGAAGATTCCAACCAAGAAAAATGGAGAACTCAGATGTAGAAACGACGTGTATCAGGGCAACCTGCCCAATCAACATCAGAGTAAGCATGAAGAGAATTAGAGGCAGAGTCCGCAAATAACTGTAAACCCATGTGAATCGTCATGTTAACATAACGCAATATGCGTTTAACAGCTTGAAAGTGTTCAACTGTGGGAGTGTGCATAAACTGGCACGCCACATTGACTGCATAATATAGGAAACCCATATTCTTCATATCAAACTCAAAAGATAGTTGAGAAATAATAGTATCAATAGTGGAGGAATCAGCTCCCGTGAGTATAATATCATCAACATAAAGCAACAAATAAATTATACCCATTGGAGTCGTACGAATAAAAAAAGAGGTATCAAACTTACTAACACGAAAATCAATACAGAGTAGTTAAAAGTTGAATTTGTCATACCATGCCCGAGGAGCCTGCTTCAAACCATAGAGAGTCTTGTGAAGACGACAAACATATGATGGATGAGAAGTATCAACATAGCCAGGAGGTTGGGCCATGCAAACCTCTTCAGTTAGATCCCCATGAAGAAAGGCATTCTTCACATCTAACTGAAGAATGGACCATCCACGAGAAACTGCGATAGATAAAATCATCCGAATAGTTGTACGTTTGACCACAGGGCTGAAGTCTCATCAAAATCAAGTCCAGGTTTCTGGGTAAAACCTTGGGTAACCAAACGGGCTTTATACCTGTCAATAGTCAGGTTTGAGCTTGGTGTGAAAACCCCAATTAGAACCAACGATGTTCATAGAGGGGTCAAGGGGGACCAAAGACCACGTACGTTGTTTCATAAGAGCTTCAATTTCTTCTTCCATAGCACGTTGCCAATGTATTGATTTACTAGCCATACGATATCCTCGCGGTTCTGTGATAGCAAACAAGGCAGCATAAAAGCTGGAACCAGAAGAACCAAAAGTATCAGAATCACGGAGAGAAATAGGGTACCGAGAATATACCTGAGAGGGAGTCGTGTCAACTAGTAGAGCATCACGCATGATTGAGTCCATCAACCTGTAACCTTGAGGACCACACTCCGAGCTAGAATCTAATGAAACCGTCGGGGCAACCCCTCCCGTAATCGAATCGGTCAGAGAACGCATGGTGATACCTGTCAAAGAACGAGGACCCGATACTAAAGGAGTGGTAAGAGTAGATTCCGGTGGGGTTGCTCCGATATTTTCATTAGATTCTAGCTCGGAGTGTGGTCCTCAAGGTTACAGGTTGATGGACACAATCATGCGTGACAGACATTTGTAGACGGTGAGAAGTCTACGGGTCGGAAGTCAGAAGGTCGGTAGCTGAAACGTCTTCTGGAATTCCAAACGTCGAGCTCTTGATTGATGGGCACCAGCAACGTGTGAAAGAAACCTGCAAAAGAAGATGAACAGACACAAACAAACCCGTGAAGGCTTGGGGGGACACCGGGATGGTGCCTGCCAAGGGCCCTCCGACGGTCAAGTCAGCAAAGTATTACAATGGATAACAAACGAAAAGCCGAGGGTATAACCGTTGATGTATTATCGGAGAGTGGCTAGGCTCGTAGAATGACCGGAGTTCGAATCTACGGGAGTGAAATGATCAGAAGTACGAGAGTAGATGTTACCAGTAGCGTCGAGCAAGAAGAAGGTTGTGATCTCCTCGAAGACGTCTGGAAGCGTCGAGCAGGAAGCGTCGAGCAGGAAGCGTCGAGCCGGAAGCGTCGAGCAGGAAGCGTCGAGCCGGAAGCGTCGAGCAAGGATAAGATTTAACACCTTTGAGGCGTCTAGTAGTGTCCACGACCAGAACCGGGTGAACTTGTATGCAAACGTCTCGAGGATAATCGAAGAACAGAGGGCGAGTGGAGAAGAAGAAGTTGTATGGGTTGCTTTGCTCTGTATTCGATGTCTGAGAAATGAAAGTGCTCCTCTTTATATAGGCTTGAGGAGTGATCCGTTGGGAGGAGTAAAGGCTGACCGTTACGGAGTAAATGCACGTCATGATTCCTGGGATATGGTGACGTGTACGCTGGCTGTACATGCACAACGGTTGTGCATGTTCTCTGGCGACTACTCTGATTGTGCATGCGCATGGTCTCACATTTATGTGAGACGTTACCATGTTATGCATGTCATTGATGGGGGATAATTGTCTCTGAGGTTACGTTGACCAAGTCAGATATCTTTGTCATTATGGATATATTTGACATGTGGAGTATCTCTTCATTAAATAATATCTTACACGTGGTACGTGGAGATATAGACGTGTCGAGCGCCAGACGTGTGGAGATTCGGGCGTGTGGGGCTTTGTGCACGTGGGAACTCTTTGCACGTGATTGGGCCTTGACACGAGTTTTAGGGTCTAGTTGACGAGTACCCATTAAGAGACTTCTGGGCTGGGCCCAAACAAAGACAAACGAGCCGGGTTGGGTTTGACGTCCCGATGGGCATTTTATCGTCGAGGGGTCCTTAGGCCCTTGAAGTTCATTGTTGTGAAAACTTTTTTAGAGCTCTGGATTCCTAGAAGCGGTTTTCTCCTGTTCTTCGCGTTCTTCGTGATCTTCATACCAATTCTCAACAAGTAAGTCATTTTTTTATTTTTTGAAATTTCGATCCTTCGATCTGTTCTCGTCGTATGGAACTTGTTATTTTCCGTTTGTCTTACCGATTAGCATGTTCTTCCATATTAGTGCTTTGTATGAAACTTCCCGTATGCATGTGAACTTGTAGTAGGCGTATGCATTCACTCGTAGTAGTTACAAGGATACATGGAAACCTGTAGCTGTTGTGTAAACTAGGAGTAGTTGTAAATGTGCATGCAAACTGTTAGTAGTTGTAGTACAAGTAAACTTGTAATTCGTATTGGCGCACGAGTGAACCGGTGAAGCATGTAGGAGTACACGTAAATTAGTAGCGCGTGTGGGAGTACATGTAAAGCTTTATGACATGCGTAGTTGTACATGCAAACTTGTGAGGTGGAGGTGTGTACGCGTACTCATGAGGAGGATGCGTGCGAAATCTCTGACATGTATCTATTCACAAAAAATTACTCAATCCTGTAAGTAGTGCGGAAAATACCTCAACTTAACGTGACTCGTCTATATGCGTTCTTGATCCGTAAGTGTCTTTATTTTGTACATGCCCCCATTTTGCACGCGATCTTCAGTTAGTCCGTCTTGTACTCGCGTGAGGCATTCCTGAGTGTGTTTTCCCTTTGATACGTAGGATGGCCAGGACTTTCCCATACAACCGTGAACAAAGTAGTGCTGAGCTTTCTCCGCATTTAGGTGAAGTGCCTCATGTCGACTCGTCTTCTGATGACGAGATCGATGTGGAACAACAACTCTCGGTGCTGACTGAGGAGTGCGTAGAAAACCTCAGGGTGAACTATCAAATTCCAGCAACTCTAAAGATGAGAGCGCCTGAACTTGGTGAAACTGTAGTCGAGTCGCGTCGGCCTGGATATTATGCCTTTTATGAGAACTTTCTGGAAGCGGGCGTACGATTCCCCATTTCTTGTCTGGTGAGGGATGTGTTGATTAGGTTTGGGATAGCCCCCACCCAACTCATGCCGAACGCGTGGAGGTTGTTGATGGCCTTGGAGAAGCTTGGGGAGAATCTGAATGATCCTCTAACCGCGCAAGATGTAATTGCCCACTACTTCATGAAAGCAAATGATCATGGATCAAGGCAGTACCAACTCAAAGTCCGTCCAAAGATGGCAAAGATTATAGTCGGTTTGCCACGTTCTGAAAAGAATTGGCAGCGCCGGTTCTTCTTTGTTAAGAGGGACGGTGTGTTTACCCCGCGCGAGAGCGGGAATGTCTCGTTCAAATGGAGAAGTGCTCGTGAGTGCCGTCCATATTGTCGATTACGCTTTCACACGCATTGTTCTTACGCGTTTGGTTTTCACATGTTTTGTTTCGCATGTCTTGTTTCACGTGTTTTGTTTCACGTGTTTTGTTTCACATGTTTTGCTTCACGTGTTTTGTTCCACGTGTTTTGTTTCACATGTTTTGTTCCACGTGTTTTGTTTCACATGTTCTGCTCCACATGTTTTGCTCCACGTGTTTTGCTCCACATGTTTTGCTCCACGTGTTTTGTTTCACATGTTTTGTTTCACATGTTTTATTTCACATGTTTTGCTTCACATGTTTTGTTTCACATGTTTTACTCTGACATCTACTCTGTGTAACGTAGATATAGCAGACGGGAATTTGCACGGATTTTCTCGTGGCGACCAGATAGTCAGGCTCCAAAAATTTTGGGAGGAACCCGCATTGAGGAGGAGTTGGAAAAGGTTGGTTTTCGGAGAGACTGAGTCTAGACGCGCACAGGGTACGTGTTCTGCTTTCAGCTTTCTCCAGTCGTTTGACTTTTACCTGTTTCCTTCGTGCGAGTAGATGTTTTCTTCAGCTGTTTCCTTTGTTTCTTACAGGTGGAAACATGGCTCCAAGACAGAGTTTTAAGGTACCATCGGCTAAGGAGGTGGCCTCCAAGAAGAAAATTCCAACGAAGAAGCCGAGAGTCGAAACGTCTCCCGAGTGTGTGTTCGTTCATCCCCCTACTTCCAGTATTGGGCCCTCTTCCTCGAGAGTCAATACGCATGAGCCAGACTCTGGAGCGATGCATGTGGATTTTTCCCCCTCGATGTCGGTGTTTGAAGACCCATCCTCCCTCCAACGTGTTTCTAGCTCCTTAACTTCTGAGAGTGATAGAGCTTATCTTAAGAAGATAGGTGTTCAGAAGGCGTTGGAGCAGACTGCGCTTAGTGGTTACCAGGTTTGTAGTTCAGAAAATGTTTAGAGCAGACGTCTGTTACATCATCGGTTTCCCGACTTGTATGTGTTAACGTCCATATTCTTTGTTGTAGGCGATGATGAGTGCGAACTACGCCCAGGAACATATTAGTTCTTTGAACGCGCAGATCGAAGCGGAGAGTAGTCGCCGCGCAGAGTCGGAGAGATCCATGCAAGGGCGCTATGAGGAGTTAGAGGCCAAGTACTCCAAGCTGAAGATCTCGCATAAGAAGTGTGCGGGAGTGCTTAAAGAGATGACTTACAATACTGTGGCAGTAGCTCGAGGCGAGATGATGAAGCAGTACGTCGCAAACGAGCATGCAGGATGGGACCTCGAAGGAGAGATTGAGCGTTATGAGGCCCTGAAGGATATTGATTACAGCTTGGATCCTTGCTCTGATTAGAGATGTCTTTCGAGTCGTGGACTCTATTTCCTTCTTTGCTTGTTTGTTTTTGTTTCAGTACTAGTTTGATAAACTTCGTGAATGGGCGCGTTTTTGCCCCATTCTTTTTAAGTATTTCAACTCGAACTTGGTGAGGCGTCGATTCTCACTTGTTATGTTATGAATGAAGTATTTTGTTTACGTTTATACTGTGCACACAAGGTGTGAACGTTCTTTGTATGGGCAAACGGGTTGCCTTTTATGAGTCATATTGACTTATGTTTTATAGATGTGGAGCATGCCGAATCTTGTGCAAGTATTTTGTGCATGTAAAAAGACAAGCAGAAGTAAGAGACTTAGATTTTAAGTGAATAATACCTCAGGAAATTCTTTATTGATACATGTGAAAATTTCGTGCGTTAGTACGAGTACAAGACAATCGGGTTGTCGTATGTAACCCTTTTATAGGAAGGGTGGCAATCGGGTTGCCGAGTACATGTAAAACAGATGAGCAATCGGGTTGCTAAGTACATGTAAAGAAAATGAGCAATCGGGTTGCCACTTTGTCGATGCTTGCGAATGTAGACAAACGGATTGTCTTGTAGTTGAGTTTGTTGTACATTCACACCTGGTTTGTGTCGTCTTTTCATGCGTTTTATTGGTTCTTCATCTGTTGCTTCTTCATATGTCTTTACGTGCAATGTTGCTTCTTCACATGTCTGTATGTGAATTTTATTGCTTCTTCAACTGTTGCTTCTTCATACGTCTTTACGTGCAATGTTGCTTATTCTCATGTCTGTATGTGTATTTTATTGCTTCTTCGTTCATGCTTGTTTTTTCCTACATCTCTTTGTCCTGTGAAATTACATCATGAGCGTGTTCCCCCCAGCCTAAGTGTAGTACTGAACTTTGTGCTGGACTTGGGCTGTGTTAACCTTCGGCGAGAGGTGTCTTCGATTTCCTGTGGGGGAAGAAACAAGTAGTCAATGGCATAGCCATTGACCCTCCGACGCTCAAGTTAGTCAAGTACTAAAAGAGAAGCGAAAGATGGAATATTTGAGTTTAGAGTGCGAAAACTACTTCCCATTTCCTCTCGACATGTTCTTGTGAGCGTGAAACGTGTACTGGTGTGAAGATGTTTTTACCTGCACAATTTCCGTTGAGGGGCTATAGTCGGTGGAAATCCCACCGACTCTCCGATGCCTAAGTCAGTACATGTACAAGTAGGAGAGAAAACAAAGAAGTAACAATAGAGTTTAGAAATGATACAGTTTGAGATGCACGGCATTCCAACTGTTGTTTATGTCACGTCCATCTTGTGCTTGAATTTTATACGCGCCTTGTCCTACCACTTTAGTGATCTGATACGGGCCTTCCCAAGTAGGTGCAAGTTTTCCAGCGCCGCTTTCTTTGGTGTTCTGGAACACCTTTCGAAGTACCCAATCTCCTACCTTAAATGTTCGAGCTCGTATGTTTCTGTTGTAATGACGTGCCACTTTCTGTTGGTAAGCTGCATTTCTAATGGCTGCCATATCACGAATTTCATCGAGCGTGTCGAGATTGTGATTGAGTTGTTGCCAGTTACTTTCTTCTTCTGTCCATTGGTAACGGGTAGAAGGAAGTCCTGCTTCTGCTGGTATGACGGCTTCTGAGCCATAAGCGAGTGAGAAAGGAGTTTCTCCTGTCGGAGTTCGAACAGTGGTTCTGTACGCCCATAAGACTCCTGGTAGTTCATCTGCCCAGGCGCCTTTGGCTTTCTTCAATCGTTTCTTTATTGTGTTCATGATTGTTTTGTTGGAGGATTCAGCTTGTCCATTTGCTTGGGGGTATCTCGGAGTTGAGAAGTTTAGTTTGATCCCCCATTCTTTGCAAAAATCTTGAAAGTCGAAACTAATGAATTGCGAACCGTTGTCGGTCACAATTTCTTTTGGAACGCCAAACCTGCAAATGACATTCTTCCAAATAAAACTTTTTACCTCTCTATCACGGACTTGGTGGAATGCTTCTGCTTCAATCCATTTGGTGAAGTAGTCCGTCACAGCTAACATGTACACCCGTTGTCCAGGTGCTGTAGGAAGTTTTCCTACTATGTCCATCCCCCATTTCATGAATGGCCAAGGAGATAGTATTGAGTTGAGACGTTCTGGGGGGAGATGAGATGTGGGTGCGAAGCGCTGACAACTATCACATTTTTTTACGAAGTCAATGCAATCTGACCTCATAGTTGGCCAATAGTACCCGGCAGTGAGTACTCTAGCTGTTAGACTGCGTCCTCCGGAATGATTCCCACATTCTCCTGCATGTAATTCAGTGAGGACGTACCTGGCTTCTCGTGGGGTGATACACTTGAGATAAGGTCCTGAGTATGACCTCTTGAGTAGTTGTCCATCTAGGATGGTGTATCGGGCAGCTTTAGCACGAATCTTTCTCGCTTCTCCTTTGTCTTCTGGTAACTCGTCATTCTCCAAGTATCGAATCAAGGGATTCATCCAGCTATCGGTTTGATCCGTAGCGGCTACCTCTGAAGTAGGATTTTTCCATACTGCTGGCCACTCGAGCAAAACTAGAGGAATATTTTGAGTTACCTTTGTTTGAATTGAAGAACCGAGGTTAGCGAGCGCATCAGCGTGTCCATTCTCTAGACGAGGTATCTGTGTTATGTTCATTTCTTTGAAGGAAGTTTGTAACTCTTTTACATGAGCAAGGTATGCGGTCATTTTGGCGTCACGTGCTTGATATGTTCCCTGTAATTGGTTGACAATGAGTTGGGAGTCTGACTTAACGTCTACTCTCTGGACTCCCATTTCTTTTGCAAGTGTAAGTCCAGCTATAAGTGCCTCGTACTCAGCTTCATTGTTTGTTGCTTTGAACGCACAACGGATAGCCCGTTGTATTAGATCTCCTTCGGGAGAAGTCAGAGCTATCCCCAACCCTACACCGTTCATGTTGCTTGAACCATCTACTGATAGGTTCCACTTCTGTTCGCTTTTGTCGATTAAACACAACAACTCTTTCTCTGCCTGCATTAGTATGTTAGGTGAAAAATCAACAATGAAATCAGCTAGTACCTGTGACTTGATGGCGTTCCTTGGTTGGTATGAGATGTCGTACTCACTCAACTCTACTGCCCATTTGGTAAGGCGTCCAGAGAGTTCTGGTTTATGGAGAATGTTCTTCAGCGGGAATTCTGTAACCACTACCATTGAGTGACATTGGAAGTAAGGTCTGAGTTTACGAGCAGCGTGGACCAGTGCAAATGCAAGCTTCTCCAACTGGCTATAACGCGTCTCTGCGTCTAGAAGTGACTTGCTCACATAGTAAACTGGAAGTTGTTTTTTATCTTCCTCTCGCACTAGCACGGCGCTTACTGCCATTTCTGCAACAGCCAAGTAAACATAAAGTTTCTCACCTTCTTTGGGTTTTGAGAGTAGAGGTGGAGAGGTCAGGTACGCTTTGAGTTGTTGAAGTGCGTCTTCGCATGCTGGCGTCCACTCAAAGTTTTTTGACTTGCGTAGGGTGGCGAAGAAAAGGTAGCACTTTTCAGAAGACTTTGATATGAAGCGACTAAGTGCGGCGACTCTCCCTGCTAACTTCTGTACGTCTTTTATGCAAGTGGGAGATGGAATGTTCATGACTGCTTGTATCTGTTCTGGATTGGCTTCGATTCCTCTTTGTGTCACCATGTAACCTAAGAATTTTCCAGAGGAAACACCAAATGAACATTTAGCAGGGTTTAGTTTCATGTTATACCTTTTAAGGACGTCGAAGGCCTGGCGGAGATGATCCAAATGTTGTTCAGCCTCCAAAGACTTGACTAACATGTCGTCAATATATACTTCCATGGTATCACCTAGCATTTCGGCAAACATTCTGTTGACGAGTCTTTGATAAGTGGCTCCTGCATTCTTTAACCCAAAGGGCATCACCTTATAACAGAAGATACCTCGTTCTGTCACAAAAGCCGTCTTCTCTTGATCTTCAGGATGCATCAAGATTTGGTTGTATCCGGAGAAGGCGTCCATAAAACTCAAAAGTTCATGGCCAGAGGTAGCGTCGACCAGCATGTCAATATGTGGCAATGGAAAAGAATCTTTCGGACATGCTTTGTTGAGGTCGGTGAAATCGATGCAGACTCTCCACTTACCATTCTTCTTTCTTACCACTACTACATTAGCGAGCCAGTCAGGATAATTGACTTCGCGTACTGATCCGATATCGATCAATTTCTGAACTTCTTCATTGATAACTCTATTTCTCTCTGGAGCAAACTTCCTCCTTTTTTGCCTGACAGGAGAAAAACTTGGGTCGACCTGCAATTTGTGAACTATGATTTGAGGATCAATACCTGTCATGTCAGCGTGTGACCATGCGAAGCAATCATGGTGAAGCGTGAGGAATTCTACTAGCTTTTCTCTGAGCGTAGGATTTAGTCTTGAACCGATCTGTATTTTATGATCCGGTAGCTCTGGGTGAATCTGTACTTCGTCCAACTCCTCCATAGTTGGCTTGTCTGGGTCACTATGGAGTAGTTGTTCTGTCTGTAATTGCTATAAAGGAGCTTTGGGCGTCTTCAAGGTGTTTTTGTAGCAGTTTCGAGACGTGCTCTGTTCGCCTTTAACTTCACGCACCCCCCACGGAGTAGGGAACCTTATAACTTGGTGGAAGGTTGATGGGACTGCCCTCATGTTGTGGATCCAAGGACGTCCAAGTATGATGTTGTAGGCAGAGGGACTGTCGAGTACTACGAAAGTTGTACTCATGTTGATTCCACCTGCAAAAACAGGTAAAGAAATTTCGCCGAGCGTGTACTTTTGCTCGCCGCTGAAACCGATGAGAATGGTGGGTCGGCGACATATACTCGTTTCTTCCAGTCCCATTCCTCGCAATGCATGTAAAAACAACACGTTAGTAGACGAACCATTATCGACAAGTATTCTTTTAACAAGAACATTAGAAATAGTAAGTGAGATAACGAGAGCGTCATGATGAGGGTTGACGAGCCCTGATGCTTCATTGTCTGGGAAGCTGAGAACTTGGTCTGTGAAGACAGGTGAAGATGTTTTAGATGAGTGAGCGTCTGGGTTGGCTGTTACACGTGCACTTCTTTTGGCGGCTGAATGACTGACTCCGCTTACTTCTGATCCTCCTGTGATAACCAAACATGTTTTTGTTGGAGTTGGTTCCTCTGGTTCCTTTGGATGAACATCTCTTTGGGCTATAGTATTTTTCCCTTTATCTGTCAATAGGTCAGTGAGGTGACCTCTCTTCAAGAGTTCAGCTACTTCTAGTCGAAGGGCTATGCAATCAGCGGTCATGTGTCCGTGGTCAGCGTGGAACTCACACCACTTGGTATTGTCTCTCTTATCACTAGGAGTTTTTGTCTTGGCGGGCCATCTTACTACATTGCCCATTCCTTTCATTACAGCGACTACTTCGACAGGTTCAATGTTGAGATTGTATTCCGGAAGTTTGGAGCGAACAGGCGCTTGATTCTTATCACTTGGACGTCCAGAGGGGGTGTTGAATGGTTTCCTGTTCTCTCGGGACAAGGGTCCTCTGGATGTTGGATATGGTTCTGCATGTCGACGATCGGTCCTTCTGTCGGACTGTCTAGCGCGTCGATCACTGCTTCTTCCTTCGTACGAGTACGACCTGTTTCGGTGAGCTTCGTCTTCTTCCCAACGAATTTCTACCCACGCCCTTGCTAACACGTCTTCCATTGTAGTGCAGTTGAACTTTGTGAGTTCTTTGTAAAGCTCTCCATCTGGTAAAAGACCTTTTCTGAAGGCGTCTACAGCGGTTTCCTGGTTACAATAAGGGATAGATACTTTCTCCCTGTTAAATCTTCCCACGTAGTCACGTAATGGTTCTCCTCTTCTTTGGTGGACTCGGTACAAGTCACCAGAAAGTTTTTCCAACTTTTTGCTGCTGGCGAATTGTTCGACAAAGGTGTCCGTCAACTGGGCAAATGATGCAATTGAGTTATTTGGGAGGTTTGTGTACCACTGTAATGCTGGTCCGATGAGACTAGACCCAAAACTTTTGCACATGCATGCCTCACGCAGGTCTCTTGGAATAGCTGCTGTGAACATCCTCTGCTTATAAGAGGCAATGTGGTCATCTGGGTCAGACGTACCATCATACATCTTCATGTTTGGGAAAGAAAACTTCTTTGGCATCTCCACCAACGCGATAGCATCGACAAAGGGCGAGTCAGCGTAACTGTGAGGAAGACTCTTTTTGAAAGGAGTGGGCATTCCTGGAATACGTGTAATCAACGCTTCCATCTCTGCCAATTTCTTTGCCATTGCCTGTTCTAAAGGAGTACCTGTAAACGCAAACGGAAGTGAATCAGAAGACATATTAACCTGAGTTGATCCGTTTGTCATAGGATACACAGTAGGTAAAGTATATGGGAGAGAAGAGTAAAAGGGGGTAGTAGTTGGAAGAGTTTGATGCGTGTGCTGGGTGACACGTAATGGTGTGACAGGAGTAGCGGTAGGGACTGGAGTCGATCCTCCAGCTGTTACAGGAACTTCTTGACTCGAGGGGCCTGCTTCTTCTGTACTTATAGGAACTGGTCGGGCATTTCTCGAGGTATGAATTCTGTAACCTCCTGGAGTCATCATAGAAATTTCCGTAATTTTTTCTTGGAGTAACTGGTTCTCTGCTCTGACCAGTTGGTTTTCTTCCTCTAACGCCTTGACACGTTCAGCGTTCTCTCGCATTTGGGCGTTAAGTAGAGCAAGTTGAGCAGAAACGTCAAGAGGAGATGTCATGTTCTCTTCCATTTGGCTGATTGTCTTCGTTGTTAGTTGCTGAGGCCCCACGGTGGGCGCCAAACTGTAGACGGTGAGAAGTCTACGGGTCGGAAGTCAGAAGGTCGGTAGCTGAAACGTCTTCTGGAATTCCAAACGTCGAGCTCTTGATTGATGGGCACCAGCAACGTGTGAAAGAAACCTGCAAAAGAAGATGAACAGACACAAACAAACCCGTGAAGGCTTGGGGGGACACCGGGATGGTGCCTGCCAAGGGCCCTCCGACGGTCAAGTCAGCAAAGTATTACAATGGATAATAAACGAAAAGCCGAGGGTATAACCGTTGATGTATTATCGGAGAGTGGCTAGGCTCGTAGAATGACCGGAGTTCGAATCTACGGGAGTGAAATGATCAGAAGTACGAGAGTAGATGTTACCAGTAGCGTCGAGCAAGAAGAAGGTTGTGATCTCCTCGAAGACGTCTGGAAGCGTCGAGCAGGAAGCGTCGAGCCGGAAGCGTCGAGCAGGAAGCGTCGAGCAGGAAGCGTCGAGCCGGAAGCGTCGAGCAGGAAGCGTCGAGCCGGAAGCGTCGAGCAAGGATAAGCTTTAACACCTTTGAGGCGTCTAGTAGTGTCCACGACCAGAACCGGGTGAACTTGTATGCAAACGTCTCGAGGATAATCGAAGAACAGAGGGCGAGTGGAGAAGAAGAAGTTGTATGGGTTGCTTTGCTCTGTATTCGATGTCTGAGAAATGAAAGTGCTCCTCTTTATATAGGCTTGAGGAGTGATCCGTTGGGAGGAGTAAAGGCTGACCGTTACGGAGTAAATGCACGTCATGATTCCTGGGATATGGTGACGTGTACGCTGGCTGTACATGCACAACGGTTGTGCATGTTCTCTGGCGACTACTCTGATTTTGCATGCGCATGGTCTCACATTTATGTGAGACGTTACCATGTTATGCATGTCATTGATGGGGGATAATTGTCTCTGAGGTTACGTTGACCAAGTCAGATATCTTTGTCATTATGGATATATTTGACATGTGGAGTATCTCTTCATTAAATAATCTCTTACACGTGGTACGTGGAGATATAGACGTGTCGAGCGCCAGACGTGTGGAGATTCGGGCGTGTGGGGCTTTGTGCACGTGGGAACTCTTTGCACGTGATTGGGCCTTGACACGAGTTTTAGGGTCTAGTTGACGAGTACCCATTAAGAGACTTCTGGGCTGGGCCCAAACAAAGACAAACGAGCCGGGTTGGGTTTGACGTCCCGATGGGCATTTTATCGTCGAGGGCCCAGGTGTAGTTTTTGGTCAACACAACATTAAGGGTCGAGTATCAAGAAAACTCACTAGATCATCAGATGAAGACACAAAATCAGATGTTTTAAAGGGGTAAGCAGCTTCATCAAAGATAACATGGCGAGAGATAAATACCTTCTTGGTGGTAGGATCTAAGCATTTGAAACCCTTATAAAATTGACTGTAACCGATAAACACACATGGGAAGCTCCGAGGTGAAAGTTTGTTAGAAGCATAAGGTCGCAAATAAGGGAAAAAAAGACATCCAAACGAACGCAACATGGAATAGGAAGGTGGCTTACAGTATAAAGTGGAAAAGGGAGAAGCATCTGGAGCACTATCGTAGGCATTCGATTAATGAGAAAATTTGTTGTTTGAAAAGCTTCAACCCAATAAATAGCAGGTAACCCCACTACGAAATAAAAGACTCCGTCCAGTTTCAGTTACATGAAGATGTTTACGCTCTACACGAGCATTTTGAGCAGGTGTATACGGACAAGAAATACGTCTGTCAATGCCATTAACACTTAGAAAAATTAAAAATTGAGTATTTTGAAATTCACCTCCTCCATCTAGTTGAAAAGTCTTAATTTTAGAGTCCAATTGATTATCGACAAGAGATTTAAATTTTACAAAGACTTGAAAAACTTTAGATTTAGCACAAAGTGGATAAAACCAAGAAAATCGACTGTAATCATCAACAAAAAGCACATAATATTTAAAACCATTAGAATTAGGAACAGGGGAAGGACCCCATAAATCAATGTGCACAAGAGCAAGAGGAGAAGAAGCTCGTTTATTATTCAAAGTAAATGGAAGTCTATGACTTTTACTCATATTACAAGAAATACAAGTAGAAGACATAGAATTTTAGGAAACAGACTGAATTAAATTATCCTTAATTAAAATATCTAATACCCTAGAAGATACGTGACCAAGTCGACTATGCCATATAGCAAGTGGTGCTTTGACTGAGACTGAGTAGAACTAAAAAAATGAGGAATGAGCTTCATCCAAGACAAACAAATTTCCTCGCCTACTGTCGGTGCCCAGAATCCTTGCTTTCTCCTGAAAAATAACAAAGCCATGTTTTGAAAATATAACAAAACAATGAAGATCATCAACAAGTTTGCCTATAGATAATAAATTCTTAGTTAGAGAAGGAACATGAAGTGAGTCAGGTAAGGTGAGGACACCATGAGGAGTGGGAAGAGAAAGAAAACCTTTATGACGAATGGTGAGAGGAGAACCATCACCGATGTAGACTTTATTCGAACCAGAATATGGAGTTAAGTGAGAAAAGTTACCGGAACCTGACGTCATATGACTTGAGCCCACTATCGGCATACCAAGACGGATCTGACGGATTGGTGATGACGAGAGACTGAAGAGCATCAGCGGCGGCTTCACTAGATTCAGCATCGACAACGTGGGCTTCTCGACGAGATGATAGAGATCGATCATGAGGACGACAACGAGATGAGTCACGAGTCCGACAAGGAGAGGGTTCTCTCTGCAGTTGTCGTCGTGAATATTAATCACAGCGACGAGGAGAGTCGCTTTGACGTCGCGGTGGTCGGCCAGTAAGCAAGAAACAACGATCAGCAGAATGGTCAGGCTTCTTACACCACTAACAGACAAACGTAGGTGTGGACCGAGAGGATCGTCTATCATGACGAGGGGGGACCGAGAAGACCAATCATAACAAGAGGAACATTGTGGAGACCGATATTGGCGAAGACCTGAATTGTGGATAAAGACATAAGCACCTTCGGTAATAGGAGGAACAACCCGAAAGGATTTTATAACACCCTCTTGAGCCTGAAGCATAGGTAAAATATGTTTAAAAGTTGGAAGAGGTGGTTTAGAGAGAATGTCCGGCTAAAGTTTCATAATCCGGGTCGAGACCTTTCAAGAACCAGTATACTTTCTCAGCTTCATAAATATGATGACCAGTGGTGGCTAAGGTTTCACATAAAACCCTGTAATTACGAGCATAATCCCCTATAGATGCATTACCTCGTTTAATACATTGAATTTGTTCCTTGAGCTGAAGAGTGCGAGTGATGCATGGACTAACATAAGTTTGATTGAGTTGAGCCCAAACATCAGCTGCTCGGGTTAAGCCTATAATATCAGTCATTGGCTCTTTGGAGAGAGAACTATAGATGATCGAAAAAAGAAGGCGATTTGTAGTTAACCGAGATTCATAGACAGGATTAATAGTTAACGAACCTGTAGGGGAAGAAAGTGTGGGTTCCGGTGGAGGGACTGTATTATCAAGATGATGAACCAGACGTTGCCTTTCCAATAAAGATAAAACCTGAGGACGGCCATAGCAAAAAAAAAAAATCTGAATCAAGTTTTAAGTTGATCGTAGAGCTAAGATGCAGATAAGATATCATAGTTGGTGTCGAGGGAGATAAAATAGCACTTGAAATAGAAGAACCGGGTGAAGATTCCATAGCAAACAAACTTAATAATAAAACCTTTTGAAGATTTTAACCTCGATATGAAATCGGGAAAAAAATAGCTCTAGAAAAGAAGAAGACCTCGGTAAAGATGAACCGGACAATAGAATAATGATCTCGGTTGGAGACAACCGGAAAAAAATAACAAGGATCGAACTCGTTAGAGAACGGCTCTGAATACCATAAAAGAATATGAATAGGTTTTGTGCGAGGAAAACCATTAACCTCCCTTGTATATTTATATTGTTAATAGTTTACATAAATATGTAATTGACATAGATAGCTATACACAAGAGAGGAAAGAAAATACATAAGGTAGGAAATAGTATATACAATATATTGGAAAGAATCAAGTCCAATCTCATCCAAAATCTTTAGTCAATTATTTCTCGAATCTGATTATTATTACCATTATTAAGTTTTAGAGGTTGTTGACAATTCGATCTCCAATTGATGACTAATGGGAAAATATGACTCCCATGTTTCTCTAGAATTTCGAAATCAATCTAAAACTATATTTATGTTTACATATTAAGAGAGAGATGAAGATGGTGGCAGTGGAGTGGGAAAGAGATAAGAAAAAGAGCTATAGATGAAAAGGGAGGTGAAAAAAATTCTAATGAATGTCAGTGACCATCTGCCGATAGTCTTCATTCAGGCGAAGAAGAAAGAGAAAAAAGATCTTCGAAAGACAAAGACAAGAACGGAAGGAAAAACGACTGTTGATGTTGACTAACAACAGTATAGTCTAGGTGCAATTTTGAAATTAAAACTTTCTACCATGCAGTGGCGAAGTCAGAAAATTTTCTATGTGGATGCACTTTATTTTAATGAAAAAATTTCGATAGACCTAAACATGAATTTTCTAAAGTGACAATCAAATTAATTCTAAAATTCTTTGGAATCAAGTTCTCCTACATCCCGAGAAAAGTAAATGATAAAGCAGACATCTTGCTAAATAGATTAGAAATAGAAACTGTAATAGAATTTGGACAATAGTCTCCTCTTTTCTTCTTCATTTTTTCTTCTTTATTAGTATTGTATATCTCTTTGATTTAGTAATAGAAGATATTGCAACAAAAAAAAATTTATATAAATTTTCAACAAAATAACAATAAATCTTGAATTTATGTTTGAGCAATAAAAAATGTCAAATAAAATTTCATTTATAGTTGATATTCCACGGTAGTTACGACATATAACATACTATCTCTTATTCTCATCAATATGGTTGGGGGGACTTCCCCCAACTAGATTCCAAAAAACCATTTAAAATAGCAAACAAAGAGAGATATAGGCATGGCAGCGGAGATTAAGATGAAACGGTGGTGCATGGGATGAAGATGAAGTGATCGTAAAGGAAGTAGCGAAAGAAAAAACGAAAATGAAATTTCTTTTCTAATAACATTTATAATTATGACAACTTAGATTCCTAATTACATACCAGCCAAAAGTCTAACAAAATTAAAATTTAGAAGACTGTTTTGGAAGATGATTGTGACACTATTTAATAAGTTGGTCGCCTTGAAGTGTGCAATTAATAAGCACCTATTTTAGCGTATGGCCTTCGTTTTAATAAGTGCTCATTTTAAGTTAAATTAATTATTAATCAGTACTCATTTTAAGCCAAACAAATCTTTTATTCACGTCAAGTAGAAATCAATGTAACAAATGACATAGGTTTTGGTGTCATGTCATAACTTTGGTTTATAAATCTCGGTCGTCCAATTTTCTTTTGTAAATCATGACCCTTCATTTTAAAGAGTCTTTGAAATGATAGTTATTTAACAGTCAAAATAACTACCCACTCCTTAAAAACTCTCTAACTATTTTTCTCTCTTTCTTCTTTTCTTCCTTCAAATAACTCAAAATAATCTCGGTTATTATTTTAAATATATTTTTATTACTTCAATATTTATACAAGACCAAAATATTTGATAATTTTGTATAATATAAATATAGAAATTTCCGTGTCCTATGGACACGGGCTATACTCTAGTTTTAGAAAAAGAAAGGTTTCGGAAGAGACTCAATGGCATGACCCTTATTTTTGTTTCAAGTATGAGTCCATGACACCTTTATAATGGTATGGAAGCCTTTGGCCAACTCAGCTACAAGGGCATTATGTTTGAGGAAAGGAAATGGACGTATTTATTATCAAGGAAAGTTTTAAATGCGCATCCTATAAGAGTTGAAAGGTGCCTCCTTCAGTCACAAACTCTCCGTCAAATTTATCTTCAGGGCGGTGCCTATGCCACCTAAGGGGCCGCCTTTAATCTCTTGTTGCTAATGGCACACTATTGTAAATGAGCTATATTGGGGTTGTGGGGGCACAAAGCCCCTACTACCATGTGCAATTTTTTTTGCAAAGTGTGCATACTTTAGGATACATAGTCGTTAATTTTTTTCAAATTTAAGAAGTCAAAGGTCAGTTAAATTATACAGAAAAAAAAAAAAAAAAACTTATCATATGTTTCAGGATACAAAAAATAAGGATGCTACTATATGCAACTTCAGTTTTACTAAGGACAGCTATTAGACAAAAATAACTAAATAAAACTAACTAAAATTGTGTCCTAAATTGCTAACCAACACCAACACCAACACCAAAAATCAAGTAAAACCGAATCTCTCCTCCATTCTATACACAACTCTAAAAAATTATTACACAAAATAACTAAATAAAATTAATTGAATTTTGTCTAAAATTGCTAAACCCAACGGTTATTTATTCATAAAATCATACATAAAATCACCAAGTATCTTCTATAACCCTAACTACTATGACTTAGTCAAGCTTAGTTTAAACCTTAATAGTGTATATTTCATTAAATCAAACCGTGTTTATAGATGAGAATTTTGGTTTATCAAGTCGAACTTGTATTTATAGGTTAGAATTTTAGTTTATCAAGTATCTTCTATAACCCTAACTACTATGACTTAGTCAAGCTTAGTTTAAACCTTAATAATGTATATTTCATAAAGTCATACTACATAAAATCATACTACAGAAAAATAATGTATATTTTTTAAAACCTATAACACGTTTAAGTTTTTTTTTTTTTAAATATTAGATAACACTAATACAACCAATTTTATTCTTGTTTAATAATTTAGTTAAAGTAAAAATTGTGTCTAGTAAATAATTTTGGGAAGTTAAAACATAGTTGCATTTAGCAATCTAAGATTCAAAAATTATTTGCTAGATAAAACCAATAAATCGATCTTTGGTATTGTTTAGCAATTTAGTAAAAAGTAAATGGTTGTGTCTAGCAAATAGTTTTATGAAGCAATTATGCAGCTTCGTTTAGCATTTGTCAAAAATAAAGCTTTTGAATGGTTAGATAAATGTGTGGGGAAAGTTCTCTAGTTGGTAATTAATTGAGAGCCATAATTATGATAAAAAAGACTGGGGCTTTATTTGGTTTCTGCCAACCTTACCCAGAATTAAACTATTCCTCTGGAAATGTTGTACCAACAGTTTACCTGTCAGAGATAAAATTGGGAACTACATTGGTCATATTTTTCATTGCGAACTCTGCCAGAATCAAGAAACTATGATACATGTCCTTTTACATTGTGATTTTGCTAAGGTTATTTGGATGAACTTCAACATTATTTCGAGTAATATCATTGATCTTGTAGAATGGATCATCTCATGGAAAGATATAGACGATGACATCTGCTGTCGTTTTGCGACCATAATGTGGCATATTTGGAAAGCACGTTGTGATAAATGCTTTAAATCTAAAGACCCGGTCCCAATGAAAATCATTGATGACATTAACAGTAGTATTTTTCGGCAGAACACTCAGAATACTACTCAGCATGTTGAAAAAGAAAAAGGTTGGTCACCACCTGTTTACCCGTTTGTGAAAATTAATGTGGATGCTTCCTTTATAGCAGTTCAGGAGGAGGCAGGGATAGGGTGCATTATGCACAATGACGAGGCATCATTTATTGCTGCAGCAGCTTTCACTTGCCGAGGTCAGAATGCAGAAGAGTGCGAAGGCAAAGCGATACTCAGGGCCATGCAATGGGCACACAAAAAGAAAATTAACTTCATTCACATTGAGAGCGACAACCTTAACATAGTTCAAAAACTGAATAAGGAGTCGGAAGACATATCGTGGCAGGCGGAAAGCATCATAGAGAAAATACAACAGCTGGAGGTCAACTACTCAAAGGTTTTATACACTCATATCCCTAGAGAAGGTAACCAGAAAGCAGATCTTCTGGCCAAATGGAGTAGAAGAAATTCAGGAACTTGGGTGTGGCTTTCTTCCCTAGATCTTCCGCAGGAGTTGTCTCCGCTTTGTTAGTTTGTTTCTCTGTACCTCAACAAAAAAAAAAAAAAAAATTAATTGAGAGCCAAATTGGATCACTTGCCTTGGATTCGGAAACAAGTTGGAGAACCCAAAATCCGTAATGGACGTCAGAGACTGTTAGAGGCCATAAACATGTGAAGCTCTACAACCGGTTTAGCCTGACCAACTCGATAAGGCAAATGAACCAGACTCAAGGTTTGGAGTGTTACCCAGCATCCTGCCTGAACTCAATCTGTTAGTATTTGTCCACATAACCCACTTAATATTTCCATGAATTTGCTTGACGATTCCTATGTATAGTCATATATGTAATACGCATACATGGTGATATACATTAGTGCATATAGGTGTGGTGGTGGTGGTTGTGGGTTGTGGATAGTGGTTGTGATGGTTGAATGGTGGTGGTGACCAAAGTGACAAAGTATGATGATGGTCTAGTAAAAAGATGTATGATAATAAGTTCTTATACATTTGTACTCAACATTCTTGAAATGAACGGAGTTTGAGTTCTCACTTCAAATCCTCCAAAGAGTTGATAACAATACGCCTGAGAAACAAGAAAAATTTTCAGGGTACAAAATTTAACAGGAAAATTTGGATTTTGTCTATTTCTTCGGGGCGGCAAAACCTCTTCTTCTTCTTCATCTCAGGCCATCCATCCCCGGCTACTACCTCCGACCACAATATTTGTCTTCCCTTTCTTGTTTCCCTTCTCCTCCCACTCCACTTATCTTTTTTTCTCTCTCTTCCTCGCAACACCAAAGAATGAAAATTTTCAAAATATTTGCTAAATTTTGATTAGGTGCATAAAATCAGGCTTACAACTATTTCTTGCATTGTTTCCACAGACATGAGGGAAATGTCAAAATTATTAAAAAAATTTAAAATTTTCACCGACATGATTAAAATTTCGTCAAATATACTAATAGAAATCTGCTTGAATAATTTACCCACTAACTTAACTGCCTAAATTGATTTTATCTTAGTAACACCTGCGATATAACTGTGTAATTGACGATACTTTTTCAAACTAACTGAGTCGTTAACTATATCAATAAGTTGTTAACTATAGATGAGTTGTTAACTATACCACCTCAAACTAATAGATTTTATTAATCCATTATATACAATATTTGTATGCTTCATTATGGTTTAATATACAATTGCATCGGATTTCGATCATTTCAATGGATTTGTAATATTTCCACACGAACCGAAAATGTTTATTTCGAGACTGACCAAATTTTCGTTGAAATTTAGTTCCTTGTCGAACACCACTTATCTTTTTTGCTCTCTCTCCTCCTTCCTCTCTCTATTTATTCCAACAAATGGGTCCTTCTTTCACCAGAACACACAGCAAGAAAGAGAGAGACAGACTGACAGAGGGGAAGAGGAGAGGGAAATGATTGTTGTGGGAAATGGTAGTGATCAAATGAGAATAGAGAAAGATTTGAAAAAAATTAATGGTCGTCGACAGTGGCTACTTTCCGACGACCATTACCAGAGCAGAGAAGGAATATAGGTTGGAGTTGGGGGAAACAAAAGGGAAAAAATTCTCTCAAAATTTTGTACTCTAAAAACTTTTCTTCCTTGGAAAACTAGTTTGGAGATTTAAAACTGAACCTTCTTCGCTTTGGGTTCAAGTTCTTAAATCAAAATATCGTATTAAAGATAATAGCTATGTTAGAGCTAAAGCACATCACTTTTGGATTTGGAAAAACATTTCAAAATCTTTTGATATTATTGATGATAATTACATTTGGGAAATTCATGATGGTAGAAGCGTCAATATATGGACGGATCCATGGATTCCAAACGTTCACCCATCGATTAGCAATTCAAAAAATTCCTCATTGACAAAAGTCTCCCAATTCATAACTGAAGGTAATTGGAATTATCAGGTTCTGTAAAATCATTTAGGTCCTATGCTGGTCAATTCTATTCGTGCTATTACCATACATCAATATGGATCTGATGAGATGAAGTGGAATCTTACAACGAATGGTAAGTTCACAATCGCATCTCTTTTTAATCAAAACATGAAAAGTATAACTCCGAATACCATAAAGGTAAATGGCATTTCATATGGCATCTAGATGTGATTCCTAAAATCAAATTACTTACGTGACAATGTTGCTCTAATTCATTGCCGGTTCTTCATAAAATTGGGCGATTCATTGGAAAAACCAATATATGTCAAATTTGTGAAACACACTTTGAAACTATAGAACATGCATTATTACATTGTGAACATGCTCGGCGGGTATGGTTTTACTTTAACATTCATTCAGAAAATATTATATCCATCTCTGAATGGATCACTACATGGAAACCAACATTGGAAAACAACATTATTCATGTTCTAGAAAGCTAGATGTAAGGCTCAATTTCAAAATACTAACATAGTAATTTAGAATACAATTGATGCAATTCAAAATTATCCAAAATTTCACCTTATGAAGAATCATGATAAAACACAAAAGGTTCATAAATCATTAGATCAATGGCAACCACCTCCTCATGATCATTACAAAATCAATGTCGATGTCTCATTTCAAACTTATACCAAACCTATAGGTATTGGGATGGTGATACGGGATCACAATTCTCGTACTCTAAATACTCGCTCCATCAGATCTCGAGCACGAAACAGTGAAGAAGGAGAAGCAAAAGCCATTTTAGAAGCTATGAAGTGGGTCGGATCGTTACATTTAGACAACCTCATCATTGAAGGAGATAACCAGTCGATCATCAAACAGTTAACACAAAACAAATCCAATATACATTGGACTTCACAGTTGTGCTGGCAGAAATACAAAAGTCGAGGACACTTTTCAATAATATCACTTTCAAGCGTTGCAATAGAAAGCATAATTGGTTCGCGCACAATCTGGCAAAATCAGCTCTTCAGGGATTTGATTCTTAGTTTGTTTGTTATGTTATCCCTGTTCAACAAAAAATAAATGTGCCCCCACATGCTCCAAAGACCTCCCTTCTCTCTAAAATCTAGATCTACCCCAACGACAAGAAGAAGAACACTTCGTCTTCGTCTCTGTCAAGTATAACCCTCGTCGGATCCGGCGAGGGTTACATCTCTTTCTCTCTCTCTCTCTTACTGTTTTATCATCGTTCGTGATGGTGGATTTTCCCTAGGCATGATCTGGTTGTGGTGGTGTGGTTTATGGTGGCATTGAGTTTTCGGGTTTGGTGGTGATAAATGGTTCAAGTGGCGGTGATGGGGGTGCGATTGGATTTGTGGCTTGATTTGGTAGGGTTTCGTGTTGGTGGTATGGTGGAGGCATGGGTTCTGTGGTGATGTTTTAGGGTGGAGTAGTGGTGGTGTTGAAGAGCAGTGTTGGTGGTAAATGGTGACGGTGGTGGGATTTGTGGTAGTGATCAGTGATTATAGTGGCGGCGGTGGGGATGCGATTGGATATTGTGGATTGATTTGGTGGTTTTGGTGATGGTGGTGTGGCGGAGGGTTCTGTGATGGTGGTGGTGGTTTGTGGTGGCTAGCAACGGTGGTGTTTTTTGGTAGTGTGATCCGTGGCGGTGGTGTAGTACGGGGATAGGTTGAAGAGAGAGATTCTTTAGTATTTCTACATATTTAGTACAATAATTGGTGGTTCCTTAGTGGCGGCGGCGTCTTCTTGGTAATGGCGGCGGCGGCTCTCTCGGCTGGGGTATCTTCGAGGAAAAAAGTATTGTGTTTTACTTTGTCGACCTTTAGGGTCTTTTCATTCTCGATCTTTAGGATCTTTTGTCAGCCTTTAAGGTCTTTTCTTTGAGTCAGTGTCGAGTCAATTTCTTTCTCTTTATGAGGCACTTTACATTTAAAGGTATGTAACTCTCATGAAGTTTTCAGAGGAGATAAATAACAATTATCATCCATGTAACATTGTGATTTTAATCATTTATGAATGCAAATGGTTCGCGTGGTTTCAAAAAAAAAAAAAAATACACAGGTGTTGGACACTGAAATTTTAAAAATAACCCGTTTGAATCAACCCAATATTCTTAATCGCTATAGAAACACAACCCGACCGATGCAACGAGGGAACAAGCTCCCGGTCCCTCAACCCCGCCCATGGAAAATATCAGCTTGGCTTCTGCTCTGAAAAACCCAAAGCAACCCCGAGAGATGTTCTCTCACAAATATCTCCAACCAAATAGGCACCGACTACAAGGTTCCGTATAGGAAACCTTCTTGTGGGTTTGTGGCCTTGCTTGTGAGCATCTCCACCGAATAATTTGACGAATATCTTTTTTCTTTTTCCTCCTCAAAGAAAGTGACGTCTCTTTTCACCATTTCTCGTGATCCCGTCTTCATATTTGAGATTTGAGAGAGAGTCATTCCTCCATTTTTTCCATTATTCTATTAAACAGACAAACAAGTGTAAAAAAAGTCACTCCAATTCATTGCCGTTTACTTGATTTCTTCAATTTCCAACTACATCTTTCATTTCTTTTTTGGGTTCTCTCTTTCTCTCCGTCAAGAAATCAATAAAATTGACGTCTGAATTACTTTCTCCGGTACGATTTCTAATCTGGGTGATTCTTTTTTTTAGCTAAAAGGTCGAAAATTTTGTGTATTTTTTCATGGGGATCGTTATATTCTCTGGTTCTTTAATTTTTCTGATCTGGGTTTTCTGAATCAAAGATAAAGAATTAATTTTTTAATGTACTTGTTATTTTTTCCTTAAATTTCAATGTACTTGTTGGTTTATTAATCATGGGTTGTTCTTATCTTGTACTTAGATTCAGTTTTTGTTCTAATTTTTTGGCAGGATTTAAGAGGAATCATGAAAAGGGGTAATGAGAATTCAGGAAAAATTGAGAATCATGATGTTGATCATGAAGAAGAGAATAGAGCTATTTCAAAGGAAGGAAAGGGGAAGAGATTATGGAAGAAAGTGAAGTATCAGCTTGTTGAGTATCATGCATTGCCTGGTTATTTGAGGGATAATGAATATATTTTAGGTCATTATAGATCAGAGTGGCCATTGAAGCAAACCTTACTTAGCATTTTCACCATTCACAATGAGACTCTCAATGTTTGGACGTAAGAAGTATTCTATCCCTACTTTTGCATTTTACTTTCTTTTTCAATTACAAAGCTTTGAATGTTAAGGTTATGTTTAATTTTTTTCTTTCTTGATGAAATTTGAGTTTTGTTGGCTACTTGCTTTGATGATATTGATACTCATATAGTGTTTTTGTCGAATGAATGTCTCGTTTTCCTCGAATTGATCTGAGAAGTCTCTCGTATGAGTGTGTGATTGGGAGTTTCAAGAAATGAGCACATTATGAGTTGGTCTAGTTAGGTTCATCATGGTTAGGCACTTCAATATGCCAGTTGAACTATTATCATTTGAACACTAGCTAAGCGAAATTATTCAAATGTCTTACCGATCTTCACACTCTATTAGAGTTTAGAATCACAGTCTCGACTCTTAGGAATTCAGATAGAAATGATTCCTTTCATTTTCTTTGAAGTATTAAAGTGATTTCTCTAGTAAGAACTGTACTTGGAAATGCTGTGAGGGGTTTCATGAAGAGATCCGAAAGGTGGTGTATTCTTCAAAGGTCTTCGGCAGTTTTACAGAGTCGTATGTAGAATGTTAATCGTATAAGAATATGAATGGGGTTCCTTCCTTCTATGCGATTTATATGATCAACTTTTTTGCCCCGTTGGAGTGTTTATTATTTTCCTTCTTTTTTGTCGAACTTCTCTTCTTCGTTAGTATTAAACATAATCCATTTGTTTTCTTCAGGCACTTGATCGGCTTTTTTATCTTCCTTGCTTTAACAATATACACTGCAATGAAAATTCCAAAGGTTGATCTCCACTCTCTGCAACATTTGCCTGAAGTGTGGAGGAATGCAGATCTTCAAAAGATACAAGCAGAACTATTGACTTGCCTTCCTTCCCTGCAAAGATTGAGGGAGGAAGTAAAGACTTCTTTGCCTTCAATGGATATGCTCCCATCATTGCCTGGGTGGAGTTTACTAGAACTTCTCACCAACTGTTTACCAGAGAGATTCTCTACCGCCAATCATACCGATGTTTGTGTTCTGGTAATTTCCATTTTTCTTGTACTCAATCTATGATTAGTAAGTTATAAACGCATTTTTCTTATTCAATTGACCCAAACACTACATATTGACGTGGACACTAAATATCGATATCTATTTCCAAGACTAGTAGGGCAGTACGAGGTGTCAGATATGGTATGAGAACGTGAAAGATCCCAAAAATGGGTGACCGCTGCACACATATCTACTTTGTTTTCTCTTCCAATTTATTCTACTTTCTGATCAACAACTGTTACACTATACACAAATGCCATTAAAGGTAGATTGATATTTTTATGGACTTAACACGATTCTTGTGCAAGTACGATTATTTTCAAGGAACTTGTGAACATAATCTTCATTCATCCTAAGACAATCTAGAAACTAACACAGTTCTACCCATGGAAAGAAATTTCTCTCTACTTCATAAAGTTTCTAGGAAGTAATTTAATGGATATTGTGAAGATATGAGAACAGTAAGATGAGTGGTTAGAAACAATGGTCAAAATGATATCTTTAAATGGTATATAGAAAAACTCACCGGGTCCTCCTGAAGAAGATAAATGACTTCAGTAGACAGCAATATCTGCAAATATTTTGTGCTTTAAGAATACCAACTTGGCTGTTTATAATGTCATTGTTTATTGTTTATTTATCTATAAAAAAACTCCATCAACATCTTAGATTCAAATCGTGCAACCACAATTTTCTTGGGTGAATTTCGTGGCCCATGACCAAACAATCTGTTACTTGCCAACTGGAGTCTGAGTTAATTTTGACGTATGAATAGTACTGATACCATTAGTTTCAATACCTACTTTCACTTGTCCTTTATTCGATATTGAGGATTGAATTAATTCTGTGATGTATATAGTTTAATGTTCACATTCTTATACTTTAAATGCAGCGAAGCGTGAAAGAAGATGTAGCAAACATGATAGCACCACTAGTTTTGAGACCAATAACTCGGTGGCCATTTTTCGCCTTCTTGGGTGGAGCCATGTTCTGTCTACTCTCAAGCAGCACGTGTCACCTTCTATCTTGCCACTCAGAGCGCCTCGCATACATAATGCTCAGACTTGACTACGCAGGAATTGCAGCCCTAATTGCAACCTCTTTCTACCCACCCGTCTATTATTCCTTCATGTGTGACCCATTTTTCTGCAACCTTTACTTGGGCTTCATAACTCTACTAGGTATCGCCACAGTTTTGGCCTCACTGGTTCCAGTTTTTCAGACACCTGAATACCGAAACATACGGGCTTCTTTATTTTTCGGCATGGGTTTCTCTGGAGTGGCGCCGATACTTCATAAACTAATCTTGTTCAAGGATCAACCTGAAGCTCTGCACACAACAGGGTATGAGATACTAATGGGTGTATTTTATGGAACTGGAGCTCTTGTTTATGCTACTAGGATTCCCGAGAGATGGATGCCTGGGAAATTCGATATAGCTGGACATAGCCATCAATTGTTTCATGTGTTGGTTTTAGCAGGAGCTTATACACATTATAGAGCTGGGCTGGTGTACCTGAAATGGAGGGATCTACAAGGTTGTTAGAGAAACAAAAGAGTACTGAGAGAGAGAAAGTGTTTCAGAGAGAGAAAGAAAGATAGTTGTTGTTGTAGTATGTGTGTTGATTATGAATGGGTAAGCACAGAATCTACTTGTATTGTATTGGATATAGATGGAGTCTTGTGTGCCAATTGTCCTTAGTTTGTATTTGTTTCTTATTCCCATGGAGATCATTCTATGATTCTTTTTCTCTGTCAAATATGAAATTTGATACAAGTTCTAAATGCACCCGACTGACAATGATTCAGGCAATGAGAAGAAAAAAAATATACCACCTCTGCTGTTGGAACAATTCCACTACCAATTTGTAAATGGAGAAGTATGTGTGATCAATCAAACATTTACTCTTTTATTATCTTATACTCATACATCCGACTGTATTGGGTAATTTTAAGAGCGTCTCTTTCAAGTGTTATTGGCGCTTCTTTTCTCCACTCTACAATTGCCTTTGAGAGGGGAGCCAGGGGCAGCTTTAAAACTATTCTACTTCTGTATACAACGCCTCTAAATTATTGCCCCCAGTTCATAAGAAATTTTTTTTTTTTTGCTTGTTTTGACTCCTTTGAGTAAAACATGGATTTACTAAAGTAAATAAGAACATGAAACTCACAAAAGTAAAGACAACATGAAGGGAAAGAAGTACAAGAATGCAAAAATAAAATAAAAAGACCCTAAAAGTCACAAATTAAGGATCTTATACTCATACATCCGACTGTATTGGGTAATTTTAAGAGCGTCTCTTTCAAGTGTTATTGGCGCTTCTTTTCTCCACTCTACAATTGCCTTTGAGAGGGGAGCCAGGGGCAGCTTTAAAACTATTCTACGCTCATTGAATTTTTTTTTTTCTGTATACAACGCCTCTAAATTATTGCCCCCAGTTCATAAGAAATTTTTTTTTTGCTTGTTTTGACTCCTTTGAGTAAAACATGGATTTACTAAAGTAAATAAGAACATGAAACTCACAAAAGTAAAGACAACATGAAGGGAAAGAAGTACAAGAATGCAAAAATAAAATAAAAAGACCCTAAAAGTCACAAATTAAGGATCCTAAAGATCACGAATGAGAACCCTAAAGGTCGTGAATTTTATTGTACTTACATACAAAGAAAAATTACCAGCAATATCCACAAACACAGATCCAACGATAACCGATACGGCTATATGACTATCAAGTTCAATACTGAATCGATTTCCTGTTACTGGTGTATAAGATTAAGGATCGCTACATCAGATATGAACAAAAAACAATAAGAGTTTCCCAACGTCGAATTGCGACTATTTCGTTTGAAACCATAGAATTTAGGGTTTAAGTCAGAAAATATTGCAATAAAGAAGTTAGGGTTTTCCATTGTCTAGATTCAGAGATCACAGTGAGAGAGAGGGCATGAAATGGTAACACTAGATCGAGAGGAAGAAGTAAGAGAAATCAGTTTATGGATCACCATCGTGTTTCTGATGAAGATACTCGTTCTTGGTCTATATTTTCCCATCTTTCGTACCCCCTGACTTCGCGGAGGGTAAGGAAGAGAGTTCTCACAAACATCGCTGATACTCCCACGACGGAGTTCCTCTGTTTCTTGGTCAAGATGAAAATAAACCGATTCTTGATTATCTATAAGAAATTATTGACGTAGCCTTTTATTCAATAAGAAATTTTTTTTTTTTTTTTTTTTCGACTACGATCTACGTATGTCGTTACATTTGGCACTTGATACATCATAGATGTGATAAGCTCGATAACCGCCCACTCAAACACTAACAGGACCGGGCCTATAGCCCAACTAGAACATGCCCTAAAGGCCAACAACATTATTTACACCCTAATAATCCCAATTCAAATAACCAAAGATTTCACCTTCTCTGGGATTCGAACCTGGAACCTCCAGGGCTTTCTGGAGTTTATGTCAACACCTTGAAACTACTTGGACTACCAACTGTTGACTTCAATAAGAAATTATTAATAGAGCCTTTTATTCAATTATCTATAGTCCAAATTTTAAGATCATAAACCTTATATTTCTCTTTTAGTTCGATTCTTTGTGAGATAAATCTTGGAAGTCTTTAAATGTTGAGATCATATGTGAATTTTATTTCCTCTCTCTAAACTAGTCATCTTACGGATTCAAATTAAATAATTATTTGGGTTAGGATTAAATGTTAGGATCAGAATATTATTTGGTAAAAAACTATTTGTAGGTTCAAACGGAACTTTGTACTTCACCAAAAAAGAAGAGAACTTTGTTCACAAAAACAATTGAATCCTACAACAACAATTAATTATTGAAGATGCTTAAATGAACCAAGATCAATTCGACATAATAAAACAGGAGCGCTATTAACACGAAAGAAAGTGACAATAAAACGTCCCTAGAAATAATACTTGCCCATATTTGAGAAATCTAGAAGAGTAGCTGGAAAAACTAGTGTTTGTCAAATAGTATGGCATTCTCATCGGATCTACACATGTTCTTGGAGAAAGAAATCTTGTTTTTATTGGATCTTCTCTGTGGGTCAGCCTCATTCTGCTCCAAACAATGTGGCTTTGTCGGACACATTAAATCCAGATCTATAAATCCAAAGTCCAAACACAATCCAATAATTAAACTAGTATTAAAGTAGCACTAATTAATACCCCCCCTGGCCAGTAGTAATTCTCTAGGTCAAGAAAGATACTACTTATCTCTTGCTTCTAAGAAACCCACTGTCAAAGTTAAAGTTCACAAGAAAGAAAACCCACTTAATAATTAGTGGGTATTTTTTTGTGCAAATTGTTTTTCTTTTTCTTCTGAAGTGGTAATATCGCGCTGATAAAGTATCTTCACGGTGCAAGAAAGACGATCTTGTGGCAGTTTGCAACACAAATCAATAAAATTAAGAAATTTAATGTCCCGATTTCGTAGCACTAAATTCACTTACATTCCAAGAAAAGACAATACTCTGTCAAATGTATGGTAAGAACACTCTTATTTATCAATATAATTTGTAATTGAAACAAAAAAAAGTGAAAACTTCACTTCAGATATAAAATATAGAATAAAATAAAGTATTTTTTTACTTGGTCTTTGTAATAGCTAGCCTGCCTGCTCATCACTTTCTAGATCGATATGTTATTAGCTTCTAAAAAAAATGGATGGTCGATGGAGATGTTTATCAAGAATGAAAGCACATTTGACGAGAAAACTAGAAATAATGTCGTCTTCTAATATATAGTGAAGAAAATTGATTGTCTAAGCTATTTGAATATAGAATAGTACTCTTATCATTCTATTCTCTTGCAGGATGCACCAGTATCCAAGGAAACTCTAATGTGTTTAGTTTGCAACAAGCACTAAGCTTGATTTGGAGATATAGCTTGTTTTTATCTATCCATCTTTAGCTTTTGTGCCCCCTAACTTTTCCATTATCTTTTTTTTTTTTAATCTTTTCTTTCACTTTATTCTCTCTTTCTTTCATTCATTTTCTTTCTTAAAGAAATTTTCATTAGAATACGTATAACTAGGTAAAGAGTTGCCAATTAGACTAAAGCTAGTTACCGATTTGAATAAAGAAGAATTCGATTCTCATTTCTTTAATTTCAATAAGTATCACTCTCATAAAAAATGAATTGGTACAACTTTTAAACCTATAGTTTTCTGATGTTTACAAATATTAAAACACACAATTTCTTTTTATACATATAAACATATTAGGCGAAGCCCATGTACGCAAGGTGAAAATAAAGATAATGTTGATTGAGAATTTGCATGAAAACCATAAATAAACATGAAATAAAGTTTAAAACAACATAATTGAATTTTGTTTCAACAAAACACATAATTGTATTTTAACTAAGTCTATCTACTTGCAACAAAAAAAAAAACTAAGTCTATCTAAGTATATATAAAGAGTGAGGGAGGGGATTGCTCCTCAATGTTCTTTGCCAACAATCCTCCTCCTTAATATTCTTTGTCAACAACTCGTAGTCGGTGATGATTCAAAAAGTAGTCATTAGTTAATTACGATCAAGAAGTCAAGAAAAGACTAAAAGACCAAGGGGTCAACATGTATCAAGTCGACATAGTGGTTGAATCCGTAGAGATCTACCACTCAAATCCATAAGTGAATTGAGAGGTTGGACGATCATCCTAGGCGCCTAAGCCCTTCCAATGTTCAAATACAATCAGGTTTCCCCTGGGATTTAAGAAGAGACTAGGCGGATTCGCGTAAGTGAGGTCAATACCTCAATCCCGAAACATGGTGGTAGAAGCATACCTAACGCTTTATCGACTTAATCTCGAAATCTTATCAAAGATCATGTCGATGAGAATCTAAAGTATTTATCAAACTTGCGCATGAAGAATCTCCTAAAAAGAAATGTCTCTCAAAGAATCTACAAGCTCGGAAACACAATCTATCAAGTATCCTTCAATAAGGTAACTTTTATTAATCAAACATACATGATAATCCTAAACAGAAATCCTAATATATTCAGAGGATGAAATAGTAGTTTCAATACAACATGGTGGATTTCAACCGTCTCATTAACACCACTTATTTACAATCGGTTGAAGCAGCCTATGAAAGATAGTCAATTTGCCTCGAAGAAGGCATGAGTCAAATGAACTCAGCAATACAACAACTCTAAAAACTCTAATTGTTCTAAGTTGAATAAATCATGAATTTGCACTCCATATCTGTGTAATCGAACTTGGAACTCAGGTGTGTTTGGAGTAGATGTCGAATCACTACACTAAAAAGTCAAAGACTAACAAGTGTGAAACACATTGGTCAAAGGGACAAAGAAGATAAAAAGTAAAAGTAAAGATAAAGTAAAAGTACCAAAAAGCCCAAAAATGTCGGCGTCTCCTACTATTACATGTACGTGGTGAGATCTAAGTTATTCAATATGTCACAATCATTTCACGTGTATCTGGGTAGGTCTTCTAACCGATAGCGGCCCTACCTCTCTTCCTCCCTTGTCTCTCAAATCTCACCCCAAGTTCCCGCAAGTACCGCCATTATTTATGGAAGACGATTACCTAATGCTTCTTGTCGTAGTTTTGTTAAATAACTCCGGATGCTTTGAACCCTAGATCTAAGTAGATAATGAAATCTGTGGTCCTTATGAAAAGAAGAAACTTGAGTGGGAGAAATAACAGAAACCACGTGGTAAATCCGCAATCAGAGTAGCATGCACGTTAGTCCAAAACGACTAACTGCCGACTTTCTTTCTAACGGATACTACCAAATCACACACAGTACGGGTTTTTCTGTACTACCGCTACTTGAATCGTTAACTTACTACAGAGTTTAGATCCGTCTGTTTGGTATTAAATATGAAATGATTGACTTTTGACCAACTGCCAAACATAAATATATAAAAATAGTTTAGTGTTAATTCAACTTATCTTCTCAATTACTAATTGCAAATTGACCTCCTCCACTTGCTCTAAACGTGAAGAAATTGGTATAAATCCAAGAGAAAGTGTTAACAATTGGCACATTCTTCAACTTAATTATCTTAAAACGTTTTTGCCCGATGAAGAAAAGATTTTGGTGTAAAATTGTCCTAGACCTCATTTAATTCATTAAGTTCAATTTTCAAATGATTAGAGCAATTCTAATGCAATACTCAGACTCTAGAATTTATCGTACCAAGTAGAATTAAAAAGTTTTAGATTTTCTTTATAAACCATCTTCAATACAAAACAAAATTTGGATTTATAAAATGACGTGACAATAACTATATTAGAAATTCTTATAATAATACTCTAAATTTAGTGTGCACTCTAAAAGATCTTTAAGTCGTATAAGGAAATCAATTAATTTTATAGTTAAAATATAAGATTCATAGTACTCAATTTCTTTAGTGTTGCATTGGAGAATGTTTTTTAATAGAATATCTATAAATGACCAAGTAAGAAAAAAATAAGTAGTTAAATAGAAATATCCCAGGAAGCCATCTTTATAGAGTATCCTCTTGAAATACTTCTAATTGTCTTAACTTATAATTTTTTTTAAAATTGATTAAAAGAAATCAAGCATTTATATATTTTCAAAATAATTAAATATTTCTTTACTAAAATCTTCGGGCCACATCAATAAACTAACAAACTTTAAAGATTTGCAAATATACAGAATTTAGAGAGTAAATATCTATTTTCCTACATGAATTAAAATCTCAATTGAGACTTGACATATAGAACTAATAGAGTTTATTTTGATATTGCATTAATCTGCCGCCTCATTAAGCAGATAAACCCGTCTCATTAAGGGGAGGTCCGGCGGACCTGGCACCACCCGAATTGCCACTATCATTAATTTTACTAGTAGAAGAATGAAAAATGTGGAAGGTGGCTCTAATCTACTGGGTAATTACTTAAATAACATCAAACACAATTAGCAGCAAAAGGAATATTCTAATTATAGGATTTAACAATGAAGACAACCCTAAATACCGGTTTTCCCCATTCTACTCTCTCACTTTGGCAGTCAGTCATCCAGTCTCTCTCCCTTCTTCTTATTCTCTCTCTCTCTAATTTAAGCAAGAAAATTGAATTAAGGAAGCAGCATTTATTTCACAGTTGTCAACCCATTCTTGCTACAAAACAACCCACCTCATCTCTCTCATTTGGAATCAAAATCCCTTAAAATCCCCAAAATCTACAAAAATCCCCAAAACCCTTTCTCTCTTATTTTCATCTAAACATGTTCTCTTCTTTAGAAAAACCCCACCAATCTCAATTTCATTCTCCATCATCACCAACCATGTCTAAAACCCTAACCCGTACCAAACCCTCTACCATCCTTTCCCATATCTTGAAATTTCTCGCCGGAGCTGCTTTAGCTTTCTTACTCTTCTGGACTTTCTACTCCGGCGTAACCCCCAACCCAAGTTCAGTCTCCTCTTCTTCGTCTTTCTCTTTTGGAAAATCCACAGTTTCTGATTCTATTGACGATCAGGATTCTTCTTTCTTAGGTATTAACTTACGCCATGATTCCTCTGCTTCAACTTTCTATGACGATCCAAATCTCAGTTATACAATCGATAAACCCATCAAAAATTGGGATCAGAAAAGAAGAACTTGGTTAAATCATCACCCATCTTTTGCTTCTGGAGTTAAACAAAGAATTCTTCTAGTCACCGGATCTCAAGCAAAACCCTGTAAAAACCCAATCGGAGATAATTTACTTTTGAGATTTTTCAAGAACAAAGTTGATTACTGTCGGATTCATGGATACGACATATTTTATAATACAGCTCTGTTTCATCCAAAAATGAATGGGTGTTGGGCGAAAATCCCACTCGTCCGATCCGCAATGATAGCTCACCCTGAATCGGAATGGATCTGGTGGGTTGACTCAGACGCAGCATTCACCGATATGGAATTCAAAATTCCATTAGAAAGGTATGAAAATCATAATCTTATTCTTCATGGATGGGCCGACGAGGTTTTCGAGAAAAAACGATGGGTAGGATTAAACGCTGGAATTTTCTTAATTCGAAATTGTCAATGGTCGTTGGATCTAATGGATGCGTGGGCCAATATGAGTCCAATCTCACCGATTTACGATACATGGGGTAAAATCTTAAAATCGACTCTGAAAGAAAAGGTATTTGAGGATTCAGACGATCAATCGGCTCTTGTTTATTTGATGTTAAAAGAAAAAAAGAAATGGGCGGACAAGATTTATTTAGAGAAACAATATTATTTTGAAGGGTATTTTTTGGAGATTTTAGGTAGGTTAGATAATATGACAGAAACTTACAAGGAAATTGAGAGTGGGGTGGAAATATTAAGAAGAAGACATGCAGAGAAAGTGAGTGAGTACTATAGTAAGGTGCGCGAACCACATATAAAAAGATTAGGAATTGGGTATAAGAGTTGGAGAAGACCATTTATAACGCATTTTGCTGGTTGTCAACCTTGTAGTGGGGAATTTAATGCAAGTTATTCAGAGGATAGTTGTTGGAAAGGAATGGAGAAGGCTTTGAATTTTGCAGATAATCAAGTTTTACGAAATTTCGGGTTCTTTCGTAGTGATTTAATGGACCCTTCTTCGCTTGAACCACTACCGTTCGATGCTCCTTCTGGTTGATAGTCAAGAGAAAAAAGGTATTTTTTTTAGACAAAAATTTTAAATGACTTGAAATTTAGGTTGAGTACAAATCAATAGTTAGTTGTCAGCCCATATCTGATGTGCATGATGTTAGAGAAATAAGATGTCTGACCAATTAGAGTTGACCACATTAGCTTTCTACCTACAATCGACCTAGATTCTTGGGCCTAGTAACAACTTTGTTCTTCTATTGGTATTGCTAGTGTTTTATGTGCTTATATTTTGATGATTGTAGTTCGTTTGAGATGCACGCTATTATTTTCTAGGTACCATAACCATTGAATTATGTTGGGGAATACTAGCATTAGTATTGTAAACGTGCTGGTTTTAATTTGAAAATAAAAAATTATAGGTCGAGTGCCCAATCATATCTATTTTGTTTTCCCTGGGCTATGATAAAAAAAAGTATAGATGTGGAATTTTGCAACCCATTCCCCAATTTTTAAAATGTCATTGTCATAATGTCACACTTTTTCCATGAGGACTGGCATATATATATATAACCAAAGTTAGGTTGTAGAAGACTAGAAGTAAATGACTACAATAGCCCTGTGAAAACTAGGTTAGTTAGTTTCATTATAATAACAGAATAACGACAGGGTACATTTTTGTGGGCTCATTGGAAAACAATAGAAAATACCATTTTGTTTATCACAAGTTTTACATGTCGAGAACATGTACCATATGACAGGGGAGGTAGGGACAAATTAGTACATGATCAATGGAAAATGTCTTAACATATCTAATTTATAGTAAATGGGTAGGGACATAGGTATAATTTGACTAAAAATGATGGTGATTTGATTAGCGAGAATCATGGTTTATTTGAAAGAGAAATTGTCTCTCTTTTTTGTAATCGATTTTCCTTTTTGTTTTGTTTATATTGCCCATATGGCTTTAATTCAAAACTTTGTCTTACCTTTTGAAAGCAATAGACTGTTTTCACTTTTAATGCCATTTTATTTTTCGTATTAAAGTTAGTTATGTAATACTATGTAATAATGTTAGTATTATTATATTGCCCTAATTCGACGTTTTTAGTGTTACCCTAATTGAAAATTTTATGTTTTTGTGCAGGGAATGTCACCTTCGTAATTCATATTACCTTCATCCAGACATGATCAATAGGTTGTATTCTGTTTAGGCTTCGATACCTGAAACCGCAACATTATGTACCAATATGACCTGAGATGTTTTATCGTACAATTGAAGAAGAAAGTTTGGTGATAAATACATACACATGAGGGCTTTTAATTTGAGTGAGTACTAGTAGTTGATTATTTTGGTTTATTTATCTTTTAATGTTTTACCCTTATCACAAAATATAGGATTCATGGGTTCAACTGGTCAACTCAAAATGGTTCTGATTTTCTATTACTCATAAGAATAGGACTTGGGAAGGGGGTGGAAAGAAGATAACCTGCCTGTAAATTTGGTCACTGGGCCAAGATGTCTAAGTTTGTCATGGTAAATTTTGGCCCAAAATCATCATACTATGAAACAGGGCTGATTCGACCGGCCCCAAAAATGGAGCCCGTAGGATATTGTTGTGGTAAGCCAACATTTTTTAGGCACACCCATGCGCTCACCGTGTTTTATCTTGCCAACGACTAATGTTACTGGAAACTCTACCCGCCATCGACTAATGTTACTGGAAACTCTACCCGCCATCGACTAATGTTACTGGAAACTCTACTCGCCATCGTAACGCGACCGAATTTTCTGCCCTTTTTGGGTACTTTGGTGATCCAATGCTCTTTGAGTAGTTGGATAGTTAATTTCGAATTTCTTTGATAATACAATGCACTTCGGAAATCTCCCCTCTTAATTTACTGGTTGAGTAGTTAACTTCGAGTTTCTTTTAGTTCACTAGGTAAATTTAACCAAACTATGAGGAAATCATTTCAATTGACCTAATATTGTTGCTTGTATTTTGTTATTTTGGTCTTGGGTCATAGAAGTGTTTTCTATTGTTATTTTCATTCTTTCTTTTGTTTTTTTTTGGTTGATGCTGTTCTTCACTCATTTTGTTCTTGCCAAAGTATCAAATTATTACTCATCATTTTCATAATACAACAAAACTTGGATTCTTTTAAGAAAAGAAAATGAATGAGATGAGCACAAAAGTTGAAGAGAATGAAGATATTTCTTTTTCTTTTCATATTTGTTTGATGACTTGCAAGAAAAACATACAACTTTGATCTTTCTCAGTGCCCAAACACTAGAAAGAAATAGAAATGACTGGCTAGGAGTGATTTTAGGGGACTTTTTCACATGTGATGGGCCTCCCCTTCAAGAAACCTAGCTATGAAGGTAGGGTTTCTTTTTTGGGTATTGATAATCACTGCAAACAACAAGTTGCAAATCTCACTTGCCTTGAAGAAGTAGTTAGCTAGTTAAACAATTTGTGATGATCATAGAAAGAAATACTTACATGATGATCACCATGTTAAAGATCTCGACGAAGTTTTACTCTTTTAATAGATTCATGTTCGACTATATTTTCGCTTATTGCATTTATGATATGCATCTACCAGGCAGACTTTTTGTTGTGAAATTTCCTTTTAAATCTTCCTTTATTATAAACATACAAAGCAATCATAGTCTTTTTTAGCAAATACTCGTTATGGAAGCTCGATCGATCAAAAAAGGCCACGAGTTAGGTATAGAGGATAGACCATATTCAATTTTTTAGGGTATTTACATATAGAAATGGAGTTATCCAGCATAGGTTTGGTAGGAATAGTTAATTAACTTTATTTTTGAATTGTACCTTTTGTTGGAACAATTTCACCAAGAAAGGTCTACATGCAACTATACTAACCCATTTATTAAATGTCTTGTTTATAAGATACACTCATGATGTAATAGTGAAATTCATGTAAAACACATGTCCAATGACCCTATTCTTGTGTCACATTAAACCATGTGGGAGCAATTTTAGTTATGTAATGTTTTCACCAAAAAAAAAATGTTTTCACCAAAATGTAAATGAATATTGCTATCGACCATATCTTGACAATAGTTCTTCATCAAAAAAAAATATCTTGACAATAGTTATCATGCCACTTAGTCACTTACTACCACACTGTGATGCTCCTAATCTTAACAATTATCAATATTGTCTTTTTAACATCCAGATCTAATTCCAACTAGTAAGAGATTTTGTTTTCGGCGAAGGCTCAAAGAGCCCACCTAAATGACCCCGAGGTGTACTATGCATTAGCACACACCTAATGGCCTTTTAGAAGCTCTCCGAAGAATCATGGACTATCATAATTCTTCGCCTTCCAATAACTGCTAAGGTTTAGAGCTTCACAAACACTGAAGAGTCAAAGGAAAAAAAAATCAATTTCATAGAGAAGAAATGTTTATATACAAAGCTTTAATAATGATCTGATAGTCTCTTTTGTAAGATTTGAATCTTAGATTATAATTTTTTTTTATCTAAGGCCAGAAAAACTATAAAATTAAGGTTGAGAAAGTAATGTGATTATGTTATACCAATAGTTTGGTTTTATCAACCTTAGTATCACTTTAAACTGATTTACGTATGCCACGATTAAAATTTAAATGTGTAATTGACATATAATTACAATGACAAAAATTACCCATGTTGGATAAGTTGGGATATAAAAGGGCTGACATAGGAAAACTTTGAGGCTTAGCCATAGTTAATTGGTCGGTCGATCAATCATGTGTAAATTACTCTTCTCTGACAAAAAAATGATAAGAAAAACTTTTTGAAAAGAAGGATTATAAAAGTAAATAAATAGTCAGTTATTAAAGTTGACTAAGGGAAAATGCAAGTAATATGAAGACCAAAATAAACTCAGTCATCTTTAGATGGTTGTTTTAGTGAGTTGGTCATGATGTGGAGGCCAAAATGAAGTTAAACTTAAAATACATGCCAAATGAAACTCTACACTATGCAAAGTCAATTTCAACTAAAATAAAAAATAGGGATATTTAGCGTTTGGGTCAAGGATAAGTACTGGTTTTAGTGTTTAGGTCACAAGTTTGTCCGTTATAGGGTCTGGGTCACGGACTAACCATTGACCACGTTGACTAATGACGCAGTTAACTAGCGTCATTAGTCAACGGGTCAATGGTTAGTCCGTGACCCAGACCCTAAAGTCGGTACTTATCCTTGACCCAAACACTAAATAGCGTTGCTGTGAGCCGTTCCAAAGACGGAAATAAATTTGAACGCATTAAAATCAGAAAAAGGATTTGAACATCAATTCTTTCAGGTCTTAAAATTGATGGATCAATTTGGTCTCTGTTGTTCATAGTAATCACCATGATTCTTTCTTCAACCAAGTAGAGAAAATTTCGTTCATGAAATTCAAAATTCCTGATAAACTTCTAGATGTTGATTTCTCATTCAAATATAGATCTAAATCTTTAATAAAAATAACTAATCGTTTTGTTGTTTGAAGAAGAAGCATTTTTAGGTCAGAATCATCAGTAACATTTGATATATTTATATCGTAGATATCGTAGTTCTGGAATTTAGCCATGGCGGAAACGAATGATGATTTTCCAATTTATGGAAGACCGAAGAAGATAGCTTTGTTTCCAAACAAGACGTAATCGATGATAAAATTGTTTTAATTTAATAAAAGATTCTAGATCTGATTTTACCTTGTTTTTTTAGATGTGAATCTATGACAATTGTATCGAAAGTTGTTAGATGAGTAAATGAACAGATCTTCACATTTTATTATGAAAAGGGGGGAAAAGCTAAGGTTTTCTGAAGTTGGGGGTTTTCCAGGGTTCTTGAGAGTTAGGGTTTCAGAGAGCTTGAAAAGAGGGAAAGAGAGAGAGTTCAACTAGATTATTGAGTTCAACTAGATTATTAGTACAGTAAATAATCAACTTAGTTGATGTTCACCGAAATATAATTGGTGTATGAAATTACCATTGTTTAATGAAATGTGAAAGTCAGTAAAAGAAAAAGTAAGTACTTAGAAAAAAAGGTTTTTTTTGTAGTCTAAAGTGTGATCTGCGGGGGAAGTCCTCAACATTTTTTGAACTTAAATGTTGTTCTCCTCCAATCTATCTCTTCTTTGCCCTTTTATAACTATGACAATGATCCAAAAAAAAATCAATTGTTTCCTATTCTTCCTCCCTTTTGATGGAGGTTGGCACGAAAATTATGGGAAAAATGGAGTAGTTTTCTGAAGATGACGAAGTTGACGAAGAAGATGAAAGTCCTCCTAAAACGAGAAAGAGATGAAGATGAAAAATGAGAAAAGAAACATAAAGGACTAAAACATAAATAAAGAAGAATAAAACCAAAAAAAATAATATTGAAGAAATCAATTTTGACTTTTTGGTCGATAGCAATTGAAAAAGAAAAATCATCTCCACATTTGGACACATTTAGAAGGCTATGCGGGAAGCTGATCATACTTTAGGGGCCAATCGGAAAATAACCTTTGAAAGTATCACAAAAATATCAAATCAAGCCTTAATATTTCCACAGGGTTTCAATTATTGGATGTGAGGCTCATTGCTTCATCCATCCATCTCTTCATCCTCACTCTCACTTCCATTAGAGAGAGAAAGAGTGAGAGGGAGAGACCCACACACGGAAAACAACCTAATAACTAGCATTTGATGCATTCCTTATTAGAGAAAAAAAAGTGGCATAAGAAGAGGATGAAGACAAAAACAGTCTAGATTTGGGTCTGATTCTATTGCTACTTCTTTTTCTCCCTCAGAGAGAGAGAGAGAGAGAGAGAGAGAGAGAGAGAGACAGAGACCCATTTCGTTTTCACCTCTCTATATATATATAGATAATCTGTTCTAATCATAAAAGAAGCTAACCTAGCTAGCTATATACAAAAAACAGTAACCATATCTCTGTGGGTTTTCATTAATTTATTGAGAGAATGAATTATTTGGAATCAAAATGCAATAGTGGGTGTGAGTCAGGATGGACTACCTACTTGGAAGATTTTTCTATTTCTTCAAACCCTTGGAGTGATAATCATAAGTTTAAGGAAGAACATTACACAGAGAAAAGAGAGAAAGAAAAGTATAAAGAAGATGAAGAAGATTTGTCAATGGTATCTGATGCATCTTCTGGCCCTCCACATTTCCATGAACATGATAATTACTTCATTACTGAAAATGGGTATTTTTCCTCTTCATCATTTTCAACTCCCAAATCCATGAAAAAGATCAACAAAAAGCAGAAACATGAAGAACAAAAACAATACTCTTGTCTTCTTGATGATACTGCTAGCTCCCCTGTTTTCAATTTCATCACCAAGGCAAGTTCAGGGCACATTCAGACCAGATTGAATTCTTTACCCAAATCTTCAATTTCATCAAGGATTAAGTTTTCATTAATGTATTCTTTGTTTTATGAACAGAAGGACAATTTCACATTTACCAAAAAGGAAGATTCAATGGACAATTTTCTAAATTTCTCACATGGTTTCACTACTACTAATTTTAAGGTCTTTCTTCCTCTCTTTTCTATTATATGTTATTATTTCAAATTGTTTAGATTAATATTCTATTAATTTATTACAGGAAGGATCAACATTGATCCAGAAGGACTATGGTCTTATAAAGTCATCTTTACCTCAAAAAAGATTTTAGCTCAACCAGTTAAGTTCTTCAATAAAAACAATGTATATTCTTTTTGTTTTAATTTAGGTGGTGATTGGTTATTCAGATCTGACTTGTCGTAATGGTCTAAATGGCTAACTCGAAATGATTTCCAAATGTTTTGTTTGGTTTATGTTTGACTCGTTTAAATGACTGACTATGGTCAATGGTCGGGTCGATTGGGCATAAATTATGGTACCACAAACAAACAAGTCACACTCAAACATTTTATATTCTTTTGCAGGTAATTTGGAGGAAAATGAGTTGGAATTATGGGTTATAGTGATAGCTCCTTTCTTCTCCCACTGCTTTTGTTACTGCTCAGAGGAAGATGGGTTGGGTTGTAAGAAAAAAGAAAAGAGAATTTGATCTCAAAGAGTCAAAGTGATCTTGGTCCCTTTTTCAGTTTTTCTTAATCTCTGCCTTTTTTTCTTTTTGCATCTCATGTTGTGACAAACAAACACCTCAAAACGAAAGAGGGAAAATAAATTTCTTAGTCATGTTTTGAAGTTGTTATGGTGAAAATGAAGAATTTGCAAGTTGTAACATTGCAAGTCAATTACTGAGATTTTCCCTCCAAATCTTTATATATGTTTACTTGTGGGTGGTATCCAGAGATCCAAAAAGGTATAGGGAGGGCTAGAAAATCGACTGTTTGAATTTTTTTTTTTTTTTACAATATTCTGAAGTTTTTTTGACAATATCTAGTGACGCCCCAAGTTGTAGCAGTTGCTGATATTGTGCCTACTTTAACCACCTCACAGAGGTACAGGGTTTTGTTCTTGGCGAAGGCTCCACGAGCCCCCCAAAAGGCCTCGGTACTTACTAAGCTTGAGCATTCACCTACAGCCCAAGCTCCGGACACTCTCGTGAGCGATTTGCGACTATCATATATCTTTTTCGCCAAAATGACATAGTAAGTTTCTTTTGAAATTTTGACGGAATATGGGTCGTTGAAAGTTGAAAGATCCAAATTCAAATCTTTCGAACAACCATATGCGGTCAACATTTCAAAAGAAACTTGCCACATCATTTTGACAAAAAAACCGTCAAAGTTTTTTTATACGTAGCATTACCTTTTTTGTTTGTTAAAAGAACTTTATCTCTCAGTACCTCATTAGATTTAAAAGATTACTTTAGGGATTAGAAAAACAATACAACTTGTCCGTTGCTTTTGGGCATCTAAAATATTATTCAGAGAATAAAGACTTTAGTCAATTAAATTTGACCAAGGAGACAACCTTGTTTTGTGCCGTCGACTTGTTTATTTTTACTCCTTCATCTTCAACCCCACCTCCGGCCACCACTTACCACTTTCAACCATCACCGCCATTTCTTTCTCTTCCTCTTCCTCCCCCTCATTTTCTGTCTCTTTCTCTCCTCTATTCTGACGAAGAGTTTTGTTTTGTCGGAACAAATAGAGTGAGGGAGAAAGAGAGAGGAGGAGGAGATGGCAATGGAGGTGGTGGAAAGTGGTGTCCGTCAGAGGTTAGGTTGAAGAGTTGAGGGTAAAAAAGATAAACAACCAGACTTTTAGATTAAAAAATGTTGCCTTTAAATCAAATCTAATTGACCAAAATCTTTATTCCCCAGAGAACGTTGTGGACGCTCCAAAACAGTGGCCTAAAATATCAGTGGTCGGAAAGGGTCACCAACCCTCTTTGGTGACGAAGATATATGAATCTCCTCAATTTCTTTGTATTTATTGAAGAGATAGGGGATCCTCCCCTCTTCATTACGTTTGAAGAGAGACAAAGAGAGAGGTTTATTTTTCCTACATCTGACAACGTCGTCGAAAACAAAGATTAAGAACTCAATTAAGTTTTTCCGTAGCATTCTGACTTATTAACAATTGATAATACAATCAGGTTTTTCTGCAGTTAATCAACTTGGGTAGTGTAGGTCTATAAATATAACTTTAACAGTTGAAGTTATTTTCAGTTTTGCTCTTTAAAGATGACCAAGTCATATAAATAGCCCCCAAAAAATTATCCGCTTTCATATGATTCCCTTTTGAATTTTTTTCCACTCAACTTTAGTAGGTGACTTTTTCTTAACTTTTTTATCCTTGTTCCAGAATACGCATCTTATGTCCTTATCTTTTTTTACCTTCAGTAAAGAAGGGTTATACGTCGATGGTCGATCGACCATTTGCAGATGGACTCTTCACTAGAATACAATATGTACTTTTTTTTCTCTTTCTTTTATCCCCTTCCACAACCACTAACCCTTCCTTCACCTTAACCACTCTCTATCCCCCTAAAATCGGAATCAAATTTCAAGCTCTTGATTCCCCTGAGGAAGGACGAACTAACCGAGGTTGGGGCTCCTTCACGAAACCAACCTCGGATGTCTTCGTCTTCAAGAAAATCCAAAATCGGGTTTCCCTCGTGACAAATCCAATTCAAGTTGTCTTCGTGAAGAAACCTTAGGTTAGGGTTGCATGGATGACATATGGGTGCTCTTAATTTCCTATAACCCTAGATTGGGGTTCAAGTTTAGAAAGAGAATAAGAGATATATGATGGTGAAAAAACGAGTAGGGATGGTTGAGGAAAAAGGAAGAGAAGAAAAAGGTCTTTTCTGATGAAGAATTCGTAGGCCGATCATCTGCCGGTGTAAAAGAGAAAAACAATAGAGAGGAGAATAAAATGAAAGGAAGAGTAAAAAGGTAAAGAAAAGTGAAGTACTAAAGCTTACTGACTGAAAATTTATAAGGGGGCCATTTTAGAAGATTGTCATTCTTAGTGGGCCATTTTGGTGAGTTAGTCATCTTTAGAGGGTCAAAATGGAATTAACTTAATATATTTGGGTTACCTTAAAGAAATATTTCTTTCCTAAAAATAAAGATTCATCATAAAATGCCCTCCCAATACCCCTTGTGGACCTTGATGATGTGGGAAGTTTTCTCGATATCCCCGTGAATGATAGTCTTTGTTGCATTCGATTTGATTCTTTCTCCCGTGTTGTTGATGACTTGACGGGAAGGGAGATACTTGCAAAGACACTCCGACACTCAAGTCAGTTCAGTTCTGCTAGTTAAGCGCCAATGAAAAATTAAAGGTTGAGGATGAAATCCACTTTCAAGGCGAAATTGCGGTGAATCGCCGACATAATGGAGGTCATGAGGCAGGGCCGTTAACGGAATCTTTTCGATCATGGTCGTATGATCATATCTTCTTGATATGGAAAACGGATATTCGACGTCATCTGATCCTCCGCGTTGTCAATATCTCTCAGGCGGAGCAGAGCTCAAGGTGTCGAGTTCACTTCTATAGACCTCCTGTTCCAGTGCTCAGGTTAAATATCTGACTCGGATCCACCCTCTTGTTGGATTTTAAGTCATGACAGAGCTTAAGGTGCTTAGGAGTCTCGTGTGGACCCCCTATTTTGAGGCTACGGTGGAATAGCTCTTTCGGGTCCACCCCTCTGTTGATTTTATCCAAGTCTTACTCGTCGGTAAATGGGGTTCTGGCATGTGCCACAAAACTCAATTGGTTGACTTTCTGACTGGTCAAGACCGACCAGTATTTAGGCTAGGAGACCTTCTACCAAAGTTCCCTAGAAGATAATACCCCCCCTCTCTCTCTCTCTCTCTCTCTCTCTCTCTCTCTCTCTCTCTCTCTCTCTCTCTCTCTAAAACTATGTACAGGGATTAGTTATCACCACACTTAAACTTGTGGTATTAACTGATCCATATCCCACTTGAATTGGTTTAATGGAGTACTTGTAGTGATTGAAATGTTGGTACAATTATTATATCTTTTTGGTGGGGTTTTTCTTCTGTAATGGTATATACTACTCAAAAGTTAAGAACACCAAGTCTCTAAATGCTCAATAAAGACGAAAGTTATTGGATTCCTGCCCCCTACTATAATTTTTTTTTATATATCAAACAAAATCTAGTATGAAAATATATATATAAAAAAAAAGCTTAAAAATGATTTTGAAGTAAAAAAGATATAAACTAGAGGTTGAAGAAGAAGAAGAATGGTGGGTAAGATGGAAAATCAGAAACAGAGTGATGAGAGAGAGAGAGAGAGAGAGAGATAGGTTTGTGTTGGAATATCTGATATCTTGCTTGAGATCTTCCTGACCAAAACAAAATGCTCCATTTTATACATCAATGATTATTTTTTTCTCTTCTTTGAGATTCCATTCATTTATTCTTGTTTTTTTTTAATTTGTTTTTGTGTGATGTCCACTATTTTGTTGTTTATTACATATATTTCAATTATTAATGTCAATTCCTTGTCTCCTCAAAATTTCATATACAACTAGTTGCTTCCAAATTGGGTACTTGGAATTTTTCTTACATTGTCTAATAATGTCAATACGATATGGGGTGACCGACCTACACAGTGTTCACATAAAAGAAGACATTAACATAGAGTTAGAAAGTTTCGAAATGAACTCGTAGAAATTCGTGTTTACTACCATGTATACGAACAATGCCACATATATCACAAAATTCTAGTTGTTTCACAAATTCTCCTTTCGTTTTCCAGGCTTGAGTTCCTTGCATAAAGTTTTTACAAATTAAGCACTTTTTTCAGACGTATCTCGAATGAGTTTGTACCAATTTTGATAGGTTTGTACCCCGAGCCGAAACCCAAAGAAGTACACTTTTTAGAAAAGGCCAACGGTGAATTGATTATTCATCCCTAACATCCTAAAAAAATGTTAAGGAACAAGAAAAAACATGTAGAATCTAGACAGAAATTTTATGTGGATTACCGTGATTCGTGTATTTGATGATTATGATTTACTGAACAACGGATCACAACAAATCACATAAGATTTATGTTCAGAATCTACTAATTTATCTTGTTCTACAGCATTATTCAACATCCTATAGTAATTTTAGGTTGAAACGCGGGATTCATTACACAAAATCATGATACACAAAAACCCAAAATATTGGGTGATTTTCTAAAGAGAAACACTGATTTTAACAAATCCCCTGAAATAAAAACAAACCTTAATAAGCGTATTCCACTCATTTTCCTTCCATGTATAATTTGATTAACCTTAATCTCTCGAATCAAACAATGTTAACCGTAATTCTTTCTAACAAAAAAAAAGGAAACCAACCAAAAGCAAATAGATTGACTTGAATAATCTACTTCTGTAATTTAAGTTCTCACTAATTCAGAAACAAATACAAAACTGTAAAGTTCAAAATCTCAGTCATAATATCGTATCAAAACTACGAAGAAAAAAAAACTGATACCTATGAAATATCAGCCAAAACAGCTAATAAAACATGTTAACGAATATTTTACATTAAACATTTCCGGGTGACTGAGAAGAAACTAGAACAGAGAATGAAAAAGAAATAGGAGTTAAGAACTGATCTCCCATGAAAAGTTGGCTTGACAAGTTTAAGTTCCGAAGATATGTCTATGGATTGGAGGAGCTTCTAAAGATTTAAGAACTTCCCTCCATGGCTTCTCTATAACTAATACCGAATTATCTGAGAGATATCCAACAAATAGAACAGGGTCTTTGAAAGAACAGAAATCGAAATTCTTTTTACTCTCAAGCTTAGTTTCTTCTATACTAGAACTTTTCCTTTTTCGATTCACCTTTCCATTACTTTTAGGTGAAGGTTGTAATTTCTTGATTAAGGAATCCACTCCATTTGGCAAGCAGTTGGCATCATCGTCGTCATCTTGATCTACTGGCTTCCCAAAATCAATCAAACACATTGCCCTAAATGTGTAGAAATAACTTGAGTTTAATAGGGAATGTAATGTAAATAAGATAAAAGAACATCCGAATTTGATAAATCATATTTCCGTGAATGAACTGGATCATGGTTAGTCGTATCTTACCTGGCACTGTATATAATCACCGAAGTAGAACGTGAATGAGGAAATGATATCCCGATAATCTCTCCTGGGAATTCTTGAAATCTTTTGGGAAGTGCACCTGAGTGGCGGATAGACCATTCTCCTAACTGTTTGGCCTCCACATCAAATACATATACTTGGTTTATAGAGGTTGTGATGATAAGGACGTTACTGTTCTGGGGATGGAAACCACCAGCAGTAACTGAAGCTCCGTCCAATCTCGCTATGAACCAGTGCTGCCTGTTCATCAAAATTTGAACATATATCATCAATACTCCCTACTTTTCATTATTCTAATTCCAATCATTCCATGTAAAGATTAGTAATCAACAAAATAAGGATGCCATATTTGTGAGTGATAGGCGTGGCATTATAAACTCTTATCGGTGAAAGTCACAAAAATCTCTGAATAGACAATATAAAATATGATACTACAAGCATGGGTATACAGAGATTAAAAGCTAAAAAATGTTCATTCACCACCTCTCGACCGAGCATGAACGCATACAAGATTTAGGAGATCAAGCTACTCGCAACATTGATATGGAAAAGTTGTAGAGATGTAGAAGTTCATGATTCATTTGGGAACATAGCATCTTCGCTATGAATATCACTTTACATCTCAGGTCACATGCAGAGCAAGTTGGAGTACATTAAACAATTCAATTTCACTTGATAACGTGATTTGAATACTTGCAGGTGCTTAGTACTTAGTACAATATATGCATGTTGAGATTTCAAGAGACTTCATTAAATTAAACATAAATTATCACCTCTGCGTCTCAAGATTGAAGATGTATATGTCCCCAAAACAGTTGATTGCAGATAACCACTGCCCATCCGAACTGGTAAACATTCTTGTTATGGGAGGTTCACTGGGTGGTAGGTTATCAGTATCCTCCTTCCGGCGAGGAGTGAAAGTATGCAAAAACTCTGCTTTTTCAGCATCCACAACCTGAACCACCCAAAGAAAAATATTTGAGAATCGTTGGGTCCGTGATAATCAACCATCTATGATGCAGCTACAAATACTCTCAATTATCTTTCAACTGTAACAAAACGGAGAGCTTACATATATCTTTCTATCATGCCCTGCTAACAATAACCGTGAAGAATCGGCACTGAAAACCATGGAGTGGGAAAAAGGCAGTTTGCGAGGCAATTGTCTTTTATTTACTGACCAAGTATTGCTTTTAACTTCATTCAATTCAAACAGGTTTGGTTTCATATGATCGGAGTATGCAAACAATTTCCCTGTAGAAGACATGGTGCTACAAATAATCCTCTTGGAGCCCTTGCTCTTGACTTGAGCCAGCAAGGATGTGCTTGCATTCCTTCCAGCGCCACTCTTAACATGGACACGTAGAACATCTAAAGAGTTAGAGCTTTGAACTAGAATCAAAGAAGCCCCGTCCAAGACTGTATTAAGCACCAACTCAACAGGGACTCGCTGAGGTGCAGGAGAAATATCATGTGGAGCAAACTTGGTGAATTCCTGGGCCGAATATGCATAGAGCCTTGTATCATCACCAGCAGAGATAAGCATAGGGACTCCTAAATGGGCCCATTTACGGTAACTAAAATCAATGGGTTTTTGTTGCCGGCGCTCCCTCGCGACTTTCTTTTTTGGGTTAGATGCATCATCATCAGCAGGTACAAGATCTATCAAGATATGAATTTGATTAGAGACGCATTATTTGCCTTTCAAAAAATAAGACAAACTCGTCACCACCTCTTTCAGAAAAACATAAAAGAATGATAAATATGTGATACAAACCTTCTCTGCTGATGGGTACTGCCATTGTCAAGGCCCTGACATCATGGGTATGAGCCCTTACATAACCAACATACACCCACTTCTTTACTATTACAGAAGATGACATTTCTTTCCCAGACTCAACAGTGTCAGTAGAGAGCTTATATAGAATAACCTACAAACAAATATAATTCCTTGAGTGTTAGTTGAACTACACAGGACAGATCAATTAGTAACTGTCATTAACATTGAAACAAAACGTCAGTCACATTATTCCCACCAGCAGCTGGACTGCTGGAGTGAACATGCATTTTTGGAACGAATCCAAAGATTCCAAATAAAGTTAAGTTGCAGAGAAAAATATATACTGAGCAATCACAAGAGGTAATATAAGAAATATCTGTTGATGGATGAGTAGACAGGGACTGCCGTTGTTGTTCTCAGGAGAAAAATGATATCTAGTTTGGTTAACAACAGTAAAAACAATCTGACATGCCAACAACATCAAATAACCAAGTGAAGCAGCACAAACAATCCACATGTCACTAAATAACCAAGTGAAGCTAAGGTAGGCTAGCTAGATAGAAGTACAAGCGGGGGAGGCCCAATAAACCCTATCAGATTCCCACAACCCGGCTCGGGCATGGACTTTTCTGGGGGACTTTCATGGTAAGACCCCAGAAACAAATAAAAGTTTTGGATGGAGCTGCACAAAAGAATTACAATCAGTCACTATATAATGTATTAGGTACATTAAATGGATGTTGTCACAAACCCAACTAAGCTCCAGACAAGCTTGGGTTTAGAACATACAGATAAATCTCGAGTTAGGTCCAACAACTGGTTTGGAGTGCGCTGTTTAGATGCCACCATCTCCAACCGGTAAACTTGGAGCGCCTTACCGTATACAACTCCTACACAAACCCCTCGTTAGTGACCTTTTAAATTGATCCGATTTACAGCCAAGTAAAGATTACGGGGCCACTTTCTACAAAAGGAAAGTGTCCTATAATCAATTCAAAGGCTAGAATCAGTTAATGCAAAAGTCACCAAAGAGGCCAAAGTATTAGAATTCTAATAAAACACCTAAAATTTGTTCTTATGGTATTTGACTACCTAAAAGAAACAGTAAGATCCTACTAAGTTGGCTATATATATATATATATATATATATATATATATATATAAACCGTAAACTATCTAACACTAAAAAAAGAAATCGAAGTTAAAAGAGGACTATTTTTTTTTTGAAAAGAGGAATATTCAATAAGATAAAGAAACCATAAATTCTGGTCAAGAGTCCAGCTATGTCCTACCTATGCACTAAAGGCACCAAACAAGTAAGATTATTCCGTAGAGCTAATAGACATAATGACGCAAAAAAAGAACTTATATGACTATTTCAGCATCAAGCTCGGGGGGGCACCTTGATGCATAAATAGAAGTAGTCAGCTTATGCAATAGTAGCCAATACCTGACCATCAGAACCAGTAGAAAACACCCTGTTATGGCTAGGAACAGCTGCCAAAGCATTCACATCACCCTTGTGGTTAGAATGCGCTTGTAGGAGAGTTCCTTGATCACTATCCCAGAACTGAACACTACCAGTACTATCTCCACTAACAATAGTACCAGACCTGAAACAGCAAAAAACAACAACGATAAGCACTTGAAATATACCCCTTATATTTATCTGTAAGGCTCCAGTTTATAGTTGTACCTTAGGTAAAGTAAAGACCATACACAAATATCCCGTCCATTACCCAAGCCCCCAAGCCCCACAGTTATCCTGTAAATCTCATGAGTCGACTTCGCATCCCAGCATCTTATAAAACTGTCAAAGCCAACAATATGCAGCTGACTTAAGAATTCAATAATAGAGATAAACACAAAATGCAGGAAATTTCCAACCCGAGACATAAGCACATACAAGGATAATCTTTTTGAAAAAGGGCTCCCTAAAGACCCAAATGTACAAATCAGATAAAGGACCTGTGTTAACATGAAATGGATATATCTGTGTATTAATCAACTATAACTATAGGATACCCTATTCTCACGCATTACTGAATTTATACGAGTGATCCACAAACAACAAAAGATACCCTTGGCAGATACTCATGAAACCAACTGTTACGTTTAATGTCAATATCATAAGTAGACCAGACTCCAGACAACTCATTGTGTTTGAGACTTTGAGTTCCACTTAAACGTACCCATCACTGCTTCCCGAAAATATTAGCTTAGCATCAAGACTCCATGCAACACTTAAAATTCGTCCTGCCAAAAATTTAGAGAGTAAGCATTTTCCCACTGAAAATTCTTAACAAGGTTTAAACAAGAAAATATTTATTCAGTACAAAGAAATGTATAGATATCTCACCGCTAACCCTAGGCAATGACCTATAGTAGGTTAACCCATCTGAATCAGAAACAGTATAAACTCTTACACAACCATCATCACAGGCTATAGCCACACGTGGAGGTTCAAGCATAGGATGCCCGTGAAGTTCTATAGAATCTATAACGTCATCATCACTTTCACTTGCTTCATCATCGCTGGGAGGACTAGCTTTATTGCTTGGATGACCATTGACAGCATGGTGGGTATCATTTTGTGCAGAAAGTAACGAATCATCCAAAGGCTCTACAGCCATCTGCCAAATTGAGACTCCAATTGTGTCTAAAACAGTCTGCGTGAGACATAGGAAAAGTAAGAACATCTCATTAAGGCACTCAAATCAAGCGAATAACACCTACCAAATGCCTAGTCAACAATAACCAGATAATAATATTGCATCAAGTTATTTGACATCTTGATTCTCGGGTGAAGATTTCAAGTAAACCCAATCTCCCTTTTATATTAAAGGAAGACTTTTTAAAATCAAACAACAATAATACATTTGATTACAATTACATGGAGTATAAGAATAACAACAAATAGTTGGTAAAGTTTATACCTTTTGATTCAAATGAAAAAAATCCCACTCAGAAATGGATCCATCAATACTGGAAGAGAACAACCGCCCAGAAGGCAAATCCTTTGAATTAGACCGACACCAAACAAGTGAAGAAACTCTAGAATTTGGGTCTCCATGTATAGTCTACAAAATCAGTAAAACACCATCAATAACCAACTTCAAATATAAATCACTTGAAAAATCAAAAGAACAAAGAAACAATTGAATATACCAGTTGACAATGCCATCCAACAGAACCTGGTGAGACTAACCAAATCTCAAGAGAACCATCTTCACGGGCTGCTGCAACTTGAGAATCATCAATACTTGTAGCTAGGGCAACTATAGGTGAAGGTCTCCAATCGATTGAACTGTTTCTGTGAACTTGAAGAGTGTTCATTGTTTGATTAAAAAAAACTTAATTGATAACTTTCTGTATGTTGAAATTCATCACAAACTTCTGAGGATAATGGATTTGGAAGAGGAAGAGGAAGAAAAAGAGGGTAGCCGACTGCTAAGTGTTTTAAGTAAAAGGGAGATTTGGGGTTTAAGCGCCGTTTGATATGTCCAGGGTTTTGGTGAACTAGGGCGGAATTTTTTTTCCTCAATTTGTTTTTCTTTTTTGAAGAAGGACGTGGACATGGTGGGTATTTGTCTATTTTTTGGGTTATTCCCAAATACCCCCCTACTTTGTGACCAGTTTCTGGCGTAGCCCCTGCTTTATCGAAAATACCCAGATGGCCCCCTTTTGGACGTTACCGTCAAAAGACCGTTTACTTTATATGTTCTCTGCCAAAATTACCCTCTTAATTAATTCTCTAACATAACTGTCTCTCTCATCATTTTTTTAAAAAACCTCATTCTTTCTTAAAACTATACATTTTTCTCTTAAAACTCCATCTCTCTCTTAAAACTCTCTCTTTCAGTAAGAACTCTTTCTCTCTAAAAACCCTCCATTTCTCTTACAACTCTCTCTCTCTCTCTCTCTCTGTGTAAAAACTCTCTCTCTCATCATCTCTTTACTAAATATGGTATCAATCACCTACAATCTATATTAAATGGGGTAAAGATCCTAAAAGTAATCAATCACCTAAAACCCATTTCTCAGACTGAGTAACTTTTTAAAATCCCTAGTTTGCTTCCCAGATTGATTAACACCAAGACTATAAAAAGTTTTTTTCTCTTTCTCTATTTCACATTTCTTTTTCTTCAATCTATCATTTCTTCTAGCAAAGTATTCATCATAAAGTGGGGGTTTTCTGGGGAAGTTTGGATAGAGCGAAAGATATCACGAGAACGGAGTCTTGCTCGCGGATTCAACAAGTGGGGGTTTTCGATCAGATGGTGATTTCATCGTCGGCATATTCAGGAGAAGTGGAGAACGATCGAAGAAAAAAACTTCAAGAAAGACTCCAGTTTCTTTCTCTCTCTAATTGAGTTTTTGGAGTTCATTTCTGTAGAGTTCTAAATAAAAATAACAATCGGAGTTATGAATCCTGGAATTGATGATGCATTTTTCAGAGAGAGAAGAAAAGGGGATGAAGAAAGTAACAGTCAACCCTTTCCAAACTTGAGGAACAACTTTCATGACATTTTTGAAATAAGTTTCATTATGAGTATAGATTAAAGCAACAATATTAACATTAAAGTAAAGAGATACTAGAGTATTCTATTATGATTGAATTAGGGCTAGGGTTAATTGAAAAAAAAATCTTTTTCCAAAAGGCTATAAATTTGTATGATTCTATATAGATACCATAAAATACTCGAGGATTGAAGTCGGCTTGCGTTACTCTCTATGGCAATTTGACTCTCCATGGCAATTTCTAATGAGAGAAAAGAGAAGATTGATTTGATGATATTTCAATTTGGAGAAGAAGAGAGATTTTATGAAGGGGATGATGAAGATGCAATTTAATTTTCCAGGAAACTGAAAGGGGATGATGAAGATCCAACCGTTGAACAGGAAGAAGGATATTTTGTGTGAAGTTGTTTATTGCTTATTTTGTCTTTGATTCTTCGTTGTTTTCGTTGTTTCTGAATCTGTACTAACTGATCTACAAAATGCTTTCTCCAACCCATAATCTGATCAATTGATAACCTACAAACTAGAATTTCACTTTCTCTCTCTAAAAACCTTTGAATCTGCTTAGATATTCTTCACCAGAATCTTTTCTTTTTTCACAGAAAACAAACAAGACGAATCGAATTTAATAAGAAAATCATCGATTAAAAGAAAGAGACAAGAAATGATTAGATGAAGATAGAATTTTCATCTCCTATCTCTCTCTCTCTCTCTCTCTTATTGTTCTTCTTGTGAACCTCTCTGTTCCTTTCCACTGGCTTCTAAATGAAACACTTTTTCTCTCTAACCTTGAAAGATAGATATACTTGTTTTTTTCTCTAACCTTGAGGACGTTGTGGTAGTAGAGAAAGAGATAGGATTCCGTAGGTATATATAAATAGGTGGAAAGAAATAAATTGTGTGAGGGTTTGAAATCGCGAGTCAAGAACTCAAGAGGATCGGGTCGTTGACTGAATTAAAATCAAACCTTCACCTGTTAATATTTTTACGGACACCGACGACGTCTTTGGGCTTAACCTATGACAAGAGACAAAATGGGCGTGTCCGTAAGATCCCTGGGACACCGAGATGGTGCCGACCTAATTAAGGGGGGGGGGGGGTCCGACGATCAAGTCAGTAAACTTCACAAATATTGAATATGAATAATAAACCAGAGATTGAGTTATCGAGTTAAATATGTTATCTGAGGAAGACGATCGTTGGGAGAAAATGTGATACAACCGGGCGTATGCTTGCCTAATTCTCTGGTCGTCGAGTGAAATAAAGTGCTTGCACCCCTTGGTCGTGAGGAGAGAGAAAGATCAGTCGTCTTCCTTGATCAGGTGGTTGCCTAGAGAGAGAAAGATCAGTCGTCTTCCTTAATCAGGTGGTCGTCAGGAGAGAGAAATATCACTTGTCTTCCTTAATCAGGCGATCCTCATGAGAGAGAAATATCAGTCGTCTTCCTTAATCAGATGGTCGTCATGAGAGAGAAAGATCACTTGTCTTTCTTGATCAGGTGGTCGTTAGAAGAAATGATGATAGTAGCAGACGTTGGTTGCCTGTCAGAGGTTTAGATGATCTATGTGAGAGATAAATAAGTGGTTAGTTGATTGCGGGTGAATTGGATGTCGGGTGTTGTTATCCTTATATAGTATTTCATGGTAAACTGTCACCTTGTGGTGGGTTATCGTCTAGAATATGGTAACGCCTGGACATGCATGCGGATATCGTAAATCCTATCCAACGGATATGTTGATGATATTCTTGGCCAATTGTTATCTTGAATAATAGTAATGCCTCAACGGGTATATGCTCAAGAAATAACGACCAACCTTTTCGTGTAGGGCTGACTTCTCATCCAGGGTCGATTCCTTTGTTTAATGCGCGTATATTTTTCCTGTCACCCCGGATGCTCGAAAGCAAACGAGCCGGGCCCATTTGTCGTTTGGTTCATGGGCTTGACCCTTCTATGGGCCCACCAATCGTGGATTTCTAGGGACACTTTTGGTGACAGATTTTGGTCCATAAAAACAGATAATGTCTATTTAGTTAACAAAGTTACTTTAGAGAGAAAAATCTAAAGAAGAGAAAGAGGTAAAGAGAGGGTTAAATCTAATGTTGAAAATCGCAAAAAGTACATCTTGGAATTGATTCATCAATATTTGACAAGATGGTTGTTGTCAAGCACGTCTGACAATGCGGATGGGTAGTTTAGGGAGAAGGAAAAAAATTAACGGACTTTTGATGTTAACGGCGGAAAGGGGGTCATCTGGGTATTTTCGATAAAGTAGGGGGCTACGCGGGAAGCTGATAACAAAGTAAGGGCCCATTTAGGAAATAACCCTTTTTTTTCAATGACTGGCTCTGTAGAAGTTATAAGCGTCTCGCCTCACTCTGGGGGGGGGGGGGGGGGGATTTTGTATCCACACACCATTTAGTTTTTTTCTGTGCAGAGTCAAGAGAGATGTGTCTACATAAAATTTTGGAGGGTCAATGGTTACTCTTTTTGCTTTAGGCCCATTTCCATGTAGGCGTCTCGTATTTTTTTCCAGCTTTTTCATTGGTATTATGAGGACTCCTTGACCTTTTCTTCTTCGTCGTCCATTTTTATTTCGATTCTTTTTTTTTTTTCAAAATCTTCATCCAAATTCTTAGTTTTCTTTGTTTTTTTTCGATGATTATCATCTAAGTTGGATAATTGAATAAATAGACTAAAGATAGGTTTCTAAAAGCTCGATTACTTATTGGAAACTGGTTCTAAAAATCTTTTTTTTTTTTTTAAACATTTTATTTTTTTGATAAAGTGTTTCAAAAGTTTTTGAAGTGGTTAAATCCTTGAGAAATGTTTAGCATCAGTTTTAAGTTTATTTCGAGTGATTTAAGAGTGATTTGTAAATAGTAATCGGTTCTCTGAAATCTCAAATTTATAAATGTCGAGTGGTCTCGGACTCAATCCAGCCCGAGAGCCAAAGCTAGACCTCAGACTAGAACCAATCTAAGGCCACTCGGACCGGAAAGTCCAGAGTATGCTAAGCCTCTCGGACATGTTTTATAGAGTTTTTCAGTCAAATTGTATTGACTCGAGTCGATGACTCTAATAGATAGCATACAATCGCACTCCTTACTTGTACAACAGAAAAAAGAAGACAGATGGATCGATACAGACATAAAAGAATGAGAGATAGGAAGTAAGGGTGTCGCCGGGTCGATTCTTGTTCAGGGATCTCAATACCCAGAACTGACATCCATTAAAAATTATGGTTCTAGTTCCTAGCTCTTTCGATTTCGATTTCGATTTCGATTTCGATTCTATGGTACAAAAAACCGAAACTAGAATCTATAAAAAGTGTGAGTATTTGTTATTACTCAAGGTTATACTTCATTAAAAAAAATCTAATTATTCTTAATATAACTTATTTAATAAGATATAAGTGATGGAATTATTAAAATATACAATAACTTTTATTTTTATATGTTCAAAGTTGATATAAATTTTGTTATTATATGTATTTTTTTATTATCATTAAGAATGTCTTACTATGTGAGAAACTTAAACGACCAAATTAAAAGATCTATATTACAAAGCAGCTTGGTTGTGACTAGGACAAGCTGACTAGGACAAGAGAATGAGAAAAAATGGCAACTCGATTGGAAGATGATACATTCACTTTGCATTTAACCCTCCATAATTATTTAGATGTAATGCCATTCCATAACCCTTTCAACTAATGGCATTCCTCTTTCAACAAAAAAAAAAAAACAGAAAACTAATGGCATTCCTTACCCCATTTCATATAATGGAATTTCAACCAACAACTTCTCTTCCATAAACCCCACAAGTGCTCTAACAAAATTCTAATGGTTTTTTATACTTCTTCTACTCCCCCGACAACAAATAAGTTATAAAGTGGTAAGAAGAATTTTTTTTGTTGAAGCATATAACAAAGTGAAAATTCCACTTTGGGCACAAACAAAACTAATGTTTGAAGTTAATTCATGTTTGTTCTGTGATGTTATATTTACATGAACAATTTTATAGATGCATTTCTAAATCTCATTTATAACGGTCTGACTGGTATCTTTGAACTTAATCATTATTTTAATCTCTCTTACTTTAATCTACCCCTCACCGTGTCTCCCTAAGTTCTTCAATTTTGATAAATTTAATAAGACTAACTTGAGACATTTATTAAGACTAACTTGAGAAATTTATTAAGACTATACTTTTACTTTCTAAAAAGAAGTTTTTGTTCGTTCAAAACTAATTAAGGTTTATTTGTCGATTAAAATTCATGAAAAAAGGCCTTCAATATATATTCTACCATCACGTAAAAGCAGCTTGGTTGTGACTAGGACAAGCTGACTAGGACAAGAGAATGAGAAAAAATGGCAACTCGATTGGAAGATGATACATTCACTTTGCATTTAACCCTCCATATTGGGCACAAACAAAACTAATGTTTGAAGTTAATTCATGTTTGTTCTGTGATGTTATATTTACATGAACAATTTTATAGATGCATTTCTAAATCTCATTTATAACGGTCTGACTGGTATCTTTGAACTTAATCATTATTTTAATCTCTCTTACTTTAATCTACCCCTCACCGTGTCTCCCTAAGTTCTTCAATTTTGATAAATTTAATAAGACTAACTTGAGAAATTTATTAAGACTAACTTGAGAAATTTATTAAGACTATACTTTTACTTTCTAAAAAGAAGTTTTTGTTCGTTCAAAACTAATTAAGGTTTATTTGTCGATTAAAATTCATGAAAAAAGGCCTTCAATATATATTCTACCATCACGTAAATTCATCAGGATTACATGTTTAATGGATTTCGTCGTGTCGGAGGCACTGACAATACCTAGTAATTTACATAGAAAAAGTTAGTTTAATCTTAAAACTTACAAATGTATTAATTAATCACCTATTAAAGTCGGATATCGGGTACCCATCGAGTCCATGTCAGCTAGATTCAATTAGTAATGAAATTTTATCGGTTCCAATCGGGTATCAAAATGAAGACTCAGAACAGACATAAATGATTTTGATTCAGTTTAGTTTCGGATAAATGGGTACCATTACCACTCCTTATAGGGAGGGAGTGAGAGGTAAATCGATGGAGGGAGTGAGACGTACATCGGAGGAGGGAGTGAGATGTAAATCGAAGGAAAAATAGGTAGATATAAAGAGAGAGAGAGGAATAAAGATCGTGAGCGGGAGAGAAAGATGTTGGAAAAAACGAGTGCGTCGGTGCTGCAGAATAGAAGTTTTCCCTTACTTGTGTTAGTTACGAGAAAAATATGTAGAATAGTGGTAACAATAAACGAAGAGATGAAAGTAAATAAGACAACGATTTTAACGTGGAAAACCTCCTCAATATGAGAAGTAAAAACCACGAGACAAGTAGTCCACTCCAGATCCACTATTATAAGCAATTGAGTTACAAACTTGTCCTCCTTGTTCAATAGAAAATAAAACTTGAGACTCAGACTCCAAAAGAACCAATCTCAAGCACAAAAAAAATCTCACAAGAAATAGTAAACAACCCAGAAATATACATGCCAAAATGACTCTAAACTCACTAGAATTCCGGCCACCAAATATTAATCTCGTCGTCCAAACACTAGACAAACAAGTCAAAAATACCTCTGCAAAATTTCAGCTCAATCGGAGAAGATTTTACCGTCGGATTTCCTGAACACCGAAGACTATACCTGTTGAAAATACTCAGCCCCTGTTGCAGACCTCTTTCTCTCTCCTCTCTTTTCTTGTGCGTTTCTAATTGTGTTCACCTCTTCGAAATAAGATTAAGAACAATATTTATAGACTTCCTCTTAACCCTAATATCCTGGACCCATAAAAAATCAACTTGGACCAGGATTCGGTTTACTACAAACCCAACTATATTTTCCCACTAGGAAGAAATCCAACAAAAAAGATATTAGAGACAAAGAGAGGAAGGAGAGGAAGGAGATGAGAGAAACTTAGATATTGAGGGAGGGATAAGTGAAAATGAGCGGGTTACTGAGGACGAAAAAGAAAGTTGGAGAGGGAGGGAGAAAGTAGAGGCAAAGTGATATACGGATATATATATATATATATATATATATTTGAAATTTAATTAACGACTCTCTTACATACGAACATCATAGTTTTTTTTGTTGAAATGATAATATATTAAACTAAAATTTAAGAGTTCTATTACAATACATATGAGAAATAATATAAGGAATATTCTTCCAAGACTGCGTCCTATTCCTCTTCCTTGCCCATTTTGCCAGTTTGTCTGCCGCTCGATTGAATTTCTATTCGTATAAGTGAATTTAACTGTTTCCAGCCTTTGCTTGATGTCCTGTATTTTTTGTATATGAATTTTCGATTGCCATTGTATTTCATTTCTATGGTTCTGTAAATATTGTTTAACATTGATATTATCACTTTCTATGATGATTTTTCTGTAGTTATGGGATTCAGCCCATAACATTCCATTTAGAATAGCTATCGCTTCGCTTTCCTCTACATTTCTGCTTCTGGTGGTTGTAACATGTGCTTCTAGAAATTTCGACTCGTTGTTGTGTATGATCAAGCTTGTACCTGCAATATTCTGGATGTCGATGAAAGAAGCATCTACATTAATTTTCACCAAAGGTATTTCAGGTGGGTTCCATTTATCTTGTATTATTTTGGTTTTGATCGGTGTATTCTCAATATATTGCGGGAAGTTTATGATCATAGATTTTATTTTATCTATCGAATTGATTTCATGTTGAAAGCAGTGGTCGCAACGGGCTTTCCATATGTTTCAAAGGATTGTCGCATAATGAATGTTATTTGATGTGATACTCCTTTGTGATTTCTGTTCCCATATGAATATCCAATCTGCCACAGAGGATATGTGTTCAGAAATTATATTGAAGTAAAACCATATATTCTTTGCCAGTGGACAGTGTAGAAGAGTATGATCTATTGATCCAATTTCATTACAGTTTGGGCAATTCAGATTATTGTCGATATATTTACCTATTCTTTCTCTAACCGGGAGAGCTTTGACACATATTTTCCATATGAAAATCTTAATTCTAGGGATGACTGGTATCGACCATATAAAATTCCAGTTCGGTGATAATGGTAACGGTGAATTCATACTGATGCATAGGTTTTGATACATGGATTTGACCGAGAAGTGGCCAAATTTAGTAAGGGACCACTTTCTCTGATCCTCGTTGTTACCTGCAATGGGGATTGACAAAATTAAATTTCTAGTATTGACATCGAATGTGTTATTGAGAAGATCTTCGTTCCATTTATCCTGTTCAATCAACTGCGAGACCTTAGATATGTGAGAGTTATATAGGTTAGAAGGGGGTGGTGTAGTGTTGGGATCCAGTTATCTTTCCATACATCTATTTTCTCGCCGTTATGCACTTCCTAAGTGGAGAACCTATCAATGTTATCGAGATGCTTGCGTATATTTTTCCAATGCCAAGAGTGGTGTGGCTTAGCTGTACTCGGATTATCACTATTGTTATAGTACTTAGCTTTTAAGAATTGAACCCAAATTGCTTTGGGCTCCGATTTGATCTTCCAAGCGAGTTTACTTAACATCGCTTGGTTATCCAGCTCCGGGGAGTGAATACCAATACCTCCTAGTTTTTTAGGAAGGCAAATAGTGGACCAACTTTTGGTACATATACCATTGGACTTACCCCACCAGAACGTCTTTTCCAAAGTCGAAATGCTTTTGCATATGCCTTTGGGAAGGGCAAAGCATTGCATTTGGTATCGGGGTACGGCCGCCGCTATTGTCGAAATGACAATGGTGCGTCCTGCTTGAGGAAGGAAATTATGATTCCATTTCTCTAATTTGTTTTTTATCTTCTGAAGAATGTCATTTAAAACCTTCTTTTTCTGCGCCCCAATAAATAGTTGGGCTCCTAGGTATTTTTCCGAGGTCGATGCATATTTGACTTTGAGAGTTCGCATGATCAACCTCTTGAACTTAGGATGGGAATTCTTGGAGTAGAAAATGTTAGATTTATTATAGTTAATCATTTGCCCCGAAGCGTCGCAAAAGTTTTTGAGTATGGTTTTGAGGGTATGGATATTGTCCAAAGAGTTCCGACCACATATAATACAGTCATCCGCAAAAAGGAGATGGGAAATATTCAGGTTCGGGTTATTAGTGGGGAAACCTTTAAATTTATTTCCCTCATGATCTGCATTAATAAGTTGGTTAAGAGTTTCCATGGCAATGGTGAAAAGGAAAGGAGAAAGCGGGTCGCCTTGTCTAATGCCTCTGGAGGGGTAGAAAATGGGACCTGGACGACCATTGACAAGAACCGCCATGGAAGACATAGATATACATTGAGTTATCATATTGATCCAATTTTCCGAGTATCCTAATTTAGTCATGATGGCCGTAAGAAAATTCTATTCGATTCTGTCAAAAGCTTTGGACATATCTAGCTTAAGTCCAAAGTATCCGGTGGCGTCTTTCATTATTTTTAGTGAGTGTATGATTTCCTGACCTATGATCACATTATCAGTAATCTGTCTACCCGGGATATAGGCTGCTTGGAAGGGGGATATAATACTCTGTAAGGAGTACTTAAGTCTATCTGCCAGAATTTTAGTGATAATCTTATACGTGGTATTGAGGAGGCTGATAGGTCTACAATCCGCAGGGGTCTGAGGCGAAGTGGTTTTGGGTATCAGACAAATATGCGTGTGATTAGTTTCTTGAGGGAGCTCAGCAGAGGTGAAGAAATCTTGCACTAAGCTAAGGATGTTGTGACTAACAGTGTCCCAATTCGTTTGAAAGAAGAAGGGGGGATAACCATCTGGCCCTGGGGCGGCTTCTTTTTTAAGACTACTAATGGCCCTATTAATTTCTTCTTGATCTGGAATCTTGACTAGCTCTATATTTTGAGCCTGGGTAATAGAGTTATGAAAGAGATTGAGAATATTGGGATTAGGATTGTTGTTGGTCGAGGTGCTAATGTTGAGTAGGTGTTCAGTGAAAGCTGCTTGAACGTTATCCAACTCTTCAAGCCAATCTCCTTGGTTGTTTTTAATCGCCGTAATTTTATTTCTTCTATTATGCTGAATCGCTTGCGGGTGAACAAACTTAGTGTTTTTGTCTCCTACCGAAAGAAAATTGTTTCTAGATTTTTCTTTCCATAAAGATTCTTGATATCTATACCACTCTTCCAGCTGATAACTTAATATATTATACTCTTCCCTATTAGTAGTGGTGTTTAAATTGGTGATTATACTCTTGATATTGTTTTCTATGTTTCCAAAGACTTGCTTATTCCATTTAGTGAGATGTCTACTCAGGTTTTTTAGGTTCACTTGAATATTACTATTATTAGTCCACTTATCGGAGATAAAACCATGACAGTCCGGATGTGACATCCAGGTTCGGAGGAATTTGAAAGGTTTGGATTTATTATGACTCTCTTCCGCGTCAGTCAGGAAAATAGGAAGATGATCTGAACCCACCGACTCCAAATGTCTAATACTAAAGCGCTGATTATTTTGAAGCTAGGGGAGGTTTGCCAGAGCTCTATCTAGCCTTTCTTGGATAAAATTTTCCCTGAATTGCTTATTATTCCAAGTAAACGGGTAACCTTTAAATCCCATATCTAATAAATTTAGCTTGTTGATATATGATAAAACTTTGGGAATATAAGAATTAGACGCTAATGAGCCTCCTTCTTTATCCAGATTGTTTAAAATAGTATTAAGATCTCCTATGACTATCCACGGGGAATCACTATCTATATTAAGAGTTTCTAAAGTTTTCCAAGGTTTAAGTTTGTTTTTATGATGTGGGCAACCATAAAAGCCCGTAATAAAATTATGCGAATTATTGTTGGTATTATAGATGTCCGCGTGTATCATATTGTTATCTGAGTACCTGATATTAAGATTTATATTGTGTTTCCAATACATAACTAGTCCCCCGAATTTGTTAATAGGGTCCACAAAGGGGTTATTATAGTGTTTTATGATCTTAATATATTTATTGATATTAATCGATTTAGTTTTAGTCTCTGCCAGAAATATGATGTCCGGGTTGTGCTTATTTATGAGGTGCATTAGATGTTTTCTAGTGCTGAAAGAGGAAATACCCCTCATATTCCAACTAAGGATGAAGGGGTCATTATGCGAAATAGAAGACATGTAGGAAAAGAGGGATGAAACTAAGGGACTTACCACTAAAGGTATAATATGGATATATGTTAACTTTGGGCCCTAAAAATTGTTGTTTTCGGTGTACCGATTCAACGAGTTGACTCAGTGAGTCTATAACCGAATCACTGGTGAAACTTGTTACTACTTTGATTTTATTTGTAAATTAATCAAAAACACTTTCTTTCCAAATTAATGGAGAAAAACTAAGGAATAAAACAACTCAATATCTTTCGTATTTCTAACCGATAATGTCTGTTATCCAGAACAGATGATTCGTAGTCGAATCTCACTATCGATTTAAGATCGGAAAGAGGAATTGTATCCTTCTGTGTTTACTGATTTATTACTTAAAAAATCAACACACTTCTGATTTGGAAAATCAGAATGTCTTTGATTAAGAAATCAGATAGACTAAAAAGAAAAAGAAAAATCGGAGGATAAGAAGAAGAATAATTTTTTTTTTAATCGAGGCGAGGTATTCCTCTTTCCTTAAGACAATTGACGCCCTGTATAGTACCAAACAGTTACCGGCGTTTGTCTCCCAGGATACAACGATTAGCCTTTCGATTCAATGGTAGTTCGAATCAGAAAGCAGTCGAACTTGAAAGTATACTAACCTCTGACTTAATGCAAGTGGACCAAACTTCTTGCTTATGAAACTCCTTGAAAACTCTGCTAAATATTTCTCTCAGACACTCTAATATGATCTTCTAACAATGCTTGACACTCTGGAAAAAACGGATTGAAATTTGGAGTTGATTTGGGTCCTATAAATAGGTTTCGAATAGATGCATTCATAAGGGACACTTCTGTTGGGTTTTAGGGACGCATCTGTTAAGAAATAAAGTGACGCATCACTTCATTCCCTACAGTTCGTGTCGGTTGAGATTTGGACCATCAGATCGCTCTCAAAAGCGCGGAGGAAACGCCCTCCGTTAGATCTGATGGGCTTATACCGAAATTAGCCCGAAATCTAAAAAGATCAGCCGTTGGATGAAGTTTCGGGTTATCCCACTCCGTTCCCGACACGGACCTAATGCCATCCATTGGATCTGCCCTTTAGCGCGGAGAGAACGCCAACCGTCAGATCTGGACGTGTTCCCTTTGCGAGAATGGCCCCCAGGCAAACTTTTCTGTATTGCCTTTTGGTCCCTAACTTAACCATTTTCCGTCCAAACTTCAGACTTGAATATCTCATTCATCCGGAATCGGATTTGAGTGATTCTTGAGTCTAAACTTAAGAGCTCGACGAGACGAACACAATGGTGTGCTTTGTTTCTGATTTTGACGACTTGAACCGATCCAAAATCGGCTCCGATTCCAACAAAAATTTGGTTTGTCTCTGTCTATTAACAACACTCTTTTGTGGTCTATCCTATTCAATCTCCTTGGATACTACTATGTATATTTACTTCCTATGGGCCTCTGCAAAGATATAATAATTTACTCTTGAAAATAGTCAATTAAACTAAAGACACCCCCTACCTAAATGTTATTATGGAAGGTATCCTAACCGAGCTACTAAACTTTCTATAGGCACCTAATGAATTGGATGTTATGACCACTACTGACAACTTCTGTCGAAAGATTAAGGCACCCATTAATGCTCTACTGGCTGTCTGTTCTAAGGAACATGAAGGAACTTGAGTAAAGTGTCTATCTATTAAAGGCACAGTAAGCTGAACTAATATATGGCTACTTTAAATTAAGATATATAAATCTAATTTATGTGGAACTAAATGAAATACTACTAAAAGTAATTAAGAAGGATCACTAAGTAAATCAAATATGCCAAAGAGCTTGAAATCTATTACTTTGATTAGCTAACAGAAGAGAAAATTATATCAAAAGAAATTAAAAGATAAAACATTCACCATTCATGAAAAACAAAGCAAGCCTAAGTTCAAAATCCACTATGAGAGACCTCTACAATCTTATAGTAATAGAGGTCTCCAACTATAACCAAGATTACTACAACATCAACCAGTAGTAATCAAACAAAAAACTAAAACTAAAACAAAATACTATCAGAGAATCAAAATACTTGAACAGCTAGACAGGAAATTAACCAAACCAAGAACAGCCTACTCATTATCCCCTTCAACTCTTTTTTCTAATGGTAGACCCGGAGATTCTAAGAGAGAATCAGCAAAGATGTGCCTACGCCTTTCCTCCATGCTATCTAGGGATTCTGGGGATGGTGTATACCACCTAGAGGGACCATACCCAGTAATAGAAGAAGACCCTGAGGAGTTACCAGAATACTAACTTTGAAGACTACCTGAATAAGGAGAGCTATGACCCATCCTATGATCCTTCGACCTCTTGCTCATGAGTTGTCTTCTAACATCTTCTTCTATCTTAACTTCGACCAACTTTTCTAAGTCCTTTCTCTTCCCTTTCTGCTGAAACAATTCATTAGGGGGGATAGGGGTGGACTGAGCATGTGAAGGAGGGACCACGGTAAGAGCCCAATTATCAGTAGGACCATGAGCCACAAAGTTAACTTCCATAGGGACACTATCTGGATGAACTTGAGTCTTAATACAAGGAGTGATTGGGTGTTCAACTACTCGACATTTATGACATATAGCTTTAGGGAATTTGAAGTAGCTGAAATTCACGGGTTTCCCACCATCTGTAAAGATCGAGTTTAGAGTGGCTAATAGAGGAGTGCGAACATCATACATGAATTGTATACGAATATTCGAATTCGTGACCATACTGAAATTTTTGGGTTGGATCTGTAATATGTACCCCATACACGAAAAGATGATTTCCAAGTCATGTCGGTTCTGTATCGATGAGGGTAAACCAGAGAAGCTACACCACATTGGTTCCTGCATGAGAACAGGAACCTCCCCATGGAAAGGAAAGTCTACCTCTTGCATAACTACTAGATAACCCCTTATAATCCAAGGTCGGCCTTGGTTTATTTCGTTCATGGCAATAAGGTTTCTAGGTTTGATCATAAAGTGGTTAGGACCTGTAGACGAGGGAGTTATTCGACTCTCTCTGAAAAACCTAGATTGGGCAGAGAGATGTTTACGTGTGAATCTTATACCGTAGTCATATTGACAGCAGAGACGAGCCAAGATTCCTGAAGAGATTATTGGGAGCTCTTTGTTCTCAGAAGGCTTGGGATAGTTGATTGTTAGCTTCCCATAACCGGACATACTGATCAGTTGGATCGGCATTAATTGAGAAAGTTCTTCGATTTTATCTGTAGTATTAGTCGACATGGGATGAAGATGAAGGAGAAGGGAAGAGAGAGACTCTGCCAGAACCCTAAAACTAATTCTCTTTAATACTAGGAAGATGAAGGGAAAAAGCAGAAGGAGCACAAACAACCTACCTAATCCATGCGCCATTAAGAGGTATAAAGTTGATATGCTCCACTTGTGAGCAGAATCCCAGGGGTTTTCGAGACTTCTCGAAGAACACTAACCAGGTTACACCACTTGTAAGATCACTAATATAGGCGTTAATGGAGGAAGACCGAACGTCGAAGTTCCCATAGAATCCGGCGCATGCGTGAAGGCTTAATGAGTAGTCTGTCTCGGTAATAGGTTTAGTGATGCCACATGTTGATTAAGCAATTAATATTAAAACAGATGTAATAAGAGGGAAAGATTTAGGGGTACCTTCTCTGGTTTTGCCGGTTGCTCTTCCTTCCTTCTCTTCCCGAGATACTTTACCTAGATTTGTTTGCCTTTTCGATGAGAATGAATGCCTGGATTTTGTCTTTACTCCTTTCCTTTCTCTGTCTTATTCTCTTTTATGATCTAAAGATTCTTGAAAAGCTTTTATTTGGTAGTTTTATCAACGAATTTTGCTTTGCATGTGCTAATTAATGACTGAATTGAAACCTATGTGCAGAGGGTATGGTGGAGATTAGGGTTTCTAAGTAAAAAGGAGGGAGAAGACAGTTGCCTTGCTTACGTCAGCCGACTCACTCTCTCCTCAAAAAACTTACCCCCGTGGTCCTAGGTGAGATATACGAACATCATAGTTGATATTAAATTGATTTTTTTTTTAGTTTGAACTCAAAAGTCATTATATCATTACATGTCATAGATACATCATGAATATATTAACAGTGTGAATTGAAAAAGTTCAATAATTACCATAACAAAGACATTTTGGGCCCTATTGACAATTTAAAGACCATTAAAGTCATCCAATGGGGCTTCCTGCATCCTAGTATTTTTTGATGAAAGGTTCCTACATGGTAGTTGATATTGCATTGATAAATTTCTACCAGAAGTAAACCCCATGTGGTCTTTATTAAAACCCTAATAGGGCAAGTCCTCCAATATATACATATCCATGGATGAATGATAACAATTTGAAGATAAATATCATGCCTTGAGTAGAGGAATGAGGTACTACAGACTTTCATTTGATATCCATCTCTTAAACATCCCAAAACCCTCCTTTGGCTTGTATTCTGCCCCAGTATGACCCGCTCCCTGCACATTCACACACAAATAAAACATTCACAAGTAATCAATTTCTTTTGCACATATAAATTATCAAATCAAAATAAAAACGATTGCAAAATGTGTCTTGCCTTTAATGTCGCAAACGTCATATTGTTCGAGTACGTCCTTGTATATCTACAATACCAAAAATACCAAAATCACGAAATTTTCATTAGGAAATCGTAAATAACTTTTTGTCTTTCCTCCTACTATGTTTTTATCTATTAATGTATTTTTTGTTTATTTTTGTACATCTCTATGAAAAGTAAGAGGCTTACCCTGCAATTTGATCATCGACATACCACGGTCGCCAGTCATCGATAATGGAGTAATTTAGTGATTTTATCCACCCTTGGGTGCCGATGAACGTTATAGTCAGGTCGTGATCACCACTATTTCAAGAGAGTAAATACAGTAGAAGAAAAATAAAATTAGTATTTGACCAAGTGTTTCCTGGATGCATAAGATGCAAAATATGGTAGGTGAATCAATTAGATATGGTGATAAGATATTCTAACCTGTAAATCAAAGATCTATAACCTCTTTCACTGAGAGTTGAATGATACTTCAAGCTACTTTGGATTTCATTTTTATATGGTATGCTGTAGTTGCACCTCGTCCAGGTCTTTATTGTTCCCTGGTCATGTCATAAACATTTGTGTAAATCTCAACCATAGAAACACCAAACACTCTTGACGTATGCTCACAATTGGGAGAAGTAGATATATACCTCGCGAATATGTAGGGCTTTACGAACATTCTTGTCATTTGTCCACGAATAGGAGAGTGTATAACCATAACTCTACGAAAATCAAATTTTGGTCACTAATAATTTATGCACATAAAATTGTAGAGTAGATTTTCTTTTCTTGCATTTTCTTTTCTTGCAAAACCAAATGAAACATAGTACATACCCGACATTCTGAGGGAGGAAGGGGAGGGTCTTGACTGAGTTGAAGTTGTACTTTTCGATTGGCAGAGTGCTCTAAATTCTCAACAAGAGATCTTCGATATGGTAGCACGGATTGTTTTGGATTAGGGGACGCGAATAAACATATGGGTTCCAAAATATGGACACTATTTATTCCAAGTATACACTGCAAAATAAGTTAAACATTTCTTATTCCTCTCCAAAATAAAAGGGGGGATGGTCAGGACATAGGGTCGACTCTGAGTCAAAGGGAGCATGGCCATGGGGGGGGGGGGGGGGGGGGCAACACGGTTTAGAAAGCCCAATACTTGGGGGTCTTTTAAGTATGGGCCCACTTTTATTGTTTAGACTGGGCTACTAGAATTTAGAACATTCCTTTATACGATTATTATCTGACCTTATGGTAAGACATAAGATTCATTTGACATTGAATGTTGGTAGGACTTATATTTGCATATTCCCCTCCACAACTCTCCTGCAGTGACTGATAAAACATGAAGACATTAACGTAAGAAGTCGTTTTTGTCGATCATCACTTCAGAAATTATAGGATTTTTAACTTACGAGTATTCAAATTAGTACTTGGTAAAGTTCTTCGGATATTAATCCCATCCCATAAGAAAATGGGATTTGTGAATTTCGATCAAGACTTGGATCTGTTGACGGATTACCCAGAAGATATCCCTGAAACCCAACCCATATTTACGTTGCTTTTGGATATTTTGAGGAAGAATTATCGATAATCCCATTAAAGTATGGTTCAATGGTTCAAATTTTACTTTGCAAGCATCTATATCTTTGATCACTTACTTTGAGATTAACGAATGGTTCATTTCCAGCTCCATTGCCTGTGATTAAATCTATTTTATTAGTGGTGGTCGTATTTATACTTCACAAATTCGAAAGTTGTAAGGTAAATCTCCCTCAAATTCCTCAATATACTAATTTTTCGAAATTGTAATATTTAAACTTTCATCTCCCAAGTAAAAACAAGACATGTTATCATTGAACCAAAGTTAGCTTTCACAAAAAGAGACTAGGAGAGTTACCATTAGAAATATCTTGAACCAATCGCGGAACAATGAGGCCAGAGTAGGAATCACCACCAATGTAGACTGGGTTGGAGAGGAACCCAGGGTAATTGATCAACCACTTCAAATATTAGACAAGCAAAATGTTAGTTTAAATCATAAAATAGTATAGGATAGTTCTAGTGGCATTCCCTATAGTGTTATGGCCCCCCTCTTCGTCATACCTCATTACCTCCTCCCTAAAATTTGCCTTGTTGGGGGCTCCAATAACAACTTAGGGGTCCACCACCCTTTGGTGTAACGGTTGGACACCCATCTTAAGACCATGAGGTAGTGGGATCGAGTCTCGGTGGAAGCAGTTGCCATCAAGATTTATCCTATGTAATTTAGGCTATGAATAATGTAATAATTTGTCGGGTTTTAGGCCTCTTCGTTGTCGGGATTAGGCCTCTTTCATTCTCAGTTTATATTAGGCGGTTATCGTGCTCATTACATCTCCATGATGCATCAATGCCTTGTAACGACTAACGTAGACCGTAGTCGAATTCTCAAAAAAAAAAAACAACTTAGGGGTGTGTGGGCAATTTTTCAAGTGATATAATTATGAATGACTAGTTCAGTGGAACTTTATGGGCACCACATTTCTCATAAGAGCAACTTAGAGGGTGTTTGATTTTTGCACTTATTAACTGATTTTTACTTATTAAATGTGTGCCAGCAATTTAGGCCGTTTGTTTTTTCACTTAATAAGTGAAAATCACTTCTAAGTGACGGCAAAGTAAGTGCGAAAAAATAAACTCTAACGTGGAGCTTCTTTTTTTGCACTTACTTTATAAGTGCTAAAAATGACATTATTATATTTCTCCTCATATAATAATGACCAATATAATAATAACTAAAAAGAACATCTCAAACATATGATAAGTGCAAAACTTTCTTTTATGACTTTATCGGTGACTCCTCCCCTTCTTCGCTCATCCTTGACCTAAATTTTTCTCGTAAAATTTTTCACCTCTCCTCCTTCACTAATTACGGAACCACCAAAACTACATGATGCAAGGCGAGTTCTTTTTCCTTCATAATTCTTAATTGTTTGCTAATTTTTTGGACACAAAGTATTCTTAAAACCTTAGTTCTTTCGTACCTGAACTCATGAATTTAATGAATTAGTATGTGTAAGAAAAGAGAAATGTAATGATTTGTATTGATTTCCTAAGCTATTACATAAGTCTTTATAAGGAGTTACATAGGAGAGAAGTTTTATCTATTGGGCAATGTGGTACTAAATATTCTAACACTCATATATTCTAACATTCCCCCTCAAACTAATGACTTTTGCTAGTGAAAAATTCATGAGTTTGCTAAAATTTGTAGATGTTGACTTGGTATTGATATGGAGACATCATTGTGAGGTTGCTAAGTTGTTGTTCTTTGTTGTTGTTGTTGTTGTTGTTGTTGTTCTTTGTTGTTGTTCTTTGTTGTTATTGTTGTTGATGTTGTTCTTTGTTGTTTTTTTTTTCTCCATTGGAAGACCATTTGAAGAAAAGTTGGCGCCATTGTCAGGTATTTTCCCTTTTTAAAGAGAAAGCGGACAATTATAACCCATTGTCCGGTTGTGGGCGGAGATATACTCCTTGCTATCTTGTTTGTTGTTGAATATTGTTGTTGAATGTCTTTTCTATCTTCTCCATTTGAGGAAAAGTTGGCACCATTGCCTAGGTATGTTCTCTTTTTAAAGAGAAAATTGACAATTATAAACCATTGTCAAGGTTTTGTTTGGAGTTCTTACTCCATTGATTTTAATAGCTCTCACACATGATTATTACTCCAACATCATCAATGTAATATAATGCAAACCCTTGATCTTATGATTTTATCATTTTTCAACCCCTTGATCTTATAATTTTATCATTTTTCAACCACTAGCAATTACCATTCTTGATTTTTCCCACTTCAATTCTTCTTTATAATCTTCTCTTATCTCCTCTTCATTTGATCTTATGAAAAACTATAGATTGAGAGTTCTCAACTTTGATATAAGAAGTATGAGTAAATCAACTAAGAGAATAAACTCTTTTGCCATAAAAGTACCCACAAACATGTTTTCAAACATCAAAAGAAAACCATATTTGAGAATAAGTTTGGGTGTCTTTAGAACAAACCCCAACAAAAGCTTCCAAATGCAGGGATACCATTTTATTTTGGGAGTTTATGGGTTCCCAACGACAAAGGAAGCTTCCAAATGCAGGGATACCATTTTATTTTGGGAGTTTATGGGTTCCCAACGACAAGGGAAGCTTCCAAAAGAAATTTGATATGTTTCTTTTTGGTATGTGTATGTGATTTTAATTCCAAAAATGAAACTATTGGCCAGTAATCTAAGTTTTGGATTTTGAATTTGACCTTACTTATGACACAAAAGTGAAGAATTTGAAATTCATAATTACCCTAATTTCGAGAGGGGAGAAATTGGAATTTAGAATGAAAAACTAAATGATAAAAGATTACAAAAAAAGATTAAAAAAAAGAGACGTGGATCTCCTTTTCAGAGGAATGACCTCAAACTAGTTGTAGCTAGAAGTAAAGAGCCTTTCTGAGAGGAGCCCAGCCAAGAGACTCTCCTTTTAGAGCAACCCAAATGGGAGATGGGCTCCCAAATATTTGAATTTGAGAGCCCATCCTCCAATGGTCAGATTTACTCTTACCCTTGGTTTGGTCATGTTGAGCTTATGCATTATGGTCTCCTTTTGTGAAAGCCAATTTTATGCACATGGAGGAATTAGTGTATCCACACGAGGAATTAGTTAGTTTTTGTTATTCACACACTTTCTACTTAACTTGGTCACTTTACAAAAATGATAAAAGTACCTCTTTGATGACTCTTTGGGCGAGCTTCTTGTCTACAAGGTGAATAAGACAGACATTTTGGTCTCTCTCCTGAGTGGAAAGACCAAAATATTCCTTGTCTTATTAGGACGGAATCGCCCAGGAGGTATTTGTATCACTGTTGGTCAATTTACAATGACCGAGTTAAGTTTATTAGCACACATCAACCGATTACTGTCTTATCTCTTTAAGAAACAACCACCACCATCAAGCTCACTAACAACATAGCTATCGTCAAGCTCTCTCTCCCTCTTTCTCCTTATCAAGTTCTCTATGTAGGGTTTCAAGGGAGATCTAGACTCTAAAAAAGAATTTCATGTGAAACTTCAGAGATGGAGAAAGACTAAGAAAGAGAGAGAAAAATACAAACTATGGAATGAGAGAAGTGAGAATTTTCACTGAGGGTGGAATTCCTAAGGTCGACGTTTTGAGAAATAAAAAAAAATTCAGAGAATAATTCCATAGCTTTAATTCCTTAGGGAATCTATTTCCATGAAATAGCTAATTTTTAATTCCTTGCTCCACCCAAGGAATTAGTTTCCGTAGAAAGTCAAAAATCAAAATAAAAATATTTTAATATATTCGGATACTTGAAACCTAATATTTATCTCCATATAATTTCTAAACGACATTTTACCCATAAAATTTAGCAAAATAAATTTTTATTTATACATTAGGCAAATGACATTTTTGCCTTCTTACCAAATGACATGTTTACAATATTGTTGAAATGACATTTTGGCTTTATATAACCAAAATTACACTTTTACCCTTTTATAATATCAAATTGACATCTTACCCTTATGTTGTCAAAATGACATTTGTACCCTTATGTGGTCTGAATGACATTCTTATTTTTATCTTGTAAAAATGGCATGTCTACACTTTTACATTGAAATGACACAAGGTTAAATAACTTTACAACATAGGGGTAAAAATATAATTTTGAAAACATAAGGGTAAAAATGTAATTTAGACAACATAAGAACGAAAATGTAATTTTGGTAACATTAAAGAAAAAAAATGTCATTTTTACTACATAAGGAGTAAATAAAAACTCTAAATTGAATATTATATTCGTAGAAGTTAATTGTCAACTAAATAATAGAGTTCGTAATTTCACGGAATAATAAATGACTATCAAATGAACGAACTCTTATTTCCACGGAATAAATTCCGTGGAAGACTTTCCATGGAATTCTTTTATTTCCATGAAATTATTTCCCTGATATCAAACAAAACCAACGGGTGGAAAACTAAAAATCTTCCCAAACTCAGGAGTTGTGGGGCCCTAAACTAAACCAACAAACACACCCTCTATTTTATGTCGCCTGCCGTCGAAACTCGCCGAAATCTCATCTTCTATGTCTTCTCTCTCTCTCTCTCTCTCTCTCTCTCTCTCTCTCTCTTATGTATTTTCTTTTTTCTTTCTTTCACTTCTCTCCCTTGCCTCTATCTCCGGCGAAGGGGAAGAGAGAGAAAGAAAGAGAAGACAAAGAAAAAGAGGAAAGACGAGAAAGGAACAAGTGCCGCCTGAAATGGTGGAGATGTCATCGGGATTTGGGGTGGAAGTCGCTGGAGTTGATGGTGGTAGTGGAAAAAGAAGATGAGGGAAGAAACTAAAGGTTTGGGTGTTTGGAAGAAACAAAAAGTTCAAAATTAATTTTGTTTCCACTCAAAACTTTGCACCCGGAAAAATATTCTACTGTAACACCGACCATTCGTAAGTCCTAACACGCAGTCGGGCAAAATTAAAGAAGAAGACAGTGGGTAAATAACATGTGTATGAATAGTAAAAAATAGATTTGGGCAGTGTGATTCACCGTGTGCAGGAATAGTAAAAAGACGAATGTATCTATAGGTAAACGGTAAACCCACTCCATATGCCTGCCCATAGTCTAATTGGGGTTCCCTATAGAACTACAGTTACTAACGAACCTTGGTAAGAAACTGGTAGGCTTGATCAGTTGATTTTATATCACCAGTGAACCAACCCTCAAAGCTCCTTGAATACGAGAATCCAGTACCCACTGGGGAATCTAAAAATATTATGCTTGCTACCTGAAATTCCACTTTCATCAGTCAAGATTAAAGTCAAAGTCAACATATAAATTCAGAAATACTTATGAATCTACATATATACTTAACTTTGTCCATGAATATGGATTCAACACTAAATTGGGTAAGCTCTCATTGTATTCCCCAACTTTGAACTTCAATGGACCTTTAAACAAAAGGATTCAATCTATTATAAGCCCTAATGATCTAATTAGGGTTTCTAAAAATGAATAAAACATGAAGTATCTTCCATAACTTCGGAACAGCCAAAAACCACGTATCTGATGTGGTCGGCCTAGACTTCCAAGCATGTTAGAGAAAACAGGTTTTTAAGAAAAATATGAGCTAATATAAATCATGTTGGTCAGCCTAAAGTTTAAATCCTTACGCAACTGTTATATGAAAATATATGTTTTTGAACAGAGGATGTTTGAAAATCTAGGCCGACCACATCTGCAGCCAACGAGTTGTGTCAGCCCAAAGTCCAAACTATACATATTTGACCATGAGTCCGGACCGAACCTATCTGATAAACAAGACCACTGAAAGCCGAGCAACCATGACCTCCTGTTAGCCAAAGCATAACCGGGTCCACGCTTGGGTCCCTTTCCGATTCCACAAAGTAATAGAATAGTTCAACTTCTTCATTTTCACCAACTCCTACGTACCTGAATTATAAATACAAATAAGTAATCACTAATTTGATCAGTGCCATTAATGACAACCCTCGAGATACACATAAACTTAAATATTTCAGTTAAGAGAGCGGTATCCCACCCGGTTTCCAGTTTGGAGGGTAGAGGACCAGAAAATCCAGGAAGAGAAGTAATAGTTGAGGACTGATGAGAGAAAGCAAGATTGGTTCTAGTGAAGATGATTATTATGGTAAGAAGGAAAGTAGAGAGAAGATGGTTTTGTTTAGGGCAGTAGTACTTGGCCATGTTTTTTTCACTTTTTCTTTCTCAACAAAATAGAAGTGATTATTAACATATATAGATGAGGTTATCTTAACAATAAAAAAACATAGATGAGGTTTGCTTGGTAGAAAATTTAATGTACAAGGAGAGAGAGAGAGAAACTCTTTGGTAAAAGGGTGTTATCTCGACAGGTGGATTATTTGTTGGACTAAGGTTTATCACGAATCTTCTTGGAGCTTGCTTTTCTCGTTTAATGATTGGAACGTTTTGTTACCTACCATGTTATTTTAGGCGTGCACTTTATTAAGTCTTCGAAATAAACAGAAGCATAAGTGTATAATTAAACAACGGTGATACACATCCCGGCACAAAACCCGACAGGGTGACGTGTCGGGAATGTGATCTTCGGTTGAGGTTTCGTGCCGGGATGAGGATCATTTTCCATAATCAAAAGCTTAAAATTTATTTCAAACAATTTAAGTCGTGTTTGACCAAAGAAGAAAGAAAAAGACTAGCATGACAAAGAGAAGAAAATACAGAACCACCATTAAAAAAGAGATGAGCAAAACTACATATACTTTCTGTGTACGTAACTTTTTACATCGTTCTGTCATTCTCTATCAATCTCTCTCTCTTAATTAATGCATCTCCCTCTCTCTTTATTGTTCACTTCCTCTCTCTCTCTCTGAACAATTTATCTTGTTTGTATAATTTTTGTGATTTGTAAGTAAAAATCGATTTCAGGTTTAATTCGAGTGATTTAAAAGTGATTTGTAAGTTGTAACCGGTTCTTTCGAAATTTATAAATTTCGAGTGATTTCGGACTCAATCCAGACCGTGAGGTTTCAGACTCGATCCAGTCCAAGAGCCTAAACCAGACCTCAGACAATAGTTTTTCTCTCTCTAAAATAATAGTTTTTTTTTGTGTTAGAGTTACTAACATAAAAGACGCATTTTCTATGATACAAAATGCATTTTGTATAACAAAACGAATTCTTTTGTTATATAACAAAATTCATTTTGTTCTCCATCATCGTATTCGCTTCTCTCTACATCTGTTAAGATATTTTTTGATGTCAGAGTTACTAACAGATTAGGAATTTTAATATATGTATGATTATAAACAACGCATTTTGTATGTAAAAAACGAATTATGTATATAACAAAGACTAAAAAAATAAATTGTGTATGTAAACAAACGAATTATGTTAAAAAAACAAATTATGTATATAACAAAACAAACAATTTTCATACATACGAGGGTGTTCGGAGTGCAAAGAGACTAAAATCCTTTTTTTCTGGAAAGATAGGACCTTAATCCCTTTTTGGATTTTATTTTGGGCCTTATCCCCATGGACCCTTTTCATTATATTACGTTTGATATTGATACACAAAGAGATTTGGTTCTTTTTTACTAAGTATTTTATCACATGAACCCTGCTAAAATCTAAAAAATAGTTTGAATTTACCCTTTAATTTTTCTAACTGTTCTTTTTTTTTTCTTTCTCCCATGTGGGCATCGGACACTAAATCCTCTCCACATGTTGCAAAACTTTTATTTTTTTTGTTGAACTACATGTTGCAAAAACTTAGTGAGTAGAACACATTTAGGTTTATAAAAATGATAATATATCAATTTATGTTTCATTAAGATCAGTTTCATATTGTCTCAGACGTAAGCATTTTTGTTTCTGTTATGTTTTTTTATCCCAAATACAAGGTGAGTTTCTTTAACATCTACTCACATGTAATCTACACACGTAAAGTGCATAATAAAAGTGTCAGTGCCGGAGGCACGGGTTATACCTAATATATATACATAATGTGAGAGATAGGGGGTGAGAGGTATTAGGAAACATTGAGAAAGAGAGAGATCCATAAAAAGAGAAGCGATGAGATCGATGGGAGAGACAAAAGGATCCCCACTGAGAAAGAAACCTTCAATATGAAAATTAACTACTGAAAAATATTATTATTAATCTTATCGAGCACGTAAACACCTTGGTATTTGATCACAATTAAATATACTCCGGGTAGGTTCGTAAGTTACCTTTTTAGCAGGGACGGAACTACAGCTAGGCTTGAGGGGGCTGATGTAGATAGTTGCGGAAGCGTAAAAGTAATGGAATCCACCATTGTAATTAAACTATACTAATGAAATAAAGCTGATGAAATAAAGATAAAAGCGATAAAACGATAAACTTGATTAATAATAAACGATAAACTTCATTAACAATAAACTTGATTCATAATATTCTCTGATCTGAATAACAAGGACAAACCTGACTTCCTTTTATAGGAACTTAGAAACTTCTAGATAGACTCAAACTAGGATTCCTAAATATCAAAGATACTCAAACATAGAAACTTTTAAACCTAGACTTAGTAGGAAATACTAAAATATGGAAACTCCTAAACTCTAACCCTAATGGACCCGGCCATGAGGCCCTCTAACTAGTTCGGCCGTGAGGCCCATCTTGATGGTCTCCATCATACTCCCCGACCGAGAACGAACTTGCCCTCAAGTGAGACTGAACAATGCAATCCTTAATTCCCACTTCGAGCGAATGGTGCATTGGGGTCGAAGCACACCCACTTGGACGAAATCACTAGCTTCAATCTTATAGTGCAAAAAATCTTGCAAAAATAAATGTAGGAAAGAAACTTCCAACAAATTGCAACATCTCCCGTCATCTTTTAATTTGATGAAGAAGACCACAAACACCACATAATATTTTATGGAAAAATCAACCTTGAAATCCTTCACTTGAACGATCTTCCCACGTTCATCTTCGTGTTGCTTATAAACCAAACTCGAATATGGCGTGATCAAATCTAAATCAGAATGAACTGACTTTTTCAAGCTAATAGAGGATAATTCACTTTGTTCTTCTTCTTCCTCAGTCATTGAGAAAATTTTGTTCTTTTTGTCAAAAACTTCTTCTTCAATACCATCGAACACGGTGACCGAAGTAACATTGGAGAACTGTCTACTTGATTCAATCTTTGTCTCCACATATGAAAAATATTCATCTAAAGGAAGAAAAACATACCTGAAGATGCTTTTCAATGTAGTCCAATCGTCTACGAATTTTTTTCCTTGATTAATGAGTCTCCATTGCATTGCATTGAATTGTTCATAGATTCTTTCGGACATATGTTGTTCGATGAGAAAAACCTTATCTTCATCATGGATATCTTGGTTTATGAACCAATCTTCCATATGTTGAATCCAAAAATTTATATGATATTGACCGTCGAATAGAGGAATTTTAGAGACGGTATTAATTTTTTCTTGATATTTTCGATCAACATAAAATTGTTTTGAATCTCGAAAGGGATCCCAACCTAAACGTGGAAAAAAATTCCAACATTCAAGGAGAGATGTATCCATGAAAAAAATTTCATCTTTCGTTACCAGATTCTTCAAGCTCTGAATACCAGCTGATGTAGATTGTTGCGGAAGCGTAAAAGTAATGGAATCCACCATTGTAATTAAACTATACTAATGAAATAAAGCTGATGAAATAAAGATAAAAGCGATAAAACGATAAACTTGATTAATAATAAACGATAAACTTCATTAACAATAAACTTGATTCATAATATTCTCTGATCTGAATAACAAGGACATACCTGACTTCCTTTTATAGGAACTTAGAAACTTCTAGATAGACTCAAACTAGGATTCCTAAATATCAAAGATACTCAAACATAGAAACTTTTAAACCTAGACTTAGTAGGAAATACTAAAACATGGAAACTCCTAAACTCTAACCCTAATGGACTCGGCCATGAGGCCCTCTAACTAGTTCGGCCGTGAGGCCCATCTTGATGGTCTCCATCAGGGGCCATGGCCCCCCTCGACTTAGCCGAAGTGATTTGATGTGCAGCGATAATTCATGAGGATTACTGTATTAGTGCATAGGATCATGAAACTAGCAACAAACTGTTAAAGGTTTTTTGGGAGTAATGTGGGCTTATAACCCAAGTGGCCTGGGTTCGGTCCCTTGAGGCTACTAATTAACTTTTTAAATTGTAAACTTAGTTTGAGACTACTCTGTTTCTTTTTTAATTTGGCCCCCCTTAGTCCTTAGTTCTGGTTCCGTCCCTGCTTTTTAGCTAATATTTATACGAACCACAACAAGATGAAAATAATATATATTAGAAATTTAATTTACGGTTCTCTTACATACGAACATAGTAGTTGATATTAGATTGATTTTCTTTTAATATGGACTCAAAAATCATTATATCATTATATATCATAGATACATCACGAATATATTTACATCATGAATTAAAAAGTTTCTATAACTACCCTAACAAAGATATCTTGGGCCTTATAGACAACTTGAAGACCATTAAAGTCATCCAATGGGGCGTAGAAGCCCATTTATTCCTACATCCTAGTTGATATTGTTGATAAATTTATGCAAGAAGTAAACCCTAGGTGGTTTTTATCAAAACCCTAACAAGGGCAAGTCCTCCAATATATACATATCCATTGATGAATAATAACAATATGAAGATAAATATCATGCCTTTAGAAGAGTAATGAGTTACTACAGACTTTCATTTGATATCCATCTCTTAAACATCCCAAAGCCCTCCTTTGGCTTGTATTCTGCCCCAGTATGACCCGCTCCCTGCACATTCACACACAAATAAAACATTCACAAGTAATCAATTTCTTTTTCACATATCAATTATCAAATCAAAATAAAAACGATTTCAAAATGTGGCTTGCCTTTAATGTCGCAAACGTCATTCTGTTCGAGTACGTCCTTGTATATCTACAGTACCAAAATCACGAAATTTTCATGAGGAATTCGTAAATAATTTTTTGTCTTTCCTCCTACTATGTTTTTATCTATTAATATATTTTTTTTTGTTTATTTTTTTACATCTCTATGAAAAGTAAGAGGCTTACCCTGCTATTTGATCATCTATGTACCAAGGTCGCCAGTCGTCAATAATGGAGTAATTTAGTGATTTTATCCACCCTTGAGTGCCGATGAACGTTATAGTCAGGTCGTGATCACCACTATTTCAAGAGAGTAAATACCGAGAAGAAAAATAAAATTAGTATTTGACCAAGTATCTCCTGGATGTATAAGATGCAAAATATGGTAGGTGAATCAATTAGATATGGAGATAAGAAATTCTAACCTGTAAATCAAAGATCTATAACCTCTTTCACTGAGAGTTGAATGATATTTCAAGCTACTCTGGATTTCATTTTTATATGGTATGCTGTAGTTGCACCTCGTCCAGGTCTCTACTGTTCCCTGGTCATATCATAAACATTTGTGTAAATCTCAACCATAGAAACACTGAAAACTCTTCACGTATGCTCAAAATTGGGAAAAGTAGATATATACCTCGCGAACATGTAGGGCTTTACGAACATTCTTGTCATTTGTCCACAAATAGGAGAGTACATAACCATAACTCTACGAAAACCAAATTTTGATTACTAGTTTATGCAAATCAAATTTTAGAGTAGATTTTCTTTTCTTGAAAAACCAAATGAAACATAGTACATACCCGACATTCAGAGGGAGGAAAGGGAGGGTCTTGACTGAGTTGAAGTTGTACTTTTCGATTGACGGAGTGCTCTAAGTTCTCAACAAGAGATCTTCGATATGGTAGCACTGATTGTTTTGGATTAGGGGACGCCAAAAAACACGTGGGTTCCAAAATATGGGCATTATTTATTCCAAGTATACACTGCAAAATAAGTTAAACATTTCTTATTCCTCTCCAAAATAAAAGCGGGGACGGGCATGGCCATGAGGGGCAACTAGAATTTAGAACATTCCCTTAATACGATTATTATCTCACCTTATGGTAAGACATAAGATTCATTTGACATTGAATGTTGGTAGGACTTATATTTGCATATTCGCCTCCACAACTCTCCTGTAGTGACTGATAAAACATGAACACATTAACGTAAGAAGTTGTTTTTGTCGATCGTCACTTAAAAAATTGTAGGAATTTTAACTTAGGAGTATTCAAATTAGTACCTGGTAAAGTTCTTTGGATATTAATCCCATCCCATAAGAAAATGGGATTTGTGAATTTCGATCGTAACTTTGATCCGTTAACGGATTACCCAGATGATATCCCTGAAACCCAACCCATATTTAAGTTGCTTTTGGAAAATTTGAGAGAGAATTATCGCCAATACATTGAAGTATGATTAAATGGTTCAAATTTTAGTTTGCAAGCATCTATATCTTTGATCACTTACTTTGAGATTAACAAATGGTTCATATCCAGCTCCATTGCCTGCGATTTAGATTTATTTATTAGTGGTGGTCGCATCCGTACTTCACAAAATTTAAATCAATTTATTAGTGGTGGTCGTATTTATACTTCACAAATCCGGATGCTCTAAGGAAAACTTCCCTTGATACATATTCTATAAGAGACAATTATCTTTTCAAAATTGTAATATTTAAACTTTCATCTCCCAAGTAGAACGACCTACATGTTATCATTCAACCAAAATCAGTTCCACAGAAAGAGAGTTACCATTAGAGATATCTTGAACCAATCGCGGAACAATTAGGCCAGAGTAGGAATCACCACCAATGTAGATTGGATTGGAGAGAAATTTGGGGTGATTGATCAACCACTTCAAATATTAGACAAGCAAAAGGTTAGTTTAAAATGGGATAGGATAGTTCTAGTGGCGTCCCCTATAGCCTTATTGGCGCCCCTTTTCATCATACCTCATTACATCCTCCCTAAAATTTTCCTTGATGGGGCGCCAATAACGCCTTAGGGTGTGTGGGCAAATTTTCCAGTGATATAATTATGCATCACTAGTTCAATGGAACTTTATAGGCACCACATTTTCTCACAAAACAAAACCAACCTAGTAAAGATTAAAAATAAATAAAAAGAGATCCAACCCAAACTAGTTGTTGGGAGAAGGTAGGAGATCTTCTCGATGAGCCAAACCAAGGGGTTCCCCTCTTAGAGCATCTCCAATGCAACACTCAAACTCTAAATCTTAGAGTGCCACATAGGATTTTTTAGAGTTTTTCCTTAAAATCCATCTCCAATGCAAACCTCAATATGAATCTTTAAAGTGACGTGTCAAGATTTATTTTAGAGATCCTTAAGAGGACAATCTAAATTTAGAGTGTCCTCTTGAGGATCTCCAAGTGCCACATAAACAAATCAATTAGTTTTAAATCAAAATATAGATTTTTAGAGTTTCTCTTGAGTGTTGCATTGGAGAAGGTTTTGCAATACAGTATCTCTAAACGGCCAAATAGGAAAGAGACAATTCAGAGATTCATTTTTCACACTTGACACATAGGATTTTTAGCGTTTTTCTTAAGTCTTGCATTGGAGATGCTCTTAGAGCAACCCGACTGGGAGATGGGCTCCAAATATTTGAATTTAGGAGCCCATCCCCAATGATCAAATTTACTCCTACTCTTGGTTTAGTCATGGTTGAGCTTATGTATTTTGGTCACATTTTGTGACGGCAAATTTTATGCTTAGAGAACTTGCACACCGAGGTTGTACAAACAAAAGACCCAAACATATTGATAAGGGAAAATACATTGTTATTCACATACTTTCCACTTGACTTGGTAAATTTACTACAACCAAGTTCAGTTTATTTGCACACATCATCCGCCCGCACCACTGTTTTATCTCTCTAACAAACAACCACCATCGTCAAGCTCACTAACGACACAATTACGGTCAAGATCTCTCTCCCTCTTTTTTCTTCTCATGTTTTCTCTCACTCTCCTCTTATTTCTTTCTTTTTATCTAGAGTTTCAAGAGGAAGTCCAAAATAGATTGAGACTCTCAAAAAGAATTTCACTTGAAACTTGAGAGAGAGAGAGAGAGAGAGAGTAGAAGGGGAGAGAGAGAGAGAGAGTAGAAGGGGAGAGAGAGAGAGAGTAGAAGGGGAGAGAGAGAGTAGAAGGGGAGAGAGATAAAAACCATGAAAGGAGAGAAGTAAAAATTAACACCGAGGGGTGGAACTCCTAATTAGCCGGGCAAAATTAAAGAGGAAGATAGTGCCATAGTGGGTAAATAACATGTGTATGAATAGTAAAAAATAGATTTTGGCGGTGTGCATGAAAAAACAGTGCGCACGAATAGTAACAACACAAGTCTATAAAATTTGGCCGCGGCTTTGGAGAATAAAGAAAATTCTTCGGGAAATAAAAACTTTTCTTAAAATTAGTCAAATAAGATTGACTTATATGTTTCTTTTTATTGCTAAGGGGCTTCTAATTTTGAGAGTTCAAAATAAAACAAATTTTAGAAGGCTCTTCCATCTCATCACCTCTCTCTACCACCTCATCTTCTCGCCACCTCATCATCATCTTCTCCGGCGAAGGTCGCCGGGCGGTCAATTTTCCGGCCGTCGACTTTCGCCGGAAAAGATGATGAGGTGGCGAGAAGATGAAGCGACAGAGAGAACAAATGAGATGGAGGAAAACTTTCAAAAAAAAGTATTCTCTATTCCCCATAAAAATTGAGGCGTGATTCAATGAGCTTGAGCTCATATAGGAATTATGAGCTCGAGCTCATTGACCGTTGATCTTTCTAGATCGACGAAATAAAGAAAAAGCACAACTGTACTCTTTATTGACAATTAATTATAAGACACACTTTGTACATTTAATTACAGAACTGCCACCATCTTTTCCGTTCCATATACTCGATCCCACACTCCATCATCCTTTGCCTCCTTCGCCCTACTTCTCTTTTCTTTATCATCATCATCATCATATAAACCTCAAATACTCTTTATTGACAATTGATTATAAGATGGTATAATCTGGAAAAACCCATTAAAATTCTTCAAAAACAAACCATTAAATCAAGAGAACTGGAACAAAAAGTAAGGGTTTTTTTAGAGAGAGAAAGTAATCAGACCTGAATCGTGTGGTTTGGAGAAATTTAGGAATCAAATACTCAAAAAACATAATTAGAAGAAACTTAGGAATCAAATACTCATAACCCATTGATGAAAAACTACTACCCATTTATGAAAAATCAAATTTATGAATAATCATAACCCCCTTATGAAAAATCACAATTCATTGATGGAAAATCATAACTCATTGATGTGAAACTCCTAAAAAAAAGCAACCTAGTACAACAGTGAAGCAAGGAAGAAAGAGATCATCTCTCTTGTCTTGAAATACCAATTCGACCATAACAAGTTAACGACAACAACACCATTAAAGATATAAATAATCTCATCACCATTATTACCCTACTGATCTCACCGCCCATAATGAACAACAATAACCCTAAATCCAAAACCAGATGAACCGAAGTTCAAAAATCACTAATTTCCCTTCCACCACCATCAACAAGTGATATATACACTGTTTTACTCCCTCCCCACTTTTTTCTCTCTCTAGAACTAGATCTAGTAGTAGAAAGAACTTTTCCCCCCAAATAAGACTCCATTCCTGGAAGTCTAAATAGAGTAATTGATGTATTTTTAGTTCATTATCTTCTGATTGTTCAAACTATTCAAAGGAGTTCATGAGAGATCATCAGACACCAGGCAGAGTGGATTATGTTCTTCATCAGTGGAGATTGAGAAGGAAAATAAAGTTAAGAGACGAATGTATGAGAGATGAATGGGAAGATGGTGGCAATTATGTTATTATATATATAAAGTGTGACTTATAGTTATTTGTTAATAAGGACTACAGCTGTATTTTTTTTGCCCTTGTTGATCTTCTTAGATCGACGGTCAATGAGCTCAAGCTCATATGTGGAAATATGAGCTTGAGCTCATTAAATCACGGCTCTAAAAATTTATTCCTTGAGAATTTTCAAAAAGATCTGGATTCCCTCGAGAATTTATTCTCCGGAGACTTTTCTTTATTCCCCAAAACGGCGGGCTAAAATTTCCCTACTAGGGGTTCCCTAATCCCTATAGAACTTCGGTTGCTAACAAACCTCGGTAAGAAACTGGTAGGCTTGATCAGTTGATTTTATATCACCAGTGGACCAACCCTCAAAGCTCCTTGAATACGAGAATCCAGTACCCACTGGGGAATCTAAAAATATTATGCTTGCTACCTGAAATTCCACTTTCATCAGTAAAGATTAAGTCAAAGTCAACATATAAATTCAGAAATACTTATGAATCTATATATACACTTAACTTTGTCCATGAATATGGATTCAACACTAAATTGGGTAAGCTCCCTTTATACTCCCCAACTTTGAACTTCAATGGACCTATAAACAAAAAGATTCAAACTATTATAAGCTCTAATGATCCAATTATGGTTTCTAAATATGGATAAAACATGAAGTATGTTCCCAAACTTGGGGACAACCAAAAACCCCAAAACTGAAGTGGTCGGCCAAATTTCCAAGCAGAGATGGAGCTAGAATTTAATTAAGGGACGGGCTGAAAATTATACTTAATAACGAAAATAATTTCATTTTTCAATAGTCCATAAACTTTTTCACTCTTGCATACTTAGTAAATTCTAATTTGTTACCTATGAATTTACGTACAAATCAAACTATTTTTAATAGTAAATCCTACCTCCTTTTATATAATATATCAAGTTATAACCGAAATATCAAAAGGTAGAGTCTGGAATCACAATCCGATACTCATTTAGAAGTTGGTACATTTATGTTAGCTTTGGTTATACTCTTCTTATCTTTTTTTTTTTTTTGTTGAACTGTATAATCTTCTTATCTATTAGAAAAATTATGTATATAAATTTTGTAGTTATAATTATTAAGAATCATAGTAGGAAAAGATACGAAAAATTGAAGATATTAAGGAAAGTTGGGGAATAGGAAAACCAAAAGAAGACTTTTCCTAGAAAAAGATTTTGGCACAAAAGGTTATGGGCGGAAAAACACGACCTCGCCTTCAAATTTAATAGCAAAACAAAAAAAATCTGTTCATAGCTGCATTCGACTCCCCGCCCCTTTGGTTCAAAGAAATTACTTCAGCTTTTATCACCAGTAGCTATAAAATTTTCCATGAAAGAAGATATACTTGTTTATACTATTCAGAGTTAGATTTGGGCTGCAGCTGGCTGAGCTCACTAGTGGCTCCGCCTATGCTTCAAGCATGTTAGAAAAATAGGTTTTAAGAAAGATATGAGCTAACTTCAATAGTGTTGGCCGGCCTAATTGTTAACAACCGTGATAGACTTCCAGGCGCGGAACCCGGCCGAAACCCGACCGGATGACGTGTCGGGAAGAGATTTAGAGAGAGAAACTCTCTGAATCTCTTCACGACACGTCATCCGGCCGGGTTTCGGCTGGGTTTCGTGCAGGGAAGAGCATCATTTTCCAAATGTTAAAGCCATACACAATTGTTATATGAAATTATATATATTTGAACAGAGGATGTTTGAAAATCTATGCCGACCACAACAGTCAACGAGCTGTATCAGCCCAAAGTCCCAGCTATACATATTTGACCATGAGTCCAGACCAAACCTATCTCATAAACAAGGCCACTAAAAGCCGAGCAACCAGGCCCTCCGGTTAGCCAAAGCATAACCGGGTCCACGCTCGGGTTCCTTTCGGATTCCACAAAGTAATAGAATAGCTCAACTTCTTCATTTTCACCAACTCCTATATACCTGAATTATAAATACAAATAAGTAACCATTAAGTTGATCAGTGCCATTAACACAAATCCTCGAGATGCACACAAACCTAAATATTTCAGTTAAGAGAGAGGTATCCTACCCGGTTTCCAATTTGAAGGGTAGAGGACCAGAAAATCCAGGAAGAGAAGTAATAGTGGCTGAGAACTTATAAGAGAAAGCAAGATTGGTTCTAGTGAAGCTGATTATTATGGTAAGGAGGTAAATAGAGAGAAGATGGTTTTGTTTAGGGCAGTAGTACTTGGCCATGCTAATGCTTTTTCACTTTTTCTCTCTCAACAAAATAAAAGTGATTAACATATATAGATGAGGTTTTTAATGCAAGAAAAACATAGACGAGGCTTGCTTCGTAGAAAATTTAATACGAGATAAAGAAATTAACTTGGACGGGTGGATTATTTGTTGGACTAAGATTTATCACGAATCTTCTTGAAGCTTGCTTTTCTCGTTTAATGATTGGAACGTTTTGTTACCTACCATGTTATCTTACGTGCACTTTATTAAGTCTTAGAAATAAATAAACAGAAGCATAAGTGTATAATTAAAAGCTTAAAATTTATTTCAAACAATTTAAGTCATGTTTGACCAAAGAAAAAAGAAAAAGACTAGCATGACAAAGAGAAGATAATAACCACCATTAAAAGAAAGATGAGCAAAACTATCGTAAACTTTCTGTGTACGTAACTTTCTTTATCCTTCATTCATTTTCTATCTATCTCTCTCTCTCTTAATTAATGCATCTTCTTCTTTCTTTATTGTCCACTTTCTTCTCTCTCACACATTTTTAATGCTTTGTGATACTTCTAAGAGGGAATGGATGAAAGATCTAAGATTGGGCCCAAAATAAGAGCCCCAACCCAAACTCGGACAAAATTGTAAAGCAAGTCCAATGCGTCAGACCAAGAGATGAAATGTCCGGAAAGTCCTTATTCTTTTCGAAATTTATGAAATTGCCATCAAAAAGTTTCACAGAAAAGCGAAAATTTCTGAAAAACTAGCTGACACACCAGGCTGTCAGACAGTGTACTCCTCACATATTTACAACATTGCCACCGAAAAATTTTCGGAAAACACGAATTTTTTTGAAACATAGTCTGACGCACTGACATTAAACCTTGTACTTTCCCGCAAAATAACAGAATTGTCATTACAGAATTACCAACTTGCCATTTTCATTTTTTTTTCATATTTTTTTTTTTTTATTATTTTCTCCCACACATATTTCTCTCTATAATCTCAACAAATTTCTCTCTCCAATCTCAACAAATTTCCTTCTTTTTTCCAGATTTATTTCTTATCTCTTTAAAATTAAATTTTCCTCATTTTTGATAGTTTTCCATTGATTTGTTTTCGTATATGCTGTGTACTCGGAATTTGGTTATGCACTAGACATTTTTGTACTGGGAAATTTTCTTGTTTTCTGGAAATTGTTTTGTGCACCGGAAATTGTTCAGTTTACTGAGAATCTGGTTATGTAATAGACATTTTTATACTAGGAAATTTTCTTGTGTACTGAAAATTGTTTTGTTTACTGGAAATTTGGTTATTTACTAGACATTTTTGTACTGGAAAATTTTCTTGTTTTCTGGAAATTATCTTGTGTACCGGAAATTGTTCAGTTTACTGGGAATCTGGTTATGTACTAGACATTTTTATACTGGGGAATTTTCTTGTGTACTGGAAATTGTTTTGTTTACTAGAAATTTGGTTCTGTACTAGACATTTTTGTAGTGGAAATTTTCTGGTGTACCGGGAATTGTTCTGTGTACTGGTCAACTTTAAACCAATTTCTTTTTTTTGTAACCAAATCTTTCCAAAATGTGAAACAAAATTAGAATGTGAAACAAATCTTTCCAAAACGTGAAACAAAATAAGAATGATGAAGAAGATCTTGGATGTATAAATCTGGAAAGATCTGGAAACAAAATAAATTAAAAAAAGATAGAGATGAAGAAATAAATAAATCGATTGAAAGAGATGAAGAAGATAAATAAGAACATAAAACATAAAGAGAGAAGGAACTGAAAACTTTGATGTTTTTAGAGATTGAAGGTGATGAAGAAATAAATAAATCGATTGAAAGAGATGAAGGAGATAAATAAGAACATAAAACTTTTAGAGAGAGAAAGAACTGGAAACTTTGATGTTTTTAGAGATTGAAAAAGATGGAGAAGATAAAATGTGAAGCAAAATAAGAATGATGAAAAAAATTTTTGGATGTATAAATAGGAACAAAGAAGGAATTGAAACAGAATACAATGGGCGGGATCCAAAAAAATGGCCGAAAAATTTCGTCAAAAATGGCGCTATTTTTGAAATTTCGAAAAATCTGAATGTCTTTCTGTTGTGACGTCATGTACGGGGAAACTAATTAATTCGCTGTCTCGCGTCAGAAAACTGAAAAATATCCCGTCCAAGGGCAAGAAGGGGAGGAAAAAAAAAAAAAAACCAGGAAATAGTACTGTTTTCTGACATTTGGACCTGCTTCACATTTTTGGCCAAAAATGGATTGGGCTCTCATTTACCCCCCAAAATTTGGATCTCTCACTCATTTTTGGTACTTCTAACTAATATTTTCACAAAACAATATATTATCATAATCACTCATTAACCAAAAAAAATAATCAAGAAATTTATGGTCTAAAGTCTAAATACATGAGCCTTAATAGGAGAGGCGTGGAAGAGAGAGTGCCATAGGTGCGACGACAACGGACTACTCTCAAAACGAGAAGAAAAATTGGTAAATACCTTGTTTTACAAACAAAAGGACAAGAGCTCAATTCTCTCTCATTTCATTTTTTTTCTTTCTCGTTTAAACCTAAGTCAATTACAACTTACAAGTAGATACTTCTACGCTAATGATTTACGGAATTTGATATTTAATAATTTTGTTTTCATCCTCTTATTCAATAATGATTTTTAAATGTGTTTATATAATATAAGAATATTTTTTTTCAAAGTAAGTAAGTTGTTGGTAAGTTAATTTGTCCTAAATATTTTGAAACACCAAATACATAATTAATTTATTTCAACAAAAAAAATAAAAAATACATAATTAATTACTATATTTCTTCACTTTCATTTCAAATGTAACAAAAAATAATTATGTAACCGAAGTGAAATTTTTTATTTACAATGATACACATATAAAATTGTTTTTCATCTAATGTTATCGAAGGGCCCCAAATAAATCTTCGCACTGTATCCCATTTTTCTCAGACACACCACTGCACTGCTTAATAGCAGCATAAGTCCAATATTAATACAAATCCACGAAAAATCTAAAATTTGACAAATTTTAGGATTCACTAAACAAATGATCTTTTGCATCAAATGTTATCTTGTTGCGTAAAGAAAAACATAAACATCCCTTAGTTTATGTTCCTAAAAAAATAAACATGTTCTTATATATATTTACACCTTCACTAAACAATTAACACAGTAGCGATGCATTTGTCTATTTGCAAGAGGAAAAATCATAGATTTAAAAAATATGGATTTATTACCTAACATTAATAAGTTGATTGTTAGTTTCTATTGTTTAAATGAGAATGTTCTCTAAGGGTCTGTTAAATAAAGGGAATCAGTACAATCTTTCTCTCTTATATCATAATACCTCAGAAACCACATAGAGATGGAAAGAGTTTGATTGGTATCTTTTGTACAGTGAGAGGATTCGATTGAAAGGGGAATTAGTGAGTTGTGTTTCTAGAGAGAGATAACGGGAGCTTAAGGGAGATATTGGATTGAAGTTATTGTGGAAAGAGAAATCAATGAAGGTGTGTCTCTCTGGACAGCAAGTTTTAGAAAGATTACAGAGAAGATTGGATTTGAAGTTTACATTAGAGAGAGGGATTCAGTTGGAATCTAGAGATAGCTCGGCTGGAAATTAATCTCTTATGGTAGAGCAATATTTCCTATTGTAGGAAGAGTAAGAGAAATCGGGATAGAAAGAGATTAGTATTTTCGGCTATATACAGGGACAGAAGAGAACAGAGGAGGGGATCTTTATTAGGATCCATAGAGGACCGGTATACCGGATCCCACTCGCCCACGAGAAGACCCGGCTGAATTGTATTCCACATCTTGTAATCCACATTTCTACTTGTATTTACCTTTACAATCAATATCAAGAGAAATATAAATTGTATTCCACATCTCTCTCTGACTCTCGGTTTCTCTTCTATCTCTCTCTCTTAATTTCTCCGAGGGAATTCCCTCTTCACATGGTATCATGAGCAGGTTCATCAATCCTGTGTTTCATCGATTTTTTAGCTTCCACTATCATCGATGATATTTTTCATTGTGATTATATAATCAATCACATCACTTGGTATATTCTTTTCTCAATTCCAAGTTCACGTTGTGATTTTTTTTTTCAAGCTTCATTGCACAATAGAAATCACAGAATTCATTAAGGAAGAAAATCGATTTTGTGAATAGTAGAACCAAACCCAGTGAAGAACTTTCTCCCTCACATGGTCAAGATGTCATGGACATAATAAGAAGAAAGTCATAAAGAATAAATCCGTTCAAGCCAGTTGTTCCATACCCTTTTAATATCAAGATTATATTCTGTTTTTCTTTTATCTTCATGAGGATATTTTAGCTTCAAGCTAATGCACTCTCTCAACCATTGCCTTCCCTATTCTCCCACAACATTTTTAACTCATTGTACGTTTGTATCGAGTACTGAGTGAATGAAATTTTTGAACAAGGGTAAGAACGTATTCTAAACCACTTCAGAGGGTCAATCTGGTTGATTAATTCAAGATTTTGCCTATTCCGACAATCTTTCGGTCTTTTCCACCAATAAAACACTTCTGGGTGAATGAAATTTTTTTCGCAACTATCAACCACCACTGGGAATTTACCAATCCTACAATTGGAATGGATTTCAGTTTCTTACGGAACGTGATCATCTTCATCATGTGTATGTGACGTGGTTATCATAATACACATGACCAATATTATAACGATTACTAGATCGCCAAAGCGTCAAAGTACCAGGCATTTCCTGTATTGGTTTGGTTATCTACTATCTTTCATAATTTTAGAGTATAACCATAATCATCGTTCTCATCTCCATAATGAGTAGGTAATACGATGCCTGATCCCATTCCGTCTTCCGCTTCAATTTTGGTAGCGATGAAATCATATTTTTCAATTTTCACTCCCGTTTATATTAAATCATATTTTTCAATTTTCACTCCCGTTTATATTTTTGTCGATGCGTACTAATTATTTTAGTTTCCTTTTCCGACTTCACAATCTCTACGCTGCAAAACAATATTTTGTTTTGTTTTTGCATCGAACACCTTTCATGGTGCATTTTCATAGAATTGATACTGAGGATTAAGGTTTGTGAGATTCTCAATTTCTCATAGTGATCATCTCATTTTTTTTTACAGTCATCTAAATTACTAATAATATCGAAGCGTTGGTTTGATTACAGTAAACTATAAGGTTTATCTGGATCGGATTAAGCGCAATGCAATAATGGAAGCCCCTGATTGCACTCTTATAATGGACAAGGCAGGGAGCTTCCTTCAACTACCGTCATTTAATCTATTCAAAAGGGACTCTTAGCTTCGCTTCTCTAATACATAAAGAACTCTTATGGATGGTGTAACTTCTTCATCTGCAACTTCAGATCTTCTTTGTAGTCGTCACTATCTGATTTCACATAGATGGGTTTACAAGACCCTCAATCTCTTTCTCTCTCTGTCAATCATATCTATCTGACACTTTGCGTTTATCCGTTCTCCTTGATTTCAGAGACTTTACATCTTATTAAGCATCTCTTAGGTGCTGTTTGTTTTTTTTCTTTGTGTCTGAATCTGAATTATCTGAATCTGAATTGGCTGAACTGAAATGGCTCAATCTGAATTGGTTGAATTTTTTTCCAAGTTAGAGTGTTTGTTTTCTCGTCTGAATTATTATGTCTGAATCACCATTTTGACACTTCTACCCCCACTGTTAAATTTCTTGACCGAGTACACCATAATAGAAAAGAGTAAACTAGGAAAAAAATTTAGTCATCTTCTTCACAGGAAAATCAATTCTCCCTTTTCCTCTCTACCTCAAACCCATACTCAAACTTTCTCTCTCTATTACTTCAGACACTCATATTTCAGTTCTTTGAAATTGTTGGTATAGAATTCGATCTGGGCGACAAAGAAAACAAGATTTGGTTGTAACCACTGAGATCAGATCTAAACCTTTTTAACTTCAACAACGATTGATAAGATTTCAAACCCCATGAAGTTTGTATAGGAACCCTATTATCAAACACTATTGGTTCATATATAATGATAATCTAAGCAGCAAGAACATTAAGAAAAGGATAATGCTACTCGGACGTTACAAGTGCAGAAGAAGTTCCGAAATGTGGATCCCACTAGACAAAAGAAATTGAAAATCCCTTTTTTCTTGGGTCAAAATTTACTCAACACGTCATACTTATTTGGGGGAGTGAAATGGGTCATTAGGTGGGTTTTGCCCAGTTTGCTTTACTAGTGGGTCCACTTTTGCATCCAAGGTTTAATAAACAAAAACCTAGCCGACTTCTCTGGTTCCTCTTTCGTCCTCTGAAACGACAAAGAAGATTGATCCTCCTTCAACAATCCAATTCTATCTTCTAATTCAACTGTAAGTGCTATTTTTTTGGTTTCACATGAAGATTAAATTAAGATTATAATAGACTCTTGAAACAAACTTTTGAATTTTTTTGAGATAAAAATAAATTTGGTTTAGCAATGTAATATAGTTGTCGTATTATTAAACAATATATTGATGTCCAAAAGCAATGTTTACTGTTATTACCCGTAAAGATTTTTGTTGCTGATTCGTGTTTGCAGAGATGGAGGACAATGAAATATTAGCTCCGGAGCGCGGAATGACGTTTGACGATGATGAAGCAATATATGAATTCTTCAAGAAATATTCACGTGCTCTGGGATTTCCTATCAAGAAAAGATCTTCAAAAAGAGATAAAGACACGAAAGTACTAAAATACTTGACATATTCATGCAGTCGAGCAGGAACTACAAAGAGTGAATGTAGCAATCCATTAAATCCTCCACCGAACTCTAAAATAGGGTGCAAGGTTAAGATTTCTGCTACTCTAGAATCAGATGGGAAATGGGTGATTACCAAAGTTTATCTTGACCACAACCACTTGCTTAGTCCATCAAAATCTCGATTCTTTCGATGCAACAGACAGATTCCAAACTCTGTCAAAAGAAAGCTAGAGATCAATGACAAAGCAGGAATTAGAGCCAACAAGAATTTTCAAGCACTTGTAGTTGAATCTGGAGGTCATGATAAATTGGATTTTTTAGAAAAGGATTGTAGAAATTACATTGATAAGATGAGAAGTCTACGACTAGGGGAAGGCGACGCCATTGCAATCCAACACTATTTTTTGAAGATGCAGGCGCAAAATACTGGGTTCTTCTTTAGTATAGATCTTGACGAAGATGGTAGATTAATTAATGTCTTTTGGGCAGATGGCAGGAGTAGGAGGGCATACAAAGACTTCGGAGAAGTAATCACTTTCGACACTACTTATCTCACAAATAAGTATGAGATGCCTTTTGCCCCTTTTGTTGGCGTAAATCATCATGGCCAATCAATATTGTTTGGATGTGGATTAATCTCAAATGAAACAATAGAAACTTTTGTTTGGTTATTTAGGACGTGGCTTACATGCATGGATAATTTACCTCCTCAAGGAATTATTACTGATCAAGACAAAGCTATGAAAAGTGCAATAGAAACTGTATTCCCCAATACTCGACATAGATGGTGTTTATGGCATGTCTTGAAAAAATTACCTTCAAAGTTCGGAAATCACCATCGAAAAAGTGATATTAGTTATGAATTGCAACGTCTGGTGTATGATACACAATGTGCAAACGAATTTGAACATGGCTGGTCCTTAATGATTGAAAAATTTGGGTTGCAACAACATGATTGGCTTACCGGTTTATACGAAGATAGAAAGCGTTGGGTACCTTGTTATGTTAAAAATACGTTTTGGGCAGGAATGTCAACTACTCAACGGAGTGAGGGAGTAAATGCTTTTTTTGATGGATATGTTGGTTCAAAGACATCTCTTAAGTTATTTGTGGAATCATACGAGACTGCAGTAAAGAATAAGGCTGAAAAGGAAGCTCTTGCAGATTTTGATTCCTTCACGAAAATGATCCCTTGTGTAACCTAATTTCATATGGAGAAGCAAGCACAATCAGCTTACACAATCACAAAATTCAAAGAGTTTCAAAAAGAGCTAACGGAACATATGTACTGCAATGAAATTGCTAGGCGATGTGAAGATATGTACTCAGAGCATGACATTCGAGATGATTTAGAAGTTGGGGGTTGTAGCAAGAAAGCTATTTTTACGGTTACATTCCAAAGGTCTGAGGTTGATATCAAATGTAGTTGTCTCATGTTTGAGTTTAAAGGAATAGTTTGTAGACATATAATTTATGTGTTGATTCATAATGGAGTAATGACACTTCCGGATAGGTATTTTCTTCACAGATGGAGGAAAGATATTAGGCGACCTCACACAAGAATTAAGATAGGTTATAATGTTCAGGAATTAAGTCCAGAGCAGTTGCGATATGATCGTCTGTGTCATATACTTCTCGATGTTGCAGATGTGGCATGCCAAGATGAACAACGCTACAATGAAATCGTAGAGTGGGCAAATATCCAAAAAAATAAGTCCACAATAGCTCGCTCGACCGAAAACATTGTAAAAGAAGTGAATGTAACTGAACGTATACTTGACCCGTCTATCACTACTCGTAAAGGGCGTCCAGTCCAAAAACGATTAAGACCTCCATACGAGAAACCCAAGGCGAGAAAAGGAAGAAACAACAAGGTGATGCAACTTTACTTACTATTAATTTCTTTTGATAAGTATTAATTTTCACTCTTATATTTGTGTTATATATTATGCTCAAACTTGTAGGTTGGCGAGACAAATGAAAACCCCAACACTAGGAAAAGAAAAGACAAGGTAATGCAAATTGTTTATTACATATGCCACTGAAAATCTATCTTTTTTGTTGAGCATGTCAATTAAGTGAATTGTGTATTTGCATTATGTAGCATGTCCAACTTACTTCTGAAAGTGATGTTGTAACCGCTACGCAAGAGAGTTTATTCGACTCAACTAGTTACGGTGGAATTTGTCACTCGGAACCTTCTAATGTAAGTTAATTGTTATTTTCATTTCTATTTCTTTTCTCTCTTTCTCTGTCCCTTCTCTATCTCTGTCTCCATCTCATCTAACATAGTGAAATAAATTATCAGCCTGAATATGTTAATGGAATCTACAACACAAACACAGAAACTCCTGATGGATTATATCGCCCAAAACCTCCTAATGTAAGTTGATTATTGTTCTTTCAGTCATCTTCTTTCTCCCTCCTTTGCTCTCTCTTTTCCTTTCACTATATGTATCTTCCTCTCTCTTTCTCTCTATATATGCACACATACATGATTTATAATGGGAATTACTTGTGTTTCATTACAGGATGGTGTTACTTACCAATTCAATCTAAATGAGTATACCAACTTGGAGAGCTTAAAGTTGGATGGAACAAGTGATGCCTATGAGAGATTTATAGAAGACTTAGGCTTATAGTGTTCTGGAATTTTGGGAGATATCTAATTTTGCATTTTACAAGACAGTTTTTTTTTGTTGAGAATAGACACCAAGTATTTGGAGTTGGAGCGTATAAATTATAACATATTTAACAAAGCTAGTAATTTTAGAGTAAAGAATCGTTTTATTCAGTTGATTTTTTAAGCAAATTACACACATACACATATACACACACACATGACACAACACGCAACCTTCACGTGAGAAATTAAATCAAATGAAATAAATACAACATTCGAAAAATTGTCATTTTAAAAAATAAACTAAAACACTTTCTTGTCGAATAATAATATCACAAGATAAATATACCAAGTGAAGTATTGGAGAAATAGACAACAGTGAAGCACTGAAGAAATAAGAAACCCATAGTTAAGCAAAAAATCTGATATCTTTTCTTTGGGTACTTTTTAAAAGCTTTTTTTTATTATTCAACATGAAAAGTGGACCCACTAGTAAAGCAAATTAACTGGGCAAAACCCACTTAAATGACCCATTTCACTCTCCCATATAAGTGACGTGTTGAGTCAATTTTGACCCAAGAAAAAAAGGGATTTTCAATTTTTTTGTCCAGTGGGGTCCACATTTCGGAACTTCTTCGGCACTTGCAACGTCCGAGTAGCATTATCCTTAAGAAAAACCAAAAAAAAAAGGGGAAACCCCTTTCTTTTCTTACCTAAAGCGATCTGAAGTTATAAGCCATAAAGGCACTAAGTTGTGATTCAAAAGTCATCACCTTCATTACCAACGACATCTAGAGGGGGAAGATTGAGATCAAATGGAAGTGGTTTCTAGGAAGCAGAAATAATATCTTTTACATCTCCATTACCATGATCAACTACAGAAGGTAAGACACAATCAGTAAGACATTCGTCTATGGTCATCGATGGCCTTTGAATTTGAATTTGAATTTGAATTTGAATTTAAATTTGTTGATGATCGTCGACATTAGGGTTAGGGTTTGGATGATCAAAAGAGAGAGAGAAAGATACTGATGTGGTGGTGAAGGTGAGGTAAAGAAGGTAGAGATAGAAGTAATTTTTTAGATTTTACAGGGGCAAAAAGGTCATTTTGTATATTTCAGATGATTGCCCATATTTTCAGACTTGTTTCAAAGTCTGAAAAAATTGGACATTATTCAGCTCGTTTCAGATCTCAGGCATATTCAGCAAAACTTTCAGATTTTAGTAAAGAAAAAAAACAAACATCTGAAATCTCAATTGGAGTCCAATTCAGATTTCAGATCTGAAAATACTAAAAAACAAACAGCACCTTACTCTTTCCAATTCAATTTCGTTGATTTTGGTTATGAAGTTTTTTTTCTTTTAGATTCAGTTAAGATGATGAGAGGATAATTTCAATATTCAAGGGTTTTCAATGAACTCTGATCTTTAGTTATGTGTATCATGCAATCACCTCATCCTCTTCTCATAGTTTCTTCATCTTCTTCGGGTATTGTTTCATCGTCCCGGCAAGTATCACCACCGTCAACAACCGTGGGTTTATCACTCCTATTCATTGAATTAGCTTCCGGAATTTCCAATTTTTGTTAATCATTCTGTGTCATTTTAATCATCCATTTATCAATTACTTTGTCGAATTTTTCAAATTCCTTTTGATTTTATATCAGAAGGGGTAAGGGTTTCAAGAACATGAGCAGCAACTCCAATTGTTCCGCGCGGGACTATCTAACCAATAGTTCTCACAGCATGGTAATTGTCCACGTAAATTTGAGAGGCACCAATAACTTCTCCCATTCGGGGGGAGTCTACTTCTAAAACAGTTGGGATGTTTTACCTATTTCGTCTCCCAGATCAATTAGAAAATAAGCAACAATGTTGCATCCATGATCATCTTATTCTAGTCAACAAGCTATCTTCTTTCAGCCAAATCAAGCTTCTGTATTTCCGACGTTTTTTTTTTTCTTTCTTCGTTGTGATTAAATCATTCTCTTAAATCACTCAATCATCTTCACCACAGAACTGCATACATTCATGCTTTGGTTCCCTAACGTAGCAGTCATTCTCCTTTTTTTTTTTCTTTTGAAGATTCAAGTCAATGCCTATTACACACAAATATGGTATGGGTGCATTGATTTTGCATCTTTATTGTCTTGCTGTTGGTGCTACCCTACTCATGGTTCAACATGGGTGATTTCAAGTATTGTTCCCATGCAAAAACACATGAAGCTTAGCCGAGATATTCAACTAATCAAGGTTCGAATCTTAATCTTTAATTTTCCGAAGTCTCTCAAATCTTTGTGATTTCATCATTAATCAATTGGGTTTTCTCAAATTTCTTCACGAATCATGACCACTTTCGTCATGATTCAAGCTTCCGCATATTTCCAACGTTTTATACTCGTTGTGATTGAATATTGTTCCATTAATCTTCATCTTTCGATCAAGAATAACAAGACTTCATACAAATCTTTCTCTTTGGACCTCCTCAAAAGAAGACTCACTGGTATATGGAACTTACCCTTCCCTTACAAGTTCAGCGACATTACCACCAACACCTTCCTAGTAAAATTTGGTACAACAGGGGAAGTAGACTACATTATCTCTAAAGCCCCATGGATCATCAAGGAAGATATATTTTTAGTGGAACGATGCATCAAGGAGAAATCACCCCTCGAACATGAATTTCACAAGGCATGGTTTACGGTACAATTTCATGATCTACCCTACCATATGTTAAATGACAAAACCATCAATCTGTTAGCAAAAGGGATCGGGACTTTTGTACCACGGCGGAGGAAGCAGCCACTTGGAAATCATTCGGCAAGGTTAGAATAGAGGTCTCGATCTGCCAACCTTTACCAAAATCTGTCTGCCTACAGATTGTGGGGGGCAAAACACTCCAGGTATCCTTACGTTTTGAAAGATTAGGAAGGTTCTGCTTATTTTGTGGTTTCTTAGGTCACACTATGGGGTTTTGCCCACGTCGATTAAAATTGTTAGATTTCATGAAAGAAACAGAGGACCCAGGGAAACAGGAAATGATCATCAACAAAGCTTAGGCCAAATATCCAGAGAATTTCAAAGTAATTCAGCCATGGTCGGGAAATTCACGAAACACAACGGTTGGTGACACGGGTGACCGTCGCTGGGATGATTCGGACAGGTCGGAAGAGACGACGTCGCCGGAACGGAGCGGAGATAACAGTTCCACAAACCGCCACCCACTTACTACCAAAGCAGTTACCAGATCGGCCATGCAAAATAGTGGTGGGGCCAACCACAATACAGGAGGTACGAATCTGGAATACCTTCCCACTAAAGAGTGGGACCCAAGTAGAATTTCTCCCATGATCCCTAGGAAATTCAAGGCAGCAAGTGGGTCAGAGAACCAACTGGTTATTGCTGACGTAACTCCTAAGGTGCCTGTTGAATTTGCAGAACCCTCAAAAGCTAACCTGAAAAGACCAGCTAGAGGTCATGTGATGGGTCATGAAAATGTCCCATCTAAGTCGTTTAATTTAGTCGAGTTAGTTCTTTTCGAGTCTTTATTATAATAAAATGCTTGATTTTCTTGATTAGGTATCTTTGGCAGAGTTAGGTGTGAAACACGGTTAAAAACGAGGAAAAGATGCATGAAGGGTATTTTGGTCATTTGGAGTCAAGGACATTCTGGTAATTTGGCCAAGGTCAGTGCGTGGTTGAAAAGTAGAGGTCGAGATGAGTCCGTAGGAGAAAACGGAAGTCAAATCGGAGTCCGGACGAAGGAATAAATCAAGGTCAAAGTTGAGTCAAAGGATGTTGACTGGTGGGACACCTTCGGGCATGGTTCTGGCGCGCGGTATAAAGGAAGACACGTGGCGCGACGTGAAGGCTGTCCTATCTAAGTTACGTATACCCGCTGAGCAGCGAAGTGACGCGAAAGAGCATGATCCAGTGTATCCGAAGCAATTTAGTCTAATAGCCCCAGAAGCAACGTTTTAATCTTGTACGTTCGTTGCCGCGTATCCAAGATCTGACGGCTGCTGACCGTCCCGTCATTAACCTGTTTCCGTGTTACCCGAAGCATATTAGCTTGCGTGCTCCCGGACGCGTGTCCACTTACAGGACGTCCAGATCCCGTGCTCTCTCCCATCCGACGGCTACTGTACCCGAAGTACATTAGCTCTTTGCATCCGGCTACACTGTAGCTTCCGTATTAACACCCAACCGGACAGAAGACGCGTGGCTCCTTCTTTTCACTATTTAAACCCCCATAATTCCAAATATAACCCCCTCTTTTATTCTTTTTTACCATTTAACCCAACCAAAACCCTAACCCTAAATAACACACCTTTCTTCTCTATTAAAACCTAGACTTGCAAACCCTCTCAATATCCCTCTTCTCTATTCCCATACCTTCTCTATCCCCTCTTATCTATTTCTTTCTCTAACCTATTATCTATTTTCCCAACATAATCCATCTTTTCCATTCTTCTCTACTACTACTACTTCTTCTCTACCACTATTATTCTTCCATTAATAGTCTTCTCCTTCTTCCTTCCATATTCTTCTATCATCTTTATCTTCTTTCATCTATTCTTTCCAACTTCTTTCTACATCTAATTTCTTCCTTCTCTTTCTTTTTCTTATTTGGGTGGCAATAAAATAGCTATTACTTGGATTTCTTGGAGTAAAATTCTTGAGCATAAATGAAGCAAATCTTGGACAAATTGGAGATACATGGGGATATGGAATTTGAACATTCTTGGTGATTTCTTTCCATTAATTTCTTAGTATTTTCATTTATTTTACAATGTCAATGAATGTTATTCTAGATTCCATGTATAGTTAATTTAGCCATCTAAGGTTGTAAATGAAATCCATTTTGGATCTTTATAATACTTGTTCTTGATTAATTAAATCCTTTGATGTGCTTTAATGTCTATTGATTGTTTATCTATATGGATTGGATTTTCTTTCCATTACTCATGCCTCATAATTAGATATTTCATACTTTCGTTAAGTTGTTAGATGGAGTATGCTTTTTAGATGATGAATAATAGTTAAGTGATCTGAATCTTTATAAGGAAGACAATTAGAATTAGTAATTATAAAATTGTTTTATCTAGAACATCATCCGGAATCCAAATAGTTCATTATATTGGATCCCGAGTAAATGCAAAAGAGATTTAAATAATTAAGTGCTTGTTTTATAAAGTGAAATTATGCGGTGGATTTTATAACCTTAGATATCCTCTTACCTCTCACTTAGATAGTTTAGATAGTTTTATTTGTTTTCTTATTTCTTGCAAATCAATTATCAAAATTATGAAGTGGTGTGTGTGTGTGTGTTAGTCTAAGTTAGCTATTGACATTTTGATTATTGGGCTAAACTCGCCATCAATATCCGAAGTTACCTACCTATTCCTTGGGACGATTTCCCGATTTACTAAAATACTATAACTTGACCCCGTATACTTGCGGGAATAGACCTATTTTTGGGCCTATCAACATGGTATTACCGAGTTACATTCTCCTAAAATCCCCAAAAACAATACACCAAATGGTAAAGGAATGGATAGGGTCGTGGCGGCTGCTCCCGAAGAGCCGCAAGGACGATGTTAGTCCTCTCATGGAATTGTCAGGGATTGGGGAACTCTCTGACTAGCCACACTCTTCATCAGTTCCTCCAGTCAGTTAAACCAAACATTTTATTTCTGGCTGAAACTTGACTACAGGTAGATGCTATGGTTTTTAATCTTGATCGTTTCAATTTAACAAATAGAACTATCGTACCTTCCTTAGGCCGAAGTGGAGGCCTAGCTTTATTTTGGACCAATGATATCAACCTAGAGCTGGTCCAGCAATGTTCTAATCTGATTCATATGAAAGTGCTAAATCAGGACGGTGAACACGAATGGGATTTACTATGTATATATGGGCCACCCGTCTAGAAAACAGACAGTCTTTCTGGAATGGTATCCAAGATAAGTTAAACTCTCTCACTACCCCTTATTGTTGTATTGGGGACCTAAACGCCATAAAGAATTCCTCGAAAAAATTTGGTGGATCCCAATTTGTTCCTTTTTTAGACCAATTTAACTCCTTCATGAGCAATACAGGTTTGGTGGACTTGGGATTTAATGGCCCAGCTTATACATGGTCTAACAATCGTGGCAATGGTCTTTTAATCAGAGAAAGATTGGACAGGGTGCTGTCGTCAGTCAGTTGGCTCGATATGTATCCTAATGCAGGGGTTTTTCACTTGCCAAGATATAACAGCGATCATTGTTCTATCCTGCCTAAAACAGAGGTTCATGGTACGACCACAAGGGGAGAATGTAAATTTGAGGCATTTTGGTTGAAACATCAAGACTACAAAGAACAGCTGAACTTGCACTGGATGCAGGCAGACTCAAATATCAACCTCAGGCTGAAGGGGGTGAAAAATCAACTCAATCTTTGGGGAAAAGACTGCTTTGGCAACCTTGACAGACGTATTTCGATTCTCCGATTCCGGCTCAAGAACGTACAGGCCCAACCTATCACTGACTGGACATTAATGCAGGAATCGAGAATCCAGGAGGACTTAATACACTTTGAGGAACTTCAGAAGACAAAACTCGAGCAGTGGACCAGACAGTTCTGGGAACTAAATGGCGACAGAAACACCAAAGCTTTCCATGTTGCGGTGGCAAACAGGAGACGAAAAAACCACATCCAATACCTTATGAAGCCAGACGGTTCGAGGGCCACAACAGAGACAGAAATCTCAAAGATATTGATTGCTCACTTTCAGAACTTATTTACGACAGACAGGGTAAATACTCCTCCCTCTGACGTTTTATCTAATGTCCAACAGATTCCAGCAGATAGTCTACATGTCATTTCAATGGTCCCAACAGCTGAGGAGATTAAACAAGTGGTGCTCAACATGGGTGCCTTAAAAAGTCCCGAGCCGTACGGGCTCCCGTGCTTATTTTACCAGAACGGGTGGGACATTGTTGGTCCTGATATCATCAAGTTCGTACAGAAGTCTTTCTCTGAGGGCTACTTCCCCCGGGAGATAAATGAAACCAACCTTGTCTTAATCCCCAAAACCGAGCATCCTTCGAATGCTGCTGACTATAGGCCGATAGCTCTATGTAATGTTTTATATAAGTTCATCACCAAGATCATAGCAAACAGACTCAGACCCAATCTCGATTCGTGCATTGGTTGGTATCAGAATGCGTTCGTGCCTAACAGACAAATTATCGACAATATAATCATTGTTCAAGAATCGATGCACTCTATGAAACTTTCTAAAGCAAAGGTAGGGGCATTTATGTTAAAACTGGATATGGCCAAAGCCTACGACCGTGTAGACTGGGGATTTCTTAAACTGGTGCTTATGCAAATGGGAATTCCAGATTCACTACTCAAACTTATTATGTGCTGTGTAACAACCCCTACTTTCAGTGTGATGATAAATGGAAAGAAAAATGGGAAATTCACTACCACCAGAGGACTTAGGCAAGGTTACCCCCTCTCACCGTGCTTATTCATATTGGTGTCACAGACTCTGTCGACCCTTATAGAGAAGTACGAAAGAGAGTCACTTTTTGACGGATTTAGAGTTAACAGAAAAGCACCACGTGTCTCACACCTATTATTTGCAGATGACCTTATCATTATGGGCGAGGCTACTCAAAAGAATCTACACGTCGTTAAAGCTATTATGGAGGAGTACACTGGTTTTTCGGGACAGGCGGTCAATTTCACCAAATCGTCCCTTTTCTTCAGTTCGGGTGCCACGATTGAGATCAGAGACCTTTTCGTTAATGTACTCCAAGCCCCCCTTATGAACGATTCAGAGAAATATTTGGGAGCTCTTATCCTTAAACCCAATGCGCGTATCAAGTCACACGACTTTTTAGTGCAAAAATTCAGGAAAAAGCTTGCAGGGTGGAAGAGGAAATTTATATCTCAGGCGGGTCGGACCACATTGATCAAGGCTTCTTTGAGCCCAATATGCACTTATTTCATGGGCATGTCTCTACTGCCTCAGGGAACTATTTCCCAACTTGAGAGACTAGAGAGAAATTTTTGGTGGAACCAAGATGAAGGGGCACACAAAATGCACTTCCTATCGTGGGAATTTCTTCAAAAACCTAAGGTATTGGGTGGACTTGGGATTAGGGATTTGGCCAAAGTAAACCAGTCTCTAGTGGCTAAAATAGCCTGGAGACTGCTAATCTAACCTAACTCTACTTGGGCCAAGATCATTATTGCTAAATATTATAGCACAAGTTCATTTTGGAATGAAGGAAAAAAAAAAGAAATGCAACTCCTCTCTGGTCGGCTTTAATGGAGGTTAAAGAGTGTGGACGGTAGAAAATCACACAATTAGTAGATCGTCGATTGGTGGACCACCGACAACTTGGGCTTTAGACCTCGAGATGGACGAAGTTCCGGTTGGACCTGTAGACAGACAAAAACAAGTAAAACCGTGAAGTCTTGGGGACACCGGGATGGTGTCTTGCCAAGGGCACTCCGACGGTCAAGTCAGCAAACTATAAAAATAAGTATTTAAACGATTGAATGCCGAGGGTGTCACCGTGTTGTATCGTCGGAGGGTGGCTAGACTCGTAGAGTGGCCGGAGCTTCGACTCTACGGGATAGTTGGTCGGATTGATCTCCTGGAGCAGGTCGAGAGGTCGTCTCGATCGGAGATTCTGGATAAGGAAGAAGTGGGATGTAACAGGGACTTGAGAAGGACTTCGAGAGTGATGGAGCTTGAAGATGTAATATCGCCGTCTAGAGTGATCCCCTAGAAGATTATCCTTCAAGTCTTCTGGAATTCGAAGGTCGATTATCGTCGTCTAGAGCACTGAAGATACTAAAGATGAGAGAGAGAAGAGTGTTCAGTCGTTTTCTAGCTCGTATTCGATGCCTTTGGAGTCTGAGTCTCCTTCTATTTATAGGCGACTGATGGACTCATGGAGTCTGTTAGATCCGAGATAATTGGGGTCGAGGGTGACCCCAAACCCTAAGGGAGACTCATTCTCGGCCGTCGATCTGTCACCTGGAGTAACTCGATCGTACGATTACGCCGCCTCGACCTTAGGCTCTTCGTAGTCTGAGATCGCCTAACGGTACTTAAGGCGACGTGGGGTTTTAGAGCGACTTCGTCAGATGAGTACGTGGCGAGGTCTCCGGAGTTGAGGTTGACTCGGTGTCCGGCAGGCTCGGTTGAGGGCGACCAAGGGGTGCTTGGAGCATTATAACTTTTAATGGGTTATTGTTCGTCTAGATGGACGTTCACAAGGGCTTAGAGCCATTTGGACCTTTAGTTGGCCGAATTCCACGTTGGAGAGTGTCTAACTAGTAGGCAAGTGGGTCGGGCCCAAATGATATTTGTTCGAAGTAGGCTCGGTCTAGGCGACCTTTAGACGAAGTGGGCCCAACACGATTTTTGACCACTACAGTTTGTCCCCCACTCTCTAAGTTAGTGATTTGCTTACTTAGAGAGTAAGTTGGTAGCGTCGAGGGATCGTCCAAATCCAGTGTCGTACTGGAGTCATAGTTCAGTTAATTTCAACCGTTATTGTGTCGGCCTAAAGATCTTGGTAATTCGTCGGATAATGTGAGACCATTATTTGTATATACGAAATGTCAAAATATTGTCTGTGGGCCTAAAATTAATATACGAATTGAAGGATTTTATACGAATGTCGGACAGACCAAGACACCGCGGTTAATGAAAAATTAGAGAATTGGGCGATGTCAGAGCGAAGGCCTCCAACCTGCCTATGGGCATTTTGGAGCAATCCCTCCAAAATGCCTATGGGCAGTTTGGAGGGAAAATTCCCCAAACCGCCCATGGGCAGTTTTGGAGGCAATTCCTCCAAACTGCCTGTGGGCGGTTTGGAGGAATTATCCCTCCAAACCGCCCATGGGCAGTTTGGAGGACTTATTCCTCCAGACCGCCCAGAGGCTGGTTGGAGGAATTTTTTCCTCCAAACTGCCTTTGGGCGGGTTGGAGGACTTTCTTCCAAACTGCCTCTTGGCGGCCTAAGAATTTTTTTTTTTTTTTTTTTTTTTTTTTTTTTTTTTTTATGCATGTGAGTGTATAGTATAGTATATATACATATACATAAAGATGCATGTATATATACAAATATAAATATGTGTGTATAAATACTTATATATGTGGGTATATGTATGCGTATGTATAATATATAATATATATGTACATCTATCATGTGTAGTATACATATATGTGTGTAAATAAATGTGTTCAAGTGACATATAATTAAATAGACAACACATTTGAGACATACCTCGTACAGAACGGGATGTAGAAGGAGAGTTGACACTCTAGAGAGTGTGGCAAAGGGCCCATGGGGTTTTTACGTTGTTTCATTTTCTAGACATGTATTGAACGCTTTCGAGGATGGTAATCTCTTCGATGAAATTCATGCTTTAAGTTGCATAGCTTGAACATGTTGAGTAAGTAAATATTACAAGCAAGTAGTTTAGAGTTGAGGTTTGTCGTCTCGAGACCAGCCGTCTGAATTTTGAAGGTGCACTTTTTTGGGTTGACCTTTGAAGCTCCTCTGTCATCAACTAAGTTGGCCCTAGAGATAACATTCTCGAATACGACTATCAGGGATAGTAGACTTTCAAGGCACAATAGTGGAATTTCAGAGTCGAAGGCCTTATAGCATCATTTTTTCAGGTGAAGCTTGAGGTTGCATTCTTTCTAGAAGAGAGTGCGGTCTCAAAGTCGTTGTGTTGTTTTGATGACTTCGAGGTCTCGAGCTTTCCTTCTCTTTCGGTAACACCCGAGGTATTTATATTCCCCAGGATGTGTCTATCTCGAACCTTCCTTAGGCCGGGTGGAGTCTCGGAGACGTCTCGACCCGCTACAATGTGTAGAAAGAGTTGTAAAAGAGTATTAGAGGAAGGGAGATTAATGGCGCCTTGTGTGGATCATGTGGGGGGTACAAAAAGGTATGTAGTATCGTAGTGCTCCCGTTAAAGCCGATTGAAGTTCGAGCGTGAACCTCGTTGCTTCGTTTGAAGCGACAGTAAGCTTCTTAGAATTTTTGTTTTTTCGTCGAAGTCTTATGTTCTTCATCTGAAGTATGAGGTCAATAGCTCTAGTCTTCTGTGTGGCTATGTTGGAAGTTTAAGCTTGCATTTCATGGTATTATTTGTCCCATGTTAGGCCAGTTGGAGCTCGAGCGTGAACCTTGCTGCTTCGTCGAAGCGACAGTAAGCTTCTAGAAATTTTTTGTTTTTCTCTGAAGTCTTATGTTCCTCGTCTGAAGTTTAAGGTTGATAGCTCTAGTCTCCATTTAGCTTTGAGGGAATTCGAGCTCGCATTTTAGGCACCATTCGTCCCCCCAGCCTAAGTGTAGAACATTATTTTTCTGGACTTAGGTTGATTATTTGCTGGCTAGCTTCGGTGGATGGGTGAAGGTTGTGCTTCTCCTGTTTGTCCACGAGCTTTGACCGAGCTGCACACACAAAAGCGAAGGTCGACAGCAACACCATCAGCCCTCTGACGCACAAATCAATAATTTTCTATCAACAAAGAATGATAGAAATAATGGGTGAAGACATTCAATACTTCCTGTTATCAGTATGGGAGTCGAGATGAACATCGATTAACCTTGTGTGGAGTCCAGGATAGTGCAAGATTTAGGGCTGGTTCCAGCTAGGTCGTGCTCCCAAGGGGGTATTTGATGTTTTTTTTTTTTTTTTGCCCCAGATTGTAGGTGTAGAATGTTTCGTGCCCTTTAGCCTAGAAGTTGAATCAACTTTTCCAGACTCTCTAGAGTCGACTAAAGTTGGTGGATGATGGAGGTGTTGTTTTCCAGCCATGCTTGTCCCCCTGTCGTTTGTAGTCGCTCTGCGATTGGGTAAGAGGGGAGGTTGATGGTGGAACCATCGACCCTCCAGTATAAAAGTTACTCAGTAGAGTTTTTAAGACAGTGTAAACTTTTGAGGTAGAATTTTAGAAGGTTAGAGATACACCTCTGGCGAGACGTCTGTTTGTCTCAGTAAGATGCTCTAACCTGCAAAAAATCAAGCTAGAGGGTTAGTCGGTGGCGTAGCCACCGACTCTCCGATGCTTAAGTCAGTAAGTTTATTCAAGATGAAATGTAATTAAAAAAGTTCAGAGTTTAGAAATGGTACAACTTTAGATGTGCTGCATTCCAACTCTTATTAATGTTGAGTTCATCTTCGACTTGTAGTTTGTCCACCTTGCCCTACTACTCAGATGGTTCGATGTTCATGTTGTAGTCTGGAACTCTGATGCGAACTGGTTCGTTCGGCAGTTAGACCTGTTGGATCAAGTGGTTTTCTATCGTCTCGGGTTTGAGGTCGCCTTGAGGTAGTGTAGGGCTCTAAGTGTCTGCCATCTGACCTATGATCTGTTCGTCTCAAATGACGTTCTCGAGACCGCTCGTCGCTAGGGTAGTGTCTATTTTGATGGTACTTGTCTTCTTCCCAACGGATTGCTATCCAAACTCGAGCTAGGACATCCTCCATGGTGGTGCAGTTGAACTTGGTGAGTTCTTTGTAGAGTTCACTGTCTGGAAGTAACCCTTTTCGAAATGCATCCACTGCCGTCTCTTGGTTGCAATAGGGGATCGAGACTTTCTCTCTGTTGAACCTCCCTACATAATCTCTAAGTGGTTCACCTCGCCTCTGGCTAAGTCGGTAAAGGTCTCCAGAGAGCTTCTCTAACTTCTTACTACTCGCGAATTGTTCAACGAACGTGTCTGTCAGCTGGGCAAATGAGGCGATGGAGTTGTTCGGCAGGTTGGTGTACCACTGGAGAGCTGGACCAATGAGGCTCGACCCGAAGCTTTTGCACATACAAGCCTCTCTAAGGTCCCTGGGTATGGCTGCAGTGAACATCCTTTGCTTGTAGGATGCAATATGGTCGTCTGGATCTGAGGTGCCATCATACATTCTCATACTTGGGAATGAAAATTTCTTCGGCATCTCCACTAAGGCGATGGCGTCGACGAAAGGGGAGTCTGCATAACTCTGTGGTAGACTATTTCTAAGGGGGGTTGGGACTCTTGGAATGCGAGTGATCAGAGCCTCCTGGTCGTCTGGATCTGAGGTGCCATCATACATTCTCATACTTGGGAATGAAAATTTCTTCGGCATCTCCACTAAGGCGATGGCGTCGACGAAAGGGGAGTCTGCATAACTCTGTGGTAGACTCTTTCTAAGGGGGGTTGGGACTCCTGGAATGCGAGTGATCAGAGCCTCCATCTCTGTCAATTTTTTAGCCATCGCCTGCTCCAAGGGGGTTCCTGCAAAGCCAGAGTTCAGATCGTTAGTCACCAGACTAAAGGGTACACTAGTAGGTAGTAAAGTAGGAAGAGTAAGGGAGGATGAGAAAAGAGGGGCAGTCATTGACTGCGATTGTTGATTGATTCGAGCTGAGCTTTGGAAAGATGGTAATAATGTCGTTGTCGGAGTCGTAGTATTAGTCACTGGATTCGAAATCGAGACGCCGATGGTGCCAGACTGGACAGTTGGTTGGCTAGAGGAGTTTCCTGCTTCAGGGGTCACCAAGGATTGCATCGGGTTGACTGGAGTTCGAAACCTAGGTCCTGTTGGATACACCATGGTGAGTTCAGTAACTTTTTCTTGAAGTAGTTGATTTTCCGCTCGAACCAGGGCATTCTCCTCCTCCAAGGCCTTAAATTTTTGGGCATTTTCTTTCATCTGAGCAGTGAGTTCGGCGATCTGGGTCGAGACATCGTTTGGTGAGGCTACCATTCCTTCTTCCATTGATGAGGTCGTCTGAGATGTTAGTTGAAGGGGCCCCACGGTGGGCGCCAAACTGTGGACGGTAGAAAATCACACAATTAGTAGATCGTCGATTGGTGGGCCACCGACAACTTGGGCTTTAGACCTCGAGATGGACGAAGTTCCGGTTGGACCTGTAGACAGACAAAAACAAGTAAAACCGTGAAGTCTTGGGGACACCGGGATGGTGTCTTGCCAAGGGCACTCCGACGGTCAAGTCAGCAAACTATAAAAATAAGTATTTAAACGATTGAATGCCGAGGGTGTCACCGTGTTGTATCGTCGGAGGGTGGCTAGACTCGTAGAGTGGCCGGAGCTTCGACTCTACGGGATAGTTGGTCGGATTGATCTCCTGGAGCAGGTCGAGAGGTCGTCTCGATCGGAGATTCTGGATAAGGAAGAAGTGGGATGTAACAGGGACTTGAGAAGGACTTCGAGAGTGATGGAGCTTGAAGATGTAATATCGCCGTCTAGAGTGATCCCCTAGAAGATTATCCTTCAAGTCTTCTGGAATTCGAAGGTCGATTATCGTCGTCTAGAGCACTGAAGATACTAAAGATGAGAGAGAGAAGAGTGTTCAGTCGTTTTCTAGCTCGTATTCGATGCCTTTGGAGTCTGAGTCTCCTTCTATTTATAGGCGACTGATGGACTCGTGGAGTCTGTTAGATCCGAGATAATTGGGGTCGAGGGTGACCTCAAACCCTAAGGGAGACTCATTCTCGGCCGTCGATCTGTCACCTGGAGTAACTCGATCGTACGATTACGCCGCCTCGACCTTAGGCTCTTCGTAGTCTGAGATCGCCTAACGGTACTTAAGGCGACGTGGGGTTTTAGAGCGACTTCGTCAGATGAGTACGTGGCGAGGTCTCCGGAGTTGAGGTTGACTCGGTGTCCGGCAGGCTCGGTTGAGGGCGACCAAGGGGTGCTTGGAGCATTATAACTTTTAATGGGTTATTGTTCGTCTAGATGGACGTTCACAAGGGCTTAGAGCCATTTGGACCTTTAGTTGGCCGAATTCCACGTTGGAGAGTGTCCAACTAGTAGGCAAGTGGGTCGGGCCCAAATGATATTTGTTCGAAGTAGGCTCGGTCTAGGCGACCTTTAGACGAAGTGGGCCCAACACGATTTTTGACCACTACAGTTTGTCCCCCACTCTCTAAGTTAGTGATTTGCTCACTTAGAGAGTAAGTTGGTAGCGTCGAGGGATCGTCCAAATCCAGTGTCGTACTGGAGTCATAGTTCAGTTAATTTCAACCGTTATTGTGTCGGCCTAAAGATCTTGGTAATTCGTCGGATAATTTGAGACCATTATTTGTATATACGAAATGTATATTGTGTATGCCCAAGATTCCAACAGAGTGTATATTGTGTCTCCAGGGACCAGAATCAATCAACCATCTCTTCAGTGAATGCCCAAGATTTTCAGATCTATGGGTTCTAGCACAGGTGCATGAGCCTCTCACCAAAGAAGATGAACCAGGGAACCTTATCAGACATCTCATATTACTCGGTAAAACAAATCAAAAGAGAGTAAAGTTTTATTTCTACCTTTTGTGGTTCTTCTGGAAGGAAAGGAACAATAGCCACTTCAATCACACCAGTATACACCTGCCAGGAATCATCATCAGATCTTTTCGAGAATCATCAACAGTTACGGAACAAAGCCCACTCGACAATGGAGATCGCCTCTGGACACCTCCTGAAGACAACATGATCAAAGCTAACTTTGATGGGGCGTATGGTAGCAAAGGTGCTTCAGTGGGAGTGGTAATCAGAAACAAGGAAGGGGAGATATTGTTCCAAGAGGGAAGATTGATAAACCCTAAATCGCCACTTGAGAGTGAGGCTCAAGCTCTGCTGTTGGCGACTAAGATTGTGGTGGATTTAGGGTTCCAAAGAGTTATATTTGAAGGAGATTCAAAGGTTGTGATTGAAGCAGTTATGGACGGTGAAGATCATGCCCCGTGGCGGATCCAAAGCATTATCTCAGAGGCTAAAGAACAGTTGTCACGGTTAGAAAAGAGGGCCTTCCACTCGGTATCACGTGAGGCGAACACATTTGCCCACAACTTAGCTCAATCTGTTTTTAGTACCTAAGTGTGCTCCGTTTGTTTGTCTAGTCCTTACGTTTTGTTAGGTCTAGTCTGTTATCTAACTTCATTTGTAATCTCAATCTGCCGTTAGTGGCTTTTAATGAAGTTTGTTTCCAAAAAAAAAAGATTAGTTAAGATTTTATAATGAAATAGATTTACTTGTAATCCAATATATACTTGTATTTACCTTTACAATTAATATCAAGAAAAATACAAATTGTATTCCACATCTCTCTCTGACTCTCGGTTTCTCTTCTATCTCTCTCTCTTAATTTCTCGGTTCCTCCTTCATATCAAGAGGGAATTTCCTCTTCACAATCTTTGATCTCATCTTTGGGGTACATGAAAAAACTAAGTTCTAAAGAGAAGCAGCTATCTGTTCTTCTCCTTCTCTGAACTTCAAGATAAATTTTAGAGAGAAAGAGGGAGAAGAACAAGAGAACCAGAAAAATATAATCTTCTTCTTATTATTTTGTTTTTTCAGAGAGTTCAATGTTTGTAGAGAGAGAGAGAGAGAGAGAGTGAAACAGAATCATTTTTCTTTTCTTTCTGCTTTTCTGGAGAGTTGGAGAGAAAGAGATTATTGCTATTGAATTTTCAGAAAGATTGTTATTAGAGAGAGTGAGAGAGTGAGAAGTGTAGTAAACAGAGATGGTTCTTCGTCATTTGTTCATCACCAACATTAAGGAATCTATTATTTGGTGATATCTCTTTCTTACTTTTCTTGTAATCTGAATTTTGTAATCTCCTCATGCTTTATTTGATTAATCGATATATATGGATTGCTACTCTCCATCTAGGTTATTAGGATGAGTACTCATTCTTGAACCTTTAGAAACATAGTGTTATTTGGTTGATTCTTTGATTGTGATTCAATGTCTAAATTTCTTTTAGTTTGTTAAATTGATTCTCTTTTCATTGTCTATACTTCTAAATTGCTTTTAGTTTGATAAAATCGGTTCTTTGATGATATATGCTTATTGATTGATAGACAATAGTTTAGAGATTTGTTTTTCAAAATAAGACAATTACAATTTTATGATCTAAGAACCGATTTTATCGAAAACATCTTCCGAAATTTGGATAGTTTATTATCTAGAATTTTAAGTTATAAAAAAAGAAAATTAGTTAGTTAACTATTTGTGCTAAAGGTGATTTTATGTGAGGAGTCTGAAATCCTAGGCTTCTCCCCCCATCGTTTTTCTTGTAACATTAGTTTCTTTAGTTACTTTATTTCATCACCAAAACCAAATTATTTGAAAAATCGTGCTAGTTCTAAGTTTTAGAATAGGTTTGACTAGTCTCTGCGGATCGACCAGTCTTACCGGATTATTACTACTTGACCACCGTGCACTCGCGGTATAGACCTTTTAGGAACACCTTTTAGGCCCATCATTGTGTCCATTAATGATGGCCCTTTTGTTCTATAAATATGCCTGAAAGCGTAATATGATCACTCTGTACTTTGTTGTGGCTCTCTTAGTGGTCAGTGGGACTCTTCCCGGTGGTGATGTAAGAGTAGCTTTCTACATGTCTCTCAATAATGATGATTCTTCCATTAGGCACTTATGCATGGAAGTGGCTGGTGAAGGTTTTGTAGATGTCCTTCGTCCCCGAGACTTGCTGGATGAAGACAACCTTTCTGTGTTGCTCGTGGCTAGACCACTCTACCCCCTGGTTCACTCGCTGACCGGCACTACGAGTACTTTTGAACCTGCTCTCTTTTCAGTCGTCGGGTTTCTGGTTCGTTGTCGTGGAGGTGGTCATCTTCTTACTGTGGTCGTTAGGGCTTCAGTGGACATCGATGACCCTGCTGCTGCTCCTTCTTCTTATTCTGATGTGTAATTATAATAGTTTTTTTTTGTTCTTTTCCGCTTCCTTCTGCACATACAAAACTCACGAAACATACATATGTTACGGTTAGCTCTATGCTTACTAATGTTATTCTCCTAACTTACTAAGCATGCTCCAAATGATCGCCCCAGCAAGAACAATAACAATTTAGACCTATTCTATCATGACATAGTCTTACTAATTCCTTCTGCAAAATAAAGCCCAAATTAACCCTGTATAAATGCTTTCGAATAATTCTTGAGTCTGGGTTATGCCCCTGGTTGTGGCTTTCGCTACCAAGGCTATCTTTAGAGCCTGGTTGTTGCCTTAGCTATTAGGGTTATCATTAGAATCCTTGGTCGTTGTCTAAGCTACCAGGGTTGCTTTTGTTGGCTTGAGCGCAACTAGTTTAGCTAGGATTCTCCTTGGGCCCCTGGTCTTCGCACTCGCTATCAGGGATGTTTTCGTTGGCTTAGGCACAACTAGTTTAGCTAGGACTTCTCCCTAGGCCCCTGGTCGTCGCTCTCACTACCAGAGCTATAGGTTAACGAGGACTGCTCCTAGGGACCCCAGATGGGGGGGTCGCGTTTTACTCGAGTAAAGTGAGGTTAACTAGGACTCCTCCTTGAGGCCTCTAGTCGTCGCCTTAGCTACCAGAGCTGCCTGTTTTGCCAGAGCAAAGTAAGTTTTACTAGGACTTCTCCTTAGGATCCCTGGTGGAGGATCGCGTTTTACTCGAATAAAGTAAGATTAACTAGGACTCCTCTTTGAGGCCTCTGGTCGTCGCCTTTAGCTACCAGAATTATCTGTTTTGCAGGAGCAAAGTGAATTTAACTAGGACTCCTCCTTGGGGCCCCGGTCGTTGCCTTGGCTACCGGGGTTGTTTTTAGGTCCCTTGGTCGTTGCGTTTGCTACCAGGGCTATCAAAAAACCCAATGAGTTTAACTGGGACTCCTCCTTTCGTCGCGTCGTTTTTATAAAAAATACTATTTATTGATAAAAATTCGTAGCTTGTAGCGCTACTCTTTTGCCTAACGGTTTTATTTAAAAGTAAACGACTTTGAAAGAAGTAAAATGTTGTGGGAGCTGTTTGTCATACTTGGGGGGCTCCTGTCTTATTCTGGGATGTCCTCTGTGGGATCCCCGTAGAAGACCTTTTCTTCACCGACGGTGACCGGGTTGGTTGCTTCCTCTTGACAACCCATGGCAGAAATTAGGTAGCATTCCCGAGCTATCTTCTGATTTCATCTGATCGTCCCTTTGAGGTTCGTTCTCGGGACTGAGAATTTCATCATTAGGTGGTTCATAGAGATCATGGCTCCTGACTCCCTTGGGAAGTTCCTTCCTAATATGATGTTGTAAGCATGCATCTTGTCGACTATGGGGAAGTTTAGCATTATAGCCTTTTTTGCTTCTCTGTCTCCTATCAGCATCGGTAGTTATGCCATTCCATCGATCTCTGCCAGATTGTCGCCAAATCCTGTCAAGCAAGATTTGTATGATTTGAGATATTGAGGACTTACCTCGAGCTTTTGGAAGCACGTGCACTAATGACTTCAGTTGAGCTCCCTGTGTCGACTAAGATACGTCCGACGTTCCAGTTGGCTACCAATGTTGTTATTACCAACGGGTCTATGTGTGGAATGATTATCCCCACCAGGTCATCGTCTGTGAAGATGATCGGCGGCCTTTCCACGCTAGGCTTAACAAACAAAGTTGGCGAGGGTTTTGCCTTGTTGGCGTATCTGCGCTGTTTTCCCTTGGTATTCCCAGTAAGGTTGGTCCTCCAGCAATGGTGTTGATGTTACCCATTACTCTGGTAGGCTCTTCTGGCCCTGTAGCTGTCTTCCTGGCAGTCGTGGAGTGCACGTTGGTGTCCAACCCTGATTCGATTCCTCCTCTGTTTGCCGACCTTTTGTTTTTATACTCAGGGGGCTGCTGTTCTTTCTAAATGTATTTATCCAGCTCGCCCTTCCTCACCATTTTTTCTATTAGGTTCTTAAGGTGTTGGCAACTGTCGGTGTTGTGACCGTACCCTCGGTGGAAAGAACATGCAGTCATGTCTCTAGGGTCGAACTCCTCTCTGTCGTCGTTGGGTTTGGGCAGCTCTACTCTTCCTTTTGATTTGAGTATCTGCAAAATCTGCTCCCTGCCTTTTGTCAGCGGGGTGTATGCGGTGAAATCAGGTCTCGACTTCCTGCTCCGGTCTCGTTCCCTAAGAAGTCTTGTCTCCTCTCGCTCGTTTTTCCTTGATAGTTCTCCTTCGTATGGGATGTTGGCCACCTCCTTTCATCCTTCGATAGTTCTCCTCCTTTCTTATGAATTGTTGGACCCTTTCTATCAGCTCTGTGAGTGTATCGGGCTCTTTGCTGGAGATATCCCTTATGATGTCGTCTTTTCTGAAGCATCGTTTCAGAGTAGCGAACGCGACCTTCGACTCTAGGTCAGGGATCTGCACCATGAGGTTTCGAAACCTCTGCTAGTAGATGAAAAGAGACTCATTCTTCCTTTGGACCACGTTGAACAGCTCGTTGGTCTTTCTTTTGATTGTTGTGCTGCCTCGGAAAGCGTCGCAAAAGACTTGGACGAGCTGCTCGAAAGACTTGATTAAACCCTGTGCCAACGCTTGATACCAGGCTTGGGCTGGCCCTTTCAGTATGGTGGCAAAGACCACACACCATACGTTCTGGTTGGTCGTGTAGAGGTTCATTACTGCAGTGTAATTGTTGATGAACACTTCTGAATCTTCCAAGTCGTAGTAGTGGTCAAGTGATGGACACTTGAAATTCTTTGATTTTTCTGACTCCAATATCTCTCGACTGAGAGGGGGCTGATGGATCCCCGCTCTTCCCCATAGTTTCTCCCTTTCTCTCTCTCGAGTCAGCTCCGCTACTTGATGTATGATCACTACAAAAAATATGGCCATTAGGGACGGTAGAAAACTGTCCCAGAAATGTGAAAACCGTCCCCATTAGTTTATTGGGGACAGTTTTTGTCCGTCCCAGCAAGAGGCGTCCCAAATAGTATTCGGGACACATGTAGCGACGGATAAAGTCTGTCCCCAATAATTCTTTGGGGACGATGTATATCTGTCCCTTTAGCTACAATTATTCGGGACAGAGATGAACTGTCCCTAAAAATGTGATTGAAATTTTCTCTCATTTACAGTGGGGACAATGAACATGTATCCCTGAAAATTTGGTGGGAACTTTTCTTGCTTTTTTTTGGGACAGTTCATAGGCATCATTTAATATATACAGATTCTTTATTTAAAGGTAATTCACATCCTGCTTAAAACAAACTTTTAAAAGTAAATTTCCATACATTGATTACGTAACTAATAATGTTTAACAAAAGATCTTTCTTGTTACAACATCAACTAATTAAAGCATATAAACAAAATACATTCACAACCATGCCACATGTTGAATCGCTACCAGAAAACACTATTGCCATTAGCGCATCAAAGATTTTATACTCCCTGAAACGAAACAAAACGAATCCTGTCAAATCTCATACACTACATATATACATAAAGAAAACAAATCCAAAATTTATGTATATGAAATCAGCTTTAGCAAAGGAAAACTAATAAGACAATTGAAGTTGTAAATTAAATGGTTGAATAAGTATTAACAAAAGATAAATGTTTTTAAACAAGCCTAATCGGTTTGATCTTACGAATACCAACATGTATAATATCTAGGTATCAACTATCAAGTACAAACAAGTTAGACTTAAAGGGTGAGTAAAACTGAAAAACTTTTGTTGTAACAGTTTGGAGTCATAAACATCAAGAGATTAAACGATCTAAATAACTCAGCTTAAGAAGTAAATTAGACAAAAATAATCGAGATTATGATTTTGGGATCGTTAAAAATAAGTTGGCACCTAAATTTGCTTTATTGTCATGTTCAAATTAGAACTACTGCTAACATCCATACCTATTGGAAATGACAAATTCACCTAAAATTAAAATATTTTGACATTCAGTATTCTAATGTAATGGTGATATTATACGATATTAAATAGGAAAAATAATGACCATGATTTTCATATTAACCTTTATCAACCTTCAAAAAGTCGAACAGAAAAGATGAATCAAAAGTGTACCATATTTAGCAAACAAATGGCAAGGTTCTCAATATCTTCCGTCGATGCCATCTCTTGGCATTGTTGATTTTTAGATGATGTGGTGCTGCTTTCAGCTGTTTTGAACAAAAGAAAATTATGAGTAAGTAACATATATAAGTAAAGCAACCACTAATAAGCTAGATAGGTGAATAGATGTTTCCTCTTCACTAGAAATCCTTGATGTTGTAAAGATAGTTGATAATGATATCTATAAGTCGAGAAACCTCTGTCTGGAACTCTAACTTCTCTGAATTGATGTGGATAGATCTCCTTGACATTGACTCTGTCCCCCCTGAATCAATAGATTCACATTTCCAAAAATCTGGTTCAATACTTCATTCATTAGAATGCAAGAGGTAATTTTTAGCTGAGCAAAAATAAGAACCTTCATCAGAATTTGTAAACAACCGATGAGGAAAAGGATCAATCTAATCTTCAACCTTTGGTGGATTTACTGGCTCGTCTGATTCACTTTCATCGACATTAGCTTGTATCTTATGGCCTGCAATAACAATTATCAAGATCTATAAACACTAAATGCATATACTAGCTAGACTAAGAGGACTAAGGAAGATTGTGGATCCTTGATTGAGCGGATAAAGATTAACAAAACCATCAAAGTGTTAATAATAAGAAATAGATTTAAGTTTCAGGAAGAACAAAAAGAAGAAAAATTTCATCTGACATGTAAGATTGTCACAACATAATAATGTTAGAACCATTAATCTAGATCTAAACGAATCTTAGAAGCAAAATCCTTATTGGGTCTAAATTACTAATCATCTTCTTTGATCTCAAACAAACCATGCTCTTTTTTGAACGAAAAAAACAAAGATGTGGTCATTACTGCTAGCCCTGATATTGGTATTGTGATGGAGCTAAAAATCAGAAATTCTCACCACAGTAACAACTAGTTTCTCTTCTAGAAGATCTTCTATAAGAACTGGGCCTTTTCCTGAGCTTCCACGATTTAGTCCGTAGTTCCCATCATCATTAGCTTTTGACCCTGGTGTAACCCAAGAATTTTAAGCACCGGCTTGCGCAGTTGCACTAAAAAATCAAAATCACGGATATACCAAAATAAGGTTCAAAAAGTTTCATTGAGAAACTACCTCTTTTACTCCTATATAAAGTCGACCAATCAGCATCATCCTGCACAGGTAAGGTTCATGAGAAATAAATTAAATGAAATCGAGTGATATAACAACCAGCTTAAAACGACAAAAAAATTTGTTACTAAATGCCTTAGAATATTGTAAGGAACTCTCTTGTTACCTTTAGTCAGCCACCTTAAACCATAATTTTCTACCTTTAGGAGGCATTCCAGTTAGATCATACAACTGAAATTTAAATGATAAATGGGGCAAACTTGTGTCGATTTCAACTCCTTTAAACAACTCCTTTTGGCATTTCACACACTGAAAAAGAAAGAGACAGATGCAACCATGGTGATTTTTGAAATAGGTAAGAGAACATTAGCATCCACAGTAAAACAAGTCAATAGGGGAATGCTACTTATATAATACTGAGCCACAAAGATATATGCAACTTCATGGTGATTTTCTTTATCAAGTTAAAACGGTCTACTAGTTTATACATCCTAACATCGAAATTTTTAATGTTTAATACAACCTCTAATGCCCAAATCTAGGATTTTATTTCTTCCAGAAAAAATAAGAATCAGACTCTGGTATCTCTAGTTGAGACACAAACATGTTACTACTTACTACTTAATCAAATCGAGCTCCATAACCAAATATAGGATCTTTATAACCAAAAAACAACTGAAATTAGTTGCACATGACATGTTTGCCAATATACTAGACCAATTCAAGCAAGAACCTTCTGCCTAACAAAAACCTAAGTAACCCAACTCTTGTATGAACCCTTAACATCACGACTTAATGAAGATGGTTCACACACACACACACACACATAAGACTTAGTAGATGAAGTTAACTTAGCTCTATATAGGAAATAGGAACAGGGAAAAAAGGAACAACCTTTATCTCTTTTTGAAGTAATTTCAAACAAGTAGCAGCCAATTGAAACCTACCCATTAGCTACCCATAAGGCCATAAGCAAAAACATCAAAATTATGGTGTTAAAATGAATCTAATACTCAACCAGAGAAAAAGAAACAAGAAAAGGTTACCTCTCTATCTCTGTCTACTTTTTCTCTTTGGTCGAACCTACCCAAAATCAACATACATCAGCTATTTAGATGGGTCAAAAATCATAATAAAACAAACATCCTGAAATTGGAACAGTCAGAGTTATATAAACTCTCAAACTGAAATTTGCAGCCAAATAGAGTTATATAAACTCTTAATTGGAAGAAGAAGAAGAGGAAGAACACAAAAAACCTGGTAACAATTGAGTTATGTAAACTCCGAAACCTGAATAGATTTGCTTCCAAAGCAAATTAGGGTTTCATGTTATAAAGCTTTATCTAAAGAAGAAAAAGAAGAGAAGGAGAAGAACAACAAACCTGGTGGCAGGATATGCAAACGAACTGTGATGCCGCCAGAAAAAAGCCAAGAAGAAGAAGACCTGCAGAGGAGAGAGAGAGATAAAGAGATCGAAGAAGATGAAATCGAGGACGAGCACGAGAACAAGAAGAAGAAGATGAAATCGAGCACTAAAATGAGAAGAAGATGAAATCGAGCCCTAGTACGAGAAGAAGATGAAATCTAACCCTAGACCGAGAAGAAGAAGATGGAATCGTGCCCTAGAGCAAGAAAAAGTGAATCGTGTACAGAAGAGGAAAAAGAGGATAGAGAGAAGAAAAGAAAATAAGGGATATTGGCGTACTAATTTGCGCCATTTTTTTTGTCAAAAACTTTTTCCCGCTAAATTATTTTTTAAAAGCCGTCCCCAAAACCAATTTATTTAGTCCCTATTCTAAATTTTATAGGGACAAATGTTATAAAATTGTCCCTATTTTGAATATATTTGGGACATACGTAAAAACCTTTGTCCCTATTGACCGTTTTTTTTGTAGTGAGCACCTCGCATACGGTTGGATTGTCCGTATACCCTTCGCCGATTCCTTTGGCTTTAGGGACGTATGGTCGATTCGCATCCAGTGCCCCATATTCATCCAGGATGTTTTCTAGGTGCATCTGATCGCTCGGTTGTAATTCCAGAGTTCCAGATGAGAACACGTTGCCTGGTGAGAAGAGTCTTCGGGGGTGTATCCTGATCACTTCTTTTCTTTCCTCTGACGCTGCATTCTTTTTGACTATTTCGGCTTTGCGAAGGCTTTCTTGTAGTTGTTTCACCTCCTCTTTTCCTTGTAAGCGGTCAGCCTTGAGCTGTTCTATTTCAGCCATGAGTTCGACCACATTGGGAATCAAGTTATGGGATCCCCGGGGGGTGTGTTCCTCTGAAGACATGACATGTCTGCCTCAAGAGCTTAAAGAAACAGTTAGTTTTGAAAAGGTACTGAAGAGAATTCGGGTTACCGATTTGATGATTTTGCTGGGATTTTCCCTCCTTCTAGCGCCAAATGCTGATGTCAAAAAATGATCTTTCGTTATATCAGCATGAAAAAGGGATTTGATGCATGACAACCTCCGTTATGATGGTATATTCTGTTATGTGAGGTAAGATTCCTGCGTTTGTTCCTGCTTCTAGCTCTGGTGCTTCGTCTCCTTGCTCCTGCTCTCTGCTCCTTGCTCCGGCTCCTGATTTCTCGTCCTCCAAGCTCTTAATTTCTAAGCTCCTGATCTCCAAGCTCCTGCTTGTCGGTTCCCAAGGAGAGGGGGAGACCTGCAAAGGCTTCGAAAACCGCTCCGTTGCTCAAGACAGTTAGGGTGTTTTTTGCAGTAAAAGAATGAATGTTGATCGATTCTTTTGGGGGCGAGTTATAAGAACTCAGAGTTAACTGTGATCTTTTAGGGTTTTGAGATTGTGTCCTGTGAAGGACGATGTGGTGGCCCTTTTATAGGCTTATGAGGCGACGATGATTGCCATGGAGGGAAGTTTTCCCTTTATGTTTATCTTGGATCTGGGATAGATGAAAGTTCCTAAGTTCAAGGATCTTTCATAGATCTTGCCGATGTGATAGATCTTCTAGGAGAGGTTTCCTCCCTTAGACGCGTGAAGTCCAAGCTTGCTTAAACACTTCGAGATCCGTAACCGACTAAAATCTCTGTAGATATTTAGGGATTAAGTTGGTAGATTGCTAGTGCGCTTCTGCCTTCTCAGTTCTAGGCGTAAGACATCGACCGAACCTACGTAGACCCCCCTCATTCCTTTAGAGACCCCAGTTAATGGAATATGTCGAGGGCGTAAGACATCCGTACATGCCGAGGGCGTCACAGGGCTGGTTTCCTCTAGCCGACCTCCCAGTTAGGGGAATATGTGGCGGATCGTCGAGGATTCAGTTGTCCCGTACCTTAAGCCAGGTTGACCCAGTAGACTTCAGGTCTGATCTTGACTCTTCACACGTTAGTCAACGTCTGGACATTTTATGCATCATCAGTTTCCATGAGCCTCTGAACTTAAAGTGGTTATGCTCACTAAGTGCAACATTTGTCATTGTTATAATGTCATGTTTGTTCGCTATTATTGCCGTAATAGTTCTACCGATCTACACCAAAAATAAAAGCTTCTTCATTAACCAATTACACGATCGTCTGAAAGAAGAATGTGTCAAAGAATCGTCTTATGAAGTTATTTCCCAAATTGAACTTTCGGTTTGATCCTCGTTCAATTTTCGGGAGAGTAATAAGGGTAAAAGTGGTACTCAAGTCAAATATTCTTACCCAAGATACATATCAAAGAAATATTCTCATATATATCTTCAAAATAAGGATACACTAGAGTTAGGATTATTTATATGTTTACGTCAATAATTTCCAACCATTGTATTACTCTTATATTATAAATAAACCTGGAGGTATATGGTTTTCCTAACCCAAAACCTAAATCTTTTAATGGTTCGTTTTGTTGCTAACTAGTTTGAGAGTTTTTTATGTACGTATAAGACTAGTGTCTTAGACATTTCGATCTTAGAATAACTTCATTGTTGTTAAATCAGTTTTTTCTGGCTGCTTAAATTTTTATTAAGCATAGTTATGTTTCTATGTTTATGTTAATATTTGGTCGGTTGGACCATTCTTCCTAGGAAATATCAGTTTACCAAGGAAAGATAGAAAAGGAGTGGGTCCTTAGGCTGCATAGGCCCCAAAGTCCGAATAAAAAATGATTGTTTAGGTCAAAAAATTATTCATAATAACTAAAAAAACAAATATCTTTTTCTATTAATCAAAATGTGCTAGAATATCATAAGTAATTAGACATAGAGTTCAAAATATTATGGGTAATTACCAATCGGGTCATTTTGTATTTTTTTCCTTCCCTAAATACCCTTTCCTACTTAAAGTCACCCTCTATTTCTCTTGAAAACCTGATAAATTTTTTAGGGTTTCTTTTGTTCTTCTTCTCGAATCTTCTTCATCTCGTTTCCTTTTCTTCATCGATTGCATTAAAAAAATTATTCAAAACCTAATATTGATCAGCATCTTCTTCTTCATGATGAAGCTGTGATTATATTGGAAATTCTTGCACTGTTCATCTTAAAGATTGCCAAATTTTAACAAGTGGAAGATTGATCCGCCTGATCAGAATTCGCCGAAGTCGAAGAAGATGTCATCACCTTAAGCGAAGCCATTACTTCTCATTACTAATATCCCTGATATTTTCACCTGTTCTCTCTCTCTCTCTGAAATTCTACTTTTTCTTTTTTAAGGTTTCGATTTAATTCTTTTTGTTTCCAGAGTTTTAAAAGCAAATACGTTGTCCAATCTCTTATATGCATCTGTTGTGTGTGGATTTTGCTGAGTTTTTAAAGTGAGAAAGCAGACAAAGTATCAAGACCAGGAAACGCTGAAACAAACAGAATTAGTTTATGGTTTTGTATGGTGGTTTTGAGATGATTACAGAAGATCTTAACCTTTGGGATGGTTACAGAAGAAATCAGCGAGGGGAAAGTAAATAAGGAAGTTCCTGATTTAATTGTTCCTGAGTTCAACGACAAGAAACTCTGGTTATAGAAGATTTTGAAAACTGAGGTTATTAGTGGTGATTCATCTTTTTCTTCGATTGTTCATCTTTCTGATGATCATCAAGTTGTTCTTCGACGCCATACTTTCAAGGTTTATGTTCATAAGAAAAAGATGTGATCGAGTTTTTGTTGAAAAGGGGGCTTTTAAACCAAATTTGAGTTTGGGCCCAATATAAAAGTGTGGGTTTGAGTAAATAGTTTACCAAACTAGAAGGGGTAAAAAAGTAAAAGCCTCATGAAATTAATTAAAAGGGTGTAGAGAGTTCTTTTCTTAGTCAAGTTCAAGAACAATCTAGAGAGAGAAAGTAAAAAGAGAATAGTATACAAGAAACTTGAAGAAGAAGACATAGATCTAGTATGAATATTGTGTTTAAGGTAAGAACTAACTTCAATATCTAGTTTAATATTGTGACAAAACTTTGTGTCTCTTGTTTTATGAGATTGTGTAGATCTAAAGAAGCTTTATTATATGAAAGTATGTTGATGTGAATCTTTTGAGTTTTTTTTAGTGTATTGAAGTATCTATACCTCTAATCTCCAACAAATTGGTATCAGGGCCATATTAGTTTATCAATTCAAGCTTTTTCAACATTTTTGAGATCTAGGGTTTGTGAAATTTTTGGGGATCTTTTAAGAAAATGTCAAATATGATACAACCTCAAATACCTAGGTTAACTAAAGAGAACTATGAACATTGGTGTATTCAAATGAGTGTATTATTGGGATCTCAAGATTTGTGGGATATTGTTCAAAATTGTTATGTAGAACCAACTCAAGAAGAAGAGAGTTTTATGAATGATGTACAAAAGTGTGTTCTTAAAGACTCAAGAAAGATGGATAAAAAAGCCTTATTTCTTATCTATCAAGGAATTGATGGTCCTACATTTGAAAAAGTGTCCGAAGCAAAATCATCGAAAGAGGCTTGGAATATTCTCAAGAATTCATTTAGAGGAGTTGATAAAGTGGTAAAGGTTCGTCTCCAAATTTTGCGTGGTGAATTTGAAAGATTGAATATGAATGAAGGAGAACTTGTCTCCGATTATGTTTCAAGAGTATTGTCTAATGTTAACGAAATGAAAAGGTGTGGTGAAAAATGTGATGATGTTCGGGTGATGGAGAAGATTTTACGGTCTTTGACACCTAAATTTGATAATGTGGTTATTGTCGTTGAAGAATCAAAAGATTTGGAATCCATGACGGTAGATGAATTGATGGGAACATTGCAAATCCATGAACAAAGGATGAATAGAAATGTCGCAACCTCTTCAAATTGTTCGGTTGATCAAGTACTTCAAGCAAAACTCACTTTAGAAGAAAAACAATATACACCCCAAAAAGAAAGAAGCTATGAGAGTTATGGTAGAGGTTATGATAATGGTAGAAGAGGCTTTGGAAACCAAAGAGGAAGAAATTTTTTTAATAGAGGAAGAACAAATGAACCAAGAGGAAAAGGTAGAGGAAACTTTACTAGACCTTATAACAGCCAAGGTAGAGACAAAAGGGATATTGAATGCTGTAATTGTCACAAGCTCGGGCATTATAGTAATGAATGTTGGAATGAAGTTAAGGAAGAATCAAACCTTGTTGAAGATGAAGTAGAAATTAATGTTGATCCTACATTGTTATTTTCTTGTGATGGTCTTGACGAATCACAAACAAACACTTGGTATTTCGACACCGGTGCAAGTAATCATATTTGTGGAAAAAGAGAATTGTTTGTTGAAGTGAATGAAAGTGTGGAAGGGTATGTAAAGTTCGGTGACTCCTCAAAGATACCGGTGCTAGGGAAAGGTAATATCCTCATTCAACTAAAAAATGGAAAACATAACTATATTTCCGATGTCTATTATGTTCCCGCAATGAAAAATTAATATTTTGAGTTTGGGACAACTTTTAGAAAAAGGTTATAATATAAGATTGAAGGATCTTCATCTCACATTAAGATATAGAAGTAGAACTCTAATTGCTAAGGTAAAGATGGCAAAGAATAGATTATTTCCCTTGAACATTCAACATGGTGATGCAAAATGCTTAAACTCCATTGTGAAAGATGAATCTTGGTTGTGGCACTTGAGACTTGGGCATCTAAACTTTGATGGGATGAAGACCTTGGCAAGCAAGAATATGGTAAGGGGTTTACCATGTATTGATCACCCAAACAAAGTGTGTGAAGGGTGTATCTTTGGCAAGCATCATCGCACAAGTTTTTCTAAAGAAGGGAGGTGGAGAGCATCTAATATATTGGAGCTTGTGCATACCGATGTTTGTGGTCCATTGAAGCCAATGACAAATGGAGGTAACAATTACTTTCTCACTTTTATTGATGATTTTGAAAGAAAAACATGGGTTTATTTCTTAAAAAATAAATCCGAAGTATTTGAGGCATTTAAAGAGTTCAAGAACATGGTTGAGAAACAAAGTGGTTTTATGATAAAGAAACTAAGGTCCGATAGAGGTGGAGAATATACCTCAAGAGCATTTGATATGTTTTGTAGAGAACATGGGATTGTTCATGAACTTACTCCGTCATACACACCACAACTAAATGGAGTTGCCGAAAGGAAAAATCGCACCATATTAGACATGGCAAGAAGCATGTTAAAAGTAAAAAGTTTGCCTAGAGAATTTTGGGGTGAAGCCGTTGCATGTGCCGTATACTTGTTAAATAGATGTCCCACTAAAAGTGTCTATATGAAGACCCCACAAGAGGCATGGGGTTATTACAAGCCTAGTGTATCTCATTTAAAGATATTTGGATGTATTGCTTATGCAAAGATACCGGAAGCAAGAAGAACAAAACTTGATGACAAAGGTGAGAAATGTATCTTTCTTGGGTATAATGAGTAAATGAAATGTCACAAGTTGTTTAATCCAATTGTCAATAAAGTTCTATTTAGTAGGGATGTGGTATTTGAAGAAGATTTGGCATGGGAATGGAAAGGAAAAGAAATTATTCAAGTTGAACTTAGACTTGAAGGAGAAGAAGAAGAAGATGTGCCACCAATAGAATTTCAAAGAGACCCACAAACACCATCGTCCTCATCTCCATCATCCTCATCATCGGGGGGAAGTTCTAATGAAGGGACAATGAATACAAGAAGTTTCAGAGAGATATATGAAGTTGTGGATAATGAAGAAGAATTAAACTTGTGTTGTTTTCTCATGGATTGTGATCCTATTAGTTATGAAGAAGCCATCCAAGAAGAAAAATGGGAAAATGCTATGAATGAAGAAATTAATGCAATTGAAAAAAATGATACTTGGGAGTTGACAAATTTGCCAAAAGGATACAAACCTATTGGTGTGAAGTGGATGTATAAGACAAAGAAGAATGCAAGTGGAGAAGTCCAAAGATACAAAGCAAGACTTGTAGCTAAAGGTTACAAGCAAAGAGCCGGCATTGATTATAGTGAGGTATTTTCTCCCGTTGCTCGTATGGAAACAATTAGATTGTTAATCTCTATAGCGGTTCAATATTCATGGAAAATTTATCAACTTGATGTCAAGTCGGCATTCTTGAATGGTATCCTTGAGGAGGAGATATATGTTGAACAACCTTTAGGGTATGTTAGAAAGGGCAAAGAAGATAAAGTTTATAAGTTGAAGAAGGCCCTTTATGGGTTAAAGCAAGCTCCACGTGCATGGAATGCAAGAATTGATAAGTATTTTCAAGAAAATGGATTTGAAAGGTGTCCTCATGAGCACACTTTATATATGAAAGTGAAAGAAGGTGGATCGATCCCCGGCAGCGGCGCCAAAAACTTGATGCACCCGAAAAGGTTGCACACCCAAGCGGAGGTATGAAGTAGTAATCCGGCAAAGCCGGGATCGATCCAAGGATAGGAAGGTAGTTTGGATATCGAAGGGTCTTGTCCCTCGGTCTAGATATTTCCAGCTAACTTAGACTAAAAAGGAAAGGAAACAAAGATAAATGGGGGTTTGATCGAATAAGGTGATAAGAGAATAAAGCAAACAAGTAAAATAAACTAAACTAAACAATAAAAGTAAACGGGCGAGAGAGATTCGAGAGAAGAGTCGAAGGAACAAGAGTCGGGAGACGGTAAGACTCGATTCGGGCAACAAATAAGTCAGAGAGGTGTCGAAGTCCGGGAATCCATAATGATAAACCTACGACTATGTGTAGTCTGATTTGATGTGTCGAGGTACAATCGATATTCGACTCCTAAAGTAGATGTCTCTAAGTACTATGTATATCCGGAGATCATACTTAGTCAAACAAACGTCTAAATATGTTAATCCCGAGTCGTCGAAAGTGTCGTCTAGTCGCCTAATTATGTGAAGTGCATGACAAGACACATGAAATTATGACTTAGACTACGATCGATATCGAATACTTCGTTTCGTCTATTAACTATGTGAAGTGCTTGATAAGACACATGAAAATACGATCAAAACGATAATCGAATTAAATGAACATCAATTCATAATCAAAACATCAAATCATATTAAACATAATCACGAATTCATCACATTTCATCTCATATGATCGACACACTAAAGTTGGCTGAACATGGTGATTGAATAAGAAATGGAAAGAAAATGATGAGAGAATCCCCCTTTTTCGATGTGGTTCGAGGCTAAGATCGTCGGAAAATATGAGTCTTTAAGGTGCAGCCGATCTCCCCTTAGCAATTTTCTGGATTCCCCATAGCGACCACCATCATCTTCTCCATTTAGAACACAACCTCCATTAAAGCTAACCCTAGCTTTCTCTCTCTAGCAATCTTCAACCCAAACCAAAATCAAACAACATGGGAAGCTAGACAAAGTGATGGGGAGTAAAAGCCCTATGGTTTCCGGCCAACTCAAGAACACTACAAACCCGGCCAAATGTGGATCTCTCGGGCCAAGATGCTGCTGTTCCGAGCACTCCCGAGCTTGTCCCGAGCCACCCGCGACCGTCCCGAGCTTGAAAACTCGTCCCGTAAAGTACAGCCCGAGCTATGAAGGAAGCTCCCGCAGCTGCTGCTCGGATTGCGCGTCCAGCGGGCTGTCTTGCAGCGGCTGCCTTCCCGTGTTGCAGACGCACTCGTCCCTTGCTGCCATTCTGCTCCCGTGCTCCTGTGATGCAGTCCCGTGCAGCTCGAGCTGCTGCCGGCCATGGCTAGGCCGGCCTTAGTGCTGGCCGGCCTAGCTTGGCCGGCCTCCTCCTTCTTCCTTCTTCCTTCTTCCTTCTCTCTTTTACTCCCTCTCAAGCTTTCAAGAACAAGATCAAACCTCCCAAAAACTCATGAACCCTAAACCCCTTTCTCTCTCTTGTTTCTTTTCCAAGCTAGAAGATGATGAATGAAGAAGAAGATGAATAGTGACCTCACTTCATTCAAGCTAGACTAAGTCTTTAGACTACTTTGACTTGGGCCCAAAAGTGGGTGCTCATAAAATCTCTACACCTTCCTTCTTCTTTGGGTACTCTTAAACTTGGGCTTAGATGTTGGGCTTTGAATTAAAGACCAAGGAGGTGCCTTAATCTAGCCTCTACAATTAGAACCAAAGGGGGGTGCCTTCAAGAAAAGACCTTGACTTCCATCTTTCACAACTTCCTCGTCTGAACTCGGAATTGACTTCCGTCTTCACCGTTGGACTCGCCATTGCCTCCACTTGTAATTTGATTTGCTTGAAAGCTTTTTCCCTCGTTTTCGGCACATGAAATGATAGTGACAATTCGTTCCCTTTATTCCGATTTTCATGTCTAACTCCAAAATAGGTACCTAACATGAAAAACACATAAAATATTATTGATAACACTCGAAAAGGAATAATTAGTCTAAGTTAGGCTCTCCAAATGTGACATTTTAGTGTCACATCAGGTATGTTATTTGTTTGTCTCTATGTTGATGATTTGATATTCACCGGTAATGATTCAAGACTATTTGATGAGTTCAAGAAGAGCATGATTAAGGAATTTGATATGACCGATATTGGGTTGATGGGTCATTTCCTTGGTATTGAAGTGAAGCAAATGGAAAATGGCATATTTATTTCTCAAAGTGGATATGCTAAGGAAGTTCTTAAAAGGTTTAAAATGGAGTCATGTAATCCGGTAAACACCCCTCTTGAAAGTGGAGTGGAGTTGAGAAAATGCTCAAGAAGAAGTGATGTCGATCCTACATATTTCAAAAGTTTGATTGTAAGTCTACGTTATCTTACATGTGCAAGACCGGATATTCTTTATGGAGTTGGGCTAGTGAGTAGGTACATGGAGACACCGGATGAATCTCATCTTAATGTTGCAAAGAGGCCCCTTCGATATATTAAAGGTACGCTCAATGATGGTTTATTTTTCTCTTGTGAACAAGATTTTAAGCTTATCGGTTATTCCGATAGTGATTGGGGTAGAGACTTAGATGAAAGAAAGAGTACATCGGGGTTTGTATTTTTTATGGGTTACATGGCATTTACTTGGTCTTCTAAAAAACAACCCATTGTGACTTTATCTACTTGTGAGGCGGAATATGTAGCCGCTAGCTCTATGGTTTGTCATGCAATTTGGTTAAGAAATATGTTGAAGCATCTTCAATGCCCTCAAGTTGGTCCAACCGAAGTGTTCCTTGATAACAAATCGGCTATTGCTTTAGCCAAGAATCCCGTTTGTCATGAAAGAAGCAAGCACATTGATACACGCTACCATTTTATTCGTGAACATGTTAAGGAAGGTGATATTGAAGTGATGTATTGCAAGTCTCAAGATCAAATAGCGGATATATTTACGAAGCCCTTGAAGCATGATGTCTTTGAGAGATTGAAGTGGATGTTAGGTATGAGAAGCTATGGAAATTTGGTTTAAGGGGGGATGTTGAAAAGGGGGCTTTTAAACCAAATTTGAGTTTGGGCCCAATATAAAAGTGTGGGTTTGAGTAAATGATTTACCAAACTAGAAGGGGTAAAAAAGTAAAAGCCTCATGAAATTAATTAAAAGGGTGTAGAGAGTTCTTTTCTTAGTCAAGTTCAAGAACAATCTAGAGAGAGAAAGTAAAAGGAGAATAGTATACAAGAAACTTGAAGAAAAAGACATAGATCTAGTATGAATATTGTGTTTAAGGTAAGAACTAACTTCAATATCTAGTTTAATATTGTGACAAAACTTTGTGTCTCTTGTTTTATGAGATTGTGTAGATCTAAAGAAGCTTTATTATATGAAAGTATGTTGATGTGAATCTTTTGAGTTTTTTTGAGTGTATTGAAGTATCTATACCTCTAATCTCCAACAGTTTTGTCAGTTTTGATTCAAGGTCGAATGTTCCTCAATCGATCAGTTTTGATGTATCATATTATGGAGCTGGTTTTGTTTATAGAATCCCTGAACATGAAACTTCTCTTGCTTTAAAGCAAACTAAAGGACTTGAAATTTTCAGAGTTGTATCATCTTTTTAACTTAGATGTTTTTTAGTACATCCATGACTCTTCATATGAGTTTTGCGTAATTTTTGCCTCTTTGCTACTGGGGAATACTAGATTTGTTTTTTAGAGACAAAACCAGAGAGAACGATAATCGTGGATCAAAACGAAGATGATCAAAGGTATCATCACTACTATATTCTTCGAATCTTCTTCTCAGTTATTTATTCTTCTCCTTCTTCTTATCTGAGGGGACTCTAAAATCGTATCCGACGTTTCTTGAGTTTGCACTATTGCGAAAGCAAACTTAGCTTGTACAAGAAATATGGCAAACTCGGTCTGCAGAAGAAATATTGCAAAAATTCGGTCTACAGAAGAAATAGTGCAAAAATTGGTGTGCAGAAAATATTGAAAAAATCAGTTTGCAGAAAAGATATTGCAAACTCAGTTTCAAGAAAAAATATTGCTAACTGGTTTGCAGAAGAAAAAAACGTTGTTTTTTCCTGAATTATTTATTTGAAAAAAAAAGTATCGAAAGTGGATCTTGTTAGAAAGCTAATGAAAAATAATTTCTAAATATATAAATTTAATAGAAATCCGACATCTCAAGAAAAAGTTATATAGATTTCAAATTTAAAGAAAAAAATAGAAAATTATTTACACAAAATGACAAAAGGGTATTTTAGACTTTGTATGTTTTTTTACCTGAATAATAATTATCAAATGTTTTGTGTTTATCTACTCATTTTCAATATTATTTAGACCTATTTAGTTATTGTCCCAAGTCCGAACTTGGTCGTTTTGATATGATGTGTTGCATGGAGGCTTCGGTACCAGTGGCCTGCAATCCGCCTCGCCTGTGGCCTGCAGGCTATCTTTAGTAAAATGTTCCATTTTGAGCGTACAATACCTGGCACTGTGATTTGGAGCTAGCGAAAATGGGTTCCTACAATTCTCTTGTTTTCTCTATAAACCATCTCCAGTGAGCCAATGTTACTACCAACCGACCATTACCACCAACCTGCCATTACCACAGTCAATTGGCACTTCAAACCAGATTCACAAGATTGGTGTTTTGGTGAAATAAAGAAACTTCTCGGAGTAAAAAATTTTGGGGGGAAGCAAAATAAATTGTAATCTTGTGTTTCCACCAAAAATTAACCACCCTTAATATTTCATCAAACGAGATCTATTTTATGAAACTCGATGATGATTATTTTTGTAGAGGAAGATGTTTCTCTTTAAAATTTTATACCACAGAAAATTTGACAAAATTCACAATTTTTCTTTAAATTTTTGTACTCCCGAATTTTTTATTTCCTTAAAACGTCAGTGAAAAAAATCACAAAATTATATGATTAAGTAGAAAGAAAAATAAACCATAAATAAGTACCATGGAGTTTTAAGTATGTAATGAACAACCGTTTATTGGGTTAAAGTAAAATTACTGTTGACAGAGCGAGCCCACATAGGGGCCCGTGGGGGCGCAGGCCCCCACGGCCCTAACGTGGCTCGTTAATGTTATGCGACATTTGCCGCTATATTAGATATATATATATATAAATATATATATTTCCATTTTTCAAACACAATTCCCTAGCTTAGTTGGTGAAGTGATTATGTTTTAATATTGAGGTCAAGGGATCGAGTCCTCCACACAACATTCTTTTTTTCCTAGAAAATTTCTATTACTTGCACTTTTTTTTCTAAAATATCTACTACTTAAGTTAGTTGAAATTATTGTTTGGTGACTTGTATTTTGAATTTCAAAATTGTCTTTTTTAGACTTTTGTTCTAATAAACATCTATTATATAAAACAGAAGGGAAAACGATGACTGGGACAAACATCCTTTTTTAATAAAGGATATTGTCTAGAAGCCCTTCTCAAAATTTAAAATATAGTCCTTCGTAGAAATAAAGTTACCTATTTAAAAAATAATGATCTTTTCCTTCTTAGAAATAAAAATTTTAATTTAAGAAAAAAAAAAAAAAAAATAAATTTCAAGGGTTAAAAAAGAAATTAAAATCTCTCTCTCTCTCTCAATAAAATTATCTATTATATAAAACAGAAGGGAAAACGATGACTGGGACAAACATCCTTATTTAATTATGCATATTGTCTACAAGCCCTTCTCAAAAATTAAGATATAGTCCTTCGTAGAAATAAAGTTACCTATTTTAAAAAACAATAATCGTTTCATTCTTAGAAATAAAATAACTAATTTCAGAAAAATAATAACTAACTTAAGAAAAAATAAACAAAAAAGTAATACAAAAGAATAATAACTAATAAAAATCTCTCTCTCTCAATAAAATATAATAACAAATTTCGTAACATTTGATTGATACAAGTGTCCGTGCCCTAGCCCCTAGGGCACGAGATATTATCTAGAGACCCTTCGTTATTTATAATTGAGTCCTTTCTATTTCAACGATCCAAATCATAAAGAATGTTCATTTTGAACCAGATTTAATCATCATCATTGGATCATATAGATTAACCCTTAGATCTCTCACCTTTGGCCGAAATTTTTGTCCGGTTTAAAACTACAAAAGGAAAACGAGATCCTTTTCCTTCTAGAAATATTTAAAATATCTTAATTATAGTATACAAATTTATGTTTCACTGTTAAACGAATCTCATTCCATGTTTAAAATATCTTAACAATAGTATATATATATATATATATATATATATAAAGTAGTAATTTCTGATTTTTCCGAGATCCTTGCCATATAATTGATGGTAGTTTAACATGGTAATTTCTGTTTATACTAACTAATCGGCAAGTAAATCTTCTAGACGTGTGACTTAATTTCTACTCTAAACACCAATTCCCCCACATGTTGTCAAACCTAAGTAAAAAAAAAATCTATGTTTGTAAATCATACAATTTTTAATGGGTTATTAGTTTGGTAATCTCAGTTTGTTAAGCGAAAAACTTATGTATATCGATTAAGACGTTTGATGGTTATTAGTTTCGTAATTTTGAATATGTGTTCTTATTTGTTTCATTGTTACAGGAAGAGCTATTCAAATTGATAAACAAATTTTGGAGCCGTATGTTTGTGGAGTTGAAAATCCATACCCTTTGGAGGTCTTTTATTTTTCAGCTCGGATTCAGTGACAACCAACAACATCCCAACATCTCAAACACAACCAATTCAAAGATGGTAAAGGCTTAGTTCTATGACTTGCCCATTATATGCTTGTAATTTTTCTCAAATTAGCATGAAGTTGTTTGCTCTCAAATTACCACATTGCTTCTTTTGTTGTTCCATTCATCGAATATTTGTCCTATTTTCAAAGGATATGTTTTTATGTCACGAAATACATCTACGTTTATTCTTTTAATTCGAGGGACTAGCTCGTAATGGACTTCTTTTGTTTTTTGATTTTTCTTAAGAGTTACCTCCCCATAAATCAAATTGAGGAGACTATATTGTTCGATTTTGATTGTGATATCATTATCTTATCTGTTTCTACTTTGACGCAAGAGATCTCATATCAATGTGACAACATCCGAATAGTCTATATTATAATGTAGGTATGATAGTTTTCTTCTTTCGAAAAATAATCTATTGATTGCGTGAGTACCATGAGTACATTTTTTCGACAATGCTCAGTCTCAAGATTTGTTTTGGATTATTCGATATTTAACATAGGATTGCTCTCAATACTTCAATATTTTAAACATTAATAATCTTTCCTCCAAATAATTGCTTTACTTAATTTGTTTTAAATTAATCATTCACGGTAATCTGTTAGATATTAAACTGAGATAAGTCTTGACGTAGTTGTACACATACACCATGTTAGGAGCATGTTGTATTTTTCTGAAGTCAAATGAAGTAAAATTTGTTATTGGTTTTTTTTTATTTCTTTTGCTGATTAATACTTATTCTAAAAATTAAACCCTTTGTTTGTAGTCTTTACCTATTGAAATAATTTGGATAATACCATGACTGTCTTACTTTCTTAATTTATTGAGGTTTGGTTTACATGTTACTTCTGTAGTCTGTACTCATAGTATCCAATTTGTTTTAAAGTAATAGATAGCTCTTTCAAATGTATAGAAGTTTCTTTCTCTATGTATCTCTTTCATCTGACCTGGGCTACGGTGGTTTGAAATAAAGACTTTGTTGAGTATTTGACATGATGGTCATGAGCTATTGCAAGTATATTTCAAATTCTTTTCCATCTCTACCAAAAACTACTTATAAAATAAATGACTAAAAATGTGAGTCTAATTTGTCAGTCAGACGTTAGTTTGTACCACAATATCTTGACGTTAGTTTGGGCTACGGTGGTTTATTCTTAAAATAATTAATTTAAGAAAAAAAAGAAACAAAATAAATTTCAAGGGTCAAAAAAAAATTAAAATCTCTTTCTCTCTCTCAATAAAATAATAACTAATTTAAGAGAAAAGAAACAAAAAAAATAATTAATAAAAATCTCTCTCCCAATGAAATATAACAATGAATTTCGTAACATTTGATTGATACAAGTGTCCGTGCCCTAGGGCACGGGATATACCCTAGTGTTATTAGAAAGAAAACTTAATCTTCATCTTTTCTTCCATTACAATTACTTCCTCTTCATCATCTAGCATCGTTCTTCTTAATCTTCACCATTATCTCTTCATCCCTTCCTGTTTTTTATTTCAGTATATTTTGGGAATCCAGTTGGAGGAAATATCCTTGATTCATATTGAGAAAATTAGAGATTGATTGTTATACATCAAAATTACCACGGAATATCTAAACTATAAATAAAATTTTGTTAAGAATTTGCTTTTCGATTCTAGCTTTATCGTGTATTGTGGAATTCTTTCATTACCTATAACAAAGAGGTCCCCCCACTCATAAAAGTTTCTGGCTTCGCCACAGTCTGTTGTGCCTAACTACAAATAACTTAATCATGATAAATTTTGTGAGTATATTTAATTCATTACTTTATGGTAGTGATATTTTGTTTTTGAGATTAGACTCCAAGAGTCATTACATTTCGATGATGTTGATATCCCATGAATATAATAGGCACTACATCATGAATTTGGATAAACACTATAACCGCTAAGTAATCTGGGCCCTAAAGGCCATGTAAAGACTCTTAAGGCCATCTTAGGGGGCATGAAAGTCCATTTACTCGTACCTTTACTTTATTTATTGACTAAATTAAATGGGATGAGTCTTGATGACAAACTGCTTTCACTGAGACTCGATTTTTCGACCTCATAGACTTAAGAAAGAATGTCCAACCCCGACATCAAAAGATGGTCTATCGTAGTGATATTTTGAAGTTAAAACCCTTAATAAGGTTACAGTTTTTAGAATCAATTGATTTTGGATGTAAGTTCAACAAAAAAAAAAAAAAAATTGATTTTGGATGTAATGTACATGTACTACCTTAAAATATATACAAGGGTCGGTGGGTGATAGGTTAAAGTAAGGGTTATTTCCCTAATGGCCCTCAACTTTGTGACCAGCTTCCCGCCTGACCCCCTAAATTAGCAAAAATATCCATATGGCCCCCTTTTTCCGTTATCTTTAACTGTCCGTTACTCTCTCTCCTCCATCTCATTTTCTTTCTCTGCCAAGTCACCTATCACGGCCACATCATCATCTTCTCCGGCATCGATCGCCAGCCGGCCAAATTTCTGGTCGGCGACCTTCATATATTAAAAAAAAAAAATTATTTTCTCTCTCCTCTCTCTCTAGAAAATTTTTTTTTCCTCACCCTCTCTCTCTTTAAAACTTCGGAGTTTTAGAGAGAGAGAGAGAGTGAGGAAAAAAAATTTCTAGAGAGAGAAAGAGGAGAGAGAAAATAATTTTTTTTTTTTAAATATTTGAATGTCGCCGGCCGACGACCCCGGCCGGAGAAGATGATGATGTGGCATTGTAGGTGACTTGGCAAAGAGAGGAAATGAGGAGGAGGAGTGAGAGTAACAGGCAGTTAAAGATAACGGAAAAGGAGGCTATATGGGTATTTTTGCTAATTTAGGGGGGCCAGGCGGGAAGCTGGTCACAAAGTTGGGGGCCATTAGGGAAATAACTCTTAAAGTAACCTTTCAATCATTAACGTACCTAACATTATTAAAGGTAAGATCATGATAAGTTGAAATAATAATAATAATAATAATAATATAATACCACTAACACATATGGGAGTTTTTTTTTTTTGGTTGAAAGTCGAAACACATGGGAGAGCTTGGTAGGAAGAATTAAGCTGTGGCAAATTGAGCTTATACTTTACTGACGGGAGTGAGGGATGAAATCTGTTTTATCTACCGAATATATATCAAATTTAATTCTTAAAAAGGAGTTTTGAAGTGATACTTAAAATGAAGGGACAAAGTTCACCTTGTTGGTGGAGTTTGCAGGTCACTATCACCTATTTTTGATGATGATATCCGGCCAACTTCCAACAAGTGATTGACCGCAATTGTTCAAAAATGATAGAGAACAAGAAAATCCAGACATATTCTAAAAACACATTCTATGTGGCTTGCTGTGATTCGTGATTTTGATGATTATAATTCACTAGACAACGAATCACGGCAAGCTACATAGGATGTTTGTGTAAAGTATGTTTAGATTTTCTTGTTCTCTAATATTTCTCGCAATTGTTACACCCCAGGTTACAATTTCAGAAAGAAAATGTTTCACCCTAGCTAGTCTGCTAGTCCATCGTGGCTGTTGACAAACCTGCCTGGCCATCTGTTATTGTTCAAATTAGACTCCTATGAAACCATTGAATTTATCCACAAATAGTTCGAGTTACTTGTGGGATGTAAGTACACTAAATCATGCTTATTGATCTAAATCTCTCTACCCATAAGTACAAAACATGTTTTGCTTTTACTAAACAGAATAACATGGAGTCATTGAGGGGAGTCTTCTAAATGCGCCCAAATCAAATAAACTAAAAATCAGTTTGAATGTGTCCTTCAAATGAATTAGATATCACAACTAAAACATAAATAAATATAAACCACCTTAATTTGTTTGACTTTTTTTCTCATGCTTGGTATTTGACTGGGTTTTGTTAGTTTCAAACTTTCAATCAAATGAAACCAAGACAAAACACAAATAAACATTTTAAGCAACTCAAACTTAATTTTGCCTTAGAGTTATAAATGGAAAATATTATCAAAAGAAATAGAGAAAAATGAATTTCATCAAGTCGTTCGTACGTATTAAAGTATGCTGACATTTAAAAAAAAATGAAGATATAAGTTTGAAAGATTATTTTCTAGGTGAAAGATAAAAAGAAATTGAAAGATCATTATCCATTATGAAAGCAAAACTAAAACAACCAAATTCACAAAAGAAAAATTGAAGATCAAATCCAGTATTCAAGTTTATGATGCCCTCTTTACATACATATACACAAAAGAGTTTTAAGATTTCAATAGAGAGAGAGAGGAATTGATCTTCATCACCTTTATCCTTTGCCATGAAGTATTTTTCTCTCTCTAAGAGAAGAAAGTATTAGTAGACTTTTTAGATGAAACTGCATAACTTTTGCTTCTTGGGTAGATTGATTCTGTATTCACTTGAATATTTTCATCAAAATCAAGAGCTTTATCTTCATCAATTCTTCCAATTCCAACTGTAAAACTTCTGGGTAATTGAGGATTAATTGAATTCGTATTAGTAGATGGCAATTCAGTATTTATATTGATCTTATTCTTTAATCCTCTTTGAGAAGCAGCTCTAATTAATTCTCTATAATCTTCATCACCTATATCACTCATTCTTGTTGATGATGAACTTTTAGTACTATAACTTTTTGGTAAATTGGGTACTGCACCGGCAGGGTAGGAGGGTGTTCCTGCACAATCAAGCATCTTCTCAATATAAATGTCTCTAGCTTTGCATAAAATTCTATAAGGTTTCTTGATGCACCTTATTAGCATGCTTTCATTGTTGCTTACTTTCTTGCCACCCATAATCTTCTTTTTATTTTTTAGACTTCCTAGTAGAAATTAGGGAAAACAGAGGTAGTGGATTGAAGTTTAATTTTGTAGAGAAAGAGATAGAAGTGAAGAGATGTGGAGGTTTTGAAGGATTAAATAGAGTTGGGGTTGATGGATTTTTAGAGAGAGGGAGACAAAGAGAGGATGTAGGTCAATCGTGTGAGTTTGGGATGGATACAAAGTTTGTTGTGTATTTTAAAGGGGTTTGAAGAGAAGAATAGACTTCTTCACAAAATGAAGTTACATTGAAAGTGAAGAATTTTATAGACAAATATTCCTATGTAATGATGACTATATGGGTAGTCTCTTACCAAAATAAACATGAAAAAAGAATTCTTGTACTCATTAAATTTTTGGGTACAATTTAAGTTTTGAAAATAAGTATTATTTAATTTAGATATTTTTCAATTAAAAACTAATGCATTTTTTTTTTTTGACAAAAACAACTAAAGCCTTTAATACAAAAATTTATTATGAGATATAATTTTATTAGAATGATAAAACATCCAAAAACAACTAAAAAATATTGAGATACATATGAAACACGTATATGTACTTAGCATTTGATGGTAGAAGGAAATATATTCTTTCTTTATTCTTGATATAACTTTAATACCCCTTAAAAATTGGTCAGAACTCAGCCCCAAGAGGCTTTGTGAAAATACTAGTTGTTGAGGTATGTGTGAAACACGTAAATGTGCGTGACGGATCGAGATGACGAGATCCGACTATCAAGAAGAATTTAAGATATTTGAAGATAAAATTTAAAGTCAGTCTATAGACTATTATGGATTGAATACTTACAAAGAGAACTTACAAAGAGAATTTAAGATATTTGACAGTTCGGCATGGTTGTTAGTTGTCACAAGCACCTTATTCAAACCCTGTTAGGAAAAAAAAAGAAAATAAATACTTCAACTAAATAAAAGAAACATGGTGTTTTAATCATTAAATCAAATTTCGAAACTAACAACTTCATGCAACAACAATAAAGAGATTCATATTTGATTTAACATCATTTCTAACTTAATATAAATCGTAACATATACACGACAATATATAATTTGGTCGGTTCGGTTTCGGCGATTTTCAAAAACCCAAACCGAAACAAAACCAAACTAAGATCAATTGATTGCTTTTTCAACTGGACCGAGTCAAATATTGTTCTGGTCGGTCCAAAACTCATTGGATTTCAGTTCGGCCAAATTCGACCTAATCGGCTTGGTTGAGTATTGCTCACCCCTATCCGGCTGTCTGTCCCTTTGGGTTAAAATTTTATTCTTTTTGAGAAGGGTTAAAATCAGACCAACTTTTTATGGAGATTGACCGACCAGTAAAAATAGAATCCTCAACCGTATGACGTGTTACCTTTTCTTACGTGTCAATGAATCAATTCCCACGTATAATCAATAGTCACCTGTCCACTTGTTCTTACACTTGTTTTTGTTCTTTTTTTGGTTGACGATCTTACGCTTGTTTGTTACCACCCATCATTTTTCAACGGCATGGAGTAACTTTTTTGGTTACCCATAAATGAAATCTCTAAGCTACATGTATGCTATCCTACAAAATTTTATTTTTGTTCAATAAAGAAAGTTATCAAACAAAAGTAACTAATTTAGACATGTCTTAAATAACGATTATAAAGAAATACAAAAAAGTAAAAGTATAAGACGCTATTGAGAGGAAAATACACGTTTTCTTTCTAAATAATACAATAGGTAAAAAGAAATTATTTCTTGTTCGTGCAGAGACAAAACGAAAATTCTTATTTATCGTAAAAAGAGTTTTTTATTAGAATGATATTTCGTGTAAAAAACTATTATTATTTTACAAAAAGATTGTTATTGTTTTACTGTCAACTGAATAATTATTGTTCAAAATTAAATTGATTAACAATACTTCGAAAAAAAACATTTTTTAAATTATTTTACAAAAGAAAAGAATAAAGTTTGGCAAAATAGATAACTTTGATTAACAATTTCCTAGCTTTATTTAACATTTGTCTAATTCAAATGTGATCAATTAGGTGCAAATTTTTTTTTTAAAGGAAATTAGGTGCATACTAAGATATGGTTTTTGGAATCTTATCCGAAGTACTTTCTATGTCTTAAAAAGTGAATTCTTATAATTTATATTTGTCCATTAAAGGTCTTTCAACTTATGGCTTTTAAAAGTCTATGTACCATTATTATATCAGTTTTATGATTTTACTTCGTTCTCATTCTCTACTACACATACATCTTATGTGGTTTGCTGTGATTCGTTGTCTAGTGAATAAGAATCATCAAAAACACGAATAACAGCAAGCCATATAGAACGTATTTATAGAGCATGTCTGGATTTTCTTGTTCTCTATCATTTTTTGTGATGAGACATCATTAAAATTTGGTGGGTATGTGTTTATTTCACCGTGTGATTATCATTTGATGCTATGAAGTAGTGAGTTTGATAAAGAAAAGGGGAAGTCAAGTAGGTCACTTAACACCTTGATCCAATATCTACTGCCTTGTGATCAGTAGCAGAGCCATAAATTTTTCTTGGAGGGGGCACAATTAAACAGTTAAAAACCGTCAATAATGACGAATTGCGGAGCTTCATTACTAACCTCTATCAAAATTAGTTATAAATCTAAATTGCAAAAAAAATCATATGTTGTCCAAACCAATAACCTCTATATGTCATAGCAACACTATCAACTGATTAGGCTACACCTAACTGTAACTTGTTTTTGATAAAATTTAAATATAAATAAATAACATTTGCAGTTAAATTAAATAATGTTAGGAAATATACATAAAGATGAAGAATTAATAGGACCTAAGGGGCAAATAACTCTATCTGAAGTTGGACGATTTTACAAAGAAATAGGAACAAAAAAATTTGATTAAAAAAAGTAAGAGTTAAAAAGAAAGTTTGAGGTACGAATTAGATAACTAAAAACATAGTAAGGACAAAAATAAATTAGAATTTAACTCTCACACTACGACCAAAAGCCAATTCAACAATACTCAATAATTAAAAGATAAAAACAATAATTGGATTTATAATGATCAATAGTTATTATAAAATGATCACGTATTTTGTCACAACTCGTAAGACGTCTGACCAAATTTATATCATTTTTATTCCTACAAGTAACAATCCATTCCTCAAACTCGAGTTGATTTTAAATGGATTAGTCTTGTCAACATTTTCATAAAATTATTTGTAAAAAACTAACTGATAAATTAAAAATAGTTTGCCTAATCTTATTATTAAACCTTTAATCTGTAAATTAAAAATAGTCTTCTCAAACTCCTAAAGTTACTTTGAATTAAAACAAAATATGTCTAAAGTTTTTGATAGAGTATAATAAAAAATTTCGTCAATGTATTTCATAGGTTGTGTTTTAATAATGACTGGTCTAATATGATTAAATCACTCTTGACAGAAAAATATGACTAAATCAATGTTATATCCGTAGTTATATTTTTAAGTCTAATAGAAGCAATAGACAAAGAGATCAACTATCCCCTTTCCTCTTTATGATTTGTATGGAAGCCATGTCTAGAGTACGTACTCCTTAACATTTTACGTGGAAAAAGTCTCTTCAATAGGTATATAATATCTTAAATTTTGTCCACCACCTTTTGATGTAACGGTTGGACACCTCTCTTAAGCCTGTGAAGTCGTGGGATCGAGTCTCTGTAGGAGCAGTTTGTCATCAAGATTTATTCATGTAATTTAGACAATATATAAAATAAATATTGTAATAAATTTGTCTAGGCCTCTTTTATATTGTCGGACTTTAAGCCTCTTTCATTATGGTTTAAATTTGATGGTTAAAGTGCTCATCACATCATCATAATGTATCAATGTCTTGTAACGACTAATGTAGATCGTAGTGATTTCTCAAAAAAAAATTATATCAATTTTGAAATTCATACTTGTTGGAATCGGAGCCAATTTTGGCTCGACCCGATTCGTCAAACTTAGAAAAGGAATGCACCATTCGTCTCGTCGAGCTCTTCAATTTAGAGTCAAGAATCACTCAAATCCAATTCCGGATAAATGAGAAATTCAAGTTTAAAGTTTGGACGAAAATCGGTTAAGTTTAGGAACAAAACATCAAAAGGGACAAAGTTAGATTGGGGGTCATTTCAGCGAAGCAAACTTGTCCAAATCTGGACGGCTAGCGTTCATCGCGCGGGATTGCGCCAGATCCAACGCCGGGCGTTCATCCCGATTCAGGCACACTTCAGGATCTCTCTAGATCTTCATCTAACATCATCTGGTTAGCTCTGTTGGGCATGGTTCGGGACAGAACCAATGAAATCCAACGGTGGGCGTTTCTTCCTTGTTTTTAAGCCAAATCGGACGCTCCAAATTACAACCGAAATATCCAGTTAAATAACCAACTCTTCTCAAAGAGTTGTGTCCCAAAAACTAAGAGTTTTGTCTCCAAAACTCAAGAGATATGTCCCAAACTAATGTGCATACTCGATTCCTATATAAACCCACCAAACCCACTTCATTTTTCATCAATCAAATTCATTCTCTTCTTCTCTTCCCTTCTAACAATTAGAGGTTCTGGTTTGCCTAGAATATCTGATTGAGAAATATTTGTAGGGGTTCTAGTTTGTCTAGAATATCTAGAAAAAGAAAGAAAGAAGTTTCGAGTGAAGTTTGAATTTCCGAAGCGTCTAGAAGATCATCCGCTTTAGTCCAAGAGCTCATAATATTTACAAAGGTTCGTCCCCTTTCAGAATATAGAAGTACCATCTTAAAATTCTGAAAGGAAAGTCGTTGTATCACGAAGACATACACCCTAACGTTTGGTACTGTTACGGGGGTGTAAAATATCTTAAGGAAAGAGAATTTATTCTCGCCTCGACTACATTAAGATCTATCTCAGTTAATCCGAAAGAAGGAATATTGATAAATCATTATTCTTTAATAGTGTATTTCTCTATAAGTTAGAGAAAGGAAACTCTGTCTAAATTAAGCCAAGACAGAGAGGAATCGGCTTATCGATTGATAACCAGAGGAACAACAATACTAACATCATGTTTGTAGATATCTTTGTACAAACAGCCTTTGTTATTAGACTTAATTCGAGATTTAGGGATTACTCGGTCTTTAAAAGATTTAGTAATTTGAAGGGGAGCCAGTGCGATCGCACAGGTCGCGCTCACTCAAACACGCCTCTGCAAGGAGAATTGATCATTAAGATTTAAGAGAAAGTCTTGATCATCATATTAATATATGAGAAAGCTACTTTATGACATTACCAACTTCTAGTCTTCTACAATTCTATCATTAGGTATCTTATGATGTGATCCAGTTAGGATAATGGGTATATGTTAGAGAATGAAACATCAAATATATGAAGTCAAATTATTGATGTTCAAAGAGTTGAATTGGTTTAGATATTTCCAACAGTTTCATTTTAATATCTAAATTGGCCATTTTCTCCTTCAATAATTCCAATTTTGAACATTTTTTATGTTGGGAAGATTGAATCACAATTTTGACTTCTTGAGCTAGTCAGGGAAACTATCATAATCTCAGTCCCACTTATTAATCAGGAATTTATATTGCTTGATCTTTTGAACCAACAATTTCTATTTTGAGATACCTTTGTTCTGTATTTAATAGGGTAGCCAAAGAATTCATCATAACTTCACCAAATTTTAGAAATCTGACATATATTTAATTTTGTGATATCATTGTGTCCAGGGAGTTAGTTCTCAATAGGACAAATATTGAACCAGATTCTATTATAAATAATAAAGGATATCAAATGAGAACCTATGGTACAATATATCGAACGAAAAACACCAGATTTTCATAGATGATACTAACAGCTAACATTGTTCCGAAACCCTAAAGACCCTCAGAGGGAAAACTCACATTTATGACAAGAGCAGACAACCTTATACACGCCATAGGGTTACGTTAGAGTTAAAATATTGCATAAGTTATGATTACACAACAAACATGATGGAAGCAGAAGAGAAGCTGGGGACAGAGGTATTTGAAGCACCACAACAAAACCGTGTGATGAGTCATCATCCTATGGTGGCAATATCTCATAAGGATCTTGGTCCTATATACGTTTAACTATAGGTGACAACCCTTCGTGTGATGATCCAACACAATATAGGAGCAATGTGGGTGCCTTGCAATATCTTTTGTTTACATGACCTGCCAATGCCTTCGTTGTCAATCGTGTTCTCCAATTTATGCATAATCCAACTATGCTTCATTGGCAAGCAGTGAAATGTATTTTACGATACTTAAATTAAAGCACACTTTTAACTTTGATCTTATAATTTCCCCGACCTCAATGTTTGTCTTTGCATGTGCTTATTCTGAATCTGATTGGGCAAGAATACAAGTGGATATTGCACATTTCAAGGTGGCAATCTTATTTTATGGAGCTCTCGCAAACAACGTAATGCTGCCAGGTCAAGCACTTTGAGGTCTCGCTAGAGCTACATTTGAAGTCATGTGGATTGAGTTTCTTCTCTCAGAAACTTCGGGTCACTTCTAATCCAATTTTTCACGGTCACACAAAGCATATAGAGTTGGATTTCCACTTAGTTCGTGAAAGGGCACATAATCGAAAGCTTCAAGTTCGATTTATCACCTCGGGCGATTAAATTGCCGATATTACGACTAAGCCTATGGGAACTGCTCCTTTTGAACATTTTAGAGTCAAGCTCACTGTTGATGGGTCATCGTCTCACGGTGCCAATATCTCATAAGGATTTTGATGCAGATTATTGTGGGTCTCTCGGCCAAGATAATGGGCCTCACGGCCCAGAGATCAAGTAGGTCTCACGGCTGAGTCACCTAGGTCTAGAATTAAGAGTTTCCAAGTTTAGGCATTTTATTTGTTTAGGAGTTTCCAAGTTTAAGTGTTTTATTTATTTAGGAGTTTCCAAGTTTGGGTATTTAATTTGTTTGTCAATTAAGATTAGTAGCAATCAAGGAAACTAGAGTTTAGTAATTATTTCCTTCTTAGTTTGTGCGTATTTAGAAATGTCTAAAATTCTATTAAAAGGGGTTCAGTCTGTCCTTCTTATTTACATATTCGAATAATCAAATAAAAACTATCTTGGTTGCATCTTTTTTCTAAGTTAATTAGTCGTTATTTTGCTTAGTTTCTCGTTAGTTTAATTACTTGCTTCAATTCCGCCGCGTCTACATCAGATTAGGTTCCTAAAATCTCTGTAATTAACGTTTATCTTTAGATTAAGAGTTATCTCATGTATCCATATGTGGTATTTATCTGACGCGGCGAAAAACTCAGAAAAAAGAATTAGATCTGTATCAAAAAGTTATGAAACTCAGAAAAAGACTTTAAATCTCCGTCCTAAGTCTTATGGAATCCGAAACTCACCACACTTGATCATTCGTTGCGCATTGTAAACAGTCTTCATAGTGGACCAGTTACATTCACTATTTTGTTTGACCTTCTGTTTTATGTGCAACAATATTTCTTTGGGACGTGATCCACTATTAGTTAAACTCTTAACAATTCCAGATTCAACCGAGACGCATATCCATGACATGTGAGATCCTTCTCAAGTTGGTGGTTGTGATGTCCATTGATTTCTTTGGGACGTGATCCACTATTATAGAAATTAGAACCAAATTGGATTTGTGTCAACAGATAACCCGACATATTTCGTGTGACAGAATGTGAGGAAATGTTTCGTAAAAACATAGCACGAAATATTTCGTGGCTGCAAATTTTGTTCGTGATGCAACAGTGAAAATCGAGTTGAAGAAGAAAAATTTGAAAAGAAGATGAACGTATTATTACCTCTTCAATATCATCAAGACCAAGCCATTTTTTAGTATTTATGTCTTCTTCAATACATTAGGTTTGTTCTCCATGTTTTTAGGGTTTAGTGATGAGAAGAAAATCAAACTTTGGAGAAAAAGATGAAGAAAATAAGAAAAGTTGGAAGTTGTCCTATTTTTAGATCCCTGAGAAGATTTTTTTTTTTTTTTTATGAGATAAGAATATTTCTTTTAAGTTTATAAAAATAACTTCTACTTTTTTTTTTACAGTATCTTCTAAAATTTATTTTTTTCTTTGAACTCCCACAATTAGGAGCCTCTTAGCAACAAAAAGTCAATCTTATTTGACTAGTTTTAAAGAAAGTCTTTATTCTCGGAGAATTTTCTTTATACCCCAAAGTCGCGGCCTTCTTAAACCTAATCAAACTAGAATTAACAACTTCTAAACAAATAAAATACTAAAATCTTAAATGTTGTGAAGTTTTGTAAAAATATAAAACTGCCAAAAACAATAATTCTCTAATAACCAAACTAAGAAACTGCTAAATTAACTAGATTTGATGACATCTAAGATTCTTGGAAAATTTTCTGAAAAATCTCCCTGCATCATTATCTTATGTAACTATTTTACCTATAAATATAAGGCATGTCATTCCAGACGACGATATCCTATCTTCAAGCTTCAACAAACTCGAAACTCTGTTAGAACCTCTGATCGAGACGACCACTCGACCTGCTCCAGGAGACAAACCTGACCAACTATCCCATAGAGTCGAAGTTCTGGCCACTCTAGGAGCCGAGCTACCTCCGACGATACAACACGGTGATATCCTCAGCATTCCACCATTTAATATTCACTCTACATTATAGTTTGCTGACTTGACCGTTAGAGTCCCCTTGGCCGGCACCATCCCGATGTCTCCAAGGCTTCACGGTTCAACTCGTTTTTTGTCTGTCTACAGGTCCGACCAGAACTTCGTCCATCTCAAGGTCTATAGCCCAAGTTGTCGGTGACCCACTAATCGACGTTCTGTTAATTGTGTGATTTTCTACCGTCTACACAGATTATTTTGCAATTTATTGGTAGTCCTTTTTTTCTAATTTTTGGTAACGAGAAACTTTCCTTAACATAACCACATAATTTAATATTTTTCTAGAAGAAATCTCACTAGTTAGAAGCTCGTTACAAATTGTTTTCATCAAATTTCACATCTAGGGAGAAAGTTTATATCCTCTTTCGAACACTGGATACTGAATGAAAAAAAAGACAAACTGAAATTTGACCTACTATCTTCATACTTATTGAGAGAGATCATAATTTATAGTATCATAATGTGTAAAAAACAATTGTTTTGAGTCACGGTAAATATATTAAATAGAACATGAAATTTGGTTCGAGGACCAAATTCTGAAATTCCATTTTTGTCTTTAGACACCAACTAAGTTTTTAATATTGGCCAAATTTTGAAATGGCCCAATATCCAACTACTAAACAACCCTGGCTATTACTTCATATTTCATCCTAAACTTAAGTTGTAATTCTTGGAAGATAGATGCAAACTGAGATTTTTGACTGAAGACTTGAGTGATTTTATAGATTAGGTGTTCGAGAAACTATTGGGAGACCCATTCAATTAAAAAAGACGAATTGTTTGAGGTTTTTTGGGTTCAATATTTTGTAAAAACATTCCAGATAGAGAAACTTCATCGAAGCTCTCTTGCATTCTAATTTAGACAATTTGTTTTCAGTTAACGGTGATTCTAGACTACAATCAATAAAGGGAAGATGATTTTGATTGTTTCAGGGCTTTTTGTTAAGAGAATTTCCATTTCTTTTAGTGATTTCTAGTTGCAAACCAGTTGCAAGCACTTGAAACCACTGCCAAGTCTTTTATTTCAACAAAACATCAAGTGCAACCGTATACAAATCATTTCAAACACTTTGGAAATCATTGCAATCATTTTGCATAGCATTTGTAAACGGTTTGCAATCTATTGCACCCTTGTTGAAAAATTTGCAAATAGTTGCAAACGCCAGCAAACTCTTTGCGAAAAATTAGAAATACTATGCAAACCACTACAGACATTTTGTAAATTGTGTGTTAATACTAATTATAGAAAAATTTGCAAATCATAGCTGCAAACACTATGGAAACCATTGCAAATACTATGCAAACCACTACAAATGGTTTGCAAATTATTACAAACAGTTAACAACCTATTGCATTTAGTTCTTCCGAGCAAGTCCGCGTTTTCCTCGGGCGGTGGAGAGTGGAGACTAGAATTGTTGAAATAGCAAAAGTTTTGGGAAACTTAAATTTTTTTCTATTGGAAACCTAGGATGGGGTGCCTTTAAATAAGCAGGACACCCGGGCATCTAAGTCGGGTAGTAGTACCGGGCTTGTTAATTGGGTTATATGAGTTGTATCTGAGGAAAGCCCAAGCCCGTCCATCAACTATAGGTTGTCAAGGCATGCAGTACCCATGCGGGCTTTAGGTTGATTCTAGGCGGACCTTAGTGTTTCTGGGCCGGACTTCCGGCTCTCAGGTATGACTCCCACGCTAGTCATCGGGTCTCTGCCACGTGGACCTAACGTGTACATATCTCAAACCTCAATCAAAACCAATTGAAACTGAGATAATAATAATAATAATAATAATAATTTTCAATCGGTACTAGTTTGAGGTTTACATAAGTAGAGAGTTAATGAGCAAGACCTCGAAGTATATGACCAACTTTTTCCTAACAACTTCCTTAAAAGGTTTTAATACTCCGAGAGAGAGAGAGAGAAAAATTTTGTCAATTTCATTTCATATGAACTACAAAGAGACTTAATTAATAACCCATTCCAATATAAACTAAAATCAATTAAGATTGAGGCCAGATTCATATTTATGATAAAAAAAATAGAATCAGAAATTTAATTATCCTCTTCATTAATAATTAGGGTTATTTCCCAAATGACCCCCAATTTGTGACCAGCTTCCTGCCTAGCCCCCTAGATTAGAAAAAATAGCCATATGGCCCTCTTTTAGTGGTTACCGTGACAACACCGTGAAATCCTACTTTTCTCTACCGCAAATACCCTTCCGTGTTTTAGGCGTGCCTGACAACCACGCTCCCATCAAATCGAGACATTAAATACCATACGTCATCCCAGATTTACCTTTCCCCCACGCCCGTCGTTTCTTGGAATGACAACAACAACCCTTCGCCTTCACCTACCCACCCAGATTTAACTTTCTTCTTCTTCTGGTTCATTCTTTCTCTCACTCTTCTCTCTCTAAAACTCTGCTTCATTCACCATACTTTATTCTTCTTCTTCTTCTCATCTGATTTTCCCCAAAATTCTTCCATGGACGACAAATATCATCCCCTTTATCCAATAGAAGATCTGATCGATGTTCAGGTTCACTATGGTGGTTATTTTCCTGATGACATCGATTTGAACCATATTCACCACACACAGTACATTGGTGGAGATGTAGTTATATTTTAAGACATTGATGTCCCTCTTACGAAGGAGTGGACGCTCCTGAAGTTCCTTGGCGCCGCGTGCAAAGGGTTTAAGTTGCCAGAGGGGACGCTTGCGCTTAGTTTGTGGGCAATTGTTCAAAGCAAGTCCTTTATTGGTATGGTCTTAGACGATGAAACATTGAACCTTTGCTTTCTGAAGGCTAGAACTTTGAGAAGGGGCGGTGGATATCTCCATTTTTTTCTTGTGGTTGAACAACCAGAAGTTCCCCCCCCCCCCCCACCACCATGTCTGCACCTTGAATGGCATGGTGAATGGCATAACCCCCCTAAAATGGACAGGTTTAAGTCGAAGGGTGGACATTGGTTGTGGGAAAGAATTTCCACAAAAGGGTTGAGGTTACTAGAAGAACAGAGGAAGGGCAATAGGATAATGTTGACTAGAGCATTAAAACGAAGACCTAACCTGATCATTATTGATTCTGATGATGAGATCGAACAAAAAAGAGGTGATTTTGCTACCGGGTCTGGTAGTGGTCCAGAACCTTCAGGGGGGCGAATGGGAGATGATTCATCATCAACATCAACAGATTCATCATCGACACCAACAGATTCGTCAGATTCAGGTTCAGAAGTTAGACAACCAGATATTAACCAGAACGAACAAGATTTTGGTGATCAGTAAACCGAAATTGATCAACCAGATATAGATTTTGGAGAAGGCACGGAAGTTGATGGAATGGAGGAAGACATAGGTGGAGATACTGAGGTTGATACGATGGATGAAGATTTGGGGGGTCAAACGGGAAACAATCAAATGGAGGAAGGTTTGGGGGGCCAAACAGGAAACAATCAAATGGAGGAAGATTAAGGGGGTCAAACAGGAAACAATCAAATGGAGCAAGATTTAGAGGTATGAACACAAACAAACCAAGTTGAGGAGGATTTTGGGGGTCAAACCGGAAACGATGAAATTGAGGAAGATTTAGGGGTAAGAACGGAATCAAACCAAGTTGAGGGAGCATTTAGGGGGTCAAACAGGAAATGATCAACGAAATGTAGAGGTTGGGGTAGAAACCGTAAGAACCCAAATGGAAGAGGATGTATGGGGCCAAACAGGAAATGACATTGACTGGGCCAACTTTGATTGGGATCAGTTTATGTCAAGTGATGATGATACATGGAGATCGATACTAAGACAGATGGTGGGGGCAGAAGAGGTTATAGTAGGAGGAACTGAAGGAGGGGATGAGGATAATCCTACTGAAGAAGAGGAGGGTTGTAACTTAGATGAGAATGTTGATCCTCAAGAAGGTTATCAGAGTATGGATTCATCAGAGGACGAAGATGATGAATACGACTCAAGATTCGATGAATATTTAGATTTTGTTCAAGGGACTCGGAATATATACATGGCAGAGGAGGCAGGGACCGAAAGAGAAGTTGGGGAGCAACAACTGGTGGCAGGCATGATGTGGCCAACCATTAATGAGGCCAGATCATTCATCAGGTCATATGTCATCTCTCATCATTTCACATTCAAACAAGTGAAGAATGAGAAGAAGAGGTTGAAGTACAGATGTAAGGAACCGAGTTGTGAGTGGAGGGTTTACATTGGTCTTATGAGTGATGGCAACACTTATAGGGTTGGGTCGAAATGTAATTTTGTGCATACTTTTGCTGCTGATGTTGAAGATAAAAATCCAATGGCCAATTCTCGGTTAATAGCACAGGGTCTGTTGGAGAAATTTATACGAAACCAAGACATGACGGTTGATCCTATAATGAAATGGGTAAGGACTCGTCATGGGGTTAATGTGACTTACAAAGTTGCCTGGAATGCTAAGAATATCATGTTGGAGAAGATTAACGGGAATCTTGGCTATTGTCTCGCACCAGAAATGGCAAGACAGATACTTCTATCTAACCCAGGTAGCATTGCAACTGTTTCAAGGGATGACAACAGTGGCAAATTCACAGGTATGTGTCTCTCTTTCAAATACAGTATTGATGGATTCTTGAGTGGGTGTAGACCAGTACTAGGTCTTGATGGGTGTTTTCTGAAAGGTGAATATGTTGGTGTATGCCTGTCATGTCTCTTGATGCTTGTAATGGGCTTTTCCAATAGCCATATACATCTGTCGAAATGAGTGTAAGGAAACCTGGACTAGGTTCCTTTAGACTGTTGGAAGTCATCTACAGAGGCACCCTCAGCCTCTTACAATTATTTCAGGCCGACAAAAAGGTTTAGTTGATGCAGCAGATATTGTATTTGGTCCTGGTAGGCATAGGTACTGCTTCAGGCACATGTACAAAAACTTCAAAAGGGTCCACCCTGGTCTGCATCTTGAAGAATTGGCTTGGAATGCAGCCAAGTCATATACTAGGAGTGGGTTTAATAGGTGGATGACCGTATTGGAAAGTACCAGCTTAGTCGCCAAACATGGGCTTATGAGAGAAGACCCAAGTACATGGGCACGATCTCATTTTGATGAAGCTGCTAAATGTAAGTACATCACCAACAACTTCTCTGAGAGCTTCAACAGTCAAATATTGAAGTTCAGAGACAAACCTTTGTGCAAGATTATTGAAATTTACTGGATGATGGTTATGTCATCTATTTATAACCGAAAGATGAAGGTCAGGGGATGGAAACAGGACGGATTGGTACCAAAAGTAGACAAGGAGTTGACAAAAAGGAAGGAGGGCATTAGGCACTACATTGTTGTGCATGGAAGATCTCTGATTTGCCATGTGTGCATGCAGTGGTTGTTATAGTGCCCAGGCGAGAAGATCTGACACAGTAAGATTTATTTTCCCTATTGGCCCCCTTTCCTTATGTTAAAATTTTGAACTAAGTTTGAACTTATACTATGTTATCATTTATTCATATATAGGTATTGCAGTCCCTTCTTCACTGTTGAAGCCTTTACGAAGACGTATGACCATCGAGTTGTCCCAATTCCTGATGAATCCATGTGGGGAGAGGTAAACTTTTCCTTTTTGGCCCCTTTCCTATTTAGCCCCATTTTCCCTATTTAGCCTCTTTTTCCTATTTAGCCCCCTTTCCTATTTACCCCCCCTTTCACAACGTATGCCTTATGTTCTTTTCCTGTTTGACCTGGTTGCAGCCCCAATATGTAGTAAGACCTCCTGTACTTACAAGACCACCAGGCCGAGCAAGGAAGAAAAGAAGGTGAGATCGAGACGAAGATGGTCGTTACATCTGCACAACTTGTGGTAACAGAGGTCACAACAAGAAGAGTTGCAGAGGAGCCCCCCACCGGATGCACCAAATGTAGGGAAATCATCTTCAGGAGGTCGAACTCAGAGTCAGCAAGGAAGAGGTAGAGGAAGAGGCAGGAGAGCCACTGGATGGGGTCAAGGAAGAGGAGGTGGACGGAAAGGGAGAGGGGGCAATTCAGGAGGTCGAACTCAGACTCAGCCAGGTAGTCAGCATAGTGAGCATACTCAGCAAGGTAGTCAGTACAGTGAGCAGACCAGCAAGGTAGTCAGCACAGTGAGCAGACTCAGCAAGGTAGTCAGCAGCAAAGTCAGGAGCGAAGTCAACAACAAAGTGTAGCCAGTCTGCAAAGTGTAGTCGGACAGCAAAGTCAGCGAACCCAATCGCGGCCTTTCACTAGGCCAAGGTTAGTAATTCCTGGGAGGTCCGACACACCGCCCCTCTTCACCGAGCGAAGGGGTCGAGGAGGACGACGCACAACCTACTTTATTATGAGTCGAGACCCGGGCGGCCTGTGATAGCTTTTGAAACGTCTTTTGATGTTGACGAATGATGTTTAGTTTAGTTAGGATTACTGTTTTGGACATGGTGTTTTTACTTGGTATTTTGGACATGGTGTTTTTACTTAGTGTTAAGGTTTAGTTTGGACTTGGTATTTTGAATGTTTATGAATGATGTTTTGAACTTGGTATTTTGGATGTGTTTATGAATGTGTTTTGAACTTGGTATTCTGGATGTGTTTATGAATGTGGTTTGAACTTGGTAAATTGATATGTTTAAGATTGTTGTATGTTTAAGATTGTTGTTTGGAACATTGTATCTTTCAACCTTTTTCCATGTGACCCCCTTTTCCCATATGTGACACATTTATCTGTTGACTCCAACCAACAACAGTTAGAATAAAGATAGGCAAAATAAAATGTCATTCATACTGAAATTTGTTACAAAGCTTATAGGTTACATAACATTCTTCTTCATAAAATCCTTACAGAACTCATCATAAGGAACTTCACTACATACCATCTTACACTTTCCTTTGGGTGCTTCAACCTTTTCAATCCATTCCGAGACTCAATCGAATTTGTTGCAAGTACTACAAGTAAAGAATTTTCTCTCATAATTTTGAGTCGTTAAGGAAGTTCAGATCACCCTCTTACCTGTGCAATGTGGTCTCGAACAAGGTGTATCTTTCCATGGGCATTCCTTAGCCCAATGATCAAGTTGACCACAATTGAAGCAGGGTTTAGGCAAATCTGAAGCACTTGAGCCATTTCTTGAAACCGGTGAAGATTTTGAGACATTTGATCCAATTTTTTACTTTCTCCTTCGCTTCATCAAGCCACTGGAAGCTAGGGCATGTAATAAACTGACAAGCTAGGTATTTTCGAACTTTACCTTCCCTGTTCTTCGCAGCCGAAACACATCGAATGCCTATACATTTTGTAGCTTTGCAGGGAGTGTAGATCCATGGACAATCTAACCCGTAATGTGTTTTTCATCACAAATTTGACATATCTAGAGAGAGAAAAGTTGACTTGACCGTTAGAGTCCCCTTGGCCGGCACCATCCCGATGTCTCCAAGGCTTCACGGTTTAACTCGTTTTTTGTCTGTCTACAGGTTCAACCAGAACTTCGTCCATCTCGAGGTCTATAGCCCAAGTTGTCGGTGGCCCACTAATCGACCTTCTGTTAATTGTGTGATTTTCTACCGTCTACACAGATTGTTTTGCAATTTATTGGTAGTCCTTTTTTTCCTAATTTTTGGTAACGGGAAACTTTCCTTAACATAACCACATTATTTAATATTTTTCGGAAGAAATCTCACTAGTTAGAAGCTGGTTACAAAATTTTTTTCATCAAATTTCTCATCTAGGGAGAAAGTTTATATCCTCTTTCGAACACTGGAAACTGAATGAAAAAAAAGACAAACTGAAATTTGACCTAGTGTTTTCATAGTTATTGAGAGAGATCTTAAGTTATAGTATCACTATGTGTAAAAAAAACAATTGTTGTTGGTTAGATGAGAAGATGTCATCGCCCTCCATCAAAACATCACAATCGATGTTTTGAGACACGGTAAATATATTAAATCGAACATGAAATTTGGTTCGAGGCCCAAATTCTGAAATTCCATTTTTGTCTTTAGACACCAACTATGTTTTTAATATTGGACAAATTTTTAAACGGCCCAATATCCAACTACTGGACAACCCTGGCTATTACTTCATATTTCATCCTAAACTTAAGTTGTAATTCTTAAGATAGATGCAAACTGAGATTTTTGACTGAAGACTTGAGTGATTTTATAGATTAGGTGTTCGAGAAACTATTGGGAGACCCATTCAATTAAAAAAGACGAATTGTTTGAGGTTTTTTGGGTTCAATATTTTGTAAAAACATTCCAGATAGAGAAACTTCATCGAAGCTCTCATGCATTCTAATTTAGACAATTTGTTTTCAGTTAACGGTGATTCTAGACTACAATCAATAAAGGGAAGATGATTTTGATTGTTTCAGGGCTTTTTGTTAAGAGAATTTCCATTTCTTTTAGTGATTTCTTGATGCAAACCAGTTGCAAGCAATTGAAACCACTGCCAATTCTTTTATTTCAACAAAACATCAAGTGCAACCATATACAAACCATTTCAAACACTTTGGAAATCATTGCAATCATTTTGCATAGCATTTGTAAACGGTTTGCAATCTATTGCACCCTTGTTGGAAAATTGCAGATAGTTGCAAACTCTTTGCAAACGCCAACAAACTCTTTGCGAAAATTGCAAATACTATGCAAACCACTACAGACATTTTGTAAATTGTGTGTTAATAATAATTACAGAAAAATTTGCAAATCATAGCTGCAAACACTATGGAAACCATTGCAAATATTATGCACCCACTGCAAACGGTTTGCAAATTATTACAAACAGTTAACAAACTATTGCATTTACTTCTTCCGAGCAAGTCGGCGTTTTCCTCAGGGCGGCGGAGAGTGGAGACTAGAATTGTTGAAATAGCAAAAGTTTTGGGAAACTTAAATTTTTTTTCTATTGGAAACCTAGGATGGGGTGCCTTTATATAAGCATGACACCCGGGCATCTAAGTCGGGTAGTAGTACCAGGCTTGTTAATTGGGTTATATGAGTGGGTAAGTGTATCTCTGAGGAAAGCCCAAGCCCGTCCATCAACTATAGGTGGTCCAGGCATGCAGTACACATGCGGGCTTTGGGTTGATTCTAGTCGGACCCTAGTGTTGCTGGGTCGGACTTCCGGCTCTCAGGTATGACTCCCACGCTAGTCATCGGGTCTCTGCCACGTGGACCTAACGTGTACATATCTCAAACCTCAATCAAAACCAATTGAAATTGAGATAATAATAATAATAATAATAATAATAATTTTCAATGGGTACAGAGAGAGAGAGAGAGAGAAGTTTTATCAATTTCATTTCATATGAACTACAAAGAGACTTAATTAATAACCCATTCCAATATAAACTAAAATCAATTAAGATTAAGACTTTATGATAAAAGAAAAGTTTAGAATCAGAAATCTAATTATCTTCTTCATTAATAAAACATAATGAACCAAACCATCAAAATCCTGGCCGATTTCAGATACATTAAATCGCATTACCCAAGACAAACCAGCGGCGGTATCTACAAAGTGAGAAGATATAGAAGAAGACCTGGTGGTAAATATAATCGAGATGAAGATCATGAGAAACTTTTCTTTCCAGGTTGATCTGCAAGTTTGAGAGTCTTGTCGATTAAATTTCTAGCCTTTCTACTACGGATCTCGACTCTAACGCTTGAACTTTTAACCATCTTTACATATGGTTTCTTTCTTGATTTCTTCAAAGATCTCACTTTCGATTTTATCGTTTCCACTATACTCTCCAATTGAATTGCCATCATTCTCTCTCTCTCTCTCTCTATAAAACTCACACACACACTCTCTCACTAGAAATCAACAAGGAAACTAGAAGTACTTTCTCTCTCTCTCTCTTTAGTGTTGGAGTAACAAATTTTAGACCCTTGTCAATTTTACTTGTTTTCTCTCACACCTTGCTTTCATTTCGGCTTCTATTTATCCACCCCTTCTACATAACTACCCTCCTTTTAATTATTAATTACGGATCCACCACATGGGGTTTTCTTACTTCGCCCCTTGCAACTAATTGGTATTCGAATTTACCCACTAAATTATTATTAATTGAGGCTACTCCATTAGGTTTACAATTATTTTTTTTCAAATAATATAAGATCATTTCTAGTCTACCTAGCGATGCAACAACCACAAATAGAAATTTAGTAACCTAATTCCAAGACATCGTAAGTTGTAAGTTGGTCAAAATTGAGATTGATTTTGTTACCATTACAAACAAAAGAAAACATCAACATCATCTAGGGATGGGAATTATGCCCATGGGTCCGAATCGTCTAGGGCACCCGAGCCCATCGAGGATCATGGACGCCCTTGTCCAACTCGGACACAACTCGTCCAGCCTGTCAAATTATGATTGACGAGCATAGGTTAAAATCTTTACCTGCACACGCCCCATGCGCGAACCCGTTTAGAGTCACTCACTGATACTCGACCAAATTACATCAACTTTGTGGGTGGATGAAACATAACAATCTATGTTGATAGGCCTAGTTGAGATGGTATACGATACGTTTGAGAGCAACCACACAAACCCAATGAATTCCTTCACAATGATGGCCCAAGAGAGTTCTTAGTGGGTTAGTGAAGTAGTGTTTGCTTTGAGGGGGCAAGGAGTGGGATAAGTTTATATTATCACCATCTCATAAGAATTCTTCATTAAATTCCGAAAAAAATGACACAAATGACTTCTAGTTTTGGTCTCACATTGCCTCCTTAAAATTGGGAAAAGTGTTTGGAAAATTTATAAATGAAGAAGTTAACCTTTATAAGTCATGGGCTTACTCACTATCCACCGGCCCACACCTGAATTACCAGAGCTTCTTAATGGGTTTGGGTGGGCAATGTGCAAGGTAAATTTTAAAATTGTCCGTCCGATTAACCTGCATACCTTAATAGCCATCGAAATTTGAAACTCGCCCCGCCCAGACCGATGCTTCAAGTATCCATTGACGTTTATACCCGCCCGATTCCCACCCCTAACATCACCCAGCCCACATACTTAGGATTCCTCCCCACAAACAGGAATCCTATTCTTTTACGAATGAGATTCTTGATGTTCTCTTTTATCATAACATCACAATTTATTCCATTCTAAATGTGTACCTAATAGTTTCGTTCTATTTCCAAGCGCCAAACACCAGCTTAGTGGGGTAGACAAATGTAGTAAATTCAAGGAGGTTATTTCAATAACTAACTTTTTCGGCGGTAAACTCCATTACCAAATAGTGTTGAGGGGTGTGAAGTAAAAAAATTTCTTCAATTATTTGTTAGGAAACTTGGAGTTCGTCATCCTGATATGGAGAATCCTACGGTTAACACGGAATACAACGGGTAGAAACAGTCAACGTTAGTCCGGAAAGATAGTTATCTACCGATTTATATTCCACCATTGATTTGGTTGGTAGGTTTTACCCACGTTAGGAGCGAGTTAGTAATTGAACTCAAAATTTATATCATATAGCCGTTTGCACGTGTTGTGAGTATGTTACACATGTCTCTCCGTCTTATATGTCGACACGTGGAACTACGATTTTTTCGATGCATGGACTTGACACTATGAATATTCAGACCGTTTTAACATATCAATCGGTTGATCCCACCCACCATAAATGCCAATGTTGTATTGTGGCCGTCCCATCTTTTAGATTGGATGAAAGTCTACAACTTTGTTCAATTGACGGTTACAAAGTCTCATCCCTTCTCCAATCCAAAACTATAAAAATAGAGATAAAAATCAAAATCAAATTGTCCAGTCTCAGTTGAGATTGGTTAGCTTAAATGAAATTATTAAGATCTTAAATACAGAAGACATTTTCGATACAACACTCAAAAATCTTAAAATTAATTTAGTATCATTTTTTAATTGGATAGTTTTATTTTTATTTTATTTTTTTGAAGAAACTGCAATATCATTAAACTTTACTTAAGTTACATATGAGATTGTTGCAGCTGGAAGAGTCTGAAGGAGTTGAAGGAGATGTCCTTCGACCAAGGTGACAATGCGAACAATTTATCGGATAGGATAATTGATGTGGAAGATCATCAAGTCCGATTGATTTAGGGATCGTAGAGTTGTAGCTAGAGACCAACTACGATCGTCGAATTACGAAGTAATTCGCGGCTAACTTCGATCGGATCCTACAACGGGTTACACATAAGAGTGACAAATTGATCTAGGATATGACTAGTGGGAGTGAGATATAATCATGGGAGTGTCCCATAAACATATCTCATAGGCCTAAAAAGGAATTAGGCAAAGATAGTACAAAAAGGCCAAAAACAGGGTTTTTGGGCCTAGACCGATTCGGGCACTTTTAGGCCTCGGATTGGGCTGATTTTTGGAGGGACGTTTCCTTATGTTATGAACATTAAATCTGCCAATTTTGGCTGGGTTTGGACGTCATCTCCTTAGGGAATTGAGAAAATACCAATAGTTGCTATTTTCGACTATTTCCCTAAATCTTATTCTAAAGGGTGTTTTGGGAAACCTAAAAGGAGGTGGATTCTTATTAGGGTTCTATATAAACACTCTTAGGGCAGAGAATAAGGTGTGGAATTTCTCTCTAAGCTTTCTTACTCTACCACATCAAGTAGAGAGGAGAAAGTGAGCTAATTCCCATTAACTATCTATCTAGTCAAGCAAGAAGAAGGTCTTCTTATTATCCAACCACCATTGGTGTGCTAGCTATACAACAAGGTGGGAGATCAAATTGATTGCTCGTGTCCTAAGTAGAGGAGCTACACTTGAAGCTCTTGGTCTTCTTCAATCAATTCAACTAGTTCGAGGGAAAAGCGATTAAGGTAATCCACTATCTCCATTAGATTAATTACTAGTTTTGCATGTGATCCTGGGAATACTAGTTTAGACATTAGATGTCTTATTTCCGCTATAAACACTTGTAGAAGGGTGTAAATCCTTACAGTGGCGTCAGAGCCTCTTGCAATTAACTAGTTTTTGCTAAAAATCGAACTAGTTCATATTAGATATGATTGATAGTTTGATAAATTAAGTTTATAAAAGTATTTTAAAAGTGTTTTAAAATTATTTAAACTCACAATTTGATATTATTGAATGGGATTCAATGAATTTCACATTGAGAATCAAATTGATGATTAAAAGTGTTTTAAAAGACTCAATTTGATTGAATTTCAAACTAATCTATGCTTGATTAAGTTGATAGTTATGCTTAAAATGTTTTAAAACATAAAATTTGATTAATTTTGAATTGGATTCAAAGATTTTTCAAATTGATTTCAAAATTGTTCTTTGAAAAGTTTCAAAAAACCTAGATTTTGATCCAAAATTGGTTTGATTAAGAGTTGTTTTTTAAGTTTTGGAAACTTTTGAAAAACAAAAATTTGGAATTTTAGAAGTGTTCTAAAAGGAGTAGTTTTGAGTTTAGGAAACTCCCAAAACAAATTTGGAAAAATTTAAAAGTTTCTAAAAGTTTTGAAAAATTTTAGAAGTGTTCTAAAAGGAATTTCAAAATTTTGAGGAAAATTTTAAAATTGGAAAATAGCAACTTAGAGTTGCATAATAAAAAAAAAAAAAAAATTTTTGGAAACTAGGGTTTTGAAAAACCCTAGTGTCCGGGCAGGAAGCTCCTGGATGCGTCCTCTGGACGCGTCCAGAGCAGCTGCTGAGACGCGTCTAGGACGCGACCAGCAGCTGCGGAGGGAGCTTCCTGGACGCGTCTAAGACGCGTCCAGAGCACTCGACCAGACGCGTCTTGGAGACGCGTCTGGGAGGTTCTGGGTGTCTCGGACTAGTCCGAGACACCTAGTGCTGGTCCGGTCCAGCACCAGACACGTCTAGGACGCGTCTGGTACATGGACTAGCGTCCTGGCTCCAGCCAGGACGAGACCAGGCCTTGATAGGCCTCGGCCAGGACATGCCGGCCCTATGGGCCGTGCTATGTCCGGACCTTGTCCGAGCCCTTTGTGGGCTTGGACCGGGACTTGTCTAGGACTTGTCCCGGGCTTTTTCGAGGCTTTTCGGACCACAAAAAGGGACCATCATTCGAGTGGGAGTTTTTGCCAAAATTTCTTCCGATTCCAACCAAATAATTCCAAAATCAATCCGGGCCATCCAAAAGCCCAAAACGGATTTCTCTTTAAATTGATTTATGAAATCATTAAGAATCGAACCAATATTTTTTCCGAAATTGACCCGGGCTTTCTCAAGCCCAAAACGGAGTTTTTCTTAAAGTTGATTTTAGAAATCATAAGAGATAAAACGAGAACGCATCATTAGTCGAATTCTTCGAATTTAGACTTAAGGTAGGTCATGTGACATGTGATGTCAACAAAAGTATCTCCCAAGATAATCATGCATATATAATTCTTAGCCTTGATATATTATATGATTGCATGTGATGTGAATGCGGGAAACTAGTATGGCCATAGATTTATTTCTTTATTCTTGTTTTAAGCACGGATGGGTGCATGCTTTGTAATTAATTTTAATTTCAAGTTTATACGATCTGCGAATCGTTAGAGTCTTGTAATTAGAGTTTAGGGTCAATAAGTCCATTGAAGAAAACTCAAGGATGAAATCCAAAGGCGAGTGGGAGAAATCAATGGAGGTTCAAAGATGGAGATCTAGACGAACCAAAAGGCGAAACAAGAAGAAAACCAAAGGAGATTAGATCTTCTAGGTTAGGGGCCATACTAGGATCCATGTCTGCTTGATTTACTTTCTCGCGCGCATTTACTTACTTATTTACGCTTTATGTCGTGGATGTTAGTTAGGCTAAATAGTTCACTATAACAAACGCCAGACTAGCGTAAAAGTCCCCAAAAGTAATCTTGAGTAATCGCCTATCCAGATTAAGACACTCGTTGCGCCCTTGTTCGAGGAAGGTGGGTCGGCCTTCGCAGAGTACCTCCTCTACCTTGGGACAATGCGGGTAGGTCTATAGAAGAGGCCTACACGTCTTAATGGTTCTACTCAACGAGATCAGCAAGAGAGTCATGGATACTCGAGGCAAAAGGATAGATTAGTCATTCATTAATGAAATCTATCAACCAAGAGTCATAAGGTATGATCAGTGAAGTAGTTCACTCACCCGGAACGACGGAGTCAAAGGGTAGGGCCTTCGTCCGCTTTACTCCGAAGAACTGGGGTCTTGGAATCACTTATTCAATCGGGGACGATTTTTATTGAATAATGTGGGAAAACTAAGTTTTTTCAAAAACGATAACGAGTTTTAAAACTTTGCCATTTCTTTTATGTAGTTCAAAGATGACAAAAGATATTTTCAACTTCCGCTCACTTCTCGACAAGGAGAAGCTAAATGAGCACAACTTCCTTGACTGGGAGAGGAACCTGAGAATAGTTCTCAGGATGGAAGGAAAGCAACATGTACTAGAAACTCCAATTCCTGTATTGGATGATAATTCGACTAAAGAAGAGATAGATGAAGAAAGGAGTGTGCGGAAAAAGGCAGAGCCTGTAACTTGCTTAATGCTAGCAACCATGGAACCGACTCTGCAAGAGCAGTTCATAGACATGGATGCTTACTCCATGATGCGACAACTTCGGGAAATGTTCCAGAAACAGTCGAGATTGGAGAGGTTTGAAACCTCCAAAGCAATTATGGACATGCGCCTTGAAAAGGGAAAACCAGTTGGGCCTCATGTTCGTCAAATGATCAGGCTCATGGGCAAGCTGGCTAAACTAGGTTTCCCTTATAGCCAACAGACGGCTACCGACACTATCCTTCACTCCCTCCATAGTGGTTTTAATCAGTTTAAGATGAACTACAACATGAATGGATGGGATAAAACGTTGGAGGAACTTCATTCTATGCTTCTAACAGCCGAAAAGGACGTCGCTATAGTGGAGACTAAGAAGGACGTTCTTATGGTACAAAAGGACAAAGGGTTCAATAAAGGTGGAAAACAGAAGAAGAAAACCGCGTCAAAAGGTAAAGGCAACGAGTTGCCAAACCTAAAGACAAAGGTCCTCCTCCTGACACCATATGTTTCTACTGTGATGGCAAGGGCCACTGGAAAAGAAACTGCCCTAAGTTCTTGGAGGACAAAAAGAATGGAACAGTGGCTTCCAATTCAGGTATAAACAGTTAACTTATCAAATACTGTAAAATTCCCAAACTTTGGTATGTGATACCTAAAATTGCCCTATCATTGTGAATGGACAGGTGCAACTGGGAACTGAGTATTTGGCTAAGGAAGACAAGATCCAAGAGGGAGCAGAAGCCTCGACTGCTAAGGATGCTGAAAGGGATCGAAGCCTGCTTTAGGCACTATTCTAGATTAATCGTTTTTCTAGTTTTTTAACATCATCTCTGTACTAAGTATTATGGAGAATCAATAAAGAACTTTATTTCTAGATTGAGATGTTAATAAGTGCTAAATTTAACAAACTATACCAAAAGATTCTAAAACTTGGTCAAAAACCTATGAGATAGGTTCATCCCAATCGGAAAGGGATGAGGACAACAAGTCCACTATAACCAAAACATGAATCAAACTGACAAGAAAGAAAGCCTTGAGTCGGAAACAGAGATTGATCTTCAAACGTACTTCTAACCTATCCATATTTGGAGTGTCCAAATGGATTAAGATGAAGAACACGAATCAAACTCTATCCTCCAAATCCATTAGTCTAGACACAGCTTCTCACAAAACTACCAAAATTCCGTCTAAAGCTAAATCTGTAAAAGCGTTACAAAACTAGCTAATATCTGACGCAATTTCTTTTGAAAGAAATTTGGGCTTCTTCCATAACCAATCAAGAGAACAAAGTGTTTGTTGCTCATGATAGTATTCTTCTAATAATTAGCACTAATTATTACAAGAATAAGTGGGAGGAAAGTACAAGTCGATTTAATTCGATCATGAGAAAAATCATGAAGAGTCATGAAGAACAATCATGAAATTTGTACAAGACGATTAAATTCGACCAAGAGCAACAAACTGCGGCTCCTCGGAAAAGGAAAGGTTAAAGATATGATCTTGTAAACCCACCGCACAAAAGCGAATGTCATTCGCAGGAGAACTCTCAAAGCGAGTGAAAGTGTCTCTAAAGGAATATCTCAAAGTAGTTGAGAAAATTCCAAATTGTTGTTCAAAAGCCCTGAAAGGTCAAAATAAAATCTTAAAGACTCAGAAAATAAAGGTTATTTCTGAAAAGATAAAAGACCTTCGCAGAAACGGAAACTGACTCTAGATTTTGACTAGAAGCCAAAATCATCGTGGAATCCATATCTCGTCAAGACATGAAGCTTGATAATTTTAGTCAACAGAAGACCTAAATTGGTTTTCCAAAGTAGAAAACTGAGAAGGATGGAAACATTCATGTTTCTCGAAACTAGACAAGAAGAATAAGATTCTTCCAATCAAGTTATGTCCAAAGGCATGCTTCAGAAATCTATCGACGGATTAAAAGCACGCAAGAGTTAGAATCTTCAAAAAGGCAATCAAAGAAGTTTGATTCCTGAGGAATGAAGAAAATCTTGAATCACGAGTTTCAAGAAGGTAAGTGGGAGAAACAAACCTTCGGGGTCCGTATGCTGAGTACATACAAAAGATTGAGTACGACATAAGATGTTGTGTAACAGTAAACACACTGACTCAATAAAAGGACCACACAGGCATCTGAAGATCTATAGGCATAGATCAAAAGGATGATAGGATTAGAGAGACTCAGTACGCTGAGATGCTTGAGATCCGAAACAGAAAATCTAAGACTCGGAAAGTCTAAAAGATTTCGACCCAAAAAGTCATGACAGAGGGCGTTGCAAAACTCGGAGTCTGAAAAGACACCGATGAGCTAGCACGCATGAGAGAGACATTTATGTTCGAAAACATAAAGTCAATCATGTTGGACATGATTAGCATCTAAACATCCGAATTCGGATTGGAAAACCGAAACACTACTTAGTACATCCTAGAAGGCTAAAGGATGAAGTAGTACAAAAGTTGAACATGTCATCGAAGCAAACTTCCAGACATGGAAGGAAAGTAGGCTAAAAGTGTTTTAAGCTGGGAACTGTTGCAAATACTACATAAAGAATTAAAAGCCTTAACTCTAGTAAAAGTTACTAGATATTATCAAGGTTGAAGTTAGCAATCTTCAAATTAATTGATAATAAGCAAAGTTTAAAACCGACTACCACGGTAGTCAAACTAAACTGTCACCTAAGACATAGTATGAGATTCATACACAGTCTAAGGCATGAGGTATAATTTTAAACCTCGACGAGTAAAACTGAGTGGGTAAAAGGAGTTTTACGGAAGAGGCTCAGATTTACAACTCTCGTTATCAGAAATAATAGAGTTATTTCACAAGTCGTCTAAATTTGGTTTAGTATTTATACGACAGTCCATTAATGATAAAACATTCCGAATAGGTTTGTCAGATACGTGATCTGATGAATGAAACCCTATTAAGTGAACTTGGAATATTTATTATCGAATCCCTGGTCCAGGTCATTGCATGGACAACAATGACTCACGAAGACTAGCACGGGAGTCGATGGGATAGCGCAGTTTCATGGGCTATAGGAATAGTATATTCTATTCGACTACGTGGGTGTGTAAAAGGTTTATACACTGGATGACCCTCAAATGAGAAGTACATCACTCGTGATGAACGTCAATACTTCTCATAAAGACAATTGGAGAGATTCCTCAAAACATGAGTGCTCCACTCATCTTATGTAAGGAATGCCCGACTTTGGTTCCGTTAAACGCCGCGCCGTAAAAGGAGGTTATAAAGGCGGATACTGGGAAGGACAGGATAGACATGAAGTTAAGTGGGAGTGCAAGAATGGATTGTGTCACCCTAATCACATTAGGTACAAAGTGTCTCAAGGCCACTTGATGAGTAGCAACTGAAAATGCGTGGCCGCGCTCAAACGGATTAAAAGTTAATCGTTTGTCTTTTACAGTTGTACTCGGATATCAAGAAAGTCTGAATGACGTGACGTATCAGATGGGATACTAAATTGACACGGGAATCGAGGCATTGCACTTGTTCTAAGTCCAAGTGGGAGTCTGAAGGAGTTGAAGGAGATGTCCTTCGACCAAGGTGACAATGCGAACAATTTATCGGATAGGATAATTGATGTGGAAGATCATCAAGTCCGATTGATTTAGGGATCGTAGAGTTGTAGCTAGAGACCAACTACGATCGTCGAATTACGAAGTAATTCGCGGCTAACTTCGATCGGATCCTACAACGGGTTACACATAAGAGTGACAAATTGATCTAGGATATGACTAGTGGGAGTGAGATATAATCATGGGAGTGTCCCATAAACATATCTCATAGGCCTAAAAAGGAATTAGGCAAAGATAGTACAAAAAGGCCAAAAACAGGGTTTTTGGGCCTAGACCGATTCGGGCACTTTTAGGCCTCGGATTGGGCTGATTTTTGGAGGGACGTTTCCTTATGTTATGAACATTAAATCTGCCAATTTTGGCTGGGTTTGGACGTCATCTCCTTAGGGAATTGAGAAAATACCAATAGTTGCTATTTTCGACTATTTCCCTAAATCTTATTCTAAAGGGTGTTTTGGGAAACCTAAAAGGAGGTGGATTCTTATTAGGGTTCTATATAAACACTCTTAGGGCAGAGAATAAGGTGTGGAATTTCTCTCTAAGCTTTCTTACTCTACCACATCAAGTAGAGAGGAGAAAGTGAGCTAATTCCCATTAACTATCTATCTAGTCAAGCAAGAAGAAGGTCTTCTTATTATCCAACCACCATTGGTGTGCTAGCTATACAACAAGGTGGGAGATCAAATTGATTGCTCGTGTCCCAAGTAGAGGAGCTACACTTGAAGCTCTTGGTCTTCTTCAATCAATTCAACTAGTTCGAGGGAAAAGCGATTAAGGTAATCCACTATCTCCATTAGATTAATTACTAGTTTTGCATGTGATCCTGGGAATACTAGTGTAGACATTAGATGTCTTATTTCCGCTATAAACACTAGTAGAAGGGTGTAAATCCTTACAGAGTCTTGCTTAAACAACCATGATCTAGACGTTTATGCGTTCTCGACCATTTAGCAAGTTTGTCCGCTTTTATATTAACGGATCGATTAACATACATAAACTTTACATTAACAAGAGAAGCAGGGCCGTGTGGTGGGGGGTGCGGGCCGTGCGCCCGCACAGGGCCTCCCACCACACGGGGCCCACTTGTGCTCTTTTAAGGGTATAGGAGGTTTATTAGAGACAGAAAATTCAGGAAGTTAACATCTAATTGTACCAGCTCGGTTGGTATGATGCTTGCTTGTATACGCGGAGGTCTTGAGTTCGAGAACAATTAGTTACAATTTGCATTTCTTTTAAATAACACTATACTTATGCTCTTTTTCTCTAAGGGCACAACACTTGGTGCTTTCTGTTTTTTTTTTGAGATCACAATGCTTGTGTGGTTGTTAGTTGATTATGCCATATTCAATTTTAATTTGATTTTAATATCTTTTTAGTTCGTAAGTTCTTGCACATCAAATAAGTATTAATGGTTGCAAACAAATCACGCTTCATCACTCTCTGGCGTGTATCTCCTTCCAAAAAATTTCTTTCTCTTGTTCATCGACCTCACATCTCTTTCAAGTTGTCGTAGGTCAAAATATAATGGACAATCGTACATTGAGAGGATGATAATTCAATCTTTCTTGTATCTTACCAGACAATAACATTTGATTATTTCAAAAAGAAGTTTTCATGAATAGTGTTATGTCCTTATTCTCATAGTTTAGTTTTCACGTCTTAAACTCCAAAATAATAGTTTATGAGAAAAAAAGACTCGTCAAAATAGACAAGTTTTACATGAATAGTGTTACGTCAATCATACATTAACATCATACATTAAGTTTGGATTCGTCAATGGTTCAATATTTTTTTTTTCAAAGTTAAATCATTTCAAAACAAAAATTTGAAGTAATAGAAAATTTTCAACTCTCGTGTTTTTCATATAAAGGGGTCTCGTTTCAAGTTTGGCACCGGGCCCCTAAATTGTCAGGCACGGCCCTGAAGAGAAGTAGTAAGACTCCTAATTTTATCCAAAACATGAACAGCTGTCCAGTGTAAGTGATATGTTCTTCGATCGTTTTGGTTCAACATGCTAATAACATTCTTGGAGTCTCCACAAAAAAGCACACTTCGTTTTCCTTTATCGATGGCCCATCGAACTGCCCACAAAAGTGCCATCGACTCTCCTTCATCTATTGATCGACATCGGATGGCCTTTGATTCTCCGGCAATGCTTTTACCTGTATTATCAAATACAACAAAGGCAATTCCAGCATCTTCAGTAGTCCGTTTAAAAGATGCATCAAACTTTATACTTATATCGAATAAATGATATTCCGAAGGGTGTGAATTCAAAGTTGAACTCTCTATAGGTTTCCTTTTTATCATTTGTGCTATCATCCATTTGGCTTGATATAGAACTCTTTCAATTGAGGGATTAATATTTTGAAAGACTTTTGAGCATCTTTCCTTCCAACAATACCATATGGCAATCATTAATTTCGACTTGAGAGATATATCAGTTGGTGGAACATCGCTTTTTATCCCTCCTAGTTGAGTAATCCAGTCTTTGAAAGAGCTTCCTTCCATTTTATCTGTAAGAAGGCCATTGCTTATCTCATATATGATCCCTCTAGTAAAAGGGCATCCTAATACGAAATGTCGCCATGTTTCGTTCGTTTCATTGCACAAAGGGCATAATATAGATGGCAAATTCATAAAAGGACTCAAAATATCATAAAACGGGACCATATTAAGACTTAGCTTCCACATAAAAATTTTGATTCTAGGGGTTACCTCAAGTTTCCATAAATCATTCCAATAATTTTTATCATTAAGTTCAACTGTTTGATAACAAGTAAGGTGTTTGTAAAGAGATGGAACCGAAAAAGTGCCATTTTGTGTAAGAGTCCATTTAAGTGAATCTTGAGTGTGTTGACCATTCAGAGGGATAGATAGGATTAAATCACAGGTATGCTCATCAAATAATTCATGCAACAATTCTACATTCCAATGATTTTGATCATATCTAAGTTGATTAACATAATAATAATTAGTATGCTCAGGAACTACATTCAAAGCTAATTTTCCAAGAATCCAATTATCACGCCAAATATGAATGCGACTCCCGTCTCCCACTTCCCACATAGACAAGTCCTTGACCAGAGAAATTCTCCTATGAATACCTTTCCAGAGCCAGGATGAGTTGGTCACTCTAGCTCTTTCAATGGTAGTTCTAGGGTAATATTTATACTTGACAAAATTACACCAAAGTGAGTCTGTATGTGTTTGAAGCCTCCAAACCATCTTTGAAATCAAAGCAGTATTAAAATGAGTCAAGTTTTTGAAGCCTAATCCTCCAAAGCTTTTTGGTTTCTCTAAGGTCGACCACGCCTTAAGATGAAGAGTTTTTTTGTTGTCCTTCTTGCCCCACCAGAAATCCCTTTCTAGGGATACAATGTCATTCTTAATCTTTTTAGGGATTTCGAATATCGACATCTGGTAAATCGGAGCAGCAGTAATAGTTGAATTAATTAATTCAGCTTTGACCGCCTGAGAAAGAAGCAGACTTTTCCATTTGCTGAGTTTATGACCTATGGCGTCCACTATGAAAGAGAAGGCCTTTATCTTAGATTTGGCCAAAAAAAGACTAGTGCCCAGGTATTTTTCCGTCTCAGTCATATGTTTGACTTTGAGAATATTTGAAATGATTTTACTATGTCTATGATGAGTATTAGCACTAAAAAAAACACTCGACTTTTGAAAATTAAGCATCTGACCTGAAGCATTTCCAAAATTTCTAAGCAAATGAAGTAAATTATGAGCTTCTGTAATGCCTACTTTCATGAATATAAAACAATCATCAGCAAACAACAAATGATGAATCACCGGAGACAAGCTATTAGTTTTAAATCCTGTAATATCACCATCAACATGGGCTTTATCTAAGAGTCTGCTAAGGGCCTCCATACAAATAATGAAGAGATACGGAGAAAGCGGGTCTCCTTGTCTAAGTCCCCTAGTCGGTTTAAAATAGGGTCCGGGAGTTCCATTCAATAACACAGACATACTGGATGTTGAAATGCATTGGTGTATTAATTTACAAAAGTTCTCAGAGAACCCCAAATTAGATAAAATCTCAAGAAGGAAAGTTTTACTTTTATTATGAAGAGTTATTTTGTGTAAGTATATAATGACTGATTCAAGATTAATGTTCAGCGGAGGCTAAAATAAAAAGAAGACAATTTTTTAAAGACTTCAAAGATAATTTGGAATCTTTTATACTATATTGCATTATTAGCTAGCTTAGAAACGAATATTTTTAATAGTTAGCTTTTACTTTTTTTCATTTTTGTTGAGAAATAGTTATTTTTACTTTTTTGACGACGATAGTTACTTCTACTTAATAGAACATACTTTTGCCCTGGATATGTATCTATTTAAACAATGAGTTTATTAAGTGAGACGTTTTTCATAGTTTTACATCAATGTTAAATCAAAGAATGCCCTTAACAAAAAAAACTCAAAGAATAAATTTTTCAAGTGAGAGATACAAGGATTGAGATATACAACTGTGAATTTGATGATAATACGAATCATTAGCTCAGTCCAACTCAATCAGTATATATTGCCAAATAGAGACATACCCTTTAAACCCAAAAATTTGAAAAAGTTTTCAACAAGATGATGAGAGCGATACTCAAATTTCTATCACACACTTCAACCTCTAGCGTTTTAGATAGTTTTAAATTTCAGATTTACTTAATTAGTTAATTTCCAAATGTTATATTTATCCTTTTGGTATAATATACTTAATTAGTTAATTTTCCAATGTTATATTTATCCTTTCCGGAAAAACCTTCGCCTAAAAAAGTTAAGAAAAAAGTCAACGGTTGGCAGTCCAAGTGGTTCCAAGGTGTTGACATAAACTCCAGAAATCCCTGGAGGTCTCAGGTTCGAATCCCAGAAAAGGTGGAATCTTTGGTATTTAATTTGGGATTATTAGGGTGTAAATAATGTAGTTGGGCTAGGCCATTATCTTGTTGGACTATAGGCCCGGTCTTGTTTCAGTTTGAGTGGGCAGTTATTGAGCGTATCACATCTTTGATGTATCAATGCCAGATGTAACGACATACGTTGATCGTAGTCGACTTCCAAAAAAAAAAAAAAAAAAAAAGAGTTAAGAAAAAAAAACTAAGAAATAAGAACAAAACTTAGAAAACAAGGGTTAGGGAGGCACTTAAAAGAAGACAAATGCTAAATGAAGCTGCATAATTGCTTCAAAAAGCTATTTGCGAGACACAACCATTTATTTTTTTTATTAAATTGCTAAACAACACTAAAAATTGATTAATTGGTTTTATCTAGCAAATAACTTTCATTGTTTGAGTGAAAGGTCCAATTTTTGGGGGGTAAAACCAAAATAAATCGAACCTTGCCAAAAAATGAGTTTCCAGTCCAAATGTCAGGACAGCTCATTGTTTCCTGATTTTTTTTTATCCCCCTCTTGCCCTTGGACAGGACATGCTGACGTTTCCTGACAAAAAAAAACTGGATGGTAAATAAAATAATTTCTCGTACAAAAAATAAATTCAAATTTTCAAATTTTTTTGAAAATTCAAACGAAATTTCAAATTCCCGTCCAGCAAACCATCTCTTCTTGGTAAATAATATAATTTTCCGTGCAAGAATTTTCAAACGAAATTTCAAATTTCCGCCCAACAAACCATCTCTTCCCGGTAAATAAAATAATTTCCCGTTCACAATAAAATTCAAATTTTTAAATTTTCTTGAAAATTTGAAACGAAATTTCAAATTCCCGGTACAAAAGTGTCTAGTAGAGAAGAAAATTTCCGGTAAATAAAATAATTTCCCGGTCACAAGAAAATTTCCGGTACAAAAGTGTCTAGTACAGAAGAAAATTTCCAGTAAATAAGAAAATTTCCCGATGCGTCAGACAATTTTTCAAAAAGATTTCGTTTCCTGAGAATTTTTCGGTGGCAATTCCGTAAATTTCTGAACAGTACAGATTCTGATGGACGGGTTTGTCAGATTCTTTTTCAGAAAAAAAAATCGTTTCACGAGAAAATTCCGATGGCATGAACAGTAAATACTTTGTTTTTCAAGTGTCATTTCGTCATTTTGTTTCCCAACCTGACTCTTTGGACCTGCTTTTCATTTTTTGGCTACCTAGTATGGGAAACCTATTTCCTCCCTCATTTTGGATGGTTCACCCAATCCCCCAATAAATTTTTGAATCATAAATTGCTAAATACAACTATATTTTAACTTCCCAAAATTGTTAATATACACAACCTTTTCTTTTATTAAATTACTAAACAAAAATAAAATTGGTTGTATTAGTATTATCTAGCAAATATGATATTGAGATTGCAAAAAAAAAATTACTACAATTTAGACCCGATAAACAAAAACTATTAAGATTATAGAAGATTCTTTTGATTTTATGTATAGGCCTTGGACTTAATAAACCAAACTTCTAATCTATAAATACCCGTTTGATTTAATTTAATGAAATATACACTATTAAGGTTTAAACCAAGCTTGACCAAGTCATAGTATATAGGATTATAAAAGATACTTTATGATTTTATGTATATCCCTTGGACTTGGTAAACCAAACTTCTAATCTATAACTACCCGTTTGAGTCTCAACGAAAAAAAAACTACCCGTTTGATTTAATGAAATATACACTATTAAGGTTTAAACCAAGCTTGACTAAGTCATAGTAGTTAGGATTGTAGAAGATATTATCTATCTGAACCCCAAGAATTTGAAGAACAATTTCAATTATATTTGGTTTTTTCTTGTAGTATTGGTTTAACAATTTAAGACAACATTCAATTAGTTTTATTTAGTTGTTTTGTCTAATAAATTTTGGCCAGCGCTTTGGGGAAAGCTAAATAGTTTCCGGGGTGTGAAATTTTAAAGGGAATATGTAGAATTTTAGAGATTTTCCGGGGAAATAAATTTTAAGGGGAAATAAAAAAAAACACTCCATCTCACCTCAATCTATCTCCACCTCACCTCACTCTCTCTCCACCTCACCTCATTGTCTTCTCCGATTTGGTCGCCGGCCGGAAAATTTTCCGGCCGGCGACCATTAAAAAAAAAAAATTTCACTCTCTCTCTCTCTTTAGAAACTCCGGCGAAGGGGTTTCCCTTCGCCGGAGTTTCTAGAGAGAGAGAGAGTGAATTTTTTTTTTTTTTTTTTTAATGGTCGCCGGCCGGAAAATTTTCCGGCCGGCGACCTAATCGGAGAAGATAGAGGTGAGGTGGAGAGAGAGTGAGGTGAGGTGGAGAAGTATTTTGCTTTCCCCCTATATAAAATTTTCCTATAAAATTGTCAAACAAAATTGACCAATTTTTTACCAAGTCTTCGCACCCCGGAAACTTTTTAGCTTTCCCCAAAGCGCTGGCCTAAATTTTTTAGAATTGTGTACAGAATGGAGCAGAAATTCGGTTATACTTGATTTCTGTGTTGGTGTTGGTTAGCAATTTAGGACACTATTTTAATTAATTTTGTTTAGTTATTTTTGTTCAATAGTTGTCTTTAGTAAAATTGAAGTTGCATATAGTAGCATCCTAAAAGAAATCATTGAAAAAAAGATTTGGATGTATTCTGAGGCACCCCAACCTGTGATGGTTTCAAAGGATAAATTTAACCCTTAGACTCTGGCCAACTAAGCAACATCACACACTATGATAACTTTTGGAATGTTACAAATATATATTTTCAAGGGACTGGTTCTGATATCTTCACATTTTGTGAAGGTGAGGGGACGCTATAGCCAACCCTCGTCCTACACAGATCTGCCACCGGAACAAACATAAATACTGGGTGATAAGTTTGGGGCGTGGATATATTCTTTTTTGAATATGGGTAGAAAAAGTGGTCCATTTGAACATCATTCGGATCACACACTTGATCAAATTACTGAGTGTAGGTTTGAGACTCAGCTTTACCTTTTGTCTTGTGAAGTAAGAGATTCTAGTCAATATTTCTCTTTACAACTAGTTTTTTTTTGTGTCCAACAAGTGATGCCTACTGAAAACATTGAGGGAAAAAAGGGAAATGTTAAAGTTACAAAAGATTTTGACAAAAAATAGTTCCTAACTGATGTGGCGGTTATGATTTGAAACTTTGACCAAATAGTCATAGTTACAATAATTAAAAACATTTTAGAGTACTGTCATTTTATTTGCCCTCTTAGAATATGATAAATAGTCATAGCTACAATAATTATTTGGTTAAGTGTTAACATCTCCAAGAAAATGAAAGTTAATTGTATCATTAGAAGCAACCTTCCCTAGATATAAATCGTATTAGTATATACTATCCTGCCTAAATACTTGAAAAGTCATTGCCCACATTTCATGACAATTCCTTTATTATAAAAGTTATCTGATTGACTGGAAGATATAATATTAATTAGTTGAATTAATATCAAAAACGACAGACTTATACGTAATCCTCAATTTAATTGGGATAAGAATACGGAGAGGAAGAAGAACGAAAAAATAATCCATGAAACACGAAAAATGAGCATGAAATGAAAGACTATGAAGGTAAACAATTCAAAATACTTGTGACCATATCTGATTCATTAACTCTTATTTTTAGATTACATTATCTTATTTTTTTCTTTTTCATAACAAAACTTGACACTATGTATTGATGGAACTTTTGATACATTAGAATATGTTCGAGTATTTGACATGAACATTTCAATTTATCATAGATATGACCATAAGATAAATGAAGAGTCATTAGGTTTGAGTGGTCAAAATATTACTAATAAATTACAGACCAACAACAACAATGGCTCTAGATGAGTAGATGGTCAACTGAAAAGGAGAACCGAAATCTTCAATTCAAAGAGGAATTAAAGACTTTGAATTATAACCAAAATGACGAAAATAATAATATAAATTAAATTTTTTTTGATGAAATAACATAAATTAAGTTAGAAGACAATATATAGAATAGGAGCCTCTCAAAGAAGAGCATGAGGTTGTTGAGTACTTGAGTGTATATATACCAAATATGTAAGTCCCTATGTTGTTTTTGAAGGATTTACTAACTATTACACCATAAAACATAAAAACACCAAAAGATTGAATGAGTAAATAAAGGCAGTGAAAACATAACAGAAATGATTAAAAACAATTTATGAAACAATCAAACAAATATTAAACATGTCATCAAGAACTACTTTTATTACTTTATCTAATAAAATAGTGATACGTATAATAAGTTACTTGAAACGTATCCAAAGGGTAAAACACAGTCTACTAGACTACATATCTCAATGTTTCATAAGATATGGGCTACAAGGTCATGTTCTTGTTCAAGCCTACCATTTAGAGTGACCATTAATCAATTTTAATATAATACAATTAATATAATATAATTTTGATTTTCTTTGAGACCTATATCTTATATATCGAAGGGAAATGCTATAATTACTTAAAATTTCTTACTTAGAGAATGACATGTTGACTCACCCGGATAAAGAACTGTCTAGATCGTATTTAAACTCTGAAAATATTTGTCTTTTAGTGAAAATGAGTCAGCGTGTCATCTTCTAATCAATCTTCTAAGTAGCATCTCCCTATATCGAAAGGGTAAAACATAAATATCTGAATATCTCAATGTCCCCTAAGGATGTGGGCTACAAGTTCATTTTCTTGTTCAAGCCTAGCCTATTAGCCTACCATTTAATGTGATCAGTCAATTTTTATATAATATTATTTTCTTTGAGACCTACACCCCTAATATATATATTGTGAAAACAAAGACTATCTTTTTTTTTTTTTTTTTTTTTGTTAAGAACAAAGACTATCTATTATGTCAAAGCAGAATCTATCATATTGGAGGGGAAAACAATAAAAAGAAAACCCTAAAATATATGTAGGCATGCAACAACATGCATGTAAGAGTTGAACATTGATTAATAGGTTAGAAATCAAACATGTCAAGCTAAGCACTTCTATACTTGTTTCAACAAAAAAAAAAAGAAAAGGTTATTTCCCTAATGGCCCCCTACTTTGTGACCAGTTTCCCGTCTGGTCCCCCACTTTACGAGAAATATCCATATGGTTCCCTTCCGTTATAACACCGTCACTCTCTCTCCTCCATCATGTTTTCTCTCTCTGTCAAGTCACGCCACATCATCTGTTACGCCACCTCATCACCTTCTCCGGCTAAATTTTTTTTTTCTCTCTTTCTCTCTCTCTCTCTAAAACTACTCCGACGCTCCCTTCGCCGGAGTGGTCTGTTCAGTGAAGAACATACCTTGGTCTGTTCAGTGAAGAACAAACCACTCCGGCGAAGGTCTCCCTTCGCCGGAGTAGTTTTAGAGAGAGAGAGAGAGAGAGGAAGAGAGAATTTTTTTTTTGTTTTTTTTGTTTTTTTAGTTTGAAGGTCGCCGGCCGGAAATTTGACCGGGCGGCGACCTCTGCCGGAGAAGGTGATGAGGTGGCATAACAGATGATGTGGCGTGACTTGGCAGAGAGAGAAAACATGATGGAGGAGAGAGAATGACGGTGTTATAACGGAAGGGGGCCATATGGATATTTCTTGTAAAGTGGGGGGCCAGGCGGGAAGCTGGTCACAAAGTAGGGGGTCATTAGGAAAATAACCAAAAAAAAAAAGCACTTCTACACTTTCAAACTTCAGTTTTCAGACCTTATATATTGTTGGGTATTTTAAGCTTGGGCTAATGTGACGAACCACTTACCTCAAGCTAACATCCATTACTCACGAAAGGGGTAAATATGGTCGAAAAGGGTAAACTTAGGATCCAACTACAATCAGGGCCGTTCTTAAACAATGGAAGCACTAATTTGGGCAATGATATGACACCAACAAAGTAATGGGCCCATCAACCAATTAAAGTTATGGAAATTTTAAATGCACTCACCATTTTTGTTATATAAACTCACATCTAAGTTAGTTTTTGTTGAAGTCAAAGGAGATGTAAGTGTGACAAGTAAAAAATGATAAAGTTATAAGTATATAACATTTCTCTTAGGCCATGTTTGGAGCGTGGGAATGAAATCTGATTTCCGGAAATCGCATTCCCATAACCGATTCCTAGGAAATCGGATTACTTTACTTTAATGTTTGGCTTGACCAGAAATAGAATTTCATTCCTGATAGATTCTTACCTTGGTGTTTGGTTCGTATAGGAATTTAAACTTTTATAAAAGTCCTATTTTATCTTTCTTACTTAAAATACATAACTTTAGGTCAATTTTGTAATATATATTTTAATAAATATTATTTATTGAAGTGTAGATATGAAATAGTAGCGTGATACACTAATTTAATTTGTATTTAAATATTTATTTAAAATAAATGAAGGTATCGTCTTAATTTTTTTTTTCTTTTTAAACGTTATGAAACCGATTTGAATGAACAAAAAACGAGAGAAGACGAAAAAAACTAGAGATAAGGAGAGAGAGAGTGTGTGTGTTTGTGTTGTTATGGTGGTGGCTGAAATCTTAGGTTTTAATTTTTTTTTAGTTAAATATTATGTGAAGGACGATTTTAACATTATTCATCTAATATTTTACTAAGGATAATTTCATCCATAAATATTACACTAAATCATTCACGGGAATGGAAATCGCAAACTCATCCCTGGATTTGCTATTATTCCATTTAGGGGGAATCTAATTTCTGGAGGAATAGGATTCCTCCGCATTTCCGCGAGCCAAACAGTAGCCAGGAATGTGATTCCCGGGAATCACATTCCGTTGCCACCTGATTTCCGCGCGCCAAACATGACCTTAAAGTAATCATTTGCCTTGTCCTACATGAGACCAACCATGTAGTTGGCCACCAACAATCCTTGCTTGGAGTTCTAAGATGTTTAGTCTTCTACTTTAGAGGTCAAAGGTTCGAGCCACGCTGACAAATCAAAAAAGAACAATCTAGTTGGTCAATGAACTAACCAATAGAGCTTTGGGCCTCTCAAATCTACGGGCCACATCAGTGGAAGAACCCAATGGGCAGTCATTGCGCCCTTGTGAAAAATGTTGTTATTGAGTGTATGTTTGATGCTTCAATATCACACTTTGAGAGCACCTTTGAGATTTTCAAGCCACTTGGACAATGCTTGTGATGTGAACAATGTTTCCATAACTTGTACTAGGTTTCTGCCGCGTCCTACAGACGCGACAGATCCCTCTTGGCTTCGCCGATAAATCCCATTTTATGTGAAGGAAGAACATATGAAAAATCACTAACAGGATTGGGAGCTCGATTTGTTGAGGGAGATGTCTTTTGTTGTTTTTTTGTTGATGATAGGCCTAAAATAGGTCTATTCCCGCAAGTATACGGGGTCAAGTTATAGTACTTCTAATAAGTCGAGTTTCGTTCCAAAGGACAAGCTATTTTATCTAAATCTCGAATTACACCCCCTTTCAAACTTTTGATTTGATTTGGAAACTACTATGAAAAAAGAAAGCAATACTAATAGACTAATGAGAATGAAATCAAGATGAGAAGAAGAATCTAGGGTTTTCGATTTCACCACATAAATGGACTACTTAAAACATACATTAATTAACAAATCCCTTTTCTCATGTATAACTCAAAATCTAACATAATAAACTATTTAGATTTCGGAATATATTCTTTAATAACACAATTCAAAATCAAGAATGTATGATTGACTACCATATAAAACTAATTTCCTACACTATCATTCAAGATCTAAAAGGCATATCTCATCTAATAAATCAATAAAAGCATGAAATATCAAATTATAATACATGAATGATAATAAGGTTATAGAATCAACATGAAATGACAATCAATAGGCATTGAAGCTCAAAATAAAGATTCATTGATTTATAACATATCTCAAAATAAGCCCAAATATGGGTTTCCTCTACACCCTAGATACAAAATTTAGCTACTCATGGAATCTAAAATAATATTCATTGAATTCATAAAATAAATGGAATTACAAAAGATTAATGGAAAGAAATCACCAAGAAGGTTCACAATCCATATTCCCATGTATCTCCATTTTGATGTCCAATTTAAGCTCCAAGTATCTCAAGAATATTGCTCAAAACTCCAAATAATAGCTTATTAGAAGATAAAAGAAGAGAAATTTAGAAGAGAGATAGAAGAAGAAGAGATTTTAGAGAAGAAGGTATGGAGAAATTAGAAGGTTAGAAGAAGAAATTAGAAGGAGAAAGTAAATCTAGAGAAAAGATGAAGGTGGTAGAGAAAAGAATGGTGGCTAGGGTTTTTAGTTGAGAAGAGGTACAGAGAAAAGGAGGCTAAGAGAGGCTAAGAGGGGAAAAGAAGGGTTAGGGTTTTACAACTACAAGAAGGAGGAAAGAGGGGCTAAGAAAAGAGAGGTTGGTTGGTCTTCTAAAAGTGTTTATATAGGATTAGGGTTGAGTTGGGGTTAAATGGCAAAAAGTGGGAGAGTAGGGGGTCATTTTGGGGTTTTAGGGTTAAAAAACACTAAATAAACCCTAAAATAAAGAAACAACCAGGCGGCTAGGGTTTTGGCACAAGTTTTCGGATGCTACCATGAAACGCGGGCAATACAAAGAGGTGCGGCAGCAGGCAGGAATCGTCGGATTAAACGAGCACGGATCTGGATGGTTAAGAGGAGGCCACGTGGTCTTGAGTACTCGACTAAGCTGCTACGGGTGCACGGAATAAGTATAAAACACGGGATGCACAGGAACCATCCGATCTAAGACACGCGGAAGGCTACGGTCCAGATTATAACGTTGCTTCCGGGTATATGGTATTAAGTTGCTTCGAATACACTGGATCAAGCTCATAAGGGCCACTTCGCTGCTGAGCGCTAACACGGGAACCGCATATACCAATCTCCGCCTATAGACACGTGTCCCTAAGCATACCGCGGGCCAGAAACTTGCCCGAACTTGTACCGAATGCTGACCAAATGTTGACCTGACTTTGACCTTGGTTTATTCCTTCGTCCGGACTCCGATTTGACTTCCGTTTTCTCCTACGGACTCGTCTCGACCTCTACTTTTCAACCACGCACTGACCTTGGCCAAATTTCCAGAATGACCTTGACTCCAAATGACCAAAATACCCTTTATGCATCTTTTTCTCATTTTTAACCGTTTTTCACACCTAACTCTGCAAAAGACACCTAAGCAAGAAAACCAACCATTTTATTACAATAAAGACTCGACACAGACTAACTCGGCTAATTTAAACGACTCTGATGGGACATTTTCATGACCCATCAGTTGACGGAGAGAAAAAACATGATGTAGAGAAAAAATTTGGAGGAGAAATGAGAGAATTTCAATTTTAAGTCAAATAGTTAGGCAGTTGAGAGAGAAATTAGGAAGATATGGGAGATTGGGTTAGTTATTTTGATCTCTCCCACGATTTTCTACTTGTAAAGTTGAGAAAATTGGTAGATTCTAAGAGCATCTCCAATGCAAGACTCAATCTTAAAATCTTAAGTGCCACCTAGGACTTTAGAGTTTTTTTTTGAGAAAAGGCCTCTCCAATGCAAAATTCAATTGAGATCTTAAGATGATGCGGAAGCATTAAGTTTTAAGATGTCTCAACTAGAAACTCTATTTTTGAGATCTCTTTTGAGAGTCTTAAGTGTCTTAGTCATCAAATTTAATTTTTGGACCAATAGAAAACCTTTCTTTCTCAACCACTTTTTCCTATTAAATGTATGTGTGACATGTGTATCTATTAGAGTTTTTTAGAGTGTTGCATTGGAGAATGACTTGAATTAGAGACACTCAAGTTAGCCACATAGGAAAGAGAATCTCAATTGAGACTCAACACATAAGCCAAATAGAGTTTTTTTTACGTTTTGAATTGGAGATGCTCTAAGATGTAATCCGTGGGAGAACAAAAAATAGGGAGAGAAATATGTGGGTAGTACTTATTCTAACCAATTTTGGCTGATTTACAAATATACCCTCCTTTTTTAGTCTATTTACATAAAAAGATTTTATATCATCATTCAGATGTGTTCTCAACCAAATCTCTAACATAAAATGAACGGTTAGACTTATCCTCTGAATAACCGACTAAGCTGTTTTAATATAATAGATATGTCACCTTCAACAAAAAAGAAAAAAAAAAGTTGTATATGCCATATTTTCAATTGCACTAACATACCATGGACAAAATGCAGTTAAAAGCGCGTCCAAAAGTGCCTCCAAAAGTGTAGCAGAAAAAGCCCCACAAAGTGTTGCTAGAAGTAATTATCTTCCCAGCATTGCCAAAAAGTTCCTACATTAGTAACTAAAGAGGGTCACCAAAAGCATGCCCGAAAGTGCCCAAAATAAGTGGCCGAAAGCATGCCCGGAAGTGCCTTAAACAACATGTTAGAAAGTGCTTTAGGATAGGAAGGATGGTGGATGGGCAAAAGTGACACAAGAAGTGTGATCGCTACTGAAGCATAGGCAAAAATTCTCAATTATGTCCAAGTGTGGCAAAAAGTACAAAATGTCAGGCCAGTAACATTGTGAAACGTGTGGCCTAAAATGCCTCAAATACGTGACCAAAAGGATCTCTAAAGCGTGGTGCGAACAAGAGCGCGGAGGAAAGTGGCTGGAGTCGCTGGACAAGCGTTGTTGAGAGTAGCAAAAACTTGTCTGCAAGTGCCTCTAGAAGCGTGACGCCATCCTCACCACCATAATTTGCTTGGTTAGTAGTCTTCATGGCCGCTGAACATAGAGTTGTTATAAATTTTCTGGAGACAAATGAGAGAAATAAATCCAAGACGAAACCTATTTATGTCTAGGAATGGGTTAACGGGTAGCGGACCTAATAGAACAGAAATGGTTATGGTTAGATAAGCCAACGACGTCTATGACAGTCAAAAGAGCATTCAACACAAAGCTTTCACCAAAAACGGAGGTCAAGACTCAGAAGATTCGAAACTTCTCTATGGTCACCTATTGGATAACATTTAATACTTGGCACTAACAAAGAGAACATATTTCTTCCACAAACTTCCATAAAATGAAAAGAGAAAAAAAAAATCTTGGTGTGAATTAGATAGACATCAATCTGTTCAACTTAATGAATTTTAATAAATGAATTATGGATGCCACATAAACCTGAAGGAGAACAATTTGTAAACAAAACTTGATGGGGCTTAGCGTAAAAATCTGACCATATTAATGCAATTTTGTGAACTCTTGTCCGCCTTTAGACTTTAAATGACGGTATTGTTAGGTGGTTTTAGGCCTCTCTCACCCAAAACTAACTCAAAGAGGTAAGATTTTTCTCACACGTATAAACACACTTCATGTCCCTCCACAATCAATGTGGGATTATATAAACACGTACCATGGTGTATATTAAAGAAGAGATCCACAATCAATATCTATCTAAACACATAGATCCATAAGCCTCAAACAAACAATAATCAATTGAATAAAGAAAATGCACGTACTTGGAAACCTCCTACCATATATTGTACCCAACCTTTTTATAAGATCCGAATGTACCCATATGCAATCGCATGTTCACATGTCCATGGAAAATCGATTGAAACCTTTGAGACGTACGAAGAGTGGTGCTTAACTATTATTTAAATCAAAATGTCTAGATTCCTATTTGTTGTTATCAGAATAAACTTAATCTGATATTTTTTTATAAAGTTGACTATCGCGAACTCAAAACATTTCGTCCGACCAAAGTCTCTCAAGAAAGCTTAGGAATGGTACTACACAAATCTTGAATGAGACTTTAAAATCACTAAAATTATATTGTTATGATTTTAAATGAATAAAAAAGATTATAATATAGGTAATATATTATAAATTGTCATGAAACTTGGCACAGGAGAACATGCAACTTTAAATTGCAAATAAAAAGGTTTGGAAGTTTTGGTAAGGTTAAGCAACTTAAGCTGTCAACCAAGATCCCTACCTTTGAAAAACATTTGAATATTTTAATCCATAGATATCAAACTCAAAACCCACTCTTGAAAGTTAAAATGGGTTTGAAGTTTTAAAGAAACCAAAAAGTTTTCATGCTAATCAAATTAAGCACTCTTTAAGTAATTAAAGAGTAATAGTTAGAGATATTTGATAGAAAACAAAACAAAGTTTAAATTCATTATTACATGTATATAACACAAAATAAAATTCTTGAAGAAGTGAGAAAATGGAAATGTAATCAAAATTAAGTAAAGGGTAGCTAAGGATTCTTCTTTTGGGTATAGATATAATCAGTGTGAGCTACTAATGTTCTTCTCATCAAGCATTCATCTTCACCATTAATACCTTCACATTCACTTTCAACTACTACTAGTACATCTTCTTCTTGATTTTGATGACCAACTTTAAGATCCTGCAATTTTCAGAAAATTAGAACAACAATTTAGAATTTGGGTAAATGGAAGAGTACCCAAAAAGGAAAAAAATCGAATTTGCTAATTAATTATTACCTCATGTAATTGGGTAGTTCTTGATGGAGAAATGATAGGATGATGAAGATGGAATCCAAGACGAGTAGCATAAGATAGAGAGAAGAAGAATAGGATGAGTAGAAATATGATCAAAAGGGTAGTACTCTGTTTAGACATTTTAGTAATTTGGTCTTTAAAAACAATGGTGAGATGGGAGATAGAGTGAGCTAGTGAGAGAAAGCTAGAGAGAGAGAGAGTGAGTGAGTTATGAGCGTGTGATGAAGCAGAAGGAGTGAATAGTTTAAGGGAGGGGGAGGAAATAAGACAAAGAAAAGGAAAAGACATGAAAAACAGGTGGTGAGTAAAGGAAGTAATGAGGAGGCCACCAGGATTATACAAATTTCATATTGAAGGGGGAGGAAGAAGTAATGAAGAAGATCATTGTTGTTATCGCCTTAGAGATTATCTTCACATTCATTCAGTAAGTTGACATTGTGTTTCTGTATCATCACCACTGGTCTACTGTAATAAATTAGTAGGGGAGTCAACCGATTTATTTTGTTTGCTGAGGTAGAGGCTCACAAGAATGGGTGACTCTCAATTTTGTTTTGTTGAAAGGGAATTGGTGTCAATTGGCAGAAAACAACAAAATGTTAAAATACAAATTACGCCCTACGTGGGAATTGAACCATAACAAAATAGTATTTGAATTTTAGAAACATGTTTAACTCGACCGATGAAATAAACAGGCCGAGTTCGGGTTTCAAAGTGGTACTCGGAATCCTACCTGATGTCGATCTGTTAGTATTTGACCAACGGTACCCGATTGTTAATTTTAAGAATTATATTATACATTTTTATGCAATTAATAAGATAAACTTGGGTTCAGGTTTCCCTTCAACCTGCTGATTTATGCAAAAAAAAATTAATAAGATAAACTAGTCAAATACTGCTAGACTAGTTGGTTGTTCATCTACTCCAAAAATCTGGAGGTCACATGGTAAATTAACAGTGGGAGTAGAATCCATCTTTATTGACTTGTGTTAACTGTTAAGTGATATAGATAAAGTAAGGTATGAATGAGTTTTCATGCTCCTTAGATAGCCTTAACGATCTTTGTATAGTTTTCATGCTCCTTAGATAAAGTAAGGTATGAATGAGTTTTCATGCTCCTTAGATAGCCTTAACGATCTTTGTATAGTCTTTAAGACTCATAACTATATTTCAAGTCGAAAGTGAGATATAGATTTGTGCAATTTTAACCTAAAGTTAAACTGTAAGTCTTCTCAGCAGGCACAGAAAGCCCAACTTCACCAGACATAAAAAGACCTGCATTGCCAAACACAGAAAGTCATGTATTGGCAGACACGGAAAAATCTCCTCAAAATTGTTATAGTCACCTATGGATGGTAAAATCTTAGTGGGAACATACTAGGGGTGAGCAGCGGACGGTTTGGCTAAATTATCAACCGAAGTCAAATCGATCAAATCATCGTCCGGTTTCATTTTACTCGTTTCGGTTTTATTCGGCTAGTCAGTCCGACCGAATACGATTAAAAAATCAAACTTGAAAAAATGAACTTCAAAAAAGCATTTTGAAATTTAAAATTAATTTTGAACTCTCATAGATTTGAATACCTAAAAAGATAATTTATTTCTTAGTTTTACCATTTCTATTAAGTAATGATTATTAGTTTATGGTATTAAGTATATAACTATACTAGGTATAACCCGAGCCTCCGGCATGGTCGATTATATTGAGTATTTCATACGTCATAAAGTAGTTGGCTACTCGTTATGAAAATGAATGACTCTAAATTTGCAGAAATAAACCTCCTGCTATCACATCTATTAGATCTCTTTTCATCAGAGACGAACCACATTAAATATTTGAGAATTTAAATCTTTAAAAAAGAATTTGTGTATACAAACAAATCGAAATTACCCAAACTAAAAAAGAATTCATTGGCTTCCCAAATAACGTTTTTTGAGTGACTCTTGATATGAACTAACTATTTCTTTTTTCATTGATTTTAATTTTTTAGCGTGTTCTCGTTATTTTCAGACTCTGCATCCGTATAAGAGCGGAGATATTCTTTGTTTAGGGATGTTTGAAGAATATGATAATTTGGAAAGGCAACCATTCTCCTCTATTATAGTGTTAAAATCCTCAAATTGGTTCAACCATTGTATTCTCTCTGTCCACAGCATAATTTTATACTTCAAACATATTAATCTTCCCTGTTTCTCGAGAAGTCATTACCCTTTGTGTTATCATAAAGACTAACATAAAACTCTGAGATCATAATAAACCTAGATTGAATTTTCTACTTAAATTTCAACATTCCAATGTCTAAGAAGCTTGTAAAAACCCATTGTAATCTCTGATCATTAACAAAAAGTCATTAAAACCTGCAAAAACTTGTACAAAACCTCTCTGCAACTCAGTGAGGTGTAATGTGAATTTAATCAAGGGAGAATTACTGAAACCCCCCAACTCTGATAATGACTTTACTGAAATCCCCCACTTTAATTAGTAATTACTGAAACCCCCCAACTCCGTTAGATTTAACTTTGATATTTTCAATATTACTTTCTTGCCCTCTTACGTTTTTACCCCCACTTCTGATAATGCCTTTACTGAAATCCCCCACTTTAATTAGTAATTACTGAAACCCCCACTTTAATTAGTAATTACTGAAACCCCCAAACTATTTGAAATGAATGGAGGTTTCAGTAAATACTAATTAAAGTGGGGGTTTCAGTAATTACTAATTAAAGTGGGGGGTTTCAGTAAAGTCATTATCAGAGTTGGGGGACTTCAGTAATTCTCCCTCAATATTACCATAGTAATTCGAAGACATTTAATCGTGATAAACTTACCCGGGAAATTGACACACAAACGAATGAGGGTTTCATAGTGAAAGTGAAAGAAAGTAAGAAAGGCATATTCATTGATGAAGATGAAATGACAAGCAGTGTATGAACAAGATTGGCGGGAGAGAAAGAGAGTAAGGGAGAGGAATCGAGCTTGAATGGGGGAGATCAATCGAGCTTAAATGAGGGAGATGAATCGATCTTAAGCACCCATTCTTTAGATTCAGTCATTGATTAGATACTACAGTTGAATGGGGATTCTCATTATATGTAGGAATAGATTAATGGCCTGGATTAAAAGGAAAGAGTTCCCATTATATGTGTGAATAGATTAATGGTGTGGATTAAAAGGAAAGAGTTGGGATTATCATCTATGTGGTTGTCCAAGTCAGCTTGTCCTAGTCAGCATCCAAGAAAATTAATTTTGTCCCAGTCATATTGATCTGATTTGTATAATAGATTATTGCTGAAAATAAAATTAAATAGACATAATGAAACGACCGTTGATATATATTGAATCCAACGATTTCTATGCTTTTCTTTGTTAATCTTAAAATACATAAACGGTGGAGATTTAGCACGGAATAACGAACGACTGAATTTATCTCTGATTTATCTTTGGTTTGTGTTTGAGTTTGTCCTAGTCAACACTCAACATCTTCTTTTTTATTGTAGTGGTGAAGTGCGGTCAAGGTTTTTAGTTTGAGTTACAGTTTTTTCAAACGTAAGGGTTTTGGTTTGAGTTACAGTTTTTTCAAACGGTAAGTTGTCTTGACTCTTGTGATCTGTTGATCTTATGGGTCAGTTGAAGGTTGTAAACACGGGTAATTTATATTTTGTACATAGCAACATCCCGTTGTAATGTTGCACCACTCGATTTACTGTGCAAGATTTTCCCTCAGATAGCAAAAATTCGAAACATATCACAAGTGTGCCACTTTCATATACGATGAGTTCAAGGCCAGTCTTACTAAATGTTTGAACAAATATTTAGATATTTTACGACTACCGAAATTATCGGGTGTGAAAAATTTATTACTACAAATTCCAAAATATCTTAATGGATAGATAATTTGAATAAATTGTTTTTGATTTCAACTTGGGAATATTAATGCATAGATAATTTAAATGATTGGTTACTAATTTCAGTTAATTTCTAATTTCAAATCACAAAGATTTCTTCCCTTAGGTGTACCCAAATTAATGTCATACCTAAAACAGAGTCAATTTGTTTGGAAAAACAACCAAAAGACATCAACCAGTTTCATTACCAAAATAGAACAAGCAACAGATTAAAACGGACACTTATTTCAATCAAAATCATTGTAAACAAAAAACGTATCACCAAAATGTAACATAATTATAAATTTCATGACTAAAAATCGAAGGCGCAAACTTTAAAATGCTGAGATGGGTTGGTAGAGACTTGAGGTTATCTGTTGCCCTGCAATATCATGGTTCAACACGGTTACATTTATTATTCGCAACGTTAATATCTTTCTTTTTTTACATGCATCTTATTTCGAAGTTTAAAAGGGTAAGAATATAAATATATTTCTTGACTATATTTCCAAGATTTTTATTTGAAAAGGGAAAGAATATAAATATATTTCTTAACATTCATGGTGCTTAAGCTCGTAGATGGATTTTTTTTTGTTACAAGAGCTTCTAGATGGATCTTAGGTAAGAAGCAATATCATTATAAATACTTTGTTAGGTTTCTTTTGTTTTCATCAATCTCATATTCTTCCATTAAACTATTCATTTTCTTCCCTTTGACCTTGGTAAAACAACTTTATTTTTGCTACTTTATACATTCTTTATTGAAGGATTGAATAAAGATAAGAAAGGCCTTCATCTAAGCCAAGGTTTCTTTTTTTCCTTCTTCTCTCTTTTTTCTCTTTGTTTTTAGTTTTTTTTCCTGTCATTCATCTGTGTTTAGGATTCTTCGGTTTTTATCATCATGACGAAAAAAAAAATTTTAGGATGTTTTCTTAGGAGTTCTATTAGTAATTAATTTATCATTATATTTTAGTTTATTAGTTTTAATGTTTTAGCAAGTCTTTGATTTCACCCAAAAAAAAAGCAAGCCTTTGTTTATTTCGCTTAGAATTGACTTTTTCATTTGCTTGATTTGATTCAACGTAATCTTCAACTTCCACTTGAAAGCCTTTTTAAGTTATTTGACGAATCAACCAAAATTAAAACTTTATCAATTTTATACCCAAAGAACCTTAACTTGACTTATGTTTTTGGTAAATACTCGCGTTGTCATCTTAGTAGCTTATAGCAGAACGTTTCTTAACTTCTGTTTTGTATTCTCATTCTCTTTTTTGGTCAATCCTCTCTAACTACACTTTTGTTTTTGTGTAGATTATCCACCAAATGATTAATGAAGGAAGTGGAACAAGAAAGTAATTGATCTAAAACCAAGGTATGCGTTGTTTTCTGACGTTTAGTTTTTTTTTCTATAATATGCTATGGTTGTTCCGGCTATTTCGAAAATCAAGTTGGCTAAACAATTTTCGAACAAAAAAAAAAATTAGGAAAAATCATTTGATAGGAAAGAAGATTTAATTGAAGTATAAACTCGTTTTGATTCAATGGAGATTTTCGAAATAACGTATACTAATGGGAATACTGCATTTATAGAATATCACCTTATTTTAATACATTAAAATGGATTAGATTCTAACAGTTAAAAGATGAATAAAAGTACATCGATCTCTCAAAACCATATATGGAAAACATAGTTCCATAGAGTGGCGAGGCCAGAAAGTTGTCTCCTGGGGCACTTTACCGACTAATTGATAAACATATATCTACGATGAGTTTTCATCATACGAAAAAGTGCTATTACAATGTATAATAGTTTTAAATATGTATTTTCCAGATATAAGTGAGTTTGTCTCCCATTTGGTTGACTAACAATCTTTGTAGTAAGAATATACATTTTGTCAGAAAACGAGTAGGGTTAATGCAAGAGCAAGTAAAATTAACGATAAACGTTATTTTTTTCCTTTTAATCATTTTTACAAGATGAGTCATCATTGGTAAATTTGTTGTTTAACTTCTCCTGAAAAAAGAAATAATAATGAACGCCTTTGATTAATCTATTTTTTTTTCAGTATGCCCTCGTAAGAACCCTATTGTAAAACTGTCGTATTTTTTCAACCAATGAACAAGAAATTTTGCGTTGTTTTAAAAAATCGTCCCCATTAGAATTTTGCAAAAGAAAATTTCTCCAGATCCTGAACTAAAAACATGTTGAAACTAATTTTTAAACAAATAAACACTTTTTTGTATTTTTTTTGTTGACATATAGACAAATAAACACTTTTTGTATGATAAGGGTTAAAGCGTGTTAAAGGCGCCTCCTTTTTTTTTTTTTTTTTTTTGTTGAAAGAAAAGGCGCCTCCTTAAGATCAATAAAAGTATATCTTTCGAAACTATGGGAACAATGGTCTTCCTATCTAACACAAATATTACCTTTCCCGTCATCAAAGACCTCCAAATTATATGATGCTTTTCCATATGAAGGAGGACAACAAGAAGTAGAAGAAGAAAGTACAGGAGAGGAACACGAAAAGGAAGTAGAAAAATAAGAAGGAATGAAAAACAACATCAATTGAGAGTAAAATATAAATTTTACTATTTAGAAAAATATCTGAAATTCTAAATTTTTATTTATAAAGCTTTCCCAGAATTAGTCTATCAACTTTTTGTTCTGCATAGGATTTTCATTTATAGAACTTGGTGACTCTATTAAAAGTTAGAGAAAAAGAGGTATCATAAATACTTTAAGGAAAACTTCGGTATATGTCAAAGATTTTTATATACGGAAATAAAATTAGGATTTTATAAATTCATGTTAGAAACTTATTAAAATAGACTTGAAACGTTATGCACTCATTGAATACAAGGTAGTATATTCTGAAAAAAGAACTCCATACAAGAGTGATACACTTTACTTCTTTGATTTCGTGGAAGAGCCACATGCACGTTCCATGAGAAACATCTATAAACCTTTCTCCACCGTAAAAGATTCGTTACTGTTGGCTAAATAAAACCATTATTTGGGAATTAGTTCCTTAAGATCACTTATAATTTGATTAGACTTGGTTAAATATCACATCAGAATAATTTGTATAACAGTTTATTCATACATTTTGACCTTGCAGGTTTTTTTGTTGGTTATATGAATATAATTTCTCACAAAGAGAAATGTCTGCTATCACTATATTTGAGCTTGATGAGGCTCGTCATTATGAAGTTATCCGAAAATTGAGGTCACAGATTCCATTCCAGACCGTTTATTATTCTCAGAGATCAATTCTCGTCTGAGTATTAAGCATCGTATTGGTCTCGGGTTTCAGGATTTGGGGAATACCTGCTTTCTAAACTCGATTCTCCAATGTGTTACCCATGTGGTCCCATTATTGCAAAAGCTTTGTGCATCTTAATAGGATACATTACATAAGACGGATCGAAAATAGGAGACCCTGCAGTCAAGATAAGTTGCAGAAATAATATACGTGTGTAACACGTGTATGTACGTGACGGATCGAGAAGACGAGATCCGATGATCAAGAAGAATTCAAAATATTGAAGATATTTGAAGATATATTGAAGATATGTGAAGATTTAGTTTCTTATACTCAGAATATCTCTTGTAGCTATCTAATGGTAATATTAGATAGATTTTGTATTATTTCCTAGTTTAGTAATCAGAAACTAGGAAACCCTAAACCCTAAGTCATCTATAAATAGGAGAGGGTTATAGGATTCAAACTCATCGAGTTATGTCTGACCAATGTAACCGATCAAACCCATATACAATTGTATGTGGTGAATTATTAATAAAGAGTTATTTCTCCGTGGATGTAGGTCTTGAGTATTCGACCGAACCACGTTAAATTATCGTGTCTTTATTTCATGTCTATGTCTCCGATTATTATACATTCGTGAATTTAACACATCTAATCATCCATATCCATACATAAGTAAGATCTTTCAACTTTGTTTATTTTAGGCATTCATTTTTCTTCTGGTTCGTTTTTATTGGTTAACTAGACATAATGAAACAACTGTTGATATATATTGAATCCAACGATTTCTATGTTTTTCTTTGTTAATCTTAAAATACATTGACGGTGGAGATTTAGCACGGGATAACGAACGACTGGATTTATCTCTGGTTTGTCTTGGGTTTGTGTTTGAGTTTGTCCTAGTCAACACTCAACATCCTATTTTATATAATAGATATATATAGTGTTAGTTAGGTAGGTTCAGTTCGTACGACGTTCAAGGATCCAAGCTAAAACTCAAGCCAAATCAAAATTGCTTGATCATTTTCTAATCGATCCGCACCGAACATTTTTCGGCTCTATACAAAACCATTTGGTTCGGTCTGGCCAAGTTCAGTCTAGTCGGTTTGGCAAACTGTTGGTCACCCCTAGAATATAGGGCGCGTTAGCAGAAGCGAGGTGAGCCTTTTTTGAACTTCCCTGACCCCGTAGGATTACAGTATATTCTGTAAGCACCTTCAACATACTATAGGCACAATAGTCAGGGAAGTTCTGAAGCACACACCAAATTTGTGAAAATTGTCTAAAACTGACCCTCTCAAATCTGCCCCATCTAAACTGACCTAGCCCTTCTTCCAGTAAAGCTCTAACCTAACCCTTCTTCCTATTGGAAGATTTTATTTTGTTGCTCTTCACTTAATCTAATGTTACAAAAAAATGGTGGAATTTGTCACGCAGAGAAGTTCAAACTTGGACCCTGACCAGTACCATTTGATGAAGACTGAATCAATTTGATGTATACGATTTTTATTTTGTTGTTCTTCGCTTAATTCGAATGCAGTAGTTCGCTTAGTATAACAAAATATGGTGGAATTCGAACAGATTACTAATACAACATAAGGCACTCATTTGATAGGTCTTGATAGTCCGAAATATGAACAAACTCACGTTGTTCCGGCCTATCGTGGTTACATATTTTGGATAGTGCGCGAACTTGTGTAAACTGTTTGTACAAAAGTTCAACATAAAAAAGATAGGTTCAACCAACAGAGTTTTATGTACTAAATCTCATACTATGACCAGTCCATTACGACATTGGTCAACCACTATTTTCTCTTCAAAAGTGGTTACTAACTTCTTCAAACTTTGAAATAGTGAGTGAATAAAAACCTACAACTGCGAAGAACAATAATAAAAATGGGTTGGTCTAAAGAGACTGACCAAAGTAACAAAACCGCGAGACGTGCCATCTAGAATGGGCGCCTATAAGTTTTATTTAGGGTTAATTCCGTTTTGGCCCCCGATTTGTGACCAACTGGCCGTTTTGGCCCCGAATAGTGTCCGGCAGTTCGTTTTGGCCCCAAAAAATTCCTAAATGACCCCAAATTTTTTCAACCTCCCAATTTTACCCCCATGGCATTTATGTAATTATCTTTTTTTTCTTTTTCTTTGTCCACCTCATCTAACAATCACCACATCACTCTGTCCACCTCACCCTTCTTCTCCGGCGAAAGGTTGCCGGCCGGAATAAAAAATTCCGGCCGGCCACCTTTACCAAAAAAAAAAAAAATTTCTTCATCTTCTTCATTTCTCTCTCTTCTTCATCTCCTTCTTTCTCTCTCTTCTTCATCTCCTTCTTTCTCTCTCTTCTTCTTCTTTATCTCTCTTCTTCTTCTTTCTCTCTAACCCCTCTCTCTTCTCTCTCTATAACTCCGGCGAAGGGGCGGAGCCCCTTCGCCGGAGAACCAGACCGAGATCTGGTTTCTACAACCAGTCCCGGTCTGGTTGGAAACCAGATCGGGATAACCAGATCCCGATCTGGTTTCCAACCAGACCGGGACTGGTGGTAGAAACCAGATCTCGGTCTGTTTCTACAACCAGACCGGGACTGGTGGTAGAAACCAGATCTCGGTCTGTTTCTACAACCAGACCTTGAAGGTCTGGTTTCTACAACATTGATGTGACAATCAGACATTCTAGAGAGGTACGGATTATATGGAACCACATTTAGGTTGTTAACTTTACGACCACGTACAGTAAAAACACGTCCATCATTACGACGACGATAGAGTGGATAACCATCTTCACCCAGAACTGTAGAATCTACAAATTTTCTAGGATATCCTTTCGTACACTTACCCTTGTTCATACACGGTGTATTTGGTTTTTCTTCTCCGCAAGGACCGTGGATCATACAATTTTTAACAGTATTAAATAATAAGGGATCTTCCTCTTCATCCGGAAATTCTGCACAAACAACTTTGTCGACCTGGTCTGCATCCCGAATCTTGTCTTTTTTTCCAAGGAATATAAGGGCATGCATATGTGGTAAACCACGTTTCTGAAATTCAATCGTGTAGACATGAGCAACAACTTCACCAAAAACATTATTTTCGTTTATCACTTTCATCAGATGTTTTCGTTTTAGCTCAAATACACGTGCGACCAAGTCTGGACGATCCAGTGCCGTTTTAATATAATAGATTTGTTGATATAATAGATTTGTTAATATATTTCACACATCTGACGCTTGCACACACTTCAACATTGATGTGACAATCAGACATTCTAGAGAGGTACGGATTATATGGAACCACATTTAGGTTGTTAACTTTACGACCACGTACAGTAAAAACACGTCCATCATTACGACGACGATAGAGTGGATAACCAGATCCCGATCTGGTTATAGAGAGAGAAGAGAGAGGGGTTAGAGAGAAAGAGGAAGAAGAGAGAAAGAAGAAGAAGAGAGATAAAGAAGAAGAAGAGAGAGAAAGAAGGAGATGAAGAAGAGAGAGAAAGAAGGAGATAAAGAAGAGAGAGAAATGAAGAAGATGAAGAAATTTTTTTTTTTAGTAAAGGTGGCCGGCCGGAATTTTTTATTCCGGCCGGCAACCTTTCGCCGGAGAAGAAGGGTGAGGTGGACAGAGTGATGTGGTGATTGTTAGATGAGGTGGACAAAGAAAAAGAAAAAAAAGATAATTACAGAAATGCCATGGGGGTAAAATTGGGAGGTTGAAAAAATTTGGGGCCATTTAGGAATTTTTTGGGGCCAAAACGAACTGCCGGACACAATTCGGGGCCAAAACGGCCAGTTGGTCACAAATCGGGGGCCAAAACGGAATTAACCCTTTTATTTATTTCAGGTATCTTCTAGACTTCCGCCTCTGGGGTACCCCAAAGTGAAGTAGGTGCCCACTTCTAGTGTAATAAGAATTAGGGCCCTCTAATCATTCGGAGTAATTTTGGAGGTTATGTGTTTCTTTTACCTTACTCCCTCGTCACCAATTGGTAATTGAGTTTACTCCTTCAATAATTATAATTGGTAATTGAGTTTAGCCTTTTAGATTTACTATTTTTGATAAAATATAAAAGTCGTGTTTGGCGTGCGTGAAAGAAATATGACTACTAAGAACAATTATTCTTCATTACGATTCCTAGAAGTTACTCCACTTTGTTGTTCGATTTAGATGTGAATATGATAGTAATGTTCGTATAATATTTAATCTATGGTTTTATTATCTCATGCAAACATGTCCTTAGTAATTTGACAAAAATTTTAAATTCAAAGAAGTAAATTCAATTACCAATTACTGAAGGGGATAAATTCATTTACTAATTAGAGTTGAGGAAGTTAGATAACCTAGTTTTATTTTCATTCAAAGGGAAAACAAGGGGATTCCATAATTCGATATAGTAAAATGCAAGATTAATTTCACGAATTGATATTATAAAATCCAACCACTCCAAACTATTCTATCAGTCCTTCACCTCTGTTTCTCTGTCCAAAGGGAAAAGGCCAAAGGATGTGAATAACCTTTATTCTACAAGATTTGTATGTATATATTCGTCTAATTTTACTACGTATATATTACGAGGATAAAGTTAGGCTTTAAGTTTAATGTTTAGTATACAATGTAGTCGAGTTACTAGGTTTCCACTGTTAGGTTTGTGGTCATCTAACTCAAAATCAATTGACAATGAATGGAGATGCCCTATACATTACTCCCTCCGTCCCATATTGAATGACCTAATTTCTATTTTGGGTTGTCCCATTTTAGTGTCCTGTTTCTAAAAATAAAGAAAAGAGTTTTTCGCTCTTTCCAACAATACCCATTACTATAAATTTAATGACAACTTTATTTAAAAGTAAATTCAACTTTTTCATTGTAAATTACAAAAGTTAAAGAGGTTACAATTGGAAAAACCATGTTATTTTTTAAAGTCAAACTCCAATTAATGATGTTCCCTTAAAAAGTTGGTTTTTCAAAATAGGTCATTCTTTTTGGGTCTGAAGGAGTATATTCTTGGTTGCTAGTAACCCCTTCTTCCATGTGGGACTATTCTCACATGACCTCACGTGTGGCATGCTTACCCTAACACGTGTATTTTTTTCGGGTGTCATGGAGCACGTGTGGCTTTTAAGTCTATCACATGTGAACCTAGCTATGATACTAGGTTAAGTTTGTGGTCATCCAACTCAAAAATCAATTGACAATGAGTATTGAGGACCTAGACATTATATTCTTGGTTGTTGGGTACCCATTCTCTCATGTGGTACTATTCTCACATCCACCACGTCTTACTGACACAGTAGATCACATTTTTGTATATTCTGATTAGCACAAAAGGAAGAAGATGAGGACGATGATGGTTAATCTTCTTTATTGGAAAGAAAGAAGAAGAAACAGGGTAATAGTGGTTAGCGGAATCGTGTGAGAGATTCCTATGAAGATTTTGAGATCGTGTAGAGATGGTAAAGGAAAAAAAATGAAATTAGGTTTAACTCAAACATTTAAAGTTGTATGTACTGGGATATCGTCATCTGTTGGATTTGATCTAAAACAAATTCTTATTAAAACATGGACGATCAAATTTATTCCTTGAATAACTTACTGACTTATTTTAATATATAAGGTAGATCCATCAAAAGGTTCACAAAAATAATCAAATTTATGGATTTATGACACTCTACCTGGGTTATGTTTATTTTTTATGTTTCGGATCTGAAAATTTGAAGTGGGCTCCAATTCATATTTCATATGTTTGTTTTTTTACTTAAGAAAGACTGAAATCGTGAATGAATTAGCTTAACATCTGAATGGGTTGAATAAATGCCAACTCATTTCAGACTTTAGAACACGTTTGAAAAGAAAGTTCAAATCTGAAGTAAAGCAAAAAACGAGTATGCCCCTGCAATTGAAAATCTTTTTTTCATCATTTTTTTTTAAAGTAGAGAGCCGTGGAGATGAGAGAGAGAGAGAGAGAGAGAATGAGAACTTAGGAGACAGGAGAGAGAGAGGGAGGGAGGGAGGGAGGGAGGGAGGGAGAGAGAATGAGAACTTAGGCCATGTTTGGCACGCGGGAATCGCGTGGGAATGGAATGTGATTCCTGGGAATCACATTCCCGACTATTGTTTGGCTCGCGGGAATGCAGGGGGAATCCTATTCCTGGAGGAATGGGATTCCCCCGAAATGGGGTAATAGCAAACCCAGGGAGGGGGTGGGTTTGTGATTCCCATTCCCGGGAATGATTTCATTTAATATTTTTGGACAAAATAATCTTTGATAAAATATTAGAATTCTCATAATACTTTTACTAAAAAAATTTAAAAACCTAGGGTTCAACTACCACCATACCAACACACTCTCTCTCTCTCCCACCCCCTCTCGCTCAAACGTAACTCTCTCTCCATATCTCTAGTTTTTTTTCTTCCCTCTTGCTCTTTGTTTGTTAAAAATCGATTTCATAACGTTTTAAAAAATTAGTCTAGACCTTATTTATTTTAAATAAATCTTTAAATACAATTTTTTTTTTGTTGAAGACTTTAAATACAACTTAAATTAGTGTATTACGTTATTATTTCATATCTATAAATTTGAATAGACAATACTATTTAAAATATATATAACAAAGTTGACCTATAATTTATGTAGTTTGAGTAAAAGGATATAACAGGACTTTCGTAAAATTTACATTCCTATTCCTACACAAACCTAACAACAAGTTAGGAATCCATCGGGAATGAAATTCCTATTCCTGGTTGAACCAAACATTAAACCAAAATAATCTGACTCCCAAGAATCGCATTACGGGAATGTGATTCCCGGAAATGACATTTCATTCCCGCGCGCCAAACATGGCCTTAGGGTTTTTGCTTTAAAAGATAAAAGGAAACTAGAGTTTTTTTTTTTTATTGAAAATACCAATAAGAATATAAATATCAAAATTTAAATTCAGACTTAATTATTCAAATTTAGAAAACAAATACCTAACTTTGCAAAATAACTTTCCCAATACAAATTTGTGACAATTACAGAAAAACAAACACAACATGTTTTATACTAATCTCACTAGTTTAGCTGTTAACTTTTCTTTTTCCTTTTTCTTTTTTTTTTTTTGTTGAAAATCCTAACTTTATGATTATTAAGTGAGAAAAATAGAGAGAAATTAATAGGAGAACTTTCAACAAAAAAAAATTTAATAAGAGAGTAACCAGAATGCTTGTTTTATACTAATCTCAAAGTTCATGCCTTCAAGATCCAACCAGACAATGCTTGACCATTTAAAGTTTTTTTGTTTGCTATTATTAGGTTAGATGCACGTGTAATGATGAGAGTAACCAGAATGAACACAAAAGATGATCAACCAATCTTTTAATTTTTTTTTTGTTGGAATTTAAACTGTATATCTTTGATCTAAAAAGTCGTAGCCACCGTCCTGTATAAGCTGATATAACCTGTTTGGGGTGAGCTGTGGTCAATTGTCATCATTTAGGATCAGACCGAAGTCAAATCAATTAATTGTGATTTGAATAACTAATTGATTGAAGTTGGACCCATCAATTTTATTAGGTCTGTTCCAATTTGTATTAGGTCTGTTCCAATTTGACTCGACTAAATTCAGTTGGTCGGTCTGATCAAACTCAATTAACCAAAATCAAACATGAGATAAAGACTGATCTTAAGCTAGGAGAATAGGAGTAAAAATTTAAAGTCAGCTTTTAACCTATTATAGATTTAAATACTTACCAAAAAATCTCTAGTGATGTATAATGTTATATACGTATAGTTTTGGTCAGTTCGGTTTGGATGGTTTTCAAGAATACAAGTCAGAACCAAATCAAACCATGACCGATTAATCGCTTTTTCAGCCAAATGTTCCGTTCGGCCTAAAATCTATTCAGTTTGTTTTGGCTTGGTCCGTTTTCCCTACTGGTATTTTACTCACAACTAGCCACCTTCTACTAAATATGTAATTAGTATTTCGAGAGAAATTAAAATGTGTTTTTTATGATGCTTTGTAGCTAGCTAATTCAGTGTTGGATTTTACTTCTGTTAATTAGTCAACAGTACCTTTCAACAAAAAAAAAAAAAAAAAATAGTCAACAGTACTTGTGATGCTCACTTTAGTTAACCAACAATAAGTTGAGACGAAATCAAGATTTTATTTATAGTGGGATGAAATTATGGTCACCAGGTGGTAAACCCAAACATTGCTTCATATCGTGGATTGCTTTTCGAAGACGCCTCAAAATCAAATTTATTCTGGCTAGTTGGGGTATGGTTATAGATACTTCTTGTGTATTCTGTGGGGGAGATGAAGAAACGAATTTTCATCTATTATTTGGTTACTCGGTAACAGAGAATGTATGAGAATTATTATTACTCAAGATGAGTTTTCAGAGAGTATGTGTTGTGGACTAGGAAGAGGAATTGCAATGGTGTATTAATCACTTTGGTGGGCCCTATATTGCAACCCGAGTGGGTCGTTTGCTTTTAAATGTCTATGCCTATGTCACCAGGACTGATTATCCACACTATTTGTGATGAAGTGCGGATCAGGTTGAATACTGTTACTAAACAGTTTGAAGAAACAGAGGAGAACCGGAGGACCATTGATCGTTGGAATCTTACTATCTCTCTTCAAAAGTTGGTTTATACTTCATGTAAATGGACTCGGCCGATGGCAGGGAGATATATGATTAATACCGATGGTGCACTAAACGAGGTGGATGCGGGGTATAGAGCTATTATTCGAGATTCGGAGGGTACTGTTGTTAGGGCAGCCATTGGTCAGGTTGATCGACAAACTATTTTTATACATGAGCTGCAGGGTGTTGAGTTGGGATTTGAGTTAGCAATTAGCGTCGGGCTGCAGGAAGTTGAGCTTTGTCTTGATTCGATAAAAATCAAGCTATTTCTTGCAAAACCACATCAGAAATTATCATGGAATGCGGGGCGATTATGGAAGAGGGTGCAAAGGCTTCGAAGCTAATTTCGGAGAAAGTAGTTAATGAGCCAACTGCGAAAGTAGTTAATGAGCCAAACCATGGTGTGTATGTTAGTCTGTTTAGCAGCTGAGAAAGTAGTTAATGAGCCAGACCATGTTGATTTAAATGACTGTTTGCCTGTCTGCGGCGAACTTTGGGTTCTGAGTTACGAAAGTAGATAGTTTAATTTCAAGCTCCCACCAAAAGAAATATGCACAGGTTTAGGAATGGGAGATTGTTATCATAAAGTGAGATTTAGTAGGTCTCCACTCAATTCTTCATTGCTTCTAAATCAAGTTTAACCCTTCTCTACTTATACAGGTGATGAGTGCCTTCGAACTGGCCATGTTTACTACTTTGTTATCTATTTCACAAAGGCTATAATCTTCTGGTATGAATATAAGTAAAAGTTTATACTCTGAAGTGCAAAATAGCTTTTTCTGTTTGATTACTTTGTTGCCACAAATAATAGAAGTAAAAGTTCATATTCTGAAGTACAAAATAGCTTTTTATGTCTAATTACTTCGTCGCTATTAAGAAAATTTCATATCTAACTTTAACTCACATTTGTATTGCCTATTGACAGGTGCTATAATGATTAGCGCTTAGAGAGGAACAAATATCTTTCGTAACATTGAGGTTCCTGTTAGTATATATATTTTAAATTTTAGGTTTCTAGTCCAAAAATCTACCCCTAAACACACATTTAGTCCACCCTAATATTAATATAGGATTTTAAGCCAAAATAATAATTATAATGGATATTTAGTCCAACTTAGTTAAAGTATGTTTATATGTCAAGGTTAAAGTGTTTTTCTGTTTATCGATTCTTGTTTTGTTTCATAAATTACCTGTTATTTATTGTTAAAGTTTCATATTTTATTTCATTTTTTCATACTTTATTTCATTTTTTTTTATATGTGTCATACATAACACATTATGTATCAACAATGTTTCTTCAAAACGGAAAAGGACTAAAAACCCATTTTCTGAGAAGATTGGACCTTAAACCCTTTTTGAACTTTATTTTGGACTTAAAACCCATGGTGTCGTAAAATACCTTTTATTTGATAACTTCGCTTCTCATCTCTCTGACACATTTCTTATTAAGTGAAATGTCAAAATGAAATGCAATTACGTAAAAATATAAATTGTAAATAACATTCACAAAAACTTGCAGTTTGTAATACCACAAACTTAAATGTTTTCAGTTTAAATGATCAAGTCTTTACTTTGTGCAAATTTGATTTTAATATTATAATATTCTATTTTTTTCCCAACAGATCCTAGGTTTGCTTCAGGTTTTTACCAGAATTAAAAAGACAAACAAGCTAAACAGATTCCCCTCTTACGCTCTCGTATGTTAATATTTCATTAACTTGATATCTCCATCATACTGAGACGCTCATCTGTAAGTAAAGGTTTTATTGATGTTGTTTGGTTTATTTATTTATTGGCATGTACATGAACTTCACCAAAACTTGGAAAATTTCTCTAAAGTTCAATGTTCTTTAGTCTTTACATTAGATGGTGATTTTATTATGTCCCTTCCTCAGATTATAGTGTTGGTTTTCCATTGTCCAGAGAGAGTCAGTTGGTTTTCCCTTTTAGTACAACACACAATATTTGTTTATGTGCTCAATATGCGTTGACGTGGGTTAGACATAACTTTTTAGTTGATCATTACTTTGCTACATTGACATTAGCTGTCCATGTTTAAGATTTCTTTGAAGATCTTATAAAAGCATGTCAGTGTTACTTGTAATAGGGAAGTAGTAGGTCAGTTTATAGTCGAGCTATCCTTTCATCTCGAGAGTATTAGTTAAATGAAGAGAATTCATGTACAAATTTTAGAAGTTCAAATAAGAATTGGAGTTAGTATTGTTGGTGGATTGGCATGTTAAACTGATCATGTTTTTTTTTTCTCATATTTGCTAAAACTAAATGTCATAAGAACCAGATTTCAAGAGTCATTTGGTTTAACTTTCAATTTGATGTTAGGTTATATCAGTTTAAGAGTTAATTTTTCATCGGATGTTTTGTCCATTTTCGCAGTCCATTCAATTATGGAGGAAAGACAAATGGAAGTCTTCTTAAGCTCCAATCTCAATCTAAACCATTGGTCCGAGGTAAACTGCTTCAGATCCAAAAAAATTGTCTTAATCACTGAATTTGTAATGAAAAAGTGAAAGCTTTTTTAGTGGTAACAAGAAATGGTATGAAAAAAGATAAAACAATATGGTTACTGTTGTTAGAGTTAAATCTTACAAGTATTGTTAGTTTATTAGGTTTCTAACATTATCTATTCTCATGTTGATGTTTGAATATCTTACTACGAAACCTGAGCCGAATAGCCGACTACCAAATTGGAGACGGAAAGACTGTTTTAGATACACAATTTTTTACTAAATGTATTTAATCACGTAACAAAATTGACAATATCCAAAAGATTTAAATATGCGTGTGGAATTGAATAATATCTAACTCGTATTGGTCTGGTGCTTCCTCATTACATTGGATTTTCCTCCTATAAGTATAAATATATTGAAATTTCGAAAAAAATAAGACATGAATTAAGGATTTCTTATGATGAGTTTTTATTTGTACATAAAATTGCTACCAATCCACCTTTACCATTCTTGTGTATTGTGTCAAGATTGGATAGTTGTTTTGTTTGATGCATTGGGGATATACACTTCTTTTCGGTTTGTTATTTTGTCTGATGAATTGGAGTTATGCACTTTTTGGCCTATTGTTTTGTCTGGTGAATTGGGAATATACATTTATCTCTTAATGCTTTTGAGGATGGGTTGATAATCAAACTTGTTGCATAGAGAAAGTCAATTTGACCGTTTTAACGATATTACGGTCAAAGAACAGATTTGACTTTTCATTCACGTGGTCTTCAAAATATATTTTTGTATTAGCATCTGAGTTTTCCTATAGATTCATAAACTATGCTCTCTTTATATATGTATATGTATATGTATATATGTATATATATATATATATATATATATATGTCGGTTTCAGTCTCATTGAATTCCTTTGTTTATGATGTTACTGATGTTATAGGTGATTCACCGATTCAAATGTATAAGTTTCCTCTTATTTGTTGTTCATTAATGTTGGGTTTGTTTTCATTTAAACTTATTCACCGATTTCACCGCATGCATACTTTCATTCAACCGGTGCATGAGTTAATAATTATGACGTGGTTTGTTGGCTCTTGATTTTACTTGTTATATTTTTCTGTTTGGGTGCTTCTAAAGGCACCTGACCAAACAGCTGTTAGCATCCATCTCTGTTGGCACCACGCCCAACCGCTCTATTCTCTGTTGGCACCACTCAAGTATGTAGGCACCGGTCCATTATCTGTTGACCCTAACCCCTCCATCCATCTCTCACAAAATCCATCCAAAATTGGGGATTTTAAACTTTCTCTCTCTAAGCTCTTAAAAAACCGAGTTTAAACCTCATCAAATCGCTCATAATCTCACCAATCTCCCTCAAATTTTGCTGAGAATAAGTCATTCGACTCTCTAAGTCTTAGAATCAATAATCATTTGGTGGAGACGAAGTTGAAATCAAGCTACAATTGCTCCTTCAAGGTTGGTTCAAAAACCCTAACTTTTTTAATTTTTTTGAATAAATTTGTTGTTTGATTGATTGGGGATGTTAATAGTGTGTTGTAACATGTTTAGAATGTTGTATTCTTCAATTTCGAATATATTTAGAGCATTTTCTGTGAATATTTGATGCCCAAACAAACTGCCCTAGATCTATGAAGCTTCTGGAACGACTCGGACGGACTGGTCCAGTCCGTCCGTGTCTTCCTAGTCACGGATCAGCTAATCCGTGACTTAGTACAAAGAAACGGACTCCCTTTCCAGTCCGTGACGGACTGGGTAATCCGTTCCGGACTTAAAGGGCCCGGATTACCTGATCCGGGACCTTAGTTTTTTTTTTTTTTAATCTTTCATATTTTTCTTTCTTTATTTTTCTCATCATTTTTCCTTCATTATTTGAATGACCTTTTTTGTAGCGATACGTGCCTATTTTGAATGACCTTTTTTATAGCGATACGTCTAATTTTTCCTTCATTAATTTAGAGTAGGAAAACATATTTTGATTATTTATTGTTTGTGCATCACATATCCGCGTATTATTCAAAAGTTATTATGGCACCACGTAAGCAACGACGAACGCAAGGAGATGAGAACGAAACAGAGCCTCCTATTTCGACAGCAGAAACAGAAGTAGGGGGGTCATCTTCATTTTCAGACCCGTACTCTGGAGGTCCGATAGATCGTGCGCTTCTACCTTGTTTCAAGAATCATGTTACTTATACGATTTGGAACAAACCGGTAAGCAAATATTATTTTCTAATTTTAGTAGTTATGATAAAATTTTGCTAATCATCAATCTAAAACAATATCTTTTTTATTTTCAGGAGAGGCCGGTGCTGAAGTTACACAACCATGCGTCTGCCGTAGTTGTGGGTACTGCTTTGAAGAAGACGAATGGGTGGGACCTGGAAACTGAGTGTCAAAGTGTTCGAGAGAGAGTCCGGAACACGGGATTGGCCCACATCGCCAAATATTCATACACCAAGCTAGATCGTGTTCTAATCTCGGCATTTACAGAGCGGTGGTACGAGGACACAAATACTTTCCACATGCCGTTCGGGGAGATGACGATCACGTTAGAGGATGTGTATCGCATATGTGGTCTTCCAATTGAAGGTAAACCCGTTGTTCTGTCCAAGACGGATGATGAAGATTTGAACGATGACGATGATACAAAAGATACAGATGCATTACTAGTCTCTCGTTATTTACAATTAGATTACGAAGGTGTAAAATTGCACTTAGGTAAATCTAAGTCTGTGGAGCTTAAGTGGTTGAGGGAGCAATGCAGTGGGTCGAAAGAGGATGACTCCGACCTTGTCAAAGATGCTGTTGCACGGGCATACCTCTTGCATCTTTTTGGTTGTACTCTTTTTGCTGATAAGAGTGCAACTAAGGTTCCTTTTGTCTATCTACGTTATCTGAAGAACTTAGATGATATTTTGAGTTACTCGTGGGGAACAGCGGCGCTTGCCTATCTTTATCGGCAGATTGGTTTTGCTTCGAGGGGAGGAAATCAATTGGCTGGTTATCTTACTTTATTTCAGGTAATTTCATATTTATTTTTGTCTCTCAATTATTTCTTTATTATGTTAGAGTAGCGAATAATAAATGTGTATTTAACATTACATTTGTAGGCGTGGATCGATGAACACTTCAAACTTGGGGTGTCTGTTCCCAACCCAAAATATGATCCTACATCTAACGTGCCCCGGATGTATAGATGGGAGGAACACGTTTTGAAAGGCAACAAGGCATATGCTCTAGGAAGCACTCGTGAGCAATTGGACGGTCTGACTGAGAGAGATGTATGTATTTTATTTATTAATTTTTTCCTGTGTTCTATAATACCTCACGTATGCTATAGGAATCACTCGTTAAACGTCTGTATCATGTAGGTCATTTGGGACCCATATCGTTCCTTATTGTCTGGTGATGCACTACCACTTCCTGAATACTCTTTTTACACTGGTTGCATCGCGGTTAACGATATTGCCGAGCCCTATCACCCTGATAGGGTGTTAAGGCAACTTGGGTTGGTTCAAGTCATCCCTAAAGAACCGATTCGACCAAAAAAGGTGTCGAAGGATGGAGATTCTAAAAACTTTGGTAATGTGGCTTCTTATTGGGGGCGTTGGGAAGATCACCTACTAAACATGAGTGATAGACCGAACGAGATATCTTTGGCTCCGTGGGAGGCAAGCGCTCAGTATAACAATTGGTTCAAGAGAGTACTCACCCATTTGTACAAAACCCAGCTTTGTACAAATCCAATAGACCAGAACAGTACATAGGTTCGGTATCGTACTACATGAGTATTCGATTTATCATTCTTTTGTTTTGTTACTTTTGAATTTGTAGCTATAATTTGTTACCTAATTTGTTATTAATCCATTGTTGTTTTTTTAGAGAGATGGAATTGATCGTGCCATTGTAGCGATTCAAGCGTCTGACGTTCCGTTAGGGCTTGAAATCCTAACTAATGCGAGGGCTGAAATGCCGCTTCCCGAATGTCCTCATCAACCTCAACCAGAACCCGAACCAAGAAAATCGTCTAGAAAAACTACGGTGAAGAAATCGAGGAAATCACAAAGGGAATGAAGTATTATATTATCTCATATATTATGGTTTAGAATCTCAAGAGTAGTCTCGTTATTTTGAATTGCTTTTGTGAACAACGGTTACTTTTTTTTAACTTCTTTTGTGAACGATGTGTATCGTACAATTTGATCTATGTTTGAACATCGTTACTCTTGTTTTAACAAGTTTTAACATCTACCGTACATTTTGATCGTTATTCTTGTTTTTTTAACAAGTTTTAATATCTGTCAAACTGTAACGACTCTAAGATCTACCGAACGGAAGGTTTAGAAAGCGCCACCTTAAATACCATTGTTTGGAAAAAAAAAAAAACCGTACGGATCAGCTAATCCGTGTCTTCCCTTCTCAGGTCACGGATCTATGGATCCGTGACTTTGTTACAAGAAACGGATCTTTCTAACAGGAAAACAGTAACCCCTGTTAGAAAGTAACGGATCTATGGATCCGTGTCTTTTTTATAGGAAACGGATCCATAGATCCGTTTGATTCTAACAGGGGTTCCTGTTAGAGATTGACGGATCTCTGGATCCGTCCCTTTGTGAACCAAAACGGATTCAGGGATCCGTGACCTGTATGAAATTCCTGTTTTCTGTTTCTCTTCGATTATAAACTCAAAGAAAAAAAAAGTTAAGTAACGAAGACAATTAATCATCTAAATTTATTCAAATATTAAATCAAAAACTTTGTAACTCGGTCTTTCAGTACACCTTAATCATCACTTAAATTTATCACACTACTACTTGGCTCATTCGAATTATCATGAGAATAAAATTTCTTTCCATCCTCGATTCTATCTCTAACAAGTTCAAGCCAACCCGTTGCCTCTAGCGATGCATACCTAGACCATTGCGGTGCAATGGGAGGGAGTATAGAATCTTTTTTGAGTTTAACGTTCATAAAGTGACCACCACTATATGTAATGCATGCAATCTTATAACCCTCAGAAGGTGGACCACTAAGTAAGGGTAAGAAAGTTGTCGAACAACCGTAAGACAAATGAACTAATATGCATTGAAGCTACTCACCACAACTATACTAGTGTACGGGTGAATGTAGAACCAATCATCCGGACATGTAAAATTGAAGTTGTTCGAGGCACTTAATGTTTGAGTGTATTCTCTTATTCCAAACATCTCTTTGTAGAGTGTGTACTGATCCTCAAGTTCTTTTATTACGTTTTCGCGAACTTGTTTCCAACCATCTTCTAGTGAAAACCCAAGTCCTTTACCAACGGCATGAAACCCACAATGACCATCGCCTGGCACATCTATAATGTCATCCAAGAATGGATCCATAACTGACGGAATCTATCCTTTGTATCTTTTAAAATTGGGTATGGTTGCTTTCGGTGCTTTGGTTACTTTGTTAACTTTACGTTCTGTCTGAGTGGAGGGAACACATTCATCAACACACTTTGCATATTCGAAAGCAGATGGGTTCCTCTTAGTAGATTTTGCAGCTTCTTTTTCTTTTTTGCTCATTCTTCTTTGTTTCGGAGCCCCTTTTGTCTTTGTTTGTTGCAATGGCTCACACAAGTTTGTCATGACCGGAAAAGAAATTTCCCTCAACTTCTCAAGTATTGCGGTCCTCTCAGCATCACTGGATTTATCCCACATTAAATAAAGGTGCTCTATCTCATGTGATGCGTCAAGATCATTATGAATCGGTGGAGTCGGGTTAATGGATAGCTTGGTCCACTGAGGGTGAATGATGTCCTTTGGACATACCTTATCTTGATTCATCAAAGATACCATCTCATGAGCACAAGGGAGACCATAGACATACCTTAGAACACATCCACAATTTTGAACGTTAATATCAATCCCATTTGCACGGTCGATCTCATCTACCATAAGATCTAATGCCGCGTGCGAGACATAACCACGTAGCTCTTTAAAAAACTTGATTTGATGCCCTTCCTTCACCTTAATACGACTGTGCTCAAAAGATGTTATAATTTCACATGTCTCGGTTTCCGTCATGATATGCATAAATTCCCAGCACGTAACATAGTTACCTTCGGAGCTACATAGATATCTCTTCAATTTGGAATGAGCACCTTCCACACGATTTGTTGTAGTATTTCCCATGTGAATAACCCCGTTAGTCCATGCAGTCACAAATCTCTCTTTCAATCCCAACCAGGTATCTTGAACATAACTAACATCTTTATGATGTGTGTTTGACCAAAACTTCACAAAAGTTTCCACCGCCTCATTATAACCACTTTCAGTCTCAGCATACATGATAGCTCGAAACATTGTCATAAACACATTGAATTGTTCTTGTTTGAAATGACCCTTGACTTTGGCTACCACACACTTGTCGATGTGGAAAGTACATAGCAACCTTTGAGCATTTGGAAAGACTTCACCAATGGCGTTAATCAGTGCAAGTTCACGATCGGTAATAAACACGATTGGCATTGAGTTGGGAGGAAACAACGTCCGCAAACGATTAAGGGCCCATGTGTACTGATTAGTTGTCTCCCCATCCATAAATGTAAAGGCCGCGGTGAAGGATTTCAACGTAGAAGTTACCCCGACAATCTCAAGCAATGGCTTGTTAAATCGGTTGGTTTTATACGTACAATCGAGCAATAACACGGTATGGAAACTCTATAATAATCGAATACAATCAGGATGTGCCCAAAATAGATTTGTTACCTCATCAGTGTCTTCGTTCTTTGAAAAATGGTAGACGTAATGGTGTTCCACCAACAACTTAATGACTTGTTGCATCGGACTCCTTCCTTCTTGGTTTTCCATACGTATGTTCGCACGTGCATTGTAAATGGTTTTCAATGTTGATGTGTTATCCTTGAATTGTTCATGAATTTGAGAAAGAATTTGAGCTGGCTTCGAACCAATTTTTAATAGATGTTTCACAACAGCTTTTTCATCGGGTTTCAACCTATTCACATATGCGTGACCTAGAAGACTTTCAGCTAACTCGTGGTTATGGATTCCAGACACAACTGACACTTTCCACGTGTCATTAACCCCCGGTATTCCTTTGAGCTTGAACGGACATTGACATTTTTGGTGCTCGATTTCCTTTTCTTTATAGGTGGTTGATGGGATTTTGGAACTAAATCTTTCTTCTCATGTGAACGAAATACTCCACTTCTTTCGCAACATAATTCTAACCGGGGTTTCTGTCCACCTCTTCTATTACCTGACCTAGAGGTCAATACTACAAACTTATGTTTTTTTCCCAATTTCTTGAGCCCAAACGATTAACTCCTCTTTAGTTTGAAAAACATCTTCAGTCACAAAATACTGACCAACATCAATACTAATAAATTGACACCCATCATTTGAAGGTCGATTTTCTTCTTCGGCATGGTACTCCTCTTCAATAGGAACAATATTAAGGTCCGGAATCTGTCAAAAGGTGAAAAAAACATAAAAATCACTTAAAGATAAAAAAAATCTTCAGGATGGAACGGACTGAACGAGTCCGGGATTTATCAGCTAAGGACGGATCAGTCTATCCGTCCAAATCTACAAGAGCACGGACTTCTGAGTCCGTGACATTTCATTTATAAACGGATAGACCGATCCGTTAGTGACTGATAAGTACCGGACTGGTTCAGTCCGTCCGCGTCAACGAAGTTTCACTTTGATTTTTTCAAAAACTCACACAACACGTATAAAAACATATAAAATAGGATCGGGGAATGGTTGTATACCTCATGAGAAACTTCTCCTTGCCCGGAAATAGGTGAAAGAGTTGGAATCGATGTAGTTGTTAAATTTTTAGAACTCTCTTCTTCCATGGTTATCTTCCTAATTTCTTTTCAAAAGATGATATAAAGAAGCTATAAATTATATGTGACACAGCTGTATGATGAATAAATCACCCGGATTGATTTTTTCGAATAAAAGAATAGTCGCCGGTAGGTGTCGGAGACGTTGCCGTCGCCGTTGCCGGAGAATGTTGCACTCTTTTCTAGGGTTTTGTTTTGGAAGAAGAATTGATTAGGATTCCTTTTTTGTTGGAAGAAGAAGATGGAAGAAGTAAACGAAGGTGAACGTCACCCACATTAAAAACTGGTGCTTATAGAGACCTCGAGTCAAAAATCATTGACTTGAGTCAACAATATTTTTGGATGCTAACAGCTGTTTGGTCAGGTGCCTTTAGAAGCACCCTTTCTGTTTTCCTATTAGAACTTTGAGCTACGCATTAGAAAAATTGAAGGAGAAAGTGGATGGAGAAGAATCAAGAATATTAGAAGGTTTTAGGTCAAAGGATGTTGGTGCTCAATGAAACTATCAATGATGTAATGTTGGGCCTAAAAATAGGTCTATTCCCGCAAGTATACGGGGTCAAGTTATAGTATTTATAATAAGATCGAGTATCGTCCCAAGAGATAGGTGGGTAACTTCGGATATTGATTGCGGGTTTAACCCAATAATTAAAATGTTAATAGCTAACTTAAACTAACACACACACCCCACTCATAAGTTTAATGATTGATTGGTAAGAAATAAGAAAACAAATAAAACTACTAAACTATATAAGAAAGAGGTGAGAAGATATCTAAGGTTATAAAATCCATCACATAATTTCACTTTATAAAACAAGCACTTAATTACTTAAATCTCTTTTGTATTTACTCGGGATCCAATATAATGAACTATTTGGATTCCGGATGATATTCTAGATAAAATAATTTTATAATTAAGAATGTATGATTGACTACCATATAAAACTAATTTCCTACACTATCATTCAAGATCTAAAAGGCATATCTCATCTAATAAATCAATAAAAGCATGAAATATCTAATTATAATACATGAATGATAATAAGGTTATAGAATCAACATGAAATGACAATCAATAGGCATTGAAGCACATCAAAGGATTTAATTAATCAAGAACAAGTATTATAAAGATCCAAAATGGGTTTCATTCACAACCTTAGATTGCTAAATTAACTATACATGGAATCTAGAATAACATTCATTGACATTGTAAAATAAATGAAAATACTAAGAAATTAATGGAAAGAAATCACCAAGAATGTTCAAATTCCATATCCCCATGTATCTCCAATTTGTCCAAGATTTGCTCCATTTATGCTCAAGAATGTTACTCCAAAAAATCCAAGTAATAGCTATTTTATTGCCACTCAAATAAGAAAAAGAAAGGGAAAGAAGAAATTAGATCTAGAAAGTTGGAAAGAAGAGATGAAGAGGGTAAAGATGATAGAAGAATATGGAAGGAAGAAGAAGATGACTATTAATGGTAGAAAGAATAGTGGTAGAGAAGAAAGTAGTAGTATTAGTAGAGAAGATAGAAAAAGAATGGGAAAAATGGATTAGGTTGAAGAAAGAAATATGTAAGAAGAGGTATTAGAGAAGAAGGAGTATGGAGAAATTAGAAGGTTAGAAGTAGAAAGAAAATGTAGAGAATAGATGAAGGTGGTAGAGAAAGTAGAAGAAAAGAATGGGGGATTAGGGTTAGAAGATAGAAAGAGAAGTGGCTTAGAAATTAGATAAGGAAGCCATTGAGAGGGTTTGCAAGTCTCGGTTCTAATGGAGGAGAAAGTGTTGTTTAAATAGAGTTAGGGTTTGTGTAGGGTTAAAATGGTAGAAAATGATAAATTGGGGGTTATATTTGGAATTATTGGGGTTTAAAGGACAAAACCCATGTGGCTAGGGTTTGAAACTGGGACATGTGTCGGCTGAGTGAAAGGGTATCAAAATTCGTTTGATAAGGTGTGGCCGGGTATGATTTAATAGGGTGAGACGGAGCAGCAGCCCTTGGATCTTTAGGCACGCGGATCTGGAGGGTTTAGAGCAAGCCACGTGACCGGATGCACGGAGACTAAATGACTTCGGGTAACACAGTAATGGATAAAGAGCTGACGCTCAGAAGCCGTCGGATGAAAGGAAGCGCGGGATCTGGGTGGACGGGAACGGGACACGTGGCCGGGACTATGTTAATACGAAGCTTCGGGCCACACGGAATGAATGTAAAACACGGGTCTTACCGGAACCGTTGGATCTGGGACACGCGGAGAAGAACGGTCAAGATTAAAACGTTGAAGTGGGGCTACCGGGTTAAGTTGCAATGCGCTTCACTGGATCAAGCTTATAAGCTTCACTTCGGTGCTCAGCGCAAATACGGGAATAGGATATACTGGCCTCCAAAATGCGCCACGTGTTCCACCGAATCCCGCGTGCCAAATTAGTGCCCGACACTGTCCCGCAAGTCAACCCTCTTTGACAAAACTTTGACCTTAATTTATTCCTTCGTCCGGACTCCGATTTGACTTCCGTTTTCTCCTACGGATTCGTCTCGACCTCTACTTTTCAACCACGCACTGACCTTGGCCAAATTACCAGGATTTCCTTCACCCCAAATGACCAAAATACCCTTCATGCATCTTTTCCTCGTTTTTAACCGTTTTTCACATCTAACTCCGCAAAAGACACCTAATCAAGAAAACCAACCATTTTATTATAATAAAGACTCGAAACCGACTAACTTGGCTAAATTAAACGACTTAGATGGGACATTTTCATGACCCATCAAACATCCCCAAACTTAGATTTTGCTAGTCCCCGAGCAAAACAAAATAAAAGAAAAACCTAACTCACTTTCGGAGGAATCCCGGTTGCATTTAGCGTATGCAACAAGCCGTTAAACCCCTAGGTTGCCCTAGTGGACGAGTGTGGTCTCGTGAGGGTTTCCATAGATGACACCCACAAACATCATGGTTTCAAATACACAAGGGTCCAAAATCCAAATCGTAGATAAGCATGATTGATATAGTAAAGGGTTTAAGCATGTCAACACATAATGAATCAAGTAAATAAGCTCTTGTAAAAGCTAAAGATCTCTTCACTAATGATCTTACCCTAAAATGCAAGTGTCATACCATAATAAGCACATCTATGTTCCGAAGTCACAAAACCTTGATTCCCAAATTAGTACATTTCGCCTCGACTTCGGCCTCACGGACATACACTCCAAAAAATGAAATCACTCAAGAATGGTTCGCTCGTATGTGTGAGTGTGATCACTTAAATAGGACTCAACACATAAAAAGGGGTGAGGACAACATTTTGGAACAAATGATCTTCGAAAAGGAATTAGCCACTAATAGAGTGGGGAAGCTCACTCACCCTTCTCACCCATTCTACCCTCTAAAAATGCCTTCTAAAGTTTAGCGGATACTAGAGATGGATGACGATGGTGGAATCCCGAGAATGTCGAACTCTTCATTATGGTAGAACCTCTTAAGCATCTCAACATTTGTTTCTTGCTTCGAATACTTATTCATGAACAAAAACACCAACACATATACACAATCACATCACTCACACAAAAGAGCTAACACATGCTCAAACATACACAAAAATCACTTTTTTTTTTTTTTTTTTTTTTTATATCACTTTTTTTTTCATTTTTCATTTTTTTTTTCATTTTTTTTTCTTCTTTTCTTTTCATAACACAAATACAAACAACTAATACAAAATACAACACACACAACTCTATTCTTGCAATCAACTTTTTATTTCATACTTGCTTTTGACATTCTTCATTCTTTTATCTCATGTCTTCATTCTCGGGATATAAGATGATGGATGGTGATGGAGTATCCGCTTTCCTCTAGTTGGCATTCTCATTGGGTTTCATGGACTACAAGGGCAAGGTTAATTCGCTATCCTAATGTCACTCCTAGTGGCTAAGGAAATTGAGCACACGAGATCAAATGAGCTCTTTTATAAGTTACGAGGTTGAGTAGCTCTTCATTCTACTCGGAGTTAGCGCGGAAGAGTACACTCGAATGACAATTTAGGCTTTGAGCTCTTACATGGGTTAAGTCTCCACTAATGACTACTTTAGGTCTCTTAGAAATGTTTCTTCTTCACTAAGATGTAACTCACATGGCACAACACAAACACTAAAAGACTCGACTTTCATGCAAAGGCCATTAGCAATCACAAAACTCATCAACTCGACACATATGCATCAAAATTCTTAATACTATCACTAGAATCACATGCAAATCTACTCAAAATGTTCAAAATTTTCAAATTTTGGCTAATTTGAACCCTTTTGTCTTTGAAACCCATGGTCATGCATCGGTTATAGTCATATCCCGCATCCCCAAACTTAAAACTAACATTGTCCTCAATGTTCTAAGCATACACTCACCAAAAGATAAAGAGGCACATCAATCTAAAGAGAAGAGTGGAGAGATATTACCATAACCGAAGGAGATAAAAGATGATACTACCAAGGCTCATGTATAAAGAGGTTCCAAGTTGATGCCAAGCTCGCGCCATCCCCAAACTTGGAACAAACCACGCCTCGGAAGTAAAACATATAAGAAATGCTCCTAAAATATCAACAAATATCATGAGAATGAAGCACATAAAACATATGACCATATAAAACTTACCACTAACGCGGGTATACACGATTGCATTGAGCTATGCAATTAGCCTTTAATTCTCTTGATTTCACACAAGAACACGAGTTATGTCTCGTGGAGGGTTTCCAGAGATGTTACCCACAAACATCAAGGCCCATCAATCGGCCTAACGATCATAAAGCAAAAGACGGAATATTTGGGGGTCAACCCAAAAAAAGATATATACAGGTGCTAATCGTCTCAAAAAAAGATAAAGAATACGAAGTGCACATGAGACGATAAAAGAAAACAAGCCATCCCCAAACTTAGTGGGTGCACAGTCCACTAAGTAGGTATAAATAGAAGGAACGACAACAAAGAAATCATCAAAAGGATCGACATACATGTGAAGAGTCAAAATATCAGTCGAAGGCAAAAAATCATCTGGAAGCTTAGTGGACAGAATATCCACTATGTCCATAGACGTCTTTGGAAAAACGTCTGAAATGTCCCAAAAGGGATCAACAACCGAGTTTGAGATCATGTGGAAAGTCGAACTAGACTCTAAGGGTAAGGCAGTATGCTCAGGGACCAAGTCAAGGTCCATGGTTTCCTTAGGTAAATAGTCTGACAAACTATCCAACATGTCTCTAACTACTTCGTCATCAATATCCTCAAAGACATCTGGGGCCTCGCAGTCAGTTATAATATCAGGCCTTCCTAGCATTACATCTAAGACTGACTCCTTACAAGTGTCAAAAATTGGATAGTTCGGAATCGTGCCATCCTCAAACTTGCTCGTAGAGCCATCACCCTGAATCTCAAAGTCTAATGTAGTCCTATCATGATGAGATGACACATGGTGAGGAAACGAGACAACAAGGTTATCAGTTTGTTCAAGCTCTTGGGTCCTCTCAGTTGATTCGTCGACATTTAACTTAGTACTAGGGTTAGACGTATTACCCTCGCCATCGGACCTAGTACCCTCTTGAGTTTGGGGTGGTGAAACCCCTTCCTCGTCGGCTAACAACTGTGACATCATCATCTCTAATGGATGATTTAGAGATTCTAATTGATGATTTAGAGACTCAAACCTCTGATGTAACTCTTGTTGCAGTTGAGTCTGCGTTTGTTGTAACTCTTGCTGCATTTGAGTCTGCATCTGTTCAAATCGGTCTTGTGTCTCTTTAAGTTGTAACATCATTTCAGTCAGACGACTCACAGACTCTACTTGAGAACTATCTTCAAGAGTCTCTTCATGATAAGGCTCATAAGTGTAATGAGATGAAGACTCTTGTTGATAATTCCCACCGTACATACTAGGATCATACCTGCCTCTAAAATCATTGGTCTCAGAATAGTGTGGACTATAAGGTCTCTCATACATGTTTACTGTCGGACCATATCCATCACTAATTCGACCATCTCTACACATCCGTCGGTATTCTCCTAGGGTCATACGAGATCTGTCAGACTCAAATGGTCTATTCCCCTCACTAATCGAAACATCCCTACACATCCGTTGGTATTCACCTAAGGTCATATCAGGTCGGTTAGTGCGGGGAATCCTCGAAATAAGCTCATCATCATCATCAAATGGCCAACCGTTATAAGAACGGGCCATGATCTCACAATGCTCAAGGAACTAACAAACAAGCTATCAATGCAAATCACAACTCATCCAACCAATCACACACAAGTAAGAAAGAAAGAGATAGAATACGATACTAGCGGATGCTCCTCTCGTTTCGTTCTTCCTTCCGATTCCTTTGATTCTTTTGTTCCCCTTCGCTCCTATGTTCCCGTTTTTGGGCTTTTCTCTTAAAGGGGTACCTAAAAAAAAGAATAGATAAGAAACTACGAAAATAAAGAAAGAAAACGTCTAAGTTAACAAATAACGCTAAACTAAAGAACAAAACAAGCAAACAATATCCTAACTACGAGACCTATCCCCGGCAGCGGCGCCAAAAACTTGTTGGGCCTAAAAATAGGTCTATTCCCGCAAGTATACGGGGTCAAGTTATAGTATTTATAATAAGATCGAGTATCGTCCCAAGAGATAGGTGGGTAACTTCGGATATTGATTGCGGGTTTAACCTAATAATTAAAATGTTAATAGCTAACTTAAACTAACACACACACCCCACTCATAAGTTTAATGATTGATTGGTAAGAAATAAGAAAACAAATAAAACTACTAAACTATATAAGAAAGAGGTGAGAAGATATCTAAGGTTATAAAATCCATCACATAATTTCACTTTATAAAACAAGCACTTAATTACTTAAATCTCTTTTGTATTTACTCGGGATCCAATATAATGAACTATTTGGATTCCGGATGATATTCTAGATAAAATAATTTTATAATTAAGAATGTATGATTGACTACCATATAAAACTAATTTCCTACACTATCATTCAAGATCTAAAAGGCATATCTCATCTAATAAATCAATAAAAGCATGAAATATCTAATTATAATACATGAATGATAATAAGGTTATAGAATCAACATGAAATGACAATCAATAGGCATTGAAGCACATCAAAGGATTTAATTAATCAAGAACAAGTATTATAAAGATCCAAAATGGGTTTCATTCACAACCTTAGATTGCTAAATTAACTATACATGGAATCTAGAATAACATTCATTGACATTGTAAAATAAATGAAAATACTAAGAAATTAATGGAAAGAAATCACCAAGAATGTTCAAATTCCATATCCCCATGTATCTCCAATTTGTCCAAGATTTGCTCCATTTATGCTCAAGAATGTTACTCCAAAAAATCCAAGTAATAGCTATTTTATTGCCACTCAAATAAGAAAAAGAAAGGGAAAGAAGAAATTAGATCTAGAAAGTTGGAAAGAAGAGATGAAGAGGGTAAAGATGATAGAAGAATATGGAAGGAAGAAGAAGATGACTATTAATGGTAGAAAGAATAGTGGTAGAGAAGAAAGTAGTAGTATTAGTAGAGAAGATAGAAAAAGAATGGGAAAAATGGATTAGGTTGAAGAAAGAAATATGTAAGAAGAGGTATTAGAGAAGAAGGAGTATGGAGAAATTAGAAGGTTAGAAGTAGAAAGAAAATGTAGAGAATAGATGAAGGTGGTAGAGAAAGTAGAAGAAAAGAATGGGGGATTAGGGTTAGAAGATAGAAAGAGAAGTGGCTTAGAAATTAGATAAGGAAGCCATTGAGAGGGTTTGCAAGTCTCGGTTCTAATGGAGGAGAAAGTGTTGTTTAAATAGAGTTAGGGTTTGTGTAGGGTTAAAATGGTAGAAAATGATAAATTGGGGGTTATATTTGGAATTATTGGGGTTTAAAGGACAAAACCCATGTGGCTAGGGTTTGAAACTGGGACATGTGTCGGCTGAGTGAAAGGGTATCAAAATTCGTTTGATAAGGTGTGGCCGGGTATGATTTAATAGGGTGAGACGGAGCAGCAGCCCTTGGATCTTTAGGCACGCGGATCTGGAGGGTTTAGAGCAAGCCACGTGACCGGATGCACGGAGACTAAATGACTTCGGGTAACACAGTAATGGATAAAGAGCTGACGCTCAGAAGCCGTCGGATGAAAGGAAGCGCGGGATCTGGGTGGACGGGAACGGGACACGTGGCCGGGACTATGTTAATACGAAGCTTCGGGCCACACGGAATGAATGTAAAACACGGGTCTTACCGGAACCGTTGGATCTGGGACACGCGGAGAAGAACGGTCAAGATTAAAACGTTGAAGTGGGGCTACCGGGTTAAGTTGCAATGCGCTTCACTGGATCAAGCTTATAAGCTTCACTTCGGTGCTCAGCGCAAATACGGGAATAGGATATACTGGCCTCCAAAATGCGCCACGTGTTCCACCGAATCCCGCGTGCCAAATTAGTGCCCGACACTGTCCCGCAAGTCAACCCTCTTTGACAAAACTTTGACCTTAATTTATTCCTTCGTCCGGACTCCGATTTGACTTCCGTTTTCTCCTACGGATTCGTCTCGACCTCTACTTTTCAACCACGCACTGACCTTGGCCAAATTACCAGGATTTCCTTCACCCCAAATGACCAAAATACCCTTCATGCATCTTTTCCTCGTTTTTAACCGTTTTTCACATCTAACTCCGCAAAAGACACCTAATCAAGAAAACCAACCATTTTATTATAATAAAGACTCGAAACCGACTAACTTGGCTAAATTAAACGACTTAGATGGGACATTTTCATGACCCATCATGTAACAGAAAAAGATGAACACGTCATTATAGGTGAGACTGTGCTGCTTTTTATGGTTTAGAATTAATTCTACAACAATTTGCTGCTTTTTAGTTAGTGGGTTTGCAGATATATTATTAGGTATTCATTTTTCTTTCTAAAATTTTCATAAAAGTGAATGATCGTTCATACATAAGCGAGACAAGAACCCGAATTGGATAAGTTGGTGATTATGTTGTTATGATTAGTAAGAAGTCTTAAGCATCTGATTTAAATTTTTTGATACTTATCCGAATTTAGACTAATTTTGATTTGATGTTTTAGTTTTATGTATGTCGATATTATGTCAATCATGTTTGTTTTAAACTATTCTATTTGACGTTAGTTTATTGTACAACTTTTATTCACTATTTCGATCGAAAAGAAAATTATATTTGTAAGAGTTCTTCATATATAGATCTCACCGTGCCGAAGGCACGGGTTATTACTAGTACTTAACAAGGCTAAGAAACTTTAAGAAACTAGTCACCAACAATTCAATCTTATATCTTTTTTAGTCTTCGAAATTAGTATAGACGCAGTAATTTTTGTGACTACTAATTCTATCAGTAAATTATTCAATATTTGCTTATGTTTGTATGGTCGTAATTTTGGAAAGGATGTAGTAGTTTTTCAGACCCTTTTGAAGAAAATTCTAGATAAGCCACTAGGTACAATGAGGTTGTTGAGATATTGGTGGCCCAACACAAACCATCGTATCAGGCATAATAATATGAAAAATAAAGTTATTTTTTAAAATATTTTAACTGAAAATTATCAAATTAAACGTCTCTACATCAAAAAAAGAATTATTCATAACTATTATATGTACATATTTATATAATTAATTTAAATAAAATGTTCAAAAATATTTAATCTAATTTTACAAGCCAAATACGTCTCTCTCTATAACTGCTTTTCTACTATCCGTTCGTGATCTTCAAGTTTTTTCGGCGTAGGGAGGGATCCCTACGCCGGAATTTCCTCTTTGTTTGTATATTATCTTTAGATCTAATATTATCTATGTTGAGAAGAACAGAGAGACAGGGACATGAATGGTGGTATGGGTAACGATTTCCTCATCATCAATCTCCATAATACTAAAAGGGTTCTTCTCAGCTTAAAGATGATGGATCCATCATAACAATTTCTTGATCACCAACTTCTTCTTCACCATGGTTGAGTAGTGTTCTTGATGCAACCATTATGCGTCTCTACTTGGTTCAATCTTCTTCATTAGTATAATAATTTCACGACCTAGGGTCTCTTTGGTGATCTTTAGGATCTTTATTTTGTGACCTTTAGGGTCTTTTTATTTTATCTTTGCAATCTTGTACTCCTTTCCGTTCATGTTGTCTTTACTTGTAAGTTTCATGTTGTTATTTACTTTAGTAAATCCATGTTGTATTGAAAGGAGTCAAAAACTAATCAAACCATGTAATGTGTTGGATTATGAATGAAATTCTGGTTTATCTAAAAAAAAAAGTAACTTTATGTATTAAAATATATTACTCCATTATAAATGTGACGACAAAAATCTTTTTTGTTTTGGTTTATTTCTCAAATGACCCCTACTTTACGACCAGCTTCCTGCTTAGCCCCCTACTTTATAGAAAATATTCAGATGGCCAGCTTTTTCCGTTACCGTTAAATGTCTGTTAACTCTTTCTCCTCCATCTCATCACCTCTCTTTGTCGCGTCATCTCTCTCTCTCCTCCGGCAAAGGTCATTGGCCGGAAAATTTTCCGATCGGCGACCTTCAAACATAAAAAGAAAAATAAAAATGTTTCTCCTCTCTCTCTCTCTATACACTCCGACTAGGGATTTCCCTTCACCAGGGGTCTGGTTCATCAGATCTGAACCAAACCTCTGGTGAAGGGAAACTCCTTCCCCGGAGTGTTTAAAAAGAGAGCAAAGAATATATTTTTTATGTTTGAAAGTTGCCGATCGAAATTTTTCCGGTCGACGATCTTTGCCGGAGAAGAGAGGGTGAGGTGGAGACAGAGACAAAAATTAAAAAATAAGTTGATGTGGCAGAGAGAGGTGGCGGGAGAGACCGAGAGAGGTGGCGGGAGAGACCGAGAGAGGTGGCGGGAGAGACCGAGAGAGGTGGCGGGAGAGACCGAGAGAGGTGGCGGGAGAGACCGAGAGAGGTGATGAGAGCTAACAGACATTTAACAGTAGTGAAAAAAGGAGGTCATCTAGGTATTTTTGATAACGTAGGGGGCTACACGGGAAGTTGGTCATAAAGTAGGGGGCATTTGGAAAATAACCCAATTGTTTTTGGCATAAAAAGTTATTAGAGAAAGTGAAAAAAACAAATATGTATACTTGAAGGGTAGATAAAAGAATGAAAAAGATAACAGATAATGGAAAAACAGAGGAAAAAAATAAAAATCGAGAGGGAGAAAAAGATGGAAAAGCAGAGGAGAAGTGTTAAAAACCCCCCTCCATTAGTGTTTTAGTGTTAAAGGCATCTTTCCCAAGTAAAGTTTTAGTGAGTTGGCCCTCAAGACACATTTTAGGGAGGGAGCGCGAGAATAAAAGGCGTCAATAATACTTTAGAACCAGGCTTTTAAAATCACAAAATTAACAAATGGAGTTATTCAACAAGTTGGTCAATTATTGTTTGGGCAGGATCATTTTATTTTTGGATTTTTGAGTTGGTCCAAAAATAGGGGGCTAATTAGTCATATATCCACTCCTAAATTAATAAATAATATAAAACCAAAATAAACAGAAAATGGAAAATAAGTCCAAAAATTTACTATTTAGTGGGTTCCATGCATTAAACCATTCATTCCTCCCATTTTCACGATTTCATAAATATATATGGCCAGCGCTTTGGGGAAAGCAAAATAGTTTCCGGGGTTTGAAGACTTGGTCAAAAATTAGTCAATTTTGTTTGACAATTTTATTTTGGGAAAAGCAAAATAGCTTCTCCACCTCAGCTCTCTCTCTCTCCACCTTACTTCTTTCTCTCCTCCTCATCTTCTCTCTCCCCACCACTCTTTGTTTTCTCCGACAGGTCAAAAATTAGTCAATTTTGTTTGACAATTTTATTTTGGGAAAAGCAAAATAGCTTCCGGCCGGCGACCTGTCGGAGAAGACAGAGAGGTGAGGTGGAGTGAGAGTGAGGTGAGCTGAGGTGGAGTATTTTTTTTTTTCCTCCTAAAATTTATTTCCCCGGAAAATTGCTAAAATTCTACATATTCCCTTTAAAATTTCACACCCCGAAAATATTTAGCTTTCCCCAAAAGCGCTGGCCATATATATTTAACCATTGGCAAAGGTTTTTAATGGTTGAGTTAATACATGTATTCTTTCCATAAATTATAAGAGAAATATTTGTGGTGGATATTTATTGTCAATATCTATTTCCAAAACTTATATTTGTCTAAAGTAACCTACCAAAACAATCGCTATTTACCTAAAACGAGTTTATGTCTCTCTCTCTCTAAGTTTATGTTCTTTGAACTTGAAGAAATTGTGAATTTGTGATTGGCTTTTTTATCTCTACCTCGATATTTCCAACTCTTGAACATATTTTCCCTTGGAAATCATTAAGAAAATTATATATATGTCGATTAAACTTAGAATTTTGTTAACAAATTATTTTATTATAACAACAAACTTAAAATGTAACACTTTTTCGTACACAGTGAATTTTGAAATCTCTATCACTATAATCTTGTTCTCAGAAACAAAATATAACTGAATTTGTTTTTGCTACATTTTCAGTATTTTACTAACATTTTCTTGATTCTATTAGCATGTGTTATGAATATGTTAGAAATAGGTTAATAATCATTTTATTATTTCGCTAGCATCTTATTGTAACTAACAACATTCTTATATATAACAGGATTCTCAAAAATTTATCTAGCATTTTATTTATTTTAAAAATTCAATAATATACTTACAAAAATAAATTCTTCTGCAATTAGGATTACATTTTTCTAGCATCTTACTGATTCTAACAAAATTCTTCTGAAACTATATTATGTTAACCAAAGTTTTAATATTTCTTTAGCATTTCACTGATCCTCCTGCACATGTCTTACATTATGTTTCTCTAGCATTTCATTGATTCTCCTGCAATACTTATATTTCTCTAGCTATTATTTATTCTGACACAATTCTGTTGAAATTATATTATGTTAGCCAAATCTGTATTAAAAAAGGTTATAACTAAAAGCTTGGTCATTCCGATAAACGAAAAAGGAAACTTTTGTTGAGGAACGAAATTTCTTTTTGAGGAAATAATTTAGTAAATCTTTAATATAGGTTATTTTTTTAACTTCGGATAGGTTAGGTAGTAATAAACAACCAAAAATTAGACATGTCATTTACTCTAAGTAAATTTATTTTCTATTTTAGATTATCTTTGGACTCTAGACACATTGATCATTCGATCTTGGAGTTAAAACCCATCCTCCTATTTTTCATCAATCCTCTATTTCAAAGTGTAATTTTAATGATACTGCACCCTACTTTTTTGATAGCCTAAATATATAATAAACTCTCTGAGCCTTACATATCTTCGAGATTGAGGGCCTTCCATAGCATCAAACTTAACGTTGGTTTTAATCCGCAATATATCTCCCGATTGAACAAATTATTTCTTGCTAGTGTTATAAGTATTGTTAAAATAATATACTTTTTCTTCATGGGTAGCATAACTAAAATCTCACTGATAGAAGAATTAGATGAGAATAATTAAAACTTCACTTAAAGAATTAGGTAATTTACCTAATCTCCCACCACCGCCGCGATAGTACACTACAAGTTCATTTATATAAAGAAAAACCCTAGAGATTTCGAATCTTGTTATGGGTACGCCCTATAACGACGATTTATTATTGATAAGTCATCATTCAACTCCACACTTGACAATTCCTTGGTCTACTTTAGTAATTATTCTCACTTCTGTCGCCTATTGTAAACATTATGTTCACTTTATCTCTATTATTCTTATCCTCCCCATATTTTATACATTCAATTAAAATAATCGGACCACTCTGTTGGTTGAGAATTGAGATGGTATACTATAAAATAGAGCATATGGTGTTCTTCCTCAATAATTTCTCTTTTTATTTGTTGAAAGGTAAGTGAATCCCTAATGATTAGGTCTCTCTAGATTGTTCCTGAAACACTGTGAATTTGTAGTGAAAATTATTGATTTGTAGCATATAATTAACCAAGTATGTTTGAACAAAAAAATATGTAAGAAATAGTAATACATGTTTTTATGTTTTTTTTATTAATTTATATACACGACCAATACGACAAATAAAAAAAAAACAATCTCAATCAGATATGATTCTTGTATTAAATTTTAAGCGAAGGATCGCTTTTAAAACATCTATGGTTAGGGATCTATGGATTGTTTTAAGATTCTTGCACAAATTTAATTTTCATGCCTCCTTGTTATACAGGCTATTCTTTACCTAATCAGATCATTAATGACTTAACCTAATATTACTAAAGTTGATTAAGACTTTTAAAATACCCCAACAAACCCCTATCAAAATTAGGTTAAGTGGTTTAGTAAGAAGTCACATTATATAGGATATAAATGTCATTCTAAAGAAGTATGAGGTCATATATGGAATATCAAAACTAGAAACTATTTGCAAGACATTAACTGTATAAACCTTTAATAAAAGCTTTTTAAGACCCCCATTTCAAGAAACACAACTAGAGTTCTCTCTCTCTCCCTCTCATCTTCTTCAAACTTGTCATGGCTATTACTACCAGTACTAGCAGTTGCACTAGTTTCTTTAGTTATAAGGGCAACTCAGTCGAACCGAGGGTTCGAACATCGTCGAGCCATGGTCCATCATCACCTGGGTGTAGTAAGCTTGATGGTGTAGCTATGTGGTTCATTAATGGTGTTGCGGCTGCATTTTTTGCTTCTCTAGAGAGATGTTCTTGCATTAATATCACCACCGAAGAGGACAACGATGACGAAGGTGACCTACCATTGATCTTTAATGACGGAAATTCTCGACGTGATATCGGAGGTGAGAGCCGACGACGACGGAGGACCAACAGGGGTGGAAAGAGAAAAGGTGGGTGTGTTGAAGAATATATTCATGGATAGAATTATAACTACATGGTTTTCTTTTTGGTTTTTAAGTAAATAATATGTCAATTAATTGAAGTTTTATATGTGCTTGAATGGAGATTACATGACAAATTTGACAAGGGTGACATCTTGTTTATTTATTGGAGAAACTTTCAAAATTAGATAAATTTTTCATTAATGGTTCTTTAGGTGAAAATGATATTCCTTACAATTTTGATACTCCACTAGTTTATTTGCTTGATCAATTGTACTTATAGATATAATGTAAAAATAAATGGACTATCCGTCTATCTGTGTAACAAGCTGCAGGAATTGAGTTGACTATGTGTTTGTCAGGCCTGGTTCCTTGCGCAAGAAAAATGTCATGGAACAAGAAAATCCGGCGTCCTCCGACAGAAATCTTACGTGTCTAGTTATGATTCATGTTTTCGATGGTTCTGAACTGCTGAGGTGCTAATCACGACAAACGACATAAGCCCTAAATCTGCCTAATTTTCTCTAGCATTACTCGTTAGGAAAACAATGTCTTCTAGATAAGGATCATCAAATTAATTTGGATTAATTTTGGTTTGGAGTATATTTTGATAAACATAAATACTTATATTGCCAATATGTTTCTTATGTACACGGTAGAATGAAAATTATCTGGTAATGTGTAAAAGATATATTGAGTTTAAGCTCCAAACTTAATCAAAAGTAGACAATAAGTCTATCTTTGTTAACTTCTTTTTTATTATTATACAAATACACAGATACATCGCTAATGCGTTTATCGTTTAGTAATAATTTAGATATATGTAGAAACAGATTTGTTTACGCAATACAAATGAAGTTGGATAAAATTAATCAGTAAAAGACGTAAGATTATTTACGTTTTGTTTAATACAGTTAAATAACAATGATATAAATATTGTACATACAAAAATAATCTATTTAATAATTCTTCAAATTATAAAAAAAAAAAAAATTGTATTAGCATTGAAGTGTTATTAAAATCTATTTTTTGAACTCTACAAAATTATAAAGATAGTGAGAGGCAAAAAGGTACTGCTTTAGACATGAAATGATTGATGTTCATTTCAATGATGAAAGTGGTCATCATTTTTCTATTTTTTAAAATAAAAGCGGGAGGGAAATACAGAGTGAAGAGGAGTGTGCAATTTTCTTGGCGGAAAGTTAAACTGACAGTGGTGTCGTGCCGTTTGGTTCTCAATAAAGAAACAGTTCCCTTAAAGCTCTGTTTGCAGAAATGATGGATTTTGTGAATAAACAGAGTTCAGAGATTATATGATTTCACATAGAAGTAAAGTTTTGATAGTTTACTATGGAAAGGAATCAGATATCAATCAATGAGAAAAAAAATTGAAATGGAAATTTCTAGAAGTTGTTTTAAGACATTTATACTTTTCTTACTCGTGAATCTCGTATTTTATCACAATACATCATTAACAATCATAAAGTTCACAATGCGTTATAAACTGCATAATTTCGAAATTTATGAGTGACTATTCGTACTGATAATATATTACAAAAAAAAAATCTTATTTTGTTATTCAACTTCAAATATAAAATCGTTTTTCTTCCTTGATCAAGTTAATCTTTCAAGATTTGTCGTTCATACTTCATGGTATATGTTAAGAACAACAACAATTAAATATAATTGTTTTAAATACCGGAGGAATATGAATAAATTCCAAATGATCAATATCAGAAGTTAATCGAGCTGGTTACAGAGAGAAGATTAATCGAGCTTCGTGATCGTGATGATAAAACTTGGTTGATTAAATAGAGAAGAAGAAAACGATGTAAAACTTCTGTATGGTTTGAACAAATCACACCTATTGACTTCTTTAGACTGCAGTCTTAACCTTTTATCAAAGGTTCGGTGTTTCGTATGGAAATTAACTCTTTTGGGGAGTGCAATGAGAATGAACATTCATTCATTTTTAATGTTTAAGAGACTTTTTTCCCGTGTTATCAAACTGAAAAAACTATAGAGCACCAATTTATCTCTTGTGCAAGGGAGCGGCTAATAGCACCCGCTAAAATTGTTGTTAGCCCCCCGTCTCTGTAGGCACCCGATACAGATTGGGTGCCTACTAAGGAGACACCCTCTCCAGCCGTTTTTCTCTTCTTCTTCTCCTTCTTGTCGTTCTTCTTCTTCATCTCTTCTCCTTCTTCGAATCATTATCAACACTTTATTATGGAAACGATTTTGTTTCTAAACCCATCATCATCAATCAACAACGAGGAGTTAGAGAGATAAAGAACCTTGTTTTAGAGAGAGAAACAGAGTAAAACCATTATGAAATGAACTGTTATTTGAATCCAACCTTGATCTATGATGAGGACTTAGAGAGAAAGAACCTTGACCCAAAACCACCATTAAAAATACTCTCGGAAATCCTACTCACGGACTAATCCAGGACCAGTCGTACGAGTTTCAGACAGGACAGACCAAACCCAAAGCAAGGGCTCGGACTGTCCTCTCCAAAACATGTCTGACTGATTCGATTCTGAAGCCTTGCTTTAGGTTTCAGACGGATCTGCCCGTGCTCGGGTGCCGATAGATGTTTGGGGTCAATCTCTTCATCCGGGTGCTAACATTAATTCTAGCGGGTGCTATTAGTTGCTCCCCTTGTCGAAAGGTAAGACAATTTTGTGTCTCATATGAACTTTTTATCCCACCTTCAGGTAATGAGGAAACTATTTTACTCTCCCTCTAATGGTGGCTCAACCAAAGTTATAATTACTCCTTGTGTTAATAAAATTTGTAATGTCTTCTCGATTCATTGGGAAAAAAATAATGAAGATATTTTTGAAACCTCCCAATATAACATTAAGAGGGTTACCGTCAATTTAAAAAATGATCTGACACCATTCAGGTCGCTACATGAAGAATAAAAAAGCACAATATTGCGTCAGAATCCAATAGTACAAGCTCGCTCGATTACTTCCCCTGATTTTTTTTGTTAAGATACACGCTAGTGGAGCATGCTTCAAAGAAGGAGCTGAGTTGTGTTATTGTTGCTCGTTCCTTCAATGGAGATTTTCTTGTCGGACCATCTTGTCGACATTTCTGCTCTACATCTGATATTGTTGAGGCCTGTGCCTTTTTACTAGGCACGGAATTATCCTTAAAGAATACCATTTGAAAGATATAACCGAGAGCACTCCTAGAATTTCACCAACAAGAGTCCACCTGCTACCATTGGTCCTCAGGCAAATGGCAATCCCAACCTTTCCTTTTAGATGTCCACCATGACAAGAGCTACTCTCAATCACTCCAATTCCTTTTTGCCCCAGACCGAGGGTCGCCCATAATTAGCCTCTTTGGGTCTTGAAATGAGAATTTGTATGGAGAATGGAACTCCATCAACAATTCATCGTCAATTATCTCTTATGTGTCCTCAATTATTAATGAATTTATAGTATGTTTCATAAGAAAAAGGCATTGTAACTTCTAAGTAGTGTAAAAGACATTAATTGTAAATGTATATAAGTGAAAATGGTGTATTTGTTATTTTCTCTTTTGTCTTGGATAGTATTGTAATTGTACAACACTCTTCCTTCTATAAATACAATACCAATGCCCTACATTTAGGGTATCCTGATTCTCTCAATTACATGGTATCACAGCCGCCAATCTCAAAGAAAATTCTTTGGGTCTTTGTGCCTCTTGTCTTCATCTTCTTCTTCTTCTTCTTCATTTCTCTTCTCTCTAACCCTTTTTTTTCAATGGTTGCTTCCTCTAATCCTCTCTCTTCTCCTACTTTCATTTCTTCTCCTTCTTCATCTCCAACTACCTTTGTTCCTACTCTTCCCTCTCTCACAAACGTTGCCAATCTGGTATCCATTCGTCTTGATAATACAAACTATCTTCTCTGGAAGAGCCAGTTGCTTCCTATACTTCATTCTCAGGATCTTTTCAAGTTTATCAATGGCACATTTCCACCTCCACCTGAGTTTTTGACAACCTCCTCTGATAACTCTTCTTCCTCTGTTCCAAATCCAGACTATATCTACTGCTATCGAGTAGATCAAATGTTGTTGTCTTGGCTAAATGCCACTCTCACTGAGCCTATTCTTGCCCAAGTCCTAGGTCTCACTTCCTCTCAGGATGTCTGGGAATCACTCGAAAGAACCTTCTCTTCCTTTAACTCTGCTAGATTACTCAATCTTAAACTTCAGCTTCAGACTTCTAAGAAGGGCTCACTCTCCATTTCTGAATATCTTCTTCGTCTCAAAAGCTTAACAGACTCTCTAGCTGCCATTGGACACACAGTTTCTGATGATGAACTTGTTCTCATCATCCTTTCTGGACTTAGACCAGATTATGAAAGCTTTGTCACCTCTATTACTACTTGATCACTTCCTCCCACTTACTCTGAGCTTCACTCTCAGCTCCTCACTCATGAGTTTCGTCAACAACTCCTTCAAACTCAATCCTCTCCCCCAACTGCTCTGTTTTCACAAGCTCAACCTTCTCGAAACTCTACTTTTGTTCACAGAGGCCCTCGAGGTCGTCATTATGGTCGTGGTGGAGGAAGATCTTCAGCTCGAGGTTCTTACTCGAATCGAGCTAGTAACTATCAAGAAAACTCATCCTCTGTATTAGGAAAACCACCTAATCAACCTCAGATTATTTGTCAATATTGTGGAAAAGCAGGGCACACTGCTCGTCGTTGTTACTAACTCACTCGACCAAATGAACTTGCTCAATCCTTTGCTGCTCTTGGTATTGATTCAATGTCACCTGATCCTCACTGGTATTTGGATTCTGGGGCTACTTCTCACATTGCCTCTGATACTGCTTCCATTGTCTCTCGATCAGATGCATCTGTTCCTGATCAAGTCATTGTTGGAAATGGCAACTCTGCTTCAGTCTCGGGTGTTGGTAACTGTCGCTTAAACTCCTCTTTCTTGCTTAAAAATGTTTTAATAGTACCTTCTTTCAAAAAGAACTTAATCTCTATTTCTCATCTCCTACGAGATTTTGATTGTGTTGTTCTTTTCCATCGACATGGATTCTTTGTCCAGGACCTTCCAACAGGGAAGAAGCTACTCGCAGGCACGACTAAGGATGGTCTTTTTCGGCTATCCTCTGCACCTGCTCCTCCTACTTCAATATCACTCTTCTCTCAATCAATGTCATCTGGCATTCGAGCTTCACCTGATGTCTGGCACAGTCGCCTAGCTCATGTTCACCAGTAGAATTTAAATTACCTAATTAAGCATGATGTATTACCTTTATCTACCAATGTAATGAACAAATCTAAATGCATCAGTTGCTTATCTTCTAAACACCATCTTCTTCCTTTTATAACTGTTACTCATCATTCCAATCACCCAAATGAGATTATTCACACTGATGTGTGGGGGCCTTCACCCATCTCCTCTGTTTCTGGCTATCGATATGTATTACTCTTTATTGATGATTTCACAAGATATACATGGATTTATTTCATGAAACAAAAATCAGAGGTTAACTCTATTTTTCAAACATTCAAAGCCTTAGTTGAGAAACAATTTTCTAAACCTATCAAAATTCTACAGTCAGATGGAGGGGGTGAATACATAAGCTCGGAGTTATCTAATTTCCTAAAGAATCATGGCATTGTTCACAGAAAATCCTGCCCACACACTCCCCAACAAAATAGAGTGGCTGAGCGTAAAATTCGCCATCTTGTCGAGACATCACTCTGTCTTCTTCATCAGGCCTCTGTTCCAAAACAGTACTGGCCTGAAGCATTTCAAACCGCAACCTTCACCATTAATCGATTACCTTCTTCTACTCTTCATGGTCAGACTCCCTTTTTCAAATTATTCAATCAAAATCCAGATTATACCATATTTCGAATCTTTGGGTGTCGATGTTTCCCACTTCTCACTCCCTATCAAACAAATAAACTTGATAACAAAACCACACCATGTGTGTTTCTTGGTTACAGTTCTGATCATAAGGGGTATAGATGCCTTGATGAGAAATCAAATAGGGTTTACATTTCTCGAAATGTTATTTTTGACGAAGCTTCATTTCCATTCAGCCATTCTTCTCAATCGTCTTCTTCATCACCAAACCCTAACCCTAATTTTTCCCCCATTTTACTAGAAAGGACGGTGGAAAATCGTCTCTCTTATCCTCAACGTTCTAATCCACCTCAGCCACCCACTACTAGACCACCTGTTCCCTCTGATCATTCCCCAGACACGTTGTCCCCCTCTCGCTCCTCTTCATCTCACCGTCTATTTCAAAATGACACGGTACAATCTCGAATGCCAGCACGATTGAGCATTTCCACCACTCTGCCACCTCGTTCCGTACCTCCACAGCTGTCTCAAGGACCAGCTATTGTGGTCCCACCACCTAACGAGTTGTTCTCTAACCCTCCTTTATCCCCTATCTCTGAATGTCCTTCGTCCCCAAATGTTCCTTCTACTGAAACCCTAATTGCTCTAATTCCTTCTTCTATGACTTCTCAATCTGTTCCTTCTATTCATCCAATGATCACAAGAAGTCGAGATGGCACAAGGAAACCAAAGATTTTTCTAACCACTAATGATTTTACTGAGTCTTTGCAGGAACCCCAATCTTTTTCTCAAGCTTCTAAGCATTCTCACTGGTGCACGACAATGGAAGAGGAACTTCAAGCTCTTAAGAAAAATAATACATGGTCGCTAGTCCTTCATCAATCCAATATGAATCTTGTGGATAATAAGTGGATATATCGAATTAAACAACGACTCGATGGTTCAATTCTTCGCGACAAGGCTCGATTGGTTGCTCGTGGCTACACTCAGCAACAAGGAATTAATTATGCAGAAACTTTTAGTCCAGTGGTCCGACCTGAGACAATAAGAACAATTTTCTCTCTAGTTGTTAGTAAGAACTGGTCAATTAGACAATTGGACGTCAAGAATGCTTTTCTAAATGGGGATCTTCAGGAATCAGTGTTCATGGTGCAACCAAAGGGTTTTATTGATCCAAACTATCCAGATCATGTCTGCAAGCTCAATAAGGCAATCTATGGCCTTAAACAAGCCCCTAGGGCTTGGCACCAGCATTTTAGTGACTGTCTTCTACATCTCAAGTTTCGCCAGTCCATTGCTGATCCGTCCGTGTTTTATCTCCAAACATCTAACAGCTTAATTATATGTCGCTGACATTATTGTAACAGGTTCTTCCTTCTCTGATCTTCAAGGATTCATCTCAACACTCAAATCACGTTTTGACATGACGGACATGGGTGACCTAAGCTACTTTTTGGGTATGGAAGCTTTCAGGGATTCAACCTCTCTTACACTCACACAAAGAAAATATACATTAGATCTATTGTATCGCTTTGGTCTTCTTGAATCCAAACCAGTGCACACACCAGTAGTCAATGGCACAAAACTATCAAAGTCGGATGGAGTTCCTTTATCAGATCCTCAAATCTTTCGAAGTCTAGTAGGGGCATTACAGTACCTCACCCTCACAAGACCTGATATAACTTATAGTGTCAATCAGGTTTCAAAATTTATGCATACTCCTACTACAATTCACTTGATTGCAGCCAAAAGAATACTTCGTTACCTCAAAGGTACATTATCGAATGGTCTCTGTTTTCATCAAGCCTCAAAACTACAAATCATTGGCTACTCAGACGCAGATTGGGCGGGCTCACCAGATGATAGAAGATCAACTACAGGTTCATGTGTGTTTCTAGGACCCAATCTCATTCTTTGGAGTTCGAAAACTCAACCAACAGTTGCTAGATCATCAACTGAAGCAGAGTACAGAGCAGTGGCCTATACAAGTGCTGAAATTCGATGGTTACAAAACTTGCTAACTGAATTGGGTATTACTTCATCTTCTCCTCCAATTGTTTACTGTGATAATATAAGTGCGACGTATCTAACTGTGAATCCGATTCTTCATTCAAGAACTAAACATGCTGCCATAGATTTTCACTTCGTTAGAGAACAGGTTAAAGCTGGTAAGCTTACGGTTCACTTTCTTCCAGGGGATTCTCAAATTGCAGACATATTCACAAAAGGAGTTTCATCTTCTCGATTCAATAATCTCAAATTCAAGCTCTCACTAGTTGATTCTCGTTCGGCTTGAGGGGGGGTGTAAATGTATATAAGTGAAAATGGTGTATTTGTTATTTTCTCTTTTGTCTTGGATAGTATTGTAATTGTACAACGCTCTTCCTTCTATAAATACAATACCAATGCCCTACATTTAGGGTATCCTGATTCTCTCAATTACATTAATCACCTAAGGTACTTTTTTTAGACTTCATTTTATGAAAATACACAACCTATGTAATTTACTATTTTGATAGTCCAACAATCACCTAAGATAGTTTTATTAATATAGTTTTCTGGTTAAGACTAATTTTTTTGACGGAGATGCTAGAGTGTCCAGTTTTTAGCCCATTAAAATGCCCAGCTGATGTGGAATCACTAAAAGACAAGGTTTTTTCAAAGTTTGACTACGGTGGGGACCGCTTTTATTTCTAAATAAGGAAAGTTGAGCATTTTAATGGGCAAAATTGCTGGGCACTCTATCATTTCCCTTTTTTTGAAATATCATTATAATGAACCTAAGTGATTAGGCTCGATCTCAAGTTGAGTCGAGTTATAAATCAAGCATCCTTGTTTATAGCTTAATAAACTAAAGTATTTTATTACATAGAAATTGAACTCTTTCCAAAAATGTTTTTATGTTGAAGCAGGATATAATATTAATAAAGAAGAGTGTTATGGTTATACAAGTGAGAAATAAAATAAGGAACATTAGTGGAGGAACTATTGCGGCTATGTTTACGAGCTTATTTTGTTATTTATCCGTTGGGATGTTCTGGGATCTGCGAATATGATTGATGATTCAAAGTTATACTGTTGAATTTGCTCATAAGGCTTTTGATTTGCTAGACAAGTTGACGGGATTGCAATTGGATTTCTGAATAGTTTCCTTGAAGGTGATGGATGAGACTGAAGTTGTGGCTTTCAATGTTTATGAATTTGTATTCATAGTCAATCACCCATTTGATGCCTAGTAAGTTTGTCTTCGCTTTCTTCAGCAAGACAAGCATGAAGGTGAACTGTTTTTGCTGATATGAGTTGTGTGAGGGGCCGCCTAGGCCCAAAGCAGCCAAAGCGGCTGCTTTGGGCCCCCACCTATTTCAGGACCTCCTTTATAAATTCTTATAGGGCATTGGAGTATTAGATAAACAAAAAAATGAAGACATTGACAAGATTCGCTTTTTAGCTCAGTGGTTTGGAACTTGGTTTATGAGGTCAAGGTCAAAGGTTCGATCTCTCCCTGAAGCAACATTTTTTATTTTATCTTCATTATTTTTTGCTGAGAGGGCCCCTATTCTTGTTTTGGCTTTAGGCCTCAAATATGCTTCGGCCGGCCCTGTGACACTTGTGTCTGAAAATCATGAGAAATAATGCCAATACCCATAGGATTTCTTAAGTTCATGAAAGAGTCATCTGTATTAATTTTAATAAAAGGTTAATAAGGCAGTGGCCATTTCAAATTTCTAATCTTAGAACTATTCGTACAATTAGAGTCACTAAGGCCATGTTTGGCGCGAGAATCGCGTGGGAATGGAATGTGATTCCTGGGAATCACAATCCTGATATTGTTTGGCTCGCGGGAATGTAGTGGGAATCCTATTCCCGGGGTAATAGAATTCCCTCAAAATGGGGTAATAGCAAACCCAGGGAGGGGGGTGGGTTTGTGATTCCCATTCCCGGGAATGCTTTGTTTTAATATTTATAGACCAAATTATCCTTAATAAAATATTAGAATGACTATTATTAAAATCGTCCTCCACACAATATCACAACTAAAAAAATTAAAAACCTATGGTTAGCCACCACCATAGCAATACTTTCTCTCGCTCAAATGTAACTTTTTCTCCCTCTCTAGTTTTTTCTCTCTTCTCTTTTTCTTTTTTCATTACAATCGATTTCATAATGTTAAAAAGAAAAAAATTTAGCCATGTCCTTTATTTATTTTAAATAAATTTTTTTTAAATGGTCAGCGTCCCTCGAACCTTTGACCTCCGAAGTGGAAGATTATACCTTTTACGACTCCAACCAAAGGTTGTTGGCATTTTAGATACTATTTAATTGGTGTGTCATGTTACTATTTCATATCTGCAATTTTGAATAAATAATACTGATTAAAGTACATAATAAAATTGACGTTTTATTTATGTAGTTTAAGGATATAATAGGAATTTTTCAAAAAATTATATTCCGATTCCTACACGAACCAAACACCAAGTTAGGAATCTATCAGGAATCGAATTCCTATTCCTGGCCAAACCAAACATCAAACTGAATAATCTGATTCCCGGGAATCGTGTTACGGGAATGTGATTCCCGGGAATCACATTCCATTCCCGTCCGCCAAACATGGCCTAAAGGTAATGGTGGGAAGGGATAGTATTTGGTTAATAATTTATGAGTTTCTAGTCCAAAAATCTACACCTAAACACACATTTAGTTCACCCTAATATTAATATAGGATTTTAAGCCAAAACAATAATTATAATTGATATTTAGTCCAAATTGAACCATCTATATAGAAAAAGCAGATCTCTATCATTTCTATTTAATCATAATACCCATTATAACCTTTTTATATAAGAAAAAACCCACTTTTGAAAATCAATTCCCAAAATTCTCTTTCTTTTTTTCTCATATTTTTTTCGATTAATTTCAAACTTACTATTTGTTTCGTAATAGACACGTTATTTAGTATCAATTACATATAATTCTACAACAAAACACATTTAGTATATATAGTTAAAGTATGTCTAGATGTCAAAGTTATAATGTTTTTCTATTTATTGATTCTTGTTTTGTTTCATAAATAACGTGTTATTTATTGTTAACGTTTCATACTTTATTTCATTTTTTTTCAAATGTGTCATACATAACACATTATGTATCAACAATGTTTCTTCCAAAAGAGAAAATGACTAAAATCCTATTTTCTGAAAAGATTAGACTTTAATTCATTTTTAAATTTTATTTTGGGCCTAAACCTCGTGGACCTTTTGGTTAATGACCTGTTTAGGTGATCTAATTCTAAATTGAAAGCAACGATCATATCGGGCCTTCCATATGCACCATAATATAGTAAGAAATGTATGTTAACGGTGGATCAAACTAAAAAGTTTAGATCTTTCCATGTAAGAATCCATTTTGTTATTGGTGGGATATTATCAAAGTTAATATTGAAATAGACCCAAATATAACACGCAAAGTGACAGTAGAGTAGTGTGTGCTCTATGGTCTCGTTGGTATTGTCGAACAATTAAATTGGTTATTAATATACTTACCTGTGCGGTGTCGCACCGGCAAAGCTCCGGAACATCATTTCCGAAGAAAAAGTTTAATTCGTGGTATATATAGTACTAATACTCCAGATTAAGTTCCATTGTATGGTGTAGTGATAAGCAGTTAGATGCGGGAGGCTAAATTTTTATGCATAGATTCAACTGAGTATTTACCAGATTTGGTTAACAATCATCGTCTGGCAGCCGAGTATTTTTCTAAAATTAAGTGAAAGCTAGATTTCCAATAAGGAAACTGAGTGTGTCGACAGAAAATCCATCTTAATACGGTTTAGTGTTGGGCTGGGCTTGGGGCGTTGATAAGTAGTGGTTGTGGGTAATCTTCCAGGAAAGCTTGGTGGGGGCTTATAGCTAATTAAATTAGGTACTGGGTTAGTCCCTAGTGGCAGGCATGCCATAAACATATTTTGAAATAGGTCCAAGGCCAATTCAAATTTTTCGATAAGTATTTTGTTTGGTTAAAACCCACAGATTTATACTTTGTTTGGTTAAAAATTAAAAAATTTGTATTTTATTTGATTAACAACCCAAATTCTTGGGTGAATTCTCGGTCAATTTGGTGGATAAGACTAAAATGGAACTTTTTTAAAAATTATGTAGCATATTACACAAATCTTTCATTTGAGAAGTCTGTATGCACGGAAAAAACGATTGTAAATTTGTGAAGCGTAATTTTGAAAACCGGTAAAAACTCCACTTGGAAACTTATATAACTCCAAGACTTATCGATAAATAAAAAGATACAAAAATAAATTAGTAGTGGAATAGCAGTTGGATTAGCCACAATCGAACACACATAACTCTGAACTTATCTATTTATATACTAAATTAATTATTCGAGTTGCTTTTGGTCATTACAATATCAAAATCAGTGTTTGTTTGTGTGTGATTTTTCAATGAATGAATTAACAAATAAAAGCACAAACTAGTCTCCACTTCTCTGCAGTATTAAGTGATGATTTTCCTACAAGACAAAAACATATGGAAAGCACTCACTAATTCATGAAGTCATAACTAAGCAATTTATAAAAGGAAAAGTCTCCATGGCCTAAAGATGTTGCCCGCATGGCCAGAATGATGACGTGGCTATATGTCGAAAAATAAGCATGCCATGTCATCATTTAAGTCATGTTCAGGTTACATTTTCGGGCCATCTAACACCTTCGTTTATAGTAGTGAAGAAACTCAAGAGTAAATAGTAACGGTGGATCATTATTAACATTATCCTAGTTATACGAACCGTGTATACTGAAAATGATTTTGAGCTCATGACATGAGTTCTGTGACTAATAAATAGCTGAAGATCTATAACATAACATAGCACCTGTCGAAATATTTTATCATATTTTGGTAAATATGAATCTTGAATCAAATGTGAGCTCAAGCTCACTGAATATGGATCTGTATATTTATAATTTTTAATATGATCATATGTTTTGATTCGGAATCATTTGTCGCAAATTGTGTTACGAACATGCTTGTTTCCATATTTAGAACAAAGGGTTTTTGGCATCTTCCAAAACTTCATAACCATTAGTAAAAGTAATTAAGTAGATATAATTAGTAATATTATCCTTAAAAGTTCGAATAAAATTTACTTGCAGTACCCGTTGATGAGTTCACACTTGGAGATCACTTTTTTTATATCTAGCGTTAATAAAATATTTAATTAAGAATGTTATTTATCCTATACAATGTTATCGGGTTAGGGTTTTGCCGATATAAAGAAAGATAGGGTTCTCTTTTTCAAGACATAAAAGCAATAAAATAAGGATGAAACTAATCATAAAAAATATATATACCTATTAAGAGAAGACAAGATTTATGACTTTAGATTAAGGAGGAACCCCAAGTAAAATATCAAAAGCAATCCTATATATTTAACTCAAAAGACTGTTTCATACTCCATTACAAGATCTAAGTTCCAATTCCCTAGTCCAACTTGTCAATTTATAATGCACAAATGATATATAATATATCGCTGGAGTATTAAAGACATCACAAAAAAGGAGAAACAACCACTCAATTCCTTTGGAGTTTCTGATACCACGAAATTCAAGTTTTTAGCGAAAAGAATAGAAAGAACTACTTACTTCATCTGTCAACAACCATTTGTGAAGGAGGTTACCAAGTTGGTTTCGACCCTTTGAACCTCGAATTGAGATACAGATACATGTTACTTTTCAGATATTTTTTGTCTGTAATACTTGCATTGGGTAGCGTAAGCCCTTATTACATGTAATGCTAGAACATATTAGTTGTTGAGAGAGTAGTCACTTTACTCAATTCAACCGAATAAACTGTATTTTGTATAAAAACATAAAGACAAAAGAAAAACAAAATAAGAAAAGCACATCTGATCATAAACATCCACCATTGTCAATCACCCAAAGTATGACAATACCATCTATCTATCTATCAGTCTTGCTTTCTTTTTTTTGTCTTTGATCTTACATACTTTTAGTAACTAGGTCAGTTCCAAAAACTAATGAGTTTAATACTTTTTCAGTGATTTGGATTGATTGGGTAACAGTTGCTTTCTCGAGCTTCAAAAACTTAACATCTCTTTTGCTTTTCAATTGTTGCATGTTACCTTTACCTATTCATAAATATATTGATTTTTTAGTTACTTGCTAATGTGATAAATTTCTTGTTAGCTAGACCTTTTTTTTTTAGGGGTTGGGCAAAAGGCCCAAAATCAGCCCAACAATATGTATCAGGCCCACTGCAGATAAAGAATAAGGGGCAGGTCCAAAAAAGTCAGGCTAGGGGTGGAATTTCCGAAACACCCTTTTCTTTTTGAAATTTACGAAACGACCATCGAAAAATTCCCGGGAAACTCGAAAATTTCTGACAAATAATCTGACACGCCTCCCATCAGACTGTGTACTTTCCATAAATTCACAAAATTGCCACCGAAAAATTCCCGGGAAATGCAAATTTTTTTGGAAAATAGTCTGATGCACCTAGGGGTGGGAAAAAGATCCGGAAGACCGCTATCCGACCCGTTCGACCGAGATAAAAAGTGTCCATGGACACCCGATGGTCATAACGGTCAGTGTCCGACCGACCTGAAAGAATTGGCGGACGGTCACGATCAAAATTCTATGTCGAAGGACCGACCGCTGACCGACCGGTACGAGTGACCGAATAGGTTGACCGACTAAACTGTCCTCATTTTTAGAAGTTGACAGTTGAATTTTATAGACATATGAATATATGATGATCGTTGGCTATAGTCATATAGTCCTCTGGAAGACCAAACATTAGTGCATGGCTTAATTATATCTTGTCAAATGATGATCCATTGTGTTTTGTCTTTTTTATATTTACTTTTGATTTCTTGGCTAAACATTTTCATTTGTAAGTAATTTTGTTTGTGGTAATAAAAATAAAGTTCTGAATTAAGTAAATTTATTGGAAAGTCCGGACCGAGACCGTCCGGTGTCCGACTGGACCGGTAAATTAAACGGTCTTGGACGGTCAATGGACAAAGAATTCTTGAGAGTGACCGTCCGAGTCCGCCCGAGTAAATAGGTGGTCACCAACAGTTTATGTCCGAGTCGACCGGTTCGATGAAGTTAGAGTCCGATACCGACCGGTCCGGACCGATTCCCACCCCTAGATGCACCTGACATTAAACCTTGTACTTTCCACGAATTTACAGAATTGCCATTACAAAATTTACCAACTTGCCATTTTCGTTCTTTTTTCCAGATTTATTTCTTATTTCTTTTTTATTTTCTCCCACACATATTTCTCTCTCCAATCTCAACAAATTTCGTTCTTTTTTTCCAGATTTATTTCTGATCTCTTTACAATCTCAACAAATTTCTTCATTTTTGGTAGTATTTCATTGATTTGTATAAAGAAATTTTCTTGTGTACCGGGAACTATTTAGTGTACTGGTCATTTTTTAGATATGTACTACACATTTTTGTACTGGAAATTTTCTTGTGTACCGGGAATTGTTCTGTGTACAAGCCATTTGGTTATGTACTAGAAATTTTTGTAGTGAGAATTTTCTTGTGTACCGGGAATTGTTCTGTGTACACGCCATTTGGTTATGTACTAGACATTTTTGTACTGGGGAATTTTCTTGTGCACCGGGAATTGTTCTATGTACTGGCCATTTGGTTTAGTACTGGACACTTTTGAACTGGGAATTTTCTCCTGTACCGGAAATGGTTCTGTGCACTGGACATTTGGTTATGTACTTTGATGTTTTTAGAGATGAAGAAGATAGAATGTGAAACAAATAAGAGTGATGAAGAAGAAAAATAAGAACATAAAACTTTTAGAGAGAGAAAGACAGAAAACTTTAATGTTTTTAGAGATTGAACGAGATGAAGAAGATAAAATGTGAAACAAAATAAGAATGATGAACACCCAAAAATGAGAACATAAAACTTTTAGAGAGAGTAAGAACAGAAAATTGATGTTTTTAGAGATTGAAAGAGATGAAGAAAATAAAATGTGAAACAAAAAAGAATGATGAACATCCAAAAATAAGAAAATAAAACTTTTAGAGAGAGAAAGAAAAGAAAATTTATGTTTTTAGAGATTGAAAGAGATGAAGAAGATAAAATGTGAAAAACAAAATAAGAATGATGAAGAAGATTTTTGGATGTATAAATAAGAAGAAAGAAGGAGTTGAAACAAAATATAATGGGAGGGATCCAAAAAAATTGGCTGAAATTTCGTCAAAAAATGTCGCCATTTTTGAATTTTCAGAAAATCTGAATGTTTCTCCGACATGACGTCATGTACGGGGAATTAATTGCTTCGCTGTCGTCCGTCAGATTGTCTGAAAACACAGAACTTTCCCGTGGAGGGGTAAAAGAGGGATAAATAAAATAAAAACCAGAAAACTGTGAGCTGTCCTGACAATTTGGACTGGGTTCTAATTTTTTTTTGGACTGGGAGTAATGCTTATTTACCCTCCATTCTTTGGGCCTCTCACTCAAAAATCCTTTTTTTTTCTAGTCCTAGACTTACTAATTGTTAAAATCTAATTACTAGCATGTAAATTCTGAAAATAGCCAAGTAAGATTGATTAAGGATGCTTCTCTAAAGGCGCATGTTCTTTTGTTCAGTCTGAGGACCACGTATTGGATAGTCTGAGAGAACTTAGACTGGACCTAATCTGTGTTGTTCAAGTTGAACACAAATTAAGTGCAGTCTGAGTATCCTCAGGCCGCCCCAATCTGTGGTGCACAAAGAGAGAGGGAGACCCTCGAGTAAAGAGAGTGGGTAAGACCATTTATGATCGAACTCTGCTATCTGTAATGAAATGTAACTGATAATATTATCTAATTTCTCTTTCTAGGGGTTAAGACCATTTTTATAGCTTTATTCTTTCGTTGGAGAACTCTTTTGTATTGGAAAGAAAAAAAAAGGTTCTTCATAGGAAGTGGGAAAGGGATCCCTAAGCCTGAGAAAATTGCAAAAGAAACTTTGCTATATTTTTTATGAGTAAATGAACAAATGGATGGCAACAATTAGTTCAAATAAAACCTAAAACCACTTTATTCCATAAAACTAAACTAAGGTACGTTTGTGGCATGCATTAAACAACAACAAAACCACTTTAATTTTAACTCATCAACACTAGCAAACAAGAGAGAAACAGATAGATTTAGTATCTACAGAAAGCCTTAAAGATGTATAGGTTACTACCCTTCACATGGAACCCTATAACACCTTGAATTTGTCAAGTAAACCTTCTAAAAGTAATCATCAAGGAGACAACAATACTTTTCTATATTAAAGGAGGCAGAATCAAATTTTTTGACTACCATGTTAGCATAAATATAGCAGAGATTCTCAATACTTGGCTAAGACATGCAACATAAACTATTTTGTAAATATATAAATATATATATATATATATATATATATATATATATATATATATATTGGCATCCCCTTTTGTGATGCTATGTCTGTCTTTTATTTTCTAGGTTTATTAGTTAGTGAGAAATTCTATTACATCATACTGCATGGACAAGTAAAAAAAAAAATTAGTGCATAAGTACAAAAATGACATTGTAATGAATCGGTGGGACTCGGTTTCACTATCATTTTATTTATATTAGTAGGGTTTACAACTAATCGGATCTCTTGTATTACATTTATACTAGTATGATTTATCGATCCCTCGTATTACAATTATACTAGTAAGAACTAAACAGAAACTTTATAAAATAATGGATACTCATAGAGAAAAGACTTGATATACAAGAATATCTCAAAGTATATTTCTAAAATTCTTACTTTGGTGGGCCTCTAACCGAGTCCACCGGTTCACTGTCATTACATATACATTAAGAAGGTAGAATCAACTTATCAACCGCAATGGAAACAACAATACAGACTCGAAAGGCCAATGAAACGAACCCTAAAAAGACTAACCTAACTGTGAAAATAATGACGCTAATAATGTTGAATGAAAGGTAAATTTTATTATTATTATAATGTTCATGTATTTATAGATATTTTTTTTTGGAGACGATAAAATAGTATCATTAATGAAAAAACAAAACAATGCAATGGTAGAAGCCTAGATGGCTAATCATTCATTACACAGACAAAAGACAAGAAAATTTAGATACATTAGGCTTATAGCCTAGATAAAGCATCCCAATTCTTGATATATTGGCTAAAAGGGGTCAACTTGCTCCATAGTTGATTGGTTGCCCAATAGTGAATTAGGCTCTTAGCTTCAATGATGATATTATCCCGTGTAGCTTCTCTGCCACTTTCTATCTCCATAACTCTATAATTACGCTCTAACCATATGACCCATATGATTGCCAGAGGGGTACAAAGATGGAGGAAGGATTTTCTATCTGTTACTTTCTTTGGTTTCCATTCTATCAAGAAGTTGGAGATTGATTGAGTGCTACTGTTTGTATCATGAGAGGGGATTAAAGCTTGCCAAATCTTAGAAGTGAAGGTGCAATTAAGGAATAGGTGATCAGATGATTCACAATTGGACTTACACAAAGAGCATCTGTTTGGAGTTATAAAGCCTCTTCGAATAATCTTGTCCATGGTTGGAGCAGCTTTATGGATGATAGCCCAGAAAAGAAAAAAGACTTTCGAAGGAATACATTTGTTCCAAATCCAACTGGCAAGTGGTTGTTGTGAGGATGCAGCTTGATGTTCTAGCTCTAGATATAAAGATTTGACCGAGAAACCATGGTTCGAAGGGAGCAACTTACGTGAGTCAATCGAGGAATTGAGGGAAGATGAAGCTTCCGTTGTGGACTCAAGGAGAGAAGTAATGGGATCAATCTCTGGTGTTCTAATTGGACGAGAAAAATGAAGATTCCATGAATCATCGACGAAAGCACCACCCAAATTATCCTCTATAGATGCAAATTTCTTCTTGGTAGCTCGCCATAGAGTAGGAAATCTAGACTTAAAAGACCCTCTGCTCGTCCAGTCATCCAACCAAAAGCTAAGCTGACGATCTCTATTGATCTCTAGTTTGGTTTTCTTCATGATAATAGGGGTCAGGGAAGATATTCTTCTCCAAAGGCCAGCATTTTTGGATGTCATTTGGTCGCTTGGGAACCACGGAGCAGCACTTCCCTTATATTTTTCATCAATAATCTTCCTCCAAAAACTATGAGGTTCTAGCCCATACCTCCAAACCCATTTGTCAATAAGTGCTTTGTTCATCAATGGGAAGTTTTTAATCCAAAGTCCACCTAATTTCTTGCTGATGTTTATAGATATTTAGAAAAAAGAAAAAATGACCCTAGTTACAATTATAGGAAAGAAATAGTGCAATACTGCAATTTACACATAATTAAGAAATTGGAAACTTTGCTCCTTTCCTCGTTTCCATCATGCAGCCGGTTCATTTGGGTAGGGGAGGTACCATATACTAAAAGCACCTCCTAGTTTACTTCATTAATAACAAACTCCAAACACCATAAAGAATTCACTTTGCATTATCTAATGAAAAACGCTACTCAGACTCCCAAAATAAAGACAAAGTCAAGAAAGTAAGCACTATTCGGTTAAAGATTTGATCACTTTTATTTTGGTAAAGGTGAATAAAACTCACACCCTCAAAATGCTTACATTCTTAACTTTGTCTATACTTTGGAAGTCTGAGTAGCATTATCCTTATTTAATACATATAACTCTTGGATGGGAGTGGTCTCCAAGTTGATTTTTATCCTCTAAAACATATACATATGTTATCTTTCTAAAACAAATAAAACACTTTTTTAAGTGTACTAGTAAAGGAAAAGTTATCAAATGACTAGTATATTCCCTTTGAAAGTTTGACTGAATCTTGATCATTGAAATATGTTGTCTTCTCAGTATAATATTCGTCAATTTTTTCTTTGTGAACCTAGTATTTTCGGAAGTTTTTTTTTTTGAAGAGGGTAAAGTAGATTTCATTAATTGCAAAGGTTGCAGCTACAAAGAGAAAACAAGAAAATGAAGAGAAAAAAAAATTACATGCTAATTAGAGCATCCCAACTAAAAACCAAATCTGAAAAAATGGTGGAGGACTTCCATACTTGGTTTGAACTCCAATAAAAAAGGAGCGCTTTGATTGAAATTATAAGATTTTCTACCGATTTACACTTTTCTTCGAAGATCCTTGTGTTTCTCTCTTCCCATAAGCTCCAAATTATAGCATATGGAACTCCATATCTCAAGAATTTTTTTTCTATCAAGCGACTTTGGGAGAGTATTAGAGTCGACCAAGTCCTTGAAACGATTTGACGAATTTGAGAGCTTAATAAAAGATGGAGTAAGAGAGTTCCAAATCTGAATCGAGAAGGAACACGAGAAGAACAAATGGTCGAGAGTCTCTTCTTCAAGTTTACAAAGCGCACACCTATTTGGGACGATGAAACCCCTTCGCTTAAGAATATCAAGAGTGGGAAGAGCTTGGAGATACAAAGCCCATAAAACAACAGAGATTTTCGGAGGAATGATGTTATTCCAAATATTCTTACTCGGAAAGTCTGTCTGGATGTTAGCTTTGTTCTTGACTGAGAAGAAATTTAAGTGGTGGTGATAAAAAGACGAGACCGAAACTCACCATTTTTGCTTAGATTCCATGTTCCGGTGGGAGAAGTTGAAGTATCCACAAGATTGGTACTAGAGAGTTTGGACAGCAGTTCGGAAGCCTTCATTGCTTCTGCTTCAGAACATGTTCTAGAAAGCCTTAAATCCCAATTATTAGAAGAGAGGTTACCGGAATTCACTTCTTCGACCGAGGCGTCTTTAGTCTTAGAGAATTTCCAAATACTTTTGTAATCATCTTTTAGTGGAGTTGACCCTGCCCAAACATCCTCCCAAAATGATGTTTTTGAACCTTTGTTAGTAGTAACACATGAACCTGCTTTAACTGGCTTGGAGGTTTCTTGGATATGTTTCCATGGACCACCCACTGTACGCACACTAATCTCTTTGGGGAACCACCACCTTTTATTACCCTTATATCTCTCCCTAATCATATTTGTCCAAAGAGCGTCCGGCTCATTTCCGTACCTCCAAATCCATTTGGCCAAAAGGGATAAGTTAGCTTCTTTTAATCTTCTTATTCCGAGTCCGCCATGGCAAAGAGGCTTTGTAATCTTGTACCAAGAAACCCAATGGAGCTTCCTTTTAGAATTAGAATCACCCCACAAAAAATCTCTGAGAATTTTTTCAATCCTTTTCGCTACCTTGCCGGCCGGGAATTAAGAAGATAGAGAGCAAGTAAAGCGGCGTAGCTGAAAGAATAGAGTTTATGAGCACGATTCTACCGCTTTTGGAAAGAAATCTTCGCTTCCAAGGAGCAAGCTTCTTCGCAATTCGTTCAATAATGGGATTCCAAAAGGTTAAAGTCTTCGGGGACTGACCCAAAGGCATGCCAAGGTAAGAAAGGGGCAAAGAACCAATTGAGAAGCCTAACTTATCCGCTGCCTGGAGAGCGATAGGCTTCTATACCAATGTCAATCAGCTGACATTTGTGTTTATTGACTTTCAAACCAGTGTATGCTTCGAAAGAATTAAGAACATGGATAAGATGATCGAGTTGCTCCATGTTTGCCTCCATAAAAATAATGGTTTCATCTGCGAATTGTAGATGAGTATATTGATTCCCTGTTTTTGATACTTTGAAGCCTTGAATCTTCTTTTCCAATGAAACTGAGTGCATAAGCTTTGCAAAAACCTCTCCAACAATAAGAAATAGAAAAGGAGATAATGGGTCACCTTGGCGCAACCCTCTAGAGTATTTTCGGAAGTTAGTCGAGCCAGAGAGAGCTCTCCGTAGCGTTTTAGCTCTGGGCCAAGCATCGCCAAGAATGAATGCACTACTCTTTCTTATTCATGACTTTTATATGATGGAACTCCATGCATGTACTTTCAAACAACAAAAAAACTCCATGCATGTAAGCATAAAGTCACTAATTTAACATCTTTAACTCAATCTAATATACACATACTTTTCATTGATCCTAGCACACAATCAATGAGTTTTAAGTTTATTCTGATTATGTTTTGAGTTCATTTTGATCGAGTAACTAAATGGCGCTAGTAGTATACTTGGTCAATAGCAAACAATAAATATTGATCTCCTCCGGTTTCAAATCATGGCTACGTCTCTACTAAAGATATTTTTTGGTGAGAATGATCTGAAACGAGAGAACGTCATTCTCATCTCTATTATACTAGTTGTGGTTTATATATATATATATATATATATATATATATATATATATATATATTTTTCCTTATGTTTAAAAATTGTAACTTTAGTCTTACATATTAAAAACCCATAAAAACTGAATTATATTTATGAAGAAAAAAAATTGAATTGGTGTAACGTGCATGTGTATAGGATACCTTAATTAAGTCAATGCCTATGTGACTTTAGAGTATATTTTTAGATATATACCCTAAAAGTGTCCTAATGGGTCTCCCCAACTACCCCAAACCGCCACTCTCAATATAAGTTTGTCAAAAAAGATAAATAAAGAGAGAGAAAGAGAATTTAGATAAAGAGAGTGACGGATCATAAAAAAGCAAGAAAATGTAAGAAGGATCATGATAGAGAGGGAAAGCATTAAGATAGAAAAGAAATAGAAGAGAGAGGCCAAGGAAAAAGTATGAACAGGTTATAGAAAAAATTAGAGCTAGCTTTCTTCACCAATATATCTATTTTATTTTATAACTGCAATGAGGATTCCTTCGTTAAAAAGAAAAATAAAAAAAGTGGTGAGTGTCGGCCTTATGCTACCCATTTTATTTGTTCTTACTTTTTATTTTTTATTTTAGTTTTGTCGGATGTGATTTATGGATAATACCTAGCTATTTTTAGTCTTGATTGTTCGATTTGTGGACCAATACGTAAACAAATTTTATTTAAGGGGGGATGATTTATCTGGTGAATAGGTTGTTTTCGACATTTATTATTTCGTTATTATATACTTCATGATTCAACAAAAAATTAGGTCTTAATCTTTCAAATATTATGTTCTATTTTTGTGAAAAGAAAAAAACTAACATGTACACCTACTTTGATCTGAACGTGACCTTCCTGCGTTTTTTTTTTTTTTTGGCCCGATTACAAGATGAAACATTTGTATTACTTAGTATTACAAGAATTATCTGCCTAAATTAAGAGGGATGGGAATCATAATCTTGAAACGAGTACGAGATAAATTGTCTTTAAAGCATTATCCGTAGCCTCTCAAGATTGAGATTACTTGAAGACTACTAGGTACATAGCTTCACCGATATGACAAGGTCTTTCGTGAATCGGCACCAAATAACTTGTGAAGATCCACACATTTGGAACAGGAACGTATCAATATTGGCAAAGCACTTTTCTTTTTTTGTTAAGGCTTATAGAAAACTAAAAACCATCATATTTATAAAATGCCTAAATTTCCAACACTTACTCTTGGAATGTACAACTGTTACTACTTTACCACAGACAAAAGAAATGGAAAGGAAAAAAGATGAAAAAGCTTATCAACTATCAAAATATCTTATGAATCCAACCATTAGGTTTCTTCCATTCCACAGTAAAAAGGACTGACCGACTGAGTTACATGATTAATAGATTAAAGATCATTATGACAAAGACAACGACATTTTAGAGTAATTAAACTTCGTCGTTCTAACTTGTCAACAGTTTGGAAACGACCTCGAGTAATAGACCAAAGGAGGGTAGAAATGGTTACTGAAAAAATAAAATTCGCCATCGGGCTTCATTTTCATTGTTCCCTAAAGAAGAAAGATTCAACAACATTTGTGAGAAGTCGCAGATAGGAATCTGATTAGATGATTTTATCGTCTATCAAGTTCCTAATATGAACATGAAATCCAAGAATCACCCTTAGTCCTATTAGTAGTAATTTTCATGTGGTCTAAGAAATTATGCTTTCATGATTAATTTTAATATTTCCAAATTAACAAGGAAAAAGATTATGCTTTTATGTGCTCTAAGAGAACAAGAGTATTAACATTGCTTTTAAGTAGTTAATCATCATATTGGTAACCCTAATGTAATAATTAAATATTAATCTAAAGTTTAACAAAAGTAATTAAGTGACATCACATACAATAATACTAGTTTATAATTTTCCACATTGGTAAAGGCTCATCTATTATCCAACTAAACACAATTACCATTTAGGTGAGGTCAAGAACATCCATTCATATTAATAGCCCAATAAAACAATGACACGTGTCGCAAAATAACTCAACAAATCAGTATAATGGGTCCCACAGATGACAAACGTGATTTACCCTATTTCGTTTTAAGATCCTTCAACCCTAAGATAATCTTTTTATGGTCCCACCAATTTCTCATATGAGAAATGTGAACCCCCCACCACCACCATTTTTAGTGCCACATGACTCAAAAGCGTATTATACTTGTAGTAATACGTAGAATTATACGGTCAAGGACGTAAGAAGTAGGTCCCACAAATTACTTTCTAACATCTTTAAATACCAAACACTAGCAACGCAATTCTTCCCTTTTCCCTCACTCACTTCTCTTTCTTTAGTAGTGGTTTTACGATCAATGTGGGTATCAGAAGAGATGTTCGGAATACCATATCCGGTTTTCGAAGGTGGTTTTACACCTTGGCCAGAAACCCAAGAACCTATGTTTTTTACATTACCTAATGATGATGAAAACCAGAACCCTGTCCTGTCGACTTCAACGAGTTCAACCGATCCGAATAGGGTGGTTTGTGACGAAGCGGACGAGCGAAAAAGAAGAAGGATGATATCAAACCGGGAATCGGCTAGGCGATCTCGTATGAGAAAACAGAAACATGTAGAAGATTTAAGAAGCCAAGTGAACCGATTGAAAACCGATAATAAGGTTTTGGCGAATCGGTTGGGTATTATGAGTTATAATTGTCAACTGGTAAGGAAAGATAACGATATCCTTCGATTTGAATCGGAGATATTGAGACGTAGATTATCAGATATTCGTCGCATTCTAGTTTTTCAAAAGCTTCAACAGTTATCAGCAAACAAATTACCTCTTTAATTAATGGTGTAATATATTGACACAAATGAGGGCCTAGTCGAAAATTTGGGCCAAAATCCGGCCAAATATTGAGATGGACGGACGGATTTACCCTCTTGTTTCCTCTCTTGATTGGTTGGGAGAAATCCGACCTTCCACCGCAAATCTATACTGGATTTTGATCTAAATTTTCGAACAGCCTATCATAGTTGATATATTAATTATAAACCAATTTCACCTTAAACCCACTTAAATATGAAATCGGATAAACCCTTTTTCTATCTTTTTTCTTCTTTCTTTGTCTCTCAATAATGAAAACAGGGAAGCGAGTTTTTGGCAATCTTTGTGAATGGAAATGGTATAGGGTCTTTGGTGAAATGGGTCAGATGGATTACTTTGTAAAAATTTTGGGAAGGGTGTTTTAGTCAATTCAGTCTTATTTTTAGTTTTTTTTTTCTTCTCTTTTTCTTTTGTTTTGTTTGGTTTAGCAAGTAATAGTAAATTTGGCTAATATAGTGTTATAGTTCTTAAACATCTCTTCTCTCCATAAGTTGTCAAATTAAATTTTCTCCAAATAATTTGTTTTAGACATGGGAAATATTTTCAGGTTTGAACAAAGTGAACTTGGTTAAAGCTCCTATTTCATTTATCGTATGGATTTCGATGACGACCATGGATATATATATATACACCTAAGAGGAACGTATGAACCCCTTAAACATACGAAGATGAACGGACGATAACAACATCAAGAATACCTTATGGGCATGCTTAGGAGAAAATTATAAGAATAAATACTGGATGTGATTCAGGCATTGAGGCATAAGTAAACATGAGCCACACACAAAATCCTAGTTTAATCATGGCGCCAAAACTTATTCCGGATTCCATCCTTCAACTTGATTAGGTTGTCAACCTGTAACTCAAGTGGTTGATAATGTTGACATAAACTCCGAAATCTTGAGAGTCTCAACTTCGATTCACAATAGAAGTGGAATCCATAGTTGATTGAACTTCGATTATTTAAGGTATAAATAAAGTATTTGATGGGTTTTCGCCCACTAGTTAAGGTAAGTTTTAGGCCCGGTAGTTTAGAATGTTTAATTTCAGGCGGTTGTCGCGCTTATCAATGCTTTTGTAATGGCTTCGGGAAATCGTAGTCAACCTTCCCAAAAAAACTTGATTAGGGTTGTTAATTAAGTTTAATCAAGCATAATATAATTTAAACATTGCAATTATTCATAATAGTAGGTAGGCATTATGTACATTTTGTGTCTACCGTGTAAATGACCAAGGCATGTACCCCCATGAGAAAATGACCATTATCGAAAGAATGTACCCACATTACAAAATAACCGTTATCAGAACAATTCAAAACGTTCATGACTATTGTATATACACAGACCGATAATAACTTCATTTACTCCTCAAAATCTACTTCTAAAGCATTTTTTTTTTTTGTTGAAAACTACTGCTGAAGCATTCGCTACTTCAAAGTTAGAACACTCTCTACAGGGGAAAAAATTGTGGCAAGAAAGTGATGATATTGGTTTGCAAATAAATACCCTACCGACTGAGTTTGTTTTTGAGTATTTTTAATAATCTAAATGTGCAAAATAAAATTTGGTTGTTAAGGATTAATTATCATTTAAGGTAAGATTTAAGCTAAAAAAAAATATGTAAACTTGATAAGCCAAATTCAAACCCAATAACCAAAGAATAACAAACACATTATCATGACTTCCTCATTATGAGGAATAGCCAACTACTAACTACTACTAAAACATACACCAAACTTTTCATGTCTTATGTATTTTTTGTCACATGTTGATTTGATAAATTAAAGTTTCATTATATTAATTATGCCCTAATCAATATTTAAGTCATCTTGACCAACTTAAATCATTTCATAATATAAAGAAAGAGTACGTGCTCATGAAATTGGACTTGTAGTCAAACTCCTAACAGTGTTAATAGAGATTGATTAGATGCATGCACTTAGAGATATAGAGAGAGAGATGCTATATATACTTAACTTTGTTCATGTTGATGAAAGTGAAAGTAGGGTTGGTGAGTAATAGATTTGTAGGGCACATCAAATCAAAGACATTATCAGTTTCTAAAACAGAAAGAGAAACACAAAAAGAAGAAAGAAGAAAAAGAAACTACCATTAGAGGCTTCATGAAAGAGAGGCTTGACTCTATCTATTTATTCCTTTCTTCCTTCTTAAGTTTCTTATAGAATTTCTAGGATCTTCACGAAGACTCCCAATATAATACATACTAACTATATGGGTTGTTCGTTCGGAAGTTATAAAATCATTATACCTATCACGACTAATGCATGACAACATAATTCACTGCAACAATACACACGCATAATACAAATGGCAACATTAGGTACGGACAGATGGTTTTACGGACTCTCCTAAGATGTCTCTATAAGGTCTTTATATTATAGTATTTAGAATTTAGAATATCTTAATAATAGCGGTAGGTGTGTTCATTAAACTCATGGTATAGTCTATATTATATTTTTGATAATATCAATGTCATATAAGTGTAATGATTCTTGGAGTTCAATGTCAAAAAAACAGTAGGGAATTAAAAGAATATACTTGTGATTTCGATATTTTAACAACATCATGATTCAATTCGTTTTCGATATTTTAAGGAATTAAAAGAATATACTTGTAATTTCCACAGAAAAGGAAAAGGAGGAAATGATGGCAAAATGAAAAGATTTGTCCTTGTTGCTCCACAGATACTCATAGACAAAAGGGAATGGAGTTTGGTAAGTTATAATTGTCTGATTTTGATCATTCCTGTGAAAGAAATGTCTGATTAAGCATCACTTTTTATGAATTGATTCCAACTTGTGGAAATTTCATTTTCTATGTTTTTTTTAGGTATATAACCAAATCAAATTATTACAAAATTAGGAGTTGTTGAGAGAAATCTGGATTTTAGATTCACTTGCATCAAATAATAAATTTAATATTCCACAAGTAAACAACGACCAATTACTCTAACATCAATCATTGAATGTTTAGTAGCTTAAAGAGAAAAAAAATTATTTCCTCAAGTAAAAAAAAAATATTTTCTCCTCTAAAATTCACCAAGCTAGATTTCGCTCCATTAGTTAACCATCATGCATACTACAATAATTTAGACCGGTCATGTTCCACCAAAAATCACACTCCGCAATGGTGACAGGACATGAAAATGCATCCAGAATCACATTCCCAGTGAAATAAGATTTTCCCGAAGAGGAGGAATCTCCCAAACCCAAGGGTGGTCAAGTTATAGCTTTCCATTGGAGTCATGGATATATAGACAAAATTAATCTTTGTAAATCCTATTCTTGACCAAAGTAAGTGAAATAAGGTATTACGAGTATTAGGAATCACACTACTTTATTGCTACCTAGTAACCATATTCTATTATTGATCAAACTACACATTAGAGTTACGTATTAAGGTACCACACTACCAGAATCCTATTCCTAATAACTACGTTACCGGGGATACCCTAACTGCTTCCAACTCTTTCTTCCCTTCCACTTGAGACTGGTTCGTTCCTGAGATCTAGTTTTCCGGCGAATGGCCTCCCTTCGCCGGATTTTCCTCTTTTTTATGCTTTCCTTTTTCGTTTATTTCCCTCTTTCTCTCTTTAATCGGTGATTAGATCAAACCATACCCTAATTTTGATTCCCTGACTAATTGTTTCGATCCATTTCTGGACTTTCTTTCTTCTTCTTCTTCTACTACTGTTGGGAGGGTAAATTGAATCTTTCTTTCTTCTTGGGAGAAGACATGTTCTTCCCTTTTCATCTTCTAAGGCGGTTTTACAAACCATCTCTGTCTTTTAGGGTTTGTGGTGGAGTAACAATGGAGAAGGTCATATTGAGTTTATGGATTTTAATTCTGCAAATATAAAGTGTAATACTATAGTACCAGAGAGAAAAACAAGAGAGAGAAGTTTCATCAAAAATCAAAATGGAGAGAACTTTGATGAGGTTGGGTACTTGGGTAAGAGAGGATCTAAAATCATTAGTAATACCTTTCTTCAAAAGAACAATTTTTCTACTGATAGATCTTTTGTTCTAAAAATCAGAGATCTACCCATTGATTTTCCTGCAACTAAAGTTCAAAAGGATACTTCTAAGGGTAATAACTAGTGATTTCTATGGTGGTGTGATGGCGACGATTCTCCGGTAATGGAGGCGGTTTTCTGGCGGCAACGGCGGTTTCCGGTATCGACAGGCGGTTTTTCGGTGACGGCGACGCTTTTCCGACAACAAGACGATGGTTCTTTTATAAGTTTTACTGTAATTTTTGTCGACCTTTAGGGTCTTTTCATTCACGATCTTTAGGATCTTTTGTCGGCCTTTAGGGTCTTTGGTTTGAGTCAGTGTCTAGTCCCATTTCTTTCTCTTCATGAGGCACTTTGCATTTAAAGGTATGTAACTCTCATGAAGTTTTCAGAGGAGAGAAATAAGAATGATGTATCATCCATGTAAACTATGTGATTTTATCACTTATTAATGGAAATGGTTCCCTTGGTTTCAAAAAAAAAAATAAATAACTACGTTCCTTTCTGCACCCCAAACATGGCCTTCCAGATACATTTACCATAAGTAAAAATTTCCACTAGCTCTTAAACTTATCTCTTCTTATGACACTGAACACATTTACCATAAGTAAAAATTTCCACTAGCCCTTAAACTTATCTCTTCTTATGACACTGAAAACTAAATCATTTCGAACTTCACACCTCTGCCTCACCACATTGGGCTTCATGAACAACTCTTGGTCGCAACAGTGTTATCAAAAGTGCAGCGAAGGAGAATGGTTTACCCTTTGGGCCCTTCAAGGATTCAGATTTGGGTTCTGATTGTGTTCCATCCCATAACTCAATGTACCAGCAACAAACGGTTAGTCTTTAAGCCCTTCAAGGTTTGAGATTTGAGTATTGATTCAGGTCCATCCCACAACTCAAGCTAACCTCAAACGTATTTCAGATTTGGAATATTATCCAACCAGTAAAATGATGTTATATGAGACAGAGTAATGGTAAGTCAGTTTAAAGCCTACTCACTCGAAACAGATGACAAAACTTTCCTACTTCTAAGAGAACAAATCAGACATTCATAAAAGATACATTTTACTTCATATTTAGGGCTTTCTGGTCGAAAATCCTAAACACATTCAACAGATGTTCAAAAAGGCATCATGCAAACACCCCAACTCATCTCAGACTTTTGGTGATTACTTTATCCCAAAGTCCCAAACTCTTTCTAGTTTACTATGGTCCTTGACATTTAACATCATTATGCATTTTAAGAAAAAGGGTTAAAAAGTAAAGAGCCTAGCAGTGTGCTAAACTAGCAAAAGCTTAAAGCTTCACAGGCTACTAAAGGTGAAGAGGTCAAAAATAGCCTCATAATGACCAACGATAAAATCTTGGCCTTCCAACTATTTCGACAGAAAATCCATAACTACAAACTATGACATAATAACAAAAGTTTCATGCAATATTAACTAGATATAAGATAAACTTCACATAGTATAACAACAATGATATTTGTTTGACAAGTCACACCTGAGTCAAAATTTTACCTCAGCCTATAAATATTCAAATGTATATAAAAAGTTGGAAAATGAACTATCTGAGATATCTTTGTTTATTGCAGAGATCATCATCTTAGGGAACTATTTGATGCATAACCCTAACATCGATGTCATAGCTCTTTCAAAATCCATATTCATATCATACCTGGTCAGCCCCAGCAGCTTGCCTTCCGAAGATGGTTGCAAACAAAACTTTGTATCCAGATATCTTTGCTGTTTGCTCCCATTCAGACACTCCTGTTGGAATTCCTGCAGATGCCGCTGACGTGTTAGATTATGGACGCACCACTACTACCAACAATCAGTTTAAGCAATCATAACCAAATTCAACGACAAGCTTTCAGAAAAAGTAAAAACAAAGGAAGATCATATTTGATATTAGAGTATATTATAACACAGGGATGAACTTAGACCTCTGTAATAATTATATTATAAGAATATGTTTGTTATAAGCTGCATAACCAAAAAACTTATGAATCGTTCACTGGATACATCTTTCCTCGAGCTATTACAATCGTTAACCGGTTATTAAGCACACTACACTACGAGCCAAATATCTGAGCTCTTCGACAGTGACCAATTCAACAGTCGCTTCTATGCATTTGTTTAGTATCTAGGATGTTCTTTCAGAAAGAAAAAAGGATTACAGGGGCCCAAAAGACTGGCTACAAGTACCAAACGTTTGGGCATTTGGTCAAGGCCACTTTTCCCTTTGCGGTCACATCCCTCCTAGTTTCCAATGTTACAGTTGCAAAACTGCAACACATGTAGTACAAAACCACTCCAAATAGCCAAAATGTGAACCACAAAACCCTCACCATAGGACTCTTACATTCCTTCAAAGCATTCTAGGACTTGGGAGCAAAGAAAAACTTGGATTGGATCTTGTGGCCGAAATTCAACATGCTTTCCAGACTTGTAGTCAAAGATGCCAAACAATAACAAAATTTTCAAAACAAAATAATACTAACAATATGTATCGAATAACAATAAAAGTTAATACTCCTTGAACATAAACTAAACTCCAATTATGATTTCCTCGGTAATGCCGTCTTTTCTTTGCAGTACTAATTTCAAGTTGTCTATGCTACTTGTTGATGTAAATTTATATGGTAGTGCATAGCTTACTAATAATATTAGAGTGTGACATGCCTCTTTGAATATTCTACACAGTAGTGCTTCCCACTTATCATGCAAAATTAGTCTGTAATAAATCAAATACCCAAAAAAGTATAGAAGGAATAGAACAAGCATCCTAAGCACACCTTGATATCCACTGACACTAATCAAGTAGAACATATATTGATAGAAAAAATGTGCGATGAATATCATACTGATTATTGGATTATGAGCAGTCTCTACGTTAAACTTTCCTACACCAATTCTCAGGACTGTAGAACATGATCAAGTAATAAGTTAGACAGAGAACATGATAGAAGAGGTTTATATTTAATCTCCCCAACAACAAAAAAAAAAACTTGCTTTCCGTGATAAAATGTTATTTCCTAGAGTACGAGTCTATAGACACATCACAGAGAAGTAGAGAACAAAACATGAGATGCAAAGGTCTACTTTAATGTATTTATAATTGTGTAAAAACCAGCAGAAATTAGATATGCTTATTAAGAGAAAATGTACTGATCATGTCATAATGCATATGCTAAGATCAGTTATATCAAAATCAACGGAAGCATTTGGATTTTTAACAAAGACAATAATGAAAATAGTGTTCAATGTATTTCAGATAGGTGAACACCAAAATGAAACTGACAAAACTACCATACAACCAAAAGCTATGTATACTGCCACAGTCAAAAGCTCTTTTTTGAATACATGGATGAAGAAAAGTACCTTATTTCCCCGTCTTCTCCAAGTTCGCCGTCTTCAAGCTCCTCCCCGCCATTTCTACGAGAACCATCCCTATGGTCTCTCTTATGTCTTTTATGCCCACCGTCACTATCTGATTCAGGTGTATATGCATGCTGTTTATGAAAACCAAGACAGGAAAATGTTCAATGGCTTTTGTGCAAAGCTTTACAATACAGCACCAAAAACCATGCAGAACAATCAACGTTCATAAGTCTACCTTTCTTGATTTTCTCCGAGAACTAGTATGCCTACGTGATTTTCTCGAATCTTCTTTCTCCTCCTTGTCAGAGCTAAAGTCATCGGTCGCACTTTGGTGTCTCTTTCTGTGTTTCCTGCCTTTGTCCTTTTCCCTCTTTCTCTCTTCTTTTGTTTCAGTTACATCAAAAGTTTCACTGTCCGATTCATCTTTCTTAGAGTGTTCCTTCTCCCTATCACGTTCCCTCTCTTTTTCCTTCCTTTCTTTTTCCTTCCTCTTCTCTTTCTCCTCTCTTTCTTTCTCTTTCTTTGCCTGTGAGAAAAAATTGAGAAACACATCTAAGACGAACTTTAAAGGAAAAAGAATAAGACGAACAACACGAAATAATTAGTTTGAATAGAAACATAAATGCCCCTCACGTTGTCTTGAACTTTTCATACTCTTAAGTCCGTCAAAATAGTTGAAGTTGTACTGTAACAATACCCATTCAGTAAAATACAACTGACCGGTATATCATACTTTTGCAAGAAATGTATGGTCGAAAAAATCTGTAGGGTTTGGGCAAATCGGCTCAGTGGCCCTCCCCTTTCTCCTTCATTTCGTTCTCTTTTTTTCATTTTCTTTTATTTTACATATGGAAAGCTAACATAGTAGTACGCAGATGAAATGTTTCTGATGTATCTTGTATATTAACAACTTTTTGAAAATTGTATATTAACAACTTTAAGTTGTATATTAACGAGAATAAGTGCTGATGTACCTTCTCTTCCTCTCGCTTACGTTCCTTCTCTTTAGCCTTTTCTTGCAAATGAGTGATGTATTCCTCAAAAATCTCCTTCTTCGTGCTTTCTTCGGTGATAGATCTATACATGTAAATGCCATAAATTATGATATCAAGAAAATAGCTTTCATGATTTGAGCTAATTGACATTTGACTTGTGAAGTACCTGTACTCTTGGCTGTCCTCAAGAAGTGGTTTGCATTCTTCCCATTTTGAAGATGTAGTTATTTCCTGCAGTGAAGCAAAATCACCTGACTACTTAAACAAGACTTATGATTAAATATCAATGCTAAGTCGTTATTAAATATATTTGCTATACCTTGGTAGAATGTAACAGATCCAAGAAGTCATCAGCCAAAAGTTTACGCTTTTTCACCTCTTTCTCCTCCTTCTCCTTTATTCTTTCTAGCATCTCATCAAATACAAGCTGCAAAAGGCACCACATTTGACTTCTGAAGGGAACATTTGAGACAACGAAAGAAAAATAGCAAGTAAAAAAGGACAAAATGCAATTGACAGAAAGTCCGATTTTAAAAAGGACTTTTTTCGCTGTAAGATTATCGGCATCCTGGGGTGTCACACTTGACCAGTACTAGCTTACTCGTAAGCTTGGACGACTTCACCATGTAATTTGTCATAAATTAGGATCAATTGCAAAGATTTAGATAGACAATCATGTCAACGTATCTGCGAATTTGTGTAGGGCTTATAATATTTTTTTTTTCTTACAGATTTGTCCATGTGATTCACAGATAAATCATTGGAGAGCTGAGGCTCTGCAAGAATCAACTTAACATCCTTACAGAATCAACTTTTCCGGAAGATGGTAACCCTACTAAATGCCGATTAAGAGTAGAAACACTTCTACATCATAAACTGATCTCTTCCGATAACTATCTGCCATTAGCTATCCAATGATATCCTTTAGGTTACTATTTTTAAATGGGTTAATGTTTTGGGACAGCTAGTTCGCATGTTAAGATAAACTCATCACTGAAAGCTACCGTAGGCTCTCACCCATATGGGTCTTACGGACCTGGATAGAATTTTTTTCATAAAGCAGAAACTGCTAGAGGATTGCCCACAACGCTGTCTACACTACTAATCAGTACCGATAGAATCTAACAAATTCATTAAAGATTTAAAGATTCCATTTCAAGACACGAGCACTGCCAAACATAAACCAAGTCACGATTAGTCCAAGGAAAACATCAATTACCTGCAGGTTAATATCTGATACTGGTGGGAAGTTCAAATCCTCTGAAATGGCAGTCTTGAACTCTTCGAAAGTCAGTGTGGATGTCACAGTTATCTGCAAAAAAAAATCCAACATTCACAACTGGAGAAATTTGAATATGTTTAACAGATGAAACAAGACATTACCTTTCCCGACTTCATAGCATCTTTAACCCGAGTCTTATCATCACGGTACTGCCATGAACACAATGAAGAAAGAGTAAGTCGAATAACCCATACACGTGTTCCCATTGTGAACCACTAAACCCCTCTCCCACATACAGACCACATTATCCTGGTACTCTATTCTAATCACATAGCAGTAGTTATTGGTATATAGCAAGGAATGAAACTTCCCGAAATTTCACCGAAATTTCACGAAACGTTTCCTAAAATGAGATTAGGTGCACGAAATAACACTTACAACTATTTCCTGCATAGTTTCCACCGGCATGGTCGAAATTTCCACCGAAGTTGTTGGAAATAACGAAATTTCCACCGACATGATGAAAATTTTGACCGACATAGTAGAAATCTAGCAAAAAAAACCGGAGAAACTATTACTTGTATCATATCTCTTCCTTCGTCTTTTTCATCTTCATTTCTCTTAGATCTCTCTTGATTTTTATGTTAGCTTTCCGTGGGTTTTAAATCTATTTGAATGATTTACGCCTTGACTTACTAAATTGATTTTATCTTAGTAACACCCCAGATATAATTGCGTAATTGACGATACCTTCTAAAACTAAAATAGTTTGTTAACTGTTATTAGTAAGAATGTTATCTTTTGGGCGTTAATGCGTTATAGCCAAAGAGTTATTCAATTTACACCTGGAAGTAACTGTGTAATTGTTATTACTCCCTCAAACTAAATAGATAATGTTAAACATTATTTTTATGCTTCATTATGGTTTAATAATCTTGTTATACATAATTGCATCATATTTCTATCATTTCTGTACATTTGTAAGATTTCCATACTGACCGAAACATTTCTACGGAACGTTTCCACTTTTGGACCGACCGAAATTTCCACCGAAACCGAAATTTCATTCCTTGGTATATAGTCACTAATAGTGATCCTCAAGACCCAAAGAGATCCTGACCAACCCACTGTGTACCTACCAAAGGAAGATAGCCTAAACACAACAGAGGAAAAAAATCGAAGTCTAATACATACAGTGGACACAACTATAACATGACATAGAAGACCGACCTGTTTCTCTAGTTCTTCAGCAACATCTTCGTACAAATCCTTTGGTGTTGACCCAGATGTGTTTTCTGCTACAGCAGTGTAAGCTGCGAGATCTTTCACCTAGCAACCAAAAATGAAGAAACTGATCAGAAGAGAGTTATAAAGTCAGGTTTAGGTGCACATGATACCCCGTACACTGTGGGCACAAGAAATTAGACAAATATACCTTCAGACAGTAGTCACGCCAGTGAACTTTTGCTGTGAGAACGCCAGCAGCGACATGCTCTTCCATCAACTTGCGGAACTCATCACGGTTTTTTCGCTCAGCACGTCTTAGTTGTTCCTGAATGTTTTGTTAAAGTAAGAGAAGAATAAGAAAGAAAGGTTTGGCTATCCACAAAATCCATTGTGACCATTAACCAACATATAATTCTCTAATTTACCTTTTGCATCTTTTTCTGCTCTTCCTCCTGCTGCTCTAATTCACGTATGTATTCCTGCAACATGATGTGGAAATAAGCAGAAAGTCACTAAGAACAGTGGAATCAAAAGCTGAAGAAAATCACCTGGAAGATTTCCAACCGATCGATCTTTTCAAGACGTGAGCACCGATCATCATCCTCCAGGCGATCTTGTACTTTCCGCCACTGGCTGGTTGGCTGCAAAAGGAATCATAGTAGTGTAAGAGAATACAAATAAACAAGGTCCTAGTAGAACTAGAAAGTCATTTAAATGAACAAAAAATGATGAATCCAGATTCTCCAAGACATACTTTAATAAAATCACAAGACTCCAGAAATTGTTTATACTCCGTAATATTCCGCCTATGCTCCTCCTGTGCTTTTGATTTTTCCTGCATGAAACACCCAAGGTGTTAATATGGATCCCTTAACACAACAAACTGCTTTACAACTATTTAGAAACCAGTTGAAAAGTAAATTTACCATGAAATGCTTGAATAAAACAATATAAGAATAATAAAAAAAAAAAAAATAGGTAATAATGATCAAAACAGATGATCACAACTATATTATAATTTTTTAGACCTTTCCAGTATACAATGCTTATGGGGAACAATAAAAAAATGGAATGTTTGCCGAAAAATACACAAGTAACATAAAGGTTTAACCCCAAGTGATCATAAGATTCAAGGGGAGTTAGTGGAATTGGTACACTTAGCGAAAGAATTTCATTACTTTTTCGTTAATTATCGCATTTTCTGTTTTTCTTATTGGCCAATGTAAGCTATAACTCCTAAATTCGTAATAACTCTGAAATAAGATAATAAGATAAAAGTTATACGATACAAATTTTCTTCGTTTATGTGCTGGTAATCTGACTTGACGCTTAAAGATTGTGATGAAGGCAAACCATGACATGTGAAGAAACACATATAATATGCAATTGAAGAAACGTGAAAGTCGAAATTTATCATAATCATCGTATCGGTAGATCCGACTTTATAAACATAATAAGAGAAAAACTTTCCAATGTCGGCGAAATTCTGGAAAAGATGCTATAATTATTCTCATTTACAAAATAAATGCATAAGCAACATATGACGAATTGAGCTGGTACTAATTTACCTTTTTCTGAAGATCAATCAAATAATTCTCAAAAAGATCTTCACGGTCTCTAGACCGTTCAACAGCTTTGAATCGCTCATCATCCTCAAACATAGTTACAGCTTTGCTGGATAATGAGTAAATTCAAGCATATCAAAGGAAGATTCAATCATCGTGAGAGAATAATGAAAAACATGAGTGACAAATCATATTGTATTGTCAAATTTCAAAACTACATAGAGAAATAGCAAACCTCCATCTTGTGGATGATGTAAGCTCTTTTGACTCCTGCCACAATGTTCGAAGCAAATGTATCAGAGCCATTAGAAATGCACTAAAGGAGGATAGGTAATTATGTAATTCTTTATTACCTCTAACATTATCATAAATTCTTCTCTCGCCTTTTTTTGTCTAATACGCCTCTCTTCCGCATCCTGTTTCTTTTTCTGGCCCAAGTACTACAAGAAATAACATAAGTATGAAATGAGAATAGCTATAATAGGTCAACCAACATTGCAATGAAATAAATTAATCTTAATGTGTAAGGAGAACTTCACTCATTGTACATCCTTGTAGGATTTACCTCATTAAAAGCTTGCTTCCGCTCACCGAGTGTTCTCAAAGCGCCATATCTTTTGTCAGTTATTATCACTCTCATAGTCTGACATTCGCTGGTATCAGTATCCGATCACACGCATGGAAACAGCAAATGCAAACAAGAACACAAATTACGTTACCTGTTCCCAATTCCAGTCAGACTCTACATTCATAGATTCCAAAAGCTCTTTAAAGGCATTTTTTGCTTCCTGGAAGACGAAGTAGGCACTCAGTTTGCATCTTTAGAAAAAAAAACGAATGAACATTAAAAGGAGGTATTTCTGGTGCTTACCTGCTTAGTGGCATAAACCAAGGTTTCCTCGTCGACTGGTTTTTCCTCTGATGGAGTAATATTAATCTTCCCAGCAACTGCCATTCCTTTTCTTGCTTCCTTCATGGGATAGACACACAAGACAACAAATTTGGAGTATTAACTATTAAGGGACCAATTCTAGTATTGCACAACTATCTAGAAGAAGAAGTTTTTTTTGAAAATATCTAGAAGAAGAAGTTGCAGATCAGCATAGTGAATCTCCAGAAGGATTATAATGCAACCCCATAACACCAAGTCACCAACCACTTTAACAGGTATAAAAAAAAACTTCTAATTCTGTGTAACTGTTACAAATTTGTAAAACCTATATCGGTGATACTACCATAAGTAACTTGAGCCAAATACGTTAAGACATTATAAATATTCATGTTTCACTGTTTCAGAATATAAGTACAATCTTACTCAGGAAAATAAGAATCTGAATTACCTCCAAATCCTGATCAGAAGTTCTATCAATGGAATTCCCAACTTCTTTCAGTGCTATGCTTGTCGATGTACTCCTACAACCATTTGAAACGTAAATGGAACATGATCAGCATATTCTTAACTAACATGCAAACCTTGAGATCAGAAGGAAGTTATAGAAGTTATACATTGTAGTAGATGCAGCCAAAGCAACTGGAGGTCCAGCATTCCCAGAAACAGTTGGCAAGACTGTTGCTACAGCAGACTGAACTGCAACTGTGTCAGTCGATAAACTAGAAGATAGAGAAGGAACAGCTGGTGCCCCAGTAGGAGCCACTGAAACTGGGCTTGCCCCAGATGTTGCTGAGGATGAAATAGGTAGAGTATCAAGCGACGGGGCAGTAACAGAAGCTAAGAGTTGAGAAGTCTCAGCACTTCCTGACTTAATCCCTTGACTAGCTACATTTTCTGCTTGCTCACGAGCCAACTGGATGCATTTGGGTACAGAAATGTTTAAATGACTTGGAGTAGATAATCAAAGAATATGTTTTAACAAGTTTATGCTAGAATACCTTCAGCTCCTCAGGTATCGTCCATTTAGATTGCTTTGTAACCTTGTTGAAGTAATACCTGAAGAAATTTTCCGCGAGCATAAAATCAAGATTGTCCAGCACAAGTATACCAAACATATAAAAGCACAATTATTACACAAAATTAAGAGAAATGATATCACGCACTTCCTTCCATCTGAGGTAGTAAATTCCTTCCAGTCGGTAGATGCATCGGCTCTCTGTTCAGCAGTTGAAACCCAGTAAGTGAAAAGTTAAACAGACCTTCAAAAAAGCAACTAATTCTGAAAAAGGTTCTGGAATGTAAAAAAGACGAGTAAACAAACATCAGCTAGGTGTAAGCCGTAAGGTGAGATTAAGAATATAAATGAAGACAGCTATTAAAAACGAGTTAGCCGGCACCTAGCAAGCTGACTGGGCCGAGTCGAACTAGGAATCGCCGAACTCGCTAGGGCTCCTCTTTCTCTTCCAAAATCCAACAGCAACTGAAGAAGGAAAGACCACAAGCCACCATTGAAGCTCTTTCTTCTCCACTCGGTTTTTTCTCTCTAGATACTCACCCACTCAGTTTTCTCTCTCTAGATCTTCTCACCCACTCAGTTTCTCTCTCTAGATCTTCTAAGTTACAGCACCCACTTGAACTAGGTAGTCTTTCTTCTTCTTCCTCTCTACTTGATTTTCTCTCTAGTTCTTGGCTTACTATATCTTTACTGTTATTTTCATCTTCTTCAAGTTTATTGCTCTCATACTTAGTCTTTCTAATTTATACTTCATATTTTATTCACTAATCTATATGAAATTATGATTTATGGATCCAGAGTGACTCATAAGCTGTAATGTCTATGTTTATTAACTCTTCTAGTTCAATCTTTGTATGGAAAATCTTTGATTGTTTGGCATGACTTACTTTTCTATATATAACTTTTCATATAGATATATATATAAATATATATATATATATATTTATTATCTGATGAAATCCGACTAGGCCCCATGAAATCCGACTACTCACTAGTCCCCAGTTGGCGGCCTAGGGGACACCTAGTCCCCTTTTCCGATTTTTCCAGCATAGATAAACAGACAAAAACACGTTCCTGACGCATACAGACGAAGAAAAAAAGTAATTACGACATGACAATATCTCTTTCATAAGAAAAAGTGAAACAGGAAGAGAAAGAAACAGTAGGAGTTAAAGAAGAAAAGAAGATGGAAGATAAAGGAGAGAAAGAAGCATACAACATTTCTCTCTCTACAGTGTACTACATATTTCTCTATCAAATCTTTGTTCTTTCGTAATTTCAAAATACAGATAAAAGGCGGAGAAGCTGGACTAATGTGGTATTGTGATTGCGGTATCCATAACCAGTAGAAGAAAATGGAAAGAAACGGAGAATTTGCACAAAACCATTGTGATCAATTTAAATGCAGCTATTGCCGACAACTACAATTAGGCATGCAGTTCTAATATCGCAGAGCAATTTAGCATAAAGACTGAAGATTGTCCATTAAAACAAGCAACCAATTATAAGAGAAGTAACAGCCGGGACGACTTACCTCAATGGGAGTCATTAATTCAAGAGGTTTCTCCCAACTAGATTGTTTTGTCTTCTTGTTGTAATAATATCTGAAGAGATTAGATACACTTTCAGTATTCAGAAAATTACAGAGAGCTATAGTATAAGACAGCACTGAAACAGTTACAGATTAACAGTTCTCAATTGAGAAAGCAAAAATGATTGTACATAAATTAACACTAAAAAAAACTCCACAGAAGTTAATCACGAAGTTTTGTAAGAATCATATACCTTCTGCCATCAGCAGAGGTATGTTCTTGCCAATCTGATGACCCAACGGTCGGGGTATGTGTAGCATTCGTTACCTGAAACTCAAAAATGAAAAGAACTCCTCAAACTAAATTAAGGTCGGAAAACTGGAGCAATATGAAGGGTACTAAAACACAATATAGAGAATTAGAGATGAACATATAAGTAGACACTCACTGGCACAGCAGCAGCTGTAACTGAAGACTGCTGGCCTATCTGCTGTGCTGGCGCGACAGGAGGTGTACTTTGGCTTCCAGATGACAACCAAGGTTGTCCGCTAGCAGGTGCACCAGCTGTATGCATCTGAGATGTTGGTTGATATTGGGATGAGGCACTAATGTTATTCTGAGGATGGCCAAAAGAAGGTGCAAACTACAACAATGAAGTTATACAAAATCAGATTTGGGTTCATTATAAGCAACCCACCCATATCACCTCTGAAATAAGTTCAAGGATGAAGGGAAACATACAGTGTATGATGAGGAAGGAGGCATTCCACTGCCACCTACACCAGGGATGTGGTTACTATTTTGGTGAGGCAGTGGTGATCCAGAAATAGGTCTATTTTGCTGCATGAATTGCATCTGAATTGCTTGAGACTGTGGTGGGCCATGACCTGGTTGGTCAGATCTTTGAGGTAATTGATGGATATATTGAGAATATTGTAGTTGCTGATTCTGGGTAGGATTTGGTCCAGGAACTCCTTGCCCAAGAGGCCGAAATTGTTGAGACCCTGAAGGGACAAACTGTTGTCCTTGTTGCGGAGCAACAGGTCGGAACTGTATACCATTAAAATGTCAGACAGGCAGTACCCAAAAATAGTATGAGAACTTGAATGTATAGATGGTAAAGCTCCTAGAAACACTTACCTGCATAGACATAGGTGGAGCGAAATTTGGAGGAGGACCACCGGAGCCACCTACCTGGGGCCAAAGAGGCTATTCACAAAGAAATGAACTGTCTTATAATCAATCAATCAATAAATCGTAACCAAGAAAAACAGTCGCACGTAATAGAACAAATATGCTACCTGTGTCCCCGAAGATTGTGAATTACTGGTCATTTCTCCCAAGAGGCAACCCTCTCCTAAAAAACAATATCGCGTTGAAAGCCATAGCAAGAGAGTTACACATTAAACGAAGAGAAAGATAAATGACAAAAAATAATATAACCAACAAATGACTAAAACGATTTATTTGACGGCGATACAGAGTAGTATGGTCATAGATTGTTGTAAGGATAAAAAATCAGAGCCCAATGCCGAAGATCAAATTAAGAGTCAATACTTAATGTTACATGGTACCAGATTACAAAAGCCAAAAACATCCCGAGTGGTGAAGATCTTCAAGAGAAATGCAATATCGTTGTTCTAGTTTAAAACAGAAAGCACACTCGAAGTTCAAACATAGAAAGGAGCGCGTGAGATGTGAATGTTTTGGGTTAACTAGGAAAAGTCTGGAGAGAGGTCTAAATTGGCAATCTACTCACTTGAATATCGTCAATTACCTTCTCTTCCACAACTCTCCCATATACCTCCTCTTTCTAGTTTAGAAATCAATTAGTAAGAGTATTTATCTAGAATCCCCTCTCTTGATTCTTCCAACCCACTTACCTTTCTGCACTAAAAATTACTGAAAAAAATATCTTTAGAATTCCACCTCAACAGCTGTGAGAAAACTATTTTACTCGTAAAAACCTTAATAAATGAAACCTATTATTTATTTCTTTATTTTTAAATCCTACTCTCCTAAATTTCCCCTTAAGACTCTTTAGAATGTTCCAACTGACCCCTACCCCCTCGACACACAAACACAAAGAGTCCAGCTTATGGCTCCTAATATAGCAACTGACCTGCATCCAATTTACAAACAATGCAACTTAGGAAAGACTATAATCCTTTTAAGTACGTCTATTACCTTAAATCTCAAGACACCGGTAGGACGGTCTTATAAAACTTCCGTCACTATGCACCTTCTTCTCCAAACATTTGAGACCAAGCCAAAGTTCTCAGTCTAGATTTTAGCTAAGGGTATATTTGGTACAAAATAAAACCAGGCTTGCAAATTGTGCGCAATCAATATCTAAAAGCCATGTACTTCAAATACTAGCTTAGTTGTTTCTATTATAAGGTCTTCAACCTTCTGATATCCTTCGTAAAATGAACATACTCATCTTAGTTGTGTCCTCCATTGTCAATTTTAGGCTATAAAATTTTTTCTTGAAATAATTAGGATTTGATTGCCTCATTCATATGTCATTTTCACAAAATACTGCTAAAAGTGCTTAACTATGTTTGAATGGACACAGTTTAAGTAGAAGACATAGTTATCGAGAAAGGTATTTTGAGAAAACGCTTCAATAATAACTCTAATGAAGTAAACCGAGCGTGGGCACAAAAATAGAGTAGGGATGTGTTCAGTACAGGTTGATGATCCATTGGCCATGTTGACCTCAACAGAGAGACATTCATCCACGTCAAGCACATCTCTTTGCTTTCCCATATAAATGTAAGGCTGCAAAACTATAACCACATATGTAGTTCTAATGTTTACTTGTGGCTATCTTTGAATAACTACACCAAACACCCCTTTATGGTAATCGCAAATAAAAAGAATCTATTTACATTTAATTTCCTCAGTGTTTCATGTTCTTCCTAAGGAGATCCCAATAAAATTAAAACGAATATTTGGGCCGACACACAATTTTGGAGATGCAAGATATCTAACAGAGATCCACCAGTAAGATACAAGTCCAGGAGTGAACAGGACATACCAACCATGATAATCCCATTATTTGCAGAAATCTAATCCCAAACCCTAGCTGCCCTAACCAAAGACTCAATTGCATGTCTCAAAACCCTAACCTGAAGCTGAAAACCAAAAAGTTGCAACCTTTACCCTAAAACCCTAATTACACTCTCTACATTACTACAAGAAGGGGAAAAACACAAAAATTAAACATTGGCATTCAAACTACAAAGAATTATCTGATTATCACAACAATACTTTGGATATTCCAAAGGATCAAGGATCAAATGATATACACAAAAAACTGTAAAATTTAACACAAAAGCAAGTAAGGATCGATAAGAAAAGAAGAAAATACCAGTTCTTACGCGGTTGACGAAAAATTCTTCCGAGCTTTAACAAAACCTAAAAGCTTCTCTCTTCCGAGCTTTAACAAAACCTAAAAACTCTCTCTCTCTCTCCTCCCTAAAAGAAATATTTTGATTCGAAAGAACTGGCCGTAACCCTTGAAGCCCTCAAACTCTTGGTGCTTACCACTGTCACGGGGGAGTCCTTCCGAACCTAGAGGGTGACTACACTAGGGGTGGGAATCGGTTCGGACGGGTGGGAATCGGTTCGGACGGGCGGGAAACGGCCACTAAGTCAACCGGTCCGGGCGGAACGGGCATAAGTCTTAAGTGTCCATTCGGACTTCCAGACAAAACGGGCGGGCATTTCAGATTTTTCTCTAACAAAGTGCCCGTCCGTGACCGTTTTGATAGTCGGGCAAATCGGGTATCAGTCGGTCGGGCACCGGTTACTAATGAACAAATAAAAAAAATTTATCCGAAATTAAAAATGTTTAGTAACTAAATATAACTTTCTAAATTCCCAATTTACAATTCCAAAAAGTATATGAATACAAAATTAAAAGATAATCATTGAGATTTCTCATGGATTACGATCGATTGTATTCTTCTTCACATGGTTTACGATCGGTGCATTGTGGGTTCTACGGTGTATTGTGGGTTCAAGGGTTACTGATGAGATATTGAGATTTTAGAGGAGAGAGAGACTAGAGAAATAGAGAGGTGAAGATAAGATTAAGAAAAGTGAATTCTAGGGTTATATATTTTTACTCTTGAAATCTAACGGCTGTAGCTAATCCTACAAATCTAGAGGTTTAAAATCAATCATATAGGCGGGCGGGTATAACGGGTAGGATAAAGGAACGGGTATGGACGGATTCGGTCGGGCGGACAATATAAGTGGATGGATTCGGTCGGACGGACAATATAAGTGGGCGGATTCGGTCGGACCACCGGTAAGGACCTATGCCCGCGTCCGTCCGCTCAAGCTCTTTTGGTCGGGCGGGTACAGACCAATTCGGGCAACGGACGGTCACGGACGCTTCGGACTCGGGCGGTCGTGGGGCGGATCCCGAGTTTCCGGACCAAAATCCCACCCCTAGACTACACTGAGTCACTGACTGGTACGGTTTTATAGATTGACAAATGGTGGAACTGGTCGGGTCAAAAATCTGCTTACCATACTTATTTTTTATTTTCGAAAATTAACTATGATCAACGATAGTCATTACATTTGGCATTGATACTTCAAAGATGTGATAAGCTCGATAACCACCCATTTAAACTCTTACAAGGCCGGGCCAATTGCCCAACTAAACTATGGCCTATAGCCCAACTACATTATTTATACCCTAATAATCCTAATTCAAACAACCAAAGATTCTACCTTATCTGGTGATTCGAACCTGGGACCTCCAGGGCTTTCTGGAGTTTATGTCAACACCTTGGAACCACTTGGGCTACCAAATGTTGACTCTGGTTACCATACTATCCTTCAGTATTTCCTCTCGGTTGTTAGTCAAATGGTCGATGTTTTAGGGGAAAAAAATTCGGGGGAAGAAAGTTTCAGTGCAAACAATTTTTTTTGTTTCCTCCAAACACTACCCAGTTTTAATGCTTTTATTTTCTTCTACCTCCATCTGCTTTTTCACCACCATCAACTCCGGCGACCTCTACCGTACTCTAGCGACCTCCACCATTAACGCCAACGAACTCCACCACAAAACCGGTCGTCTCCACTTTCTCTCTCTCTCTTTTCTTCTCATTCTCCCCCTTTCAAACTCTTTTTTCTTCTCTCTTCTCTTTCTCCTCCTTTTTTCTCTCTCTCTAAGTTTCGGTGAAGGGGAGAGTGGAGAACCAACTTGGGCGGAACCTCGTCTGTTTTTCTAGACGAGATGTCTTCTTCTAAATCTGATTCATTTGGATCCAGACGAAAACATCTCGTCTGGAAAACCAAACGAGGTTCCAACGAAGGGGGTATTCCCCTTCTTGGGACTTAGAGAGAGAAGTAGTGAGAGAGAAAAAGATGAGAGGGAGACGAGAGGAGAAGAGAGGCAAAAAAGTCGTCGATCGTTGCCGGCAAACTCTAGTTGGTGACCTTCTTCCGACGGATTGAAGGGTGTGTTTGGGAAATAGCTTTTGAGTTTTTCACTGTTTTTCGAGAAATTTTTTGTTTCCCAAAACACCCACCTAGTCAAATATTCGTGTCTGAGTTTTAAAGAAGATGTTTTAATCAAATAAGTCATAATAACATCAAAAATAAAGTTCCAAAAAGAAAATTTATTGAAAATAAGGTGTTTTTTGTTTGAAAGTGAATTGGTTGAATAGTTTAACAAGTTAGTATGTTTGTCTTTCAATCTGAAATATTAGGTATGAAATTAACTTTTTTACTTTTATACCTTTATATGAGAACAAGATAATAAATTACTCGATTACTCATCAACTTGATTAGGTTTGGACTTGATTAATTTTTTATATTTGTTTCTCAAACTACTTTCTATGTTTTGAGCAAGATAACAAAACAACTTGATTAAACTTTTGAAATACCTAAGAAACTACTTTCTTTGTACTCTTCAAACACATTAAACTGGACCTCAATATGACAAAAACTGAACTGTTAGTAAGCCCGTGCCACTACTGATCAAGCACCCCAAAACAAAACAAAACATAAACCGAACTTTCCCGCCAGCCAACGAGACAAAACATGCGATTAACTAGTCACATTTTTACTAGAGTCATTTGTCCATGAAAACAAATAGCCAATATCTGTTGTTGTTCTTATATGAGTCAAATACAAACCCCTTTTTCAACATGTACTTGATAAATAATGCTTTTATATTTTCCATCTCTTGATTTCTTACCACGAACTCTTTTTCAAGCGTAATCATCAACCTCGAACTGTGTTCTGATAGTATAACTGAAAGTACCACAGTATCGTATAAACCTAAACATACGTACTTTGTTTTAAGACAACTATTTATGCTTAATCAGATCGACTGCGATGTACGCTGAACACAAGGAACAGATTTTAGCATAAAATATAAACAAAAATCTTTGAAGAACAATAGCTAGGACATTCTTAATAAAGAGAACTAACAAACAAAAAAAATCATATAAACCATAACCAACTGTGAAAGAAAACACAAGACGTAAAAAATGTTGGGAAAGGTATAACCTGGTCAACCTATTCATCCTAAAGAAATGGATTGGAACATATTTGACATGCTCAATCCATAATTCCATATAATCTGTAACATATTCGGGACTCAAAAGACAAGATATTGGTAAAGAATGATCGACAAGAGAATAAATCATGGTTGGATGCTTATAACTTCTACCAAGAAAGCCTAATTGAACCATCCACATTTTCACAATTTTTCAGAGTTTACTAGAAGAAAAAACTGCAAGATATGATCAAATTCAATATCGAGATGAAGATCATACTAGACTAATCAAAAGCTACTTAACTTTTGATCCATGTAACCTGCCTAAATCCATAAACGAAAGATAAAAAGTTACTAGACCATAAATCAAAATAACATATAGATAAAGTGAATATATGTATCATGTTGCCACACTCTGAATTTTATTTATTATCACTGACGATTGATTGAGCAGCAGATCACACGAGTCTATTTGCAATTTCATCACGTAAATTAACCATGTAAGTTTTTCATTCCAACCAAACATGTGAGGTATATTTAGTGGAGAGTCTTCTAAATTTGCATCGACTTTGAACTATCAAACACTTTCGCGGAATCATCTTTAAACTGTTGACACAATATATCATCGCATGAAACTTCGAATAGAAAATTGTGTATTGACATATATGTTAGAACTATGTCGCTCTGAGTTTTTAAACTAAAACAAGGCATTGTCTTTAAAATTAGAAATATAGCTTTAGTGGGGGTTATTCGTTCAGAACTTTTGTGAGATTTTAAGATCTTTGAAATTTAGTGTTATTGGTTTGGACCTTTTTTAACAACTTTGAAGATCCGTGTTATTGGTTCAGATCTTTCTTTAAGAACTTTGAAGTTTAGCGTTATTTGTTCAGACCTTTTTTTGAGAACTTCGAAGTTTAGTATTATTGGTATACGTCTTTTTTTCAAGAACTTCAAAATTCCGCGTTATTCATTTTTTACAAAAAAAAAAAAGTTAAGAACTTTAACATAAGATCCGACCCATGCACTTGTAGAGACAAATTTACTACAAATTTGTCAAATCCAGAGTTTCACCTGTTCAGGTGGATCTTAGAATTTTTTTTCTATCAAGGTTGTACATAAAAATTATTGGGTTAAAATAATTGAAAAAAAAAAATCTCTCTCTAATTTATATAAATAACGACCAAAATTTGTCAAACCCTACTTTTTCTTCTCCCACGGTTGTATCTCCACTTTTTTCCTTTCTATCTCTCTCCTAACTTATCTCAAGGTAAGAATTGCTCAACCAACTTGTAGCATCCAGATCTTCAAGTCAGAGACTCAGACGAGTTAGAGCGTCGAGCGGAGCTAGTGTTTATTTTGAGAATGGATTTTGAATACTTATTTCGGTTGATACGGACAGCTCATCGGATAGTTCTCGAGAAATTATGAATTTTGATTGGTCCACGAAAAGATCGGGCAATAACAGTATGGAAGGGAGCGCCTATAGCAATATCCTTTATAGAACTCATCAAACTTCCTTGGCTTTACACGTTATACCCCATGATTGCCACCTCATATAAGGTTATTTCTATTAAGTTCATTCTTAAGCAGAGAAGAAAAACGAATGAATAGGTTTTAAGTTATAAAAAGTATAAGTTTTTTTCAATCGATTTAAAGCGTTCTAGTGTCCGAATTCAATGAAACTTCTTCCAAGTAATCCTATTCGTTTTCGATCGATTTAAAGCGTTTTTGTAGTTCAAATTCAATGAAACTTCTTCAAGGTAATCCTGTTAATCTACATATTTAGTGGTTCCGGATTTTTTATTTCGTCCAACTTTGATGGCTATATGATAGTTACTCGAGAACTGTATAGTTGGGTCTAATTTCGTTTGATTTCATAATTTGAAGTGGTTATTCTATAGTTTCTTTAAATGATTTATGTTCAGAATCATGTTTAGGGTATTATGGACTATTTTGGAGTATCCATATGTAGATGAGATAATGTCGAATTATTTTTTTGGTCAATTTTTGTCTTTGGACTAGTTGAATGAATTAGAACATAAAGGGTTACCCAAACTTTATCATATTTCATATAGATGAACAATTTGAGTTATAGACTCATTTTATTTGGTTCAATATATGATTTATCAGCTTATGGGGACCCCGAAATGTAAATAGAGTTCATGATTTGTGGGTCAGTTCGTAAGGTGTATCAGTTGTTCGGTGGAATGTCTCAGTGGACTTTAGAGTGTCAATAGGACATTCTTAGTCTAGTTTCATACATATTATGCATTTTTTTTCAAGAGACCTCTTGACAGTGATGAAACTGTAAAATGACTGTTTTCCCCTTTTATATTTCGGTAGGATTGTCGTACTGCAGCAGGGAGTTCGAATGCAGTGGAGCTTGGTCAGGAAACATCGTTGGAGGTGCAATAAGAGGTAGGATCAAATGAATCTTACGTGGAGAACAGGTATTCCCTGTTTCACCAATTTGTATATATATACTAAGGTATAGCCCGTGCCCTTTGGGCACGAATTTTCTATAATTATTGTTATTTCTATTATATTTGAACGGGATAGAAGATACTTACGGGTGGGGGAGAGATTTATGGGTGAAGAGAGATAATTTTAAGTGTGGGTAGTTAAAACCGAATTACTGAAGGGATTTTAGGGAGATGAAGATGTGGGGAATATTCTTGTTATTATTTAAGACATAAATAACCTTTGATATTACATCTAATTACAAAATTTGTTATGATCATCCGACGGACCTGAATATCTCATACATGAATCTGCGGTCCACCTAGAAAAACACCATTGCATTTTATATAATAGATATATATAGTTATTATTTTCTTTTTATCGTTCTCTAGTTCAAATTATAATATGATATGAATGTATGTGTTGTGCTCTGTGTTATAGATGTTTTTCTTTTAAAAATAAATTAATTTTTTTCTGAAAAATAATCAAGTGGTGGCGGAATCGCTTGAATTGCGTGTTCGTTTTGTGTAAATTGTAAACACGTGGTGGCGGAGTCGCTTGAGCTGCATATAACATGGTGGCGGAATGCTTGAGTTGTGTTACGTCTAATGATTGTTTTCTGCAAGACATTGGTTGGTCTCCTTGTTTATTTTTCTGTTATGGATTAGCCATGAATTCATGTTAAGGGTTAGTGCGTGGCCAACCGTTTGGTAACGATCATTATAGTTTACCCACAATGGGATCTGAGAGAGATTGGGAGTTGGGGTATTCCGACCCTTGGAGTGATTAGGTGAATGACCCAATGCCATGTTTGTTTATTTATTCTGCTAAGTCACTGGTGTGTGGGGTTTCAATTCGGTATGACTTGTGGTTGATAATTATAATGTTTTCAACGAAATTAAAGAGGGTGTTTGCCCGAATTTTCTTAATATGAAAATACTTAATCCCTGAAAGTGGAAAATTATAAAAGCTTGGCTTTAAACAGGGTTTACCCTACCTTGAGACGCAAGAACGTTATTCTCCTTTGGTAGATGTTACATATTAGGAGGGCTCTGTTCTTGTAGCTTTGGGAGCCACTCAAATCATTTAATATTATTATATGTTCATGCATATGTTTGGGTATTCTTCAAATGGTTAATGAATTATCTTGCGAGGTAGCGTCAGATCTGGTCGGAGGTAGGACAATCCTCAAGAGGATATAGTTGTATCGTTGTGGGTATATGACGGTGCTACACGACGATACTCTTATAGTCGTCTGGATAAGTCGTGGCCTATTTTAAGCTTATCATTATTTGCGTGAGATTTATTATTGGATGCGTATTGAGATCACAAGCTAGCCCGATGGACGATGATGATGAAGGGAGAGTTACGAAAACTCTTACCGAGCATTACGTGGATCCATGTTTACACTGCAGTGTTCAACTGTTCGATAAGGCTCCGCCTGCCTACATACTAACAAAGGTTGACCGTTTTTTCCTAGTTGGATAGTAGGTGACCCCGACTGAGGGTGTATCCAGTCGTGATCTTGGTAATTTAAAAGAATTATCTTGTTGTATTGTTTTGCTTCGTGTGCATAATGATATCTTTGTATATATGTATCACTCATAACTATTGATATATCAAACTCTTGATGTATGTAGTGTGGGTAGGATGTCTAGATATCCTATTGAGCTGACATCCGGGTTATCTCATTCATATTTGTTTTTGTTCAGTTACAGGTGTTTGTGACCCGGAGTGACATAGTTTACTTCGATGGCTCACATTATGTAACCTCAATATATTTCATACTCCTTAATTTGAGACGGAGGAAAATTTGATTTCAATTTGATGGTCAAATTATTTTGGGTAACAATATAAATTGTTCCTAATATTAGATGGTATTTTTATTTTAAATTGGATGGTATTTTTTTCTTCCAAATTAGATTGTTACCAATAATCAAGCAAATACAAATAGACTTCTATAGAACTCCTCCATTGACACAAATATTTTCACAAAAAAATTGTTGAAACTTGAAATTTTTTTGGAGGTAAATTTAGATCAAACTTAAATTTAAATTTTTTGGAGGTAAAATTTGGTTGAAACTTAAATTTTGTTCTTGAGAGTACAATTAGATTTAATCAATCAAAAAGTATGTCGTGTTTTACTAGATAATGTGACCGTGTTTTACTAGATAATGTCTTAGAATTTCTGCAGAATCAAGTTTAAAATAATGGTCTGACAAAGTTCTTACTTCCACGTATTTGTTAGTCAATTTTTAAACAATTGATGTCATTGTCTTTTAATTTGATTTGTTTGTTTCTTTTTAATTCGTGTATGTATTAATTGAATAAAATTAAAGAACAAAATATTCGTAGTAAAAAAAAAAAAGTAAATATTCTTAGTTAAGTAATTTTGATTTAATTACCTTTTTGATTGTTGGCCAATAAATATTTGAGCACAAATGTGTAATATAGAGATAAAGGGTAATGTTGGAAATTTAGTGAATTTTATATGATAAAAAGGGAAATGAGTCTTTTATTTTGAGACAAACCAAAAGGGAAACTAAGTCTCTTAATTTGAGACGGGGTATTATTTTTGACTTATCTTTGTTATCACAACATTAATATTACATATGTATCATCTAGAATAGTTAAGATCGTTCTCTCAATTGTTTGTGATTGTACACATGTAAATAGTATACACCTTGTCACTTTCACTTTGATGAGATCTTTTAAGTTCGAATTTCATTTTATAAAGTTTATGGAAAATGTATGAATGTTTGACGAGTTTGATAGGTTTAATTTATAGAGGAGACTCTGTCAAAAATTCAGTATCTTTTTAGTGAATTGCTCATGTACATGAATTCAAGTTATTTTTATCTTTATGAAAACTATTTTTGGGTTACATATATTTTCCGAGCATATTTTGAAAATGTTTAAACTATATTTGATTTTTCGTTGCGTATGTTCTTGATTAGTACCCCGTGGTGAGAATTTTGACTAGGATTTATATTTGAAACTGGTTTAAGTGAGAATTAGACCGAGTTTCTTTTATAAACTGTCTAGCAGGCCGTATTCGGAAGACGGAACGTCACACCACTAGAAAAATTGGGTTTTAAATTATTTACTAGCTTTAATGTTGTAGGTAGCTTTAATGAACTTAATGATGGCGTCGACTTCTAACTATGATTTTAGCAACTAGTAATACATTAATTTAACGTAACTTTTTTTTTTGATGAAATATATTAGAATAAAACAACAAGCTATTCTTACATGAGATCCTTAATTTAAAGAAGAAATAAAAGATGGTACTACATTCCATATTTTTTCCTGAATATTATTTCTACCCCATTTAGCTAGAGCGTCGGCTTTGGAGTTGCATTCCCTGGGAGCATAAGTGAAGATTATATCTGTGAACTGATTCTTGAGATCTAGAGACTTTGAGATGATTTGTCTAGACTGCCAATGTAAACCGTCGCTTTGACCATTAATGTACTTGATGATATTTTGATTGTCGCTTTCGATGTGAACATGTTGTATTCGTAGTTGGATGGCCCATAAAATGCTGTAATGTATAGCTAGACTTTCACATTCTTCAGCATTTTGTCCCCTGACTGTGTTTGTTGCCGCTATGATAAAATTTGCTTCTTCATCATGGATAATACAACCTATTCCTGCTGGTTCTGTAAGTTGCGTAAATGATGCGTCAACATTAATTTAACGTAACTTGGTAGCTTTAATGTTATCATGCTTTACTATTAGAAAATTATGGTAGTAGTCGTAAATGTAGTAAGTCTTCACTGCATGTACTTTTTACGTGCATTAATATAGCTATTAGAGTTTATAGGTCATCATTACATACCTAGTACATTGATTTAAAGTTAGTAACTAATACGCTTGGTTCTTTAGAAGAAAAAACTACTAGGCTAGACAAGTAGTATGGTTAAACAAAATAAGAACCCAAGAACCATGGTCCCATGGAACACTTCAGGTATAGGTCATCTTGAGATTATTGCCCTTGATCAAAAAAATAATAACCAATCTTATAATAGTTCTCTCTCATATTGATTTTTCTCTTAGTAAGAAATATATAAAAGTTTTCTTCTTTCATGTAATAATTTTTTTTTTAAATATACATGTTTTCTTCTTTTAGGTTATAATTATTTTATCAGTATAGGGGTTGAAATATTTATTCATTTATTTAATTTAACCATCCATTTTGTGGAACCAATTATTATTAACATATAAATTTTTTTACAAATTAGCATAGACCATAATAAGTATGTACTAGTTAAGTGAAAAAATACGTAAATCATTATTTAAATTGTGGTATTATCCAGTATTTCTTTGAGTAAGATAATTTAATTTAAATTATTATTTATTTTTGTTAAATGAGTTCATAGACAACATAAAAGTATATGAAATGGACTCTAACTGAAAATGAAGTGTTACTTCAACTTATTGTTGAAACCATAAATAACGGTAAATACGGAACAAATGGTGCACTTTTAAAGACGTACTATGACCGAGTAATTATTCCGACTCTAAATCAAAAGTGTAACGGTAATAAAACATTAGACCATGTAAGTAGTAAAATTAGAAAATGGAGAGATAAGTATAAAAAAATTAGAGATAATGGCTTCATGATCTAGATTTGGTTGAGATGCAACTACTAGTAAGATCACCGCTCCACAAGAAGTTTGGGAAGAATATTTAAATGTAATTAAACATAAAATTAGTTTAACGAATTATAATAACTTTCTTAGTAAAATATTTTATCCAAGTAGTTTATTGCAGAAACACCTTAATGCTAAGTATCACCAGAGTGACAAATATCTAGAAGACGATGATATATTAGTGCACAATATTTGGAGGGTTTTTAGTTGTTGGAGACAATGCTTGTAAAGCATCTATCAACGGGTTATAGAGGATTTATATCGACGACTTCAATGTCTGCTTAGAGCCCTTTTCCTAACGGGATTAACTATGATCAACCTTATGATCCTCCAAACGTTGAGGATAATATCTATAGATCAAACCAACCTAGTAGCAGCAAATACTTGTCCAACAAGGAAAACAATATGAAGAAGTTAGTGAAAGAAGGACTCTGAGTCTTAAAAAACTTGTTCAGACTACAAAGTGCAAACAATTGGTATAAAACACTTTATGAGATTCTTGATTTGGACACTACTCAATGAAATGGAAAAGAGCAAGCTTTTAAAATTTCTGGAGCAGAAAATGATGTTTGCCATGATGAATCTGGAAGAGCGAAAAAATTGGATACTATCTGAGCTTGATAAATGATACTTTAGAGTTTAAGCTTTAAGATTTATCTTAGTTTGTTTTGTTTAAGCTTCAAATACTCCATATTATGCTTTATTTATGTTGTTGCAACGACAATACTGTTTAAAGAGATGATGTTTTAAAATATTTTATTTTATTGTTTATTTTATTATGATTTTTGAAATAGATTATCAAGATGAGGCGAAGGTGAGGAACATGTAGAAAGAATTAATAGTGATAATGACATTATTATTCGTGCAATTGCATTTACTTGTAATTTTTGTTTACATGAATGTATACCTAATGCTCAAAGAAAGTCAGTAATAAGTAAAAAAATCATTTATATCCAACAAAAATTACGTGATTTTCCTGATGAGTTTTATGAGATTTATAGGTGATGAGACATGAAAATGTCCCATCTGAATCTCTTAACTCGGGTTAGTTGGTCCAGTTCGAGCGGTTACTCTGATGATTTGTTTGATTTTCTTTCTCAGGTCTCATTTACGGAGTTCGAGGCGAAAATATCGTGATAAAGACATACTTGAGGGGCATTTTGGTCATTTTAATGACAAGGGTATTCTGGTCAATATTAGTTCTCATGTGAAAGTAGAGTCCAAGACGAACCCAACAACGAAAGCGAAAGTCAAATCGAAGTTCGGACGAGAAAGATAGAGTAATTTTTTTTTTTTTGTTGAGAGAAAGATAGAGTAATTAAGTCGAAGTTGGGAGAAAAATTCGTTGATTAAATCAACTCCAGTGACACGTGGCACACACCCGAGCGTTAACAAGAAATTTCGGTACGCGGTTGGGCAGTGCTATCAGGGAGGATCGGACGAGCCTTGTTACACGCGGGATGGTATCGGGTGTGAAAGGATGGCGCTTGGGAGTTTCCCACGAACTTGATTCGGTACTCACAAGTACGCAAGCTTTAGTACTCCTTGCATATCTAAACGAACTTGGTAAGTCCCGTTCTAATCTGACGGCTGCTCTTCTTGGACGCATGGTGACTCCATTAGCTCCTGCTACACTGAATCATCCTTGACTACTCCAGCAAGCATCACGTGATTGGTTACAAGAGTTTATCCTTTCCTAAACCTGATTTTATTTGGTTAACTTTGTCTTCAAAATAAAAAGAAAAGAAACCTAATATATTGTAGAGAGAGAGAGAGAGAGAGGAACCGCGAGATGTTGAGAGAGAAGATTGAAGGAGATCGGCTGAAATTTAGAAAGATTGGGTTGGATGAAGAAAACAAGACAAGAGAGATTGTGCTCTCGGCTAGAAGAAGGAAATAAAGATGATTATAGAAACTTTCTAAAAACCGAGAAAGGAAGGTAAGAGCTGAGATGGAGAGAGTAAGTTTTGGGTCTCGGGTATAAGAGCACGGTTAGAGAAGAAACCAGGGATATCTCTCCACGGCTTACAACAGGAGCTTGGCCATTAACAGTCAAAACCGAGAGCTAGAGAGAGTTTAAATCTTTTCTGTTTTTGTTTCTTTTTCTTCTTCTAATCCTTCTCTTTGTGAGAGAGAGGAGGTCAGATTGAAAGAGAGCTTGAGAGAGAAGGCTACTGATTTGTAGAGAGAGAGAGAGAGATTGAATCAATTATAAAATTTCATTATTTTTATCTTCTTCTTCTCCTTTCTTTAATGTTCGGTTAGAGAGAGTCATATTATTGTATTAGAGAGAGAAAGAGAAAGAAGGAGAAAACATTAGAGAGAGAAAGAAGGAGAAAACATTAGAGAGAGAGAGAGAGAAAAACCAGGTGAGGAAAATAATTTTCCCACAGGGAATCCATTTCCGGGAAGACGAGAAAATCGTTTTCCCTGAGGGTGTGTTTGGCAGAATTCTGGAAAAACAGCAGGAAAATACATCCTATAGGGTCTGTTTGGTTGCAAATCAGAAGGAAAATTTGCGAGAAAAAGGTTGTTTCTTCTCCAATTCTTTCTCCCTCACTTATTTTATTGATTTTTATCTCTCCTACCATGAGTATGATCTCTTTAGTTATGAGTAGCTAATTTATCTGATCTAGGGATAAAACCTTAGTATCGCATAAATGTCTGACTTTTTCAACTCATACCAAAGATCTTCCAAGTACCTTTAAAAGAAAAATTGATTTCTCTCATTTAAATTCATGATATTTCTTTCATTAACTATACTTATATCTGGATGATTCATGTTTAGACTAAGTGTCTTTAATGTCTCATGCTTAGGATTTGATAGTTAATAGTTAGATTATCACTTGAATATTTATTTTTGAAATCAAAGCATTATATTTTGTTCTAAGAAAGTTGTATTTTCCGAGGATGATAGGTTTGTCTCTCCTTGAGTTATAGAAGATCGAGTTGTCACTAATTAGGCAATAGTTTACGCATATTTAGGTGGATTCCGAGAACCTAGACTTTCTCCACATAAAACTTCTCTTTACACTTTATTTTCTCGTTATTTTGAATTATTTATTATTTTTCCCACCACAACATCTTACACCGAAGTAAATCCAAATTAGTTGTAGGAGTCAGAATAGATTGACTTAGTCTCTGAGGAACGAACTGGTCTTACCGGAACTATCACTTGACGCCCGTATACTTGCGGGTGGTGACCTATTTAGGAAACTTTCTAGCCCCATCAATAGGATTGTATCTAGATCCATTTCTCAAGTTATACCGAATTTTAAAGGAGAAGTCTTTTTTATGGGTACTTGGTATGTTAGTGTCGAAGATATGCTTGTGATGTTTCTTTTATCAGTTGGTCAAAATAATAGTTATTTAGTAACTCGAGAAAGATTTGATAGATCTAAATTTTTGTACAAACATAAATTTCAATAAAGTGTTGAAATCGTTGACTTTATTAGCTCCGGAATTAATGGCAAAAACTCCAACGACCACCTCCATGAAGATCCTAAGATGACCGCTTCAATCTTTACTTTCTGGTAATCAAAAAAGTTATTATGGAGTAAAGATAATTTAATTTTATATTTTACTTTAAAATTAATTTATAAATCATGTTATGTTTGAAACATTGAAACATAAGACTGTTGGAGCGATTGATGGTACATATATTTTGTAACAATTAAAAATTCGATTGCATATCGTAATAGAAGAGGAAATCACAAAATGTTTTGGCGAGATGCAAATTTGATTTTTAATTTATATATATTAGTAATGGATGGGAAAGATCAACAAAGGATGCAAGAGTACTAAAAGATGCTTTAGAGAGAAGAGGAATTATATCACAAAATGTTTTGGCGACCTTCAAACATTAAAAAAAATAAAAAAATTTATCTTTCCTCTCTCTCTCTCTAAAAAAATTAATTTTCTCTCTCCTCTCTCTCTCTCTAAACTCCGGCGAAGGGGGTTTCCCTTCGCCGGAGGTCGGGCAGACCTTCCAGATCTGCTCAAGCAGACCTTCAAGGCCTGCTCGACCTCCGGCGAAGGGAAACCCCCTTCGTCGGAGTTTAGAGAGAGAGGAGAAAGGAAATTAAAAAAAAAAATTAGAGAGAGAGAGAGGAGAGATTTTTTCCTTTTTAATGTTTGAAGGTCACCGGTGAAGATGATTTGGTGGCAGAGAGTGGCGATGAGTTGGATGAGAGAGAAGTGATGATTAGTTAACAGTGTTATAACAAAATCTAAAAAAGGGGGTCATCTGGATATTTTGATAAAGTAGGGGCTAGGCAGGAAAACGGTCATAAAGTTAGAGGCTATTTGGGAAATAACCCTTAATGTAACAAAGCAACATCACTATTTTTCTCTTGTTATTCGGTATTGGCGATCTATTTCCTCATATCATTTTTGATCGCCTGTTATTTTTACAATAAGAGATAGAGAATAAACGTAAATTGACTAACATCCACTGAAAATACCCTAAACTAAGTCCATAGCATTGTAGACAGAGCCTTCACATGCAAAATTTTTTCGAAGTAACAATATTTCATTAACAAGTTGGAGCATTGCTACATGGAGAAATTTAGTGGAGATGGTGATTTCATTTTCGACTTAACCCAGATTGTCTAGTAGTTTTGGCCTTATCATCAGCTATGAGATTGGCATATCTATTTACATGGTTAAACTTCAAAAAATAAAAGATTTACACATGAAAATAGCTTCTCTGGTCCGTTTTCTGCAGTCCAATGTGTTGGAGAGATTCTCCCCCATCAAGCTGAAAATTACATTCTTTGAGTCTCCCTTCAAAATAAGTTGTGTAAATCTATTGTCCTTAGCAAAAGATAGAGTCTGTAATGCTGCTAAGGCCTCGCCTTCGTCTACTAGTCTGCAGTAGATGGTCCTTGTCCTCCCTGCAACACAAACTAAATTAACATTATAATATATGAAGAGGTTCCCGATTGTTCAAAATGTGATATATATGATACATCAAAGTGAGTTGTAATTGATTTCGTATTTCCTTGAAACCTAATAACAAACTATTACAGCTCTTTATAGAGAGTTAAGAGAGAGAATGAGTCAAGTAAAAGTTAGTTACAAGTTTGTTATAAGTGGTTGGTTTGTTAGTAACTGAAAATAACAACTAAAGGTTATGATATTGTGCATCTCTTCTTGATCCTGTACTTCGCAGCTAGATATGCTCTATTACCTCCCTCAAACTAAAGTTGTCTTGGAGAGAACTTGCAGTTTGTTGCGAAGGAAACCAAACCTTGGACCAGGTAAAGCTTTAGTAAAAACATCAGCAGTTTGAAGATGTGTTGAGATATAACGAAGACATAGTTGTTTTGAGGATACTAACTCCCTTATGAAATGAAAATCCAAAGCTAAGTGTTTGATTTTCGAATGGAAAACTGGATTGGATGCCAAAGATAGAGTTGAGACATTGTCACACCATATATGTGGTGGAGTGGGAAGACAAATGTGAAGATCCTTTAGTAAAGAGCAAATCCAAATAGCTTCAGCAGCAGATTGTGCTAAGGCTCTATATTCAGCCTCTGTGGATGAGCGAGAAACAGTTGGTTGTTTCTTAGGCGACCAACTAACTGGATTACCAGCAAGATAAATTACATAACCACCTGTACTCCTACTGTCAGAGGGACTCCCAGCCCAATCAGCATCAGTGAACACATCCAGATTGAAAGTAGAAGACTTAGAGAAGTGAATACCAAATTGAATAGTACCCTTAAGATACCTTAAAATTCTCTTAGCTGCCTGATAATGAGCATTTGTTGGTTTGTGCATAAATTGACAAACCTGACTAACAGCAAAGCTGATATCAGGTCTAGTCCATGTAAGGTATTGTAAGGCACCTACTAAACTTCGATAGGGAGAGGGATCAGTAAGCAAATCATCATCATTTGGAGTCAATTTGGAGCTAACAACAAGTGGGGAGGAGCATGGTTTAGCACCATCCATCTTGGTCTTTTGAAGAAGATCAATAATATACTTTGATTGAGTTAGAGTAAGACCAGACTTATCACGAGATACTTCTAAACCTAAAAAATAATGTAGGGAACCCAAATCTTTCATAGAGAATTTGGTGTGGAGTTGTTGAATTATCTCTTGACACACAGAAGTGGAGCTGCCAGTGATAAGAATGTCATCAACATAGACCAAGATATACACCAAATTACCTTGATGAGAGTATACAAACAAAGAAGAGTCAGAACAAGACTTTGAGAACCCAATTTCAAGTAGACAGTCCACTAATTCTTCATACCAAGCTCGAGGGGCTTGTTTGAGGCCATAGAGAGACCTATGAAGTTTACAAACATAATTGGGTTTGGTAGAATCTTAAAACCCAGGTGGTTGAGTCATAAACACAGTCTCCTTTAAATGACCATGAAGAAATGCATTACTCACATCAAGTTATCTGATGTCCCAATCATTTTGAACTGCTAGGGAGAGAAGTACTCGAATGGTGGTTGGTTTGGCCACTGGACTGAAAGTCTCAGTGAAATCCACCACCCCTTCTCTCTGATGAAAGCCCTTGGCAACTAGTCGAGCCTTGTATCTCTCAATGTTGCCATCAGAGTGTTGTTTAATCTTAAACACCCATTTGCAACCCACTAAGTTTTGTTCAGGTGAGGAAGGAACTAAAGACCAAGTACCTGATTTCTCAAGAGCAGCAAATTCATCACACATAGCTGCACGCCATTTTGGGTCTTTGTTGGCTTGTGTGAAACAAGTGGGAGTGGGAGGCAAAGTGGTGGCCAACAGTATAGGAGAGATAGGATAAAGAGTAGAGATAGTATAAGTTTTAGGCTTAAAAATGCCTGATTTAGATCTTGTCTGCATGGGGTGAGTAGACATATTAGGAACATTTGGTACAGGTGGGTCAATGGGAGCAGTAGGAATGACTGGCTCAATGGGAGCAATAGGTATATTAGTATCATTTGGTAGAGGTTGGTTCAATGGGATAGGTTCAACAGGAGTATGGGGTTCAATTGGTTCAATAGGAGTATGGGGAATAAGTGGTGTAATAGGAGTTGTAGAAATAAGTGTTGTAGAAGGAACAATTGGTACTGTAGGCTTGGGAGGAGCAAGATGAGCATACGAAAATGATAATTCATTAAACACTACATGTCTCGACACAAAGACCCTGCCAGAATGAGGATCAAGACATCTATATCCTTTTTGAGCATCACAGTAGCCAAGAAACACACACTCCTTACTTCTGGGAGCTAATTTATTAGGAGAATAAGGTCTTAGCCAAGGGAAACAAGCACAACCAAACACTTTGAGAGAATGATAGTCTGGAGGGACATGAAATAGTTTTTGAAATGGGGAACTAAACTTAATAGACTTGGTTGGGAGTCTATTAATCAGATAATTGGTTGTTTTTAAGGGCTTCCAACCAGAAAGATTCAGGAAGAGATGATTGTATAAGAAGAGTTCGAGTGACATCTAACAAGTGGTTGTGTTTAGATTCAGTCATCCCATTTTGTTCAGGAGTGTAAGGGCAGGACATTTGATGAGTAATACCAACCTCTTGAAGAAAAAGTTGAAAAGCATGATGAAGAAATTCTCCACCACCATCAGTTCGAATGGTTTTTATTTTCAAATCAAGACTATTCTCAATATTAGTTTTGAATGTAATGAATGTGTGTCTGAAATCAGACTAAGCAAATAAGGGAAACACCCAATAAAACTTCGACCAATCATCTATGATATTAACATAATATTTGTATCCACTAACAGAAGGTACAGGAGCAGGGCCCCAAAGATCAAGATGCAACAATTCTAATGGAGCATGTGAATGACTAAGAGAAGGTGTAAAAGGAAGTTTCTTACTCCCTGCCTAAACAACAATTGGTACAAAATATAGGTTGAATAGACTTATTAGCAGAAAATAAAGTGTCTTTCAATCTTTGAAGTGCTTGAAATGAGAAATGACCCAACCTTTGATGCCACAGAGTCTCATCATCTTTCTGAGCACTAAGAGCTTTATTAGGAGAGTTAAACTGAGAGGATAAGTCTATAGGATAGAGACCAGCTTCAGTTGGCCCTTGGAAAAGTGTCTTGGTTGAGAACAAGTCCTTCACATAAAACCCAAAAGGATCAAATGTTAAAGAGCATTGATTATCTGTTGTGAATTTGTGCATAGATAGTAGGTTGTGAGAGGCTTTAGGTACTCTAAGGACATTAGATAGTTCAAACTTATGATTATTTTTAACAAAATAGGTATGACCAGTGTGAGTAATAGACATACCTTGGCCATTAGCAGTGGCTATCTTCTCTTGACCATTAAACTCAGTAGGATTATTGAGTTGATTAATGTCAGGAGTAATATGATTGGTAGCTCCAGAATCAGCATACTATGGATTGTGGCCAAACACATCAGCAGTTGCAAGCATTGCTGCTAGATTAGATGGAGGAGATCTTCCTTGATAGGAGAAGTTGATTCGATGATAACACTCAATATCAGTATGACCAACTTTGTGACATATTTGGCAAGTTGGACGATCATTTGATGAAGAAGGACCAAACTTGTTAGAATTGTGGTGAGAATTGTGTCTGCCATTGTGTCTTCCTCTTCCATAATTCTGACCTCTTCCATAATTCTGACCTCTTCCATAATTTGATTGATTAGGAGAATAAGGTTTACCATAACCTTGACCTCTTCCTAAATAACCTTGATATTGAACTAACATAGCACGATTATTGATCACCTGATTTCTCTTAAGTCTTTCATTAATCATAATCCCTTCACTAGTAAGAAGATTATGAAGTTCTGCTATTGTGACAGGAGGATTCCTAATTCGAATAGCAGATGCAAAAGAATCATATTCAGAAGGAAGTCCCCTTACAATTGTGACTATTACCTCATTAACACTAGCAGGACTACCAGAGGCTGCTAATTTATCACAGATCAGTTTGATTTGACCAAGAAACTCAGGAATGGTGAGGTTGTTCTTCTTACATTCTCTGAGTTGATCTTGGAGTTGAATGATGTGAGCAGTTGAGGAGGTGGAAAAGGAATCTTCAAGACTTTTCCATAATTCTTCAGATGTTGTATTACCAACCACATATGGTACTACTGAGTCTGAGAGTGTTGAATTAATCCAGATCAAAAGTGTCTGATCTTCTTCTACCCAATTGATATAATCTTGGTTGATGACATTGTTGATTCTGTCATCTTCATTGCTAAATTTTAATGGACAAGGCCTAGTACCATCTACTAAATCTAGTACCTTGTATTTACGCAGAATTGGGAGAAACATAGCTTTCCAAGTCAGATAGTTATCTGCTTGTAGCTTAATTGGGATTGCATTTCCCATAGAATTAATAGAAAGAGACGTAATTTTAGGTGTTTCCATCTTGAATTTTCAGAGAATTCAAGTTTTCGGAAAGAAGAAATTATGAAGCTGAGTAAAGGTTGAAGATGAAGATGAAGAAAGATTGAAAGATTGAAGATGAAGATGAATAAATGTTGAAGATGAAGAAAGGTTGAAGATGAAGAAAGGTTGAAGATGAAGAAGAAGTCGTTAATGGCTTTTAGAGAGAGAAAGGAAAATGAGAGAACCTAGCTCTGATACCATAGTTGATTTCGTATTTCTTTGAAACCTAATAACAAACTATTACAGCTCTTTATAGAGAGTTAAGAGAGAGAATGAGTCAAGTAAAAGTTAGATGCAATTTTGTTATAAGTGGTTGGTTTGTTAGTAACTGAAAATAACAACTAAAGGTTATGATACTGTGCATCTCTTCTTGATCCTGTACTTCGCAGCTAGATATGCTCTATTAAGTTGTAATAATGTCTTCAGTAATAGGATCCTCATTGGTATGTAATTGTGTTGTGTGTTGTGGTAGATCAGGGATAATAGGTTGTTGTGGTGATATCTTGTGGAGAGAGAACTTCAATTGGTTAATTCTATCAAGTGTTAGTCATATATTGGGATCTTTATTCTAGAAAATAGCTTCACATCTAACTTTCCAGACAATCCAAAGAAGGATTGACGATTATGTAATGTAGCAATAGGTTATTTGGATTTGAATTGTTGTCCAATTGAATCCACCGTTTCAATCATTGTTTGAAGGTGTTGGCAGCTGTATTTGGAGCTTATGGGTCTCTGTTTGGGCAAAAGAGATGACTCTAGTAAATTCACAATTTCCAACATTAGTGCTTCCATGATTCTTGACTCTTGTGACATAAAAGACATCGTGTTTCAGAGATTGAAGTGAATTAGGATAAGGTGGTAGAGAAGGGTAGAATATCATGTGAAAACGCTTCAAATTACTTCTACCAATACGGCCAAAATTATTGGATCTTTTTACAGGTTGTGTCTAACTGTCAAACTTGGTTGTTGTATCTATTCTTACTATCTTTGGTTCTTCGGCGGGGTTTAGTGGCATCGTGATCACAATTTTCATCCCCGTTAGTTGTGTCATACCGACTCCATTCTCGCGAACCCAGACGAAACAAATGCCTTTAAAGTAGAGAACCCACTTCAACATAATGAACTCCAAATCTAGTGTTTTTTCCTTATCTTTAGATTATAACTCTTTAGATATATAAATTGGGCAAATTTTGTCTCCATCTTTGTGAAATAAGAGAAGCAGAAGAAAATTCTTGGCAGCCAAGATGGTTTTTTTGTTTATATGCATATAAAGTCAAGAATAGGAAGATGCATCATTATATTAGAAACTGAAAGCAACTACCCACTAAATTTTTCCAAATAAAACACAATTTCATATTAGGGTGATGTATGCATGTTGTTATATATTCTTCCCAAAATATTCCATGCCAAATACCTAAAAATTTTGTCTTTACCTTCTAAATAACAATGTTTATCACTGTCAATTTAAAACAAAATTTAAGAAGTGCTCCTTAATGTGGGAGCCTCTAAATTTTTCTAACTTCAATTTCGGGTTCGACAAAAGCTTCTGAATCCAAATTATATATGTGTAATGTAAGTGTACAAGCTTTTGAGTTTAATTTTCAACTATAAATTATTAGTTTTAAATATAAAATTTGATATTATTCTAGAGAGATATGGAATTTTAAAACATAAAATAAATTAGAGAAGAAAAGATTTAAAATTAAATTAAAAACAAAGTAGATTAAAAAAATTAAAAAATGAAAAATAAAAGAGATTGGGTGGACCCTCTTTGTAAAGGTTGGAAGCCTGGGACGGTGGGACTCCCGAATTGGAGAACCAAGGGCCTAGACTGGGACTCCTAAATTTGAATTGGGGATCCCTCAATGCAAACCACATTGGGGTAACATGAAGCTAGTCATACAATTAGTGTCAAATTTTGACTTATTTTGATATTGTGTCTCTTGCTGGAGATCTGAAACTCGCATCTTGAAAAAATGGTGAGATTGTTGTATGGGGTGTAAGAGGTGGTTGGTCTACCAATTTTTGTACTAATAAATGTTCTTAGAATTTCAGTAAATAAAGTAATTATTTTTTGTGTGAGTCAAGGTCAATTTTTTTACTTTAACGAAATAATCAAAACAAGCAAAGAATTTAGGATTGCAACCGATCCATTCCAACGAAAACAAAAAAAAAATAGAACTTCAAAGACTTTTTGAAGAAAAAGATCGCACTAACCATAGGTTTTTCATCTACGATCTAAATAGTATTAACAAAAATTTTGATATTTGAATATGTCAAGTTGATGTTTTCTGTAGCGCTGATAATATTAAAGGAATGTGGAGTCGAACTCAACAAGTCGACTACAAAACACTTAAAATCCAACAAGTGATTAGGACTGTATGGGGAATGAACCTAGAATTGATTACAAGTTATGCAACAATTATTTTCGCTAGCTTGTTTGTAGTCATTGGATTTAAAGCAACGCAATTTAAAAAAGAGAATCGCCTATTCCTCGTTATCTCATATGGGTTTTACACTTATAGGAATTGGAAATCGTAAAACAAAACTTAGATGAACAAATATTAACACTTGAAGCTGAATATCACCCTTTTCTCATATAGACTTTTTTTCATAATGTTGTCTACATTTAAAACATCCTATCAACTTTGAGTTTTCATTCAACAACGTTAAGAATGTTTCTAGATGTACAACTCCCAATACACTGTACATATACACCCCTCACATGCTAGTTGAGCTAAATCCAACCACTACCACCAACACCATCTCATGCGACGGGTGTAATTGTACAAACGGAGTGACGTCTATGTACACTTACATTTCCCCACATTTAATTATGTGCTCACAATAATAAACAAGAATTAACAATTAAAAGCAGAAGAAGAAAACCTTGGTATAGGAATTTAAGAGCACCATGGAAGATATAAGTATCTTAACTTTCCATTTTCATGATCACTTCAATTTTCTATAAGACTATTTAGGAGGTGAAACTTTGTGACTTTTGATCAAACTATCCTCTTTAACACCACATGAAACCTTACAAGAAAATGGAAAATAACTCTTGCCAAGTAGTCCTCCTTTGTTGTTCTTGGACAAATTACTTTTTCTATTAACAATAATTTTGGATGATTTGGTACACTCTTTATAAGCAGCTAAAAAGGGGTCATCTTGATCATATACTCTTCTAATTAGTATTCCCTTTCTTGAATTTGAATTACTTCTTGGTAGAGGTTGAAAAGGGCATGGAGGAAGTGGAATATTTTGAAGTTCAACATGTCCACCTATAATTTTAGGAGAATCTAATAGACAAGGAGGAAGTGGTAGCTTGAACCCATCTTGATTTAACCCTATTTCATCATTTTCATGATCACTAAAACATTCTTTGTATGATATTTTTGAAATCCCTGGTTGGTTTTCCCATGAGAAGGGCACTTTCCCTTGTGAATGAACCTTATTATATTGACTCATGATTCTAGCTAGAGAGAAAGAGGGAGATGAAGCTAGATTTGGAATAGTTGATTGGAGGTAAGAGTTATATTGAGGGAAGGACTTTATAAGGGCTTGAGCTTCATGCAATTCATGTTTTGCAACAGTTTAGGATGTTTGTTAGAGAGAGAGGATGGAGGATGGGTTTGCTTTTAAACAAAGGTTGTGTTTGATATCAAGTTCGGGAAAAGAAAAAAAATAGAGAAAATTTTACTCGGAGAAATATTTACTCGAGAATTATTTTCTCAATAAACCCTTTCTTATTTTTCCACTGTTTGTTTTGGCAGAGAATTTTTTCATTCTTCTCGTTAATTGCATTCAAGTTACTAATATCAAAATACATATGGAAAAGTCATTGATATTGAATGAGAGAAACACAAATCTTGACTTACAATGCCTAAACCTCGAAATTGATCAAACACTCTGATCTCTATATGAAATTCTTATCAAAGGGCAAGATTTAGTAGACAAATTGAACCAACTTTGGCATTCATAGTTTTTTCTTTTGTTTTTTTTTTTTTTTCTGTTAAGGATTTTCTTTTGTTGAAAAGCATTCACAATTTAGTTCATCTAAGCTTCCATTTTTATAAGCTATTACAATTGTACTTGAATGTAATACAGAAGCTTAGAATTCAGTAGATTCAACTCAAAACAAATATTTAGAGAGAGAGGGAGAATGGGAGGAGAAGAAACGTCCCATTCAACTTATTTTGGTGAAACCAATAGCATAGGATAAAGAAAGTTTCAGTGGGCTCACCTCACCATCTTCTGTATTCCCCCTTCATTTCATAATTTTAACCCCATTATTTCTTTAACTTCATCAAACAACTTTCTACATAAACTCCTACTCTATTATATATATAAAGAAAGAGAGATAGAAACATCAGTCTATCTGTAGGTTATTTCATGGCTATTGATTTGATGAATAGAGAAAAGTACCAATTGTTAGAGAGAAGAAGAAGAGACAAGATAAAGAGAAAGAAAAAGAAATACAAGTCTATCTAGAAGTTCTTTCATGGCGATTGATTTGCTGAATCTTATTAGTTGCTTGAGAGAAGAAGAGACCAGCCTGTTTACCAAGGATTTTTTAAATGAGCCACCCAAAGAGGAAGAATCATCTGTTAGAGATATAAGAGAAGAGAATAAACACCTGTTTACAAGGGTTTCTAAATAGAGATTGGTTACCTAGAGAGATTGTTTCTCTGTCTACAACTCTGTTCCCATTAACTTCTGTTGTTGAAAATGATGGAACGGCTTAATAGTTGGTTGTTGAGGGAAGAGATCCTTTAGGAGAAAATCTTTCTCGAATAAAAGGCGGGTCAAGAAATTCTCTGTTTTTGGGGAAATATGGGAAAAAGATGGTCACGTGAGGGTGTCTTCCACTTTTCCTAAACTGTCAATCAAACGCATAAAAATATCTATTTTTGGGAAAAAGAGAATGATGACTTGTGTGAGAGAAAAGATATTAAAAGGATAGATTAGGGATGAGTTTTTTTTTTGGTTTACGTCATAAAGAAGCGTGAGTAAGGTAGATAAGGGATGGAGTCATGGAGATGGAGTGATGGACTACAAAATTTATGAATTCTTCATTTTTAATGGAATGAATGAATATTTGATACAATGAATTAGTCACGTTCAAAGAACAAGTCGTCCGGGCTATTAAAGTTGGTCTTCGTATAAAACAAACATTATGCTGAATTCTTAACAAAAGATTCTGCCATTAGATTTTTCAATTAACTATAAATGTCCAACTTCTTTTGTTGTTGAAATATATATTTCCAACTTAATTACCCCATTTGACGGAATCAACATATTCTTATAGTATATGGTTTAGGAGTCAAAACCTATAAAAAAAATGTATGTCGCGATCGTTCCACTTTAAGTTAAGTGGTTCATGATGGATCTTGCAGCCACTACACAAACAGACAAAGCCCCTATGACACATCAACCACAGACATTGGATCAGAGGCGGAGCCAGGAATTTGAATATAGACGGGTATAGACGGGTTGAACTTATTTTAAGGGTTCACGAAAATTTTCAATTTTTATACACCCCCTATTAAATTTAATAGCTATAAATATTCATGCATCTTAAAAAAATTTTGTCAAAACGAATTATGTAAATGATTATAATCATAGTGCTAGTTCACATTTATATTTGAAAAAATTTAGAATTTGAGCTAATCTACAGAATCATTGGATCAATATCTATCTTATATACAAATAGACATTATTGAGTTTAATACAAATAGGAATCTTTGTACGAACAGAAATTTTTCTTAAAATATTTTAGTATGAGAGGAGAATTATACACAAGAATTAAACCTTAAAATAGTGAAGAACTTTATTTATGTTATAGTTGTTGATGTTAATAGTTATGGATGTTAATATAAAAACTAGTTTAAAAAACAAATCTATTATATTAAAACAACTCAGTCGGTTATCTAGGAGATAAGTCAGACCGTCCATTTTATTTTAGAGATTTGGTTGGGAACACATCCGACGGATGATATAAAATCAATCTATGTAAATAGACAAAAAAAAAAGAAAGGTATCTATGTAAATGTAAATCAGTAATTGGTTAGAATAACTACTACCCACATACTTCTCTCCTTTTTTTTTTCTCCCACGAATTACATCTTAGAAACTACCAACTTTACAATAGAAAATCGTGGGATAGAAATAACTAACCCACTCTCCCATATCTTCCTAATTTCTCTCTTAACCGCCCAACTATTGACTTAAAATTGAAATTTTCTCATTTCATCTCCAAATTCTTTCTACACAATGCTTTCTCTCTCTCGACCACAAAGAAATTTTATTCAAAAAAAAAAACAAAAGAAATCTCCTAATTTTTTTTTATCAAATCTTTTCTGTTAGTGATTTTTATATTTTTATATGTTCTTCCCTCACATAAATGTGATTTACCGGCGAAGTCAAGAGGGATCTGTCGCGTCCGTGGGACGTGGCGGAAACCTAGTATTGCTGATAAGAGGACTCGAACACACGACCTCATGAGTATAAACCTCTTGTCTTACCAACTGGACTATTGAAGTCTTAGGTAAAAAAGACTCAACGCAAAGTATAAGTCAGGTGGGAAGACTCGGGTTGCATCGTAAAAAACCAACGCAAGGTAGAAGTTACAGGTGGGGAGACCGAGTTGCAACCCCGCTGAGCCCACCTGTAGCTCCGCCCCTGCATTGGATCCGTTTGGCACGTCTAAGCAACGGGGACACATGCTCATATGTCTCTAATATGCCAGTCCTGTTAGGGCCCGAATAGGTCATATCTATTGTCGAATGGTATTGTGCCTCTCTCGTCTCAAAAGATAATTCGAAATGTGAATTTTTCCTCTACTTATAAATCTCATATTTGAGTAAGAGTTAGTTTTATATTGGGCTCCCATATTATTGTAATGCGGTCTTGAACTTTTCTTAATATAAACTAGTCCATGGCGAAGCCATATGAAGCCCAACCCTAGCTGGTTATAACCTGGGCTAGGTTTTGTAATTTTTAAAAGACAGGGATCAATTTAGGTATTTCACATGTTTAATTTTTTTTCCCGACGGAGAACAAATAGAGGATTTCAATTTTCTCAAAATAATCCCTAAAATGCCTAACATGATGATCTTCATCATTTATCTTGTCCGACAAATGCATTGTCATCTTGGCGAAGGACATCTCTTTCACTTTGGACTTGAGAGATGAATATAAAGAATTAAGATTGACTTTACTTTCACTTTGGCATGAAAATTTATCCTCAAGATTTTGGTGTTTTGGAGATTATTTTTTTGAGATGTCAGTTGCAAAATTACGAAGTTGATGTTTTTAAGCATCTCATGTTATGTGAGGGGCTGAAATTGCGGGTCAATATGTCAATAGGACCGTTACTCGTGATTATTTTGTGAGCACCGACAACGTTCTTGGGTCTAACATGTGACAAGAAACAGAACACATGTGACCGTAAGATCTTTGGAACACCGTGGTGCTTGAAGGAAATGTCCTTCGCCTAATAAGGCAATGCGGTCAATGTGTTTGAAAAGACAAGTTGTGAATGAGATCATCAAGTATGGTCTTTTTAGGGATCATAATGTTTAGCTAGAAACCAACTATGATCGGTGAATCACTCGGATGATTCACATCTAACTTCGCGGGTTAGACTAAAGAGTGTTGACTCGATTGGAGGATATGACCAGAGGTACAAAACATATGAACACATGAATTAGATCTATAAATATGACCAAAAAGGTCTGGCAAGAAGCCAAGACAAAGATAACACAAGGCCAAACAAAAGGGGAATGGTCGTGGCCATGGTATGGCTAACCATACTAATGGGTTGGCCAGGCCCAAACCATTAAGGGCAGATCTGGCCGACCACACCATTAGGGTTTCCTAGATGTTTATCTCATACGGGAATCGCAAGCTAAGTGAGACTTAGAAATCTGTTTGTGGTTAATATTGAATCCTCGTCCTAACGAGATATTGTCTTTGAGAGTTCTATGTGAGGACTTCATGATTAGGACATAAACATTTGTGGATTTCTCTCAAGAGAATTTTTATCTCTTTCATCCTTAAGCAAATAGAGAAAGAGAGAAGATCCAAACTATCTGTCTATTCTAAAGAAGGATGGGTTCTTCATTGAACTGTCGTAGATAGTTCTAGCTAACTAAAAAGGCGGGAAGATCAAGTCGATTGCTCGGGTGTCTCAAGTAGAGGTGGTACAATTGAAGCTCGAGGTCTTTGAGCTAAGACGATCAATTTAGTCTGTGGGGAAAAAGATTCAGGTATATCTCTAACCCCTCAGTTCATTAATTGTTCATGCATGAAATCATGGGGATACTAGTGTTAGACGTATTAAACATATGAAATTCCGCTTAGAACACTGAGAGATACCATAACCCAACAGTGTCAGCCAAAGAAACTTTGATGGTCAAGTCAATAAGCCTCACAAATGTAAAATATAAAACCAAGAATGAGCTATGGATGTGTTTGGATACGATGATGAAGGTAATTTGTTTAAATCTACCGAGAGAGAAACGGTGATACGATGTATAGTATGTTCGCTTAACTCTTTGGTAGTCAGGAGAGATAAAGTGGTCAAGTAGGTGCACTCTTTAGTCGTTGGGAGAGAAAGTCACCCACTCACCCTCCTTGGTAAATTAAGGTCGTCCTCGTCAAGTGGACATGCAAAAGGGAAACAAATACCATTTGGCACGCTAATCAAGTTTGACCTTATGTTAATCTATTCAAATCATTTAGTCTTATCGAAAATTTACATAAATGTGAGATGAATCGTTAAAACCACTTTTACTTGTATTACATGAATCTTAGGTAGAAACTTAATTATAGTGATTTTTGGTTGAAAAGTTTAGTTATCGTGAAGTTAAAGGTCTAACTTGAAATCCTGACTCTGTCCATGTTAAGAGGTTAGACTATCTTTCGTGCTTATGTACGACTGACTACACCAGCTCCTTCCTCAATAATGAATGCGAGTCTTTCCCACGAACGGTGTCACGAACCGTGTCTAGGTTGATTGGCCGGTAAATGCGATTCATGTGTGTCTAGGTTGGTTGGCCGGGTAAATGCCATTCATGTGAACAGCAATTGAACCTTAAAGAGAAAAAAGGACAGGTCCGTCTTTACCAAAAATCTACCCACTTATGTTAGTAACCCTTCTACTCTTTTTGAAGCAACAAACGTAGATCTAAATTTTAGGGTTTTCTGAAACTGACCTCATTCCCTCTATATAAATGGAACCCTAACTACTCTCTCTCAACATCGCAGCTTTTCGCTTCTTCGTCTAAATCAGTTAGGTTTCCGCTATATCTCTAATTCAATCTCCCCAGATCCCAGTCTTCATTTTTCATATTTCAATCAATCACAGGTTTCAATTTGTTCTATTTCCATTATAGCGAGTAAAAAAGGAGAAATTTTTCTTAATGATTTATACAGAGTATCGATTCACAGATGTTTTGTAATTGAATACTCCTGATACAAATCTTGAGGCGTTTAAAGCCCTAATCTGTCTAAATTAGATCCAGAGATTAGGGTTACGCTCGCCCCAACATCTTAATAATTTTTTTATATATATTATTTTTGTTTGAAGAGATTCGTTGGCGGTGATGACTGAACGTTTCTCGATACTGAAAACATGTAATTTTCATGTTCATATGCGACCAAATCATATTCTGATGACTTTAATTTGTGCGTGTCTGAGCCTACTTCAAGTTCTGAGTGTCATTTTTTTTAGGGTTTTTGTTTGAAAATGTGTTTGTGTGATTTGAATTTGGTGGTTATTTGGGTTGCGATGATTATAAAAAATTCCTCGTACTGAATGCATAAAGCATGACAGACTCTATCTACCCATAGAATATGAGCAACCACCTCTATGAATTTTACTTTCTTCAGTTAAAAATCATCTATTTTTCATTGATGTTCATTGATTTTGAATTGGTTAATGGGGAAGATGAATATGGCAGTGATGATGCTTATGTGGACTAGAGTTTCTGATTTCTGGGGTTTTCTCAGAAATTGAAGACAAACCCTTGGCTGTCTGAGCTATTCAATCGAAATCTTGCCCTAATTTGAAAATATAAGGAGATTTTCATTTTACATAACTAGTTAACTGATATCCATTTATGCTTGGGAGCAAAAACTAAACAACTGGAGTGAAAGTGAAATGACTTGATGCTTTAGTCATGAAGTCATTTTTATAACTCCTTATGTGTAGTCTAGACTGGCTCAAAGGTTTCTATAGTGTTTGTTTAAATTGGTTTGGTTGGGTTCACCAATTTCGTTTCCGCTACGTAAAGACCATCACTTGTTGGGAGGTGCTTCTCAAAACCGTTTTTCATAGAATCTATGTCATGTGAATCCAATCAATGTGGGGTTGGGGTTGGGGTTGGGGTTGGGGTTGACAAGCAAATAAAAATGGCTTTGAGTGTCATCTTCTAACTAGTAGTGGTACTTACTAAGAACAAATGGAATTGGTAGATCTCACTCAAGTGGTAAACTTGAGTTCTGGCTTTCTTTTCCTTTCGGTTTTTGTTATAAAATCTATTTTTATTTATATTTGGCGTATTTGGGTTGCGATGATTATAAAAAATTCCTCGTACTGAATGCTTAAAGCATGACAGACTCTATCTACCCATAGAATATGAGCAACCACTTCTATTAGTTTTACTTCCTTCGGTTAAAAGTATCGATTTTTTATTGTTTTTTTTTTTTTCTCGAAATTGATTTTGTAGTACTTATGTTTAAGGTAATGGGGAATATGAATATAGCAGTGATGATGCTTATGTGGACTAGAGTTTCTGATTTATGGGTTTATCTCTTAAATTGAAGACAAACCCTTGGCTGTCTGAGCTATTCAATTAAAATTATGCCAAAATTTGAAACTTAAAAGAAATCGAAAACTAAAATTGGGCTTCTAAGATTAGAAGCATATTACATAGCCAACTAAGACAAATGCTAAACGAAGCTGCATAATTGCTTCATAAAGCTATTTGCTAGACACAACTATTTATTTTTTATTAAATTGCTAAACAACTCTAAATATCGATTTATTGGTTTTATCTAGCAAATAATTTTTAGAATCTTAGATTGGTAAATGTAATTATGTTTTAACTTCCCAAAATTATTTGCTAGACACAATTTTTCCTTTTATTAAATTATCAAACAAAAATAAAATTGGTTGTATTAGTGTTATCTAATATTTAAAAAAAATACTTAAACGTGTTATAGGTTTTAAAAAAATATACATTATTTATATGTAGTATGATTTTATGAAATTTACATTATTAAAGTTTAAACTAAGCTTAAAAATATACATAGTGATTTTATGTTTTATGATTTTATGAATATCCCATGTGATTTTTTTTGTTGAAAATATATCCGTTAGATTTTTTTTTGTTGAACAATATCCGTTGGACTTGATAAACCAAAATTCTAATCTATAAATACCCGGTGGACTTGATAAACCAAAATTTTAATCTATAAACACGATTTGATTTAATGAAATATACACTATTAAGGTATAAACTAAGCTTGACTAAGTCATAGTAGTTAGGGTTATAGAAGATACTTGGTGATTTTATGTATGATTTTATGAATGAATATCCGTTGGGACTCTTTTTTGTTGAAAATATACCGGTTGATGAGGAACCAAAATTTAAACTAAGCTTGACTAAGTCATAGTTATTAGGATTATAAAAGATACTATCTCTATGTCTTTGAACCCAATATTTTTTGAGAAAAAATTCGGTTATATTTGATTTTTTTTCTTTGGATTTTACCTCAAATTATAGCTTGGAATGCTCTGATTGGAATATAATTTTTTTTTGTTATTTGTTAATATTTGGTTAACTTTTTAGTTTAATGTTCGAATAAATTTTATTTATGAATAATTAATTATGGTAATAGAAATTTGAATTTTGAGAAAAAATTTGATTATATTTGATTTTTTTTCTTTTAGTGTTGGGTTTAGCAATTTAAGACAAAATTCAATTAATGTTATTTAGTTATTTTGTGTAATAATTTTTTTAGAGTTGTGTATAGAATGGAAGAGAGATTCGATTATACTTGATTTTTGGTGTTGGTGTCGGTTAGCAATTTAGGACACAATTTTAGTTAGTTTTATTTAGTTATTTTTGTTTAATAGTTGTCCTTAGCAAAACTGAAGTTGCATCCCCAACTAAACCCCGCGCCTTTAACATAGACAATAAAGCCAAAATCCAGGCCCCACGAAGAGTAAATGAGTGGAGAAATGAAGGGTGTGGCCGTGTGGGTGATTCGGAGAAATAAGAAAAATATTTGGGTGCTAAGACTTCAACAAAAGAGGAAACCATTTGGAGTGAAGTATTTTTTGCTTCGCTGCTTTCTCCTTTGCCCTTTCATGATCATAAATAACACTGATATCTTCAGCCGTACTATACGGTGACATTTAGTTCATCTAATGTTTTTATAGGTGAGTTTGCCTGAAAACCATACAAAATTAATAGTGTCATATGTCGTGTCAGAGCATATTATAGATCATTTAACCGGACCTGTCCAGCTCTACAATTATCATCCAAGAGATGGCATTAATAACTTGGAGTGAATCAACTCACCATAGAAATCAAATTATGAGTCAAAAGAAAAATCTTAAACAAGGTCTGTTTTATCAATATTTTTCTAAACACTATTAATATATTTTTTTTATAGGAAACACTATTGTAAAAGGTTTTTGTGTGATGATAGATTATAAGATATAAACTAAAATAAAGAACATAGTAGTTCACGTGGTCCAGTTTACGTGCTCCGGTCGGAGTATCACGACCTAGGAGAGCCATTAATAGTTGTATTATATTATCTCCACAATCGTGGGATTGATTGGTTTGTTACAGACTCGACTCAATGCAACTCAATAAATAAAATATATCTTTCAAATCTTCATATATCTTGATGGTTGATATTTGATATCTTCGGATCTCGACCCGTCTCGATCCTAATACTCCCCCTCAAATTGCAATGATGAACTTGTGAAATATCCAACTTGAAGATTGAACTTGGAAAAGGTGAATGTTGCTCCCACACGATCGGATTCAAATCTTGAACTTGAATTTGATTTTCTTTTGTTTGGTTACTGTCGAACAATTGGCAATGGTGGTGAATACTTTGTCTGCAACTCCACTGTACAAGTAACTTTAGCTTTGTGGTTTTATAGGCTTGGAAATTTGAAATTCTTCAACCAAAGTAATCTTGATTGATGCTTGAATAACATTCTTTTCATCTTTTCTTCTTTCTTTCTTGAATGTCGACAAGAAAGTCATTGTCAGATGAAAATGGCAAACCAATGACCTAATGGTAACAACAAAATAATGGTGTTTTGATTAAAATCGACAAGAAATCATTATCGGAATTTCAAAAAAATATTGAATTAGTAACAACTGAAAATGATGGTGTCGGGAGAATCGTCGACAAAAGATCTATTTTGTTAAGAGAATGGTGAAAGAACCAAAAATAGACTAACAAGGGAACAACACAAATGAAGTTGTTAGTTTACAAGGAATTCCCTGTCGGAAATAAAAGTCGCGAGTTGAATTCAAGAAGTAAAATCAAAATAGAAATACCCGATTCTTAGAAGGAAAAATCCAAAATGTAATTTGATACAAAAGAGAAATAGGAAAAGGTACCAATCAGGAATAGGAAAAGGTACTTGAATAGAAAAAGGTACTTGAAATCTCAAAAATCTGGTCGATTTGAGCCAATGTAAGGCGTGACGGTGGTGTATTTCTAAAGAGAGAGTGATTGATTCTCCACCAAATCGAAAGGGAAATCAGATTGTGGTAGTAGATGATGGTAACTCCGGGTCATCAATTAAAAAGTCGAGATCAAAATAGATGCTGGATAAGTGGAAGTTGCCCTAGATGCTGAAAGTTGGTGATTTTGGCTACTACCAGCAGAATTTGGCAATGAAGTTTAAAGAGATGATTTGGGGAAAGACGAGATGTCAGGAAAGACGGGACGAAACCCTATTAAAATCCTCAAACACGAAAATCTCGAACACGAGATTGTCAAAGACAATGATACAGTGGAATATTTTCTAACTGAGGATCAGGGGCGAGCCCACATAGGGGCGCGTGCCCCCACGACCCTAATGTGACTCGTATGTTTTAAGTTACACTTGTCATTATATTATGTATCTACAGTTCCACGTTTTAAACAGAATTCTTCTCTAGCTCAAGTGGTGAAATGCTTGGATTACATTGTGGAGGTCTTGGGTTCGACCCACACACAACACATTTTTTTCTTGAATTTCCACTACTTACATTTTTTTCGTAGAATGTCTACTATTTACATTAGTTGAAAGTATTGTTTGGTTTAAAATGACTGCTTATTGAAAATACTTTATAAAGTGCATGTTTGGTCTAAAATTGATTCTTATGAATTCAACTAATTCCATTTTGACCTCCTCAAAGAGACCAACTTAATAACACGACTTCGTAGAGATGATGAATTTTCTAAATAACTCCCTTAATTTTGATTCTGTCTGATTTTCTAGTGACTTGTATTTTGGACTTCAAGATCGTTTTTTTACACGTTTGTTATAGTAAACATGTTATTAGAAAGAAAAGTTTATCTTTATTTTTTTTCCATTACGATCACTTGCTCTTCATCATCTCCACCATCGTTTTCGTAATCTTCACCACTATCTCTTCATCCCTTCCTTTGTTTTTTATTTTAATATTTTTTGGGAATGCAGTTGGGGGAAAGATCCCAAACCATATTGATGAGAAAATTATTTCTTGTTGTACATCAAAATTACTATGGAATATCTAAACTATAAATAAAATTTTGTTGAAATTTTGTTTTTTGATTCTAGCCTGATCGTATACTATGGAATTCTTTCACTAACTATAACAAAAAAAGTGCCCCCACTCATAAAATTTTCTGGCCTCGCCACTGCTGAGGATAACCATCTTTAGTGGTCACAGATAGAATTTAATCAACCCAAAGAAGAAGAAAATAAAATCTCTTTATTAGTATTATTAAATACTAAATGACAATCCATGAAAGAACTAAAATCTTCAAGTTTAGAGAGAGAGAGAGAGATTACAGGTCGAACACTATCTCCACGGCCACTGGGTTTGAGGTATTTTCTTCTCACTCTAGAGCTCTACTCGATGAAAGATTACTAGTCCAACGTTGGAACTATGTTAACTTTCACGAAGTTGAGAGAAGAGGAAAGTACCAATCAGGATTAGGAAAGGGTACTTGAAAGATTAAGCTGGACCGTCAGATTATAATACGCACATAAAATTATTGGAACACGTTACTAAATAAAATAGTTTAGTTGACCTTTAGGTAGGGGTGGGAATCGGTCCGAACCGGTCGGTACCGAAATCTAACTTCATCGAACCGGTCGACTCGGACATAAATTGTTGGTGACCACCTATTTACTCGGGCGGACTCGGACGGTCACTCTCAAGAATCTTATCCATTGATCGTCCAAGACCGTTTATTTTACTGGGTCAGTCGGACACCGGAAGGTCTCGGTCCGGACTTTCCAAAAAAATTTACTTAAATTCAGAACTTTATTTTTATTACCACAAACAAAATTACTTACAAATGAAGATGTTTAACCAAGAAATCAAAAGTAAATATAAAAAAGAAAAAAACACAGTTGATCATCATTTGATGAGATATAATTAAGGCATTAAGCCATGTACTAATGTTTGGTCTTCCAGAAGACTATATGACTATAGCCAACGACCATCATATATTCATATGTCTATAAAATTCAACGGTCAACTTCTAAAAATGAGGATAGTTTAGTCGGTCAACCTATTCGGTCATTCGTACCGGTCGGTTATTTAGACGGTCTATATTGGTCGGTCGGTTAGCGGTCGGTCCTTCGACATAGAATTTTGACCGTGATCGTCCGCCAATTCTTTCGGGCCGGTCGGACACTGACCTCTATGACCATCGGGTGTTCATGGACACTTTTTATCTCGGTCGAACGGGTCGGATAACGGTCTTCCGGATCTTTTTTCCCACCTCTACCTTTAGATGAGTAACTCAATTTTTCTTAGGTTGTCGTTTCAATTTATTTTAGGTTATCGTTTGGTTGGACTTTAAACTTATCTCCGTAACAATTTGAATTTGGCAATACTTGTGGCGAATAATCAATGAATTAAGAATAATGTAATGAATATCACAAGGCTGCGGCTTTGGGGAATAAAAAAAATTCTCCGGGGAATAAATTCTCGAGGGAATCGAGATTTTTTTGAAAGTTCTCCGAGGGAAAAATTTTTATGGGAAAATACAGAATACATTTTTTTGAAAGTTCTCCTCATCTCATCACCTCTCTCTACACCTCATCTTCTTCTCCGGCGAAGGTCGCCGGCCGAAAATTTTTCCAGCCGACGACCTTCAAACATAAAAAAAAAATTTATTTTCTCTCTCCTCTCTCTAATTTTTTTTTAAAATTTTCTCTCTCTCTCTCTAGAACAGATCTAAAGAGGGTCTGTTCTCATGAACATACCATTCAAGGTCTGTTCGTGAGAACAGATCCTCTCTCTCCAGATCTGTTCTAGAAAGAGAGAGAAATTTTTTTAAAAAAATTCGAGAGAGAGAGAGAAAATAATTTTTTTTTTATGTTTGAAGGTCGCCGACCGGAAAATTTTCCGGCCAGCGACCTTCGCCGGTGAAGATGATGAGATGGCGTTAAGATGAGGTGGTAGAGAGAGGTGATGAGATGGAGGAGCCTTCTAAAATCTGTTTTATTTTGAACTCCCAAAATTAGGAGCCCCTTAGCAATAAAAAGAAACATAAAAATCAATCTTATTTGACTAATTTTAAAAAAAGTCTGTATTCCCTGGAGAATTTTCTTTATTCCCAAAGCCGCGGCCTATCATAATCACTCCTTTGAAAGAAAAAAAAAACAGAAAAGTGGTATTTCATGCCATTGTGGCAACTTGAAGCATGTGGTGTCCACGGAAAAACCCTAATAAGCCACATGGCTCACAACAGGCAACACCTGTCCATGAGATAAAGATTTTAAAGACAAAGCATAACGTCTATTGTAATCCTAAGTGCAGTCTTTCTCGGATAAAGCTTGGTAAGATAAAATTTCTAAAAATTATTAGTAAGTTTGTACTTTCTAATCCTAAACAGTTCCCACTTGATTCCCCCATATATATATATATATATATATATATATATATATAGACGACTCTCTCATTCCAATCTCATTACTCATTCCAATCTCATCACTCACTCACTCTCTGAACCAACAAATTTACCAGTCCAACTTTTTCCTATTCATTCATTATCCAATAATTTTGATTACCATGTCTTGTTGTTCTCATACCAACAAAAGAATTCGCCTGAGTTCTCATCCTCAACGGTTTCATTGTGATCTCTCTACCCCATCGATGTCAAGAACAAGAAACATCAATAATGAAGAAAAAAGAGAATGTTACTTACCCTGTGACATTATATTTAGTAACATCTTCCCGAGATTGCCTTCTAAATCTCTTCATAGATTCAAATCTGTTAACAAATTATGGAAAAACACCATTGAAGATTCATCATTTCAATTTAAGATGCATCTTAATATCTTTAATGACAATCAAGAACCATGTTCGTTATTTATTATGACATCCATGAATGATTCAACTAAATCGTATTCCGATAAAGATATTGTCCCCAAGTCATCGGATTTGAAGTTTGTCTTCTTGGAGGAAGAAGAGAAGAAGATCGTCTCATCATCAATTAACAATGAAAGATCAGTGGCGCAACAGAAACAACAACAATATAAGCTTCCTACGTTATGGAATATCGTTTCACATCGGTTGAGGACATAGAGAAAAAGAAAATTATGTAAGTCCCTGTTCTGTTTTTTTGTTTGATTGCTATGTATTAAAGTCTAAGGATAAGAGGTTTTAAATTAAAATTACCATTTGATGATTCTTTTTGTAGTAATGTTTTCTTGTGGTGATTGACGTCCACTAAAGATTATGTCCTTAGAGTTAAGGATGCAATAACACTTATTTTATCATTTTTTTGTGTAATTTAGTTTTGACTTTTCTGTTCACACGTGCACATTTTTAATTAATAATAAAATATATTTTTGAAGAAAATGATGGCTTCAAATATTTGGTTGATAAGAACCTGGAATTGTGATGAATATAAGATGCTTAAATGTTTATCTCCCATGTATTTTGACTCTTTATATTATTGTCTGTAAAGAGTTTTCCAAATAGGGCTAAATCAGAGAGGCAGTCTGGAATCTAGATTCTTCTTTTTTGTTGAAATCCGGAATCTTTTGTTGAAATCCGGAATCTTTGATGGCGTCAGGGTCCCTCCTTATAATAAAAACACTCATAATTGAAATAAGATTTCACTTATTCCTTATTCGGAGAAAAAATCCTAAAAAGAAATTCCTATTTCTATTTGTAAACCTTCCTATTTAATATTATAAAAGGGAATGAAAGGGAAAAGATTATTCACAACAACTTCCAGAACAAAGAGAAGTCAGAGAAAGAGAGATTTCTGAAATGGTTCTTTCAAGAGAGATTGAAAGAGAAGAATATTGGTTGAAGAAAAGAAGATTATTAATCCTGTAAAGCAATTTAGTTTGTGGTTATCTTCTTCAACCTTTAGTAATCTAGGATTTGTTCAAATTCTTAGGAGTAAGAGATTTCTATTTTTTTTTTGTTTCTTTGTTCAGTTTATACACCATAGTTTTGGTGAAGAGTTGTTATCCAAGAGTGTTTCTACACATCTTGAAGAATTGGTCAATCCCCTATTGCTTTAAGAAAGAATTGTGTAACCCATTATTATCGTTCTAGTGGAAGATTTCTGGACTAGGTCCCGTGGTTTTTTACCTTCTATAGTGAAGGGGTTTTTTGTCACGTTAAATAATCTTGGTGTCTCTGCTTTTACTTTCACATCGTTTATCTTTATATCCCTGAACAAGTTAATTAGGTTATTTTTTTCCTAACAAGTGGTATCAGAGCCAGGTTGGATTTATTGTTCAGAAATATGGAAGTGAATACTAATCGTATGATTAGTTTAGATGGAGAAAATTATTTGATGTGGAAAGCAAAAATAGAAGATTTGTTATACTGCAAAGACCTAGCTGCACCCATTGAAAATCACGATACAAAACCGATGAAGATGGATGAAGAAGGCGGGAAGGTATTAGACCGAAAGGTTGTTGAATTTATTCGACAATGGGTAGAACCCAGTGTTTTTCATCATGTATCGACGGAGACTTCCGCCTGTTGTCTATGTAGGAATTAATTAGAAGAATTATATGATTGGAAGACCGCTGCCAAAAAGACTTACTTGTCAGAAAGCAAGGAAAATTACAATATAAAGAAGGAACCTCAATTGCTCAACACTTGAATGAGATGGAAAGTCTAGTAAATCAACTTTCTACAATGAAGTTAGTTTTGGATGATGAGTTGCAGGCCTTACTTCTTCTCAATTCTTTACCAGATGATTTTATGTCTCGACTTGTTTGGATGCTGTATTAGGTTGATATTGTCACTCACGATGATGATGTCTTTATGATTATGGTCTCTCACCCATGTTATGCCTTCCATAATTGCTATTGCCACTTTCTTCACTGTTTCTTGCTCTGGCCGTGTGAACTTTCACTTCTAATTTAGATTGAGAATCATGAATGATCAAACTGGTGCCAATAATGTTGTTAATATCTGAAAATGAAGCATCCACATTAATTTTCATTAGCAGGAGCATCAACGGTTACCATTTTGAGACTATCTTGTTGGGCATGTTTTTCCCCAATGTACTACTTTTGGGAAAATCCGTAATGTTTTTGATGCCGTCGTAGTGGTGTTTATTGTGTTTTGAAAGGAAGGGGCACATCTTGCCTTCCATATGTGCCACAATATGGTGACGAAATGAACGTCATTTGAGGTATAGCTAGTTCGATTTGAATCTTGCCATGACAGAATCTACTCGGACACAGATTGTATATTTGTGGATACAATGTTAAAGTGAAACCATATATTTTTTGCAAAGGTACAGTGGAGAAGCGCATGTCTATTGTTTCCGTGTCGGAACAATTCGGGCATGTGTAACAAGTACTTATATATTTACCTATACGATTACGTACCGGTAGAGCTCCAGAGCAGCATTTCCACAGGAAGAGGTGGATGCGAGGGATAGTAGGGACCGTCCACATGAAATTCCAATTGATGGAGGTGATCGGAAGAGGGGTTTGAGGAGTATTGAGATGTTGATACATAGATTTAATCGAGAAGTTCCCAGTCTTAGAAAGAGTCCATTTCATTAGATCATTGCATTCTTGTAGGAGGGGGATAGTCTTGATCAGATTGCAAATGGTATAGTTGAAATTAGCATTAAGGGTCTTCTTACACCAATGATTATTTTTTATGAGCTGGGAGACCTTTGTAAGACTCGAGTTCATATTATTAATGAGAGGACCTTGATGTTCCGGTATCCCGTTGACTTTCCAAATGGTAATTCTCTCCCCTGAGTGAACTTCCCAAGTTATCAGGTTGTCGATTAGCTCGTAATGCTTTCTGATGACTTTCTAGTTCCACGAATGATGATTTTTTGCAGTACCAGGGGTGTTCGACTGGGGTAATACTTGCTTGAAGGAATTTCACCCAGATTGCATCTGGTTGCGATTTGAGTCTCCAAGCTAATTTACTTAGAAGAGCAGTATTGTCTAGATGAGGAATATAGATTCCTAGTCCACCATACCTCTTGGGGAGACAGATGTCTGACCATGGTTTAGTGCAGATACCTTTGGATTTTCCCCACCAGAAGGACTTTTGACAAGTCGCTATGTGTTTGCTTATGCATTTAGGGATGGCAAAATATTGCATCTGGTATCGGAGAACGACCGCTGCTACAATAGAGATGACTACTGTGCGACCAACTTAGGATAGGAAAGAATTATGCCACTTGGAGAGTTTGGATTGGATTTGCTCAAACAGGTCATTGAACACTTTGGTTTTGTGAGCACCAATAAAAAGTTGCGCACCAAGGTATTTTTTAGATATGGAAGCATACTTAAGTTTTAGGGTTTTCATGATTATACCTTTGAACTTGGGGTGTGAGTTCTTCGAAAAAAAGATATTGGATTTAACATATTTTATCATCTGACCAGATGCATAGCAGAAGAGGTCGAGAATGTTCTTAAGGTTGTATATGTTATCTATAAAGTTTCTACCGAAGATGATACAGTCATCAGCAAACAATAGGTGCAATATCGTTAGCTCCGGATTGTTTGTAGGAAACCCATAAACTTCTCATTAATTGACTCGGAAAGGAGGAGACGACTAAGATCTTCCATCGCTAGAGTGAAGAGGAATGGGGATAAAGGGTATCCCTGTCGGATACCTCTGGTCGGGAAGAAAGTGGGACCTGGGTGCCCGTTAATGAGAACAACCATAGAAGGAGTAGAGATACATGCCTCTATCATTTTGAGTCAGTGCTCCAGAGAAGCCCAATTGTCTCATTATGTCAAGAAGGAATTTTCATTCGATCCTGTCGTAGGCTTCAGACATGTCAAGCTTTAGACTGAAGAAACCCGTACTACCTTTCATTTTATGGAAGGAGTGAATGATTTTCTGTCCAATTATGATGTTATCAGAGATTTGCCTTCTTGGGATGTAAGCAGCTTGATAGGGGGAGATGATACGATTGAGATGGATTTTTAGCCTCTCTACTCGTATTTTGGTGATAATATTATGTAGTGTTTAAAAGGCTGATTGGTCGGTAGTCTGCAGGAGTCTGAGGGACTGCAGTTTTTGGGATAAGGTAGATGTGAGTATGATTGGTGGACAGAAGAAGGGTTGTCGTTTCAAAGAAATTTTGGACTAATTGGTAAATGTCCTGGTTAACTGTATCCCAGTTATATTGGAAGAAGTACGGGGGTAACCATCAAGTCCAGGTGCCGCGTCTCTTTTCAGCCATTAAATGGCTTGGTTAGTGGGCTTCTAGTATAAAGATAAGCCCCCTGCTTTGTTAGCGGGCTCAACAAAGTGACTGAAATATTCTTTGACTGTGGGGATGTGTTTGTTAATATTGTCCAATTTGTTCTTAGTTTCAGATAGGGAAATGATGTCAGGATGATTGTAGGTGATAAGGTGTAGAAGGTGTTTGCATGTAAGGAAAGATGAAGTGCCCTAACATTCCAGCTTAATATATACAGATTGTGGACACTTGGGTCCTTAGCCTAAGGTCATGTTGCTAAGATGGATTTTGTGAAGAGAATGGAAATGGGTTGTTTCCTCACATGATATTAATCTTATCTTAATGAATTTTATGCCAGCAACCCCTTTTCCTTAGTGTTATTTTCTTTTTTGGCTCCTATTTTGTGACTAATTTTTTTGACCCTTATTTTTCGTAAATTCAGATTTGGTTCCTTTTTGTTAATACTGTCAGTTAATTTTAGTGGTTAATTTTTTGTTTCCATAATTGCGCTTGTTATAAATTCAAATTTCACCCCCTTATAAATATGGGTTGATTCCCAAAAATTTCAACTTATTTAAAAAAAACTAGGGGGCCAAAGTGAAATTTGTTTAAAAAAGTAAAAAACATTAAGGACACTTCTCTCACTTCCGTCTCATTGCCTCTCTGTTCCATGTCATCACTATATTGCCACCTCATCATCTTCTCCAGCGATTATCGCCAGCCGGTCAAAAATTTTCGGCGACCATTAATTTTTTTTCTTCTTCTCTGTCTCCTTTATCTTTCCTTTTTATCTTTTTTTTCTCCCTTTTCTCTCTTTTTTCTTCTTTTCCCTCTTTATCCATTTCTCTACTCTCTAATAGCTCCGGCGAAAGGGCTTTCGCCGGAGTTATTTAGAGAGAGAGAGAGAGAAAGAGAGTAAAGAAATGGAGAGAAAAGAGATGGAGAAAAGAAAGAAAAAAAGATAAGAGAGAGAAAAACAAGATAAAGAAGAAGAAGGTGAAGAAGAGATTAAATTTTTTTTTGTTTGAAGGTCGCCAGAAAATTTGGCCGGCCGGCGACCTTTGCCGGAGAAGATGATGATGTGGCGAGAGTGATGAGGTGGTGAGATGGAGGTAATGAAGTGGAAGAGAGAAATGAGGTGGTGCTTTTAAAAATTTTAAGATATATTTTCATTTTGGCCCCTAAATTAATTCTAACTTAGTTGAAATTATTTGGGAATGAGTCCATATCGAAAAGGGGGCGAATTTTGAATTTCTATAATTATTTATAAGAAGGGTAACTTTGGTAACAAATATGTCAAACATTAAAGTTAATTGACGGAGTTAAGAACAATGGGCCATATTTGAATTTACGAAAAATAAGAGATCATAAAGGAAGCTGGTCACAAAGTAAGGAGCCAAAAAGGAAATAACTCTTTTCCTTATCTACTCAAAATAAATCTTTATTTTTCTTTTCTTCTTCTTTGTCTTTTTTTTTTTTGCAAGTTCTTTTGTTTTTGTCTTGGCTTGAGTTTTTCTTTAGAAATCATGAGATACCTTCCTTTAATGTCCTCATATTCTTCATTTTCTCGAGATGACCAAAATGTCCGAAGTTTTTTTTCTAAGGTTTCGTTTTTTTATACCGTTGACTTCCATTTCTTGCCCTTTATGCTCACGTGAAAGATTGTTTCACTCCATTTTATTCTGAAACTCACACTTATTGTGAAAACATGGACAAGTTATTAAAATTCCACATAAAATCAGCCCAACTGTCCAAGTTAAGTGATAGAAATGTGAAATTTTCACGCTACATTAACATATCTAAAGTTAAACTTTGATAGTCCTTGAACAAACAAAAAAATAGAAACTTAACGTACTTTTAGAAGAATCTATTTAGCATATGCAACAAGTCATTAAACCTCTGTGATACTCTTAGTGTATCAATGTGAAAATTTTCACATATGAAAGCCACAAACATCAGGTCTCATATGACACAAGGACCAAACATCAAAATTATAGATCAGCTTGCACATGCAAACACATAAGGAATCAAAATAAATAAGGCCTCTCAGTTAATAGTGTTATTCTACAATGCAAGTTATACTGTAATGAGCAACATTTATGTTTCAAAGCCACATAGCCTTGCTTCCTAGTTTAATACATTTCGTCTATACTTTGCCTTAGAGACACACACTCCAAAGATGAAATCACTCAACAACGGTTCATATGCGCGAGTGCGATTGGGGTGAGGACTACGTTTGGAACGGATGATCAACACTTAAAAGGAGAGAGGGAGATTTGATAGCCACCAACATTTTTTTTCCTTTTCTTCCTCTTCTTTCCTTAAAATAAAATTACAACCTCCATTTATCTTTCTTCTCTCTTCCCTTTCCATTTCTCTCTCTACTCCTTCCCCCATCCCTCTCTTTATTTAATTCTGACAAAGGCCAGAAAGCCGACCCGGTGCCGGAAGTATTCGTTGATGATAATTTTGAACTAGCAATCGATCTTTATACTCAGGCTATTGCCGTCGATCCTTTTAACGCAGATTTCTTTGCTGATTGTGCTCAAGCCAAAATTAAGCTTAACAAATTCACCGGTCTATCGCTCTCTCTAACTTTTTCTCTCTTCATTAATTCTAACTTGAATTTCTGAAACCAATAAGGATTTAGTTAAAAGATTATTCTTTTGATTAAAAAGAGTAGTATCTATGTAGGTAGGGTTTTTGTGTCGTATGCTATTTTGAGGGTATTAGTTGAAATTGATCAGTGAAGTTGTAGTTGTTATTCCAGTCGAACAATAGTCAAAGAAGCTTGTGATTAGAAATCACAGATACATGATTGATTTGGTGATATTTGTAGTCAGAAAGATGACTTTTTTATTGCTTCATTGGAGTTTTTTTTTTTTGTTAAAGTGCTTCATTGGAGTTTGAGTAGCTAAAAGAAATTAATATAGGAAGTGTGATGAAATGAACAATCTTGCAAAAAATATTAAGAAAACTAGAGGGGAGAGAAGTGTTGTAAATTTTATTGAGTGACTACAACAGAAGTAAAAGCTCTTTTAAGAAACTTAAACATATCGAGAATCATAGTCGAGAAAAATTACAGTAGTATATCATATTGAAGAAAGAAGGAGAATCCTAAACAAATTTTTCATTGGAAAACGACTAGATAGTAAGAGAAAGAAAAAGAGGAAAAGAGAGAGAATGAGAGGAAAGAAGAGAGGAAAACACGTACTGATGGTTGAAGGTGCTGGAATGTGGAGAAGAACAATTACAAAAAGTATCGAAGGTCACTAACAATGGTCGTTTGCCGACAACCATTGTCGTAGTGGATAAAGTAAAGCAAAAATACTTGACTCAAAATGGTTTACCACTAACAATTAAAAAAGAATTGAGTCAACTAGAGTTGGCCAATTTTTAAGAAAGTCTTTACATCTCGAATACTTTTCTTACTTCCCTAAATCACCCACCAAAGAAAATGATGGTTGTAGTGGTGCCCGTAACTGGTTGTCGGAGATGAAAGAGGAAAAAAACTGAAAAAAAACATTAAGGGCTGGTGGCGTTTAAAGGAAACAAAAGATTACAATTTTTTTCACCCAAAAATTTGTACCCATTTATTTTTTTTTGTTTCCCAAAACATCAACAGACAAATGTGACTAAATGGTTGTGTGAGCTAAATAATATCATCAAATGGAATTAATTCCCAAAACTTTAAAAACATTAAAACCACCTCATATCTTCTTACTTCCTCATTTTCATCATTTTCACCTCCAACTCATCTATTCGCCTCTCCACATCACCATCTTCACCGGCCATAGTTTTCGGGCGACCATCAAAATTAATTTTTTTTGTTTTTTTAATTCTTCTTCCTATTTCTTATTCTTCAAATTTTTTCCTTCTCTTATCCTCTCTATCTTGTCTTTCTCCGGCGAAGGGAAGGGCCCCTTCGCTTCCCTTCGCCGGAAAAGTCGGATTGAAACTAGGCGAGATCTGGTTTCACTTACAAACCAGAAGAGAGTGTAAAAAGAGAAGAAAAAGAAGGAAGAAGAAGAAAAAAAGAAGGAATTTTTTTTTTTTAGTTTGAAGGTTGTCGGAAAACTTTGGTTGGCCTGCGACCTTCGCCAAGAAGAAAGTGAGGTGGAGAGAAGGAGAAATGATATGGAGGTGAAATGTGGTGAAGTGGAGGAGATGAGGTGGTTTTAATATTTTTAAGTTTTCGTTGAAGTAATTTCATTTGGCCCCTAAGGATAGTTTCGGAAAAAGTTAAAACTTTTTATTACGTGGGGCCAAATCGAGCTGCAGGACGCTTAAAGGAGCTGTAACGACGGGTTGGTCACAAATTGGAGACCAAAACAGAATTAACCATTTTCAAAAATACGTTCAGTATCGCAAAATCATGTTTATAGTGATGGTTGCACATTTAAGATTTGATTCTTCTAGGAAGAAGAACTTAATGGAACCATTTACATTCCAAGAGCCAGTAAAATAAAATAGTAAGAATCATATTGTCGGGATCTTGATGACAAAACCAATCTGGGCCTCTGAGAGCTAAGGTCAGCTCAACCCCAAAAAAGAGCTCACTCGATTTTACTCGTAAAGTCGACTGAGTGCCCTCCGCCACATGACCATTGGACTCCCGACAATCATGTAGGGGACGACTCCTGGTCGTTGGATGAGTCATAACAACCAAATTTTCTAGATTAGGATCTTTATGGCTCATCCAACCGTCCAAATTGGGTTGGTTCCCTGTATAATTTTTCTCACACTCATTTTCTCTCTGAATTTTTCTCATTTTCTTTCTATCTATTATATAATTTTCTCATTAACTCTCATTTTATCTATTTCTTCATATAATGGAACCTCAAGATGTGCAACAAATATTTGATGAAAGGTTTATGGAATTTATGTCTCCTAATTTTTCGTCTATTGAATTAGGGAATGATGATACCGAGAAAACATCACCACACGTTCCCTCAACATTTAACGAAACTTTTGATGATGCTTATGACCGGACTACAACTAAAAACACTCCGCCGATGCCGTATGCAAAAGAAGAAGATATTTTACTTGTTCATTATTATTTGAAACTTAAATATGATGCGATGACCGAAAGAAATAAAGCATTTAATGTTTTTTTTTGAAAAAAATATTCGATGAATATAATGGAAAGGCGGTCTTCGAACGTACGTTAAGGAATTGTAAATCTCGTTTCAACGAGATAAACTCTAAATGTCAAAGCTTTATTTCTATTTTGATGCTAGTATATAAAGTACATAAAAGTGGGGAAAACGATTACAATCAGGTAATTATTCAAATTTTTAATCCCTTCATTTCTATTTTTTTTCTTCATAATATAAACTTATAAAATTTGTTTCTTTCGGTAAGAAAGAGTACTTAAGGCTTTTAAAAAATGCAAAAAAGCCTTTAAGATTCAAACATGTTTAAAAAATTCTACAAACACACACAAGTGGATGTCTGAAATGCCAGGTGAGGCAACATCCGACAAAAGAGATCTTAGTTCCAATGTGAACTCAGGAATACCCTCTTTAGATCCATTGGAGGGAATACCACTTGGCCGTAAACAAGTCAAAGCAAATGCAAGAGCTGGAGAAAATTCTACAAACTCTGTTGTTAAAGAAGTCAGTGGTTCTTCAAAAACTTTAGGTGATTGATATTGGGAACCGACAGATGAAGAAGCATGCCAAATAGCAATTGCAATAGATGAAGTTGTGAAATTACAACGGGAAAATGCACGGGTACAACAATAATTTCTACGGATTCAACAAGAAAACTTACGAGTACTATAAGAATACAAGAACCACTTAATGATGTTTGATTCCAGGACTCTCGATGAAGATGGTGCACGGGTGCTTAAGGCGGCTAGAGATGCTTATGTGGCTGGTCTTCCACGAGAGCCAAGAAACCCCTACTAGTGATCTTTAGTCAGTTGGAGTCATTGTTGTTTAATCGTACTTAAGTAAATTCAAATTTTTAATCAATAAGTAGTTGAAATCATATTTAATTAATTAGTAGATGTAATATCAAAAATTTGGTTGGGTAGAAAAACTGGGAAACCCAAAATGTGAAAATTTGAAAAAAGAAAATTTCGAAAATAGTTTACATACATGTTTCGCACACTTATGTGTATCTCACACGTTTTTCACACACCTACAAAATACCACACTTATGTTTGACACATTCACAATTTTTAGACCTAAGCCCCTTCAAGGTTGGAGTTGATTTTTGAGGTTGAACCCTTTTATTTAATTATATTAAAGAAAGAGAGAAAAATTATAAGGCCCAAAATTCGGGTCAAAGTATCAAATGAAGCCCAACCCGGAACAATAATGTAAAAAAAACCCAAAAGTTGAAATTACAAAACATTTTTGAAAATTTCTGAACAAAACACAGTTTGCTTTCAACAATTTTGTAAATGTAGGAACAAATTTGTTTTTGTTCACACATAATTATATATGTTGTCACAGTTTCAAAAGTGTTGCCAACAGTTTCAAAAGTGTTTCTAACAGTTTAAAAATTGTGTTTTTTTTACATTATTATTCCCGAGTGAATTTTTTTTTTCGTATTTGGCCCCAAATCTTGGGCTTTTCTTACATAGTATTTGGGCCCAAGCCCTCCAAGATTAGAGTTGCTCTCACTCTCCACATCATGTTGTTAGGTGTTTGAAGTAAAATTTTCACTCTTCACATCTAGTTGTTTAGGTTTATATATTTTCTTATTAGGGTCATCAACACTACCCTTCCATCACAAGAGAAAAAAGAAAGACCACATGTATCTGTCATGTACATCACATGTACACTCGTACTCCTCAAGACACCATCCAAGTGCAAATGAAAACCATTCCATTAAATAATTAGTATAAAATTTTAATGTAGGACATACATTTCTAAATTCTAACAAGGGCAACAGTGGTATCAAGTCCTTACTATTTCTCCATTGCTATGCTTCAAACTCTTGTATGAGAGACTGATAATGGAGGATGCTGTATTTTTTGTACTCTTTACTATAGAGGGCATGCTCAAATTGAATGTGGACTAACTCAAGACATCACAAAAGAAAGCATTCAAATGGTAAATGAAGCAAAATAATATGCACACCTAAGATTTTATTACTAACCAAGTACACTAAAAACTCGAAACCAGGACTTTAAGACAACAATACGACACGAAAAGGCAAATAAGAGATAGTTTTAGACTTATGATAGGTCCCATAAACAGATACCCAAATACTTGAAAAACAAGCCAGATATCCGTTTACAGAACATAAACTGCAGAAAAAGGAAAACTTTATGACATAAACAAACTAAAACCATACCCAAATATCCAAGAAGTAGACTTATTCAAGTTCTTTGACACATATTCTTCGGTCTCTTCTGTCGGAAGCTTATATGGTAGGAATGTAGGATGAATTGAAGAGAGTTGATCCGAGGATATCATCATAAAAGGTAAGTTCTTCATGGGTCTGGCTTGTTTCTGCTTCTGGGCTGTTATCAGTGCTACTGTTGAATAGTGATCCACTAGTAGTTTTTGGAAGAACCCCAGTTGAGGATGATCCATCACTTGAACTTCCACCCCAAGCATTCATCAAATTTGGGCCAGGATTTTTACTGTTTCTAGTGGCGTTCAGAATTATGTCGAGAGGCCCGTGAGTGCAAGTCGGGCAAGAGAATGCATTCCAGTTCTCCTCCAAATTTGTTAGTTCATTTGGAAAGTAACCTGCCTCTGGCCCAGTATGATTTGGATCAAAGTCATCTCCTAATAGCATGGGTGAGAGATCATGGCCCTCATGGATAGGTGAAAAGGATACTAAGGGGAAGTCTGAACCAACAGGGATGGACATTGGGAGTTGGTTGGGATTTGTTTGGATTTCACTTGAATCAGGCAAGTTGATGGATCCAAAGTCAGAAGGGTTCTGCAAGAATTCATCGGCGAACAGTGAAAACGGGTCTTGAAGTTCTGGCCATGTAAGGTCGGAGGCGGAACCAAAGTTCTGGCTGCTTATGTAGGAGTTTCTCTGTGAAGGATTCGGAAGGGAATCCAGTGGGACGGTTCCAAATTCTCCTGCGAAGGGTTCTTCGAATGGGTTGTGTTGTCCAGGAAAGGTGAATGAATGGTCTACAGGCCCAAGGTGTACTGTAGGTAGTACGATGGATTGGACCTGCGGCTCTTGAATTTGAATACCCATGTTAGCTTTGTTCAGAAAATCCCTGTAGAACAAAATAAACCATCAAATTCCAGTGGATCGAAGAAAACCCGATATAAACTATTACAAGAGAAGTCAATCTTTCTTACCTATTATAGGTTTGGGTGTTTGCAGAAAGATCAACAAGACCTTGTTGAAAGCTCTTGACTTGATTTTCCAAAACATTTCGGATGTTGAATACATCACCAGCAGCGACAACAGATGATGAAGGTATGTTGTTGTTGGACCTTGGAACCAATGTTGAGGTGTCGGGTTCAGAAGCGGCTTGGCCTGTTTGGCCTTCCACAGGCTTTCTTGAACGATGGCGGCCTCTGTTTAAGTGTCGCGCACAGTATTTCTGTGTACTAACTGCATTTCTTGAGCACCGCCATTTTTTCCCATCGGTTCGACGACACCTCATAGGGTCAGGATCAGTGTCGCTCGAGAAGCCCATAGTGTTAACCCTCCACCCTACTAAGAATCATAAAGTTCATTAGAAACACAAAATAGAAACGAAACATGAAAGGTGATAGATCAAAATCTCACATAATTTCGACTCTAAATTTACATAATCAATAACAATTTTATTCAAATCTAGGGAAAAATGATGGTTTAACACAAGAAAATTACTGTTTAGCTTAGGAGAAGATGAAATTACCATAAGCTTTTTGGACATGCAATCAAACCAATCAAACATATATAGACTAAGATCAAATTTTTTGATTTTAAAACATCTTAAACTATCTGAAATAAGAGGAAAAACTTACAAATATTGGAACTTTTGATAGTTGGAGTGAGTTCTTTTCTAATGGAGATGAGTAAGTTAGAAGGAACAGGAAGTTTAGCCTCCATGTACTTGTAGATCAATACTTGTTGTTCTAGCTCCAACCATTGATTTGGTGTGAATGGCCATGTAAGTCCTGCATAAACTCCAACCATGCCTGAACTCATAGATAAAATAGAAAAGATGAGATTCCCAACAAGAAAAAGAAAGTAAGAAATGGATCTTCTTCATGAAACCAAGTTACTTACTTTGTCTGCAACTTTTAAGGAAGCTAAAAGAAAGATATAAGTTTGTTTTCATAGAAGAAGAAAAAAAAGAGAAACATGCAGAAAGAAAGAAAGAAAGAAAGAGAGAAGTTTAACCAATCAAATAGGTTGCCTTTTGCCCTTCTCTCTCTCTCTCTTTCCACTTTTTACTCTGTTTTTCCTCACAAGCATATCAAATTGGATGAAAAATGCAATAACCCATCTCCCAAAAAGATCACAAAAACAAATTTTTTTTTTTCAACAAAACTCCCCAAAAAAAACTAAAGATCATTATAAGACCTCTCCCTTGCAAGTTCCAACAATATCACAACCCAAATATCCTCTAAGTACTAATTCAATCCCCAAAACAAAAGAATCAATCAAACCCAAATAAAAAAAGATCAATAAAAACCCATTAGTTTAATTTTCAATACTAACTAAAAAGATTCAAACTTTTATAATCTCCCTATCTTCAATACTAATAAAAAGGTTTACCAAACCTGCATATTAAATGAATAGAATTGTCTATTTTTGTACCTCTATTTTGATAATAAGAGTAAGGAGGAGGAATTTTTGAGCTTAAGCTTCTCTGCAATGAACAAGTAAGAAGATGACCAAATGAATTAATTAAAGGATTGGGAGGTGAGAAACCAAGCATTTGTTTCTGTGGTTGATGATTAGAAGAAGAGAGAGGATTAGATCTTTGTCTTCTTTGGTTTCTCTTTTCAATCTGCCTTTTCTTCTTAGCAAGTTTAATGCTAGTCCAATTAGCTTTGTCACTAGACTCTGATCTTCCTTTCTTGTTAGAACAAGATCCATTTCCAGTTTCAATCTCATGATCCAAGCTGAGAAACCCATTTTCAGAATCCACCATTCTATTGAAATTCAGTACTTCAAATTCCTGTCCTGTAATACCACCAACCTATAGAACATCAAAAGTGAAAGATTGAAACATGGGTTTTTCTTGAAATGAAGATTGAGTACTAAAATAATGAATTTGAGGGAACAATTTAGAGGGGTTTTTTGTGGGTTTAAGCTCTGTTTGAAACGAAAACCTTGCTGATTTTTTTTGCTTGTGGGTTTAAGGAGATATTGGTTTTTGAATAGGAAAATAAGGGGGAGAGAAAGGAAGAGAGAGAGAGAGAGGGAGAGAAAAGTGAGAGAGAGAGAGAGAGAGAGAGAGAGAGGAGTGAGAGAGAGTAGACAAAGTTGTTACTAAATACTCCACTGTTTAGGAAATACTTACAAAATTACCCATTTAGTTTTTGTATTTTTATTTTTATTTCTTATTTTTTTTAGCCTCTATTTACAACTACCTCATAAATTTGTTAATTAGTAGAGGTTTGAATATTTATGTGAAAAAATTATTTGTTTACAAATCATTTTTAATAAGGAAATTGAAAATAGTTGAGGTAACGTGTCGTTAGATCACTGAAAATCTGCAAAATAAATAACGACGCTAAATAACGATAGAAGTCATAACATTCGAGTAAATCATTTCAACTTATGGAACATTTTAAAAGGAAATTATTCCATTGATTACATCACGACAATGGGTTTTGACAGACGTCACAGTCTGACACTCAAATCTATCAAATTCTGATTATCTTCAGTTATTTATCCTTAACTGGTGTCAGTGACAGTATTTATCTGTAACATCACGTGACATGAAAAAAGAAAATCAAAATTGTTTACCTTCTATCATAAAACCTAAACTAAAACCTAATTGCTTTGGGTAACTGTGACACCCCAAGTTTTTGGGGTTATCGATATTGTCTTCATTTGAGACAGCTCAGGTCCAAGTCCAATGGTACGAGATTTTGTTCTTGACAAAGGCTCGACGAGTCCACCTAAAAGGCCTTGGCACTTACTAAATTGAGCGTTCACCTATAATCTAAGCGCTAGACACTTTCCTGAGCAATGTGAGACTATCACAATCGTTCGCCCTCAGTGAAGAACCGTAATTAGCCCAAACCTTAACAATTATTGATATTTTTCCCGTTTTAGACACCTGACGTCAACCTCACAAATACAAGGTTTTGTTCTTGACGAATGCTCCACGAACCCACTCCAAAGGTCTCGGCACTTACTAAACTTGAGCATTTACCTTTAGCTTCGGTTTTAGACACTATCACAATAGCAAACAAAATGTTTATTAATTCTTATAAAAATATAATTTTTTTTTTAAAAAGCGTATTAATTAGTGGAAATGCCAAGGGTGTTTATGTCATAATATAGGAAAGTAGAGAAAGTACATAAGGGAAATGTGATGGGTATTATGTCATTTGGGTATAATCCTTCTAATTTGTCTTTATTAGGGATTTTTTATTATTGTTTTTTCTTGCTAACTCCGCTGGCGGTTTTAATATTCCGTCTCATCTTAAAATGAGGGTGGAAAACGAGTGGGGGGTTTGCATGAAACAAAGTCTAGTCGACACATGTACCCTCTCAGAATCTTGAAACTGCCCAACCGTTGCACCCCTTCAAACCTAACTCTTTTATCTTTTATCTTCGAGGTAATAACTAGAAAGGCCAAAGTAATATTAAAAATGAGTAGAAAAGCACAAAACATTTGAAAATTATTATTCCGGTCAAAAAGTATACAAAGACTAAATTATCTTTTTTTGTCTTTTTGTGTAACTACATTTTTTATTTTTCTTTAAACTTTAAATTGATATAACTTTTGTTTGAGATGTCGGATTTCAATAAAAATTATATATTTAGAAATGGTTTTTCATTAGCTTTCAAACAAGATCCACTTTCAATACATTTTTTTGAAAAAAAAACCCAGAAAAAATGACATTTTTTCCCTTACGATTTTCTGCAAACACGTGTTTGCAACAATCTGTTCTGCAAACATGTGTTTGCATTTGCGATTGCAACAAAAAAATAGTCAGAACTTTCCATAAAAATCGATTGAATCACAAAAACTATTGTTGGTTTGAGCTAGTTTTCTCTCTTTCTTTCACACTAAGAAAATATAATCTCGAAGCCTAAGCACAAAGACAACGGCATTCGCGAATCAAGCTCATTACCATTAACACATTCATTTAAAGTTTAAACATATTAATCATAAAAGATTAAAAGGAGTCACTAATTTGAACTATTTCTCAAATTTAACATAGTAAAAATGTCATCAAATCCACAAAAAAAAAAGAATCAAATAATCAAATAATCAAAGCCATTACCAAATCGAACAATTTTTCTGCTCTTAGTTTGATTTCAAACAACAAACAAACCATTAAAGAAATGCTTAAAACTAAGAGATCATCAAAACCAAATAACAGAAATACCCAAAACCTCAAATTTATCCTGAACCAAATTTTCTCCTTCAATTTCAATTTTCACATTATAACAAGACATATTCTTAAAACCTTCATATCCAAGCATTACCAGTTCTTCGTAATCTGTTTTAGAGAGAGGATATTGAATCTACTGTTAATCGGAGAGCACCTTCTCCTAACAACAGATGAGATGAATGAGATAGGTTTAAACGAAGATTGGAAATCAAAGAGTGAAGTACGAAGAATCCGAGATGAAAACAAGAAGAAGAAGAAGATTCCAAGGTTGAATGTCGAGAAGAAGAAGCAGATAAAAATCCTAATTCTTTTGGGGGTTTTTGAGAAAGAATGAATTCTAATGGAAAGGGTATTTCGGGAATACAAATAATAAAAATGACCTGATTTATAATTCTTCATATTATTTTATACCTAATGTATCATTACTTATAATATTATGGTAACTTTTAGTTAATAGAATAAGATACTGGTTTTATGGTTATTATTAATAATTGTTTGACTTAAACAATCATTTTCCATTTATCTTTTCTGGTAGGAGTCACAAAGGAGGAGCTACTAGCTAGAGGGGTTGAATGAGGATTTCAGGTATGCATAGCTAACTCAAACAAAGGAAGAATCCGCTACATAAGCATTAATTGGAAGGTTGAACAGTTGGACAAAGAAAGGAAGTGATACTGCCAAATGAGGGAAAGAACTTCGAGATAAATAAACAAAAATTTCTGCCGTGATGATTAGGGGCGGACTCACGTTGGGGCCTATGGGGTCATGTGCCCCAAGACCCCGAGTCAAAAAACCCTATAACCCCATAGTTTTATTGCTTAATATACATCCTATTGCACCAATCAATCACTAATGAATAGTTAGTTCACTGAAGTTGTGCTAAGTTTACCACGAAAAAGTTCCTAGGTTCGAGCCCCACCATCCTCGCGCCCTTTCAAGTGGTATTGGCGCCCATCTAAAAGATTTGAGGGCCGATTATGAAGAAATGGGACACTAATAACACTTTGGGCAACCTTTTTAAAATTACTCATTTGTTTTTTACCTTACTTCTTTTTGTGTGTTTATCATATGACACTTTAAATTTTCTTTTTAAATCCAATTTTCTAATCAGATTCTCTTTCTTTAATATTCTTTTGTAAATTCAAGTTTGACTTCTACTTTTGCTAATATTCATCCAACCTCGAGTAACGTTATTTGTATCCTCATATAACTCATATGCCATCTTCATCCTTTAATTTTGTATATATTTTCTTACAATATGTTTTTTTACATTCACTCTTATCTCTCTTCCACTTCTTCCTTAATTTCTTTACAGCATATGGGTTTGTGAAAAAAAAAATTAAGATAAAAGGTCGTAAATATTTATTTTTATATAATTTAACTACACTAATTATTATTTATTTAGATTTCGTAGCCTAATTAGTTCAAAGCAATCTTATGACATATATGGATCATTAATTTGAAAGTTTCTTTTGGTAATTTACTTATAACTAATTTCGGTAGAGATTCTTAATGATGCTCGCCAGTTTTTGAGATTAATGATGGTATTTGTTTTTTTTATTATTTTAACACATAATCAAATGTGCCCCCACAAAGAGAAATCACTGGGTCCGCCACTGGTGATGATGAGCAAGATCTTCAAAGGCTAAACCACCGTTCAAAGACAAGTCACGTGATGAAACGCACGACTACAATCAGAGCGAGGTAATTAATAAAATCATAGGCTCAATAGAAAAACACCTATGGAGGAAACCGCTCGACAACTCTCGAATAAGTTTCCACGAAGTCAGAAAATCACACTATTGGTTAAAATATGTCGAGCGGTTCTCAACACAAAAATAACTTAGTTGGGCTCAACCGACAACTCTAGCTCGGGTAAGCATCAAAAACTCATATTTAATAACCATGGCCAATTGTTTATTCATTTTTGAATAAGAAATAGATAACAAGTTTTACTACTCCTTAGTCTATCTCCTCTCGACTAAAGAGAGGGAGGAATCGTGAAGACCAAAACATTGGTCGTTAATTGACAAAGTCAATAAGTCAATGAAAGACTACAACTCAAACAGGTCAACCCGTGTCCAATTCACCGGGGAGGTGAATCCGAAACAACTTTGTCACCTAAGCTCAGAACTAGGATGTCGATACAGATCTCTTAGGCGCCTCAAGTCATGCTCTGACTCTAAAAGAAATCAGGTTAACCCTGGTCATAACTATGCTTTAAGTGTTGGGACAATAAAGGAGGTCTATGCAAATCAGCTCGCCGCTTAAACCTATCTTGCATCAAGTCAAGGAAGACGAATTCGAGTCAAGGTTTGCCCAACCTAAGCCCTGACCTGATTTAAGGCCTTGGGTGGAGAAATCAACGGATCAAAGTAACATGAAATGTTGAATCACGTCAGAACGCCAACTTTTTATATGCGATCTACAAAATCGGCAAAAAGATCTATCAAATACGAAGCATGCGCAAACAAGGAAACTTATCATTTTTACGATCGTCAAAGCATGATTTCATCCAAGTCGGTGATTCGATACCGCATCATCTCGGTCAATCATCATAGTTAGTCAACCGAGGTAAAAAATTTCGTCAATCGCCATAATCCTTCATGCAAGGTTCAACTTCTAAATTCAAACTTTGAATTCAATTCTTTAACTGCAAAAACAAATTACTGGCTTGAGCATCAGAGAAATTTCTGAATTTTTTGCAGGTTCTGTCCCCAGAATCACGAAGAAAAATTCACTATTTGTTTTATTGAATCCCTATTACCCGAGTGATAGCCTAAAATTCATGTTTGGACATCATCAATTTTTCCTATGTTTAGATCCACATTTTCAGAGGGCAATTGAATTAATTTCGTCCTCATGGCTCTTTGACTGTACCAACTACAATGTGTTGTTTTCCTGGGTCTCTTTTAAGATAATAGTTCTTATATCTTTCTATTTAAACAAAACAGAGTACAACCACTTAGTTTTCTTTCGATCTGATAAATCAGAGAAATAGCTATCTTCTCTAAACTAACTAAAAATGGTGAAAACAATGATTATTAAAATGAAAATGTAACAAATATCCGAGTCGAGGGTATCTTTTTCCTTAAGACAATATACACCCTGTATATTAGTACCAACAGTAATGGTGTATGTCTCTCAGGATAAAACGGATCACCTATCAAGTTAAAGATGATACCTCTTAGTTATGATAGTCTGGCGAACTTTGTAAGCAATACGAACATCTGAACAATGGTCCTTAAACTCTAATGCTTGAAAATGAATGCTCAGGAAATGTTCAAAATTGATGTATTTGTTTGTTGAATTCTCATGGTATTTATAGGGGTATTTGCAACACTGCATATGGGTGCCTATATACGAATGGATGTTTCCAACAGTCACACTTGAATGTTGGGTTTCAGGTTTAGTTTCGACCATCAGATCTCAACGGATCTATCTAGATCCAGTGCCAGGAACGTCTGCCGTTAGATCCCCAACGGATCTATCAAATCCGTTGATTACATCTCCATCGTCGGATCAAATCTCTACTCTTAAAAACGAATGGCTCCAATCGCTCATAGCGACGATGCGCATGTGCAAAATGCGTGTGGGCGCTTCCAAAGCGCCCTATATGCCCACGCCACGTGCGTTGTGTGGTTTGCACACCCAAACCACGCAAAGCAGCCCATCGTTCCAAAAAAATCTATTATTAGTATGTGGACAAAGTCTATATAAGGATGTAAAACTTTCTTTATTTATCCAATACAATACTAATAATCAAACTACACATTGTAGTTATCCTTATATATTCCCTAAGTAAATCAATGATAACATTCATATGAAATCGGTTTTTGACAAACTTTATGTCTAAATTCAAGAGCTCGACGAGACGAATCCAATGATACATCTTAATCCTGATTGGGACAATGTTTGGTTGCCCAAAATGGCAAAAAGCAGATCCAATTTCTACACAATCTCTAGTCTAACTTATCAAAATTATTAACTTCTTCACGTTTGTAGGTTTTACTTAGAAAGTCAATTAGCTCCCTCGAGACAAATGACTAAGGATGTAAATTAGAGATAAACAATCGAGATACTAACATACCCATCACTCGCTTAAATTGAAAAACTTAGGAGCATTAATCTGAAAATAACGATCATGTAGATCGGTCTTAAACATCAATTGTATTATCCACCTACAAATACTCGACCATATTCAGGTAATACACAGCTGATAATCCAACTAGTGACTAAGCCATTGCATATTTCCCATGAATGCAACTCATTTAGAGAATACAGTTTCAATAAACTAAGATTATGAAATCGTATTTATCTTTGACTCGCAGAGTCAATTTCATTTTGCTTGACCATGAGGCATAGTTATCTCTGACAAAAAGAATAGGGTGATAAGTTTTGTGTTGGGAGAATTTGAATGGTGTAAATCATACAGACCAAAAGAGTTCGATTGTATAGGGACATGAGAAATCAGATCATGAGAAGGAGCCATTAGAATCACCTAAAAAAAGTGATGACTCTTATACAACTAGAAAACCGAGTTCTATAATGACATAGTTGGAGAATAATTGGTTTATTCATTAGAAATTTATGTACATTATTATAGAGATTTACAAGAAGTGATAAACATTAGAAGGATAACTACAAATGAAGTATATGATCTATTTGGATTTTCCTAGAAATCCTGGTTGGAACGACTTGTTAATAAGGGGTCCTTTGTGCTTATTGTGTAACCAATAAGAGCATCTCTATCTCAGTCTCAACAAAAAAATAAAATAAAAAAATAAAAAAAATAAAAAAATAAGAGCATCTCTAATGAGACACTCAAACTCTAAAATTTAGAGTGTCACATAAAATTATAGAGTTCTTGTTACACACCCATATCTAATGGCACACTTTATCAACACCAACAACAAGTAAAGAGGATGAAGATTGGTAATGGTGGCACACTTTATCAGCTGAGAAAGAGAAGAGGTGACAATCATTCATTTATAATAAGAATCAATTTAAATGACTCTAAGAGAAATGATAAGATAGTCTTTCTTTGGTGTAGGAAGGAACATCTAAATATAGTAGAAAAATAAGTAACTAAAAATTAGGTGTATGTCTTTAATCTTTATGGTCCACAGTTGCAGTTTTTGGCTCACAGTATCCATTGTTTATTATGAAACTGAAAGAATGTTCCAATTAAGGGCCCGACTAAAAGCATTCAACATGCTATTCGCAACCGAGCGAGGAGATTGACCTTAGTCAATCTTCTTTGACACCTATGGGCATCAAGAGATAAAAGACACCAATCTGACACCAGTCCCAAAGACCCGTCCGAGACTAGAGGGTATTTTCAAGAGAGAACTTCGAGTTACTATCGATCTTGCCCTCACTTCACTTCAAGAAAATTATCTTGATTTTGGTGCTAAACAAGTATGGCAACGTCTAACTTAATTTGATCGTTCAATATTAGATCTAAATATGATTTGTGTTATAGGTTTGATGAATTAAAATTACTAATTTTGGACTTTATATTCCAGATCTTTAGCAGTGTCCTATAGTGGTTCCTTGGCGTGATGATTGATTTTTTTTTTTTTTTGTTGAGAAGAAAAACAACCAAAGAAACAGACAAGAGAACCTAATTAAAAGTTGAAAGTAAAGATTCTGGAAGATCTGATAGAGCCAGCCAAATCCATGTTCCCAAATTCATGCGACTCCATTTAGCTAAATGATCATCTTTAGCGTTTCCTTCCCTGTTGATGTGAGAGTATATAACTTTGATGAAATTTCCTTCGAGCTGACGAACTTTGTCAATGAGCTTGCCTGCTTGCCAACCAATATCTGCCTGATCCCTGTTGAGAGTTTGAACGATATTACTATTATCACTTTCAATATGAAGATAGGCAATATTCTTTGATGTCGACCATTGAAGAGCTTTGACAATTGCCCAACATTCACATTCTTCTGCATTTTGGCCTCTATAATTACATGCCGAGGCCGCGAGAAAATTGGCTTGGTCATTGTACATAACACAACCAATTCCAGCAAATTCCTTCCCGTCCATAAAAGTGGCATCTACATTAATCTTGATGTACGGAGCTTTCGGAGTAGACCATAGGATATTCCTTTCATGTGGTTGAGATGGTAAAGGGTTCTTGAGAAGTTTCGGTGTGCTATGGACTTGATCTATAATCATCATGGGAAGAACCTTCGTATTAGAGAAGCATTTATCACACCTCGCTCTCCATATCTGCCATAGTATATTTGCGAAAAGACCGCAAATCTGCTCATCAATATCTTTCCATGAAGTAATCCAGTCAAGAAGATTAGTAATGTTGCCAGAAATAATATTAAAATGAAACCATACCACAGTAGCCAAATCACAATGTAAGAGTACATGTATCATTGTTTCTGGTTCCCGACAAAAAACACAGTCAAAGTTATGACCAATAAACTGCCCAATTTTACCTCGTACTGGTAAGCTGTTCGTACAACATTTCCAAAGGAATAGTTTGATTTTTGGTTGAATAGGCAAATTCCAAATGAAGTTCCATTCCTTGATATCATAGTCATAATGTTCAGTACGTAAATAATAATACATGAATTTAATGGTGAATTTACCTGATTTGGTAAGCGACCATCGTGCAATATCTTCCATCTGATCATGTAGGTTTATGCTCAAAATAGAATTACATATATCACTATCAAAGCACTGGTTAATTATATTCGTATTCCAATGGTTATTAATAATAAGTTGGAAGACCTTTGTAAGGTTACTATTAGTGATGTTACATATGGGAGGAGGATGATTAGGGATCCAATAATCATACCATATGTTAATGTTGGTACTTTATTAATATCCCAAAAGGTTAATTTGGTAACTTTGTCAACTTGTTTGGAGATGGATTTCCAGAACCACGAGTGGTGGTTCTTAGCCCTTATAGGTTTATGATCTTTGGTGAAGTATTTAGCCTTAAGAATATTAGCCCAAGGAGAACCATGATCTTTGAGAAGACGCCAAACTAACTTTCTCAAAAAGGCTTGGTTATCAAGAACTGGAAAACGAAATCCAAGGCCTCTTTTTGGAAGACAAATTGTAGACCAGTTAATAGTATGAATCGATTTAGATTTTCCCCACCAGAAAGTTCTTTGAAGAACCTCAATGCGATTACTTATACCCTTAGGAATGGCAAAGCATTGCATTTGGTATCGGGGAACAGCCGCAGCTATCGTATTGATAACAATAGCACGGCCAGCTGGAGAGAGGAGAAAAGTCTGCCATTTGAAAAGTTTATTTTGAATCTGGGTAGTGAGGGAAGAAAACAACTTCCTTTTATTAGCTCCTATGAAGAGATGAGTTCCGAGGTATTTGTCCAGATTGGAGGATTGGTGGACCTTAAAGTTACGAATGATCATACGTTTGAATTTAGGATGGGTGTTTTTCGAAAAGAAAATAGTAGACTTGGTGAAGTTGATCATCTGTCCCGAAGCTAAACAGAAGGTATCCAAAATATGCTGAAGTGAAGTGATATTAACAAGGGAGTTCTGACCAAAAATGATACAGTCATCAGCGAAAAGAAGATGCTTAATAGTAATATTGGTTTTGGGGATAGGAAAACCTTGAAAAGGTATGGCATTACCATTGGTTTCAAGAAGACGACTGAGACCTTTCATGGCAAGAGTAAACAGGAAAAGAGAGAGAGGATCGCCTTGCCTTATTCCCCTACTTACATTAAAAGTAGGGCCAGGACGACCATTGATAAGAACTGCCATAGTCGAGGTAGAAATGCAGGTGTGAATGAGGCTAATCCAATTGGAGTTGAATCCCATCCGTCGCATTATGGTTTCTAAAAAATTCCATTCAATTCGATCGAAAGCTTTCGACATATCCAGCTTAAGCGCAAAATAACTCTTCGATCCTTTGATGAGTTTAAAGGAATGGACCACTTCTTGGCTGATGATGATGTTATCAGTTATCTGCCTCCCGGGAACATAGGCAGCTTGAAAAGGCGAAATGATATCAGGAAGCACAAGTTTAAAGCGATTAGCCATAATCTTGGTGATGATTTTATAGGTTGTATTCATAAGACTAATGGGACGATAGTCAGCCGTGGTCTGAGGGGTTTTGGTTTTAGGGATGAGACAGATATGAGTATGATTTACCTACTCAGGGAGATGATTATGAATAAAAAATCCGAAACTAGCTTGATGATATCTGCTTTCACAGTATCCCAATTAGTTTGATAGAAAAGAGGTGGAAAACCATCAGGCCCCGGGGCCGAATCAGCTTTAAGCGACATGATGGAAGCATAAATTTCCTGATCCGGAGGAACGCAAGTAAGGGCAAGATTAGTAGAGTCGGTAATTTGTTCTATGAAGAGATCCAGTAATTCATCAGAGACAATCGAATCCGAAGTAGTGGAAATGTTACAAAGATTGGTAGAGAAGATGTTAGCAATATCTAATGCCTCCTGAACCCAATTACCATTATTGTCCTTAATAGCCGTAATGCGGTTCTTCCGATTCCGAATAATAGCTTTAGCATGGAAAAATTTGGTGTTTTCATCACCCAGATGGATATTGTCATTCCTAGATTTCTCTTTCCAAAGGCTCTCAAGCTGATTATAGGCTTCTTCTAATTGAAGAGTTAAATCATGAACATTCTCACAGCTATCAGCTTGCTGAAGAGCCTCAGTAAGAGCACGAATCCGGGTATCTAGGTGACCAAACACTTGTTTAGTCCACCTAGCCAGATTAATCGCTAAATGGTTCAGTTTAGGTTGGATAGACTAGTGATTGGGAGGCCAATGATCTCTGATAAAGTTCCCACAATCCGGATGGGACATCCACGTCCTAATGAATTTGAAAGGATGCTTACCGAGATTAGCAGAAGCCGAGGTAGTCAGAAGAATAGGAATATGATCCGAACCAACTCCCGGCAGATGGGTAACCAGAGAAGAGGGAAAGTCCGTAAGCCAGGAATGATTCGTGAGGGCTCGGTCTAACCTCTCTTTAATGAGAGTGCCTTTAAATTGCCGATTGGTCCAAGTAAAGGTGGTGCCCTTATAACCCGCATCCCTAAGGCCTAGGTTATTAATCCTCTGATTGATCTTAGTGACCTGGCTAGAAATCTCGTTTCTACCTCCCTCCTTTTCCGAAGGATGCAAAATGGTGTTGAGATCACCAATGACCACCCATGGGACCGTGGACTCCATTTTTTGATTACTAAGGGTAACCCATGGGGTCATTCGGTTATTCCGATAAGGACTGCCATAGAAGCCCGTAAGCACGAAACTGTTACCATTATCGTTGTGGGTACATCTGGTGTGAATCATATGATCATCAACATATACGGTATTGACCTCATAATCATTGGTCCAGTAAAGAACCAGACCACCCGCTTTATTTTTTGGCTCCACCACTACAAGATTATAATTGGCATGAAATTTAAGAACTTTATTAAGGTGATTAGTGGTGCTTTTGGTCTCTGAGAGAAAGATAAAGTCAGGTCTGTGGGTCTTAATTAACCTATAAAGATGCTTACGATTCAAGTATTGCCCGCAACCACGAATATTCCAGGCTAAGATGGACAAGTCTGGTTTTGGTTGATCCATGAAATAACTAAAGGCACCCCACCAAGAGAACAAAGAACAAAAGAGGAAACAGAAGCAGAACCACAAACCAGGAAAAAGTAAAAAGAGAGAAGAAACTGCTAGGAATAAAAAAAACGAAAAAGCAATAACAAGAAAACTAAATTAACATTAACATAATAACTAGAACATTAACATAACAACTAGATAATCATAAATATATCACACAAAATATAACCATTAAGATGCAACTATCAGACTGGTACTAGCTGCCAAAGGGCCAAAAGGGAAGCAACCTAACAAGAGTCTAAGTCGACCCTGAGAGTAGACTGCAGCAAGCCTCTGATTCAATAAGGATCAAAGGCAAGCTCTATGGCTGCTGGTACCAGGAAGGAACAAACAGCAACTCTATCCAAGAACAAGAACTAAACAAAGTAAACAGCACAAAACAAAACAAAAAAAAACTAAACTTGCAACACAAAACCACAAAAAAGATGGAGCTAGGTATTCTGAACTGGTGGGTTTACACCATCCCCTTCTTCCCCTTGCACTAGAATGTTCAGACTACGAGACAAGATCATCGACTCCTCAAGTAGAGTCTGAGTTTCCTGGTTATCTGAGAACATGGCTTGAATCTGGTTATCCTCCTCTGAGTACTCTGATGAACTAATGGAATGGTGACTTACTTGATCATGGTTACGTTTACCAGTTGGGTTGAAAAGAAGGTGGGGAGGAGTGGGGTGATGAACAGGAGATGGAGGTGGGGCAAGAAGAATGGGTTCTACTAGATCAGGGGACACGATGATTGTATCGTCCATAGTATCGTCCATTGGATCGGAGTCGGACTGCTCATCATCACCCGAGAAATAGTATTGAAGTGGAGAGGGACAACGATTCAGAGGATGTTCAACAATTCTACAGTGTTGGCAGATCGCCCCTGGAAATTTCTTGTAACTTATCTTGATCTCCGAAATCGTATCATTAAAGATAGGATTGATGACAGCCAGCAGTGGTGATCGAACATCATATAAGAACTGAATTCGAATGACAGGATTGTTTACACACCCTAGGTTACGAGGACGGATTTGGATAATCTTACCCATACTTTCAAATAGGGCATCAAGATCAACTTTGTTCTGTATCGACTGCGGAATCCGATATAAAGTACACCATAAAGGCTCATAGAATAAGTCATCTGAGCCCTCTGTAAGTGGAAACTCAACCTGTTTAAGGACCAGCAGCAAACCCCGAAGAATCCAGGGCGTCCCGAAGTTGAGAGCATTAAGGACGAAGAGGCTTTTGGGTTTAATCAGAAACGTATTAATAGGACCTTGGGTTAGGGCATAATCGCAGTCTCTAAAGAAACGAGATTGTGGATACAGAAGACTCTTGATGAAATTGAGGGAGGCCTCATAAGGATTGCACCATCTGGCAACAAAACCTTGAGAAATAGGTTGTAGTTCTGGTATGATTGAGGGTTTGTTAAAACGAATGGAAAGGCGACCACGAGAGGTAAGAGTGGATTGAGAGGCCATTGATATTGATAGGATGAAGAGAAAAGGGAAAGTGGTAGAGTGAGGAGAGGATGTACTGAAGCTTGACTGGTGGTGATTTAATAAGAGAAGGGAGGAGGAGCCGGACAAACCACTAAGGACGATAACCAGGAAACTCCAATAAACCATGATTATAGTGCATGCAAGGGGATTGGGGGGATGTCACCACCAGAGCAGCCTACTCTCGAGCTCCGGTGACGACTGCCCACATTCTAGAGAGAGAAATGGGGAGAAAAGACAAAAATAAGACCATGCAGCAAGGAGAAGATGAAGAGAAACTAGAAGAAGAAAGAGAAAGGAACGAGAGAGAGAGAGAGAGAGAGAGAGAGGGAGAGAGAGAGAGAGTAAATGTGAAATACCTTGATGGATATGCGCAGGGACTTGACGGTTGAGTGTCCGAGACGTTTAAACCTGCCCTTCTTTCTTAACTCCGAGAGGAAATGCACCCAATCCTCGTTACTGTTGTCCTCGGGAAATAGGTAGTTGTGGATCTTTGAGTGGATCCGCTATCTCGCCGATCGAGTTTCTCAACTGGCACTTTGAATGCTGATGCAAATAACTAGGGAGGCTCAAAAGTGATTATGAACTTTTCGACGGATCTAGTGATGATGCTGTTTCCCGAGAGAGAAGATTGCACTCCTGAAGTAATTACGAGACAGAAAGAGGTTTGTGGGGGGGGGGGATTGCAGTGAATGCGCCGCCGAGGAAGGTGAAAGAGGAAGATGAAAAGGAGGAAGATGATGCTAAAAAGAAGGAGAAGAAGAAGAAACGAAGAAGAAAAGAATAGAGCGGCAGGCGGAGGGGCCCGGTCGGCGCAAATAGCATTTTTTTCGGGTGCCTTTAGCCGGAGTTAAATAGTGGAGCTAAAACGTTCACACAAAGATGGGGCATTGCTGGACTTTTTCTTCCTTCAAGTCAGTGAGCTCATTTTAGTCCAGATTAATGGAAGCCATGTCCGTTTTTGTTTCTTCACAAGCCCTATCTTTTTGGAAACCCTTTTCTCTCTCTTCTTCACCAATCTCTAAATTTCCCTTCATTTCTCCCACTCTTTTAACTCCCTATCAATCCTACTCTATTGATTCGAAAAAATTGTCAACCAAAGAAGGGAGGTTTTCTCTTACCACAAAAGTTTCTTCTTCTGCTACTTCTCCGACTGGTTTTAGTGAGAACATCGCTGAGATTCTTGGGGATGTTAACATTTTTACTGCAACTGGTGAATCTGTCATGTTTAAGGATCTATGGGATCAAGAAGAGGTAATTTCTTATTTGGGTTTCTGTATTTTGTTCATTGATTAATACATAAAGATTATAAATTTGTTGGTGTAAGAAACTTCTCGCTTCTCTATTTTATTTCAATAATCTTTGATTTAGTTTTACATTTCTCTTTTATAGAGTAGAGAAGAAAACAGTTTTGTAACTAACAAAAACAGAAAACTAATTAACAGAAAATTAACAACTAAAATTGTTTTCCTAACTGCCAATCTTGATTTCTTATGCAGGTGCCTTTAGAAGTCAAGTCAAGAGTTATTGACTTAGTCAGATGTTGTTGATGTTGACCTGGTTGACTGGAAGCTTGGACCAGACCAGACTTGTTGACGATCAAGCTTAGACCAGACTAGACTTTCGCTGACCATATAAAAACCCCTTTCTCATCACATTTGCCCTAATCTCTTCTTCACCTCTTTCAGCCGAAACCCTAGATTCCACAGCCCCCCTCAAACCGATGATGAAGAGGAACGAAACATCATCAGTTTGGCTCGAAATTTCTGAAATAGATCTTCTGGTAAACCGTTTGTGAAGATGTCTGCAAGTTGATCTGTTGTGGAGATGTGATTTACCAAAACCGAACCATTTGAGACTAAATCTCGAACATAATGGAAGTCTACTTCGATGTGTTTTGTTCGCGCATGAAATATAGGGTTTGAGGCTAAGTATTTAGCACTTATGTTGTCACAGAAGAGATGAAAAGGACGAGTGAGTGGTAGTCGCAGTTCATCCATGAGGTATGATAACCAAACTAACTCTGTTGCTGTGTTTGATAATGATTTATATTCCGCCTCTGTAGAAGATTTAGCCATTGTGGCTTGTTTCTTCGAGCTCCATGAGATGAGACTTCTCTCTAAGAAAATACAGTAACCTCCTGTCGACTTTCTCGAGTCAGGGCAGCCAGCCCAATCTGAGTCTGAATAAGCTGCCAAAGTGGTTAGATCACCAGCAGACAGAGTGATTCCTGAACCCATTGAACCTTTAAGATATCTGAGTATCTTTTTAACCACTACTAAATGAACTGTTGTCGGTTTATGCATGAATTGGGTTGTATAATTGACGGCAAATGATACATCTGGTCGAGTAAGAGTAAGATATTGAAGAGCTCCAACAAGACTCCTATATTCTGTTGGATTTGAGAGTTCATCTCCTTTTGTGAGTGAAACTCTTTTGCCACTGGAAACAGGTAACTTTGATGGCTTTGAATCTAATAGATTTGATCTCTGTAATAGTTGCAATGTATATTTATTCTGAGTAAGTAAAATCTTACCATGATGATAAGTGACTTCTATACCCAGAAAGTAAGATAATGGACCTAAGTCCTTCATCTTGAAATTGTTGCTTAAGTCTTTGATGAGGATTGAAATATTTGAAACTGAGTTGCTGATGCACCCGAAAAGGTTACACACCCAAGCGGAGGTATCAAGTAGTAATCCGGCAAAGCCGGAGTCGATCCAAGGATAGGAAGGTGATTCGGATAACGAAGGAGTCTCGTTCGCCGGCCTAGGTATCACTAGCTAACTTAGACTAAAAAGGAAAGAAACAAGATAAAAGTGGGAGGTTTTTGATGAATAAGCAATAAAGAAGAAAACAATCAAAACTACACTAAACAATCAAAGTAAAATGGGCGAGAGAGATTCGAGAGAAGTGTCGGAGGAACAAGAGTCGGGAGACGGTAAGACTCGATTCGGGCAACAAATAAGCGAGAGAGGTGTCGAAGTCCGGGAATCCATAATGATAAACCTACGACTACGTATGATCCAATCTAATGTGTCGAAGTATAATCGATGTTCGACTCCTAAAGTAGATGTTTCTAAGTACTACGTATATCCGGAGATCATACTTAGTCAAACAAACGCCTAATTCGGTTAATCCCGAGTCATCGAAAGTGTCGTCTAGTCGCCTAACTATGTGAAGTGCATGACAAGACACATGAAATTATGACTTAGACTACGATCGATATCGAATACTTCGTTTCGTCTATTAACTATGCGAAGTGTTTGACAAGACACATGAAAATACGATCGAAACGATAATCGAAATAAATGAACATCAATTTATAATCAAAACATCAAATCACATTAAACATAATCACAAATTCATCACATTTCATCTCATATAATCGACATACTTGATTTAGCTAACATGGTGAATAAGTAATAAATGAAAAGAAGGTAATGAGAAATCCCCCTTTTTCGATGTGGTTCGAGGCTAGGTTCGTCGAGAATATTGAGTCTCTAAGTGTAGTCGATCTCCCCGTAGCAATTTTCTGGATTTCCCTTTAATAGTGAACTTTGGGTGTCCCCGAGAAAAAATCAGATTTCCCCATAGCGACCACCATCATCTTCTCCATTTTTCACCCAAACTCCATTAAAGCTTCATCAAGCTTTCTCTCTCTAGAGATTTCTTACCCAAAATCAAATCAAACTACATGGGAAGATAGATCAAGACATGGGGAGTAAAACCCCTATGGTTTCGAATCAAGAAAGTTGTCGGAAAGTCTAGAAAAATTCGATCAAAGTTTGAGACATTTCCGGTCAAACCCTAGATCCGAGCAAATGTGACTATTCCGAGTCGGCACATGCACGTCCGAGCAAGTAGCCGCGTCCCGTACTTGAAGGCTCTTGTCCCGTGCACGTTGGTGGAACTCGAGCAGCTCCCGTGCAGATCCGAATCGCAGCAGCAGCTGCTCACGATTTGCAGCAGCTGCTGCTCGATTGTTGATGGGGCTTCTGTTTCGTGCTTAATGCTGCCGCGACCCGTGCTTGATGCTGTCGCGACCCGTGCTCTAATGGCTGCTCCAACCGTGCTTGTTGATGCCGCGATTTTGCTTGCCCGTGCTCTCTATGGTGCCGGCCAAGTTGGTCGGCACCCCTCCTTCTTCTCTCTTTCAACTCTCTCAAAACCTTCAAGCTCTAAAAACTCAAGAACTTTGATGAACTCAAACCCTAGCCACCAATCTTTTTTTCTCTCTACCCCCAAAAGTTTTGTATTCTCCCTCTCTTCTATGATGAATCAGGAAGAAGATGAATAGTGTATTTGACTCAAACCCTAGACTTAGTCAACCTTGACTTTGACTCAAACTTGAGTCCATTGGGTGCCTCCAAAATCTCTTCCTTCTTTCATCTTCTTTGGGCTTGGGTTTTATTCCTTTATATCTAGGCTCTTGGGTTTTAGACTTAGGCTTTAATCTTCACTTGGAAATCAAGGGGGGTGCCTCCATAGAATCTTTGTTTTAAGACCGAACCTCGACTTCTTTCTTTCACAACTTCCCCGTCCGAACTCGGAATGGACTTCCGTTTTCACCGTTGGACTCGTCTTTGATTCCTCTTCTCATTTGATTTGTTTGAAGTCTTTTTCTCTCGTTTTGGGTACATGAAATGATAGTGATAATTCGCTCCCTTTATCCGAATTAAGTTTTTTATTCCAAATATGGTACCTAAACAAGAAAAACACATAAAATGTTATTGATAACACTCGAAAAGGACTAATTAATCTATGTTAGGCTCCTTAAATGTGACATTTTCGTGTCACATCAGTTGCCTGTTAGAATGATATCATCCACATATAGATGTAATATCATTGTGGAAGCTTGCTGATGATAAACAAACATAGAGTGATCTGATTTACTCTTCTGAAACCCATATGATAGAAGAAAGGTAGCAAATTTGTTAAACCAGGCCCTTGGTGCCTGCTTGAGACCATAAAGAGCCTTGTGAAGATGACAAACCAGTTTATCTGTGCCTGGTTTTATAAAACCAGGGGGTTGAACCATATATACATCTTCATCTAATACCCCATGTAAAAAGGCATTTGATACATCAAGCTGTTTAATATGTCATGCTTTTGTGATTGCTATAGTCAGAACCATTCTTATAGTGTTTGCCTTAACAACTGGGCTAAAAGTTTCATCATAATCAACTCCTTCCTGTTGATGAAACCCTTTGGCAACAAGTCTAGCTTTATATCTCTCAATTGTGCCATCACTCTTTTGTTTCAATTTGAACACCCATTTGCATCCAAGAACATTCATGTTGCTGTTATAGGGAACTAAGGACCATGTTTCCTAAATAGGTCACCACCCGCAAGTATACGGGCGTTAAGTGATAATTCTGGTAAGACCGGTTCGTTCCTCAGAGACTAAGTGAAATTTATTCTAAAACCAGGAAGTAATAAGAAATGTTTTGATTTTGATTTTGGTTTTAAAATAAAATATATAAAATATTAAAACAAATAAAAAGATGAACTCAAATGGGGGAGAGAGCCCAGGGTTTTGGAATCCACCATATAACTCACTTTCAAACACACTAAATTAACTGACTAACTTTCTCTCTTTTTATAACTCAGAATTTCGGATAATGAACTATCCTGATTCCGGGAGATGTTTTCGATAAAATCGGTATTTTTACTCATAAAAGTGTAATTGTCTCATTTTGAAAAATAAATCTCTAAACTACAATCTATTAATTAATAAGTATGCACCGTCAAATGATTTAACCTAAGCACGATGCATCAAATCTAAAAGCATAGACGGTGAAAAGAAAATTGATTTGACAAAAGAACTTAAATATTAAAGCACAGTCAGAGAATGAATCAATTCAAAATATGTTATAAAAGATCGAATATTTGGTTTCATCATCAACCCTAGATAGAGAATTAGTTAATCATAATACGATATTGAAATAGACATAAAGAATAAAAGAGAATGGAAGAAAACTCAACTTTTTCGCTTTTTCCAAACCAAACGGGGCCTTAGGGAAATGATTTCCTTCTGTTTTCCCAGAATTCTGCCAAACGCACCCTAAGGGAAAACGATTTTCTCGTCTTCCCGGAAATGGATTCCCTGTGGGAAAACTATTTTCTCACCTTCTCCAATTTTCTTTCTCTCTCTCTCTAAATTTCTGTTTTTATCTTTCTCTTCTCACTCTTTCTATAACTCTTAATAGCAACAGTAAATAAGACAATTAACATAACCAAGTTGATACGAATTAAAGAAGAAGAAGATTGAAACTTTGTTTCTTTTAAATCTTTTCTCTCTCTATACAACCTCTCTCTCTCTACTGTAATCTCTCTCTCTACTGTATTGTAATCTCTCTCTCTCTCACACAAAGAAGGAGATAACAAAAACAGAAAAGAAAAATGCAAAAGAAAATGAGTGAGATGATGATGGCTCCTTAACCGAGCTCTTTTTCTCTCTCTCTATAACTCTTTCTCTCCTCTAAAAATTATATCAATGAAGCTCAAGAGAAGAAGAGATTGAGATGTTGTTGTCCTCTGTCCCTCCAAAACCGAGATGTCATTAGCTCTCTTCTCTTTCTGTCTTATACAAAACCAAAAGCCCAGCTGCAGCCGAACCTTCTCTCTCTCTAAAAATCTCTTTCCTTCTCTGTTAAAGCCTCAATCTTCCCTTCAATATTGTTAAAATTATAAACTCAAAAGGTATTTATTTATTTATTCATTAAATTAGTGTGAGATGAGGTGGATTAGTGTTAGTAGTTAAGTAATTAGAGAGTTAATTTTAGTGGGATTAATGTACTAATTAGCGGGGTTAATGTACTAGTTAGTGGGTTAATGTATGAATTAGTGGAATCATGTTACTAGTGGTCTTAGTTAGTGGGTAGAATTTGGGTCTATAAATAGACCAGTCTTTGTAGTTTATTTTCATCAAAAAAAATCAAATCAAATCAAAGTCAAGTATTCAATTCAAGTTAAAAAAAAAAAAAAAAAAAAAAAAGAATTTCTCCCTCTTCTACATCATCTTCAGCAAAGTTAGCATGCTCTGAGTATTTTTTGGAAACTTTACATTCTGACTTATAATGACCTAATTTTTTACAACGAAAACATCTAACTTTGTTTGTGCAAGTTATAATTTCCTTTATCATTCGGAAATTAAAATTTTTTTATTTCCAACATTTGGTATCCGAGCTAGAATTATTTTGTGATTACTAACCGAATTACAAAATGAATGGATCAATCCAACCTCAGCTTCCGCGATTTTGTGGGAAAAATTTTGATCAATGGTGTATCCAAATGAAAGCATTATTTGGCTTCCAGGAAATTTGGGAGGTTGTCGAATTTGGGTATGTAGAGCCAGTTGATCAGGCAGCACATGAAGCTCTCTCTCAGGTCCAAAAAGATAGTTTGAGAGAGAACAGAAAGAAGGATAAGAAGGCATTGTTCTTTCTCTATCAAGCTGTTGATGAGATTGTCTTCGAGAAAATCTCAAGAGCTGAAACAGCTAAAGAAGTGTGGGGCTTGTTGCAAAGATCCTACAAGGGTGATGAGAAGGTAAAAAATGTAAGGTTGCAGACTTTACGAGGTGAATTTGAATCTCTTAATATGATTAACTCTGAAAATATTTCTGATTATTTTTCTAGAGTTCAATCTATTGTTAATCAATTGCGGGTTAATGGTGAACATTTAACTGATCTTCGTGTTATTGAGAAAATCATGAGATCATTAACAGGTCGTTTTGACTATGTTGTTGCTGCAATTGAGGAAGGAAAAGACCTCTCAACTATGTCAGTTGAAGGTTTGATGAGTTCATTATGTTCTCATGAACATAGGATGAACCAGAGAGCTGCTGCAGGGTCTATTGAACAAGCTTTTCAAAGCAAAGTGACTCTGCTTGAAAAAGGTGGTTCTAATGGTGAAGAGAGCCATGGTAAAGAACCAAGAAAATTTGGAAGGTATGACAAATCTAAAGTTAGATGTTTTCGTTGTAAAAAATTTGGTCATTATAAGTCAGAATGTAGAGTTTCCAAAAAATACTCAGAGCATGCTAACTTTGCTGAAGATGATGTAGAAGAGGGAGAAATTCTTTTATTAGCTTGCAGAATAAATGAAGATTTAGATGAAAATTCGGATGAAGATTTAGATGATTATTCGGTAGAAAGTGATGAAGATGCAGTTTGGGACTGTCTTGTTAAAGAAGATCATCAAATAAAAATTGATATTGATGATGAGACAGTAGCTTCAGAATCTCAAGTAATTGAGATTCCACCTATTTCTCCGAATATTCATGAAAACTCAAATCCAGAATTATGTCCCAGTTCAACTTACATTCAAGTTTTGTCAAGGTTTGATGACTACGTTGTAAGCAATGATAATAATGGGTCTAACGAAGATTTTTCAAGTGTATCTTTTGCAGATTGTAATCACACCAAACCTATCACTGTTAAAGAAGCAGTAAAAAATGTGGGGTGTGTTTCTGCTATGGACGACGAAATTTATCCAATTGAAAAAAGTGATACTTGGGAGCTAAATTCTTTTCCTGCAGAAAAGAAGTCAATTGGATTGAAATGGTCATTCAAAATCAAGTACAAACCAGACGATGAAGTAGACAAATTAGTTGTGAAAGGGTATGATGAAAAGCCAGATTGATATGAAGTTTTTAAATTGAAGATTAAATGACTAATATTTTTTATTAAGTCATTGAAGGTCCATTGATTTTTCAAGTCGAAGATTATGATGGGTGTTAATGTTTGAGTTTAAGGGAGAGTGTTAAAATTATAAACTCAAAAGGTATTTATTTATTTATTCATTAAATTAGTGTGAGATGAGGTGGATTAGTGTTAGTAGTTAAGTAATTAGAGAGTTAATTTCAGTGGGATTAATGTACTAATTAGTGGGGTTAATGTACTAGTTAGTGGGTTAATGTATGAATTAGTGGAATCATGTTACTAGTGGTCTTAGTTAGTGGGTAGAATTTGGGTCTATAAATAGACCAGTCTTTGTAGTTTATTTTCATCAAAAAAAATCAAATCAAATCAAAGTCAAGTATTCAATTCAAGTTAAATATCTTCTTTATTCTTCTTTGTTTGTGCAAGTTATAATTTCCTTTATCATTCGGAAATTAAACTCTTTTAATTTCCAACAAATATATCCAACATCTCCTTTTATACTCTGTTTCTCTTAAACTTTAGAATAATATCTTCTCTCTCCTGTCTTCTATCATTAACCCAGAGCTCTGTCTCTTTAGGATTTGATTTTCCATATATTTGAGGATAAAACCTCCTCTCTCAATAAAATCAATTGAACCCCACTTTCTTCTTTCTGTTTTAAAGAGAAAGAAATATCTCTTTCTCCCTCTAAAGCAATGCAACAACCGACCAATTCCTTCTCTCTGTGTTGATTATTCTTTCCATGATTTCTCTCCATGAATCTCAATGGAAAAATCTCTTCTCATCCTCTTTCCTTCTCGGTTGTAGTATATAATAGGTAGGATTGAGATGAGAGAAAGATGGAAAGATAATAACTACCCAATCCGGACCTGATTTGCTGGCCTAAGGAGTAGATTGAGTACATCGCGGGCTAAATGAAGAGGCTGCGACATCAGCATAGATCCACGGGATTTGAGAGGGTATTTATCAGCCCTTGGATTCAGTTGGCTTGACCGAGACCTACTGAAGTATCGTGCACCCGCATCCACGCAAGCTGAGCCTTCGGCAGTCCAACAACTGTTCCCAAACCTGACCGACAGTGTACCGAAATATTTATCATGCCCGTTGGATTGTCTGCCACGTGTTTTTAGCTGATTTGGTCAAATGATTTTGACACCAAAATTGACTTGCTCTATATTGCTCGTTCGGACTCCGTTTTGACTCTCGTTTTCGCCATTGGGTTCGTCTTAGACTCCACTTCTCATCCGAGTATCAAAATTTCCAAAATACTCCAATCTCCAAATGACCAAAATGCCCTCAAATGCGTCTTTCTCCCGTTTTTCGCACCAAACTCCTTAGAAGACACCTGCGTAAGAGAAACAAAGAATTCCTGAGAGTAACGGCTCGAAATGGACTAAGTAGCCCAAGTTAAGAGATTCAGATGAGATATTTTCATGTCTCATCACACAGCACTATTTGTATGACCCAATCTTGCATGCCATATATCATAAGTAGATGCTGTCTGAGATAAGTAAGCATGGTTTAACCTATGTTGTAATATAGCATGGTGTACCTCAATAGGGTATAAGTTGTTCTTGACAGGCCCTTCTGCTAGGATTTTGTTGGAGTGAATATCCTTTATATTGTAACCCCATGGAAGAAATTCCACTGAGCATGAATTATCATTTGTGAATTTAGAAATAGATAGCAAATTCCTTTTAAGATGTGGTACACATAAGATTTTGCTTAACTCAAATTCATGATTTGAGGTAGAAAGTTTAGACATACCAGTGCTTGAAATAGGCAGAAACTTTCCACTGCCCACCGTAACTGCATCAGACCCAGTATAAGGTTGAATCAAAGTAAGATTTTCTTCACTGTGGGTCATATGGCTGCTGGCACCTGTAACAGCTAGCCAGGACTTATCTTTATTTGATGAAGTAAATGCATCTGTAGAGACAAAGCATTGTTCCTGGTCTGAGAGACAATCATAGTATATTTCATCACTTGCATCTGTTATAACAGTGGCAGTATGACATTCTTGAAACTCATCATAGTCATCACTGCTTTCATAAGGAAATAGAACAGCATTATTGCATTCTAGCATTCCCTCTTCTTCATAAGGATAAGATTCTGTATCTGCATTTCCATCTTGATGAACTTTATCAATATCATCTTGTGGACAATTTGATTCAGTGTGATAAGTAGGATAATTCCTATTTGGTTTGTATCTGAAATAGCAAACATTAGGTGTGTGACCCCACCTCTTACATAGACCACATGGGACTGAAGAGAAGTCAAAATCTTCAGCCTTTTGACCTTTCAATTGATTGTTTGTGGAAGAATTTCCTTTTGAAGGAGACCCATCTCTCTTGTTGTAAGCTTGGTTTTTGTAATAGGTTGGAGAAGGTTTACTATAATATCTTTGATGTTGTCTTGGTTGAAGTCTTTTAACATAGTAAGCCTCTTGATCTGTTTCTTTTTGAAGTAACCATTGTTCATGCTGAATTAACCTAGACTTTAAGTGGGCTAATGTCAACTGTTCATTGTTAGCCCTTATAGCAATTATAAACTGGTCATATTCTGAACTTAGGCCATGAATAGCTATTCTGACAAGTTCAGACTCACTGATTTTGTCATGTACAGAAATAAGAGAATCAGCTATAAGTTTCAATTCTCTTAGATATTCAGCAATTGTGGCACTTCCCTTCTTAATTGTTTGTAATTTCCTTCTAAGTTGATCTTTTTTTGATTCTAGGCCCTCATTGTTAGTAATATCAAGGTAATCCCAAATTTCTTTTGCTGTTTTTAGACCATAAGTATCAAAATAGACAGATTTTGATAGAGTACTCTTGAGATAAGACCTAACAAAACTCTCTTTTGATCTCCATACTTGAAAGTCTGGGTTAACTTGTTCTACACCATGAAAGATTCTAAGTTGAGGTGGTTCTTCTATAGTACCATTGACAAACCCTAACAGATCATATGTACCAAGTAGAGTCTCTACTTGGTCCTTCCACATTAAGAAATTACTATCATCTAGCTTCTCTGTGATAAAACTAGTAACAGAGGAGATTGGAGGAAGATTACCTTGAATAGAAGATGCCATGATTTGGAATGAAGAGATGAGTAAAGAACCAGGAGAAAGCTGGAAAATATGTCTGAAAAAACAGTAAGTGCTTCTAATCACTTACAACTTGTTGATTATTTTTGCTTGATTTTGATCTTTGTTGTCTGATTTTGATCTATTTTAACTGAATTTTGATCATGAGTTGTCTCATTTTGCGAGATTTGGACTGAATGTTCTTGAGATGGAGAGAAGAAAACCCTTGCTATGGATCGTTTTTCACCTAACTGATACCATGTAAGAAACTTCTCTCTTCTCTATTTTATTTCAATAATCTTTGATTTAGTTTTACATTTCTCTTTTATAGAGTAGAGAAGAAAACAGTTTTGTAACTAACAAAAACAGAAAACTAATTAACAGAAAATTAACAACTAAAACTGTTTTCCTAACTGCCAATCTTGATTTCTTATGCAGGTGCCTTTAGAAGTCAAGTCAAGAGTTATTGACTTAGTCAGATGTTGTTGATGTTGACCTGGTTGACTGAAAGCTTGGACCAGACCAGACTTGTTGACGGTCAAGCTTAGACCAGACCAGACTTTCGCTGACCATATAAAAACCTCTTTCTCATCAAATTTGCCTTAATCTCTTCTTCACCTCTTTCAGCCGAAACCCAAGATTCCACAGCCCCCCTCAAACCGATGATGAAGAGGAACGAAACATCATCAGTTTGGCTCGAAATTTCTGAAATAGATCTTCTGGTAAACCCTTTGTGAAGATGTCTGCAAGTTGATCTGTTGTGGAGATGTGATTTACCAAAACCGAACCATTTGAGACTAAATCTCGAACATAATGGAAGTCTACTTCGATGTGCTTTGTTCGCGCATGAAATATAGGGTTTGAGGCTAAGTATTTAGCACTTATGTTGTCACAGAAGAGATGAAAAGGACGAGTGAGTGGTAGTCGCAGTTCATCCATGAGGTATGATAACCAAACTAACTCTGTTGTTGTGTTTGATAATGATTTATATTCCGCCTCTGTAGAAGATTTAGCCATTGTGGCTTGTTTCTTCAAGCTCCATGAGATGAGACTTGTCCCTAAGAAAATACAGTAACCTCCTGTCGACTTTCTCGAGTCAGGGCAGCCAGCCCAATCTGAGTCTGAATAAGCTGTCAAAGTGGTTAGATCACCAGCAGACAAAGTGATTCCTGAACAAAGCAACCCATCGTTCCAAAAAAATCTATTATTAGTATGTGGACAAAGTCTATATAAGGATGTAAAACTTTCCTTATTTATCCAATACGATACTAATAATCAAACTACACGTTTTAGTTATCCTTATATATTCCCCAAGTAAATCAATGATAACATTCATATGAAATCGGTTTTTGACAAACTTTATGTCTAAACTCAAGAGCTCGACGAGACGAATCCAATGATACATCTTGATCCTGATTGGGACAATGTTTGGTTGCCCAAAATGGCAAAAAACAAATCCGATTTCTACACAATGTCCAGTCTAACTTATCAAAATTATTAACTTCTTCACGTTTATAGGTTTTACTTAGAAAATCAATTAGCTCCCTCGAGACAAATGACTAAGGATGTAAATTAGAGATAAACAATCGAGATACTAACATACCCAGCACTCGCTTAAATTGAAAAACTTAGGAGCATTAATCTGAAAATAACGATCATGTAGATCGTCTTAAACATCAATTGTATTATCCACCTACAAATACTCGACCATATTCAGGTAATACACAGCTGATAATCCAACTAGTGACTAAGCCATTGCATATTTCCCATGAATGCAACTCATTTAGAGAATACGGTTTCAATAAACTAAGATTATGAAACCGTATTTATCTTTGACTCGCAGAGTCAATTTCATTTTGCTTGACCATGAGGCATAGTTATCTGTGACAAAAAGAATAGGGTGATAAGTTTTGTGTTGGGAGAATTTGAATGGTGTGCATCATACAGACCAAAAGAGTTCGATTGTATAGGGACATGAGAAATCAGATCATGAGAAGGAGCCATTAGAATCACTTAAAAAAAAGTGATGACTCTTATACAACTAGAAAACCGAGTTCTATAATGACATAGTTGGAGAATAATTGGTTTATTCATTAGAAATTTATGTACATTATTATAGAGATTTACAAGAAGTGATAAACATTAGAAGGATAACTTCAAATGAAGTATATGATCTATTTGGATTTTCCTAGAAATCTTGGTTGGAACGACTTGTTAATACGGGGTCCTTTGTGCTTATTGTGTAACCAATAAGAGCATCTCCAATGAGACACTCAAACTCTAAAATTTAGAGTGTCACATAAGATTATAGAGTTCTTGTTACACACTCATCTCTAGTGGCACACTTTATCAACACCAACAACAAGTAAAGAGGATGAAGATTGGCAATGGTGGCACACTTTATCAGCTGAGAAAGAGAAGAGGTGACAATCATTCATTTATAACAAGAAACAATTTAAATGACTCTAAGAGAAATGATAAGATAGTCTTTCTTTGGTGTAGGAAGGAACATCTAAATACAGTAGAAAAATAAGTAACTAAAAATTAGGTGTATGTCTTTAATCTTTATGGTCCACAGTTGCAGTTTGTGGCTCACAGTATCCATTGTTTATTGTGAAACTGAAAGAATGTTCCCATTAAGGGCCCGACTAAAAGCATTCGACATGCTATTCGCAACCGAGCGAGCCGATTGACCTTAGTCAATCTTCTTTGACACCTATGGGCATCAGGAGATAAAAGACACAAATCGACCCATTCCAAAGCCAAAGAAAGGGCTCACACTAGTATGACACCAATCTGACACCATTCCCAAACCGGTCTGAAACCCGTCCGAGACCAGAGGTTATTTTCAAGAGAGAACTTCTGAGTTACTATCAATCTTGCCCTCACTTCAAGAAAATTATCTTGATTTTGGTGCTAAACAAGTATGGCAACTTCTAACTTAATTTGATCGTTCAATATTAGATCTAAATATGATTTGTGTTATAGGTTTGATGAATTAAAATTTCTAATTTTGGACTTTATATTTCAGATCTTTAGCGATGTCCTATGGTGGTTCCTTGGCGTGATGATTGATGATGCTACAAAGAAGGAGAAGAAGAAGAAGACACGAAGAAGAAAAGAATAGAGCGGCAGGCGGAGGGGCCGGGCGGCACAAATAGCATTTTCTCGGGTGCCTTTAGCCGGACCCTCCGTCCACACAAAGATGGGGCATTGCTGGACCTTTCTCTCTCTACAAAGTTCCATCTCTCTGTTAGTGGTTGCCTAACTTTTTCTTCGTTCAAGTCAGTGAGCTCGTTTTAGTCAGATTAATGGAAGCCATGTCCGTTTTTGTTTCTTCACAAGCCCTATCTTTTCGGAAACCCTTTTCTCTCTCTTCTTCACCAATCTCTAAATTTCCCTCCATTTCTCCTACTCTTTTAACCCCTTATCAATCCTACTGTATTGATTCGAAGAAATTTTCAACCAAAGAACGGAGATTTTCTCTTACCACAAAAGTTTCTTCTTCTGCTACTTCTCCAACTGGTTTTAGTGAGAACATCGCTGAGATTCTTGGGGATGTTAACATTTTTACTGCAACTGGTGAATCTATCATGTTTAAGGATCTATGGGATCAAGAAGAGGTAATTTCTTATTTGGGTTTCATCGATTAATACCTAAAGATTATAATTTCGTTGGATTAGAAGAATTTTTGTTTTGTTTTGAGTAATTTGATTAGTAGTTTTTCCATTCAGACACTTTTCCAGATATGATCTTACTTCAAATTTAATTTCAGTAGATGGGTTCTTTATTTCTTCACTAGAAACCTTCACTTTGGTTATTTGGTAGTGTTTGTTTTTTGTAAGTTAGGTCTGACATCTGACTCGAGGTCTGAATTGACTCAAGTTTGAAATGTTTGTTTTTGTCTGACTTGTGATATCTTACCTGCTTGATGAGTTAGATTGATTTTGGTCCGATTGAATGGGAAAATTCAGATTCAGACGAATCAAGTTCAAACAATGTGAAAAAACAAACACCACCTCTGATATGTGGAGTCCCCGGTTCGATCCCATGGAAGTGCAATATTGAACTTGGGTACAAGTAAAGTAGTTTTAGTGGGCTTTAGGCCATTTAGTTCGTCGGGCTTTAGGCCATTTAATTTCGTCGGGCTTTTAGGCCAATATTAATTCGGCAGTTATCGTGCTTAACTACTTATCACATCGTATTGATGTATTTTTTTTCTCTTTTTCAGGGAATTGCTGTGGTTGCACTATTGAGGCACTTTGGGTGCCCTTGCTGGTAAGCTTGGCGTTCTAGACTTGTATAATTTTCCCTCTATTGAATATAGCTTTCTGAATTCTGACCCATTTATAATTTGAAAAAATTTCAGCTGGGAGCTTGCTTCAACACTCAAAGAGTCAAAATCTAGATTTGATTCTTCCGGGGTTAAACTAATTGCTGTTGGTGTTGGTACAGCTGAGAAAGCACGCATTCTCGCCGAGAAGGTATTCTGCCTTCCTATTGTTGATTCTGTCTTAATAGAACTTACCTGATAAATCTTGTGTTTCATAAAGAAAGACCATTTAAGATTGAGCTAGCAAGTAAATATATTCCGGATTTCCGGGGAACTATATTTGTTTTCCACTAGTTCCCTGTAAAGCGACTCTTTTGGGGAAGCAGATATCCTACGGAAATGTATTAAAAACCCACAGTTTTTATAACAATTTTAAGTTCATAGGTTCACACTCCCATAAAACAATTTTACCTAAAACAATAGGATTTACTTATTTCCGTAAAAATGAAGGCTATCAAATTCAAATCCAGGGTCCTATTGGGTATTCCAAGAATATTCACAGATGTTCATGGCATCCAGGTTGCATGTTGTTTCGTATGGGCTCTTTAAGGGCAATTAAATGAACTAATTTCTGGTGGATTAACATGAATTTGGCCAGGAAGTGTGAATCTTTTGTAGTTTTAAGATTAGTAATCAAATTTCTCAACCTTAAGAGCAAAAGTGTAGAACTTGTGTCATCTTACGTTCTAAGATATCAACTTTCCCAGAGAAATCGTGTATACTCGATTTCCAATAATTTGCATTTGCATGACACTATTTCTTGTATATTGAACTTAGTATATCCTCTTATCTTATGTGGCAGTTACCATTTCCATTAGATTCCCTTTACGCAGATCCTGATCGCAAGGTAACACTTATCCATCTTTACCCATTATAATTCTCTAAATAATAATGTTATTCATGATCTGATACTTTTTTTCGTCGTTCCTGGTTCAGGCGTATGATGTTTTAGGGTTATATTATGGTTTCGGTCGCACGTTCTTCAACCCAGCCAGTGTAATTGCTTTTCCTGCTAATTATGAATATGGAATATAATTGCTACATTCAAGTCTTGCTCTTTAGGGGATAAAATAAAAACAGATACTTTCAATTTTACAGGCCAAAGTATTTTCAAGATTTGAGACACTACAGAAAGCTGTCAAGAACTACACCATTGAAGCCACTCCTGACGATCGGAGTAGTGTCTTACAACAGGTATTATCATTATCTTCTCTCCCCGCTTTTCTTTTTCGCTTTCTGTTTTCCTACTGCTTCCTTGTACTTGTGAGGAACTTTATGTGCAAGTAGCTGTGGTTGCACGTATCGAAGTTCTATCATGTACTGGTAAACTTACAGAAAAAATTTCAACCTCACGAGACATTTAGGGAGTTTTATGTGATTGACGAAGAGCACCGGTTTGAGCCGTAATTTTGTCGCTGCATTATTTATCTGAGTATATCTATTTCCATTTGTTATTTTACTTACCATCGTAATTAAAGCATTAAAATAACCATTATTGGCCTACATTAACCAAGTTTTTTTTTTGTCTCAGGGAGGGATCTTTGTTTTCAAAGGGAAGCAGTTAATATATGCAAGAAAAGATGAAGGAACAGGCGATCACGCTCCTTTGGAGGATATCCTCAACTTATGTTGCTCAGTTCCAGTTGCTAGTAGTTAGCATACTTCAACAGAAAAATGGTCTTTCATGTCGATAAGTGCTTAATGCTTATAGGCGTTGTATTTACATAAAGTTTGTATGGATGTGTATATGAAATCCATGACATAATTATATTACCAAATGGGCATATTATACAAGAATATAAGAAAATAAAGGTGCTTTCTACTAATGTTAAAAGCCTCCCACCACCCTCCAAGGAAATTTAAGGATAGTGTGAAGAAAATGGTCGCTTTTAACCAAGACGATGGCGTTTTTTAGACCCCCCATCAAAATTTTGTTACTCGGATTCAGAGCTGGAGATAGGTTCATGGGAAGCACTAGTCCCATGCATTTTTGTTATATGCACTTACTTCTCCTTTTGACTTGAACAAAGAAATACCTTTGATGTGAGTGTATGTAACAAAATTGGTGAGTGCGTTTAAAATTTTCCCTCTCCAGGCCCATGAAACTTTCCCCTGTCAAGGCTCATGAAACTTTCCTCTCCTCCAGACCCTTGAAACTTTCCCCTCTCAAGGCCCATGAAACTTTCCCCTCCTCCAGGCCCAATGAGTGGGTACAACCTTTTCTAACATTCTTCTTCTAAATCCAGTATATATCTATTGCTATTTATTCACAAAAACATTCTATTCTCTATCTGTCCCCTAAAATGACTAGACAGTTAAATGAAAATAAAAAAGACAAAAAGAGAAAATTGAAAATGACTAGATAGTTAAAATGGAAATTATATAAAGTAAAAGTGAAAAATGAAGTTCTTCATGCCATTGTGGCCTTGTGGGGAACATGGAAAGGGTATCCCCTTGGTATTTTTGTTTTGACAAAATTAAGGGGTTTGAGAAATTATGGCATGACCCGTTCTAATTGGTCATGTCATTTCTCTCTCCTCAAGGCCTGACCAATAGGGGCGACCACATTATCATGTGATCAACCTAAAAATCGAATTGTTCAACATTTTTTTGTTAAAGAATGAGATGATTCATAGACAGTGCTTTGGTTAAGACTTAAGAGATCCCTCTCGAGCAACAACGAAAGTTCTTGTAGCGATAAGTAATGGATCCGAACTTAGGTGGTTTGTGGCCAGAATGAAGCTTCGGTGGCCAACAACCCTTGGTTGGAGTGGTAAGAGATAACTTCCACCTTAGAGGCCAAGGGTTTGAGGCACAAGCTAAACAATTAAAAAAAAAAATTGGGTGAAACTGAGTACAAGTCTGAATTGAATAATGTCTAAAAGTTGTGGTTAGGGGCTGAAATGTCACTCAAACTTAAAGCATAGCACACAAATAGTATAAATAAAAGTAGACATCTGAAAGGATGTGTGAATTTTGTATTGTATCTTGAGAGAGAGAGAGAGAGAGAAATTGATGAGGGGTAAGATGATGGAGTTAATAAGAGTAGTTGCACGTTGGACTTGAAGAAGAAATAGTGAAAGAAATGAGAATATCTTTCTCTCTCTCTTTGTGTTTGTGTATTCTTTTTCTCTCTCTAGTCTCTAGAAATAAAAGAGAGACGTCAGAGTTATACATCCTCTTGTCACTCTCAAATCCGTTACTGTCAATCACATAAACCCTCTGCTTTTGTGTTGGACCACCCCACACTGTTTCTATAATCTTTATTTTAGATTCTCTCTGGATTTTGCTGTTTTCCCACCTCAACCTCTTATAAACTTTCTTCACTAATTAATATAAATATATATTCTTTCTCTCATTTTTAGTTTGAGGTAAAATATGTCCTGTTTTAGGGGAACCGATTTTCTCCAATTGCATGCACCACAAAATGAAAATATTTATCATTTTCTTATTTTCCTTCATTTTTTTACTTTGATATGGATATTAGCAACTTTTATATACCGATAAACTTAAGAAGAGGAAAATCTGTATGAGTGCGGATGGCGGTATACAACCCTCTTACATGAAAAATCTGTAACCGGTTGGCCCACAAGTACTACAAACAAACAATTTGTGGCTTATGACCCTCTCGCGTGTGATGAGAGGGTTTTGTTAGTGTTTCAAATGGGTCGGTCAGTGTCGGTCCAACTGGACAAAAATATTGGCCACAACGACTTGTTCTTAGATTGACACGGTCTATTAGTAAACTCTATGTAAACTAAGTTGTGTATGTCCGAACAAATTATAGTTTTGTAAAATGACAATAGATCTGAAATTCTAGTCCGAAATGAACCAAAATTAGGAATCGATGGCTAGGATGAGTTGTACATTTCTCTCTCCCAGATAAAAGCTCATCCTAGCTGTCCATCACCCATTTTCGCTTATTACGAGTCGGCTGCTTTCTTTGGCTCTTTTATCAGCTCTATATATGTTTTTTTACATTTATGTTACACCAGGTTAATTGTTATTGTGTAAGGTGAGTTTGAAATGGGAAACCAGTATGATCACATGAGTCTATTTATGGGCCTTTGATCTAGGGCACCAGATAGGACAGTATCCCTAGAGGAGGGGATCAAAAGTGGCAAATTTGTGAGTTTAGGGTTTGACCTCTAATAAGAAGGAAATGTTGGAGGTTGGAACCTCTGGTTCTCTGAATATGCAGTTGAATGTAGTTACTATGTTCTGGTATCTATCTACCTCAAGTCTGTACCCAGCCCTTAGGTCCACCAAAGCCCACTTTTACTAGTGGTTTGTTTGGTTCCCAACTAATTAGGAACCGGAACTACAATAAATTTGATGTACTATAAAGAATTTGTACCTCATATATACCCACTTAATCATTAAGCACCTTAACCATCAACCATGATACATTATTCTAAAGGAAAGCTCAAAAATCAAATAAAAACCCCCACAAAATATTGAAAAGTAATTAGATTTTGATTCATTTTTATGAGATAAGACATGAATGGGTTGTATAATTAAGTAGCTATGAAACATGTCTAAAATCTTTCTTTATCTCTCACTAGAAATGCTACCCATAGATTTTTCTATTACATCATTTCCTTGGTGATTTACAAGAAACAAGGGAGTAAAGCTCCAAAATCGTCTATTCAAATAGACTTGATTTATGTCTACTCAAATAGACTCAAAATCGTCAAATTCACCATTCAGTCGAGTCAAACAAAAATACAGATTTCGAAATTTTACTCTAGTCAATACAGATTTGGGGACAAATATGTGAACTCACTTAGAGAAAGAAATTTACATTCATATCAATAAACATGCTCAAAGAGGTGGTTTATCTAAAGCAAGAGAAAAGGTAGTGAAAATAGGCACCAAATATACCTCTCCCCACGTGCTTTCCACTAAAGGGTTGGTGAAAAATGAAATGGGGAAAATGTGGTCTGCCAACCAAAAGACTTACCTCAAAGCCATGCATTATTCCCTATCAATAGTTGTTGGCTGGAAATGTTAGATGGATTCATTCATCATTACAACAATCAAAAGAAACCCATTTCCTCTCTTAGTACATCTTTTGCCTCTCAAATTCCATCTCTTTTCAAACCCAAATAATTCACTCAAGAAATTCTGTCTGCATGATGAAACCCTTCATGCACATTTTATTAATAATAATAAGCTAAAACCCTAATGATATTGCATATATCTATCTGGTAATGTAATAAGGCTAATGTGATCTCAAGAATTCCATATAAAACTCAGTAGTATTTGGTTGATATGCTAATGTAATAATGCTAATGTGATCTCAAGAAATATGCTCATACCTATAACATCGTACATCAAATTCTACTTGATTTCACTCAATACTCACTAAAAACTTAATGTTAAGTTTGTGGTCATCCAACTCAAAATCAATTGGCAATGAGTGGAGAAGACCTATACATTATACTTTTGATTGCCAGTCACTCCTTCTCCCAGGGACTATTCTCACACACCCCTTCACGTGTGGCGTGGTTAGCCTAACACGTGTTTTTTTTTTCGGGTGACGTGGAGCACGTGTAACTTTTAAGTCCATCACGTGTAGACGTAGCTCTGATACCATGTTAAGTTTGTGGTCATCCAACTCAAAATCAATTAGCAATGAGCAGAGATGACCTCATACATTATATTTTTGGTTGCTAGTACTTAAAATACATTGATGCGTATGACTACACCACAGAGAAGATGGAACATAATATTTATAGATATTATCCATCAAAGCTTTTTGTTATTGATATCCAACTAATTAACCTCACAGTAACCCATTAAGTGGGAGATCATTTACTTGCATATTATATGATATTAGCTAGCTAGCTATAAGGTTTTTAATGGAATGTGTAGGATATAGTATTTATGTCTCATCACAAAAAAAGCTTGTTTTTGAGGGCCCTTTTGTCATCATTCCTGGAATATTTCCAGTTTATAATAGAGACCCACTTATCACTTTTTGTCTGGAATTAGAGGGTTTTAGTGTTTGACTACATCCAAAGCTATAAAAGAAGAGAGATTTATCAAAATATGGGTTTAGTTTTTAATTATAACAATAACACAAGTGGAACTTCTATTCTCTTTTGTTCTTTAATTTCAATAATATCCCCTAATTTCTTTCATTTGATTGAAAGTTATGGTATGGTTCTATGCTTTTTACTAGCTAAAGTACCCAAAAAATGTGAAGTAAAATGAGGTCTACTTCTTCCTCTACAATTACTAAATTATTGGAGATACCCCAAAATGACTCAAATAAACATTACTATCTGTTTAAGTTTGTAGTTTTTCAAATATAGGAATGATCCTCGCCTCCTTTATGTGAAGCGTTTTTTTTAGTGTAAACGTGTGCGTTCTACGTCGTCTAATAAATCTTGACACTAGATCTCTCGTGTGGATGCTATGTTGTTCAGTTGTTCCTATATTTCATTAATGAGGGACAAATTAGTGATTGACCGAGAGGATCTCAATCCATGCTTGGTTCTCACACTCCTCTGTTAATGTGGTACTATTTCTGAAACAAACTAAACCACAAAATTTTGTCTGACATTTTTCTTATTTCATCCATAATTAAGACACTCAAACTATTTACTCTGTAAGTGTGACTTACATAATAAGTGTGTATAGACCCCTAGACAGTTGTGTATATATAAGCAAGTTACTTATCTATATATACACCATCTCACATGAAAGGGTTGCCTCGCGATTGAACCCTGAGGTCAACTTGCCTACACCTCTCTCACATGAGATGGTTGAATATACAAACAGGTTTCTGTCTAGCATGTAGATATAGCAGCCCTTCACTTTGATTCCGCTTATAGACAGTATGATGTAGACGCAGCGGAATAATTAAAGAACAATAAAATAAACTAGGAACAATTAAAGAAAACTGTAAGAAACGATAAACTAAACTTAAATTCTTAATAACTCAATTGTTTTTCTCTTCAAGTTGAATAATAACATAGACTAGATCCCCTTTTATAAGATAATAAACCTTCCTAGATAGACTCAAACTAGGATTCCTAAAATAATAAACTACTCAAACATAGAAACTTTAAAATCAAGAAATATCAAATTAAAGTAACTTCTCTTTTACTAAATAAACTACTATTATGACTTAATAGGGTGTGGGCACGCGTGGACATGGGCCCACACGCCTATGCGCCTGCATCAGCACCCTGTTCCCCAGAAGGTTCGTCCCGAATCGATTGTATGATGGAAGCAAGCTCATCAGATCCTTTCGTAATCGGTAACAATGTGATAATCTTCTTCATCCATGGAAAATCAAAAACGTTCAAACGGCCCTTGTAAATAGCATCCACATCCGACTGCCAAGGACGTCCCAAAATAATATGACAAAGATCCATATCGGTAACATCACAAGTAATGTCAGATAAATAGAAAGAGCCAAAAGAGAGGGAAAAAGTACACATTCGATCAACACGGGTTGCAGTACCGGATTGAATCCAAGCAGTATGATAAGGGTGTGGTTTAGGGATAGTAGGAATACCCAAGGAAGCCACAAGTTTGGAAGAAATCAAATTTTCCACACACCCATTATCAATAACAATCGTACAAACTTTGTTCAAGACTGTTCCTCGTGTAACAAATAAATTTTTCCGTTGAGAAAGATCATGTTCAAGAGGAGTAAAAAGTACCCGACGAGTTACTAACATAACACGGTCACCTGAATCCGGGTCAATATTGACATGATCGGCCTCCTCATCCAAGTAATCCTGTTTTTCCACTAAATTTGCCTTACCACGTAATGGGCAATTATTAGAATAGTGACCTGTCTCAAAGCAACGATAACACTTACCTGGAGGTTGTTTTTTGTAAGGATTTTCAGGAACAATCTTAGCTCCGTCATCCGTTTGTTTCGAAAGATCAGTATCATCAGTAGGTTGTCGAATATAATTAGGACGATTGTAGTTTCCCCTGAAAATTGATCTAGAATCCGATTCAAAAGATCGAGCCACACTAATACATTCCGATACGGAAGAGAAAGGACGGAGGTTGACAAGATCCTTAATGTCACCTCGAAGACCATCCTTAAATTTTTCCAATTTCATGGATTCAGTATCGGGTAGATTAAGCCGAGTACTTAAACGCTGAAATTTGGAGGCATATTCATCAACTGAACGTCGTCCTTGACGACAACGAAGATATTCCAGACATAACTGATTTTCATAATCGGGAAGGAGGAAACGGGCCATCATAAGTGGTTTAAGTTCAGACCACGAGGATATGGGAGGAAGATTAGATAACCGTCGTTGTTCAGATTCTTGTTTCCACCATGTTAACGCTGTTTTTGAAAGATAGCCAGTGACACATCTAACCTGTTCTTGTCCATAAACCTGCATAACATCAAAGAAGATTTCCATTCGAGCTATATAATCCAAAAAGTTTTCAATGTTGATGGAACCGTCATAAGTCGGGACGTCCATACGGATACGATACATAGAAGAAGGTGGTGTAGAATCGTGATCATCCTCTAGGTGGTAGTCATCCGGATCATTATACTTGGGACGGGGACGAATATAACGGTTACGTTGCATGGAACCGTTATGGTGTGGTTCCGTAAAGGTTGGTCGGTTTTTGAATCTAGTTGGTTCATAATAGTTGGATCAGTTGGGTTGACGGGCTTCATGATGGTAAGGGTTGTAGTCGGCCTCAAATTGGTCTTCTCGGTTTTGGTTATTGAGTAATGGGAACCCTATGTCTCGGTTTGGAGTGGGTCTGTTCAGTACTGGTTCGGGTAGACGGGTTCGGTTAGGGTTGTAGCTATCGGTAAAATCATGGGTTGGGTGGTTGACGGTTTCCGGTTCGTGTTGATGGGAGGGGTGGTGATGATCGGTTTGGTGGTGAGGAGATGGTGTTCCTCGGTTGGGCGTGAGGTGTGGTGAGATGGCACGAGAGTGTTGGCGAATAGGTGTATCCATGATGGGCCGTGAGGGTTCGGTTCGGTGGCTTTGGGTTTGGGTTTCGAGTGGGGTGGTGTTCGGTGAATAGTATTGCCTTGGTGTTTGAAAAGGGTATGGTTGGGTGGTACTTGGGTTGGTAGTGGAATAATGGGAGAATGAATCGGGTTTGTTCGATGTTAGTTGTTCGTTGAAAGAGAAAGGTGGTGTTGTGGGGTTTATGAGTGGGAAAACCGGTGATAGTGGTGATGTAGGGTTGATGTAAATCGGGATTGGGGTCGTGTTAGGTTGACCAAGTATGGAATTTGAAGTTGGTGTTGTGGTTGGAAGTGATAATGATGCTTGAATGGAAGTAGGAGAAGAAGGAGTAGTGGTAAAAGAGGGAGACTTACATATGCCTTCGAGTTGTTTAGATAGCTTCATGATCGAATCATTGACTTGATCGAATTTTTCCATAGTTTCCTTCTTGTGATTTTCGAATTTTTCCATAGTTTCATTCTTGTAATTTTCGAAAGCTTCTTCCAATTTTGTAACCGAGGATAACTTCTTGTTGATGTTGTCCCATTCGGAGGCAAAAGTTGGTGTCTTCTCTTTGATTGTTGGAGTAGGAACGGTAGGATTAACCATTGTGATTGGTTAAAAAAAAAAATTTGGCTCTGAATACCACTTGATGTAGACGCAGCGGAATAATTAAAGAACAATAAAATAAACTAGGAACAATTAAAGAAAACTGTAAGAAACGATAAACTAAACTTAAATTCTTAATAACTCAATTGTTTTTCTCTTCAAGGTGAATAATAACATAGACTAGATCCCCTTTTATAAGATAATAAACCTTCCTAGATAGACTCAAATTAGGATTCATAAAATAATAAACTACTCAAACATAGAAACTTTAAAATAAAGAAATATCAAATTAAAGTAACTTCTCTTCTACTAAATAAACTACTATTATGACTTAATAGGGTGTGGGCGCGCGTGGACGTGGGCCCACATGCCTATGCGCCTGCATCACAGTACTTCAATAATCAAATGATTGACTAATCGTTTTAAGTGGGTTGATTACTTAATTAGCCTAATATATATCAAAGTGAAATGACACCATGACTCACTCATGTAAAAGAACGGTCTAGATCGTAATCAAACCTTGAATTTTTTGTGTAGTGAAGGTGAATCATGAGGTCATCACAAATTAAGTCAAAATCTTTTGTGCCATAGCACTCCCCTTTCTGTTGTTTCATTCTTACGGCCCGAAACCAACTAGATTCAACTAGATTCAAAGAAGTGTTTTTTCTACTTGGATTTACTATGTTTTAATGAGTAAAAAGCAAATTCAAGATTAAAAAGATAAACTCAATTCATGAAAAAAATAGTGGTATTTGAAATATTGAATGTGTTGGTTGTCTTTGTGCAGGTTTTGGTCTTTATTACATCTATGGTATTGTTTTTTTCCAGTATGGATTAAAGAAAAAGGCAAAGGAATGAAGAAGGGATAAGAGGAAACAAGAAAGCAAAATACTTGGTCTTTTTCTAATACACAGATCCCTATGGAATTCTAGAGGGTTTACTACCCCTTTCTTTGCTTGGTGAAACTCATTCTTTTTGTTTAGTTTAAAGGAACTTGTTTTGTTCTCTTTTGTTTATAGTAGAGTTCTCTTAGAGAGAGAAAGAGAGGGTGGGGACTATATGAGTTTATAGACTCAAGAATTAGGATGAGTTAGATAGATTTTGTTATATGAGTTTCTGCAGCTAGAAAACAAAAACCCAAGTTTTTATTTTTTGAAATGGGTAGGAAGATAGATTTTGGAATGATTAGTTTATTTGTTACCCAATGATTGAGTTTACTTGAAACAACAGATCCTGGCTAAGAATCTCTTGAAACTTATTAGAAAGATAGGTAAGAAGGAGAAGAAGAAGATGAAGTCTATGAGTAATGATAACAACAATAACTGGTTGGGTTTTTCTCTATCAGTACCCCACATCAACATGGAACTTACTTCAGAATCTCATCATCATCATCAACAACATGGAGCTTCCTCTGCTTCTGCAACACTACTTTCAACAAATTACTATCTCTCTCCTAACATGAATAACTCTGGACTCTATTATGGACTTGAAGGTGATCATCAAAATAATGGATTTTATTCTCATTTGGGTATAATGCCATTAAAATCTGATGGGTCTCTCTGTTTCATGGAAACCCCCACTAAATCACAATCACTAGGTATGTATGTATATATGTATGTGTTTATGAACCTTTTTTCATGTTTCATTGTTTCTCTTTCTCTCTACTTTTTTCTTTGTTTTGATTTCAAATTCTTAGCTTTGTGGCACTTTTTAAACCTACCCTTTTTTCATATTATATTATATGAAGGGATAGTTCCAACTTCATCCCCAAAACTTGAAAACTTCTTAAAAGGTGGTGGTGCAACAATGGAAGATCATCATCATCATCATCAATTTGGAAGTAATGATAGAGAAACCATGGCTCTTAGTTTAGACAGCCTCTATTATCATCAAAACTCTGAACCTTCTTCAAATAATAGACAACATTCTTATCTTGAAAACCATATTCAAGTCCAACAAAACCCATATTTCTCTGGATTAACAAGCCATAATGAGATGTATCAAATACCATTAGAGAGAGAACCCAAGGAAACCCAGAGTCTTCAACTTCCTGTAATGGCAGAAGATGGGATTTTAAGTCTGAGAAACTGGGTTTCTAGCCATTATCCTGCTAACCCATCTATAGAGCAAAAAATGGCTATTTGTTTGAGTGATGATCAAGGAAATGGTGGTGGGTCTGGTTCTGTTGGTTCCATTGAAACAGCAACAAACAAGAGAGGGTCTTCAAAAATGGGTCAGAAACAACCAGTTCATAGAAAGTCCATTGACACATTTGGGCAAAGAACTTCACAATATAGAGGTGTTACTAGGTGAGTTCTTACTATTTCTTTCTCTACTTCAACTTCGATATTTATCGAAAATTTTAGTTATATGGGTTGTCTTCAACTTCGATATTTAATCTTATCAGACATAGATGGACTGGAAGATATGAAGCTCATCTTTGGGATAATAGCTGCAAGAAAGAAGGACAGACTAGAAAAGGAAGACAAGGTAAGTGACAAGGAACCACAAATTTTCAAGCTTTTTCTTTTCTGCAATTTTGTGGTTTTCTTGGACTGACTAGTACTAACTATTTCTTGTTTGTCATGTTCTTACTTGTTTGGGTGGATTCTCTAATCTATTCCAATAACACAATTTAGTCTATCTTGGTAAGTTTTTTCGTCGGTTATAAAATATTGAACAATAAGAACTAAATGTTTTATAGAATGTTGTTTTTTAATCATTCAAAGTTTTTTTGATTCTAGGGGGTTATGATATGGAAGATAAAGCTGCAAGAGCTTATGATCTAGCAGCACTGAAATATTGGGGACCATCAACTCATATCAACTTTTCGGTATAGATTTCGACCCAAATAATCAATTATGTCAATGAAATTCATAGTTTAAGATTAGTAGTAACTTGTAGTTTCTTGACAGTTGGAAAATTATCAAGAAGCACTAGAGGAAATGAAGAACATGACCAGGCAAGAGTATGTTGCTCATTTGAGAAGGTAGGAAAAAAAACCGATTTTCCCACCATTTTCTCTGTTGAATGTTTCACTTTGTTGTTTCTAAGTTCGTTTTATCCGTCTTTCGTTGCAGAAAGAGCAGTGGGTTTTCGAGGGGAGCTTCGATATATCGTGGAGTAACAAGGTCTCACAGGTTTTTTATTTCGTATAGTAAAACTCGTCTCATGAAAAGTTGCTTCATCTATATAAATCTTTATCGTTTTCAATGTCTATAGACATCATCAACATGGAAGATGGCAAGCAAGAATCGGTCGAGTTGCAGGAAACAAAGATCTTTACCTTGGAACATTCAGTCAGTATTTTGTTTTTGAGTTTATAATTCTCTGTTTCTTCAATTACTTAGAAGAATATCTTATAAGAATGTCCTTTTTTGGTCATTGGGTGATGCTTTATTATAAGGCTGATCATGAACTACTTTATGATTGTATAAGGCTGATTCTTTCAATAAGACTAAGCTTTAATAAGGCTGAATATTTCAGATCAGATCAAAAGAGAAAAAGTGTTTTCTTTGACAGTTTAAGTTCAATAAAAGCTTAAGTTAAACAATTGAAAATGCACTTGAGTTATTGCTAATGATTTTATTTCAGGCACCCAAGAAGAAGCAGCCGAGGCTTATGATGTAGCGGCGATTAAATTCCGAGGTGTAAATGCTGTCACTAACTTTGACATAGCAAGATATGACGTCGAAAGAATTGCCGAGAGTAATACCCTTCTTGCAGGAGACCTAGCTAAAAGAAACAAAGAGATAGAATGTGTAAACAAAGCTATCGTTCTTGATCATTCCTCGATTCAAAATGGTAAGGAAAGAGTAAGTCTACCGACCGAAAATGTGGGTGAATCGAACTTGAACAAAATGGTGTTTAATCAATCTCAACAAGAACAAAAACCATTTGAGATGAGTAACTATAAACACCTTCCATTCCCTATGGCTTTACATGACCTTACGAGTTTTGATTCAATGAACTCAAATCAACAAGGAACGGGAGATTCGTCATCGAAGTTAGGACTAGCTCATATATCCAACACTTCGTCGTTAGTTACTAGCTTGAGTAACTCAAGAGGAGGAAGCCCAGATAAAACACACTTCTTGACGACTTTCGGAGGTCCCTCAGTTTCGACTTCTTGGATTCCATCAACTCAAGTTAAGTCAGCAATCTCCTTAACTAACTTGCCAATGTTTGCAGCTTGGAGTGATGCTTAAACTTTGTCCTGTTCATAAGGTTTTTGCATGTAACAAAGGGAAGTGGGAAAAAAAAAGAAAGAAGAAAAGAAAAGTATGATGATGATTGCTAGTGGTATGGGAAAAAAAAAAGAGGGAATTTTTTTATTTGAGTTTTTGGTAGATGATTTAGTGAATGGTGAATTTGGGGATTCTAATGAAGGTCTAGGTAGGACCATTTTCTTTTTTGTTTTTGTAAGAACAGTTTGAAGTGTTTCAAACTAACCCTTTTATCTGATTTTGAATGAAAGATTTTGCAGAAATGGTGGGGGAAGATTTTAAAGCAAAATTCATGATCAAATTCTTTAGTAATATACTAATATGGGTATTTTAAGTGACCCATTAAGAAAACTTGTTTTTCTTTTATTAGTCTTGCTAAACAAAACCAACTCAAAGAATGTTTTCCCAATAATCCAAAGTAGTCTTTCTTTGACCACACTATCCATCAACTCTCTCTCTCTCTCTCTATTTGCTTTTCCTTACTAAATCCATCATTGGTTTTCATCTTTTTCCCATATGAGAGCTTTCCTTAAAGTTATCAGACATTCTCTTTTCCCTTCCATTATTAAAAAAAGTATAAGATTGATACTAAATATTACTACTAGTAATATTTATGTTTAATTTATGATGTTAGGGTCATCATAAAATCCAGTTTGTCCCCTTAAGAGATTTTTTTTAAGTGTTTGGGTAGGGTGGTGGGTTTGCAAGGAAGATTTTCTAGTAAAAAATTTAGCATTACACCTCCCCACTAGTAGCCAAGTAAGATATAATCGTTCTCGATGTTCAGATATTGATGTTTAGTTTCATAAGCTTGTATATCACACGCCAAGAAAAAATCAAAATAATCATACTCAAAATGTTTTTTCTTTCATTCTCGCGATTTCTCTCATCCTTCGCCAGAAATTCGTCAGCGTCGAAGTTACTAATTTCTCTGGCACCGAAATCTTTATTATCTTTTTTTCTCATCTCCATCTACTTCGACCATCTCTCTGTCTCTGGTCCCTATTCATCCTCCTTCACCGGAAGACCTCTTATCAGCCTTCACTGTTAGGGAGGGGCCCCTCATCAGTGAACAGAATACATAACGGAGTTCGGTTTCATTGAGGTCAATGGTCATTGACCAGAACACAGCACCCAACCAACTTAGTGGGTATGTAACTGTGACGTTCACCCCATCTTCTATTTTACCTTCTTCTGCTTCAAATAAAAAAACTTTAAAAACATTCTTTTTCAAATCAGAGATATTTGCTCCTAAAGATGAAAACTATAAGACAGATGTTACTTGTGATAAATGTTATATAGAACTATCAAAAAGTCTCAGAGGCTGGAGACCATTACTTGTTTAATTAGTCTTATGTGGTGTTTTTCTTTTCTTATTCCGACTTGTCTAGATGTGAATCATTTGAATCAATCGGTTGAAAATCTACCAACATCAACCATTCAGCGGAGGCAGAAAAAAAACACAGCCTGAAATCTGACTTGACTCAATTTAGAAGTGGAGTCAGATTTGGGCTCTCACTTTTATAGGACAATAAATTAAGCAACCAACTACCTTAGTTCTTTGAAGCTTCAGAGTTTTTTAACTGAGCTGAATAGATCCTTTAGTTTGTTTCCTTCTACAACTCTAGCCCAAATCCCCACTTATTTCAACTCCTATGGGCTGTCATTGGAAAGATCCAAATTATGTTTTTGTAATTTTAAAAACATTCACCGGTACTGACTGGTGGCAACTCAAATATATATACTGGTAAATTCTAAAAAAATATTCACCATTGAGTTGTATTTTTGCATTTTTTAACAAGATGATAACCATAGATAAAAGGGATTCTAAAAATATGAGATTTACACAAGGAATGAAACTTCGGTTTCGGTGGAAATTTCGGTCAGCCCAAAAGTGGAAACGTTTCGGTCAGTGTGGAAATTTAACAAATCTACGGAAATGATATAAATGTGATTTAGTTGTGCATAACAAGACTTTCAACCATAACTAAGTATGAAAAATATGTAGTCTTGTCTCTAACATGAACTACGGGATAAACTTGAAAAATAATTGACGGGTTTGTGACAAAATTCGTTAAGTTCAGGGTTAATCTATAATCAAATAGTAATACCAGGGGACTGACTTCAAAAAAGATAACTTGAAGCCGTTATAGTAGGGGGTAAATATTAGAATTTTGGAAATGATGTGAGACATCCCAAATGAGTGTTAAGGGCGCACTCTATAAGTATTAAAAGCGCCTCCCTTGTGAGTGAAGCAGGCGCCTTTTACTGTAAAGAGGGGCGCCTTTATAAATTCTCATTTAAACCTAAAAAACCCTAAAACCCAAATCGTATTCTTCTCCAGCCGACATGCTCTCTCTCTAGATTTCTATCAAAATCAACCCTAAAAACCTCAACTTCTTGATGAATCTTCACCTATAATCTGAGATAAACTACTTGTTAAGAAGAAATGAAAGGATTTCTTGAAGATCTGAGAAGAAACAATGAAGAAAAATGGAGATTAAACCAGAAAAATGAAGAACAAATGAAGGTAAGTATCCTAAATTGATTTCGAGCGAATTTTCGTTTGATTTCGAGCGAAATCTTACACAAAACTTATGTATGTGTGTTTCTGTATACCTATATTGAAAAACCGAAACTTTTCGACATTTCATTCCTTGGATTTACATGGAGTGACACTTCCCAACCGATTTCTAGTAGTCTGCCTTGTGAAACCCGAGTGTCCAATCCAGTAGCATCATTACCCAAACAACTCAGACAACATCCGCGTATGAACTAGATAGCTTTAAAATTCGATTGGTCAGGTCCGAAAGTTACTTAACCAAAATCACTCAATGTAACTACAAATTGCCAATGAGTCATGTCTTACCCGTATACGCGGTTTTAAATCTCTTCCTAAATTCACTATTTTAGAAGAAAATTGGCCTAAACACTTGTGGGCATTTTTAACCAACAATTTGTTTTCATATAGAGTTAGGTTAGGTGTCTTTCTTAAGGTTTTTCTTCAAATAACTAGGTCTTAGGGGATTAAGAGATAAGTTTAGGTGAGAATTTGCAAGACGAAGATAAGAAATAGAGGAGGAAGAATGTTAGTTGGGGGAGGAAAACGAAGGGTTTAATTTAAGGTGCACGGTCTTAGTTCAAAAGGGCATTACGGTCAATTTAACGTTTTTTTAATATTGACTACAATATTATGGAGGTGCTTGTAGAGAATAACTCGAAAGGACTGCCTGCCCACTTGTAGCATAACAATCGGTGCTTTTAGCAACCCCCATAATTTCAATTTTCCTTTTTTTTATGTAATGAGATAATTTCAAATTTTTAATTATAATTTTTTTTGTGGAAATCAAACTTCATTTAAAGGCCAAAAGGCTAATGAGAATTACATCATGAAGTTTAAAATAACAAAGACACAACCAAAACCGGACAAACAAGACAAGTAATGTCCACTTGGGGTGCCTCTAGAGTTGTCTGATCTAGCTGGTGGGCTTCTTCTGGTACACTCAATTGGAATGTATGAGTGTAGAGAAGTCTCCCATTGAATATGCATTAGGTTGGAGATATTTTTTATTAGAAAATTATTAAACCACTATATAAAAAAGAAACAACTTAGATATCACAGTCCTTCATCAAAAAAAAAAAACTTAGATATCACAGTAGGCACAATGACACCTAAAATTTTAAAACTTTTGTTGAGTCTTTTATTAGAGATGTTTTTAGGATAGTTCACATCCGTTAGGACATCTTTCATTCTTAGTAATTTAATTGATGTAAGATGTCTATTGCATTCTGTAAGAAATCTCTCTTTGCTCTATTTTATTTCAATAATATTTTCAAGTACATTGATTTGCTTTTATACTTGATTAAAGAAGAAAAACAGAAAATACAAATAACAGAAAAGTTTGTTATGAATTAGTTGTGTAACTAACTTTCTCTTGTTGTAGGAAGAAGATCTTGAGGCTGCCTTTATAGTAAACCATGTTCAAGAGTTCGTGGCTGCTTTTAGAGAACAACTACAGTCAACTTGTGTTGATTGTTATGGGTGCTCTTAGACCAAGACTAGGTCATATCTGGTATTCATGACCTAGGTATAAAAGGAATTGAAATCCCTAATTCCCTTCTTTCAGCTTCTTCGAAAATCCCTAATTCCTCTTTCCTGTTTCATCGAAACCCTAGTTTTACACATTCCTATAATCATTTATCCGAGAAATACTCGAGAACAAAAAAAAAACATACAGATTTTACGTGGACGATTTGTAATTTTGATGATTTTAATCCACTAAACAGCGAATCATTATAAATTACGTAACGAGAATCTGCCTCATTTTTTTGGAAATTGACTACAATCTACGACAGTCATTACATTGACATTGATAGATCAAAGATGTGATAAGCACGAAATTGTCAAGTTCAAACTCTTACAAAGAACGGACTTATAGTCTAACTAAATTATGACCTAAAGTCAAACAACATTATTTATACCTTAATAACGCAAGTTGAATTCGAATTTTGGCGGGTGAACCTATTTCTCAAAGATCCAGTAACCCATGAAAATATTATGGATGGGACCACGATTATTGTCTCGTCTTATACTTCTCAAACCACCTGTAACCTTCTTTAACTTTCTAGACTTCTCCCTCTCTTCATTCAAACTCTCACCTTCTTCAACTTCCACCATGAATTTTCCCACCATTCCACTGTTTCATCATCATCAATGGCGTCTCTCTCTCTCACTCCTTTATGGTCACTCAACAAAAACCCAACTTTCTCTACATCTTCTCCCTTATCTAATCGCCAAACACTTACCAATAATACCCATCTCTCAGTTTCTCTCTCTTCCAAACCCAACTCTAAAAAGTTCTTCAGAAAATTCTCTGCTAAAGATCAAGAGGAGAATGAACCCTCTTCTTCTTCATCATCATCTTCGCCTGTTACAGTAATTTCTGATAGACCCAGTACAATTGGCACTGAATTGGATGAAGAAAATCAATTGGAAGAACGAAATGAACAGCAAGAATTGGATTGGAAAACTGACGATGAGTTTAAAAAATTCATGGGTAATCCATCTATTGAGGCAGCAATAAAGCTTGAGAAAAAAAGAGCTGAAAGAAAGCTTAAAGAATTAGATAGAGAATCAAATAGTAACCCAATTGTTCAGGTGATTAATAGAGCTGCTCGTGAGAGTTTGATGAGAGAGAAAGAAAGGTTGATGAAAGCAGAGGGAACTTTTAAGGCTCTTGATCTTAACAAGGTGAAACCTTTTTTCTTTTTCTTTATGAATTTGAGTACTCAAACTGTTTGTGTTAATGTCTAAGTGAGAAAATAGAAGAATGGAACGGAGAAAACAGTAAGAAATCAAAGGATTTGTTTTCTTATATATTTGGGTATGTGGAATTGCAGTTAAGGAACTGTTTTGGGTATGATTCATTCTTTGCAACTGATGTAAGGAGATTTGGAGATGGAGGGATTTTTATTGGGAATTTGAGGAAACCCATTGAAGAAGTGATACCTAAGTTGGAGAAGAAGCTCTCTGAAGTAGCTGAGAGAGATGTTGTATTATGGTTCATGGAGGAGAAAACAAATGACATAACAAAGCAGGTAATTGAATAAAAAAAACTTTGATCTCATCTCTTGTATTCTTTTAAACCGTAAATTCATTTAGGAAGTATTAGCATTATCCCACATCTTGTGGGCGTTGAAATTTGAAAAAAGTAGACAAGTTCGGGGGCTATCCTTTCTTTGCAGACGGTTTTCAAGAAGAGTTAGGTCCAATGGACTCTAACATGGTATCCAAGTTAGTGTCTCAGAGACGCGTAGGGAGTTAGTAACCATAGCCCTGCGGGTAGGGGGAGTGCCGAGTGACTCCAACCCTGGAATTGAAGGGAGATATTAGCATTATCCCACATGGCTTGGGCATTACAATTTGCAAAGTAGATAAGCCTTGGACAATCCTTTCCTTGCGAGCCAGTGTCAGGGAGAGTTTGGCCTAAATAACCTAATTGCCTCTTACAGGATCCACATTAGAGTTAATGTGGAGAACTGAAAGATACTAACTTTTTATCTTGCTTTTCTTTCGTTTTTGTCCCCATTGTCTGACTTGACTCGGTTGAATTTGATATATCTGATTCTAATATGGAATGGGAGAATATATTTGATCCGAGCACAAAAAACACTGTAGACCAGTTCGGGTATGTATTTGGTAATTCAGGCTTAGAATAATTAGGATTTGATTGGGGCCAATTAAGCTATGGGTCAGAGGTTCTCACCGAGTCAGATTAGTTGATTCGGAAATGAAAAGCGCAAACAGCGAAAGTAACAACTAGTATCGAGGTTACCTGGGTTTTCCGGTGTACCCATTCTAGGAAAGGATGTAGTTGGCCCCTTTATTTTATAAACATATTGAAGGGACGAAAGTTGTGATCTTTCAGGTTTGTATGGTGCAACCTAAGTCAGAAATGGACCTCCAGTTTGAATCAACAAAGCTAAGTACTCCTTGGGGTTATGTCAGTGCAATAGCTTTATGTGTTACAACTTTTGGAACGATAGCTTTAATGAGTGGCTTCTTCCTTAAACCCGATGCCACATTTGATGACTACTTGGCAGATGTTGTGCCTCTCTTCGGTGGATTCCTTTCCATTCTGGGTGTTTCAGAGGTGCGCTCTCGAACTATTCATGTACTATTGGTGAAATCAACTTTTCTTTTTTGGATTTGGAGTTGGTATAAATTCAAAACTAACAGACTTCCGACATCTAAAAAGAAAAGTAACGGAGCATTGGAGTCACTACTTATGTCTGAAACCTGTAAGAGGAAGCTACCTAACGAGTGATTACTCATTAAATATTTTTCATAACTTGATTGGCAAGGACTCTTTAGTTAATGATCTCGAAATGGTAATTGAACTGCATCTCACGTAGTTTCTGAAACTAAAATGCACAATAATATGACGCTCAAAAGGTAAGAACTATATGACCAAGAAATTTAGACTGATTTAGATAAGAAAGTGGTGCTTTCTTTCCTTGTATGATCAGGGGTAAATTTCAATTCAAGGATAGGTCAAGAACTACTGATTTCTTTTTGTGCTTATATTTGATCAAATCCTTTGTATTTGAAGTATTTTCTTTGTGTTTTGCAGATTGCTACAAGGGTAACAGCAGCTCGCTATGGAGTTAAACTGAGCCCATCTTTTCTCATTCCATCAAATTGGACAGGATGCATAGGAGTGATAAACAATTACGAGTCTTTACTACCCAATAAGAAGGCTCTTTTTGATATTCCCGTGGCACGCACAGCTAGCGCATACTTAACTTCATTAGTGCTAGCTATCACAGCCTTTGTAGCCGATGGCAGCTTCAATGGGGGTGACAATGCTTTGTAAGTCTTACAAATCTCTCTCATTCTCTCTCTCATTCTCTCTCTCGTGTATATATATATATATATGGGTGTGTGTGTGTGTGCGCGCGCGAACATTCCCCGCTCTCTATAACTTTCTGAAACAATTTTGAGGTTCTCTTACATATGCTTCAATGTGTTGGTTTCTTTGCAGGTATATAAGGCCTCAGTTCTTCTACAACAATCCCTTACTTTCGTTCATCCAATATGTGATTGGACCTTACTCAGATGATCTAGGGAATGTATTGCCTTATGCAGTAGAAGGGGTGGGAGTTCCTGTCGATCCTCTTGCTTTTGCCGGACTCTTAGGTAAATCCCCTTAACTTTCAGGTTTGGGTTTTTCACCCATTAGCAACCAAAAATACAAGAAACAAGTGAACAACGAGATAATATATCATAGTTCCTAATCTCAACTTCTCAAGTCACTATTAGAAAAGGATTCTTATGGACATATAAGTATTTCTTATTAGGAGAGTAATGTGTAGTTTTCTTTCTCGTATTTTTTTCCCGAGTCAGGCGTGAAAAAAAAGAACATGAAATAACAGAACATAAAACATCAGTTATCTAAACATGATGGCAAAAGTAATGTGTTGTTTTTTTCTCATAAATTTCCTAATCTCCAAAATACTTGATTCATATTCTGTTTATTTTGAATGACTGGCTCGGGGATTTTGGTTCCCGAGTCAGACAGTCTTATCAAGAGCAACTACATGAAATAACCTAAAATGATTGTTGTGTGTTGTACCCTTGGCCAAAACAAGTTAGACGAGTTAGATTCACATAACACAAAAGAACACCACCTAAGTCTTTCAGTTCATTGTCTAATAGATCTAGAATGAGCAATTTGTGCAGGAATGGTAGTGACTTCTTTGAACCTTCTACCTTGTGGAAGACTTGAAGGTGGTCGTATAGCTCAAGCTTTATTTGGAAGGAACATTGCAACACTTCTATCTTTCGCTACTTCTTTGCTATTGGGAATTGGTGGTCTAAGTGGAAGTGTCCTCTGTTTGGCATGGGGTTTATTCGCAACCTTCTTTCGAGGTGGAGAAGAAATACCCGCGAAAGATGAGATTACTCCATTGGAAGATGATAGGTATACATGGGGATTCATACTTGCAGTAATTTGTTTTCTCACACTCTTCCCTAATGGTGGAGGTACATTCTCTAGTTCTTTCCTTAATCCACCATTTTTTAGGGGTGGATAAGATTAGGTGTATACATATATATTTATCGAATTTTTGCAGTTTCTTTTAAAGGAGTCAGTAATTAGATGGCTATATTTGTATATATATCCTCAACTTATCTCTCTTAGAGGACAAGTGTATATTTATAGTGTCAAAATTTTAGTGTAAGAAAAAAAATCTGTATTCTTGATGTGTAAAGGATATTTTTGATGTGGGTTGAAGAATGAAAAAACCTTTTGATAATTGTTGTTCATGTTGTACTATTCGAACCTCGATTTGTAGCTTATGATTGAACACCCCCTCTTAAGCCCAAGAGGTCCTGCGATCGAGTCTAGGTGGCTATCTCATGTAATTTAGGCAATAAATATAGTAAATAATGTAATAAATTTGTCGGGCCCTAGGCCTCTTTCATGTTGTTGGGTTTTAGGCCTATTTCATTTATGGTTTAGATTAGGCGGTTAACGTATTTATTACATCTTCATGATGTATCAATGCCTTGTAACGACTAACGTAGATTGTAGTCAATCGATTTCTCAAAAAAAAAAAAGTTTCTAAAACACATAAAGAGTATCAATGGATTTCATCTTTCTCAAGGAGTGACATAAAAACCTGTTCAATATACAGTTCCTTCTCTTCTGGGTTCTGGTAATGGCGATAGTGATGATGAACTTTTTAGGCAAATATGTTTACATCCGTGGGCCTTTAACCAACCGGGAAATGCTAAGTACAAAGAGTTTTTACTTAATCTTTGACACGTTGAGTCAGTTTCACTCCGGACGAAGTTTTTTAAAGTTTGACTGCGATCTTAAACGCTGTTTGACCCGGATGAGTCAGCATGTTAAAGATTAAGTAAAAGTTACATGCACTTGTAGCAAAGATTTGCAGAAATTGTGCTTGGACAAGTCAAATTTATTACTGCCCTGAAATTTTGCATTGTCAAATTGTGATCCCATTGATTCCATGGATTTAGAAGATGGGTTTTTTTCAATTCCTAGATCATCACAGCATCACTTAAAATTACAGCTTTTGAGTTTTAGAAATTTGTGAAAGATGATTTTTCATTATTATTCCTCACTGATCTTTGTGAGAAGACTGGACTAGTCTCCCCCTCTTGTTTTTTGTCACTTCTTGATATCGTGGTTAAAGAGTTTTCTCAACAACTAGACACAAAAACAGTGCAAAATGAACATTGGAGAGACATGTTTGCTCATCATTGGAATCGTAAGAGAACTCGAAGATTCCTTTCAGGAGATCCTTATCTCGCTATTGCAGATTGATGTGTTCGATGGGTAGTCTTAAGACTTTGATGTCTCTTCAGCATTAACAGATCGATGTGCAAAAGCAAGTAGTATCAAGGTACTTCATCAGTTTCATTTGCGGTGCCCCTCTGTTTCAATATATGCGTATCGTAGTTTCGGTTTTGAGCCAATCTTGTTTACACTCACAGAGATCAATTATACGTACAAATGATATCGAAGTGCTCTATGATGTCTTACCCTTGTACAAATTGAATCATCTTTGTTCTAGACTAAGGTGGCCATTGCTTTTCCTTCGTGTGATTCTGACTTGTCTAAATATGAATTGTCCAACTCAAATAGACCCAAAAATTAGCCCGAATCCATCTTTCGGACGAGTCATACATCACGACAAAACAAACTTTCTGGAATTTTACTTGAGTCTATTCAGACTTCGAGTCTGATTTCAGATATGACTTGAAGAAAACACCTTATACCTTGTTGATTTGTAGAAAAGGAGAAGGTTTAGAAGCTAACTGTTTCGTGTGCACGCATTCACACACATATACATACGCACAAACCTTTGTATCCTTCTTCTACACATGTAATCGACAGAGTACTTGTGATTTTTTTTTTTCTCTTCATCTATAATTAAAATGTTGCTTCTTAAGAATTGTTTGTGAAGGACCTTATTCTCAGCTTGAAGATTTACGCTAACGACGAGGACTATGATTTTCCTTTATCAGCTTTTTGTACTTTAAAGTTTAAATTAAAGAACAGAATGATGATTAGTTCTCATCTACGCATGCATAATTCAGGTCAGTAAAGGGTATTGGATTTAGTGTTCTTTTATAGTTATGTATTTGTTACTTTGGCACTTCCATAATATGGAGTAAAATATATAGACCAAACTTAGTTGAAACTTTGGAAATTTATTTCTTGTCTAGCAATATGTAGTAGAAGCTTTTGTTTCTTTTATCAACTGTCTTGAAAGAGGGCAAAAAAAGCTTATTTGGATTTGCAAACTCTCTCTCTCTCTCTCTCTCTCTCTCTAAAAGATTATTGTTCATCATAAGCTGTACTAGTAGGTCAATAACTTTGTCAGCTTCTTTATATAATGAAAAGAATAGTTTTATTTTTTGTTTATCTTGTGGTATCCAATATTTTTTTATGAGAAATGTTTTTCTCCTAGATTCTTAGAAACTGATGTGTCATTTTGCCATTCACGTACTCCCATCGAAGTTTTTCAAATATATCAGATGACATTCTATTAGAAGTATAAACTGCGTCATTAGTGTGTTAAGTAAGACCGCGAGCAAGGTCTTACCTTTTCCTAAAAGAACAATTGTTCATGTGAGTGGCCTTCGCCCGAGCTAATGCGTTTGACCTTTTAGTGCAAGACTGATCAGGTCGGGCCGTCTAGCCTAACCCAGTGTGGCCTAACAAGGACCCTGCCAACTGGCTTTCTACCTTAGCCAAGTCTTTTGGGCAACCCTCTTATGGTTCCAAATTCTATTGGTTGGCCTTTCCGAAGGGAATTGGAGGGACAACTCAAGACAAGGGTGTGGAGCCTTCAACTTTATAGCTCAAAATCTAGCTGAATTTGCATAATCAGTGTTCAGGGGTGGCCCTGGGCCAAAGCGAGCTTTTAGGGGCCACCAAGACGTTAATTTCTTTAAAAAATATATAAGAAGTCCAACTCTCTAAGAAAATTATAAGGGCCTCATTTAACAAATGTTAAGTAAAAAAGGGCCACCAAATTTGATGATCTTTAAATGAATGGTGGACCCAACAGTTTGTTTGACTAATGAAACAAAAATGCTTTTTAAATTTCCAAATCATGAAATCTCAATACCTTTCCTTTCTTCAAGCCAAAGTGCCAAACCGGACTGTTTATTCAATTTCTAAAAACAAAGTCTATTATTTTGTTGTTGTAAGTTGTTCAATTTCAAAAGCGCAAAAAAATATTTTGTTTTATGTTTAAAAAGTTAAACTCAAAAGATGATAGTGATTTGAGAAATTCACGTGGTCGCCTTGAAACCTTTTTCAAGCATAATGAGTCATATGACATAGACAGACTAGTCCTATTTTCTAAACTGAAAGCGTTGAAGCATTTTTTACCAAATGAGGTCAAAAGACCAATTGAAGTGCTAGATTTTTTGAAAGATCTGAAAGGTTGTTACCCGTACACATTAGTTTCCTATAGAATTATGTTAACGATATCAGTTCGTACTGTTGCCTCTGCAGAAAGACGTTTTTCTAAGTTGAAGTTGATTAAGTCTTATATTCGATCTACTATGTCGCGAGAAATGTTGAACGGGTTTGCTATATTATCTATTGAGAAGGATATGACTGACAGTCTTGATTATTCGATGATTATTAGTAACTTTGCATCGAAAAATTTAAGAAGAACAAAATTTCATTGATTGTAATTATCAAAAAAACTATTTTGTTATATATAAATATGATGAAAATATTTTGCGGTACTTACGATTTTCATATAGTACATTTATACGTTTTACAATTTGATAGAAGGGGCCACATTTTCAGACCTCGCTTCGGGCCACCGAAAAGTCAGGGCCGGCCCTGTCAGTGTTGAATCTTGTATGATCTTGTTTCACTTTGAATCAGATTCTACCCTTGAGATGAATTCTAGCAGTTAAATAAGAAAGATTTTGAGCTAATGGGGATAATTTTTTTAAGAAACTAATGGGGATAATTACTAAAAATCTTTGACTAGAAAATGACCTCAAGATGTGGACATTGGGGTTTGACTCGTTCAAGTAACCAACAACAACCACCCATGGAATCCCAAGAAGAAAGAAAAGGAAAGGTCACCAAAAACACTATAGTTTATGGTTTATCAAGGGTAGCTTTTTTTTTCTCATTGTCTGAATCAAACTCGTCGAGATTAGACTCGTTTAACTTAAATGAATCATTGATGGGTCTTTTTAAATAAAAAATTTAGAAAAGGATAAAAGTTTAAATTGACAAGATTTGAGGAGTATAATGTAATTTGAGATAAAGATAAAGAGAGTATAGTACAGAAGATGAGATTTGTTTGTTAGGATAGTTGGGGAAATGTGTCAGTAAAAAGATACTCCTCCTGTCAAGCAAGCTTGGGTTTCAAGAGAAGAACATCTTTCCTTCCTCCTCTATGGTTGTGGGATTAAAATAACTAAAAATAATGAAAAGGAAAAAGATCAAAATGATTTACAAGTTTTTCTTTTAAGAAGATTAGGTTAAGTAATAATTTACCTACAACAGCAGTTGGCATTAGTAGTTATAGATAGTCTCTCATTTTAAATATCATACACCTGTAAGCTTGGCAGGTAATAATCAGACCTCTCTCTCTCTCTCTCTCTCTCTCTCTGTAGCTTTCTCTTTCTATATTCATGTTGCTTTTTTGATCTTATAACTTTTTTTACTTTTTTTTTTTGGGTAAAAACCCACTGAGTGATTTTGGTTCTTGTACCAAATTTAAATTAGTATTTTTTTTTTTTTTGAGTTTAAGGTTTCTATCAGCAATCCATTTAAAGGGTATGGTTTCTTTACTACAGGAACTTTGTCTACTTCAAGAATTGTTCAATTCAAGTATTAATATTTGATCACTTTAGGGTTTTTGAAAGGGTACCCATTTCACTTTTCAGGTAATAAAATTCTAACAAGGGGTTTTTCTTCTGAGTTTTAATTTTTTTTTTGTGGGTTGTTGGGGATTACATTTGAAGCATCTTCTACTAGCTGATTTGCATTTGTTAGGGTTTCCCCATAAAACCATTCTCTGTAATTAATTGAAGTTGCTGAATTTCCTCATTTGAGTTACTTGTGAAGTAGAAATTTAGGGTTGAAGATTCATGATTAGCTGTGTAGAACTAAAGCATTTATGCTGTCATTCTTGTTTTTCTTTAGCTAGTTTGTGTTATTTTTCATCTGTTTCTACTTTATGCTCTGAAAAGTTCACTTTCTAGTTTGTGCCCAATTTGCTCTTGAGTGGACTTGATTTCTAGGGTTTCAGGAAATATAAGCAAGGTTCTTGGAGAAGGTTGGGTCTAAAAATATATCTTCTGCCCTAAATTTCTACTTTTCCTTTGTGTGTGGGAGATGCTGAAACTCAATTGGTATCTTTTGCTTTAATTTGCTCTTGGCTCTATAAAGCTGCCATGGTTAAATGTTCCTTGTTAAGCCTTGCAAGTAATGAACAGCTACTTTCAGTCAAACCCCCTTTTCCATTTTAGTTATCTCCATTTCCTTGCAATTTATATTGTAAATTGGGATCTCTTCATTTCCGAGCAAGTCGAATTCTAACAATTTCTAGTCGGTTTTATTCATTTTTCAAACACGGGTATGGATGATAATGGTGATTTAGTCTTTCAACAAGGAGATAGAAACAATCTGATGTCTTCATCTTCAGGGATGTACACTAATATACAGGATGAAAAAGTTTTGGAAGACAAAACAATGAACACAATGTCAATGCTTAAATCTTCAAGTGGAGAAGATTCATTGTTCTTTCATACTGGTTGGGATCCACTTGTTTCAATGGTACAAAATCTAGAGTTTAAGGGTTCTTCATTGGATTCTCACCATCAGATTAGTCCTTCTTCCTTGAATGTTGGAATACTGGAAGACCCACGAATGAACGATTCATCTCACTCTATTCAGTATCCAGCTGATCCCCGCCATGGCGAAATTGAACCAAAAGTTTCTTGTTTTGGGAATGGAAGCTTCTCAGAGATGCTTAGTCCCTTTTGCCTTCCTGAATCTAACCAGACTAGAAATGCTGGTTCTCTTCCACCTCGGACGATAACTGATCCTGGTGTAATATTTCAAGAAGATCTACCTATTAGAAATGGGGATTATCGAAGAACGGTTCTCAACGGGAAGAAAAGAAAGGGAGCACCTGAACTCCATGAAACCCATTCTCAGTTTGATTCAGTTCAGGTAATTCAAGTGGCAGATAGAAATGATAGTTAGTGTCTTTTACTTAACTAGTTTGATATTTGTGACAGTAGCTTATGTAGTTTAAATGATTGTTTGGGTGCTCTTAGTTTACAAATTTGTTGAATTTGATAGAGCATCGAGACTGAACATCGAAGGGATGGACCGGGAGAAGCCATTGAGGGTTTGAAAGGGCTAGATGAAAGAAAAAAGAGAAATAAGCAAACCCCAAGTTCAAATTTGTGTGGTAAACTAACTAGTAAGCAGACTAAAGACAGTTCTCAGACTGGGGAACCTCCGAAAGAAGATTACGTTCATGTCAGAGCTAGGCGAGGCCAAGCGACTAATAGTCATAGCCTTGCAGAGAGAGTAAGTTCTTAATATGAGGTCTTCATGTTTATAATTGAGTATCTTTGTTCTTTTCATGATCTTAAATAACTGGTTTTCAATGTAGGTGAGAAGAGAGAAGATAAGCGAACGGATGAGACTTCTTCAAGATCTTGTACCCGGATGTGATAAGGTTAGTCGTGAAGGTCTATAATTTTTCTAAATCTTTTTTGTAAGCTCTTATGTTGACTTTGTTAGGTAATTAATCGATGTCATTTATTACTGAAGATTACTGGGAAGGCTTTAATGCTTGATGAGATTATCAACTATGTTCAATCACTACAAAGACAGGTTGAGGTATGTACTCTAGTCTAAAAATTTATAAGTGTGAATCATCAACTTCGATTCCGATTAATACACTGTATATAAGCTAGAGATTTTTACTTGGTAGACCTTAGATTGGACATATATGTATAAGTTTCGTCAGGGATTTAACAGTTGAGCTTATTTATAGGATGAAAACCATAAAACTGTTGTTATATCTGTATTAGTTAATTTATATGTGTAGAGTAATACAAGAGTCATAACATATATCGCGATTTATTTCTCGTGCTTTTGCAGTTTCTGTCGATGAAACTTGCCACTGTCAACCCTGAACTGAATATCGATATAGAGCGGATTCTGTCCAAGGAAGTAAGTTTGAACAACATGAGCAGGAATTACAGGCTTAATTTTTTTTTTTTCCGAAACTTGTCGTTTGATCTCTCACTTAATTACTCTATAGATTCTCCATTCACATGGTGAAGGTGGTGGTTTATCTGTTCACGGGTTTCACCCTGGAATGAACTCCTCCCACTCTCAGTTCCATCTCTACCCACGGGAAACTATCCAGACTATTCAAAATACAGAACTTCATTCACTCCCCATGCCTCAGGTAACCGAAAGATAATTTTTTTTCCGGCATATGGTTCTATCTCTTCTTCATCAGTGCTTCTTACATCGTATAACTACTTCCAGATAACGAAGAGTTGGGACGATGATCTCCATAGTGTAGTTCAAACGGGTTTTGTTTCCAACCCGGCTCTCAATGACATAGGACTAAATGGTAAAGTATTCGATGTCAAATTAGACAACTTCCAATCGTATTAACTTCACTAAGCAAAAGGGCTTGATTTCCATTTTCCTTGCTTTGTATACAGGGTGCACGAAAGTACAGATATAAGTTAATTCTTCGGGATATATATCGCAGATTTTGTTCAGCTTTCGAATTATATGGAGTTGTATAGCGAAGAGCGTGTACCATTTGTTCTTCGAATTTTAGCAGAAGAAAGTGACATAGTTGTATAGGGCAATCAGACAGCTTAATAGATTGATTTGAAGAAAAAAGTGATTGTATTTTTTTGATTGTGTGTGTGTAGTTGTTATAGTATGAATGCATATTGAGTGTATTTTGTTAAGTTTTGAGAGACTTTAGTGAGTGTATAATAGTAAAGGTTGCTTGTAGAGAGAGAGAAAGAAGTTAATGAAAATTTGGGTTATTTGAGTTTGTGAAGGTATGAGTGAATACACTTTCATTTCTTCAAAGACAATCTTTCCATATTAGAAAAATGATCAGCGGTTTAGTGTTTGTTATGGTTTTTCTGCTACCCTTTAATACCTTTATTTTTTGTTGAAAGCCTTTAATACCTTGTTGGGCACTACCGCACTATAGGCAGTGTTAGTTATGGGAAATGATGCTGTGCCAGGTGGGAATCCCGACCCAATCCAGACGTGCCTACGTGGCACACCACGCCGGCAGAGCATAGGAGGGATTTAGCTCAGAACAAGGAATTGGGCGATATTCTGAATTTGAGAAATTTGAACGGTAACGTGTTAAGAATTACTATTATGTTGTGATTATGAGGAAGTAGTGTAGTGGTGGTGGACGTGTTGGTAGTAATGGAGTCGTGGCGGTTGTGGTGATGATTAATGGTTGTGGATTTGTGGGTGTGATGGTGGTGGCGGATTGGAGGGGGTGTTGCCGATGTTTTTGGTAAAATTGCGACAATGGTGGCGGAATGGTAATGGTGTTGGTGGAGGTTGTATAATGTGATGGAGTGGTTGATTGATGGTGATGTGGTTGTGGAATGGTTGTGGAATGGTTGTGGAACAACTAAATTCAGGGTTGAAATATTCATCTGATTCATCACCAACAATATATTCAGGGTTCTAAATTCAATGCTGGCAACTAAAACAGGAGGGTTGCACTTAAGAGACTTAACGTAACCCTTTGTAGCGCGAGCTGATGACAATCATTCACCACCTGTATCCGCATTCCTTGTTAGTACTTAACGTGTTAACCGTAACACTCCATGGGCTTAAGAGGGGTATCCAACCGTTACACCAAAGGATGGTGGACCTCAGAGAGGAGGATGTAAGAGGAGTGTAACTAAGTGTTAAAAGGACTAAGTGAAAGGTGCCTTTAGAGAATTTAAGTGTAAGGTGCTTTAGTAAATTGTAACAATCTTAACAGATATTCTGTTAAGGTTAGTTGTAACCGAATCATTTACACTCTTCTTCTCGCTAAGTTGGAGATTATCCTCGAAAGATTAAGGTACTTTCTTCGTCTCCAATGGGACATTCTAACAAAAACTCTAAAGTCTAGTTGTCAAGTGTTACATGAAAATTTTCTTTCCTAAGTGTCAATATAGAGACACTCTAGCATCTCCAATGCAAAATTAAAAAAAAAAACTCTATTCATCTTATGTGTTAAGTTTCAATTAAGATTCTCACTCCTAGTTGGCGAAAATAGAGATCCTCAATTTCTTTTGTCTCCAATGCAAAACTCTAAACTTGTCTTATTTACTTATGTGACATAGTTATTTTTGTAAATAAATAATTAGTTATTTAGAAAATATAGAAGGCTCAATTTCTATTCGATGAAAATCAAATATTAGTGAGTTGGACAATTAGAGATATCTCAAACGGACACTCTATTCCACCCTCAACACGTCATTTTAAATATCCAAATAGAGTGTTGGAGAGAGTTTTTTAGTAAAAACTCTAATAATCATATGTGACACTCTGGGTTTCTAAGATTGAGTGTTGCATTGGAGATGCTCTAAACATTCTTGATCTCCAATGGAAATCTATAAAGTCTCTCTACTTGATACACATGTCACTCTTAAATTGAATAGGAAAAAAATAGTTAAAAAAAAAAAATTCTATTGGTTTAAATTTTAGAGTGACACTTAAAGAGTCTCCAATCAACTTCTGTATTATTCTTTGTGGAATTTGGAGGAGACGAGTGTCGTTTTAGATACACTCCATCTGATGAATCATTTTTCATATAACAATCTTCTCGATTCAATATATTACAAGAAAAAACTGTTTGCCATTTTGAAATGTACTTGCAAAAGGTCAATGATAAATCCGAAAACCAGGGTTATCCATACAAAATGTTACCCAAAACAGGGTTATCCAAGAAAAATACAGGATTGGGGGGCCATTAGTGGGGAAAATTTGTAAAACAACACAAAATTTTATTAAATGGGACCCTGAGAATGAATTAACAGCAAACTAAAGAATTTGAGAATTGAGAGTGAGATGGTACAATTGTCTTCATATATAGGTTGAGCTTTATGGAGAAAGTTATATAGGGTTGGATGACCCACTTCCCTCTCCTACAAAATATGCTGGTTTTCCTAATTTCTTTTGCAAATATTTTTCCCACTTTCTTTTGCAAGGAATGTGACTGTACAAGGCTAAGAAGATAGTCAAACTCGTCACAAATGTATTATTCTGTATAATAACCCGTAGAAATAAAAAGATCAAATATGTAAAATAGTAATCAATAAAAGTATATAAATTTCATACCTCTATAATCTCGTGTTTTAATTTAGAGCAGAAAACACCTAACATGAAAGTATACAAATATAATTAAGAGCATTACAAGTGGTTCTCGATCACATTAAATGACTCAAAAGAGCGTCTCGAAAACTGAAGTGTAAAGGAGATCCATACGGCATTTCTTTCATGTTCAAGGATTGGGGTCAACCATTCTCATTCACTAGAACAAAAATATTTTATCAAATTATATCTTTAGGTATAAAAACATTACGCGTATGGATTATTACCAACCTTCGACAATGCCATATTTATATACATATCCTGCAGTATTTTGATAAGAATAATACTATACCTGATTAGTCTTAGTCATATACACGATAAAATAATGTAAAGAAGTCGGAGCATGCGGAAAAAATCATTCAAAAGGATATAAAGTAAACAGCTAATCACAATTGACTAAATATATTTCCACCAATGGATGTCTATTTGATGAGTTGGTTACCCTTTTATATAATATATATGCACCCAGAGAAACTCTAGGCCTCTAGGTGACTAAGGTTACCATTAAATTATGCCCTTATTAAACCAACAACAATATCTAATGTTTTGATTTTTCATATTTTTAATATCTGGCTTATATAATATATACAAATTTTTCTCTCTATGCATTTTGGGTTATTTTAGTGAGTAGATTGTTTGACTAGACATTACTAGTTTTCTTATCCCTCACTAGTCACTAGTTTGTTTGATGTGGAGATTAAAGTTTGTGTTTTAGGGTTAGAAAACAAATTAAAGTAAAAGCTCTCAAATGGATGTAAATATGTAATTATCACCATGACAGGTACATGTGGTGAATGAACTCTGAAAATATTTCTGCGCCAATCTCGAACTATTAGTTGTGGCATTACTAGCCGATTTGGCGGTAGATTAATCAGACCAAGCGCATCTAGACCAGATTATACTAGCTTGTTAGAGGGTACGGGCCTAACCTGTCAGACTTGTAAGTAAACCACGCCTACTAGGTGATCCGAAAAGTGCTAACGTATGTTAAGCTACGCGTTTCACCACGGCTTGTTCTGTGACTCTGGTAGCTCTAGACCCACTTTGCACCACAGTCCTAAATACTTAATTGAGTGATGTTTTAGAACACCCAAAGAAATGCAACCACATGGAAGTTGGAACTTAGCTATAAGATTAAGGACATCTTTTTACGTGGAAAAGCATTACAATTTTTCCTACGGCAAGGGCACTCCTTTACGTGTGTTAGTAAAAGATAACCATTCTTTGACTACATAAAAAATTGAGCTTGAAGGCAAATTCCACCATATTTTTAGATAAGATAAAAAATTGAGCTTTTTTTTTTTTTTTGATGAAGGAAAAAATTGAGCTTAATTAGAAGGTGTTTTTCTCTCATAGGCAACTGATTTTTGGGGTAAGTTTTGGCCTTCCAAGCTATGCTTTTATGAGGTGGGGGTTCTGGAGCATAAAAAAAATTTTATAGGCATAAAAATTTAGTCATTCAAAATTGAGTTAAGGGACATATGTATTTCTAAGTCCAAAAATTTACTCGGTTGAAATTTCCCCCCTAATCTTCATCTCTCACTCTAGGTATATTTCTCTTTCTCTCTCTACTTCTCACGATCTAGCTCTCTCGCTCTCAAGATATCTCTAGCTCTCGCTTATCTCGCTCTTTCCCTTACTGTATCTCTCTTACTGTCATGTCCATCTCTGATCCCTATCTCTCTCTCACGTACACAGTTCTGCCGTAAGGACACGTTTCCTTCGCTGAAACCAGACTTTGAAGAAGGTTTCTTGTGAAACCCTCCTCGAGGGTTTTGTGGTTTGTTGCAAACTGTCTCAAGTTTTTGCAAGTTACAAAAATACTTACGGAGTTGAAGACTATAACAAATTGAGTGATTTTTTTTACCAAACCAAAAAATTTATAGGAAATTTTGACAAAAATTCCCGAATTAACGTTTATAAGTAAACCAAATTACAACTCTCAAATGCTCTCAGAAACACACTCAATGGTATCAAACTAATCAAGAGGAAACAAAGAGAAAAAGAATTATACAAGAGAATTAGAACAAAAAAAATGACCTAAGATCATCTTCAACCCAAATCTCAAAAAAGTTTTGTCGTTGTCTTATGTGTCAAGTCTCATTCAAGATTTTCTTTCCTCAATGACTATATTGAGATACTCTATTCAAAAAATCTCCAATGCAACACTTTACAAACTTAAAATGCTACCACATCATTTTAAGACCCGTATAGTATGTTGATTGAATATTAAAAGTTATTTGGAAATTAGGACGGGCCAAGTTGAAACAGGCCAAACCACTCAGGCCCAGTAGTTCCTTAAAGGGCTTAAACTACTTAAAACTGAAATGACTAATATGAGCTCGTACCTTTCATTATTCTCTCAAGTCACCATCTATTATAGTCCCCCATTCTCCCCCCACCATCACCATTTTGTGAGTTTAGTGCTCCCCTCTCTCTCTCTCTCTCTCTCTCTCTCTCTCTCTCTACCTATTCTCTGAATCTTCTTCTCTCTCATTTCTCTGTCCTTCACCAAACCCAATAAGCCCCCAAGAAAACAACACAAGAAGAAAATTAAACAAACAAGGAAGTAAGAGAAAAAAGAAACAACTCAGATATCCATCTCTCTCTCTCTCTCCTCAGAAGAAAAGGGCAAACACAACAAACCCAAGAAGAAATAGAAAACAAGAAAGTAAATAAGCAGAGAAGAAAGGGTACCTGGTGGAATGGGTGGTATTTGGGTTCCATTATTTCTTCTACTCTTGCTTCTAAATTTAACATATCTACTACCTCAACCAGTTTTATCAGATCCAGATGATCAATCTTGTCTTACAAATTTGAAACAATCATTAGAAGACCCAAAAAACAATCTTCAAAACTGGACCAAAACTAATTTTGAAAACCCTTGTAGTGGTTTAAAATGTTATCTTGAAGGTGGTACTTGTAACAATGGTCGTATTTATAAACTTTCTCTCACTAATCTCTCTCTAAGAGGTACTATTACCCCTTTTCTCTCTAACTGCACAAACCTTCAAACCCTTGATCTTTCTTCAAACTTTTTAACAGGACCCATTCCTTCTGATCTTCAGTTATTAGTAAATCTTGCTGTTCTTAATCTCTCATCAAATAGACTCAGTGGTTCAATTCCTCCTCAACTAGCTCTCTGCACATATCTCAATGTTATAGATCTACATAATAATTTGTTAACTGGTCAGATTCCTCAACAATTAGGGCTTTTAGTTAGGTTATCAAGTTTTGATGTTTCAAATAATAAACTTTCAGGTCCAATACCTGCATCTTTAGGGAATAGAAGTGGGAATTTACCCAAATTTAATGCTAGTTCATTTTGGGGAAATAAAGATGTTTATGGATACCCTTTACCTCCAATGAAAACTAAAGGATTATCAGTAATGGCTATTGTTGGAATTGGATTAGGAAGTGGGTTTTTGAGTTTGATTCTTAGTTTTACTGCTGTTTGTATTTGGTTAAGAGTTACTGAACAAGGAGCTGTTAATGAAGAACAGAAGATTAGTCAACTTATGCCTGATTACTAACTAAAGGTGAAACTGAAACCCTTTATCTTCTTCTTCTTCTTCTTCAAGTATGATTTCAAATGGGATTCAACCCAGATTTTAGAGAGAAGTTAGAGAGATAAAGGATCTGTTCTGGGTTCTTATTACTTTCTCTTCACATTGATTATTGAAGAAATGAAGAAGATTAGTCAACTTATGCCTGATTAATGAACAAAGGTGAAACCTTTATCTTCTTCAAGGTATAATTTCAATGGAATTGAATTCAGACTTTTAGATTGAAGTTAGAAATTAGAGAGAGAGAGAAAAGATTTGGTCTGGGTTCTTGGGTTTTTTTGATTTTTTTTTTCCTCATTTTGATTGTTTCTTTATTTTACTGATTTGTGGAGTTCCTTTTTTTGTTTGTTAACCATTTTTTGTTCTTATTTTGATTATGTTAATTAATCAACATTGTAATTTAAACAAATTCTTAAATTTTTCTCATTGTCATTTCACTATCTCTCTCTAAAAGTATGAATTATTGTACTGATTGTGTAAGGAAAAGTTGTAATGAAAATCTCAGAAGAAATTTGTCTCAAGGAAAACCCCCAAATTTTGGTACCAAAACACAAATTGATGCATTTATGAAGATAGACATGTTGGTCACTAATACCGGATTCTCATATGACTATACCAAATCTTTGACAAGTGGCAATATCTATATTATTTTGGATGTGTTTCCAAATTCTCCAACATTCCCTATTTTTTTATGAATGAACACCAAAAACCCCATTATTCTTCAACATTTATTCATTTTTATGAAGCCAGAATATAATAATATATGGTCTAATAGGTATTACAAGATGTGAAGTATTGGGTCTAAGTTTCTAGTGATTTACAATGTTAATTTTCTTGGTTCTATTTTATGTGAATTTGTTAGTCTCCAAATCATCTTCTAAACTATTCAAAAGTGGGGAGGAAGACAAACATCATTGGGAAGAAGGGAATCCAACAATGATGGTATGAAGGGGTTAGAAAATGACTAGAACATGATGGAACTAATTGGAATATTGGATACTGTTTTGTCCAACTCAAAATTCCATTGCCCATTTTTAAGTGACAAGACATTACAATACCAAATTCTAAGTTAATTCTCTTAAATTCAACATCAAGTTGGATTTGGACATGCCAACAACTATTTGTCTGGGGTGATGAAGTGGAAGAGACATGTAATGAAATGGACGAGAGATAGAGAGATGAGGTGTAATTTATGTTTCTAAATTTTTTTTGAATAAATTCTATTTGAGTCTCAAGATTAGTTCAGGAAAAAGTTGAAACTTTTTTGTCCTTGAGAGCCAAATAGAACTGGCAGACACTTATGAGGACCACAACAGTGAGTTGGTCACAAATTGGAGGCCAAAACGGAATAAACCAAATAACTCAGACTTTGACATCTGGTGGAAATTGCAAAATCGACGATACATTTAAAGTTAAGACACAATTGTTTGATGGGTCGGTTGTTTTGCCTACTATAATTTCGAAAGATATTCCATCCAATACAAATCATGAGTAGTACAAATATGACACCAGCGGAGTAGAAATTTTAAAGAAACTTCAACTTTTAAGACAATTATAATATTTTGACTGCTTCTCATGCCAATTCTAATAATAATGATGTGATTACTTCGTCAATCGATCTATTTTGAGTTGTTTGTTTGAAAACTCAATTCCCATCCTCAAATATCCTTACACTAAAGAAAAATTTGTGTGATATGATTTATATAATTAAGGTCTGTGGAGGATGAAACACAACATAATTAGTATCTATTTTAACTTTAAATATTTCTTTGGTGTAAGTTGTTTTTGGATGGGAAAAAACATAAATATATGTATTTAAGGATTTTTAGTAAAGTCTAGATCTAAACTGAGCCCACATAAATGAATGGACAACCAAAAAGCCCATCATAATCATGACTTTCAATTTCAAAGGAAAAAGTGAGAACATTTTTACTGAAAAGGGAATATTCACATGTTGTTAATGTCACTATTATCACAAATATTTCATTAGAACATTAGTTGATTAAATGTTTAAATTTCAAATAGCACCTATACTGAGATGGTGGTGACATCATTATTGTACTAATAATGGATTTTAAGGCCCCTTGGGTTCGTTTAAAGGTTTGTGTATAACCGAGTCTAAGTATCAATTATGCCTGCTATGTTTTCATTTAATCTCCATTTCTCGTTTCTCATTTCAATAGTTTGTTAAAGTTCAGAATATTTGTGTGACTAACATCATGTAATAAATGTAATGACTCTGGAACATCCCCTATATAACAAAATGAAAATAACTAAACAACATATATATCATGATTTTTTTTGTTCATGACGTTAATCTGTCACATTACTATTTTTTCCTTCACTTAGTAAAAATCTTATTTTCTAAATTGTTGTAACAATCATCTTATGGTGTGTTTGGATGGTGGAATCATGAATCCGCGGATTCATGGTTCTTTGGGATTCATGATTCCACGGATTCATGAATCCAAGTAATATATTTTGGCTTTTTTGGCAACCAAGAATCCTAAGATTTATTATTATTTGAGTATTTTTAAACGTCTTTAGAAAAAAATATGATTTTTGAAAAGAATAATGATTTTGAAAAAAATATTGATTTTGTAGAAGGAAATATTTTTTTTGTTGATTTTAAGTTTGAAATTTAGGTTCATTAATCCAAAATCTAGCATATCCTAGGAGTGGGGTGGGATTTTAGTACAATACAAATTTTGGAATCCTAAGGATTCAAGAGTCCTAGGATTCTTAGTAACCAAACAGACCAAGGATTCATGATTCCTACCAAATTCCACTTTTGATAGGAATCATACTTAGGAATCCTGCAACCAAACACACTATTAATCTTCTTTATTTTCACCTTAATCTTTTTCTTTTTTCCAAAAACATAGGATTTGTCCTTCTAAAACTTGGATTTTAGGTAATAGAGTGGGATTGGGTTAGTAAAACCCACAGTGCCCTTAAAATTTCTAGAACATATGCACCCGTTCCCTGCCATAGGAGGAAATTCTATATACACTTCCTCTTTTTTAAACTCAAGGTTATTTGTCGATTGTAAAACATTTATTTGTATATGAAATTTTGATCCTAGAGAAAAAATTAAAAAGAATATGTCTATATTTGTTATTAACGGATTAGATGACTAACATGGTCTCACAATTTTAAAAAAGTGGAGCATCTGGGTCGAGGAATGACTCTTTTCACAACTATGTTTTGGTCGATATTTTGTACCATTGAACTTGTGTTGTCAACTAATGTTTTTACACAATGTTTACAAGTTTCCCCGACTTTCAAACACTTCCTCTGTCTAAAAAAACTTACAAGGATTTATAAACACTAAGATCCGTTCGTTTAATCTGATTTCTTAGTTTTCATTCATATGTTGTTCATTCGAAGATTGAATTATGTTCGCTTGAAGACGACACATTCACATTTAAACATTATGCATTTTCGTTTACAAACAGAGGATTTACACTTCTATAAAGAAATTCAGGTGTCTATATGATGACCAACTCATTGATCTCCATATCTGAATATATTCTTCACCAATTAAACCACCAAATTCTCAAGAATCCCTAAAAGAAATTTGATTGTAAGGGAGACTTGAGAAGTCATCATCCTACATGGTTTGGAAAATTAAATAAACAAGCACTGTCACAGGTCCAAGGCAACAAGCCGGCATGGTTAGTAACCAATCAGTGAGAAAACCCACCGGTAAATTCTACTAGAATATATCAGTGTGCAGCTACACTGATATAATTCTATTCATCCCTCCATTTTGATCCTTTCGCCAGCCCTCTGTCGATGTGGCGAAACATCACTCGAGTGTGGAGTAATTGGAGAGAGAATGATGAGAAAATATACTCCACTGATATGTCACCACATCAGCAGAGGGTTGGGGAAGGGACCAAAGTGGAGGGATGAATAGAATTTTTGTTATGATATATTCTATTAGCCCCGGAAACATAGGGTTGATGTTTCTACGTACCTATTGTAGTGATGCGTTCATAGGTTACCTTTAAAAAGTTTTAACTTTCCAACTAAAGCTTTCGTTGAGCAAAAAAACCATCAAACATGTTGTGGCAACAATCTCACATCGGTGGTGAGACGAAGTGTGGTGCTCCTCTTAAGAGGATAAGCACCCTTCCCTAGTGAGGCTTTTCAAAACCGTAAATCTCAGGTGTGTCAAAGCGGACAGTATCACTAGCAGTTTAGAAAACTGGTCTGCACCATCCTATAACACGTTATCAGCACGATTCGCTCTACAATGTGGTATTGGGAGGGCGTGTTGTGGCAACAATTCTACATCGGTGGTGAGAAGGAGTGTGGTGCTTCTCTTAAGAGGATAAGCACCATTCTCTAGTGAGGCTTTCTAAAATCGTGAGGCCCAGGTGTGCCAAAGCAGACAATATCACTAGCAGCCTAGAAGACTGGTCTGCACCATTCTATAACAACACAGACATTATAGAATGATATTTTACCTTTTGAGTGGGTAATTCTTTTGTATCTATTGTTTTACTTGGATCAAAATAAGAATTTAAACTTTTTTCCTTGTCAGTATTTCACCATTAAAAGACTTCCAAAACTTCAACAACTATAAGATGATATTGAAGAGAGATAATAGTGTGATCTCCCTGCTTTTACCAGAAAAGGAAACTTGCAATGGTGGGGTATAGTGTAGTTAATGGAGGAGTTAATAGGTTTTTGGGGTATCTTGGGAGGTTTTTTTACTGACAAAGAAATTTGCCCCATCCTTTCAACTTGGATTTTTCCCATGAAACCCCATTTTTCTTAGCCAGATCTCACCTTTTATAGGCAACATTACTTTTACAAACCCAACTACAACCCTATGTCCCTTAACTACAGTTGCAATGGCAACAAGTTAGGCTGGCCCAAGCCCATCAAATGCGGCCCAAGGCGCGCCAGCGTGACAAAGAAAAATCAGAATGCAAACGGTCGACTTGAATCAATGGAAGGAACTCACACTCCGTCCGCGTTAACAAACTATGAAGCCTACACTTCCACGTCTAAGTCGCCCAGGTTCCGTCCAAGTAATGCGAGTAGGCATTAAAGAAAAGTAAGCTTTCGAATATTTTCTTGTAAAAAGTGTACAATCGTTTCGATCGAGTAAGAGGCATTTTGTTGTGAAAAAAACATACCACGGGGGGTGCAGAAAGACCAGCGATGGTTCTATGCTACCTAATCTCTTTTATATGATGTGTCAACCATTATACCTAATCTCTTTTATATGATGTGTCAACCATTAGGGTCACTTGCGTCTTGGCCGCTTTGCAGTGCTTATAGAAGTGGCTATAGAATTTTTCAAATTTTAGCTAACCTCGGTCGGCCCAAGTAATGTAACTATAGTGGATATTATCTCTAAGATCATCACCCGAACACCGATTTTTTGAAACGGACATGTTACCTACCACCCACCGAATGTGGGTTCACAAACTCTGGTATTTCATCCAACCCACTGCATAACCAGTCAAGTATGTAAAAGGTATAAAGGTGAAGTAATTCATTGACCTCAATTTTATGTCATATAGGAAACAAATTTCATCAAATGGTTGCAATATAAATTGCTAAGTAATTTCATTTCTACAAGAAGAATCAAACATTGGCTTGTCTATGAGAAATGGAAAAGAAGAAAAACGATAACATTCTTAATTAACCTGTAACTAAAATTGCAAAAAAAAAAAAAATCCTTACAAAAGAATTATATCGAAAAAGAACAAAAAAGAAAGCAACTTACAAATAAAACAACTACACCATTATATCTACACCTTATATTCTCTTTCTCCCAAGAGAAATTCTTTCCTTTTACTCTTCTCTTCTTCCTAACGAGCAAAGAGTCCGTTAAAAAGACCTTTAATGGCGAAGAACGAGAAGAACATCAAACACTGTTCGGTATCATAATTATTTCTTATGTGATTTTTTTTTCTGGGGCAGTGTACCCGTTGCCCACGATATTACTCTGTCTACTTGATCAAATATAGGTCTAGTTGTTCTTCCTAACTCATTGAACCTGTTCACCGATTAGGTCAAGACCTACCAATAAAAATGCTATTCCTTGAAAGAGCAGAAAATAGAAATGTATACCCTGTGCAGAAAGCAAGCTTCTAGCTGCTGCAGTTAGAAGAAGGAAGGCGAGGGCAAGTTCCTTGGTATAAATTCTGTTATGCTTCTTTTTCTTAACTTCATTTTTTTCTTGTTTTCGAGCTTCTTCTTTCACCAAGGCATCAAAGTCGGGAACTGAATTGCCTCGAATCTGCTGTGGTTTTGATTCTTTCTCGAGTAGAGAAACTAGATCACCCTCGGACGAGCGACCAGATTTTTTAGTGACTACCCATTCATAGGCGCTTCCTAGTTGGAAAAGGCCGGAAATCATGGCATTGAATTTTGTAACAGACATAGTGTTTTCAAAGAGAAGGTAAGGGACGATAAATGGGAAGGATTTTGGGGCAGGTAAGATATTTAGGAATGACATAGTAGCTGGGATATAGCAGACAACCCAAGATGGGAGCTCGGCCTCTGGGATGAACATGGTCATTGGTAGAATAATGCAGAATAAGGTGAAGGAATAGAAAGGAAGAATCAATTTTCTCAACAAAAAGAAGAGGAAGATCATGTTTGCTTTCTTCCAAATGCTAATCTGCATTAACCAAAATCGAACAAATAGATTGTTAGCTCTAGAAGGAAACGAAAATGTCAAATTGTCACTTAGTCTAAAACCATCAAATATAAAAAGTAAAACGCAATAATGTGTATGTACCAAGGGTCTATGGCGCAATAATGTGTATGTACCAAGGGTGTACGGCTCAAATGTGGAGCAGACTATCCAAGACCTAACAACGGGTTGTTACGGTTTCCATTCTTTGTGTTTTGACAATGAAAATGAAAATATAACAAGGAGACCCTAGCAATCTATTAAACAGGTTAATGGCATAGTCGTCATAGTCGGTCTGTCATAGTCAGTCAGCCCTAACTATAGTAACCCAAGTTTATAATCGTCACACGATTATATGTGCAATTATAATTTTGTGGGTTGGAAACCCCTAACCTAAGAGTTAGTTTAAGTAATGGGTCGGGTTTGATTTTTAGCTTTAAACAACACATAAGACACACCCAAGAACGACAGACCAATGAGGGTTAAAAACCTTATAATACCTTGGCTTTGATAATGGCAGGCAAACAAAGACGGAACAACTGCATAGGACCAGAATGCCACCGATGTTGCTGTTTTCGATAAGCTTCATACGACTCTGGTATCTCACATTGGCACTGAAACAAGAAAATCAAACTGATGTTAAGAGCATAACTACTTAAAATTACCGAATCATTCATTTCTCTGTGAAAAAGTACACATGGTTTATACCTCGACATCGTTAAGGAAGATGAACTTCCAACCATGGAGATGAGCTCGAACAGCAATATCCATGTCTTCCACTGTCGTCCTCTCCATCCACCCTCCAACTTCTTCCAAAGCCTTTATCCTCCAAACCCCAGCGGTTCCATTAAACCCAAAGAAGTTTAAGAAAATTCCATTAACTTGTTGTTCGACTTCGAAGTGAAATGCTAAGTTAATATTCTGCAATCTTGTGAGCAAGTTTTCGTCCTTGTTCACAAATGACCACCTTGCTTGAACCAATGCTAGTTCATCGTTACCCTATAACCAGAATGTTTCAATTATCCATTAGAGAAGAACAACTCAAGCATTTAAATATCGGTAAAATCAAGGAGGAATAGATAATGTACCTCAAAATGGGGAACCGTCTTTTTAAGAAAATCAGGAGTGGGTTGAAAATCAGCATCGAAGATGGTAACAAACTCGTAATCTTTCACGTAACTACAATTCATAGCAGACTTAAGATTTCCAGCTTTATATCCATCTCTTAAGACCCGATGTCTATAAACGATATTGGCACCTTGTTGTTGCCATTTATGAACCTCTTCTTTAATCAGTAATTGAGTTGGTACATCATCAGAATCATCAAGAACTTGTATAAGCATTTTCGATCTAGGCCAATCGATATTGCAGACAGCACCAATAGATTGCTGATAAACCTGATTATGAGTTTCAAAGCGAATTAGACAATAAACTCTAATAGTCTTAGAATACACCATGAATCAATCAGATCTAACAAAGATGATAAAACTACTCATAAACTCTAAAGATCTGATTTGGGTAAGTACGAATTCGAATAATTTGAACTATAATTTATAATCGATGAAAAGTACGAAAAAAAAAATTTACCTCCTTTTCATTGCACATAGGGATCTGAATGAGAACCATTGGGAAGAAACCATCAGCATTATCTTTTCCGGATTCAATATCTTTAAGACCCTGTTTAGGAACAGGTTTGATCTTCTTCAATCGGATCCAGAAACAACCCAAACAGAGAATTAATCGATCTAAACTCTGAATAAGGAACAAAACTATACAGAAATTGGCAAGGAATTGAAGTGGTGGAGCAAGATATTGAACCCTAATAAAAACCCATCCAGAATAAATATAATCAAATAAACCCTTAACTCCATTATTAGAAGTTGTAATGAGATTTTCTAACTGTGATTGAGGAGAACCCAAATGCCAACCTTTGAAATAAGCAACAATTTCAAACCCTAATAGTACTATTGATAACCATAAAAACACTTTGATGAAGAAATAGAATCTCTTCTTAACTTTTTGATTCTCAGTACTACCGATCTCACTGCCGACATCTGAATCTGTTCTACCAGAAACAACTCGACGTTTAACGGCACCAAATAGGTTAGAAATTGCAGGAACAATTGAAGTTAAACAACCAGCAGCTTTATGAGCTTTGAGAAGAAGAACCCAAGTTAATTGTTTAGCATTTTTACCTCTACCTTTGTTTGATCCTGAAATTAAATCATCTTCAGAAGTGGGTTGTTCAAGTTCAAGCATAGACCAATTAGGGTTTTCCATTTTTACAACAACAGGAGTACCTCTTTGAGTATCATTTGACCACCAATCAAATGAAGGTGCCATTTCCAATAAAAATCTCAACTACCCAAGTTATAAAAATGTGAAAGAATTAAACCCTTTTAAATTGGAAGTTCAAATCACTTGATTTTAGTACCAACCCACAAAATTAAAAGCTTGTTGCTACTGTTTTCTTGATCTCATTTTTCAGATTATGAATGACAAAAAGAAGAAAACAAACTAACAAATAGAACCTTAAAGTATAGAGAGAGAAAGAGAGAGATGACTAAAATGCAGCAAGATTCAGATCATATAAGTTGAGAGATTGAGAGATTGAGAGAGAGAGAGTCTAGAGAGAGAAAGAAGTAAGCAACAGCTCAACACGTCTTTAAAGATTGATTAGAAAATTAAGACACTGTAGAGAGAGAAAGAGATAGATAGAACAGAACGTAAAACACGGATAAATAAGTTCCTTCTAGTAAAGTCTATCTCTCTCTCTATAAATAAATCAGTAAATAAGTTCAAGTTGAGAAGAAATGATTAAAAAGTAAAAAACTTTAGAATCTACCAACCCAGAAATTGATGAACAAAAATTTCCTTTTTTCACCTAATCCCACAAAAAATCTCTGTTTATCTTCTATTCTACTCTATTTCTCTCTAAAGAAGAAAAAGAATGTAACTTTATGAGAGAGAAAACCCAATTTAGATCTGTAAATGTTTGTTGATTACAGCAAGGATTTGATAATTAAGACAAAATTAAGAATGGGGTTTAGTTATTTTTTTTTCCATTTGTTGAATAAAGAAGAGGAGGTTTCTTTGGTCTTTCCTTCCTTTTGGATTGAACATTGAACATGGGTAGAGAGAGAAAGTAAGAAACTTCTTTCAGTGTCTGTCTCCCTCATCTTAATTACGTGTGGAAGATGACAATTTTTGCCTGGAGCTTCTAAATTCCAAATTAAACTGTACACGTGATTCTTCTAAACAAAAATGATCATCCCCTTGAAAGAAATAATTAAAAAAAAGTATATATATATACTAGTAATAATAATGTGAAAGAGATCATGAGGATAATTTGGAAAGGATTGTAAGAAAAGTTTTGAAGTCAATAATTAAAAAAATTCAGTAAAGTGGACAAAGGTGTAATCCAATTTGTATTGACATTTTGGCAAGTTTTCTTTGCAATGGATAGGTTATTTGTGGGTGGAAATAAAACCCTATATAATTGTAATTATCGAGCCAGGTCGACCTGGAAGAGATCGGGTTAGTTCGGTTGTCAGGTAAACAGGTAAACTAGACCTTCGTCTAGATCTGGAGCCCAGATCCAGACAAAGGTGTGCAAGACCACCAGCAAACAGAGCTCTTTTTGTACCGACGAGAGTAGAGAGGGAGAGAAGAAAAGAAGAAGAAGAATCTTTTTTTCTGAAGGTCGTCGACCAACGACCTTTTACCGGAGAAGAAGGGTGGGGTGGTGAGAGGGAGAGATAAAGTGGAGGTGAGAAATGATGAAATGGAGGAAAAAATGAGAGGTGAGGTGGAAATAGATGTTTTAAGATTTTTTTCAGAATTAATTCATTTTGATCCCTAAGGGTATTTTTGAAAAAGCTTAAAAAAATTTGGGGTAAAAACGGTGAGTAAGTCACAAATTGGAGTGCAAAACGGAATTAATCTTAAAACAATCTTAAACCAATAAGTTTGTATTCCAAGTTCTGCAGACCTTATAAAAATATTGAACTAATAACCCCTACTTAGAAATTTGTTTGAGGTTCCTTTGGAGATGTTATTTCTTCCATGAAATCTTCTCGTGAAATAAAGACTTCGTTGGCATTCTTTCGAAAAAGTCCGGATTTTGGGTATCAAAATATTATTGAGGCATAAAGACTTTGGTAAATCATATTTAATACGAGGGAATCCGAATGTATATCAATTCGTTAGTTTTACATTCCCTAACCTTCATTTTCACCCTTACCCCGAACACTACCCACCACTACTCTGTTATTGTGTTTTTTGGCGAAAGGCTCCTCTTCGCTCTAAACGGAGTGAGGGGGGAGAAAGATATGAAACAAATACTTCATATAAATGGTGGTGGGGGTGGTTGGAGGGAAAAAAAATGAAGGTGAAGACTATGAGATAAAAGCACAAATAAATTGTTTCCCAAATTGAATAGGCCCCGACTTTAGGGAATAAAGAAAACTCACTTGGGCATAAAGACTGTGTCAGTAAACATTGACATAGGGGCATATTCTTTTTTTTTTAGCTAAAAAAATGTCTTGATCAAACATTGCCCCCCTAATCTTCATCTTCTCTCTTCAACCGTCTTCAGATTTTCAGAGACACAGAGAGGACCCTTCAGAAAGACGATGGTTTAGGGAATTCTTCTCTACTCCCCCCCGTGAATCTTCCTTACTTTCACCCATCGACACATACAAGTTAGAGAGAGAAAGTTAAGCTTCTCCGAGCAAAAATTTAATCCCATCTTACCCTAATTCCTAAAGAGTCCTTGCGAGAATAGTCCCACATGGGAAAAGGGGTAACTAGCAATCAAGAATATAATGTATAAGTCCTTTCCACACATTGCCAATCGGTTTTGAGTTGGATGAGAACAAACTTAACATGGTATCAGAGCTAGGCCAACACGTGATAGGCTTAAAAGTCGCATGTGGTCCACGTTACCCGAAACAAAAAATCACGTGTTAAGTTAACCACGCCACACGTGAGGGGGCGTGTGAGAATAGTCCCATATGAGAGAAGGGGTAACTAGCAACCAAGAATATAATGTATAAGTCCTCTCCACTCATTGCCAATTGATTTTGAATTGGATGACCACAAACTTAACAGTTCTTTTGCTATCCTGATGTAGTTCCTTTTTAGACCAAGAAAATGGAGAAAGGCGCATAAATTCATACCGGAAGTACTATATTGAAGTTTCCTTTGAGTTTTATGGTTGCTTTAGCTGTTATTTTAGGATTCAGTTTGGGGTTTTTGTTGTTTATTTAACCATGTCAGCTTCTGATTATAGCTTCCTTAAGCTTCCTGGGACTCTTGAAAATCTTCAAATTCCCAGGTAATATTCTTTCTAAATTAGAGAAACAGTGACAGATAAAGGTAGATGAAGCAGGAAAAAGAGAAAGGAAGGGAGCAAGAACAAGAGAGTGGGGGGAGAGGGAGAAATAATGTGTGTGTGTGTGTGTGTGTGTGTGTGTGTGTGTGTGTGTGTGTGTGTGTGTGTGAGAGATAGAGAGAGGGAAAGGTCGAGAGAGAGTAACAGTGAGTGAGAGAGAAGAGGTGGCAATGGTGGTTGAAATGGAGTGGTGGTGAAAGTGATAGAGAACATAGAAGATTAGGGGGCAATATTTGATCAAGTTAATTTTTGGACTTAAAATATATGCCTCCAAAAATGTATGAAAAACACATGGATCCTCTATAGAACTTATTCTCCGGAAATTATGTCCCAAAACTGCAACCATCCAATATTGATATTGATAATAAGTTTTAGGGTTATTTCCAAATGACCCTCAACTTTGTGACCAGCTTCCTGCCTAGCCCATACTTTAGCAAAAATACCTATATGGCCTCCTTTTTCAGTGACCATTATAACACCTTTAACCAGTCATCACCTTCTCTCCTCCATCTCATCACCTCTCTCTGCCACCTCACCTGCTCGCCATCTCATTGTCTTCTCCGGCAAAATCGCCGACCGGAAAATTTTCGGCCGGTGACTTTCAAACCTAAAAAAAAAATTGCTCTCTCTCTTTCTCTAAATTTTTTTTCTTTCCCCTCTCTCTAGATCTAGAGAGAGTGAGAGGAAGTCTGTTCAAGGTCCCGGCCGGACCTTGAACAGTCTCGCCCAGACCTTGAACAGATTAGACCTTAAACAGATTAGACCTTAAACAGATCAGACCTTGAATAGATCAGACCTTGAACAGATCCGTTCAAGGTCTGTTCAGACCTTGAACATACTTTCTCTCTCTAGATCTAGAGAGAGGGGAAAGAAGAATTTTAGAGAGAGAGAGAGAGGAGAAAGCAAAACAATTTTTTTTTTATAAGGTTTGAAGGTCGCCGACCGGCGATTTTTGCAGGAAGCTGATGCTTAAGCAAAAAAACTGGGTTAAGAATTTTTGATGCTTAAGCAAAAAACGGCATCCTTTGTGAAATACCAAACTCGAGACTCGAGAGGGAATCCATTCGGCGCCAAACTGACCTTCTTGACAAATTGGGTAGTAGTAAACAATGGCATAGAAGCCGGTAGTCCTAGAGAAGCCGGCATCACGCCGTCGTGCCTTCATGTATTAGTTTAAACAATGGAAGAGTCATGTAAGGCGGATATTTCTTTATCAAATTTCAAACATAAGAGGTATAAACTATTGTGGAGAATTGAATCCAGTCGAAAAGCGAGCAAAAATTGTGGGCCGGGTTTGACCTCAAAACCTGGCATAGAATAATATTCTAATTTTTGACTTAAAAAAGGTTGTGTTTGTTATAACAGAAACCAGAGATGACTTTAAAAATTGTGCAAATATAAATGGAATAAAAGCGGAAAGATAAATAAAACAATAATAAGAATGTTAAATCGGTGCTCGATAAGATTCATATATATTTTGTTAAACGAAATACTCTATCCTTTTATAGAGCGGTGATAGTTTAGTCACAGCAATTACTTCGTGAATTACGATCTTTGTTTCTAGAATTGAATCATTTCATTGTATCTGAGAAAGCTTTCAAATTAATATGAAGGAAGTTTGATCTCAATGAATCAAAATTTTGACCAATATAAACATTCAACACTTTCGAATATGCCGAACGACTAAGCGTTTGGGTCAATAAAATCCTGCCTAATTGAGATAGTTGGAGAGGTGACGAAACCGTATACTTTTTATTACCAAACTATTTAAAAAATTGATGGTTTCGTGAAAAAAATTTTGGGCCGACAAAAGGTGAAATTTGTGTTTGTGAAAATTATTTGAGTAGTTAGAAATGAAAAAGAAGACCCAAAATTTTGTGAACAGTGTGCGGTCGAGTTTGATGACTCTTGGATACGAGATATCAAATGGGATGCATCAGGTGACATGTCCAATAACTCATGTGTGGTATTGGGAACGCCTGCTCAGTTACATTGTGAACCTTTTAGATAAACCTCTTATAGAATTAAAAGTCCTATTATACTGCGCCGTCTGAATTGATCTAAATATTATTTACATATTGGGAACAAAAATTTGTCATCCCATTCAGTCCAAATGATGCTCTGACTTTGACATGTCTCTTGATAAGAGGAACACGAACCTCAGAATTATGGGTGTATTTAACACTCCAAAAAAAAAGGGGATTTGATCTACGGTCGAGATTAATAGAAATTGCTATTTGTACCTCGTTAAGAAGACTTATTTCATATAATTAAGCATTCCATTTCTTGAAGTTTAAAAATAAATTTGAAGCAAATATGACACGGTTACAAGGGCCTGTTCATCACATATAGGCTTTAGTTTAAAGACATCATGTCATAACTTATCGAAGTGAAGTAGAGGTCTAAAAGATTAAACAGAATGATACATAGACAAGTAAATTTCTTATGAATCCTAAAGTATTCTTTCAATTGGAGCATTCGAAGGAAAGTAGACTACTCAAAAATTTTACATTTCATTTATATCATCATTGAAGAAAGAATTCACAAATTCTAAATAAAAAATGTAACTATCATAAAAGAAGAATGAATCAATGAAATATTAGTTGATCCTGACTAGCACTTGAGTATGGGGTTTTTCTAGAACGATATTTGAAAATCGAATGGTTCGGTTTAGTTGAGTTCGCTCTGTTCTGTTTGACAGACCGTTGTTCGCTTGCTCCAGCTAAATATATTAGTAGGACGAAATGATATGACATCCTGTACCACAGACCACAAATGACTCGAATACATAATAGTAAAGCTCCTTATAGTAGTTGGGGACAAACCGAAGACAATCAGCCACTCTTGCCGGATCATAATTAAATGGCTCCACTAAAGACAGTGTGAATAATTATTTTTAAGTTTGTACATGTTAGTTAAAGTACTTTCTATAGTTGATTAATTGGGTCAGAGATACATTGTGTCATTTTAATGGTTTCATAGAGTCCTCACAGAGTCACAGGAGAAAAATATGTAAGAAATTTCTTATCTCTCAAACTGAAACTTTTTCTTTTTTGTTTTTTCTTTCTTTAATATACACACTAAAAGCCATTACATTTATCATGAAAGACATTTTATATCATAAATGTCATATAAAGATCTTTAAGACTATTCGAGGGGTAGAAAGTTCATTCTTACAGTTACTTTATTTTTTTGTCGACAAAAGTAAAAAAATGATAGATTTTATCTCCACTAGAATCAAACTTAGGAATAACATTTGACGTCAATAAACAACCACCAGCTAAACGAGATTGTGTTTGTTTTATTTGCTTTAAATGCATATTAGAAATTTGTTACAAGACCTAAATCAATTTTAATCTACTCCTATATAATAACGGAGTAAGATATCTTTTTTAGAATATACCCTAATCTTCAATTGTTAAGATTAAACCTCTTAAAATTATTTCGAAGATATGGGATTCTCAAACTTATCTTCAAATATTAAGATTATATCTTTTAAGCTTATCTTTAACAACTAAGATTACACCACCCGAACTTTTCTCAAACAATTAAGATTATAGAACTGTCAGTGCTCGCCTGACAAATTATATCCTCGTTTTTTTTACATGTGATGTCGGACTCGTTTGAATATAATTGATTTAAGTTTATTAGACACCTCAAACTCGGTAAGATAAATCAGATCTAGACAATGAGAAGAAACAAACACAATTACAGGTCAAAAAATTAAGCCAAAACTAATTAACCAGTAATTAGTTTTAGAACAAACTAAACATAGGAAGGGAGAGATTTAGAGACAGAAAAAAAAGACATGAATGTCGTTGTAGTTAGAAGCCTGGCATCAACTTGGCGGTTATTTTCAGATCCCCTGTTTGTTTCTAGAAACCCAGCTGTTTTCTTTAAGGCACAAGCTGGTGGGTGAGTTCTATTGGCACCCAGAACAATTGCTTTACGCGCCTCATTTAACCAAAAAGCTTCGTCAAATTTTAACTGTAAAGGAGCGTCTACAACAATAATTGTAGTCGCCTATAGAACGTCAAATTTTGCGTTTGCTCCCTGCCATTTCCCACTTTAACTATTTTCCCTATACTACGATGTATCAAGTGCCAAATATAACGACTTACGTAGATCGTACTCGAGTTTCAAAAAAAAAAAAACTATTTTACCTGTACAATTATAAAGTTAGGTTAGGAGGAGCTATTGGATTTCGTCTATTATTTGTACTTTTATATTTTCTTCCCTAAATTTCGGAAAGAAAGATACCCTTTGAATCTTCCACCTTCCAATAAAATAAAATAAAAAAACAAAAAAAACCTAGACCAGCTAAACCCGATTGGAGCAAGTTTGGGACTTCACTAAATACCACTGGTTAAATTTAAATCTCCAAAAAATAATTATATTTCATAATTAAACAATATGTATTTCTTTGAATTTTTTGGGGGAAAATGCCTAAAACTATCCCCCAATATTAAAGTGTCTAGAGGTTCTAGGTCTACTTAGTGTTTCACCAATTGGAGATTCTAAATAACTCATTAATTTAGCTCGTTAGATAACTTACGACTTTACAAAGTCCGATCAAGGTCGGAAATTATTCATGTTGAACAAGTCATTCAAGACGAACGATTGAGATTTGAGTTTGTCTGACTAGTGACTGAATTGTTGAGTTGTGTGACGATTCTCCACTGATTACGATCAATTATTTTAAATTCTTTATAGATAGCCTCAAACAATGGAACTCTAATAATGGAATTATTGTGCTGATCGAGATCTGATCTAGACAAGAAAAAAAATCTTCAAGGGGGTATCACATAAGATCACAAACATACATAGTTGGCAATCTAATTAGTTCATGTGAGGGGGGAGATTTAAATTCTTTATAAATAGCCTCAAACAATTCATCAACTCGTTTGTTTGTCCTCGTATTTGAACCAATAGATTAGTTAGTCCTCTAATGATCAGTAACGGGTGACCCGTTAATGACAATCCGCCATTTCGATATTTAAGGAAAGCTCAAAACGAGTACAAAACAATCTGACGTACCACGGCAACAAGTACAAAACTCATACAAATTAATAAACACACACATATATGTAAGCATTTTGCCATTACAACAACTCAAACAAACCGAATGAGATCACTCAAGTATCAAACAGATTGAAAAGCGTAGAGTTCTTGTGGTAAAAGAGAAGAGAAAGATGGAAAAATGACAAGTTAAGGTAAGATTCAATGAAAGAATTGAACAATAATCTATTCAAAGTTATCCCACAAAAGTTAAAATCAAGAGATAACCTTGGTTGGTGTCTTTGTGCAGTTCGTTGGTGTGGGATTGCCATGAAAATGTGGCTCTTTTGGAACCGTTCCAGGTCTTCTTCCTCGTGAAGTAGACCTACCTGGTGCATTGGCGACGATGGTGCCACCCTTCTCTAGCTTTGCTTCCTTCGGTCTTGAAATAGTTGCTGCCGATGTTTCTTTTATCACACTTAGTTTACATTGTGGTATCAGAGATTGTGTTATTTTTCTAGTTACAACCATCCTGCTAGAATAAACAGAGAAACATACTAAGAATCAAATAAGTAAATTGGATAGTAAATTGGATAGTAAATTGTATGCGTAATAATTCACCGACAAGGCCTACTTTAAGTACGAAAGAAAATGAGATGGAGATACCTTTGAGGCCTACCAAGTTGTTGCTGCGGCAACTGAGATTGATTGATTGTCCTCCGACTACTCAATGCTTGAGATGCTTTCTCCTTGATGTCTTCCAACTGTTTTGTCGAAATATTAGGCTCCCAATGGTTTAACTAAACTTACTATGTTTTCATTTTTCTTGTTTAACAACAATTCCATTGATACCTAAAAATTATCTCGACCACTCAATCGACACCCCCGTGTGTTCGGGTGGGTGATCCCCCTCAAGATTCGTAAAAAAAATAGTCCGCTGGTTCGGGTGATTGAGCTAACTTTGAGATATCAATAGCATTTGTAATTTCTGAGATAAGAGTTATTATGAGGACAAATAATTGTTATACCTTCTTCTGCCTCAGTATTGTTGTGGTTGTGACCCTTTTTGGAGCGGACGGGTACTTTGATGTCTCAAGGTATTTGGATTTGACTTGACGCTGTAATAGAGAATCAGGTGAGAACAGATAAAAGATATGAATATCATGAAAGAACAAGGGAAATAATTTTATCTTACTCACAGTCTGAATCTTCTGAATTCTTTTACTAGTTTCCATTTGATTGCCTTCTCGATGATCATTTTCATGTCTACATTCTACACTAGACTTCTCGTTCAGCTAAAATTTAAGATAAAAGGCAATACTGAAGATTTAGTATTACACCAAGTTTCATGTCGATTCATGTTAATTTCTTATTTCAAATAAGAACTTAATCAAAGTTAATTACTTACTTCCATCTCATTTCCCTGCTTTCTTTGTGAATCTGCATCTGAATTCTTTGCAGCAGTTGCGATTTCTCTTAGAGGAGCAAGAAGCTTTTTCTCAAGTTTTGCTTCCCTTAGAATTCCTCTTTCCTGAAATAATCAATCTCTTTGTTATTCAAAAAAAGCATCTAAAAAGCATTTGCAACTTTTGAAATCAAATATAATCATTTAAGAGCCATTTTCTTACATCAGTTCTTAGTCGGAAAGGCTTAGGATTTGTCGGTTTTGTTTTCTTATATTTCCCTCCTAAGGTACCAGTAGCTGTGACAGCGCAAGATCCCTTCACAGTTTTACCAGTTGGACCCTGCTCGACAATTCGAAGTACTCAACTGTCAGTATCTAAGATTAGACGCTTTCTTACAAGTACATAATAACAATACAAGTAAAACTGTTCAAATGGACCAACTGACCTTTTGATGTTTTTCAGGAAAATCATTTTCGCTGATATTCTTTCGCACATTCTCATCATTCAGATTTAATTCTCTGTTATCAGTTGCAAATGCACTATAAGAAGTTAGGAGAGGACAATCATATATATCTTAACCAGTAGATGAAAAGGTATTATACCGGTTGTTCGCAGAAGTGGAAGCATTTTCTTTGTCATCAATTTCCGTGGGTTCTTTCCTACATCCTTTTCTGCTTGAAGGATGTGACATTGGATATACTTTTTCTTCTAATATCAACTCCCCTAAGTTAGACTTCATCATATCCTTCGGTTGGATTTCTTCATTACTCCTTGCTATTTCTAACTCCGAAGTTTCGGATTTGTGACAATCCTTTTCTTCAGAATCTTTTTCTGTACTTGGAACTGGTTCCATAATATCTATAGTATTATCCTCTTCTACTGCAATCATATGCTCCTCCTCAATAGTCTTGGTATTTCCCAATACAGAACAAACATTAATAGACCCTTTCCTTGATTTCTCATCGATTTCCATATCACTAAAATCATCAATTGGACCATGTTGAGGTGACACTGTGATGGATTTTTGCAAATTCCCTTTACTTTTGCTCTTCGAACGTCTTAAAGATTTTGGTTTACCCTTATGATCTCGAGAAAGTTTGGTTCGATTCTTGCTCGTTTGATTACGCAACTTTGACTCTAAAGGTTCCGCAGAAGCAGTGACACGTTTATCTGGACCACGAGGAGTACACCCTGCTAGTTCACATGGCTGATTTGATTGATCGTTAATCTCAAGCTTCTTCATTCCAGAACAAATATCAGTGCCTGGAGTCTGGGACTCCACAGCTTTCTTCGGGGAACCGAAGAGTGATTTTGCTACTAGTCTATTTCTTGGAATTGCAGGTTTAGCTTTTGGGTTTTGAACACTTCGAAACGGGTCTTGACTTGGGAGACACTTTTTATTCCTAGGAGTTGTCAAAGCTTTGGCGGCAACAGAAGATTTCTTTGCCTTCTCTTTTGGAGTTGAGTTGAGTTTACAAAGAGGATGAACTTTCACTTTGGCATCTGCTAGCTTTTGAGAAAGGGATGTGACTACTGTTAATCTCGACATTCTACGCTTAGAAGATTTTGCAGGAGCCGAAAGTGGGCATTTCATATTTGCAGAAGCTTGTCTACTTAGAGTTTTACGAAATCGAAAATTCGGACTCCTTGCCGCCATTACCTGCGTTATAATTCATTGGTCATGATTCAAGAAAGGTATGATCAACGATACAAAAGGGCAAGGAGTAACTAACTAACCCGAAGAACAAATTGTTTGTAGATTGTCTCTGGGTCCATCTCCTCCTCATGTTTCAAATCACAGCCTGAACCACATTTAAGTTATAAATACAGATAAACTTTCAAGGTGCACAAAATTTAGGTAGCACTAAAGCTACAAACTAGAACAAAAAGGAAATACACAAGAAATTATTAGTAGGCAAAAGATTGTAATGCGAGAGAGATGCATTGACTTTTAGTTTGATATCCAAACCAAGCTCACCGTCTTCTCAAGCAATGCGGAAAGAAAAAAATCCCTAAATATTTACTTAATGATCTTAGAAATAGCTTACAATCTAAATTCTTGCCATTTGATCTGTTCAACATAGGCTCAGAGGTTCAAGGGTGTATATCGAGCCATTTGTTAAAGTAACAGGAAACCGAAAATGACCTTAACTTCTTGCTCCAATTCCAAAATTAGGGTTTAAAGAAACCATAATGTTACAGACTAATTCTAATAGCAATTCTTGAACAGAGAAGGAGCTAAGGATGGCAACCTTGCTATTCCTTTTTGAGTAGGCCATCTTCCTAAATCCTAATCACTTCAATTATTGCTCTGTTGAGGAAATTTCTTACTCTCTCTCTCTCTCTCTCTCTCTCTCTCCATTAATAAGTCATTTCCTTAGCTAATCCTTCTTCCCCACAACAAAAAAGATACCCTTTTGGCTAAAAAAGGACAAACCCTAATTTCATTACCAAACAGATAGATTGATTTAAGTAGATTTCATTAAAACTAGCAAGTAATTGATATATGATTAGTGAATAATGGAAAAGCACAAAATAACAACAAACAAACTGAAAATGAAGGAGATAACTCACCAACACGCAAGCAAAACCAGGAACGATCATCAACCTGAAGAGATTTATCAGGAGCGGTTAAATCAACAAATTTTGGAGCTTCAATCTTTTCATAGATCTCATCATCATCTGAATCGTTACTTAACACGGTAACATCGAAATTGGGTACTAATTCATCAAATTTCTCCATTAATTGGGATCTGAAAGACAACTAGAGAAGGAATTTAGGAACTAAAGAGATAAAGTGAAGTTATTTTTGCGCTATTCTTCTAGGGTTTCAAACCCAAAAAAGGAAGAACCTGAAGGAGCGTTTGAAAAACAGTGTGAGAGTAAAAATTGTTTCTTTCCTTTTGAATCGCACTGGTTGAGTAACCGAGGAGGTTTAAATATTGAAGATTTCTCCAAGTAGCCGTTGGGAGTGTCTGTTTTCGGACATTTTGAAAGATTATAATGAAATTTTAGGGGTACGTTTGGTAACTTAAGAAAAAATTGTAAGAAAACGTGAAACGCTCGACCCTAGCCTAGCCCTAGTGGTGGGAAAGAAACCGGAAGACCACAACCCGAATCGTTTGTCCGAGAGAAATAAAGCCCATGGGTTCCCGATGGATGTAACGGTCAGAACCCGACTGGCCGATGGGAAAGGCGCCTCGGACTCGGCCAAATTCTTGTGTCTGGTAACGAAACGGTATACCTCCGTCCAACAACACTCGTCCTCATAACCAACTAATAAGAGAAACTTTAAAAACCTATTTTTGGATTTAAAACTAATTGATTTACTTATGTGGCACTTAGAGATCCTCAAGAGGACACTCTAAATTTAGAGTATCCTCTTAAGGATCTCTAAAATAAATTTTGACACATCACTTTAGAGATTCATGTTGAGTTTCGCACTGGAGATGGATTTTAAAGAAAAACTCTAAAAAATCCTATGTGACACTTTAAGATTTAGAGCATCTCCAATGCAAAACTCATAAATATCTCTATTCATCCTATGTGTCAAGTTCCAATTGAAATTCTCACTCCTAGATGGCTTTAATAGAGTTCGTCAATTTTTTTTGTCTCCAATTCAAAACTCTAAACTTATCTTATTTACTTATGTGGCATAGTTAATTTTGTCAATAAATAATTAGTTATTTTAGAAAATATAGAAGACTCGATTTCTATTGATTGAAAATCAAATATGATGAGTTGGACAATTAGATATATCTCAAGAGGACACTCTAGAAATAGAGTGTCCTCTTGAGACATCTCTATTCCACCCTCGACATGTCATCTTAGAGATCCAAATATAGTGTTGCATTGGAGAGGAGTTTAAAGAAAAAACTCTAAAAATCCTAGGTGGCACTCAGAGTTTCTAAGATTGAGTGTTGCATTGGAGATGCTCTTAGAGTTTGAGCTAGTGTGGCATTGGAGATGCTCTCACGCTCAATCTTTTTACCCTCTCAAGTCTCATAAACTGAGTTTGTATCAAAGGTTTGCTTTGAACCTCCAATTGAATCTGATCATCTCCTCGCTCAAATAAGTGATATTACCTCATGTTTAATTTTTTTTCTCGAAATTTGGTGGTCTTCATACTTACTGCGTCGAGTTGATCATCTGTTGAGGATTGCTTCACAGATATATATATATATCTCGTTCGATTCGCGCGACTTTCAAAGATTGTTTCATTGAGACAGTGAAGTTTGTGAACTGTATGCTTTTTTAAACTGTAACTTTTAAAATTGTAAATTTTGTAAATTGTAAACTTTCAAAGGTATTATGTTTCTTCTTCATTTTTAAATTGTAAATTGTAATGGGTGGAGAAGCCCGCAGCTGCTTTCAGAAAGCGTGGACCAAAACCGTCTGATACCTTGACAAGCCCGACGAAATTAGCAGGCCCGGGCGGACAATGGATCAAATACTCCTTGAATGTGACAACTCGAGATTGCCCGCCTAAACTGGTCGTTACCAACCTAAGATGTCCGAGCCGATCGATCCAACGAGGTTAGAGTCAGATACCATCCGACCAAATCGATTTCCACCCGTTGGAGTAAGAGCTTATCCAATGGGACACGCAAGAAATGTCTAGTGTCAATTAAGATTCTCTTTCCTAATTGAATAAAAAAACTTCATTGTCTCCAATAGAGATCTCTACAATAACTCTATTTAATAAATATGTCATTCTTAAATTTAATAAGAAAAAATAATGTTTCCTATTGGTTTAAATTTCAAAATTTGATGAGTTGACACTTAAAGGAATTCAAGAAAACACTCTAATTTTATAGTGTCTCTATTGAGAGTCTCTATAATAAATGCTCCCACATCATCATGAAGTGTTCAAAAGAGTGTTCCATTGGAGAATGTTTTCTTAACAAAAACAGTAAGAATCCCAAGTGGCGCTCTAAGTTTTGGAGTTTGAGTGTCTCATTGGAGATGTTCTAAGGGTTAGAACCAAGGAACGAAAAATCGACATATTTTGGTCAAAATCGTCGAAATATGTCGGTTTTTTAAATTAGGGAAACGGAAAGCCACTTATAGAAGTTTCTTGTAGATTTTCGATCGAAATTCGAAATATTCGAAATTTGACCACGAAAACAAACCTTCATCCTTTTTTCTCCATCTTTTGGTGGATTTCTTTTTGATTTCATTTCCATTTCATTGTTTGTTATATTCTCCGTGAAAACTCCATGAAACTACAACTAGTTTTAGAAGATTGCAGACGAAATCCCAGAGAAAGAAAGCGGCATCAGAGAGAGGAAGAAGAAGAATAATAAACTTCTTTCTTCAGAGACCCTAATCTATTAGGGGAGTTTTAAGGGCACCCATCATAAGAGTAAGAGACGCCTCTCTCAAGGCAGACGTTTTTGACACTTATGAAGGGCACCCTTAAAACTTACCTTTTCTGTTATTTTTAGTTCATGTTTTTTAATGTTATAAATTTGTTATTTACCCCTTATCCTACCTGTGTGATTGCACTTTACTCCTCAAACCAACTAATTCTGTTACAAATCCGTTATATTTTTCATTTTTGTACCTCATATCAACTCTTGATAACTATAATAATAATAATGTTCTCTTTTCCAGGACTTTAGGTTTCATGATGGATAAAATATATTATTATATAAAATTCCAACATATCTATCATTTCTGTAGTTTGTAAAACTTCCGAAAGAATCAAATTCATAAAATTAGTTTTCAGGGTTTTAGACGACGAATTTACGAAAGAAAAGAAATTCCATGTGGTTAAGAAAAGATATTACGAATACTTCTTAAATATGGTTCAGAGTTTTAACCTATTTAATATTTTATTTTCAATCTTTTACCTTAAACTTATTATAATTCTATAAATATTTTGAGAAAAATCCCAAACGGCCTGAAAAAATGGGTCGAGGTCGAAAGTTGACGACCGACTCCCATTAGACGGGTTATGTTGAGAGAGAAATGACTCGTCTAATGGGAACCGTCAACATCGTTTTTCGCCCTGTGGCGGACTCATTTACTTGGGTCATTTAGCATAATTGACTTTTGAGTTAATTCTGTTTTGAGCCCTAGTTTGTAACTAACTCGCCGTTTTGGTCCTCATAAGTGTCCGACAATTCGATTTGCCTTCTAAGACCAAAAAACAAATTAAAATTATTGAAGTCACATCATCTCCTCTTCTTTCCTCCGTTTATCCCATCTCACTTCCATTTAATGTTATTAAGTTTTTTAGAAATTTATTTCATTTTGGCCCGTAAGGAGGTATTCCGAGAAGAAGTTAATATTTTTTCCCCTGAGATCTAAATCGAACTATCAGACACTTTATGGGGGGGGGGGGGGGGGGGGGGGGGAGTTAATAAAAAATTAGGGGCCAAATCGGAATTAACCCGACCTCGAAATGAGACAAGCAAAGTTACGAAAGAGCCAGAAAGGCAAACAGGTCATAAGAGTAACTCCAACCCCTGCCTGTCTTAGGCCGAAAAAACAACTTTTTTACTCAAAATTTTCAGCCTCAGCTCAGCCTAAAAAACTCAGCTCCAACCCAGCCTCCCTTTCGGCTTAAAATGTATGCACGTGGGAAACGCGTGTGTGGACTTTTTGTCGGTGTGCGAAAAACGTGTGTGATTTTGTGTATGTACGAAACACATGTTTGAATTATTCGAAATAACATTTTTTTTCCAAGGTTGAAAAATTATTCAGAGAACGACACGTCGATAGGAAGTATTTTAATTATTAATTTGTGATTTTTTGTTAGAGTTAAAAAAAACTAATTAAAATTTTAAAATTTCAATTAAATTAATTATATTAAGATAAAAATTTTAAATTTTGGCCTCAGCCAGGCCTAGGTTGGATTTGCTCTAAGAGCATCTACAATGCAAGATCCAAACTCTAAATCTTAGCGAGTCACAATTTTTTAGAGGTTCTCTTCAAATTCATTTTTTCACACTTGACACATAATAGTGGAGATGCTCTAAGTCCTATTGGCTGAAAAGGACAGTCTGAAATTCAAATAATAGGAACCAGAATGGAGATAGCCGGTTTCAGTTTATGTATATTGGATATACAAAGTTCAGTTCAACTTCAAAGTAACGAATAAACTGAAACTCCATTAACAAAATAATGGATTTTGGGTGCTCAGAACTTAGTAAATGGAGAGAATCTCTCTCCTCTTACCAATCTACTTTGGAATCCATTAACAAACCCCAATTACTTGAACTTGACGATTTCTACCGTAATCAACTTCCTCCTCTCTTACTCCAACGAAACCCTAACTCTTTCATCACCAAACCAGAACTCACCAAACTTATGCAATGGAAGCTCACCAGAGGCAAATGGAGGTACTCACTTCTAATCCCCCCCTCTCTCTCTCAAACTTTCTCATTTAATGTTCATTTTGTAGGCCTCGTCTATTGGATTTTGTTTCTTCTCTAGACGAGAAAGTGGTGAAATCTGCTTCAGAGAAAGCTTTCAAATCTCTTCCTGATGTTTCAAAAGCTATTTCAGAACTCACAGTTTTGAAAGGGGTTGGACCTGCTACAGCTTCTGCTATTCTTGCTGCTTATGCTCCTGATGTTGCCCCTTTTATGTCTGATGAGGTCAAGTTTTGCAAAGTTAGGGTTTTGTTGAGATTTTTGATGTTTTCTGAGACAATTCTTGATTATGGTGGTGGTGTTGTTTGTGTTTTTGATTTATAGGCAATGGTGGCAGCACTTGGTAATTCAAAAGATTATACATTGAAACAATATATCAAATTCACTGAAAAACTAGTCACCAAATCAAAGGTTTGTTTTGTTCTTGTTGATTTTGATATTTAAAACCAGATTAAAGAACAACTTAAGTCAAGGGTTGTAATTGTTCGCATTTAGTTTTTCGATTAGGGAAATTTCGTATATATTGTGATGAAAATCATGAGATAAGAAAATTAATTACTCCCTAGCAAAAAAGATAGGATGAGGAAGTAGGAGTAATTCTAGTTATGAGAAATGAATAGTAACAAGATTGGGACTTACTTTACGATTCTAGTGTAAAATGGATTAAGAAAACGTAAGGACTCCACTTTGTCTGGGCGGAACTTTTGTGAAACTTCACACATTTATGCCTTGGTCGCTAGTGAAGTCACGCAAACTATTATCTTGTTAGCTCATGTGAATTTGAAGGAAATAGGGAGTGATAATTCGTAAGTTTTATGAAATAGCTTGATATATTCCACCCGATGTTGCCAAGTTCCTTTGTGCTAATTAGAAGTTTGTCAACGTAGTAGAACTTAAATAAAAACAACCAAGGCATAAGTAGGATGTGAACGTCTGCAATAATTCCGCAGATGCCAGGTGATCCAACATAACATATACAAAACTTACTTTACACTTTATTACTCCTCTGATGAATCCCTTCTCACCCTGCTTAAGCCACGAGCGAAAATTAATAGACAATAACTCTCTTGCACAATAGGGGAGTGTAGTAAACAAATCTAGATGATCTCAACTATTTTTTATCGTCATTTTTTCGCTAAAATATTTGAACTCTCTAATATGGGACTAACATCTCATTGAGCAAATCGCGTTGTAGCATATTTGGTTTTTGATGCTCTTCTCTCTCTTGCTGGTTAGGATAGGAGCTTACTAGCTTGGTAATTTAAAATCTAGGGGTAGTTACTATTTTTTACTGAGGTTATTTTCCTTTGCATCGTTGTAGTGTTCTAAGATGCTACTTGGATTTGATTCGTCGGGTTCACATAAACTTGCTTGGTCATTGTTCATTGATGCCTTTTAATGTCATTTCCGCTACGGAAATTTGCTTTAGTTCAAGATGTGGTTAATACGATATAGCTCTAGATTATAGTAATAGTCCTAATTATGTGAATTCCTGATATCTCCTTCATTTCTCCGGTCTTACAATTTTCAGGAACTGAGTGTAGAAGGCGAATCCTTCACGCCATCAGATGTTGAGAGAGCTTTGTGGAGCTCTGCCATAGGTGCGAAGGAGTTAGCATCACCCGGAGATACGGAGTTAAAGGTTAACTCAAAAAGTAACTCGGGCAAAAGAAAGCGAAAATCTTGAGGAACCTACCAAGCCAGTGCCTCTTAACTTATAATTTATTCAGGTCAGCAAGGATTCTGTAGTAGCTTTCTATTTTGGATTTTACAAGTTACAACTTGGTTGCCTTTGGTCACATACCTAAATGCTCTCTCTCTCTCTCTCATGACACGAGTTTAAATGCCTCCTTTTCTTCTTGTTCTGTTCCAGGAATAGCTCCTCCCCGGTTTCAAGTTCAATCCAGGGATGGAATTTTGTATCTAATTTCCTGCATGAAGATTTGGAGGACATCTTGGCTGAAAACTGACCCCTTTTGTTGTTTAGTCGAAGCATATGTAATGACAGAACTGATCTAGTTTACAATTTGAAAGAAAAAAATGGTTTATTTTACATTTCCCACTTGGTGTGATTCAATCCAACTATATCCAGGTTGCTTTATCACTCTATTCTTCTCCATTACTTCTCTAACATTAGCTGCTTCTTCCCATTTTCCAGCAGAAGCATAAACATTTGAAAGAAGAACATAAACAGCTGAATTATCAGGTTCTCTCTCTAGAATAAAGTCAGCTGCAATTTTTCCTAGTCTCACATTACCATGAGCAGCACAAGCACTTAATAATGGCCACCAGATAGAAGAATCTGCTTCAAATGGCATATCATTTATTAACTTCTCTGCCTCATCTAAGTGTCCCGCTCGAGCCAAAAGATCGATAATGCACGAATAATGATCAATTCCAGGTTCTATTCTGTACTCCTCTACCATTGAAAAGAAAATCCGACGGCCCTCATCTACCAAACCGGCATGACTACAAGCTGAGAGAACTGCAGTGAAAGTGGCTTCATCTGGTTTAATAGAACCTAATTCCTTCATTCTATTATAGCAAAAGACAGCTTCTTCACCTTCCCCATGCTGTCCATAAGCTGAAGTCATAGAGTTCCATGATACTACATCTTTTTCAGGCATCAAATGGAAAACCCTAGATGCCCAAGCTAAAACTCCACATTTTGCATACATAGTAATGAGAGCATTACCCAGAGAAATTTCTGAATGGAACTCCGATCTGATAATATAACCGTGTACCTGATTCCCATACCTCAAAGCTGATATGCTCGAACAAATGTTTAAAATGATACTAAGAGTGTACAGACATGGCTTCATTTTGGACTGCAACTTACAGAAAATCTCTAAGCCTAGCAATGGCAACCTATTAAACAGGCATGCAGATATAATCGAATTCCAGGATATCAAATTTCTGTAAGGCATCTCTACAAAGATATAATTTGCACTTTCAATCTGCCCATGCTTCGAATATGCAGAAATCATAGCATTGCAGACTTGGGTATTTATGAGGAGTCCATTTTTCGTTACAAGAGCCTGAATCATCTTAGTAAACCCTAATTCCGAGCATCCTAATATACTACCAACTGTGTAATCATCTGGTTTAATCCCTTGGGTCTGCATTTGTCGGAACACCGTGACTGCTGACTCATAATCCCCTCCCCGAACATAACCAGCAGTCATGGAGTTCCACGAGACGAGGTCCTTATTTCTTAATCTTTCGAAAACCACACTAGAAGCAGCCAAATCCCCACAATTAGAATACATAGTAATGGCAGCATTGCTCACAGAGGTAATACCTTCAAAACCCATCTTTATGATTTCAGCATATATTTGTTCACCAATTCCTAGCATTTCCTTCGACGAGCATGAACTCAAAATACTCACAAAAGTAAGCTCAGTTGGCTTAAAATAAGCTTCTTTCATGTCCATGAACATCAACAAAGCTTCCAACTCTCTTCCTCTTCCCACTAATCCAGCTATCATGGCATTAAAACTAATCTGATTAACTTCATTACTTTTGGCTTCTTCAAACACTTCAAATGCATCACTAACCGTTCCAGAGTTGAAGTACATTGAAATCAGAGAGTTCATCACAGAAACTCGAACAAAATACCCAGTTTTAAGAACAAGAGAATGAACATGCCTCCCGAAATCCAATAACGGGGACGAACTACACAAACTAAGAACACTAGCGAAACTATAATGATCATGTCTCAAACCCAACCGATGCATTCGAGTAAACATCTCGAAAGCAATATCCAAGTACCCATTCTCTATAGAACCTGTAATGACAGCATTCCAAACTGCAACACTTGTTTGAGGAATTTTCTCGAACAACTCGAGAGCATATTCGATTTTGATCAATTTTACATGAGCAGATAAAAGAGTAGTCCATGAGTAAATATCAGGAATGGGTATCTCATAAAAAACTCTGTTTACAGAATTAATGTCATTAGATTTAGTGTAGAGAGAGAGAAGGGAATTGCAGACATGAGGGTAAGATTTAAAACCAGAATGAATGATAAGAGAGTGAAGTTGGTTACCAAATGAAAGGTTTAAAAGATTAGCTGAAGCTGTGAGAGTGCTGGTAAAGGAGTAGTGATCAGGTTTGAGAGAGAAAGATGAATGGATTTGGTTGAAGATTTGGAGAGCTTCAGAGTAATGGTGTGAACGAGAGAGATTTGAGATAGAAGAGTTGAGTTTTATGAGAAGTTGGGTTGGATTTTCAGTTGGTTTTAGATTTATGGAGGTTAGGTTTTTTGGTGGGAAGGTAAGCTTCATTAGCGTCTAAGTTTTTTTTCTCTCTCTAACTGAACAGTTCATTGCGTTTCTTCCTCTTTAACTCATATTCCCTCTCAATTCTCTCATAGAGTTCATGGTTGTATTTATGGCTAGAAAAAGACATGAATACAACCTAAATTTGCTTGTGTGAAATTAGGTTTAAAAAGCCATAATGATATGATTTTCTTTCATTTCATTGGTGTTTGAATGATCTAAAAAGTGAATAACATATTGTTGAGCATGTTTTATTATTTGATTTCGAGTAAAATTAGATAGTGATGAAAGATGAAAATTGTAATCTGCCCTAAAATCTACTAGATGGACTGGACTAGCCCTAGACCTAATAGGTCCAAACGGATAAGTTGATCCGGGACTTAAGAGGGCCCAACGGATTAGTTGATCGGGGACCTAAGAGGACCAAACTGATCAGTTGATCTGGGACTAAGAGGTGGAAACAGATCAGTTGATCTGTTAGGTTGTGTTAGGTCCTAGTCTGAGTACGTATCCCAGATTCATAGTTTTTGTGCATCAAACTATATATTACGTATTCAAATATCAAATAATGGGTTAGAAAATATTTGTATACATCATTACAAATATCAAATAATAAATTGGTGTCGGAGAATATCGATGGTAGTGGACCTTTACTTCTTTTAAAAATATGATATAACACAGTTGAATGATAAATACCTACACTCGGAGTGATGATTCTGTTTATTTGAGTGGAGTCGGTAGGTGTCGATGTTGTTGCCGTTGTCGTAGAAAGTTGGTAGTAGTGCACTCCTACCTAGGGTTTTGTTTTGGAAGAAAAAAAAATTATTTTGGAAGAAGAAGCTTGAAGAAGAAAAAAGAGGTGAACTTCACCCAAATTAGTTGACTGGATGCTTATAGAGACCTTAGGTCAATGGTCATTGACCCGAGTCCATGACATGGCCGCCCGCTTACAGCCATTTGGCCCGGTGCCTATAAAAGCGCCCTTGAGAAAATAGAAACACTATTATAAGCAAGTCCAGGACATATATGATTAATTTTATGGACCTATTTGTAAGAGTCTTAACATACAAACCCAACGCATTAAAAACTCTAGACCACTTTCGGCTTGGGTTTCTCGATTTTCTAGACGAAGGTTCTGACGAAGGCCCTGAGCGTGAGACAAATAGAAAGGTAAGAGAGAGGAGAGAAAAGAAAGAGGGAAGAAGAAAGAGAGAAAAAGGAAGAGGATAGAGGAAGACGAGTGGTGGTGGCCACTGCATAGTGATGGTGGTGGAAGTTCATGGTGGTGGTGGGAAGATGAGGAAGAAAAAACTAAAAAATATTAAATGTGGGTGGGTGTTGGAAGGAAACAAAAAAGTCTGAGTTTTTATGTTTCCACCCACAAATTTGTACCCCGAAAAACCTACATGTTTCTCCATTACTCGAATTAGCATAACGGAATTCATATTCTTAAATAACCCAAGTCTTTGTAAAAATCTGTAAACACAATTCGTTATGTAGTTAACTGCACATTTTTTATCATCAAAAAAAAAAAAAAAACTGCACATTTTTTTAATTAACTTGGTAGGCTGTAAGGTTTGTGGCGATAAAATGTCCAAGAGTAGTTGTATTTATCATAACTGCTCACTAAAAAGTATATATTGTCTGGGAAAATAGTCTAAAACATACTGCAATCGAAAATGGTGCCAAAGAAGTATCACATGGTAGAGTACCCAATACACATATGGTAGAGTACCCAATACTCACATGGTGTACCTAGGGGTGGGAAAACGGTTCGGGAACTCGATACCCGCCCCGATCCGCCCGAAACCCGACTGCTGCACGAGCTGGGCATACCCGGCCCGATGACTCGGGCTATATGGGCCGAGATTCGGACATGTCCTCATATCCGAGTCCCGGCCCGAAATACCCGCCCGAAACCAGTCCGTGAAGATCCGCCCGAAGCCCGTCCGTGAAGATCCGCCCGCTACCCGAAGGTTGCTACCCGAGCACCCTTCTAATCCACATATCACCAACAGAAATTTATATGTTCCAAAGGTGTGGGACTAAAGAGCTTGAGCTACTTAAAATTTTAGCTTTTACCAAGCCTTGTTTTGTGAAGCAAATGAAGAGGTAGATATAACCACTCCTCTTGCTTCTTTTACTTTAATCTCAACAAGGTGGGACTAAAAGCATGTCTTCAAAAGCAAATGAGAGGGTTATATATAACTTCTCTCCTTGCTTCTTTTATCTCTAACTCAAAGGCGTGGGACTAAAAGTTAAAGTTTGTTTAAAATTTGTTGTGTAAAGTTGGCCTTCTTGTGACCTTGACTAACTATGGGACATAGTCAATAGTAATTGACTACATCAAAAATGTCTATGAGTCAAGATAGTAGAATCTAGGCTTCTCGTAAAACTCTCAAATCCCGCCAATATTTGAATATAATAAATATAGATAATAAGATGATGAAATATCTGATTTATAGACCAACTAGTGTCGTCGTGTGATCCTTGATAGATTTAAAAAGGTATATATAGACCATTGATCCCTTTTATTTAGTCAAATATGTGCTTTGCTTTTTATAATTGAACTGCCATCTTCATTTTTTGGATTTGCATGATAATTTTAAGTTGAACAAATTATCATTTCTTCGTTCTTATAATAGTAACAATAAATATAATTATAATTTATGTACAAGTAAAACTATTCTGTAGATTTAAGAATTAGTGCGCCAACATAAGTGTTAAATTTGTACTCATCAAAACTAATTTACAATAGTGGATAGGACTCAAATACACGAGTGATGTTCTTTTTTTACATAAACGTGTGACGTTATTTGAGTCTAATATGTAGTATTTTTTTTGGGGAGATTTTATAGGGCCCCTCATTTTTGTTAAAAGGCCTCCCCTCAGTGATAATTTAGTAAAATGGTTCATGGGGAGGCCTTGTAACAAAATTGGGGAGGCCTTATAAAACTTGCCTTTTTTTTTTGTGTCCGTGTTACTTTTGTGTTGGTGGATAGGACTCTTTTAACATCTTTCAAGAAAGACGAGTTCCCTAGCTATTCTTTTTTACCACAAGAAAAACACATTTATTAATGTTTGCACATCAAAGCCATTAATTTATTATAACTCAACCACAATTCTTGATTTCCCCCCTTGCTCAAAGTTATTCATATGGAGTCAGAGAGATTAGGCTTCAAGTAAACATTTCCTCTGATTAATTTATTAGAACTCAACCACCTTGATTCCCCACTTAGATCTCTCTCTCTCTCTCTAGAAGTTCTGAAGAATCAACGACATTTTCAAGAATTTGAATGCCCATTTAGATCTTTGTGAAGATAGTTCAGCTCATAATTTATGAATAATTGATGAAGTAAACGAGGTTTCAAATTGAAGGCTGCTTATTTCAGTAATGCATTATTAAGGTAAAGGGTTTGGACTATTACTACTCTTAGAAATCCCAATTCCCAAGCTTGGGAATGGCAAAGCAGAGGATTGGGTTAGGGTTTTCCTGCCTGCATTTCCTCTAAACCCTAAATATTAGTGGCAGTGAAAGATAGGTGTAACTTATGTAACAAAATTGACGAGAAGTGTTACTTGCATGCAAGAAAATTAAAAAATGAACTTTATTACTTTGACTACTTCTGTGATAATCTTTCAAATAGTATATAATCAAATTCTAAAAGAAAAATAAGTTACAGGTCTAAAGACTGTTACAAAAAGGAAAAGGAAAAAGATAGGTGAAAAAACTAAATAAGTTTTTTTTTTCGAAGAAGCTTTTCAAATGCCATAACTGCAGACCTGCAACTGATAAGCAGATGAAGAGAGAAAGGAAACTCAACCAGGCCATTCTGGTAGTGGTTGTCTTGTTCAGCTCCTGCATTTCTTCCTCCCTGAACCACCACAACAGAAAACAAGCAAAAGACGGCAAACCAGTAAGTCCATGAGGAACACATTGTGGCCTGGTAGTTCGAAAATTGAAGGCCTGGGTTCGGGGTTCTTTTTTTTTTTTTTTTACTAGAACGGATGGAAATTCCATCGAATGGAATCTATATCTGATTAGGGAAATGGTCTTGGGGTCTCGATTTTTTTAGTTTGTTAAGGTCACATGGTCTAGCAGGCTCTAGCACTAGTTAACTATCATCCATTTTTTTCTTTGTGTTCTCCTTTTCGTTCCATAATCGAATTTTTCACTATGGGGTTCTTATTACTTGAAATAAAAGATGGATCTCTATTGTTTATCACATTTACATACCTTTCTCGAAGATAAAACATCTCCTCGTGAATAGATCGGACAGTATCCTCTAGTTTTTTCAACTCTTGTTCCATGTACTGTAAAAGAAAATTATAGATGAGTTAATAAGATTCACATCCCAAACTAATTCAGAAACCAAAATTGAAAGAATTATCAAAGATTACTTCTATCAAATTAGGATTAATCAAGTCTTAAACAGACAACAAATCGTTTCATTTGGGTTTGTTCCATGTACTGTAAAATAACCTAATTTTACACTCAAAGTTGCACAGGACAAAAACCCAGAATTGTTTTACACAAATCTGAAAGTGGGAAAAAATTGGAGTCAAAAGAATAGGCTTCAATTAATTAAACAGTTCCTCGGATATACAAGCTTTCATGCTTTGTTGAAACAATGATGTATAGAGGTGTGAGAATAAATAGTTTAGAAGATGAGAGAAGATGAGAGGTGTGGGACTAAATAGATGAATGGAGGTAAAGAAAGTGGTCTTCAATTCTTGTTTGTGATGGATTATGTTTTAGTCCCATACCTTTGAGACAAAAGAAACGGAAAAAAGTTATATATATTCATCTTCCCAACTATTTCAAACATCTCTCTCACTTTCCTCACACAAGGAGATTGAGTATTAGAGTAATTATTTAATAAAATAATTATTTTATTATTTTATAAAGATTCTTATCTTTTAATATTTTTAATTCAAATATTTTTATTCAAATTACCCGAGCCCGTCCGGCCCGAGTCCGTTGGAACCCGCTCGGGCAGGCGGGCTACGTGCTCGATTAAAGAGACATATGTCCGGCCCGATCCCCCGCCAACCACACTCGGGCTAGTACTACTCATGTCCGATACGCCCGAGCCCGACTATATATTGCCCGAGCCCGTCCGAAACCGCCCGATTCCCACCCCTAGGTGTACCGACATATCCGTACCCGTACCACGTAACACAGTGATCTGTTTACCAGGTAACATAGCTATGGTGAACAAAGATCTCGAAATTTTCAATTACAAATTACAATATATCATTCTTCCATTACAATCCCTTTTTGCCAACTTTAATTTCAAAATAACAGTTTAGTCACTTCCAACTTGCAGATTCACATGAGATCAATAAAACACCAAACAAACTGTTCATATCTTGTCGCTTATCTGTATTATAGTGACAAAAAACCCTCTTCCCTAAAATGTCTTGCCTATAGTAGTTATAAACTTATAGTACAAGATGAAAGAAAGCGCCGATGTTATTAATCCTCGAACTGATGATCTGTTTCATCGAATATCTCTTCCTGAAAAAATGGGAAAAAGGAAACATAAACGATGAAAAATTCTTCATACAAATCTTTCACACTATGAACAGAAAACTGTAATAATGTTGACGTATGTACCTGTAAAAGCTCCTCAATAACATCTTCCATTGTTATTATACCAACTGCTTCTTCTTCTTCACCAAGAGTTGGGAGAGGATTTTCATCAATTTGAAGGACATCTGAATCCCACTTCTTGCCTCGATTTGAGTTGGTAGGATTGGAAGGTAAGCTTTTCAACTTCTTGAATGATTTCTTGTTCTTCAGACTTTTCGGTTTCTTTTCACCATCAATTTCCAACCTCACCTCTTTCAAGGTATTATCTGAATAATCATATGACAGATGACACCAGCCCACATGGAGATATATTATGTACTAAACTAAACAAAATAAAACTACACCCAATTAAGAACTTTGATTTTGTTGAAGTGGTGATGATGTGAACCGAGACCTAGACATTCGCGTTACTGCTCGAAATGAAATCTATAATAGTTGCTAATTTTTTGGCAATTCCTAGTTTTGCCATATATATCTAGGAAAACTTGCTTATCAATGACTTAACCATATTAGAAGTTTCCCTTTCATTCAAATTAGAAAGCCCAGATGGAAAGGGCTTGTTTTCTAACAAACATGCCTATAATATATACATATATATAAATTTATATATATCAGGGGATAATGGAAAGCTTTTCAAAGCAACATATATAGTTTATGGTTTCTGCTTACCACCAGCTGGACTATTGTTTTCTTGCTGCTCCCTGAACATGTCCCGACGCTTAATGACAACAGCCATGTGGCTATGACCTTTTTGAAACTCATTCAATATGTCGTACAAAGGCAAAGTCTCTAGAACCCTGGCAACGCAAACATGTCTCGAAACATCACTTTGTATGTTCAATATGTAAATTCAACTTTCATGATACATTTTTAATCTCAAAGATACAGTGTTAAGGTAAAATGACGCATTATACAAAGTACTATGGAATAAAGATCCATCTCAATATAAGAATATTAAAAGAAAAAGAACTAGTCCGAAATAACTTCCTCGATGAATTAATTCCACTAGCACATTAAAAAGGAAAGTAAAAGAAACTTTAAATCTATAACATGTCTCTAATTTTCAAACTTGAGGTCTTCCCTAATAAGAACAGACATTCTCATACATAACGAACTGCTACTGATCACTTAATTTAATGGAATTTGGTATTTTTTGGTAAACAAGTAAGGCAAAATCTCAATTTCATGGGTTTAGGTGTTGACACAACCCAAAATCAGCAAATACTAGTCGAGTTTCATCATTAATTGCGTGGAATGCATTCTCTTGTTCCACCAAAGGAGAATATTCCCTTGGAATCGCTAGAAATAATATTTCAGGACCACAGGTCTTGCAACCAAACAAATCTTAAGTTTTGAAAGCTTTATTTCACGTTTTCAACTCCACAGGAAATGCTTCTGATGAAATGAGGTAAATATATCATCCTTGAATGCTAAAATTAACCAATATACCTTGGAATCCTTCGAATAGTGACGTTCTTGACAGGCAACTCCTCACTAGAGTGTATGGTTAGCAAATTCTTAACCTACATTCCATAATAATTCATGACAAGTACATAATCACAAAACTATTTCTTAAGTTACATAAGATACTAAAAGTGCATAAAGCTCGTTCAAGTTCTTATTTAAAACAAATAAAATTGATAACAGTTACCAGAATAAGCCCAATTATATTTGTAGGTTGCTCATAGTAAACAGGTAATCTGCTATGGCCTTTCTCCAAAATTAATCTCATCAAGTCCCTGCACACGTATACATATAATGCATCTCACAACTTTGATTAATAGACATCTTATTTCTCCATCAAACTCGAAAACTAGTGCAAACCTATCAAGTTTTGCGTTAATATCAATGGAGAAAGTTTCAGCAATAGGAGTCATAGCATCTTTAGCAGTTTTCTCTGTAAGCTCAAGTGCTCCAGCTATGATGGTCGTCTCGTCATGAGTCAATTCACCACCTTTTCCAGCCTGCATAATAGGGAGCATTAAACGTTACGCCGAAATGGAGGAACTCTCGTATAAGAAATATTCAGATACTAAGAAATTATTAACAAAAAACAGTAAAGAAACAATTACCAATTATTTTCTTTTTTTTAAACTTAGACTGAATAGAGAATTAACAAATAACAATTTATTACGCTTACCTCATTACCATGGAAATCAACAAGTGTCTTTAACTCTGCTCTACGAAAAAGAGCAACATGTCCCTCCCCCAACAAATAATCTAGTAGCTGGAAGTCAAAAAAAGAATTAGCACACCAATGCGTTTCAAGTTAGCCACATACACTCTTCTGAAAACTCTGACAGTCAAGCTTTACAAGTAGATCACTGGATGAAAATGTGATATCACATCTATTTTTTTACTATAACTACGCATTTTATAGGGTATCTACCATAGGTAAGGCCGTAAGGGCTGGGTCTTGTGACATGGGCTGGACAACAAGTGATGCAAAATTTTCATGTTTGTGATTTAAGTCTTTTAGAGGGTATTTCATCATTTGACCAAGATTTTTTAAGTGGAATTTCCAATGGGTTGGGTTCGAAAGAGAAATATAGGTAGGAATTATATACAGAGAATCCGTAAGTTACTGGAAGTTGTGCCCGAAATATAAATGTTTCACTGATAGACAGGAAATGTTCAAAATTCAGACTCTTTATATAACCTGACAACCAAGGAGGGGTTCCCATTTCTGACGGCACACTATCTAAAAGAATAAAAGGGGGGCCATGTGCTAGTTCAATGTGAAACTAGGTGAGAAGTCTCAGGGTCACCTTGAACAAAGAGAATTTATGAAAAGCCTTTTTTGCATATTTACTTAGATAAGTGTAACGTATTCCTACTATATTTGAAATTTGTACAGGTTAAGTTAACCCTTAAGGCTCTCTGACATAAAATCAACTCATTGGAAGAAAAATATTATATCATTAAGTGTTGAACAAAAACTAATCAGCATTACCTTGCTTATGGGATATGCAACAGGAAAGCAGATCCAAACAAGTAAACGTACAAACGGAGTCACTGTAGCCCCAATTGCTAAACCATGTCTTGAACAAACGGATTGTGGTATTATCTGGTAAAAGAAATAGTGACTTTATACTCCATTTTGACTACATCAGTTAAACAATCACATTAACAGACTACATCCAAACATAAAAGACCATACAGGCAACTTGAAGTGTTTGTCATACCCCAAATCAACTCTCACCAAATTGAAGTGTTTGTCATACCCCAATAGTTTATTTGTATGTGTAGACTGTAGTACTATAATGATAGTCTTTTATAAAGCAGTGCTAGTTAGAACTTAGAATAGAAAAAGAGCTAAGTTGTCCAGTACTCCAACCAATGATTAGCATATTGAGTCATGGAACTCAAACCTACTATACAATGAATCAAACAACTAGGTTTCTCAATTAGGTATTAGATAATCAACGTTTCTAACAAGCAAGCAACATTTGGCATCCTGAACTTCAGTTATCCACTAATCTGTCATAACCTCATAGGTGCAAGTATCGTCTTCAAAGTTCAAAAGATATAGTTAAGAGTTAGCATACCTCTCCAAACAAGAGTATCAAGGTCACCGAGATCAATATAGCGCCCCAAGCTGCAATCAGACCATCAAGAAAAATAGGGAGTGTCTGTCGCAAAAACAATACTTTCAGTTGCAAGTAATCTTTTCATATACATGTTTCCCAAAAAAAAAGATAAGCCTTTACGGATTAAGACTTCCTATCCTAGAGAGACTTACCTCCATGGCAGCAGCATTACAAATTAGAAGGGTACAAAGCAATAAATGTTGTTTCTTCACAACTGGCAATATCTTCGCTGTTACAAGAACAAAATAAGATTTCCCGTAAATCCAGATGAGGAGCGAGTTAAAGGGTTCCTAATATGCAAAAAATCCAAAATATCATTGATATTTCTAGTAATATGCTAATATCACCCATATCATGTATCGCCTCTGACCAATATGGCAAAAAGTTCCCAATATTGACTACTTCGATCCAACATCTTGAAACAAATAAACTCTTTCGCAATTTTAACGGCGAATCATTTCCGGGTAACTTAATTTTAACGGTGAATCATTTCAGCCAACAAAACTCTACTTTGGTGTGAAAATGGATTGAGAGATTCATGAGATTTCATAATCACTTCCTAAAGCATCAAGTAAATTAACAAATATTGATGAGTAGTCCCTCTAATCAAATTACAATAATATATTATCACTATCATTAATTCCTAACTCAATTCAAACATTAGTTAACTCAAAATTTCCATCCCAGAGATTAATTGAACACATTCAAAATCAAGAAACAGAAAATGATGATCAAAATTACAAGCTAAATTTCATAAACAACAGATAGATAATAAAGCAAGAGAAAAAGAGAAAAGGGGGAAAAGTTTACCAGCATGTTTCCGATCCGTGGGAGTACCAGACTTGGCAAGAACTTCAAGATCAACAAGACTCATAGACATAAGCCCTAATGTGAGTCCAGACATTAATCCAGCAAACAAAACTAGTAAAATAATAATCAATATATGAATGAAAAATTGTGTTTCACAACAACTATATTCAACCGCCATTCTATTTCTATCTCTCTCTATCGATCTACTTTCTCCTCTTCTATATGGAGTATATTAAAACCCTAATTATCCTAAACTACACAGTACTCAAAATAGACAAAAGAAATTGAAGAATCAGATCCCACTATCTTTCTAATTAGTGAGAGAAACTTTCAGAAGAAGACGAAAGGGAATCGAATTTGTTATGGAGGAAAGTTAGAAAATGAGTCAAATAGACAGATAGAAGGAAACTAACTTTATTTTTGACAGTTGTGAATGACTAGTAAGACGGGTCTGTCTTGGGAATGGATATATAATGGCAACAACTTTTTTTTTTTTTTTTAAGATCCGTTTGTTACGGGAATTGTTGGATTTTCTAATGGGTAAGAAAGTCAATTCTTTCACATGTGAAATCAAGCTTTCAAGTGTTTGGTAGGGTTATGAGTCACTTTAAAAATTACTATTATGCATTGTATTTTAGGTGCCCACAGTCTTAGAGGTCTCTCTTCCTTTCTAAACTCAATTGAGAGGGAGACCGTGAACAACAGTTTGGGGCTGACCACTTTGATTAAAATGTCAATGGGAGATAATACCTTCAATTTTTGTTTGATCAAATCAGTTACAGTAGCAATGTTGGGATGATACCTTCAATTTTGGAGAAGCAGAAGATTTTTTGGAGAATATAAAGATGAAGATTTTTTTTCATATCCAAAGACTAAAATCCGGCTAAAAGTCTCTTTACATAATTCAACAAAACAAATAGATAACCAAACACATTATTACATACATTATGATAGTGATATATATCAGAGTAATCGTTTAAGTGTATAAAACAAGTAGACGAAATAATGATCTTTACATAATTCCACAATAAGAACTAAACTTGTTCGGTACTTTATAGTTTTCTTATCGGGTCACAACACAGACTTAGGTGAACAAGAAGGACATCGGTCCTCTAGGTTTCAATCACATTCCATAGCTTTGATGCTATTACGAGATACCATCAGTATTGTTTTACGAGGAATCTAATAACATTTACACAAAGAAAAATGCAGACAAAAGAAAGTGACGGATGAAGGCACGGGTTCGCATTGAGGATTAGTTCCTGAATCAATATGTTGAATCCTACAATCCCCGTTCTGTTAGGTAACTCCATTCTTTCCCACGATACCATGGAAGCTTATTCTTGTGGTTGTGGTGATGCAAGTAAGTCACAAAATCCAACCACATAACAAAGATCCAGTAAGGAACTCCATAGAGCTTAAGCATCTGGATATGACAAATTGTACAAGATAAACCGACAAGTAATCCCGCCATTGATGTCCAACACAAAGTGGAGGTGATCACATCTTTCCTCTCGTTCGGCACGAACAAATCACTGTTAGGGTCGTAATGAGAACCCGATTTCCCCGCTCTGCTACTCCACAAATAGAAATTTCATTGTGTCACCTTTCCACAAATACTTGTTAGGTGATCACATCTTTCCACACTTGATAGTTGCGGAAACCCTTACTAAAGAATGTATTAGATTTACCATCAACTTGATAGTTGCAGAAACCCTTCCTAAAGAATGATATATTCATATTTTTGCCTAATGAATGTTATGAAGTAATACATCTCTCTCTTTCATCCGGCCTTGTTTGATCAAAAACCTAGTTATTGATATAATGTATTACATCATAATCACCAAAGAATTGTACTTCCTATACTTAGAGAGAGAAGAGATTCACAAAATCACGAAAGAATTCCCTCAAATAAGTCAATCATATCTTAATTATGAACACCAATCACCACTAGAAGATCAACTAATCCAAATTCATAAAATTCAACTAAGAATCTCAAAATCAAAGAAAAACCCAACAGTATAAATTAGAAGAAATTTCAGGGTTTTGAGAGTTGACAGTAATACCTTGCAAAATTGAAACTCAAACAATTCATATGAGGGGGAAAAAAGGTTCCTTCTTTGACTTCACAAAACAATTTTGCAAAATTGAACAAATATTCTGAGAATCAAAAAACACTCCAAAAGGCTAACCTGAACTCTTTCCTCTTTCCCCATCGACGAAGCAAATTGGCGAAATAGGAGGGAACGAAAAACCCTCTTCGGCTTTTGTTTAGATCGTCCAAGCTATAAAGAGGAAAGAGATACTAGAGATTGAGAGGGAGAGATCAGAGATTGAGAAGGAGAGGCCAAAGATTGAGAGATAGAAAACGAGTTAGAGAAGATAAACATGAGAGGAGAGAGGGCGCGTTTTGACGAAGGTGGGAAATCAGCTTTCTCATGTTTTTAGTGGGAAAATATTTTGGCCTCTTTTCCAACCTTTTTTTCTCAAACAAGAATTCGACTTTCTCACACTTTAGCCATACCAAACAGCAAAAAATCAATTTTCTCGAGAAAACGACTTTCTCAACCACGTTTTTTCACGTAACAAACGGACCCTTAGAATAAAGTTTTAAAGGCGTCTCTTCAAATTGTTATTGAACCTCCAAACACTAAATTGACTAGGTCAATTTAAGTTGACCGCACTTGGTTATTGGCATCTCCCCAGCTCCCCTTGGGATGAAATATAAGCCTCCACGTAAGGTTATTTCACCCACTTTATGTTCTTTCTTCCAAGCCCTAGATCTTATAAAAACTCAAGTTTCCGAACACCTCACCAGAATCTCCTCCACACAGATGTGCGCAATCTTAAAAATGTACTGGTATTAGCGTAAATTTTCACCCACCTTATTGTGGTGACGTATTTCATTTTGTAAGTTCAAGCGGGTTCTTATTTAGCAAACTACCATGGATGAAGAAAGCTCCAAAAATTTGTAAGTTCCTGACGAACCCATTGTTAGTGTTACACCGATTTAAGTTAGTTTATGCCAATAACTTTGTATACCCGCTAGCACGATTTTACCATTAGCTATACATGACCACCAATTCGAAATTGTCAATGCCATCAACACAAAGCTATTGGTGTCACCAACTTGAAACTACTGGTTCCATTGATGTGAAGCTACTAGTGTAAAACCTTTAGGTCGGTGTTGTAGAGAAATAAGAAAAAATTTCCGAGGCACAAAGTTTTGGGTGGAAACAATTTTTTTTTTGTTTCTTCCAAACACTACCCACTTTTAATGTTTTTTATTTTCTTCTTCCGCCATCTTCCCCTCCCACCACCATCAACTCCGACGACCATTAACTCTTCTCCCCTCTCTCTTCTTTCTTCTCTCTTTTATCTCTTCTTCCCTCTCTCTTTCCCTCTCTTTCTACTCTCTTTTATGGTTCTGGCGAAGGGGGGACCCTCTAGCCGGAAACTTTGTCTGGTTTTCCAGACGAAGGCTCGTCTGGAAAATCATACGAGATGGTTTGGTTCTACCAGACGAAGCATCGTCTCGTAGAACCGGACAACTTCGCGTGGATCTAGAGTCCAAATCCAGACAACCTTCGTCTGAAAAAATAGACAACCTTCGTTTGGAAACCAGATGAAGGAACCCTTCCTTCGCACCAGACGAAGGATTCTGGCGAAGGGACCATTCCCTTCTCCAAAACTTAGAGAGGGAGAGAAGGAAGACAAAAGATGATGAAGTCGTTGGTCGTCGTCAGCCATATCTGACTGACGACTTTCTGTCGGCGACTTGTAAGGTGCGTTTGGTGAAATATTTTTGAGTTTTCCACTTTCTTCCCTGGAATCTTTTATTGTTTCCCTAAAACATCGACCAACCTTTATTATATTTGTTTAACCCAACAACATCTCTGTATCTCTCTGACCACTCAATACATCTCTTTTATCACCGTCTCTAGCTCATCTTTTTTTAACCAATATAACTTTATTTCTCTTTTACTCTCTCTAACCACTCGTTACATCTGTCTCACATACTTACTCAACCGGTCTTCCTCTACCAGTCTTACCCTCCTAATTGTCTCACTCTCATTCAACATTTGTGAACACCCCAAAAGCTTTTCTCTAGCTTCGACGATTGATAGTTCATCTTCTATTATTATAGGTGTTATAATCGGAAACAATTTTGGCTCGAATTAGATTGTCAAACTCGTAAACAGAGTATATCTCGTCTTGTCGAGCTCTTTAGTTTAGATCCAAAAACCACTCAAATTCGATTTTGGATGGATGATATACTTAAGTTTAAATTTTGGAGAAAATTTGGTTAGTTGAGGGACTAAACGAGAAAATGAACAGTTAATTCGGGGTACGTTTGGCAAAGAAGAAAACGCCAAGATCTAAGGTTCCAAGTTAGTTCATCTCTAAAGAGATTGATGACTCGCGTTTATTTGTTGGGCGTGCTTTGGGCAACCTTCTAGAAAGCTCTGAAGTGCCCTAATCAACGACCAAATTCTTTTTACTTCTTGATTCTTTCGGAAGAATCCTTTAGATCCAATAAATGGTGTTTTTTCCTGCCATTCTTCTTGATCTAACGACTCATATTGTAGCCGACAATTAACTCAAGCCAACTGTCACATTTCTCATGAAGCGTTCCTTTCTTATTTTAACCAACACGCCCCTAAAGAGAACAAGCACCTCCCCAAATGCTAACATCTATTCGATTCCCATAAATTGAATCCAAATCAACTTCAAATTCCATTTTGTTTTTCCCGTGCTTTTAGATGATCAAATTAAGGAAAAAGTCAGGAGCATTCTAATATATCTGGAATAACACCTCAATTGGCATATCAGAAGGATTTCTTTTAGTCTTTCTTTCTCTTCTGAATCCATTAAGCATTCCAAGTGTATCTGGATTATAAGCCTTAATTAGGAAGATAAAATCAAGAGCATAGAATTGAAAGCATTCTATTACCTCTTGAATATAGAACCGAAAGCATTCCAGTACATCTAAAATCTAGAATCAAGAGCTTTCTAGTATATCTGGATTCTAGGATCAAGAGTATTCAATCGAATCTAGAATTTGGAGTTCAAAGCATCTGATTGGGCCTATAAGACAAAATTGAAGTCATGAGTTATCTTGAAACCAAACCAGAACTCGGGAGTTATCTCATAACAAAGCCAGAAGTCACGAGTTATCTCAAAACCAAGTCAGAAGTCAGGCATTATCAAAAAATCAAGTCAGGAGTCCAGAAAGTCAAGTCAAAAAGTTCATATTGCTTACGATGGTTCGTCCGCTTTCAGAACCGTAAAGTACCATCACAACCCTGAAAGCAAGTTGTTGAATCCGGAGAGACATGCGCTTAATTGTTGGTAATGTTATATGAGTGTAAAATGTTTTAAGGAAAGATAATCCATTATCGCTTCGACTTACACACTTTTCTTTTATCTCGGTTATGTCCGAAAGAATGTTTATTGTCAGACAACAACGTTGTAGATTTCTTTAATAATTAAAGAAAATGACTATTCTGGTTCGAGTACCAGAAACTTTGCTTGACTAAACAAAAAGAATAACATCTCAAAATATAACCAGACTATTCTATTTCAACTAAGAACAAAAACTCAGTTTTAACAAGTAAACCAGAGAACGTGAAGACTCGAATCAAACCAAGAAAATAACAATAGGCTCGACAAAATTTTCGTCGAAGTGGGAAGATGTGTCCTAGTGGTAAAATTAGTAGTGCTCCTAACCCCTTCAGATACTCTGTGTTGGTGGTGGCTAGAAGTTGCGATAGTGGTTGTCGGAATTTGTGGCTGATGGTATGATGAAGATGAAAATGTTAATGAAAACAAAAGGGTAAGAAAAATAATCAAATTATTTTTAGACTACAAGTAAAGAACTCTAGGAATCAATCTTAACTGATAAAAACTTTATTTTTCGAATATTATTTGGATGTCTCAAAGTCGTGACCTTTTACTTATAATTGTAGACGAAAAGGATGAGGATAATCTATATAATAAGGAAATTATGTCTTTCAACAAAAAAAAAAAAAAAAAAAAAAAATTATGTGAACTTGACCACCGACAGTCTCAAATACGGTGCATCATTTATTATCCCACTCCCCCTTTCCTTATCGCTCAATTGCTACCAGCTTCAAACTTCAATGGACCAATTCTTAGAGCATCTCCAATGGGACACTCTAATAAACACTCTAAAAATCTAGTTGTCAAGTGTCAAATAAAGATTCTCTTTCCTAGTGTCAATATAGAGACACTCTACATTTGTTTGGTCTCCAATGAAGATCTCTAAAATCTCTTACTTAATACACATGTCCCTCTTCAATTCAATAGATAAAAAGTAGTTGAAAAGCAAAGTTTTCTATTGGTTGAAATAATAAAGTAACACTTTGAGAGTCTCAAGTAGACACTCTCATTTTAGAGATTCTCTCTCTAGACACTCTATAATAAATGTGTCCAACTCATAATAGAGTGTCTAAGAAAGTGTTTCATTGGAGATGATTTTTTAACAAAAACTCCAAAGAGTCATATGTGGCACTCTAAGTGTTAGAGATTGAGTGTCCCATTGGAGATGCTCTTAGCTTTCCTTCCAGAATACACACAAAATAGGAAAAACATTTACAAATCATTCTTCTAACTACTAAACTACATATATATTCATACAAACGAAATAAACGCATCTGAAACTAAGAAAAAACAGCCCACACACTCTCTCTCTAGCTCTCTCTCTCTCTCTAGCTTTCAGTTATCTATGGTGGTGAGCTGCTTAATTCAAGAGTAGAAAGAAACCAGATCTAGATCCAGCTCCTCCGACTTTTAGATCTCCACTTCTTATTCTTCTTCTTCTTCTTCTTCTTCTTCTTCTTCTTCTTCTTCCTTTTCTAATTTAGGTACTTTCTGAACTTAATAACATCTCAATTTCAATCTGTTTTCATAATTTGTTCATTACGATTTTTACTGATCTGATACTTTTACTTGTTCGTCTATTTGTCCTTTGTTGAAATTTAGTGAAGAATGCCGTGTTTATTCTGAATTTTTAGGTCTAGAGTTCGTTTTGATACGGTTACTTCTGTTTCAATGAGAAAAGATAGTTTAGAATGCACAGATCTAACGAGATGAGTTTATAGTTAGTCATTCTCCCCTTGATTTCTTCTATATTTGGTACTTTAAAGGCTTAATTAAGTTGAAATTCAGTAATTGGTTAATGATATTTCGGATATCCTAATGCTGTTATTCTAATTGGATCTTATTTGTTTGTCAGTGTTGAAAGTTGGAATCTTTTTGTTCGATTTTTTTTAAGCTTGGAGTTTGATCAGCAGATTATAATTTTTTTCAATAATTATCGTAGTTTCAGCTCTGTTTTCGAGCAGAATAACGTTCTGTGGAGTCATATTCTTTTGGATCGATAACCATGTCAAGAAGGCCAGGAAATCCTGCTCGTCGCTTTGGTGAGAGTGGAAGTATACCATTTGTAGGTTCCTTGAACCAAAAGTCACGCTCTTCCCCGTTGCTATCTGTCGGCCTAGTAATTGTGGTATGCCTCACTTCTTATGTACACTAGATTGTAAAAATTTAGCATGACTTGTAATTCCAACTCCTGATTATTTTGTTTCTATGAAATTTTTCAGGGTGCACTTCTTCTTATTGGTTATTCATATAGTGGCTCAGGTTCGTACGAATCCTTGCTAACTGCACTTTAATGTTTTTCTTTGTGTATTTAGCAGCTCGAAGTGAACTTCAAATACTGTTACTTGGACAGTTTACTTGTATACCGAAAATGTTTACAAATATTCACAATAGATAGAAGTTATTAACTGTTTCTATGTAAATGCTATCATATGAACTACATTGTAGTTAATATATAGATTAACACTTTTATTGTTCGAAGATGGTTACGTGTATACCAAAAAGAATTTTATTGTTAGACATGATGTCTTTTTTCCTATTTCGTTGAGTGCACTTATATCTTTTACATGACAGGTGGACATGTTAACAGAGAAGCTGCGAGTAAAGTTGAAGGTAAGCATTTTGAGTTTTTCTGTTCGTCTTCTTATTTTTCTTTCTAGTTATTGTTGCTTCCATTTCTACAAATTGGTGCTTAAACCCACACGTGATAATCAGGGCCGGCCCTGAGTTTTTGGTGGCCCGAAGCGAAATCTAAAATTGGGGCCTTCTATATTATACACAAATTCAAATTTCCTCCTAAATTCTCCGAACCTAAGGTCGACCCTAAGCCCATCCTATGAAAATATAATTAAAAACTTAACATCTTTCCCATTATCCAAACTTCGTTCAAAAATGCATATATAACATCATTCCCATTAATTAATCAATAGTTTGCCTGTGAGACATGGTTCACCTCGTGTGATGCTAAAATGGGATAGAGGATATTTGGTCCATCTTTTTTTTTTTGTTTTCCCCACCCTTTGGTCTAAGCATGAAAAGTTTAGGGCTTTGTTCAATGCCTTGAAACAAAGAAGTAATTTTAGTTCCAAAATTACCTTGATTATATGGTCGCAAGAGCTATCGCTACATAACATAATTTAAAGTTACGTGTCTACAAAATCTCATATTAGATCGGATGTAGATGTCTCCCAACAATAATGGTCATTTAGGTTCATGGAAGGCAAAATAAAATTTATCTAATTCAGATGACAAATACATTATGTATATAACATTGTTTTACGCTTTATACTGTCGGAGAAAATATCAAATTGTTTTTTTGCTACCAGCCACCACATTCTGAGCTTCCTATTATGAGAAGAATTTGATTTGTTGTAAATAAATTTTAGTATCTAGGAGGGTTGAAAATACCCTAGCTTATTGGCAACTCTAATTAGAAATAACTAAAAACATAAAAAAAGAATATTAGAAACCATCCAAAAAATGAAACTTAAATTAATTTTGTTTTAATAACAAGACGAAAATTAATAAAGTAGAATTCAAATTATCATATCCTTATTACATTATAACAATAAAAGTAACGAACATTAATGAAATAACTTAGCAATGAGGCTTTCAACAAAAAAAAAAACTTAGCAGTGAGGTAAAAAAAAGAGTTAAGTATCTGCTACACGATTATTTCTTTTGTATCGACTCTACAATATAATATAATACCAACTAATATTATAAGTTCCTTCAACAAAAAAAAACTAATATTACAAGTTTGTAGCAAAAAAATCTAATATTGTAATATATAATAATATAAATAAACACGTCCTATATATTAAATGCGGAGAAGTGGTGATGGACTTAGAAAGAGTGGATGAGTGGTTCATTGGTGGATTGGACAACGGATGATTGTGGCCTTGCGGGGTAGATCTTGTTGGTATCTTTCACGGTGGTGGGTTGTTGATAAAAATTTTGGCGAGAAGAGGTATGGAACTAAAGGATTGGGAGCCTAACACTAGGGTTAAGTTATAAATGGGTCAACAAGAAGTGTGGGCTGGACTGGTGTGAGGGCCTTTAAACTCTTGTTTTAAAATGTGGCCCCTCATCATGTTCTAAAATTTTTGGGGGCCCCTTAAAGTCTATCTATAAGAGTTATAACATGTGGGGGCTTTTAAAATCGGTTACTAAAATGTGGCCCCTATCAGGTGGTGGCCCAAAGCGAGGCTTTGCCTGCTTTGGGCCCAGGACCGGGCCTGGTGATAATGAAGGTATCAAACTTTATGATAATTATCTTGTAATTTGGTGCTCTATCCGTACACGACTTGAAATACCTTGACGTTTATTTATTTTCCATTAAAAGCCAGTTTACCAACCGGAACTACTAAATAACTAACCGTTATAAGATGGACTTATTAACGTCAAATGTTTCCTCTTTGCATAGCTAAGCATAAACTGTCCTACTCTAGTTTTATGTGAGTAATAATTAATAGTTAACATGCATCTTACATATTGAAATTTGAAAGGTGATATGACTTTCACACATGAGAAGAGCCCGACACCATGCTAAGCTTGAGATGTCTAATTTTGATCTATGCTATGAAGCTTTATCAATTTTATATACGATATATAGGGCCGTGTAACTCTTATTGCTCCGGAGTGGAGCTAGTCGTTAGGCCCCACTTGACCCACTAGCCTCTGCAGGGAAATTAACAATGTAGTTCTAAGTTCACAAGGTTATTATTCATCTCCAATTTTCTGAAAATTCATCACGTTTTCATTTCTACCATTGTTGAGTGTTGACCAACACTTAATTTTTTACTCCTCCCAATGTGTTCTACTTCTCACTGCAACTTGAGCAAGTGAAAATAGCCCAAAATTTTCGTTGGGATTTACAAGCAAAGACTGCTCTAGATTTTGTGAAGCTGTTACTTATATCGAGTTTCTACCAAAACGAGCTTCTCTGTGGATAGGTTAAAGTAGTTATCACAAAAGGGACAAGTTCTAATCATCTTTGTTTGATTTAGTTAAACAAGTAAAAAATAATTTACCTTGTTGTTTCTTTGTTTCGCAGGTATTGAGTTATGTATCCTATTTTTGATAATATGATAGATTTAGGTTGAGCAGTCCCTTGAAACTACCATACAATACTGTAAATTGTTTGTTTTATTCATCCTCATTTTGAAAGTTCTAACGGATGCTTCTGCATATAGGTGGTCTTTCATGCACATTAGAAGTTCAAACAGCAATACCCATTCTAAAGAAAGCCTATGGTGAAAGCATGCGTAAAGTTTTGCATGTAGGCCCAGACAGCTGTTCAGTAGTTTCTAAATTACTTAAAGAAGAGGATGTTGAAGCATGGGGTGTCGAACCATATGAGATTGAGGATGCTGATGGTCACTGCAAGAGTTTAATGCGCAAGGGAATTGTCCGTGTAGCTGACATTAAGTTTCCTCTACCTTACAGAGAAAAGTCTTTTAATCTTGTCATTGTGTCAGATGCGTTGGATTACTTGTCTCCAAAGTATCTCAACAAGACTCTCCCCGACCTAGCACGGGTATCCATTGATGGTCTTGTTATATTTGCAGGTAATACACTAAAAACTCAGAAGAACTTCACATTTTATTTTTTAATTTTGTGCATTGGTAAGTTCAAATAATATGAAGTATAAATCATTACCATCTGAGATCCTAAGACTGAAGTTTGTATATGACTTAGTGGCAAATTGGTCCTCCCTTGACAAACTAGCTGAAAAGAGGTAATAGGGTCACCTGGATAGTTTCCTTAGTAGATAGCTGAAAAAACTTAGTTTTGATAGTTTCTAGTAAAAAAAAAATTCTTTTACTGTTGAGATTCCTGAGGTTACTCCACTCATAGTCAATTGGTTTTAGGTTAGAAGTCCTATAAGATTTTAAATCTAGTCCAGTCATTGCCACTTGGTTTCAGCTAGAAAGTCGCAAACATAAATCCAATATCTACTATGGTTTGGCTTAGTTCCTAAATAAATATTAGCTGATGCTTGAACTTGGGTAACCACAAGCTCAGCTCATTCTACAGTCCTCTGTTTTTTGTTTTTTTTTTTCTAAGTTCAAGCAGAGTTAATCAAAATGCTCTGAAATCTCACTGCCACTTTCATATGCCAGGTTATCCAGGCCAGGCAAGAGCTAAAGTTGCTGAGCTATCCAGATTTGGAAAACCAGTGAGTTATTTGTTGCTTTTGGGGTTACGATACCATTCTAGATTTAAAATGCTATCGTGTTTCTAACCTAGGGCAGTAACACAGCTCTACAAGCTTCTAATGAATTGTGCGGTGCCATAGGCCCCATAGCTATTCCTTACCTCCTTTTATTTAAAGCTTTATCCTTTTATGTATAATATCTTATCGCGTTGGCCCAATTCGCCTCTATATGAACTATATAGCTAGTTCAAATGCACAAATTAAACCCTATACCTACCTGTTTTCGATATACATGTTAAACATCTAAGTTGCATCAGTCTCAAATGCCATATGATACGCAAAATCTTTTTCCCCCCTTGTTCCATTTATCCTTTAGTATATCTGTTGACATTATTCTTTATTTGCACACTCGTTCTTCCATATTTTATATTTGATTATAAAGATCAACAAAACCTGTTTGTGTGTTAGAAAATGACATACTGTAATGTTTCCACGTGAAGGCTAAATTACGTAGCTCATCATGGTGGGTACGATATTTTGTTCAAACTGGGTTAGAAGAGAATGAATCTGCCATTAAGAAATTTGAGCAAGCTGCAACAAAAAATTCATACAAGTCAAGCTGCCAAGTTTTCCACCTCAGTGCATATCACTAAAAGTTTCAAACTTTGATATCTTCACCAAATTGAAGATTCGTCGATTCTTCTTCAGATCTCATATGAAATATATGCTCTCCAGAAGGTAAATTATAAATTTGGTAAACAAACAATCGATTGTGACAAAAGTTACATTTATTTATTTTGTTCTAGATATTTTGTTAATGGTAATTCAAATTGGGAAGCATAAACTGGTTTCCACTGGAATCGTAATTGGTGAATTATTAGTCTCTCTCCAAATCCTGTCTAAGTTGCATCTATGATGGAGATTTATCTCTAATAAGCTCAATCTGAAGTGTATACTTATCTGTTCATGCACAGATTGTAAGCATGAAGTTTGGGTTAAAAGGCTAATTAAGGTCGTCTGAATGGTCCGACTCGAGATGATTTCAGAATATCTTCTCTTGTTCGACTCGGGGCAACGATGAGTCCATTTGCGTTAGCTTTCAAATATGCAGAAAGGAGTGGTGTTTTGACCAAAATAAATCAGCTTTAGGCAAGTTATTTTTGTTGTTGTTGTTGTTGAAATAGACGAGTCTGGTCGAATAAAAAGGAAAAAACATTACCATGTTTTTGGAACTTGACCTCATGGCACATTTTTTTTCCTCAGATGGCTAGCTAGCTGAACTTACCCAAGATTCCATCAAATGTAACTTTAACTATTTCATGTTTGACCCATCTACCTCTGAAATAACATCGTGAAAACTTTCTAAATTCAACACTTATTCAAAGAGACTCATGGACTAGAACGCTACAGAAGTTTGTTGCACAAAATCAAAATTGAGGTCTTGTTTTTTTTTTTTTTTTTTTTTTTTTTTTTCTTCTGTTGAAAGGAAATTCATTAAACATCAAAGTTTATTACAATAATCAAAGTACAAAAACAAAATTACAGAAATGAGGAAATGCATAATATAACTTCGAATAGTAAATCATTCTTCGTCTTGTAGCTTGCGAGTCTGACAACTCATCTTGAGAATGATATGAAATTTGATCTTGAGAGTCCTTCTGGTTGATTGAAAGATGAAATGTGTACCTAACTTCCTGTAACATTAAAGATGGATTAAACGGACACCCAAAGTTCCAAACACAAACAAGGATGTCTGCAAGAAGAAACCAAATGATGGTTTTGAGTTATCCCGCCAGTATTCTCCAAACACAGAGACCATATCCGCACGAGTCTACAAAGTAGAAACAGGTCAGACACCTGGTAAATGAGATCGTTGTTATAGCATGAGTATAAATACACAGCTAATCTAACAAATAATCGCAAATGAAGTGCGAGATTGGGTGAAAGTGAAAATGTTAAGGAACCTGGATAAAGAGTTAAATCTATTTGGAATCAAACACAAAAGTACTCGACAAAAATTGAGCTGAGATGACAAACAAAAGGTGGGCGACGAAGGTGGACATAAATATCCGAACAATAGAGATGTGAACTCATGAGCCACAAGGTCAATCGATGAACCCATCTAAACATAATCAAGCCCCAGGTGAGAAAAACCTTTATTTGATGAGCAATAAGCTCGCCCACTTGTAGATAATAGGCTAATTACCAAGAATCGAGAACCAAATGTGAGTAACCAGCAGTAAATTGGACATACAAAGGGTGGAAAGGATGATGCTTAGAATGAATGAGTAGAGAGAAATACTAATAGGTTATAAGAGAAAGACTCTAAATCAGTAAAGAGATGTGGTCAGATAAACTTCCATGAGTTTTACGAATGCAAGTGTAGATGCCAAATATGGAGATCAAAGCACCAAGCAAGTGTTTTGATAGTTTGATGTGATAAAACTCTTACTGAAAACAATATATCCTTGACTTCATTGTTAGATCCTAAGCACCTCCATAGATTTATGTGAGATCTAGGTTTAATGGAATAAAGGAGGGTTAGATCCGGTTATATTATTCGTGATTGATTGTAAGATTTAACGAGGTCTTGGTTTCTTGATAAACAATGTAATGAACATCAACATCAAATAGGAAATATGTTAAACTGAACCTATGGGATGGACGATTGTGACTAGAGATGCACGATATACAAGAAATCTTAAATATAAGAAATATTAAATATACTGAGTCGGATGTTGAATGTTATTCATCCCATATTGGTGCTATGGAACTTCTTTATTCCACCAAAATATTAATCTAAAATTTGAGAGATGTCGGATGGGATGTTTTACTTGCAAAGATAAGTTCATTTTGTGAGGCATGAAACATAGATCTTCCAGATATGAACGCTCAATATGTTGGAAGAAAAATAAAGCTCCTTATGAACAAGACAACTTATTTCAACAAAAAAAAACAAGACAACTTGACAAATGAACAATTTTACAGGATAGATATTTTTTATGTTGCAATAGCTTGTTAATTGCATGAGTTAATAGTCGGTTTAATGAGAACTCAGTAGAAATACTTTGTTCTTAGCTCAACATTGGTTCCTCGTGAAGTTTACAGTTCTTTTAGGATCGACGACATGTGTAATATGGTAGATAAATTTTATCCACAAGATTTCGCAGATCACAAGAAGATGCATTTGGGAATACAACTACAACATTATAAACATAATGTAGTAAAATGACCACAGTGCAAAATTTGACAATGATCTCCGATTTGTGTTAATGGTTGGTGAAGACAAGAAAATCAATGAGGTACCCTCTTTTTTATCGACTAATGGAGCTTGTCCTAACTCTTCATGTTTCTACTGCAACATTTGAACGATCTTTCTCATCTATGCGCATAATTAAAACAAGGCTACGCAACAAGATGGATGATAATTTTCTTTCAGATTCTATCATTTTGTGCATTGAAAATGAAATTGCTCAGAAGTTTAGCACAAGTTCCATCATAGACGATTTTAGAGATTTGAAGGAGTGGCAGGTTCCATTTTGATACATTAAAGAAAAAAATCTCATGTTATTTTTTTATTTGTGTTCCTTAATCTTTATGACTTAATTGATATTTTTAGGTGGTATTTTATGAATAGATTTACTATATAAATTTCTCAAATTAATTTATGAATGGAATAGTTTGCTCCCGCCCTCCTTTAACAAAAATTTTGGTTCCGTCCGTGCATCTACTTATCCTAGTTCTTTTTTTTGTGGAGTCACCATCTACTATTAGATCATTCCTTATTAGAACGGTTGCAAATTGACCACGCCACAACAATTTTTTTGTTACATTAGGCTCTGAGATACTATAATAAAACTTGCCAGAGTACGATTTTGAAGATGAATATGAGAAGAGGAAGATGAAGTTGGAACTGTGTTTGAGCTCGATTCCTCCATTATTGAGTAGTGAGGTGAGTTTGAAGACCTAGAACTCTCATACCATGTGAGATTTGAGAAGAAATGTTTTTCATTGTTTGATCAGAGAAAGAGAGCTCTATAATTATGGAGTACAAGTATTATAGAGACAGAGATAGGGTGAAAGTAGGCAAGATTGTCACTAATGGTGTATTTGGTTGCAAGATTCCTATTAAAAGTGGGATTTGGTAGGAATCATGAATCCTTGGTCTGTTTGGCTACCAAGAATCCTAGGACTCTTGAATCTTAAGATTCCTAATTCCAAAATTTGTATTGGACCAAAATCTCACCCTATCCCCTAGGATTTGTTAGGATTTTAGATTAATAAACTTAAAGCAAAAAAAAAAATTCCTAATACAAAATAATTATTTTTTTAAACATCATTTTTTCAGCAAAAATCAGATTTTTTTTCCAAGAAATCATTTTTTTCCCTATGTGAGTCAGTTGGTGCCCGTAGCTGATGAAGGCGCCCTGCCTATCCTGGCTCAAATCATTTTTTCCCCAAAAAAAAATTTTTTCTTCAAAAAAGCGTTTTTCTCCAAAAAAATTTTTTTTCGCAAAATCCAATTTTTTCAACAACCGTCTTTTTCCCGAAACTGATTCTTCCCCAACTTATTTTTTTCCGAGATCCGATTTTTTCCAGAAAACATATTTTGCTTTGAAAACAGTTTTTCCTCCAAACATGTTTTTAAAGAAAAATTGACTCGAAAAAAAATCAGTTTTCGGGGGTAAAAATGATTTTCGTAAAACAACAAGTTTTAAGAAATTTCAGTTACCGAAAAAAATGGTTTTTGAAAAAAAAAATTTGTGGAACATTTTTTTCGACAAAAATATGCCTTTTGGGCAAACCTATTTTTTAAAAAAAATTGTTCACGAAAAAAGTTAAAAAGCAGTTTCGAAAAAACTTTACGAAGAAGACGGAGAATTCTCGAATGAAACAATATTTGAAAAAACGAGTTCCGAAAACAAGGTTGATTCAATATTTTTTTTTAAAGAAGCGTTTGAAAATACTCAAATAATAATAAATCATAGGATTCCTATTAGTTGCCAAACAAACCAAAAAATGTTACTTGGATTCATGAATCCGTGGAATCATGAATCCAATGGACTCATGAATCCGCGGATTCATGATTCCACCATCCAAACACACCATAAGTGTAACAAACTTTCTAACCATCCAAAACTAGCAGCCTTAGGAGTTTAGCAGAACTACAGAAGTATAAACGCACCTCTTTTCTAAAGGCACCACTCTCACTTTCCACTACTTAAGTACTTATTATTACACCCTCATTACACTTAGAATATGATCATTATACCTCTTCCGTAATAGGTTCCAATCAACCAATCCAAACTTGAGTGCTCTTGCATCTGCTTCAGTTGAGTCAATGATAGTTGGCGACCGACTAGTGTTCAAGGCAACAAAAACGAGAACCAGACCGCAAGGATAACAAGAGCTTCTGATGCAATGATTTTGGGTTATGACTCTAGATCTTAAAAATAAAACGAAACAAGCCAGCCCCAACTCAAGAAATGTGGTCGGGTATAAACAAAGATTCCACTTTAGCACAAATGAAAGTGCCTTTAAATGACAAATAAATTCTCAAGAAATGAAATAGTTTTCTTTGGAAATGACTAGGGAATAGACAAGTTGGGTCACTGTCTTTCTTATTTTTGGAGGCCCCTGCAAGCTAATTAAACAGATAAATGTACAACAAGAATTTCATAGAAATTTTATCTACCAGAAAGTTCCTGCGGATAAGAACCAAAGTATAACTTAAAAAGTAGAAGTCCTTATATAGTCTTGTAGGAGCGAAGAAATACGTATGACAATGTATTTACAAATGAACTCATACACGGCACGATTTAATTTGCTGCATTAGTAACTAATTTCAATAGAAGATAGTATATAAAAACAGCTAATTTCCAAAGAAATGGAACTTTTAACATTTTGAATTAGTTCTTTTAGACTGAAATGGTTTCCATTTGAAGTAATTATATCTGATTTCCTTTACCCCTTCTCTCTAGGAGTTTGAATGGATGAGAACAAGGTTTGAAGTTTTTGCTTAAAAGTGGTGTTTAAGAGATAAAAAAGAGGACTTCAAATTCAAAACCAAACAACAAGGAGTAGATTAAGAAAAAAACATTTTTCAAACTTATGAAGTATGTTGGTTGGTTAATTTAAAACTTCAAGACCTAGTAAAATTTTATTTGGATTAAAATTCTTAATAAGGCCCAACGCTAACTGAACACGATTCATAGAAAAAAGATATCGCAGATGAAAATCAAAACAAACATACCAATAATAGTACTGTTACATACTTACATTTACTCAAATACATTTGTCTGACGAAACTGTTAAAATTTGTTCAGTAAATGTTAAGATACACCATTCCAGCATGCAAGAACTATATCCATATATCATTAAAACAAGCGAAATTAGGCGAAGAAAGACAAAATGAGATGAAGTGTATATAAATGTCGTCTTGGAACTCAACTAGGGATGGGGCTAACATGCCCATCATGTTAGCTTGTCACCATGGTCCATGCATGATGGTGGTGCTAATGTGTGTCCATATATATTTACACTAGGGGTCCATCAATATATATATATGAAGGTCCCCCTCCCGGACCTTATATAATAACTAAATTTACAAGTTGAGTATGTATAGGTAGGGTTTGGAGGATATGTGGGTCACCCAATAATGAGGGTGATCACGTGATTAAATAACCCTTCTTCAACCACATTCCACATGCACCCCCAATCATTCTATTTTCTTCCTTCCTAATCTCACATACCTTCCACCAAACAAAAACCATAATGTATAATATATATACACTTACATACTTCCCACCAAACAAAAAACATAATATATGTATATGTAAGTATGTATAAATTATTCTACGCGTAGACATGATATTCACCAAAATATAAAGTTTCCGGTGCGCGGCCGAATTCATATATGGGGAGAGTTTTTACGCTGATTTTGTTTTTAAATAAAAGGAAATTGATAATTATTCGAGATATTAAATATTGTTGTTATTTGCCCATAAATGCATGATGGATACTCGCAGAAAAGTTACTTAATATTAGTGATAAAAATTACAACCTAATATATTCACGAAAGATTGACAATACAAATTGGAAAACTTGACTAAAGAGGTTCTTTTACAACGTGCATCTTTTCAAGATAGAGGGAGAATTATTATTCAACGTGTCTCATGCCAAACTAGATGTCTTGCAACGAAAATAAAGTGTCAAAATAGATGTATAAGCTTTGAGGAAAATAGCCTCAAATCTCAGTCCTTTCTTCATCTTCGTGTGTTTTTTAACTGGGTGTAATAATTGATTTTGTGACAAGTATATTATGGGGGCCGATCAACGGCCGCTCGAGCTCAGGTAGACTAAAGCGGTCGTTTTAAGCTGCAACGTAATGAAAGACTTCATATTTTGAATTTTGTACGTTAGTTTCGAAATAATAATTAGTACTATATTGTAAACAAACTTATAAAATGATTTAAGTTATAACTTAACGGTTAAGAATTTGGACTCTGTCCAAGAGATCAAATGCTCAAATACTCAAAAAACAGTGTTCGGTTTTATTAATTTTTCCATAGAATATATTATTTAGAGCCCAATTTTTTATTTCGCTTGGGGCTTCCCCAATATTTGGGGCAACCCTGGGCAGATGAATTGGCCCAGTCGAGTATCAATAATACAAGGTCATCAACTATTTAATTCAACCATGTGTCTAAGTCTAATCCATGTCTCATTTTTATCTAAGAACCATATCTCATAATGAGCATCTTCTCATAATGTGTAAAACCATGATCATGAGCAAAAGAATTTAACCAGAAAATTGTGAAGTATGTTGCCATACTCAAAATCTAGCTGGGTTGCCAATGTGGCTTACATTTAATAGTATAAAATAACTTGAAGTTATTCGGTCGATTCTATCCAGATTACTAAATGAAGTCTTTTGGAACGAAAATATCAAATCTTCATAATTCTCAAATGCCGATTCAAAATCATAGATAATCAACGTAAATGTCTTTTGATTTGACCATTCGTACAACGAAATTTATTCTCCTTAAATTCTCTATCAGTTTTTTTTAAATCGACTCTTCCATCATTGTCAATAGTACATGCTATGGAAAATGTGCATGTAATTGTAACTAGACGTTTATCACACATTAGTACACATCCGTCAAACTACATATGTATAATGAGAGTCATGAGAACTGTACTAAGATGTGCAAGAAAATAAACTATAGGTCAAACAAAAATCTTTTTTCAAAAAATCCAATATAATTTCTAATTTCCAATAATCAAATTCTCAGCCAATTCAATCATATGTCATCATGTAGTGTGAATGTATTATACGTTTACTTTTCTTTTTTTGCTTTTTGGAAATTTTTTTATACGGTTGACTTTTGATTAAATCAGACTAAAAAGTGAGAAGTTAAATTCAAGAAACATACGTATATACGTAGAAAAGATGATTAAGTAATGAAGATTATTAATTGTGTAATTAGAAGAAGTGATTAAGTGGAAATTAAACTTATTATGCAACGCGGTTAGGGAGCAAACCCTGGTCCGGTTTACATGGCATTGTGGGTCCATCCACCGATTCATTTGCCTCCTTAATCCCTCATGTGAGAATGAATAATGGCTTTCCTTGACAAATCATTTTCCTATAAATGATTAGGGATGACCATTTGTTTCACTTCACATGTTAATTTTCATTTTTTTTTTGGTCTCATTTGGTTTTGGATGTCATACTGACTCAGTATCCATAGAAGGAGAGAGGAAAATTGAGCTGTTAAATGAAGATATTGTCGAGAGTAAACTTGTGGCCGAATTAGAATTGGTTAATCAACGTTTTTGTAAAATAAAATACTTTGATTACATCATGAAAATATAATATAATACTTCTCCAATGGAACACTCTAAAAAGAACTCTAAGATAAAGACATTCTAAACTTTTTTTTGTCTCTAATAGAGATCTCTATAATATCTCTACTTAGTACACATATCACTATTGAATTCAATATGCAAAAGTAGTAAAAAAAAAAAAAAATCTATTAGAGCATCTCCAATGGGGCTCTCTATAGCTAACAAACACTCTAAAAGTCTACTTGTCAAGTGTCAATAAAGATTCTCTGGATATGCAAATAATTGAGAAGAGTCATCAAATATAATGACATTGAGAGATTATTGGACAGAAGAAAAGGTTGCAGAAATGATCTCACTGCAAAGAATGACAAAGTCGTCGATAGATTTCCAGATTGGCTAAAATAGCGATTGTCATCTGCTCCCGACCATGTGGCACGTTGTCATGCGACCATTTTTCTGGATATCCTCAAGTAGGGTATATCTTTATAATCCAGGAGGTTATGATTCCATTCATGATGGTTGGCGTATATCCTCATGTAAAAATCTATGTAACTTATGGTAGAAATAAATTATAAGCTTGGAAGGGTCTTGTTATGTCCATTAAGAATCTATGTAACTTAAGGTAGAAATAAGTTATGCTAGTCACAAAACAAATTTATATCTAAAAGGTCTAAAGCTTTGTTGCCCAATATAGTCACTTGACTTATTATTGACTAGAATCATGTGTCTTCATTCCACATTTATCAAATTTGGCACAAATAAAATGAGTACATAAGAAACTCGTTTTCTCATCAAAAAAAAAAAAAACTCGTTTATCGAATGGTACGATCCCAAATCTAAAAACACGACAGTTAGTGTGGAACATGCCTCATTGGCTCTCTATATCCATTTAAGGGTAGTGCCCATATTGGACCATAAAAAGTGTTGCAAAAAAATGCATTCTCCGACCACTTACTTATATATACGGCTATACGCGTATGGTAGTACTAACAATACAAATGTTTTATGACCATACACGTGTACAATCTCTTATTTATAGAATGGACGGTTCTTGATTGCTTTCTATTTGAATTTTCAAGTTACCTATTTTTGGAAATATTTAATTTTGATTGACTTAATTTCTCTCCATTTTTCTTCATACCATATCAAGTAATTTTAACCTTCATAAATAAATTCATCACTTTCTTTCTCTACTCTCTCTATCTATCTAATCAATGGTCAAAGTCAAAGCATTTGTATCATTCCTTCAATACTAAATGTCCTATAAATATGTGTTGTTTGGGTAGCTACTTCTCCAAGTAGTAGTAGTTCTTCTTTCTCTCTCTATCTTTCAAATCTTTCTCTTCAACAATACAAACAAAAAACTAAGTTTCTATTCCCTTGATCAACAAAACCCACTTGTGTTTTTCAAGTCTTTTTCTTTCTCATTTATTGAGATATAAGATAATGAAGTTATTACCTCAATTTCTATCAAAAAAAGCTTCCTGTAATTCTCATGGGCAAGATTCTTCTTACTTTCTAGGATGGCAAGAATATGAGAAGAACCCTTATGATGAGATTAAAAATCCAAATGGAATTATTCAAATGGGTCTTGCAGAAAATCAGGTAATTTTTTAAATTTTGTGAAAACAGTAAGATTCGAACCCTGGTCTTGTCTGTTCAGACCAAGTGGGTGGCTTCGAAATTCTCTCTCTTCTCTTTCTCTCTCTGACATATTTCTTTATGTTGCAGCTTTCATTTGACCTTCTTGAATCATGGCTAACCAAAAACCCAGATGCAGCTAGTTTCAAAAAAGATGGTGAATCAATATTTAAAGAACTTGCTCTCTTTCAAGATTATCATGGTTTACCAGCTTTTAAAAATGTAAGTCTTCCCATAATATGGGTAATTTAGCTAATAATCAAATGTATTAAATCTTAATTCCAATTACTAATTAAATTTTGGTTAAATTTTACAGGCAATGGCTGATTTCTTATCTGAAATTAGAGGAAACAAAGTGAACTTTAATCCAAACAATTTAGTCCTAACCGCGGGTTCAACATCGGCTAATGAAACTCTCATGTTCTGTCTCGCAAACCCCGGCGAAGCTTTCCTTCTTCCCACTCCATACTACCCAGGGTACTTAATTAACTTAATTACTTCCTTAACTAATTAATTAAATATTATTTTGATTCTTCCCACTACATTGCCTTGATATTCACATATATTTTAAAATACTAATTAAATCTTAATTTTTTATAATGTTACAGATTTGATAGAGATCTCAAATGGAGAACCGGAGTAGAAATCGTTCCAATTCATTGTTCAAGTTCTAATGGATTTGAAATTACTCAATCAGCACTTGATGAAGCTTACCAACTAGCTCAAAAACGTAATTTGAAAGTTAAAGGAGTTTTAATTACTAATCCATCAAACCCATTAGGCACAGCGATTAGTCGAGCTGAATTAAACCGTTTAGTTACTTTCGTTGAATCGAAAGAAATTCATCTAATAAGTGATGAAATATATTCTGGTACAGTTTTTGAGTCAGAAAATTTTACTAGTGTTTTGGAGATCTTAATTGAAAGAAATCTTCAATGTAGTGGTGTTTGGGAAAGAACCCACATTGTTTATAGTCTTTCAAAAGATCTAGGGTTACCCGGGTTTCGTGTTGGAGCTCTTTATTCTAACGACGAATTAGTCGTGTCAACTGCAACAAAAATGTCGAGTTTCGGGCTTATTTCTTCTCAAACTCAATACCTTTTATCGGAAATGTTATCCGATAAGAAGTTTACTACTACTTATTTGAAGGAGAATAAAAAAAGGTTAAAGAAAAGACATGATTTGCTAGTTGAAGGACTTCAAAATTCAGGAATAGATTGTTTGAAAAGTAATGCTGGATTATTTTGTTGGGTTGATATGAGACATCTTTTAAGTTCAAAGACATTTGAAGGTGAAATGGAATTATGGAAGAAAATTCTTTTCCAAGTTGGATTAAATATTTCTCCTGGTTCTTCTTGTCATTGTTCTGAACCAGGATGGTTTAGGTTATGTTTTGCCAACATGTCTGAAGAAACTTTGAACCTTTCGATGGAACGACTTAAGAGTTTCGTCGATTCGATATCAATTGTTAACCGAAGATCCCCCACTAAGAACTCGAAAAGGATGAATTTGACCAAATGGGTCTACAAGTTATCATCGTCTTACCAACGCGAACCCGAACGTTAAATATATATTATAAATTAGATACAAATATATATATCCATATATATATATAGATTGTTATATATACTTATATAGATCAACCAGTGTATGAATATGGTCATTTATCATATCTACCTGGTTTGGATCTTGATCATATACTATATACTTAGTTTGTTTGATATTTTTTTTTTTTCTTTTTTTAATTCCTTTTGTTTAGCTCTATTTTACTGTAAAAGTGCACTCAATCCATGTTTAATTTGGATTTGAAGTGGCAAAAGCTTTACTTGTAATAGTTGAGTTTCTTCATTATACCCTCAAAGGAATTTTATTGTTGTATTGAACTACTAAATTATTAATAAAAGAAGTATTAATTAATTGTTGTATGGTTAATTCTACTTTCATTTATGTTAAATTTTCTATCCTCTTTCTCTATTTGGGTAAAAAAAAAAATTTAAGGTGAATTTAGATTAATTTACCAAGGTCAAAAGTATAAGGACAGAGAAAAAATGACTCTATGGAACAAAAAAACTATTCATACAACAATATATAGTTAGACATAAAATCTTCATTGAGTTTTTAAGGGTCCATTATGATTTATGAATCCATTTGACTTCAATTCTAGCTTGGATATTGGTTCTCATATACTTTATATTATGAAACTACCCATTTATTATTAGAACAATTATTTCATAAAATAATTTTCACAAAGGTCAAATGTTTGGGTAGATAGAGATTTTATTACCTTCACTAGCATCTATTTTCTTCAATCTCATATGTCATACCTTGTTTTCTAAAAAAATATATTGAATTCTTCACAATTAGAAGGATATATTTCTATTAAGTGCACTTTTTTTTTTTTTTAATATTAAACACTATGACTCTAAGATGAAGAATAAGAGAGAAAAAAATATACAAACTACAAGCAGTATATATTGAACGAAGAATAAACAGAAATTCCTAACTTTCAAATTTGAGAAAATTCAAAGGGAGAGAAATAATGACAAAATTCGTGGGTTGCATGATAAATAGGGGGAGTAGTTATTTGTAATCGATTGTTGACACTAATACTCTTATGTTTTGAGTCGATTCACATGACGAAGATTTTATATCAGCGGTTGGATGTAATCTATCAAACTCCCAACAAAGAATGGGCGACTATTAAATGTATTCTTATCAAACTCCCAAAAAAGAATGGGCGGCTAGACTTATCTCTCCCATAAATAGGGGCGCCTATCATTTTATGCTGATCTTCATGAGAGCGCCTATCTTTTCACGCTGATTATATTAAATGAGGATAATTTCACTTCGATGTCCATGAAAATTAAATCACTCATAGGCTTCTACTTCCAAAGTATGTGACTTGACCTCTCCATGTAAACCCAACATAAAACTAAAAGAATAATATTTATCTTATTTATTTAATTATACCTATTATATTTTTATTTTTCATTATTTAATAGGTCGTATTTAAGTTATTATGATTGGTATGATGCCCATGTTGTTTGGGTCAAAAAGAATAATAAAGAATATCTGCAGTATTGGTTGTTTTGGGGAGGATAAATAAATAAAAATAGTATTATCTGTTGTGACAGTACATAAGTTATTACCAAGACTATCGCCAATTGGCCGGTCGTGTTATCTTTATTGCCGACGTTGGCCGTCACTTTTCTTTTAAAATCCCAAAGTTTCGACCGACTTGGTGCACCACTTTTCACGCCCTTTTAGCCGTTACTCATGGATACCCCCTATAATTAGCAACCATTATTTGAGAGCACTTTAATGCATATTTATGTGGGTTAATCTCACTCACCCACTACATGAATCAACCCTCTCTCTCTTTTTCTTCTCTTTGTGTTCCCACAAACTCACAATTTACTCAATTAAACTAGCAAGATAGCATCACAAATGACTAATGTGGGTGAATTTTACTTCAATGTAATATGTGTCGAATCAATAAGTAAACAACGGATATACTTAAAAGTATATTTGATTTATGATAAAGTTAGAGTTCGTGATAGTACTTTTGTTTGTAAGTGTAAAGACTTAAACAAATTTAAACTGGGTAATTTGAGAGTCATGTAAGTGGGATTAAAGATGTTAGATTTGACAAAAATGTTATTGTCAGTCTATTTATTAGCTCGGGTAGCACAAAAGCAAAAAAGATTAATGCCTTCTGAATCGATACATCAACTCATATAAAAGTGCATTAAAGAGTAAAGACGGTTTAAAATATATTTTGCAGTTGAACTACTCTATAACCTACTGACAACATTTTGGTTAAAAACTTTTGTAATGTACGTGTGAAGCATTAAAGTTAAAAGTATGACATGATTCGCTTCAAATTAGCATATGGATGATAGATGTAAAAGGAAAAAAATTTACAAAAGCAAAACGATACTCTTCCAACTAATGTGGAAGCTGAAATAAAAATCATATTCCACTCTCCTCAAACTATCTATTGTTATTATTTTGAGTTAACTTTGTAGATAATTCATGTTTAGATAACGTCTGAAGTCAGATAAGACATATGTCAAACTCCTACTAGTCAAACTTCTCTTGCACTTGAATCATGCCCGTCGCTGAGAAGATTATTGGGCGACATTTTGCTAAATTAAAATCAATTTAGTTTTGACTTAAAAAAGTAAGTTTGATGGCACACCAAATTATAAAAAGGCCAAGTGTACAAGTAGTAAATATTATTGAAATTGGATTAGAAGTACTTTGGAAGTCTTCAATATTTCTAGTCCCAGCAAAAATGGTCCATGTGTTCATACTTGTACGTTATAATAATCTGCCCACCACATGAGAATTATAAAGAAATCCTAAACCCTAATTATATATTAACTTCATGAGGAAATGTGTGATTAGTTATAACATCCTCAGACATAGTACTATTCTTTATCTCTAGGGTAAAAATGCAAAAAGTAGTTTCTTGTTCAAATCAATGGAACAATGACAGCCATACACGTCCTTTACTTTTGGATTAGAAGTCACTTACTCCTATTAGACTAAATTATCGGGAAATTTGTACTTTTAATTATGATTTAATTAACGGTTCATTTTTAATTTTTTAAAAAATAAACTTATGATCAAATAGAAATTTACTTCTTCAAATATCAGATTTAATTTAATTTATATCATAGTTAAAATGCGAATCCTTCTTATTATCTATGTACGAATGGTGTGACAAAAGATACGAAGGAAAGTTAATTTATTTTTTATCTAAAGATGTTTAGATTAGAGATATGACGGAAAGTTAATTACTAACTGAAAAAAGTTGATCTATCGACAGAGACACGAGAAAAGATAATCTCATGATCATCTCTCCAATATAAAAATCAGATGTCGAACTACATAAGATTTTAGTCTTCAATAAATTTTATATTAAAACTATAGTGCAAATTATAGTTGATATATGCAGTACCATTATTTTGAAACTTTTGAAGATAAACCAATGTCTTGTTATCGGGAGATTTGTTTTTTTAAACAGTAACATGAATATAATAGACAATCATATATCATTTGATTTTGATACATCGTAAGGATGAAATATGTTTATAACTACTATAGTACTATCTTATAGATAAATCTTCATGCACTTTAAAGATCATACAAATGGTTCTAGAGGCTATTGTTCATATCTAATAATATTGGCTCAATAAGATATCTGGACGGTAGCAAAAAGTATAAGGATGAATAGTCCTAAATTGACAACTTTTTTTTTTTTTTTTTGTTGAAGGAATGGTAATTTTACTTCCTACACCAATAAACATCAACCTGTAGATTAATCACTACAATTATAACAAAAAAAAAAAAAAAAAAACTACCAAGTTAGATCAAAATTTAGATAGTATATAATCCATGGGGACCAAGAATCCATAACCACATTCTCTTAAGGGTCAATCTTTACCAAAGACTACCAAACTCTTATACATAAATCACACTGACCATGATACTTGCATGTGAGCTAGCCATGGTTTGGTAGCTCATATCTACCCATTTTCGAATGAATATATATATATATATATATATATATATATATATATATATATATATATATATATATATATATATATATATATTTATTGGAATTTGGGCCGATAATCGATCTTTTTCAAATTATAGTGGAGATTAAGAGCATGTGCTTATGTATTAACTCTCTTTTATTTTTCCTTTTAGGAGCCCACATTAATTAAATAATTAATTATTTGTAAATATAAATTAATTGATTGTTCTAATAATGATGGATAAATTCTCCATAATAGATGTCAAATAGTCTTAGGACGGCTATAAGGCCCATAACTAAACCTCATTCAAACACCAATATCTCATAAAATAATATCCTCCTTTAAGAAATAACACATATTAATTAAATTTAATTATTCTTTTAATTAAATACCAATAAACAAAAATAACCAAAAAATCTTCCATCAAAATTTATAATGGTATTAATTGATGAAGACTTGAAATCCTTTGACTTGACTCAGTGACCCCATCTTACCAAATTCTAAATGTTTTTTTGAGAAAATAAACACCACCCAATCTATTTTATGTGCCACCAGAGGTGGCTGAGTTAAGGCTATTTAAAATCTTGATTTGCTAGGTATTAATATTTTAGTCTTTGATCGATTGATTTTTTGCATTAAAAAGAATTTTGCTAATGATTCTCTCCGAAATCTTCTAACAGAGATTTTGGTTGTTATATGTTTACACTTAACTACTGAAATCATTCTAAAATATGCACTTGGAATGTGATCAAGTGGAGTATGGTTCAAATTATATATAATAATTGTGGGTTTAAAAAAAATAATCATAAAATAATTAAATAAATCATACATATCTATTATATAAAACAGAAGGGAAAACGATGACTGGGACAAACATCCTTTTTTAATAAAGCATATTGTCTAGAAGCCCTTCTAGAAATTTAAAATATAGTCCTTCGTAGAAATAAAGTTACCTATTTAAAAAACAATAATCCTTTCCCTCTTAGAAATAAAATAACTAATTTAAGAAAAAAAGAAACAAAATAATTTTCAAGAGTTAAAAAAAGAAATTAAAATCTCTCTCTCTCAATAAATTAATAATTAATTTAAGAGAAAAGAAACAAAAAAATAATACAAAAATAATAATAACTAATAAAAATCTCTCTCTCAATAGAATATATCAATAAATTTCGTAACATTTAATTGATACAAGTGTCCATAAAAGATGACTGGGACAAACATCCTTTTTTAATAAAGCATATTGTCTAGAAGCCCTTCTAGAAATTTAAAATATAGTCCTTCGTAGAAATAAAGTTACCTATTTAAAAAACAATAATCCTTTCCTTCTTAGAAATAAAATAATTAATTTAAGAAAAAAAGAAACAAAATAATTTTCAAGGGTTAAAAAAAGAAATTAAAATCTCTCTCTCAATAAAATAATAACTAATTTAAGAGAAAAGAAACAAAAAAAAATAATAACTAATAAAAATCTCTCTCTCAATAAAATATAACAAAAATTTCGTAACATTTGATTGATACAAGTGTTCGTGCCTTAGGGCACGAGATATACCCTAGTACATATATAAATTAGGATGTTAAAATTTGCAGAAACTTCTGAAAATACAAATCGGAACCTTGACATCATTTCTTTTGGGTTTCATTGGCCTTATTTGTTACTGGATGATCGGGATGTCTTATATGCTCGTCATAAAACGGAAACAAATCAAATAATATTATAAAACCTTAACATCAAAGGTACACAATTAATGTCAAACCCCAAATTCGAATTCCCTTAAGATACATATCAAATTTGGAACCGATTTCTTATGAGAATAGTTCCACATGCGGAACAGGTATCTAGCAACCAAGCATATAATGTATATGTCCTCTCCACCTATTAGCAATTGATTTTGAATTATTTGACCACAAACTTAATATGATATCACAGCTAGGTACACACATGATGACTTTAAAACTTAATATGGTAAAACTTAAGAAAAAAAAAATTCGTGTTAAGCTAAAATACTCAACACGGTGAGGTCGAGGGAGTGTGCGAAAATAGTCCCACATAAGAGAATGAATATTTAGCAACCAAGCATATTATGTTTAATTTTGGTGATTTTCTTTTCTTCCAATTGCAGCTTTAATATCATATAATTGAAACAATTTTGTCGATCCAAGAAAAATCTCTAATTTTCAATAAATATTCAAATCAACATTACTTCAACAATTTCAGCAAGTTGAGTTAAAATGTTTGTTGTTTAAAAAAAGTTAAATGTTTGTCACTAGCATATAAATGTATCACTTTGTACCTATCAAAAGGATACTTATGTCCCTACTTAGATAAATAATGTCTTTAATTTTTACTACAAAAAGGGGACATATATAAAATGGTCCCATTGATTAAGGAATTGTTAGGGTTAAAATCAACATGAGTTTATTAAATCAGTCAATAGTAAGACATAAAAAAACATAAACATGATTTGATTGATCTACTGAGATTTGTTTCCCATGATCTCTTCATTGGAATATTTAGAACCCTAATTATTCAACTGGGACCCTTTCAACTGTTTTAACAGTTTCAACACAATTATATCACATGCATCATGGTCCAATCTCAGATTTTGTGCCCTAGTCTTTATTATTTCAAATTATTAAAATATAAAGAAAGTATATAATAAATTATTTAAATTAATAGTTCAATAACTATTTAGAACAACAAATAAAAATTAATTAAAGAAGTTGTTAGATGACATATGTATGTCAAAGTATGAGCTCAAAATGATTACCAAACAAAGTCACACAACTTATTGAGAAGCCGTTTGTTTTTTTCACATCTAAATCTGTACTAATAATTTTCTGTGTAATTTTAGTTGTTGTGTATGTTTTTATCTCAAGATATTGAAACAAATATTTGTATTTGATGCATATATTTTCAACTTATTATAGAACAAGTCTGAATGTAATTAAAAAAAATTATTTTAAGGTCTGAATTTATTAGGGAAATAGACGCATATAAACACTAAAAGTACACATGTAAATTAAACACAGATTTATTCAGATTTCAGATCCAGAATCAGGTGACAACAATAACCTTTTATTTGCATACACGAAAATAATTAGTAATTAATCGTGTTACAAAAGAATATATATGAAAATAATAAGAAGTAAAAACATATCCAACGAACAAGTTAGATTACCTATATACGTAGGTGAAGTTATGGGTACCATGTGAGGTTCACATGTAATCTAGGGTTTTACCCATATGCAAGGGAACAAAAACCACCTGCAATTTTGTTTTCTATTTGAAATTTTGAATTTAAAGCGTGTGATTTTTTTGGGTGAAGAATGATTAGTTATCTAGGGGTTTCTTTCCTTGTATTCCAATGACAATTCTATCATGTATTGTCAGAACCTGCCTCTCTTAAATCTTTCTAGGAGCAACCTGGTATGCCTCCTGCTTTTGTTCACCATATTAGCTACAACAATGGACCATATCCACATTATGGCACCTCTCTCTCTCTCTCTCTCTCTCTCTCTCTCTCTCTCTCTCTATATATATATATATATATATATATATATTAATCAATCATAAATTCATCCTAGATCTTCCCATACTTCAAGTTGGATCCTCTAAGGGTCCCATAGTTATTCAAATTTATTTGACTTAATTTTTGTTGGATTCTCCATGTGATTAGTAATATTCATTATTCTTTTGTTTTTTCTAACACATTAATTTATTATTTAATGGGATATATGAGGTGGGCTCTCACATTTTCTTGGGGTCTACCACGAAAAAAAATAAAACATACCGACCTATTATTATTACAATAATGATAGGGAGGTAGAAACCAGCGGCAGACCCTAGGCAGAATGCCGACGTGGCGAAGCCACGTCGGCATTCTGGCCCGCAAGGCGTCTGACCGCTCATATCTTTCTCTCCTATTGCAAAATAGCCCGCCATTTACGTTAGGTTTCAGTTAGGTCCCTCCATAGTTTTAATCTAGATCGTTGAATTTATCAACGGTCCAGATTAAATGAAGCAAAAACCCAAGTCTAATAGTCTAACCCAGAGAAGTAAAAACCCAAAACCCAAATCGATCTCCTCTCTCTATCTATTTCTTCTTCGTTCTTCATTCTAAGAAACCAACTGATACAACATTAAAACATGGAGATGAAGAAAGATAAAGAGAAACTCACACCTCCAACAGGTAGCTCAATCACTTCTTGTTTATATCTAGGGTTTTCATACTGAAATTTAATATTGAAATTTGGGGTTTTCATTTTTGTTAATAGATTGAGACTAAAATTTAGTTTTGAAATCTAGGGTTTTCATTAATAAAGTGAACTGCAACCTTGTAGAGTTTTGAAATCTCGATTTTATATCTAGGGTTTTGTCTACAAAACATTAATAAAGTGCTTCGACAAAACATTCATAGAGAGAGAATGTCTGCATAGCTTGTTAGTGATTGAGATATAGCATTCTCTAATCCAACAATAGAACCCTACTTGTTTCTCCTTTGGACCTATTGAGGTTGCTAAAACATTAGCTTCACATGAAATCCAAATTTAGTTAGGTAAATCAATCAATGCTAGTTACATATTAAGTTGGTCAATCTTAATCACAATATTAATGTTTTGTCGAAGCACAATAAAAGCATAAAAACAACAATTGAGAACCACAAAGGGACACAAAATTTACGTGCTTCTGTTAAGCCTATTATTTCCCCTGCGTATTAAGAACAAGATTACAAAGATTTTTCAAGTTTTTTTTTTGGATTGTTCTCTCATTCTCTTTCTCTCACGTGCGATGTGGAATTACCGTAGTTGCTCTTGCATTTCATACTAACTTCTTTCTAGATTAATTTTTTTTAGTTAAACTAGGTCAAGGATCATGTGATTTTGATAGAAGAGAACTAAATTATGCTGTCATAGTCTTTAGATATTGATTTTATCAGTCACCAGAGTTTAGTGGGACAACATGGTTCAATCTTTCGTCTGTGCAGTTAATAAATTTGTGGTAAACTTTATAACGTAGCAATGAAATTCTTAGTATTTTAGTGGCCATGATATTTTGTAGTTCAATTTATTTTATTCTTGTCTACCCAATTCTCAGGTTATTGGTTCTCTTTATGGAGCTTTTCTTGGTTCTATCCTTGTCTACCCAATTAATGATTTTCTTGGTAAGTCATCTAGGTTTTTATTAGTTATTCGTGTAATTTTTCGAGTTCAAACTTTTCGAGTTCATTAATAAAGTGAACTGCAACCTTGTAGAGTATTGAAATCTCGATTTTATATCTAGGCATCTATCTACAATTTTACTTCTTCTGTCTACAATTTTACTCCTTCTCATAGTGGCTGCTCTATATTTGGTTGGTGCTCTAATCATTGTGTTAGCTCCAGACTTGGGTGTTCTCATAGCAGAGAGGCTTCTATATGGGCTCTAAATAGGTTCGGGTGTTCTCATAGCAGGAAGGCTTCTATACGGGCTCGAAATAGGTTTGGTGAGCTTCTTTATATCTGGGTTATTTCCGTTTAACTACTTCCACCTATTATACTCACAGCTGTTGAAATTAACAGGCCATGCATGGAGCTCCACCTTATGTTGCAGAGACTGCACATTTTCAGGAAGATATAAGTTCAAACTAGGAGTTGGTGTTACAAGTTCAAACTGTCGGGGAATTAACTGGCTACAAGTTCAAACTAGGAGTTTAGGTTACCATATCTTCGAGGAAGATATATTTGAGCTACCTTCTGAAAAAGTGATGATGTTGCGAAAGAGGCGTTTACAAGCAAAGAATATCTCATCGCTCCTCTCTGAAAACGTGTCGTAAACTTAGATGGCATTGAAGTATTACGAAATACAATTGTTGTGTAATGAATTATGTATTTGTAAAATTGAATGTGATGTTATTCCGTGGTAATATCGAATGTCTGTAATGAAATTTAGTAATGTAATTCGATAATTAATTGTTGTGTACCGAATTATGATTTTGAAAAATCTTATTGTGAATCGAATGCTCTTTTTCTGGAATTGAATGCTTTAGATTTGATCGCAGGTATGTAAATCTTTTCTGTATGCTTACAGGGTTGTGAATGCAGCGAAATGCCGCCCAATTTGCAGCGAAATGCTGCCCAATTTGCAGCTGTACTGTATAGCCCAATTTGCAGCGAAGTGCTGCCCAATTTGCAGCTGCAATGTGGTTCAATTTGCAGCGAAATGATGCCCAATTTGCAGCTGTACTGTAGCCCAATTTGCAGCGAAATGCTGCCCAAATTGAAGCGAAATGCTGTCCAAATTGGCAGTAGCTCAAAATAACCACGATGTTGACCAAAATTCGACAAAATTTTATCCAAAATGTCGTCCAAATTGCATATAATCCTTAATCATCTTTTAAACATAAACATCAAAGCTACTAAAGCAGAAATTGAAACAAAGACCATCATCTTATAAATAAACATCAAATCTATTAAAGCAGAGAAAAACTCCATTCTGCTATATCTCTCAAAATCTATTATCTCCATGTCCACTATTCTTTTTGAAACGATCTCCATGTCCACTATCTCCTTGTCCACTATCTCCATGTTCGCTAACTCCATGTCCATCGTCTCCACTATATACTTCCGGTTGGACGTAATATTGAGGGTAATACATGCCCGTCAATAACTGCATATGTGACTATAAAGTAAAAAAACATAAAAACTAATAAGTATTCATATACATAGTTTGTGATATATTAAACATAAATTATGTAGTATTACCATATGCATGGGAGGCGCGATAAACTTGTTTTCTTGCATAACACTACTTTCTTGTGTGGTTGTGAGGAGCATATTTTCTTGCGTAACATGACCACCAAGTGAATTTTCTTGTATTTTTGTAACATTCCAAGCCAGATCACATGTAGCCGTTGCAGAAATACCACACTAGATAGAAAAGATAGTCTAAGTTAGTTGACATATTTACAAAGAAGGAACTCAAAGTAATCAACATATATAAACTTTTAAGTCTAAGTTACCGTAGGTGTGGACTCAGTGTTAGACATGCCCTCTTGCGTATCGTTACCAACTGTACTACCTTGAGTTGTATTACACTAAATATAAGAAACAATATTAGTTTGGTAGGATGAAAACGAGAAGAAAAAAATCCATTAGTTCAAGCAACTTACACGCTTTTTTTGCTTGTATTTGGGTTTTTTGAATCTATTCTCTCGAGGCCTTCCTTTGGCCTTACATGACACGGGATCAAGGATCTTTTCTTGTGCATTATCTTCGCAGTCGACCGTGTAACCCTTGGGCTTACTAATTACTGAAGAACTACTAACTTTGTTGTGAGAAGAAGATATTGACTTATATTTATGGAGGTAATTTAGTAAATCCTCAGTACTTTTTTCATCCCTAGAAGCAACACTTGCTAGTTCAGTGAAAGAACGATACAAATCATCAAATCGTTTTTGCTCTGGTGTTGTCTTCCAACTCCCATAGTTGACATTAACCTTTGTGTGAGATCTTGTTACATCCTTCCTCCATCTCCTTAGGATGTATTTATCTGGTATGACATTAACGTTGTTCCTACACAATACAGTTATTGCATGTCGGCATAACATCCCCTTAAACTCAAACAATAAACAGTTGCACTTCACATCACATTCAACGGGGTCAAACATAACCTTATATACTATTCTCTTTGTGCCTTCGCCTATTTCTTTTGCCTCTGAAATGTTATAATCATACACCAGACCATGTTCGACACAACTTACTGTTTCACATGCCATCTTTCCAGCCATTTCTTTCTGAAACTCCTGAAATTTTATAAGAGTATACTTATCTCTCATTTGTCTTTCTATCGGGAATGGACTCACACATTGGACTTGTAAGTTATATGATCTAAAATCTTCTCGTGTCTCTTTTTCCACCTTTTCTTTCAATGCAAAATTATATTGTTCCACAAAAAGTTTTAAACTTGTTTTGGCGCCAACAAAGCCATCAAAAAAAGCATTCATACTTTCGCTACGTTGCGTACTAGACATTCCCGCCCAAAACTTATCTTTCACATAAATCGGTGCCCACCGTTTTCTCTCTTGGAACAAGTACTCTAACCAATTATTTTCTTGTAAACCATACTTTTCTATCATTAAGTTCCACCTGTTGACAAATTCTTCCGGACAAAGAGTCTCGTAAACAATCTGACTAAGAGTAGAACTTATCTCTTCATAACTTTTGTAACTTCTGAGTTTTTCCGGTGCTTTCTTCATGACATGCCAAAGACACCATCGATGTCTTGTGTTGGGGAATACTTCTGCAATTGCATTTTGCATAGCTCTATCTTGGTCCGTAATAATGGCATTCGGAGCGGTGCCTTCCATACAAGAAAGCCATGTTCTAAATAACCAAGCAAACGTATCTGTGTCTTCATTTGACAATAAGCCGCAACCCAAAAGAATAGACTGTCCATGATGGTTTACTCCAACAAACGGAGCAAAAGGCAAGCCATACTTGTTTGTTAGGTACGTTGTATCAAAAGTCACAACGTCTCCGAATTCTTTATAAGCCTCTCTACTCCTTCTGTCTGCCCAAAATACATTACGTAATTGACAATTTTCATCTAAATCCATACTAAAGACGAAACCATTATTTTTTCTTTGTTGGGCCAAGAAATACTCCTGAAGCGCCGCACTGTCTCCTTCTCCAAGGCGTAACACTCTCGCATTTCTTATGTGGTTTCTAGCATCTCTTTCAGTAAATGGTACATGTTCATGTCCACCGGCTGCCACCACCTGTTGTCTATAACTTCGACTCGGTTTAATTCCTGCCATATCACAAACTTCAAGTTGTCGAGCCACATGTGGATCGATTTTCCTGTTACACCTGTAATGACGAACTTTCCCAGGACTAAGGAGATGGTTATGCTCTAACTTGACAATAGAAGTCTCCCATTTCCCGTTAGGTTGTAACTTAGCAGAAACTTTAGCTTTGCACCCCGTTATACCACTAGGTTTGGGACAAACCAAATTTTGTCCTTTCGGTTTTTATTTTCCACTCTTACCACATGCTACAGTTACATAACGAAGAACATCATTAATATTTTTCCGACCTGTCTTCTTCACTGGATGTCCGACTTTTTTCGCATAACTAAGACAATAGTCGTATAAGTCATCAACAGTGTCAAATTCCATTCCTACTCTGGGTACTTCCACTTCTGATGATTCCGATTTTATATGTTTCTTTTCATCATTCTCAGATGTTATTTCATAAACATCGAAATCTTCATCTCCCGAGTTCATTTTTGTATCAACACGACTTCAACCTAAAAGAGAAAATAGAATAAGAGAGCAAATTATAATACTTCAAAGAGACCAAAGTGCAACAAATTTCATAAACATAACACACCAAAATAAATTTAAGAAAACATTAAACCACATAAACACATAATAAAACTTGTATGAACAAACCCTAAGAAGTTACCAGAAATTTCTATTGCTTCTTCGAAATTGTTGTGAAAAAATAGATAAAAAAGAAATCTAATGTTTTGGAATCGAACCTGAAATTAAGAGATAGCTTGTTCCTGGTGGTTTGGAAATTGAAATATAAGATATTTCAATAGGAGAGATTAAATTGAAATATAAGCTTGTTCCTGGTGGTTGGGAAAAAGATGAAGATCACGGCAGCTAGAGAGAGAATCGCCGGGAAAAAAAAATTGGCCATAGGGTTTTTGCTTCATTTAATCTGGACCGTTGATAAATTCAACGATCTAGATTAAAACTATGGAGGGACCTAACTGAAACCTAACGTAAATGGCGGGCTATTTTGCAATAGGAGAGGAAGATATGAGCGGTCAGACGCCTTGCGGGCCAGAATGCTGACGTGGCTTCGCCACGTCGGCATTCTGCCTAGGGTCTGCCGCTGGTTTCTACCTCCCTATCATTATTGTTATTATTATTATTATTATTATTATTATCATCATCATCATCACCAACTAAGAGATTTTAAATTTTGAATATACAAAAGCAAATTATACTAATTTGAGTCTAAGATTATTCTATCTGATAATTTGTAGACAACACCATTAAAAGTACAGGAAATTTGGCCGAAATTAACCACAATTATAGTTGTTTGAAGCTAAAACGACGAGTTATATTTTGTTTGGCAAAAAATTCAATATTTTTATTTTGTTTATCTTTTTTAAACTCAAACATTTGTATTTTGTTAGTAAGAAATCTAATATTTTTTGTAACTCTTTTACAAGTTGTTGCAATCCTTTTACGTCGTCGCAACCTTTTCACATACCAGTTACAATCTTTTTGCAACTCCTTTGCAAGTGGTTGCAAATCTCTTGCAATCAGTGTCAAATTTCTTGCAAGCATTTCCAAATTATGAAAATACTTAGAAAACTAAAGATTAAAAAAATTGAGTGATCATTTTTTTGCCTTCAAAAGAAATTATAAGTAATTTTCACCAAATTTTTCTTCAAAATAAACAATACCAACATTGTTGAACATGTATTAGAATGTTAATGAATTGCGCGAAATAAGACAAAGTGGTCGTATTATTATTATTATTATTATTATTATTATTATTATTATTATTATTATTATTATTATTTTAGTTTTTTGAGTTCATTTAATAAGGAACTTCAACTACTCTATGAGATGGTAAAATTTGAGCAGGCAAATGCATTATACTACTTTGAGTTTTAAGATTATTCTATCCGACAACATGTAGACTGAACTATTCAAAATAAAGAATGAAAGTCAAAATTTGGTAGCCAACTGGTAGATAATGTTGACATACATTCCAAAACTCTGGAGTAACAAGTTCGATTCTAAGAGGAGGGATCCCATGACTTTTTTTTTTGAGAAATCGACTACGATCTACGTTAGTCGTTACAAGACATTGATACATCATGAAGATGTGATGGGCATGATAACCGCCTAATTTAAACCATAATGAAAGAGGTCTAAAACCCGACAACATGACAGAGGCCCAAAGCCCGACAAATTATTATATTATTTACTATATATATTGCCTAAATATATGAGATAAATCTTGATGACAAACTGCTTCCACTGAGACTCGATCCCACGACCTCATGGGTTCAAGAGGGGTGTCCAATCGCTGCACCAAAAAGTGGTGGACAATCCCATGACTTATTAAACTTGGGTTATTAAGATATAAATAATGTTGTTAGGCTTTAGACCATATTTAGTTGGGGTATATCCCTTCCTGCAAGAGTTTGAAATAGACAATTTATCGTGCTTATCAAATCTTTGACGTATCGACGCCATTGCAGTGACTATATTCTGGTCAATTTCCAAAAAACAAAACAAAATGAACTATGAACAACATTGATCAACATATATAAGAATGCCAATTAAATTGCTAATAATAAGCCTATCTCATTAAGTCATTCAAAGTTCAAAAATGGAGGAAAAATCAATGAATCAAAATCTTTCTCAAAAGATTTGGGCACACAATGTGTGGTGGGTGCGTAATCTCCTCCATCGGCCATGGAAATTATGTAAGGTGCCAAAGCAATTGTGGTAAGTTATTTTTTTTTTTTTGTATATATCAAATTCATGGATGCATGCATGGATGTATTAATAGAAGATGATGATGTATCACTTCATATATACTTCTCATACATGCACATATGCAGACCCTTATTCACTTTTATCCTAAATTCAATTTTGAGAAGATCCCTAAATTCTTGCCTCTAAGTAGATTTGCTGATGGAGTGTAAATTCAGTCTTCCATTGTCAACGGCTAGGGTTTGTCAACGACCAAATAAGTCAGCTTCAATTATGGTATTTAGTAAAGTTAAAATTAAGGTGGTTTTTATTTTTCATTGTCTCAATCTATATCGTGTTACTAAGACGGACTTAAATTCAACATAAGTTAATTGTTCAGATAAGTCAGATATTACGACTCAGATGATGAGGCCCAACTCATCGGGTCAAATCAAACGTCACTTGTGTCAAATTTCATATTTAATTTGGTACAACAAGAACTCTTAGGATCGATTGTGTTATTGGTATTTGGTTGGATTTTTCGTTTTTTCTTCTTCTATAAATACACCATTACTTAAGACCTAATGGTACTTAGTCGTCTGGATTAAGAGCTTTAGTACAAGGTGTAAGAATAAATGTACATATGTTGACAAAAAAAATAGTAATGAAGCTAATTAAAGAGTCATTAGAATGAAGTGTTTTTGCGGCTCTAAAGCTCCTTCTACTTCACTTCTTAATCACTTGGTTTATAACTACAACACATGATTTTCACCTCTCGAAAAACAATAAGCGAAGGTTACCACAATTTTTTATTATTTGACCTAACATAACTCCAATTCTAAGTGTACTTAAACTCCTTTAGTTAAGAAAACTTAACACTCAAGAGATGTGGTTCCGACTTAATTACATCTTTCTAATTGTGGATAAGTTAGACTTAAAACTTCACAAAATTTCAAACTCTAAATAGAAACATATACCCATTTTCTCACTCTTAGTCTTAGACTAGTGACTTCTAACAATGTCAAATTCTCTTTTCTATGAACAATTTGGACACCCATTACAAGTCAAATGTCTTTTCAACACTCTCTAACGTTATTATGTTTTTGATTCGCCACATTTGTTTTCCATAATTTGAAGCTTACTTATTCTTTTTCCATTGATGAAGGAATTGGTCGAGGTAGCTACATCAAAAGCAAGCTAGGTATATTTGGAATAGCGAGCCTTGTTCATCATGTGCGCTTCTCGTACCTCTTTTCTTATTCTAGACTAATTACTATTGATCAAAATATTGTTTTAATTTATGTGCCTTATATGTGACGTCTCTGTTATTGAGTAAAAATTCATCTGACGTATACAAGGGGACCGATGATTTTTTTTCCAACAACACTTAATTTTGTTAATCTCGTGGTCCACAAATACGCACGTCGTGCTGTCCTATGAGGTTTGGGCGACTTTAAGCTTGAATGTACCTTTTTATGCATAAAATTACAAAATTGACAAATTAAAATATAATTTTCTAGTATAAAACACATAAGATATTTTCCGTTAGAAATAAGATATTTGAGCTCGTACTACATACTCTACCCTTTTTTGTCGCACACGTATTAATTGTTATGGATGCTTGCATTGTTACAATTAAAGAATTGCGCATTGAGGACCTTTCGAAAGGGTTTTTATATTCACATCATTTTTGTTATGTGCACACACGTCTAAGTTTCTTATTTCCAAATCAAGGGAGATTTGTGCCCATGTAGCCAAAGTTGTGAAGGTGCATTAGTGGTGCTTTAAGAATTTCCCATTTATCCTTAGCTTAAGACCTATAATTGAGAATTTACAAGCAGCCCTAAATTGCGAAGCCTTTCTTTGGTGTGACTTTGTAGAAGGGTTGTTAAGAATAAGTGGGTCGGGTTAACGAATTCTTATTTCTGAAATGTCAACATAGTTTAAGAAGTATGATTCCATGTCTTGAACCCTTAACCTAGAGGGTAAGTGGTAACCACTTCAACGGGGACATTCCTTAGTCCTTACATATCATGGGCCGTTACATGCCGGTGTAAGTTCATCGCTAGGACATTCTCCTTGGGAGCAAGGCTCAGATGGTGTTTCTTATAAGGTGGAGGGTCTTCTTCTATCTAATCACAGCGTATTTACTAGTTGATCTCTCGAGTAAATTGCCCTTCGTATTCAATTTGTTTTTCACATATTTAACGGGATAGTCAAATTTTGTGGGGATTGGGTGTCTATTAGGGGACCTAAAACCCTACTATTTGCTAGTGTAATACTAATGGCTCCTCTTATTTGCTAGAGGCGCTCCCTCCAACCAAAATTTGTGAGATTTCCTTTAAGAAAGCTTTGTAATTTTGTCATTGGTTCACTTTTTTGCATCTCCGTATAAGTATCATAGGGCACACGGTTTTGTGAAAGTAGTTTATTCTCAAGATTTATCTCATGTAATCATAAGATACTAATAAAATATAAGTGTAGATGGGCTTCAAACCCCATGAAATCACCTTCAATTATCACTAAGGATGGTGGTCGTGGTGCCCAGATTTGAGGAGGAAGAAGAAGTGTTTTGTTTCCTTTTAAAATTTTGCACCCCTTTAAATATGTCAAATTTCACAATCTCCCCTTAAATTTTTGAACTACGGAAAATTTTCTTATTTCCCGAAAGCACAAGCAATTCAAAATATATTTAAGTTGTGCTTTTTTTTGTATGTCTAAATCTAAGCTGACTGAATCTGAATTGACTGAATTTTTTTGCAAGTTAGTGTGTTTATTTTCAAATCTGAATTATTACGTTTGAATTAGAATTTTGACATTTATACTTCACTTTTTCTCCTTCTCTTTCCTGCTTTCTCTTTCTCATCAATGGATGCCACTCTCTATCTCCATCCCCAATTATTATTATTTTTTTCTCTCTCTCTCTCTCTCCCCAGTTGTCAAATCTATCTTCCCTCAGTGATTGGTTTCTCCCTCTCTCTCGAAGATCAAAAGCTATCTCTTTCTCTCTCTCAGAGACCAGAAGTTCCCACTCTTTCTCGAAAAGCAGAAGTCATATCACTCACTCTCTCTATCTTGAAGATCAGAAACCCGCTCTCTCGAAGATCTAAAATGTTGATTGTTGTGTTATGATCTCGTAATGTTGGTAACGGAATCTCAGGCATCTAACATGTCTAACACTAGTATCCCCATGATCTCATGCATAAGCTAATAATCATAACTAAGTTAACTAGTTCGAATAAATACCTTAATCGTTAGTTTTCCCTCGAACTTTTCCAATCGCTTTTGAGAAGCCCAAGAACTCCAATTGTAGCTCCTCTACTTGGGTGACCGAGCAATTACCTTGATATCCCACCTTGTTGTTAGCTAGAACTCCAATGGTGCTTAGATAGAAGAACACCTTCTTTGACTAGACAGTTGATTGGGAATTATGTCTCTTTCTTTTTTCTGCTTGATGTTGTAGAGCTAGAAAGCTACTTGAGAATTTTCCACACCTTATTCAAGTCCCAAGAGACATTATATAGAACCCTAAGTTAGAGTAAAATCCTAATTAGGTTTCCTAAAAAACCCATTTGAATAAGATTTAGGAAACCCTTGAAAATATAAACTAGTTTATATTTTCTAGTTTCCCTAACTTGTGGGCAGATCTGGCCGGCCCTATGAGGGCACTCGGGCAAGCATGGCCTACTCCTCTTTTGGGCCCAAAACATCCTTTTGGTGCCCCGACCCAAAATCCCTTATTTCGGGCTTTTTGCATTATCTTTGCCTAAACTTCTTTTAGGTCTTTGGGACATATCTTCCAATCAAGTTGACACTTCTTTTAGGTCTCATCCAACTATATATATGTCATCCCTCTAGTCATATCTTCCAATCAAGTTGACACTCTTTATGTAACCCGACGTAGGATCCGGACGACTAAATCATCCGGACTTGATGATCTTCTTCATCAATTGTCCTTTTCAACAGATTGCTCGCATTGCTTTTTGTGTCGAAGGACATCTCCTTCACTGATGTCAAAATTTGTCTTACTGAGAATCAGTGAGAAAGATGAGACCGCAACGTTGAATTTCGCTTTGCTCCTCAGGTATGGGAGGTGAAACCTGCAAGGAATTCGAAGACCTCTCTAGCGCTCAAGATAGTTAGATAGTCCTTGTAGTTAAAATACTGAGTATTAAGTGAATCTTGGAGACTTACTCGTTTGATTAAGAGAGTTGGTACGCTCGTTGTGATTGTGCCCTCTTCGAGGCTAATGGATTGCCTTTTATAGGTTGTTTTGATCGACTGTAAAGAGACAGTGATGATGAGGCGGTTGGGATCCACCTTGTAGGATTGGAACTGCTATTCCATAGTCTGAAGATATTAGAATTTCTGTTTGGGATTATCCTGTATGTTAGATATTTAGAAGTTACCTTGTTCAGGGAAACTTGATAGATTGCTTTTCCGAGTTTGTAGATTCTTTAAGATAAGTTTTTCCTTGAGGAACTCTTGAAACCTAAATTTAATAAATTCTTAAGATCCTCACCGACTGGGATCTTTGATAAGATCTGGGATTAAGTCGGTAAACATTATGCACACTTCTACGCCCTATATTTCGGGATTAAGGCATCGACGCCACTTATGCAGCCCCCTTAGTCTTCTCTTAAATCTCAAGGGAGACTTGGACGTATTTGAGTCAACGCAGGTCTTAAGGTGCCTAAGACAATCTTAACGACCCCCCTAATTCTAGGCTTGAGTGGTAGACCTATTTCTGATTCAACTTCTCTATTGACTTGATACGGGTTGACCCGTTGGGTTTTCGGTCATTTCTTGACTCATTGACGATAGTCAATTGATGACCATTTTTTGGATCATCAAGAAATTCTTTATCTCTCTCTCTCGAATACCACAGAATTAAACCCCCGCCAGATCCAGCGAGGGTTTCAAACAAGACGACCCTCACCAGATCTGTCGAGGGTTAAGACCTTCTTGTTTAACATTTCAGGGTTCACGGATTAATTAGGCGAAGGTTCATGTTTGATCCGACTTTAACCAAGACTAGTACTGGAAACATTAATAGAAATGCGGTACGTTCCGGTACGGGTACGGGGTAAGCTAGTTAGACATTTCTGATTCGTTAGGGGTATACTTAATAAAAAAAATTAATGCAATATACATGTAAGACGTAAAACCTAAATTTTTAACCATAAATTATTTATTTCAAAATTCAAAAAAAAAACACTAGTTTAATACGTCAATATTGAACGATAAAACTAAAAAAAATATTTTCTTATGTTTTGAAGACACAAAAAACTGGGAGCTTTATAGATATGTTATATGTTCTTATTTCTCTGACTTTCTTCTCTTGTAACATTATTATGAGTATCATTAAAAATATCATGTTTTTCATCTTTATTTGTCTTGCGAATGGGTACGCCAGATTTGGCGACCTGGTTCGCGTACGGCACCCTAAAAGGGTATGATCGAACCAGATCAAGGTTTGGTTTCTAGATTACGAAATCTGACAACTATGATAATTGGTTTATAGTGGTGGTGCTGGTTTAGATTGTGGAAGCGGAGGTCTGACTTGTGGTAGTGCGATCTTGTTTGTGGTGGTGTGATCTTGTTTCTCCTAGTGGTGGTCGCAGTGGTGTCCTGGTAGTAGTGGTGTCTTGATGGTGGTCGAAATCTGAATATGAGATTTTTTTTCTAAAAGACAAGGGCACAAGTGTCATTTAACTCATTTGAATTTTTTTTGTGGAAATTGACTATGATCAACGGTAGTCATTACATTTGGCATTGATACATCAAAGATGTGAGAAGCTCGATAATCGCCCATTCAAACTCATTTAAAGTTGACTTGTATTTTAGATTTGTTTTCAAGTCTAAAACAAGTGGGCTCTTTTTTTTAGCCTATTTAGACAATTATCCAATTCAGATTTATTTAAATTGAAAAACAAACATCTGGAATGTGAATTTTGATTCAATTCAGATTTCAAATCTGAAAAAAGAAAAAAACAAACACAACCTTAGAGAGAAATATTGGAAGGGATAAGAAGAATTCATAAAGGTCAGTTGATAGCAAGTGCAAAGGGAGTTGAATTTATAAACTTCCAATCCAAGAAATTATTGGCCCATCCAGGTTTGGTTATGTTTGCCTTAGTTTTTTTTAGGGTTGTTATCAATGTAACGGGTATCCATATACTTCCATAGTTACAAAGAAAGACGGTGAGATTAAGGTTTCCAGTGAGCTATATGAAATGAAACCCTAGAGATATCTTTTTCACTTGTTTTTCATTCATAGTAGAAATCCTTTGATTTTAAAATATTAAGCTCGCGGTCAACCAACTCTAAATCAATTGGCAAGAGAAGAGAGAATTTAAACATTATATTCTTGGTTAAGAGATTATCCCTTTGCCGTGTAGAATTATGCTTTGACTAATACCATATTAAGTTTATGGGCATCAAACTCAAAATCATTTTGCAATGAGTGGAGAAGACCTATACATTATTTTTTGATTAAAGATTATCCCTTTCCCTAGTGTGAGACTATTCTCACACCAAGAGTCTCACAAGTCCCAAAATTGATCTTGGATCTAGAGCACATCATTTGTTTGGATGATGTCATATTCTATTAGGCTAGGAGACGTTCCTGGAACCATCCCAAACAACTTATCAGCTTTAGAAGCGTTACTCACTATATTATGAGTATTTTCAGCTAAAATAAACTGAAAAAGAAGGAATCATTTTAAGAACTGATTTCATAATAACTAAAAGGGAAATGATAGAGTGACTTAGAATTTGGTAATTAGAGGATGACATGTTTCCTCATTTGGAAACAAAAGCGGTTCCCACCGTAGTCAAACTTTGAAAAATCTTGTCTTTTAGTGAATTCCACGTCATTATGTCATCCTCTAAGTCACTCTAGCATCTCCCTAACTAAAAACGTTAACTTTAAAACGACTCTCTAAAGATGATCCATTCACCAAGATGATGACCTCCTAAAGATGACCAACTTTGAAAATGAGATTTATTTTTCAATTTTTTGTGAGTCAACTTAAACAGTTGATTTTTCTTTTTCAAATTAATACTCTATGTCCTAGTTTGCTCCGTTAGCAGATAGGTAACGACATGACTGTCCGTGGACTTATAATCGCGGACGACCTTTCATCTAAAAAGAAGTTGTATCTTATTTTTTTTTCTCTTTCTTCCTTCCCCACCAACAGTCAACCATTGTTTTTTTACCATCAAATCTTCACTTCTTTTTTATCTTTCTCTCGCGCGCTCGCACACACACACACACACACACACACACACACACATTCTAGAAGAGAGTTTGAAATCCTAGGCGAGGCTTAAATCCTCATCTAGAGAGAGAGAGACGGTGGTGGTGGAAGGAAAAGAAGGAAAGAAGAATAAAAATATCGGATGAAGGGTAGCCGACGGTGTGAAGCCATCCGCTGGTGATCCTTTCTTCGACGAAGAAATATTGGACATAGGAAAACTAGTTTGAAAAAGGCAAAAAAATTTAAATTTCAAATGTTAAAATTGACTAACAGAAAATTAGAAAGAAGTCATTTGAAAGTGGTCATTTTTATAGGGCTATTTTGATAAGTTGATCATCTTTAGGGAACTAAAGTATAATTAACATTGACTAATTATAAATAAACTATACAAAATAGAAAAACGCTATCTAAGTCTAAAATAAAAATTTTCAACAAAAAAAAAGTCTAATATAAAATCAGTTCAACAAAAAAAAAGTCTAAGATAAAATAGAAAAACAAACACCCCTTTTTTCGTTCAACAAAAAGTAAACACCCCTTTTTCAACAAAAAAAAGCAAACACCACTTGACTATGAAAAGTGGGTAGGCTAAGGAAAAACCAAAATGCTTGCATCAGGTCTGCATCTTTATCCAAAAGGCCAGCGCTTTGGGGAAAGCTAAATAGTTTCCGGGGGTGTGAAATTTTAAAGGAAATATGTAAAATTTTAGAAATTTTTCGGGGAAATAAAAATTAATTAAGGGAAGATAAAAAACACTCCACTTCACCTCACTCTCTCTCCACCTCCTCTTTGTCTTCTCCGATTGGGTCGCCGGCCGGAAAATTTTCCGGCCGGCGACCTTATCGGAGAAGATAAAGAGGTGAGGTGGAGAGAGAGAGAGAGAGCTGAGGTGGAGAGAGAGAGAGAGAGAGAGCTGAGGTGGAGAAGCTATGTTGCTTTCCTCCTAAATAAAATTGTCAAACAAAATCGACCAATTTTTGACCAAGTCTTCACACCCCGGAAACTATTTAGCTTTCTCCAAAGCGCTGGCCTATCCGAAATATCAAAAATGTTAAACATTGAATATTGAATTATTAGATATCTTTCAGATATAAGATACATATAATGTAATATTTGTATAAAAAATCTCAGATTCGAAAAGATATTCGATGTATAAGTATAAAATTCATAATAATACATTAAATCGACAAATAGTTCACTTGTATGACCAAACTTCATCACATCATGGAGGAAAACACAGGTAAATAATTTTTAGTGATTTTTTTTTTTTAAGAAATAATTTTTTAAAATTAAACTTATCGAATTAGATTATTTTATGATAAATTTGAAAACTTTTGAATGTCTAACGTTTTTGGATATTAATTCAAAACAAAAATTGAATATAGATTTTGACGTTTGTTAAGTTTTAGGTTATTCAATTCAAAATCAATTGACAACGAATGGAGAGGACTTAGATATCATATGTTTGGTTGCTATACATTTATTCTCTCTTGTAAGACTATTCTCACGACAGTGCACTATTTTTTTTTTTTTTTTGAAACGGTAACACCTTTAGTGCAAAGACAAAATAATCTTAATGAGCATCACTCAGATCTCGAAACTTCTAGTAAAGCATATAATATATAAAAATAAATCTTCTTCTATGGGTATTCTTTTTTGAGTTAATTCCTATATGGCCCCCTACTTTGTGACCAGCTTCCTTTATGGCCCCCTTTTTTTCGTAAATTCAAATATGGCCCCCTATTTTCATGGAAATGTCCTTACTACCCTTCCTTTAAATCTTTTTTCAAAATAAAATAAAAAAAACAAACATAATTCCACCTCACTTCCCTCTCCACCACTTATCTCTCTCCACCTCACCTCTCTTCCCAAATCATCTTTCTCTCTCTCCAACTCACCTCTCTTCCCAAATCATCTTTCTCTCTCTCCAACTCACCTCTCTCTCTCTCCACCTCACTCTATCTTCTCCGATGAAGGTCGCCGGCCGGAAAATTTTCCGGCCGGCGACCTTCAACCTAAAAAAAAAAAAAATATTTTTTTTTACTCTCATCTCCCTCTCTCTCTAAACAGGGGGCCATATTTGAATTTACAAAAAAAAGGGGATCATAAAGGAAGCTGGTCACAAAGTAGGGGGCCATATAAGAATTAACTCTTTTTTTTTTTGTTGAACTTCTTCTATGGGTATTCAACAAAAAAATGTTCTCAGTCGGTCATCATAATCTGCCCTCTTGTCTCTCTCTCTCTCTCTACAATTATGTGACGACGTCTCCTTAATTTGGAGTGTCATGTGTGTTAACGTTCTATTACCGACAACAAAATAAACACTGTTGTAACAAAAACAAGAAAAAAGCAAAATAAACAGCGACAGTTATCGTTAAATATTTCCTAACACCGTCTCTGAGTCATCCACAAGCTATCTCCTCCCTCCAGCTGTCCACTCCTCTCTCACACGAAAAGCAAGTTTTCCTACTCCCTCTTTCTCTCTCTAAAACTCCATCTCTCTCTCTCTCTCTAAAATTCTCTCTCTCTAGCTTTCTCACGTTTTTGAAGTAGAAGCAAGAGCCTAGAGGAATAGATTTCTTCATTCTTATAGCAAAAAAAAAAAAAAATCTGAATATTGAACTAACTCTCCATTTCTTTTTTGCTTCCTTGATTCGGTAACTTGTCTTTTAAGAGTTGATTCCCTTTATTTTATCCGCTTCTTAGTTCATTACTTTTATCTTCTTCTTCTTCTCTCATTGATACTTTACTTCTTCTTTACCATCGTCATTAATCGAAAGGGTTTGGAAAAGGTACTCTCTCAATCTTCATCTTCATGTTATAATTGTAGTTTAGGGTTTTATTCTGTGTTTTCTGGTCAACTGTTTCTCATTTTGTGATTTTAACTTGTTTAATTTCGTGAAATACAGTTTGTACTAGTCTAATTGTTGTTTACTTTCATTTCACACTATGAAATCTGGAAGATCTATCTGAAGAAATTGGAAGTTAATTTGTTTAAAAGTCATTTCTTTACTGGTTCTATTTATGGAAAGACAATTGATTTCTATTTGAATCAAACTTGACCTAATTCAATTTGCAATGGATCATCTATATTTGTATAATTAAATGTAGATTTTGTCATGTTTTCTGAGTTAATCAATATGCTTTCCAACAATAAATGTCAAACTTGAAAGTTATTAACCAATCTATCTTCCCCACTTTAGTGTTTCGTGTGGTCGGGCTAGATTTGATTTAGTCGACTTGATGGAGTGACTGCTCGGATTGGTCAGTCCCCTCTCGGCTGTTGTTGTTCTAGGCGATATATGTCGATCAGACAGTTCGAGGTGAAATCTCCCCTAAGTTATGGTAACTTTAGATGTAAGAATTAGTGAGATTTTGTAAAATTGATTAGGAAAACGGGTTACTTGAGAGAGATGTCAGGATCAGTTACTGTAAGATACCTTAGTTGGAGATAAATAAAAGAAATGAAGAAAGTCAATCGACACAGTGCGAGAATGTAAACATTTCGTCTTTCTGTTATAGAAGGCTTTAGAACGCTGAGATTAAAGTAGAAATGATGTTATTACATTTACTGGTAAGTGGTTACGTTTGTAGAGATGCTTCTAGTGGAGTGGTAGTTGAGATATAGTTGAATGGAGAAATATTTAATATAAAATCTGATTCGGGAAAAGATTAGTAAGCAGGCTATTTCTTTGTTTGTCTGTAAAAGTATTCTTGATTCAGACGAGAAGAGTTGTGTACTTATCATACTCTTAATACATTTTTTTAGGCAGATCTACTTACGAAGTTTAAATTAGTTTTATAAAGTCTTCTTGTGAATTCATGCAATGTTCTTGACATCTGTTGTTTACTCCTGGATGTAGCACCGGCGCTACTTCCTTTTGTTAGAGTGGTCCTCTCAAGCTTCGCCCCTCACATATAGGGGGAATGGGAAAGTCCATAATTGTTGGCAAACAGCAAAATGATATCTAGAGCTTTCCTTTTGTAGTGGACAGTTATGAATATCTCTGCTCTTTTAACTTCTGCGGGAATCAATATAGCTATATGTGTGGTTCTCCTATCATTGTATTCTATCCTGAGAAAACAACCTGGAAATGTTGGTGTTTACTTTGCACGGAGGCTTGTTCAAGACCATACTAAACGCGATGACCCTTTCTGGCTTGAGAGATTTGTTCCTTCTCCTAGCTGGATAAGGAAAGCTTGGGCAATAACTGATGAAGAAATCTTGGCAATTGGTGGGTTGGATGCAGTTGCTTTCCTTAGAATACTCGTTTTCAGGTACTCCGAGTCTTACTGAAATTATATACAGAACTTAGAAGCGAGTAGCGTTTGTTTACTCTAGTCTTTTTCAGTTGCTTTCAACTAGATAGTTGTGCTTTTGAAGTTGTAACCTGTTATTCTATATCAGCTCACATGTTTGCATACTTTTCTCTTTCTTAATTTCTCAACTCTCTCTTTCTCGTTCTATCTCTCTCTCTGTCTCTGGTACTTCCTAGAGGGGCTCGAAGTTCAAGAAAAGGAAATTATGGGATACACTTTCATGTCTATGTTTAATAAGAAGCTTGAGTGGTCATCTTATGTTATTACAATTTACAAGGAACTCCCTTAGCTATAAGTAGGCATTATTGTCGGATTCTTTTGGATGGATCTAATATTTCAACTAGATTGATGTACATCATATCCACATTAATCCCCTCTGCTGTCAATTTTATGTACTTTTACTTCTGCCGACAACATTTTGATTTGTCTAGTCTTATGCTGGTTACTAATTCATCTGTCACAGCATCAGGATGTTCTCCATTGCCGCTCTTATCTGTGTTCCCCTCGTGCTTCCGTTGAATTATTTTGGGCAGCATATGATTCACAAGCATATATCTTCGGAGTCACTGGGTGTATTTACAATTGGAAATGTTAGAGGAGGCTCTAAATGGTATGACTTGATTTGAATAATTATTTGGACAGTCTATTTTCTTAAAAATTTATTTTCATATTTTAGATGCATGTTTAACTTAAAAAATGTTTAAGTATCATTTTCGAAATGCTTTCTGCTAGTTTTGACTGCCATTTATCAACCATTGATCTCTGAGATCTGAGTCATTGTGACACCAGCTGCAACTTTGAAGTTCAGATATCCCCAAGTTGCACTGGTAACAACTCAGTTCATTGAATCCCTTCTTGTAATGAATATTGTTAATAAAAAGTTATATATAGATATTAGACTATCATCATGTCATTTCAATCTCTTTTCTATTCTCGGGTATCCTGCCATAGTTCCAAACTTCCTTCACCCACGGGGTGATATTGCCAAGTTATGACTGGTTTTGTGTTTTTTTTTTTGCTTTGGTTGGACATATTTTTGTAATGTACTGTGTTACAATAATCTCCCGTTTACTCTATAACACCTAAAAGTAATGGTCATAAAATGATGTTAACATAAATGCTAATACACATCGGAGGTTTTGTTTTGCTCGATGATAAATTGCTAGTTCACGACTAGATCCAAATAACATATAAAAAAGGGATTGCCACTAGAGTTTTGGATCACCATCACAAGAACTGAGGAAAGAAGTCAGTCAACTACTGTGGAAGAATGTTCTTCTTAATATTAACTCTAGATAACTTCGTTTGCAATACGATGGTTCACCAAATGGAACTTTGATTGCCACCAAAGTAACTAGAAAATCAGTTAACTTTTTTGTCTTTTGGGCGTTGGCTACTTGCCAAGAGTTAGTTGGATAGTCTAGATCAATGGCGCTATTATTACATAAACCTTGGTTTTGTAAAGCTTTAGTTTTCTTCCCTTCATTAAAAATGAGACAAGCAGAGATTAGCTGTTTTAATTTGGTAATAAGGAAAAAAGAAGAAAATATGTTAGCATATATTTAGTGGAAGTTCAACTTCCCTTGTACGAGCGGAAAATTTCCTTAGACCTCTATTGAATGTAGATTTCAAGTTGCACCTGGTTAAAAAAAGTAACAACAAGAGGGCTCATGGTGGTTATTAGTATTTCTCATTTGGTGTGTATGATGAATTTTTCTTTCCTAGTCCTTCAATTTTGTTGTTTATAACTAACTCTTTTAAATCTTGTTTTCTGGAAATTTTCAACATGCGTCAATTTTCTTGCTTATTTTTGGCAGGCTCTGGGCTCACTGCCTGGCACTATACATTGTATCCATTTCGGCTTGTGCTCTGCTGTACTTTGTAAGTGTGATGTCATCTGAACATTGTCGTTCGTTTTCTGCATTTGATTGTCTTACTGCTGTTTTTTTAAATAAGCCAGGAGTACAAGAGCATGGCCAGATTAAGACTCGCTCACTACACCAAATCTGCTATGAACCCTAGTCATTTTTCAGTACTCGTTCGTTCCATTCCATTTGAAGCAGAAGTATCATACAGTGACGTTGTAAAGAATTTTTTCACAAAATATTATGCTTCCAGCTACTTATCACACCAGATCGTTTATCGGTCAGGAACAGTTCAAAAACTGATGGTAAGTTAGTGTTATGGGATGCTTCCCTTCTCATGTCATTATGAACACTCATGTTTAAGGGCTTCAAGTTCTGACGTCTAGTTTAGTATGCTGCTTTTGTCATTAATTAGATTATATAATTAGATGTAATATAGTTAAATCTCTTGAAAAGCAAAACCTTTTCAAACATTTAGAAAGAACAAAGTACAAGAATTGAACCGTAAGGAGCAAGCAGAGTCACAGGGAAGCGGCGCTCGTCAAAGAAAGTCCGACACCTAAGGAGCTATATAAACTTTAGTTTCCGATTAGTGATGAAATCCTGAAAACTAGAGAAACCCAATCTTGTAGTGTTGCGTCAGGTGTTGTTTCACATGCAGAAGAGCAGGATTTAAACCAGGGTGTGAGATTTTTGGTGCTCTTGAAAATCATCATGACTTGTTACAAGAAAAAGAGTATGACAATTGAAGTCCTTAAGCGTGTATTCTAAAGCTGAAATCTGTAAAGCACGAAGCTTAAAAAACTAAAAAATTTAAAACTTCTTAAAGCGAGAAGCTCAAACAACTGAAATCCTTAGGCCTCTTAAACCACGAAGCACAAAGACTGAAATCTTAAGCTGCTTGAAGTGCAAAGCTCAATTCTCATCATAATGTCTATGAATTAACATTTAGGTTTATATGTGTCCCTCTTCATCACCAAGCTACTGAGGCACATGAAGTCATCCCAGCTATTTCATTTTTAACATTCTTGCCTCTCAAATTTTGAGAAATGAATTTTGCCTGTTTGCAGATGGATGCTGAGATGGTTTATGACAAGCTATCAGATCTTGCATGCTGCTCAATTGATCCTAATCATGAAGCAACTTCCGTGAGATGCGGCTTATGTGGAAGAATGTCGACTTCTTTCAAAATTCTTTCTCAAACCGAGGGTATTGAGGGAAAACCTGACCTTGGCTCCTCCAGTTCAAAGTCGAGTTTGGAACAAAAGGTTGTAGTATTTGATCTGTTGGGTAAACCACAATATTTTATTTTGAGTGTTAATCTAATTTTATGACTACGATGGAGATATATCCTTGCGGTTAGTAATGGATAATGGTTGACTTTCCCACAGACACAGGAATGTGGCGCAGCTTTTGTTTTCTTCAAGACTCGTTATGATGCTGTTGTTGCTTCGCGGGTACTTCAGTCATCAAATCCAATGTTGTGGGTCACCGACTTGGCTCCAGAACCAAATGACGTCTATTGGTCAAATCTTTCTATCCCGTATAGGCAGCTTTGGATACGTAAGATCGCAACACTTCTGGGTTCTATCGTGTTCATGTTTATATTTATTCTTCCTGTGGCGCTTGTACAAAGTCTCGCTGCATTAGATCAGCTACAGCAAAAACTCCCATTTCTCAAGGGGATACTGAAGAAGTAAGTGCCCTCTACTATTGGCAGTTAAAACTCCAATCTTATTCTGCATTTCTGATTTGCAAATCATGATGAGAGTCAGATTTTGTTTAGGATTCTTTGAAGATAATGTAGCCATGTAGGGTCATGCCTAATGCACTTAGCGGAATTTTAGAAACGTTTCTAGCACTAGACAAAGGGTAGGATCGCATGCATAAGTCCAACACGAATCGACCAAGAAAGATAGAGGTTACCTTATTCGGTAACTCCTATCTTAATCATGAAGATTACTATAGAATCCCAAGCGTGACTCCTACTTAAGAAACACGAGCACGAACCACGATCGCCCCCACGGTGCTAGCTAGAAGAGGAGCAAGTCCCAATTTTTTCTTCCTTCGATAGCAATGCTTGATTAGAATTCCTTCTTACAAATTCACAATACAATAAGAAGAAGATCACAAGAGAGAGAGAGAAAGAGTTTGGGATAGAGGTTCCCTTTCTTTGGCGCAAAGAAACCTCTCGGCCGAGTTCTCTATAACATCCAGCCTCCTTATAGTCAGCTAATGGCAACCGACTACCTTAACTTAGTTGCCTTGACCAACTTTCGGCTAGGGCTGGACCTGTGGCCGCGCCTCGGCCAGTGCAATCCGATTTCATTGCTTGGCCAGTCCTTGGCCGAGGACCATTCCCCGGGCCAGTGCAATCCGATTTCATTGCCTTGGCTGGTCCTTGGCCGCGGGCCATTCCCCGGGTCTTTACCTGTTCTTTTTCTCTCTCTCTCTCTCTCTCTCCGACTTCTTGACCGTGTCTCTAATCGGGTCTTTCGGTCGTGTCCATCACTCTGTGTATAACCCTTGTAGGACCTGATCATGCTTAGCCGCATGTCCAACCCTTTGACATACAGGTCGTAGTTGGTTTATACCTAAACACTACGACGACCTAAAACAATCGGATGGATAATCGTCATCGATCCTATCCGGCTTACTGCACATATTGCCATCTGATAAAGGACACCTCCTTTAGTCTCTCATTTGTCTTTGACATGAGTCACATATTCGATTCCTTTGTTACTTAATGTCTTGGTGTGAACCTTAGGTAAGATAACACGTCATCCTTTCTTATTCATACATTTTCTTGAATACAAAGTTCATCTGACGAACCAAATGATCAACTCTTTAATCCCTTTGAGCATGACCATGCATTTTCTCTCATTCTTCAAGAGGGGGGAAAAAAACAAATCTTGATGATCCAAATATTGGTCATCAGTTGACCAGGTCTGTAAATGAAGAAAAGTCTAAGAGCCCAATGGGTCAACCCGTGTCAAGTCTTCAGGAAATTGAATCCGAAATAGCTCTGCCACTCAAGCCCAGAACAGGGAGATCGGTATGATTATCCTAGGCGCCTAGCCATACTCTGGCTCAAAACATGATCAGGTCTGCTTTAGAACTTCGAGAAGTATAGGAAGTCTACAGAAGTGGGGCCGACACCTTAATCCCGAAACATGGGGGTGGAAGCGTGCCTAATACTTTCCTGACTTAAGCCTGAATCTAATTTAAGATTTGGGGCGGAGAATATATTAAGAATTTAAATAACTTGGAACTTAAGAATCCCTCAGGAAGAAACTTTCCCCACAAAATGTACAAGATCAGCAATACGATCTATCAAATATACCGGATAAACCCAAACAAGGAAACTTAATATCTCGCGACTAGTTTCATTCTTAGACGATGGATCTACGCCGCCTCATCACAACCACTATCAACAATCGGCTAAACGAGCGTATATAAAGCAACAGGTTCACCCTAAACTGGGTAAACACAACACAACCATTCGATCGGAGGTTCAATCCCTAGCTTCGGTTGTTCGGTTTCTAATTCAATTCATTAACTGCAAAAATCCTTTACTGACTTAAGCCTGAAGCCAATGATGTGACAATCCTTGTATGAGAATAAGGTTGCACTCATGTTCAGGAATTCCTTTGGATAGTCGATGAGAATTCTCATGACGTTCTTTGATATTATCAAGTTCTCATTATGGGTTAATCCAATACTCATTCCCCATTGCATATCGGTGTAATTGGTTGGACAATCATAGTCCTTATAGCCCATTAAACTGCGCAATCAATCAACTCCGACACTAGTCTCCAACCCTGGATTAAGGACTTTATACAGTTTATAATTGCAAGTTTACTTAATAAAGTTTAATTCATCAAACTACGCATTTAACGAACCTATTGAAATTATTAACTGGTTGGGCTGTCATTTAATACCCATTTGTTATTAAATGCACCACCAAAATTATTAATTGGTTTCATTCATCAAATCACGTCACAACCCCGAGGCTTTACCTGTTTGTCTCTTTCTTCGATTTCTTCATAATGTCTAATTGAGTCTTTCAATCTTGTCTGTCAGTCTTAGTGTGTAATCCTTGCAGGACCCCGATTATGCTTAGCCGCACGTCCAACCCCTTGGACATAGAAGTTGTAGTTGGTTTCTAGCTATATGCTACGACCACCTAAAGCAATCTCTTAGTGCACATATTGCTCTCTTGATCAAGGACAGCTCCTTCAGATAATAGAGATCATATTGGAGGCGAATATGCTTCTGATGTAAATAGGCAATTTCTTTATTGTCTTGTTTGTGATTCGTACAATCATCAACCTTGTTTGACCAAAAATCCTGGCTATCTAGCCATGGCAGTGGATTGAACTATTAAAGAGGCTGAGAGTTTCCGATTAATTAGAGAGTTATGACTACCATGCACAGGGACAACACAGCATTTCGCGATTTTTTTTCAAAAGAAATCGTGCCAAAGTGGTAATGTATAGAAATTGATTGGAAACACACTCAAGCTTAAATGTTGAACTTAAAAGTTTTTGCCACTACTTTTATTTGTGTTATTCACTGATGGTTGGAAGTTATGACTAACTGAAATGTGGCGCATGTGACTTTTTTTTTTTAAACTTTACATGTAAAAGCAACTTGTTTTGTGTATAATGGCTTCTATTATCCCATTTGGGCACTATATCTATATCAATTATATGTATATTTTGCTTGAGTGGGAATCAACATATTTTCTGTGATACTCTCTACGTGGCTTAGACCCGGATGATCCAATGGCTGGCTCTTCGTGGAGATGTTTTCTTACCTATAGAGATCATATTCACTCATTTATATCATCTTAATTCCATGGGAAGTCATTACACATTCAATATTGAGTGGAACTTGTTTTAATTGTTGATATAAGGTCCAACGAAGATCGTTTTGCACATTCTGAAAGTAGCTGCAAATTGTCATCCTTTGTAGTACATGTAGGTTAACTTCAAATTGGTTCATATGGTCCCACCTAAGTGTACAACTCTGTATCTCAACTTAGGAATAACTTTAGCTTTGGGCGGGGTTAGGGGATCAACATAGGGATGATATTTTGGTAGCATGATTTTAATGATTGGGAAAACAACCATAGATAAGCCTTGAATCATCTTGTCAGAACCACTCAGAGCATGATAAAAACTGTAAAACAAAATAAATGCTGATCTCTGTTCATTTACTAACATGGGCTGACGAGCACGTGCGGTATCTGCAATTTTAAACCCTTCTGCCTGGTTTGTTAGCTTGTTCCCTCCCTTCCCAATAGAAATCAATAGGCCTCTATATCAGCACAGCATTACACTTATTTTTAAGCGTACTAATAGACATTGCTATATTTCAGTCTTCTTGAACGAGCACGCACTCTATGCTTTCAGTCTGCACGCTGTTTTTATGCCTTCCCTGGATACATCTTTCCACAAATTGCTCCTGTCACGATTCCTGTGATATTATGAATTAGAAATATAGAAGCCATTCTTGACATACAGTTTCTTACTTAAAATTCCTGATCATTAAATTTTTAAATGGTTTCTTATAATACATTATATATTTATGAGTGCAGTAAGTACGGAAATCAGCTGGTCACAGGTTACCTACCAAGTGTTGTATTGATGTTATTTCTATATACTGTTCCGCCACTGATGATGCTGTTTTCAGCAATGGAAGGGTCTATCTCTCGTAGTGGACGGAAAAAGAGTGCATGTGTGAAGGTTCTTTACTTCACAATCTGGAATGTCTTCTTTGTTAATGTTTTATCCGGTACTCTCATTAACCAGCTAAAGAAATTCTTTATACCAAAAGACATTCCCACTGAATTAGCAAAAGCTGTGCCAAATCAGGTATTTATAACCATGTGGTTCTATTATGTTACTCTAGTTTTAATTGATCGCTTTTGTATTGTCGGAGTTCACAGCAAGTTTCAATGACTTGTTTGTCATTTTATGCCACATTGGCGTTGTTTTGCTACTTCTGCAAATTTTAACACTTCAATGGCTCTTGTTAATAACACTACTTGTGATATGACAATTATCTGTGCAGGCTACTTTCTTCATTACTTATGTTCTGACATCAGGATGGGCAAGTATATCAACAGAACTTATGCAACCTTTTGCTCTTCTTTGCAACTTGTTCATGAGATTTAAACACCAAAGAACACTAGACTGGGCAATGTCTTTCCCATACCAAACTGAAGTTCCTAAAGTTCTCCTGTTCGGACTTCTCGGTTTCACCTGTGCGATCTTGGCACCCTTAATATTGCCTTTCTTGTTGATCTACTTCTTTCTCGCTTATATTGTGTATCGCAATCAGGTCAGTGTTTCTCTCTGTTTCTCTCTCTACATTGTTCTGGAAAAATAACTCTCAATTGAATACTGGAAAACTAAAAGTAACTAAACCGTGCAATTGATACATTTTTTTTGAACTTTTAATGGCAGTTTAGTAATTGAATACAAAACCAATTGAGCTAATTGTATTAATTTGTGCAGTTTCTCAACGTATATGTGCCAAAGTACGAGACTTGTGGGACGATATGGCCTATTGTGCACAACACTACTATTTTTTCATTGGTGCTGTCACAAGTAATAGCTCTAGGTGTTTTTGGACTAAAACTATCACCAGTTGCTTCAGGTTTTGTTATTCCTCTGGTGGTAATCACATTATTATTTAACCAATACTGTAGGCAGCGGTTCAATCCCATTTTTGACAATTACTCTGTTCAGGTAAAACTCTAGTCCGTCATAGCCTTTTTTGCAGATAGTACAATCATAATATAGTACTGTTAATGATAGATGTTCAAAAACCGATCCTCTTCACCCCTTTTAATATACACACATTAGGAATCTGTTTCCTCATTAGTCAGTTTTTAATGAGATATGTGATTGTTTTACTAGGAACTTATTGAGATGGATCGGCAAGACGAGGTGAGTGGGCGAATGGAAGAAATCCATGAACAACTAAAAACAGCGTACTGTCAATTGTCGTCTAGCGAAGATAAAGATAAAGCAGAAGAGACTCATCATCATTCTCAGTCTTCCCAGGATGGTGAGAGAGGGGTGAAACCAGGTTTGGTAACACATCCAAGCTTGGGGAGAATATCGCTGGATAGCACGAGGAATGTAGTAAATTGGGTTCCGATGCTTACTTTCAATGAGAGGACTCAACATCAACTTCCCAAGTAAGCAATAAATTGTTGAAAAGTTGATAAAACCGATATAGAGATACAAGAAAGGTGAAGAACTCAAAAAAGAAAAGAAGAGCTTTACCACTTCTTACATACAAATACATTTGGTTGTGTTACATTTTTGATCAAATCCATTTATGTTGTTTGTGAATATTTGTATGGAAATTTGGCTTGGTGTGCTGTACTTAAAAGTATATTCTTTTTCGGATGAGGCTATGAGCTATTTTGTAAACATTAAGCATTGAACATTATCGAACAAATTATTAAGGGGAAAAAAGCCCGAGAATGGATGGCCTGATTCCTGAATCTGTTGGAGCTGCATGCACGTGGTACCTGAACACATTTAAGCCCACGTTAAGCCCACGTTAGTGGTAGGGGAAAAGCCTGAGGTATTCCATACCCACCAGTAGTTCACCGGAGTATGTATATTGAAGTATATTGAAGACAAGGAAGATATCCAGAAGATATCTCCTCAAGATAGAAAGAAATAAATATTATAGCAATTGTAATTTGATTATTTCCTTATTTATAATTTCTCTACAAACCCTAATGTATAGTCTATAAATATGTACCAAATTCTATCAATGAAAGTACCTTTGATAATTATATCTCTTGTGTCTTCTTCAATTTAATATGGTATTAGAGCCAAGGTGATATTTTCAGATTTTTTTAGTCGATAATAATTATTTCGTTTCTTCGTTTTTATTCATTCCAAGGAGGTCTACGGATTCTTATTATCATTATACTTTGATCATCCCAACTCCATCTTCAAAAAATAATGACTTCTGGACAATCTGCCGACATAATTGATCTGAACTCGAATTCCGATGACACTCCACCGATGACAGACACTACTCCTATCCAACAAATATGTGAGGCTTATTATGTGCATCTTTCGGACAATGCAACTTCTGTTGGTGTTAACCCCGCTCTTACCGGGCCAGACTATGCTGAATGAGCTCACAGTATGCACGATGCTCTTATCATAAAAAATAAACAAGGTTTTATCGGTGGGTCGCTCCCTAAACCGACGGATCCTGCGCAACTTCATGCATGGACCCGTTGTGACACCATGGTGGCTGCTTGGATATCCAATTCTGTCAGTGAGGAAATCCGACTTAGCACGAGACGTTTGGCTTCTGCTTTTGATCTTTGGAAGAATTTAAAGGAATATTTTGCTACGTCTAACGCTACCTGCATTTATCAACTGAAGAAAAAGATTTCTGCCCTTACTCAGGAGCACCAGACTATTTCAGCTTATTACTCTCAGTTGAAGTCTTATTGGGACGAATTGGATGCTATCATTCCACCCACTTCATGTGCTTGCCATGTTGGCAAAACAACCATTGAATATCATCTTACCTCGCGTACGATTGAGTTTCTCATGGGTCTTCATGAACGTTATTCTGCGACTTGCAATAACAACCTTCTCATGGAACCGCTACCTTCTCTGGCCAAGGTATATAATTTGGTCATTCAAGAAGAGCAGAAAAACAAGATCAATGCTCCCTTTGACTTTCACGCTTTCAATGCCACGTCTGCTAACAAGTTGAAAGAAAGTGATTTACCTCGCACGAAAAATAAGCGAATTCGTCCTTATTGTACTAAGTGCAACCTTCATGGACACTCCGCTGACACTTGTAACAGAGATGTCATTTGCACTCACTGCAAACGTCTCAGTCATTCTGTTGATCGATGTTATATCTTACATGCTTGCTCCCCTCGTCCAGGTGGTGCCTGTAGCACTTCTCTGGGTTCCAGCTCTTCTCCAGCTCCGATTCTTACCAGAGAAGACTATGACCGCATTATGGCAGTTATCAATGCACAGACTCCTTCCAGTTCTGTTATAATGGACACTCCGCTGACACTTGTAACAGAGATGTCATTTGCACTCTTCATGGACACTCCGCTGACACTTGTAACAGAGATGTCATTTGCACTCACTGCAAACATCTCAGTCATTCGTGGACACTCCGCTGACACTTGTAACAGAGATGTCATTTGCACTCACTGCAAACGTCTCAGTCATTCTGTTGATCGATGTTATATCTTACATGCTTGCTCCCCTCGTTCCAGGTGGTGCCTGTAGCACTTCTCTGGGTTCCAGCTCTTCTCCAGCTCCGATTCTTACCAGAGAAGACTATGACCGCATTATGGCAGTTATCAATGCACAGACTCCTTCCAGTTCTGCTATAATGTCAGGTACTTCCCTATCTCATCCTTCTGTTAGGATTGTTGATAGTGGTGCTTCAAACCATGTTTGTTTTTATCTAGATGCTTTTAGCTCTTATGCTTTAGCACCACCATCTTGTTATGTTCAAATTCCTGATGGAGCGACTTATTTAGTCAAATATATTGGCAGAGTCATCTTTTCCGAACTCTCTATTGACCAAGTTTATTACATCCCTGATGTGACACGAAAATGTCACATTTAAGGAGCCTAACTTAGACTAATTAGTCCTTTTCGAGTGTTATCAATAACATTTTATGTGTTTTTCTTGTTTAGGTACCATATTTGGAATAAAGAACTTAATTCGGAATAAAGGGAGCGAATTATCACTATCATTTCATGTGCCCAAAACGAGAGAAAAGGACTTCAAGCAAATCATATGAGAAGAGGAGTCAAAGACGAGTCCAACGGTGAAAACGGAAGTCAATTCCGAGTTCGGACGGGGAAGTTGTGAAAGAAAGAAGTCGAGGTTCGGTCTTAAAACAAAGATGCTATGAAGGCACCCTCCTTTGGTTATAATTCTAGAAGACACCCTCTTGATTTCCAAGTGAAGATTAAAACCCAAGTCTAAAACCCAAGCCCAAAGAAGGAAGAAGGAAGAGATTTTGGAGGCACCCAATAGACTCAAGTTTGAGTCAAAGTCAAGGTTGACTAAGTCTAAGGTTTGAGTCAAATACACTATTCATCTTCTTCTTCATCATTCTAACAATACCAAGAACCAAGAAGAGAGAGAGAGAGAAGGAGGCAAGGGGCTAGGGTTCTTCATCATTTAGTAGAGTTTGAGAGAGAGAAAAAGAGAAGAAGGAGAAGGAGGAATGCCGGCCAAGGCAAGGCCGGCCTAGCCTTGGCCGGCAGCAGCTCGGGCTGCATGGCAGCAGCTCGAGCTGCTCGGGAGAAGCTTCCATGAGATGGCCGGCACGGGACGCATCCTCAGTAGCACGGGACGCGAGCTCCATAGCTGCTGGCCGGGATCTTCAAGTGCTCGGATCTGCTCATCTTGAAGAACAGCTCGGGATTTGAAGCCTAAAGCTCGGACAGTAGCTGCTATCACACGGGAAGCCACGAGACAGCAAGAAGAGACCGCGACTTGCTCGGATCTGGCCGAGACCTGGCCGGATCTTTGTGTTCTTGGATTTTGGCCGGAATTCCTCATATCTTTGGCCGGAAATATCTAGGGTTTCCGGCCACTTTCTTGGCCGGAAACCTTAGGGCTTTTACTCCCCATCATCTTGGCTTGCTTCCTATGTGTTTGATTTTGATTTTGGGTAAGAAATCTTTAGAGAGAGAAAGCTTGATGAAGCTTTAATGGAGTTTGGGTGAAAAATGGAGAAGATGATGGTGGTCGCTATGGGGAAATCTGATTTTTGCTCGGGGACACCCAAAGTGCACTATAAAAGGGAAATCCAGAATTTTGCTACGGGGAGATCGACTACACTTAGAGACTCATTTTTCTCGACGAACCTAGCCTCGAGCCACATCGAAAAAGGGGGATTTCTCATCATCTTCTTTTCATTTATTACTTATTCACCATGTTAGCTAAATCAAGTGTGTCGATTATATGAGATGAAATGTGATGAATTTGTGATTATGTTTAATATGATTTGATGTTTTGATTATGAATTGATGTTCATTTGATTCGATTATCGTTTTGATCGTATTTTCATGTGTCTTGTCAAGCACTTCACATAGTTAATAGACGAAACGATGTATTCGATATCGATAGTAGTCTAAGTCATAATTTCATGTGTCTTGTCATGCACTTCACATAGTTAGGCGACTAGGCGACACTTTCATTGACTCGGGATTAACCGAATTAGGCGTTTGTTTGACTAAGTATGATCTCCGGATATACGTAGTACTTAGAAACATCTACTTTAGGAGTCGAACATCGATTATACTTCGACACATTAGATTGGATCATACGTAGTCGTAGGTTTATTATTATGGATTCCCGGACTTCGACACCCCTCTCACTTATTTGTTGCCCGAATCGAGTCTTACCGTCTCCCGACTCTTGTTTCTCCGACACTTCTCTCGAATCTCTCTCGCCCGTTTTACTTTTGATTGCTTAGTAGTTTTATTTGTTTTCATTATTTCATTTGTTTCTCAATCAATCTTAATACCCCCCGTTATTTTTGTTCATTTCCTTTTTAGTTTAAGTTAGCGTTTAATATCTAGACCGAGGGATAAGACCCTTCGATATCCAAACTACCTTCCTATCCTTGGATCGATCCCGGCTTTGCCGGATTACTACTTGATACCTCCGCTTGGGTGTGCAACCTTTTCGGGTGCATCAATCCCTAATTTCAAATTTAATTTGATGTCTGTAAATCAGACTTGTAAATCTTTGAAATCTGGTGTTTATTTTGATTCAACTCATTGTCTTTTTCAGACGATCTCAAATCATCAGGAGATTGGTCGGGCTGATGCTATTGATGGACTCTACATTCTCCGTAGGACTTTTACTGCACTTGCTTTGAATAAGGCACTCGACGTCTGGCACCATCGACTTGGACATCCTAATTTAGGTCGTTTACGTTATTTATCAGAACGTTTCCCGTTTATTTCCTTTAATAAGTCCTATGAGTGCGTTGTATGCCCTATGGCAAAACAATCTAAGTTGGTTTTTAATAAAAGTAGTAGTTTTATAATTTTTGCTTTTCAACTTATTCATGCTGATATTTGGGACCCTTTCCGGTTCCATCTTTAACCAACAAGAGTTATTTCCTCACACTTGTTGAGGACTTCTCCAGATTTACTTGGACATTCCGTATGCAAACCAAGTCTGAGACTAAAACACATTTAAACTTCTTTTTTCAGTTTGTTTCTAAACAATATCATAAGAAGATTAAATCTATATCATCGAGTCCTGAAAATACTTTTTCAAACCCGATTGAGACTTTTCGTTCTGATAATGAAGCCGAGTTCTTATCCAATGATCTCCAAACTTGGTTCCATTCTCATGGAATTCTTCATCAACGAAGTTGCGTCTCCACACCTGAACAAAATGGTGTCGTCGAACGCAAACATCGTCATTTACTCGATGTTGCTTGCGCCTTGCGTTTTCAAGCACATCTCCCTTTAAAATTTTGGGGGGAATGTTTAAAAACGACAACCTATTTAATCAATAGAATGCCGACCCCAATACTTCCATACAAATCTCCTTATGAAATGTTATACGATTCTCCACCGGACTATTTAGCTCTCCGAGTTTTCGGTTGTTTATGTTTTGCAACCAATACCAACATCCAAAATAAGTTTGATCATCGAGCTAAACCTGAAATATTTATTGGTTATTCGCCTGGGAAGAAAGGATACACCATTTACGACTTAGAGACGCACAATCTCTATGATTCCCAGAATGTGCGCTTTTTTTAGGATAAGTTTCCTTTCGCTGAACGTCAATCGACGTTCTCTGAACCTACCTCCTTCACTCCGCTTACATCGGACCCCTATTACTTCAGTCCAATCGACGATACCCACTCGCCTCATCCGGACTTGTATACTCTCCCGTCTTTGGTTGATGAACATTCTCACTCTTCTACTGACGCGACGACCATCCCACCCATTGTGCTAGACACTTCATCTTCCGCTGCTTCTCCATCGGAGGAATCTCACGAGCTTCCTTCTGAGTCTGTTATTCCCTCGCAGGGTATTTTCCCTCTGCAAGATGATTCTCTTTCGAAGGACCCTTCTCTTTCGACTTCTGATACCACCCCGGTTTCAGCTGCTTCTCCCGAAGAACTTTTACCATCTTCTCGACCAGTCCGTACAACGAGACGTCCTGCCCATCTGTCTGACTATCTTTGTTCTTGTACTACTGTTCCTACAACTTCCACCAAATATCCCTTAACTGACTATGTCAGTTTTGATAAATTCACCCCTTCCCATCGGGTATTTCTTAATTCCGTTGTCAACACGGAAGAACCCACATCTTATTCCGCTGCCAAAGTTTTTCCAGAATGGCGTGCTGCAATGGACAAGGAAATTCAAGCTCTTGAACAAAATTGTACTTAGTCATTAACTCCCTTATACCCGGGTAAGAAACTCACTGGTTGTAAATGGGTGTACAAAATCAAATACCGCTCTGACAGAACCCTTTGAGGTCTTCTGTGATAATATGGCGGCTATGCACATTGCCGCCAATCCCGTCTTCCACGAACGAACCAAGCATATCGAAATCGATTGGCATTTCGTTCGGAGAAAATTGAATCTGGTCTTATTAAGACGACTCACCTTCGCTCCGCCGACCAGATAGCTGACATCTTTACGAAACCACTTGGTTCTGATCCATTTCATCAATTACGAAACCACAATTGCGGGGGGGGGGGGGGGGGTGGGTATTGAAGTATATTGAAGACAAGGAAGATATCTCCCCAAGATAGAAATAAATAAATATTATAGCAATTGTGATTTGATTATTTCCTCTTTGTTTTGTTTCATTATTTATAATTTCTCTACAAACCCTAATGTATACTCTATAAATACGTACCCAATTCTATCAGTGAAAGTACCTTTGATAATTATAACTCTTGTGTCTTCCTCAATTTAATTGGTTTTGAGTTGGATAGCCACAAACTTAACATGGTATCAGAGCTAGGCCCACACCTGATAGGCTTAAAAGCCACACGTGCTCCACGTCACCCGTAAAGAAAAAACACACTTGTTAGGCTCAAAGAACCCCACACGTGAGGGGGCGCGTGAGAATAGTCCCACATGGGAGAATGGGTAACTAGCAACCAAGCATATAAAGTATAGGTCATTTCCACTCATTGTCAATTGGTTTTGAATTGGATGGCCACAAACTTAACACTGTCGGTGCCTGACGAGTGTGACCAAACACAGTTTAAGTTTAGCATGTGGGGGCGCCCGGCCCGACCCATTTCCAAGTTCCAACCCACCTTAAAAAGAAAATATACTTTTTATGTTCTATTATATTGACTCCCCCCCCCCCCCCCCCCCCCCCTTTCTTCTACATGAAACGACCTAGAAATTGGAATTGAATCAGTTGTAACAGCCCTGGTAACAACCTAAAGACAATACCTAATTAAAAAGAAAATTAATTCCATAAATGCTACATGGTTATCTCCTGATTACTTTACACAAACAACAATTGGAGAGAGAATGGTGAGAAAATATTCTCTCCCCAATTGCTCCATGAATCATAAATCTCAGTTTCTTTTTCTCATGGCCAATGTAGTTAACAAACTGACCAAATAATAAATGACCAAATTAACTTTAATTCTGGATATTATAATAGTTGATCATAAGAGCATCCCCAATGGTTGACACCAAAAATATCACCAAAAAGGAATCTTCACCAAATTTTTTGGTGTTTTCAAATTGTTGAACCCAAAGACAAAACACTAAAAGTCCCGCCAAATCACTATTCATCACACTTAATTTGATTTATACTATTTTTAACACTAATTTCTTATAAAATAAATCTAATTAGTTGAGATTACAAGACTTAACCTACATATTAACTAATACGACATTTTACTAAAACAATAAACGGAAAGTAATACGACATTTTACTAAAACTACGACATTTTACTAAACCTACAAATTGAAACTAATACGACATTTTATTGATTCTTCGATAAGTTGTTCACTTAGTACTAATAGTATTGTAATGTCTCCGAAAACCCGGAGTACACAAAATCGATAACGGTAGAAATGAAAATCATAATAGTTCGATTATGTGTTATTAAGGGTATAAATAAAAATATTTAAGGTAGTTTTTTTTGAATATTTAGATTAAATGTTTAATTTTTGATTTTAGTGTAATTTAATCAAGTAATTAAAAAATTTATCGGACCAAACACAAAAAAAAAACATAAAAAGGGACCAAAAAATTAAACAAGAAACGGAAAAGGGACCAAACATTAAAGAAGAAACAAAAAGGGGACTAATAATTAAAAAAGAAACAAAAAAGGGGACTAAACATTTATTAAAAAATCACCTGGCCCACCTCTCACCATTTTGGTGAGAGGGAACAGCAGATTTTTGGCAATCTGCTGTGCCGTTGGGTGTATATTTATCAGGAGATCACCAAAATTTGGTGATCTCCTGATCCGTTGGAGATGCCCTAAACAGTATAGTATTTTCTAAACGAAGACCTAAAGTTAAAAACAATAGGAAAGTTTCTCAACGAGAATAAATAAATATCTTATATTTTAGTGACTGTCAATGTCGTCAAATATATTAATCAAGGTATGATATCATAATAATATTTAAGTTAATATTAAACGAAAAAGGTGGCGCCGAAGGTCGTCGGTTGGCTGTTGGCATGCTAGGGAGTATCCCACCAATTTTAAATTTAAACTTTTGAAGTTTTTTAATTTTCTAACTATTTAGTTAGTTAATTATTTGACGTAACTGCGATAATCAAGTCTCATTTGAATTTTTGTTGTTTTGCTACGAGGTCTTTCTTCCACGACCCTTTCTAGTAAGGTACATTCTTCTTCACTTTCCAGAGATAAATTCATTATCAATTGCTTATTTAAGTTTCTTGAAGTCTTATCCTCCTGTTTAGCCGACAAAATAAATTGATTTTTCTTTCTTACATCTGACTACGTGTTTTCTAAATAACGATTTTGTTAGAGAACGGGGAAGAATAGAACGGGGAAGAATAAATCGCAAGATCATATTTCTAGAAGACTGACTGAAGAAGTGAAGATGCTAAGGGAACATCAATGACTATTAAAATAAATTACGTGAAGTAGTTACAATGTCAGTACTTCACGTAATTTGCTTTTGCACTGTTCTTTTGCCTCTGAAGTTTGGAAAGAATTACTACTACAAGAATGGAATGGTTTATGTCATTTGGATATTATCCAACTAATCATAGATTGGAAACCAAAGAAAGGAATAGATAGAAAAAGTTCCTTGATGTTATGCATTCCTGCGGCAATCATATGGAATATATGGATTGAAAGAAACAAGAGGATGATGGATGATTTGTATGAGAAAGAAGCTACAGTCGAGGAAATTATTGTCAAACAAAAGCTTCCATTTTCTATTGGAACATCAACCAACCATGGAGAAAGAAATTGAACTTCTCGAACCTAATTACAAACTGGGATGCGTTAATTAGGCTTTGAGCCATTTGTAATCTTCTTTAGTCACATTGTTGTTTTGTGTTTTTGTGAAGTTAGTCTTCTCATCTAACTTCTGTAAGCTTTTTTTTAATCAATGAAACTATTCTATTTCTTCTAAAAAAAAAAAGTTACAATGTCAGAATTAAAATTTGTGATCATCCAAATCAAAATCAATAGACAATGAGTAAGGAGAAGACAAGCTACGAGATCACTCTCCTCCCATGCCATGTCAGCTAGAGTAGCAATTAAATATTAAAAAGCATAATGAAGACTATGATAAACATGGCCTAAAATAGTCAATCAATGAAGAATTTTATATGCATATTAGAATTAATATATGGATAGGAATATTATTATTACCCCTTAATTTAAATATTATTAGGCATGAAAAACTTTTGACACTTTGCTCACAAGGTAATTAAGATAAAAATATTAATATATACAGTCGGATAATTATACAAAATCTAAACAGTCGGATAATTATATATAAATCAATTCTCTTAGGACCATTACTTTTCTTTGATCAATTAATTTAAGTTTTGAGTGGATGATGAGTGAAAAAAATGTTAGTATTTCTTTGTTATTGATGTCATTCATGACCTTAATATTCATTTAAAATAGTGAAATTTAGGTCTTGAGTTCTCACCACTTTTTAGCTAAGACTCCTAGGGTTAGTATTTCCTTGAAATTGCTGCTTTCATTTAGGAGACATTTATATGAATGGAGACTTTGAACTTCAAAAAGCTAAGGCCTTATATTATCTATTTTCCATGTATACTTAGACAATAGAAAGAAAACACCTATCTTATATTTATCTATAACAAGAAACAATAAAAGAATGAATCTAGGGATCATCTTTTTCATTCTTAGCCTCTTAGGATATATATATATATATATCCCTTTTGAGAATTATTGGTAATACCTAGCTAATTATCTTAATTAACATGCTTTTGTTTGGCTAGGTCTAACTTTTCAAGGAGTTTGAAAAAGAGAATACATGACATGTTATCCTCCAGTCTAAGAGGTTTTATGGCTATTATTCTCTATATTGAATATTCAAAACAATTAGTTGTTAACATTATCTACAAATCACTCTATTTTAAACCCTAAACTGTTCTAGCATCTATATATGTGCATTAGGGTTTGTTTCCTTCCAAATAAGATACACCCTATTTTGCAGATCCCAAAACAATTTACAGACAAGTTAGACCCTTATTATGGAGCCTCTAACTATTACTATATTTTTTTATTTTAAAATTTGTTTGACATAATCAAATAAGTTAAGCTAGCTCGACATGTAAATATCATTAAAATCTTTACTGTTAGAAATTTAGTCTCTTTAGAGCTGACTTTGGATTCTAATCAATTATTTATTTTGATTGGTAACAGCTATATCATGGTTTGTTAGATTTAGTTGACAAAATTTGAGAAGTTGTTGAATTTTGTCCACCTATATACACCTCCCATGAGATAGTTTCTTTTTCTATGTACAAGTGTAAGAACACTATACCTAGTGGCTACTTAGTTAGGTTATCTCCATTCATTCCTAACTAGTTTGAGTTTGGATATCTAGATATTTAACATTGTAAATCTAGATCCCGATAAGTGATATACATGTTTAGCTAGTTTTGGACAAAATTCGACAAATTAGACTTGTTTTCAGAAGAAATTTAAAAAGAATTTCAAATTGTGTTTAAAATTTGTGTTGGGAAGGGTTTCAAAAGATAATTCTGTTTTGGAAAGAGTTTAAATTTTTTTTTTTTATGAAAAGTTCAAAATCTATTTCTCTAATCGTTTTGAAAATATTTAAAATTGTAATTTGACAAAGAAAAAAGAATCGCTAGTGGGACAAGTCTCGAGCATGGCTTAGACGTGTCTAGGACCCCGCTCGGATATGGCTGGGACTGTCTCAGACCATGCCGAGACGTGTGCAGGATGCTGCTCGGGCCAAGCCCGAGAGTTGTCTCGAATTGTGGTCGAGACATGTCTCGAGCCAGTCTGAGGGCTGGGCATCTTGACCAAAGACCAAGGCATGCATAGGGCTAAAGGCAGAGAGAGTCCCAGGCCTTGGCCAAGGCATGTCTTGGGCTACTCGGAGATGGTTTTGGACCAAAGGTCGAGACTCGTGCCTTGACCCAAATTAGAGTATTCTTACCACATCTTCTCCCATTTCAAGTACATATTTTTCATAATCTTGACCCTGACCGATTTAAGGTCCAAAACAGAATTTCCAAATAATGGTTTTCGAAATCAAAACATGCATGGAAAACTAAAACGCGCTTGTCGTTACTTATTTAACGCAAATAGACATAAGACCCATTAGACATAGAGATGTCAAACGTATCTCCCGCAAAGCTACAAGTCTACAAATTCGGAAAATGTAGCGAACCATGATTCTAGATCTTAGAGACGAATCTAAAGGAGCTAGCATACTTTAACTTTATGAATGTGATATTTTGGTTATATGTGGATGTTTGTGAATGATAAAACAAGTATTTGACATATATGTTTTTTTTTTTTTAGCACAAATGAATGTCTTTTGTAATTTTCTTCTTGTATTGAGCACTGATGGGCGTAATTTTGTAATTTTAGTTTCAAATTTATACGATCTACGTAATCATCCTTGAGTCTTGTATTTAGAGTTTAAGGTGAAGTCTCTATTGAAGAGCATAAGGAAGGAGATCCTAGTCCGAGTGAAAGAACTCAATGGAAGTTTGAGGATGAAATCCTGGCGAACAATGACGAATAAAGAAGAACCCTCAAAGAATTTTAAAAAGTATGTCTACTCTTATTAAGACACCTATGAAGTCCTCGGTTACTGATGGTGGGCATGCCTTCACAAAAAACCATCTTTTATCAAGGACAGTATAGATAGACCCGATCACAAAGGTCTACACGTATAAATAGTTCTGCTCAACGGTCTGTAAGTGCAAGTTGATTCGGTTGTTGCCACACTATACTTCCTTGACATTTGATATATTAGTGTTGAAAGTGTCTTCAATATGGGTTGATATCGAACTCGATTTACGATCCGCCAACCCGTTAACAAGCGATTTCGGCGCGAAATTTTGGACTCGTTAGCGGAGCTGATTATTGAGACAGGGTTGGTATGCGAAGCAGGATTCTGAGGCAGAGCTGAACTCCGAGACAGAACTGGAATGCGGAGCAAGGCTTATGGGGGTTATTAGTATTAGTGTATCCATGTGTATTTCGGATTTAAAAAGAGAGAGTCAGTGATGCGGTGGGATTAGGTTTTAGTGGCTATATAAACTAAAACCCTAGGAAATATCTGTGTCGAATTCTCACGAACCTCTTGTGTAACTTGTCTGCTTATCGTAGTGGAAATCATCGCGCCGTTGTCGCCGTAGAGTAGGTCTCACCAGCCGAACCACGTAAATCTCTTGTGTGCTGTGTGATTTTTCTTTATTTCCTATTTTTTTTTTTGTATTACTTGATTTCGGTCGTAACAACTCTCTTTTAGCGTAACAAATATATTTTGTAGTTTTCGAAAAAAAAAATCAATCACATTGATCTTCTCTTCCTTCGTGGAAAATAGTTCCTGACATGACATATTATGCAGGCAGTAGTGTAATCCACTTGACAGTCTCTTGCTTAATGGCATTAGTCAACAAGAAGAAAAAGATGTTTATTACCTAGCTAGTCAAAAAGGAGATAGAAAGAGATATATTAAGTTGATTGACTTGGTCTATTGAGTGGCGGATATGTACGATCCGCTGAGTGCAAGTTGATTTGGTTGGCCACATATATTTATGATTGTTAGTGTTTCCAAAAATATGGCCAACACTACATCATTTACTTAACTATTATAAACCCTAGTTTTACTTTCATTGGGAATATTGTTGTTTTCAAATTGTCCTCGGTTTTCATGTGTCAATAAATTTCTAATTTTTTAGCATTGTTATAATGGAAATTTATTTATTTGAATGGCGTAGTATAAGATACATTGACGGGGAACAAAAGGTATTGGTACAACGAAGAAAAGGAACACAAATAATGTGTGTTAGTCCTAACCTTCTTGTCTGGATGATGTTTGAGATTGTTGGAATTGGTCCTTCTTAGTTGGGAACGTTTTTTGCATATTCGAGTGGGCTCGACTCATCAAACGATGCAATTGAAGAGTGTCTTGCTTGGTGTAAACCACGCAAACCACGCAGGCGCGTGGGCAAATGGGTGTTTAGAGTGCTTTAGAGGCGTCCACACACACTTTGTACTTACGCATCGTCACGAGGAGCATTGGAGTTTTTATTTTTAGATGAATTATCATTCGATGGATGAAATTCATCAAGTCTGGTCGTTGGAATGTTTTCCCTAACTATAACACAGATCATCATCCAAAGGACTATGATGGTCCGCAGACCAACAGTCATTGTAACTGTTGTCCTCCAATAGCTACAGTGTTTGTTCCCTCCATAGTCACGGGTTCAAAATTGCGGCTACTCCCAATCTATAAAATCACAAAAACTAGACTGAAAGCATCTCTTAGAAATAATCAGATGTTTCAAAGAGAAAGAACTCAAGAGTCTATACTTTTTGCTTACCGTTCGAACGATTTACGATCAGAAGTATTTCCGATCAGAAAGGTAAAACCGTTCATGGGAGACACTTCGCCTGCACTATTGGTACATAAAATAGGGCGATTGATGTCTTAAGGAAAAAAGATCACTTGCCTCGGTTATAAGAATCTCATGATATAGAAATATATATATATATATATATATATATATATATATATATATATATATATATATATATATCTATTATATAAAACACAATGGTGTTTTTTGAGATGGACCGTTGATTTATCTCTCAGATATTCACGTCCATCCGATATTCATCAAGTTTTATCTAATCTAACGACTTAAATTGAATTTCAAACCCACTAAATTAGAAGCTCCTTAATTCTCTCCCACTTTTTTTTATAACCAACCACAAAAACCCACTATATCCCACGATATATGACTACTAAAAAAACTCCTTAATTTTCTAACTAATTTTCTAACTACCCACAAACACATTTCCTATTTGAAAACTGCCCACATCTTCATCTCCCTAAAATCTCTCCTCACCCATAAATCTCTCTCCCACCCATAAGTATCTCTAGATCCGTTCAAATACCCATGACAAAAAAAAAATGTAGAAATAATTAGTTTTCAAACAATCATCTTCTCTTCTTCCCTCTTTTTGAAAGAATTTTCTTTACTGTTTAAAATTCTTTACCATTTTTATTGTATTTTTATTACCTTCTCATAAAATAATTACAAAAAATCCGTGCCCATAGGGCACGGGCTAAACCCTAGTATATATATATATATATATTGTTTTATTCTTTCAACATTCTTTGGAATTGTTACTGATCTTTTATTATTTTTAAAAGAATTCATTAACCTGCTCTGTTTTTATAAAACATAAACTATATTGTTTACCTCTGTTTTTACAGAAAGAATTGTGAAGTCTATCTCTATAATTATGTATAAAAGAATAATACAAATTATTTCTCATTTGTAGGTCATTATTTTCCGAAAATGGGCGCATTCTAAATTTGAAGCCTGATTTGAAGAGATGGTGTTCTTAATTTGTTCTAAAATGGGGGACCTAATGGTTTGAAAAAATTGGAATCTGCTCATGGTAAAACTTCATATGGCTCGATGTACTTTTATCTTCAACTAATGGCCCAACATTCAATGCGAGTCGAAGCATATGGTTGCTTGGGTGGTTAAATGCTATTAATGATAATAATAATTCACTATTCTTAACAATAGGACCTGGAGACTTCTTGGTTCATCATGCTATTACTCATGTATGTGGTTGAGCCACTCAACATATTTATGAAACTTTAGGGATGTTATTTTCATTGTATATACTCCAAGAAACATCCTAATTTGGACTCTCTCTCATGTTTCTTCCAAAATTTTCTCTTTGAAATCCTAATAGAAATCCATGGTTTGTAGTAATGCCGGCAAGGAAAAAATTTCATAGAAAGGTACATTCTCAAGACACTAATCTGAAATATACATATGAACTTCTTATAAAAACAAAAGGTAGCAACAAATAAACCCACTTTAACCTAATTTAATAAGTAGGTTGCTTGTAACTTGGTTAATTACAATGTAAATTGATAAATAATTACAGACCATCATCAATTAATCTTGTCAAAAAGTAGTATGAGCACATTAAAATATTATCACTTTTAGTTAATTTATTAAATGTATAAATGGCTAGATGTCTTTGAGTTAATGGAAGACTAATAAAATACTTATGTACATCTGACATTATATGTAGAATACAATTAATTAAGATATTAACCATGAATCATTAAGAGAAGTCCTCCTCTAACATATTATATATATATATATATATATTCTTTTGCTTTTTCCTAGTTGTTTTATGTATATATCAAAAGAACCCAAGATTTAAGCATGCAATTGGATCTCCTAGGTATAACTAGCTTGGCTTCAAATGGGTTTACACATAAACTAGAAACAATGGAACATAGTTACATAAGATGTAGAAACCTGCAGGGCGGGAGATATGGGTTGATAAAAGAATTCTAAGACATTGCTAACCAGATCAATATTGTGCTGATTTGGGTTATGAGAGAGAGAGAGAGAGATTAATGATGCAAAGAAGAACAAATGATTTCAAAATATCTAACAATATTTATCTAACAGACCAGATTATATTGATTATTGCAATTGAGACCATATTTAATGCAAAAAAAAATAAAAATAGAGAATTGAGACAATATTGAGTTAGCTAGCCTGCTTGAGCAAATCCTGCATATAGTATGTTAAAAAAAGACATTAACCATGGTACATGGAGACAAGAATGCAAACACTTCTTTTTTTTTTGGTTAATTGGATACCCCTACTAACTACTAGAGTCTAGAGCCAAGCAAGTTCTAACCAACATGTCAAGGTTGCCTTTTTCTCTATTTTAGTGCCATTTCATGGTGTTTCCTAGGAACTTTTGGAATGACAAGTATAATTTTAATGCTAGGTAGTTAATGTTAGTTTTTTCTTCTCTAATTCAGATGTGAGATTTCAGAATGTCTGTTTTGTTCTATTTAATTTGTGAGGTCCGATTCGTCTAAAGTATAACTGGTTTGAGTTGATTTTGAATCAATTCGAGTTAGACGGTGGAAACTCAAACAATGAGGAAAAACCATCGTCTTAGCCGGCCCATTGTGTCCCTTAATTCTTTTCTTAACTAAGAAAATACTAAACTCTGATATTCCATGCCCCATATGTAATTATAGAGAAAGAGAACTTCACTTTAAAGAATTAGAATTGCCTGAAAAATGAACCATAAATATATATTTCTTGTTCTTGTACATCAAGAATACAAAGATATATAAATCCAAGAACTAAATACAACAAAGAAAAGGTTACAAAACAGATCACCCTCTATAGTAAAAAAGGAAAATAATACAGATTCAATGGATTTGACAAAGATCACTAACTAGAATGAAATGGGGAACTATAATTTAGGGATAATTAAACAAACAAGTCATATTATTAGTTTATTATTAGGGATTAATTCTGATATATAATCCATAACTATCCATATTATTCGAATATATCGAAAAAAGTTTATATAACTATGCATATACATAATGTAGCATTAGGTACTCACATCTAAACGAGATAGCTCGATGCCTCGAAACCACATTCTTGTATCATTTCTCCTTGTAGTTGACAATTTCCATAGTTGTTATTGTTGTTGTTGTGCATGATTGTAGGTGGATAAACCAAAGAAGCCATATCAACCCAAGTTGTGCTTTCAATTGAACTAGTCCCAGTAGTATTACTTCCATTCCCCATTTCCATACCATAAAAACATTGATCATTGCCCACTCCTTCTACTAGTCTTTGTGAATCGTTGTTATAAACCATATTCTCGTTAACATCAATCGAAAAATTGTTAAACCCTTGTAATATGTTCATACCCGCTTCATTGATATCGTATTGATCATTCAACAATTGAGAACAAGAAGGGTTATTGAAAGAACTCATAGTGACAGAAGGTGATGAAGTTGATACTATATTGATTGGGTTCTCATAATATTGTTCTTGGATAGAAGAATTCATACTCATTGAAGATTCGGGATTGTTCATATTCGTACCTTCGATGATTGTTTGTGTATTATTAGTATCTTGGCAAAATCTTCCACCCAACTTGATTAACAATTTACGGATCGAATCTTGGTCATCTACGAGACCAGGAGTTTGATTTAAGTAAGGGGGATATGAAGACACGGATAGTTGATTATGATGATGGTTATCAACTTGAAAGAACTGGTTATTATGATCAACAACATTAACCATATTCAAAGACCCACTAATTGCTTTCTTCATCTCTTGCTTTAAACAACCAAGTCGACGAGCTTGTTGTTCTTTCCTTTGTTTACCTAATAGCTTCTTCTTCAACCTTGTGTTCCAATAATTCTTTATATCGTTATCAGTTCGACCGGGTAATTGTGCAGCAATTATAGACCACCTATAATTCATTCACAAAGTTAGAATTTCATTCTCAAAATTTATCTGTTAAAACCCATATACATAATCTTATATATGATGAAACGAAAGCAATTAAGAAGATAATTATCGATTATATTGTTCACTTACCGACTTCCGATACTTATAAAGAGGCTACAAATTATGTTTTCTTCTTCTTCTGAAAATCCTCCATGTCTAATATCAGGTCGAAGATAATTCAACCAACGTAGACGACAACTCTTTCCACATCGTTTAAGACCTAATTAAAACCAACAAATAATCAAACAAAGCAACAATTACCAACTAGATGTAAATTAAACATCTTTAATTAGGCTTTCATAATTGTTTTATAACTTGGGTAATCCATAAAATTGCAAAAGAAATATTTTATAACTAGATAAGAAAATCAAGAAATTGTTTTTACTTACCAATTTTTTGAGGCAAAGCTATCCAGTTTCCCCCTGTACCGTGTTGTTCGATATAGTCCTTGAGTTTCACATCTTCTTCAGGTGACCATGGACCTTTCTTAACATTAGCTTTGTCACAACAAGGAGCTCTCCCCATGGCTAAGTTTTGAGACAGAGAGAGAGAGAGAGAGAGAGAGAGAGAGAGAGAGAGAGAGAAAGTGAGGGTTTTAAAGTAGGAGGAAAGGAGAAACAAAGGCCTAGTTCCTGGAACACAGTTTGAGGTAAGACATATACTTTTAAGAAGATGGGATGGTGGAATGAAGATGGAGGGGAGGGGACTGATGTTATTTTATGGATAGAAAAAGTGGAAAGAAGAAATAAAATATGAGAGAGGAGGAAGACTAGGGTTTTTTTTTCTTCTTGTCTTTCTTACTACAGAATCTATCATTTAATTCCTCTCCTTCCTGCAGCCTCTCCTGGACTTCCTCATCATCATCTGCCATTAACAATATTATATTGTGTACTAATTAATTATTGGTGTCCCCTCCTTCCTCAAAAGTAGTACTACTGATAGATAGATATTCCAAAAAGTAACAGGGAGTTCATACTGTTCATCCTTCAATTGAGATTAGGGCTGAGATTAATCAACCCCACCCTAATAATTACTTTTTTTGGGAGTTTTTTTTGTGAATCATGTAATGTATCATGACAAGCATAACCCCATCCTAGCTGCTAATTACTCTGGTGATATTTTTTTTAGAATTTTGGTGAATCATATGATGTATGATTTAAAGTTTACATTTAGGTTGTTTCTTTTTCAGTAAACTCAAATCTTAATCTGCATTTGTTCTCTATATGTTTATAAATAAAATCTTGTTATGAACGAGCTAAATCGACACAAAAAAGGGGGGCCTTGGAAACAAATTTTATCGGTTGCAAAGCTTGTGAAGAAATACACCACTGTTCACATCGATAATGGTGAAAAAACTTCATTTTGGGAAAGACAATTGGGCAGCTTCTTCTTTCAAAGAGGAATTCCATGACATTTGGAAGTTTTCGAATTCTAAAGATTGTTCTATCCAGGATATGAGGGTTAGTATCAATAAATCTTTTGATTGGAATCTCAAGCTATCCAGAATTTGCAAGGAAGAGGAAGCTATATAGGCTTCTAATCTATAGAACAGAATCTCCAACCCCATGTTCTCTTTTAATGAAGATTCTTCCTCTAGAGAATGGAGTCCAAGCGTTAACGGAGAACTCTCCGTAGCGTCACTTTACCATCATCAAAAGAACTTCTTTTACGCTAGCAACCAAGGTAATCTTCCTAGAGAATTCCCTAGCAAAATTATTTGGAATAGCTTTGTCCCTCCAAAAATTTCTTTTATAGTATGGGCAGCCTATCTCAACTCTCTCCCAACTTGTGATCTTCTTCAAAGGAGAGGTTTCTCGTTTTCAAATCGATGTTCCTTGTGCAAGATGGAGGAAGAGACTCCAGAACACTTATTTTTCAGATGCTCGTTCGCGGCAAATATTTGGAAAGAAATTACTTCTTCGCTTAGTAGTGTTTGGCTACATGCTAATCTTACCAAAGACATCTCCAATTTAACTATTCTCACAACAAAAACCATAAATAGCTTCATCAGGTTTGTTGCTCCTTTTGCCATCATCTGGAGCCTTTGGTATAAGAGAAATAGAAGAGTTTTCGAGGACGAGGACAAATCTGCTGCAAATGTTGTCATTTCCATCAAAGGACTTATGCGCTGTTGGAGTGTTAATGAGCCTTGGTTCTCTTCCACCTTTTTCTCGGATTGGATTTTCAATTGTGATGCAGTATCCTATATGTAACTTTCCTTCTTTTTTCAGTGTTTTCCATTTCCTTTTGTAATTGCAACCTTAGCAATTCTTGAATACTATTCCACCTTCTTCCAAAAAAATAAAATATACACAAAGATATAGTAGACAATAAGAAAATAGGTTCTTATTTTTATGATTGATGAGGATTCACTAGTTTGCTACATCTTGTTCCTTAGCTAAGAACCTCTTTGTATGTACAGGTCTTGAAGATTAAATATCTAATATGAGAATTACAAAATTAATGGTGTTTGAATACAAAGTAATGACGGAGAAAACTGAAAGTACTAGGAGTTAAAAGGTGTGGTGGTTATCTACCTAATCAAATAGTTACAACACTATCCCCTTCATGTCCACCATACAAAAAATTGTACCAGCAATACTTTATTAGGAAAACCCAATACGACAAATTCATTGTGAATGAAAAAACTGTACAAAATTTGTCTACGTGTAAATCTTTGAAGGAACACATAATATGTCTCATTTTTTTTTAAATTGTTCAGCGTGCCTCGAACCCTTCACCTCTAAGGTGGAAGACTATACCTCACTAAACCACTTTTAAAACCTCATGGGAAATATCTTAACCGATGAAGGAAAATACAATATTAGGATATAATATGTAATAGTTTACAAACTTGTTGTCCTCTATGGAGGTTGAGGATATTGCTGAAAAAATTGTCGTTGTTTTCAGTGAGTATATACACAAAAATATAAAGTCGTAGTCGTATAATGCTTTAATGTTTAGATTCAAGCTTGTTGAATCCTTTAGGGATTCTAGTTAAAGTAGTGATCTTTATGTTTGTATTATGTTTACTGAAAAGATAATCATAATATCTTGTGACACTGATGTGCTGATCACATTTCAATTTGATTCATTATAAATTCTAAGTACAATCCACCTGACACATATAATAAGTGTTAATAATCATCTTTCAGTGTTTTTTAAGGATAATTTGTGTAGCCAAATTCTTGTCTGATAATCGATTGGTACAAAACTAAACAAAAGAAAAGGATACACATAAAAATTTACTATTAACATCTTATATCATACTCCCTCTGATAAAATAATAATCAGACATTCTTCTTTTTAGAGAAATATGAATTATGGTATTTTTCTGAAACTCCATTGCAATTTACATAATGCACTACTGCATGTGCTAATTTGGTATTTTTGGACCATAGGTTTCGTCGGCCAATGATAATTAACAAGCAATTGATTTGATCACCGCTAGCTCTTTAGGCCAGCTAGACCGGATCCAAGACTCCTCTTAATCCCTCTTTAGTGGGGAAGATCAGAAATCCTTCTGAATCGACCGGATAGCTTTATGAGAATATATGTTTCTATCCTTTGCCAGAGAAATTAGAGAGATAGATCAAAAAAAATTTCCACTTTTCTGATTTAATCTAGTTCTATTATAGAGACTTCCCAATTACAATTCTAATCGAATTAGAATTCCTTAAAAGACTCAAATATCATAACTTATCTAAAACTGTAGATAAGGTATACTCAGTCTCTGATTGGGAATCCCATATAAGGATTAAAATAATCCTCATCATGCGAGGATTACCTGGGCCGACCAAGAGTGTCCCATCCCATAGGATTCTCTGGATGGTCGAACCATTTGCTTGGCCCGGCCTAGGCCGACCAAGTCCCAACTAACTTGCCAACTTGGACTAGCATCCAACCAAGTCTATGTGCATCCCATGCAATCTTCCCACTATTTTTTTCTTCTGATCAAGTCGACGATGATATGTCTAACCCATCATAGGATTCGGTTGTCATTAGTCACAGATCAATAGGTTGAGCTGCATATCATAGAAATTAAGTTGTAGGATTTGGTAGTCTCAGTAAACCGTTGTCTTTTGTTCACTTGATAAAACAACTTTATTAGTTAAGATATTATAAAGATAAACTGAAAAGATTATAATTTATATTTGCAAAAGATCACAAAGTTGTACTATTGGAGTAATTTCGGGGTCATTAAGTTTGGAGATGTTTAACTGACAATTTTTACTTATACTGGTCAAATGGTGTTATATTGAAGAACAATCAACCAAGAAAAATTGCAAAGAAAATAAACAATCACACGAAACATAAGAAATTTATGTGGTTCGGATTATTAGACCTGCTCTACGTCGAACAATGGCGCGATGATTTCCACTATGAATGAAGAACAAGTTACAAAGAAATCTCTAGGGTTTCAATTATATAGCTGATGGAGATACAAGGCTAGATGAACCAAGGGGACAAGCCTAATGAGCCAATCGGCCGAAAAGATATTAAGTCCTATTTTATTAAGTAGTTTCTTTATTTTAGAAATCTTATTTTGGTTAAGAAGATTTTAGATTAATTAGAAGTTATTTACTGTCCTAATTCATGTTTATCCAGGTTTGTCTAAATCTCTATATAAAAGAGTCTAGGTTATCATTATTATTAGATCTTTGAAGAATATTAATCAAGTTTATTGTTTATCGTTATTTTATCAGTTTTATTCATTAGTTTAGTTTAATAACAATGGTGGATTCCACTACTTTTACGCTCCCGCAACAATCTACATCAATAGCTCACTTGAGACCCTAATCCCACTTACTCACCACCTCTCTTTCTAATTCAGAACATACATGGATACCAATTATAATAAAGTCATGCCTTGCAAGCAACGAAGATAAACCCTGCTTCAGTGGCTCTGACGCTAAGTTTGTGGTTATCAGATCAAAATCAATTGGCAATGAGTGGAGAGGACCTAAGTATTATATTTTTGGTTTCTAGATAGTCCTTCTCCCATGGGGATTATTCTCACGCACCCCCTCACGTATGGGGTGGTTAGTCTAGCACGTGTTTTTGTTTTTGAGTGACGTGGAGCAGGTGTGGCTTTTAAGCCTATCACGTGTGGCTTTAGCTCTGATATCATGTTAAGTTTGTGGTCACCCAACTCAAAATAAATTGGCAATGAGTGGAGATGACTTAGATATTATATTCTCGATTGCTAGATAGTTCCTCTCCCATGTGGGACTATTCTCACACCTCATCTATATAAAACGGATCCAAAATTTTGTGTTGGGATCCTGAAAACAGTTTGACGGATTGCAAATTAATTTTGATATCGACTCATATTCAAAATACTTTCGGCACATGAACTTTATGAACATTATAGATGACTATGACACGAAGATAATTTATTTCATAATGAAGGAGGAAAAGTATTATTCATGAGTAGAAAATCCCTACCCCAGAACCAAGTGAAATCATTAGAGTAAGAAGAGAGATCCTTTAAAAGAGAGGCCGGATAGAATTTACAAGAAAATTGGGTGTAACAGAGATGGATAGACAAAGATCACTTAGAAAACATCCAGAAGACAGTAACAGGGGTTATAATCATGCGGAAATAGATGTTATTTTCCATTTGGTAGGTGACCAAATAATAAGAATGGAAGTAGAAGAAAAGAAGATTGACACATGAGAAAATATACTATATATTTTCGCATTTTGGTCTTTGATAGTACAAGTAAGTAACATATTTCTTTTCATGAAAAATGATATGTGCAACTAAATTACTTTTTTTGAAAATTGATTACGATCTACTATAGTCATTATATGACATTGATATATCAAAGATGTGATAAACACGATAATCGCTTATTTCAAATTCATACAAGAACGGACCTATAGCCAAATTAAATTATGATCTAAAACCCAACTTCATTATTTATTCCTTACTAATCTAAATTCAATAAACCGTGAAACACACTTCCTCTAGAAATCGACCCAGGACTTTTAAGGTTTTGAAATTTATATCAAAATTATCCACCACTTGTGCTACCAAATGTCAACTTATATGCAACTAAATTACGTTCAAATATATTGAAATGCATAAACTTGGGACATTTGAGCTTATTTGGTGTATTTTATAATAACTAATATTGAAATATCGTAAATTTGGTGTAAATAATGTAAAAGTAAATATAGACTTTCCTTTTTACTACCTTCAAGGATTTTTCTGATGAAATTAGTGGAACGATTATACTTTCGTAGAAAACATTTTCTCACTATTAAACACACTTGGGTTGCAATTTACATATTTCTAAATCCTAATCGAGATTTTCCAAAAGAGAAGTCGAAAAAAAAAACAGAACAACGTGCGTGCTTATAACTGGCTGGATCAAGAGATTTTTATTTTTTTTTGTTGAAGTTGGTTGGATCATAGTTCAACAAAAAAAAAAAAAAAAGTTGGTTGAATCAAGAGATCGATTATCAAAGATATTAAATAAGAAAGGGCCCAGTATTTTTCTGGTGGGTCCTTAACCAGGATGCATGGCCAAGTCAACTTAAAGCATCCGAGAGATAGAGAGAGCAACCACTGTCAATTCTATGGCGTCACAAATTGGACTAAATTTGCTTGTAATTGGGATTTAAAACAATTTAGTAAAGGCCAGCGCTTTGGGGAAAGCTAAATAGTTTCCGGGGTGTGAAATTTTAAAGGGAATATGTAAAATTTTAGAAATTTTCCGGAGAAATAAATTTTAAGGGGAAATAAAAAAAAAAACACTCCACTTCACCTCACTCTCTCTTCTCCCACAAGCTCGCCGGCCGGAAAATTTTCCGGCCGGCAACCATTAAAAAAAAGAAAGTATTTTCACTTTATCTCCCTCCTCTCTCTGTCTAAAAAATTTTTTTTTTTTTTTTTTCTTCTTCTCTCTCTCTCTAGAACAAATCTAGAGAGAGAGGACCTGTTGAAGGTCCCGAAGAGAAGAAGCAAAAAAAAAATGAAAAAGTTTTTTAGAGAGAGTGATTTTTTTTTTAATGATCGCCGGCCGGAAAATTTTCCGGCTGGCGACCTGTCGGAGAAGAGAGAGTGGTGGGGAGAGAGAAGATGAGGTGGAGAGAGAGAGAGCTGAGGTGGAGAAGCTATTTTGCTTTCCCCTAAATAAAATAGTCAAACAAAATTGACCAATTTTTGACCAAGTCTTCACACCCCGGAAATTATTTTGCTTTCCCCAAAGCGCTGGCCTTTAGTAAAATATCCTAAAATTATTTTTGTTACAAAATAGTTACTTACTTAGTCCTGATATGGTTAAAAATAGGTGATTAGTCTGAACTTTTTTAAACCAGATCTCCAAATATTTTCCTAGAAATTTCTATCTTGTGAGGTGGTTTAGGACTAAAGATTAACATCCTCAGTCAAATATCACCAGATTTCAGTAGCTTTGCTTTACTCTCGTTTGTCGCTATCTAGTTCTTCTTAAACGTCTCTCACTATGGATATGTTGCATATTGCTTCCTTCTTCATCTTTAGCCATGAGGTAAATCCTCAATTAGCTTAACTATGGTGTTTCTGACCTATTGTTTGGTCTTATGATTCAGGTGAGTGTTCTGGATCTAACATGCTTCACACTAATATCCTCTTTTGGCATATCTCTTTGTTCGAATTTTCCGTCAGAAAACCTCCATATCCTGCCAGCAATCTTTTACCAGTATGAAGTTTGGTCAATTCAGTTAACAAGAGAGACAGTTGTCCTTTTCTCTCTTCACAAGTGTTGAATCTAGATTCACTATCTCCCTTGAGTTGGCCTTCTATATGGGTCTGACCTTTAATTAGTCCCTTCACCAATGGGCCCAGATTCTTAGTTCTGGGACCAGTTACATTTTATACGGTTGGGTCCAGTCATCTTACCTTATGCGCACTCCATTTAATCCAAGAGAATACAGTGGGGCTCCATCCTTAATTCTATTGGGCCGAACTTTTGACTATGTTAAGACGATATCGACTCTTTTGAAAACGTTATAGGCTTCGATTTCGGTTAGCACAACTATTTCGTCCATAGTCGTGCATGTACCCGTACCTTTAACCGATATTGGTTCGTGACGTCACCTCTCACCCTTCGCAGTTAATCTGCATCTTCTTTCTGGCTTTGTGAAGCTTTCCAGCTTCGGTTTCGTCAACAACCCATGTTTCCAGGTGTCTGATTATGTTCTCTTTAGATTGTGGCGGGACATAATTTCTCCTTCGAGAGAATTCTGGTTGGGTATTATGAAATCTTCGGGTTCCGCTTCAAAGAAAACACTTGTCTTCCATGAATTTATGTATTTTTTTTGGTGGGTGGTTTGGGGAAATAAGAAAAGTATCCGGGGTGCAAAATTTTAAAGGGTGAAAAACAAAGAAAATAAGCCAAACCCACACTCCTTTATTGTCGGTAGAAAGTTGTCGCCCGGCTCTTGGCCGGCTGCGACCGAAAACATCTTTCTCTCCTCTCTCTCTCTCTCTCTCTCTCTCCCTCCTCTTTTTTTATCTCTCTCTATCCCTCTCCTTGCTTCTCTCACTTTCTTTCTCTAAGTTCCGGCGAAAGAGAGAGTCCATTTGCCGGAACTTATAAAGTACAACAAGAGAGATGGAGAGGGAGAGGAGAAGAGAGAAGGAAGAGGAAAGAAAATAGAGAGAGAAAGAGAGGTAGAGGAAGAAGGAACACGGTGGTGGTCGGCGTTAATGGTGGACGTCAACGGAATATGATGGAGGTCGCTGGAATTTTGGTTGAGGAAGAGGTTGAAAGGTTGAAGTGTTTGGAGGAAACAAAATGTGTCAATTTTTTTTTTTTTTTCCACCCAAACTTTGTACCCCGGATAGTTTTCTTATTTCCCCAAATTACCCACCTTTTTTTTCCATTGGCCTCTTCACGTGTGGTTTGAACTATTTTAGGTTCTAAGTGGTGGTTTCGGTTGAGGTTGCATTTCAGCGGATGCTCACCATTAGATATGTTTGTTTCCTTCGAGCGATCGTGGATATGGTCTCAAGTTGGCCCGGAGACCGCAAGTTTCGAGAAGTTTTACGTGGTGGTTTTTATTTCAATCGTGAAAGTTATAAGTTGAAAGGTCTGCTTAGAGTTATATTTTTTAGTTTTTCACTCTAATGTTGTAACTTTACTTCTCGTTCTGTAAACTTTGTTCCATAAATAATACAATGTTTACAGTTAAAAAAAACACTTGTTAAGTTTGAGTTCGCACTTATAGCCTAGGAAGCTAGTGCTTCCCTAATGGGATTATCTCATCCCTCAATCTTCTAGAAAATTTTTCCTCGACTCTAATACAACTTGTAACAACACAAGGCCCATAACTTACTGATATTTGTGCCACTTTTGCTACGAACTGAACCACGCTTCTGGTGGAAGATCCGCGAACCGCACCAAGGCCGGGATAAATATGAGCTTGAACCACTTAGCTCGGGCTCCGAAAATTCCCTAATCAATGTGAGACTATTTTGAACCAAATTGTGAAGAGGTCTTTGGTTATTTTGGAAGCTTATATTGTTCCATTCCTTCCAAATTAAGAATCTTACTACTACATAAAGATTTGAAGCGATCTTAAATCCAAAGGAACCTCTATAGAAACTTAAAAAGGGATTATAAACAATGTCATCAATTAAGAAACAAAACCAAGTCATGCACATGTTTTTCCTGTTTTCCTCTGTATATTTCTCTTCTTTGGCTCTCATTATTGTTAGGGTTAATTCCCTTATTTTAAACCACAACTCAAACTGCCCCATTTACTCGTTGACACTCCTAGTTATTGGCCAAAGAAAAGTAGTATGAAATTTTACATAAAATAAAGATGATGTGAAATCCTAGACAAATAAAATAAAAAGAAGAATAGAATAGAACCTAGAGAGAAAGAGAAAGAGAAAGAGAAAGAGAAAGAGTGTATGTGTTTGTGTGTGAAGAAAGGTATTAGAAGAAAAAGAAGAAATTAGGGTGGGGGGTGAAACTTGAAAGTCATGCTTAATTTTCAATTAGAACTTTGTTGATTTTTTTCACTTCACTTTATGATTTAAGTATTAATAATTATTGTTCAAAGATAACGAAAAGTTTCCAAGTACACACCCTTTTCAACAAGTTAAAGGACATAGTCTTCTTGGTAGGCCGCCATGAAGACCATCAAGGCATCAACCCTCTCTCTCTCTCTCTCTCTATCTCTCTACTTTCTCTCTCAATGCAATATGCATGTGTTGAAAAAATTCAAATATTTGACATAAAATGTTTGAAATAATTTACTTATCTTTTTTTAAGGACAGCTCAACTCCAACTTTCCTCCTTTCTTTCTCAAGGTTTTATGTGTTGGTGGGTGTTTGACAGTCATAATAAAATAATTAAAAAACATTATTTCCTCCCAACAAAAAAAAAAAATAAATAATTAAAAAACATTATTTCCTCCCAATTAAGTCTTTTAGCTTTTCATCTCAATAAATTAAAAGCAATCTCCAATACAAAACTCAAAAAAATATTTATTCATCCTATTTGTCAAGTTTCAATTGATATTCTCACTCTTAGGTGGCGTTAATAGAGATTCTTAATTTTTTTATGTCTCCAATGCAAAACTCTAAACTTATTTTATTTACTTATGTGTCATAGTTATTTTTGTAAATAAATAATTAGTTATTTTAGAAAATATAGAAGACTCGATTTCTATTGGTTGAAAATCAAATATTGATGAGTTGGACGATTAGAGATATCTCGAGATGACACTCTAAAAATAGAGTGTCCTCTCGAGATATCTCTATTCCACCCTCGACACGTCATCTTAGAGATCCAAATAGAGTGTTGCATTGGAGAGGATTTTTAGTCCAGAACTCAAAATATCCTAGGTGGCACTCGGAATTTCTAAGATTGAGTGTTGCATTGGAGATGTTCTAAATAACAAGTGAAGGGCTAAGATAGTAAGATTGTGGTTGATTTCTTATGATTATTTGAATTTTATGTTTTAAATGAACTCAAATTAAACTCTTTAAATGACGAGTCAGACAAAAACAAACATTTTAACATTTGATGAAGTCAACTCAGAATTCAAATTTATCTCATTTAAAAAAAAAATACTGGCTAAGTCTGTAAAGTTTCTTGAATCCAATGGACCTAGGAGATTTGTAAACAAGGAAAGCTTTTGTTGGTTCCCAATCACCACAGAAAACACCAGAAAGATCACGATGGTCAAGTCTTGGGAACAAAAAATTTTCGGGGTACAAAAATTTGAAAGAAATTCTTTCGATATTTTTTTCTCTACTTTGAGAAACACGAAAATTTCCAGGAGATCCCAAACAAGTTACTCAATTTAGTTTGGGAAGAATGATATTTCGGCGAAAAGGCCTCCCTACATGTAGGGAGGGAAGGGGAGGAAAGGGAGGAAAGAGGAAAAATAAGGGGAGGAAAGAGGAAAAATAAGTTGCGGTGGGAGTAGAAGAGGTAGAAGAGGTAGAAGGGAGGAGATAAATGGTGGCGGGGGTGGTTAGAGGTGGGGGACGAAGGTGGTAGCCGGAGATAAGTGGTCGGAGATCAGAAAAATGAAGTTTTGTTACTCCGCAAGATTTGACAATAATTTCTTTTTAAAATTTTGTACTCAAGAAAATTTGACAAAACTCACAACTTTGGTTTTAAACTTTTTACCTCTAAGTTCTAAAGACGCCTCACAATTATAGTTATTAATTTGTGAATATATTCATCAGGTTGGGTCGGTTGGATTTTGAAACTCTCTGTCCATTCAGGTTCTCGAGCTTAACTGCGGGGTTATTTTAAAAATCCTATTGTCTAAAACCCTTCCATATCCGTAAAAAATCTTTTGGATTTCTCTGGTATTGGGCGATTGGGTATTGAGTTTTCACCAAAAATTCGAAATATCTCGATCGGAATAATCAAAATATTTCTATTTCCATGCCTACCAAAATTTCCATCGAAACTGAAATTTAATTAAGGTTCTCTTAATAATGCCTTATCAAAGGCACCTCGGTTATATACTTAAAAAAATATTAAAGTACATTTAATCTATTTTATACATCATTTCACTCCGTGACTACTATATTTTATCACGTTGGCCACCACCACCATACAACCGTCACGTCCACGACCACTACCATACCTATATGTAACAATGTATAATTATTGTTAAATATATGCTACACATACATACATAAAGTCGACAATGTATAATTATTGTTAAATATATGCTACACATACATACATAAAGTCGGCTCCGGCTGGATCTCGGGTAGCACTTCAAATTCCAAGCACAATAAGTTTATTTCACCAGGTTGGTCAGGCTGAATCCACCTTCGGGTTTCGCATACCCATGGGCTCTAACGGGACTCGGGTAAACTTCGGGTTCAGACTTTTTTCCCAGCCCTATTATGTTATTAATGGGAGTTTTGCAATAACCAGGGGCGCCTATGGAATTTCCCCAAGGTTCTGGATAAATTAAAAACCTAGTCATGAAGTTCCAACTGCAGTTCATTAAGAGAACATTTTTATCGGCAGTTACCCATTCAATACATTGGCATTGATAATATCATAACAAAATTGTAGTACAATATATATGAAACAACGAAAAGTACAAAAAAAAAAACGTATAATAAATACTCAAAAGCAATTCTCGGTGTTCATTTCTAATCGATTCTCATTAGTTTGTTTTATCTCAGTTCCAACTTCGGGTTTTTAGAACTGTCCATAGTTAATGATATATCTGATGGAAAAAAAAGACCTATCTCAATTGAGCTCAAGGATCTTTGACTGCTTTTTCGGTTGTTTTGTTTCATTGGAAGATATTCGTTCAGATGCTTTGAGAGCATCACATTCATCATCTTCATCCTCACTACTTTCTGATTCATACCAACTATTGCTACAAGATAAAGGAATCACTTGTTTTGATCCTATAATGGTAGATTCAGCAGCAGCCACAGCTTCCGGGGTATGAAGATCAGCAACACCGAGAACCAAATCCTGCCCATTAGATACTATTAGTACGAACCCACTTGCTTTCACCTAATCGACAAAAAGAAAAACAAGATTCTGATTTACCATTTCTATATACTCGTTTTCTTTTCCAGTAAGTGCTTCTATATCGTAGTTCTTACTAGAATTCTCCTGCATACGGATGAAGATTAAACCCCACATGGAATTAAGAAGAAAAAAAGCAATTGAACTGAAAATCTCGAAGAGATCATATCTGTACTTTTATGTCATGTTCAAGCTTTTTATTAGCTTCAGCCATTACTCCTAAGAAATCCTTAAGTTTTCCAAGAACTGAACATAAAAGCAAACAGTTAAAGTGTAAGTGGCGCGAATTTCGCAGCTTTATTGGATTATTAGTAATGTCAGAACAAGTCAATTTCACAGTTTTATTGCACTCGAGCCAGTGGTGTGCAGAGTTTCATCTCTTTGGACAAGTCAATTTCTGCATCCATTGTAACCCAACTATGGTTGATTGATGTTGAATATGAGCACTTCATCATGGGCACACGCTAACGAGTCACAGAGAACATCGTATTGTTCCGAAACTTCTGTTCCCATTAGACTTGACCAATTGTACGTTACTAAGCCATTAGGTAAAGAAGACAACAGCATTTTCTAAAATGAGGCCATAACAGGGAGTAAAGAATATGCAAGAGGTGGTTTCTATAGACCGATACGGCATTAAAAAGATAGCTTATCTAACTAAGGTGGTATTTCCTTTTCGAAAACATATAAGATCTGACTTGTCTGAATGGTCTGATCGGCTGAGTTGGACTGATTCCATAATGTTTGTATTTTGTTTGTCTCGTCTAAATGTTAACTCTGAGTATGTTACCAGATACTTCACTCCCCCTTGCGTACCGCGTGCCCTAGTCCTCGTATCCTTTTTGGGTGGATTTGCAATTCAGTACTCCAAATTTTGGCATATCGGAATCCTTTGTCTTAATAAACCCAATTGTTTGTGAAAATCTATAAGTTTCACTAATTGGAGTAGTTCATTAAAAGACCTTTGTAGTTAGCTTGTACAGATTTTGTGTTTTATGGAGACAGATTGTCTAAAAGTAGGTGTATCTATTATCTATGCATCATCGAGAGTACATATTTGTTTGAAAAATATTCCAAAAACTGCAACAGTATACAGCGTACAGAAGAGGTATACCGTATACCCCTACAGGCCCTACTGTACCGAATACTCAAATGGTAGCTTACCAGTACTCGTACCACATACCGGTGCGATTCAATACTTAGACTACTTTCAGGTCTATTTGAGTCAGACACAAAACAAGTCTAGATTAAGAATCCATTGTCTTAAATAACCTCAACCAACTTTAGTACTCCTGACCAAAACAAGTCAACCTTTACTATCCAGATTCAGACAAGTCAGACTGAGTTAAATTCAAACAATTAATAAAAGACCAGAAACGAAGAGAATCAACATTAACTACCACAATATAATTGGATAGATATGCACTAATATCCAATTCCGACAGGCGAAAAATTCATATTTGAGAATTGAAAAAGAACTCCTTTTGCAAGAAGCATTATATATGTAGTGTTCTTCTTTCAACTAGACATCAAGAGTGTTCCTTCTAACTAAACAATTTAAACTAATACCCACATAGATTCAAATAACTAAACTGAATTAGAATTGAAGAAATCATCAGAATCACTATGGAGGCCAATAAGTAGTTGAAGCAAACAAACTATAACCAATGTTTGTTCTTTTTCTCTAAGTCAGATCTGAAATCTGCTCAAAGTCTGACTTGGCACGAGTTAGATATCAGAATGTTTGTTTTTGTCTGACTCAGTGATGTTGAACTCATCTGAATGGCTCAACTAGGTTGATTATTGGGTCAATGTTAGTCAAACGAGTCAGATTCAGACAATAAGAAACTAAGCACAAAGTGGAAACTCAGTCAGATATTAGTATTTAGAACAAAATGTGTGTACCTTGGCTTTTAGGAACTGGAACTGTGACAAGTTTTTCACCACAAGTTGAATGTTTTAGGGTTTGAGACTCCTTTTTAGGGCAAACTAGAAGAGTGGAGACTGAATCAAAACATAGTAGTACTATGTTAGAAATTAAGTAAAATTGAGAATAGGGAAAAAAAGATATGGAGAAAGAAGAGAAAACCTAGAGATGAAGTTGCGGAGATGTTATTCTCTAAGTTTAAAAGATCTTTGCTTGCAGTTGTAGATGCCATGTTTCCGATGAACAAGCTTTTGGTGTCAGGAATTGAGTATCAATTTAGAGAGAGAAAGCGGGTATTGGAATTGTAGAGAGAAAAAAACAAGGGGGAAAAGCTTTTCAACCCACAAAGACAGAAACCAATAGAGTTGAGGTTTGGGCGTTTGGCAAAGGGAAAGTTATAGGAGCACCACAACTCAGGGTACGAATTGAGCTCGACCCCGAATGCCACAGTGTAATCCAACTATGAATCTCATGGAGAGTTCGATCCTGGCTCAGACGAACGCTGGCGGCATGCTTAACACATGCAAGTCGGACCGGAAGTGAGATGGGAAAAAAGGACTACTCGAAGCCCGTGATGGGTAATGCAAGCCAGGCCCATCTATAGTTTATGGGCGGGTTTGAGTGAGAATTGAGCCCGAAACCCGACCCAGAATGGCACGGTCCGATGCGAAAAAGGACTACTCAGAAGCCAGTGATAGGTAGTGCACGCCCCGCCGTCTGTAGTTTATGGGCGGGCTTGGGTTTCACTGCAAAAGCTCTTACCTGACCATATAACCCGCATGCTGACCCGCTAATATTATCTGTCTATAGGCACCTCAAAGTCAGTACTTTAAGACCCGAACCCTGACTAAACCAAACAATACGTCAAGGCATTAAGATTACGGATTGTTCTTTTTACTAATTGCATTCCTTTCTTCGTGCCAAACATGACCAAGGGGATGGAAAGTACTACCGTCGTGGGTGTCTTTAGCAATAATAATGGGTTCCTATAAATCTATCCTTCACACATTCAATCGAAACCCAACCATTGAAATTTTGGGCTCCAGGCCCAAGACCAATATTAAATCGTAACAACAGCTTATGTCTAGTTTGATTTGTGCTTAAACAAACTTTACTCACACTATATTATTATTAGACTAATTGTGGAATCAATGGATGCAAGCCTCACTCTCAAACGATCTAACGAAGACTTCCATATAATTCCTGGTTTATAATTAAGGAAAAAGTTGTAAAAGAAGTAATCCTCATGGCAAGAGAGCATTAGGTTGCAATTTGCACAAACAATTACCTTTTTGTTCAAGCATTAGATTGTCTATACAATTGCTTGCTCAATTTACCAAGACTGCCCAATCATTTAAAGTATCATCGGCATGGGTAGTTTTCTTAAAGGAAAATTGAGTTCACCAAACGTGGTCGTTGAACAAATCCATTAATTTTTATCGTTTGGTTATCTCTTGAACCAAATTTACTATATTTTATGTCATTAACATTGAAATGGCACTTACATAATTTATTTTCGATATTTAACTTTCAACCTTCTAGTATTATATATTTTAATAGTTCAACAAAAAAAATAGTATTATATATTTTAATGAACACATTGTGTAACATTGTAGTGGCATATTACTTGGGCATACACCTTCAAAGTCAACCAAAATGGAGAATTTCTTTTCTTTTTTTAATCTTTTTGAGTATAAGTCCACTAACAAGGATTGTGAAAGAAGCACAATAGAGAATTTTTTTTTGGAGCATCAAGTATATAATAATAGTCAACCAAGCTTAATAAGAGAGTACAAGATTCTAAAAGCAAACCCAAGATTATCATAAAGCATTTTGTTGGTTTAGATCACTTATAAAGTTCCTTACATTCAATTTTCCAAGATTGATAAAGGCAAAGAAAATATTGCATCAAATCAATGAAAAAAAATATTCTAATTAATAAACAAAATCAACTCCAAGTCATTATAAGCGGATCTTCTAGAAATATGTGGAACCAAAATTGTTTGAGTAAGAGTTTACATCTTATATATTAGGTTAGATTTGTTGTACCTCTTCAAATCATATGTCTACTTCTACAAAAATAACAAACTAATCCTTGATACGCGATAAAATATAAAAATAATATGTAATCACATGTGAGTGTGATGGTAGCTATATTGGTTCTAGCTTAGGGTATAGGAATTAAAAACTATAGTTTAGTCCTATCACAACCGTAAGTAATTATTTTATTTTCCTAAATTACGTGGATTAATTGAGTTTAGGTTGTGAAGTTGATTCTGAAATCGATTTCTAGTTTTATTATAGTGAAGATGGCATAGGGTTATATGTCCCCTACTTGCCTTGTGCATGTTTTCAAGTTACCTAAAAGACATTGCACTTCGCCCTTGGCCCTCGGCTTATTATTGGAGCCAATGCATGAGTAAAGGCTGACGCAAGATATGCCTCTTCGCGCTGTGACATGCATGCAATCAGTGGCGGACCCAGGATATTTGTACTATGGGGGAACTTTTTAATTATAATAGATAGGAAAAATAAACGAATAGCACAATTAATCGTCGAGTACAAAGCTACACTAGTCGTCTCTACTAACAATACTCAAAGTATTGTTTTTCTTTGAGAATTCGACTACGATTTGTTACAAGGCATTGATACATCACGAAGATGTGATAAACACGATAACCACCTAATTTAGACTATGAACGAAAGAGGCCTAAAGCCCAACAATATAAAAAATGTCTAAAACCCGACAAATTTATTAACACCCTCAACCAAATTAGTTGTCACTAATTCGTGAGTTGTTTTGACTTATGTCTCAACATATATTAGTATCCTTACGGACACTTGAATTAAGTAGAAGATATTACAGAACTTTAATCTTCAAAATTATAATCACAACGTAGCTTCTTTATAAGAAACGTTAACGTAAGAAGATAGGAGAATATAAAGCTACATGAAAAATATTTTTCAAGAATTAAATAAAGTAAAAAAGAATGATAAAAATCGCATAAAGATACTATATAGAGGCCACAACAGCTCGAATAGAGTGTGATGAAACCCAAACAAAAAAGGGAACCGAATTTGAATGTATCAAAAATGCGAAGGAGCTAAAGAGAAAGATCTCAGAAATCAGGGGCAAAAAAAAATTAAGGGCAAAACAGCAAAGTTAAAAAAGAGAAAAACAATGTGATGGGGTGAGAATTGAACCTCAAACCTCTTAGTCGTAGCCTCCCCCATTTCCATCTCGGCTACATAGAATTTATGTTAGTTTTAGTATGGCACCTACTATTAGCTATTAGTTAAGCGAACAGGTAAAGAAACCCTAGGACCTGTGGCCTGTGGGGACACGTGCCCCCACGGGTCCCTACGTGGGTCCGCCCCTGCATGCAATACAATCTCACGTTTGTAGGTCCCTTTTTAGGGCATGGATTGAATTAGGACCATTCTCCATTATTTTCCACCCAATTGTCCACCCTCATCATTTCGTGATGATGCTTTTAAAGGGCCCATTATTTTACCCATTTTTCCGTAATCTTGGTTAGCTTCTCCGGGGGGAACAATGCAACAATCACTTTTGAAATTAAAATTTATAGGGCTTTAGGTCATGGTCAGGTGGGTTTAGACCTCTTTCATTATCCGTTTACGTTAGGTAGTTATTGTACTTATCACATCTTCATGACGTATCAGTGTCTTGTAATGACTAACGTATATCGTAGTCTACTTCTGAAAAGTAAAGGTGAATAGTCCAATGGGTCCCCTTAGTCCTTAGAAGATCTAGCTAGAAATATTTCAACTCATTTGTATATCACTGATGTGGTCATATGTGTGTTACAAGTGGATGTGCTTTTAGATTATGCTACCAAGAAGTAGATATATGGAAGTACACATGCATACACAATGTACAACACATGGACAATGGGCCATCTTGCAACAAAAAGAAATGGACAATGGGTCATGGTGCCATGACTTTATGATACAAATACACAATCCAACCTTTAATTTTTTTTTTTTTTGTTAAAGAATCCAACCTTTAATTATTGCACTTAAATCATACAACACTAAACAAGTCAAATAATGTATGAGATGCCTCTAGATATTAGAGAGAGCAAAGTGTGAAAAGGAGAGAGAGTTGACATGCTTTGATTTGGGACAACTACTTAGTTACTTTTAAACGCAAGCATAATGGCCCAATAGAATTCTTCTTCCCTCATCTTTTTTAGAAAGAGAAAGATGATGATTAGAGATAGAGAAGAAGAAAAATTAGTATGAATTAATTGTTCTAACAGAGATACAAGAAAAGCCAAACAAACACTACATCTAAGATTCCAAGATGGTCGGCTGGTTCTAATTATAAAGACAAAAAAAAGTATATCAAATCAAAATGAAAGACAACAAAACCTTATCTTCCTCCCTTCTTCCTTTCTCACCATCATTACACCAATCTATTTCTTCTCCAATACACTCATTATCTTCCTTTTCCACAGAATCAAATACCATAATACCAAATCATTGGTAGGGTCCATGTGTCACTAATAAATTCCACGTGGAAATTGTTTCACTTGGACACATGTAATCATCTGAACTAAATTAACTAAAAGTATCTTGGTTTTCATATACTCTCTAAAATCCGGGTGACATTTACAATTTGGATTTCAAAAAGCAGATAGAATCCATGATTTATTGAACTTGAAGTTATAGAGAGTATAAATAATGATTTATAGGGTAGTTTACTAGTTTGTATAGACTTTATTAATATAAACAAAATAGTTAACGCTTAGTTACACGCATATCATATATTATCATTTGATGTATCACAATTTTGAATATGATTACAATATTTCAAAAAAAGAAGAAACTTGATTCACGTGAATTAGGCATCACCTCTAAATTTCTAATAGATTGCTTGTATTTCATTATATACCGTACCGATAAAGTTCTAAAATACGTAAACTAACGTAAAGAGTATGCTAAATAATGTCGGACACGGACCTAACGCCATCCATTGGATCTGCCCTTTAGCGCGGAGAAAACACCAACCGTCAGATCTGGACGTGTTCCCTTTGCGAGAATGGCCCCCAGACAAACTTTTCCGTATTGCCTTTTGGTCCCTAACTTAACCATTTTCCGTCCAAACTTCAGACTTGAATATCTCATTCATCCGGAATCGGATTTGAGTGATTCTTGAGTCTAAACTTAAGAGCTCGACGAGACGAACGCAATGGTGTGCTTCGTTTCTGAGTTTGACGACTTGAACCGATCTAAAATCGGCTCCGATTCCAACAATCCCCTACATGAATGAATATTCGAGATTTCCTATCATGCAGACTTACTAGACTGACACACTAACACTGACAGAGGTTAGAGGCGGAATTTCGCTGCATCGGGATAGATAGCTTGCGGCTTTGAATCTTCCGTAGTGAGTAGCCATCGGGTTTACAAAGACCTTAGTGAACTATGTCTTGAACTAGGTCCCATGAGTTGTAAACCAACGAGTAACTATCACACAGCTAGTTCCTTACTTTCAAAAGTTCTCGGTTGTGTTCATTTCGGCACTGAACAACCTGGTTTTCATGTGTGCTCTAGAGAAGTCGGCCATTACGACCTTCTCATAGAACCGACATCAGTTCGCACACATATAGGTTATCCGTAATAAGGTATTCTGCTATACCTCACGTTAGACTCAAGTTCTAAGTTTTCGGATTCATTAAAAGCTTAACGCTTAACCTCTCATTGCAGACAACACTGATGTCATCCTAGGAATGGGTAAGAGATAAATCTCTTTCAGTGTTCTGTTCGATTCAGTATATAACTTCAGTTTTCCCGTTGAACCTACATCTTGGGATCTCCAGTCACATAGGTTGGGTTTCCGTTATGACTTTACTCATTTACTTTAGGCAAAAGTCCCATTCCCCTTGATGAAGCAATTACTAACTCTCTAGGTAACCCTTTTGTAAATGGATCCGCTAGGTTATCCTTAGATTTGACATAATCAACTGTTATGACTCCTTCTGAGAGTAATTGCTTTACGATGTTATGTCGTCGACGAATATGTCGTGACTTACCGTTATACATTTTACTATGTGCTCTTGCAATAGCTGCCTGATTATCGCAGTGTATTTTTATTGCAGGCACCGGCTTAGTCCATATAGGAATGTCCTTCAGGAAGTGTCGCAGCCACTCTGCCTCTTCTCCTGCTTTATCCAGAGCAATGAATTCTGAATCCATTGTCGATCGAGCTATGCATGTTTGCTTTGAGGATTTCCATGATATGGCAGCCCCACCCAGTGTGAATACGTATCCACTGGTTGACTTGGTATCATCAGTATCTGAGATCCAGTTGGCATCCGCATATCCCTCTAATACTTCTGGATATTTGGTATATAATAGCCCATACTCTTTTGTCTGTCTCAAATACCTGAGTACCCTTACTATAGCCGTCCAATGTTCTTTACTTGGATTGCTAGTAAACCTACTCAATTTGCTAACAGAATAAGCTATGTCTGGACGTGTACAATTCATCAAGTACATCAGACTTCCGATAATCTGTGAGTACCTTAACTGGTTTACTCCTTGACCGCGATTTTTCATCAAATGCACAGTCGGATCTATCGGTGTCCGAGCTAAACTCATATCATTCTTGTTGAATTTTTCTAGAATTTTCTCAACGTAGTGAGTCTGAGATAATTTTATCCCATAAGAGCTTCTAGATATTTTTATTCCGAGAATGACTTCGGCCCTACCTAAGTCTTTCATGTCGAAATTCTTCGACAACATTTGCTTAGTTGTTTTTATGACATCTATATTATCTCCCATAATAAGCATGTCATCTACGTACAGACATAGGATTACACATCCTTTAGCAGTGACCTTAGTGTAGACGCACTTGTCACATTCATTTATTTTGAACCCATTTGATAACATTGCTTGATCAAATTTCAAGTGCCACTGCTTAGGAGCCTGCTTTAAACCATAAAGCGACTTTACTAACTTACACACTTTCTTCTCTTGGCCGGGTACCACAAACCCTTCTGGTTGAGTCATATAGATCTCTTCTTCCAGTTGTCAATTTAAGAAAGCTGTCTTTACATCCATCTGATGTATTTCTAGATTGTGGATAGATGCTATCGCGATTAGCAATCTTATTGACGTGATTCGAGTAACAGGAGAGTAAGTGTCGAAATAATCTAGACCTTCTCTCTGTCTGAATCCTTGAGCCACAAGTCTGGCTTTATACTTGTCGATTGATCCATCCGTCTTCAATTTCCTTTTAAAGATCCATTTGCAACCTAAAGGTTTGCAACCTATCGGGAGATCTACTAACTCCCATGTATGGTTATTCATAATGGACTCAATCTCACTGTTCACTGCCTCTTTCCAAAAAGGAGCTTCTGGAGTTGACATAGCTTCTTTATATGTTAGAGGCTCACTTTCTAACATATAGGTTAGAAAATCAGGACCAAAGGTTTTTTCTACCCTTGCCCTTTTACTCTTTCGAGGCTCTTCCGACTTGTCCTCTACTAGATTTTTATCTCTTTCAGAGATTTCTGTATTTTCTTCGTTTCTGACTCTTTTCAGAGATTTTTCCTCTGATATAGATTTACATGAAAATATATTTTCAAAGAATTCGGCTTCCCGTGATTCTAAGATTGTATTCACATGTATATCTTCTATATCAGACTTGTGAACCAAGAATCTGTATGCACTACTGTTTTCTGCATATCCAACGAAAATACAGTCTATTGTCCTTGGTCCTATTTTGACCCGTTTAGGTAAAGGCACCAGGACTTTGGCTAGACACCCCCACACTTTAATGAATTTAAAGGATGGTTTTCTGCCGTTCCACAACTCATAAGGTATCTTACCTGTTTTCTTGTGAGGTAACTTATTTAATAAGTAGTTGGCCGATAATATTGCCTCCCCCCACAAGTTCTGAGGTAATCCAGAACTGAGTAATAATGCATTCATCATCTCTTTCAGAGTTCGATTCTTTCGCTCTGCTACACCATTTTGTTGAGGTGTATAAGGAGCAGTAGTCTGATGAATAATGCCACTTTCGGCACAAATTTCAGCGAAAGGGGATTCATACTCTCCGCCTCTATCACTTCTCAAAATCTTAATTTTTCGATTAAGTTGATTTTCAACTTCATTCTTATAGATTTTGAATTTCTTTACTGCTTCATCTTTACTTCTTAGCAAGTAAACGTGACAGTACCTTGTACTATCGTCTATGAAGGTGATAAAATACTTTTTACCTCCTCTAGTCTGAACCATTTTTAAATCACATATGTCACTGTGAATTAACTCTAATGGTTCTGTATTTCTTTCCACAGAATGAAAAGGAGTCTTTGTCAATTTAGACTCTACACATGTTTGACATTTTTCCGAAGAATTAATATCAAACTTTGGGATTAAGTCCGTGTGCATTAACTTTCTCAAAGAGTTATAATGAGATATTCAAGTCTGAAGTTTGGACGGAAAATGGTTAAGTTAGGGACCAAAAGGCAATACGGAAAAGTTTGTCTGGGGGCCATTCTCGCAAAGGGAACACGTCCAGATCTGACGGTTGGTGTTTTCTCCGCGCTAAAGGGAAGATCCAATGGATGGCGTTAGGTCTGTGTCGGGCACGGAGTAGGATAACCCGAAACTTCATCCAACGGCTGATCTTTTTAGATTTCGGGCTAATTTCGGTATAAGCCCATCAGATCTAACGGAGGGCGTTTCCTCCGCGCTTTTGAGAGCGATCTGATGGTCCAAATCTCAACCGACACGAACTGTAGGGAATGAAGTGATGCGTCACTTTATTCCTTAACAGATGCGTCCCTAAAACCCAACAGAAGTGTCCCTTATGAATGCATCTATTCGAAACCTATTTATAGGAACCAAATATTTAGCAGAGTTTTCAAGGAGTTTCATAAGCAAGAAGTTTGGTCCATTTGCATAAGTCAGAGGTTAGTATACTTTCAAGTTCGACTGCTTTCGGATTCGAAGTACCATTGAATCGAAAGGTTAATCGTTGTATCCTGGGAGACAAACGCCGGTAACTGTTTGGTACTATACAGGGCGTCAATTGTCTTAAGAAAAGAGGAATACCTCGCCTCGATTAAAAAATTATTCTTCTTCTTATTCTCCGACTTTTCTTTTTCTTTTTAGCCTATCTGATTTCTTAATCAAAGACATTCTGATTTTCCAAATCAGAAGTGTGTTGATTTTTTAAAGTAATAAATCAGTAAACACAGAAGGATACAATTCCTCTTTCCGATCTTAAATCGATAGTGAGATTCGACTACGAATCATCTGTTCTGGATAACAGACATTATCGGTTAGAAATACGAAAGATATTGAGTTGTTTTATTCCTTAGTTTTTCTCCATTAATCTGGAAAGAAAGTGTTTTTGATTAATTTACAAATAAAATCAAAGTAGTAACCAGTTTCACTAGTGATTCGGTTATAGACTCGCTGAGTCAATTCGTTGAATCGGTACACCGAATCCAACAAATAAGGTCTTTCAGCTAATAGGCAAAACAATGTCTTATTGTCAAATAACAAAAAAGAAGGGGAATGTCAGGTGTTAATCGAGGCAATAATAAACGACAGTGGAGATGATATGCCCGGGAGAATCCGACCATTCATTATTGAAGCTAGGGCTACAATCACTAGTTCTCGTTTAAGGACGCTCCAGTACTGCTCGTGAGAATCCAACTCTGAGACCAGGTTATTGGCTCACTCGGCATTGGAACCAGTACAATTTTAAGCTTTTCGATCCAGTCCTTGTATAGGTCTAAGTTTCTCGATTGGTACTCTTATTAACTTCTGTTTGCACTCTTTTAAGCTTTGGCTATTAATGAAGTTATGAGTTTCCAAAACAAAAAGTCTCAATAAACCTATATAACAAAACATAACTTGTTTTGCTTACTGGAACACAATGGATGCTTGCTGACTGGGACAAAATAAATGTCTTCATCTCATCTTCCCTCACTTGGTCTCTTCCCACAAAAGTCTTTCACTTCCACAGGACAAAATAATGACTCGTAACATTAAACATTTAAGTTTACTCGATTTGAAATAATCACAATGCAATCCAACTATTCAGAATAAGAGTGGCAAAAGTAATAAGACAAAACAAAAAAGCTTCCGATATTATTAAAGAAACAAAAATAAAACGGTGTATTTAAATTAAAATATAAGGTTAAGAGGAGTTTTATTGAAGGAGCATTTTTCCCCTTTTCTCTCTCATTTATCTCACTGATTTCTCTCGTATGGTTCCGTCTCCTGTCTCCTATCCACTCTCCATTTTTATTAACATTATCACCACAACATATTTGTGCAAACACGGGTAAAGTGCTCGATGGAAGTGTTTGCGTCGGAGGCACGGATCATATTTAGTGAATATACATGGAGGAACTCATATTTTTTTTTAGAACTTATTATTTATACCTTTAGTAACTTAAATTCCTATGAGAATCAAATCTAAAAGCATCTCCCATGAGACACTCTAACAAACACTCTAAAGGTCTTAATTGTCAAGTGTCAATGAAAGTGTTCTTTCCGAAGTGTCAATATAGAGGTAAAGGGTTCGAGGCATGCTGACAATTCAAAAAATAAATGTAGAGACACTTAAAACTTTTTTTTGTCTCCAATGAAGATCTCTAATGTATCTCCACTTAATACACATGTCACTCTTAAATTCAATAGATAAAAGTAGTTACAAAGCAAATGTTTCCATTGGTTAAAATTTTAGAGTCTCAAAGAGACACTCTTACTTGAGAGTCTCTATTAATAAATGCTTCACATCATCTTAGAGTGTCTAGTTGAGTGCCCTATTGAAAAATCCTAAGTGACACTCTAAGTTTTAGAGTTTGAGTGTTCCATTGGAGATGCTCTAAGAGCATCTCCACTGGGGTACTCTCTACAGATGTGCTGACTTTTTGTGACTAACTATTTCCGACGGTATCCACAAAAGGCGTCGGAAAAAAGACTATTTTGGACGTGTTTATTGATTAACTATATGATTACATCATTTAAGCTTAAGTGGTGATTAACTAAAATGTGTAATATCAAATTTCCAACGTACACATGTTTTGGGTGATTAGGAAAGCACCATTTTTGAAGTCAATGGCTTTCTAATAATTATATCAAATTACTTTGAATGATTATGATAACAACAAAGAGTGAGATAATATTTTTGTATGTATCAATTTGATCGAACCAGTCATAAGAAATAAATTGATAACTAAAGTATGTCATAAAAAAACTAACAAGAAAATAAAAGTACCAACTAATAATTCTTAATTTGTACTAATATATATCTTTCATCTTCAAAATTAATAATTAATACTTTGCATCACTCATGATAATTCTCATCTCAATTAACATCCTCCAGCCAAATCAAACCATATTCATTAACAAAACTTATATTAAATAACAATTGTGAACTAATTAACTTTTGACACCAATTACACACAATAGATCATCACTTACATATTGCTTTTACTTTTAGAATGTCGGAAATAAAAATAATAATTGTACTATCTTTTGCTTCCCAAGTATAAAACAAAATCCTAAACCTAATTTACATTTTTGTTGTAGCTCTACGGGAGCTTGACAAACATTAAAACTTTAACGTATTTGAATGAAATGAAAATAACTCTTAATTAATTATTTTCGGTAAAATGACTGGTGACAAAAGTAGATTAGCTGTCTGAGTGATGATTCATTGGGGTAAATTACACAGTTTTAGTTAGAAACATTAGAGTTTTGGGTTAGAGATCAAAGTAAAAGAGAGGTATAGATTAGATTGACATTTTATGACTCACTTGTGCTTGTTTTTTTCCCCAAAGTGCATGAAAAAATCAAAAGTGAAGGTTAGAAATAAAGCATTTCCAGTTATGAAATAATAATTCAAAATGTAATAAAGAGGTGAAATAAAAAGAAGAAAATTCCAAAACCAATGAGTATGTGTTGCCTACTCAATTTGGGCAATTTGGAAATTATTGTCTATAAATGTACAATCCCCTACATAGAGTTTGGAGTATATCCGCATTATTTACAAAGAATCATTTCATGATTTGGACTTGGTCTGGTGGGTCGGTCCATTGATGATTGAAAGAAAACAAATCAAGAAAATAAAGCCAAAATGAGGATGATTTTAATTTAGAAGTTAAAATAAAGTAAAGATATATTAAATAGATGATGTGGTTGCTCCGGATTTTTAGAAGGTGTTATATTTATATTTATATTTTTTTAAATAAATCAGAATTTCATTCATACATAGGAATTCAATCCAATACATCTTTAACTCCTTTGTGTACAACATGGATTTATTATCGTAAATGACAACACGAAACTTACAAAAGTAATCACAACATGAAGGCAAAGGAGTATGATATTGTTGTCACAAAATAAAAAGATCCACAAATGAGCGGACCCTAAAGGTTGTGAACTTTATTATATTTAATTATATGTAATCAGGATGAACCAAGTAGAGACGAATTACGGTTTCATCAAGAACACCATATCTCAGAGAAGAATTTATGAATGTCACTAGAGACATTGACATTTGATTTCGAAGACGAAGGTTGACTGATTCCATAACTTTACTTGTTGGTCATGTATAATCTTCCTTCCTCTATCATCAACATACGGAAACCCAGATCGATGAGGAAGAGAAGGTGTTATATTGTCATTAAGAAATGGAGATTCCTGATTTATTGAACATAGGCATATTTAAGATAGAATGAGAATAAATAGGTTCTCAGTCCCCATATGATGGCTTCAATACATATAGTCCTTAGCAGGGGCGGTCCGAGCCCAAAACAGCCAAAGCGGCCACTTTGGGCCCCATTGTAACGGAGGGCCTCACATTTTGGTTTTTTTATATCAATTTTAAATAATAATCTATATAATAAAATAGGTGGATGGGTGCTGACTGGAACATACCCAGAGATAAATCGGACCGTCCCTTCCACATCAGCACTATCATCCACCTTTGGATTCAGCCACGTCAGAAGTTGAGAAATTTTAAAACCACGTCTAGAAAGACAAATCCCTTTCTCATGGAAATACGCATCTCTTTCTAGACAGACACATTTCTTTCCTCTATTAAAACCATGGCTTCTCTAAGTTGAGAAATTTTTTGCTTCTTTTGTCAGATTATTCAATGCACGCTGCTAAGGTGAGTATTTGTTTTCATTTGTGTTCTGTATAAGTCATCTTCACATCTGTTTTTTTGAAATCTTCCATGTGAAATGAAATCATGCTGGATTAAATGTTTGGTTTTACTGTTCTTGGTCAGTTTTGATTGTGTTTAAGGTTAATATTTTCTTCTTAAAATCAAAATCTTTCTTTCATCTTTGGTTGATCTTATTGTTGTTGGTCAGACTAGAGTTCAAATGCTGACGAAGTGTTTGTTAAAATGTCTCAGAGAGGAATATTGTATAAGTCGTCTTCACATCATATGGTATTATTCTTTTTAACACTATCTATAAGGAACTAATATCATGTGTCTTGAGCACCGTCTTGTAGTAGATCGAGTTTGGTTCATTATATCTTACACAGTTAATAAAATGATATTATTGGCTCACTATCATTGTGACACTCGTCTACACATCATGTGGTATTATTCTTTTTAACACTATCTATAATGAACCAATATCATGTGTTTTGAGCATTGTCTTGTATATATATATATAGGGCACGAGACATTGTATCAATCAAATTTGACGACTTTCCGTATTTATTATTGTTATATTGTTTATTTTCTTTTGTTTATTTTTTCCTTAAATTTATTATTTTATTGAAATAGAAAGATTTTAATTTCTTTTTTTAACTCTTGAAATTTATTTTGTTTTTTTTTTAAATTAGTTTATTTTATTTCTAAGAAGGATACTGTTATTATTTTTTAAATAGGTAACTTTATTTCTACGAAAGACTATATTTTAAATTTTAAGAAGTATCCTTTATTAAAAAAGGGTGTTTGTCCCAGTCAACGTTTTCCCTTCTGTTTTATAATATATATATATATATATATATATATATATATATATATATCAGTGTTATGTTCTTTAACTACTTTGTATATACATCTTAGAAAGTTATGTTTCAATCTATGCTTTGACATATACCTTATTTATATTTATATTTGTTTATTTCAACATATCATTTGAATTAATTGCTTTAAGAATTAGACAATAACTATGTATAGACATGACTCGAGCAAAAAAGATTGAAACTTTTGTAAGAAAAATAAAAATAGCTTACATGCCATCCCGCTTCTATAGTGTCCATGTTTGTTCCTCATTCACTTGTGAGCCATAGCTGGCTAAGTGAAAAGTGACTATAATTGTAATCATATGTTTATATTTAAAACTTTGTAGTTGTAGTTCAAAAGGTTTCGAAATTCGATTAACCAATAAGAGGGAAAGGACAAAAGTGATGAAAGGGAAGCATATAGCTATATCTATATTTATAAATGTATATATATATATATATATATATAAATATTTATATATATATATATATTTATAAATATATATATATATATATATATATATATATATTTATATAAGTGTTATGTTTTTTAACTACTTTGTATATGCATCATCGATAGTTATGTTTCAATCTATGCTTTGACAAATACCCTATTTTATTATAAACTGTTATATCTTAACTTGAATGATAACTCAATAGTTAAGGTGTTAGATTTTGTTGAAGAAGTCAAAAGTTCAATCAGCAAATAAGCCTTTTAAGAATTTCTTTTTAACCATGTGCTAAATAGGATCCAATTTTTAACGCCTTCAGGGGCCTCTCAAATGTTTGGGTCAACCCTGATCCTTAGGGCCCAAAATGTCTTTGAGATGATAATTATTAAGTTTATTCATGATGTAATAGGTTCATGATGTGTCCACGTCATGTAATGATGTAATGTCTCTTGAATCCATATAAAGAAATATCTTAAATCAAATGATTGTTACAGTGCTTATTCTATTTATAAATCTTGACCCGAGTTAGTATCATGTATTTATGCTTTGTAATGATTACTATTATAACTCTTGAAATTAATGTGAAGAAAAGCTAGTGCGGATGGATTATGTACTTTTAAATGATAAAGCTGTTTGGGATTTAGATCATATCCCTCCTCCCACTGTAAAGCTGGTGTTAAATGAAGTTAACGATCAAACTGTCTTTTCTCTTTTATACCCTCTGTATGCTCTCGGGCTGTGCGATTTTCTCTTGTGGTGGCGCCACCTCTCTTCTCCTCCCTCATTGACGGTTATCTAGCAGTTACTAGCGGTTCTATGCGGTTTCTTCTCTAGGGTTGCATCTGTTTACCCTCCTTTTCCCTTCTTCTTCTTTATATGCTCTTTTAGGGGTCTTAATCCTTTGAGATACAGTCTCTTTTCATCCTTCATTCTCTCTATTCTTTGTTCAATCTCTCCTTATCTTTATCATGTCTGATCACTAAGCCGAATTTCGTTGCCGATTTGCTGCCTTAACAGTGGAAGATACAAACATCCCTCCTGTTGCTATCACTAACTCCATGGTGTTCGATGAAATTCCTAAGAATGGCCTTTTGAAATTCTTCAGCACTAGGAAATTGGACATCAGTCAGGCTATGCTTCGTATATCCAGAGTTCTTCATGGACCCAACAAGTTTACTTTAACTGAAGTGTCCGATAATATCTTTCTTATTCATTTTATTACCTCCTCTGAATTAAGTTTAGCAATTGAAAGTTCTCCTTGGGTTATAGCGGAGGAGCTTGTTGTTATCTTACTATGTAACCCTTGTCTCTCGCCAAGCGATCATTCGTTCGACTTTGCTTGGTTTTGGATCCAATTCCATAGTATTCCTATAGGCCATCTGAATGCCACCACAATGAACAAATTAGCCAGATTATTAGGCAAGTATGAACCGGCTACTCAAGAAGAGATGCCCTAAAATGGAGTGTGTACGGTAGGTTTCGAGTCGAACTCAATTTGACTAAACCCCTCACTCAACGGGTTAACCTTAACATCTCGGACTACATACTCATATCAGTTGAACTGAGAATTGAAAAGTTACCAAGGTTCTGTTCTTCCTGTGGCCGGATAGGCCACTCTATCAAGTTTTGTCCGGCAATTCTCCATTTTGGAGATCTCCTAAAGATGAACATCACTCAGGAACAACAATTATTGGTTCAGAAAGCTATGGAACCACGATATAATGAAGCCTTCCGGGTTCCATTAAATGCGAGGGGATTAGCCAGAGAACACGACTCGTTCTCCCCATTTGACAACCCCCTTACTCGAGGAATTCTCGAATCGGGCCCATCTCATTCTAGTGTTGCTACTTCTCTTCCTTCTATATCTGAAAATTTTGGTGCTTTACTAACTTTGCTTACACATGCAAAACAATCTGGAACAGTGGATCCACCGAACCAGTCAGACAAGGAGAAGACAACTCTTTGGACCAGTCATCTACCCCACCATCTTCTACAGCAATAAGATAATAATGGATGACGGTCGACGTCGTACTTCCAAAAGGCCGGCGAGATACATATTTGAAGATAATACCACTGAAAGGGTCACGACAACCCCAATGTCGATGGAGCAGTGAATTGCCTAGGATGAAATTGTCGCGGACTCAGGAACGGCCCGACAATATCGACTCTAAAAGCGTTCCTTCACTCCACTCATCCGGCTTTAGTGTTTCTTTCTTAAACTCACCTTTCCTTTCTTAATTGTATTCCTTCTTTAGTTAATTTTGGTTTACCTAATTACCTTAGAGTTCCCTCTATTGGTCGTAGTGGTGGCCTTTTACTGTACTGGTATAATAATATTAACATCAATTCTCATTATACTTCTAGCAACTTAATTCATATTACTATTACTACTGATTCTTATCCTGATCCATGGGATCTTTTATGTATATATGGTCCCCCAGGCTTACTGACAGAAATCAATTCTGGACTGATCTGTCGGACCGTATTCAGACCATTAGCAATCCTATTTGTTGTTTCGGTGATTTCAACACCATTAGTTCTCCTTCCGAGAAATGGGGAGGGAACAATCGTATGCCTTTTATGTCCAGATTTAACAATTTCATGAATAATACTGGCTTACTGGACCTAGGTTTTTATGGTCCTGGTTTTACTTGGACCAACAACAGATCTATTCATCATCTCACTAGAGAGCGTTTGGATAGAGCTATTTGCAATGCTGACTGGCTCTTAAATTTTCCTAATGCGGGCCTCTTCCACTTACCTCGTTATAACAGCGACTATGCCCCCGTCTTGCTTAGACTTCATTCTCAGACCAACATTATATGGTCTATTGCCAAATATGAAATCTATTGGTCTTCCCACCCGAGTTTTCATGATACCTTTAAACGGAACTGGGAATCTTCTACTGGATCCTTCCACTCCAAGGCCACTCAGATTAAATCGGCCCTTCATGGGTGGAGCAAACATACGTTTGGTATTACCCAAAATAGACTCAAAATCCTTAAAAATAGACTGTTACATATTCAGACTTTCTTCCTAATACTAATACTATTGAAGTGGAATCCGACTTTCAGGAACAAATATTATATCTCGAGAAAACCCAACACACAAAGGTGGAGCAACATTCCAAACCGAGGTGGGCCAAAAATGGAGATCACAACACCAAAGCATTCCATCTCTCTATGACTCAACGTCGTCATAAAAATCGAATCTTGAAATTAATTAATCAATTTGGGGAACAAATATCAACAGAAGAGCATATCTCTAAAGAAATTGAGGCTCATTTTCAGAACTTATATCAGGCTGAATCACTCGGTCCTTTTTCTGCTGATTTGTTAAATGCACACCGAGCAGTTTCACCGGAAGATCTAGTTTCCATCTCAAGACAACCGTCAGAAGAGGAAATCAAACAGGTAGCTATGAGTATGGGACCATCTAAAAGCCCAGGACCAGATAGCATACCATGCCACTTCTAACAACACAATTGGGACGTGGTGGGAGCAGAATTGGTAAGATTTATCCAAACGGTCTTTGCTACCGGTACTTTTGATCCCTCTCTCAACCACAATATACTGGCCTTAATCCCCAAGATTCGGTCGCCGAGTAGAGCCACAGATTTCCGGCCTATTGCCCTGTACTGTGTATAAGTTCATCACTAAAATCCTAACCAATCGTATTAGACCCCACTTACAAAATTGCATAAGCTGGACCCAAAATGCATTCGTTCCAGACCGCTAAATTTTAGATAACAACATTATTGCTCAAGAACTCTTGCACTCTATGCACATTTCTAGAGCCAAGAAAGGGGGGTTTGCTCTTAAAATGGATATGGCTAAGGCTTTTGACCGGGTCGATTGGTCATTCCTTGAGACTATACTCTTGGCGACTGGTATCCAAGGCCCGATTTTAGGCCTTATCATGCACTGTGTCACTTCTGTCAATTTTAATATCCACATCAATGGCGGGCTCCATGGTAATATTTCGCCTACCAGAGGACTAAGGCAAGGGTGCCCCCTATCACCCTACGTTTTATCCTCATGGCTCAATCACTGTCTCTACTAATATCTTTACATGAGTCTCAAGGTTCTTTTACAGGTTACAAAGTCAATAATAATTGCCCTCGCATCTCTCATCTCCTTTTCGCTGATGATCTCATTCCTTTTGGTAATGCTACTACTGAAAACCTCCAAGGCATCATTTCCATCATCAACTGCTACTCCAGCTTCTCGGGTCAGGCTATTAACCTGGATAAATCCTCCTTGTACTTTGGACCTGGAGTCCCTAATGCCATGATGGATGCTTACACTCGTGAATTGACTGCGCCACTCATGATGGACCACACCAAATATTTGGGAGCTTTGATCCTTAAACCTGGTAATAGAATTCAAAGCTATGATTGGTTAATCGAAAAATTCAACAAAATGCTAGCTGGTTGGAAGAATAAACTGGTCTCACAAGCAGGGAGAACCACCCTAATTAAATCAGTCCTTAATTCCTATTGTACCTACCCCTTTAGCCTAAAAAAAAAATCCCAAAAACAGTGATTCATAAACTGGAACAGTTTGAAAGATCATTTTGGTGGGGACATAATGTTAATGAAAGGAAGATTCACTTTATCAACTGGGACCTCATTACCAGTTCTAAACAAGATGGAGGTCTAGGAGTACGGTCACTTGAACTAGTCAATGACTCTTTAGTTGCTCATTACCCCTAATTCAATGTGGGTCAAAATTCTAAAGGGCAAATACTTTCAATTGGATGACTTCTGGCCTAGCAACTCAACCAGACCAAAAACTCCATGGCAATCAATTGTCAAGATCAGAGAATCAATGCATAGCAACTTAATTTGGCTTGTTGGTGATGGATCGAGTATAAAGATTCAACAGGACCCATGGGTCCCCAATCGTCCAAATATTATGCCAACTTTCCACAACCCACTTCCAGCAAACATTTATTGGGTCTCTGACCTAATAGATCAACAATCAAACCAGTGGATAGTATCTATACTTCATCAATACTTTGACAATGATACGGCCAATGCTATTAAAAGTATACAATTACCAAACAACAGATGCATGGATAGATTAATATGGATGCCATCCCCTCAGGTAAGTTTACCTCTAAATCCTATTATGCTTCTTTCAGATATATACCTCTTTTACATGATTCAATCACAGACTTTCCTTGGACTAAATTGTTGTCTAAATCTGATATGGTTCCTAAAATCCAAATGTTTATATGGAGACTACTCCATAATGGACTTGCCGTGTTAGGTAACCTAGGCATCAGACTTAACACTTTAAATCAGACATGTTTTCTTTGTCATAATGAAATAGAAACCATAAATCATCTTTTTGGTTCCTGTCCAAAATTTATTATGCTTATCGACCTATTGGATCTCAACCTCAGAAACATCATAACCAGTGATCCTATAGACACCCTTAAAAACATTCTTAGACAAGGAGATAGAAAGCAAAAAGAATGGATCCATTATACTTATCTGTTATGGTTTTGGTGGAAAGCTAGAAACAATCTCTACTTCAATGATATTCAACCAAACTTGTATCAAATCCACCAATCAACTCTTCGTGAACTCAGGTATGCTTTTCTCCCTGCCTTTCCGCAACTTCGACTTCTATTTCAGATCGACATACAGAAATATGGATCCCTCCTAGTCCAGGAACCATCAAGATCAATGTAGATGGAGGATTTACAAATGATAGAGGATCGGCGACAGCTGTAGCTAGATCATCAACAGGGGAAGTACTCTCTTCTTCAAGGAAAGATTTCGCTCCTATCTCAGCTCTCCACAGTGAAATTCAGGCAGCTATTTTAGGGCTAGATTTAGGGGATCAACTCGGCGTAAGGAATTATATATTGGAGAGTGATTCCTCATTGACCGTTGGATATCTAAACAACGATCTGGATAACATCCCGTGGCGCCTTCTCAGACAGATAGAGGAAACACGTGGAAGAATAAGGGACAAGGAGGTGATGGTTACCTACATCTCCAGAGACGCCAACCAACTAGCTCATACTCTGGCTTCGTCACCTTGATTCTTTTTTTGTTTTAGTCCCTCAGTGGTTAACAATTTTCTTTCCAGTCCTTTATTGTATTCTTGTATTGTTTGGTTATCTTTATTATTGGGTTTCCCTAAAAAAAAATGAAGTTAAGTTTCTTTGTCAAAAAGAAAAAGAAAGTTCAAACTATGTTTCTACAGTAGCGTATACTCGTTTATCAACAACGTAAAATGTGAATCCTATCTCTATTCTTGACATATATGTTACTAACTGAATTAAAAAAATTCACGAAGGTCGTGGCAGTTGGTCGTCGATAGGTCGGTTGTTGGCGACCACTTTTCAGATGTCGAAGAAGATAAAATATATAAGTGAGAATACATGGTTGGAAGAAGGAAAATTACAGAAACAAAAATGTTAACCGTTTAATGTAACTGATGGTTCTGAAAAAAAACAATTTTGAATTTTCAAAAAGCAAGAGACTAAAAATAATGCTCGTTAAAAAAATTAACCCAAATAGAAAGTAACCTATGTTTTTTTTAGTTGAAAGAGTAACCTATCCCACTTTTCTACCATAGCGCGCAGTGGCAGATCTGGACGAAGAAGCAAAACCCTGGCTAGAGTCTGGATTGGCTCTAATTTCTCTGGACCTAAACGCTATGACTAAAGGTGGATAGCCCGGATGGTAAAGGCTGCTCCAGCAACACGTGAGGGTAAGGGTCGATTCCCTCGTAAAGTATTGTTTTTTCAGAATTTTTCAACTGGCCTTTCGAAAGGATAATTTCTTTTTTGCCCTTAATTTGTAAATAACTCATGATTTTAGTCTTAATTCGTAACCAACTGACGTTTTGGCACTCAATTTTGTTCAGACTTTTTTTTGCCCCCATTTACTTTTTGCGCTCATTTAGTTGTATTTAATTGTTTTGTTATCCTTACATATATTTTTTGTCTTTCACTTCATCTTTCTCCCTCATATACTTTATCTTTTTCTTCTTCTTCGTCTTTCCCCACTTCCCTCTTTTCCGGTTTCTCTCCCCCTCGTAGTTTTTTCCCACTTCTTTCATTTTCTCAGTCGTTGCGGCGAAAGAGAGTGTCCCGTTTATTTGAACATTTCCTCTTTGTATATAGATAGCTTAAAATGTTTATCATATATTGTTTCAAATATGGTTAGACAAAAGAGTTTGTCTTATTTTTTTTTCACCTGAAATGTAATTCAAACTTTTTTTTTTTACTTCTCAAATCCTAGACATGTCTTTTAGTAGAAACAAAAAATTATCATAAAACGATTATATAAACGTACGAAGCAATTGTAATTGAATAAAAAAATGTATTTATCTTTTGCAGCCTTGCAGGCACTCATACCTTCTACATACAAATTAATATGTCAATTTTATTTAAGTCAGTCATGCCTAGAATAAAATCCTAACTCCGCCCTTGCTAGCATGTACTCAATTATTAACAATGTAAAATGTGAACCTAGTCTCTATTCTTGACACATATGTTACTAAGGGACTAAAATATGTTCTAGTATGATATATATTATTGCGGACAATTAATATGTAATTCTCTACCACTATCACATTAGTATGAATGAATAATATGATGATCATAACATTATAAAAGGAAGGGTACAATTATTTGTGACAAAAACATGGATCCAATTGTCATTTGGATAGTTACTTTTTTCCCATCATAAATTACATATAATGGGAATGGGAGGTAAAAGCCTCTGTCATTGTAGCCGACAAAACATAATTAAATAGATATTCGTTTTTTTCTCCCACAGAAAGTCCAAACATTTGACATCAACTTCAACCTATATTGGCAATGTAAGCAAATATTCGGATTCTTATTCATCAAATTTGTTCTCTCATATCCATTATAAATTGGTTGAAATTTTTGTTACCTAAAATGCCTTTCTCTATGAGCAATATAATTTTCTCTCTCTGTTTTTTAGTTACTTTATTCTTTTCATTTTTCTACTCCACAAAAGAAAAAAGGATGGGAAGAAATAATTATGCTCCAAAAAATTGGTTGAAAGACAAAGTAGAGAATGGAATGTTACTCAATTCCAATTTCAAGTATCAAGTTATTAATAGTATACTAAATGGTATAATGAATTTGGAGAAATGTATTTGTTCGCTCCTAATAAGAGAAAGTACAGGGGAAGCTCACTTATATTGTGGAAGAAAGCAACAGATGATAACTAGGGACGGCTTTGGCCTGTGAGATTTCGGAGGCCCAAAGTGAAGTTTAAGAATATGAGGCACATATGTTCGTAATAAAAAAAAAAGGCCAGCGCTTTGGGGAAAGCTAAATAGTTTCCGGGGTTTGAAATTTTAAAGGGAATATGCAAAATTTTGAAAAATTTCCGGGAAAACATAATGGGGAATATGGTTTAAAATAAAAAACTCTCCCCCTCACCTCCCTCCACCTCATCTTCTCTCTCTCTTCTCCGATTAGGTCGCCGGCCGGAAAATTTTCCGGCCGGCAACCATGAAAAAAAAAAAAAAAAATTCGCTCACTCTCTCTCTCTAGAAACTCCGGCGAAGGGGTTTCCCTTCGCCGGAGTTCCAAGTCTGTTCTTCAACAGATCCGATCTGTTCTTCAACAGACCAATTCTGGTTTGTTCTTCAACAGGCCAGATCTGGTCTGTTGAAGAACAGACCAGTTCCGATCTGTTCTTCAACAGACCGGAACTCCGGCGAAGGGAAACCCCTTCGCCGGAGTTTCTAGAGAGAGAGAGAGTGAGTGAAATTTTTATTTTTTTTCCATGGTCGCCGGCCGGAAAATTTTCCAGCCGGCGACCTAATCGGAGAAGAGAGAGAGAAGATGAGGTGGAGAGAGAGCGAGTTGAGGTGGAGAAGCTATTTTGCTTTCCCCCTAAATAAAATTGTCAAACAAAATTGACAAATTTTTTACCAAGTCTTCACACCCCGGAAACTATTTAGCTTTTCCCAAAGCGCTGGCCAAAAAAAATTGTCGTGTATTCGAATTGTTACGTTTCCCTTACACTTGATGTCGAATTTAAACATGAAACTTTTATTAATAACTATGCATTTTGACTCATACGATTTGACTGAGTTACTCAAAAATGACTCGGGTTCGAGAAGCCTAGGCGGTCTTCAGTCGATCATCCGATTAGGTGGGTCAATGAGATACTCAATCAAAGAACTAAGAAGCCATGATTCTCCCCAAAAGAAGTAATAGAGCAAAAAAATTCAACTTTCTTCTTTATTTTTGATCGTGTGAAGGTCTTAGCTTTAGTTGAGGTCTGACAACGGTCGTGGTGTTGTAGTAATGGTGGTGGTGATGATTGTTGTCGCCGAGGTGTAGTAACGTTGTTGTGGTTGTAATAGCGGAGGTATAGTGTTAGTGTAGGTGGAATTTTACTGATCGTGGTGGTGGAGGTTTAGTAATCGTGATCGGGGTGCCAGTAGAAGTGTGGTGGTAGTGAAGGTTCGATGGTGGTTTAGCAGAGACTAGACAAAGATAAAAAATGTTTTAGTTTTATACCAACTGCATAAAATTTTGCACCAACTGTATAAAATTTCCTCAGAGTTTTTCTCCACCATTTTTATGATTGTAGGTTTTACAATCGGACATCTGAAACATTCGTTGTCTTCTATCGAGTACTCTAATTTAGTTTTATAAAACAGATAAAAAAAAATTACATTCATGATTATTTTACTAATTAACTAACTTACAATAAAAATATTTATCCTCAGTTTACTTTTCCGTCCCTGTAGATCATTCTATTTATCTTTTAAAAGAAAAAATATTAATTATTTATCTACCTAGATTGTTTATCTATTTAGTATGGACTACGAGATGAGTTTTGGTAAACCAAAATTTTAAATGGCGGCAATAAAATATGTTATTTTTTCTAATCACCGTAAACATTAACTATATCCTAACTGACACTGATGATGCATAAAATGTTCTGGTGTTGACTAACATCTGAAGAGTCAAGATCATACCTAAAGTCAACAAAGTCAGACTGACTTAAGGCAGCAGGACCGCTGAGCTCCTGATGGTCCACTGAATATTCCCCTAACTGGGAGGTCGGGCAGAAGAAACCAACCCTGGGAGACGCTCTTGGCATAGACAGATCAGTCCTGGAGTGTTCAAAAGAGTGAGGGGGGTCCACACAGGTTCGGCCAGTGTCTTACGCCCAGAACTGGGAAGGCAGTAGCGCCAAGCTCTATCAACAAGATCTCAGTCGGCCACATATCTCGAAGTGTTTAAGCCAGTTTGGGCTCCACGTATCTGAAGGAGGAAACTTCTCCTTTAGAGTCTATCACACCGGCAAGATATCTACGAAAAATCCTTAAACTTAGGAACTTCCACTTATCAAAGATCCGGGATAGACTCTGAGAGAACCCCTAGATACTCAAGGAAGGAAACTTTTTCTTCGGATTAACGACAACCGCCTCACCACCGCCACTAATCACAGTCGGCCTAACATCGCCTATAAAAGGCCCCCCACATCGTCCTTCACAGGACACGATCTCCTTACCCAAAAAGATCACAAGAAACTCAGAGTTCTCATAACTCGCCCCCCAAAAGGATCAATCAATATTCATTCTTTTACTGCAAAGAGCAGGTTTTCCCCCCTCGGGAATAGACAAACAGGAGCAAAGAGCTGGAGCAAGGAGCAGTAGCAAGTAGCAGAAGCAAGAAGCGAGGAACAGGAGCCAGAAGCTGAAACAAAGAGAAGCAGAGCAGGAAGCAGAGCTGAAAGAAGGAACACAGAGCTAATCAATCCCCACCATAACGGAGGATTCATACATAATGGAGGTTGTCATGCATCAACTCCCTATTTCATGCTGATCTAACGAAAAGCTATTTTTTGACATCAGCATTTGGCGCTAGAAGGAGGGCATCTCTCTAGCAAAATCATCAATTCGGTAACCCGAACCTTATTTAACAATCTTTTCAGACTAACTACTTCCCTGAGTCCCTCAGACAGGCATGTCAGCAGAAGACTACCCGTCCGGCGAAATTCGGGAAACGTCCCTCAATCGCATGATATTCACAGCGGCCCTCAAGCGGCTCGAGGCTGAGAGAAGGCAGCAAGAAGAGATAATCACACAGCTACACAGGAACCTTAGCGCAGCGGAAACCGCGTTAAGAAAGCCGGTGCCCGAAACACTCGAATCTCTGCTCTCGGAAAACCTTGCGGAGACCAACGACCCAGTCGTCCCCCTAACCGTAGGCCTGTGATCGTACTCTGGGTCGGGAGACCCGCGGAAATTCCTTGAAAATTATGCCGCGATAATGAGTTTTTGCACGACCAATGTGGACGATTGGTGCTCGACCTTCGCCACCTTGCTGCGAGGACCCGCCCGGGATTGGTACCGATCGTTAACACCGGAGTCTACGAGGTCCTTCGCAGAACTCGCTCACAGATTCCTCAAAACTTTTGGTAAAGAACTGATCGACAGACGAGCCGCTCACTCCAACCGAGATAACCAGACCAACAATCAGGCACTTCGAGAGATGACTTTCACCATAAACATGATTAGGCGCCTAGCAGAGCTGGCAGAAGAATTCAAAGCATATCAGAAACTTTAATAAAGGAGCTCACGTGGAAAGAAACGGAGCGGGAGTTCGAAAGCAGGGAAGACATCAATGTCATAGCTGGTGGACCAACCCACGAAAGACACAGGGATAACAAGAGGCGCCGGAAAAAATAGCGAAATCATGTCCATACACAACGAAACGACGCCCTCCGTGGTTTTCACCGATGAGGATCTGAGAGGGGTAATCACACCCCACACGGACCCCCTAATGATAACGACGTTAGTGGCTAACTGGAGTATAGGGCGCATCTTAATCGACACTGGCAGCTCCACCGAAGTGATAAGCAGAACATGTCTCCAAAAACTTCAGGATCAAGTGAAGGCTGACGGCTGACGGGATGATCACCTTACCCATATTCATCGAAGAAGGGACGGCTAGCAGAGCCATGATGCTAAGTTTCGTAATCATCGACAAGCTACATGCATACAACATGATCTTGGGAAAAAAAATTCTTGAGAGAATCAGGAGCTATAATATCGATGAACCATCTGATGATAAGATTCTCAATCCCGGGAACAAGTCGCGTGGGCACGGTGAAAGGAGACCAGGCAACGGCCAGAGAGTGTTACGCAGTCTCGACTCGACACTGCAGAAGAAGGGCAACAGTTTCAGCCCCCACGGGTGAAAGAGAGGTCGCCAATCGCGAACGCGCGACAGACATGCAAGAGTAAAGCTGCGCAGGTCACCATCTCATCTCTCCCTTGGTTTTTTATCCTAAATAGATTTCTGCGAATAAAGACGTTAGGCAGGAGAAGTAGCGCTACCAGCTACATATTTTATTAATAAACAAAATATTTTAGCAAAAAGGCGACGCTATAAAAAGAGGAGTCCTAGTGAAACTCACTTTGCTTCGCAAAACATACAGCCTAGTAGCTAAGGCGACGACCAGGAGCTCCAAGGAGGAGTCCTAGCCAAACTCACTCTGCTTCGGCAAAACAGGTAGCTAAGGCGATGACCAGAAGCCTTAAGGAGCAGTCCTAGTTAAACTGAAACTTTCTCGAGTAAAACTGACCCTTCACCAAGGTCCTAAGGAGGAGTCCTAGTTAAACTGACCGTGCTCAAGCCGGCAAATTAGGCAACTCTGGTAGCTACGGCGACGACCAGAAACCTTGTAAGGAGAAGTCCTAGTTAAACTCACTTTACTCGAGTGAAACGCGATCCCCACTGAGGATCCTAAAGATAAGTCCGAGTTAACCTACTGCCCTGGCCAAGGTGATCGGGGGTATAAGGAGAAGGCTGTGCGAAACTAGTCATGCTTAAGCAGATAAAACAGCCCTGGTAGCGAAAGCAACGACCAGGGGTGCGGGAGGAGTCCCGGCGAAAATTAGTTGCGCTCAAGCCAACGAAACCAGCCTTGGTAGCGAGAGCTACGATTAGGGGTCCAAGGAGAAGTGCTAGTTAAACAAGTTGCGCTCAAGTCAACGAAAACCAACCCTGGTAGCGAAAGCCACGACTAGGGGTCCAAGGAGAAGTCCTAGTTAAACTAGTTGCGCTCAAGTCAACGAAACCAACCTTGGTAGCGAAAGCCACGACCAGGGGTTCAAGGAGAAGTCCTAGCTAAACTAGTTGTGCTAAAGCCAACGAAAAACAACCCTGGGAGCAGCAGCCATGATCAGGGGCAAAACCCAGACCAAGAAAGCATTCAAAGCTATACAGTTACACTAATTCGGGTTTCATTTTGCAGAAAGAATTAGTAAGCCTAGGTCATGCTAGAATAGATCTAAGTTATACTTTTTGCAGGGGCAATCATTTGGAGCATGCGTAGTAAGATTAGGGAAAACTGCATTAGTAAGCGTAAAAATAATTAAATTGACTGTTTGTTTTGGTATATGCGTACACACACACACACACACACACACACATATATATATATATAAACAGGAAACATCATTCATGAACAACTATGGCACATCAGAAGAAGATGAAGGAGCAGCAGGGGGACCGCCACCGACCACCGAGGCTTTGATAATCACGGCAAGTAACCGACCACCCCCATGACGGCGAACCAAAAACCCGACAGTCGAAAAAAAGCAGGTTCAGAGGCACTTGTTACGCAGATTAATGAATAAACCAAGGGATAGAGAGGATGGACTACGACTAACGCAGAAAGATTATCATCATCCAAAAGGTTTTGGGGATGAAGGATCTCAATGAAGCCTTAATCGGCCACCTCCATGCTCAAGTTTTTAACAGAGGAATCATTGTCATTCAGAACCATGTAGAAAGAAACGCTCATGTCGCCACCGGGAAGAGTTCCATTAACCATTAGGAGACTCATGGCGAGAATTGCAAGATACTCATACTGAACTTTAAGGCATATTTATAGCACAAAAGGCAATTATGAAAGGGGCACGGCCACCAAAGAGTCACGACGGACATAAGTGAATGTAAGACCAACAGATTGATGCGCGAAAAGGAAATATCAAGAGAAACAACAAAATTAATTCCATTAATTCTCAAGACAGGTCTATTACAGAAGAAATTGCAAAAACAAAATAAAACCCTCAGACAGAAGTCGAGGGCAAGGAAAAACCAAAGCATGTGAACAACCAAGAGAGTAATCAAGCAATTAGGTGGAAGAAAAACTAAGAAAGAAGCCACAATCAGGGTGTGTCATCCAAGTGCGGATGAATTTAAAAGGATTGCGACCGAGATTGGACTTAGTATTGGTAGTGAGGAGGATGGGGTTGTGGTCAGAGCCAAGGCTAGGCAGGTGGGTCGGGTGAGAAGCAGGAATATCCGTGAGCCATTGATGGTTGGTCAAGGCTCTATCTAATCTCTCTTGAATAAGGGATAGACCAGGTGAAAGGGGGCCCAGTGTAACCAATATCATGGAGACCCATCTCGTTAATAACTTGATTAATATTCATAGCGTGGACTGGTTGGGCCTCTCTAGCTCCCACTTTTTCCGTGAGGTGTAGAATAGTGTTTAGGTCTCCTATAACCACCCACGAAGTGTTGTTGTCAGGGGTGTGGTTAGTAAGTTCTTTCGGAGGCTTCATTTTATTGGTTTTATATGGGCAGCCGTAGAAACCCGTGATCATAAGTTGATGCTGGTTTTTAGGCTGGGTGCCTCTAGCATGAATCATGTTGTGGTTCGCATAAATAATGTCAAGGAAGCATGCTTGGGTCCAGAACATCGCCATCCCACCAGCATTGTTAATGGGCTCAACCGAGAACTGATCATAAATGCGGTGGAGGTTGAGTAGTTTCTGTAGATTGGTATTCATGCACTTAGTTTCAGATAGAAAAATTATGTCAGATTTATGTTCTTTAAGAAAGTTCCACAAGTGCTTTTGATTGGCGTGATTGACACATCCTCTGACATTTCATGCAAGGATGGAAATGTCGTTAGGAGTTGAGTGATCTATGGACATAAGAGGCAGGGGAGAACAACCAAAAACAAGCAATTAAATCACACCACAGGAAAAAACAGAGCAGAGCAAAGAAGAGAAGATTAAACCAGTAAATTAAACTACTACTAGCATTATAACTACCATATTACAAAAGAGACACTATGACTAAACTTCTGACAGATAGGTACAGTTTACCATAAGACACAAAAGAAGATGTCTGGATGCTTTAATATCTTATACCAAAAAAGTCAAGACAATCTACATCTCGATCCTCAAAATCAGATAATCTGGCTCTGAGGAACAATTACACCTATGGTTATTGTACCTGTCCAGAGGATGATACTAAACACACAAAACAAAGACCCACAAGAAACTAATAGAAAATCAGAAACCGAAAATAGAAAGACAGAACTAGATGACCACTAGTTAGGATGACTTCTCAGACGGTGGTGAAGCTTCTTCTTCACCCCCCTTGATATAATGTTAAGGCTTTGAGAAAGAACCATTGCTTCCTCCAGGAATCTCATTGCCTCATTGTTGTCTATCAGCATTGCATTGGGTTGATTTGTACTATACATGTGCTCAGAGGAGCTGGTTGACAGAAGTCTGGGGCTCTCCCTCCCTCTCTTCCCATTCTAAGGGAAAATAAGGTAAGGAGGTGTAGGATGATTGACTGGAGAGGGGGAGGGTCTATAAGTTGAGGTACTTCTGGTTCTACTAGTAGTGGGATGATGAGGACCACTTTAGCAGATTTAAAATTAACCCAGTAGAGGATGGAAAAACTACCACATAACTTTTATCGAAGACCACTTTAGGTATTTGTCACTTACACTTGCTTCATAATAAACATAAAACATTAGAAGTATATAAAACTTACAATCTCGAAGTAGAAAAACAACTTAATAATCCAATAAAAATACTTAGGATCGGATATAAGGGAGAATATGCAAGAGACGTATTTTTAGAATTTTGTCTAAATAATAAAGTAACACATCAAAACACTCCTCCATACTCACCTGGATCTAATGGATTGAGTGGGAAAAAAAGAAACAAAACACTAGAGGAAATGATGAAATCTAATGAAAAAGTTGACTTGAGATGAAATTCACCCAACATGTACCCTGATCTGGTCAGAAGCTCAAAGTAGAGAGATCAACCGAAAAGAGTTCGGTCTCCCCGAGCTCAGAACAACGTGATGAGAACAATGTGGTGTGAAAGGCCATAAAACACCAGCGATCCACTCTCAACACAAGAACCGTTATATGTGAGAGGATTTGTCAATGTCATAAGATACGCGGTGTCTTATCACCATATCATCTCAGCCATGCAGAACCACATATTATCAAGATTTATTTAAGCATGTCTGGTTTGCTTTAAAAGGAGATCCAAGGTCTAATTCTAAACTCAGACTTTAAATTCATTCCTGCAAATTGGAAAAACACCTCACTGACTTTGAAAGAAAAAAAAATTATACGTCCTATACACCACTCTCCCTCTCACCTATACTTAACTCTTAATAACACTCTTGTTAGACTTCCATCATCAATTCCTCTAATACAGTAGATGTATTTTTTTTCCTATAAGATTAGAACATTTAACAACTGAAATGACATTATTTAAAATCCTTTATATTTAATGGAGGAATTATTTTCATTTTGGCCCCCTACTTTGTGATCAGCTTCTTTTTTAGCCCCCTATTTTTCATAATTTCAAATTCGGCTCCCAATTTTCAAGTAAATGTCATAATTACACTTCTTAATTTTAAAATAAAAATATTACAAAGAGATTTTTCCACCTCACCTATTTTCAAATAAATGTCATAACTAGCCGGAAAATTTTCTCTTTTTAAAATTTTTTTTTTTGATATTTTTATTTTGAAGTTAGGAAGGGTAGTTACGGTATTTACTTGAAAATAGGGGGGTCAAATTTGAATTTATGAAAAATGAAGGGTAAAAAAAAAAGCTGGTCACAAAATAGGGGGCCAAAAAAGAAATAACTCTTTACGGAATGACAATCATTTTTTAAAAGAAAATCTCAAGCCCCATCCCTATTGTTTAAATTTATTAACAATCATTTAATCCGCACGTATGTTATAACCGTTAAAATGGTCTCTTTTTTCCACACAACCGTTCTTGGATTTAATCTTTCTAATCTGAATAATGTAATTATTTCGACAGAAAATCAAATTCAGAAATTTAGTTTTTTACTTGGAGGATCTCTAATGCAAAATTAAAAAGAATTTATATTTGTCTTACTTGTCAAGTTCCAATTGAGATACTCATTCCTAGGTGGCGAAAATAGAGATCATCAATTCCTTTGTGTCTCCAAAGAAAAATTCTAAACTTGTTTTATTCACTTACGTGACATAGTTATTTTTGTAAAGAAATAATTAGTTATTTTATACATTTATAAGACTTGTTTTTTATTGATTGAAATTCAAATATTGATGAGTTGAACAATTAGAGGTATCTCAAGAGGACACTTAAGAAAATTGAGTGTCCTCTTGAGATATCTCTATTCCACCATCGACACGTCATCTTTGAGATCCTAGTTGAGGCTTGTATTTGAGAGGATCTTTATGAAAAAATTCTAGAATCTTATATGGCACTTAGAGTTTGTAAGATGGAGTGTTGCATCGGATATGCTCTTAACACGCTATAACAACCATAGTTCAACATCGCTCTTTGTGTATTTACTAACCAGCTTGCTTAATAGTTTTCGAGTTAAAGCTCTAGGTCAGGAAATAGGATTTTTCAAAAAGAAAAATGTTGGAAAAGAAGATCTTAAAAAAAAGGTTAAAAACAAGGCATAATGGTGGTGGGGAACATTTCCATTCATGGTCTGCCTCAAGGTGGACACATACATAACAAAGCTTCAAATTCTCATTATTTGCTAATAAAATAATCCAAAAGATACAAAAGTGTTAAGTATGTGGTCATCCAATTCAAAACCAATTGGCAATGAGTGGAGAGGACCTAGACCTTATATTCTTGATTGATAGACACTCCTTCTCCTATGTGGGACTATTCTCACAAAAAACAGTACCACAAACTCAAATGAAAATTTACCGTCTACGAATAGAGTGAGAAAGTCTATCAAAAGAGAATAAAAAAAAGTTAACACAAAGATAAAAACATTTATTTAGATCATGGATAAACTTTGAATTTTAACATGGGAAATTTTAAATGCACTCACCATTTTTGTTATATACACTCACATCTAAGATAATTTTTGTTGAAGTCGAAGGAGATGTGGGTGTGGCAGGTAAAAATGGTAAGTGTATGTAAAATTTCTCTTTTAACATTTTCCATCGCTATTCCAAAAAAAAGTATCTCATTTCTCATTCCGAGGAGTTCATTAATATGGATCTCGTTGATCACTACACATTTTATTTATATTTTGATCGACTATCAGTACCGTTTGTAATCATAATTAAGAATACCGCAAATGTAGTTAAAATACCCTCAAACTTGGGATTCAAGGAAGAAAACACAAAAGAAAGATGTTGTTTAATTTTGAATACTAATGACAATCAGATGATCAGTGGTCCAATCATTATTTTGATGTGTTTTTGTGTTCACATTATTTATTGTATGTTTGAGTTAGTACCCCAAGTATTTTGGTTTTCTTAAAGTTCTCTCACGGGTTAATGAAGCACAATCCGTTATTGGTATAGTTTCTTTTGGATATTGTCTACGATAGTCATTACAAAAGTACGATGACCTAAAATTTATCTAACTACTTAATTTATATCAAAATTTAATAGTTCTGAATTTGTACTTTCGTGGGATCGAACCTGAGACTTTCATATTACGGAATAGGTGCACTACTTGGGCTACCAGTTATTGACAATTATTAGTGTACTCAATTTTGAGAATATATATAGAAAAACGTTTTTTCATGTAGTTTTCATTTTGGATTATATTAAGGTGATATCCATATTTATGCATCTAATTATATATGCTCAATTTAAATTATAATACTAAGAATTGTTCATAGGATGTGATAATATGCAAGTTGAAATACAGTGGCTTATATAATTGGACACGCAAAATAATGAATGACAAACTAAAAATATATACACATGAGTAGAAAGATGAATATAAAAAATTGGGGATGAAAAATATTTTATGCATGCTAAATATTTTTTTGTTTTAGAGTGTTTCCACATAACTAATACCAAGATGTACGTGACGGTAGTTTAAACAGTAATGAAATCACATAATCGCCTCAGTTTTCATATAAAAATATATTGAAGAACAACATTTTTGCATAATTCACCGACTCATTGGTTGTCTCACTTAAAGAGTCAAGAACGAGATTTTGGAAAGAATGTAATAATCATGCATACATTTTTGCAAAGTGCATACCTTAAGAAAAATTATGAATAAGATCAGTTATAGAACACAAAAATTACAATTCCATGGCCTCTCTCTCATCTTTGATGTATTAATCTTCAATGAAGTTTAAGTTTTAGTAATAATAATACTAATAATCTATATAAAAAACAGAAAGAGAAACGATGTCTGGGACAAACATCATTTTTTAATAAAGGATATTGTCTAGAAGCCATTATCAGAATTTAAAATATAGTGACTTATAGTCCTTCGTAGAAATAAAGTTACCTATTTAAAAACAATTATCGTTTCCTTCTTAGAAATAAAATAATTAATTTAAGAAATAGAGAAACAAAATAAATTTCAAGGGTTGAAAAATGAAATTGAAATCTCTCTCTCTCTCTCTCTCTCTCTCTCTCTCTCTCTCTCTCTCTCTCTCTCTCTCTCTCTCTCTCTCTCTCTCTCAATAACATAATAACTAATTTAAGAGAAAAGAAAGAAAAAAGTAATAATTAATAAAAAATCTCTCTCTCTCTCTCTCAATAAAATATAACAATAAATTTCGTAACATTTGATTGATACAAGTGTCCGTGTCCTAGGGCACGGGATATACCCTAGTAAGAGCATCTCGAATGCAACACTCAAATGGAAAAACTTAGAGTGCCACCTAGGACTTTTTGAGTTTTTTGTAAAAAATTCTCTCCAATGCAACACTCAATTTGGATCTCAAAATGACGTGGCATCATTCAATATTGAGATATCTCAAGAAGAAACTCAATATTTGAGATTTCTTTTGAGGATCTCAATTGGCCACTCAACATTAAAAGCAAATCTAACCATCTAAAAAATGACACCTATGTTATTTTTGGGTTTTTAGAGTGTTGCATTGGAGATGTCTTTTGAATTGAGGATCTCAACATTGACATCTTAGAAATATGAGAGGATAAAGCCATTAATAGGGAGAAAAAAATGTATAAAAGGGGGGCACATCTAGAATCATTTATCAACAAGGGGGTACAAGAGAAAAAAGTTATTATATTAGTTAGTAATAGATAAAGTATATAATATTATGGTGGGGTTTTCAAGTCAACCTATAATTCCCCACTTGATAGTATTTATTTTCTTTCTCCTACTCATTCACTCCTTCTTTGATTAATGATCATAGTCACCCACTTCTAAACTCTTAAATTCAATTTCTTCTTTCTTTCCTCCTAAGTACTTTATCTCTCTAAAGTTCTAGAGTGAAAGTTTCTTATGATCTTCAATAAATCAAAGATTTGTAACAAAATGGGTCTTAATCCTCATGAAGATATTTGTGATACAGGTTTATGTCTTGGATTAAGTAAAGTATATGAAAGGAAAGCTGATACTCAAGATGTATTGTTGAATTCTAATGATGAGCACAAAAACCCTAGCTTTGGATTGACAACTACAACATCAACAACAAGTCTTGAGCCAGTATCACTAACATTAGGGTTTTCAGATGTTGATATGAATATTAACAAGGATAGACCACTTTCTTGTTCTCCTAATAGTGGTTTGTCTAATTCTTTTTCTAATACTACTAGGTCAACCAAGAGAGAGAAAGAATTGGTAATAGGGTTTCATGAAGATATGGAAGTAGAGAAGGTTTCTTCTAGGGTTATTAGTGATGAAGATGATGAAGGTAGTGCAAGAAAGAAACTTAGACTTACAAAAGAACAATCTGCCCTTTTGGAGGAAAGTTTTAAAGAACATAGTACCCTTAATCCTGTAAGTCTCTCTCACTCGAAAAATGTTAGGAAACAAGAAAAATAGACAGACTCTAGACAGAAATCTTATGTGGGTCATTGTAATTCGTGCTTCTAATGATTATAATCTCTCAAATCACGAATCACGACAAACCATATAAGATTTTTGATCTGCCTAATTTTCTTGTTCCCAGGCATCACTCCTCTCTCTCTCTCTCTCTCTCTCTTGTCATCCTAATGAAGTGAACTTTCCTGAATGATCAGAAACAAAAACAAGCTCTGGCAAAACAACTCAATTTAAGGGCTAGGCAAGTTGAAGTTTGGTTTCAAAATAGGAGAGCAAGGTAAATTAACTTATAATTACGTAGTAATAAATTAATTATTTGGAGTATTATTATCTTATTTAATTAATGCTCTAACCATTTAATTACAATTTGTAATGATAATTAAAGGATTTCTTTTTTCAATTAATTGACAGGACAAAGCTGAAGCAAACAGAGGTGGATTGTGAGTTTTTGAAGAAATGTTGTGAAACTTTAACAGAAGAAAATAGGAGGCTATATAAGGAACTCCAAGAATTGAAGGGTTTGAAACTAGCATCAGCACCACCACCACCAATGTATATGCAACTTCCGGCTACCACCCTCACTATGTGTCCATCTTGTGAGAGGATTGGTGGTGCAGGAGGTGGCACTAGTGGTGGTGATAATTCTTCTAAAAATTCATTAACAATGGCAGCTAAAAGTTACATTTATAATCCCTTCAACCGCTCATCTACAACTTATTAATTGTCAGATAAATACGTAGATAAATAGATAGATAAATATTTACCCATAATGACCCGTTTTTTTAATCGGGGCTTGGGAGTTCTATATTTATAAACTATGTTTTTAATTTTCTCTCTATATATAACTTTGTTTAACTCTCTTATTAGATTTTTAAATTAATGATAATATAGTTAATTTGATAATATAGTTAATCATTTTACGTTCTCACTTAATATAAAATACTAAGTTAGGGTTGTGCATCTCTCTCCTTCTCTTACTCTTCTCTCTCCCATGATAAATGACCTATGAAGGTCATGGGTTTTAAGGGTTGTTTTAATGGCTCTAATACCTATTTGTTTCATTACAGTTTGTATGCTCTAAATAAATTACATAGTTGATAGACTTATGTGTGAGTTTAGGAGTGATGTAGTATTTATTATCATTGATAGTAAATATTTAGTGGTTGTGAGTTGGTAATTTATCGGCATCCTCTTTTATGCGTAAATGATGTGCTGTAATCAACAATAAAATTATACCGATAACAATAATAAGTATGAGAAGAAAAGTTATATCTTCTCTAATTAGAAGTTAAAAAATCAAAGGATATTCATCTTTATTGATAAGTTTAAGTAGATGTACTAATTTTGGTTGTTAGCTAACAAAAAAAATAAAAAATAATGGGAATGACAATTATTAGATTAGGATAGATTAGTTGGATATCATAAGGTATAATTGTATAAGTTTGAGAGAGAAAGAGATGAGTGTGTGGGGTCAAGTTTAAGTGAAAAAGGTTAAGAAGGTGGTAATGATATATGTAGATAAGTAAGCGTGTGGGGCAAGAAATGAATTGCAAGGATCTTCCTTTTATGAGATAAACAGGTGGGGTCATCCCCATACATGTCTTTACCACCTATGTCTCATTTAGCTTCCCTACCTTCTCTCTTTGTTCTTTTAATCAGACATTTTTTCCATCCCTTAATTTCTCATCCCTCCAATTTTAGTGACAAGTCTTTAATGTAATTCTCTTCTTTCAACCACCATTATAGGTAAAAGATAAAGAGAAAATAGAAGAGCATATTACCACCAAAGCAACAAAAGAAAAGTAAACAATATCATTATGACATTATATGGCAAAAGAAAACACTTAGGAGAGCTAATCTTAGGACTAATCTTGGACCTGTCTCCTTAAAAAGTAATGTTAGGAACAAGAAAAATTAGGCAGATTCCGAATAAAAGATTATGTGGCGGTTGCAGTCATTCGTGGTTCAGTAGATCAAAACTATCGGACGAAGCATGAATCACAACAAACCACGTAAGATTTTATCCAGAATCTGACTAATTTTTCTTATTCCCAAACATTTTTCCTTCCAAAATTCCATAGACAGTTGTAAATTTGCTATAGGCAACTCTGAAATCTTCATTTCGACCGAGCTAGACTTGTTATGCGAAGCAGGCACAAACCTAAATTAGGCGGCCCATGGCCACGTGAAAGGTGTTGGGCTAACTTCGGCCCAAAGTCAATGTAGGGATTGAGGGTGCCTAGCTACATCATGGATGCCTATAAAATGTCTGGCCAGTCCAATGAAACAAAGGGAAATTTATGGGAAATCTTATGTCCACTTGCGGCTTTTGTTATATGCACTCGCATCTCCTTTGACATGAACAAATAATACTATGTTTGTGCATATAATAAAAATGGTAGCAGTTTAAAATTTCTCAAATCTTTTACACAAGTTTTTTCTATTCATATACAGGGATATTTAACACATCACCCAAACCCATAATTTATTAGTCATACATCTTTCTCATTGTTCGTCGGCAATATATCCGTATTTCAGACTTGGTTGGAAAGTCGCTCTCCCTCTCTCTGCCTCCCTCTTTCTCTCAAAACCAAAAGATATTTACTATGGAGTAATTTCTTTCGGGAAGATGGTATCTAAAAACCAAAAGAGTTACGTAGACTATGGTATTTGAAAACCAAAAAGAATTTAGATTTATTATTGTAGGGTTACAACTATGGAGTAATTTCTTTTCTTTTGGGCTTGTAGTAAAAGTATTTTTGTTCCGGTAAAATAAAAAATTATCAAAAGTATGTTTGACAAAATAGCTACTTATAAACACTATTAGGAATTTTTTACTGTATTTTTTTCCAACTTGCCTTGTATAGGGCCCCATTTTTTGGTTCCGCTTGGGGCCTCCCAAATACTTGGGCCGGCCCTGGTTAAAATTTATGGTTGAGATTTTTCCTTTGGTGAAGGATATACAACAAATATGTTAGGAATGTTAACTCGGTTAGCAAGATAGACACCTATTTCCTAAAAAAAATCACTTGGAAAGCAAAAAGATCATCGAAATTGGTATTTTCAGGATTATCCAATTAATTTCTAGAGTCGCATGGAGGCAACAAGTATGGTATTACTTGTCTTTTACGATTTCAAAAAAACTAAGGATATACTTGATGAAAGAAAAACTGAATAGTTTCGAAATTTTAAGGAATGTAAAGCTGACGTTGAAAAATTTTCTAGATTGCAAAATTGAACTTTCTATTGGAAAATATTGCAAAGAATATGGCATTGACCTTGAATTGAGCGTACGACACAAACCACAACAAATAGTGTGAGTGAAAGGAAATATTGGGATGCATACTTAAGAAAAAAATATTTGCAGCATGACTTATCGGTTGAAGTTTCTTCTGTAGTTTATTTGATTAATAGATCTCCTACGAAGAGTCTACAAAATTACACACCCCATGAAGCCTGGTATGCTGTGAAGCTGGATGTTGGTCATGCAGTGAGGAAAAAGTTTGATAGTCAGAAAAACATCTTTTAGGCTGTAGTGTAAGGAGCAAAACCTATAAATGATATAATCTGAAAACCGTACTAAAACTCTTACGAGGCGATCAAATGAAGATTCACCTTAAAGCACCACAACATAAATAATGAAATACAGGAGTTTGTAAATGAAAAATTATCCATGTGAAGTATTGTAAGATGAACGATCAGTTGGTAGACGTGTTCACAGAGTCTTTAAGCGTAGAAGAATCATGAAGAACTATTGCAACTTTGGGATCAGAAGCAAATGTACGACTTGGAACAAAATAACTTTTATATTTTTATTAGGCACTGAATTAGAATATTAAGTTATTATTATTATTATTATTATTATTATTATTATTATGGTATTTGACAAATCAAAAACCATATGAATTCAGATAGAATTGATCGAGATATATATTGGGGATCTATAAATATCTAGAATCTTTAATTCATTTTAGAAAAGAAGTGAAAAATAAAGTTTACTGTAAAGTAATTTTAGTCATCACCTTTTCCCGTTCTCTTTTATTTCTAACATGGAGTTTCTCCTGAAACCTAGTTAGCGAAACAAGGATAAAAATAGGGAAGGAACAAGAAAGAGACCCACTTGTGCAGCTCCTCTATTTGAGGCACCCGAGCAATCGGCTTGATATTCCGCTCTTTAGGCTAGTTAAAACCGAGTCTAAGACTCCTCTTGATCATCCTTTGACGGTAAAGATGAAAAACTCCTTTAGACTAGATAGGTAGCTGAGAATTATTCTAAAGTTAGAGTCCTTTTATAGAGACCTATTCGAAATCTAATGAAAATTTTCGGCAGTTTCTATTATAACGAGGTCTATTTATAGAGACTTCTTAAGTTAGAGTCCTATTCGAAATAGGATTCCTAAAAAGAGAAGAAAACATTAATAAATCTTTATCAGAACTGTAATCTGATTAGAAGGGAGGAATCCTACTCACATAAAGGTTCGACTAAGTATCCCATTTCTAATGAGAACCCATTACCTTTGGGTCGGCCTTAGGCTCGGGACATGCGGCCAACCATCGTTTTGGCTCCGGTGCCTGGCCCAGTTGTGCCTCCTTGGGTCTGGCTCCCAGCTAGCCTGTTTAGACATCTCCTTGGCCTGGATCCAATCCTTGCCCATGTCCCATTTTCTCTAGTCGTTTTTCCTGATCGAGTCGAAACTCTTCTATGTAACCCGTGGTAGGATCCAATTGTCTTTAGTCGCGAGTCATCGTAGTTGGGTTTTAGCCAAACATTGCGATCCCTAAAACGATCGGACTTGAAGAAGATTTTCATCATTTGTCCTATGCGACAAATTGAGCGCATTGTCATCTTAACCAGAGGACAACTCCTTCACTTGATGGGGGTCGTTGTGGTTGCCCACAAAGGTGGGGGTCCTTGGTTGCCCACAATAAGTAAGAGTGCATTTAAAATTTCAGATGAAGCAAACTGCATGGGCCATAAGCCAACACTTTCAGAAGGGGTTCTATAGGCACTCATGCATTTTTTGTAGACAGGTCTCCTGCAAATCCTTTTCTTCTAGCCATTTTTTTTTTTGCTTTTAGGGGGAAGAATTGAATAGAAGAAAGAGGTAATAACTAGAAAGGTCAAAATAATATTGAAAATGAGTAGAAAAACACAAAACATTTGAAAATTATTATTCAGGTCAAAAAGTATAAAAAGACTAAATTGTCCTTTTTTGTCTTTTTGTGTAACTAAAATATTTTATTTTCTATAAACTTTAAATCAATATAACTTTTGTTTGGGATGTCGGATTTCAATAAAATTTATATATTTAGAAATGATTTTTCATTAGCTTTCTAACAAGATCCACTTTCAACACTTTTTTTTTCAAAAAAAAACGCAGAAAAAAACGGTGTTTTTTCACTTACGTTTTTCTGCAAACACGTGTTTGCACAATCTATTCTGCAAACAACTGTTTGCAGAAATCTGTTATGCAAACAAACGTTTGCAAACAAGTTCTGCAAACATGTGTTTGCATTTGCGATTTTGCAAACTGCGTTTGCATGTGCGACAATGCAAATTGAGTTTGCATTTGCGACATTACAAACTCAGTTTGCACACGTTTACATCTTCACAAAATTTTCATTGTATTCATTAAATAAATAGTTTATATTTACAATAAATAGATACTCAAGAATTGATCATATATGAAATATAAAGGCCAGTGTTTTGGGGAAATAAACAAAGTTTCCGGGGCAATAAATTTTGGGTGGAAACAAATTTTTTTTTGTTTCCTCCAAACATCACCCTTTTAATTTTTTATTCTTTCTTCTTCTCCTCTACCTCAACAAGAACTCTAACAACTTCAATTGAATTCGGGCGGCTTCCACCGTTAACGCCGGCGAATCTAATTCCGGCCAACTCTCACCCTCTCTATCTTCATCCCTTTCTCCTTATTTCTCATCTTGTAAAACAAAAACTCACATTTCCTCTGTTTCTCTCTCTAACTTTCTCCCTCTAACTCTCTCACTCTCTCTCTAACTCCCAATCTTTCTCTTCTTCTGATGGGATCCAAGTTTTTTCTTGTCCCCATTTACTACATCCTCAGGATTAGCAGAACCTGTGAAGAACAACGACCTTTTCAATCTTCTCTAAGCTAAAAACTTGACCAAATCAAAACTTCTCTGTTCCAATTTTATCTTACAAATTGAAACCCTTTTTTGAATTCTCAGTACAAGTTTGGGTTTTGATTATTTCTATCATTCTCTCTGTCTCTCTTTTCTTGCCTAAGTTTGGGTAGTTAGGGTTTTTGCTTAAAAGGGTTTAGAGAAGTTATGGTGTATCAAGCTGCAAGTAAAACAGGCTTCATAATCATGGTTAAATTTGTAGCTTTCTTTCAACCATTAGAAGATTGTCAGGTTTGTCTAACAGAAAAAAAAAAGCCCTATTTCTTGTTTAAGTTCTTCATTAATTCTCTAATAATCTTGTTTATTATGGTTTAATGATAAAGGAGAGAAGAGAGAGAGAGACTAAGAGGAAGAGAGGCAGAAGAGAGAGAGGGAGAGAGAAAGGAGAGAGATAGAAGATGGTGAAGTGGTCGGTCGTCGCCGGTAACATCCGGCCGGCAACTTTTAAAGTGTGTTTGGTTTGCTTTTTTTGGTTTTTGCACCGTCTTCCCCGGAAACTTTTCTGCTTTCCCCAAAACGGTGGCCAATATAAAAAGCTTTAAAAATCACAAACAACCTCACATAGAAAGAGTCCAAGTGTAAATGCATATATGGTATGTCAATCAATAACTCTCACATTCTTGAGTGTCCCTATATTTACAAAGAAATCTATCATTTCTCTCACCTTATCTGAACTTTAGAGATCAAAAGTGGAGCCCTACAAATTTTCACCCCACCAAACAATTTCTGTCTCATCTCTTTCAAGCAAAATCCCAAAACTCAATTAGTTGTAAAGTGCAAACTGTGTTTGCATAATGTAAATGGCAAAATGTGTTTGTAAAATATAGAATGCAAATATAATTTGCAAGCTTTGCATACAAACCAACTAAAGAACTTCCAACAACAAATCCAAACTCAGATTTGATCAAATGAGTATGATTTTTTTTTTCCTTCATTTACATTTACTAATCCACCAAATGCTTCATTTACATTTTCCTTCATTTTGAGCAAACTCAGAGATAACTGATGTCCAAGATACTTCATGTCGTCAAACAATTCAAGACAAATACGAACTAGAAGATAGTGGAATTAGTTCAGAACTGTAGAATGCCTATTTCATATTCAATTTTCCATGATAGATTTAAAGAACCTAGTACTAAAGCTCATATAAATAGACAACTATAACTTTAACAAAAGAAGATATATCTATCTACCTTTCTGATATGTGTATATAATTTCTAATTCCATTTATACATAAAAGTAGCACGAATAGGAAGATTCACATCGGGCCAAAAACTAAATGTTTGAAAATGAATATGAAAATACGCAGTTATATTCAAAGAAATGGTGAGGTAGGTTCAAGTGTTCGGACTACAAAAACTTGAATGCACCTCTACTTACAATCTTCTAGAACGCTTTTGTATCAAATATTCAAACATTCTTATCTAAGAATACAGAAAATTATATATATATATATATATATATATATATATATATATATATTATTCATAAGGTTAAACAAACAATTCGTAAATTCAAACAAACCAACTAAAGAACATACCAACAAGAGCATAGCTTATAAATCCAACTCAAATCCTTTGTGAATCAAATCCTTGGATTTCTTTTCCTCTTTCCAAATTCGAAAGTCTGGGACATCCAGAGAAAACAGTCGTAAAACGTTACTAAATCAGGCTCGAACCCACCATCATCTCGTCAAACAATTCCATACTTTCTCAGACTTCCCACTCTGATAATAACAAGATATAACATTGTTCCAAGAAGTTGCATTTCTTTCGGTCATTTCATCGAACAGTTTGGTTGCCGAATCAAATTGATTACATTTTGCATACAAACCCACTAAACTTCCAACAACAACAACAAATCCAAACTCACATTTAATCAAATGGGTATGAATTTTTTTCCTTCATTTACATTTACTAATCCACCAAATGCTTCATTTACATTTTCTTTCATTTTGAGGCTTCGAGCAAACCCAGAGATAGTTGAAGTCCAAATAGTTGATCATGATCTCTAACTCTGTAAAAGTCATTCCTTGCATCAACCATTAGATCTCATTTAGCATCTAAATCAACAAGTGCACTATTTAAAAAGGTATTTGATTTATTCTACCATGAATTTGTAAACCCAAACACAAATCCAACAGTTTTGAACATGAAATTAGAACAATATAGATATTCTCTTAATACTTTGTCTTCTTTCTCACTCTAAAACTGAGTAAAATCCACACACAACAGATGCACATAAGAGATTCGACAACTTATTTACTTTAAAACTCAGAACACAAAAAAAATTAAATCGAAACCCTAACAAAGAGAAAGTAGAATTTTAGAGAGAGAGAGAGAGAGAGCAAACGAATGAACATATTAGGGATACAAGTGACGAGAAACAATGGCTTCGCCTAGGGTGATCGCATCTTCCTCGACTTCGTCGAATTTGGATCAGGCAGATTAATCCTCTACTTGTTATAATCACAACTTCATCATGAAGAAGAAGGTGTTGATTTCGAAGATGTTAATCGATGAAGAAGAAGAACCGAGATGAAGAAGATTCGTGAGGCAAGGAACAAAAAAACCCTAAACACATACAGTATCTGGTTTTTAAGAGAGTGAAAGATTGTGAATTAAATAAGAAAGGGTATTTAGGGAAAGAAAAAAATAAAAAATGACCTGATTGATAATTAATCATATTATTTTGAACTCTCTGTCTCATTCCTTATAATATTTTAGCACATTTTGATAAATAGGAAAATATCTAGGTCTTTTTGGTTATTATGATATTATTTTGAACCCAAAGAACCATTTTCCCTAGAAGAAATTAACAAATTCAGTATATAGTTTTCTTCTAAAAAAAAAGGTTGACAAATATATTGTCATAAGTTCTATTGATCCAACCTAACTACACCAAAGATACACCCGTATGACACCCCATCGAACTTCATTAAAATATTTTCAATCGTAATCAAATACACCAAAGACATCCTTCCTTCATAAGTATATATATATTCAATTACAGTTTTCAGATAATATCGTCACACAAAATAACTTTGACCGACAAAATTCACAAATCAAATACTTAAATCTTCACATAAATACACACATTTCATCATCTTATTCCCAAGAACAAATACACAATTTTCAGATTCTTTCTTCATGCATAAATGCATGACTAGTTTCCCCCATGCATGCATGAAAATTCAACATAGATATACACGTAATATCTTATGTACAAAAGTATATTTATACACGATTTAAACACTCGCGGGGAGTTACTGGGTATCGAGATTTATCGATGCAATAATCGTATATTAAGTGATTAGATTGAACCCACTTATATTTGCTCATTTGAGCTGCACTTAGTTGTTGATAAGTAGGAGATTCCCACCAATTCTTAGGGTTTGAAGCACAATAAGCTGGTCCAGGAACTGGGCAACCTTCAATGTCAAAATCTTTATAGTAAGCATAAAAAGGAGCTTTACTCCAATTTATTTTGTCAAGTCCACCTCTGGTTGCCCAATCATCAGCTTCCCATAATGTTGAGTAAACTCCCATTGGTTGGAACTTGGGAAATGGAACACCATTGGCTTCATTGTTCTTGTAAACCCTAATTGGAACCTCATCCACGGAAAATCTGCCCAATCACAAAAAAGTTAGGGTTTCAACCCAAAAAATGAAATTTGACCTCGGGTTTTTATTCAGGTCCTAAGCAGCGAAAGCGACTGTTTTGGACTCCATCAATACTGAGGTCCATTACCTAATAAATCTTAAATAGACCAGTAATAGAATTTAACCAAGTCGAACTAAATTAAACTGAATTAGTTCTGAATTTGATCAGATTGACATCAATGGGTTGGCCAATCAATCTGCTTGATTTTAAGCCAATCTGCTTGAATTTAAGCCTTTAAGTAGCACAAAATGGTCGGCAATCGGTCAATGCTCACACTGACTAGAAGTTTTCTTATCACCGTCATATGACCATCCTAAAACTTCCATTCTAACACATTAGATTAGAATTGAAAAAAATTAAAACTTACACAACAATATGATGATTCCAAAAAATGGTGTAAGTATGAAAATCAGCAGCCGGATCAAACCAGAGATTGACCCTTTCTTCTCTATCACCCTTGCCATGGGCATATACATTTGTTTGAACAGTATAAGGTTGTCCAGTCTTGTTTCCCAAGAATTCGAAATCTAACTCATCTCGAACTGTATCGGTGTCAGAATTCATCTGTTGCATACACAACCATCAGTAAATATTACAAAAATTAGCACAACAAATAAACACTCATATCGATTTTTACAGTAAAGAACATTTTTGCGTACGTAATAAGATCATATACATAAGTAAAAGAAAATCAAGAAAATAACATTACTCACGTAAAAGGCTGTCACTGTGCCAGCAGAGTCACCAGGGACAAGCTTGATTTTCATGCTTACACGGCCGAATAAGTATTTTTGCTTCGAAGCAAATCCACATCCTACATAAAATAGGTATTTTTGTTAAAAAAAAAAAACTGCTCTACGGATTTCCCTAATTTTTAAATATGTCATTACATAGCATCACCCATCACTAAAAACCTTGTATCTTATAGTATAATAGATATGAAAATATAAATAGAGGACATGTTATACCAGAAGATTGATCAAGGATAAGTTGGATAGCAGTTCCTCCTTGAAGTTGTTTGACATGAGATTCCGACCAAGTTACCCGGAAATCTTGAAGAAAAGTTGTCGGACGGGCCAATAGCGGTACCGGAGAAAGAGATATTAAAGACAAACATAATAGAACACAAAAGCTAGTTGCTCTCAATGAAGTATCCATGTTTAAATTGTATAAATAAAGCTTGAATGAATATTAGGATGTTAGAAGTTGCTTATTTATATGTAAATTAAGAGAAAGTACGAGAGAAAGGGAATAGAGAGGCTATCTTTCACACAAAATTCTAGACGTAGACGTTTTACCTACATGGCACATTATGGACTGCCCGATTGGAGAATGTTAAGATAATCGTAGCTATTTATGACCTTAGGATTTGAAAAATGATGGCATGTAACGAGCGTGATATCTTTTGACATATAAGTGTGTGGATTTATTTAACATTCAGTATTCTTAAGCATTCATGGAAAGAACCATGACAGCTTTCTTTGAGATTAGACGAATTAATACATTGATAATCAATTCAAAAGGTGTTAGGCCCCATGAATGTACCATTTCGAAACCAACTATTTATTGGACCGAATTTATTACCTATTATTCAATAAGCATTTGATAGAGTTAGAATAGAAATATTTTACATATTTCATATTACTAACTCTTAAATAGTTGAGGTATGATAGGACTAGAACTAACAAATATAGTTGGGTTTTTTATGTTGAGGTATATAATATGTACTTTTTTTACATTAAAGGAGTTGAGTGAAAAAGTAAGTGTAGTTTTATAAAGTAATTGAAGGACTTTTTCGATGAGAAAACAACATAGTTATATTATTATATAGGTTGAATGTCTCCATATATAGTACGAGCCGAAACATAATTAGTAAAATTCTCTATGGTATAACTGACGGAATTGTTAATTAGGAGATCAAAAACTCTTACTCAAAATGTTTCTGACTAAAAGAGAATTTTATATACTGGTCAGATTTTTTTTTTTTGAAAGGTAAAATTTATATAAAAAGAAATAGAGCAATATTTGCTGATTAAAGTAGATATCCGAAATGGGATTTAGAATCGAATTCAATATTTGCTTTCCATGACCTTTTTCTAGACAACTTAGCTACACTATCCTCGTGATTATTACATTTTCGACTAATGTAGTAAAAGTATATAGAAGAAACGCAAATTTGAAATCTCTTTATAGTCTTCCCTACAACTTTAGATATTGGTCAAATGTCCAAGGCTATTGAGAACTAGGCTATCCTTGGGCTAAGAGGCAATGGTCCATTGAAAGAAATATATATTTTGTCTTACAAGAAAAAAGAGAGGCCCATTTTCTTGTGTAAATTGATAGATGATAGTTATTGTTGATTTGATTGATTACTCTAATAAATACAGAATATTATCAACAATATTCCATTGTTATCCTCCAATATCTAAATTAATAGCACCTTACAAATCTCTATCTCACAAAGAAAACCCTTGCCTAGTCTTCTCTTAGTTTTTTATGTTTACATTCGGATTGCTAATTTAAACCACAAATTTTTTGTACGATCAAAAATGTATGAGACGCCTTTCAGTTTATCATTGTCAAAGAATAAAGACTTAAAAGAATTAAATCTTAATTTTAGGACACATAATTGACAAGTGAATAATAGAAAGCAAATTACCACCTTTAGATCAATTAACTTATTTTCATGTAGACAAAATTCGAAGTTTAGTCTTTGAATATAATATAACAAATTACCACAACTAGGTTTCACATCCAATATCTCTATGATCATTTAATATAAGTTTTTAATGATCGTAGATAGATTTAATAATTGATTAAGTTAGCTCACAAAATCTAATAGAAATGAAAATGGTTGGCATAAAGTTGGAAATGCACCAAGAAGTGGTAGTAAAAGTAGGTCAAATGGAGGTCTCTTGTTAGACCTAATCAAATTCATACCTTTTAGACAAAACGTTGCTCTCAAAATGAAGAGCAGCCAGGGAGATACACGAGAAGTAGAAACAGAAAGAGACTGTTAGCACCATTACCTAAATGAGAGGGTCCCTTTTGTATCAAATAGCAGCCCAACATATAGTTATAGCTCATTTCTAGAGTTGTTCATCTATCCATACGATTTTATTTGGATGATAGAGATGGTCATGGTTATCTTCCACGTACCGACACAGAATAATATGCAAGAATCAAATTCGATAGGCTAACAAATAAGAGCATCTCCCATGCAAAACCCAATCTTAAAAATAAGTGTCATGTAAGATTTTAGAGGTTTTTTTTGTTAAACTCTCCCCTGTGTAAAACTCGATTTAGAAGATGATGTGGCGGTGGTAAACTAGAGATATCTGAAGAAGACAAAAGAGCTTCTAGAGTGTCGTCTTGAGATATCTTTAATTGTCTAACTCATCATTCGTATGGAGTGCAAATACCATACTAAAAGTTAATTTATTCTATGGGAATGTTACGCCTAATGCATCCACGTAAAGAAACTAGAAGAAAAATTATTGGTAATGATTTGAATTTTGCATTATGCAGTACACTCGAAACTATAGCATATGTGTTTCATCAGTGTCAATTGTGGATGGTAGAAATCACACAATTAAAAGTTCGATAGGTGGCCACCAACAACTTAGCCTTTAGACCTCCAAATAGACGAAGTTATAAATGGACCTGTATACAGACAAAACACAAGTTGAACCGTGAAGTCTTGGGACGCCGGTATGGGGTCCAAGGGACGTCCAACGGTTAAGTCAACAAACTATAAAGATAGAGAAAAAGACTAAACAGAATCTTGAGGGTATCATCGTTGTATCGTTGGAGGGTGGCTCAATTCGCCGTGTGTCCAAGCTTCAACTCTACGGGGTAGTTTGTCAGGATAGTCTTCTGGAGCAGGTTGAGAGATCGACTCGGTCGGATATTCAAACAGGCGGAGAAGCCGAATCGATCACAGGCGTTGGAGCTCGAAGGTAGAATATCGTCGTCTAGAATAATCGATTAAGAGATAGTACGTGCGAAAAAGGAGATTAGGTCAGTAGAGTGCTCGAGAAGATATTCGAGCTGTTAAGTTCTAGCTGACATTTAATGTTGATTATCGTCTGAGTCCCCTTTTATTTACGCGAGTCTTAGATCTGAAATATTTCGGGTCATCGTCGAAGATGACCCCGAACCCAAAGGGAGATCATTCGAACCGTTGATCTATTGCCTAGAGTAATTTGACTATGCAATTGCTCCACCTCGACTTTAGACTCTTCGCAATCTGAGATGACCTAAAGGTATTTGAGGTGACGTGGGGTCTTCGAGTGACCTAGTCAAGAGGTATGTGACGAGATCTTTGGTTGACCCAATAACCCCCTGGCTAGGTTGAGGGCGACTAAGGGGTGTTTGGAGTATTATCACTTTTGACGGATAAGTGTTTGTCTAGATGGTCGTGTACAGGGCTTCGAAACCTTTGAGCTTTTAGTGGGTTAGAATCCTCGTTGAAGAGTGTCCAACCAATAGACGAGTGGGTTGGATCCAAATGATATTTGTGCGAAGTAGGTTGGACCTAGGTGGAGTGGGCTGGATCCAAATGATATTTGTGCAAAGTAGGTTGGACCTAGGTGGAGTGGGCCTAGTACGTCGGCACTACATCCATTTGCTTACCTCAATATCAGCTTTGATTCATTGATTGATCACTAACACAATGTTTACTTTCATGGAATATAGCCAGATGAAAAACATACTACAGATTAGACATCACTATTTTTCACAAACTACAGCTCATATGGAATGTGTTGCATAGATGCTTTTAAACAACAGCTGTACATGATTACATCAATCATTGTTAGAACTCTTTTACATCAAAAATCATATAACTACATAAGGCATGGGATATTGAAACAAGATCCCTTCTCTCTCTTGGGAGAAAGAGAGGAGCCCTTTTGTCAGAAATCTCTGATTTTCAGTCGAAACTAGATCTTGTATCGTCAAGAAACATGACGAGCAAGACTTTTAAGGTCTGGTTTCAAACCAGACGAAAAGATGTAGTTTGTCTGCAAAGCATACATTACCAACGAAGGGGAGGAATCATCTGGAAACCAGACATTACCGTCGAAGGTGCTCCTCTCCTTCGTCGGAGACAGACGGGAGAGTGTAAAGAGGAAAAGAAGAAGAGAGAACCTTTTTAGTTGAGATCGTCAGTCGGAATCGTTCGACGATCTTTTGTTGGAAAAGGAGGGAGATCGGCATTGTCTTCAAGACCACATTATTCTTTCTAACCATTTGTGGAATTGTCTTTCGCGAGATTGTCTTTAACAACTTTAGAGATTGCCTGCAAAACCTCTCTTAAGTTAAATAATTCCTTGAAAATGTGTAAGACCCTTATCCATTAGGACGAGGGCCTACATGAAAGTAATGCGAAAGCAGATTTTGAAGGATTTAGAAAGTTAGTGTCTAATTCATTCCTTATATATACGTGCAATCATCAAATCCAATTAACTCTCTCATCCCCCATTAATATGGGGTTTACCGTGAGGTATGAGCTCGAGCTCAATGAATCACCACCCTTACCTAAAATCTTTTATTCATTCCATTCTAAATCGCCAAATACAATTTGTTTTAGTTTACTTCCAAATTAACATTACACATTAGTTCAATTTTTCTTTTTATTTTAAATTTCAAGTTCAAAGGTCAATCATCACTTCAACTGTTCACCATAAAAACCAACAATACCCTCATCCAATCGCATATGCGCATATCGACCGTGAAAACAAATCTATTGCAATGTAGTAAGCGCGAAAAAATTTGAGTCTGATCAGTCTGAGAGTGAAATAAATATATGAATTGATTGAATTTTGTAAGGCCAAGTAAGTTATGTAATTATGTCACATTGATGTATATAAATGCAACCGGGTCACTAATATGCCCAATAGGCCAAATAGTGGGACACTGGGACTAGGGCATTATACATCAAATTATCATCCCAAGTTGTGAAGTTGATCTCCAATTAATGGAGGTAACCCTAGTTAACCAACTCTGTTGTCGGTAGTCTGGCCATTTATGAGAATGAAAGTTTTATCAGCATCATTAACAATTTAATTGCCTTTGTACTTTGTGTCATAGGACACACATAGTAAGTCTTAAATTCTTTTTCTTTTTGAAGTATGTAATTATGATTAACACCTTTAAAGTCGTAATCTTTTTCTTATCTTCTATTTTTCTTGCTGTGTTTCTTCGATTATTTCTGCAAACCTTTGCTAATACCGTATACACGTTCTAGGAACGGCATGATTGGGCATCCTGCATATATGAAGCTGGTGGGTTAAGAGCCCATGTAAGACGTGTGAAATTTCATTGAGGCAGGTTCCATAGTGAAACCTGTCAAAATAAATATGGGAGTGCCCCTAAACTGATTGTGTAAACTAAATGGAGATCTAAACCAAGTTGGAATGCTAATGGCCGCCAGCCTTTCATTCAGTGGTTGGACACTCCCTCTTAAGCTTACGAGGTATTGGGGTCGATCTCGATGTGAGCAGTCTATCATCAAGATTTATCACATGTAATTTAAGCAATAAATAAAGTAGTGGTCAGAAAGAAATCAAACTACTAAAACTTACATGAGACCATTGTGAGAATAATCTCACATGAGACAGTCTAGCAACCAATAATATAATGTCCACACCCTCTCTACTCATTGCCAATTGGTTTTGAGTTGGATGATCACAAACTTAACATGGTATCATCTAGACCCACACGTGATTTAAAAGTCACACGTGTTTCACGTCACCCGAAAAGAAAAAGCACGTGCTAGACTCAAAGAACGTCACACGTGAGGGGACGTGTGAGAATAGTTCCACATGAGAGAAGGGGTGTCTAGCAACCAAGAATATAATGTCTATGTCGTAAAGAACCTTCCTTTGATCGTAGATGGGAGCATAAGATAAACACCCATGGCACTTGTTATTATACTATGAGGATGGAACTTTCTTAGTTCTATTCCTTATTCATGATTTGGTATCTTACAATAGCCTAGTAATAATCAATGAATAAATTTATATAAACTTCATGTACAAACCCACCAATAGATCGTATCTTGTCGTTAACGAAAATTAGGTAACTTTCGGTCCAACAAGATGTTATTTACATACGCCTTTCAAACACAATTTTGACATCACGAACAATTGTAAATGACAAATAAGACACCCCATATCACAAATAAAACAATGAGCGAAGTATAACTTACAAATCGATGCTAATGACTAGTGGTGATTCACCCTTGTCAACAACGAACGTTTTTGAGATTTTCTTTGGGTGCGTAATAATATCAACAACATATGTACCATGGAAGCCTCTAAATTTAAACTCACCTTGGTCATCAAAACGTCCATGAGCGTGAGATAACCATTCCTTCTTAAGTTCAATATACCTTTTACCGGCTTCATTAACATTTCCTTCTGCATCAACTAAGTGAGCATTATCTCGACTCATAAACAATTCCCAAAATCCCCATAACATTATTCCTTCTACTGCAGGATGTGCGAAACCTTCTCGAAGCATAACCTCCAAATCATCAGCTCTAACGTATTCATTTGCCGAAGAGACATCTAATTCAGTGAACCAAATTGGAAGACCAAGAGTTCCTAGTCTATCAAATGAAGAACTTACTATGGGTCCAACAGGACTATCTATATGCCCTTGAATTCCAACCCCACCCACAGGTGCACCTTGCTCCTGTAAATCAAGAACATGCTGAATGTACTTTTCAGGACAAGATCTAGTATCATCACCATCTTCGACATGATAGTCATTCACGAAAAGGGTAGCAGACGGGTCGAGTTGATTTGCAGTTTTGAACATGTAAGGTCTTATTTCTTTTCCCAACTTATCTTGGTAGAATGATCCATGAAGCATCTCGTTATTTACATCGTAGTGCTTGAACTTACCTTTATACCGTGTCAGAAGACTTGTTAGACGGTTTTGAACGGCATTCATCAAGTCGGTTTTGCTCAAAGATTGGACCCAGGATTGGACAGTGTCTTGGACTTCCCAAAAGATGCAATGTCCTCTAACGTCGATATTGTGTTTCTGACACAAATCCAATAGTTCATCTGCATCTCTATAGTTCAGGTTTCCTTGTTGTGGTTCAGTCCAATACCATTTCAACTCATTGCCAAATACAGCCCAGTTAAAATTCTTTACAAAGAAAGCGACGAAGTCTTCATTGTCTATGTTTGTTCTAGTGATACAAGACCCAAACGGGAAACTATTCTGTGTTTGTCTGACTTTCACAGACGTTCCCGGCAAATTAGGAGTATTTGATCCAGTGAATTTCAGAACGACATCACGTTTACGTATCTGAATCATCAAGATGAGAAAAGGTTTTAGAAGTTATAATATTAGTCAAACGATCAAGTTTTTCGAATTCAGTAAATTGGAGAATACCTTATCAGTTTCCCTCTTTAAATGTTTAAATCTTGCTTTCCTGTCGACGGGGAAAATCTGAACTCCTGCTATCATTAAGTCAACTCCTGGTGAAGGACCTTGAATATAAACCATAACTTTGGAAAGTTCCTTCTCAATTCTAAAAGAACCTCCAATTTCATGCCATCTATGGTCCCCAACTTCAACTTGACCACCATTAACCCACTGATTATCAACACTAAGAGCAATATTTACGTTCTGAGGACTAGTTACCCCAGAACTAATCCGAACCCAAGCGGATACTTGATATGTCAAATAAGGTTTCAGTTTATCGGAAAGCATCTGAGCTGGTCCCATCCAAGTTTGTGTTCGATTAGTGACAAGAATATAACGACCACTTAGAGGTTCATGAGGTCCAAGCGAATCTCTTGCCATTGGAGGAAGTATATGAGGTGAGCCAGTACCGACGGTCAACGTACATTGACCCAACGGAAACCACCCATTGAGACCATCATTAAGATTGCTATTCTCAATTGCATTTACACCAAAAAGAACATTCTGCAGTACATAGATAGAAAGTTTTACTCACATAAGTGGAAAAAGAATAGCATGACAAAGATTGAATGAATATTTCATCTCTTAAACATCATATGAAGGTTATACAACATTAATAAGACGACTGTTTCAACCTTCAAAAGCAAAAGCATGTAGCCGAGGCAAGAATCAGATGGCAAACATCGAACATATGTATATATATATATACTATTTCTTCCTCTCTTAACAAAGATTGACTAACCTCAGTTGGTGGTGGAGGTGAAGGAGGGAGTCTTGCTGCATGCTTGACTATAAAACTATTGACAAGAATGTCAGTGCCCGGAGGTGGACCTTCTAAGTAAATGACTACCTTTGAAGGTGAACCATTCAAGAGAAACTTCCCTTGAAGCTGTACCCAGTCCTTATCAGATGCCTGCAAACTTCAGAGCAAATCGATTTCCAATTCAGTAATTTGAGGGGAAAATATTTCCAATGTCAAAAAATAAAGTATGTAATATATAAATCAGAAATGTGAACTAACTTGGCAATGCCGATATATTGTTCGCGTTGATTTGGTGTTTGGACATATAATGTTGCTCGTACGCTAGCAGTAGTAACATTGTTGCCGAAAATTCGAACTAGTGCGTTTAATTCGTATGCAAGTTTTCGTTGTACTCGTCCAGTGATGTCCTGTTGAATCCCATTCCAATTTTGGGTTCTCTCTGTAGCAGAAGCGAAATATTTCCCCGCCAATGGAACGATTTTTCCATCACCCATTGAGTCGTGTACGAGAACTTTGCAGCCTCTTCCAGACCAATTATTAAGGCCATCATCAAACTGAGGGTTTAGTATAATATTCTCATCTCCATCATAGATTTTATCAGTTATAGCTCTTTCCTATAAAAACCAAAAAAGCATTTTAGTTTTTAGTTTGCTCATTCAGTGGTTCAATTAGGTTCCCATAATCTCCCATTTAAAACACTAAAAAGCTGAAAAATGAATTAACCCATTGATTGAATTTTCGAAGTACAAACACCATCTTCCTAATTTCCAACTAACCCATGTTTAAGCTTCTAAAAGAGAATCATCATTTCCATTAACTTTTCACAAACAGGAATAGCGAGTCTCACAGAAGTTGTTCCAACACAGGAAGTAGATAAATATAGGTGGTGGGTTTTTTCCGTGTTGTCTGAATCTGACTAGTCTGACTCAAATGAACCTAAAATCAGCCCAATCGGCACTCAGACAAGTCACGGAACTGAACATTCATAAAATCAGTATTGAGTCAACTCAGACCTCGAGTCAGATTTCAGATCTGACTTAGAAAAAAACTTACAAACACTACCTTAGAAAGAATAAATTGAGAGATAAAGAGAAACCCACATCAGTCTTACTATTACTTGCATTGCTGGGTTGTGGGTTCTCCATAGTTCTCTGCCTTCCTGGTATAATCCAAGATTCAAGAACATTCAAAATCAATACAAAAACTCGAAATGGCTACAAAGAGAAAGAGAAAGGTGGATTTAGTAAGAACCCCATTACCTGAAATTGTTCCTTCTTGATTTGGGGTTGATGAAAATAGTTGGAAGAATGAGTTGTGATGAATTTGTTTGAAACTCTCCCATTTTTATAGTGATGTTGTAAAATTTCAAGTGAACTCCAAGAAAGAGCAATGTCTAAGCAATCAAAATCAAACCAGGAATTTTCGCTTTTGGTTTTGTGTTAACACAAATCTAAGTGATCTATAAAAAAGAAATTCTTATAATTAAAGGGTTGATGACTTTATCTTGCAGAATTAGGAACCTCTCCCTGTACTTGTAATGGAAGTTTTAGGTTCTAGTTTTTTTTTTTTTTTTTTTTTTTTTTTTTTGTAGTTCTCCTGTCTCTCAAAAGTAGGGGGAAATCAAAATGAGTCGTTACACCTAGGTAACACAATTTCTTATTCAAGTGGGAGTCCAAAGAGGCGGGTCATTTAGACTTGTTGTATCGTAGTTTTGTCTTGCCCCCCTCCCCGTGTATGTGGACATCTGGTTGAATGAATGCTTTTGAGTCCATTTGATTCAGACAGTCAGTATTGCAACTTAGGATCTTTAGTTGCCTCAAAAAGTCCAATACATATACAGTCCAATTACTAATTCTCCATGAATTCGGATTTCTGAACATTCTAAACAAGAGGGAATTTTTGGTACTATGGAATCGAAATTTCATCACTAATCAAGAGTTTATTACTTGATATCTCCTAAATAGATTTGTATAAAACAAGTCAGAATGAGACAATTAAGAAGATATTAAGTATTTAACTCTATTATATCCCTTCTAACCAAAACTTTTAATTTGCTACTGCTTAACTTGTAAAAAGATATCTAGTCTCCTCTATACTTTATTAGAAGTGTTTTGCATTATTGGAACATAATATGTCTAACTGATATTGGGGTAAGTAAAATGTCTTGCATTTTGGTCTAGTGGAGCTAAGATTCTAAAGAAAATTGGATTGGTTTTATTAGATCTGCAAGTCACTATGACAATGTTAGATAACTCCAATTAAAGCTAAGAACACATGGAGTTGAATGTAAAGCTGAGATGATAAAAAAAAGATGGGTTAATTCCATTTTGGCACCCTAAAGATGACTGGTTTACCAAAATGGGCCCGTAAAAATGACCAGCTTTCATTTTGGCCTCATTCTATAAATTCATCAGTTAACTTTAACGGTTCGCTGTTTCTTTACATATGTAATAATGTTATGACTTATTATAAAATGTTGACGATATATATAATTGTCTTGACTTGTTACAAAATGTTGATAACCTATATAATTATGTTGTTAACAACATATATAGTGCATTAACAAAAATATTATTTGTCCGTTAATGAGTTTGTCAAATAAAAAAGATAATATGTATAACATTTTACTTTTTGCAAAAGACAAACTAAAAAATGCATTAGTCTCAATGTTTATGTCGGAAGCAAAATAAAGAATGCGGATACCATTTCTTTCTTCACAAGATAAATCGAAAAATTCTTTAGCCAAAATGTTAGTGTCAGACTGTGTTTGTCAAACGCGATAGACAAAATGCAAAACATTTTTGCAAACCAATTTTTTCATAAATGTATAAATTTGTTCAGAAATATACAAAATTGTTGAGAGCAAACTAAGATTTGTTCAGAATGTTTTATAAATGTTTTTTTACGTTGATTTTGGGATAAAGTTGTATTTTTACAAAATAGATTCTTTTTCAAATTGGACCTGATTTCCAATTATTCCCAAATTTTGGGCCTTAGAACTACCGGCCCGTCTAAAATTGTTATTCACCCACGTTAACAGTATATGCAGCAAACCACAAAGCTTAGTTGTGATTGGATATAAGGGACCCACCAAAGAAAAGCAAAATCGTACCCTCAGAAAGAGTCAGTATTTCTGCCTTTGACATTTGGTGGCAAATACGAAATGACCTAATCACTACTTCTTCTACTACTACTGCTACTCCACTCCTATCTTCGTCGATTCCTAAATCATCAAAATCTGTCGATTAAACAAACGAAACTCATATCAACAGATCCAAATCGCCACCATCAATGGCGTTTTCTTCTTCTTCATCTACTTTCTCTCCTCATAGTTATTATTCCTGTAATTTCTCAAAACGAGCTGTTTCGGCGAACAATAGCACCAACTATGACGCATTCTCCCGACGCCGTTCTTGTTTTCTTCGCTCGCCTTTGAACTTTCATCTTCCTTCGATTTCCAGGTGAAATTTGGTTTTGGAATTTTATTTCTTTGTGGAATTTGCTTTTCTTATTTGATAATGTTAGGACTTACCGCAATGGATTTGTTATTTGTTAATACGGATTTATTGAATTCTTGTCTAGTTAGAAACTTAGAATTGAATCATGCCAACTTGTTTCTGATTAGTACTTGTGTAGTTTCACAATTAAATTGCCCTCAGGAGTTTAATTTACATTTCTTTCGAATTCGTAGTACTTAGTAGGTGTTTATGAAGTTTACCTTTTCCATTTCAGAGTGGGTCGTGTTTGTAATCGAGGGAGGATTCATACACTCAATGGCACTGTCTGTGCTTCTTTAGCAGGTCCTTTCCATATCATTTTTGTGTCGTGAATTTGTTTCGTTTCACTTTATTGTGTAGATTTATTCGTTTACTCCCCACGATTAATACGTACCCTTTCACTTTTTAAAGATGTTTCAGTAAACGAATCCGTAGGAATTGTTCATCTTCCGAAAGGGGACATGTGGTCAATTCATAAATTTGGCGGGACATGTGTGGGAACCTCCGATAGAATTCAGAATGTTGCAGATATAATTGTGAATGATGATACAGAAAGAAAGTTGGTGGTTGTTTCTGCAATGTCAAAGGTGACAGACATGATGTATAATCTCATTCACAAAGCACAGGCGAGAGATGATACCTATGTGGCTGCATTAGGTGATGTTCTTGAAAAACATCGACTAACAGCAGAAGATCTACTTGATGGGGATGATCTTGCTAGTTTTTTATCCCGGTTGCAGGAGGACATCAGTAACCTTAAAGCATTGCTTCGTGCAATTTACATAGGTTTTGTAGCATTTCTCTTTATGTTTCTATCTCTCTCATCATCATTTAAGTTACACAATATTGCTTAACCTGTCACATTCTGCTTTGATAGTATTGAGTTATTTCTATCACATACTTAACGATGGGAAATAACAACCGATATGCCTTATTTTTTCCTGCTAGGCTTTATTTTACTGTTTTCTTCATTATGTATGATTCAGCATTATAAAGTTCTCGATTCTTTTTGTTCCATATGGAATGATGTTGCTAAACTAGATGCTAGGTCAATACAGTCTCTAAAAGATGACACGGTCACGCTGTTGCATGTGCTCAAATAAAATGAGTTTCCGAGGCCTCTTCCCTATCAAAAACCCCCAAAAATTAAAATACTAGAATTAGTTTCAGAGCCTATATACTGTCAATTTTACTTCCTTTCTTGAGACCCACACTTCTTTTTTTGCTAAACCCCAAATTGAACAATTCCTATCATTCATCTTAATTCATAAATTTTGTATTCTGGTCAGTTGTGTTGGTAAACTGATATATTTACCTAATGTTCTATCTGCATCACATCCACTGACTAGAAAAGCTGAGTTGCTTATTAAGAGAACTCCAAATTAATTTGGCTCAGGCTCCCATGCATGTGATTATAGAGTTCATATGAAGTATGAACCATCGGAAATAGTTCCCTGCATAAAAGCCTCTCATGGGGAACATAAGAATTCTTACAAGTCTTAGTGAAACCTCAGAGTTGAGTTGCTTTGAACTGATCATGTTGTGTGAAAGTATGCGCTGTGATAAAATAAATCAGTAAAATATCATTAGGTCTCTTTAATTTACTGCTTCATCGTTACCTTTTCTCGGCTTCGGCATTGACCATGAAAATGCTGAAATTAACATAAATCTACACTGTTATAATTCACGACAATTTAGTTGAACCAGGTTTCTATCATTAACTTATTCTTTCGTGATTTCTCAAGACTTGTCTGTTTTCTAGTTTTCCTGTTTACTGTTGCAGTGATTTTCTCTAACAGTGTTACTGTTGTCCCTTAAACTGACTTGAGTGCTTTATGTATTGTAGCTGGACATGCAACAGAATCTTTTTCAGATTTTGTAGTAGGTCATGGAGAGTTGTGGTCTGCTCAGATCTTATCAGCCGTTGTAAGGAAGGTACCAATTTACCCTTCTGACTGATTTCGAAAGCATCTGCAGTATTTAGCTGTGTAAAGTGTATGAAACACTTCTGAAATTTTGTGCAGCTCGGAGTAGATTGCAATTGGATGGATACAAGAGAAGTCATTATTGTAAATCCTACCAGTGCAAATCAAGTTGATCCTGATCTTTTGGAATCTGAAAAAAGGCTTGAGGAATGGTTCTCGAAGAATCCATCTAAGACCATAATCGCTACTGGATTTATAGCTAGTACTCCTCAAAAAATACCCACGACTTTGAAAAGAGATGGAAGTGATTTCTCTGCTGCTATAATGGGTGCCCTGTTCAGGGCACGCCAAGTTACAATTTGGACAGATGTGGATGGAGTGTATAGTGCAGATCCACGAAAAGGTTTAGACTGTCCTTTATCATTTTAGCTATCAAGTGAATATTTTACTGAATTATTATTTTCTAGATAATAAAGAATTACTTAATGTCATGAGCTTCTTAACTTCATTGGCTTCATAGCAAGCTGAGGATCTTTTTCGCAGTACTGCCTGGAGAGATTATGAAGTGATGACAATTTTTTGATATTGTACGACTCTAGTTAACATGCTAAAAGCATTTTTTTTCCCTGCAGTTAGTGAGGCCGTAATACTCAATAAGTTGTCTTATCAAGAAGCCTGGGAAATGGTGAACTTTCCGACCGATCTAGTTTGGTGAAATTGCCATAACCTATTTAAATAAAAAAAAAACTTGACTGTTAACTTTTTATTTTCATGCAGTCATATTTTGGGGCAAATGTTTTACATCCCCGCACCATTATCCCAGTTATGCGTTACAATATTCCCATTGTAATTAGAAACATCTTCAATCTATCTGCTCCTGGCACGAAGATTTGTCGACCTTCTGCTGAGGAAAATGCGGAGGGCCAGAGGCTGGAGTCTCTTGTCAAAGGGTTTGCAACAATTGACAATTTGGCCCTTGTGAATGTTGAAGGGTGCGTACATTTTCCTGTAATTTACATGCATGCATTAACAAAATTGAAATTTCAGGTACTCAGGATGTGTAGTTCTAATTTTCCATTTTGCGATTATGTAGCACGGGAATGGCTGGTGTTCCTGGTACAGCTAGCGCAATTTTTGGCGCCGTTAAAGATGTCGGGGCTAATGTTATAATGATATCCCAGGTATATGCTTTTTCTAAATATAATTTCATATGTTGCTGAATTACGTGCTTTGAACATTGTCAATACTTGGATGTGAAATGAAGGCTAGTAGTGAGCATTCTGTGTGCTTCGCGGTGCCTGATAAAGAAGTAGCAGCTGTTGCTGAGGCGTTGGAGTCTAGATTTCGTCAAGCACTTGATGCTGGACGACTTTCTAAGGTGCTTTACTTCAATCAGCTAAACAGTACGCACATTAAAATGCATTTTTACAAAGTAACAGCAATTCATGTCTGTATTTACAAATACTGAGAAGTTTGCTAGTGTTATTAGGCACATTCTCCATGTAATTATATTTCTCTTAACATGAGTCTTAAATTGTGGCTGTTTGTACTTCACTATAACAGATAAGTAAGAGATAATCAAACAGTTTCACTTAGTGATATTGCTGATATAGAATACGACTCAGTAACTATTGGCTTGTGACTGATTAAACACTGCTTTATGCTTGCTAACTTTCAGAGGCAATGATTTGGAAGTTAATACATTTATTTCTTTTTAGCTTCTTTACAATGCAATTTACTTCGGATACATGACATTATGTGATGTTTGTATAGGTAAATTGTGCTGTTTGCTGTTGTTATTTCTCATTGATTAGTTTAGATGTCAACAGGTTGAGGTAATTCCAAACTGTAGTATTTTAGCTGCTGTTGGTCAGAAAATGGCTAGTACTCCTGGAGTTAGTGCTTCTCTTTTCAATGCCCTGGCAAAGGTATTTGGTCTTAATCTCTTATGTTAGCAATAAAATGTTTAGTTTAGTCTTGATGTAGATCAGCTAGAAGATATTTAGTCTCAACTGGAGATCATGTACGTTTAAACTATTCTCTTATGCTGACATTATAATTTTCTATGTTTCTGGTAAGAATTCATACTTAATTATAGCTGTGAACACACTTTTAGCAGCCTGCAGAAAGACAGGGTATCACAAATTTAAGGCCTAATAATTGTCAACATTCATTCATGATCATTTCCATTTTAGCTAGCTAATGAAGTTAAATATGGCGCTGCTTATTATCTTGCAGGCCAATATAAATGTCCGAGCAATAGCTCAAGGTTGCTCTGAGTACAATATTACTGTTGTGCTGAAGCGGGAGGACTCTATAAAAGCATTAAAAGCTGTTCATTCTAGATTTTATCTATCGAAAACTACCATCTCTATGGGCATTGTTGGACCTGGATTGATTGGTGGTACATTACTTGATCAGCTCAGGGATCAGGTGCGTTGTCGAATGGGGTTTTTCATTTTTGTCCTTTGTTTACTCTCCGATAGTCTTACATGCCAATTAAACCATAGTGTAAACTTGAGATCTAAGTTTTTATCTTACATGACAATGCTTTCAGGCTGCAGTGTTGAAGGAGGAATTTAACATTGATCTGCGAGTTATGGGTATCACTGGTACAAAGACGATGGTTTTGAGTGATCTGTAAGTCAATTTGAATTTTGCAGTATTTAGATCCTTTTCAATTCCAGTTATTGGGATCAATAGCTTAAAAGCTAGATTAGTTGGCGAAAGCAAGATGGTTGAAGTAAATGCACATATCGCTGTCTGGTGGATTCACCGCCTCAATAGAAACTGTAACGAATCCAAACAGTACACTACCCAGATAAAATGGTCACTTATTTGAAGAAAACATAAAGTTGAATATGACCTCTAGAATGTGCTTAAATGTTCTAATAGTTATCATTCAGATATCACAATTCACAAACATTAGAAGAAAAATAATCATGGTGTTCAGTGGTGACCTAGTGTAGCTGCTTCTCATTTTGAGCTACTTAGAGTTTCCTGTATCTTGATATATGTAAGCTTCTTGTCTTAGTAAATTATTCTGAATCACAAAACTATAACATGAAAACATGGTAAGTTTTCTTTAATCTTATATTTTTTTGCAGACAAATGCTTATTATAGTTTATTGTTAAACTGAAAAGCTTATTATAGTTTATCCATGTTACGTGAATGCTGCAACATCATAGGCAGTTTGCTTAATGGTTGAACCCGAACAGTTCGGAGTTTAAACAGGCGTATAATCGTTAACTGTATTCTAAAGAGTTTACCCTGGAATGAAATTTAATATCCCTGTAATTGTTGTTTAGGGGAATTGACTTGTCAAGATGGAGAGAAGTTCAGAAAGAGAAAGGAGAAGTAGCTAACTTAGAGAAATTTGCTCAACATGTTCATGGCAACACTTTCATCCCAAACACAGTTCTGGTTGATTGTACTGCAGATGAGAAAATTGCAAGCCATTACTATGATTGGTTGCGTAGAGGAATTCATGTCATTACTCCAAACAAAAAAGCGAACTCCGGACCACTAGAGCAGGTTAGTCAGAGAACCTTCAACTTTTTATATTTTACACTATTTAATTTTGAGTTCACAAAAAATAAGATCCATCATTTTGTGTTCAGAAGCACGTAAGAAGTTTTGTTTTGCGTTGTCAAAATTCCTCGTATTTTTTTTTGTACTTTAAAACAGTTGGAAAGCTTCTTATGAGATCATAATAGTTTAATAGTTTATCATTATTATTTTATAAAAGAACTGTAGATTTTCTTTCTTATTTTTGGTTTTGCTTTAACTTTGCTCATGCGACTTTATTAACATCGTCCTTCTTCACTTCCAGTATTTGAAATTGAGAGCGTTGCAGCGGCAATCTTATACTCACTATTTCTACGAAGCTACTGTTGGGGCTGGTCTCCCTATTGTCAGCACCTTACGTGGATTACTAGAAACTGGTGACAAGATTCTGCGAATTGAAGGCATATTCAGGTTAACTACTTTCCACCCTCTCCAAAGAGTTTTATTATCTTACTACTCAAGTTCTTGTTTACTAATATGTCCTTCCCTCTGTTTTGTGCTATTTCAGTGGAACTTTGAGTTACATTTTCAACAACTTTATAGGAGAACGAGCTTTTAGTGAAGTTGTCACAGAAGCCAAAAATGCTGGTTATACAGAACCAGATCCCAGAGATGATCTATCTGGAACTGATGTTGCTAGAAAGGTTCCTCCGTTTCTGTCCTTTTTCTCTCTCACAAACACACCCTCAATTTATTAGGTTCAAGTAGTTGACTTAAAATTCTAATATCTTAGTTAACTGACGGGAAATCTCAGTTTCTCTATACATATTTGGAATCATATAATCCCCATGAATACTTGCTTGTCAGAAACTGCACAATTCAAAATGGAAATGCTCAGTTCCGCTTAACCAAAGTTGGAAACCTCTTGATAATCACACATCACTCTTATATCAATGAAATTTAGGGTTTCACTCTCTTGTGTATGCAACGAATGATCACAATGTTCTTACTTCAGCTACCCTATTGCAGGTCATAATTCTTGCTAGAGAATCTGGTCTAAGATTTGAGCTCTCTGATATCCGAGTTGACAGCCTCGTGCCTGAACCATTAAAAGTAAGAAACAATTTTAGTTCATTATTACACGCCAAATAACTCAAAGATTCATTATGATATTTGTAATGAACTCTGGCAGACAAGTGCGTCAGCTGAGGAGTTCTTGAATCTTCTCCCACAATTTGATCAAGATATTGCAAAGAAACGACAGGATGCAGAAGCTTCGGGCGAAGTAAGTATCTAAGACTAAACCGTAGTTAAATTCGAATCACGACACCCACCTTCTCAGAGAGCAATGTTGTCTGCCAGTGGGATGCCATTTCCAAAAAAAAGACAACGATTTTAGAAACAAACTTTATTATACTCGGGTTTTTTAACCTCAAGTAGCAGACTTAGTCACTCGTATACACAACTTTTTGAGCTTCTAAACTATGGATTACTCTGAAAATCTCATGATTTGATGTGTAATTTGAAGGTTCTGAGATACGTTGGGGTCGTAGATGCAGTACAGAACAAGGGTTTTGTGGAGTTACGAAGATACAAGAAAGACCACCCATTTGCACAATTATCTGGTTCTGATAACATTATAGCTTTCACAACTACTAGGTACAAGGAAGAACAGCCATTAATCGTTCGTGGACCTGGTGCTGGAGCTGAAGTCACAGCTGGTGGTATATTCTGTGACATTTTACGCCTCGCCTCATATCTTGGTGCACCCTCATAAAAAACCACACCTCTCTCTCTCTCTCTCTCTCTCTCTCTAAACAGTAGAAACCAGTGAAGCTTATGATGAGTTTCTACTCTTCACTCTTCAACTTACAACTTACAAATTTTGTAACTTATACCCGAAGGAATCGATAACAGGAAGTAGGGTTGTCGCTGGCACATCTAGAGTAGTAGAAATAGCTTATCTTTGTTTGTTGTGATTTGAACTGTGCTATGAATCAAGGCAAATAAAAATTCAAAATTGTCATGGTGTTCCAGTTTCCTTGGAATATATAAATTGAAACAAGGCAAACAACCTTTGAAGTGTATAGTAGGTAGATGGTATAAAAATACATTAAAAACAAAAATCACATAATAGAATAAGCACAAAAGAATATCCGAACAAAGAAAAGCTTTTATTGTGTGAACATATGTGTGAGCTGCCTAGCAAGTGACTAGGCGTTTTTGTGTGAATGGAAGCAAAACGCGGTACCTGTTGGGCTTGGGTCGTTTCACTTTCAGGTATTGTCTATATACCATCATGAGCATGCCGAAGTTTATTTTTCAGTTTCACTAGAAGTGGAGCTCGAAATGTCATCCCTCAAACATGGGTAACATCATTTCCTTAGAACTCCTCATGAAACTAACTCATCCAAATTTCCTTAGAACTCCTCATGTTAATTTCATTCCCTGGCAAATTGCGAATTGCTACTCACAAGAACATCATTTGACATGAAATTTTCTTGACAAATTTTTTAACTTTTCATTATTTTCTTGACAAAAAAGAAGTCTATATTGGTATATTTCTTACATTTAGAAACTTTAAAGATGAATATTAGATGTAGATGTAGAGCCTAAACAATTGCTTAGAAACAATATTATCTTAAATTAAGAATAGTTGAAATGGTGGAGGAAACTTATGGTAGTTCTTTGAGGGGCCATGGGAGAATAGTCCAAAATATCTTGCCTATGTTCTTGACGAGTCTCTTGCAGTACTTGTCCTCCTTACAGCAAGAACAAAGAACCCTAATCTCTATTGTTTAACAATTTAATATTCTTAAGAACATAAATCATGTTCATAAGTGAAAAAACAATTGAAGTGAAAAATAGGTGAACACTTTGTAATTCTTAGAGGTCTGCATTATTAATCTCATTAAAACATATAGAACAAGTTGTCTCTTGGCCATCAATAATCCATACATTTTTTTAGTATTTGTTCAACTTCAATGTGAATCTTTGATTACTTTGAGTTCAAACTATTCCTGGTATTTTGAGTTCAAACTATTCCTAGTATCTTTGATTACTTGAATGAATATAATGAAAGCAATATAATGAAAGCAATAAGTAGCTTTAATGATCACTTTTTCTTTCTATTGATTAATGATTAATAATTCTGAATTTTGAGTTCAAACTATTCCTAGTATTAGAACTTGTGAAATTTTGAAGAGAGTTGTTTGTGGAAAGTGGAGAGAGGGTCAGTTCCCCCATATATATATATATGATCTAGAGAAACTAGAAATAGAAACTTCGGATTTCAATTCACGCACGTTCCTAAAGGTGGAACGTGCTAATTCAGAGTTTGGATTTCAATTCACGTACGTTAAGGAGAGTGAACGAGACCCACATTTCTCATTTGTTGTTACGTAGGTGGTTTTTTTTTTGAGAAATCGACTATGATCTAGTTACAAGACATTGATACATCATTAAGATGTAATAAGTACAATAACCGTCTGAGTTAAACTAATAATATAAAGAGGCCTAAAGTCCGACAAGATGAAAGAGGCCTAAAGCCCGACAAACTTACTGCATTATTTATACCTTCAATAACTCAAATTCAATAACCATTGATTGCACCTCTCGTGGAAAACGAACCTAGGATCTCTAGGATTTTGGAGTTTATATCAATACTATTAACCACTTGGGCAATCAAGTGTTGACTGTCTGCATAGATGGGTTTATGTGGGTCAATTGTAGGGAAGGTTTCCGTTTCTCTAACTAACGCGGGTTAATAAAAAAATTGTAACTTATACCCGAAAGAATCGATAATAGGAACTAGGGTTGTCGCTGGCACATCTAGAGTAGTAGAAATAGCTTATCTTTATTTGTTGTGATTTGAACTGTGCTACGAACCACGGCAAATAACATTCGGAATTGTCATGGTTTTCCAGTTTCCTTGGAATATATAAATTGAAACAAGGCAAACAACCTTTGAAGTGTATAGTATTTTTCTTTAGGTCATGAAATATGAATAATGAAAGCAATAAGTAGCTAGATGGTACAAAAAAACATTAAAAACAAAAATCACATAGTAGAACAAGCACATAAGAATACCAGAACAAAGAAAAGCTTTCATTCATCCAACATAATCCAAATATTGCAAGAACAAAGAAACCTAATCTCCATTGTTTAACAATTTAGTAATATTCTTAAGAGCATAAATCATGTCTGCATAGAGGACAAGTTAATTGTTGTTTTGCCCACTCGAATAAACAATTGGAGTGAAAAATATGCGAACACTTTGTAATTATTCCATCCTCTCCATTAATCTTATTAAAACATATAGAACAAGTAGTCTCTTGGCCATCAATAATCGGTACCTGTTTTAGTAATAGTTGAAATTCAATCTTGAATAGACATTCCTTAGATAAGTAATTCAATCTTGCTTTTTCCATCTCAAGCCAGCTTATCTGAAGCAAAATTTTTCTTAATTCTTCTCTTCCACTTCCTGAATCTTGATTATTTGAATCAATATGATTATTCATCTCGAGTCTTTCTTTCTGTTGATTAAAGATTCTGAATTTTGAGTTCAAACGACTCCTACTTAGTATTTCTTTTCTCTAATCAAGAGAAAGAAATATATATATATATATATATACACACGATTAGGAGAAACGGGAAACTCCAATCTTGGGAGTTTCCTAACACTGGAAGGACTTACTGCTAATTAAGAGTGGATTTCAATTGAAACAGGAAACTAGACCCAAGTTTCTAATTTTTATTGTTAAGTAGATGGGTTAATGTGCAGGGGCGGCCCTGACTTTTCGGTGGCCCGAAGCGAGGTCTGAAAATGTGGCCCTTTCTATCAAATTGTAAAACGTATAAATGTATTTACATGGAAACAATAATTACCGCAAAATATTTTCATCATATTTATATAACAAAATAATTTTTTTTGATAATTACAATCACTGAATTTTTTTTTTCTTAAATTTTTCGATGCAAAGTCGCTAATAATCGTCGAATAATCTCAATAGATAATATAGCTAACTCGTTTAACATTTCTTCTGACATAGTAGGTCGAATATAAGACTTAATCAACTTCAACTTAGAAAAAAAAAATTTCTGCAGAGGCAACAATAACTGGTAGAGAATCCTCTCAGATATATCTTCTCAGGTTAGAGAGAGATATGAGAGATGACAACAACTTCCAGAACAAAGAGAAGCCAGAGAAACTCCCCCTCCCGACTTATGAAGAGGGACCTACCATCCCCAAACCTGCAACACTGCTACATAGCTCATGTTTGCCTTTGGGTAATGGTTTTGTCATCATATCTGAACCATTGTCTTCAGTATGGATTTTCTCGATCTTCAACACCTTTTCTTCAAGAACATCTTGGATCCACTGGTATCTCACATTTATATGCTTGGACTTGGAATGGAAACTAGAATTCTTACTAAGGTGGATGGCAATCTGACTGTCGCAATGAATAACATAATTATCTTGTTTCATACCAAGTTCTTCTAACAGTCTCTTCATCCATAACATCTCCTTGCAACATTCTGTAATGGCAATATATTCTGCCTCTGTAGTAGATAAAGCTAAACACTTTTGTAATTTAGATTGCCATGACACTGCTCCCCCTGAAAATGTAAATAAGTAGCCTGATGTGGACCTTTTAGAGTCTACATCTCCTGCCATGTCTGCATCTGTGTAACCGACTAATACTGGCTTATCATTACCAAAACATATACGAGCTTTAGACGTACCTCTAAGATACTTCAGAATCCACTTCACTGCTAACCAATGCTCTTTGCCTGGATTAGCAAGAAATCTGCTTACTACTCCAACTGCAAATGCAATGTCCGGTCTTGTACACACCATTGCATACATCAAGCTTCCTACAGCTGAAGCATAAGGAATTTTCTCCAATTCTTCTTTCTCACTTCTAGTTGATGGACACTGATCACGAGTCAACTTGAAGTGACTGGCTAATGGACAACTCACTGGTTTTGTCTTGTCCATATTGAACCTTTCTAGAACCTTCTCAATGTATCTTTCTTGTGATAGCCAAAGCTTTCCAGCTTTCCTATCACGAGAGATATGCATGCCAAGAATTTGTTTTGCTGGACCCAAGTCTTTCATATCGAAATACTTGTTTAGTTCCTTCTTTAACCTGCTAATTTTATTAGCATCCTGACCAACAATCAACATATCATCAACATAAAGTAGAAGTATAATCAAATCTCCATCAGGAAATTTATGAACGAAAACACAATGATCTGAAGCCGTCCTGTGATACCCTTGATCCTTCATGAATGATTCAAACTTTTTGTACCACTGTCTTGGTGCTTGTTTCAGCCCATATAAACTCTTCTCTAACTTACAAACCAAGTGTTCCTTACCTTTAACTTCAAACCCTGTTGGTTGTTCCATATACACATCTTCCTCCAAGTCACCATGAAGGAAAGCGGTCTTGACATCTAGTTGTTCAATTTCTAGGTTCATACTTGCAGCCAATCCCAATACTAACCGTATAGAGGACATCTTCACCACCGGAGAGAAAATCTCATCAAAATCAATACCCTTCTTCTGCCCAAATCCTTTCACCACTAGGCGTGCCTTATACCGTGGTTGTGAATTTCTTTCTTCGGTTTTGATTTTGAAAACCCACTTATTTTTAAGAATTTTCTTATTCTTAGGTTTTTCAACCAACTTAAAAGTGTTGTTCTTATGCAATGATTCAATCTCATCTTGCATAGCTTTCAACCACTCCTTCTTGTGTTCATCATCTATGGCTTCTTCATAACACTGTGGTTCTCCACTATCTGTAACCATCACATACTCGTGTGGAGGATACTTGGTAGATGGTGCTCTATCTCTAGTCGATCTTCTCAATTCAGCTGGTGGTTCATGTTGAACTTCCATTTCCTGCTTAACATCATCACCCATAGGAACATCTTCATGAGCTTCATCTTCTTGATTTTGTTCTTCACCTGCATTATCATGCATAACCTTAGAAGAGATATGTGGATCTAGATCAATGAGATCATTACTATGATTCTCATGCTTCTCAACTTTCCCAAAGTCCTCAATAGTTTGATTTTCAAGAAAGACCACATCTCTACTTCTAATAATCTTCTTATCGACTGGATCCCATAACCTGTATCCGAACTTCTCATCTGCATACCCTAAAAAGATGCATTGCTTGGCTTTATCATCAAGCTTTGCTCTTTGATCTTTAGGTATATGCACAAAAGCCCTGCAACCAAACACCCTTAAGTGTTCATAACTGACTTCTTTCCCAGCCCACACTCTCTCAGCTACATCTCCATCTAATGGTGCTGAAGGTGATAAATTGATCAGATAACATGCAGTACGCATTGCTTCACCCCAGAAACTTTTAGGCAACTTAGCTTCTGAGAGCATACATCTGATCCTCTCCACAATAGTGCGATTCATGCGTTCTGCTACACCATTTTGTTGTGGAGTTTTGGGAACTGTCTGTTCATGTCGAATAACATGGGTTTTGCAATACTCTTCAAACGACCCGATGTATTCTCCTCCATTGTCAGTGCGAATGCACTTCAATGATTTTCCTGTCTCCCGTTCTACCATGTTGTGGAAATTCTTGAAAACTGCAAGTACCTGATCTTTGGTCTTTATGGCATATGCCCAAACTTTCCTGGAAGCATCATCTATAAAAGTAACAAAATACAAAGCACCACCAAGTGTTTTGACCTTTAAAGGTCCACAAACGTCAGAATAAACAAGCTCCAAAACACTGGATTTTCTTTCAGATGCATTCCTTTGAAAGGATACTCTATGTTGCTTTCCTACTAAACAATGAGAACAAGTGTTTAAATTTATACCTTTTACGTTCGGTAAGTCTTGTCGTTTAGCAAGGATTTGAAGTCCTTTCTCGCTCATGTGCCCGAGTCTTCTATGCCAAAGATCAGTGGAAGAATCTTTTTCAACTGCATTCAATTCTCCTTTACACAGTTTTACTTGAGTTCTGTATATAGTACAACACTTCTTCCCTCTTGCTATCACCATTGACCCTTTTGTGAGCTTCCCCTTTCCATCACCAAAGTGACTGTGGTACCCTTCATCATCTAATACTCCGGTAGAGATTAGGTTATATCGAAGATCTGGTATATGCCTCACATTCTTAAGAATCAATGTACTCCCTGTGCTCGTCTCAATTTTCACTTCTCCAATTCCTACGAATTTTGAGAAACCTAAGTTTCCCATCCTGACTTTGCCAAGGTCACCAGTTCTGTAAGAGTTAAAGAAATCCTTACATGGAATAGCATGATACGAAGCACCTGAGTCAACCAACCATGTCGTTTCTGGTTCTGACTCAACCATACTTAAGCAAGTCTCTTCACAACCTGAGAGTAAGATAATGTCATCACCTGAGGCAACTGCCGCAACATTATCTTGTTTTTCATCATCCTTTTTATTTTCCTTCTTTGTTTTCTTGCAATCACTCTTGTAATGACCCATTTTTCCACAACCAAAACATCTAACTTCTTTCTTTGGTTTTGATCTCCCCCTTGACTTATCACGGTTATGAGGTTTTCTACTTTTACCTCTCCCCCGTCTTTCTGTAACAAGTGCCTCTGAATGAGACTCGTCTGACGATGATTTCCTTCTTGTTTCTTCATTCAACAAACTACCTGTTACGTGATTCATACGCATTATGCCATTAGAAGTAGAATTGCTAAGAGACACCACCAATGTCTCCCAACTATCTGGTAAAGAATTTAGAAGAAGTAAGGCCTGCAACTCATCATCCAAAACTAACTTCATTGCAGAAAGCTGGTTTACTAGACTTTTCATCTCATTCAAGTGTTGAGCAATTGAGGTTCCTTCTTTATATTGTAATTTTCCTAGCTTTCTGAACAAGTAAGCCTTTTTGGCAGCTGTCTTCTGATCATACAATTCTTCTAATTTCCTCCATAGACTATAAGCGGAAGTCTCCGTCGATACATGATGAAAAATACTGGGTTCTACCCATTGTCGAATAAATCCAACAACCTTACGATCTAATACCTTCCAGTCTTCTTCATCTATCTTCATCGGTTTTGTACCGTGATTTTCAATGGGTGCAGCTAGGTCTTTGCAGTATAACAAATCTTCCATTTTTGCTTTCCACATCAAGTAGTTTTCTCCATCTAAACTAATCATTCGATTAGTATTCACTTCCATATTTCTGAACAATAAATCCAACCTTAGCTCTGGTACCACTTGATAGGAAAAATAACCTAATTAACTTGTTCAGGAATATGAAGATAAACGATGCGAAAGTAAAAGTAGAGACACCAAGATTATTTAACGTGGCAAAAAACCCCTCCAAACTAGAAGGTAAAAAACCACGGGACCTAGTCCAGAAATCTTCCACTATAATTAAATAATGGATTACACAATTCTTCAAGATGTGTAGAAACACTCTTGGACAACTCTTCACCAAACCTATGGTGGATAAACTGAACAAAGAAACAAAGAAATAAAATCTCTTACTCCTTAGGATTTGAACAAATCCTAGATTACTAAAGGTTGATGAAGATAACCACAAACTAAATTGCTTCACAAGATTAATAATCTTCTTTTCTTCAAACCAATATTCTGCTCTTTCAATCTCTCTTGAAAGAACCACTTCAGAAATCTCTCTTTCTCTGACTTCTCTTTGTTCTGGAAGTTGTTGTGTATAATCTCTTCCCTTTCATTCCCTATTTATAATAATAAATAAGGAGGTTTACCAATAGAAATAGGAATTCCTTTTTAGGCTTGAAAAAATAGAAGTTTCTATTTTTTTCCCAAACAAGGAATAAGGGAAATCCTATTCCAACTAGGAGTCCTTTAATTATAAGGAGGGACCCCAACATGTCATACGACTCATTATGCTTGAAAAGGTTTCAAGGCGAACACATGACTATCTCAAATCACCATCATCTTGTGAGTTTGACTTTTTTTAACTCAAACAGAAAACTAAATATTTCTTTGTATTTCTAGTTTGCTCGAATCTTCTCGTAAATGAAGAAAGAGTCTGATCTAGTATGCATATGTAATAATTAACTCTAAATGCTTCTTCAAGTGACATTGATGGATCTTCACACGTATTCTCGTCAAACTGTTTCTTTCTTCGAAGAATATGTTTTTTCTGAAATGTTGTTTCAACTCCCATTTTAATGGCAATCTCTTTAGCTTCAACCATGCCTTCTTCAAATCTCAATTCTCTACAATCTTCAAGATAACGAATGAGTCCATTCAATTTCTCTAATGCAATATCAATATCTACATCTTCAGTTTGAAGTGTTTTGCTAATAGAGTTTACCTCACAATATATTATGCCAAATAACCATGCTCAAAAGGAATTCAAAATTTTTAAAGTGTTGTTTTAATATATTTTCGGCACCATAAACTGTTTTTGAATCATCACTTGTCTCCACCAATTCTTCCAAAGCTTCTCGTAATTGTGGAGCTTGAAACCTAATGTCTTGGTGGCCCTTTTTACTTCACATTTTTTAAATGGATAAAACTTCTCATAATCATCACTTGTCTCCACTAGATTTTGAATCAACACTATCTACTCTACTTTCTCATAAATCAAACAAACTGTTGGCTCCCATCGTTCATTTAAAGATCATCAAATTTGGTGGCCCTTTTTACGTAATATTTTTTAAATGGGGCCTTATAATTTTCTTAGAGAATTGGACTTCTTATATATTTCTTACAGAAATTAATATTATATATTTCTTACAGAAATTAATATAATATATTTCTTACAGAAATTAATATCTCGGTGGCCCCTAAAAGTCGGTGGCCCGAAGCGACGTTTTGTTCGCTTTGGCTCAGGGCCACCTCTATGTGGGTCAATTGTAGAGAAGGAAGATTTCAGTTTCTCCAATTAACGTCGGTTAACAAAAATTTGTGAATGTTGTTTCTTGGGAATTCTAGTCTTGCAAGGATTAGAATGTAAAGAGAGTCCGATTTGGCGTGTAATGAGTACTTATAAAGATGTAACAGTTGGTTTTTTTTTTTTTTTTGTTGAACAGATGTAACAGTTGGTTGTTGCGGTAAAATCATCCCCATTGTCTGAAATACTAATCTCTTGATACTTTTGTGCACGTGAATTTAATGTGAACGTGGTACAGAACTAAAGATTTATAGCACCTAATTTTGGTTAATTTAGAGTAGAAATAATTGTCGTTCTTATTTGGTGTTTTAAGTTGAATTGACGTCCTGGAAATTGTCTCTCCATGAAGTACCTCTTTGTTTAACTGTGTATTGAATGAATGGTAATAGATGAAATTAAAAGTGGGTCTAGACTAAAGTCTAAAGCAGATAACAGATGACCTGATGGCTGATAATTTGGTAAAGTTGGGATTCATGGGTCGAAGTTGAGTTTAATCGAAGTGTCGTCTCCCACTAACCAAATGACATTATTTCTCATTGCAGTTTTAGTAGTTAAGATTGATTTCCAAAAAGGAGAAGAGGATGATGGATGATCTGTTGTCCAGAAATCATAATTTTTTTTTTTTTTTTATGTATTTTGACCTTAGAAGCCTCACCCAAGTAGCATTGGAAATAGTTAGGAGTCTCCATGTCATTTTAGCCACTAAAGCCTCATTAACAAAGTGGAGATTTCTAATGCCTAAACCTCCATGTTTCGGTGAGCACAAAATGTCCCAATTTATGAAGTTTATTTTTGTTAGGCAAATGACCCCACCAAAAATTTCTTTCGGCTCTTTCCAATTGATTTAACACATGTTTAGCCAAGATCTGGTAACTAAAGGGTTAAGTACAAAAAGAGGCCAATACAGATTTTATAAGCACCGTTCTACCACCTTGAGAGATGAAATGTTGTTTTCAACCAGACAATGATTTATTAGATTTGTCGACTAACTAATTATGACTCTGAATTCTATTTCTTGGTTTGTGTATTAATGCACTTAGGTATTTGGCTTGGTCCGTCATAATCGGAGCATTCAGCTGGGCAACATAAAGAGTTTTCATCGTCTCCATAACTCCATGACTGAAATAAAGTGAAGATTTGTCAAAATTTACCTTTTGGCCCAAGAATTCAGCGTATTGATTCATCATCTGTAAAACCATATCAAGATTATGTATAGTCGCTTTACCAAAGATTATAGCGTCATCATCAAAAAACAAGTGTGTTATGCTTGGTCTGGACGAATTAATCTTATACTCTATAAACTGATTTTGATTTTCGTAATGAGAAATCAAGAGAAAGAGAGAGACTGTGAGGTTAGAATAAATAGGCAAGGGGATAAAGGACAACCTTGTCTTAGGCCTCTAGAGGCCTTAAAATCCCCTACTAATTTATCATTAAGCTGAATCTTGAAACTAGTGGTAGTGACACACGACAAAATCAATTTCAGTAAAAGGTCAGTAATACCAATGGCCCTAAGCACCTTTTCCAGGAATTCCCAGCTAACGTTGTCGTAGGCTTTCGCCATGTCCATTTTAAGGGCGAAAGCTCCTTTCTTCGCTTTGGACAAATGCATCGAATGTAAGAATTCCTAAGTTATGATTATATCGTCCATAATTTGTCTACTAGGGACAAGCGCATTTTGAGTCCACATTATGGCATTCTCGAGACAAGGTACAATCCTGTTTGCAATCAATTTCGTGATGAATTTGTAGATTAAGTTGTAAAGGGAAATCAGTCTATAATCCGAGGCCATACTCGGGGTTCTACTTTAGGAATTAAAGCGATAATAGTGAGGTTGAGAGAAGGATCGATTGAACGTATTTGAAATACAGACAATATGTAAGAAATCAACTCCTCCCCGATTGTAACCCAATGTTGTTGAAAAAAGAAATAAGGTAACCCGTCTGGTCTCGAGCTTTTGATCGGTCCCATCTCCATCATTACAACTTTAATTTCCTCCGCTGATGGAACCCTTGAGATGTATCCTAGTTGATCGACTGATATTACCTTGTACGCATTAAGTATCTCAATCGGGGCTTGACTTACATTGTCTGCTTGAAACAAATTCTGAAAATATTCAATTAGTTCAGTTGTAATGTCTGCCTCATTAGTTATAATTTGTCCAGATGTCGAAGTTGATTGGTGTATCTTGTTTTCCTGTTTCCTTGTCGACATTGCTAGATGGAAAGCTTTTGTATTTCTATCGCCATTTGACTCAGTTTGAACGAGCTCGTTGTTCTGCCTTCGTGCGTTGCATTTCCTCTAAATGTAAAATTTGTTCTTGGATACTGCTTTAATCGACAGAGAGTCGGCAGAAGGGGTCCGATAACGAATGGATATCCGAAAGTCTTTTCCTTAGAATTTTTAATCTGTTTTTAAAGAAACCAAAAACCCTTTTGCTCCAGCTATGAATCGATTTCTTTTACTGTTTGTAGATTGTCAAGAAACTAACCAACACTGTTTTCCCACTCCGTTTGAAATGTTGCCTGATAATCCTCATGTTTTGACCAAAACATTTCGTACTTGGCAATTGTATTAAGTAATCTACCTCGAACATTCAGTTTTTGGAGCAGCAGAGCATGATCACTATTGTAACGGGGAAGATGAAATACCCCAGCCTCAGGAAATTGTAACAGCCAATTAGCATTACAGAGCCCTCTGTCCAATCTCTCTCTAGTTAAATGATGAATCAACTTGCAATTAGTCCAAGTATGACTAGGACCATTGTAGCCCAAGTCCAACATATTTGCGTGGCGAATGAAATTCTGAAAATTAGTAAAATATGGGATATTAGAAGAAACTCTTAACTTTTCACATATGGCATTTACATCTCGAATGCAACAAAAGGGATTAGTTAACGTATTAATTTTCGTTAATAGACTAGTCCAGAATGGTAGTCGATTCTGGAATTTAGGAGGTCCGTAAATGCATAACACGTCCCATGGATTTGGATCAGTCAAACTAACAATGGTAATATGAATTAAATTACTAGAGTGAGAATTATCAGAGATAGTAAGGTCGGACGACCAATGTGAAAGCGAACCTCCACTACGGCTCAAAGAAGGTACATGGTAATAATTACTTCGATTAAATTTATTAAAACAAGGCAAAGTACTATATGTAGTTAATCTAGTTTTGGAGAGAAAAACCAAAGACGGTCTAGTCGCTCCTAGGAACTGAGATAAAGTTTCCTTTGTCGGAGAACGCCCTAGACCCCGACAATTCCATGCAAAAGTATTCATGGCTCCTACGGCATTTGGGTTGCCGATACCCTTCCATCTTCATCATCAAGTGCAATGGTTCTTGTTGTGCGTTTATAGTGCCTTTTTGGTCTGTGCACTTGGACAACAGATGATGTTCCACCCTTCGTTAGATTTGTAGAGGTAATGTGTTTGTGGGTGTGGTCCATTGTCAAATTCTCATCAGTCTGCATCGATTGGGGTCCTGTATTAACTGCCTCCACCCCTTGTGGCGTCAGACAACATGTCACCAAAGTTAATATAAATCGAGTAAGAAGGAAGAGATTGAGCCCCCTCTCCCAAGTGATTAGCAGTAACTGAGTCGAAAGGATTAGGTATAAGAGAGTGATCCTGACTGAATGATCCCAATTCCCTTCCTAAAGTCTTAGTAGTAAAAGGGACTTTAAACCAGTCCTTATATTTAGGTTCCATTGCCGTCATAACCAAACTCTTTTGTTCTTCAGATAAATTATGTTTCAAGTGATCACCGACAACCAATATTGTTAGGCAGAATTTTATCGTATGGCCCTTGAGTCCACATGAACAGCAAAATTGTGGAAGCTTATCAATTCTGATTTCAATAGATATCAATTTTGTGTTTGATAAATTCAAATTTACCCTTTGACCAAACGGTTTTGTTAGAAGATATTCAATTCTGACTCTCCCAAACAAACTTCATTTCGATGCATCTTCTGATGTTGTCTGCTTGAAATTACCAATTGAACCAACCAATCGGTTGACAGTGGTGCTATTAAGGTGTTCCAAAGGGATACCATGAAGTTGAGTCCAGAACCATGTCGTTTCAAACTTGTGATCCCGGTAAAAGAGTTGAACTACATGGTTGGAACACAATAAGTTCTTGTTGGATTACCCAATGAGGGCTTTCCAGAGCCAACTCCATTTCTGTTGCAGCCATAAATTTCAAAAGAAAGACATTGTCTTTCAATTCAGTAAGTAGAAACTTATTAGGCCCATGGATTACTCTAGACAAATGCATCATGGCTTGTCCAACATCTATCTTCCGAGAGCATCGAAACCAAGCCACTCCATTCTTAGTTATCTCCCTTGCCTATGGTGTGAGATCCTTTCATTCAACAGTAATCGGAGGTTGTTCCTCCGTAATTAGTACCGCGAATTGTTGTAGAAAATGTGTGTCTGTTGTATCCAGGAAAGAAAACTAAAATCTAGATCGAAAAAAAAAGTGCACAAAGAGAGATCGTATCTCGCTGATTAAATCCTCTCAAACTAGTGAAAAAACTGAAAACCAAAGTAGGAGCAAATCCGGTGAAGGAAATCGCCCAACTGCCCGAATAACCACCTAAAAACTAATGAAAACCGTAAAAACAACCATTCGCCCCTCCAACAGTGGTGGTCCTCCGGTGAAGGAAATCGCCCAACTGCCCGAATAACCACCTAAAAGCTAATGAAAACCGTAAAAACAACCATTCACCCCTCCAACAGTGGTGGTCCTCTGAAATAACTGGAATCGCTCCGCTGCAGAGCTATTTGGCGAGAGTTTTGTTGTATGGATATTTTTTAAATAAACCAGAGATTCTTAAGCTAGCTCTCTTTTATGGATGTGGCTCCTCCGTAATCAAACCATCACAAGTTTACTTGTACAAAATTTGAACATACTATTTTTTCTACATGTTAGTAGGAAATAAAAAAGAGTTAATTCCTATATGGCCCCCTACTTTGTGACCAGCTTCCTTTATGGCCCCCAAATTTCTGTAAATTCAAATATGGCCCCCTATTTTCATAGAAATGTCATAACTACCCTTCCCATTAATATATTTTCAAAATAAAATAAAAAACAAAAACCTAAATTCCACCTCACTTCCCTCTCCACCACTCATCTCTCTCTCCAAGTCAGCACTCTCATGAAGGTCGCCGGCCGGAAAATTTTCCGGCGGGCGACCTTCAAACTTAAAAAAAAAAACATTTTTTTTTCACTCACCTCTCTCTCTCTCTCCAATCAGCACTCTCATGAAGGTCGCCGGCCGGAAAATTTTCTGGCCGGCGAACTTCATACTTAAAAAAAAAAAAAAAATTTTTTTCACTCACCTCTCTCTCTCTCTCTCCAATCAGCACTCTCATGAAGGTCGCCGGCCGGAAAATTTTCCGGCCGGCAAACTTCATACTTAAAAAAAAAAAAAAAAAATTTTTTTTCACTCACCTCTCTCTCTCTCTCCAATCAGCACTCTCATGAAGGTCGCCGGCCGGAAAATTTTATTTTCCGGCCGGCGACCTTCATACTTAAAAAAAAAAAAAAAAAACTTTTTTCACTCATCTCTATCTCTCTCTAAAAATTCCGGCGAAGGGGGTTTCCCTTCGCCGGAATCTGGTATGTTGAAGAACAGACCAGATCGGCCTGTTCTTCAACAGACCTGGTCTGTTCTTCAACAAATCTGGTCTGTTGCCCCCTTCGCCGGAATTTTTAGAGAGAGAGAGATGAGGGGAAAAAAAAATTTTCTTTTTTTTTTTTTTTAAGTATGAAGGTCTCCGGCCGGAAAAAAATTTCCGGCCGGCGACCTTCATAAGAGTGCTGATTGGAGAGAGAGAGAGAGGTGAGTGAAAAAAAAAAAAAATTTTTAAGTTTGAAGGTCGCCGGCCGGAAAATTTTCCGGCCGGCGACCTTCATGAGAGTGCTGACTTGGAGAGAGAGAGAGAGGTGAGTTGGAGAGAGATGAGTGGTGGAGAGGGAAGTGAGGTGGAATTTAGGTTTTTGTTTTTAATTTTATTTTGAAAATATATTAATGGGAAGGGTAGTTATGACATTTCCATGAAAATAGGGGGCCATATTTGAATTTACAGAAATTTGGGGGCCATAAAGGAAGCTGGTCACAAAGTAGGGGGCCATATAGGAATTAACTCAATAAAAAATTGGTTGGATAACTAAAAGATTTTTAACTTTATTTTAGTTGAAATTTGATTATATTTTTAAAATTTAATCTTTTTTTGCATATGTATTTAAAATTAAGTACTTAAGTTCAACATATAAAATGTATTTTTTTTTCACCTCGAACTTCTGTTCTTCTTGTCTACAGTCCGAGGCAATTCCCTTAAATCTGTATCACCACCACACTTTTACACAACCACCACTTGTGCTCCAGCACTACATACTTCCGCTATCACCACTACAAGAATCACCACACTTCCCCCGTCACAACTCACCGGTCACCACCACTAGTATCACCACATTTCTACCATCACCACACCTTCGACCATCATACTTCCACTACAACACCACTTTCGTCACCGCCACTGGCACCACATGTCCACCGACCTAGTTATCATCAACACATTACCACCGCCAATTTTTTGACCAAATTAAATTAAAAATAAGTACTTTAATGTGAAAAATAATAATAATAATAAGTACTTAGTTACTGATCAAAGTACAATTTTCAATTCTTTAAAAGTAAAATTAGTTCTAGTTATGTTGCGAAAAGACACCTTATCTAATAAAGGCCGCCTATTTCCACAGATAAAAAAGGCCGCGGTTTTGGGGAATAAAGAAAATTCTCCGTGGAATAAAGACTTTTCTTAAAATTGGTCAAATAAGATTGACTTTTATGTTTGTTTTTATTGCGAAGGGGCTTCTAATTTTGGGAGTTCAAAATAAAATAAATTTTAGAAGGCTCCTCCATCTCATCACCTCTCTCTACCACCTCATCATCTTCTCCGGCGAAGGTCGCGGACCGGCCAATTTTCCGACCGGCGACCTTCAAACATAAAAAAAATAAAAAATTCTTTTTTCCTCTCCTCTTTCTCTCTCTAACATTTTTTTTTTCAAAATCCCTCCTCTCTCTAGATCTGGTGAACCAGATTTGGTTCACCAGATCTAGATGGTATGTGAACAGACCTTTTAAGGTCTGTTCACAGACCACTAAAGGGTCTGCAATCAGACCATTGAAGGTATGTTCACAGACCATCTAGACAGATCTAGAGAGAGAGAGAGAAGATGGATTTTGAAAAAAAAATATTTAGAGATAGAAAGAGGAGAGAGGAAAAAGAAAATTTTTTCTTTTTTTTTTTATGTTTGAAGGTCGCCGACCGGAAAATTGGTCGGCCGACGACCTTCGCCGGAGAAGACGATGAGGTGGCGAGAGGGTTAGGTGGCAGAGAGAGGTGATGAGATGGAGGAGAACTTTCAAAAAAATGTATTCTGTATTCCCCATAAAAATTTATTCCCCGGAGAACATTAAAAAAAATCTGGATTCCCTCGAGAATCTATTCCCCGGAGAATTTTCTTTATTCCTCAAAGCCGCGGCCATTAAAAAGTATGTGTACAAAAAAAAAAAAAAAAAAAAGAGTTAATATATTTGGCCCCCTACTTTGTGACCAGCTTCCTTTATGGCCCCTTATTTTTTGTAAATTCAAATATGACCCCCTATTTTTATGAAAATGTCCTAACTACCCTTCCTTTAAATATTTTTTCAAAATAAAATTAAAAAAAACATAAATTCCACCTCACTCCCTCTCCACCACTTATTTCTCTCCACGTCACCTCTCTCTCCAACTTACTTCTCTCTTTCTCTTCAACTCGCCTCTCACTCTCTCCAACTCACCACTCTCGGCAAGAGACTAAAAAAAAAAATTCTCTCATCTCTCTCTCTCTCTAAAAACTCCGACGAAGGGGGTTCCTTCGCCGGAGTTCTAGTCTGTTGAATTTACAGAAAATAGGGGGTCATAAAGGAAGCTAGTCACAAAGTAGGGGCCATATAGGAATTAACTCAAAAAAGAATTGTACCAATTTTTCAGGAAAAGACAGATTTTTCTTCTTCGTCATCTCCTTCCATCTCCGACCACCGTTTTTCTCTCCCTCTCTCTCTCTAAGAAACTTTGATTTCCTCTTATTCTCAATCTTCATTGTCCCTCCAAGGGAGAGAGAATGAGAGAGAGATTAAAGAAAGCCGGTAATGGTGGTCGAAAGAGAGTGAAAGACCTGGAAATAAAGAGTAGAGGTTGTCGATGACATGGGAGAGAGAATGAGAGAGAGATTAAAGAGAGCCGGTAGTGGTGGTCGAAAGAGAGCGAAAGACCTGGAAAAAAGTAGAGGTTGTCGATGACAAGTGATAGAGAATGAGATAGAGATTAAAGAGAACTGGTAGTGGTGGTCGAAAGAGAGCGAACGACCTGGAAAAAAAAGTAGAGGTTCTCGACGATCTTTACTGTTGGGGAGAAGAAATGGTGGCAAGAGCTCGGAGATAAAAGATGGAACAAAACCAAAACAATTTGACCAAAAATTTTCCGACTAAAATTTTGTACCTTAAAAAGTTTTCTTGTTTTTCTAAAGTGTAGCCTAAGAGCATCTCTAATGCAACACTCAAACTCTAAAACTTATTGTGTCACATAATTTTTTTTGAATATTTCTTTATAAATCATCTCCAATGCAAACTTAACTTGAATATCTGAAATGAGGTGGTTGTAGTTATTTAATAGAGTTTATCTTAGTGTTACATTGGAGAATGCTTTTTAATAGAGTATCTAAATGGACATATATTAAATAAACCATTTAGAGATCCACGTTTCATACTTGACATATAGGATTTTTAAAGTTTTCTGTAGCGGCGGAAGATGCTCTTAAGAAAAACTATTACTTAATAATTTTATTAACTATTAAATTTATCAATTAATAACTACTTTCAACAAAATAACTGTAATATTTTGTAAATTAAGTACTCGTTTCTAACGGGTTAGCGTGTCGTGGCGGGTTAGGAAAGCCATGGGCCGTGGTATGTCGTGTTTCCGTTCCTAACGTGTCGTGGTTGACGGGTCTGGGAGCTTAAAATCCCAGACAAGTCACGGCCCGTTTGACCCGTGACGGGTCGGCACAACACAGAACTCGACGTTCCATGTCGTGTCGTGTTGCCTTATAAACGGGTTGTGCCGGTCCGTTTCCGTGCCGACACGACCCGTTGGCCACCACTATTTGGTTTTGTGGAGCTCTCCTTCTACCTCTCATTCATCTCCCTGTATCAGTCTTCAATCAATTTGGAGGAGCGTTTGGAGGGGAACCATTGGAGGGGAACCATTGGAGATGCTCCAAAAACTAAAAAGGTTTGGTTTTCCGGAGCTCTCCTTCTACCTCTCATGCATCTCCCTCTATCAGCTTCAACCAATAAACACCTATCATTTCTGCAAACTCGCTGATTCTCTCTCTCTCTCTAAATTCTCTTTCTGTGCTTGGTGAGAGCTCAGCCATGGCGAAAAATAACCTCCGATACTTTTTCGCTTTACTTTTTCTCCTTTCTCTAACCTGTCAACAGCTTTCTCGATTCTCTGCTTTCGCAGCTGAATTTGAAGGCTTTGGTGATGAAGGTGAAGAAGAAGAAGAACTCTCTGAATCTGATCTGCTTACAAATCTTCGACCCCCATCTCCTCTTCCAACCCTAACTCAATCTGAACTCAATATCGATCAGGAAAAACCCATTGATGAACCTTCTACTACGGTTAATTCTCCACCCTCTGATCCTTCAACTACTACTGCTACTACTACAAAACCCTCATCTACTGCTGCATTTGATTACTGGGATGAAGATGAATTCGAAGGTCTTCCAATTCAAGAATCTACAGAGAATCCTAAGTCCGAAAATGAAAATCTGGGTCCTCCTCCAGATCCTGAATCAAGTCCAAACCTAGCTGCTACACCATCTCCACCCCTTTCTCCTCGTTCATTCGTTATTGAAATCATCTGTGTAAGTTTTCTTATTATGTTCATTGTGAATTACTTCACTGGAAAGAAAGAGAATGAGAATATTGCTTTAGCTTGGGCTTCTCGATTTGCTGTTAAAGATTCAATTTTTGATAAAAATTTTAGTCTTTTGGGAACTGGAGATGGTAAAGATACTCCATTGTTGTTGAAAGAAGGTCAAAATGTGTTTAAGTTTTATGCTAGTGGAAGGAGATTTTGTCAAGGATTATTGGCAACAATGGAACTTCAGAGTAGACATGATTTGATATCTAGGGTTTTTAATTTGATTGTTCCTTGTAAAGATGAGATTACATTTGAGATTTTCATGAATGATGATTCAATGGATCATATCATTTTTGCTCTTGCAAAAAAGAAAGCTGCTAAATTAATGCATAAAGAAGTTCCTGATCTTCAAAGGTATGCCAATTTGATTACAACACCTCCCACAAATCGAAAATGGGTTGCTGAGGACTTGACTGTGATTACTGAATCAAAGGAAGTAGCTGGAGATTTGATCACAGATGCAGTTCTTGATCAGGTAAAATTTACAGCCAATAATATTTATAATCAATACAAGTTTGAGACGTTGCGTTTTTTCTTTATCATTATGTATTTGATGTTTAGTTACCACTAGGAGTTGAAGAGAATTATACCTTTACTGGTGAGTTAGCTGCAGATTGATTTTTGAAAAGTTTTGTCGTGGGAAATAAATTTTCCTTAAAGTTCTTGTCATTTAACTGTTTAGTACTTAAGGTATAACTTTGTACGAGTTAACTAGGATATATGTATGGATTTTATAATGTCTTCTCTGTTATCATGGGATATTATCAATTTATCACAACATTAACTGTGAAGATTTAATAGCATGAGTACGGACAAATCGACAGATATTGGACGTTGCTTGTAAGAGTTAATGAAAATCGGAAGAGTAGATCACCTAAAAGACACATGAACTAAGAAAGGAGTTGAAAGTGAAAAGTTGTTGTTTATTTTAACCAAGTACCATGATAGGTTTTATTGTTCTGGATGCTTTTTATGGAATATGAACAAGGAAGACGTGTTCTTTCTTCTTATTGACCCAGTTCTGGCCGAAAGTCTTTGAGTTGGTTCGACACTTGTGCCCCAGGAAGTTGAAATTCTTGGGTTTATTGAAATGTGATTGTTCATTTTCTATCTTATCTGCTTATTCATGTCTACGTTTAAATTTCCTCAGCAACAGACTAATTTGCATTGTCGTGGACTTGTATAATAAATATGAAGTATCTATATTTTATACCTTGAAATGTGAAATAAACATCGAGGCACAGATATTGTTCAAAATTTATAACCATAGACATATCTATAATCATATACTGTGGGCGCCCCTTCCAGCTCTGCCACTCCGTGCCTCACAGCACTCTACCGTTTAGTCTCCTCTTCCCCACGTGTTTGCCAAGCCATTCAATCTTATTGCTAGAAATGATATTTTCTTCCTCTTGAATAATTGATCTAAACCAACACTTTCTGTCGGTTGCTTTCCTGTGTTTATGTGGATGCTTGTTTTGAGCTATTCCATTGAGAAACAGGACTAATCGGAGCACCTTCTCTTTCCTCGTTCTTTTATCCTTTCTCTACCTAAGATGCTTAATTTGGTCTCTTTATTATGAATCGTGATCAGATTTCCTTTTGACAGGTTTTTGGTGATAAAGCATTTGAGAAGTTCGGAAAGGGGTTCATCTCTATGTATTTCTCCGACCAAAACTCCTCATCGCACAAAAGAATGTTGATGTTCAAGTTTGCTCTCCCAGATGCCAAGCACATGGCTGACATGACAAGATTGGTGGCTCTCGTACCTTACTATATCGACTTAATTGGACGGTACAAACTCAGTGCACAGGTTCGTTTTGTTTCCTTTTATAGTAGTTGAGGAATTCTGTAAAAACCAAGAGACAGGATAAATTTATTCTCAGCTCTGACTCTTTGAGACCCATCACCCGATGATGGGTGATGCCTGTGCCTATTGAGCCACTAACCTTTTCCCCCATCAAAAGCCAGAAAAAACTATGGACCTTAAAGTGAAAGATAAGAAGGAAATTTGGCAGGACGAGTGGTTACGGAGATTACAAATGGGAAAGTCGGCCAAAACTGCTTAAGCCAAATTTTCTTTGGTCAACCATAAATAATAGGCTTCAACTCCCTATTATATGCAAGTTTTACACAGGTTTGCACTGAGTAAAGTTGCAGAAATTTGCACATACTTTGCATAAGTTTGCACGGGCTTGGTGAGGGAGCCTAAAAAGATAGACATGTCTTCTTAACCCAGACCAACATGAGGTTGGCTATTCGACCCAATTTTCTGATTACAAATTACATCTCAAAAATGATATTATTAGCTTAAGCTTGATCTCTTTTTTTTCACCTTCCCTATTTGTGTATATTTAGGCACGATCTAAAACAGAATCAGCTAGATCAAAGGCTGCTCAAGAGATTCACAAAGAACTTCAGAATGCAAGACAAGAAGCTTTACAAAAGAAGAAAGCAGAGAAGAAGAAGATGATGGAGGAGCTGGAAGCTACACTAGGAGCTGAGGCCATCCGAAAGAGAGAAGCTAAGGAGCGTGCTAAGCAGATGAAGAAGGGAATGCCAAAAGTGAAGATGTCACGTGGTCACTAGCTCCTCAAGACAAAAGTTAGGTCTCTTCAACATTTCTCGTCTTAGGCGACATTTCCGTCCGATCTTAACTGTCCAACTTAGAAAAATGTGTTCAATTCTACAATAGCTTTTTATTAGTTAGATGATTGAAGTGCCGAACAAACTTCGAAGGTGTGTCTGAGCTGTTACGTTCTCAGTCAACACACGAGAAGCTAGAAAAGGGAAACAAGTAGGAACGAGTTAAAACTGTTGCTAGGTTTTCATTTTGCTTCCTCCACCTCTCTTTTTACTCTGAACTGTAGAATGTATTTGGTTCATTAGCTATTTTTCTCAGATCTCCTCGTAGATAAAGAAATAAACCTGAATGGTATTAAAATTCATCAAGACAAAACTATATGATCATTTGAGTTAGGGAGCTCATCAAATTTATGGAGCACGACTAAATACATTTTTTGCACAAAACATAGAACCTTAAGATTAAACCCATGATTTTATTCATCGAAAGTTATCTAAACAATAAAGAAGAAAAAAAGAACATCAAAAATATGTTCTTGATGACTATAATCTACTTCTCCGAGCATTCTTAGTGCGTAAATCATGTCTACAAAGAGGACAAGTTAGTCGGATTTTCGCCCACTCGAACAAACAATCAAAGTGGAAGATATGTGAACACTCTGTAGTTCCGGCCTCATCTCCATTAATTTCATTAAAACATATAGAACAAGTAGTCTCTTCGCCCTCGATAATCGTTACTTATTTTAGTAATCCTTCAACTTCAATCTTTTCTGAAAGACTACCATATCTAGTTCCCAAATTTGATTGCTGATAAATTGAAACGAAGTCATTACTCATCTTGGGGTTTTCTTCTTTTGTTGATCAATCATGAAAATTTCAAACTTTCTCTCTACAAACCTTTCTCTATCTAGTCTGAGTACTTGTGTTAAGTGAAGAGTTGTTAGGGTTTGAAAAATTATAGTCTCCGGAAGTGTAGAAAAACAAATTTGGTGGACGATACTCATCAAGATCGCAGCCGTTGATTTTTAGGGGGTAGTAGAAGTATAGACATCGTTTGACGGTATATAATGAAAGCAAATTGGTTTATTTATAGCAATTAAATAGTTAGGGGGTTATAACATCATTATTCCAGTACGGCAGTTTTTTCTTCAGCTGGTGTTTTATAAGCTCTCACCAAAATGTTGAAAGTGCCCCGTCTTCTTTCATGTTTATAGATTTTTTTTTCTAAAATCTCACCAAATTCTTCTTCAACAAAAAAAAAAAATCTCACCAAAATCTTAGATTTTATCACGCAGACTAAAAAAAGCTTTCATATTTTGTAAACGATCACCTATAAAAATGCTAATATTTTTTTATGTTTCTAAAATCTAGTACTTGAATGATTTTTGAAGTGGTTAAACTCTTGAAAAATGTCATAATCAGTTTTGGGTTGATTTTGGAGTGATTTATAAGTACGGACGAGAACAAATTCAATTTCTGAATGGTTGCAAACTGTGAGGGGCTGAAATTGCGGGTCAAGAAGTCAAGAGGATCGTTGACCGGAAGTCATACCTTGATCTGTTAATATTTTTATGGTCAAAGGGACTACGACGGTCAAGTCAGTAAGCTTGCAAGAAGAGGAATGAACACGTGAATGATATCTCTGGAATGTTACCCTTGAGGGGATGGTCGGAGTATGACACTGCTTGTAGAGCGGTCGGAGTATGACACTGCTTGTAGAGCGGTCGGAACTCGATCTCTACGGGTTAGACTGACTTGTTTGAGGAGAGAGTATGACAATTTATAAGGTCTGTAGCTTAATAAGGTAACCCTAGTGAGGTATGTCTCGTTCAGGGGTATGTACCATAAATAAAGTAGGAAGCTTTAGGTTCTGACCTTGTATCCCCTGTGGATAATCGTGTGGGTGATGTAGAAAAGATCTGACCTCTCGTAGAGATAAAGTAGGCGAACCCTTGATAAAGTAGGCAAACCCTTGATAAAGTATTGTATTAGTACTTTTTCAGGAAAGTATATGCTTGTTTCCTCAAAGTGAGGTCTTGTACTTGTATTTTCTAGGAGAGATAAAATGGGTGCTTGTTTCCTCCAAGTATAAGACCGTGATGGTGCTTGGATCAGAGAAAAAGGAGGACTCTGTGGAAGAGCCGAACTATACGAAAGAGAAAGTAAGTTGTGAGTTGATTGTTTAGTTGGTAATCAGATAATCAACTGTAATCTCAGGTTAATATCGGATGTATTAGTCGATTACCAGATGATAAAAAGATAAAGTAAGTTATCAGTTGGTTGCCAGGAAATTAGATGATATGTATCATTCTATTCTCGGTCATTTTATAGTGTCCCAGTCGACTGTCACCAGCGGTGAGCTGTCTCTTTCATGCAGTAACGCATAAAGTTGACACCATAAATACGGTATCGTAATCCCCCTAACGACTATATTTGAGATACTGTCATCTTGAATGACTGCACCGCCTTCTCAAAGGATATACGGAGGGAGATCAGTTGAGGAGGCGATGACCAACCTCTTTGGGCATAAAGAAAAATTTTGCCTTTTTGGGACATAAAAATTAGGGACAAAGTTCAATCTAGTGAACTTTGGATTAAAAAATAAATACGCCTCCCTGAGTCAATCTTGACCAATTAAGATCTTATGTCTCACACATTTTTTTCATGCCCCCAAAGAATCCTTTTTTTTTTTATGCCCCAAAGAATCCAGCTTGTGTGAATTAGCCCCTGCGAGGAATCTCCATCAATTGCTCTTTCAAATCCAAGTCACTCTACACATGCTCCTCCAAATCTAATGGCAAATTATCTTCAACTCCTCCTATCCTACACCCACTTTTCCTGCTTAAAATGCGCACCCTTATTCCTTCTTTCACATCTTCTCTTCAACTCCACCAACCTCTCTCTGTCGCCATTAAACCCAATCTTCTCTTTTACCCTTTTCTACCAAAACGTACCCATTTCTTCAAACCATGCTTCTCTTCTCTCAGAGAACCCAAAAAACCAGTCCACCACAAAACCTCTAATACCCCACAAGGCTTAAGAAGATCTGGAATTCCTAAAAAAGATGGAGAAGGTGATTCACCAATTGATAACTATCAATCTTCTTCCATTGATTCTTCTTTTGATAATGAAACAGCTGTTAAAGGTACAGTATTGGCTGGTTTCTTGCTTGTTGGTGTTCTTGGAGGTTTTGCCACTGTTGGGTACTTGTATAAAGATCAGATTAATGCATTCTTAATGCAATTTTCGGATTTCATTGAAGGTAAAATTTAGTTCAAAACTTCAAATTAATTATACCCTTTTGTGATATTTGAATAGTTTGGGTGACTTGCTACTTACTAGTTGAAATTGATCATTCTTCATAGTGTTAACTATATAGGGTTGACTTATAACTTATAAGTGATGAAATTTGTAATGTGTTTTGGTAATTTGGTTCTTAAGTTTGTATTTGAAAATTTCATTGAACTTAATGACTTGGGTTAGTTGCCAATTGATGATTTTAGGTTAGAGTGTGGAGGTGTGAGAATGTAGTAGTAAGCTCTATAAGTGATATACCATAATAGACCAAATTTGTTATAATGTATAGTTAGCTTAATGCTAAGGTAAGGCAAGGATGAGAGATTGAAGAATTAGTATAATCTACAGAACTCGGAACTAAATTTGGTACATAATTTATTCAATTTTAAGGATTCACTCCCTGATTTTGGTTTTTATCTACTTGGCAATCTAGAGTTTGCAAGTGTTTTCTCACATTGCCTTCTTTTCACATAGATTATTTCGGCCATGGAGATCTCTTTGTTTTCTTTCGTCCTAGAGATAGGGACTTTGGGGTTGCTTTGCTCAATGGCCAGTTACACTGACGAAGCTTGAATTTTCAATTCGATTTGGATCTTTCATACGAATTAAGAACAATATACATATGGATGATAGGGAAGGAAAATAGGATATCTAGTTCATACCTTTCTATAGCTCAATTTTCCTTCTTCAAATATGGTACTAATAGTCAATAGACTTCTTTAACGTAAACAGGTTATGGACCAGCTGGGTATGCTTTATTTGTAGCTGCTTATGCTGGACTAGAGGTCCTTGCGATTCCAGCCATCCCTTTGACTATGTCAGCTGGTGTTCTCTTTGGCTCTTCTACTGGCACTATCCTTGTCTCCATCAGTGGAACAGTAAGATGGTTCTCACTTCTAGTTTCTATAACACCAAAAATTTATCTTGGATACTCAATGGCATTTTCCCCTTTTTGCAGGTGGCAGCTACTGTGGCCTTTCTCATTGCCAGATATTTTGCTCGTGAACGTATTCTTAAACTAGTCGATGGGAATAAGAAATTTCTCGCCATTGACAAAGCCATTGGAAAGAATGGTTTCAGAGTTGTGACTCTTCTTCGTTTAAGCCCTTTGCTTCCATTTTCTCTCGGGAACTATCTATACGGTTTGACCTCAGTGAAGTTTGTGCCATATGTTTTGGGCAGGTTTGTTCGTTCAATTCTCACTTCCTTCTTTTCCTCATCTTCTCCTATCGGCATGAATCTTGCAATAACCTGTCATTCAATGCTCGTTGCATATCTGTTGGCAGTTGATGCTTGGAATTCTTTGCTTGTTTAAGTTCAAATTCACTTTCAACAATTACATTGAAAAACCAAAAATAGATAGTTTTTGGTCTTTCTCCTAAGAAAATCAGGGCAGAAGTATGAAACAGGAGAAGGAATCAAATCATGGATATTGTTGGTATTTTCGTATCTGTACGACTTACAATCCCAAAACTATATGGTCCAATCTAAGATATGAAAGGAGGGTTCTTCTATGCAATTACTCTAAATGAACTTGATCTTTGTTTCGTTTTGGATTAAAATCGTTTCTAGGAAGTATAATCACTTGCTTCACTCCTTCAATACACATACATAAATAAACAAACTGTTAATATATTCATGTCTTTGTTCTTATACAATTTCCAACATAAATCATGTTTAATGCAGTTGGTTGGGAATGCTTCCAGGAACATGGGCATATGTTAGTGCCGGTGCCTTAGGGCGAGCAATTATTGTAAGTAAAAAAAGTGTATATATATCACTTATAGAGCAATTAGTATATAGATAACCATTTCTCTCTCTTTTTTTTCTTGGATAATTGGATGGATTATACCCTAAGTTGGGATTTTATTGACTTTTTAGCAAGAAGAATCAGTGGTTGGATTACCCAAAGGAAATAGTCAGTTGATAACTGTTGGTCTTGGACTCTTGGCAACTGCTTTGGCTGCTGCTTATGTGACACAACTTGCAAAGGTAAATCGTCTATATTGATCTGAATTTCTTCTACATCATCGAGGTATCAATCGCTTGCGACAAAAATGAGATATAAATTAGTAAGACCCTAGTTAGTTCATACTTGATTTACTTTTTTTATGTTTCTGTTTCTATTATTCTGTATGATATTCTACATCAGACGAAATTTGTGTATGTATATATATATATATATATATATATATATATATATATATATATATATATATATATATATATATATATATATGTTTGTGGTGAAGGGGCGATAAGCAATAGGCTCGATGTTCTTCTCTTTTATAGCCTTTTTCGTCTGATCCTGTTTTAATCCAACATACCCATAACCTAAACATACAATTTTGGTTTTGTTGCAGGATGCTGTAAAGGATATTGAGTAGTTTGGTCTTCTCGAGGTTAGCCCTAGATCTGATTATATTGATACTAAAAACTGATTGGAACACTAACTCGGTTCGTGCCTCACCCTCTTGCAAAGGGTAATTTTGAGCTTCATTCTGTTTTTTTAAGAGTTTCATTGTATTGTATCTGATCATTTGTTGGTGTAAAAGTTCAAATTTGCAACTTCAAATTTCTTGTTGTACTAATTAGTTGATGTTAACTAGGAATTTTAATTACTCAAAGAAAAATTTGGGGTTACGGGGAAATAAAGAAATTTTCCGGGGAGGAAAGCTTTGGGTGGAAACAAAAAAGATTTAGAACTTTTTGTTTCTCCCAAACACCCAAGCCCTTATATTTTTCAGCTTCTTCTTCACTCTTCTTCCTTTCCCATTGCTACCATCAAACTCTGGCGATCTCCATGCAAATTTTGGCGACACTTTATCTCCGGATTTCTTCCCTCTTTTTTCTCCTCTCTTTCTCTTCTCTCTCTTATCTCTTCTCTCCATCTTCTCTCTATCCCAGCTAGACGAGACTTGATCTCGTCTGGTTTCAAAACCAGATTTTTGTTTGGTTTCGACGCTCCCCTTCGTTGGAGATAGTGAGGACGGAGGGTAGAGTGAGAGGGAGAAGAAGCAAAAAAAAAGTCGCCGGTCCGCGACATTAATAAGGGTGTGTTTAGGGAAAGGGTTTTAGATTTTTTTTGGGGGATTCCACCATTTTTCCCCAGAAAATTCTTTCTTCCCCAAAACACACACCATAGGAGTAACTTTTATACAGAACGAACTCTGTTTTTATCTTCTCCATTGTTATTGTTATAGCTATTCGTCTAACTTTTTGTTCTTGTAAAGGTTTTGATAATGAATATATATTAGGGCGGATCAAAGCTCCTTATAAATTTTTTTGTTTGGGTGAGAAAAGATGAGTCAATTTTCTTTTGTCTCCAACTCTCTATGTACTTTCTTGATTTGCAACACTTTGCGACCGGTAACGTATCTAGGACCAGCCGGCCAGGCCCTTGACCCTTCCAATTAGAGGAGATGCGAGTGCAGTCACAAAGGCATCATTAAAAGATTAAGGGAATTGTTAAATGCAGTCACCTTGTTAAAAGATTGAGGGAATCGCTAAATGCAGTCACAAAGGCCTCGAATGCTTATAACGAAAATGTGAGTGCATAACCAAAAAAGGTAGTTTTTGTTCCAATTAGAGGAGATGTGGGTGCATATAACAAAAATGGTGAGTGCATTTAAAATTGCCAAAGATTAATTTTTTTTTTGAAACTGTATTGGCACCTCTTAACCCAACTCAAAACTCAACGCAAGCTCACTTACATTTCTATTTCCACAGCCTCACTTACATTTCTATTTCCACAGCCTCGAATGCTTAGGGAGCGATGACTTAATTTGAGTGATCTTTCTTCAGCTTAAAACTTTAACTTGTTTTCTCATTATTATTATCATCGAAAGAGGCATTTGTATTAACTTTGAGATGCAGATAAGCCATAGGTGAGCATTTACTTTTGTTGTGTTTGGTATTGGCTCCGTGAGCTTCATTTATTAATGATGAAAATGAACAAATACGTTCTATAACTTGATTGGTTGATGCGATTGTGTGTCAGAAACATCAACCATATCTGGATTTCCAAATGAACCATGAAATGATAGTAAATTATGTCACTATATTACTGTTATTCTCGTAAATATAATCTTTCTATAAAGTAGCCATTCTGCTAGCTGAAAAGGAAGAAAAACCGATAGAAAAATATTGGACAAGAGACAATTTGGGCAACCAATAGCTGATAGGTCAATTAGTCGGGTATCCTCCTTAAGTTCAAAGGGTCAAAAATTCGGAGTCTACAAGTGCAATATTCCCTAATATAAAGATAGACTATAAAGCCCATCACCCAAACTTTTGAGAGAGTAAAAAGATGGAAGGTTAAGATATAATAACCCTAACGTTAACAAAAAAAAAGAAAGATATAATAACCCTAATAAAACACAACTCAAACAAAAAACCCTAATAAAACCCCCACACAAATTCTCCCTCTCTCTCTATAATTCTAGTCCTCCTCTTCCTCGTCGTCGGCCAAGAACTCCGGTGGGTTGTTTCAGAAAAGGTGAGTGAATGATATTATTATGTATTTTGGTCCTAAATTTGATCTATTATTAGGGTTTTATTTTATTTCTCCAATGGGTTTTAATATTATATTATATTTTGATTAAATCAGATGATGGTGATTTCTAGAATTAAGATGATGAGAGCTGGTGGTGTTTTTAATTTCCCACCAACAATGTTCAAAAGAAAGAAATCTAAACATGGGGGGCACCCAAACAAAAAGAAGAATAATAATAAGAAGAAGGAGAAGGTTAGTTGTAATGTTACCTCTTCAGCCAATCCTATTAGTAGCATCAGTAGTAGAAGTAGTAATGAAGATTGGTTGATATTTGAGATACTCACCAGACTCCCAGTGAAAACCCTTATTCGTTTTAAGAGTGTTTGCAAGCATTGGTGTTCTTTAATTCAAAAAGATCAAAACTTCATTGATTTACACTTGACCCGTTCTCGAAAACGTCCTCCTCGTATATTTATTGTCGTTCCTCTACCACGCACAAAGGCACAGGTAAAATTGCTTAACAGATTACAAGGTGCCTCATATTACGACTATTGGCCATATAAAGAATTCCACATTACAGCTGACCTCTTGGTTAAAGAAGAAGAAGAACCAGTAGACAACAATGGTGTCCGTACTAGCCGGGGCACAAAGCTGAAACTAGTAGTTGACACAGTAAGGAAGATAAACTCGAGTTCTTACCATGAAATGTTGAAACCTATAAACGGCTTAATCTGTCTCATTGATAATTATATAAAACATGGTGTTCGTATACGCAATATCTGTACTGGACAAGTATCGCCTTGGTTTCACTCATCATTGGGAGAAGGGGAAAAGTATCCGCATGGTTTTCCATACTACGGATTTGGTTTTGATCCTGCCACTAATGAACACAAGTTGGTATGTGTGTGGGACATGCAGTCAGGTATCAACCATTATATTTGTGAAGTTTTGACCATTGGGCACCAAGGTAATAGTATTAACAATAATAATAGATGGAGAAGGATTGAAGATGTCCCTCCGGATGGACCATGGGGTGATTCTGTTTATGTGAATGGTGTTATTTACTGGACCAATTTCTCTCTTTTCCGCTGGCCGAAGTGTAAATATAGTCCTGTATGCTTAGTGGCATTTGATGTAGGAAGTGAAAAGTTTAGAACAATCACTGTCCCTGATTTCATTCTTGATCAGTCTGGAGATGCCCTTGACCAAGGTAACTGTTCTGACGAAGTTGTTAAGTTATTTGAACTGCATGAAAATTTAGCTATGGTAGTTAAACTGAACAATTGTACGTTCAAGATGTACACATACGAAGATAATGATTACAATGACGAGAAAGATGAGATCAATGGAATCACTACTAGTTCTAGTAAGAACGGAAGATGGAGTGAAGTAAGTAGTATCACATTGCCTTTCCATACGGAGAAATATCACACTATTAAGTTTCACACTTTTGTAGGATCAGATGATAAGATTTTCGTAACATTAGTTGTTTGGGGTCTTGGGAAGAAGAAGAAATGTGTGTCTATTTATTGTTACAACTGGAAGAAGGGTAGTTGGACAGAGGTTGATATAAGCGGAATCCCGTCCTCAGTTCCACAACTATGCTATCATAGCTTTTCTACTACTTTCTACGAAAGTCTATTGTCCGGTGACAATCACAATACTCTCTGACACTATCGCGGTAGTGGAAGAATCAACTTCACTGTATTTACAAACTTTATTTGTTCTTTTTAACTTATTTTTGCATTCATTTTCATGTAACTTTCTTAGTCTTATACGAGTTACATATTTGCTTTTCTTTTTTTCCCTTTTAACACATCCCATTTATAAGCTCTTTTCTTTTCTGAGGGTTTGCTTTAGAAAATACCAAGTAAATAATTTTTCATTCTTAATCGAAAATGATGTGAGACTTAATTGAGGCACTTAAACCCAAAAGGAACGACTCAGATAGCCTAGCCAGATTAACACCTCTAGACAGAAGCTTTACTTACAACAACAAAGTTTTATATGAAGATGTTCGATAATTGGTTTTTGCTGATTTTTCTTCGTACGAGAAGACCTAATTGAGGCACTTAAACCCAAAATAAAAGGTAGATTAAATAAATAAATCAGAGAAATATAAAAGAACTTCGACAGTGTCAAGTTCAATCATATGAAGAGAACGTTGAATGCCTCAGCTGATAAACTAGCTAAATGGACTCGCAAAAAGAATAGATCAAAGACATGAAATAATGTTCTTTGTCTTTTAGTTAATATGCATTGTAATAATAATCTCGTGGTTTAATGGAATTTCACAGTTCAAAAAAAAAAAAAAAAAATCAATGGTACAATAGTCTGCATTCTCTCTATAAACTTTTGGAGTTTGGAATCAAGTAGTTAAGCTCTAAGATTTGTCCTATTTAATACATTGGTAAGACAAATAGGCTATGGTGGTATATGACAGGTATCATTATATGACATGTATCTCCACATTGAAAGTGATTATTTGAACGTGATAAGGCATATACTTGTCTCCTACACTCGGAGACAATAATCAGGCAAATACGTCGAAGTCGAAGATATCCTCCATCTTAAGGAACAATTCACCAGCATCATTTTCTCCTACACTCCGAGACAAAATAATATAAAGCTGTACACACTGGTTAAATGGAGAAAGAAACACCATGATAAGTACATTTGGAACCGCCGTTTCTTTCTTTCTTTTTCTTTTTTTTTTAAACCACGCGAACCATTTCCATTCATAAGTGATTAAATCACGATGTTACATGGATGATAATTTGTAATTTCTCTCTTCTGAAAACTTCATGAGAGTTACATACCTTTAAATGTAAAGTGCCTCATGAAGGGAAAGAAATTGGACTAGACACAGACACAAAGGATTCTTGAGATCCGTGAAGAGAGACCCTAAAGGTCTGACAAAAGGATCCTAAAGATCTGTTAAAGGAGACCCTAAAGGTCTGACAAAAAAAAAGGAATAAAACAAACGAACGAAACACCGCCATTGTCGCCGGAAAAACCGCCATTGTCGTCGGAAAACCGCCATTGTCGCCGGATAACCACCTCCATCAAACCACCATATCCATCATTGTGAAGAAGATAAAGTCGAACGAAACACCGATTATAAGTTTCTCCATTTCCATGAAGCGAAGAATCTTTTTTGAATTGATGATGATTATGATGATCATCTTCATCATTATCTATGCCGTTCTTAGACCCTGGAGCCGATTGAGTGCCATCCCACAAAGACCTCTTTAGGATTCACCTTCTGGTGAAATATCAATATGTGATGGTGATAATCAATATCCAGTGCCACCTGACCGGAAAATTCGTTTTGACAAACGACATAGGAGATCTTAATATCGACGATTCCATCAGGAAGAAACTGAACCGAGAAGAGTACCAATCACTCTCTACTTGATCTGGACAACTCACATAACAATCATAGATGTTGAAGATGACAACAGGATGAACTTTGGCAGACAAACTGGTCGCCGATGGAAAGAATTGTGTGATTGATTAAGTCGTCTGACATCGTTGATGGTGTTTAGATCTTTATTTGAAACAAAAAAAGGAATCCGGCGAAGAGAAGATCCTTCGCCGGAGAAGCAAAATAACTCCCTCGAAGGTTTCGAAGCAAACGGTTCTTTCTTTTACTAGTTCGTTTTAATTTTCTTTAGCTCTTACTTTCTCAACAAAAATGGTTGGAGAAACAAAGGAATAAAGGTTTGCCTTCTCCTATACTATTTAGTAGTGCCTATAATATCACTCCCTCGTATGTCCTCAGCCCTTGCCGTGTGCGTTCGGTATCCATACATCCTTTCCTTGTTGCCCTATTTCGATCCAACTTCTCCCCCCTACGGCCCTACCTCTATTTCGCCTTCTTCCTTCTCTCTCTCTCTCTAAAAAAAACGTTTTTCGATTTGTATTATTGTTCGAAAAAGATCGAGAGAGAAATTCGTGATAATTCATTCATCGTGAAGAAGAAGATCTTTAAATTTGATTGTTGTTGAAAATGAAAAGGCTTACAGGATTACAGAAACAAGTATTGGGATTATATAGAGGGTTTTTAAGAACAGCAAGAAGCAAAGGACCAGAAGAGAGAAAGAAGATCGAATCAATTGTTTCATCTGAATTTCGACGCAATGCCAACGATGTCGAAAGAAAGAATTTTATCTTCATTGAGTATCTTCTTCGAAGAGGTACTAAACAACTTGATCAACTCAAAAGTCCAGATACTGTTTCTTTGTCCACAACAGTTCCCTCCTCTCATCATACTAGGGTTACTAATTCCTCCTCCTAATCAACCAAGATTCATCTTCTTCTAGACTTCTAGTTCTAGACTAGAGAGAGTAAATGATGATGATGTTAGGTTATTTGATTGACATCCTGTTGTATCTTACTTTTTGATAAAATAAAATATGATTCATAGATCTTTTATCCATAGCTCATTGTTGTTTCTCAATTTGATTAAGGGCGTGGTTATTTTAAGGTGTTCCAACTCAGATTTGAAATCTGACTTGGAGTCTGACTCAGAAGTTCTAATAGACTATAGTCAGATTTTAGAAGGTTTGTGTTTGTCTAATTGGTGATGTCTAACTTCAACTGATAAATTTGGGTTTACTCTATATATCTCTTTGGTGGTCGGTCAACCGATTCAGATGACAAGAATGGGTTGAAGAAGTAAAGAACTATCAAATTATCTTCAAAACAAATCCAACATTTTATATTTGAATATTTGTGTGAGTTTATCTGATACAAGGAGGTTCGAATTCAAGAGAAAACATTAAAATACAAACACCATGAACTTGATCAGTCACTATTTCAAACACTATATGTTATTGAAATTCATATATATCCATATAATCTTTTAGGTTTTTTATCTATGGAGTTTTTCACTTCCATTGAACTATCTTAAATTAATGTTCCTTGAGACGATAGCAAAGGAACAACAACTTCATCGATAGCATCACTCTGACGAAACAAATTTTCAGCTTGTTTGTGACCTTTCGAGCTGCCTTCACCAGATTGACGAGGTTTGTAAGGCTCTTGTGGGATATCGGAGTACAAGTGTTTGAGTATGAAAAGAGCAGTATCGTTGTCTCTCCAGTAGTTTCTGCACAACCGAGTTCTCAAGTTAGAAGGGCAACACGAGAAATATCTGAAGATTTCTGTTCTTATAATCAGTTGGCTTGTAATCTATAGTAGCACGAGTAAGAAATTGAAGTCTAAACTAGATATAGATACTTACGTATGTGATCCGATTGCTGATATATATTGATGTTCGAATGTTTTGTCCTGTCATAAGCAGCAAGCATTTTACAAGTTACATCTCATCGGTTTGGATAGAAAAAAAAAATAGTTAACCTAAAGAGATTGATAGTGTATATGTAAAGAAGGAAGTAACTGTAATACGAACTAGGAGAGAGAAATCGGTTTAAAATCAGTCAAGCATCGTATAGTACAGTTACTTACTTGAAGCATGTAATCAATCCGACCGCTTTCACTTCCACTCAACCTCTCCATCATGATTGAACCATATGATCTTCCTTCTATTTCTTCTTTGATTTCCGTAGTGTCTATAACAATTCACATGATAAACAAGAGAGATATTCTATAAGGAGAAAAGCAAGAATATCCATGAGAACTGCAAATCATTTTGACTCTTTCGTACCTTCAATGTCATCCTTGTTTGATTGACATACCGTGAGCACTTTGTCCTATATAATTGAACACCCAACATTAGACACTGATAAACAATACTTCTTTCCTTTCTCTGTTATTAGCGAATTTAGAAGCATGTGTTTGGTGTTCTAACGGCCAATAGACAAACTTCCATCAATTTGGGGAGGTAAACTTATTGGACATTATTTAAGGGGCCTAAACATGTTGCTTTCTTTTGTAAACATCAAATTCTCGCCGAAACTGTTTTCGGAGACCTGGAAAATTGCAGTCGTTCAACGAGATCTCAAGTTCGCAAGTTTAGGCTATAAACCTATAAGTGGTTGCATCTCATGAATTTCAGGGATAGACTGAGAAGTAAAAATGGTTTATCTACTATTTCAAAAAGACCACAAGGCATATGTTGCATACCCTCATAGAATTTAGGCGGTCTAGAACAGCTTGCGAACGAGCAGAAAGGTCTTCAGTAAAATCCTGCATTAGATATTATAAATTGAATATTATGAATAAATAAGAAAAAGAGGTATTGATTATTGAACTACTAAATTTATGATTTTTTGTTGCTTGAGTATTTCACTGCCGTACCTGAAACCCGATATGCAATCTCTTTCCACCTTTATGATAAGGGATGATAACTGGACGCCTGCTGATGAATTCTTTACAGACAAGTGGTTCTACTCTGTATGAAAGTCCACCCTAGATTGATTCATACGATGTCTTTCAATTTAAAATATAAAATCCCATTACCACAAGTAATGGTGCATGGAAGATCTAAATATACAGTTGTGGGATTTTACTGATCTCATGGCAAAGTCTAATGGTTATTAGTGAGTGTATAATGGTGGGATGAGTATATATATATATATATATATATATATATATATATATATATATATATAATGTTGGTTTGAATCACGAGCCAAACTATCAGGAAGGTTCTATACTGCAAAAATTGCAAGTCTTCCTTATATCTTCCAACAAAGACATGACCTATTTCAATAAAGAATAGAAGAAATGAATAGATCAGTAAAAGAAGGTTGTGCAACTTGGACAAACCTATATGCCACAGGATCAAAAGGGTGAAAAATATTGAACATTTGCCTACAAGCGGGCATTTCTTCTGTTATTCTTTTGTCTTGCCAGTATTCTTCTCCTTCACCTAGAGAAGAGATAGAGGAGCTCATTAACATTGGAATTATAATGCAGAAAGGAAATAACATAGTGTCACCACCAAGATACTGGTATTTGTGGCAAATTATAATAATCGTTTTGTAGATTTAGGTTATGAAGGATCAAGGAACTCTAGGCGAATCTTATCTTTAGGGTTATAAGGGGAATGGTTCTGAACTTCTGATGAGGTAAAGGGTAAGAAGAAAAAGGTTTTATCAGGAAAGCCTTTTCAGTGCCAAGAACTAAGAATGAAGCATACCCCAAGAAGGAAGACTAAGGTCAATGTTTTAAAATACGTTTTATGCCTCGATGTGGTTTGCTCTCACAAGGTGAGGTGGCACCTCAAGGGGTACGCCTCGATGTCAGGAAAATGAGATCAGTTGTGTAAAAAAGTGACATAGTTTATCTACTTAACTACCATAATATAACTATATAAGGTCCTAGTGTTAAAAAAAAAAGATGCCAATATTTTTGTGTTCCCCTCCAACTCAAAAATAACAGGTGACTTCAGATGCGCACGCTTTATTCTTGAGGTCAAATATGTACTGCTCGAGGTATCAGGTGATTGCTTTGCCTCGAGGCGTACGCCTTGAAACTTGAAAGTTTTTAAAACATTGACTAAGGTAGTATTGGCCTTATTTATGGATCCGAATCAGAAATACATTTGTGTTCAGTTCATTTGTTTAACATTTACCTCTATAATAAAATCAAATCTTAGAACAACCTTCAACTTGAAATTAAATTTGCTTTTGAGCTGAAACGACATGCATTTGAGAGGGAATAAAATAGTTCTAAAATCAGTCTCACTTATAGAGATAACACAGCCAAGATCTCATGCTAAACAATCAAATTTTCATATAAATCTAATTCAGTTTCACAGAAAATAAATAAATGAAATCCGGTAAATATGATGAATTAGCTATCAACGCATATATTACAACCTAAGTCAGCATGTTTATCTGATTTGAGCAGTCTGCAAAACAGAAAGGAAAACATGTATTTTACAATTACCTATTCCAATCCGTACGTTACGAAGAGAAAGAAAGAAACCAAGAGGCGATCCAACTGCAAAGAATGTATCCACCTGATATGGACCGAAATAAGGTAAGGTAAGAAATTTTACTCTAGTATTGGTCCATATGTAGGATAAACGAGCATAAACAAAAATAAATTTGATGGATTTATAATATTATATGCCCTAAGGGCACACGATAATACTGAACTTTTATTCCTTTTTAAGTTAGAAATTTTGAAAACGGTACAATCAGTGAGGAGAGTCGCACTTTAACTTGTTAAAATTGGAAAAAATTAATGACTTATTATGTGACCTAAGTGCCCATGTTAGACGGATATCAGTCTTATTTACATGATATCTCAGTTATATTTGGCTTGGACTAAAACAAACGTTTTCCGCAGTGTTTCCTTCTTCCCATCGGTGTCCAGTATTATCTCCTGTATATCGGTCATATCTTCTATTGCCTGTGGGCCATGACATATAGTCTGAACCCGATATGGACTACATAGATGAAAAATAAAATAAAAGAGTTATACCTTAAATTCAAGCTTTGTGTACTTGATATGAGGTCTATAACTCTTGGTTGCAGTTGCTTGCTCTGCTGATTGATGCTTACTGCTATTGTCCACTTCCAGTTTACCTGATCGGAGTAATTGTGAAGTCCTAAGCATTGTTAGTCACCACATATAAATTATATAGGCCTTGTTTGTTAAATTTCTGACAGGTCTATTTCTACTTTCCGAGATAGTGAAAAGAAGAAGGAACAACGAGCCACATAGGCATTGGAAGCTGGATGACTGACTCCTTTTCTGAAACAGAAACATGGTGATCATACCTAGATGAACTCCTTTGTCTTTATCCTCATCACCATAGCGTGATTCCAGTTCTGCTATCCTTGCTCTAAGGGAATGCACCTAGAACCACAATAGTTCCCATAAATAATTCAGTGTTGATTGTTAACTACCGATACACAATCAAGGAGTGAAGAGTTTTTGCTAAAAAACCAAGAACATCTGAACTTCTGTACCTCTTCCCTCAACAATTCGACCGTTTTTCCTTCCTCACATGTATCTGCAGATGTGTTGGTTCTCTCAATCAACTCCTCAGAAAGATTAGGAGGAGCATCACTGTTTATGCTAATGATTTCATCTATGCTGTTCTCTTCTTGGGAAAGGATGTCCTTGGGACCATGATCAGATTCTTGACCATCATCTAGTGATAACTCATTACTCTGTAGATTAGATTCCCTAGGTTGTTGGGATAAAGTATCAGCATGTTCACTGGGTGTACAAGATTGAGGAGATAAATTTTCTCCACTTGGCAGGGAGTCTTCATCTTTTTTGCGTTCATTGCATATATAATCTGTCGGGAGTAGAGAGGACAAACTCTCTTGATGACAAAGAATATCATATGAGAGAACACTTCCCAGAGAATGAGCATATATTGAAACCTGTAAACGGGGTTGATTGGTGCCTCAGAAACTCAACTTAACCATGCATACTAGTATCTTGATGAACAAAAATAAGCAATAAAATGAAAATAAAGTTATAGAGAAGAATTAGAGAGAGTTCACAACTACATACCTTCCCATCATAACCTGGATTCCTCTTGATAAATTTCGAGTATAAGCGATTTAACTGGTTGGAAACCTAAAAGAAGAAAAAGTTCCTCCATATTAATCGAAACATCCTAGTAGAAATATGTACTTATTTTGTTTAATGTTGAAGGAACTTAACCCAATATATCCATTAAAAGAGAATATGGTTTGGCTGAAGATTAAATGTAAGTACCGAGTTAATTATATCCTGACAGTAAATGGGGCTCATGTAGTACAGCACATCATGCACAGTTGCACTTAGCATGAAACGCAAGCTCCGTACACCCTCCAGAGTGACTTTTTCAACTGTGCTTTCACCATCAAGCTTCAATCCCTTTCTCCACTGAAAAGCATATTACAAAGTTGACCACGTGTAAGACGCAACTTTAAAACTAACATGACGGAAATGGAAACTTTGGGACCTAATCCAGGAAAGAAAATAGCAAAAGAACAATAAGGAAGAACTTAGAAAGGAAGAAAGTGATGAGAGAATCTCAGACAGTTCGGAATGGAAATAAAGTGGAAGAACTCATTATTGAGTAATCCAAGATGAAACATTAACATGTTTAGCGTAGTTACGAGGAAAGGAATTAAACAGGTGCCAGTTACAAGGAATCCAAAGTGCAAAACTCATTGAGTACATTTCATACTAAGACTGTAAGACAGCAATGATGACTACCCATTAAAGTCTTTACGGATGGCAGGAAAATGTGCATAAAACTTGACACACCGACATTGTAATTTTTCCTGCTAACCGGACTCATTGTCAGCGACAAAATAAAACCTAAGGTGCACTTCAATCGTGCAAATAAATGTAAGATATATTTTCAAGTTCAACGTAGGTCTAGATTGACTTCTCAAATTCATCTTATGTGTAAGAATAAACGTGAAAGCAAAGAAATTTTGAATAACATGAAAAAAACTTTATATACCTGGCAAGGAATAAAGACTACCCTTTGAGCCGCAAGCTGGTGGGTAGTGAGATGACGTTCAGCAAGTGTTGCTGTAATATGACGAAAATCTCTAACATCATCAACTAAATTAGCTTTCTCCAATCTTTGACCAATTCCATGGACCATGAATACTAAGTGACGAACTGGAACCTAAAAGAAGATTCTATGATTATAACATGATAAAGCTATACAAGAAGTTCTAACAAACTTCTACAACTACCCCATTCATTAATACGTACATATGTATCTATGTAGTATGTATACCTGGAGAGACAAGACTAGGACATAATTTATGTGGGACTCACAAGAAAACATTTCAAGCATGTAACATTTCCTTACTACAGATCAAATTTACATAAAACTGCCTTATTCTAAGACTTATACACCTTTTGGTTCAGAAATAACAAAATTCATGAAAAGAGCTGTCTCTTCACAGGGTTGGAAAAATATTGTTTGGGGCACCTATGCATAAATATTCCTGATAGGGAAAACAAACCTCTGGGTCTAAGTCTTCAAACCTGTTCACAAAAGTATGTTGATATTCTAAGCCTTTGACCAAACCATTTTGAGTTTGTCTGTATCAGAATAGAAGTTATAGAACAAAGAGACTTTAAGTGAGGCCACCATTCTGACAAAAAGAAATCCTCGGTTCGTCTTAATTTTGTAAGTCTTTATAAGTCAATGCTTCACCAATATATATTCGATAAAAGACAACTGACCAATTTAACTTACGAAAGCATTTGTATCGTGTATACAAGCTTCTACAACTTCCGCTGATATAATTAAAAATAAAGAAGTCATTCAAGTTCTAGAGCCCATACTTGGGAAGAGTAATCATCCATTTCCTCCTCTTTCCGCTGACGCAAATCTTCCTGGAGTAAAGAAAAGTAAGTGCTTGTAACGTGAAAGGAATTGCTTATTTTCATTAGCAAGATGACATATGCAAAAACTTCAATTGAAATAAATTTACCCTTTCAGTACCTACTTTGATCATATCGAACAATATATCGGCTAGACTAGGAAAAAGATTTCCCACATATTCTTCTTTTAGTCTAATTCTTTTTCCGATATTTTACAGTGGTATTCCATACAGATGAGTCCTATCGCCCATTGCCTCTTAGCGATACTATGGTATTCGAGAACTACACAGCCTGTAAAAAACCAACTTGGACAAGGTTGGCGGCCTAACTCCATTCGTTTGCTAGGTCTTATTAGTTTAGAACGTTCCTACTAATCTTGACTAATCCTTTTCTCCGGAAAGATGCAGAAGCCTAACCTTATGAACTATCTTCTTATTTATTTAATGCTTTATGTCATTTTATAAAATCTATACAGCTTTGATACCTCATAATCATATCAGATTCCTTTTCTGGTGTCCAGTTTGATCGAAAAGAGGGAAAAATGTGTCTGAAAGGCAAACCTGGGTTGGTTTTGCGGACCCAGAGGGAGAATATCCACGCCTTAACTTAATCCCGTTTCCAGTAAAGCCACAAATACTAGAAAATCCAGATGCATCGGTGTTTAACCAAGCCTCCCAAGTATCATCCTCTCCTGTGAAAAGGGCATGCAGACCCTGACCAAAAACAGCCAGTGAACTTCAAATATTAGGTTCATACTTAGATAAGGATTATCACAAATATAAACAACCTTTTGCATTAAAAAAAATACAAATGCATACCGGAGTAGAACCTTGTAAATCAATTCGAGCTGCGAAAAGACCAGACTGTTGAAATGTCCTCCGATGCCATATCTGGATACGACACAATATAAGTTCAGATTTCATTTTAGTCACAAATAGAGAATCTCAGCCATATGGCCCATATATCACAAAAACTACCTGGCTGCGATATGCAAACTCTAATCGCTCGGCAACATCTTCCCGCAGAGGAAGCCAATCTAGACCAGCTTTACGAGCAAACCAGTGACCTCTTAAGACACGCCGGTTTTCTCCACTCCAGTAAACAGGAAAACAATGGCGTTTTACTAAATCTACCTGCAACACCCTGGTTAGTTTCATTTTCATAAAGGATTTACTCCTAAATAGTCATGAGAAACAGCAGAATTACAATTTGGCACGTGATCCTTAAATGACGACATCATTTTTGTAAATCCATAACAAAGCATAGCCTGACATTTGTGACTGATGGGAGACTTTATTATCGTGTAGTACAAAGGCGTTTTTCTCCTTTCGGTTCTTTTAATTATATTTCCTTCTCTAAATATTAACTGTAATTCACTCAACACCAATCCAAGGAAACTTGTAGCCTCTTTATAAGTACAATTTTGTCGGCGAAACAGATAGAACATACCGTAATTAGGGAACATAATCCCCAATATAGAAGAACTACGGCCCATGTATGGCCACTAATTCCTCTTAGTTAACTATGAAAGACCACAGTACTCAAACTTATAAAACAATTCGTAGAAGTGAAAAATTAAATAAGCTCCAGCAAGCCCAAACAAGGTCATTGCTACTTTTAATCACTTGGCTCCAAGCACAGATCTTCCATACAAACTGCCTAATCCCTTAAAAAGACTTAAACTGTTACCGGCTTCAGTTTTCAGTTTAAAAACTGTAAATCAATTTACACAGTTTCACCTCTGATGCAGACACAATACTGACCGGTGGTTAAAGTTAAAATTAAATGAGCTAAATCTTAAGTACAGTCTTGGCAAGTTCTATTTCTACATGAAAGGCCTAAAAATTAGCAATAAGGATCATTATCAAGAATTTGAAGCATGAACAAGCAAAAATAGTACCTCAAATAGTCCTCCTTTCACAGGGACACCAACTCTTTCTTCCTCAGATTCAAAAAGTTGGTCTGAGCTGTCACCTTTTGACGATTCACCTTCCAGATCAGATTTAATTTCTGAGCTAATATGTGTTCCTATTGGCCCTTCGCTACATTCTCCATACTCTCTCCACCATTTAAAGAGTAGCTCTTCCTCTCTCTATAAAAAAACGAAGCAAGTGTAAGTAGTAAGCCGATTTGCAAGGAAGAGAACACTATGGATAAAAAGTTCAACACAATTTTATTTGAGTATGTTCATATTCAGAAACAAGCATGAACAACATTGCACGATGACAGCAATACAATTTTGATGAGTTCGCAAATTATACTCTGCTTTTACCTTTTCTATCTTTTTTCTCTTTAAGAAGTTCAGAACGCATACTGTGGATGACAATTGAAAGACATAAATTAAGGAGGTGGAGGAGAATTTCTTCCCATAAACAAGGAATCCACAGATACAATCGTAAAACTTTTGGCCTATTTAAGGATGGTTACAGAGTCACAGGTCCCAAATCAGTCTTCACCAATAACAACCTCAACTATGGATTTTATTATACACTTCGTGAGTTTCTAATCATGGCAGGTCACTCCTTTCCCAGTTTCCTATGGTCTTCTCTAATCATTTCTCACAGTTCTTTGTACTCTCCCCTAATTTCCATATCATAGACTAAATGTCACAATTACGAAATCTGAATAGATTTTCGACTATAAAAGCTCAGAATTCTGAATTTATTACAGTTTCTCAAGTGAAGGCGAAATCTTTTTAATTTTCTTTTACTTTTGAGAAGTGAAAATGTATGTGTTTGTGTGAACGAAAGAGAAAAGGAAAAAAGTTTAAAGACACCAACTTTTATGGAAAACAATACCCAGACCACCAAAATTAACCACTACGTAATTCCTAACTGATGTGACAGCATCTTGGAGTAATACATTTAAGACTTGTTAGTAAAATGTGGTTGCCTAAATGTTTCCAAGCCAATCAGGAAAGAAGTAACTGTTGGTTCCAGTGGAACAGAAATTTCTACTTTTACAAATGTTTCAAATAGATTCCACTTCCAAGTGATAGGATGTCCAAGTCCCTTGTCATTCCAAGTGATATCTATCATTAGAGATGACCTCCAAATGATGTGTTTAAGAACTTAATAACCATCTACATATACAAAGAACTAATACCTGCAAGAAAGAAGCTTCAAGTGCAAGAGAATCCCTCATACTGAATCGCAAGTACTCATTCTTCCCCACTATCTCTGTTTGAGGAACTGAAGCTGCTAGCTCTGGGATGAATAAAGGTCGTCAATCTAGGTGCAGATATGTCTTACACATCTATATTATACATCTCTAGTAAAAATTATCAGTCACTCTTTTGAAACGAGATACTGAAAAGGAAGAAAGGGAAAAGAAACAGTGATGCGTTCAAGTTAACAAACTTAGCACATATTCAATTATCGATTTATGTTTTCTTGTATATCCTTATTGTCCATCAACACTTTTCTGTTTAGAAAGAAAAGTGCTATGTTGATCATTATAGTTGGGTAAGAAGATTGACCTGCTGACATCTATGATGCGCCATTAATTGTAAAGCTTATTAGTAGATATTACTTTAAACACAAAATCTTCAGGATGGGATCCTCTAAACTTCGTAGCTAAAAGATGGGAAAGTAAAAAAACTGATATTCAAGCAACAACCCAAAGCCCGTAAAAATTAACAAACTAGTAAAGGTTGAAATAAACCACTAAAGTGCTTCCAATAGCACAAAAGAGTGGTTTGTGAAGTTCATCCATAGATACCATATTCTTCCTCTTCATCTGAATATTTCCAGACACATTCATTCATGTTTTAGGCAATTGTTTCTTCTTCTTTTTATACCTTTTATTGTGAGGACTTCTTCTCTAAATGAAGAAAAGGACATGATAATGGAGTAAATGCTTAGTTTGGCCAACAAAAATGAAGATCAAATCTACAACTATCATTTATTAACTAAATTTTCCTACTTTTGGCATTCGAAATGAATTCATTTTTCTTCATTTTTTCTTAGAGAAACTACATAAGTTCTTCCTGATTCTTTAAACTTCATTTCTGCATTTACCCTAATTTTAGAAGAATCTTACATATCACACCTAAACTTGAGATGCTAAAAGTATCAAATTTAACCAACAAGAAGAAGAAATCAAAATTTGCCATTTTCATAACTTAAATTACCGTTTTCCGCTAGAGGAACTTTATAGAAATACCAACGAACATCTTCTCCATCAGAAGGACTTTTAGTATGAGCTAAATATTTTCTACGACCTTCACATTGATCGATCACGTCTTCTAATCTTGCAATATTAGAAGGCGTATTCTTCAATTCATCAGGAGAAGTTTCTAATTTCTCCATCAACTTGAATTAAACCCTAAAGAACAATCACTAGTAGTCAATGAGCAGCATTCTCTAATGAATCAACACTGAATAAGTTTGATTCCTTCTTTGCTTCTTCTTCTTCTTCTTCGATATGAAAACTATGAATTTTGAGAATTTGAGATTGAAATTAGAAAATGTACCAAATTCACAAACCTAAACCCTATTTAAGCATGAGAGAGAGAAAGTAGAGAGAGAAAATGGAGGTTAAGGCGAACGAGCGACGACGGGAAGGTGGTAGAGAAGACAACAAATTTAGGAGAGGAAAGGTAGTTAGGACCTCGTGGTTTGGTACGGGGCTTGAGTTGGAAAAATCTAGATTTAGAGTTGTTTACAGGGCGGCCAGTCCAAATTTCAACAACACTCATAGTCTGTCCCAAAAAAATATGGGTTCAAATACTTGGAAATTTAGAAGGGAGAATTACTAAAACCGCTGGATTTCAATAAGCGAAAACTCCACCTTTTATTAGTAATTACTAAAACCTCCACATTTTGTTAGATATAACGGAAACTCGATGTTAGTTTATCGCAAATTACTAAAACCCCCATTTACTAATTAACCCGTTTTAGTAAGAAGAAAAATAATGCGCCTTCGATTGAATTATGGGGCGCTTATATCACTATAACCTAACTTCTCCCTTTCCCAAAAGCCAAATTCGAAAATCTCCAATTTGAAGCCCTATCAGTCGACGAAGGGAGATGGAAATCGATGGGAGAAGGGAGAATTACTGAAGGCTCGATGAACTAATGGCGGTTTACCCTACCAGGTACTCTCTCTCTCCACCGAACTACCTGATTTCTGCTTCATTTTCTCTCTCTTTCCATTTGAAATTGGTAAATTTTCTGATTCGTTTTTTCTCTCTCTCTTGTACTCCATTCAAATGGAGTTAATGGAACAGCTAGTGTTCTTCGAATGGAGTTAATGTCTGAAAATTGTTTGATTGGAGTTAATGGAACAGTTAGGATTCTTCGAACGGATTTACTGTCTGAAAATTGCTTGATTTGTGTTTAGATAGGCTAGGGTTCTTTGAATGGAGTTGTTGTTTAATAATTGCTTGATTTGTGTTTAGAACAAGGGTTCTTCGAATGGAGTAATTTGTGGTTTTCGAAAATTGATTGATTTGTCTATAATTGGCTTCATTTGTTCGAATTATATCATATCACTAAACTTAACTTGATTTTTCTAAAATTGGGATTGCTTGATTTGTCTGAAATTTCCTAATGTGTACTCCATTTCATTGAATGGTATGTAATTCCTCTTTATGAAATATCTTCTTTTTTAATAAGAACACACATACACATGAAGACGATGAAGTAACTTTTTGAGTTCATTTTCGAACCACCAAAATCCACCGCATTCGGAAATTGGCAAGTAAGAAATTTTTCACCAAATGAATTAGGTTTGTGGGATACCATCATTTTCCTAATTCCATTGCAATTGTCGTTTGTGCATCTTGAATAGATCTATGAACAATCTAGCACCGAATGTCCGTATTGATCGCAAAGTTGACAAATAACCTAAACATAGTGAAAATTGAAAAAATCATAATCATACAAATCAATCAAAAGAGCTAGAGTAAAAAAACTACCTCTTGTTGTGATCTTGCATTTTGATACACTTTGATGAAATTAAAGGAGCCATTAAATAAATGCCAAGTAGTAGTTGTTGATGGTAGGGTTGAAGTTTGTAGGGTGGTTTCTTGGGTTTAAAAAAAATAAGGCTAAAAAAGGAGCAAAAAACAGTCATAATTTGGTGTCATCTTGGCCCTTCATTTTGATCTTGTCCCTTCATTTCAAATACCCGGTGTAAAACGTAAATCAATTAGTAAAGGTGGGGTAAAACGTAAGGAGGCAAGTCTGTTAGTAAAGGTGGTTTAAATGTAAATCAATTAGTGAAGGTGGTGTAAAAAGTAAGAGGGAAAGAAAGTAATATTGAAAATATCAAAGTTAAATCTAACGAAAAGTGGGGGTTTTAGTAATCACTAATAAAAGGTGGGGTTTTAGTAATCAGCTTATTAAAACCGAGGGGGAAGGGGGTTAGCAATTCTCCCAATTTCGAGACAAATAATTTTCGACAAAGAACCTTCTGATATTTGTATTATTTAGTTGGCCATTAAAAATTGTTACTTTCATAAAAAAAATTATATTCCAAATGTCGTTTTCAAAATAGTTTTTGAATAATTTTGTATCATAATTATTCGTCTTTTTATAGATTTCTACTAATGAAGTTTTAATTTTTTGGATGTCGTTGAATTTAAATTTTTAAGAAAAAATAACTTATTGAATGCACTATTTTAGAAGTTGGTCAAAATATGATGGTGTGACTTGGTCATATGACTGGTAACATTAAGGATAAAAAGTGACTAATTCTTATTAAAAAGTGGAAAATGAGAAAAATTAAGATGGCTATGCGTTACACGGAATTAGAACCTCAGACCTTCAAAGCCCAAGGCAGGAAGCAGCTAACCACTTCCCAACTCCATTTTTGTCACTCACTTACACCTCTGCCTTAATATCAAATATTCCAACATGGGCCATTGCCCAGGCTAGTCCACACATGGGTCCTGCATCCCATAAATTGATAAAAGTCTAATAGAACACAAAATATGTATTGGCTTCTTTCTCTCTGTCCCTATCTCCATCGTAGCAAATGCTGAAGAAGATGATAATCAATCGCTCGATTTTTCGCGACGTGTTTAAGATTGTTTTTGTTTGTCTATTATTGTTTTTTGTAGAGCAACCTAATCAGAAAATAGATGAAAAGCGTAATTCATTTCTGTAAATCGTTCATTTTTTTAAGAAAAACTAACAGATCTAAAGAAGATGGAGACATATTTTATTAATGTACTCCAATACATTTTTTAGAAAAATTAACTTATTTGAAAATGATCTTGTTAGTTCTTTGAAGAATCCGAAAAAATCTGATCAGTATAGATCTTTCATTTTGTGAATTCTTTACGAAGTTAGGTAATCTGGTTTGCATTTTATAAACTGGATTTGCAAGCATGTGTTTGCAAGAGCTCCATTTTTGCAAAAGGTTGATTACAAGATTCACAAACTTGAGTTTTGCAAAAAAAAAAAAAAAAAAAATTGTGTATACCTTTAGTTATGTGGAGATTTAGAGGACACAATTTTGATTTGCGAACATTTGTTTGTATGATATACAAATGGTGTTTGCTGGAAAAGATATTGGGAAGTCCTTGCAAACATTTGTTTGTAAGAATCCCAAATGGTGTTTGCAAAAAAGATATTGGGAAGTTCTTGAAAACATCTGTTTGTAAGAATTCCAAAATACGTTTGCAAAAGAAATATAATTATATGAAACATATATTTGTAAATTATGCAAATTTTTTCCCCAAAAATCGAGAAATAATTTTGGAAATTCTTGCAAACATCTTTTATAAGATTTGCAACTGGTATTCCCAAAATTTGCCAATGCAGGTCTGCAAAAAGATACCAAAACCTTTTTGAAAGTTCTCGAAAGTATTTTCTTTTTGCGAGATTTGAGAGCGCAGGTTCCCCAAAAGAAGAAAAAACGACGGCTTCTATAGGTTTTGGAATTTTTTTCAAAGTGAGTCTTGTTTGAAAGATAATAAAAAAAAAAAATCTTTTTTAAATATATAAAATTAATCAAAATCCGACATCTAATGAAAGAGTTATCTTATTTAAAGTTAAAAGTGAATAAAAGAAATAACTGAAGGAGATGACTAGCGCCTAGCGAGTGTCTTCTGAATCCAACATTTAATCAAAATCCGACATCTAATGGAGAAACATTTGTGAGAGAATTAGATCATTAGCGCCTAACGACGACTGAATCCTACAACGGGTTACACAAAAGAGTGTCGACTTGATCTGAAGATCTGACTTGAAGGAATAAGATCATTTGCATGGATTTGATACAATCAAAAAAGATCCAGAGGGTCGGCTTAGAACGGGGCAAAGATAACCGTTGGACAGGCCATTTGCCTACGCCAAAGGATGGTCGGGTACATGCCCTGGGCCATGCCTTAGGCCCGCCGTAACACTTTTTGACGTTTTTGCTTCATTTTTGTAACATCTCGTGCGTTATTTTTTTATGATGTTTTTGTGATGCTTTTGCAACATTTTATTTACCCTTTGTTTTGTGTTATTAGTTTGTGATGCTTTAAGACATTTTTCAGTGGCATTGCTTCGCGAAGTTTTTGCAACAATTCTCCTCATATTTTCTTGTGAAACTATTTCCGACAAACTAGACACGTGTTTGTGACGCTATACTTTCGTACTATTTGTGATACTCTTGTGTCATACTTTTTGTGACGGAATTATATGTTTTTTATGACGGTTTTTGAATCATTCTCTCAAAGCTTTTGCTATACTTTTAGGATTAATTCTGTTTTGATCTCAATTTATGACCAATGTTTCTAATTGGAAATTTTGGCTCTCATATTCGTCTCACACAAAATTGGTCTCCTAAACATTTTCATATAGTGACTAACTAGTTACTTTGTTTTTTTGAATTTTACGGGGCCTTTTCTTGTTTGCAAATAAAAGATCCTATTGATTTCAATCATAAATGACAAGATTTTACTATATCTACCTGTGATATTTTTAAGATCTGATTATTACTTTACAATCTAATGATGGTATGCAAAAAACATTTATAAATTATGAAATCTATTAACTTTCTAAATACCAATATTTTCATACTAAAACAAGCTCTATAACACCAATAATGGCTTTTAGGTGCTCAAGTGTCCCTCCCTGTCGAGGTATGAATTCTCTAAGTCTCTATGTATGTCCTTCTTTTTAGTCTCATTAGATTTGCTATTTGGAGTCCCTTTCATATAATTGACTTGCTGTTTGGACCCCCTTTTTCCAGTGTTGCACTTTGGAATCCCTTTTTCAAAATAAAAAGTTAAATATAACAGATCCAAAACAATAACAAGTGAAAATACTAGTTTACCCTCTTAAGAAACTCTTCTTTCCTTCTTTCTTTCTCTCACTAGAATTGTGAAACTTGAATCAGAGTGACAAATCAATCATGGCGTTAGTTGAGATGTAGAAATAGGAGAAATCCATTTTGCAAATCGATCCAATTTCCGTAACAACTCATTGGTATTGGGGAAGAAAAAGAATTAAATATTAGTGAGATGCCTCACTTTTCTTAGTTCTAGTGAGAGAAATTTGAAGAACCTCCTGACATTTTCATGGAAGTATGAAGTCTGAGAATGAGAATCTGACGAAGGCATAGTAGTAATGACAAAGCCATATAAAATTCTTAACCTTTTCATGGGGAATCTGAATAATCTGACTAAAAAAGATCATAACAACTATGAGGTTTGAGAACACCTTCATTACTATTACTAACACTACCAAGTATCAGTAAGGGTTTTAGTGGATTTATGGAAGAATCACAAGTTGTTATTTTAGTGTTCAACAATTCAATTTTGATGAAAACAAAGATATAATTCATGGTGGGTCATTGCCCCAAATCAACATTGATCAATTCAATTCATGGTGAAGTTAGGTTTTATCAGATTTCATCTTTTCAGAGAAAGATGAAGTTATTGTGTTTTATTAGCCAAAACCAGTATTATCAATGATAATTAGTCATCCTCTTGATTTTTGGTGGTTAATGATTTTGGGTATTAAGATTTGTGTAATATGTTATTAAATGGAGGAAGAAGATGAGTTAATTAAATTAGGAGGTCTAAACTGCAATATTGATTATGTGAGGTTAATGTGGGCATTTTTTTTAAGTATAACTTTAGAGACCGTCAAAAGGGAGTCCAAAATGCAACATTGGAAAAAGGGAGTCCAAACAGCAAGTCAATTATGTGAAAGGGGGTCCAAACAACAAATCTCCACGTCAAATATAGTCACCTTTAAGATATAATTTTGCAGGTAAGCTACGTTGGCCGGAGTTAGTGGGGAAAAAACAGAATTATGCAATAGCTATGATTCATAAAGACCATCCAGAAGTATTTGTGTTGGTATTGGTACCAGGAAGGGTTGGGGATCCGACCTATTGTTGCAACCGTGTTCAACTCTTAGTTGATTCAGCTCGGACCGTTGTTAGCGTCCCAACTATCGGATGATCGATCCTTGTTGATATTTCATATTTCTATTATAAAAAAATAGTATGTTATTAAGATGAAAAATAAGTGATATGGAGTTTTTTTCATGTATAAAGGCAAATTCACCGTTGGGATAATCTTCTTTTTTGCAGTGATTTGTCTCTTGTTGAACTTCAAATTCACATCCTTATTTAAGAAAATTTCAATTATGTTTAGTGCATTTATTTCTTTTCGGCATAAAGATAGCATAATTTTGGAAAAACGACGAATATGAATATTAAAAATTTTAATTTAACTGTTTGCAGTTAGTACAAATACATCCGTTACCTTTAATATTTTGCATATATTCAATAATCAATGTTTAACTGATATCTTAAAAATTTGCATTTAAAAAGTTGTGTAGATTTTTGTGTTATTTGTTCTTTACTTGATAATTTCCATGCTCGGAAACTCTTTTATTTGCACAGTGACAGTGAGATAGAATGATTATTCTCCAAAAAAAATTCATTTTTCACCTTGTTCAAAATCATAGCTACGGTGTGAGAGAAAATGAGAAGGTGACACTAATCAGTGACCATTAACCAAACTAGAGTAAACATCGCGTTGAGAGAAATGACTCCCGTAAATATTTAATTTTCCTAAAAAGGTGATAAAAAGAGTTTTACAATGAACTTTAATGAACACGCCAGACCATTTTGTCTGACGACTGATGTTATCTCGATGTTGTAAAACGTCAACATAAATGTCTGGAGAGATGTTATGTGACCGAAAAATGGGAGTTGACCTCAACCCGAAAGCTAACATGATCTGCCAGGGTCGTGCCTGACAATTTAGGGGTTTAGTGCCAAACTTTTGTCGGGGTCTTTTTGTACGAAAATATGTCAAGAGAAACTTTTTCACAATAAGATATATTTGTATGAGAAAGCCAACATCAGCATTGGTAAGGGTTTTGGAATATACATTTTTATCTTCTCCATTAGATGTTGTCCAAAGACTTGTCCCTTTCTATATAATTTCTTTGAAAATAGGAAGGTTTGAACCGCGTATCTTCATCAGAAAAAGAAAAAACAAAAAAAATATGTTAGGATTTGGTCTCGAACTCATGTCCAACTGCTTGGAACAAAGACTAGTGACCATTACACTATTGATGCTTCACTATTAAAGAAGGAACCGCGAGTTTATTAAGCATTAACCCGATACAAGATATAGTCAGAAGTAGGCCCCCTTGTGGTGGGGGGCCTAATGCGGGCGCACGACCCGCATCCCCCACCACACGGGTCTGTGGTCGACTCCCATTAGTTTAAGAGTTTTTCTCTCGACATGCCCGAACCAATGGAGCCGACCCCATAAGCTTTCAGAGCAACTCATTCTCGGGCGAAACAACATTTTGAACACCTTTGCAGCGATCGGTGTCACGGGAAAATAAAGAAATTTTCTTTGAGGTACAAAGTTTTGGGTGGAAATAAAAAAGATTTAGAATTTTTTGTTTCCCCCAAACACCATAACTCCAATACTTTTAACTTCTTCTTCCCTCTTCTTCCGCTCCCACTACCACCATCAACTCATTCGACCTTCAACAACTATTCCAACAACACCCCTAGCATCTCCGGCAACACTTGTTCCTTTTTCTTTTTTCCCTTCTCTTCTCTCTCTCTCACTCTTCTTCTCTCACCTATTCTGGCGAAGGAGAGGGCCCCTTCGTCAGGACCCTCCTTCCAGACGAAGGTTGTCTGTTTCTACTGGGCGAAAAACCAAACGAAGAAACCCCTCATTCGGCTGGTTTTTCAGACGAAGGATTCCGACGAACGAGTCTCCCCTTCGTCGGAACTTACAGAGAGTGCAAAGGCAGAGAGTGGTGGCCAGAGAGAGAAAATCGAGAGAGAAAATAGAGAAATACTGAGCGAGATGGAGAATGGAGAAGATGAACTTCAGCGACTTTCACCGACAACGACTATACCAACGATATAAGGGAGGGTGTGTTTGGTGGAATAAATTTAGTTTTCCACCCTTTCGTATTTTTTCTTCGAATTTTCTTCTTATTTCCCCAAAACATCAACCTTTTGCAAGTATTATGAATTTAGTTTGTCACGTGTGTAACAAACCGTTTTATTATAGTAATTTATTATTGTTATTTTACTATTATATATATGTTAGAAAACGTGACGAAGAAGGGTGCGAGTAGGGTTGGGAAAACGGTCCGGAAATTCGAAACCCGATCCTAACCGCCCGATCCGAAGTGATCCGGAGTCGGGAAAGCACCCGGCTCGGGCATACCCGACCCGTTTTCGGGCGGACGCGGGCGGTACTCGGGTAAGGCCTCCAACCCGAGTCCCTGCCCATTCCGCCCCCCGTTAGACAACCGTGACCCACCCGCCTGCAATACAAGCTATCCGGCCGCCCGTTTAGACTTCCGTTGTCCGTCCGCCTGAAACCTTAAACCCAACGTCAGGTTATATAATCCAACGACTAAGATATCTTGTCTCTTTAACAGATATCTCAGCCGTTGGATTATAGTGTCTTTACGTATAAATATTCCCCCAACCCTTCTATTTCATTTACAAACGCTAGAAACCTCCACTCTTCAGACGCTCCACCGACCACCGCTCCAAACTCCTTGATCCCCCACCTCCTCTTCCAAGTACCAGACCACACACTCTCTCTTTAATCCATCGCATCTTATTACCATCCACAGTGAGTTGTTCTCTTAATCTCTCTCTCTCTCTCCTCTCTTTCTCTCTCTCTCTCTCTTATTACTTAAAAATCTCGGACCACCGCACCTTGCCGAAACTTCTCCGATCAGTCATCAGTGCATCTTCTCTGAATTTGAAATGATTAGGAAGCGTAACTGAAGCATGAAGCATTATATTTCTGATCTCTGAAACGAATCATATCTTAAGGATCTGATTTGATTTCGTTTTTTTAAATGATGTAAATGAAGGATGTATCAACTACAATCTATTGATGTTGTCCTCTTTTTCTTTTCTTTTCCTTTTTTTTTTACGATGGTTTTCAACAAGAAATTGGGGTTTGTATAGACTCTAGAGTGTATATATTAAGTTTTATTTTATTTTTATGCAACAATGGTGACCACTACTTTTAGCATCAACTTTCTCTGTTCACTATAACTAAACAAACTTACGATAATTATATATTAAGTTTTTTTTTTTATATAATGTTTTTCATTCAAATAGCCCGCGACCTGTCCGCCCGAGCCCGTTAGGGCCTAATCGGGCTCTCGGGCAAAACCAGGCAGCGGGCACAAAGATATTCATATTTGTCAGGCTCGATTTGCCCGATAGCCCGATCGGACATTAAGTCTTCGAGCCCGATCCCCTGTGCCCGTGAAAGGAAGAGTCCGAACCCGCCCGATTCCCACCCGATTCCCACCCCTTTAGGTGCGAGTCGTGGGACGTTTTTTTTGGGAAATTTTCCGTTTCTTAAAAAAACCTCCTGTAAACCAAGTCCAAATAATAATTTCTCAGAATAAAAAAACTAGGGTTTGTGAGTTCCTTAACAAAAAACAATGGCGGAAGAAGAACGGCAACCGGCACCAGTAATAGCAGCAGAAGCTGAAACAGAATTTCAATCGATCAAGCTTGATGATATGAAGCTTAAAGAAAAGGCGGTTCAAGAAATTGTTGATTTTTTACCTGAACCTGGTGTTCTTAAAGCAGAAGACGTGAGCTCTTCTGTTCAATCTGATCATAAGAGGAAGCTTGAAGATTTGGACCATAATGAAAAAGATGAAATTCAATTGGAATCCGTCGACTGGAATTCAATGTCTATCGAAGTTCAACACCTTATCCCTGATGAAAAGCGACCTCGTCTTGATGATGTTTCTGGTAACTCTCTCTCTCTCTCTCTCTCTCTATATATATATATATATACCTGGTACAGTTTAACAATTAAGTTATAATGTGGGGCAACAATCCAATTCATTTTTTTTGTTGATGGGTATGAGGCTGTTTATTTGAATCAGACTCTTAATTAGGTTACATGAAAATTTTCCCACATTTTCGAGTTTGGGTAAGAATTTTATTGGTGATAATGGGTAATTGATTTCTCTTCCTTATTCCAATATTTGTGAAAAATTTGCCACAATATAGATAGAATTGATGACATTATGATTTCGAAATTGTTATTATATTATCTGACATATTCAATTGTTCCTATCATGTAGTTTTTTTTATTATCAAGTTTTTTATTCTAAAACTTCAAGTTTGTTATTTGGATAGATTACACTTTCGCATTTGAGAACATAGAGCAGATATCTGAGGATAATCTTGAGGCAGGTAATCCTCAAGAGCCTTCAATCGGGAATTTTCGAACTACTGATTGTGATGATTCTTCGGTAGGAGATTCTCAACGAGACGAAGGTGATCTTTCTTTTGAACAAAAACATCTATTATCAGATGATCAGACAATGTCAAGTGAAATGGACCGTCCAAATGAGAAGGTGAGTTGTTTCTCGTTCATATAGATTATCTTCGCTCGCTTCTCATTATTCTCCAAATAACCCACTTGTCAATAAGTCATTGTTACCATTTTTGCTATTCGTTTATTAATTTCTCGGGTTTGTTTCTTAATAGGATGATATTAAGGAGAAAAGAATAATTGAGGACGAAAATGTGGGTAACACTCTTGTTAATAATGTGGAAGTACCTCTCTCTGTCTCAGCGAAAGTAGACTTGACAAAATGTTTTCATACGGACCAGGTATTGTTTCTTGCATAGTCATTTATAACAGGTCCTTAAATTGATATAAGGATAAAACAAAGAACAATTTAGTGGGTTCTTGATTTATTGTAGGTATTTGACTCACGTGAAGCCCTAATTGAGTGGTGTCAAGAGGTAGGAAGGAAAAATAAGTCTGTGATTGTGATTTCTAAGTCAAGAAAACAAGTGCAAGGAAGAGCTGCAAGATTAGAATTAGGATGCGAGAGAGGTGGTGTTTACAGGGACCATAAGAAAAAGGCACAGCAACTTGAAAATAAATACCTTACGAGAAGAAGAGAAAGCGGGACAAGAAAATGTGGATGCCCATTTAAACTGAAAGGAGTTTGTATGGTAGGAGAAAAATGGAAGGTTAAAGTGCACTGTGGGGAACATAATCATGAGTTACCAGAATCATTAGTTGGTCATTCTTATGTAGCCAGATTGAAGGATGAAGAAAAGCAAATATTAGTTCATTTGACCAAAAGTGGTCTTCGACCTCGACAGGTATTAAACACTCTCAAAGAGAGAAGTAAAGAAAATATGTCCACTATGAGAACCATTTACAATGCAAGGGCTACTCTAAGGCTCATGGAGACAGAAGGGAAGTCGGACATGGAACAAGTAATGAAGTTGTTGTCAAAACACCACTATATCGAATGGCATAGGAGGGATGAAGAGAACGAAGAACTTAGAGATATATTTTGGGCTCACCCAGAATCTATACAGTTGGTTAGGTGTTTCCATTCAGTGCTAATGGTTGATTGCACATACAAGACCAATAGGTTTGGAACACCCCTGTTTCAGATAGTTGGGATGACCTCCATAGGGAAATCGTTTACAGTTGCATTTGTCTTCTTAGAGGCAGAAACAGAAGATCATTATACTTGGGCGTTAACTCGTTTGAAGACATTATTTCCGCCCTCAAAATTACCAACAGTTTTCATAACAGACGGAGAGCTTGCACTGGTAAATGCAATTGGTGCAGTATTTCCACTGGCAGAGCGATTGCTTTGCAAGTTTCACATTTCAAATAATGTGTCAGAAAATTGCAGAAACCACTTTGAGAACAATGAAGAGTTTGAACAATTTATGCAGGAGTGGACAAATCTAATGGAAGTTGATACTAAGGAAAGATACATGGATGTTATTTGTGATTTTTTATTGAAATGGGCTAGCTACCCTTTGTGCCTCAACTATATACGTGAGAGTTGGTTACCACATAAAGAGCAATTTGTTTCTGCTTGGACAAATAATGTGAAACATTTTGGTCACACAACAGCAAATAGAACCGAAAGTTCTTATGTTAAATTGAAGAGCCACCTAGGATCCTCGGCTAATAACTTCTCAGCCTGTTGGACAGCAATGCACCAGATGATCTGTAATGAGATAATTGACATTAAAGCATCCTTTGAGAAGACTGCAACGCTTGTTCAACAAGAACATTTGTTACTCGCTTTTAAGGAATTATGGGGTAAAGTGTCTCCTAAGGCATTAGAGCTTCTAGCAATGGAGCATAGTCGGTCTGAGAATGTTGGCACAGATGTAACAGCTTGTGGCTGTGCACTTCGTTCTTCTCATGGACTCCCTTGTGCACATGAGATTTCACAGTTTTGCCGTATGGGTAGTCCAATTCCTCTCTCTAAGATTGACTCACATTGGAAACAACTTTCAGCTACACCTATGCCGGAAGAACTTAATGAATTTTACTATCTACCTGAGTTATTATTAATAAGAGAAAGATGGGAAAAGGCATCTGAGACCGAACGAAAGACAATTCTAGAAATGTTAGAGAAAATCGCAACACCCACAACTTCATCACAACTAGTGCCTCACAATGGTGTTCCTTCGTGATGAATAACAAACTGTAAGAGAATAATGTTCTATATGACTTTGTAATGAAAAATTATACAAATTCTAGTACTGCATCATTTACTAATTTAATTTTGTGCACAGAAATCTGACCTCATTTCGTTTATGTAGGAGATAATGCGTGATCGACAATAACCCGGTATGAAGAAATCGACATACTTTAGTGATAGCAGAGTCTGCAATCGTGCAGGTGAGAGAATAATTTTGCCCATGGATCGTCATTAGGACAGAGATTAGAGTAGCTAGATGAGATTATTCCTTCTGAAATCCAATAAGCGAAGGAATATATAAGGTAGAGGATTTCATTTTCAGCCGAAACAGATGAGGTGTGATTTATCTGATGATTCTGGGGTTTCCTTCGGCACGAATTTGACTTGACTAACAAAAGGAAGTACATAAAATTTATAGTGAAGATCACTGCTTGTTGCTCTAGTTTCCATAGTGTAGTGAAGTAGGTAGGAATTAGGTAATGGGCAACTCCTTGTATCATAATTATCTATTGATGTATGAATACATTTGTCTGTTCTTTAACATTTTTACTCCAATTGAAGTCCTGGTTCTATGATATTTCTTGATAATTTTGCCTAGTCTTCTTTCATGGAAAAATCTCCAGATTTAGGCACAAAGAAAACACACACACACACATATATATATATATATATATATATATATATATATATAATCCTGCTGCTATGGCAGCAAGGGTTATCCATTTCATAGGCAAGGACAATTGTTCGAAAAAAAGAATCTTTTCTTGAGAAGGAATAAGAAAGGGGTTTTCAGGGGAGTTTCAGTTGACTTTTAGTCAATTAGTAAAGTGGATTTCTCCCTCGACTCTATCCAATTTTTGAATTATAGAGTTCTCCCGCAGAGTTGTGGAACTCGCTACTCTATTCGAAAGTCGAATTACCAACTTTTAGACGAATTTTCAAGTGGATGAGATCGATAGAGTGGTCTCAGTTGGAGATGGGATTGCACGTGTTTATGGATTGAACAAGATTCAAGCTGAGGAAATGGTTGAATTTGCTAGCGGTGTGAAACGAACAACGTTGAATCTTGAAAATGAGAATGCAGGTATTGTTGTCTTTGGAAGTGATACAGCTATCAAAGGAGATCTTTTTTTTTTTGTTGAAACAAAAGAGATCTTGTGAAGGGCACTGGATCTATTGTGGATGTTCTTCTTGGAAGTCACCCGTACTCAATTTATGAAGATATCATCGAAGCTTTCAACGACAATATAAAAATGTTGACAAAAAAGAGTATAGTTGACAATTGAAGCTTTCATAATATTTCAGGATCTAGCAAGATAATTAATAACAAGAACATATTATTTTTCGATTACCAAGGATTCTTCAGTACATATTTAATATTTTACACAAAGAATTCATCTGAGAGCTAAGGAGGAAAAAGAATACGATCACTCACAGGTGTTTAATGATAAATCTTTTGTCATAAAACAAATAAAGTTATTAATAAATGATGATTAAGATGCTCACACAATCTTGAGCTTTTATTTTTGTATGCTGATATCTATTTATTCTTGAAAGCATAATCATAAAAGAACTGCAGACAGCTTCTTGTGTCTTCTTCTTTTGGTAACTTTAATAGCTTTGCAACTCTTGGAAATTCGTCGATATTCCTAAAGAGGAGAGGAGGATCTTCCTTCAATAATTCTGAAGTTTCCTCTTTGAAGAGCTTTGGTGGAAATAAAGCCCATTGCATAGCCCATATGGCTAACGGGCGCATATAACCTAAACATCTATACTTGTCATCTGTATCCCAAGCTTCCGGAGTCTGAAAGGCGTACCTGCAGTAGAAAAACTAGTACGTTAACAAACCAAAAGGACAATGTGTATAATTATGTATTATAACATGATCTATTCTTTTTTCAACCATATCTTAACTACCCAAAATTCACTCTCTTTTGGAGAAAATTGGTGTTCTTCCTTGGTTATAATGGCTGAGGAAAGCCTTTGATAGGCAAGATTCCACTTGAACTAGGGTCTGGTATTTCTGTATTCTTGTTTCGCAAACTTGATGAATCAAAGTTGCAAGACTAGGGACACTAGATCCGGGCATAGTGGCTTCTGAGAAGGTAGAAGCATGGCTAGTCGATGCCCTTAACTAATGAAAAGAAACAAATTTTACTGAAACAACACCATGTTTCTATGGGTAATGGAATTCACAATGGTAAATTAAAATTTTTGTGACTTCAAAATCTTCCACGACTATGAGGAATATATTAGTAGATGGGTAGATGCATAATATAATATGCATGCGCATTGTATAAGCTTTGAAGACCTTCTGCACCTACGTCATAATGTAGCGCCTTGTCTTACATATTAGCTTGGCCCTTCGAGTGGGCTTAACGCCAGGCTGATTAGGTTAAGGAAGCATGAGTTGTCGTCGGTCCAAGACAAAGAAAAAAGTCATGTACCATGTGAAAAAGGGCAACAAATGTGTACCAGTGTTGCCTAAGAGAACAATATTGCGGTCCTTCACTCGCGTGCAACCAAGAGTTTTGTCCTTGACTCGCGTCAAACGTGGGTAAACAATACTACACCTTAACAGAAGGCGGATCTAATAAAATTGGGCTAAAGAACAATATTGCTGTCTTACTGGTGGAGTGTTGCAGGTGACTGACTCTATGATAATGGTAGGTAGTGAGTGATGAAGATGTAAAATATGGGCATTAACAAAATAGCAATCACCGACACTACCTTGCCGGAGTCAGCCTATCAATTAGAGTAGCCTATATAAACCGTGCCCTTCAATTGAAATCTTAAGTTCCAGACTTCCAGTCACTAGTCCTAATATGATATTCCGTCGTTCATTTTCCTTACCCTTTCTTTCTGCGTAGCCCCTCCATTTTTCACACTTTTATATATCAAATAGTGAAGAGAGAAACTAAATAATAATGCAAACTCACCCTAAGCCTTCTTGAGACCAGGACGCTTCATAGACACCACTTGCAGTCTTAAATCCCATTTCTTCCAGACCTTCATGAATCATAGACGCAGCGACAGCATATGTGACCCCTGACCATATTTCTCTTGACTGCATGCCTGCCATGTCAACTGTCCCATCTGGTCGCATCCCATTAACAGCTCCTCGCTTCCCGTTATTCGTCTTTAAAACGTTAAAATTATAAACCTTCCCAAGTGCACTTTGTGCTTTGTCTTCGTCAACAATTGGCAATAGTTGACAAGCTCGAGCATACCTAAAATGGATAATGAATCAAAACAGTCACACAGAGTATATAGAGACTAACAAAAATGATTTGATAAAGCAAAGATCTCGCAAAATTTCTACTCTTGTTCTTCATATGCTTTTTGAGCAAAGGAATTGACCCGAATTAGAACATAACACTAACCATATGAGTGCAAAATATAAAGTTCAGAAGCATAAATTTTGCTTGTAACATACCATTGTCCAGCCAATTGATCAGCTTGAATTGACGAACTCGAAATGCCACCACTGTTGTCATAATTGAAGTACTCGCCGTTCCACAGTTGACCATAAACAGCTTTTGCTTTTTGAAACTTTAGCCAGAAATGTTCCTCGGACACCTCGTCTCCAACTTCACGTGCCATGGCAGACGCAGCTTGTAACGCTGCAACCCACAGCCCACCACTATAGGCACTTACCCCTTTAACTGACCATACATCGTATGTCTGATCAGGAAAACCTTCATTCTCAATCATCCCATCGTTATCCTTATCAAATTGGTCCATATAAGCCATTGCTGTATATACTGCGGGCCATACGGCCTGTGCAAAAGATTTATCACCAGTTGCAATCACATCCCTATAGATCTGGAGTACGAATTTAGGATTTAAATCTTTCCATCTATTTGTGTTGTGGAAGTTATAAGCATTTACTTCAATCCACGGATTGTTCAGCCCAAGATCATGAGGCACAGCACCCAAAGCCTTCCTTTGAGCCCAGTTTCCGTCATCCAACATTCTCACTCTTTCTGGATCATGCATCATAACAGCTGCTGCGAAGTCCCTTTGGATGCTAAGTTCAAGCTTGGGGAAAAGCATGATTAGCGCAAATGATGAGTAAAAGTGCACATCACAAGTGTTCCACATGTGATACTCAATACCTTCGAGATAGAGGAACTGGCCAATATTCTCTTCCCCCTTTTGAAGCAACGATGATCCAAAAGCAGAATTTGATGGTACTGGTGTCTGTATTTCCTCAAGTACTGAAATCATCTTTCCGGATAAACCAACTGAAATATTGTTTTGAGGTTCAGCAGTAGGGGTACCAATATTTGATCCAGAGCAGTTGATAGAAAATTTTCTCTCTCCACTAGTTGCTAAACTCCGCAATGGAAGCGATCCATCTACAAAAAGCAAGCAGTGAATTTAAATTCACTTTGTTCCCCGGAAATGATAGTATGTAGGTCCAGGTCCCTAAATACCTGTCCAAATTGTTCCGCCAGCATTAAGGTAGTAAAGCTCATTGAATAGAGATAAACGGTACCTGCATATGCCTTTAAATTTTTTGAATCACCGATAAACGAATAATATGGCATAAGGAAAATAAGTGCACCCTCACCATTCAGGAAGTTGTTTGTCTTGAAGAATAGGTCTTTGCCATGATTCTATTTGTGACTCCCACTGATCATGTTCTATTTGACAAAAGGAATAGAAAGAAATCAAACTTTTGACTCTTGCTTTCACTAAAGAAAAAAAGATCAAGATAAACACATTCTATTTCCAAGAAGACACAAAAATTGGTTTGAACAATGATTATCTTGGATTATCACCTAGAATAGCATCATGTGCAAGATTTGCTGCTGCATCTGTATGAATTCCATAGAATTTTGTGTATCGCCTGATGAGTAACCTATGTCAGCAGACATGACTTAAATGTTAAATGATGTAGTTGCTAAGGGTTGAGTTATACCTGTGATAAGTGTTCCCACTCGGAAAGTTAACTTCCGGGCATGCCCATGCTAGTGAAAATGTGACCGTTCGGGTAGAGTTTGATGGAACAGATACAGAAGCTGCTACTGCAGCTCCAATAGAAGATCCTGGTTCTGAAGGCATTGATGTGTTGTCAGAAACAAGATGGTCAAAGGATCCACGCTGTAGAACAAAATAAAGAAATCAAGCTCTTCAAACTACGGAAAATATCCGATACAAAATAAATGCCGCCTTGGGTCATGTTTTTACACTTAAGAGATAAAGCGTTGAATGTCCAATACAAAATAAGATGATCACTTTATATTGTTGATCTTCATTTTCCATGGATTATCGATTTAATGCAACTGAGTAAAGATTATGTTATCAGATTTTTGTTGATGGTTACTTCATTACATTGACAAGGTAAGTTTTTGTCGATGATAAAACAAAAACTCCCAAATAGAAAAACTATATAAATCTCTAACAGATTAAGCTTTAACAAAACTACAAATCCTTAACCACAAATCGTGACATGTATAAGCAAAGTGATGAGAAAGAAAACAAATTAAGTGCTTTGGTTTACACTAGATTGAGCTAGAGGCTCATTACTGTGTTGCCAAAACTCAAACATTTGTCTGGTCAAAGTCTTACTCGGAAAACAACATGATATGATGGAGTTTTAGTAAGTCCTTTTCACTGCAATATGTCGTTCATTTTCACATAATGAAATAAGATTGTAGTTTTCACCAACCTCTTTAATTTCATTCCACATATCTTTTGCTGTGATACCCTGGGAATTTCCAGATATCAAGAAGCAAGGGCACTCCGAAACCTTAACGTCAGCCGTCTCTTGGGCTGCTATTGCAAATGTCACTGGAGAATGCCCATCTTTGGTGCTTCATGTACAGATAAAGGATGAATATGGTGAGTAAGTTCAAACAAAATATGGAAAAGGCACTCCTTGGATGGCCTTATGTGATCCTCATATGCACTCAACTAGCTAATGTTCCTCAAAAGTTAGAAAAGCAGGAAAAACCTCATAGACAGACCCATCACTCCACTTTGAAAACACCATATGAAGTTATATGTAAATAAAATGAGAACCCCTCTTCATATTTCTGTCAAGAAAGCCACTTACTTGTGATGTAGAAGTACTCCATGAACTCCACTTTTTGTCCTGTTAAAAGAATATGATCTTAAATGTTAGATCTTAAGCATGAAAGGAAAAATAAACATATGTACTGAAGTTTGAAATAGATAACATTTGAAAAGATATTTCATAAACTAAAAGCTGAAATATATCACAATCCCGAGCGGAAGAACATGAAAGTAAATCAAGGAGACATCCTTACGGCATCCTCGAATTGAAGTGACTACCAGAACTTTCAGAATCCCCGCCGACTGAGTTCTGCAAGATACAAGCAGAAATGTTTATTTCTATTTTTTTAATTGAATTATTAAATAAATAAAAAAGAGATTTTCTTTTACATTTAATGGAAGTTTTTAACAGGGGATTCTTTCACTTCAAAGAATAAACTCATCATACAAAGGTCTACACTTACAGTCCATGTGAATAGCAAGCTAACATTGGCAGCAGTTTCTCCGGAATTGGATAGCTAGAGAAAATTGTCAAACAAACAGTTAATCACTTGTATTATTTTCAGGTTAACCAAGATCTCTGGCTACCAAAAACAAGAACATGAGAAAGAGAAAATCCTCTTTCAGTATCTAACGTACTGTGAATGTAAATACTGCAACTGGGAAGCTACTCTCTTTATAATTGTGAGGAATAAATGGTGAAATCTGACGACAAACTATTTTAAGCTCTGGATCGGGTTCACCTGCATAAATAAGAAAAGAAATATCAATTGACTAATATGATGAAGGTTGTAGGAATCTGTAGTATTTAGTACAAGAGCTTACCATCATATACAGACCATGCCCTCGGATAAAGAGCATGATAAGTAGAATTCTTCCCATTCAAATTCCAATCCCAGGATCCAATTCCAGAAGTTGAAACCTCTCTACAGAATCACATATCAGCATGATTTTAGCCAGACTTGTTCCGTTGGACCAGAGTACATGAATACGATAAACTAAAATCGCTATTGTTATGGACATTTGAGTTCTCAGAAATTTTCCGATAGCATAAAGATTGTCTCTAAAGAACCGATAAACCAATCAAAGGTGGCTTACTTTACCCCTTCTGGGGTCCTTGGGGACAATACGGTAGCATATCTTTTTCCATTTGACCGTGAAATAAAAACCTGCAGTAAGAAAACAAGAGATAAACTAAGGAAGTAGAATAGGTACTGAGGGAAATAAATAAGTGACACTTATATGTTGCCAATAACAACTTAGATTGCAACTTAAGCGAAACGGTAACAGTTGTGTGGTCATCCAACTTAGGCATACTACTTGGAGTAAAGCTATTATGTTTATCCACTAAAAAATTGATTCACTTACAGAAAATTGGTTTGCTAAAACAGGTTTATCTTCGCATATTGTAGGGAACAGTTGGAAGCGTTGAAACTCTCCTCTGTAACTTCTTCCAATGCTTCCTGCGCTGAAGGTTGACATATTCAACCAGATGAAAAATTAAGGAAAACCTTTACATATTCAATTAAATGATGGTAGATTTAATCAAAAATCCAAATAGATTACAGATGAGAATTCCTGATAAACAGTATATTACAGTAAATACATGAGTCACAGCATGTGGGTACGTAACATCCGATAGCGAGCAAGTGAACATACTATCACATTTAGATGTGCTTTTCTGAATCATATATTTAGCTTATCTTATAGAAATCGCTAACCAATCCATATACTACTGCCCAGTTGTTTCTGTTCTGACCTTCCCACAAGACATTGAAGTCATTGTAATATAAGAAGCATGCACAAAGGATATCTCTCCACGACAAAGGTATAAGAAGTTGTGATTGCGCTAAAAGGTATGTATCGCAATTTTCAACATTTTCTGCTTGAGATTAATTTACAGAGGGTGAATGTCCTCATTTCATGAATAAACCATCCCTCGCGAAGGAACAAATTGCCAGGTATCATGTACCTGCAACTACTTATGTGTCCCATAAATGGCATATTTTTCATATGCTAATCCATGAGTACCTCTCGAGTCTGTTTTGGTCTTCCCTCCTTCAGCTCCAGGCAATTCCGTGCAAACATGTTATAGTTAGGCAAGTGGGGTATTGGCTCTTTATTTGTTATCTTGACAAAGATATCATATTTAACTCTCTATATACTTTAAAGGTGTATATGAACATCAATATAAACTGCATTAAGCACTTACTTCGATCTCGACGACAATTCCTCAGATGTTCTATTGTTATAGAAGCACATTATCATTATCATGTGCTGGTCTATCAGGTTTCAGTGAATTATTAACCACTAATAACCAAAACAGGTTGTTATCTAAGGAGACAGAAGATTAATAACTTCAATATTTTACTACAAATTTCAGCGTTCTGATACCATACCGAAGGAATAGTGAATTCACACAACCACAATAAAGGTCATGCTGATATACATCAAGTATCTGGTATAGGATGATATCTTACCCAATACCACCTAATGGAACACCATGACAACCTGTTACTTGACGGCTGTAAAAAGGATCAACAGTAACCGCCTGAAATTTCCAGAGAAATAATATGTATGGTCAGAGTAAGGTTCTGGAGGATTCAGGAAAATTATAAGGATGGATCTATTATTAAAATGAACACTTCACTATATTACCAATCCAATCATAACAAAAACATTCATTTGATAAAAGAAAGTTTCACCTGCCCTCTTGATACTTCGTCTCTAACATGATGCCATAACCTCAAGGCTTTTGGAGCCTTCAGAAAACAAAATACAAAGTTAAGGCTGGGAAGAAAATATAAGAAGAGAACCATATAAGTGGACCATTAATATATGCTGTTGAAATACAGGGATGAGTGCATTATTGGACTCTCTAGTCTGTTCGTTACATTATGCCAAGGGTGACTAGAAGTAGGCCACAGTCATTCCAAATCCATGTCATGCATATATGCATAACTTTGTTTGGGGGTAGCATCTCTGTTCATATGATATACATGGAAGAGAATGTGAACCTGAATACTCTTCTGTTGGAGTAAAAGTCATGCATAGTTGAAAGTTCACAAGCTTTTCAGAAGTCGGAAACATGGGATAACCATGTTATTTACTTATTTAGAAAACAAGGCTACACAAAAGTACTGTTAAAGTTAAAAACGTACCATATGTATGATCTCCTGTATTTTCGGCATGAACGATGAAGGAACAATTTCATCACTGTCCATTTTCCGTTGCCAAGTCAATGACGCAGGTTGACTGGGGTCAACCTTAACCTAGGAAGACAAAATGATGACTGAGATGAGTGAAATTTCACAGTAGCTAAAGCATCATACTTAGGAGATGGTAGAAGTCTCCAATGGGACTCTCAAACTCTAAAACTTATAATGCCACTTAGGATTTTTAGAGATTTTGTTAAAGAACCATCTCCACTGGGACACTATATTTGACAGTCCATGATGACGTGGAGCATTTAATATAGAGACTCTCAAGAGAGACACTCTAAAATCTTGAGACTCTCTAAGTGTCACTCTAAAATTTAACCAATAGAAATCCTTCCTTTTTTCCCTATTGAATTTAAGAGTGATATGTGTATTAAGAAGATGTATTTTAGAGATCTCCATTGGAGACTAGAAAAGTTTAGAGTGTCTCTATGTATCCACTTAGGAAAGAGAATCTTCATTGACACTTGACAACTAGGACTTTTAGAGTTTTTCTTAGAGTGCCCGATTGGAGATGCTCTAAGAACGTTCTTTCTTGTACACAAGTTTGGGTCTCAACTAGACCTTATTAAACCTTAGCCAAGGATTTTTGGGCATTTGATTGTTATTCGAGGGAACGGATTAAATACTTGGAACCATAGCTTCCGTCAGTATTTTAACGATTGGGATGTTCATAGTGAAAAGGTGGTACAAATCTCCAATGGCTTCCAGAGGACAACAAGTCGTATCTCATAAATTGATTTGGAACAAAGATATTCGACCAAGGGTCAATTTGACCTTGTGGGCTGCAACCACACAAAGATAACCTACTCTGGTGGTATCAACAAGATCAACCGATGCATCCTTTGTAAATGTACTTGAGAATCGATTAATCACCTACTACTTCACTATAGCTTCGCTATTGAGGTTTGGTTTTATTTCTTAAAATCGGTACAAGCAACATGGTGTATCCCGGAAATAATATAAGGTCTTCTAGTAGAATGAAGGAAAATGAAGGTGCCGAAGAGTAGGATAAAACTCTGGAACATGATTCCACAAGCAATATTTTGGTCTATTTGGAAATCGAGAGATTCAGTTACTTTCAAAGAAAGTAAGTGGGGGCAAAGTCAATCATATTTTTCACCAAAAGAAACCTCTAAAATTGTGTGCTGTGAACTGAATATGTACTGATTTTTTGTATAGTTGGGAGGCCATTATGGCTGACATATATGAGGGTTTCCTAGAATACCCAGGTGGTCAGGATGTTATGCTCCTTGGTCATTAGTTTATCTCCTTTGTACTCTTGTAATATTTTTACTCTTTTTTTTTTGTTGTAAGTGTTAAAGTATATTTTTACTCATTCCCTTACTAAATCATTCATTTACAGTTTCAAAAAAAGTGTAGCTAAAGCATCATAAGTTAGAGACAAATATTTCATCTTATAAAAAAGTCGGCCGAATAGTCTTTATAGAAACTAAAAGAACAAATACTGGAACCAGTACCTTCTCAACAAGAAAGTTAGAGGTAGGGTCTTCTTCTCCTTCACAAAATCCATTCGTCGACATCTTTTCTCTGTCAACCTTCAAAGTGGGACAGTATGTAAATAAGAATAAAAATAAAGGACGACTGAAGTTAGAAAATCAAAAAATTGAACAAGAAATTGCAGCTTTAAATTCACGTCTGTGAACTATTAGAAACGTAGGACATGACGAACAAACAAATTAGACCTACACTAAGTGGGGGTTGTCTTATTTTCCAAGCAATTCTAATATTTCCTTCATTTTGTCAAAACTATTTATGTAACGAAGTGCATGTACTACTGTATCGTCTGCGATCTTGCTAGTTTGTACTCTTCTTTTTCTATTTAAATTTCGACAAAACAGCCAAACTAGAATGTACTACGACGTTTTCCATATGTATTTATTATCATTAGGAACAAGATCTAAGTGGGGTTAACCAGTTTGGTCTGACTGGTCTTCTCTCTGCAATTTAGGCCTAGTTTCACTAGTCGAAATGAAAATGCAATATGAAACAAGCTTGATGTATCAATGATAAGATATATGATCATAAAAGAACAAAAAAAAAGAGATTATATAAAAACAAACTGTCAAGAATTTTCACAGCAGCATAGATTCTGACAAGAAATCCTTATATTTAACAATACATCAATCTGTAATGACAATCCCTATGTACTTGTACACAGACAAAGAAACTCTACCCAAAATAAACCCAAATGAGCCATTAAGACAAGTCAGACAAATACAAACAGTCTGGAATCTGACTCAAGTCAACTCAGACCTCAAGTCAGACTTCAAATCTGAGTTAGAGAACAAAACAAACATTACCTAGTCTTTAGACAAAGTGAATGAAATCAAACTCATAGTTAATAAAGTAATCTTCATTCAGTCCACAATGTGATCAACAATCCTTAAGATGAAGCTTAAAATAGAAATAGAATCATTCACCACCCAGATACATAATTAACTCAATATTAGTATGAATCAACCATCAATGTCAAAGAAATAGAAGCTTAAAATACAGAATCAGAGAAAAATCCAAGCAATCTGAACAAAAATAAATACATTGAGAAGAAATTGAAGTTATGAACCCTAACCTGCAAAAACAATTGAAGTTTTTAGAGAGAGAGAAATAGTGATATAAACCACCAACTGCAAATGGAGATTATTAAAAGGAGGAAATTCATAGATGAAGCTCATTTCTACTAGTACTATAAATATGAATTTTAAAATTGGGACTTAGTTGGGAAGTGTTTGGAAATTAGAATCTTGAATCGTGGTTCTGTTTTTAAATTATAGAAAAGAAATTTGTTTTTATTAGTAAATAGGATTTTCGAATCAAACTCCTTCCCTCTCAAATATTTTTTATTGACTTATTCACCTTATTATTAAGGCCATTATTAATGGAACAAATCATGATTATCTAAAGAGTTAATTCCTATTTGGACCCCTACTTTGTGACCAGCTTCCTTTATGGACTCCAAATTTCTGGAATTTGATTGGACTAATTGGTCATTTGACAGCTAAGCTGGAACGATTTAGTGGTGTCAATCAGGACGGGTCGTGGATTAGACATCTTGATCCAAACCATGCGTGTCAATTAATTACCAGACTCCACCCACTTTACATCACTAAACTAATTGATGTGGTTGTCAATGGATCAGTTTCATAAACTAGAACAATCTTGTCGTTGAAAGAAAATTTGCACATATGCATTTGAATCTTACTATTTGTACAAATTACTAAAGCATCATCCCATTTAGTAGAGACATGCATTTGAATCTTACTATTTCTACAAATAACTAAAGCATCGCCTCCGTTGACATCATTATTGTACCCGAAACTACCATCAGTTTTCGCAAGAGATCGGGAGCTTGATATCAAGAAACACTACGTAGAAGAAACAACAACCCTATTGTACTTAAGTCCCATGTTCGAATTGGACATGAACAATATGTGGCAAGCAACTACATAATTTTTAAAACTTTTTTGCACTTCTAGAGGAAGTAGTAACTCTGGCAAAAGTCAAAAGAGTCTTTGGCTTGAAGACATTGAGTTCAAAAACTTCAAGATCGTCGATGAGTCGATCTTAGCTCCTACTGTAAGATAGACCCTTGTTAAGATTGCAAGTATGTATAAATACATGTATGTGTGTGTGTGTTTGAGTGAAAGGAGATACGAATTTGAACATCAATATAGTCACTTTTTTTTATTACTAACATAAAGAATTTATTTACTCAATAATATATCTGTTTTCTAGTAAAATAATACTAGCAATTATCAATCATAGATTCATAATAATATAGAAACTCAAACTAATCTTGAGATTCTATTTTTTTTTATAATATGTCTACTTTCTCCTCACAGCCTTATCATAAAACATTTGCAGATAGCTTCTGGAGTCTTCTTCTTTTGGTAATTTCAATAGCTTTGCAACTCTTGAAAATCCATCAATGTTCCTGAAGAGAAGAGGAGGAGCTTCTTTCGGTAATTCTGAAGTTTCCGTCCTCTCCTCCTTGAAGAGCTTCGGTGGAGATAAGGCCCATTGCATGGCCCATATGGCCAATGGACGCATGTAAGTCAGAGATCTGTACTTGTCTTCATTGTCCCAAGCTTCAGGCGTCTGAAAGGCATACCTGTAATAGAATATCTAATACATTAACAAACTAGAAAGCACGTGCATAATGATTTGCTATATCATATTCTTTGTTTTTCATCCGTTTTCTAACTATTTGTCATGTCTAATATAAGGTTTTTGAAAATAACGATTAGACTCAAAGCCTCAAGTGCCCAAGGGGGTCCTGAACTCAGGTGTCTGGTTTCATAGTCAGCCATAACTATAATAGACAGAATGGAAATGAATGATACATGAATTATCTGAGCATTCGATTTTGCTAACTGATGCGAGAAGGAAGGCCGATGTGCTTTACACAATCCCACATAGCTTATGAAGACTTTCTGTACCTGCACTATAGACTAGCACCTAGCTAGGCCTTTCGAATGAGTTTTACACCTGGGCTGATTAGGCTAGGAAGCCTGGGTGGGTCCTGTCCAAGAACAAGAGAAAACAATGTACCATGTTGAACAGGGCGGTGTCTTTCTGGAGTGCCTAAACCAGAGACTATGCTTGGTATCGACAGGTGTTACTTCATAAACCCACAAAGTGAAACTGAGAGTGAAGTATATAATGTCCATGGTTTAGGCATCACTTAAGCCTACTAACCTAGTTCTACTCCACATGGTACAAGGTCTACCCTTGGCATAGGTTTGCCCTAAACTGCCCCAGGTTTGCCCTAAGGTGTTCGCTATAAACCAGGTTGAAAAATGTCTTCCTAAGCAATGTGGGAATAATTGTCTTGCACGTCAAACTTCTGTTTCACATCCCAGAATTTGATACTCGACTCATGTTAATCGTGAATCAGAAATAGAATGTAATAAAATTGGACTCTGGAACAAGATTGTTATCCGACTTCTGGATAATTCAGGTGACTATCACAATGACGGGTAATGGGTGACAAGTTGTAAAACCTGGCATTAGCAACCATTGACGCTTATCAATTGTGAGGAAAACTTAGCCAGAGGCCAACAAGTAAGTAGGCTAGCTGGGGCTGTAGCTGAAGCAAGGCTACTAATGGTAACTCTTACATGATTTAATTCTTTTCAGGGTTACTGATTTACTAGAGTCAGTTCATTTGAGTAGAGCAACCTATATAAAAGGGACCGCCTCAATTAAATTTCTAGTTCCAGCCACGGTTTGAGTCCAAACAAGATACTTCGCTCATGTCCCTTCTTAGTCCTTTCTACCTAAACCCTCCATGCTCACAAATTCAAAGTGAATAGTGAAGAGAGAAAATAAGTGGAAGAGCAAACTTACCCTAAGCCTTCTTGTGACCAGGAAGCTTCATAGACACCACTTGCAGTCTTAAATCCCATATCTTCCAGACCTTCCTGAATCATAGATGCAGCGACAGCATATGTAACTCCTGCCCATATTTCTCTTGACTGCAAAGCTGTCATGTCAACTGTCCCATCTGGTCGCATCCCATTCACTGCCCCTCGCTTCCCATTCTTCATCTTTAAAACGTTAAAATTATAAACCTTGTCAAGCGCGCTTTGTGCTTTGTCTTCATCAACAATAGGCAGAAGTTGGCAAGCTCGAGCATACCTGTGGTAGTGAGTTGAAACAATCACAACAAGAACATAGAAAGTAATTAACAAAAGTGATATATAAGCTCTGGCAATATATGCATGTCGTTTTGAGTATCCTTTTGGAGGAAAAAATGTTAAGAGATTTAATTGGATTTCTAACATAGCATGAACCAGGAGCGCAAAATATAAATTTCAGAAATGTAAATATAACTTATACATACCATTGTCCAGCCAACTGATCAGCTTGAATTGACGAACTCGAACCACCACAGCTGTTGTCATAATTGAAGTACTCGCCGTTCCACAATTGTTCGTATACAGCTTTTGCTTTTTGAAATTTGAGCCAGAAATGATCTTCAGAAACCTTGTCTCCAACTTCACGTGCCATGGCTGAAGCAGCTTGTAATGCTGCAACCCATAACCCTCCGCTGTATGCACTAATCCCTTTAACCGACCATACATCGTACGTCTGATCGGGAAAACCTTCATTCTCGATCATCCCATCTCTATCCTTATCAAACTGGTCCATATAAGCCATGGCCATATATACTGCGGGCCATACAGCCTGTGTAAAAGATTTATCACCTGTTGCAATAACATCCCTATAGACCTGGAGTACAAATTTGGGGTTTAAATCTTTCCACCTATCTGTATTGTAGAAGTTATAAGCATTTACTTCAAACCACGGATTCTTCAGCCCAAGATCATGAGGGACAGCACCCAGAGCCTTTCTCTGGGCCCAATTTCCATCATCAAAGCTTTTCACGCTTTCAGGATCATGCATCATCACGGCTGCTGCGAAATCCCTTTGGATGCTGAGCTCAAGTTTTGGGAAAAGCATAATTAGTGCAAATGATGAGTAGAAATGCACATCATAAGTGTTCCACATGAGATATTCATTGCCTTCGAGATAGAGGAACTGGCCAATGTTCTCTTCCCCCTTTTGAAGCAAAGATGTTCCAAAAGCAGAATTTGATGCTACTGGTGTTTGTATTTGCTCAAGTACTGATGTCATTCTTCCAAGAAGACCAACCGCAATATTGTTTTGAGGATCAGTACTAGGGATATTAATATCTGACCCAGAGTTATCAATGGAGAATTTTCTCTCTCCAATAGTTGCTAGACTCCGCATGGGAAGTGCTCCATCTACAAAAGGAAAGCAGTGATCTTAGTTTCACCTTGCTCCTAAAGGATGGCAGTATTTAGGTACTCCGGTCGTTAAATACCTGTCCAAATTGTTCCTCCAGCATTAAGATAGTAAAGCTCATTAAATAGAGTTACCGGGTACCTGCAGATACCTTCAAAAATTAAAATCATAGCTACACAAAAAATTCGGTAAAATAAGAGAAAATGAGTGACCTCTCACCATTCAGGAAGCCGCTTATCTTCAAGAATAGGTTGTTGCCATGCTTCTATCTGTGACTCCCACTGACCATGTTCTATTTCACAAAGGAATGAAATGGAGTCAAATTTTGTCTCGTTCTTTCACCAAAGCAAAGTCTAGATAAACATATTATATTTCTGGAAGAGACGCAAAATGGTGTGAATCATTGAGATCTGGAATTATTACCGAAAATAGCATCATGTGCAAGATTTGCTGCTGCATCTGTATGAGTTCCATAAAACTTTGTGTATCGCCTGTTGACTAATTTTATGAGCAAGCAGAACATTTCAGTGATATAGTTGCTTGGTTAAGGATTGAGGTGCACCTGTGATAAGTATTGCCACTCGAAAAGTTCACTTCAGGACATGCCCATGCTAATGAAAATGTGACAGTGCGAGTAGACTTTGATGGAACAGATAGAGAAGCTGCCACTGCAGCTCCAATAGAAGATCCTTGATTTGAAGGCATTGATGTCTCAACTGATGCAAGATGGTCAAAGGATCCATGCTGGTGACAAGATAGGGAAATCAAGCTCTCAAATTATGGCAAAAATGATATATAGTGAATAAGTTTAGTGTGATTAAAATTATTTTTTTGCACCGTTGATCTTCATTGTCATGGATTACTAATTCTAAGGAACTGACTATAGATTCGAACATCTCATATGTTTGTCGATGATTACTTCATTAGATTGACAAGGTTAATATATAGATGATGATTCAAATTTGAAAGACTCCAAAAGAGAATGAAATTCTAAAAAAATCTCGCAATATATATAGTATACCAAGCAATTATGGAACCGCAGACAGATGATGATAGCAGTTTATAAAACACAACGAAGGAAACAATATCAGTGATTGGTTTCACCATAATTCTGTTTAGTTTACAAAACAAAATGAAGGAAACAATTCAATATCAGTGATTGGATTGGTTGCCCTAATTATGTTGCCAAAACCCAAACCTAACACTATGTTTCACCTAAATTCTACATAAAAAGAGAAGTCACGTACTGAATTTTTTTATGAGAAAAATGCAAAAAGTCCCCACGACAAATTTTCTTTCGTCTAAAAGAATCGATCAATTTTCTTAAGGCTTTAGCTCCCTATGTAAAGTTTGCACAGGTCTGCACAAGCTCACGCATAGTATGTAAGGTCTGCAAATAGTTGGCATATGTTTGCATAAGGAGCCCAAGCCTGAAAAGAGATTGACATGTCCTTTTAACCAAGATACAGGAAATTGGATCTTCTGCCCAATTTCCTGTTTTCCTATTAGCACTTTTTACTGCAACATGATTGCTTCTTTGAAACATTTAAGCAAGCTGCAGTTTGTATTCACTGCACCATCTTGCAATTATTTATACTGCAACATTTTGCAAGTTGCTGCGTTTACAGAAGAAGGGGTGGGGGGAAGCTCATGTGTTTTATATAATAATGAAATGAATAAAATAACATTGTAGCTGTCACCAACTCCTTTCATTTTTAATAAGATTTTACCTTTCCAAAACAAAAGACAATATTGTTATAAATTTCACGTACCTCTTTAATTTCTTGCCACATATCTTTCGCTGTGACACCCTGGGAATTTCCAGATATCAAGAAGCAAGGGCATTCTGAAACCTTAACATCGGACGTCTCTTGTGCTGCTATTGCAAACGTCACTGGAGCATGCCCATTTCCAGTGCTGCAAGTACACGTAAAGGATGAATAGAAAACTTACCTTTCTCAAAAAAGTAAAGGATAAACATAAGAAAGTTCAAATATTAAACTATTTAAGCATTAGAAGACACTCCTTGACTGGCATTTGTGACAGACTCAACTGGTAAATGTTCCTCACAAGCAGAACAAACCTCATAGACACACACTACTTGGTTTTTATCAACACTTACACGTCTTTTGAAACACCATAGTTTTATAAGTAAATAAAGTGAGAAAAAGAAAAAAGAAAACCCCCTTCTTCCATTTGTGTCAAGAGAGCTACTTACTTGTGATGTAGAAGAACTCCATGAACCCCATCTTTTGTCCTGTTAAAAATGATGAGTTTGAATGTTAGATGTTAAGCATGACAAAGAAAAAAACATATATCCACATTTGTTAAGGAAAACATATCAAAAGATATGTCATATACCAAAAGATGAATTACAAATCCGGGTGTTCAAACATAAAAGTAAATCACGGATATATCCTTACGGCATCCTTGAATTGACATGACCCCCAGAACATTCAGAGTCCCCACCGACAGAGTTCTGCAAGGTACGAGCACAATTAGTTGGAGGAGGCCTGTCTTTATTTTATATGGAAGTTTTAAAAAGGGATTGAGGACCAGGGATTGGAATATACAGTCATTCCTTTCAACTTCAGGAAACTAAAGCCATATATAACAATGCTTCTTAGAGTTATGGATGAGTTAACTTTGAAGAAATTTTTTGAAGAGGATGTACTTACAGCCCATGTGAATAGCAGGTTAACATCAGCAGCAGAGTCTCCGGAGTTGGATAGCTAGTGTCAACAAACAGTCAACCCCTTGCAGTATTTTCAGGTCAACTAAAAACAAAAACATAAGAGAGATAATCTTCTTTCAGTATCTAACTTACCGTGTATGTAAATACTGCAACAGGGAGACTACTCTCTTTATAATTGTGAGGAATAAATGGTGAGATCTGGCGGCAAACTATTTCAAGTTCTGGATCAGGTTCACCTGAATAAATGCAAGAAGAAATACGGGTTCACACGAATGACTAATATGATGAAGGTTGTAAGAATCACTTAGAATTTACTGAATAATGAAGCTTACCCTTATATACAGACCATGCCCTTGGGAAAAGAGCATGATAGGTAGAATTGTTTCCATTAAAGTTCCAACCCCACGATCCAATTCCAGACGTTGAAATATCTCTAACAATCAGACATTCACGTGTTTTCAGTAAGACTTGTTCCTTTTGCATTGGAGTATAAGAATAAGGTAAAATGAAATATCTACTATGGCTTACTGTAGAAATTCTTGGGTCCCTCGCGACAATACAGTATCATATCTTTTGCCATTTGAACGTGAAACAAAGACCTGCAGTAAGAAACAGCAGATTAGCTGAGGAAGTCGAATACTATTGAGGAAAAAAATAAGCGACAGATATATGCTAGGAATACAAACTTAGCGAATGACTTCAACAAAATAAAAACAGCTATTATCATTGTTATTCTAGTTTATGGTCAATGTAGATAATATAACTGTCGAACAAGAAATAATGAAACGGAAATAACATCTAAGAGGTAATTCGTATAAAAATTATTTCTGCTCATAAGAAGCTATAGTGAAGCTAGTAATCATATTTTCACTGGTGGGAGAATTTTCGCAAATTTCCAACAGAGTATTATACAAATCCAATTGAATATGCTTTATCCAGTTTGCCCATGTGAGTGATGCATAACTTAAAATGGATATTCCAAGGGGAACTCAAAGGATGAAATGAGTTGTAGAAAAAAGTTGGAGAGTTGCAAAGTTGTAACAGCGCCTTTTCGGACAAATATGTATTCGATCTTCTATAACCTTTATACAACTAACCAAGAAATATCTCTGCCCGGCTATTTTTATAAGCTCTGATTTGGTTTTCAGAAGACAATACACATCTGTATGCTGAAAGTTATATTTTTGCACACAAAAGACGTAGTATTCAGCATAAACCTCTAATGTATATCCACCAAAAATCGGATTCACTTACAGAAAATTGGTTTGCTAAAACAGGTTTATCTTCGCAAATTGTAGGGAATAGTTGGAATCTTTGAAAGTCCCCCCTGTAACTTCTTCCAATGCTTCCTGCGCTGAGGTTGACATAAACTTTACATTTACAACTAAATGATGGCAAATTTAATCCAAAACTTTAACAGATCACATTAAAAAATCATGATGCACAGTATATATGGTTCTTGTTCTCCTCATGTCTCCAGTAAAAGCAAGTCATTGGATTTTAATATTGCTTTCTGACAGTCAAGGGTAAGAAGGTCTGGTGCGTAAGATTCGACAGTGAGCAAATAAACTACCTCTTAACCACTCCATATACAACTATCCAGTAGTTTCTTGTCTTATTTTCCCACAAAACATTTAAGTCAAGAAGCATGAAAGTCAAATAGTCCCGCCATACCAAGGTATAAGAAGTAGTCATTGCTATTTTGCAATAGTTTCCACCCTGGATTAGTTTACCGTAGATATCAATTTTCACATGATGAATAAACCCATCCTTCACACGAGAAAAAACAGAGTGCTAGATATTGAGTATCTATAGCTATCCTTATCATGCTATGTCCCATAGAATTTCTTTTCAAATGCTAACCCATGTGAATTTCCTGAGATTGTTTTGCTATTCTCTTGCTTTGTTCACCCCATGAACAATTCCATCCTCAAACTGTTAAAGTTAACTTGGACAACTTGGGTATATGCTCTCTTATTGTGAACTTCACAGTGGTTACATCTAATTCTCCTTATAGTATATAATATATACTAACTGAGCACTTATCTCAATCAGGGACACAATTCCTCGGATGTTATAGAAAATTTATAAATTAGATTGTGTTAGTCTATCGGGTTTCCATTAACCGCTAAATATCAATAACTAAAACAGCGAAAAAATCAATATCTAGTGAGTCAATGACCATACCTTCAAATATTCTAGTACGATATTCGATGTCTTTTCGATGAAAAGGAACACAGAAAGATAATAGCAAAATTTCAAATAATGCAGTAAAGATCATGCTGATATATATCTAGTATCTGAGATGGAGTGATAACTTACCCGATACCACCTAACGGAACACCATGACAACCTGTGATTTGACGCTTGTGAAAAGGATCAATTATAGCCACCTAAAATTTACAAATAAATGAAAAACATGTTGTTTAGAAGTAAAGGCACAAAGGACTCATTTATCAGAGAACTTTAAGAATGCTGTTAACTAGGAGACCCATAACACATCTGATTAAGTTATCAATGCAATCCAAACAAAAACTTCCATTAGATAAAAGAAAGAGTCACCTGTCCTTTAGATTTTTCTGCAACAACATGACGCAACAACCGGTAGCCAAGTGGAATCTTCAGGATACAATATAAGAAATTAGATGCTGTGAGTGGGAAGAAATATCAAGAAGTATCATAATTGGGTCGGTGGTATATGTCCTTGAAATACACATATGAGTGACTCTGTCGCTTAGAATTACGCCGAGGTGACTATGAAGCAAGTAGATATGCATATGTGCATAATTTCCCATTTGTAACTTTTTCTACTTGGAGATAGCATGGTCTCTTTTATTAGGGTATCGATAGTAAATACATCAGGGCACTCTAGGGTCCCTTATGTGGCTGGCGGCTGCATCAAAAGGGATACACAAGAACATCACTAAATATGAAGACGTACCATATGTATCACTTCACGTAGTTTCGGCGAAAATGATAAAGGAACAGTTTCATCACTGTCCATTCTCCGTTCCCAAGTCAAAGAGGCAGGTCGTCCAGGGTCAACCTCAACCTAGAACGACAAAATGGTGGCTGAGATTAGAGGAATCTCAGAGTAGATAAAGCACCGTAAGTTAGAGACAAATTTTTATTTTATAGTAGTATAAAAACCATAAAGTGTAAATACAAACTATTTGAATGACACGAGCACCGTACTAGACATGACACTGGAAAGAGTTAGGACTCGAAAACAGAACCCCTAAAGGCAGTCAGTGTGGAGCAAGTAAGTATCTTCCTAAGGTTTGAGAAATAACATTTAGGTTTCCTCTAAGCATAAGAATGCACAGGTGTTAGGGAGTGTATCTTTTTAAGCACTTGCAGTGTAGGTGCAAAAATGTAAGCCCAAAGGTTAGGGATTATTTCTTAGTTTGTTAGCACTTGATACGTGCATAAGTGAAAGAAAAAAAAAAAAGAGCACTGTATAAGTTCTATAAAAATCTCCCAGTATTTTGGGAAGCAGACTTCTCCCCTTTTGAGGTCAAATTTTGAAGTTATCCGAAAGCCAGTTTGCTTCTATAGAAACTAAAAAACGAAAACTAGAACTTGTACCTTATCAACGAGAACGTCAGATTTAGGGCCTTCTTCTCCTTCATAAAATCCATTCTTCGTCATCTTTCCTCTGTCAACCTTCCAAATCGAACAACAAAGTTAAAAATAACTTTGACATGTTGTAGTAAAAATTGACGATTGGAATAAAACGTAATGGGAAACTACAGCGTTACATCCATGTCTGTGAACTACTAGCAACACAAGCATCAAAGAAACCGAATTTTAGACGCACTTCATAGAGTGTCTTGTTCACAAAGTAATTCTCAAACTTCATTTATTACGGCAAAATTGTTCATCTAACAATGTGCCTTTACTAGTTTTTCGGCTGCATTATTGCAGCCGGTTATACCAATTGCATTTACTTATCAAAATGAAATAAAAAACAAAAAAATTCAAATAGTTGTGCTTCTTTTCTATTAAAATTTTTTGGGCAACAATAGCCATATCCAGATCAAAGTACGGTACTAAAACAACGTTCGCTTTTGTCATCAATAACCCAGTGAGATTGACCAGTTAGCTCACTAATATTTAACTCTGCAACTTAATCCAAGTTTCCTTACTCCAGATGAATATGAATGCAAGCAATACCATACAAACTTGTAATACCATTGCTAAAGTATAGACGATCGTCAAGAAAAAAGACATTCTAGGTCATCTCTAAACAACTCTACAAGCACAGATAATGGCAATGAACTCCTATATTAACAATCTATGAATCTGAAATAATCATGAATGGTGATGAAGTTCATAATTTAAAAAGTGATCAATAAACTTTGATCTCAACATTAGATCAAACTAAATCAACTTCAAATACAATCATCCACCAAGATTTACTTCTTAATAATACCCAATTCCCATTTACAATTAAAAAAAACTTTTCAAATTGTTTAAAAACTTAACGATTAAGTCAAAATTTAGAATCAATTATCAGTGTACTTACAAAATTGAAAGGAACTGTTATGGACTAATGATCAATAATGGAGTACCAAATTAAGATCACAAACATGAATTCAATTCGTGAAGAAGAAATGGAAGTTACGTAAAAGTAGAACCCTAACCTGTAAAAGTATCTGTAGATTTTAGAGAGAGAAAGAGAGGTAACCACCAACTAGAGATTATAAAAAGTAGTATATTCAACGTTAAGGTCCATATGGGGTATAAATAGTGGAGTATTTTAAATTTGGATTTGATATTTTCATTTTTTTTATTGATGAAAGTGATATTTTCATTTAATATCTACAATTCTAGATGGATAGGTTGAATTTTAGGTTTTTTTTTTGGTTATTTCCCTCATGGCCCCCAACTTTGTGACTAGCTTCCCGCCTGGCCCCCTACTTTACGAGAAATACCCATATGGCCCCTTCCGTTATAACACCGTCACTCTCTCTCCTCCATCATGTTTTCTCTCTCTGCCAAGTCATACCACATCATCTGTTACGCCACCTCATCACCTTCTCCGGCAGAGGTCGCCGGCCGGAAAGGCGACCTTCAATTTTTTTTTTTTTATTCTCTCTCTCTAAAAAAAAAAATATATTTCCTCTCACATCTCTCTAAACTCCGGCGAAGGGAAACCCCCTTCGCCGGAGTTTAGAGAGAGAGGGAGAGGAAATAAAAAAAAAAAAATTTTTAGAGAGAGAGAGAATAAAAAAAAAAATTGAAGGTCGCCGGCCGGCGACCTCTGCCGGAGAAGGTGATGAGGTGGCGTAACAGATGATGTGGCGTGAGTTGGCAGAGAGAGAAAACATGATGGAGGAGAGAGAGTGACGGTGTTATAACGGAAGGGAGTCATATGGATATTTCTTGTAAAGTAAGGGGCCAGGCGGGAAGCTAGTCACAAAATTGGGGGCCATTAGGGAAATAACCCTTTTTTTTTTTGTTGAGAGTTGAGTTTTAGGTTAGAAATGAATTATTGTGTTTCAATTATACTATTTTAGACCCACAACCTGCAGTATCCCACAACTCTTATAGTAAGGCTTCATAGGATGATCTTACGGATCTTATGTGATCTTTAAGATCCAAGATATCTATATGATGTTGTAATACTGATTCAGTTCATGATGTATTCAATATCATTTTCACGATATATTAATGTTATATAAATGTAGCGACACTTGGAGTCAAATGTCAAAAAAACATTGTATTGTTCTATGATATTGTCAAAGTCCGTCTGTCCGTGTTGATTGGTTATCAATGAAATGAAAGTAGGAAAAAAAATGAAACTTAGAGGATCTCCAATGCAAGACTCATGAAAAAACCTCAATTAGTCTTATGTGTCAAGTTTCAATTGAGATTTTCATTTCGATGACAAAATTAGAGATCCTCGGTTATTTTGTTTCTTTGATGCAAAACTCTAAACTTATTTTATTTACTTATTTGATATGGTTATTTTTGTAAACAAATTATTAGTTATTTTGAAAATATAACAAGACTTGAATTCTATTAATTGGTTCAAATATCTTTCGACAAAAGAAAAAAATTTAATTCAATTTTGATGAGTTGGACAATTAGAGATATCTAAAGATAGAGAGCCCTCTTGAGATATCTCTATTTAATAGCATCTCCATTGGGACACTCCAATTCTAAAATTTAGAATGTCACTTGAGATTTATGGAGATTTTTGTTAAAAAAAACCTTCTCTAATGGGTCAGTCTATAATTATGTGGAGCATTTATTAATAGAGACCCTCAAGAGAGACACTCTAAAATTAGAGCGTCTCCTTGACACTCTCTAAGTGTCACACTAAAATTAGACTGTCTCATTGGCACTCTCTAAGTGTCACTCTAAAATTTTAACCATTGGAAACTTTTGTTTCTTAACTACTTTTTATCTATTGCATTGAAGAGTGACATGTATATTAAGTAGAGGTATTTTAGAAGTCTCCATAAATCTCAAGTGACATTCTAAATTTTAGAAACTCGAAGTGTCATGATTTTCTGAGTTTTTCTTAAAAAATCGTCTCCAATGCAAAATGCAAACTAAGATCTCAAAGATGATGTGTCGAGAGTGGAATAGAGATCTCTCTATAGTGTCCTCTTGAGATATCTCTAATTGTCTAACTCATCAACATATAAATCTCAACCAACAGAAATCAAGTATTCGTGTATTTCCAAAATAACTAATTATTTTTTAACAAAAATAACCATGCCACATAAGTGAAAAAACAAGTTTAGAGTTTTGCATTGGAGAAATACAAGCATTGAGGGTCTCTATTATCGCCACCTATGAGTGAGAATCTCAATTGAAACTCGACAAACAAGGAGTAGAGATATTTTTGAGTTTCGCGTTCTTAGTGTCAATATAGAGACACTTTAAACTTTTTTAGTCTCCACTGGAGATTTCTAAAATACCTCTACTTAATATATATGTCACTCTTAAATTTAATAGATAAAAAGTAGTTAAAAAACAAGGTTTTCTGTTGGTTAAAATTTCAGAGTTGCACTTAGAGAGTCTCAAGGAGACACTTTAATTTTAGGGTGTCTCTCTTGAGAGTCTTTAATAATATAAATGTTCCACATCATCACAGAGTGTCTAGTAGAGTGTCCCATTGGAGAAGGATTTTTAACAAAATCTCTATAAATCTTAAGTAGCCCTTTAAGTTTTAGAATTTCAGTGTCCATTGGAGATGCTCTTAGGAAAGAGAATCTTCATTGGAAAAGAGAATTTTCATTGACACATGACAACTAAGACTTTTAAAGTATTTGTTAGAGTGTCACATTGGAGATGCTCTAACCACCTCCACGCAATCTTAGAGCATCTCCAAATGCAACACTCAATCTTATAAACTTCGAGTGCCGCCTATGATTTTTGGATTTTTTCTTAAAAACACTCTTCAATGCAAAACTCAACTAAGATCTCGACGTGTGAGGGTGAAATAAAAATATCTCAAGAGGACACTCTAGAAATAGATTTCTAGAGTGTCCTCTTGAGATATATCTAGTTGTCCAACTCATCAATATTTGAGTTTCAATCAATAGAAATCGAGTATTCTAAATTTTCAAAATAAATAACTATTTCTTTTCAAAATAACTAATATTTATTTACAAAAATAACTATGTCAGATAAGTAAATAAAACAAGTTCTGAATTTTGAATTGGAGATATATAAAAAAATTTAGGATTTCTATTCTCGCTACCTAAGAGCATCTCCAATGCAACACTCAATCTTAGATTCTCTGAGTGCCACATATGATTTTTAGAGTTTTTTCTTAAAAACTATCTCCAATGCAACACTCTATTTGGATCTCTAAGATGACGTGTCAAGGGTGGAATAGAGATATCTCAAGAGGACACTCTATTTCTAGAGTGTCCTCTTGAGATATCTCTAATTGTCCAACTCATCAATATTTGATTTTCAACCAATAGAAACTAAGTCTTCTATATTTTCTAAATAACTAAATTATTTATTTACAAAAATAACTACGCCACATAAATAAATAAGATAAGTTTAGAGTTTTGCATTGGAGACACACAAAAATTAAGGATTTCTATATTCGCCAACTAGGAGTGAGAATCTCAATTTAAACTTGACACATAAGATGAATAGAGATTTTTTCGAGTTTTGCATTGGAGATGCTCTAAGAGCATCTCCAATACAACACTCAAACTCTAAATGTTAGAGTGCCACATAGGAACTTTTAGAGTTTTTCTTTAAAATCCATCTCCAATGCAAAACTCAATATGGATCTCTAAAATGATGTGTCAAGATTTGTTTTAGAGATCCTTAAGAGGACACGCTAAATTTAGAGTGTCCTCTTGAGTTTCTCTAAGTGCCACATACGCTAATCAACTAATTTTATACCAAAATATAGGTTTTTAGAGTTTTTCTTGAGTGTTGCATTGGAGAAGACTTTCCAATAGAGTATCTCTTAATGGCCAAATAGGAACGAGACCATTTAGATATTCACTTTTCACATTTGACGCATAAGATATTTAGAGTTTTTCTTGAGTCTTGCATTGGAGATGCTCTAAGAGTGAAAATCTCAATTGAAACTTGACACATAAGAAAAATAGGAATTTTCTTGAGTTTTGCATTGGAAACGTTTTTAGAGCTCCAAATTGAGTTTTATATTGGAGAGAATTTTTTAACAAAAATTCCAAAAATCCTCTATGAACTCATGATCTCTAAGGTAGAGTGTCGCGTTCGAAATCTCTGCTTTATATACATTTTTTTGAGTTCAAAATATATTTAATAATATATATGTAATATTTATTTAATATATATGATGTAATAAATATTCAGTTACGTAGAAAAATATACTACTACAGGGGTCAATATTATATTTTTCTCAGTCTTTGCTTTTGCAGGTAATAGAAAGATTTTAAAATTTACTTTCAGAAAAAGAAAAAGTTTTTAAAATTAATCACCTACCTCCCTTAACTTTTGGATGAGTGGTAAATCAATTATCAATTTGCTCATTTGCCATCTCATCTGAAGTTTTTATTTATTTAATTCAAAATTTATAGATGTATAAATACTACTGACATTTCATAGAGGTAAAATGACAGGTTGTTACTTATAATGAATTAGTGATAGATTAGTGATATAGTTATCCCCAATAGAAAAAAAATACCTACATGGGACAAGGCAATCTTGAAAAGTTCAAAATGACATGGTCTTTTTTTTTTACTAGTTTAACAAATTCAATTTAATCTTTCAACAAAAAGAAATATCACTTTAATGTGTATGGTGTGATTGGGATGGTGTGATTGGGATGCCCTAATTTAAAGTGGTATGAGAATTCTTTTTAACATTAGAAAATTAATTTCTTTTTAAAAGAAAAAATGAAAAGACTTATAACAGAACATAATGATTTAAACGTTGTGAGGAAAAAATTGTGAATTATTGGGCGGAAAGAATGAGATCCAAAGCTAAAGAGAAAGAGAGAATTAAATCTTGAAAGAAAGAATACTCACCAAGGAAATAATTGAATGGAGGGGAGAAGTGCAAAAGAGAGTATTTATGCTTCAAAGATAAAAAGATGCAAAATTTTCATGCTTAAAAATATGTCTCTATATGTTAGTGTTTCCTCTAGGGACTGTGTGGACTGTCAATGAGGATAATTACTTTAAAGCTCGTTATATTATTGTTTCCTCTATACCCCTCGTTAGTCGTAGTCGTTATATTATTTTGTTTGGGTACCTTTAACGTTAACTATCAGATCCTTCAAGCTTGCCTGAAGCATGCTTGCAATAGCGATGTTGACATCACATTTTCCATTTGAAATTGATGTTGTCAGTTCGTCATCCGATGCTTCTTAAAACTCATTCTCGCCAAATCGAAAGTTTATGAATTTTAAATCTACTAAAAATGTTCGTGTATTTATAATATGTTGTTTTTCTACTGGTCGTTACCATCATGGTACTAATTAAACATCTAAATATTTAATGACAAATGTGATTCTCGTGGGATAACTTGCTCATATCATATTATGCTACTTTCAAAATAAAAAAAATATGGTTATCATGCTTTCCAGCTCTCGAAATCAATAATATGATTGGTCGTTATCATTGTATGTCTTTTTCCACCATTAAGCGTTACTCTCATTGTTCTGGCTCATCCAACTAACCAATAAATCACATTTATGGGATACCTTATTAAACTATAAAACCTAAAGTCCTCGTTAATAAAAATCTATTGACATAGAAGATAAGATATTGAACTTAAAAGTTAAAGGGTAAATTTTTTTTTTTTTTTTTTTTGTTGAAGGAGTTAAAGGGTGAAACTTGAAAGACAAATAGATTTATAGTGACTAGAAAAGGAAATATTTAAACATTATATTAGAAGTATATATAAATAAGTCAACTTTTTATATGAAATAAACTAGCGTTCAAACAACAAAATTAATAATATGCTAGACGAAGTCCTGACCTAGTAAAGAGAGACGCTCGTACTGTTACCTAATCAAAGTAAACTTCACGAAATAGATACTATTAAAATTCGGAAAAATGAGAAAGCAAAAGGAAAATGCTAAAATGATTAGTTCCTTTCTAGAAGCATTGGTTTGCCTGCAATTTGGCAAAGCGAAGAAAACAACTAAGCATGATAACTAATAAGAATTTTAAGATGGTTGATTCTTTCAATCAAAATTCGTTGTCGTATTTGGTAACCAAAGTAGAATCCGAATTGCAAAAATAACATTTTATCCTTTATGTTGTAAGAACGACACTTTAACCTTTTGATCGTCAAAATGACATTTTCTTTAAATTGCCAAAATTGCTATAGGATGGTGCAGACCAGCCTTCTGGGCTGCTAATGATACTGTCCGCTTTGGCACACCTAGACCTCACGGTTTTAAAAGGCCTCATTAGGGAAGGGTGTTTAACTTCTTAAGAGGAGCACTACACTCCATCTCACAATCAATGTGGGATTGACTTACAACACACCCTCCCAAGACCACATCATAGTAGGGCGAATCGTGTTGATAACGCGTTATAGGATGGTGCGGACCAGCCTTCTGGGTTGCTAGTGATATTGTCCGCTTTGGCACACCTGGGCCTCACGGTTTTAAAAAGCCTCACTACGGAAGGGTGCTTAACCTCTTAAGAGGAGCACCACACTCCATCTCACCACCAATGTGGTATTAACTTGCAACAAAAATGACATTTTACCATTATCTTTTTTTTTTACATAATAGTCCTTATTTAGACGACAACGTTACAATAATGTTGCCAACTATTGGGATCTAGCTGAATTTGCGGTGGAATATGCCAGTTATGTTGTCAAAACGCCTTTTGTTGCCCTTATTTTTTCTTGGAAAGTGACTACAAAAATCATTACAATTGCATTTGATACATCAAAGATGTGATAAGCGCGATATTAAACCTTGAAATAAAAGGGACTTAAAGTCCTACTAAATTATTGGCCTAAAGCCCAACAAAATAAACGGTTTAAATCCCATATAACTACATTATATATACTTTTAATAATCCAAGTTCAATAAACCTTGGATTCCACCTCTTTTGAGAATCGAATTTGAGACCTCCAGAATTTTGGAGTTTATGTCAATATTTTTAACCACTTGGTCAACAAAATGTTGACTCCTTACATTTTCATAATTACATTTTCTCTTACAATCCAAAGTTGACTTTATTATTGTTTTACTCTTATAATCTAAAGTTGGCACTTTTTTTGAAATATACGGTACATTCACGGCTTTGATACATCAAATGATGGAATATATTCGTAAATTTCGTTAACTATTTTGATAGGACTCTTAAAGACCATACAAACTATCCTACAAGTTATTATACCTTTGATGACCCCAAGTTCAATAAATCACGGATTCTACTTCCCCTGAGAATCGAATCTGTGTTTTGGAGTAGATGCACTACCAACTAGGCTTGCTGTTGTTGGTTAAACTTGGCAACTTTACTCTTTATGTTGTACATATGATACTTTTCTTTTATGTTGTCAAAATGACATCTTTTATCCTTCTGTACCAAATAAAAAATTTACCCAACGGCGACCTGAATATCTTTTTATAGGGGCACTTTTTTTTTACAGAAACAAGAAACAATTCAAATATCAAAAATAGAATAATCAACATCCGTAGTTTTGTAGTATGTGTCTCAAATACATACAGAGTCACTATTCACAGACTATTATCTCTTGAATTTGTATTGAATAATAACTACATTACAACTAGTATCAAATACTCTCAACAAAAAAAAACTAGTATCAAATACTATTTTTTCGGCATAAGTAATCCAATTATCATATACCCACTCGTCTTCTATTTGATCGTTAATTTTCATACTAATACTAGGTCTTCTCGTGCCTCTGGCACAGTGAAACTTATTGGATACATTTTGTATTTAGCAAGTACAAAAGTATAGTATACCTTTTACTATGATTTAAAGTCTGTATACTACTTTCAAGTTCCGAGTGGAGGAGCATTACCACCAGGGGTTTCTTCTGATATATTTGCCCAGTATGCGGTGTCTGGTTTGACCGATGCTAGTGAAAAGTAAGAGAAATCAATTATTCAACTTACTGATAAATCCTAAATTGGTGTAATATTTTCAGAGTGAAACTTTTTTATTTTAAAAAGATTTTAAGTTTGGCATTCTCTAAACTTTAAAGTAAGTATGATGTCTTATCTTGTTATTTCTCTAGGTACTCGTCTCGGAACCTCTCAGCTCCAATCAAGGCAAATCTCCATTTCTCTCTCAGCAGAAGTGGCGTACTTTCTCTTGATCGAGCAGATGCTACTATTGAAATTTCAGAATGGGTTGAAGTTCCTAAAAAGGACCCTTTGACCGTTGAAAATGTCACAGCAACTACTACGAATACAACAGCAGATGCTGACTCCACAAGCACAACAGAAGAGAGCAAAGCCAACGTGGACATAGACAGCGCAACAAATAGCACATCTAACTCCAATACTGAAGAGCCTGGAAGCGTGGAAATGGAGAAGAAGTTAAAGAAGAGAACCTTATATTACTGGTCTATATATAAGTAGGATTAGGGCCTTAAACATATCGTGTCAATTGTGGCACACCCTTTTAAATAAACCATACTCATTAATTACTTCCAGAAAATGAATCACTAACACATGGAATGAAGTGGCTAGTCCCTAACATTTGAGGTTTTTGGATATCACTGATAGACGTGTACATGTACTTGTCACTGAGGCTAGAGCATATGTATTGGCTATATGTGTGACTACAATTTTGTTGACAAAAAGTTTGAAAGTTTTCGTAAATCTCAAAGAGTTTTCTTTATTCATTCACTAAGACCACGATTTCTTATTACAACTCTCAATCTCTACTTAGACTCTATATATAGTCGATTATACAATTTTAGAGAGAGAAACAGGATTAGGTAATTGTTTTAACTAACTAACTAACAGATTATCCATCTAATAACAGCACATGTGACTAACACACGTGCCAGGTAGTGCCCATAAGAATTCTTCTAACTTTGAAGGTTAGTTAAGTTGGTTAGCTCCTTCTTCCTTCTTGAGTTCAACCAAGTGTGGCTTACATCCCCCCTCAAACGAAGCAGTAGCCGAAGGAAAATGCAGAAGTTTGTAGCTGATTTCTTGAAATTGAGCACATACTAACCCTTTGGTGAAGATGTCTGCCAAGTTTTCATCAGATGCAACAAATTGAATTTTCAAAGCACCATTCTTCACCAAGTCTCGAATGAAATGAAAGTCAATTTCAATGTGTTTGGTCCTGGCATGAAACACAGGATTATAAGCCAAAAATTTCGCACCCATGTTGTCACAAAACAAGTCCACTGGAAATGTAACTGGCTGAAGCAGCTCATCAAGCAAATAAGAAATCCACAAGAGTTCTGAAGTAGCTAGGGAGAGAGCCCTATATTCAGCTTCAGTGGAAGACCTGGAGACTGTGGTTTGCTTCTTAGAAGACCAAGACACAAGTGTAGACCCAAGAAATATGCAATATCCACTTGTAGACCTCCTAGTATCTGGGCATCCTGCCCAATCTGAATCTGAAAAACCAGATAAGCTAGAAAGATCTCCTGCTTGAATCATAATGCCAGCCCCAATAGTTCCTTTAACATATCTCAAAACCTTTTTGAGCATAATCAAGTGACTGGACCTTGGTTCCTGCATAAACTGAGACAAGTAGTTCACACTAAAAGTCAAGTCTGGTCGAGTCATTGTGACATATTGTAAACCACCTACCATACTTCTATAAAAAAGAGGATTATCTATCAAATCACCATCCAATTTGGATACCCTTTTTCCACATGATATTGGAATTAAACTTGGTTTACAGTCTATCAAGTCAGATTTGTGGAGAAGTTCAAGAAGGTATTTAGTTTGAGATAAATGGAGATGTGTAGAGATCCTCTGAACTTCAATTCCTAGAAAATAGTGAATATCTCCCAACTTCTTCATTGCAAAAACCTTGGTAAGATCACCAACCAATTTGTTTATCAGAGAGAGTGAGGTACCAGTGAGGATGATATCATCCACATAGAGAAGAAAGATCAACATATGATGAGAAGAGTTAAACACAAACATAGAATGGTCTGATTCACTTTGAATAAAACCCCAAGATGATAGGTAGACAGTAATCTTATGGAACCAAGCTCTAGGAGCTTGTTTGAGCCCATAGAGTGCTTTGTGAAGATGACATACAAAACCAGGCTTCTTGTCATCTTCAAACCCAGTGGGTTGCTTCATATATACATTCTCTGAGAGATCCCCATGAAGGAATGCATTTGATACATCTAATTGATGTATTGGCCATCCCTTAGAAACTGCCATGGTCAGCACTATCCTTACTGTTTGCATTTTGACCACTGGGCTAAAAGTCTCCAAATAGTCTATCCTTTCCTGTTGGTTATAGCCTTGAGCTACTAATCTTGCCTTGTATCTCTCCAGACTTCCATCAGATTTATATTTGATTTTAAAAATCCATCTACATCCAAGTATATTCATATGTGGTAGTTTGGGAGTGAGAGACCAAGTGTTGTTTTTCAGAAGTGCCTGATATTCATCATTCATAGTTGATTGCCAATGTTCATACTTACTGGCTTCTTTATATGTTCTAGGTTCAATTTCAGAGTGCAATGCCACAACATAAGCAGTTGGCATAGAATGAGGAATAGTAAAGTGAACTACATGATCAGGTATAGTTTTGGGTTTAGTAATCCCACTCTTGAGACGAGTTTGCATGGAATGAACATTTTGAGCTGGGAGTATATCTTGTGTAGAGGCAGACTCAGTTGAAGACTGTGGAGATGTAGTTTGTGAAGGTTCTGAATAAGCAGCAGATGATGTTTCTACAGATTCTGAAGTTGACACAGAAGGTGTTGAAATTACTTGATCTAAAGATGAGTATGTGGTATGATAATCTGATACTAGATTTTGAGTGGTACTGAATGAGAGAGGTGGTAGTGGAAACACTTTATAAGTGTCATGTTGTGAGTTTACTGAATCTGAGAAATCAGCAATTGTGGTTGATGATGCAAAAGGAAATATTGATTCATCAAAAATAACATGTCTGGACACATACTCCTTTTTAGAGACCAAGTCTAGGCACTTAAAACCTTTATGTGAAGGGCTATATCCAATGAAAATACACTTTGCTGACTTGGGACTTAGTTTGTCAGCCTTAGTGTTACCTAAGTATGGATAACACAGAGATCCAAAAATTTTGATCATATCATAATTTGGGCATTTTTGAAATAAGACCTCATAAGGAGTTAAGAAGGATAGAACCTTACTTGGAGTCCTATTGATGATGTATGTGGCTGTTGCATAAGCATGGAACCAGAAATACTTTGGCATAGATGCTTGGATCAATAGAGTATTACCCACAGAGGTAATTTGTCTATTCTTTCTTTCTGCTCTTCCATTTTGTTCTGGTGTATATGGACAAGAACATCTAAATTGAATACCACATTGATTTAGGAACTCCCTGAATTCTCCTTTGCTTAGTTCTGGTGCTCCATCACTCTGAAAACTCTTAATAGATTGTGAGAGCAGCTTCTCATTATGTCTCTTAAAGTGTTGGAAACATGTGAGGCTTTCTGATCTCAGTTTCATTGGATATATCCAAAGGAATCTACTAAAATCATCAAGGAACAAGATATAGTATTTGATTCCAACAGATGTGAGTATAGGGGCTGGACCCCATATGTCACAATGTATTAACTGAAGTGGAGCAGTAGAGAAGCTTTCTGAATTTGGAAAAGGAAGTTTTTGGCTTTTTCCAAGTTGACATGAAGAGCAAATCAAGTCCATGTCCTTTGCTGATATTTTGATCTTGTTTTCCTTTTCCAATGTGAGGATAATCTCTTTAGATGTATGACCCAATCTGTGATGCCATACTTTAGCTGTTGCTGTAGCAATATGTGCTTCCTCCACTTCTTCCTTTTGTGAACTGCAATAAGGATTCATTTCAAAATCAATACTGTATAGATTGTTTTTCATTGGCCCTTCTGTCAATACTTCCTTTGTCCACAAATCTCTGATCACAAAACCCCATGGAAGGAATTCAACACCACAGAAGTTCTCTTTTGTGAATTTTGATATAGAAAGAAGATTCTTCTGTATATTAGGTACATGAAGTATTTTCTTAAGGTGAAAAAGGTTTGAACCAGCCATGAGAGTGGCTTCTCCTGTGCTAGCAATGTTCATACAATTTCCATCACCTATCATAACACCATTTGTACCTTTATAGGGAACACTGAAATTGAGCATGTCTTTAGCAAAAGTCATATGGCTTGTAGCTCCTGTATCTGCAATCCATCTTTTGTCTTTGACACTTGAAGATGATGACAGATTTACTTCCTCCATAGTGTTCATATTACAATCAATTTGAGCACCAAAATTTGCTTGCTCTTCTTCATTTTCTTGTACTTCAAAATTCTCATCATCTTCCTCTTCTTCTTCAATTTCTTGTAAATGAAGATTTGCAAAGTTTCTTGGAGATGGTCTGCTAGATGATTCAGAGAAGTCCTTAAACCTCATTCTGCATTGCCTAGCAGTGTGACCCCATTTGTAACAAATACCACATGGAATAGTGGTGTAATCAAAAAAATTGGTTCTTACTTGACCTTGAAGTTGCCTTGACTTAGACTGATTTCTTTGAAAAGAATGAAAATTTTGATTTCTTTGAGAAGGTTCAACATTTTGATTTTGAGATGAAAATCTTTGATTTATTCTGAATTGGGTTCCTCTATTTTTGAGCTTTCTTTACAAAATAGGATTCACTCATGTCTTCTTGAAATTCTTGCTCTTTAAGCCACTGTTCATGATGGATTAGTCTACTTCTAAGTTCAGCAAAAGTGAGACCCCCATCTCTATTCTGTATTGCTATAATAAACTGAGAGTATTCTCTTCCCAAACCTTGTAATGCTATTCTTGCTAATTCAGAATCACTCACTTTGTCATTAACAGCCACAAGTGAATCAGCTATAGTCTTGATCTTACTCAAATATTCAGACACAGAACTAGAGCCTTTCTTAATGTTTTGAATTTTGTTTCTCAATGAGGATTTTTGAGCTTCAAATTCTTGTAGGAAAACCATTCCAAGATAGGACCAAATTTCTCTAGAGGTTTTGAGTCCTAATATATCTGAGGCTATAGACTGTGATATTGTGGCTTTGATGCATGATTTAACAAAACTGTCTGTTTTTCGCCATTGAAGATAGGCAGGATTAACTACATCTCTTCCATCAACAACAATCAATTGTGATGGTTCAGTATATGTTCCATCTATGTAACATATAAGGTCATTCCCAATTAGGGCATTTTCAATTTGATCTTTCCAAACAAGGAAATTCGATCCATCTAACCTAGCAGATATTAAATTTGTAAGATTTGGATTAAAGAAATTCTGACCTGAGTTAGGGTTTCCATTCTGTGATGAAGTATTCATCTTTGAAACAAACTTGAATGTCTGATTCTTTGATACAGAAGAACAATTGTTTATGAGCTCTTACTTTCGATTTGGATCTGATCTTCAATTTTGATCAAGAATCAATCTTTGGCTCTGATACCATGAAAGTTTTCGTAAATCTCAGAGAGTTTTCTTTATTCATTCACTAAGACCACGATTTCTTATTACAACTCTCAATCTCTACTTAGACTCTATATATAGTCGATTATACAATTTTAGAGAGAGAAACAGGATTAGGTAATTGTTTTAACTAACTAACTAACAGATTATCCATCTAATAACAGCACATGTGACTAACACACGTGCCAGGTAGTGCCCATAAGAATTCTTCTAACTTTGAAGGTTAGTTAAGTTGGTTAGCTCCTTCTTCCTTCTTGAGTTCAACCAAGTGTGGCTTACAAAGTTAATAAAATTGACTATTAGGCCTTAGCTGCGATAATTTCAATATATGGTTGATAAACTGATTTTTTTTTTTCATATTGTAGATTGTTGATAAAACGCTTGGTGCTGGAAGGTCTCTTTCAGATGAATCATTTTCTGAAGCTAAACTTAGGTTGGAAGCTCTGAACCAGAAGGATGATGAGCGAAGAAGAACCGCAGAGCTGAAAAATAACCTTGAGAGTTTTGTTTATACTGCTAGAGAAAAGGTTAGAACTCTTTAACCATAATTTAGTAGCTTTCTTATTTATATGATTATATCTAAAGTCTAAACTCTAAACTACACAGGGCAGACTGCTAAGAGGTTTCTTGAGATTAATATCTAGCGAATCTATTAGCAAGAAGTTTCTTACTTTCTTTTGCACTTTATTTATTACTAGATTTCGTAATCTTTTTCCTGTTAGTTTCTTGTTTTAGTTCTCTGATTGGTCTATTTCGTTTGCTTTCTTTTAGTTCTCCATATTTATCATCTGGCGAAATCACATCTAATTCCTTTTTTTCTACTTAATCGCTCTCCTGCTTTTTTTAATCTTAAATTTTGTGTATTCTGTCCTTTTAATGTTCTGTTTTTTGACAATTTGACAGTGTATATTTTTATTTTCATATCTGCAAGTTGAATCTGCTCATTGTTAACTATACGTATCTCATATTTTATTTTGCAACCTTGAGTACTGGGTTATTCCTCATTTACTGACAACGAAACTATATGATGTAGAACGCAGCGGAATTAAAGAAGACGATAAAATAAACGAAGAACGATTAAAAGACAGATTAAAATAACTCTAAAACTGATAAACTTTATTAAATTCAAGGGGAGATTTTCTCTTCAACATGAATGTATAAAGACAGCCTGGACATCCTTTTATAGGATATTAGACTTTCCTAGATAGACTCAAACTGGACTTTCCTAAATAATAGAAATACTAAAATAATGAAACTTCCTAAACCTAGATTCATTATGAATCCTTCTAAACTAGGACTCTCCTAAACTTCTAGAATGGCCGACTAGGCCATGGACGTGTGGGTTTGCGGGCCCGACCCGGATGCGCCTGCATCAGCTCCCCTTTCCCTAGAAGGTTCGTCCCGAACCGTTTCGATGAAGAAAACAATTGGATGCACCCGCATACGATAAATTTTGTCATGGCGATCCTTAATTCCCACTTTGCACGAACGGTGCATGAAAACCAAAAGACACCATTATGGATTATATCATTAGCTTCAATCTCATGTTGCAGGGAATCTCGGAAGATCGATCGTGGGAAATAATCTTCCAACAAATTTCTACATCTCCCGTCATCTAGTAATTCGATGAAGAAGATTATACTCAACGTCGTTGAAAAACCCAAGTCTACACTCATTTTCTTCGCAATATCATATGTTGTTGTAAGTTTCCCCGAACGACATAAAGTACTAATAACAAAAGAGTGTTGCTCTTTAGCTAACTCAACTAAGTGGTGTGCCTTCCCAGCCATGCAAATCTCTAAACCCTTCTTCCGACCCAATTCCTTCTTTAACTTATCGGATGCAAATTTCGTAATTGTCGGATTCAAACCCACAAACGCAATAGGACTAGAGTCGGTTGAAATTGAAAAAGTTCCCAAGCTTCTCTTCTTATTCCTAGGCGACTTATTTGAACCAAGCGGAAAGCTTAGAGGTGACTCTGTCCCTCCACTATTTACGATCATTGAAGCTAGAACGTTTGTTGTTTTAGGGTACATCTTACTCTTCTCAGAACTCGAGGCAGCGTCTGCACCATGGTTAGAGCTGAGTGGACGTTTATGAATGTCATGGCTTTCAACGATCCTTGACCTTTGTGAATCCGAAATGTTCCCTTTCATCTTTTTCCTTGACCTCTTCTTCTTGTTTTTAATCTCGGATTTAGACAGTCCATCGATACAAACACTGGAAATCAAAGGACGTACTACACCATTACGATCAAGTGACACATCGATCCTATTGTTACCAACCTGTGAACCAAAATTATCAATAATTCCACATTCAGCATTTCCAACTCCATCTTTTGTCTCCTTTAAACACTCAGTGGTACCGCGTAATCGATCCTCATGGAGCTCGGTAACAGGAGATAGTGAAGAACCTGACACAGGGTCTGTAATTTTCCTCTTTTTAGATTTAGACATGGATGTTGCAGCAGAGTTCAAAGAAACTGAGTTTGCTTTAGCTACCAACGAGTTGGATTTGAAAGAGACATCTACTTCTTTTACAGGTATTGTTTCCCTATTTTCTGTAGATGCTTTGGTATCCGAAAATTTAAGTGGTCTTCTACTACGTATAGAGGGATCCGAACTCTCCCCATCATCGTCAACTTCAATGTCAAAAGTCGTCACAGTTTTCTGTTCATTATGATTATCATTACTATGACTATCGAATCTCCTTCTCCAATCTTCATTATCAACCTCTCCATTACGCCAGGATGTTGCTGGCTCCTGATCATTTGCCGAACCATACTGATACATATAATTATCATTAGGGCGACGATCAGATTGATTACACAAAAGGTCTTGATTTTGACATCCATTAAAGCCACCAGCTCCCCTATCAGTAGGATGATGGTGATGGTAATCTGGAATCATAAGATTTTCTACTTGATGTGGGTGCTGTTGTGAGAATCTATTCTGATCAGAATAATAAGAATTGGGGAACCCTTCCTCCTCCCGACGATGAGGATGATGAGGGGAAATTGAAGGGTCAAGCGAACGATCACTATAGGAATGATGATTGTTATGATAATTAGGGGAGCCGTAATTCCAAGAAATTGGAGGAACCCTAGGTGGCGGTGGGGGTAGTGAGGGTGATGGTGGTTTTATCCAATCATTCCGGCGGCAACCACCCTCCTCCGCCAAAACCACATCCGGATAAAATTGGGGCAAACCCTGGGGAGAACAAATTTGTCGTTGTTCTCGTTGGTGTTGGGCATCGAACAAGGTAGGAAGATAATGATCAGAACCAACATACGGAACCCTAGGGAAGGATTCACGGTCATAAAATTGTCTTGAAAGATGATGATATGGTGGTGGTTGTTCCTTAGAGAAAGAAGAAGATGAAGAAGGATAATACGAAGAATAAGACTTACTTGGTTTGTCTCCGGGTTCCCAAACATACGAAGAATAAGACTTACTTGGGTTATGATGATGTTCTTCTATATTTATTTTGTCTTCGTAGTTGTGTTTTGAATAGTTCCACTCGTATCCAAAATCATCCATACTTGACTCATCGAAATTTTCTGCCTCATAGTAGGAGAAGTTATCTTCTTGTGGATCATGGAAAGAAATATCTTGGTAAGATAAATCATCTTCCTCGCAATCCGATCTTTCTTCAAAAAAACTTTCATCACTATAAGACGAAGAATCCATTGATATATAAGAACTAACCTTCGCGGAAATAAAAAATTCAGAATTTTGATGGCTCTGAATACCACTTGATGTAGAACGCAGCGGAATTAAAGAAGACGATAAAATAAACGAAGAACGATTAAAAGACAGATTAAAATAACTCTAAAACTGATAAACTTTATTAAACGCAAGGGGATTTTCTCTTCAACATGAATGTATAAAGACAGCCTGGACATCCTTTTATAGGATATTAGACTTTCCTAGATAGACTCAAACTGGACTTTCCTAAATAATAGAAATACTAAAATAATGAAACTTCCTAAACCTAGATTCATTATGAATCCTTCTAAACTAGGACTCTCCTAAACTTCTAGAATGGCCGACTAGGCCATGGACGTGTGGGTTTGCGGGCCCGACCCGGATGCGCCTGCATCACTATATCAGCTTGGTTCAGCTGAGGGGATTGAAAAAATTTCAACTGAGCAGGAACGTCAATCCTTGATCGAAAAGCTTGAAGAGGTTAGTTGCCGCACGACCTTGCTTTCCTTTGTTATCTTCCTGTCATGATTCATTTCTTAGTCCAATATGTTCTGTAATTGCAGGCTCAAGACTGGTTATATACTGATGGTGAAGATGCTAATGCAAAGGAGTTCACAGAACGCCTTGATTTATTAAAAGCTATATATGACCCAATATTTTTCAGGTCACTTCCTTAATCTTCATCTCATTGGCAAGTTATTTCATTTTTGCATCGTTAAAGAGTAAATCTTAACAATCTTATTCACAGATTAAGGGAGCTTACTGAACGACCAATCGCATCCAAGGATGCTAAAACATATCTTGGTGAACTTCCACAGGTAAAAAATATCACCACACACTGAGATACCAGGGACTCTTCACTAATTATCAATCTGGTTATGGTTTTTCGAGTTAATCAGCGTGAGATAGCTTTTATCAAATTTAACATAAACATCCGTACTTAGGTTGCTAAAATATAGCGGAATTGGTAAAAGTCATTCCTCTAATGTGTAATTGTAACTATATATTACACGAGTATACTAGGTGATACCAAGAAAGAATATTCCTGCATTATATAAATTTGAAACATATAGCTTAAGATTTGAGCCTGAAAGATATATTTCGAGGAAGAATTCGATCGGGTGTTATTCAAAGGTGTTTTCTAGAGGAGTTCGTTTAATTAACCAATTAGCAAATTGGAAATGTGCTCAAATGTAACTCGTGTTTGTGTTGAACCGCTTGGTATCTTTTTTTTTCTCGAATAGTTTTTAGTTTAACGTCTCCCGAACTTTTGCAGATTATAAGTGATTGGGAGAAAAACAAACCTTGGATTCCTAAAGATAGAATTGATGAGGTATTTTTTTACTATCATCCGCTGATTTTTTACTCTGTTCTAGGTACAAAAGCTTATAGTTAACAATTTTGGTACGATCTTTTCAGATTCGGAGCGAGGCTGAGAAGCTCAAGAAGTGGTTGGAAGAGAAGGAAGCCGAACAGAAAAAGTAAGCGCTTCTTCTCCTAAAACGTATTAATTGGGTTTCCTTTCATGTATATTTGGTGAACAGTTACCCACTTTCGAGTTATAAAGTTTTTCTGAGAAAATCTTTCATCACCAATTTGAAGAGATAATCGTTTTATACTTGAATTTGCTGAAAATTAAGTTGCTGATTGTTCGTTTTGTTTTGACAGGACCTCTCCATTTAGTACTCCAACATTCTCATCTGACTACGTTTACGAAAAAGTGTTTGATTTAAAGAACAAGGTATTGTTGACGAGTCTCTTCAAATATTAACAACTTCTGCACGATATTCACTTCTATCGATAATCTAAACTTGAATTTATACAGGTTGCAAGAGTGAATAAAATCTCCAAACCAAAGCCGAAAGTTGAGAAACCCCCGAAAAACGGAACTGAAAACAAAGAAGAGAAGGCAAAGACCGATAAAACAACTTCTGAGGAGAACTCTTCACAAGATGAACCTTCTGTAGAAGATGATAGAACTTCATCTCCAGAGGACAATGCCGACCCAAAAAGTGAGCTGAAAGATGAGTTATAATTGAAAAAGTCGAGGTAACACTAGGAAGTAATTTTATCTTTTTACACATCGATCTTGAGTTCTACTTTATCTAGAACAAATCAATAGCTGTTTCGAGCTCCCCTAGACATTACCAGTTTTTGGAAGGATATAGGTGTTCAAAGTAAGCTCCATTTTTCTCTGTCAAGGAAGAAGCGCTATTCAAATATCATCGATGAGTTAAATCTTCAAGATCTTGGTGAATCGGCCGTCTATATTTCCTTTTCCATACTAATCTCACTTGTTCACATACTGTAGTTAATGGGAATTTTGAATCGTAGAATAATACAGAATTCTTTGATCTCACTTGGTGAATTGAAGTTCATAATTTTCCTATTTTTGTCTTTTGATATTCTTCCTCTGTTAGAGTTCTTGCTCTTTCAATATATCAAGTTCTAAATTTCGATGTGGTCTACCTTTCTCTGTGGTTTATTCTGTTGAGTTTTACACAAGAACTTGGTAGTACCAGTTCCTGGCAAAATGAATATCATCCCATTGAAATACCATGATTTTGAATTCAAAATCAATAGTTTGTAAGGAATGGTTGATTGTGGGACATAAAATTGTCCTTAAAATATAATGGAAGTTTTTTTCTTGTTGAAGGAAAATATAATGGAAGTTTGAGGCCAGAATTTTGATCCTTCTATAGAAATGGGTAGTTGGGTACACAAGTTAAAAAAGTAATTGATTTAGTAAGCATAGAAAAAAAATACAAGCAATGCTAGGAACAAGGAAGATATATTATCTGAACTGCCATACAAGATTTCTATTCTATTCGAAGTCTCCACCGTTTTTCTTATTCCCTACCATTTTCTTAAAATATATGTGATTTTTTTTTTAAATTGACTATGGTCTACGATAATCATTACAATGACATTAATACATCAAAGATGTGATAAGCACGATGCTTAATTTGATCTCTTACAGAAGCGGACCTTCACCCCAACTAAACACGGCCTAAAAGACTGAAACCCAAATATATGTGGTACTTTAAAAGCAGTATTATATAATTTGGGTACTGTTAGTTACTTATTTATTAACTCTCACCTTAAAGTAAAGAGTTATTTTTTTTTGGCCTCCTATTTTGTGACCAGCTTCCTTCTTGGCCCCCTATTATTCATAAATTCAAATATGACTCTCATATTTAAAGTAAATGCCACAACTACCCTTCCATTAAACACATTTTCAAAATTAGAAAAAAATAAAAAATATCTCTCCATCTCACCTCTCTCTCCACCTCAGCACTCTTCTCCGACGACCTTTAAATAAAAAAAATCTTTCATCTCTCTTTCTCTCTAAACACCACGGCGAAGGGAAACCCCTTCGCTGGAGTGTTTAGAGAGAGAGATGAGAGAATATATTTTTTTTTGCTTAAAGGTCGCCGACCAGAAAATTTTCCGGACTGCGACTTCGTCGGAGAAGAGAGAGGTGAGGTGGAGAGAGAAAGAGGTGAGGTGGAGAGATGTTTTTTATTTTATTTATTTTGAAAATATATTTAGTGGAAGGATAGTTATGACATTCATCTTAAAAAAATGGGATCATATTTGAATTTATAAAAATAGGGAGCCAAGAAGGAAGCCGGTCACAAAGTAGGCGGCCAAGAAAGAAATAACTCTAAAGTAAATTATAGTTTCTTCTTTTAAATAAGGTAAATGTTTTTCTATTCAAAAAGGTGTTTTCTCTTCTTTAAAATATGTAACATTGTCTTATGTGTTTATATGACCCATCTATAACTGGTTTAAGTTTCTTCTTTTAAATAAGGTATATGTTTTTTCTATTTAAAAAGTTGTTTTCTCTTCTTTGAAATATGTAATATTGTCTTATGTGTTTATATGACCCATCTATAACTGGTTTAAGTTGCCCCTTAAATTTACGAAGAAAGTTGTAAGTGATGGACGTGGATTGATTGTTGTAATAAAGTAGTTTATACGGGCTTTAGGCCATTTAATTTGTCGGGATTTAGGCCATTTAATTCGCCGGACTTTAAGCTAGTAGTAATTCGCCAACTATCTGTTAGGTTAATCCCACATTGGTTGTGGAAGGGGCAGGGGTGTGTTAATAAGTGTGGGAAAAGCCTTACCTCTTGAGCTAGCTTTTGGAGTAAGAGAGGCCCAAGACCACCTAACACTAGTATCAGAGCCCAGGTAATAACAAGTCTCGACCCAATAACTATTGAAGTTAAGAGCCAATGTGTGAGGAGGAGATTGTTAGGTTAATCCCACATTGGTTGTGGAAGGGGCAGAGAGTGTGTTAATGTGGAAGAAGCCTTACCTCTTGAGCTAACTTTTGAGGTAAGAGAGGCCCAAGACCACCCAACACTATCGTGCTTATCACATCATATCGATGTTTTTGTAATGACCATTGTAGTCAATATTCAAAAAAAGAAACAGTAACTTTTCCAATCTTTATAACGACTTGGTTAAGTTTCATGGTTAATTAGTTCACTATTTGGTTTGATTGGTCAAATGAATCTGCATTAACTTATGGTGGAGAGCTTCCCTTTAATGAAGTTTTGTTTATTAAACAAATATGGACCATGAAGAAGACGAAAAACAAGGGAAACACCTTAGAGCATCTCCAATGCAAAACACAAAAGAAACTCTAAAAATCCTATGTGTCGAGATTCAACTGTTAATCTATAATTTTTCTCTTTCTTATTTGTCAAGATTGAGATCCCCTATTAGAAGGACTTCTCCAATGCAACACTCTAAAACTCTAAAAATTGCTTCTTTGACATTTTTTTCATCAAAATATATGAAAATGTTGAGTTGACATTTAGAGATATCTCAAGAGGACACTCTAGAAATGGAGTGTCCTCTTGAGATATCTCCATTCCACCCTCGACACGTCATATTAGAGATTTGAATTGAGTTTTGCATTGGAGATAAATTTTAAGATAAAAACTCTAAAAGTCCTACGTGGCATTCCGAGTTTCTAAGATTGAGATTTGCATTGGAGATGCTCTTAGAGTCACTAACTACTAGACATACAATGAATTTTATTTGTTTGAGGCATTTAGGATATAATATTATTCACTTTTTAGTTGTTTTGCTTATCATTTGCAACATTTTAACTCAAATAGTTATATTCTATTGTTGAAAAAATTGATTAAACAAGAAAAATGGTTTAAAATTACAAGAAGTAAAACTATATTTTGGTGTAACTTTTGATGACAATAAAACAACTAATTTTATCAATATCTTTTTTTTCTAGTATAACATTTTTCTTGTCATAAGTTATATCAAAACTTATTTTAGAATATTTTAAAGTAGGTGAAAAATTAGGGGTGGTTTGAAAAATATAACACAAGTGACATTGCAGCAGAATAACAAAGTAAATTGGTAGAAATTAGATTTAAATCCCATACAATAGCTTTGTTAGGCTAGAACAAAGTTTTTATGTACATACTAAAATTGTAGTCTCATACCCAATAACAATTGGGTTGTGTTTAATTGGTCAAAGATTCAAATATTCTCCTTTAAGATTCAAATATTTTCCTTTAAGATTCAAATATTTTTTTTGCATGATCATCCTCTTCAAAGTTGTGAAGAAGAAACTAATGATTAGTCTAAAAAACTTTGACCACACAAAACTTATTTCTGTGTATATAAACAATAGATGATTTTGAGAGAAGACATGAACAAAAATGCCTAGCTTTGGAGACGATAGAATTCTTAATCTAACTAAAAAACTATGGATAAAACTATATGCGATCAACGTGCGAAGTCTGACATCCGAGAGATTACATTTATTGCATCTACGTAATAGATGAGAGACTCAACTCTGGTACTCAAAATCCGTATGTTCCGACAGTTGTCTAAATGAGGCCTAATCACTTCAGAAATGAAAATACGATATTTAATCAGTGTAACAAGTTATATGTTATAAACAACCTGCTAATCAAAACAGAAGAAATACCTCACCAAGTTGTTTTAAATCGTTTGGTAGAAAGAGTTAAAGAGATGGAAGAACAATGTCGGAAATGCTACTCCAAATCATTCGACGATATACCAAGCTATAAATTCGTGGAAATGTTAATAGACGACGGGATGTTTATTTTAGGTATCTTACTAAAGGATTATTGGAGTTTTCTGAACACGATGCATATATCTTCATAGTCACCACATGCCTCTTTCATCCATCTATGGTTTGGATGAGACTAGAAAATAACCAAAAATAATTTATTAGTGTGGATACAAAACATAAAGAATGAGAATATTCAAATAAGTAGACATATACAAATCTTCAAATAGTTATTCCATATTTCTTCATCGGCTGTGAACTTCTTACTTGTTGAGTCTTATCCAAAGCCGGAGCTAAATTTCAATAGCTCTTGCTAATCTTATATCTCTGCTAAATATATTTGAAACGACTTTGATATTCCACATACGATATGGTGCAATTAAGCTGAGCATTTAATAATGGTAAGATCTTTGTCTCCACTATCTTTTGTTAAAAGATCCACTTTTGTCCCGCCAATTGTAGCCTGCACCATCTACTAGAAGCTTCAACAAAACATTTGTCTCTTTCATAGTCTAAGTCTCGTGTGTTGTTTTTTTTTTGTTGCTTTCTTTTGATTGGAAGTATCCATTTATGGTGGGTACTACGTACGTGAAGATACGATCATACGCTACACTAATAGAAAAGAAAAAAAAACAAACTTTCAAATACAAATAGCAACCACAAATAGATCAAACCATAGCGTGGGAAAACAACAACATGAAGATACGATCATACGCCACACAAATTTGTATTGCATTAATAGTCACTACATACCTTTTTTTTAGTTATACTTTCTTATCAAGGCAGCATTGTCGTATAACACAGAAAGCACAAGATCTTGACCTAGAATCAGATTTATTTTTCACCTCCATAAGCTATTAAATCGTGGGCTAAAAGTAGAAGTTGGTACTTAATATCTAATAATGATTGAACTCTTATATAACTACTTGCTAAAAAGAACTAGGGAAGGACTTAAAAGACTCTCATATAACTAAGAGTTCTCCTCTTAGAGACTCATATAACACAAAACTCATAAAGCTTAGCTCAATGGGTAGTTTCCTTTTGACAAAGTAACCCCAAAAAAAACCAAATCATAGAAACAGGTATATTAAAACAGGTATATATCACAAATAGGTAATTATATTTGTGAAGAACTAGCAATCACATTTCTACCAAATCTAAAAATCAAATCATACAAACAAATCATATATCTACCAAATCCAAAAACCAAGGTATATAAAAACAGGTAATTATATAACTAGCAATCACAAATAGATCAAATCATAAAAACTCTTATATAACTAGCAATCACAAATATATCAAATTATACAAACAGATCAAAACATTAGAATGTTAACGTAATTACCTGTAGATTTTTTTAACTAGAAAATGTATGATGATGATGGTGAAGAACTCGACCCCTTCTTGCCCTAAAAACAAAGAAGAATGAGAACTATAATGAAGAAGAAAAAGAACAAGAAGAAGACTGCTTTTGTGAGAAGAAGAAGAAGATTGGAAAAATTATAGATCACTTACCATAGATCGATTTCTCTGAAACTCGATTTGAAGGCAGATGTCGCCCACTCTTGCCCTAAGAGGTTCCTCACTGGAAATGTCCCCACCCAAATGTTTCTCCTTTTCTGGTGGACTTGTGTGGGCCAAATTCACCAAAATCCTTCACAAAAATCTCTCAAATGTCTCTGGGACAAAATGGTCATAAATGTCTCTAAAGTGTCTCCAACCAATAACACGGACATTTCTGGACATTTAAAATGTCCCGAACGAATAAAACGAACCTTTCGGGGCATTTAAAGGGTCCCCACCCAATAACACAGACATTTGGGAATATTTCAAATGTCCCCAACCAATAACACAGACATTGGGGGGGTCAATAACACAGACATTGGGGGGCATTGTCATGTCCCCCGATGTCCACAACCACTACCCCCTTCCTAAAAGAAAAATTTCATCTCATAGAATGATATTGACAGTGTAATTCTTATCAAAATTTTCAAAGGATTATGGGTCATTATTATATGAAAAATTGTTACACTAAATGAAAATTTTCCATCTAACAAGTCAAAATTGATATTCCAATTAGTTTTGAGTTGGATGATCACAAACTTAACAAATCTTTAAAAGGAGTATATCGTATCATGTGATTAGAATCACTCCACATTTTGTCCATACAAACATTGTGAGAGTAGTCCCACACAGAAGAAGGGGTAACTAGCAACTAAGAATATAATGTATAGGCCTTTCCACTCATTCCAATTGGTTTTGAGTTGGATGACCACAAACCTAACATGATATCAGATCTAGGCCCACACATGATAGGCTTAAAAGTCACACGTGCTCCACGTCACTCGAAAAAAACACGTAACCACACCACACGTGAGGGGGCGTGTGAGAATAGTCTCACATGGAAGAAGGGGCAACTAGCAACCAAAAATATAATGTATAGGTCATCCCCACTCATGCCGATTGGTTTTTAGATAAGATTTTTTAAAGCTTACCAAATTTTTTTTCTCCAACTTAAATTTGTTATATTTTCTAAATAGGATATAAATGATTAGGAGGAATATAAATATTTAAAGAAAAAAGAAAAAATAGAAAAAGGAAAAAAAAACAAGTTGCCGAGCTCAACTCGGGCTTAGCCCGTCAGCCCAAAATAGAGGCCCAGCCCGGGCCCGGGACAAAACCTGGGTTGACCTGGCCCGTTTTCCGTACAGACCGGGCCGGGCCTGTACAGAACGGGCCGACCCAGCCTTTTGAGCACCTCTAGTGGTTTGCCACCATTTTTGTTTTGAGTCTCGATCAAGAAAGAGAAGAGAAAATAACAGTTGAAAGAGAGAGATAGGAGGATTTTAGGTTAAGTACTGAGTTTGTCTTCATCAAAAACACTTATTCATATTTAATCAAAGAATGAAGGACTCATTTTAAAACTCTTCAAGTACTCTGCCCCACATGTGGCATGTGGCATGTGGCTTGCTAGGATTGGGCCTAGAGATCTACGCGAGCATAGTATCAGTGTTGAACTTATAAATGAAAGCCCGACCTAGTTCTTACAACCAGTTTCTTAACTTGGAGATTCTAATGTAGCTTTTTGCTTAGAAACCAGTTCATGCAAATAAAATGGGTTCTTACACCTGCAAGGATTATGTGTGAGAACCAAATCTCAATTCTTGTACTCTGCCCCACATGTGGCATGTGGCATGTGGCTTGCTGGGATTGGGCCTGGAGATCTTACACTTATTCATAATTAATCAAAGAATGAAGAACTCATTTTAAAACCCTTCAAGTACTCTGCCCCACATGTGGCATGTGGCATGTGGATTGCTGGGATTGGTCCTAGAGATCTACCCGAGCATAGTATCAGTGTTGAACTTATAAATGGGAGCCCGACCTTATTCTTACAACCAGTTTCCTATTTTGGAGATTCCAATGTAGCTTTTTGCTTAGAAACCAGTTCATGCAAATAAAATGGGTTCTTACACCTGCAAGGAATATGTCTGTTTTTCCGATGGTATTGATCAATTTTCCATCAAACAAGAGGCTGTTAGTATTCACAGAGATTTAATTTTACTCGAAAACCAAATCCCAATTCTTGTTTTAGAAAGCATTTCCTCTCCGATAATTGAAACGTTAAGAGCTCCAATTGAAGGCTTCTCATTAATTATAGATATCTATAGGTATATTGATCTATTTCAGTGTCGAAGGATAATTGACATGCTAATTAGTTATGAAGGATGTCATTTGGTCGAAGTTATATCTAGATCATTTCATCCTCCATCTTTAATTTCTAATGATAATTCAACCAATACACTTCACACCATATCATCTGTCAGTGAACTCATTAAGTGTAGAGTTACATTCAAACCAACCCCTCGACAAAAGTCATTTTTGAACATAAAGTTTGATCGTGATGGTATATTTTCTATTGTAACCCTTTTGATAGACAACACTATAGAGTTGTTTTTAATGAATATGATTGCGTTTGAGAGATATAAAGATGTTGCTCCAAACTACTTTTCATTTTATGCACAACTGATAGATTCATTGCTAAATATTGAATAGGATGTTGCTCATTTGATTAATTTTGGTATTATCAATAACAGTTGAAAGAGAGAGATAGGAGGATTTTAGGTTAAGTACTGAGTTTGTCTTCATCAAAAACACTTATTCATAATTAATCAAAGAATGAAGGACTCATTTTAAAACTCTTCAAGTACTCTGCCCCACATGTGGCATGTGGCATGTGGCTTGCTAGGATTGGGCCTGGAGATCTACGCGAGCATAGTATCAGTGTTGAACTTATAAATGAAAGCCCGACCTAGTTCTTACAACCAGTTTCTTATTTTGGAGATTCCAATGTAGCTTTTTGCTTAGAAACCAGTTCATGCAAATAAAATGGGTTCTTACACCTGCAAGGATTATGTGTGAGAACCAAATCCCAATTCTTGTACTCTGCCCCACATGTGGCATGTGGCATGTGGCTTGCTGGGATTGGGCCTGGAGATCTTACACTTATTCATAATTAATCAAAGAATGAAGAACTCATTTTAAAACCCTTCAAGTACTCTGCCCCACATGTGGCATGTGGATTGCTGGGATTGGTCCTAGAGATCTACCCGAGCATAGTATCAGTGTTGAACTTATAAATGGGAGCCCGACCTTATTCTTACAACCAGTTTCCTATTTTGGAGATTCCAATGTAGCTTTTTGCTTAGAAACCAGTTCATGCAAATAAAATGGGTTCTTACACCTGCAAGGAATATGTCTGTTTTTCCGATGGTATTGATCCATTTTCCATCAAACAAGAGGCTGTTAGTATTCACAGAGATTTAATTTTACTCGAAAACCAAATCCCAATTCTTGTTTTAGAAAGCATTTCCTCTCCGATAATTGAAAGGTTAAGAGCTCCAATTGAAGGCTTCTCATTAATTATAGATATCTATAGGTATATTGATCTATTTCAGCGTCAAAGGATAATTGACATGCTAATTAGTTATGAAGGATGTCATTTGGTCGAAGTTATATCTAGATCATTTCATCCTCCATCTTTAATTTCTAATGATAATTCAACCAATACACTTCACACCATATCATCTGTCAGTGAACTCATTAAGTGTAGAGTTACATTCAAACCAACCCCTCGACAAAAGTCATTTTTGAACATAAAGTTTGATCTTGATGGTATATTTTCTATTCTAACCCTTTTGATAGACAACACTATAGAGTTGTTTTTAATGAATATGATTGCGTTTGAGAGATATAAAGATGTTGCTCCAAACTACTTTTCATTTTATGCACAACTGATAGATTCATTGCTAAATATTGAATAGGATGTTGCTCATTTGATTAATTTTGGTATTATCAATAACAACTTTGGGAGTAAAAAAGAAGTTGCGACAATATTTCGAAATTTGTTTAGGGAAGCGGTTCATACAAGAAATCAGTACTCCATAGTCAATAAAAAAAGATTTCGATTTACCTTGAGAAATAATCTTAGATAAGGTATCAATTATTTCATATTTAAATAAAAAAATTGATATTTAATTTAAAAGTATAAAATCTAAAAGTATATTAGATATTTTAATTGGTAATTATATAAAATTTATTTATTTTTTTATATAATATTTACTTTTTAATATATATAAATAATTTTATTTTAATATTATCTAATTAATATTCTATTCAATATTTCACTTAGATACATTATTGATCTTTTAGTTTAGCTTTGTTTAACGTATTAATTAATATCTAATTAAATTTAAGTAGTTAAAATGTAATATATTAATTAAGTAATATCTTAATAAATTTAATTAATATTAAATTAACTTTTTAATTAATATTGAACCTATCACAATTGTTGTTCTTGGTAGAAGTAGGTATTAGCACAATTGTTGTATTAAACCTATCACAACCATTAGATTACAACTTTTGTTAATCGTTAGCTAAATCAAGAAACTCATTTAAAAGTTGTAAAGAAAAGAAGTAACGATTAGTCTAACAACTTTGACTATTAAAACTTGTTATCTTCTATATATATAAGCTAGTTTTAAGAGAAAACATATAGAAAAAAAATGCTGAATTAGAGAAGAGAGGATTCCTGATCTAACTAAAAAATTATGTATCAAGTTAACTACAATCAAAATGCGAAGTCAAACGGGAGATCATGTTTGCATATACATAGTTGATGAACTCAAATCTATTTCTCAAATTCCATATGCTCCATTTAATCAACATGCGAAATGAAAAAAATACTTGATTTAACTGACAACCAATTGATAAAGCTTATTGCCATAAACATGCGAAGTCAAGCATCAGAAGATTATGTTCTATTTAATTATGTCTCGTAAGAGTTTGTGACGAATCTAAATATTAAATTGTAAAAATTATAAAGTTTTTAAGAAGTTTATTCAGATTACTAACTGTAAACAAACAAAAAAAAATTGTATCTTAACTCACTTTCGCAAGAATTGCGACAAAAATTAAAAAAATAAAGTTTAAATAATATGTTAACTTACTTTCGCAGGAACTGCGACAAACAATAAAGTTTATAATTTAATGAAATTCTATCAGTGAATTTAAAAAAAATGTTGGCTCTTCCCTTGAAAGGTTTTAATAAGGATTTCTAAGTTTCAGATACTAGTTTCTTCTCTCTCTAAACCTAAACCAGATAGATTTGGACTCTTGAGCCCTAAATTGATTATTTAGATCTAAATTTGATTAAATTGGTGTTGTAACAACCCTAAATTGATTTAGTTCAGCATTAGTTTAAACCTAAATTGAGTTTATTAAATAAATCCCTGATTAATTAAGTTCAACAGCAAATCTGAATTGTATAAAAGAACATGAATTTGAATCAAAATAAGAACATGGGTGGTTGTATACAAGAAAAAATAAGAAGCTAAGGATGATTTGGTGGTTTTTAAGTCTAGGTTAGACAGAAAGTGAACAGTTGAGTCGATGGTTTGACATCATTTTTGTTTTGAATCTCGATCGAGAAAGAGGAAAGAGAAAATAACAGATGAGAGAGAGAAAGAGATAAGGGGATTTTAGGTTAGGTGAGTTTGTCCCCATCAAAAGTACTTATTCATCATAAAAACGAAAACTAAACAATTGTGAGTTGCAATGGCTAAAATATCTTCTTCATGATTTTGGGATTGATCATTCCTCTCCTATGTATGTCCACTGTGACAATCGGGTAGTTCTCCATACAGGGCCGTGCCTTAGAATTTCGGGGACCCGTGCGAAACTCGAATTAGGGTCTTTTGGAAAACAAAAAAATATTACAAACAAAATTTGAAGGTACAGTTTAGAATCTAGTGAGTTTTTGAATGTAGTATTTTTATCATGATTTTCATATATATATTTAAATATTTTGATTTTTTTAGTAGTTTTAGATTTATATTTTCAAAAAAATATTTCAAAAAATGAAAGAAATACACCTAATTATCAAAAGGTGTAACAGAGTAGAAATAGAGATCCAATTAACAATGTTACCTTGAACATCACAAAACCAAAAAAATAAATGGGTCTTTGGAGTTTCGAACCTCTGTCAACGGGATGGAATTCACGGTACCTAACCATCTCGCCCATAAGATGGATTGTAATAAATTAGGATCTTTACATATATATAAGCTATTGTTAGGACATCATCGAAAACGGGCCCTCACGGCTGGGGGGCCCAGTGCGGGCGCCCTGCCCGCACTGGCCCTGTCTCCATATTACCGACAACCCTGTCTTCCACGAAAGCACCAAACACATCGAAAATGGTTGCCACTTCGTTCTTGAGAAGATAAAAGCACAAATTATGGCTCCACAATGTACTCCTTCCGTTGACCAACTGGTTAATATCTTCACCAAACCATTGGGCGCAGACACTTTTAAGAAGACGATTGACTAGTTGAGTATCATTAACATCCCTGCTCCAACTTGAGGGGGAGTATTACAGACACCAGATTGCACCATGCACGGGTTCATGCATGACCCACCACGATGACCCGACCAACTACAATAGATCTTGGCCAAACCCAGATAAACTTGATCACCAAATTTTTAAGCCTTGATGTTAATCTCTTGTATCCTATCTTTCCATGTAACCCTATGTAACCCTAAAAGTTTTAGATAAACATCAAAACTTGTATAAATACTCATGTATACATATCAATAAAATCAACCAAACGAGAAGTATTTTCTCTAAACCTCTCCTCTCTCCCTCACTCGACCAAGCTCGATCTCTCTCTCGGTTAAACTCAAACACTAAAAATGGTACTTCCTTCTTTACACTTGGTTATGTCAGAATTTTGTGGGTAAATTCACTGCAAACCCTCATGAGACACAACTCGTCCAGTAGAGGTATTTTAGGAGTTAAAGGCTTATTGCACATGCTATGTGCAGTCGCGGCACCTGCGAAAGTGGTTTAGAATATATATATATATATATATACATTTCATTATCGTAATAGTTTTCTGGTTTTCTAGCTTATTTGAATGAAAGGAGTTACCACTTATGTTATTCCCCTTCCATTTTACTTTGTTTCATTTACGAGATATTTAGTATAACTTTGTTAATTACAACAATATCATATATTCAGTTGCTTTATAATATTTAAGTTTTCTTCTATATGTATTGTTTTATAAATCTATCAAAACTGAAAAACAGTAATGAAGTAGAAAAAAAAGTTCTATGTTTATGTAAGTAGTAACATGTTAATGAAGGATATATTCCTTCGATCTGAAGGAGATGTCATTCCGAAGAAGTGTCCTTAGACCAAGATGGCAATGCGTACAATTTGTTAGTTAGGATGACAATGACTTTATCCGGAAGATCATCTAGTCCGGTCTAATTAGGGGTCGTAATACTTAGCTAGAACCCGCTTACGATCGTCGGATCACTTCGGTAATCCGCGACTAACATAGACCGGATCCTACAACGGGTTAAACCAAAGAGTGGTAGCTTGATCGAAGAGAGTATTAAGTCCCTGAATCGTTTCAAAGATCCTATGAGCTCGAGATCTTAGGGGCTAATGTCTAAATCAGATTTTAGCTTTTTAGGTGAGGTTTAGGATCGTGAATGTTGTTACCTATGTGGGCAAGAGAACGGTGATGAAATCTGTCTCCTATCTTGTAACTGAGTTAGCGCCCTTACTAGAATGATTAAACTAAACAGTTCGGTCACAGCAATTAAGCACACGAATTCACACCAATACCCACTGACAGGAGATTCGTGGGTGTTCAAGAAATTTACCTCCCGTTCAAGACGGGCGATGACCTTTGTAGATGACCCGCGAGTGTTCCGACCCGAGGCTTCGTTCTGGTTTTCGGTTACAATTTAATTAAGCCCTCCAATTTAGGGTCAAAACTTTAAAAAATAAAAAAATAAAACTAGAAAGTCTAAAAGTCTCTCTCTCACCAAAAAAATAAAATAAAAAATAACAAAAATTATAAATTCTTCTTTTTGAGCTCCTCTCCTTGTTGCGTCTTCTCCTTTGCTCCTTAGAGTTTTTTTCTACACCAAAAACAGAAAAGCAAGTAAAAGTGTCCAAAAATATAAACTTACCAAAAATAGAAATAAAATTAGATTAAATTTAAACTAAGTCCCCGGCAGCGGCGCCAAAAACTTGATGGGCCTAAAAGGTTACCCTAAAAGGTCTCCACCCGCAAGTATACGGGCGTCAAGTAATAGTTTCGGTAAGACCGGTTCGTTCCTCAGAGACTAAGTTAAACTAAATTCTAACCTTAAAACTATTGAGATTTAAAAATGGTTTGATGGTGGTAAAATAAAAATAAAATATAAAACTCAAAAATAAATAAAGAAATAAGTCGGTATTCAGAAAAAAAGAACCTAGGGTTTTCGAATCCGTCTTCCTAACAATTCTAACGACAATTTAATTTTGATCTAATTAGAGAGTTCTTTATATAACTCAGGTTTTAGTCCATGAACGGTCTAGAAACCCAGAAGATTTTATCGTTAAAATAGTAAAAACTTTAATAAATTTATCGAGAAAATAATTATTATGACTTCATCTAAAACCCTAGATAGAAAAGATTTAGCTACTCATGCTAGAAACGATAAATATTTGAATTAGTATAAGAAAAAGAAGAAAGAAACTTAACTTTTCTGCGATTTTCCCACCAAACAGAGCCTAAGGAAGTGATTTCCTTCTGATTTTCCAAGGATTCTGCCAAACGCACCCTCTGGGAAAACGATTTTCTCGTCTTCCCGAAAATGGATTCTCCTTGAGAAAACTATTTTCTCATCTTCTTCAACTTTCTTTCTCTCTCTAACTTTCTGTAATCTCTCTCTCTCTACTATAACTATTCCTTTCTATCTTTCTATCTAATATAACCAAAAAGAATGGAATTATAGTAATGAAATCATTAAAAATATATAACTTTATAAACTTGAAATCATTATGAATTTCTTTCTGTTTCTCTCTCTCTACAATCTCTCACTCTCTCTGTAATCTCTCTCTGTCTCACAAAGCAAAGAAATCCATAAGAAGAATTTGAAACTATAGATGATCTCGATTCTGTTTCTCTCCACAATCTCTCTCTCGGTTTCTCTCTATAGATTTATCTCCAAAACCCGTGATCTTTTCTCCCTCTATGTTTTGTTCTATCAACTCTCCATCCCCCTTCCTTCAGCCGAACTCTTCTGTTTTTGTAGACCTAAAGACCAATCGGATCTCCCCTCTAACCGACTCCCAAATTCTTCTCTATCCCTTTCTGTTTTGAGTTTGAAAAAAAAGATTTGAAAAAAATGAGAGGAGAGAATATAGAGAAACAGTTCACGTACTGTTTGTTAGGGGATGGACACTACTGTGCTTCGCGGGTAGCCAACAAGATGGTGTAGCGCACGTTCACATGGAGCCACGTATTGCTGAGTTATGGTGGTCGTCGGATCCTGGTGGGAGTACCGTATTAACTTACTTTCGGGATTACTGTAGCGGAAAACCTAAGCAATCCCGTGATCCGTCCCGCACAGCCCAACTGTGTACCGAAAATTCCATCTTACGTTAAATAAGCACGCCACGTGTATTTATCAGATTTGGTCAACCAAATTTGACTCCAACTTTGACTTTGGCTAATTTGCTCGTCCGGACTCCGATTTGACTCTCGTTTTCGCCCAAGGACTCGTCATGGACCCCTCTTCTTATCCGAGCATCAACATTATCCAAACTTACCATGCTACCCTTGTCACTAAATGACCAAAATGCCCCTAACATCAATTTCTCCCGATTTCGCCTGTTTTTCACACTAAACTCCGTAAAAGACACCTGAGAAAGAAAATCAAGCAGTTCATCAGAGTAACGGCTCGATATGGACTAACTAGCTCCAATTAAGAGATTGAAATGAGGCATTTTCATGACTCATCACTTACCCCACCAAAAAGTCCTTTGAACGGACTGGATACGTTTGCTAACTCCTTTAGGAATAGCAAAACATTGCATCTAGTATCAGCTGCAGCTATGGCCGAGATGACCACTGTGCGACCAGCTTGGGAGAGAAATGAGTGATTCCATTTATTGAGCTTATTCTTGATCTGAACAAGTATGTCATTGAAAACTTTGGTTTTGTGAGCACCAATAAAAAGTTGAGCACCCAGGTATTTCTCAGAGGTGGAGGCATATTTGACTTTGAGGGTACACATAATGAGGCGTTTAAATTTAGGATGCGAGTTCTTGGAGTAGAAGATGTCCGTCTTCATCAATCAACAATAATTCCTTGCAAATTATAAACACAGAAGTATTGATAGATCATAAAGCCGAGGAACCACCTCAAGTGCATGAGAATGACATAAAAAACAAAAAAAATTCTATTTTGTAGATTACAATTGATCATAACATCTCGGTCTCATCAAGCTTGAAAGTCTCATTCAACCTGTTATAAACAAAATAAAATAAATCAATCAAATTATAAACACACGCAAGTATTGATAGATCATAAAGCTGAGGAACCACCTCAAGTGCATGAGAATAACTTAAGAAACGAAAAAAATTCTTTTTGTAGATTAAAATTGATCATAACATCCTAGTCTCATCAATCTTGAAAGTCTCATTCAACCTGTTATAAACAAACAAAAATAAATAAATCAAAAACCAGGCCACAAGAGAAATAGTGCTAAGCAATGGTTTGCCAGGCCAATACTTGTTATATGAAATAGTTACGACTTAAGTGGATAGTAGATGGTTCTACTTCGAGAATGACATTCCTCGAGCAAATCCGAGACTCAAGTTGTGTGAATGTGGTTAAATAGTAATATAGTTTTCAAAAAGTATATCATTATAACAGCTAAACCTAACCATTTGTATTTATAATATGTATAATTTTCTCACAAAGGAAACTATCATTTTAATTTTGCAATCGAAATATACACATTCATCCGCCTTTTTAAGCCACTATTTAGCCTGCACATAATAAATGGCTAAAGAATTAAGGTTTAAAAGATGATCTCCCTCGTATGATCTATTGGTTCTTTTATTCGTCATAAGAGTGATCTGGTGGAAAAGAATAAAAAGCACAAAAGTTAAAATTTATTATTTCAAAACCGTTAATATGTAACAATACTCAAGATAGAAATTTTGGAACACAAAATTTAATATCACAATGCAATAGGGGAAGCTAAGTGGCCTTTCAGTATCCTATAGCATCACACAAGGCTAGAAGTACCATCTTAAAACTTTGAAAGGAAAGTCGTTGTATCCCGAAGGCATACACCCTAACGTTTGGTACTGTTACGGGGGTGTAAAATGTCTTAAGGAAAGAGAATTTATTCTCGCCTCGACTACATTAACATCTATCTCCGTTAATCCGAAAGAAGGAATATTGATAAATCATTATTCTTTAATAGTCTATCTCTCTATAAGTTAGAGAAAAGAAACTCTGTCTAAATCAAGCCAAGACAGAGAGAAATCGACTTATCGATTGATAACCAGAGGAACAACAGGTTCGCCGGCTAACTCTCACCTCTTAACGGAGATAAGTTACTGCTATTTACACTATGAATGAATCATGTTAAGAGACCACATCAATTTAGTGTTTTTGGTTGTCGATTGTTTCATTATGATACTTATATTTACATTCTTTTTCTTTCACTATTTCATATTGATACAAACAAAGGACCCAGTTCTCAGATTTTCACTGCAACCTATAAACTCTCAAAGGAAAATAGAAATTTTCAGTTTTTCTTTTAAAACAAAATCTGGGAACTATTGTCTGCCATCTTGCGTGAAAGGTGTTAGCTGTGAAATTGATATTATATTTGCGTTGGTTTCTACGAGTGATATGAGTGATTTCGTTTGTATGCATGTGATGCGAGTAATTTGCCTTGCACCGCAGACAAATAGTAACTGATCAGGTGAACAAAAGGACAATGTATCCCTAAAGAAGTGAAAGATGTGTTAGGAAAGACCATGTATCTCTAGAATAACGGTAATGAGTTTAATAGCTAGACAACAACTAAAATCATAAGATCTTATTTTTAACTCGATGCTCTGTGCTTATTCTTTAAACGGAAATGCTACTTTCACGGATGAATTTGACGAATAAAAGTTCCGGAATGATGTGGCATCTTCTTTTTGAAACTTTGACTACATCTGGGCCGTCAAAAGATGAACGGTCCAGATTCAATTCTCTTTCACCTCTCATTCTTTCTTTCACTCAGACGTTTTAGAGAGAGAGAGAGAGAGAGAAAGCACCGGATTCTTGTTTTTCGATTTGATCTGGACGACTGGTACTATAGGTTAATTTGGTTTCAGATCGTGAGTACCCACCACCAAAACAAGAATTTGCAGAACTTGAAGTTGAATTGAAAATCATGGAATCATCACAACTAAAATTTTGGTTCTTCTGTAAATTTTATTGATTGGAATCAAGAACATAATTTCTTCCAAAAACAACATCTGCACTTAGTTTTTCTTCCCTCCAGCTTTCATTAAACAAGATTTTGTAAGATTTTCCATCTTAATCTTCTCTTTGCTGTTTTTAGATCTTAAAATGTCATTTCTCTCTCTAAAACGCAAGATCCAGGAATGAGATTGCTTGAGAAAGAGAATTGAATCTGGGCCATTCATCTTTGACGGCCCAGATTTGGTCAAATTTTCAAAGAGAGACGCCACGTCAGTTCGTTAAAGCTATTCGTCAAACTCCTCCGTGAATGTAGCATTCCCGTTCTTTAAATATATGAGTTCGGGTCAGTCCCCTACATTGGCGAGAAGGCAGGAATGGGTGTATTTGTGGGCTTGCTTCATCAGAACTCCTATTATTTTCGACTGTGTACTTATTTTGGAGGGTTACGCTTTGTTATAAATTTTGGGGTTATAGTTGAGTTAGTACGAACTACATAGGCGAGAAATACACACATATCCAGGGAGAATTTCAAGTAGATGTTTGATGTCATAAGATAGACCAAATTTTAATTATAAATTACATCGTTAATTGGTCTTCTGTTGAACAACAGGCTGAATCCTATTTTGATAAGTTACTTACATAAGAACTTGATATCATCCATGGAGTGGATTTAAATTTCATATTTTATCATTCATGTTCATGTTCAACAAAAGTGACATTTGTATAATATTACTTCGTACTGCAACTTTCAGACAAGAAGAAAGCTAAAGTGACACAAGGATGTTAGGGAGAGACTGATGGGTAAGGATTTTCTTGTAACATTTTCCCAAATTATGATTTTGTAGTTCTTTTGTTGAAAGTTGTAAATTTCTTTATATGAAGTGGCTAATAATGAGATAGAATTTTATTATAATGTTTATACAACATGTTGTTTGACACTTGATTTATCCCCATTAATGGTTTTAATATTGTTCTTATTGTTAGATATTGTAGTTGACCTTATCTATTTCCATTTAAATCGTGTGAACTTAACTCATCTTTCTCAATCATCTCATCTAAATTTTATTTCATTTTCACTCGTCCGTGAACAAATTTCTATAATAGAAATCAAGTATTTGTCTAGAATACTCTGATAAAATAATTTAATGCACAGAGTCTGGTCTGAAAATGCGCATGCTAGAAAATAAGACAAAGTTTATTCCTACAAACAAATCATATATTAGAAAAATAAGACAAACTTTATTCCTACAAACAAATCATATACTGTATAACAGATCTATAACCCTTTAATATTGTTTATACGTTTTCATAAATTTATATGTGAATGTCTTCAGATAGTGGTGCTTCACAGCATGGCTAACGAGAAAAGCATAAATAGTTCTCTATTGTTCATGTAATATGTTATATGTAGTATGTTAGGGTTTGAAGAATTTAGTTCATACGCGTAAATGTTGGAAAAAACATCGGAGGCACGGGTTATATCTAGGGCAATTAAAATTATGATAAAAGCAGGCATTGTATTTCTATAGTATTCCTTGCTGTGTATCTGTCTATGAGAATTGAGGAGATCAATTCAAGGTCAAAACTAGATACAGGAAAGAAAGGAAAAGAACAGAACAGGTGGTTGCAGACATAAGAGAGCAAGTGACATTCTCATTTCAGAAATATAACATCTTCATCTGCGATATACGAACTAAACCAACAAAAATGTAGTATTACTGAATTCCCTATGAACATCAGTCGTCATTAAATTTCAACAACAAAAAAAAACAAATTAGTCGTCATTAAATTATCGTTAAAATTAACCCCTTTACACATAACTGTTACCACAAAATTGATTCAACAACAACAAATGCATTGTTTTTTTTTTCCTTCTTCAAAAATGTCAGGAGATTTGTCTGAGAGGAATCAAGGGCTGACCTGGAGCAGTCGGAGACTCTGGTGCAGATTCAACTTCTCCTCTATGTGCTGTGTCCGGAGAGAAGAGGCTGATTTCCTCGAACACCTCAGCATTTGAAGTTTCGTCCTTGAGAATGGCCCGAAAAGAGATTGATCTATGCTGGGTTCAAGTATCGGAATTTCTCTCTAGACTAGTTTCTAAAATTGCCTCTTGAAGGTTCTGGTTGGCAATAAGAGAAACAATATCGTTTTGATCTTCGATGAACCTACTTTTGTTCTCCAAATCCTTCAGATCTCTCAGAGCTAAAGAATCCGAAATAGGATAGTATACAAGCAAGCAAATACCTAGTCCAGCACATGAAAACAGCGAAATGAAAGCTGAGAACACAAGAGCCTCAAATGAAAAATGCTCAGGATGAGATAGTACGGACAAACCAAGTAAAATAACCCTTAATGGAAATAAACCAGAGATGAAACAAATCAGAATTATAGCTCTTCGTCTCAAACCCTTGTTGATCACTGAAGACACCATTTGCTTTCCGAGCAACATAAGATATCCAGTTATCATGGTGGCAAATACTCCGTGGAGGATCGTGCTGAGTAAAGGGTAAGTACAGAAGGCAATGTCATTTTCGTCTCTGGTTTTGGAAGAAGTAGCTGTACTGATAAAGTAATGAGGTATTTTCTTCCACCCGTAGCTCTTTTCTTTGTTAAAGTTCGGTCCTGTAAAAATAACAATAGACTGAAGAACAAATAACGGAAGGCAATTTAGAAGAATATAACCGACCATCTTCATATTCCAATGTTGTCTTAAAGTCCCCGGGTCTCTCTTCTGTAAAGATGCACGAAGAAGGAAGACAATGGTCAGGAACAGACATGGTTCTGCAAACCCTAGGTTTGAAAGGATGTAATATTTGCAGATATTCTCTTGCCATTTTAGGCTAAGGTTATGCAAAACTAGTTTCCCACGTTTCAACAAACTTAACCGAAGAATCTCACCAAAACCCCACCAAAATGCATGGAGAATTAGAGTAATCCGAATGATCCAAGGCCTGTTAAAGCAACCTAATTGAACGAAACATTGCCTTCTGATACAAATACTGAAGTAGATTGAGTACAGGATGCAGAGTAATCCTAGAAGAACCAATAGAGCGACTAGACAAATTGTCACCACACCGAATGCATCGGCGATGAGTTTGGTCAGGGGCATTACCCGAAGAACAGATTCCACGCATGCTCTCTACCAGCATGGATACGTGATGATCCCTGCGGACAACGTCAGTGCTTCTCAAGATGAATAAGCACAGAGCAACCGAGCAGGATTAAATAATCGAAGTGATGGTCTTCAGCCAGTTCTTGGCAACTAATCAATAACAGCTAACACTAATCAACGCCGGTGTCGAATCACGAGCTCAGACGGATAAACTTACACTCCATTAAAACTCCAAGGAAGAGTCCTTGCTATCTTCGGTATCTCGTTTCACAAATCAAGCAACCACTAGCTGCCACATGAACTATTTTCCGAATTTGGTTGGTTATTACTGAACCAAAGCCTGATATACACCAAGATTTCGTCAAATGTTTGTCTGAATTACTATAAGATTTGTCCATAAGCCAAACTCTAATTTACGGCAATTACAATTAATCAAGCCAACATTATAACATAAACAAATTGTTTACAAGTTGAATGAAAACAAAACAAAAAGTAGAAAATATTAAACTTGTAATCACTTAGTAGTCCAGCTCTTTTTCCGATTGAAGTTTCCTAGATATAACAAGATCATTCAACAACCATAAAATTTGCTCCTGTTCCAAATCTATGGTTGAATTCTGAAAAAGTTACTAACAAATTCTATAACCCTAACTTTCTAGCACATTACATACTTCATTAGAATCCTATATATTTCAACAGTAAGTGTAAAAATCCCACAGAAGTTCAAGTTTATTAGTAATTTTCCTCATGAACTACAAATCTTCCAAATTAGAAATTGTGCAATACTAAATCTCATCAGATTAACTCCTAAAAACTCCAAATTAATCTACAGAAATCTAATCAAGCCAAAAAAAACTATGATAATCAAAACAAAAACATCAAATCTTAAGCTAAAAGCGAAGTTAAAGCAAAATTACCTGACGAGTATCTTGTCGTGACCAGCATTTCAGTCCAAAATCGATCTTGTCAACTCAAAGATGGTGAAACAAGGCGAAATGAATCCAAATTAGTATTCGTAAAAGGATTGTCTCAGTAAGAACACTCGATCTGCAAATAAAATAATGGAGATTTTTGTTTACGGAAGAAGAAAAACGAAACCCTAGAAAATAATCAGAAGAGGAAGAACACGAAGAGTTAGAGAGAGAGAAGAAAGAGGTGAGGGAGAAGGACAAACAAAACTGAGAGGAAAAGAGAGAGAGAGAGCAAAGTGCAAACAGCCTGTTTCCAGCTGTGATTTCCATACCTATAGGTTATTTTAACCAATATTTTAGGTTCGGAATAAACCGAACCTACCTGGCATTAGATTTCTTACTTTTTTTTCAACTAGTTATGTTTGTTGTCCAGGAGGCGAAAGTTGATTTGCTGTCACCGGATCTATCGGTCATAAATTAGTCCCACTACTACTGCCAGAATAGCAACTTGAAAGGTCCACTTATTCGGTGGGTCCTAGGAGTCGGATGTTGCTAGACAGTAGATTTGCCTGTGAAACTGAAACGTTGATTTTTTTAAGATTTACTTTGTGCTGTACCTTTTGGGGGAAAATGGGATATCACTGGTAGGGGCTAAAGGCCCCGGCCAAAGTGTTATAGGCTCCGGGTTATACATAAAGACATCACAATTTTTACTTAATACGGGGGCTTACAACAGTTTGGTCAGGGGCCTTTAACCGCACCCGGTATCATATACATAAATGATATTGAGAAGACTTTCATAAGGCCAGCACCACTAAATCTTAAAAAAGATTGAAATACAAAAATCAATTTAGATATCTAAGGTAACGTGAATGTAGATAAGATCTACGTGACACTCCTATCCAGCAGGCGCTACTTGACTTTCCGATTGGTAAAAGTTACCGGACGACCAATCTTTATTAGTAGTTTATTTTAGGCTTGTGAGAATAGAACCTTACTACATAGGTTGGTGGGAGTGGAACCCTGCTGCTTAGGTTGGGAATTAGGTTGGAGGGAGTGGAACCTTACTACATAGGTTAATGAGGGTAAAACCTTGGTGGATAGGCTGGTGAGAGAATACTACATAAGTTGGTGGGAGTAGAACCATGTTTCATAGACCGGTGGGAACAAAACCTCACTACTAAGGCTTATGGGAGTAGAAATTTTTTATAGCCGAGATGTGGTGTAATATTCCGCTAGAGATCTACCCCGACTATTCTAAGTGCTCCGACAATAATTGTCTTCGTATCATTTACTCTGATTTCACCTCTTCATATCTAGTCACTAACTCGACTTTCAGAGCTCGTTTGACTGGCACTACTCTAGCATCCACAGACTTCACGCTTCTACTTGTCATTTTTCAAGCGAATCATTTTGCCACCTAGCTAGCGCATGTAACACAAGAACGCACCCTCAGTCCTCTGACTATTGACTGTTAGACTTCTGATCTGTGGATATTTCTACTGTCTACAAAAACGAGATAATATTACTCGGTAATAATTTACATTTATAGTGTAAAATATTACTTATTCATAACATCGTTATACATGTTATATGTTCGTATGCATTATGAACCTATTGTATTACAAACGATATTAACATTATCTTCTGAATGGTTTTCAAAACCCAAAATATTGTGTTACGCGTTTTGGTGTAGTTGTTTTAAGTGATTTAATGTTAGTTGATTCGTTTGCAAATCTGTGTACTCCAATTCAGTAATACACATATTAAATTAGAATCAAAATCATAACACGTTATGAACTCAATAATTTAAAATGTCGTACCCGACACATTTCAGAAAAAAATTTCAATCTACCAATATTATTCATAGTGTGCCTTTTTCTTGGAAAAATTATTCATAATGTGTTTTTCTTATGAGATTATTCATAATGTGTTATGAACAGCTAAACATAAATTCTTTCAACAAAAAAAACAACATAAACTATTTATATTATATCAATGTGTTATAAAACATCGTAACACGGACAAATACTAAGTCATGAAAGTACATGTTATGTTAAGAAGTCCGGGTGGAAAACGAACCGGATGGGTAGTCTACGTACATATACTTCCCCGGTTCTGGCAGAACAGACACATTTTGAATTTGTCCACTCGGACTGCCGAACAAAACGGGAGGGCACTTGACAAAATCGAGTTGTCCATTACCCGCATGTTTCCGCTAAAATGTCAAGCAATCCGGGGATCAGGCTATTCAGCCCGGGCACAACCAAATTTTTTTTCTTCTTTAAGTGCCCATTGAGATACTCATAAAATTTTAACTTGGATCAAAACCCACTTTAAAACCCCAACAAAGAAAGTTTTATCTCTTATCTCTAATCACTTTTCTCCTTTACCACTAGTGATATGGGAAACAAATATAGAGAACAAAACTTATTTTTGTTATAATATCTTAGTTCCACATTAAAAACTTTTTGAGATAAAAAAGATTCAAAGTAGATAAAAAGAGAAATGTAAGTATTTATCTCTTATCTCTAACCACACCCACATCTGTCTCATACCTAAATCCAAAGCCCCTCAAACCACAGCTGATTTCAGACCCATCAGCCTACTAAATACAACCTATAAAATCATCACCAAAATCCTGGCAAACAGGCTGAAAACTACCCTCCCAGACATCATATCCCCCTTTCAGGCGGCTTATGTCCCCGGTCGCCAAATCACAGATAATATTATCATCAGTCAGGAAATCTCTCACTCCTTCAAGAATAAACGTGGATCGAAGGGCTTTTTTGGCTTGAAATTGGATATGTCCAAAGCCTTCGATCGGGTTGAATGGCATTATTTGGAAGACATTCTGGTTAACCTAGGATATGACACACAATGGATCAAAATGATACACGCCTGCATCTCCTCTTCCTCAATGGCAGTGCTTATCAATGGCAGACCGGGCCCAGCTTTTAATGTGACTAGAGGCTTAAGGCAGGGAGACCCACTGTCGCCTTTCCTGTTCGCCTTAGCCATGGAAGGCCTGAGTCGCCTGCTTGACTCTCCTGATAGTCCTCACAAATTCATCGGTTTTTCCACTGCTCGAGCCACCTTCAAGATAAACCACCTTCTCTTTGCTGACGACTGTATTATTTTCGGGAGGAACACTCTGGACAACATCTCCAACCTCATTTCCATCCTATCAGTATTCGGGTCCGAGTCGGGTCAAGTAATTAATTACAACAAATCGACCATCTTCTTCTCCAAAAATACTCACCCCAAATTCAAAAGGATCATCACCAAATCACTGAAAGTTCATCAAGCTTCGAATTTAGACAAGTACCTTGGAACCAAGCTGTTCATAGGGTCCCAAAAACAACAGACCTTCGAACCCCTGCTGGCTCAGATTCAGAATAAGTTGTCTAAGTGGCAAACTAACCTACTGTCACAAGCTGGCCGCACTGTAGTCATCTCGTCTATTACCGCGGCGGTTCCCCGATATCAGATGCAATGCTTTGCCATTCCCAAAGGCATCAGCAAACGCATAGAGACCATTCAACGGTCATTCTGGTGGGGAAAAACAAAATCCATTCACACTATTAACTGGGCATCAATCTGTCGTCCTCGCAATCTTGGCGGACTGGGACTTAGATTACCAGCCATCGACAATGCAGCTTTTCTATGTAAACTTGGCTGGCGACTTCTCAAATATCCTTCAGCACCCTGGGCTCAACTCCTAAAAGCAAAATACTACCCAAAAACGGATAAACCCACCCCCCCCAAAACAAAATCACTCATGGGTCTGGAAATCGCTTGCCGAACCCATCGGAAACCTCTCAAAACTTATCTTCTGGAACATTAACCAAGGCACCAACATCAATATCTGGCAGGACTTCTGGATACCTAACCACCCTCCACCGCTACTCAACCTAAAAAATTGTCCCCTAAATACAGTTGATCAACTAATCGCCAATAATTCTTGGAAGAGAAACCTGCTGCAAAGATACTTCGACAAGGACATCGGCAACGCGATCCTTGGCATCAACCTTCACCCCTCGGAGGAGGATGAAATGGTATGGACACTCACAAACTCTGGGCAATTCACTATAAAATCTATGTATAGGCATCTTAGTTCTGACTCCGGAACTCCGGAAAAGGTAGATTGGGCATTCATATGGAACATTGGGACCATCCCCAGAATCAAACTTTTTCTTTGGAAATGCTGCACCAACAGCCTTCCGGTAAAAGACAAAATCGGTAGATACATTGGCAACGATCATACATGTGCCTTTTGCGACAATCGGGAAACTGTTACCCATATTCTTCTCCACTGCAACTTTGCACGGGCAATTTGGTTCTATTACAGCATAAAAACGGATGAGATTGGCTCCGTGCCGGAATGGATTACACATTGGGCCTCGTTGGAAGATGAAACGACCGAGCTTCTGGCAAAAATTATGTGGTTTATATGGAAAGCTAGATGCGAGAAAAGTTTCGGCAAGAAAAACATCCAGCCGACGCAGACTATCCGGCAAATCCAATGCTATATAACAAACATCCCTGAGCAATTTAGAGCTAAAAGGAAGGCAGACCCGCCTCAGTGGCAACCACCTCCACCACCTTTTCTCAAAATAAACGTGGACGCCTCTTTCAAAAACCACACTACGCCGGCAGGCATCGGAAACATCATCCATGATGCAAACGGTGATTTCAGGATGGCTAGAGTGGATTGCATCAGGGGACAAACGGCGGAAGAATGCGAAAGCATAGCTATCCTTAGAGCTGTCACATGGGCGGAAGAGCTACATCTTCACCACATCATAATTGAAAGCGACAACAACAATCTGATAAGGCATATTCATGACAGAAACATAGCTATTAACTGGCAATCAGTATCTAACATCGAACAAATCAGAGCTCGAATAAACCACTTCGAGCAAATACGATTTCAGTTCAGTCCGAGGAAAACGAATGGCCTGGCTGACGCTCTCGCAAAGTGGGGACGGAAACACAGGATTCCCAGAACGTGGCTCTCTATAGACAACATGAAGTGGGATCTTAATTTGTAGTGCTTTTGTTTGTATTTCTTCTTTCAACAAAAAAAAAAAAAAAAAAAAAAAAAAAAAAAACCTTAATAGTTAAATTGTTACTTTTATATACAATAAAAATTCCAAAATGAGTTATATATCAACCGATCGGGCTTCGGTCGAACTCGGACAGAAAGCCGGTTAGACTTTTTGTTCGTGTCAGTCCGCTTAAAGTTGGTGGTTCCGTTCGGACGGGTACTGCTCGTCTTGGACACTGGGCATCCGCGCACATCGGACTCGGACGGTTCGTGGGTTGATCCAAGCCGCCAACTTTTTGCCACCCCAAAATTTCACTTACCATTGTTGTCTACTAAATGGAATTCTATAGGCGTCGTAATATAGGATCCGGGCGCGACAAACTATGGGGGCTTTCGTAGTGTAACGCTTATACGTAAAATGGGGCGCTTGATGAACTTCATATAACCCATGCATAAGAAGTTTACACGAACAATTTCAGTACTTCAAGTTTTTGTTTTTAACATTGCATTAAAAGAGTCGTGACAAAGCATTGATATCATGAAGAGAAATACAAAAAACGTACCAAGATTCATGAATTGAATAAGCAGTATAATAGTCTGATTTAAAAGCATCTTGAGCCCTTAAAAGTCATAGATCAACCCTTAAAAGTCATATATCAACCTTTAAAGGCCATCTTAAGGAGCCTAAAATCTATCTAATCTGTCTTTACTTTATTTATACCAAAATTCAATAAATTTTGGATTCTAACTTATATGGTATTGAATTAGGGACCTCCAGGTTGCGGTGGATATTCAACCACTACACCAATAAGTGGTGGACAATTTTAATACTTCAACTGTCTTGTTGGTCGTCTAGGTCATAAGTGAATTATATTGATTTTTGGACTAAAGCCCATTGCTATGAATAAATTCTAAACCAGGGCCGGTCCTGATTTTTTGGTGGCCCGAAGCGAGATCTGAAAAGTGTGGCCCCTATACTATACGGAAATCATAGTTATAGGAGAAAAAATAATAAGTACTTACATATTTTCATCATATTTTTATCAGAAAAAAAAAGTGGCCCGAAACTAATAATTCTTGTCGAACCTTTTTGTACCAAAAAGTCTCTTAAATATTGATCAATGACGTCCTAATGTCCCGGATCAAAGATATTATTAGGTTCGTGTTCCTCACTTATAAGACCCTCATTTGTATTGTCATTTAAGAGATGAGTTGTTTTATCTCTCTCAATATTATCTACACTATCCCATTCATATTGTCGTTTGTGGTACCGTCTTCCGCACTTTCATCGTTTGTGTCGTTATTGTGTCTAATAAATCTATCGAGAGCACCGATTCGAGATTGACTAGTTCTTCTTCTGTTCTCTTCTTTTTTATCTTTTCAGACCCGCATACATCCTTTCGAACTTTCTTAGGAGGCATAACTAAATCTCCAACTATCTCTAAAAATCAATTAAAAAAATCTAATCACATGATAATTGCAAGAATAATAAGAAATACTCAATATGTGAATCGATTAGAAAACTTAGCTAGGTTTTGGTAAAAAAAAATTGTAACACTATTGATTTAGAAATCTAAGAGATTAAAACTAAGAGATACCATATTAGAGAAATTTAATAATACTAATGATGAAGAAATCTATGATAATAATAAAATCAATAATAGATATATAGTTTTATAGATTAGTTAGATGATTAGAGAAAGAGAAATAGTTAAACAACCTTATTATACAATAATAGAATGGTAAAATCAATAATGGGTTAGCTATTTAGTTAGAAGAGGGGAGTAAAAATTACCTTAATGGCTTGATGATTTAATACAAAACTCCAAAATTCAAATTAGTGGTGAAAACAGGCCAATCTATCCATGAGGATGAGATACATCCTGATGATCATCAAATTGTAATGAACATTAATGTAATTTAATAGAATGATGATTACCTCAAAAAAAAAAAAAAAAAAAATTAGTGGTGGCATGGTGTTATGTGGTTGCCTTGTTATTGTATTAAATTTGAACAACAAATTCCAAGGTGATGACTTGTGGATTGGGGTGGGGTGAGGTGGGGTGGAGTGGAGTCACTTGACTGGTGAAACTTGAAGTGGACGGTGGTGAGTTGTTTCAATTTAGGGGTTTTGTTAATCTCGGAGAAATTAGAAGAGAGGGAAAAAGGTTTGGAGTTTGGGCAGTTCAGGGAGAAGGGTTTAATTGTTCAAAATTATAGAAGATGTGGGTTGGAGTTTGTTTTAAACAGGTGGGCTGGATTTCTATTTTAAAATGTGGCCCATTAATTGTGCTTAAACATTTTTGGGGGCCCTCAAACTCTATTTAAGATCTGGGGGGCTTTTATAATTTTTTAGTGAAATGTGGCCCCTTTATATGTGGCCCAAAGCGAGGCTTTGCCTGCTTTGGGCTCAGGGTCGGCCATGTTCTAAACTCCGTTTAGATGAACAAATGAGTGATACCAAGGTTTGTCGGGATCAAACATGTATTTTGTTCCACACATACTCGGTATACTACTTTTCAGGTATAATCCATATTATATCTATATAACAAAATACAATATTTTGTGCTGACTGAGACAAGTCGAAACACAAACTGGTCGTTGGTTGCGATTTTGATAAGATCCACACCCTTTGATTTATTACCCACCGTAAAAATAAGAAATTTAATCACCCACTAAATGAGGGAAAGCAAATAAAACCTAAATATGGGATGTGAGATATGGTCGACCGTCAACCTGCCTTCGCGCGTTATTTCCTTTCTTTTTCCACTCTCTTCACGGTAGTTACAGTCTCTTCTTCATATCTTCAGATATGAGACGTTACAAAAGTTAAGCGAGTTACATAATCTCTTCCTTATCTCTTCGTCAAAACATAACGAGTCTTCATCCCTCCCCAAATATTCATGGAAGAAGAAATCACCAAAGAGATCACATGGTGTTACAAAAAATCTTCATCGAAGAAAAACCTTCTTGGCAGAAATTTTCACCGAGAGCCAAGATTCCCAATCACAGAAAATATGGCTTCACCAAAGAAAAACCTTCATGGCAGATAGAAATTTTCAGTCTCAATTACAGAATTTTTGTCTGGCTCTCTATAAATCAGGGTCAGTCACTCCTCAATTTCTCTCGATATAGGGTGTGTTCTGGTAAATTTTAAGTTCAAGTTTTTAAATTTCAAATTCTGATCTGGAATACTAAAGTTTTCTTGGCTCTAGATATTGTTTGATGTATATAAGGGTAAACGTGTATTGTGCATTCTGCTTGGATTACTTTACATTAGGATCTTAATTTAAATTCTAGGATTTAGTGTGTTACTAGAGTTAACTATTGCTTAGTCATCTATTTGGGGGGTTTTGTTTCAATTCATGAGAGGGAAATTTTTTTTTTTTTTTTTTTTTTTATTTTATGTTTGAAGGTCGCCGATCGAAAATATGGCCGCCCAGCGACCTTCGCCGGTGAAGATGATGAGGTGGCGATAAGATGAGGTGGGCAGAGAGAGGTAATGAGATGGAGGAGAGAGAGGTGATGACTGACGGTGTTATAACTGTAATTGAAGAAGGGGGTCATCTGAGTATTTTTGATATAATAGAGGGCTAGGCAGGAAGCTGGTCACAAAGTTAAGGGCTATTTGGAAATAACCCTTCAAAAAATTAGCACTTAAATAGATCTTTTGAGAAGGATAAATAAGTTATTATACAAATACACATATTTCTCACGAAACTATGATGCCAGTTATTGTCCCATCTGTGGAAAGAATTTTTCTAAGTTGAAGTTGATTAAGTCTTATATTCGTTCTAACATGTCGCAGAGAGGTTAAATAAGTTAGTTATATTATCTATTGAGAAGGATATGGATGTCAGTCTTGTTTATTCAACGATTATTGATGATTGTGAGTCTAAAAATATAAGAAGAACCAAATTTCTGTGATTGTAATGATCAAATGCATGTTAAAATCAACCTGAATGTTAAAATCAATATCTATTGAGAAGGATATGGATGTCAGTCTTGTTTATTCAACGAACTCTTGATTGAGGCTCACTTTATGTTCGACTCAATTGCATGTTAAAATCAACCTAAATTAGACAACTCATATCAGATTAAAATTTATTTTAGATTTTAGATTTGATTTATAAAAATAGTGGGTTGGTCACAAATTGGGGGCCAAAACAAAATTAACCCAAACATTTATGTCGAGGAAGTAAGAAGAAATGGACCTAAAGATATAATTCAGAAATAAAGAGTAAAATAGGAACACGGTGAGTTGGTCACAAATTGGGGGCCAAAATGGAATTAACCCAAACATTTATGTCGAGGAAGTAAGAAGAAAGGGACCTAAAGATATAATTCAGAAATAAAGTAAAATGAAAAAAGAAGATTTGATTGTTAAGTTTAACTAACAAAATTAAAATGGTTGAAAATTTGAACAACAGACAAAATGAAGCTAAAATTTCCAGTTGGTCACGAATTGGGGACTGAGTTGGAATTCACACTTAATATATACTGTATCTGGCGATTCATTTTAGATTTACATTAGAAAAATCAAATATTGATCTTCATAAATATTTTGATCATAGATTTAGTGATGAGTGAGATCCTATCAAAATCCAGTTATAAGATCTTGAGGATGCGAAAATGAGTGAATATATATAAATTACATATTCCTTTTTTTCGACTCTCTTGTTCTTTTTGTACTCCGATTCTATTTGTGCAACACTCGAATCTAGATTTTCTTAACCAAAAACACAATAATCAACATTTCAGACAACAAACTCTTGATTGAGGCTTACTTTATGTTGGCTTAAATGCATGTTAAAATCAACCAGAATCAAACCTCGTATATCATACTAAAATTTATTTTAGATTTTAGATTTGATTTATGAAAACGGAAACCACTACAATACTCATTGACAACCTCAAACTCAATCAAGATCATTATCCAGACCAAAACACATGTGACGCTAATATTGGCATTTGAAAAGCTAGATACCGACGTGCAAATTTTTTATTTGACTTGCGTCAGAGTTTATTGACCCGAGTACTCTTATCTCTTCTTCACGTCGGAAGTAAGTCAGTCAATGGATATTCGAATATTCGACATCCGATCCGTAACCGTGTTCGACTTTTAAGAAAATATTTGAAATTTCGGATATCGGATACGAATTCAGATATTCCTTATTGGATAGCTGCTTATCGGATACCAGATGGGGATACACCAATATTCGATCCGATAAATATCCGTATCCGATACGTAATATCAAAAAATAATAAAAATTTATTAATAACAATATATAAAATGTACGGTTGAGATTTATTATTTAGATCTATGGTTAAAAATTTAAACTTAAACTATAAAATTTTGTGTTTGTTTCGGATAATATCGGATTCGGATATTGATTTATAATATCTGTTGGATAATTATCGGATATCGAATATGGATATTGGATATCTTATCGGATTTCGGATATCTTATCGGACTTCGAATATCTTATCGTATATCTTATCAGATATCTGCCCTTTTCGCCGGAGTAAATCGACCTAAGCTAAGTGGTACATCTATATATCTGATCCGATAAGCTACCGTTTACAGGTATAGTTGGAAGATCGCTTATAGATTGCACCGACAACCTTTCTATTTTTCTTCTTCTTTCTCAGACCACCACCACCGCCGCCATAACTTGAGAGACAGGTTTTCTTCTTCTTTCTCAGACCACCACCACCATTACCAGAGAGAGAGAGAGAGAGAGATAGAGAGATGGTAGACTTGGTAGTGGTCGGTAAATGGTTCCGCTGGTGGTGGTAGGAGGGGCAAAAAGAAGAAAAGGTGGCGGAGCGCTTGGGGGGGTGTTAAATAGGTCTCGTGGTCCTCCAAACACAAATCAGAAACGGTGCCTCTACGGTCAGTATTGCACCACGTGCGACGTTCTAACCTATGGCCAGTAAACAGTAAGCATATGGCGTATGTTATCTTCTCCCAACTCTCATTTCTGCCTTCCCAACAACCGAGCTTCACTTCTTCAATCAGAAAAGAGAACAAGAAAGATCATCAATGGCGAATTCAATCGTACTCCCATCCTACATTAGAACTCCTCTCTCTCTCCATCACTCAAGAAACCTCACTTGTAGTAGTAGTAGTTACTTCAAAGATTTCTCAACTATACACAAAACCCGAATCAAAGGTAGTAATTCTGTGATTAGGAAAACTCCTAAAACCCTAATTGAAGTACCTTCATCCAGAAATTGCATAAAAGTAGCAGTAGCGGATGTTAATGGAGTAGGCGAAATTTCAGTAAGAACTGCTTCTGATATTGTGAAGAATTTCTATGGAGGAATCAATAGAAACGATCTTGCTTCAGTTGAGGATCTCATTGCTGAAAACTGTGTTTATGAAGATCTTATTTTCTCTAGTCCTTTCGTTGGACGTAAGGTTACGTTCCTCTCTCTCCATCTCTTTTAGGTACAGCTTTTAAAAGTAAACTTTTGTTGCATATCTATATAGGGTTTAGGGTTTATAATACTAGTAAGTTGATTTTTTAGAAAAATATATTGTAGTTAAGACACAATTTCTGATACGAAAGTGGGTGAAGTAGTTTTTCCCCTCTGTTTTAAGATCATATGGTGGGTTATTTTGGTGATTAAATAGTCCCAGCCATAGGTGTGTAGGTGTGGGACAAGTTAAGGCCAATAGAGGTGCTAGTAGTGATATTGAGAATATTTGAACCAACTGATGTTGGAAAGGCGTCATAAACGATGCAGAAAACCTTGTGCACGGATGACACGGGGAACTGAGCATTGTTATCGACACAATGGGACTGCTTTCAAGAGCACAAATTGATTAACCATCAACAGTAGTGAGTATATCAAAATCTCGTGGATGGTGTACATCTCTCAAACGTGTAACATAATTATATGGGTTGTTCGCTACTATGAAAATTGATCTTACAGTCTTTGCATGTAAAAGGAAGATAAGTTTTGTCCAATGCCAACCAAAGTTTGTTAAGTAATTGAACATATATGTATATATGTATATATATACAACTGCAGTGGTTTGTATCCTTACTTAACAAGGAATTTTGTGGAATATTTCATAGTTGTGATACTGCTCATGTGATTATGTTGATTGTTGGAGGATGTAACACAATTCAAGAGCTTTCAAAGTCGTTCCCATTTTTGGTGATTGATCAGTATGTGATAGGGTTGTCGGCAGTTTCTATATTTCGTTAATGGTAAGTTCCCTGTTCATTGGTGGGCAGATTCTATGCATCGTTAATGGCGCCTTTCGTACGTCTGACAATGACAAATTCTCTATATTGTTATTTGCGTTTGTATTGTTCACTTGCTTGTGATGCCCAATTTGGTTGGCAGTCTTGGTAACCTGTGTCTCTCCATTGGGGTAACCAAGGTTCGGATCTTGTTGTTAAAAATATATCAATAGCTTCTTAATACCCTACCCTAGAAATACACCCGTATGTGGATAACACATAAGTGAACATCTTACCTCGAGTCTGTGAGATTTGGATCCTACAAATGGTTGGTAATATATGAGGTACTAAGCTATAAAATGGTCGGGGGACTTCATTCGTGAACAGTTCAGACAATTATAAGTATTGTTCTTTTGTCTTATGAATGTCCATAGACTGTAAGTCGTCTAGCTTTAAAGGATAAATCTCTTGAATTTAAAAATATTGCACAGGGCATTAAATTTTTGGTCTAATCATTAGCTTCAATTTCTTTTGCTGATTCTTTTATTACTTCTTTTCCTTCAATATCTGAGCTAAATTAATTTCTAGGCTATTCTGGATTTCTTCAAGAAGTTCACTAATTCCATTAGCAGAGACTTGCAATTTGTAATCGACGACATATCTGAGGAAGATTCGTTGGCAATTGGGGTTACGTGGCACTTGGGTATGTTTTTACTAAGCACCAGCTACAGCAAGGACTGTTTTACTGATACCAACTCTTTTTCTTTCACATGTTATCTGTTCCCTCTGAGATTAGACAAAAAATTAGTTTGTTAGTTCTTTACTTCTTCACATGAAGATGAAGTACAAGGAGTAGTGATAATGGAAGAAGAAGTGGAATTCACATAGTTGATCTTATACATGTCGGATTGCTAAGTGTTTTTGAAAACATCGAAAAACGTTCAAAATGGTCAACTGAAAAACCTTGAGTCCTCGAGTAACTCGTTGGGTATTTTAGATGGAAATAGGAACGCGAGAAGTTAGTATTTTGTAATTTTGCTTGTGCAACCATCTTTAACCCTCAAAATTTGTCTGTTCTTACTATTTCTATTGACTGCTGTGGTACAACGTTGCAATAAAATAGAATGGCGGGGAAAGCCTTTTCCATTTAGCAGAGGATGCAGCTTTTATCGGTTGGAAATTGTAAATGGAAAGAAACAAATAATGTGAGTTGCATGCTACTCTCTTGTTTTGACTCCGAAAGTTAATTTTCATTATTGCAGAAGTAGTTCTGTGTTTTCAATACATCTTTTCCATGCTTTGCTTATCTAAGAAGGGAAACATTTTTACTCATAGGTTGTATGTTAACTCTAATCTAATCTTTTGAACTGCAGATATGGTCGAGACAGTGTGGAACCCTCAATCAAGCCCGGGGAGACGGCCTTGGTATGTCTCTAATACTTGCGAACCCTCAATCAAGTCCGTCCATTTTGTGGAAACCATAGATATACACTGAATTGTTTTTTTTTTCTCGTACCACTTGTCGCTTCTTACAAATCCTAAAGGATTATGAATCAACTTCGACATTCTTATAAACTAGACCAGTGGGTGTGGTGGTGCCTAAGTCAAGGAATCTGATCGGTAATGAGACTGATGTTAAATCAGTTTATGCACGTAACCACGTTCCATTGGATGTTAGAATCCCAATGTTCCTCATTCATGTCCTGTTTCTCTGATGTTGCCCACTTTTAACTTTTGTGTACTTCCTCAACCTTTTTAATTGTATGAAATTGCAGATTGCTATTAAGGGAGTAACTTGGCTGCTGCAGCGCTTTCCTCAGCTTGGAGACCAGTTATGAAAATCCGGAAAAAATGAGTTCATCTGAAACTGTGACCAGATAGTGTGATTCTTCAATCTAGTAATGTGGATGGTATGGTACATAGCTCTATCCTGAATTCGAGTAATTTGAACTCTACCTGCGTTTGTTGAAATGAAGTGTCTTTTTGTCTTTGAATAAGAAAGCAACAGACATCATGTATTTCATCACCAACGGCGATATTCCATTAAAGGCCTGTAGGTGGACTTTAACCTTAAAAAATACAGGACAATTGAAAGTGAAGAAGATAGTCCAATGTGCAAACTATTTTTCTTTCACCTAGGGTGGTCTTAATTTCATTTTTTTGTTGAAAGGTCTTGAATACATTTACAACCCTAAAGTCATGCCGGCCTCTGACCACATATTCTTAAAAATTGAGGGAATCGTGTTCTCAAAAATTAAGAAGCCAGAGGGGCTTTTTGTTTCTTTGTCGAAATTAAGGGCTCTCTGTTGGAAAGTGATGCCTTGTTTATACGCATAAGACTTTTTTTTTGTTGAGTTATACACAGACTTGGATTTTTTTTTGATATTTTGCCTCTTAGAAAATATTATTGTCCTATTAACACACCTTTTCAGTTGTAACATGGATTTTTGAAGTATGGGTTAGTTAATTCACCAAATTTTGATGTTGAGTACTTGTACGAGCCTAATGGAAATATGTGGGATCGTGTTGAAAAGAGCTTTTAATATGCTATTTTGGTTGTTATATTATTATTTCCCTCTACCATTTGTGTTCTTCGTGAATTAGAGTTCTTTTGAGTTTGCAACAATGCAAACTTGCCAATGGAGAAGTTGGAGAAAACTAAGGTTGTGTTTGATAGGAAATGAGGGAAAGGAATAAATAAAGAGAAAGTGTTTCATGGAGAAATATTTTCTTTAGGAAAATGACGACGAAAGATTTATTTATTTGAAATTTTGAATGAAGCAGTAAAGAAGAGAACATGTTATAATGGAGTTATGGAGGGAGTAATGGTTATGGAAGAAATCATGGAGTTATGGAGGGAGTAATGGTTATGGAAGAAATCAACCATTTATTTTGTTCATAAAACTTCTGTTCTTTTAGTTATTTTTATACATTGAAACAGAGCTTGAAAGAGTTTTTTTTTGATGAGAGAGCTTGAAAGAGTTGAAAATGGAAATCTGAAGCAATTATTCCACACACTGGTTGATGATAAACCCAAAATATAAAAATAATCAACTATTTACTTTTTTCTTTAGAAATCTCCTCATCTCAAACTCTAGATCATGCTTACAAAAAAAAACTGATGTCGTTTTTATAGGACAACAGAAGAATACTATTTTACATTCAAACTCTCTTCATTTAAAAAGAGCTTTAGATAGAGGAAGTTACTTCACTATTGGAAGTGAGCAAAGTACATCAAATCAGTGGTTTAGGAAGTGGGAAAGACGAAATATACGTGCAAAATAGGAGACAGAGACATTAACATATTCTCATGGGATACATGAGTGAAACTTTTTCTTTCTCTAAAATGCCCATCTAGATTGATACTAACCAAGTGTCCATGCCCATTTCCTTTCTAATTTCCTTGACATATAAATTCTACGATAATAACACAAAAAAGATTTAATGTACTAATCAACGAGTATGACAAAAGGGTTTTTCTCTTGTTTTGTCTTCTAATAATTATTTTTTCATTAAAAGAATTGATTCTCAACCAATTTGGTTTATTAACCAATAATATCTTCTATAAACAATTGTACTCACGAAAATGGAATATTTCTTTTGAATGTTTCTCCACACCTTCTTCAATTGATTGTTCGTCATACAACACGTAACCTGGTCTTTCATACAACACGCAACCTGATCTTTCATGAAGTTTTGCATCCTTACGGAGGACAACAGTTGATTTATTATAAAAAATTAATGTTGTTGTACTAAGTTGTTCACAGTTCCCTCGGTTCCATAAAATTGGTTTACTACCAAACCTAAATTCAAAATCTAAAGTACTTTTGTTATCATACAAATTCCATGTCAAGTAACTACATGCGTAGCCGAAATATTAATTCAAGTATTTAATTCATAAAAAATTTCATAGTCAATTGTATTTTCCACACACCGTTAAATTTTCTTTATTGCCTTTCAATTAGTAGTGATAGTTTCCAATAGATATACTTACAAATTTGTTTTTCTTTTTGTTGAAACACTTACAAAACTTGTTGCGAACCGATGTAAAATACACAAATTTCCAACAAACTTGAACCTGAAGGAATTCCAAATCGCTACATGCGTAGTTGACAAGATTAAATCAAATATTTGCTAAAACATTCCATAGTCAACTGCACTTTCCACGTCTCGATCAATTTTCTTTATTGCCCCCAATGAGAAAGAGTGATGGGTTTCAAAAAAATCTACTCAACAAAATTTACTTTCAATATGATACATGATCGTGCAGTTATAAACCCTTATAAAATAGATCAAATGTCCAACCAAACTTGAAGCAGAAGGAATTAACACTATTTATTTCACCATTTTTGTTAGGCCAGCGCTTTGGGGTAGCAAAATAGTTTTCGGGGTGTGAAGACTTGGTCAAAAATTAGTCAGTTTTGTTTGACAATTTTATTTAAGGAGAAAGCAAAATAGCTTCTCCACCTCAGCTCTCTCTCTCCACCTCACTTCTCTCTCTCCACCTCATCTTCTCTCTCCCCACCACTCTCTCTTCCTCCTCTCTCTCTCTAAAAAACTTTTTTTTTTTTTGCTTCTTCTCTCTCTAGAACAAATCTAGAGAGAGAGAGAGGATCTGTTGAAGGTCCTGTTCGGGACCTTCATCAGATCTGATGAAGGTCCCGAACAGGACCTTCAACAGATCCTCTCTCTAGATATGTTCTAGAGAGAGACAAGAAGAAAAAAGAAAAGAAAAAAAAAGTTTTTTAGAGAGAGAGAGAGGAGGGAGAGAGAGTGAAAATATATTTTTTTTAATGGTCGCCGACCTTGTCGGAGAAGAGAGAGAGGTGAGGTGGAGAGAGAGTGAGGTGAGGTGGAGTGTTTTTTTTTATTTCCCCTTAAAATTTATTTCCCCGGAAAATTTCTAAAATTCTACATATTCCCTTTAAAATTTCACACCCCGAAAACTATTTAGCTTTCCCCAAAGCGCTGCCTTTTTGTTAACTTTAAACTTTTGATATACGTACTTGAAACTGGATTTACATATGTTATTATGAATTTTTCAACAAAAAATTGGGCCAAGACCCATCTTAATTTTTTTTAGTGGAAAAGACAAATTATATTTTCTTTCTGTTAATAGCTAAAATTTTGTATTTTTTTGTTGCGAGGTGTTGTAAGGTATTGCAAAAGTGTTGCGAAGTAGTTGTAAGGTGTTGCAAGGCGCTCCAAAACTGTTGCAAAGTTGTCACAAGGTGTTGCAAAGCTGTCACAAGGTGTTGCAAATTTAAAAAGTACTAATGGAGCTGAAGACTAAAAAAAATTGACTGGTCCTTTTTAACCGAAGATCCAATTTTTTTATGGAGTTTTAGTCAAATTTCCCCTTTTTTTAATATCTTTCTTTTGCGTTCCTTTCTTGTGAAATAAAATTTCTTCATGAGATAGATGAATTTCGATAACAAGAAAGTGATGCAGTTTTTCCAAAATATGTCATCTCAAACTCATTCGCTACTGATACTTTAAAATCTTTTAATGCTTTTCAGTCATTCCCAATAAAATTAGGATTGTTTGATTTTACCCCTCAGTAATTGGTAAATCAATTTACCCCCTCAGACTTACTATTTTTGTAAAAAACACTAAGACATTGTTTAATGCGCGAAAAAGAATATGACTATCAAGAAAAGCAATCTAGTGATGTGATTCTTGCATTTGTAATACTGTACTGTGTCCGACAATTGTATAACTTTTAGGGACTTTTTTGTCCATAGATTATTTAATTTATTTCAATTCTGAAGAAACTTTTTTTTTTCTAAAGCGCTTGCAACAAACTTTACTAGGAGCAACGGCCAAAATAATTGGGGTCATTATCGATTAACTCACCATCTTAGAATCCGATCGAGGGCCAATTACCCATTCTGAAAAAAATATATGAAGTTATCTCCGAAGTGATTGCCATGAACGAATTGGGGATGGCTATCGGACCCTATTATATAGACATGGTACAATTGCTTCAGATGTATATTAGCTCATCTCTAACAATTTTCAAATTTTTCTCACTAGTGGAGGTAAATAACAATTTTCTTACTTTGATAGCCAAGTACAAGGATTTGTCTAATTTATCATCCCACGTACACCAGTGGCTTCCGCATCTATCTTTGATCAAAATCAATGTGGACGGATCTTTCAAGGACACGGAGGCTTCAACATTTGCCATTGCTAGAAATCACAGTTGAGAGGTAGTGGGTTCAATTTCAAGAAGGTTTTCACCTTTATCGCCGCTCTATAGTGAGGTTATGGGTTTCTTGCTAGGGTTAGATCTGGCAGAACCCCTAGGGCAGGAAGAGTTTATATTGGAGGGTGATTCATCCTCAACCGTTGGATTCTTATCTGATGAACATCCAATAGTTTCGTGGCAATTATCTGACGAGGTGGGAAACATTTCGTGGAAGGCTAAGATCTTTACGCGTGGATATCATCCACTGCCCCAGAATTTGTAATATCGAGACACACAATTTAGCGCAAGCCGCTTTAGTCCCTCAAGACTGATCCATTCTTATTCAGTTCTTTCAGTTAACGGTCGTAATAGTTTGTCTTTGATTTAGTTTTTTTATTTTCTCCTTCTTGTACCAAAGACAATTGTTTCGATTATTAAAGAAAGTCTAAACTTGTTCGAAAAAAAAGGATTTTGAGTTTCAAACGGATTACTGTTCTTTTGCATTATACAACATGACCCGATGCAGTTTTAGGACAGTCATAGCAAATTAGGTTATGACATTCCTCGGGAAAAATTGCCAATAGTATTGTCAATGCAAAGGAAGTACGTGCCATGAAAAACTTTCAATGTAAGAAAAAAATTTGTCTTAAAACTTTATGTGGAGAAGGACTATGATAGGGTGGGTTGGAGCTTCGCTTCACACTAATCTATTTTGTGTTAGAAAATTTAACCGTAAAATCATAACCTTATCATGCTTCTAATACGATTATGATCAAACTAAAATAATGACCTTAAATTTATAGCATAAACTCCATTAGATTCAAAGAGTTAAAGAAAACATAAGCGGAAGAGTACCTTTTGGTCCATAGCTTTATGTAAATGTCTTTATTGGGCTGATATAGTCTTTCATTTGGTTCTTCTTCTCCTTGGAATTTCTCTTGTGATGAAGGGACGCCACATAAATTAGAGATATTGAGAAGAAGCCCAAATGGGGACCATAACCCTTATTTATAGACTTTTATTTCTAATTTGACCCCTCATCAAATTAGAAATCACTTAATGGTCTCTATACGTTTATTCCATGACACTTTGATACCTTTCGTCAAACGTTAATCGTATTAGATCACCATTTGACTTGACCATACTTTAAGATAGCAATACGCACACCTTTACATATGTGAGCCCACATATGTTCATGTGTTGGATTTTTCCAACATTTTGGTATCGATGGATCTGATTGGTAATGAGATGAATGTTAAATTAGTTCATGTATGTAAGTAAGGTGCTGTTTGTTTTTTTACTTGTGTCTGAATCTGAATTTGCTGAAAATGAATTGTCTGAATTAAATTTGCTGAATCTGAATTGACGTAATTCTTTGGCAAGTTGGATGTTTGTTTTCTCATCTGAATCATAACATCTGAATTAAAAAAATTGACCTTTATACCCCTATTTGAATTTTTGAAAAGAAAACAAACAAACAAACCCCTAACATCCCTCTCCCTCATAAAAAGAAAACCCTAAATAAAATAAAAACCTTGAACTTTCCTCTCTGGCAGTCCGTCTCTCTCTTCTCTCACTCTCCGGCGAGAACTCCCTCTCTCCGTCAAGATTTTTCTCTCTCAGGCCGTGGTGAGATTTGTCTCCCTCTTTTTCTCTCTCAGTTTCTCCAAAGAAGGTTCAATCTCTCCGTCTCTCTCGGTTCCTCCGTCACTGAAGATCCGGCGAGATCTATCCCTCTTTCTCTGTCTAATTGAAGATATAACAGTTTTCGGTTTCTATATCTCTTTCTTTGCCGAAGATGGGCAGAGTCAAACCCTCGCCAGATCTGGCGAGGGTTCCGTCTTTTTCTCTGTATTTTGTGGTGTTGGGAGGGTGGTTGTTCTATAGTGATGGTGGCTGTCTGGATTGTGATGGATTTTCGTGGGTTGTAGTGGTGGTTTTTGGATGGTCGCGGTGGTTTTTTGCCGGTGTTGGTGGTGGTTTCTTGCCGGTGTTGGTAGTGGTTTTTTGCCGGTGGTGGTGGTGATTTTGTTGGTGGTGCTGGTGGTTTTTAAGTGGTGGTGGTGGTGGTGGTAAAATTGTGGACAAAATCCCGTCATTTAACAAATTTCAGATGTTGAGACAATGTTTCAGACTTGTTTTTAAGTCTGAAATTTATGGCTTCTTTTTCAGCCAATTCAGACCATAATCTTAATCAGCTAAACTTTCAGATTTTTTTAAATTTGAAAACAAACATCTGAAATCTGAATTGGCTTGCAATTCAGATTTCAGATATGAAAATAATAAAAAACAAACAGCACCTAAGATGTAACAAAGTTTCCTGGGATGTTAGAAACCCAATATTTATTATTTATAAACATTCCTGTGCAGTCGACCACCTTAACATTCGTGTACTTCTTCAGACTTTTTTTTAGTTATATGAAAATGAAGTTACAAATAACTATTAATGGAGTAAGTTGGTTGTTGCAACCCTTTCCTCAGCTTGGAGACCAGTTATAAAAATCCGGAAGAAGTGAGTTCATTCGAAACTGTGACTAGATAGTGTGTTTCTTCAATATATTAGCGTGGATGATATAACCAACATAGCGTTGTCCTAATATCAATAGGTGGCCAATACGCGGACAATCGTTTTTCTTATACGGACAACTATCTTATGTGGACAACCCAAATAAATTAAATTTTTTATATGGACATCAGTTTCTAAGGGGACAACTCTCTATTATTTTCACTCAAGACCTCTTAGAATCAGATGTATTATTTGATGACCTCCCTCTTTCTCCATAAACCCTAGTTTAGTCGTCACTTCTTCTATTACTTGCTCTTCATCATCACCCAAATTTCTAGAGAGATAAATTTCTTGGAGAAGCATTGGTGGTTATGGCATCAAACAAAAACAAGGGAGTTGCTGTAGAATCTTCCCAAACGTAACATACTTGAAGAAATACAAACACCAAAACAGGTAATGACCGAAAAACAAAAGATAATTTCGTGGTACGTATAACAGAACATAAGTTGCCTCGAAAATCTGGCAAGGGCCCGCCCGATACCCGAGAAACTCGAAAAGTTTGACGGACTTGGACGAGTTTTGGACACTAGGATTTTTTAAATTACCCGCCCGATTAAATCCGAAATCCCGAATGGACAAAGAGTTTAAAAGCCCGACCGACCCGACCCGATGAATGACATGAACCCGACCGCCCCGACCCGGACCGATTCCTACCCCTACCATACGTAGTGTTTTGTATTTTCCTTAGACATAAAAGCACATGTTATTGTGAACGATTTTCCTGTTGAAGTTGTGGTGACGGCCTGAAGTAGAGGGTGCTTATACTGATTTGTTTTGTACGTGCAGTCAAGGATCAATATCTGAGGAAAACATTGAGCAATATCTATGCACTTTGAATGCGCGAAAAAAAAGATCTTTCACCTGATTAGAGTTCTCCTCACACCTATACTTCACGAGATAGTGATAATCAGTTGACAACTTCATAAATGCAATGCTGATCGCCCTTCCCTCTGATTTACTCTCAACTTTGCTCTCTCGTTGTACAAAGTTACCATTGAAGCAAGACATTCTGAGTTATGCTTTTGGAGAAGCAACAAAAGTTCTTTGGGTTGCAATCCAACTTCTGTCAGTTTCGAAACAAGTTCTCGTTCATCATCCTTCGACCGAGAAACAAATGCATGACCTGTGAGATTTTGCGCCAGCGCGTGGTTGTGACGTCCATTTAATACTTCAACACACCACTTGTCGTATTCCAAATATTTTACTCTGATAGAAAAAGGACAATCACACTTTGAAGAACTTGTGCGTCACTTTTTGGCGAGGTCTGTGTTGGACTTGAAATTTTTCGCCTTGTGACTTGCATATGTACCACCCCTAGAACACCTTAGCAAGCTGAATGACCCTTTGCCTTCATTGTTTTTGTTTCTTCCGGATCTTTTAACTAGGACGAAGAGATTTTTCTTCCCTTTCGTCGTGCACCATTCAACAACTGACTCTCTTGACTAAAAAAACTATAAAATTAGAGAAATATTTCCATCAATTCGTATGAATGAAGTATTAAAAAATATACGAAACATAAGTAAGAGAATCATACCCTCTCAGTTATGAAGTGTTCACGAAAGTAAGGAAATTCTGCTCTTAAAGGTATGGCCTCGTCTCCAAGCGATGATGTTTGTGAGTCAAATTGGGTGCTCTATAACACAATTTTAAAGAATAAACAAATGGGATCGGAAAAACAAACCATTCTGATTTTAATTGTACTTTGCCAATTTCGTAGCAAAGTACAAGAAATTAAACCATACTTTCGTGGGAAAAACCCAGAAAAATTAGGAATTTTCGAGGATTTCCCACGAAATTCTGGGGGGATTATACTTCACCCCGATTTTTTGTCATGAGATTGTTTTGTATTCTTCCAAACCACCCAAACGAAAATTGTTTTGTATTCTGGGGGGCCGTACAGTACTTGCACGAGCCTAATGGAAGTATATGGAAAAGTGTAGAAATGATTATAAACGAGATATTTGTGAGAGGATTGTAGTGAGCTTTAAATATTCTACTTTGGCAATTGATCTTTTTCCTATATCTTTTTTTATTAGATTTCTTGGGTTTTTAACAATTCAAACTTTGAGGGCACATGAGAAATTGGAGAAAACTAAAGGCTTATTTTCCATATATCCTTTTAGATTTGGGTAAGTTTACAAAGAACAACAATAGGAAATCCACATATGTTGTTTTAGCATGTCAAAACATGTATGGCTTTATGATTTGGATTTGATCTCAAAGATAATAAGGGGTTGGTTGAGCTCAAGTGTACTAGAGTTGTAACTTGAAGACCAAATTAAACAAGAGTTTAAAGGAAGTGTAATGAATTAAATTGTAGCAGAATAAATAGGAAAATCTGTTATTCTCTCTCTCAGTCTTTAACTACTTCTTTCTCTTTGGTGAAAAAGGATCAGTTAATCAAATCCACATTAACTCCCCACAAGACAAAATTACACAAGAACGCCAAATTAAAGACCAAAAGCAGAAAATTTCGATTTTGATTTTGATTTTGACACTGTGCCTTGTGGTATTTGTCCCAGGTGGGGTTATCTAGTTAGAAATTGCTTCTCTCCAAGACTGATACGGACTTTTTCTCTTTCACATGTTAGCTGTTCTCTCTAAAATTAGAAAAAAATGTAGTTCGTTACATTCTTCAAATGGAGTAGTGAAAATGGAAGAGGAATGAGAATTCACATAGTTGAATTGCCAAGTGTTTTGAAAACATCGAAAAGCGTTCAAAATGGTCAACTGAAAAACCTTGAGTCCTCATCTAACACTTTGGGTATTTTAGATGGAATTGGAACACGAGAAGTTAGTTTTTTGTAATTTTGCTTGTGCAACCATCTTTAACCCTCGAAATTTATCTCTTCTTACTATTCATATTGACTGCCGTGGCACAACGTTGCAATAATACAGAATGGCAGGGAAAGCCTTTTCCATTTAGCAGAGGATGTAGCTTTTATCGGTTGGAAGTTGTAAATGGAAAGAAACAGATAATGTAAGTTGCATGCTACTCTCCTGTTTCGTCTCCGCAAGTTAATTTTTAATATTGCAGAAATAGTTCTGTGTTTTCAATACATCTTTTTCATGCTTTTCTTATCTAAGAAGGGAAACATTTTTACTAGTAGATTGTATTTAACTTTAATCTAATTTCTTGAATAACAGATATGGTAGAGACAGTGTGGAACCCTCAATCAAGCCGGGGGAGACGGCCTTGGTATGTCTCTTATACTTGAGAGCCCTCAATCAAGTCCATCCATTAGATGGAAACTGTAGATATACACTGAATTGAATTTTTTTTCTCATACCACTTGTCGATTCTTGCAAATCCTAAAGGATTATGAATCAACTTTGACATTCTTATAGACAATTCTTCTGTGTGATAACCGTTTGAAAAGAATTTTGCCGTTCTTATAGTTCTTTTCTGAGTTTTGCCATATAATAGTTTCGAAGTAAGAGACAGAAGGCAACCCACCACCATTCCAACAGATCTTGTGGAGTTGGTTTTTGGTTTGTAATACAAGACGGGGTCCCATAACTCATATACAAGGCACTTAGTCTACATTGCTTATGGGGACCTTCCGGACTACCTTGTCTTGCATATCGGCTAGGCTTCTGCGTTTGGTGCCAATATTGGTCAGGTGGAAAGCCTAGGATGGTCTATGGCAAGACCATGCCAAGCAAAAACCTTGTTTTACGTGAAACTAGATCAGTGGGCATGGTGGTGCCTAAGTGAAGGAATCTGACTGGTAACGAGACTGATGTTAAATCAGTTTATGTACGTAACCACGTTCCATGGGATGTTAGAATCCCAATATTTCTTATTCATAACTTGTTTCTCTGATGTTGCCCACTTTGTAACTTTTGTGTACTTCCTCAGACTCTTTTTAATTGTATGAAACTGCAGATTGCTATTAACGGAGTAACTTGGCTGTTGCAGCGCTTTCCTCAGTTTGGAGATCAGTTATGCAAATTCGGATGAAATGAATTCATCTGAAACTATGGAGTTCCAGATAGTGTGATTCTTCAATCTAGTAATGTGGATGGTATGGTACATAGCTCTATACTGAATTCGAATAATTGGAACTCTACCTGCGGTTGCAGAAATAAAGTGTCGTTTGTATTGAAAAAAAAAGTGTCTTTTTGTTTTTGAATAAAAAAGCAACAGACTATCATTTATTTCATCGGCAAGGGCGATATTCCATTGAAGGCCTGTAGGTGGACCGTGGACCTAACCTTAAAAAGTAATAAACAGGACAATTGAAACTGAAGAAGATAGTTCAGTGTGCAAACAATTTTTCTTTCTGGAGTGGAGCATCAAAACCAAACCTTTTGCAAGAATTTCCAAGCTGTCCTTGTAAATCTGCAAATTTACCTAAGAAATTTCGTGGGAAGGTGCTAGAAATTAAATTTCCCGAAAAGCTTCAAGGAACTTCTATAGAACTTCAGAAATAAATAGTTACCAGGAACGGGATAAGCTCCGGTACGAATATGGGGTCAAATACGGCGTACGGTAGTTAGACATTTCCGATTTGGTAGGAGGTCTAATTATTCGCAAAATTTATGCAATATATATGTACTAGTTATAGCCCGTGCCTCCGGCACGGTAAAAATCTAATTTAAATCAGACGAATATGGTGTAGGTTTTTTCATTTCTAATAATATTACAACATGAGGTTGAAATTTCGTAGCGAGACTGTAAAGCTTATCTTAATGAACAAACTGAAAATCAAGACAAACGAAAGAATGTCGAGTTCCCAACCAAACAAAGTAAGAGAATGATATGCCCCCTATTTAGACTAAAGTAGGTACTGCAAATCCTGTGAAAGAACAAAGACCATATAAAAATTCAGTGGGAGAGAAAAGAGAGAGGTTATCCATACAAGAAAAACAACAAATGCAATATATTTAAGTCGTAATTATAATAGTATCTAAGGATATTTAATGTTTAAAAATGACCTTCCATATTGAATTTTGTTTGTCCGTTCAATCATCATTCATGATAATTCATAAACAGTTCCTCGTGACCAAAATTGGATTGCACGTACTATGTAAAAACATATTTTTCAAACTTAATAACAACACATTTAAAAATTGATAAAACAGACAACAAAACATTTACTTGTGTATAAACGTTTCTCATATAGCGACCGCTTGGAACATAAAATAACCACAAAACAAAATGAGCAATTGTATCATCACGAACCTACTTTTTCATTTTCTTTTCTTCCCTTTTATCTTCTGTTCAAATCCTCATGATCAAATTCATTTCACTTTTTCACATTAGCCAGAGAGAGGGAATGCATGACCAATCGACATGTTGCATCTATACGTGCTCTCGTCCCACTCTTGTGTCATAAAATTGCAGCATCTCTTGACAAACTTAACAACAACCTTGAGATTAAAATGTCATCACACTCTAACTTTATACAACTTTAGCTTATAAAAGCAACCACAATGACATATTTTACACCAGATACAACAGAAAGTAACATCTAGAACTCAATTTTCACGGCGTTTTATTAAAATTAGTATTGGCAATTGTTCAAAAACATTGATATCCTATAAAGTAACAATTACTAAACCCTAAAACAGAGAAAGAGTAAGAACTAACCTTTTGAGATGATGAGCTAAGTAATCCAAACCAAAATCAGACTCCTCATCTGAGTAATCCGCAAAAGCACATTGACCATTCTGCAACTTCTGTTGCAGCGGCTGCTGCTGCTCTTGATAGTAAGGAAACAAATTAATATTACTACATTACTTTTTTAGGGATTAAACCACCACCACCACCTTGATTATCTGGGCAGTCAAAGTGAAGAAAACGAATAGATGAGATACTTTCAGACGACGTTGAAGAAGAAACAATTATTGACCTTAATCGATGAGGAGGAACATAAACAAAATAATAACCAACAGTATGAAAAAATCAATGTAAGAAACAACAAACTAATATACTATAAATATGTTTTCCATAGTACTCCAAAAGCATCATAATTACTCGAAATGGTAATTTCGAGTAAAATGAATGCAATCCCCTTCACTCAGTAATCTTATGATAACAGGTTTTTCTGACCATCTCTTCTGCTATGCCTACATAAGTTTAAGTCCCAAACCAGCAAAGAAACACGAGCCCGTTTGGCCACATTTTTCCAAGCAAATACAACCTTAGAAACTGAAGCAATTCTAGTATCAAGGCAACTCGTCCCTGAAGAATCAAACCCATCACATGAACCATAGAAGAAGAAATGAAAATGTACCAAGACATCTCAATCACACACAGGGAAGACAGTATACCAATACACACTTTAGCCTATTATGCTTTTAATAAGTAATAACAATGTAACTTGTTCATGGTCGAGGCCGGGGGATTATACTCGTAAGTGATATAATTTCACCACTCTGTTATTTCCAAATGAACCAAAGGCTAACGCCATATTGCATAAAAAAACAGCCGAGGCCAGACACTGCTAAATTATAATAATGACAAGTGACATGGTGAAATTATGAGATTTTTAAGACCCACAAACCAGTACTATTATCAACCCTCAAACATGGATATACCACCTCTTTTTCTTATTAGGAATCAATCTTCATCTCCTTATACTCTACCCCAGGATGGGGTTCTAACAATCCATAGCCGAATTCATGAACAATTTTCACATAATCAAGACTTGTCAACAGAATCACTTCTCTCTGAGGCAATTTTTCATCAAAGATGCCGATTTTACTGAACGATGTGCCCATAAAGTTGCTGCTTCCCTCACTCAAGTTACATGACTTCCTTGACTTTGTTGTCTTTAAGGAGTTGTGATTAGTGTCAATTTCATCGCTATTTTTTATCTTGGCAACTACCAATTCGAAAATCTTACTTTGGCAAAATCCATAACCAGGTTAAACGTGAAGATGGAATTAATAGTGAAGGGAATAATGTTCAAGAAGCTAACAGTAAATAATTGATATTTGAATGCCCACAATCCCCAAATCATGAGAACCTAATATCACCAAACTCCAACCAAATAACCATAAACTCCAACCAAATAACCCTAAAACTTCATTAAAAGAAGACTAAAACTTCAATCAACGTAAGTCATGAAATGACATGAAAGAAAGACATTAAAACATAAAAACAAAGCGAAGAAAAGCTCTGAGACAACATATGGTACCTATGAACATGTCAACCAGAAGATAAACCTTCAACTCTGCCAAAGAAACAAAAAGATTAGAGAGAAAGTTCAAAATTTTTCTTCTATGTAAAGGTTAGAGTCTGATGATCATTAAACAAAAGCAAAATTGATCGTAACTGCTAAATTATAATCAAAACCCTAAACACCTGCACCCGAAAAGAAAACAATTAAAAACTATTAGAAAACCATTAAAGACAAAGGAAGGAAACCCTGAATCCCTGAACCAAGAAGATGAAATTCTTCTGCCAAGAAATGAAAGAGGGGTAATTTCATAATTAAAATACATTTGAAAACCATTAAAAACAAAGGAAGGAAACTCTGAAATTCCTGAACCAAGAGGATGAAATTCTTCTGCCAAGAAATGAAAGAGGGGTGATCAATTTCTTCATCAATTTTTTGCCATGAGGCTGTAACGTGGGAAGGAGAAAATAATGGGGGAAGATAAGAAGATAAGGAATTCCATAATCAGTTTTTTGTAACATCACCTCATAAATTTCTTCATCAATTTTTGCCATCAATTTTGTAACGCGGGAATGGAAGGAGGAATAGATAACCGACCAGATTAAAGGTTTAGTCACTTTTTTCTTTGAGTAGGTCAACAAATTAAGGTGGGTAATAGATCTAAAGGTGAGTATCTTATCAAAATAGTAACGGACGGCCCGATTTGTCTTTCGACTTGTCCCCTTCAGCAAAAAACTTTGCGTTTTATATAATAGATATATGTGTGACGTGAAACTTAAAACCGATGAAATATAGATCTCAGTCTCTAATAACTCAAATCAAATAACTAAATCATCTTTCCAGAACAACGATAGTATAATAACTCATGTTTTCATCTTTTTTATCTTCTTCTTTTTCTTAAATTACATAATATTTCCTAGATCCACTATCCCCAAATTTAGTAATAACTGCAGAACCTAAAATTATAGCAATATTCACTCTTTGTAAGTATCATGTTTTCATTTTTTTCTTCTTCTTGGAAATGGATACGCCAGATTTAGCGATCTGATTCGCGTACTCACTCTAAAAAAGTACGATCGAACGGTTCGATCGAAATTCACTCTCTAAATGATGGAATCTAGTAACTTCGGATTGAAAACTGGATTAAGTATAAATTTTTGCGCAATTTCACCTAGGGTGGTTTCAAATTCATTTACAAATTACAACCATGAAGTAATGTCAGAATGTGACCCCACATGCAAAATCAATGTTCTCAAGTTTTACACGAGAATCAGCCTGAATGTGGGTAAAAGCACAAATTCCACTTGGTACTTTTTGTTTGTGAAGGAAGTGTTTAAAAGTCTTTAACTGTGGCTGTGTTATAAATGTGGTTGCCCATAGAAGGGATACAACCAATTGCCAATTGGAGAGTGAGGTGACAGAGTTCAATTTTCTGTTTCGACGAGATTTCTAAAACCAATTACTATCCCAAATTTCTTGTATCAGTTTTTGTTTGTCTCTCTCTCTCTCCCTCCCTCCGTCGATAATATTGACTCTCTTGATAATATTGATAAGTATTCATTTCACATAAGTTCTTTTTTCTGTAAGACTGATAAATTAGTAATCCTAAGAAGAAATTCTATCTATTTTTATAGTCATTCTTTTTCCGTTTTAATTTATCGTAATATTTTTTTAAGATTCTCATATAATATTTGCTAGATAATACGAATAAGAATTTACTATATATATTGTTTAGCAAATTAACAAAAAAAACAAGTTTGTGTGTAATAAATAGTTTTCTGAAGCAAAATAACATAGTTTGATCTCTATATATCTCATTAGAATAAAAAAAAAGAAAAAAAAAGAAACATAGTTAGCAGTGGCGGACTCAGAAAAATTTCTTTTGGGGGGCACATTTTATTATATTAAACAGTTAAAAAAACAAATATCATCACAATGACGAATCGAACTTCGTTAAGAACCTCTATCAAAATTATTTTTAAGTAAATTATTAAAGAAAATGTGTCGTTCAAACTAATGATCCTTGTATGTCATAACAACACTCTAACTAATTAGGCTACAAAATCTAAGTATAAATAGTTAGTGTTAAATTATACAAAAACAAATATATGTGAATTTTATGTTAATAAAAAGACCTTACTAATCTTTAACAAATCTTCATAATCCATATTCTGATTAAGAAAGAAAGAGAAGAGAGATAAGAGTGAATTTAAAAAGAATATAAAAAGAAAATAAACATAAAAATAAAAGATAAAGAGGACATACTGGTACGATCAGAAAATAGAAATTACAAAGAAAATTGAGGTGTCAAAAGTAGGGGTGGGAATCGGGTGGGTTCGGACGGGCTCGGGCACCTATAAGCCGGACTCGGGCAGATCGGGCTCGGATAAGCCGAATCCGCGATTGGTAATCGGGCGGATCGGGCCAGACCAAACTCTCACTATAGGAGCCCGTAGCCCGTCCGAGCCCGACTGCCCGAGCGGGTTCGGGTTTTCATTAATTAAAAAATATAGAAAAAACATTTGTTTAATAAAAAAACGTTATTTATTGTCAAGGCAAATTTCCCTCTTAATGGCATAGATTTTCCAAGCATCTGGAAGGTGTAGTAATGGCAAGAACTCTGCTGATTTCATGGGACATAACCATATTAATCTCAACTCCCTTTACTGTTTTACATTCATATCAATGGGTTTTAATCAAAATTCAATTGATATTTTGCATTTGTACTTCTAATCCCTATACTTATTTGAAATGTTTATCTTCTTTAATGGGTGGAAGTCCATAATTTCACAATGACCAGAAAGTGAACCCATCATATAAATAATCTAACTTCTGCTCAAGTTAAGAAAATACAATAGAATGTGAATAGAACTTGGCAATATCATATTAACCCATTGATGCAGGGGCACCCGGAGTGGAGACTATTTCCATGACCGGACCCGGTCATGGACCAACCGGCCAGAGAGAGTAGATTTAGAAAGTCCTTATTTTAGTATGAGTATTAATTAATTTAGGTTTAGGAATTATGCTATTTTAATATTTCCAATAATTGGAAAGGTCCAGATTTGAGTCCAGTTATTTAGGCAGTTGCAGTATTTAATTATTTAGGAAGTCTAATTCAAGTCTATCTAGGAAAGTCCAGAATCCTATAAAAGGATATCTAGTTTGTCTATTATTTTCAGATTGAAGAGAAAACCCCTTTGAAGTTTAATAAAGTTTAGTATTTTCGAGTTATTTCATCTTTATTTTATCGTTCTTGTTAAGTTTATTCGTCTTCTTTAATTCCGCTGCGTTTCTACATCATGTGGTATCCAGAGCCACCAAAATTTTGGGCTAATGATTCTGGAAATTTTTTTCCAGACCAGTTAACTCCATATCAATCGTATTCTATTCGTCAAGATGATTATATTCAATCAGATTATACTCATCAAGAGATAACGAATCAATGCTCATGTTCATCATGTTTATATGTGAATAACGACTCGTACAATTATCATTGGAATCCGGGAGAAATCGCACGAGAAAATCCGCCACAACCATCTCCTCGTCAATACCAACCGTCACCACCTCCGTACTCTAATCATTCACCACCGCCAAATTCACCACCGTATTCATCATCACCGTCACCAACCCCACCATTGTCTTATACAACTTCACATCCATATTACTCCTATATAACACCTCCGTCCTCATATACACCACCCCCGTACTCTTATACACCACCTCCGTCCTCGTATACACCACCACCGTACTCACAACCATATTCACCATATTCATCGTCCTCGTATTCACCATCACCTCCATCTTCTTATACACCACCACCATATTCACAACCTCTTATACCATCTTCGACACCGCTGATGGAACAACAACAACAACAACAATACGTTCTTCAACCGTATTCATCACCTATTTTATCATTCCATCAGGAAAAAGAAAAAGAAGAGTATGAAGAAGTTGAAGAAGATGTTCACGAAGAAGTTGACGAAGAAGATGAATCTTTCTTAGAAGAAGAAGAAGAAGAAGAAGAAGAAGCGTACGGCGAAGTTGAAGCTGAAGGTAATTACACAATTACTTCATCAGTACCTAACAAAGGTGAATTCTTTTTGGCTGATGTTAACACTCAGTTGAAAAACAAAGACATCACTACCAAGGACAAAGTTGATACAATCTCTAGGGTCTTCACCACTACTACAATTGATGTACCTGCGCCTGGTCTCAAGACAATTTTGAACTTTGTCGATTCGGATCAAAAGTCTGGCAACCTCACCGAACTCATGGCTGGAGTGAACTTCTCCCATGCTGATCTCTTTGCTTCTGTACCTCTGAACGACAACGGTGACAACATCAATCACTTCTTAAATCCTCTTACTTATAATAAATCCTATCATAGAACTACTCTTAAACCACTTCTTAATTGTTCTCATGCATTGAAGAGTAGTACTAACGATAGTGAAATTTGGAGAATTGAAGAAACTCCTGCCTCTTCTTCACGAGGTTCTTCTTTTGTTGTTAGATGTGAAGCTGGACGAATTACTCAACAAGAATTCATGGAGATGGCTTGGCAAACAATTGTTTCTTCGCCCGAAGCGGCAAAAGAGAAGAAGCAACAGATTGTAGAGTCGGAACATCTGATGAAGGCTATTCTGGAGCAGAAGTATGGGCTAGCTCGTCTTAAATTTGCTACAACGGGAATTGATAACACACGTCTTCTAGAAGCTGCTGAGAAGCTCATTCCATGGCACCGGAAGGCGTTGGGTGAATCAACTGGTTCAATGTTGGGGACTGATTTGGAAGATTTGATACAACGCGCTAGGGACTACAAAAAGAAATTCAATGATTCTTTTGTGTTAATTGGGCATTCGGTGCTTGATTTTGTACAAGATCAAAGATCTGGTGAAACTGGCAAGGTTGAGGCAGTCATGAGAATAATAGAACTGTTGCATATTGAGAAAACTAACTTGACCCAACCACATAATAACAAGCCATTGCTTACACACGAGAAGATGATGGCCTTGTGTGTGATATGTGGGGATTTCTTTAATGTGTACAAGGAAGATAAACGAGTTGATTACCCCCGAAACCACTCGAGTGGTGTTGAGATACCTAGTTTGGAAGATTTTGTAACAAGACTGCAAGAAGACCAAAAGGAGATTTCTTTAGCAAAGGATATCTGGCGAGAGATTATTAACGACGAATCACACTTCGATAGTAGAATCATACTTTGGTTACGACGAATTCTTAGTGAATACAAAATCGACCCTAAGCTTCCATACACGGATTTGTCAACTTTAGTTCGTCGACAACATGATATGTTAACTCGGGGATTTCGTAAGTTGCCATATTATGATAGAATTATATTCTATAAACTTCATGAAGATGAACGTGGGAAAGTATATTTTGGGTTTCATATCAATACTACACGTTTCCACCTCGAAATCATAATTGAAGTTCGTTACTTTTATATTTTGGATCTTACTGACAAATTTTGGGAAGATGGCGAGATGAATGTTCTTGAATTTCTAATGTTAATATTGCGAGAATCAGTGGCATATGAGATTGGGAACGAAGTTGGCGATTTCTTGCAATTTAGTATTCTTCACATTCTTTGTAAAATTCGTTCGAAGTGGGAGTTACGAATCGCCTTGGTGGTATTCATCGTATGCGGGTCCATCAAATTAATTTCTTCGTCGAAACGGTTCGGGACGAACCTCGTGGGAGAAGGGGAAGCTGATGCAGGGGCACCCGGCGTGGAGACTATTTCCATGACCGGACCCGGTCATGGACCAACCGGCCAGAGAGAGTAGATTTAGAAAGTCCTTATTTTAGTATGAGTATTAATTAATTTAGGTTTAGGAATTATGCTATTTTAATATTTCCAATAATTGGAAAGGTCCAGATTTGAGTCCAGTTATTTAGGCAGTTGCAGTATTTAATTATTTAGGAAGTCTAATTCAAGTCTATCTAGGAAAGTCCAGAATCCTATAAAAGGATATCTAGTTTGTCTATTATTTTCAGATTGAAGAGAAAACCCCTTTGAAGTTTAATAAAGTTTAGTATTTTCGAGTTATTTCATCTTTATTTTATCGTTCTTGTTAAGTTTATTCGTCTTCTTTAATTCCGCTGCGTTTCTACATTAACCCATTTCCGAGGAAGTCTCTTGAAGATAAAGAATCCCCAAATCAGAAAACACACCATTTTTAGGTTTATGGTTTTCTCCAACCATTATGTAAACCCACATTTGAATAGAGAGATCAGGTAATGAATGAGTTAAGGAGAGAAACGTAGAAGTTTTTGCCGGAAGTACAGAGAAACATAAAAATTAGGGTTTCAACAAATCTAGAGTTTTTTAAGAGAAGGTAAGAGAAAGATAAACAAAACCATCTCAAATCAAACAAGAACACATAAAGAAAAAAAAACAAAATTATACAATTACTGTAAACCCTAGATCCTTTATAAAACCTTAAAAATCAAAAAAAAAGAAACAAACTAACTACATAATATAGATACTTTCAACTAATTTCTAAGATGAGATGAATGGTTTAACCGCGTCATTTGATTGTTAGATCATCTGCGTATACCCAAGTCTCAACATCATCTTTCACTTTTAATAAATTAGTAATGGAATCATTGTCTCTGAGACGTCATCCCAAAAGTAACTCTTAGTATTGTAGGGATTTAAACCCTTATACTAGTGTTTACAGCGGAAATAAGACATCTAATGTCTACACTAGTATCCCCAGGATCACATGCAAAACTAGTAATTAAACTAATGGAGATAATAGATTACCTTAATCGCTTTTCCCTTGAACTAGTTGAATTGATTGAAGAAGACCAAGAGCTTCAAGTGTAGCTCCTCTACTTGGGACACGAGCAATCAATTTGATCTCCCACCTCGTTGTATAGCTAGCACACCAATGGTGGTTGGAAAGAAGAACACCTTCTTCTTTGACTAGATAGATAGTTAATGGGAATTAGCTCACTTTCTCCTCTCTACTTGATGTGGTAGAGTAAGAAAGCTTAGAGAGAAATTCAACACCTTATTCTCTGCCCTAAGAGTGTTTATATAGAACCCTAATAAGAATCCACCACCTTTTAGGTTTCCCAAAACACCCTTTAGAATAAGATTTAGGGAAATAGTCGAAAATAGCAACTATTGGTATTTTCTCAATTCCCTAAGGATATGACGTTCAAATCCAGCCAAAATTGGCAGATTTAATTTTCATAACATAAGGAAACGTCCCTCCAAAAATCAGCCCAATCCGAGCCCTAGAAGTGCCCGAATCGGCTAAGGCCCAAAAACCCTGTTTTTGGCCTTTTTGTACTATCTTTGCCTAATTCCTTTTTAGGCCTATGAGATATGTTTATGGGACACTCCCATGATTATATCTCACTCCCACTAGTCATATCCTAGATCAATTTGTCACTCTTATGTGTAACCCGTTGTAGGATCCGATCAAAGTTAGCCGCGAATTACTTCGTAATTCGACGATCGTAGTTGGTCTCTAGCTACAACTCTATGATCCCTAAATAAATCGGACTTGATGATCTTCCACATCAATTGTCCTATCCGACAAATTGTTCGCATTGTCACCTTGGTCGAAGGACATCTCCTTCAACTCCTTCAGACTCCCACTTGGACTTAGAACAAGTGCAATGCCTCGATTCCCATGTCAATTTAGTATCCCATCTGATACGTCACGTCATTCAGACTTTCTTGATATCCGAGTACAACTGTAAAAGACAAACGATTAACTTTTAATCCGTTTGAGCGCGGCCACGCATTTTCAGTTGCTACTCATCAAGTGGCCTTGAGACACTTTGTACCTAATGTGATTAGGGTGACACAATCCATTCTTGCGCTCCCACTTAACTTCATGTCTATCCTGTCCTTCCCAGTATCCGTCTTTATAACCTCCTTTTACGGCGCGGCGTTTGACGGAACCAAAGTCGGACATTCCTTTCATAAGATGAGTGGAGCACTCATGTTTTGAGGAATCTCTCCAATTGTCTTTATGAGAAGTATTGACGTTCATCAGGAGTGATGTACTTCTCATTTGAGGGTTATTTAGTGTATAAACCTTTTACACACCCACGTAGTCGAATAGAATATACTATTCCTATAGCCCATGAAACTGCGCTATCCCATCGACTCCCGTGCTAGTCTTCGTGAGTCATTGTTGTCCATGCAATGACCTGGACCAGGGTTTTTGATAATAAATATTCCAAGTTCACTTAATAGGGTTTCATTCATCAGATCACGTATCTGACAAACCTATTCGGAACGTTTTATTATCGATGGACTGTCGTTTAAATGCTAAACCAAATTTAGACGACTGGTGAAATAACTCTATTATTTCTGATAACGAGAGTTGTAAATCTGAGCCTCTTCCGTAAAACTCCTTTTACCCACTCAATTTTACTTTGTCGAGGTTTTAAAATTATACCTCATGCCTTATACTGTGTATGAATCTCATACTATGTCTTAGGTGACAGTTTAGTTTGACTACCGTGGTAGTCGGTTTTAAACTTTGCTTATTATCAATTAATTTGAAGATTGCTAACTTCAACCTTGATAATATCTAGTAACTTTTACTAGAGTTAAGGCTTTTAATTCTTTGTGTAGTATTTGCAACAGTTTCCGGCTTAAACACTTTAAGCCTACTTTCCTTCCATGTCTGAAAGTTTGCTACGATGACATGTTCAATTTTTGCACTACTTCATCCTTTAGCCTTCTAGGATGTACTAAGTAGTGTTTCGGTTTTCCAATCCGAATTCGGATGTTTAAATGCTAATCATGTCCAACATGATTGACTTTATGTTTTCGAACATAAATGTCTCTCTCATGCGTGCTAGCTCATCGGTGTCTTTTCAGACTCCGAGTTTTGCAACGCCCTCTGTCATGAGTTTTTTGGGTCGAAATCTTTTAGACTTTCCGAGTCTTAGATTTTCTGTTTCGGATCTCAAGCATCTCAGCGTACTGAGTCTCTCTAATCCTATCATCCTTTTGATCTATGCTTATAGATCTTCAGATGCCCAAAATGGCATTTTATCCTTTTGTGTGTGGTCCTTTATTGAGTCAGTTCGTTACTGTTATACAACACCTTATGTCATACTCAATCTTTTGTATGTACTCTGCATACGGACCCGGAAGGTTTGTTTACTCCCACTTACCTTCTTGAAATTTCGTGATACAAGATTTTCTTCATTTCTCAGGAATCAAACTTCTTTGATTGCCTTTTGAATCGAAGATTCTAACTCTTGCGTGCTTTTAATCCGTCGATAGATTTCTGAAGCATGCTTGTGGACATAACTTGATTGGAAGAATCTTTATTCTTCTTGTCTCGTTTCGGGAAACATGAATGTTTCCATCCTTCTCAGTTTTCTATTTTGGAAAACCAATTTAGGTCTTCTGTTGACTTAAATTATCAAGCTTCATGTCTTGACGAGATATGGATTCCACGATGATTTTAGCTTCTAGCCAAAATCTAGAGTCAGTTTCCGTTTCTGCGCAGGTCTTTTATCTCTTCAGAAATAACCTTTATTTTCTGTGTCTTTGAGATTTTATTTTGACCTTTCAGGGCTTTTGAACAACAACTTGGAGTTTATCTCAACTACTTTGAGATATACCTTTAGAGACACTTTCACTCGCTTTGAGAGTTCTCCTGCGAATGACATTCGCATTTGTGCGGTGGGTTTACAAGATCATATCTTTAACCTTTCCTTTTCCAAGGAGTCGCAGTTTGTTGCTCTTGGTAGAATTTAATCGTCTTGTACAAGTTTCATGATTGTTCTTCATGACCCTCCATGATTTTTCATGATTGTTCTTCATGACCCTCCATGATTTTTCTCATGATCGAATTAAATCGACTTGTACTTTTCTCCCACTTATTCTTGTAATAATTAGTGTTTTCTCCCAGACTACTAGGTGTGCTAATTATTAGAAGAATACTATCATGAGCAACAAACACTTTGTTCTCTTGATTGCTTGTGGAAAAAGCCCAAATTTCTTCTAAAGAAATTGCATCGGACTTTAGCTAATTTTGTAATGCTTTTACAAGCTTAGCTGTTAGACGGACTTTGGTAAGTGTGAAAACAATCGTTTATGGAATATGTCCCAAAATATTCGGAAGACTGGCTTAAACCCATCTTTGATCGAATTATGCATAGCAATGTTCGATTACTCCCACTGAATCCACCATCCCTCAGATGTGTTCCATGGAGCGAGTTGGGAAACGTTTTCTCAACTCCTTTGATGTTTATTTAGTATTTGACTCAAGTTTTTATCACTCCAATCTAATCGGATGACTTAAACTCTCTTGTCAAAATGATTCTTTTACTTCGGTTTGTACTTTGTTTGAACCTTTCAAACATTCCGACTTATACTTTATGATTTGTACGTTTCCATACTTCATGAAGTTGTCAGAGTACGTATTTGAAGTTTCTCTCGTTAGCTTCTGCAAGTAAACTTATAGGTCTGCATAACACTGTATGAGTCCTAATAGATTACCAGTCTCTATGCCTTTTGAAAAAGGGTGACTTTGTCAATTCAGTCCTTAAGACCTAATTGACAATGCTGAAGTTTAATGAGTTTGAATCTCTTGATTTTAGCCATTATCAATGTTAACCTTCAGTTAATTTTACCACTGGTTTAAAACATCATATGTTTCTAGAACAACAAAATAACCACTATTAAGTTCTAAGCTAGATCAGAGTCTAAAAGAAGACTTTGATCCCTTTCAGCATCCCTAGCATTACTGCTTCTGCTCCCTCTTGGATCTTTACTTCTTTTAGTCAAGTATGTAATTCCCTTAAGCTCCCACTGAGCCGCTCATCTGGTCTTAAATACCTGATGAAGGAATTTTACGATACTTGTTTTTAACTTTGTTAGCAAGGATACGGAACTGGAATTCATAATTCCATTCCTTTTGTCCTCCAGGTGCTAAAGGTAGTTTCCTTTTAAATGGTCTAGCCATTGTTTTAGAAACATTCACAGTAATGAGGAATACTCTTGATCATGTACTCGGCAACTGCTTTTCTTTGATCAAATGTTTGTCTCACTGGACTGATCCTTTTGCCCTTTTGAATCTCAAGATCTCTTTCTTAGATTCTTTGTACCAAATCTCAAGAACCTTTCTTAGACTGGATATTCCCGTATGTTCTGCTCAGTTTGTTTGTAACAACCTGAGTGACTCATCTAAGGTCTTTATCAATCTTTGTTCAATCGATATTGAATTGGGTGATAGATGTATTCTGCTGTCTTCCCTTAGGATGACTTTCAGATTAGGGGTGTGCAAAAATAGACCGAACCAATCAAACCAAACCAATCCAAACCGGTCCAGTCGGTTTTCAAACCAAACCAAACAACGAGTGGTTTGGTACGGTTGTAAATTTCCAAAAACCAACTGGTTTGGTTCGGTAAGTGGATGCACTTTATAGGAACCATTAAAACCAAACCGAACCAGTCAAGTTCAATTAATATACTTATATAATTATATATTTACATATTTTTTTCTAAAATACATCTATCATATCTCTATAATTTCATACAAATAGATATCTTTCATCAAGTTGCTATAAATAAGAATAATTACTACCCATACAAAACAACAATACAACTACAATATAATGTTACTAGCTAGTATTAGATTAAAACAATTCATGTATCATCAATGTTACTAGCTTCTATATAATATTTCGGCGGGGGACCTGCACATGTTTTCATGTTTCAAATGTTTTTTCGATGCATTATGTTAGTTTGATTGTTTCTCCAGGTTTTTCAGGAGTGTTGTCTTGATTTTATACGTCAATGTATGAAGAAAGTAACTCGGTTCGCCGATTTTCATGGAGAACAAATTGCGTTTAATGGATGGTTTGGTATCCAGTAGTATCCAAACCGCTTATGATGGTTTGGTTAGTAACCAAACCAAACTCTGACCGGTTTGGTAACGGTTTGAAAAATCACTAACCAAACCATGAGTGGTTTGGTAACGGATGACACCAAAATACCGGATACCGAACCAACGAACACCCCTATTTCAGATTGCCTTGGAGGTCTCGTACTTCTCCATTTATGACTTCTGTAGGAATTTCTTCCTTAGTTTGTCTTAATGGTTATGCTAGCATTCATTACTCTTCCAAAGAGAATGTTATACGATTGCTTGCAAATGGCTTTTGACCTTCTCTTGTATGAGTCAACATTAGGATTGGGTATTCTAGTGACCTTCCTTTTGAATCTGAGAACTATTCTCGGATTCATTCTTCCATTCTAGGAAGTGGATCAGCACCTCCCTTAGGTGTGATTCAATGTTGAAATCGTTTCTACGTGTCATCTTAAAAACTACATAAAGAAATGACAAAGTTTTAAAACTCGTTATCGTTTTTGAAAAACTTAGTTTTCCCACATTATTCAATAAAAATCGTCCCCGATTGAATAAGTGATTCCAAGACCCCAGTTCTTCGGAGTAAAGCGGACGAAGGCCCTACCCTTTGACTCCGTCGTTCCGGGTGAGTGAACTACTTCACTGATCATACCTTATGACTCTTGGTTGATAGATTTCATTAATGAATGACTAATCTATCCTTTTGCCTCGAGTATCCAAGACTCTCTTGCTGATCTCGTTGAGTAGAACCATTTAGACGTGTAGGCCTCTTCTATAGACCTACCCGCATTGTCCCAAGGTAGAGGAGGTACTCTGCGAAGGCCGACCCACCTTCCTCGAACAAGGGCGCAACGAGTGTCTTAATCTGGATAGGCGATTACTCAAGATTACGTTTTGGGGACTTTTACGCTAGTCTGGCGTTTGTTATAGTGAACTATTTAGCCTAACTAACATCCACGACATAAAGCGTAAATAAGTAAGTAAATGCGCGCGAGAAAGTAAATCAAGCAGACATGGATCCTAGTATGGCCCCTAACCTAGAAGATCTAATCTCTTTTGGGTTTCTTCTTGTTTCGCCTTTTGGTTCGTCTTAGATCCCCATCTTTAAACCTCCATTGATTTCTCCCACTCGCCTTTGGATTTCATCCTCGAGTTTCTTCAATGGACTCATAGACCCTAAACTCTAATTACAAGACTCTAACGATTCGCAGATCGTATAAACTTGAAATTAAAATTAATTACAAAGCATGCACCCATCCGTGCTTAAAACAAGAATAAAGAAATAAATCTATGGCCATACTAGTTTCCCGCATTCACATCACATGCAATCATATAATATATCAAGGCTAAGAACTATATATGCATGATTATCTTGGGAGATACTTTTGTTGACATCACATGTCACATTACGGACCTTAAGTCTAAATTCGAAGAATTCAACTAATGGTGCGTTCCGATTTTATCTTTTATGATTTCTAAAATCAACTTTAAGAAAAACTCCGTTTTGGGCTCGAGAAAGCCCGGGTCAATTTCGGGAAAAATATTGGTTCGATTCTTAATGATTTCATAAATCAATTTAAAGAGAAATCCGTCTTGGCCTTCTGGATGGCCCGGATTGATTTTGGAATTATTTGGTTGGAATCGGAAGAAATTTTGGCAAAAACTCCCACTCGAATGATGGTCCCTTTTCGTGGTCCGAAAAGCCTCGAAAAAGCCCGGGTCAAGTCCTAGACAAGTCCCGGCCCAAGCCCACAAAAGGGCTCGGACAAGGTCCGGACATAGCACGGCCTATAGGCCGTCATGTCCTGGCCGAGGCCTATCAAGGCCTGGTCTCGTCCTGGCCGGAGCCAGGACGCTAGTCCATGCACCGAACACGTCCTAGACGTGTCTGGTGCTGGACCGGACCACCACTAGGTGTCTCGGACTAGTCCGAGACACCCAGAACCTCCCAGACCCGTCTCCAAGACACGTCTGGTCGAGAGCTCTGGACGCGTCTCAGACGCGTCCAGGAAGCTACCAGTGCAGCTTCTGGTCGCATCCTAGACGCCTCCGAGCTGCTCTGGACGCGTCTCCAAGACGCGTCCAGATGCTTCCATTACAGCTGGTGGTCGAGTCCTAGATTCGACCTGGACGCGTCTCCAAGACGCGTCCCAGCTGCTCTGGACGCGTCCTAGACGCGACCAGTGGCAATCTGGTTGCAGGTGCTGGACGCGTCTCCTCGACGTGTCTCAGCAGCTGCTCTGGACGCGTCCAGTGGACGCGACCAACGGCTTCTGTCCGGCCAGGAAGCTTCCTGGCCGGACACTAGGGTTTCCAAAACCCTAGTTTCCAAAAATTTTTTTTTTTTTTGTGCAAATCTTATTTGCTAACTTCCAATTTTAAAACTCTTTCTAAATTTTGAAATCTTTTAGAACACTTCTAAAATTTTACAAAACTTGTAGAAACTTTTAAAATTTTCCAAATTTTGTTTTGAGAGTTTCCTAAAACTCAAAACACTTCTTTTAGAACACTTCTAAATTCCAAATTTTGTTTTTCAAAAGTTTCCAAAACTTAAAAACAACTCTTAATCAAACCAATTTTGGATCAAAGTCTAGGTTTTTGAAACTTTTTCAAAGAACAATTTTGAAATCAATTTGAAAAATCTTTGAATCCAATTCAAAATTAATCAAATTTTATGTTTAAAATCTTTTTAAACATAACTATCAATTTAATCAAGCATGGATTAGTTTGAAATTCAATCAAATTGAGACTTTTAAAACACTTTTAACAATTTGATTCTCAATTTGAAATTCATTGAATCCCATTCAATAATATCAAATTGTGAGTTTAAATAATTTTTAAAACACTTTTAAAATACTTTTATAAACTCAATTTATTAAACTATCAATCATATCCAATGTGAACTAGTTCGATTCTTAGCAAAAACTAGTTAATTGCAAGAGGCTCTGACGCCACTGTAGGGATTTAAACCCTTATACTAGTGTTTACAGCGGAAATAAGACATCTAATGTCTACACTAGTATCCCCAGGATCACATGCAAAACTAGTAAGTAAACTAATGGAGATAATAGATTACCTTAATCGCTTTTCCCTTGAACTAGTTGAATTGATTGAAGAAGACCAAGAGCTTCAAGTGTAGCTCCTCTACTTGGGACACGAGCAATCAATTTGATCTCCCACCTTGTTGTATAGCTAGCACACCAATGGTGGTTGGAAAGAAGAACACCTTCTTCTTTGACTAGATAGATAGTTAATGGGAATTAGCTCACTTTCTCCTCTCTACTTGATGTGGTAGAGTAAGAAAGCTTAGAGAGAAATTCCACACCTTATTCTCTGCCCTGAGAGTGTTTATATAGAACCCTAATAAGAATCCACCTCCTTTTAGGTTTCCCAAAACACCCTTTAGAATAAGATTTAGGGAAATAGTCGAAAATAGCAACTATTGGTATTTTCTCAATTCCCTAAGGAGATGACGTCCAAATCCAGCCAAAATTGGCAGATTTAATGTTCATAACATAAGGAAACGTCCCTCCAAAAATCAGCCCAATCCGAGCCCTAGAAGTGCCCCAATCGGCTAAGGCCAAAAAACCCTGTTTTTGGCCTTTTTGTACTATCTTTGCCTAATTCCTTTTTAGGCCTATGAGATATGTTTATGGGACACTCCCATGATTATATCTCACTCCCACTAGTCATATCCTAGATCAATTTGTCACTCTTATGTGTAACCCGTTGTAGGATCCGATCAAAGTTAGCCGCGAATTACTTCGTAATTCGACGATCGTAGTTGGTCTCTAGCTACAACTCTACGATCCCTAAATAAATCGGACTTGATGATCTTCCACATCAATTGTCCTATCCGACAAATTGTTCGTATTGTCACCTTGGTCGAAGGACATCTCCTTCAACTCCTTCAAGTATGTCTTTAATACAAAGAACATGGGGTGATCTGGATTAGAATTTGACTTTGAAGCTTAAAGAATGGAGGATTTATAACTTAGAAAAATCATTTCTAGACTATGGAGAAGAGGAGTACTTGAATATATTAGCTTTAGGATCCACAAGATTTGGTAAAAGTGCTTCCTCATGAAGGAGAGAGAGAGAGGCGTAGAGAGAGTTAGGGTTCTGTTTAAGAACCCTATTTATAGGATTCAAAGGGTGTTTAGATCCAACGGCTGAGGTCACTCAACCGTTGGATCTAAACAATTCACGCGAATCGTGAGGAGGGACGTAGGGTTGTCGGGTTTATTTTTTAATCGGGCTCTTTCTCGGACTCGGGTAGCGGGCTGTCACGGGGTAAAGTTTTTGCTCCTACTTTAGCACCGTGCGGCACTTGACTTAGCTTCCTCCTAAGTACAAGTCTAAGCCTTAATCTTTCCAAATGCCTAAGTAACCTTGACTAAATAGGCAAAGACCCAAGAAAGATAAGCTTCAAAAGTGTGCACCAACTAAAGAGAACTTTGATCTTTATTACTAAGAACTCTTTGTATACAAGAAGGCTTTTGGGCACGTTTCCCAAGTCACTCAACTCTCACACTATTGCTTTGAATCCTTACTTGGATGCTTTACAAATGAGGGGTGATCCCCTATTTATACTAGTTCCTATATACAATGGACGGCTAGGATTTATCCACATGTAACACATCTAATGGTGATGGAAATCTCTAGATTACTTGGGCTCCAAGTATCTCTAGGAAATATCTCCTTGCCATCTCTAGAAAACTCCTTGGGCTGGGCCAAAGAAGGTGCTCCAACTATGTACAAGTGCAGCCTGGTCCAATGGTGCTGTTTGATTCCTGTTTGGGCTGCTGTCTAGGCTGCTGTTTTTGGGCGTTTTAGCTGCTGTCCGGCCCAAGTATAAGCTGCTGTTTGGGGGTACTTTAGATGGGCTGTGACATTCTCCCCCACTTAAGCCGCAGACGTCCTCGTTGCGGTCTCCTCATGGTACTTGGCGATAAGGTCCTTATGTTGCCATAAGGTGTCTTCATGCTCCCAGCTTGCTTCACTGTCTGGTAGCCCCTTCCATCGCACTAAGTACTCCTTATAGTCATTGTCACAGGTGCTCTGCTGCTCTGGCCTCTGGTTGCATCTTCTGGATCCGCATGATAAGGCTTGAGGCAGCTCACATGAAAGACGGGATGGATTTTGAGATGTGTTGGAAGTTCCAACCTGTAAGATGCCTTCCCGACCTTCTTAAGTATGGGGAATGGTCCCTCATACCTCCTGATCAATCCCTTGTGCACCCTCCTAAGGGACTTGAACTGGTTTTGGTTGAACTTGAGCATTACCAAGTCTCCAACCTGAAACTCCAATGGACGCCTCTTTTGATCGGCATATTTCTTCATTTTCTTGGCGGCCTTCTCCAAGTAAGATCTGGCAACGTCAAGCTCCTCTTGCCATCCTTTGGCAACCTGGAAGGCTGCCGGGCTTGCACCCTTATACCCACCTGCAAGAGTAAGCGGGGTAAGTGGTTGTTGGCCTATAGCCAACTCAAACGGACTATGCCCAGTTGATTCACTCTTCTGCAGATTATAACAAAACTGGGCAATGTCTAGGAGCTCCACCCAATTCCTTTGGTTGGCTGTGACGAAGTGCCTTAAGTATAGCTCTAAGAGTGCATTTACCCGTTCCGTCTGTCCATCTGTCTGAGGGTGAAAGCTCGTAGAGAAAGATAGCTCCGACCCAAGTAACTTGAATATCTCCGTCCAAAATTTGCCAGTGAACCTTGGATCCCGATCACTAACAATGTTGGCAGGTATACCCCAATACTTGACTACATGCTTTACAAATAACCTTGCGGCTTGTTCGGCAGTGCAGTCGGTAGGTGCAGCGACGAAGGTAGCATACTTGGTGAACCTGTCAACCACCACAAGTATGGAACCTAACCCATCAACTTTGGGTAAGGCAGAAATGAAGTCCAAAGAGACACTTGCCCAAGGCTTCTCTGCTATAGGAAGTGGCTCCAATAGTCCTGCTGCCTTCTTCTGCTCCACTTTATCCTGTTGGCATATGAGGCAGGTTCTCACATAGGATTCCACATCCTCCATCATCTTTGGCCAATAGTACCTCAACTCGAACAATGCCATAGTCCTCCTCTGGCCTGGATGTCCTGCCCACCTGGTATCATGACATTCTCTTAGGAGTGTCCGACGGAGATCCCCGTACTTTGGCACATAAAGCCTGTTCCTTTTTGCAAAGAGAAGACCATTATCTACCCAGAACTTCTTGGTCTTCCTTTCACGAGCGGCCTGCATTAGCTTCTGTGCATGGGAGTCATGTTGAAGTCCCTCTCGTATCTGGTCCAAGTATAAAGTGTCGGGTTGACTGACTATTGCACAAAGCCTTGAGGATGCTAGCTCTGCCTTTCGACTTAGTGCATCAGCAACATGGTTGGTGCGACCTGGCTTATATTCCATCTTCATGTCGAACTCGGCCAGAAAGTCTTGCCACCTTGCTTGCTTAGGACTTAATTTCTTCTGGGTCTGGAAGTAGCTTGTGGCAACATTGTCAGTGTACACTGTGAAGAAGTTGCCCAGAAGATAGTGCCTCCACGTCCTTAAGCAGTGCACCACCGCTGTCATCTCTTTCTCTTGGACCGTGTAGCGCCGCTCCGTATCGTTAAGCTTCCGACTTTCATATGCAATGGGATGACCCTCCTGCATAAGAACACCTCCAATAGCAAAGTCAGAAGCATCTGTATATACCTCGTAAGGTTTAGTATGATCTGGCAAGCTAAGTACGGGCTCTTTCATAACAGCTTGCTTTAGATCATCAAAGGCAGCTTGGCATTTATCAGTCCACAGCCAAGCTTGATTTTTCTTCAGAAGATCAGTGAGTGGGGCAGCTCTTTTGGAATATCCCTCGATGAATCGCCGGTAATAGTTAACAAGCCCCAAGAAGGACCTTAATTGGGTCACTTTGGTTGGCTCCTCCCAACCTTGAATGGCTTGTATTTTCTTCTGATCCATCCATATTTTTCCTTCTCCTATCCAATGACCAAGGAAGGCAACCTTGGTGGAAGCAAAGGAACACTTCTCTCTTTTGACATAGAGAGAGTTCTCCCTTAGTACTTGAAAGACAATTCGTAGGTGTTTAAGGTGCTCCTCCATGGTATGGCTATATATTACTATATCATCAAGGTAAACAACTACGAATTTGTCTAAGTAAGGATGGAATACCTTGTTCATGAGGGTGCAGAATGTGGCAGGAGCATTTGTTAAACCAAAGGGCATAACTAGAAATTCATAAGCTCCATACCTGGTGACACAAGTGGTCTTGGGCTCATCTCCTTCGGCTATTCGTACCTGATAGTAGCCTGACCTCAAGTCTAGCTTTGAGAAGATCCTTGCACCACCTAATTGATCAAACAAGTCCTCCACCCGAGGGATAGGGTATTTGTTCTTTACTGTCACCTTGTTCAGTGCTCGGTAGTCGATGCATAGACGTAAACTCCCATCGTGTTTCTTTTGAAAGAGCACTGGCGCCCCATAAGGTGATTTGGAAGGTTGGATGAATCCTGCATCAAGTAGTTCCCTGAGTTGCTTCCTCAGCTCTGCCAACTCAGGAGGTGCCATCCTGTAAGGGGCCAAGGCAGGCGGCTTGGACCCTGGCTCCAACTCGATCTCATGGTCCACCTCTCTTCTTGGTGGAAGCTTCTTTGGCAGCTCATCTGGCATAATGTCCTTGTACTCCTCAAGGACATCTTGAACTTCAATAGGGACTGGTCCTTCTGCCCCATCAGGTTCCTCCTTAAGTGTGGCAAGGAATGTCTCTTCTCCTTTGGCAAGTCCCCTGCTAAGTTGTATAGCTGAAAGAGATCCCCCCTTTGCCTTTGCCCGAACGGCAGGTACCATACATGGTGACTTCTCATCATGGATGCTGACAACATTCAAGTAAGGGCTAATGGTTGCTTTGGCATGTTCCATGAAATCCAACCCAAGGACAACCTTGAAGTCATCCATGTCTGCTACCATGAAGTCCACAGTACCACTCCAGGTGCCAATCTTTAGTGGTACGTTCCGTGCTACTCCATGCACGGTCTTAGGAGGCGAGTTCACCGCCTTCATCTTACTCGCGTCTCCTTCATACTTAAGTCCCAATCTTCTAGCCTCATCTGGGACTATGAAATTATCTGTGGCTCCACAATCGGTCATGGCCCTAGTAGCTTTCCCACCAAGTAGGATGTCAACATACATAAGGCTCCTTCCTTTCCTGAGTTTGGTGGGTTGGGTTCCTTTGAGAGCATTGAGACTAATGGAACCCATATGTGGCTCTTCTTGGCTCTCATCAGGTTCGGTCAGGAGAGAATTGAGTTTAGCTCTCATGGGACATTCGTATGACATGTGGTCTCCTGCGCATAGGAAGCATTTCTTTGGACGGGCTGTCGTCTTCCACTTGCCCTTCCAGTCCCTCGGGCCCTTCTGACCTTCCTTAGGGGCATCTCTACGGGTGTCCCTTGGTGATTGCTTGCTTTCTCCCCCACTTTTGCCCTGGTTGCCCTTAGATGGTTTGGTTTTGGCACTTTGGTCGGACCTATACGTATAGTCATCAAGCTTCTCTACAGTACAAAGGGCAGTGGGTAGGTCTTCAACCCCTCTTCTACGTAGTTCGGTTGCAGCCCAGGGTTTGAGACCATGGAGAAAGAAGTAAAGTCGGTCTTCGTCGGTCATGTGGGTTATATCAAGCATAAGGGCATTAAATTGTTTAACATAGTCGGTGATGCTACCTGTATGCTTGAGATTCATCAGCCTATCACGGGCCCGATACTCAACATTCTCCGGGAAGAATTGCGCTTTGAATTCCTTTTTGAAGTCTTCCCAAGAGTCCATCCTGCAAAGTCCCTTCTCGACGTCGCCTGATTTGCGTCGCCACCATGTTAAGGCATCTCCCTTCAGGTACATGGCTGCTGTGCTTACCATGGATTATGGGTCCTCAAGATAGATAGCCTTGAAGTACTGCTCCATATGCCATATGAAGTTGTCAACCTCTTTGGCATTCCTAGCCCCAGTAAAGCTCTCAGGGTCAGGCACCTTGACCCTTGGTCCTTCCCTAGTTGAGGGTCCTTCACTATTTGCCACAACTTTCTCTAGTAGAGCAATCCGGGTCTTGAACTCCTCAAACTGGGCATGCATCCTCTCAACCGCAGTGGAAGGTCTGGCTATAGCTGCCATCTCCCTCTTGAGTACCTCCACGGTAGTCTCTACGGACTTTTCAAGATTGGCTATAGCCTCATTCTGACTACCCATCACCTTTTCTACCTCTTCACTGAGGTCAGGAAAGGCTTCTTCAACCTTCACGACACGTCCCAGCAACATGTCAAACTTGGTCTCTAGTTGCTCCAACCTTGCCTCTATGGAAGCGTCCCTTTCTGCAGACTTCTCTCTAGCAGACTTACCACCCTTGGTCTTGGACCTTCCTTCCTTCCTTGGCTCTGGCAGAGTAATGTTCTCCACTTCGCTCGACATAGTTCCGACGTGGCTCTGATACCAACTGTCACGGGGTAAAGTTTTTGCTCCTACTTTAGCACCGTGCGGCACTTGACTTAGCTTCCTCCTAAGTACAAGTCTAAGCCTTAACCTTTCCAAATGCCTAAGTAACCTTGACTAAATAGGCAAAGACCCAAGAAAGATAAGCTTCAAAAGTGTGCACCAACTAAAGAGAACTTTGATCTTTATTACTAAGAACTCTTTGTATACAAGAAGGCTTTTGGGCACGTTTCCCAAGTCACTCAACTCTCACACTATTGCTTTGAATCCTTACTTGGATGCTTTACAAATGAGGGGTGATCCCCTATTTATACTAGTTCCTATATACAATGGACGGCTAGGATTTATCCACATGTAACACATCTAATGGTGATGGAAATCTTTAGATTACTTGGGCTCCAAGTATCTCTAGGAAATATCTCCTTGCCATCTCTAGAAAACTCCTTGGGCTGGGCCAAAGAAGGTGCTCCAACTATGTACAAGTGCAGCCTGGTCCAATGGTGCTGTTTGGTTCCTGTTTGGGCTGCTGTCTAGGCTGCTTGGCTGCTGTTTTTGGGCGTTTTAGCTGCTGTCCGGCCCAAGTATAAGCTGCTGTTTGGGGGTACTTTAGATGGGCTGTGACAGGGCGGACACTATCGGGCTCGGACTCAGACGGACTTTACGGGTCGGGACTCGGATTTGAGAGCCTGTCCGAGTCCCGACCCTATAAGCCCGAGCCATCGGGCCGGGTAAGCCCGACTCGGGTTGACTTCGGTCATCGGTCTCAAACGGTTCGGGTCGAACGGGCCGGATCGCGGGGGTTCTGACCGTTTTCTCAGCCCTAGTCAAAAGTGATAAGTTCAAAAAGAAATGGGAGAAAAACATGTAATTTTGAAGAAGCTGCCCCAAAAGTGTTATTGGCGCCCTCTAAAGTTTATCTTTAGATGGTCACATGGGCGTCAAGAATACTTTGGAGGGGCGCTTTTAAAGTCACCGAAAACAAATTCAGTAAAACCAAAAAGGGAAAGTAGGAGTCAAAACCGAGACCTCCTATGCGCTGAACACAACATGTTTCCACGGAACTACACACTCAATCTTGTTTCGTTCGTGCAATTATTTATATTATAAGTACGAATCTTGGAAAATTCGAACATAATACTATTTTCGGCTTGGGGACATGGGGACATGGGGGCACGTGACCCCATAGGCCCCAACGTGGGCCCGCCCCTGATAGTTAGTTTTCTTTGACAACTTAAGATCCTCATTATAATATTTACTAAGTAACACTTATAAAACGAATTTCAGTGTTGTTTAGTAATTATGATAAAGTAAACTAAGTTGGAAAGTTTTAATGTAGGTTTGTTCTTATCTCAGAAAAATTCGGAAAATCTGAACGGGACATGGACGGTATTTTTTATATAGTAAGGGTTATTATGTTCCAAGTGAAATTTCAGCTTCTTTTTTATATAGTAAGGGTTATTATACCGTCCATGTCCCGTTACTTTTTTAATTAGGGCCAGACCGATTTTGAAATGGCATGTTTCAAGCGTGATTTAGGGTATTAAATAGGAATAATAGATATTTTTCAAATCAGATTTTCTCTCTCATCCTTTCAGATTTGGAAACCAAATCAAAACAACCTCTTCCCAAATCGCATCAAGGACCGAATTTTTCTGAGATCAATTTAGCGTGATTTGGGGGTTAATATACAAACGTATGTATCACTTTCTCTCACTTAACTTTCAAATTTGGAAAGAGTATATTTTTCTGAGATCAATATAGCGTGATTTGGGAGTTAATATACAAAAGTATATATCACCTTCTCTCACTTAACTTTCAGATTTGGAAAGAGTATATTTTTCTAGGATCAATTTAGCGTGATTTTGAGATAATATAGAAAATTATATATACCACTTTCTCTCACTTAACTTTCAGATTTGGAAAGAGTATATTTTTCTAGGATCAATTTAGTGTGCTTTGGGGGCTAATATACATAACGTATATATCACTTTCTCTCACTTAACTTTCAGATTTGGAAAATAGTATATTTTCTGGAATCAATTAAGCATGATTTGGGAGTTAATATACATAATGTATATATCACTTTCTCTCATTTAATTTTCGTTTTTACTTATACATAACCAAACATCTCTTATAAATTATGAAACATGTTCATAAATTATGTACTAATTACGAACATTACAACAGCATTTGTTTTCGTTTTTACTCATACATAACCTCACATCAAATACAAATTATGAAACAAGTTCGTAAATTATGTGTTATTTATGACGAGGAAACCATCATTTGTCATGTATACACGTAATTTATCCAATGGTTCACATTATTTATACAAGAACTTAATATTTTTTTACGCAGGTACCCTGCAGCATCTTCTCAACTATCTGAGTCATTCAACAAACAGCAGTTACACGCTTTAAATCATTCTTGACAAACTTGAAATCATGTCCTGTGTTTATACTATACTGTTGAAAGACGAATCCAAATGCTTTAGTTTTATCTTCTTCCCTACTTTGGATGATTCTGTAAGAATTTCCATTAGTAACGGCTAAACTACAAACAAAAATGTAAATAATTGTCAATATTACGTATCATTTATGAAAAACTAAAATGAAAAATGTTATAAAGTATATGTACTGTTTACAAAATTTCATCATGTGTTGGAGACAACAGAACTTTAGTTTGAATGACAAGGCTAATGTTATGTGAAAAAAATATATGTAAAGTGCAATAAATTACATATAATTTTTGGAACATTACACACTGTCTACCTTCTGTTACAATAAAATTGTACGGAATCTTCACTGGTTCAAATGTGTAAGCACAATGAAGTACATATAATTGTTTGAACAATACACATTGTTTACATTCTGTTACAATAACATTGTACGGAATCTTTTCTGGTTCAAATGTGTCATGTTCAATTAATTACACATAATTTCTTGTAAATTACACATCGTTTACATTCTGTTACAAAAAAAAAACGTACGGAATCTTCTCTGGTTCAGAAATGGTACGATTACCGGGATCTGATATCAAGAAATGTTCTAAACATCAAGATCTGTAACCTAAATCTAATGAAAAATAAAACAATACTTGGATACAAACATAACATAATCGAAGATAATGAATTAGTAAACAAGGATTTAACATTAACATCATAAATCGGTTATGAAGATCTTAGAGAGAGAAAATCATTAATAATGATGAATATTTGAAAAGATGATACCGAGATGAAACCGATTATAATGAAAATCATAAATATCTTTACAGATGACGATGAAAACATTAAATAGAAAGATTAAAACTTGTTACTTTAACCTCAGAAGCACCTGTTGATCTTAAAAATAAAACAAACTGAATCTTTGATGATGGAACTCGAAATAACCGATAAAGGTTTCAGCGGGTGTAATAGATTGGAAGGAGATTTCGAGCTTCTTCAAATCCAGATTGAGTAGAGTTTTCGATTTTAGAGAGAAAAAAATAATGGTCTCCGTTTTGAAGAATAAAAAAGATAATGGTTTCTGTTAATAGGATCGGGATTGGAGAGAGAAGGTGAGATTTATATAGAAGGTTAGTTTAGGTATTACGTTTTAATATTATTGGAATTCAAATCATTCTCTTTATTTCCTTCCTATTTGTTCGCCTATTATTGATCTGGTTTCCTTGTAATCATGGTCCTGTTTCCTTTCTTAGTTTTGATAGGCTCTTTTTATTCTCTTACTTTGTTTTGTAATCAGATCAGAAAATAATCAATACAAAAGAATTGTTCTCTGCATTACCAATCCTAATATGGTATCAGAGCAGGTCTGAAACCCTAAAACCCTCAACCGACAATGGCCGGAGAAGATAAACAAAAGGGTCCCGAAGGAAGCACAGGGACCACCATCGACCATGACTCACCTTACTATCTTCACCCCTCTGACTTTCCCAAACAGCTTCATGTCAATGAGGTCCTCACGGATAGCAACTATGCAGATTGGTTACAAGAGATGACTAACTTTCTCTTCGCCAAGAATAAAATAGATTTTGTTGATGGCACCATCATGAAACCAGAAAGCACCGCATCGGATTACAAGCCATGGATGCGATGCGATGCTATGATAAAAGGATGGCTTACTACAGCCATGGAAAAGAATATACGCGATAGCGTGAAATATGCGGCCACTTCAGCGGAGATATGGTCGGATCTACAAGAAAGGTTTGGCAAAGAAAGCGCACCTAGGGGTTATGAACTGAAGCAGAAAATAGCGGCTACCAGACAAGATGGCTCCACCGTTTCCACCTATTACACTCGCCTGCGCTCATTGTGGGATGAAGCAACCCAATCTTTTCCACGTTGTTCCTGTAACAAGTGCACGTGTGAACTAGGTAAAAAGATTACACAACACCTTGAGAAGGAGAAACTTTATGAGTTTCTCATGGGTCTAGATAATGATTTTGCCGTAATCAGAACCCAGATCTTGGCAACCAAACCAACTCCTACTCTGGGAGTAGCTTATCACATGGTGGCGGAAGATGAAAGGCAAAGGGCTATATCGAACGAGAACCGAGCAGTTCCTGAACCGGTTGCATTCAAGACTTTTCAAAGGCGTGAAGGAGGGTCTGGGCAATCGAAGGAAAGAGGAACGGGCCGACAAGGAAGAGAAGCCAAAGAAAACGACCACTGCACCTTCTGTGGAAGGAATGGTCACAAACGTGAAGGGTGTTTTAAGTTGATCGGATACCCGGACTGGTGGCCTGGAAAGAAAGATGAGAAGATCAAACCGAAGGCTGGGTGTGTTGAAGCAGGAACTAGTCCTATTCCTGGTTTGACCGATGACCAATATAATTCCTTTGTGAAGTTTTTTTCAGGAACCGACAATGGAAAAGATGTGAAACCTGAGGCAAACATGGCAGGTAAAGAGGACGGTTCATGGGTCATGGATTCGGGATGCACCGAATACATAGCTCATCAACCGGAACTTGTTGAAAATTCCAAAAGAACCTCCTGCGAAGCTCCGGTTGTGATACCAAACGGAGATGCCATTCCCGTTGAGGGAAGAGGCGAATCCACCCTTGCAGGAGGGGTCAAAATAAAAGGGGTCCTTTATATTCCAAAATTTAAATGCAACCTCCTCTCAGTCAGTCGTTTGAGTAAGGAATTGCAATGTGCTGTAACCTTCTTTCCTGATTTTTTTGTCATACAGGGGTTACGTACGAGGAACTTGATTGGAGCGGGTGAATGCCGAGGGGGATTGTATCACATGAAGATGACCGGGGGAAACAGAAGAGCTATGATGACTACGGTGGACACGTGGCACAAAAGACTGGGTCATGCTTCAGAAGGAAAGCTTTCGAATATAGACTTTCTCAAAAGTAATTCTATTAAACTTAGTGATGATTTTTGTGATTCTTGCATCAAGGCCAAACATGCCCGAACATCGTTTCCTTCCAGTTTTATTAAATCCAGTGATTGTTTTGAGCTTATTCATTGTGATATTTGGGGTGGTTATAGGACACCGTCATACACACGGGCAAAATTTTTCCTCACCATAGTTGATGATTTTAGTAGATCAGTATGGGTTTTTCTCTTAAGACACAAAAGTCAAGCTAGTGAATGTCTAGTAAACTTTCGAAAATTGGTTGAAGTTCAATTTGGAAAATCAATAAAAAGAATTAGATGCGATAATGGTGGAGAATTTACCTCCAACTACATGATTGATTTCTACAACAAAAATGGGATTCTGTTAGAAACCACTTGCCCCCATACCCCTCAACAAAACGGGGTCGTTGAAAGAAAACACAGACATCTCCTTGAGACAGCACGAGCTCTAAGGTTTGAGGCAAATATTCCAAAAAGGTTTTGGGGAGAATGTATTTTGACCGCTGCATATTTGATAAATCGTCTTCCCTCTAAGGTTATTGAAAATAAGACGCCTTATGAATTGATTTGGAACCAAAAGCCCAAATACAATCATCTAAGGGTCCTTGGGTGTCTTGCATACCATACAAATCATAACACGAAGGGAGATAAGTTTGAAGTCAGGGGGAGACCTGGAGTATTTTTGGGATATCCATTTGGGACAAAAGGATACAAGATCTATGACATTGAAAGTAAAAAAATCGTTGTCAGTAGAGATGTTTTATTTTGTGAAAATTATTTTCCATTCAAGACGGTAGAGAAAATTGATATAGGCAATCATGGTGATGAGCCAATCAGGCCCATAAGTGGGCCGAGTTACGATGTACCCACTGAAACTCACGTGGTTGAAGAAAGACAAGAAAATAATTTTGATGTTGATGAAGGCCCGGAACAAGATCAAGAGTCTTCTTCTCCTTTGGATTCGGATGAGCAGCCCACCAATCCTAGTGAACCCAACATCATTGATGCCCCGAGTCCGCCACCTACCACTGAGCCTCGGGCCAAAAGAAACCGAAGTTAACCATCCCGTTTCAACGACTACATCGTCAAGCTTCCCCCTTCGGTTGATCATTCACAATCCGCCTCTGAACAAACTTCCTCTACGGTACATCCTCTCTCTTCTTTTGTTTCGTATGACAAATTTTCGAGTTCTCATAAAGCATTCTTAACCACTATTGACTCTAATGATGAGCCAAGATGTTTTGAACAAGCTGCCCAAGATAAGCGATGGAAGGAAGCTATGCAACAAGAAATCAAAGCTCTTAAAAAGAATGAAACATGGATTTTAGAAGAATTGCCCGAAGGAAAGAGAGCAATTGACTCAAAGTGGGTTTACAAGACAAAATACAAGTCCAACGGTGAGATTGAAAGATTCAAGGCAAGGCTTGTGGCAAAAGGTTTCACTCAAATGGAAGGAGTGGATTATCACGAAACCTTTGCTCCAGTGGCTAAACTTGTTACCGTCCGAACATTACTAGCCGTAGCAGTCAAGAAAGATTGGTGTATTCACCAATTGGATGTGAATAACGCCTTTCTCCATGGAGATCTGGACGAGGAGGTTTACATGAAAATCCCGAAAGGCTTCTCTAAAGAAAATGAAACGAGAGTATGTCGTCTTCGAAAGTCCCTCTATGGGCTCAAGCAGGCTTCTAGAAATTGGTATCACAAATTTACAAAGTTCCTTCTTGGCCTTCAATTCTGCCAATCTAGGGCCGATCACTCTTTGCTTACATTCCAAAAGGAGGAAGTTTACACGGCCATTCTTATTTACGTGGATGATGTCATCATCGTAGGAAACAATATTGAGCACATTCAACAAACAAAGAAAAGACTTGATGAAGAATTTAGCATCAAGGATCTTGGTTCCTTGAAATATTTTCTTGGCATTGAAGTGGCGAAGACCTCGGATGGTTTGGTTCTAAGTCAAAGGAAATACACCTTGGACATTCTGAAGGATAGTGGTATGTTAGGCTGCCGTCCTAGTGCTTTTCCTTTTGATCAAGGAATCAAACTTGACAAAGGAGAAAATGAAACTCGGGTAGATGCTACACAATATCGGCGACTGGTGGGTCGGTTACTCTATTTGCAAGCCACTAGACCAGACATTACGTACTCAGTTAATGTCTTGAGTCAGTTTGTTGCAGACCCACGCCGTAATCATTTAGAAGCTGCAAATCGGGTTTTAAGATATCTCAAAGGAACTGCAGGACAAGGCATTCTTCTTCCACGAAAAGGACCATTAAACTTGACTGCTTATTCTGATTCAGACTGGCTCGGGTGCCCATACACGAGGCGATCTAGAACTGGCTATTCACTTCTTCTTGGTGGCGGCGCCATCTCTTGGAAGACAAAGAAACAATCCGTAGTGTCCCGTTCATCAGCGGAAGCTGAGTATAGGGCCATGGCTTCCACGGTCAGTGAGATACTATGGGTAAGATGGTTACTCAAGGATCTACAGGTATACATTACAGGTCCAACTCCCTTATTCTGTGACAATCAGGCAGCTCGTCACATTGCCAACAATCCGGTTTTTTACGAACGTACCAAACATGTTGAAATGGACTGTTTTTTTGTTCGGGAACGTGTGGACTCAAGGGAAGTCATTCCTATGCCTATTGATAGCAAACTTCAACTTGCAGACTTGCTCACAAAGGGACTCGGAACTCAGCAACTTCAGTCGTTACTTAGCAAGATGGGCATTAAGAATCTACATGCTCCATCTTGAGGGGGAGTATTGGAATTCAAATCATTCTCTTTATTTCCTTCCTATTTGTTTGCCTATTATTGATCTGGTTTCCTTGTAATCATGGTCCTGTTTCCTTTCTTAGTTTTGGTAGGCTCTTTTTATTCTCTTGCTTTGTTTTGTAATCAGATCAGAAAATAATCAATACAAAAGAATTGTTCTCTGCATTACCAATCCTAATAAATATGAAATCTAGGGATTTGTGTTTTCTCTAGAGATGGATACAGATGGACTAGATTTCCATTTTTTTTTAATATTTTGATTTATAAACCCATTTCAGGATTAGAGAGGATTAAAAGTGTGTTTAAGGGTAGATTTTTTAACCCTAAGCCCAAAAATTATAAGTTTTTTTTTATCTTCTTCTTCTTTCTCCACTTCCTCTCTTTTTCTCCTGACCGGACCTTAAAGAGAAAGGTCGGAATTTCAAAATCCCTAATAACATTCCCACGAATCGGGTCTTCAAAGATCAGAATCTATTTCTCTTTCAAAATATCTTTAGTAAAGAAGAAATAAGCCATGTCTGGTCTTCCCCAAGGACCATAAACTGTAAAAAATTTCAACCTAGTAACCGAAAGACCAAAGTTATTAAGTATGAGCAATTTCTTCACCAACTCTTTTTGTAGCAGCATAAAAACTAGCCGGATGGTCAGATCTATCTCTTTCTGAAAATGGTACTTTAGAATTCAATCCATAAACAGAACTAGAAGAAGCCTTATCAATGGCAGGTTGTGAGTTTGCAGATTTACAGATTTCAAAAATATTAACTAAACCAGCAATGTTACTCTTAACATAAGAACTAGGGTTTTCCATGGCATTACCTAACACCTGCTTGAGCAGCAAGATGCATCACATGAGTAAATGGAACAATATCAAAAAGCTTCTTCAAAAGAACTGCACCACTAATATCACCTACAACCACAAAAGCTCTTGTTCGTTCAAGCATAGTTTGGCGAGATCATGTCACAGAAATTTCCTAATAGTCATTGAAATTATCAAGACCAAGAACTCCGTCACCACAGTGTTTCAAGGCGGCGGAAACATGGGTTCCGGTGAAACCAGCATCACTGGTGACAAGTACAACAAATCCATTTCGAGATCTAACACGAGCAAAAGATCGAACTTGTTTTTCCCAAAGCGCCGGATCCAGACATCAAACCTTAAGGTTTAGAGAGAGAGGGAGTAGAGAGAGGAGAAGAAAGAAGAGAAGAAGAGAAGAAAAAAGAAGGAAAAATATTGTTTTACGGTCGCTGGCGACGACGACCTAACGACGTCAATTATGCGTCAAACATTAGTTGGGACATTGCCTCCTATAAACATATTGCCTTTAACCATTTCAGGAATTACCTTTAGTAAACTTGCCTTTAACAAGTTTGGGCATTGCCTATAAAATCTATCAACTAATTTAAGATAAATAAACTTGAAAAGAAGTTGCAATCAAGATAATTCTTATTCAAAATTCAAAGATCTAAATAACAAGGGCATACTGAACTTTTTTTTATAGAGCTTTAGACACTTTTAGATTGTAAGAAACTAAGAAAGAAATACTTCTTAAACTCTAGTTTCCTTGGTTAATTGCTACTAATTCTAGTTTAGAAACAAATAAAATACTCAAACTTAGAAACTCCTAAATAAATAGAACACCTAGACTACAAAAACTCCAAAACAATTAAAATGCTTAATTCCTAAACCTAGGTGACTTGGTTGTGAGACTCATCTAGCCGCTGATGATCTCCTTTCGAAAACGTCCATGGACGTTAACCACATTTAAATAGAGTAATTAAAGATAGGGAGAGAGACCATGTTCTTAAAAATTAAGAAGACACGGGGCTTTCTGTTCCTTTGTCAAACATAAGGGGCTTTCGGTTGGAAAGTGAAATGTAAATATGATCCTATCAAAAAAAAGTAATGTAAATATGCCCACATAAAGCTTGATATTGTCTTTTGATATTTTGCCTCTTAGGAAATATTTTTGTCCTATTAACCACCCTTCTTTTCACTTTAACAAAAAAAAAAAAAACCACCCTTCTTTTCAGTTTTAACATGGATTTTAGAAAGTATGGGTTAGTTTTTTTTTTATGAAAGAAAGTATGGGTTAGTTTTTTTTTTGATGAAGTATGGGTTAGTTAATTCACCAAATTGAGATGTTGAGTACTGGTCCGAGACTAATGGAAGTATGTGGAATAGTGCTGTAGAGAGCTATAAATATTTTATTTTGGCAGTTGATATTTATAATTTTCCTCTCCATTTCTGTTCTTGGAGAATTATAGTTCTCTTGAGTTTACAACAATTCAAACTTAAATCCTATGGAGAAATTGGAGAAAACCAAATGTTCATATTTAGTTTTATTCCACCTGACGCAAATGTAGTTATTGACGGTTTCAGAAATTTCATTCACGGAACGAAATCTAAACTTAAAGTTTTTCCAAAAATGATTTAAAATTAGATCATTTATAAATGATAAACCAGTAATTGGTTTGACAAAAAATTTATAGCTCAAATTTACATCAATAAATTACGTTCAGTCTAATTTTAATTGTACTTGACGATTTCATATTTATTCAAAATTTAATTACATTATATATAACAACATAGAACAATATAGACTCAGATTTTCATCCTAAAAAAGAAGAAGAAGTCCGAAAAGATGGTGTGCTCTACAGTATGACAATAATTACAACAATAAAATTTTAGTTGGAGAGAAACTAAAAAGTATAATTGTCAAAGAATTATATTAATCTTAGTTTTAAATAATAAAATAAAAACAAGTTAAAAAAGATCAGTGCAATATGCAAATATTTTTTTGATGAATAAAAATACCGTGGAAGAAAAATAAAAAAGGGACATATGATGACGGGGTTGCCCCCAGGGGCGGTCCGAGCTGCTTTTATTTTAATCTTAGTTTTAAATAATAAAATAAAAACAAGTTAAAAAAGATCAGTGCAATATGCAAATATTTTTTTGATGAATAAAAATACCGTGGAAGAAAAATAAAAAAAGACATATGATGACGGGGTTGTCCCCAGGGGCGGCCCGAGCCCAAAGCAGCCAAAGCGGTTGCTTTGGCCCCAAGTTAACAAGGCCCCCCCAAAATAAAAGTTTTATAGACACTTCTTTTTTAGAGAGTAAAAAAATTACAATTAACTGCCATAAACTAGGGTCAACTAAAATCTAGACTATAGGATGACGCCATTCCCTCAAATACGTTAACGTTTCTCTTATATCACACGTACCCCCCTCCCCCCCCCCCCCTCCCCCCCCTATTTATCCTAAGGGTTTATAAAGAGAAAAAAAAATACATTTATTTTTTTCAAAATAATTTCTCTCTTATAAAACGGGGGTCAAAAGATTCCCCTTTTTTTGCGAAAGTTAGGAAAAAAGAGGTCACATGGTGTCATTTTCTTTTTCTCTAATTTTCCAACCGAACACATAGAAAATTTATATTTTAGAGAAAAAATTTCTCTTTTCTTTGGAAAAGTCTCCTATCAAACAGACCCTAAGTCCCCCTATTTCTCCAAGTTACCTCCTCTGTATACTCTCATTTCTATTTAGATTTTGTATTTTCTTCCTCCTTTTGAATTTTAATAATCCTACTACACTGTAAGTATGTAACTTATTATTATTATTTTTCCTATTTATTTTCTTTTTTTGTTGAGAAATTATTTTCCTTTTTTTACTCTAACATTAGCATTTTACTTATGGAAATGAACTCCTCGATCATGGCATCTAATGCGAAGAAAAAAAGATATAACAAAGGTTAGAAAATTGAATGAAATCTCAAAAAGTTCTCTTGACAAATTTGAAATCTTTTGCGAAGAAATTATGACATTGTGTAAAGGGCCCCCGATTTTATTTCGCTTTAGGCCCCCAAACACTTGGGCCGGCCCTGGTTGCCCATATGTTGATTCGCCAGTAGACGTATTAAAACTTTAGTTATCGTTACTTATTGATGAACACATCCAATATCCTTTGAGAGAATAGTAACCGTTTTCTTTGAGAGATCTCAGTTTTTGGTTTTGTCTTTCTGGCGAAGGAGTCCTTCCTTCGCTGGAATCCCTGTCGGATTTGAATGGGATGTAGTTTCTTTTAAGTTTTATGGTTTAGATTTAAATTTGTAGTTACTCTTTTCCTTTGAGAGAGAGAAAAGGATGGGTATCATATACCATTAGTGAAGATGAACATGAGAGACACTAATCAAATTAAAGATTTCATAGTCGATCTACACATCGTTGTGACTCGTGGAGAAGAGAAACTGGATTTCAGATCTGTTTCTTACATGAACAACAAGGAAGATATGGGTCAAAAGTATAAATCACACGACGGGAGTGGACATAATAATCTCTTAATCAGATTGGTATAATTTCTAGTATCATCATATACTTCATCTTATTAGTTTTATTTTTTTCATTGAATTTAAGACCACCTAGGGTGGTCTTAAATTCATTTTTTTGTTGAAAGGTCTTAAATACATTTACAACCATCAAGTCATGTCAGCCTGTGACCACATTCTTAAAAAATGAGGGAATCATGTTCTCAAAAATTAAGAAGCTGAGGGGCTTTTCTGTTGGAAAGTGATGCCTTGTTTATACACATAAGACTTGAATTTTTTTTTTTTGATATTTTGCCTCTTAGAAAATATTATTCTCCTATTAACAGACCTTCTTTTCAGTTGTAAGTATGGGTTAGCTAATTCACCAAATTTTGATGTTGAGTACTTGTACGAGCCTAATGAAAATATGTGGGTAGTATTGAAAAGAGCTTTAAATATTCTATTTTGGTTGTTATATTATTATTCATTTATTTGCGTCTCCCATTTCTGTTCTTCGAGATTTAGAGTTCTCTTGAGTTTACAACATTCAAACTTAAGGCCAATGGAGAAATTGGAGAAAACTAAGCCTTTATATTTAGCTTTATTCCAACGGATGAAGATGTATTAAAACTTTGGTTATCATTTGGTACCTAATTGGCTAATTCTAGATTGTTACTAACATAGGGTCCATGGTCATTTCTTTTCTAATTTCCTTGACATACAAATACTACCATAATAACACAAAAAAGATTTAATATACTAATCAACGTGTAAAGCAAAAGGTTTTTTTCTCCTGTTTTGTGTTCTAATAATTATTTCTTCCTCAATGAAATTGATTCTTCAATCGGTTGTTCGCCATACAATATTCAACCCAATTGATTTTATTCTTCATAAATTCACGTAAAAAAGGATACACGTACGCTTCAGTCTTTCATTAAATTTTGCATCTTTACCGAGGACAATAGTTGAATTATTATAAAAAAATTAATGTTGTTGGATTAAGTTGTTCAGGGGGATTCCATATCAAATCACTACATGCGTAGTCGAAATATTAATTCAAATATTTACTTCACAAAAAATTTCATAGTCAATTGCATTTCCACATACCCCTAAATTTTCTTTATTGCCTTCCAATTAATAGTGATAATATCCAATAGATCTACCTACAAAATTTGTTTTTCTTTTTTGTTGAAACACTTACAAAACTTGTTGCGAATACGGTATATGATCTTCTAGTTGTAAGATACATCAAATTTCCAACAAACTTGAACATGAAGGAATCCTAAATCACTACATGCGTAGTCGACAAGATTAATTCAAATATTTGCTAAAACATTCCATAGGCAATTGCACTTTCCACGTATCGATCAGTTTTCTTTATTGCCCCCAATAAGAAAAGTGATGGTTTTCAAAAAATTCTACTCAACAAAATTTACTGTCAATATGATACATTTTTTTTTTGTTGAAACATGATCGTTCAGTTATAAACCCTTATAAAATAGATCAAATGTCCAACTATTATAAAATAGATCAAATGTCTAACCAAACTTGAAGTAGAAGGAATTAACAATATTTATTTCACCAACTGAGAAAACTTGAAATAGATCAAATGTCCAACCCTTCTAATTGACTGATCCTTTTAACCGAAGATCCAAATTTTTATGGAGTTTTGGTCGAATTTTCCATTTTTTAATATCTTTCTTTTGCGTTCCTTTCTTGTGAAATAAAATTCCTTCACGAGATAGATGAATTTCGATAACAAGAAAGTGATGCATTTTTCCGAAATCTGTCATCTCAAATTCATTTGTTGCTGACACTTCAAAATCTTCTAATGTTTTTCAGTCAATTCCAATAAAATTAGGGTTGTTTGAGTTTACCCCCTCAATTCTACTTGGTAATTGAGTTTACCTCTCAGTAATTAGTAAATCAATTTACCCCTTCAGACTTACTATTTTTGTTATAACGCTAAGACAATGTTTGATGCGCGAAAAAAGAATATGACTATCAAGAAAAACAATCTGGTAATGTGATTTTTGTATTTGTTATACCGTACTGTGTCTGACAATAATATAACTTTTTGAGACTTTTTTGTCCGTAGATTATTTAATTTAATTCAATGTCCTTGTGCCAAACATGACTCTAGTTTTTTGTCAAAAATAATAAGTTCAGGGAGTTAAACTGAATTATCAATTATTAAAGGGGTAAATTCAATTACCAATTCGCGTTGAAAGGGTAAAGTCAGAAAACCCAAAATGAAAGTTTGCATCAAATTATGGAAATACCTATTTCCATGAAAATTCTTTTATTTTCATGGAAATAGGTGATATGAAATACAACATAAAATAAACTATCACTTGAGAATTAGGAGGTTGAAGAAGGAGAGATGAAGAAAGAGAAAGAGAGAAATGAAGAAAAAGAGGAAGGATGAGAGAAAAATGATGGTAGTCGGAAATGGTGGTTGGAGATGAGGGAAATGAGGAAGATGATAAAGTTTCGTTGTCCCAACAAATTTAATAAAACTCACTTTTTCATTTTAAAATTTTGTACTGAAGAAACTTTTTTTTTTCTAAAGCGCCTGCCATAAACTTTTCTAGGAGCAACGGGCAAATCAATTGGGATCATTATCGATTAACTCACCATCTTAGAATCCGATCCAGGGCTAATACCCATTCTGAAAAAAAATATATGAAGTTATCTCCGAAGTGATTGCCATGAACGAATTGGGGATGGCTATCGAACCCTATTATATAGACATGGTTGGACTACAATTGCTTCAGATGTATATTTGCTCATCTCTAACAATTTTCAATTTTTTCTCACTAGTGGAGGTAAATAACAATTTTCTTACTTTGATAGCCAAGTGCGAGGATTTATCTGATCTATCATCGCAGGTACACCAGTGGCTTCCCCCTCTGTCTTTGATCAAAATCAATGTGGACAGATCTTTCAAGGACATGGAGGCTTTAGCATCTGCCGTTGCTAGAAATCACAGTCGAGAGGTAGTGGGTTCAATTTCGAGAAAGTTTTCGCCTTTATCGCCGCTCCACAGTGAGGTTATGGGTTTCTCGCTAGGGTTAGATATGGCGGAAACCCTAGGGCTGGAAGAATTATATTGGAGGGTGATTAATCATCAACCTTTGGAGTCTTATTTGACGAACATCAAATAGTTCCGTTGCGGTTATCTAGCGAGGTGGCAAACATTCGTGGACGGCCACTGCCCCAGAATTTGTAATATCGAGGCACATAATTTAGCGCCAGCCGCTTTAGTCCCTCAAAACTGATCCATTCCTATTCAGTCCTTTCAGTTAACGGTCGTAATAGTTTGCCTTTGATTTAGTTCTTTTATTTTCTCCTTCTTGTACTCAAAGACAATTGTTTCGATTATTTATGGAAGTCTAAACTTGTTCGATAAAAAAGGATTTTAAGTTTCAAACAGATTATCGTTCTTTTGCATTATACAACATGACCTGTGTAGTTTTAGGACCGTCATAGCAAATTAGGTTGTGGCCATTCTTGGAAACCATGATTTTGGTATTTAAATGCCTTTCTTCCTTGAGGAAAAATTACCAATAGTACTGTTAATGCAAAGGAAGTACGTGTGAAAAACTTTCAATTTAAGAAAAAAAAGTTTGTCTTAAAACTTTATATGGAGAAGGACTATGATAGGGTGGGTTTGAGATTTTTTCGCTTCACACTAATGTATTTTATGTTAAGAAAATTTAACCGTAAAATCATAACCTTATCATGCTTCTAATACGATTATTATCATACTAAAATAACGATCTTAAACTTATAGCATAAACTCCATTAGATTCAAAGAGTTAGAGAAAACATAAGCGGAAGCGTGCCTTTTGGTCCATAGCTTTATGTAAATGGCTTTATTGGGTTGATATGATCTTCCGTTTGGTTCTTCTTTTCCTTAGAATTTCTCTTGTGATGAAGGGATGTCGCATAAATTAGAGAGCTTGAGAAGAAGCCCAAATGGAGACCATAACCCTTATTTATAAACTTTTATTTTTAACTTGGCCCCTCATCAAATTAGAAATCACTTAATTGTCTCTACACGTTTATTCAATGACACTTTGATACCTTTGGTCAATAGTTAATGGTATTAGATCACCATTTGACTTGACCATACTTTAAGATAGCCATATACACACCTTTACATGTGTGAGCCCACATATATTGGATTTTTCCAACATTTTGTTATCGATGAATCTGATTGGTAATGAGATGAATGTTAAATTAGTTTATGTATGTAAGTAAGATGTAAAAAAGTTTCCTAGGATGTTAGAAACCCAATATTTATTATTTATAGACATTCCTCTGAAGTCGACCACCTTAGCATTCGTGTACTTCCTCAGATTTTATTTTTTAATAATACGAAAATGAAATTACAGATAGCTATTAAGGGAGAAAGTTGGTTGTTGCAACCCTTTCCTCATCTTGGAGACCAGTTATAAAAATCCAGAAGAAGTGAATTCATTTGAAACCGTGACTAGATAGTGTGATTCTTCAAACTATTAGTGTGGATGATATAACCAACATAGCTCTGCCCTAATATCAATAACTAGAACTCTACATAGCCTGTAGGTGGCCTAACTTTAAAATAAAAATACACAAGACAAATGAAAGTGAAGAAGATACGTCAATGTGCACAATTTTTTTTTCTTTCTAGAATGCGGAGTATCAAAATCAAATATTTCGTTAGATTTTCCACCGCCCCTTGTAATTCTGCGAATGCCTCCACATTTATTTGACATTTATTAATATGTGGAGGCATGTGCACGCCAGATTTTAATTTGGGTATGTTCTGATTTTCAATACACGTTCCATGTAAAATGCTTTGAGATAGTTTTGAAAAAGTTCACAGAAGTTAACCAATATTTGAATGGAATAATTGGGGATACGCTGAGGGAATATTTTTCTTAAAAATCAAGAAGAGGAAGGGCTTTCTATTGGAAAGTGAAATGTTAAGGCCAGCGCTTTGGGGAAAGCTAAATAGTTTCCGGGGTGTGAAGACTTGGTCAATTTTGTTTGACAATTTTATTTTATAAGTTGTTAGAGGGAAAAATAAAAAACCCCCCACGTCACCTCTCTCTCTCCACCTCATCTTCTCTTTCCCTACCATTCTCTCTCTCTCTTCTCCGATTAGGTCGCCGGCCGGAAAATTTTCCGGCCGGCGACCATGAAAAAAAAAAAATTCACTCACACTCTCTCTCTCTAGAAACTCCGACGAAGGGGTTTCCCTTCGCCGGAGTTTCTAGAGACAGAGAGAGAGTGAGTGAAATTTTTTTTTGAATGGTCGCCGGTCGGGAAATTTTCCGGCCGGCGACCTAGTCGGAGAAGAGAGAGAGGTGAGGTGGAGAGAGAGAGGTGAGGTGGAGGTTTTTTTTTCCCCTTAAAATTTATTTTCCCGGAAAGTTTTAAAATTTCACATATTCCCTTTAAACTTTATCACTCCGGAAAATATTTAGCTTTCCCCAAAGCGCTGGCCAATGTTAATATGCTTGAAGTTGTATAAAAATTGAGTATGTTCTGGAACTTTCCTCTTAGCAAATATTATTGTCCAAATAACGGCCCTTATTTTCTATTTTTTCTCAGGAGGCCCTTCTTTTCTGTTGTAACATTAATTTTCAAAGTATTGGGGTTAGTTAATCAACCAAATTGAGACCGTATAGTACTTGCACGAGCCTAATGGAAGTATATGGAATAGTGTAGAAATGATTATAAACAAGATATTTGTGAGAGGATTGTAGTGTGCTTTAAATATTCTACTTTGGCGGTTGATCTTTTTCCTATATTTGTGCTTTCACAATTAGATTTCCTCTTGGGTTTACAACAATTCAAACTTGAGTGCACATGAGAAATTGGAGAAAACTAAAGGTTTATTTTCCATATATTCTTTGAAGTTTGGGTAAGTTTACAGAGAAAATCAATAGAAAATCCACATAAGTTGTTTTAGCATGTCAAAACATGTATGGCGTTATGATTTGGATTTGATCTCAAATATAATCAATGGTTAGAAACTGGGGCTTAATCTCAAAGATAATGAATGGTTAGAGTAATTATAAGTGTCCAATACATTTCTAGATTAATACTAACTAAATGTAAATGTCTTTTGATTTCCTAAATTTGTTTAACACATAACTACTAGGATAATTACAAGAGATCAAGGTTTGAGGAGTTCAAGTAATGGGTTGGTTGACCTCAAGTGTACTAGAGTTGTAACTTCAAGACCAAATTAAGTAATGAATTAAACTGTAGCACAATAAATAGGAAAATTTGTTATGCTCTCTTCATTGTCTATATAAGATGAATAAGTCACTTGTAATGGATTTGGTCAAAACTCCCTAATGTCTTTTTGTTTTGGTGAAAAACTATCAGTTAATTTGTTTTAATCTTCTACTCAATTCTCCGGTTAATTTTTTAATTTGCAACAACTTGCGACAGATTTACAACACTTTGCGACAATTTTGGTAACTTGCGACAGCTTTGCAACATCTTTGTAAGAAATATTTGTTTTTTAACTAAACAAAATACTAATATTTGAGTTTTTAACATAAAAATTATAAATGTTGGATTTTTAACCGAAAAAATATAACTTGTCTTTTTAACTTAAAAAAGTTTAAATTGGGTCGTCGGCCCAATTTCTTGTTTAACAAAACAGAAAGAAGATGATTCCTTCGTCAACTGCTTTCATTTCTTCTTCGTACTTATCTCACCATTATCATCAACCAATCTCTAACAAAACATGTTCTGTGTGTGAAAAACTTGATGGAAACAATTATCTGATCTAGAAAGATCATATTGAAACAGTGTTCGTTAGTACTGATCTAATGATGTATCCAGACGGATCGATAAAAGTACGATCAATGACAATCATGGAAGAAGATGAAGAAATAGTAAACCCTGACTTTTTAACATGGAGATAACAAGATTCCTTCGTCAAATCTTGTCTTAAGGCAACCTCCAACCATTCAATTTCATTAGATGTGCGAGATTTAAAGACTGACAAAAATCTTCCTATCTTGAAACAATCTATAAGAGCATCTCCAATGCAAAACTCAAAAAAGTCTCTATTTGTCATATGTGTCAAGTTCCAATTGAGATTCTCACTCCTATGTGGTGGAAATAGAGATCTTCAATTTTTTTGTGTCTCCAATGTAAAACTCTAAACTTCTCTTATTTAGTTATGTGTCGTAATTATTTTTGTAAAGAAATAATTAGTTATATGGAAAACTTGATTTCTATTGGCTATAATTCAAATATTGATGAGTTGGACAATTAGAGATATCTCAAGAGGACACTCCGTTTCTAGAGTGTCCTCTTGAGATATCTCTATTCCACCCTCGACACGTCATCTTAGAGATCCAAATAGAGTGTTGCATTGGAGAGAGTTTTCAAGCAAAACCTCTAAAAATCCTATGTGTCACTCAGAGTTTCTAAGATTGAGTGTTGCATTGGAGATGCTCTAAGAAGAGTTTGGAGCAAAGAAAGATCTTTTGTGTTCTCAAGTTCAGTCAATTAAGAAAGGTAAACTTTCAATCAGTGAATACATTACAAGACCGCATTACAAGACCGTTGTATATGATAAAGCAACAAACAAAGATTTGTGCAAAATCACATATGTATTGGGAATTAATTTGGGAGATAAAGTTGGGATTTAATTTCTACTTTCAGACTTTTATTCCAATTTCTATTTAATCAACAATGGCTGAAGGTATGTAACTTCCGCATCTATTAGAATTTAATTTTCTAACATTTGGTATCAGAGCCTCTCTTTAGCTTTGTTGATTAGTATTTTAAAATTATTTATTATGGCCAGCGCTTTGGGGAAAGCTAAATAGTTTTCGGGGTGTGAAATTTTAAAAGGAATAGGTTGAATTTTAGAAATTTTCCGGGAAAATAAATTTTAAGGGGAAATGAAAAAAAAACACTCCACCTCACCTCACTCTATCTCCACCTCACCTAACTCCCTCTCCACCTCACCTCTTTGTCTTCTCCGATTAGGTCGCCGGCCGGAAAATTTTCCCCCTAAATCGGAGAAGATAGAGGTGAGGTGGAGAGAGAGTGAGGTGAGGTGGAGAGAGAGAGCTGAGGTGTAGAAGTATTTTGCTTTCCCCCTAAATAAAATTGACCAATTTTTGACCAAGTCTTCACACCCCGGAAACTATTTAGCTTTCCCCAAAGCGCTGACCTTTATTATTTCTTGTGATATATAAACTTATGATTTGGTCTATTATTTAAGTTTAGATATAAAGATTTGATATTGTTGAATTACTTTATTTGAAACAAATTCCTTCTGGATTATATATCTTTGTTCGTAAAGATAATTTTGTTGGGATTTAAATATAGAATTTTTGGGCTTATAATCCAAAAAACGGGCCCTAATAGAACTTTTAGTCCTCTCTAATCCTATAAAGGGTTTCAAAACCAAAAAAATAATACAAATGGATATCTAGTCCATTTGGTGTCATCTAGAGAGAAAACACAAATCCCTAGAATACCAAATAATTTATAATACCTAAACTAACCTTCCATATATATAAAATCTAATTTAAGCTCAAATCAACCAATATTCGTTTTCCTATTTTATCTCCCCGTTTCTCTCTCCAATTACCGACTCTAAAGGAAGAAAGAAATCTTTATCTTCCTTAAATTTGTAACCGAAACCTTCTCTTCCTATCTTTCTCTCTCTCTCTCTCTCTACATCTTCATCTTCTGAAACTATCCTCCATTAAAACAAAAAACTTTGTAACCGAAACCTTCTCGTCCTATCTTTCTCTCTCTCTCTACATCTTCATCTTCTGAAACTATCCTCCATTAAAACAGAAAACTGAGTTTCCAAGTTCAGGTAAAACTCAAACCAAATTTTATGTTTTCTGATTATGTTTCGATTGAAAATCTTCCATTAACTTGTTTCATTATCATTAGAGCTATTCAAAATCATCATCTTAATTGTTAATCAGGTAAACAATTTTCTTATTTGATGATTTGTTTCAGATCAAGAAAGTTATTATTGTCTTTCTCTCTCTAAAGTTTGTATTAATGATCACGATCTTCATGAGATTAATACTTCATTTCTAAATCTTACAAATCGAGTTTACTTATTGTTTTCAATCAATCGTCATATCAGTTATCAATAGATTTGGAGTTTATGCAAAGTATGATATTCAAATTTTCTCCAGATCTGATTTTTTTCCGTACAGATTGATGAAACGTGATTCTGTCACACGGTTACTCGTAACAGAATTAACATTATATATACTTTAGAATAAATTACCATAATGTAACGTAAATTATATAAACTTTTCCCTGCGATGTATATCAAATTGAGAACATGATATATGTTCTGGTTCTGCAAATTTTTCACGAATAACATTAACATTATATTATTTTGTGTAAATCATACGTAATTTATGGAACATTATGTATGATTTAATATCAAAACAGTTCTCGTTTCATTATTATAACATCTTTGATTTACATATGTAAATCCTGTGTACTTTTTTGTAAAGTACATGTAATTTATTCAAATGTTCATATAATTTACTGCAAATAATATACTTGTATATATAATTTATTTGAACTAATCTATCTCACTTTGTTATCACAGATGGAGTTCCAGGCAGAATCATCAAATCAAAATAAGAAAATCAAACTGAAATCAGATGGTTGGGATAAGATATTTACAGAACTAGGACGTTATTTCCTGGGGTGCAAAAGCTTTTCGATATGCTCTTAGGCAATATAGCATCAACACCGGGCATGATTTCAAATTCATAAAGAATGATTCTAAGCGTGTTACTGCTGTGTGTCCTGTTGAAGATTGCAAATGGATAGTGCATGGATGGGCACCATTGAAATGCGATTCCATGTTCATATTGAAAGACATGGAAAGGAAACATGATTTCATTATTTGTGATAAATGTCTCATTATTTTTCATAAAGTTTGCATAATTTATTGTAAATTATACATAATATCGTATTTACAGTTTAGGTATATAACGTTTAAAATTATACTTTATCATTAGTATATCAGAATTTGTTGTACATCATTAAATCCCATTGTAAAACATACTTATTGTATATCAGTATACAATATAAATTCCTTCATATAAATGACCACTATCAGAAATTACAAGGTTTGATCAATTAAAAACTTTTAAATTTTTGCTGTTATCATTGGTTATTTATCAAAAATTACCAAATCCAGTGGTAAATCACGGATACTTGTGAATAAATTATACATACTTTACGGTAGTTTAAGTTATACCAGACAGAAATTGACATAATTTATCAAATAGATCTCTAAAAATTGATTTATGACGAAGCTTTGAACAACTATGTCACAACAGAAAAAACCATAAAAATCAACCCAAAATCTCACCATAACGTTGAAACAATCTTCTTTATGATGAAAAATAACCATGCAAAAAAAACTTGTGAAGAAATTACACATACTTTACAGTAGTTTTGGTTAGGATTTTTGTTTCTGATTGATTCGGATAATAGGAAAGAGAAAATTGATTTGGTTTCTAAATCTGTAAAGAAGAGAGAGAAAATTGATTTGGAAATATCCGTGGTGATGACGTTTCGTTTTGGTTAGGATTTTTGTTTCTGATTGATTCGGATAATAGGAAAGAGAAAATTTGTTTTCCAAATCTGTTTAGAGGAGAGAGAAATTATGATTTGTTTCTATCCATTTTTTTTTTTCCTAATAAATCTCCATATTTTTTGCTAATAAATCTCCATAATTTTTGCTAATAAATCTCCACGTCAAATTTGAGCGTGGGACATAGACGGTAATGTGTTTAGAAAGTGAGGGTTTTTATGTCCATAATGTAAAAGGACTAAATATCCCTATTTTGAGAAGATTGGATCATAAACCTTTTTTGAACATTATTTTGGTCTATATACCCACCGACCCATAAATATAACTCGATTGTTGAAGAAAATTCAACAAACTTTTAGCCTAAATTTCTTCTTAAATAAAAGTGTGGATTATGGTTGGGATTTTACCAATAAAAGTGTGGATTGAATCTGGATATTTTTGATCTTCCAAATGCCATACGGTTAGTGTATTTAGTTAATTCCGATTTGACCTTGATTTGTGCATCGAAGATACTATGGGTTATGTGAAATATTTACAGTCTGTTTGAGACAATTATGGAATTAGTTTTGAATAAGATTCAAAACAAATTTAAGGAATTAATATTAAGGAATAGGATAGGCCAAGCAAATTCACTTGCAGTAACGGTTGTATGATGCCTAACCGAAGCCCTATACTCATCACGTGATAGTGTTTATATGGGGTTTTTATATGGTGCTTTTGGAGACATTCCTTTCACTATTATGGTTTGATTTCTTCCCGTATAAGTGTACAGAAATAAATTTTAAAGTGATACACAATAGATGCGACATAGAAACTAATTTGTGAGAAGAACAAGAGCATGTTGTTTTCACAAAATGAAGTTACATTATTGAAGTGTGTATTGACTAATGATAAAGTATCTATTGTCAGAAGAAAGCTAAAGAACATAAAGTGGCCACTAGGCATATAAGCAATAAGTTAATGATATTGCATTCCTATAACTAAGACATTGCCTACACAATTGTTCTTAGATCATGTGGTGCAGAAGGATCTTAACTTATGTAATGTTTGACTATGTACTTTCCTGGACAGTTGAGATGTTTGGTTATTATGGACAGATCACCATATATGTGCACATAAAGAATGACCATCTTATATCCAGTGTGATATTAAAGGAGGACCTAAGTAATTTTGTCAGAAATTACTCATTCAGAAGTTATGCTCATCGAGTGCTTAGTTAGAGAGCATAAATGGTTTTACATGTGTATTGGAAATTTATTTGGTAGATAAAGTTGGTTACAATAACCAACTCACTACCCCGTTCTTGTGTCTCTCCATCATACACAAAACAACAACTTACGAAGAGGATTGGGTTAGAAGACTTTCAGTCTTTCCATCATACACAAAACAACAACTTACGGAGAGGATTGGGTTAGAAGACTTTGACTTTTATTCCAATTTCTACTTAATCAACAATGGCTGAATGTATGTAACTTCCGCATCTATTAGAATTTAATTTTGTAACACAATTGACAATAGAGAAAAACCAATGGCTTTTCCTGAACTTAGATCGAATTTACTGCATCATGAACATGGTTGATCAATGAGGAAACAAATGTTACTACGTCTAACATTTTTGTGAAGAAAATTTTAAGTAGAAGATCAAATTATAGTAATATAGTCATAAAACTAGACTAAACAAAGATCACAGATGAAATATAATCAAATCCAGAGTAACACCACACAAGACCAGACAAAATTTATTCCTAAGAATAAAAGTACACAAGAACGCCAATGATGGAGACCATCAAGATGGACCTCACGGTCGAACTAGTTAGAGGGCCTCATGGCCGAGTCCATTAGGGTTAGAGTTTAGGAGTTTCCATGTTTTAGTATTTCCTACTAAGTCTAGGTTTAGAAGTTTCTATATTTGAGTATCTTTGATATTGAGGAATCCTAATTTGAGTCTATCTAGAAGTTTCCAAGTTCATATAAAAGGAAGTCAGGTATGTCCTTGTTATTCATATCAGAGAATATTATGAATCAAGTTTATCGTTTATTATTAATCAAGTTTATCGTTTTACCGCTTTTATCTTTATTTCATCAGCTTTATTTCATTAGTTTAGTTTAATAACAATGGTGGATTCCATTAGTTTTACGCTTCCGCAACAATCTACATCAGCTGGTATTCAGAGCTTGAAGAATCTGGGAATGAAAGATGAATTTTTTTTTTCATGGATAAATCTCTCCTTGAATGCTGGAATTTTTTTCCACGTTAAGGTTGGGATCCCTTTCGAGATTCAAAATAATTTTATGTTGATCGAAAATATCAAGAAAAAATTAATACCGTTTCTAAAATTCCTCTATTTGACGGTCAATATCATATAAATTTTTGGATTCAACATATGGAAGATTGGTTCATAAACCAAGATATCCATGATGAAGATAAGGTTTTTCTCATTGAACAACATATGTCCAAAAGAATCTATGAACAATTCAATGCAATTCAATGGAGACTCAATAATCAAGGAAAAAAAATCCGTCGACGATTGGACTACATTGAAAAGCATCTTTAGGTATGTTTTTCTTCTTTTAGATGAATATTTTTCATATGTGGAGACAAAGACTGAATCCAGCAGACAGTTCTCGAATGTTACTTTGGTCACCGTGTTCAATGGTATTGAAGAAGAAGATCTTCACAAAAATAATAAAATTTTCTCAATGACGGAGGAAAAAGAAGAACAAAATGAATTATCCTCTTTTAGCTTGAAAAGGTCAGTTCATTCTAGTTTAGATTTGATTAAGCCATATTCGAGTTTGGTTTATAAGCAACACGAAGATGAACGTGGGAAGATCGTTCAAGTGAAGAAATTCAAGGTTGATTTTTCCATAAAATATTATGTGGTGTTTGTGGTCTTCTTCATCAAATTAAAAGATGACGGGAGATGTTGCGATTTGTTGGAAGTTTCTTTCCTACATTTATTTTTGTAAGATTCTTTGTACTAGGAGATTGAAGCTAGTGATTTCGTCCAAGTGGGTGTCCTTCGACCCCAATGCACCGTTCGCTCGAAAGTGGGAATTAAGGATTGCATTGTTGAGTCTCACTTGAGGGCAAGTTCGTTCTCGGTCGGGGAGTATGATGGAGACCATCAAGATGAGCCTCACGGCCGAACTAGTTAGAGGGCCTCATGGCCGAGTCCATTAGGGTTAGAGTTTAGGAGTTTCCATGTTTTAGTATTTCCTACTAAGTCTAGGTTTAGAAGTTCCTATATTTGAGTATCTTTGATATTTAAGAATCTTAATTTGAGTCTATCTAGAAGTTTCTAAGTGCCTATAAAAGGAAGTCAGGTCTGTCCTTGTTATTCAAATCAGAGAATATTATGAATCAAGTTTATTGTTAATCAAGTTTGTCGTTTATTATTAATCAAGTTTATCGTTTTATCGTTTTTATCTTTATTTCATCAGCTTTATTTCATTAGTTTAGTTTAATAACAATGGTGGATTCCATTACTTTCACGCTTCCGCAATAATCTACATCAGCCAAATTAAAGACCAAAAGCAGAAAATTTTGATTTTGACACTGTGCCTTGTGGTATTTGTCCCAGGTTGGGTTATCTAGTTAGAAATTGCTTCTTTCCTTACGAATGAATCTCCATAAACTGTAAGTCGTCTAGCTTTAAAGGATAAATCTCTTGAATTTTAAAAGATCGCACAGGGCATTAATTTTTTGGTATAATCATTAGCTTCTATTTCTTTTGCTGATTCTTTTTTGTTACTTTCTTTTCCTTCAATATCTGAGCTAAATTAATATCTAGGCTATTCTGGATTTCTTTAAGAAGATTACTGATTCCATCAGCAGAGACTTGCAATTTGTTATAGACGACATATCTGATGAAGATTCCTCGGCAATTGGGATTACATGGTACTTGGGTATGTTTTTATTAGTCACCAGCTACAAGCTACAACAAGAACTGTTTTACTGATACCGACTTTTTCTCTTTCACATGTTATCTGTTCTCTCTAAAATTAGACAAAAAATGTAGTTCGTTAGATTCTTCACATGGAGTAGTGAAAATGGAAGAGGAAGGGGAATTCACATAGTTGAATTGCCAAGTGTTTTGAAAACATCGAAAAGCGTTCAAAATGGTCAACTGAAAAACCTTGAGTCCTCATGTAACACTTTGGGTATTTTAGATGGAATAGGAACAAGAGAAGTTAGTTTTTTGTAACTTTTGCTTATGCAACCATCTTTAACCCTCAAAATTTATCTCGTCTTACTATTCCCATTGACTGCCGTGGCACAACGTTGCAATAAAACAGAATGGAAGGGAAAGCCTTTTCCATTTAGCAGAGTATGCAGCTTTTATTGGTTGTAAGTTGTGAATGGAAAGAAACAGATAATGTAAGTTGCATGTTACTCTCTTGTTTGTACTCCGAAAGTTAATTTTCATTATTGTAGAAATAGTTCTGTTTGTGAAGAGGTATAAACTTCTATAGATGTTCGTCTCAGATGAAGTCAAGAGATATAGAGAGTGATGAACTCGGTGAAGCTGAGTGAGAGATTAATGAACTCGGTGAAGCCGAGTGATATGGTGATGAACTCGGTGAACCCGAGTGAGCGATGGAAAGATGTGAACTCGGGTTGGAATCGAGAGGGAGAGAGGGAGATTGAGATCGACTGTGAGATATAAGTTGAAGAAGATACAAACTAAAGTAAATAACAAAATAGTTTACGTGGTTCAGTCGGAGGATCACGACCTACATCCACGGATAAAGCCATGAATGGCTATATTATACTATCTCAATGCAACTCAACTCAATGTAAAATACATAGAGCTCACTTCTATTTATAGAGTGATTCAGGTATCTTATTTTCCTAGGACTCTATCTAGGATAAGTATAAATAATATCTTCGTATATCTTGGACGGTTGATAGGAAATCTATGTGTTAGAACTAAAAGTCGCGGAAGCTATCGAACCTATCCTAGAAATTGATCCGATTATGAAGATTAATCGAAAAGCTAAGTCAAAATCAAATATGCGAACAGAATTTAACGAGGTTCGGCTTTAAAGCCTACGTCCTCGGGCGAACAAGAAATCTTTATTGCAGGATAGATGAAGACGACTCACACAACCCGCAAGTTCGTCCCAAGATGGTACCGTATAGAAATTAACCTTCTATACTAAATCTTCGACGACCGAGAAATTTAACACCGCTCAAAAACTATGAACAAAAAATCTCTCTTACTTGCTCTCTCTCTAGCTCTCTCTAAAGAAGAGTTGTGTTTGTTGTTGATGTTGTGTTGGTGATGATTACAAAGAACTATCAACCCCCTTTTTATAATACCATAAGCCGACCTTAACTTGGAAATTTAGAAACTTTGGTTTCTAAATTTGGTGCCAATTAGAAAACTCAAATTGGTATGCATCCACCGACCATATGCTCCACAATTCAAAACCGCCTACATCCAATTTCAAACCGCCACCAGCCAAACCGCCTCTTACAATTCTCCACCTCGTACACAATTTGATATTCTTCAAATTTTGGCCGAACACCAGGATACTCCTTGTAAGATATATCTGCTTCTTGTAACTTCATCCGACTGCACCATATGATCATGGTTGCCTACGTACCTTTTTACAGGATCAAGCCTACCGTAGTTCTACCAACCCTTCACATAAAGATTACCTTGTCGCCATTACGCCCTTTCGGGCAACTTAACATGAGCCGATTTGTAGCAATTCCAGGCAATGCTGAAACTTGCTACATGTCACCACTTTAGTCAACATGTCCGCGGGATTCTCATCTGTGTGTACCTTCATGAGAGAAACATCACCTTCCTCTATGACATCTCGTACAAAGTGATACCTGACATCGATATGCTTAGTACGAGCATGATGGACCTGATTCTTCGCCAAGTGGATCGCACTTTGACTATCACACCATACATCCACGCACTCCTGCTTAATCCCTAGATCATCCAGAAGACCCCACAACCACAATGCTTCCTTCACACCCTCGGCCATAGCCATATACTCGGCCTCCGTAGTAGATAACGCAACTGTAGATTGTAACATCGATCGCCAACTAACTGGAGCACCATGTACCCTAAATACATAACCAGTAGTAGATCGTCTTCTATCTAGATCGCCAGCATAATCCGAGTCAACATAACCGCTTACCTGACATGTGTCTCCACCAAAGCACAAACCCGTATCAACGGTACCCTTCAAGTACCTCAAGACCCACTTCACAGCTTCCCAATGTGTCTTCCCCGGGTTTGCCATAAATCTACTAACCACACTGACCGCTTGTGAAATATCCGAACGAGTACACACCATAGCGTACATCAAACTGCCAACTGCACTAGCATACGATACACGATCCATATGATCCTTCTCCACCGTAGTACTGGGAGATTGTTTTCCCGAGAGCCTGAAGTGTGGTGCCAAAGGTGTTGACACCGCCTTCGCATTCTGCATCCCGAATCGAGAAACTACTCGTTCGATGTAACCTTTCTGATTCAAGTACAGTTTCTTACTTGATCGCTCTCTCTTAATCTCCATTCCCAGTATTTTCTTTGCAGCGCCCATGTCTTTCATCTCAAACTCTTGACTGAGTTGAGATTTCAACTTATCTATCTCCATCATGCTTCTAGAAGCAATAAGCATGTCATCCACATACAAAAGGAGATAAATAAAGTCACCTTCGCGAAGCTTCTTGATGTATACACAACAATCATAGTCACTTCTGCGAAAACCATGCTTTAGCATGAAAAAATCAAATCGCTTGTACCATTGGCGAGGGGGTTGTTTCAATCCGTAAAGAGACTTCCTCAAACGACATACTTGATTTTCTTTACCCTCAACCTTGTATCCCTCAGGTTGAGCCATATAAATTTCTTCTTCCAAATCTCCGTGCAAGAAGGCGGTTTTAACATCGAGTTGTTCCAGCTCAAGATCCCTGTGAGCAACAATACTCAATAGCACCCGAATAGAAGTATGTTTCACGACCGGTGAGAAAATCTCATTGTAGTCGACCCCTTCTTTCTGTGCATAACCCTTGGCCACTAGTCTTGCCTTATACCTTGTACCTTTGATCTCGGAAGAATCCTCTTTCTTCTTGTACACCCATTTACAACCAATAACAGACTTACCTTCGGGCAATGGGACAACCTCCCATGTCTTGTTCTTGTGAAGAGACTCCATCTCTTCTTGCATAGCAACCAACCAACTCTCTCTTTCCGCCGCGGTGATAGCTTGTTTGAAGGTGACCGACTCGTCGTCTTCCACCGAGAGTGCATATTCAACCACATTTGCCTGCCCGTAATGCCTAAGAGGTTTGTCTGACCCTAACCTCTGTACCGGCTTATATAACCGTTTCGGCCTAGTGTGTACCGAAACATCCTGCTGTTGTTGTTGTAAAACTTGTGTACCTTCCCCTTGAACCTCCTCATGATCGGGTTCATCAATTTCCTCATCCTGAGTTTTATCCTGATGCTCCACCTGATCATGATTCCTAGAAACCCGTTGGTCTTCGGCTTCTACTTCCACTACTTGAGCTTTAGTAGACCCAACATCACCACAACTAGGCACCGTAGCTTTCTCCATAGCTACAATAGATGACTCATCAAACACCACATCTCTACTGATTACAAACTTCTTGTCTTCCGTACACCATAGCCGATAACCCTTGACTCCTGTAGCATATCCTAAGAAAATTGCCTTCTTTGCTCTATTGTCAAGTTTGTTACCTTTAACATGGTAATAGGCCGTACAACCGAAAACCTTAAGTCTCCCATAATCTGCATGTTCACCTGACCACACCTCGTAAGGTATGCCGCCATCTAAAGAAGAATGTGGAGACCTGTTCACAATATAACAAGCTGTAGCAACAGATTCTGCCCACCATTCTACGCCTAGTCCCGAATTGGAGCGCATACATCTAGCCTTCTCAAGTAGTGTACGGTTCAATCTCTCTGCGACTCCATTCTGCTGAGGTGTGTTTACTACTGTCTAGTGCCTCACAATGCCTTCCTGATTACAAAACTCCTTGAATGCCCCATCCGTGTACTCGGTCCCATTATCCGACCTTAACGTCTTCAGCTTTCGACCAGTTTTGTTCTCAACCATTGCTTTCCACACGAGGAACGTGTTGAATACCTCATTCTTATGCTTCAGAAAATAAAGCCAGACAAATCTCGAATGATCATCAACGAACGTAACAAAATACCTGGAACCACCCTTGGAAGGTAACTTTGCCGGTTCCCAGACATCGGTATGTACGTAGTCTAATACCTCTTTGTTCCTGTGCTTGCTTGTAGAGAACGTCACCCTGTGTGCCTTCCCGAACACACAATGCTCACAAAACTCCATGCAAGGCTTCTTCATGTCCTTCAACAAGCCTTTCCCGCACATCAGAGATAGACCCTTTTCTGACATATGCCCAAGGCGCATATGCCAAAGCCTCGTACTAGCCGTTGGATCCCTTCCACTGATTCCTACTGCTACATCTCCAGTAATTGTTGTCCCCAAAAGTTTGTATAAATTACCGTAACGAGTACCTCTCATTACCACCAAAGAACCCTTAACGACTTTTATGGAGCTATTCTCTATAATTATCTTACAGCCGTTCCGCTCCAACACACCAAGGGAAATTAGATTTTTCCGCAAATCGGGTATGTGTCTTACGTCCGTCAATGTTCTCACCACTCCATCGTGCATCTTGATCCGTATTGTTCCGAGTCCCACAGTTTTACATATACTATCATCACCCAGTATAACTGTACCACCATCTATACTCCTATAGGTAGTAAACCACTCCCTATTTGGACACATATGGTGTGACGCCCCTGAATCAAGCATCCACTTATCGAAGATCTTCTCAGACACCTCTGTCACCGAGAAACATTCGTCCGCCTCTTCTGACACATATCCCGCCTCTTGCATATCTTGTTTCTCCTTGTAGCCTTCGTTCTTTTGCTTCAACTTTCTCTTTGGACAAGCCGCTTTAAAGTGGCCAAGCTCACCACAACTAAAGTAAGTTTTCTTGAAAGAGCCTCTAGATTTGGATCTAGATTTCCCGCCCTTTCCCTTTCCCCTTTCATTACTCCTCCCCCTCGTTACAAACAACCCTTGTGCTTGTTCTTTGTCTACTCCACCCGACGCCATACTGCTAGTAGCAACCTTACGAAGGTCATCCGCTAGTAGCGAATTTCTCGTCTCTTTCATACTTAGACTATCACCAACAAGCATCAAAGTTTGAACAAGGTTCTCATAGGATTTTGGCAATGAAAGTAACAATATGAGGGCTTGGTCCTCATCCTCAACCTTAACATCAATATCCTTCAAATCTGAGATAATCCTGTCAAACCTATTCACATATTCCTGAATAGAAGAACCCTCTTCCATTCTACATGTGAATAATTTGGATTTTAAGTAGACCCGATTCGTTAAAGTTTTCGTCATGAAGTTGCTTTCTAGCTTTAACCACACACTCGCCGCCGTTGTTTCTCCGTCTACTAGGAACGCCACGTCCCTCTCAAGACACAACATAATGGTTGCCCGTGCTTCGAGATCTAACTCCTCCCAATCCTCATCTGACATATCTCTTGGTTTCTTTCCCGTCAACGTCTTGTGTAATTTCTGCGAGATTAACAGATTCTTCATCTGCATTCGCCAATAAGAAAAATCGTTTTTCCCATTGAACTTCTCTATCTCATATTTCCCTGCTTTGACCGTACCACTTCTCGATCCCATCTTCTCTTCGTTCAATCTCAACAAGGCTCTGGTACCAATTGTTAGAACTAAAAGTCGCGGAAGCTATCGAACCTATCCTAGAAATTGATCCGATTATGAAGATTAATCGAAAAGCTAAGTCAAAATCAAATATGCGAACAGAATTTAACGAGGTTCGGCTTTAAAGCCTACGTCCTCGGGCGAACAAGAAATCTTTATTGAAGGATAGATGAAGACGACTCACACAACCCGCAAGTTCGTCCCAAGTTGGTACCGTATAGAAATTAACCTTCTATACCAAATCTTCGACGACCGAGAAATTTAACACCGCTCAAAAACTATGAACAAAAAATCTCTCTTACTTGCTCTCTCTCTAGCTCTCTCTAAAGAAGAGTTGTGTTTGTTGTTGATGTTGTGTTGGTGATGATTACAAAGAACTCTCAACCCCCTTTTTATAATACCATAAGCCGACCTTAACTTGGAAATTTAGAAACTTTGGTTTCTTAATTTGGTGCCAATTAGAAAACTCAAATTGGTATGCATCCACCGACCATATGCTCCACAATTCAAAACCGCCTACATCCAATTTCAAACCGCCACAAGCCACCAGCCAAACCGCCTCTTACACTACGGATCTCGATTCATCTCAATCTTTATACTCTAACACTGTGTTTTGAATACATCTTTTTCATGCTTTGCTTATCTAAGAACGGAAATATTTTTTACTCATAGGTTGTATTTTAACTTTAATCTAATTTTTTGAATACAGATATGGTAGAGACAGTGCGTAACCCTTAATCAAGCCCGGGGAGACGGCCTTGGTATGTTTCTAATACTCGTGAACCCTCAATCAAGTCCGTTCATTTTATGGAAACCATAAATATACAGTGAAATGTAGTTTTTCTCGTACGACTTGTGATTAACTTTGACATTCTTATAAACAATTCTTCTATGTGATAACCATTCGAAAAGAATTATTGTCGTTCTTACAGTTCTTTTCTGAGTTTTTCCACTTCAATAGTTTCGAAGTAAAAGACAGAAGCCAACCCACCACCATTCCAACAGATCTTGCGGTGTTGGTTTTTGGTTTGTGATACAAGACGGGGTCCCGTAATTCATATACAAGGCACTTAGTCCTACATTGCTTACGGGGACCTTCTGGACTACCTTGTCTTACGTATCGGCTAGGCCTTTTGGGTGGGTTCGGTGTTAATATTGATCCGGTGGAAAAGCCTAGGATGGTCTAGGGCGCAAGACCATGCCGAGGAAAAACCTTGTTTTACGTGAAACTAGACCAATGGGCGTGGTGGTGCCCAAGTCAACTCAGACTCTTTTTAATTGTATGAAAATCCGGGAGAAATGATTCATCTGAAACTGTTACCAGATAGTGTGACTCTTCAATCTAGTAGTGTGGATGGTATGGTACATAGCTCTATCCTGAACTCGAATCATTTGGAACTCTACCTGCGTTTGCAGAATTAAAGTATCTTTTTTGTTTTTGAATAAAAAGCAATAGACTGTCATGTATTTCATCACCAACTGCCTGTAGGTGGACCTAATCTTAAAAAATAAATACACAGGACAATTGAAAGTGAAGAAGATAATTTAATGTGCAAACTATTTTTCTTTCGGGAATGTGGAGCATTAAAACCAAACATTTTGCAAGAATTTCGCAGAACGGCTCCTTGTAATTCTGCAAATTTATCTATGAATTTAAGTGGGAAGGTGCTAGAAAATTTCTCCAAAAGGTTCAAGAAATTCCTAGAAATTTCATAGAACTTCAGATTGAAAAATGGAGCAAGTACTAAAATTTTTGCCCAATGCTACCTAGGGTGGTCTTAAATTCATTTGTTTTTTTGGTTGAAAGGTCTTAATGGTGCGTTTGGATGACGGAATCATGAATCTGCAGATTCACGTGTCCTTCAGATTCATGAATCTAAATAATACTTTTTGGTTTGTTTGGCAACTTAAGAATCTTGTTATTATTATTATTTGAGTATTTTTAAACGCTTCTTTTAAAAAATATTGAAGAAACATTGTTTTCGAAACTAATTTTTTCAAATATGAATTCATTCGAGAACCCTCTTTTTTCTTCATAATATTTTTTTTCGAAAGTCGTTTTCCAAATTTTTTTCGTAAACAAGTTTCTTTTTTCAAAAACCCTTTTTCTCGAAAATAAATTTTTCTTCCGAATTTTTTATCGAAAACCATTTTTTTCGGTAACCGAAGTTTTATGAACGTTTTTTTTTTCACGAAAATCGATTTTTTTCTAAAAAGAAAAAATGACTTTCGAAAAATAAAATAACAGTTTTCGAGAAAGAAAATGATATTCCAGAAAAAAAAAATGATTTTTCGGTAAAAAAAAAAACGAGTTTAGAAAAAACAGTTTTCAGGGAAAAATCTGTTTTCGGGAAAAAAAAATCGGACTTTTGAAAATAAGTTATTTGGGGAAGAGTCAGTTTTCGGGAGAAAAATCGGGTTTTGGGGGAAAAAATAATTTTCAACGAAAAAAACGATTTTTCGGGGAAAACACTTTTAGGAAAAAAAAAAAACGATTTATGGAAAAAAAAATTCAAAATAATTATTTTGTAGAAGGAAATATATTTTTTTTTTTTGATTTTAAGTTTGAAATCTAGGAATCCTACAACCAAACACATCATAAATTCATTTATAACCATGAAGTCATGTCAGAGTGTGACCACATATTCTTAAAAATTGAGGATCTGGGGAGGGAATCATGTTCTCAAAACTAAGAAGCAGAGGGGCTTTTCGATACTTTGTTAAACTTAAGGGCTTTCTATTGAAAAGTGAATTGTAAATATGCCTAAAGTTGTTTAACCACATAAAACTTGAATTATTATTATCTTTTTGATATTTTGCCTCTTAGAAAATATTATTGTCCTACTAACAACTCTTCTTTTCCCATAAAAAAAAACAACTCTTCTTTTCTGTTGTGACATGGATTTTGGAAGTATGGATCGTTAATTCACCAAATTGAGATGTTGAGTACTTGTAATAGTCTAACGGAAATATATGGGATACTATTGAAGAGAGCTTTAAATGTTCTATTTTGGTTGTTCATATTTATAGGTTCCCCCTCCCATTACAATTAAGAGTTCTCCAGAGTTGGCAACAATTCAAACTTAAATCCAATGGAGAAATTGGAGAAAACTAAAGGTCTGTTTGATACGTGAGAAAATCAACTAGGAAAAACGATTTTTCATTGTTTGTTAAGGCAAAAAACGTGAGAAAGTCAATTTTTCATGGTAAAAAAAAAGTGTGAAAATCACTAAAAAGGTGAGAAATCAGACTTGGCAGCCTCTCAAAGTTGTGCTCTCTCTACTTCTGTCTCTAAACTCCTGTCTGAAGATAACAATTAGGTCTCTCTAAACTAGATTTGAAACTAAGAACCATATTCATTTCTTCCTCCATGAAATTTTTTTTTTCAGCAAAATAACATATTTACCATTAATTGGAATAAATTGGTAACTCTATGACCTAGATTCAAAACCCTTGAAGAGGAATTCAAGATGCTTTAGTTAGAGTAACTCTATGACTTAGATTCAAAACCCTTGAAGAGGAATTCAAGATGCTTTAGTTAGATTACGGTCTAAATTGAGTATTTGATCTCTTAAAGCAACGTTGATACATAAGGGATCATTAGGCTTTTTGGAAGAAGAAATCACTACTTTCTTGATACATAAATGGTCACGAGGTTCCAAAGGTTCTTTGGAGAATATGGTTTTCACTCTTTAGTCCTGATTTCTTGATACATAAGGGGTCATTAGGGCTTTTGGAGAAGATGTCCTAGTTTTAAAGGCTCCCTCACTAATTCTTTTTTTTTAATAAAAGAAGATTCAGGTGTCGCTTGGCAAACAAAAGTAGAAGAACTTTTGCTTCTAGTAGAAATACTTTTGCTTTAATAAAGTTAAAAAATATGTTTGACAAAATTGTTATTTATAAGTAAAAAAGTTAGTTTGACAACATTATTTACTTTTCTATTTTTTATTTTTCTTTCCCCATAGAGATAATTCATTTAAGTTTACTCATACGATTTAATGATGACTATTACGTCAAAGGTGGTGGTGGTGGTTGATGGGTCTAAAAAGTTTCCCTAAAAGGTCTATACCGCAAGTGCACGGTGGTCAAGTAGTAAAATCCCGGTAAGACCGGGGTCGATCCTCAGAGACTAGTCAAACCCGTTCTAAAACTTAGAACTACCACGATTTTGATTTTGATTTTAAAATTGGTTTTTTTTTTGTGAAAATTAAAATAACAAACAAAACACTAAAGTGAGAAAATCGATGGGGAGAGGTCTAGAGATCAAAATCCACCTCAAACGATCATAAATGATTTAACTCTTTTCTAACATGATTCATAATTTTTATAACTCAATATCTAGAAAAATAACCTTATCGGAAAATTGAACCTTTTAAACAAAAATATCTAAAATGAACTACACAAACATCGATTCCTAAATAATCATATCCCAACTATCTTCTATCAAATTTCAAACATAAATCATCAAAGAAACCTAATCCTAAGCATGACATATCAAGCCATAAGCATAAACGATGAAGCTACTATAATTATTCGATGGAATCAACTAAAGTCTAGTTAAACAATAACGCACATTAATGAGAATCATAAAGAGGGAAGAAAACTAATTACTCATGCTTGGAGCTTCATCTTCACTCGAAGTAAAAAGTCAGCAATACATAAATAGCTGGATCATTCTTTAACAATAAGAAAAACAGGAATTGATATAAGAGTTACAAATTAAATCACCAAAACAAGATGGAAGCTCTTGATTTTCTCTCCTTGCTGCACTTAGCTCTCTGTTTTTCTCTTAATTTCTTTCTTTCTACTCTGTCTTCTCTCTCTCACAAAAAGAATAACACAGGAAAAAGATCAAGAAGAAATAGATGATGAAGAAGAAATTAATGCTCTCTATTTTATTTGATTTCTTTCTTTCTCACTCTACAATTTCTCTCTCACTCTCTGTTTTCTACTAAACTCTCTCTCACTTTCTCTCTACAATTTCTCTCTTTTCACTCTCATAAGAAAAGAAGAAGATGATGATTCAAGTCGAGCTACTCTCTCTCTAATTTTCTGTTGTAGTTGAGCTAGAGAGAAGATCCCCCCAAAAGATGAGATACCCTTTTCTCTTGCTCCCTTTTCTGTTTTATATTCATCCCCTGGCTGGATTCTTTCTTTCTCTCTAAAATAAATCACAGACTCCTTCAATCTTCACTATTGACAGAAATAAATCTCTGAAATCTTCCTTCTTTCTCTAACAAATCTGTTTCAATCTCTCTTTCTATATATTGAAATCATCTGTTGATTCAAATTCCATCTTCAACTCTTTAAAACATAGTTATTTAAAATTAGGAGTTTCTATATTTTAAAGTACGGTCATTGTTGAAGTTTTATTAGATATTCTATACTTATCTAATATTAGGAGTTTCTATAATGTGGAGTTTCTATTTAATATTAGGAGTTTCTATGTTTCTATATATTGAGTCTTAGTTGAAATCTGATTAGGACTCCTAATTAGATAGTAAATTGTCTAGTTGTAGCCAAGTACAAGGACTTCAAATTTCAAACTGATTACCGTCCTTTTGCATTATACAACATGATTTATATACTTTTAAGAATGTCATGACAAATTAGGTTATGATATTTCTTGGAAACCAGGATATTAGTGTTTAAATGCCTTTGTTCGCTAAAGATATTGACCAAGATCTCAGAGCATGGAAGAGCAACTTGATATTTGATACAAATTCAGCTAGAGAGATTCTAAAGATACCTTTGAGCGGAGTAGATACTACAGATAAAGTAGTCTGGATATACATAGAAAAAAGAAACTTCACGGCAAAATCATTATACCAAACGATAGAGAATGAACAACCGTCGTGTTCAAATTTAGGGCCAGTTATAGATGCATTTCCATGGACTAAGAATTGGAAGAAAATGAACATTGCTCCAAGGATTCAGATGTTCATATGGAGACTACTTCAAGATGCTTTACCAACAAAAGTGAAGCAAACCTCCTATCCACAATTTTGTGGATAATATGGAAAACTAGATGTGATCATTGTTTTCAATATGAAATAACCGACCTCTCCCAAATCATTAAGATGGTCAATAAATTCCCCAAGAATATGCTACCTAATACTAAGAATAGCAAACCCGTCCAAATTAAATGGAACCCTCCAGAAAGCTCATGGATGAAAATTAATGTAGACGCATCTTTTATCAATGTGAATGAAATGACAGGTGTTAGCTTAATTATGCATGATGCGGGAGCAAAATTCATTGCAGCACAAACGTCTCTATCCAGATGCAGGAATAGTGAGGAAGGGGAAGCCGTTGCTATCCTTAATGGACTTCTATGGGCAGCTGAACATGATTACAAAGACATTATCATTGAGAGTGATAACATTAATCTAATTAGCCACATCCAGAATCCCAAGCATGAAGTTCATTGGCAATCTCGAGTTCATCTCAAGAAAATTCACGAAAGCAAAAATCAGTTTAATAGAGTGAAATTTAATTACATCAACCGGAAACTGAATATGCCAGCTGACAAGCTTGCGAAGCGTGCAAGGAAGAAAAATAAATCTGAATCTTGGCACAGAATTCCTTTCTTTCTTATTTCTTTGTACTGTAATAACACTTTGGTTTATTAATTTGATCCGAACACCTTAACAAAAAAAACAAAAGTGAAGTCACTTCGATTTACTCAAAGTGAATAAAAAATGTGTCCTATGTGCAATGAGGAAGAAGATGTTATTTTTTGTTGAAAGAGGAAGAAGAAGATATTAATCATTTATTTAACATTTGCAAAAGAAATGTGGATTCGATCTCCTCTTGGAATTCGAGTTGATGACAGTACAAACATTCAAGAGGTCATAAAAGAATGGATTGAAAATGCAATAAGTGATGAGGGAGTGAAAATTGGTCTATACCTACTGTGGTTTCTTTGGAAGGCTATAATTTCAGCTGCCATCAATATGTTCAAAGACTTTGAAGGAGAGAAAAATGAAGAAGAAGCAACTCAAATGAGAGAAGAAAACAATAGAAATGTTACATGGGAACCACCACTACTAGGTTCTTAGAAAATTAATGTGGATGAAGCCTTTGTTGAAAGACGAGGAGTAGTAGCAGCAATAATGCGTGACGGGAGAGGCAATATGGTGGCAACAATGGTGGAAACGTTTAGCTCCAATAATCCAATGGAATCTGAAGCACAAGCCGTTAAGTTAGGTCTTAAAATGGCAAAACGAAGGCAAGAAAGTGACATCACTATTGAAGGAGATGCGTACACAATAATAAGAGCATGTGAAACCGAATTAGAAAGCATGCCATGGAAGATAAGGAACATAATGGCAGAAATTCATGAAGAAGCGAGATTGTTCGCGAATACAATTTTAAATTCATTGCTCGTGAAAGCAACTTTGTGGCCAATCAACTAGCCAAATTTGGTTATTCAAATAATGTAACTCAAATTTGGGAAGGGAATCACCCCCCAACTTGTATTGATGTAGCTATCACAAAGAAATATACTATCTATTGGTAACCCAACGATGAATGAATAAACTAATAGGCTAAGTCCTATTTTTACCCAAAAAAATGCCTTGAAGAAAAATTGCCTATAGTACTGTTAATTCAAAAAAGATACGTGCAATGAAAAATTTTCAAGTAAGAAAAAAAGTTTGTCTTAAAACTTTATACCCGTTTTCTGTCTAAGTATCAATAGTTCGCATACCTTAAAGAGAAGTCGATGAAATTCACATACTCGCTCTAATCCTTCCATTAAGTCTACTTGTCGGACGTTACTCGCTTAATCACTTATACGGTTGGGAAGATATTCCAAACCCAAACATGGAATTCTTAGCATCTCTAACAATTTCCAAGTGAATAACCTCAAAACGAAGAAAATAAACGCAGCAGTGTGTCAATCTGTCCCGAATGCGCGCTGTTCACTCTAACATCCATAACTCCCTCATCCGGACTCGGAATGATTATCACCATACCATTCTGGAATCGTATCGAGATGAGCTACAAGTTTGTAGAAGACTATAAAAGCTTTCGAACTACCAATCTCGTGCTACAGACCTAACAGTACACTGTTACGGGTATGAAGTCTATAGAACTCGTAATTTCGACCTTATTTCACCTCTAGGTTCCACCATCTCTTAAATCAAGCATCACACTAAAAATACATGAAATTATCACTCATTCAAACCCTAAAATCAGAAAACCCCTAAATTCCAAACTCATAAACCCTAAAATCAGAATAACACAATTAAATCATCAAAACTACAATTCTTACCTTGATTTAGTTGCCTTTGATTTACATGTTCATAATTTCCATCAATTCCTCTCAAAGTCCCTACAAATTCGAATTCAAACTCGGTTAAAACTCAAATCACATAACCAATGAGTTCTAGAGAGAGAAACACAAAATCTCTTACCAAAATATCACTAACCTAGGTCAATTCACATCCTCATGCTTTTCATTTAACAAGAACAAGCTTTCCCCTCTGATTTCTAGCCAAAATACTCTCCTTCATCGATTTTTCTCCCCTGCCCTAAACTCTGTTCAGCTAAAAACCACGAGCAACTAAGTCTGGTTCGGTTTTTCCCTTAACCGGCCAAAGTTGCAGTTCAGTCCCTGAATTTTTCCTCATTGCAAAAAACCCCCTGATTTGGACTTGATTATTACATGCTTAAATGATTTGAACATCGAATTCTATTCTCGGTGTGTTAAGTTTGTGATCATCCAACTCAAAACCAATTGGCAATGAGTGGAGAGGACCTAGACTTTATATTCTTGGTTGTTAGTTACCCATTCTCCCATGTGGGACTATTCTCACACGCCCCCTCACGTGTGGCGTTCTTTGAGCCTAACACGTGTGTTTTTTTCTTTACGGGTGACGTGGAGTACGTGTGGCTTTTAAACCTATCACGTGTGGGCCTAGCTCTGATACCACTTGTGACATCCCGTGCCCCGTAACTAGGCACGACCACTCCCCGGCAATTCACAGACGAGCAGAAAATCCGGCAGCACCTCCTCTGTAAATCGAACCGGTCGTACCTGTAACCTGTCATGCAAACCATACATTCGCAAACACATACATAACGGAAGCTAAAAATAAGACATGACGCAACTAAAAACTCTGGTTCCAAGTTGAACCACCAACACTAGGTTAACTCAACCTGCACACAACCTTATATCCCTGCACAACCTATGTGATACATATATATTTACATTATAAGGTGTTCAGTGTATAAGAGTATAACTTCGAAGATAAATCAAAACCGAAATGAAAGGAAATTACACCAAAGTGGCACTACGTCACAACCCCTGCAATCCATCTGCTAACCCTGTCGCTACAGACGCTTCTAACTAGGAACCTGCATACTAACACACTGGTAGGGGGTCAGTAACTCACCGACACGAGTTAACTGGTAGAGGAGTCCCAAAACAAAACTACGATAAAACCATTTTCGCAATAAAACATGCACACGTATATATATATATATATATATATATATATATATCAATCCTACTCTAATATACAACAACACTCATGGTATGCTCCTCAATCAACAGAGAGTTACCCAGAGAGTTCTATAGTATTTGGGCTAGTACCGTCCCATACCAGCACTAACTCATGTACTCAAGTTCTCTCGAGAAAGTGGTTTACCCCTAGGTAGGTAAGCCCCTCTCCCACTAGGCGACTCCACAGTCATTGAAAAGCTAACCTCGTGATAAATATATACACCTAGCTTAGCCAGATACGTTTTAGCTTCACCGAAGTCGAATAGTCAGGTCGTCCCTCCAGTATTCGTGTTGGAACGAAAAGCATATTCTCATCGGTACCCTAGCATGCAACTATTTCTTCTGGTTTTGGAAAAGCATTTATTGTGTCAACAACAGAAATAATACTATTTTCTTGTGAAAACATCCTTCACCCACAATCTCAACAGATTCGGAACTCGCCCCTTACGCCCTCGACTGAGATAGGCTTTTTAAAACATCACTTATCTTATCACACACAAAAGTGGCACAAGCAAGAGTCATATCATAACGTGGAGAGGGATCCCAATCACCAAACCAGTCGGGCGGACCGAGGTGTACAGCCCCTGAGCCCTGAGGGTAAGAACAAACAAGCTGACAGTCCAATCGAGCGGTCAAGGGTAGCAAATCCCCGAGCCCCGAGAGTCCAACCTAAACGAGAATCCTGGCCAGAGAGTGGAGCACTACAACTTCCAAGACCCTCATGACTAGTCTCAGTCCACTTCACCAATCACATACAACATACGAAATCTTTATGTTTTCAAAACATCGATTATCACAAAGCAGTTCAAAACTATCACTTTGAAAGTCATTTACGAGTAAAACTCATCAAAACAACTCATCGATAATCACAATAAACAATACAAGCTTCATCGTAAAACAATTACCGAAATAGGCATAATCCACGTTGTAAACCTCATTAAAATCAACGGTATAAATCATGCATATATGATTACCTACCATCTACACATAATGATGCATGCATATCTCCTACTTCTAGCATGAATCTAGACAATAGTATAAAAGAAAACAAGAGGTATCCCCTACCTAGCGATTCAGGACTCCGTCCTCATCCGCTTTGTTTCGAGCATGTGTGTTAGATTTTAGAGGCCCTTGAACAGATCATTTATCCTTAGCAGAATTTGTAATTAGTAACAGTACGCAGACACTACTGGTATGGCACTATTCGAAGCGTGATCCGGGTGACAGGTTGTAGGGGGAAGTTAATCAATTGCAGAATGCTGCTAGCCAAGAGTAGACCAAAGAGTGATGGAAACTAACGACGACTGTTAGAATTTGATGTGGATGACATGTGTATGTAACGGTGTCACCAATAAAAAGAGTAAAGAGATTTGAACTTCAGGGCAAGCTAGCGTCGGGACTCGAGATTCATTTGTTCTTTTGCTATCCTTGAGAGAGTTGGTGTGGTAGCATATCGAGTATGGTTGCGACCAAAGTTAGTGAAAGATCAGAATATAGTTCACGTCTCAGAACTAAGGAAGTATCAACTAGACACCCATCTTATGTGGTTAGTGGAGACGAGTTAGAGATTGATGAAGACGCAAACTATGAGGTCATGCCAATTATGATTTAAGACAAACTGCTAAAGGTACCAAGGAACAAGGAAATCCCGTTGGTGATAGTTCTATGGAGGCACAACAACATCGAAGAATCAACATGGGAGAAGAGACAGAAATGCGAGAACATCCAAAACTCTTTAAGGTTTCAAAGGCACGAAGGATGTAAGGGTGGTGAGTGATATAGTGTTTGAATCAGAGGTCTTAAGATGGTAATGAGACAAATGTTAAATTATGTAGATGATGTAACCAACGTAGCTCTATCCTAATATCGGATAATTGGAACTCTACTTGCGTTTCACGAAAGAAAAGTGGCATTTTTGTTGTTCTTATTATTATGAGTCGAGTTCACTCGATCTCTGTCTTGTCTTGATTAAGACAGAGTCTGAGTTTGACGAGTAGGATCGAGCCAAAATCGACTCGATTCCAACACTTCTGTTTTTGAATAAAGAAAAGCAATAACATGTCTTTCATCCCCAAGGGCGATGTTCCATTAAAGGCTTGTAGGTGGACCTAACTTTAAAATAGAAATACACAAGACAACTGAAAGTGAAGAACATACTTCAATGTGCACAATTTTTTTCTTTCTACAATGTGGAGGATCAAAATCAAATATTTTGTTAGAATTTCCACCGCCTGTTGTAATTCTGCGAATTAATCTATGAAATTTCATGAGAAGTTGCTTGAATTAAATTTCGTGGGAAAGTTCAAGAAATTTCTAGGATTTTTTTAGAACTTCACATTGGAAAATGGAATAAAGGTATAAGTTTGCACTATTTCACCAAGGGTTGTCTAACAATTTCATTTGCAACCACGAAGTCATATATATCACAGAGGGCGACCACATATGTTAATGCAAATCAATGTTCTCAAGTTTTACATACGAACCTGAATATATTGAAAAGAAGAAATTCCATATTTTTTGTTTATAAAATGTTAAAAACTACAATTTCTAACGACGACTTTAAAAATATATCATTAAAAAATACATAAAAAAAAAGTGAAAGGAAGTAACACAAAATCGCAATAGTAATGTGGAAAATAATTAAATATCCAACTTCCCTGAAATCCCTTGTGGCACAATTAGGGGAATTATTGATTTGTGATATATATTTATATTAACTTTTATTTGAATATTTACTAATATACCCGGGCATGTGCCTCATAGATTTTAAAGTGGGTATGTTCTGATTTTAAATACATTTTCAATGTGCAATATTTTGAGATCATCTTGAAAAAGTTGAAGTTAACCAATATTTGAATAGAGTAATTGCGGATACGCCGAGGGAGTAATGTTCTTAAAAATCAAGAAGAGGAAGGGCTTTCTATTAGAAAGTGAAATGTTAATACGCCTAAAGTTGTATAAAATTTGAATTTGTTTTTAAACATTCCCCTTAGCAGATATTATGGTCCAAATAACATCCCTTGTTTTCTGGTTTTTCTCACGAAGCCCTTGTTTTCTGTTATAACATTGATTTTCAAAGTATTGGGTTAGTTAATCATCCAAATTGAGACGTATAGTACTTGTACGAGCCTAATGGAAATATATGGAATAGTGTGAAAATGATTATGAACAAGATATTTGTGAGAGGATTGTAGTGAGCTTTAAATATTCTACTTTGTCTGTTGATCTTCATAACACCTGTTTCCTATTTTTGTTCTATCACAATTAGAGTTCATCTTAGGTTTACAACAATTCAAACTTGAGAAATTGGAGAAAACTAAATGGTCATTTTCCATATGCCCTCCTAAGTTTGAGTAAGTTTAACCAGAACATTAATAGATAATGAATTCATGATCTATATAAGATGAATAAGTCACTTGTAATAGATGGAATTAATTCTAAAAGATAAAACTGTTCATTTTACTTAAAGTTTTCAATGAGAAGAAGAACAAGACCCATCAGTAATTCTAAATGAAATTCAAGTCAAAGTCTTTTAACTTAACCCCTCCCGAAATTCAGAGAAGAGATATCGTTCTACGATGTTCGTCGATCTCTGACAGTGAAGGTTATAGAGGTGTAAACATAGTGTTACATTTACAAAGAAGAATGTAAGGGATGGTGTAACTAGAGTGTAAGAAAGATAAAGACTGAGGTGCCTATAGCTATAACTAATATAACAACCATAACTAACTATTCTAACAAATTAGTTAGTTATGGTTGTAACCGAATGAAACTCTTCTCTCTCTCTCTATAACAGAAATGTAAAAGCTTATAAAAGCTTAGAACTTCAACAATTAATACAATCTTTTTCGAGTGATTTAGAGAACTAATTCTTCTCTCTCTAGCTTTTATCATGGTATAAGAGCCAGTGATTTTTTTTTTCTGTTCTTGTTCTTCCTCAAATTCCTCTTTCTCTCACTAGAAAGTGTGAATTTCTTTTCTTTAATCTCTAATGGCTTCTCAATCATCACAATCGGTTTCATCTCTAAACTTGTCTTCACCAAATACATCCATATCCAATATTGCTAGTTTTGTCTCTGAGAAGCTTGATAGATCAAATTTCTTAATTTGGAAAGATCAATTCGAAGCTATTTTGATCAGTACTGATCTATTTGGTTTTGTTGATGGATCTATTGTTCCTCCAGCAAAATCAATTGTTGATAATCATGTCGAGATTCCAAATCCTCTTTATCTTCAATGGAGGAAGACTGATAATTTCGTTAAGTCATGTATGAAGGCAACCTTTACTCATTCGATCTCTACTGATGTTCTAGGTCTTCAAACCTCTAGAGAAATTTGGAGGTACCTTGAGCTCAATTATATTGAAGAATATGAAGCAAAGATAGCTTCACTTCGAGAACAAATTCAACATCTTAAAAGAGGTGATTCTTCTGCAACAGATTATCTTCGAAAGGTAAAAGCTTTATCTGATTCATTAGTAGCTGTTAATGAAAGATTGTCTGATAAGAAACTTAGTCGTATTGTTCTCAAAGGTTTAGGAAAGGAGTATAGTCCTTTTTTTATTGCTATTCATAATACAGAAGCTCCTATTTCCTTTGCTGAGCTTAGAACTCGAATTATTCACCATGAACAATGGATGAAGACTCAATCTCATGATGATGAACCTTCTGCTTATTATGTAAAGAATCTTCCTCCAAAATATGGTCATAAACCTTATAATTCCAATCGAGCTATCCAATCTCATCAACCTTATAGGAATTATTATCATGTAGATCAAGGAAAACCTTCTTCTTCTCAGATTTAAAGGATCTTACTCTTTTAGTCAAAATTTAGGAGAATCAGCCTCTGAATTTGACTTCTCTACTGTGCCTTGTGGCATTTGTAAGAGATGGGGACATTTTGCCTCCAAATGTAGATACAGATATGCTCCTGATGACTCTATCAAAAGTCCACAAAGTAAAAATGATATAAATCAATCTCAAAGAAGACTTTCACAGCAATTCAAGCCTAACAAGAGTAATTTTGCTGGAATCCATCTGTATGAGAGTACAGAAGAATGTAAAAATGAAAAAAGAGAAAAATGTTCTCCAACAGAGGAGGAATTATATGAGTCATATTTTGACTATAATTCAGATGAATTTTCTAATGAAGAGGCTAATATGGTGGTCATATTACCTTCAAAAGACTTGGTTTCTAATGAAGCTCTTCACGCTGTCATTGAAAAAGTGTGGCTGGCTGATACTGGTGCCACAAGCCATATGACAAATGATCCTACTACTATCATTGATCAGCAAGTCTATAAGGGATCGGATTCTGTAATGGTGGGTAATGGACTGTCCATCCCTATTGCTGCTATAGGTAATGCTCAAATTCATACTCAAAACTACAATTTTGATTTGTTCAATGTGCTATATGTCCCTAACCTCAAGAGGAATCTTCTATCTATTTCAAAGTTCACATATGATAATCAATGTTCACTGAAATTCACACCATGGGGATATCAAATTAGGGACTTATGGTCTGATGATATTTTAAATGAGGGGTCAGTAAGAAATCATCTATATCCTATCACATTTGGGATACAAGAAGATGATCCTCAATGTGCTTATGTAGTATCTTTATCTGCTCCATTTTCAGTATGGCACACTAGATTAGGTCATACTTCAGATACTATTATTCATCTTCTCTCAAGAAACAAGTTGATTTCAGTACAAGATAAACCTTCTAAGAGTCTTTGCCATCCTTGCTCATTAGCTAAGAGTAAATTACTACCTTTCCCTAACTCAGAGAGCTATACTGAATTTCCCATGTATCTAATTCATTGTGATATTTAGGGTCCTTCTCCTGAGGTTAGTGTTGATGGTGAAAAGTATTTTATCTTGTTCCTAGATGATTTCAGTAGGTTCCTTTGGATCTACCCTCTGAAATATAAGTCGGACAGTCTCAAATACTTCAAATTATTCAAGACTTCTAATGAGAATTGATGGGCCTAAAAGGTTACCCTAAAAGGTCTCCACCCGCAAGTATACGGGCGTCAAGTAATAATAACCCGGTAAGACCGGGAACGATCCACGAAGATAGGAAGGTAATACGAATATCAGAAGAGTCTAACCCACCGGTTTAAGTGTTAGTCACTAACTCAGACTAAAAACAAAAAGATAATATGATGTAGATTGTTGCGGAAGCGAATTAACTAAAGAACTCATTGCTAAATAACTAAACTAAACAAGATTAAACTAAATAATAATAATAAGAACAATGCAATCAAGGAGGTTTTTATTCGATATTCAATTCAATAATTCAATAGACAGACTGAACTTCTCTTTTATAGAGATTAATATTTTCTAGATAGACTCAAATAAGGAAGAAAATAAAAAGAAGATAACAACTTATGGACACTTTCCTTGATTGCTAGGACTCTTAATTATAGAAACTCATAATACTTAAATACGGAAACTATATTAATATAGCAACTTAGCCGTTTGGCTCTATAGCGTCTTGGCCGAGAGGCCCACTCGCCGGAAAAGCTAATACCGGAGCTGAACATAATCTTTGTTTAATTAATTGAAAACTCTCTTCCTGTTGGCTTTCCCAGGTGAATTTCCCTTTCTTTAAACAATCAGTTAAAGGGGCCATTATAGTACTGAAGTCACGTATAAATCTTCGATAGAAAGAAGCTAAACCGTTGAAACTACGTACCTCAGATGGTGATGAAGGGGTCGGCCACTCAGAAATTGCCCGAACTTTTGCCTGATCAACTTTCATACCTTCTTTACTAATAAGAAAACCTAAGAAATATACTTCATTGAGGAAAAAGTGGCTTTTCGGAACATTCATAAATAAATAATTACGACGCATGGTGTCGAAAACTTCTCTAATATGTTGAAGGTGGTCACTTCTAGATTTACTGAAGATGAGTATATCATCGAAGTAAACAACCACGAATTTATTCAAGAATGGCTTCAGAACTTGATTCATGAATCGCATGAAAGTACTAGGTGCATTAGAGAGTCCAAAGGGCATAACTAACCATTCATAAAGACCCTCCTTTGTTTTGAAAGCCGTTTTCCATTCGTCTCCCTCCCGAATACGGATTTGATGATAACCTGCTTTTAGATCAATTTTTGAAAACACTGTAGCCCCGGAAAGGTGATCCAACATATCTTCAAGTCTTGGAATTGGAAACCCGTATTTAATTGTAATTTTGTTAATAGCCCGACTATCAACACACATTCTCCAGGTTCCGTCTTTCTTTGGTACTAACAATGTTGGAACTGCACAAGGACTAAGACTTTCACGGATAAAACCTTTGTTCAATAATTCTTCCACCTGTTCTTGTAGTAATTTATGCTCTTGCGGGCTCATCTTGTGATGTGGTAAGTTTGGTAAGTTAGCTCCAGGTATAAGGTCGATTTGGTGTTGAATTTCTCTCAATGGAGGTAACGATGGTTGGGAAGAAGATGGGTTGAGGTCGTTATACTCATCGAGCAATGTTTGGACCTCCGGTGGTGGATGGTTGCCGACGGTGGGAGAGTCCTTCGTTGCTAGAAGGAATCCCCTCGGTTCGGTTGGTGGAGACCGAACATCCTTCCTTGTTGGTTGGTGATGTTCGTCCGGCAGTGGTAGGAGACAAATTCGTTTATTCAACCAAAGGAATTCGAAGGTGTTATCTCGACAATGATGTGTAGCATCTACGTCATAAATCCAAGGTCTTCCAAAAATAATATGACAATTATCCATGTCCACCACGTCACAAGTAATTGTATCATGGTAATGAGTACCGATGGAGAAGGAAAACGAGCATTGTTTAGTAACTGACAGCTCTCTCTGATTAGATATCCAACCTATTTTATAAGGAACTGGGTGATTAATTACCTGTAGTTGTAGTACTGCAACCAGACGACTAGAAACCATGTTTTCTTCACTACCGTTGTCGATTATGAAGTCGCAAACTTTGTTGTTAATTGTTAGGCGTGATTTAAACACCTTGTTTCGTTCCGGATGTGTTGGTGAAGAAAAAAAATTTGTTATTTTCTCCTCAGGATTTTGAGGGCTCATGATACCAGCTGATGTAGATTGTTGCGGAAGCGAATTAACTAAAGAACTCATTGCTAAATAACTAAACTAAACAAGATTAAACTAAATAATAATAAGAAGAACAATGCAATCAAGGAGGTTTTTATTCGATATTCAATTCAATAATTCAATAGACAGACTGAACTTCTCTTTTATAGAGATTAATATTTTCTAGATAGACTCAAATAAGGAAGAAAATAAAAAGAAGATAACAACTTATGGACACTTTCCTTGATTGCTAGGACTCTTAATTATAGAAACTCATAATACTTAAATACGGAAACTATATTAATATAGCAACTTAGCCGTTTGGCTCTATAGCGTCTTGGCCGAGAGGCCCACTCGCCGGATGGTCTCCATCATAATAAGTTGGGTTTTTTGATTGATTTCAAATAAATAAACAAATAAGGCTAACTAAACTAAAGGTGAGAAGTTAGGGAAGAGTCGAGCAAGAATCGAATGAGAGGGATACTTCGATCCACAAAGTCGATAGTGACTAGTACTAATGATCTATAAGCATAAAAAGTTAGTTAACTTCACCCATTTACTTGGATGGATCAACGAACTCTTGGTTTAACTCAGATTCCAGTCCATGAACGATCTAAAAACCCGGAAATCATTAAAAGCAATAAAACTCTTTTGTCACATCTAAACATGTTTCACGAGTATTCGACTACAAAAGCTAGCTAGACATGGCGATACAAATAATAAATGGGAAGAAAACAAAGAAAGACACGAGTTAAGGTGAGAATCTCCCTATTCCAAAGAGGCGCGAGACTAAGATCGACGGGAAATATAAGTGTTCAAGTGTTGTCGATCTCCCTGTAACAGAATGTTGGGGTCCCCTTAACAGTGTATAATAGGTGTCCTGTCAGCAGAACTTGACCTCCTCTTATCGGTCAGTATCATCTTCTTCCTTTAAAAAACAATCCACCATTAAAGCTATAACTAAGCTTTCTCTCTCAAGAAATATTAACCAAAAACACAATAGGATAGCAAGGGATCAAGGTAATGATCAAGGGAGCAAAACCCCTAAACTTTCCAGCCAAAATAATGGTCGGAAGTACCCCAAATAGCTCCGGTTAGGTGCTGTTTTTCCGGTCACGAAATGATGGATTCCGGCCAAGAAATCTGCTATTCCCGAGCTCTCCTTCCTTCCACCTGCTGTTCCGAGCTGCTACTATGGGTCGTCCCATGAAGAACCAGAGCTGCTGTTCCCGTGTTTGAGTTTGTCCCGAACCCTAGCTATAGATCCCGAGTTGGTGAAGAAGACGAGCTGGTTCGTTTCCAGCAACTCGATCCTTCCCGGTTTGTTATGCCTTCAAATCCCGAGCTGCTGATGAAGAAACCCGAGCTTCCTCACGTTCCTGTTTTCGTGGTAGCTTATCTCTCTCCCGTGTTCTCTTTCCGGCGTTTTGGTGTGCCGGCCAAGAGATGGCCGGAACTAGTCCCCCTTCAAAACTCCTCCAACCCTAGTTTCTTTTCACAAACCCTAAAACTCTAATGTCCAAGATGAAGTCTGACCCTCTTTTCTTTTATCTCAAAAACCCCCAAAAAGACCAGCCCTTGACTTGCTTAGCCTAACTTTGACTTGGGCTTGTAAAGATGAGTGCCCTTAAATTTTCTCCTTTGGTCTTCTTCCTTGGACTTTGGGCCTGTCTTTGAGTCTTATTACAAACCAAGGGGTGCCTTCAAATGTGTCTCTACTTCCTCTAATTTTCAGAAAGACAAAAATGACCCTCGACTTCTTTCTTACATAACTTTCCCGTCCGAACTCCGATTCGACTTCCGTCTTCGCCGTCGGACTCACCATTGGCTCCACTTTCTATTTAACCTCTAAATTTCACAAAATGACCAAAATACCCCTGGTTCCCTCTCCTTCCGATCTCTTCCACATGAGACGAAAATGTGACGAATTGCTTCGTTTTATTCCGAATGTAATGCCAAACTCCAAATAAGCTTCCTAACAAGAAAAATACATAAATTATTAGAAATAAAACCCGAAACGAACTAACTCATCCAAGTTAAGTGATCTCAATGTGGTATTTTAACGCCACATCAAGAATCTCTTCTCAACTTCTATTAAGTATTTTCAAAGTGATGGTGCTTTGGAATTGACTAAGGGTGATTTCAAAGCTTACTTGGATCAATGTGGTATTCTTCCTAGAAGTTCTTGTCCTTATACTCCACAGCAAAATGGAAGAGCTGAAAGGAGAAATAGGCAAATTACTGAAATGGGCAATTCATTGTTATTTCAATCTAATCTACCAAAATGCTATTGGTTTGAGGCATTCTCAGCTGCTGTCTGATGGGCCTAGAAGGTTACCCTAAATAGGTCTACACCCGCAAGTGCACGGGTGTCAAGTTGTAATAAATTTCGGTAAGACCGGTTCGTTCCTCAGAGACTAGTTGAACCTATTCTAAAATTAGAAAGTAATAAGATTTTAAAATGATTTGGTTTTGGTTTTTAAAATAAAATAAATAAAATATTAAAATAAAATAACGGAAATAAAAATGAACTCAAATGGGGGAGGAGTCTAGGTTTTAGGAATTCACCACATAAAATCACCTTTAGAAACAAATATTTAAAATGGTTAATTCTCTTTTTTTTTATAACTCAGAATTTCGGATAATGAACTATCCTAATTCCGGGAGATGTTTTCGTTAAAACCGAATAAAACATAATGATGTAATCATTTTATTTTAAATAAATAAATCTCTAAACTATTATCTATCAATCGGTAAGTATGCATCATCAAAGGATTCAACCTAAGTATGATGCATCAAACTAAAAGTATAGATAATGAATTGAAAATCTATTTATCAAACTAAAACGAATTAAACTATGAAGCATTAATCAAGAGTTAATCAAAGAAATATATCTCTAAAAGATCAAAATGGGTTTCATCGTAAAATCCTAGATGGAGAGTATTAGCTAATCATGATCGAGATTTAAACAAATATGAAAAGCAGGAGAGAAAATGGAAGAAATATCATAACTTTTCCTGCTATATTCAAACCAAACAGGGCCTTAGGGAAGTGATTTCCTTCTGTTTCCCCAGAATTCTGCCAAACGCACCCTTCAGGAAAACGATTTTCTCGTCTTCCTGGAAAATATTTCGATGAAGCTCACAGTACTCTGTCTTTCTTTCTCTCTCTTTCAATAATTTCGATGAAGCTCAGGAGAGAATGAGAAGAAAAGAGAAGAAGATCAAAACCCAATTAAATTCAGTGGATTGCTCCCCCAATCCGAGATGAAAAATGATGATGCTCTCCCTGTCCTGTTTATGCCCGAGAAGAATATCTTTCCCTCTCTTCTGTAATTTGTTGCCTTCTTTGTATATCAAGAAAAGATCCCCCCATGATGATGAAGACCGGCTCCTCTGTTATAAGAGAGAATTTATCCTCTCTCTACTGTATCCACTAATAACTGAGAGTCTTCTTTCTCTCTCAAATATCTTCTCTCCAGCCCACACGATTCTTTCCTCCAATCTCCAGCTGAAGCATTATCCTCCTTCCTATAATGGACATTCCAAGATCTCTTTCCATTTCTTTCTCTTTAAAAATATCTCTTCAAATCTCATTCTCTCTCTCTACTGGTTTTATCAAGGGTTCTTTGCTTTCCCTCTCTATTCAATTCCAGCTGGATAATATATCCTATCATATCCTCTCTCACTGTTATTTTCCATTAATAGAGATGAGAGGAAGAAGAAGAAGAATCGGCTTTCCTTCTCTCGGTCTCCAACTATTCCTCTCATGCTCTCTTTCTTAAAATGGAGAAGAGATAGGAAGAACGTGAGATTCTGGTGTTGATTTGGAATTTTTCAAAAGCATGTGATATGCTGCAACAGGGACTATCGTATTAGGGTGAGTCACAGTGAAACTGACCGTTAGATGGAAGCTCATTAATGCTGACGTTTCTGATGTTGGCTTACTCCCTTTTATGCTGTAGTGCGTCACACAGAATCAACCCCAAGTGCCTTCCCGAACATACCGACCGAATACCGAAATTTAGCCATCGCCATCAGATTGCACGCCGCGTGTCCAGAATCTAATTTGGTCCACTAATTTTGACTCAAACTTTGACTTGGTCTAATTTGCTCTCTCGGACTCCGATTTGACTTCTGTTTTCGCCGTTGGACTCGTCTTGGACTCTACTTTCATCCGAGCATCAAAATTGGCCAAATTACCAAAATTCCCAAATGACCAAACTGCCCTTTTGTGTGACTTTCTCCCGTTTTTATCTAACTTTCGAGCACAATTCCATAGAAGACACCTGAACAAGAGAAACTTACAAATCATCAGAGTAACCGCTCGAAATAGACTAACTAACCCGAGTTAAGAGATTCAGATAGGACATTTTCATGTCTCATCACTGTCTTCACCATCAATAGACTTCCTACAAGACTTCTTCAGAGTAAGTCTCCTTATGAGGTATTGTTCAATAAACCTCCCGATTATTCTCTTTTAAAAACTTTTGGGGTCTGTTTGATAGGCAATTTTTTACGGGAAAAGAGAAACTTTTTCCCAAAAACTGATATTTTCAAGTGTTTGATTGATAGTTTGGAGAAAATCTCAAATGCCCTCACGTGACCCTATTTTTCTCATATTTCCCTCAAAACAGGGAATCTCTTGACCCATCTTTTATTGGAGAAAGATTTTCTCTAGGTCTCTCTTCTCTTGGCAACCTACCATTAAACCCATCGGTTCCACCATTTTCAACAAACAAAAATAAAGGCAGCAAATGCAAAGAAGTATCTCACCGTGTAATCAATCTATGTTTAAGAATCCCCTGTTTTATTCTCTTCTTTTTCTCTCTCTAGCAGATGCTTCTTCCTCTTTGGGTGATATGAAATCACTATTTATTAATTAATTAAAGAATCTATCGGCAAACGAGTGTTTTTCTCTTCTTCTTCTCTCTAGCAACTGATATGATATATCAAATTAATCCCTATGAACGAATCTCTTAATACTAAGCAGATAGACTATAGTGTTCCTCTCCCTTTCCTTATCTCTCTCTCTCTCCCTCTTTCTCTCTCTCTCTCTCTCTATATATATATATATATATATATTGTGAAAATGAAGGAGTATTGAAGATGGTGATGAGATCACACAGTCTTTCTTTCACCAAAATAAGCTGAATGGGGTGTTCTCTTCTCCTCCTCCCACTCTCTCTCTCTAAATATTTTATTTTGAGTTAATCTATTGAATTCTTATGCTTGTGTGTAACATTCAAAGTGCAAATATAATAACTTATATAAATGGAAGTTTTAGGTAAATCTATTACAGTATTAATATTTGAAGATACCATGCTTGATCTTAATCATTCTCCTCAAAATGATGATCATCAAAGATTAATAAAAGTGAGGGAGATCTACAGCTTCTTTTGACAGAGAAGATGAAAAAAATGAGAAGAGGTTCGATCAATTTTAAACAATTTGAGATTTACCCGACGAGGAAAACTGTTTTTTGAAAAGTTGTAATTATATTTTATCTCAGCGAATCAAACAGTGGAAAATTTGAAAATCTTTAAGGAGAAAATGTTTCTCGGAGAAAATGTTTCTCGAAGTAAATATTTCTCTATTTTTTTCCTTTTCTCCCTACTGCTATCAAACACAACCTTGGTTCCTTGTGTTATCCACATTTAGGAGCTATCAGGCAGGACAAACTTAGTCCAAAGTCTTCTAGGTGTGTCTTCATTGGTTATAGCTCCTCTCACAAAGGCTATAAGTGTTTAGACTTAGATTCTCATAAAATATATATCTCAAGAAATGTAGTCTTTGAAGAAACTACCTTTCCATTTGCTGAGTCTACCATTTCCAGCTCCACCTCTGAAAATCCACCTATTACTTTGCAATTGCCTTTAGCATCTATACCTTCAAATGCTTCAAATAGTCCAATCATTGAAGATTCACCACAGCTCAGTGTAGGGATTTACACCCTTATACTAGTGTTTATAGCGGAAATAAGACATCTAATGTCTACACTAGTATCCCCAGGATCACATGCAAAACTAGTAATTAATCTAATAGAGATAGTAGATTACCTTAATCGCTTTTCCCTCGAACTAGTTGAATTGATTGAAGAAGACCAAGAGCTTCAAGTGTAGCTCCTCTACTTGGGACACGAGCAATCAATTTGATCTCCCACCTTGTTGTATAGCTAGCACACCAATGGTGGTTGGAAAGAAGAACACCTTCTTCTTTGACTAGATAGATAGTATGGGAATTAGCTCACTTTCTCCTCTCTACTTGATGTGGTAGAGTAAGAAAGCTTAGAGAGAAATTTCACACCTTATTCTCTGCCCTAAGAGTGTTTATATAGAACCCTAATAAGAATCCACCTCCTTTTAGATTTCCTAAAACACCCTTTAGAATAAGATTTAGGGAGATAGTCGAAAATAGCAACTATTGGTATTTTCTCAATTCCCTAAGGAGATGACGTCCAAACCCAGCCAAAATTGGCAGATTTAATGTTCATAACATAAGGAAACGTCCCTCCAAAAATCAGCCCAATCCGAGCCCTAAAAGTGCCCGAATCGGCCTAGGCCCAAAAACCCTGTTTTTGGCCTTTTTGTACTATCTTTGCCTAATTCCTTTTTAGGCCTATGAGATATGTTTATGGGACACTCCCATGATTATATCTCACTCCCACTAGTCATATCCTAGATCAATTTGTCACTCTTATGTGTAACCCGTTGTAGGATCCGATCGAAGTTAGCCGTGAATTACTTCGTAATTCGACGATCGTAGTTGGTCTCTAGCTACAACTCTACGATCCCTAAATCAATCGGACTTGATGATCTTCCACATCAATTATCCTATCCGACAAATTGTTCGCATTGTCACCTTGGTCGAAGGACATCTCCTTCAACTCCTTCACTCAGTACCTCAGCTACTGAATCCTCTGCACCTGAACCAAGTCATAGAATGACTACTAGATTAAGAAATGGAATCTCTAAACCCAAATGCATTCCTGATTACATTTCTCATTTATCAATTAGACACCCAATATCTCAGTCCTTTCTTACCCTATTACTTCATCATAAGGAACCCTCTACTTTCAAAGAGGCTGCTTCTGATCCAAAATGGGTAAATGCCATGAAAGAAGAGTTTCAAGCTTTACAAAGAAATGGAACTTGGTTTCTTGTTCCTCCTGATTCCTCTATGAATTTATTGGGTTGTAAATGGGTATTTACAGTAAAATACAAGTCTGATGGTTCAGTTGAGAGGTATAAAGCTAGATTAGTTGCCAAGGGTTATCATCAAAAGGATGGTTTGGACTATTCTGAAACCTTTAGTCCAGTAGTGAAGGCTGCTACTATAAGGACTGTTCTAAATGTGGCTGTCTCTAATGGATGGAAAATTCAACAATTAGATGTTTCAAATGCTTTCTTGCATGGTCTTCTTCAAGAAAATGTGTTCATGACTCAACCCCAAGGCTTCATTGAATCAGAATTTCCTTCTTATGTTTGCCATCTTCATAAGAGCTTATATGGATTGAAACAAGCTCCTAGAGCTTGCTTTCAAAGATTTGGTTCTTTTTTGCTCTCACTTGGGTTCAAGAGGAGTGCTCATGACCATTCTATGTTCATTCAAACTACTGCTTCTGCTATGATGGTACTGCTTCTTTATGTTGATGACATAATTCTGACGGGAAGCAGTGACACCCTTATGACTTCTCTTATAAACACTCTTAGCAAGGAGTTTTCTATGAAAGTATTGGGACCTCTTCACTTCTTTTTGGGAATTGAGGTAGCTACATCATCTTCTTCTGCCTTATTCCTTACACAAAAGAAGTATGCTCTTGGATTACTTGAGAAAGTTGATTTACTAGATTGTAAACCAAGTACTACACCAGTAACAAGTGGGAATCGACTCTCAGCATCTGATGGCACCATTGTCTCTGATCCTACTTTTTACAGAAGCATTATAGGTGGTCTTCAATACCTCACCATGACAAGGCCAGACTTAGCCTATGCTGTGAACTATGCTGCTCAGTTCATGCAAGCACCTAGGTCTTCCAATGTTCAACTAATGAAGAAAATTCTTAGATATGTAAAAGGAACAATTGATTGTGGGATTACTATTACACCTGGTGATGTTTCCAAACTAAGGTGTTACTCAAATTCAGATTGGGCTGAATGCCCTGATTCAAGGAGATCTACAAGTGGGTTCTGTGTTGTACTTGGCCAATCTCTTGTCTCTTGGTGTTCTAAGAAACAACCAACTGTTGCTAAGTCTTCAATAGAGGCAGAGTACAAAGCTTTGTCAATTGCTTCTGCTGAATTACTCTGGATTTCCTATCTCCTTGTTGAGTTGAATCAGAAGATTACCTCTATGATTGCTTATTGTGATAATTTGGGAGCAAAGAACATAGCTGCTAATCCTATTTGTCATGCTAGAACTAAGCATATTGAAGTTGACTACCATTTTGTGAGAGATTTAGTTGCTTCAGGTCAGCTTGAAATTAGGCATATTCCCTCTTTGGAGCAGCCTGCGGATTTGCTTACTAAAGGACTATCTAAAGATCTGTTTCTATCTCTTCGAAGCAAGTTAATGGTCCTGTTCGATCCATCAACTTGAGGGGGCATGACAGTGAAGGTTATAGAGGTGTAAACATAGTGTTACATTTACAAAGAAGAATGTAAGGGATGGTGTAACTAGAGTGTAAGAAAGATAAAGACTGAGGTGCCTATAGCTATAACTAATATAACAACCATAACTAACTATTCTAACAAACTAGTTAGTTATGGTTGTAACCGAATGAAACTCTTCTCTCTCTCTCTCTATAACAGAAATGTAAAAGCTTATAAAAGCTTAGAACTTCAACAATTAATACAATCTTTTTCGAGTGATTTAGAGAACTAATTCTTCTCTCTCTAGCTTTTATCAATCTCTTCTTCTTCTACGATCTCTTCTTCTTCAAATCTCTCTCTCAAAATCACCATACTTAACCCGAGTTCACTACAACTTTCCTCTCCATCTCTCTCCCATTTTCTCTGTCCATAAACTCTAGAATTTGGGAGATCAAATTCCTATATAATCTTGACTCCGAAACTAAATTTCTCTGTGTGGGGTTGTTTGGAGTCTTAATTGAAGCGTATCTACCAGACATTTTAGTTCAGAGTTGAGGCAATCGTCGATTTCAACTTCATTAATGGGGTAGCCTTCTTTGGAGTTCAAATCGGTCCTCCTAGACCCGTAAGCTAGTTGCAAATCGGTACGATGCAAAAATTAAGTTCTTGTTGTTGAATCGGTGGGCTCGTATCGATAGAGGCAGCGGTATGTATGTAGAAATGGGTCTAGTCACATCGTGTTATACACACGAACTCGGTCGAACCAGACCGATTTTGAGGTCGACGTCAAATTTTTTTTAATCAATGACGAAGCATGAATTAAAGTATTAGGATACTCACTACCTCTTTAGAACTAGAATCTCGCCCAAAAATCGGTTTTTTTGTAGTCTTTTGAGGTTTTCTCAATGTTTTTGGAACTCTTTTCATCCATGGCGGTTTCTAACAAATATGGTACCTCTTGCACTTAGAGTATGAGCACGTACACAATGGGCTACAACACATAATTGGTGTGGTCGATTCGTTTCAAAAGTCGTCGGTTAGCGGTGATTTTGATATTTCTGATGAGATGAAGCTAGGGTTTAAGGATTCGGGTTTGACTTTTAGGACTGAATTTAGTTTCTAATTTTGAAGATAGAGAAAAAAGGAAAACTTGGATGAAATTAACCCTCAAACTGTTATAGGATGGTGCGGACCAGCCTTCCGGGCTGCTAGTGATACTGTCCGCTTTGGCACACCTGGGCCTCACGGTTTTAAAAGGCCTCACTAGGGAAGGGTGCTTAACCTCTTAAGAGGAGCACCACACTCCTATCTCCCACCAATGTGGGATTGCTTTACAACACACCCTCCCAAGACCACATCATAGTAGAGCGAATCGTGCTGATAACGTGTTATATAGGATGGTGCGGACCAGCCTTCCGGGCTGCTAGTGATACTGTCCGCTTTGGCACACCTGGGCCTCACGGTTTTAAAAGGCCTCACTAGGGAAGGGTGCTTAACCTCTTAAGAGGAGCACCACACTCCTATCTCCCACCAATGTGGGATTGCTTTACAACACAAACTTAGTTATCTGAGCATTGTCTTTAAACAAACATGGTCATATTGACTGAATTGACCGAGTCAAAATTGTAAAATACATTGCCTTTAACATAATCGTATATTGCCCATAAAATCTCCCGTAATAAATTAAAAAGTGAGTCTCACATACACAGAGTACATGACCATAAAGTATAAATAAATACACGCAGTGAAGTCCAAGACCACAACTTCCCATTATCCACATCTTGTGGTCATGGATTTTCCATCTCTCTTCACTCTAATTCCTTTCTCTCTCTTCATACTCTGATTTTCCATCATCATCATTTCTTCTTCTTCTTGTCATTCTTCTTCTTCTTCTTTCATGGCGATAACAACCGCCTCAAATCCTATTACTTTTTCTACCATTTCTCCTTTACATAATACCCGTAACCCACTTCCTTGTTTAATTCATCCTCCTCACATCTCTTCACCAAAAATCTTCTTCACCTCAGTTTCCCTCTCCAGTTCAAAGATTCACAGAAACCCTAGAAATTTTTTATGTAAGGCGACGGAAGTTTCAGTTACTGAAGAATCATCAGTTTCTGGAGATGATGATGGTAAGAATTGGATTCCTGTGGTTCCTTTGGCAGCATTACCAAAAGGAGAGAGAAGGGTGATTATTCAAGATAATGAAACTATTTTGCTTTTATGGTATAAAGATTCAGTTTATGCAATTGAGAATCGTTCTCCTGCTGAAGGAGCTTATACTGAAGGATTGCTAAATGCCAAGCTTACTCAGGTTAATTACTTATTTTCTTAGTTATATTCAATTTTAATGTATTATTTGAGTAAGAATTGAATTATTAAATCTTTGTAGTAGGTGTCTTTTCATAATTTCAATATTGATACCATTTGTGAGGCCCCAAGCCTGTTATCGATATTGTCCAGTTTTAGACACCTCAGGTCCAAGCCGACAGGTACTGGGGTTTGTTCTTGTCAAAGGCTCCACGAGCCTACCTAAAAGGCCTCGAGATTGGGGAAGACTCTTCGCCAACCCATCAGAATACACAACGACACCGTAGACTCCCCACATGTATGATTTTGTTCTCACTTAGCCACCACCCAACGTGGTGTGAGGTTTTGTTCCACACCTGGAGGTCTCTACACTTACTAGGCTTGAGCGTTCACAAAGAGGAAATTGAACTTCAATTTGCACAAAAGAAGTAAAAGCAAAGTAGTTTGAGAACCCTAAATGTAACCTACCTTAAAATATCAAACTTTAGTATTGAAAGTTGATAGAAATCAGGTCCAGCTAGAATGTTACTTTTTTTAAGAGAAGAGGAATATATAGAACAAAAGAAAGGAACTACACAGGGGGCTATACAAAACGAAAAACAGACAAACAGAACGAAACCTCTAAAAAATTACGTAGTGAGTCTCCTAATTTAAAGTGAAATCCCTAAAAGTCGCCTGGTAGCTCAGTACTTTTGCTTGCACCACAAAAAGAGCAAACAAAGACGGGCAATTTACATTTGCAAATATTAACTATACCATCTCGGAAGAAAGATTTTTGTTACCCCATCCAAATGGATCAAATCAAAGTTTGAGAAATGAAGTGCCAATCTTCATATTGCCCTCGTAAATTGGTGTAGTCTCCCAATTTAACACACATACTAAATGTTACTTACTTTAAGGGGATGTGCACTATTTCCTTAGTAATGGGTTAGTGGTTGAAGAGATAATGGACAGGTTGTTGGCGAATAACATATTCAAGTTGAGTACTTTTTTGTTTATAGGGATAGTTTTTGGAACAAAATGGTAGACATCGATGTTGTCACATTGGTAGGCTGGACATTTTATACCACTATCTATATAATTATAATCCAAATCATAAATTTTAATGTCACTGTCATTTTTTGTCGAACTTTTTTTAAATATTTAGAGTAAGAATATATTGGTTGTTTGAAAATTGTAGAAACATAACTCTATATGAACACAGATCTTTCATGATAAATTGTTTGTTAGAACAGATACATATCTGGTATCCAAAGATTATGGATTATGAGAGATAAAGATACTTTTCGTTTTTTGGTAAAATAAAGTTACCCATTTCATTCTCGTTGGACGGTCCAAATAATTAACTTGTGATTTCCTTTTTCAGGACGGTTGTATAGTTTGTCCAACTACAGACAGTACATTTGATCTCAGGACCGGAAAGATAAAGGAATGGTATCCCAAGAACCCTGTGCTTAGAGCTCTCACACCTGCTTTGAGAGAACTCTTTGTTTTTCCTGTCAAAACAGATGACGAGAACATTTACATCAGCATGGGTGGAGCAGCAGTTGGATCCGGTGTGTCTGCAGAGATCGTCTTTAGTGGAAGAGCTCAACCAGGTGTTACTGCGTCTGATGTCAATGTGGACGAGGTATTACCAAGATTTTCTATTTTTAGTTAGAGTTATTTTATAAGTTGGCCGTGGGAACATAATAGATGACGGGTCCAGGTCACAATGTTGTGTGTTTTTTTTTGTTCAGCTTTGACATAAACTAACGACAGTTAGTGACCCTAAGAGTCTAAGACTAGTGAGTTTCGATCACTTACGGTAATTATCATTAGTTATTAGTGAATGTCTAGCTTAACGGCCATATAATAGTCAAAGTTAATTTGTGACCCAAACTACAAAAAATGCAATATCGTGATAGAGACCTGCCATATGTTGATTTTATACGCCCATCACGATATAACCGTTTTATTTAAACTAATTCATGCTCATTTGGTAGTTCTTTGAGATTCTTGTAAGTACTTCTAACTTCGCCTTTTCGACTATCAACTTCGAACCAGAACATCTTTTAAAATAAGTCGATCTGCTTTGAAAAGAAGTTACTAATCGGAAAAAAAAAACCTTCTATCGTTTAGTTACAAACAATTTTCATTGGAAATGGTATTATTAGCCATAAAAAAGGAAACGGTTAGAAACTCAATTTCTGCTTTCGTTTTGAGTTTGCCATTGTCATGATTAATGCAGGTGAGAATGGTAATTGATGAGGGTGAAGGAGGGTTTGGTTTCACGCGTAAGAACGAATTGATCAACGGAAAAGCAGCTATAATTGGTTTTCTATTGGTGTTAGACTTTGAACTGCTAACAGGCAAAGGCCTTCTCAAGGGAACTGGTTTCTTAGACTTCCTTTATGCTGCTTCAAATGCTCTTAACTAGGCATCGACGTGGAATCTGATGAACTAGAGGTAACTCATGGATTTGCAAAGATCACATATATACTTTTTCGTCTCATCAAACACATATGCTGATATTGACAGTCGTGTAGTATATATCTCACCTCAAAATGTTTTGTTCCTTATGTGTCTTCCCTTTGATTCTTTCTCAAGTTGTTTTTGTAAGATTATACTCAAAATGGTACTCATACCAGTGTTATGTTCATTGAATCGAAAATTTGGTATCAATTATTTCCAATATCTATGTATAAAATAATAGACGAAGTCATCAAATGTGTTTACTATACAATATGTTTATTGCTCAAAAATACTTGCCAATTTGAAACTTGTGAAGAAAATTTCATGATGATATCTCTAGTTAACTGAAGTCACTTTCTTGAATCTTGTCTTACCTTCTTACGCTTTGGGTTTCGGCATGTTTTCTTGCTTATCTTCTCAAATAGAGTTAGTATATTTCATTTGACAGGTAAATCATGGTTAAAGAAACTGAAATGATGATACTTCTAGCAGGGGAAACTCGGTACCACCACCACCAAAATTCTTAAGCAAATGAGTTTAGTCCAAGATATTTGTAATCTCGGTTATTGTTGACAGGTTTTTGTGCAGTACATTCATAACAAGTTAAAGATCAAAGATTCATAATCTCGTTATTTACTTAGATCGTAAAAGCTTATAAATAGATATTTGAAATACACTCAAACTATGTAAATAATTGACAATGATTACACGATTCTACTAAATCCATAAATCCAACGAACAGCTAAATAAAAACTCAAGAAACCTATGTAACATATTAACTTCTAGATATTACCTGGCCGACGTTTTTTTACGAAGAACCAAAAACCCTTACATTTTTATTAAGTGATGGGCCTAAAAAGTTTCCTAAATAGGTCTACACCCGCAAGTGCACGGGTGTCAAGTTGTAATTTCTGGTAAGACCGGTTCGTTCCTCAGAGACTAAGTGAAACCTATTCTAAGACTTGGAAGTAACTCGGTTTTTGGTTTTGATGAGGTTTTGGTAATAAAATATATAAAATATTAAAACAAATAAAAAGATGAACTCAAATGGGGGGAGAAGTCTAGGGGTTTCGAATCCATCCTTCTAAAAATTCTAACGACGATTTGTTATGATTTAATTAGCAAATTCTTTATATAACTCAGATTTTAGTCCATGAATGGTCTAAAAATCCGGAAGATTTTATCATGAAAAACAATAAAAATTATTAACAAATCATATCGATAAAATTAATTTTGGACTTCATCTAAACCCTAGATAGACAAGAGTTTAGCTAATCATGCTGGAAGAGATAAACATTTAAAGTTATATAAGTAAAAGAGTAAGAAAACGTAACTTTTTCGCTATTTCCAAACCAAACAGGGCCTTAGGGAAATGATTTCCTTCTGTTTTCCCAGAATTCTGCCAAACGCACCCTCAGGGAAAACGATTTTCTCATCTTCCCGGAAACGGATTCCCTGTGGGAAAACTATTTTCTCACCATTTTTCTCATCTTCCTCACTGATTTCTGTCTCTCTTTACTGTATTTAACTTCTTCTAATCTTTGTCTTTCTCTGTTTTTCCTCTCTCTCTCACTAAAATAGTCAAAACAGAAACAAAAGAACACATAAAATGATAATCAATGTTTGAATTTATGATCTCTTTCTTCCTCTCTCTCTCTACAGCAATCTGTTTGGATTCTTTCTCTCACTACAACTTCTGTTAATCTCTCTCTCACTAAGAAAAGATACAGAAGAAGAATAAGATAAAAATCAATGATAATCTCTCTCTACAAATTTCTGTCACTCTCTCTCTGATTTTTCTATTGGTTGAGCTCCAAAGAGGCTTCAGCCCCCAAAGATGAGATGTCCCTTTGTCTGATAAGAGTTCCTGATTTATAGAGAAAGCAGACGAAAAGAATCCAAAATTCCAAATCTCTGTGGTGTGGCTGTCTCTCTATGTGATAAGATCAGCTGAATCCTCATTCAAATATTTCCTTCCCTCTTAAAAATCATCTTTAGTCGAATTTCTCTTATCTTGTTTCTTCATTGAGTCGAATCTGTCCTTTGATTTATGATATCTCCTTTAATATTAGTAGCAGCCCTTTCAATCGAAAATCTCTCAATTCAATCTTCATCCAACCGAATATCTCCATAATCCGAAAGTTTCTGTTTCTAAAACTCATTCCCTTTCTTTCTTATTTCCCTCTTTGATTAACAAACATATGCTTTCTCTTTCTTAACCTCTCTTTCTTTCCTTTGCTAATTCGAGATACACACAAAAATGAAGCTGCTCTTGGTTTTCTCTCTCCACTGTTAGGAAACTTAAAAGGAATAAAATCCTTAAGTTTCTTTAAAAAGGAATCAAAGAAGAAGAAGGGGATAGGCACTGTTTTCTTCATCCATTTAATTGCTGGCTCATAGGGACTGATTTGGTGCTTCACGGCAGTAATAATTAAGTTGCAACGCCACCCTAGTTGCTTCCATGTGTGAAGATAAAATCTAGGTCCCCATCTCCTTTAGATTTACGCGGGGAAGTACGGAAGTATGGGTTGGCGAAGCACCTAATCATGTTCTCAACATGAATCCCGAGCATTGTCTCACGCAACCCACCAGTTTATTTCTCGCCACATGTCGTCGTCATACTCGTTAGTCAACTTAATTGGACCAAGACTTTGACCTTCTCTATCTTGCTCGTTCGGACTCCGTTTTCACTTCCGGTTTCGCCAATAGACTCGTCTCGGACTCTACTTTCACATGAGCACTAATATTGAGCAGAATACCCTTGTCATTAAAATGACCAAAATGCCCCTCAAGTATGTCTTTATCACGATGTTTTCGCATCGAACTCCGTAAATGAGACCTAAGAAAGAAAATCAAATAATTCATCAGAGTAACCGCTCGAGTTGGACTAACTAACCCGAGTTAAGAGATTCAGATGGGACATTTTCATGTCTCATCATTAAGCTTCTTGGGTTCTTCTAACAATTTGATAAAGTTCGAGAAGACAATAATATCATTTCTAGTGTCTCTAGATCTAGTAACCCCCATTTCCATATTGTGCAATAACCAAAGAAGATCCATATGATTTTGCTAAAAGAGTTGATTTGTTTTCTATAGACTGAAGATATCAAAACTTTGTGACTCATCTACTCTCTGTGATCTCACTAATTTATGCTAGTACCTATAGGCTATAGTTGTAAAATCACATATTCTCACCAGGTTGACTACAAGCATTTGATTGAATTTGGTAATTGAGTTTGGCTTAAACGGAGAAAAAGAAAACAATCGAGTCTAAAAATAGGATGCAAGAAGGCACAATATGAAAGAAAAATGATAAAGTTCTCTTTTACCTTACTCCCTTGCATAACGCCTGGCCTCTGTGACAAAAAAGAAAGGATTTTTTGAGTTTACATCTTCAATACTAATTGGTAATGAGTTTATCCCTCAATAATTGATGATTGAGTTTACTTCCCTCAACTTATAAGTTTTATTAAAAACACTAAAACAATGTTTGACGTGTGGAGAAAATTATATAACTACCAAGAATAATATTGGGTAATGTGATTTTAGTAATTGTAATAACTTACTTTAGTGTTAGGTCTGGTCAAGAATATGATCTGTAATGTAGTCCTTGAATTATTTAATTTATAATTACCATTAATGTTGAGGGGATAGAGTCGAAAAAACCCAAAAAGAAAAGGGTTGTTTTTGTCTGGTTGAGAGATAGGAGGCGAAGCTGTGCCACAGGGAACGAGGAAGGTTATGGTTCGAAACTGGAAACTTTGTAGATTCAATGAAAGAGACATTAAGTAAAGACATCACATGAAAGGGGAGGAATTTAGTCGATTCATCTGATTGATCAAGGAAAGAGAGAGACGTGAGAGAGTGACTTTTTTTTTTATCTTTCCAGGTCGCCGGCAGGAAAATTTTCCGGCCGGCAACCTGGTCGGAGAAGACAGAGAGAGTGGTGGGGAGAGAGAGAGGTGAGGTGGGGAGAGAGAGGTAAGGTGGAGAGAGAGAGTTGAGGTGGAGAGAGAGTGAGGTGAGGTGGATTTTTATTTCCCTAAATTTGAAATTGTTTGTTAGTCCCTAAATTTATTTCCCTATAACAACTTACAAAATAAAATTGTGAAACAAAATTGACCAATTTTTGACCAAGTCTTCACACTCCGGAAATTATTTTGCTTTCCCCAGAGCGCTGGCCTTTGATTTTTCAAGAATCCAGATTCATTCCTCGGTAGATGTCTATGTGGTTGTCCTAGTTAGAATGTAGGAGCATTTATTTTATCCTACTTACAACTTTTCTATTTTGTAATACAAGCTAGGGAATAAATCGTGCTTTTGGCACACCATAATTTGTTGATTATGTTACGTAGATGAACACATACTACCATCATACCGTAGAAAGAAACCTAATCATATTCTCCTCAACTTTTTTTTTTTGTTTTTTTTATTTTTTGATGAAGGAACTTTTTTTTTTGTTGAGAGAATATTCTCCTCAACTTGCATAGCTAAAATCAACATGTACATTCATTAAAAAAAATCATAGTAAATAAATTGTCCTAAAATTAACATTACGAGTACAAATTACAAAATCTTACTTTGTAGTCTATGATAACAAATTTGCCATGTCATAACTTGCAATTGTAATACTATACCCAAATATTACATTAATGATGTGTTTGATATCAGAGAAATAATTCCCTATGAAAATAAAAGAGTTTCTATAGAAAGTATTCCATGTTGTGAAAAATATAAAGGAGGGAAGAAGAAAGATAATGGAAATATAGACCAAGAGGTAGAGACAAGTATAACTAGAGTTGTATTCGTATGCTTGTAGATGATTTCTCTACTTTGGTACATTGGTATATTGAGTACTATGATACATTGGTTTGATCCATCTTCTTCATTAGCAAGTAACCTCTTTATATAGGCATTTAGCTAGATGAGTTACACATCCAATAGGCACACAATAATGGAGCTTGAATACAAAGTAATGGTGGAAAACCTATGGTGGTGGGAGTTACAATTGGTGGTGGTCATCCACCATAAATCTAATATTTATAACACTCCCCCTGGATGTCCACCACATTAGAAATTGTCTCATTAAAACCTTACTAGGAAAACTCAATGGGAGAAAACCATAGTGAAGGAAAAAGAGTACAAATTCTTTGTTCATGTACATCTTTTATGTACACATAATCTGCCTCATTAAAACCTTGTTAAGAAAAACCCCGTGGGAAAAAAAATCTTAACGAAGGAAAAAGAGTACAGTTTGAAAATGCAGTATACAGTGTCTACATAAACTTGCTCCCCCTCATGAAGGTTGGGGGTGTTGTTCAACTTTCTATTGTCAGCTTCCTTTTGGTATATATACACAAAAATATAATAAGTATCATTTGACATTTCAAGTTGCATTCATATAATGCTTCAAAGTTTATGCACACTTTAGATTGATTTGTTAAATCCTTCAGGGATTTCAGTTGAACTCACTCTCTAGTGATCCATATCTGTGTATCATATATATATATCGATTAGATAATTATAATATTTTGTGAAATCGTGTACTAATCATATTTCAATGTGCAATCCACTTGACGCGCATAAGAGGTGTTAAACTCATCATTCAATGACTAGTTGTCTCGCCAAAACCTTGTCAGGAAAATCCAATGAGACAAAACCTGAACGAAGGAAAAAAGACTACAACTTTAAGAAAATCCAATCGTGTTGATAACGTGTTGTGAAAAATAAAGGAGGGAAGAAGAAAGACAATGGAAATATAGACCAAGAGGTAGAGACAAGTATAACTAGAGTTGTATTCATATGTTTGTAGATGATTTCTCTACTTTGGTACATTGGTATATTGAGTACTATGATACATTGGTTTGATCCATCTTATTCATTAGCAAGTAACCTCTTTATATAGGCATTTAGCTAGATGAGTTACACATCCAATAGGCACACAATAATGGAGCTTGAATACAAAGTAATGGTGGAAAACCTATGGTGGTGGGAGTTACAATTGGTGGTGGTCATCCACCATAAATCTAATATTTATAACGTTCCATGTAATATACTCCATATAAATAAGAATTTTTCATTTCGTTGTCACTTGTTATTTTGCAGAATTACATAATTATTTTATTTGGCTGACAACTAACTTCCACGAATATGTTAAAAAGATATTTTACCATTATATTGCTAACATGATATTTTTACCTTAGATTGTAAAAATGAAATTTTACCCCAATGCTACCAAATGACATTTTTACCCTCATGTTAACACTATTGTCTTTTTATAGCCAAAGACATTTTTACCCAAATGCTTCCAAAGTGACATTTTTCCCATCTTGCAAAATAACATTTTTACAACGTTGTCACAATAGCATTTTACTGTTGCGTTGTCATAATAACAGTTTTACCCTTACATTGTAACAGTAATATTTATACCTGATGATGAAAAAATTGGTCATTAATTGAATAGGTCAATAAGTTAGGGAGAGACAAAAAGATGAACGGGTCAACCGTTGTGAAGTCGCCATATAGGTGAATCCGGAAGAGCTCTGCCACTCAAATTCAGAATTGGGGGTTGGTACGAGTGTCCTTGGCGCCTAAGCTTTTCCTCTTCCTCTAAATACAACCAGGTATCCTTTAGTTTTTTGAGAAACAAAAGTCGGTATGCGGAAGTGGGGTGGTACTTTAACCCAGATACTTATGTGGTGTTGGAGGGTGGGGGGGGGAATTTTTCGACTTAATCCTGAATTTAATCTAGGATCTCGACCGAAAAATATCGTAAGTTTTTTTAGGAACTTGGGGTACATGAATCCCGTGAGAATAAACTTTTCTTTACAAAATTTATAAGAGCAGCAATACGATTTATTCAAGATACATGATACCCTTGAAGAATGAAACTCAATTATATGAGATAAACCCGAATAAGAGAGTTTAATATCTCACAACTACGAAATAGTAGTTTCATCTCAAGACGTTGGATCTACGCCGCCTCGTGACAACCGGCTATCAACAATCGGCAAACAAGCTTATACAAAGCAGATATAATAAATCTAAATGGGGGCAAGGGGTAAGCTAAATACAAGAAATCATCAATTGAAGGTCCAATTCCTAAACTTAAAATTTCATACTCAATTAATTTAACTGCAAGAACGCCATACTGATTTAAGCTTCAGAGAGGTTTTAAGGTTCTATGCAAATTTCGCCCTTAGTTTGTAAGGAGCAATTCGAGAATTAAGGCGACATCTCTTTATCCTAAATGGTACTAAAATGACATTTTTTGGCAATCAGACTAACACTAGAAGCAGGGACGCCTCCAGTAAAAATTCACCAACATCTTATAACTTCAACCATAAACTCAACTCCTGGCATAATCAAACTCTACTTTACATTCGACAAACTATTTGAAGTCATTAATGTCTTGTAAGAAAGAATCAGCGACTTAAACCACCCGTTATAAAGAAAACCCAATGATCATTGAAATCATCCTTGAAGCAAAGATAGGAGGGTCGTCTGATACGCAACCAATGGAAGGAGTGACTATCCTTGAAAGACAAGTTCACAAGATGGAGGAAGTGGAACTTCCAGTTGTAGATAAAGCAAAGCAAGTTGATTCTAAAGCTGAGCTGACACCAAACAGAGGTCAGTGACGAAAATGACATCGTTGTGAAGGAAGAATAGTCGGATTATGTTGAAGGGATTAAAAGAACTGTCGATATCTATGTTGCAGTCTAAATTGGGAATATGCTCTCAGAAGTTACATATGTGGGAAGCACAATATTATAGAACGAAAAACAAAAGTTGACCCAGTTTTTAAGGATATATTCTTCGATTATCACACATAAAGTGAATCTCAAAGGAGATTGTAAGGTTATTAAACAGAAAAAGATAATTAACTTCGCACTTGAGGAATAAGTGGAAATAGCAAAATAAGTGCAGATACTTTTGGTCTTGTGAGTAATACGGGAAGCTCATTACCTTAATTGGTTGGCCAACGTAGTTTTGTTCCTAAAAATGAATACTACGTAAAAGATGCGCATCAGCAACACCGAGATCATACTAATTATAATGTTATTAATAATGTATTTATTAATTAAAATACAACTAAGTGTGGTGGGACAAAAATGTTGATTTGTAAAGTACATCAAGGATCTAAATATAATATTGTTTTATCAATTATAATACTTTTATAATATTATAATTAAAAAATATAACTTATAAATTAGAATACCAATGAAATAATATTTTTTATTAATTAGTATTAACGCAAGTCTCTATTCTATATTGACATCTTTATAGTTTTATTAGTTTTAAATCCACTACCTGACCATTTTTGCTTATAAACTTTTCAATTTTAATAATTTTGAATTTAATACATAATATATAAAATAAATGAAAAAAGGTATTATTTATTTTAATTTATATAAATTGTTAATCTTATCTATCAATTTAAATATTATTTAATAATATAATTTAATAATATAATTTAATAATATAACAAGTGTTATTAAATATATACGTCAATCTATAAAATATAAAGTTTTTTAATAAAATAAAATATATTATTTAACTGCTCATGTTATATTATAAGATGTAAGTGAAATGTGGCAGAAGAAGTAAACATTAATTACTGTCTTGAATTACGAGGTACTAATGCCTCATTTCCGCCTAAGTTGGAAATAAATAACTAACTAACTGCTTAAAATTATCAAATGCTATGACCAAGTTTCAGATTAAGCTTAAATTACAAGATACAGTACAGAAGTTGAATCTATTCGAACAGAACTAATTAACGATATTTACAAACTTAAGAAAGGTTCTCGAGGTTTTAAATATGATATTATTTTATTAATTATAATACTTTTAATAAATAATTTATGAATTAGAATGTTAATGAAAACATATTATTTATTAATTTGTTGTAACGTAGTTCGAGTTTCTATGTTAACATCTTTATGGTTTTATTAACTTTAAATCTACTACCTTACCATTTTTGTTTATAAACTTTGTTATTTTAATAATTTTAAATTAAATATATAATATATAAAATAAATGAAAATAAATATATTATTTATGTTAATCTATAGAAATTAATAATCTTATTTAATTATATTATCTATCAATATAAATATTAACTAATAACATAATTTAATAATATATTTATTATAATGTAACAAGTTTTATTAAAGATAAACGTCAATTTATAAAATATAAAGTTATATAGCAAAATATAACATATGGATTTGAGTTTTCATCGACCTACATATGATGTATGTAATCCAGTGAGCACCTATAGCATTTGAAAGATCAATAAGGGTGAGGCCTAAGGGTAAGATTTTTTGCCTGAAAGCCCGAAACTCGGCTAGGAACGCCGGAGTATGACAGGAAAAAAGCCCGACACGGATAATGCACGCCCGACCCGGCTAAAGATAATGGGCGGGCTTGGGATACTTCAAAAAAACCTTTGCTCGTCTAAGAAGCCCGTTCTTGAAGCCCATTTAAAGGAGTAATCCGTATGAGTGCAAGGGTTTAACCTTTACTCGTTGGTCTAACAAGAACGAAATATTCCTTAACCCTGAGCGTTAGATCTAGAGTGGTCTTGGTTATGGCCTATTTAAAGGCTTAAAGCCTTTCTTCACCTTCATTTTAACAGCTATAACATTTCTTCAACTTTTTTATCTTCTTCCGCTCTGTTTAAATACCCCATGTCTTCATCTTCTTATTCTTATACAAGATCCTAAAGTTTACTATTATTTTTCTCTTAAATAATTCATAGAAACCCAAAATCAACGACAATTCACCGACTGAGAACTTTGATCAGATTCGGGATTAAGTCGGTAAGCGTTTGGCGCGCTTCTACCTTCCTATATTCCGGGCTTAAGGTATCGACCTTGCTCACGTGGACTTCCCTAGCCTTCTCGTAAATCCCATGGTAGACCTGCTGCATTTGAGTCGTGGCAGAGCTTAGGACAATCGTGCCGACCCCCCATTTCCGGGTTTGACAAGCACATCTCTTTCAGATCCGACCTCCCTTGCTGCCTTGAAGCGGGTTGACCCACAAGCTCTTGATCTAATTTTGCCTCATTGACTCCAATCAACTGATGACTACTTTTTGTATCGCCACGATCCTCGTCACTCATCCTTAGTCGAAAGTAGAAACTAAAGATTAGAAGAAGGTCGCGATTTTGGGGAATAAAGAAAAATCTCTGGGGCATAAAGACTTTGATCAACTAGATTTGAAGATGGGGACATATTCATTGTTGGTTCAAAAATTAACAAAGTTAACTTTTACCCCCTAATCTACATCTCCCTCTCTCTCTCTCTCTCTCTCTCTCTCTCTCTCTCTCTCTCTCTCTCTCTTGCTCATCTTCTCTCTATCTTTATATCTCTTTCTGGCACATCTTTTTTTATCTTCCTCTCACTGTTGCTCTCTCTTGGCATCTCTCTCGTTGTTCTTCTCACTCTCTCTTGGTCTCTCTCTCGGCCTCTCTATTGAAGGAACCCAATAATAAAACCCTAAACTCGCAACAGGAAAATGGGTTAAATTGAAACACCCATAACATATCCCAATTTCAAGTCTGCTCTTAATTTGATTAGGTAAAATCTTTCAGAGGCATCAGACTATCAATAGTTGTTATTCCAATGAGGATTCAGCGATGCCTAATAACCGGACTATCAAATTTTGATCTAAAAGAATTGAAACCCTAACATCACTCAAATTGCAGACAATAATCAATATCAGAACAATAATCTCTCAAACCTATACCAGATCTTTTTTCAGATGGGATTCGCGGAGCAGTGGATTAATTTGATACATACCTGCATCTCCACCTCTTCTATGGCGATTCTCATCAATGGTCGTCCAGGTAAGAACTTCAATGTCTCTAGGGGAATTAGGCAGGGAGACCCTTTATCCCCTTTTCTTTTTGCTCTAGCTATGGAAGGCCTCAGCCGTCTCCTGGAATCCAAAAACAGTCAAAACCAGTTCATTGGCTTCACCTTCCCTAGGTCGGATTTAACGCTCACCCATCTTCTTTTTGCTGATGATTGCCTCATTTTCGGTCTTAACTCTTTTGAAAATATTAATATCCTCCAGAACATTTTAGATACTTTTAGTGCGGCCTCGGGCCAAATGATAAACTATGCCAAATCTACTATCTTCTTTTCCAAAAACACCCATCCAAAATTCAAGCGCCTCATTACTCGTAACCTGAAAGTTCACCAAGCTTCCTCTCTAGACAAATACCTGGGCACTCACCTCTTCATCGGAGCCAATAAAAAGCAAGTTTTCTCCTCCCTCATTAACCAAATACAACATAAACTCTCTAAATGGCACACTAATCTCCTCTCCCAAGCTGGCCGCTCTGTAGTGATCTCCACCATAGCAGCGGCCGTTCCCCGATACCAAATGCAATGCTTTGCCATTCCTAAAGGCATTAGCAATCGCATTGAGACCATTCAGCGGTCTTTCTGGTGGGGAAAATCGAAAACCATCCACACCATCAACTGGCAACAAATATGCAAGCCCCGCAGATTTGGGGGGCTGGGTATTAGATTACCTTCTCTGGATAATGAAGCCTTCCTCAGTAAACTCCTTTGGCGTGCTCTCAAAAACCCTGATTCGCTTTGGACGAAGATTCTTAAAACTAAATACTACCCGAAAGACACCAAGCCTTCTATGGCTAAATCTAACCATTCCTGGTTCTGGAAATCCATGATGCAGCGGTTCAAACAGGTCCAGGAGCTCATCTTTTGGGATGTGAATAAGGGAACCAATATTAACATTTGGGAGGACTACTGGATTCCGAATCACAAACCTCTGATACCGAACTTGCACAATTGCGGATTAATTACAGTGGATCAGCTTATCAATAATAACCAGTGGAATGTGATCCTGATTCACCAACTTTTTGACAGCGAGGTCGGCAAGGCGATCTGCAGTATCAACCTTCGTCATGATAGAGATGACTCTATGAAATGGTCTCTCACCAAATCAGGTAACTTCACTATCAAATCCATGTACTTTCACTTAAGAACTCAAAATATGGACTACCATCATCCAGAGTGGAACTATATTTGGAAAATACAAACGATACCCCGGATTAAACTATTCTTATGGAAATGTTGTACCAACAGTCTTCCAGTTCGTGGACAAATTGGTCAGTTTATAGGTAATGTTTTTAACTGTGGTTTTTGCGACAAATTTGAATCGTTATCTCATATCATGCTCCATTGTACTTTTTCTCGTACTATCTGGTTTTTCTTTAATGTCAGGGTGGAAAGTATTGACAACCTGCAGGACTGGATTTTGAAATGGAAATCCTTGGAACCAGATTTGCAATACCTTTACGCTAATATTTTGTGGTTCATATGGAAAGCTAGATGTGAACAATGTTTTTCCTCGAAGAATCAAACTCCGGTCCAGGTTATCAATAACATTAAAGGGTCGGCTTGTGCCCTAAAGAAAACCAAACCAGCAACAAACAGAAAGGACTCGCAGGTCTGGCAACCCCCGGAATCCCCTTACCTGAAATGCAATGCCGATGCTTCCTTTAAGACTCTTACAGAGGCGGCAGGATATGGAGGCATCATTCACAATGATAAGACAGAATTTCTTTTCGCTTTTGCGGGTGTCATCAGAGGCCAATCGGCAGAAGAATGTGAGGGTCTAGGCATTCTCAAGATCTTACAGTGGGCTCATCAGCTACAGATAATTCATCTTATTTTGGAAAGTGATAATCTTAATATCATCCGGTACCTGAACAACTGCAGCTCGGCTATTGAATGGCAGACAGAGAAGTTAATAGACAACATCCGTGAGATATCAGGCCACTTCGCCTCTATTAGATTCGTCCACATTCCCAGAGATCTCAACAATTGGGCGGATAAATTAGCTAAGTGGGGCAGGCACAATAAGTGTAATAGGATGTGGAACTCCTGGGGGGAGCTAACGAGGGAGTTACCGCTATAGGCGGTGTGGTTTTGCTTGTGTTCTTTTTGTTTTCTACTTCAACAAAAAAAAAAAAAAAGGTTGAATGAGTAGTGTAAACAAAATTTCTGATCATGGATGAAACAAATGGACCATGACAGTGAACTCATCCATAGTTTTCTGCTCTTTCTTGATTGGCTTGCCCTTTGGGCGAATGATCTTAGTAAGAAGACAAAAAGGTCTTCTTAGGAGAATAGACAGAAGTAAAGTATGGTAACTTAAGGAAATATTAAAGAAAATAAGTGGATTTTTAGAGAGAGAAGATCGGAATGGTGCTCGTGGTGGTCGGAAGTTTTTGTCGAAGATGAAGATTAGGAGGCAAAATATAACATTGTCAATTTTTGGACTATAAATGAATATGCCCCTTAAGTCAAATCTAGTTGACCAAAGTCTTTATGCCCCGAAGATTTTTCTTTATTCCCCAAAGTCGCGGCCTTAGAAGAACTCAAAAGTCTTTACTTTGGCTTTCTCTTATGTGTGCAATCCACACGTGGATTTTTACTTCTCATGATGTTGTGAAACATGAACTGCTTTATCACCCCAAATGAAGTCTACTGGAAAAGTTTGAAGAGAGATAGAGAGGTAAAACCGAATTCCAGAACCCATCGTAAACTCTAAAATGAACAATGAAGAAGGTGAAAGAAACGACGGATCTATCCATAACCTCTACCTCTTGATCCAACTATTGTTGCCCACCTCTCTCTCTCTCTTTAATAAAGGAACAACTTGAAAAGCCTACCAGACAGCAACATGAAAAGATGATTGATAAGAAATGGCCCCAATGTTTTGGGGAAGAAAGCCCCTTTTATACCTTAGAAATTAAGACTAACTTAACACGGGCTTAGTGGACGGGTTTAGCGGTCAGGCTTACTACACGGGGTAAGGGTTTTTGAGATAGAGCCCAAGCCCGCCCATTATCTATAGCCAGGTCGGGCGTGCACTAACCATGTCAGGTGCGCACTACCCATGTCGGGCTTCGGACTGAACGTTTTTTCGTCGAACTCGGGCATTCCGGGCAAAAATTCCCACCCCTAACCAGGGATGTGCGTGAAGCCCGGTTGTTTTTCATGTGACTTGAATATTTGGTAGCTCTGTTTGCGAGGTCTGCGTTGCAGGGTTATTTCTCCAGGGTTGCATTACTGAGCTCGATTTTTGCCGAGCTTATCAGCGTGTCCATTTGCATGCACCAAACATTAAAACCTTTGCTTTGAAGAGCGATTTTAATTCCTTTGACCTTTTAATGCCAGGCGTTTAATCTTGTGATTACGTATTTTCTGAGTATTATTGCAGCCACATAAGATATGAGAGGCCCTAAATGTAGTTAGGGTTACGTAAGGGCCAGCCCTGGCGCTTTGAGCCACCAATTTTAGGTGCCCCCACAAGACCAATAAGAAAAGGGAAGTGGCCCCACTTTAACATGTATTCAGACCTGACTTCAACAATTAGGGCTAAATTTTTCCCCAAATTTCACAAACGGAAATGTAATTTCATCGGGGAAGATAAGTTTTCCAGTACTAATTGAAGTACTAATAGTAGCTTTTCAATCTTTAGAGACTTCAGTTTCCATCTCATCAATCAATTCAATTTAGGGTTTCTTGTTGTGTTTTTTGTTTTTTTACTTAACTCATGAAGGATCACTACGATAAAACGAAAGTTGCGGTTCGGCACTTGCCTCCGGCGCTTAAACAGTCGGAATTAATGGACAAAATCGACGGTAGCTTTGCTGGGCGGTATAACTGGGTTTCCTTTCATCCCGGAAAAACCAGGTTCCTTTACTGTTTCAATTATAATTTTCCTATGAGATTTTAGGGTTTTCCCCTGTTCCGTAATCTGTTTATGACTTTGGTATTGATTGCTACTTGGTAAATTTTGTTTAAGTTGGCAGTAGTATCCCATCAAGGGATTAGTAATGCATGTCTGAGAACCTAACTGAACCTCTCAAATTTAGTGTTACTTGATTACTGAAACACAACTAGTTTAGGGTTTTAGCGACATCAGATTACTAATTTACCACAAAGAATTGCTGGGGTTTGGTTGATTCTTTTCGCCTCGCTTCTTTCTCTCTCTAGATTGTTTTATATTTCAATCATCACAAACGGATTACGATTACATGTGCAATACATGAATCATTTGACTGATATGACTTTTGTTTTAGTGATTTTTTGATGAAATTTACAATCTTTCGCACAGATTTTAGAAGCAAACTTATGTACTTTAAACTATGTATGCAGCCATAAACGCGAGCAGTATTCGCGAGCATACATCGATTTTAAGAAGGCAGATGATGTTTTTGAGTTTGCAGGGTTCTTTAACGGCCACGTTTTTCATTACGAGAAAGGTAGTATATCTCACCATTTATCATTTTCATTTTTACGTAGACCCCTGGCAAGTGAATTACTGTTATTTGTTTGAGAGGTGGTCTAACTAATCTATGGTTATGTCCACTCTAGTGGTATCTATTTCGTATGCTACTTTAGGTGTTGCCATGTCACATGTGGATACAGTGGCCACCAGATAAATTTCTTTGAAGCTATGAAGAAAAAGTCGGGATTAATCCCCGAGTACACCCCGACTACTCCTCAGTCCCCATCTTGCCGACTCGACTAGGAGCCAAAACCCTAGTCCCGTGGAATTCCGAGTAAATCTCCGACTTGGTCCGACTAGGACCGAGACGACTAGTCGGGCCAGTCGGGATTATTTAGCTGAGCCTTTTTTTCTTTTGCTCAAATCGACAAAGGTGGTTTAGGATTTACTCATTCGGCTTTTCACCCTTCCTCTCCCCTCCAAATATCATTATAACCAGATTGAAGTAATTTTGAAGTTTTCTTGCTCTCCAAACAAGATTCCAAGTTTCTCTATCTTCTCAATCTTTTTTTACTACTTCTTTTTAGAACCCATATTGTATTCTTTTTCTCTATAAACTCAAATAAATGTTAGTTGTTAGTGTTTTATACTTCATTAATGTTGTAGAACTTGTTGATAAGTGTATGTGTGCTTCTTAGGGATGAATTTTTAGTGTTTATGCCTCATTAAGACCAAATACTTATATTTATACCTATATATAATTATATATTTATATTCCACGACTAGTCCCGTGTAAATACGACTAGTAGCGACTATGCCTAGTCCCATGTCCGCCGACTAGTCCCCCTTGCCGACTTTTCCAACATAGCTTTGAAGCATTCAGAATTACTGTTTCTGAGTTTTTTAATGTGAAAAGTAGCAGGTTTATGCGAACATACAATTATTCATATCAATTAGTGTTACCTGGAATGAATCCTTCCTAGACACTAATCCAATTGGATACAGTACTACTAGATAAAGTTGGGACATGCTGTTGGTTTATGATCATGGGATCTTTTCTATCAAATATGCTGTTGCACGAAATGTACTTATAAGTAATTGCATGTAGATCATGGTTCACTTGATCCAAATAACTCATTTTGGTTGGTCGAGAGGCAAAGAATGGGCTTCGTTCCTGACTCATAAGCTGCATGACCATCATTCTCCTCTTGCAAGAACTATTGTAGTAGTAGGATCGTAGAAGTTATAGAAGGTGAGAATGAAAATAAGTTGTAGGATTGTTATCGTTATCGCTATAGAACGGATATGCCATGTTGAATTATCTTTGAAGTTTAAAATTTTGTTTATCCCCTCATAAGTGAGGAGGAACTGAAGGAGCATATTTTCATACAATATCATCATAAGCCTACAGTTCATTACATACTCTGCTTATAAACCATATCCCTGTTATAATTCTCAAATAGTAATAGTAATTACAGTTATTATATTGCATTAACATCGTTAGTTATTTAACCATATCATTCTTGTTATCTTGTTATTATCATACTGTTGTAGGGTACCATTAAAAAATATTTTCTTCAGGTACCCAATACAAAGCGCTTGTTGAATATGCCCCTTCACAAAGGGTTCCGAAGCAGTGGTCTAAAAAAGATGGCCGTGAAGGGACCATATTCAAAGGTATATTATTGATCATTCATACGTGTAACTCTTTGAGAATCATTCTTTTATCAATATTCTGTCCACACTTCCTCGTATATGATTTAATTTTACTAACGATATTTTTGATAAATGCGCAGATCCTGAATATTCGGAGTTCCTTGATATTCTGGCAAAACCTGTCGAGAACCTTCCTAGTGCTGAGGTACAACTGGAAAGAAGAGAAGCCGAGCGAGCTGGTTAGTTTCAAGTTTCTATACTCTTTGTGATCTTTATGCTGCTTATGCAAAGGTCTATTAGCATAATCACACACAAATAGTTATTCATTTTCATATCGTCCTCCAGGTGCTGCAAAGGAGCCTGCCATTGTTACGCCCCTAATGGAGTTTATACGTCAGAACAGAGCTGCGAGAAGTGGATCTCAGGTGCGTGGATGTAGAAAGACTTGTTGCCTTCATACTAAGATAGTGCATGGATGTAGATAGATTTGTTATTCCTTTATGCTATAAGATAGGTAGTCAAATCGTAGTAACAAACCATGTTCTTTGGCTGTATTCGAGTATTATTTCAACAATTACTTAAACTTATTCATTCGGAGCATATATTTACCTTAACAACTAGTTATAGCTGATGAAGTTGAAGTTCTCTATATGATATCTATGCAGTTTTCGGATGTCTAATTAAGCAGAATTAGAGCCTTTGGTACTATTATTCAGAAAAGTTCCTAAGACGAAACAGTTTTATAACTAAAATAGGCTACTATATATATATGCCCCTTAATGAATTGAATGGTCCGTTGACTTTCCTTTGATTCCAGTAGCCTGAAGGCCGTGAAAAGATCTCATGAGATCCGTCCACTATTGCTACAAAAAAGCCCTCCCCTTGTCCTTCATTAGAATGAAATCCTCAAGTCTTTGAATTGTTCATCATTTTTTGGCGGATGCGAAAGCTTTATATTGTTTATAATGTACGCGAAGTTTGTATTGACAAAATCTTATCATTGATGACAGAGGCCCTTATCCAGTGGTAAGATTAGCCGAAGAACTGTTGGAGCTTCACCTAGTAATTCAAGACCATCTTCCAGCAAACGGGGTTCTGAGAAAAAAAAATCATCATCCTCTATGGTATGTATATATATATATATATTTCACCTTAAAGGTCAACTTTTTGAATGAGTGTTTATTTATAGAAGATGAGTTGTGCTTGTTGTTGATTTGCTTGGCTTGGATATATAGATGCTCCTCTTCATATTCAAAACTTGCAAACATGAGATGCCTTGCACATTAGTTTAGGTTACTTTTCTTTTGCTTTTTGGTAGTTAAAGAGTCCATCCATCAAGTCCTTAAAATGGGCATTTTGTGTAGCAGTGAGATGTCATGATAGCAATATTAGAGTAAGAGAAAAAGTATATCTACTACGCGTGTTGTCCGTATCTTTGACTATTTTGGTTAATCTGTTGTACTTGTGTACTATTTAATATGTAATTGAGCCTAGCTAAAAAGCCATGTAGGGATGGCTTTGTTGATGAATATGGGCGTACACATAATTTAATAGTAATACCAATTAAACCTTGAGATAATTTGAAATCATTATAAAGATATTGACTTTTCAGAGATTGAATTTAGAGGAGACAAAATAAATAAATAAATATAGTAAATCATTGAGGAAACTGAAGAAAAGCAGAAAATGGATAGCACGTTTGAAACTTGGTGTTTTTAATATCACCAAAAAATTAGAAAAAGGAGCAAGTTATTTTCTCGATGATGGGGATTTGACCCCTGGAGCTTTCAGTACGAGTTATACCAGCCAGCTGCAGCAAGTAAGATAATAATACCCCAAACGTAATTTTCTACAAGTCAGTAGCAGCTGTGCCAAATCATTGTTAACTCCTCGGCTAATGTTTTTGTTGTATTATCAGTCATTTCCATATTGCTCAGGACCTTTAAATTTTTGTCAATGTTCTCCTCGGTTTTCCACTGATGTTTATGTTTTCAAGTGCTTCATTTGAACTTCCTCAACTTTTTGTTGTTTATGCTCATTTTTCCTATTTGATGAACAGTACGTTTTAAGAGACAGTGTAAAAAATGTGAGTGGCAAGGAAAAATCTACTTATGCCCTGGCGCAAAGGCGAGAGAGTCATCAGCTTTCAGACAAGTCAATTAGTGGTGCTGCTGCAAGTGGAACTAAACAAGCAGAAGATGGAATTGGTAAGTCTGCGACTAGACCCAATTCAATAATAACTGTGCTACATGTTGGATTTTGTAACCCTTCTCTTATGACCCATATGCGAACCTCTGCAGATTTTTTTTCTCTTTGCTATGGCTCCTTTATTCTGTATTGAGGTAGCCTTACCATCAATAAGGAATAAAGTGCTGAATAATTTTCTTCGCATCGCATAGAAGCACTTCGTGATGTGGTTAATACAATTGCTCAAATTGCAACCGAGACGGTTTGTTCACATCATATATTAAAGTACATATGTAGGTCCTGTTGACATCTTCTTCTATGTAAATCAAGATACATGGTCGTATTAGCGAACTAGCAATTGAGAGTTGGGATAGGATGTTATGGTCAATGGATGGAAAGTAGGAATAACCAATTCAGCCTAAAGGTGCTTGTAGTAGGTTGTCTTGGATCCTGAGTTACGGAGAAGCTATGAATTTGATTTCATGGGCTCAGTATTTAATTAATAGTTCTCTTCTTTTCTGATCGTGTTCTTTAACATGAAGGGGGTTTATCATTCTTGACTTTGTCAAGATGATAAAATAGTTTTTTCTGTTGCATTTGCTTATGTGGTGAAGGCTGGATTATTGTTGGTTCCTGAAACATGATCTATTGTTCCAAAAAAGCCAGTCATTTCCATGATTTTGGTTGGTGCTGTCGGGATGTAGCTTCTTCTAGGGCAGAGATGTGCACGTATTCGATGTGTATGATGAATTGGTGATTTTTTTTTTCTTTTTTCAATGTACATGTATTTGGTTCGGTCTTTTCTTACTTTCTGGTCTTGCGTTCGTGAAGTCATACGTTGTAGAAAGTTTTCACTTGAAATGAATGATTTATAGCGTATCAATTTTTCGATTTGATTTTTTGCATGCAAGTACTGATGGAGCTATTACAGGAGCTTCTAGGGGGGCTGTTCCTATTAAGAAGAAAGTACCGCTTTTGAAAGGGAAGGAGCGAGAAATTTCTCATGTAAGGTTTTCAGTCTTTTGTCAGTTTAGTTTATTAGTTGCCAGATTCTGTTTCTATTTTCACTTATTATCTTATATAACTTTTCGATCATTTTTCAATTTAATTTAGTAACCGGCGGAGGCTCATATTTTGTTTTTATTTTCATTTATATGGTATTACTTTAGGTTGTTCACATTCAAAATTTTCCAAGCTAGGTGCTAATTTCAGAATTGCTTATTTCATGCTCGGTTAAACAGACTTCTGGGGGTATTTCACAACAACTGGGAGCACCTCTTCCAGTCAAAAAATTGCCAGGTGCATCGAATTTGAAACAGACCCATCGACGTGAGGCAAGTGGAAGGATTATCAGAAGCATACTTTCGAACAAGGACGTAGAGTCTGGACAGAAAATCCAGTTTCTGATAGCAGAGAAGAACAAACAACCACTTCGACCTGCCACCACGCCTTCATCTTTAGAGGGTTCTGTTTCCAGCGCTTCAGAAGCTACGAATAATTCACATATTGACCTCAAAAGGGCTATAAATGATAAGGCTATTGGGAATGATCTCCACACTTTTGCTCCTACGAACGATAACCAGGAACAGCCCACTAGAAATAAGGATAGACCCGATTGTGGTATTTGGACCCTTCGTCGTTCAGATGAATCTTCTTTTCTAGCAAAACAGTTACTGTCAGAATCCGTGGAAGGAACGATTATTGCTAACCATGCACTTGTCCATGGGGTAAGTAAACCTGGCGATGTAGTGGAGAACGAATTTAATAATAAATCATCTCAGCCCAGCGGCAAACCTCGAAACCTGGATTCAGCAGTTCACAGTTCTCGATTTGGACGTGGAGTTAATTCACCTTTATATGGCTTTCCAACAAGTAATGCAGAAATGAAAGTTGACATGCTTAGTACGAGCAGAAGCAGAGAAGTTAAAACCCCGGGGGACGGACGGAGCAATTACTTACCTATAGAAAATGGTTATTTTTTACCTGAAGTTAATTATTGGTAGTCTATTTTGAACTAGCATTATTTTATGATTTTTAGTTTGTAACTCTCTTTTTATGCATTTCTTCAGGTTCACATAGACATGGTGGTCGCCGTGGACAAGGAGTGAAGGATCTGGATGTCTCTATTGGAGCAAGTGATGGAAAGCTATCCAAAAGAGGAAGTGCATCTAGCTATGGTTCTCCCCATGAGGTATAGTACCTACTTACTAGACATGTACTACTACCACTTTCTATGCCAATTATTTTGTTTTATTTGATTAGTCTAATGAGATCCATTATGCATCTACAGAAGCAAGTGTGGGTCCAGAAGTCGGGTTCGGGTTCTTAGTGATATCTTAAACTGGTATGATGTATGCCTATCTTATGATTAAATTTGCACGTACTGTTTCCATCCATTTATCCAAGGATACTTCTATTTATCTAGAATGAAAGCTTAAATTTGCACGTACTCTTTGGACGTATGACTATCTGGTGAATACAGGATTTATACCACCCTGCTAGCTGACCTCGGACTATTGTTTCTGTTTTCAGCTTTTGACATAAAGATGGGACTTGATTTAGATCTCGAGCATCCTCTCTTTTACCATTTTCTGTGAATCACTGGGTCATTTCTCATGTTGGGGTGATCTTTCGCCGTGTCTGCCACTCTTCATGATTCAGATATGAGGGCTAGATTCAATCAATGGTGCTACAAAAGCTTATACCCATTGTCACATGATGCAAAGGTGAAACCTAATTTTGATTAATCTGAATAATTTAGAGCATGAGACATGTTGGTGGATTGCCCCAGTGAGAAAGATGAAGATGATGACGATAAGAAAGGGAGAAACGTAGATATGACTATACATATAACATGGCAAAGTTTTCTTAGGAGTCGGTCTAATAACTAGACACTTGGTGGAGGAGCTATAAGTTGCTGGCTGGAGTGATTGTTATAATACAGAGAGAAGAGCTCGACAATAGATCGAGGACTAGCTCAACTGGGAAGGGAAAAGCAAATTTCTTGGTTGATTTTTAGCGTCACATCTACTTTTGTCGTAAACTCTGAGTATATAACCTTTTACCACAGGTGTGGAAGTGATGTTATTTTAGTTTCATTACACCGACCGTCTTATAGTAGAAACATGTGATCTGTAGCAGAAGACAGAATAAGATGTTTGATATTTGTAATGATATGACAGTTAGATATGGTATTTGAGACTTGGTGTTCCTATTTGTCATTCTCTTCTGGCAACAGATGGGATACCTGAACCCCCTTCAATAAAACACAAATTATTGATTTTCCTGTAAGTATTATTGTTGTTATTAGAATGTCCAATGTTCAAACAAGAACTAGCACAACAGTCCATAATAGGGTGGTTAGGTTAGTTTGAATATAGTGTTTGGACTTTCAATAATCTGTTTTATAACATGGAAAAAAGTGAAAAATTAGACAACTAGATAATCTCAAGGTTATTTATTCTCTCAATTGAATATGTACAAGATGTCTCTAATTTTTTTTTTTTTTTTGAGAAATCGATTAGGATCTACTTTAGTCGTTAGAAGGCATTGATATATTATCAAGACGTGATAAACACGATAGCCACATGAAGCTTGACAAATTTGTTACTGTTTATACCTTTAATGATTCAAATTCAATAACCATGGATTTCACTTTCTATGGGAATCAAGCTAGGAACCTCTTTGAGTTCTCTAAATCTTAATTTAGTAAGAAAAGACCATAATCATGTTAGCAACGGGGTCCCAACTACGTGGGAAACGTAATTGCGGAAAGAAGAAAATCTTCTCAAAGTACAAATTTTTCAAAGAAAATGGTAGATTTTATCAAATTTTCTTGGACGACAAACTATCATTTTGTTCTTTCGTCTCTGGCCACCACCAGAAGCCCCACCATCACCCGGGTTCTTCCTTCTCTCATCCCTTCCTTCCTCCTCCCACCACTCCTTTATCTTTCCTATCTCATATTTCCTCTTTGTCTCTCTCCTCCATCTCCCGATGAAAGTCCCCTGCTGAAATGCTAATATGGTAAACCAGATCAGTTCAGTTGGAAGGTTTGGGGAAGAAATGGCAGTGAAAGCCTGAGAGATTTGGGGAAGCCAAAAGTAGTTAAAAAATTTCACCCAAAATTTTGTCACCGAGAGCGCTTTTTTATTTCTCCAAAGCGGTGACGCCAAATCTTGTTTTATGCTTGATTCAAACAAATCTAAAACCAGTCATAATCGGCTATTGGGATGAGTCAGTTGCCCAAGTAAGATAAAACCAAACATTCTAAATTTAACTCAAATCAACTGGTACTCCAAATCAAATTTATCTAAAATTGAAAGGAGACAGACAGCAGAATATATATCAAGAAATCCTGAAAACAAGACCTATTTCAAGTCATTCATTTATGGATCCTAGAAAACCTGTTATATCTCTATTAAGAGAATAAGATTAATCTAACGTTCCCTACTACTGACTAGCATCTTATTTCTGTTTCAAGAATTTTTAAAAAAAAAACTTTTTTTTTTCTGTTCGAGTAGCTTCGCATTGATCAGAGAGAGACCTTAATAGAAATTCTTTACCATACTCTTTTGTACAAGGATGGCTATATATAATGTGACCATACATCTTCTATTGTTCTCTCTTTTTCTTCTTTCTTCTCAAATTCGACCTTGAAGATATGCAGATTTCAACTACGGAATTTGAGCGATCTCGACTAGAATCTTGTGTAGTGACTGTGGCTTTGAAAAGAATGGGCAATGATCACTTCCTTTGATCTTGTAAACTTCCTCGGGAGGATTTTCTCTCACAAGTTTTTCTTGAACATCAGCTGAGAGTGCATTGTCTTCAAGTGTTTGAATAAAGAATCGTCTTCCTGTGCCATAGTTCTTGGGTGTAAGCGATAGTTTCTCCATGATAGGCCCCAGAGGGATGGGTCTCATTGATACTGTGGCTAAAGCAACATCCTGAAATACACAAGACTGATTCAAATTCACTGAACAGATAGAACAAAACAGAATATCAAAAATTATCACGTTAGTTGGTCGAGGCAAAAACAGAAAAAGGTTACCACATAAAATGACTAGTGATGTCATGCTTGAATTTCTTAATGTTTTGCGTAAGTGGGATCTTGTGGTCAAATCGAAGCGAATATCTTAGGATTGAAAACACTAACAATGATAAATTATAGTGCAAAAATTCTTGAAGATTAGCAAATGATTTTGTTTTCTTTGATATGTATATCGAAAACAAGTAAAGGCAAAAGTCTACCAATATAGTTCAAGCTCCATACCTTAGAAGGAGTCTGGTTGAAGTATAGGCCCTTCATTTGCTGTTTCTCAAACATAAGACTAGTAGGAGGCTTATCTTTACCATTACCATGTACCAGTGATTGGGATTCCTTCAAAAAAATCTCAGCAGATCCTAGCTGCAGAAGTCAATTGACATATGACAGGTTACAAGCTGAAGTAGAACTAAGGCAGAAGATGGTAATTCATAATCGTAAACTTGTACCCAGACAAAGTGACTCGAGTGTGATATTAAGATATTCTCTTATATTTTCGTAAGGTTTTTTAGGGATTGACCAGTTCTATAGCTAAACATTATTAACATATTTGTATGACTTCTTTTTTGGGAACGTTGATTCGAACACTGGTTTTGCCAGTGAAGAGACATACATGTTATCATTCAACCAAAGTGAAGTTCAGAAATTTGTATGACTTGTTATCAATGCGGTTGACTCCAACTAAAAGTAACTATCGAGGAAGTTTATTGACATGTATATGTCCTATATATAGACTCAAAACTACAATATGAAAACCTAGGTTGTGCGTCGATGTCCAGAAAAAATTTCAACCAAGTTTCCTCTCTCAATTTAACCTAACTGACCAAACTTTCATGACATTTTGCTCCTCTTCACATAAAAAGCAAGATTCGGCATCTATACTTACGGATTTTATGCCCAACCCTCATTTCAAGGGAGTGACTTCGACGAGTTTCTTGTACTAACTCAACAAAGTAAACTCAGAACATTTGACTTGCCAAAATTGGAAGTCATTCTGGCATGCCCAAATATTACCATATATGAATGGCTCGTAATAAAACTAGTAACGTATTTGGCTAAACGATAAAATACACTACCCACCTGTTCAGCGAACACGTCAAAAGGCCTTTGTCCATCGGATACCATTGTCGCACATAGAAAAATCGCTTTCGAAATCTTTTTTGGGTAATGTTCCAAGGCATATGAGATACTTGCCCCTCCACAACTGTGACCAACCAAAATCACCTGTATTATAACCACCAAAACCACGAGAACATCTTAATATTATTTATTTTTTCTGAATAATCAAATCAGAAGTGCTCAGGAAGATCGTTGAAGTTCGAAAATTCTTCAATATGTTGTTACCTTTTCTTCCTCAGGTAAATCATCTAGATAATTGATCAAGGGCTTTGAATATTCTGCTAATGTTGCTACTTTATTTGTATCTGTTTGATCAATTCCCGATCCCACAAGATCTATGGCGGTAGGAACAAGACCCACTTCTTCCAAAAGAGCAATAGTTTTGTACCAACACCAAGCTCCAAATCCTTCTCCATGAACGAGAACAAACTTCTTCGTTTTGATAGTCTCAAGATCTATGACCTACAAAATTCCGAAAAGATTATCTCTTTATTTCTATTGAAAGATAGCGAAAAAATAAAATAACTTACGCGCTTGTGAAAAAGTACCAACTACTCTACGAATTTCATAAAAGTGAAACTAAGGAGAAAATCAATAATTATGACTAGATAGAGTTATAACCAGTAAAGGGAACTATACGCCTTTGCCAACCCAGAATCTTATGGCTTTTCTCCTATGAGAGTAAGTCATCGTAGGTTCATTACTATATAACTTTATACTCTACACCTAAATAGAGAAAAAACCGCGCAGCGAAAATGCACGCTCGGTTGCTTAACCATGGGTTCTTTCCAGATGAGAACTCTACCCTAAAATCTCATTGTTCAAGCCCGTATCTCTTTCGACTCTTCAAACTCAAATATTACAAACTGTTCACTGAAGATTCGGCTGCGATAAGACTGCGATAAGGATGCAATTGTCTTGGTTCATTTTCTTTTTTGTGAAATCTTGGACTTGTTCCAGTCTATTTGGCTCACCTATTGCTTTACCCACAACTACCTCTTCAGATTATTATATGAACCAACGTGAATTTGTCAACCCAATAAGCAAAATCAGAAATTTCCACTCATAAGTTATCTAAGCAGATCTAATGAGTCACCGGTATAATTGCTATAAACCTAAATTATGAGAAATGCCAAAAAAGGCAAGTCTAGCACAAAACTTCACAAGAAATTTTTCAATGTCTCATGGTGATATAAGGCAACCCCATCAATCTAGTTCTTACTTAGCACCTCTAAATTGGATTTCATTATATATCAAACTGAAACTAAACATTCAAACCACTAAGAAGCAAACTCTGAATCAAAGGGTATTTTTAATATAAAAAAAATTCTCAAAGAGAAAAAAAGAAAAGAGGGATTTGATTTGAAATGAATTAACCTGTTGTTTTTCATTAGGGAAATTATCAGCAAGATTATGCCTTCGAGAACTAGTGGATCCAATACGTCTAGACATTGATCCTTCAAATCTTTGAGAAAGTTGATGTTGTTGAATAGCCATAGAAAGTGCTCTTCTATGAATTAATTCTTCTTCTGCTGCCATTTTTCTCTGTGAAGATCTACCAACAGCACTTTTACTCCTACTCTTATGTCTAATATCTTTCATATCCTTCTTAGACATACAAAAAAATCCATTACCCATTATAGAAAAACCTAGATTGATGAATACCCACAACTTCTTTTGATGAAATTAGTCTAAAAACAAAATCAAAACGTTTCCCCACAACCCACACAAAGACAATTTTTGGGTTTCCTTCCTCTGTGTTTAGTTGAAGAAGATGAGATAATCACAAAAAAATGGAGTTGAGGAATAAAATCTCAACAATAAATTGAAAGCTCATTACAGCAATGGAGCTGTAGATGTATTTGGTAATTGGTAGTAGTTGGTATTTGTCTCTCTCTCTCTTCTCAATCAGTAAGTACTAAATGGAGTGAGTGATTTTAGTGCAGAAAGTATTATCTGGACTGCCACTCCAGAAATGAATAAGATTTGTTTATTTATCTTCCACCGTCTTTCTAGTTCACAACCATTGACTTTCTTCTTGGGATTTGATTTTATTTACCAGTTAGTTTTAAATTCCTTTTCTACTTCTTCTTCTAGAAATACCTGATCAGAATTCCAATCTTCTGTACTAAAAAATAGTACATCCCAAATTTCATTTGTGTTCTAGAAAATAACATTTTTTTTTTTGTTGAAATTCTAGAAAATAACATGATCTAGAATGAAAAAAAAGAGGAAATAGTTAAAGAAAATCGGGTGTTACGAAACTTTTTCAGTATTCAAAGGTGGCCTTTATATGGGCAATTATTTTACGTGGACAACTTAAAAATGTACAAGTTTTTAAGATAACCTCACTCTATGATTTTTCTTTCATGTCCTCTAAGAATGTGAAGTTTTATTTTAAACCATCCCTCTTTTCTTCCATTTTTTTTTTTTTTTTTTTTTGTTAAAACCCTCTTTCCTTCCATAAACCTTAAGGTTTACTACTTTTTCTTCATCACACATAAATTTGTAGAGAGAGAAAGTTTGGAGATCATTATTGATCATCGCACCAAGAATATTCAAGTTTTATTTTAAGCCCTCCATTTTTTCTTCCATAAACCCAAGAAATCATTAGCAAAAATCGAATATCAGAAGTCACAAGAGTACTTGACACAAAATATGGCAGTCGAGACCAAATTGCCAGATTTCGTGGCAAAAATAAAATGTTTATAACAGTAAAAAGTAATACGACAGTAGAAAAACCAGAGAAATTTAGTGAAAATTCTCAATAATTTTTTTTGTTTGATAAAAATGATTATTAACTTTTCAGTAGTCTGTCTACAAGAGTGTTGCAACTGGTTTGCAAAAATATTAACAAAATACTAATACTAAATTCTAAACAAATAAATATAACTTGTCTTTTAAACTTTAAAAAAGTTTAGAATTTGACCTTCGATCCAATTCTTCAAGAAGTTGTCAATATACTTGACTTGTCGATCCAATTCTTCAAATAATTGTCAATATACTTGAGGTTGAGGTGACTAAGCAAAGAAGAAAAACATATCTCCTCACTTGTTAATATAAAACTTGTTATATTTTCATTACATTAGTATTTTTAGTTATTAGGGCATTGCCCGTGCTTGTAGACACGGAGTTTTCTATAATCATGTTAAGTCTAGTGGTGGAAAAAAGATTTGGAAGACCGCTATCTCATCCGCTCGACCGGGACAAAAAGTATCTATAGGCACCCGATGGTCATTGTCTTGTTTGTATAGAGAAGAGAAAAGATAGAGAACGAGAGAGAGAGAGAATAGTGTGAGATTTTATAGGGAGTGGGTAGTTATTTTGACTTTTACACCTTCATCTTCTAAAGACTCTTTGAGAAAGAAAGATCGTGATTTACAAAAAAATTAGACGGCTAAGATTTATAATGAAGTTATGACATAGCACCAAAACTTATGTCATTTGTCATATAGATTAGTATTTCACAAACGAACTATGAAAAGAAATTTTTAGTACCGGGCCACACATGTAATGTGCATGTATTCAAAAGTCAAAGATAAGGAACAAATGGAAATTTCAATTTATAGTGATTTATTAGGTGGATTTTTGGGACATAAAGAAAAATCTCTACGGAATAAAAACTTAGTCAATTAAGATTGACTTATGGGACATACTTATTATTGGTCCAAAATTAAATTTGTTTGTATTTTAGCCCTTAATTTTAGTCTTCATCTCCCCCACAAATTTCGACCACCACTACCATAATTTCCTGCCACTGCCGCTACCACCATTTTATTCTTTTTCTCCTCCTCCCTCTGTCTCTCTCTCTCTCTCTTCCACTCCCTCTCTTTCTCTCTCTCTCTCTCTCTTTTCCTCTCTCTCTCTTCCTCTCTCTCTCTCTCTCTTTCTCTCTCTCTAAAAACCTCTACAGATTTGAGATACATCAAAATGAATAAAGTCCACAACTAATCACCTCATGCTACAAAGTGAAGAAGAATTGAATGAACAAGCTAAAAAGGATTCTAGGGTTTGTGTGGATAGTCTATACTAGTATATTTTTAGTACTGGTACTTACTGGGACGAACTCAAGACGGGAAGTTCAGACTTGAAAACAGTTTCAAGAACAGAGTCGGATCAATCTTCTTAACACAACAACTTACATCCAGTCTTCTGAATCGAAGGAGCCCTAATTTTGGTTCTTTCTTAGATCGTTACAAAATCAGCCTTGTAGAAGAAGAAGTGATGACCGAAGTGTGAATGTTGAAGTTAGATGTTGAAGAAGAGATTGCGGAGATAAATGGCATTGAAATTCAAATAAAACTTGTTATTGGAATTGAGATTGCGGAGAGGAAGGTGTTATTAATAGTCTAAAGAGAGAAAGTAACAATTTTCAAAAAACAAAGCAACAGTGGGAGAGAGAAAAGAAGCATCGGAGAGCGAGATAGAGAAAGACCGATAGAAGGAATTAACAGGAGAGAGAAAGATAAGATAGAAGACTGAGCAAGTGATAGAAGAAGAGGAGGTGAAGATTTAGGGGCAAACTTCAATCAAACGAATTTTCGAACTACAAATTAAGTATACCCTAGGTCAATCTTAATTGACTAAGTCTTTATTCTCTTGAGATTTTTCTTTGTGCCCTAAAGCGACCATTTATCAAATGACCTTTATTCTTGTGAATTAGGTTGTAGTGGAAGTCTTTTACTCGGGTATAGTCGTAGGGCTAACCAACCCCAAGCCAATCTTATTTACACTTAGAGGGTTGTACATTTAACACGCTCCATTGTCGGGGATTGGGGAATAAGAGAAATTCTCCGGGGAATAAAGATTTTGGTCAATAAATATTGACTCAGGGGCGTTTTTTTAGTCCAAAAATTGACTTGATCAAACATTTCCCCCTAATATTTATCTTATTTCTCCCTATCTCTTCTTTTTTTTTTCTCTCTCTCTCCCACTGTCTCGCACCATCTCTCTCTTGTTCTCCTATTATTTCCCTCTTCTTCTCTTAGTTTCTTTCTCGATTCCTCATTGTCTATCTCTCACTATCTATGTCTCTCAATCCCCCAATGTTTCTCTCTCAATCTCTTACTGTTTCTCAATCGATCTCTCATTCTTTCTCTCGCTCTGACAGACACCACTTCGACAAAGGGAAGTGTTCCCTTCGTCGGAACTTGGCATCAAAGAGGTTTTTTTGTGAAACCCCTCCTCGAGGATTTCGTGGCAACGAAACGTTTCGTGGCTACAAAACGTTTCTTGGTCACAAAACGTTTCGTGACCATTACCATTTTGTGGCAACAAAACGTTGCGTGGACACGAACTCTATGATTTCCACAGAGAGATCTATACAGACTAAGAGAGAGAGACTGCGAGAAAGATATAGATAGTGAGAGAGATATGTCTACAACGAGAGAAATAATGAGAGTGATCTACAACGGGAGATAGAGAGAGAGAGAGGGAGAGAGATAAATAGAGAGAGAGAGAGAACAAACGCAACAAGAGAGAGAGGAGGGGGAGACATAGGGTAACAGTGAGATAGAGAGGAGGAGATAGGAAAGAGAAGAGGTAGCAATGGTGGTCGGCATGGTGGTGGGCGGAATGGTGGTGGTGGGAAGTTGTTGTGGTGAAGGTGATAAAGAGGATGAAGATTAGGAGGCATTGTTTGATCAAGTGACTTTTTAGACTAAAATAAAATATTTCCTCGAAATATACAAAAAAGAACATAAATTCTGTAGAGAATTAATTTCTCGGAGATTATTCTTTATTCTCCAAAGCTGCGGCCCAATTTTTGTACATACAACTCTCATTCGAGGATTGGGGGGGGGGGGGGGGGGGGGGGGGAAGATATAAGATATCTCCTCCAGTTGTAAGTGATGAGAAAAGTTATAACTTTTTTTTTGTGTTAAGAAAAAAGTTATAACTTAACCAAGAGATGAGGTAAAATTCGTCCACCTACTTTTTTTTTTTTTTTTTTTTTTGTTGAAAGCGTCCACCTACTTAAATTGGATATAAATATCTTTTATGTTAGAAATGAAGTCTTGTGAGTCTGACTAATAGAATCGAATTGGATTTAGAATTTTTTGTCTATCAGTACATAATTGTGTGTTTTTTTTTTTTTTTGTTGAACAATTGTGTGTTTTTTGTTATCAAGAATTTGAATTAAAATTGTGTACAATTTTATTAGCTTAAGATGAGTGTTTGTATGCTTTCGAACATTTGTAAATTAGATCTTATTCAAATCTATTTTTTTATTAAACATACAAAAATTTGTATACATATTTAAATTTTTATTTAAATTTCTCGAGACATTATTTTCAGCTAAACCCCGTAAATGATATTGGATGTTTAGTTGAACCGCTAAAAGATTTTAAATCATAGATTATATTCGACTCACCTATCACTTTATTTGTTTGAGTTCATTTATACCTTATATTAAACTTAAAATCAGGCATTGGTCTGATGGCGTTTTTAAAATGAACATAAAATAATGTTATTTATTTTATTTTTTTGATGAAAGATAGAACAATCTTATTGATACACTATTAAGATGCCTATGGACTAAAAGCTAACTTAACTAGAATTAGCTACACTTATTAGAAACCAACAACTCTTGATCTACCCTTGTTTAATAAAAATCAAGTTTGTCAAGAAATCAAGTTTGGTTTCTAACAAATTATATTTAAAATAAACACTTTTATTGTTGAAAAATTCGGAAATTTTTTATTAAACAAGGGGTTTGAATTTTGAATAGCGGATGCTATAATTCAATTCTCGCTTGCTAAAAGTTGAAATTTTAATAGGTGATATTATATTCAAACAAAAGGTGTACAGTAAATAAAAAAAGTTGACATGCTATATGTCCTATATATAATAACTTTGGCTAAAAAGATTGAGCAAAATTTGCATGATTATTGCATGAAAATGTGAAAAGCTATAATCATTTTGCCCCACAAGATATAAAAAAAACAAGAAAGTGAAGGAAAAGACATAAAGAAGATTAACTTTAGTTAGGGGTTTAATTCTTTACTAAAAGATATATCCAAAAGAATTTTAAATTTAATATATTTAATTAAGAAGCAAGTTTTGTTCTTAAGTGATAATTGAATTAAGAGTTAATTCCTATATGGCCCCCTACTTTGTGACCAGCTTCCTTTATAGCCCCCAAATTTCTGTAAATTCAAATATGGCCCCCTATTTTCATGGAAATGTCATACCTACCCTTCACATTAATATATTTTCAAAATAAAATTAAAAACAAAAACCTAAATTCCACCTCACTTCCCTCTCCACCACTCATCTCTCTCCACGTCACCTCTCTCCAACTCACCTCTCTCTCTCTCTCCAAGTCAGCACTCAAAATTAAAAAAAAAAAAATAATAATAATTTTTCACTCACCTCTCTCTCTCTCTCCAATCAGCACTCTCATGAAGGTCGCCGGCCGGAAAATTTTCACGCCGGCGACCTTCAAACTTAAAAAAAAAAAAATAAATTTTTTTTTTTCACTCACCTCTCTCTCTCCAATCAGCACTCTCATGAAGGTCGCCGGCCGGAAAATTTTCCGGCCGGCGACCTTCATACTTAAAAAAAAAAAAAAAGATTTTTTTTTTTTTTTCACTAATCTCTCTCTCTCTCTCTCTCAACATTCCGGCGAAGGGGGTTTCCCTTCGCCGGAATCTGGTCTGTTGAAGAACAGACCAGATCTGGTCTGTTCTTCAACAGACCAGATTCCGGCGAAGGGAAACCCCCTTCGCCGGAATTTTTAGAGAGAGAGAGAGATTAGTGAAAAAAAAAAAAATTTTTTTTTTTTTTTTTAAGTATGAAGGTCGCCGGCCGGAAATTCCTTCATGAGAGTGCTGATTGGAGAGAGAGAGAGAGAGAGAGAGGTGAGTGAAAAAATTTTTTTTTTTTTTTTTTTTTTAAGTTTGAAGGTCGCCGGCCGGAAAATTTTCCGGCCGGCGACCTTCATGAGAGTGCTGATTGGAGAGAGAGAGAGAGGTGAGTGAAAAAAAAATTTTTTTTTTTTTTTTTTTAAGTTTGAGTGCTGACTTGGAGAGAGAGAGAGGTGAGTTGGAGAGAGGTGACGTGGAGAGAGATGAGTGGTGGAGAGGGAAGTGAGGTGGAATTTAGGTTTTTGTTTTTAATTTTATTTTGAAAATATATTAATGTGAAGGGTAGTTATGACATTTCCATGAAAATAGGGGGTCATATTTGAATTTACAGAAATTTGGGGGCCATAAAGGAAGCTGGTCACAAAGTAGGGGGCCATATAGGAATTAACTCTTGAATTAATTGTTGGTTGGTTTTCTTCTTTTTGAAGTTTTGTTATTGGATAAGGAGGATTCTAATGAGTCACATTTGATCACATTATCAACCATTATAAACAATTTTTAATATTTTAAACTTGAACTCTTAGACCTGTTGACAAAGAGAATCTTCTGTGCTGGGAGACTTCTCTGGACAGAACAATATAAAATTTGTTACAAATTACTCAATAAAAAATGGTAAGATTTATTTAAATATCAATTTTTCAATCTCTAATTAGGGGGTCGAGCAAATGTTTAACATGACATATAGTGCAGTATTAGATTCGTTTCAAATCTTTGAAAGTTAGTTACTTGATATCCAAACAGATAGCACATTTCATTTGAGTTAACATCTGCAAGTTTTTCGATCTATCCAAAAACTTTCTGATGCGATAATCTTATTATGAAATTTCTATTATCCGCAAAACAAAATTAAGGTTGGGTATGTTTTTTTATTTTTTCAAATCTGAAATTCAGATGTTTATTTTTGGATTTCAAGAGATCTGAAATTTTTGTTGAATTAGGTTATGGTCTTAATGGGCTTTTTTAGCCCATTCTGTAAAAGAGCCCAATTTTTACTGAATTGGGTTATGGTCTTTATTCCCCACTACTTGGTGAAGCTTGGTCATTTGAAGTGAAACATAATGGTTATATATAAATTTTTTTTTTTTTTTATGAAATGGTTATATATCATCCAATATATATTATAGGCATTCAGTGCATATATCTATCTAATATTTAATGTATACAATTACATAATATCTTCTCCAAATCCAATGTTTTTGGGTAAGGATAATTGAGCATGTGCACGAAATGTGGAAAATATCCAAATTGGGTATCTGAATAGGCGAATACATACGCCAATCGATACAGTTATCGAGTTGCTTCCCAGCAACACCAACACCACCACCGCTCATCTTCATCCACAACAACATCACCATCTTCACCTAACAAAAACATCATCTTCACCATCATCATCACCTCCACCACCCTATACTCCCACCACCTTGCAGTTAGAAGAACTTTAATCCAGGGCGACCCAGAACTTGGACAAAACCCTATTCAGGGTCCCTCTAAGAACATCTCCAATGCAACAATCAACTTACAAAACTCAATTTGACACAGGACTACTTGAGTTTTTGACAAAAAACACTCTCCAATGCAACACTCAACTAGAGTATCTCAACATTTATTGTTGTGTCTCAATTGGTCCACATCAACATTTTATATATTAAAATAAGAACCAAAAGTAAATCTAAAGTAAATGTTGAGTTTTTTTTAGTGTTGCATTGGAGTTAAATTTTGAATTGAGTATCTCAATAGTGCAACCTAGGAAAGAGAAACTCAACTCATACTTGACACATTGGATTAATTAAGTTTTTATTGAGTGTTGCATTGGAGATGCTCTAAAATGAGATGAATCCTAATTTAGGTTTTATAAAAATTTAGACGGAACCATATATGAGGGTTTTCTGAAACGATATGAACCCTCGTCGAGGGTTCTTCTAAAATCAGTGGCGGTGCAGATGTTGGCCTTGGGGTTAGGGTGTGGGAGAAATTGAAGAAAAAAATGTACACTAGCAAACACAGAATTGGCCCGGTAAATAATGATGTATACCATCTGAGATTAAACGATCATAGGTATGTTAGTGACTCCCGCATACAGCATTCGAGTGAACAACCTAACATATCTTAGTAACAATAAAGCCAACCATTGTAGGAGAACCCCCAATCTTAAAACATTAGGGTTCCTGCATAGATGGTGGAGTTGACAAATTTCACTATGACACAACACCATTGTAGGAGAACCCCCAATCTTGAAACATTAGGGTTCCTGCATAGATGGTGGAGTTGACAAATTTCACTATGACACAACACCATTGTAGGAGAACCCCCAATCTGAACATTAGGGTTCCTGCATAGATGGTGGAGTTGACAAATTTCACTATGACACAACACCTTCACTTACTGACAACCCCATCAAACAATTTGTAACTTGGAAAAAAACATCAATATCATGAAAGGAAATTGTCACCATTATATTTCATTACCACCAACATCTTCTACCATAATTGTCAACAATATCAAAAACATTGACCACAACTAAATTCACTGGAAAAACAAGAAACCAGTGTCTACGTTTGTCCCACACAAAGTTTAAACTAGAGAAATTACTTAAACTCTGCCTAAATCCAACAGACAAATACGAAAGACAGTATAATTAACGAGCCAAAAGATGATCACTTGAAGCACTTAGCATCCAACAGGGCTTCTCCCTCGAAAGGCTCTTGGTCTTCGATCATCTGATTAACACGTTCTTTCTGGGCTTCATCAGAAAGGTCTACCTTGGTCCACTCGTACAACTCCATGTCATAGCACTCGTCTATGACGAACTGTGGAACCTCCTTTCCACGGAAGAGCCATAATCCCTTCACCTTGTATGGTGGGTTGGTGCCGATAACAAGCATCTTTCCAAATGCATATTTACGGGCCAAGTCCATTCTCTGCAGGAATCCACCTACCTTGTTCATGGTGACAAAAGACACAGTGTTCTCGTCGTTGTATTTGTAATCACAGAACCACAGTGAGTATCCCTCGGGATCATACATGTCCCAAAATCCTGTGAACGCATAAACGGAGAAAAATAAGAAACTAGAAACAGATTGATGTAACAACAAATACACAAACATAGCAATGTTGGAAGAAACATCTACATAAAATACTAAAACGGATATAATCTGTGATTCCAATAACTGAAACATTGGTGTGAACTCCAAAGCATTAATATAAGAACAGTTATGTGTAGTAAGCGGGTTGACCACATCAGTGAAAATAACAACACGAGAGCAACACTAAAGAAATGGAGTTCTGAAGGGTCATTTTAATATGCAACCGCTGCAATGTTTACGTGAAAAGTGCAGAATCTGAATTTCGTTCAGTCTGATATTCATTTTGATACAATTCGGGGCAAACTATAATTACCCACAGGCGCCGTAGAGCTGATTTGATTAAATTTCCATATCTTAATCTAGCTGAAGGTCAGTATCTACTGATGTGTAGGTGCTTGATATAATCTCCCAAGTGACTACGCTAATTAGCAGGTTCTGAATAAGTAGATTGCATGCAAAAAGATATTACCTTTGATTGCAACCTCACGGAAGTTGGTCTTGGTGTTGGAGTAAAGCCTCTTCCACTCATCCAATACCATCTTACTTGGTGGCAAAAGATCTAAAGGATTCTTAGCCTTGGGCTTGGGTGCAGGCTCTTCTTCTTCCTCAACCTCTTTAGGCTTAGGAGCCTCCTTCTTTGGTTCAGCCTTAGCTTTGGGTTTCGCTGGTTCTTTGGCAGCAGCAGCAGGTTTCTGAACTGGTGGAACAGAATCTGTCTGTTTTACTTCACCCAATACCTTCTTGAAATTTGGTTGATTAACCATTGTCCAGAAGTACCTCTCTACGTGAGGGAACTCGGACGTGAAGTTCTTGGTCATAAGTTTACTGAAACCCAATGTCAAGTTGCAAGTCATGATAATGTCAGCAAGGGTCACGGAATGGCCCACAAGGAAAGTGTTGGAGGCAAGATGTGTGTTCAAAGCTGCTAGGGCTCTCTTTAGAGCAGCAATTGCAGCTTCCTCGGCCTTGAAGAGTTCAAAAAGGAACACAAAGGCACATTAGTTTTGCGATTAAGAAATAGATTTGGAAGTAGACTAGAAATTGAAGGAATGGCATTTAACTTACAGGAGGAAGGTATACAGCGTAACCAATTCTTGGAATAAACCAACGCAATATGTTGTTATCGATCTCCAAAGCTGAAAAATCAATCCATTGCTCGATAAGACCCTGTACAAGACAAGTATCAAAAGACGTAGGTTAATAATACGTTAAAGAATAAACTCAATTCATTAGAAAATGTGACAAGAAACAGTTTAAGAATTGGTACTTCAAGCTTATATACAAAACCTGAAGAGACAGATTTGATATTTTACTGAGTTAAAAGAAAATCCATGAACAATCAATGTGTAAATCACAAGAAACAAAGAAGAAAAGATGATTTTGGCCTTGTGCGAGGAAAAATTATCACATTCGCTTATTTCATTAGAAACCAAATGATAAAATCTTACATATTCAATGGAGGATGAACCGAAAAGAGAATTGTTTTCATTCAAACGTGTAACTGCAAAAAAAAAAGGAAATGATAATTGATGAGAACCAAAATAATAGTCCAGAAATAGAAAACTTAATGAGATATTGTCATTTTGTCTCACCATAGCGAGCAATAGCATTACTCTCGAATATGGGGCCCTCGGGTGTTTCCAGTACAGGAACCTACACATAACATAACATGCATATTTAAGAAAAATGAAGCAACTACTAGGAGTAGTAAGGACAGTAAGAAAGTAAACTCAATAGGCTGAAAAGTGTACCTTCCCAATAGGATTCATCTTAAGAAACTCGGGAGTTTTGTTGGTAACACCCATTTCAAAGTTCTGAACAAGCTCAACTTTGACCCCATTGTACTCGGCAGCAATGAGTGCCTTGTACGCATTTTTATTTGTGTTTCCGGCATGTAGTACCTATAAAGTAGATAAAACTAAACATCAATACGAGCTTTTATGAAGGAAAAAATGATGCCAAATGGGCCAATTTTGTCAACCCCAAAATGATGTACTCAGGATTCATGAGATTTCCTCCATCTTTTGCATATAAAAACTGCCCATTACTGCTAGATTTTACAGGGTTATTTATTTCATAGAATTATAAGACATAATAAATACAGCGTGATTGAAAGACAAACAAAATAGACATTGAAGTTCTGTTGGAAGCAAACCTTTTCAAGTAAGACACCAACCATATATATATATATATATATATATATATAGATATATATAGCATGGCGAGAAAAACATAAAATTGTCGCTATATACAAAATATACCAACTAGATCTAGAAAACCCAACAAAAGTTTTATGAAGGATACACCTCCTATAAATTATCAATGCAACTTCTGTTATTCTATGAGATAAACAAAACTGAGAGGGAGATGGTCAGGAAGGGGAATAAATTTTGATGAAACCATCAGTGAGTTAGGTCAAGAAGGCCCTCCATTGTCGAATGAAGGGGCAGGTGACGGATTCTTTCGTTTAAGTCTTGACCTAATTGAGATAAACAAAGATCTAAAGAGAAATCAAAATACTCACCAAAGCCATTTCTTCCAGAGATTGAGTTCACTTTAGTTTCAGATCTGAGAAAATTAACAACATCAATTAGAATTTCACAAAGAAAGATAGAATCGAAAATAATCAAAATCGATCTACAATTGAATAATCAAATCCATAATTAGATAAATCTAACACTCTGAGAACTGACCTTCCGAAAAACCCTAGCCTCTGCTGAGGAGAAAACGAGAGGAGTGTAGAAGGATTTTAGGGTTTGTAAAGAGAAGGCGTCATAGTAAAGACTAGGGTTTATATAGAAGTGTATATTTCTTCTTATTTCAATGCGAGACCAAATAATTTGTTAAATTTGATAATGGTCTATTGACTCATACTTCCTTCTATTTAGTCCTCAAACGCAACTTCAAGGTGTAATTTTCTTTTGACTTATTTCCCAAATGGTCCTCTAGTTTATGACTAGTTTCCCGCTTAGCCTCCTAGTTTATCGAAAATACTCAGATGTTTTCATTTTCTACTTTCCCGTCACAAGTCTGTTAACGTTAGATTTTGTGTTCCCAAATCACCCGTTCTTGTTGTCAGAACAAGTCTTTTCAACCTGTCACTCAAATTCTTTTGAATCATTTTCCAAGATTTATTATTAATTATAGAAGAGATTCGTTCTCTAGTAACGTACCCACTTGTCACTTCTATTGTTTCTCTCTCTGCACTTTAACAACTTTACCTTGATAGCATAGCATACCTACTATTAATTATAGAGAGAGATGAGGAGTATAATCAGATCTTATTACTCATCGACATCTTCTTCTGCTCTGAGTTTATATTGAATCTTGCTGCAATTCAGTCACCTATCTTTCTACTTTAAGGTTTTAGAGTTAGTTTGTTTTCTTCTTTATGTCATTCATAACCTAAAAATGAGACGGAGAAAACAGTAGCTACAAACTTTTAATTGGTGGGTTGTTACCAAAATCAAGTGATTCGAAGTTTCGAACTTCCATTTTAAAAGGGGTTTAATTCTTTCACATTTTTGCAAATTGGGTAGTTGAGATTTTTTTATTGGAAATGACACCTCATTTGATTGGTGGTCAAATCACAAATGATACTTAAAAGAGGATCTCATGTTGTTGTAAAAATGAAAAATTTAATGGTCTATGCTTGAACTTGATCCACTTTTGAAGATGATTTGATTTTAGGACAAAAGGTAGAGGTAAAAATGCTAAGCACTTAATTTGGGTTCTTCTTCTCAAAGATCATAAGGCTACGGGTTGTTTAACTTCCATTGTTTTGCAATTTTTTACATTTTTGGTGCAATTAAACGTTGAGTTGGTTCTAGTAGAGTTAATAGATTCAGACGTTGGTAGTGAGATCGATAACACTAAGAATCAAAAGGTTAAGAAGAGGTTTTATTCCTTCAACGAAGTGTTTTGATGGTTATGTACTAGCAGGATTTGAAATTGTTGCTTATTTCAAAGATTGGCATTTGGGTTCTCCTCGGTCACACTTAGAAAATCTCATAACAACAACTTCAAATAATGGAGTTAAGGGTTTGTTTGATTATTGTTGTCAAGGTAAAGTTCTAAAAGTTTAGAGAAAGAAGCAATGGAAGTGGGTATGTGACCAGGTAATGAATATATATTTTTCTCTCTCTATAAGTAATAGTAAATCTTGGAAACTTATTCAAAAGGATGAGAGTGACGGGTTGAAAAAGCTTGATCGGACAACAAGTAAGGGTAATTTGGGTTTACAAAATTTAATGTTAACGGACTTGTGACGGAAAATTAGAAAATAGGGTTATCTGGTTATTTCAATAAACTAAGGGGCCACGCGGGAAGTTGGTCATAAACTAGGGTACCATTTGAGAAATAACCCTTTTCTTTTCCTAAAGTTAGTGTTTGATAACAGAGAAATATGTCAACAACTGATAGCTCAATTTGTAATGCAAACACTCCTAAACTCTGGAGGTCCAAAATTCGAACCCCAACGGAGGTGAACTCGATGGTTTATTGGACTCGGGTTGTTAAAGATATAAATAAAGTAGTTACATGGGTTTTAGGCCGTTAGTTTAGTTGGGGTTCAGGCCAATAATTTGGTTGGCTTTAGGCTCATTCTGTAAGAGTTTAAATTCGGCGATTATCATGTTTATCACATCATATTGATGTGCCAATACCTTTGTAATGACTACGGTAATTAATATCCTAAAAAGAAAACGACAACAGAGAAATATTTTCACATAATAGTTTATTTCCACCAAAGTCGTCATTTGTGTGCAATTAAAAATTCAGTTGTTTAGTTATTGTATGTTATTTCATGTAACTATATTATTTTATTGTTTGGTTGACAATTAGTTCTCTTCCCTAAATGATGGCGGCCATCATTCTAGTGGGCCTCTCGGCCAGAGTACTAGTGGGCCTAACGGCCAAGTCGCCGCCTAAGCCCGCGTTAGTATAGTTACCAGGTTTGAGTATTTAGGGTTTCTATGTTTTAGTATTTTAGTATCTTAGCAATCAAGGAAAGTATCCCTTAATAGTTATCTTCTTTCTTTATTTGAGTCTATCTAGGAAAGTGCAATCTCTATATAAGAGAAGTCTAGCCTGCCTTGTTAATCATTGAATTGAATCATCAAATACAAAATCTCCTTGATTGCATCTTCTTCTTTAATTATTTCAGTTGTTCTTCGTTATTTTATCGTTTAATCGTTATTTCTTCAGCTTTATTTCCTTAGTTTAGTTTAATAACAATGGTGGATTCCACTACTTTTACGCTTCCGCAACAATCTACATCAGCTGGTATCATGAGCCTGCAAAATCCTGATACAAAAAATGAGAAATTTTTTTCTATACCCTTTACCACGACTTCATCTCTCCACCATTCTTCATCTCTTCTTCCAGAACCTCCGGATCCTGCGGAAAGACATAACGTTTTCAAATCAAGACTCACCATCAACAATAAGGTGTGTGACTTTATTATTGACAACGGTAGCGAAGGAAACATGATATCACTTCGCCTCGTCAAAGCACTCGGTCTTCCTACTTACGACCACCCTTGCCCGTATAAACTCGGTTGGATTTCCGACAAAAGCGAGTTATCAGTTAGCCAACAATGCATATTTACGTTCTCCATCGGTTCTTACTACCGCGACTCTCTCTGTTGTGACGTTGTTGACATGGAGAATTGTCATCTCATCATAGGACAACCATGGATTTTCGATGTTGATGCCATACGTAGAAGTCGTAATAATACTTACGAGTTTGTTTGGCATAAGAAGCTTGTCATCCTTGTTCCGCTTGAAGAAAACCCGACATCGACTAGAGAGAAACATGAGGTAACTGCTCCACCCAAATTTTTTGAACCTTCTTCTACAGATGATTCTGGTTCTCAATCAGGTTCTCAATCTTTTATTACTTTCCCTACCAATAGTGAAACCCATGAATCCAAGAAACCCATCATGAACAATATTGTTGGAGGAGAGGTTCTCCATAACAAAAATACAAGTTATTTAGTGAAGGGGGAAGACGGTTGTCGCTTACTTCCACGGTATTGTAACAAAATTCCTTCGACCACCATGATCGACATCGTTGAAAGGGAGGTTCTTGTTAACGAAATTTCTATGTTTTCAATGACGGATGAAGAAAAATTCGATGAGACAAATAAAGAAGAAGAATTTCAATTGAACAACACAAGCCCGAAAAATTTATTTGTTTCAGATGCGATTTCGGAAGAAGAAATTCTCGTTTCAAATCACAAAATTCTTCCACATCAATTTGTGTCGTCGTTGGTTTTATTTCCTAATAATCACAAATTAAAAGTTGACGATTCAAATCTAGTAATCAAGGTGAAATATGGAGATATGATTAGACAATTTAGTGTAATTGTTAAGAGCAATGGCTCTCTTGTTATGGGTATGGCTGAGCCTGAGGCCAAGATTCGTAATATCTTCAAGTTCGCCCCTGATGACGATACCTCCTTTACATACAAGGATGAAGACCGAGATATGGTAATACTTGTTGATGAGGATGATCTCCCCGGCGCCATCAAACATGACTTGAATCCCGTGAGGATACACGTAGACATGAAAACAAATGGCTCCAAAAATTTTGACACCAAATCGAGTGGATTGTCTGCTCCCAACAGTTCCCTTCAAGGAAAGGTTAATCCATTATCCCTTCAAAATTGTGGTGTTATTCAAGTATTAAAACCTTTTCCAAAGCCATTGGTTGGTGTACCATCAAAGAACTCATCTGATTTTGTATCAAAAGTTGTGTCTTCTTCAACGATACTTGTTGAACTTCTTGAGCAATTCGATAAGTTGGTTTGTCGTCCACCATTTCTAGTTCCTAAGTCATCAGGTAATGATTCTGATATTTTTGTGAATGAAAAAGTAATTTGTGGTTCAAAAGCTTCAACTGAATTGGAAGTATTTCCTCACGACAAACTAGTTGACACAAATAATGCAAACCTATGCGGTAGTCTTGTAACGGGTGAAGTTATTGATGTTTCAAAACCTACCCTTACTACTAATACATATGTGGACCTTCCGGAAGTTTCTCATGAGTTCAGATAGTCAATGAAGCCACCTATTTCTTCAGAGGTTGGTTTCGTTCATACTTCGTCTCTTAGTGAAGAATTTTGCAGATTTGCTACAATAAGTCTTTCTTCACAATTGTCCATGTTACGTCACACATTCTTGAAAATTATTAAGTGGCAGATTCTACCATGGGAGGATGGCAAGATCAACATTATTTATTCTTCACTCGTTGGTCGGAACCTCGATAGGATAATTAACAGAACGGAAGTTTGGAACGTGATAGATTGGATGACCAAATTCATAGTGGATTTTTCTGTGGAAAATAATGTGGTGTTTATGATCCTATTCATGAAATTACTAGATGACGGGAGATTTAGAAATTTGTTGGAAGTTTGTTTCCTACCATCTATTTTGCAACTATCTTGTCATTTTGGGATTCAGATTCTAGTTGGTGATTTGGTCTATATTTGTCTTCTTCAAATTTTTGGCAAATATCGGGAAAAGTGGAAACTAAGGATTGCCTTCAAAATCGTCGCCAAAGTTATCTTCCACATCGCTAATATATATCCGTATTGCCTGGACGATCCGCTTTATGACAACACCAACTCGGGGGCAAGTTTTTTCTCAGCGGGGGAGTATGATGGCGGCCATCATTCTAGTGGGCCTCTCGGCCAGAGTACTAGTGGGCCTAACGGCCAAGTCGCCGCCTAAGCCCGCGTTAGTATAGTTACCAGGTTTGAGTATTTAGGGTTTCTATGTTTTAGTATTTTAGTATCTTAGCAATCAAGGAAAGTATCCCTTAATAGTTATCTTCTTTCTTTATTTGAGTCTATCTAGGAAAGTGCAATCTCTATATAAGAGAAGTCTAGCCTGCCTTGTTAATCATTGAATTGAATCATCAAATACAAAATCTCCTTGATTGCATCTTCTTCTTTAATTATTTCAGTTGTTCTTCGTTATTTTATCGTTTAATCGTTATTTCTTCAGCTTTATTTCCTTAGTTTAGTTTAATAACAATGGTGGATTCCACTACTTTTACGCTTCCGCAACAATCTACATCACTAAACGTAGAAATCAAGCCAATATTTGAGCATCTTTGTGATAATTTGGTCATCAATCATCTCTTCTAATCCTTAAGATATGGGAGTCAATCCGGGGATAACCAATCCTATTCATCCATTTGTGGTGGTCATTCTTTTCCCAGGTTCTAACGGCGGCCATTAAACTATTTCTCCTTTCCGGTCCTTTTTTCATTCTATAGGGTGAGCGATATTCGTTTTCATCAAGAAATACTTCCACTACTAGAAAGATATTCCTTTCAATTAAAAGAAAAACATAGATTCACTGTATCACATCGAGGTCTGTGGTGTTTTCCGTCGTCATGGTCATGTGCTGCCTACCCTTTCGCAACACATCGAAGAGTCTTCCGGGCGGCTTATACTCTGGGAAGGAATAAGAACTTCTCATCCAGTCTCGTCAGTCGTCTCATCATTTTCTTTCTATATTTCTCTATTGTAAAACTTTTAATTTCCACAATAAACTAACAACAGTTAAATGACACAATCTAATTTCTATTTAGACGTTCTTTTCTGGTATTTTATTGATTTTTCGTTTAGGACCATCCAAATAGAATTGATTTATAATGACGGTAAGTTTGTTGTACCAATAGAATTAGTTCTTCACTATAGTCGGGTAAGCGGCATCGGTGGTAATACCGCAAGCGCCTTCTCTATTAGAAACATCACGACTCATCTTAAGGAAACCTTTAGCTCCCCATCCAGTCCCCCAAGAGTTCTTTATAAGCCAATACTTTCCTTCATCACCGTCACCACCACTACCACCACCATATCCAATAACTGCAACACCGTGATTAGGTGTTACATCACATGGACCCGAGTAAATTCCACTATTGTAAAATCGAAAAGCGTCACCATCAGCGTTTATAGCAACTGATACTGGTTGACGAGCGACTGCCGCTTGAAGGCTATTCTCATCGAACTGTGGCACATGCTTGAACCCAGTTATAGGTATCAAATTTTGTGAAGCTTTGACTGTGTCACATGTACCTGTGCTTCCTTTGTAAGGGTACTCTTCTTGAGTTGTAACTCCATGGTTGTCTATGATATATTGAAATGCATTCGCCATCGATCCTGATTCACAGCCATTGTCCCTTGGGTCACAGTCAATTAGGTGTTGTTCTGATAGGTTGACTAGTTCTCCATTGACAATTTTGTTTATGCCTTCTACGGCAACTATTGCAGAGAATGACCAACAACTTCGTGTTTAATCAGAGTATAAGAATAAAAGTTAAGAAGAACATCTATTAAATTGGAAATGATAATTCGAAAAAAAAAAATGAGTTATGTTACCAAACTCTATTTCGTTTATGTGGTCATCAAATGTCAATTTAACTAGATCGAGGGTACTACTAGTATTAAAAGAAAGTGGAAATTTTGTTTTTCCTTCTTCAGGACAGTAAAATATGAAATGTCAAAAAAAAAAAAAAAAATTGCATATATAGTCCGAACCATTTTCACAAATTTGAACTTATATAGCAAATTCAACTGATTTAGTTTATCACGTGGACAAACAAATATAATTACGAAGTAGCTTACCACATTCACTTCCTTGGCTTTTAATCGTAGTAACAGCACCGGCATCTCTCCAATCCACACTTACTGGCAAATCATATTTCACCTGCATTGTTTGCTCATAACTAGAGCATCTCTTTGATTTCTTTTCTTCATTTTCAAGAACATGAAACCCTAAATACTTAGCTCTAAATTCTTCCCTACTCATATCCGCAAATTCATTGTCGATTAAAGTGTAGGACAAGTTCTTAGAGTTAACGCGATTGATCAATTCAACATTATTTTTGTAAATCTCAAAACGTTGTGACCACACCTCAAGGTTGTCATAACTTTTGTGGTATTTGTCTAACCACTGCTCAAACCTTTCTTTCGTTATTTGATTTTGCAAATCAAGATCAGATTTTGCATTTTTTACACTTTTATGATCATATTGGGTTGCAATAGAATTGGTAGTCAAGAAAATGACCGAAGTTAAAGAAATAAGACCGAATAGGTAGATGTTATATCCCATTTTGAGATAGGCAAACAAACAATTAAGATTTTTGATTGTTTTAAGCTTATTATAAAGGAATTACTTGGATGGAATTCATACCGATCTTGAACATGAATTTTGCGCTTGTCATTCTTTTGTTGTGGTTTGGTACGATAGTCGATAGATGGTGTTTTCTGAAAATTGGATATTATTCCATCAAGCTAAACCAAGCTCAGAATATAAGCTTAGTCATTCCGGAGATTCACATGCAGAACTAAAATCGAATAGATTTTCAACCATAAATGAAAAATCAAACCGATCACACTTATTAAAACATAGAGTTAATTCCTATTTGGCGCCCTACTTTGTGACCAGCTTCTTTTATGACCCTCTATTTCTGTAAATTCAAATATGGCCCCATTTTTTGATGTAAATGTCCTAACTACCCCTCCTATAAATACTTTTTCAAAACAAAATAAAAAAAGAAAACTTGAATTCCACCTCACTTTCCTCTCCACCACACATATCTCTCCACGTCACATCTCTCTCTCCAACTCACCTCTCTCTCCAACTCACCTCTCTCTTCTCCGACGAAGGTCGCCGACCGGAAATTTTCCGGCCGGCGACTTTCGTCGGAGAAGAGAGAGTTGATATTGAGAGAGATGTGACGTGGAGAGATATGTGTTGTGGAGAGGGAAGTGAGGTGGAATTCAAGTTTTATTTTTTATTTTATTTTGAAAAATTATTTATAGGAAGTGTAGTTAGGTCATTTACATCAAAAAAAGGGGCCATATTTAAATTTACAAAAAATAAAGAGCCATAAAAGAAGTTGGTCACAAAGTAGGAAGCCAAATAGGAATTAACTCTAAAACATATCATTGTACACTACATTTACAATATATGGGCATTCTCGCTATTCACATGCAAGACTAAAATGAAATAGATTGACAATACATGGGCATTCACAGTTATGAATATCTATTATATAAAACAGAAGGGAAAACGATGACTGGGACACACATCATTTTTTAATAAAGCATATTGTCTGGAGGCCCTTCTCAAAATTTACAATGTAGTCCTTCGTAGAAATAAAGTTACCTATTTAAAAAATAATAATCCTTTCCTTCTTAGAAAAAAAAATCCTAATTTAAGAAAAAAAGAAACAAAATAAATTTCAAGGGTTAAAAAAAGAATATAAATCTCTCTCTCTCTCTCAATAAAATAATAACTAATTTAAGAGAATTTCAAGGGTTAAAAAAAGAATATAAAATCTCTCTCTCTCTCTCAATAAAATAATAACTAATTTAAGAGAAAATAAACAAAAGAATAATACAAAAATAATAATAAATAAAAATCTCTCTCTCTCAATAAAATATAACAATAAATTTTGTAACATTTGATTGATACAAGTGTCTCTGCCCTAGGGCACGGGATATACCCTAGTCTATTATATAAAACAGAAGGGAAAACGATGACTGGGACAAACATCCTTTTTTAATAAAATAAAGGATATTGTCTATAAGCCCTTATCAAAATTTAAAATATAGTCCTTCGTAGAAATAAAGTTACCTTTTTAAATAACAATAATTCTTTCCTTCTTAGAAATAAAATAACTAATTTAAGAAAAAAAGAAACAAAATAAATTTCAAGGGTTAAAAAAAGAAATTAAAATCTCTCTCTCGCAATAAAATAATAACTAATTTAAGAGAAAATAAACAAAAAAATAATACAAAAAATAATAACTAATAAAAAATCTTTCTCTCTCAATAAAATATAACAATAAATTTCGTAACATTTGATTGATACAAGTGTCCGTGTCCTAGGGCACGGGATATAGCCTAGTTCCAATAATGGTGAGAGAGTTAAATCTATATAATAAAACAGAATGAAAAACGATGAATGAAAAACGATGACTAGGACAAACATCCTTTTTTAATTATACATATTGTCTAGAAGCCCTTCTCAAAATTTCTAAGATAGTCCTTCGTAGAAATAAAGTTACCTATTTAAAAAACAATAATCTTTTTGTTATTGGAAATAAAATAACTAATTTAAGAAAAAAAAACAAAATAAATTTCAAGGGTTAAAAAAAGAAATTAAAATCTCTCTCTCTCTCAATAAAATCTATTATATAAAACAGAAGGGAAAACGATGACTGGGACAAACATCCTTATTTAATTATGCATATTGTCTAGAAGTCCTTCTCAAAATTTAAAATATAGTCCTTCGTAGAGATAAAGTTACCTATTTAAAAAACAATAATCGTTTCCTTCTTAGAAATAAAATAACTAATTTAAGAAAAAAAGAAACAAAATAAATTTCTTTTATGGTATATCCCGTGCCCTAGGGCACAGACACTTGTATCAATCAAATGTTACGAAATTTATTGTTATATTTTATTGAGAGAGAGATATTTTTATTAGTTATTATTTTTTTTTTGTTTCTTTTTTTCTTAAATTAGTTATTATTTTATTGAGAGAGAGAGATTTTAATTTCTTTTTTTAACCCTTAAAATTTATTTTGTTTCTTTTTTTCTTAAATTAGTTATTTTATTTCTAAGAAGGAAAAGATTATTGTTTTTTAAATAGACAACTTTATTTCTATGAAGGACTATATTTTAAATTTTGAGAAGGGCTTCTAGACAATATTTTAAATTTTAAGAAGGGCTTCTAGACAATATTTTAAATTTTGAGAAGGGGTATTGTCTAGGGTATATCCCGTGCCCTAGAGCACGGACACCTATATCAATCAAATGTCACGAAATTTATTGTTATATTTTATTGAGAGAAAGAGATTTTTATTAGTTATTATTTTTTTGTATTACTTTTTTGTTTCTTTTCTCTTAAATAGTTAGTATTCTATTGAGAGAGAGAGATTTCAATTTCTTTTTCTAACCTTTGAAATTTATTTTGTTTCTTTATTTCTTAAATTAGTTATTTTATTTCTAGAAGGAAAAGATTATTGTTTTTTAAATAGGTAACTTTATTTCTACGAAGGACTATATCTTAAATTTTGAGAAGGGCTTCTAGACAATATCTCTTATTAAATAAGGATGTTTGTCCCAGTCATCGTTTTCCCTTCTGTTTTATATAATAGATTTTCAATTTTGTTCTTTACACTTTATCTCTCTGTTAACTAGCGGAAACTAATTTGTAACCGTAAGTTCATGCTAGCTTAGTTTGTCCCTCAAATCAATTTCTCGACAAATTGTCATTCAAAAGTAGAGAAATTAATTAGATTTGTATGAATTACTTCCCTCTTAATATTGTTGTTTTCGAATGTGGTTGTTTAGCTTTCCCGAATTTCAAGACTTGCATGAGAATTCTTCTTTCTAACTTGATCGAGCACCATGCTTATTGTCCATAGATTGATCGTTTTATCGTTCGATTTGTTTACTTACGTGATGATATTAGTTTTTTTTTTGTTTTGTTAGTCACTCTGATTTGTTAATATTTTGTCTATAATAAGACTTTTTATATGTTTATATTACTGAGGATGATCAGGAGTTTGATTATTTTGTCTATAATTACCTTAATATAATGGATGAATTGAGTTTATATTTTATTTTTCTAGACCTTGCCTCTTTCTTTTACTTCTTTTTCAATGATTGGGTTCTTTGTGTTCATTCTGTGTTGGCTCTCTCTAACTTTCATGTTGATCGTTGTGGTCCTTATATTTTACGCTTCAGGTAATTGTTAAAGTATCTTCAGGATGGATTACAAGGTATTTTCTATTTAATTTACCTGACTAATAAATTGAACTCAAATTATTTTTCATAGATCTATATTTTAAGTTATTCGTTTTGTATTTGGTATAGAGTCCCGAAGAACGACTAGCCACAATTTCAGAAAAAGAAATCAACCAAGAGAAATGCTCTTAAATTTTTGTAGATTCAATTTTAGTTAGTTTTTAAATTTATTTATTTAGATTGTTTTCACGGATTTTTGTATTAATTTTTTTTCCACTTCATGAAATATATTAGAACATATTTTCTTTCCTTTAAAAATTTAGATTTACTTCCTATTTCTATTGATCTATCTGGTTTGATTGAAAAGCTGGATCTTCTAATAGTCTTTGATTTCTTCCTTTGTGAAACAATCAGAGAAAGTTTCGGCAAACATTCAAAGAGGAAAAACGTAATAATATATCATTCAATGATGTAAGATCTTAACTTCATAGCGGAATTTGGACCTTGAATCTCTCTTTATAATCTTCATTGGTGATAATAGACACGCTTTGAGTTAAAAAAAAAAAAATTAAATCTTTGTTCTACTTCACTTCCAACACTTTCTTTATTCATGCTTGGAGTTTTTCAACTGATTTACGAGTAGCAAAGGCTGACCGTGTGAAAAATGGAAATTGATGTCTTAAACCTTATGCTCATTCAAGATATAAATGCAGGATACGCCAATTTGTTATTTTCCTTCTTCGATAGTATGTAATGCACGAATACAATTTCATCTCTGGTTAGTTTTCCATTAAGACTTCTTACGTAAATGATGTAAAGAATAAATTTTTTATCAAATGCTTCTTGATTTTTTTTAATAAGTTCATCCTTTACAGACTTGAAACTCAAACCACATAGCAGTAGTAGTTAATCAATTTTATCCACTTGACACTTTATAATAAAGTATATCTCTCTATTTTCTTTGATAAAAGTTAACCAAGTAATGTTTTCTATTATCCCAAAGTTCGAGTTTTCAATACCCTCTGTAAAAACAAGTAGATTTTAATGAACCTTTTAGGAAAGTTATTACTCAATAGTGTGATTTGCACTTAATTCGATGCTTAGTTATCTCACTACTACATGTTCGAAATATGAAATGAGAAATGTTTGAATTTCTCAACATGTGATATCTTTCTTGCGATATTATTGTTCATATCGGTGTCCTCCACGAATAATAATTTTTGTGTACGTTTTTCTTATAAATTTGTGATTTATTATATCAAATTAAATTTTGTGAATTTAAGGTGTTTACCGACTTCATTTCGATTCTAAACTATTTTAGTTTCGGGAATAAATTTTACCCCATACCCGTTGTAATTAACCAAATTTTCCGTGCCTTGGGCACGGGTTATACCTAGTAACTTAATATGGCAAAAGTAATGGTTAAGTCTAAATTACCATATTAATTTAGGATGACCTAAAATTCGTGTAAATCAATTCTATGTTTTTCCTGTCTTGCTCTAAGTTCAATGTTCACAGGGATTTGGTCCTTTAACTCCAAATTTTACCTAATAGCCTATAGTGATTTCTAAGCTTGAATGGTGTACCTATATGTAGCCCAGATTCTAGTCTATTTGATGAGCGGATTAAGATAATTGTTATGTTGTGGTGGAAGTAAAATTTCAGAATAATCGAACTAGTGATCACTTTTGGTGATCGATAATTGTTCCACCATGTTCGTGGCACCACTTTGACTGGCATCGTCTAAGTTTTTCTGCATGTCACCCATTTCTTGGTTTGACACGTTAATATGTGGTAATGTTGATAATTCATCAAGGAGACACGGAGACGAGAGGAAAGAGAGCCAGTTCTTCCTATTCTTCTTGTCTATCTAACCTCTTTATCTCTGTTTATTTTCAGAAGATCTGGAAGTAGATCTCCCATATCAACAACGACAATTTCTATTTCAATTCACAAGTACATTAATATAAACAAAATGAAATTGTTTCGGTAACTTCTCATATCATGTTTAATTTATTTTTTTGGAGTAGACTCCAAGAGTCATTACATTTTAATGGCATCGATACATCATGATTATAATATGTAATACATCATGAATTTAGATGCACACTATAACCGTCAATGAAGACATCTTGGGCCCTAAAGTATAAAAACTCTTAGGACCACCCTAGGAGGCCTGAAAACACATCTATTCTAACCTCTACTTAATTTATTGCCTAAATTACGTATGATCAATTAAACTACTTCCATAAGGCAGTCTTAGATAAAAATAAGGGTTTTTTGGGCTTATCCCCTCCTCACTAATTGGTAATTGAGTTTACCCCCCTCAATAATGGGTAATTGAGTTTACCCCCTTGGACTTACTATTAGTGACAAAAATACAAAAGTTATATTTGGCGTACGTGAAATAATTGCCACTACCAAGAACAACTATTCTTCAATATGATTCATATTAGGGTTCTACGTCATTTTATTGTTTGATTTGGTCAGGAATATGATTAGTAAAGATTGATTTTCTTTATATATTATTTACTTTCTGATTTTATTATCACATACCAAACATAACCTTAGTAGCTTTGACAAAAAATCTAAATTCAAGGGAGTAATCTCAATTACCAATTACTGAAGGGGGTAAACTCAATTACCAATTAATAGTGAGGGGGTAAGCTCAAAAAACCCTAATAAAAACAAATTTTTAGTCTTATTGTACTAGAGAAATAACACATGATTTCAAAGAAGGTAGGACAAACGTAAACCACAACTCATGAATATGTAAGTAATTCTTACACCTCATATTTGATATCAAAGAAAGACACATCGCTTCGTTTCTTTAAAGGCATGAAACTGAGGGTCCAGACAGAGATACAAAAAAATAAAATATCTTGAAATGTTAATCCCGTGTCTCAAAAGAATGACTGAGACATTAGAAGACATGTGAAAAGTTCCAAACCAATAACACATATATTTGGATATTGAAATTCCCTAAATGAATAAACAGATATTTGAGACATTTCAAATGTCTCCAACCAATCACACCGCCATATCGACTTATGTCCACAACCACACTGAAACACTTTGCCACAAATGGGTGGTTGCCACACATGGGGAAGAGATGAAAAGAGGCTGATTTTTTCAAATTATTAGGGGTATTCTAGTCAATTAAGATATGTCCACACCACCTTAAAATGCAACTGACTCCAAAGAGAAAATTCAGTTTCTTTCCTGTTTCCACTCTCTTTCTCCTTCTCCTTCTCCTTCTTCATCTTCTTCACTTTACCCTCTCTCAACTCCCAAGTCCTTACTCCTCACTTCAATTCCACCCTTAACGACAAACCCTAAAATTCAAAATCAATAACCAAAGCAAAAGGATCTGAATTCATTACTTTCTTTCCTAAATTATAAACTTATAAAAAGAGAAAAGTTCCGATCAAATTCAAATGTCGAGAAGACCAGACGATGAGTACGATTATCTATTCAAAGCTGTACTGATCGGAGACTCAGGAGTTGGTAAATCAAATATTCTCTCTAGATTTACTCGTAATGAATTCTCTTTAGAATCAAAATCAACAATTGGAGTTGAATTCGCTACTCGAACTCTTCAAGTAAGCTTATATATCTTGATCTCATCATAAATTATTTGATTTTGTTCTTATTAACTTATAGATCTGATATTCAATTGTGATTTACTATTGAGATCTGGATTAAATTTTGTTGAAATAACTCAAAATTGTCACGATCTATAGCTTTGATTAGTGAAATTGAGAATGAGAATGAAGAATGATGTCGATTTTGATCACAACTTTTGATCAAAATGATAAATCCGATGGTTTAGCTGACAAAACAGTATATTCTTCCTCTGTTTTTCTTCTTTTTGAATGAAATTCAATTGGATCTTCAAGAATGTACTAAAGTAGGACTAGTCAAATTATGTTGATCCACTACTAACGTGGGTGACAAAAGGTATACCAATTATTTGTTTTAAACTTAGACGCCACTCTTACAGGATCATGGAAGAAAGAAAGTTAGTGGAAGAAAGTTAGTGGAAGAATGAATGAAGATGAAAGTAGGGAAGAAGAAAAGTGATGGTGGAGAAGGAGAATATTATTCAAAGTTTTTTATTGTTATGTTACAAGGTGATCTTACAAATAAACTAAGTCTCCTTATATAGATGGAGCACTTACAAAACAACAAAACAAAATACATAAGCAATGACGTATTACAATTGTTTTTGTAAAGGAATCTCTTCCTTTATGCATTATTGCTGGTAAAAGTAACCCCGGGTGCTCATTGGGCCCCATCGCCAGGTTATTAGTACTGCTAATGCATGTTCCTTTACAAAAGATAACTGGCATTTTATGCCGACACCTTAAAGTGTGAATTATAAAAATATCTTTCTTTTAACAAAATTTCTTTATTATAGCTACTATTAGCCTTATCTTGTCTTTTAGACATGGCTCTGGTTAGCCCGAGCATATTTGCCCTGATCACTGTCAACGCTTTATGCCAATCCCTTAAAACGCCTTCACCGGCTAACACGGGAATTCCAGGCTACGCGACTTAGGGTGAAACCCGGGTTTCACAGGACAAAAATGCTTTAGTTCACCAAAGTTACTCTTCAAGACTTAATAAGTATAATAGTATTTAAAGAAATTTAACTTAAACACTTAAAATAAAGATTAAAACAAAAACATAAATGAAACTAATACTATGATATAAACTAAACAAAGATTAAAACAATTGTAATACGTCATTGCTTATGTATTTTGTTTTGTTGTTTTGTAAGTGCTCCATCTATATAAGGAGACTTAGTTTATTTGTAAGATCACCTTGTAACATAACAATAAAAAACTTTGAATAATAATATTCTCCTTCTCCACCATCACTTTTCTTCTTCCCTACTTTCATCTTCATTCATTCTTCCACTAACTTTCTTCCACTAACTTTCTTTCTTCCATGATCCTGTATAGATTGGTATCAGAGCCAAGTGCGTAGGGAGGTATGTAGTATATTAGTTTCATTTATGTTTTTTTAATCTTTGTTTAGTTTATATCATAGTATTAGTTTCATTTATGTTTTTGTTTTAATCTTTATTTTAAGTGTTTAAGTTAAATTTCTTTAAATACTATTATACTTATTAAGTCTTGAAGAGTAACTTTGGTGAACTAAAGCATTTTTGTCCTGTGAAACCCGGGTTTCACCCTAAGTCGCGTAGCCTGGAATTCCCGTGTTAGCCGGTGAAGGCGTTTTAAGGGATTGGCATAAAGCGTTGACAGTGATCAGGGCAAATATGCTCGGGCTAACCAGAGCCATGTCTAAAAGACAAGATAAGGCTAATAGTAGCTATAATAAAGAAATTTTGTTAAAAGAAAATTTTGAAAAATCTTTACAAAACTGGAATTTACCAGTTCAAAGTTCTGTTTATAAACAGAAAGGAACTTTTGAATTCACCTCTGATTATATCGTAAAGACTGTAGAAGAGGCTATACCCTTAACTGAGGGTTACAACTCATTCCAACTGTTGTCAAAAAATTTGATTGATAAACATAGACAACAACAATACAAATTCTTGCATATTGGGTTAATTCAAGTAGGTTTGAAACCTGCTACCCGTTTAGGCTTAAACACGTCCGCAATTATTTGTGTACGTGATAAAAGGCACAACAAATTTCATGACTCATTACTTGGAATAGTGGAGTCTAGTCTTTGTGACGGACCCATATTCTTTTCGTGTTTTCCAAATTTTACTCTGTCATTAAACGACCCCACAATTATGCACTCTCTTTGCCTTGACATTAAATCTGATGGATTTAATATGATGCAAGGAGCTGAAAACATAATCCTTATTTACAGGATTCAGTATAAAGTTATGAACACTGTAGTACCCAAGATGAAAAACATTTTACAAGATCAAAAGGGGTCTACTACTTTGTTTATAACCAATTTAGAAAAAAGTAATTTAAAGGTCCCAAAAACGATCACATGGGATCAGGTTAATTTACCTGAAAACTGGATACTTGAAAAGGCTAATGAGCCTGTTAAAAAAGATAACCGTGAACTCGAAGAAATCAAAGAGTTCCCTGACGGTGATGTTGAAATTGTCTTCTCTAATCAGAGAATTGCAAGGCTAAAATTGGAAAGCCTAAACAACAAAGTTATTCCAGGTAGAAGTTCTACTTCGTCAGTTCCAACAACTAATTTTGAAAAAATTTCTGGAACAAAATTTACCTCTGACGGAGTAAACCAACCTGAATATAGGGTTAATTTACCCACTTCTGAAATTAATAGTGAAAGAACATCCCCCACTCCTTCTGATATGGGTTATTATAGCCTTTCGCCTATAACGATCCATGAAGAAGAAAAATTCAAATTTAAATTTCCTTTTAGGGGACTTCCAAAAGAATTATTTTATTCCAAAGAAAACAAATTTAAGAGAACATGGTTTTTCCTTGCAAAAGACTCTAAGAGTCATGAAAAATGGTTTTCTCGCTATAAAAGATTTTTAATAAAAAATGGAGAAGTTATTGATTTCTTCATTTTTATGGAACAATGTTATGAAAAATTTCCTGACTTCAAGGATCAAGATTTCATATTTTCTCTTGAAGCTTCTTATAAGAATTTTATTGCTAAAAATGGAAAAGTTTTTAGGAGTGTTCATCCTCCTGAAACCCAATTAGCAATAAGAATCAACAACGAAGAAGTTGTAGCAACTCCTTACAGGAAAAGCGACAACATTGAGGCTGTTGTTGAACAAAACAATTTTACAAATTTAACTCTCAGAACAATGGGAGATCAATTAAATAGAATTGAGAAAAATATTGATTTTGAAAAACAAGAAAAGGCTTCAAATGTTTCTAAAATTTCAGAAACTACTTTTGAAGAAAAGGTTTTATTCAAACCAATGAGTTCTGAAAACTTTGATTTCAAAATGGATCCTCAGAATTCTGAAATGGTTGATGAGATTATAAAAAGATTAAAAAATCTTGGAATTAAAGACAATGAATGTGCTCCTCTAGAGACACATGAGTCAGATTATAATTCTGACGCTTCTTATGATGAAGCAGAAAATTCTTCAAAAACAGAAGATAAGATCAATCTTCTGGAGAATATGTTCTTATCAGAACAAAAAAATAATAATGAAAATAAATTTCAAGTAAATAAGCTTGCATCTTCCTACAAAAAGAAAATGGCTTATAATATTCCTGCAAAGCCCTATTATCATAGGCCTACACCTGTAGACCTTCAATTAGAACAACATGATGAATTCATGACTGTTCAATTTGATGGAAAATCCATTAATGAATGGAATATAGATGGCATGTCAGAATACCAAATACAAACGGTATTGCACTACATGACTATGTATGCAACTGCTTGTAAAGCACATGGTAATTCTGATCAAAATATTGCCAAAGCCTTAAGTCAAGGATTTACTGGTCAATTGAAAGGATGGTGGGATTTCTACCTTCCTGAAGAAGCCAAAATACATATTTCACAGGCTGTTAAAACAGAAGTTAGAGACAATCAGCCTGTACAAGTTACAGATTGTGTCAATACACTTCTGTATACAATAGCAAAACATTTTATTGGCACTACATCATTGCTTATTGATAGATCTCAAGAGCAGCTGATGAATTTAAAATGTCAGAACTTATCTCAGTTCAAATGGTATAAAGACGTATTCTTTTCAAAAGTCTTCACCAGACATGATAGTCAAAATGATTTTTGGAAAGAGAAGTTCTTATCAGGACTACCCCATTTCTTTGCGGAAAAAATACGCAATCGTATTAAGCAAAGACACAATGGAATTATTCCTTATTCCGAATACACTTATGGGGATTTAGCCTCAGAAGTGGTTGCTGAAGGCATTAATTTATGCAATGAAATAAAATTGCATAGACAAATCCAAAAGGAGAAAGTCCTTGGCAAAAGAATTATAGGGGACTTTTGTGAGCAAATTGGCTTACCACCTATTGGAACCTCTATCGAAAATAGAGGGAGAAGGACCAATAAGGTCTATACCAAGCAGAAATATTTTCCCAAACAGAAAAAGAAAAAAATTTTTAGAGGAAAGAAAAGGAAGTCTGAACCTGAGAATAATTCTCGGCAAAAGACTATCCCGGTCTGCTGGAAATGCCAGAAACCTGGCCACTACGCTAATAAGTGTAGAATGAAAAAGAAAATCAATAGCCTGAATATTGATGAAGGCCTTAAGAGGTCACTTGAAAAATTACTTCTTAATGAAGAAGGAAAAAATTTTAAAGTAGCCGCTATTGCAGAAGACAATCCTGAGGAAGAATCATCTTCAGAGGGATCTGATGATCAAATAGAAGAATCTGAGGATGACTCTTGCGAAGGAAATTGTGATTACTACAAAGCCTTATGTCAGGCAAATGGTCTATTTCCTTTAACAAAAGAGGATAATTTCATCCTTGATCTTATTGATCAACTTTCTGATCCCATTGCTAAAAGACAAATGCTTCAAAAGTATTTAGAAGATTACAATGGAAAGAAAGGTGACAAAAGGTTAAAATTTGAAGAGCCAGAGACTTATAGTCTAAAAGAAATTTTACAAAGAGCTAAGACTTCGGTTTCAAAAGAAGAAACTCCTGGAGAATCTTCTCGCATTAATGAATTACTGCATGAAGTCAAAGTTCTCAAAAGAGAAATTAATACTCTTAAATCTAGAGTAACTTCTCTTGAAATTAAAAAGGATAAATCTATTCTTTCTGAGTCTGATTCTGATCATGAGTCAGATGAAGAAGAATGGAATTCCTTAAAGGAAAAATTAGATACTTTAACATCTGTTAAAGATAAATCTTCAAAAGACGAAGGATCTTTGAAAGATGAATCTTTAACATATGTTAATATATATGTTAGACAGGGTTATTACCCATAAATGGCATATTAAAATTAAAATCATTGTTCATAGAGAATATACTCTCTCTGCAATTGCCATGGTAGACTCTGGAGCAGATTTAAACTGTATCAATGAAGGACTAATACCCTCCAGATATTTTTCAAAAACTACTGAAATTTTAAATGCTGCAGATGGTAGAAAAATGCTTGTAAATTACAAGCTACAAAATACTGCAGTTTGCAATAATGGAATTTGTTTAGAAATGCCATTTATAATGGTAAAGAATCTTTCTCATGATGTTATTTTGGGAAATCCTTTTCTTCACATGTTATATCCCATTAAAAGCATTAATGAGAAGGGTATAACAAGTTCCATTAATTCTCAAGAAATTACATTTAATTTCGTTACTGAACCTCGTTATCACGAGATTGATTTGTTACAAAAGAAAATTCATAGAAAAGAAAATTTTCTTAACTCCTTATCTCAGGAGATCAGTTACATGAAAATTACTGAAAAAATCAAACATCCTTTAATTCAAAGGAAAATAAATGATCTCCATGATCTTATTGTCAAAACAATATGTTCTGATATCCCCAATGCCTTCTGGGAAAGAAAGAAACATATTGTTAGTCTGCCTTATGAGCCAGACTTCAATGAAAGGCAAATTCCCACTAAGGCTAGACCCATTGCTATGGGACCTCGCCATTTGGAAATTTGCAAAAAAGAGATTGATGAGTTATTACTCAAAGGTTTAATTAGAAAATCATACAGCCCTTGGAGTTGTCCTGCATTTTATGTTGAAAATGCTGCTGAACTTGAAAGAGGTGTTCCTAGGCTTGTAATTAATTACAAACCTTTGAACAAAGCTCTTAGATGGATAAGGTATCCAATCCCTAATAAAAGGGACTTATTAAATCGGCTATTTTCAGCCAAAGTTATGTCCAAATTTGATATGAAATCTGGGTTTTGGCAAATTCAGATCGATGAAAAGGATAGATACAAAACTGCATTCACAGTTCCATTTGGCCACTATGAGTGGAACGTGATGCCTTTTGGGCTTAAGAATGCCCCCTCAGAATTTCAAAATATAATGAATGACATTTTCAGTCCTTATACGTCATTCTGTATTGTTTATATCGATGATGTTTTAGTGTTTTCTGAGAATATAGATAAACACTTTAAACATCTTCAAGCATTTATTAATGCTGTCAAACATGCTGGTTTAGTTGTGTCAGCCAAGAAAATCAAATTATTTCAAACAGAAATAAGATTTCTTGGCCATACCATCAAAGAAGGGACTATTTTCCCTATTGATAGAGCTATTACTTTTGCGGATAAATTTCCAGATGAAATCAAAGAAAAAACTCAATTGCAAAGGTTTTTAGGAAGTCTTAATTATATTTCTGACTTCTATAAAAACTTAGCAATTGATGCTAAGCCTTTATTTGACAGGCTTAAGAAAAATCCTCCTGATTGGACTAATGTTCATACAGAAGCAGTCCAGAAGATAAAATTAAAGATTAAGGAAATCCCTTGTCTTGCCATTGCTAATCCAGAAGCTTTTAAAATTGTTGAAACTGATGCTTCTGAATTAGGCTATGGTGGAATCCTTAAACAAAGGATTAATAACAAAGAAACCCTAGTAAGATTTACTTCTGGGATATGGCAAGGGCCAAGGAAAAATTATTCCACAATTAAAAAAGAAATCCTTTCTATAGTTCTGTGTATACAGAAATTCGAAAGTGATTTATTAAACCAAAAATTTTTGGTCAGGGTTGATTGTAAGTCAGCCAAAGATGTTTTAGAAAAAGATGTTAAAAATATAGCATCAAAACAAATTTTTGCCAGATGGCAAGGCATATTGTCTGTGTTTGATTTTGATATTGAGTTTATCAAAGGAAGTAGTAATTCACTACCTGATTTCTTGACTCGTGAATTTTTACAGGGTCATGAGCAAGAAGTCTGATAATGGAAAAGGGAAAGCTAAATTGGCAGTTTCTCCCTCAAGCGCAAGTTCTCAGTCTTATAAGACTATGATTGTTAAAACAACGGAACAGCTTAAAGCTGAAGCCTTAAAGGCGACTCCTAAGGAGTTAAAATTAAGAGAAGATGCTTATTTAGCAGCAATTCAGTCTAATCAGACTAATGAATATATCTATCCATATATTCCTTACACTACTATATGGATAGCTCCTATTGAGCTAAAATACGCTCATCTTTCTCCAGTTGAAGCTTCATCCTTTTACCTTAGGGAATCAGCAGACCCATTCCTTTATCCTAAGGAATACAATTTTTACTGCGCAATCCTGCAAGTAACTCAATCAGTGGATTTTGATTCTGTCATAAGGTCAGGCGCAGAATGGGCTTATTCTAAAGCCTTTATTAAGAAAGTTGTTACCCCTGAAAATTGGCAGGGCGATTTATTCAAATATCATGAAATACCCAGAGCCGGAAGAAGAGAATTAGATAAATATTGGTTTAACTACTTCGACTACATTAAAGCCTGGGAAGGAGCCTTCTGTTATGAGAATAGACTAAAGAAACACAGTTGGTTCCTCCAATTTCGTGATTTCAACACCACTAATCTTCCACAGTGGTTCATCAAATGGTTTTACACTTGGGGATCACACCCTATAATTTTCCCCGACAAAGTTAGAAATATATTTGATGATTTTATTAAATCAAACCCATCATTAAAAAATCCCGAGCTTATCTTTGCAGCTCATTACCAGGTCCCATGGATAGCTAGATGGGACGTTGTTATTGCGAATTGTCCTATTAAAAAATTTGAGATAACAGTCTCTCATATCCCTTATTTGGGAAGAAGAATTCTCATTAAATGGTGGGATAAATTCGAATTCTTTAAGGATTCGAAATTTTCTGAAAAAGGAATTGTCTCATTTGAACCAGCACCTCCACCAAAAGCTCCTAAAAAGGATGTCTCAGAACTTCTCAAGGAACTGCTCGCTTCATCCTCAAAGTCAGACCTAAAGAAGCAGTTGAAAGAAATTTTAATCAACTCATCTGATGAAGATGACGAAGGAGACGATATTGAAGATGATGACTCTATGCAAGATTCCCAGGACCCATTTGCATAAAAGTCTAAATCTCAATTATGATCGCTTTTATTAAAGTGAAGCATTTTGTCAAAAGAAGGATATTTTTATAATTCACACTTTAAGGTGTCGGCATAAAATGCCAGTTATCTTTTGTAAAGGAACATGCATTAGCAGTACTAATAACCTGGCGATGGGGCCCAATGAGCACCCGGGGTTACTTTTACCAGCAATAATGCATAAAGGAAGAGATTCCTTTACAAAAACAATTGTAATACGTCATTGCTTATGTATTTTGTTTTGTTGTTTTGTAAGTGCTCCATCTATATAAGGAGACTTAGTTTATTTGTAAGATCACCTTGTAACATAACAATAAAAAACTTTGAATAATATTCTCCTTCTCCACCATCACTTTTCTTCTTCCCTACTTTCATCTTCATTCATTCTTCCACTAACTTTCTTCCACTAACTTTCTTTCTTCCATGATCCTGTATAGATTGGTATCAGAGCCAAGTGCGTAGGGAGGTATGTAGTATATTAGTTTCATTTATGTTTTTGTTTTAATCTTTGTTTAGTTTATATCATAGTATTAGTTTCATTTATGTTTTTGTTTTAATCTTTATTTTAAGTGTTTAAGTTAAATTTCTTTAAATACTATTATACTTATTAAGTCTTGAAGAGTAACTTTGGTGAACTAAAGCATTTTTGTCATGTGAAACCCGGGTTTCACCCTAAGTCGCGTAGCCTGGAATTCCCGTGTTAGCCGGTGAAGGCGTTTTAAGGGATTGGCATAAAGCGTTGACAGTGATCAGGGCAAATATGCTCGGGCTAACCAGAGCCATGTCTAAAAGACAAGATAAGGCTAATAGTAGCTATAATAAAGAAATTTTGTTAAAAGAAAATTTTGAAAAATCTTTACAAAACTGGAATTTACCAGTTCAAAGTTCTGTTTATAAACAGAAAGGAACTTTTGAATTCACCTCTGATTATATCGTAAAGACTGTAGAAGAGGCTATACCCTTAACTGAGGGTTACAACTCATTCCAACTGTTGTCAAAAAATTTGATTGATAAACATAGACAACAACAATACAAATTCTTGCATATTGGGTTAATTCAAGTAGGTTTGAAACCTGCTACCCGTTTAGGCTTAAACACGTCCGCAATTATTTGTGTACGTGATAAAAGGCACAACAAATTTCATGACTCATTACTTGGAATAGTGGAGTCTAGTCTTTGTGACGGACCCATATTCTTTTCGTGTTTTCCAAATTTTACTCTGTCATTAAACGACCCCACAATTATGCACTCTCTTTGCCTTGACATTAAATCTGATGGATTTAATATGATGCAAGGAGCTGAAAACATAATCCTTATTTACAGGATTCAGTATAAAGTTATGAACACTGTAGTACCCAAGATGAAAAACATTTTACAAGATCAAAAGGGGTCTACTACTTTGTTTATAACCAATTTAGAAAAAAGTAATTTAAAGGTCCCAAAAACGATCACATGGGATCAGGTTAATTTACCTGAAAACTGGATACTTGAAAAGGCTAATGAGCCTGTTAAAAAAGATAACCGTGAACTCGAAGAAATCAAAGAGTTCCCTGACGGTGATGTTGAAATTGTCTTCTCTAATCAGAGAATTGCAAGGCTAAAATTGGAAAGCCTAAACAACAAAGTTATTCCAGGTAGAAGTTCTACTTCGTCAGTTCCAACAACTAATTTTGAAAAAATTTCTGGAACAAAATTTACCTCTGACGGAGTAAACCAACCTGAATATAGGGTTAATTTACCCACTTCTGAAATTAATAGTGAAAGAACATCCCCCACTCCTTCTGATATGGGTTATTATAGCCTTTCGCCTATAACGATCCATGAAGAAGAAAAATTCAAATTTAAATTTCCTTTTAGGGGACTTCCAAAAGAATTATTTTATTCCAAAGAAAACAAATTTAAGAGAACATGGTTTTTCCTTGCAAAAGACTCTAAGAGTCATGAAAAATGGTTTTCTCGCTATAAAAGATTTTTAATAAAAAATGGAGAAGTTATTGATTTCTTCATTTTTATGGAACAATGTTATGAAAAATTTCCTGACTTCAAGGATCAAGATTTCATATTTTCTCTTGAAGCTTCTTATAAGAATTTTATTGCTAAAAATGGAAAAGTTTTTAGGAGTGTTCATCCTCCTGAAACCCAATTAGCAATAAGAATCAACAACGAAGAAGTTGTAGCAACTCCTTACAGGAAAAGCGACAACATTGAGGCTGTTGTTGAACAAAACAATTTTACAAATTTAACTCTCAGAACAATGGGAGATCAATTAAATAGAATTGAGAAAAATATTGATTTTGAAAAACAAGAAAAGGCTTCAAATGTTTCTAAAATTTCAGAAACTACTTTTGAAGAAAAGGTTTTATTCAAACCAATGAGTTCTGAAAACTTTGATTTCAAAATGGATCCTCAGAATTCTGAAATGGTTGATGAGATTATAAAAAGATTAAAAAATCTTGGAATTAAAGACAATGAATGTGCTCCTCTAGAGACACATGAGTCAGATTATAATTCTGACGCTTCTTATGATGAAGCAGAAAATTCTTCAAAAACAGAAGATAAGATCAATCTTCTGGAGAATATGTTCTTATCAGAACAAAAAAATAATAATGAAAATAAATTTCAAGTAAATAAGCTTGCATCTTCCTACAAAAAGAAAATGGCTTATAATATTCCTGCAAAGCCCTATTATCATAGGCCTACACCTGTAGACCTTCAATTAGAACAACATGATGAATTCATGACTGTTCAATTTGATGGAAAATCCATTAATGAATGGAATATAGATGGCATGTCAGAATACCAAATACAAACGGTATTGCACTACATGACTATGTATGCAACTGCTTGTAAAGCACATGGTAATTCTGATCAAAATATTGCCAAAGCCTTAAGTCAAGGATTTACTGGTCAATTGAAAGGATGGTGGGATTTCTACCTTCCTGAAGAAGCCAAAATACATATTTCACAGGCTGTTAAAACAGAAGTTAGAGACAATCAGCCTGTACAAGTTACAGATTGTGTCAATACACTTCTGTATACAATAGCAAAACATTTTATTGGCACTACATCATTGCTTATTGATAGATCTCAAGAGCAGCTGATGAATTTAAAATGTCAGAACTTATCTCAGTTCAAATGGTATAAAGACGTATTCTTTTCAAAAGTCTTCACCAGACATGATAGTCAAAATGATTTTTGGAAAGAGAAGTTCTTATCAGGACTACCCCATTTCTTTGCGGAAAAAATACGCAATCGTATTAAGCAAAGACACAATGGAATTATTCCTTATTCCGAATACACTTATGGGGATTTAGCCTCAGAAGTGGTTGCTGAAGGCATTAATTTATGCAATGAAATAAAATTGCATAGACAAATCCAAAAGGAGAAAGTCCTTGGCAAAAGAATTATAGGGGACTTTTGTGAGCAAATTGGCTTACCACCTATTGGAACCTCTATCGAAAATAGAGGGAGAAGGACCAATAAGGTCTATACCAAGCAGAAATATTTTCCCAAACAGAAAAAGAAAAAAATTTTTAGAGGAAAGAAAAGGAAGTCTGAACCTGAGAATAATTCTCGGCAAAAGACTATCCCGGTCTGCTGGAAATGCCAGAAACCTGGCCACTACGCTAATAAGTGTAGAATGAAAAAGAAAATCAATAGCCTGAATATTGATGAAGGCCTTAAGAGGTCACTTGAAAAATTACTTCTTAATGAAGAAGGAAAAAATTTTAAAGTAGCCGCTATTGCAGAAGACAATCCTGAGGAAGAATCATCTTCAGAGGGATCTGATGATCAAATAGAAGAATCTGAGGATGACTCTTGCGAAGGAAATTGTGATTACTACAAAGCCTTATGTCAGGCAAATGGTCTATTTCCTTTAACAAAAGAGGATAATTTCATCCTTGATCTTATTGATCAACTTTCTGATCCCATTGCTAAAAGACAAATGCTTCAAAAGTATTTAGAAGATTACAATGGAAAGAAAGGTGACAAAAGGTTAAAATTTGAAGAGCCAGAGACTTATAGTCTAAAAGAAATTTTACAAAGAGCTAAGACTTCGGTTTCAAAAGAAGAAACTCCTGGAGAATCTTCTCGCATTAATGAATTACTGCATGAAGTCAAAGTTCTCAAAAGAGAAATTAATACTCTTAAATCTAGAGTAACTTCTCTTGAAATTAAAAAGGATAAATCTATTCTTTCTGAGTCTGATTCTGATCATGAGTCAGATGAAGAAGAATGGAATTCCTTAAAGGAAAAATTAGATACTTTAACATCTGTTAAAGATAAATCTTCAAAAGACGAAGGATCTTTGAAAGATGAATCTTTAACATATGTTAATATGTTAGACAGGGTTATTACCCATAAATGGCATATTAAAATTAAAATCATTGTTCATAGAGAATATACTCTCTCTGCAATTGCCATGGTAGACTCTGGAGCAGATTTAAACTGTATCAATGAAGGACTAATACCCTCCAGATATTTTTCAAAAACTACTGAAATTTTAAATGCTGCAGATGGTAGAAAAATGCTTGTAAATTACAAGCTACAAAATACTGCAGTTTGCAATAATGGAATTTGTTTAGAAATGCCATTTATAATGGTAAAGAATCTTTCTCATGATGTTATTTTGGGAAATCCTTTTCTTCACATGTTATATCCCATTAATAGCATTAATGAGAAGGGTATAACAAGTTCCATTAATTCTCAAGAAATTACATTTAATTTCGTTACTGAACCTCGTTATCACGAGATTGATTTGTTACAAAAGAAAATTCATAGAAAAGAAAATTTTCTTAACTCCTTATCTCAGGAGATCAGTTACATGAAAATTACTGAAAAAATCAAACATCCTTTAATTCAAAGGAAAATAAATGATCTCCATGATCTTATTGTCAAAACAATATGTTCTGATATCCCCAATGCCTTCTGGGAAAGAAAGAAACATATTGTTAGTCTGCCTTATGAGCCAGACTTCAATGAAAGGCAAATTCCCACTAAGGCTAGACCCATTGCTATGGGACCTCGCCATTTGGAAATTTGCAAAAAAGAGATTGATGAGTTATTACTCAAAGGTTTAATTAGAAAATCATACAGCCCTTGGAGTTGTCCTGCATTTTATGTTGAAAATGCTGCTGAACTTGAAAGAGGTGTTCCTAGGCTTGTAATTAATTACAAACCTTTGAACAAAGCTCTTAGATGGATAAGGTATCCAATCCCTAATAAAAGGGACTTATTAAATCGGCTGTTTTCAGCCAAAGTTATGTCCAAATTTGATATGAAATCTGGGTTTTGGCAAATTCAGATCGATGAAAAGGATAGATACAAAACTGCATTCACAGTTCCATTTGGCCACTATGAGTGGAACGTGATGCCTTTTGGGCTTAAGAATGCCCCCTCAGAATTTCAAAATATAATGAATGACATTTTCAGTCCTTATACGTCATTTTGTATTGTTTATATCGATGATGTTTTAGTGTTTTCTGAGAATATAGATAAACACTTTAAACATCTTCAAGCATTTATTAATGCTGTCAAACATGCTGGTTTAGTTGTGTCAGCCAAGAAAATCAAATTATTTCAAACAGAAATAAGATTTCTTGGCCATACCATCAAAGAAGGGACTATTTTCCCTATTGATAGAGCTATTACTTTTGCGGATAAATTTCCAGATGAAATCAAAGAAAAAACTCAATTGCAAAGGTTTTTAGGAAGTCTTAATTATATTTCTGACTTCTATAAAAACTTAGCAATTGATGCTAAGCCTTTATTTGACAGGCTTAAGAAAAATCCTCCTGATTGGACTAATGTTCATACAGAAGCAGTCCAGAAGATAAAATTAAAGATTAAGGAAATCCCTTGTCTTGCCATTGCTAATCCAGAAGCTTTTAAAATTGTTGAAACTGATGCTTCTGAATTAGGCTATGGTGGAATCCTTAAACAAAGGATTAATAACAAAGAAACCCTAGTAAGATTTACTTCTGGGATATGGCAAGGGCCAAGGAAAAATTATTCCACAATTAAAAAAGAAATCCTTTCTATAGTTCTGTGTATACAGAAATTCGAAAGTGATTTATTAAACCAAAAATTTTTGGTCAGGGTTGATTGTAAGTCAGCCAAAGATGTTAAAAATATAGCATCAAAACAAATTTTTGCCAGATGGCAAGGCATATTGTCTGTGTTTGATTTTGATATTGAGTTTATCAAAGGAAGTAGTAATTCACTACCTGATTTCTTGACTCGTGAATTTTTACAGGGTCATGAGCAAGAAGTCTGATAATGGAAAAGGGAAAGCTAAATTGGCAGTTTCTCCCTCAAGCGCAAGTTCTCAGTCTTATAAGACTATGATTGTTAAAACAACGGAACAGCTTAAAGCTGAAGCCTTAAAGGCGACTCCTAAGGAGTTAAAATTAAGAGAAGATGCTTATTTAGCAGCAATTCAGTCTAATCAGACTAATGAATATATCTATCCATATATTCCTTACACTACTATATGGATAGCTCCTATTGAGCTAAAATACGCTCATCTTTCTCCAGTTGAAGCTTCATCCTTTTACCTTAGGGAATCAGCAGACCCATTCCTTTATCCTAAGGAATACAATTTTTACTGCGCAATCCTGCAAGTAACTCAATCAGTGGATTTTGATTCTGTCATAAGGTCAGGCGCAGAATGGGCTTATTCTAAAGCCTTTATTAAGAAAGTTGTTACCCCTGAAAATTGGCAGGGCGATTTATTCAAATATCATGAAATACCCAGAGCCGGAAGAAGAGAATTAGATAAATATTGGTTTAACTACTTCGACTACATTAAAGCCTGGGAAGGAGCCTTCTGTTATGAGAATAGACTAAAGAAACACAGTTGGTTCCTCCAATTTCGTGATTTCAACACCACTAATCTTCCACAGTGGTTCATCAAATGGTTTTACACTTGGGGATCACACCCTATAATTTTCCCCGACAAAGTTAGAAATATATTTGATGATTTTATTAAATCAAACCCATCATTAAAAAATCCCGAGCTTATCTTTGCAGCTCATTACCAGGTCCCATGGATAGCTAGATGGGACGTTGTTATTGCGAATTGTCCTATTAAAAAATTTGAGATAACAGTCTCTCATATCCCTTATTTGGGAAGAAGAATTCTCATTAAATGGTGGGATAAATTCGAATTCTTTAAGGATTCGAAATTTTCTGAAAAAGGAATTGTCTCATTTGAACCAGCACCTCCACCAAAAGCTCCTAAAAAGGATGTCTCAGAACTTCTCAAGGAACTGCTCGCTTCATCCTCAAAGTCAGACCTAAAGAAGCAGTTGAAAGAAATTTTAATCAACTCATCTGATGAAGATGACGAAGGAGACGATATTGAAGATGATGACTCTATGCAAGATTCCCAGGACCCATTTGCATAAAAGTCTAAATCTCAATTATGATCGCTTTTATTAAAGTGAAGCATTTTGTCAAAAGAAGGATATTTTTATAATTCACACTTTAAGGTGTCGGCATAAAATGCCAGTTATCTTTTGTAAAGGAACATGCATTAGCAGTACTAATAACCTGGCGATGGGGCCCAATGAGCACCCGGGGTTACTTTTACCAGCAATAATGCATAAAGGAAGAGATTCCTTTACAAAAACAATTGTAATACGTCATTGCTTATGTATTTTGTTTTGTTGTTTTGTAAGTGCTCCATCTATATAAGGAGACTTAGTTTATTTGTAAGATCACCTTGTAACATAACAATAAAAAACTTTGAATAATATTCTCCTTCTCCACCATCACTTTTCTTCTTCCCTACTTTCATCTTCATTCATTCTTCCACTAACTTTCTTCCACTAACTTTCTTTCTTCCATGATCCTGTATAGATTGGTATCAGAGCCAAGTGCGTAGGGAGGTATGTAGTATATTAGTTTCATTTATGTTTTTGTTTTAATCTTTGTTTAGTTTATATCATAGTATTAGTTTCATTTATGTTTTTGTTTTAATCTTTATTTTAAGTGTTTAAGTTAAATTTCTTTAAATACTATTATACTTATTAAGTCTTGAAGAGTAACTTTGGTGAACTAAAGCATTTTTGTCCTGTGAAACCCGGGTTTCACCCTAAGTCGCGTAGCCTGGAATTCCCGTGTTAGCCGGTGAAGGCGTTTTAAGGGATTGGCATAAAGCGTTGACAGTGATCAGGGCAAATATGCTCGGGCTAACCAGAGCCATGTCTAAAAGACAAGATAAGGCTAATAGTAGCTATAATAAAGAAATTTTGTTAAAAGAAAATTTTGAAAAATCTTTACAAAACTGGAATTTACCAGTTCAAAGTTCTGTTTATAAACAGAAAGGAACTTTTGAATTCACCTCTGATTATATCGTAAAGACTGTAGAAGAGGCTATACCCTTAACTGAGGGTTACAACTCATTCCAACTGTTGTCAAAAAATTTGATTGATAAACATAGACAACAACAATACAAATTCTTGCATATTGGGTTAATTCAAGTAGGTTTGAAACCTGCTACCCGTTTAGGCTTAAACACGTCCGCAATTATTTGTGTACGTGATAAAAGGCACAACAAATTTCATGACTCATTACTTGGAATAGTGGAGTCTAGTCTTTGTGACGGACCCATATTCTTTTCGTGTTTTCCAAATTTTACTCTGTCATTAAACGACCCCACAATTATGCACTCTCTTTGCCTTGACATTAAATCTGATGGATTTAATATGATGCAAGGAGCTGAAAACATAATCCTTATTTACAGGATTCAGTATAAAGTTATGAACACTGTAGTACCCAAGATGAAAAACATTTTACAAGATCAAAAGGGGTCTACTACTTTGTTTATAACCAATTTAGAAAAAAGTAATTTAAAGGTCCCAAAAACGATCACATGGGATCAGGTTAATTTACCTGAAAACTGGATACTTGAAAAGGCTAATGAGCCTGTTAAAAAAGATAACCGTGAACTCGAAGAAATCAAAGAGTTCCCTGACGGTGATGTTGAAATTGTCTTCTCTAATCAGAGAATTGCAAGGCTAAAATTGGAAAGCCTAAACAACAAAGTTATTCCAGGTAGAAGTTCTACTTCGTCAGTTCCAACAACTAATTTTGAAAAAATTTCTGGAACAAAATTTACCTCTGACGGAGTAAACCAACCTGAATATAGGGTTAATTTACCCACTTCTGAAATTAATAGTGAAAGAACATCCCCCACTCCTTCTGATATGGGTTATTATAGCCTTTCGCCTATAACGATCCATGAAGAAGAAAAATTCAAATTTAAATTTCCTTTTAGGGGACTTCCAAAAGAATTATTTTATTCCAAAGAAAACAAATTTAAGAGAACATGGTTTTTCCTTGCAAAAGACTCTAAGAGTCATGAAAAATGGTTTTCTCGCTATAAAAGATTTTTAATAAAAAATGGAGAAGTTATTGATTTCTTCATTTTTATGGAACAATGTTATGAAAAATTTCCTGACTTCAAGGATCAAGATTTCATATTTTCTCTTGAAGCTTCTTATAAGAATTTTATTGCTAAAAATGGAAAAGTTTTTAGGAGTGTTTGATGGGCCTAAAAAGTTTCCTGAATAGGTCACCACCCGCAAGTATACGGGCGTCAAGTAATAATAAATTCCGGTAAGACCGGTTCGTTCCTCAGAGACTAGTTAAACCTATTCTAAGACTTGGAAGTAAGACGGTTTTTGTTTTCTTTTATAATTGATTTTAGTGATGAAAGAATAAAATATTAAAACAAATAACGAAAATAGGTAGCAGTAGAAGGATATCGATGGAGAGAAGGCCTAGGGTTTTGAATCCACTCAAACACATGCATAAGGATCGACTTAAATCTAACATCTTTTATGGCTCAATATGATCAATCTTCTAAAACTCTAACTATTACCTATCAACTAGCAAGTATCCACCATTAAAGAACCTAACCTAAATATGGTGGATCAAGCTTCAAGAAGCATAAGTAATGAAAGATTAGACATGTCTCCACAATAGACTAGTAACTAAGAAGTATTGGCCATTAAAGAGACTACTCTAAACATGACGAATCAACTCGAAAATTTACTCTATGAAGAAATCACGAATTTTATTGAAAATCAATGCATAGGAGATGCTTATCAAACTAGTAAGACATTAAATCAACATCTCATGTAAAGTTTTAGTGTCATCAAAACCCTAAACTCAGAGAAGATTAGCTAAACATTGTTATCAAAGAAAGCTTAAACATTTTCATTTCAAAGTGTAGAGAAAAAGAGTATGATAAATTTCACCACATTAGAGATTTTAGATGAAGAAGATAATGAATCATGGATGAAGAAGACAGCAGCCTTTATAAGTCTCCCTGTTCTCTCTCTGTTCTTCTTACAAAATAACAAGAAAACTTTCTCTCACTAAAAGTTTTCTAGTAAATTTCTTCTTCTTTTTTTTCTCTCAACAATGTTTTATCTCTTTATACAATAATAAGAACATGAAATTCGAATAACAGAAGTAAAGCTCTCTTTCTCCTTAAACAATAATTTCTCTCAAAATCTCAAAATCAATCTTTGAAATCCAATGGAAGATGAAGAAGAAAAACAAAATCAGAGAACATATATAAAATTCTTTCTAAACTCCTCTCTATTTTCTCCTCACTCTCTCTACAATAATCTGCTTCTCTCTCTCTCTCTCTCTCTCTCTCTCTAAAATATATACTTGAAACCCAGAGAGGAGAAGAACAAAGAGATTATTTTCTCTCTAAACCTCCCTGTTTTTGTTAAAGCTCAAAGATGAGATGTCCAACAGTGAGAAGAGCCAAGGTATTTAACAGACCTCTCTCTCTCTCTTTAAAATTCGAATCTCTTCAATATCTCCTCTGTTTCTGTTTTTGATCCTCCTCTTATTTCCTTCTTTCTCTTTTATTTCTTCTAGAGAATATCTTTAAAAATCTCTTCCAATCTTTAGTTATCTCTTTCTCTAAAAAATATATTCAGATTTATGAGAGAGATGATGAAGGATCTCCACTCTTCTCTGTTTCTATCTCCAACGCCTCTCTCTCTCTCTATTTCCTTTTTCTGTTTCACTTTCCAGAATTCAAATCTCTTTCAATCTTCCAATCAATCTTTCCATTTTCTAAATTTTTGTTTCTAAAACCCATTCCCTCTCTATAGAATTATTTGATGGAGACGAGAGAGATAAAGGAAATCTGACGCCCAATCACTAAGTTGTCCGTGAATGAATATTGGTTGTTAATTTAAATGATTCAGTGCATCTCGGACTAGCAAAAGATGACGACACAAGCATAAGAGTGACGCCACGTGCCTCGGGACAACAGTCACCGTCAGATTTCGCGGGACTACCAGAATAACCTGCTTCGACGAGCTCTGTAGCGACATTCTTAAATTCCCGTGAATTAACAGCTGGCGTCAAGGGGATGATTCGATTCAGTGTAACGCGTAACATGATTATATTTCGAAGTCGTCCCACCGTTGCCTACCTGTGTACCGAAATTTCATTGTTGCGTTCGGATGTGCGCCACGTGTCTCTGCAGCTCTGAGTTGACTTGATCTGGACCCAAACTTTGACCTCCTATAATTTTCTCATCCGAACTCCGTTTTGACTTCTGTTTTCGCCGTTGGATTCGTTTTGAACCCTACGTTTCACCCGAGCACCAAAGTTGACCAAATAGCCAGACTACCAAAATATCAAAATGACCAAAATGCCCTTTTTGTGCGTCTTTCTCCCGTTTTTGCACTAAACTCCGTAAAGGACACCTGGAAAGAGAAACAAGCAAATTATCAGAGTAAAGGCTCGAATTGGACTAACTAGCCCGAGTTAAGAGATTCAGATGGGACATTTTCATGTCTCATCAAACATCCCCAAACTTAGATTTTGCTAGTCCTCGAGCAAAAATAAAACTAAACCAAACTCACCACTTTCGTAGGGAATCACGATTGCACTTAGCACGTGCAACAAGCCGTTAAACCTCTAGGTTACCCAAGAGGACGAGTTTTGTCTCGTGAGGGTTTGCAGTGAATATACCCACAAAATTCAAAGATCAAAAATGCAAAAGGGTCTAAATATGATGTGGACCAAAAATGTTCATCCGGTAGATTTTCGAAAGTTAATAGAAATGAAATCAAAGTTGACCAAACCATACAAATGCTAAAAATCCCTTCACTAGTAATCAAGACCTAAAGTGCACATGACCAGCCAATATGAGTATCATTTCGGTTCCAAACAGACAAGACTTTGATTACCCTCTCAATACATTTCGCCTCGACTGCTGCCTCACGGTCATACACTCAAAAAATTAAAGTCACTCAGAAATGTTTCACTCAATGTGCGAGTATGAGCATGAAGAAAAACTCAACACATTACAAAAGACGGACTAAATTTTTGGTAAACGACTGATCTCAAAGAAGGAAACAACCACTAATACGGAATGGGGAAGTTAACCAACTCTTTTCACCTAATCAACTATCTAACAATGTTCCCTAGAGGTCAATAGACTATAATGATGATGTGACTAGAACTCCTGAGAACTCGACGTCTTCAAATCTTCAAGAATTTCTGCAAGGGATAAACACTTAAACAAAACCACATAAACACATTTTTTTTTTTTTTTTTTCTCTTTTTTGATTTTTCTATTTCTTTTTTTTTTTTTTTTTTTTTTTTTTTCACAGACTCTGGTAATAACAATCATAACACAAATAATGCTTTCTTCACACTTTCCTTGGGTATAATTCTCTCCATTTTGCTTCATGCCTTATTCTCAGGGTTCTAAATGATGGATGAGATCTATTTTCCTCTAGTTGACATTGCTCTCAAGTTTCTCAGACTACAAGAGAAAGGTTCGCTTCCTGATGACATCCCTAGTGGTTGTAGAATTTGAACTCAAGAGATCAAATGAGTTCTTCTTTCAATATTGCGAGGTTGAGTAGCTCTTCATTCTACTCAGAATTAGCTCAGAAGAGATCACTCAAAGCAACAAGAAAGGCTCAGAATCTCACATAGGTAAAGTCTCCACTAATGATCGATTAAGTTCTCTCAGAAAAGTCAACTCTTCACCTATCTAACACTCACATGGCTAGTGCACAAACAACTTCAAGGCTCGAAATTCGTGGAAAAACCTTTAGCAAACGGATAGTCTGACGAACTAGACTCTATAACTATTAACAAGCAAAAACAACTAAACTCACATTTTCAATCCAAAATTTTTAAATTTTGAAAAAATTTTGAACCCTTTTGAATTTTTAAAATAAGGACTTAGCAAAAAGTTCAATCCCCTATCCCCAAACTTAAACCGAACATTGTCCTCAATGTTCTGAAGACTATGCAAAAAATAACAGGGTGAAGGGAAAGATATTACCTGATTCCGCGTCCTCTGCATGGGTTGCCTCCCAGAAAGCGCTAAGTTTAACGTCTTCAGCCAGACGAAACAGATGACTCGAAAAAATAGAAAGAATTATACCTACTGGATTACAAAAGTGTAACTAACTGTAAACCAATAATCGATACATCTGTGGGTCCACCCAAAACACAAAGTTTTCAGTGAACGATAGTCTCACACTTAAATAAATTCCCCGGCAGCGGCGCCAAAAACTTGATGGGCCTAAAAAGTTTCCTGAATAGGTCACCACCCGCAAGTATACGGGCGTCAAGTAATAATAAATTCCGGTAAGACCGGTTCGTTCCTCAGAGACTAGTTAAACCTATTCTAAGACTTGGAAGTAAGACGGTTTTTGTTTTCTTTTATAATTGATTTTAGTGATGAAAGAATAAAATATTAAAACAAATAACGAAAATAGGTAGCAGTAGAAGGATATCGATGGAGAGAAGGCCTAGGGTTTTGAATCCACTCAAACACATGCATAAGGATCGACTTAAATCTAACATCTTTTATGGCTCAATATGATCAATCTTCTAAAACTCTAACTATTACCTATCAACTAGCAAGTATCCACCATTAAAGAACCTAACCTAAATATGGTGGATCAAGCTTCAAGAAGCATAAGTAATGAAAGATTAGACATGTCTCCACAATAGACTAGTAACTAAGAAGTATTGGCCATTAAAGAGACTACTCTAAACATGACGAATCAACTCGAAAATTTACTCTATGAAGAAATCACGAATTTTATTGAAAATCAATGCATAGGAGATGCTTATCAAACTAGTAAGACATTAAATCAACATCTCATGTAAAGTTTTAGTGTCATCAAAACCCTAAACTCAGAGAAGATTAGCTAAACATTGTTATCAAAGAAAGCTTAAACATTTTCATTTCAAAGTGTAGAGAAAAAGAGTATGATAAATTTCACCACATTAGAGATTTTAGATGAAGAAGATAATGAATCATGGATGAAGAAGACAGCAGCCTTTATAAGTCTCCCTGTTCTCTCTCTGTTCTTCTTACAAAATAACAAGAAAACTTTCTCTCACTAAAAGTTTTCTAGTAAATTTCTTCTTCTTTTTTTTCTCTCAACAATGTTTTATCTCTTTATACAATAATAAGAACATGAAATTCGAATAACAGAAGTAAAGCTCTCTTTCTCCTTAAACAATAATTTCTCTCAAAATCTCAAAATCAATCTTTGAAATCCAATGGAAGATGAAGAAGAAAAACAAAATCAGAGAACATATATAAAATTCTTTCTAAACTCCTCTCTATTTTCTCCTCACTCTCTCTACAATAATCTGCTTCTCTCTCTCTCTCTCTCTCTCTCTCTCTAAAATATATACTTGAAACCCAGAGAGGAGAAGAACAAAGAGATTATTTTCTCTCTAAACCTCCCTGTTTTTGTTAAAGCTCAAAGATGAGATGTCCAACAGTGAGAAGAGCCAAGGTATTTAACAGACCTCTCTCTCTCTCTTTAAAATTCGAATCTCTTCAATATCTCCTCTGTTTCTGTTTTTGATCCTCCTCTTATTTCCTTCTTTCTCTTTTATTTCTTCTAGAGAATATCTTTAAAAATCTCTTCCAATCTTTAGTTATCTCTTTCTCTAAAAAATATATTCAGATTTATGAGAGAGATGATGAAGGATCTCCACTCTTCTCTGTTTCTATCTCCAACGCCTCTCTCTCTCTCTATTTCCTTTTTCTGTTTCACTTTCCAGAATTCAAATCTCTTTCAATCTTCCAATCAATCTTTCCATTTTCTAAATTTTTGTTTCTAAAACCCATTCCCTCTCTATAGAATTATTTGATGGAGACGAGAGAGATAAAGGAAATCTGACGCCCAATCACTAAGTTGTCCGTGAATGAATATTGGTTGTTAATTTAAATGATTCAGTGCATCTCGGACTAGCAAAAGATGACGACACAAGCATAAGAGTGACGCCACGTGCCTCGGGACAACAGTCACCGTCAGATTTCGCGGGACTACCAGAATAACCTGCTTCGACGAGCTCTGTAGCGACATTCTTAAATTCCCGTGAATTAACAGCTGGCGTCAAGGGGATGATTCGATTCAGTGTAACGCGTAACATGATTATATTTCGAAGTCGTCCCACCGTTGCCTACCTGTGTACCGAAATTTCATTGTTGCGTTCGGATGTGCGCCACGTGTCTCTGCAGCTCTGAGTTGACTTGATCTGGACCCAAACTTTGACCTCCTATAATTTTCTCATCCGAACTCCGTTTTGACTTCTGTTTTCGCCGTTGGATTCGTTTTGAACCCTACGTTTCACCCGAGCACCAAAGTTGACCAAATAGCCAGACTACCAAAATATCAAAATGACCAAAATGCCCTTTTTGTGCGTCTTTCTCCCGTTTTTGCACTAAACTCCGTAAAGGACACCTGGAAAGAGAAACAAGCAAATTATCAGAGTAAAGGCTCGAATTGGACTAACTAGCCCGAGTTAAGAGATTCAGATGGGACATTTTCATGTCTCATCAGTGTTCATCCTCCTGAAACCCAATTAGCAATAAGAATCAACAACGAAGAAGTTGTAGCAACTCCTTACAGGAAAAGCGACAACATTGAGGCTGTTGTTGAACAAAACAATTTTACAAATTTAACTCTCAGAACAATGGGAGATCAATTAAATAGAATTGAGAAAAATATTGATTTTGAAAAACAAGAAAAGGCTTCAAATGTTTCTAAAATTTCAGAAACTACTTTTGAAGAAAAGGTTTTATTCAAACCAATGAGTTCTGAAAACTTTGATTTCAAAATGGATCCTCAGAATTCTGAAATGGTTGATGAGATTATAAAAAGATTAAAAAATCTTGGAATTAAAGACAATGAATGTGCTCCTCTAGAGACACATGAGTCAGATTATAATTCTGACGCTTCTTATGATGAAGCAGAAAATTCTTCAAAAACAGAAGATAAGATCAATCTTCTGGAGAATATGTTCTTATCAGAACAAAAAAATAATAATGAAAATAAATTTCAAGTAAATAAGCTTGCATCTTCCTACAAAAAGAAAATGGCTTATAATATTCCTGCAAAGCCCTATTATCATAGGCCTACACCTGTAGACCTTCAATTAGAACAACATGATGAATTCATGACTGTTCAATTTGATGGAAAATCCATTAATGAATGGAATATAGATGGCATGTCAGAATACCAAATACAAACGGTATTGCACTACATGACTATGTATGCAACTGCTTGTAAAGCACATGGTAATTCTGATCAAAATATTGCCAAAGCCTTAAGTCAAGGATTTACTGGTCAATTGAAAGGATGGTGGGATTTCTACCTTCCTGAAGAAGCCAAAATACATATTTCACAGGCTGTTAAAACAGAAGTTAGAGACAATCAGCCTGTACAAGTTACAGATTGTGTCAATACACTTCTGTATACAATAGCAAAACATTTTATTGGCACTACATCATTGCTTATTGATAGATCTCAAGAGCAGCTGATGAATTTAAAATGTCAGAACTTATCTCAGTTCAAATGGTATAAAGACGTATTCTTTTCAAAAGTCTTCACCAGACATGATAGTCAAAATGATTTTTGGAAAGAGAAGTTCTTATCAGGACTACCCCATTTCTTTGCGGAAAAAATACGCAATCGTATTAAGCAAAGACACAATGGAATTATTCCTTATTCCGAATACACTTATGGGGATTTAGCCTCAGAAGTGGTTGCTGAAGGCATTAATTTATGCAATGAAATAAAATTGCATAGACAAATCCAAAAGGAGAAAGTCCTTGGCAAAAGAATTATAGGGGACTTTTGTGAGCAAATTGGCTTACCACCTATTGGAACCTCTATCGAAAATAGAGGGAGAAGGACCAATAAGGTCTATACCAAGCAGAAATATTTTCCCAAACAGAAAAAGAAAAAAATTTTTAGAGGAAAGAAAAGGAAGTCTGAACCTGAGAATAATTCTCGGCAAAAGACTATCCCGGTCTGCTGGAAATGCCAGAAACCTGGCCACTACGCTAATAAGTGTAGAATGAAAAAGAAAATCAATAGCCTGAATATTGATGAAGGCCTTAAGAGGTCACTTGAAAAATTACTTCTTAATGAAGAAGGAAAAAATTTTAAAGTAGCCGCTATTGCAGAAGACAATCCTGAGGAAGAATCATCTTCAGAGGGATCTGATGATCAAATAGAAGAATCTGAGGATGACTCTTGCGAAGGAAATTGTGATTACTACAAAGCCTTATGTCAGGCAAATGGTCTATTTCCTTTAACAAAAGAGGATAATTTCATCCTTGATCTTATTGATCAACTTTCTGATCCCATTGCTAAAAGACAAATGCTTCAAAAGTATTTAGAAGATTACAATGGAAAGAAAGGTGACAAAAGGTTAAAATTTGAAGAGCCAGAGACTTATAGTCTAAAAGAAATTTTACAAAGAGCTAAGACTTCGGTTTCAAAAGAAGAAACTCCTGGAGAATCTTCTCGCATTAATGAATTACTGCATGAAGTCAAAGTTCTCAAAAGAGAAATTAATACTCTTAAATCTAGAGTAACTTCTCTTGAAATTAAAAAGGATAAATCTATTCTTTCTGAGTCTGATTCTGATCATGAGTCAGATGAAGAAGAATGGAATTCCTTAAAGGAAAAATTAGATACTTTAACATCTGTTAAAGATAAATCTTCAAAAGACGAAGGATCTTTGAAAGATGAATCTTTAACATATGTTAATATGTTAGACAGGGTTATTACCCATAAATAGCATATTAAAATTAAAATCATTGTTCATAGAGAATATACTCTCTCTGCAATTGCCATGGTAGACTCTGGAGCAGATTTAAACTGTATCAATGAAGGACTAATACCCTCCAGATATTTTTCAAAAACTACTGAAATTTTAAATGCTGCAGATGGTAGAAAAATGCTTGTAAATTACAAGCTACAAAATACTGCAGTTTGCAATAATGGAATTTGTTTAGAAATGCCATTTATAATGGTAAAGAATCTTTCTCATGATGTTATTTTGGGAAATCCTTTTCTTCACATGTTATATCCCATTAAAAGCATTAATGAGAAGGGTATAACAAGTTCCATTAATTCTCAAGAAATTACATTTAATTTCGTTACTGAACCTCGTTATCACGAGATTGATTTGTTACAAAAGAAAATTCATAGAAAAGAAAATTTTCTTAACTCCTTATCTCAGGAGATCAGTTACATGAAAATTACTGAAAAAATCAAACATCCTTTAATTCAAAGGAAAATAAATGATCTCCATGATCTTATTGTCAAAACAATATGTTCTGATATCCCCAATGCCTTCTGGGAAAGAAAGAAACATATTGTTAGTCTGCCTTATGAGCCAGACTTCAATGAAAGGCAAATTCCCACTAAGGCTAGACCCATTGCTATGGGACCTCGCCATTTGGAAATTTGCAAAAAAGAGATTGATGAGTTATTACTCAAAGGTTTAATTAGAAAATCATACAGCCCTTGGAGTTGTCCTGCATTTTATGTTGAAAATGCTGCTGAACTTGAAAGAGGTGTTCCTAGGCTTGTAATTAATTACAAACCTTTGAACAAAGCTCTTAGATGGATAAGGTATCCAATCCCTAATAAAAGGGACTTATTAAATCGGCTGTTTTCAGCCAAAGTTATGTCCAAATTTGATATGAAATCTGGGTTTTGGCAAATTCAGATCGATGAAAAGGATAGATACAAAACTGCATTCACAGTTCCATTTGGCCACTATGAGTGGAACGTGATGCCTTTTGGGCTTAAGAATGCCCCCTCAGAATTTCAAAATATAATGAATGACATTTTCAGTCCTTATACGTCATTCTGTATTGTTTATATCGATGATGTTTTAGTGTTTTCTGAGAATATAGATAAACACTTTAAACATCTTCAAGCATTTATTAATGCTGTCAAACATGCTGGTTTAGTTGTGTCAGCCAAGAAAATCAAATTATTTCAAACAGAAATAAGATTTCTTGGCCATACCATCAAAGAAGGGACTATTTTCCCTATTGATAGAGCTATTACTTTTGCGGATAAATTTCCAGATGAAATCAAAGAAAAAACTCAATTGCAAAGGTTTTTAGGAAGTCTTAATTATATTTCTGACTTCTATAAAAACTTAGCAATTGATGCTAAGCCTTTATTTGACAGGCTTAAGAAAAATCCTCCTGATTGGACTAATGTTCATACAGAAGCAGTCCAGAAGATAAAATTAAAGATTAAGGAAATCCCTTGTCTTGCCATTGCTAATCCAGAAGCTTTTAAAATTGTTGAAACTGATGCTTCTGAATTAGGCTATGGTGGAATCCTTAAACAAAGGATTAATAACAAAGAAACCCTAGTAAGATTTACTTCTGGGATATGGCAAGGGCCAAGGAAAAATTATTCCACAATTAAAAAAGAAATCCTTTCTATAGTTCTGTGTATACAGAAATTCGAAAGTGATTTATTAAACCAAAAATTTTTGGTCAGGGTTGATTGTAAGTCAGCCAAAGATGTTTTAGAAAAAGATGTTAAAAATATAGCATCAAAACAAATTTTTGCCAGATGGCAAGGCATATTGTCTGTGTTTGATTTTGATATTGAGTTTATCAAAGGAAGTAGTAATTCACTACCTGATTTCTTGACTCGTGAATTTTTACAGGGTCATGAGCAAGAAGTCTGATAATGGAAAAGGGAAAGCTAAATTGGCAGTTTCTCCCTCAAGCGCAAGTTCTCAGTCTTATAAGACTATGATTGTTAAAACAACGGAACAGCTTAAAGCTGAAGCCTTAAAGGCGACTCCTAAGGAGTTAAAATTAAGAGAAGATGCTTATTTAGCAGCAATTCAGTCTAATCAGACTAATGAATATATCTATCCATATATTCCTTACACTACTATATGGATAGCTCCTATTGAGCTAAAATACGCTCATCTTTCTCCAGTTGAAGCTTCATCCTTTTACCTTAGGGAATCAGCAGACCCATTCCTTTATCCTAAGGAATACAATTTTTACTGCGCAATCCTGCAAGTAACTCAATCAGTGGATTTTGATTCTGTCATAAGGTCAGGCGCAGAATGGGCTTATTCTAAAGCCTTTATTAAGAAAGTTGTTACCCCTGAAAATTGGCAGGGCGATTTATTCAAATATCATGAAATACCCAGAGCCGGAAGAAGAGAATTAGATAAATATTGGTTTAACTACTTCGACTACATTAAAGCCTGGGAAGGAGCCTTCTGTTATGAGAATAGACTAAAGAAACACAGTTGGTTCCTCCAATTTCGTGATTTCAACACCACTAATCTTCCACAGTGGTTCATCAAATGGTTTTACACTTGGGGATCACACCCTATAATTTTCCCCGACAAAGTTAGAAATATATTTGATGATTTTATTAAATCAAACCCATCATTAAAAAATCCCGAGCTTATCTTTGCAGCTCATTACCAGGTCCCATGGATAGCTAGATGGGACGTTGTTATTGCGAATTGTCCTATTAAAAAATTTGAGATAACAGTCTCTCATATCCCTTATTTGGGAAGAAGAATTCTCATTAAATGGTGGGATAAATTCGAATTCTTTAAGGATTCGAAATTTTCTGAAAAAGGAATTGTCTCATTTGAACCAGCACCTCCACCAAAAGCTCCTAAAAAGGATGTCTCAGAACTTCTCAAGGAACTGCTCGCTTCATCCTCAAAGTCAGACCTAAAGAAGCAGTTGAAAGAAATTTTAATCAACTCATCTGATGAAGATGACGAAGGAGACGATATTGAAGATGATGACTCTATGCAAGATTCCCAGGACCCATTTGCATAAAAGTCTAAATCTCAATTATGATCGCTTTTATTAAAGTGAAGCATTTTGTCAAAAGAAGGATATTTTTATAATTCACACTTTAAGGTGTCGGCATAAAATGCCAGTTATCTTTTGTAAAGGAACATGCATTAGCAGTACTAATAACCTGGCGATGGGGCCCAATGAGCACCCGGGGTTACTTTTACCAGCAATAATGCATAAAGGAAGAGATTCCTTTACAAAAACAATTGTAATACGTCATTGCTTATGTATTTTGTTTTGTTGTTTTGTAAGTGCTCCATCTATATAAGGAGACTTAGTTTATTTGTAAGATCACCTTGTAACATAACAATAAAAAACTTTGAATAATATTCTCCTTCTCCACCATCACTTTTCTTCTTCCCTACTTTCATCTTCATTCATTCTTCCACTAACTTTCTTCCACTAACTTTCTTTCTTCCATGATCCTGTATAGATTGGTATCAGAGCCAAGTGCGTAGGGAGGTATGTAGTATATTAGTTTCATTTATGTTTTTGTTTTAATCTTTGTTTAGTTTATATCATAGTATTAGTTTCATTTATGTTTTTGTTTTAATCTTTATTTTAAGTGTTTAAGTTAAATTTCTTTAAATACTATTATACTTATTAAGTCTTGAAGAGTAACTTTGGTGAACTAAAGCATTTTTGTCCTGTGAAACCCGGGTTTCACCCTAAGTCGCGTAGCCTGGAATTCCCGTGTTAGCCGGTGAAGGCGTTTTAAGGGATTGGCATAAAGCGTTGACAGTGATCAGGGCAAATATGCTCGGGCTAACCAGAGCCATGTCTAAAAGACAAGATAAGGCTAATAGTAGCTATAATAAAGAAATTTTGTTAAAAGAAAATTTTGAAAAATCTTTACAAAACTGGAATTTACCAGTTCAAAGTTCTGTTTATAAACAGAAAGGAACTTTTGAATTCACCTCTGATTATATCGTAAAGACTGTAGAAGAGGCTATACCCTTAACTGAGGGTTACAACTCATTCCAACTGTTGTCAAAAAATTTGATTGATAAACATAGACAACAACAATACAAATTCTTGCATATTGGGTTAATTCAAGTAGGTTTGAAACCTGCTACCCGTTTAGGCTTAAACACGTCCGCAATTATTTGTGTACGTGATAAAAGGCACAACAAATTTCATGACTCATTACTTGGAATAGTGGAGTCTAGTCTTTGTGACGGACCCATATTCTTTTCGTGTTTTCCAAATTTTACTCTGTCATTAAACGACCCCACAATTATGCACTCTCTTTGCCTTGACATTAAATCTGATGGATTTAATATGATGCAAGGAGCTGAAAACATAATCCTTATTTACAGGATTCAGTATAAAGTTATGAACACTGTAGTACCCAAGATGAAAAACATTTTACAAGATCAAAAGGGGTCTACTACTTTGTTTATAACCAATTTAGAAAAAAGTAATTTAAAGGTCCCAAAAACGATCACATGGGATCAGGTTAATTTACCTGAAAACTGGATACTTGAAAAGGCTAATGAGCCTGTTAAAAAAGATAACCGTGAACTCGAAGAAATCAAAGAGTTCCCTGACGGTGATGTTGAAATTGTCTTCTCTAATCAGAGAATTGCAAGGCTAAAATTGGAAAGCCTAAACAACAAAGTTATTCCAGGTAGAAGTTCTACTTCGTCAGTTCCAACAACTAATTTTGAAAAAATTTCTGGAACAAAATTTACCTCTGACGGAGTAAACCAACCTGAATATAGGGTTAATTTACCCACTTCTGAAATTAATAGTGAAAGAACATCCCCCACTCCTTCTGATATGGGTTATTATAGCCTTTCGCCTATAACGATCCATGAAGAAGAAAAATTCAAATTTAAATTTCCTTTTAGGGGACTTCCAAAAGAATTATTTTATTCCAAAGAAAACAAATTTAAGAGAACATGGTTTTTCCTTGCAAAAGACTCTAAGAGTCATGAAAAATGGTTTTCTCGCTATAAAAGATTTTTAATAAAAAATGGAGAAGTTATTGATTTCTTCATTTTTATGGAACAATGTTATGAAAAATTTCCTGACTTCAAGGATCAAGATTTCATATTTTCTCTTGAAGCTTCTTATAAGAATTTTATTGCTAAAAATGGAAAAGTTTTTAGGAGTGTTCATCCTCCTGAAACCCAATTAGCAATAAGAATCAACAACGAAGAAGTTGTAGCAACTCCTTACAGGAAAAGCGACAACATTGAGGCTGTTGTTGAACAAAACAATTTTACAAATTTAACTCTCAGAACAATGGGAGATCAATTAAATAGAATTGAGAAAAATATTGATTTTGAAAAACAAGAAAAGGCTTCAAATGTTTCTAAAATTTCAGAAACTACTTTTGAAGAAAAGGTTTTATTCAAACCAATGAGTTCTGAAAACTTTGATTTCAAAATGGATCCTCAGAATTCTGAAATGGTTGATGAGATTATAAAAAGATTAAAAAATCTTGGAATTAAAGACAATGAATGTGCTCCTCTAGAGACACATGAGTCAGATTATAATTCTGACGCTTCTTATGATGAAGCAGAAAATTCTTCAAAAACAGAAGATAAGATCAATCTTCTGGAGAATATGTTCTTATCAGAACAAAAAAATAATAATGAAAATAAATTTCAAGTAAATAAGCTTGCATCTTCCTACAAAAAGAAAATGGCTTATAATATTCCTGCAAAGCCCTATTATCATAGGCCTACACCTGTAGACCTTCAATTAGAACAACATGATGAATTCATGACTGTTCAATTTGATGGAAAATCCATTAATGAATGGAATATAGATGGCATGTCAGAATACCAAATACAAACGGTATTGCACTACATGACTATGTATGCAACTGCTTGTAAAGCACATGGTAATTCTGATCAAAATATTGCCAAAGCCTTAAGTCAAGGATTTACTGGTCAATTGAAAGGATGGTGGGATTTCTACCTTCCTGAAGAAGCCAAAATACATATTTCACAGGCTGTTAAAACAGAAGTTAGAGACAATTAGCCTGTACAAGTTACAGATTGTGTCAATACACTTCTGTATACAATAGCAAAACATTTTATTGGCACTACATCATTGCTTATTGATAGATCTCAAGAGCAGCTGATGAATTTAAAATGTCAGAACTTATCTCAGTTCAAATGGTATAAAGACGTATTCTTTTCAAAAGTCTTCACCAGACATGATAGTCAAAATGATTTTTGGAAAGAGAAGTTCTTATCAGGACTACCCCATTTCTTTGCGGAAAAAATACGCAATCGTATTAAGCAAAGACACAATGGAATTATTCCTTATTCCGAATACACTTATGGGGATTTAGCCTCAGAAGTGGTTGCTGAAGGCATTAATTTATGCAATGAAATAAAATTGCATAGACAAATCCAAAAGGAGAAAGTCCTTGGCAAAAGAATTATAGGGGACTTTTGTGAGCAAATTGGCTTACCACCTATTGGAACCTCTATCGAAAATAGAGGGAGAAGGACCAATAAGGTCTATACCAAGCAGAAATATTTTCCCAAACAGAAAAAGAAAAAAATTTTTAGAGGAAAGAAAAGGAAGTCTGAACCTGAGAATAATTCTCGGCAAAAGACTATCCCGGTCTGCTGGAAATGCCAGAAACTTGGCCACTACGCTAATAAGTGTAGAATGAAAAAGAAAATCAATAGCCTGAATATTGATGAAGGCCTTAAGAGGTCACTTGAAAAATTACTTCTTAATGAAGAAGGGAAAAATTTTAAAGTAGCCGCTATTGCAGAAGACAATCCTGAGGAAGAATCATCTTCAGAGGGATCTGATGATCAAATAGAAGAATCTGAGGATGACTCTTGCGAAGGAAATTGTGATTACTACAAAGCCTTATGTCAGGCAAATGGTCTATTTCCTTTAACAAAAGAGGATAATTTCATCCTTGATCTTATTGATCAACTTTCTGATCCCATTGCTAAAAGACAAATGCTTCAAAAGTATTTAGAAGATTACAATGGAAAGAAAGGTGACAAAAGGTTAAAATTTGAAGAGCCAGAGACTTATAGTCTAAAAGAAATTTTACAAAGAGCTAAGACTTCGGTTTCAAAAGAAGAAACTCCTGGAGAATCTTCTCGCATTAATGAATTACTGCATGAAGTCAAAGTTCTCAAAAGAGAAATTAATACTCTTAAATCTAGAGTAACTTCTCTTGAAATTAAAAAGGATAAATCTATTCTTTCTGAGTCTGATTCTGATCATGAGTCAGATGAAGAAGAATGGAATTCCTTAAAGGAAAAATTAGATACTTTAACATCTGTTAAAGATAAATCTTCAAAAGACGAAGGATCTTTGAAAGATGAATCTTTAACATATGTTAATATGTTAGACAGGGTTATTACCCATAAATGGCATATTAAAATTAAAATCATTGTTCATAGAGAATATACTCTCTCTGCAATTGCCATGGTAGACTCTGGAGCAGATTTAAACTGTATCAATGAAGGACTAATACCCTCCAGATATTTTTCAAAAACTACTGAAATTTTAAATGCTGCAGATGGTAGAAAAATGCTTGTAAATTACAAGCTACAAAATACTGCAGTTTGCAATAATGGAATTTGTTTAGAAATGCCATTTATAATGGTAAAGAATCTTTCTCATGATGTTATTTTGGGAAATCCTTTTCTTCACATGTTATATCCCATTAAAAGCATTAATGAGAAGGGTATAACAAGTTCCATTAATTCTCAAGAAATTACATTTAATTTCGTTACTGAACCTCGTTATCACGAGATTGATTTGTTACAAAAGAAAATTCATAGAAAAGAAAATTTTCTTAACTCCTTATCTCAGGAGATCAGTTACATGAAAATTACTGAAAAAATCAAACATCCTTTAATTCAAAGGAAAATAAATGATCTCCATGATCTTATTGTCAAAACAATATGTTCTGATATCCCCAATGCCTTCTGGGAAAGAAAGAAACATATTGTTAGTCTGCCTTATGAGCCAGACTTCAATGAAAGGCAAATTCCCACTAAGGCTAGACCCATTGCTATGGGACCTCGCCATTTGGAAATTTGCAAAAAAGAGATTGATGAGTTATTACTCAAAGGTTTAATTAGAAAATCATACAGCCCTTGGAGTTGTCCTGCATTTTATGTTGAAAATGCTGCTGAACTTGAAAGAGGTGTTCCTAGGCTTGTAATTAATTACAAACCTTTGAACAAAGCTCTTAGATGGATAAGGTATCCAATCCCTAATAAAAGGGACTTATTAAATCGGCTGTTTTCAGCCAAAGTTATGTCCAAATTTGATATGAAATCTGGGTTTTGGCAAATTCAGATCGATGAAAAGGATAGATACAAAACTGCATTCACAGTTCCATTTGGCCACTATGAGTGGAACGTGATGCCTTTTGGGCTTAAGAATGCCCCCAGATTTGTGAATGCAGTTTTGTATCTATCCTTTTCATCGATCTGAATTTGCCAAAACCCAGATTTCATATCAAATTTGGACATAACTTTGGCTGAAAACAGCCGATTTAATAAGTCCCTTTTATTAGGGATTGGATACCTTATCCATCTAAGAGCTTTGTTCAAAGGTTTGTAATTAATTACAAGCCTAGGAACACCTCTTTCAAGTTCAGCAGCATTTTCAACATAAAATGCAGGACAACTCCAAGGGCTGTATGATTTTCTAATTAAACCTTTGAGTAATAACTCATCAATCTCTTTTTTGCAAATTTCCAAATGGCGAGGTCCCATAGCAATGGGTCTAGCCTTAGTGGGAATTTGCCTTTCATTGAAGTCTGGCTCATAAGGCAGACTAACAATATGTTTCTTTCTTTCCCAGAAGGCATTGGGGATATCAGAACATATTGTTTTGACAATAAGATCATGGAGATCATTTATTTTCCTTTGAATTAAAGGATGTTTGATTTTTTCAGTAATTTTCATGTAACTGATCTCCTGAGATAAGGAGTTAAGAAAATTTTCTTTTCTATGAATTTTCTTTTGTAACAAATCAATCTCGTGATAACGAGGTTCAGTAACGAAATTAAATGTAATTTCTTGAGAATTAATGGAACTTGTTATACCCTTCTCATTAATGATTTTAATGGGATATAACATGTGAAGAAAAGGATTTCCCAAAATAACATCATGAGAAAGATTCTTTACCATTATAAATGGCATTTCTAAACAAATTCCATTATTGCAAACTGCAGTATTTTGTAGCTTGTAATTTACAAGCATTTTTCTACCATCTGCAGCATTTAAAATTTCAGTAGTTTTTGAAAAATATCTGGAGGGTATTAGTCCTTCATTGATACAGTTTAAATCTGCTCCAGAGTCTACCATGGCAATTGCAGAGAGAGTATATTCTCTATGAACAATGATTTTAATTTTAATATGCTATTTATGGGTAATAACCCTGTCTAACATATTAACATATGTTAAAGATTCATCTTTCAAAGATCCTTCGTCTTTTGAAGATTTATCTTTAACAGATGTTAAAGTATCTAATTTTTCCTTTAAGGAATTCCATTCTTCTTCATCTGACTCATGATCAGAATCAGACTCAGAAAGAATAGATTTATCCTTTTTAATTTCAAGAGAAGTTACTCTAGATTTAAGAGTATTAATTTCTCTTTTAAGAACTTTGACTTCATGCAGTAATTCATTAATGCGAGAAGATTCTCCAGGAGTTTCTTCTTTTGAAACCGAAGTCTTAGCTCTTTGTAAAATTTCTTTTAGACTATAAGTCTCTGGCTCTTCAAATTTTAACCTTTTGTCACCTTTCTTTCCATTGTAATCTTCTAAATACTTTTGAAGCATTTGTCTTTTAGCAATGGGATCAGAAAGTTGATCAATAAGATCAAGGATGAAATTATCCTCTTTTGTTAAAGGAAATAGACCATTTGCCTGACATAAGGCTTTGTAGTAATCACAATTTCCTTCGCAAGAGTCATCCTCAGATTCTTCTATTTGATCATCAGATCCCTCTGAAGATGATTCTTCCTCAGGATTGTCTTCTGCAATAGCGGCTACTTTAAAATTTTTTCCTTCTTCATTAAGAAGTAATTTTTCAAGTGACCTCTTAAGGCCTTCATCAATATTCAGGCTATTGATTTTCTTTTTCATTCTACACTTATTAGCGTAGTGGCCAGGTTTCTGGCATTTCCAGCAGACCGGGATAGTCTTTTGCCGAGAATTATTCTCAGGTTCAGACTTCCTTTTCTTTCCTCTAAAATTTTTTTTCTTTTTCTGTTTGGGAAAATATTTCTGCTTGGTATAGACCTTATTGGTCCTTCTCCCTCTATTTTCGATAGAGGTTCCAATAGGTGGTAAGCCAATTTGCTCACAAAAGTCCCCTATAATTCTTTTGCCAAGGACTTTCTCCTTTTGGATTTGTCTATGCAATTTTATTTCATTGCATAAATTAATGCCTTCAGCAACCACTTCTGAGGCTAAATCCCCATAAGTGTATTCGGAATAAGGAATAATTCCATTGTGTCTTTGCTTAATACGATTGCGTATTTTTTCCGCAAAGAAATGGGGTAGTCCTGATAAGAACTTCTCTTTCCAAAAATCATTTTGACTATCATGTCTGGTGAAGACTTTTGAAAAGAATACGTCTTTATACCATTTGAACTGAGATAAGTTCTGACATTTTAAATTCATCAGCTGCTCTTGAGATCTATCAATAAGCAATGATGTAGTGCCAATAAAATGTTTTGCTATTGTATACAGAAGTGTATTGACACAATCTGTAACTTGTACAGGCTGATTGTCTCTAACTTCTGTTTTAACAGCCTGTGAAATATGTATTTTGGCTTCTTCAGGAAGGTAGAAATCCCACCATCCTTTCAATTGACCAGTAAATCCTTGACTTAAGGCTTTGGCAATATTTTGATCAGAATTACCATGTGCTTTACAAGCAGTTGCATACATAGTCATGTAGTGCAATACCGTTTGTATTTGGTATTCTGACATGCCATCTATATTCCATTCATTAATGGATTTTCCATCAAATTGAACAGTCATGAATTCATCATGTTGTTCTAATTGAAGGTCTACAGGTGTAGGCCTATGATAATAGGGCTTTGCAGGAATATTATAAGCCATTTTCTTTTTGTAGGAAGATGCAAGCTTATTTACTTGAAATTTATTTTCATTATTATTTTTTTGTTCTGATAAGAACATATTCTCCAGAAGATTGATCTTATCTTCTGTTTTTGAAGAATTTTCTGCTTCATCATAAGAAGCGTCAGAATTATAATCTGACTCATGTGTCTCTAGAGGAGCACATTCATTGTCTTTAATTCCAAGATTTTTTAATCTTTTTATAATCTCATCAACCATTTCAGAATTCTGAGGATCCATTTTGAAATCAAAGTTTTCAGAACTCATTGGTTTGAATAAAACCTTTTCTTCAAAAGTAGTTTCTGAAATTTTAGAAACATTTGAAGCCTTTTCTTGTTTTTCAAAATCAATATTTTTCTCAATTCTATTTAATTGATCTCCCATTGTTCTGAGAGTTAAATTTGTAAAATTGTTTTGTTCAACAACAGCCTCAATGTTGTCGCTTTTCCTGTAAGGAGTTGCTACAACTTCTTCGTTGTTGATTCTTATTGCTAATTGGGTTTCAGGAGGATGAACACTCCTAAAAACTTTTCCATTTTTAGCAATAAAATTCTTATAAGAAGCTTCAAGAGAAAATATGAAATCTTGATCCTTGAAGTCAGGAAATTTTTCATAACATTGTTCCATAAAAATGAAGAAATCAATAACTTCTCCATTTTTTATTAAAAATCTTTTATAGCGAGAAAACCATTTTTCATGACTCTTAGAGTCTTTTGCAAGGAAAAACCATGTTCTCTTAAATTTGTTTTCTTTGGAATAAAATAATTCTTTTGGAAGTCCCCTAAAAGGAAATTTAAATTTGAATTTTTCTTCTTCATGGATCGTTATAGGCGAAAGGCTATAATAACCCATATCAGAAGGAGTGGGGGATGTTCTTTCACTATTAATTTCAGAAGTGGGTAAATTAACCCTATATTCAGGTTGGTTTACTCCGTCAGAGGTAAATTTTGTTCCAGAAATTTTTTCAAAATTAGTTGTTGGAACTGACGAAGTAGAACTTCTACCTGGAATAACTTTGTTGTTTAGGCTTTCCAATTTTAGCCTTGCAATTCTCTGATTAGAGAAGACAATTTCAACATCACCGTCAGGGAACTCTTTGATTTCTTCGAGTTCACGGTTATCTTTTTTAACAGGCTCATTAGCCTTTTCAAGTATCCAGTTTTCAGGTAAATTAACCTGATCCCATGTGATCGTTTTTGGGACCTTTAAATTACTTTTTTCTAAATTGGTTATAAACAAAGTAGTAGACCCCTTTTGATCTTGTAAAATGTTTTTCATCTTGGGTACTACAGTGTTCATAACTTTATACTGAATCCTGTAAATAAGGATTATGTTTTCAGCTCCTTGCATCATATTAAATCCATCAGATTTAATGTCAAGGCAAAGAGAGTGCATAATTGTGGGGTCGTTTAATGACAGAGTAAAATTTGGAAAACACGAAAAGAATATGGGTCCGTCACAAAGACTAGACTCCACTATTCCAAGTAATGAGTCATGAAATTTGTTGTGCCTTTTATCACGTACACAAATAATTGCGGACGTGTTTAAGCCTAAACGGGTAGCAGGTTTCAAACCTACTTGAATTAACCCAATATGCAAGAATTTGTATTGTTGTTGTCTATGTTTATCAATCAAATTTTTTGACAACAGTTGGAATGAGTTGTAACCCTCAGTTAAGGGTATAGCCTCTTCTACAGTCTTTACGATATAATCAGAGGTGAATTCAAAAGTTCCTTTCTGTTTATAAACAGAACTTTGAACTGGTAAATTCCAGTTTTGTAAAGATTTTTCAAAATTTTCTTTTAACAAAATTTCTTTATTATAGCTACTATTAGCCTTATCTTGTCTTTTAGACATGGCTCTGGTTAGCCCGAGCATATTTGCCCTGATCACTGTCAACGCTTTATGCCAATCCCTTAAAACGCCTTCACCGGCTAACACGGGAATTCCAGGCTACGCGACTTAGGGTGAAACCCGGGTTTCACAGGACAAAAATGCTTTAGTTCACCAAAGTTACTCTTCAAGACTTAATAAGTATAATAGTATTTAAAGAAATTTAACTTAAACACTTAAAATAAAGATTAAAACAAAAACATAAATGAAACTAATACTATGATATAAACTAAACAAAGATTAAAACAAAAACATAAATGAAACTAATATACTACATACCTCCCTACGCACTTGGCTCTGATACCAATCTATACAGGATCATGGAAGAAAGAAAGTTAGTGGAAGAAAGTTAGTGGAAGAATGAATGAAGATGAAAGTAGGGAAGAAGAAAAGTGATGGTGGAGAAGGAGAATATTATTCAAAGTTTTTTATTGTTATGTTACAAGGTGATCTTACAAATAAACTAAGTCTCCTTATATAGATGGAGCACTTACAAAACAACAAAACAAAATACATAAGCAATGACGTATTACAATTGTTTTTGTAAAGGAATCTCTTCCTTTATGCATTATTGCTGGTAAAAGTAACCCCGGGTGCTCATTGGGCCCCATCGCCAGGTTATTAGTACTGCTAATGCATGTTCCTTTACAAAAGATAACTGGCATTTTATGCCGACACCTTAAAGTGTGAATTATAAAAATATCCTTCTTTTGACAAAATGCTTCACTTTAATAAAAGCGATCATAATTGAGATTTAGACTTTTATGCAAATGGGTCCTGGGAATCTTGCATAGAGTCATCATCTTCAATATCGTCTCCTTCGTCATCTTCATCAGATGAGTTGATTAAAATTTCTTTCAACTGCTTCTTTAGGTCTGACTTTGAGGATGAAGCGAGCAGTTCCTTGAGAAGTTCTGAGACATCCTTTTTAGGAGCTTTTGGTGGAGGTGCTGGTTCAAATGAGACAATTCCTTTTTCAGAAAATTTCGAATCCTTAAAGAATTCGAATTTATCCCACCATTTAATGAGAATTCTTCTTCCCAAATAAGGGATATGAGAGACTGTTATCTCAAATTTTTTAATAGGACAATTCGCAATAACAACGTCCCATCTAGCTATCCATGGGACCTGGTAATGAGCTGCAAAGATAAGCTCGGGATTTTTTAATGATGGGTTTGATTTAATAAAATCATCAAATATATTTCTAACTTTGTCGGGGAAAATTATAGGGTGTGATCCCCAAGTGTAAAACCATTTGATGAACCACTGTGGAAGATTAGTGGTGTTGAAATCACGAAATTGGAGGAACCAACTGTGTTTCTTTAGTCTATTCTCATAACAGAAGGCTCCTTCCCAGGCTTTAATGTAGTCGAAGTAGTTAAACCAATATTTATCTAATTCTCTTCTTCCGGCTCTGGGTATTTCATGATATTTGAATAAATCGCCCTGCCAATTTTCAGGGGTAACAACTTTCTTAATAAAGGCTTTAGAATAAGCCCATTCTGCGCCTGACCTTATGACAGAATCAAAATCCACTGATTGAGTTACTTGCAGGATTGCGCAGTAAAAATTGTATTCCTTAGGATAAAGGAATGGGTCTGCTGATTCCCTAAGGTAAAAGGATGAAGCTTCAACTGGAGAAAGATGAGCGTATTTTAGCTCAATAGGAGCTATCCATATAGTAGTGTAAGGAATATATGGATAGATATATTCATTAGTCTGATTAGACTGAATTGCTGCTAAATAAGCATCTTCTCTTAATTTTAACTCCTTAGGAGTCGCCTTTAAGGCTTCAGCTTTAAGCTGTTCCGTTGTTTTAACAATCATAGTCTTATAAGACTGAGAACTTGCGCTTGAGGGAGAAACTGCCAATTTAGCTTTCCCTTTTCCATTATCAGACTTCTTGCTCATGACCCTGTAAAAATTCACGAGTCAAGAAATCAGGTAGTGAATTACTACTTCCTTTGATAAACTCAATATCAAAATCAAACACAGACAATATGATTTGGTAAAGATTGATTTTATTGTTTGATTTGGTCAGGAATATGATTAGTAAAGATTGATTTTCTTTATATATTATTTACTTTCTGATTTTATTATCACATACCAAACATAACCTTAGTAGCTTTGACAAAAAATCTAAATTCAAGGGAGTAATCTCAATTACCAATTACTGAAGGGGGTAAACTCAATTACCAATTAATAGTGAGGGGGTAAGCTCAAAAAACCCTAATAAAAACAAATTTTTAGTCTTATTGTACTAGAGAAATAACACATGATTTCAAAGAAGGTAGGACAAACGTAAACCACAACTCATGAATATGTAAGTAATTCTTACACCTCATATTTGATATCAAAGAAAGACACATCGCTTCGTTTCTTTAAAGGCATGAAACTGAGGGTCCAGACAGAGATACAAAAAAATAAAATATCTTGAAATGTTAATCCCGTGTCTCAAAAGAATGACTGAGACATTAGAAGACATGTGAAAAGTTCCAAACCAATAACACATATATTTGGATATTGAAATTCCCTAAATGAATAAACAGATATTTGAGACATTTCAAATGTCTCCAACCAATCACACCGCCATATCGACTTATGTCCACAACCACACTGAAACACTTTGCCACAAATGGGTGGTTGCCACACATGGGGAAGAGATGAAAAGAGGCTGATTTTTTCAAATTATTAGGGGTATTCTAGTCAATTAAGATATGTCCACACCACCTTAAAATGCAACTGACTCCAAAGAGAAAATTCAGTTTCTTTCCTGTTTCCACTCTCTTTCTCCTTCTCCTTCTCCTTCTTCATCTTCTTCACTTTACCCTCTCTCAACTCCCAAGTCCTTACTCCTCACTTCAATTCCACCCTTAACGACAAACCCTAAAATTCAAAATCAATAACCAAAGCAAAAGGATCTGAATTCATTACTTTCTTTCCTAAATTATAAACTTATAAAAAGAGAAAAGTTCCGATCAAATTCAAATGTCGAGAAGACCAGACGATGAGTACGATTATCTATTCAAAGCTGTACTGATCGGAGACTCAGGAGTTGGTAAATCAAATATTCTCTCTAGATTTACTCGTAATGAATTCTCTTTAGAATCAAAATCAACAATTGGAGTTGAATTCGCTACTCGAACTCTTCAAGTAAGCTTATATATCTTGATCTCATCATAAATTATTTGATTTTGTTCTTATTAACTTATAGATCTGATATTCAATTGTGATTTACTATTGAGATCTGGATTAAAATTTATTGGAACAACTCAAAATTGTCACGATCTATAGCTTTGATTAGTGTAATTGAGAATGAGAATGAAGAATGATGTCGATTTTGATCACAACTTTTGATCAAAATGATAAATCCGACGGTTTAGCTGACAAAACAGTATATTCTACCTTTTTTCCTTCTTTTTTGAATGAAATTCAATTGGATCTTCAAGAATGTAATAAAGTAGGACTAGTCAAATTATGTTGATCCACTACTAACGTGGGTGACAAAAGGTATACCAATTATTTGTTTTAAACTTAGACGCCACTCTTACAGTAACATGGTATTTTTTGTGCAACGGTCTGTCTCACCACTATCCCGGCTGAATTCCGATCAGAACTTGCGACCGGTCAAGATTTAGAGAACAAAAATAAAACGCTTTTTCTCTCAAAATCCTATCCGGATACATAATTCAGCCGGGACAATGACTGGACAGAGAGACATTCTCATTTTTTATCTCCACCAACGATATTGGTCGACAGAGTCATCGATGGTAATATATCAACCAAATGGTCCTAACATCGATGGTAATATATCAACTAAATGGTCGTAAAATTATTCGCTTTATAGGTGTTTATGGAATTGTAAGTTAGAAGAGTGGCTTAAGTTGGAAAAAACAGGCCTTGGCATCTATATATTTTTGTTTGCATGGTTTATTTTGTTAGGACATGTGGGAGTGGGGAGAAATAATTGATCACATGATGACAGAGTGATATATCACATATTGGTGGCATATCTCTCTTCTTGTATTCTTTTTCTCTTATTTTATTGCCTTATATCCATGACCCTTGCTCAAATCCCTTCCCTCATTGTAGCAAAGACAAACTATATCAAAATAATTTTGTTCCCCTTTGTGAATCAGGTAGAAGGTAAGACAATAAAAGCACAGGTATGGGATACAGCAGGCCAAGAAAGATACAGAGCAATAACAAGTGCTTACTATCGAGGAGCACTCGGAGCTCTAATGGTTTTCGATGTGACTAAACCAACAACATTCGAAAACATCTCTCGGTGGTTAAAAGAACTAAGAGAACACGCTGATTCCAATATCGTCATCATGTTGATTGGAAACAAAACTGATTTAGGTCACCTTCGAGGAGTTTCAACAGAAGATGGACAGAGTTTTGCTGAGAAAGAAGGTTTGTCTTTCATTGAAACATCAGCACTTGAAGCAACAAATGTTGAAAAAGCTTTTCAAACTATTCTAGGTGAAATTTATCGAAAGATAAGTAAAAAGTCTCTCTCTAAAGAAGAACCGAAAGAAAACAATATTAAAGAAGGAAAGAATATTGTTGTTACAGGATCTGATCAGGTTAATACGAACAAATCGTGTTGTTCAACATCTTAAGAGAGGTGACGATTTATCTCATTTTGTTTTTGTGTTAATGTTGTTCAGTTCTTTCTTTTTCGAACTTTTGTTTTCGTTGATTCTTCTTTCTTCATTCGGTTTGTTTGGGGCTTGCTATTTTCATTTTTTTTATAAGAATGAGTTGTTGCTTATTTTTAAGTTGATTTCCGTACATTTTTTTCTTGTAGAATTATGAATTGATGTTAAGCAATTGAAGTTGTGCTCACTAGGCTGCTTCTCTTTTCCATTTTCCCTTTTCACATTCGTAAGCCGTGCTTCTGCTTCCATAATACATAGCCCTAACCCGGTTACTGAATCAAGAATAATAAAGCACAAAAGTTGCAACCCGAAATCGTTCAAAAGAAATCATTTTTTGAACATCAACTAGATCATGCCTATTTCGAGGACTGCAACTATGCCTCAATTCCTTTCTTGATTCTGGGAGGCGAGAACACTAGAATCCCCTGTGGTTCGAAGACCATAAATACAGTCCTGGTACAGGAAAAGGAAGAGAAAAGAGACTATCTTTACCTCCACATTGAAACCTAGTCATCCCTCTAAGGGCGACTCATAGAACATGTCAACTCTCACCTGGCCCGTAGATGTATCTGTTCTCGCTCTTCCGAGTAACCCAAATGGTCCGTACATGGTCCACTTGCTTTTCTAATGAATAAAGGAAAACAGTTGGGATCTTAGGCACTGAGCCCACAACAAATCCGTTTGGTCAGATTCACCGCAGGTACAGATACCTGAGGTCCAAATGTGGCAGGTGGCCCAACAGCTTGCCTTACCTGATGGTCCTGAACCGACACACAAGTAGGGGTGGGAATCGGTCCGGACCGGTCGGTACCGGACTCTAACTTCATCGAACCGGTCGACTCGGACATAAACTGTTGGTGACCACCTATTTACTCGGGCGGACTCGGAGGGTCACTCTCAAGAATTCTTTGTCCATTGACCGTCCAAGACCGTTTATTTTACCGGTCCAGTCGGACACCGGACGGTCTCGGTCCGGACTTTCCAATAAATTTACTTAATTCAGAACTTTATTTTTATTACCACAAACAAAATTACTTACAAACGAAGATGTTTAGCCAAGAAATCAAAAGTAAATATAAAAAAGAAAAAAACACAGCTGATCATCATTTGACAAGATATAATTAAGTCATGCACTAATGTTTGGTCTTCCAGAGGACTATATGACTATAGCCAACGATCATCATATATTAATATGTCTATAAAATTCAACGGTCAACTTCTAGACATGAGGACAGTTTAGTCGGTCAAACTATTCGGTCACTCGTACCGGTCGGTTAGCGGTCGGTTAGCGGTCGGTCCTTCGACATGGAATTTTGACCGTGACCGTCCGCCAATTCTTTCGGGCCGGTCGGACACTGACCGTTATGACCATCGGGTGTCCATGGACACTTTTTATCTCGGTCAAACGGGTCGGATAGCGGTCTTCCGGATCTTTTTCCCACCCCTACACACAAGCCTAGTGAGCCCACATACCCAACCCGGCCCAATTCTCACTCCAGATAAATAGCTTAAACTTTGCATATGAGATGTGATTCAAATGTTAACAGTAGTTTAGACTTGTAAAATGTGGGTGTATCGTATCACAAGTAGTCGAACAATCACTTGTAGCCAAGAGTTTACATAATGGCGCCAAACATGGTAAAAATGTGTATGACGAGGAAAATTTCTAAACTTGTTCATTTCAAGTTTCATTACCAAAATGGTCAAATTTCACTTTTAGCAAGTCATCATAGATCCCATACAAGAAACTGAAAAACAGTATCAAGATTTCTAAGGTTACCATAGTATAAAAGAGGTGGTAAAAGCAAGGCAAGGTTAACCACAACAGTTGCTTTTCTGCTCAATTGGTTGTCCCTTCATTTGAACAGTGTTTGTTGCTTTCTTGTCGGCGCTTGGTTGGTTTCCCATTCTGCAAGATACGAAACAAGAAAATATTAACAAAAACTAGAGTGAGAAAAATGTAATGCACACGTAAGCTCAACTGCATGCCCAAAAGAGAAAAATGCTTAGGTGGTATTTGGTTCTTTCTCGTTTTCTGAATCTCAATAGTCTGACCCAAGTGACTCCAAAATCAGCTCAAATCAGCCATTCAGATGAGTCAGACATCACGAATCAGACAAGAACAAACATTCTGAAGTCTGGCTCGAGTCGGTTCATACCTCGAGTCAGATTTCAGATCTGACTTTAAAAAAAAGTCAGAGAGGGGATCTCATCATTCACTGATCCATGAGTGGAAATCCAGGAAGGACTTGTAACATATGTGCCAAAAATCATAAATCTATTTTCCACCGGAATGATTTGTGTGGTTGAGAAATCCAAGAGCCACCAAGGAAATACATGTCATTCCTAAAGACCCAACATGCAGAAGTAAATGGCACCTAATCTAAAGCTTCGGTGAGTACGAAAGATGAAAGTTGGTGGTTTTACCTTTTCTTAATCTCGCCAGCCATGGTTAAGAAAGCTTGCTCAACGTTTATCGAGTCTTTGGCACTAGTCTCAAGAAAGGGGATCCCAAGCTCGTCAGCAAATGCCTATAGACATAGTACAGAAGAATCACGTTATTACAGAAAACATAGATATATGAAAGAATGTACCATGCAATAGCAGATTAGCTTTCTATAAAGTTTTTGTCACGAAATTGACGGGAGTAATTCCGAAAATGAAAAAATAAATTAACAAATACAGCTTGGACACCTAAAGGAATTGATGAATAAGTGGATGCAGGCACATAAGACTGAATAGGGTGTTACCTTTGCTGTCTCTGTATCCACGACCTTGTTCTCGACCAAATCGCATTTGTTACCAACAAGAAGCTTGCAAACACTATCATTTGCATATCTATCGATCTCATTCAACCACTGTTTGACATTGTTGAAACTCTCCGCCTCAGTAACATCGTAGACAATCTGCAAAATCTCAAACATCAGTACATGTCTGATAATTTAAAAAAAAACTTGAATTTGCATATTGATAATTATATGGGAGTATATAAAATACATTCTCTTCATAGCACCAAAACATTAATTTCGTCCACGTAAAAAATCTAATTCTCCGATTTCATTATGGTAAACATATTAGTCTTTTGTTCTCCTAGGTGCTTACTTGTTAAGCAATAAGCACGTAAGCAAATGAGAACCCACACGTTGTCAACATAAATGTTAGATAACTCAAAACGATTTAGGCTACAAGAGAATTAAATGGTGTTGGAAATTATAGTACGAGAATAGTTTTAAGCATCAGTGTTAGAAGATATCTACTTTTGTTACTTCCATTTTCTTAGACTAGAAACATTTTTCTATATTTTCATATTAGGAGATATTTCGGTAACTGTTTAGGAGACCTAACCAACGGTTGTCTATTCAACTTCATTATGCAATTGATTAACTTTAAGAATTTGCATCAAATGCACCCTTTACAAGGATATGAAAGAAAGAAAAAAAATCACTTGACATTATAAAAGGATTAGCCGAAAGCCTGAAAGTAGAATCTCTTACAATGATTCCATGCGCCCCTCGGTAATAACTGCTGGTTATAGTCCTGAACCGCTCCTGCCCTGCCGTATCCCACTAAAGAGAGAGAAAAAAGAAGGCACCAAAAGTTAGAAAAGTGCCCAACATTCAGTATAACAATAATTGAGCTTCATCAAGAAATGAGTACACCTAAACTTGAGATTAACAAGAATTGGTATAGAATCTAACAAAATATAGATATAAATGGAAAGCTCTAAAAATAGGTCTAGTTATAATTATAACTCACAATCTGAAGCTTGATCGTCTTCCCATCTAGTTCCACTGTTCTGATTTTCTACATATTCACAGATTTGAAGAATAACAATTACTATTAAATAATTAACAACTCAAATCGAAAAATACCAAAAAAAAATATCAAGAAACTTACGAAATCGACTCCGATCGTACTGATATAGCTATCAACATACGAATCATCCTGAAAATGAAAATGAAGTATTATTGTTAAACTAGGAGTCATCTATCATTGATAGTGTCTTTTCTACCATGGAAATTACAGTAAAACTTACAGCAAATCGGAGAAGAAGACACGATTTTCCGACAGATGAGTCTCCGATTAAGAGAAGCTTGAAAAGGTAATCGCTGTTCAAATAAATGGCGGAAAATCAGTTAAAAATTGGAAAAACTAGAGAGATAAATGAAATGAGTTTGAAATCTTACTATTCGTTGCTCATTTTTGGAAATTTGACGGAAATTGGTAGATTTGGGGGAAGTTTTTCGTCTACTTTTTAGGGTTTGAATGAGAAAGAAATAGGTCCCCCTTGTACTAGTCAAAATAAATTCAAAAGCTTCATTGACTTCTCTTTGTTTTACACGATGCCACGATTCGATTTCCACCTGTTTTTCGATTGATTTTCTGGTTCAGTCCAAACTTAGTGTTTTGCTTGTAGAAAACTCCCTCTTACTTTTGACATCCATATGTGATCCTCCTTTTGTTAACCATTGAAACACGTCGATTTTGAGCAACAAATTAAATTTCGAAATATTTCAGTCGAAATGACGGAAACTTTTCCATTTTCCATTTTCATGCTTACCTAAACTGCCATCGTAACCGAATTTAACTAAGTGTCTCTGAACAATGTCTTGTTAAGGAAATAAATTTTGAAATGTTTCGGTCATTTATTGCTAGTTCCATGTTTACCGAAATTTTCGTAGAAACCGAAACTTCATTTCTTGGTTTCGAGGATTCGATCATAAGTCGTATCTATAAATCTCATTTCCGTTCCGTTTGGAAACTTTGGTCTGTTACCAGAAAACTCTTTAATAACATCTAACATTTCTAAATTAAAATGAATCAACTACTCCTTTTTAACTTAGTGACAATCCTCTCAATGAACCACCCACTCCTCTTTTCAGTACAACTTGGATTTTCTCCCCTCACTTTGTTCCCTTGAAGATTCTATAAGAGTGAATTCGTTTTTGGATTATACCCAGTTTAGTCATACGATCACAAAGTTTTCAATGGTCTGAATTTGGGTGATAAAGTTTAGTGGGTTACATTAAACTCATAGACCCCTAGACGGAAGGACTCGCAGTTATTTTGATGTTTCATGAAATTTTATCTTACACACTTCTTGGATACATTCCAACTATTAGCTTTTTAAACTTTATTCAGAGTTTGCTCAGTACCTTAAATAATCATTTTATGTAGAAGACAGATGTAGGTCTGTATGATTATCATCTATCCATCTCTATCGCTTTCTTCGATAAACTCATAGACCATACTTAGACTGTCAGACGAATCTGTAGGATGTTCAAACTAAGGTCAAATCAGATGAACACAAAGAAGTGGCAGCTCCGTGCCTCGGATTAACATATGGGAGGCAAATACTTTCTTGCAATCAAACAACAGAGCACAAACTCTCATGTTTATGTTCTCAGTATATGTACGTGCTAGAGTTTACCAATGGAGCTATGGAGGTGTCCGTGAGCTGTGACGTGACCTTCGCCCGTGCCATGGCCATGGACTACCTTTGGGGTCTGACAATTGCACACTACAGCTTGTTAATGGGCAGTGCCAAGTGGGTCCATGGCGTGTCGGACACGCCACAACCCGTTAGGAAACACTATTCCCCGCCTTCGTTTGTTTATGTTTGAGAATATAAAATTGGGTTCGAAGAATAAAAGGCAGCTTTAAAAAGGCCTAAATCAAAAGAAAACAATCGAAAGAAGCTAAGAGTTGCAGTAAACTATTCATTCACTTGAGATGTTAACAAGCAAGACCACACGAGTAATTAAGATTTTAACAGTATTCAAGAACATTAAAAAAAGCAGAACAACGTGAAGAAAATGGCAGTTCATTCTTAGAATGGAAGTGCAAAAATCAAGACTGACCAGACTCTAAAACTTGTTATATCCTAAAATCATTAAAACTCGAACCATAAAAGTAATGACACCAAAGAGAACTCGATTACAAAAACTAAGACAGAGGAGCAAGAACCAGCATCAAGAATCGATTGAGCTTCAGTTAATGATCGAGACGAGAGTGTGAAAGATCATCCAGTGCTTTAAACGTCATTTAACGACTTCAGACTTGTAAATTTCTGAGTAAGAAATCTTCATTCAGATACTGAAAGAACACAAAATCATATAACGCTTCTAATAGAAACAATTTGTAAAGAATCTCTCAATCTCGATAAAGCCCTAATCTAAAGTTCTCGAAAGACTTCTGATTATACCTTCAATCTACGTTCGACCACGTCAATTTCCTCTGCAAACCCAGTAATCGGCAAATTAATTTTATCCAAAGCACAACGAAAACCTTTTTCCATATGATCATGATCAGGGATAGCTGTTGCGATAGGGATGTGGGGAATCCATGAATCTGGTGTATACTTTTCAGGGATAAAATGCTGATAAACTTTTACTGCATCGATAATCTTTGACTGAACAGATAACAGAGGAACTGAAGGTGTAACCCCAAGAAAGATAGAATCATCTTCATAACCTTCTTGATCCTTTGAGAATGATCCAATGGAAGAAAATGTTATTGGAAATCTACTAGTTTTGCTGGAATTGAAATCATCTTTGATTGCGAAGAGATTAAAAGGGTAGAATTCTAGTGGACCAAACTGTGAAAAGAGAGTGATGCTTGGTCGATATTCAATTTCTTCGATGAGTTTGTTGCTGATACCATCAGTTGCGAGTGTTTCACGGTATTTCTGAACCATTTTTTCAAGATCGTGATTCAAGTAAAGCACAACATCAAAGCGTGATCCCATTGTTGTCAAATCCAGAGAGCAAGAGTTAAAGAGAAGTCAAAAAAAATGAGGAGGTTTTTTCGAGAATCTTGAATGAGAAACAAGAACTTAAGTAATCTAATAGCAGAGCTTGATGGGAAGGAAAAAGAAAGAGTGAATGTTATCTTATGTTCCAGTGCCTGTTAATATATATAAGAAAGAGAGAGGGTAGAGAGAGAGAGAGAGAGAGAGAGAGAGGATCTACTTGGCAGTTATACAAATCTATTAGAAGACTTAAGATCTGTTAGAGTCTGTTATTTGACAGTTATAAGCTCAGGATGAGACAATTCAGAAGTGCAATTGGCAGTTAGAGAAATCTGTTAGAAGACAGTTAAAATTCTGTTAGCCTGTTATTTGGTGGTTATAAGCTCAGGATGAGAGAGAGAGAGAGAGAGAGAGAGATACCATCGAAGTCGAAAATTTGAAATTTCGTAATTATAAGATGTAGAACAAAGTCACAACTTAATGTTGAAAATATATCGATATTATGTACGGGGTATGAATATGTGACCACTTGTACCTCAGGATCGAGCGTGTCCAAACCGAGGCAAAAAGTCCAGCAACAGCTATTGCTCCACGTCAGAATATGTTTGAAACAAATACGATAGGATCTTTTTGTAATCCCCCATTTGAGTGCCCGTATTTGGATCTATAAGATATGGAACCTGAAAGAAAAAATGTACATTATTCTTATTTCACAGTATTATCATGGTTAAAGTTCATAAATACCCAGATTAAGCATTTAGTAGCAGATTCACATTATTCAGGTAGTACTTTGAGAAGCCATAATAGCAAACCATGTGAATTCTCAGCTGATGTGGGCCGGTTATTCAAAACCAATATTTTTGATAGGTTTTGGTTCCATAAGGCAATACATGAATGTGGTCGATAGAATTTCATCCGACTAGTGTTAATCCTGAAGTGCCTTTGGGCATTTTAGGAGGTCAGTATCAAGGAACAAACATTCGGTTTCGATGGACATTGCGGTCTGTCCGGAAATGGAAAGTATTTCGGGTAGTGTGGAAATTTTACAAATCCATGGAAATGATAGAAATACGATGAAATTGAATGTAACAAGATTATTAAACCATAATGAAGCAAAAAAATGATGTATATAACGGATTAATCGAATCTATTAGTCTGAGGGGTATCAAAAACTACACAGTTACGTCCGGGGGTAAATTGAATGACTTCTTGAAATGACATCCAAAAGATAAGATTTCTCACTGACAATGTAGTGAATAGTTAACAAACTCTGTTAGCTTGAGAAGGTATCGTCAATGACTCAGTTATATAAGGGGTGTTACTAAGATAGAATCAATTTAGGCAGTTAGGTCGGGGGGTTAAATCAATCAAATTGATTTAAAAACATAAATCAAGAGATATCTATCAGAAATCAAGAAGAGAATGAACATGAAAAAGATGAAGGAAGGAGATATGTTCTTAGTTTTACTTTCTCTTGATTTTTTGCTAGATTTTCATCATGTCCGTCAAAATTTTAATCATGTCGGTGGAAATTTCCGACAATTTCAGTCGGAATTCCCAACAATGTCGGTTGAAATTTCCCTCACGTCGACGGAAACTATGCACAGAATAGTTGTAAGTGTGATTTCATGCACCTAATCTAAATTTCCGAAATATTTCGCAAATTTCCGCCAAAATTTGTCGACATTTCATTACATGTCAGTATATAGGTGATCAAGGAGTTACCTCATTTGAACCAGATTTCTCCAATAATAACTTGGATCTGGATGACCCTTCTCCCACATTTTTGAGGATGTAAGGAAGCTCCAACTCACAGAGTGCCTCACGAACAATCCGTGCATACTGCAAGAGAAGGAAAGTGAGATACTGGTTCAGTATTAAGTAAAACTGTAGTCTTGATATAGACTAGTGCATCTAGTTGTGTTTTTGTTTACGAATCTTATTCTCAGTTCCCACAAGTGTAAGAATTGAAGTTAAAATAGCATTATTTGGCCAGTGAGAATAAAGAATACAAGCATAGATCGACAGGCAACTAAATCTGGAACAATTAGCTGATTCGGCTACAAAACATACACTGTAATTAATGAGCCACATACGACTCCTATACAGCTCTACGCGATAAAAACTCTAACTGTTTAGGCCTGAATTAATAATAATTATAGCAAATAGTGTCAACTCTTCGCTTATCGTGATGGAAGCAAGCCCCATTTTTGTTTTTGATTCTTTATTTTATTCTATACAAGAATGTTATGAGCTATTCTTCAAAAGAACAAAAAAATAGTATTACCGGGTTATTTTCATAAGAGAAAAGTTCAAACTTTTCAGGTGGTGGTTCTTGTTGAGCTCTTTTCCACAATGTCATCCCTCTGCCTGCACGAAGAAGAGTTGGCATCCATCCGGTGAAAAGTGTGCTGTATCAATGAGAGATATCGTTGCTCTTAGTTCTCAATGAAAATATTCAGATGTGAATCAGGGTAGAGTGCATAATTCAAGATCATTCAAATACAAAAACTAAATAACTAATAGTACCTTTCCAAGAGCCCAGCAGAGGGACTTCTTCCTTGACCATATTGTTGAAAAAGGTACTTCACGATATCACCTAAAGATGTCAAATAGATACGGTGATACTGGTTATTTATATTTAAGCCGATATAGTGCCAATTTAGTATGAGGCGAAAAGTACATCAGAGAAACTAAATAAAAAATGAAAAGGAGAAGTCTAGAACAGTGATGTGAGGGGGCATCGTGGAACTGATCTAAAGCCTGAGCCCGACCTTGACTGTGTCCCCACTACACATCCTCTTTGGAGTTTGGACACATCAATATGCATCAAGAAAGTAATTATATACTTCTCATTCTTTTAGCATAGACACGGTAGCATATAAAGGATGTTGACCTAAAGACCATAGAAGTAACTTTTTTAGCCAAAAGTCTAGTCATGTACGAGTTTTGGTCTATAGTCCCCTTTAAGCAAGAAATCGTTTTGGAATATGAACGAAATGAGTCAAAGTTAGCAATAAAAATATTATTTGGTCCGATGTCAATACTTCGCCCTGAAATGCCTTGAGATTTTGGAATTTGGATGCTTTCATTGTTTCATCGAGTTCAAAAGGAAGTCGGGAAGTTCGCGTTGGGACTTGTGATTGGTGATTCACTTTGTTTTTCAATTGTGAGATATTTTCAAACTTAACTGCATAATGCCTTCAGAAGCCTGTTTTCATACTTCAGCGACAACTACCTTAAGTAAATCAATTGTTTAAAAAATAGAGAACCCGAAGTATATAGAAATATAATTAGTTGAACATGATCACTTACCACTTTCATACATTGAAATACCAGTATTTGGGTCGACAATGAAAGGGAACCTGCGAAAGAGACAAAGAAGCTTATTAAACACAGAAAAATTCAAATGTAAGGCACGAACAAGAAAATTAAAATTCTAAGAACATGATGACCTCCACATATTATTAACTAGGTCAAGGGCTCGTTGTTATCCGATAACAAAAAATGAAGTAACTCTTTTTAAAAATACATTAGGAAAAAAATGATGACCCATAAATATTTTTACAGGTCAGATTGGGTAGACTAGGTAGAAGGTCACATTGATCATGAGTTCGTAAGGAGAGAGTAAAGGTCACTTTAACTGTTTGACAAGCTCAAAACGAGAAATAACACAAGAATACTACTTACTGCTCCTTACCACCGATTTGCCTGACCATTTCCCTATGTCTCAACGAACCTTTTGGGCAAGGATAAACCTGACAAACCGATCAATTTCAAGAATACGAAAATCAAGAAGAAAAAAAGAAAAATCAAAGACATGTGTCATCCAAAGTTTCAAACAAAGAAGATCAAGAACATAGATACAAAGAATAAACGGATAAACACCTAAAATCTTGAAATTTCTAATGCCATCATTCACACCTCTAGCGAAAGATCGAGCTCAGTTACAGCCTCTCGAACTCTTCTGCAAAAAGGGCATGCCTCTGTTCACAAAAAAAAACTTAGCTCATTCAACCATGTCAGTTGTTTTGGCTTTCAGAACTCAAAATACGGTTTTCAAGAATTAAAACTACAACATGTTTATGAACTTCAGATCGGGGAAAACATACGGACTTTATGAAACCATGTGCTATGGCTCGAATCCATAGTCAATCCTATTTCCGATAGGATATACTAGAGCTATTTACTCGATTCCTAGATCATCAATATGCAAACTAGAACAACTTACCGAATTCAAAAAGTTGCAAGGGCTTTGGAGGGTCTTTTCTTGGAACGTCCTGGATAGTTGAAGTTTGGGATCTTGATCCCCACGGAAATCTCGTCAATGTAGATAAGGAAGATGTTCCTACCTATTCTTGTTTGAGAAACGGAGAACCAAAGAAAGGAATTTGTAAGAAATTTGAAGCCCCTTCTACAACAAGTTTCTAAGAACGATAATACTATATCCTACAAAATGGTAAGAGAAACGGCTAGTAGAATTCTCTTTCCGCATTGTCGTTTACTGATTTTGACAAATTCTTATCATGATTGCATAGTCTAAAATGGATACAATACAGATACACATGCTTCATTTCGACAAAGGAAAAAAAATATTCCATGCGTGTTCAAAGAAAGTCGGAGACATACACCAATTAAAGCAAAATAAATACAATTTCGTTGCACAAAACTTATATAAAAAGAGGAGCTTACCTCTATAAAACTGTTACGCTCTTCAGAAGGATCTCCTCCCTATAATCATATCAACAAGCACACCGATGTTAAAAAATGCATTATTTCATCATAAATCGTGACTCTGCTACCTTCTTTTTCTTTTCTTTTGGTATTGGTCAGCATACCTTTTAAGGGAGTATGAAAACTGTAATGCCTCGAACGGGAGGGCAGAAACCAAGTCTGCGACCACTCCAAACAAGGGTTATTGGTTTTGTTCTCTACTAATTCGTAATATTTTGATTCCGGGATATATTAACAACAGCCTCTACATGATTAGAATGTAACCTATCACCCACTTTAATGGATCATTTGGAACTGAGGAACTAGTAAGCATTTCGAAATTGGAACCTGTATTATCTTCACAAAAACCCTCAAACAACCAAATCTCAAGTTTTGTTTCAGGTTGTATATACTAAACTATTAGTAAACAATAAACTATATACAAAAACAAAAATATCTCAAGATTTGAAACTTTCTAACTCAAATTTTTGAAGTTAATTCAATTTTCATTGTTATGCTTTGATCATATTTTGCTTTGGAATCTAAAAGTTTGAATAGTACAAAGTGATAGGTCTAAGAAGTAAGATCAAGACTTTCTAAACCCAAACTGAGATATATGGGATAGAATTAGTTAAGAACAAGACAATTTGAATAAACAGCAAAAAAATGCCATTAAAGAGTGAAAAAGAACTTACAGAAAATACTTTGAGAAGTGGACAGAGAAAGGACAAGAGACTAGTTGTTGAGCTGCCTCCATTTGGGGTTACTGTATTGTCCTCCTTCAAGATTTGGGTAGTAGTATTTGGGTCTGTATTTGAAGATTTTGCTTGAATTTTGGTACTTTTAGAAGAATACAAGTTCAGATAAGTGAAATTTCTGGAAGACCCAGGTAAGAATTTGGTTCTTTTACATGGAAAACTCTTGGTGAGGTAGTGAGATTGTGGCTCTGGTTGGTAATGGAGAGGTTGCAAGTATGTTAGATGCAACGACATGCTTGCTTTGCCTTGCCTTGCCTTGTGTGAGGAGGGGAATGAATGATAAGATAAATTGTCTGTCGCACACAAAATATAATCTAGAGAGAGATTTTGGAAGGTTTCAGAAATGAGTGTGTGCCGGCAGCAGGAATATGTGTGGGTACTGACTATCTGTTTTCCTGTGATACTCAAAGTCTTAGCAGAGTATGGATATTATCTCCGCTTTTACCACTCCATGTCTAAGCTCACAGGTACGGAGTTTTGTCTCGGTATACTTACTAAATTTGAGAGTACACCTATATAAAACACAGGCTCCGAGCACTCTTGTGAGCTATGTGATGTCACGTTCCCACTCCCACCCCCAACAAGGAGTCAAGGACTATGGGAGGGCGGGTCTATACTCGGTCCGGCCCTAGATCCGGTAAGTGGGTGAGTGGGTCTAAACTCTAATGGAGGCAGTACGGCGGTGTTAACCTCTTTCTCTCTTTCTCTCTGAACTAGTTTCACAACTTCTGAGCAAGGAAGGCTTGAAATTTAAAGGTCAGAGAAGACGAACTATAAGAAACAGGTCAAAAGGAAAAAATCTCAATTACTAGATAAAATGAGAGGTTCATCATCATCATCATCATCAAGGTCGGTGGCGGGATTAATGTCTGTAGTTCTCAGGCGAGTGTCAGCTGCTCCGTTTTGTACAAACAGTGGAGATCAGACTTCTCGGCTTAAGATCTTCGATCGTCATTTCAAACGTAAACAAGTTAAGCCTCCCCACCCTCTCTCTCTCTCTCTCTAGTTTTTGTTTCATCTATCAACACAATTAACGCTTCAATTTTTGTTAATCTTATACAATTCTTTTGCTATTTAACAAAAAAATTCTGTTTTTATATGTCATTAGGGTTTTGGGTTGTTTTCGTTATAACGAGTTTGTTAAAGTGAAATTGCTCCAAAATTTGTATGTTAATTACTTATGAAATTTACAAGTACCATTTCTTAAGGTTGATTCTATCAAATTTATCCATTAAATGGAATTTTTCTGGTTCAGTATAAGCTATTATTTACCCAAATCCAACCTAATTGAATTCAACCACATAGTTCATTTGCTTCCGGCAGGGTTAAGGGGATCCATATAGTTCAATTGCTTTCGTCACGAGTTAAAATGTTGCCTTATCTTTCTTATCAGCGTGACCGAGCTGCATGGTTGATGCACCCTAAAGATCCATTTGTCGATACTGTTGCTGAAAACATGTTGGATCGGTTAGAGGTAACTCAATCTTATTTTCGGTGTTTCGATTGTTCAATGGATTTGTTATAATTAAACCTAGAGGGGTTTTTGCCCAAAGCTTATATTTTTACTATATTTTTATCCATGGCAGTATTATCTATTGAGTGATATGTATAGGGCCCCGACTCAGCATTTGTCGTTTCCTTTGTTTTGTGGTGGTATACTATTTATCAGATATAATTAGAAGTTTGGAACTTAACCAGATAAAATGAGTTAGAAGAAGTTACTAAACTAGTTGATACAGGCATTATGAAGTTTTGCGCTAATTCATTCATAATTGACATAATTTGGTTCAATAAGGACACATTCATTACTTATTAGAGCTACCTTCTGAAGAAATCAGATATTCAGCAAGATGACATTTTAGAGTCAATATACATGGTATTGCTGAGGTTTCAGAAGTTATAAGTTTCCCGAAGTCGCATGTAGTTTGATATATGTGCCCATTTATCCGATTTAGCACACTAGGTATCATCTAATTGTGGGTAGTAGGAAAACAAATTATGCTGAAATCAAGAGCTCCTGCGATATGGCTGCAAGGTTTTTTTTCTCAGTGTGATTGTTTCGTTGTATATCTTTTCTTTTGCTGCCATTTTTGTCACGAAAATCTGCACAATTCCGGACCTTAGTGGATAAGTGTTCGATATTGAAGGCCATATCCATAACCTAATAATATTTTGTTCCCATATGGTATAGTCTCTACTAGTACGACTAAATGATTTACACTGAGGAGTTGGAATATCTTTGTTTAGGATATGTTAGACAGAAGGTACCAGATCTCAAAATCCTAGTTTCCTGGTCCAGGGAAGATGTCTTAAGGAAAAAAGTTCCATTTCGCTTCTTTAATTGTTCCTTGGTACATATGAAAACCAACAAATATATATGATTCAGGGGAAGTATGAGAGAAAAGGGTCCACCTTCAAACTTTACTCTGGAGTACATGAAGTCAGAAGCAAGCTTGCATTTGTCTCAGTGTTACTAGCTCCGCAGTTCAGAAGTGTTGAGACGTCTAATAAGGGACTTTCTTTTGCAGGACTGCAAAAAGACGTTTCCTACAGCATTATGTATGGGGGGATCATTGGAAGCTGTTAGGCGTTTATTACGTGGGCGTGGTGAGAGATTGTTCTCAGTTTACTTCGTTCTTACTATCTCTTAGTTTGGCTCTGTTCATCAATTTGATGTCATTTAGTTTCTGTTTGTATGAACTGTTCATGCATCTAGTTGTCGGAGAATGGTCATTCATGACTATATCCTTGTCGAGATCCCTTCTTAGCTGAAATGGTTGTGGCAGGTTGTTGCTTCGTATTAGTTGACTGTTCGAGATTCCTCTCAAATAAATCCATAACTTTGCTATTGACCTTTTATCTTTCTTCCTTTGGAAGGTATGCAAGGTTTCCTTCTCTCTTCCACGTGTCTCCTCATGTTTCTAACTAACAAATGAAGAACAAGGTTCTAATCGTCTCACTATGTTTTGCATAATCTCCTTCGATATTCGTGAAATGATACGGTTTGATGGAATTTCGACCTATGACTCTAAACTAAAAGCTATGGTGATTGTGAATGTAATCTGAGCCGCTTATATTTCACACAAGGGCCAATCATATAAGTGATAGCTTTGTCATGAATTTGTACTTTTGTCAAATTTGTTCATGGCTCACCCTCCAATATTAATTGTTATTTCTCATCACATGCTTGGAGTCAAATGTTACACTTACTGGATTATATGACTAAACTTCGTGACCACGTAAGCCAGATCAGCTAGGAGTTGGATTGGACCCATAAAGGGGTTTGAGGTGCACTCGTTATATACTCTAGTTGCCCCAGTATGGCTCTTCCTGATTGAAATTTAAGTTGCTTAGTTCGGTTAAATGATCTTTTACAGCTAAGCTTTATTTATTTTTGAACGTTTTCTTTTCTTTTGGGTAGAGAGTGGAAATACTGACAATCTTGAAAATTGGTCCTGAAACACTGATTCAGCAATAATAGCTCAAAGATGGCTATTTTGAATAATTTATATTTTAAAGTGTCATGCCAGAGGTGTCGTTTTCTTGGTTGTGCTTCTTTCTAAAGACACATCTTTAAGTTTTTATTTTAACAATAGAAAGAATATGAAGTGTATGTCTAGGTTTAGACACTACAGTCATGTCAATGTCCGTAAGATTTTTCGGGCAAAAAGATGTCCATACAATTTTTCTTCTTAGTCATGCATCCTTTTGAACCAAGGTACACGTTGTACATAAAATTTACGCCACCCTTATGAGTTGTACTTCAGAAGTTTTTTTTTGTTGCAATACTTTAGAAGTTAACACACCTCAATTCTGGTTTCAGGTGGTATTGAGAAGCTCGTCATGATGGACACATCTTATGACATGGTTAAACGATGTAAAGATGCTGAGCCAAAATTTTCTAATGAGAACATAGAAACATCTTTTGTGGTCGGCGATGAAGAGTTTTTGCCAATACAAGAAAGGTGTGCTCAAACTTTGTTTAACTAAATGAAGTAGGAATACAAGTAGATTAAGATTTGTTTCTATTCTTATTGTGTTTCTCTATAATGCATGATGTATAACCGGAATTTGTTGCAACTTTTACTTGTAAAGCTCTCTAGATCTGGTGATAAGTTGTTTGGGACTCCATTGGACAAATGATCTTCCAGGAGCGATGATACAAGTACAGATTCCCATAAACCCAAAGTTGAATTCTTTTTCTATTGTCAGCTACGAATATTTGAACACTTACAGCCAAATCTTTCATGACAGTGCAGATTGGGGTTGAAGCCCGATGGCCTATTTCTGGCATCAATTCTTGGTGGAGAGACATTAAAGTCGTTTGATCTATTCTCTGCAACGTACTTTGAATATTTAGCCTTTCCTGATGCGGGACAGTTTTCTTATTACCTTGTGATTGGGTTTGGGAATCAGGGAGTTAAGGATAGCATGCACTATCGCACATATGGAACGAGAAGGAGGCATTAGCCCACGATTATCTCCTTTGGCGCAAGTATGTACTTCCCTTTCGAGTTCGTATAGCGGTAGTAAGTAGGAACCGAGTTAGAAATTATTTCGACTTCAAGAGGAATTTGCCCAAAACTCCAGAACTGCCAAAGAAAATCCATGTCTGGCCCATAATAACACAAAAAATTGGTGTCCAGTCCAAGTAATATACAAGTACAGAAGTTGCCTCTAAAACATTTCCTGACATTCATGTTGGTTCTTCTCCTCAAAGGAACATAAAAGTCTTCTAGTTTTTCTCCAATAGCTTCAAATAATAAAGCCCAAGGTCCAACCTATGGCTTAGAGTTAGATAATATTTTCCATCTGGTTCCGACAACTTAAAGATTTGGGTTCTTTTAAAAAAGTTTTCCCTTTGAAGCTTGGTTTCTCTATACAAGTTTGAAATCGAATGACCTCTTAGTTAGGTTTCTATTTCTATGGCAATATCGTGTTCTTCCAGTTCGGAAGCCATGATGAGAAAGGTATATCTTGATCTACATATATTGAGATGTGTATGCATATACCTTCTCCATCATATAGTTAAGCTTCTTCAATTAAAGCATTTAGATCGCCGAAGCTAATACATATAAACATAAACTTCCTTATATCTCAAAATAGTTTGTGTTAAGTAGTGATTAACCTCATTATCCAATAGGTTGGATGGCTTAAAACTAGTTTTATTAGTCTTTATTCTGTTATCAACTGTTTCCAAATTTAGTTTACTTGTTTGCTTATCTTGTTAGGTGAGAGATGCTGGCAATCTTTTGACCAGGGCAGGCTTTGCACTCCCGGGTGTTGATGTCGATGAATACACTGTTAGATATGACAGCGGTGAGTGTTTTATTTCTATCAACTTTCTCATTCTAGCTCCACAGAGAAAGGGCGCGTAATAGAACAATATATATATATATATGTTTGCAATTTGTTATTTTGTCCTCTTCTCATGTGTAACATTTTCATCGTTTAGTCAATTCCGACACTAGCACACCATATGATGGTGAGTTGGTGACCATTGTAATATTGTTTGATCCACAGAACCTAATAATGTTTTTATTTGTTCAAGCCCTGGACCTGATCGAACATCTTCGTGCAATGGGTGAAACAAACGCTCTTATGCAAAGGAACAACGTGAGTCTAGTTTATCATGTTCATTATATCTCTCTGTGCATGTATAACCATGAAACTCTCTCTCCAACTTTGGAGGTTTTAATTCCGTGTTATCTCTAAAAAAACGGACGTAGATTTTAAAGAGAGAAACCGCCTTAGCAACCGCGGCTGTGTATCAATCGTTATTTGGAGCTGAGGATGGTACCGTCCCTGCAACTTTCCAGGTGAGTGGATGTTTTATTTTTCATTCACACATTAGTAAAGATCAACATGATATTTTTCCTTATTAATTTAAACTAATTAGTATTATTTATTCGAATTCACTAAATTGATATTTGGGGTTCCCCTTTTTCGCATATAATCAATCTTTGATAGAAAAAAGATAAAGAAAAACAGTTGGGTTGTCTAAGTCAAATTTGAAAACTGATTTGAGTTCTGAATCGATTCTAGCCATATTTCAAAATGTTCATTCGGGTTGATAATAGGTTTATTTGATTCATACGGGGCAAATTTAGATAATGAGGAAAAAAGACACCACCTTGGTCTATATCTAATTTGCCTTCTTCCTTTGTTTATAATCAGCATTGCCAGCTATGAACGTACTATTTGTTTGGAATGTAGGTAATATACATGACAGGGTGGAAAGAACATTCGTCGCAGCAGAAAGCGAAAAAGAGAGGCTCAGCTACTGTATCATTCACAGATATACAAAAGCAATTCGGTGGTTCTAATTAAAGATCTCTTCTCCCTCATCCTCCTGGTTGAGTTTTAATTTATCGTTTTGTTTCAAACTAAAAAGCACAATAGGCAGCTAATTCGGTTTCGCACTGTGTAATAAACTCACTCTCTATTGAGTTTTATTTGTTTAGTCCTAGTTACTTTTTGGCAATGACATGAGCTAATGGTTGAAGTGAGTTCATTGTTTAATAAACTGTTCTTTTCTTATTGTTTATTTCTTTTATAATTTCTCTTGATCTTATGAATTTGACATCGTTATTACTTCTACCTATACTTTCATCTTCTCTTTGGGAGAGTGGAGAGCCTGGAAAAATTGAAAATTATCCAAGACACCAGAAAACTTCAAGAGTCATACTAGACTAGACTAGTATTGGGCATACTAGATTTTGAAAACTTCAAGAGTTCATTTTGATTTAGAGACACCAAGATTTTGAAAAGTTCATAGAAGCATACTAGACTAAATTGGGCGTCACAAAAATTATTCAAGAGTCGCCTGCTGGAATGGTAAGTCCGCCAAGTGCAGTTCGACATTGATTCGATGCTACCAGTGAAGTACTATGTCTCTCTTCAGCTCTCTCTTTCTCTAACTCATTATCCAGACACCAGAAAACTTCCCTTCTACGACATACGACTTCTCATCCTTACTATAACTACTAGACTGGTAAGCGGAAGGTGAGTCTTGCCCATCAACGCACGATTGGTGAGTTTGAGTCCTGCTAGTATGCTATACTCTCTTTTGTGCTCTTTTTTGCGATAGATTTTGCTTAAGGTTGATGCTTGGTTACCTACCAGGGTTCTAATTCTAATTGTCTAAAAATGGTTTGTTTTCAAACTCCTATTGGAACGAATAAGAAAAGTAAAGACTCTAATAGGAAAAACAACCACATGATCCATCCATTCTTAGATCCCCGTCAGAAGAAACAATGAACACTTCACGAAGAAATTAAACAAGAACTTAGTTTAACTATGAACACAAAAGCCAGAAAAATCACAACAATTAGTCCTACAATGAGAATTATAGATACTTTCAAATTGACAGTTGGTTTACAATAAGAGAACAATTTTGAACTTCCCACTTTTGACAAATCTCTCTTCAATTCTTCACATCTTCATATTCATCTCAAAATAAGAAAACGAGAAAAAACAACAAAAAATTTTCTCCATCTTCATCTTCATTAGCTCAACCGAAAACTATGGCGCTAAAAGTATGCTCTACGAAAGAGCAAGGTTAAAAAAAAACATGTATCTTCTCCTTGCTTTCGTGGCTTCTAAATTCTAATCCAATTCGCATCCTTACATAATTGTTCACGGAAACATCTTCAATATATTTATCTAATAGTATATTTATACTATCACTTGGAAAACAACTAACAATGTCTTCAAATGTAGTCTATTTGGTGATTTAACTCTTTGGAAATTTCAGTGAGGCCTTTAAAAATCGTGAGGTCTGGGTGTGCCAGAGCGGACAGTATAATTAGCAGTCCAGAAGGTCTGTCCGCACCATCCTATAACAAATTTATAAAATTAGGTGTTTTATTGTCATTAAATCTTTCTTGTAATTCTAAACCATAATCAATTTTTTCAACCATACGAGAAAACGTTATAACTAGTTGTTATTTCTCATTAAAACAATAATTTTATAACTGTATCTTACCATAACAAATTATCAAGGAAATTTAGCAATAAAATATATATTAACCAAAATTTAAAACACAATAAATCTTGTAGAGTCTTATTAGGGATAATTACTTAATGAATCTCATTGCTCATCAAAATGTAAAAAGGCTGAAACTATCACCACCATCATCACTCTTATAGGGGTAATAAGGACTTGGTGTTTTTTCCGCTTTAATCCGATGTGGTTTCTTCTTGTCTTTTGATGAACCTGATTGCTTGGATGATTCTGATTGCTTGGATGGATCATGTGGTTGTTTTTCCTTCTCCTTTTCACCTGCATTTCGGATCCTTCTTTGTTAGACTCTAATAACCAAATTTACTATCGTAAATTACAACACCTAACTTACAAAAGTAAAGACAACACGAAGGTAAAGGAGTTCACCTTTGTTTTTATAAATTGGACTCTAATGTTTCGGACCCAAAAGAAAAATAAACGCAAACAAAAAGTACCTTTACATCCAAAGCAGGGTCGGTGATTCATCTACTTATTGCATACTTATTTTAGCTCTTTCAAATTTTGGTAATTACTAATTATTAAAGATCATAAGTGAATTTAATTGAAAGAATATCTATAATTTACTCACATAGAATATATTCTGTACTCGGATTTGCCTATTTGTTTGCCCTAAAACCTCCTTTTTTTACAAGGCTACAAAAAAATATTTGAAGTATATTTTATTTTCTTTGAATAAGTAGTATGAAAAATATTTTCTACTAATAATAGCATGATATAATATTGGATTTTTGAGTGAAAGGTCCAATTTTTGGGGGGTAAAATCAAAATAAATCCAACCTTGCCAAAAAATGAGTTTCCAGTCCAAATGTCAGGACAACTCATTGTTTCCAGATTTTTTTTTATCCCCCTCTTGCCCTTGGATGGGATTGCTGACGTTTCCTGACAAAAAAAAATACTAGATGGTAAATAAAATAATTTCCCGTACACAAGAAAATTCAAATTTTCAAATTTTTTTTAACGAAATTTCAAATTCCCGGTACAAAAGTGTCTAGTACGAAAGAAAATTTTCGCTAAATAAATAATTTCCCGGTCACAAGAAAATTCCCGGTACAAAACTGTCTAGTACAAAAGAAAATTTCCAGTAAATAAAATAATTTTCCGGTGCGTCAGACAATTTTTCAAAAAAATTTCGTTTCCCGGGAATTTTTCGGTGCCAATTCCGTAAATTTCTGAACAGTACAGATTCTGATGGACGGGTTGTCAGATTTTTTTTTAGAAAAAAAATCGTTTCCCGAGAAAATTTCGATGGCAATTTTGTAATTTATCGATGACATGAACAATAAATACTTTGTTTTCCATGGGCCATTTCGTCATTTTTTTTCCCAACCTGACTCTTTGGACCTGCCTTTCATTTTTTGGCTACCTAGGATGGGAAACTTATTTCTTCCCTCATTTTGGATGGTTAACCCAATCCCCCTATAATATTTGGGAAAGCAAATGTAAGTCAACCAAGTCAATTTATGACCTTCTGTGATGTACTAATGTATTGTCTAGGTCCACTCGACAATGTAAGTTCTATACCAGTTCAGAGGCTGATATTACATGACGTTACCGATACAATTCTTCTGAAATTAATGCCCTGTGTGAAAATGGTTTCGTCTGTTTCTTTTTGTACAAGGCATTGTAATGTAATTGCTCATAAGATCGCTAATTTTTCTTTGCTACGAAAATATAACAATATAATATAACAAGGAAGTGAGTTGAAGCTGAACCTCCATTTTGTGTTATGGACACTCTCATTAGAGAGTTTTGAGTTAAGTGGAATATTGCTCATTGCATAAAGAAAAAAAACATGAATTATCTGAACTGCATTTAACTCGTCTAATTTGTCTAGATTTAGCTAATCTATTTTGTCTGAAATATGAATTGTCTGAATTGCAAAGACCTAAAACCAATCCCAATTAACCATTCAATCAACAAACATCCCGAGTCTATTTTAATTATTTTAAGCCATGCCAATGTGTAAGGATTTGGGTGTGGTACTGTCTTCAAGTTAAGTTTTGTTATCGCCTCTTCGGAAATAACGTTCTCATACACACCAGAATCAATTCTTAGTTTACACACCTTCCCTCCGGTTGTGCAAGTAGATCCAAAAATGTAATTCCGTAACCAATGTTTCTCTTCGAGGCTACTTGGTGCATAACACGACCGTCTAACTACTAGTAGTGGTCCAACATCTCCCTCAACGAATTCTTCCGATTCAACATCATCATACACAGGATCACCAACATCTTCTTGATTTGTCTTCTCTTGTGTAGTGTTACCCATGTACAACCTCTTACCGTGAGGTCCTCCTTTTGGACATTGATTTTTCCTATGACCATGTTCGCCACATTGAAAACATCGAATAGTCGAAGCGCTAGTTTGAGACGTAGTAGGCTGATTAATTTGTTATCTCGTAGCTACTGGTGTTTGTGTAGAACCTGAAGCATTACCTCGTTGTGGATTACTACCTGTTGGCCTAACCTCCACAAGACTTCTTCCAGATATCGTATCCCAAGATGTTCCTCTACCTCTCATTTGTTCTTATTTTTCACAAATTAGGGCACGTTGATGAGCGTCTGATATCGTGAATTGATCAAACATATTGATTATATCCTCATAATCTTCCTTAAGACCACCAATGTAACGAGTGACTAACTGTTCTTCGGTTTCAGCAAGTTCATTGCGAGAAATCAGAAAGTGAAACTTAGTAGTATAATCGTCTACAGTACGAGACCCTTGCTTCAATTGTTGCAATTTCTGATACATGAACTTGGTGTAGCTATGTGGGAGAAAATTTGCACGCATATATTTCTTCATCTTCTCCCACGAAGTTACCTTTGATTTTCCTGTTCTGAACCACATTAACTTGTGTTGCTGCCACCATGTACCAGCCTTGTCACGAAGTCTAGTAGCCACAAGAGGAACATGTCTATCATGGGTTCCCCCTTAAACTCTAGAATATCGTCGACCACAGTTAGCCAGTCGAGGAATTCTTCAAGTTGACCACGCCTTCCGAATTCCAGGATATCAATCGTCAAAGCCGCTTCCCATCTTCAGGTTTGGTTCCTTCTTCCCCGAACTTCTCTAGCAAAAAGGTTACCGGAATCATCTTCAGTAGATCCATCATCCTTTTATGAGTGATGATTTGGTGAAGTCGGTTCCCTTTGACGGACAATCAATGCATCTAACCGATGCGTCAACCCTTCAGGCATTAGAGTCATCTGTTGCCGCCATTCATCAACACCGTCTAATCATTGATTTATAGCTTCAGCTCTTTCATTAACAATATCCATAGGATTCTTCCTACTTCAAGCAGGTTGTCTTCTCGGTGGCATGATTAAAGATCGACACAAGCTCTGATACCAACTGATGCAGCGCGTAGTAGGCAAGATATAAAAAGTATAGAGATTGCTCCTCTATGATTGATTAAATCAAACAAAACTTTATGCAATAAACTAAGCTCACTTAACAATGAACATATAAAGCCTATTTATAGGCTTGAAACCCTAAAATAATAGAAGTCTAAAAGTACTAAAACTCTCAAATAAGTAGAATTTAGAAGACTCCTAAAAACTAAGAAAATAACCAAAACTGAGAAACTGCTAAAAACTAGAAAATCTTACCTAAAGCAACTAATATTCTAAAACTGCTAAAACTACGAAAATATAAGATCCAGAAAATACTAAAAATGGAAATTCTTCCTGTATGTCATCTAATCATTGACTTGTCACAGTCCCACTTAGCATAGGTCATGCAATCCCTGACTTGTCACAGTCCCACTTAGAATAAATTCCTAATGCTATTGTGTCTGCTGCATCATAGGTTCAGTCCGTTGGTGAAGATTTTAGGGTATTAAATTTCACTCGTCCAAAACCAAATGAATTTTATTTTCTTCTTCAAATGGTCTTGGTCACTTAGGCTTATGTATGAAGAAAGAACATGAAGAAACAAGAGTAAAATCAAAGAAAGAAGTGAGAGAGAAGGGAAAGCATGGAGAAAAAAACCAAACAAAAAAGAGAAGAGGAATCGTGACATTAAGGACAATATTATCTGCCAACAACTGCTAACTGGTAGCCCAGTTGGTCAGTGCATCTACTCCGCAATGCGGAGGTCCCAGGTTCGATCCTATGGAAGTCCAAATCCAAGAATATTGAATTTGGGTATAAATAAAGTAGTTTATGTGAGTTTTAGACCATTTCATTCGTCGGTTAGGCCATTAATTTCGTGGAGCTTTAGGCCAGTATAATCGGCAGTTATCGTGAGACCAGTAGTAATTCAGCAGTTATCGTTCTTATCACATCGTATCGATTTATTAAAGTCTTTGTAATGACTATTGTAGTCAACATTTAAAGAAACTATTATATGTGGACTATAGGTAATAATACTAAATAGTATTGATAATGATAGTTTTATATTATTTGGAGAGGACAATGCTATCTATGGACTTCTTTCTTTTTTTTTTGTTGAACTGTCTATGGACTTCAATGTCAATAAAATTCTTGAAATTTTAGTAGTATTGATAATGATGGTAGATTTGAAGTCTATGAGAGTCGTCGTCCACTACACTGCCACGTGCCACCATAATCATTGTCAACCACCATGACCACCATTTGTCCATTTATCTCTTTTGTTGATAGCAAGGCCCGGGGGACAAGTTTGACCCTTTAAAATGTTGCAAATGATAAGCAAAAACAGCCGACCAATTTTTTAAATAACTAAAAAAGTGGTATAATATTGTATCCTAAATGCCTCAAACCAATAAAATTCATTTGTGTGTAAAGAATAATTGAGATTCAAGGTTTTTCCCCTGTTTTTCGTCTTCTTCTTCCAGATTTGTCAATAAACAAAACTCCACTAAACCGAAACTCTCCTTCAAAAGTTAACGCCTAATGCAGATTCATTTGATGAAGCTCTCTTTCAGATTGTGAACCAATCAACCATGATACTGAACCAAGTCGTTAGGAAGATGGGAAATGTTATTGAAGTATGGTTGCCATGGAGTGGTTTGGCAAAGAAGAGGATATGCCTAAGTTTTTAAATGGTTCGCTCCGATCATTGCTTAGAAACTTTATATATATATGTTTACATTGTTTGTGTCTTTCGAATTGTTATCTTTTGTGTTTGATCGATTTTATTGTTTATATTTGCATAGTTCGATTGAAATAATTACGGGAGATTTGCTGTTTGGATTCCCTATCGTACAAGGGCGGACCATAATGAAAACTTGTCTGGGTCAGGCCGGATTTTGTAATTTGTCGCCAAATGCAGGGGTAATTTGGTATTTCAAAGGTTTTGATTTTTTTTTTTTAATTTGGTCGAGTTTTAGAGAGGTTCGCAGCTTTAGGAAATAAAGAATAATCTCCGGAGAATGAATTCTTTTGAGAATCCATGTTTTTTTTTACATTCTCGGGGGAGTATTTATTTTAATCCAAAAACTCATTTGATCAAACATTGCCTCCTAATCTTCATCTTCTCTATCACCTTCACCACCACAACTTTCAGCCACCACCATTCCGGCCACCCAAAGTTATCTTATCTACTAAAGGAGCGCAATCATTCCATCATAACATGAAAGAAATTCTGAGATCAACCGATAATATTCAAATTGATATTGTACAAGAAATTTCCAGCCAAAATCTATCTTGATGTAAATAAAATGGGGAATTATAGGGCACTTCATTTCGCTACAATATTCTTATAACTCACTTTGGATGGATTAAGATGCATCGTACTACATCTCAAATAGATCATTCTCCGTGTAAAATTAAGCAGAAAATTTAGATCCAGATTTACACCTGAGATCTGTTGATGGAAAGGAAAGGATTAGTTCATTCAAAATCTAAAAAATCTGATTAGTTTTACAAGGCGAATGATCTAGTAAACCCCTCAGGAGGCAATGTTTGATTAAGTCAATTTTTTGATTAAAAAAAAGAGTACGCCCCTATATCAACGTTTATTGAGTAAATCTTTATTTCGTGGAGATTTTTTTATTCCCCAAAGTCAGCGGCCTTTAGAGAGGGAAAGTTGGGTGTGAGTTCTTCAAGGCGAGTCCTTGAAAGATTGTTTTCTTGTCTTCTATTCTTAAACGCTTGATCTCCAAAATTTGAAGGTTTCTTACTCAACTTAACTCTTTAATCTATAATATATTTTCATATAAATTTTCAGTTTGAAAATGGCCAGTGTTTTGGGGAAATAAGCAAAATTTTCGGGGCAATAAGTTTTGGGTGGAAACAAACTTTTTTTGTTTTCTCCAAACACTACCCATTTCTTCTTCCACCATCTTCTTTCTCACCAACATCAACTCCGGCGGCCATTATTTCCGGCGACAACTCCGGTCATCCATCTCTCTCTCTCTTCATCCCTCTATCTTTTTTCTCTCTCTTCATCCCTCTCTTTCCTTTATCTTCTCTTTCTCTCTTCATCCCTCTCTTTCTTCCATCTTCTCTCTCTTTCCTCTATTTTTTTTTTTTAGATTCTGGCGAAGGGACTCCCCTTCGCCGGACCTCGTCTGGTTTTCCAGACGAGTTGTCTTGTTCTACCAGACGAAGCTTCGTCTGGTTTCCAGACAAAGGGTTCCGGCGAAGGGACCATTCCCTTCGCCGGAACTTAGAGAGAGAAGAGAGAAATACAGAGAGGAGAGAGAGAAGACAGAGAAGAGAGAGAGAAGAGTTGCCAGAGAGGAGAGAGTGAGATCCGATCACCGGAGAGGGAGAGTTGGCAGGAGAAGAAGAGTTGGCCGAAGAAGAGAGATAGGGTGCGTTTGGATCGAGTTTTTTTATTTTCCACCGTCTTCCCCGGAAACTTTTTAGCTTTCCCCAAAGCGGGTGGCCTTTGAAAATTCTAAATTTTAGTTTTTCAACTTTCTCTCTCTAAGGTTTAGGTTTGTGAATCTATCTAGGTTTTGATTTAAAGAGTTGGATTGAAATCAGACAAATGTAAGTTTTAAAACTAAAAAGTCCCAATAGGGTTAGGGTTTATCTTAGTTTCTCTCTTTTCCTATGTAGTTTAGTTTCATTGAAATCAGGTTTATTAGTTGTGAGTTTATCTTCACTGAAATTAGGTTTATGACTAAATTCTAAACCCTAACTCCAAGTCTTAAATAATGAAATTAGGTTCAAGGATAATCAATGAAAGTTTTATTTGTCTTCTTTATTGACACGTCATATGCATTGTTTTTATTTCGTTCAATAATCTTTTCCTCTACTTTTGGTTTCTCTAATTAACTCTTTTTTTTTTTTTAACTTTCTCCAATTAACTCTTTTTGTATCATAGTTCAACAAAAAAAAAAACTCTTGTTGTGTCATATTTCACATTTTCTTTTATTTTGGTAAGTACCAAAATCGGAAAATGATATACTTGTGCTTATGTAGATAACTAGATACAGGCAAAAAAGATAGGTTGTTATGCACTCGATAATCTATGAACAAAAATTTAAAATCGAAACTTTAAGTGAAGAGCTTGCCCCAACTAACTTGTTATCTTGATTCCGCCCCTGCTTTCGTATAATTGACTTGTTGTTCAGACCACATTTTTTCAGTGTTACAGTTTGAACTTCCGTTTTCTAAAAAAGTTTTGAGAACACTTTGTTATTACCCAACTTCATTTTCAACTTGAAGAAGCCACAGGGAAAGGTAGAACTTCATATATTGAAAGAGCAAGAAATCTAACAGAAGAACAATATTAGAGAGAAAAATAGGAAAATTATGACCTTCGATTCACCAAGAGAGATCAAAGAATTCTGTATTATTCTATGATACAAAATTCCCATTAACTACAGTATGTGAACTGAGATTAGTATGGAAAAGGAAATATAGACTGCCGAGTCACCAAGATCTTGAAGATTGAACTCATCTATGATAATTGAATAGCGCTTCTTCCTTGACAGAGAAATGGAGCTTAGTCTACATCCTTAGAAAAACTGGCAATGTCTAGGGGAGCTCGAAACAACTATCTATTTGTTCTAGATAAAATAGAACTCAAGGTCGATGTGTAAAAAGATAAAATTACTTCCTAATGTTACCTCGACTTTTTCATTTATAACTCATCTTTAAGCTCACTTTTTGGATCGACATTGTCCTCTGGAGATGAAGTTTTATCATCTTCCACAGAAGGTTCATCTTGTGAAGAATTCTCCTCCGAAGTTGTTTTTTCAGTCTTCGCCTTCTCTTCTTTGTTTTCAGTTTCGTTCTTCGGAGGTTTCTCAACTTTAGGCTTTGGTTTAGAGATTTTATTCACTCTTGCAACCTATATAAATAAAAGTTTAGATTATCGATACAAGTGAATATCGTGTAGAAGTTATTAATATTTGAAGAAAATTATCAACAATACCTTGTTCTTTAAATCATACACTTTTTCGTAAACATCGTCGGATGAGAATGTTGGAGTACTAAATGGAGAAGTCCTGTCAAAACAAAACGAGCAACCAGCAACTTAATATTTAGGTAAATTCAAGTATAACACGATTAAATCTTCAAGTTCTAATTGATGATTAAAGACTTTCTCCGAAAAAAATTATTCGAAAGTGAGAAGGAGTTGTTCACCAACCCCATTAATATGTTTTATGAGAAGAACCACTTACGTTTTCTGTTCGGCTTCCTTCTCTTCTAACCACTTCTTGAGCTTCTCAGCCTCGCCCCGAACCTGAAAGAGCGTGCCACAATTGTTAATTATAAACATTTGTACCTCGAACAGAGAAAAAACTCAGCAGATGATTGTTAGAATACCTCATTAATTTTATCTTTAGGAATCCAAGGTTTGTTTTTCTCCCAATCACTTATAATCTGCAAAAGTTTCAGAGACGTTAAACAAAAAACTATTCGAGAAAAAAAAAAGGTACCAAGTGGTGGTTCAACACAAACAAAGTTTGTTTCCACCCAAAACTTACCTGTGGAAGTTCACCAAGATATGTTTGAGCATCCTTAGATGCAATTGGTCGTTCAGTAAGCTCCCTTAATCTGTGAATAAGATTGTTAAGATTTATTCTTTAACGATGCACAAATGAAATAACGTGCCAACGCGATGAAGAGTAAGGAAGTGACCTGAAAAATATTGGGTCATATTTAGCTTTTAATAAATCAAGGCGTTCTGTGAACTCTTTTGCATTAGCATCTTCACCATCAGTATATAACCAGTCTTGAGCCTGCAATTACAGAACATTTTGGACTTAGAAATGAATCATGACAGGAAGATAACAACGGAAAGCAAGGTCGTGCAGCGATTAACCTCTTCAAGCTTTTCGATCAAGGATTGACGTTCCTGCTCAGTTGAAATTTTCTCAATCCCCTCAGCTGAATCAAGCTGGTATAGGTTCATTGTTAGTAAATGAGGAATAATCCAGTACTCAAGGTTGCATAACAGAATATGAGAAACTTAAATATATTTAGTTAACAATAAGCAGATTCGAAACACACAAAATTTAAGAGTAAAAGAAGCAGGAGGGCAATTAAGTAGAAAATAAGGAACTATTGGTGATTTCGCCAGATGAGAAAATACAGAGCTGATATTTTGGAGATGGCAGAGGAAGAAAAAATACAAAGAAAGCAAACAAAATTGGCCAATCAAAGAACTAAAACAAGAAACTAACTGGAACCTCTTCAGCACCATGTGGTTTAGGTTTTAGACTTTAGACAAAAATAAGAAAGCTACTAAATCATGATTAAAGAGTTCTAACCTTTTCTCTAGCAGTATAAACAAAACTCTCCAGGTTATTTTTCAGCTCTGCGGTTCTTCTTCGCTCCTCATCCTTCTGGTTCAGAGCTTCCAACCTAAGTTTAGCTTCAGAAAATGATTCATCTGAAAGAGACCTTCCAGCAACCAGTGTTTTATCAACAATCTACAAATAAAAAAAAACAAAGTCAATGTATCAACCATAAATTGAAATTATCGCAGCTAAGACCTAAGTCAATTTCATAAACTTCATCTTCAACAAAATTATAGTCATACATATAGCCAATACCTATGCTCTAGTCTCAGTGACAAGTACATGTACACAATGTATCAGTGATCTCCAAAAACCTCAAATGTTAAGGACTGGCCACTTTATTCCATGTGTTAGTGATTTATTTTCTGGAAGTAATTAATGAGTATGGTTTATTTAAAAGTGTATACCACCATTGACACGATATGTTTAAGACCCTAATCCTACTTAAATATAGACCACTAAGACCAGTAATATAAGGTTTGAAGAATCCATATTTGCACCTTCAGTGGGACCCTAAAGGTTCTCTTCTTTAACTTCTTTTCCATTTCCACGCTTCCAGGCCCTTCAGTATTGGAGTTAGATGTGCTATTTGTTGTGCTGTCAATGTCCACATTGCTTTTGCTCTCTTCTGTTGTGGTTGTGGAGTCAGCATCTGTTGTATTCGCAGTACTTGCTGTGACATTTTCAACGGTCAAAGGGTCCTTTTTAGGAACTTCAACCCATTCTGAAATTTCAATAGTAGCATCTGCTCGATCAAGAGAAAGTATGCCACTTCTGCTGAGAGAGAAATGAAGATTTGCTTTGACTGGAGCTGAGAGGTTACGAGATGAATACCTAGAGAAATAACAAGATAAGACATGATACTTTAAAGTTTAGAGAATGCCAAAAGTAAAATCTTTTTATAATAAATAAGTTTCACTCTGAAACGTATTTAAAAAATTTATCAGTGAGTTCAATAATTGATTTCTCTTACTTTTCACTAGCATCGGTCAAACCAGAAACTGCATACTGGGCGAATATATCAGAAGAAACCCCTGGTGGTAATGCTCCTCCACTCTCATAACTAAGTGAAACTTCAAAATCTTTATTATGCTTAATGGACCTGAAAAGCTGTATAATGGAAGATTTACGAAATTATGAGAAAGAAGTTAAAATTAAAAAGCTTAAACGTCTAGAATCCATATCCCAATTTGTTCATTTCTGTCAAATTCACAACAGAAAAACTATCGAGCTCTTACCTTAATAGGGAGTTTCTTCATTCGTTGTACTAATAACTCTTTACTACTCCCACCAGCTAAATGATCAATACCGATAAATTCGACCATAAAACCATAGGAAGAACCATCAATCATTCCTAGCTTGCGATTCAACTTAATTCCATCACTCAGGTTGGCTGCATGAAGTGCTGCACCAAGTACTATAGCTTCATCAGCATCCAGATGTTTGTCCAAATCATTTCTTCCAAGGAACTCCTGAAGCTTAGCCTGCACAAAAGGGGATGATATGATAAATGGTCTAACAAACATGTTTTTTGATGTATGACGGTGTGTAAGAGGAAAGTGGAATCACGTAGAAGAATGCATGCACATCAAGAGGAGTTTCGATGCACATTTTGAACATTTCAAAAAGTTTAATTGCTAACAAAAAGTTTTGACTCCTTCATCTAAACAATTACTTGTACATAGGAATTCTTTGGACTCGGGCTTCATGAAATTCTAAATTTTACATGCTACATATGGACGTTCCTTAAGCCTATACATACTGTTTCTTGTTTATGCTTTTGCTACTTGATAGTTGTCTTTACACCTTACTGAAAAAACGTGGGGTGTGCAACTAAAGAGAGAAAAGTTTCACAAGGACAACAAGCAGAGAGGGCCAGACGGGGATTATGTCACGGAAACAACAATTCCTAGAACAAACAAACAAGTTCGAAAATAACAGTGACAAGGTCTAATCAAGAGGGGGAGAAGTATTTGGTTGCCAACCATATCTCAGTTCGGAGCTATTTAAAATATGAAGGAGCGCAACCAACACATTCCATGGAACAAAGAAATATAACCATGATAAATGTTTACATATCATAGTTAAAAATAACATATTAGCATGTCAATATTTACCTGTAACTTGGGCACTCGGGTTGCACCACCAATCAGCTCAACTGCATATATGTCATCAACCTTCAGACCAGAGTTATTAATCACTTCTTTCAGAGGAACTAGAGATTGATCCCACAGGTCTCGACAGAGTTCTTCAAATTTCTCACGAGTTATAGTGCTCCTAGGAGAGAAAAGAAAGCAAAAAAATTGAGTATTCATTCAAATTTAAAAATAAAAACAAATAACTGAGTTGAATTAAGGGTGCATTTGATAGTAGGAAAATTTAGTGGGAAAATCGATTTTTCGCTGTTTGGTTGGCCATTTTGGGTGCGAAAATCGATTTCTCGAGAAAAAAAGTGTGAAAATGGTCTAAATTTTTTCCCACCATTTAGATGGGAAAGATGATTTCTCACTTACTATTCATAATGCGCTCTCTCTCCTCTATTTTTAGCATCCGGTAGCTCTTCCCCTCTCTCAGACTCTATCTCTCTCTACAATTCATCTAACCTTTGAGGAAATCTAAACCCAAATTGAAATACGATTAGTAATGGTGAATCTGTTATATGGGAGGAGAGAAACAGAAATAGAAAACTAGGGTTTTCTTCAAAAAGTAGTGGTGAATCTGTTAAATTGTTTATTTATAATGGAGAAAGAGGGATTTCTTCTTCTTGTTCTTGAACTTTCTTGAATAAAGAACATAAAGAAAACAAAATTGTAAGAGAAGGTGTTGAATTTTGTAGTCATGGGGATTAGGTTGAAGCCTCAACAACAAGTTTATGAAATCTGTTAAAGCTTGATAAAATCTCAATCCCCCAAATTTGATGAAATCTTTTGTAGCTTGATCAAATCGATAGAAGAGACATGGTGGTTCCGTCGGCATCAGCAACAACTTTGTCTTCTTCTCACATCGGCATCAACTGAAGCTTGATGAAATCAATGAATTCTTGTCTTCTTCTTCTCTCATCGGCATCAACAACAACTTTTAGCGGTTCCGTCGAACCTTCTTCTCTTATCGGCATCAACAATTCTTGATTTATACAAAGATTTGATTCCATTTTGATGGATTTCCTTCTTAATTTTGGGTGGGTTTCTCTCTCTACCAAATGATGTCAAATTCTGGTTCTGTGAATCCCCAGGATCTTGGGGTTGGACGGTCCTCTTCTGTGGGCACCATTTTTTGGGGCTGGATGGTCCTTGGGGCTAGAAGATGGTCCTCTTCTATGGGCACCAATATTTGAGGTTGGATGACCCAAAAAACCCAAGGCTACACCATTTAAAAAGTCAAATTTAACTATTTTCTAAAGGCACTACGAATTTCCAACTACTCTATCAAACAGTTAAAAACATCATTCCATATGAGAAAAGGTTTGATTTTCTTACTCAAGCATTCCCACATAACAAACATACTCTAAGGGAAAGATAGTAGCAATGTAAAGTAAAACAACATATTTGAATGCTAACTACATTCCAACATGTTCATATCGAAGAAGTCAGAACTCAAAAGTTATATGTCGATCAACAGTACAACATTTTTGGGGTTGTCTATGCTTTTCCTTTCACTGGTGCCAAAATAAAAACAAGTTACTACCAAAATGGCAACCTCGGCTTAAGTTTCACGGCTAGCCTCGATTCTGTTTATTACTTTATGCACAAAGACCTAGATATCACCTTAAAGATTGTTGTATAATTGCCTCCGCTCTATTTAGTTGGGTGCCTAATAATGTGTTCAGCCAGTTTTAACATCATATAGCTACTGATATAAACAGTGTGTTTTCAGGAAAAAAGACATTACTGTCTCCAGGCTACATTTCACCTTACAAAAATAAATTCCTTGAAGCCGCAAGTCATTTTTAGAGATTGGTTACTACTACCGCAAAAGAAGCACGTTTACCCCTGAGGTTAAGTATTTCAACATGATGAACGGGTCTCATTTAGTCAAATCAAAAAGGGTTTAGCTTTACAACAAGAGATTATTTGCTTTTTTTATATGCATATCTGCACTATTTCCACACAACTGTGACTATGCTTAATCTTCTAAGCTTATAACCGCTATTTTGCTTATCAGTAACAATCATTAGAGCAAATCCAGTCCCAGCCTGTCTCAGGCCGAAAAAAACCACTTTTTTACCCAAAATTTTCTGTCTCAGCTCAGCCTAAAAAATTCAACTCCAACCTCAGCCTCTCTTGAGGCCGAAAATTTGTGCATGTGGGAAACACATGTGTGATTTTTTTTGTGGGTGTGTGATCTTATGTATGAGTGAAACATGTATTTGAACTATTTTCGAAATAATTTTTTTTTCCGAAGTCGAAGAATTATACGGAGACCGACACGTTGGTGGGATGTATTTTAATTGTTAATGAGTAGAGTTTAAAAAAATATTTAAACTAATTAAAGTTTGTAAAAAATTTAAAAAGAAAAAAGAAAAAAAAAAGGAGATCTAGCTGTTGGATTTGATCCAACGGCTAGAATCACCCCCAACATGCCCAACAGTCATGTTGGGGAACTTCAGTCGACCCTAATCTTAGGGTCGACTGAAGTGGTCGGTTGGGGCTCAGCCCCAACCGACCGTGACTGGATGGCCTGGCTGAGGCCAAAAATTTGAATTTTTGGCCTTAGCCAGGCCCGCACTGGAGTTGCTCTTACTATCATAACAGTAACAATACTATTATTATTATTATTATTATTATTATTATTATTATTTCTATTCATAAGAAGTTAATAACAATAATAATAATGATGATAGTAATCAATTGACCATGATACTGATGATGGTAATATTAATAACTTAAAGTACTTTAAATTCCACCAACCTGAAGTCACGATCATCATAAACTGATTCAACTGATATTGGAGCCACTGTGTTCGCACTTAAAATCTCTTTTGTTCGTTTAACCTGCTTCTTCAATTTAGCCATTGCCTTGGGGAACTTCCTTACGTCTACTCCACCTCCGACTTGGTTATTGAACTCATCCGCAAAATACTCCACCAAACGTAATTCCATATTCCGACCCCCAAGTTCTGTGTTCCATCTAACATCCTTGACCTGCAACAGTTCAAAGATAAGCAACTAAAAGGACTACCAGAAAAAAATAAAATAAAATAAAATGATACTGTTTAATTGACACTCATCTGTAATACAAGCCTCAAATGTTTCTAGTTCTTCAATAATGACATCGGAATAAAAAATATTATATGAAACACGAGATACTACAAATAACATGATAGCCATAATACAGTAAACCAACATTCTTAAAATAGTTATAAATGACATACAAGATTGAGAAAATCATAAGGATAGTAGCTTAAAACCCCAGATGAGCACTGAACTGTTCCATAAGTACATAAGAGATAAGTAATTTGAGGACAGGAAACAAGATAAATGAAGATTTGAACTCATCCAAAACTAAATCGTGTTGTGATCCTCCACCGCAAAACACGTACATGTTTCGGATTCCCCATATCGCTCATGGAAACCCCGTGAAATAATAGAAATCTAAATTTTGGCGCACCAAAATGACGAAAGTTCAGCCTTATCTTACAAAAAAAACCCACAAAAAGAATACGATGTAATTACTACAAAAATAGCATCCAAAATTTGATTTCCACTGAGCAGCCAAAATGTTACAGATTTTGAATGCTTGCTTAAGATAGAAAACCATCCCCATCTAAAGGATTGATTGAACATTGAAACCGAGCAGGCAGAAAATGTATGAGCTCAAATTATTTTTTTAAACCTAAACTATTTACTAAAAACAGAAATGTCTACGACATAATAAAGTAGATAAAAAGAAATCCCAGAGAAGATAAATGAAAATATAGCAACAGTCTATGCCTAATAACCTTAACATATCGATTAATCTAAAGAAAGATTGACAATTTTTTGGAAAAGGTAGAATCTAACAGCTACATTGTGTATGGTGTATCTAAACTACCCAAGGTTAACAAAAATCGCCTTCCAATAACAAAGTTTGTGCACACAAAAATTCATTATTTTCATCACGTTAACGATAAATAACATATCAAGAATATGCAACATACGAATTCATCGAAACCCAGCAAACAGATAAAACAAGATCAACAAAATGCTAGTCCTGTTAGAATTCTTATTACCCCAATTTAGGAACGAAATTTTACCTGAAATTGGTTAACTGAGACTGTCTTCCCAAATTCCTTAGTATTATAAGCCGAGAAGTAAACAAGAGTAGCATAAGTACTACTCGCACCCATATCATAAAATACAACATATCGTGATTGATTTGAAAAATCCTTATCAATCCCATATTGAAGAGCAGCACCAGAATGCTCATTAATAAGAGCTAAAACATTAATATTAGCTAATTGAGCAGCCTGAATTAAACCCTTACGTTCAGCCTGACCAAAATAAGGTGGAACACTAATAACTGCATCTTTAACCTTTAATTTTGTTTGTAATTCTGCTAAACTTGAAGCATAACTTAAAATCATAGCTACTAATTCTTCAGTAGAATAAACAGTAATACCATCATCAGTTTTAATTCCAACAGTTCCTCTTGAATCTTCAACTAAATTAAATGGTAAATATAATGAATCAACAAGATTTTTAATATAATTAAAAGGTTTTCCAATCATATCACGAACTTGTGAATAAACTTTATCAGGATACCTAGCGCTAATACCAGATGCTTCTTCACCAACAAGACGATCACCATTTTGAAATGCGACTAATGCTGGTGATTTCCTCTTTGACATTTCATTAATGGCTATAGAAATTGGTACATGACCTGGTTTTAGGTTTACAACGGCAACTTTCATCCATTCTGAACCTAGATCTATACTTGAAACAGCTGATTCTGATGAAGGAATTGATGTAATTAAGAGAATTGAAATGATTAACCCTAATTTTAACCAGATCTTCATCTTCGACCCGGTTTTCAAATATCAAAAACAAAACAGATCTAATCTCTCTCTCTCTCTCTCTCTCTCTCTCTCTCTCTGTAAAAGGGTTTAAATCATCTGCTCTCTAAATTCTGTATACAATTCTACGGAGTTCGAAATGTTTCGTCAAGGGTCAACCAATTTGTCTCTAAACTTGCTTATTCTTTATTATAAGAGTAAAGTTAATTGTCGACATAATGACTTGGCATCTGATTATTGGTCAGATTATGTGGCCTTCAATAGATTTAACCACTAGTAATCTTACATGTGGGATAGCATGTCGTTGTGTCAATTTCCTTTGTCATTTTAATAGTTGGGCCGATTGGAAGTGTCCGGGCTTGGGGCATTATTGGGTTCGGCTTGAAATAGTTTGTTCATTGTAGTTAGAAAAATTCTATGCGCACCACCTGTATTTCCACGTCCGTTGCATGAAAAATTACGATTTAAGACACTCCACGAAAGCATAAAACAACAAAAATGATGGAGCTCATAAGAACCAAGAGATTGAAACTAAAAATGAATATAGTAAGCTCCTATCTAAACCGAAATGAAATACTAAGAATCTAAACAATTTTATGGAGCCGGCAAGTGAAGATGAGAAATTGTCGATGTCGAAGAGGGGAAGGTTTTTGGTGTCCAGATAACAAGTTAGAGAGAGAGCCCACGAGAGAGAATGATTTAGAAAGCAAAGGGAAAGACTTGCTAGAAAGGAAAGGGCAAGACTCGTCGTCCCCTTACCGGTCTCGCAGGTATAGTTAACACTGAAATTGTAGAATTCTCTTATGCCAAAGTAGGCATTTAGGTTCCTATATTTATAGACTTTTAGTAACTGATTTACATAGATAAGATTTAGAAAGATATATTCTTATCAAATAATAACAGAAAATTTAAACTTATCTTATGGGTCGAATGAGTCAATATGCTCTATTACCCCCCCCCCCCCCCCCCCCCCCCCTCGAGCTAAACTTTGGAGTCGTAAAGTGAGAGCTTGCTACAAAGGAATTGGTGTCGAGATTTCACCAAACCTTTTGTAAAAATATTCGCAATCTGATTTTGCGTTGGAATGTATTGAACTTGTAGAGCACCTCGATTAACCCTTTCTCGAACAAAGTGATAGTCAAGCTCTATATGCTTTGTTCGAGAGTGTAAAATCGGATTGTGCGCCATATACGTAGCGATTATGTTGTCACTGTGCAGAATAGGAGGAATCTTCATAGAAATACCCAAATCTCGAAGTAAAAATTGGAGCCATGCAATATTAGTCGTTGTGGTTGCCATAGATCTATACTCCGCCTTGGTGCTAGATCTGGAAACCGTCGGTTAGTTCTTCGAGGACCACAAAATTAAATGTGTACCAAAATAAACACAACCACCAGAAACTAACCTGCGCGTATAGGGGTCACCCGCCCAATCTGTTGGGTTATGGTGGTGTCTATTAATATCGTATAAGCGGAATCTCAGACATCTCATGTCTTGACATTAGTACGTCCCAAGATCATCATTCATAAACTAACAGTTAAACTAATAGAAAAGTAAAGATTACCTTAATCGTTATTTTCCCTCGAACCTTTCTAATCAATTAAGCAGACCAAGAGCTACAGTCGTCGCTCCTCCAATTGGGACACCGAACGATGTATTTAATCTCCCTCCTTGAAAGCTTGCTAGCGCTCCAATGGTGTTTGATAAGAAGAACTCCTTCTTCTTGCTTGACTAGTTGGTAGCTTGGGAATTAGCTCACTTTCTCATCTCTACTTAATGTGGTAGAGTAGAGAGAAATTACACACTTTATTCTCTACCCTAAGAGTCTCTATATAAAACCCTAATAAGAACCCACCTCCGATTAAGTTTCCTAAAAGACCCTTTAGAATAAGATTTAAGGAAATTGCCGAAAATAGCAACTAGTTGATATTTTCTCAATTCCTTGAGGATGTGATGTCCAAACCCAGCCAAAATTGGCATATTTAATGTTCCTAACATAAGGAACCGACGCTCCGAAAATCAGCCCAATCCGAGCCCTAAAAGTGTCCGAATCAGTTTAGGCCCAAAACCTTGTTTTCGGGCCTTTTTGCTATCTTTTGCCTAAATTCTCTTTAGGCCTATGAGATATGTTTATGGGACACTCCCATGGTTATATCACACTCCCACTAGTCATATCATCCGATTAAATACCCATTTTTATGTGTACCCGATGTAGGATCCGATCGAAGTTAGCCGCGAATTACTTCGTAATTCGACGATCGTAGTTGGTTTCTAGCATAAATTCTACGACCATCTTCTTCATCAATTGTCCTAGCCAACAAATTGCTCGCATTGCAATCTTGGTCGAAGGACATCTCCTTCAACACCTTCACAATCTACATCGGAGTATGCATTAACTTGAGAATTGAAACCCCTTACTTGAGAGTCAGATTGAGTGCCAAAACATAAACCACGACCAAGAGTGGCCTTTAAGTATCGAAAAATCCGTTTAACTACAGCAAAGTGTTGATCAGTCGGGGCATGCATGTAGTGGCACACTTGATTCACAGAATAACTTATATCTGGTCGAGTTAAAGATAAATACTGCAATCCACCAACCAGAGATCGATATAGAGTTGCATCACCAAGTGGCTGACCATCAGTAATAAATAACCTTTTCCCGAATTGAAAGAGTGTAAACCGGTTTGTAATTAAGCAAATCAAGCTTATTTAATAACTCGAGTGTATAACGAGTTTGAGTCAAAGAAAGACCTGATTTCGAGCGATGTATTTCCATACCAAGGAAATGATGAAGTTCCCCAAATCTGTCTTAGAAAATTGTGCGTAGTGAATTCCCCACCACCATCACTTTGAAAGATTTGAATTTTTGTGGGAAATTGTTTTTCAAGTAGATTATGAAACTTTTTAAAGCAATCAAACACTTGTGATTTAGCATTAATAAAATACTACCATGTAAACCTCGTGAAATCATCGACGAAAATAAGAAAATAACGAAAACCCAAGTTTGAAGTTACGGGTGAAGGCCCCCATAAATCTGCATGTATTTTTGAAATAAGACCTTAGAATTATGAAGAGAACGATTAAACGGTAAACGGTGATGCTTAGCCATAATACAACTTTGACATAAATCATTTGAAATTGAAGGAACATGAATTTTATTAGAAATGATGCGAGAAATGGCACGAGAATGGGGATGACCCAATCTCATGTGCCATACATTATTTCTTATATTTGAACCTAAAAAGCAAAACTTCGAATTTCTACGACTTTTATTGAAGGCCCTAAGAGCTGAAGCTGAACACTGATAAAGCCCACCTTTGTTAAGACCGTGAAGTACTAGCTTCCCCGTTTCCAGATCCTGCACAAAGAACATATCTTTATCAAAAATAACGAAGCAATCGTGATCTTTTGTTAACTGTGATACTGAAATTAGATTCTTTGTAAGAGATGTAACATGGAAAACATTTTTTAAAGTGATGGAGGGAGATGGAGAACCAAGTGTAACATTACCAGTGTTCGCAACGGGCAAGAGAGCACCGTTTCTAATCGATACCTGGTCTTGTCTATAGTAGGATTCATATTTACCATAGTTGTAGAATCACTAGTCATGTGATTCGAAGCACCTGAGTCTGCATAATAATTAGGATCATATGATTCACCATTTTGTTGATGGGCGGTGAATGTCTGAGGAATATCATTTGGCTGGAAATTTTGATCTCCTCGATGGTAACAAAAGAAGGTAGTATGATCCCCACGTCCACAAATTTGACACACAACCTGCTGAAAAGAAGAAGGTGAACCAATAATTGAATTTTTTTGAATAGGTTGTGATTTATTCCCTTGAAATTGATTTTTCCATCTGCCTCTGCCACGACCTCCTTTGGTAGTGAACCGTCCTCCACGACCTCTGCTGGAGTTATAAGATTGACGAACAGGGGTTGAATGTGTTGGAGTAGCAGGAAGAGACTTCGCCATTAAAGTTGTTGACTGAAATGGAGGCGTCAGTGTTTGTTGAACAAGTCGCATTCAAACCTCTTACAAGACCGGGCTATAGCCTAACTAAACAATGGCCTAAAGCCCAACTAAACAATCATCAGACTTTTTGCTGTTTGGTTTGTGAGGAAGAAGATAAGTTAAAGATAGAAAAAGATGAGTTAAATAAACTAGGGGGTCTAAAATGCAATATTGAATATATATGAGGATAAATTGAAAATTGTTTAAAGTATAACTTTAGGTGTGATTCCGTCAAAAGGGAGTCCAAATTGCAACACTGAAAAAAAGGAGTCCAAAGAACAAGTCAATTATACGAAAGAGATACCAAGCAACCAATCTCCCAAGAGAACTGTACTTATTGGTCAAACTGAATTTGACCAGTCAAACCTGTAAAGTTTGTTGAAGCCATTTTTTCAAGTAAGTTAGGTCCTCCATCAAAGACACCTAATGTTGCTTCAAAATTTAGAGTGCTCCCATTTGTGTCATGAATACAGAGCGGTAGTGTTAGAGAAAGTTATATTTTTTTCCTTTCGTTTAAGAACTTGTGGATAGCTTGAGCAACTAACCAAACAGTGTCATAGGCATAAAATGCATATGAATGCAAGCTTGAAATAGCATTCCCCTTCGACTAAGTCTGTCAATCGATATCCGAATATTCGACATCAGATTCTTATCCGTATTCGAATTTAAAAAAAAAAAATCGAAATTTCGGCCTGATACGAATTCAGGTATTACTCATCTGCTGTCTGCTAATCGGATACTGGATACAGATTTACATCAATATTTGATCTAATAAACATCTGTATCCGTTAAGTAATTTAAAAAATAACAAAAATACAAATTTATTAATAATAGTACATAAAATGTATGGTTGGGATTTATCATTTCCCTTAAAGGGAGATGCTAGAGTGCCCAATTTTTTGGGCATTTTAATGCCCAGCTGATGTGGAATCACTAAAAGACAAGGTTTTTTCAAAGTTTGACTACGGTGGGGACCGCTTTTGTTTCTAAATGAGGAAATATTTCACCCTCTAAGTACTAATTTCTAAGTCACTCTATCATTTCCCTTAAATCTAATGGTTAAAAATTAAACCTAAAATACAAAATATTATTTTTTATTTCGGATATTGGATATTATCTGATATCCGTTAATATTATCAAATTTAGAAATTGATATATAATATCCCTCTGATAATTATCGAGTATTGATATATAAATTCTTCTAGTCTTAGGCTTTCAATTTGAAAGTCAAATAGAACCCAAGCTCTACTGCTATTCTGAGTAGGTTAGTCCATCATGGTTGAATCTATAGGCTATTAGGCTGGTGGGATGACATTCATGGATTCGTTGTCATCCTAGATGTTTCTAATTAATCTTGCAAATTCTCAAACAAAGTGCTTTTTGGATGCATGAGACGGTTGTAAACTTGTAAGTTCACTTCAAACTTATTTCGTCATCTAAAAATTCTACCCTATCCAATTCAAACCCTGATGACATTCAAAAGAAGCATGTGGATCCAATTCTACTGTATTCTGGTCTAGCTTCATATTTGCCCACTGGTCTGCAGGCTGCAACCTCATTGGTCTTTCAGTATATGTGCACCACCTTGCAACAATCTTCAAATTGATCCCTTATTACCTTGAATAATGAATGAATGAGAATGAATTCACTCCCTGCCTCACATGTCCGGCTGCTACAATTCATTTGGTTGTATCTGTAGTACCAGGACCAAAACAACGCTATTCATTCGGCTATGGGATTTCAATTACACTAGCAAAATTGGCGGGTTATTTAGACTCAGATTGGGCTAGATGTCCTAACACAGGACGCTAGCTTTACCACTGGCTATTGCATTGTATTGGGTAATTCTCTCGTCTCTTGATGTTCGAAAAAGCAACCCACAGTTGCAAAGTCCTCAACTGAAGCGAATACAATGGATATCCTTTCTTCTAACTGAGCTTTCTATTCCCATCTCTCGACCCTTTGTTATTTACTGTGACAATCTTGGAGCTAAGAACATTGCCGCTAATCCAATTTGTCACGCCAGAACAAAGCATATCGAGGTTGATTATCATTTTGTTCGAGATTTGGTAACCTCTGGTTCCCTTCTTACGCAAACACATTCCAACTACTGGGTAGCCAACTGATCTGCCTAGTGCCTAATAAGGGTTTGTCGAAGGCTCTCTTTGTCCCTCTTCACAACAAACTTCTGGTTCTTTCAGCTCCTTCAGTTTGAGGGGGCATGTTAATATAGAGGACATGTAGAAGACAGTGTTCACAAGGTGTAAGACCATATGAAATAGCAAAGATGGATCGTGGGTGCCTAACAATATAAATGGGTGCTTAGAAAAAGATGTATGTGCTTATAGCTTAGCCACGTTGATAGGAAGTTAGTTACTGGTTAGAGAATAGTTTGCTACTTTAACAAACTTTCTCAACTAACTTTCATGAAGGAAAATCTCATTGAAAAAGCTATATGGGTTGGTTTGGATTGGGTGCTTAAGAAATTCCTCTGCCTAAAGCCCACATGTATTGGGAAAGAATAAGTCTAGGCTGATTGATTTTTCACTTAATAAGTGAATATCACTTGTAAGTGGGGTCAAAGTAAGTGCAAAAAAGTAAGCTCCAACTTGGAACTTATCTTTTTGCACTTACCTTTTAAGTGCTAAAAAAGACATTTTTCTCCGAATATAATAATTACCAATATATTTATAACTTAATAGAAAATCTTAAACAATTGATAAGTAAAATATTTTTTTATGACTTTAGTTATGACTCTTTTCCTTCTTCGCTAATCCTTCACCTAAGCTTTTCTCCTAATTTTTTTCGCATCTCTTCCTTCATTAATCACAGAACCACTCAAACTCTATGACGCAACGTAAGTTTTTTCTCGTTCATAATTCTTAATTATTTGAGGTTAATATTTTCAACACAAAGTATTTATAAACCGTAGTTATCTTGTATCCAAACTCGCGAGCATAATGAATTAGCATGAAATGCTAAAATGTAACTACTTTAAGGTCAAAATAGACAATTTCTCATTTTTATGACATTTATAAATTTACATAAAAACAAAAATCAAACACTTAGAAATGATGGAAACCAACGCCATAGCACTTACAAGTGATATCACTTACTCTTACTAAGTGATATCACTTACTAAGTGATAGCTAGCACTTATAAGTGCTAAAAAATCAAACACCCTCTAAGTTAGAGAAAGTCTGGGAGAGAGAGAAAAATCTCATCTTTTAGATAATCAAAGGTTGTGAGAGAGAGAGAGTGTGTTTAAAGAGTTTTAGAGAGAGATGAATAGTCTTGTAGAGAGAGATATATTGGGTTCATGGCTATCTCTGCAAACATTTCGTTCATGAAACACCTGAACAACGTTATCTAGCACTTTCAAGTGAGAAATACCACCATCAATTGTCAAAGTTTCTTCTTCAGAAAGAGGTCTACCAACGCTATCTACCCCATTTTCCATAAAACCCTTATTCACTTGGAAACCCAAGAACAAAAATAAACACCCAAATCTACTAAACCATCAAAAACTAAGATCTGAACAAACCCCTAATAAACTAAACAACAATAACCCAAATTCACTAATCAATTACCCATGAACCCAGAAACAACAAAGGGTATATATAAATGTTATTCATAGAAACGATTAAAACCCTAGAAATGCATATGAAAGATAGACCGAAACTTAAGAGATTAAATACAGATTATTAGTTCATGGATCTGAAAAAACCTATCACCTTATCTGTTGTTTCCCTGGTTCTCTTTTCAGAGAATAGTTCTTAATCTTTCTGTTTTTAACAAAACAGAGTACACCCGCTTTTGTTTGTCTTTCTATCTCTTAAATCAGAGAAAGAGTTATCTTCTAACAATTTAGATAACAACAGTGATTATAAAAAAGAAAAATCAAATGTAAAATATCCGAGTCGAGGATACCTCTGTCATTAAGACAATTTACACCCTGTAATCAGTACCAACAGTAATGGTGTATGTCTCCCAGGATAAAATGGATTACCTATCAAAGTAAAGATGGTACCTCTTAGTTATGATAGTCTGACGAACTTGGTAAGTAACATGAACTTCTGAACAACGATCCTTAAACTTTAATGCTTGAAAATGAATGCTCAGAAATGCAAAACACTAATGATTTGTTTGTTGAATTCTCATGGTATTTATAGGGGTATTGACACCACTTCGTATGGGTGCCTATAGAATGGATGCTTCCCAACAGTCATATTTGACTGTTGGTTTTTGGGTGCCATGTTGACCGTCAGATCTTAACGGATCTATTAAGATCTCGCGCATTGAACGCCCACCGTTAGATCATCAACGGATCTATCTTAAGAGAGCCAAATATCCTGACCGTCAGATCATATCTATGATCGTAAAATCCAAGGCTCCAATCGCTCCTTGCGACGATGCGTACGTGCGAAGTGCGTGCGGGCGCCTCTAAAGCGCCCAATGCGCCCTAAACGCCCATTCGCCCACGCTGCGCGTGCGTGATACGTGGTGCAAACCACGCCAACCATCCCATCATCCCAACCAATCTATTATTAGTAACATAAGGAAAAGTCTACATAAGGAAGTAGAACTTTCCCTATTTTTCTAATACGGTACTAATAATAAAACTACACGTTGTAGTTATCCCTATATTTTTCCGAAGTAAATCAATGATAACTCATTCATATGAAATCGGATTCTGACAAACTTTATGTCTACATTCAAGAGCTCGACGAGACGAATCCAATGGTCCATCCTGATCTTGATTTGGACAACGTTTGGTTGCCCAAATTGACAAAAAACAGATCCGGTTTCTACATTATCAAATTAGGGTTTTGAAATATCATTGAAAAGGTTTATGCTTGAAGTAAACAAATAAGATGGTTTTTGAGATATCATTGAAAAACCCTATCACCTTATCAATTTTTTTTATGAAATACAGGAATATTTAGTGAAATTGTGAGTTTTGGGATGATTTTCAATCTCTCTTTAAGCCTCGCCTTAATCTAAGGGGTCTTTTAAAAAAATTAATCAAGAACTGAGAGAGAGAGATGGATTTAAACTTTAAAGAGAGTTTTAGAGAGAGAGAGGGAAAGGAATAGTCTTTTAAAGAGAGAAAGTAGAGTTATTAAAGTCCGTTCTCATTTTTTTCTCTAAAATTTTTCCCTAAAAAAATGTAGCTCCCACGTGTAAAGTTTGTTGGAGTCTTGTCCAAGTGGATAAGACGGTCCAACAGACGGTCTAGATGGGACGGGTCGTCTAGGCGCGTTGATTTGAAAATGAGTCGGCGTGGCGGGGTTCAGAGGTTTATTGCACAATGCTAAACATAATAAAACAGTATTTTTTTACATCAACATTATACACCCAACGAGTACTATAAAGTGAGTACTATCGTATCTTGCTAATTTCTCTTATCAGGTGGCGCGCGCCGCCCGTGCCGGTGTAATCGACTTGGATCTCAAATGTGCGGGCCACGAACACGGCGGACTCGGGTTTTCCGAATGAAAATTTTGCTCAACTGCCCCTATGCAAGGGGACTTCAGCAATTTTGTCCCCTCATTGCAAAACTGCTGTCTCTGGGGGTTCCTCCTTTTAAAAAGAGTCTGTGGGTATATAGACCAAAATAATGTTAAAAAAAAATTTATGATCCAATCTTCCCAAAATATGGATATTTAGTCTTTTTCCATTATGGACACAATAACCCATTCTTTATGAAATAACTACCGTCCATGTCCCTACTACAAAAATCGCGGGATTTTTAATTTTCCATGGTGAATTTGGAAACTACATTTAATGTGAGCGTGATTTGGGGGGTTTAAAGCAGCTAACGTATAAATCCGAAATTGATTTTTCTCTCTCTTCTAACCGTTTTGGAAAGCAAATCTATTTCCAAATCGATTCAAAACAAAAATCTTAACCAAATCAGTTTTCTCTCTCTTTACAGATTTGGAAACCAAATCAATTTTCTCTCTCTTACTATGTAATTTTTTTTCGATTCAAATCAATTTTCTCTCACTTAACTTTCAGATTTGGAAATAGAATATTTTCTTGAATCAATTATGCGTGATTTGGGGTTTAATATACAAAACGTATATATCACTTTCTCTCACTTAACTTTTAGATTTAGAAATAGTAAACTTTTTTGTGATCATTACAATAGCATTTGTTTTAGTTTTTACTCATACATAAATACACATCGAATACAAATTATGAAACAAATACGTAAATTATGTGTTATTTATGACGAGGAAACCATCATTATTCTTGTATACAACGTAATTTATCAAACGTATGTGGGTCATGTTCAATAAATTACAAATAATTTTTTTTACATTACACATCGTTTACATTCTGTTACAAAAAAAAATACAAAATCTTCTCTAGTTCAAAAATGGTGCCCATCCATGTACTCTCCATTGGTAGTCTTGAGCAGGACACACAACAGTTACACTATATGTCGAAGAGCTAATCCAAATGCTTTTGCACCACCAGGAAACAACTGACCAACTTCAGTAAATATTTTATCCCAGCCATCCGATTTTATTTTCGTTGACTTACTTTGATTTGATGATTCTGTTTGAAATTCCATCTGTTATATCAAATCTATACACATAAATACACATACGTTAAACAAAAAATCATATATTGTATTATGAATTACATGTACAGTTCCGTAAATTATGTATAATGTTTGTAAAATTTTAACAATATTTGAAGGGTTTGAGTGGTTTTGTAAGCTTAACAAGGCTACTGTTTTGGGTGAAAAGTACGCGTAATGGTGAATAAATAATACATAATTTATGTGCACTTATTTCAAAGTACATGAGATTTGGTAGTGAAGCGAAGTTGTTCTACTAATGAAATGAGTACTGTTTTGGGTTTAAAATACGCATAATTTTCAATAAATTACCCATAAGTTATGAACATTAATATAATATTTTTGATATTCCTGATAAAGTATGGATAATTTGTTACAAAATACATATATTATGTTTTCCGTTATAAAAACATTGTACTGAAGATGTTTGAGTAATTTACTATAAATTATTGGAATTTATCAGAAACTACATGTAATGTAGATTCTGTTATGAGGAACCGTACGGAAAAACGCCGGTTTCATAAATCTGTACGGATTGAAAATGAGATTTGAAGAACAAATGTGAATATCATTAAGCTTAAACAACAATCTAAAGATATATGATATGATGATTGATTACAATAATAACATACTCGATTTGAAGGATTCAGAAAAGAAAATAAACATCAAACATTCGAAAAATAATGAATTAGTAAACAAATCTTTGAAACTTTTACTCAAAATCATATATGATCAACTTTAGAGAGAGAGAATCTGTTATAATAAACTAAAATAGAAAATTGACTTCAATAATGTGTTTTACCTGATTAACGATGAAGAAGATGATTTCAGAAGCTTGATTTTTTTATGAAGAAGATGATTTCAGCAGCTCTAATGAATATGAAACGATGAAGAAGATGATTTCAGCAGCTCTAATGAATATGAAACGATGAAGAAGATGGTTTCAACAGCTCTGATGAATATGAAACAATGTTTCTGATTTAATGGATGATTTCCAGAAGATTAAGATGTAGAGAGAAAAAGAAAACCATTATTTTGGTTTCGGTTACAGATTTATAATGAAGATCACGGTTTCTTTGTTTAGAAACGTGATTGGAGAGAGAAATTGGGAGATAAAAATGGAAAAGATATTTGGTGAATTAGAAGATAAATGTGTTTTTATATTTAAGGAAGGTTAGTTTAGGTATTAAAATTTATTATATATTCTAGGGATTTGTGTTTTCTCTCTAGATTAATCCAAATGGACTAGATATCCATTAAGATTAATATTTTGGTTTTTAAACTCTTTATGGGATTAGGGAGGATTAAAACTGCTATTAGGGGGCGTTTTTTGGTCTATATGCTCATAAATTGTTTTGAAAAAAGTAAAATATTTTTTCTATTTGAAAAGTTGTATTATCTTGATTGAAATATGTTACCTTGTCTTATTTATACAGTACCACACAGACTTGAATACTTTTTTTTTTTTTTTGATGAGAGCAGACTTAAATACTTAACTAACCAGACAAAAAAACTTAATTTAGGCCTACATGACATGAGCAATGCTGCCTTGCCTACCATGGTTTTATGATTTCGTGACATATCCAAATTTTTTTTAGTTGAAAGTTGAAATATGTTTTTCAAACAAAGGCAATGGTTATTTGGACCAAAGTAGTATTTAAAATAGGTAAAAATATGTTTCACAATTATTATATTCCAGTTGAAATATTTATTAAGAAAAGTAACTTTTGTGTAGTGATACTTAAACTCAAGCTATAATATTTTTTCTATCGGAGTGTAATTCGATAAAATTTTATATGAAAGGATTTTTTCAATCTTTCTAGAAATATACACTTTAATATTTTTTTTTCAGAAAAAAAAAGCAGTGTCTTTCTTCGGTTTCTTTTTGCAATCTGAGTTGCAAATCTCGCAAATGCAAGGTTGTTAAATTCAAATAGAGATAGATTGAGACATTTTAATAATATTATGAGAATAGACCCACATGGGAGAAGGCTTATCTAGCAACCAAAAATATAATGTCTATGTCCACACGTATGGTTTTTCACATCATCCGAAAAAAAAAACATGTTAGGGTAACCACGCCACACGTAACGGGACGTGTGAGAATAGTCTCATATAATGTTTAGGTCTTCGATCCTCTCCACTCATTGCAAATTGATTTTGAATTGGATGACCACAAACTTAACAAGTATAAACGATAATTATTTCAATAGAAAAATGCAAACATGAACGATAAAATCGATCATACACAAGATAACAATTCAAATGAAACAAAAACAATGTAAATATATATAGATAAAGATCCTAAGCAATCATTGGAGCAAACCGTTTAAAAACTTAGGCACATCGACTTCTTTGCTAAACCACTCCATCACAACCATACTTCAATAAAATTTCAAGTCTTCATAACGTTTTGGTTCTGTATCATGGATGATTGGTTCACTATCTGGTCTGAAGGAGAGTTTCATCAAATGCATCTGCATTAGCTTTTGGAGGTGGGTTCCGTCTGATGGAGTTTTGTTTATTAACAAATCTGGACCATAAAGAAGACGAAAAACAAGAGAAACCCCTTAGAATCTCTAATTGTTCTTGAAATATAAAACGAATTTTATTGGTTTGAGGCATTTAGATACAATATTGTACCACTTTTAGTTATTCGAAAAAGTGATTGGCTATTTTGCTTATCTTTTACAACATTTTAACTTAAACGCCGTGGGCTTGAGGAATAAAAAAAATTCTCCGCTGAATAAAAATATTGGTTCATGAACATATTTTTTTTTTAGTCCAAAAATTGACTTGATCAAACATTGCCCCTTTATCTTCTCTCCCTATCTCTCTCATCATCTCTCTCTCATCATCTCTCCCGTATTCTCTTATTATTTTTCCTCTATAACTGAAACTATATTCAACAAGAAAATAAAAATCCATGGTAGAAAATGATCAAAACAAACCCTAGAATCAGAACTAGAATGAGTTTTCTAACATATAGATAAGATAGTTTAGATAGTTTTAGATACAGAAATCGGCAAATTAGAAGTAGAAGGAATGAAAAAGCTATAAAGAGAACTAAAGGGGGTTAATTGAAGTAGAGATTGAAGAGATACTAGCTCAATGGAAATATGAAGAAAAGAAAGAGAAATCAAAAAGTGAATTCTTCTTATCATTAATTCTTTAGTTTTCTTGATTTTCATTCCAATCTTATTTATTTACTTATGGCATAAACCTTTTAAATTATATCTCAACACCCTAATTTGATAAGGTGATTGGATTTTTAAGATCTGTGAACTAATAATTTATTTTTAATCTCTCAAGATTCAGTCTATCTTTCATATGCATTTTTAGGGTTTTTATAGGTTCTATGAATAACTGTTATATACCCTTTGTTGTTTCTGGGATTCATGGGTTATTAATTAGTGAATTTGACTTATTATTGTTTAGTTTATTAGGGGTTAGTTGAGATCTTAGTTTTTGATGGTTTAGTGGATTTGGGTGTTTTTTTTTCTTCTAGGGTTTCCAAGTGAAGAAGGGTTCTATGGAAACTAGGAGTCTCGTCCACTATCTAATTTCTATTGAAGTCGAAAATTAAGAAGAGAGAAGGTAGCAGTGAATTAGAGGGGAAAGGGAAGAGGTGGCAATAGTGGTGGTCAGAATAGTGGTGGTGTGAAGTTGTGGTGGTGAATGTGATAAAGAAGATGAAGACTAGGGAGCAATGCTTGATCGAGTGAATTTTTAGACTAAAATAAAATATTTCTCCGAGAATTTACAAAAAAACATGAATTCCCTATAGAATTTATCCCGCAGAGGTTATTCTTTATCCCCCAAAACCGCGGCTATACTATTTTGAATATTGAGGTGTACTACTATAGAATTACTTTTTTTGACAATTTCTTTTTGTTATCAATTTTTTTGGGAAAGAATCAAACTTGTCCAAACACATTACTATCAAGAAAGGAAATAAATGGTGGTTGACAACGATTATGGTGGCAGTGACGAAGAAGAAGAGGAAAAAACCACATATACTCCAAATTAAAATATGAAAGAAGATCACAAACTTATGCAGAAGCAGTGGATGAAGATTCTCATAAACCTCAAGTCCATGAAAATTTTTCAAGATTTTTATTGACATTCGAGAGTCCGAAGATATCATTATCCTCTCAAAATAATCTATCAGTATCATTTAGTATTGTCACCTTTAGTCCATACTCCATAGACAGTATTGTCCTTAATGCGACCCTCTTCACTCTTTTGTTGCTCATATTCTTTCATGATCCTAAGTTACCAAGACCATTTGAAGAAGAAAAATAAAGTTTGACAGGTTTTGGATGAGTAAAACTTAAAACCTTAGAATCTTCACCATTGGACAAGACATTTGAAACTACTCTAGGTCATAAGTCGATCCGAATGCGCTTGAGATGTCCCAGACTCGACCAATCCGAATACGTAGTGCGACAATTTTTTTTATTCGTACCACATTGTACGTGAAACATTCAAACATCAAAATTAATGAGTAAGGAATATTTACATACCTCATTAGAGACCCGTCCTTGTTCCTTTTATTAATTCTTTCTAGAGTTTCAATAAAAACAAGATAGAGAAAATGGAGGTTGCTTAGAGACCCGTCCTTGTTTGTTTTTTCATTGTGTAAATTTAACTTGTCTAATTTGTCTCAACTACAAAGGCCTAAAACCTCTTTCTATAGAGTGTTCGGGTCAATGTTCATTGACCCAAGTCCAAATAACTAGCCGCCCTCTAATAGAATTTCGGGCGGGTCTTCCTACCATTTAACCCATTCAGATTTTTTTTTCAATCAGACTCGGAACATTTGACGATTGAATGGTTAATTCGGGTTGGTTTTAGGTCTTTGTAGTTCAGACAAATTAGAGGAGTTAAATTTACACAATGAAAAAACAAACACTAACATAGTGGTAAGATGAAAAGATCAATGGATTACTTTTCTTTTTATATATGTGAAATTTTTATACACATTATCTTTTTTTTTTTTTTTGTTGAAATTGTTTCTATTAATTAAACAATAAGCATTCTATTACAATATAATTTAGCAATGAAGTAAGGGATATTCTTCCAAGACTGAGTTTTATTCCTTTTCCTCGCCCACTTTGCCAGCTTGTCTGCCACTTGATTCGATTTCCTGTTAATATAAGAAAATTTAACGGATTCCAACAAGGGAATGATTTCCATTGTTTTTTGTATATTCCTTTTGGATTGCCATTGAAGTTCATTTCTATTTTTCTGTAAGTGATGAATCACGTTGATATTGTCACTTTCTATTATTATTTTCCTGTAGTTGTGGGATAAAGCCCATTCCAAGCCTTTTAATATGGCTAAAGATTCGCATTCCTCTGCGTTTCTGCTTCTAGTTGTTGATGCTAGAGCTTCCATGAATGTAGACTCATTATTGTGCATAACGAGGCCGACACCTGCAATTTCATTAATATTCATAAATGATGCATCTACATTTATTTTGACCCAGCCACTCACTGGCGGAGTCCATTTGTCTTGCTTCTTATTGTTATTATTTTGGGGATTCCTCGGGTATTGAGGAAAATTCTTTATCATTGCAGTTATCTGTTCTAGAGAGTTGATTTCATGCTGAAAGCAGTGATCACATCTAGTTTTCCAAATATTCCATATTATTGTCGCCAAATGTGTGCCGTTGTGGATTCGACTATCTTCTGGTGAATCTTCCCAGGAGAAAATCCAATCCCGAATTGAGGTGATACGTTCGGAGATGATATTGAAGTAGAACCAGATGTTTTTCGCCAATGGGCAATGAAGAAGTGCATGTTCAACCGTTTCTACCACGTTGCAGTTGGGGCAATTTATATTATTATCAATGTATTTTCCTATTCTATCCCTTACTGGGAGAGCGTTGACGCATATCTTCCAGATAAATAATTTAATTCTAGGCACCACTTGGAGGGACCAGATGAAGTTCCAGTTAGGTGCCAGGGGAGGAGGAGAGTTCATGCTGGTGGTTAGATTGTTGTACATGGATTTAACCGAGAAATTACCTGATTTGGTCAGGGACCACCTAAGCTGGTCCTCATTTGTGTTGTCTATAGGGATGGCTAGGATTAAATTTTTAATGTTATCATCGAATGTTTGGTTTAAGAGATTAATATTCCATTGATTTGCCTCTATGAGTTGTGAAACTTTAGTCAGTGGAGAGTTGTGTATATTTTCTGGGGGGTTATTAAGCGTTGGGATCCAATTGTCTTTCCAAATCTCTATGTCCTTCCCATTTTGAACTTCCCAAAACGAGTGTTTGTCGATGTTATTAAGTTGTTTGCTAATGTTTTTCCAATGCCATGAGTGGTGAGATTTCGCTGGAGTTGGGCGATCACTTTTATTATAATATTTAGCTTTAAGGAATTGAACCCAAATAGCTTTGGGCTCAGATTTGATCTTCCAAGCTAGTTTACTTAACATAGCTTGGTTGTCCAAAGTCGTGCTGTGAATTCCTAGTCCACCCATCTTCTTGGGTGTACAAATGGACGCCCAACTTTTAGTACAAATGCCCTTGGACCTACCCCACCAAAACGACTTTTGCAAAGTCGTTATGCTCTTGCTTATGCCTTTGGGAAGGGCAAAGCATTGCATTTGGTATCGGGGTACAGCTGCCGCTATTGTCGAAACGACTATAGTACGACCAGCCTGAGATAAGAAATTATAATTCCATTTCTCTAATTTATTTTTAATTTTATCGATAATGTCATTAAAAACCTTCTTTTTGTTAGCTCCTATGAAAAGCTGGGCCCCTAGATATTTTTCCGACGTGGAAGCGTATTTAACTTTTAATGTTTTAGTAATTAATCTTTTGAATTTTGGGTGTGAATTCTTAGAATAGAAGATGTTAGACTTGCTATAGTTAATCATCTGGCCAGATGAGTCGCAGAACATCTTAAGAATGGACTTGAGAGTGTGGATGTTCTCTAGGGAGTTTCTTCCATAGATGATGCAATCATCTGCGAAGAGAAGATGAGATATGCTGAGATTGGGATTATTGGTGGGAAAGCCTATGAATTGGTTGCCATTATGATTCGCATTGATCAGCCTACTAAGAGCTTCCATGGCTAAGGTAAAGAGAAAAGGAGAAAGCGGGTCTCCTTGTCTTATGCCGCGCGAAGGGTAGAAGGTGGGGCCCGGGCGACCATTAACCAGGACAGCCATAGAAGAAGTAGAAATGCATTGAGAGATCATGCGAATCCAATGGCTTGAGTATCCCAGTTTACGCATAATCTCCGTCAGGAATTTCCATTCAATTCTGTCGAATGCTTTAGACATATCTAATTTCAGACCAAAATACCCAGTAGCACCTTTTAAATTTCTAAGGGAATGAATAATCTCCTGGCCTATAATGACGTTGTCCGTGATTTGCCTACCAGGGATATAAGCTGCTTGATAGGGGGAAATTATGTTTTTGAGGGAAATCTTCAATCTATCAGCTAAGATTTTAGTGATGATTTTATACGTCGTATTGAGCAGGCTGATAGGTCTAAAGTCTGGTGGGTTTTGTGGAGTCGTGGTCTTAGGGATAAGGCAAATATGGGTGTGATTAGTCTCCAGAGGGAATTCCGCTGTGGAGAAGAAGTCTTGCACTAGTCTCAGGGTGTTATTGTTCACTGTGTCCCAGTTGGTTTGAAAGAAGTATGGGGGGTACCCGTCCGGGCCCGGGGCAGCTTCTTTCTTTAAGTTATTTATGGCCCTCTGGATTTCCTCTTGGTCTGGGATTCTGTCTAGTTCTCTACTTTGATCTTGGGTGCATAGAAAATAAAATACAATATATCTAATATTACATTTGTTTTATAGAAACTTAGGCAGTGCAAAAAAGAAAAGGAGGAGGACAAATTGGCAAATTCGAATCCCAGAGAAGGTGAAATCTTTGATTATTTGAATTGAGATTATTAGGGTATAAATAAGGGGAAATTGGCCAAAACTCCTTAAGAAATTATGACTTTGGTTAAAAAGGATTCATCAAAGTTTTTTAGGCTTCACCTCCCTGATGGCAATTATGTAATTTTCAATTTCAGTAAAAAGACCAACCTAACCATAGTCTAAGAAAATACCTTGCAAATACCTTGCACTGCCTTGCAAACACCTTGCACTGCCTTGCAAACACCTTGCAGAGCCTTGCAAACACCTTACATGGTTTTTGCAAACACCTTGGATAGCCTTGCAAACAAATTGCAGAGCCTTGCGAACACCTTGCAGAGCCTTGCAAAGCTTTGCAAATACCTTGCAGAGCCTTGCAAACACCTTGCAGAGCCTTGCAAACACCTTGCAGAGCCTTGCAAACACCTTGCAGTGCCATGCAAATGGTTTGCAAATTAGTTTTTGAATTGATTTAACATGAAATTTGTTACAAATTATTATATTTTGTCTAATAGAATGTTGTATCGAAAAACTAGCTAAAACCCCTACAAATTCATAATAGTCATTTTATAAGCTCTAGCACCATCATTTTACATTTCTTCGAAAAATTTCCAAAGCTTTCATGAAATTCTCAATTTGAACATAAATACCAATTATGATTGTCCAAGAAAAAATATTTCTCATAGGCATTTCATCTAACAACTTTATAGCTATTTCAACCAATCTAAGTCTTGTATAACCAACTAACGTTGCATTCCAAGCAACCACATCTCTTTCAAGCATTTTATCAAACACATTGCTTGCATCAACTATACTTTCACAACTTCCATATAAATCCAACAAATAAGTTTGAACATAAACAACAAAACTAACAAATTGTCATCCATCATTCATAACTCAATGAAAATAAAGCAATGAAGAAGTTGAATTATACCTTGCAACACTATCAATTTCTCCTTCCATTGAAAGTATATAAAACTTTCTCTCTCTAGAATTTAGAACCAAAAACTAAATCAAGCCCCTTAAAAGCCTCTTCAAACAACAAGCAAATAGATTAAATCACCAAAACCTAAAAACATCAACCTATCTTATAACCAAAATCGATTCAAACCCCAGAAATTTTAATCGGCGTCGACAATCCAACTCGGTTCGGTCATGAGAAAAACTCAAATTCCTGATTTATTAGTTAGATTATTACTAGGTAATTCTAATTGAATGAAGGGTATTTTTGACTCTTAAAAAGTTGGTGCCTTTAAAAATGTCCTTCAAGCCTATTTTTATAACTTACTTGGGGCCTAGCTAGTTAAAAAGATGGGTTGTCTTTTTAACAAAAAAATACTAGAAATTGGGCCTCCGGCCCAATTTCCTGTATAAATAATGTAGTTGGGCAGCTTGGGCTTTAGGCCATTGTCTAGTTGGGCTATAGGCCCGGTCTTGTTTGAGTTTGAGTGGGCGGTTATCGAGTTTATCACATCTATGATGCATCAATGCCAAATGTAACGACTAACGTAGATCGTAGTCGACTTCCAAAAACAAATGTGGGTAAACTATTAGATATTCCTTCCATTAAGTCATTTATGATCTTTGTTTCTCAAAAAACTACCAAAATTTGCAAGGATTAAAATAAGTATGCCATAAGTGGATGTGGATGACTCACCAACGGAATGTGAGATCCTATCCTCTTAAATAGATGAGACACACTTTGGCACAACAACCCCTTAGGTAAGAAAAACTAGAGAGAGGAGGACAAAGATGGATTGCTTTGGATGTAAAGGAATTTTTGTTTTCATTATGACAACTCCGATGCCAGCTCAGTCCAAAGGAGCTCCAACTTGGGTGCCCTGGGGTTGGACTCCCGGTGCTCAAATGTGACCGTTCTCCAACGGTCATATGTAGGTGGATCCCCTAAAAAAAGATCCACCCAATCAATAATGTTTTAAACCTTTTTTTTCTGAAATTTTATTTTTATCTAATTTTTTTTAAAACCTTAACTGTTTAAAATATATTTTTTTCAATTCTTTCTCTAATTTTTAATTTTTTAACTTTCAAATTTCTTTATCTCTTTAGAATAACTAGGGTATATCCCGTTCCCCAGGACACAAATGTGACAAAATTCTAACTCTAATTTCACTCGACTTTCCATATTTAATGTTGACCCTAATTTTTTGGTATCATTTTCTTTTGTTTCATTTTCTTAAATTAGTTATTATTTTATTGAGAGAGATATTAGTTTCTTTTTCTAACCTTTGAAATCTTTTTTTTTTTAAATTAGTTATTATTTTATTAAGAGAGATATTAGTTTCTTTTTTCTAACCCTTGAAATCTTTTTTTTTTCTTAAATTAGTTATTTTTTTCTAAGGACACTATTATTTTTTTTCTTCAAATTGGTTATTTTATTTTTAAGAAGGACTATATTTTAAATTTTGAGAAAGACTTCTAGACAATATCTTTTATTAAAAAAAGGATGTTTGTCCCAGTCATCGTTATCCCTTTTGTTTTATTATATATACATTAGGGTATATCCCGTGCCCTAGGGCACAGACACTTGTATCAATCAAATATTACGAAATTTATTGATATATTTTATTGAGAGAGAGATTTTTATTAGTTATTATTTTTTTTGTTTCTTTTCTCTTAAATTAATTACTATTATTTTATTGAGAGAGAGAGATTTTAATTTCTTTTTTTAACCCTTAAAGTTTATTTTGTTTATTTTTTTTAAATTAGTTATTTTATTTCTAAGAAGGAAAGGATTATTGTTTTTTAAATATGTAATTTTATTTCTACGAAGGACTATATTTTAAATTTTGAGAAGAGCTTCTAGACAACATCTATATAATAAGGGAGGAGGGTATCTTTCCCCTCCTCCCAACGGCTTAGATTTATGCTTGGACATTTATATCAGACGGCCTACATACGTTTTTCCGAGATTAAATGGTTGTGATGTGCAGTATAAACCATCCAACGGTTTAAAATGAGAAAGTAAAGAAACAAAGCATCTTGCAAAAGATTCTTTTTTTTTAAAACACCCATCTTCCCAAAACCCGTTCTCTCTCATTTCTCCCACGCAGGTTTCTCTCCCTCCCATTCTCTCTCCTCATCCTCTTCACTCCATACAACTTTCTCTCCCAAGGTTAGAAACCTCTCCTTCTATCTTACTGCATCGATTTGTATTTAGGGTTTTGATTTCTAAGTAAACAGGGTCATTTTTAACTCATTTTGGGTATCTTTCTCAAAGTATTTCTAAGTAATTAGGGTTCTCTAATTTAGTAACAGATTTCTCAAAGTATTTCTAAGTAATAAGGGTTCTCTGATTTAGTAATAGATTTTGTACCAAGTCATTTTGTGTTTAGGGTTTATGAGAAAAATTAAGTAATAGATTTTGTACTAAGTCATTTTGTGTTTAGGGTTTAGGGTTTATGACAAAAATTAGTGCTTAACCTAGGTATATTACTTTTCATCTCCCACTTACACTATCTCAACCTCTCTCAGACAGAAAATAGGTTTAGGGCTACAAAATAGAACGAACCTCTGCTTTTCTCTCTCGCTCTTCACTTTCACATCAAATCGGTTCAAAATTTTGATTTAGGTTATCCAATAGAAAAGATTCTTCTTCTTAGTGGTGCCTAATTTTTATATCCAAAGATTCTTCTTCTTAGGGTTATCAAATCGGTTCAGAGTTTGAGTTTTATTAAATTTGTTTGCGTACATCATTGTGTTTTTAATTGATCTTTGAGTTGATGTTATATCGAGATTTTGAGTGGTGCCTAATTTTTATATCCAAAGAACTCTTTATGCAGGTAGGATTTGGCATCATTACTTCAGGAACAAAGCTTACTGAAGCATCTAAATCGCATGTTAATTTGAACTCTGAAGCTAATCCAGTACTTTGGCTTCATTATTTCAGCAAAATAGGGTAATATTCATTCAACTTTGGCTTCAGTACTCCAGGAACTAACCTAATATGGTTATGTCCGCATTGGTTGTGCTTATGTTAGTAGCAGTTTTAAATTCATAATTGTTTTTTTGGATACATGCCTCTATTTTCTGCTTGAAGCGCCATTGGAAACTCAACTCATAACCTATTATATTGAGTAAAATGTCTGACCGAGCTTGAAAAGTTAATGTTATATCTCAACTTTCTTCTCTTTAGATTTCAAGTATCTCCTTGAGTTGTTCCAAAACTCAGGTGATGTAGCATAGTTCGCTCCTACTACTTATATGCTTTCTTTATTTACATCTCTTTTTTACTGTGTTCAAGTATGGTTTCGTTTTAGGCTTAGTAGTGAAAGATTGTAGCATAATCTTCTAAGTAATAAGGCATTAATATAACAAAGTATTGGCCAAATGGGCGCTGTTAAAATTGTAGTGATAGGGTAGCTTAGATATCTTAGTTTTCTTTAATTGTTTTAATTCATTTTCTCCTTCTTCCTAGGGTTTATGAGATCTTTGTGTTAGTCGTTTCCGAAATTGAGACTATGATATCGAGTCAATTAGATTATTCCTCAACCGACTCAATAATAAGTTATTATTCTTTTTCTTTGTTCTTCTTTACATGTAGACCTTGGTTGAGTTTTATGATTTCTTTGTTATTTGGTTCCGCAACAAGTTCCATCTACATAAATGGCCTCTCCATTTACAGTAATTTCTTATTTTTCTCTATTGATCTCTATTCTAAATATTTTAATCTTTGGTCGGAAAAATCTAATTTTCTTCTTATATGTTTTTAAGAACAGATGAACATCTAGGCATTCAGATGAAGATGTAAATGCTTTGATCTCTCTGATAAGAAAATTTCGAGAAGTGTATGAATCTCTTTATTGTTGTTTCATATGTCTGTTAGCTCCGGAATCTGATTTTAAAACACATTCCTTTTTATTTATTTAAGGTATTTATTTTGTTTTCCTTTTTTTTAACAGGGTTTGAAGAAGGTGTATGTGACAACAACGCCGAACTGATACTCCAAACTTTGTAAACTCCCTTTTTTTCATGAACTGCAATTAATTTTAAACTTTTTTGATTAGTTATGTCTACAGACTCAAACACTTACACCGATACGTAAACACCATGTTTTAGTATAGCTATAGGTGATCTTCGTCCTTTGTTGTTAGAGTTTGAGACTTTGAGTCAGGTTACCGTACAGAAGGGGCTCTTAATTCAGATTCTTCGAGTCAATTTAGATTTACACTTGAATTTCAGATATGAATCTAGAATAAGAAACAAACACTATTATCTTCTATGAATGTCGGTTATAGCAATAGTTTGGACTTTTTTTTGTATGTTTGCAGCTTGACACAATATTTGAGATAATAGTATTTGTGCTGTCACACAAGGATCACCCCAAGTTCAAAAGACAAGGTGATACCTATTTGCCGAGCACACATTGACTCGGACCGAAGCCTTTCGTGGGTTTCAGTTTGTGTTGTCTTATTTGGGCAGTAGGCATGTACCCATCAAGGCCAACTTGGGAAAGTTGTGAAGTGTGGTAAGATGGAGTTTTTCGTTGATAAAAAGACCGTGAAATTAACTGCGATCATGATATATTGTGGTGGTATTGTTAAAATTAATATCAATACGAATGTGCAGATTCATTCAAGGCGGTGTATGATGAGGATTGTCGATGTACCAGAGGCCATTCATGAGAGGAAAGCTATACATGCATTTCAGCGTGGGGTTTCCCGACTCTTGGGACTCCAGGGCAGTGCAAGGCACCGAAGACTGTGTTTAGTTGTTTTATGCATTTGAAAGAACTGTCCGTGCCCGTGGGGCACGGGTTACACCCTCGTACTTTATTAAAAAAGGATGTTTGTCCCAGTCATCGTTTTTCCTTCTGTTTTATTATATAGATATCAAATTTTTATTTTATATCTGAAACTAATAATTTATAGTTGAAAATAGAAATCAAACACCAACACGCATACATCGAACACACACATAATTTAGTAGCCTCTATTAAGAGCCGATATTAGAGTTGAAAAAGTTAAGGGCTCCCAAAATTGGGATCCTGGACCCCTACATTGGCTTGCCCTAAGAAGGTAAAAGTATATATATGGTTGGAAAACCGTAAATGTCCTAATTCAACTTATAAAAACACAAAAACCACTAAATTTGACAACCATTAAATTTAAGTGATTAATTCTTTTTGAAAACGTTGCTACAAGGTCAGAAGTTCTGCTCTAAATATGGTCTGAAGAGGAAGTGGTAGGTCATTCCTCCAAGGCTTTTGGTATAGGAAGAACACTATTTAGTAAAGGCAGTGCGTTAGAAAGGTCAATTTATGTATTTGCTCTCCTTTACCAAATTAGTTAAAGGAGGGTGTTATAAGGATCATTTAATAAATAGTGCCAAAATAGAAGGACTTAGATAATAATTAATAAAAAATCTAATAGTTTATTCACTTGTAGTTTCTCTCACATAAACAACCAAAATCCTAATATCGTCACTACTATCAACATCACCATTAGTATTAAAAAACTTGCAAAGTTTACTATCACTGTAGTCTTAGTTTCGAGCTTTTAATGATGCCTCAGGATCTCATAGATGAGGAACCACCGTTAATGAAGGAGGCAACCTACATCAAAAAAGAAGATTCTTTTGGCTTAAACGTAGATATCGACTTAAACGAAACCATCGACTTAAACAAGGGCATCGACTTAAACGAAGTTATCGACTTAAACAAAGACATTTATAATGAAGATAATATGTCTCAGGTAAAGAAATATCATTTTTCTTGTCTTCCTCTATGACAAATATTTTAGGGTTTTAGGTCGTTTTTTTTCGTAAAGAATTTTCGGTTGGATCGACTGAAAAAGATAACAAATTTCAGTAGGGTAGGCTGAAAAAGACAACAAATTTCGGTAGTAACAGCTGAAAAAGATGACAAATTTCGGTTGGATCGATTGAAAAAGATAACAAAATTCAACCGGTCCCGCTGAAAATAGTAATAAATTTCGGGTGAGATGGCTGAAATTAGTCTATTTTTTTAACCGCTCTGGCAGAATTTTTTAAATTTTCAGTTAGTATTCATGAATTTTTATTTATGCTAAGCGAAATTTCTTTTATGTAAATGTCACTTATATATTTTTTGAGTTACATCCTTGTTTGTATTCTTCATTGCAATATTGATACTTGAAATCTTCAAAAGTTACTTTAATAAGTGTTAAAATCATACAAATCTATGGAGAAATCAAACAATAACAAGAATTACAAACTCTCTATGGAGATGAGTGTTGTGTTAGTCATCTAGGATTTAGGTATCTTTTTCATAGAATCAAACAGATTTAGGGCTTTTCTCCTTTTCAAGATGTTTATCTCTCTCTTTGATTTGATCGAAGATTTTAGGTCGAACATGATTTTCTCTTCTCTCTCGAAGGTTTTTAGTCGAACAGGAGGATACTCTCTTCTCTCTCTTTTGGTTCAAAATAGTTTGATGGGAGAGAGTATAAATTTGGGATATTTAAAAAAAAAATGTCTATCCCTCTTTATTCTAAAAAGTGTGCTCTCCCTATCTAATGCACTGCCTTTGCTAAAAAATGCTCTTCCTATACCAAAACCCTTCCTCCAATGTTGATATGACACATCCTCTTCCACTACATATGAGGGTCTAAGTAGTAATTTCATTTGTTTAAAATTTGGTTATCAGAGTCTAACAACCGCATGACTCATGTAAGGAATCAAGAATATCAAAAGACAAGAAGGTTAAAGAACCTAAACTACAACTCCATGTACCCTGTGAGAGTGATAATGGCAGTGTTGATAATTTTAGTCTTTTTCTATTTCGATGAGTAGTGGATTTATTGAGTAATTATCCCTAATAAGTCAATAAGAATTATTTTGTTTTAAATTTTGGTAAATATTTATATTTTGTTAAATAAATTACCTTAACAATGTTGTTCTCGTAAAATATAATTATAATATTATTGTTTTAATGAGAAAAACAACTAATTATAATGTTTTTCATATTGTTGAAAAAATGGGTTAAACTATAAAAAAAGGTTTAAAATTGCAAGAAATATTAGAACAAGTAAAATTATTTTCTGATAACACTTTATTACAATAATAAATAGTTTATACAGGAAAAATTTTGTGATAAAATTGTTATTTGAAAAACCCATAAGTAGGGTCAACTTACACATTATAATTAATTTACAACTTCATATACCTTTTTTTTTTGTTGAAATACAACTACATATACCTGATTTAGTACTTGTATTTGTTAGAGGTGCTACAGCCTACATGGTATCAAAACCTTTATTCTTATCAAAGATTTCAAATTATTATAAGTTTTTATTATTATATGAAAATTATTATTCTGAACGAAAAATCCCATCTCACAGATGGATATTGATCGTGTAATTCTAATCAAATTTTTCGAAGGATTATGAGTTGTTATTGTTATATGAAAATTGTTACATTAAATGAAAAATTTCCATCTAGCAAATCAAAATTGATATATCGTATTTCAACATGTGATCAGAATCACTCCGCATTCTGTCTATACTAACATTCTCGATTTATTCCATATAGTCGTTTTGAGGTAAATTCCGGTGTTACTATCACACATGTGGTTCATTGTGGACAGAAACTTACCAGCATACTGGGCAATGTTATATTTTTTGGTAAATAAATATTTGGCTCTTCAATAGCAATTTTGTCTTTGAATTATTAGGTTGTCTTTCTCCGTAATTTATTTATTTTTCTTTTTCTAAATTTTATTGAGTAAATATAGTAATATGAGTCACAAATAGATATTGTTGTGGTGAGGATGTACTTGGCATAGAAAATTTGGTAATAAACTACAGTAATTTTTCTTTCTTAATTTTCTTTGTGATAATGTATTAACTAGTTTATTATAACAATTGAGTAATATAAAATAAGAAAAAGAAAATTTTGAATTAGTCGTGTAAAAGTAACATTTGATTTATTATTGGTTACGCTCACCAACGAATTTACTTGGATATCCTGTTTACAGCTTGCACCACGACTTCGACCGTCACTCGTGACTTTAAGGTGCGCAACGTTATGGTTGATCATCCATTTAAGACCTTCAAGTATGGCTCGTGTTTTGTCTAATTAAACTCTACTTAAAGTGATTTTGTGTTCCATAAATAAATTACTAGAATTGGAGGCATCAACATAGAGTGATTTGTAATTGTCACTATTGTATTCAAATTCAGTTCACATTTCACATATGAGAATCTTAACTAACTGACTTGTCATATGCTTGATTTGTAAACAAATAAAAATGCCCCATTAGTTTTTGTTATATAACAATGTCTTTACTAAGTAGAAAATTATGGGTGAGGTAGTAAACAAACTAACTAGGTAAACATCAGAGTCAAAATCCCATACATCATTTTCAAGACTAGGTTGGGCTAAAAACAGCTTTTGATCTGCATACTAATATTGCTGTGTTATACTCAATAAGATGGGTGATATGTGATGGTCAAAAGATTCTAATCTTTTTCTTTAAGAAACTAAACACACAAAAGATGTGAGTTTTTTTTACACTAGCATGTTCTTAAGTAAAAACAATGATACACAAAAAACATGCATAACAAACCTTCATAGTCATTGTCAAAGACACAATATGTATGAATTTTTACTTTCTTATTTATATAGAAGCTAGTGTTTTGAGAGAAAACACAGAGAAGATAAAACGCTTAATGTGAGAGAAGATAGGATTATCGACCTTACGAAGAAACTATGGATGAAATTAACTGCGATCAATATGCGAGTTCAGACATCGGCAGATCATGTTTGTATATATATCGTTGAGGAACTCAAATCCATGTCTCGAAGTCCATATGTTCCTACAACTGTCTCGATCGGGCCAAACCACTTCAGAAATGAAAATACGGCGTTGAAACAGTGTAACAAGCTATATGTTATAAACAATCTCTTAATCAAGACAGAAGGAATACCACATCAAGTTATTTTAAATCATTTGGTAGAAAGAGTTAAGGAGATAGAAGATCAGTGTAGAAAATGCTACTCCAAATCTTTCGACGATATATCAAGTGATGAGTTCGTGGAAATGCTTGTGGTTGATGGAATGTTTATCCTAGGTATGTTACTTAAGGAACATTTGGGTTATCCGGACACTAATGATGCATTTTTTATTAAGTATTATGCTTCTAACATCCAAAGAGATTTATTACTAATAGAAAACCAAATACCCTTTCTTGTTCTACAATGCATTTCGCCTCTTATAGTAGAAACATTAAGAAGTCGGGTGGATGGGTTCTCTTTAAGTAAATCTATTCAGAGATACTATAATAAGTTGCAACCTAGGCAAACGGAAGATTTATTAACCAACATCCAAGGAAGCCACTTACTCGAAGTGCTTCTTAATTCATTTTACAATTCTTCACCAACTCTTGATGATATAGGTTCCATAAGACTCAATACAGTGCCTTGTGCTAGTATGCTATATGAACTCGGAGTCATATTCAAACCCGTTGTTTCTGAAACATCATTCTTTGGTATAGACTTTAACCCTAACGGTTTATTTATTATACCCACCCTCCTTGTCGACAACATTACGGAGTCTTTTCTGAAAAACATGATTGCATTTGAGAAATTTAAGGATGTAGACAGTGTTTATCATCCTTTTTCTTCGTATGCTCATTTAATGGCTTCACTCATTGTGTCTGAGAAAGATGTTGTTCAATTGGTTAGTGATGGTATCTTATCTATTACGGGTATGAGCAACAAAGAAGTTGCGGATTTGTTCAAGAATTTGCTTCGAGATGTAGTACACATAGAAAGTCACTACCATAAAATTTATCAAGAAATTTCCAAGTATAAGGAGAGTCCATGGTCTACATGGAGATATTCGTTGATTAAACAACAATTACGGTATCCGTGGAGGATTGTAAGATTCTCAGCCGCTACAGTATTGCTCTTCATTACCATCACAACTTTGGTTTACCAAATTCTCTCTTATGTAGTTCACCACTCTTGAATCAGGTACTTTTGAATTATATTATGGCTATACATCTTTACTTTACTTCTCTGTTTATATTATTGTTTCTTCTTATTAACTCATTTTATGTACAGATATGAATTTTGTGGGTAGATTCGCTGCAAACCCTCACGAGATACATCTCGTCCCCTAGAGGTAATCTAGAGGTTCAAAGGCTTGTTGCACGTGCTAAGTGCAACCGCGATTCCTGCGAAAGTGAGTTAGGATATATGTTGCTTCTTAGTTTAACACCTTTTGTATATATAAGTTATTTAGATATTATCATTTCTTCTACCTAGTTTAATTAGATGATATTTAGTCTAAAATCTTCCTCAAGTATTTATATAGTATTTGATTTGGTTAAAAAAATTCGCAATATATTTCTATTATATGCTTATCAAACTTAAGAACTTATATACTTGGAGCTCGAAAAGTAAACAAATTTCTATTAGATGTTATTACACTGATCACCTCTGGCCGCACCAAGGCCAAAGGTGATCAGTGATGGTCAAAAGATTAGGTTGGGCTAAAATGATGTATTTCCATACATCATTTTCAAGACTAGGTTGGGCTAAAAACAGCTTTTGATCTGCATACTAATATTGCTGTGTTATACTCAAGAAGATGGGTGATATGTGATGGTCAAAAGATTCTAATCTTTTTCTTTAAGAAACTAAACACACAAAAGATGTGAGTTTTTTTTACACTAGCATGTTCTTAAGTAAAAACAATGATACACAAAAAACATGCATAACAAACCTTCATAGTCATTGTCAAAGACACAATATGTATGAATTTTTACTTTCTTATTTATATAGAACCTAGTGTTTTGAGAGAAAACACAGAGAAGATAAAACGCTTAATGTGAGAGAAGATAGGATTATCGACCTTACGAAGAAACTATGGATGAAATTAACTGCGATCAATATGCGAGTTCAGACATCGGCAGATCATGTTTGTATATATATCGTTGAGGAACTCAAATCCATGTCTCGAAGTCCATATGTTCCTACAACTGTCTCGATCGGGCCAAACCACTTCAGAAATGAAAATACGGCGTTGAAACAGTGTAACAAGCTATATGTTATAAACAATCTCTTAATCAAGACAGAAGGAATACCACATCAAGTTATTTTAAATCATTTGGTAGAAAGAGTTAAGGAGATAGAAGATCAGTGTAGAAAATGCTACTCCAAATCTTTCGACGATATATCAAGTGATGAGTTCGTGGAAATGCTTGTGGTTGATGGAATGTTTATCCTAGGTATGTTACTTAAGGAACATTTGGGTTATCCGGACACTAATGATGCATTTTTTATTAAGCATTATGCTTCTAACATCCAAAGAGATTTATTACTAATAGAAAACCAAATACCCTTTCTTGTTCTACAATGCATTTCGCCTCTTATAGTAGAAACATTAAGAAGTCGGGTGGATGGGTTCTCTTTAAGTAAATCTATTCAGAGATACTATAATAAGTTGCAACCTAGGCAAACGGAAGATTTATTAACCAACATCCAAGGAAGCCACTTACTCGAAGTGCTTCTTAATTCATTTTACAATTCTTCACCAACTCTTGATGATATAGGTTCCATAAGACTCAATACAGTGCCTTGTGCTAGTATGCTATATGAACTCGGAGTCATATTCAAACCCGTTGTTTCTGAAACATCATTCTTTGGTATAGACTTTAACCCTAACGGTTTATTTATTATACCCACCCTCCTTGTCGACAACACTACGGAGTCTTTTCTGAAAAACATGATTGCATTTGAGAAATTTAAGGATGTAGACAGTGTTTATCATCCTTTTTCTTCGTATGCTCATTTAATGGCTTCACTCATTGTGTCTGAGAAAGATGTTGTTCAATTGGTTAGTGATGGTATCTTATCTATTACGGGTATGAGCAACAAAGAAGTTGCGGATTTGTTCAAGAATTTGCTTCGAGATGTAGTACACATAGAAAGTCACTACCATAAAATTTATCAAGAAATTTCCAAGTATAAGGAGAGTCCATGGTCTACATGGAGATATTCGTTGATTAAACAACAATTACGGTATCCGTGGAGGATTGTAAGATTCTCAGCCGCTACAGTATTGCTCTTCATTACCATCACAACTTTGGTTTACCAAATTCTCTCTTATGTAGTTCACCACTCTTGAATCAGGTACTTTTGAATTATATTATGGCTATACATCTTTACTTTACTTCTCTGTTTATATTATTGTTTCTTCTTATTAACTCATTTTATGTACAGATATGAATTTTGTGGGTAGATTCGCTGCAAACCCTCACGAGACACATCTCGTCCCCTAGACGTAATCTAGAGGTTCAAAGGCTTGTTGCACGTGCTAAGTGCAACCGCGATTCCTGCGAAAGTGAGTTAGGATATATGTTGCTTCTTAGTTTAACACCTTTTGTATATATAAGTTATTTAGATATTATCATTTCTTCTACCTAGTTTAATTAGATGATATTTAGTCTAAAATCTTCCTCAAGTATTTATATAGTATTTGATTTGGTTAAAAAAATTCGCAATATATTTCTATTATATGCTCATCAAACTTAAGAACTTATATACTTGGAGCTCGAAAAGTAAACAAATTTCTATTAGATGTTATAACACTGATCACCTCTGGCCGCACCAAGGCCAGAGGTGATCAGTGATGGTCAAAAGATTAGGTTGGGCTAAAATGATGTATTTCCATACATCATTTTCAAGACTAGGTTGGGCTAAAAACAGCTTTTAATCTGCATACTAATATTGCTGTGTTATACTCAAGAAGATGGGTGATATGTGATGGTCAAAAGATTCTAATCTTTTTCTTTAAGAAACTAAACACACAAAAGATGTGAGTTTTTTTTACACTAGCATGTTCTTAAGTAAAAACAATGATACACAAAAAACATGCATAACAAACCTTCATAGTCATTGTCAAAGACACAATATGTATGAATTTTTACTTTCTTATTTATATAGAACCTAGTGTTTTGAGAGAAAACACAGAGAAGATAAAACGCTTAATGTGAGAGAAGATAGGATTATCGACCTTACGAAGAAACTATGGATGAAATTAACTGCGATCAATATGCGAGTTCAGACATCGGCAGATCATGTTTGTATATATATCGTTGAGGAACTCAAATCCATGTCTCGAAGTCCATATGTTCCTACAACTGTCTCGATCGGGCCAAACCACTTCAGAAATGAAAATACGGCGTTGAAACAGTGTAACAAGCTATATGTTATAAACAATCTCTTAATCAAGACAGAAGGAATACCACATCAAGTTATTTTAAATCATTTGGTAGAAAGAGTTAAGGAGATAGAAGATCAGTGTAGAAAATGCTACTCCAAATCTTTCGACGATATATCAAGTGATGAGTTCGTGGAAATGCTTGTGGTTGATGGAATGTTTATCCTAGGTATGTTACTTAAGGAACATTTGGGTTATCCGGACACTAATGATGCATTTTTTATTAAGCATTATGCTTCTAACATCCAAAGAGATTTATTACTAATAGAAAACCAAATACCCTTTCTTGTTCTACAATACATTTCGCCTCTTATAGTAGAAACATTAAGAAGTCGGGTGGATGGGTTCTCTTTAAGTAAATCTATTCAGAGATACTATAATAAGTTGCAACCTAGGCAAACGGAAGATTTATTAACCAACATCCAAGGAAGCCACTTACTCGAAGTGCTTCTTAATTCATTTTACAATTCTTCACCAACTCTTGATGATATAGGTTCCATAAGACTCAATACAGTGCCTTGTGCTAGTATGCTATATGAACTCGGAGTCATATTCAAACCCGTTGTTTCTGAAACATCATTCTTTGGTATAGACTTTAACCCTAACGGTTTATTTATTATACCCACCCTCCTTGTCGACAACACTACGGAGTCTTTTCTGAAAAACATGATTGCATTTGAGAAATTTAAGGATGTAGACAGTGTTTATCATCCTTTTTCTTCGTATGCTCATTTAATGGCTTCACTCATTGTGTCTGAGAAAGATGTTGTTCAATTGGTTAGTGATGGTATCTTATCTATTACGGGTATGAGCAACAAAGAAGTTGCGGATTTGTTCAAGAATTTGCTTCGAGATGTAGTACACATAGAAAGTCACTACCATAAAATTTATCAAGAAATTTCCAAGTATAAGGAGAGTCCATGGTCTACATGGAGATATTCGTTGATTAAACAACAATTACGGTATCCGTGGAGGATTGTAAGATTCTCAGCCGCTACAGTATTGCTCTTCATTACCATCACAACTTTGGTTTACCAAATTCTCTCTTATGTAGTTCACCACTCTTGAATCAGGTACTTTTGAATTATATTATGGCTATACATCTTTATTTTACTTCTCTGTTTATATTATTGTTTCTTCTTATTAACTCATTTTATGTACAGATATGAATTTTGTGGGTAGATTCGCTGCAAACCCTCACGAGACACATCTCGTCCCCTAGACGTAATCTAAAGGTTCAAAGGCTTGTTGCACGTGCTAAGTGCAACCGCGATTCCTGCGAAAGTGAGTTAGGATATATGTTGCTTTTTAGTTTAACACCTTTTGTATATATAACTTATTTAGATATTATCATTTCTTCTACCTAGTTTAATTAGATGATATTTAGTCTAAAATCTTCCTCAAGTATTTATATAGTATTTGATTTGGTTAAAAAAATTCGCAATATATTTCTATTATATGCTCATCAAACTTAAGAACTTATATACTTGGAGCTCGAAAAGTAAACAAATTTCTATTAGATGTTATAACACTGATCACCTCTGGCCGCACCAAGGCCAGAGGTGATCAGTGATGGTCAAAAGATTAGGTTGGGCTAAAATGATGTATTTCCATACATCATTTTCAAGACTAGGTTGGGCTAAAAACAGCTTTTGATCTGCATACTAATATTGCTGTGTTATACTCAAGAAGATGGGTGATATGTGATGGTCAAAAGATTCTAATCTTTTTCTTTAAGAAACTAAACACACAAAAGATGTGAGTTTTTTTTACACTAGCATGTTCTTAAGTAAAAACAATGATACACAAAAAACATGCATAACAAACCTTCATAGTCATTGTCAAAGACACAATATGTATGAATTTTTACTTTCTTATTTATATAGAACCTAGTGTTTTGAGAGAAAACACAGAGAAGATAAAACGCTTAATGTGAGAGAAGATAGGATTATCGACCTTACGAAGAAACTATGGATGAAATTAACTGCGATCAATATGCGAGTTCAGACATCGGCAGATCATGTTTGTATATATATCGTTGAGGAACTCAAATCCATGTCTCGAAGTCCATATGTTCCTACAACTGTCTCGATCGGGCCAAACCACTTCAGAAATGAAAATACGGCGTTGAAACAGTGTAACAAGCTATATGTTATAAACAATCTCTTAATCAAGACAGAAGGAATACCACATCAAATTATTTTAAATCATTTGGTAGAAAGAGTTAAGGAGATAGAAGATCAGTGTAGAAAATGCTACTCCAAATCTTTCGACGATATATCAAGTGATGAGTTCGTGGAAATGCTTGTGGTTGATGGAATGTTTATCCTAGGTATGTTACTTAAGGAACATTTGGGTTATCCGGACACTAATGATGCATTTTTTATTAAGCATTATGCTTCTAACATCCAAAGAGATTTATTACTAATAGAAAACCAAATACCCTTTCTTGTTCTACAATGCATTTCGCCTCTTATAGTAGAAACATTAAGAAGTCGAGTGGATGGGTTCTCCTTAAGTAAATCTATTCAGAGATACTATAATAAGTTGCAACCTAGGAAAACAGAAGATTTATTAACAAACATCCAAGGAAGCCACTTACTCGAAGTGCTTCTTAATTCATTTTACAATTCTTCACCAACTCTTGATGATATAGGTTCCATAAGACTCAATACAGTGCCTTGTGCTAGTATGCTATATGAACTCGGAGTCATATTCAAACCCGTTGTTTCTGAAACATCATTCTTTGGTATAGACTATAACCCTAACGATTTATTTATTATACCCACCCTCCTTGTCGACAACACTACGGAGTCTTTTCTGAAAAACATGATTGCATTTGAGAAATTTAAGGATGTAGACAGTGTTTATCATCCTTTTTCTTCGTATGCTCATTTAATGGCTTCACTCATTGTGTCTGAGAAAGATGTTGTTCAATTGGTTAGTGATGGTATCTTATCTATTACGGGTATGAGCAATAAAGAAGTTGCGGATTTGTTCAAGAATTTGCTTCGAGATGTAGTACACATAGAAAGTCACTACCATAAAATTTATCAAGAAATTTCCAAGTATAAGGAGAGTCCATGGTCTACATGGAGATATTCGTTGATTAAACAACAATTACGGTATCCGTGGAGGGTTGTAAGATTCTCAGCCGCTACAGTATTGCTCTTCATTACCATCACAACTTTGGTTTACCAAATTCTCTCTTATGTAGTTCACCACTCTTGAATCAGGTACTTTTGAATTATATTATGGCTATACATCTTTATTTTACTTCTCTGTTTATATTATTGTTTCTTCTTATTAACTCATTTTATGTACAGATATGAATTTTGTGGGTAGATTCGCTGCAAACCCTCACGAGACACATCTCGTCCCCTAGACGTAATCTAGAGGTTCAAAGGCTTGTTGCACGTGCTAAGTGCAACCGCGATTCCTGCGAAAGTGAGTTAGGATATATGTTGCTTTTTAGTTTAACACCTTTTGTATATATAAGTTATTTAGATATTATCATTTCTTCTACCTAGTTTAATTAGATGATATTTAGTCTAAAATCTTCCTCAAGTATTTATATAGTATTTGATTTGGTTAAAAAAATTCGCAATATATTTCTATTATATGCTCATCAAACTTAAGAACTTATATACTTGGAGCTCGAAAAGTAAACAAATTTCTATTAGATGTTATAACACTGATCACCTCTGGCCGCACCAAGGCCAGAGGTGATCAGTGATGGTCAAAAGATTAGGTTGGGCTAAAATGATGTATTTCCATACATCATTTTCAAGACTAGGTTGGGCTAAAAACAGCTTTTGATCTACATACTAATATTGCTGTGTTATACTCAAGAAGATGGGTGATATGTGTTGGTCAAAAGATTCTAATCTTTTTCTTTAAGAAACTAAACACACAAAAGATTTGAGTTTTTTTTACACTAGCATGTTCTTAAGTAAAAACAATGATACACAAAAAACATGCATAACAAACCTTCATAGTCATTGTCAAAGACACAATATGTATGAATTTTTACTTTCTTATTTATATAGAACCTAGTGTTTTGAGAGAAAACACAGAGAAGATAAAACGCTTAATGTGAGAGAAGATAGGATTATTGACCTTACGAAGAAACTATGGATGAAATTAACTGCGATCAATATGCGAGTTCAGACATCGGCAGATCATGTTTGTATATATATCGTTGAGGAACTCAAATCCATGTCTCGAAGTCCATATGTTCCTACAACTGTCTCGATCGGGCCAAACCACTTCAGAAATGAAAATACGGCGTTGAAACAGTGTAACAAGCTATATGTTATAAACAATCTCTTAATCAAGACAGAAGGAATACCACATCAAGTTATTTTAAATCATTTGGTAGAAAGAGTTAAGGAGATAGAAGATCAGTGTAGAAAATGCTACTCCAAATCTTTCGACGATATATCAAGTGATGAGTTCGTGGAAATGCTTGTGGTTGATGGAATGTTTATCCTAGGTATGTTACTTAAGGAACATTTGGGTTATCCGGACACTAATGATGCATTTTTTATTAAGCATTATGCTTCTAACATCCAAAGAGATTTTATACTAATAGAAAACCAAATACCCTTTCTTGTTCTACAATGCATTTCGCCTCTTATAGTAGAAACATTAAGAAGTCGGGTGGATGGGTTCTCTTTAAGTAAATCTATTCAGAGATACTATAATAAGTTGCAACCTAGGCAAACGGAAGATTTATTAACCAACATCTAAGGAAGCCACTTACTCGAAGTGCTTCTTAATTCATTTTACAATTCTTCACCAACTCTTGATGATATAGGTTCCATAAGACTCAATACAGTGCCTTGTGCTAGTATGCTATATGAACTCGGAGTCATATTCAAACCCGTTGTTTCTGAAACATCATTCTTTGGTATAGACTTTAACCCTAACGGTTTATTTATTATACCCACCTTCCTTGTCGACAACACTACGGAGTCTTTTCTGAAAAACATGATTGCATTTGAGAAATTTAAGGATGTAGACAGTGTTTATCATCCTTTTTCTTCGTATGCTCATTTAATGGCTTCACTCATTGTGTCTGAGAAAGATGTTGTTCAATTGGTTAGTGATGGTATCTTATCTATTACGGGTATGAGCAACAAAGAAGTTGCGGATTTGTTCAAGAATTTGCTTCGAGATGTAGTACACATAGAAAGTCACTACCATAAAATTTATCAAGAAATTTCCAAGTATAAGGAGAGTCCATGGTCTACATGGAGATATTCGTTGATTAAACAACAATTACGGTATCCGTGGAGGATTGTAAGATTCTCAGCCGCTACAGTATTGCTCTTCATTACCATCACAACTTTGGTTTACCAAATTCTCTCTTATGTAGTTCACCACTCTTGAATCAGGTACTTTTGAATTATATTATGGCTATACATCTTTATTTTACTTCTCTGTTTATATTATTGTTTCTTCTTATTAACTCATTTTATGTACAGATATGAATTTTGTGGGTAGATTCGCTGCAAACCCTCACGAGACACATCTCGTCCCCTAGACGTAATCTAGAGGTTCAAAGGCTTGTTGCACGTGCTAAGTGCAACCGCGATTCCTGCGAAAGTGAGTTAGGATATATGTTGCTTTTTAGTTTAACACCTTTTGTATATATAACTTATTTAGATATTATCATTTCTTCTACCTAGTTTAATTAGATGATATTTAGTCTAAAATCTTCCTCAAGTATTTATATAGTATTTGATTTGGTTAAAAAAATTCGCAATATATTTCTATTATATGCTCATCAAACTTAAGAACTTATATACTTGGAGCTCGAAAAGTAAACAAATTACTATTAGATGTTATAACACTGATCACCTCTGGCCGCACCAAGGCCAGAGGTGATCAGTGATGGTCAAAAGATTAGGTTGGGCTAAAATGATGTATTTCCATACATCATTTTCAAGACTAGGTTGGGCTAAAAACAGCTTTTGATCTGCATACTAATATTGCTGTGTTATACTCAAGAAGATGGGTGATATGTGATGGTCAAAAGATTCTAATCTTTTTCTTTAAGAAACTAAACACACAAAAGATGTGAGTTTTTTTTACACTAGCATGTTCTTAAGTAAAAACAATGATATACAAAAAACATGCATAACAAACCTTCATAGTCATTGTCAAAGACACAATATGTATGAATTTTTACTTTCTTATTTATATAGAACCTAGTGTTTTGAGAGAAAACACAGAGAAGATAAAACGCTTAATGTGAGAGAAGATAGGATTATCGACCTTACGAAGAAACTATGGATGAAATTAACTGCGATCAATATGCGAGTTCAGACATCGGCAGATCATGTTTGTATATATATCGTTGAGGAACTCAAATCCATGTCTCGAAGTCCATATGTTCCTACAACTGTCTCGATCGGGCCAAACCACTTCAGAAATGAAAATACGGCGTTGAAACAGTGTAACAAGCTATATGTTATAAACAATCTCTTAATCAAGACAGAAGGAATACCACATCAAATTATTTTAAATCATTTGGTAGAAAGAGTTAAGGAGATAGAAGATCAGTGTAGAAAATGCTACTCCAAATCTTTCGACGATATATCAAGTGATGAGTTCGTGGAAATGCTTGTGGTTGATGGAATGTTTATCCTAGGTATGTTACTTAAGGAACATTTGGGTTATCCGGACACTAATGATGCATTTTTTATTAAGCATTATGCTTCTAACATCCAAAGAGATTTATTACTAATAGAAAACCAAATACCCTTTCTTGTTCTACAATGCATTTCGCCTCTTATAGTAGAAACATTAAGAAGTCGAGTGGATGGGTTCTCCTTAAGTAAATCTATTCAGAGATACTATAATAAGTTGCAACCTAGGAAAACAGAAGATTTATTAACAAACATCCAAGGAAGCCACTTACTCGAAGTGCTTCTTAATTCATTTTACAATTCTTCACCAACTCTTGATGATATAGGTTCCATAAGACTCAATACAGTGCCTTGTGCTAGTATGCTATATGAACTCGGAGTCATATTCAAACCCGTTGTTTCTGAAACATCATTCTTTGGTATAGACTATAACCCTAACGATTTATTTATTATACCCACCCTCCTTGTCGACAACACTACGGAGTCTTTTCTGAAAAACATGATTGCATTTGAGAAATTTAAGGATGTAGACAGTGTTTATCATCCTTTTTCTTCGTATGCTCATTTAATGGCTTCACTCATTGTGTCTGAGAAAGATGTTGTTCAATTGGTTAGTGATGGTATCTTATCTATTACGGGTATGAGCAATCAAGAAGTTGCGGATTTGTTCAAGAATTTGCTTCGAGATGTAGTACACATAGAAAGTCACTACCATAAAATTTATCAAGAAATTTCCAAGTATAAGGAGAGTCCATGGTCTACATGGAGATATTCGTTGATTAAACAACAATTACGGTATCCGTGGAGGGTTGTAAGATTCTCAGCCGCTACAGTATTGCTCTTCATTACCATCACAACTTTGGTTTACCAAATTCTCTCTTATGTAGTTCACCACTCTTGAATCAGGTACTTTTGAATTATATTATGGCTATACATCTTTATTTTACTTCTCTGTTTATATTATTGTTTCTTCTTATTAACTCATTTTATGTACAGATATGAATTTTGTGGGTAGATTCGCTGCAAACCCTCACGAGACACATCTCGTCCCCTAGAGGTAATCTAGAGGTTCAAAGGCTTGTTGCACGTGCTAAGTGCAACCGCGATTCCTGCGAAAGTGAGTTAGGATATATGTTGCTTCTTAGTTTAACACCTTTTGTATATATAAGTTATTTAGATATTATCATTTCTTCTACCTAGTTTAATTAGATGATATTTAGTCTAAAATCTTCCTCAAGTATTTATATAGTATTTGATTTGGTTAAAAAAATTCGCAATATATTTCTATTATATGCTCATCAAACTTAAGAACTTATATACTTGGAGCTCGAAAAGTAAACAAATTTCTATTAGATGTTATAACACTGGTCACCTCTGGCAGCACCAAGGCCAGAGGTGATCAGTGATGGTCAAAAGATTAGGTTGGGCTAAAATGATGTATTTCCATACATCATTTTCAAGACTAGGTTGGGCTAAAAACAGCTTTTGATCTGCATACTAATATTGCTGTGTTATACTCAAGAAGATGGGTGATATGTGATGGTCAAAAGATTCTAATCTTTTTCTTTAAGAAACTAAACACACAAAAGATGTGAGTTTTTTTTACACTAGCATGTTCTTAAGTAAAAACAATGATACACAAAAAACATGCATAACAAACCTTCATAGTCATTGTCAAAGACACAATATGTATGAATTTTTACTTTCTTATTTATATAGAAGCTAGTGTTTTGAGAGAAAACACAGAGAAGATAAAACGCTTAATGTGAGAGAAGATAGGATTATCGAACATACGAAGAAACTATGGATGAAATTAACTGCGATCAATATGCGAGTTCAGACATCGGCAGATCATGTTTGTATATATATCGTTGAGGAACTCAAATCCATGTCTCGAAGTCCATATGTTCCTACAACTGTCTCGATCGGGCCAAACCACTTCAGAAATGAAAATACGGCGTTGAAACAGTGTAACAAGCTATATGTTATAAACAATCTCTTAATCAAGACAGAAGGAATACCACATCAAGTTATTTTAAATCATTTGGTAGAAAGAGTTAAGGAGATAGAAGATCAGTGTAGAAAATGCTACTCCAAATCTTTCGACGATATATCAAGTGATGAGTTCGTGGAAATGCTTGTGGTTGATGGAATGTTTATCCTAGGTATGTTACTTAAGGAACATTTGGGTTATCCGGACACTAATGATGCATTTTTTATTAAGCATTATGCTTCTAACATCCAAAGAGATTTATTACTAATAGAAAACCAAATACCCTTTCTTGTTCTACAATGCATTTCGCCTCTTATAGTAGAAACATTAAGAAGTCGGGTGGATGGGTTCTCCTTAAGTAAATCTATTCAGAGATACTATAATAAGTTGCAACCTAGGAAAACAGAAGATTTATTAACAAACATCCAAGGAAGCCACTTACTCGAAGTGCTTCTTAATTCATTTTACAATTCTTCACCAACTCTTGATGATATAGGTTCCATAAGACTCAATACAGTGCCTTGTGCTAGTATGCTATATGAACTCGGAGTCATATTCAAACCCGTTGTTTCTGAAACATCATTCTTTGGTATAGACTATAACCCTAACGATTTATTTATTATACCCACCCTCCTTGTCGACAACACTACGGAGTCTTTTCTGAAAAACATGATTGCATTTGAGAAATTTAAGGATGTAGACAGTGTTTATCATCCTTTTTCTTCGTATGCTCATTTAATGGCTTCACTCATTGTGTCTGAGAAAGATGTTGTTCAATTGGTTAGTGATGGTATCTTATCTATTACGGGTATGAGCAATAAAGACGTTGCGGATTTGTTCAAGAATTTGCTTCGAGATGTAGTACACATAGAAAGTCACTACCATAAAATTTATCAAGAAATTTCCAAGTATAAGGAGAGTCCATGGTCTACATGGAGATATTCGTTGATTAAACAACAATTACGGTATCCGTGGAGGGTTGTAAGATTCTCAGCCGCTACAGTATTGCTCTTCATTACCATCACAACTTTGGTTTACCAAATTCTCTCTTATGTAGTTCACCACTCTTGAATCAGGTACTTTTGAATTATATTATGGCTATACATCTTTATTTTACTTCTCTGTTTATATTATTGTTTCTTCTTATTAACTCATTTTATGTACAGATATGAATTTTGTGGGTAGATTCGCTGCAAACCCTCACGAGACACATCTCGTCCCCTAGAGGTAATCTAGAGGTTCAAAGGCTTGTTGCACGTGCTAAGTGCAACCGCGATTCCTGCGAAAGTGAGTTAGGATATATGTTGCTTCTTAGTTTAACACCTTTTGTATATATAAGTTATTTAGATATTATCATTTCTTCTACCTAGTTTAATTAGATGATATTTAGTCTAAAATCTTCCTCAAGTATTTATATAGTATTTGATTTGGTTAAAAAAATTCGCAATATATTTCTATTATATGCTCATCAAACTTAAGAACTTATATACTTGGAGCTCGAAAAGTAAACAAATTTCTATTAGATGTTATAACACTGATCACCTCTGGCCGCACCAAGGCCAGAGGTGATCAGTGATGGTCAAAAGATTAGGTTGGGCTAAAATGATGTATTTCCATACATCATTTTCAAGACTAGGTTGGGCTAAAAACAGCTTTTGATCTGCATACTAATATTGCTGTGTTATACTCAAGAAGATGGGTGATATGTGATGGTCAAAAGATTCTAATCTTTTTCTTTAAGAAACTAAACACACAAAATATGTGAGTTTTTTTTACACTAGCATGTTCTTAAGTAAAAACAATGATACACAAAAAACATGCATAACAAACCTTCATAGTCATTGTCAAAGACACAATATGTATGAATTTTTACTTTCTTATTTATATAGAACCTAGTGTTTTGAGAGAAAACACAGAGAAGATAAAACGCTTAATGTGAGAGAAGATAGGATTATCGACCATACGAAGAAACTATGGATGAAATTAACTGCGATCAATATGCGAGTTCAGACATCGGCAGATCATGTTTGTATATATATAGTTGAGGAACTCAAATCCATGTCTCGAAGTCCATATGTTCCTACAACTGTCTCGATCGGGCCAAACCACTTCAGAAATGAAAATACGGCGTTGAAACAGTGTAACAAGCTATATGTTATAAACAATCTCTTAATCAAGACAGAAGGAATACCACATCAAGTTATTTTAAATCATTTGGTAGAAAGAGTTAAGGAGATAGAAGATCAGTGTAGAAAATGCTACTCCAAATCTTTCGACGATATATCAAGTGATGAGTTCGTGGAAATGCTTGTGGTTGATGGAATGTTTATCCTAGGTATGTTACTTAAGGAACATTTGGGTTATCCGGACACTAATGATGCATTTTTTATTAAGCATTATGCTTCTAACATCCAAAGAGATTTATTACTAATAGAAAACCAAATACCCTTTCTTGTTCTACAATGCATTTCGCCTCTTATAGTAGAAACATTAAGAAGTCGGGTGGATGGGTTCTCCTTAAGTAAATCTATTCAGAGATACTATAATAAGTTGCAACCTAGGAAAACAGAAGATTTATTAACAAACATCCAAGGAAGCCACTTATTCGAAGTGCTTCTTAATTCATTTTACAATTCTTCACCAACTCTTTATGATATAGGTTCCATAAGACTCAATACAGTGCCTTGTGCTAGTATGCTATATGAACTCGGAGTCATATTCAAACCCGTTGTTTCTGAAACATCATTCTTTGGTATAGACTATAACCCTAACGATTTATTTATTATACCCACCCTCCTTGTCGACAACACTACGGAGTCTTTTCTGAAAAACATGATTGCATTTGAGAAATTTAAGGATGTAGACAGTGTTTATCATCCTTTTTCTTCGTATGCTCATTTAATGGCTTCACTCATTGTGTCTGAGAAAGATGTTGTTCAATTGGTTAGTGATGGTATCTTATCTATTACGGGTATGAGCAATAAAGAAGTTGCGGATTTGTTCAAGAATTTGCTTCGAGATGTAGGACACATAGAAAGTCACTACCATAAAATTTATCAAGAAATTTCCAAGTATAAGGAGAGTCCATGGTCTACATGGAGATATTCGTTGATTAAACAACAATTACGGTATCCGTGGAGGGTTGTAAGATTCTCAGCCGCTACAGTATTGCTCTTCATTACCATCACAACTTTGGTTTACCAAATTCTCTCTTATGTAGTTCACCACTCTTGAATCAGGTACTTTTGAATTATATTATGGCTATACATCTTTATTTTACTTCTCTGTTTATATTATTGTTTCTTCTTATTAACTCATTTTATGTACAGATATGAATTTTGTGGGTAGATTCGCTGCAAACCCTCACGAGACACATCTCGTCCCCTAGAGGTAATCTAGAGGTTCAAAGGCTTGTTGCACGTGCTAAGTGCAACCGCGATTCCTGCGAAAGTGAGTTAGGATATATGTTGCTTCTTAGTTTAACACCTTTTGTATATATAAGTTATTTAGATATTATCATTTCTTCTACCTAGTTTAATTAGATGATATTTAGTCTAAAATCTTCCTCAAGTATTTATATAGTATTTGATTTGGTTAAAAAAATTCGCAATATATTTCTATTATATGCTTATCAAACTTAAGAACTTATATACTTGGAGCTCGAAAAGTAAACAAATTTCTATTCGATGTTATAACACTGATCACCTCTGGCCGCACCAAGGCCAACAGAGAGGGAAAAAAACACAAACTAGAATGCCATCTTATAATCGACACATTACACTAAACATTGAAATATTTCCATATGACAAAAGGTCTATCTGGACCAACCAAGGTGAATTTCACTTGCACTTAATCTCTGTATTTATAATCCCCTCAATTACCAAAGTAACAACACATTCCAATTGACAATTTGTTCCTAGCGGAATCTAAACAGAATTCAATACTTCAGAGTTCAGAGATTTCTTGAATCTCTGAAAGGGAACAGTCTCGAGGTTAAAAAGAAAGCTACATTTGAACTGCAAGCAGTTAACCCGGAGGCTCAGCCCCAGCTCTGAAGGACTCCATATTTCGGATGACCAACCTTTTTAGTTCAGATCATTATTAAATGACCAGTGAACCTTAATATGTGGTCATTTTCCATATACTAAAATATTGGTTATTCATAGAATTTGGTTGACCATCGATTTCAAATGGTTAATTTTAATTATCTTAGCTATCATGATTTTATATGTCTGGAAATGACTGTAGATGCTTATGTGTTTTTGTGAAAACAAAACCTAATCTTGTCACTGAAGTCTAAAGGATAAGTATGTTAGTGCAAGATGGCATAAGACTACTTCCATTGTTAGAAACCATCTTAGGCTATATTTTTGGGCGGTGAAATTAAGAATTCTCTTCCAACCCAGCACAAAGAGACCCTCTAAAGGCACTTGTATTTTACTACAGGCGCCTCTTTTCTATATAAGGCCCTTAAGTTTATTGGACTTGAGATTTGCCGAAGTCTTCGAAGTCCTCTTGTGAAGAAGGAAAATAGTCTTCCAGGCCCAATTCAACAATCCCATCCATTATGTACTTCGTTAAATTCTTGATTAAGAACAAGTTCATTGCATGTATATTTACTAAGTCCATGTCGGACTTGAACAGTACGAACCCGGGCCAGTTTGTTTGCCCTTAGACTGCCCCAATTTGTTGGCGCAGGTCTGCTGATCCTGAGGCCCATTGAATCTGCCAAGATTGAGGTGGGGTAAGAGCAAAAGGATTAGAGGCATCCTGGTAGTTCAATTTAGCTTCACTTGGAACAAATAGTAGGTTCCACGTAGAAAAGCTAAACATTCATTTAGTTCAAAGTCAAAAATAAAATCACTAATAGGATTCATATCTTGTTTCAACAAAAAAAAAAAAAAAAAAAAAAAAGGATTCATATCTAAAACTACAATCATAGTCCTTTACTTTTTTTCTTTGAACTCCTCACTTTGACCTTCTAGTTTGTCAATGCATATATGTATGATAGGCATGATCCGTGCGTTCCGCCACAAACAATTTTGTGCAATACTTTATGCATCATAAAATCGTAAAGGAAGAGAACAATTTGTGATTTCTTAAAATCAGTGAGACTATGTTGGATATCTATTATACTAACGAGTTTTCGAACAATTGTAGCATCTCCCTTTTTTTATGGGGTTTCTTATTTCTTTTTGTTAAGATGGGTTTCTTATTTCTTAGTACATAAAAAGAACTAAATAAAAACTAAACAATGCATTCGACCATATTTACTACTTTCACCCTCCTTATTAAAAGATCAAGTTGATAAAGAATATCTGTAACATTCTAAAATTTCCAAACTTTTATCTAAGAATTGATTTGGCGATACATGAATTCTTTCATAGCCTTTGTCAACTTTCCAAACCACGCTCTTGGTGATTGTTTTAATCCATACAATGACTTTTTCAATCTACACACCTTCTGGTTTTGTATCTCTGGTATCTTACATTCCGGTGGAAGGTCTGTATAGACTTCTTCTAAATGTTCTCCATGCAAAAAAATATTTTTCACATCAAATTATTGTAATGGTCAATCTAAATTCGCTGCTAACGGTAACAAGACGCACAAGAAGCCAGATCTTGCATATGCGTTAAGTATTGTTAGGCTTCAGCTTAAATTTACCGCAACTAATTTTATTTGAGCACTTTATTTGAAGTGTGTGAGGGTAAACTGAGTCTGAGTTGTGAGGGTGAATAAACGTGAGTGTGTCAGGTAAAATGCGCAAGTATATGTAACGGTTCTCTTATCTCCCTTGGAAATTTAGTGCCACCCCCTCTCACTAATGACCCCTCCAGGGAAAAAAGGTTTTGAAAGCGCCTATGACGTTTCAAAGGTGCTTCCCTCAAGCCAAATTTGAAGTGAAGTTTGTGACAGGGATGAGGTAAAACTCTTACTTTTTTAACTTTATTTTGTATATTCGTTTGGGTAGTTCGAAAGAATACAAAACGATTTCAAGGCAAAAAATCGAAGTGAAGAAGAAATTCCCAGAATTTCGTGGGAAATCTACGAAAAAATGCTAGACTTTCGCGGCAAGTTTCCTTCTGTCTTGCCCAATTTTCGTAGGAAATCTACGAAATTGGCGAGTCAGATTTTTTTTTTTACAAAAACTTAGAAATTAAGATCTCTCGTGTTCTGTCGATTTTCCACGAAGCACGAGCAACTCTACTTGTTTGGAAAAAAATCTAGGGTTTTGAAATTTTTGATTTCTAGGTTTTAAAAGTTTAACGGGTTTTAGGGTTTTTAGATCTGATCTTTCTTGTTAGGAATATCCTTCAACAATTCCCTTCCCTTTGTTTGATGTCATAATCTTCTTTAAAAAAATTCTCTCTCTAGAATTTTGGGTTGATGATGAAGATGAAGTAGTAGAAGAAGACCAAAATTACTTAAGATTTAAGAGAAAATAGGGAGGTGTTAAAATAATAAATCTAATTCTAAGAGGACTTGAGTGAAAATAATAGAGAGTTGTCCCCTTAGAAACTGGTGTCCATATAAAAAAATTAATTATTTTAGTTGTCCACATAAGATAGTTGTCCATATAAGAAAAACGATTGTCCACGTATTGGCCACTAATATTAGGCATAACATTCCTGCTTGACTCAGACCCTCTTCTTATTCTGACGTAAGTGCATCTACTTTGCAATGCGAAGGTCCCAGATTCGATCTCATGGAAGTGCAAATCTAAGAATATTGAACTTGGGAATAAATAAAATAGTTTATGTAAGCTTAAAGTCATATAGTTTCAGCTGGCTTTAAGTCATTAATTTCGTCGGTTTTAACCCAGTAGTAATTCGACAGTTATCGTGCTTATCACATCACATCGCCAGTAGTAATTCAGCAGTTATCGTTCTTATCACGGGTTTTAGGCCCAAAATAAAATTCAAAAAGGGATTAAGGTCCAATCTTCCCAGAAAATGAGATTTTAGTCCTTTTCGCTTTTGAAAGAAACATTGTTGATACATAATGTGTTATATATTACACATATAAAAAAATGAAATAAAATATGAAACATTAACAATAAATAACAGGTTATTTACGAACCAAAACAAGAATCAATAAACAGAAAAACACTATAACTTTGACATCTAAACATACTTTAACTATACTAAATGTGTTTTGTTGTAAAAATATACGTAATTGATACTAAATAACGTGTATATTGCGAAACAGATAGTAAGTTTGAAATCAATCGAAAAAATCTAAGAAAAAAAGAAAGAGAATTTTGGGGTTTGGTTTTCAAAAGTGGAGTTTTTCTTATATAAAAAGTTATAAGAAAAAGTGGGGAGGTTTTCAAAAGTGGTATTATGATTAAACAGAAATGATAGAGATCTGTTTTTTCTATGAAGATGGGTCAATTTGGACTAAATATCCATTATAATTATTATTTTGATTTCAAATTCTATATCAATATTAGGGTGGACTAAATGTGTGTTTAAGTGTAGATTTTTGGACTAGGAACCCAAAAATTAAAAATATATTTACCTCATTTAACGAGGATCATTTGGGGGAATATGGTCCCAAACCCAAAAAATTTCCATGCCCTAAAAACAAAGTGGTAATAGTTGTAGTTTTGATGTGTTGTTGGGTTTTTATAAGGTCCATTGTATTTTTAATTACCAATGCCAAATTAGATGTGTTAAGTCCATGGACAACATAGCCTCTCTTTCTTTTTTTTTGTTGAAGAGATAAAATATATTAGATAGAAATTAGAGTTCTATTACAATACATCCTACAAAGAAAATAAGATACATGTTTCCAAGCTTTCGATCTGTTTTTCGTTCGTGCCGGAAAAGAAAAAAAAAATTTAGAGAGAGAGAGAGGAGAGAGAAAATTAATTTTTTTTTTTAATGTTTGAAGGTCGCTGGCCGGAAAATTGGTCGGTCGACGACTTTCGCCGGAGAAGATGATGAGGTGTCAAGAAGATGAAGTGGCAGAGAGAACAGATGAGATGGAGGAAAACTTTCAAAAAAATGTATTCTGTATTCCCCATACAAATTTATTCCCCGAAGAATTTTCAAAAAATCTGGATTCCCTCGAGAATTTATTCCCCGGAGAATTTTCTTTATTCCCCAAAGCCGCGGCCAACATTAAAGAATAAAAAACAATGAAGAACAAAAAACAATGTCTGATTTATGTGATTTCTTGACTCGCATTGTGATGGTTTCTCTCTTAAAGTGTTTCATGACTCATTTTATCATTAATCACCAACTCTTAATGATTTAATTATATCAAAACGTGATAAAATGATTAATAAGACCATAGTATTATATTGTTTCATTACAAAAATAAAATAAATACAAGAAATTCTTAATAGTCAATAAAATACGACTTCTGATTTACCTTGAGAACTGATCTTATATAAGCTATCGGTTATTTAATATTTAATTTAAAGTATAAAACTAAAACTATGTTAGATATTCAATTATTTAATAGTTAAATAAAAAGCAATTAATATTTAATTTAAAAGTATAAAATCAAAAATTATGTTGGATATTTTAGGGTTAATTTCGTTTTGGCCCCCAATTGTTGACCAACACACCATTTTGGCCCCCAATTGTGTCCGACAGTTCGTTTTGGCCCTAATTTCCTGTTTAGCCCCCAACATTTTTTTAAACCTCCCAATTCTACCCTCACGGCAATTCCGTAATTTAATTCATTTCTTTTTCTCTTTGTCCCACTTCATTTAACAATTTCCACATCACCTTTGTCACATCACCTTTTCCCGTTTTTTCTTCTTTACCTCAATAATCAATTCTTACCAATTAATATCCAGAAAGGCATCTTTTTTTCTGTATCTGGGTTTTCTTTAGCTTTCTCAAATTTGCAGTAAAAATGGGTTTTCTTTGAGTTGCCCAAATATGGATCTAGAAGGTGGGGTTTACACAAAAACCAACAAGGTAACTTGGGTACTTCAAAATCCATTTCTTGGGTGTTTTAGATTGATTTTTAGTAATTTCATATTCAGATCTCACTTAATTGATTAATGGAGAGTTAATTCCTATATGGCCCCCTACTTTGTGACCAGCTTCCTTTATGGCCCCCTTTTTTTCGTAAATTCAAATATGGCCCCCTATTTTCAGACAAATGTCATCACTACCCCTCTGATTAATGTATTTTCAAAATAAAATAAAAAACAAAACCTAAATTCCACCTCACTTCCTTCTCCACCACTCATCTCTCTCCACGTCACCTCTCTCTCCAACTCACCTCTCTCTCTCTCTCCAACTCATCTCTCTCTCTAACTCACCTCTTTCTCTCTCTCCAACTCATCTCTCTCTCTAACTCACCTCTCTCTCTCCCCAACTCATCTCTCTCTCTAACTCACCTCTCTCTCTCTCCAAGTCACTCCTTCTTCTCCGACGAAGGTCGCCGGCCGGAAAATTTTTCTTCCGGCGACCTTAAAAAAAAAAAAATTTACCCTCATCTCTCTCTCTATCTAGAAACTCCGGCGAAGGGGTTTCCCCTTCGCCGGCGAACAGACCTTCGTGGTCTGTTCACGAACAGACCTTAAAAAAAAAAATTACCCTCTTCTTGAACAGACCACGAAGGTCTGTTCAAGACAGACCTTCTCCGGCGAAGGGGGACCTCTCTCTCCAACTCACCTCTCTCTCTCTCCAACTCATCTCTCTCTCTAACTCACCTCTCTCTCTCTCTCCAACTCATCTCTCTCTCTAACTCACCTCTCTCTCTCTCCAACTCATCTCTCTCTAACTCACCTCTCTCTCTCTCCCCAACTCATCTCTCTCTCCCCAACTCATCTCTCTCTCTAACTCACCTCTCTCTCTCTCCAAGTCACTCCTTCTTCTCCGACGAAGGTCGCCGGCCGGAAAATTTTCTGGCCGGCGACCTTAAAAAAAAAAAAAAAATTTACCCTCATCACTCTCTCTCTCTAGAAACTCCGGCGAAGGGGTTTCCCCTTCGCCGGAGAACAGACCTTCGTGGTCTGTTCACGAACAGACCTTAAAAAAAAAAATTACCCTCTTCTTGAACAGACCACGAGGGTCTGTTCAAGACAGACCTTCTCCGGCGAAGGGGTTTCCCCTTCGCGGAGTTTCTAGAGAGAGAGAGAGAGATAGGAGAGGTAAATTTTTTTTTTTTTTTTTAAGGTCGCCGGCCGGAAAATTTCTACCGGCGACCTTCGTCGGAGAAGAAGGAGTGACTTGGAGAGAGAGAGGAGTTAGAGAGAGAGATGAGTTAGAGAGAGAGAAAGAGGTGAGTTGGAGAGAGAGGTGAGATGGAGAGAGAGATGATGTGGAGAGATATGTGTGGGGGAGTATGAAGTGAGGTGGATTTCAAGTTTTTTTTTTTTTTATGTTGAAAAAATATTAATAAGAAGGGTAATCAGGACATTTACCTCAAAAAAGGGGGCCATATTTGAATTTACGAAAAAAAGGGGGCCATAAAAGAAGCTGGTCACAAAGTAGGGGGCCATATAGGAATTAACTCATTAATGGAAGGTCTTTTAAGGGGGGGGGGGGTAGTGGATAGGGATTTAGAAGGACATTCGTGGACAAAATGTCTCGTAGACATTTCGAAACATTTTAAGACATTTCGAGACATTTGTCTGTAGACAAAATGTCTTTATAAACATTTCAAGACATTTGATTCATGGACAAAATGTCTTTATGGACATTTTAAGACATTTGGTTTATAGACAAAATGTTTTGGGGACATTTCAATATGTTGAATCCATGGACAAAATGTGTAGTGGACATTATTATTGTTACTTTATTATTATTATTATTATTATTATTATTATTATTATTATTATTATTATTATTATTATTATTATTATTATTATTATTATCATCTCATCATGGATGACAATTGGTAGGCATTTATTATTTTAGTATTATCATTATTGTCTAACCATACAAAATAATATATTTGTACTCATATTTTAAAAATATATTTTTCGAGTTTTGTGGACGTCTGTGGATATCTGAGGACATTTATGGAATGTCCACAAGTGTCTTCCATATTTTGGGAGACATTTTCTCTCCAAAAGCTCTCCAAATTTACACTAAAATGTCCTCACATGTCTCCAAAACCAATTTGTCTTGAAATGTCCTTAATTTCGTGTCTCTAACGAATACCACAGACATTTCAGGACATTTGAAATGTCTCAAACGAATAACACGGACATTTTGAGACATTTTAAATGTCCCCAACCAATAACACAGACATTTGGGGACATTTAAAATGTCCCCAACCAATAACACAGACTTTGAGGGACATTGCCATGTCCCTCCAAATCCCCAACCACTACCCCCCCTAAATTTCTTGTTCTTCACTTATTTTTTGTTTGCAGAAGGAATCATGGAGGACTGTTTTGACTTTAGCTTTTCAGAGTTTAGGTGTTGTTTATGGTGATTTAAGTACTTCACCACTTTACGTTTATAAAAGTACGTTTGCAGAAGATATTGAACATTCAGAAACAAATGAACAAATTTATGGGGTTTTATCTTTTGTATTTTGGACTCTTACTTTAAGAGCATGTCCAACCCCTGCCGGGTTGAGGCCATAAATTCAAATTTATGGCCTCAGCCCCCCGCTCCAAGCCCAGCCGCTTGGAGCGGAGGCTGGGGCTCGGTGTTCAGTCGCCCCTAACATTAGGGGCGACTGAACACCGGCCTCAAGTGACCGTTGGGGCCCCAACGGTCACTTGGGGGTATCCCCTAGCCGTTGGATTTGCTCCAACGGCTAGATTTACCTTTTTTTTAAAAAAAAAAAAAACTAAAAACATCAAATAATTAAAATAAAATTTACAAAAAGCTGAAAAATAACAAAAATCAAAACAACTTTTAATAATGAAATTATATTAATACAAACCGACTTTTGCATTAATAATCCGACGATCCAAAACACAAAACTAATAATCCGACGATAGAAAACACATTACTAATAATCCAACGACCAAAAGTTATTCATTGTCATCGTTTGATCTCGTATTCCATAAGTGTTCGATAAGATCTGCCTTCAACCGAGAATGAGTATCTTGGCTTCTAATTCGACCTACACGTTCAAGCACTTCGTCCGATAAGTCTTCTCCACGCTCTATCGGACCCATTTCACATCCCTCAATATTGGTTGTAGCATTTGGACCTTCGTCTTCAACAATCATGTTATGCATTATGATACATGCCTTCATAATGTCACTCATGGTCTTTACGTCCCACCAACGTGACGGTCCCCGAATAATTCCCCAACGAGCTTGCAGTACACCAAAAGCTCGTTCAACGTCTTTTCGAACAGACTCTTGTCTTTTGGCATAATATGTTTCTTTTGGGCCATGTGGATTAGCAATAGTTTTAACTAAAGTACCCCATGGAGGGTATATCCCATCAGCAAGATGATAACCCATATTATATTGTGTGCCATTAACTACATAATTAACTGGGGGACTCTCATTGCTTAACAGTTGATCAAAAACCGGTGAACGTTCAAGAACATTAATGTCATTGCAGGATCCGGGCATCCCAAAAAATGCATGCCATATATGGAGGTCTGACGATGCAACTGCTTCTAAGATGATAGTTGGGCTTTGACATGGCCAGTGTAGGATCCGTGCCATGAGGCGGGACATTTACTCCATTCCCAATGCATACAATCAATACTCCCTAGCATTCCAGGAAATCCTTGCGATTCACCAAGTGCTAGGAGTCTAGATATATCTAACTCATTCGGATCTCTCAAGTATCTAGGGCCGAACACATGGATGACTCCGATTAGAAATTCTCTTAAAGATTCAATGACAGTAGACTTACCAATCCCACAATATTCGTCTTGTGAGTCGGCCGCACATCCATATGCAAGCATCCTCATTACAGCTGTTATTTTTTTATGAGGTGAGCATCCCTTTTGCCCAAATGCATCAACTCTTTCAGTAAATCTGGGGTTGTACCCCCCAACAGCATTGAGAATACGCAAAAATAAAGGACGATTCATCCTGTAGCGTTTGCGAAACAATGTGTCATCATAAGTTCGAGTTTCATTGAAATAGTCTCTCATGATGTTTTCATGACCGAGTTGTCTATTACGATCTATAGTTTGGTGACCAATAACAGAACCGACATGACGAGAACGTTTTCGTGTAGTGTTATTTTCCATTTCTTCTAACATTCTACGATCATCGTCATCTCTTTGTCGAGCCCATTCATCTTCTTCAAACATCAACATTAATAAAGTAAAATTGGAATTCATGGGATTCAAAGGATTTATGGGATTCATAATATTCATAGGATCCATGGTAGAGAAAGAAGAAGATGAAGTTTGATGAGAAAGAAGAAGATGAAGTTTGTAGAGAAAGAAGAAGATGAAGTTTGATGAGTTTGTAGAGAAAGAGAGATGTATTTATAGAGAAATATGAGATATTTAATATGGTGGTTGGATAGTTAATAATATTTAATATGGTAGAAAAGAGGGAAATTCAAATTTCAAATTCAAATTTTCGGCCTCAAGAGAGGCTGGGGCTGGAGCTGAATTTTAGAGGCTGAGCTGAGGCCAATAATTTTAGGTGAAAAAGTGGTTTTTTCGGCCTAAGACAGACTGGGATTGGACTTGCTCTAATACCATTATTGAAATATGTATTTATAGTTCTAAGAGCAGATGATAATGGTGAAGGTGGAACATTTGCACTTTATTCATTACTTTGCCGCCATCATTGATCTGTGGGGTTCAATATTTACTACACCTGATCTCATGATGTTACCGTGTTCATGGGTGCATTTAACAGCTTCTGTTAAAGACGCAACACGTGGAACCATCTGACTCTCCGTCACAACATTTTGAAATCTCTCGTGATACATCATATGGTAGTGGCGGTGGTTTGAGTGATAGTGATGGTGGTCCGATTTGTGGTGTATGGGGTGGCGGTGGTTTTGAACGAAAGTGATGGTGGTGGTTTGACTTGCTGTGTATGGTGGTGGTGGTGGCGGTGGTTTGAACATCATGGTGGTTTTCTGGTAGTGACGGTGGTTTCCTCGTAGTGGCGGCGGTCTTTCAGTGGTGGCGACGATTTTCCGGTGATGGCGGCAGTAGTTCTCTTATTTGGAGGCAATTTATGTTCTAGTACAATAAATTTTATGACCTTTAGGGTCTTTTCATTCTCGATCGTGATGGTCTTTACATTTTCGACCTTGAGGGTCTTTTCATTTTGTCTTTGTCTTTTATTTCCTTTTCCTTCATGAAGCACTTTACGTTCGAAAGTTCTATGTATTTATGTAGCTCTCATGTAGTTCTCAGAGGAATATATATTCTCATACCATGTAATGTTGTGGATTGATTTCTACTTACGAATGTGTATTTGGTTTTACTCAAAACAATATCATATATTCCGTTGCTTTATAAAATGGGAGAGGCTAGAGTGCCCAATTTTTTGGGCAATCACTAAAAGACAAGGTTTTTTCAAAGTTTGACTACGGTGGGGACCGCTTTTGTTTCTAAATGAGGAAATATGTCACCATCTAAGTACCAATTTCTAAGTCACTCTATCATTTCCCTTATAAAATTTAAGTTTTCTTCTATATGTACTGTTTTATAAATCTATCAAAACTGAAAAACAGTAACGAAGTAGAAAAAAAGGTTCTATGTTCGTGTAAGTAGTAACATGATAAACCAGATGATACTATCTGAAGATGGTCGGACAACCAAATAACATTAAATGAAGTTATAGAAGGATTATCTAACTCGACTTCTAGGGACTGTGAGTCTGATAGCAGGGTTTCTCCATTGAAGGAACTTGAAGTACCTGTTTTAGAGAACCCTAGTTTAAGTCCGAGTGTCATTGATAGTCATCTATATTACTTTGTATTTTGTCCCTCGAAACCATGTGTAGATTTTGAAACACTCACTCCCTCTGTCGATCATCCATATGAAGACCCATTCTATCCGATCTGTACTCTCTCTAGTGCGGTGCCAAACTTAACGACCTTATTGTCGTCTAAGTTTGGGGATTGCCCTTCTTACTTGATAGTCTCACTTACACTATCACCAACTCACAAAAATGTGAGACTATCGTTCACTGAAAACTTTGTGTTTTGGGTGGACCCACAAATGTATCGAATATTGGTTTACAGTTAGTTACACTTCTGTAATCCAGTAGGTATAATTTTTTTCCATTTTTCGAATCATCTGTTTCGTCTGGCTGAAGACGTTAAACTTAGCGCTTTCTGGGAGGCAACCCACCGTTAGGGCGTTGGAATCAGGTAATATCTTTCCCTTCACCCTGTTATTTTTTTGCATAGTCTTCAGAACATTGAGGACAATGTTCGGTTTAAGTTTGGGGATAGGGGATTGAAAATTTTTGCTAAGTCCTTATTTCAAACATTCAAAAGGGTTCAAAAATTTTCAAAATTTAAATTTTTTGGATTAAAAATGTGAGTCTAGTTGTTTTTGGTTGTTAATGGTCATAGAGTCTAGTTTGTCGGACTATACGTTTACTAAAGGTTTTTCCATGAATTTCGAGTCTTGGAGTTGAATGTGCACTAGCCATGTGAGTGTTAGATAGGTGAAGAGCTGACTTTTCTGAGAGAACTTAATCGATCATTAGTGGAGACTTAACCTATGTGAGATTCTGAGCCTTTCTTGTTGTTTTGAGTGATCTCTTCTGAGCTAATTCCGAGCAGAGTGAAAAGCTACTCAACCTCGCAATATTGAAAGAAGAATTCATTTGATCTCCTGAGTTCAAATTTTACAACCACTAGGGATGTCATCAGGAAGTGAACCTTTCTTTTGTAGTCTGGAAACTTGAAAACAGTGTCAACTAGAGGAAGATAGAAATTCATTTGTTAGAACCCTAAGAATAAGGCACGAACCAAAATGAAGAGAATATTACCAAGGAAAGAATATTACCAAAGAAAGTAGTATTTGTATTTTGAGTATAGTACTAGTGTACTGAAAAAAAAGAAAAAAAAAGTATTGAAAAAGAAAAAAAAGAAGAAAGAAAAAAAGGTGTTTGTTTGTGTTTAAGTGTTTATCCCAAAGTAGTTCTTGAAGATTTGAAGATGTCGAGTTCTCAGGAGTTCTAGTTCATCTTTAGTATATCGACCTCTAGGAAGCATTGTTAGATAGTAGATCAGGTGAGAAGAGTTGGTTAGCTTTCCCATTCCGTATTAGTGGTTGTTTCCTTCTTTGAGATCAGTCATCCACAAAATATTAATCCGTCTTTTTCATGTGTTGAGTTTTCCTTCATATTCATACTAACACATAGAGCGAACCATTCTTGAGTGACTTTATTTTTTTGAGTGTATGACCGTGAGGCAGTAGTCGAGGTGAAATGTATCGAGACGGTAATCGAGGTCTTGTCTTTTCAGAACCGAAATGATACTCATATTGGCTGGTCATGTGCACTTCGAGTCTTGATTACTAGTGAAGAGATTTTTAGCATTTGTTTGGTCTGGTCGACTTGGATTTCATTTATATTAACTTTCGAAAGTCTACCGGATAAACATTTTTAGTCCATGTGATATTTAGACCCTTATAGATTTTTGAAATTTCTGAATTTTGTGGGTAAATTCACTGGAAACCCTCACGAGACAAAACTCGTCCTCTAGGGCAACCTAGAGGTTTAACGGCTTGTTGCACGTGGTAAGTGCAATCGTGATTCCCTACGAAAGTGGCGAACTATGCTTAGTTTTATTTCTCTGTTTTGCTCGAGGACTAGCAAAATCTAAGTTTGGGGATGTTTGATGAGACATGAAAATGTCCCATCTGAATCTCTTAACTCGGGCTAGTTAGTCCAATTCGAGCCGTTACTCTGATGAATTGTGTGTTTCTTTTGTCCAGGTGTCTTCTACAGAGTTGAATGCGGAAAACGGATAAAATCAGGAGGACACAATTGAGGGCATTTTGGTCATTCTGAAAATTAGGCTGTTCTGGAAATTTTAGTACCCGGTTGAAAAGTGGTGTCCAAGACGAACCCAACGGCGAAAACGGGAGTCGAATCGGAGTCCGGATGAGCAAAATAGAGCGTGTGGAAGTCTTGGTCAAAATGAGGTCAACGTGGAACCTTCGGCAACACGTGGCAGAAAATCCAAGGTCGATGGAAATGTTTCGGTACACAGTTGGGTTGTGCGGGATGATGTTCGGGATTGTGGATGGTGCAGACCCAGTAATATACGGATGCAATATACTATGGTAGCCCCTCAAACACGTCAGCTCAATCGGACGGCTTATGATCTCACCTATCAATCCCTTGTTCCTGGACGCGAGATGCAACTTATTAAACAGCCCTGAGATGCACCGTATAAGCCTCCCTTGACAGCCAACGACCAATTCAATCTCTTCACGTGGTTTGAATCCAAATTACTGGGTACTTACTTTTTTTCATTTATATAACCTGCTTCATGTAGAAATCTAAAGGGAGAAATAAATGGGACATCTCTTTCCTTTTATTCCCTCTTGAAAAATAAGGAATAAGAGGGCTTCATATATTACATTGTAAAACAAGGAAAGAAGATGATTGTTGTATTTTAAAGAGAGAGAGAAGGATAACCCGTGAGACAGAGAGAAAGGAGGATCAATGAGGTAGATATTTTATTGAAACAGAAATTTCAAGGGAATGATTCGAAGAGATTTTCGAATATCAACCAAACAGAGAAAGGAGATGGAGATGGCTGAGATTTCTAAAGATAAGGAAAGATGATCAAGAAGGAAAGAGAGATACTTGTGGAGCAAGAGATCTTTTTATAACCAAAAGAGAGATTTCCGATTGATTCCAAATAGCTTGACATTTTGATTGTTCTATAGAAAGATGGAAGATCATAACTGCTGAATATAGGGAGAGAAATGCATTCTCAGAGATAAGAGAGATATTCTCTTTGACATGCTCGGTTGGCAAAGAAAGGTAGGCAGAAATTCTCATCATCTCTCCTTCTCCTAAGTCTGGTAAATCTTTAACAAAAAAAGCAAGAAACATATCTAGAGAGAGGAGGATGATTGAAAGTATTTTGGATAGATATGAGGTGGGGATTCGAAATACAGAGGAGCTGATCGGTTATCATTCTATGATGAGATATTTCAGAGAGAGATAGAAATACTGATGGAGATCTTATGTTATATTGAAAGGAGTTCTTGGTTGGAATTGGGTGTATATTTTCTAGAGAGATAAGAATCAGAGAAGATTTGATTGAAAGAGTTTTACTCCTTTCTAACAGAGAATGAAGAATGGAGGAATATCTCATCTTTGGACAGAACAGAACAGAGACATCTTATTGTTTATCTTCTCTTTGGAGGAGCCTCTCTGGAGCTTCAATGATTCAACATTTATAGAGAGAGAGAGTGGAGTAGAACAGAGGTTTTAGAACAGTTTTCTTTTACTTTTTTTCTTTTCTGTTTTTTAGAGTGTACTAGAAACAGAGAGAGAGAAATTGAAAGAAACAGAGAAAGAGATTGGTGCTGTTGTTTAGAGAAAAACAGAGAAAGATTAAGAGTGAGCTTCTTCTATTTTCTTATTTGAGAGTAATTCTGTAGAGAGAGGAGGTTAAAGAGATAATTGTAAAGAGAGACAAATTTCTATATATTTTCTTTTTTCTCTTCTTTGTTAAAAGAATTGATTTTGGTGAGAAGAGAGATAGAGAGAACAAAACTTCTTAAATCTTTTTGTGAGAGAGAGATTAAAGAAAATGGTTCTTTGAGTTTTCTTTTTGTCCTTGTGAGAGGGATTCTCATCAACATTAATCGACCTTCTTCATCTACATCAATGTTCATCACCATTATCATGGAAGCTTAATATTGGGTGATATCTCTCTTGTCTTCTACTCTTGATTCTTATATTAAAACTCTTTGTAATGAATTTGATAACTATGAGTACCTAAATATCCCAATCTAGGATTTTTAATGAAGTTTTAACGTATGATGTTGATGTTCCTTTCATGTCTATTATCTTAATGTGCTTTAATCGTAGTAATATTAAATTCTAGGTGTTGATATACGAAGATTGCTTCACTAACGATGCTTTTGATTTGATGGTTCATGTTTAGATTAAATTCTTTAATGAATCATGCTTATAGATTGATAGTTAGTAGTTGCAACTTTAATATTTCGATACTTTGAATTTAGACTTTAGGGTTATTTGGTTTCAATTCGACTATTTTCCGAGGTTTGGTATGATCGGTTACCAAAACTTGAGTGATAAGAAAAGATAAGCATGTTTAGATCATCACTAATATTTGTTAAAACAGATTCTAAAATCCTAGGTCTTCTCCCACATTTGAGTTCATCTCCCGTTGTTCATTTTAGTATTTTAATTTTATTTTATTTTATTTTATCACCAAAACCCAATTTTGAAGAAAACCCGAGTTACTTCCAAGTCTTAGAATAGGTTTGACTTAGTCTCTGAGGAACGAACCGGTCTTACCGGAATTATCACTTGACGCCCGTATACTTGCGGGTGGTGACCTATTTAGGAAACTTTCTAGGCCCATCATTGAGTATGATTAAAACTTTGGCTGACTCCCTTGTAGCAGTAAATGATCGAGTTAGTCATGTTGAATTAACTAGAATAGCTTTACAAGGATTGGGTAAAGAATACTCCCAATTTGTTATTACAATTCAGAATAGAGATGTAGTTTTGAGTTTTGGAGAACTTAGAAGTAGATTGACTCATCATGAAGTTTGGCTGAAAGAGCAAGACTCAAATGAGGAAAATGAATCTTATTTTGTGAAAAAATACCAATCAAAGAATCAAATAAAACCTTTCTTTAACACTAGATTCCCAAACCAGACCCAAAACTCAGAAGGGTCTCAACAGAGAAATCTATTTAGACAAAATCAAAGACAAATACCATCTCAATCAAGAAACACATTTTTTTATTATACTACCATACCTTGTGGTAATTGTTACAAATGGAGTCAAGAAACACATTTTTTCTTGCTGATGGACCCATGGTGAATAATCTATATAGCATTGATCTTACACTTAATCCATATGATAAACCTCTAGATGATACTGCGGAAGCTTATTCTGTAAAAGCATCTGCTCAAACTTGGCACAATAGGCTAGGACATCCTTCTAAAGACATCATTCTGAACTTAGAAAAAGAAAACAGGATCAAACTAAGCTCTAGGGATTTCATGTCTCTATGCAACTCTTGTCAACTGAGCAAGAGTCATAAGTTACCTTTTGCTTCTTCATCAAGTACATCTTCTGGTCCTCTTCAATTGATATACTGTGATATATGGGGACCATCACCTGTAACACTAAAATCAGGGATAAGATACTATATACTATTCATGGATGACTTTAGCAAGTTTTTCTGGATTTACCCTCTTAAGCTAAGGTCAGAAAGTTTGAGTTGTTTTCAAACCTTCCAGAGGCACTATGAAAAGCTCTTCTCAACATCCATAAAAAATTTTCAAAGTGATGGGGCTCCTGAACTGTCAAAAAGAGATTTCAAAGCTCACTTAAACAAATGTGGCATACTATTTAGAAGCTCCTGCCCCTATACACCTGAGCAAAATGGGGCTGCAGAGAGAAAAAATAGACAAATTACATCAGTGGGTAACTCATTGCTTTTTCAGGCCTCAATGCCTAAGGATTTCTGGTTTCATGCCTATGACACAACCACCTATATCATAAACAGAACTCCCACTAAGGTACTTTCTTACCTAACACCTTATGAAGTTCTGTTTAATAAATGTCCAGATTACTCAATGCTTAAAGTTTTTGGATCATTATGTTATCCATATTTGGGAGATGTGAAAAATGATAAACTATCACCTAGGTCTGTTAAGTGTGTGTTCGTAGGTTATAGTACAACTCATAAGGGGCACAAATGCTTAGATATGTCCTCTCATAGAGAATATGTATCTAGGCATGTTATTTTTTATGAGTCTTGCTTCCCTGTTGCTGAAACCATCACACACACTCCTTCACATAGCCAAGAACAGCCTACCCCATATCAAATTTTACAGTTGCCTATACTGACTCAAAGTCCACTAACCTCCATACCCTCATATCACAATAGTTATCCACAAACTGATCAGGAGTTTCCATCAATATGCCTTCCTCAACCTCATCACCTATGCTTTCTACCTCATCACATTCACAAATAGAGCCTTCCTCAACCTCATTACCCATTCCTTCTACCTCACCACACTCACATTTAGAGCCTATTCCACCAGAGGTTACTTCTCCTATCCTCACTAATCAACACCCTATGCAAACTAGACTACAAAGTGGGATAGTTAAGCCAAAAGGTATTCCTGATCATGTTTCACATTTCACTGTTCCTCGTGCTCTTCATTCATCCTATATTGCTGCCATTTCTTCTGTACCTGAACCAAAATCCTATAAGGTAGTTGCTCAAGACCCAAATTGGGTTCAAGCAATGCAATCTGAATATAAGGCTCTAGTTCAAAATAAAACATGGTCATTGACACCCAGATTACCCTCTATGAATGTACTTGGGTGCAAATGGGTTTTTAAGGTCAAGTACAACTCTGATGGTTCTCTTGAAAGGTATAAGGCAAGGCTGGTTGCTCAAGGGTACTCCCAGCAAGAAGGTATAGACTATCAAGAAACATTTAGTCCTGTGGTGAAGATACAGACTATTAGAGTAGCTCTTACATTGGCAGTGACTCATTATTGGTCTATCCAACAACTTGATGTGTCCAATGCCTTCTTCCTCCATGGGGACTTGAGTGAAGCTGTCTATATGAAACAACCTGCTGGTTTTGAGGATTCTCAATTTCCTGATTATGTTTGTCTTTTCCATAAGTCTCTATATGGACTTAAACAGGCTCTAAGAGCCTGGTTTACAAGAATAGCAACCTATTTACAACAATGGGGTTTCAAGAGAAGCACCTCAGACACATCTATGTTTGTGTTCTACTTGGATGGCCAAATGTTTATTTTTCTTCTCTATGTTGATGATATTATTCTCACTGTTTCAAGTGAGTCTTTGATGAAGAAATTGGTCACTGATTTAGGACATGAGTTTGCTATGAAACAGCTAGGTGTGCTTCATTACTTTTTGGGTATAGAGGTTAAGTATCAAGGTTCTTCCCTGGAATTGACTCAAACTAAGTACATTACTGAGCTCTTTCATAAGTCTGAGTTGCTGGACAGTAAGTCAAGCCTAATTCTAGTGTCTCATGACAAAAGAGCTTCTAAATTTGATGGAAAACAGATTGATAATCCTCTGTTCTATAGGAGTATGGTTGGGGGCCTTCAATATGTGACTATGACAAGGCCTGATATTACCTTTGCTGTGAATTACCTAGCTCAATTCATGCAGGAGCCTAGCAGCACACATCTTATACTCCTCAAGAAGGTACTTAGATATCTAAAAGGAACTCTTGGTGTTGGAATCTCAATTGTTTCAGGAGACACTTTATGCTTATCTGGTTTATCAGACTCTGATTGGGGGAGTTGTCCTGACTCTAGGAGGTCTACAAGTGGTTACTGTCTCTTTCTAGGGTCTACACTCATTTGTTGGTCCTCTAAGAAGCAGAATGTGGTTTCAAGGTCTTCTACAGAGGCTGAGTATAGGGCTCTCTCCTTGGCTATTTCTGAGATGCTATGGGTCTCTTATCTGCTGAAGGAACTCCATGTTGAAGTCACTAAACCAATGACTATTTTCTGTGATAATATGGGTGCTAAGTATTTAGCATCTAATCCAGTCCTTCATGCAAGAACTAAGGATGTTGATATAGATTTTCATTTTATAAGGGACTTAGTCTTTCAGAAGACTCTTGAGGTCAAATTTGTGTCCTCTGAAGACAATCTAGCTGACATTCTTACTAAGGGAGTTCTTTCTCCACTCTGAAATCAATTCGAGACAAACTCATGATTGTTCCTCCTTCCACAACATGTGTTTGAGGGGGGGGGGGTGTAAGAGGTGTAAGAGGTGTAAGAGGATGTAAGGAAGAAGAAGAATCAGAAGGAAGAAAGAACGAACGCTATGAGCACTCCATCACTCGTGTACTTCACTCGTGCGCTTACTATAATGGTAGTTATGAAGTTAGTTACAGTTAGTTAGTGTTAGTTAATCTTGTAATTAGTATTAACGAACTATTAGTCTCTCTCTCTCTAGAATGATTAGCTATATAAATCAGAAGTCCTGTAAACTGTTTGTTAATGAAAGTGAATGAATTGAATCTTACTTTCTTTCACTAATCCAAAATCAGCAAGCCTAAGCGCGCCATGGCCATCGATCAAAAGATTAGAGCCCTTTATGTCTCGGTGTAGAATCCCACGACTGTAGCAATGCTCAAGCCCGCGAAGTAGTTGTTGCATAAAACATTAATCTGCTAAACAGAAAATAGCTTGGTTTGATATAGGAATATGAAGATCATTCACGATAAGTTCCTTGGTGTCGGGGGAGGCGGAGAGCCCGGCAAGATCATGCTCCATGTACTGAAATACAAGGTACAAACTAAAGGGGCGGGCATAGTTGTTTTTTGTGCCCCAAACACTCACATAAAGCCAAGGATACTGACTGTGCACAGCGCCACCATTAATAAGTAGTGGCCCTTGTATAACCAACATTTAGTCCAACGTACGTTAAGATCTGTGAAGCAAACATTTCAAAGTGGAGCGGAGTTTTTTAGTCACTGGGTGGCGCCACCACTGTTTGGGTCACCGATAAAACAGTAACTGTTTTTGGAGTCGGTTATAGGCAGTTTCTGGCAGTTTATTGAAATTGATTTTCGGTTTTCAGCAGTTTTTCTTTATTATTAGTGTTCTTAGTGAGATTTAGTCTCCTTTCATCCTGTTTTCTTCCCTTTTTTCTGATCTATAATACTTATCTAAATTATGGATGCTTCTAACAATCGTTTCACCCAACAATTTGCTGCGCTGACTATGGAAGATAATCCCATTCCAACAATCGTAGGGGATGATTTGGATGATTCAGAATCAATGACTAATAAATCCGGTGTTGTTAAATTCTTGAGTAGTAAAAGGATAGAGACTGGTCTAGCAATGAACAGACTATCTAAGGTTATCCAGGGACCAAACCAATTTACCATTAATGAAATTAAGGAAAATTTTTTCTTAATTAGATTTGAAACGGCAATGGAATTGGGCATGGCATTAGAGAAATCTCCATGGGTGGTGGTAGAAGAACTGATTCTTCTAAAGGAATGTATTGTGGACAAGGCTCCGGTGGATATTGAGTTTGATACGGCTGCCTTTTGGGTTCAGTTCCATGGCATCCCGGTTTATTACCTTACATCTACCATTGTTAATCGTTTAGCGAGTAGCTTGGGTACTTACAAACCCATTACTAAGGAAGAAGCAGCAAAATGGTCTCATTATGGTCGTGCCAAAATAGATTTCAAAATATCGGATCCCATTCCTCTACGAGTTAATTTAACTTTATCTAAGACTAAACTTATTTCGGTGGAACTTAGACTAGAACGTCTTCCACGGTTCTGTACTTCGTGTGGTCGAATAGGACATACCATTAAATTTTGTCCGACTGTTGTTAGATTTGGGGATCTATTAAAACTCCCTACTACTGATGAGCAAAAAGCCCTTGTGATGCTAGCCTTAGAACCAAATTATCCAGATCAGTTAAAATTCCTTTTTCCTATCGTAATGTTGGTCGGGACTTGGGTTCTTTTTCGGGTCTTCAACAATCATCACATTTAGGGTTGTTGGGGAAAACCCCGGAAAAGAATTGTGTGGTTGACCAAATAACTGGAAAACATTCACTTAATGATAATTTTGGATTAATGCTTGATGATTTGGTTCAGGTTAAAAAAGCGAGATTATCGGTACAAGGAAAATCTGCCTCTACATCATCTACCTTTCCTTTTTCATTAAACACAAAACAAGGAGAAACAATCAAAAGTGCTGATTATCATGAAGGCCATACACCAAAGGAGGATATAGGCAACAATTTTCCTGTCTTGGAAGATGGTCCTATGTGCAGGCAACTTAAACGATCAGTCAGACAGATCTTAAACAATCAAACTACTAAATCGGTCACGGCTACCGCAAAGTCGATGGAAGAATGAGTATATTATCGTGGAATTGTCGTGGTTTAGGGAACAACACGACAAGAAATACACTTTATCAGTTCCTTAAGGCCATTAGGCCGGCTATTGTATTTATTTCAGAAACTAAGCTTAATAATATTTCCTCTTTACCTACATATAATAATGTAGATTTATCTAAGAATTTTTATGTCCCTTCCCAAGGTAGAGGAGGGGGTTTGATTTTACATTGGTCCTCTTCCCTTGATATATCTATTAATTACTCTTCTTCTAATTTAATTCATCTTACTGTTTTAGGTACTTCCTTATCCCCTACTTGGGATTTATTTTGTGTTTACGGCCCTCCAAAACTTCAAGACAGATCAACTTTTTGGGATGATTTGTTAGGGCGCATATTGAGTGTCAATAGACCGTTCTGTTGTATTGGGGATATGAATGCAATGGGGTCTCGATCAGAAAAATGGGGAGGATCAATGCATATTCCATTCCTTGAAAATTTTCAAAATTTCATCCAAGATGGGAGTTTAATAGACCTCGGATTTAATGGTCCAGCATTTACCTGGACAAATAACAAACCAAGACAACATCTAACTAATGAGAGGCAAGACCGAGTCCTGTGCAAAGCGGAGTGGTTAATCAACTTTCCTGACTCAGGTGTATTTCATCTTCCTAGATACTCTAGTGACCACGCTCCAATCCTACTGAAGACGAAAGTCGAGACTCAGACAATGAACAAAATTAACAGATTCGAAGTTTTTTGGACAAAACACAGAGACTATAAAGAAAAATTTCAACAATCGTGGGACCTGAGTCAAGGTCAATTTTATGACAGAATTATAGAGGTAAAGAATTCTACTAGAAAATGGAGCAACCAGACATTCAATATGATCAAAAACAGAATTGAAGTTTTAAAAAATAGATTACTTCATATCCAGATGCAAACCCCGACAGATGAAGTATTATCAATAGAAAGTAATTATCAAGAGGAAATATTTTATTTGGAAGAAGTGGAAAGACTAAAACTAGAGCAACGAGCTAAATCGAAATGGGTTCAAAATGGGGATCGTAATTCTAAAGCATTTCATGCAGCAATGTCTCAAAGGCGTCAGAGAAACACAATTCATCAACTTAGACTTCAAACTGGAGCGGAAACCACTAACATAAAAGGAGATTGCAGATGATTTAGTGGGATTCTTTCAGAATTTGTTTTCGGCAGAGACAGTCACTGCTCCTCCGATAGAGATTTTACAAGCATACAAGGTGCTTTCAGAAGAAGACCTGGGCTACGTCTCAAGGATTCCTCACTCAGAGGAAATTAAGGTCATCGTGTTCGAGATGGGTGCTCTTAAGAGTCCAGGACCAGATGGGTTACCAGGTATTTTCTTTCAACATAATTGGGACGTGATTGGACCTGATCTTATTCGATACATAGCATTTACTTCAGGTTATATCCACCCAACTCTTAATTTCACGACTATTGCTCTTATTCCTAAGATTAGAAATCCGAGTATGGCCTCAGATTTTCGTCCTATAGCCCTTTGCAACTCTATTTACAAATTCATCACTAAGATAGTGGCAAATAGACTGAGACCTTTCTTAGAGGATAATATCATGTGGACCCAGAATGCTTTCGTACCGGATAGACAAATTTTAGATAACATTGTAATCACAAATGAGATAATCCACTCTATGAATAGATCTGTAGCCAAGAAAGGTGGCTTTTCCCTTAAAATGGATATGGCTAAGGCCTATGACAGAGTCAGTTGGCATTTCCTTACCAGAGTTTTGCAAGCCATGGGTATTACTGGACCTATCCTGTCTCTTATTCTGTCTTGCGTTACATCAGCACAGTTTAACATTCAGATTAATGGGGGTCTCCATGGGGCTTTTAAAGCCTCTCGAGGTCTAAGGCAAGGGTGTCCATTGTCACCCTACCTTTTTATCTTAACTACTCAATCGCTATCCCTACTAATCCACTATTATGAGAGTAGGATTATTTTTACAGGTTACAAGATAAACAGAAATTGCCCTCCTGTCTCGCATTTGTTATTTGCAGATGACCTTACAATCTTTGGAGAAGCAAATGATAGAAATTTAAATTCAATACTTCGTCTCATGGAGGAATATGTTGGCTTTTCGGGTCAAGTTGTGAACTTTGCAAAATCATCCATCTATTTTGGTAAAGGTGTGACTCCAAATGTGCGCAATCAATTTATTTCCAGGCTTCATGCTCCTATGATGACAAATGAAGACAAATAATTAGGATCATTTATACTTAAACCAGGAAATAGAATAGATTCTCATAGTTGGCTTCTGGATAAATTCAAAAACTCATTATCAGGTTGGAGACAAGGATTAACTTCACAAGCAGGCAGGACTGTACTAATCAAATCAGTTTTTGACTCATACTGTACTTACCATTTTAGCTACCAAATGATTCCCCAAAATATTATAAACAAATTGGAATGAGAAGAAAGAAGTTTTTGGTGGGGTCATGATGTGGTGGATTCAAAAATACACTTCATAAAATGGGATATCATTAGCAGTCCAAAAAAACTTGGTGGATTGGGAATTAGGTCTCTATCTGAAGTAAATGAATCCCTAATAGCTAAGATGGCATGGAGACTAATCACCAATCAGGAATCAATGTGGGTGCAAATTCTAAAAGCAAAGTATATGGCAAATGATAATTTCTGGACAGTGCAAAAGAAAACAAAGTGTACACCTTTCTGGAATTCTATCATGAAGGTAAGGGAAGTAATGAAAAATCATATAATATGGTTAATTGGTAATGGAAGGGATATATCTATCATTAATGATCCATGGGTTCCAGAACTTGAAAACCATAAACCAACATGTATTCAGCCTCTTCCTCCAACCATATCCAAAGTGGTTAATCTTATGCTACCAAATTCTACTCAATGGGATAATGATTTACTCAGAATTTACTTTGATAATGATACCACAGTGGCTATTAATAATATACTTATACCTCATGGTAATCAGATGGATAGACTATTATGGTGTCAAACAGAACAAGGCAAGTTTACAACTAAATCTTATTATTCAACAATTAAACAGGAGATCGAGCTACCACCGGCAATTCAAACGTTTCCTTGGGGTAAGTTCTGGCATAAACATAATATGGATCCCAAGATTCAGATTTTTACATGGAGACTGATTCATAGTGGTCTGGCCACTCTATCAAACATAAACAGAAAAATTCCTTATATAAATCAGGAGTGTAACATGTTTACTGATCGAGCTATTGAAACACATAATCATTTATTTGGAGAATGTCAGACATTTCAAAATCTACTTCAACTTACAAATAAACCAAAAATCATGCAGTTAGGGTTAGATCTAATTCAAAATTTGAAGGATATTCTCATGCAAGGAAAGAAAGCTAATGATGTGTGGTTTATGTATACTTATCTTCTATGGATGTGGTGGAAAAGCAGGAATGAACTCCACTTTCGAAATAAACAGATCGATCTTACGCGAATCTAGTGGCAGACAAAGGTAGAACTCAAGAAAAACCCCCCTTTTATTACTTAATACTCCTTCTCTTGAATATTTACAGGTATCATCATGGATTCTACCCTCACCGGGTAGGTTAAAAATAAATGTGGATGGCTCGTTTAGACAAGATGGTGCTTCAGCAGCGGCGGTTTTGAGGAATTCAATCGTAGAAATCATGGAGGTTAAAGCAGAGGTTCTCTTTCCCATCTCGGCTCTCTATAATGAAACTAGGGCATTGCTTTTAGGGTTGGAGTTAGCTGTAGAGAAGGATTTATATCATTTTGATCTAGAAGGAGATTCGAAGGTTTTGTTCACCCTTTTATCCGACGGTGCATCTGTTCCCCCGTGGAGAATACGGTCCGAGATTGATTACATACGAGATATGATTAGAGAGAGACATGTGGCGGTATCTCATTGTGGACGCGCTGCTAATTCGACCCCCCATGACTTTGCGGCTGCGGCTTTAGTCCCTCAAAATGTCCAACGTGCGGTTTAGATATCACGGAATCATTTTTGTTGTAACTGTGCTTATTACGCTTATTTTCATTATTTTATGTAATGAACTAGTGTTGGATTAATGAATCACCTTTCAAAAAAATATCTGTGAAGCAGAAGTTTTAGGGGAAATGTTAAATGCACTCACATTTTTGTATATACATTCACACCTCCGTTGACTTAAACAAAAAATACTTTTGATGAGTGTACATAACAAATATTGTGAGTGCATTTAAAATTAAGCATTTAGACTAAATATATTGATAATTTACTTAAATAAGTTATCCAAGCTAATTAGGCATGAAAGAAATCGACTCTCTTTATTGCTCAAAGAAGCTCATACACAGTATTCTTGTAATACTATAGAAATCAACTCTCTTGTCTACACTTCACTTTCTTTCTATCTTTAACAACTAAGGAACCAATAGCTATTTATAGCAAAAGAAATGGTTACCACGTTAGCACAAGAGGTGGAGAACATGGGGAGAAATGAATCATGCTTTAGGCACTTCATGGTCCAAAACCTCATGACTCAGCCAACTATCATGCATGGGGTGCACCTCATGGTGACTCTTTGCATTAGTTAATAGGAAACTAATATGGGCAGCTAATATGGGCCGCCATATATCAACAACAGCATTCCATTTATTTGACAACATCTCTTTTGTACCAGTATAACAAATGATCCGAAAATGGGAAATTTTAAACAAAAGCGACAATTTTACCTGTCACGATCACATTTGGATTGACTTGGTCAAAGAGATTTAACCAAGTCAACACCATTCACCCATTAGGTTAACATTGGTCAACCTAATTAAAAGAAATGACCACTGTTTTGGGGAAACCAGAAAAGTTTCCGAGGAAGACGGTGGAAAACAAAAAAAAAATTAAACCAAACACACCTTTTAAATGTCGCCGACAAAAAGTCGCCGGTCTGATGTTGACGGTGACTTCATCATCTTTTCTCTTCTGTTTCTCTATTTTGTTTCTCTCTCTTCTCCCTTCCTTATCTCTTTCTTCTCATTGTTCCGGCGAAGGGGAGGAACCCCTTCACGGGAGATCGTCTGGTTTGAACAACCAGACGAGATTTGGTTTGAAGAACAAACCAGAGCTCTGGCAAAGGGGCTTCTCCCCTTCGCCGGAGATGGAGAGGAGCGGAAGTGGTGGACTTCGCCGGAGATGGTGGAAGTTGCCGGAGATAGTGATGGTAGGTGGAAGGAAGAAGAAGTTGAAAAAGTATAAGGAGTTGATTGTTTGGGGTAAAAAAAAAATTCTAATTTTTTTTTGTTTCCACCCAAAACTTCAACCCCCGAAAAATTTCTTTATTTCCCCGTAATACCGACCAAAGAAATTCTCCAAATCTTTAGAATCCCTCTATTAATTCTTCCATTAACCACACATTTTACCCCACCACTTGACATGCTGAAATCAAATCATTATATTCTTCTAAGATTATATTTTAATTATTTAATTCTTTTTTTGGAGTTTGAATGATAAAAATAGTGGAAAAGAGAGAAAATTCGAATTCTTATTTTCATCCAAAAAACATTAAAAATATAAGAGTTAATTCCTATTCGGCCCCCTACTTTGTGACCAACTTCTTTTATGACCCCTTATTTTCGATAAATTCAAATATGACCCGTTTTCTTAACTTCGTCAGTTAACTTTAATGTTTAACATTTTTGTTACCAAAATTATCCTTCTTATAAAGATGAAATAAATGGGGTCATATTTGAGTTTACGAAAAATAAGGGGCCATAAAGAAAGTAGGGGGCCAAATAGGAATTAACTCAAAACATAATCATCCACTGAAAAGGAATAAAAACTGTTGGAATAATTGGCCTTTAAGTTGAAATGGAAGGTGGAAAAATAATCGATGAATAAAATCACGTTGATCACTAGACTTTAAAGCTTGAGAATCTTGATTCTTTTAGACAGTGATTCGCCCCTTCTGGTATGAAACCACGAGTACACATCGGGTCAGGAATTATGCCTTCAGTATACAATGAAACCCTTCAACAACTGTCTGAGTTCAAAGTATGTACGCTTTGACTAAGATCGAGAATACTCTGTTTTAATCTGATAATGCCAAAAATCGACTCCGAAATTTGCCAAATAACTTGATAGATAAATTCAGGATAACCTTCACGGTTGATAATCAAGTATAAAATTTGGCAGCAAGAGAGAGAGAAGGAATTTCGTTCAGATTGTTGTCTGTATTGCTTGTGGGGTGGTGAGCAACTCATTTATAAGGCATCAAAAGATGCCCTCTTAATGGATATATATCCATTCACATGGGATGTGTCTTTTTTTTTTTTTTTTTTTGAACTCCATGGGATGTGTCTATTTGATGGAGGCTTGCATCCACCAAGGAAGTATTGTACCCATTTACTGTTTGGAGGCTCCCAATGTTTAATTGTTGAAAACTTTCTATGAAAAGCTGTGGAAATCTAATGGAACATAGTGGTACTCATCTCACAGTAAAAACTTATCAAAATTCTAATAAAATGTTGTTCATTGTTATCTGTTGGTAAGCAGTTACCGACGCCATGCGTCGCACATCAGTGGTGTTTTTCCGACACTTAGAGTACAACATCGATACTCATCTTACCGACGAAAATCTATCAAAATTCTAATTAAATGTTCCTTTATGTTATTTTGTCGGTAGGCAGTTACTGGCACAATGTGTTTCACATTTGTGGTATCTTTCCTACCTTTAAAGTACAACACCGACAATTTCTTACGACGAAAAACTTATCATTCATAGTTGAAAATAAATACTTTAACTCGAAACCCTAGCTTCAAATCTTCATTTTCTGTTCGAGAGCTTTAGGGAGAGAAGATGAGAGAGAGAGAGAGAGAGAGAGAGACGAGGTTACGAGAAGAGGTTGAGATTGAGAAATTGAAACACTAGCTAAGGCAGGTCTGTAAACGGTAGCTTATCGGATCGGATATAGGCATATCTGTATCCGAATCCGATAAGCTATCCGAATATCCGTGTCTGATAATTATCCGACGGATATTATAAATCAATATCCGAATCCGATAATATTAACGAATATCCGATATTCGAAACTTTAACAAAATTTCAAATTTTTAACCACTGGATCTAAATAATAAATCACAACCATACATTTTATATATTATTATGAATAAATTTTTATTTTTATTTTTTTTTATATTACTTATCGGATACGGATATTTATCGGATCGAATAGTAGTGTATCCGGATCCGATAAGCAGATATCCGATGAGAAATATCCGTATCTGATATCTGAAATTTCGAATATTTTTCTAAATTTTTTATACGGATGCGGATCGGATGTCGAATATTCAGATATCCATTGACAGGCTTAAGCTAAGCATATATTATGGGAGTCTGAGAGGGTGGGCCAAAAAAGCAGTCCCACAATATATGCTTAGCTAGTGTTTCAATTTCTCGATCTCACCTTCTTCTTCGCAAAAAAAAATAGAAGAAGTGAGTGTGTGAGGGTAAACTGAGTCTGAGTTGTGACTCTTGTGAGGATGAATAAATGTGAGTGTGCCAGGTAAATGGGTGAGTATATGTAAGAGTTCTCTTATTTCCCTGGGACAATGTGTGCAAATTATGGATGGGACCTACTCCACCTAATTATATCAAGGATGTTATCCAAAAAGATAATCATCTGATGCTGAATTCTGTTTAATGAACAAAAATGCAAAAGGCAATTTCTTCGAAAAAAAAATATGTCATTGTTAATTTTAAAAAAAATTCTTGCAAAATGTTGTTACGGTATATCATTAAAGTAATGATAGTAGCATTTTTCATATTGTTAAAAAAATAGTAAAAGGAAGTTTTATAGGCAATGCCGAAGTTATTAAAGAAAGTGTAACAAGTAGATGTCAAGAGTGGACTCCGTAGTTCTAATAAAATTAATGTTGTTCATTGTTAACAGTCGGTGTGCTGCACATCGGTGGCGTTTTTCCGACACTTAAAGTACAACATCGTTACTCATCTTATCGACGGAAATTTATCAGAATTCTAATTAAATGTTCTTCTATGTCATTTGTCGGTAGGCAGTTACTAGCGCAATGTGTAGAAAAGAGAGAGGGGGTTATGAGTGGAGGGAGAGATTATGAAATGGGAGATGCTAGAGTGCCCAATTTTTTGGGCATTTTAATGCCCAGCTGATGTGGAATCACTAAAAGACAAGGTTTTTTCAAAGTTTGACTACGGTGGGGACCGCTTTTGTTTCTAAACGAGGAAATATGTCACTCTCTAAGTATCAATTTCTAAGTCACTCTATCATTTCCCTTATGAAATAGAATCACCGACTAAGCTTATATTGTGGGAGTTTGAGAGAGAGGGTATGAGAGGGCCAAAAAACCAGTCAAAATTAAAATTGGTCAAGCCATTTGACCAAAATGTGTGCGTATAGGAGAGGGTATAGGAGAGGTGAGTCATGAGTTGGTGATCGTAACATGGGTCTGAGTTGCGAGGGTGAATAATCGTGAGTGTGTCACGTAAAATCGATAAGTTTGCGGAACAATTCTCTTATTTCCTTTGGAAGCCACCCCTCTCACAAATGACCCCTTAAGGGAAAGAAGGTTTTGAAGACGCCCCTGACGTTTTAAAAGGGCCTCCCTCAAACCAAATTTAAAGTAAAGTTTGTGAGGAAGGGGCGCCTTTAACTTAAAACTATAAATACTGTTAGGTGTACAAATGTTGAGACAAAGACCTCCCCCCTATGGGTTCATACTAAAATTGAATTATTATTGAAAGTTAATGTCATTTTTCAAAGTCATTTTAAAAATTTTGAAAAATTTCAAGTATTTGATTATTGAATGCTAACGGACGAATATGAGAACATAAATGCAGGAAAATCACAAGACGGAAAATCTTAATAAAATCTGTAATCATAATCAACCGCTGCCTCAACTACAAAAAATATTATCTCCTCATTTAATGACGATCATTTGAGAGAATATGGTCCCAAACCCATAGTTTTTCCATCGCCCATAAAAAAGGTGGTAATTGTAGTTTTGGTGTGTTGTTTGGACAATCATTTGAGAGAATATTGCCCCCTAAATCATAATTTTTTCCATAGCCGATGATTTGAAGAAATAAAAATATTTTTCGGAATGTAAAGATTTTCTTGAAAAGGGAGAATTACTGAAACTCCCCGACTTTTGATAATGCGTTTACTGAAACCCCCCGACTTTTATTAGTAATTACTGAAACCCCCGACTTCCGTCCCACCTCCGTTAGATTTAACGGTGTGATGCTGTTAGAGAGAGAGAAATGACCAAAAGGCCATTTACTAAAACCTGACCTGTTGGGGATCAGAAAACTCGGGCGCCTTAAACACAATGTCGAGGCACTTATATCAAAAGTCTTTCTTCTCCAACCAGTATTGACACAAAAGTTTATAAGCTTTTTGTATTGAGAGAGAAAAAAATAATGAAGTAAAGTGGAGCGGTGGAAAGTGGAGAATGACATTCGCTAAAGATCCAAGTTTCCAACTCCAAACTGCCAAATATAATTCTGATTTTTCTAACATCTTGGTTTTATGTTACTACAATGGTGATGAAAAGTAAGAACCTAATTGTTGATAGAGAAAGATATTTAGGGGTGTTTGGAAACATAGATTGGGTTGTACCGTTCATTTCAAAAGTCAGGGGTTTTAGTAATCTCATTTAGTAAAGGTTAGAAAAGTCGGAGATTTCAGTAATCATTATCAAAAGGTCCAATGTGCTTCAAACCTAAAAGGTACTGCTCCTTTAATTTTTGCTTTTAAAGTATTCATGATAATAGGAACGCGGTCACTATTAAACCTCGGTAGATGTTTTACTAAAGCGTTCGGAAATTTAATTCGCCAATCCGCACGTACTAGTACTCGATCTAATCTTTCTATAATATGATGATTAATTCCACGACCATTTACCCATGTATACGCCGGTCCCGAATACCCTATATCGATCAAATTGCAATCCATAATCATACTTCCGAATTGTTCTGATGCCTTCTTATTTAAGCCTCCATTTCAGTTGCATTCAAATCCCTCATAACCAAGGCTCTTTTATTGTTCAAATCCACGTAAGAAGTCCCAACTAATTCCATGTTCAGTTTGTCATTTAATTGCTTTCCCTGATAATAGTCGGAGAAGGTTGTTTTTTCCAAAAAATATTGAAACTTCTATTAGACCCTTTGTGTTTCCATTTTTCAAAAGGCCGCGACTTTGGGGAATAAAGAAAAATCTCTAGGGAATAAAGACTTAGTCAACCATGATTGACTTAAGGAGCATATTTATTTTTTGGCCCAAAAATTAACTAATTTGTATCTTCATCTTCCTCAAACCCCATCCCACCACAAATTTCGACCGCCAACAATTCCGACCACCACAGATTCCGGCCACCACCTTCATCTCTCACCTTCACGTCACATCCACCCCCACAACTTCCAGCCACCATTTTTCCTTTATTTTTATCTCTCTATCTTCTTCTCCCTCTATTCTTCTCCCTCTATTTCTCTTCCTCTCTCTAACACCCAGCAGATCTCAGATCTGAGATCTACTGGGATGATGAACACGAATCAACATATTAAAGAAGACTTTCTTAAGTCTTTATTTGAGTTATTTTGATAAGTATTACTGTTTTAGAGAGTCGTTTTGATGTGTTCCAGGGTTAGGGTTTCATTAATGTAAAGAACTATCAATCTTCTGGTTTTGGTGTTATTAATATAACTAGGGTATATCCCGTGCCCTAGGGCACGGCCACTTGTATCAATCAAATGTTACGAAATTTATTGTTATATTTTATTGAGAGAGAGATTTTTATTAGTTATTATTTTTTTGTTTCTTTTCTCTTAAATTAGTTATTATTTTATTGAGATAGAGAGATTTTAATTTCTTTTTTGAACCCTTCAAAATTATTTTGTTTCTTTTTTTCTTAAATTAGTTATTTTATTTCTAAGAAGGAAAGCATTATTGTTTTTTAAATAGGTAACTTTATTTCTACGAAGGACTATATTTTAAATTTCTAGAAGGGCTTCTAGACAATATGTTTTATTAAAAAAGGATGTTTGTCCCAGTCATCGTTTTCCCTTCTGTTTTATATAATAGATATTTCTCTTATTTGAATCTTGATGGGTGAATTGCATTTTACATACATGGGGTTTGAATGGATCTGAGAGGAAGTAAAAAAGAATCAAAATTAAAGGAAATTAATGAACAATAAACACTTTAAGTTCAAAACCGCAATTAGATAGAACCGTAAACTTAGTCATAGAGGTTTCCTTTGCTAGATGAAAAGACTGATATAAACATCACAAGATTCAAATCAAAGTTAAAAGAGAAAACCCTAAGAAGGTTGAATATTTATTTGGCTATTGCGGGGCTTGATTTTCAGTGGGTAATACATAAATACCATGGAATCCTTAAAATAACAAACAAGTGATTACGAAGAAGATGACAGAGAGAGAAGAAAATAGTGGTAGAGATGAGGGAAGATGAACATTAGGGACCAAAACTAAATCTATTGAAATTTTGGACTAAAATTAAAGATGTCCCCCTACGTCAATTTTGATTGACTGAGTCTTTATTCCCCGGAGACTTTTCATTATTCCCCAAAGCCGCGGCCTTTCAAAATAGTGAGTATTTTCTTCGAGTCTAAATCCAATGACCAATACTACTGTTTGAAGTCCACTATCCTCTCTCCTCCATGATCCATATGATCATCAGAAGTTTTTGAGATATGGGATTTGTTGGGTAAGTTCTTGCACAACTGTTTAGGCAGGCAACGGAGCAATAAAAGGTACAAAGAAAAATATGGGTTTTGTCAATCAAGCTATGGCAAAATCTTACTTAGCACCATACATTTACTCACCCAAAACTTTAAACTAGGGCAAAATTTATCTTGAAGAAACCTAAAATTATACTCACTAATGGAAGCTTGAGGTTCCTCTAGGAAACAGACTAGATCTAACTGTCGATGAAAAAAGAAGAAAACATTTTTTGTTGGAAGAAGGGAGAAAAGATTAGGTTTTATCTTTCCCAAAGAAACTCATGTGTGATTAAAAGAAATTGCAGGGACTCTTTTTGAAACAAACAAACAAAAAAGCCAGTATTCTTCTGAGGATCAAATGATGCTATGTCCACGTGGCGAGCCACGTAGGTACGCCGGAGATTTGGCCGAGATTCCCACCGGAATATTTGCTTTAGACGGTTTCCTCCCAAAATCAACTAGGGTTCTACAACCAAAGTTTAAGATATACTCCAAACAAGGAAAGGCAATATAATACATAGTATAAGAATTCCTTATGTGGAATTTTTTAATTCCTTATTACAAAATTTCGTATGGAAATTACTGTACGTGAGTAATCACTTCCCTAAAATGGACTCGATGGGTGCCTTTGATACGTATAATTTACAATATTTCTGAAATAAATTACAATATTTCCTGAAATAAATTACAATATTTCACTTCTCTAGATTCGATGGGTGCCTTTGATATGTAATTTACAACGGGAGTGCTACATGTACAAAGTCTTTGACAAAATTCTTGACTTAATGACCCATTTTCACTAAATGACAAAAGTAGATCAAAGTTTTTCAAAGTTTGACTTTGATCGGGACCGTTCACTTAGCATTTTGTCAAGAATCTTGTCAAAGATTCTTTGTACATTTAGCATTTCCCAATTTACAATATTTCCTTAAATAAATTACCTTTATGAAAGAATAAAAATAAGGAAGAAGATATGATTAATAGATGACTCACCAAGAATGTGTGAGTTCTCTCATTCCTTATCTATATAATAAGGGAGGAGGGTATCTTTCCCCCTCCTCCCAATGGTTAGGATTTATCCTCACAAACATATATCAAGTGGCTCAAGTTTAGTTTTTCAAAATTAGACCATCTAGATCTTATGACATTTTATCTATATAATAAGGGAGGAGGGTATCTTTCCCCCTCCTCCCAATGGTTAGGATTTATCCTCACAAACATATATCAAGTGGCTCAAGTTTAGTTTTTCAAAATTAGACCATCTAGATCTTATGACATTTTATCCAAAGGTAGAGATCATAACAAAGAGGATCTGTGAATAGAAAAGAGAGGAAAAAACATTTCTAAACTGCTTCCTCTTCCTCTCTCTCTCTAACTTCCTTCCCCTCCGTTACTTTTTTCCGGTCATCGTTGAGATTGAACCCTCGCCGGTTCTGGCGAGGGTTCTCCTCTCCCTCTTTCTTCTATGTTTTATTCTCTTCTTAAGAAAATCTACTTCCACTGAGAAAGGTCTGTTGCAGTTATCTCTATTTCTCCCATTTCAACAAACCCTAGAGAGAGAGACTAGGGTTGAATCCAGTCGACTTCTTCTCTCAATCCACCGGTTTCATCTCTTAATCCCAAACCATTTATCGCAATTTAACATTTAGTGAGAGAGAGATTGGATTGAACTCCAAAGATTTGGATCTTGGTTCATCGCATACAACCGATTTTGCTATTCAAACAATCGATCATGGGTTATCTCATACAACCGATTTTTCTATTCAAAGAATCGATCACGGTTCATCTCATACAACCAATTTTTCTTTTCAAACAATCGATCATGGTTCATCTCATACAACCAATTTTGCTTTTCAACAATCGATCATGATTAGGTGTTTAAAGGAAGGGGTTGGTGGTGGTGGTGTGGCGACAACGGCGGTTTTCCGGCGACGCGGCGGTTATCCGGTAACGGCGACGGTTATCCGGCAACAAGGCGATGTTCTCCGGTGATGACGACGGTTTTCCGGCGACAATGGCAGTTTTCCTGCAAAAACAAATGGGGTGGAAATTTAGTTTTTTCTTAATTTGTATTTTCAATCATTATTGCTGTACTTTGTCGACCTTTAGGGTCTTTTCATTCACGACCTTTAGGGTCTTTTCATTCTCGACCTTTAGGGTCTTTTTATCGAGTCGGTGTCTAGTCCAATTTCTTTCTCTTCATGAGGTACTTTGCATTTAAAAGTATGTAACTCTCATGAAGTTTTCAGAGGAGAGAAATAAGAATTATCATCCATGTAAATTGTGATTTTTATCACTTATGAAATGAAATGTTTCGCTTGGATTTAAAAAAAAAAAAAAAAAAAAAAAAAAACAAAGAGGATCTTTCAAAGATACCCTTCCCAAACAGCCCAATCTTCCCGCCCAAGCTTCTTTCTCTCCCTCTCTCTCAAGGCCTCCTTCTCACTCATCTCCTCTCATACTATCTCATCTCATCGCAAAGCACACAGGTATTTTCTCTCTCACTCTCTCTCCCTCTCACACACACAAACACACGATCCATTCTGACTCACTCTCTCTCCCTCTCACACACACAAACACACGATCCATTCTGACTCCCTCTCTCTCTCTCTCACGCACAATCACTTTAGGGTTTTGAGTTTTTTGATTTATAGCTTAACTCTCCACTGAAATTGGTTTAGGGTTTTGATTTGTTTGAGTTTTAGGTCATCTCTCTTTCTTTCCTCTTTCTTTCTTTCTTTGTTGTATGATCTAATTATTTGGTGTTTGGGGTTTTGATCAGATTGCTTTGGTTTTGAGTTTATTGAAGCTTCAAGAACCGACAGGATTTGCCTACAGGTATAAACGATCGTTTATGTTCTTCATGAAAAGCCATTCTTTTAGACAGTTTATTTGATTGAATATATAGTTTCAGTAATTTGAAGGTGGGTTTATTAGTAATACTGAATCCTTCTCTGATGAACTCATCGGCGTCTTATGTTCCTCACAAAGTCCAAGTAGAGATTTGGGCAAAAGTATAATCTGTTACACTGAAATTTCTCTTTCGGTTTTTCACTCTCCCATTTTGAGATTTATTGATTTTGTTCCAAAAACTTTTATGCAGATATGGTTTAGCTTCATTTATCAGTAACCATGACTTTGGTTCTGTTAACTTTGGTTCTATTACTTGAGAAACTAAACTAATTTGGTTTTGTCCACTTCAGTTGGGTCTCATTTAAGGCTTTGTAGTTTTGTTTGTTGTGTTTTTGTTAGTATTAGTTTCAAACTCACAGTCGTTGGTATTAGTTTTAGATTCATGCCTTTATATTTTTCTCACAACACCATTACAAACCCAATTCATAGAGTAAAAGTTTTGCTCTCATGTATCTCCATCCATCTATTACTCCCTTTCATTTTTTTCTTTGATTTTGTTGAAAGGGATTAAGTTTGTAATATAGCTTTCTTAGTTTGTTTGATCCAATATTACTTTTTCATTTTGTTGTTTCATCAAATGGTTTTTAAAGGTATCTAACTTAACCGACCAACAAGAGGGAGCGAAAAATAACACAAAGGTATGTCTCTCTCACTGTTCTTTTTCAATTGTAATGAAACTTCTAACATGCTTAAATAGAAACAATGAGTCGGTGAAATGAAAACCGTAAATTACTTCATTTAACTCGGGCAAATCGCAAACGTAAAAAGCTTCTTATTCAAGTTACTAATTGTGATAAGAAAGATATACAAAATTAGGTCTTATTCAAAGTTATAATTAGGCCTTACTGTAAAAAAAATGATTGACCAAATTTTGTGAGCAAAATTTGCACTAAAATCTGTGGTCTAATTTGGATCGCCAAAATTCGTTTTTTTTCCTTTACTAAATGGTCGCTGCTAAATCTGTTTTGTTCATCTTGACCAAATCTTTTTCGTCAACAAAATGGACGAACAACCAAAGAGTCAAATTCTTTTTTTCTTGCTTGCAATAGTGATGAGGTAGCTTATTTATCTTTCTTTTCTTCAATTGTTTTGTCCATGTTTTCATTCTTCCTATGGTTTATGAGATCTTTGCTTTAGTCGTTTACATTTGTGGCTTCCGAAGAGTTTTCTAGATTGAGACTTTGTATTCTCCTATTTATAACTGTTAACCAAGTGTTGAGACTTGGTTAATGAAGTTTGGTCGACCATGTTTGACGAACTAATTCCCAGGTAAGTTTGTCTGATTTTAGCTTGATCCATGATATTTTTGTAGGCTCCATCCCCTGGCGCATTTGAAATCTAATAAGTTACATAGGTGTAAAAAATTGTTTGTTGTATTTTTTTAGTACATGTTTTGGTCTTTATTACATTTATGAGGGCTTTTCTTTGAATTTCTCATGTATATATTTCATTAGTTTAAATCTCATTCCCGCTCTTTCATCTCATTGCAGGTATCCGTCTATCTTTCTATCGCAGTTTCTAATGCAGAATCTCTCTTAAATTTTCACCCACACCCAAAACAGGAGGAAGGTACTATTAATTAAAGTTCGGTGATTGAAGAAAAGTTGTAGTTGAGATCTAAGATTGTAGGGTTTGATATTGTTTAATTTGGTTAATTGTTGCAACCCTCGCTAATATGGATATGGAAGTTGTAATGGAAATAAAATCCTTAGATCCGTAATTCAAATGTTAGAATTTAGACTAAGACTATGTACCGATTTTTTGTATGTGAAGTTGTTGCAAATTGTTATTCGGAGTGGCACATACTTTTTGTATGGCGTACAAACGAATTTAACTCTTCTTATTAGGTATATGAAAGATTGAGTTCATGCTTCATCTCACCACCCTCCTGGCCTTTGTTTCTCTTCGCTGCATGTTGTTCATCTTTCATTCTCACACACAAACACAAACGTAAACAATGTTTGTATGCTTTTGGATCCTTTTAGATTCACACGTGTTAGCTTTTAGGACTACTTTGTCGTACTCGCATATTAATCTGAACCGTGAACTATCTAAAGCACATGTTAATCCGACCTCTGTTTGTGATAATTTCAGTTCTTTTCTTTTACTCTTTAGTGGTTTTTATTATACTTTATCCCAAGCCCTCAATCCGAACCCATTAGGCTTAATCTGATGGTTAAGTTTATTTGCCAAAGGAATATTAGTATTAGTGGAATTAAGTTTCTATTTCTAACTATTTTAGGTGTGAAAGGATCCATGCAGTCTATGTTTTCTCCATATGGTTTGCTAATTTCTTCCTTCTTTTCTTTGTTTGTTTTATAATATTTATTCAAACAAACTAATCTCTAATGTCATTGATTCTCTCTGTATGGTTTGTTAATTTTTTTTTTGCTTTTTTCTCTTTACAGTTTTGGTGAAACATTTTGATTGTTAATGTTCAGTGTGACTTTGTGCTCTATTACAACTCTCCCAGGTAAATAGTTTGTCACTCTATACAATTTGTTGATTTTATTGTTTCTGTCACTCTTTTTCACTGGATTTTTGGCTTCTTAGGCTTCAGTGTGATTCAAGTCATTATTTTGAAGTTTGCATCTTGCAGATTTTATTCTTTGAAGAAAGTAGTGTGATCTAAGCTTATAATTTGTTGTTTTTGTCGTTTGAAATGATTCAAATTTAGAGTTTTTATGGTGTGACAGATTGAAATTTACATTTAGCAGAGTTGAAGATTACGTTCTTATTGTTTGAAGCCTCTCTTTATATATTTAACTTACATCTTGCTGATTTTATTGGTGACCGACTCGATGTGATTTAAGTGTAGAATATGCTATTCATTTTTCTCATGTTTGTCTCTTTTACCGAAGGTTAACTTTTTTGTTGCACAAAGTGATTAGTGAGAATCCATCTTATATGATAAGTTGGTCTCTAAAAAAATCTTTATTGTTCTCCATGTCTCACAAGTTCCCTCAATTTTGGTATAATATTTGTTGTTGTTGCTATTGATGACTGTTGGGCTTGCTTATAATTTGTTGTCGTTGTTGATGTTGATCTTGCTCATTAGGGTAATCTATTTTCGCATACGCACTTCACCGAACGCATTTGATAAAACTGTCCGTGCCCGGCGGGCACGGGTTACACCCTCGTATATGTATGAAAGACAAACAAACCAATTGAAAAACACAATAAGAGTAAGAGAGGATCATCTAGAGAGAGTGAGTATCTCAGAGAAAGACATAGAGAGATGGGATGCTTTACATCAAAATCTCAAGGTAATTTCTTCCTATTCTCTTAAATAAATCATAACTTGCTACATAAGTTGTATAAATTCCAACTTAATTTTACTCGATTGCTCATGTTTTTTCATAGCTGTATTTACATAATTATGTTAAACTATGAATATGTCATATGACATTTATTTACTGTAAAGATGAAATAAACGCATAATTGCAATGAAATACTAAATAGTCAATCAAATACAAGCATACAACCTTAGAATCTAGGGTTTCATTTGATCTTAGGGAGAGAAATAGTGGCGGAGAGGTGTGGTTACGGTTGTCGAAAGAAAAGAAGAAGAAGAAGAAGAAGAAGAAGAAGAAGAAGAAGAAGTGGTTGGGTGCCCTCAGCAGCACCTATAGATTACAAAATTACAGGAGATTATTCAATAAGATTAGGGTAACCACTAACCATCTCAAGAAGCTTACTAATGATTCATATTCTTAGTTTTTGAGGGATTTGTGGACTAAAGACCTATGGGCCCAGTAGATTCATACTTGAGTTGAATGGTTATTTTTGGAAGTTAATATCATTTTCAATGTTATTTTTACATATTTCCAAAAGATTTATAGATTTTGTTATTGAAGACTAATAGAGAATATCAAAAAATTGCAGGAAAATCGAAAGACGACAAATCTCAACAACCGAATGAAATACCACCTGAATTACCACAAAATTTACCATCTCATTTTAATGATGATCATTTGGTTGAATATCGTCCTCAACATATCATTGTTCCATCGCTTAAAAAAAAACATAAAAGTAGTTGGGATCCCGTTTTAGGTTGTTGATTTTGTTATACTTTGTTCAAGATATTCCTGCTTATGATATCCCATTATTAATTTAGAAAAAATTTCTTGCAAAATGTTATTACTGCATATCAATAAGTAATGGAAGTAGCATTTTTCATATTGTTAAAATAAGTAGTTGACAGAAACTTTTATAGGCAATTTCCAAAGTTATAGAAGGCAGTGAGTGCTGCAAGTAGATGCTAAGTGTGAACTCCCTAGTTTTAATAAAATGTTGTTCATTGTTACCTGTGGGTAGGCAGTTCCTGGCGCAATGTGTTACCCACCCGTTTGTGGTATTTTTTCGACCCTTAAAGTACAGGTAATTTCTTACGACGAAAAACTTATGATTCATTTGGGAACAAATAATTTAACTCGAAACCCTAGCTTGAGAGGGAGAGAGATTAAGAACTTGAAACACTAGCTAAGCATATATTTTGGTAGTTTGAGAGGGAGACAACGAGAGGGCCAACAAAGCAGTCAAATTAAAATTGGTCAAGTCAATCCACCAAAATGCGTGCGTATAGTGGAAGTGAGTGTGTGACGGTAAAATGGGCCTGAGTTGTGAGGGTGAATAAACGTGTAAGGCAAAATGGGTAAATATGTGTAACAGTTCTCTTATTTCCCTTGGAAAATTTAGTGTCACCCCATCTCACTAATGACCCCTCAATGCAAAGAAGGTTTAGGAAGCGCCCCAGAGGTTTCAGAGGCGCCTCTCTCAAGTAAAATTAAAACTAAAATACCAATAGGTACAAATGTTGGGACAAAGACCAATCCCCTCTTTCAACTCAACAAAAAAAAAAGACCTATCCCCCTATTGGTTCATACTGAAATTGAATGATTATTGAAAGTTAATATTATTTTCAAAGTCATTTTAAACGTTTCGAAAAGTTTCAAGTATTTGATTATTGAAGGCTAACGAACTAATATGAGAACATAAATGCAGGAAAATCACAGGACGAAAAATCTTAATAAAATCGATAACCGAAATCAACCACTGTCTCAACTACAAAAAAAAAAAATATTATCACCTCCTTTAATGACGATCATTTGAGAGAATATGGTCCCTAAACCCATTTTTCCATCGCCTAAAAAAGAGTGGTAATAGTTGTCAAAACAGTTTCGATGTTGTTCGGTTCTTCTTATAAGTTTCGTTATATTTTTCTACTAGGTATAACCCGTGCCTTTGACACGGGAGACTTCGTTACAAACTAAAGTTTGAACTGGTCAAATAAGAAGGGTATTTCGAAGTATCTTACTATTTTAAAATTGGATACAACATAAGCGCTAAAACACAAACATTTTTATTTTACTTATTTTCCAACATTAACATATATGTCTACTTTAGTACAACGTGAATCAGTTATAGAAATTGAATTTTTTTTTTTTTTTTTTTGGATTGAACACCTAAAGTTAGAACAAATAGACAAATTTAGACAAAAAAATGTACCAAGCATAGGAACCCAAGTTGAATTTTGCACAAAAATCAGAATTTAGGAAGAAAATATGTGGGCATGGGTGGGTCTAGATGGAGAAAAGGGGTAAGTGAGATTGGTTTATATAGAGAAAAAAATGAGTTATAGAGGAGGAAGTGAAAGTATAAAAGAGATTTAACGTAATAATGAATCTAATTGGTTTTGTGTTTACTTTGTGTGAACATAAATACAAAGAGAAGTTCTATTCATCCCTCCATTTTGGTCCCTCCCCCAACCCTCCGCCGATGTGGCAACATGGAGGGCTGGGGGAGGGACCAAAATGATTCTAATTGGTTTTATGTGAACATAAATACAAAGAGATTTAACGTAAATACAAAGAGATTTAACGTAATAATGAATCTAATTGGTTTTATATGTTTACTCCAGTAACATGTCGCCACATCGGCTGAGGGCTGTGGGAGGAACCAAAACGGAAGGAGAAATAGAATTGTTGAAATACAAGTTGTAGATTGTATCTTCATCATACAAAAAGGAAATTCAATCCAATTTAGGGAGTCTACTACCAAAAAAGGAAATTAAATCCAATTTAGGGAGTTTACTAACGAAGTATTCTTACAAGAGTATTCACCAAGTCATATACAAAAAATCAGAGGTGCAAGCATCATGTACAAGTCTCATGGACAGTTTAGCCGACCTAATGTGTAGAACTTTGATTAGCCGCTATCTCAAGCTCCCCCACATGATAGTCTTCATACTGAAGGGATCATATTTCTATACAATGTATGTCGTTGTAATATAAGGTGTTCATCTACTTGTTTCTGACTAAGGTTCTGTTTGTTTTTTTGATTATGTCTGAATCTGAATTGGCTGAATCTGAATTTTCTGAACTGAATTGGTTGAATCTGAATTTGCTGAATCGTTTTACTAATTGGATGCTTGTTTTCTGAATCTGAATAAGTAGGTCTGAATTAATATTTTGACCATTCTATCCCTCATTGATATATTCAACCAAACAAGCCCTAAGCATTCCAAAAAAACCAAACAGACCCTAAATACTGGCCAATTAAAAGTGGTAAGAACTAGGGTTTTTTTTATTTTTCTCCTCTCCCTCAACTCGCCGGATCTCTCTATGATGGAAAAAAGTTGTCACCGCATCTCTCTCTCCCTCTCTAACCGATGACAGCTCTCACCGGTTCTCTCTCCCTCTAACCGATGAAAGGCTCTCGCCTCCTCTTTCTCTCTCGCGATGGAGAACTATCGTTGGATCTGTCTGTCTCCTTCTCTCTAAGAAAAGATCCGGAACTCTAAACCCTCGCCAGATCCGGCGAGGGTTTCAAAGAAAATGGTGGTGGTTATCGTTTGTGGTTCTCTGTTATTGGTGGTTGTTGGTGGTTTGTGTGTCTGTTGTTGGTGGTGGTGGTTGTCTGATGTTGGTGGTGGTTGTCTAATGTTGGTGGTGGTTGTCTAATGTTGGTGGTAGTTGTTCTCTGTTGTTGGTGGTAGTTGTTCTCTGTTGTTGGTGGTGGTGGTTACCTGTGTTAATGGCGGTGGTGGTGCCGGTGGTGGCTTGCTGGTGGTGGTGGTGCCGGTGGTATTAAAATATTAGGGTATGAGAAAATTTCTAATTTATGGGGGCAGTAGAGTCTTTTGACAAATTTCAGCAGTTGGGCTTATATTTCAGACTTGTTTTGAAGTTGAAATATGTGGGCTGTTTTTCAGCCCATTCAGACCTTAGCCCAGTTCAGCAAAATTTTCAGAATTTTTAAAATTAAAAAACAAACATCTGAAATCTGAATTTAGACCCAATTCAGATTTCAGATCTAAATTTAGACCCAATTCTGAATTTAGACCCAATTCAATAATTTTTATTTAAATATGGTGATGAAATGAGTCAAATCTATATAACATATGTTGGTTTGTAACTTATTATCATGGTTACCAATATTGTTCTTATCGCATTCCTTTGTGATTTTTACCATATTTCACACCTACCGATGGTTACTGTTATATATTTCTACAGTTACGCGCATAATCTGAAACGCACCAAATTTGACTCATTTCATCACCATCATTCACACCAAGACTCAAGATTTTCCAAATGCAGAAGCCAAAACTAAAGAAAGAAAGAAAGAAAGAAAGAAAGTGAAAGAAGATGATGAACTTATAATAAAAAAAACATGTCCCTCAGTGTGTCAAGGTGAACATATAACCTGCAAAATGAAATTGAGTATCATGTTCAATCAACCAAGTTAAATCTTAACCATTTAAATAAAAAACAACTTAAAACTAACAGTGCATCATCTTAACTTCACCTCCCTACAATTATTTAGAATAAACATGGAAAAAAAAGAGGATGTGAAAGACAAAAGGAAGTTAATTTACTTCAAAAAAGAAAAAGTTAGTTTACTTGCATGAAATTCATAGGCTGAAAGTTTTTTTTTTTTTTTTTTTTTTTTTTTTTTTTGAGAATTCGACTACGGTCTACGTTAGTCGTTACAAGGCATTGATGCATCATGGAGATGTAATGAGCACGATAACCGCCTACTTTAAACTGAGAATGAAAGAGGCCTAAAGCCCGACAATGAAGAGGCCTAAAGCCCGACAAATTATTACATTATTCATAGCCTAAATTACATAGGATAAATCTTGATGGCAACTGCTTCCACCGAGACTCGATCCCACGACCTCATGGTCTTAAGAGGGGTGTCCATCCGTTACACCAAAGGGTGGTGGACCATAGGCTGAAAGTTGAGACTGCACAAATTGAATTTCAAAAATTGCATGAAGTTGAGAAAATATCCAATTGATTTAAAGAATATCAAACCCACTTGAAATTTAAATAAAAATTAATGAAGACAGTTGAATCTGAGAAATTAATCATTCCCCCTTCTAGATCATAGAAAAAACACCAAAAATCAATTAACCGTTAATATTAGATTAAAATAAGATTAAACTATAACCTTAAAAGGATGCATCAAAATAATTGAAGCCAAACAAATCTGAGTAAACCCCCCAAAATTAGAGAACCCTGCCGCACAAAATCATTCTAATAGATGATTTCTTTTCTTGTAAAGAAAGAAATTTGAAATCGAAATCCAATTATAACCAATGATTTAAGATTTTAAAAGAGATGGCAAAAACTCTTAAATTGTAAGGGTTCTTTTAGAGATAAAAGAATTTGTAATTGAAATTTTTAAGAAGGTGAAGTGAGGGATAAACATAACTCTCTTCCAATCGATGTCCTTCACATCCCGGTAAGAGGACGTTAATCAAATTGTAAGAGTTCTTTTAGACATAACTACTCAAAAATATATTTTTCGCATTCCGTAGACATCTGTGAATATCTGCAGACATTGATGGACATTTGGTGGATATTTATTATTTTAATTTTATTATTATTATTTAATCACATGAAATAATATATTTGTACTAACATTTCAAAATATATTTTTCGACTTTCGTAGACATCTGTGAATATTTGTGGACATTTGGTAGACATTTGCTATTTTAATATTATTATTGTTTAATCACATTAAATAATATATTTTTATGAACATTTCAATAATATATTTTTCGACTTTCGTAGACATCTGTGGATATTTGTGGAAATTGATGGACATTTGGTAGACATTTGTTATTTTAATATTATTATTGTTTAATCACATTAAATAATATATTTTTATGAACATTTCAAAAATATATCTTTCTACTTTCGTAGACATCTGTGAATATTTGTGGACATTGATAGACATTTGGTAGACATTTATTATTTTAATATTGTTATAGTTTAATCACATTAAATAATATATTTGTATGAACATTTCAAAAATATATCTTTCGACTTTCTTAGACATCTGTAACTATTTGTGGGCATTGATGGACATTTGGTGGATATTTATTATTTTAATATTATCATTATTGTTTAATCACATGGAATAATATATTTGTATAACATTTCAAATATAGTTTTCGACTTTTGTAGACATCTTGTGAATATTTGTGGACATTGGTGGACATTTGGTGGTCATTTATTATTTTAATATTATTATTGTTGATTAATCACATGATAGATTCCAAATGTCTCTTGTTTTTTGTAAAGACATTTTGGGCTCCAAATTTGTCCAAATCCTTCACAAAATCCATCAAACTATGAACTCTACTAAAGTCTGGGACATTTTGTCTATAATCGAATGACTCAAACTTTCATAGACTCTCAAATGTCGGGATTTGAATGCCTCAGACTTTCGAGGACTTTCAAATGTCTGGATTTGAATGCCTCAGACTTTCGTAGACTCTCAAATGTCCGGATTTGAATGCTTCGGACTTTCGCAGACACTTAAATGTTCACGAAAGTCCCAATCCACTACCCCCCCCCCCCCCCCCCCTAAGTAAGAGAGAAAAAATAACACAAGGGAAGATATGTTTGAACGGATATAATTGACATGAAGATATGCTAATTAATACTTACCCATAATGGAAAAATAATCTGGTCGGTCAATTTTGTTACCCAAAATTAAGATCGAAGGACCATATAGTAGATGTTGAAGGACATCTAGACAGTAACATAGTTAAATAAAGATGTTTGTCCCAGTCATCATTTTCCGTTCTGTTTTATTATATAGACTAGGTATAACCCGTGCCTTCGGCACGGTCATATTCTTTGAGTATTTTACGGGATTACCGAAGGTATTTATCTATATCTAGTCATTTTGAGCTTTTGAAGAATCAGATGACATAACATACAACTTTACACCAACTTGTTTATGGTGACTTATGACAAAAAAATAGTGATAACTAAGAACTGTACACCAAATTATTTGTTTACAAAATTTTAGAAGTCAATCTAACAAAGAAGTTGTGTTTCTCTATAACTTTTAGAAAAACAAGAATGAAAAGCATAAAAACTACGTACATCTTATAGATTGAAGTGAAATATGAATTGAAGGAAAAGTATTTTGTAGATGCTCGCAATTGCAAGAAATCCCCGAGCAAACCCCAATTAATAAGTTTTATTCTCCTTAAATCCTGAAACAAATGATCCCTAATATCCAACTTTGATGAACCACCACCAAAAATTTGAAATTATTTAACACCTTGTCTGCAAATCCGAGAGACATTGGTTATTTATGAAATTAATTAGTTTTGAGACAAATCATTAGAGTAAAATAAACTAAATTTTAAGACATATTCATCAACAGTATATTACTCATAACCAGATATTTACTTGCAACGAAAAAAACCCAGATATTTGTTATCATATACTTAATCTGAAATTGTAACTATAAACTGAAAACATTCAAAAGTCAATACAATTTTATAAGCTATCGAAGAGATACAGTTTCAAAAAGAGTAGATTCATGCACGGATATCATTAGTAGAAACACTAATGCGCAAGGGGCTCTTTCATAGTGATATAAAAAAAAATTAAAATTTGATGCAGGAGAAGAAAAGAATTTTGTGATAAGAAAAACTGAAAATTGTAGAACACATGAACATCACTTTCGAATCAGATATAGAAATCGAATGCTTTCAAAAGTTTATTATTTCCTTCAGATATTAGAAACGTGTTCTTCTTGTCAGCAGTACCATGTTATCCTGCAATATCTTAGAAATACAAAGACCATTAGAAACTAAAATAAAACTAACGAAGAATTATTTTACAGAATCAACGACAACTTTTTACCACTCCAAATGGATAACATCAAACATCTATAAACTGTCATAATTTTGGATATCTAGTAATGTTGTTAATGTTAATTTTACTTTTGTGAGTGTTCACTCAGAGTTCGATCCAGTAAAGTGGCAATCTTTCTTACCGAAAGTTAAAATTTACTAAGATATTGTAAGAAAGGGTGAACATTGAATGTGTCGTATTAGGTCAAATTCTTAGCATTTTAAAGTTTAAGAATCATTGTTCAGCGTTACATAAACAAATAAATAATAATAAAACTACACATTAGAACAACACAAAAGTTTAGACGGGTGAATACTGATAAATGCTAATTACTCGTTATGTGAGTCCATGCAAGTTAGTTTCCCGCCCTCGTCTGCGAAAATGAAGTGAAGGTAACAAAACTATACCTATGAGATTTGGTATTCATGATTGTTTGTCATTGAGAATATAACGAATACCATGGATTGGTAACCTATTTCACTAAACCGTTATAGATAGTCGAGCGAAAATATAATAAAATAAGAAAATTCATTTAATGGCATCTTTAGTCAAAACAGTTTTGACAAATTCTGAAGCTAATAAGAGATCTTACTTGAAAATTGCATCACCAACAATGGTTTAAATAGTGTTATCCTCTTTCCGTACTCCCTTGAGACCTTTGAAATTGATGCAAGACTTTACTCGTAAACCGAACGGTACCAAGTTGGTTAGTCGAAATTTTCCAGTAGTCTTTCCTGAGGGAATTCGTCAAATATAATAAGTCAAGGACACATAGTTTTAGTAGGAACTTGATCGTACAACCATAAACCTTTCTTACCAAATGGGAGATTGAGGCCCTAACTAACTACCTTTTTCGAGTCATCTTAAAAAATAAATAAAAAGAAAATAAGTTCCCTGTCATTAACCATATTCTATGATAGACTAATCCATCATTTATCTGTGAAACATAATTATTTATTAAGTGCAACGAAAACTAATTTGACGCACAAAAGAATTTGATTTGATTAAAAAAACCAAACTATAATAGTTTAACAACCCTTCGAAGTATAAACTTCACTAATTCGATTTAATATTAATAACTTGAAAAAATATCACCTTTGCACCAAGGAGAATGAAGTAAAGAAGAACTGAGACACATACTAAATATACCAATTATTGACATTCTTAAGAAAAACAACTTGCAGTCATGGATTAGATCCCCGAACTGAAGTTTATGTTGCGAGAAAGATGGAAAGAAAAGGTCTAGGAATAAAGAAAAAAACTCAAAACAGATTGATATAAGCATAATAAACCACATCAATATAAACGTACTTTTGAATATGAAAACGATAAACAAAAATACTTATGGAGTATTGGGTATATATGCTACCACTAAATCAAGTATTAAAGGACAACTATGGAATAACTCAGATAGTCGGTACAAAATCAATTCAAATTAAACAAATAGTGAAGGATTAGTTCATAATTATAGAGATTTTATACCATTATTTCATTAAATTCTTCCTTGATGCTGCAACACATCTATTCACATAAATCACTTACATAAACAAATTTTATAACCTAATCTCAAAATAAAATCAAAATTTCACAATCATGAAAACATAAAGAAATTACCTGCATGAATCTGATAATTTTATCACTGACCAGTAGAGAATCATGAAGTCTCAACTCTCAATGCAACAATTAGTACATTCTCTTTTGGAGTTGGTTTTTCTTTACGTTTAGTCCAATGATTGATGCCTATAAAATAAGCAACAATTCAACTTAAAACTAGCATGATTCAGAACAACCATCCATACGATACAATATCAATAGTCTCGGTGTAGGGGTTAGGTTGAACAACATAAATGCATTAGAAAAGATTAATGTTTAGAGCAGTCCATTATCAATTAAAGTCAAAATAAATATTAGGTTGGAAGACAAAGATGTATAAGGAAAAATTAATTTAAGAAATAACTTAGAACAAAATTTCAACCTAAACACAGTATATGAAGATGAAAATCCAGAAAGCCAGAACATCCAAATTTAAATACCAAAGATTAAAAAGTTATAGGACGATGAAAAGGTAATGAAAATAAAAGAGTAATTTGAACATAAAAAGAGTAATAAAACGGTTTTCTTGAAGATTAATGAGAATTAATGAAAATTGAAGATACAAATGGAAGGAAGATGAAAAGAATTGAAAACTAATGGGGATTTTTTTTTTTTTGAAAAAATTGAGTATTTTATTAGAGTAAATGCAAAGGTTGTGTTAATCATCGTAGAGAGTGAACAAATTAAATTTTTTATAAGAAGGTGAGAGATCAAACGATTAAGATTCAAGATTAAACGAAACAAACGTTTGATTTGAAGGTTGATATATTAATACTAATTATAACGTTCATTATAATGGGAATGATCCAATGATTGATTTGAAAGTTGATATTAGTGCTGATCTGGTACAGACGGCTGGAGTTATCTCTTATGTTTGTCCCAGTCAACAATTTTCAACCTGTTTATATATAGACTAGTACATTAACCCCACTAATTAGTACATTAATCCCACTAAAATTAACTCTCTAATTACTTAACTACTAACACTAATCCACCTCATCTAACACTAATTTAATGAATAAATAAGCAAATACCTTTTGAGTTTATAATTTTAACAAAATTGTATATAGAAAATGATAATGATATAAAAATCCAAAATGAAAATTAGGCAATACCATAAATTCATGTCATTTAAAAATAAACATAAAATACCTTTTGACCAAATTGTAAAATGTTTTAAATACCCATTCGGAGAGGAGATCATAAAAGTTACACTACATTCCATGCAGATTTTGACAAATAACATCAAGGACTGAAACTTCAATATTAACATGAAATGAGATGTAAAACAAACTTTCAGTTGACTTTGTACGAAATTACTCATAATTCGTAAACCTGCAAAAAGAAAAAAAACGAAAAAGGTTACAGTAGACAGTGTATTGATACCCATTGAAAGCAAAAAATGATAAAAACACACAAGAAATAAAGTGAAGCCAATTCGAGCAACAATGAAATTTTAGACGTATAGGGTCTTTTCTAGCTTAAAAAAATTGTTGAAGCAGGAACAATAAGAAAAGTAAAGAGGTTACGGTAAACAATATTAGTAGAAACTTACAGCGACAAAAGAAAGAAAAATAAACTTTATTCAAAATCTCTTGAAGAAATACCATGTCAGACAAAAATGTAGAGTTTCTGCTACTAATGAAGGTATTCAAACACAATAATGAAGTAGTCAAAACTCTACACCAGTTTCATTTTTATTATGAATTATGGTATCTTTTGTGCTCCTAAGGTGAATTCATCATCGGAAGCGAACACGGGATGTGCATCGAATAGGCAGAGATAGGTTCTCCAAGAGCACTTAAGAGGAGAATTCAACTATATATTACGGGATTACCGAAGGTAAGTTATCTATATCTAGTCATTTGGAGTTTTTGCAGAATCAGATGGCATAACCTACATCGCGAAATGAATTCAGCATCATGAAATGAATATCGCGAAGAGTCGAACTCTTTTTTAACTGATAAAATTGTAAAATTGACAATAACTGATAAGTGGGGACATAATTCTCCAAATAATAGACGTCAAACCTATTGAAAACAATAAGAAATAGGAGTATAAAACTTCACCAATGATTTAAGTTATTTAAAATAAAAAAGACAATAATACATATCAAAATTGAAATCTAAATGAACATAAATTCTATAAAAATACTCTGAAGTGGTAGGAAGAAATATTAACAACATATTTATCAAAGAGTTAGTTTTCGATACTTATAACCAAAATATCCAGTTTGACGCAAACAAGCTTACAATTCTTAAATACTAAAATTTTACATTTTTTGGAAAAAGATGATCCCTCAAAAGTGATTCATGTAGCACAAAAGTTACAGAAATTTAATTAATTGTTTTTCCTGAAAAGGATGTTGTCTGCAACTAAGTCTAGAATGAAAAACAAAATGAAACTAAAACATAGGTGAGCATAGTAGAAGAATCAGTGAGACTAACTTACTTGTATCTTATGCTATTATATGATAAGAAGATACGCAGAACACAAATCCAAATCCAAAATCAGAGGCTTGATTTTAGTATGTCTTTTCCCTTAAAGATGTACAACCATAAAGCATCTCATATAGAATAAAACCTGCATTCCATAAAATATGTGTTGTGCTAGCCCAATAATTCTCCTATTTGAATAGAAGTGGAGTAGTAGAAATTATAACCTCCCACACAAATTAGATAATCTATCATGATTCAACTAATTGAATGAAACATTTGAACAGAAATCCAATAATTCGCTATTTAAGTAGACGTAGTAGAAATTGTAACCTCCAACGCAAGTCAAACAATCTATCATGGTTCAAATAACTGAATGGAACATTTGAACACAAACCCAATAATTCCCTATTTAAATAGATTTAGTAAAAATTGTAACCTCCAACGCAAGTCAGATGATCTATCATGATTCAACAAATTGACGTCTACCATTGTATGTGAATCTCGGATCCCTGAATTATAGGTATCAACATTATCTTTTTACATGCATAAAAACTCAAACAGATTTATGCAATATAGTAATGGCACCTAATTATATGAGCAGATTGGGCTACAAAAATGGGTGATCCGCCAAGAAGATTTGAATTCAGAGCTCAGCTCATAAAAAACACCAAACTAACCTGAAGTTAAAAACAATGAGATATAACACTGAACTCACTCCATCAACATACAACTTAATAACAAAAATAATAACGAATTAAATTCGTTGTATCTAAGCATGGTTGATGGGAAGAAACCTAAGGAGCGCAAAATTTCTTAAGAATCACATGTATAGAATAAAAAAGTTGACAAATCCACATAGAACGGTATTTTTAGATATAAAAAGCAGTAGCATATATATGTTAGGTAACTATAAGAAACCTAACTATAAATTTCGAAGGAGAGCCAGAAATAGAGACTGAAACAAAGAAGATTTAACGTAAAAGAAAGAGATTTCACAACTAATGAAGATATGGTAGAATTTTTGCATGAAATTTGTTACTACCAATTTAAAGGTAGAGAAGAAATTAGAAGCTACAGTTTTAGGGAAATAGCTAAAATACACCTCAATTTATCGTAAGCCCCGCTTTAATATTTACCTTAACCCACCAAATTGAAGGAACAGGATAATGTAATGAATTCATTTAGGAAATTTGTCGAACACTTAGTGTTTGTCAATGGTAAATATTGTAGGTCTCAATTTATCTAAGCACAATTAAAAAGAGAACAGAGAAGAAAAATCTAAATCATATTAGAGTTATCAGTCAGCAACATCAAAGTTATCCTCGATGAATCAGAATAAATAAAACCTTAAAAAATTTACAGAGAAAGAGAGAGTGTGTATACCTGTAAAGAATGAAACAGTAAAACACTTAAAGATAAATGATAATTAAAGAGATGAAAAGGTCTTACCATTTTCTAGGAGCATCCAATAAATCTACTCTTAAACGGTGAAAATATTATAGACCTGTAAAGATTGAAACAAAGAAATGCGCAGTATTATATACCTGTAAAGATTGAAACAATAAAACTATAATCTAAAGAGAGAGAGAGAGAGAGAGAGAGAGAGAAAATGAAATCGAAGTAATATCAGAAAAGTAGATAATTTTGCGGCTAGATCTCTAAACCTAAATCTAACTACCAACCAAATCGAACAAAACCCTAAATCCCTGAACCTAGAGGATGAAAATAAATAACATCACTCATTGTAATTGAATAACAATGAACCAATGACCACGAACCCTAAGCACCATTTCCATTTGCAAATATTCTGCCATGATTCATCAAAAACCTAAACACCTTAACCTGAAAAGAAATCCATAAAAATCATGAGAACACCATTAAAAAGAAATGAATAAAACTCTAAATCCCTGAACCAAGAGGCTACAATTCTTAATCAATTTCTCTAAACCTAATTCGAACTACCAACCAAATCGAACAAATCCCTAAATCATTAGAAAACCATTAAAAACAAATGAACAAAACCCTAGATTCCTAAACCTAAATCGAACTACCAACCAAATCGAACAAATCCCTAAATCCCTAAACCAAGAGGTTGATAACCTGTAATTTATTTTCAATACTTATCATCGAAGGATCTTCGTATATTCAAGATCAAATTAGGTGTATTGTACTTACAGGACTTTCATTTTAGAAGAACTCGTCCACCATATATAAGTATTGAAAATAAAACTATTTCGATCAAATTAGGTATATTGTACTTACAAGACTTGCATTTTAGAAGAACTCCTCCACCATATATAAGTATTGAAAATAAAACCATTTCAATTTGGTTTAGATACTTACAAGATCAAAGAAACCCATTAAAAAGAAAGGAAGAAAACCCTAAATCAAAGAAATTGAAAAGAAATTGATGAAGAACCCATCCACCATATATAAGTATGGAAAATAAAACCATTTTATTGAAAATAAAACCATTTCGATCAAATTAGGTATATTATACTTACAAGAATTTCATTTTAGAAGAACTCATCCACCATATTAAGTATTGAAAATAAAACTGTTTCGATTTGGTTTAAGTACTTACAAGATCACTCACTGTAACAATGAAAACGAACCCTAAACACCATTTCGATTTGGAAATCCTCTGCAATGATTCATCAAAACACCTTAACCTGAAAAGAAACCCATTAAAAAGAAAGGAAGAAAACCCTGAATCAAATAAATTGAAGAGAATTTGAAAAGAAAGTGATGAAGAAAAAGAACTGACGAAGAACCCATCCACCATGAAAATAAAACCATTTCGATTTGGTCTAGGTAGTTACAAGATCACTGTAACAATGAACCAATGAACACGAACCCTACAACACCATTTCGATTTGGAAATCCTCTGCCATGATTCATCAAAACACCTGAACCTGAAAAGGAAACCATTAAAAAGAAATGAACAAAACCCTAAATCCATAAAAGAAATTGATGAAGAAATGGAAGAAGAGTGAAGGAGAAGATAAGGAATTCCATCGGGTCATCAATTTCTTCATCAATGTTTTGTAACATCAGGTCATCAATTTCTTCATCAATGTTGGAACGTTTGGAGAGTTGTAACGCGGGAAGGGAAAGAGGGATAAGGCGCCAGGGAATATAACCGACCACATCAAAGGGTTTAGTCACTTTCGCAACAGACAGCCGGATTTGTGTTTCGGTTTGTCCCAGTCAGCAAAAAAGTTTGCGTTTTATATAATAGATTACCGTGGCCAAATTAGAGATGTTAAGTCCATGAACAACATTTTTCAGCATAGTCTCTTTCTCCTTATTTGAATTTTTCTTTTTATTTTGTATTTTTTGAAATTGACTAGGTTCTACGATAGTCATTATTAATGGCCTTAATACATCAAACATATGATAAAAACGATTACAACTATATTTAAACTCTTACAAGAACGGGGATCAAACTAACTCCAACTTAACTATTGCCTGAAGCTCAAGTAGGTACGTTATTTATACTTTAATAACTCAAGTTCAATAAACCATATAGTCCACTTTTTCTAAGAAACGAACCTGTGACCTCTAGGTTTGAAACACTAGCTAAGCATATATTTGGCAAGTTCTCAATTTCTCAATGTCAAGTGGTGGGGTAAAATGTGTATACAAATTTAATACTGGTCAAGCCATTCGACCAAAATGTGTGCGAATAGAAGAAGTGAGTGTGTGAGGGTAAACTGAATCTGAGTTGTGAGGGTGAATAAATGTGTGTGTCAGGTAAATGGGTAAGTAGAGTTCTCTTATTTCCCTGGGATAATTTAGTGCCACCCCCTCTCACTAATGACCCCGAGGGAAAGAAGGTTTTGAAAGGGCCCCTGACGTTTTAAAGGCGCCTCCCTCAAACTAAATTTGAAGTAAAGTTTGTGAGGAAGGAGAGGCCTTTAATTTAAAACTATAAATAGCAATAGGTATACAAATGTTAATTTCAACAAAAAAAAAAAAAAAAGTATACAAATGTTGAGACAACGACCTATCGGCCCCATGCGTTCATACTAAAATTGAATGATTAAGCGAAGAACTGGTAACCCAGTTGGTAACAGGGGTGGCAATGGGTACCCATTTACCCGGAATCGAACCGAAATCGGAATTGTTTATGTCAGTTCTGGATCCTCATTTTCATATCCGATAAGAAATTAATACCCAACGGGTATTACCCAAATAGAACCGATAAGATTACAATACTTAGTGGGTATATCCGATGGGTACCCGATACCCGAATTTAATGCGCAATTAGTCGTTTTTCACAAATTTTAAGGTCCTAATTACTTATTTTATGTTAATTATGTTCTGATCATGTCATATTGAGTTTCTCACTTAACATAACATCTTTAATCGATAATCAAACTATATTTAATAACATATTTTATAGCAACTTAAAATATACATAATCAAATTTCTCGTAAATTTTAATAACTGATTCATGTATTTTTTATTTAATAGATTCTACCGAAAATATTAAATTTTTCGAATAACCTTCCTAATTAGTGTCAAAAACGATTAAATAAGAAGTCCTAAAAGGAACCGATAAATATCCGATACCCGACGGGTACCCGTATTTTTTTTAGGTTCAAGTTCTGGATCCTTAAATTATGGAACCGGAACTGTAATTTTTAATAGGTTCTGGTTCTGGGTAGTGAGATACCGGAACCGACCCGTTGACACCCCTAGTTGGTAAGTTCATGTACTCTGTACTGAGAATGTACCAGATTTGATCTCATGGAAGCGCAAATCTAAGAATATTGAACTTGTGGATAAATAAAGTAGTTATTGTAGGCTTTAGGTCATTTAATTTCGTCGGACTTGAGGTCATTAATTTCGTCGGCTTTAGGGCAATAGTAATTCGGCCGTTATCGTACTTATCACATTGTATCGATGCATCAATGTCTTTGTAATGACCATTGAAGTCATTATTAAAAAAAAAAATAAATGATTATTGAAAGTTAATATCATTCTCAAAGTTATTTTAAATATGTCGAAAAGTTTAAGTATTTGATAATTGAAGGTTAACGACGAATATGAGAACATAACGGCAAGAAAATCACAAAACAAGTAACTCTTATTTTCACTTCATTTAATGACGATCATATGAGATGATATGGTCCCAAACTCACAATTTTCCCTGCCCTAAAAGAAGTGGTAATAGATGTGTTAAGTCTATGGACAACATAGTGTCTCTTTCTCCTTATTTGGATTTTTTTTTTTAAATGTTGATATGAGATTTCAATGTAAACATAAGAATCAATGCTAGTAGATAAATAAATGACCAAATCATAGAAATGGATATCTAAAAGTTTTACCATTTTCAAAAAAAAGGTAAAGGAACTGTGAAGTCACTGCTATTTGCATTTTTTTGTTTGTTGAACGTAACTAGTGAAAGTAACTAGTGTTTACATATCTCATAAAAAAAAACTAGTGTTTACATAACTTCATTAATTTAAATTTCTATTACAGTAAAAATGGTTAGGTAAGCTTGTTGTCCCCAACCAAAGTACCACATGCGACATGTGGCGTGACGTGATTGGCTGGGAGATTGATCACTACTCAACTTATAAATGGACCAACCTAGTTCCTACACCCTAGTTCAACAAAAAAAATAGTTCCTACACCCTTTTTTTGGAGATTCCTATGTAGTTTTTTTTTTGGTCAAAAAACAAGTTTAGCAAATAAAATAAGTTGTTAGTTTGTTACACATGCAAATAAAAGAAAGATGCTAGAGTGCCCGGAGGGGACCGGTTTTGTTTCTAAGTAAGGAAAGGTGGCCATTGTACTCTTTCTCTTTACTCTTGCCATTCAAAAAAATAAGAAACATTGAAGAACAAACAACGTGAAGAACATTGAAGAACAAACAATATTGAAGAACAAACAATATTGAAGAACAAACAACATTGAAGAACATTGAAGAACAAAAAATAATGTCTGAGGTATGCGATTTAACTCGATCAATCTGGGTGAAACTAAGGGCTATGAATGAGAGAAGTGTTGTGATGGAAGGTGATCAGATCAGCATCTATAGTGTAGAGGATAAGTTCAAAGGTAAAACTCCCTTCAAACCTCTATTTGTCTCCATTGGGCCTATTCATCATAAAGATGAAAACTTAAAATTAAACAACTTAAATAAGTTATATGTTGTATATAACTTATTACTTAGAACGCATGGAGTATCTCACGTGGTATTATTAGATGATTTGGTTGAGCGGGTTCAATCAATTGAAGAGCAATGTAGGAAGTGGTACTCCCAGCCTCTAAATGACCTGTCTAGAAATGAATTCGTGGAAATTTTACTAATTGATGGTTTGTTTATACTTGGAATGTTGTTTAGAGAGTATGTCAGTTTTTCCGACGGTATTGATGCATTTTTCATCAAACAAGAGGCTGCTTGTATTCGGAGAGACTTGGTTCTACTCGAAAACCAAATCCCGATTCATGTTTTAGAAACCATTTTCTCTCCGATAATTGAAAGGTTAGGAGCTCCAATTGAAGGCTTCTCATTAATTAGAGATATCTATAGGTATTTTGATCCATTTCAGCCTAGAAGGGTAGTTGACATGCTAATTAGTTCTGGAGGATGTCATTTGCTTGAAGTTATATCTAGATCATTTCATCCTCCATCTTTAATTTCTAATGATACTTCAACCAATACACTTCACACCATATCATCTGTCAGTGAACTCATTAGGCGTGGAGTTACATTTAACCCAGCTCCTCGACAAAAGTCATTCTTAAACGTAAAATTTGATCGTGATGGTATATTTTCTATTCCAACCCTTTTGATAGACAACACTACAGAGTCGTTTTTAATGAATATGATTGCATTTGAGAAATATAAAGATGTAGATGTTGCTCCAAACTACTTTTCATCTTATGCACAATTGGTGGATTCATTGGTTGACACTGAAGAGGATGTTGCTCATTTGATTAATTTTGGTATTATCAAAAACAACTTTGGGAGTAAAAAAGAAGTCACGACAATGTTTCGAAATTTGTTTAGGGAAGCGGTTCATACAAGAAATCAATATGCCATAGTTTATTCTGAAGTTTCAGAATACACAAAAAACCCTTGGCATGCTTGGAAATTTCAATTGGGCTTCTTGTTAAACAATAATCCTGTGGGGTTTTTAAGATTCTGCTATAGTGTATTGTTCCTCTTTATTACTATGACGCAATTGGTGTTCCGGATCATCTCTTATAGGTTTCATCATTCTTAAATTAGGTATCTCTAAACTATACTTCTATTCAATCTTTCGTTTACTTGTTCTTCAATTATTTCGGTAAATGTTTATGTTATATCTTTTTCTTCTTATCAACTCAGATGAAGAGGGAGGAGTCTACCTGTGTTTGTATATATAGGTGAAATTTGTTACCATACATTTTTTATACTTCCATACCTTCTTTAAACTCTTAATCATATTATTTGGATATTAGTAGTTTGATTCTCATATGTTCAGATGGTTCTAACTTTTGAATTGTTGTGTTTTTTGTAGTGCATAACTAGTAAAAGGTTTAGAAGGCTTGGTTATATCAGAATTTTGTGGGCAAATTCACTGCAAACCCTCACGAGACACAACTCGTCCACTAGAGGTAATCTAGGGGTTTAAAGGCCTATTGCACAAGCTAAGTGCAATCGCGACACCGAGGAAAGTGGTTTAGTATATATATATATATATACATTTCATTAGCGTAATAGATTTCTGGTTTTCTAGCTTATTTGAATGAAAGGAGTTAGCACTTATGTTATTCCCCTTTCGTTTTACTTTGTTTCATTTACGAGATATTTAGTACAACTTTGTTACTTACAACAATATCATATATTCAGTTGCTTTATAAAATTGAAGTTCTCTTCTATATGTACTGTTTTATAAATATATCAAAACTGAAAAACAGTAATAGAGTAGGAAAAAAGGTTCTACGTTCATGTCAGTAGTAACATGTTAAACCAGATGATACTATCTGAAGATGGTCCGACAACCAAATAACCCCAAAAGAATTACATATATTTTCAATCGGAGTCTACTCGTATAGTTCCTATAAATTCTTGCAGCATGTTTTTTCGTAACAAAATTATAGCCATGGACCTCTTTGGGTGAACCTTAATCAACACCCAAATTGCAAAGAGACTCCATGTGGTTCTTGTTTTTTTTGTGGTTTAACAATTGAAACATGCTATTTTGATTTTACCTATCTTTTTCTTCTATTGTGATTTAACGATTCAACCCCAATATTATCTTGAGCATAATCCTTGGACTTGGCTTTGTCTAGTCGAGCTTTACGGACAGCTTGTTGTATTTGCCTCTCATGTTCTTTAAGCATTTCTTCAATGTTACCCCCTGGAGGCATTAGAGGTCCAGAGTAATGGATTCTGCTCTTCTTAGTGAGATAGGCACCCTGAAACAAAGATTAAGATTTAGTTTTCTTAACAAAGTAAGGGAAAAGGAAAAAAAGGAATAGCTGATTCATTGAAGCGATTCTTACCACCATAGCTTCCTTGCTACTTACTTTCTCAACCTTAAGTTGAGAAGTTGTTGGGCCGTCGGGTGAATGATGAGGCCACTTTTTCTTTTCGAAATGCTCATTATCATCAAAGTGATCGTATCGAACACTCATTTGTGGGCCCATCCAATGGGCATCTGTACTTCTATGCCTTGGGTTATCCCACTTCGCTGTGCTTCTCGCAGTGAATTTAGAGAAGTTCGCAACTCCTTGTTGAAGATAAGATCTTTGTGTTCTCAACTTTGGACCATTAGTCGAAGAACCAAATACTTTCTTTGCACCAGCTCGAGTATCTTCCTTTCCTTTCAATTCCTCGGTCGGGAAACTAAATCCACCATTCTCTTGAGAATTCTTTTTTGGGTTCGAATGCCCCTGAAATTCCTTATTTTAGCTATAAAACCCAAAAACAGAATGGAAACATGCATAGAGGATGACAATTATATGAATCTCTAATATGGTTGTACCTGTGACTGTCCATGTGATTCTATATTTCCATCAGTTTGTGGTGTTGCTTTTGAATCTTTCGAATTCTTCTTCCCATGCTCGGATCCACGCCCCTTTCTCGCTGCTTCTTTTTGCCTAGAAGTAAAATATATGAAACAGTCAAGACAACATAGTGTTTATGTAAAGTTGAGGCCAAATTCATTTGAATTGGGTTGATGTTATAATAATGATCCCCGTACACCTATCGTTAAATTTAGATTCTCTGGGTATTTAATAACGGAAGTTGAGGTTGAAATTAAAGTAAAACTAAACATACCTCCTAGCTTCCTCGTCTCTAAGTTTAACATCAAACTCCTTGCTGGGCGGATATTTCGGAAGACTTGATGGATCACAAGGAAGTGGCTTTGTTGTGAAGAACTGAAAGAATAAAGAACTAAATGTCAGTCACTAGCTTTCTTAACCAAGTTTCACATTCTCAAATTTCACCCGGCAAAAATTAAAAGTGAAATACCAAAAGAACAACTATACTCACATCATTTTTAAGAGCTGAAGCAGCTGATCCCCGGTCTTCAGGTTCTATAGCAAGTAATACATCTAAAAGTGCTAAAGCAGAAGAAGGGAAGTGCTTGAAGGTATCGTGAATACAACGTTTGTAAGGATGTTGAGGTTTGAAAATAGTTGCATGTGGAAGTTTTTTTTTCTTCCAGTATTCCTCTGTGGGAGAACCGCAAAGCTTAAAGATCTTGTGCAATTGCTCGACCTGATAATGTTGAACATCAACATATTAAAGCAACCGCAAGTAAGTGATTTTGCTGCAAAAAGATTCAGGCCTAGAAACGTCTACCAGAATAAGATATCGAAGTGAAACTTTGAAAGAGATGGAGTATACCTCAGTTCTTCCTGGCATTATAGGTTTTCCAGCAAGCAACTCTGCAAGAATGCAACCCGCACTCCAGAGATCCACAGCAACCCCATATTCAGTAGCACCAAGCAAAAGTTCAGGAGGTCGATACCAAAGAGTTACGACACGACTCGTCAATGGCTGCACTTGATCAGGCTGGAAAGTTGTTGCTAACCCAAAATCGGCAAGCCTAAGAACTCCATTACCATCGATCAAAAGATTAGAACCCTTTATGTCTCGGTGTAGAATCCCACGACTATGGCAGTGCTCAAGCCCCCAAAGTAGTTGTTGCATGAAACATTTAATCTGCCAAACAGAAAATAGTTTGGTTTGATAAAGCATTATGAAGACAATTCACGATACATAAAGAAAAACAGCTTTAAGTAGTACCTGTGATTCCGTGAACTTGGTGTCGGAGGAGGCGGAGAGCCCGGCAAGATCATGCTCCATGTACTCAAATACAAGGTACAAACTACTTGAAGTCCGTGAAGTAATTAGGCACTCAAGCTTCACAATGTTCGGATGATCAAGTTTACGCAAGATGTTAATTTCTCTAGCCATAAAACGGACGCTTTCTGGGTCCATATTAACGAACCGAACTTTCTTCAACGCTACCATCTTCCCGGTTTCAAGGTCTCGAGCTTTATATACACTACTATATGTTCCTTGACCAATCTAAAAAAAGAGCAGAATATGAGATCAATGTGGATATTCAAGCACAACATGAAATTCTAACAAGTTGAGATCACTAAAGGAAGAAAGTCATGAAAGCTATGTATGTATAAAAGGATATATTGAAGCTCCAAAGACAAGAAAGATGTCGACCCGTATTTAAAAACAAAGTCATTGAGAGGTGGCTTCTTTACTAACCAGAAAAAAAAAATCGATTCATTTGCACAATCCTATCTTGTTCATACTACTATTGTGAAAAGCAATGCCACTAGGTATCAAGCTTATGCACTTCATTCAATGACGAATTAAAACGATAAATATTTTACAATCCATTACAAAAAACCGAAACAAGGAAATCAGGAGTAGTAATTTTGAAGGTTTTCTTTCTTCTAACTATGTGGATGAACAAATTTGAATATACGATATCCATGAACTAAGGAGAAAAAAAGAAGATGATTAGAACTAACTTTTTCTAATTTTTCGAACGAGTCCACCCTTCTAGGTACCCACCCATGAATTGCTTCTGCAGCTACCGACGTTAACCAAAGTGGCCATCCTGCACTAGCTTGTTCCCCTTTAACACCATTAGGCATGAAACTTATTACTCTCGAAAGTTGCTCTTTATCTCCTCCATTTGATTCAATATCCGCTGTCGATCTTCTTTGATGACCTACTTTTGGTCTATGAAGAAGAGATTCTTTCTTATCTTCTGCATCTAATGTTATTGGAGTTGGAACAACAATCTCTACTGATAGTGGGTTCGATGTTATTGTGGATATTCTTTTACTATCACCATTAATTTCTAGGTTTTCATCTCTTTTCGGTAACTTTTTCGAAGATTTACTTACACTTAAGTTTTCATCTTCTTCTTCATCTTTTGCTCCTTTTGAGCAAATGCAGCCCATAATCTTATCACATAGACCGCAGCTCAATGACGGTATCCTAAAAATCCCCGTGATTACTCTCTAAACCTACAACTATTTACTAAGTTTTATTTAACCTTATTATCAAGAAATCGAAGTCGGAAAATTCTTGATTCAATTAACCCACCCAGTCTTAAAAATCACTTCTTAAATGAAATATCAACAAACCCGGATTTGGGTGAACGATAAAAATGAAATTTGAGAGCTTGGGATCCAACCCAATCAGAAGAAGAACAGGGGAATTTGATAGAAAAATGAAACTAGGAGATGGGATTTTTTTTTCCCCCTTTTCAATTGGTTATGAATTCAAAGAACCCTTTCTTTAATTAGGATGAAGAATGAAAACAGAGCAAGAGATAGAGAGATAGGGATGGAAATTGTAAAAATGAAAACAGATTGGGGTTTGTGTTGTGTAATTTTGGAAAAAATGAATAAGAGGAAAAGAAGCGTGATTAAAAAAAGAAGTTATTACGGTTATTTTGGAACCCTAAAAGTGCGACTGACCAATCAATTTTGGGGTCAGAATATTGGACAGGTTTGTAAGAGAGAGAAAATGATTAATCTCTCTCCAACTGTGGTATTTTTTTTTATATGGATTTTTTTTGTTCTATCACACAAGAATCATTGTCATTAGGACACCTCATGAACATATTACACATGAGTTTGGATAACTCAATAACCACCATGTCAAAGACATCTTGGGCTGTCCACGCCTTTGGTGTAGTGGTTGGACGCCCCTCTTAAGTCCATGAAGTCGTGGGATCGGGTCTCGTTGGAAGCAGTTTGCCATCAAGATTTATCTCATGTAATTTAGGCTATAAATAAAATAAATAATCCTATAAATTTATCGGACTTTATGCCTCTTTCATGTTGTTGGGCTTTAAGCCTCTTTCATGTTGTTGGGCTTTAAGCCTCTTTCATGTTGTTGGGCTCTAAGCCTCTTTCATTCATGGTTTAAATTAGGCGGCTTCTTGATGTATCAATGTCCTGTACGACTAACGTAGATCGTAGTCGAGTTCTCAAGGAAAAAAAGACATCTTGGGTCCTAAAGGCATATAGAAACCCTGAAAATCCTACAAGGCATGAGAACCCATTCGTTCCTTCATCTACTTTTATTTCTACCAAAGTTCAATAAATCATGTATTTCGACTTCCATTTGAGTGACATGATACCTTATGCGGAGTGGGTGTCCATCCACTAAGTCAAATGGTGGTGGATTTTTGGATATGAATTTGGCTAGTTATTACAATGCATTAATACATCATCAAGACGTGATAAACACTATAACCCGTCTAATTTAAACCCTTAACAACCTAAAATCTAACTAATCTACCTCTACTTTTTATACCTTAAGTTCACTTAATTCAAGATTTACACTTTCACCAGATTCATTTTGGGACCTCCTTGTTGAGGAATAAGTGTCAGGGTAAGAGGGATGAAAGTGGGATGAAGTGGGATGAAGTGGTGGTCCCTAATTCAGTTATTTCTTGATATCCTGATTCTCTACTTCGGGTTGTCTTTCACAACATATTACCGAGAGGGAGGGAGGGAGAGGGAGGGAGGGAGGGAGGGAGGGAGGGAGGGAGAGAGAGAGAGAGAGAGAGAGAGAGAGAGAGAGAGAAGAAAGAGAATGGTGATGATGGTCGGAGTTGGTGGTGGAAGTGTCGTCGGAATTGATGGTTGAGGTATCGCCAGAGTGGTGTTTTGAACAAACAGAAGATTGCAAAAAAATATGTATTGCCCTAAAAATTATACTCCAGAAAATTTCTTTGTTTCCCATAAACATCGACCTAAAATATTCCCTATGGCGTAAGGAAAATAGTAGTAGGTAACACTGCAGCAGCACAGATGCACAGAATTACAATCTGAAGTGATCTTCATGAAATGAATCAAGTTCACTTTTGAAATTCACAATTGTAGAGCCAATAACTCGAGTGCGACCAGCTACATAAAACCAGTTCTTTCGATCTGAATAAGGGATTCTACCCTTCTCAAAGTGAAAGTTAGAACCTAAATATGTGTAAGTGAAAGTGAGACTAGCTAGATAAAAACCAGATGAAACTTTTCCAAGGTCTTAATCCACTGCTATTTTTCATTAAATAAAATCCCATGTAAACTTAAAACTTATGGGACTGTTTAAGGGAATCCCATGCATATGATTTGTATCTGACTGAAAACATAAAAACCATAGTTTAGTTTCGGGTCTCACCTAAACGCACGAAAAGATGGTTGATCATTCATGTCGAATCAGTTACTCCTGAACAATGTACAATCCCCACTATGCCCACAACCTGAATACCCACCATTATTCGGATCTCTTCTTGGTGAGTGATATTGCATTATAGGAACATGACTCATCTGCATTCTCCCATTCTCAGTTCGACCAAAGGAGGAACTGAGCACCCTCTGTCTGGCCCTACCAACATTACCGGGACAGTGGTGGTCCTGGTAATGGTTTTGGTGGTGGCACTGGTAATGGTTCAGGTGGTGGTTCCGGTGTTGCTTTAGGTGGTGGTTTTGTTGGTGATGGCCAAGGTTGTATAAATCACTAGGAGAACTCTGTACTCTATGCATCCCTCTTCGAAGACCAGGTGGCGAACATAAGTCACGGTGCTTTGACTCGGTTGTGTAGATATCACGCACAATGGGCCTTCGAGACACTCCACAAGTAGGTGACTGAATGTGAACAATTCCGTTAATGGCATCAATGTAACGCTGCTCAACCCCACAACTTTTGACAGTACAAGGCACTGGCACTATTTCAGGATCGGATGAGAATAAGAAAGCCCGTAACATCGGAATTCCTCCATTTTCGATCAATCTGGCACGTCGATCATATTCATCAAACATGTGTCGAACATCGTTGTCGTTAGTAACTGAGACTAAGGCATCCAAGTCCTCCGACATCAACTGGTACTTCAGGACTTTCTTTCCACCAAATAGGCTAGAAAGCTTGTTCATTAGCTCTGCACAAGATATATATACATCATATTAATTGAAATTCGCCATGGATTATGCTCATAAATCTCAATACATACGATATCAAGTTCTAAGTATGGGTTAAGGGTTTAGTGTTTAGGGTTAAGACAAGAAAGGTTGTTCATTAGCAACCCACAAGAAAAATATACAACAGAAAAATAAAAATCTCAATATGGAAAAAGAAAATAATCCAATTGCTTATCACACAAATGAATAAAATATCGAGAGTATATTTATTTTAAAATTTCCAATGCGTTTGTTAGACTACCTACATAAAAGAAAGTCTAATGTAAAACCAGATTTTACATAATATATTTCAATTTTTACGTGTATCAACACCGATATTGGAATGTGGCCGGAATTATGCTTTTATTTCTAAGGTTGAAAGTTGAGACGTAAATTAAGAAGGATAGTTCGAATTAATACACGAGTATGAGTTCAAATCCCGTGGCTTTCGTTTTAACCAAAAAATTATTTCTATAACTACATACACTAAAGATGCATAATTTGAACTCTTACTAATAATATCTTTTTTTTGTTAAAACTCTTACTAATAATATGTTTTAGAATTCAAAAGAGCAACTCAAACTCTTCCACCTATCTCCATTTCTTAAGCTTTAGAACTTAAGCAATATTAAGCATAAGACAAAAAATAAAATAAAACCACAATCTCCTCTTTCACAATATATACCAACAATGTTTAAAAAAAAAATTAATGCAGAGGCATAGAGGCGCGCCTCGAGGCGAGGCCGTCCCTGATGCCTCAAGCGTACGTATTTGAACTCGAGACTAAAATGTGTGCATCTCAAAGTGACATTTTATATTCGAGTTGTTGGGCAACACAAAAATATTAATATTTTGTTTATTTAACACTTAGGACTTGATATAACGGTAGTAAAGAATACAAACTATGTTAAGTTTTTACACATTGATATCATTTTCCTTCAAACAAAATAACACTTTATACCTATTACGCATCAAGGTGTACGACTTGAGGCGCCGCCTCGCCTTGTGAGGGCAAACCACCTTGAGGCGAGATGACGTATTTTAAAAGATTGCATACCGAAACTGCATAATCTTCTTCACAAAGTCAGTATTTTGTTTCCTTCTCTCTAATTTATACATGTATTTTAAATTTTAAGAACGGTTATATCTATCTAATATCTTATTCAATAAACAAATTGTTGTGTCATTCCTTATTTTGCCTTTTACGAGTTTATGTGTTTTAATTGATTTACCTAAATCACGTTATTTTGATGTACCACGTTCTTACTTCTCACAATTAGGTAACGCGTTATGATACGCATTTGTTCGTTATAAATTTTTGGTCATATATAAAACATAAATGTTCACTTCAACATTAGTATTTACTAATTTGCACATCCCAAATATTGCATATAAGTTCGATTTAACTATTAATCACTAGTATTTTCAAATTACAATCGTACAAACAAAGTTTAATTCATCAATGAACGAATATTTATAAATTTTTCTAATCTTCTTGTACTTGTAAATTTTTTTAAATTTGTATTCCTTTTTTTAGCCCTAGAAAGTAAATCTTGGATTAACCACTTCCAATATATTCACTTCTAAACAAATGAGTTGATTTAGAAGTATAAAACCCTAATTGTTAATAAGCACTAATCACACTTCTGGATATTAAAATGATTTTTGTTTGTTTCTTTGTACTTTTTCTCTTTAGTAGGGTCACACTTTGACAAAACAAAGTAAAGAGAAAATAGAACATTTGGGGCATATGCTTGCAGTTGCAGAGTAATAGTTAGAGAGAGAAAGTAGAGAGAGAGAGAGAGAGAAATGAAATACCAGAGAAGTTAATATCTCGAGGAACAACAACGAGTCTAGTCTCTCCACCAGTATACCTAAGTTCACCATCAATTGGTCTTGGTAATATTTTCCCTCCATCGCTACACAAAAATTTTACCCTTTTCTCCAGCGAAGATGATGTTACTGGTGATGAACACTTCTCTTCTCCTCCTCCATTCTCTGCCATCTCTCTTTCTCTCTCTAAGCCTTCCCTTTCTCTAAAAGCACTGGACTGGTTTATCTTGAACGATCGGAAATCTGAATTGTTTCGTCCTTTATGATCTGAAAACAGAGAAGAAGAAGAAGAAGAAGAAGAAGAAGAAGAGAGGGAAAACCTAGGCGCGTGAAAATGAGAATAAATATCGGTAGAAGCTTCTACGGAAGAAGAGAAGAGAAAATCTGAAGCAGATATAAAATTAGGGTTTCGAATAGGATAGTGAACCGGGAAGAGAAACACGGAAATGGAAGTCGCGGAATTGAAGAAGAAAAGGAATTAAGGCCGCGTATTATAAGTTGATTACGAAAATTAAAAAAAAAAACAATCTCAAATAACGGAAAAACGACTAACGTTTTAAAATGATTATAATATAATTATATCGGTGGTATTTTGAAATTATTTTGTTTTAATGAAAAATCATTTATTTTCTAGATTTGGGACTGTTGTTTGGTACTCCAGAAGTTTTGGTAGGAACTTTGGGCCATGAAGAGAATCTCCTTGAATTGATTAGATTTTATTTTGGAGGCAACGTTGTTTTGAATCTAAATTTAATCTATTTGTTTTTTAACTACTAACCTTAATCTTGTATACATTATTAGTAGCGAAATCTCTCGTAAATTTTGTCTTTCCATTTCTCGTTTTGCTCAACATACTTAAAAGGGGTATAATGTTGTAATGTCTCGAACATGAGAATTAGCAAACCGAAAATTAATTTGGTAATTATTACAATCATGAGTTGTTGCTATCATTTTTTTCTCTTTTAAATTCCCATTCATTTCTCTTCTAATATGTCGAATCACCAATTTCTTTATCTCTCTTGAATCCCTCTATCTAATCTTTATATGTACCAAACTAGATCTTAAATTATAATACTTTGGGAAAATAAAAGCTATGTAAGGTCGGCTATATAGCAACATCATACGTTAAACTTGGATTTTTTTCGACCATAAATTTTTTTTTCACTGTTAAATTACTTCAATTTTTTATTTATTACCTTGCGTTAAAATATATTTTCAGCTCGTTCAAAAGGCCCAAAATAAAATCTGACACTGGACCTATAAATTGTTAACCGCAACCCTTGATTCCGTCACATTTCTTTCAATTCCGCCAGATGGAAGGGTTCCCTTCCCGGACCCTCTTAGTCTCAGACAAAGCGAGCTTGTAAGAGATTTGCAAAAGAAATTGTTGTTCTGGAGAAGGTAGGCCTTCCCTTTGCCAAGTGAGATAGCACGGTAGAGAAGGAAGAAAAAAGAAAGAGAGAGCTAGAGAGAGAAACAAATACCGATGACGATGGTATTCAGGGCTGGTGGTGGTTGGAGGTGGAAGATGAAAATTGGGAGTTAAAACATACAAATTGATTTTTGATTATTTCCTATTTGGCCCCCTATTTTGTGATCAGCTTCCTTTTCGACCCCCTACTTTTCATAAATTTAAATTTGGCCCCCTATTTTCATGTAAATGGCGTAACTGCACTTCTTAATTTAAAAATAAAATATTAAAAAAAAATTATTTCCACCTCACCTATCTCTCTCCCCTCTCTCTTTCTCTCTCCACCTCACCTCTTTCCCTCCACCTAACATTTCTCTCTCTCTCCACCTCACTCTGTCTTCTCCGAAGAAGGTCGTCGGTCGGAAAATTTTCCGACCGGCGCCTTAAAAAAAAACTCTCATCTCTCTCTCTCTAAATATTCCGGCGAAGGGGTTGCCCTTTCGCCGGGGATCTGTTCCGAACAGATCTGAAGGTCTGGTTCAACAGATCTCCGGCGAAGGGGTTGGCGAAGGGAAACCCATTCACCGGTATATTTTGAGAGAGAGAGATGAGAGTGTTTATTTTGAAGGTCGCCGGCCGGAAAATTTTCCGTCCGGCGACCTTCATAGGAGAAGACAAAGTGAGGTGGAAATAATTTTTTAAATATTTTATTTTGAAATTAGGAAGGGTAGTTACGCCATTTACATGAAAATAGGGGGCTAAATTTGAATTCAAAAAAAGTAGGGGGCCAAAAAGGAAACTGGTAACAAAGTAGGGGGCAAATAGGAAATAACTCTTGATTTTTAAACTTAAATCTAAGTTGCTCTAAATTCAACTTCTATGTTGTAGACAATCTTTTTGCAGTTGCCAATTAGCACAAGATAGTACAAGACTACAGTCTAAGGTCCAAAACCAAAACCAATTTATCCCTAGCACGTGCAGAATCACTTCCATAGAAAACCAAAACATCCATAGAATTTACAGCGGAATCACTACCATAGAACTAGTGTAAGTGAATATACTACCATATGATAAATTTACTTGCTTTTATACACAACCAAGAACCCCACTAGGTTATGTACCCTATAAACAACTTACGTCTCAATTACTTTTAGGGAGATTTTAAAAGGCCTCCCCGTTTTTGTTAAAAGGCCTCCCCATAGTTTCGTTGACTTAGTAAAAAACCTTTGACTTAGCTTGGTTAAAGGGCCCCCTCTTTGAATGGGTGAAAAAAACCCCTTTAAAGGTGTATTTCACCCACATTTTCTCTCCATCATTTGACCACGCCACATCATCATCTTCTCCGGCAGGGTCGCCGGCCGGCCAAACTTCCGGCCGGCGACCTTTAAATTTTTTTTTTTTTATTCTCTCTCTCTCTCTCTCTAAATTTTTTTTTTTTTTTTTTCTAAACTCTCTCTCTCTAGATCTAGAGAGAGAGAGAGCCAGATCCATTGAAGGTCTGCGAACAGACCTTTTGAAGGTCTGTTCGCAGACCTCCAAAGGGTCTGCGAACAGACCCTTTGAAGGTCTGTTCGCAGACCTCAATGGTCTGCGAACAGATCCATTGAAGGTCTGTTCGCAGACCTTCAGTGGATCTGCCTCTCTCTCTCTCTAGATCTAGAGAGAGAGTTTAGAAAAAAAAAAAATAATAATAATAATTTTAGAGAGAGAATAAAAAAAAAAAAATTTAAAGGTCGCCGGCCGGAAGTTTGGCCGGCCGGCGACCCCGCCGGAGAAGATGATGATGTCGCGTGGTCAACATCACAGTTTGACCTAACGGCGTTAACTTTTGCCGTTAGGTCAAATATTGATGAAGGAGGTGCTCTTTTGTAGAGGGGGCCCTATAACCAAATGGGTTATAATGAGGGGCGCTTTTAGCGGGGAGGCCTTTTAACAAAAACGGGGGGGCCTTTTAAAATTTCCCTTACTTTTATTACCATTTTTGTTACAGTATAATTTAAACGAAATAAGTGAGCTGGTCAGTTCCTGGAAGGCCCCTATTATTGTAATGATTGAACAATTTAAGTGCCGCCGTTGCTGCGACTAGGAGCTGCCAGTTTATTTGGGTAGTTACGCTCGGGGTCGAGAACTGGTTGAAAAGTAGAAGGTGGTCAAAAACGTGCTAACACAAGTTTTCAAACCACCTCTTCTTCCCGTTTTTGAACATCACCGAGACAGGTTCCCTGAACAATTGATCGGGGAGGGAGAAGTTGATGGTGAGTTGGTCAGCTCACACCCACCCTTCAAACACTGAGGTCCAAGCCACAGAATGATCGAGCAGGCCGGCCACTAACGTGAAATAGAACTATCCAAGACATGCTAAAAGTGAATTGTATAGGCATATTCATTTGGTTGTAATGAAGCCCATTAACCGATTAACATTTTCTAATATCCGATTAACTTCTTCGGGGGAAATCTAGAAGCAAATAATTGAAATTTGTAAAATGACAAGAGGTTTTGGACAGAAAAAAGGTGCACAAACACAAAACAAAATAAGAGGGACCAAATATTTCTCCAAACTTGTCTAGCTGAATCTATTACATTGTTACAATAAATCCTCTCATTTCTTCGGCAACCAACACATTTAAATTATATTATTATATCAAGCAACCAAATAAGAGGTGGCGTACGTTACCAAGAGTTGACATAGTTCTCTAATTTTAACTTGAATCGAACTTTGGAAATCTATGAGACTCCTAGTTGCATCGGAAGTCCGTTGGCGGCAGATTTAGCCAACATTCATTATTACTCTAGTAGCTAATAAAGCAGGCAATGGCCTAGTTTCATCACACAAAAAAAAAAGAGTAGGGAAATTTTATTTCTTTTTTCTTCAATAGTAAGCATCATCTGAAACTAAAAGGTTGTATCCCCACCTACTAATCTATATAATAAAATAGGTGGATGGGTGCTGTCTGGGACAAACCCCTGGATAAATCCAGTCGTCCGTCCCACATCAGCACTGGTCTAGACCGTTGGATTGAGCACTCGGGGTGCCTCTAGCCAAAATTACTCTTTCATCTCCCTTCTCCACGCTCACTTCACCGGACATATCTTCTCACTTCAGCGGACAGGAGGACACATCTCTTCACCGACGTCTTCTTCCTTTCTCTCACCCTAAAAACATCTCTCTCAAATTTCAGTTTCGTACTCTTTAGTTCAGTTTCTATTTCTCCCTCTCTCTATCTTTCTCTCCTGGTAACACCAAATATCTCTTTCTCTCAAAATCAATCTACTATCTCAGTATCTCTTTCTTTCTCCCTTGTACCAACAGTGAAACTACTATGTTTGAGGCGTTTGATGAAATATCTCCGAGGTTAGTCATTTTATCCATCGATAGATTTTCAAACATTCACTTTTGCACTTTGTTTAGTTTTTAATTTTATAGTTTCCATTTTGTAGTTTCAATTTCTGCAAATAAGGTGTTCATTGAAATGTCTGTGAGGGGCATTTTGTTTTGTTATTAGTTTCAGACTAATTTTGTTTAATTTCTCACAGGTGAATTTGTCTCTTTTTTTTCTACTTCTTCTTCCAGGTACATTTGTGTAACTATCTATTTTTCCTATTCTTACTTCTGTTAACTTCTGTTTTCCCAAAATCAATTGTAGAAAATAAGGTGTTCATTGAAATGTCTGTGACGGACATATGGATTGAGCACTCGGGGTTCCATAATCAATTTAGTTTTGTTGTTCAAGGTGTTAATTATTGATTGGTTGTATGTGGATTTGAAATTTAACTAACTTTTTTGTTTTCCAAAGGTTTATTCTCACCCTCATTCTTATCATCTTCTGTTAGTTTCTCTCCCCCTCCATTAAAGGTTTTAAATTTTCAGAACTTTATTTTCAACTTGCGATTAACCTTCTTTTATTGACTGCAGGTATATCATCATTCGGCTTACTTTTAGTCTCACCAGTTAGGTTGTCATCTCAAAGGTACATTCATTTTTTCTTTTCTTTAATTGTCTACCTTTCAATGTTTATGACTTACGGAGTTTCCCTCAAATTTTATTGTTAAATAGTTTATGTACTTTAAATTAATCCTTGCTTAGAAAGTTTCATCCTGATTTTTCTCTTGCTTAGAAAGTGTTTGATTAAATGTCAATGTGAAACTGAATTGGTTTTGTCTTGCCTTAGAAAGTGTAATTTAGATCAGTTTCGGATTTTCCTTCTTTTGGGTGTGAGTTGTTAACGATTTAGAAATCTGAACTGGAGTCCTACTTTGTGTTTGATTAATGATTATTAGTTCAGGCTGGAATTGCTTGGAAATGATAATGGAGATGCACTGGACATGTCAAAGGGCTTCATTCCTATGTGTGTCTTTTTCTAGACGAGCGAAGGTAACATTTATAGTCCCCATTATCTGTATTATACCATACTCTTTTTTCCTGTCTTCTATGCGCTTCAATTTAGATGTGTTCGGGGAGTAATGATATTTAACAGTGGATAAGATATATTTACCATGCAGTGTCCGTTTACTTATTTCCTGTTACTTATTTCCTGTAAATTATTCTATACAAAACGCCCTATTTTAATTGAATTTTATATTATACTAAGAGAATAGTTAGAAGAGATTCAATTTCATGGTTATGGCTGTTGCAAGTTCGACCAGAGCAAATATATTTCTCCGTCTGGGCTATATGCAAATTTTTGGTGAGCTTACTATGAATAGTTTGTCTTGGTTCAAATCTTTCAAAATATGTGAAAACTCTACCGCAAAAAATTCTCGTATTTGTGGTTTTACTTTGTTGTTTATTTCAAATTTGAAGTTCTTTTTCAGATAATATATGTCTCTCTTGTAGTTTAAGTTCTTCTGAAATGCTTTATAGATCGGAAGTGGTGAGTAAGATTTGTGATGATAATATAGGATAGTAATTCTTTTCAAAAGGGTTGATAGCAGTAACAAGGAGCACAATGAAATATGTTTTATAGGTCACAAGTGTTGAGCAAGATTTGTGATGATAATCAAGGATAATTTTTTTGCAAAAGGGCTGAAAGCAGTAACAAATATCACAATGAAAACCGGTCTATGTTTGAATCACTATTTCAGGGAATCCTGTTTTGAATTTTTTTTTATTGTTGTCCATAATTTATTCTGACCCTTTTCACTCTTAGTCTTAGCACTACCACATGGGTCAATCTTTCCATCTCTTGATACTTGATAGATTATTTGACACATTGCAGCAATAGCCTTATGACCTACCTACTGAGGCCTTCTTATTGGAGTTACTCGAACAAGCTTCCGTTGCAGTTCAGTTTTGTGTAATGTTGCTGCAGGTAAATATTTTTTTTCCTTAGGTTGGAAATGTTTTATATCTTTCTAGCTACGTACCATGTCTATTGTGCATTTGTTTCCTGAAGTATCCTGAATGTGACCCAACCCATTCCTTACTAACAAATGTCACAACCCAAACCTAGGGGCTTTTGTTTTATTTTATTGAAGTTATTAATGTAAAAAACTCGTATGTGTTTTTCTCTATTATATTGTGAAAGGTAGTTCTGGCTCTTGGAAGTTTCCCTCGAGCAAATATGCTTCACTGCCTCGGCTCCGGGAACATTTTTGTTGAGTTTACTGTAACAAGTTTTTTAAATTTAAAATTTTGAAAACATGTAAAAACTCAATTGTAGAAAATTCTTTTATTCGTAGTTTCACTTTTTTTTGTTGAACTTTGACATATCATTACTAAACGATCTAAATACCAAAGTAAACTCTCTTAATAACCAACTCTGTGAATTGCTCTGTAAATATCAATGGTCTTTGCATATGATCCATGTGATTTACTACTATAGATGTCTAATGCTCATTTCTTATTATTATAGGTCCACGAAGAATCCTGACTGTGAACCTTTCATTAAGTTTATCCTTATTTTGGGCTCTTGCAACAAAAAAAAAATCTTATTTAAGGGAAAATGGAAGATCAAACATGATACATCTGTTAAAATTATAACAGATACAAAGGTACGTGGTTTTTTGTCTTGTGAACTTATTTAATGTTGTTATGTATGAAATGTACAGTAAACAACTAATAGTACCAAATAACTCAGTCTGATGTGGTTCGATATCAACCCACATTTCGTACATAACCATATTTTCATTTTTAGTGATGCCCGACTTAATCATGTTTGAAGTCTGTCCGAACCTGGACCAACCAGCTCATTTCTCACCCATAACTTTTGCTGATTAAGTCGCTGGCGAAATGATATCGATTATGATTAGGGTGCAGGTTCAATGATGGGTTATATCAGAGCCACTCGAGCTAGCAACCGATCTCTTGAATTGTGAAACGTACTTCTAAAAGTGTCTCATCCTTTTGCTCTTAGCTCACCCCTTTCTTGACACGTCCGTGGGTTTCAGACTGGTCTGAGTCTGTCCTTTTCAAAACCAATACGAATTAAGCCCAGTCCGATTGCCTCTGACTGCCCTAATTAGTGGGGCACAGAGAGTGAGAGAAGCCCAAGAATAAAAAAGAGGGGGAGGAGCCTGGAGATGATGAGACTAGGGGTGGGAATCGGTCCGGATGGGCGGGAAACGGACACTAACTCAACCGGTCCAGACGGAACGGACACGAGTCCTAAGTGTCCACTCGGACATCCGGACAAAATGGGCGGACATTTCGGATTTTTCTCCAACAAAGTGCCCGTCCATGACCGTTTTGATAGTCGGGCAAACCGGGTATCGGTCGAGCGGACACCGGTCACTAATGAACAAATAAAGAAACTTTTATTCGAAATTTAAAATGTTTAGTCGCTAAATACAACTTTCTAAAACTCTCACTTTACAATTCTAAAAAGTAAATGAATTCAAAATCGCAAGATAACCATTGAGATTTCTCATGGATTATGATCGGTTTCTATGCTTCTTCTCATGGATTACGACCGGTTTATTGTGGATTCTCGGGTTATTGATGAGATATTGAGATTGTGGAGGAGATAGAGACTAGAGAAGTAGAACGACGAAGACAAAATTAAGAAAAGTGATTTCTAGGGTTATTTATTTTTACTCTTGAAATCTAATGGTTGTAGCTAACTCTACAAATCTAAAGGCTTAAAATCAATCATACAGGCGGGCGGGTATAACGGGTAGGATAAACGGACGGATGTGGACGGGTTCGGTCGGGCGGACGATATAAGCGGGCGGACTCGGTCGGACCACCGGGTAAAGACCTATGCCCGCGTCCGTCCGCTTAAGATCTTTCGGTCGGGCGGGTACGGACCGATTCGGGCATCGGACAGTCACGGACTCTTCGGATTCGGACGGTCGTGGGCGGGTTCCGGGTTTCCGGGCCAAAATCCTACCCCTAGATGAGACGCACCCAATTGTCAAGCCCTTGGGTTGGAAGAGTCTCCCCTACCCCTCGTGCGGAATTTGAGAGTCCTCTCACCTACTCATTTCTTACAAATTCAGATAGCTACAGAAGAGCTAGTGAGTTAGGGTTTATCCACCTTTCCAACACTCACAAAAGAAGAAAAAAAAGCGGCTCCGTTTCCAACTTTCAACAGGTAACAATCGATAACCTTATAACAATCTCTCTCTAAATTACAAAGAAGCAAGAGCGATTATAGGAAGATAAGATTCTTAATTAGCATTTCTCTCTCTGATACCAGAGGAATCGATCGACTTTCATTTTGTCGTTGGAAATGTCGTTGACGCAACTCTCAGCTTCGGTTTCTTCATCTTCATCTGCATTTTTAGGTCAACGAAGCACAAATTCAAGGTTTTCTTCTTTAACTCTCTTGAAAAGCTCGTATCTTTTTATATTGTTGATGTTCCTTGTACCTTAGAGAATTAATTTTCATGTTCAGTTTCTTACTTTGCTTGCATTTTGCAGAACTTCAAAGGTTTCAGTTCCAGTGCGAAGCAATTTGATCTGTAAATGTGTGGCAACACCTTCAACTGAGAAGACTGGTATTGAATTTGTTGCTCCTTTTTCTTTTTTGGATTTTTTCATGTTCCTGTATTCCTGATGCTATTGATAAATTATTTGGATAAGGTTTCTAATACAAGATCAAAATTTCTTAATAAATTATAATATGACAATTTGGATAAGGTTTCTGCTACAAGATCAAAATTTCTTTTCTGCAGCTTATACGACAAAGGTCTCTCGCAATGCAAATATGGCAAAACTTCAAGCTGGTTATTTGTTCCCTGAGGTCAGAGATTTGACTTTTATGATTTGATCAATATGAGTTTATTTTAGTTAGCCAATTACAATTTCTTTGGTTCTTCTAATTCGGTTCAGTGTTGTAGTCGTCAATGTTCAAAAAAGTGCATGTTATGCCCACATATGCGCACGCCTTGAGGCAAAATATGTGCGTACATCAGAATCTACACCTCTCTACGCAATAGAGGGGTGTAAGTAACAACAATCACTCATCCTTTTAGGTGACAAGTCAGTGAAGTGACAACTCTTGTTGTCCTTTTAAGTGACAAGTGATGATTTTGTTGTTCTTTCCTCTCTTTTTCTTGAACTTGTAGAGTTAGTCAAAAGGGTAGAAATGACCAAAAGCATTCATATTCGTTAACTTTACTGCTTAAAAAACTAATTTTGCAGTACGACGGGTACAAGCACTTTCAATAAAATTTAGTATTAATAGAATAAAATGCTATTACTATATTAAAATAAATGAAAGTGAAGCTACGCCTCTTTGCCGCCTTCAGGCACCACCTCACATTGTTATAAAATAACGCATTGAGGCGGAAAAACAATTTTTAAACATTAATAGCTGTACCAATACTCTAAAAACAGATAAAATTAAGTAGGTAAAGCCCACATATATTGGGTGATAACATCTGTATATCTACTGGGGAGATCAGTGAATGAATCTTTCTGAATGGAAAAGATAAATCTATTCTTTATACTCTATGCTTTATGTTTCAAAAAGAAAAAAATGGATTATTTTATCTATTACAAGTTATACTTAAATGCAGCTATTCTTTATGTTTTATGGTAACAATGAACAAATCACCAGACAACAAAAGAAACAAGAAAAATAGTTGAGCTCTATTGATCTATATTTGTTAATAAGAGTCGAGCTTGACTATTATTTAAGATGGAGAAAAGAATATGATCTCGGAAAGAAGAAAGGATAATACAACAGGGTAGTGAAGCTTGTAGAATTGATAGTCGTTCGACTCAGGATCCGGACGTACTCAGAATTGTAATCAAGATGACATTGTTTAGCAGTACATATCTTATGTCATTAACTCTTAATGTGTTTGTTTGTTGAGAGGGATTGTTTTCTCCAATATTATACTAGGATCATACTGAAATACGCCAAAAGGATAAAATCATTATGCTTCTATAGTCTAACCAATATGATTGACTTCTTAATGTCTGTCCGTTTGCTCTCTACTTAGATTGCCAGAAGAAGGGGAGCTCACTTGCAGAAGTACCCTGATGCAAAGGTGATAAGTCTTGGAATTGGCGACACAACCGAGCCCATTCCTGATGTTATAACATCTGCCATGGCAGAGGTAATACTTCTACTTCTAAAGATATTTAGAACCCTTTTGTTACATTGATATTCTGTCGAGAAACTTTATTTTTAAAAATTAAGAGCATTATCGATGATTCTTCCATTAAATGTAAAAGGAAATTCGTTTAGCCACATTCCACAAACTTTTAAGAAGTTGTGCCTTCAATTGATCATTTGAATTTCTTTTTTTGCTTCTAAAAAAGGCCAAAATTAATTTCTAGTAGCATAATATGTGTGGAAGGTTACAATTCTTGGCCCTTCTGTAGGCTTAATATCCAATTTGTTTTGTGTCTGTTTGCAAGAACCTCTCCTGACCACATCCATATTTTTCACTTAAAGTTGCGATCTCAAGAAATAAGAACTTTTTCATGTTTCTGACTCACTCAAAATTGTTCTAACTTCTAATTGCAGAGAGCAAAAGCATTGTCGACTTTGGAGGGTTACAGTGGTTATGGAGCTGAACAAGGTGAAAAAGTATGTCTTTTTTCTTGTGTTTGTGTGTTTTACCGGATGCCAAGGGTTTCTTAATCAGGAAAACGTCAGGTTTAACTCTGCATGTGTTGCTTCTGAAGTTATTATCTTCCTTACCTTGGTTCATTTGGTACTTCTATAATGTTTATTTTCAAAACCATGTTGGAAGAATCAAAATTTTGAAGTGTCGTTAAAGGCTGATTTCTTATTATCATGTTACTTCTCTTGTAAAAGTGATAGAATATCATGACAACCTAAACACTGTGAACTTTGTGCTTATTCTACTGTTATGAATATTCATTGTGAAAAATACCATATGGTTTTTATAAGTTATAACAGTATATAATAATATGGTTACTGATCATAAGCTCAACAAGCAAAGCATGTCTTCCATTCTTAGGCGGCTAACCACAATTTTCATCTTTGCAGCTACTAAGGGCTAAAATTGCATCGACGTATTACCCAGACCTTGGGATAGCGGATAGCGATATATTTGTGTCTGATGGTGCGAAGTGTGACATTTCCCGTCTTCAGGTTTGTTTTAGTTTAGGGGTGTTCAATTTATGTTTACATGTTTCTTTATGCCTATTGCTGATACAAAGTCCCAATCTGAGTGTCCAAAAGCATTTGAGTATTGGATAAGAGTATCTACATTTAAGACAAGGAAAAAAATATTAAAACTAATATCAATGTTACATAGTTTAAAAGTAAAACTTCTGATTACTAGAATATGGTTTCCCCATTGCTGGTTCATTGTTGAGCTTATTATATTTTAGTTAAACTTTTTAATCTTTAATGACTTTGTTCTTTGGTGTCTAAAATTGCAGCTTCTTTTTGGGGCAAACGTGTCAATTGCGGTTCAAGATCCATCTTATCCGGTAACATTAATCTAATCATACATCTTCTTTTTCCCTTGGACAATCATCTCCTTCAATAAGTTCGTTAAATCTTTTAACATCTCAATATCTAGATTTACATCATTGGCGATGTTAATTTCTTTGGCCGCGGCTTTGGGGCATAAAGAAAAGTCTCCAGGGCATAAAGACTTTGGTCAACAAGATTTGACTTAGAGAACATTTTCATGTTAGGTCCAAAAATTGAATTTATGTTTTTTGCCGTCTACTCTTCATCTCCTCCTCTCTTTCTCTTTTTTTCTTCTTTATTTCTCTCTCTCTCTCCTGCTCTCTCTCTCTCTCTCTCTCTCTCTCTCTCTCTCTCTCTCTCTCTCTCTCTCTCTCTCTCTCTCTCTCTCTCTCTCTCTCTCTCAGTGTTTCTCTCAGTGCCCCTCTCTCTCTCTCTCTCTCTCTCAGTGTCTCTCTCTCTCAGTGTCTCTCTCTCTCTCTCTCTCTCAGTCTCTCTCTCTCTCTCTCTCTCTCCTCTCACGGTCCCTCTCATGGTCCTCTCCCCTCTTCTTACCCTAGAAACCCGCCCCGAACTCACGAACAATAAACCCACTTCTAGTTGGAGAAGAACGACAATGATGGATTTTTTCCAGCACAACCTGATCTCTCTCTTCAAATTAGTCCTCCAAACAGTAAACCCATTTTTAGTTGGAGAAGAATCACATATGAAGAAATTGATCTAGGGTTGTGGAGAAGAACAACAAATTCTTCAAATAACATGGTGGCTACAAATGCTGCAAAATCTGATTATTCCACTTGTCTTGATCTCTCTTTAGCAAATCCAACTAAGTTTTCAGAATCCAACTCTAACATCATTATCTTCACCATATAAATCTTATCCAATCTCACCATCAACATCAAATTAATCATCATCTCCATGGTCATCATCAACCACAACAATCCCATCGTCATCAAGTACTACATCAAGCATATCAACAACCAAAACTTCTTCATCAACATAATCAAGATCAACTAGGTTACCTGAAACCCATTAGAGGAATTCCGGTTTACCAAAATTACTCTTTTTATCTTGTCTCAACAACAACCACCATTTGATTCTTCTTCTCCTTCTAATGCTACTACAGCTTCTTCCCAATCACAGAATATGATGATGAGACAAAGATTTCAAATAAGATTTCCATCAAAACGAATTATGAGAGCGCCTCAGAATGAGTTGGACTCCTACCCTCCATTATCGATTTGTTCATGTTGTTGAACTCTTAGGTGACCATGAAAGTAAGCTTAATTTGACAAATACCTAACTTTGTATTCTTAATATATTCATTCTAAGTTTCAAAAAAAAATTTCAATGTCTAATTTCATGTTTTGACAAAATTGTGGTGTGGAGGACGATGAAGATTCCGGGCTAAAAGCAATCTAAGTAGATTTTTGGACTAAAAAATAAATATGAGCCCCAAGTCAATCTTGCTTGACAAAGTCTTTATTCCCCGGAGATTTTTCTTTATGCCCCAAAGAATCCACCATTTTTTTCTTTCTGAATGCCCCAATGCGCTACTGAGAGAAGGCGTTATTTGACAATATCTTTTAGCACATTTGAGATTCTTTCACTGTCCTGTTAAATGTGTAAGATCCTTCTTTTCCTGTTTACAGGCCTACGTGGATTCAAGTGTGATTATGGGCCAAACTGGCCAGTTCCAGAAGGATGTTGAGAAGTATGGAAACATTGAGTACATGAGATGTAATCCAGAGAATGGTTTCTTTCCTGATTTATCTTCGGTTGCAAAAACCGATGTCATCTTTTTCTGTTCACCAAACACCCTACTGGTTCAACTGCTACAAGGGCACAACTGACACAGCTAGTACAGTTCGCAAAGAAAAATGGGTCTATCATTGTTTACGATTCGGCATATGCTATGTACATTTCAGATGACTGCCCAAAATCTATCTACGAAATTCCTGGAGCAAAAGAGGTCAGTGAATTGTTTGTTTTCTCTTTCATCTTTTTCTCTTCCTCATGGTTAGTACATAATAATTCGGAATATAAGTTCATTCTACTCGTAATTTCTTTCTCAAGTACAAGAAGGAAAATGTACATATTCTTAGTTTTGAAACATTGCAGGTAGCAATTGAGACAGCTTCGTTTTCGAAGTATGCTGGATTTACTGGAGTTCGTCTTGGATGGACTGTAGTTCCCAAGGAGCTTCTTTTCTCAGATGGATTTCCTGTAGCAAGGGACTTCAACCGTATAGTTTGTACTTGCTTTAATGGTGCATCTAACATTGCTCAAGCCGGTGGACTAGCTTGTCTTTCCCCAGAGGGTCTCAAGGTTAGTTTCATTACTTTCAGTACAGTTAAAGGTGTCAATCGAGCCAGACCTTATAAAGGCCCACATGCTGCCCTAGATGGGCATGGGTAGCCCGACCAGTTTTACTCTTGGTCTTTTTTTTTTTCTTCTGATTGTCGGAATCTAACTCCTCTGGATGTCCGACCCCAATAGACATCATGAGTCTGGCAAAAACAGAGATTGAAATCTGGCTCGAGCGAACCTAGACCTCGTACCAATTTTCAGATTGACTTAGAGATAAAACAACCACTGCTCAAGTACAGTTCAAAAAATATTATACAATTCCATCCTTGACAACAGCCATGAAATATATTTCGAATTCTTTCAGGCGATGCAAGATGTAGTCGGTTTCTACAAGGAGAATACACAGATAATAATGGAGACATTCAATTCACTTGGTTTTAATGTATATGGAGGAAAGAACGCCCCATACGTGTGGGTTCATTTCCCTGGCCAAAGTTCTTGGGATGTTTTCTCTGAGATTCTTGAGAAGACTCATCTTGTTACAACTCCTGGAAGTGGATTCGGACCAGGTGGCGAAGGATTTGTTCGAGTAAGTGCCTTCGGTCACAGGGACAACGTAATAGAAGCCTCTAAAAGATTAACAGAACTCTTCAAGTAAATCCAAGTAAGATGCTGCAATTTTCCGAGTTTCTGTTAATTTATCATGCCTTGTGCTTTTAAAGATTTATCTTCTATTAGTCTTAGTAGTTACTACTCAGTTCATAAATTCAAGGAGCAGTTTCTTAGTAATTGGAAGAGATGATTACCATATTTATTGATCTCTAGTCATGGACGAAAATGTTATTAGTGATAATGATGATTACCGTGATTGCGTGATGATTGATGTGCTTCATGTTTGAAAGATATTATATCATTATGACATGACATAGTCATCACTAAATGAAATCTGATTTTATACATTAGGTTGGTAACATAGTAATTCTCACACCAACCGTGGGAAGGCAGGGAACCATCGCTTATCTAAGGAGAGCATAATTGACTACAAGTTGCGTTTTTCGACTACCCATGAAAGAGACACGCCTATAATTTGCACTAGGGGTTCGGCTTCTAAAATCATTACAAGCCTGCACTTTAGTTTATAATCATAAGCTATTTTGGCTCCTTCATGAAATTCCTATTTGGCTTCCTTTTCTAATAGGTTTTCATCTCTCAAACCGGTTCTCTTTCTTTCAAAACCTCATTAATGGGTGTTCAATTTTTCTTTTTTGCTTATATTTTTTGTAAAAATAAAGTCCTACACTCCACCACTTAAGGGTGGACTTCGGCAGAATCTTAGAGGTAACCTTCGTTGTGACAAGAACAAGCAACTAATCAAAATAGTAAAGAAAGTAAACAATCACACAAAACAAGAGATTTGTGTGGTTCAGTTTACTAGACCTACTCCATGGTGAACAATAACAGATCATTTTCACTATCAAAAGTTACAAAGATATCTCCAGGTTTTTAGTTTATAAAGCTCTAACCACATCGACCTTACCACCTCTATTTGTAATTTTGAAAAATACATGCACACCCATTATAAATAGAAGTCTTGCTTTCCGAAGGTCACCTCTGCTTCGGCAACCTTCAAGATTAGCTCTGTGTCAGGTACAAAAATTTTATCCCGGGGCCTACGGTCTTGGCGGGCGATTAAACATTGCTCTGAAAGCGGTTTCACCCGTTGCAAACCAAGTCGGATGTCTACCCATATCAAGAAACTTTCAACAACCTTGAATTTCAATCTCTCATTACACCCACAACAGTGTTCAACTAAAATTTTATTTCTTTAAAAATACAAGACACCCTAGTTCACAAGACATCTTTCATCAAAAGAGGGGTTCATCAATAATCTCAATCCCTCCCAGAAAAACTCGAACATGTCTTCAATAATAGAAGGTAAACAAGCTTCCATTACAAGCCACAAATCACATGTTATTTACTCTTTGCTTGTCATTTTCTTAATGAAAAGAATCAATTGGATCCGGCAAGGTTGGAATTATCCATATGGGTAGTTAGATTTTTGTAATTGTTCAAAGCAACTTACATTTTTTTTCTTGCTCAAGAAAATGTTGATTTGGTATTCTCATGGGGTGGCTTTACAAAATCATTACAATGGCAAGATACATCCAAGATGTGATAACCACGATAACTGTCGAAATTAAACTTTTGGAACAAACAAGTTTAAAGCCAAACTATACTACCGGCCAAAGGATTAAAATCTTAAAATGGACTAGAGGCCACCTAACCGTATTATTTATACGTTTTAGTAACTCAAATTCAATAATCCATGGATTCAACCTCCACTGGGAATAAATCAAGGACCTCTAGGGATTTTGGAGTTTATGTCAACACTATCAACCACTTGGGCTATCAACACATAGGACGTAAATAAATTGTAACTAACAAGTGATAGCTTTGGTATAAAAATGGCGATGCTATTGATATCTGATTTCTATAGCGATCGAACTGGTCCCTCATCCAATGGCCATCCCTCTTTTTTCTGGATCTCCAAGTTCATCAACGCAGGAATTGGGTTTGCGAAAATAGTCGAACCGAGATTAAGTTTGTAATTAGGCTCCTTGCTATAGATTAATTGGGAAGAAAGATCTACTCCTTCAATCTTTAAAAGAAAAATGCCCAAAATCTGATGTGGGCGGCTCCATTGGTCAGGGTCATGTGAGAGAGAAGCGCAGGCCAATTGGAGCGTCACATCAGATTTCGGGTTGTGGTGGGCCTCCATTTTCGCGCCAAATATAGAAAGAAGTATTTCTTTAATATAGTTGCCTTAAAAGTCCAAGTAACAGATTGTGTATAGACAATTTCATAAAAAAAGTGGCCTTATGCACTTCTCTAAATATTCCTTACTTCACATTTAGAGCAATGTCTCTTCCCAATCCAATTGAGTGAACATTAAAAACACCATCACCAAATTAGAAGACACATTTCTATCTATGATGCCAAGGTTAATTCTTATTGTTCTCCTACTGATTATGGCCATTTCACAAAAATCAGGTAATTTGATTAAATCTCACCCATTTCATTTTTTCTTTGTTGATTTGGTCTGAATTTCGACTGATCTAGTAATGAAGTTGATAAGTTATGATAAATCAGTACGTTTATCATAAATAGAGGTCGTGTGTCTCAGTAGACAGATCAATGTCGTTCATTGGGATTAACGACCTCTATATCAGAATAAATGTTTCCGCTTATCGTACATTATAAGGAATCGTCTCTTTAACTAAGATAATGATTTTAATAATAGAGGGACAACTTGAAGAATGGTGCATAGTAGATGAGCAAACACCTAAAGAAGTACTTCAAATGGCACTTGATTGGGCTTGTGGAAGAGGGGGAGCTGATTGTAGGAAGATACAGGCCAACCAGCCTTGTTATCTCCCTAACACTCTCTTCAACCATGCTTCTTATGCTTTTAATAGTTACTTTCAGAAGTTCAAGAAGCAAGGTGCTAGTTGTTACTTCAATTCTGCTGCCATGATAACAGATCTTGATCCAAGTAAGGCTTCTGATAAAAAAATATTTACTTCAAAATTCTTCGCCTCGCCCTTGTGTGGTAGGGGCACGATGTAGATGTACTTGGGTAGTTCTGGCCTCTCTTAGCTTAAGAGGTTAGTTTTCCCCACTCTTATAGGTTCATCCCGTGCTTCTTCCGCTACTAATGTGGGATTATCCTAACAATCTCCCCCTCACACATTGGGGTTAACTTCAATAGTTATTGGGCTCAAACTTGTTATACCCCAGACTTCGATACCAGGGTTGGGTGGTTTTGGGCCTCTCTCACCCCAAAAACTAGCTCAAGAGGTAACTTATAAATTCACCCGTGCCCCTTCCACTACCAATCTGGGTTTATCCTAACTGCAGACCCACCACACGACTCTGCTAAAATGCCAATGAAAGTGCCAGAAGAATTTATGCAATCCTTCAGTGTCAACGTAAGCTTATCGAGACCCACCATAGTCCTTTTGATATATGTCAGTTGGACCTCTAAGAGGCCCTTGCAAGTCGTGGAGGTTCACGTGACTCAATGTCAAACTGTTAAGATCACAATTATCGTACCAATGCGGCTGTCCGTTTCAGCATTGTTGTGGGATCTACCGATCTACTTAGGTGCTGAAGGTCGAAGATAAAGTGTTAATATTTTGTCTGACCTAGACTTAAACAGAGAGTTTCCCGCTCTCAATCTTTTTCTTTTAGCTAATTGTGTATATGCTTATTAATGAGCTCTACTTTTCATCTTTGCTTGCAGGTTATGGCTCATGCAGGTATGAGTACATCCCAGAGAGTTAAAAGATGGAAGATTTTATGTTTATTATTTTTAGCTTATTACCAACTTTGTAAGCTTTGAATCAACATTGAATTCATTTCAATGAGAGCATCATTTCGGAAATATTTGACAATCATTATCTTATTACCAGAACAGCGAAAATGGCTCCTATTATTTCGTAACTAAAAAGAGATAAATTCTCAATTGGCACGAGCGAGAAATGCCGCTTGGAAGTAGAAGGCCCATTGGTCGTGAACTTATGTTCCTAGACAAGAAATGTCGATATCATGGCAATAAACATTGGCTTCTAACAACCATGTAGACATCGAGCGGATGTAGAACAAAATCACCAACAAATTTATACCAATGGCATGAATCTGATTATTCGAGTGCTCCGTAACAATGCTCAAATTTAATAATCAAGACAATAATGAAAGGAGAAGATGATTAATTACTAGAATGTTTATATATACTTGTTTCTCTTTACTTGAATCACATACCCGAAACAAGTTACAGGTAAATTACCTATATCACAATTCAGATTATTCTAGATGCTTTCGAGGTGCTGACTCAGAACATCTACAACATAGTCGAGCTCAGAACCCTAAAGTTCTCTAACTTTCGAAACTAAAACTCGATCTCGAGCTATATTCAGCTACGAGCTTTGAGAACAAGGATGTCTTGTTTTCTAATAATTTGCTTGGGGAATCATATTCCACAGCAAGGCCTGCAGAAAATATATATAATAAATGTATCATTCGAAAAGAATCTGAATTATCAAGAAGAGACCCAGAAGTAGTACTTACCACGATCTAAGAGTAGGACCATATCACTATCGAGAACAGATGTTATTCTATGGGCAATAGTAATGACTGTAGAGTCCCGGAACTGTTGCCTGAGTGTTAGCTGAATGAGATTATCGGTTGCAGTGTCGACAGATGCAGTAGCTTCGTCGAGAACCAAGACTTTGCTTTTCTTAAGAAGTACTCGTCCTAAACAAACCAGTTGCCTCTGCCCCATACTCCAGTTGTCTCCATTTTCGACAACTAGAAAACCAAACGGAACATTTCTAACTCATCTTGAGACTGATAGAAGTTGGAGATAAAAGTGAAAAATATAAGTATCCTAGACTACTTTTAGGAGGTGTTTTAGAGAATATAACCTGCAGAATCAAGCTTCCCTTCCTTCTTCCTGACCTCGTCGCCGAGTTGACACTTATCTAGAGCCTAAAACAAATATGCACAATCAAGGTAAAAACAGGATGACTAAACATGGCCGAAATTTAAAGGAAATGTTAGGACTCGGAAGCCTGTCAGACAGAACACTTATCAAATAGAGTTGCTTCTCACAGTACCCTCAAACATAATCATATATTTGTTTTTAGAATTAATTCATATCGTAGATCAAACCCACCTCCCATATCTGGTCATCCGTATACTCTTCGAGAGGATCTAGGTTGCTTCTCACAGTACCCTCAAACATAGTTGGATCCTGCGGAATGATGCTTAATCGGGATCTCAAATCGTGCAGTCCAATGGTGGAGATGTTTATATTGTCTATAAAGATTTGACCCACAGTAGGCTCGACAATGCGGAAAAGTGTCTGAATGAGAGTCGATTTACCACTACCTGTTCTCCCAACAATACCAGTTTTCGTGCCTCCACGAAAAGTGCATGATAGCCCTCGCAAAACAAATGGCATATGTGAGGCATAACGAACCTGCATCCACAAACTAACAATCAGTCAGCAAAATGGGAACTCGAAAGCATAGTGCTATATAAACTACCACTTGCTACTATATTAAACCAAAATATGTCAGTATAACATAATCCGACTCCAACCATCCAATTTACGACACAAGATATTTCATCAATAGTTTTTTGGCACATTTCGTTTCAGTATAACGACGAATTTGCTTACCTGGAGATCGAAAATACCAACTTCTCCATGTGATGGCCAATCGTTGAGTGGCTTACTTGTTTCTATAGAAAGAGGAGGTTCACTTGTGATGGCGGAGTACTGAAGTATCCTCTCAACAGATATGATTTTGTTCTCAAGATTGCAGAGGTCCCATATGACCCATGTTTGTATCATATTTAGATTAAGTCCATATGTCACTGCTAAGCCCGCAAAACCTTTATAATCGAAGAACGAAATAAAGAGTGAGATTCATGTTCTTCCTCTATATCCATAGACCACAAACTTAACAGTAACCTTCATAACAAATTTCATGTGGTACTTACCAGGGTCAACTACTCCCTTCGGCACAGAAATCAAGAAAACAAGCGAGAACACAAATGTAATGATTGACAACATATCCATGTGAAAGCATAACCACTCCATTGCACCTGCACTATTAAATTTAGGTCGCGAATATGCATCCATCAGCTTCAGGTTTGTTTCTATGAATCTTTGTTCCTGATCAAAGCTTCTTATGGTAGTTGACCCTGACATAGACTCCGCAAAATGTTGTATGACTGGAGCTTTGCATACTCCAACCAAACGGGATAGTTCTCGTGCCGTGGATATGTAATATTGCTGGATAACAACAAAGGTTCTTACATCTATGTTATCACACAACTACGTACGATTTTCATCAATATTATCATAAGGACTGGATAGATAGTATAATACGTTGTTTCGAGAGGTCTGAGATAGCAATACTATTTTATTCTTTAAGAAAATAATAGAAAATTTTGAAGGCACCAAAAATCACCTGATACCAAATACCAATAGCAACCACAGGTATAAAAATGATGAAGACCTGCCATGAAACCTGTGACATTACTGCAATGATCCCGAGAAGTTGTATAACAGAGAAGGCAAATGAGCCCATCTGTATGGGAATTCTTGTATCTGCTGCACTTTGATCTGCAGACGCCTGAGTAAGGAATTACTGATTGCATTTAGAAAATGTCAAACTATATATTATGTTAATTATCTAGCTTTTCATTTTCACTCACTCTATTTAATATCCGTCCACTTGGGGTGGAATCAAAGAATGACATCGGAGCTCGGAAAATACATGAATGCATTTTAGTGAAGAGTAGAGTTGCAGTTTTGTATCCAGCCGTTACAAGGAGCAGCGCTCTCACAAGGACACAAATGGAGCTTGCTATGGCCAAAGCAACATATACAAAGATGAGAGTAGAGCCTCCCGTTCGAGGTTTTACATCCTTTGACACGGGGGTAGCCCAAGCCATCCAGTAATTGCTCCCAATTTGAAGGACTTGAAAGAGAACTTGCGCTAGCAATATCAGTGGCACAAGTGCTCCACCATATGCAGTGGTCATATATTTCCAATACACCGAGAGACCAACTCTTCCTTTCTCCCTCTCTTCTTCTTGAACTAGTTGTCGCTTTTCTCCAGCTAGCTCGACTGATTTATCATTTTGCGCGTCTTTTTTGTCTACAACTAGCTCAGCATTTCCGAAATCCTCATGTACCACATTCTTTTCTAAACTACCGGGGGTTGTCTCTGTGTCAAAAGCATCTAGAGCCGACAAGGCTTTTTGATGTGCACCCACCAGTTCTATAAAATCTGTTCCTGAACTAAGAATATCGTCATACTTGCCTGATTGGGTAATCCTTCCATCTTTCATAACCTGACAAAAAAATTGGTTGTAAGAACTATTTGAGTTATCCCCAATTGGTTACAGGAGGGTTGGTTATCAGTCAGTTCATAAGAGCGAGACTTCACCTCTTCAGCTAGCTCTTGGGGGTCAAAGAGGCTCAAGACCAATGAGGGGTGAGAAGGGCACGAAAATCGAGATGATCTTACGAATAGTACCAGAGCCCAGGTTTATCAGAGGGTTTCGGGTCTTGTTGAGGAGGGGGAAGATTTACTTCTAGCTCCTAATGTGTAAAGGGGACGGTTGTTGGAATTATTCCACGTTGCGAGAAGGGCTGGTGTTAGTTTATAAATGTGGCTGGAAACATCACCTCTTGAGTTATCTGTTGGGGGCAGAGGGCCAAAGACCCCTTGGGGAGAGACCAAGACCACCCCAACAAGAATTAATCACTAAATGAGATTTTTTAAATCGTACTGAAGAAACAAATGTAAGAACTTTACCAAAATAAGATCCGCCGAAGGTAAGAATTCTACTTGATGCGTAACATAAATCACTGTTTTCGATCCCAAAAGACCAACAAGGCACTCCTGCCATGCAAAAGTGTGTTATTCATATAAATGCACATTTAATAGTCGAAAACATTGCTTACATACTACCATACCCAGGGTAAACCATGAAATGAGGTACTTATACCGAAACACTAGAACCGAAGAACCGGGTATTGTATAAACATAGTCGAGAACAATGTATATCGATTTTTTTTTATTTTTGAATGTACTGAGTTACCTTAAACAGATGTGTCCCTGTGTGAGCATCCACAGCACTAAAAGGATCATCAAACAGATATATATCAGCATCCTGGTATAGAGCACGAGCAATCTGTATCCTTTGCTTTTGTCCTCCGCTCAGATTAATTCCCCTCTCTCCAATGACAGTCTGATCCCCAAAGGACAATATTTCTAAGTCCTTCCTCAGAGAGCATGCTTCGAGGATCCTCTCATACTTTTCGTGGTCCATATCTTTACCGAACAATATATTATCCTCGATCTTACCACTCAGTATCCATGGAGACTGCGCAACAAAGGCTTTCGTTCCACACAACTTAATGGTACCAGACACCTTGGGCATTTCTCCTAAGATGCAAGAAAGCAAGCTCGACTTTCCCGAGCCAACCGTACCACAAACAGCCACTCTCATACCATGGGTCACTTTAAAATTTATATCTTTTAATATTGAAGTAGGAGAAGGGAGATCCCATGAAAAGTTCCCATTACTTATTTCTACTGCAATGTCAGAAGCACTTCTTGGAAGTTTTTCAACTATATTTGGTTCAAGGTCATCAAGTCTGAGAAATGAGGTGATCCTGTCAAGTGAAACTTTAGCTTGAGCAATCATCGAGATTGTGTCAGGGAGATGATAAATAGGCTCTTGTAGTATCCTGAATGTTGCTAGTGCGGAAAGAATTTTTCCCGACTCAAGTGGGATTCCCATGAGCATGCAAGCTCCAAATGTGATCACAGACACAAAGGCTGGAGACCCCCAGAAGACGAAAGTAGTCATGGCTGACGTATAGACGTACTTCCTCAACGACCCTTCTTCAGTCTTCCTGAGATCAATAATCCTAGACAAGAATTTCATTTCCCATCCCTGAAGCTTGAGAATTCTCATGTTCTTTAGAACCTCAGAAGTTGACTTCATTCTTTTATCTTTTGACTCCATCAATTTCCTTTGGAACTTCTGTTGCATTGAACCCATTGGAACATTCGCTAACATCACAATAACAGTTGCGGCAAAAGCGGCAATTGACGCAAGACCGAGGTTTTTATACAAGAGCAACAAGGCTAAACCAACTTGAATTGGTAGCATCCATAGATCGTGAATATGCAAACTGAAATCACCAATTCGCTCAGCATCCACCGTCATGATGTTGATAATTTCCCCACTAGAATGACCACGTCTCGACAGGCTTGAAATAGTTAGACCTTTTTTATAGATAGTCGCAACAAGGGCACCTCTCGCCCGAACCCCAACCTGCCGCAACCTAAAGAACCAATGTATTTGTGCAAGAGACTCAACAAGTTTTGCAATGAAAAATGCAGACACCAAAACGTACCCCTCGCCTTTGTATTGTTCGTGGCCGTTAAGGTACTGGACAAAGGAATCAATAAGGTATGGACCGACGTAGGAAGCAAATGTGTATATAATGGAAAGTAAAGCGGTTAGTAAAATTTCTCGCCACACCGAGAAGACTAATGCCTTAACCAAATTGAAAGTTCTTACTTCACTCTCACTGCAATAAGACCCAAGGATATTTCTAAAATTTGGGTAGACACCATTAACACTATCACTAATATCAAGCCCAGGAACATCCTCGAGGTCTAACTGTTTCTTGCTACCAATAGCAAGCAAAGGGGTCATCCAAGAGAAAGTGAGGATACTAAGAAAACCAGCATTCGAGAAAGGAGTTATATTTTCACCATTAATATTCTTCCTTGACTCATTGCCACCATTACCATTAATACCATTCAAAAGAGCCTCCTGAAGAGGAGCCTCTTCTCTCTCCCTCTTGCCGCAAAATCCGACATAAAATATGAATAAACCAGCAATAACAGAGATAACATCCAGAACCCATAAATGGGTAGGCAAGATTTGTGCAATCCGATAGAAAGCGAAGTCTATAACGAGAAAATAACTACACATGAGGAAGTAAAAACCCCACCAAATCCTAATAAGGATTGGGTATTTCAGCTCACTTGAATGAGAGAATTCAATATGCAAGTAACCAACAACTGCAACCCAAGCAATTGTTCTTATTACTAAATCCAATTGAATGACTAGCTTTTCATCAGACCAAACATTTTTATACCAAAGAAAGTAGTTTAAATCACATAAGATAAGATTAAACAGTGACAAAATCAAACAAGAGAAAAGGGTTGGCTTGTAACACAAAAACCTGGATTGTTTTGAGTTCTGCGAAGGAGTAGCTCTGAATCTCTTGATTGCCCAGTAAATACATAGAGCCAGGAAAAGAAAAAGATGTGAAGAAGCAGAAAACCCATGAAGGGCAATGGGTTTAAACAACATTAGCTTAGAATAGTCTGAGAAGAATATCACCATAACTGTCTCCTAAAAAACTTTGACCTTCAAAAAGCTTTTCTGATATCGAGCTAAACTAGAGAGACAGAGAGAGACAGAGAGAGTCAGGGGTGTCTTTCTTCATAGCTGTTTGGTGTGCAAGAATGGCTGATAATGGCAGGAGAAAGCATAACAATTATCATTATAATAGGGTAATATTGTAGTTGGTTGGTTCCCAACTACGACAAAGACCAGAACATTTTGTCTCTTTAGCATTACCAACTATATCATCTTGGGGGGACCAGTTGGAGAGTCGCCAAGAGACTTAGCCAACGTTGAGCTCACGGCTGGGCTCTCTCTCTTTCACACACACACACACATAAGCTAGCTGCTAGCATACCCACTTATAAGGTGTAGTAATTAAACAAAAATGGATTTATATGTTGAGTTTTGTGATGATGAACATTGGAAGTTGTAGTCATCCCTACTCCTAGAGAGAAAGAATCAAAGAGAGACAGAGAAGAGAAGCTAGAGACGAGACCTAATTAAGATGAAGAAAGCCTACAACTAAACTCAATCAGGGTTTTGAGTTTTACTAAATTAATCGAAGTCCTATTTATTTTTTTTTACTAAACTAATCAACCACCCACCTCTTTATAAAAACTCATATTTTATGTCTACTTATTAGTTAAAGCTAATTTTAATCAAAATACCACTTAAATATTTAACAAATTGTTCTATTTCATAGCATGTGAGAGGCACCCATTAATCGATCGATGCCTCGAATATCGCATAAAATAACATGTTTCTACTTTATTATAAGTCGTCTCTTTAGGTCTAGAGTGACATGGGTTTGTTGTACCTCATCTTCCACTTATCCTCCAGGGAAGACCTACTGAAAGCTATAGATCGATGATTAATTAATTTAATCAACTTGCATCAAGCTTTCGTTCTCGAGGTTATTTAATTATGCCAAAAAACCGACCAAAACTGCGGTTCCCACGTGATCGGTGGGGATCGACATGGAATATCGTTTTTTAAATAGTCATCCTTTACCTGCTCGTTCAACTTGATCGATTGATGTCATTAAGCACTTAAAATAGTTTTCTTAATTATGTCAATGGTTTAATCCTTATTCACACTGACCCATGTCCCCCTGTTTTTTTATTGTTTAATTTCCTAATTATCCTTGATAGAACTTATCTTCTTACATTGGATTCTTTCAAGTTGATTGATTATCTGTATTTGACTCTTTTAGGTTTATATAGAAGGTTGCAAACAAATCCATACATGTAACAAACTAGGGTTTTAACTTTAAGCATATAAGATGAAAATTAGGGTTAATTTAAAAAAGTTTTGTTATCCTACACGGTTGATCATTTAAAATGACAAAAGATTTTGACAAAAGAAATTGTATGTGGCGGTTGTGGTTTGAAGGTTTGACTAAATCTAGACCGTGGGAGATGAATATCACAACCGACACATCCGCTGGATAACTTCTTTTGTCAAAATCTTTTTTGATTCTAGCACTTCCGGTTGAATATATATAAGCCAAACGTATATAATTTTAACAAAAAAAAAATTATAATTTTAAACAAATAATCTAATTGTTGCTGCAAAAAACAAATAAATTTTAAACAAATAATCCGGAAAGTTACATATCTGACTGTCTTTAGCTTTAAGCATAAATATTTCCCGCAAAAAACAGAGAAGGGAATCTCTCTCTCTCTCTCTCTCTCTCTCTTTCCTCTATAAAAAGGCGACTGTTGAAAGAGAACAGAGAGAGTAAAGAAAGGGAAAAAGTTGATAAATGGACGAAATGATCATAATTATCTGTATTTGTTTATTCTTGTCTATGCTTCACGCCTTCAATGCAAACGTATATAATTTTAACAAAAAAAAAATGCAAACCTATATCTACAAGGAACCATGATAACATTTTGGAAGTACTCTTGTCCTTTGGTAAGACTTCAAGTCCGTGTTGTTCAAGCCCGTCATAGATTTTCACAGACTTTCATAGATAAAATATCCTGTAGATATTTCAAGACATTTCGGATGACTTATTATAGACAACACGTCTTCATATACATTTTTAAGAAATTGAGTTTGTAGACAAAATGTCTTTATAGATATTTCAAGACATTTAATCCATAGACAAAATGTCCCCAGATCTTTAGTACATTGACAAAATGTGTAATGCATATTATATTTGTGCTAATCAAAAATATATTTTTCGACTTTCGTAGACATCTGTGAATATATGGGGACATTGATGGACATTTCGTAGACATTTATTATTTTAATATTATTATTATTATTGCTTAATCACATGAAATAATATATTTATACTAACATTTCAAATATATATTTTTCGACTTTCGTAGACATCTGTGAATATTTGTGAACATTGATGGACATTTGGTAGATATTTATTATTTTATTATTATTATTATTATTATTATTATTATTATTGTTTAATCACATGAAATAATATATTTATACTAACATTTCAAATATATATTTTTCGACTTTCGTAGACATTTGTGAATATTTGTGGACATTGATAGACATTTGGTAGACATTTATTATTTTAATATTATTATTGTTGTTTGATCACATGAAATAATTTATTTATACTAACATTTCAAATATATATTTTTCGACCTTCGTAGACATCTGTGAATATTTGTGGACATTGATGGACATTTGGTAGATATTTATTATTCTAATATTTTTATTATTGTTTAATCACATGAAATAATATACAGTTTCCTGAATTTTTTGGTTAAAAAGACATCTAGTCTTTTTATGTTGCTAGGCCCCAAACAATTTTTCATAATGTTCTTGAAGGACAATTTTATTGATACTCATTTTTTAAGGTCTAAAATACCCTTCGTTTAAATAAAAACTTTAGGAAACCCATACACCATAATCATGAAGTTTTTCTGCAGTTGAAATAGGAGAATTTTGACCGAGGGTTAAGGACGATTTCGGGAGCTGAAGAAGAAAGTTGAAGTTGATTTTTTGTTATTAAATTATCAATCTATTTGAAAATTTAGGTGATTGAATATCTTTATTTGTTGTTTGAAGATGATATTGAGGGGTTTGAGTTAGTTTTTTGTGAAGAATTCTAGAGATAGAAATTTTCAATTTTTAAATCTTTATGGCTGAAGTACATTTGTTGCTAAGTTAGTTATGATGTTTTGTTAGTTTTGATGTTTATGTGCAAACTTATTTGTTGGATTTCTATTGAAGTTGTGGAAGCATAGTTGATGCAAGGAATGTGTTTGATAAAATGCTTGAAAGAGATGTTGCTTAGAATGCAATGTTAGTTGGTTCTACAAGATTTGGGTTGGTTAAAACAGCTATAGAGTTGTTTGATGATATGCATGTGAGAAATGTTTCTTCTTGGACAATCATGATAGGTGCTTATGTTAAAATTAAGAATTTCATGAAAACTTGAGAACACCAAACATTGGATCAAAGTGGAAGAGGTCGATAAAGTGTAGCGTGTGACATACATTTGGTCACAACAAGAAGACTTGTAAACTTGATGTTTGAATAAGTATTCATTATGTTTTACTTTTTACCAAGAAGACTAACCAACTTAATTCATGAATTATTTTTCATTATGTCTTCACTTGCTATTGTCTTCATTTTTTTGATGAATTATGTTTATGTAGTTGGTTTGACAGTAGTTGAACTTGAGACCATTGTGACAGCAACTGCAACTTAATTGCAAGACTTTGCAAGGTGTTTGCAAGACTCTGCAAGGTGTTTGCAAGGCTATGAGAGGTGTTTGCAAGGTTATGCAAGGTGTTTGCAAAATCCATGCAAGGTGTTTCAAGGCTTTGCAAGGTGTTTGCAAGGCTGTGCAAGGTGTTTGCAAGACAGTGCAAGGTGTCAGCAAGGCTATGCAAGGTGTTTGTAAGGCTACGCAAGGTGTTTACAAAAGCCTTCTAAGCTCTAGCAAAGTTTTGGAAATTTTTCTCAGGATTGATCAAAATCATTTGAAATAACCATGAACTCTATTCACATCATTTCGTCTTGTTCTTATGGGGGTTCCGGGGCGGAGCTCCCGTATTTTTGAAGAAATTCATGTGTATCTTTATATTGTAATTGTCGTCGATCTTCTATTTACGGGAGTTCGACAGCGGAGACCCCGTTTTTATGAAGAAATTTTCAAAGCAATTCATACGAAAATATGTAACTTTGGAATTTATTCAAAAAAGTAATTAAATGAATAAAAATGTAACTTTAAGAATTCGACATTTAAATTGCAAATGTTGTTGACGTTCTTTTACGGCGGTTCGGGGACGGATTTTTTAGAAGAAATTTTCAAAACAATTCATACAAAAAAATATGTAACTTTTGAAAACATTGCAAGTACTTCGCAAGGCTATGCAAGGTGTTTGCAAGACACTGCAAGGAGTTGCAATCTTTTCAAAACATGTAAAGACAATATGAAAATAAGAATACACAAACATTGTTCAAAATGTAATTATCATATGCAACCAATCTACAAAATATTAACTAAAATATTCATTCATTCATCAAAATATTCAGTCATTCGTCAAAATATTCATATCCAAGAGAAAATTTTAATTTTTTTTTCTTTTTTCGACCACCAATAATTATCATCTCCGAATTGATAATTTTGTTTCTACGACCGCTTTAGCATTTGATCCCTTTCGTTTTTTGTTTGTTTCTGCTTTACCCATACTGTCCATCAAAAGAATTTTATGGTTAGACAAGAGATTATTGATGCACCCGAAAAGGTTGCACACCCAAGCGGAGGTATCAAGTAGTAATCCGGCAAAGCCGGGATCGATCCAAGGATAGGAAGGTAGCTTGGATATCGAAGGGTCTTATCCCTCGGTCTAGATATTAAAAGCTAACTTAGACTAAATAGGAAATGAAACAAAGATAAATGAGGGTTTTAGAATGAATGAGTAACAAAACAAGATAACAAATGAAACTAGACTAAACAATAAAAGTAAACGGGTGAGAGAGATTCGAGAGAAGCGTCGGAGGAACAAGAGTCGGGAGACGGTAAGACTCGATTCGGGCAACAAATAAGCGAGAGAGGTGTCGAAGTTCGGGAATCCATAATGATAAACCTACGACTACGTATGATCCAATCTAATGTGTCGAAGTACAATCGATATTCGACTCCTAAAGTAGATGTCTCTAAGTACTACGTATATCCGGAGATCATACTTAATCAAACAAACGTCTAAATCGGTTAATCCCGAGTCATCGAAAGTGTCGTATAGTCGCCTAACTATGTGAAGTGCATGACAAGACACATGAAATTATGACTTAGACTACGATCGATATCGAATACTTCGTTTTGTCTATTAACTATGCGAAGTGCTTGACAAGACACATGAAAATACGATCAAAACGATAATCGAAATAAATGAACATCAATTTGTAATCAAAACATCAAATCATGTTAAACATAATCACGAATTCATCACATTTCATCACATGGTGATTGAATAAGAAATGGAAAGAAAATGATGAGAGAATCCCCTTTTTCGATGTGGTTCGAGGCTAAGATCGTCGGAAAATATGAGTTTTTAAGGTTGAGCCGATCTCCCCTTAACAAATTCTGGGTTCCCCATAGCGACCACCATCATCTTCTCCATTTAGAACACAACCTCCATTAAAGCTAACCCTAGCTTTCTCTCTCTAGAAATTTGTAGTCCAAAATCAAATCAAACTACATGGGAAGCTAGCCAAGATGATGGGGAACAAAACCCTAAGGTTTCCGGCCAAGAAAGTGGCCGGAAACCCTAGATAATTCCGGCCAAAGAAACAAGAAATCCGGCCAAGAAAATGGAGGTTCCGGCCAAAGGAAGCTTGCTCCGAGCCCCGTGCGCTGTCCCATACATGTCCGAGCTGTAGGTCGCGTCTCCCGTGCACAGCAAATGCATTCTCAAGCTGTCCGTGTAGCTGCCATCCGTGAAACCGAACAGCTGCTGCTACCCGGATAGCAGCTGTTCCGGCCGTGCTTGCTGTGGTACCGTGCGCATCTCGAGCTGGTGCTGAGGAGTCGGTCGCTGTTGTAGCCTCCCATGCTGTCCGTCCAGTGTTGCAGCAGTCCCGAGCTGCTGCTCGTATTGCAGCTCGGGCTGCTGCTCGGCCGGCCAAGCTAGGTCGGCCTAGTGTGCTGGCCGGCTATGCTTGGCCGGCCCTCCTCCTTCTTCCTTCTCTCTTTCTCTCCTTCAAACCCTCTTGATGAGGAACCCTAACTCCCAAGACTTGACTAAGTCTTAGGCCATTTTGACTTGGACCAAAAAGGTGCCCATAGAATCTCTGTTGATCTTCCTCTTTGGGCTCTTGGGTTGGGCTTCTTTCTAAAGCAAGGGAGTGCCTTCATCTTGTCTCTACATTTAGAACCAAGGGGGTGCCTTCATAGAATCCTTGTTTCAAGACCGAACCTCGGCTTCTTTCATTCACAACTTCTCCGTCCGAACTCCGAATCGACTTTCGTTTTCACCGTCGGACTCGTCATTGACTTCACTTGTTGTTTGACTTCTGATTTTGACCAAATACCCCTGGTGATCTTTTCTTTCCTTTTGCCGCATAAGATGAAAATGTGATAATTCGCTCTCTTTATTCCGAATTACATGCCAAACCCCAAATAAACTACCTAGCAATAAAAACACATAAATAATTAGAAATAAAATTCGAAAAGAACTAACTAATCAAAGTTAAGTGACCTAAATGTGGCATTTTCACGCCATATCAACATCCCCAAACTTAGAATTTGCTAGTCCTCGAGCAAACAAACAAAACAAGACAATAAAGTAAACCTAACTCACTTTCGAGGCATCCCGATTGCATTTAGCGTATGCAACAAGCCTTTAAACCCTTAGGTTACCCCTAAAGGACGAGTTTTGTCTCGTGAGGGTTTCCAGTGAAAACACCCACAAAGTTCAAGATTCCAAGAGATAAAAGAGTTGAACTATGGATGCAAATAAGGTAACGATCAACAAGTGAGAGACTTAAGTGTGTCAAACATATGAATCAAACCAATAAACACAAAAGCAGGCTAAGAGTCTCCTCACTAATAGTTTCATACTTAAGTGCAAGTGTCCCATCATCATGAGCATCATCCAAGTCTAAAGTAACAAAACTTTGTTTCCTATCATAGCACATTTCGCCTCGACTTTGACCTCACGGTCATACGCTCTTAAACATGAAATCACTCAAAATGGAATCTAATGGTTCACTCTCATGTGTGAGCATGGAATAAAGTAAACTCAACACATACAAAAATTAAATGAGGATATCAAGTTCTAAAACGAAATGATCTCTTAGGAATGGAAACAACCACTAACGGAATGGGGAAGCTCACTCACCCTTCTCACCCACTCTACCCTCTAATAATGTCTCCTAAAGGTAAACGGATACAAGTGATGGAATGGAAGATGATGAAATCCCGAGAATGTCGACGCCTTCAATGATAAAAGAATACTCAAACAACCTTTAAACTTGACTTTTTGCCTTGAATACTTTATTTTTCACAATACTTACACAAACACAAAATAACACATATAAACACTTTCTTTCTTTTTTTCTTATCTTTTTTTTCTTTCTTTTCTCTTCTTTTCACTTTTCCCTTTTTCTTTTTCTTTTCTCTTTTTACACACATACTCAAACACCAAAACAAAAATACAACTAGTATGCTCAACAAATCACCTTTACTTTCACATTTTGCTTTCACATCCTTTCTTCTTTACTTTTCATGCCTTCATTCTCGAGAGTAGTATGATGAATGGATGGTGGAGTATCCGTTTCCCTAAAGTTGACACCATTATCGGGTTTCATGGACTACAAGAGTAAGGTTTATTCGCTATCCTGATGTCACTCCTAGTGGCTAAGGAAGTTGAGCTCATGAGATCGTCTAAGCTCTTTTGAAAGTTGTGAAGTTGAGTAGCTCTTCATTCTACTCGGAGTTAGCGTGGAAGAGTACACTCAAAAGCAATAGAAAGGCTCAGATATCTCACATGGGTTGAAGTCTCCACTAATGACTATTTTAGGTTACTTAGAAGTGTTCCTTCTTCCTTAAGATGCTACTCACATGATAAGACACCAACACCAAAGGACTTAACATTCATGAAAAGACTAAGAGCATGCATAAGATTTATCAAGAAAGAACCACATGTATCAACATACTTAAAAATACCACTAGAGTCATACCAAATCTACCCAAAAAATTTCAAATTTGGTCAATTTGTTGAACCCTCTTGCCTTTTGAAATCTAAGGTCATGATGTCATGCGACTAAATGGTCGTATCCCCATCCCCAAACTTAAAACTAACATTGTCCTCAATGTTCTAGGCATATACTCGCCAAAAGATAAGAGGTACAATAAGTTAAAGAGAAGAGTGGAAGGATATTACCGGAGCCGACGGAGATAAAAATATATACTACCAAGACTTGCGTATTCGAGTTCCAAGTTGATGATAAGCCCATCGCCATCCCCAAACTTGGAACGAACCACGTCCCAAAAGTATACAAAGTGAGAAACACTCCTAACACATCAATATAAAACATAAGAATGAAGCATAAGCATGACCACGTAAAAATGACCACTCACGCAAGATCACTCGATTGCATCGAACCATGCAATTAGTCATTGATTCTCTTGCTTTCACAAGAGCACGAGTTAGGTCTCGTGGAGGGTTTCCAAAGATGATACCCACAAACATCAAATCCATCTCAATAGACCAACCAATCATATAACAAAAGACGAAATATTTGGAGGTCTACCCATACGAAAGTTTTAACTGGTAAGAACCGTCTCACAACAATGTAATGGTATGGGTTTATACGTGAGACAGACAAAATATAAGAGGTAATCCCCAAACTTGGATGACGACAAGGCAACAAAGTTTGACATAATAACAGGGGGGACACGCATTTCACTAAAGGGATCTACGTATGTATGAGATATTGGTTTAAAACTACCTTGAAAAACATTCCAAACACTAATTCAAGATTATAAAGTAATCTGAAATCATCAAATTTGAAAAATGAGGGTTTTCTTTGTTAAACTACACAACCAATAATTCAAAATTTGGAAAATTAGGGTTTTCTTTGTTAAACTACACTTGGTTAGGCGTCGATGAAGAAAGACCTCTTAAAGCTCCACTCAAAATTACGCTCATAATTGCAACAGTAGCCATTACTTCTGCAAAATTCATTAGTAAAATTATTAATGAATCATCCTGAAAATTGATAAAGGGTAGGGCGTTCTTACAGATTTGAGGGATTAGATGGAAAATGAAGAAAACATAAGCAAGGAATTAATTATAAACCAAACCAAAATATAAAAAAAAATGCTATTTACCTGAAAAATTAAAAAATGCCTTCTAAAGCATCGAATTCAATACCTATAACTCGGCTACCTTGAGACAAGATGACCTCTGTCAGTGAAGAGTTCTCGTCTAAGTCAATATGGACATGTGTTGGATCGATAATTATTTTGCACGGTAGTTGATTATCATCAGCAACCAAGACATAGCAGCTCTCATATAACCCTTCCTTAGGTGGGAGATTTAACAAACTTGACTTTGGGGTTGAGATCCTCCTATTGTTTTCTTTGCTCCCTTCCTGTCTTGACAACCTCAACTTTAGACGATGCTTCCGGCCCAAGAGCTCTGTCACGTATTTCATATCTCCTTGAGCAAGAGCTTGACGAACACGAGTTGATGATACTTGACCCCGCTCCTTTGAATTGGCAGAACTCGCAACTGCAGGGGATTGGGTCTTATCCATGACGGACCTCACAATATTAACTGTCATTCCGTACTCCTCGCATAATCTTACTAGTTCTGATGTATCTCCCGCTGCTTTATATCCAAATCGATAATTTTCACCTGCCATAAAACTTATTTTGCTAAGTCCCTTATCCAGAAGTTAAATCAAATAAAATACCCAAGCAACAAGAGAATAAAATTCATATGAAGGGGTTCTGCCTGGTAATTATGTGAATCGCCCATATTAACGGGGCCTCTTCATGCCTTGGTGAGTTGGTGGTATATATTTACGCACTATCACATTAGCCAAATCCTAGTATGCCACATGAATTTGGCCAAGAGAAATGATACTCTCTTCGAAGTCTTACTCAGAGCTTTACTCAGGAGTTCATGCGGCATCTAACTGACCACATACAGTTCTCAACTGTTTTTTGTACATCTCAATGATTAAAAGCCAAATATAGGTTGTGCTCATCAATGCATTGAGTAGAGTCAAATATTGTGTCAATATTTGTAGATATGAAAGTCAACTATGTTTGGTATCCAGCCAATTTTGCAAATACCAACATTCCAAGTATGCCGAGGTGATGTTCACTTAGATGTGACCAATTTTTAGGTTGACTTTTGCACGAGAAGGGGTGAATGTAGCTATTTCTAACTTTAGTACACCCTAGGTTGCGAAGTTCATGTGGGAAAACTGAAAATTAGTTCACACGATAGCACCTCGACTAACACCATGAAGGCTAGATGGGGATTTGGATACTTGTCAAGATAGCCGATTTTCATAGCAAAAGCAAAACCATATCTTCAACAATTGACACTTTTGCCCGTGTATGTGTATAATTGTATATATATAGTTAGTATAAGGGTATTTTAGTCTTAAATCATTCTTTGTATATACCACAATTGCAATTATTAAAGTTTTTGTAAGAACTCTAGGAAATAGTTGAAGAAAGTTCAGCTCCCTTCACTCTCTCTATTTGGTTCCTTGCTCTGGGAGCATGTTTTGGGTTAGAGATTGAGAAAATCGTGGAAAGAGAGAATACGAGATAACTGATATTTCGTTATTTTCTTCTAGAGTTTTACAATAACTACAAGAACGGAATATACAAAGAATCACCTAAAGACAAAGTAACCTTCTACTAACTATATCTACAAATTTACAAAGCTCGAACAAAAGGAAAGCACCACAGTATGATTAATCAGCAATAATTATACCAGGTGGAGCCTAAATGAGAAGTGAAGTTTTAAATTGATGATTTGTTTTGATGTAATTTTTGGGGCAGTTCTTGCTCTAGTTTTTGTCCTGTCCTTGTAGTTCCCCTTTTTTTCTCTTAATATTAATTCAAATTATTCAAAAAAAAAAATTGATGATTGGTTTCTTTAATAAAAAGCAGTGAATTGATGGTATACCTGCCACAACTCCACACACTCCAAGCTCCTTGGATAACTTCTCCACGAATTGCCTTGGACTAAGATGTCTAACACTTGAAAATTCAACTGGATACTCAGCTGGGGCTACACCACCGCAATATGAGGCCCAAGAGTTTAAAATCCGCTTCCGGTCACATTTGGCAACTATAGAAGGCCTTTTATCAAGATTATTCCACATATCAGTTAGTATAATGTATAAAGACATGAACAAGAAAAAAAATAAACCAGTAAGCATAACAAGTACATTGTCATTTATTCAGTCTAAATATCAGAACATCTGAAGTTGTTATTCTTTCTTTATGATTTGAGGAACTGGTAAAAAACAATCAACCACATAAAGGAATATATCTGCTAAATCTAACAAGATACAATATGATAGTGTTCGACAAAAGATTTCTAAGACTGAGTGAAGCCATATTAGCGTATACTGATTAAGGTGGTTTTTTCCGTCATATAAAGTAAAGATGTGCTTCCCAAAGAAGTCCCATTTCAATAAAGCTGTTTTAGCCTTCTTCATCACTAATTGATACCCATTATCATTTCCTTTCCTCAACATCGTCAACATAAATTAACTTATTTAATTCAAACTCCTATTTCATAAGATAAATGACCTACAAATTAAGACAAAAGGTATATGAACCATCAGTTTCCCTTATTGTGATTTTTAGGTTTGATTTTTCTTACACCTTGTACGTGTATCAAATATCTATACCGAAACAGTGGCATGTCCTACTTGTGTCCTTTTTTTAAAAAAAATATCCTGTACTGGTGTCCGTATAATGGGAAAAAATAAGTCATTTAGCATGTCGACAACATCAAAAAGTACTGCAACAATAAGCATTGCATCAAAAAGGTCGATATAATTTATGTTAAACTACACAAACCTTGGTTCCCATCCCAACACTTCAGCCATCCCAGCAAATGATACAAGGAAAGGAGGTCCAGCTTTTGATGCTTGTATTGCAAGTTCTCGATGGCCAATGTGAAGGGCATCAAACTTTCCTAATGCAACTATACCTCCTGATGAGTCCACACCAAATAGATAATTAGGCGGAGTTTTGAAGATAGAGACATGGTGACAGAATGGACAGAACGGTGTTAGATAACAAAAGGAAAAAAAAACTTGCTACAACAGGCGACTGTGCTCCTTGCTAATAATTCACAGAAGCAAAAAGAACAATGAAGTATTGCACATAAGAACCAAAAGATGTAACAGTGTTATCATCAGAAAATGTCAATCCCTAGCAAAAAAAATGCTTAACGAGAATTATACAAGTCCAAACATAATAAAAACTAACTATTAGATCTTAAGTACTGAAGCCGTGTACCTAATAACACAAGATTCTGGTGAATTCATGAGCTAAGAAGACTAAACGGGATAAAAAAAATTATTCTTTTGTGACATCGTCAAAAGAGATCTAAAAAAGAATTATTTTGTAATTTTGTCTTCTGAAAACAAACACCAGGAAACTGCTCCTTAGGTAGGACAAAAGCGACATCAAGATTGTGAGTGACTTCAGACAGATATTAGCTGTTCAAAATAGTTATGGGTTTAAAAGAACCATGTTGCAGGTTCCAACTTGCAAATGAGAAGGGGCACATGCGCAACACTTATATCCATAACATTATCAAACCTAATTCATGGATATCGTAAGAAGCTATTTCATCCGTGGGACTCGGAATTGAATTCTGCTTAGGCAACGATGTCTCTCAATATTGGAAAACATTTTTATTTATCTCACTGAAATGAACATAAATTAAAAACAGATATAGGAAATCCAGATATAGATCCAAAAACGTTGTAGCGATGACGTAAATGGGGAATTCAGGGCAAACATAGTAAGTATGCTTATAACTATCTATAATTATTTTACATGACCATATTGAATAAACAAAAAAGAAATAGAAGAAAGGAAGAGATGAACCTGCTACGGAGACTAAACTTTCAGAAGGCACCTCTTGGTCATCTTCTTGTTGGCTATAGAAATAGGGAGAAATTAGGTCATTGGATTTGAACTACAATAATGACACAAAAAACTTAAAAGTTCAAATGAAACATAACTAGAGAGAAACCAAGTGAATAAGTAATTTCTTAGTAAACCAAAGTTTAAATGCTCAAGATATAGATAGAATATTGCCACAACATATTAAACTTGAAACGACACAATTAATTTTATGGTTAACAAATCTATTTGCACGTATGCATAAGATATACATACACAACCCCACATTATTATGAGCAAACTGGGTTGAACGTGTCGGTTAGTCCACGTTTCGACACAACATATGAGATCCATTAAAATGAACCCATGTCACTTAACTAATTCAAATCGACTCCCAAACATGAAAAACAAACAAAATATTATACACAATAGATTTTCTCTTCAGTATTCGACGAAAAACATCAACTCATTCTGGGTACCTTCCCTGGTCATGACTTGACAAAATCAATGTCTCTCCTTAACACATGCTAAAACTATCACATCGACTCCTTCACTCATAGTTGTGGTGAAACCAATATTAAATCTTTCTTCTACAAGTTTAAACCAGTTCTTATCAACCCACTCAATCTCGACCACAACAATTTCTCAATTTTACCAAACAACATTGGCTGAAGGTATAAAGATTGTGTGAGTGTGTAGTAATAGAGTTGAAATTTGAAGATAACAAATTTAAGTTCTATGCCCTAAACCCAAAATTTAAGTGAAAATTAAGAAACAGAAGCAGCAATAATATCGTGAAGAATTCAAATTAGAAACTAATTGGGAGTAATGAAAAGGAAGAGAATCGAACCTGACAAAATCAGAGACAATGTGACTTTCCCCAGTTGAAGATTTAGCTTGAAGAAAACGAACTCGTTGTGAAGAAGGAAATGTCATTCTCTGAATTTCGTAAGGTTTTGGAGAAGAAGGAAAAAGTCCAAAACTAATGGAAGCCATGAAATTGCGGAATCGAACAGTTGAATGGAACCCTAATTGACGTCCTATAAGGTGATTTGAAACTTGGTAGCAACTTGCCATTATTGTTTTCACTAGAAAGAAAAGAATTTAAGGAGACAAGTAAGAGATTCAGAATAAAATTCCATTTGTTGTTGTGTTCTTAGAAAATTCTGCTGTGAGAATGGAAGGAATTTGGGAGTATTTAATAGTTAGGGTTTAGCTTCCCTTTTTATCTCAGTCGGAGGTTTTTTCTGTCGTTTGAAAAACCCCCAAAGTTTTAGGGTTCTCCGGAAAAAGTTTGCTTTTAATCTCAGCCGTCAGTAGATAAAGCCGTCAGGTTGTGTCCGGAGTTTGGTGCATTAGAATAGTTTGTGGAAATAAAGACTTTTTTTGGCCAACGCTTTGGGGAAAGCTAAATAGTTTCCGGGGTGTGAAGACTTGGTCAAAAATTGGTCAAATTTGTTTTACAATTTTATTTAGGGGGAAAGCAAAATAGTCTCTTCCACCTCACCTCTCTCTCTCTCCACCTCATCGTCTTCTCCGTCGAAGGTCGCCGGCCGAAAAATTTTCCGACCGGCGACCTTCAAACATAATTTTTTTTTTTTTATCTCTCCCTCTAAAAAAATTTTTTTTTTTAAAAACAACAAAAAACTCTCCTCTCTCTCTCTCTAGATCTGGTGAACCAGATTCAGATCTGGTTCACCAGATCTAGAGAGAGAGAGAGAGGAGAGAGATATTTAAAAAAAAAAAAAAAAATTTTTTACAGAGAGAGATTAAAAAAACAAAAAATTTGTTTTTTACGTTGAAGGTCGCCGGCCGGCGAACGTGTCGGAGAAGACATATAGAGAGGTGAGGTGGAGAGAGAGTGAGGTGAGGTGGAGTGTTTTTTTTATTTCCCCTTAAAATTTATTTCCCCTTAAAATTTATTTCCCCAGAAAATTTCTAAAATCTTACATATTCCCTTTAAAATTTTACACCCCGGAAACTATTTAACTTTCCCCAAAGCGCTGGCCCTTTTTTTTTTGGCAATTGGGAATAAAAATTTAGTTTTTTTTTTTTTTTTGATGAAGTAAACTATCATTAACGCAAACAGAGTTTACAAAAGCGGAGGAACAAAAACAGGTAATACATTCCACATTTCTCTAATCCTATAGTTTCTTCCCCATTTAGCGAGCGTGTCTGCTTGGATATTTCCTTCTCTAGGAGCGTAAGAGAATATGATTGCTTCGAAGTTGGTCTTGAGGGCTTCCACTTGTTTTACAATTTTCTGCTTGAATAAAAATTTAGTTAATATGAACATCTAATTGGACGATCGACTATGTCATGTAGACTTGTAATGAGATCTTCATACATTCAGGTCTGTACTTGAATTTTTGTGGATTGGAAAGCTATTAATAAGCATTTATTATGGTGTTCTATGTAGAGATGGATGGTGGTATATGAGCACAAAATCCTCGTCCTATAAAACAATGAAGCAACAAAGTGTGGCCTGCCAACAACTCTTGATTGGAGTGGTAAGAAGTATAATCTTCCACTTTAGAGGTCAAGAGTTTGAGGCACACACTGAACAATTAAAAGAACAAAACAAAACGTGGCTCCTCTAACAACACAAGTTTCCCATTCCATAAAAGAACTGACATCAAAGTGCCATCAAGTGTAAATATGTTGTAAAAATGTGGTCCAACATTCTCTACCACCCAGGGTGTCATCAATAACTCCTTCCTTGTGTTCATTTAGATGGGTTTAGAGTATTACTCAGGATGATGAAGAATTGACGAACAAAAAATAAACTTTGACTTTTGTTCATTTGAGAAACAAAACCTATAAAAAACTCAAAAAACTCACCAACACTTTAAGTCAATGGAGTGTTTGTAGAAGATTGAATTCAAAAATCTAAGATTAGAAATTTAACCTTTGATCTTTAATTTGGGCGAACCTATTATGCTTATCTAAGTTCGGTTGGGCAAACCATGAGGAACGGTTGAGATAATGCGGTGATAAGGCACATGTTTTAATGAAGCCACGAGTTGATGGTTGGAGGATGATAATATCTCATGATTGCGTATCTTCTGACACCGACAACTCTTCTGGCGATTTGCAAATCGTGTATAGAAAGTGGCTTTTTGTGCTTTAGCCTTCCACATCGACTTTGTTTAGGCTTTCCTTCAAACTCGGAAGTACCAGACTTAGTTGATTGTTCTTTATCTTCTCGGGGCCTCGGTTCAGGACGGGACTTAGGTTGGTAAACTTTGGCTCGAATTTCCCATCTCGTGTTATTCGAAACAACGAGCTTAAAGCGTCGGGCTGATTTCCGCAAACTTCTCTTATTGTTTCAAGATCCCGAGCAGAGCTCTTACCAGGACTGACCGAGTTAATTTTAGAGTCAGTACATGACTTAAGACGCCTAAAAAACTCGTACCAACCTCACAGTTCTTGACTTAGGTAGCCGAACTCTTTCGGATTCGCCTCCCTTATGATTTGGACTTGGGTCGAGCCATTTATTTCCCGATCGTTTTGTTGACTTTGTATTTTGGTTAAAGGGGACCACTATTCAGTTCAGAAGTGCGTACAAACAGATCTCACATGCGAACGCCATAATCGAATAAGCGCTACAAGATCAACCCACAACAGTCGTACCATGCAACAGAAGTGTATGTGCAAACATGTCAAATACGAAAAGGGAGATTTGGCCAAAACTCCCTAAAAAAATTGAGTTTTGGTTAAAAAAAGGTTTATCAACTTTTTATAGGCTTCAACACCCTATGACATTTTTTGTAAATTATCTAATATAAGAAAAAAACGAAACTGCCCTTATTGCAAACCAGAGTGCAAACCAGTTTGCAAAGCTCTGCAAAGCAGATTGCAAAGCTTTGCAAGACAAACTAAATTGCAAAGTAGTGCAAAGCTCTACAAACTAGATTGCAAAGCTCTGCAAACCAGATTGCAAAGCTCTGCAAAGTGTGTGCAAAGTCATTGCAAGGCAAACTAGATTGCAAAACAATGCAAACAGGAATGCAAAGCTTTGCGAACTAGATTGCAAACCAGTGCAAACTAGTTTGCAAAGCCCTGTCAACCAGATTGCAAAGCAGTGCAAACCAGTTTGCAAAGTCCTGTAAACCAGATTGCAAAGCAGTGCAAACCAGTTTGCAAAGCTTCGCAATAAGCTAAGATTCTAAGGGCAATTTCGATATTAGAAATGGGAGTGCTTTTAGAATTGTCCTTCAAAACTATTTCCAAACTACATATGGGGTTTAAAAAGACAAAAAGATGATTTGTCTTTTTGACAAAAAAAACATGAAATTGGGCCTCCAGCCCAGTTTCCTGATTATAAAATAATCCAATGCAAAAGTAACAATTAATCCAAAAGCATGATTTAATACTAAACGATAATCTTAAAAGGTTTTATATTAGTTATTCATTGATCAACTTTAACTACTTTAAATAAAATTAACTAGACCCTAAATATGGTCAACTTATTTTGTACGTCTAAAAAACTTTGGATATATTAAAAGTAGACATTAACACGAGATACAAACGTAATTATCTATGCGTCATTACCGCGTAAGAATCATGCTTCATGTGCAGGAAAAGAGTAAACCAATATATCAAGAGCAGTTGCTTCTTCATATATAATTTTTAGTGACGAAAATATCACATCAATCTTATATGGTAAAATTCGATAAAAACTTGGATAATAAATTATTGAAGATAAAGAGTAAAACAATATATCAGTTTCTAGTAATCGTACTTAACTAATAAAAATTCGATAATTAAAACAATAAAAATTAGATAATAAATTATTGAAGATTAAAAATTTGAACTTGTTTTACCAATAATCGAAGAGAATTGAACATTCAGTGATATAAAAAATGTGTGACTAACGGCGTTAAAATGGGCAATGGTAAGTTAACTCTAGCGGTGTTAAGTAAGCTCTAACAGAGTGAAATTAATTCTAATGACGTCAATGATAACTGAGTAAATTAAAGGTGCAGTTAGTTTGTGACCCACACTACAAAAATTATTAAAGTGTAACTCGTTTGCATCACCTGCAACATACAGTGTGATACGGGTGACTCATAGACAAAATAATCCTTTCATTTATTCCATAAATTTTACAAAGTCCTATTTCTGGCGAATGGTAATCACAAACGCACCCAATTAGCTCCCAGTCCCGGGTTCGCTTTGACTTCCTTCAGGGGAAGTACCGAAGTACTATTTCTCCCGAACCTGAATTTCCTCTGCCAACCAAACAACAATTAATTCTAATGACGGAGTTAACTACCAAATACAAGTTATTATATAAAAACTTGCATTCCCTTCCACGAACCAAACATGGCGTAAAAGTGAAGAGAAGTACAGGACAATCGCCGCAAAAAATACCGAATACACGTTATTATATATACACATATATGTATATATAAATGTTGTTGATGAAGATGAAACTGAATAACTACATAAAATCACCTTATCTAGGGTCATACCAGTTTCTAGCTATTTCCAAAAGGAAATAATATCATATATGCAATAAGAATGAATAAACTGGTACATGTAATCTCAAAGGAGATCATTGAACCCTCATTACCAACTCCTACTCACCTTTCTACCTTCATGCTCTCTCTTCTTGATATTTTTGTTCCTTCATATTACATTCCTGTCATTCTCTTCTTTGATTCCGACGACCCCGCTCGCCCATCTGAATCTAATTTTCATCATCTGCTTAAAAGATCTTTATCGGATGTCTTAACGACCTTCTACCCACTGGCTGGTAGGATCAAAGATAAGCACTTCGTCGTCGATTGCAACGACATTGGTGTTGACTATTTCGAGGCGAAAGTCAATGGTTCCATGTCTGAGTTCAAGAGCCCGGATTTACTAAGTCAGCTCTTGCCTCCTGCTGATATAATTTCCATCAATATGGTGAAGGAAGTGCCCTTAGTTATTCAAGTCAACGTGTTTGACTTGGGTGGAATAGCAATCTCTGTGTGCATGTCACACAAGATTTCCGATGCATCGTCTCTCGCAACCTTCATCAACGTGTGGGCAGCGAAAGCTCGTGAAGCCAAAGAAGTTGTATCTCCTACTTACGACACCCCGTCTCTTTTCCCACTTCGGGCTTTGACATTTCCCGTGCCGGACACAGATGTAGGTCCTGGCTCGGGCGATGACACGGGTGAAAATAAGCTAATCACCAAAAGGTTTGTAATTGATTCCACCAAGTTAGCTGCTCTATGTGCCAGAATAGCAGAGTCCCCTGGGGCAAGATATCCAACACGGGTAGAGGCCGTGTCAGCTCTGATATGGAAGTCGCTCATGAACCCGGATGGGGCGTCTTATAAATCAATCCTAAAACAACCTGTGAACTTGAGAAGGAGGATGGAACCACCATTGCCTCAAGAGTCATTTGGTAATATTGTGTCATTGGCAACATCAACCCTAATATTGCAGAATTCTCATTCGTTGGATGAATTGGTGGGACATATTCGAATAGCGATAAATAAGATCGATGGTGCGATAAATAAGATCGATGGTGATTACGTGAGGAGATTTCAAGGTGATGATGATGGACTTATACAGTTAATAGCTAAGGAAGGTGGTTTTATGGGAGAGGCCGGGCAAGAGAAGGTTGATGAGGAGTATTTGATTAGTAGTTGGTGCAAATTTCCATTTTATGAGAGTGATTTTGGATGGGGAAAGCCAGTTTGGGTGACTTGTAGTCCACTTCAAGCCCTAGAGAAGAATTGGATTACTTTGATGGATACCAAATGTGGGGAAGGAATAGAAGTGTGGCTGAAGTTGGAAGAAGAAGACATGGCTTCGTTCGAGCGTAGTACCAAGGACATCTTCGAATTTGTAGCAAAATAGTAAATGTCGGAAATGCTAATAGTAGCGCATATAAGATTACATATCTAACATCAACAACTGTTTGTCAGTTGGTTGTGCTTATTCAATTCATGCATTTATTCATTACGTATGTGCGTCATATGACTGTAATGACTCTTGAAGTTCATGTAAAAATAAGTATTACATATCCAACACTTTATCAAGTCAGCATGTCGATAAGGATAGGGTTAGCTTCTCTCATTCTAGGGTTTCGGAAATGAGGGATTTAAATTAAAAACTATTCGAACCCCCGTTATGCTTGGGTGTTATTCTTTTTATGGAGGGAATGAGTAGTTAATCAATAAACTCCAAGTTGACCTTAAAAGTAACAAATAATCAAAGACAAAAGTAACAAATAATCAAAAAAAGCATGATTTAATAATAATAAAAAACTAAAGTCCTAAAAGGTCTTTACATACTTTCAGGATCTTGCTTCCATTGTTCTTCTTGTTCTTCTTTTTCTTGGATCCTGTGTGAAAACTACTGATAAGATTATGAACAGCAATATCATCTTCTTCTGTAGGAGAAGATAGTAAATCAGATTGATCATGAATCCTACAATACTCTTCTGAAGTTTTCCTAATGGAGAAAGCTCTTCTCAATGCACATTGAAGTGGTGGTAGTTTCTTGTTTTCTTCTTTATTACTCTCTGACAAAGCTCTTAACTTATGAGTTGAAATTGAAGAGACTGAGTAATTTCTTTTCAAAATAACACCAAATTTCTCTCCTTGATCAAATTCTTCATAATCTTGTTCAACTTGCTTTGAACTTTTATCTTGTTGGGTTTTGGAATTGGGTTTAAGATTTGGGTTTGTGAAAGGTTTGGAGTTTTGAGAGGGAGAAGGAGAAATGGGATCTGAAAAATCCATGGATTTTGGTTTATTGGTCCTAACTACTCTTATCTTTGAGTAACCTATCATCTTTCTCTCTCTTGTTTGTTGAGTTTTTCGAAAGATGAATGGGATTGAGTTCACCCTTCAGCCCTCCACAAGTAAAAAAAGTTTTGCTGGTTGAGTGTTGGGAGTTAAGGACTGCTGTTTTTATTTAAAGAAGTGGTAATGGTGAGTCTTTTGAGATTGTACTCAATTATTGGTGGTGGAACTTGGAAGTTACAAAATTATGAAGATTAGCCGTGAGGATGCTGATGTAAGCACTAAAATGTAAATTTGATGGTTCCAGGAGGGAGCCTGCCTCTAAAGACACTCCTCTTTTTTACTCAAGTCCGCTTTCTTTTTTTGCACTCCTGGACTAGGCAAGGTCGAGGGCACTCGAAATGGGTCTTATCTGTGTTGAGTTTGAACAACACGGGCTGAGGCATGTCCAATTATCCTTAGACTGTCTATTCTGTGGGCCTCAGACTGCTCAGAGACCCAAAAGAAGTGTCAAGAGCGAAGACGGGCCTGTAAAAAGAATGGACGCCTTTAAGGACACCTGCTTGACAAAGAGAATGATGAGGTGGAGGAAAGAGATGCATGAGGTGGAGAGGAAATAAGTATGTGTTTGATAATTAAAAGAAAGATTTCAATTACATAAATACCATAGAGGTAAAAATGGAAGAGTAAACAAACTTTAGAGGCTAAATAAAATCCTGAACACAATTGGAGACCAAACAGGACGCTCGAATACTTATAAATCCCATGAGCCAAAATAGAAATATCATAGGTACTATATTACTTTTTTTACAAATATCAATAAAACTGATATTGAAGTGAAAAAAAAAAAGCCACATCAATGAGTTAACAACTTTAAGCATAAACAGAGTAGTATTTTTCTTATATTACTAGTCTTTAAATTACTTCCATTAGGTGTAACTAGAGTGTTAGAAGAAGCATGTGTATATGTAAGAAGCATAATATGACTAAATATCTAGGATTTGCCAGTTTGAGCTTTACCTTGATATTAATAGGTAACATCCACAAAGAACAAAAAACATCTGGAGTAAAAGTATGTCAGCCAAGGAACTATGAATCAAGTTTGTGGGTAACACTAGGAATCTGGGGGGGGTTGTTTTATAATGCTTGAATTAATGGTGTGCAAGAGACTTGGTCAATAGACCAAGTCAAGTGGTATAAAAGATGGGTTTTCGAAAACTGCTGGTTTGTAACGCTTGCGCGATAGAACCATTGTTATGGGTCTATTAGGTTTTCTTTCACCCCATTAGCTAGCTCCCGTGGTGAAATTTTCTCACTTAGGAACATCGATCATCTACCCCTTCCACAACCAATGTGGGATGAGAAGTTCTATACACCCCCGTTATTGCTAAAGGTTCTCCTTTTCCACATAAAACCTCAACAATTCTGAATAGGGGAGCGCCTCTAGCAATGACGAGGGTTTCATATGGCAACCAATCGGTTTCTTTAGACATGAGAACAAGCAGATTAAGACCCGAATGCACGCAAATTAAACAAACATAGGATTAATCATCTCAATACAATAGACAAGATTTAATATCCCCTTCTCCATTTTATTTCCACAAATATGTTTTACGATTAGCTCAATCAAACTGAACTCACAATGAGGCAGGACTCGCCTGAGATTCTGGTTCAGTTCACAACTTCTACTCCCGTCAATGGTTTCCCTGCATGAAGTTCAAGTGCAGTTTCACCAACAACCTGAAGAACATCAAAGATAGCACCAAATCAGCCGCTGGAAAAGCCAAGTAAACCATTTCAAAGTTTTCTTATACAAACTTCTATCATAGTGTCAAAGACTGAAAGGCACGAGAATTGAGAAAATATACATTCTGTCCACCTGATTAATATTATACGTCGATATATAGTTATATTCGAGTTCTCTCTTGAATAACACCGTTTTGGATCTGATTGAGCTAGGCGCTTGTTAGGTCCAAATCCTGAGCCCAAATACTTAATAACTTAAGGTCGGGGGCTCCTTCTCTATAACAGCTCGACTTGGCTAGGTTCGAGCTTGGTCTTGGTCAAGCCAGGACCAAGTAATGAGCCGGCTACTGAGTTGGGAAGAGAAAATGAAAGGATATTATATCTGACCCACATCGGGATATAATGGAAAAGAATTTTTTATGTAATTATGTTGATGGTTGTAAATGAGATATTTTTAAACTAGATCATGTGAACGAGACTGAGTGCGTCTATATAATTGAGTTAAAAATTAGAAGACAAGGTGGCTTCGGTTTCTTTCTGAAGCAGCAAGAGAAAACTAAGAGGTTGTAGACAAGTAAACGGATGAATAGCTACAGACCTAAAAGATAAAGAATGGATAGTAATAGTATAATCGAATGAAAGAATTACCTGAGCCATAGTCCTGTATGAATTTTCCGTCACCCCAGCAACATGAGGTGTAATTAAGACATTTTGGAACTTCAAAATTGGGTCATCTGGATTGAAGGGTTCAGTCCAAGCAACATCAATACCAAGGCCTCCTAAATGGCCTGATTCAAGGTGGGATAAAACAGCTTCATAGACAAGAAGACCTCCTCGAGCAATATTAACCAAACGAGCACCCTAAAACAAGGGAAAATAAATTAATTAATTAAGATATTAAGTATTATTTTGTCGGAATACTAATTTCTAACAGTTTTATTATACAAAGACAAGAAATGTAGTGAACAAGTCTCCGGATTGAATCGAGAGGAGATGAATTCAGAGTCTGAGGTTCCTTTTTTCTCTGTCTGAATCTGAATTGTCTGAACCTATCTTGTCTTCGTTAGGGGTACAATAGTCATTTTAGGTTATTTAGACAACCAGCTCCTATTTCAGAGTTATTTTTATGTCTGACTCAGAGGGACCTAAAGTCGTCCTGAGTAAGCCTTCCAGATGAGTCAGACTAAAATAAACATTCTGAAAACTGACTCGAATCAATCCAAGATCTGGAGTCAGATTATAAATTTGACTTATAGAGAAAACAACCACCACCTTAAACAATAAAGATTCCCAGGAACTGAAACCCAGTGGTTAAAACAAAACACAACCTTCAGATTCCCTACATGAAGAAAGATAAAAAAAGCAAACCTTCTTCATTGAAGAAAGGAATTTATTGTTCACTATGCCAACCTGAAAAACGATAATCAGACATGTCTTGGAATCAGAGAACAAGAAGCATATCACTGTTAGTTCAAATTAAAACGAACATATTCAGTAATACAGGAAGTGAAAGGAGCTAGCACTGACTGTTTCCTTGTTCATAAGTAAGCAAATAACAACTATATCGGACTCTTCAGCGAAATCATAAATATCTTCTAGACCACCCTTCTTGTCAACAAGACCATCAATTCCTTCACTTTTGTTGCCCAATGCTAATGAACCTAAATGACAAGAAATGGCAAGTCAAGCATTTCTGTAATGGTGGTAAAACATACGATCACAGAGAAAATGAAAAGAATCATTTTTTAAGAACCATACCTTTTATTGCAACTTACAAGTAACACGAAACTAATGAAATGTTCTTACCATTTGGTTGAGAAGAATCTGGCCAACTCCGTTTTGTCGCAATGATTTTCACACCGAATGGCCTCAAGCGTTTTGCCAAATCAATCCCAATATTTCCAAAGCCCATGATGAACACCTAGAGCAATCATATAAAACCTTATCTAGTAACAGGATTAACATGTTACCGTGTCAGCCAAGGAAAGAAAAAAGAATCTTACTGTTTTCCCAAATAGAGGATCTCCAATTGGCTCGCCTAACCTTTTCATCCTAATAGAAATTTCCATCTCCTTCTGAGAGAGGGTAAAAAGGCAGTGTTAGTTCGGAGGAACATGTCTGTTATTCAAAGAGAGAGGCAATGTTCAATCGGCGTGATAGCTATTAGCTACTGACGTTGTAAAATAGTCTTTGATGGAAGTCATAAATGTCTTCAAATTAGTAGATAGAGCAGTTTACTGGGAAAAGACGTCTCCAAAACTTATGAAGTCCTGAAAGCTAAGAACTTCACCAACCAATATCAAAAACTTTCTAGAAGAAAGAATAAGCGGAAGAAGTAAACAGGTCTGTCTTAAACCTCACAAACTCCTACGGCACAGCATTTTAGATAACACCAAATGTCACCATAATCAAATGCAAAGTTCGATTCACAACGTCAGAACAAGATGGACATGTTTTTTGTGCTCCCTATATTCACGGGTCTCAGCTAATTAAGTAGTTCAGAATACTGGGCTGGAATGACTTACTTGCTTCCTTAGGAGGCCTAAGATCAGATATATGGCCATTTCTGCGCATGATGCTGCATTCCCAGTAACATTGCCAGGAATCCTGGCTACTCTAATTTCACTCTTTGTAGCAGCATCAACATCAACACCTAAAAGAGATATTATAGTCACGCACAGATCGAGAACCAGACACAGGAAAACTAATATTTGGAGAGTGTCAGTAGAAGAAATCCTCCTAGAGACTAGAGACTAAATTACCGATGTTTCTTTTTTTGAAGGTTCAAAGAACTAGAAATCTTTAATTTTAGTGTTTTCATGGGCCTGGCTAATTGGGATACAGTACTAGTGTCAATATGCTTGTAGCTCCAATTTTATACCCTTCCCTACTAAGCTTATGTCCTGCTAGACTAACTATATTGTATATATTTGCTGGCGACCCATCTAATAAAAGTTTGTATTTTTCTCATTTACTCAAACAAGGGATATATATCTATCTGTCTGCATGTAGGATGGAAGAAAACAATTTCAATTTAGAGAAAGACATGAAAAAGACAGAATAGAAGATCCATGTTAATAATAGCAGTGTTATTAGAATCACCATCTAGCCCAACTCCGAATTGCAATATAAGCTTCATGTGAGTTGCACGAGCAATAATATCTGAATCTATACGCAGACTATTCACAATACAGATATGGTACTCTGAAATAACATCAGGCACAGCATCAAGAGGTACACAGTCAACCTGTACATTTGAATACAATTAGTAAAGATTGAGAACTAAATTTGGAGAGAGCTAACTACCTAAAGGAACATTAACAAAGGAAGTAAACTAATCATAATGCTTCCATATTTATTATGACCTGAAAATGAGCACCCTCTAGGGAAACTAAATTATAAAATAGATTTGAGATTTGTCAATCCATGAAAGTAGGTACTAATTGGTCATAGTTATTAATGATGTGTGTTTTCTTCTATTTCTTTGCGACGTCGAAATAAAGGAACAGTATGGATGCAATGACCAAGTTGGCACATCCTTACAGCGACAAACTGAAAACTGTCTCATCAGTTGCAGCCAAACAAACAAAACAATTGCTGAAGGGAGTTGGGGACTTTGAATTGTGAAAGAAATATAATAAGCTTTGCAGCTCGTGCCAACATCCATAATTGCAATAGAGAATTGCCATTTTCACTTCAACATTTCAAAAGTAGGACCAAGTGCCATAAAGAGTTCATGAACCATACTGCATGGATGAAAGAGGAAAAACTATAAGATAGCAGAAACATTACTTGGATAAATGGATACTTCTGCAAATATTCCCTGGTGTAGTGATGTGAGTCAGGAAAGTAAGGCCCACCAAAAAGCACTCTTGTAATGTCACTTATAGATTTATCAACCATTTTCTTGGCCTTGCCTTAGAAATCTGCGCAGGAAGTTCACAATGTAAGATATTTTCAGAATCAACTTCAGGGCATCTAAAGAGTAGGAGAACTCTCGATAATCTTCATGGTCTACCAATGGCCACTGGCGCTGACATATGAGTAACTTGAAACAACATTAAAATAATAACAATAACTACAAATATCTTAGTTCATATTTAAATATGACATGGATTTGAGAATGTATTGGAGTGATTTTGTCCAATCCATTCTCAATTTTGAGAGTTGAAAAATGATCCAGAGATGTCATATCGACTGAGAGCAGTTACATCTAGAATAATTGTCCTGACCTCTTCGCCGAACTAATGGATTTATATTTTATCTTTAGTTATTGCAGAAAAAAAGGGGTATGTTGTAAAAAGAGCACATAAATGTTCAAGATGATGGTGAGAGCACAAAATTTGACTTTTCCATTTCAGGAGTATTGACTAGCAATGACCAAATTGACCCAGTACAAACTAATAGAACAACTGAATTGACCTGTTAGAATATACATATATATATATTGTTTCCGCGGAGGGAGCAAGAGAGGTTGTCTTTGGCCAGAATCCAGATTCTCTCTTTCACCAGACGAAGAAAGAGTGAGATGAGGGGGAGTTCCCTTCTTTCTTCTTCGTGACAGTGAAAGGAGAGAGCCGGAAACCCCTCTCGCTCTCCCTTTAGTGAAATTTTCTCTTCCTCTGAAACCGGAGAGAGATTTACCCTCTTTCTCTCTTATCTGTAACAAATGATCATCTGAACGGGTCACCTAATCAGAGTGACTCGACGGTCAGCCCCTCTTTCTCCCTCTTTTTCTCAATTTTTGCTTAAAAATCGAACGGGACAATTTAGTTGCTATTTAGTTTCAACTGGTCAATTTGGTCACGTCAGTCAATGTCTCACTGCAAAATTTCAATTTGTGTTGCTGACCATCGTTCAAGACATTTCTGTATCCCTTTTAATAAATCTCTTCATAGATGAGAGATTGTCTCACTTGTAAAAGGCAAAACTTTAACATCTCGAGAGTTAACAAGGTTCAGAACAAAATTAAAAATACTAAAACAAACAAAAAAAATAAACAAGAAAGAGACGAGATAGACAAAAATGAGGATTGAGATGCATATACCCTTCAATTCGGAAGTCGTAGAGTTAATACTGGGACTATGAGATGAAATTGAAAAAAATTGTGAATTAGAGGGTTGACCTGCAAAGAGAAATGGAGCTGCAACAATGGAAATAGTTGGGGGAGTGGGTGAATCCTGAGTGTTGCTGCTGGGCTCAAAGTTGAAGTCTTGAAGATGCCGCATAAACATTTCAAATATGTTGGCAGTGGAAATGAAGCATTTGACTGGAGCAGGTGAATTGACTGACCCAAGTCTAAAAAATGTTGAGAAGTGGACATGAAGCATTGACTAGAGCAGGTGAGTTGACTGACCAAAGTCAAGTAAACTCAGATGTCACCTACTTGTGTAGCATGCAGAACCTACGATGGGCGTTGCACACCATAATTTCACCCAGTCAGAAGGGGCATGCAAGTCTCTCTCTGCATTTCTGTTGTTCTTGTGATCAAACTTTGGAATAATGGCAAAATAGAACACTAACTTGTGCAGTGATAGGGTTATAATGTGAATTGTCGTTAATAGGTTTTCGTCTAAACATGATAGTGTTGAAAAGTAAATAAAGAACAGTAAAAAATTCAAAATATAGGGTTTGGTTGTTATAATGGTCCAATTGATCTCATTCTTGAAAAATATTACGGTGATTCCGCAAAATGCTCATTGTATAACAGTATCTAGCTCGTATTGAGCCATTCGTACACGTACCCATGGTCAGATATGCACCTTAGTTTATTTGACATAAAAACAAACAAATTAAGACCAGGAAGGCAACATAAGGAGTAAATTGCACAAACTTTAGAAATCAATTCAATACAATAGGCATGATATAATATCCTCTTTCTCCTTTTATTTCCACAAATATGTTTCATATTAGATCAATGAAACTGGACTTGCAAAGAGGGCAGGACTCATCTGGGATTCTATTCATTCACAAATTCTACTCCTGTCAATGGCTTTCCTGCATGAAGTTCAAGTGCAGTTTGACCAACGACCTATGGACATCAAACATAGCACCAAAAATCAGCAGCTTCAAAAGCCAAGTGAACGGTTTAAAGTTTTCTTATAAAAACTTCATATCATACTGTAGAACACATCAGAAATTACGTACAACGGGTTCCACCAATATATATATATATATTGCTAAACATTGGTCTGGCTGAGCTCAAGCTTATTTGAGATGAGTCAAGACGGAGGCTTGAGCTCAACTACTGGAGGTTGGGGGTTCTTTATCTTGAATAACTCATCTTGGTTCGATTAGGTTCAACTTGAGCTCAGTCGGGGATACGCCAGAACCAAGTATCGCCCAAGTCCCAACAACTTAATGAAAATGTGCTGGTGGTCGTGAGTAAAACAAATTCATATACACGAGGCGGGTCCTGTTTCGATGGTTGACTAAAATTTAAGGCAATGAGGTGGCTTTGGTTTCTGTCTAATCCAATGTCACATATTACACCATGAGAAGACTGAGAGGTTTGGATAAGTGAATAACTAAATGATGAATAGGAATAATTAATAACTATTAGAGCATGGAACCAGGAAAGTATGAGACTAGTGCTATCCAGGCAAAAATGGGGATCTAGTCTATAGATGACTGATCTTTTCAATGTGATTAAGATCTTTAAGGTTTTGTTCATATATATATATAGATAAGCGAAAACCTTAAATGAATAGTATCAATAGTATAATTCCATGAGAGAAGTATGGAGTACCTGAGCCATAGTCCTGTATGAATTTTCTGTCACCCCGGCAACATGAGGTGTGATTAGGACATTTTGGAACTTCAAAATTGGGTCATCTGGATTGAAGGGTTCAGTCCAAGCAACATCAATACCAAGCCCCCCTAAGTGACCTGATTCGAGGTGGGATACAACAGCTTCATAGTCGAGAAGACCTCCTCGAGCAATATTAACCAAAAGAGCACCCTAAAAACCAAATGAAGATAGTAAGTTCTCTTTTGGCGGAACACTAACTTATAAACTAGACCAAGACTTTAAAGAAGTAGTCAGACTAGTCTGAAATCCAGATGCACAGATGAGTTAGATTCAGAGTCTCAGATAACCAAGATTCACATGAACTGATATCTGGTGCTTAAAAGAAAAGACGACCTTCAGTTGCCTACATTAATAAAGATATGAACAGCTAACCTTTTTCATTGAAGAGAGGAATTTATCGTTCACTATGCCAACCTGAAAACCAACTACCACACATGGCTTGGAATCAGACAGAGGAACCATACCATGCTTCGCACTAATGAGAAAGAACATGTTCAGAAAGAATAAAGAAAGTTAAAGAGGCCGAGACTGACCGTGTTCTTGTTCATAAGCAAGCAAGTAACAACTACATCAGACTCTTGAGCAAAACTGTAAATATCATCTAGACCACCTTTCTTGTCAACGAGACCATCAATTCCTTCAGTTTCGCTGCCCAAAGATGCTGAACCTAATTGATACAGATGGCAGGTCAAAATTTCATTCCTGAAGGCAGCAAAGTATTTCTCGATTGTGGTAGAAACATATCTTACACTTATAGATTGAAAGTTACTAGAAACTAGATACATTCTTCTTACGATTTGGTTGACAAGAATCTGGCCAGCTACGTTTTGTCGCAATGATCTTCACACCAAATGGTCGCAAGCGTTTTGCCAAATCAATCCCAATATTTCCAAATCCCATGATGAAGACCTGATGAAACCGTATAGAACCTTATATATTAAATGCACTAATAAGATAACATATTACCCCGTCGGCCAAGAAAAAAAAAAAGGAATCTCACTGTTTTTCCAAATAGTGTTTCTCCAATTGGCTCGCCTAACCTTTTCATCCTGACAGCAATTTCCATCTGCTTCTGTTAGAAAATAAAAAGGAAGAGTATTAGTTTGGACAAACATGTCACACTTTCTGACTTTCACAGAGATATGATAGCTATTCATTACTACAGTTGTAAGTTGTAACCAATAATCTTTGATAGATAAACATCTTAAAATGAGCTGGTAGAACAGTTTATCAAGGAAATGAGGTTTACAAAACCTGTGAAATCATAACCTAAGAATTTTTCAGAAACGTATGAAAGTTAAGAATTTCACCAGCCATATCTAAAGAGCTTCTAACACTGAATAAACCGAAGGAGAAAGTGAACTGGTCTGTCTCAAACCTCTCAAATCCTATAGAAAAGTATATCAGAAATAATCACAATAATTGATGAAATGCAAGTTTCGATTCACAGTGGCAACACAAGAATTTATTTTATGCACCCTATATAACTTCAGGAGTCTCAGACTCTCAGGTAATTAAGTAGTTCAGTTTACTAGATGAGATAACCTACTTGTTTCCTCAGGAGGCCTAATGTCAGATATATGGCCATTTCTGCACATGATGCTGCATTACCGGTTACATTGCCAGGAATCCGAGCAACTTTAATACCACACTTTGTGGCAGCATCAACATCAACACCTAAAGGTAAATCAGAGACAGAGAGTCATTGCACCAATCGAGAACATAGAGGAAAAATAATATTTGGAGGGTGTGTAGCATCACTAAAAGAAATCCTTGTACATATTAAATTAACCATGTTTTGTGACCTTCTAGAAATCGTTAGTTTGAACTTTTTCTGCTAGAAATCCTTGTACATATTAATATAACATATTAAATTAACCATGTTTTGGGATATAGCACTCGTGTGAATATAATTGTAACTCTAACTTTATACCTTCCAGTCCAACTCCAAATTGCATTATAAGCTTCATTTGAGTTGCACGAGCTATAATCTCTGCATCTATTCGGCAACTTTTCACAACACAGATGTGGTACTCTGAAATAACATCAGGGACAGCATCAAGGGGGACATCTTCAACCTGTACATTTGCATATAGATTGAAAATATACTGAGGACTTGAAGTTGAAGAGAGTAAAACTTCCTAAAGGAAACATAACAGACGACATAAGTAAACTAGTCGTCGCTAGCTCATATTCTGACATTCATAATAACCCGAAGTTGAGTAGTCTTTTGAGAAACTGAAGTATTAATGGATTTAACATAAATTGATTCATGAAAGTAAGTAATAATTTGTGACAGTACTTTACGAGTTACTTACAGAGTTTTTTTCTTCTTTCTCTGTGCCTTGTCAAAATGATGAAACAGTACCGACATAATAAATAAACAGTGACATGCTTATTTTAATGGTATAACCACATTTTAAAGAGGGTCGATGGATGTAAATCATTGCAATCAAACAAGCAAAATAATTGTTACGAAAGAATATACTAAGTTTTGCAACTCGCACCAAGAACACCCACAACTTCAAAATCAAAAGTAAAGCGGCCTTTTCGCTTGAACATTTCAAAAATAGGACTAATTACCAATTACCATAAACATAGCTCATGGGCCATATCAATTGATGAAAGAAAATGATAAGACAGTAAGACATTACTTGGATAAACGGGTAGTTCTGCAAATATTCCCTTGTGTAGTTATGCGAAGCAGCGAAGTAAGGCCCACAAAAAAGCACACGCGTAATATCAGTCTTGGTGTTTTCAACCATTTTCTTGGCCTTGCCTGAGAAACAAACCTGTGTTAGAAATTCACAATGTAATTATGTAAGTGATTTTGAGGATCATCCCCATGACATCTAAAAGCCTGCCTGATAGAACCCGATAAGTTCCACGATCTACCAATGGATTCCACTGGTGTTAATCAAGTCAAATTTTGAATAATTAGAGAATTAAATACTGGAATTTGAGAACGTACTAGAGTTATTTATTCCTAACCCGTTCTCGAATTCGAGAGCTAAAAAAAGGTTGGAGATGTTATTTGGATTGGAAGAAACTACCTAGTGTGATAATAATCTTAACCTCTTTAACTGTATTAATGGGGGTTTCTCTTGATAAAGAGATGATTGTAATGCATAAACCCTAGAATTCGATGAGTGTCAAGTGTGAATAGATAGAAGAGTGAAGTGAATTTGAGAAGAAGAAGGAGAGTAGTGAAATTGAGGGTTTGACCTGCGAAGAGTCGAGCTGCTGCTGCTGCTGCAAGAATGGGAATAGTTGGAGGAGGAGTGGGTGAACTTCTGATGAGCGTTTGTTGAGGAGGAGTGATTAAAAGTTTAAGAAATCGGATAAACATTTGAAACGTGAACGAAAATGGAGCATTGACTTGGGGAAAGGAAGCTGATTTGCTGCCCAAGTCCACTAGGCTCCACTCTTAACAAAAAAAAAATCCACTAGGCTCCAGATGAAAACTGCATATTGAGTATTTAACACATTATGACAAGAATCAAATAAAATTGGGTCAGGATTTTGGGATGACAACGTTTTTGTATCCAAGCAGGGCCATGGAGGGGGATGCGGGTTGTGCGCTCGCAAGGGCCCTTCTCGATTGTGTTAATTAGTCGGGGATTAGTGGTACTTACTATATAAGGATATCGGGACATAGGATATATTCCACAAAAGAGCAATAAATCCGTGGACAAGCATGTTGATTGTCTAATTAGCCATCTCTCTATATATCTCTCTCTCAATATACATCTCCCTCTTGCCGTTGAATCCCTCTTTCTTTCTTTTGCTTTGGCGCTCTTTCTCTCGCACGTCTCTCCGTCTTATTTTTTTATTTTTTTTATTTTTTTGATGAAGGTCCGTCTTATTTATTTAACTCTATCAAATTTAGAGTGGTAATGAAACAAATAAGAAAAGGTAATAGTTTATCTTAGAACTTTAATTTTATTTTCTTAAATTCTAAAATAATGTTACGAGGAAGTAAAAGTCTTAACAAATCACAAACATGAAAAAAATGCTATGTCAACTGTAATTAACTGTTGGATATTTTCAAATATTGGGTAATGCTAGAATTCCGAAAGAAATTGACGAAGAGAAGTGCCGGAATGAGGTGGCAGTTCAATTTTTGAACATTTGACTAAATCTGAGTCGTTAAAAGATTAACGGCCCAGATTTAATTAACTATTTGAAATATCACCCGTCTCTCTAGTCTCTCCCATGCGTTTAGATTTTAGAGAGAGAGAGAGTGCGGGAGAGAGGGAAGATAAATGAACTGTGAGAGGATTTGACGGGAAAGATTATCAGCTCATTTCATATCTAATTCATCACTTTAATGGTAAATATTTAGGGTAGAGGCTTTGATACAACAAGAATCACCATCTATCCATGATGATAGATCTTCAAATTTTAACACCATTAATAATTCATTAATCCTTTGCTACTCTGCCACAACCCACAAGATCTTCAAATTTTTAAGGTAGAGGCTTTTGATACAACAAGAATCACCATCCATCCAATAACATAAATCTTACAATTTTAACATCAGTAATGTTTCCATTAACAGAATCATAAAAGTTTAACACTAGGAACTAGGGTTTTCATCTTAACAAAAAAAGGAACTAGGGTTTCCATCTCCCTCTGGTACTCTCTCTCTAAATTAGCGAGGAAGAGAGACAGGTGGTTTTCAAAGAGTTAAATCTAGGCCGTTAACTTTTAACGGCTCAGATTTGGTCAATGTTCAAAAAGTGAACTGCCACCTCATTCCGGCACTTCTTTTCGTCAAATCTCTTCGGAATTCTAGCATTCCCGTTAATTAAATGGAAAATGAAGAGATGGCATGCATCCACCGCCACATCCAGTGGGTTGAATAGGGATGACACCTATTCATTTTAGGAACATCCAATGCACTTGTATCTCTTGGCATCCTATAAATAACTTAGGATGTTTTCCAAATACATGATATCAAAAAAAGCCTGCTGAACTATCCAACGAGTTCCACATCTCTCTTGCTCTCATTTTTCATGTGTTACACAAAACAGTGAAAGAATTTTTGGTTTTTGCTATACAATTTTTTTTGGCGAATTTGGTGTCGGCTTCGATTTGGCATTATCAGTTAATTAATTCTCGGAGTGTTCTTGGTGTTGGTCAAAGCGTACATACTTTGAATCAATATAGTTGTAAAGACTTCATCGTATCCTGAAGGCATAATTCCATACCTGTTGTGTACTCGTGGTTTTACCAGAAGGGGGCGAATTACTGTCTAAAAGAATCGATATAATCGAGCTTTGAAGTTCGTGTACAACATCATATATTTCTGGTTTTCCATTTCAAGATTATTAGCAATATATTGCAACATTAACTTGTTTCAAAAAAATTTGTTACGATTTTGCATAAAAAGTTTATTTACATGGATTTCAATAAAATTTGACACCTGGTCTCTAAATTGTCAGTCACGGCCTTGTATTCGAGTCGAATAACAAAATAGAATTTTGTCACAATGCATTGTGATAGTTCACGATACATTATAGTCAATCGCAATGCATTATGAAAACGCACATGAATTCTCAGAATTTGACAAGCAGAGAGGTATTTGATTAAAAATTGGTTAGACCTTCACTCAGTTATGACTTTTTTGCCTATAATTTGCCAATTTGTTTTCCACCCTTGAGATCCTGGACTTAAGACACGGCCCCCCCCCCCCAAATACGTAAGGTTGGGGGGCTCTTTCTCTAGAACAGCTCAACTTGGCTCGATTCAAGCTTGGTGTTGGTCAAGCGATGACCAAAGTAACGAGCCGACTGCTGAGGTTGGGAAGAGAAAATGGAAGGATAATACATCCGACCAGTATCCTTATGGATAAATGTGTTGATGGTTGTGAGTGGGACATAATTAAACGAGATCATGTCAACTGAGGTTGAGCATGATCTACAAAATTTAGTAAATAAATTAAGATGAGGTGACTGCGGTTTCTGCCTGAAGCAGCAAGTGAAAACTAAGAGGTTTTGGACAAGTGAATGGACGAATAGCTAGAAACCTCAAAGATATATAATTTATAGTATAATCCAATGAAGGAAGTACCTGAGCCATAGTACTGTATGAATTTTCCGTCACCCCGGCAACATGAGGTGTAATTGACATTTTGGAACTTCAAAATTGGGTCATCTGGATTGAAGGGTTCAGTCCAAGCAACATCAATACCAAGGCCTCCTAAGTGGCCTGATTCGAGGTGGGATAAAACAGCATCATAGACAAGAAGACCTCCTCTAGCAATATTAACCAAAAGAGCACCCTAAAACAAAAGAAAATAAAGAAACAAATAAATGAAGATATTAACTATTATTTTGGTGGAATACTAATTTCTAACCGTATTATTGTGCAAAGATTAGAAATGTAGTAGACAAGTCTCCGGAAGGAGCCAACAACCCTTGATTGGAGTGGTAAGAGGTATAATCTTCCACCTAGAGGTCAAGGGTTCCAAGCACACGCTTAACAATTCAAAAGAAAAGTCTCCAGGAAGGAATCCTGAGGAGTTGAATTCAAAGTCTAAAGTTTTTTTTTCTCATTGTCTAAATCCAAATTGTCTGAATCGTTTGAATCTGTCTCGTCTTGGTTAGGAGTACAACAATAATTTAAGGTTATTTAGACAACTAACTCCTAATTAAAACTTATTTATGTCTCATTCAAATGGACCTAAAGTCATCCTGAGTCGGCTCGAAGCGATTTTCTTCACAGGAATCGACTCGAGCCTACCAATTTCAACTTACTAGCTTATACCTTATTAATGAACAATTGAATTTGGTCTTGCGCACTCGAATTTTTCTAACAAAATCGGTCTCTTGAGTTATCAAAAGTCATAAAAGTTGTTTTAAGAAAAAGAAAACCATGACAAAATATAGTTTTTTTTTAAAAACAAATTTAGCTTATCATCTATTATGCTTTTCTAATTTGGGCTCTTATGTGCTGCAATCTAGGTGGGCTCGAAGCGATTTTCTTCACAGGATTTGACTCGAGCCTACCAATTTCAACTTACTAGCTTATACCTTATTAAGGAACAATTAAATTTGGTCTTGCACGCTCAAATTTTTCTAACAAAATCGGTGTCTTGAGTTATCAAAAGTCATAAAAGTTGTTTTCAGAAAAAGAAAACCATGACAAAATATAGTTTTTTTTTTAATTTTAGCTTATCATCTATTATGTTTTTTTATTTGGGCTCTACGTGCTGCAATCTAGGCAAATTTATGCAAATTACGTGTTGTGAAATATTCAATTATGCAAACCTTTGCAAAACCTGCATATCAAATATAAGGAGTTAAAGCTAAAAAAGTATGTCTGTGTTCAAGAAAGTTACTTTAGCATGTGTCGTAAGCAATCCCGCGTCCGTGGAAACTGAAGTATGGTACTCCTTATAATGAATTAGACACTTTTTTTTATGCTAAAAAATTGTGAGACCCTGAAGGTCTGAAGTGCCAAAACGGATAATGTTGCTAGTAGTTTGGGAGGTCGGTTCGCACAATCCTATACACACGTTTTCTGCATGATTGTCACTATTAATATACGATTTTGGGAGACAATACTGTAAATTAAGCAATGAAGCAATCCCACATCAGAGAACGAAGTATGGTGCCCCTTATAAGTAATTAAACATCATTCCCTAAAGTTGTGTTTTGGGGCATAAAGACTTCATCAATTAATATTGACTTAGGGGGCATATTTATTTTCTAGTCCAAACATTGACTTGACTGAAACATGCCCCCTAAATCTTCATCTTCTCTCTCTTAAGTTCTCTGTTTTACCCTCTCTCATCTCTCTCTCTCTCTCTCTCTCTCTCTCTCTCTCTCTCTCTCTATCTCTCTCCCTCTCCCTCTCTCTCTCCCTCTCCCCCTCTCTCTCTCCCTCTCTCTTTTTCTTTCCTATTTCTTTCACCTCTCTTTTTGTCTCTCTCTTTATATCTCCCTCATTCTAGCACCTTCTCACGATATCTCTTCCTTTCTCATTGTGTCTTACTCTTTCTCTCACATGCACAGTTCTGGTGAAGGGAAGTGTCCTCTTCGCCGGAACCAGTCCTCGAGGAGGGGTTTTGGCGAAATCCTATTAGGGTGTTTCGTACCTAGCCTACCACGGAACGATTCGTGGATCGACCACGAAATTTGGAACCCTCGAGGTCTAAGGTTCTGGGAATAACGCGAGAGAGGGAGGCAGCTAAAAGAGATTTCCAGAGAGATGTACATCTAAAGGGAAAGAAAGATCTACGATGAGAGAAATAAAGATCTACTGTGTTAGAGCGATAGATCTAGAGAGAGAAAGCGAGAATGGGAGAGAGAATCAGTGAGAAAGAACGATAAATAGAGATAGTGAGAAAGAAAAAAAAGAAAGAGAGGGAGAGAGAAAGTGTGTAAGGTGGTCGGTTGAAAATGGTGGTCGAGAATGTTGGTGATGGTCGGAAGTTTTGGAGGTGAAGAGAGAAAATGAAGATTAGGGGGCAATTTTCAATCAAGTATATTTTTGGCTAAGAGATAAATATGCCCCTAAGTCAATATGGACTGATTCAGTCTTTATGCCCCACAACATTTTCTTTATGCCCGAAAGCTGAAGCGTTTTTTTTAAATTAAAAAAACAAGTTGTATTTTTTTTGAGAAATCGACTACGATTCACGTTAGTCGTTACAAGGCATTGATACATCATGAAGATGTGATGAGCACGATAACCGCTTAATTTAAACCATAATGAAAGAGGCCTAAAACCTGACAAATTTATTACAATATTTATTTTATATATTGTCTAAATTACAAGGGATAAATTTTGATGGCAAACTGCTTCCACTGAGACTCGATCCCACGACCTCATGGGCTTAAGAGGGGTATCCAACCGTTACACCAAAGGGTGGTGGACGACAAGTTGTATTTTGTCTGGTTTAAAATCCAACATTTGCATTTTGTCAGGCTAAAATCCAAATACTTGTATCTTGTTTGGTTAAAAACTCAATATTTTTTGTAACTATTCTGCAAGCAGTTGCAACCCGATTGCAACCATTTTCTAACCCTCTTGCAATAAGTTACAATTTTGTCCAATCAATTTTAATTTTTTTTATAAGCAGTTGCAAATTCCGAAAGTTCTACGACAAGTCGATAATTACATTGGATGCCAATCATTTTCTAACCCTTTTGCAATAAGTAGCAATTTTTTCCAATTAGTTTTAACTTTCTTGTAAGCTGTTGTAAATTACGACAAGTCCACGATTACAAGGGACACCTTTTGAACCTCCCTTACACCAAATTTCCCCTTAATTTCAATATTTGGAATTTTGAATCAATTTTCCTATTTTTCGAATTTTAAATGTTGGTAAAATAAAAATGTGGTGCCCTCATGATATCCTAAATCGTAAAACCCTCACGCAGAAGCTTCATCTTCCCGCCACACTCTCTTCTCCTCAACACTAATTCCTTCTTCTTCATTCTCTCCGTGTCTTTCTCTCTCTATCAGTATCGAAGAAGCAATGGCATCCGAACCAGACATGAGCAGTTGGACAGATCTTCTTCATTCATCTACGAAACTTCTTGAACAAGCTGCTCCTTCAGCTCAGTTTCCTCCTTTACAGGTTCTTACCTTTTTCATTTAGATTTTACATCACAATCAATTAATTTATTCATTCTAGGTCTAAAACCCTAAATATTGTTGTCCTCATTTGTTTTAAATTCTTTGTTTCATGCTGTTAGAGGAACTTAGATCAACTTGAAGCACTCTCAAAGAAGCTCAAATCAAAAGCCCTAAGAACCGAAGCTCCTGCTCAATCTAATTCTGCTACGAGGTGACCTAATTTCTACCTTTTTTTTGTAAGATTTATTCAATTGTTTTTGTTTATGAACTTTCTTGTTTAGTTAGGTTTTGATTGTAGTTGAGTGGAATGGAGCATAACTTGATCATCTTGTTTAGTTAGGTTTTGATTGTTTTTATTTAGTTATTTAAGTTCATTCTACTTGAATCATAACAGGCTATTAGCACGCGAAGGAATAAACGCGGAGCAACTTGCACGCGATTTGAAGTCTTTCGAGTTGAAGGTAAGAAGCACTTGATTTGTTTAGTGTCTTGAATATTCATAATACCTTTTTGAAGTTGGAACTCATTCATAAATGAAAACAAGGATTAGAAAATCATGACAAGTGCAAAGATGTCTAATTGAATATCCAAAATCCGAGTTTACGAGAAATACATAATAAAGGTCAAGTCTATTTGACCCAAGAAACAGATACTCGACCTGAAATTTAGTTGAGCTCTTAGCGATGATGATTCGTACAAGTATCCAACTTAAGATGTGGAAAATGCTATTCAGAAATTTGCTCATTAGTTATGTCAGAATGTTTTTTTATTGTGATTAATTGTTAATTCAGTAAGAAAAACTTTTAGTCTGAGTAGAGAAAGGCTGTAACTGTGACATAATATTTTTACGGTTATCCTTTATTACTTCCAATTACAATGAAAACAAAAATTTATATAGTGTAAAAGTACAAAGGCGTGCTCAGACACTACATTCTCGAGGATCTCTAGGTTTCCTTAACGAAACTGTCCAACTTATGTTGGGGGATTATTAACCAAAAAGACGACACCCCTGAAGATGTCTACCTGCTGAGACAACAGCTGTTTGATATGTTTATTTTCTTACTTATCAAGTTCTTTTTGTCTAACATGTTTACTTATGTTTTTTTTTTCTTGAAGACGAAATTTGAGGATGTTTTCCCTGCAGAGGCAACAAGCGTTGAAGAGTATTTGCAGCAGGTAGCATTTACTTCCATCATTTATCAAAACCTCTATTTTTAAAAGTATATTTTGTACCAGATTAATAATGTTTTGTCATTTATTTTTCTTAATTATTAAGAATAGATGTGCTGATAGAAAAGGTAAGTGTAAGATTTTTTTTTTTTTTTTTATCACTGATTGTGTGGCTCAAGTACAATGGAATATGGTCTTTGCTCCAAACCGTGCTCTCCCATGCAGCTATATATAAGTGGGAGATGCCACGTTTGAACATCTGCCTAGCAGAAGTTGGATGGGCATGGTTTGTCAGAAACGCTCCAGCAGCTGGTGAGTCGGCTGATTCGGACAGTTTACTCACCAAACCTTTGACTTGGGGGTCTAGCATACCGGCGTGGCTTGGGCAACCTTTGACCAATATCAGATTCAATAGTTATTCGTCGAGTTAAGCCCGAGCCGAACTACTTAGGTCACGATTCACAAAGACCGTGTTTACTTGCCGAAGAATGATATAACGTGTTTAATAGATGAGGTGCACTTATTTTGATTAATCTTCCTTCGAGATTCAATAAGCCATGTTATTGTTCTAGCAGCTAGCGGAATAAAATTATTCAGACTACCTTAGCCTAAAAAGTACTAAACACTACAGGGTCAGAAGGAACATAAGAAAGGGGAAATGCTGAAAGAATAACATACATGGACCTTCCTGAATATCTGTTAGATGTTGAAAAAATGCCTTTACGGTTTATACTATATTATTAGTAGACTGAGGTTCCACAAAGTGCTTTCACTTGAGTTTTGCACGAATTACTATATTCTTATTGAAGTTAAAACTCCCTGTTATATGTCGATGGTAGTGTATTACTATTTCATATTAGTGTCATGGATGATGACTCAGCATTGACTAAAAGTTTCATATTTGCATCTCAGGTTCATGAGATGGCCATGGTAACGGCTATCCAGGAAGCTCAGAAGGATAATCTTAGAAGCTTTAATGATTACATGGTGAAGGTTTTGGAGGTTAGTATGCTTCACTTGGTTCATTTGCATTCGTTACTTTGGTTGCATTGTGTCATCCTTCTCTTTTTTACTTATTATTGTATCTAAACTTGTAAGAGGTACTGAGGTAGCAAAATGAAGTCAAGACAAATCATCCATTTATAACGAAGAGTTTTTATGTTCTTATTTATACATGTAGGAGGATTGGCAAAAAGAGAAGTGGGATTTTCTTCAAGGCTTGAGCCGTCTGTCAACGTTACCCAGGACAAATAATAGTGCATTGGGCACTGTTGCTACTCGTACGGGTCAAATCGCTTCAATCACTTCCAGTCCGCAGGTCTCTGCTTCTCCATCTAATATGGAGCACGAGCCTCTTGCTAACGTGCCTATCCTCGAAAAGAAGGCTGCAGCGTATGCCGAGGTTGTGAGAAAGCTCAACGATGCTAGAGAAAGAGCCTTGCCGTTTAAGGTAAGCTTTGTCTTTGCAGTCCATCAATAACGGTTGAGGAACTTCCTTGCGTTCTTTGAGCTTTTCAACCTTTGTTCTGAGTGATTATTGTCCCCTCTATGTTCTTTTGTTATATTACTTTGTGCACTTCTAGTCACTCAATTTACTGAATTTCGTTGGAGTTGTTTTATTTAGCACCTTATTCTTGTTCGTCCTGGTTAGCCTGCTAGTGCTTTTAGGGGAGCCTATGAAACTTTGGGTCTCAATGTTTCTGGTGGGAAATCAGTTAGCATGCAGAAAATCTGGCACTTAATTCAGGTATTTTCTCCAATTATTGCCTATGCCTACATTTGACAACTGTCATTTCATTGGAATTTAGTCATACACTGATTCTTGATCGTTTTTATGTCGTTCTGTATAGTTGTTTATTTTGAAACTTCAACGTTATTGGTCTTATATGTTTAATGCAGACACTGGTAGGCGAGGATTCAGTTGTTAAATCCAACGTCTCAAGGAAGATGTCATTAGTAATTGGTGCAAGGAGGCACTTGGAATGGGGACACGAAAAGTATATCCTTGATACTATTCAAAGCCACCCTGCCCAGGTAACAATTAATTCATCGATTATCTGTTCGTGGTCCAAAACTAATTTACAAAATCAATTTAACACTAACAATAATGTTCATATATTTCACATTAGAGGCTGTTTTTCAGGCTAATTCTACAGCCAAACTATGTATGTCTGAGTATTGCTCAAACTATATGTATTGTATTATTCTATAGCCAGCAATAGGGGTAAAAACTCCCGGTTCTTGTTTCTTTGTATCTTTCCTGTATAATAGAACACATTCTTTGAGGTCCTTTACTGTTAGCATGATGTAAACATGTTTGGGAAAGATTCAGAGTCTAACTTTAAGCAGAAGTATTCCCCAAGCTCAAAGTTCTTCAACTGAGCTGCTCTTATTAATAACCATGAGATAACACTCAATCCATAAGCTGTCTTAGCCTACTCACCGGGACTATCCTTAAATTGATGTGGGGAAGAAGGACATCCTTCTCTCCTAAGATTTCCTAAATCTAATTCTAATTCTAATCGATACTTGACAAGTCTTAGTTGTAAATTAGACATCCTAATCAAACTAGTACTATTCTAACTTTAACGCAAGAAATAAAGTAAAAGTAATACTAATAACTAAAGTACACTATTGTAGAGATTTCAATTGTCTTTTTAGGACGGCTTCTCTACCATTCCACATTTTGATTCACGCAATATGTCGATAGTCTTTTGGCATGGTCATTCTTAAGTTGATTGTAGAGATTTTAAATATCTGGTATCAAGAAATGAACGTTGAAGACCAACACTTGAGACTCTTACGACTACTCGATGAGACTCTTCTCATGTTTCATGCGTAAACACATCTCTCATTGATGGCATGCAACTTTCACCTTTTATTTTCAGCTCAACCTATGTGAGTGCAAGCTTCTCCATGATTTAGTTTCATTCTCCAGGTTCTCTTTTTTTGGAATGTTTGAATGAACATATTACATATAATAAAGATAAAACTGTACAATGGCATGGGATTTTTCCTACAATCTGGGGAAACTCAAACAACCAATAACTCTGTTCCTTTACTATAGCTTACTCACTTATTTGTACATGCCTGCTTCTTTTCTGTTACTTATCATCTTTATTATTTAGTTTAAATAAAAAAGCAACCTTAGCCACTTCTGCCTTTGGTTAAAATATGTACTTTCTTTTGGAAGAAGCAAAATATCTGGTTCTTACCTCTAATTTTTCTTCGGTAGGCTGCTCTTGGTGGGGTTGTTGGGAACTTGCAAAAGATTCGTGCATTTCTTCGGGTTTGTAAATTTATTTCTAGATGCATTTCTTAATGGTTTACATGTAGCGGTTTGGGTGTTGATGTCTATTGGTTCCTATTATTTTTTTGCAGGTTCGCCTGAGGGATTACGGGGTGCTAGATTTTGATGCAGGCGATGCTCGTAGGCAGCCTCCTGTTGATACTACTTGGCAGCAGGTTCTCAAATCTTCATTCTAGTTGTAGTTTCTTTTCCAGAATCTCCACTTCTCATCTCATTGATAGGCTTATAGTACCGTTGGTCCATGTGGCTGTTTGATCATTCGTGGCTTGTCTTAGGTCTGAACCGTAAGAGGGTATACAAGAGTGACTGGATTTTGCCTATTGTTATCTTTTGCTAGTTCTTCAAGATCATCTAAAACCCACCTCGTAATACTTTATTTTGAGAGTGAAACCATGTGCATTGCTTAAAATCTCACCGCATCTTTTTTAATGTTGCCACCTACCAATTCGCCAGTGTATTTGATAGTCCATAGGTCCATTTCCTCAAAAATTTGTACTATGCACAAAATTGGTCTTTCGCTTGTTTAATTATTTGCACGTGGACACCAGGAGCACTGTAACCTCACACAGACAAATATATACATATATTTACAGGATAAATTTATGTAGATAGTATCGTCAAAATTCTGAAAGGAGTAACCAGAAAGCTATATGTCAATGGATTGCATTTTTCATTTTTAACCAGGCTTAACGCTTCTTTGTCGAGGCTTACTTGACGTTTGACTGCTATCTCTGCATAAACCCCTTTTCATGATTGCATTTTTAAAGAAGATTGACCATTTAAAGAATGCCATTTGGACAGAAAGCATTAATATACACTTATATCATATTTTTCCTACATAATTTGATCAAACAACTTCATTGCTGATTCTCTTACTTGATTGCTTGCAGATTTATTTTTGTTTAAGAACTGGTTACTATGATGAAGCAAGAAATGTTGCATTATCATCTCGTGTTTCACAGCAATTCGCTCCTCAGGTACTGAGTTTTACTTGCTGACCATTTTAGTTTCCAGACGATGGGCTATCTTCATGCTGTTGTGGTAAACTGTTTGCTATGTGGCAGCTTGCTGAGTGGATTTCTAGCGGAGGTATGGTGTCCGCAGATACTGCAGCCGCTGCTGCAGAAGAATGTGATAAAATGTTGAGAATGGGAGATCGGGCTGGCCGAGCTGGGTATGACAAAAAAAAGTTACTACTATATGCTATCATATCTGGTTCCCGTAGACAGATTGACTGGTTGCTTAGGGACCTTCCAACACTTTTCAATACCATAGAGGACTTCTTGTGGTTCAAGCTTTCAGCAGTACGGGATCATCCAGCTTCCTCTTCTGCTATCTCGAATGAGGGCAACGTACCATATAGTTTAGCTGATCTGCAGGTTTACCTTAATAAGTTTGAGCCTTCATACTACACTAAGAACGGAAAGGATCCATTGGTTTACCCTTATGTTTTACTTTTGAGCATCCAACTGCTACCTGCAGTTTTGTACTTATCCAAGGAAACTGGAGAGGGGGGATTTAATATTGATGCAGTTCATATCTCAATCGTTCTAGCAGACCATGGGGTTCTTGCTGATGGTTCTGGAACTGGTCCGAAGTTGGGACTAATGGATGCTTTTGCAGAAGCTGCTAGTATGATTCGTCAATATGGTTCAGCATATTTAGGTTCAGATAACCTCTCAATGGCATTGGAATATTATGCACAAGCTGCTGCAGCAATGGGTGGTGGAGAGTTATCTTGGACAGGGAGAGGAAATAATAATCAGCAAAGACAGAGACACTTGATGCTGAAACAACTTCTAACTGAGTTGTTATTACGAGACGGTGGCATTTCTCTTTTGCTTGGTCCAAGAGGTGCTGGAGAGGAAGGTCAACTTAGAAGGTTCTTAGCAGATAGGAAAACACAACAACAATTTTTGCTTGAAGCTGCCCGCCAGTGTCAGGAAGCTGGGCTATATGACAAAGTGAGTTCCTCTCTTTTCTTTTTCATGACTAACTTGAATCTAGCTGATAAAAATAGTTGAACCGTGGGTGACATAGAGACCTAGTTGGATATCGATATCGGACAGCCGTATGAGGTGAAAAACATGAGTCATATGAGGAGTAAACGACAACCTAACTTACCTAATACGAGGACACAGTATCACACATATTTTCTTGTCTTAGTTCTTGCATCATTTACTTGTTACTTACCATTTTCTACTTTTGGTCAACCACTGTTACATTATGCACAAAACACCGTGGACATTAACCTAGGGTGCTACTTTATGGACCCAAGCATTTTGTTTCTATATTGATCGCCAAGTAGTTCATCTTGATATTATAGCTTGCTTCAGGTCTGCTTTTGTTTTTGCTCGCGAAATTTTATGCTGGCTTCTCCACTTCAGGTTTACTTATTTACCTACTTTGAATTAACCAGTCTGTAGAAATTCAAAAGAGAATAGGGGCCTTCTCAGTGGCGTTGGAGACGATAAATAAGTGCCTCTCGGAATCAATCTGTGCCCTCTCCCGTGGTAGACTAGATGGTGACAGTCAGACTTCTGGTCTCATTCATTCTGGCAATGAGATATTGGAGACATACAAATACTCTACTGAATCTAGGTAATCTTTATACGGCTAAAGTTCTTTGCTTGGTACTTGATATTCTTTTATGTTGTTAAGGTATTCAAAAGCCAGGAAACTATAACTTGATATTTGATAAAGCCTGGCGTTCTTCTGATTCACTCATAGGGCTTGGATATGTTATCCTTTTGAGGCCTATTGCGGACACCTAAGCTCGAAAAATCGGAAAAGGGCTTAGGCGACCAACTGTGAACTAGCTACTAGGCTGGATGTCACCAGGTCAATCGGAACGGTTTATAAATTATAATATATTAGCAATTATAGATATATTCTTTACAAATTCAAACTTATAAAGAAATAAAAAATTTGGGTTTTTAAGCCTTAAAATTAGAAATTTGATGAAAAAAAATGATGTGATGAAGAAGATATGAAGAAGAAGAACAACAGTAGAAATCAAACCATAAGAGTTATTAACCACCAGACTAGAGAGAAAGGGGAAGAACGAGTTAGAGAGATAAAGAAAACGAGTGAGAGTTAGTGAGAGAAACTTACAAGCAAGTAGTAATGGAGGTTGAAACTTTTAAATCTTGAAGAAAGTAAGTAAAGAAGGGTAGAGAGAGAATTTTAGTTGAGAGGGAGAGGCAAGACACCTAAATCGAAGAAAAAAAGTCGATTTTGGAAAAAGAAAATTAGAGCTGTTGAGTCGGAGCCGACTTAGCGCCAGGCCTAGGCGGCTCCTGGGCGGCGAGTAAGTTGGCTTCCAAATCGACTAAGGCTAAGATCCCTAGTCGATTGGTTGTGTGTTCGATTTAGATGAAATCGGCGCCTCGTCATTTTTAATGCTTAGGGGGACACACATTACATGTGCATATACGATTAGTTCGTCTCTTGTTTATTCCCATAGCTAGCAAGAAATTACAATGACCAAAATAATTCTATGGGGTAATCCATGGTTAAAATCAGGCTCCAGGAAGCACGAAGAATATAAAAATATAGGATTTGGTCAGCAAACTGATAGGAACTAGAATTACATTCTCCGTCTCTTGAGCATAATCTTTCTATTAAGTCATTACAAACTGTTATCTCCGCAAAAGTATTTACTTTTCTATATTTTTCTTCTCTGCCTGAAAGTGGGTTATGCTTTCGTGTGCAGCCTTCAAGATAGAGATCATATTTTGGAGGAGCAAACTGTGTTAAGACAGCTTGAAGCAATATTGTTTATTCATAAGCTAGCTAGAGCCGGCCAATATGCAGATGCTCTAAGGGAGCTCATGAAGCTTCCATTCCTCCCACTAGATCCACGAGTACAAGATGTCTCAACTGATGTATTTAATAATTTGTCACCCCATGTTCAAGCGTGTGTCCCAGATCTCCTTAAGGTTGCTCTTAGTTCTATGGACAATGTACCGGATTCTGATGGATTACTACGTGCTCTTCGGACTAAGGTATGTAAGCTTTTGACTTCATTAGAAAGAGAAGTGCTATATGGACCACATGACAAGACAATATTGATTGGTGTATACCATGTAAGAGAGCCTTATCTGAAATCACAACTCACAATAAGGAGCTACAGTCATTAGCTAATATGGCACGTACAGATCAGCTACTATGTTTATCGGTGAATGTGCTCATAGTAGGATTATTTCTATTCGAATTCTTTGCCTCTGATGTTTCATTCTCCAGTTTCAGGGTTCTCTTTCCTTGTTTAAATATTGGCTCTGGCGTATCATGTGTTTAAGTTTTGAAATCTGATTTTAAGACACCATTTCTAGTATTCTCTTCTGGACTGGATTATAAACGATTCCCTTTGAGATTAAACTCAACTTGATGACAACGGAATTCATGATATTGGTCTATTCCTACCATAGTAAAAATGGTAGAAAGTATGCTTTTATGCACAGTCATCTATTTTCTTGCCCCTCCATCATATGAAAGTACATTCTTTGCGGTCTTGCTTCCTTTTGTTATTTACCCTTTTCTATGAGTGAGGATCTGCTCTTGATCGTAACAGAATATGAGTATCATTTTGTTTAGAATTAGGGTGATTGTGGTGCCAAAGAGTCTTTCCCATCTCTTCATTTTGCCATCCCATAAGTCGGACACTGACCATGATTACGTTATACTGTTTTCTGTCACTTTTTCCCTTTGGTGAATTTCTGACCTAAAAATGCTTCCACTTGCTCTTGCAGATCGCAAATTTTGTGGCGAACAATATGGCAAGGAATTGGCCTCGTGATTTATACGAAAAGGTTGCGCGTACCTTATGAAGCATACTAAATGTTTAGGTAATCTGTAATAGGTATGAGATATATCTGGTGTACTTCCTATATTTAGTTTGTCGGAATCAGACTACTAGTATGAAACAATTGTGTACAAAAAGGCAGTCCTGAAACAAAACAAACTTGATTGTCCGTGGAAGTAGACCTTTCGGTAAACTTTTTTCTTTCTTAAGTTGAATTTTGAATGTGATTATAACCTTTTCAACCGTTTTCCGATATCCACTCTCTGGATGATAATAGTAAGACAAGTTTGGCTGTTTTTTTTTTCTGTTTAACTGTATCGGTTATACAGCTGTTTTACCGATATACACATACAAAATAATATTCTACTTTCCTTTTCTGATACATTGCAGTCCCTACTACACTTGGTTGTGGGAATTCGGTTCCTTCCAGACACAGTTAAGCAAAAAAAAAAAAAGGAAAGCTAGCCAGTGGCCAACAGAGTGCCGGAACCCTACTCTTTGTCATTACTACGTCGAAATCTTCTGAAATGGTAGCTGAGTTTTGTGACAACTTCTATAAGGAACCTTCTGTTGTAATAGGTATAGAAGTTCTGTTATTGTTCTCTCTGGAGAGGTAGAATGAGGAGAGAGAGTTGCTCGTTTTTGGGAATGGTGTGACATTTGGGTCTTGTTTTAAATGATTTGGAAATGAAAAACAGATACTTGGGGGTTATATTGAAGGGGGATCTCCCTCTGGTTTGTTTTCAAAATGTTTTTTGATTTTTTTTTCATTGATGCCAAGGTCCTTGGGCCCATATATTGGACCAAATATCAAAAATTTGGAGGAATTAATCAAAGAATTAACTTTTATCTCACCTTAATCTACCAATGATTCCTTTACCCGCACCCTGTCAGTTGCTATACACATGGATTAGTCATTAATTTGGAGGCTGGTAGGTTGGTTAGGAGTTCTAACCAAATAGCTTAAACTAATATGGAAAATAAGTGAAAGAAGCAGCAAACATTTTATATCTATTATATAAAACAGAAGGGAAAACGATGACTGGGACAAACATCCTTATTTAATTATGCATATTGTCTAGAAGCCCCTCTCAAAATTTAAAATATAGTCCTTTACTTATTTAAAAAACGATAATCCTTTCTTTCTTAGAAATAAAATAACTAATTTAAGAAAAAAAGAAACAAAATTAATTTCAAGGGTTAAAGAAAGAAATTAAAATCTCTCTCTCTCAATAAAATAATAACTAATTTAAGAGAAAAGAAACAAAAAAATAATACAAAAATAATAATAACTAATAAAAAATCTCCCTCTCAATAAAATATAACAATAAATTTCGTAACATTTGATTGATACAAGTGTTCGTGCCTTAGGGCACGGGATATACCCTAGTTATTACTTAAATCAACAAACTTAATATCTTTTTGTAATTTTGTGCAGTTAATTCTTTCATTTTCTTTTTAAAAAAAATTAAATTTGTGTGAATTGTTTTTCTTTTTTTTTTGTTGAGAAATCGACTACTATCTACGTTAGTCGTTACAAGGCATTGATACATAATTAAGATGTGATAAACACGATAATTATGTAAGTTAAACTAATATTTAAAGAGGCTTAAAGCCCGACAACAAAGAGCCCAAAGCCCGACAACATGTACTTCATTTAGTGCCTAAATTACATGGAATGAATCTTGGTGATAAACTACTTCCATCGAGATTCGATCCCAAGACCTCGTGGCCTTAAGGGATGTCCTCCACTACGACAAAGGGTGGTGGATGTAGACGGTGAAAAGTCTACGGGTCGGAAGTCAGAAGGTCGGTAGCTGAAACGTCTTCTGGAATTCCAAACGTCGAGTTCTTGATTGATGGGCACCAGCAACGTGTGAAAGAAACCTGCAAAAGAAGGTGAACAGACACAAACAAACCCGTGAAGGCTTGGGGGGACACCGGGATGGTGCCTGCCAAGGGCCCTCCGACGGTCAAGTCAGCAAAGTATTACAATGAATAATAAACGAAAAGCCGAGGGTATAACCGTTGATGTATAATTGGAGAGTGGCTAGGCTCGTAGAGTGACCGGAGTTCGAATCTACAGGAGTGAAATGATCAGAAGTATGAGAGTAGATGTTACCAGTAGCGTCGAGCAAGAAGAAGGTTGTGATCTCCTCGAAGACGTCTGGAAGCGTCGAGCAGGAAGCGTCGAGCCGGAAGCGTCGAGCAGGAAGCGTCGGGCAGGAAGCGTCGAGCAAAGATAAGCTTTAACACCCTTGAGGCGTCTAGTAGTGTCCATGACCAGAACCAGATGAACTTGTATGCAAACGTCTCAAGAATAATCGAAGAACAGAGGGCGAGTGGAGAAGAAGAAGTTGTATGAGTTGCTTTGCTCTCTATTCGATGATCTGAGAAATGAAAGTGCTCCTCTTTATATAGGCTTGAGGAGTGATCCGTTGGGAGGAGTAAAGGCTGACCATTACGGAGTAAATGCATGTTAAGATACATAGGATATGGTGACGTGTACACTGGTTGTACATGCACAACGGTTGTGCATGTTCTCTGGCAACTACTCTGATTGTGCATGTGCATGGTCTCACATTTATGTGAGACGTTACCATGTTATGCATGTCAATAATGGGGGAATATTCGTTGCTGGGGTTACGTTGACCAAGTCTGATATCTTTGTCATTACGGATATATTTGACATGTAGAGTATCTCTTCATTAAATAATCTCTTACACGTGGTACGTGGAGATATAGACGTGTCGAGCGCCAGACGTGTGGAGATTCGGGCGTGTGGAGCTTTGTGCACGTGGAAACTCTTTGCACGTGATTGGGCCTTGACACGAGTTTTAGGGTCTAGTTGACGAGTGCCCATTAAGAGACTTCTGGGCTGGGCCCAAACAAGGACAAGCGAGCCGGGTTGGGCTTGACGTCTCGATGGACATTTTATCGTAGAGGGCCCAGGTGTAGTTTTTGGTCAACACAGTGGACTATGTGAGTTGTTCTTGAGATGTGAGTTTTTGTGAAATTTATATATTTAGGAGCAATTTTACATTATCTTTCTAACAAGATCCACTTTCGATACTTTTTTCTAAAAAATCCTAACAAAATGGTGTTCTTTTTTATTTTTTTTCTTCTGCATACTGAGTTTGCAATATTCCAGACTCAGTTTGAATTTGCGTTTTGTAAACAAAGTTTGCACAAGTTTATAGTTGTGAACTGAGTTTACAAGCAAGCTCTTGTAAGCTCTGTTTACGCTTGCAACATGGGTTTGCAAAAACTCAATTTGTAGATTTCGCAAAAACGATTTGCAAATATCACAAAATTTGTTTGCAAATCTGCATAGAAATACAAAATAGAGAGAAGAAGAAAACTGATTTGTATATCTTCAGTTCAGGGAGCAAATTCATAAATTGATTGGAAAAAGAAAAACTCGAATAGATCTACAAATTCGGTCTTCATGCAACTCTTTCACGGTTTCTCTCTCTTGTGAACCTGAATGACAAACGTATAGTTTTCTCTCTAGTGAACCTGAATGAGAACGATAAAAGAGATGAACCGAGTAAGAAGATTTGAAGAGTTAGAATAATCATCGAACAAGAATAAATAAAAACCCTAAAAATTTCAAGGTTTTTTAGAGAGAAAATGAATTTTAATGTGTAAGGGCATTTTAAGAAAAAAATAGAAAATGACCTAATTGTTGATTAACCCATTTTATCTTAATTTTTTTTATATCATTTGTGACAACTTTTAGTTAATTGAAAAAGACTCTTGTTTTTTTTCCGGTTATTATAAATAACTGTTTGATCAAAACAATAATTATTTTTACTTATTTTCTACCTATTAAACTATCTGTTTCATATCAAATTGATTAGTCTGGATTTCTTCCAAACCTTATTAGTCTTTATAGAAACGTATCATTTTGTGAAATTTCTGGAGGAGAACATTATATTCAGCACTGACGACTATAAGGTGTCGTTTGGCAACCAAAAGTATAAGTACTTTTGCTTGCGGTAGAAGTTATTTTGCTTCAGAAAAAACAAAAAATCATCATAAATATGTTTGGGGAAAATGTTATTTATAAATAAAAAAAGTCAAAAAATTAGTTTGGAATGTAATCACTTTTTTATTTTCTTTTTCACATGAAGATATTTGATTTCAATTAAATTTATTATGATCTTCGTGATTACTCTTTTGGAAGAGGTGATAGTGGTGTTGGTGGTAGTGGTGGAGCCTTTGAGGATGGTGATGGAAGCGGTAGTGGTTTGATGCGACTGAGGTGTGGTGGAGGTATGATGGTGCTGGCGTTGGCGGTGGTGGTGGAAGTATGATGGTGGTGGAGGTATGAGATGAGTTTAGGGCTTAAGGATAGTGGGGGATGTATGAGGATGGTGTTGGTGGTGGTACGACGACGGTGGTGGTACGACGACGGTGGAGGTACGACGACGGTGGAGGTGGTTGAGATATAAATGATGGTGGTGGTGGTGATTGAGATACAATGGTGGTGGTGGTGGAAGTACGGTGGTAGAGGTACGATAGTGATAGAGGTACGGTAATGGTAGAAGTGTAGTGGTGGTTGAGATACAATGGTAGTGGAGGTTTGAGGTGTGGTGGTGGTGGAAGTGTATAGTGGTGGTGGAGGTGTATAGTAGTGGTGGTACAACAGTGAGGTGGAAGTTTAGTTGTGGTGGTACAACGGTGAGGTGAAAGTTTAGTTGTGGTGGTAGGGAGGAAATAAACAAAGAAAAAATTTTGGTTAAGTAAAATTCGTGTACATGTTTAAGAAAAGTTGCTTAACTTTAAAGTCAAAATCTAAAAATATGAACTTTAAAAGAAAGTCAAATTTTAATTTAAGTGAAGTCAGAAAGTTTTACGTTACCAAACTAGTTTTTCTTACTGTACTTTTCTATTTAAATAAGTAAATAAATAATTTTAACTTTTAGTTGCCAAACGACACCAAACTAGTGTTGGATTACCACCTTCTTAAGTGAAACTGTCAATTTGATTCATCGAAGACCGATTTTTTTTTTTGCAGTACCAGAGGTCGAACTTCGCTTTCAAACATTTTATAATTAGTGTTGATGAATACAATTCCACTCATTACAGCAACAAAAAGAAAAAGATTCCAGCCCCCAACCAACAGATCTAAAAAATACTCAATAAAATATTTGCACTTGCAGAGGACAACTCTCACAAACCTAGGTCCAATCTTTTTTCTCTATACATATACTATTCTAAAATCCTAAGGTACCTCAAACTAAAGTCCTATGCACAAAAATAACTCATTTTAAATCAATGAATTAAAATCACTTTAAAAAGAAAATAAGAATGCAGAGATAGTGTCCTTAGTCTATATTAATTTTTTCTATTCTCTAATTTATTTCATGTTTTAGTTTTCGCAACACGTTATCAACACGATTCGTTTTTTTGCTGTGTGATCTTATGAGGATGTGTTTTAAATAATCCCACATCGGCGGTGAGACGAAGTGTGATACTTCTCGAAATTAAACACCTTTTTCTAGTGAGGTCTTTTAAAACTGTGAGGTCTAGCCGTGCCAAAACAGACAATATGAGTAGCAGCTTAACATGTTATCGACATGATTCACTTTATTATGATACGGTACTGAGAGAAAGTATCAACAATCTCACATTGCTGGTGAGACGGAATTTGATGCATAGGTTAAACTCTTAACTTTTAGAAATCTTGGATACCTAGGGTTAGACGTACAGAAAACACACATGTTTATTTAGTAGGCTCTAGTTGGTAGCATTAGTCAAGGTCAAAAACTATCAACTCTGATAGACAGCAAAAAAGTCAAAATAGAAGCGTCAGCCGCCCTAAATTCATGAAGCTGAAAGCGTCAAAGAAGAAGAAAATAAAGACTCTGACTTTAAGTCTTCCTTAGAAGAAGCTCAATTCCAACTTCGTTTTGTTCTTCCGACGACTTTCTCTATCCATTTTATGGTGTTCCATTGAAAATATACAACATTTTTTAGGGTTTCATCTTCGACTTTTAACTCCCTCTTCTCTACGATTTTAGACGACAACAACTACGTTGATCTAGGAATTACTTGGAAGAAGAACAATTCTTTTATACCAGACAGTTCAGCGAATCAAGGTTTTTTTTGTTGTAGCTTTTTAGTTCTGAACTTTTAGTACATGGGAAGAAATGGGGATTTGTTCAATTTTGGATTTCTGTGCTTGATTTAGTTTTGGAATTCGAAAAAAACTAGGGTTTGTTGTACTTATAGTTCGATTGTCTTTGAATTTACTTTGACTGGGTAGTTTATGATTTAGACTTTGATGCTGGAGTAAAATAATGGCTCTTAAGGCTTCTCCATTGAAAGCTGCTGAAATTGCTATTCAATCGATAGGGTTAGGTTATGATATTGCTGAAGATCTTCGACTTAAGTATTGTAAGAGAGATCATTTTTCTGATCCACGTTTAATTGAGCTTGATAAAGATTTAGGTCGAGATATTGTTCTTCCTGGTGGGATTACAGTTCAAAATGTTTCTAAATCAATAAAATGTGATAAAGGTGAACGGATGCGGTTTAGCTCTGATGTTCTCTCTTTTCAGCAGGTTCGGATTCTTCATCTTCTCCTACTACATAGTTTCCCAGTTTAGTTTTGTTGTTTCTGAGTGATACTTGGAAATTTATTGTTATCAAATTCATATACAGTATAATTCAGCATATTCTAACAGATTTTTCGCACCCTTGATCGATCTGGATTTCTTATCTGATTGATAGAAGCCCTTGATTGTCCCTCTCCTTACAACTTGGATTTATACTTGATACATTGCTAAGATTCTCATAAGAGTGCAAAAATCCAAAAGAAATCTGTCTAAAGGGTAATAAGTATCCATTTGTAGTTAACTACATACCCAAATATGGTGCATTCGGAAACTCATGTTAGCTCGTTTTGGGCCACCTTCTACTTCTTATCTAGTTCTCGACCCCAAGCGCTTTATTGTATGCAATAACAATAGGGACCATGTATTGATAGATGGTCAAAGGTCAACGTTTGGACACGAATACACATAACGTAGTTGCCCATTGATATTGACCAGAGGTTATAGTACATATGTACACAAATTAACAGGGCTTACCCGAATGGAACATGAATCAAATTGACTAAGAATATATTGATATTAGCAACTTCTTGTAAAAGTAAGAGGACAAAAAGTGTTGGGGCGAACACCTCGAAGACGTTTGTAAGCATTTGACACAGGTAGTTTTATAGTTCGAAGAGATGGTAAGAGATGAATTTCATTGAAGTACTAAAAGAACTGTTTGTCTTCCAAAGGAGGCTAGCATTAGGAAGAGCTATATGACTAAATTGAATCCTAGGTAGCTCTTAAATAGTTAGGATGAGGTGCATTTGACACAAGTAGTTTTATAGTTCAAATTCGAAGAGACTGTCAGAAATGAATTTGATTGAAGTACTAAAAGAACTATTTGTCTTCTGAAGGAGTCTAGCTTTAGGAAGAGCTATATGACTAAATTGAATCCTCGGTAGCTAGTTAGGATGAGGTGCATTTGACCTATCTGATAGCTTACGAACTAATATGAACAGTGACTGAAAATACCCTTGATGTAAATAAGAACACGATTGACGACTGAAATACTCACAGAACTCATTGACCCCAACCTCATGAAATTCTGACTTGATTTTGACCGACAGATACTTGAGATAAATCAAATCTATAATAGGCTATGAAAAGATCCTTATGCTGAGTGTAAACTACCTAGTTCCAGTATCTAACACATAAACAGAGTAATGCTGATTACATCAGCTGGTGACCTTTCGAAGTGGGAATCCTGTTTCTATTAAACATCTCACTTATGCCTACATCTTTGGTTTCCTAACGTCTGATAACGATACAGTATTTAGTTTCTCATAAGCTGTTTCCTAGCAGTTGTCTTTGAATCTAATGTAAGTTATTAACTCCATCCCCTGTAAATAATGCAAAACACATGTTACTCCCATATGGGTCACTTATTGTAAGTTTCAATACCATCCAGAAAGAGGATGTTCTGCACTTCTGTGTGGATTGTACGAGGAAAATCTCAAACGTATTTGTTAGTATTGCATCTTGTGATGCTGAAACATGTACTGTAAAATTGTCTCTTTATAAGATTTGTTAGCAATTACTGTAGTACTTAATATCATATCTCCAAGGATGCACATGGGCTTGGTTGTATTTTGAATATAGTAATACTAAGCAATGACCTAGATTGCTTGACAAGCGGTTTCATTTTCAGATGTCTGAGCAGTTCAACCAAGAAGTATCTTTGTCTGGTAAAATCCCCTCTGGCCTGTTCAATTCTATGTTCGACTTTTCGGGTTGTTGGCAGAAAGACGCAGCCAACACCAAGACCCTTGCCTTTGATGGTTGGTCCATTACATTGTACTCTGTTGTGTTAGCAAAATCTCAAATTGTTCTTCGTGATCATGTTAGAGAATCCGTTCCCTCGTCTTGGGATCCTCCTGCATTGGCAAGGTGAGGCTCTAAATTCAATAGTTCAATGTTCTTTGCTTTAAATGCTTGAATCAATGCAGACATAGTTTTTATGTACTTTTTTTTCTGCTCTTACGGGGATCTGATTCAAAACAGTGCTTGTTTACTCTTTATTGTGTAAATCTAATTGTCTTCAACAACATATCTTGTCCAGTGGTTATTAAAACTTATGCATCTCTTATACTATTAGTTATACACTTTCATGTTGATCCATTAAAATATATGATCACATCGTTTATATGTGTTTAGGTTTCTTAAAGAGCTTTTGCATTTTGTTGGTTAACTCCAGGTTCATCGAAAAGTTTGGTACTCATATTATTGTTGGTGTGAAGATGGGAGGGAAGGACATTATATATATAAAGCAGCAACATTCATCAAATCTCCAACCTGCTGAGGTACAGAGAAGGTTAAAGCAGATGGCTGACAAGAGATTTCGAGATAGTAATGGACAATATATGGATACTGGGGAAATATATGAGAAAGGAAAGGTGTGTAATGCTAATAGTTCAATTTGTCTGCGAATATCTATAATTAGTAAAATCCTTTTAGTTTAATCTGTGGCTAAGCTATAGGTTCAATGAACATTCATAACTCAAGTAATTATTATTTTTTTTAGTCTGGGGCCAGGGAGCAACAAAGGCTGAGGTTTGTTGATACAAGCCCATCAAGTTCTTACGCACACAAGGAGGTACCAATCATGATAACCTGTTCGACATCCATCTGAATAAAGCTTCTGAGTAATTCAGGGGTAAATTGATATATCTTTGCCCCTAATTTTTCTCATTTCCCCCTCAGGATATTGCAAGCATGCACAAAAGGAGAGGTGGAAGTGATAATAAGAACCTTTCACATAGCGAGTGGATACCCACTGTACAATCCGAGCCTGATGTGATCTCAATGTCCTTCATACCAATTTCATCACTTTTGAACGGAGTACCTGGGAGTGGATTCTTAAGTCATGCCATCAACCTCTATTTGCGCTGTAAGAGACTGGTTTATCTTGTTTGCCTGTTAATTGCAATTTTATATCATACCTGGTTATGTCAAAAGTCAAAATCATATATATCTCTTTGATGCTTGCAAATGAAATTGACAAATGCTTGGTGCAAAACGGGTTATTATGTTACGTAACTAAGATTGAAGAAATGAACTAAATTTGCAACATGAAGACCCATTGAAGAGCAGCTTATATTCATTCACCACTTAGAGGGTACATAAGACAACTTTTTTTATTAGGAACCTTCACAGTTGCTCAACATCTCAAATAGGAGAAAAGTTCAGTGGAGAGCCAGTCTTTCCGCTAATGTTGTGTTTGATAGTCTTCATTTCGTATAAATAGGTGGATTTTAAAGAAGTAGGTTGGTTTGCGTTGTTTGAATACAATTTTATTACATGGAAGTGTGGGTAATCCATTAACTTAAAACTGTGATAGAAGATGTGGTTTTAAACATTTCCACTCGATACACCTCTTTGCTTCTCCCCACGGAATCATTTTCATGGTACTGTGGAATGAATATACCTCCACTGAACCCATTTCTTTGCTAGCATAGAGAACCTAATAACTTAACAATCAACAAGTATTACTATTGACTTTTGAATATTAAGAATACGAAGAACATATGGGAAAGAGATGAAATTAGGGTACGCTAAGAGGGTATATTACTATGCTGTAAGAGGGTAGGGTCTGCTAGGGTATCCTACGATGCTGTAAGAGGGTTACTGAAAGTAAAGTTGCTGTAATGCTAGACTTCGGAGAAGATATAAAATTGGTCATTGCGGTTTAGTGTGAAGCTAGCATTGCTGAAAACGAGGGGTTTACAATTTAAATGGTGAAATAAGTTTGAGCGGAAGGAATTGACGACTGTGGTTTGGTGGTACACTTTTGTCAGTCTAAAGCACCTAAGGTAGTGACTAAATAGGTAACGTGATTCTCCCTTAAAATGCAGTTCGATGGTCTACATTCTGGCGGAAGGTTTATGATGGTCTTGTTATATATGAATAATAAAGTACTTTTGTCTCGAAGTGTATTTGTATTTTGTGTGCATCTAGGTTTTCGTGGACTAAATCCTTTTAAACAACTTCATCCATGAGGTTTTCAATGTCAAAAGCGATAGCCTCTCCTCATTTAGGTTCCCTAGCAGCTCGTCCGTGTCTTGACTCCAGTTCTAAGGGAGACTTAACTATTACATCAGCTGGATGCCTAAATCTCCAGATTCGACATAGGTTGAGCCGGTCAACATGATCCATCACCTCATATTGTATGATCTCGTTAGCTTAATTAATAATTAAATTAAGGTGAATTTAGTTTTAGTGGGGGGGGGGGGGGGGGGGGGGGGGCTCCGAGCATTAAATATTTAGTAAACAGAGTATGTGTTATCAGCTAGGAGAACCTATTAGGCTATTACCTATATCCTATGTAATAATTCTTCCTGCATTAGGTTTCTTCGGAAAAGGAAATTCTTCTAAATATTGGGAAAACAAAATTTTAATTATGTTAGTAATGAGTCTACTCACCTTATCCAAGTCCTGGATCACCTGTTATTATTTATTAATAAGCTCGGTAACTTCTACGTGCAATTATTGCCTTGTGGTATTTGGTAGATAAATTGGTGACCACAATGAAAGATGGTTTGCCGTTTGACTGTTTCGTTTTGGGATGATAATTAGTTATTGGTATTGATCACCACCATGTTTACAGATAAACCGCCAATTGAAGAACTTCATCAGTTCTTGGAGTTCCAACTTCCACGGCAGTGGGCACCAGTGTTTAGTGAGCTCCCCCTTGGGCCACAGAGAAAGCAGCCAAGCACGGCATCTCTACAGTTCAGCTTTATGGGTCCCAAGCTTTTTGTCAATACTAGTCCAGTAAGCTGTTTTTTCTAGTTGTTGCTTTAATTATCGTTTCTGTTCATATATCTTCCAAATATGGCTCGTGGTTTTCTTGAAGGGTTCTTTCACTTGTAGGATTAGGCTTACGTTTTCAAGTTGTCCTCGTGGTCGATCTCTCTGAACTCGTAGATATAGTTGAACCATAAGAAATGTGCTACTAACATTCATAACAATATGGATACTTGTATCTGATACTGGTACGAGGTGTCGGATACAGCGAGTACAAAACCCCAAAAAAGGGATTTGTCCGCATATAAATTTTTTTGGTTCAGTCATAAGTTCTTTCTTCTTTTTTAGCTACGAAGTTTACTTTTGGAGCAAGTTATATGCAATGAAAGAGGTTAACCTTGAGTGATATTCTATGGTCCTAAATTCCTAATGCAATTGCATACAAAAGGTACAAGTATACAGAAGATGTAACATTGTACCCACTGAAGTGACCATGAGTATCTGACACGGCAAAAAGAAACTGAAAGGACTATAGTAAGATAAACTAAATATGATCAAGACTCAAGACCAATAGACCATTCATGTTTACCTTATCAGCATGAGAGATCTTCCTAATTACAAGCAGCAAAGTGTATGCCCTTTTTAGATCTTGGATATCTTTAAGGTGGCTAGTTATATATTTATTATCTCAACACATGGCAGGTTGACGTGGATAAGAGGCCAGTGACTGGTCTTCGACTATATCTAGAAGGGAGACGGAGTAACCGGTTAGCAATTCACTTGCAGCACCTTTCTTCCCTGCCGAAAATCTTCCAACTGCATGATGACCCAAACGGAAACTTCCGCCGAGAAACATATGACCGCAAGTACTATGAGAAGGTCCAGTGGAAGAACTTCTCGCATGTTTGCACTGCTCCCGTCGACTCTGACGAGGATCTCTCCATTGTTACAGGTGCCTTGTTTCAGGTAGCTGATTATGGGCTGAAGAAAATTCTGTTCTTACGGCTCAAATTCTCTACAGTTTCAGGTGCCACTGTAGTTAAGAAGCCAGAGTGGGATGGCTCCCCGGGCCTGACCCACAAATCTGGGATGATATCTACTCTAATTAGTACCCACTTCACATCATCAGCTCAGAAACCACCTCCAAGGCCAGCCGATGTTAACATTAATTCTGCCGTGTATCCTGGAGGCCCTCCAGTTCCAACCCAAGCTCCTAAGTTGCTGAAGTTTGTCGACACAACAGAGATGTCAAGAGGCCCACAGGACACACCTGGTTATTGGGTTGTTTCGGGGGCTAGGCTTCTAGTTGAGAGAGGCAAAATCTCACTTAAAGTCAGGTATTCCCTGTTGACAGTGATGTTACCAGATGATGAGGTGTTGGAATGAAGAGCTGGAGACCTTGTTGGCAATATCCAGTGAAACCCTAAGGTGATGGAGAAAGAAAATCTTAAAATTTTCTTTTCTTTTTGGCATATAAGGCTATGTGGTGTATATCTTGTAGGAAAGAGGTGGATGAAATGAAGAAAACTACAAGGTGAAGGGGATGGGGCAACTGCATAAACAGGATCTGTAATGATTTCTATGTATTATATTCTACTGATTGTTTCTTCTAACTGGAGTTTTTCTTACTGTGGATTAAGAATGTGGTTGCATATTGAATATATTGTTTCAGATGATCCTTTCGTGTCCAAATCCCATGTCTGATTCAGGCCCAGACATTATGTTACTAGTGGTCACACAATTCATAGGCTGGTGGAGCTCCGAGGAAGATGACCATGAACCGAGAAAATTTAACCCTAATTTTTCTTTCGTTCTAGGAGAATCGAACATGAAAAATTTACATATCGATATTTTAGGTTTTCGTTCCGACTTTAAATCAGGAAGAGACTGTTCTGGCACAAAATTAGTCCTTTAAATTCTGAAATTTTAGATGGAGGATTTAACTTCAACTACACTGTATTTATATAAGTAGGACTAGTAAGAGCTAGTATATTAGATGGGTTTAAGGAGTAACAAAATCTACAAAACTTGGATCATTTGAGTTAGGCCAATGTATTCCTTCTCTTCTGCAAGGATTTAGTGGTGCAGGTTGGGCAATGAAAGTTGGACACTTTTGCCCTGGCATCATCACTGGAATATCCGATCTGTACGGCATTGCCACCTGTCAAAAACCCAAAGTCTTAACACAAAAAAATCATACTTGGAAGACTAATGCTGAACAAAAAAAACTAGACTGACTCTGAGCAGAAATTTTGTGAGATTTGCCGTTACTCTCAATTTAGTGGATCAGAATCGTGAAGTGATGATTAATTTGGTCATTTTAATTACAAACTAAATAAGGAGATGCTGGCAAATAAGATTACGAAAGTGACTAGTACCCAATGTTCTTACTAAAAAATACTTACACCAATAAAATGGGAAATTAACTTACATTTGGAGGGCTTCTGATTTTTCCAAATATATGCATTTGATCTTGAGACTGTCTTCCTGATTCCAAAGAACCTTCATCATCAGCTGAATCTTGATGGTGAGTTGAGGTAGACGAAGATGGTGATTTAGGCCTCAACAAATGTTCAAAGATAGCCATCACAATGAACATAGTTATTAAGATTGCTGTGGCAACAAACCCAAAAGATAATGCACTCTTTAGTGCTGATGAAGTCCCCCCACCACCACTACCACCACCACCACCACCACCACCACCACCAATGGTTGGTTGCCACTGCCCTTCCTGATTTGTTAAACCTCCTGCTTGAGTTGTTGGATTTGTCATTGGATCTGGACTTGTGTAAATATCCCATGGATTTGATCCTCCAGAACTAACCTCATTCATGATTAATGGGTATTTAAGTATTTTTTCACTTATGAATGGAAATTAAAATTTAGTTTTTAATTATAGATTATACTTAGAAAACAAATAAAATTATGCTAAATTTATAAGAAAAATAGATAATTTTATAACTGAAAAATGTATTATAACTAATTTAATTTTATTTGCAAAAATAAAAAATTCTTTGGAAGTAACCTGTTAAATTTTTTTCTTAATTTATAAATGAAAAGCTTTATATGTTTAAATGATTTTACAAAATAATGTAATTTAACATTAGGACAGTGAGTCCTAAGTACTAGTCTTGTTTTTCCCCCAAAAGAAAATTGTTTACTCTGATTAAAACCAAATAGGAGTCTAACATAAGGATTCGAACGGACGAATATCAATCTGCCATAGTAGTTCTTGCTCTCTGATCAGTTACTCATACAAGTCCATAATACCTACAACATACGAAGATTGAACATTTAATTCCTACATTAGCAAGAAGTCAATGTTAATGTGAGAATACCACTTGAAAAGTAATAATTTTTCGGGTCGAAAATGAAGATATATCATGGGGTTTCACTCTACAAATGAACACTAAATTACCCAGACACTAACAAATTTCCATTTGATTGGTAGTTGGTACACACAAGATAAATCATAAAGACAAAGCTCATGTCTTAAGTATAGTTGGAAAATATGGGATAAAAAACAAGATGTTTGACAACCCATGAGAATACTAATACAATATCGATTTTTGTTAAAACTAATACATATAGAAAATTCAGGAGTCACCTGTTGTTAAGGAAGAGGTAATCATCGGAGATTTAGAGAAGTAGGATTGGAAAGAATTCAAGCGTTTGTCGAAGAACCTAAAGTCGTTTTGCTCGGGGAGCTAGTATTTTATGATGCAAATCATACTACATTCATATATGAGTATCATGATCACTTATATAAGTTTTGCTTAATAAGGTAGAGATAGGTCTTACTTTTACTTGTTTTGAGATGAGCATAGAATAGTATAGATGTAAAAAAAGCTTCATTTGGTGACCTTTAAGTTAAGTGATCTTTTAGAATTGATTATTGGGTTCAATGTAGCTTTAATAAAATAGTTTATAAGATCATCGAACTCTACCTATTTGCATAAATTTAAAATAAATTAACTTGTACAAATTTGAGTTTTTCGATATGACTGTTGTTTTAATAAAAGAATGTGAAGAATGGTGACAATTAAAATAAGAACCACGTCAATTGGTACTAGTTATAGTGCAGTCGAAGTTCGAACTCGATAAGTTTATTGCTTAATTGCGGGAGTTTCATCAATTATAATAGGTAATATAAGGTTATGTGTTATACACACAAACGATCTCATTTTCGACACTTTTTTTCTTCTTTGTAGTGGTAATGTGCAACCCAAAGAATCTTAATTTTCTTGTAGAAGACAAAAGGGAGATGAAGAAAAGAAAAAGAAGATTAAAAAAAAGGAAAGAAATACAAAGTATGAACAATTGATAGAAGGTGAAACTAAGGGATGAACAGTGTGATTGTTGGTCAATTCTAAAAAGCTATGGTGATGAATGAGAAAAGCAACTGGTGTAAGATTAGTTTAGGGCAAATACTGCCCCACATAAATCTCTTCCACCATTGAAAAAGAAAAAAAAAAAGCAAAGCTAAATGAGAATAAGAATAATAAGTTTAGTGTTGTACAATCCAACTCTCTAATTTTGCCATTCAAAGCATAAAAATATGGATTGGTAAAAGAAAATCTCAAAATTGATTATGAGAATGTCTGATGACTTGTTTAACTTGTAAAACTCTTTTCATGTAAATCTGACTCCAAATGGAAGGGTGTTAGTGTAAACAATTGAAATTGAATCAGAGGATTATGTCAACTCGGACCCAAAGTAAATCTAACTAAAGTCTACGAAATAGGAACAAACTTGAAATTTTAGATGTCAAATCTTATAAGACGCACTTTAGTTTGGTCGTTAATGATGTTGTGGCTTTGTAAGACTCACTTTATTTGAGTGGCGAATCATGTTGTGACTTATACGACCTACTTTAGTTGAGTGATAACATGTGCGCTTATCAATACTCTTTAGAAATACGAATGTTTCAATTATACAGCTTCCAAATAAAATCATAAAGTGGAATTGGCTGATCACCATCCTGTTTCCTAGTAAAGCAATTAGCCGCCACACTAGCGTGGGTCGGCAAGGCTCTAATAAACGGGTCGTTCCAGTCGCACACCTATATATATGTATATTTTAATATTGGCTACAATGGCCAATACAAAGGCATTCGTACATCGACACGATGTGATAACCACGATAACTGCCGAATTACTACTGGCTTAAAGCTCGACGAAATTAATGGCCTAAAGGCCGACGAAATTAAATGACCTAAAACCCATAAAAACTACTTTATTTATATCCAAGTTCCATATTCCTAAATTTACACTTTCGTCGGATCGAACCGGGGACCTCTGCGTTGCAGAATAGATTCGCTTACCAACTATATTTATGAATGGGTCACTCAGTGCTCTTTGTGGGCTGGCCCGTTCGAACTCAGGCTAACTTAAGTTGGATCAGGATGGTCAGGTCTAGTGAACGTTAGGGCAGGCAGGCATATTTCCGGTTGCCCAACCAGGTCGTTGATTTTCCATCTAAAGGAGCACCGATAACCTTCCTCTGTGAATCGATCAATCAATCATTGGGAAATGAAAATCTTGTAACCCTAGTAAGTTCCATCTTATGATATATTTCATTTTCATTCTCTTTTGGTATCAAAATTGACCACTATATTTCAAGTGTTTTCTTCTATCTTGGTTAACATTTCCTAGTTATCATTGAACATCTTGCGATAATTTGAACAATTATCAGGGTTTTTAACTTCAAAATTACTAAGCTATTACTATTAATCCCTTGTAAATCTGAACATTGTTTCTGTTTTATACTATTTTTGTATAAAGCATTGAGTTTAGGTATTCAGATTCATATAGTAATTAGGTCAATGTACTTGTGCACATCAAGTGTTTGGTAATATGTCCAGTCCAATAGATATCAACCAAACATAGCTAAGTTAGTTCATGCATCTTTAGTAGAAGATAAATTCATAGTCAATTACGCCTAATTGAATCTTAATTCTTCTGGACGCTGGTGCTGCTTCTAATAATTTTCCGGATAACACTTCATCTTTCGGCAGGAACTGAAAAAACTTTTGAACCTCACGATGAGCCTTTATGACGAGTGGAAAGCTATTCTTAGAATTCAGAAATTCAGAAGAGTAGTATCATACACAGGATTTTACTGTTTCGTTTCAGTCTTGACTTATGCGTACACGAGCAATACGTGAGTTTATCGATCACTTTTATAATTAACATGGAGACATATGATCAAAATTCATAAAAAGTTTTCTAAGATGTTTATTCCTGCAAATGTTCTCTCTTACAGGACTAGGGCCGGAATCCCGAGAGTTGACCAGTTTTATGCAACTTATCCGGCTGGGACAGAATTACTAGCCGACACAGCCAAGGTATCATGTTATGATTTTCAGTATGCCACCACTTATATGTTTGTTTTCAAATTTCTTTTTGAATAATATAAATGTACTTGCAGTTATATAAAGCTGCTCTCGGAAACTGTTTTGAACTGGAAGATTGGGGTCCGATAGAGTTCTCCGTGATGGCTAAGCACTTTGAACGTCAAGGAAAACCGCCTTATGCCTACCACTCTGTAAGTATGATGTTAGAGATAAAATAATCGTTATTGGGTTCTACATATTTTGGCAAATTAAAGGTGAAAAAATGACGCCACCTTGGTAGCCCAGTTGGTAAGTGCATCTACTCCGCAATACGAAGGTACCAGGTTCGATCCCTGGGAAGTGCAAATCTAAAAATATTGAACTTGGGTATAAATAAAGTAATATCTTTGGGCTTTAGGCCATTAATTCGTCGGGCTTTAGGCCATTAGTTTCGTTCGGCTTTAGGCCAGTAGTAATTCGGCAGTTATCGTGCTTATCACATCGTATCGATGTATCAATGCCTTCGTAATGACCATTGTAGTCAATATTAAAAAAAGAAGGTGAAAAATGAAGTTTTTGACAAAGGATGATTGTGATTCAAGATAACTTCATGAGCAACCGTCTAATCATTAAGATCTAAAGCTAGACTCGCCCGCTTTAAACATGATATTGTTTTAGATCCAAATAATTGGATTTGCTGATAAGATGGTGTTTCGGCGATTGTGCAGCAATACATGGCACACCTCCTTTCTCATGGACAGCTCGATGGAAATGGCGCATAGAGTTAGTTATGATCTTTGAGCAGAATCACAAGTGTAACTTTCGACTGGAACTCTGGCGATTAAGCGAGATTAGATGAATCTCGATTTTAAGAAGTTCAATGTGATCTCTCATGTGTATGCAACTGGCAAGAGCCCATGTGTTTTTTGTCTATGTCGATGCATTAATGTTAGATTTGAACTACCATAATATGGATTAATATCTCTAGAGATGAATTTTATTAAAACATATACTGTTTAAGATTGGACAATGTAAATTGAATCATATTCTCGAGTCGATTACTCGTGAGTTTTTTTTTTGACATGGGACTCCAAGAATCATTACATTCATTACAAGGCATGGACACATCGTGAATATATAATATGAAGATACATAATGAATTAAGCCTTGTCCTTCTTTATTAGTTGAAAGTAATTACCATCTGTTCATATTTGAATGCTTAAAAAGTTTATTTAGGGTTTCCTGTTTGATTTTAAATAGGAATTGACTATGTAGTTGTAAGTATTTAACCTAATTGTTCAATTTTTTTCTCGATGAAAGTTATTATACTTGAAAGTAAGAAACTTTCCTATGAAATCCTTCCAGATAAAACAATAGAACTTCTGTCAATACATGGTAATTTTAGCTCTAAATTTACAATGATGAAACTCCTTGAGTACTAAATCAAGTTCATAATAGCAAAACAAGCATAATGAGGTTATTGTCTAGTTTCTGAACACACAATTCATCACTCTTAACGCAAGACTGTCAATAAATCTCCAATACCCATTCCACCATTTCTCTTTTCTTAGACGTAAAACCAAGAACAAACCCCAAAATCCAACTCCAAACCCTAAAACAACTAGACCATATAGTAGTCCCTTCTCTCTGAGATCATCATCATCTCTTGACACACGAGTATCGGTTCTTCCACCAGGATCAACCTCACAACTCTTGTTTGTGGGTAGCCCACACAACAAAGTATTACCAACGTAAGCTGACCCTTCGATACTCAATGTATCGAAGTGAAGTCCTGATGGAATCCTTCCACTCAAGTTATTGTACGATAGGTTTAGAGTGGTTAATCGGTCCATTGATGTCAGTGATTGTGGGATACTTCCAGACAATTTGTTGAAACTGAAATCCATTGCCTCCAAACCATACATGTTTCCTATACTCGTCGGAATTTCACCCGAGATATGATTATGTGATAAATTAAGCATGTAAAGACCTTTTAATGAGCCTAACTCTGGCGGTATGTTTCCCTCAAGATTGTTGCACGAGAGGTCGATCCCTGAGTTATAAGTGGATACAAATTCAAAATGTCGCATGAACCCCTTGATCACCATGTCTAATTGTGTCCCTGTATACATGAGTGAGATAACCTCACCAAGCAAGACTTTGGTATTGGGTCGACTTTTTAGCATCTCCAAATTGCTTATATTAAGTGGAATCGGACCAGTGAGTTTGTTTATGGATAAAAGAAGTATTTGAAGTTTATTCAAATGAGTAATCTCAATTGGGATTGCTCCACTGAACTTGTTTGACATCAAAGATATGATCTTAAGATTATGGAGTGAGCCAATGAAAGTGGGTATGGTACCTTCAAAATTGTTGTTTTGGAAGTTGAGAACTTCCAACTCTTGAAATTGTTGGATGAAAGTTGGGAAAGTACCATTAAGATTGTTGTCATTTAATTGAAGGCTTTTTAGTTTTTTCATTTGTTCGAGCTCTCTTGGAACACGTCCCGTGAGATAGTTCCTGCCTAAGTTCAATGAGACAAGAGAATCACAGTACTGTAGAGAAGAAGGTATTGGTCCAGATAGTGTGTTGTTAGAGAGATCGAGATGCATCAAAGCGTGTTCCTTGGAGCAGATAGAGATAGGGATCGGACCCGAAAGTTTATTACCAGATAACGAAACAGAGGCAGCATAAGATAGCCTTTCTCCTATCTCAGTTGAGATTCTACCTGTAAATTTGTTCTTTGATAAATCAAAAAGTCCCGCATTTTGCGGCGGTAGAGGGAGGAGACCTTGAAGGTTATTGCCGGCTAAATTCAGTATAGGGATTGGGAAATTGAGAGTAAGATGAAGAGAGGGTGGTAATGTTCCTTGTAAGTTATTGTAGGAGAGATCTAAATATGAGAGGTTAGGGAGGTTGAAGAGACAGGATGGGATAGTTCCAATTAGATAGTTTCGAGACATATCCAAGGCACTAAGTTGTGTCAAATTACAAAGAAAATGTGGAATATATCCTTTCAAACTGCAGTTCTGCAGAGCCAGAGTTTCAAGTTGAAATTTCGATATCGGTGCCTTTTGGTCTATTTCTATAGTTATCTTGTTCAAGTTGAGATTTATCCAAGTGAGGTTTAGTTCATCGACCGAAGCGATCAATGGGAATTTACCTACAACAGAGTTGACAGAGATATCAAACATATAGAGGTTTTGGAGTTTGGCTATGCAACTTGGGATTGTTCCTGTTAAATTGTTATTACCTAAAATAAGCAGTTTAAGATTCAAAATCTCACATACTGATTCAGGGATGGAACCTTGTAAGTTATTCTGAGTCAAAACCAGATATTCAAGATTTTTCAGTTTGGAGATTGTAGATGGAAGTGAAGATGTTATGTTATTGAGAGAGAGGTCTAGGAACCTTAATTGTGAAAGATTTGTAATTGAAGTAGGAAAAGAACCTTGTATTGAACAACCCGATGCTCGAAAACTAACCAATAATGGTGCATTGGATATAGAATCTGGAATTGACCCGAAAACTTTAGTTGAAGATATAAAAAGATATTGAAGTTTAGGCAATGGACGATGAAATAGTCGAGTGAGATTAACGACAAGGTCTGGGTTAAAACCCACATGAAGCTCTACTAGTTGAGGAATATAAGGGATTGAACCTTGTATTTGACAATTTGTGAAGTCAATGACTGTAAGAGATCTTAGATTCGCAAGCTGAACGGGAATTGGGGAGTTGAGGAAATTAGAATCCATAACGAGAATTGATAAACGTTGAAGATTGACGAATTCATACGTTGGAATTGAAGTAGAAATCTTGCAGTCAGAGAGGTATAATTCCCTAAGATCGTAAAGAAACGATATTGGTTTAGCCCAGTTCGATGCCGAAGATGGCACTGATAAATCAACACCAGTCAAGTCTAGGTACCTAACACTGGTTAACTCTCTCAACCAATTTATATCTCTTGCTGATAGATTACTAGTAGGGTAATAACTTGTTATGTATTTTTGTGATACTTTCAATGTATTAACGTTTACAGAGATGGATGTATAGTCGGGAATTTTAGTAGAGCACGAGAGATCGAGGTACTTTAAGGAAAACATGTTTGAAAATTGTGTAGTAATAGAGCCTGAAAACTTCGAATTCGATATATTAAGATACGTGAGGTTAATAAGATTAGAAAACTGATGAGGTATCTTGGAGAAGTGAAAGTTGTTGAAGCTTAAATCAATATATTCGAGATGAGTAAGATTAAAGAGGGAAGGAGAGATTGTACCATTAAGTGCAGATGATTTTGAAGTAGTGACGATTTTTGAAAAATAGTTGCGCATATAAGTGTCAGGATTTGGATTTCGAAGATCCACTTTAACAATATGAGAGGTGTTAGAGCAATGAATTCCCTGCCAATTACAACAGTTTTGGCCTTGCCATGACGATAAACGATCAGATGGGTCAGTGAGAAATGATTTAAAGCTCAAGAGGGCTGTCCTTTCATCATGGTAGCAAGGCCTAGACGCAGGAAATCGAGAGATGAAAACAAGAACTAGAAGAAGAGGAAGACGGGTTTGATTGGCATCCATGGCTGTAAAGTTGGACTGATGACTTCTCAGAGAATATATATATATAGATATACATAATATACATAAGACGTCGATTGTTTATTATATGAAAGTTAGTATAAAAGCAATAAATTATATTTATAGCTTCAGGAATGCTTGCCTCCTGACTCGAAGTCATTCGTTTGAATTGAGCTATATCAAATTTGAACTATAGAATAGAATTGAGTAGAAAATTCATTTCTCTTTGGTTTTTATAGATCAATGAATACTAGAATTCCTCTCTCGATGCTCCAGCAAATGGCGAAGGAGGTATAAACGACAGAATTTGATGTTTAAAGCTGTTGGGATCACAAACTCATGACACTGTTGCCCAAAAGAGATGTCAGTTGTCACCGCCTTTCGTGCAGTCGCTAGATAACCCCTCTTACGCACATGAGGTCTTGAGATCGAATTCTGGTGGAAACCATTTGCCACATGATTTATCTCATGCAATTAGCATAAATGAAGTTAAAGTTAGAAATTTAGAATGGCGGTAAGGGTCTTTAAATGACCTTTGAGGTCTAAGATGTCTTAAATGATGACGGTTATAGTGCTTATTCAATTTATGATATATCTTCATATTATATATTCATGATGTATCTATGCCAAATAATGTAATGACTCTTGAATGTCAAAAAGATAAGAGTTGCCAATTTGGTGCGGTAACGTTTGACGAGTTACAACAAGGGAAAGTACAATTTGTTACCTAACTGGGATCGAGTAATACTTCATAATATAAGAAGCAAGTTCTATATGTATTTATCCTAATATTATTAGACAAGCAAGCGCTAATCGTGACGTCTATTAGAAAAGTAACTCGTGTCAAACCTTAAAACTTTGAGACATTTGACTTTTAGATTCGTTTGGATGGTCAGAGTCAAATTGAGGAAACTCAACCTACTCCTTTTCATTGAAATTTTGATTGTCAAAATCTTGTATTATCAGATATTGGTTGTCTTTCTATTGGTATCATAGTCTTTTTTTTTTTTAAGAAGTATCATAGTCTATTTGATGTCATGATGTAAATTGCAGGTGAAAACAACAATGGAAGAAATGTTCATATTTTATGTGTGAATTGTTCGTTTAGTATATAGTTTGCTTGTTACACAAGAAACCAAAGAACCGAAAAAGAGATTTTTTTTTTTTTTTTGTTGAAAGGAAAAAGAGATTAATAATGAAGGAGAATATGTGGTCAACTACGAATAAGACTCAGAATTAAATATTATTATAGGTTATTTTTCTAGTAAAATCAAATCGTTTCTCTTAAAACTCAGACTTATTCTTGCATGAATTCGATACAATTTTTTGGACTCTTGCATATTGTGTTTCAGATAAAAATCTTCCTTAGAACCAACCCCACCATCCATAAGTTATGGTGGCCAATATGTGTTACAACCAAATATCTTATATAGAAAAAAATTATTTTCGGACTCAGTGCAAATCAATTATGTTTGACTTGATTGACTTTGATTTAATACGGGGACAATTCTAGAGGACCGTAAACAAATAAAATAGATTAAAAAATAGAAAATCTAACCATCGTTCATCTTAGACAGAGAGAGGAAAAAGAAGAGAGATTGTGTTTCATGTGGTTATAAGAGATTGAGTTGTCAACGGTTGGTAGCCCAAGTGGTTCCAAGGTGTTGACATAAATTCCAGAAAGCCCTGGAGGTCCCTGGTTCGAATCCTAGAGAAGGTGGAATCTTTGGTTATTTGAATCCCATTGTCGAGCTAAGGAACTCCCATTGAACACCAATCCGCTCGATTCATTTGAATTATGTTATTGTTCTACTCGGGCAGCCTGCAGGGCACGAAACCAGATTCTTACTCTTGTATTATTCAATCCCACTATGTCATGGGCCATAAAAGAGTCTGTTAATCTAAACAAAATAACCGAGCATTAGGCTGAAGTCCACACTCTACTTTTAGTAGTCATAGATAGTTTGATGAAGCTCCATCTTGGTATTACTTCTAATTTATGTTTCTACTTGAAAATTCTGGTTGGTTGAAGTCTGTCATGATGCCTTTGACGGTAATCGACGTATTTACCTTTAATCGCTTATATTTTGGCTGCATGAGTAGCTTTACTGAGTGTACAACATTATGACGCTGTTTGTGCTTTCTTTTTCATTCAGCGTTCACCGAGTTCTTCTTTACCCGTTTTCAGGAAAATGATCCAACTTTAATGGGAAGAGAAAAAAAAAGAGTGATGCACGTGAAATGCATAGTTTCTATCTACATTTCTACAAAAAATACATGGGAGAATTGCAGGAGGCTGTCAATAAGTCGGATCGGTTAGTTTGCTGTTATGAACTCAATTGTTTGCTCGGAAAATATATCTGTAATGTGGTATATCTTTGTTTGTTAAATACGTATTTCCATAACTTAGTGCAAAACTTACCAAGGCATATCAAACTGCTGCTGTCCTCTTCGAGGTTCTGAAGGCTGTGAATCTGACACAAGATGTTGAAGTTAATCATGAGGTGAAACCACATAACATTTCCAATATGTTACTTATGGTTTTTCCTAAAAGTTCTATTACCTTTTAACCGTGGTGGTATAGTAGTAATGCCATTATTTCCCTTGGTTGGTGTAGATTCTAGACGCTCATACAGAAATCGTGAAGAAGACACAGATTGATCAGGCTATTAGGCGATATCTTGAGGTTTGTGTTGGACATTTTTCTTTTCTATAAAATGTTTTCAGATCTTCTTCTTCTTCTAGTTGGCTTGTTTTTCCGCTCCACAGCTTGAACCCATTAAAAGAAACTAGACACAAGTAAAGATAACTACGCCTATCTATACAAAGACTTCGAAAACAACTGTGATTAGGAAGCCGACAAAAGTGGCTTGAGTTTGTCGTGAATCCCTCTATCCACGGCTTTGGAATATTCACCCAGTTTTCATCAAGAGAAAGTGGCGTGAATCCAACCGTTGCATGGGATTCACGCCACTTTTGTCGGTGGCTGAGTCTTTTTCAATTCCAAAAATAAGAAGTTAGAAATTCTAATCCACTTAAAAAGCCAAAACAGAAACCGCATCAAACAGTATAACTCTGTTGATTTGTACATCTGAGTTTGTATGGATGTGGCTATCATTTGCAAGTTCTCAGTCTGATAATGGCCACCTTATCTGGTTGGATAAGCTGCTTAGTCATATCATCAAAGTCAGCTAGGTATAGCTCTACTTCACCAATTGGGGATCTAACTTTAGCTAAGTGATCAGTAACCTGATTGAGTTCTCTATACACCTGCTTCCAGAAGAACAAAGAGTCTAATATGGACTCAGTATCTATGTAGTCTATCTCGGCCGACATGGCCAAGAATCTCATGCCCCAGCTCAGTCTCGGCCCTCGGCCGGACAGAGACTGATACCAACTGCATAACTCAGTATCTAAGAGTCTATTGTTTGTTTTGTAAATTTACAGGAGAGAGAAAAAACCGAAATTGGTGAACAGGTGTGTTTGGAGGCTCATTAGAAAGTAAGCACCAGTAACATTTGCAAAATGATATATTCTGTCTTGAGACAAACAAAATTGTAGTCTCTCTCTGTACCCTGTTTTGTTTCTCTCGAAATTTGATTTGATGAAGAAAACCTCCTACTATCAATTGTTTGTACTCCTGTAGCATTCGTGGCTTTCTGTTAAATATTTCTATGAAATGCCAAATTTCCATGTTTACTACTGCAAAAAACGAATCTTTTCATTTAAAACAATCTTAATATTGGGTATCGGCATGAGACCGTGCCAAGATCAAATCTCAGTCTCGAACTTCTGAACCCACTATGCCGAGCTCAAATCAAGATTTCTTTTTTACAATAGTGACCTACCTTTACTGGAAGATTATCCTTACAAAAATGTGTCAATGGGTAATAAAAAAGGTGATTAATCAGAATATCGAACATGAGAGATGTGCCAGATAGTTTCCAGCATTCATATGTTCATCATCCTTTTAGTTTCTAACATTCATATATTCACCATCCTTAGGGGAAGGTAGAAATGTAAAAATACCCGTCATGGTGGGCTACCGAGTCGGCCTGTTTCACCATAAAGAGTAAACCCGAATCAAAAGAGGAATGGTCACTCACCAAAAAGAAATTATCCCATCTGATGCTTGTTCAAAGCTTGAGACACGAAAACTGCATAACTGAAACTGTCTTGTTCATAAAATTAATCCATATATTTCTAAACCCATTTTCATATGGTAATTACTATACTGTAACCTATGATCAATAGGTTTTTCTCACTGTATTACATTCGATAATGTGATTCAAAAGTCATCAACTCATCCGTTTACTTATCAGTTTCGGTTAAGAGAAGTCCGTTATCCCTCCACTTCTTAGAAGGGTTGGCTTATTGTTGTACCAAGTTTTGTCTTCTTTGCATGAAAATACTAACTTTCAAGCAGCAGCGACCTTTCCGCCATCTTCGATGAAGTAAATAGCATTTTCTGGGACCTGAAAACGGAAGGTACCAAGAGAAGCAAACCGTTAATAGATTTAATATAAAGATATTATGTTTGTCTTAATCTTATTAAAAATACTACATCATTTCATACGCGTCTAGAGAAGAACAGACATGATTATGGAACACTCTTCTTAATACCAGTTACTATATCGTCCAGGCACCACCCAGGCTATATATGGTACAAGGTTTTTCATTGCCATACAGTATGCCCTAGACCACCCAAGGCTTCACTTTCTGACCAATCTACACATCAAATCAACCCAAAAGGCATAGCCGATATGTAAGACAAGATATTAAGGTCTAACCTAGGTTTGGAAGGTCTTCCTAAGCAATGTGGGACTAAGCGCTTGCACAAACAGTTCCGTCCACATCAGTACATCACATGACTAAGACGCTGTATTAGAGGACAACGTGAATGTATTTCCTAAATCTTTTTTCCCTTTTAGAAATTTGGGAAGTGGGGAAGAGAAATACAAGCATCTGAATCTATGTATGATGATCCTTTTAGAAGGAATCTAATATTACAGGGTTCAATTCATAGAATATTGTGAAGTCCCAAAGTTCGAAGAGAGCACAACAATTTTTGTTTTTTTCCTTGTTCGATCATTCAGGTACTGTCTAGTTTGTGAGCTTAGGCTAAACCTAAGTAGAACGGAACGGTTTTCAGATTTCATTCTAACATGGTACCAATTCAGTAGTGAAAAACTAACAACACATGCACATGTCAAATACGCATCGATGGGAGACATGAGTCACGTAAATAAATAAAAGGACGAAAATGGAACAGTTTGGATATAGACTAACGAAGAAGTTAGAATGCATTACATCAGGCCAGGTATCTGTGATGAACTCCACAATATCGTACGATATGTCTCCCTGGACTTCAATTTGCTCCTTCTCAGTTGGCCCCTAAAAAGGACTATCGAAGTTAGATAAACAGAAGCATCAAACTATACCACATACCATCCGATTTATGGAACCAATTCACCTTAACAACAGACGCTCCGGATGCGAACTTTCTCCCTAGCTTCTTTGAAGTATCACTCAATTTAACACCTTAAACGTAATTGCGACAAAAATCATTGAGTTAGAACCTTAGATAGCATTAAGACCATCAAACTTTTGAAACGACTATTGCATATAATGAACTTTTAAGCAAAAAATAACTGTGCTGATGTTGCTTACCGAAGAGGTCTAGTCCTTTCACGATGGTCACACACTTTCGCTTGTTACGTACAACTTTTTCAATAATAACTTCTTTCTTATCCTACACAAAAGAAATTTCATCCTCAGTCATCACTCATCAACTATTATGGAGACTTGAAACTGCATCTAGTAAGTCGAGTACTATGAAACAGCGCCACTAATATAAGACAAGTGGTAGTCCAATAACACAAATTTTTAATCAACAAGCACAATAGTAGGAGTATAGTATTGAGACCATTTTGGATATAAGGTCACCGTTTTTTAAACCAATTATACATTCTAGAGTCTAGACACCAACAATCAGATAATCATCATAAGAACAAACTTCCTGGGAGCTCCTATTTTTACTCTTTGCAGAAGCATATGATAAAATCATACAAAATGGGGAAGTCCAACATACTTGAACAGAACCAAGTGAAACCTTCAATGTCAATCACTCCAAAATCTAAATCATGAAAATTTCAGGTGGACGAAATAGCACCACTGTTCTTGAGCCTTTCTCACCTAAAAGCTAGCTCAAGAGGTGAGCTTTTCCCTCACATTTATAAGTGACTCCCATCTCCTCCCACAACCAACTTGGGATCACTCCAATGTTAAATGTGTTTAACGGATCGTGCTCGCTTCGATAGACTTTTGTTTCTTCATGATGATTTTTCATCGATCAAAGCTACCATCGATATCCCTAGACATTAGTCCATCCTATGTTTCATATATGCATGTGAAACTATGGTGATGTTTTCCAACTATAGCGACAATGTAAGTAAGACCGTCACGTATTTTTAACTACCGAATGATTGCATCGAAGAAAACTGAATCACCCAACTTCATGCATATGAAACCCTACTCTTTTTCATTCGAACTTTACGACAAACTACTACCCTAACCTTCATTCAAAGAAAATTATCTACATAACCCTAAAAATTTCTGAGAAACTTATGAGATTGATATTCAAATAAACCACTAAATGATCTTACTTTCTTCTTAATCTTCCCACCAGGAAGACGTTTTACTTCCTCTTTAGATGTTGAAGTACCACCATCTGCAACAACAACAAAAAAATACACCAAATATACTACTAGTATTGAATTAATGAACAAAACTTGAAAACAAGAAAACCCATTAATGGGGTTACCAGTAGAAGTTGCAGGAGTGGCGCCGTCACCACCACCACCACCGCCGAACGTAATTCCGACCGATTGAAACTGTTCGGAAACCTTATCAGCTTCTTTGTCATTTAGTTCTGAAAACAACAATGAAATCAGTTGAGAGAGAAAACAACAAAGACTTCCCCAGATATTGAACAGATTTAGGGATTAGGGTGTTGGGTTTTTGTTGTTTTTACCTTTGACGAGATCAGGGTAAAGTTCAGGAGCATTCTCAATCAACCAAGGCTTACATTTCTCAAAATCAGGTCAAAATTCAATATTCTGCAGGTAAACTACAAACAGGACAATATAAAACCCTAATTCGTTGAGGTTTCTCCGCCATTTCCTTGATTGATTTCTCTTTCTTTTTTTTTTTTTTTTTTTTGCATAAATTGATTTCTCTTTCTCTCTCTCTAAAACTGTTGTCTTTTTTCTGAACAGAATAAGTTTGCGGGGAATTGGGAGATTTGCTGTTTGGACCCCTTTCAGATAATTGACTTGCTGTTTGGACTCCCTTTTTTCAGTGTTGCAATTTAGACTCCCTTTTTCAAAAAAAAAAAAAAAAGTTAAATATAACAGTTTTAAAATATATGAAAAGTAAAAGTACTATTTTACCCTAATCACAGGGAAAGTACTATTTTACCCTTCTTTCTTCTCTCCAATCAATCACCAGTTCGAACCCTAGATAATGATAAATCTTACTTCAACTTCTCATCTATATATTTCTTGATGCTAACCCTTCTCATTTATCAACCCCAAGTTACTGTGATAGTGATAGAAGATTACCAACTCTTAGACATACCTCGCACATGGGCTCTGCTCTATCTTCTCTTCTCTCTCTCTTATTTCTTTGCATCAACAACTTGGGTTTATCTTCAAAACCAGTTGACCCAGAAGAAGTTCCACTTGAGGAAGCCATTAGATTTATTCACAATCAAAAGAAAAAAAAAAAAACAGAAATCAAAACAATAAACAGAGCACTTATTCGTCTTAATTAGACACCGCAACCAAATGCTAATTGAGATAAGATAATAATTCTAGAGAGAGAAACTAGAGAGAAGAGGGTTTATAGAGAGAGACTGAAATACTTCATCAGTTGGTGATCAAAATTGAAGAGGTTGATTTCTGACGGTAATAACGAAAACATCGATTGTGAGGATGAAAGTATTGAGGGAGATGAACCGGTCAGGTGTGGAGGCAATGCGTTCAAAGATGGGAACGAAGAGTAATGTCATCCGAAACCTCCCCAAGAACGTCACCCATTAGTTTCGCTATGCATTGATAGTTGTGTTAGCGATGAAGTCTGTTTTTCTTTTTTTTTTACCTTATGGAGCATAAGATGAGAACTTGGAATGTTTTTCTCCTACTATTCTGTATCTTGGAAGTCAAGAAAGGCTATATTATATATGTGTTGTTTTTCCTTGTTGAATCATTGTTAAACTTGAAGTAATATAGGAAATAAGCTAAATGTTACCCTTAAAAAAAATTGAAGAGGTTGAAGAAGCTATAAATGTTGACAATGGTGAAGTTCATCTTGCTTAGTTAAAAAAATTAGGGGGTCCAAAGTGCAATATTGAATATAAAAGGGTAAGGTGGGAATTTTTTAAAGTATAACTTTAGAGACGGAATATTCTCGGGTGATTCCGTCAAAAGGGAGTCCAAAGTGCAACACTGGAAAAAGGGAGTCCAAACAGCAAGTCAATTATAAGAGAGGGAGTCCAAACAGCAAATCTCCCCGGGAATTTACGCAAGAAGGAGAATATATACCTAAGTACTTCTATAAGCACCGCAACTAGGATATTAGCAGATGAGTTCTATAGGCACTCCCCACATATGATTAGTGCTTATCATTAGCAGTCTGTTTGGGTTGGGGTTCCAAAATCAATGTTGACAACTAAACACGAGGCTTGCGTTCGTTGCAGGACTAAACCCAACACCTTACGGCACGAGATGATGACAGTCATGTACCACCAGTATCGGCATTCTCGAAGGTAACCCTCTCTTTCAAGAGGATTCATGACATGTTAAGCTCCGGTAAGGTACTTCGCTTTGCATCAAATTAAACCACCTGCCCCACCACCACTTACGAAGTTTCCCTCCTAAACTCTTTTTCCTCCTCACTTTTTTTTCCGCCCAAAGATGTGTCTTATAGCAACTTAGATGAAAGAAACAAAATGTACAAACAATTTCTTTGTAAATATGTGCGGTTTAGTCACTATAGGTGGCTGTTTCTATTTACTTGCTTAGTGATAATTTGTCGAAAAACTATCTCTTGACCTCTCTCTCCAATTTATGTTTGTCCACATACCTCAGTTGAAATGTCTAAATATCCTATCCCATGTTGAGTCACATAAAGTTCCAAATTAAAATGTCTCAAAAAGTTCCAAATACTGATGTACGAGACGAGTGTCAACCTCCAAAACACATACCAAAACCAAAAATGTAATACCTAAAGAGGGAGGTGATGTTAGTGTTTCCATTTCATTGCACCGTAACTCGTTTGACCCAAATGGACCTTAAAATCAAACAACACAAAACAAGAAATCAAAATATAACCAAGATATGTTAGCTTAGGTTTATGAGATGATTATTCTTCGATTTTAGAAGCGAGTCACGCTTTACAGATAATTTTCCCCTATTAACCTGAGTTTTGAAGAATTACATAACGAGTCGTATCTGCATTTTTTTCATTCATATACCCGTCTAAATCTATTTAGCCTGTGTACTGTTGTCTTTTCATTTCTACGTCGCTTTGGCCTAGGAATTTATCGTTTAATTCTCCTATGTTGATACATCGCTTTTTGATTCTCATCTCGGGTGCAAAAAAAGACACAACCAAGATGCCCACCTCAAAAAAGTGGCAGTAACAAGGAAAGTCATTTTAACAGCAAGCATTTCTTTTTTTGGTTGTGGTTTTTGAATGTTATATTTCTTTTGGATGTTCCTCCTCCTTCTTTGGGTTATAAAGTGCCTGGCAGGTCACACGTAGTACAGGACAAGAGGCTAAATGCTATGTCAGAGGCTCTTGTGAACATGAAGGTATTAAAGATGTATCATTGGGAAAAGAATTTCAAGTTTGTCATTAAACAGTTCAAGAAAGAGGAGTATAAGTTGTTGTTAGTTGTCACATTTCAGAAAGCATATAATGGTTTTGTCTTTTGGGCAGCCCCTGCGTGGTTTCAACTGCTACTTTTGCAACTTGTTACTTTCTTCAGATATTTTTAGACTCGATTGAGCCACTCGAACTACATATTATGCAGTGGGTGATTTCTCTCGATGCTTGTAATTTGTTCACCTCTATAGAAACTTTAAATCTGAGTGGTGATAAAAAACAATGTATTCAACGTATTCCAGACCAATAATGACCGTTCATAGTCTCGTACATATTGGATTCTAGATTTTTATGACTCAACAAAATCCATGTCAGTCACAATACCTTGGTCTTTTTTTGTAGTACTTGTGACAATTCGTTTATTATTCCCAACAAAAGCTTCATCAAATAAGAGCCCATATCTTCAACAAAAAAAAGAGCTCATATGTACAAAACTTTAAAGTGTACAAAAGATGGAAATATGAAAGAGAGAGAATCGTGCTGACTCATCCAAAATTTTGTCAAAGATTCTCTTTACACTTATCATTTCCTTATATAAAATACACTACTGCTTCTTCTTTTCAAACCCCAAAAGAAAGAAAGCAAGAAAGAGAGAGAGAGAGACAGAACATGGAGGTGGTAAATAATGATGAATCACTACCACTTATTGAAAGATTGAAGTCTTTTAGGTATGTATGGATCTATTGTTCTACTACTACTACTTTGTCCTCCAATTCAGTTTTGTTTTCCCTTAAGGCTATAAATCTGCTGTTTCTGATGATGATGATGAATTAGGGTTTCAATATCATAAATTAAAGATTTGAATTCCATTCATTCTATGCATCTGATGATGTGTTTTAATGAAAAGAATTTACAAGTAGGTTAAGATTCATGATGATTTTTTTCTTCCTACAATTCTTTTTTTTTTTGGCTTAAAGGTTATACTAGTATTTCTGTTCAGATGTTGTTGAATTAGAGTTTCAATATTATAAATTAAAGATTTCTTATAGTTAGTTTTTCATTGTAAACCCTAATAAGAGTTCTCTTGATGCATCTATTATGTTTTGGCCTAATAAGAGTTGGCATAATTATTAAGTATTGTTTTTTTTTTTAGTATTAGGTTTTCTAAACCCTAGCTATGATGTTTTAACATTCTTATTGGGTTTGAATGTTGTTGTTTCAGGGAAGACATTTCTAATTGTATAAGCAAGTGGAGCAAGTATAATCTTGAAGACAAGTTGAAATATGCAGATGATATATTTAACAAGGTGCGAGTTCGTATCGGCAACTTGGCGAGGAATGGTGGATGTGGAACATCATCGGCACTATTCTACCATGCTAATTACGAAAATTTGCTTCGCGAAAATAAGCATATGAAGGTACTACTATTACTACTACTACATAGATGATAATAATGAAACGATTCTACAAGATCGTCTATCTATATATGTTCGTAGGCCTATGTAGTTGGTCTCGGCCGAGAATCTCGGCGAGATGAGACTTGGCCGAGACACCGAGTTAGGATTTGGCCGACAATATTTTCACATTGATAATATTTTTTTTATTAAGAATGATTGGAGTAAGTTTGTGTTTAAAATCCAGAGAATTGAGGTAATGAAGAATCAGGTAATTAAGCTTATTACTTAGTACCTATTAGCCATACATCTTGTCTCGGCCGAGTTTCTCGGTCTGTCTCGGTCTCGGTCTACGATCGGACCAAAACCGAGATCGAGACCAACTAACTACATAGCCGTAGGCATAATTTACTAATTACCTCTTTCTTTCGTTCTTTCTTAAGGAACTGTTTGTTTTGTTGGATGACGAACATGAGGCTTTCATTTCGAGTCATAGTAAGAAATATCTTGGGGATGAGTTTGATAATTGTCTCGTGAAATTATATAAGGTAAATTGGTAATCCTAGTAAACTGCTGGACTCTCACTCTCTCACCCTATATTATTATTATTATTTATGGAATATTAGTATTTGATTTGGATCTTAATTTTGAGATTTAATATTATTGTTAAACAGATTGAGATAAAATCTGGAAAGGTATCAAAGGACAAGAGTCAAACAAGATCAAGGAATAGTCTCATATATAATATGTTTCAAGGACTACCAGACCTTGACGAAAAAGAGTTAGCTGATTACAATGAGGCCAACGATAACTATGTTTTTATCAGGAAACAAATGGAAGACATGATAGATTGCATTAAGAAGTGTGATGAAGTTGGCAATCACTTAATTGACTTGAAATATTGTATTTCTCTTATAACTGAAGCTATAGATGGAATAGAATGAGAGAAGAAGAAGAAGAAGAAGAGTACATTGCTTCTTCGAGGACGACAATGGACCGTGGTGCTACTAAATAAATATCAATGTTGTTGTAGCGGTGAGCTTACTACTACTACTACTACTACTTGTGAGAATAGTCCCACATTGGACAATGGGATTCTAGTAACCAAGAATATAAGGCCAAGGTCCTCTCCACTCATTGCCAATTGGTTTTGAGTTGGATGGCCACAAACTTAACATGGTATCAGAGCTAGGCCCACACGTGATAGGTAAAAAGCCACACGTGCTCCACGTCGCCCGAAGAAACCCTAACACGTGAGGGGGCGTGTGAGAATAGTCTCACATTGGACAATGGGATTCTAGTAACCAAGAATATAAGGCCAAGGTCCTCTCCACTCATTGCCAATTGGTTTTGAGTTGGATGGCCACAAACTTAACACTACTACCTTAAGTTAAATTACAATCGAAATCTTATTTAAAGATTAAAAGTGTTTTAATGGTTGAAGTTGAACTGATTGTTATATTAGTAGTATCATTTTATTATGCGACAAAAAGAGATATGCTTTTGTGATCATCAGTTAATCAAGAACATTAGCAAAACAGTGTGATCTCCAAGGCCAAAGCCAATATAACATCCAAAAATGCTGGCCCTTGGAGAAGAATATCTTTTCTGACCCCTATTATCATGAAGAAAACCAAACTAGAGATCAATAGAGGTCGTCAGCTTAGCTTTTGGTTGGACGACTGGACGGGCAGAGGGTCTTTTAAGTCTAGATTTCCTACCCTATGGAGAGCTACCAAGAAGAAATTTGCATCTATAGAGGATAATTTGGGTGGCGCTTTCGTCGATGATTCATGGAATCTTCATTTTTCTCGGCCAATTAGAACATCAGAGATTAATCCCCTTACTTCTCTCCTTGAGTCCACAACGGAAGCTTCATCTTCCCTCAATTCTTCGATTGACTCACGTAAGTGGCTCCCTTCGAACCATGGTTTCTCGGTCAAATCTTTATATTTAGAGCTAGAACATCAAGTTGCATCCTCACAACAGCCAGTTGCAAGTTGGATTTGGATCAAATGTATTCCTTCGAAAGTCTCTTTTCTTCTCTGGGCTATCATCCATAAAGCTGCTCCAACCATGGACAAGATTATTCGAAGAGGCTTTATAACTCCAAACAGATGCTCTTTGTGCAAGTCCAATTGTGAATCATCTGATCACTTATTCCTTAATTGCACCTTCACTTCTAAGATTTGGCAAGCTTTAATCCCCTCTCATGATACAAACAGTAGCACTCAATCAATCTCTAACTTCTTGATAGAATGGAAACCAAAGAAAGTAACAGATAGAAAATCCTTCCTCCATCTTTGTACCCTCCGGCAATCATTTGGGTCATATGGTTAGAGCGTAATTATAGAGTTATGGAAATAGAAAGTGACAGAGAAGCTACACGGGATAATATCATCATTCAAGCTAAGAGCCTAATTCACTATTGGGCAACCAATCAACTATGGAGCAAGTCGACCCCTTTTAGCCAATACATTAGGAATTGGGATGCTTTATCTAGGCTATAAGCCTAATGTATCTATATTTTCTTGTCTTTTGTCTGTGTATTGGATGGTTAGCCATCTAGGCTTCTGCCATTGCATTGTTTTTTCATTAATGATACTATTTTATCTTCTCCAAAAAAAAAAGCCAATATAACTTTGACCCTTCTGTGGAGAATTTTTTAGGCTGAGATGTTTGGACCTAATTAATCTTACTTAGATAATCTTAATTAATAAACAGATAAACTAGAATTACTTGACTTGTTTCCAAAATTTTAGAGATTCATCCTCGGATTTCTTCCAGTCTGACCACTTGACCGTAGCTAATTAATTTATTTAGCTCATTCTAGGGAGAATTTGACATACACCCCCACTATTATATGAATATTAGGACTCCACCCCCACTTTTCGAAAACTTTTGATATACACCCCCACGTGGACGGAAACCGTCAACTCAGAGTTAAGTTGGGTGTGTGCGAAACACACGCATCAACCATGACGATTTTACCCTTTTGTAGTTGTTAAAATATTTCCAGAGATTTTGACATACACCCCCAATATTATATGAATTTTTGGACTACACCCCCATTTTTTTAACAAACAAAATTCCCCAATTTGCCCTTCAACGGTCATCTTTTTCCTCTTGTCTTATAAACTTATTTATCTTAGACAAGCTAAAAGGTCAATGCGAAAGAACTGTTTGGGATATCAAACTATAGAAAAGATGGGAGGTAGATGCACCATTTCTTGGTGGTGGTTTTAATTGTTTGGTGAATGTACTAGAATGGGTTTCATGAAAATTCTAATTAGAACAATTAAAAAAGTCAGGAATTAACTTACTGATGATTGACATACCTTCCTTCTTCTGTCATTGATGAAATACTCAACAAAAAAACACTTACTGATGACTGGCATACCTTCCTTCTTCTACCGTTGATGGTATTCTTTACAAGAAAATCAGAATTTTTAAATCACCAAAGGGGTTTCTGATGTTCGTGCCTTTAGAGAGAGAAACATACAATCACGAAAGGGGTTTCAGTTGTTCCTGTCTCTAGAGAGAAGAAAGAACAATTTTCTGGGAGCAATGAGAAACGAAGAATTTGACATATAAGATAAATAAGTTCTTTCGCTTGATATCCCAAATAGTTCCTCCCATCTTTTCTATAGTTTGATATCCCATAGTTCTTTCGCTTTGATCTTTTAGTTTGTCTAAGATAAATAAGTTTATAAGACAAAAGGTAAAAGATGATCGTTGGAGGGCAAATTGGAAAATTTTGTTCTTTCAAAAAATGGGGGTGTAGTCCAAAAATTCATATAATAGTGGGGGTGTATGTCAAAATCTCTCAAAATATTTCAACAACTACAAAAGGGTAAAATCGTCATGGTTGGCGCGTGTGTTTCGCACACACCCAACTTAACTATGAGTTGACGGTTTTCGTTCGGGTGGGGGTGTATATCAAAAGTTTTCAAAAAGTAGGGGTGTAGTCCTAATATTCATATAATAGTGGGGGTGTATGTCAAATTCTCCCCTCATTCTAATTGATAATAATAATACACAAAGTTAATAACAATAAATTATTACTTTTCAGGTTGTATTAATTATCATTTAAAGTCTTAACCAACTGTAAGACAATACAAAAAAGTTTTAATTTTTGGAGCCGAAATTGAATTAGAAAGATTCCCCCTCTCTTTCAATTCTTATTGGGTGCTTCTAAAGGCACCGAGCCAAAAGGATGTTAACATCCATCTCTGTTAGCACCATGCCCAATCGTTCCTTTCTCTATTAGCACCAACCAACTATGTAAGTACCGGTCCCTTCTCAGTTAACCCGTACCCCTCCATCCATCTTTCACAAAACCAACTAAAAATTCCAACGGTACATACACCACCTGCGAGAACATCTTATGAACTTACTTATGCTTACTAATTAAGACTTCTCTTAAGTCGGAGCATATGCTTTCTAACAGTGACGCTCCATTTCTAAAGATCTGACATAACCAAGTAATAAAGCTACCTTCACCGATGCAGGACTGTTTTCTTTCTCTAGATAACCCCTAAAAACCATGAACTGGCAACTTTATCCAAACCACAATCCAAGATTTGTACATATAATACATAGAGTTTCTATTTCCAGCCCTCTAACCACCTTAGCGTTATCCTCTGACACAATAACCATCTCACTTTTTCAGCTAGAATTTTTTTTTATTAATTCAATGTAACCATTCCACTTTATATTCCTGAACAGATTTTTACCATAAGTTCAAAAAAAAAAAGTTTTTACCATGTACTCTATGACTGGAAAACTTAAATACGTCAATTCACAAGCAACAGTAATAAATGAAAGAAATTCTAATGAACTCTTGAATTGGTAAGAGTCCGGTTCATTCTACTAGAAGATGGCTTACTATCAATTATGCACCAAAACTAAAGGAGCTTAACGGTGGGAATGGCCTATAATTAATTATAGCGTGGTTGACCTTTCATACCAAGCCATTGAGGCTAATAATTAATTATAGCGTGGAAGAAGGAGATGGGAAAAGCAAACGAAGGTGAATGTCACCCACATTAAAAACCGGTGCTTATAGAGACTTCGGGTAAATATCCATTGTCCCGAATCAATAAAATTTTTGGATGCTAACAGCCTTTTGGCCAGGTGCCTTTAGAAGCACCCATTCTCATTTTCTCTGTTTTGACTTTTGGACCACATACTGAATTTGGAAGATTCTCTCTTTCAATTCTATATTTTCTTATATGAAACCAGTTGTTTCCTGTCCCTCATCCACAACCCTAAAATCTATCTTTTCCTTCACTCGATCCCACTTCTCTCGATCTATCTCAAGAACAATCCAAACCCAAAATCCTAGAAATCTCTTTCAAGAACGACCCGCAACAACACTACCCACCAATTCACTGAAAGAGTACCGACAACCCAAATGTCGATGGAGACATGAATTACTTAGTCTGAAATTGTTAGGGTCTTGGAAACGCCCCGACAAAAGAAACGTTATTTCAGTTCCTTACTAGTATCAAACCAGATATAGTCCTCTTAATAGGTTGTTTACTGTAATCCATAAATATTGTTGTTTGTTTACTGTCTTTTAATAAGTTTAATTTAATAAATCCTTATATGCCCCTTTATAGGTCGTAGTGGTGGCCTATACTGTGTTCTAATGCCATCCATATTACGTCACACTTAGTTACCACCAATTTTATTCATGCGATTGTTTTAGATCGTGTCGATTCTACAGATGTGATTTATTTTGTATTTATGGGCCCCTAGGGTGGCTGATAGATACTCTTTTCAAACTAATCTACAAATTCCTATTAACTCTATCCCTCGACCGGTCTGTTGCATTGGGACCTAAATGTCTTGGGCTCGAAAAATGATAAATGGGGTGTTTTAGCTATATTCCTTTTATCTCATTTTCAGAATTTCATAGAGATGCACACTTCATGGATCTTGGATTTAAAGGTCCTGCTTACATTTGGACCAACTCTAAATCTCGCCACCATCTCACTAAAGAACGCCTTGACAAAGTTCTTTAATACCCTGAACGGTTGACTCATTACTCGAAGGCGAGGGTTTTTCACCACCCTAGATATAACAGTGACCATGCTCCAATAATGTTGAAACTCAAGATCCAGGGTCAAGTCCTATCTACAGTCTCAAAGTTTGAGGTTTATTGGACCAAACATGAGGATTTTTCGTCCACTTTCTAGACAAAATAGACGTCAACTTCGGGTCAGTTCTACGACAAGGACACCTCGGTAAATAATTCTATTCAAACTTGGAGTAACCAAGCATCTGGAATTATTAAGAATAAAAGGAGCTTCAGAAACACTTATGGGATGTGAAGGCTTTAGAATCCAGTAATGTGGTATTGCATGTCAAAAGTAAAACTCAAGAAAGAACTCACTCATCTAGCAATCAAACGGACCAAGGCAAAACAACGTGCTAAACCAATTGGGCTCACAATGGAAACAGGTGTTATTACTACTATACTGATATTACTCATGATAATTACTTAATTTTAAAACTTGTTCATAGCGGAGTCTGTCACTCAACCTCCAACTGAGATTCTTCAAGCATTCAAGATACTTTTAGACGATGCACTGAGCAGTATCTGAAGGATCCCGACAATAGATGAGATCAAGTCAGTGGTTATGGAGAAGGGTTCTATTAAACGTCTAGGCCCTGATGGCCTACCCTGCTTCTTTTACCAACACAATTGGGACATTATAGGGTCGAAACTTACATTATACATACATGACACATTCAGATCAGGCAGTATCAATCCTTCTATAAACTCCACAATCATTGCATTAATACCAAAGGTCAGAAATCAGAGTTCTGCTTCGGATTATTGTTTGATTTCTCTTTGCAATTCAGTTTATAAATTCATCACGAAATTAATAACAAACATAAATCGACCTTATCTAGAGGAGTGCATCATGTGGCCCTAAAATGTTTTTGTCTGGAGCTGACAAATTCTGAGCAATATCATTTTTACACAAGAACTTATCTATTCAATGTATAAATCTAAAAGATGGAAACGGTCCTTCACCCTCAAAATGATATAGCCAAGGCTTATGACCGTGTAAGTTGTCATTTTCTTGAATTAGTCCTTCAAGCTAGAGGCCTTAGGGATATCCTAACACTTATTTTATTTCGCATAAGTATTGTTAGATTTAATGTCCAATTCAATGGTGTCCAATGCGAGGATTTTACGGCCTCTAGAGGCCTACAACAAAGTTGCCCGCTATCCCTATATCTTTTCATCCTAACTTCACAATCTCTCTCCCTCTTGATTTCTTGTTATGAATCTACAAAAAAGTTTACAGGTCACAAGATTAATGTGATCAACTCTAGCATTATACACTTTTTATTTGCTGACGATCTGATCATTTTCCGTAAATCAAATACTGAAAACCTAGAAGCAATGCATGAAATGATGGGTACATATTCACAATTTTTGGAGCAGCAAGCTGGTTCACTTTACTTTTGTACTGGGGTGGATCAACAAACTGCCTCATTTTTATGGATTGGTTTCTATATAGTATCAATTAAAGGCCAGCGCTTTGGGGAAAGCAAAATAGTTTTCGGGTGTGAAAACTTGGTCAAAAATTGGTCAATTTTATTTGACACATTCTTTATCCAAAGCACTGTCCTAATTAAATCAGTAGTTAAAAAGAAAGACACATGCTTTATCAACAAAGGTGTTTTGGCTCTCAACAAAAAAAATAAAAAAATAAAAATAAAACTAAAAGGTAATACCAAAATAATAATAAAACTGTTGTGGCTAATAAACAACTTTTTCACACATGTCTTTTTTTTTGTTGAAACTTGTCACACATGTCTTTTTGTGACATTTAATGAATAAAGTCAATTCATTTTGTGAAGAAGATATGGATAATGATGAAGCATTATCAATTATGAAAAGATTTCAAGTCTCTTAGCTTAGGTATGCATGGGATTATTTTTTTAAAATCATTTGTTTTCTCTTTTAGGCTACAAATCTGATGCTGCTGATGACGACGAATTAGCATCCAATTTCATAAATTCGTTCTATGCATGGGATGATGTAGTTTTTTTTTTTTTTTTGATGAAGGGATGATGTAGTTTAATGGAAGAGTTTACATAAATCAATATTAGTTTATATATTGCAACAAAAATATTTTCATCAAAAAAAGAACAAAAAAATTTATGAGGTTAAAATGTTCCGACCTAATAAATCTACTTAGATAATATTAATTAATAAACAAATAAACTAGAATTACATTACTTGACATGTTCCCAGATTGTATATGTGCCACTCAAAATTTTAGAGATTCATTCTCGGGTTCTCCTATTATAGGTTTTTCTCTAGTCAGCCACTCAACCTTAGCTAATTGATCTATTTAGTTATTTCTAATTAATAATAATACAGTAATAGACAAAGATAATCATAATAAATTATCATTTTCGAGGTAGTATTAATTATCATTTAAAGTCTTAACTGACAACGAATCTTCCCAATTCAGTCTCCATTCCTAAAATCAATTTTTTTTGGGTATTGTCTTATGGTTGTCAGTTTTTTTTTGTGAATTTGGAAGATTCTTTAGTTCAACAAAAAAAATTTGGAAGATTCTCTTTCTATTCTCATTTTTTCTGTTTTGATTTTTGGCCCATGTACTCAATTTTGAAGATTCCCTCTCTCTTTCAATTCTCATTTTCTTTGTTTTGACTTTTCGACCATATACTCAATTTAGAAGATTCTCTCCCTCTTTCAATTATTATATTCTCGGTTGAAAAAGCATCTCATATTTTTTTGTTGAAAAAGCACTGTCTCATTGAAGTGTTTTATACATTTGTCATTTCTCAACGCATTTCTTTAGACAAAGACTCTTTTTTTTCCTCTTTTCGGATGGTAAATATTTTCCAGAACATGGAGTGTGTGAATCAATCCCATGTTTGAATTGAAATTGAGAGAATTTGAAAGATTCCCTCTCTTTCAATTCTCATTTTCGCTTTATAAAACCTGCGATTTCCAGCACCTCATCCACAACTCTAATATTTGTCTTTCCGTCACTCTTCACTCGATCCAACTCCTTTCAAAAACAATCCAAACTCAAAACCCTATAAATTTAGAAATTTCTTTCTTTGAAACATCTTGAGGAAGAACTTTGTAAGATGAGGAGACAATTAACTATAACAGACGAGAACCCTCAGATACATCAAGGGTACTGGGGAACTCTTTCCTGTGAGAATGATAATATCAGAGAAAGAGTTATTGCATTTCGAGGTGAAGGACTTATTTATGTGGACCACACAAACTTTCTAAACTTTAAGGGAACTTTCGAGTTCAAAGGTATTTATTACAAAGTATTCGAAGAGTACAAGTGGATTTTGTGTGATAGTCTGACTCGAGATAAATATTTTGATGGATATCAATTGTGGGTTGATTCTTATCACCCATCAAACACAATGATTAAGATAATAACTGACATTTTGAGGGGGTTTTCCTTTTTTTGTAATAAGAATCTTTATCATGGTAATATTGATACAAATAATATAGTAATGGTTGAATATTGTGATGGATCGAAAACTAGTCTTAGAGCAAAATTTATTGGGGTGACTAAGAAAGAAGGATCTAAAGAACAATTCGGTCTCGGTATGCTACTTTCTTTCTTTTTTTACAGTTATTGTTGTTATTTAGATTAAACATTTATTTTGAATTTGTTTACATTTTTTAGATGTCGCGGGACTTCGGAAAACGTTAAAGTTTATTTTCAGTAGGGAAAGGACTGTAGTCTCCATCCCCGGTCTCAAGAATCAAAACATACAAATGAGAGAAGTCATTGATTTCTTTAAACGATGGTAATCTTATTTTTATTAAATTTTCCGCCTTAATTAAACAATCTTTTAATGTAATTTCTTTTTAATCTTTTTCAGGAATGATTCAGATTTTTTTGATATATTTGTATTTAGAAAGGTAGATGCTTGCAAGTTGCTGAGGCACCCGCTACTTTATGATGATACCCGTGTTATAAATTTTTTGAGTAAACTAGTGGATTTTATAGATTCTAAATATAGAATCTGTAACCTAATGGCTAGAAATGATCAAAACAATTATTATTCGAAATTGAAATTTAATATTTCTTACCATGTATCCGCTGTTAGTCCGTATTTGGATCCATCTTATAGTAATGCCCTCTCTTTGTGTGATTCTAATGGTGGAGATTTTATGGGATGGTCTTACGGTTTTACTCGAGACATGGTTAAAGTGGCTGAACAAATAAGATGTTATGGCAGTGAAGTAACACGTTCTACTTTTTATGATGACCCGTTACACCTTATTAAGTTTTACCGGAATTTCGGTACTCATTTTTTAGGAAATCCATATTAGCTAAGGTAAGTATAATATTCTTTTTTAAAGATTTTAATTATTTTTACTTTCTCCTTTTATAATAGTATTTTATTAAATTTAATTTTTTATGTTAACATGAAGGACGTCGAGAGTTATTCAAAGGTGGTTTCTGTACTCCGAAAATATCATATGAACTTAATTGTTGATGCATACAAAATTTATGAAGGTGTTTCTCAACAAAAATATAAACCTACATATCCATCTTTTATGGGTGATTTTTATAAGTCTTAGACAATTCATTAAGAGGTTATTCATCAACTTTGCTACTTAGAAAATTGAAGAGAGTTGTTACTTAAAAAATTGAAGATGGTTATTGGATATAGTTTCTTTATGAAAAGTTGGGACTTTTGTGTTATTTTCTTTTTGTGAAAAGTAACAACGAGTTGTTAGTTACTTTGGGAGTGTTCTCTTTTTTAAAATATTGGAAGCTTCACTGTTTAATGAATAACATTTATTTGTGCAAGGCTTCAGCCTTGCTTGTTATTATTGTTGTTTGTGTGCTGCCCAAATTTTGTTGTTTATTTTATAGTTGTCATATTTAATCGTTAATGAAGTTGATGGTTAGGAATACTTCTTTACCTTTCTCTCTTCATACAATTCCAACTATTAACGAGGTCACCTGTTCCTTAACTAAGCCAAACCAAGCGGCGAGCAACACTGGTGGAGTGATAGAATGGTATTGTCTTCAACAAAAAAAAAAAAAAAAAAAAAAGATTGAATGGTATTGACTCCTATTTAAAGTTATCATTGAATGGTAGAGCTAACTTAATTAATATGACTGAGGTTTTTCTAGACTATGTTTCTGGAATCGCATATAGTACATATGTATATATATATACACATCATGTATAACGTAACTATTTGTAACTTTCAAGCTTCGTTATACCACTGTATGGTAGATGTGAATGTGCAAGTGAGTAGATGCCATCCCCATGGAGATTCTGAATGGGTTTTAATTCCTTAAAACGTTATTTTTAAATTCATATCTTCTACTGGTACTTCAAATGTCTCCCTTGAGATTGTCTATTAGAGTCATACCACCAACTATGTGACTAAGCACTAGAAAGTTACTACAAGTTACTATTTCTGACTAAGTCAATAGATAACCGTTTTCAGTAGAGAATTTGTTGTCTACCTGTACTTCTATAGTTAAAGTTCAACAAAATGAGTAATCTTAAGTTAGTTGTTAGTATTTTTAATACTAATGACTAATGTGGACTAATATATGTATTAATTACATAATACATGTTATTTCACTTAAGGGTCCCAAAAGGTGATCTTAATTAATTTATACATTATGGACCATAAAATATCAGTTTGAAGTGTGGGGAGCGTATTAGCAATATGTCATGTGTAGAGCCCTCAAAAGTAATTATCAAAGAATAATGGGCTCTTTAATAATTACTTGGGTAACTACTAGTAACTACCTAGGCAGTTCCCATATTATTCAGGGCAAATCCCTAAACCAGAGAAGAGAGACTGATTTTCCCAACTCCCATTTTTGAGAAATCAGAAACAACGTCCATTCTCAAAGATTTTGTCCAAATCTTAAGGGTGACACGGAAATCTACTGTATCTTCAAGTATCTTCAAGCTATGGATTCGGGTAAGTACCTAAAACCTCCTCATCTCTTTAATTCATCAAATAGAGATCTTGGGTTAATTTCATTATTTATGTTTTGTTATTTATATGCATGAGTAATGAATTTTCCATCAAGTGGCATCAGAGCCACTATTTGTATGAATTTTGAGATGATTTTATGTGTTCTGTTCACCATGTTTGTGATGTTTAAGATATTTCATAAGAAACTGTTTTGCTTTTAGATTATCCCTAAATCTGTTTATTTCTGCAAATATTTGGGAGATTTAAAGAATATAAGTAACTACCTTTATTTTAAATAATAAAGATCTTGTATGATATCTTCTGTGATTCGGCTGGTTAGGGAGGAATAATAGAGATCGTAGTTATTTGCCCCCTACTCCTCTCCCTTAATCTCTCTGTTTGAATATTTGGGTAGTTAGATATTTGGGTAGATGATATTCTTATGAATTCTCTGTTGATTATCCTCTTAGGTTTCTGTTGGGAGAGATAAAATATAAGTAGTTATTATTTCCTTAATTTCATCTCCCATCATTTATGCTTTGAATGTTTCATTAGTTAACAGATATTTTAGGTAGATTATATATATAACCAATTTTAAGTTTTATTTCTCTGATTAGGTTCTTTACTGAGAAAATATTGGTTAGTATAATTTTGTTCTTTTAAAGATTCTGTCAACTATTTTGGGTTCAACTATTTTGGGTCAGAGAAATATTGATTAGATTTTAATTTCTCCCTTCCATAATCTCTCTTATTCGGTTGTTTAGAGAGATAATTGGGTATCAATTAATTCCTCCTAACATGGTTTTTTTTTTTCACTAAATCAAATTTGTTTAGAGAAATTTTGATACCATTACAATTGCTTTAGATACTGGAGGTATTAAACGTTATCATATATATATATATCGGGCAATAAATATAATAGTTTCTAGTGTGGGCGCCCATAGCAATTACCGAAGATGCCTAGAGGAATTATAGGGTGCCTATAGTTTTGGGCGCCTGTAGCACTTGGTGTTAATCGTTTTGGGTGCCGTTAGTAGTTAGTTTGGGTGCTCGTAACAGAAATTTTGGATGCATACAACATCATATTTGGGCACTTGTAGACCTCTAATAACTCATTTTGGAGTAATGTATGTATCTCACGTCAATGCACTTATTTTATTTGTAATATATGAATTGTGAGTTATTGTTGAGTGCCTTAATTGGGTGTTTGAAGGCACCACAACATGTTTCTACTACTAAATAATGCACATATGATTTTTGGTTTATCGTTAATTATGGTAATTTGACGATGATTTCATGCATATGTGTACTTTGAATTATCAACCTTTAGTGGATTTAATATCTATGTTGATATATGCTTAATAAGTAATAAGAAACATGATTAAGTGATTATATGTCAATACTCATTAAAAATAAGGTTAGGCTATTGATTAATCTTGCACAAAATATTATGATTTTAATTTTTGTCAAGAACTTAGATGGTTATTGCATTAATTATGGGATTGAACTGACATGTCGCCAAAGTGACCTCTGTCGGGTAAAATACCATAGTTGGTGTAGATAAACATGTCTTAGTCCATGTGAAGTGATCGGCCCAAAGGAAGGTTACTTTGACAGGTCTAAGGGAAGCCTTAAATTGCCTTATGACTAAGATATGTGATATATTTAGGTGTCATGCGAGTATTGTGTCGGTCCAAAGAAAGGCACAACACTTGGCAGATCTTGTATCAATATCAGAGAGTATCACTAGTAAGTTATTATCTCTGTCCAAAGACTAGGTAGTAATGTTACACTTGATATCTTGAAATGGGCCCACAAATTGCAATATTTGGTTAATTGCTAATTTTTATGCATGATTTTATTGAACTCTAATATGAGCATGTGTGTTTTATTGTCTTTTGTATTTAGTATCATCTATATCTGCCAACATAAACAACATTCCGGTGCTTAACGGCATTAACTTTAAGAAATGGAAGAAGCACGTGATGACTGTGCTTGGTTGCATGGATCTTGACATTGCTCTTAGGATGGATCGCCCAATGCCTATGTCCAGCTTAAGTACTACTGAACAGAAGGTTGTTATGGAAAAATGGGAGAGATCTGATCGGATGAGCCTGATGATCATGCAAAACTCAATTCCAGACTCGATAAGCAGTGGACTAACTAAGGCGAGTGCTAAGGAGTTCCTCAAGCAACTCTCTGATTGCTTTTCAGCGAGTGGGAAAGTGGAGACAAGCACTACATTATCTAAGCTTGTCACCATGCGGTATAACGGTAAGGGGAACATACGGGAGTACATTATGAATATGTCTAACCTGGTGACCAAACTCAGGGAACTAAGACTTGTATTGTCTGAAGACACACTTGTTCATTTGGTCCTCATATCTCTTCCTGTTCAGTATAACACACTTAAGATCTCCTATAATTCTCAAAAGGAGAAGTGGAGCTTGAACGAGCTCATTGCACATTGTGTTCAGGAAGAAGATAAGATTAACCAGAAAAAGACAGAAAGTGCTCACCTAGCATCAACTTCAGGAGTAAAAAGGCTGGATAAGCAAAAGAAGGATAAAGGTATAGCAAACACAATAACTTCACAAGTCAAAGGCAAGAGAAATTTGGATTCCAGGCATTCCTGTTTCTTTTGCAAAAGGACTGGTATCGTGAAGAAAATGTGTTATGAATACGCCGCTTGGCGTGCTAAGAAAGGTTTGCCTCCACTATTGAAAGCCGATTGATGGTGAAAGATACATCTTTGTGGGCTGTAGAACAACCTTGCAGTTGGAAGCAATCAGTGTTTGTTTTATTTGTAGTTCAATTACGTACTGATTGTTATTTGAATTTAGAAGAAACTTTTCATGTACCGTCATTCAGACGGAACTAATTTCTATTTCCTTTTGGACAAATTTGGTTTTAATTGTTCAATTGAAATAGATCATTTAGTGTTTCTTTAAATTCTAATATTGTGGATTATAGTACTTAAATTGATTAAAGATATATAATCAAACACCATAAAGGCGAATGTGGAGTCAGGCAAAGATATTTGGGGTTCATTCCCTTAGGTATCGTGGAATGACAAACATTGTCTTGTCTGCTCAATAATGACTCATCGCATTAAGAATACCTTTACTGAAAGCAGTTTGATCGCTCAAACAACCCTTCTTTTTAATCAAGAAACTCATGTTCGTCGAGGATGTTAATTACAGTGGGAGTAATCAAAATAAAGAGATTGTGTTTGAAGACGAGTATACAAATATTCGTCCTAAAGTCACGACTGACAATAACTAAATTTTTTTTTGGATACAATTATTGTTCAGCCTGTGAATTAAAGTGTTTAATCAGATACAATCATGTTGGTTAATCCCACATTTAGTGAACAACCTTTTCTCGTACTAGTTAATAAAGAACCTCAAAAAGAAACAGAGGAATAGCTAGAGAGATTATGGTTGACATTAACGGCCTTAAATTAAGGAACCACTTATGAGATCCACTATGACTTTGTTGTCTATCTTAATGAGCACAATTATGACTTAAGGTTTGAAGTATTTAACTTCTCCTAGTGAAGTCAAAATGAGCTCAAAATTCTGATGACTGAATTGAGGTCATGAAAGGAGAGTTGAAGTCTATGGACGACATTAACATTAGGATCTTGTCGAGTTACCTGTAGGGTGAGATCAATTGGTTGTAAATGAATTTACGAAACCAAAAGGACTCAAAAGGTAACATCGAAAGATATAAAGCACGTCTAGTCGTCAATGACTTTACTCATAAGGGAGGATTAAACTTCGAAGAGGTATTCTCGTCTGACTTTACGAAGTATTCTTTAAGTCAAATAAATTGTACCAAAATTTTGATGAGGTATTTCCTCTTTCGGTTCTATGAGGAAAATATCATCGATCAGTGCATATATCTCAAGATCAGTGGGAGTGAATTTATGATCCTAGAACTATATGTAGGTATGATTTTACTAGCAAACATTGATATAGGCTTGTAGCATTGGACCAAGGACTTTCTCTCAAGCGAATTTAAAATGAAAGACCTTGGAAATGCTTCTTATGTTTTGGGTATTCAGATAGACCATGATCACCCTAAGGACACTCTTGGTCTTTCCCAAAAGGCCTAATCGTTAATTTCTCTATGGCATCCAGAAATATTCGCTAGGAGATACGTCAGTGAATAATGACGGCAAGTTTAGTTTGCTCCAACTTGTGAAGTTCGATCTTGAGAAGGAAACTGAGACAATCCCAAACTCGTCTGTGGTTGGAAGTCTCATGCATGCACAAGTTTGTACATGTTCGGATTTGACATTTGTTGAAGGAATGTTGGGTAGATATCCAAGTAACCCAAGGCTAGACCGTTGAAAGGTCATCCAACAGGTTATGTGATAACTGCAAAAGAGCGAAAGATTACATGCTCACTTTTGAGGAGAAACGATCATAGAGAGATCATGGGTTGCTCCGATACGGATTTGCTGGATATCTTTATCATAAGAAATCCAGATCAGGTTACATTTTTGTGGTGGTTGGAAGGGTTAATTATTGGAAAGTGTAAAACAATCCGTATGACCTTCTCGACCATGAAAGCAGAGTTCTTAATATGCTTTCAAGCATCAATCATGCAATTTGGCTTTGAAATTTTGTCTTTAAAGTTAGAAAGTGGTCGGATACGTAAAACGACCAATGAGGATCTAACATGACGATTAGGCAGCTGAGTTGTACTTAAATAACAACAAAAGCTTTTCAAAGTCCAAATACATTGGGATGCAGTACCTTGCGGTAAAAGATAACGTTCAGAGTCTTTTGGTATCCATTGAGCACATTGACACAAACTCCAATATGGTGAACCACTCACTAAAGATTTACCGCCTAAAGTTTTTCAGCAAGTATGTGGTTTATATCGGGATTCTAGGATCCCATTGATTGGTGGGAGTTTGTTGTCTTAATTTTTTGGATCCATTTGGTTGTGCTCATTGGAAATGTTTGGTTTCTTGTATTGACCTTACGTAGTTTCAGAAATTATGTATTATATTTGGTACTCTGAACATAAGGATATCAACTTTCTATTGAGGACACCATTGGGAGAAAGTTGGACTCTGTGGAGTCATTGGATTAGTTGGAAATAGACATGTTTTAGATCACAATTGCATGCAATTTCCATGCTACACATCCACACTTGATCTATGTTGTTGATTACGTTAGTAATGTGACCATTAAAGGTTTAGTCATGAACTAATGCGACGAACGCCGTTTTGATCCCTTGCTAATGTGATTAATGAACCAGATTGTACGTGATATTTGAAGTCGTGAAATAACAATTTTTGTGCACACTAAGGTTCTTGTATTATGTAATTCGAGAAACATATAAAGTCCAAGTGGGAGATTGTTAGTACTTTTAATACTAATGACTAATGTGGACTAATATATGTATTAATTACATAATACATGTTATTTCACTTAAGGGTCCCAAAAGGTGATCTAATCAATTTATACATTATGGACCATAAAATATCAGTTTGAAGTGTGGGGAGCGTATTAGCAATATGTCATGTGTAGAGCCCTCAAAAGTAATTATCAAAGAATAATGGGCTCTTTAATAATTACTTGGGTAACTACTAGTAACTACCTAGGCAGTTCCCATATTATTCAGGGCAAATCCCTAAACCAGAGAAGAGAGACGTGATTTTCCCAACTCCCATTTTTGAGAAATCAGAAACAACGTCCATTCTCAAGGTTTAGAAGATTTTGTCCAAATCTTAAGGGTGACACGGAAATCTACTGTATCTTCAAGTATCTTCAAGCTATGGATTCGGGTAAGTACCTAAAACCTCCTCATCTCTTTAATTCATCAAATAGAGATCTTGGGTTAATTTCATTATTTATGTTTTGTTATTTATATGCATGAGTAATGAATTTTCCATCAAGTGGTAGAATGAAAAAGCTAAATTATCAAAACTACAACACTTGGTCTACATGTATGATGTCTTACATGGAGGGTCAAGATTTATGGGAAGTTGTGAATGGTAGTGGAATATAAAAGTGGGCAAAGCGATGTTCGTTTTGAAGACAACAACCGAAGGTGATTTTTGTAGAGCATATTAGAGATGTCTAACTCCCCAAGAAGCTTGGGATACGCATACCAAACTGTTTTCGAAGAAGAACGACACTAGGTTGCAACTACGTGAGAGGGAATTGTTATCAATAGCTCAACGACACTAGGTTGCCTACCTTTTCCGACCCTAGACTTCAAATTTTAATTCTCACTATGCCATTTCATACAAGAACATGCTTCACAAACAACAAATGAATTTATATGATATCATTTAGCCCGAACAGAGAGCATTGTTTTCCTCTAGCTAAAGATAAGTATTCGCATTACCCGTGGCTATATTTCTATTTCTGACTATCAGAACTGTTAAATATTTCTTCTTCGATCGTCATCACACCTTGCTCATTTCATCTGCCTTTCTTCAGCTTTCATCTTCTTCAATCCCCAACTCACCATGAAGTTAAAAGATTAAAGTATAATGACCACAGTCAGCAAGAACTTGCATCTCCTTTAGCTTCTTCTTTCTGGTCACTCTGTTTCTTCGGTTTTTTGGTTTGCTTATTCGAAGCTCGGTCTGCAGTTGATACAAGCAAACTGTATACTAAACAATCTGAATCCATCTTCTCCAATATTCACCACCTTGGCTGACTAACCGCTATCGCCACCTTAATATATTTTTTTTTAAAATAACATGGTTATATATAGGGGTGGGAATCGGTCCGGTCGGGCCGACCGTGGGCCTTAACTTTATCGGTCGGTCTCGGTCGGGCACTCAAAATCAATGTTCGCCTATTTACTCGGTCGGTCCGGTCCGGTCAAAATCATCATTTCCATTGACCAAATCCCGCTTGTGACCGAAAGACCGGTCGGGACTCACCGGTATCGGTCGACGGTATCGGGCCAAACCACCTAATTTATAATTAAATAATACCTAAATGAAAGGTTAAAATTCTGAGATTTCATTAACTATTCTTATACTTTTAAATACCACTTAGTCACTTACAATTTACAAGTAAGATTACAATACTTTCAACAAAAAAAAGTAACATTACAATATTGGGGGTATTTAAATAATAAAAACACAATAGTGAAGGCAGAGAGATGAACTTGAAGTGAAGAAGAGAGTCGAGAGATACGAAAAGGGAAGGCAGAGAGATGAACTTGAAGTGAAGAACGAACTAGGGTTAGCTGTTTACAACTTAGAACAGATGAAATGATGAATGAAGTTAGAGAGCGGGAGAGATGATTCGGATGAAGGTGCGACAAATGAAAAGAAGAGAGGTGTTTAGATGGTTTATATAGAGGAGGGTAGAATGTTGTGGACTCTAGGGTTTTAATCTAACGGTTGTGCATCATACTCGATTGGCTTAAAAAATCAACCGTTGGATTAACCCTAAGTTACTACGGGTAGTGGGCGATCAGTCGGGTAGGTAGTTAATTCGGTACTTAATGGTCGGGCCTATCGGTATTAACCATAGGTCTTTAATCGGACGGGTTAATCGGTACGGTCACCCGGTCAAAGGGCTGTGACCATTTCCCGACTGCTAACTACCCGACTGATCGGCCGGGCTTTTCCCGTCACGGGTATCGGATCCCCGCGGTACCTAACGATCCCGGGCGGACCCAAGCGGGTACCGGGCTTCCGGGCCGTTATCCCACCCCTAGTTATATATATGGTTTTGAGACATCAAGTGACCCAATATGCTTATAATTTTCATCAACTATTTTGGCGATACTCCTAGGCGGCATAAAAAACTAGGGGCATCTTTTATACATTTAGTAACCAATTTCAATAAATCAGGGATTTCACCCTTGCTGTGAATGAGATTAGAACAGATGCACTACCAACTTAGCAGTTGTTAGCCCGCCACAGTCATCTTCATGTTTTGGCCTAGGGTTCAATTAAATTTTTCAGAGCATCTGATTAATTTCTTTATCTTTTACAACAATCCTTTTAGGGTTTTCGCTCATCACCCGTTCATTAGATGAACTGGTAAAGATCAATTAAATTTTTCAGTAACAAATTCAGGTGAACTGAAACTGCTCTTTCCATATTGCTACAGGCTCGTCATACTAAAGATGATTCTTCAACTTCCATTGTCAATGAATAGGAATTGCTTGACCGCCTCCTGAGCTAAAGGACTCCCATTTCTGATCATTTCAACTTTCTTACCTATAATAAAAGGAACATAACACAGTTCTAATAAGACTCGAGCCCGTGATAGATCTAGCTTTAGGAACATAAACACAGCTAGACACATCGAAGGCAACTACAAAAATAAGCATCTGAATACCAAGAAAGTGATGCGAATCAGAGGTCTCCGTTGTCAGGCCCATCGCCCACCCCACCCCACCCCCCCCCCCCCCCCCCCCCCCCCCGCCTAAACAGGATTACCTTATTTGGAATCTTGATCAGTCTGTCTCATCTACCATCGAGAGTATGACCAAGTAACATTTTTCGAAACTGCCGATCAGATGTCAAACCTACAGCACTTGAAGGGATAAGACACCTAGTCCTTCTATTCGTGACCTCAGTTAGTCTTCTTCTATTCGGGTATCAAAAACTTAATCCTTCGCACGCAGTTATAATATTAGAACATTTTCTTTCCCCTAAGCCATGAGTTTCCTGTTTTCTTAAGTTCAGACTTCAGAGGAAGAATTACACCCAGTTATAAGATAGCTTGACAGGGCATTACCACTTTTTTTTTTCTTGTCCAACTCCATGTAAACAGCCTAAACACTAAACCTTTCTCCCGGTTTCATTTTAACCCACTCAAACCACATGTACAAATCTCGTCTTTCTTGTCCCATGAAGGTATTGAGACCGTTAAAATTTCATTTCATAAATGGTTAGTTTCCTGTCATTTTGAAATAAAACCCCAAAGCTGAAATCAATATCCTTACTGACCAAAATAACTCCACTTTCAGAACGATTAACTCGAGTCTCAAACTCATCTTCTTCACACTGCCAGCTTCTCTTCATCCAATAGAGGCACCGCAATGTCTTCCCGCATAGTGGCACTATAACTTTCTCCTACATCTGCCCCAGCCTGTGCAAACACTTCTACTGCTGCCGGTAACATGCCATAGTACCTCTTCAATTTGTCCAAGAGTGGGTCACAGGCCTTCGGGTCTTTTACATGCCACACATATATTGGAGGAACCAAATCATCGATTGTCGCTTCCTGCCATGCATGTTGTCCAGCTCGCATCTGATGTTTATAAGCATGGCATTGTCTGGCTCTGTGGCCCCTAGGCCCAACTTGGACCTCAGGACAATAACCACATGTATGGACGGGATATTTTGACATTAGTTGAATGGCTCCTGAACGCATTTTCTCCCATGCTTCAATTCCTCGCTTCGCAACTCCTGCACAAACTCCAAATAAGTAGCCCTCAAACAAATAACTGGACATGGTTTGATCTCATTACACATAAACAAACAAGATTGATAAGGTGGTGTTTGATAAAAATTAATTCAGGGCAAAAGACTGAATATCAGGACCAGCTTGTTTGGTAAAAGCACTTAATAGATGTTTTATGCAGTACTGCTCCAGTATTCATGTTTTAGACTTTTAATGTGCAGTGTCTGAAGTCAATTAAGGAATCCATTTCAGTGTCACCAAACAACAAATATATACTAGAAGAAAATAAGAAAAAAGTTGTACAGATACGAACCTTGAAGATCGTCAGGAAGCAAGTCAGGAGTTTGGCTGCGCCTTCTTGGTTTCTCACTCTTCTCCCAAAACCCGAACGATTTGATGTCTTCACCAGATAAATCAAACTTCGGAAACCTCCGCTCAAAATCTATCTTTCTCCCAGCAATGTTGTAAATAGGAAACGCGTGTCTCCTTGTTGGGTATTCTGGGATATCAACACCTGCTTGAATGCACAATTCTAAGATGCCTGGAATACGATCAACCTCGAGATGTTCTGAGTGTGATACAGCTCTACCTATCCTATCATATAAATGATATGATTCCACCACAGGGAGAATGTGTTCAATTCCTCCTCTTTCCCAGCTATGTTCTTTAGTAGGTGAGCTTCCTGGTACGTTACATGTTTTGATTTTATGTGGTATATGTCCCACATGAACTTCTTTGCATATTCTGTGCAAATTGATCGCCAATTAAAAAAGGAAATATCCATAATCAACAACTCTAAGATAGTGTTTCTTTTCTCAAATTTATAGAAGTTTGAGGCAGATTTTAGAAGTTTGCTTTTTATCTGACTCGTGCGTCTAAATTGGCTGACTAGGGCTAATTTTGGGTCATTGAGTCAAAATTAAAACAAGTCTCAACTAAGAGACAACTGTCTGAAATAACCACAAATGACAATTGTGCCCTGACTAAAACAAGACAGACTTAAAAGACTCAGATTCGAACAAGAAAAAAACAAACGCCCTCTAAATTTTTTACCTGCACGAGTAGACGGGAATGCTCTCCATAACCTTAGAAAGACAGGTGACTAACTCTGTCCTTGCCGTGCATACTTTGTGAGCAACTGGGATTAATCGCTGGACCAACAAGCCATTTTCAGGGGGTCGTAAAATAATCTCAGTCGGACTATGCCTAATCTGTTTCTCTTGTCTTGCTCTCCGTTTGAGTTCATTGATGGGTACTACTAATGGCTTCCTCTCTGTCCTGTGAAGCTTTCTTGGCAGATCTGGATAATTAGGTGCCTCGTGTGACAGAGTCGAAAACGAGAATTGGGGGTTCATTTCTTCACCTATACCTATCAAATTTATGAGGTAGTACGGGAGACCGCTACATCGATGATTCGTGAAATTACGAGATCGGTTTGCTAACATTTTTGCTCTTCAGCCGTCTATACTCTGGAAAACATCACACAATCAGATTATGTCTCTCTATCACCCAAACTCCAAGAAGAATAAAGATTGAAGAGAAATTAGAAAGCATTATATTGCATTTGAAGTTGACCCTACCCTAACTAACACTGAAGCTATCCGAAAAATGCTTCGAAACGGCTAAAAACTCAAAACTATTCAATCTTAGACGTAGATGAATATCACTTGACAATGGAAAATAATGCTTAGCTAGCCCAAATTCTATTTCAAGCATAAGTACCTTTAAATTAAAACCCTAATGTCCAACATGTATCCTTTGCTCGACTCAATCAATTACAGTATAAAAATCCTCAAACTTGAATTGGTACGTTCTTGTTTTCAATTTTATCACAAGAAACTAATTTATGCATAATTGAACTCGCCAAGTAATGCCATTAAGTTCTTTCTCTAACAACAACGAGACATGGCCAAAAACTCAAATTCTCACCTCTCAAGTTCATTTTTTTTTGGAACGGTAAGATCCCAACCCTCGTCTCTCTATCGGAGCCATACATGTTACCACTCAACCCTGTCTCTCCTTTATTACCATCATTTTCTTACTCAAACAAGATTTGTAAACCAAAAACAACAAGCGTGTATTACAAACTCTAACAAATACTACCTAAAACACTACAATTATGAGCCTTTGTTTAGAAACTAAACCAAATACTAGTCATCTTTGACAAAAATGCAAGCTTTCGGAACTACCCAAGATTTGTTTCAAACAAAACAAAACCCTAGATTTTACGATAAATGAATAACTAATTTGAAGGGTTAAATACTTCGTCTTATACTCATAAACTTCAAAATCAAGCTTCAACCAACTAGAACAATTGACAGAACCAGGAATTGACATTGGTAGGAGGGATAAAGTATGGTCAAACTCAAAACCACCATGTTAAGGTTAAGAGACAATCCAAAATCACCATATACCTATAAAACATTGCTTGGGTATTGGGAAGAACAAAATATATACACAGAAAAACCTTAACTGAACCAGAAAAGAAAGATTGGGCATTGAATAAGGGAGGTTGACCTACCTCTCTTGGAGTCTCCTCCTTCTGCTTCTTTAAAACCAGAGAGAAGGAATAAATGGCGGCATTTGCTATTTTCCTTCCAAGAATCGTAAAGGCAGTTCAAGCCCTCGTTGGGTTGAACATTATCGAGTCCAAGTCTCGGGTAGGCCCGTTGGTGAGTGGCTTTCAAAACTGAAGAAGCAGAAGAAAACTGTGTGAAAAAAAAAAATCAAACTCTCTCCTATGAATTTGATTCATGTACATTTGGGCTACAAACAAAAACTTAATAGAGTAATTTCATCAAACAGTTGGGCTACAACCTATATCATCTCCATAATTCTCGGAGTCTTCAATTTACACCTCAAAGTGGTTAAAATCAAACCAAGTATCGAGTACTCACCAGAAATCTGAGTATCCCAATTTTGGAGTAGTCAAGAAATCAAAATTGAGAGAGAAAGTGAAGATTTAAGATAAAATCACAAAACCCTAGTGTTGCAGCTCGGTTGCTCGGCTCCTTGTTGTTGTCGATTTTTCGTAATGTCAAATCCCTACTCACTCCCAACCCTGGTAGCCCAGTTGATCAGTGCACATACTCTTTTATGTTAGTTGTGTCCAGCTCCACCCACTTTCTCTGTTAATCATCTCTCACTCCTAGCTCTATCCAAAGCTCTCAGGCTTTTAGTTTTGACAATTTGTTAATTTTTAAGTTCTTTCAAGGTTATCACTTTTTGTTTTCTTATTGCATGTATGGGACTATGTTTTGTTTGTTACAGCTTTAGGAAAATCCCATTTAATGGATAAAAGTGTCTTCTATCAAAACATTTTATGTATCTCATCAAAAAAAAAAACATTTTATGTAATGGGAATGATAATAGTTTTATCTTCAAAAAATCATTTATATTGTATCAACCATTTACCATATTGATTGTACGATTTTATGTCATTGTCAGTTCTACATCAAGGTGGAGCACGAGAATAGATGGAGAAATTAACCTAAACAACTCAGAAGTGCCATGGTGGTGGTTTAGGTGGTTAAGGTGGTGTGCAGGTGGTATCCATGGTGAATTCTGATGGTGAAGGTGGGTGGCAGAAGTTGTTGCTCCATTTCAGAGTATGCTGATGCCATTGTTAGCTCGAGTCGATTTCAACGTAATGGAGGTGACAAAACTTGCTCCTTCTCGTAATACAAATCAACCAAAGACATGATGATAAGTCATATTTGTAGAAGTGTCTTTTTATAGGTTCTCTTGAAAATTGCTAAATAAAAGTTGATTAATTAAATTTTCGGTCATGATTGGGAGTAGTTGTGTTTAAATGTTCATTTTTTAAGAGCCTCAATTCAATAAGCTCGAGCTGATGTAGAGAGGTATGAGCTTGAGCTCGATTACCGTTGACGAAATGTATATTTCACCTAAAAATAACTACCGGTTAATAACCCATACAAAACATCTTTAATTACAAGCCATATCCCTCTATTCCTGAAGCTATTTAGATGATGAGATTTTGAAAGGTGAAGAAGAAAATCTATCAAAACTTTAGAATAGAATCAAATAAATTTCATTATCAAAACAAAAGGGAGTTTTCTCCTAAAAACTGTTTTCTTCGTCATTTAATTCAGGTGTGAAAACCTAGTAACACAATCGAATTTGCTCTTATCTCTTTTTAGATCTTTATTTCTTCTGAAACTTTAAGGAAAAACGGAAAAATGAAGAAGGGGAGCAGCAGGAAGAATATGATTTTTTTTAACTTTTTATTCTCTGGATCTAGTGTTCTTCCATTTTTGTAACTTGTTAGATAATCATGGTGTTCTTTGAAAGGAACCACTCATTTTTCTCTCATCTATTGTCTCAAAAACTGCTACTTTACGTCTCAACCTCCTAAAATTATGTGTTCTAGATGAGATTTGAGAGCAAAATGAGACACCAAAATTATAGTTGCTTAGGATCTTATAAGAATCATAACTGAATGATTGAACTAACGGGTGAAGATTCGTCTAAGAATCAAAAACTTAAAATTTCCATGTTAAAAATTCAATGTCAAAAATTCATTATAGAGTAACTCTGAATTTGATTGGAAGATCAAATTATAAAAAGATGTTGACGGAAAGACTTGTAATTAGATGGATTTTCTGCTTTATTCTTTACCTTTTTAACCACTCCATAATTTAAGGAGATGGCAGCTGGACATGGGCTAATATGACATGATCGCCACCGTAAATGAATTCAAGCTCATATATTACAACATGAGCTCAAGCTCATTCAATCACGTCTCTTTTTTTTGGTCGGTGCTATTTACAGAGCTATTAAGTGTTATTTACAGGTCTGGCTATTTGTAGATCTAGTTTTTACTATTTGCAAATCTTTTGACTTTGTAACAACTTATTAGTTATTTAGAATAAAACCCCTATTTTAGAGATAGGTCCTTCCTCTCCATCTGAAATGCTGAAAAAATAGATATCAGACCGACCAAAAATATTGAAAAATTAAACATCAAATTGACCAAGTTTCTTCACAAAAAATTTCTTCGCACAAAATTTCGTCACCGAAATTACTTGGTAAAAACGTCACCGAAAATGTTCATCGTTCTAAGCATTATTTCACCGAAAATTGAGTCGTTCACTTACAATGTTGACCTAGAAATCTGAGTTTTTTTTAGAATAATCACCACAAATTAGTTTATCTTACCTTTAAAGTTATGTCTTCACTTAGAATGTTGTTATACGAGTCCAATGAAAAATTGTAGTTGAGTTCTTCAATATCAAACTCTTCCACTAATGAAGTCTCTTGACCACCAAGCTCCTCCATTAATGTACCTTCGTCATTGTTAGGTTCTTTCATTACTAATGTTTCTACTAGGTGATTGTGAGTTGATTGTTCATAGTTGTGGTGGTGATTGTTGAGGTGGTGGAAGGAGTTGGTGGTGAGGTTTAGGAATGAAGGAAATAAAATATCTTCTACTCTATAATCAATATTTTTTTTCTTTCAATTTGATCCTTATCAAATTTGATTTTAGTCCCTATGTACTCTGTAAATAGCAAAACCTTATTTTACAGAGAAAGTGAAAAGATTTCAACTTTTGGCCTTTGTAAATAGCCAAAGTCGCTCTGTAAATAATTTTGACCTTTTTTTTTTATATACATTGCAATCTGTAAATAATATGTTTCCTTTCATACTACTATTTGTACTTCACTATTTCATCTTTTACTTACTTTGTTTCAGATTTTCTAGGAATTTTTATTTGAAACCCTAAAAGCAACTAGGATAACCAATAAGAATTTGTAGATTAGAGTTTTTTTTGTTCAGTGAATTCTCATAATTGATGACTTATTAATAATTGCGATAACAAAAAGTCTTTATATTTTTTTTATGCAAAATATATCATTAGAATAAATGTGTGTTTAAAAGGGTGTGAGCGGTGCAACGACACCAGATCAGTTCAAAGTGTTTCGGCACTGAGGCCCACTCAAATATATACTTTATCAAACAAAAAAGAACAAGAACAAATATGACAACAAACTCATCTCAGTTGGTTTTATGTTATGCAAATTCAAATTGGAATTGTAAATTCATTCACAACTGTTAGGACGAAATACCAACAAATTATGATTGAACCACTCAACTTTTTTATTTTTGGTCATCTCTTGTTTCAAGGTTCATTTAGTGAAGTCCCATTTTCACTTTTTTTCGTTGAAATGAAATTATATTTCCACGTACTTTAAATTTTTTTTTGATATGGTATAGACATATTATGTTGTTCTACTAAAAAACTTTCTGGTTTATCTTGTTTGAGATTCTATCTCAGAAAAACTAAAAAACACTAACGCATCAATGCTTGAGCCATTTATTCCTCATCCTTAAAACTCTTTTAAGAAAAAGAGATGGCTACATATTATAATAGTAAGGGGGTAGTGGTTGGAACTTTGGGGGACATTTTCATGTCCCCCAATGTCCGTGTTATTGGTTGGGGACATTTGAAATGTCCCTAAATGTCCGTGTTATTAGTTGGGGATATTTCAAATGTCCCCAAATGTCCCCAAATGTCCGTGTTATTGGTTAGGGACATTTCAAATGTCCCCAAATGTCTATGTTATTCGTTCGGGACACGAAATTAGGGACATTTAAAGACAAATTGGTTTTGGGGACATTTGGAGACATTTTAGTGTAAATTTAGAGAGCTTTTGGAGAGAAAATGTCTCTCAAAATATGGAAGACACTTGGGGACATTTGAGTAAGGAAGATAATAAAAATAATTATTATTATCAAATCATATTATAATAATATTATCTTATTATTATATTACTACATTATTATATTATTATTATTATTATATTATTATTATATTATTATTATTATTATATTATTATTATTATTATTTTTATTACTATTATTATTATATTATTATTATATATTTGAGTAAAGAAGGTAATAAAAATAATTATTATTATCCAATCATATTATAATAATATTATCTTATTATTATATTACTACATTATTATATTATTATTATATTATTATTATTATTATTATAATAATAATAATTATTATTATTATAATTATAATAATAATAATAATTATTATTATTATTATATTATATATTTGAGGAAGGTAATAAAATTTTATTATTATCAAATCATATTATTATAATATTATCTTATTATTATATTACTATATTATAATAATAAGATATGAATCAAATGTCCTGAAATGTCCATAAAGACATTTTGTCTACGGACAAATGTCCTGAAATGTCTTGAAATGTCTCTAGAACATTTTGTCTCTGAGTGTCCTCCAATGTCCTGAACCACTACCCCCCCCCCCCCCCCCCCCAAGAATCTACCAAATTTTATATTCACTTTTTTTTTTTTTTTTGTTAAAAAACAGTACTCAGTTCTCACCTATTTGAACAAAACAAGTTGCATTCGGGAAGTGCAATCGAGTAACGACATTAATATCTGGACTGACAATTGGATTCTTGAAATCAATGGCACTATTCCGAACAACAACCAATCCGATCTTACCAAAGTATCTCAACTTATCTCGAATAACACCTGGAATAATGAAGTGCTCAGAGCTAATTTCGACATTAACATTCAGAATCTGATAAAGACTATCCCGGTGAACAGCGAAGGTAAGAACCAACTCAAATGGAAGCTCACCAAATCGGGTAAATTCACGGTTGCCTCAATGTACCACCACCTCAGCAATAATAACAGTAATCATAACTCTAACAACCAGAACTGGAATTTCATCTGGTCTCTCCCGACTGTTCCGCGCATCAAAATGTTCATCTGGAAAATCTGCACCAAAGCTCTACCAGTTAGGGAAAGAATCGGTAAATATATCGACAATAATAATACTTGTCCCAACTGCACTAGTATAGAATCTATTGAGCATGCTCTCTTACACAAAGCTTTGGCTAAAAACATCTGGTTTAACTACAATATCACATCTGAAAATATTACGTCCATATCTGACTGGATCTTCTCATGGGAAAATCATAGTCATCTCTGCTACACCAGAGAAAATATTCACTTTGCGACCATTTTATGGATTTTATGGAAAGTGAGGTGTGACCACTGCTTTCAATATGAAATCAATGACCTTAGCAAAATTATCAGAATGATCGAAAACTTTCCAAAAATCAGTATTAAACAGGAGAAAATCAAACATACTACTAGTGAAAAATGGCAACCCCCGCCCCAGAATTTTATTAAAGTGAATGTAGATGCATCGTTTACTAATGTAACATCCAATGTGGGAATTAGCTTGATTGTTCACAATGCAGAATCAAAATTCATAGAAGCGAAAGTAAAATCCACTAGAGCCAGGAACAATGAAGAAGGAGAGGCGATGGCAATCTTACTCGGCCTCGAATGGGCGAAAGCTAATCAACTCAAGAATATAATCGTAGAAAGTGACAATATCTGTAACACCCCACATCTAGATTTCCACGTCGGCCGCCATGAAAACCTAAACTCAAAGCATTTCTCCGCAGAACAGTAAACATAGTCGATATATCCATCAAAAGAGACAAATAATATCAAATGTGAAGCTCATAAGAATCAATAAATCATCTAAAAGAAATCTATTAAAACTTTCTTTACTCAAACAATGTTACTAAATCATCGACACGTAGGTCGGACAATATCGAATGAAATAAATAACTGTCTAGGAGGCGAAAATCCAAATAACTACCTAATCTCGAAAGCGAACACTAAGAAAGAAACTCCGAGCTGACGAACTGAGATCAAACTGGTGGCGTTCCCCGATCTCTATCACCTGAAAAATAGTATGCTGGGTCAGAACCCAGCTAGTAGATTTCTAATTACCTAATGTCTAAATAGACCAATTCAACACAAAACCAAGTATCGAACAACAGATCAATAATAACAGTCCATTGTGTTACACCTTTCGTACCAATACAATTGAAGTCAACCTATTATACGGTTGAAGAGATTCATACAATACAACTTCCCTTTTGGAGGGGCATAACCAATTTTGAGGTCCACGAGATAGCGTCACTTGCCATTCGTGTTTGCATCGTCTTAAACCTCTCAATAGACAAAAGGATACCACCCAAAAAGGGGATCCGTGCAACACGAGCACAGTGCAACACGAGCACTTTACATATGAGCAAGAGGCGAGCCAATCTCTAGTTGGTAATTACTTCTCAAACTAGAAGTATGTGGTCCACAAGAATGATCTTGTGTTTGCATCAACTTAGACCTCTTCATAAACTATGGATACCTCCCAAAAAGGGGATCCGTGCAACACGAGCACATATGAGCAGGAAGCGAGCCAACCACCGATAACTTATGGATTACAATCATCAATCCATATTTGAACTCAAACCCCTGGTCCACTGGGTTGTCCAATATCACATTGACAAACCCGTGTTTGCAATCGATCCACATGTCGAGCCAACCAGTCTTAGTTCATTCCATTAACGGAACTCAAGATCATGGTCCACCAAGTTATCTAATATCACATAAATAACTAATGTTTGCAATCGACTCACATGTCGAGCCAACCAGTCTTGGTTCCGACTAGCCTATGCTTTCTAGGTTAACAACCTAAAGCAATATATCACACACAACTATTGGTAGCACTCATGCCCCAATATCACACAAATAATCTCATACAATCAATTATCAATAACAATAACATAAACACGAATAATCATTAGCGTCTAGGCTGCTGCCCGGATGTATTTTCTACTATGTTTATATAATCCTAATAGTCTAGGTTGCTGTCTGGGTATATACATACCCCATTAATATAACTATAATCGTCTAGGGTTACTATATTGTTGTTGTAAATAGTCTCTAATCATAATGGATATCTATTGTATTACTAATTGGTTCTAAGTTGATGATAACCTAGTAAACAACAATGGTTCAAAGCTATTATAGTCCTACTATCCAAAACTAGGTTAAAAATTAAAGAGGGCTATATAAACCCTAGGGAAGAAGAAACCTACCTGATTTTTAGTACCAAGAAGAAGAAACAAATCCTCTAGCAAAGCCATTTTGATCCACCTTCTCCTTCTTCTTCACTTTCTCTCTCTAAACCCTACTATCTCTCTTTAAAGTCCTCTCACAACTCACGGGTGTAAGGGAAGGAAAGAGACCAAATTGAATCTGGTGGGTGCTAGGGATTTAAGGGGTATTAATTTCGTGTTGCTAAAGGCACCCCCATAAATTAGTAGGGGCACTACAATCTCCCCTCCTAAAAGGAAATTTCGTCCTCGAAATTGAACGTACCTGACGAGAGGAAAAGATGAGGATAAAGAAGTTGCATATCATCCTCACGCTCCCAAGTAACTTCCTTGTCATTGTGGTGATGCCACTGAACCTTGACCATGGGGATCGTCTTTCGGCGAAGAACATGCTCTCTACGATCAATGATACGAACTGGTTCCTCTTCATATGATACATTTGGTTGGAGCTCCAAATCATGGTAATCTATCACTGAATGTTGATCTCCATCTCTCACATGTTTTCGAAGCATCGAAATGTGAAAGACATTGTGGACTCCTGTGAAGCTTGCAGGCAAGTCAAGACGATAGGCTACTTTTCCCACCTTCTCAACTATTCTGAAAGGTCCAATATACCTGAGAGCCAACTTTCCTTTCTTACCAAATCGCAAAACACCTTTCATAGGTGACACCTTCAACAAAACTTCATCTCCAACAATAAACTCCAAATCCCTTCGTCGGTTGTCGGCATAACTCTTTTGACGACTTTGAGCTGCTTGGAGCCTACTTCGAATAAAAGCAATTTTCTCAGAAGTGTCCCGAATCACCTCTGGTCCTTCTAGTTTAGCGTCACCCGCCTCTGTCCAACACAATGGTGACCGACAAGGTCTCCCGTATAATGCCTCGAAAGGTGCCATGCCAATACTAGATTGGTAACTATTATTATATGCGAATTCTACCAAAGGCAAATGATGTTGCCAACTCCCTCCAAGATCTAGTATTGAGCATCTCAACATATCTTCAAATACTCTGTTAACTCGCTCTGTCTGCCCATCAGTCTGAGGATGAAAAGTTGTACTGAAATGTAAAGGTGTCCCCATAGAAGTTTGGAAACTCTTCCAAAACCGTGAAGTAAAGGACGAATCTCTGTCTGAAACAATAGACACCGGAACTCCGTGTAACTTGACAATCTCCTTAATGTAAAACTTTGTCAGTCGGTCCCCACTATCTGTCGTCTTCACTGGTAGGAAGTGAGTCGACTTTGTCAACCTGTCAACTATCACCCAAATAGCGTCAAAGCCTCTACTAGATCGCGGTAAACCCGTGATGAAGTCCATCGATATATTCTCCCATTTCCACTCCGGAATGGGCAACGGTTCCAAGAGTCCGGATGGATGTCGATTTTCGGCTTTCACCATCTGACACACATTACACTTCCTCACATACTCCGCAACATCTTTCTTCATCCCTGACCACCAGTACTGCCTCTTCAAGTCTTTGTACATCTTGTTACCCCCGGGGTGAACTGTGTACTTACTTCGGTGTGCTTCATCTAATATATCCCGTCTCAAGACCGGATCTGCCGGTACATATAATCTCCCTCGAAATCTCAATCCGCCGTCCTGCCCGGTACTGAATTCAGTCTCAGTCTCTTGCATTAACGAAACCTGTTTCTGGCACCACTCATCATCAATTTGGGCATCCACAAGACGATTCAACAAAGATGGTCTAACAACCATACTACCCAGAAATAACGAGTCAATTCCTGACCCAACCACGTCAATGTCGTATGTGAAGGAGTTGAAGGAGATGTCCTTCGACCAAGGTGACAATGCGAACAATTTGTCGGATAGGATAATTGATGTGGAAGATCATCAAGTCCGATTGATTTAGGGATCGTAGAGTTGTAGCTAGAGACCAACTACGATCGTCGAATTACGAAGTAATTCGCGGCTAACTTCGATCGGATCCTACAACGGGTTACTGATGGGTCATGAAAATGTCCCATCAGAGTCGTTTAAATTAGCCGAGTTAGTCTGTTTCGAGTCTTTATTGTAATAAAATGGTTGGTTTTCTTGATTAGGTGTCTTTTGCAGAGTTAGGTGTGAAAAACGGTTAAAAATAAGAAAAAGATGCATAAAGGGTATTTTGGTCATTTGGAGTCAAGGGCATTCTGGAAATTTGGCCAAGGTCAGTGCGTGGTTGAAAAGTAGAGGTCGAGACGAGTCCGTAGGAGAAAACGGAAGTCAAATCGGAGTCCGGACGAAGGAATAAACCAAGGTCAAAGTCAGGTCAACATTTGGTCAGCATTCGGTACAAGTTCGGGCAAGTTTCTGGCCCGCGGTATGCTTAGGGACACGTGTCGTAGTTCGGAGGTCGGAGCGTCTAAATCGCGTGTTCGCGCTAAGCAGCGAAGTGGGACCATCGTGAATCATCCAGTGTAGCGCGTCTCAGCGAGCTTCAGTAGTCCCTTGTTCACGTCTTAATCTGGACCGTAGCCTTCCGCGTGTCCTAGATCGGACGGTTCCTGTGCATCCCGTGTTTTATACTTATTCCGTGCACCCGTAGCAACTTAACTTGGTAGCGCCCGTCTCCACGTTTTAATCTCAGCCTCTCGCTTCCGCGTTTTCAAGATCCGACGGCTTCGGATGATCTATCCCTTTATTGCTTAATCCCGTGTGAACTGAAGCTGTTTAGCTTACTTACTACCGACGCGTGTCACGCTCTTAAAAACCCAGATCCGCGCGCTTCCAAATCCGACGGTTTCTGTGGCCGATTCAACTTATTATCTTACACCCGACTACACTAAAGCATCCGAAACCCATTATAAACCCTAGCCGTCGACCAGATTGTTCTTTTAACCCCTAGAATTCCAATTTTGACCCTCAGCTTTCCATTTTTTTACCAATTTTAACCCCAACTCAACCCTAATCCTATATAAACACTTTTAGAAGACCAACCAACCTCTCTTTTCTTAGCCCCTCTTTCCTCCTTCTTGTAGTTGTAAAACCCTAACCCTTCTTTTCCCCTCTTAGCCTCTCTTAGCCTCCTTTTCTCTCTACCTCTTCTCAACTAAAAACCCTAGCCACCATTCTTTTCTCTACCACCTTCATCTTTTCTCTAGATTTACTTTCTCCTTCTAATTTTTTCTTCTAACCTTCTAATTTCTCCATACCTTCTTCTCTAAAATCTCTTCTTCTTCTATCTCTCTTCTAAATTTCTCTTCTTTTATCTTCTAATAAGCTATTATTTGGAGTTTTGAGCAATATTCTTGAGATACTTGGAGCTTAAATTGGACATCAAAATGGAGATACATGGGAGTATGGATTGTGAACATTCTTGGTGATTTCTTTCCATTAATCTTTTGTAATTCCATTTATTTTATGAATTCAATGAATATTATTTTAGATTCCATGAGTAGCTAAATTTTGTATCTAGGGTGTAGAGGAAACCCATATTTGGGCTTATTTTGAGATATGTTATAAATCAATGAATCCTTATTTTGAGCTTCAATGCCTATTGATTGTCATTTCATGTTGATTCTATAACCTTATTATCATTCATGTATTATAATTAGATATTTCATGCTTTTATTGATTTATTAGATGAGATATGCCTTTTAGATCTTGAATGATAGTGTAGGAAATTAGTTTTATATGGTAGTCAATCATACATTCTTGATTTTGAATTGTGTTATTAAAGAATATATTCCGAAATCTAAATAGTTTATTATGTTAGATTTTGAGTTATACATGAGAAAAGGGATTTGTTATTTCGAGTTAAAGTCGGGAATCATCAATATGCTTCCGGTGTTTCGTGGTTTAGAGAACGAGAACGCGTATTATCATGTTAGGGAATTTGAGGACGTTTGCAAGACCATGAACGTCCCTAACTCGATTGATGCCGTTAGATTAAGGTTGTTCCCTTTTTCTCTAAAGGATAAAGCTAAGTCGTGGTTGTATGCCTTACAACCTGAGTCTATTTCTACTTGGGCAGAACTTAGTGGTGTCTTTCTGGAAAAATTCTTTCCCAAGCATAAAACTAGAGCTTTAAGGCAGAGTTTGCTTAATTTCGAGCAACTCCAAGGAGAATCTCTCTGTTACACATAAGAGTGACAAATTGATCTAGGATATGACTAGTAGGAGTGAGATATAATCATGAGAGTGTCCCATAAACATATCTCATAGGCCTAAAAAGGAATTAGGCAAAGATTGTACAAAAAGACCAAAAACAGGGTTTTTGGGCCTAGACCGGTTCGGGTACTTCTAGGACTCGGATTGGGCTGAATTTTGGAGGGTTAGTTTTTGATATAATAAACATTATATCTGCCAATTTTCGTGGTGTTTGGACACCTCCTCCTTAGGGAATTGAGAAAATATCAATAGTTGCTATTTTCGACTATTTCCCTAAATCTTATTCTAAAGGGTGTTTTGGGAAACCTAAAAGGAGGTGGATTCTTATTAGGGTTCTATATAAACACTCTTAGGGCAGAGAATAAGGGGTGGAATTTCTCTCTAAGCTTTCTTACTCTACCACATCAAGTAGAGAGGAGAAAGTGAGCTAATTCCCATTACTATCAATCTAGTCAAAGAAGAAGGTGTTCTTCTTTCCAACCACCATTGGTGTGCTAGCTATACAACAAGGTGGGAGATCAAGTTGATTACTCGTGTCCCAAGTAGAGGAGCTACACTTGAAGCTCTTGGTCTTCTTTAATCAATTCAACTAGTTCGAGGGAAAAGCGAATAAGGTAATCTACTATCTCCATTAGTTTAATTACTAGTTTTGCATGATGATCTTGGGGATACTAGTGTTAGACATTAGATGTCGTTATCCGCTATAAACACTAGTATAAGGGTTTAATTCCCTTCAGTATGTTGCTACATCCTCCAACATCTTCCACTGGTTCATCATCAATGTTGCCACGATACCCCTCGGTTGTCGGCTTAGTGCATCGGCTACCACATTTGCCTTACCCGGGTGGTATTGCAACGTGAAGTTATAATCCTTTATCAACTCCAACCATCTGCGCTGACTCATGTTCAACTCCTTTTGTGAGAAGAGATACTTGAGGCTCTTATGATCGGTAAAGAAATCGAACTTCTCACCATACAGATAGTGCCTCCAAATCTTCAAAGCAAACACTATAGCTGCCAACTCTAAGTCATGAGTTGGATAGTTTTGCTCATGTGGCCTCAACTGCCTAGAAGCATAAGCAACCACTTTATCTTTTTGCATCAATACACACCCTAAACCCTGAATAGAAGCATCTGTATAAATCACAAATCTGGTGCCACTCTCTGGAATGACCAACACCGGTGCCATAGTCAACTTCGTCTTAAGTTCTTTGAAAGCCTTATCACACTTTGTATCCCACGAGAATGTCACTCCCTTCTTTGTAAGATTCGTCAAAGGTCCTGCAATACTTGAGAACCCCTTGATGAACCGACGATAATACCCAGCCAATCCCAGAAAACTGCGAATCTCAGTAACCGAGGTAGGCTGCTTCCAATTAAGCACAGCTTCAACCTTAGAAGGGTCAACCAATACTCCGTCCTTCGAAATAACATGGCCTAGGAATTTTACTTCCTCTTGCCAAAAATCACATTTCTCGAACTTTGCATATAATTGATGTTCCATCAGTCTCTCTAACACCAATCTCAAGTGATCTTCATGATCCTCCTTAGTCTTGGAGTAGATAAGAATGTCATCAATAAAGACAATGACAAATTTATCCAAGAAGTCCCTGAACACCCGATTCATGAGGTCCATAAACACTGCAGGAGCGTTAGTCAAACCGAAAGACATAACAAGAAACTCATACGAACCATAACGTGTCACAAATGCCGTCTTAGGAATGTCCTCCTTTCGGACTCGTAACTGATGGTACCCTGACCTCAAGTCAATCTTAGAGAACCACTTGGTCCCTCTCAGTTGATCGAACAGATTGTCAATCCTTGGTAAAGGATATTTATTCTTCACGGTAACCTTGTTGAGCTCTCTATAATCAATACACAACCGCATCGTCCCATCTTTCTTTTTAACAAAAAGAACAGGTGCACCCCAAGAACTACTCTGACGTATGAACCCCTGATCTAGTAATTTCTGAATCTGGTCCTTAAGCTCTCGCAGTTCTATCGGAGCCATTCGATAAGGAGTTCGGGCTATAGGTTTAGTACCCGGTTCCAACTGAATGCAAAAGTCAACCTCTCTACGTGGTGGCAACCCTGGTACATCTCTGAACACATCGTGGTACTCACTAACCACATCAATACTATCAAGCCCCTCACTCATTACCGGATGCTCTTCTAGCTCTACGTTACTCAAGTGAACCTCTCTCATCGGACGAGTCAATGCTGACACTGTAAACACTTCTTCCCCTGGAAGAGAAAATGTGACTGTCTTGGCATAACAGTCCACAAGTGCATGGTATGAGGCAAGCCAATCCATGCCTAAAATCACATCATACCGCACCAACTCAAGCACAAAAAGGTCTGTAGCGAAGTCTCGCTCACCCAATCTAATGATACACCCCTTACAGATGTGGTCTATCACAATCAAACCACCCCAAGCAGAAGACACCGAAAAAGATCTCCCACATCGATCTAGCTCTATGGGTAACTTACGAACAAAAGAAATAGAGATAAATGTGCCCATGGCACCAGGATCAAATAAAATTTTACCCATTCTAGTATGAATAAGGAATGTACCTTCCACCACATCAGTAGGTGCGCGGTCATCTCTAGGAAGGATGGCATTCAACTGTGGTTGTTGCCCACGTCCCTGTGGTCTGCCCTGCGGGTTACGCTCATGATCACGCCCCTGATTTCCTGTCTGAGCTCTAGTCCTCCTCGGATAATCAAAAGACCTGTGTCCTACTTCCTGACAATTAAAACAAACTCCTCTAAATGGTCTCTGTTCCACACCATCAACATTAGCCACTGGCGGTTGCCTACCTGTAGTCACCACTGTCATATCCCTGTTGCCTCCCTCGATCTGAGGCCTCTTACCATCCCGTTGACCATTATAGTTGTTGCGCTGATTCCAACCAACCTTCCCGTAACTGCTATTGTTCCCCTTTTGTTCACCCTTGCTTTGCACTTTAATTCCTCTCTGCTTCTTTGCCTCCTGTATCCGAGCATCGTGAACCTTAGCACAAGAAACCACCTTCTGATAGGTGTCGAAACTAGGTTGCCCAGCAATGTACCTAGCAATATTGTCACGCAACCCGTTGACAAACCTCTCAATCTTTTCCTCCTCTGTGGGAATCAGTTGAGTAGCGAAGAGGGAGAGTCTGTGAAACTCATTCTCATACTCCAAAACCGATTGATTCTCCCCTTGCTTCAATTCCTGAAATTCCCTCTTAAGTGTTTGTTGTGCCGAGAAAGGAATAAAGTTTTCCATGAAGACCTTCTTAAATTCTTCCCCGGTGAACCTCAACGGATCCACTAGCCTAGACTGAGTGTCCCACCAAGTAGCTGCATTCTTCTTCAACTGGAACACTGCCATCCGTTGCTTATATTCCTCGGAGCAATCAAATGCCACGAACATCCTTTCTATCTCCTTACACCATTCATATGCCTCTACCGGTCCACCAGTCCCATCAAATGTTGGCGGTTTCATTTTCATAAACTCATGGTAGTACTTCAACTAGGTCATCTCAGTCGGTGGCCTCAGATTCATAGCAGGACCTCCCGTCTCTAGTGTCGGATTCTGTGTCCGAGCTTGTTCCCTTGTTTGAGCCTCTGCTGCAATGTTAATCAAATTTTGCAATGCGGCTGCATCAATTGTCACTGTCTCTCCTCCGTTCAGATTAGGATTTGTGGTCTCATGACCCCCTGACTGTTCATGTGTACCCTCTGGTGTTGTAGAACCTCTTTCCTCAGGTAGGACACCTCGACCTCGACCTATACCACCCCCTCGGGTGCGAGCACTGCGACGACCTCTGCCACGACCAGTAGCCCCTTCGCTAACCATAACTCTATTCAAATCCAAAAGAGAAACCAAGTCAAAACTTAGACAGTCAAGAGCTCCGTACAAAAATTTACTACGTACTATGCGCTTAGAGGGGTTGAACCCTACACACTGATCCTAGGATTTATGAACCTAGAGCTCTGATACCACTTTGTAACACCCCAAATCTAGATTTCCACGTCGACCGCCATGAAAACCTAAACTCAAAGCATTTCTCCGCAGAATAGTAAACATAGTCGATATATCCATCAAAAGAGACAAATAATATCAAATGTGAAGCTCATAAGAATCAATAAATCATCTAAAAGAAATCCATTAAAACTTTCTTTACTCAAACAATGTTACTAAATCATCGACACGTAGGTCGGACAATATCGAATGAAATAAATAACTGTCTAGGAGGCGAAAATCCAAATAACTACCTAATCTCGAAAGCGAACACTAAGAAAGAAACTCCGAGCTGACGAACTGAGATCAAACTGGTGGCGCTCCCCGATCTCTATCACCTGAAAAATAGTAGGCTGGGTCAGAACCCAGCTAGTAGATTTCTAATTACCTAAGGTCTAAATAGACCAATTCAACACAAAACCAAGTATCGAACAACAGATCAATAATAACAGTCCATTGTGTTACTGAAGGAGTTGAAGGAGATGTCCTTCGACCAAGGTGACAATGCGAACAATTTGTCGGATAGGACAATTGATGTGGAAGATCATCAAGTCCGATTGATTTAGGGATCGTAGAGTTGTAGCTAGAGACCAACTACGATCGTCGAATTACGAAGTAATTCGCGGCTAACTTCGATCGGATCCTACAACGGGTTACACATAAGAGTGTCAAATTGATCTAGGATATGACTAGTGGGAGTGAGATATAATCATGGGAGTGTCCCATAAACATATCTCATAGGCCTAAAAAGGAATTAGGCAAAGATAGTACAAAAAGGCCAAAAACAGGGTTTTTGGGCCTTAGCCGATTTGGGCACTTCTAGGGCTCGGATTGGGCTGATTTTTGGAGGGACGTTTCCTTATGTTATGAACATTAAATCTGCCAATTTTGGCTGGGTTTGGACGTCATCTCCTTAGGGAATTGAGAAAATACCAATAGTTGCTATTTTCGACTATTTCCCTAAATCTTATTCTAAAGGGTGTTTTGGGAAACCTAAAAGGAGGTGGATTCTTATTAGGGTTCTATATAAACACTCTTAGGGCAGAGAATAAGGTGTTGAATTTCTCTCTAAGCTTTCTTACTCTACCACATCAAGTAGAGAGGAGAAAGTGAGCTAATTCCCATTAACTATCTATCTAGTCAAAGAAGAAGGTGTTCTTCTATCCAACCACCATTGGTGTGCTAGCTAAACAACAAGGTGGGAGATCAAGTTGATTACTCGTGTCCCAAGTAGAGGAGCTACACTTGAAGCTCTTGGTCTTCTTCAATCAATTCAACTAGTTCGAGGGAAAAGCGATTAAGGTAATCTACTATCTCCATTAGATTAATTACTAGTTTTGCATGTGATCCTGGGGATACTAGTGTAGACATTAGATGTCTTATTTCCGCTATAAACACTAGTATAAGGGTATAAATCCCTACAGTGGCGTCAGAGCCTCTTGCAATGAACTAGTTTTTGCTAAGAATCGAACTAGTTCATATTAGATATGATTGATAGTTTGATAAATTGAGTTTATAAAAGTATTTTAAAAGTGTTTTAAAATTATTTAAACTCACAATTTGATATTATTGAATGGGATTCAATGAATTTCAAATTGAGAATCAAATTGTTAAAAGTGTTTTAAAAGACTCAATTTGATTGAATTTCAAACTAATCCATGCTTGATTAAGTTGATAGTTATGTTTAAAAAGGTTTTAAACATGAAATTTGATTAATTTTGAATTGGATTCAAAGATTTTTCAAATTGATTTCAAAATTGTTCTTTGAAAAAGTTTCAAAAACCTAGATTTTGATCCAAAATTGGTTTGATTAAGAGTTGTTTTTAAGTTTTGGAAACTTTTGAAAAACAAAATTTGGAATTTAGAAGTGTTCTAAAAGAAGTGTTTTGAGTTTTAGGAAACTCTCAAAACAAAATTTGGAAATTTTTAAAAGTTTCTACAAGTTTTGTAAAATTTTAGAAGTGTTCTAAAAGATTTCAAAATTTAGAAAGAGTTTTAAAATTGGAAGTTAGCAAAAGATTTGCACAAAAAAAAAAAAAAAATTTTGGAAACTAGGGTTTTGGAAACCCTAGTGTCCGGCCAGGAAGCTTCCTGGCCGGACAGAAGCTGCTGGTCGCATCCACTGGACGCGTCCAGAGCAGCTGCTGAGACACGTCCAGGAGACGCGTCCAGCAGCTGCAACCAGATTGCCACTGGTCGCGTCTAGAACGCGTCCAGAGCAGCTAGGACGCGTCTTGGAGACGCGTCCAGGTCGAGTCTAGGACTCGACCACCAGCTGTAATGGAAGCATCTGGACGCGTCTTGGAGACGCGTCCAGAGCAGCTCGGACGCGTCTAGGACGCGACCAGAAGCTGCACTGGTAGCTTCCTGGACGCGTCTGAGACGCGTCCAGAGCTCTCGACCAGACGCGTCTTGGAGACGCGTCTGGGAGGTTCTGGGTGTCTCGGACTAGTCCGAGACACCTAGTGCTGGTCCGGTCCAGCACCAGACACGTCTAGGACGCGTCTGGTACATGGACTAGCGTCCTGGCTCCGGCCAGGACGAGACCAGGCCTTGATAGGCCTCGGCCAGGACATGCCGGCCCTATGGGCCGTGCTATGTCCGGACCTTGTCCGAGCCCTTTTGTGGGCTTGGGCCGGGACTTGTCTAGGACTTGACCCGGGCTTTTTCGAGGCTTTTCGGACCACGAAAAGGGACCATCATTCGAGTGGGAGTTTTTGCCAAAATTTCTTCCGATTCCAACCAAATAATTCCAAAATCAATCCGGGCCATCCAAGGGCCCAAAACGGATTTCTCTTTAAATTGATTTATGAAATCATTAAGAATCGAACCAATATTTTTTCCGAAATTGACCCGGGCTTTCTCGAGCCCAAAACGGAGTTTTTCTTAAAGATGATTTTAGAAATCATAAAAGATAAAATCGGAACGCACCATTAGTTGAATTCTTCGAATTTAGACTTAAGGTCCGTAATGTGACATGTGATGTCAACAAAAGTATCTCCCATGATAATCATGCATATATAGTTCTTAGCCTTGATATATTATATGATTGCATGTGATGTGAATGCGGGAAACTAGTATGGCCATAGATTTATTTCTTTATTCTTGTTTTAAGCACGGATGGGTGCATGCTTTGTAATTAATTTTAATTTCAAGTTTATACGATCTGCGAATCGTTAGAGTCTTGTAATTAGAGTTTAGGGTCTATGAGTCCATTGAAGAAACTCGAGGATGAAATCCAAAGGCGAGTGGGAGAAATCAATGGAGGTTTAAAGATGGGGATCTAAGACGAACCAAAAGGCGAAACAAGAAGAAAACCAAAGGAGATTAGATCTTCTAGGTTAGGGGCCATACTAGGATCCATGTCTGCTTGATTTACTTTCTCGCGCGCATTTACTTACTTATTTACGCTTTATGTCGTGGACGTTAGTTAGGCTAAATAGTTCACTATAACAAACGCCAGACTAGCGTAAAAGTCCCCAAAACGTAATCTTGAGTAATCGCCTATCCAGATTAAGACACTCGTTGCGCCCTTGTTCGAGGAAGGTGGGTCGGCCTTCGCAGAGTACCTCCTCTACCTTGGGACAATGCGGGTAGGTCTATAGAAGAGGCCTACACGTCTAAATGGTTTTACTCAACGAGATCAGCAAGAGAGTCTTGGATACTCGAGGCAAAAGGATAGATTAGTCATTCATTTATGAAATCTATCAACCAAGAGTCATAAGGTATGATCAGTGAAGTAGTTCACTCACCCGGAACGACGGAGTCAAAGGGTAGGGCCTTCGTCCGCTTTACTTCGAAGAACTGGGGTCTTGGAATCACTTATTCAATCGGGGACGATTTTTATTGAATAATGTGGGAAAACTAAGTTTTTCAAAAACGATAACGAGTTTTAAAACTTTGCCATTTCTTTATGTAGAATTAAGATGACACATGAAAACGGTTTCAACTTTAAAGTCACACCTAAGGGAGGTGTTGATCCACTTCCTAGAATGGAAGAATGAATCCGAGAATAGTTCTCAGATTCAAAAGGAAAGCTTACTAGAATACCCAATCCCAATGTTGACTCATACCGAAGAAGGTCAAAAGCCATTTGCAAGCAATCTTATAACATTCTCTTTGGAAGAGTAATGGATGCTAGCATAACCATTAAGACAAACTGAGGAAGAATTTCCCACAAAAGTCATAAATGGAGAGGTACGAGTCCTCCAAGGCAATCTGAAAGTCATCCTAACAGAAGACAACAGAATACATCTATCACCCAATTCAATATCGATTGAACAAAGATAGATAAGACCTTAGATGAGTCACTCAGGTTGTTACGGACAAACTGAGCAGAACATACGGGAATATCCAATCTAAGAAAGGTTCTTGAGATTTGGTACAAAGAATCTAAGAAAGAGCTCTTAAGATTCAAAAGGGCAAAGGGTCAGTCAAGTGAGACAAACATTTGATCGAAGAAAAGGCAAACAGTTACCGAGTACATGATCAAGAGTATTTCTCATTACTGTGAATTTTTCCAAACAATGGCTAGACCATTCAAGAGGAAACTACCCTTAGCACCTGGAGGACATAAGGAATGGAATTACGAATTCCGATTCCAACATCCTTGTTAACAAAGTTAAAAACAAGTATCGTAAAATTTCTTCATCAGGTATTTTATACCGGATGAGCGGCTCAGTGGGAGCTTAAGGGAATTACATACTTGACTAAAAGAAGTAAAGATCCAAGAGGGAGCAGAAGCAGTAATGCTAGGGATGCTGAAAGGGATCAAAGTCTTCTTTTAGACACTGATCTAGCTTAGAACTTAATAGTGATTATTTTGTTCTTCTAGAAACATATGATGTTTTAAACCAGTGGTAAAATTAACTGAAGGTTAACATTGATAATGGCTAAAATCAAGAGATTCAAACTCATTAAACTTCAGTATTGTCAATTAGGTCTTAAGGACTGAATTGACAAAGTCACCCTTTTCAAAAGGCATAGAGACTGGTAATCTATTAGGACTCATACAGTGTTATGCAGACCTATAAGTTTACTTTGAGAAGCTAACGAGAGAAACTTCAAATACGTACTCTGACAACTTCATGAAGTATGGAAACGTACAAATCATAAAGTATAAGTCGGAATGTTTGAAAGGTTCAAACAAAGTACAAACCGAAGTAAAAGAATCATTTTGACAAGAGAGTTTAAGTCATCCAATTAGATTGGAGTGGTAAAAACTTGAGTCAAATACTTGATAACCATCAAAGGAGTTGAGAAACCGTTTCCCAACTCGCTCCATGGAACACATCTGAGGGATGGTGGATTCAGTGGGAGTAATCGAACATTGCTATGCATAATTCGATCAAAGATGGGTTTAAGCCAGTCTTCCAAATATTTTGGACATATTCTAGAAACGATTGTTTTCACACTTACCAAAGTCCGTCTAAAGCTAAATTTGTAAAAGCGTTACAAAACTAGCTAATATCTGACGCAATTTCTTTTTGAAAGAAATTTGGGCTTCTTCCACAACCAATCAAGAGAACAAAGTGTTTGTTGCTCATGATAGTATTCTTCTAATAATTAGTAGTCTGGGAGAAAAGTACTAATTATTACAAGAATAAGTGGGAGAAAAGTACAAGTCGAATTAATTCGATCATCATGAAGGGTCATGAAGAACAATCATGAAACTTGTACAAGACGATTAAATTCGACCAAGGGCAACAAACTGCGGCTCCTCGGAAAAGGAAAGGTTAAAGATATGATCTTGTAAACTCACCGCACAAAAGCGAATGTCATTCGCAGGAGAACTCTCAAAGCGAGTGAAAGTGTCTCTAAAGGAATATCTCAAAGTAGTTGAGGAAATTCCAAATTGTTGTTCAAAAGCCCTAGAAAGGTCAAAATAAAATCTTAAAGACTCAGAAAATAAAGGTTATTTCTGAAAAGATAAAAGACCTGCGCAGAAACGGAAACTGACTCTAGATTTTGGCTAGAAGCCAAAATCATCGTGGAATCCATATCTCGTCAAGACATGAAGCTTGATAATTTAAGTCAACAGAAGACCTAAATTGGTTTTCCAAAGTAGAAAACTGAGAAGGATGGAAACATTCATGTTTCCCGAAACTAGACAAGAAGAATAAGATTCTTCCAATCAAGTTATGTCCATAGGCATGCTTCAGAAATCCATCGACGGATTAAAAGCACGCAAGAGTTAGAATCTTCGATTCAAAAGGCAATCAGAGAAATTTGATTCCTGGAGAATGAAGAAAAATCTTGAATCGCGAGTTTCAAGAAGGTAAGTGGGAGAAACAAACCTTCCGGGTCCGTATGCTGAGTACATACAAAAGATTGAGTACGACATAAGATGTTGTGTAACAGTGAACACACTGACTCAATAAAAGGACTGCACACAAGGATGAAATGCCATTTTGGGCATCTGAAGATCTATAAGCATTGATCAAAAGGATGATAGGATTAGAGAGACTCAGTACGCTGAGATGCTTGAGATCCAAAACAGAAAATCTAAGACTCGGAAAGTCTAAAAGATTTCGACCCAAAAACTCATGACAGAGGGCGTTGCAAAACTCGGAGTCTGAAAAGACACCGATGAGCTAGCACGCATGAGAGAGACATTTATGTTCGAAAACATAAAGTCAATCATGTTGGACATGATTAGCATTTAAACATCCGAATTCAGATTGGAAAACCGAAACACTACTTAGTACATCCTAGAAGGCTAAAGGATGAAGTAGTACAAAAATTGAACATGTCATCGTAGCAAACTTTCAGACATGGAAGGAAAGTAGGCTAAAAGTGTTTAAGCCGGAAACTGTTGCAAATACTACACAAAGAATTAAAAGCCTTAACTCTAGTAAAAGTTACTAGATATTATCAAGGTTGAAGTTAACAATCTTCAAATTAATTGATAATAAGCAAAGTTTAAAACCGACTACCACGGAAGTCAAACTAAACTGTCACCTAAGACATAGTATGAGATTCATACACAGTCTAAGGCATGAGGTATAATTTTAAACCTCGACAAGTAAAATTGAGTGGGTAAAAGGAGTTTTACGGAAGAGGCTCAGATTTACAACTCTCGTTATCAGAAATAATAAGAGTTATTTCACCAGTCGTCTAAATTTGGTTTAGTATTTAAACGACAGTCCATCGATAATAAAACGTTCCGAATAGGTTTGTCAGATACGTGATCTGATGAATGAAACCCTATTAAGTGAACTTGGAATATTTATTATCAAAAACCCTGGTCCAGGTCATTGCATGGACAACAGGGACTCAAGCACGGGAGTCGATGGGATAGCGCAGTTTCATGGGCTATAGGAATAGTATATTCTATTCGACTACGTGGGTGTGTAAAAGGTTTATACACTGGATAACCCTCAAATGAGAAGTACATCACTCGTGATGAACGTCAATACTTCTCATAGAGACAATTGGAGAGATTCCTCAAAACATGAGTGCTCCACTCATCTTATGAAAGGAATGTCCAACTTTGGTTCCGTCAAACGCCGCGCCGTAAAAGGAGGTTATAAAGACGGATACTGGGAAGGACAGGATAGACATGAAGTTAAGTGGGAGCGCAAGAATGGATTGTGTCACCCTAATCACATTAGGTACAAAGTGTCTCAAGGCCACTTGATGAGTAGCAACTGAAAATGCGTGGCCGCGCTCAAACGGATTAAAAGTTAATCGTTTGTCTTTTACAGTTGTACTCGGATATCAAGAAAGTCTGAATGACGTGACGTATCAGATGGGATACTAAATTGACACGGGAATCGAGGCATTGCACTTGTTCTAAGTCCAAGTGGGAGTTTGAAGGAGTTGAAGGAGTTGAAGGACATGTCCTTCGACCAAGGTGACAATGCGAACAATTTTTCGGATAGGACAATTGATGTGGAAGATCATCAAGTCCGATTGATTTAGGGATCGTAGAGTTGTAGCTAGAGACCAACTACGATCGTCGAATTACGAAGTAATTCGCGGCTAACTTCGATCGGATCCTACAACGGGTTACACATAAGAGTGTCAAATTGATCTAGGATATGACTAGTGGGAGTGAGATATAATCATGGGAGTGTCCCATAAACATATCTCATAGGCCTAAAAAGGAATTAGGCAAAGATAGTACAAAAAGGCCAAAAACAGGGTTTTTGGGCCTTAGCCGATTCGGGCACTTCTAGGGCTCGGATTGGGCTGATTTTTGGAGGGACGTTTCCTTATGTTATGAACATTAAATATGCCAATTTTGGCTGGGTTTGGACGTCATCTCCTTAGGGAATTGAGAAAATACCAATAGTTGCTATTTTCGACTATTTCCTTAAATCTTATTCTAAAGGGTGTTTTGGGAAACCTAAAAGGAGGTGGATTCTTATTAGGGTTCTATATAAACACTCTTAGGGCAGAGAATAAGGTGTGGAATTTCTCTCTAAGCTTTCTTACTCTACCACATCAAGTAGAGAGGAGAAAGTGAGCTAATTCCCATTAACTATCTATCTAGTCAAAGAAGAAGGTGTTCTTCTATCCAACCACCATTGGTGTGCTAGCTATACAACAAGGTGGGAGATCAAGTTGATTACTCGTGTCCCAAGTAGAGGAGCTACACTTGAAGCTCTTGGTCTTCTTCAATCAATTCAACTAGTTCGAGGGAAAAGCGATTAAGGTAATCTACTATCTCCATTAGATTAATTACTAGTTTTGCATGTGATCCTGGGGATACTAGTGTAGACATTAGATGTCTTATTTCCGCTATAAACACTAGTATAAGGGTATAAATCCCTACAGTTACACCTTTCGTACCAACACAATTGAAGTCAACCTATTATACGGTTGAAGAGATTCATACAATACAACTTCCCTTTTGGAGGGGCATAACCAATTTTGAGGTCCACGAGATAGCGTCACTTGCCATTCGTGTTTGCATCGTCTTAAACCTCTCAATAGACAAAGGATACCACCCAAAAAGGGGATCCGTGCAACCCGAGCACAGTGCAACACGAGCACTTTACATATGAGCAGGAGGCGAGCCAACCTCTAGTTGGTAATTACTTCTCAAACTAGAAGTATGTGGTCCACAAGAATGATCTTGTGTTTGCATCAACTTAGACCTCTTCATAAACTATGGATACCTCCCAAAAAGGGGATCCGTGCAACACGAGCACATATGAGCAGGAAGCGAGCCAACCACCGATAACTTATGGATTACAATCATCAATCCATATTTGAACTCAAACCCCTGGTCCACTGGGTTGTCCAATATCACATTGACAAACCCGTGTTTGCAATCGATCCACATGTCGAGCCAACCAGTCTTAGTTCATTCCATTAACGGAACTCAAGATCATGGTCCACCAAGTTATCTAATATCACATAAATAACTAATGTTTGCAATCGACTCACATGTCGAGCCAACCAGTCTTGGTTCCGACTAGCCTATGCTTTCTAGGTTAACAACCTAAAGCAATATATCACACACAACTATTGGAAGCACTCATGCCCCAATATCACACAAATAATCTCATACAATCAATTATCAATAACAATAACATAAACACGAATAATCATTAGCGTCTAGGCTGCTGCCCGGATGTATTTTCTACTATGTTTATATAATCCTAATAGTCTAGGTTGCTGTCTGGGTATATACATACCCCATTAATATAACTATAATCGTCTAGGGTTACTATATTGTTGTTGTAAATAGTCTCTAATCATAATGGATATCTATTGTATTACTAATTGGTTCTAAGTTGATGATAACCTAGTAAACAACAATGGTTCAAAGCTATTATAGTCCTACTATCCAAAACTAGGTTAAAAATTAAAGAGGGCTATATAAACCCTAGGGAAGAAGAAACCTACCTGATTTTTAGTACCAAGAAGAAGAAACAAATCCTCTAGCAAAGCCTTTTTGATCCACCTTCTCCTTCTTCTTCACTTTCTCTCTCTAAACCCTACTATCTCTCTTTAAAGTCCTCTCACAACTCACGGGTGTAAGGGAAGGAAAGAGACCAAATTGAATCTGGTGGGTGTTAGGGATTTAAGGGGTATTAATTTCGTTTTGCTAAAGGCACCTCCATAAATTAGTAGGGGCACTACAATATCAATCTCATCAAACATCTCCACAATAAACATCACACGGTACACTGGCAATCTTTAATCCACATCCGCAAAATTCGTGAAAGCAGAAAAGAATTCGAAGTGGTGAAATTCAAGTATACAAAAAGAGAACTCAATTCCAGTGCAGACAGATTAGCTAAATGGGCAAGGAAGAAAAACGCGAGCAAAATTTGGAAGAATGTACCTTGTATTTTAGTTAATAAATATTGTAATAACGCTGTTATTTAATATATGAAAGCTAGTTCAACAAAACAAAAAAAAAGTTGCATCAAATCCCATCTCGAACAAATATTAATTCTTAAATAACCTCGATTGATATTTTATTTAAGAAAAAGTACGAACATAATAATTTTCAACTGGAGAAAATTGGCAGGAAATCAGATGCATTTTCGACATTCTTGTTAACTTGTCTTGGACATTACGACCATTTAAATCCGTTAATTTGAGATATAAGTACTCTTATACTTCACCAATAAAAGGCCTTAAATTCTGCATGGGCGTCTAAATTCTCGGGATGCCACTGTTCTTTATATCTTTAAACTTTGTTTGAACAAGTTTCCAAATGAAACTTTAGAGAGGATGAATCTACACCAATTTATTTTAATTAATGTTAGGGTTTTTTGATTATTAATCTCTCGTATTGATTTCAAGTATTAAAATCGAATAAAATATGATCAATATAGGAAACCAGAACACGCAAAGGTGATTAATTTGCCTTACATATCTTAATGGAAAGAGATGTATATGTCATGACACTTAAAGGAAGATCAAATTAGTCACGTTGTTTTCATAAATACGTTTTTTCTTTCATATTTGAGATATCAACTTATTCTTGTCCCTTAAAACACGTTTGACATCCAACTAGCTAGAGAGTACATAATTTGTAATCCTAAAAAGATGTACATCTTAATGATTTCTAATAGTTATAGATATTGAAGTCCACCTAATACAGTCATGAGTCGTGATTAAGAATAAGTTTTGATGTTATTTGTTGCTATTTGAGTAGATCCTTACTATCTACTTTAATTACTAAGACAAGACACTTTTATTTTATAAAGAATGGATTGTAGCTGTAACAATAAATATCCAATTCTCACACTTAGTAAATGTTTCGATCAACGTTTTAAATCAGTTAGTAAGGAAAATTGATTATATTTACTTCGTAATAAGTTCTTTATAATGGATAGTATAATATTCTACAAAAAAAAAATTAACAGTCAAAGATTCATTATACTCGAGTCATATGTTACGTCTAAATAAGATGATTGTATATTATATATCATTTATCGGTTGCACACTATTAAAAATTACGCAAACTACTACTAACTTTGATGGTTGCATGAATGTTATTTGTGCATATCTACTCGACTACCCCCTATGCCTTTCTATGCTTACTATATATATGTGTCTGTGTGTATATGTCAGTTCATGGTGCTATCATTTGCATTATATGTTCGTTAATTGGGTGCAAATTTGATTTTATATGACGCATGCAGCCAGTAAACCTATTATTTTTTCACGAGACAAATTGCTTTGTAATAACTCCTGTATCAATGTGATTCTATTTAGGATTCCCTTAAATTTGTTCCCAAGTATTTTGCTAAAAAATATGAATATGTCCATGTATTTAATGATGAAATCTCCATGTTTATATATTCCTTATTCATATTAATCAATTAATGGAGGATTCCCTGTCATTATTCCCTAAAATTAAGTTTCCTGAATAAGAAAATTTGTTTCTGATTTTTACCTAATCCTATTGATCCTCTCTTAAGCTCACCTCAGTAGGTCACTATAAATACTAGACCTAGAAGTCTCCATTTCAATACCTTTAGCTATGTCTTGCTCCACCAACTTTCTCTATTATTCATCTCTCACTCCTTTCTAACTCCATCTAATTATACTCTCAGTCTTTTAGTGTTGACAATTTTTGTCAATTTAAGTTCTTTCATAGTAATCCCTTTTTTATTTCTTACAGTTTTAGGAAAATTTTGTTTAATAGGTAACATCCCTTTCTACCAGTCAAAACATTTTGTCTAATGGGAATGATGATATTATTATATGTTCAAAAAATTATTTTATCGGATCAACGATTTACCATATAGGTTGTAGGTTTTTTTCCTATTAGATTGCCCATTCAGGTGCAGTACTAGAATAGATGGGGAAACCATCAACAGGTACATGCCATGGTGGTGGTTAAAGTGGTGGAGGTGTCGGTCGTTTTGTCTTTGATGATGAAGGGGTAGTGATGGTGAAGACAGGGGAACGGTAAACAACTGGAGAAAGCCCTTGTGGTGAATGGGGTTGTGACTTGATGTTGAAGACAGAGGTACTGATGCAAGTTGTTGTTCTGTTTCACAATCAATGAAAGACAGGATACCAGTAATATTTGTAAAGAATTTTCTTATAGAGTGTCATTTGGATATACAGATTATATTTTAAATCTTCGTTTGCAGAAGTTGCTGCTAATGTTCATTTTTGAAGTTTAAGAGCATTAGATAATGTTTTATCAATACTATTACTTCTATATATTCAGTATTTTGTCTTTGTAAATGATACAAATGCTAAACTAGCAGACCTACTCGAGACCTAAATGAAATCGATGGTCTTCACTCAAAATGAGAAAGTACGTTAAAAGAGAGAGGGAGAGAGAGAACGAATCTTAGGTCTGCTGACTTATATAGGTTCGAGGTAAGATTTGAGTTTTAGTCTTTTCAATCATTGTTCTTTTATCTTTTACTTGTTGAATTTGCATGTGTTCTAGAATTTTGATTTGAAGACCTCAAAGCAACTACAATAACCAATAAATTTATATATTTTTTTCTTTTCGCACGAGTTTTCTAGAAAAAGATGTATCTAACAGGGTGCGAGCGGTTTGACCGCACCATGCCACCTCAAAGTGTTACTCCATATGGTCCTGCTTAGTTATACATATGTCAAATAAAAAAAGATCAAATACAAACAACAAGCTCATCCTAGTTGGTTCCATACTATGGAAATTCGAATCAAGATTCGTAAATTCATCTATAATTGTTTAGACAAAATACAATTGAATTTTGATTGAGCCACCTAGACTTTTTGTTGTACGTTATGCATTGTTTCACGATTAGTCGAGTGGAATCCAATTTCCACTTACTCAATTCTCTTTCGACATGATGTAGACATATTGGGTTTTATTCAGAAATTTTTTCTCGTTTTAAATTCTCTCCTAATAAAAAGCTAAAAAACCTAATGTCCAATGTTTGAGCCATCGTCCTTAAAAACTCTTCTTTTTTGCTAAAAAAAATATGGCTACAATAATAAGAATCTGCCAAATTTGGTATTCAATCTTTTTCTTAAAATTGACATTCACAAATTTAAATACACAACATTATTAGTTCCTATATTTTTTTTTTTTTTGATGAGCTAGTTCTTATAAATTAAGAAAAAGTACTTGTAAAGGTATTTGGTTTTGGAGAGTTACAAAAAACAAATTTACTATTTATAATAATTTTTACATAAGAAAATGGGCATCAAATTAGATGTATTTTGAGCGTTCTTGTCTAAATCATCCTCAAGATTATGACTATTTGTTTTTGTTAACTTTCTGTAATAATGTGAATATTATCTAGTTTTCGAAAGTGTTTTCCATTTACTCCACATCACGAACATGATTTCTCAGACAAATAAGTATTGATCAAATTTTTCTTTTTCTGTTTGAATTGGTTTGTTAAACCTTCACAAATCATTAATCACTTGTACTAATTTCAAGTATTAAAATAGAATAGAATAGGATCAAGTTAGAAACTCCTAGAGCACGTAAAGGTGATTAATTTGTCTTCCATATCTATGACTTAAAAGTTAACTAAAGAGACGCACATATGTCATGACACTTGAAGTAATACAAAGTTAGTCACGTTGATTTCGGAAATACGTTTTTTCTTTTATGTTTGCGAGATCATCTCATTCATGTAGCTCAAAACACGTTTGAAACCAAACTAGAGAATATTTATGATTCTGACCAGTTATACGTTTTATACATTCACAATTATCTTTTTGAAGTTCTTTTACTTTTAAAAGTAACAGAATAATTTTCTGTAAGGAAAAGAACAATAGTCAAACATTCACCATACTCCATCTTCTGTTACGATTAAGCGAAAGAGAAATGATGATAATGTCGGTGAAGTTAAACATTTATTGCATTTAACGTAAGATTATTTTTCTAGACAGGGGCGGACCCATGTAACCCTTCTGGGCACGTGTGCCCACGACTCCGAGTCCGAAAATTTCAAGGTCGATTTTAGGTAAAAACTAGGGTATATCCCGTGTCCTAGGGCACGAACAATTGTATCAATTAAATTTGACGACTTTCTATATAGTGGATATCCTAAATTTTTGGTATTCTACTTATTGTTTATTTTTCTTTGTTTCTTTTTATTCTTAATTAGTTATTTTATTGAGAGAGATAAGTTGCAATTTCTTTTTTTAACCCTTGCAATATCTTTTGTTTCCTTTTTCTATAAATTAGATATTTTATTTCTAAGGACACCGTTATTTTTTTTAATAGGTTATTTTATTTCTACTAAGGATTATATGTTAAACTTAAGGAAGGGCTTCTAGACAATGTTATTTATTAAAAAATAATATTTGTCCCAATCAACGTTTTTCCTTCTGTTTTATTATATAGATGGGTGTAGTCGTTGAACTATGAAACAAAGTTATAGTTGGCTTAGTGGAGTGCTAGTTAGTTGTTCGCACTTTGTGTCACCCCACCATCTCAATTTCTTTTATGTTTTTTGGGTAGTTTTTTTTTAGAGACTTGGGTAGTTTTTTTTTAGAGACACCTCGCTTTGGTGTTAGATGTGCTTCCCCCTTCACAATCTTACTCTCTAAGTTTGCCTTGAGGGAGGCGCCATTAACATTCAAAAAGGATTTGTTTAATTTTTTTTTTTTTTGGAAAAAGGTTTTTTTTAAGAGTTAATTTCTATATGACCCCCTACTTTGTGACCAGCTTCCTTTATGGCCCCCTTTTTTTCGTAAATTCAAATATGACCCCCTATTTTCATGGAAATGTCCTAACTACCCTTCCTTTAAATCTTTTTTCAAAATAAAATCAAAAAAACAAACATAATTCCACCTCACTTCCCTCTCCACCACTTATCTCTCTCCACCTCACCTCTCTTCACAAATCATCTTTCTCTCTCTCCAACTCACCTTTTTCTCTCCACCTCACCTCTCTCTCTCTCCACCTCACTCTATCTTCTCCGATGAAGGTCGCCGGCCGGAGAATTTTCCGGCCGGCGACCTTCAACCTAAAAAAAAAAAAAACAAATTTTTACTCTCTCTCTCTAAAAACTCCGGCGAAGGGGGTTCCCTTCGCCGGAGTACGGGTGTAGGGATTTACACCCTTCTACTAGTGTTTATAGCGGAAATAAGACATCTAATGTCTACACTAGTATTCCCAGGATCACATGCAAAACTAGTAATTAATCTAATGGAGATAGTAGATTACCTTAATCGCTTTTCCCTCGAACTAGTTGAATTGATTGAAGAAGACCAAGAGCTTCAAGTGTAGCTCCTCTACTTGGGACACGAGCAATCAATTTGATCTCCCACCTTGTTGTATAGCTAGCACACCAATGGTGGTTGGATAGAAGAACACCTTCTTCTTTGACTAGATAGATAGTTAATGGGAATTAGCTCACTTTCTCCTCTCTACTTGATGTGGTAGAGTAAGAAAGCTTAGAGAGAAATTCCACACCTTATTCGCTGCCCTAAGAGTGTTTATATAGAACCCTAATAAGAATCCACCTCCTTTTAGGTTTCCTAAAACACCCTTTAGAATAAGATTTAGGGAAATAGTCGAAAATAGCAACTATTGGTATTTTCTCAATTCCCTAAGGAGATGACGTCCAAACCCAGCCAAAATTTGCAGATTTAATGTTCATAACATAAGGAAACGTCCCTCCAAAAATCAGCCCAATCCGAGCCCTAAAAGTGCCCGAATCGGCCTAGGCCCAAAAACTCTATTTTTGGCCTTTTTGTACTATCTTTGCCTAATTCCTTTTTAGGCCTATGAGATATGTTTATGGGACACTCCCATGATTATATCTCACTCCCACTAGTCATATCCTAGATCAATTTGTCACTCTTATGTGTAACCCGTTGTAGGATCCGATCGAAGTTAGCCGCGAATTACTTCGTAATTCGACGATCGTAGTTGGTCTCTAGCTACAACTCTACGATCCCTAAATCAATCGGACTTGATGATCTTCCACATCAATTGTCCTATCCGACAAATTGTTTGCATTGTCACCTTGGTCGAAGGACATCTCCTTCAACTCCTTCAGACTCCCACTTGGACTTAGAACAAGTGCAATGCCTCGATTCCCGTGTCAATTTAGTATCCCATCTGATACGTCACGTCATTCAGACTTTCTTGATATCCGAGTACAACTGTAAAAGACAAACGATTAACTTTTAATCCGTTTGAGCGCGGCCACGCATTTTCAGTTGCTACTCATCAAGTGGCCTTGAGACACTTTGTACCTAATGTGATTAGGGTGACACAATCCATTCTTGCGCTCCCACTTAACTTCATGTCTATCCTGTCCTTCCCAGTATCCGCCTTTATAACCTCCTTTTACGGTGCGGCGTTTAACGGAACCAAAGTCGGGCATTCCTTACATAAGATGAGTGGAGCACTCATGTTTTGAGGAATCTCTCCAATTGTCTTTATGAGAAGTATTGACGTTCATCACGAGTGATGTACTTCTCATTTGAGGGTTATCCAGTGTGTAAACCTTTTACACACCCACGTAGTCGAATAGAATATACTATTCCTATAGCTCATGAAACTGCGCTATCCCATCGACTCCCGTGCTAGTCTTCGTGAGTCATTGTTGTCCATGCAATGACCTGGACCAGGGATTCGATAATAAATATTCCAAGTTCACTTAATAGGGTTTCATTCATCAGATCACGTATCTGACAAACCTATTCGAAATGTTTTATCATCAATGGACTGTCGTTTAAATACTAAACCAAATTTAGACGACTTGTGAAATAACTCTATTATTTCTGATAACGAGAGTTGTAAATCTGAGCCTCTTCCGTAAAACTCTTTTTACCCACTCAGTTTTACTCGTCGAGGTTTAAAATTATACCTCATGCCTTAGACTGTGTATGAATCTCATACTATGTCTTAGGTGACAGTTCAGTTTGACTACCGTGGTAGTCGGTTTTAAACTTTGCTAATTATCAATTAATTTGAAGACGGTTATCTTCAACCTTGATAATTTCTAGTAACTTTTACTAGAGTTAAGGCTTTTAATTCTTTATGTAGTATTTGCAACAGTTCCCGGCTTAAACACTTTTAGCCTACTTTCCTTCCATGTCTGAAAGTTTGCTACGATGACATGTTCAATTTTGTACTACTTCATCCTTTAGCCTTCTAGGATGTTTCTAAGTAGTGTTTCGGTTTTCAAATCCGAATTTGGATATTCAAATGCTAATCATATCCAATATGATTGACTTTATGTATTCGAACATAAATCTCTCTCTCTCATGCTTGTTTGCTACGTCGGTGTCTTTTCAAACTCCGATTTAGCAACGCTCTTAGTCATGAGTTTTGGGTCGAAATTCTTTTAGACTTTCCGAGTCTTAGATTTTCTGTTTCGGATCTCAAGCATCTCAGCGTACTGAGTCTCTCTAATCCTATCATCCTTTTGATCTATGCTTATAGATCTTCAGATGCCCAAAATGGCATTTTATCCTTTTGTGTGTGGTCCTTTATTGAGTCAGTTCGTTACTGTTATACAACATCTTATGTCGTACTCAATCTTTTGTATGTACTCAGCATACGGACCTGGAAGGTTTGTTTCTCCCACTTACCTTCTTGAAACTCGTGATTCAAGATTTTCTTCATTCCTCAAGAATCAAACTTCTTTGATTTCCTTTTTGAATCGAAGATTCTAACTCTTGCGTGCTTTTAATCCGTGGATAGATTTCTGAAGCATGCTTATGGACATAACTTGATTGGAAGAATCTTATTCTTCTTGTCTAGTTTCGGGAAACATGAATGTTTCCATCCTTCTCAGTTTTCTATTTTGGAAAACCAATTTAGGTCTTCTGTTGACTTAAATTATCAAGCTTCATGTCTTGACGAGATATGGATTCCACGATGATTTTGGCTTCTTAGCAAAAATCTAGAGTCAGTTTCCGTTTCTGCGCAGGTCTTTTATCTCTTCAGAAATAACCTTTATTTTCTGAGTCTTTAAGATTTTATTTTGACCTTTCTAGGGCTTTTGAACAACAACTTGGAGTTATCTCAACTACTTTGAGATATTCCTTTAGAGACACTTTCACTCGCTTTGAGAGTTCTCCTGCGAATGACATTCGCTTTTGTGCGGTGGGTTTACAAGATCATATCTTTAACCTTTCCTTTTCCGAGGAGCCGCAGTTTGTTGCTCTTGGTCGAATTTAATCGTCTTGTACAAGTTTCATGATTGTTCTTCATGACTCTTCATGATTTTTCTCATGATCGAATTAAATCGACTTGTACCTTTTTCTCCCACTTATTCTTGTAATAATTAGTGCTAATTATTAGAAGAATACTATCATGAGCAACAAACACTTTGTTCTCTTGATTGGTTATGGAAGAAGCCCAAATTTCTTTTAAAAAGAAAATTGCGTCAGATTTTAGCTAGTTTTGAAACGCTTTTACAGATTTAGCTTTAGACGGAATTTTGGTAGTTTTGTGAGAAGCTGTGTCTAGACTAATGGATTTGGAGGATAGAGTTTGATTCGTGTTCTTCATCTTAATCCATTTGGACACTCCAAATATGGATAGGTTAGAAGTACGTTTGAAGATCAATCTTTGTTTCCGACTCAAGGCTTTCTTTCTTGTCAGTTTGATTCATGTTTTGGTTATAGTGGACTTGTTGTCCTCATCCCTTTCCGATTGGGATGAACCTATCTTATAGGTTTTTGACCAAGTTTTAGAATCTTTTGGTATAATTTGTTAAATTTAGCACTTATTAACATCTCAATTTAGAAATAAAGTTCTTTATTGATTCTCCGTAATACTTAGTACAGAGATGATGTTAAAAAACTAGAAAAACGATTAATCTAGAATAGTGCCTAAAGCAGACTTCGATCCCTTTCAGCATCCTTAGCAGTCGAGGCTTCTGCTCCCTCTTGGATCTTGTCTTCCTTAGCCAAATACTCAGTTCCCAGCTGCGCCTGTACATTCACAATGATAGGGCAATTTCAGGTATCATATACCAAGGTTTGGGAATTTTACAGCATTTGATAGGTTAACTGTTTATACCTGAATTGGAAGCCACTGTTCCATTTTTCTTGTCCTCCAAGAACTTAGGGCAGTTTCTTTTCCAGTGGCCCTTGCCATCACAGTAGAAACATATGGTGTCAGGAGGAGGACCTTTGTCTTTAGATTTGGCAACTCGTTTGCCTTTACCTTTTGACGCGGTTTTCTTCTTCTGTTTTCCACCTTTCTTGAACCCTTTGTCCTTTTGTACCATAAGAACGTCCTTCTTAGTCTCCACTATAGCGACGTCCTTTTCGGCTGTTAGAAGCATAGAATGAAGTTCCTCCAACGTTTTATCCCATCCATTCATGTTGTAGTTCATCTTAAACTGATTAAAACCACTATGGAGGGAGTGAAGGATAGTGTCGGTAGCCGTCTGTTGGCTATAAGGGAAACCTAGTTTAGCCAGCTTGCACATGAGCCTGATCATTTGACGAACATGAGGCCCAACTGGTTTTCCCTTTTCAAGGCGCATGTCCATAATTGCTTTGGAGGTTTCAAACCTCTCCAATCTCGACTGTTTCTGGAACATTTCCCGAAGTTGTCGCATCATGGAGTAAGCATCCATGTCTATGAACTGCTCTTGCAGAGTCGGTTCCATGGTTGCTAGCATTAAGCAAGTTACAGGCTCTGCCTTTTTCCGCACACTCCTTTCTTCATCTATCTCTTCTTTAGTCGAATCATCATCCAATACAGGAATTGGAGTTTCTAGTACATGTTGCTTTCCTTCCATCCTGAGAACTATTCCCAGGTTCCTCTCCCAGTCAAGGAAGTTGTGCTCATTTAGCTTCTCCTTGTCGAGAAGTGAGCGGAAGTTGAAAATATCTTTTGTCATCTTTGAACTACATAAAAGAAATGGCAAAGTTTTAAAACTCGTTATCGTTTTTGAAAAACTTAGTTTTCCCACATTATTCAATAAAAATCGTCCCCGATTGAATAAGTGATTCCAAGACCCCAGTTCTTCGGAGTAAAGCGGACGAAGGCCCTACCCTTTGACTCCGTCGTTCCGGGTGAGTAAACTACTTCACTGATCATACCTTATGACTCTTGGTTGATAGATTTCATTAATATATGACTAATCTATCCTTTTGCCTCGAGTATCCAAGACTCTCTTGCTGATCTCGTTGAGTAGAACCATTTAGACGTGTAGGCCTCTTCTATAGACCTACCCGCATTGTCCCAAGGTAGAGGAGGTACTCTGCGAAGGCCGACCCACCTTCCTCGAACAAGGGCGCAACGAGTGTCTTAATTTGGATAGGCGATTACTCAAGATTACTTTTGGGGACTTTTACGCTAGTCTGGCGTTTGTTATAGTGAACTATTTAGCCTAACTAACATCCACGACATAAAGCGTAAATAATTAAGTAAATGCGCGCGAGAAAGTAAATCAAGCAGACATGGATCCTAGTATGGCCCCTAACCTAGAAGATCTAATCTCCTTTTGTTTTCTTCTTGTTTCGCCTTTCGGTTCGTCTTAGATCGCCATCTTTGAACCTCCATTGATTTCTCCCACTCGCCTTTGGATTTCATCCTCGAGTTTCTTCAATGGACTCATAGACCCTATACTCTAATTACAAGACTCTAACGATTCGCAGATCGTATAAACTTGAAATTAAAATTAATTACAAAGCATGCACCCATCCGTGCTTAAAACAAGAATAAGATATAAATCTATGGCCATACTAGTTTCCCGCATTCACATCACATGCATTCATATAATATACTAAGGCTAAGAATTATATATGCATGATCATCTTGGGAGATACTTTTGTTGACATCACATATCACATTACGGACCTTAAGTCTAAATTTGAAGAATTCAACTAATGGTGCGTTCCGGTTTTATCTTTTATGATTTCTAAAATCATCTTTAAGAAAAACTCCGTTTTGGGCTCGAGAAAGCCCGGGTCAATTTCAGAAAAAATATTGGTTCGATTCTTAATGATTTCATAAATCAATTTAAAGATAAATCCGTCTTGGCCTTCTGGATGGCCCGGATTGATTTTGGAATTATTTGGTTGGAATCGGAAGAAATTTTGGCAAAAACTCCCACTCGAATGATGGTCCCTTTTCGTGGTCCGAAAAGCCTCGGAAAAGCCCGGGACAAGTCCTAGACAAGTCCCGGCACAAGCCCAAAAAGGGCTCGGACAAGGTCCGGACATAGCACGGCCCATAGGGCCGGCATGTCCTGGCCGAGGCCTACCAAGGCCTGGTCTCGTCCTGGCCCGGAGCCAGGACGCTAATCCTTGCACCGGACGCGTCCTAGACGTGTCTGGTGCTGGACCGGACCAGCACTAGGTGTCTCGGACTAGTCCGAGACACCCAGAACCTCCCAGACGCGTCTCCAAGACGCGTCTGGTCGAGTGCTCTGGACGCGTCCTAGACGCGTCCAGGAAGCTCCCTCCGCAGCTGCTGGTCGCGTCTCCAAGACGCGTCCCAACAGCTGCTCTGGACGCGTCTTCAAGACGCGTCCAGAAGCTTCTGTCGCAGCTGCTGGTCGCGTCTCCAAGACGCGTCCCAACAGCTGCTCTGGACGCGTCTTCAAGACGCGTCCAGAAGCTTCTGTCGCAGCTGCTGGTCGCGTCCTAGACGCGTCTCAGCAACTGCTCTGGACGCGTCCAGAGGACGCATCCAGGAGCTTCTGGTCCGACCAGGAAGCTTCCTGGCCGGACACTAGGGTTTTTCAAAACCCTAGTTTCCAAAAATTTTTTTTTTTTTTTTTTTTTTTTGTTGTGCAAATCTTATTTGCTAACTTCCCATTTTAAAACTTTTCTAAATTTTGAAATCTTTTAGAACACTTCTAAAATTTTTACAAAGCTTGTAGAAACTTTTAAAATTTCCAAATTTTGTTTTGAGAGTTTCCTAAAACTCAAAACACTTCTTTTAGAACACTTCTAAAATTCCAAATTTTTTTTTGTTTTTCAAAAGTTTCCAAAACTTAAAAACAACTCTTAATCAAACCAATTTTGGATCAAAGTCTAGGTTTTTGAAATTTTTCAAAGAACAATTTTGAAATCTATTTGAAAAATTCTTGAATCCCATTCAAAATCAATCAAATTCTTATGTTTAAAACTCTTTTAAACATAACTATCAACTTAATCAAGCATGGATTAGTCCGAAATTCAATCTAATTGAGGTTTTTAAAACACTTTTAATCATCAATTTGATTCTCAATTTGAAATTCATTGAATCCCATTCAATATTATCAAATTGTGAGTTTAAATAATTTTAAAACACTTTTAAAATACTTTTACAAACTCAATTTATCAAACTATCAATCATATCTAATATGACCTAGTTCGATTCTTAGCAAAAACTAGTTCATTGCAAGAGGCTCTGACGCCACTGTAGGGATTTACACCCTTCTACTAGTGTTTATAGCGGAAATAAGACATCTAATGTCTACACTAGTATTCCCAGGATCACATGCAAAACTAGTAATTAATCTAATGGAGATAGTAGATTACCTTAATCGCTTTTCCCTCGAACTAGTTGAATTGATTGAAGAAGACCAAGAGCTTCAAGTGTAGCTCCTCTACTTGGGACACGAGCAATCAATTTGATCTCCCACCTTGTTGTATAGCTAGCACACCAATGGTGGTTGGATAGAAGAACACCTTCTTCTTTGACTAGATAGATAGTTAATGGGAATTGGCTCACTTTCTCCTCTCTACTTGATGTGGTAGAGTAAGAAAGCTTAGAGAGAAATTCCACACCTTATTCTCTGCCCTAAGAGTGTTTATATAGAACCCTAATAAGAATCCACCTCCTTTTAGGTTTCCTAAAACACCCTTTAGAATAAGATTTAGGGAAATAGTCGAAAATAGCAACTATTGGTATTTTCTCAATTCCCTAAGGATATGACGTCCAAACCCAGCCAAAATTGTCAGATTTAATGTTCATAACATAAGGAAACGTCCCTCCAAAAATCAGCCCAATCCGAGCCCTAAAAGTGCCCGAATCGGCCTAGGCCCAAAAACCCTGTTTTTGGCCTTTTTGTACTATCTTTGCCTAATTCCTTTTTAGGCCTATGAGATATGTTTATGGGACACTCCCATGATTATATCTCACTCCCACTAGTCATATCCTAGATCAATTTGTCACTCTTATGTGTAACCCGTTGTAGGATCCGATCGAAGTTAGCCGCGAATTACTTCGTAATTCGACGATCGTAGTTGGTCTCTAGCTACAACTCTACGATCCCTAAATCAATCGGACTTGATGATCTTCCACATCAATTGTCCTATTCGACAAATTGTTTGCATTGTCACCTTGGTCGAAGGACATCTCCTTCAACTCCTTCAACGGGTCTGTTGAAGAACAGACCAGATCGGGTCTGTTCTTCAACAGACCCGTACTCCGGCGAAGGGAACCCCCTTCGCCGGAGTTTTTAGAGAGAGAGGGAGATGAGAGTAAAAAAAAAAATTATTTTAGGTTGAAGGTCGCCGGCCGGAAAATTTTCCGGCCGGCGACCTTCATCGGAGAAGATAGAGTGAGGTAGAGAGAGAGAGAGGTGAGTTGGAGAGAGAGAAAGATGATTTGAGAAGAGAGGTGAGGTGGAGAGAGATAAGTGGTGGAGAGGGAAGTGAGGTGGAATTATGTTTGTTTTTTTTATTTTATTTTGAAAAAAGATTTAAAGGAAGGGTAGTTAGGACATTTCCATGAAAATAGGGGGTCATATTTGAATTTACGAAAAAAAGGGGCCATAAAGGAAGCTGGTCACAAAGTAGGGGGCCATATAGGAATTAACTCTTTTTTTAATTGGCAGTGGCACCTCAAAATTTCATTGCTGTTATCTAATTTTTTTTTTTTGTTGAAGGTGTTGTTATATAATTGGTACCTCAAAGTTTCTATTTAACTCCTACCTTTTTATAAAATTTCTTTTGTTCTTATTACTTTGTAAATTCACTCAACCTCGGTCAGAATTTCTTGCATCTCCAAACTCTATGTCCTATTCATCTTTCATTTTTCATGTAAATTTCCTAACATTATTTATTTTAACTACGAACATTAACTATTTATATTTAGATTTTAGTCAAGACAATTATCGGTTAGTTGTAGATTAATTAGTTGATATTGTTGGTATGACATATAAAAGTCATTGGTTTGAAGTTTGAACAACACATAACTTTTTTTTTAGCAATCTGGACTTACAACTAATTTTGGTAGAGGTTAGTACAATTCGTCATGGATGATAGAATTCATTTTTACTGTTTAACTGTACCCCCGACAACGAAAAATTTATGGGTCCGCCATTGTTTAGAGGCACCCTTGGTCGGGTTGGGTTGGGACTTGGGACTTAACTTTTCTTTTTTCATATCAACACCCCCTCATGGCTTTCATATTAATAGTCATAGTGTTAATGGAGTGTAAGAGAAGTGTAAGGAGAGTGTGTGTTAATGGAGTGTAAGAGAAGTGTAAGGAGAGTGTTAGTTTTAACCTTTCTTATTATTGTGTTGTAGTTTAATATAGTGTGGCTTGTCACACTATAACCTAAGCTCCTAACAACCTAACCACTCATAACAAACTCTCAACAGACTCTCAACTAACTCCTATATATATTTGTAAACTCTCAATTCTTAATACAAGGTTTTCATTTCATCTAATATGGTATCAGAGCTTAATTCCGCTTTCTCTCTCTAGATTCATTATCTCCATCAACTTCGTCTTCATCTTCTAATCTCTTTTCTTCTGTTATTATACTTCATTTTTGATTCATTAGCATCATCAACAAATTTGGTGTTAAATCACAAGGTGTTCGACGAAAATCCTCAGAAGGAAAGCTATTTCAATCTTCATCTTCTTCCTACTCGACTGTAATTTTCTCTCTCTAAAATCTCTTTCTATCTCTGCTGAATTTCAATCGTTTTAATGGAGTATCCAAAGATCACAACTGTTTCTGTTAGTTCAATGGCAAATGCTATCCCTATAAAACTTCAAGGTGATAATTACATAACCTGGAAATCACTACTTTTGCCTATATTCAAGAAATATAAAGTTCTTGGCATAATTGAAGGTACGAGACCTTGTCCTTCCAAATTTCTGGTTAATGATGATGAATCATCCGATACTATAAGTCAGTCGTATATTAATTGGCAAGAAGAAGACCAATCACTACTTATTTGGCTTAACTCTACTCTTTCTGAATCTGTTATTCCATATGTAATTGGAGTAAATTCTGCAAGAGATCTATGGTTAACTCTTGAAGAAAATTTTTCTTCTTCTTCAACTGCTCATGTTCTTCAATTACAGAACAAGCTTCGAGAAATCTCAAAAGGAAACTTATCAATTACTGAATATCTTGGATCAATCAAGAAAATCACGGATAATCTTGCTGCAGCTGGATCTCCTGCTTCTAAAAATGAGATAATCATCACTATGCTTCGAGGACTTCCTTCTGATTATGATGCATTTGCTGCTGCAATCAGAGTTCGAATTCCACCAGTTAGTATTCATGAATTACACAATCTCTTAGTTACTGAAGAGATTACTTTGACAGATAAAATAAAACAATCATCAGATCAAATAAATCCGGCCTTTCTTACTTCTTCTTCCTCTTCTAATATGAATGCTACATATGGTCATCATTTACAAAGAAGTAAACAATTTCATGACAACAAGAAATCTCAAGGAAGAGGAGGAGGTCGATTCAATCAAAACTACTATAATTCAGCCAAGTCAACTCAACCTAATCAACATGGTGGAAATTCAACTAACTCATCCAGTTCTTTCTCTGATAAGCCTCCTCCTAGATGTCAAATCTGCAACAAACTTGGTCATGTTGCTTATGAGTGCTATCACAGAATGAATTTTGCTATATTCAAGGAAGGAATCCTCCTCGAAATCTCTCTGTTATGTAGTGGTGGCCAACGGGTCGTGCCGTGCCGGCACGGCCCGTTTGGCAGCCGTGGCGTGTCTGACACGCCACGGCCACGCCAGGCACGGCTTGAGCCGTGCCGTTCCGTGCCGTGTCCAGACCACAAAGGTCTGGGCACAGAAACGGCCCATGGGAACGTTCCCGTGGCGTTTCCGTTGCGTTTCTGGCCGTTTCTGTGGCCGTTCCGTGGCGTTCTCGTAGTCGTTCCCGTGGCCATTCCGTGGCGTTCCCGTAGTCGCTTCCGTGGCTCCGACCCATTCATAAATATTTTTTTACTTGTAAAAAAAAAGTAATAAAAAATATATTATATTTTTTTCGAGTAAAAAATTGTGATGTAAAAAACTTTAGAGTCTATGTCATATCTTTATTTATTTTATTGGAAAAGAGTTGTATAAAGACTCTCCACGTTTACTTTATATTTTGTGGTTTAGGTGTGGGACTATCTTTACCACTTTATTTGTTTATTTTTTTGAAAAAAAGTTTTAGTTTGTTTCAACAAAAAAAAAACTAAGTAAAAAAAAATAAAGTAAAACCTCTTTTGTTAAATTCAAGTATTACTTTTTCTTTTTAAGTAAAAAAAAATCTAAGTAAAAGAAAAATAAAGTAAAACCTCTTTGGTAATGCTTAAAAATTCAAATAACTAAATTGGGCCGTTGCTAGCGTGTCGTTGTTGCCGTTTCCGTTCCGTGTCGTTCCGTGCCCACGGGTCGTGCCGTGTACGATCCGTTCCGTGTCGTTCCTGCGTGTCTAATGGGCCGTGTTTAACGGGTCTGGGGCTCTAAAATCCCAGCCCCGACACGGCACGCCAGACCCGTGACGGGTCGGCACGACACGGAACGGACCGTTCCGTGCCGTTCCGTGTCCTCAAATAAACGGGCCGTGCCGGTCCGTTTCCGTGTCGGCACGGCCCGTTGGCCATCACTACTGTTATGCTTGCATCAGCTAACATCAATGGTTTCAATCCCTGGTTTGCTGACACAGGAGCTTCTAATCATATTACTCCTGACTTATCCAATATAGCTTCAACCTCAGGTTATCATGGCAATGCCACTGTGAACACAGCAAGTGGTCAAGGTATGTGTATATCTCATATAGGTAGTTCTAATGTTCAAGTTAATAAGCATAATTTCACTTTAAAAGGAATTTTACATGTTCCTAAAGCTTCACACAATCTCCTTTCAATTCACAAATTTACCAAGGATAATAAATGTTCAGTTACATTTGATCCTGATAAATTTGTTGTGAAGGAGCTTGTATCTCAGAGGATGCTTTTCCAAGGACCAGCTGAGAATGGGTTATATCCAATGCCTCTTCATGTTTCTTCTTCTTCATCTGCTACAGCATTACTTACTACTGCTACTACACCTATCATGTGGCACAAGAGGCTTGGTCACCCTTCTTTTCAATCTCTTCAAAAGCTCAAACAAATTTTACCTTTTTCTGTCTCTTGTAATAAACCCATCTTCTGTGAAGAATGCCAACTAGGAAGAAGCAAGAAGCTTCCTTTTTCCATCTCTCAAACTCAGACTACCAGACCCTTTGAGCTTCTTCATTTGGATATTTGGGGTCCAACAAATGAACCTGCTATATCTGGCTCAAAGTATTATGTCAACATTATAGATGATTGGAGCAAGTACTGTTGGGTGTTTTTGCTTTCTAATAAATCAGACTTTAGACATGTGTTTACTCAATTTGTTGCTAGAATTGAAAATCACTTTCAATGTCATATTGATACTATTAGAACTGATAATGGAGGAGAATTTCTTCATAAAGAACTATTATCTTTTTTGTCTTCTCATGGCATTAGACATCAAACCACTTGTCCTCACACACCTGAACAGAATGGTGTTGCTGAGTCCAAGCATAAACACCTCATTGATATCACTAGAACACTTTTACTTCAAGCTTCAATTCCTTTTTCATTTTGGAATGAGGCTCTTCTTACTGCTAATTTCTTGATTAATAGACTTCCAACTAAGTCTATAAATTTTCTAAGTCCTCTTGAAAAACTTTACAATGTTCCACCTGATTATAACATGCTGAGAGATTTTGGATGTGCTTGTTACTCCTGGTTAAAGCCATATACCTCTCATAAGCTTGAACCCAGAAGCATTAAGTGTATCTTTATAGGCTACTGTCCTCAACAAAAAGGGTATAAGTGCTTGGATCCAAGGACAAATAGAATTTATACCTCTAGACATGTAATTTTTGATGAGTCTTCTTATCCACTTATTTCTGGTGTTTCTTCAAATTCTCCAAGTACACCTACTGTTCAAATTAAGTCTTCTGCACCTATTGATATACCTATAGAGCATGTTACTCTACCTGTACCTGAGACACCTATTGAACAACCTACACCTGAAATCCCTACTGAAGTTCATATTGAACATAGTGATATACCCACATCTGGAGTACCTACTGAAGTTCATATTGAACATAGTGATATACCCACATCTAAAGTACCTAATGAAGCTCATATTGAGAATAGTGATATACCTACATCTGAATTACCTACTGGTTCTATTTCTCAAAATGATTCCAGTGTTCCTTTATCTACAAATACTCATCCTATGATTACAAGATCTAAAGTTGGTATTTACAAACCTAGAATCCTTCAGGCTACAAAATATCCAATACCTCAAGTTCTATTAGCATCATCTATCCCAGATACTCCATCTTGTTTTACTCAAGCAAATAAGGTTCCTCATTGGAGAAATGCTATGAAAGAGGAGTATGATGCTCTACAAAGAGCAGGTACTTGGACTCTAGTGCCTCCTCATCCTTCTCAAAATTTGGTTGGATGTAAATGGGTATTTAAAATCAAACAACATGCAGATGGTTCTATAGAGAGATACAAAGCTAGACTTGTTGCTAAGGGTTTTCACCAAAAGGAAGGTGTTGACTTCTCTGAGACTTTTAGTCCAGTAGCAAAACCAACTACAATTAGAGTGGTACTCTCTCTTGCTGTTCAGTATAACTGGTCTATCAGACAACTTGATGTAAGTAATGCTTTCCTTCATGGACAGCTTAAAGAAGAAGTGTATATGGTGCAACCATCTGGATTTCAGGACTCTCTTAATCCTAATTATGTGTGTAAGCTACATAAGTCTCTATATGGCCTCAAACAAGCTCCAAGAGCATGGTATGAAGCTCTAATGGATGCTCTGTTAGGTCTTGAGTTTACTTCATCTATGTCAGATTCTTCTCTCTTCATAAGCTATGTTCAAGGAGTTATTACCATTGTTCTAATATATGTTGATGACATCCTTGTCACTGGAAGTTCCCCTACTGCTTGTAAATCACTCATTGATCAACTAAGTAAGTCTTTTTCCATGAAAGACTTGGGAGATTTACACTATTTTCTTGGTTTAGAAGTTAAGAGAAACACAACTTCACTTAGTTTGACACAGACAAAATACACACTTGACTTGCTAAAGAAGTGTGATATGTTAGGAGCCAAGCCTTGCTCTTCTCCTGCAATGGTTGGTTCTAGATTATTGCCTAATGACAGTTCTCTTTTATCTGATCCTTCAAGTTATAGGTCTATAGTTGGAGCATTACAATACTTAACTTGGACCAGACCTGATATATGTTTTGCTGTTAGTCAAGTGTGTCAGCATATGCAGTCCCCAACTGAAAACCATCTTGTGGCTGCTAAGAGGATATTGAGATATCTAAAGGGTACTCTTCATCATGGTCTGGTTTTTAGACAAGGTGATGTGTTTCTCACTGGTTACTCTGATGCTGAGTGGGCTGGTGATCTTTCCACAAGCAAGTCTACTGGTGGCTATATAATTTTTCTTGGGGCAAATCCTATTGCTTGGTCAGCAAAGAAGCAAACAAGTGTTGCAAGGTCTTCAACAGAAGCTGAGTACAGAAGTCTTGCCCAATGTGCTGCTGAATCTGTTTGGATTTGCACATTACTAAAAGATCTTCATATCTTTCTCCCTTCTGCTCCTTCCTTGTGGTGTGATAACATCTCAGCCTTATCATTAGCTTCTAATCCTGTGTTTCATTCCAAAATGAAGCATTTGGCTATTGATTTTCACTTCATCAGAGAATTGGTCTCTTCAGGTTGAATAAAAGTGTCCTATATCAAAACAAGTGCTCAACCTGCTGATGTATTCACTAAGGCTCTACCCTCTCCAAGATTTCGTGAACTAAAGTCCAAGCTGAAAGTCCTAGAGAGACCCTTTCATCTTGAAGGGGGGTAATAGTCATAGTGTTAATGGAGTGTAAGAGAAGTGTAAGGAGAGTGTGTGTTAATGGAGTGTAAGAGAAGTGTAAGGAGAGTGTTAGTTTTAACCTTTCTTATTATTGTGTTGTAGTTTAATATAGTGTGGCTTGTCACACTATAACCTAAGCTCCTAACAACCTAACCACTCATAACAAACTCTCAACAGACTCTCAACTAACTCCTATATATATTTGTAAACTCTCAATTCTTAATACAAGGTTTTCATTTCATCTAATACATATAAGCTTGACTACTCCTGGCCGAGAAAAGACCATTTTTGGCCTAAGCGCTCCCAGTCGCCAATTGTGAAAACAAGGGATATTTCATGGCGACACCGTTAAGAATCGATGAAATAGTTGGTGAGGAGAACATTGTAAACAAATCCAGTCCATAAGCAACTAGAGCATATCAAACTGCTAAGAAAACTAACTGAACAGACACCTCTACGGATGCCGATTAATCCATGGACAATCATACTCAAAATATAACCCTTCTGTTATATCTCTACTGGTTATTAGTTTGAGCAGTGTTTATAAAACAAACAGATTCGACATTATAATTAGGTCAAATTTATGTTACGTTTAATCATTCTTAGCACTGATTGCACAAGGCCTAAGTACCCACATAAGCTTGCCCTGGCCCCCAATTCCCACGCCTATTTTTGTAGAAAATCAATTAATGCATGTCTTCTGCAAGACAAATGGTTTAAATCTCTGACATCTTATTGCTTTCACAATTGAAACCCTAGTGTTTGAAATATTATTATACTCTTACTTGTGGCAGTTTTAATATACATATGATCGGAACTTACTTTGTGTTGTTCATGTGATTCATATAGTCTACAAATGAAACTTCAAGTATAATTGTTCAAGATAGACAATGTGCTTCTTCAGATTTGGTTTTCTGTGTTGGAATTAGATCAAGCTAAGATTTAGCTGGAACCATATTTCACGATGGATCAAACGTAGCTCAAATCAGAAATTAAATAAATCGTTGGCTTCGTATCATCGAGATGTCTTGATGTATGTCCAAAGCTATTTCAAATTGGTAAAACCGTAAAAGAAGTAATCCACCTTAGTGTCAACTAGATAGTCCCACATAAAAAAAAGTATAAGAGATGTTCTGTTTCCTTAAATTAACTTGCGCATGTATATTGTGGTAGTGACTTAAGGAATGATAGAGTGTTTTGTGCGGTTTGCACGAACTGCGCATGCGTGAGTGGGTGTTTACGGCACACTTTACTTATATATACTGAATAGTCAAATGTGATCGTTGGGAACAGACACAATAGCATTTGTTCACTACCTATATATACCAAACAAATTCCGCACAAAATGTGTCGATAACAACATTTTTTTAGAGAATTCGTCACAAGAGCGTTAGAGTTTTAAGCAGTCATTTAGTTCGTCAAAAGTTCATACTACCTAATAAAGTTCAACAGATTTTTGAAAACTGGCTGAGAGGTAAAACTAGAGATAAACACGATCTACAAATAACATGGTGTAAATTGTCTTAAAGACAACAATTACTCGACTCGGGAAGTCTTTAACTTCTTTCTCATCTCTAGGACAATAATAATGCTATGTTCCTCTTTCTTTATTTATTGAGTTTACACTTTATAGGCATTTCAACATTAAACTGTTTGCAATGTGTAAAGACCTCTAAAATCTAAATATTAAATTGTTGATAATGAGATTTCTTTTTGTTTAGTGTGGGATTATTCTCAAACGTCCTCATATATAACTTTATTTTAGTTTGGCATGTGTCTTTTATTGACATTCTTAAATTTATTCTTCTTGGTTAGAAAGTTGAGGGTTTTAATCTAGCTAAGCGCAAGTTAAGTGATTTTTTCACATTTTAATGTTGTTTCCGGTTCTCATGTGATTTTCTTGTTTTCGGTGCTCATAGATGATGTCGTTTACTTGTGTGAACATAAAGACTGTATTTAAACTTGGTTAAAAGTTTCTCACTCTTTTAGGGTAATATGTATTCTTGACTATTATTGGCTTTCACACTTCTTAATATATACTAACTCCATTATTATCAAACTTTTCCGTTTTTAGAGTTCAATTGTAAATGTTATCGATTCAGAATAACCGACAAACCCTAATATTTTTATGAAACAACAAGATTCTAATTTTCTTTTAGCAAAAAAAGAAACAAGATTCTAATTTTGTTCTTTGTTGTAGAGAAACACGTCACACACATGTTACCACTTAATTGATGTGAACTTTACACGATTAAATTCTTTATGGATAACATCTGTAAGTCAGAAAAAAGTTGAAAAACTCCAAGTAGTTAGGATGATTGATAACCTCATTCGATGAAGAATATAGTGAAAATAGTAAAGCCAACTCTACTGTGGTTGTCATTTGTTACAATTGTAATTTGTATGCCTATAATTGGTAAGACTAGAAAATGCCCTAGGAGAAGGTTAAGGTTTCTACATTATGAATAAATTGTATGTTAATGTTTGAAATATTTAGGAGACATATAAAAAATAAGTATTAAGTAATGGTAGTTGGTGATACTTGGACACTTTTTTGGTGTACCTGGTTGTAAATTGTCAACAATATTATGTTTATTCCCTTTGGACTTCAAAGGCTTTAAACTGCTCTAGCTAGTAGCTACTAGTACCAAATCATGCTCAACTCATCCTTATTTTAGTTTTCAATTGGATCCTCTTTTAATAAACAATATTTGATTAGTAGTCAACTACTTGTTGGTGATGAAGTCACTATTCGACTCTGTCGCGTAATCAATCCTTCATTGCGGTCAAGTTTGAAATTCATTTTTCCCGATATCAGAAAGAATTTGTCAATTCACGTGATAAGAAGTGATATTGGACTACAAGAGACACTAGCAACAAAATTTTCTTTTCACTAATGTGTAATTTGAACATTTTTACTATTATACAAAAATTCACTTATCATATTTAATTTTCGTCAGTGTACAATACGTAGTATTTATGAAACTGTTTCTTCTAAACTAGATGATATAAAATTAATACAGAAAACAAACATTCGTGAGTTTAACATGTAATATTCTCTAATATTCTATTGTTTCACTTTTTTATTTGTACAAATGACCTAATCAACTTCAAAATATAGAACTTTCTTTTGTTAATCTTGGACTAATCTCATTTTCAAACTTAAAATAATCCCCCAACCTTTTCTCCTTATCCTTTTTTTTACAATGGTGGTTCTTCTAAGATTTAGAAAGATTGTTACTGTTACATAATTTTATATTTCCCTTTTTCTACATCGATCCATCTTATAAAATCATCTTATTCTGGATTATTGAAATTTCATAAAAACTTTTATCATATAAATTTTTTCAGAAGTAATACTAGTAGGTCTACTATATGTTGCAAAGTCCAGTACCTTCGAAAAATTACTTCATCAAAAAAAAAAAAAAAAGACATATAATAAATTCGACAAAAAGAAAAGTAATTGACAAGAATTGACTGTGGCACCTTTTTAGCTTTTGGTTTTCTTTTCTATATATGTTTGATGGGTTTTTGGGTGGTATAGAAGAACAATCGAGGTTGAATGATTAAAGGAAAAAAGAAAATTTGTATCATTCACTTTGACTCTGAATCCTTAAGTGTGGTTCAAAACTTTCACAGGGACCAGGTCCAATAGAGAATAAGTTATAAGAATTTCACTCAGTTGGAAGTTGAAATTTATACAACCTATCTTAGACGTCATGTAAAATAAGACATTGTTGTCTCAATACGTCCCACATTTTCAACGAAAAAAAAATATGTCCCATATTTTGATTGTTTTACATTAGCGGATAATATTTGATAAATGGTTTGAAAGTTTTTTTTTTTTTTTCGGATTGTTATCCTTAAGTAAGAACTACCCTCTGGTTGTCCGGCCTGTAAACTTCAAATTGAAGAAAATGTGAAAATGATGTTCTCAAAATGTGCAATAAATTGAAGAAACTTTTCCTATCAGAAGATAATTCTTGGGTCACAGCCGGTCCGACCCTAGAAGTTTGATACTACAAGATTAAATTTATATTGGCACCTATTGATACAGATTGAGTGCAATAGGTTTTTGTTTATTAGAATTAGACGATTTTGTGTATGTATTGCACATATTATTTGGATTTATGTTGCTGAAGATGGCTTGGTGAGTCTGTCAACGGTTATCTGAATATTCGACATCCGATCTGTATCCGTATTCGATTTCGTACAAAAATCTGAAGTTTCAGATACGAATTCGGATATTTTCTTATCGGATATCTGCTTATCTTATATCGGATACGCCAATATCTAATCCGATAAATATTTGTATCCGATAATAATATATAAAAATAATAAAAAATAATAATATAAAAAGGGGATGGGTGAGATTTATTATTAGATCTAATGGTTAAAAACTTAAACTGAAAATATAATTTTTTATTTTTATGTCGGATATCGAATATTATCTAATATACTTTGATATTATCGAATTCGGACATTGATATATAATATACTTATATCTGATCTGACAAACTATCATACTTATATCTGATCTGACAAACTATCGTTTATCGCCTTAAATGAATAAACTGTATAGCAGAAAGAGACATGCTTAGAAGAAGCCCGACGATATAAACCCTGATGTTGAACCAAAGAAGAAGTTTGGAACAAAATCCTCACCAAATATACCATCAATAATCCAATTCAATCATAAATTAAATGGTTCAACTACTTTGACATAAATGAGTGACGGACAAAGGTCACAACTCAACTAGGACCTAAAAGTCATTCTCATCCAAATTTACTCGGTAGACTACATATATCTACACCATTTAACTCGAAAAATAAAACACCATAGACAAGTCAAAGCAGAACAATTTGGTCAAGATTACTATTGCCACAAAGGATATGTTTGGAGCACTTGAATGGGAAAGTTATTATCTATGTTTCCATTCAATTTTGATACTCAACCGTTCGCATTCTAAGCTTGTATAATTCGTTTCAGAGCTTGAATTCTAAGCCCATAAATGAGTATATATGCGTTCTCTTTTCGATTGGTTCAATTACCTACAGACGATTGGATGAATTACCTACAGACAAAGTCGACCTGTACCAATTCTCTTCCTAACCAAACAAATAGTTAAAGCACTGCGATTCCATGATATCACATTACGTGAGTGTTTTCGGGCGTTTAAACGAGTTGAGCACCTAAATGTCCCGCCTTGTAGAAAAGTCAAGCAGGATCATCCTATGTCACGAGCCAGGCTGGTCCGTCCAAGTGGCAGGGCGAGCATGCCATAAATAATTCTGGCTCGGGCCTACCATGAATTTGCTTGCCCGGTTCTCCTGTCTGACTGGTGGGTCGTCTAGTCCGCCGTAAAACCGTCGAGCTCGGGGCTACCTTGAACCCTTAGACTGGCCCGGCCCATTAAACATCACTTAGATAAGTCACAATTATGAGATGCCAGCTGTACAACTTACCTATTGGAGGAGAATATTCTGAAAAGAAAAAGTAGGTCCCACAGGGCCGTGTAAAACCCATCTACTATTGGGTATCCCATGTTCCAATCGGTAATGCCCCAACTCCAAAATTCTTCTTCTTTTAGTCATACTGCTGGCTGGGTCTTTGGTCCTCAGTCATCACCGCGTCCTTCAACCCTTCAAATCACAAAATATAAACAATTCAATAACACAGACCTTCATTATCACCCCTCTAGTTTCTCTCTCTAACCCTTCTCTCTCTATCTCTCTTCAACTATGAGAGTTTGCTTTGTCTTATGGATATCCAAGTTCATTTTATTTTTGTTCTTTTAATATTCATTCAATTCATAACTCTATTCCCTTCATTTTCTTCTTCTCTTTCTACCTTGTCAATCTCTCAAACTTCTACCAATCAAACCTTAATTTGTGCATTAGTTTCATCTAATTCTAATGATAACCCAAAACAACCATTATTCAATTGTACTAGTTTTCCCACTGGAATTCAAATTCCCATCACTTCCCCAACTTCTTCAATTTCAGCAATTACCTCAGGAAATAATTTCCTATGCATTCTTAGATCATTTCAATCCTCACAAACTAGTGTTCTTAATTGTTGGAGATTCTCTAGTACAAGTTATGGTGAAGTGAGGTATACTAATAAGAGAATCTATAGAGGTCCTATTATCGATGAATTAGATTCGGGTAATTCTCATATTTGTGGTCATGTTAGAATTACTAATCGAGTTCAATGTTGGCAATGGATGGAATTCAATTCCTTTTCCAATTCCAGTTCCAACTTATCTGGAATAACTGTGGGAGAAGAATTCCTCTGTGGGTTGACAAAATCCAAGAAAATCAATTGCCTAGGAAATGATCAATCAATTGTTGGGTTTAAGCCCACTGGTGGTTTCGAAGTTATTCGTGCTGGAAACCGACATGTTTGCGCGATTTCTACCGATAAAAGAATTCATTGTTGGGGGGAAATGGTAAAAGGAATTCCAATTGGGGAATTCAAAAGTTTGGCCTCGGGAAATAATCGAAGTTGTGGAATTCGGGTTGATGGGACGGTAGTTTGTTGGGGGGAAAATGATTTTCATTTACCCAAGGAATTGGAATTGACGGAATTTATGACAATTGAATCGAAAAACAATGTTTTCTGTGGGATTCTTGCAAGAAATTTGTCAGTTTTTTGTTGGGGAAATGAGTTTCTCAATCCTTACTCAATGGTGTTTGGGAAAGTATTGCCTAGTCCTTGTACAACAACTACTTGCCCTTGTAAACCTTTAGCAGATTCTGGTAAGTTTTGTGAACGAGGCGCTATTTGTTTACCTTGCGAAAGCCCACCAAGTAATCCCACTTCACCATCGTTGCCACCATCTGCACCGCCATTGTCACCACCGTCTACTCCGCCAATGCCACCTTCTTCGCGGAAATTTCCCTCAATTAAAGATGGAAAAACCGTGGCATTGCTAGTGGTAGGGTCCGTCGGAACATTTTCATTGTTAGCTGTTTCTTGTTATTTTCTCTTCAAATTTTGCATAGGAAGAGTTTGTAGAATTCACGATTCCGGAAGGTTGGATCAAATTACGGTGGAGCCACATCAAAATGGGTCAATGAATAACCCCAGTGAGCTACATCGAAACGGATCACTCCCTAACCCTAATGGGCAACAAACTCACCCAGTGCAAGCTTCAATTGAAAGAAGACCCAGCCAAATGTTTAGCATGAGTCATTTGGAAGAATTCACTTTCCAAACACTACTTAACGTGACGGAAAATTTTTCTAGGGAGAAGAAAATCGGTCACGGAAGTTTCGGTTCCGTATATCGTGCAGTTCTCGAGGACGGACGAGAAGTTGCGATCAAGAGGGCGGAATTGAGCTCAAAATCGATATATGCATTTGCTGCTGCAGGAATTAAACGTCAAGAGGATAAGGAAAATGCATTTATTTCCGAATTTGTTCACCTATCACGCCTAAATCACAAAAACCTAGTAAGATTATTAGGTTTTTGTGACGAAGATGGCGAACGGATATTAATTTACGAGTTTGTGACTCATGGGACGCTTCACGATCACTTACACAAGGTGGAAACATCGCCTCCACTTAATTCATGGACGTCGCGGATAAAAGTTGCCCTAGATGCTGCACGAGGGATCGAATATTTACATGTTTATGCAGTTCCAAAGATCATTCATCGAGATATAAAGTCTTCAAATATTTTACTAGACGAGTCGTGGACCGCAAAAGTTTCTGATTTCGGTTTATCATTGATAGGTCCAGAAGATCACGAATCATATCTTTCTCTAAATGCAGCTGGAACTGTTGGATATATGGATCCAGAATATTATCGACTTCAACAATTAACAACAAAGAGCGACGTTTACAGTTTTGGAGTATTGTTATTAGAAATGTTATCGGGTTACAAAGCTATACATCCCAATGACGCAGGGGTGCCAAGAAATATAGTAGATTATGCCGTTCCATATATCGAAGAGGACGAAATACATTGTATTTTAGACACTAAAATACCAGCACCGACACCATACGAAATCGAAGCGGTTGCTTATGTAGGATATCTAGCAGAGAGCTGTGTGAATCTCGAAGGTCGAAATCGACCGTCCATGACTGAAGTAGTGAGCTGTTTGGAGAAAGCTTTGGTTGCTTGTGAGGCCCCTCAAGTACTTTCTCCATCAACAACAAGATCAAGAAGTACCTAACTCCATTTTGATTCGCTCTTTCTCCCATTTTCCCTTTCTCTTTTTGCTTTTTTTCCACATGGATAAATATTCCAAACACATGTGTTGGTTGTTGACTTGTCCATTCAGATATTCATTTACTTCATATTTCGTACAAACAACTACGAAATTTTTAGCAATGTTAATATAACTTAACATACTATAATGATAAATACTACTCTACTATTTTTTATCGGTGAAAGTGATATAATTAATAAATAATATTATTGTATAATGTATTTATTTTATGAGCTTAACTGATTGAGTTTCAGCAAAGGAAGATTTCTTCGACATGAGACTTAGATATTTTGACATCTACTCTTCAAAAAAGAAACTAATCTTTTCTTTTTTCGATTTAACAATGCAAAAGCATGAAAAAGAAAGAAGAAACTGATGATATTAAAATCTAATTTTTGTGTTACCTTTATCGGTTGTAAATGAGAAAGTGTCTAATAATGCACCTAACAAAAAAGTAATGTGTGATAAATAATAGGGCAAGATGGGTTTCTAGTTAGGGTTTCTCTGTATCTCTTCAAAAGTCTAAGTGTTTGAAAAACATGTAGAGTTAGAAGAGGGATTCATAGATTAGTTGAATTAAAAATTACTCTCGATCCAACTAAACTCTAACAACTCCATTAAATAATTATATTTCATCAAAAAAAACTTCATTAAATAATTAGTTTGGCCTTGTAAAGAAGGTAGATTTCATTCTGTCAGTTAGTAGTGCATTTTTCTCTTGACTATATTTATGTATCAATTCGACTACCTAACTAGACTATTTGAATTCAACAAAAAAAAACTAGACTATTCTAGGTTTTGATATAGACTACAATGTTGGATTTTGAGATCAAAATTGCAGCTTCTGGTCTAATAAAATTGCACAAAAACAAGAAACTTACACTTCATTGACACCACAGTTGTGATACAGCAAGAGAAAACCCTAATAGATTTATAAATACCACAGCATCCAAACTCACTATAAGAGAGCCTGTGAGAAATCAGAACTAAATTGATTGATACCAGACTAGATGTCATCGAACAAGGTAAATTGAAATAACAAAAACTGCAGAAAAAACTGCTAAACTCGAAATAATCATCTTACAAAAAGGAAAATAGCTTTCGATGAACTCGAAAAGATAAGATGGCAACAGAAGGAAGAAAAACAAAGCACCTAAAAATCTAATTAACTTCGAAAAATTACCCAAACAAGAGATGTGAAAAAGAAGATTGAAATGTTGGAAATATCTAGTTGGATATATTGGTACAATTATCGTTGAAGGCAAGAACTTCATCGTTTACCGAGCGAGAGAGTTTTGGTAAGCTCAATAAGATGAGATGTCGTTGGGTCATGAAGTATTTGGTTCTTCATCGATGCTTCCTCGAGTTTCCTTACACCTGCTTCCAAATGCTTCTGTAAACAAAATAATGTCTCAGTTAGGTTGATAAATCAAAATAGTATTTGATTACGCCAAATTTGTTTTGTTTTTAAGGGATTTGGTTCTTTAGTCAGTACGAGTTGTTTAATCGTTAAGTCAAGTTAGGAGAGATTTAGAGGTCTCTTCCACTTTACACAGGAGACGACATCTCTTGTGCATGTATTTTGGCGGTACAAGAGTTGCCCAAAATAAGCCCGTGAAAAGACTGGAGGAAAAATTTATTCAACATTTTCTTATGTTGGAGAACACAATAATATGTAGGAAAACAGTGAGAAAGAAAAGGTATTTTTACCGGAAACTCATTTTTCTTCTCAATCTCTGCTTGTAAATACGCAATCTTACTGCTTCTTCTGGCATGAAGTGATTTCTCCCGACCTTCATAGAAGTTAAAATCATCTAACATTGATGATTTCAACAAGAAACTCTTGAAAATGGTAAGCATTTCTGAACCCTGCTTGAATCCAATCTGCGAGCAAAATAATTTTATATGTTCATTGATGCTATAGTATGTTCCAATTCATAGTTTCATGCATTGGTAATCTCAGCTCAAAAAAGAGAACAATGTAATATTAGGAATACCTCCTGAGTATCCCTACTATTGGTTACAGGCTTGTTATCATTGTTTTCGAGTATGATGTGTCGTAATTGAACATTTGGGATGTCCTTGATTATGTGCCATTGTACGGGGAAGACACCATTCCACTTGTCTTGCTGCCAAAAGTCCATATCTTTCTTGAAATCCACAGGGCCCGTCATCTCAGCTACGCCTATGAATTGCCCACTTCCATTTACCTGAAATGATTTTTCAAGTTATCTCATCGATCAAGTTATTATTGTACAAATATAGCATGCATCTACAAAAGAAGTATAGATGGATGCAATATATATATATATATATATATATATATATATATATATATATATGAACTATAAATCTATTCAACCAATAACGAGTGGCCTGCGCAATCATGCGCAGGAGAGCAAATAGAACTACTGGAGTAATTGTGAAGTACGAATTGTGAACACAAGTTAGGGAACAAAAATAGCAATAAAAAGTCAGGAGTTTCTATGAGAGGCAGTGGTAGAATTTGTACTCACTGAGAAGAAGAGAAAGATTGGAGACCTTTTGATCGTCTCCCCAGATCTTGTCTCGGCTTCACGGAATGCTGCATCGAGCTTCTTGTTACCATTAGCAGTACTTGTCCATACTCCATACTTGATGCTTTTGTGAATGTCATCTTCACTATAAGATTTTATAACGAAGAACTTCGCGTTTTCATAATCTGTCTGAAACTCTGACAAATTGTATTGGTCTCTCTGAACTGAGATGACAAACTGATCCTTCTCAAGTGACGAACCCATTTTACGGGCTCTAGGACCACGGTTCAACTCGGTAGAGGCTTCAAACTCTCCATTCCTGTTAAACCTCTCTCTTGATCTAAATCTATCATTGCCAGCCCAGTTTCTGCTGTTGGGTCTGTAGAACATGTACGGATTAGTTGGAAACAGTCCTTGTTGGTTATTGAATGAAGCGAACTTTCCCATCGGATAGCAACCTTTCATGAGCCCAGAAGATTGAAAATCAACCCCCAATTGAGGAACCTGAAAATGACGGTGAACACGTTTAAAGAATCAGCACCATCCACCAAACCTTGGAAAACTATCAGATACAGACAACAATTAAAATATTACAGAATAATGAGGCTATTTAGACACAAAGTCTAAGGCTAGAAGTATATCCACTTAAAAGAGTCAAAGCTGATAGGAATTCATTCTTTACCCCAAAGCACACAAAATAGAAAAGCAACTCAACAGATAAAGCTAGTACGGACCATTAGGTTTCATTCGAGCATTCGGATTTTGACAAGCGTATATGGTTTATTAAACTGAGAAAATTACAAAAAACAGAATTATTTTTTCTACAGGGGAAGAAGAAGCAAAAGAAGTAACTAATATATAATTAGCAAAGAAAGAATCAACTTATCGAAAAAATTCATTAATCAGACATCTCTTGCACGAAACGAAAAATACTGTCAAGTAGTTGATTCATTGAAGTGTTATTGTTCTGATTATGTTGTGGCTGTTCAAAGCCAATTGCATACGGTAGAAGATGCATATGGCGAACATTTTAGATAAGAGAAAGTTAACTTTTGAAATTAATGAGTAAATGAACCCACTGAGTATGGTAACTCTGATCCATCTCCGCCATGAAAATAATGATGGTCATCCCATTCAGAATATGCTCCATTGTATGCTACAAAACCATAGTGCAAGTTAGACCTTGGGGCTAGCCTTAGAGTAGAGAAAGAAAAACATATAGAGGCAAATGTACACAATTCCAAACAACTACCTGGGTAATAGTAACTGTAATTGTTATTTGGTGGATAATAAACACTTTGTTCTGCAACTGGCTTCTGATAAGCCTCTCCTTTCATTGCAGCAGCTGCAAATCGTGAGGATAGGGAAGCAGTACCAGATCGGCTAGCATCTTTTCCAGAAGCCTGAGAGAAACCCTAAGTTAGAAGACTATAACTGCGTAAATAAAGAAATAATGTAACCTTAAAGGCGAAAGTTACTAATTAGCAATTTAATGCATGGACGGCGGAAAAGATGATTAGTCTTATTTCCAAATGGGCATACAACCACTATATATTGGACTCTAAATATTCAAATGAGCATCTGGAGCACATTAAATAAGATTTTTCTAAAAGAAACAGCAGATAAATAAATAACACCAAACTATCTTATCAATGCAAGTCTTTCCCAAAAAAATAATATAATCTACTATTACATACCATATTTTGCTTAGCAATGTTAGCTACTGAAGATGATTTCATTCCTGTATCCATTCCTCCTTAACTGGATAAAGAGATAAGTCAGTATAACTTCAAAAGAATAAAAAAGATGACAAGGATTTAAAGCATATAAAGATCATGTTTGCTATCAGTTCCCAAAATGCATTTAGATGTCATGTTTCGAGTTTTAGTTGTATGCTTGTCAAGACATGACAATGTTCCAATTTCCAACAAAACTATCTGATAAATCTAACAAGACTATCAAACCATGGATCACCAACTTGACCTAGTTTACCGAAAAGGTCATTAGTAACAGATACCCCAACCGTGTAGGATGTAGTTGGTAAATTCATGTAATTACGCAGTCAAGCTGATGTAGCAGTAATCAATATATGTCAATCAATTATGTCAATATTATGTATATACAGACAACAATCTAAACTAGCATTTAGATCAGTGTCCTAGGGGTTGACAGGAGGCGCACAACTGACAGCATAACGTAATTATCTTATTACTATAAATGCAACATGATACACATCCTTTCCAAGAGTAAAATGTTGCATATTCTAATATTGTAATAACCAGAGAGGGAAACATCCAAAACCATCATACCATAAAGAAATTCGAAATACCTTTATTAAGCATGGTTGACATTTATACATTAAGATTGTTCGATATTATTCAATCTGAACCGTTGGGAGGAGGGGGAAAGATACCCTCCTCCCTTATTATATAGATATTTATTCCGAAACAGACTCATAAAACAGGACTAGGGCAATACCAACTTAACTATAAAATAAAAAAATCCAATTATACCCGGGTGTCTTGCAGTAAAACAACAAACAAAAATGCTGCTGGATTTTAATATGAGTGGCTGAAAATGAGAGAGGAACAATAAGGTTTTCATAAAGAAAGACAAAGAAAACGACTAAATATACAAATCTCTACCTACCAAAAGTAGTGATGGTCCTGATGGAAACTTGAAAAGTTCCCTTGCTGGTCACTTTCCATTAGAAAATATAATTTCAAGATTATAGAAGATTTTTTAGTTACAGACAAATAAGAAACTCATTCTAACTGACAAGTCACAACTCGCAAAAAATGGGACACGACGAGTCGGTACAAACTACAAACCCTTGATTACTAACGGTTCATATTTGGGGAATCAGAACTCCAGATTCAATCATTAAAGCAAGCTCTACCTTGCTACAAAAAGAAAGACCTACATCTCGGAGATAGGAAAAAGAAAAGGGAAGCAAAATATGTAGCAAATACGGATCAAGATATTCCAATCTTTAAAGCTAGAGCAATAATTTCTTCCTATTCTGCTGGTTTCTCTATAAACAGTACAATTTATTGGACGGTCCAGATTGATCAAATGCTACACAGAACCAAAAATTCAGAAGAACAGGAATCACCTGATTTTGCAATCGCAGCTTTCTAACATTTAAAAGAAAAAAAATGAACTATTTCTAACAAAAGCTTTGGTTAAGAGTCATAACTATTTGTCGGCGTTAAAATTAGATTGTACTAATTCAGTATTCCAGAAGAAGCAAACCCCACTTCTACAATAGTGACATGGAAAAGGAAAAAAAGATGTATTTGGATTTCTTTTCTCATACAAAATGATAAAGATAACAAAAAATTTCAGAAGAAATTTAGAATCACGAAAGGTTAAAATAAAGAAGGGAATAACGAATCCCTAATTCAGATTAATAGGGAATTTAATTTCTAAACAAATAATACCAAAATTTCATTTATATAAATAACTTTATTTCACAGAATCTACTGAAGTTTATCACTCACCATAACAACTAAACAAATAAAACTATCATGTCTACTGTAGAACAAAATCTAAACCCTAAATTTTTTTCGAAGCTATTAGAACAAAAAGGAAGGACCTTTCAGAGGCACAAAGTAAAAACTTTTTAGCTAAGAAAATGAACTATCAAGTTTCTATGTATGAAGTTCACCTTAAACCCTAAAACGGAGAAAGGGAGAGAGACAGAGAGTTAGAGAGATCACCTTAAACCCTAAAACGGCGTTGGATCTGATAAACCCACAGCAGTCAAAACTTCAGATCAGCTAGTTTGGGTTTTAGAGAGAGAGAGAGAGAAAGCAAAATAATAGAAAGGAGGGGGGAGACGAAGAGAAAGAAGGCAAGAGCTAAAACCCTTGGAAATGACGATCGGACGGCGAAAATTTCATTCCAACTTTTTCAAAACCATTCTGAGCCGTTGGATTAAAGCACAACCGTGCTAATAAATGTCGTGCGTGTCTCGAGTAATTTGATTTTTCTTTGTGTGGGCGGTAAGGAAAAGGATTCGAAATGAATCTAAAAAAGGAAAGGGGTAATATTGACATTTCGTGTTCCTTTTTTCCTGTTATAACTTTTTAAATAAGCCCTAAAAGTTATACTCTTTTGTTTATGGTCCGTGACTATTCTTCTCATGTTGACTAAGCTCACTGACAGTTAGAAAACAAGTATTTAGGTAAAAAAATCTTTGCATAATCTGAAAAACGTTTACCTAAATTACATTGTTAGATACAAACTAAGATTTTAGTGGACGAGCCTCGTATATTTTCTTTATCCTTTGTTTATCCATAAGGAAGGGTTTATAGGTGTTCTCCCTTTTTACTCAGGCCTGCTTTCACTCTTGGAGCCTCTTAGAACCCCCACAAACGACGGCTAATTTGGTTGTGCTTGAGGAGAAGTCTAGACTCACTGTAATTCCTCAGACTGCTAAATCCGATACCTACAATGAGTGTCAAGAGTGAAGGCGTGCCTAAACAAAGAAAGGTATGACGCCTATAGAGGCACTCTGCCCATAATTAAGGGGAGGGGGGGGGGGGGGGTAATTAGTCAATACGCATGGTAGCCAATATATGAACAACTAGATTCTTTGTATGGACAAAAGAACCTAAGGTGGAAAAATAATTAACCATTTTTATGGGGACACTTCTCCAACTCTCTCTCTCTCTATCTCGTTTTATCTCCATGAAAATCAGCTGCTACATTGTTCATTTTCTTGCTCTCTCTTACTAGACCAATCTCTCTCTAACTAAACCAATCTCTCATTTTCAAAATCAAGTGAACATAATGTGTCATTTTCTCTTTCTCTCTACATCCATCTCTTATCCCAAAAAAATATTCATTTGTTCTTCATCTATTTTCTCTCTCTAAAAAGAAGGTAAGAGGTGATATTGGAGTGAAATTTGAGGTTTTTCCTCACTATAATCTCGAAGTTTCGTATTGAGTTTGAAATGATACAAAAGTTGAATTTTTATTTATATTGAGCCTAAAATAATAGAAGACAAAAGAAAAAAAAAACAAAATTAAGATAGAGATCCTCAAGACTTGTTCATGGTAGCCGCGTGAAACCCTAAAATACGAATCAATGGGATCACGATTTGCACCCAAAACTGAATAATATGATGAAAACCCTGAAACTTCATCAAATCTCTACCCTAAATAAGATAAAAAATGCAATCACCACCATAACTTCTTCGCTTTAAAAGTATGTCCTCTTCTTCTTGTTCCTTATTCCGAGTTTTGAAATTTCGAAGGTACGTGATAGTGGTTGGAGAAGAACATGGTCTTAAGACGGTGGTGGTTGTATGGAGCTAGTGAAGATTGAGAGATGATTAAAACCCTTTTGTCCCTCATCAAAACTTTAAAAGTATCTTGTTATTTTTCCACCCAATATTTTTGTCCATATAAGATATCCGGTTGTCTGTATGGCAACCAAACGCATTACTTTCCATTTTATTGTTTGTAACAAAATATATTGTGACAAGCATTCAGCTCTTTAGTTTGATAAGCATTCAACTCTTTGTTAAGAGTTGAATTTCGGCAAAGTATACGTTTTTGCCATTGACTTTTTAATATGTTTCAGACAAGATTCGGTTTAATTTTTTTGGTTTTTTTTGTTTTGTTTTGTTTTGAGAGTAGCTATTTGTAGATATGTTTTTTATTTTATTTTTACCAGAAAAAATTGATTTCGCAAACCATTGTGCAGAAGTTCCTTTTTGCATTTTTGCAAAAAAGGTAGTGTTGCATAAGCTTTATTGTTTGCAAATTGATAGGTTTCATAGGTTTTTTCCCGAACCAAATATTTGCAAACATCATAAACGTCGAAAGAAAAAAGGAATGTGGTTTTTTTTAACGATCTTGGAAGTTTTTTTTCTACATATATAACTTAATGATTTCACAAGACTCAATGTGGCTTTTTAACTTTTTTCTTTTTTCTAGGAATCTAGTTTCTCAAACATATCATTGAATTGAACATAAAATCTCAAAACTTAGAAATGTTTACGACTTTAATACAAACAAGTTAAACCTGATCCGGATTCAAGCAATTACTAGCTTATAACATCAAACCATAACTCGAAAATTGAAAAAAAAAAAAAAAAAAAAAAACGTGAATAGATGTTTGAGTAGCATGTATTTTCCAACAGTTCGAAGAAGAATATAATTTAGAAAGAAGATGGGTTCCATTAAGCTAGTCATTGAAGTAACAGACAACTGAGGACACCTAAAAGTGACCAGGAAGATTTATCTTTAACACATTATACTATAACACACACACTATAAGAACTAACCTTGATTTATTATCCAAGTAGTCGTAAGAAAAGAACCCTCAATTGAATCTTTTAGGTTCTTCAGCACCGTTGTCATTAAGCAATCATACACCAGTTGTGACAGTTGTTGAAGTATCTTTCTTCTTTTGTTCAAGAAGTTCAGACAATACATTGTCAATCTGCGCAAATACTTCCTCCTTCGGACTGTCCCCCTTGACCTAGAACCAGAAAAGAGTAGATTTTTATGTGAATTGAGTAATATCTTGGTTTATGGTTACGACTCGGTTAATGCAAAAGTACTTGAAGAGTATCGGTTTGTTCTAAAGTAGGCAATATTAATTCTCTTACAACGTACAGATCAGAAAGAAAAATCAATCCCAAGTCAACCATTATGCTATTAGTGGTTCACTTCGCCTTCTGATTTCGTCCAGTATTGAAGATTTGCAATTAAATTTGATTACTCAAAGAGGAAATTGATGAGTTTCTGAAACTAAAGAAAAGAAATTAATGAGTTTTGCATACCTTGATTGTTATATCTTCATATACTGCAAGTACATCCTCCACATTCTGATGATGAGTTTGCAAACGTAACTTCACCTTAAAAACAAAAGAGCAAAACATCGTTCTTTTATATATTGATGCTTTCTGACACAAACATATAAAACAGAAGTTGCATGGAAGTGGGGAATCTAATGAAGAGAGAAAAAATGGTAAGTAAAAGGTGGTGCGACTGAATGGACTGGTCTGTACTTACTTTTTCTTCGGTATCATCAAAGCGTTGAGTAAGCCTATCAGCAATTTCAGAAGTTTCTGGAGGAGCATATGTTAAGTGATATATCTTTCCTGTAACTGGATCAAGCCTTCGGCCAACTACTCTCTCGACCAGAATCTCTTCAGGGACCTGCCCCATTTACAGGCAAGTCATGTTATTCATCTCTATTATGACAGAATTTTTGAGAGGAGAAACCTTACGTCTAAAAGAATGAAAAGGTCTGGTCGGATTCCGAAGTCCTCAAGTGCCTTAGCTTGAGATGAACTCCTGGGATATCCATCCAAAAGCCAACCGTTCTCTTGAGAATCTTGCCTCAATAGCCGCTCCTTCACCATCTAGATCATCCATAGCAAGTTGTTGAACTCGAAATCATAACAAGAGAATGACCAACAGAAAAATAAAAGGTAAAAAAGGTATACCAAAACAACTATTTCATTAGGAACCAACTGTCCTTTCTCCATGAACTCTTTAGCTCGCTTTCCATTTTCACTCCCAGCTGCAACCTCTGCCCTCAGCAAATCTCCAGCAGCAATATGCACCAACGCATACTGCAAATATGAGGACGACTTGATTCAATCTGTTTATCTTCAGGAAGAATTCTAACATGAAAAAATTGAAGTAAATTAAACCAGGTAAATCATTGATATACTCTTCCCAAATGATTTTTTTTATTTGATAAAAAACCATATAGTTTTAACTATAGCTTAGAATGATCTAAATAGTATTCAATGAAGAGAGGGAGAGCTAAGATGTATCCAGACTTATTTTATTGGCAATGGCACCTTAATCATTTGGTGAAGTCCACAAAGATGAATACTATTACAAACTGAAGATAACATTCTTCTGAAAATTGGGGTTATGCTATTGCTCAACCTACTCTTGTCTTAGTACAAGCAACATAGACGTGGGATATTCAAACTAACCTGAACACAAGCACAGCTGCTACTAGTTAAATAAATTACATTCGCAAGTTTGACGAGTGAGGTTCAAAGTTGTTAGTGGGTAATAATGAAAATAGAGTGTGTGGGAATTGGGATGAATCAGAAATTCTCTCTTTCAGAAGTCAATTTTCATAGAAAAACAGTCAGATCTGCGATCTTACTAAGACCGCAAAAATGTGGTGTTCTTGTTATACAGCTTAACTTGACTTCGAATGGAAGCATTTAATGGTACAGCTTTCGATTTAGAGGATTGGTTAATCAACAACAGAACATAATTTATCTCAACCTGCATGTCATGTATTCATGGTGGCAACTTTCTGCAGATATTGTGACAATCATTATGAACATCCCAATTATTATTCCTAATGGAGTCAACTAGAGTATCTGTAATCTGCAGATGATTGTTTATCTTAATTCGTCTTATGAACTTACGATAGTTCTGTTATAATGGAGAATAATAACTGTTATGGAGATTTACTTACATGAGCTGATTTATGACAAAAGATCTGAGAAAACGGCCAATCAAAATGGTCATGCTATAGTAAAAATTATATGGTTGGGCAGATTCATGAATATAAAGGTCTCAGCGCACTGATCGGATAGTCCCACTAGGTATATGCATCACAAGTAATAGAAACTATAAGCGAATAATATAACGACAATCAAAAGGAGAAATAAAACTAATAACGTAATGACATCCCTTATCCATGTTAACGGGGTCTAAATATACATATTTATATTCATCTTCTGCTTGAATGAGAGAGAAAACAAGGAAAAGCTACTGAAGCTCGAACTTACTTTCTTGGTGATGAGCTCGCATTGTGTTCCTTTCCCAGACGCAGGAGCTCCAGATATCATAATTCTAAGAGGTTCTGCTTTTGCTTTTGTAGCGGCCACAATCTAAAAATAAACAAGTAAATTTAGAGCAGTGCCAGTCTACCAGATCTAAATATAACTAACATAGAGTGCGCAAGAAAACATGAACATCTAGCAGCTAAATCTGCTAAACTAATGAAAGTTGCTCGGCAGTCAGAGAGAAAATTTGGGTTTTTTTTTTCCTTCTAACGGCATACGTGCGCGCAGAAGTTGTAACTTTTGACCCACACAATCTCATCTAGACGGATGACGGATAAAGGGTGACGAGTACGCACTTCACTTTTACTTGAGTGTGACCATATAACTTGTCAAATGGAAAACGACACACGATAGATGTCCGTGTTTCTTGCTTGAGTTATCATAATTTTGTTGCCAATGCAGGGAACAATATACAAAAGTGGTTAAAAAAAAGGTTCATAGTTTTGGGTAATCGATCATGATATCATCTGTTTGACAATTTTTCATACTAATTCAATACAATGAGCTGCAAACAACTTCTGTACTCAATCAAATTTCCCATCTTTCAACTTGATCTTTAAACCCCAATCAAAATGTGAGCTTTTCATAATTTTCCTACATCAAATTTCCGTTCTTTCGAATAACTTACTCAGTTAATCAGCATATAGTGTATTCACTATGAAGGATTAAACCAATCTAAAAATTCACAATGTATACAAAATTTCCAATTCCTCTATCTTCTACTACTAAAATTGGGTGAGAACATATATAAACAACAACTACCTAGTTCAAAATTAAAACAATTTCAGAATCTCTAGTTCATAAGGGCTATTTCTGCTATATGATTTGAAAAAAAAATAATAATTAGTGACACCATGAAATGAAATTCAAAGCTGAATAGTGAAACTAGTGGTGTTGTTACCGAGAAAACAGGAGACTGCTTATTTCGTAATCCGGATTGGTGAGAGCTGCGTTTTTGAGCTAGGGTTACATCGGAATAGAGAGAAACCCTAGTAATGTGAGAAGAAGAAGAAGAAGAAGAAGATGAAGTAGTGAGGTTAAATGAGGATCTACTAGTAGTAGAACAAGAAGATGAAGAAGCTTGAAGCGAAGTTGGCTTTGCTAAGACTGGCAAGTTCATTGAGCAAGCCATCTCGCTCTTGCTCTCCTATCTTCCTCTAGTTTTCTCTCCCTCTCTCTCTCTCTCTCTCTAGAAATCTAGGTCTAAAAGTCTATTTCATTTCTTACTACTTCTCGCAGAGGGCTCAATAATGGCGGTTTGTTTTTTTCTTTTCCACTCGTACACGCGAACCACCACGTCTAGATGAAGATAGGATTACGGGTAGTGTTTTTTTTTTGTCTCCCAGTCAGATTTGAAATCTGACTTGAGTGATTAATTAACCCAAGTCATATTTCAGAATTTTCCTTCCAATTCTGGATGATTTTTAACCTACTTAAAGAGAATGAAAAGAAAAAAGCTTCTGGCATTAAGGGATAGTTCCTGGCTCAGAGTGCTCGTTCCCGACTCAGGTGAAGATAGGTCGCTTGTGTTTTCTCACCCCCAGTGGGAACCAAATAATGGCTAAGATTACATCTCTCAAACTTATCTTTTCAAAGTTACAAACTTATCTTTTCAAAGTTACAGACAAAAGAAATCTATGTTCGTGCCCGAAGGGCAAAGGTTATACCCTCGTAAATGAATAAACAAAAAGGTCTTTAAACAATAAACAATATTTGGAAGAAATTAGAAGCATTTTCAATAAAATGAAAACTAATCCAAGAAGTTCTATATCATTCAAACAGAGACACTAGAACGAAAAAAGAAACATCTCAGACTTCAATATGAGTTCCAATTCAAGTGAAGTTCTACCCAAGGATCATCACCATTAACATAATACAACCATGTTCTAAATTCTTAGTTTCTTGCACCAGATTAATATAACTAACGGAAGACCCAATTCAAGCCGATTCAGCTGCAGGCTGGGTCACCCCAACCTTCACCAACAACCTACCGAGTGCCTCCGATGAACAAACCTGGTATTTCACCTCCCCAGAAGGAGAAAGGAAAACCTCGGCTAGTTCAAGCTTCTCTGACGTAAGACTAGTACTATCCATAGTCTTACTGAGAACTTTCAGAGCAAGTTCAACAGCTTCTTCCCTAGTGAGCTCGTCTTTGTAATCTTGTTTCAACATAGACTGTGCGGCCTGGTTGTTTGCTCCAATAGCTGCAGCTTTCCAACCGCTATAGTTTCCACTTGGGTCACTAGCATAAAGCTGAAAACCATAGTTTTTATCCCAACCTGCAAAAAGGAACGAGACACCAAAAGGACGAAGCCCACCAAATTGCGTGTAACCTTGTTTGGTGTCGCAGAGTGATTGGACCAATTGTTCTACGGGCATTGGCTCTTGGTAAGCAAAAGTGTATCGTTGAGCTTGTACTCTGGCAGTGTTGATTAGAATGTTGGCATCTGACATTATCCCAGCCACGGCACAAGCTACATGATCATCGATCTTGTACATCTTTTCAGTGGATTTAGAGGTTTGAAGCAGCTTGGAGGTGACTTTCTTTTCTCCAATTAATACCACTCCGTCTTTGGATAGTACACCAATAGCGGATCCTGCATTTCCAATGGCCTCCATTGCGTACTCGACTTGGTAGAGACGACCTTCGGGAGAGAAGATCGTTGTTCGACTATCATATCTTCGCGACATTGTTAAATTTCACTGCAAAAGCAAAATGGGAAACAACTTTAAATGGCAGATATTATAATTAAGTGTTGATAAATAATCAACCAAAATGAACCAACACTTGAACAAGTAATTCTTTTTATCAGTAAAAAAACGCGAAAGATATACAAGAGAAAAAATCATTCACCCAAACTAATCCACATATTTGACTGCATAGGTTTAGATAATAAACTGTTTACTTTGTAATCTGAATATTTAAGTATGACCTCATTTTTTACATAATCATAAGTGAATGTCTGAATCATCTCGTAATTCTTATCTTTCTTCCCTTTCACTCCTCTAATCTCTCCCTCACTTCCACCCTCCCCTCAACCGATCTCCTCTTTCACTCTCATTTTTCACATCTTCGCACACTCTATGTTCAAGCTTCTCAATACACATATTAATAATTTCAGTGAAGAATCTAATAAAACCCACATTAGTTGACAAAATCATAAGCAAGAACAAGAGAAAAACTCCATTAAAATAAAAATCAACAGATTAAATTATTATTAGATAAATTCAATGGGGTAAGACCCCGAGTCCATCGAGTTACTCGCTGAGCCCTTACTTGACGGTCCAACCAAGAATTGGCTCGGACTCAGACCCCGAGTAAGTCAAACGGATCAGCCGAAGTCAAACTATATAAGATTACAAACTAGTATCATTTTTTCATTAGATCAATTGGTGATAATAGAACAGAAAGAAATGCTAGTAGTTAAGATCATCTGATCAATTTGATATCAGTTTGCACTAATTAGGGTAGTGAAGTTCATACAGACGAATGCTCCTAACTTGAAGTCTAAGATAACATCTCACACAAAGTAAAAAAGTGAAAACCTACAAAACTAATTCAAGCACTTCAAAATTCTCAACATTGAACAATGTTTTCATCTGAAAAAGATTTTTTTTCCCCAAAATTTCTCCATGTTCTTTGTAGAGTACCAGTAGAAACCCACCAAATAGAACAGTTCTAAGGATCTATTCTAGACCTAAATTTTGAATCCAAACTCAGCTCTTGCTTCATATCAGACTACTGATTGATTAATTGGTAAATCATCAAACAGGTTATGTACAATATATATTATTATTTCTAAACGAGATACAAAATTTACACAGAAAGAAAGAGAATCTCCTTAACTATCACATCGACGATCTACTATTTAAATTCTAGGGTTTCAAGTAACTGAGTATCAATGAATTTGGGAATCGTATAGGAAGAACATGAAAGAGAGTAGTCATGCTTACCTTGGGAACTCTTCTCGTCTGTGATTTTAGGGCTGGGAATAAAGTTTCAGAAGCTTTGTGTAGGTTTTACGGAAATCTGGTTTGTAGAGCAAGAAAGAGAAGGGGAAATCCTGTAGACTGAAATGCCCCTAAAAGTAATGCGAATTTACTTTCTTACCTAATATTATCGGCAAATTTAATTTGGGTTATTTCCCAAATGGCCCCCAACTTTGTGACCAGCTTCCTGCGTGGCCCCTTACTTTATCAATAATTTCCATATGACCCCTTTTTTCAGTTACCGTTAACTTTCCGTTAGCTAGTCATATTCTCTCTCTCCTCCATCTCATCTCTTCTCTCTTCCACCTCATCTTCTCGTCACCTCAGCATCTTCTCCGCCGAAGGTCGCCGACCGACCAATTTTCCGGTCGGCGACCTTCGTAGGAGAAGATGATGAGGTGGCAGAGAGAAGAGATGAGATGGAGGAGAGAGAGAATATGACTAGTTAATGGTAACTGAAAAAAAAGGTTGTATGAGAAATATTGATAAAGTAGGGGGCTAGGCAGGAAACTGGTCACAAAGTTGGAGTCCATTTGAAAAATAACCCATTTAATTTTTGATGAGCATAGCAAATCTTTTTTTTTTTTTTTTTTTGTTAGCTGAGGATAGCAAATCTTGATCAAATTTGTTTGAAAGTTTATAGACGAAGAACATAGATAAACTTGAGATGAACTTTTTGGGTCAATTTTGCACCCAATGTTTGATCAGTTCTTGTTTCAACTTTCCAAGTTGTCAAATTGATTTATTCAGTTTAGGATTTGTAGTATTATTTGGTAATCCTCGAGGACTCTTTATATCTCTATAGATTTTATGATATCTATATTTTTTTCGATATTAGAGAAATGTATGCTTGTTTTTTACAATTCACGACGAGAACATATTGAAACAAAACCAAAATTTAGTGATACAAATCCTTCTTAGATTTGTAAACAAGTGACAGAGGGAAAATGGAAGGAGATTAAAGGACAAATTTAAAAGTGAAAGGGACATTTAAAACTAGCTTAATGTCGGGCGTAAGCAATACACAAACTTTTTCACAAGTACAATATATGCGGACAGGTCCTACAAGTACATGAGCGAAGAATTTCAACCAAATTGGGATTATCTAAAAACAACCAAAACATCTCTGTTTTGTCAGAATTAGGGCGCTTTGCTATAAACGAGATGTGTCATTTGTCAACAACCATTGGTTTGAGTGGCAGGAGGTTTAGTCTACTCCTTCTAGGTCATGGGTTCGAAACACGTGGCAATACCAAAAGAAAAATGAGATGCATCATTTCACTGCCCTAACACAATAATGGCGGTCAAAAGCCTAACCCTGATATTATTTGAGGCAACGCATTATGGCGTACATGGAACAACAAAATATAAAACCGTTCAAAAATCCAATTAGAGTGAAGTTTGAAATATGACTCTGAGATTTAACTCAAAATGTCAAACTATTTGTTTTTGTCTGAAATTTTTTGAACGACTTATTTGAAGTTTGCGTTTGAGGAGATTAATTATGAAAAAAAAACGATAGCCAATATATGGGGAATCAAATATCTTATGTGGACAACTATTTCTGGGTCCGGTGTAAGTCAACTATACTTCACTTAATTGACTTTGATTCAATAGGGGGCAGCTCGATAATGCCTTAATTATTAAAACATTAACTAATTTGAAGACTATAAACAAATACGATAAAAAAAACCTAATTGTCATTCTTATTCTTAATCATCATCAGTTTCTACTTTTTTTTTCTTGTTAGTCTTATTCTTATTCTTTTACAACTACTACAAGTAAATTACAACTTCTACCACTTCATTATCTTATTTCTCAAACCCTAAATTAAGGAAGATAAAACCTCTCAATCTCCAGTTAAAGAAGTGTTTGCAGACATATCTATAGTAAGAATTAATGATATTGATGAGGTAAAACTCTAATTTTTTTAGCTTATTTTGTATTTTCGTTTTTTTAGAAGAATGAAATAAGATTTCATAAGCAAAATTCGTAGGCAAAAAAAAAAAAAAACGGTTACCAGAATTTCGTGGTAAACCTACGAAAATTTACTATTTTTTCTAAGACTTTCTCAAAAAATTATGGGCAGATTCCTTGTAGTTTGCCAGGGTTTCCCACGAAATATTAGCAGATCTCTTGCTATATTCAAAAATCATGTTTGTGGTTTCTAGAGTTTCCTAATATATGATTTCTAGGATATCTATGGTTCACGAAAAAAATCAGATCTGCCATGAATTGGCTTGGTTTTGTTCAACAATTTATATTGGAGAAAGATTCAAACCAAAACCTCACAAATTTGATGAAAAAAAACTCAAAAATCTAAATTTTATGTTGGAATGAACATTATCATTATCTTTAGGGAGATTCTTCAACATTTTCCTTTGATTTTCTTGATCTTGCAACAATGTGTCCACAACTTCTCTCTACAAATTTTGTTGGTGAAGAAGAAGAAAAAGAAAAAAGTACCTAGGATTTACAGAAGAAAAAAAAGAGAGCAGAGTTAAAATAAAAATTATTATTTTAGGGGGCATGAGTGAAATTTGTTGGAGTGTTGCCCCTTAAACCGATGTCCATATAAGATTTCTAATGGTTCCATTTGTCAACATAAAATTATTGTCCACGGAGATTTTTGATTGTCCATATATTAGCCACCTAAAAAACACCATTTTAAGGGCAACTCCTATGTAAAGGGTCGGGCTCAAAATTTCAAATATAAATTTAAACTTGATACTATTTTAGGGAGAGAAAGAATTTTAAAAAGATTTAAAAAAAAAGTTAGAAAAAGAAAAGATTTAAATCAATTAATTTTTTGTTAGAAAAATTAGATTAAAATAAGTTTACAATAAAAAAGATCGCGTGAACCCCCTTTTTGTGATGGTCGGTCACATTACGGGTTAGTAGCCCCCAGCTCCCGAGTTGGAGCGCCAAGGGGCTGGACTGGGGTTACGAGTGGGAATCAGTTCGGGCGGGCAGGAAACATACACTAATTCAATCGGTCCCGCGTGAAACGGGGAGAAGTCCTAAGTGTCCACTCGGACATCCAGTCAAAACGGGCGGACGTTTCGTATTTTTCTTCAACAAAGTGTTTGTCCGCTACCGTTTTGATAGCCAGCCAAACCGGATATCAGTTGGTCGAGAGCCGGTCGCTAATGAACGAATAAAGACATTTTTATTCGAAAATAACAACTGTTTAGTAGTTAAATACAACTTTCTAAACTCCTACTTTACAACTCTAAAAAGTAAATGAATACAAAATTAAAAGATAATCATTGAGATTTTTCATGGATTACAATTGGTTCTATTATTCTTCTCATGGATTACGATCGGTATATTGTAGATTCTAGGGTTACTGATGAGATATTGAGTTTTTTAGGGGAGAGAAAGACTAGAGAAGTGGAGAGGCGAAGACAAGACTATGAAAAGTGATTTCTAAAGTTATATATTTTCTATATTTTCGCTCTTGAAATCTAACGTTTGAATCTAACCCTACAGATCTAAATGCTTAAAATCAATCATATAGGCGGTCGACTATAACAGATCGGATAAACATACGGGTATGGACGAGTTCGGCCAAGTGGACTATATAAGCGGGCGAACTCGGTCGAATCACCTAGTAAGAACCTATGCCCGCGTCCACCCGCTTAAACTCGTTCAGTCCGGCGGCTACGAGCCGATTCGGGCATCGGGCCGTCACGACCCTTCGGGCTCAGACAACATTGTGGGCGGGTTCCGAGTTTCAGGCCCAAATCCCACCCCTAGGCTGGGTCTCCCCAGCCACATTGGAGTGGGGGATCTATAGAAGCTTTAAAGGCCAAAAATAAGTGAGGCACACTTAAAAGTTTTAAGTTGCGAGTTCATCTCCTGGCGGGAAAAGAAGAGACAATTGAAAACCTAGTAAAATGCAACAAACACCATTAAACCCTTGTGAAGAACTCAAGCGTTCATTCGATTCTCCATCTGAATCATCATCTAATCATAAACCCTTAAAGATTGCGAGAACCGAAGATCAGTGTTGTGTGGACAAGGAAGAAGAAGAACAGCCAGAAAATAACCAGATCATGAACCCTAACCCTAGAATTCAAAGATATTTGGTTGCAATCGAGTATATTGGCACTAGATTCTCTGGTTCTCAGAAACAATCAGTAGCTAGAACTGTCGTTGGCGCTCTAGAGGTAATAATCTCATTAAATTTACAACAGTTTTTTCAAAATTTTAGGGTTCATTTTGGTGGGAGGACATTCTCCTTCAATAAGAACTGTTGGTGATTAGTGATGATGTTTTTCTAAATAGGAGGCTTTTCATAAATTTATTGGCCAACCAGTTTCAGTAATCTGCTCAAGTCGAACTGTAAGTTGGTTCATTATCTATCCAAGTATCAATTTATACACCAATTAAATTTTGTTTATCTTATAAGCTGAGTTATCCAATTTTATATACGTAAAAATGTACCTCTAGAGCGTTTTTCGATTGTACGAGATACATTTTTACATAGTTTTGGTTGTTTATTAATGTAGGATGCAGGAGTTCATGCATTGTCAAATGTTTGTCATGTTGACTTGGAGCGAATAAGCAAAAGGAAACCCGGTGAAGTGGTAACATTCTTTCTAATACTTCGTAAATTACCCACAACCCGAATGTTACATCTTGATTAGGAGAACCACTGGGTCCTAATAAGATTATTTCTCTGAACATTAAGCTAGTAATGATCATCTCTCCTTTTTGTATAATCATGGGTTTGATTCCTTTATTTGTGGTATTTTACCTGGTAATGTTGTATCTTTTTGTTTGGGGGGAAGACGCTGCTATCAATGGTGTCACTGGCGGAGGGCGTCTGCAATGAGTGGTTGTTTTGGTGTTTATGGATGGTTGATTTTATTTTTATGATTGAACAAGTGTTATATTGACACTTGCGGTGTCAATTTCATTGCAGTAAAGGAAGACTCGATGATAGTGGCATTGAGACTGATGTCTTTGAAAAGAAAGTGATTGTGTGTGTGATAGTGGTAGTTAGAGGTTGAGTTAGGAATTTTCATGAAAAAGGCTGTTTATTGGGCTACTCTAATGGATAGATTAACTCAGACTATTTAGCACAAACATGAAAACCTTTGAATCTATTAACCTCTGTAGCGCGGATAAACTACTAATAGTTTCGTCCCTAGCGGTGGCGTAGAGAAAGGGCGTTGGTGAATGCTGATTTAGAGAAAAGAACGGCTTCAAATTTTTGGTTGATTCAGACCTGGAATCGTAATGACTATAAGATGTTTAAAGACATTTATATATTTATGTTCCCATGTCTTTTGACTCTTTATTTTATTGTCTGTAAGACAACTATGTTGGTACAAGGAGAGGTATACAGAAACAAGGCCTTCAGGAGCAATAAGCAGGGTCAGTGGAGGAGTCTAATATTAGCGGTGTAAGGCGAGGTGCCCACATTATATACGTATGAACGGATAAATGACATCTCATAACTATTTTATGTACATTATGTATACTAAATTAGTCAATTCAATAAGCATTCAAATGATATATATTAGTTTATTATAGGATATAGTTATTTAAACGAAGAACTCCGTAAGTTACTATGGTCACTCGAAATAGGGCTAAACCAGCGAGGCAGTCGGGAATCGGGATGGCACACACAAAATGTAAATAAAGCCTTCTTGATCTGCGGAGGAGAAGCTGCTTTCAACAACATATTATAAGTCAACTACACAAATGAAACACCTATTTCAGATTGAACTTACTAAGCTACTAATTTTAGGAAGTAGTGAAGGGTTATAGACTTATAGTATGTGTGTATAGGTATAGAAGCATGACTGAGGTTATTTTGATATGCAGTTACCTCCTCATGAACCTGGAGTTGTTAGAAGGGCAGTGAACCATTTTTTACAGGTATGCTTCTTTTTAATCTGGCCATCTTTACGTCTGTGGAAGCAAATCAACATATTTCGTTTTGTTCAATAGAACTTCTTTTTGTTTAACAGAGAGCTGATGGGGACGTAACAGTAACTGATGTTCGATGTGTTCCCGCTGATTTTCATGCTAGATATAGAGCTAAAGAGCGAATGTAGGTATCTGTTAAATCAGAGAGTGGATTAAATCTAAAATACAATAGAGACTACTAATAGATATAGAAGGTTGTAAATATAATAGTAGACATGGATATGTCTATACTACCTCTAGGATGGTCTTTCGGAGCTGGAAATAGAAGTGATTTTTAGATTTCATGAGTGGAACTATTTGATTCTGTAGGTACTTCTATCGCTTGTTATCAGGTCCAGAGCCTTTGTCAGCATTTGAGAGAGACCGTGCATGGCATGTTCCTGAGGAGTTGGATATTGTTGCGATGCAGGTTATCCTTATATCATACAGTATTATTTTCCTTCCACATTCAATTCTTCAATGTTGCATTTGATTCATTGTTTTTGATGCAGAAAGCATGCAAAGTTCTTGTAGGATGTCATGATTTCAGTTCATTTAGAGCCTCTGGTTGTCAGGTTCTCTCTCCTTATCACTCTTATCCAACTTCAAGCTTTTGTTTGTTGTTTGTAACTTTAGACTCATTCCTTCCTTCAACTAATTACTTGGTCTTTGTTCATAACAAAGGAGTATCATTTATGCTGCCTCATCTTCTGCAATATTGGCTCCACTTGGTACGCCGTAAATATTCACAAATATGAAATTTTTTTACTCATCATACATTTGTTTGTGATTAGTGGAAGCCCTGATTATTGATCACTTTGCTGTTGACCCATAAATTAACACAAATGATGTCTTAGGGATGTTTATTGTCAAATATTTCAAAGTGCATAAGAAAATTGTGTTCCTGGCGAAATGGCAAATTTATTGACATTAGTGAAGCTTATAACAAGTAATATCCATTTTGATAATACCTGCGGTCTTTGGTGCCCTTGTTAACTCTTGTTATCGCACTACTTGCAGTCTTGCTGTGGAGATCAATTTTATATATGACTGGGGTTCAATTATGATTATCTTTTTGTTTTCTATCCCCAAGCATAACAATTTGTTGAAATTTATATATCTTCATTCCGCTTCTTCGCCATCTTTGTTGGCATGAGAAGTTTGTAATTTTGCGCATAGGTGGTAAGATGTGTATATAGTGTTTCCTATAAGACAAATATTGATAAAACGGTCCTTGTTTAAGATTTTTCTTTTGACTCATAATTTAGTTTCTGTTGGGAGTTGATTTACTCCAAGTTCTTAATGCTATCTTCTGGATGATAATTCTAGAGCTAGACAGGTCTGGTTAGATGATCTATAATATGCTTCTGATACGACGTATGACACTCTAAATTGTTAATGATTTTCAGGCAAACTCACCTATCAGAACTTTAGATGAACTAAATGTCACCGAAGTAGTTTCGACTCCATACTTTCCTTCTAGTGCAGAGAGGGCTAAAGATCATTTGGAAAAAGATCTTGTTACCTGCCCAAGTACATCAGAGATCGACGTGGCTACTAAGATTTCAATTCCAAATCATAATACAGCTGAAGATCTCAGTGCTATTTGTGATCATGAATTTGGGCAAAGGAGAAAGCATCGTTGTTATGTAATAACAGCACGAGCACGCTCTTTCCTTTATCACCAGGTTAGTTTGGTTTAATCCCCCCCTGGTTTCATGTATTTTTCAACTTGTATTCTTGGACTCCTTTCCTACTATGATGAGAATAAGAGTGCCAAGTATAGACGGATTTTCTACGAGAAAGATCAAAGATGATTGAGTTTCTTTTCTTTTCTAGAGTAAGGTCACACACTATTACACTCGTAGAAATTTACGTACTTTTGGTGTTTGCTAAGTGATAATAAACGTTGGAAAAGAATATAAACTCCTATAGGTCAGTCCAAATTGAAGATTAATTCTTTTGTGTAGCTATCATGCCAAATTTGATATGGATGATGTACTTTCTTGTCGAACTTCTTGCAGGTCAGACTGCTAGTCGGTGTCTTAAAAGCCGCTGGTACTGGAGATCTAACGACTTCTGATGGTACCTTTTACTCTTTCATATTCACTAACACTTCTACATTTCTACATGAAAAATCTAAGTAACTTCTATATTTATAATGTGAATATTTCAGTTGAAAGGATCTTGAACGCGAAAACAATAACTGCAGCAAGTCCCATGGCTCCTGCCTGCGGTCTATACCTTGGACGCGTTAAATACGAGTTCCTTTAACTAGAGGTATCAGAAGCTTTCTTGTTTTATTACAAACTTTTTCCTGTTCTTCTCAAAACTTTTCTCAAAATAGTCTAGGAAAAGCAGGTGAGAAAACGTGGGTTTATTCCTTCTATAACATTTATAATTTTAATTGCGCTGATCTAATCCACTCGAATAATAATCAAAGAGGTCTTACTTTGATTTGCGGGTGTCTAAATTTTCTTTGTTCCTCTCAAGTTATTTTGCTCATAAAGTTTTTTATAATTTTTGAAAGACTTGTATTTCCAAGTTTTTATAAACAAAATGTGTATCATTTAGTTTATTAAGTTGGGGTTCAGCTTTGGATCAACTTTTTTTTTTTTTGGTCACGGTGTATCCTTCTTTGAACCTTAACTAATACCCAAGGCGGCTGTGTTGGGCATCGGACGTCTGCGGAGATAAAAGACTTGGTCAATTAAGAATGATTTGAGGAGTATTTTAATTTTGGCTAAAAAAAAATAAACCTGACTGTATTTTAATGTCTAATCTTCATCTTTACCTCACTTCTATCCATAACTTCTCACAACGCACCACCACTACTTTTTGTTTCTCTCTCCCTCTCTTTTATCTTCTTCTCGTCCTATTTTTAATTTAATTTTTTTTTTTGTTGAGAGTATTTTTAATTGATTCTTTGGAGAGGTTTGAGACACTACAATTTTGAAACTAATTCGTTGAATATGTACGATAATTTTAATGGACATAGAATTGTAGAGCCCAATCAGCCCAGTCCGGTGGGCGGGAATTGACTCAAGGAACATAGCAAGCACTGGTTGGCAAAACTTCAACATGCACTGACTTAGTTATACAACTACCCCAATAGATGTGACATTAAATTCTCATTTCCTCTGCCACTAAAAACATATCTTAACCTATAAGTGATATCATTTTAGAAAAACTATATGTGATACCGACTTGAGGTCCTCAGACGTTCTTCCATGCAAAGTGTCACAAATCCTGCATATCCAGTATAAAAAAAAATCCATATTCATTAAAGTAATTCTATTGATAAATCAACTGCCACATCACCGATTGGATGTATCTGATAGGGACATTGTAGATGAACCAACAAGATCACCAATACCTAGAAAATAGTTGGAGGCGAAAAAAGTCGTTGAACCAAAGTTTTAATCGAGAAACATTTTAGAATCTTTAATCAGAGTTCTCATAATCGTATGTTCAATCACGTCCTTCCTCTGCCTTCCTTCTCTTCGCAACTCTACTCCATTGGACTGAGGTGGGTAGATTCTACTGACAGTAAATTCACGAATTAAGGAGATTCTCGTAAAAGAATCCGTCCTGAAGGTAGAGAAGATTGACGATTTGTAGAGGAGGAAACCGGTTTTGAAGATAAGTGAAAGAGGGTTTCACTCGAGACTTACAAATCATTCTCATCCAAGGAGAGAAGTGTTAGTGTGACGTGTATGTTCTTTCATTATAGAATGAACACCATCTTCTATTGGCGTGTTCTAAATTTTGTGAAATCATGAAATATAGGAGTGGCTGAGTAGACCACATCACAACCCAAAAAAACTAGCTGGAAAACGTACTAAAGTGTAGCAGTATCAACGTGACCTAACATTTACATACCTGATATATATGTGCATAACAAAACACATGTGATAAGACTATCTATATAAAAAATGTTATATAGCCTCCCTAAATTGAATTTTTTATTTAAAAGCCCAAAAAATGGGATCAAATACCAAATTTGGCCCACCATAGATTAATGATACTTACAAAACCCATTTTTTAAAAAATAAACCAATATCAAACCCAATTTCGAATCCCTAGGTGCATTTTCCCATCTTTAGGAACCCATTATTTTAAGTAATCCCTAATTTACCCTTTATATATAAAGTCTAAGTTTCCCTCAAAATATCATTATAAATTTTATTTCCCTCCACACAAAATTAGGTTCCTTCCTCTCTCATCTCTCTCTGGAATTTTAAGGCAATCGGGAATATTTGCTTTCGCCGGAAATCGTACCCTTTCATTTCGCCGGAAATCTCTCACCTTCCATCTACAGGTAATTTTTTCCTTTCCATCTCAATCTCTCTTCCATTGTTCTTTTATTGTCATTTGGCTTCATGTTTATGTTCATTCATTACTCTGTTTTTATCTTCATGATTTCTTTTTATCTTTTAGCTTCATCATGAACACCAACATAATCTCTGTTGGTTCACAAAATTTCTTCATCATCCAATATAATTTCAAAGTTCTAAGAAACCAAAAAAGTACAAACTTAGATCTCTCTTGGTTCATAAAATTTATTCATCAAGCAACATAATTTCAAAGTTCTAAGCAACAAAATCTTTTAGCTTTAACAAGGTGAAAACCCATTACACAGTTTTTTGTTCTAATAAACCAAAAAGTACAAACTTAGATCTATTTTTCGGTTTCTCTCTCTAGAAATTACGTTTTAGCAGATGTTGATGTTTAACAGACAAATTGTCATGTGTTTTAAGCATTTTAGAATGTGTTGTTAGCACGATGTTAATACAACGAGCAAACTGAAAAATGTTTTATTTATTTTTATAGATGTTACCACTAAACCCCAGATTTTTCCCTTCTACTAATTGATTGGTGTTTTAAGCTTTCTTAAATTTGTTGTAGAAACAATGTTTATGCAACGAGCAAACTGGAAAATGCTTCCTTTCAACAAAAATAAAAATAAATGGAAAATGCTTTATATATTTCGTCATTTTTATTGACATTTTTTATTTTGTGCGGATTAGTCGTAAACCCGGACAAATAGAAACATTCGTAAGCATAATTGCTCGTGTTTGCTGCACAAATCACACCTTCGTGACTACTATTACTTATGTTGTAAGCATAAACGAAATTGTTCAACGTAACTTTAACCACGATACTGTTCTTTTTATTAATGTTTACATTACGTTTAATGTTTCAAGCAGATCTTCTTTGTTCACTGCATAAATCACTATTGGTATGACATATTCGTACTAGTTTATGGTAATAATATAAATTTCCTTTATGTTCAAAAAGTTTTTGACATTTTGTTGCAACAAAATTCTTTGTTCGTGCAATTCTAATATATATGAGAAAACGTACATAATTGTTCTGAGATCAACCATTATATTTTATAGCATTCACAATATTGGTATTGACATGCATACATATGTTTAGTACATTTTTCTTACTTCTCTGCATATAATGATTTGTAATCAAAATCATTTTCTTTTTTGTTACTGAGTTTCTTTTTTGTTACTGATTTTTAACCAGCGGTAGTGAAAGCTTTTCGAGAGGCTCACGGGCTATATATATACAATAGCTACAAAGAATAATAATAAATTTATCAAGAACGAACCATTCCGTGTAATAACCATATGCCAAAAATTCCGTTGTAATTAGAAAGTTCATGGACGCACACCAATTATCCAGTATGGTTTGTATATTTTTTGTTTGGTCTCGACAATTATTTTTTGTTTGGGGACATTCTATCTTTTGTAATAGATACAAAGCTTTTGTTATTAATACTTGAATTTTTGTTGTTTACTCAACTCATCTATGTTGTCAACACTAACGAAGTTGTAGATAACATTAAATGAAATGCCACGAGAAAAACATCGCTTCTTATATTCATATACTAAATTTCATCAAAAAGTTGTTTTCACAATAAATATTGATTATATATAAAACATATCGAAATAATTCAGACAAATATCAAATTGCTCTAAGCAAAATATAAATTACAAAACAAAATAGTTTTTTTTGTTTTTATGGAACAAATTCTTGTAGACAATTTGATATTCTTTTTTTGGTTTCTCTCTCATCTCTCCGTTTTAGCCACATTTTCAGTTATATGGTTGCACAAATCAATGTTTTTAAAGAAGAATATGGCGTGCAAAAAACACAATTGAATAATTTTGAACATAAACTTTTATGTTCCCAAATTCATACATTTGTTAACAATCTTTAGAGAAAAAGATATTTACTATGTTTCAAAATTTAACTGTTGGAAACATAATGTCACATATAACAACATTTACACATGTATTTGCCGCAGTAACTTTTTTTTCCTTTGCATAACCTTTTATGTTTGGAGAATTTATTGTTGTGTCATATTCAGACTTTATTAAGATTAGACATATTTCTATATGTTCATATGGGTTTCTCAAATTTTGTTATTATAATTTTCAATATTTTTCCCAATTTTTTTATATTCATATATCTACTTTTCTTTCAAACATCATAGTAAAAGTCATTGGCAATAATTTCTCGACATTCCTATATATGTTGAAAGAACTTTTCAAAATTTTCTAAACAAACCATTTATTGTTATGCCCCAAAATGATTTTAGAATTCCCATACAACACATTGTCAAATACTTACGACAATACACAAAATGCTTTAAGCAAATTCAAAATTGCTCTGTTAATTTTTAGTTACGTAAAGAACAGTAGCAATATTCTTCAGAGCACTTTCAAATTTTCTTAAGGTAACATAAAAAATCTCCTTACATGTAGCATTAACACAGTTTTCTGAACAAAAGTACAAGAACATGGTTACTTCTCGAAATTATTGCTCCAATCTCCATTGAATCGAATTGCATATCATTTCTTCCGTGCGAAGAATGACAAAGAGTCCACAGTCAAGACTGTCAAGGAGAAAAACAAATAATATCAGAACATTCATACGTATGTCTCAGACACATTTTAAAATTTTGTAAACATACTAAGAAATATCCTGATAATAATAGATAATTCTTATGTATTGAAGATGCAAAGTTCAGAATACTTACTTGGGACCTACTTAACAGAGTACTCAAATAGCATTTCGGTAGAGATATAAACACATCAAAGCATGGAGACAACACATGTTGATATGTTTAGAACAAATGAAATTATGTGTTTTAGAAAAATTGTTGATTACATATCATTGAATATATAAAGCAAATCAACCATGGTCATAAATCCGTCTTAAATGTAGAAAAAAAAGTGTTTCAAACACAAATAATCTTCAACAGAACCATAAAAATCCATATTTAAAATATATTTTCCACTTTTATAGAATAAGAAACCCTAGCTTTTTTTCCAAACAAAAACCTAAAAATCTTCAAGATATTGCACCTTTTAACTAAAAACCCCTAATAATTCTTCTCTTACCTAAAACCAAACATTTACTAGCAAACCCCTAACTATTATATACTTACATAAAACCAAATATTTGGGGAATTGTTTATAACACATCTCAATGTGTTCTAGAGAAGATGACATAAAACCAACTTTTTTTTTATGATCCAACTTTTCCTTTTCCCATCTTTGTTAAGCTTTTGCATAAAATCAGATGTTAAAAACACTCGAGAAAACAACAAGCACAAACCCATATATCTAAATAAATCTCAAATTGTTTATAACACATCTCGATGTGTTCTAGAAAAGATGTATGTTCTACTTATAAATAACTTAAATGTTTACACATGTAAACTTGTTTACAAATGTATTGTGGTTTTGAAAAACAAACCCTCAAGTTTTGAAAACAAAGAATAGGAAATAAATCACACATAAAGTTACACAAAAACCAGAAATGTTTACAACACATGAATATTTTAGGTAAATCTGAAGAACAAACCATCCAAAATAAACAAAATTTGTTAAAACATATCAAAATGTGTTCTGGTAAGACCTAAATGTTTCTACATATCAAATTTTTCTGAAGAACAAAATCTCATTTTTTGAAAACAACGAACAAGACATTTCTTACCTTCTCAATTGGTTCTTCTCCATATGAAATAATGTCAAGTCTTTGGTTTTTTTGCCCTTTTGGAGGCAATTCCGTTGAAGCCGAGGATGCCCTTTTCCTTGGGCTAGCTCTAATTTTATCTTCCTTGACTTTGGAAGAACCCACCTTTTTTGGAGGATTGTTAACTGGACTTTTTTCCTTTCCCCATCCTAGTTACGCTTCTGCATAAAACCTGATGTTAAAAACACTCAAGAAACAACATACACGAAACCAGTTGTCTAAAAAAATATGAAAATTGTTTATAACAAATCTCAATGTGTTCAAGAAGAGATGACTGTGTTTTACCTATAAATAACTTAGATATTTACACATGTAAAATTTTTTACAAATGTATATAAATGTTTGTGGTTTTGAAGAACAAACCCTCGTTTGAAAACAAACAATAGGAAATGAAATCTCACATATGGTTACACAAACACCAGAAATGTTTACAACACATGAAAAATGTATGTACATCTGAAGAAAACCATTCAATACTAACAAAAATTGTTTAAAACACATCAAAATGTGTTCTGGAAAGATATAAATGTTTCTAAACATAAGAAACTTAAAGGTTCACACATGTAGATGTTTATATATATATATATATATATGTTTTTGGTTCTGAAGAACAAACCCTCAATTTTTGAAAACCAAGAATACAAAATCAAACATACATCAAGTTTGCCCAAAAACACAGAAATGTTTAAAACACATCAAAACATGATGAAGATTTAAGAACCACCCACATGAAATCGTGGTGTATTCAACAACAAAACTTTATTTTTCACCTAAAAATCGACTAACAAAACCCTAACTATTATCTTACTTACATGAAACCAAACATTTGAGGGTTTAAAAGCCAACAAAAATCTTTTCTTTTTTCTTGAATATAAGCATCTCTTTTATACCTTTCCAACAGGTGTTTCTCAACCGGCGGTAAGTAACGATTATTTCTTTCACCGGAATCAACACAACCTAGCTTTTTCAAGAGAAATTTGTCTTTTCAAACAAAAACCCTAACAAAAGAAGTGAGATGCCCTAACTTCCTATGGATTTCACTCGAAATTTTAAAGAGAAGGACTAACCTAAAGAAAGATTTGCAGAGAGATTTAGTTTTTGTAGAGAGAGAGAGAGAGAGAGAGAGAATGAGAATATGAATGGGTTTTTCGGCTGCTTAATGAAGGAGTAATTTTGGGTCTTGGGTTATTAACCCACCTGACTTGATGGGATGGATTGGAATCTCTTTGGGCGGGAAAGTATGGGAGGATAGGATTGTCTCTAGTTTGATTAAGGGAGGGTAATAAGGTATTTTCATAGAGTGGGTTTTTTTTGAAATAATATTCATGAATGGGCCTGGATTCCTATTATCACCCATATTTTGGGCTTGATAATTACCGCCCCCCCTAAATTTGGGGGTCCTAAACGCTTGGCTCGCCTTAACCCAGGGCCAACCCTGAAGTGTAGCATTTGCACCTATAAAGTGTGGTTCGGGCCTAGTAAATTGATATATCAAATGATAAATTCATTTTCCAACTGCATCAATAGGTATGAAATCTGACCCAAAATGAGAATCATATTTCTACTTATTTTAACTCTATTTTGATATGGAATAGACATACCATGTCTTACACAAATTTTTTCATTTTTGTGAAGTTCTTTAAATCATTTTCAATATCAGGTTCTAAATAACTGGTTTATGTTAATTTTGTCTACTTAGAATTAAGGAACCAAAATTTCGCGAAACGTGTCTTAAATTTAGAGTAGGTGCACGAAATAACACTTATAATAATTTCCTGCATAGTTTCCACCGATATAATCGAAATTTCCACCGAAATGGTTAGAAATATCGAGATTTCCACCGACGTGATGGAAATTTCGACCAACATAATAGAAATCTAGCAAAAAAAAACAGGAGAAACTAATACTTGAAACATATCTCTTCCTTAATTTTTTTCATCTTCATTTCTCATAGTTATCTCTTGATTTTTTTGTTATGTTTTTAATGGTTTCCAAATCTATTTGAATGATTTATGCCCAGACTTAACTGCCTAAAATGATTTTATCATAGAAACACCCTGATATAACTGTGTAACTGACGGTAACTTCTCAAACTAACATAGTTTGTTACCTATTAACTATTATGAGTAAGAATGTTACATTTTGGGTGTTAAAGCCAAAATGTTATTCAATTTACTTCCGGATGTAACTATGTAATTGCTAATAATCTCTCAAACTAATAGATAATGTTAATCCATTAGGAACATCATTTTTATGCTTTATTATGGTTTAATAATCTTGTTACTTGTTTAGAACACAAAAAAATCATATTCGAAAAAGCTGAAGTTTCAAAAAGGGTGGTGCTAACAACAGATAACTCGATTGATAAGACATGTTCTCGAAACTGTACACATTCCAAGTTCAATTCCCAAATGTAAAAACCAAGATTTACTAAATTTAGTTATAAAAACTATAAATAAAATAATTTAGTTGGACTTTAGGTGAGTGACTCAATTTATCTTAGGTTGTTGTTTCAATTTATTTTAGTTATCGTTTAGTTGATCTTTAAACCTATTTCCCTAACAATTTAAATTTGACAATACTTGTCTCATCTAATCAATGAATTAAGACTAATGTAATGAATGTCATAATCACTCCCTTAAAAGAAAAGAAAAAAAAAAAACAGATAAGTGGTATTTCATGCCATTGTGGCAACTTGAAGCATGTGGTGTCCACGGAAAAACCCTAATAAGCCACATGGCTCCACTACAAAAATGAAGAATATTGCCGACGCCTATTACCGACAGTTTAACTTGTCTCGTCGCCCATTAGAATATGGACGACGTAATTTGGGTTGTTCGTCGTCAGTGGTGATCTTCTGCCGACGTTTCCATACAAAACTGTCGGCGTCATCCACACCCGGTGAATGTCCGGGATTTTCATTCTCTGACCAATTTGCCGACGAGTTTAAAAATCCGTCGGCAGTTACTAAAGGCCGACAGATTCCTCCTCTTCGTCGGTATGATGTTGGCGCGAATTTATTTATTTTGGCGGAAAAAAATCACGTTGTGGTGGGAAAACTTTTACGAAAATATAGTGCCGACGGTTTCCTTTGGTGTCGTCGGTGCTATTTGTAAACGTCGACGCTTTTGTTTCCTTGCATCGGTATAGTTTTCTGGCGGTATTTTTTGGCGGAAATAAATTCCGCGAAATTCTATATGGCCGACGGATTTTGATAGTTATGCAGGTTATTGTTCATTATGTTGCTGCACTTAATGAATTAACGGGTGCAGCAACGGGTACAAAAAATCGATTTAAAAAAAAAAAATTGTTATATATTGCCGACGGAAATTAAACCGTCGGCCAAACAAATAGTTGCCGACGGTTTTTGTAAATCCAAGTCGTCGGCAGAGGGCAATAAATTCGCGGGAAATGAGATTCCCGGGAAATTAATCTTCTTACTGCCGACGGAAATAGAGTTAACAAAAACGTCGGCAAAATATCTACCGACGTGTTGTTTCCGTCGAGAAGTTCGTCGCGGGGTTACTTCCCGACGCCCATTCTGCCGACCATTTCCCGCTCGTCGGCAAATACTTCTGCCGACGAGAATGTCGGCTTACCGACGGTTTCCTGGCGTCGGCAATATTCCCGATTTTTGTAGTGCTCACAACAGGCAACACCTGTCCATGAGATAAAAATTTTAAAGACAAAGCATAACGGCTATTGTAATCCTAACTGCACTCTTTCTCGGATAAAGCTTGGTAAGATAAAATTTCTAAAAATTATTAGTAAGTTTCTACTTTCTAATCCTAAACAGTTCCCACTTGATTCCCCCATATATATATATATATATAGACGACTCTCTCATTACTCACTCCAATCTCATCACTCACTCCAATCTCATCACTCACTCATTCTCTACACCAACAAATTTACCCGTCCATCTTTTTTCTATTCATCACCATGTCTTGTTGTTCTCATACCAACAAAAGAATTCGCCTGAGTTCTCATCCTCAACGGTTTCATTGTGATCTCTCTACCCCATCAATGTCAAGAACAAGTAACATGTATAATGAAGAGAAAAAAGAATGTTACTTACCTTCTGACATTATATTTAGTAACATCTTCCCGAGATTGCCTTCTAAATCTCTTCACAGATTCAAATCTGTTAACAAATTATGGAAAAACACCATTGAAGATTCATCATTTCAATTTAAGATGCATCTTAATATCTTTAATGACAATCAAGAACCATGCTCGTTATTTATTATGACATCCATGAATGATTCAACTAAATCGTATTCCGATAAAGATATCGTCCCCAAGTCATCGGATTTGAAGTTTGTCTTCTTGGAGGAAGAAGAGAAGAAGATCGTCTCATCATCAATTAACAATGAAAGATCAGTGACTCAACAACAGAAACAACAACAATATAAGCTTCCTACGCTATGGAATATCGTTTCTCATCGGTTGAGGACATAGAGAAAATTTAGAAGTCCTTATGCGTTTTTCTGTAGTAATGTTTTCTTGTACACTAAAGATTATGTGCTTATAGGGGATACAATAAAACTTATTTGATTTAAAATTTGTCATTTTTTTTTGTGTAATTTAGTTTTGACTTTTCTGTTCACACGTGAACATTTTTAATTAATAATAAAATATATATATTTTTGAAGAAAATAATGGCCTCAATTGGTTGATAAGAACCTGGAAATGTGATGAATATAAGATGCTTAAATGTTTATCTCCCATGTTTTTTGAGTCTTTATATTATTGTCTGTAAAGAGTTTTCCAACTATGTTGGTACAAACTATGTTGGTACATCAGTACATGGAGAGGTATAATACAGAAACAAGGCTTGAGGAGCAATAAGCAGGGTTAGTGGAGGAGTCTAATATTAGCCGCGTAAGGCTATGTGCCCACATTATATACGTATGCACGAATATATGACATCCGTAGGGATAAATCAGAGAGGCAGTCCGGAATCTAGATGGGACTAACTACGAACTCCATAAGTTACTATGGTCATTCTCGAAATAATCAGAGAGGCAGTCCGGAATCTAGATGGGACGCCCAAAATGTGACTAAAGCCTTCTTGTCAAAATGCGATTGATCTGCTGAGGAGAAGCTGCTTTCAACAATACTACGCTAGTAGGCTATATCCTGTGTCCCAAAGGCACGGACAATTGTATTAATCAAATGTGACGATCTGGTTAGTCATGTTTTACTGGTTTACTCCATTGGAGTGTACAGGGGATGCAAAGGGTGACAATCTTCAAGGATTATGTAGATATGGATAGGGGTTGAACACAGATGGAATCAACATGGATTAGGTGGTGATAATGGCTTCAAATATTTGGGCCCAGGGCCGGCCCTGCTCATCACTGGCTCACTTACTCTCTTTCTACTCCAACAAATTTACCATCTTTCTTATTCATTATCCAACAATTTTCATCCATGTCTTGTTATTCTCATACCAACAAACGTATTTGACTAACTTCTCTTCTTCAAAGGTTTCATTGTGATCTCTTTAATGACAATCAAGAACCATGTTCATTATTTGTTATGACATCTATAAATGACTCAACTAAATTGTATTCAGATAAAGATTTCTTTCGGAAGTCATCGGAGTTGAAGTTTGTATTCTTCGAGCCTCTTAAAGTCGAAGAGAAGAACACTGTTCATGTTCAATTAATAATGAAAGATCAATGATGCAGCACCAATAACAGTATACACTTCCAACATTATGGAATATCGTTTCTCATCGATTGAGGACATAGAAAATTATAGTCTAAGGAAGAAAAGTTTCAATTTGAAATGACCTGTTCATGTTTCTTTTTCTTTTTTTTGTAGTAATGTTTTTGTGGTGATTGAGGTCTAGATTTTTTGGTGGTGGTAATATGGAAGAATTTAATTGTAGCTTAATTATGTGCTTAAAGAATTAACTATTCAGTGAAGATTAATTGATTTAAAATTGGCCATTTTTTTTAGTGTAATTTAGTTTTGACCTTTTTGTTGAGAAGTGAACAATTGTAATCAATAACAAAATATATTTTTATTGAATCAAAACACTTTGGGTTTCTTGAGCTTACCTCATCGTCACTAATTGGTAATTGAGTTTACCCCCTTCAATTAGATTAACTATTATCGACAAAAACAAAAAGATTGTGTTTGGCGTACGTGAAATAATTGTGACCACTAGAGCAATTATTCTTCAATATGATTCCTCTCTCTATATCTCTTCCAATTCATCACCTCTCTCTTTCGTTTCATCTCTCCCTACCTCATCGCCTTCTTTTTCTTTCGTTCCATCTCTCCCTACCTCACTTTCGCCAACCAGTTAATTTTCGGCCGATGGCCATCAAACATACTCCCCTTGCTTCTCTTCTCATTCACCTTGATCCTTCTCATTCTTCCCCTTGCTTCTCTTCTCATTTTCTCTTTGGTCTTTGTTTTTTTGTTTGAAGGTTGCCCGTCTCTAACTGAAAATTTGGTTGTGCGATAACTGTAATTAATTCCATTTTGGCTCTGAAGTATATTTTCGGAAAGATTGGTTGTGCGACAACTGTAAACCATTTTGGCTCTCAAGTATATTTTCGAAAAGAGTTGAAGTTTTTTTGGCCTTTGAGAGTCAAATTGAACGGTTGGTCACAAATTGGGTGTCAGAATGAAAAATGTGTTTGTAGTTTTTTCATTCAAATAAATCAATTTGTAGTTTTTTCATTCAAATAAATCAATTTGTAGTTTTTTCATTCAAAAAATCAATTAACAACGTCTCGTAGACTACAAATGTGTCGTCAACACTTGGTTGCTCCAAATGGTTGATAATGTTGACATAAGCTTCATAATCCTGGAGGCTTTAGGTTCGATTCCGGAGGTGGAATTCATGGTTATTGAATTTCTATTATTGGTTTATTAGAGGTATAAATAATGATTCCATAGTTATTGAATTTCGGTTATTGGTTTATTAAAGGTATAAATAATGATAAGTTTGTCGGATTTTAGCTCTATGTTGTCGGATTTTACGTCTTTTTGTCAATTTCTAGAAAAGGAGGTGCTACTCCAAGAATAATAATTGATTTTTATATTACGCCAAAGACATCCGTCTATCTTATTACCCGACTACCAGATTCAGTCTTTCGTTTCCTTACCCATGTACTTGGGGGTTTTGACGCCTAGTTGTTAGTGCCACTTGACGACTTTCTAACCATGAGACTTTCTGCCGTCCACAGTTTCGTGGGCCCCCGACAACTACTAGTAAAAGACATGGTAACCTCACCAATCGATGTTTCAACCCACGTAACCGCTCTCGCTACTTAAGTGCAAGAGAAAGCCCCACAACTCAAAGCTTTACAAGAGGGGACCTCACTGGTCAAGTCTGAAAACCAACAACTTCAAGAGCAGATTACCGAGGCCTCTGTAACAACATCAACGTGACCAAGGGTTCGAGCTCAGATCGCTCCAATGCAGGCATTCGCAACTCCAGAGCCTGATAGCTCTTCCAGTCAGCCAATCATTCAGTCTACCACTATTAGAGGCTTTACGCCGCACCATATAGTTCTAGCAAGCACTGCGACGCTCTTTCTGACGCCTCTACCCTTGCTTCAGAACTTCACTTTGCTCTTACACTCTACTATAACTCTTCTTTTTCGTCTTTGATGTTCAGTGTTCCTTATTTGTAATTGTTGGGGCCCATGGGAGCACGTGCCCTCACGATCCCACTCAAAAACATCTATAACCCCAAATCTTCCCCAAAAACATGAGGAACAGCAAGGGGTAGTTCGACAAAGGGTCAAATAGAGATTGTGTCTTTTGTTTGTTGTTTTAGCTGTTTTGGTTTTTGTTGTTTTTTCTTGGGTTGTTAGGCTTTCCTAATGACTTGTTGATGTTGGGACTGGCGGTTTAGCCTTTTGTGTTCTTGGTCTTGTTGTTTTTGGGTTCGGTTCCCTTAAGCCCGTTGATTTATGCAAAAAAAAAAAAAAAAAAAGCCCAAATCTTCCCCGCTTTAGCTGGTACATATGAAATTAGTTACACTAACTTGTCAGGAAATGAAGTTTAGCTGGATGGCATGATGCTTGGTCGTCGTCCATATAGGTCACTTCTTGGAGTCCCAGTGTCCCACAATCCTTGTCCTAGCTAAGTTTTTTTTTGATTAATTTTTTAGTGTGATATTGGCCTCCTCCTAAAGACAAATTTTAGAGGGTGAGTGAATGGGGGACCCATAACTATTTGGGCAAGGCTTTTTAAATTAATAATATTTTTTGCTCCTACTTTCTTTGTAACTATTTGGCACTTCAAATTTTCTTTTTAACTTTTTTTTTAATCAAGTTTTCTTTTGTTCTTATTTTTGTAAATTCATAATTGACCTATTCTTCTGTTAGAATTCATCGAACCTCCAATAGAATTATTTGTATCTCCATATTATCCATACATCCTCTTCATCTTTCATTTTAATTAATATTTTTTTTTACAATACTTTTTGAAATCATACTTTTCCCTCTTAACTTCTTTACAGAATATAGATTATAGAGGAATTTTTTGAAGATAAAATGTCCTTTTGTTAACATATAATTCCTACACATTTGTTTTCATATAATTTAACTACCCTAATGATTTATTTTAGATTTCGTAGCTTAATTAGTTGAGTGTGTCGTTATGACATATAAAGATCATTAATTTGTACGACACATAATCTTTTTTTTTTTTTTGATAACTTGCTTATAACTAAATCCGATAAAGTTTATAATGATGCTCGAAAATTCATCATTGGTGATGATTTTCGTTTGTTTTATTATTTAATATAATCAAATGTGCCCCCACAAAGACAATTGTTCGGGTCCGCCACTGTACCATGACGACTGGGGAACCTGATGTGAGGGGTCGAAAGTAGGGGTGTACACTTAATATCCGAATAATCCGATCCAAACTAATTCGGGCGGTTTGGACACCGATCCAACAGTTATCCGTATTGGTTTTGATACTAAAATATAAAAACCGAGTGGTTTGGTTCGACCTATGGATTTGTGTGACAGATAACCGAAGAAACCAAACCAAACCATTTATTATTACTTTCTATATATTATATATATGTGAGAATATATGATTCAATTGTTTATCATTTTTTTCTCTTCCTCGAATGTTGATAAACTATGTTGAATTAATCACGTACATGTAGACTTAAGGGTTTGTGAGATAATACTATTTTTTAGCACGTTTTAAGTAGAATTTTAGTTAGTTTTAAAGTTGAAAATTCGAAAGTTTGTTATTGGAAATTTTTTTACCTTTGGTTCGGTTATTTAACCGAACCAAACCGTTCAGCATAGTTTGGTTCGATAACCGAACCAAACCATGAACGGATTGGTTCAGATTGTCATTTAGAATAACCGAACCCTTTGGATTGGACTATGGATAGGCTCAAAAAGTCGGTTATCCAACCGATGTTCACCCCTAGTCGAAAATGCGAGTCAAGAAATTAGCGAGATCGGGCTGTTGACCGAAAATCAGACTTTCACCTGTTAATATTTTTATGTGCACCGACGACTTCTTTGGACTTAACCTATGACAAGAGACAAAACACACGTGACCGTAAGATCCTTGGGACAACGGGATGGTGTCGGCCTAAGGGGACGACGGTCAAGTGAGCAAGCTTAACAAATAATAAATGCGAATTTTAGACCTGAGATTGAGCTATGGAGTTATTTATCTGAGCTAGACGATCCTTAGGAGAAAAGGTGATACAACCAGTTGTGCGCTTGCCTAATTCTCTGATCGTCGAGGGAGATAAGCTTGCACCCTTTGATCGTCAAGGGAGAGAAAAATCAGTCGTCTTCCTTGATCGGGTGATCGTCTGGAAAGCGAAAGATCAGTAGTCTTCCTTGATCGGGTGGTAGTGTGGAGAGAGAAAGATAATAACAGTCGTCAGTTGCTTGCTAGTGGTTTAGATGATGGATGTGTGAGAAGGTAATCGGTTGATTGCGAGAGAGTTGGATGTCTTAGTTGATAACCAGACGATCCGTATCATCATCTTCTTAGTGATTTTATAACATTGGTGGTCGACTGTTACCTGGTGACGAGATGTCATCTTTAATGTGGTAACACCCGGAGCTGTCACCATAAATACAGATATTGTGACGGGCTCCTAACGGGTGCATTCGAGATATACTCATCTTGGATAATTGTAACGTCTCCTCAACGGATATAGAGAAGGAGATTCGCCGAGGAGGTGAGGACTGACCTCTCTATCAAAGGATGGATACGCTCGTTCCTTCGGGGTGTCAGAAGATAAATGGGTCGGACCCATTTAACCATCAATTCACGGGCTTGGTTGTCGTGTAAGCCCATTGGTCGTAGATTTCTGGGAACGCTCTTGTTGACGGATCTTGGCTCATACACCTGCTACCTGCCATTTTAATAATTTTTTTTGATGAAATGTGGCAAATGCCACAATTTATTAGCTACTAGAGCTCAAAGAAATGTTGGTTATGTCTGTCGTCGACTGACTTACAATGCAGGTCATGGCAAAGAAACTCACACAGATGGAAACCATGATCTCTAGGATTCTTTGAATTCCCGCTTTGCTAAGGAAGAACCTATCCCAGAGCTACGCTTAATCGCACTTCCTTGATTCTACTCTATTGCCTTAATAGAAGTGCCAAAGAAGTTTCATTCGCTCCAAAGGCAACTCACTGTGTAGGTGAAATACAAAACATTAAACAAATGATAGCAAAAGAAAAAAGGAAATTAGAGAATAACAGATGGAGCAAAACTAGAGGACCAAAAGAACCTCTAGATATCTTCGCCTCACCCGACACGTAAGCGGATCCCTAATTCTTTCGAAAATGTTACTAGATTAAGATAGTCCATTAGGTGGGAAGGATAGAAAGTTCATTTCATGTGACCTTCTGCCAGTCAATTGTCGCGTCCCCGTGCTTACGAGTTTGATGTCGGTGTGAAAAACTCATGAGCTCAATCTAGTTCACTTTCATTCTAATTTGGCAAATATTATTTCAAAGATAATTTTGGAACATAGAAATTGATTACTTTAGGGAATAATTTGTACATAAAAATAGGTGCATTCCCGAAAAAAGACGGATTATCTATTCATGTAAATACCAAAATGCCTCATGAGTGATGGAACTAAAAATCACAAAATTTGCATGTCCACTTCTCTTTTAAATTAATTGGCCAACTATAAAATTTCACACATATTCCTTTCCAACTTAACTTTGAGTGTTGGTTTTAAAAATTGTAGTGCTTAAGTTCTTGTATGCTAACTTTTATTTTTAATTATGTCAAATTAATCAATTATTAGTGGCATGTTCTACAATAAATTAAATGAATATCCCAATGTTGAGATTTTGGAGTAAACTTGAAACGAATAACCCAAATTTTGAGTGCCTACGATTTTAGAAATTCTAATTCTAAACAGACTTACCTTCATCAAGGGTTTTTTCTATCTATTTTCTTTGTTCATCATTGTCAACAACAACAAACACGAACAATGAAAGAAGTTTACTTACCCTCTAATCGTACATTCAATCACATCCACCCAAGATTACCTTCTAAACCCCTATATAGATCCAAATATGTTAATAAATCATGGAAAAATATTATTGAAGATTCATCTTGTCGATTTAGGATACACCTTAATCTGTTCAATAACAATCAAGAACCATGTTCATTATTTGTTATGAAATCTACAAATGACTCAACTAAATCATATTCATAAAAAGATTTCGTCCCGAAGTCATCGGATTTGAAATTTGTGTTCTTCGAGCCAGTTGATGAGAAAGAGAAGAAGATTGTTTCATGTTTAATCAATGATGAAAGATCAATGATGAAGCAGCAACAATATACACTTTCTACATTATGAAATATTGTTTCCCATCGATTGAGGACATAGAAAAAAATATACAAGTTCCTGTTCTATTTTTTGTTTGATTTTGATGTATTAAAGTCTAAAGAAGAAAGGTTTTAATTTGAAATTCGTGGTTCATGTTCTTTTGTGGTGATTGAGGTCGAGTTTATTTTTTTGTCGTAATCTGGAGGTCTTTCCACTAGAATGATGGTTTGAAGCTTACTAACTCCAAAAATCTGGCAAGAAACTTAATTGTGCCTTAATTATGTGCTTAAAGAGTTAACGATGGAGTACACATTAATTGATTTAAAATTGACCATTTTTAAGTTTAATTTAGTTTTGACTTTTTCTTTTTGGAGTTAAAATCGAAATTTCCAATTCATGCGTAGGAGTTAAATCCAATACTTTTTCTTTTTTGGAGTTTAATTTATTTTTTTATGAAGAATCCAAACATATTTTGTAATAAAATTTAGGTTTAATTTGGTTTTGACTCACAGTTCACACTTTTGGTCTTGTCTGATAGTTCCATTTAGTTATTTCAAGTGTTAATTTTTTTCAAGGAACTATGTTTGGGGGGCTAAAATAGAATTAATTACAATTGTTTTAAAATCTAAAGGCCACCTCATCTCTCATTCTCTTCCGTTTCATCACTTCTATGTCATCGTTTGTTTTACAGACCGACCAATTTTCTGGACGACGACCATGAAAAATATATTTTTTTTTTACTTTCCCTCTTATTTTCTTCTTCCCCTCTTATTTTCTTCTTCCCCTTGCTTCTCTTTTTCTACCCCCTCTCTCTCGTCATATTTTTTTTGTTTGAAAGTTGTCGACTGAAAAATGGTCGTTCGACGACTTTTGTCGGAGAAGACGATGAGGTGGCAAGAGAGATGAAGTGGAAGAGAGACGTGATGAAATAGAAGAAAGAGAGATAAGTGAGGTGGTGTTTATGTTTTACAAAAAGTTTATAATTAATTCTATTTTGGCCCCCAATGATAGTTCCGTAAGGAGTTGAAATTGTTTTGTCCTTTCAGAGCCAAAGCGAACTGTCGGATAGTTATAGGGGTCGAAACGGCTGGTCACAAATTAGGGGCCAAAAGGGAATTAACCCTGAATTTTACTACTAAAAAAATTGTATTTGTAAATTTTTCATTCAAAAAATCAATTATAAAAGTCTCAAAGAATACAAATGTGCCGCCAACACTTAGTTGATCCAAATGGTTGAATGTTGACATAAACTTCAAAATGCTAGAGGTCTCAGCTTAGGTTTCGGAGGTGGAATCCATGGTTATTGAATTTCGGTTATTAAAAGTATAAATAATGATAAGTTTGTGGGTTTTAGGTTGTATGTTGTTTGGGCTTTAGGTCCATTTAGTTATTGATTTAACTTAGGCGGTTATCGTGCTTATCACATCTTGATGAGGTATTAATGCCTTGTAATGACTAACCTAGATCGTAGTCGATTTCAAAAAAAAAAGGCTACCCCAAGAGTAACTGATTGTTTATAAATTTTCTTTTCTAATTTTTATACTACTCAAATCAAATTTTACTCACACTCTGCTAGCTCGGACAATATTCATAGTCAAGTAGGGATGATTAAAAAATATATCTAAAATGTATCACTGAAAATAATGCAAAAGAGAGAAATCTTGCGTTTTCATTTCGATCCAAATAAAGTTATAAAGATTGAAAAATTATTCACTAAAAAGGTAATCTTTGTTGTAAATTTTTCTTTCAATAAAAACGATATTACCCTTGAAAAGTTCAAAACTTCATGGAAGTAACTTATTGGTGGTATCAGTCCGATATATTCCATTATATGCCTACACCATGTTACCGATGATTTACGTTACACATAGGTTTCATCTTTCCGACAGCTTGAGTCCAACATCAATTTCATTTTATCGACAAAAGATTAATCAAAACTCTATCCAAATGTTGATCTCTATTATTTGTTTGTAGGATGTTTTACCAGGGCCTTCGTTAAATATTATTTCATTTTTCCGACAATTTGAGTACAACATCTACTTAGCTTGAGAATGAGTGAGAAGAAATCAAGAACGAGAAGGGAAGACCGAATAGGAGAAGTTAGGAAAGGAAACGAGGGAGAAGAAAATGGTCAAGGGTTTTGACCAACATGTCTGTGTATTGTGGAAGTGCACATAACATTTCCTATAAGTGCAATATAGGCCCAAACAAGGTGTATAAGTGCAAATCTGAGGCCCAAATCTGGTCCAACTTCTCATCCTAATTGACCCTTCATGAACCGGATTAGACTTATCCTAATATTTGAGGGGTAATTTGGTCATTTTTGAAAAATATTCTTAAACTTGAACTCCTTTCGTTGCCTCATAAAACAACATAACCTGAGGAGGGAAACGGACAAGAAAAGTGTCCGGGGGGGATTTCTCGACGACCAAGGTATAAAGAAAAAAAAATTGAATTATCAATTTGATAATTAGGGTTTCATCTTTTCCTTTTCATTCTATCTGGTAATGAAACCCTAATTATTAGTACAACTGTTAGTCAATTTTTAGATCTTAATCGATCAGTTTCAGTAATGAAAAAAACAATTTCGTTTTTTTCTTCTTCTTTTGTTTGTCGTACTTACTGTGATTTCTGTTTTTCTTCATAACATTCAGAGTTTTTAGCTTAATTTTGCTATTATTCGACTTAATGACTACTTTTTTTTTGTTCTTTCTGAGTTGATTAAGTTAATCAATCATTTGATCGGTATTAACCCTTTTTAAACTTTGTGGAATGAAATTTGTTGTAATTGATATGAATTAGGGCGACAATGTTTAGTTTCTTGTTTTATGATTGAAGTTCTAAAATTTATTAGTCAATCATTCAAATTTGAATTATCTGATTTTATCCAAAGAAGTAAATGGATATCTTAGAGAGTTAAGGTCTGAATGTTACCCTAAATTATTTCATTGTTATAAATTGCCTTAGATATTACAATGGGTGTTGGCTGTTTCGCGGGTTAAGGAAAAACAATTACCAACAAAAAAAAATAGGCATCAAACTTAAGCTTTTGCGGATTTGCTAGAGATGAAATAAGTTGTAACGTAGATGTATGATTGATTGATCAATTTATACTATTCAGTTTTGTTCACCGATCGAAAAAATTGTTCATTTATGCGTCCATACTTATTTTCAGATTTATCATAAGAAGTGGAAGGAAGAGATACAGCGTTGTTTAAATGGGAAAGAATATGTAGATTTTAGAAAGAATTGAGATCGTAAACAATTAAGAGTGAGATTATTCATAAAGGCGTGTTTATCATATCTCCATACGGGTTAAATAGGTCACGTGGAAGGAAATAAAGTAGCTAACATCTAATTAAGAGATAAAAAAGATGCGGTTGACTTGTTGTCACCGGTATCTAGAAAAAGAATGATGTTGTTTCTAACTTTCTATATCTTATTTATGGTATTAATGTTAAATGTCATTTTAACCGATGAAGTGGGATGTGTACATTGTGAATTGTCTAAAGTTGAGGTTTGAAACTAGGAATGGTGTTGTTTTTCCACTGAAGTTCAGATAATATCTGTGTCTGCTCAACTTATCAAGTACCTTTTCAACAATAAGCTTGAGATTTGAAATTTTCTTGATTTGGTTATGTTTTTGTCATTGCCATCAGTGATACGTGCAGTATGAGTGATACTATTTTTTTTTTTTATGATAGGTAAATATTAAAATGACATCGTTTTCTTATCTTGCAGGCAGTACTAAGTTAATATTTTCATCGGGAAACCAGAGAACCCACTGTTTTTGTCAAACTCAGGGGAACTGATAAGGTCGGCATCCAGAGCATTATGAACACTGCTCCTAAAAGATTGCATGAAGATGGTTCCCATCTCACCAGTTCAAAACATACACCTGAAGATACAGGTGCATTGCACAACACTCCCTCTGGAAAGTTGGCTCAGATAGTGACCACTGAATACCCACCCCAACCTTTTGACCCAGGATCAGATGGCAGGCCAGCAAAACTTGCTCGGATTGAACCTCGCGAAAGTGAGAAACGTCTATCTTTGCATCCAATGTATCGAATGCCATCATCATCTAATGACCCAGGTGTTGATCATCTGGTCACTTCAGAAAATAGGGGACCGAGAGAAACAAAGGACAACAGGGATGCAAAGGTTGAGAATAAGGACACAAAGATAGAATCCCGAGTGTTGTATACTGAGGCAAGGATTGATCCTCAGTGTGCTAAGGGTGAGAAAGCTGTAAGGTCAGAAAGTAGGACTGATGATAATAGCAATCATAAAGAATCAAAAAATGATGGAGAACCTATTGTGGAATACAAGGGTGATATCAAAGCGAAAAAGGACAGTGCAGGTAATAGTAACCAGACATGGAAAGAGCACAAAGAACACCAAAGAGGAAAACAAGCAACCGATGGTTTTGATCCATGGCGTATTTCACGAAGCATGCCAAATGTCCCAACTGAGAGTGGGAAGGAAGTCATGGCAACTGAAGGACGAGAATGCTCAGAAGCGCACGAGGCTGTAGGGGAGAACAAAGTTGATATACGAGGCGACGATAAAGTCAAAGATAAGGAAAAGAAAAGGAAAGACGAAAAACACGAAGATTGGGGAGAAAGGGGCAAGGATAGACTTGACTACCGTAACCCAATGCAACTAGGTAATACCAGCAGTGAGTGCAGAGAAACAACAAGAGCAGAAAGAGAGCCGGAGAGGTGGGATAAGGAAAGAAAGGATCTTCAGAAAGAGAAAGAGAGATTGAGGGAAAGAGAAAAGGATCAGATGAAGAAGGAAGATTTGAAAGGTTTTGACAAAGAAGGGTCACAAAATGAAAGAGAATTGTTAGATGCGTCTGTAAGGACGCCTGAGCTGGAAAAACCAGCACTAGAACAGAGGAAGCACAAAGAGTCGTCTGTTGATAGGGATTCTAAAGAAAGGAAAAAAGATAAGGATGTCGATTTGGATGTTGACAGGAAATTAAGTAAGTGTTCTGAAAAAGAACCAGATGAAGGAGGTGTGGAGGGTGATGGAGGTACAATAAGAGAAAGAGAAGGTTTTGGCCATGGTATACAGCGTAAGAGGATGCTTCGACCAAGGGGTTCTCCTCTGACTAATCGAGAGCCTCGCTTTCGTTCTCGTTCACGGGACAATGAAGAGTAAGTTTAATATTTCATATTAAATACTGTTGAAATGTAACACTACGTAGTTTTAATGCTCAGTCTCTCTAGTCTAATATTGCATATTTGCATATTATCTGAAACTGTATGAGAGTTAATGCATAATCTTCTGCAAATGTTGTGGCCAGATATTTGGTTCTATTATCCCTTAGTTTATCTTGTCTTCACTGGACTTGAGGTAGTACGTATATACTGGTTTCAGTCGGAAAATCAAATAGATAAAAGAAATATAGAGTATAGACTGAGTTACTATTTCAGGCTTCATATACTTTGACTATCTGCTTGAGGAGTATTTATAGGACATTCTGCTGTCATTTCCTAAGCTGGATATTGGATTTTGCTTTCTAAACTAGGCATTTGTGCAAATACTAATTATTGTCTGTAAGAAAAAATATATGTTTGCAAATTATCTTTACCCAACAATTACATGAGGGGTCGGAGATAAGTGTTATCTTGTGAATGAATATGCTGAGTAATTGATCCTAGAATGGTTTTCTTTATATGCTTATTTTCTCTGGGGTCTGCATGTGCTTAATTATCTTCCTTGTCTGATGTCTCCTTATTTGCAGATTGCAAGGTTAGGCGGTCGTTTTTCTTTACTGATTTTGTTCTGATTCAATTTTACGAGCTAGAACCAACAGAGACGTGTATCATGGTGCAAAGAAAGCTTTCAATTTCAGATATTTAATCTCACTATCTATTTCTAGTTTGTAATAAATCGTTCGGAGTTTTCTTTGTATTTCAGCCCATACTCAATTTTAGGGTCCAATGTTGTGCTAACATTCTGATGTAAATATGTTGCAGAAGCAAGCAGAAGAAACTTAAAAACTTTGTGTTTGTAATGCAGATGAGCCTGAAGTATCCACCGTTGTTTATAGGGTTGGTGAATGCATGCAAGAATTGATAAAATTGTGGGAGGAATTTTCAGCTTCTCAAGATAATAAAAATGATGAAACCTCTTCTAGTGGACCAACACTGGAAATCCGCATACCAGCTGAATATGTTACCGCTACAAATCGTCAGGTAATCAAAGCTTAAGATTCATAATTGCAAACTATAGGACTGGATTTTATGCTTCTTCAGCCATTACTGTTTTGGTTTACTTCGTGTTTTGTTCTTTTGTTTGTTGCTATTAGCTTCTTGATGTTGGCTGAGAAAAATGGGCTGTCAATAGTTTTGTCGCGTAACGAAAAGATATATTGAGCATCTCCTTAACATTTGAAACTCATTTATACTAGCTAACTTTCTGTAACTTATTTTGAGCGCCTAGGCTTTATAAGCAGGTAAGAGATTTCGTAAAAGAAGCATAAATTCATGTCTTACAGCTTCTGCACTAGACTACGCTAGCAAATGACTTACATTACCGAACTTTGAAGTGTGAACTTGTAAATGTATCCCTAATTACCCTCTGTGCTAATTAATCATTGCCTACTTTTATCTCTATAGTATACTACTCTTAGCTAATATATATGTGATAAAAAAAATATGAGCACCACACAGATATAGATAGTTCGTGTTAAGTGACAAGGTATGTTAACTCAGGGAAAAATATCCACTCTATATGCTCTATAGTAGTATAGTCTACATAAAAGTAAATTATGATATCTATTTTATCCATGTCATCTGTTTCTTGAATCATGACTGCATGTTGCGACAACAATTTCTGTGTGGTAATGATCTAGCTTTTGTGCAGGTAAGAGGTGGCCAGCTCTGGGGAACGGATGTATACACTGATGATTCAGATCTTGTTGCTGGTAAGCAATTTGATACCGAACCATATAAACGCGTAGATGTTATCATATCATTCTGCCTTGATTATATTGATAATTATTTCTCTAATGACTCTTATTTATCAGTTCTTATGCACACTGGTTATTGCCGGCCTACAGCATCTCCTCCCCCACCTGCTATACTTGAGTTACGTGCAACTGTTCGAATTCTACCACCACAAGAGTGTAAGTTTCTCCTAAATTTTATTGCTCGACTCTGAGTACCTTTCTTAATGTGGGAAATATGATTTCTCTTTCACATATTAAATATAGTTTGCTTCTATTTGCAGTTACGTTAATTATTTCTTGTATAATGAAATCATATTTGGTGAATAATAAATTTTAATTATTTATTCTAGGTTATATTTCTTCATTGAGGAACAATGTCCGTTCCCGCTCCTGGGGAGCTGCAATAGGTTGTAGTTATCGTGTAGAGAGGTGCTGCATTGTCAAGGTGTCACACTTATTATATTAATTTACTTTCCCTTCTATTCAGGTTTATTGTTGGATGCCCTCTAATTTTCAGCATGACTGAATTTACTAGCCTCTGAACGTACAGACATCTCTCTGTCCTGTTGCTGACCTTTGACTGTTTCCTAATTTGATACTACTGCAGAAAGGTGGTGGGACCATTGATCTAGAGCCTTGCTTGACACATACATCATCGTTGGAGCCTACTTTGGCTCCAGTTGCTGTTGAGCGGGCAATGACCACAAGAGCTGCAGCCTCGGTATGATGCTGACTGTTTTTTTCTCTCTATGCAACGATTACTTGTCCCACGGGAATGTTCGTTTACCTTAATTCTAGATTAGAACAACTTTTGTTTCTAGATGGAAAAAAATGTAATCTAGGTTTATACAGTTCAGGGTTTTTTGGGTGAAAATGAAATAATGCTTTTTCATGTGATGTTCAATTGCTCATATCCTATTTTGTTGGGTAAAGATCATGATAAGCTAAATTGGGCTTGCTTCCACAGAATGCGTCACGGCAGCAAAAGTTTGTACGAGAAGTTACAATACAGTACAACCTATGCAATGAGCCCTGGTATGCTTTGTCTTTCCTTTTTTTATTAACTTAGTTTATATTATCTTCTCATCCCGACTGTTCTCGTCACCTAGTACTCATATTTTTCATCTATAATACTTGGTAAAAGTTTACTGTTGTGACTTGTACTTATGAAGTAATTTGACTATTGTTAACTGCGTTCGAAGATGTGTGCCTCGGTGTATGGAACAGCACTACCGCGTCTTTCTTCAGTTTATCTCAGGGCTCTCCCATTAGACTTAATTTTTGCAATTGACTGTGGGTTCATTTTTTACATCCTTGAAAATTTCCTCAGGATTAAATACAGTATAAGCATAGTTGCTGATAAGGGACTGAAAAAGCCCCTTTATACATCTGCACGCTTGAAGAAGGGAGAAGTTCTGTACCTAGAGACACATTCAACCAGGTATTGATTTTATTGAAAAAAATCTGCAGTTTACTGGAGAGTTACTATCCTTGCATGATTATGGAGATTGTTTATTCTTTTGAACAAGAGCAAGAAAACTTTATACTTCTCTTTTGACGAGACTGTCGAGACCCCAGACGTATATGTCTTCAAGTTGGTACCATGGAGGAAAATGAAAAACCTTTTATATTAAAAAAAGTTTATAGTTGAACTATTGCTGTTGAATTTATCTAGATAATAAATACTCAATCAAGGTTGTGGCATTCAGCATTGCTGCATATTTTAATTAATATTATTTTCCTCACATTTGCAAACAATGTATCTGAAGGTATGAGCTTTGTTTCAATGGGGAGAAGGCGATTAGTTCATTGGCAACCACCCAGGTACAAGAAACAGACAAGGAGAAACTCCAAAATAGTTCACATGAACAAAATGGCGAAAGAAGTCATTTGGACCGTGATACCATGGTTGATGTATTCCGGTGGTCTCGTTGTAAGAAACCCCTTCCCCAGAACGTAATGCGTTCAATCGGGATCCCTCTTCCCCTCGAACATATAGAGGTAAGGTGGTACATCTTTTCTGAATACAAATTATAGGCATAACCTGCAAATTTGGTGGAGTGCAATGAAATGTTACCTGATTTTATCGTAGCAATTATATGCTCTGGTTATATCAAAATATCACTTGTTTTTTGTCCATGTTTCGGAAAAACGTGTCCTCTTTACATCGACGTTATTAGATCTCAGTGATAGGAGACGAAGGTCCCATCTCTGAGCTCCCTATGCAATACAGATACATGTTTCCTTGCTCATTGGTTATCTTTATTGTTTTTTGACCTCCGTTTTCTGTAACTATGTTGATTAATATCAGGTATTAGAGGAAAATCTCGACTGGGAGGACGTGCAGTGGTCGCAAACTAGTGTGTGGATTGCTGGAAAGGAGTATGCGCTCGCTCGAGTTCATTTCCTCTCACCTCATTAGTCTCGTTGAATCGGTTTTTCTTCTGACTAACTATTTATGTTTCATATATAGTTAAAGAGTGATAGTTATTATGTAGAAGCTACCCTGAATATTTGTAGGTGCTGTTGTTGTGAAACTTGAAGGAGTTAGTTTTCTTATTGCTGTGAAGTTAAAAGCCATTCTTCTTGTTGTGATTTTTTTTTCTTATTTATCAAGACTCAATAGTTATTCTCATTACCATCAAAATCGTAGACAGTTCTAATTATTTTTCTTCCTTGTTGAAAATATTTTTCATAATAGTTTGAGAGTTTGAGTTACATTTGGCTGCCTCTCCTAATGAGTCATGTGTATAACTATAGATTAACTTTGGGAAGAACAAAATTCCCACCTCTCGCCTCGTCTTATTAATACGGTCAAGTAGACGGACAATATTTCTTATTGTTTATTAGCTATTGGGATGTTGGGTGCGCGGTTCTTCCTGGGAATTAGATTATTGTAGTTTGATGTTTGGTTTGACCAGGAATGAGAATTTGATTCCTGGCATATTCCTAATTAGGTGTTTGGTTCGTATAGGAATAGGAATGTAAATATTTGTAAAAGTTCACTTTTGCCCTTACTTAAACTACACAAAATACATATCAACTTTTTTTTTTTTGCATAAAATATACACATCAAATTTGTTATATAATAAAATCAGCATTATTTTTTCAAATTCGTAGATATTAAATAATAACACGATAGATCAAAGGGTTAGAATTTAAAATATAAATAAATGTCTTAATAAAAAATTATCTAAAATAAAATTTTGTTCGTTAACTTAAATAGAAATTTATTTAATATTAAATTTTGTTCATAAACATAAATAGTGCTTATTAATACTAGATCTTACAAAAAAATAAAATTGGTAATTCAATATCTCGTTAAGGATATATTTGTTAATAAATATTAATATATGTGATTTCGGGGAATGGGAATCACAAACCCACCTCCCCCCGGGTTTGCTATAACCCATTTTTGTGGGAATCACATTCCCGGGCCCACACCATTTCCGCGAGCTAAACAATGATCTGGTTCATTCCCACGCCATTCTCGCGCGCCAAACATGGCCTTGAAGTCATGGATCATTTCGTACATGTATAACTTTTCAAAGCTGCCCTTACCTTATTGATTTTTGGGCTACTATGCTTATTGGTTCTCATCAATTGAAAATTATCATTCTTCTTCAAAAGATTGCTAGTGGATATCCTTCTCTTATAAATCTTAAACTTAAGAAAAGGAGCAGAGAAGAGAATAGAGTTTTCATCTTTCTCGGACAGGGGGTGTCCTAGGCGCGATAACGCCAAGCTTTCAAACAAGAAGAAATAATAGAAGATTGGAGGACTTCTCCAATAGCTAATTCCAGATTAATTATTTGAAAGTCTAACGCATTGTGAGAGATTGTTTGTAGTTTTGTAAACACCTTTTACAAGATAGAGGTCACAAATACAATACTTCTTTTTTCTCTTTTCTAAATAGTTGCAAGTATATGTTTCTAAGCTAATTATTTACAGAATCTGAAATTTAATGGTTATTATTTTCTTTATCTTTTTTACTCCTTAATGTGTAGATATAGAGCTAGAACTAAATTTTTTTTCTAAAAGGATGTAACTCGATAAAAAAAAAAAAAAAAAATTGGCATAAGTTTGAAATACCAAGTGGATAGTTAATTATTATGCCCATTTAAATTTATCTAGAATGTAACAAAATAGATCATGTAATACAAATGTATAGTTTAATTATTCACATGGGAGCTCGTTTTTCTCAACCAGGCCTAGAACTAACTTTAAGTAGTAATTAATTCTCACTTCGACTCTCTCACATTTTTTTACTCTTTTCTCATCGTTTCACTAAAGACACATTTCTCAATCTTTGAGAACTTCAAAATTTTGAAATGGAAACGTAGAGAGATGAAATCAGGGAGAAAATTTCAAATGTCCCCTAGATGTACAACTTTCTCGCAGCAAAACAAGCAGCGGTACTGTAACGTTTAAATAGTAGTTGTATGTGAATTGAATCAAAAGTCGATATGTCCGAGTGGTTAAGGAGACAGACTTGAAATCTGTTGGGCTTCGCCCGCGCAGGTTCGAACCCTGCTGTCGACGAATTTTACTTTTTCTTGGTTTTGTGTAAAAAACAGACTGCTTCGCCTTCTCATCAATGTACTTAGTACTGATCGGAGGACTAGTATTTGGTCAGATCATGACTGCTTCTTATTTAACATGGACGAATATATACTACTTGTTATTTATTTGTTTTCTTGTGACAATTGTACCATATATTTCGATATTGAATATTTTGTTTTTGAGGTTGACAACGATCGATCTTTTCTGAGTGAACTAGAATGTGTTTTTTTTTTAATTTATTTATTATAGTTATCTAAATGTTTTGTTCTCTCTTCTTTTTCTCATTCAATCCTAGAAAAATGGGATACTTGGATTGTTATAGGTATGCACATTTTCTCTAACTTAGTTGACATGGATAATGCATAGAGCAAAACAGAATTGAGAGAGTTTCTTCAAGGAGCTTCATTTATTAGTGAACAGTTACCCACAAAAGCAACATCTGTTTCTATCCTTGATAGGTACTATGAAACTTGTACAGCAAAGAAAAGAAACATTTTATAAGGTTGTGATTCATTTATCTTATCTCGACAACAGCTCGCCCAACAACGCTTCCACTATCGAGATCCTCGTATGCTTTACTTGCCTCCTCGAACGTGCATTTTCTTGAGACAGCAGCAGTCAGGTTGAAGATACCCGTTTCTGCAAGTTTCACCAACTCTGGTAGATCTTGCCTTGCTCTTCCACCATATGATCCTATGATCTTTACCTGTTTCAGAAATTATTACCACATCACATACTCTGTTATTATATCACTTTAAACACCTGTATTCTGAATAAAGAGAGAGATGATCAGAGCTCTCGCGACATGTCAAAGGAAGTTGACCATTTCTTTTTATTCCATTTCTGGATCACGAGGAGACTTGAGGCGCAACCCAGAGTAGGGGCCACCACGAAACGTTCATACAAGGTCAATATGGTAGTTACGAACTCTTTCTTTTTCCAAAAATGTTTGTTGATTACCTACTAGACTACTTATTGTTTATATTTCAGAATTCAAAATTTACAAAAGGGAAATGATAAAGTTACAAAAGATTTTGACAAAAAAAGGTTCCCAGCTGATGTGGCGGGTGTGGTTTCAAACTTTGACCAAATCTAGGCCGTTGAGAGATGAAAATCACAACCGCCACATCAGCTGGGAACCTTTTTTTGTCAAAATCTTTTGTGATTCTAGCATCTCTCATTTACAAAAGGTGAACAAGTAGAAGCAGTTTACCTGTCTACGTACAAGACGAGTTATATCGACCTCACCAATCACGCCTGTTGGTGCAAGCCCAATCATTACGGCTTTCCCCCCATCTCTTACGCTCTGTGTGCACTGCAAAAATGTTTTCGCTTTTCCCAGAGCTTCAAAAGCGATATCTACTCCCCTTCCACCAGTTATTTCCTGTCAATGAGACAAAAAAATCTTACCTAGCGGAGAGCTGTTTATATTTGGAAGAAATGCAATACCTAGAAAAATGTTTGATGGAACTTTTTCTGATCATATATTAACTTGATGAGTAAGAATTGCAACTCAATCAGGAACTTAGTATCTAAAACAAAAGAGTTGTCATTAACTAATTAAACTTGCTCTAACAAATGTAGCTTAATGTCAATGATACAGTTCTTTTAAATCATTAAATCGTGAAGTTTTACGAATTATATTTAGACATTCAATTTTTCACATATGATTGGAATCCTTCACCATGTTCGCGAGTGTTATTATAACTCAGAAACTTGCTGTGAAGGGTGTAGTATGTACCTTAATCTTGTCAACAGCATCTTCTGTAGATGCATTTACAGTGTGAGTTGCTCCTAGCATCTTTGCATTTTGAAGTTTTTCTTCTTGAACATCAACTGCAATAATCTTAGAAGCACCAAATGCACGAGCTATCTGCAAGCAACTGAGATATTTTTTGTAGTTCATAATGTTGTAAAAGGAGCCGGTCACGATGGAAATGAGAAAACAAACATTTTTGTACCTCAAATTACAAACACGATAAGTTTATAAGGCTATGCATATTCCTGTAACAAAAATACAATATTTACTAGATTCTTGCGATATCAGACACATTGCATAAGGAACCATTCCTTCATCTCCAGTAATTAAAAAAATTTGTAGATTTTAAGATTTTCTGTTGTAACGGATTCTAATAAAGGCGAGTTTACTTTATATTCCAAATAAGTTTTGTCTGAATTTGAAATAGTCAGGACTCGTGATAATAAAAGTCAAGCACAGAGTCCCATACCAAGTTGAAATTCAGTCATTCTGTTAACTAACTAAACACACAGGATTAAGTCGTGAAATTCTCACAAATTTTAAGGCATTGAGATCAAAAGAAAGACATCCCCTGAGTCACTAAAGAAACAACTAAGATATGGCAATCCCCATTTAAGACAATTATTGGTAATTACCTTGATCCCACACCACCAATGCCAATGACAGCAATAGAATCTCCAGGACGCATCTCCGATGCATGCCTCATCGCACCATAGGCAGTGAACACTGCACATCCTAAGATAGCTGATTCTGTATATGGCAACGAGGGCGGAAGAACTGCCAATGCATTTGCAGGTACGACACAATATTCGGCGAGTCCTCCCATACTGTACATGTAGACTGGGTTACCTATAGAAAGTAGGAACAAGCTTAATAATGTAGATGCAAGACCTAGCTCCGAAAGGTGAACTGTTAGCAAACTGTGTGACCACCGTTGAACTTTATGGGAACTGTGCCACTATCAGAGGCATAAACAAGGAGAAGATTCAAATTCATATTTGAATTCAGAATGGGAAGGATGACAGGATTCCTTGATGTCTTTTCATCATGGAGAACTAGTCTAAAGGTGGACTTAAATTAAGCAAGAGGACTATCTAAATAGCTTGGAAATTGGAAGGTTTAAGCTGAAAGCTAGTCTGGAAGCCGAATGAAATTCCTTCTATGTGTGTATCTTTTGTGTGGGTGTGTGTGCGCGCTTCTTGTGTGTATGTGTTTGTAAAAAGTAGTTACCCTAACCAGAAAAGAACTAAACTTGACTAAATAAGAAAAAACTGTGTTTGTTAAAAAAAAAGGAACCGTGTTTGTGAACACTTCTTCTGAAATGCAAGTGTAAAGTGAAATAAGTGAATTCCTCCGTACCATTGCTGCGTAAGAACAACCGAGTTTCACCATCATAAAGTGTCCCTTTTGCCCGATTATAAGCAAAGAATGCCTCACATAAATCTTCTTGACCCTGCTCCCATCCATACATTCTCAACAAGAGTACTGGTGTGGAATTGAATTACTATGAAGGAGAAATTTGAAATGAAAGAAGATAAGCAAAAGAAACTCTCACCTTCACACAATAGAAACAGTTACCGCAGGGCATTATGAAGGCGCCTACTACATGAGCTCCAACAGGAAACCTTATGACCCATAAGGAAAAAAGGGTAGAGGTCATTAGCGTTAATTATCCACACTTAAGCAATGCGGGCTTTAATCTCTAACTACTCCTGACATATTATAACTCTCAACACCAAATAGTTAGCCGATTACATGAAACTACGAAAGGAACATAACAAAAAATTACGGCATTACTCTTAATGCTATTTCTGTGCTCCAAAGTCCAGACATATAAGTGTTCACATGGGCATATGTTCACTTAATCTAGATATAAAACCTCACCTCAATGAAAGCATTGTTAGTTAATAACATACTCAAACCAATAACAACGAGATTGAACTCGAAACTGTAATATGACCACTGCCTAATACCAATATAATGAGCACAAACCTAATACACTTGAAATTTAAATCAGTATTTCAATTATGTAAAATCTAATGTTATTAGCGTAATTAAGTATACAACAGACTCCATATTATAAAATTGATGCCTCAATTGGATATACTATTATCTATTATTCAATTCAAAGAAGTAATATATATCTACCTCCTGACAATTCCTGGGTCAGTATTGGCCCCATGATCAACTACTTCTCCTGTAATTTCATGACCAACAACACATGGACTTGGAAATGGAAGTTCACCTTTCATTACATGAAGATCAGAATGACAAACTCCACAAGCTATTCACATACATAAACAATAAAATTCAAAGATCAGATCGAAACACAAAACCAATAAAAAAAGAAGTTGGTAATTGTTTATCTAGGGTTTTTTTTTGTTTACCTTTGGTTTTGATGAGAAGTTCACCAGCTTTAGGACAAGGCATATGAAATTCTTCAATAGTAAGAGGAGTATTAGGTTTACCCCAAAAAACAGTACCACGCATAAATGAAGGTCCATTGTTTAGATGATATGAATTTGAGCTATTATGAACTGATCTGTTCCATAATGATGATGATGATGAATTAATCGTTGGTGAAGAAATTCTAGAGAGAGAAAGTCGATCATTAATGATACTGATACTTCTACGGTTGAAGATGATAGAGCGAGAAAATTTGGAGAAGAAACCCATTTGGCCTTTGTTGAAGAATTGGTATTACAAGTGATGAGGAAGATCCATGTGTTTTCAAGTAGAGTATAGAGAGAGATAGTGTCCACCCGGAGGAAGACCACACCATATGAAGAAAGTTTACTGTATGAGATGGAGGAGGACAATTTCTTATTGTCATCCGCAGATGAACAACTTTGTTTTCGAAGAGGTTTTTATTGCAAACACTCTAATCCTACGTGTATTTCCTATCTGTGTTATTGTTTTTTTTAGGTTATTTCCCCAACTTTATGACCGTTTCCTGTCTAGCCCTCTATTTTATCAAAAATACTCAAGTGACCCTCTTTTTCAGTTACCGTTGTAACACCGTTAACTAGTAATTACCTTCTCTCCTCCATCTCATCGCCTCTCTCTGCCACCCCACCTTCTTGCCACTTCATTGTCTTCACCGGCGAAAGTCGGCGGCCAGTCCGGCCGACGACCTTTAAACAAAAAAAAAACAAATTTTTTTACTCTCTATATTCTAGAGAGAGAGAGGAAAGTAAAAAAAAAATTTAGAGAGAGAGAGGAAATTTTTTGTTTTTTTTTAAGGTCGTCGGCCGAAAATTTTTCCTGTCGCCGACTTTCGCCGGTGAAGACGATAAGGTGGCAGAGAGAGGTGATGAGATAGAGGAGAGAAGGTGATGACTAGTTAACGATGTTATAACGATAACTGAAAAAAAGGGGTCATCTGGGTATTTTTGATCAAGTAGGGGGCTAGGCAGGAAATCGATCACAAAGTTGGGAGCTATTTGGGAAATAACGCTTATTTCTTCAAAATTAGTTCCCTTTTAGTTCTCATAATGATCCCTTTTCTATTTTGGTCTTTGTTTTTTGGGTTATTTCCAAAAAATAGCCCCCAACTTTGTGACCAGCTTCCTGCCTAGCCCCCTACTTTATCAAAAATACCTAAATGGTCTCTTTTTTGAGTTACCGTTATAACACCGTTAACCAGTCATCACCTCTCTTTCCTCCATCTCATCACCTATCTCTGCCACCTCATCGTCTTCACCAACGAAGGTCGTCGGGCGGTCAAATTTCCGACCAGCGACCTTTAAACCAAAAAAAAATCGCTCTCCTCTCTCTTTCGAGAAAAAATAAAAAAAAAATTCTCTCCTCTCTCTCTAAACACTCCGGCTTTCCATTCGCCGGAGTGTTTAGAGAAAGAGAGAGGAGAGAAAAAAGTTTTTTTAGAGAGAGAGGAGAGAGAAAAAAATGTTTATTTTTTTGTTTGAAGGTCGTCCGGCGTAAAATTGGTCGGTCGACGACCTTCGCCGGTGAAGACGATGAGGTGGCAGAGAGAGGTGATGAGATGGAGGAAAGAGAGGTGATGACTGGTTAACGGTGTTATAACGGTAACTCAAAAAGGGGGCTATCTGTGTATTTTTGTTAAAGTAGGGGGCTAGGCAGGAAGTTGGTCACAAAGTTGGGGGCTATTCGCGAAATTATCCTTGTTTTTTAATTATTTTCAGGGGTATTTCATTTTGGCTCTTAATTTGTGATTAAATCACTATTTTGGCCCTCATAAGTGATAAATAGTTTAATTTGACTTTCAAGGGTCAACATCTTTTTAACTTTTTCTTGAAATACTCTTAGGGCAAGTCCAACGTGGGGTTCAGATTCCCAATTTTGGGAGCCCTTGATCTATTCTCAACTCCAACGTCGGGCTCCCAAACCTAAATTATGCGTGTGTGTGATGTACGTACGTGCGGACATTTAATTTCAATTTTCAACTATAAATATTAATTTCAAATATAAAATTAAAATTTGATATTATTCTATAGAGGGAGAATTTTAAAAAGATAAAAAAATAGAGAAAAAATTGAAATAAAGAAGTCTTTAAAACAATTAAGATTTAAAAAAAATAGATAAAAAATAAATAAAAATAAAAACAGGTGCACCTAAATGTGACTGTTGGGAAACTCCCAACGGTCACATTTGGGGTTGGGTTCCCGGGAGGGTGGGGCTCCTTGGTTGAAGGGATTGGGACTGGGACTCCCAAATTTGAATTTTAGAGCCCAGTCCCATTATGTTGGAATTGGGAACCAAAATTAAATTAATTATAATTTCTTAAAAAACATTAATGACACATATTCTCATCTCTCTTCCACTTTAACTCATCTTCTATCCACTTTATTTCTCCCTCTCTCCACCTCACTCTTCTTTCCTGGCAGAAGATCGTCGGTGGACACTACCCCAGTGTCTTTGGACTTCATAGTTCTTTTTGTCTTGTGGAGGCTTACCAATAACCTTCTCATCTCATCTCTCATCCACTTCATCTCACTCTCTCCACTTTACCCTCCCAACAAAAGATTGTCGGTCGACACCACCCTAGTGTCTCTGGATTTTACAATGTTTTTTGTTTTGTGCAGGTTTACCAGTAGTCTTCTCTCACTCGGGCACCTGCCTATCTAGCTAACCAACTACCAGGACCAGTCTTTCGTCAGCTTACCCGTCTACTTGGACGCCCAACGTTTAGTGTTCACCTAATGACTTTCTAACTACTAGACTTTGTACCTTCCATAGTTTCGCGCCCAATGTGGGGCCTTGACAACTACTAGCAGAAGACATGGTAACCTCACTTATTGATGTTTCAACCCACATAATTGCTCTCACTACCCATGTACAAGAGAAAACCCAAAAATTCAAAGTCTTGGAAGAAGAAAACTCACTGGTCAAGACAGAAAACCAACTACTTCAAAAGCATATCATCAAGCTCTCAGTAACAACATCAACATGACCAAGGGTTCGAGCTCTGATCGCCTCAGTGCAACCACTCGCAACTTCATAGCCTGGTAGCTCTTCTAGTCAGCCAACCATTTAGTTCACCACTACCAGTGGCTCTACACTGCACCCTTATAGTTCTAGCAAGCGCTGCAATACCCTTTTCCGACGCCTCTGCGGCTCTGCCCTTGCTTTAGAACTCTACTTTGCCCTTACACTCTGCTAGTGTTCTTTTTTTCTCATCTTCAATGGTTAAAGTTCCTGCTTTGTATACGAAGGAAGGGAGAGGTGGATCCAACTTGAAAGTGAATTCAGCTTGTATCGGTACGTCCCCGAATCAAATCCCATTCCAATCAAATACTTTTTTTGCTTTTCGTTTTACTCTTTATTAATATTTAAATTCGAGAAATTTGGTCAAAACTCCCCTAAAAACTTAGGCTTTCGTTGAAAAGATTTATTAATTATTTATAGGTTTTAGCTCCTTGTGGCATTTTTGTAAATTATAAAACAGAGAGAAAAGACGAAACTGACTTTATTGGCCAAAGCGCAATAGTTTGCACTACTTTGCAATCTGGTTTGCAGAGTTTTGTAACTTCGTTGCAAATATTTTTTTGAAAAATAATCAAAACTTATTCACATGGTTCTTTAAAAATTTTTCAATAGATGTCGAAGATGACCAAAAGATTAAAAGAAAATGCAACTTTGATGTTTCTTCTGAAATGTGGATATTCCTGCTTAATCATCCGAAGTCAAAGAATGATCCAACTGGTTATCATTGAATACGTAATACAAATAGTTTGTAATTCATCAAAATTTAACACGCATGGTGTACATAAATTGACTTCATTTGTATTGAACGTTACGCAAGTATGTCCAAAAGTAATTTACTTTCCATCTAAGTTGCATAAAATGCCAAAGCTTTTGATGACTTTGCAGAATGCTTTGCAATGACTTTCAAAGTATTTTTTATCTAATTTGAAAAAGGTTTTCAAATCTTTTTGTAACAAGTTTGCAGTGTTTTGCGATGAGTTTGCACCACTTTGCAATGCCTTTGAGTGTTTTGGGATGCTTGCAACAAGTTTGCAGTGCTTGCAATGAGTTTGTACTGTTTTGCAGTAGCTGTATCCACCAACATTTTGTTTAGCTACCACAAATAATTAGAAGTTCAAATTACTTTTGTATATATAGAATTGTTAAAACAATGAAAATAAGTAAATTAAAAAGTAAAATTATACCTTGAAACAATCGAAAATTTAATTTGCTTCCATTAATATTTAACAATAGAAATTGAAACTTTCTATCTCTAGAATTTTATTAAAAAAACTAGTTGAAAACCCTAAAAATCCAACTTCAAACAACCAATATGGAGATCCAGACAGCTAAATCTAAAATAGATTGATGATTTGATAGGAAAAAATCGATGCAATCTTCACTCTCTCTCTCTCTGAACTACGGTTGGAGAAATTTTGGATTAAAGAATGGGTTTTTTCTGATATAGAAAAGAAAAGTTCTTTTAAAATTGCCCTTCAAGTGCATTTCTAAAGTTTCTATGGTGCCTAGAAGGCAAAAGATTAGTTTGTTTTTTAACAAAAAACCACATAAAATCGGGCCTTCGGCCTAATTCATGTTTCAATAAAATATAAAATTATTTATAATTTTCCAATTCATTTGCATGTTTCTTTGCTAGTCTTTGAATCCACGTCCCTCTTATTGCTCAATTTTTGAGATTAGATATTTGTAATAGAAAAAATGGGCCAAAGGTCCAAAAACAAGGTCTTAATAGTATTAATAGTCCACTCATCTCCCAAAATGAAACAAAAGCTCAAAAAAATTATAAAACCCAAATCTAGTCCAAAAACGGATCCTAATGCACTAAATTTCATCTCTAGGAAAAAAAATTGTTTCTTCCAATTTTACCCCTTTATATATATAATTCTACATACATTTTTTAAAACTATGGTATATTATTCAGATAGTTTATACATTTTTTAGAATGTATGTTCTAATTATCTAATGATTTACAGTATGTACATTTTTCAGAATGTACGTCTAAGGAATGATAATACAATGTATTTTCTTCAAGTTTTTTTTTTTATATTTTAACCATTATTGTCGCATTGTATTAGTTGTACCATACATAACATACAATGTATACTTCATTTGTATTTTATAATTTAACCATTACTGTAACATTGCATAAGTTGTACCTTACATTACTTATCATGTTTTTCAAGCATACTTATGATTCTCAATGCATTTTTCAGAATTATGGTACATAATTTAGATAGTTTGTACATTTTTTAGAATGTACTTTCTAATTGTCTAACGATTTACAATATATATTTTTCAGAATATTTAAGGAATGATAATACAATGTATTTTCTTCAAGTTTCTTTTATATTTTAACCATTATTGTCGAATTGTATTAGTTGTACCATACATTGCATATAATGTATACTACATTTGTATTTTATAATTTAACCATTACTGTAACATTGCATAAGTTGTACCGTACATTACTTATGATTCTCCATGCATATTTCAGAAGTATTGTACAATATTCACATAGTTTGTACTAAATACCAGATACAATTACACACTTAAAAATGCATTGTACAAACTACCAGATATAATATACCAACATTGAATTAGAAATGCATTACATCCAAGTTTCTTACAAAGTCATTTATGCATAGTTCGTAACCTAATTTTTCAGATGCTAAGAACCTAAATCAATAGACTAAATTGGATTACACATTTAAAATGCATTGTACAAACTGCTAGATGCAATATACAAGCTACCAGATGCATTATACAAATTACCAGATGTATCAAATCTGTTGACTGAGGGTGTTTTGGGCATTTTAGACAAAGGACGAAAAACCTATAGATCTTTATAGGTGGATCTTGAACCAAATTTTCCATAACTTTTGGATTTCCAACCCATGACCCCTTTGTAATATTCTAAATAGTTAGATACTTTGTGAGAACAACTGATTAATTAAGTTGAGACTTGTTGAAATGCAAATCAACATAGAACTAACTTAATAGTTTTTATTCTTGTTTTGTGTGTTAAGTACAATTCTATTAGTTATAAAATTGTCTAACTTATAATGTGACTATTGATTATTTATACTTTAATAGGGGTGTGAATCGGGTGGATCGGGTACTAGATTGCCCTGTCCGCGACTAGTTGCCGGAAGGATCGGGCCGGACAGAAACAACAAATTCAGGGCCCGTAGCCCGCCCGAGCCCGCCTGCCCGAGCGGGCTCCATCGGACTCGGGCCAGACGGGCACGGGTAATTTTATTAACAAAATTATTAAAAAACAAAGTAAAAAAAAAACCCAAAGTTCCAAGTTCATTTACAAGTAAAAAAACCCTAGTTCTTCAAATTTTGTGGATGTTGCCTCTGTGCTTTCCAGACAAGTTTTTTCAAATTTGAATGAACACATTTTCTACACCTTAGATAATAAAAAATAAAAAACAGATTATTTCATTCCTAGATAATAAAGAAAGATGGAGATTTACATCAAGAAACCTTCAAACGAAAATAAAAAACCCAAGATAATCATAACATCTAAATGAAACCCTAGATTACAATATCGTTTCACAATCAACATCTAAATGAAACCCTAGATTACAATACCATCTAAACTGAGAATCGAGATTTTCAACTTCCTGAAACATACCAATAATATATTCTATCAATATTATTACACCATCGTCATCCAAAAAAACTACATGTTATACAAGTCTATTGCCTCTCTGAGAATCGATGGTTTGGTTTCTCTGAGATTTAATGTGATTAATAGATAGAGGAGATTAGATGAAATGAAGTGGTGAGGGATACTTCATTGTGGTTACTGTTTGAGTTAGAGAGAGGGGCGGAGAGAGAAAGAGGCGAATGAATAGGTTAGTTTTAGGGTTTCTGTTTTGGTGGAGGGCTTTTGTAAGAGACGAAGGACCAAGTGGTTTAGATCTAACGACTGAGATCTAATTTGTAGAGGCGCCCTATCTCAACCGTTAGATCTAAACTATTTCACGCGGATCCTAAGTTGGGTAGCGAGTAGGGTAGTCAGGCGGATCAGTTAGTCGGGTTCGGTCTCACAGGCAAACTCGGGTAGCGGGCGGGCTTTTCAGGGCGGGACTCGGATTTGAGCCCTTGTCCGAGTCCCGCCCACTAACACCTGGTTCATCGGGCCAGGTATGCCCGACTCGGGTTCCAATTGGGCTGCGGGTGTAAACGATCCGGGCGGATCGGGACGGGTCCCGGGGTTCCCAGACCGTTTTCCCACTCTTATACTTTAACAAAGTTAAACTTCCTAGTAGTATATGCAGAGGAACTTCTAAATTGATATTAGGATTTCAACAAAATTGGTCATATCGCCTGTCAATTTAGCATACGCTCAACATATAGTCTGAATAGCCAGCGATGGCCATTGAGGCACCCCCTAACCCGCTATCTGACATTTTTATCTTATCTTTTATAGGAACTTCTCCGGAGCAATAGCAAAAAAAAACTCAAACAGTAGGAGGCTATGATCTCTAAGATTCCTTGAGTTCTCGCTTTGTTGAGGAAGAGCCCATCCTAGAACTACACTTACCCTCAAATCTCATTGGCGGTATTGTCTTGGTAGAAATGCCAAAGAAACTTTCATTCATGTCGGAGATATTCCAAGACATTAAACGAATAAGACCAAAAAAACAAATAAGAGCAAAAAAGAATGATAATCCATTGTGATGGTAAAAAGGTCATTTCATGTTTGCCATCTTGCACACTTGTTGTCACGCCCAGATGCTTACGAGATTCTTTTGTCACGCCCGCGATTTAGGTGTAAGTGTGAAAAACTCGTGAGCTAGTTCGCGTTCACTCAAATTTCGTGAATACTATTTTAAAAGAGGAAAATTTAGCCAAAACTCTCTAAAAATTTGAGTTTTGGTTAAAAAAGATTTATCGATTTTTTATAGGCTTCAGTTCCCTATGACATTTTTGTAAATTATCTAATATAGGGTAAAGATGAAACTGACCTTATTGGAAAGCAGTGCAAACCAGTTTGCAAAGCTCTGCAAACCAGATTGCAAAACTCTGCAAACCAGATTGCAAAACTCTACAGACAAGATTGCAAAGTTTTGCAAAGTCATTGCAAGGCAAATTAGTTTGCAAAGCAATGCAAACGGGAATGCAAAGCTCTGCAAACGGGATTGCAAAGCTCTGCAAACTAGATTGCAAAGCTCTGCAAACCAGATTGCAAAGTTTTGCAAAGTCCTTGCAAGGCAGACCAGATTGCAAAGCAATGCAAACGGGAATGGAAAGCTCTGCGAACCAGTTTGCAAAGCTCTGCGAACCAGTTTGCAAAGCTCTGCAGACCAGTTTGCAAAGCTTCGCAAGCTAAGGTTCTAAGGGCAATTTCAATATTAGAAATGTGAGTGCTTTTAGAATTGTCCTTCGAGACTATTTCCAAACTATCTATGGTACCTAAAAGGACAAAAAGATAATTTGTATTTTCGACAAAAAAAACATGAAATTGGGCCTCCGACCCAATTTCCTGTTTAAAAGATAATTTTGAAGCACGACACATTGATTATTTTAGTAAATAAATTGTACATAGGTGCATTTCTAGCGAAGACGGATTAATCCATGATTTATTCATGTAACTACCAAAATGCTTTATGAGTGATGAAATTAAAAATCACGAAATTTGCATGTCTACCTTTCCTTTAAATTGATCGGGCAACAATAAAATTTCACATGTACTTTTCCAACTTAATTTTTAGGTTTGGTTTTTAAAATATTGATACTCTTAAATTTGTCGATATTAACATTTTTTTCTTAACCATGTCAAACTAATCAGTTATTAGTAAACTTGCAATGAATATCGGAATATTGAGATTTTGGAGTAAACTTGAAATGAAGGGGAGATGTTGTTCTCTAATTCCTTATTGAGGTTATCCCATAAATTCTCTCATTTATGTAGTCTATTAATAGTCCTACACAAAGATTATGTTGTCATATTATATTTTGGTTGACCTCATCTAATTGTACTAGTGAGATTAAAAATAATACTAATGTTAGTCTCAGGTGATACCTAAAATTTTTAGATTGACTTGTGGCCGGAGATGCTAAGCTCTGGATGATTGAGAGACATGGCCGGCCTCGACAATTTGGTGGTTGAAGCGAAGCCAATGGTTAGAATGTGACTCCTACTTGTTTGTATGATATTCATACAAACATATACAACTACCAATACATAAAAAAATTAGGGTTTAATGGACATTATATTCGGTTGTTAAAGGACTTTGCTCTAACAATTATTTCGAAAATCACCTCATAATAAATCTTGTAAGACACTCTGAAATTTGTCACAACAAATGAAAGTGGTTAGAAAGATTGAATCAATCTTCTGTACGACTGTACCCAAAGTTGTTTGTGTCGCGAACCAAAGACAAAATCGATTTGGAGTAAATTCTTGACTCCAAAAATTTAAAATGAAAGTCATGTTCATTCAGCTTTCCGTTACTAGAGCTTAATTAATAAACCTTCCTTGGCCTAAGACGTGGAAACAAATCTCAGCTTGCATCAGTCATAGACACATCTTCGGAGAAAAATTACGGAACTAAGTGACATAATCTTCTCCAACCCATCCATCTTAGGTAAATAACAACATATCGGTATATCCTAATTTTACGGTTCAAAGCCAGCAAAGCGCTCCTTTACATAACGTCTCCCCCTAATTATGTGGCCCAAGCCCTGTGGCCTGACTATAACATGGGTGGAGGGGTGCAAATAATTGGACCAAATTAGGTTGGTGAAGAAGCCTAAAAGCTCCCCCACCCCTAATGTAGAAAAACTAACAAAGAAGACATCATAAAACCTCCAATGGATTGGTTTGTGACTACCACGAAAGAGATTGTCATGATCCATATGGAAGTTACACCAGTTTTGTGATGTATCCTAGTTTCAATAACTTAATTTTGGATTACTAGCGAAACAGAGTCCTCCTAAGAGTATTCTTGTTCTAGTCAAGAAGCGTTGATGCTTAGGAGTAGTAATATCATTTCAGTCCAATCGGGGAATGATCCTACTAAGAACATCAAAAGAGTAGCAATATCATTTCAGTCAAATCCGGGAAATATCGCTACCAAGAACATAAAGGAAAATGTAAGAGTTGTGAACCTTCTCAACTATGGACCCCGATGTTGGAAACGGTCCTCCTCAACTGGGAACGCGTTTTTTTGCATATTTGAGTGGGGTCCACTAATCAAAACGACTCGAAAAACATACCGTTATTTTTTTTGTCATCGAGAGCTTAAATTTCGAGCTAAAGATTGCATAAAACCTATTCAATATGAATGATATATCCACCTTCAAAGATTGGGTTATATATTAAGAAATATTTGATCCTAGCTGTTGGATTTTCTCCAACGGCTAGATCTTCTCTAATATTTTTTTAATGTAATTAATTTTTTTTTTAACTTTAATTAGTTTTAATTTTTTTAAACTCTAACAAAAACTCACACATTAATATTAAAATACATCCCACCAACGTGTCGGTCTCCGAATGATTTCTCAACCTTGGAAAAAAATATTATTTCGAAAATAGTTCAAATACATGTTTCATACATACAAAAAATCACACACTTTTTTCGCACACTCATAAAGAACCCACACACGCATTTCCCGCATGTACAAATTTTAGGCATATAGAGAGGGTGGTGGAGTTCTCTTCTCTCTCTCTCTCTCAGAGATGCTACCCGCAGAGAGATCGTGAGATCCGTGGGATTTCAATAGTTTGTTATCTCCGTTTCATGCATTTATGCTTATTTACCTTAAAATAAAACCCTAACTGCGTGATAAGATGATTAGATGAATATTGTGAAAGTTAGATATCAAGAATGTCGAAGACGTCGGTGAAAATGAATCTTCATCATAAAGACGTCTCTGGTCGAGATCATACTGAATGTTTATGCTTATTCACCCAATATTGCTCTGAAAGACGGCGGTCAGTGACTTCTAAATCTCGATATCAGGAAACCCTAATTTCTCTACGGCTCAAACTAAGATCCTTAATTTGTGTTCTTCTTCGCATTGGGATCTCTGTAAGTACATTTCTGGCTTCGCTCATTCCGCTGTAGCCTAATCTTTAAGTATCGATCCTTAAATTTTTAATTGAAACGGTAAAGAGATTTAGTGCCTATAGGCGTATTATTGTTACCTAATTATGTTGATATTCTTGTTGGATCATTTTATGTGTTTTGTGCAATCATAAAATAAAACCCTAATTGCGTGACAAAAGGGATAGAGAGATATTTTGAAAGAGAGATATCAAGAACGACTATCTTGATCATAAGGACGTATGTGATAATGAACGCTTATGCTTATCCTCTCTTTTGTCCCGTTCAAGAACGACGATCTTGTCCAGAACAAAGCCGGTGATTGAGGTAATAATGAATATTTATGCTTATTCTCCCAATCTTGCTAGGAAAGACGTTGGTCAGTGATCTTTAAATCTTGACCCCAGAAACCCTTACGTCTCTACTGTTTAAACCTAAGATCCTTAATCAAATGTTTTAATATAGTGGTTTAAGGTTTTCTCCCACACACAGGATTTTTATAACCTATAAGCAACATACAATGAGGGATAATTAGACTTGCATTTGAGATTAGTACTATTGGAACTGGGAGATTTATGCTGGATTAAGATTGGTAGTGTACTATATTCGAAACAGTTGGGAATACTTTTTATTGGTGGTTAAGCTGCTTCCTTGACGTCCAAAGTCAATATCTACCAAAAATTTCGTATGAATTTTCATGTTGTGTAATTACGTTCATGCATCAAAATATGCTTCATTGGAGGGCACAGTTGACACCATCTCTAGTACAGTTTCATGTTGGCTTTCGGTATCTTGGTTTCACTTTTGTGGCATTACTTTGTTCATTTTATTTTCAATTTTATTTTATGTAATATAATATTTTAATTCTATTTTTGGAGTTTTTTTTCCCAAGAATATGCATTTGCGGTATATTGGTATTGGTGGTTACACATTACTGCAAGAGTGCAATGCACGTACATATGTACGGTGGTGCATGATTAAGTTTGGTTGTGTGCAATGGACTCTATCCAGACTGCACTATGCAATACTTATATCTTGGTGATTACACACAATGAGGCCACTTGGGTAGACTTTTTGTTTTTAAAAAATAGAGCCTATTCACAGTTTTCCCAGATATGTTGCGGATATCACATGATCCAATTTTCGATTACACACAACGAGGCCACTAGAACTGTATATTAATGCAAGATTAATGTTGATAATAGACTCTATTCAGATTGCTCTAGGTAATTCTTGGTATTGGTGGTTATGTTAGAGGCTTCTTTTTCGGTTTTTCTTTGTTCATTTTGTTTCTTTACTAGTTTGCAAGTATCTTTATAAACCGTGGTACGGTAGCAAGAGATGTGGGTACTATTTGGAGATAAAGGTCGGAAATGATTAAATTATAAATACTGGTTGGGAGTTGGTTTGCTCTTTTACTCTTGTTCTTATACTAAATTATTTGAGCTTAATTCGAGATTTGGATAGTAAAAGAAGCTACAAAAAAATGTTGGGCGTAACAATTTTGTGGTTATAGTCTCTTTATACTTGCTCAATTGTACACTACAAAAAAACGTGGCCTAGTTCTAAAAAATGACTCTAAAGTCTTATTTCAGATTGTAATGGGAAATATTTTATATTGGCAGTTAATGTTCTATTGGGTTGTATTTTGAGACTATTTCCAGTATTTGCTTATTATATATTTTTGAAAAATGCTAGTAGTTTGTAATCGTTGTAAACATCTTCAAAAAGTTTGTGATTCTATGTGAGATTGGGTTATAAAGGATGGCTGGCAGATGGTATCGGTTGGGCTACGAATATGGGTTGGCAGTTAATATCGATTGAACTAAAACAATGAGTGGCAGTTGGTATTAGTTGGATTCCTTAGTGTGGTTATACACTTATCCACAATACATGAAGATGCTTATAACGGTGTACGAAGTCCATAAAGATAAAAAAGTCCCATGAATTCCAATAAATTAATATTAACAAATAACGATAAGTGCGTTCTTGCATCCAGATATGCTTTATTCGAGATTATGGTGGGCGCCGTCTCTCATATATACAGTCCGTTGTTGCCTGTCAGCTAACCGGTTTCATTTTCTGGTTATGGTTTTGATATGATGTATACTTTATTATTTTGTTTATTTTACTTAAATTGTTTTTTACAAGTTTTAAAGTTAGGTGTTATCTGTACGCCAAAGTACACCGCCATGATACACAAGTGTTATTCAAAAGTACCATCAGGAAGATTAAGTTTGAGAATAAAATTTATAATAAGAGTATTTATATGGTGTGGTATCATTTTTGGTAATAAGATGCATAAGCTCTTGCGAGACACCTAGAAATATGTGCTAATGCAAGATTAAGTATGACAATGGAGTGATGGACTCTATTTTGATTGCACTTGTATCTTGGTGGTTACTGTTGTATGCAGATGATTTTTTTTTCATTTGTTTACTTGTTTTAGTTTTTCATAATGAGACTAGTTCGTAAGTTTCTTAAGCATCTTCATCCATCGTGGTATGGCACCAAGAGATGTGGGTGATAATTCGAGATAAAGGTTGGAATCGATTTTATTAAGCATACTAGCAGGGAGTATGTTCCCTCTTGGGCTTGTTCCCTCTTGGGCTTATACCTACGATGTGTGGAGATGCTTATTCTGTTGTTCTTCTCCTTTTTACAACTTGTTTTATTTTTTAATAATAATACTAGAGTAATAATACTAGTTTTTAAGTTTCTTAAGTATCTCCATCCATTGTGGTATAAGGCACCAAGAGATGTGGGTGATATTTTGAGATAAAGGTCGGAATCGATTAATTAAACATACTGGCGGGGGGAGTATGTTTACTCTTGTGCTTATACCTACGATGTATGTAGATGCTTATTTTGGTTACTTGGTTGATTTTTTAATAGTAATACTAGTTTGTAAGCTTAAGTATCTTTATCCATCGTGGTATGGCACCAAAAGATGTGGATGATATTTCGAGATAAAGGGCGGATTCGAATGTAATTAAACATACTGGCAAGGGAGGTCGTTTACTCTTGTGCTTATACCTACGATGTGTATAGATGCTTATTCTATTTACATTTTTTTAATAATAATAATAATATTAGTTTGTAAGTTTCTTAAGCATCTTCATCCATCGTGGTATGGCACCAAGAGATGTGGGTGATAATTCGAGATAAAGGTTGGAATCGATTTAATTAAGCATACTAGCTGGGAGTATGTTTGCTCTTGGGCTTATACCTACGATGTGCGGAGATGCTTATTCTGTTGTTCTTCTCCTTTTTACAACTTGTTTTATTTTTTAATAATAATACTAGAGTAATAATACTAGTTTTTAAGTTTCTTAAGTATCTCCATCCATTGTGGTATAAGGCACCAAGAGATGCAGGCGATATTTCAAGATAAAGGTCAGAATTGAATTAATTAAACGTACTGGCAGGGGGTATGTTTACTCTTATGCCTATACCTACGATGCGTGGAGATGTTTTTTCTGTTTCTTTTCTCGTTTTTACAATTTTTTTGAAGTCTTCAAAGTTTACTGCACATCAAAATTTCAAAAATATGATTCACAAGTATGTAGTACACATAAAAAATGGCAGTGGAATATATGTAGTGTACATCAATATGATTTGGGACTTACTTGACTCCAAAAGGTTTGAGATACTTCCTGAAAATTTGAATAGAACGATAGCTGGCAGTTGGCATCTATTGAACTACGGATGATGACTCACGGTATTGATTGGATAATGGGTCAGAGTTGCTGTCCAATAACTACGAATGATGGTTGGGAGTTGGTATACCTTTGTATAGTCATGCACTTACAATATATGGGCATGCTTATTTCACAGGTTTGTGGAGTTTAGTGTACACAACCATGATAAGTGGCATTTTTCGAGAATATTATGTTGGTAGTCACTGATATGTTGTGATGTAGTTTGTCAGTTTATAAAGGTAATTTAAACAAACACAGTAGGCTACCAGTACCAGATAATGTGGGCTTAATGTGTTATAAATGAAGGACGTAGAAGGCACGTCTTAAAATTGGTTATGACATTTATTTCAAGTGTTGTATACAATCGCACGATTTTAAACACACTATATTAAACTACTGTTGTTTCTTTTTCTCTTCTGACTCTCATTATACTGAGAGATTTTAGTTTCTTATAACATCAAAAAAATTTATCAACAATTGTTAGCTTGGCATTGGTTTTCCATGGCCGACAATTGATTTACGCTAGTACATTCATACATCAAGGTATGACATAAAAAATATGGGCTCATTCAGTTTGTACGTTTTTATCAACAATATTGTTAGCTTGGCATTGATTCAGCTTGACATGCTACAAATTGAAGTACAAATAATGACTGGCACTTGATTTGTGATTATACATTTTCACCTCTGATGAATTGAGATGGTTATTTTTTGTTCGAGATGCATGTTGACAAAAGGCGAAACACGACCACTAGCCTATACCATCCATTGAGTATCAATTGAATGTTTGTCCATGAAACTAAAAACTCATACAATTGTGTCAAACTGCAAATTTGTTATGAAAGCTTTTATGCCTACCAAACTAACTATTATTTTACACTAACTGTATTCGATGATGATTTTTTCGCTTGAACTCTGAGCTAATTGGTTGGTTGTAGCAGAAATGTTATCCTCAACAGTTTGATTAACATACTTCTCGGCTCTCGTGTTCCAGGGTTTGAATTGCCTTTTGTAAAGCCAGACATGGTTGCTATTCAGAGTAACAATGTCTATGCTGTGAATGAGGTCTCGATGAAATCTATGTCTAGTCTGGTTTCTAGCTAAGAACTGATTGTACCTTTTGAGCAGGTTGAGAAACATGAGCTTCTCAAAATGTGGAGGCTAGCTGCTTATTTTTGTAAGAAAACTGGTATGTGGAGGCAGTCCATTGTTTTGTCGAATATTTGAACTTTTTACAAAGATGCATCGGGGACAGTTTTTCAGTCCCATCCCTGAACTTTTAGAGGAGTTTCTTCTTTACAACATTGAGCAGAGAAATCACCACCTGGACCTGTTTCTGTAATTACTTCAGGAATAACTTGCTGGTACAATGGAGTGTTTTGCTTCATGCCTCTTTTATTATTATGAGACGCGCAATCCAGATGTTGCACTGGAGCTTGCCTGAAGAATATGGTGGTATCTTGTTTCAATTTGAATATAACCTGCCTGAGCCTAGTTTGTCTAAATTTGGGTGTTTGAGTTGGACTTGTTTTTAACAGGGATGTGGTAACCATTTCGGATTATTCATGCATTGAGCTCTTTATTTTATCTTATGCTCGACTCAAATGGATTCGAAATACGAAGTCAGCCATTGAAATGAGTCAGTTGCAGGAGTCACACAGTCTTCTTTTTTCATTTCATATCTGAAGTCTTTTATCGGTAACTTATGAAATTATGCGTGAGAAATTTTTTCGAAGGATTTTCATATTTCAACTTTGAGATCAAAGTACAGAAAAATACATTATTCTAAGTTTTGCTATTATGGTAAACAAGTACCATATAATTCGATCCGTACAAATATGCTTGGAGTTTGTTTTATTTAAATGTTTTTATGTTTACGACCACTTGACATGTTCTGAATTTGCTAGTTCCAAAAGCTGCAAGTTTAAACAGATCTTATTAATGATATGCTCCATGAGCTCATTTTTCACGTTGAGCATGAGTGTTCTCGATATAATGTGCGAGTTCTACGTATTTATGATTTTTCTCTAAATAGATCTTCGATTGCATTTTGTATGGAATCTATGTAGGAGATGAGGACTATGAAAGACTGTGTGAATGAATTAATTAAGACACATTATAATTTTGATCCGATCGGGGCTTACACAGAAGAAGGTACAGGTAACTTGTAGAGTTTTTACTTTTCGCTTCTCCTACTGGAGTAATTTTGTTTCTGTTTCTCTTCAGACTCATATTATACTCTACATTTTGGTTTCTGTTGACCTCACCAATTTTACCACCAATTGCGGGATTGGTGTTGGTTTATTCTAGATAATGGTCGGCAATTGGTTTACGCTATTACATTCATATAATAAGGCATGACACCAAAAATGTGGGGCTCATTCGAGATTCAATTTGACATGCTACAAATTTTTGTTTTGAATCATTTGAATTAATTGAAAGGAGAAGAACTATACAAGGGGAGGGAGCAAATGCTCAACAAGAGCTGAAAACTACCCTGCCAAGGGAAAGAAAGACAACGGGAAAAAGAAAAAACTAACAACAGACGAGGAGATTAGAAAGGAGTACTACTCCAAAACGTCCCAATGCAAAATGAAATCCAAGTATGTAAGGCTTTTCGCCAAATCGAGGTTCAGCCCTTGAACATCTTCCACCTCTAGATCACTGCTGCCATTACCCTCCTTGAAGATTCTTGAGTTTCTAAACTTCTATATAATCCAGATAATAGCACTAGGGATAAGATCCCACAGCTCCTTCTTAGTCTTCTTTCCTCTAATTCTAGGCCACTCCCCCAGAATCCTCACAATAGACCTCGGAGTACACCACTGACTTTTTGATGTACTAACAAAATAGCTCCACAACTTGGAAGCAGAGGTATAATGACTGGCAGTTGGTTTGTGGTTATACACTTCCACCATTGATGCGTGAGATGCTTATTTTTTGTTCGATATTCAGTTTGTACGTTTAGATGTCTTGATGCATGTTGACAAAAGACATAACATGGCAACTAGCTTATACCATCCACAACATCGAGATTGAATGCTTGTTCATGGTCACATTGCAAATTTGTTATGCAAGCTTTTATGCCATCCCCAACATGGAAACTAGCTTAATCCACAACATAGAAACTAGCTTTATTCATAACATGGAAACTGACTATTATTTAACACTAACTATATTTGGTGAAGATATTTTCAGCTTGAACTCTGAGCTAATTGGTGGGTCGAAGCACAAATGTTATTCTCGACCATTTGAAGAATAACTAGCGGGTCATGCTCTTGAAGCTGATACTTATGCCCATTCAAGGTACAAATGAGTGTTTTGCTTAATCCAGATGTTACTCTGGAACTTGCCTGAATGAACAATATGGTGGTATCTTTCTTTTTTCACTTGAATATAACCTGCCTGAGCTAGCTTGTTCGATTCTGAATTTTTTAGTTTGACTTGTTTCCGAAGGAGTGCGATAGTCATTCAGATTAGTCATTCATCTAGCTCTTAAATTATACTTATTTTTATGTTTAGACTCAAATGGATTTAAAATATACGAAGTCAACCATTCAAACGAGGCAGACACACGAGTCAGATGGGGTTCTTTTTTGAATTCACATCTGAAATCTTATTTGATCACCTTTTAAATTATATATTCTGATATACTTTATCGAAGACTTGTCATATTTCGACTTCGAGATCAAAGTGTAGACAAATACATTATTATAAGTTTTGCTATTATGGAAAGCAAGTATATCATAATTCGATCGGCACAAATATGTTTGGAGTTTCATTTATTCATAATGTCTCTCTTGGTTTGATGTTATCGGTAAATTTAGGAGCGGTACTTTTATGTTGTATAGTGGTAGTTTAGGACCATTTTCTGAATTTGCAAATTTCAAGCAAGCTGCAAGTGTAGACAGTTGCAGTCTTGTGATTTGTGAATATAAGCAATCTTCTTCTTGTTAAAGGTTTCGTGGAATTACTATACGAGTCTGTGAGTATCTACAGGAACATCCTGATCTTGTTAATGATATGCTCCATGTGCTGATGTGCTGGTTCAATCTACAAGAATGGTGGTACACCAAAGCAGGCCATGGATTTTCCAGAAAAAGATAATCTTTACAAAGACACCTTGGCTTTCTGGTGATGGTGAAATTTCAGAGAATTGCTTGTTTAATTGAGCAGGTAATTCCCCCACAATACATGTTTCTATAATTTGCTTCAGGAATTATTTTTTGGTAATTCTCTTGAAGCTGATACTTACGCTCTTTCGTGGTAAACGGGACTCAATCAGACAATGAGCACCTAATTTGTACTTATTTTATGTTGACTCATGGAATAGACAGATGCTCATGAACAATCATTGAGCGGGTAAATCTCTGATATACACTTGTTTCTATAATTGACTTCAGAAATAAATTGTTTGTGATGCTCCTAAAGCTTATAGCTGCAGTCATGAAAATGACTTAATAATTTTGAATCTAATATGTGACCTAGATATTCAATGAAACAGCCGGCTGAAAATAAAAATACATGAATGCACCATGCACTGATGCACATTATTCACGTAGTAGCTTAAATATATGTTAGAGACACAAGAGATGTCTTTGTAATAAGCTCTTCACACGGGAAACGAAAACATGAAAAGAAATTATAACTTAGCTTATATTTTATCTTTATAAGCAAGTATGCGGATTTGTAAACAATGAAATTTTATCTTTTCACACCAAGAACTTATATTTTGACTGCTCAAATTCGAAACCTTTTAGAAATGTCAAACTCGTAGTTTGTATTGCGTAGTTATCTCATTTGTATGCACTACAATATTTACGATAAAAAAATTGCAAAGTGAACGAGCTGGTGAAGGACAAACTTGCTGCTCAAAGTGATGTGAAAGCTAAAGAGAAGCTAACAACTTGCTTCTTTTTCTTATTGAAATTTGTTCCTCGAGTTGACTAAACATATTCCTTCTGTCTGGAACTATAGGTATGTAAAGATTTCTAGTTCATCAATCTCTTGTCAATGAGTAAAGTCGGTCTATTTTAATGTGGTTTTTAAAGAATTAGATATATATGCAAGATAAATAATAAATTATGATTATTTCAAACTCTTGGTCCTATGTAAGGTGAGATGAAGCATGAATAATTTGGTCAAGAAGACCTGCATCCATGGGTGGACTGGAACGCATATTCACACACAAAGATGTGGTACTCCTCACAAACTTCTTATTATGTGTGTTTATTTGCGTGATCAAGAATTTGCTCTGCTTAGGAAACAACAAATATTTTTTTAGAACAAGTATATATTTTTTGTGGATCAATTTGGCTGAGTCGGTTAAAAGATATTAGCTAATAGTGTTCTTTATTTAATATTCATATAGTAGTAACAATAATACTGATCCTAACTGTAAACGGGTGAAACATAGTTGCGAATTTGGTATTAGTATGTTTTCTGAACTAGTATTCGGATTTTGATAGTGTTAGCATACAAAATTTGCACTTTTGGTATTTGTATGATTTTGTTTGATACTTAGGGAATACCAGTTTAGTTAGTTTGAATGGGATCTATATGCATATGTATATATATATATTATATAAGTATTTTGATTGGTATATATTTGTGAATTTGCGTATAATAGACCGTGTAGCACTGTGTTAGTATTTGGACTGATCTGTATACAGAAGTATTTTGATTGTTTTGCACAAACGATTAGACTATGTAGTTGGTCTCGGTCCGGTTGAAGGCCGAGACCAACCCGAGACAGAGCTAGGCCATGAAACTCGGTCAAGACAGCAAGTACTATTCTTTTACTTTGCGGGATTTACGTTGTAGGTTGAAGTTGAATTATTGACTTCTTTTCAATTTATTCATCGCACATTTCTTTGGTGAAATTATACTGTTGCATATTTCTTCAACATTTGGGATGTTTCTTGTTATTATTTCTTCAGGTTTTGAAGGAGTGTTATCTTGATTTTGTTGGGGTCCCTCCTTATAATTAAAGGACTCCTAGTTGGAATAGGATTTCCCTTATTCCTTGTTTGGGGAAAAAATAGAAACTTCTATTTTTTCAAGCCTAAAAAGGAATTCCTATTTCTATTGGTAAACCTCCTTATTTATTATTATAAATAGGGAATGAAAGGGAAGAGATTATACACAACAACTTCCAGAACAAAGAGAAGTCAGAGAAAGAGAGATTTCTGAAGTGGTTCTTTCAAGAGAGATTGAAAGAGCAGAATATTGGTTTGAAGAAAAGAAGATTATTAATCTTGTGAAGCAATTTAGTTTGTGGTTATCTTCTTCAACCTTTAGGAATCTAGGATTTGTTCAAATCCTAAGGAGTAAGAGATTTTATTTCTTTGTTTCTTTGTTCAGTTTATCCACCATAGGTTTGGTGAAGAGTTGTCCAAGAGTGTTTCTACACATCTTGAAGAATTGTGTAATCCATTATTTAATTATAGTGGAAGATTTCTGGACTAGGTCCCGTGGTTTTTTACCTTCTAGTTTGGAGGGGTTTTTTGCCACGTTAAATAATCTTGGTGTCTCTACTTTTACTTTCGCATCGTTTATCTTCATATTACTGAACAAGTTAATTAGGTTATTTTTCCTAACAAGTGGTATCAGAGCTAAGGTTAGATTTATTGTTCAGAAATATGGAAGTGAATACTAATCGAATGATTAGTTTAGATGGAGAAAACTACTTGATGTGGAAAGCAAAAATGGAAGATTTGTTATACTGCAAAGACCTAGCTGCACCCATTGAAAATCACGGTACAAAACCGATGAAGATAGATGATGAAGACTGGAAGGTATTAGATCGTGAGGTTGTTGGATTTATTCGACAATGGGTAGAACCCAGTGTTTTTCATCATGTATCGACGGAGACTTCCGCTTATAGTCTATGGAGGAAATTAGAAGAATTGTATGATCAGAAGACAGCTGCCAAAAAGGCTTACTTGTTCAGAAAGCTAGGAAAATTACAATATAAAGAAGGAACCTCAATTGCTCAACACTTGAATGAGATGAAAAGTCTAGTAAACCAGCTTTCTGCAATGAAGTTATTTTTGGATGATGAGTTGCAGGCCTTACTTCTTCTAAATTCTTTACCAGATAGTTGGGAGACATTGGTGGTGTCTCTTAGCAATTCTGCTCCTGATGGCATAATGCATATGAATCACGTAACAGGTAGTTTGTTGAATGAAGAAACAAGAAGGAAATCATCGTCAGACGAGTCTCATTCAGAGGCACTTGTTACAGAAAGACGGGGGAGAGGTAAAAGTAGAAAACCTCATAACCGTGATAAGTCAAGGGGGAGATCAAAACCAAAGAAAGAAGTTAGATGTTTTGGTTGTGGAAAAATGGGTCATTACAAGAGTGATTGCAAGAAAACAAAGAAGGAAAATAAAAAGGATGATGAAAAACAAGATAATGTTGCGGCAGTTGCCTCAAGTGATGACATTATCTTACTCTCAGGTTGTGGAGACACTTGCTTAAGTATGGCTGAGTCAGAACCAGAAACGACATGGTTGGTTGACTCAGGTGCTTCGTATCATGCTATTCCATGTAAGGATTTCTTTAACTCTTACAGAACTGGTGACCTTGGCAAAGTCAGGATGGGAAACTTAGGTTTCTCAAAAATCGTAGGAATTGGAGAAGTGAAAATTGAGACGAGCACAGGGAGTACATTGATTCTTAAGAATGTGAGGCATATACCAGCTCTTCGATATAACCTAATCTCTACCGGAGTATTAGATGATGAAGGGTACCACAGTCACTTTGGTGATGGAAAGTGGAAGCTCACAAAAGGGTCAATGGTGATAGCAAGAGGGAAGAAGTGTTGTACTTTATACAGAACTCAAGTAAAACTGTGTAAAGGAGAATTGAATGCAGTTGAAAAGGATTTTTCCACTGATCTTTGGCATAGAAGACTCGGGCACATGAGCGAGAAAGGACTTCAAATCCTTGCTAAACGACAAGACTTACCGAACGTAAAAGGTATAAATTTAAACACTTGTTCTCATTGTTTAGTAGGAAAGCAACATAGAGTATCCTTTCAAAGGAATGCATCTGAAAGAAAATCCAGTGTTTTGGAGCTTGTTTATTCTGACGTTTGTGGACCTTTAAAGGTCAAAACACTTGGTGGGGCTTTGTATTTTGTTACTTTTATAGATGATGCTTCCAGGAAAGTTTGGGCATATGCCATAAAGACCAAAGATCAGGTACTTGCAGTTTTCAAAAATTTCCACAACATGGTAGAACGGGAGACAGGAAAATCATTGAAGTGCATTCGCACTGACAATGGAGGAGAATACATCGGGTCGTTTGAAGAGTATTGCAAAACCCATGGTATTCGACATGAACAGACAGTTCCCAAAACTCCACAACAAAATGGTGTAGCAGAACGCATGAATCGCACTATTGTGGAGAGGATCAGATGTATGCTCTCAGAAGCTAAGTTGCCTAAAAGCTTCTGGGGTGAAGCAATGCGTACTGCATGTTATCTGATTAATTTATCACCTTCAACACCATTAGATGGAGATGTAGCTGAGAGAGTGTGGGCTGGGAAAGAAGTCAGTTATGAACACTTAAGGGTGTTTGGTTGCAGGGCTTTTGTGCATTTACCTAAAGATCAAAGAGCAAAGCTTGATGATAAAGCCAAGCAATGCATCTTTTTAGGGTATGCAGATGAGAAATTCGGATACAGGTTATGGGATCCAGTGGATAAGAAGATTATTAGAAGTAGAGATGTGGTCTTTCTTGAAAACCAAACTATTGAGGACTTCGGGAAAGTTGAGAAGCATGAGAATCATAGTAATGATCTTATTGATCTAGATCCACATATCTCTTCTAAGGTTATGCATGATAATGCAGGTGAAGAACAAAATCATGAAGATGAAGCTCATGAAGATGTTCCTATGGGTGATGATGTTGAGCAAGAAATGGAAGTTCAACATGAACCACCAGTTGAATTGAGAAGATCGACTAGAGAGAGAGCACCATCTACCAAGTATCCTCCACACGAGTATGTGATGGTTACAGATAGTGGAGAACCACAGTGTTATGAAGAAGCTATAGATGATGAACACAAGAAGGAGTGGTTGAAAGCTATGCAAGATGAGATTGAATCATTGCATAAGAACAACACTTTTAAGTTGGTTGAAAAACCTAAGAATAAGAAAATTCTTAAAAATAAGTGGGTTTTCAAAATCAAGACCGAAGAAAGAAATTCACAACCACGGTATAAGGGACGCCTAGTGGTGAAAGGATTTGGGCAGAAGAAGGGTATTGATTTTGATGAGATTTTCTCTCCGGTGGTGAAGATGTCCTCTATACGGTTAGTATTGGGATTGGCTGCAAGTATGAACCTAGAAATTGAACAACTAGATGCCAAGACCGCTTTCCTTCATGGTGACTTGGAGGAAGATATGTATATGGAACAACCAACTGGGTTTGAAGTTAAAGGTAAGGAACACTTGGTTTGTAAGTTAGAGAAGAGTTTATATGGGCTGAAACAAGCACCAAGACAGTGGTACAAAAAGTTTGAATCATTCATGAAGGATCAAGGGTATCACAGGACGGCTTCAGATCATTGTGTTTTCGTTCATAAATTTCCTGATGGAGATTTGATTATACTTCTACTTTATGTTGATGATATGTTGATTGTTGGTCAGGATGCTAATAAAATTAGCAGGTTAAAGAAGGAACTAAACAAGTATTTCGATATGAAAGACTTGGGTCCAGCAAAACAAATTCTTGGCATGCATATCTCTCGTGATAGGAAAGCTGGAAAACTTTGGCTATCACAAGAAAGATACATTGAGAAGGTTCTAGAAAGGTTCAGTATGGACAAGACAAAACCAGTGAGTTGTCCATTAGCCAGTCACTTCAAGTTGACTCGTGATCAGTGTCCATCAACTAGAAGTGAGAAAGAAGAAATGGAGAAAATTCCTTATGCTTCAGCTGTAGGAAGCTTGATGTATGCAATGGTGTGTACAAGACCGGACATTGCATTTGCAGTTGGAGTAGTAAGCAGATTTCTTGCTAATCCAGGCAAAGAGCATTGGTTAGCAGTGAAGTGGATTCTGAAGTATCTTAGAGGTACGTCTAAAGCTCGTATATGTTTTGGTAATGATAAGCCAGTATTAGTCGGTTACACAGATGCAGACATGGCAGGAGATGTAGACTCTAAAAGGTCCACATCAGGCTACTTATTTACATTTTCAGGGGGAGCAGTGTCATGGCAATCTAAATTACAAAAGTGTGTAGCTTTATCTACTACAGAGGCAGAATATATTGCCATTACAGAATGTTGCAAGGAGATGTTATGGATGAAGAGACTGTTAGAAGAACTTGGTATGAAACAAGATAATTATGTTATTCATTGCGACAGTCAGAGTGCCATCCACCTCAGTAAGAATTCTAGTTTCCATTCCAAGTCCAAGCATATAAATGTGAGATACCAGTGGATCCAAGATGTTCTTGAAGAAAAGGTGTTGAAGATCGAGAAAATCCATACTGAAGACAATGGTTCAGATATGATGACAAAACCATTACCCAAAGGCAAACATGAGCTATGTAGCAGTGTTGCAGGTTTGGGGATGGTAGGTCCCTCTTCATAAGTCGGGAGGGGGAGTTTGTTGGGGTCCCTCCTTATAATTAAAGGACTCCTAGTTGGAATAGGATTTCCCTTATTCCTTGTTTGGGGAAAAAATAGAAACTTCTATTTTTTCAAGCCTAAAAAGGAATTCCTATTTCTATTGGTAAACCTCCTTATTTATTATTATAAATAGGGAATGAAAGGGAAGAGATTATACACAACAACTTCCAGAACAAAGAGAAGTCAGAGAAAGAGAGATTTCTGAAGTGGTTCTTTCAAGAGAGATTGAAAGAGCAGAATATTGGTTTGAAGAAAAGAAGATTATTAATCTTGTGAAGCAATTTAGTTTGTGGTTATCTTCTTCAACCTTTAGGAATCTAGGATTTGTTCAAATCCTAAGGAGTAAGAGATTTTATTTCTTTGTTTCTTTGTTCAGTTTATCCACCATAGGTTTGGTGAAGAGTTGTCCAAGAGTGTTTCTACACATCTTGAAGAATTGTGTAATCCATTATTTAATTATAGTGGAAGATTTCTGGACTAGGTCCCGTGGTTTTTTTACCTTCTAGTTTGGAGGGGTTTTTTGCCACGTTAAATAATCTTGGTGTCTCTACTTTTACTTTCGCATCGTTTATCTTCATATTACTGAACAAGTTAATTAGGTTATTTTTCCTAACAGATTTATGCGTCAATGTATGTATGGAGGAAGTAACTGAATTCCTTGATTTTCATTGAGAACGAATTGTTCCCATGGATGTTTTGGTATCCAGTAGTATCCAAACCACTCGTTAAGGGTTTGGATGGTAACTGAACCAAATCATGATCGATTTGCTAATGCTTTGAGCAATGACTAACCAAAGCCTTAGCGGTTTGGCAACGATTTGAGAAATCACTAATCAAACCATGAGCGGTTTGGTAACGGATAGCTCTAAAATATCGGATACTAAACCAATGAACACCCCTAGTTACAAGTCTTTTGTATGAAATTTATTCGTTCATTTGGATACTTGTTTTGGTTGTTTGTAATAGTATCTACCAATGTAGTAATATGAATTGAAATAGTATATCTTTTTTTTTTACATGTTTTGCTAAGTGGTTCATACAGAATTAATGATTTGGTATGTTTAATATTTATTATTTAGTATCTTAGTGTGCATAATGATTAACATGTTGGAGTGAATGTTGTATTCTAGAGTTAGTAGTTTTGGTGTATTTTGTTTTGTAGGGCTAGTATTTTGGTGTATTCAGTGGTATACAGTTATTCCTATTTCCGAATTTTAACTTGTTCTGTGTGTGTTATTTGAATGAGTAGTTTTGATGAACTATTGTTGTCACCAAATTTTAGAGTGACGTGTGGAAAATGACAAAGAATGTATTACTATGGGAAAGCTTTTCAGGTGCTATATTAAATCTGTACCCGTTTGAGACTAATGTTTGTTGTACAAAAATGTTCACCTCCAAATTAAGAGAACTTTGGGTAGACATTAATATTCTTTTACGTCATTATGCGTTACTTTAATGATATGTTCCATAAGAATTTTATGTACACATTTGGTAGAGATGGTTCAATGGTGACCCCCTTTCCGTAGGCATTAATAACTTTGGCAACAACAGCTGGTCATACTGTATCAGTTTATGTGAGATTGCAGTGGCGAGGTTGACGAGCTGGTGAAGGATAAAGTTGCTGCTCAAATTGAGGTGAAAGCCAAAGAGCATGTACAGTAATTACTTCTCTTTCTTCTTAAAATTTGTGGCTCTGAGTTTACTCGGTGTATTCTCTTCCATCTGGAACAGTAGGAAGTAAGATTTCTAACTTGTTAATCTCTTGTTAATGACATAGAGCCCCTCAATTTTAGTTTGGTTTCCATAAGTAATCATAGTTATGTGGTGTTTTGAACTCTCCGGCCAACATAAGATGACGAAAACGTTGGTTTCTATAAGTAATAACTAATCATAGTTATGTGGTATTTTGAACTCTCGGTCTAACATAAGCTGACGATATGTGAATAGTTTGGGTGAATAAGAACCCCATAAGGGGTGGCCTGTAGAGCCCTGTTTACAAAGAAAAATGAAGTCGTTCAGGGACACCTCATAAGTTGGGTTTAGTGAGAAAAATGCCTCTTAATGAAAAAAATATAATAATTAGTATTAGTGAACAGGAACCGCTTGGAATGTGTGTATGTATGATCAAGAATTCGTTCTACTAAGAAACTAATAATGTTTTAGTGGACTAATAATTATTGTGAATGTGATAATAATACTCCGACCTAAAGTGTAAAAGTATGAAGCACATGTGTTCTCTGCTTTTAAAACTTGTTCTCTTTTTATTTTTGCATAGATTAAAATTTGAAGAAATGATATTGTGAATTTTATTTGTATGTGTGTACTTCTCTATGTCTTGTATAGAATGAGCGTGTAGTTTAAACAAAATTAGTGCTACAATTTTTTTCGTAAAATTAAAATCTGATGTTCCTGTATTGAATGAGGGTTTGAATGTTGAACAGAAGTAGTAGTTCGGTATTTCAGTGTATAGATTTTCGAATACCTTGTGTTTCGACATGTGAATCTTATTTGTATAGATATGTGATATAGGCACTATGATGTGTTATTTTAGAAACTAGTATTTGATATGCCTGAATGAGTGTAGAATCACAAAATTAGTGTTATATTTTCTTATTGGAATCCTTTTGTTTGGTAGTTTCTAGAAGTTTATTTTTCTCATATCGAATTAGTTTTGTTAGCGGTGGATGACTGATTTTAGGGCTATTTCAGTTGGACATAAATTAACGTTGTGTTTGTTTTTTTCTCTTTTGTCCGAATCTGAAATGGCTCAATTTGAATTTGTTGATTTCTTTTAGCATGTTTGTTTTTCCATCTGAATTCTTGTATCTGATTTATATTTTGACCTATTTACTGTCTATAACTTAACTAAATAAAATCTGAAAGATATCGGTGTTAGGGGAATGAGTGCTTGAATGCTGGACAGAAGTAGTAGTTTGGTATTTCAGTGTATAGATTTTCGAATACCTTGTGTTTTGATGTGTGCATCTTATTTGTATAGATATGTGATATAGGCCCTATGATATGTTATTTTAGAAATTAGTATTTGATGTGCATGTACTGAATGAGTGTAGAATTACAAAATTAGTGATATATTTTCTTATTGGAATCCTTTTGTTTGGTAGTTTCTAGAAGTTTATTTTTCTCGTATCGAAATAGTTTTGTTAGCAGAAGGTGACTGATTTTAGGGCTATTTCAGTTAGACATAAATTACGGTTGTGTTTGTTTTTTTTTTCTTTTGTGTGAATCTGAAATGACTCAATTTGAATTTGTTGATTTCTTTTAGCATGTTTGTTTTTCCTCCTGAATTCTTGTATCTGATTTATATATTGACATATTTACCCTCTAAAACTTAAATAAATAAAATCTGAAAGAAATCGGTGTTAGGGTAATGAGTGCTTGAATGCTGACCCGAAGTAGTGGTTAGGTATTTCAGTTTATTGATTTTCGAATACCTTGTGTTTTGATGTGTGCATCTTATTTGTATAGATATGTGATATAGACACAATGATGTGTTAATTTAGAAATTAGTATTCGATGTGCCCGTATTGAATGAGTGTAGAATCACAAAATTAGTGGTATATTTTCTTATTGGAATCTTTCTGTTTGGTAGTTTCTAGAAGTTTATTTTTCTCATATCTAATTAGTTTTGTTAGCAGTGCATGATTGATTTTAGGGCTATTTCAGTCAGACATAAATTAAGGTTGTGTTTTCTTTTTTTGTCCGAATCTGAAATGGTTCAATTTGAATTTGTTGATTTCTTTTAGCATGTCTGTTTTTCCATTTGAATTCGTGTATCTGATTTATATTTTGACATATTTACCATCTAAAACTTAACATAAATAAAATCTGAAAGACATCAGTGTTAGGGTAATGAGTGCTTCAATATTGAATAGGAGTAGTAGTTTGGTATTTCAGTGTATAGATTTTCGAATACCTTGTGTTTTGATGTGTGAATCTTATTTGTATAGATATGTGATATAGGTACTCTTATGTGTTATTTTTGAAATTAGTATATGATGTGCTTGTATTGAATGAGTGTAGAATCACAAAATTTGTGTTATATTTTCTTATTGGAGTCCTTTTGTTTGGTAGTTTCTAGAAGTTTACTTTTCTTATACCGAATTAGTTTTGTTACCAGTGGGTGACTGATTTTAGGGCTATTTCAGTTAGACATAATTAAGGTTGTGTTTGTTTTTTTTCATTTTTGTGAATCTGAAATGGCTCAATTTGAATTTTTTATTTCTTTTAGCATGTTTGTTTTTCCATCTGAATTCTTGTATCTGATTTATATTTTGACATATTTACTCTCTAAATCTTAACTAAATAAAATCTGAAAGAAATCGGTGTTAGGGTAATGAGTGCTTGAATGCTGAACAGAAGTAGTAGTTCGGTATTTTAGTGTATAGATTTTCGAATACCTTGTGTTTTGATGTGTGAATCTTATTTGTATAGATATGTGATATAGGCACTCTTATGTGTTATTTTAGAAATTAGTATTTGATTTGCTTGTATTGAATGAGTGTAGTATCACAAAATTAGTGTTATATTTTCTTATTGGAATCCTTTTGTTTGGTAGTTTCTAGAAGTTTATTTTTCTTGTATCGAAATAGTTTTGTTAGCAGTAGGTGACTGATTTTAGGGCTATTTTAATTAGACATAAATTAATTTTGTGTTTGTTTTGTTTCTTTTGTGTGAATCTGAAATGGTTCAATTTTAATTTGTTGATTTCTTTTAGCATGTTTATTTTTCCATCGGAATTCTTGTATCTGATTTATATTTTGACATATTTACTATTTATAACTTAACAAATAAAATCTGAAAGATATCGGTGTTAGGGGAATGAGTGCTTGAATGCTGAACAAAAGTAGTAGTTTGGTATTTTAGTGTATAGATTTTCGAATACCTTGTGTTTTGATGTGTGCATCTTATTTGTATAGATATGTGATATAAACACAATGATGTGTTAATTTAGAAATTAGTATTTGATGTGCCTGTATTGAATGAGTGTAGAATCACAAAATGAGTGGTATATTTTCTTATTATAATCTTTCTGTTTGGTAGTTTCTAAAAGTTTATTTTTCTCATATCGGATTAGTTTTGTTAGCAGTGCATGACTGATTTTAAGGCTATTTCAGTCAGAGATAAATTAAGGTTGTGTTTTCTTTGTTTGGCTGAATCTGAAATGGTTCAATTTGAATTTGATGATTTCTTTTAGCATGTCTGTTTTTCCATCTGAATTCGTGTATCTGATTTATATTTTGACATATTTACCATCTAAAACTAAGCATAAATAGAACGGGGGATGAGATATACGTCCAAAATCGCATGATCAACGAGTCTAGAGACCAAAGATAATCTGAAATAGAAAATAAATCTACTTAAAATAAATTACATGTCTATCCTCTTATTCTCTTTGACTGCCTAACCTATCCTAAGTTAAAAAAAAAATAACCTAAAATAAAAGATACCATAATATATAGAGATTCATTACATTTATTTCTTCAAAAACAAACTTTCTTTCCCCGAAAAAATTTGCCTTTTTCGTTTAGCATAACAAAAAAAAGTAGTCTTTTCTGTTTCAAAAAAATAACAAAAAAAAAAAGTTGCCTTTTCCTCAAATATCAAACCAAAGAGATAGAGAGAGAGAGAGAGAGAAGGAAACCCTTATCTTAAACACGACCAAAATAAACCTAACAGAGAGAGAGAGCATCGAGTAGAAGAGAGGGATAATCCATTGTTTGTTTCGTTCATCATCATCAACAGTAAAGAGTAAGTTATTTTGGTTTTCATCATTTTTTACTGTTCCTTCACCTTTGTTTATGATTTAGATTGATTTCTACAACACAAAACGAATTAGGTTTTGATTTTTACAATTTTAACTATGATTTATTTTTCTGAAATTGATTAGTTGATAAGAAATTTCTTGGGTTTAGTTGTTTCGAAGTGGTTTAATGGAAGTTATTTTCAAAACCCTGAATCAGTTCAAAGTGAAGAGTATGTTTCTTTTTTGCATGCAACAAAAAATTTGTATTGTTACCTTGTCTATGTTGTTGTGTAATTTCTTTGAAGAAATTGTTTCTGCTTAAATTTTTTATTGTAGACCGACAATTTAGGATTCTATCTAATTTAAGATTTTGTATTGTAGACTTTCAAGCATAGTGTTAGATCCAGAATATAGTTACTTTCAATAAAAACTTAATATTTTGTCTAGCATTATTAAGTTTCTTATAAAACTTTATCAATGGTTACCTGTCAAACTTGATTTTTTGACAACCATATAACATTACATGGTGTAATATGGGAAAAAAAAATGAGAGAATAAATTGGAATGTAAAAACAATGTCATTTTTTTTGTCTAGCATTTTTGAAGTTTATCATAGAACCTTGAAATGGTTACTGTTCAAAACTGGTTTCATAAGAAAAATGACTTGTTTGACTAGCATTTTTTAGTTTCTTATAGAAACGCATAAATGGTTACAACCCAAAGATGTTGAATTGGTTTGTTGTTTGAACTTTGACAGGCCTGATTGTAGGTTGTATGTAATTTTGCACATGGAAGAACTTTATATCAAAAGATGATTGGACAAAACTAGCGCAAAGGAAGAGGGTGAACTAACTTGGTTGTTGCTGAATGAATCGAAGGATATATGGGGAAAAAATGTTTAAGTACTTTAACTTGTATTTTATAACGGACTATGTGATAAAACGTAGCAAACATGTTTATGTTTTAAGTTTGAATAATATCTTGAGCAGTTATGGGATTATTTATCAATGTTCTATAATACCACAACTATATTATATTTTAGATGTCGTTCAACAGGTTTATAGATACGATAAAGATGTTACTCAAATTTCTTGGACACTACTGAAACTATACAATTATAATACGTGGTAGGCCAAAGGCATGATGAGCTCAAACACTTAATGTTGAATCCATTGATAACATATATAACTAAGGAAACAAATGGTTCGGACAAAAATATATCAAAAATCTGGACGTTTTGATTAAAATATAACAAAGGCTAAAACAAACCTGCTTTGATTGTATTGAAAATTGCTAAATTGCTAGAAACATCAAAAAAATTTTCTAGCATGGTCCAATGAGTATAAAGATACCAGTAAGATGTTGACAAAATTTCTCCAGCACTACCAACATTTTTTAGTTTTTCGACATTTTGTAACTTACTCTAACCAAATACATATGAGTATAACTACGATAATATTGTAACCATTGATAAAATTTAATAGGAAATAGGAAAATCCTCTTGTTTAAATACGATAATCTTGTAACATTGATCAAATTCTCTAAACATATAAAAGGCATAAGTAGACTATTTATGTTTCTAGCAGAATAAGTAAACCTGCATAATCAAAATTTAAGTTAGTTATTATATAGCTGCCGTGCATGAGGCACTATTGTGATAAGCCGGTTTTTTAAACCGACCGCAAACCCTCATTTTTTTGGGTATGTTTCCTGAGCTCTCTCTTCTTACTGTCCTTGTCTTCTCGGTTTTCTCTTTGTTAACGGAGGTAGTGTTCTTGTTTCATCGATGTACTCCATTGGCTCATCATAATTTGGTATTGGGTAGACATAACATTGATAAGTGTTGACGAACGCTTGTTTGGTGAAAATGATAAAAAAAAACTTGTCGTATCACCATCATAATTCTTGATGCACAACATGGCATGTTGACAAGGGATACCATCTATCGACCACCTACCGCAACTACATGTGAGATCAATGAGATTGACAGAGTAGAATACAAATGTAGAAAATGCTAGTAGATGTCACTAGAATCGATAAAATGCTAGTAGAATACGGAAAATGTAACAAAAACAATTTCACCTTATACATTTTAATTACTAAAAAGTATTTGTTAACCTACTGTAACAAATTCATTCAACAGATACTGATAGAATGTAGAATATGCTAGTGGAATCAATAGGATGGTAGAAAAATAGTATTTGCATTTTAACCTACTGCAATAAATACATTCAACAGATGCTAATGGAATGTAAAAAATGTTATTAGAATCAATAAGATGCTAACAAAATAGTATTTGCTTTTTAACCTATTGTAACAAATTCATAACAGATGTTAATAGAATGTAGAAAATGCTAGTAGAATACCGAAAATGTAGCAAACACAATTTCACTATAAAACTTTTTTATGAAAAAAATATTGAATTAATAGAGATTTCAACATTCACTTTTTACCAAAAAATGATAAAAAATGCTACATATAAGTTTTTTGTTAGAATAAATAATTTTTTTAAGAAGATTGTAGTAATAGAGATTTATAGATTCTGACGATCAATTTAAGTTGGACATACCTCACAAACGAATTTGTAGATGTCTAATTAGATCGAGGTAGAGATAAAACGCAAATCACAACTTCATACTTTCTTGAAGTTCAAAGAACAAAAAGTTACAGAGAGAGAAATTCGTTTTTGGGATTGAGCATCTCGTTTTAGGTAAATATCCATTGATTTGGTAAGTTACTTTAATCAAATACAACGGATTTAGAAATAATATACTTTCTTGAATTCAAAGAATATAAAGTTACATAAATAGAAACTCGTTTTTTTGAGAGTGGAACTCATTTTTGTTAAATATCCACTGATTTGGTTAAATATTTATGGAGTTTATGGAAATAAAGATTGATATTAAATATCCAACATAAATATTCTTTCATAAAATATATGGAAAGAGTTATTAACTTAACCAGTATAAACCTTTGGTTTACCAATGGTTAAAAAATATTTATGAAAGGGTAAAAATAAGAGATAATTAAAGGATTAATGCATGGGGCCCACCAAATAGTTAATTTTTGGACTTATTTTACATTTTCGGTTTATTTTGATTTTATTTTATTTATTAATTTAGGAGTGGATAGATGACTCATTACCCCCCTATTTTTAGACCTTAAACTCAAAAATCCTAAATAAAATCTGAATGAAATCAGTGTTAGGGTAATGAGTGCTTCAATATTGAATAGAAGTAGTAGTTCGATATTTCAGTGTATAGATTTTCGAATACCTTGTGTTTTGATCTGTGAAACTTATTTGTACAGATATGTAATATAGGCACTATGATGTGTTATTTTCGAAATTAGTATAGTATTTGATGTGCCTGTATTGAATGAGTGTAGAACCATAAAATTAGTGTTATATTTTCTAATTGGAATCTTTTTGCTTGGTAGTTTCTAGAAGTTTATTTTTCTCATATCGAATTAGTTTTGTTACTAGTGGGTGACTAATTTTGGGGCTATTTCAGTTAGACATATATTAAGGTTGTGTTTGTTTTTTTTCGTTTTTGTGAATCTGAAATTGCTCAATTTGAATTTGTTGATTTCTTTTAGCATGTTTGTTTTCCATCTGAATTCTTGTATCTGATTTATATTTTGACATATTTACCCTCTAAAACTTATCTAAACAAAATCTGAAAGAAATCGGTGTTAGGGTAACAAGTGCTTGAATATTGAATAGAAGTAGTAGTTCGGTATTTTAGTGTATAAATTTTCGAATACCTTGTGTTTTGATATGTGAATCTTATTTGTATAAATATGTGACATAGGCACTATGATGTGTTAATTTATAAATTCGTATTTGATGTTCATGTATTGAATGAGTGTAGAATCACAAAATTAGTGTTATATTTTCTTATTGGAATCTTTTTGTTTGGTAGTTTCTAGAAGTTTATTTTTTTTCATATCAAATTAGTTTTGTTAGCAGTGGATGACTGATTTTAGGGCTATATCAGCAGACATAAATTAGGGTTGTGCTGTTTTCTTTTTTTGTCTGAATCTGAAATTGTTCAATTTGAATTTGTTGATTTCCTTTAGCATGTTTGTTTTTCTATCTGAATTCTTGTATCTGATTTATATTTTGACATATTTACCCTCTAAGACTTAACATAAATAAAATCTGAAAGAAATCAGTGTTAGGGTAACGAGTGCTTGAATGTTGAACGGAAGTAGTAGTTCGGTATTTCAGTGTATAGATTTTCGAATACCTTGTGTTTTGATGTGTGAATCTTATTTGTATAGATATGTGATATAGGTACTCTTATGTGTTATTTTTGAAATTAGTATATGATGTGCTTGTATTGAATGAGTGTAGAATCACAAAATTTGTGTTATATTTACTTTTTTTGTTAGCAGTGGGTGACTGATGTTAGGGCTATTTCAGTTAGACATAAATTAAGGTTGTGTTTGTTTTTTTTCTTATACCGAATTAGTTTTGTTAGCAGTGGGTGACTGATGTTAGGGCTATTTCAGTTAGACATAAATTAAGGTTGTGTTTGTTTTTTTTCTTTTGTGTGAATCTGAAATGGCTCAATTTGAATTTGTTGATTTCTTTTAGCATGTTTTTTTTTCATCTGAATTCTTGTATCTGATTTATATTTTGACATATTTACTCTCTAAATCTTAACTAAATAATATCTGAAAGAAATCGGCATTAGGGTAATAAGTGCTTGAATGCTGAACAGAAGTAGTAGTTCGGTATTTTAGTGTATAGATTTTCGAGTACTATGTGTTTTGATGTGTGAATCTTATTTGTATAGATATGTGATATAGGCACTCTTATGTATTATTTTAGAAATTAGTATTTGATGTACTTGTATTGAATAAGTGTAGAATCACAAAATTAGTGTTATATTTTCTTATTGAAATCCTTTTGTTTGGTAGTTTCTAGAAGTTTATTTTTCTTGTATCGAAATAGTTTTGTTAGCAGTAGGTGACTGATTTTAAGGCTATTTCAATTAGACATAAATTAAGTCTTTGTTTGTTTTTTTACTTTTGTGTGAATCTGAAATGACTCAATTTGAATTTGTTGATTTCTTTTAGCATGTTTGTTTTTCCTCCTGAATTCTTGTATCTGATTTACATTTGGACATATTTACGCTCTAAAACTTAACTAAATAAAATCTGAAAGAAATCGGTGTTAGGGTAAAGTCACCTAGGGTAATGAGTACTTGAATGCTGACCAGAAGTAGGAGTTCGGTATTTCAGTGTATAGATTTTCGAATACCTTGTGTTTTGATGTGGGCATCTTATTTGTATAGATATGTGATATAGGCACAATGATGTGTTAATTTAGAAATTAGTATTTGATGTGCCTGTATTGAATGAGTGTAGAATCAGAAAATTAGTGTTGTATTTTCTTATTGGAATCCTTTTGTTTGGTAGTTTCTAGAAGTTTACTTTTCTTATACCGAATTAGTTTTGTTAGCAGTGGGTGACTGATGTTAGGGCTATTTCAGTTAGACATAAATTAAGGTTGTGTTTGTTTTTTTTTTCTTTTGTGTGAATCTGAAATGGCTCAATTTGAATTTGTTGATTTCTTTTAGCATGTTTTTTTTCATCTGAATTCTTGTATCTAATTTATATTTTGACATATTTACTCTCTAAATCTTAACTAAATAATATCTGAAAGAAATCGGTATTAGGGTAATAAGTGCTTGAATGCTGAACAGAAGTAGTAGTTCGGTATTTTAGTGTATAGATTTTCGAATACCTTGTGTTTTGATGTGTGAATCTTATTTGTATAGATATGTGATATAGGCACTCTTATGTGTTATTTTAGAAATTAGTATTTGATGTGCTTGTATTGAATAAGTGTAGAATCACAAAATTAGTGTTATATTTTCTTATTGAAATCCTTTTGTTTGGTAGTTTCTAGAAGTTTATTTTTCTTGTATCGAAATAGTTTTGTTAGCAGTAGGTGACTGATTTTAAGGCTATTTCAATTAGACATAAATTAAGTCTTTGTTTGTTTTTTTTTTCTTTTGTGTGAATCTGAAATGGCTCAATTTGAATTTGTTAATTTCTTTTAGCATGTTTGTTTTTCCTCCTGAATTCTTGTATCTGATTTACATTTGGACATATTTACGCTCTAAAACTTAACTAAATAAAATCTGAAAGAAATCGGTGTTAGGGTAAAGTCACCTAAGGTAATGAGTGCTTGAATGCTGACCAGAAGTAGGAGTTCGGTATTTCAGTGTATAGATTTTCGAACACCTTGTGTTTTGATGTGGGCATCTTATTTGTATAGATATGTGATATAGGCACAATGATGTGTTAATTTAGAAATTAGTATTTGATGTGCCTGTATTGAATGAGTGTAGAATCAAAAAATTAGTGTTGTGTTTTCTTATTGGAATCGTTTTGTTTGGTAGCTTCTAAGTTAATTTTCGTAAAATTCGGACTTATGGTCCACTTAGTTTCTTCCTTTGTGATTTCTAAAATCAAACTCGGAAAAACTCCGTTTTGGGCTCTCGGATAGCCCGGGTCATGTCGGAAAAAGTGTGTTTTGGGATCGGAAGAAAAGGCAAGAAAAAAAACTCCCTCTCGAGTCAAGGCCCAATGGGTCCAAGTCAAGCTCGGAAAGACTCAAGTCAAACTTAGTCAAAAAGTCCTTTGACTAGTCTTGGTCAAGCTAGTAAAAAATCTGGACTTATAGGATTGGTCCTAGACCAAGTCGGTTGGCTCGGGCTCGTCGCGTACGAGACGCGGTCTAGCTCGGCATGGCCCTAGGCCATGCTCGGTTGGAACGGATTGGACAGGAGGCTGTCTTGGATTCCGAGTCCGAGACGTGCCTGGACGTGCCAGACGCGTCTGGATGTTCCAGTTGCACCCTAGGTGCGTCTGGAAGCTTCAGACGCATCTAGATGCGTCTGGACTCACATCCCTGGTCTCGGTCCTAGGCCGAGACCAACTGGGAATCCCAGACACGTCTAAGACGTGCTGGGCGTCCGAGACGCAAACTTCTCGAACCGTCCTAGTCCAACTCGGTCCGAGACTCTGTTTTAATGGTGTTTAGCTGCTGTTTTTGCACTATTCACCACCCAAAATTCATGATTTTGAAATTCGTTTTTCAAAATTTTTAGTCTGTTAGTTCCGTTTTCGAAAACCCTTTCCAAAAACATATAATTTTGACTATTTTATGCATTGAAACCCTTTCAAATACATGTTTGAAAGTGTTTTAAAACTTTTCAAACTAATCAAAATTTTGCCCGAATCTTTATTCAAACAATTTTATCTATCAATCTAAAGTTCGAATCTAATTCGTTCTAGCCAAAGATAGTTTCATGCGAACGGCTCGTGGTGCCACTGTTGGGAATTACACGTATCTAATACATAACCTAATCATGTTACTAGTGTTGGTAGCGGAATCTCAATCATCTTATGATTACCACTAGGTTGTCCAGGAACTATACATGAACATATCAATGAACTAGAATGAAGAAGAATACCTGGATTCGCTTTCCCACGAACTAAATTCCGACCAGTATTCAGAAGATAAAGAGCTTCAAGTGGAGCTCCTCTACTTGAGACACCGAATTGTATAACTCGAACTCCCTTCTTTTAAGTCAGCTAGGACCTTCTTGAAGGTTGAGATGAAGAATTGTTTTTTCTAGACTTGATAGAAAGAATGAGAACTTTTTCTCTAAAATCTTCTTCTCTCTAAGATGTGTGAGAGAGATGATTTTCTTCTGAGAAAATTCTACACCTTTTCTGAACTCATTATGGGGCTTTATATAGACATTACCTTAGTAAAGTCATACTCAAATAAGGAATCCTAAAATTCCCTTCAGAAAAGATAAGCACAAGTTAGTGTTTAAACTAACTGGGACTCTTTAATATGGGGAAAACCCTAATTAGGGTTTCCCCATGGTATGGCCGGCCAGAGCAACCCTTAATGGGTTTGCTCTGTCCGGCCACCCCTTTATCTAGGCCGGCCAGGGATCTCCCCTTAAGGGAATCCCTGGTTGCCCCTTAAAAGTGAGTTTTTACCTTTTCGGACTTCTCTATCGAGTCCGATTCTTTCTATCTTTTAGACTGGATCATATCCATCTATTTACAAGTTCCCATCAGTCTATTCTCACTGTTCAAGTTACCAATTCTTATGTGTAACCCGTTGTAGGATCCGGTCCATGTTAGTCGCGGATAACTGAAGTGATCCGACAATCGTAAGCGGCTTCTATCTAAGCATTACGACTCCTAATTGAACCGGACTAATTGATCTTCCAATAAAGTCATCATTATCCTATGAGCCAAATCATACGCATTGTCATCTTGGTCGAAGGACATTCCTTCATAAGGATATACCTTCAGACTCTAAGGACATATATCCCTCACGGACACCAACCATACCCATATCTGTCTGATTCCTAAAACTCCCATGCCCCAAACCCCCGCTGACTACCGCCCAATTAGTCTTCTCAATACCACATATAAGATAATCACCAAAATCCTTGTTGAACGCTTAAAACACCACCTCAACCCTAATATCTCCCCCTATCAAGCTGCTTATGTTCCTGGCAGGCAGATCTCGGACAATATAATCATTGGCCAAAAGCTCATCTACTCTTTCAAAAAGATGAAAGGAGCCATCGGTCACTTCGGCCTCAAATTAGATATGTCAAAAGCTTTTGATAGATTTGAATGGGCATTTTTAAGGGACCTAATGAAAAACCTAGGCTTCTCCGAGCACTTGTGCAGTATGATTCACCAATGTATTTCAACTTCCTCTATGTCGGTTCTTATGAATGGACGCTCCGGTCCGAAATTCTACCCGTCGAGAGGTATTAGACAAGGTGATCCCCTCTCGCCCTTCCTCTTCACTTTAGCTATGGAAGGTCTCAGCTGACTTCTAATATCGACATCTGGTCCCGACCACTTTCTGGGTTTCCCAACTAATAACCCCAATCTTATCATCTCTCACCTCCTATTCGCTGACGATTGCATCATCTTTGAAAAAAGTTCAATCGAAAACATTCACAATCTCAAAAATATCCTCAATACTTTCTGCTCCGCTTCAGGTCAAATGATAAATTATACAAAATCGAATATCTTCTACTCCAAAAACTCTCACCTAAACTTAAACGTCTTATCATGCGAACAATAAAAGTCAAATACGCTTCCACTTCGGAAAATAACTGGGAGCTCAGCTTTTCATCGGAGCGCATAAAACCAAGGTATTTAACTCGTTATTAGATCAAATAAAAAACAAGCTCTCCAAATGGAGTCATAACTTCCTCTCCCAAGCTGGCCGTACAGTTGTCATATCAACTGTAGCTGCGGTCGTTCCTCGATACCAGATGCAATGCTTCGCCATTCTCAAAGGCATAAGCAAAAGCATAGCGATACTACAAAAGTCCTTCTGGTGGGGAAAATCAAAAAGTGTATGAACCAAAGCATGGTCATATATCTGTCTCCCAAAGAAATTAGGAGGCTTAGGCATTCATCTTCCTCATCTGGATAATTCCGCTCTCCTCAGCAAACTAGCATGGCGACTAAAGTCCGATCCAAATGCTATCTGGGTCAAATTCCTTAAAGCCAAATACTTCCCAAACTCTTCCACTCTAGGTCCCACTAAAGCTCATCACTCTTGGAGCTGGAAGGTCCTCAAAAAATATTACGATAACATTGATAATCTCATTACGTGGGAAGTTCACACGGGTGATCACATCAACATCTGGTCTGATAACTGGATCCCAGGTCTCAATAACCCAGTCCCTAACACCTATAACTCTAATCTTACCAAAGTCGAGCAACTTATATCAAACATCAATGGAATAACGAAATCCTGAGCACAAATTTCGATGAACCAACAAAAAATCTCATTAAAGCTATCCCTCTTTACAATGAAGGTACGGATCAAATGAAATGGGCTCTCACTGAAGCTGGTAACTTCACGGTAAAATCTATGTATCAACACTTGAGCTTCAACAATAAGACTATCACCTCTCAACCACCTCTACCTTATAACTGGAACTTCATCTGGTCTCTTCCGACGATCCCCAGAATACAACTATTTATATGGAAAATATGCTCAAAGGCTCTCCCGGTCAGGGATAGAATCGGAAAATATATATAGATAATATTATAGCTTGCCCGAATTGCACGGACTCAGAAACTATAGAGCATGCCCTTCTTCATTGCCCTCTTGCAAAAAATATTTGGTTCTACTTTAATTTCCTGTCGTCTAATATTTCATCGATTTCTGATTGGATTTTTTCATGGCAGGATCAGAATCAATCCAGTCACACAGCAACCGATGTTCACTTTTCAACTATCATATGGCATATATGGAATACCCGATGTGACCATTACTTTCAGCATACAATCAATAATACTAGCTCAGTCATAAAAATGATTTTGGCTTTTCCTAAAACCAACAAAAGTATCATAAAATCGTCTTCCAGTCAAGTGGAAAAATGGCAACCACCATTGTCACCTTACCTGAAAATTAATGTGGATGCCTCCTTTACTAATATTAACTCTAATATTGGCACCAGTCTCATTGTTCACAATGGGCAATCTCAATTCATTGCAGCGAAAGCTACATCAACCCGAGCCAGAAACAGTGAAGAAAGCGAGGCTATTGGTATTCTACAGGCACTCAACTGGGCGGAGGAAAATCAACATAATATGATAATAATCGAAAGCGACAATATCAATTTCATCAAGCACCTGAAAAACCCAAGGCACAAAATTCAATGGCAATCGATGATCCACGTCAGGAAAATCAAAGAAATCAAGAACCGTCTCGAAAGCGTCAAATTCAGCCATACCAAGAGAATGCTAAATATTCAAGCGGACAAACTGGCTAAATGGACTCGCAAAAAGAATAGATCTAAGACTTGGATCAATGTTCGGTACTTTTTAGTTGCTCTGTATTGTAATGGTACTCTAGCTTCTTAATAATATTGGATAGTTCAACAAAAAATAAATAAATAAATATTGAGAAATATCAACTTTGAATCTGTTCGCTTTATTTTCTCTCTCCTCTAACTGTTGAATCTGTATTTGATTTTTCCATCTCATTTGATTTCCGTCCAACTAAACGGTTCATCAGATTGTATTGCTAACGATGGTTGAAATTGCCGGAATAAATTCATCAGATTCCAGCAAAGTAACCGGAATCGCTTTGGATCTCTCAGATTCATCATTGGTATCCCAATCGGAACCTCCATTAAAGGTACCTAAGCGTCTCCAACGGAGGCTAATGGAGAGTAAGAACAGTTCCGTCACTACAGCAGAAGAAATTGAAATGAAACTCAAAGAAGCCGATCTCCGAAGACAAGTATAATTCTTTCACTTTCACTTTCCTTTCTTTAACTGTATTTTATAATGTTCTTTGAAAATCTTATTTGTTTCCGAGTTAGAAGATATTTTTTCTTGTGAATTCAATTTAGATGCTAAAATTGTTATTTATAGTTTGCTATTAGGGTTGTCTTTGCTTAAAAGTTTCTCCTTTGAAACATTGTTTAGGGTTTTGAAGTAAGTTTCCATGAAATGCTGTACTTGGGAACTGGTATGCACTACTCAGTAGAATTTTGCCAAATATAATGCAGCAAAATTATGCTTAAATTAGTTTATTAGTAGAAACAGTAAGATTGGAACCCTAGTCTCTCCAGTGGACTGAAACACATGTTATTTAACCAAAGTGAGTTTTATGTTATGCTTAAATTGTTTGGTGCTGTATTTAGGTCTTAAAATATGGAACAATTTGTAGTAAGATTATATGAATCTTCCAAAAAAGGTATGGATACGTTTTGCCACGTTCATGTGGACAAAGTGGTTCACATTATCAATTGTTGGCTAGAGATTGTTGTTTGGTTACTTTGTTATTTCTCGTATTTTTCCTTTTCCTTATGGTTGGTAGATTTACAGACACGGGGATAGTGCATTATCAATCAATTTTTGGTATTTGGGTGCAGCAATTTCATGCATGGTTGTCAAACAAGGCTAGGACGACACAAAAAGTTCCTTCGCCGTCGTCAAAGCAAGATGAAGAGCTTGCCCAACGACTTGAAGGCAGACTTCGTGCAGCTGAGAAGAAAAGGTAAGGTCTTTTTATTAGGAAAATTTGTCTCCTTTTACTTGCTCAAGTTTAAGTTAATGCAACAACTGTTCCACCTAAGGTTCCAATCTAGTTTCATCTCTTGGGTTAATTTACCCTCGGAGTAGAAGTTTGCTTTTTAGGCTCTTCCTACCACTTTGATCATCATACCGAAAACAAAAACTGATGACTATGAGTCTATGACAATTTAGATGGAAGTGCGTACAAAATGTTATAAGAAATATGAGGTTTTCTGCCTATATATATGTATACTTTAATAGCACTTTGTTCTATCTACAGGTTGGGAATTCTGGCAAAGGCTCAGACACGCTTAACAAAATTAGATGAGCCGAGGCAAGAAACTAAAAATAAAGTGGAAATGCGTGTTGAGAAGCGATGTCAAGAGCTGGGATTAAGGGTTGAATCAAGAGTGCAACAGGTAGAGGCAAATCGGATGCTTCTTCGCAGACCTTGTAGGCAGCAAACGACTGCTGTGAAGGAGAAGAAGGCACAGTCCCTATTGCAGAGGATGCTTCAGGAAAGGAGATATAAGGATATTGTGCAAACTGCTTTGTCTCAAAAGCGTGCAGCAGCTTACAAGAAGCGGTTGGGACTATTGAAAACTGAGAAGAGACGGGCATTTGCAAAGGGAATGAAAGTGCAGAGGATAGTTGAGTTTGTTCACCACCAACGAGAGATTGAGAGAAACACTATCAAGGACCGTTTGGAAGATCGGCTCCAAAGAGTACATTTATGAATTGCTTCAAATCAATATGTTATTTTACTTCATTTTTCTGCTTGTATCATTGATTCGTCTGGTTTCTTTTTTAAATAGGCTAAGAGGCAAAGAGCTGAGTATTTGAATCAAAGAAGAAATCTCCAAAGTTCTGTTTGTCTTGATCGAAATAAGATGCACATGCAGGGGAGTCTCCTTTCAACAAAATTGTCAAGGTTAGTAAGTTACTTCATTTGAATAAAGGAATGAAATTTTGGTTTCGGTGGAAATTTTGGTCGGTCCAAAAGTGGAAACATTTCGGTCGGTATGGAAATCTTACAAATCTATAGAAATGATATAAATATGATGCAATTATGTATATTATTATTAAACCATAATGAAGCATGAAAATGATGCTTCTAACGGATTAACATAATATATTAGTTTGAGAACCTATTGTCAATTACACAGTTATATCATGGGGGTTACTAAGATAAAAATCCAGTTAGGCAGTTAAGTCAGTGCGTAAATCATTCAAATAGATTTAAAAAACATCAAAAACCATAAAAATCAAGAGATATCTATGAGAAATGAAGATAAAAAAGATTAAAGAAGAGATATGTTTCTAGTATTAGTTTCTGAAGTTTTTGCTAGATTTCTATTACGTCGGTCAAAATTTCCATCCTGATGGTGGAAATTTCGAACAATTTCGGTCGAAATCCCCTCATTTCGGTGGAAACTATGCAGGAAATTTGGATAGTGAAATTTCATTCCTTGATTTGAATTAGTCTCTCCAATCGTTCTGTAGTGTATTCCCCTCTTTACAAGTGACTAAAATGTTTTTCTCCCAGTCCCGTGCAAGCTGTTTCATAACTTTCATTTAGGGCAATCTGATAACTTTTCTGTTTTAATTATTAATCATATGAACATCGAAAGGTAGCTTACAAATCATTAATAAAAAAGTTACATTTTTTATACTTTTCATCTTCATCTTTTGAGCTTCAAGGTGCTTGTGAAAATTGAGCTGTAAATGACTACATGATTCTTTTCTGCATGTATATCTTTTCTTAAATATCAGATACTATCCTCCTGTTTCTCAAAAATTAGGAAAACAGGTTATCTAAGGTTCATGAAATTAAGTGAATACCATATATTCAATTTGACTCCAATTTTTACCATCTAAAGAGAATTCATATGCTAAAACTATTTCATGTCAGGTGCTGGAGGCGGTTCTCAAGGTTAAGGAAAACTACATTTGCTTTAGCTAAAGATTACGAGGCATTAGAAATCAACACGAAAAATGTCAAGTTGATGTCATTTGAGCAGCTTGCGCTTCAGGTTGAATCAATCTCAGCCCTTCAAACAGTAAAAGCTTTATTTGACCGTTTGGAGAGCCGCTTTACACTCTCACAGGCTACTACTGTTACCAGTACTCCATCTAGTTCTGGTAACATTGATCACATGCTCAAAAAACTTGCTTCTCCAAAAAGGCATTCACTTACTAATGCTACTCGTACTAGAGAAAAGAAAGTAGGACCGACTAAAGAAGGGTCTAAATCTCTAAGTAGGCTAGCCAGGTATCCAGTCAGAGTAGTGCTATCTGCTTATATGATATTGGGATATCCAGGTGCAGTTTTTAGTGAGAGAGGAGATCACGAAATTGTGCTAGTTGAATCTGCAGAAAAATTTGTTCAAGAGTTTGAGTTAATAATGCATATTATATTACGTCACCCCATGCACAGCACCCGTCAGGAAGATTCCACATTGCCGAGTAAACTGACCTTCAAATCCCAGTTGAAATCCTTTGATGCAGCATGGTGCTCTTATCTTAATCATTTTGTGGCTTGGAAAGCTAAAGATGCTAGTTCTCTTGAGGAGGATCTCGTGAAAGCTGCTTGCCAACTTGAGTTATCTATGATGAAGAAGTGCAAGCTAAGTCCAAAAGGGGTTAATGGTGCTCTTACTGATGATATGAAGACTATCCAGAAACAGGTTTAGTTTCACTCTTTGTTTTTGTCCCTACTTTTTGAGCTTCATTTTCTCTTATTTTTGTTGTTTTCTTCCCGTTTTGCTTGAATCAAGTATACTTTCTAGAAATGATCTTTTTTTTTTTTTTTACTTTTGAATGAATATATTAGAAATAAAATATGATTTGGTACCATGGTCTGACTAGGATCACCTAATGCTTAATGTTTAGAAGGTTATTATGCTAATTGCTAAACAATCTAGTGGGATTGCTTTAAGTGCTGGAGATATTTTAGTGCCACAAAATCGGGCCAAGTCGAGGTCTTTGAATGGGTATTATTGTATTAAAGCTTAATTGTTGAGGTATTCTGAACTCACATCTACAACCACATAACCTCAAAATATATTGACAGGTTGCAGAAGATCAGAGACTTCTGAGGGAGAAAGTGCACCATCTTAGTGGTTATGCTGGAATTCAACGTATGGAACGTGCTCTTTTCGAAACAAGGTCGAGATTCTTTAAAGTTAAGGAGAGTAAGAGTTCATTGGTTCCACAAGCTGATCATGAGTCATCTGCAACTCTGCCCACTTCTTTACGTTCTGTCTCAGATGAAAAAAGAATATTACTTGATGCTGGTGAGAGACCAAGTGATGTAGTTTGCTCGCTGTTGAAAGATGCTTCTTCCATACCCACAGAGGCTGGATCGTCCAGTCAGGTCAGAAATATTGATGGTACTCAATTAGGTTCTTCAGCTGGTGAAATGGCGTATGAAAATGAAAAACTTGTGAATGATATTATCCACGGCCATCGTGGTTCATTTCTGGAAAACTTAAACGTTGGCGATCAAGATCATGATGGTCTTAAGGTTAGCATATACTTTACTAGTGACGCTTCGAAACCATTTTTATGAAGTTAATGCACAAAGTCACGTACTGAGTACAAGTTATAAATCCTTACTGCATTTTGCTACCGTCTTTTGGAGCAGGAAAAAGTAAGAACGACAATGGAAGAGGCTTTCTGGGATGGTATCACAGAGTCTATGCGACTAAACAATCCCAACCATGACCGTGTTGTCGATCTCATGAAGGAGGTGAGGGATGAACTGTGTGAGATTGCTCCACAGAAATGGAGGCAAGAGATTCTCGAGGCTATTGATGTAGAGATTCTCTCTGGGGTAACTAACTTCATTCCTGAAGGAAAAATGTAAATTGGTATTTTACTAATATAAATTAGAAATTAACTTTTTTTCCCCCTTAGGTATTGAGATCAGAAACCTATGACATGGTTTATCTTGGGAAGATCCTGGAGTTTGCACTTATCACTTTGCAAAAGCTTTCAGCTCCAGCAAACGAGGATGAGGTAAGGAAGAGCCACGAAAAGTTTATGAAAGAACTTGGAGAGATATCTCAATCTAGAGATAACTCAAGTGCTTCTTTTGTAATTGCAACAATTAAGGGTCTGCGCTTTGTTTTGGAGCAGATTCAGGTTCCATTTTTAGCTCCTCCCTTTCTTATTCCAGATTTTTCTAATCTGTCTTGTTTTATGATCTTATCCCTTTTGAAATGAATTTTCTTGTAGGCACTCAAGAAAGAAATAAGCATTGCTCGTTTAAAAATCTTGGAACCACTACTAAAGGGACCTTCTGGTTTTGAATACCTTAAAAAGGTTTTTACCAGCCATCATGGATTCCCGCATGATGCCTCAAAATCTCTACCGCATACAGCAAGGTGGCTCTTATCTCTGCGTGATATTGCAGATCAAGAATGGATCGAACACAAGGATTCCCTGGCGTCTTTAACAACGAGCAATGTGGGATCTTCTCAAGGTGTCTCTCCTTCGATTACCCTTCGAACTGGCGGCAACATTCCTATGCTGTCGAATAATCAGCTACTATATTCTTCCTCAAATTCTGTTTCAAATGGTGCAGGTTTGGAGTTCAAAGAGCGAGCTAATATAGTTCTTATTCTTGTTTGAGTACTCTTCGGTAATTTACTATAACATTATTGCTTTCTTCTGTTCGTCAGGTACTCAACAACCAGAATGCAAAGGAGAAAAAGTTGATCTTTTCCTGAGGCTTGGTTCATTAAAGTTAGCGAGCGAGATCGAGGGGTTAACTCTGAAGGATTTACCTGAAACTCTTGAGCTTAATCTTTCAAGACTAAGGGCTGTTCAGGCCCAAATTCAGAAGGTCGTTGTCATTTCTACCAGGTAGATGAATAGTTCCCTTCCTCTATCTCATTTACTTAGTGAAGCTCGAGAAAAATAAGTGAGTCTTTTCAGAGATCGAGGTGCTGTTTTTTTCTCTTTCTTGTTTGAATTTGATTCATCTGAATCAAATGGGCCCAAAATCAACCCGGATCGGCCATTCAGAGAGTTAGACATCATGATTCAGACAAATAACCTGTCTGATATCCGACTTAGAAAAAAAACAATCACTACCTCATAGTTAAGTAATCCTCCTTGTATCTAAACGCAACCCCCAAAACTCCAAAAAGGAAACTCTTAATCGATGTATTAGAAGTAAAAAAATAGTGATATTTACGAGATAAACTGCAAGTTTTCTCGAAATAACTAGCGACTAGTGAGAGTAGAATGAGGTATAGTTTATCTTATGTAAGAGTAATGTAACAGTCCTAGTATTTATCTTATAGTTCATTGAATCTGAAACTTCTTAATTTTATTGACAGTATTTTAGTTCACCGGCAAATAATCCTCAGTGAAAATTCAACTTCAAGCTCAGAAGAAATGGAAACTGAACTATCCAACTCCATTAAAAAACTCACTGAACTCTTAGACAATGTTGAAGACGTGGGTATTAAAGAAATCGTCGAAGCAGTTACTAAGCTTTCAGACATAATTGACCCTGAAAAACTACAAGCAAGAAAAGAAGTAATATCGAACATTCTAATCAAAAGCCTACAAGAAGGAAATGCTGTATACACAAAAGTTTCTCGTGCCATATATTTAGCAACAAGGGGTGTTGTTCTGGGAGGAAGTGGGTCTCGAGGAAAGGAATTAGCAGAAACTGCACTTCGACGGATAGGAGCTGTTGTTCTTACCGAACGGGTGATTAGAGCTGCAGAAATATTGATTTTGGTTGCAAGTGTATCACGTAAGGTTCATGGACCTTGGTACGATGAACTTTTCAAGAATGTGGTATGATTATCCATAAACTTGAGGTAATCTATTATTTGCTTTCATTTCTTTGATACTTGAATCGAAAAGATTTTCTGTGTTGTAGTTATACAAAATAGAAATTTACGTATATGTTTGCCACGAATTATTTCACCATGGAAGAAATATTTGCTTGTGCAGAAAGTGTGTTAATGAATAACAATGAAGTAAGATTTGGATTGAAAAACTGTATGTGTCGCTTAAGAATTATTTCACTATCGAAGGATGGTGGTGGTGTAAGAATTTCCATATCTTTGTTTGGCAACTGTCCGACTGCGTGTTGTTGTGTTGTTGTAAGAGCATCTCCAATGCAATACTAGAAATTGAAAAACACAACATTTGAGATTTATTTTGAGGATCTTAATTGTCTACTCAATATTACCCGCAAAGTACCAATTTAAGAAATGACAATTAAGTAATTCTTAAGTTTTTAGAGTGTTATATTGGAGATGTCTTTAGAATTGAGGAAAATTAAAATTTGACACATAAGACAATTTATTTATTTATTTTTGAATTTTGCATTGGAAAGGATTTAAAATTATACTCCTCTTTTGCCACTTTCCAGTGTTGACACTTATTGAATTGGTTTTTCCGAACTGGTGTGGTGGTGCAGAAATGTCTTGTGTTTGGGAGGAGTGCCTATCATTTTCTTTTGAAATAAGAAATTAATAAGGTTCAATGCGAATTAGCAATACAGATTGGGATGTGATAACGATCCCAAAATTCAGTAGCATGATTCATGTATGCTCGTGAGCCACGATATTGTCGATGAAAAAAGAAAATGAACTGAATCAAATCCCTGAATAATGAATTCGATAACGAATGTTAATCATAATTGTCGAACTTTCCAAAGAATTGTGTCGATGGTTCCATTAATTGCATCTTTATTTGCAATCACCTTCAACAATACGATTTTGAATACCCATTCTTTCATATCTTTGGCATTGTGGTTCATGACTCTACAAGTAAACAAAGCGCAGGAGAATCACACCTCATCTGCACCAGATCAATAGATGAAAGTGAATGTCAAGCAGCTTTGAAAGACATTTTGTGGGTGGAAAATCTGGAGTAAAACACTTGCTTTTGGAAGGAGACTCATTTAATCTTAGCAACTTTTTTAATGGCTACCAAAAACATTCCCACTCCTTTACTACTATCTCCTTTTTGCATTTATATAGAAAGTTAAATAGCAAAGCTCATTTTGTAGCTATTAACTCTAGGAAACCTGGATTACCTTACTATCCTTGCTTTCCTAACTGTCTCTCTTCTCATCATAGCATCCGTGTAACAAACCCTTATTTGGAATAGATGTCATGGTTTGACAAGTTTGTCTTGAAAAAAAAAATTTGAAGAAGTTGTCCTCAGTTGTTAAAATCAAAGGAATGGTATTCCACTGGGCTATCAAACAGCCATGGATCAAGAATATAAACTTTAGTGACTCCATTTGTAATTGGGATGCTTTATCAAGGCTTTAAGCTTTCCAATGTATTAACTTGTAATATTATTGAGTTTTCGGTAGCCTTCTCGGCTACCATTTACTCGGTCGAGTAATGAACTATTTTGCCTCTTCCAAAAAAAAAAAAAAAAGATGAGTGCCCGTAAAACTTCCATCAGCGATTTGACTTCTGTTAAATCGTCAATTAAAATAGTTATAGGGGCAGTCACGGAAATCACCACAATAAGCTCCTTCCCTCCTTTATCTCCCTCTCTCTCTAACTTTGGAGATTCAACTTTCGAGGGAAGAAGGAAGAAGCTAAACTGAGGAAGACGGAGCTGTCTCTTCACTGCTAGTGCTAGGGTTTTTCGAGGTCATTTTATGTGTTAGAAGAGTTCAATGGCAAGCTCAACTATTGCTAAACCCAGTCGAGGTCGACCAGTTACTCGGTCTGGTTCTAGTTCTTCATCCAGGTCCCGATCCTCTTCCAACTCCCGTTCTCGTTCTAAATCCATCTCTTCCTCCTCCTCCTCTCAATCTCGAAGCTCCAGATCTCGTAGCCGAACCCCTCCCTCTAAGCGAAAAGGGTACCTCTCTCTCTCTCTCTCTGAGGATAATGAAGGTTCTGAACTATGTTGATTTCCACTGTCTCTCTAAGCCTAAACCTAGATATATTCTAGGTTTAGTTTACCCAAGAATGTAATTATCTTTGCATATTTGTATAATGTGGTCTTTCTTGTTATCTTCATGATAATTTAGTAAATACATTATACACCTTTGACCCTATGTTTCTCTTATTAATAGTCCCACAGACTCAGCAAAGCTAGGTCGCTCACCACGGCCATCGACTAAACGAGCTTCACCACCTCCAAGGTAAATTTAGTTTTTAACTACTGTCTTAGGGTTTGAGAGGGTTCTTGTTTTAGTGTTATCTATCGAACACCCTTTTATCCGCACGCACCAGAAGTCAGTTTTTGACTCGTTCCCACTACTATAAAAAAAAACTATATTCCCTTAATTGGGTTACTGACCGCATCACCTGTTATTTAATTTATGTAGTTGATATAGCAAACTTCTGTTAGGGGTGTTCTTTTAGCTGCACAATTTGTTCATTAGGATCCGAGGGCATGGATGCTTTACGTATTTGTTTTTTTTTTAGCGGTATCGATTGACATTCTCCTGTAAAGATGATTCACAGTTAACTTTTACCTGTAGTTTAGGGGACTGTTCTAGAGAACATATTGCAACTCCACAGAGTTCTAAAATGTAGTTTTGATATATCACTAAATGCATGTTTCTTGCCGATAATCTTATACTACCATTGCTTTCAGGAAAGCCTCCCCGATTCTTGAATCCGTTGTGCTTCACATTGATCAGTTGACCAGGAATGTTAATGAAGGCCATCTGAAGGAGATATTCGGTAAGCACCCCCAACCATCAACACAGGCAAAGATCTAAATAAGTTCACATAAATGGCTGGAACCACAATAATTGTTTCAGTGTCAAAATTGTCACTCACTCATGTGTGATACTGTGATATACTTACTATTTCTCATCCATTTGAATGCTATTGAGTCGTACTTGATCTATTAATTCTGTACCCAGACATAGCTCTGTATCTATTTAGTTTTTAATGTAAGGCACTGGTTTAGGTGGGGATGCGCATCCGTGCTTCTATGTGCGCCCGTAAGCTTATTAGCCTAGTGGTTTGTGTTTATCGGTTTTCAAATTTTGTTTGTAGGTAACTTTGGTGAAGTTGTAAATGTGGAGTTGACAATGGATCGCAGTGTAAGTTTGTAATTTTGTTTAAAGAACTTGTTGTTGTCCTTGTCCATGCATTTGTAGAATATGAGTATGTGATTAATTACACTTGCAGGTTAATCTTCCACGGGGATATGGATATGTTGAGTTTAAGACAAGAGCTGATGCAGAAAAAGCCCTTCTTTACATGGATGGTGTATGGCTTCATTGAATTTGAATTGACAACAGAATATGTTATGTAATTAAAACACATTATTGGTTACAGACCTAAATATCTCATTGGACTTGACACAGGCTCAAATTGATGGTAGTGTTATTAAAGCAAGGTTCACGTTACCCCAACGCCAAAAGGTTGCATCACCAAGGAAGGCTGGTTCAAATGATCCTAGAAAAGAAGCTTCAGAGAAGGACATTGTTACCGATGATGTTGAGAAGGATGCAGCCCTAAGGCAAAGAGATTGTACGTTACACTTTGTTACCAAAAGAATTATGTTTGTTTACTTGTTTTGTTTTGCGTATTATAACCTTGTCTCATTGGACCTCATTTCAGCAGCTTTGCTACATCGAAAATCTATTTCACCACCAAGAAGGAGATCTCCTGTTACGCATCGAAGAGGCGAATCTCCTCAACGTCGACCAGGTTCTCCTCAACGTAGACCAGGTTCTCCTCAACGTAGACTAGCTTCTCCTCAACGACGTCGCGCTGAATCCCCAGTTCATCGTCGAGGGGTATCTCCTTCCCGTCGTCGAGAAACTTCTCCCAGGAGGAGGCCTGCATCTCCTTCTAGAAGACGTTCAATTTCCCCAGCTCAACGACGGTATAGGTCACCTTTACTGTTAGCAACTTCCAAGCCTACTTACTTTTCTCTTTAGTTAACTTTGTTTCTAAAGTTAGGCTTATACTCTTGTTAACAGTGTTTCTCCCCGAAGGATGCGTGGTAGTCCTTTTCGAAGACGCTCTCCCCTTCCAATGAGACGACGGTAAGCTGAGATAAATCACTAAATCTAGGATGTTGATTTTCTTAATTCTGTTCTGTTTTTCAGTCCGAAATGTCTGTTATGATTATTAGGCATAAGTTTGAGCTGTCTACCCAGGCTCAGCTTATAGTTCATATTTTTCTAACATCCTTACTATGAAAGTCCATGATGTGCAAGCTTACTATATGCTAAGTGATACAGTTCTACACTATCCCAGTGCTTAAAAGGAAAGAAGCTATTAAAAGTAACTGCATTTGCTACTAGTTGACATTATCTTGTTAGTTGTTACAATGTTACTGTAAATTGTACATGTGAAGTTGAACTTAACATTGTAAGATATATAATCCAGATACAATTTCTTGTTCTTTAGAAATAAAGTTGTTTTTTTTTCAGTTCTCCCCCTAGACGAGTGCGTAGTCCTCCTAGAAGGTCACCTATCAATCGTAGGCGTAGCCGCTCTCCTATTCGCAGACCTGCTCGCTCACCTTCAAGATCTGTCTCTCCTCGTCGGTATATTTCTAATCATCTCTGATAATGATAATACCATCTGAGTTAGTGATCTAATTTGATAAAGACTAGTTGATGAATTATCTTAGATTTTACATAGTGTAGAAAAGAAAATTACTTCCTAGGCTTCATCTATGTCAAACTATTATATGAGTTTTCAGTTTTTGTGAACATCTTTCATATTTTACAACGTTTCTCACAATGAAGAAAATATCTGAATGAAGTCCTTCATTATGTCACCCCTATGAATACTATATATTTTCCATGCTGTGCCTTGATGACTTCTTGTAGTTGAATGGCAACAAGCAACATATCTTTATAATCAGTTCCAAGTTGTTTGAATAGCTAATCACTAGTTTTCTCTGGAATTATTAACATATGGCTATAGCCTTACTTTGTAGGCTTTAGGGTCCCTTTGGTTCTTTTGAAAATGATTGAATGTGAAAGTCATTTTTTCCTTGTAGAAAAGAAGACTAACTTTTTCACATAAAAAATTCGATTGTTCATGTTAGGTTGGGTTTGGGGTGAGAAAACAGGCTACTACAAATAGAGAAAAAAGAGATTGTGGAGGAGAGGATCAACATTAGTTTAACTGTTTGAAATCACTAAGAGTAAAGGGCATTACTAAATTGATGATGTCATTATTCTTTCAATCTTTATATTATGAGGACCCCCCACCCCCACCCACCAATCACATACCAATTCATGTTTGTTCACATAATTTGATATGAAGTATTTAAATTTAATGAGGCTCTCTCCCTAGTTTGTGCTTTGTTAGGTTTTTTTTTCTAAATTGTGGGCACGTCACTGCCTGATACCACAAACTTCTCGTGTTCATTAGCGGAAATATGTAATATTCTGTATTTAATAATTACAACTACCCAATTCAAATTATCTTCCCCTCTAAACCACTTTGCGACAAGGGATAAAATGGTGACAGGACAGTAATGGGGTAAGTGGGTTACACCACCTTGATTTAGTAATCCGGAGCTATCCTGCGATGACCATTAGGTCCATTACTCAGATGATTGACGGGTAACTTCGATATGTTATTTTTTAGATTGCAAGTGTCGTAATTTTTAAAAGGTTGAAAGATATTTTGTTTACATTTTTAAGTTTGAAACTTTTTTTTGTATATATGTTCTTCACACATGTTGTTCTGTGCCATCTGCCTGAAACAGAGGTCGAAACTTTGCTCAAAGACGTGGAAGGTCTTCATCATATTCCAGTTCGCCAAGTCCTCGCAAGGTCTCTCTCCTTCAGTGTTCTTTTTTATCAATAAATTACAATTTCTCAATTCTATGATATTATCCATCTTAAATTTGTGATTTGTGTGTTCTTAAAACAATCTGTAAGATTATAAATCTGGACTGTTCTTTTTTAGTTAATTTGAAATTAATTACGAATTTCAATCATATTTTGTTCTACAGGGGGTTAAGAAGGTCTCAAGGAGTCGTAGTCCTAGAAGGTAACTTTTCCATTTCATTCCTTTTGCATCCAATTATAAAATAACTTCTTGATTTGCACATGACCTGGCTAGTACAAGATGGAGTGGCATATGAAACTCTGCCCATTTTTGAGTTGGTCCGATGGCTTCTACTAGCTGCTAAAGCTTGAGTAAGAAGCCTCTATTGCTTGTTGATATGAACCAGTAGTCCTTGAATGAAACAATGGTTTCCAGATCACCCTGTTAATATTTTCTAGCGCAACCAGGTCTCATTAGCACCAAGAAGTGCTTCTTGTTTAGACTTTTAAGTTCAATATTCCCGAATTATTGATAATGACCTACACCATTTACTCAAGGTATGATAGCGAAATTGAACTAGATATATGCTGTAATCAGTTACTACACAAATTACTAGTGTCCTGTGTTAATTTCTGTAGATAGGGTTTGTATTTTTGGTTAGGTTTGATCTAATATTTGACTGGAGGTCTAAATTAACGGGAGTCAGATTTCAGAATGTTTTTTCTTGCCTTATGTCTGACTCGTCTGAGTGGCTGCTTTGAGTTGATTTTGGGTCCATTTGAGTCAGACTCAGACTAGTAGGGTGAGTCAGATATTGACAACGAAGAAAAACACCACCTTTGTTTCTTTGATCAGTTTTTAATTTTGAGGTCGACTCTTTTTTAGGGGCGGGAGAGGACGAAGCAGCAGCTATAGCCGTAGCAGCAGCAGCAGTAGATCTCCTCCTCCCAAACCTAAGTAGATCTCTCTCATGACAGTGGATCTGATACCATCATCGATCAGGTGATGACTTGTTTTGTAATGTTCCGTGACTGCTATATGGTACAGCTAAAAATACATCTTCTGGTCATCGCTATGAAGTAATGGAAGTTTATCCTCGTGATTTTTTTTTATGTTTTTTTTTTCAAGTGAAGGATCTTTTGATTATCAATGAGACTCTCAGGTTACTGCGGTGAAACATCGTTAACTCTGTAATTTCTCTGCTTGAATTTACTTGAACTCTTTTTTCATATAATGAGCTTCAACCTTATAGCCGACATTTTTCTTCGATCCTTTGATAACAATCTGTTAGTTACACCAGGAGTGACCACAATCAGTTGGGACTGACTGAACTTTGAAATCAAATCACAGTTTGTTGTGTCTGAACTTATTAGCTTAGTTGACATTATAGAATAATTAAGTTTGTAGGAGACTTGAAGCTCCAGTTACCTGACCTAACTTAATATGTGGATAGGCATTCCTTCAAGGTTTGGACAAAAAATAACTCGGGTATGTTACGACCTACGAGAATCATAGAATAGGAAATACGGACAGTGAAAACAGAAACAAATAAGAATAAAATTTACATTAAACTTTACAGTAAAAACCAACATCAAAACTGAAACCAAATACACTTTCTCTTTGAGCAAAATAAAATACGAATAATTCCCCATAAATAAAATTAATATAACAAATAAATAAATAAAATACCCTTTATTTTCTCTTCAAAAACAAAAAACCAAATCCAAAGAAATGGGTAGCAAATTCAGCATATATCTTTCATTTCAGGTTCTTGAGGTTGAAATCTAATGAATTCATTAGATTTAATCTGAGGACGGTTTGGTCTTAGACCTGTAGAGGAGCTTCTTCTTCTTGGAGGTAGGGTTGTCAATGGTGAGAACAACCTTTCCTGGTTCTCCGATTTTGAAGCTGCTACATAAAACGGGTTCATCGGTAGAAATCAACTTCCTTGTTTTAGATACAATTACTGTATACCCATTTTCAGCATCTGGAATAAATTCAGAACAGTAGGTAACTTCCCATCCGATAACTCGAAGCTCCCAAACAAGAGTGCTTATCTGCAAACCATAAGAAAGATTCAGTATTTGAAATGAACACCAAACTGGTTGTGCCATGCCGATTCGTATCAAATCGGTCGGCTCATGTTTGTTGGGTCGTGATGAAACAGGTCGTTTCCGTTGCGGATCATAACCCGTTTATGAGCCATTTTGGAGATCCACTCAAACAGGTCATGGCGGGCAAGAAACAGCCTGAGATGACCTGATATGGATCTCTTTCAGAGTAAGGGAATAACTAGTAAAAGAATTATGATCTGGGTACTGAGAATACCCACCTCAGAAACAGGTAATTCAACAGTTTGTTTAGATAATGGTTTAATGGTGATCTCTGTAACTGCATCTTCTGTGCTGAATTCCTTTTCGCCAACCTTGTTGAGACCTCCGAACTGAACTGGTACTTGTTCAGGAGCTATATATCTGTTTCCATAATCGAAACGAAATCACATCAGCACAACGAAATTTCGAGAAAGACAGAGGAGAGAGTTTTGCAGAGAGAGACTTACTTGAAAAGGGTTTCAGCAGATCTGGACGGTCCGGCAAAAAGAAACTTGCTCTTGGTCCTTTGAGTCAAGAAAGGACTGATCATCCGATTCACAGCAAGGTACCACCATGGAACATTAATGAAGATCTACAAAACCAAAATAAGATATAATCTAAATCCTAAAACCCAGTAATAATCTAATCTTAATAAATGAAATAATCAATCAATCGAAACTTAAAATAAATCGAATTACCTGTTTAGCAACAAATTCAGGGTAATTATCTTGAAGCAAAGAAAGAGCTTGATTAGTAGCGATACGAAGTTCACTCTTAAAAGGACCAGGAGAGTTCTTCATATCATTGATCTGAACGATCGTCGAAATACCACCTGGTGTGAAATCAAGCTTCCTAATACTCTTCTCCAAGAATTGAATCCTCCATTTCAGAAACTTTTGACTTTTCTCTGTATCAGAAAAAGTTTTCTGATACAATTCCTTGTTCAAGAACTCTCCAAAAACATTATAACAAACAAGATGACCTTCTTTATCAACCCCATTAATGAAAACAACTTTTTCAAGATCAGTACCAAGATCTTCTTCAATTAGTTCATCAATTCCAAATTCTTTCCTCCAACTAACAACGTTCTTAAGCATAGTAAAAGCTTCTTTTACCTTGAAATCTCTAGCTTTGAGAAATTTCAGAAGGATAGTGTCAGTTCTTTCATCAGCTAATAGTGGGATTCCATAGATTGAAACTTCTTCAGGTGGTGGTGGCGGAGCTTGTTCTTCTTCTTCAACGACAACTACAGTTGTTTCTTCAAGAACAACGACTGTATCAGATTCAGTAGTAGTAGTAGCAGGAAGATCAAGTTCTGGTTCTTTGGTTGATTGAACAACTACAATTGTTTCTTCAATTGCTTCAACAGTTTTAGCACCATCTTCATCAACCACAGGAGCTTCCACAACTGGTTCTGGTACTGATACCTCCTCTTTCTTCTCTTCTTCTTCTTTTACTGGCTCAGGAATTGGTTCTGGGTTCGATTCTGGTTCTTTTGGAGTGGATTCAATATGGGTTTCCTCAGAATTTGATTCTTTCTTTTCTTCAACTTCGGTTTTTTTCTCTTCAACTTCTGGTTTTTTCTCCTCTGTTTCTGTTTTTTTCTCTTCTTCTTCGGGTTTCTTTTCTTCTGGTTTAGGAGTAGGAGAGGTGAATTCATGGTTATTAAGAGCTAATTGAATGAGTTGTTTGAATTCATCTAGGGCTTTTTTCTCGGGATCTTCAACTTCAGAAACAATTTTACATTCTTCCTTCAAAGAACTAGATTGAGCAACTTCTTCTGTTACTTGTTCTTCTCCTTCCTTTGGTTTCTCTGTCTCGGCGCCACCAACTACTTCTGTAGTTTTTTCACTAGTTTCCTCAATTACCAATGGAATATCTTTTGTTTCTTCTTTCTTCAGCTCCACCAATGGAGCAGAAGTAGCTTCTGATTCAGCAACCACTGTCACCACCTCGACCACCGCTGACGGTGTTGAAGCTTTGGTTTCCTCAGCCATGGAGAAGAGGAGGAGATGGGTAATGGGTTATAGGTTGATTGATGGTGGAGAAGAGAGAGAGAGAGAGAGAGAGAGAGAGAGAGAGAGAGAGAGAGAGAGAGAGAGAGAGAGAGAGAGAGAGAGAGGGTTGAGAGAGAGAGGGGAAGAGTGGTGGTTTTATGAAGGGTAGGAAGAAGAGGTTCAAAGGTAGGGGGAAAGAGCTGTTTGTAGTTTGTACACCTCGGATGATTCAAACTACAGTCTGTCACCTTTAGAGCCAGCTTGGTAATCTTCTCATCCTGGGTCCCAAACCCTAACTCAAACTTAACCAGAAATTTTCTCACAAATTTCATGGTAGTATTAGTCTGTATGGACCAAATCAAGTTGCATTTCTTTTTCATGCATATGTTTGCATCTGAACAACTCGTTTGAACATACAGACTTCTTACCCGAGATGTCTAGTTGGTGTGTTTGTATGAACATACTGAACAAGAGATATATGTTTACTATAGAGAATTAATTTTTACGTATAATGTTTCATGTTCATTAAATATGGAACGACTTGTATAATATGGATGCGACCAATATTTAATTGACATTTAGAGTAAGATGGATACTCTTGTGCTTGTGGAGCCAGCCTTAAAACTTCAACTCTCTAATTGTTGTAAAATGGACCCACCACCTAACCTATCTATCCTCTCTATAATTGAGGTTTGGTTTCAATTTCTTGTTTTAATCTTTACTTGTTTTACTCTCTAGATTGTATTTAGGTTGTTTATGAATGGTACAATTGGTATTCTAGCCGTTTTCTCTAATTCTCCTCATTATTCTATACTTTGAATTAAAGTTTACTCCAAGGAGTACATTATTAGAAAAGTACAGTTGTTATTTTTGTCATATTCAACTTCCTTTAGTTTCGATGCTGTATCTTCCTTCGGTTTCGATGTTGTATCGATCATTTTCATTCGTTGTAACTACGTCAAAGAAATATTTCGTTTCCTTTTAGTTAGTTTTTTTCCTTTGGATGTAAAGTTTAACTTGACTCAAGCCATATTGAGGGCGTTTGATTCTTCTGATTATTTTTGTCTAAATTGTTTGGATCATAGATTAATGTTGACTTCGAGTCTGATTTATTTGTGATGTTTAAGATTAATACAAGTAAAAAGTAAACGCCACCTTTTTTTTTTGTTAAGATAAAAGTAAGCACCGGCTTAGTGAGTGAGAAAATAATTTTTTTTTTTTTTTTTTTTTGAAAATAGAAAATAATTTTGTTATCAGGGAGTATGATGAACACTGTCCCAAATAGGTGATCATTGGTGTTCATTCTAGTAATGGTAATGATTAAAGAAGTTTGTTTTGAAAAATGTAGAGAGAGAAAATGTGAATAAAGAGTGTTTTATCTTGATGATTAGAATGATGAGACACAGAGAGGAAGAATGGTTGGTGGCCGTTGACAGTTGTTACAAAAGGAATTATTGGAATCTAACGCTGTTTACAACGACCATACATACCTTTATCCCTTCCCTTTTACACTTTTCTTTTCCTAAATTTATTTTAGGGTTATTTTTCAAATGACTCCCTTGTTTTGCCCCATAGTTTGTAAAAAGTACTCATATGATCTCTTTTTCTTTTCTGTCAGACGGCCGTTAACGTCAAATTTTTTATTCCCAGATTATCCTTCCGTGCTGCCAGAACACACCTTTTCATACTGTCCTATTAATCTTTTTTTTTTTCAAAATATTTTCCAAGATTTATTTTCATTTTCAAAACCTAACTACTAAACCTTCCCATGTAAGCCCTAGACTACAACACAATATCTATCTAACCTTCTTGTTTAATTTCATCCGTTCTGATTTAACATCTTGGAAAGAGGATCTCCATTAATGGATTTAATTAACAACGAAAGAAAAGAGGAGCGTCCAAAGTGTTATTCTCTATCTCTCTTTAATTTTCTATTGGTTGAACTCAAGTTGTAAGAAAGACGCAGAGATTACAGGAATCTGACTATTGATAGCGACGATTAATTAGGCTTTACGAAGACTCAATATCAGAGTTGTGTCTTTGTTTTCGAGTTGTTAATGGAATTTACGATCAGTTCTGTGATCGAAGAAACACTAGATATTTCTATCTTCAGCTAACAGTGGGAGATTATTGTTTTCTAGTATGTGGAGTTTTAATTGAGCCTGAAGTTTGTGGAGCTACTGTTGTTAGTTTTGTCCGCAATTTTATCACTTGGGAGAAGACGGTAAGAAACCGTTGACTTGATTTTAATCGAATTGGGGATGAAGCGTAAAGAGGAAAATCTATGGGCAAAGAAGTTGCAAATAGTTTGCCCTTTCTTAATTGTAGCGAAGTTAGAATTTTGTTATGTGATAATAACAACATAAGCTCAGGTGAAGTTTCATACTTCATTGCAAATATTCTTATCAAGGTATCCATTAATTAAAATGTAAATCTTGGAAAAGAATACATGTAGATTTGACGTGATAACTTTAAAAGGGGCCAAAGTAAATCTTTGCAAACTTAATATTATGCGGAAGGATAATGTGGGAATAGGAATTCTGACATTAACAGTATTGTGATGGAAAAGAAGAAAAAGGAACAATATGGATATTTTCGATAAACTAGAGGGTCAGACGGGAAGTTGGTCATCAACTAAGGACCATTTAGAAAATAACCTTTTATTCTATCTTACTTTCTTAATATTATATTAAGTTTCCATCAATTGTGATTCATGGTTTTGATCAATTATGATTCATGCATACTCTTGTAAATTCACAATCAATCACAGCTAATATAGTTAACTTAGAAATCATTAATTAAAATTATTTTACACTAATTTAATCAAATAAACTATCACTTTAGGCCAAGCTATCTGTCTCAAATTTCACAACTTCCAATATTATGACATATATTTTATGATTTAGTATGGAACGAAGTAAATTTGTGAAAAGTATAGATGATTACAGACGAGTAAGGATTTTTTTTACAACAACCCCAGTATTTCTTTTTTATGTTAGGTATGAGTCAATACTCTCATTTATTGGATAATCTTTGATTAGATTGTTGATCACTTCAACAAGGCAAACCAACTCATAAAGAGAGAAAGTCCAGCCAATTTGACAAAGAAAAGGTCTCAACTAGCACTAGTATATCCTTCATCAAAAAAAACTAGCACTAGTATATATTTCCACCTAGCTAACACTACAACTAGATATGGATGTTTGTTTTTTTTTGTTGAAAGATATGGATGTTTGTTGATAAAATAGAATATGAAATGTCAGTTAGTTTTTATCATAAAAAGTTTTTTTGGAAGTAATTATAACACAAAAATAAATGTTAGTATGATGCTCTATATCAAAAGAAAAGAACTAGTAAAACGTAAAAAAAAAAAAAAGAAAAGGACACAGCAGAAGAGAAGTTTCATTATAGTCAGGGACGGATCTACATGCAGGCCAAAGGGGACCATGGCCCCCCTTGACTTGCCGTAAATTGTTTTAAAAATGCTGATTGCTTTCTGATTTATCGTATAAATAAAGTTCGAGTCATACATATAACATATATTTAGCATGGGTGAGATGGTAGAGGTTTGAGTTTTGGACGTGAGAGACCTGGGTTCGAGCACATAGACTTAGATTTTTTACTTTTTTTTTTGTTCGGCCCCCCTTGACTACTACTCCTAGTTCCGTCCCTGATTATAGTAGTTTTGTCATCCTCACGCCAGTCATAATACTCCTTTTGACGAGAGTGTTCTTCCATTTATTTTTCATTAAAAAAAATTACTTTCAAGTTTCCCCAAATCCTTTTTCTTTCTTTGTGAAAGAAATTGGAGAATCTTTAGTACTCAATTAAAGAGAATGGTCTTTAATCCTGATATCAGTTGGGGACCATTTGAATTAAGCTTACCACACAAAAAACAGGGTAGTTGTAGCCTATACACTCACAACTTTTGTTATATGCACACGCACATATATTTTGACTTGAACCAAAATACTTAAGATGTGTGTGTAACAGAGATGGTGAGTGCATTTAAGATTTCCCTATAGTTTTTCAAAGCTTGCAAAGTTAGTTGTCTATGGGCCTTAGCAGTCTATTCTCTGATTTGGGGCCATTAGAAATGGGCTCTTGGTTCATAATGCACATGAAATTTAGGGCATCCCGTTTTGGCTGTAGGACCTTGACCGTCTTTGATTCCCAAGAACTGTATAGGTCGTTTTTTTTTTTGCCAGCGCTTTGGGGAAAGCTAAATAGTTTCCGGGGTGTGAAGACTTGGTAAAAAATTGGTCAATTTTGTTTGACAATTTTATTTAGGGGGAAAGCTAAATACTTCTCCACCTCAGCTCTCTCTCTCCACCTCACCTCACTCTCTCTCCACCTCACCTCTATCTTCTCCGATTAGGTCGCCGGCCGGAAAATTTTCCGGCCGGCAACCATAAAAAAAAAAAAAAAAATTCACTCTCTCTCTCTAGAAACTCCGGCGAAAGGGTTTCCCTTCGTCGGAGTTTCGGTCTGTTGAAGAGAGAAACGAAAAAGGGGGAAACACTCTGAAATGTGGAGGAGAGAGAAACGAAGCCCTAAATTTCTTCCTCAAGCTCGTCAAGCTTTTAGCTTGAAGAGCAAAAAGTTTCGCCATTAAAAAGTTTCCACGAAATTGATGTTTTACCTTTCTAGTAGCTCACTTTACCTAATCGATTCTAATCAAAATCGTTTATGAATGACGGATTAGAACATTGAAAAACCCTAAATTTCTAGCTGTCTTCGAAGAAAGAGATTTGGACTGATACCGAGGACAGTACAATTTCAGAGAAACCCTAAAGTTTTGTTATTCAGGACCAAAGGTTTGATTTTCTCTCTCTAAAATAGAGACCACAACAACTTAGAGAGAGAGAAAAAGAAACTAAGAAAGTAGTGATTTACTGTGAGGGAAAGAGAATGGATAGATCTAGGTCGAAGAGGGTTTACTATTATGATCAAGATTATGGTTCTCAACATCAACCTAGAAATAAACGTTTTCATCACCACAACAATAATCACCATTTTAACAATAATAATCGTCGTGGTGGAATGGAGGAAGATTACCAAAACATCAGGATAGTTCTACTGCTACAACTAGCTACAGAATTCTCTGCCATGATGCTAAAGCAAGTGGAGTTATTGGTAAATCAGGGACAATAATCAAAGCAATCAGGCAAGAAACTGGAGCTTGGATTAATGTTCATCCACTCGTTGCTGATGATGTGGAACGGATCATTGTGATATCTGATGCTAGACGACGTGATCCTGATGGGCGGATGCCGGATCTCTCTCCGGCACAAGAGGCTTTACTTTTAATACATGATAGGATAATAGAGAGTGAACCTGGTATAGGGTTTCATTATGATGCAGGGGATGATGTTGATGGAACTGGAGTGGCAGGAAGAGTTGCTGCTAGACTTGTTGTGTCTAAAGCAAATGTGGGTAGTTTATTAGGGAAAGGTGGGAAGATTATTGAGCAAATGAGGATTGAGACCCAGACTCAAATTAGGATTCTTCCAACAGACCACACTCCTAGCTGTGTATCGATGACCGAGGAGATCGTTCAGGTAAAATTTAAGCTTTTCTTCGATGTTGTTAATTTTAATGGCACAGTTATTATGATCGGAGAAGACAAAGAGGTGAGGTGGAGAGAGAGTGAGGTGAGGTGGAGATAGAGTGAGGTGAGGTGGAGTGTTTTTTTTTATTTCCCCTTAAAATTTATTTCCCCGGAAAATTTCTAAAATTCTACATATTCCCTTTAAAATTTCACACCCCGGAAACTATTTAACTTTCCCCAAAGCGCTGGCCTTTTTTTTCCTCTTTATTTTTTGGGTTATTTTCCTAATGGCCCCCAACTTTGTGACCAGCTTCCCGCCTGGCTCCCTACTTTACGAGAAATACCCATATGGCCCCCTTCCGTTATAACACCGTCACTCTCTCTCCTCCATCATGTTTTCTCTCTCTGCCAAGTCATGCCACATCATCTGTTACGCCACCTCATCACCTTCTCCGGCGAGAGTCGTCGGCCGGCAAATTTCCGGCCGGCGACTTCAAACCTAAAAAAAAAATAATTTCTCTCTTCCTCTCTCTCTCTCTCTCTATAAATTTTTTTTTCTTTCTTTCTTCTCTTTCTCTCTAAAAAAAATTATCTATACTGCATGTGGATAGCTGAATGGAAATATGAACAATGAAAGGAAAAATAACAAATTTTAGAGGGTGGGTTCTGAAATACGACTCCATGCAGAAAAAAGAAATACGATCATTTGCCCTAACACACAAATCCTCTCCTTTCTCTCAAACTTCTCGAAGTCTTTCCCTTCTTTTTTATTATAACACACAAATCCTCTCCTTTCTCTCAAACTTCTCGAAGTCTTCTCCCTTCTTTTTTATTATGGATATCTTGTTCATTTTTCACACAAGTAGATACAATTTCTTTTTCTTTTCTGTTTCTTCCTCTTTTAGTGAGAGGATAGGATCTAAAAAGTAGAAAATAGTTGATTTAGTCAAAATAATTTACATGATTAACTAAAAAAAATTATATCAAAATTCAAATAACTAAACAATGTCATAATAGTATATTAGTATGTACAATTGATGTTGCAATCATATGTCTACTTGTTTCCCAAGTAAATTTATATTTTTTTCAGAAAAATAACTGTGGCCGATGAAATTCATTTGGTAAGTTTTATAGGCAATTGCCAAACTTGTGACATCACCCATTAGTTAAACAAATGGCTTCCTCTTTTTTTTTATAAAAAAAAAAAGAAAATGCATTAAAAAACAAAACAGTTTACAATACACAAAATAGAAAATAAAAATCAAAATTACAGAAATGAGAAATAGCATTAGATAACTTCTATCGGTACAGCATTCTTCATTCTGTAGCTTGCAAGTCCGACAACTCATCTTGAAATAGGTATGCACTTTGAACTTAGAAGTTTGGCTGGTTGAAAGAGAGATGAAACTTGTACCTAACATCCTGTAACATTGAAGGTGGATTAAACAGACATCCACAGTTTCAAGAAGAAACAAGGATGTCTGCAAGAAGGAACCAAAAAATGATTCCGAGTTATCCCACCAGTATTCTTTAAACAAAGAGACCGTACCCGCTCGAGTCCTAATGAAAAGAAACTAATCAGACACCTGATCATTGAGATCACCGCTATAACATGAGTATAGATACAAAGCTAATCCAACAAAGGTTCGCAATTGAATTGCGAATAAGGGTGGAAGTGAAAATGTTAATGAATTTGGATATAGAATTGAATCTATTCGATAACCAAAGACAAATGTAATCAACAAAAAGTGAGTTGGGAGATAAGTAACAAAAAATGGGCGACAAAGGCGGAGATTAATAGTCGAAATATAGTGTTGTCCGGGGTCGAAGGAAAGTTGAGGTGGATGCTTTGTAATACTGTTCTGATCGAGAGACAAAAGTAGCCAACGAATGGCAGATTAATGTTTCTAAACTGATTTCGGTTAAAGCGAGGTGAGACTAGAATGGATAACCGATCAAATTGATCGGAAGTAGGCCGACAATGGGATAACACTATATAAGGAAGAAAAAAACGACCATCGAAATAGGCATAAAGGTTAAACTTGACTAGCCGACTGAGAAAATCGAGATCGGGATGTAGAGGTATTTGACCTCCTACTATAATGTTTGTCGTTCTTTACTCTATCTGAGGTTTGCCTCACGTATGATGAAGTGAAATCAGATAATAGGGATGTGAATACTATAAGACAACAAATCAGGAAAATATCCAGATGTTCACCGATCAAGATTAAGTAGTTCACCGATCAAGATTAAGTAGGCATGCATAATATAGTCATCATAGTATGGAAATCTTGAAAATATCATATATATTCCATAAAGTTCAAAACCAAAAATATAGATTTAAGAGGTTAACGTCCCCGCTAGATGAGATTGATGAAGAGTGGAAGGTTTTACTGCTGTTATCTTCGTTGTTGGTTCTTCTATTATCTTCGTTGTTGGTTTTCCTAGTATCTTCGTTGTTTCTATGAAAGTTGTTGTTGTCCTTTGCTAGTTCAGTGAGTTAGATTGTTGCTGATTTAAGTTATCCCCGCCCCATCTGATTCCTTCTTCCGCTTCCTATTGTTGTCATGAAGTAAGGAAGGAAAAAAAACTTATCTGTGCGTGAAAATGGAGAAGGAAAGAAATACGATCATGAAGTTAAGAGGAAATTGTCCTCCTATCATCATGAACTAGGGAAGAGACAAATTTCGTTTTAGTCATCTAATATTCTAAGGACGTCTACAAAAAGAAATCATCCTTTGAGTGACACACTTGCAAATATAATAGAAAAAACAACGATATTTTGAATAAAACTTGATAGTCACGCTAAGTCAGACAAAATTTTGTCAGATGATGATGAAGTAAGACCAAGCTCATGAACTTGTTATCTTAGATCAGAACAAGTTGATGGAATCTCCTTTTTTACGTCCCCGTGTCCCTCCCGTGTGGTGGTACATGGGACTTCAAAAAGTACGGGTGAGCAAAAATCGAATCAATTGGCCGAACCAAACCAAGTCGAACCGCACCGATCACCGTTCGACTCGGTTCGGCCGAAAAACCGATGAAACCTAAATCGGTCTGGTTTGGCTTCGACTTGAGTTTCTAGAAACCGCCCAAACCGAACCGACCGAACCCTAAGGAAAAATGAAATACTCCCTCCGTCCCAGTTTGTTTGGGTGTTATTCCTTTTAAGGAAGTCCCAAAATGTTTGTCCACTTACTTTAAATAGGACTTATTTATTACTAGTTTTATTGATGTTTCCCAATCTACCCTTACTTTTAATCCTAATAAAAAGTTTATATTGGTTTTACACAAGTTCCAATGTAGTTTTCATTGTAATACTCTAAAGTTAATGTGGGTAATTTAGGAAAAGACGTTTAATTAAGAAGCAATAAATTAAAATCCTTAATAAGTTGGATCTCCCAAAAGGTCAAATAAAATGGGACGGAGGGAGTAATAATTTTGTAAAGTTGGAAAGTGTTAAACAACAAAGGAAAAAAAATATAATACCCCTAATCAACTCTTCCATACTAAGGTTTGTCCTCCTTCCTAGTTGTTGTTGGCTTTACCAACCACAACCTATTCAACTTGATTGAAAAGTTTTAGAGGTAAGTCTTCATTGATTTCTATGTACCACTACCTATTCTTAGTTAGTAACTTAATATTATAGGTCTTGCATTCGCCATTCTACTTCTTTTTTTGTTTGCAATGGTGCAAAAGTTCGATGGACTTTCAATTTTAATTTTCGGTATATGTAATGGTGGAAAAGTACAATGGATTTTTAATTTTTTTTTTCGATATATGCAAAGATATGAATAACATTAGTAAACCGATCAACCGAACTCAACCGAACCGAACCGAACCAAACCGAGTCGAACCATGTCGGCCGGACGAATGATCGGCTCGACTTCGGCCGATGATTTAGTCAAACCGCCACTTGTTGGTTCGGCTTCGGCTCGAGTCAAAACCGAAAAAAACCGACCGTTGCTCACCCCTACCAAAAAGGAAAGATAGTGATGGGGTTTGTCTTGCCTTTGGCATAGCGGGCCTCCCGCTGGAAGGCCGCACGACGAGCTATTAGCCCAATGGTAGAGTGTGCCCTTGATAATTGTGTCGTTGTGTCTGGGTTGTGAGGGATCTCAGCCACATGGATGGTTCAATGTGCTCATCCTCAGGAGGATAGATGGGGTGATTAAGGTGAGATCCAATGTAGATCCAACTTTCTATTCACTCGTGGGATCCAGGCGGTCCGGGAGGGACCACCACGGCTCCTCTATTCTCGAGAATTCATACATATCCCTTGTCAGTTTATGGACAGCTCTGTCGAGCACAGGTTTAGGTTCGACCTCATTTGGAAAATGGAGCACCTAATAATTCATCTTCACAAACCAAGAACTACGAGATCACCTCTTTTAAATTGGATATATGTCCAAGTCCAACGGATCACGCCTATATAAAAAAAAGTATTTTGTTTTGGTTCGACGCGTAGTCACATGTGAAATAGCGGGTGAGATAAATTTAGTAACGCTTTTCCCCACTATCTATTGCATAATGTACAACTTCGAGTTGTCAATTATATTCTTTATGGAAATGGAAAACTAATTGGAGGAATTTCTTACACAAGCATTCAATTAGTTCGAACTTGTTTAGTATTGAATTGGGACCAAGACGTGTATATTCATTACGTATCTAAATAAGAATCAAACTGTCTTCAACCAAAAAAAAATAAAAAAAAAATAAGAATCAAGTGCTTGGGTAACATGGAGTTGGTATTTTTAAGTCTTGAATAGAATTTGGGTTTTAGCGGTTTATAGCATTGGTTTGTGAAATATCCATATTTCAACCGCAGGCAGGGCTCTCTCTTCATTTAAATATCATTCCTACTTTCTATTTCAATCTGGAAATCAATAACTACTCTTCTTTCCCTCTCTTTTTTTTTTGAGCACCCAAAAGAAGTTTCAAAAGATACAAGGCAAGATCTTACTGGTAGTTCTTCTTCTCTGTAAACTAATCAAGTTCTTTTTTTCTTTTGTTAATTTGAATTCAATACCAATTAAGAACTTTGGAATTCTTAGGTTTTGATTCAGTTTTTCTCTTTCTTTCTTTTTTATTTAGAAAGATGGACAAGTATGAGATTGTTAGAGAAATTGGATCTGGAAATTTTGGTGTTGCTAAACTTATGAGAATCAAAGAAACCAAACAACTTGTTGCTATGAAATATATCGAACGAGGTCACAAGGTTTCTTCCTAAATTGAAATCATTTCCAATTTCCTTTCTCTCTCTCTCTCTCTCTTCTCACTCACTCTCTCTGTTGATTTCAGATCGATGAAAATGTAGCGAGAGAGATCATTAATCACAGATCTCTTCGCCATCCAAACATTATCAGATTCAAGGAGGTAATACTCTCTCTCTCTCTCTCTTTTTAGTTGTCTCAGAATCGATTAGTAATTCAATTTGTGATAGGGTTTTTAGGGTTTTAATATGATTTTCTTCTCAGGTTGTCTTGACTCCAACTCATCTAGCCATCGTCATGGAATATGCAGCTGGCGGAGAACTCTTTGAACGAATCTGTGAAGCTGGTAGATTCAGTGAAGACGAGGTCTCTCTCTCCCTCTCTTACTTTAATCATCTCTAATTTTCTTCAAATTTCAGCATAAATTACACACTAAACTAGTCTGAATAAATTGCAGGCAAGATATTTCTTCCAGCAGTTAATCTCAGGCGTCAATTACTGTCATTACCTGGTAAACACAAAAATATCATTTGCTCCATGTTTTTTCGATTTTTTTCTGGATGAATTTGGATTTGAATTTTTTCGGCTTCTTGATCAGCAAATCTGTCATAGAGATTTGAAGCTTGAAAATACTCTTTTAGATGGAAGTCCTGCTCCACGTCTCAAAATCTGTGATTTTGGGTATTCAAAGGTCAGGAACTTAAAACTTTCAGTAAAATTGAATCTATGGGAAAATTTGTAAATTTAATGGAGTTTAATGTGTAGTTCTCTAAAATGAATAACAGTCATCTCTACTTCATTCAATACCTAAATCGACGGTCGGAACACCAGCGTATATAGCACCGGAAGTTCTTTCACGGCGAGAATACGACGGAAAGGTAATATTTTATTTTGTTTTATTATACGTTTTTATTTACTATGCGTGTCTTACCAAGTCATAGCTATAGCGCCACGAATTTATGGCGGAGCCCATATGCGTCACGTAAAATTGAGTTACATAATATATCAATACGAACTTTTTGTTTTTGTGTTAGTGTCGTTATTGTTGGTGAATATTATGCTTTCTTTCAGGAATTGCACAAGTTGGATATTATAAATGAAAAAGTCTATTCGCCACCACTAAGTGACCCCTCTGTTACCTATCCTTACGTTTTATCATAGATTTGTATCTCAATCGTTCGAAAAGAATGAAATTGAAGGCTTCGACCCAAATAATATTTTTCTAAATCTTATAAAATTTTAATGCTCATATCTTTCTGAATATTAGTGGGGAGTTCGTAGAGAAGTCTTATTATTTAGTTAATTAAGTTTTATGTCGGGTTTGACCCAAGTATTCAACAGAACTGATTGACCATCAATTTCAATTGGAATTTTAAAATATTGCACAACTGAATTCAAGGATTGGAATCTTTTGGTCGACAAGTAGTCGAAACCTTATCTTGCAGGATAGAGACTCTTGATGTTTTAAACCTTTATTTTGATAGAGATGGTATGGAAAAAATAATTATCATGAAGTTTTCTAAGTACTGGCCTTTGGTGATCCTTCAAAGGTAAGATACAATGTTAAATGATAAAAGATAAATTTAATATGCACGTTTTTGTTACAATACACACAGTATTCCCACACACAACCCAAACCCATTTTTACTATTTACACTCACATGTTAGTCACTCACCACCTTCTTCCCCAATTGCGGTTTTGTCCTCACCGGCGACTACCACCGGCTCTCTCTCAATCTCTCTTTTCGGCCTCTCTCTCTTTCTTCCCAAAGACACCTCTCAGCCTTCGAAACTGTGTCGTTTTAGGTGCTTGCATTGCCTGAGTCATTGCTTTATAAAAGAATGTAAGAGCACGGTGCCAATCACCTTGTTGAAGGAGAAAGAGTCCAGCCATAGTCTTGGTAATAATTGACCTCTTCGTCAACCCAAACTTCCTATCATCTTCAAGTATCTACAGTACATACACAGGGAACACGGTCAACATATCACAGTATGTAAATATTTATGCATACATATATCTAAGAGGTATTACTTCATTTACCACTATCCAAGTAAGGCTAAAACAATTGAAAATATACATCAGAACTTACATTAGAATCATCCGTTTCGCTAAGTATCCTCCTTTCAGGCTGCTTCCCTTTGGATGTCTTGTCAGGGTGTCATTGGAGAACAAAAGAACTATACTATTGTCTTTCAACCAGAGAAGGCTTGGTAAGATAATCTTGAATTATTTAATTAAGTATCGAGAAATCAAAACTTTTATGTTAGAGAAAGTTCATGTACATAATTTGGCCTACTGGATTAGACATAGGCGATTCTGACAAACCGATAATGCTTAAGGTTTTACCAGAAAAACATGCACCATCACTACGTTAGTAATAACTCCACGAGTAAGAATCATCATACTTAGTTCAACAAAAAGAAAATATTCTTTATTCTCTCTTACATGCGTGAGGCCCCCTATATATTGGCAGAATGGCAGGAAAGATTTTTTACTTACCATGGACATCTTATTATTGGTGTTATATTACTTCAATGCATATGTTTCAGCATCTAAACGTCACGCAAGTAGTCATGCTGTAAATAAGTCCTCATTTTGACTTGATGTAATGGCAGCGAGTCAAATTTCAGTGTCGAATTTGTCACGGATTTTGCCATACTTTCAGTTGTCAACTTTAAAAAAAAATTCCGTTCTGTAACCTTCATGATAATAAAACCTGTTTTAATGTCAGTTCCATTATTTAACTAACCGGAATTCTTTTTCATCCGGATGCCAAACACTCACGTATAATAACGTCTCATATGGCTTAACGAGTTAACGAGATGTGCATTAGTGATCACAAGCCCATGCTCTTGAAGGGTAAACCTTCCATTTTGTCAACATTTAGTTAATATAACTCGAAAAAGAAAGTCGCTGGTAAGTAAGAATCCTTCATCTCAATATATGGGGGAGTTCATACATAATGGAGAGAATAGATAAAATGATGATTATTATCTGCGGAGTTGTCACCGATCCTTCTTTGTTCCTGAACTTAAAAACATTAAGATGTACATCTTTTACTCAGATATAGGCATGAATTTTTTCCGTTATAAAGGTTTTGACTTCTCGATACCTAGTCAAATAATAAGAGATCTTTTGAAACGTTGTAAGAGAAAAAAAGAGTAAAGCTCATGAAGAACTCCAGACAACAAGTATAAGCAAAGAACCTGAAAGAGAATTTGGTAAGCAATCAAATATTAAGATTCGTTGTTTTCAAGTTAGTTTGTCTTTCGATGCATTGTTTTTATCCTCATCACTAATTTGTTTCTTATTTTTTGCTCATTACTAGGCCTTCTCTAGTTGAAAGACGATCGTCTTTTTCGCATGATCTCCCAAGACACCCTAACAATATGTACAAAACGGAAGCAGCTGGAAAGGAGGACATTGAGCAGATTAGATGCTTCTGAAGTAAGATCTTATATTTGTTACCTTATCTTATTTGAGTATCTTTTCATTTTGGTTATTTCTCTTCCATATCGTATGGGTCACTTTTGTGGTTCTCTTTGATGTCATGATCTACCAAAATATGTACTTATTTTCTGTAAAAGACGATTTTAATTTCATACAGCCCTAGATATTTCGAGGGGGAGATCAACTTGTTCTATATGGATAACTGTGTGTTTTTGCATGGCACACAATTAATGGAACAGGGATACCCCCTAAGCACTAATGCACTATCATGCCAGTCTGACCTGAAGAAACTAATTATTTGGAGAAACTGATCCACATCACGAATAAAAAAGCAATTAGGTTGAATCACTTACTTGCCTCCTGACGTCCATATATTAGTTTATCTCCTTCCTTTAACTTTTAAGGCAAAGCTATCCTGTAACGGAATTTTTAGATACAAATAGTAATAGTTGGGGAGGTTGGGCGCACTAGTAACTCCAGAGTTTCATCGAGTTCATAGTAGAGTCACAGGGAGAGTTGCGAACACCCAAACAGTCCTGAGTATGAACACTCATGATCCTAAGTAGACGGTGCCATGGACATTTGTAAAATTGTATATGTTCGATTAACATTAGACATTTACATATGTTTTTCTTTTGTTCGTAATTTGTTTTTGATGTCATTAATTCTTCTTTGGTGTTTGATCACACAAATGCTTCTGTTGTGACAAGATTAAAGTTAAGAAGTGCTTCCTCATATTAATGAATGGCGGTTCTTGTGACTATAGGCCGATTGTTATAGCATTACTGAATCTTATTTTTCGAGTTGATTTCCAGTTTTGTACATAAACATGGTTGGTTATAGAAAAACGACATTTTTAGTTTCAAAATTCTTGTAATTGTCTTCTCGGTATGTTTTACGTTTTTGTAGTCGGCTGATGTCTGGTCTTGTGGAGTAACCCTTTATGTTATGCTGGTGGGAGCCTACCCTTTTGAAGACAAAAAGGACCCCAAGAATTTTAGAAAGACCATCGGAGTAAGTAAACCTCGTTTTCCTTATTTAGTTACTCGTCGACTTCATAACTTATCTAAGTAATTGTTATTTCACCTTCATTCTTGCAGCGAATAATGGCTGTTCAGTACAAGATCCCTGATTATGTTTATATATCTCAAGACTGCCGGCATCTTCTTTCTCAAATATTTGTTGCCAATCCATCTCGGGTATGTCTTCTCCTGAAATTCTGTATTAGCAGGTTCAAATAAATATTCAATTTTGTTTAGAATAGACGGTTCTGGCCAGTTTATGATTCAGAAAAAAGAACAAATAACGTAACTCCAAGTATTATAAGATTCCTCCATACTGCCGATGAACATGTTAAGAATAATGACTTAACTTTCATACTTCTGTAACTTAATTTTCTAAATTTTACAGAGAATCACTCTGAAGGAAATCAAGAACCACCCATGGTTCTTGAAGAACCTACCAAGGGAGCTAACTGAGTCATCCCAAGCGACATACTACCAAAGAAACAACCCAGCAAGCTTTTCTCTCCAGAGTATCGAAGACATAATGAAAATCGTCAAAGAAGCAAGAACTCCTCCACTATCATCCAGGTTTGTTGGTGGATTCGGATGGGGAGGAGAAGACGACGAAGAAGAAGTCAAGGAAGAAGATACAGAAGAAGTCGAAGATGAATATGAAAAAAGGGTGAAGGAAGTTCATGCTAGTGGTGAGTATCACCTCACTTAAAGATGGTAATTTTCCTCATCTTCTCGTTTATCATTTCGTAGAGAATTTCCTTTTAAATCTTAAGCTGGTTTTGATTTTCCGAGTGCTTTTAATGTTTGTATACTATTAGTTTGGGTTTTATAATGGATTGTAATTTGTATAATTATCAGTACTTGCTCACTCCTGTAAGCAGAATGTATTATGTTAGTTTATATGTTAATGAGAGTGAAACAGAGTTTGTTTTCAAGACTAATCTGACATGTTGTCAAGACTAAGATGAGAGTGAAACAGAGTTTGTTTTCAAGACTAAGATGGTTCTAGTTGTCTTAATCTGACATGTTTGAGTCTGAAATTCGAAGGAACCTAAATTTAGCCCGAATAAGATATATTAAACCCCTTAGGCAAAAACAAATATTCTGAAATCTAATTCCAATCAATTGACGCATTAAGACAGACTTCTAGAATTGGTGTAGCTTGTTGTCAGAATTCTACCTATGGTGTAGACAATTGAGACAGATTTTCAGCTCCAAAACTGTTATTTGAACAAACAAACAAACAATAAGTATTCCCATAATAATTTGTTATACGAATTTGTATCTGTTTATCCCACATGAACCGCATGAGTATGAGAGAACCGAAAGATTGCAGAGTGTATACAAAACTATTCTTTGTGGGAATGTGTGATGTGAAGTGGTTTTCAGTATCAGCTAGATTGTCCCGGGCATAGGCACCAACTAGGTCCATTTTAAAAGGATATTCAATGCTGCACAGGCTTGAAACTAATAAATTGCGTAATGCGGCGAAGTTCTTTGCTCATTTACTTCCCACTGATGCCCTTCCTTGGAATGCTCTAGCTTATATACGATCGACAGAGGAGGATACAACATCATCTTCTCGTATCTTTATAAAAATTCTATTCCAGGTGTCTCAGCTTTCAACTAACAAATAATCTAGTGAAATGGCTAAGTTTTATGAGTGTGGAATCTAATTAGGATATGATTTGTAAATGACAGGAATTGATTTCAACAAAAAAAAATGACAGCAATTGTCTGAGCATCTTGGAATGCGGTTGTTGAATGAGCGACTTTCGGATCCAACGATGCAGGAGTCGTTCGAGTTCATATTCCCCAAGGGTAATCCTAGAAACACAAGATTCGCTATTAATTTCTTCACATCAATTGGTCTTGGTGGTATAACAGAAAACTTGCGTGAGTACTTGAAGAATATGCCTAGATTCATAATGCAACAAGAGAAACGAGCATCTGAATCTGATGATGGTGGGTCCTCGAGTTCAAGTTCTAAATCAGGACCTGAATCTGAGTCAAGTTCTGAGAGCGAAAAGGAGCACAAGAGGTCTGATTAAGATTTTTTTTTTTTTTTTGATGAGATAGGTCTGATAAGATGATAATCTATTATGAAAGAAATTATCAGAGGCGAAAAATTTATAATTAGGTGTGATTGATATAAAGTAGAATCTTTTTTCCAAATAGCTTCAGATTGTAGACATATATGTATAGATGGTTATTTTTGCATATTATATACATCACACCCCCATTATATATCTATGAATGCTAGAAAATTTTATTTCCAGTTTATACACTTGAAGAGATTTCAGTATTATTCGTATCAGAGCCCACATTTTGATAGTTAAATCAAGTTACAAATTGATGATGGTGTTGGATGATGGTGTTTAGCCACAAAGAAGGTCGGAAATCGTAGACTTCTTATGAAATACAGTTATTTAAGTTCACCTATAGGTGTGATAGCAACCACGGAAGGCATATCCCTAGTTAACCCGTAGTGGATGGCGTACATTCTTCCTGATGTTCTTTTTTTTTTTTTTTTTTGAATTGTTCAGCGTGTGTCTCGAGCCCTTGACCTCTAAGGTGGAAGATTATATCTCTTACCACTCCAACCAAGGGTTGTTGGCTCTTCTTGATGTTCTTGGTAGCCACCGTTGCTCGATAGGACTGAAATGACATAGCTACTCTTTTGCATCAACCCTTCTTGACCACAACAAGAATACTCTTAGGAGGACTCTGTTTCGTCTATGATCCAAAGTTAAGTTATTTAAACCAGGATACATCACAAAACTACTATATGAATGATGACAATCAGTTTCGTGATAGTCACAAACCAATATATTAAACCTGCACAAGTTATATTTCATCTCGGCATAAGTTGATACACGTTTTAAATGTAAAAGTTTGGACTTCTACATTCGAAGTTCTTTGTCTTTTTTGTTAGTTTTCCTCCATTAGGGGTGGGGGTGCTTATATAGACTTCCTCTTCACCAACACAATATGGTCCAATCATTTGCTCGCTCACCCCTCCAACGTCCATTATGTCGTCAGACCATCTCCATCTTTTCAAACTTGAAGCTCTCTCTAGGAGCATCTCCAATGCAAGACTCAGATTTTAAAATCTAAAGTGTCTCCTAGGACTTTATAGGTTTTTCTTTAAAAAAACTCTCGAATGCAAAACTCAATTGAGATCTTAAAGCTGGTCATCCTAGGTCACATTATTACTTCATCCTTATTTATATTAAACTATTCTTTGACATAGATACTCACACACACACACACATGTATAATACATTACGATCTTCCTTAAGATAGTAAGAAAGAAAATACTTTTCGGCAATAACTTAAAATTGAAGTAGAATAGACCTAAACAGAAAGGAAATGCATATTATGACTTTCCTAATCTCTTTGTAACGTGTTTTGATAACTAAATCCAACTACTTTTTCATCTCCATATAGAAAATCTTAAAGTCAAAATTAGAACTCTTCCCTTTTTTGGAATAGACTACGATAGTCATTGAAATGACATTAGAGCAAGTCCAATCCCAGCATGTCTTAGGCCGAAAAAACCACTTTTTCACCTAAAATTATTGGCCTCAGCTCAGCCTCTAAAATTCAGCTCCAGCCCCAGTCTCTCTTGAGGCCGAAAAATTTGTTCATGTGGGAAACGCGTGTGTGGACTTTTAGTTGGTGTGCGAAGAAAGTGTGTGATTTTATGTATGTATAAAACACGTGTTTGAACTATTTTCGAAATAATATTTTTTTTTTCAAGGTTGAAAAATTATTCGGGGACCGACATTTGGTGGGATATATTTTAACTATTAATATTTAAGTTTTTCTAGAATTTTAAAAAGAATTAAAACTAAGTAAAATTATAAAATTATTATTTACATTAAAAAAATAAAAAATAAATAAATTGGAGAAGATCCTAGCCGTTGGATTTCATCCAACGACTAGGATCACCCCAACATGACCGTTGGGACTCCCCAACGGTCATGTTGGGGAGCCTTCAGTCTCCCCTAACATTAGGGGCGACTGAAGGAGGAGCCCCAGCCTCCGCTCCAAGCGGCTGGGCTTGGAGCGGGTGGCTGAGGCCATAATTTCAAAATTATGGCCTCAGCCGGGCTAGGGCTGGACTTGCTCTTACTACATCAACAAGATGTAATAACCATGATAACTGTCAAATTTGAACTCTTAAAGATACGATCTTAAAGTCCGACTAAACTAATTTATTTATAACTTTTAATAACTCACTTTTTCAGGAAATCGAACTTGTGACATCCAGAAATTTGGAGTATATGGACTTCCATTAGTCATTACAATGTGGACTCTTTCAACATGAGGAAGACCCAAAATGAAGGACTTGATGGTTAACTGACAGTTAGGAGAGTATAGTCAAAACGGTCAAAATTTCCCACCCCAACTAACTGTTCCAACCTAACCAGAAAAAAAAGGAAAGTCTTCCAGATCAAGAAAAGGAATGTTAAAAATAGAAAAAAATCAGATCAAATCTGAAAATCAGAATTTCACTTTATAAATTCACAAGTTGTTGATATCACAAACTAAATTACACAAATCATAACCCCAAATTCATCATTATCATCATCTACTAATAAGATCAAAACCCTAAAATTCATGATAAAAGAGGAGTCTTTGAATCAATTGATTGATCAAAAAAAATTTCATGATTTTCATCACTTACCTCAACAACAACACAATTCAATTCATCAAAAACAAGATCATTATCATCATCATCAGCAATAACACAATCGTAATAAACAGATTGAATAACTAGATCAAGTTGATCTTCTAAATATCTTTGTAATAAACCTCCTTCAATCTCTTCTTCTTCATCTTGTTTGTTTTTTGAATCTTGATCTATTCGTCTTCGTCGAAAACATAAGTGGAAAATACATAACCATGGAAATATGAAACAGATCAGAGGAATAAGAAATGGTGAAAATAGAATTAGAAATATCAATCTTCTTTTTCTTCTTCTCCACCATCCAAATTTCATTATCATCGTCGTTGTCGTCGTCGTCGTCTTGATCAGTGATCACAATCACAGTTGATCCATTAGGGTTTCAGTTTCTTAATTTTGTGAAACCCTTGTCTCTCTCTCTCTGATCTGTTCGTTTTCTTTCATTTCCTCTCTCTCTCTAAACTCTGTTTTCCGTTTCAATTTTCCCCCACCACATTCGGGAACATGTCGTGTTGGAATTTAACTTTTTAAAAGAAAAAAGAAGAGACATTTTTAATGTATAGTTTAATTTGTGGGTGGTCCACCACCATTTGGCTTAGTGGATGAACTCCTCAAGTTACTAACTTTGATTCACATAGAAGTCCAAATCTATTATTTATTGAACTTGGGCAGAAAATTTACGAATAAGTGGGCTCTGATGTCCCGTATGATACTATGATGGTCTTAACCGTTTCTATATGGTCTTTAGAATCTAAGATGTCTTTGCGATGGTAGTTATTGAGTTTATCTAAATTCATGATTTATTCATGTCATGTAATGTTGTAATGACTCTTGAATCCATATCAAAACAAAAAAAGAAATTGTGGGTGGCCAATTGCTAACATGGCTAATTGTTTGCACTATTCGTATTTCTTGTATAAGGTCCTAGACTAATCTCAAATGAAACTAAAGTCAACTAATGAGATGATGATACAAAAACAAATACTTTTCAAATTTGATTAAAATTAATTACACCTTCCACAACTTCATTTTTTTTTTTTTTTTTTGAGAATTCGACTACGGTCTACGTTAGTCGTTACAAGGCATTGATGCATCATGGAGATGTACTGAGCACGATAACCGCCTACAAGGCAACTGCTTCCACCGAGACTCGATTCCACGACCTCATGGTCTTAAGAGGGGTGTCCATCCGTTACACCAAAAGGTGGTGGACTCCACAACTTCATTTTGTGTCTTCCATCATATAAACATTTTATGGGGTATAAAGAGAGTGTAAATTGAACAAAGCCAACGTTCATTTAGTCAAAAAGTTCCTCTAATTATATTTACAATAAATAAGAATTTCTAACTTTAAAATCTTAAAAGCAATCAACCGATGTTGACCAAAAGAGAAGGTCTATGTGTCCATATCTTTTTATTTGCAAAGGAATGCATGAACAAATGAAATTTATGGAGTGACTTTGGAGATATTTAAATAAAAATGAGCTTGCGTTTCGTGCTGGAAAGTAAGTTGGAATCAGAAATAGAAATTTTGTTATTAGAAAGAAATGACTTCTTATATCTCGCTCTTCATCAACCAAGACAAAGTAACCACAAACTTAAAATCTTACCTATTGAATTTAGATGTACGAGATTAAAACGTGAAAATTGATTTTGATTAGTGGTGGCCAACGGTTCGTGCCGTGGCGGCACGACCAGTTTGACAGTCGTGGCGTGTTAGACACGCCACAGTCACGCCAGGCACGACTTTGAGCCGTGTCGTGTCGTGTCGTGTCGTGCCTAGACTACAAGGTCTTGGCATAAAAATGCCCCAGTCGTTGCCATGCCGTTTCCGTGGCGGTCCCAGCCGTTTCTGTGCCCGGTCGTGGCTAATGGGCCAGTTGTTGCCAAACGTAACAAGAGAAAGCACTAAATAATTTCTAAGTCAAACGTTGTGATATTTGTTTAAACTCTACAATCTATGTTTATTTTATTACTTAATAATTTTATTACTTAATAATTTTATTAACTATTAATTTTATCAATTAACAACAACTTTTAACAAAATAACAGTAATGTTTTGTAAATGAAGTATTCGTTTCTAACGGGTTAGCGTGCCGTGACGGGTTAGGAACGCCACGGACCGTGGCGTGTCGTGTTTTCGTTCCTAACGTGTCGTGGTTGACGGGTCTGGGAGCTTAAAATCCCAGACCCGCCACGGCCCGCTTGACCCGTGACGGGTCGGCACGACACGGCACGCGACGTTCCGTGCCGTGTCGTGTTGCCTTATAAACGGGTTGTGCCGGTCCGTTTCTGTGCCGACATAACCCGTTGGCCAGCACTAGTTTTGATTGAACAATTTCTGTTAGCTAAATTTAAGTACAAATAGCATGGTTGAGTTAGAAGAACTAAATCAAGGTTAGCTTCTCTTTCTATTATAGGCAACCTAGCTCCTAAATTTCGACAATTGCTCTGACTACAACTCTATTTATTTTAAGAGACAAGTCGATTCCCACATATTCAGTACATGTTATCCCCAACTATCAGTACATGTTCTCCCCAACTATCTGATCGTGATTATTTGTCTAAAAGAGAAATCAGAGAAAAAAAAATGGCAATGTTTTTAAGACAGGTCTAAGATCGATTCACTACCTCTCTACTTTCCACGTTGGCAAATGACATGTCACGTAGAATTAGTGATCTGGTTGCGGGTTCTTAGATCCCTGCTTTACAAGTTTTGTTATTCCGAATGAATGAATTTCTGAAATATGGACGAAACCTAGTGCTTTCTAAAATTATTTTTGACTATGGGTTGTTATCTCATGTAAACGAAATCAAATTTCTTATACAAAATTGAGAACGTTCAGTTTTGTAATTCTATCAACACGTACTTATAGACTTGTAGTTTTATCTTCATTTTCTTTCTATATTATTCTTCTCATTTCTGAAATTCTGTTCTTTTTTGTCCGATTTACTAATAGGATACGTTACATAAGACGACTCGAAAATAGGAGATCGGCGGTCAAGATAAGTTGGAGAAATAATATACGTGTGTAACATGTGTATGTACGTGACGGATCGAGAAGACGAGATCCGACGATCAAGAAGAATTCAGAGTATTGAAGATATTTGAAGATATATTGAAGATATATTGAAGATATGTGAAGATTTTGTTTCTTATATTCAGAATATCTCTTGTAACTATCTATAAATAGGAGAAGGTTCTAGGATTCAAACTCATCGAGTTTATGTCTGACCAATGTAACCGATCAAACCCACGTACAATTGTATGTGGTGAATTATAATAAAAAGTTATTTCTCCGTGGACGTAGGTCTTGAGTATTCAACCGAACCACGTTAAATTATCGTGTCATTTCTTTATATCCATATCTCCGATTATTATATAATCGTGAATTTAACATTTACTAATCTCCCATTTTTTGTGTTAATTGTGAACGTCCTTCTATTGGTACTTGTGTTCTACTTTATTTTTTATGACTTAAAAGGCCATCAAAAATATGTGATTAAGGTTAAGCTATGAATACTTGCTCTCAATGTCCAATCGATCAATATTTGAATGTTCAAGAGAAACCTAACGATGCAAAAGTCTCAAAGACTAAAACGATCGAAGTTTCAGGTGGTTGCTTGTTTCTTAACCTTGGATGGTTTTAAAGCCGTCTAAAATTTCTTGCTCATTTACTAATACTATTTTTTGGCATGAAAGTCAGCTATAAACTATCCATGCCACTTTCATGTTTATTAAACACTAAGGACATAATGGTAGGTGTAAGTGGAGTGTAAGAAAAACTAGCTATGACTCCAAAATCATAATCACTTTTTTTGTTGAAAGAAAATCATAATCACTTGATATGTGATTTAACCAACTTGTGGTACTTGCAAGATACCCTAATCCTGAAAGAATATTTTTCTCTTTTGTGATGATGACGTGGACATTAAATATCCTCATTCCCATTGATAAGCTTGTGGCAACCACAACCAGTGATAAACATGTGAACAAACCCATTCATTGGGTAACCCTCAAAAGGGATAAACCAATCCATCACAAGCTGCCACGTGTCACGATAGAACACATTATCCTGTATTTATTAAAAGCAATACCCACTCTTGTGAACTAAGAAGAGAAACCCATTCTAAAGTTCTCATACCAAAACTCAAGAGAAAAAGTCTCTTATTCCTTAGCAAAGAAACCAACCAAAGAAGAAGAATGGCAACATTTGCACCACCTTCAGGCACAATGGTGAGCACATCCTTCATCAGGAGACAACCCGTAACGAGTCTTCGCTCGTTCTGCAACGTGGGTCAAGCTTTATTCGGGCTAAAAGCGGGCCGAGGTAGAGTAACAGCCATGGCTACATACAAAGTGAAGTTAATAACACCTGAAGGGCCTCAAGAATTTGATTGTCCAGATGATGTTTATATTCTTGACCAAGCTGAAGAGGTGGGAATAGATGTGCCATATTCTTGTCGTGCCGGTTCTTGTTCTTCTTGTGCAGGCAAAGTTGTATCAGGAAGCCTTGATCAATCGGATGGAAGTTTCCTTGATGATGATCAAATTGAAGAAGGTTGGGTGCTCACTTGTGTGGCTTACCCAACTTCGGATGTCGTCGTTGAGACCCACAAGGAGGAAGAATTAACTGCTTAATTTTGAACAATTTGTGATGTGTTTCTCTCTTAAGACAGTATTTCATGGTTTTAATTGATTAATTTGCCATATTGAACTAAGTGGTGATTTGAGATGAGCATTTAAGCTTGTTTTGTGTTTTGATATATACTATCAAACTTCATTGCTTTAGTTTTCATATTACTTTATCATAATGTCCTTCTTGTATTACGTTTTTAAGTATAGTTAGCTTTTTTGTTGGAATTGGACAATGGTTTTGTAGGGGACTATAAATTTCTTGGACGTACGAAGAATTTGGTCATGCTTCCTACCTAAACAAAGCAGACTTCACCGAAAGATGGAGTGTTCATTGTCGAACTTCTTAATGAACATTTGAATTCACGAATTCGTTGTTAGACGGAAGTTTGTTCCTAGTCTCTTTAGCAATTGGAACTCTACAATCAATATGTGGTTGTTATTTGATATACAACCTTATCCTATCAATTTGATTTTTTTTGGTGTTCTTTGTTGGTTGATCTCCATTTACTTTGGTTAAGATGGACATTTGAAGCCCAAATCCAAATTAGAGAACTGTTCAATATATAGCATTAGTTTTTGGAAAGTAGACAAGTCTTTATAAGTTGGTTTTGAAGACAAATTAGGGTTAGTAGCCTTTAACATGGATGGCCCTAGAGCTAGTATTTTAGAAAAGATGATGGATTATTCGAGCATTTAGGGAGAGCGACGAGTGATTCCAGTCCTACAATGAGATGACATACTAGCATTAGGACGACATTATATAAATTCTGGAGTGATTAACCGTGAGAAAAAAATGCAATCGAATTCTTAGTATTATAAACTTAGAAATGATTGACTAATCAAACATGCAATCGATGGACGAATATGTATTTGAGAAAACAATGCTTATGAAAGTAAGGCCCTAAACTTATCAACATTAAAGCTATATGTTGAATAGATGAAGGAGAGGCATTAACGTCATTCCATGCTATTAATCTGTGTATACACACGTCCAAGAACAATTGAAAACATTAATACTCTTAAACACTGAATGCTTCTTTTGCCTTTCAATTATGTAAATAGACGATCTAACTGTAAGGGCTGGCAAGATGCTAGAATAGTGGTCATTTGTATTGCTCCACCTCTTCAAACCTGCAATGCCGGTATTGATTTACATTGCCCACAAAAGAACAACTCACTCTTTGAGTCTTTTGTTCTCGCCACTTAGTAGTTCATAAAGGAGTGGGTTGGCACGAAAACGACAAGGTCCAATGCATTTAGAAATGTTAAAACTGTAAGACCCATTTTTTGAAGGTTGGAATAGCACGCCACAACCAAACTGGTTGGGCTTGTAATTTTTGTCAAGCCAGTCCGTTTAGCACAACCCAATCTATAGTGTGACATAGTCCACCAGGAGAGTGCGGACCTCCATGAACATCACACATGTTTGGTTGGACGAGTCAATCCTCTTAGTAGTGATTAATTTCAATGAAAGACTTAAAAAAATCCCATGTCGTGAGCTCTCATAAAAGATAATAGTATGTGGGATTTTTATAAGCTTCCAAACTCATCCAGGGGTGAATTCGTGAAGTTAGAGTGGGTTGCATAGTCTGACAGGGCCCAACAACAGTACAAACTCGTTTTAGTCGTTGTTATAAGTTGGGGCAGACCCTGCCAACAGCTGGTAGCCTAGTTGGTAAGTGAATTTACTCTGCAATACCGACGTACCAGGTTCAATCCCTTGTGCAAATCCTGAAATATTAAACTTGGGTATAATAAAGTAATATCTTTTAACTTTAGGCTGTTAACTCGTCGGGCTTTAGGCCATTAGTTTCGTTACCCATTAATTTCGTTACGCTTTAGGCTCGTAGTAATTCGACACTCGGCAGTTATCGTGCTTATCACATCGTATCGATGTATCAATACCTTTGTAATGACCATTGTAGTCAATATTCAGAAAAAAAAATATTTGGTACAGGCCCAAACATTTTTTTTTATCTTACTACGTTGGGACACGACTCGTTTCTTGGCACCACCTAGGGGTGTACTCGAGTCGAGCCGAGCCGAGTAGTAAGATGTTCAAGCTCGGTTCGTGTATTTGACTGTCGAGCTCGAGCTCGAGCTCGTTCGAGTAATTGTCCACTTGTTCAAGCTCGGTTCGTATAAGTTTGAAAGAGCTCGAGCTCGCATTGGTTTAAGCCCGTTTATCAAAATACTTCAAATTAAACTTTCTATATCATCAAAATACTTCAATGATTATTTGTCACATACAATAATAATGATTAATGATTCATATTACGATAATTTTTTAATGGTTGATATTTCATGTACAAGTTTCAATACTAATACGTAATTATGTACTGTACTATTATAAGAGTATGTTAAACGAGCTGTTCACGAGTAGCTCGTGATACACTAAAGAATGTTCAAGCTCGGCTCGTTTATGTAAACGAGCTTGATTTTGAGCTCGTGTTAAGCTTGGACTCGTTAATATTCGAGTCGAACACGAGCAATAGTCGAGCCGAGCTCGAGCAGCTCGTTAAGAGCTCGGCTCGTGTACACCCCTAGCACCACCAAATGGTTTTGCGGCGAGCGTGACGGGCCATCCAGGCACGAACGGCCCATTGTGAACCGCACCACTTGTGACTTCACTTGGACTTTGGATTTAGACTGCCCATACAGGTAACCTACCTTCATTTTTCTCTCTAAAACCCTCCGCTTACTCTCGTAGTCTCATAGTCCATCAGACATTTCTTTGTAAAACCCTAAAGGAAGAGAAGTTCTCTCTGCAACGAATACCTAATATCAATGGCGTTATCTTCCCTCCGTCTTCGTCGAGCCCTAGCCTTTTCATCCCCTTTTTTCAGAAACCCTCGTTCTTTCTCTTCAATAACTTCTTTTTCTTCTTCGTCTTCTATTTCATCTTCCAGTACTGTTCCCCAACATACTAGAAATCATAGTAAAATTCAATCACACTCATTTCGATCATCTCTACCGTCTTTCTCTTCAAGGTCTTCATACAATAACAATGATGATGACAAGATATCACCAGACACCATTCTCTTTGAGGGTTGTGATTATAATCATTGGCTTATCACCATGGATTTCCCCAAGGATCCCAAACCCACTCCTGAGGAAATGGTTGAGACTTACGTGCAAACCCTAGCTAAGGTTGTTGGAAGGTAAAATTAAGAACCTTTTGTCTTATTTATTGAATTAGATTAGATTTGGAGGAGAAAAAGAAATAATTTTGAAACAGACATTCAATTGGAGCTCAATAAAACCCTAATTGGTAGACATGGAATTTGGGTTCTGGTTTTTGTGCTGAAAATTTGTAATAAGTGTATTTAGACTATGAAGAATGTATTGTTGATTCTCAAGGGAAATGGGTTGTTATTGTATTTTAGTTGATCAATTTTGCTTGTGAAGTATGTGTTTAGTGAACTTTTCGGTGCCATTAGTTAGCTAGCTCATATTCTGAACTCTGAAGGAGTTCTAAATGAAGTTGTATGAGGACTGAGCTTATGATTTTATTATTTTGAACTACTCTTATATGAAGTCTCTTCAGTTAAGGGTTCAGCCTTTCAGGAGCTAGTGTTTAGGTCTCAAGGGGTCTTCTCTTCTTTGTTAAGGGACTCCGTTGATTTTGTACAGTTTCTCTTTACCATTATAGGATTTGATATGTCAAATATGTATCCATGATCCATTCTGTTCTTTACTTTTGTTTGTTTTTTTGTACTGATTTAGACATACGGGATTCGTGTACTAAAAGGAAAATACTATATTCCTCTAATTTAGTGATGATATTTCTGAGTAATAGTATGTGGTCAGTGGTAGACCGTTGCTACCCAAACCTTGCCCTCTATCACACTCAAACAATTCTACGCTAGACGGGTACTCTTAAGGAAGTGCGACGAAAGATATGAATACATCATATTCATGTTTTTTTGTATGTCAAATAGAAATAACTGCTGATCATTTTCTTCTCTTTGTTGTTGAGATTTGAATTGCGTTACTGTATAGAATCAAATGTCTAGAAGCTGAATAATGTGTTGTACTAATGTAGTGTTGAAGAAGCAAAAAAGAGAATGTATGCTTGTAGCACTACAACGTATAATGGATTTCAGGCTGTTATGACAGAGGAAATGTCAGAAAAGTTTCGAGGTAGAATTCTTATAAATTAGAATATTTTAATCCTACTATGTATGTAGATATATGATTGGAATTGTGTTATCTTATACTTGCTTTGCTTGAATCAGGTCTTCCGGGAGTTGTTTTCATCTTACCAGATTCCTATATCGATCCAGTGAACAAGGAATATGGAGGTAACACTGCTGAGATTTCTTCCTAATGCAATTAATATCTACTTCCATCATGTTTCATGTTGCATAAGAAATACACTTGCTTGTTGGTTCACTGTGTAGAAAACTACATACATTATGAGGATTCCACGGTGCAACTATAATGGTATAGCCTCATTTTGGGAGAAAAATGTTCTTGCCCTGATTGCCTTGTATAGCTAGTACAGTTATCAAGTTGCTACTTTAAATATGCTCTCAAATTTTGTAACTCTTTTCGTTTATGTGAAGAAGAAACACATCTTATAATAGGGAAATTTAGATAAGCAAACTGGGGAGACGGAGATTAAGCCCCGTTAGCAACTAGACCAACTGAACCCCACCATTTCATCTGAAACCAAATGTCAACTCAAGATACAAACCCTATATACTAAGATCTCTATTTTTGTGTTGATATGTAACTTTTCTTATATGCTATGAAATTTCCTGTTTTTCCTGAATTTTGCATGAACCTTTTCTATTAGGGACTGAAAGAAACTTTCTACCTGTACTTTCCCCTTTATGCTCGCGATATGCGTCTGCATAAATATATAACCTTTATGTTTCTTCGATCTACTATAATAGGAGACAAATATATCGACGGGACAATCATACCAAGGCCCCCTCCTGTCCAATACGGAAGGTCTCAAGGAAGGTATGGTGATCGGAATCGAAATTATGACCGGCCAAGGTACGACGGGCAGAGAACCCCAATGCCGATGCAGCAAGGAAACCAACAATACGATCGCCAGGCTCCTATGCAAGGAGATGGGAGAAACCAACCGTTTGATCGCCAGGCCCCTATGCAAGGAGATGGGAGAAACCAACCATTTGATCGCCAGGCCCCTATGCAAGGAGATGGGAGAAACCAACCATTTGATCGCCAGGCCCCTATTCAAGGAGATGGGAGGAACCAACCATTTGATCGGCAGGCCCCTATGCAAGGAGATGGGAGAAACCAACCATTTGATCGCCAGGCCCCTATGCAAGGAGATGGGAGAAACCAACCATTTGATCGCCAGGCCCCTATGCAAGGAGATGGAAGACACCAACCATTTGATCGCCAAGCCCCAATGCCAGGTGTCGGGGGGAACTTCGGAAATCAACAAAACTACACGCCACAACCAAATTATGGTCATCCAGGACAAGGAGCTAGGGATTCCATGCCAATGGGTGGTCAGGACTATGCCCCTGGAGGTTTTGGAAGAGATAATAATCAAGGAGATAGAAGAGGTCCAGTGCCTCCTCCTAACTTCGGTGGAGCTGATCGTGGAAGTTTCTCTCAAGGACAGAGAGATTTGACACAAGGGGATCGAAGGGTTTACACACCTGCTGGGCAAGGGGATTTCCGCCCGCCACCTAGCGGTGGATATGGGCAAGGAGATGCCTCTGGCTTCAGGCAAGGTTATCCTGGACCTGGAGAAGGACAAAGTTTCCAACAGGTTCAATCAGATGGCAGACCAGGATTTGAGCAAGGAGGTTACAATCCTATGGGACAAACAAGAAATGAACAAGTATGAACTCAATTCTCTTATTTTCCATTTCTCATGTATGCACTCGAGTTTACTCGTCGCTTATCTGTTGTCTAATTTTAAATCTTTGATCGGGATTCACTTTGGTAGAATCCTTTTCTGTACTTGTTTCCTATGGTTATTTTGACATAGGAACTAGCTATTAGAATTCTTTTACATGATTTATTTCCTTGCCAAAAGACACTTGTTGCCTGATAAGTAACATCCGTTGGTGCAGGGTCGATACTGAAAATATTTACACGCATGCTATGAAGCGGTGGAAGGAAGTGAAACTCAGAACTGTCGTACAGATATCCGAGACTACAATAATCGGTTTGGTTATTAGCATTTCTGTGGTTCAGTATGTCATCTTGAAACTATCTGAATGATCTTTATATAGGTTTTTCCGTCGTGTGATGGTGTTATGAGTACATTGATGAGATTTTGATCCATGTAGTTGGCAGAAATAGTAGAACTGAGCATACTGAAAGTTGAATCTAAACCAGATTATATATTTTCTAGTACTTAAATTTCTTAGGTTTCCTTTGGGTTATGTCCCGAAAGGCCCCCTACTTTATATCGTTAAATGTTCATTAATTAGTCATCACTTCTCTCTCCTCCATCTCATTACCTCTGTCTGTCACCTCATTTTCTCGCCACCTCATCGTCTTCACCGGTAAATGTCGATGGCCGGTCAATTTTTCGGTCGGCGACCTTCAAACATGAAATATAATGCATTTTTCTCTCTTCTTCTTCCTTCCTCTCTCTTCTCTCTATTGTTCCTCTCTTCCTTTCCAGTTCTCTCTCTTCTACTTCTTCCTCTCTCCTTTGTTTTTTTTAACCGTTTTGTCCCTAAAGAATAACTTTTAACTGCAAAATAGGGGAGAGAGGAATGAGAGGGAGAGCGATTTTCTGAGTTAAGTTTCTCTTCTTCTACTTCTTCCTCTCTCCTTTGTTTTCTTAAACCTTTCTGTCCCTAAAGAATAACTTTTAACCGCAAAATACGGGAGAGAGAAACGGGACAGAGAGTGGTTTTCTGAGGGGGTTTTCTCACAATTCCTCAAAACTAATTAGCTTACTGATTAGAAGTTGTATATTGATCATGACCCCCCTCCTCAGCATGCTTTATCAGGAAAGTAGACGGGCCAACCTGAGTAACTAGGTCTAGGGGTGGGATAACGGCCCGGAGGCCCGATACCCGCTTGGGTCCGCCCGGGTCCGTTAGGTACCGCGGGTACCCGATACCCGTGACGGGAAAAGCCCGGCCCGCCAGTCGGGTAGTTAGCAGGCGGGAAATCGTCATATCCCTTTGACCGGGTGACCGGACCGATTAACCCGTCCGATTAAAGACCGATGGTTAATACCGATAGGCCCGACTATTAAGTACCGAAATAACAACCTACCTCGACCGATAGGCCCGTCATATCCCTTTGTAACTAATATACTAATATCTCACTTTTCCCTTTTGTTATTTTAAATACCCACAATATTGTAATGTTACTTTTTTTTTGTTGAAAGCATTAGTCTTACATGTAAATTGTAAGTGACCAAGTCTAAGTGGTATTTAAGAGTATAAGAATAGTTAATGAAATCTAATTTTAACTTTTCATTTAGGTATTATTTAATTGTAAATTAGGTGGTTTGGCCCGATACCGTCCGACCGATAGCGGTGAGTCCCGACCGGTCTCTCGGTCACAAGCGGGATTTGGTCAATGGAAATGTTGATTTTGACCGGACCGGACCGACCGAGTAAATAGGCGAACATTGATTTTGAGTGCCCGACCGAGACCGACCGATGAAGTTAAGGCCCGCCGTCGTCCCGACCGAACCGATTCCCACCCCTAACTAGGTCGGTTCGCAATAAAGTAAGTCTAACATGCTTGAGTTCAATTGGCATCTCTACATGGAGCAATATGCCAGGTGCAAAACAATCATAGTTCATTCGCGCAATTATCAAAAATAATATTTTTGTTGTTGTAGAAGAGATCATATTTACTTATACTTTTTATGTAACTTCAAACTGAAACAAGTGATAAATTTTATACATTTTTGTAGAATTATATAGGTGAGATAGAGAGAGAAACAAACTACACATGACATATAATACACAACAGATTATTATTACATGACACATAGCACATTACAATTAGGTCAATTAATGTCAAATATCAAAAATGTTTTTAGTTTGACCTAAGTTAAAGAACGTTAAAGTGTAAGTCTTGGAGTGAAAAACAAAGAGGAAGTACAACAGTACCTATTACATTAAAGAGAGAGAAGAAAAGTTAGAGAGTAGTACAACGGTACTATATATTCCCTTCTTGTTACTTAGTAAAACTTTTTTAGCTATAACTATTGAGCAACAGATAATATTTGGGGTTTTGGGTAAAGTGAGGGGACGGTGCCATCGCACCAGACGCACCCCTTTACCCACGCCTCTGAGCAGAGTTCTGAAAAATAGACTATGTTAGAGGTAAAGTATAAATTGGCATTTGTGTTTGTCTGAATCTGACTCATCTAAGTTTGACTTGTGGTCTAGTGTGCAATAGTCCAATAATCTTATTTCAGATAATAAACTCTTAATGTAGACTACTTTCATGTTTGATACAGATGGACCCAAATTAGGCCGAGCTCAACATTCACACAAGTCACATAGACAGATGGCAAAAAGAAAAGACAAATTCAAATTAGATTTTCTTTTATGAAGGTAGGCATTCGCTAATATTTATTAAGAATTAAAATTCAACATATGTTATAGCTTTGTCCGTCGCCAACTGACTTACAATGCAATTAAGGATATTGGGTAATTCCTGAGTCTCATTTAAATTTAAATTGAACGCAAATTTTGCTAGTATATTATGAACTACTTGGTTCACCTTTTTCGGACAGAAGGAACCCTACAAAGTGTCGAAGGAGGTATTTGCGCTTTTGATATATGCCACAATGTTCTTTATCTTCCAAGGAGAGGTTTCACTTTTATTCGAGCAAGCATCAACCACAACCTTTGCATCAAGCTTCAACGATATACTTCTGACAACGCCTTTGATTAGCTAGATGCAATGCTAAACTTGCCGCCATTGCTTCCGCCTGTAATGCATTCATCACCATCACCACTCTAGTTCTGGCTGTTGTGAATGACCCATCATTGTTTCTTCCAACCGCCACTATTGCCGCTTTACCATCTTTAAAAGCAGCATCAAAGTTGAATTTCGTCACTTCAACCATGGGAGTAGTCCATACTTCATCTCTCTCATTTGTTTTTCTGTCCACCGCATCATCCTGTTCAGTCTCATTCATGGAGAAGTCACTCATCATGTTTATAGCTTCCCAGACAACCATCGATTTATATGGATTGATCCCTTCAAATACCATCTTATTCCTAACTTTCCACAAAGACTACAAGGTATATATCCTTGTCTTAATCGAGCAGTCAGTGTCCTCTCCTGTGAACCACCACTCACTAACTATGTCAATGAAATTCATCGGTCCTTCCATGTTAAGTGATAATCGAGAACAACTCTAGACCTCCTTAGCAAATTTACAATTTCTAAACAGGTGCTCAATATCTTCTACTTCTTCGTTACACGTAGAGCATACCTTTGAAGTTTCATCATTAAATTGAAGGGCCCTTAGTTTCGTGGACAGAGCTTTATGAAACTGTCGCCAAAGGAAGAATTTAACCCGTGGGACCACCTTCAATTTTTCCAAAATCTATGCCAAGTCATTAGGCAATACCGAAATCTGTGATGATGGGGCAAGTCCTTCTCGATAGACTTGTAAAGTGATTTTGATGAGAAGGACCAATTTTGCGGATGTATCCACAACCACAACAATTTACCTTTCGTATTTAATCCATTCAATAAAATCTGCATAATGGCCCGAACTCAAAGTTCATCAAAATAGCCGGAGTTAGACAATCACACTTAGAAAGAAAATCAAATTCCACCTTAGTTGAATCGACTCTTCCCAATTCTCCAACTCTTTCTGTTCCCAAGCTTGTCCCTAAAGCTTCTTTATAATGTCTAACATCGAATTTCGTTGAAGCCGGATGTTGGTCCAAAGTTCTGTGGGGGGTTGTCCGTAGCTAAGGTTGGGGTTTCCAAAACAGCAGGGTGCCTATATAACTTAGTAACCAATCTGGTTTTTGGTGGCCAAAACTGTGAGCTTTTTCCCAACAAGTTTGTGAAATCAAACTTGGAACAAGGCTTAAAATGTGAAACCTCAAATCCAAGGCAATAGAAAGTGAGTTCATCTCTTGAACCTACCTCCTCCATTTCCTGCAAATTATCACAGCAAATTCATGGGACTATATTACCGGCGAACAGTAACAGAACCTCAAACACATCAGTTTATACCTACTCACCAGAATACAACTTATAAAAACTTATACACAAGATAGAAGGAATACAGAATAATGCATATTATCAGTCAACTTCGGAAAAAAAAATATATAAAAAGGTAGTTTTAAAGGCGCCCCCATGAGGAATTTCAATGTTTCTTGCTGATGCCCCAAAGAATACATTCAAATTATGAGCTTATTGTACACCAAAATTAATTAACCGGCAATGATCCACGAGAACAATCAAATCAGGAACTCACTTCAACAATCTGAAAATTGAACTTCACATAGGCAAACCCAATCAACTCGGAGTAGAATCGCTTACTTCACTTGTTGAGCTACGTCCATTCAACGAGACGCCTTCCATTTGACTAGGCAATGCAGAAACGTCGACTACATGGTTTTCCTGGAAGAATTTCTCTCTCTCAACGCGTTTGGCAGGTGGTGGAGGAATCACGACAACAGGGTGTGGTGGAGGAAGAGGTTCGCTACTAGATTCCTTTGGCTCTGAACCCGTTGGCCTTATGATTGGGCGATGCAACCGTTCCTGTTGAATTCTTCCAAACAGACTTCCGGGTGCTTTCTCCTTGTGCTGATCTTCATCTTCAAATTTCACACGACCTTTTCCTTTCTGAATTCTGTAAAATATTACAGAGTAGGAGAGCGATAAAGGAAACAATCCAAAATTAATTTTTTCCTTAACAAACCCCTAGCATTAAGAAAAATACCTTCGGATAAGCTGGTCGGACTCTTCTTCTTCCTCACCTGATTCTTCATGAACAAAAGGAGTGGCAGTTGATGCAGGACGAACTGAAATAAGTGCATCATGTCTGGAGAGTACTTCTTCCAGCTGCTCATTCAATTCAATTGCTTGAGAAAGCACCTTCTCATTCCTGAAGAGATTAAAAGGCAAAACACCAATGTCATACATTTGGGACTATAAAAGTTAACAAAGTTTCATTCATAGTTGGTCTACTAAGATTTTGACAATGTTCGAAACTAACTTATACTTGATAATATAGGAAAAAAAAACACCTGATTTGGGTGGTAGAAAAGGTTGATGAGTAATGGATAGATGTTATTCTCTCATTGGTACGTTAGACATGACATTCCGAAATCAGTTCAAAATTCAAAATAAAATTTTCACAAGCCGCCAAACTATCATCTAGTCAAACTGCAAAATAACTTGAATGTTGGACTGTAGTTGGACCTTAAAATAGGCTTGGACTCTCCCCAGAGTTGTTGCCGTTGGTTGATGACAACTAAGAAACCGAACCGTTCCGTATTCTATGGACAACTACATGCATATTAGGTCAATAAGATTACGGAATTTGATCCAAGAAGCCAGTTAATGTTGTTTCACACTTTTATATGATTAACGAATTGAGCTGAACTGAAACAATATTCCTTTTGTTTTCCTAGGTCTAGTGTCTGATTTCTTGCACCCATGAAAACTTTAATCAAGTTTTTCTAATCATAAAATCAAGTAACTGACAAACTATAGACAAATTAAGAAACAATGACAGATAACATCTAAAAAAAATAAGCTGGTAACACCACAAGGTATGCAACAGAAGCGCAATTCAAGTAGTAAGAATAGAGTATTGAAAATGAGAGTTCAACTGAATAGCTTTACCGACAAGTCAGCACAACGTGCATTACTCGCTGCTTTTGAAATGAACACTGTTCTACAAGATCAAGTGTGAACTCATCCTTTGCCCCCTGCATTTCGATAAATAGCTTATTAGTCAACCATATGAACAATTTTGACGCTTACAGCGCTTGTGCATACGACGAGTTCGTTAGACAATTTTGAGGAAGGGAGTCAAGTACATTAAGGTTTAGCTATTGGTGAAAAAGCCAATACGGAAGCAAAGGGGCATATTGAGCCTTTTCTAACATAACATAAAATAGGCATAGAACAAACCAAATACAAACTTCGATTGAAATATTCTCATCAGTGACCAATCTGATATCTGAAGATGGGTAAATTTATAATGTCAAATAGAAGTTTCATATGCTAGGCACTTCCTCCTGCATTGTTTAGGAAGACGTTCCAGACCTGGATTATATTACACAATACCTTCTCACATATTACTATATTAGCTTGGCCTATTGGATGGACTTGCAACATAGATTGGTTAGACTGAGAAGCCTGGGGTGGTTTAGAGTACGTGCCAATGGAAAACCTTGTACACTACACTAGGCTAGTGGGCCTTGGTATAGTAAGGATATATAGCTGGTTGAGCCGGGTGTTATTTCCATGATGCAATCTAGAAGAATCTATCAAAGATGGTGATTAAACAGGGGTTCCACCTAAAACCCCTTTGGTGGGATTTCTGGGATGCAATGTGTGGTTCAAGTTTGCCAAACACTATAAGTCTAAAATTGTGACATCTGCATATCACTTATTCAAACCCATACCTCAGGATGCCGGAAATCAATAGCACTTAGGACTTCTCTCAGAAGATCTAGCACAGCACGAGCCTTTTGAATAATGCTGGAAAAATAAATTTTATTAATTATACTAGTTTTTACGAGGAAGTAAACCAACTCCTTAGTAAAATTGGTCAAATACAAAAATTGACCTATAATATGGAATGCATTAAGATCTTGTGTTTCTAGAATGTAACGTCAAGACCAAGTTCAAAACTACTTACAACTTATAGTGGAAACCAAGTTTTACTACTATCATGTTACAAGTAGATACTACCATAAGTATTAAAGTATAAACAAAACTACAAAATAGAAAACGAATATACGGCTAAGAAAACATAGCTAATGTGCAAGAATTGTGAAAAAAACTACGTAGAGTGGATAAGAAACCTACTAAATGTTATTTGACGGTAGAGTACCTTGATTCAGGTGAATCCTGAGAACCTGATTGTTGAGCAACTGCTTTGCCTTTAGAAGGGACAGATTTGGCTTTAGATGAAATACTTTTATGTGGCACTGGAGTAGGATCTGGAGGGAGAACATGGGGTGTTTGAGGGAACTGTATTCCTGCACTCTGTAAATACAAAAAGAAAATATTATCGTACTGACATGTGCTAAGCCCACAAACATCAGAGTGCATAGGTCCTTTGGGGATCTATTTTGATAGGTGGGAGCCAATGAACAACAACGAAAAAGAATTTTGAAAGTATCTTGAGGTAAGCCCCCAAAAAGTATACACCTTCAATAAGACTACTTCCTGGGACTATGAGCCAAGAAATTAAATTTTGAAAGGCCGAAATATTTCGATATCCATGTCTACCGAAATTTCCATCGAAACGGAAATTCAAATGCTTTCTCTTCACAATGCCTAAAGAAGGAATTAAATTTCGAAATATTTCAGCCACAATGAGCTTTAATTGAGTCGTTGACAACAAAAAGAGACTGATAAAAAAGGATTAGCTGGAAGAAGGAAAAACTCTTTTCCTCAAGATACGCTATTTCCCCGTTTTATAATACACAAATGAATCTAGATGTGATCGATTATGTTGTAAGTGAAATTCAAGGAACGAGTAAACAAGGAATTATAGTTCATATGCATCTTTACCTACCACCAACTCAGAATATGCAGCAAAATATTGAGGGAACTTTCCTGAAGCTCCACCAAGAGATGCTTGTGTGGTCTCTAGAAGAACAAATATCTTCTCTCGTAAAGAAAAATCTAACTGTGAAAAAGCAAACAAACTACAAACAGTTATTAATGGTGTTTGAGAAGTAGGTAACAAATCAAAATTAGCAACCTCATGTATCTATAAAAACCTTACCGACCTTTTTCTTCACTATCTTCACAAGTACAGGAAGAAGTTCGATATCAGTTACGTGCCTGTGAATATATTCTCCACAGTTATTGAACAACACCTCCAGCAACTGTAAATCATGTTATAAGCTCAGTGCTCATCGAAAATCATGTTATAAGCTCAGTGCACATCGAAAAAGTCGTATTTGAGTTTGTAAAAACAAAATTAACATTATAGACAAGCGGTCAAGCGCCGAAAATAGTTTTCGCTAATTTCGACTTGATTTACAAATTGAAAACTACTAATCTTTTCTGTGGAAATGAAACTGATTGACAAGATAGTATATAGAGTAATCACTAACCATTACAGCGAATAATTGAGTATTTGTGTTTTTATCCAACAATCGTCTTTTTAGGGCTTTTATAACATCTTTAGCCTCCCTGGTTCATCAAATATACTGAACTAAATCAAACATATACCAATACTAACGACACAAACTATAATATCGAACGAAATTCATCGAGTATATCGTACCCTTGATCACGAGCTACTAATTCACAAATTTGAATGTTAATAGCCCAATCCATTTCATTTAGTTTCTCACTTGTTGCTATATTAACAAGTTCAGCTGCCATAAATCTATTGTTATATGATCAAACCTGAAGCAAAATCAAATTAGTATCTCAGTCTACACTTATTACCACATTTTAATCTTATTTTCAATAAACACAGTAAAGATCATAAACATCGTCACTAAACTCTTGATTTTGTAATTAAGAAATAAATTAAACCCAGATTCCAACTCTTAAATTACTTGCTAAGAATTGCAGAAAACTACAATTTAACCCCAAAAATTAAGAAATCACCTCAAAATTGCGCAGTAAGAGAGATGTTTGTATGAAAGTATTTCAGATCTTAAATGTTATTAGCCATTGAATTGAAAGAAAAAAATAACCCAAATTGATTCATGATTCACTTACTTGAGAAACCCACACGAATGCTTGAAAAGCCCACCCTGAAAGATTCAGGAAGTGATAGTAGTAATAGCAATAGTAGTAGTTCTTCTTCACTGGAAAGAAGTGAGTTTTTTTTTTTTGCAAAGAAAACTGACTTTTGCTCTGTTTTTTTTTTCTTTGTTGGTCCTCTTTTTTTTAGAGAGAGAGAGGGAGAGAGGGAGAAAGTGAAAGTTTTTAGAGCTGGAAAACTATGGATGGATATGACTCAAATGAGTGTGTGAGAAGAGAGGGTCCAGAGGGAGAAAAGAGAGTCAAAACAGAATCTGGATGGAAAATTGAGAGAGAGAGAGAGAGAGAGAGAGGGTGGGGGAAAGAAGACAGGTTGTTATTGTTACTTGCGAGTATACTGTAGAGAGAGTGAGGAGCTGGACGTGGCACATAAAAACACACCAAACAAACTTATAGCTCGTTGCTCACCACATGGTGGACCATTTCGACAAATTTATGCTTTTTTAATCATTGTCGGTCACCCTAATTTTTTCTATAATTTATGGGTTGCATAGCGAACATCCAACTTATGCGTTAGGGTGTGAGTTGGGAGAAGTTATCGGTTTATACTCATATGAGTTCTTCTATTCGAGACATTCTTTGGAGATTAAGAAATGATCTGGAAACATTACGTGGAAAAATTACTTTGTCACCACATGATTTCGTCTCAGTGTCCCATAAGTTTGAATTCCATCCCATATGACTTAGCTCATTTTGCTTTAAATCCGTAAGTGTGTAACTTGATTGAAATAGTGATAACTTTGTACTTCCCTCATCTTGGTCTGTTGTAGGAGGAGTTTTTTAGTATTTTTGAATGAAATGATCCTTCAAAACAAAATGTAAAATATTTGTTATTCCAATTGCTTTATTAATTAAATAAAGAAACACAAACATAGAACAAATCACTATTTTTCAAATCTCTTATTTGAAGATGAAAAGATTCAATCAAAAAGTTTGGTTCTTTTTAGTCCAGTTCTTGGGAGAAATATGAGACTATGAATATGATTTTTTTTTTTACATTATTTGAAATTGAATCATCGGAATATGGATACCAAATAAACTCACGTACATTATTGAGACAAGACAGATAACATGAAAAATACACAAAAAACTGAATCGAATTCAAAACCTTGAACTTAGTTCTTCACCAAAGTCTTTCAAATCAGAATGTTCCTCTCTTTTTTTTTTGATGAACAAAGAAAGTTCCTCTCGTCCTTCTAAAAGATTGAAAAAATAGTCAAACCAAGAAAGAGATTAATTTTACAGAGGAAAAAGGAAACTGTTTCCAACGGAGTAGTTAGTTTGGGGTTGAGCTGTCTATTAAGTCAAAATGTAGGGAACAACCAGATAAGTTAGTCAATATGAGGACCAAACTGAAATGCTATTTTGAGAAGGCAACAGTAAAACAAAAAGTTGATTACTAATAAATAAAATTGAACCAATACAAAAAAGATTACATAATTCAGTCCAAAAGCAAATGATCTGACACTGACAGAAAATGCTTTAAAAATCTCCCACTTGTCTAAACCAAAAATGGGTCTTCTTTTTATCACTTCAAAATTGTTCACTTGGAATATTGTATCCTAAACCCTAACAGAACTAGTAAACCTAGAATCGTTATAAAGCTTATGACCATTGCAATTAGTAAAGCCCCATCAATAATACTTGCCTGTGATTTTGGCTTCTCTGTTGATTCTAACGCATGTTCAGTTTTCGTCGTTGTTTCTTGGGCTTCAGAAACTACACTACGTTTCCGCAGTGACGACCCGAGTGGGTCATTAGGGCTTTGATCTTCAATCTTTGATGTAATACTATTGTCTGCAACTTTTGATTCCCCACAGCTTTGACCTTCACAGGCACAAGGTTCGGGGTTGCTAGAGCAAGCACAACTTTCGTCCATGGAGAAGCAGAGACTTTCATCGGTTTTGTTGGAGCAGGGAAGAGATTTGTCAGGAATTGATTTTCTTTCCCTGGAAGTGGTTCTTTCTTTTAAATCAGTTGGAATTTCGATTACCTCGCCAAACACTGACCACCTCCCTACTGATGTTATCTTCACGTCGGTTGAAATGCCTAGCATCATTTCTGGAGCAATCACAAGCACTTGTATGTATCCCTTCGTATGACCAACCTATAGCCACAACATAATAAACTGCATTCAGATTCAATAATTTTGAACTTACACCTTCAGAAAGCGATCTGAAAAATAAAATTCCGATCCATTGACCAGCTCGGGTTGCTGGGTCACCCAAGACGTCAGTCCAAGCAAAAACAAGTTAGACATATTTGATCTGACCCTCAGCCCAAGCCATCATTTCCAGGGGACAGGCCGAAGCCCATTTCCGAAAGGGATATCAGTTTCTTCAGGTTGGAATCTTGGATTGAGGTGATGGGCCACCGAAGATTGGGCTTCGATAGAAAAGTGAGAAGTGAACATATGTAGGGGAAAGAATGCAGTCGGGGTTAGGATTAGGCTAGGAATTTTATGTAAGTAAAATATTGTAGAATACGTGTTAATATTAATAAAATAAAGGTTGGCATCAAACTTGCACCTAACCGGACCCTAAACCAGGGTTTTTTTAAACCCGAGTCAGAGTCAGAGCCAGAGCCAGATCCCTGCTCTAAGTCGGGTACACCTAATCGAATAGACTAGCTAAGAGTTAACGCAACATACACACTTGAAACAGGCTTACCAAGTGAACCCCATCAGTGGCAATTTCGGTGATCCATATTTTCTCCACACGGCCTTCCATTCCTTGGTATGGTGAAAATGCTTCAAAAACAGAAGTCAATTCCCGGCTTCGATTCTTCACCACAGCACTTGGGACTTTTTTCATCCTTGCAGCAGGTGTTCCTGGATTTACAACACAAGATTGATAAACAATTTATAATACAACGCAAAAGTACCATGTGAATCCAAACTTTAGCTTAAATACCTAGCAGAACTCTAAAGCACAATGTTTTAAAATACGTTTTTACACCTCAAGGTGGTTCGCTCACAAGGCGAGGCGGCGCATCAAGGCATACACCTTAAAACGTAAATGGCTTAAACTATTTTTGTAAGGAAATGATATCAATTATGTAAAAACAATATAAAGTCTTAAGTGTGTAATAAAAAAAATACTAAATATTGTTGTTACCCAACAACTCAAAAATAACAGGTGACTTCATATGCCCACGTTTTATTCTCGAATTCAAATACGTACACCTCGAGGCATCAGGTGATTGCCTCGCGTCGAGGCGCACGCTGTGAAGGTCTTTTAAAACATTGCTAAAGCAGAGTACTTAATCAGTGAAACTAAAAGCACCAACTGATTCCAACGGCTTACCAGGTCTTGGATAGAACTGTGAAATATGAACCTGAGGAAGCTTGTACTTCTTAATAAGACTGACTGTTTGAGCAAAATCTTCATCTGTTTCGCCTGAGAAAAACCAAAAAGTGGTTGCTTTACTGCGAGAAAGAAAAATAGAACCAACTCCAAAATTTCTATTTAAAGAGCGTTGAATATTTAGTGTTAAATGACCAATATATTTTCTCAATTGTCTATTGTCTGATCACACACCACTGTTCATTATGATACCTTATATGTACCAATTGAAATATAGTTTATAAGAAAACAAAAAAAAAAACACCAAAACAATTCCATAGGAAAGGCTCAGCAACCTTGATGAGTTAAGAGTGACATCAAGAGTTTCTGATGTGAGTTATTTACCAGGGAATCCACATATTATATCAGTGGCAATTTGCATCCCGGGTACTAGCTCATAAAGAGTATCCACCACTTTTTCGAATTCCCCCACAGTATATTCCCGATTCATTGCCTGAAATAAGGCAGGATTCACTTTAAAATGAAGACACAAAAGCATTCAAGGACATATCTCACAGTTGATGTGCACTGAGCAATGAATCAAATGAAATTAGAGAATAACTACATCCAATGCACTTACAGTCAAAACAGGGTCGCTCCCAGATTGGACTGGCACATGAAGAAACGAATACACACATGGGTGGGACAAAACTGCAGCTATTTCTTGTAAGTGCTCAAGAATATAAGGTGGATTAGTCATCCCTATTCGAAGCATAGTACTTCTATCAGAAGGAAGTTCTGCAACAAGTGCATTTAGCAAAGTCGGAAGATTGACGCCAATATCACGACCTACAAAAAGCACCAAATGATTTTAACGCAAGAGACCTGGAAAGAGATGGTGTAATTTTTTGAAACTTAAGAGATAGTGTAATTTTTTGAAACTTATGATATCGTACAAAAACATTTTCAATATTAAAGTATATACCAAATATAGGTAAGTCACACATGAAAAAAAGTAATATGAAGTGCACGGAGGAGGAGATTGTTCTTTACATTAGATTTATCAGGCCTGAAGACTTTTCATCTTGTCATAAGCTAATTAAGTTTTACTTCAAGCTCTCAAGAAAGCTAACACTCTATAGTTGTGAAAAAAACGTGGTAATAGCAAATGCATATAAATAGAAAAGAAATGCACTTTGAAATACCATAGGCTCCAGTATCTTCACTGCTCAACCATATTTCCTTAACTCCATCAGCTATTACAGTTTTTACACGCTCTACCTGCACCAGGTATTAACGCTTTTGAAAAACATAGTCACGTTTTGAATCAATAAAAGTCAAATGATACAGGCACTTACAAGGCTGCCGACAGTATAGCTCCCTAAATGTCCACGAGCATGCTTTGTCTTGCAGTAAGTGCAAGCACCTAAACAACCAACATTAATCGGTAGAATCTCAATGAACTTGTTCTTCCTCACCTGTTAAGAAGAATGTCAAGCAAAATTCTCTTTAAGGATAATTGATGACCAATCTCATGGTGAGAATGATATTGGTGTATACAGACTTTTAGGGTTTACCTTTGGAAGATCAAGAGCTGGCAAAGTCTTACGAGTCAAAAGTCGGACCTCGTGACCTTTTAAAGTCTCTTCGACAACTTCAACAACACGATCAATTTGTTGAACTCCAACTATGCTAACCCCTTCTAACTCCTTTACATCTCGACTTCCTTGAGGCACACATCCAGCCACTACTAGTGGCTTTTTCGCAATTTTACATTTTACTATTAGAGTGTCCATCGCTGACTGACTAGGCGACTTTACCGTGCATCTGTGTTAAAAAATAGACTTTACCAACGAGAAATCGTAGAATTTGACATATCAAAAAGTAAACATATTTTCACATCATCCAACTGACCTATAAATAGTGGCCAAATTAAGATATAGTATGTTCAAAAAAAAATAAGTCATAAATAATACTAAAAAAAATAACGAAAAATCCTCACGTATTTATCAGCCATAGATCAGCCTCGTCCGGGTTATCACTTAAAGCATATCCAAAGGCTGAAAGCTGACCAGCCATATACTCACTATCACTCTGAAACACAATTACACAAAAGAAGGGTTTAGATTGGCACAACAATTGTTTAACCTAACATTTAACAAACACTATGCAAGAGATTTCACTCCATGAAAACCCTAAAAGTGCATTCATTTCTTCAAAAAAACAACATAACTAATACTAACAAATTATCTAAGCTGGAAATTTCTCGATTTCATTAGGGTTCTTGAATAAGCAACTACTCAATCTCGATAACAATTATTTACCTGATTATGAGAGCATCCAAAGGTCTTTATATAGATAGTCTGCAAATTTGAAGACAGAGACAGAAGATAATTAGAGAGGGAGAGAGAGAGAGAGAGATTTAGTGAGGGGTTTGAATGAAAGGAGTTAATAAATGTGGGGATTACCTGAGTTCCTGGTACTTGAGGAGAGGGAGAAGAAGGTAGTTCTCGGGTTAGATAGTGAAGACTCTTATTCTTCGGCTGTTTAGGGTTTAATCCAACTGTGGTTAAGGGCAATCGAAAGCCAGGAGGATCTCCTCCTCCACCTCCAACAAATAGATCTTCAATGTCTTCCATTACAGTTAGAGAGAGAGAGAGAGTGTGAAGAAACCTAAAGACTCAAAATCCTAGAGAGAGAGAGATACCGGTTTCACAGACAGGTCGTGCAAAAGGCCGTCAGTAGAACTTCGTCGTTTTGAGTTGAGGTGGTGTAACGTGTAACGGTGTAAGTGTGAGACAATAAAACGATAGGTAATACCCGTTTTCTAGCACCGTTATTTTCTTAGAACAGTTTCTCGGAAACAGCTGCTTGGGGGCACCTAAAACATGTTTGGGGTGAAGACTTTGGGCGCATTATTTACTCGTAACCCCTCCCTCTCTTTGATTTGCAAAGATCACCTAAGATAACAGTTATCTGTCGACCGCCGCATCTAGTTAGCACCATGTCTCTTTTCCCCATTCTTAGAGCATCTCCAATTCAAGACTCAAGAAAAACTCTAAAAATCCTATGTGTCAAGTGTGAAAAATGGATCTCTAAACAGTATCTTTCTTATTTGGCCATTTAGAAACACTCTATTGCAAAACCTTCTCCAATCCAACACTCAAGAGAAATTTCAAAAACCTATATTTTTGTTTAAACTTATTGATTTGTTTATGTGGCACTTAGAGATCCTCAAGAGGACACTCTAAAATAAATCTTGACACATCACTTCAGAGATTTGTGTTGAGTTTTGCATTTGGAGATGGATTAAAAAAAATCGAAAAAATCCTATATGACACTTCAAGATTTAGAGTTTGAGTGTTGCATTGGAGATGCTCTTAGACTCTACACTATCGACGCCGACCACCACATCCAATCACCACCATCTCTCCATTCTTAGTCTGTACACACTACTGACGCGAGGGAAGCTTCGTCTGGGATGGAGTTGTCGACAACAAAGAGTAAATAGTAGACGGAGAAAAAATGACTGTGGTTTGATTAGTGCGGTGTCTGGTCGGAGGTGGTAGTAATCAGCGACAATAAAAGTGGTGAATGTTTAGTGGATGAAGCTTAAGAGGTCAAAAATTAATAATCCGTGTCTTTCACATCTCAAAATTAAGTTGTCTTGTCCCCTAGTAAAGTTAATTTGATCAAATTGGATAGTGTGCCCACACTTTTTTGGCTGCCCCAAAGTAATATCGTTTTCAATAATTTTGCTTGTTTATCCAGCTCCATGCGTAGGGTATTCCATCTGAGAAATTCAACTTGTTACTAGAACTCAAGTAGGCTAATGGGACACTTTATAGGGCAAGTACTTGGGGTAGTCTGCTAATTTAGCAGGTGAGGCAAGTATTAAGCCGCCTGGAAGTACACAGTGATTGTTCAGACTCAGCCACCTCGCTTCCAGGGTTTCTTTCCCCTCAGATGCTGAACATATAAAATTTATCTTCGAACGACCTGAAATGTAAAAGTGGAAGCATAATATTTGCAGATATCACGAGCATCCATAGTGATGGCATAACTAAAAAAGAATATGAAAGAAAATGACAATTAGAAATGAAATAAAACAATGGAAATAGATACACGTCATTATAATCAGCCAGTGCCAAAGCTCTCAAAGGGCAGCACTCTTCGAGACTGACTCTTTCTATGTGTTTTTTTCATGTTCTTCCTTCTCTTCACTTACAGCCTTAACTTACAACAGCAATGGTGCATAAAATGGGATATTTTTACTCAAATGCATAATCAAAACTTAATTAAATGGTTGTTGACCTTGAATTTATCTTCTCTTCTCCAATAATCAATCTTGTTATTCTGGTAGAATCTTCAACTAATGGCTTACATGTTGAAATGATTCCAAGGTCAGAACCTATCTGATCGTACTCTTGGAGTGCTGCTTCCATCTCTTTTGTAACTTCAGCATCGTCTACACCTTCTACAACACCGAGGCTTAGAAGATTTGAATAGTGTTCTTCCTTCTCAGGATCATTTTGGAAAATGTCCATTGCAGGGCCCTGCATAGATTTATAATACCGAACGACTAAGTGGCAGCAGAGATATGCATGCCTAAGAAGTTAGGGTCACAAGCCGTCTCGGACTCGGGGACGACTAAGTGGGCAGATGTAATCACCTCCCTCAGTCCCTGACAGCCCACCCGCCCATTTTCTTTTTTTTTAGTTATTTCTTCATTTCCTTGTATATTTGTTAACCATACATATGTGTGTCTACATTTCTCATATAATGTGCCTAGTGACTTATGCTCGAGCCTGGCTTAGCCAGCCGGAGCCATTTGGTCAGGCCTAATCCCAAAGCAAATTGCTTACATGCGCTTACATGCTTATTTACTCATTTACTTGTAGTAAAACTTCAAATGGGGTTGTTAATCATGAAGAAAACTGTCCATGTATACACAACAGAATAGAGGAAAAAAGTACAGGAATTGCGACTGAATCCTCGCTCCGGGAGTTTTCAAGTTCGCTTCGCATTCCTAAATCCTAAGTAGAAGCGAAAATCCACAACTGATTTGTTGTTTTGATCTAGTACCTAATTTATGTTATATGTTCTCGAAAAGACCATTTAGAACAACCATTTGAAGTGGATGGTAATTCACCCAGCCTCCCAGATTCATCTTTACTAATAGCCTAGTTGCTCAACATAAAGAACACAAATAGAAGAATTTGAACTTCTTACCTGACATAGTTCAGCATAATGCTTGTAAATCTCGCTATCTTCACTTTCATCTTGCAGCAGGGTTCCGCCAAACCAACCATTGGCATCATCGACTGCACTAATTGTGTACCTAGCAAAGAATAATGATTATGAGTGTGACTATTAGGACTGTAAAGTTCTTGAGGACACACAGATCTCTCTTCTGCGATATCTAAATTTGTTTCTTAAACACAGCTTACCAGTATCATTATTATGCAGTTTCGAACATTTAAACATCTAAGGTTGTCAAAGAAAATACCATATTGGATCCTTTTGAAGTACAATGAATAGTAATGAAATAGTGTAAAGGGGAGAGTCTTGTACCATCAAGGAACAATAAGAGCTCAAGTCTAGCTTCTACAAATATATGGTGTACCAAATAAAGAAAGTACCAATTGAACAATTGTTGACTAGACTAAATCAGAAGTGTTTATCAGAACAATGTGTGAGCACGGACTCTCTAGATCAACTGTTAGTAATTCTTTACTTATCCGAAGAGAAAGGGAGTACTTCATCAAGATTCGAGACTTTTACCTCTGAAAAATGTCCTCATCACAGACATCACCAATAGAAGAAAGCCAATTTAGGTCACAGAAACCGTTGGCAATCATTTCATCTAAAGATGCTTCAGATATATTTTCTTGAGCAGCAAGTTTTGGAACAGAACCGCTATCTTCTAACTTTCTCTGACCAAACAACCAGTTTGGGCTTTTAAGCTGTATTTCACTGTGTCAAATGGCAAAAAGGTATTAAAAACTTCACAAATATTTCTTCTACCGTAGGAACAAATCCACATAGAGACTAAAGTGCGTTTTTGCTTTTTCTCATTGTCTGATTATGACTCGTTTGAATCAAATGGACCCAAAACACAGTCAGACAAGTCAGCTATCCCGAGTCAGAAAGAAATTGGTCTTCCAGTCGAAAAACAACGTCGATGAAGATAACCATTAAGAAATCTGACAAGAGTCAATCCAGACCTGGAGTCACATTTTGGATTTGACTGAGGAAAGAAAAGCACTACCCATTACCCTAAGAGCCTAAGACAAGTAACACCTGCGACAACATCACAAGGGATAATAGGGAGTCAACACTATATTTGTGTCCTATATGTCAAGTCTCATATAATATGGTTCCTAAACTAAGAAACTGATCATTTTTTACACAGTCAATGTGAAAGCTAGAGGGAGGGAAAAAAGAACCCCGAAATAGAAAACCCCTTCTTAGCAATAAGAAGCCAAGAGAAGTACTCCAATTACTAGTTTCTACGAGTAATGAAACATACGCTGCATCAGGGGCCATTCCAGAAGTACTCGCAACACCACCTATCCTTAGCTCTGGTTCACTGCAAAGCCTTACATTCTTGATTGAACTACACGTTCTCTCAATTAGCTTCTCGAATGATGTCAGTTTCATACGTGAGAAGTCTTCTCTGCAAGCTGGAGTAGGTTCAAGAGCTGTTGCTCCCCCTGTCATAGGTTTTGTATCTGCAGGTGAACTGCAAAAGAGCAGACAAAAAGTAGTTTTAAGATTCAAAAATGAAAAGAATGTCTTCGAGCTTCACATGTAGAAAGAATTATCAAGATATAAGAAGTTGCAAACTGTAATGCTATGAAGAGGCTAGTATTCTTGAAAGAAACAAAAGAAAGGAAAAGAGTAAGACTCCATTTCCTGATCTGGAACCAAACTGAACTACCTATAGCTTTTCAAAGGATTTATAATTCAGTCTTTGCCCGATTGAAAAGTGATACTGCTTGTACATGGAACTTACAGACAAGGTCCCATATACATTGACACTCCAACCAACCATCAGCGGTTGACAGTCCAGTTTTTCAGCTTCCCTTGTGGCATAAGCATCGAGATTGACATGGCATTACGCACTGACAGTGTGCTGCCACTTTATGTGGGTGCAACTCTAGTGTATAACAACATGCACCTCAAGACAGAGTTTTATACCTAACATAGATTTTTCCAACTCAGTTACAACCACGAGACAAGTACTCATATACTCTGGTCAGACACAGCTAGTTACTTAAATGGGTATAATGCGTGATTGCCATTGTCAATTTGTCTCCATACGACACTTCTCTAGGTTTCACGTCTGATGTATATAATGTAACAGTATCTAAAGCAAAATAAAAATAAAGGACCTAATAAGTAGGACAATAACTTATACAACGAAATTTACCTAATATCATGAACAGGTTCATCTCCAATCCCAGTAACATGAAGATAATAATCCGAATCCAATTCCCAGAGAGCAGGTTTACCTTCCTGTGGTTTAAAGTAACCCAAAAATCTGGTAAACCACCAAAGAGTATCATAAGCATCATGAAAAGAATCTGAAACCAAATGAAGCAGCAAGACCATGAAGTTTTAAGATGCCATTGCAAAAGCAGTGAAAGACTAAATCATAAGTTATTCAGGAAGAGAGAGTTATAGGAAATTTTGGATGTGAGGGAACAATTCAAGTCCAGAAGTTACATATGACAATTCTACTGTAGTACTGTCAACGTTGTCGTAAGAATAAACAATAAAGGAGGAATCATTACAAATTTATTGCGTCTTGCTTTTCACCGTCTGTGTAAGCATTGCTATAGTATCTCTTGATAGACTTGAGAAACTCCCGAGATTGAGTAGTAGCTTTCCACTTTCCTTGTCGCTCTGGGAAAACCTGATCACATAAAGATTGAACATTATAGATGACAACAAATAAAAATGAAGTACTGATAAGAGCATCAGTGTGGGTATAATTATATAATCAAACAGGAATCAATAAAAGAGATCACAGTGTTGTGAGCTGCAGAGCCACCATATTGCTGAGCAAGTGCATCACCCATGCTCTGATACATATCCATGAGAGCTGCAGCAATGCTACTGTCAGAATTCACTTTGGGCATATCAGTCAAACCCATTGCATGCAGTTGACGCCCTAAAGCTGCTAAACCATAAGCATACTGGGCCACATTTGTACGGTCCAAACAGTCAATGCAGTTAGTGCGCAAAACTCCACTTTGAAAACGAGGTGCTGTATCATATCGTGTGGCTTCTCTAGACTTTTGATTAGACTCTGATTCTCTCTCTCTACTGGCGGAAGTGTTTAGACCTTCACTGATACTTCCAATCTTCACAAAATCACTGGAATTAGCTCTGAGATCTGCGAGGGTGCTATCCCTGTAGAAATTGATATAGAGTGGCTCATTTATAATAAATATGTAGCTTAAATTGAGATTGAGGAGAATGATCTACAGGGTTTATTGTTCTGCTTTAATTCCATGAATATCAACGGGCCAAACTAATGCTTTATTACATCTACTTTTGTGCATCCATATGAACCAATTTGAAATACATTATACATATGATTTTGGTTAAGAAAAAGAGTAACTGTTCGTTGTCTTTCTTGCACCAGAAAATTTGCAGCCTCTTTTAGCAAATTTCGCGTTAACCTAATGCAGATACAGATACTTATATAATACAGGATGGCAATGTTAAAAACTACTACAATCTGGGCGGATAGCTCATTCTGTGGAAACATATTATATGGATCAACGCAGAAAAGAATATAATGCACAATAAATTAGGAAGGTAGGTTAGAAAATTTGTGCAACTTTTCAACTTTGTGGCATGACCAAGACTGCTTCAATAATCAAATGAAGCTACAATTACCTGGCTGTACTTGTTCGACTGAGAGAATCTGCTTTTTTTTTTACATTGGCGGACTTCCCACTATAGTAGAAACCAGTCAAATCCAGTGCTTCACTTGCGACAGCACCCAAAACTGCCAAAACATTGGCCGACTTGCTTTGAGAAAGAAAACACAAAATTTTTAGTTCGACCGAATATTGTGTGGACTGTGGTGGTCAGACATTCACATGCTCACCTCTTCGCAAACTTGTGGAAGTCCCAGTGAATAAATTTCAGGTGTTTTTCTTCTGATAAAATCTGGTTCAGATAACCAACTGCACTAGCAAACTCACGTCGTAGCATCATTTCTCTAGGTCTTTTTTCAACAGTCTGCATAACCCCATAATTTTTAAACAAGACTTTAAGCATGGGCTTTAGGTAATTGAAATATAAACTAATCATGCAAATTTATTATAATCAAGCAACAAATAGTAGGAGTATAAGTATACTCAAAAGATGCCCCATGTACAACAAATAGTATGATCAGAAAATTAGTAATGCAATGATTACTACAGGGAAAGAGAGATTTTAGAATGGACATAGAAATAAACCTTAATTAGATTGAGCACAATAACTGGATTCCCATATCGTCTTGCCAGGTCCTCAAAATGCAATTTGGTTGCTTCGTACGTAGGATCATATCGCTGCACTGAAAAAACATGGAAATCAGTTCGCATCAAACTGTCTGTAAGCAAAAGCTAAAACACAACCAAATATAATGGCTATTAAGATTGAAAATTTTACATATTATATCAGGTTTGGGGCTTAATCTGGAAGCTTCTTGAGACCAGAAAAGAGGAATTGAACCCCTCATCTGCACTACAGAACTCATTTTTCCCTTGCTCAACCCAGATTCTTCATCAAGGACTATTTGTTCTGTTTCAACGTCATTGGCAACCCTGCCTCGGTCATTAACCCCCCTCTTCAGATAACTGCAGAGAAAATCAGTGATTTAGTACGACATAACTAAATTAGTTATTTTCTCAATGTAGGGAGGGAGGTCAATTTAAGTTTAAACAAAAAAAATATCTTCTTCATCTTCAGTCCACAGAACTTGATCAATTAATATCATGAGAAAGAAAATTTGTATAAAGCAGCATCAGTTGATGCTCAATAACATACTGAGACATACCGTGTGCCAGCAAAGTGTCGAGAACGTCTAGAAATAAGAGAAACACTGAATTCCCGTCCAAAGATTGATAACCTCATCTGCCATCGTCAAAAGAATATAACATTAGTTAAGTTCTAACATCTTGTTAGCTGAAAGAAGACGGGGTAATTTGATTAAGAAAAGCAGGCTGCTCTTCGAACTCCTTGTGGAGGGAATGACTTGACATGGAGCAAAAGTAGGAAGTAACAACACAAAACAATAGTAAGGTGTGTGCTTGTCATTTGCTTTTGTGTGAAAAACATAAAAGTTTTACTCCATGCATCCTGGGCAAAAACTGAGACATGTTTGGGATGATAGCAAAGGTAATGTGTAAGACTGTAATATTGATTCTCCTATGAATGCACCAAAAAAGGACAGATAAACCTAAAGTTATACATTAATAATGAACAAAATATACATCAAGATATGCAAAAAGAGAAACTCAATCCTTTCAAGAATAAATACACCCACTACAACAAAAAGGAAACTGACAAGTCATGGTTTACAAGTAAAGCCGTGTAAGACCATGCATAAGTCATTATTTTCTAGCAAGAAAAGGTTACAACTTACATGAGAATACTTTATCCGAAAAAAGAAGTCAACATACAAGGTGAAAGATAAGAATGAATAAATTGACGAGCACAACTTAGCTGCACTAAACTTTTTCATAGACCAAGTACGATCTTCCAAGCTCTTGATTTTCCTTCCAAAACTGATTGTCAGAAGTTTCTACCCTAGATAAGAGTTACCAAACTTCATTCTAGCTCTATTTTTCTTCCCAAACATTTTAACAACACATGTTGGCAACTGCCCTTATGAAGCACGGATTATTCAAACAAGTGCCTCATTTAATGTGATGCCAAGGTGATTTTTCAGGATTCCACCTGATCGGCTGATCCTTAAGAAAAGAACCCATTTAAGAGGACAAAGAGGAAATTGAATTCATACAAGTATTTATTTGATACTCCTGTGCAACATACGTTTGAATGTGTGGCTCATAGAACATCCCCTTCCAAACTTCAGTATCGTTCCCTAAGGCACTACTTCTCATTTGTGCACCTAAGTTACACTCACCAAACATAAGGCAAAGAACGCAATTCTCCTGAAAGCTCTCTCAGCCAAAGAACGCACTCAACCCCGAGGCCAAGTGCCAATGAATTATGCACAAAACATCACAAAATGATAATATCTTCAGACTTTCCAAGTCTCAACAAAACCAGATGGTCTAAACTCTAAAAGATTATCAAATCTCTGGACCTCCCGACAAAATCAGATAGTCTAAAGATGAACACCCCCTAGTCAGTTGAAACATACTTTTAAATTCTGATGACAACAGTAGCATGTAATATATATATATATATATAGTTACATACGTCATACATAAATTGGTGAATGGAATGGTCAAATACCAAACCCCATAGAACACAAGTAGCATTTACGAGTGATGGTCGAGAAGATAAAGAATAAATAATATACAGAACCTGCTTAAAGTTCCCATGAACCAGTGGGATTGTCCACAAGGTATTATTGCATCTTGATCGAATGGCTTCTGTAAGAAATGCATTCCACACAAATATGTTTTCGTATGGCATCCTCTCCTCACCCACCGCCAAGACATTTTTCTGTAAACTTCGCATTATAGGGTAGGTGTAACTGAAGAAAAAATCCTTTGTCAAATCAACACTGGATAAGAGCTTCTTGTACCTGCAATTAAGGGAATTAAGCTTACATGAATAAGAGAATCTCTATGTAAGTGTAGCTGCAATAATGCTCACAGTAGGATAGCTATATGTGGATGTCAAATGCAGTACAATCATTAACCTAATTGACAGGGGTGTGTCTAAATTGAGATTTCCCTACCAGAACCAAAGAAGATACAGTCTGCAAGTTGAAGATTGTATTTTTTATTTGTTTGAACACAGAGGTGCTGATGATGCATACAAAAATAAATAATGAATTCCTACAGCATAAAAGTTCCAATATATGCATCCATTGTTGCCGGAGGGCTCAACTCTATATAAACCAAATGTCTAACGGAGAAACTTATAATTAGATTATGAAGGCACCCTATATTGGATACCTACTGCTCTCATGGTTTTCACCATATCTTCTTTAACCACCCAAGGACCTTAGTTTTCTGAATAGTAAGGAAATTAACTGACAAATTATTAGAGAACAGTATAGTTAATGGTCTTTCAATTCTAATGTCGAAGAATGATGATCTATAAGGGCACGAAGAAGATACTTATTTGTGTACTAAGTTCATTTTTTAGTTGTTCCAATTTTGGGTCGTAAAAGAGTTCACCTGTTTTGGATTCCTACGCCTTCTAACTTACTATTACGGTATTGGGGCTTCCCTTCCTCAGTTCCTCATTACCTCAGAAATAGATTAACTGTAAAGTACAATGCTTTGGTGAATAGAACTCCGAGAGAGGGCATAAACGTTCAGAAAGACCACGCAAAGGCTTAATATTTCATCGGGCACTTAGAGTAACAACTGCTTATTCGCAAGACAGTAAGCCAGTGTGATACATGAGACGGGCTATAGACGTAAATCGGTATACTTAAGACATGCAAGTAGGAAAACAAGGTATAGGAAGTTCAACTAGCTATTTCCACCTTACTACATAAAGGAAATGAGATAGTTCATTCCCGACGAAACTATCAACTATCCATTTGAAAATGACCAAACTATATAAAAAAAAAAAAATCGGTTACACAAGTTTTTTAACCATAAGATATAGGAAGTATATCAAAATTGTTCAGAAGCTCTAACTGATGTCAGACATATTCCAACTGTAAAGAATAGTATGGCAAATATTCATCAAAGCTCCAAAATTCAATTTTTAAAATAAAAAGCCGCGTAATTAGATTAGTGGAGGAACACCACCTTTGCTCAGTTTTAGAGTGAGCTACATCACTTTGAATTGATACATGCGGGACTGTGATTAACTGGCTCTCTTCTATGCCATAAATTGCATGACCACAAATACATCCAATTTGCCTACGCTTTGTAACAAGAATCAAATAGTATGACTCCAAGAACTTGATGCAACCTAATTAGCATAATAGAAACGAAATCTCAATTTCATCTCAAATTTACCTTAAAAACTCACAAAGAAATCCAAAAGAGTAATAAAATTAAGAAAAAACTTCTATTGATTAAAACTAAGAGTAAGAGAGAGAAAGTGAGAGAGAACCAGCAATTCCGTAAACCTTCGCAACGAAGGTTAGTCCACCAGTAGAACGATTTCCTTCACTAATCCGTTGAAGCAAATTCTTAACTTCTTGCTGCGTATAGACAACTGGATCCTCGCTAATATTAAGCTCAGATGGTTCAGATCGATCGATCTTCAAAACTCTGAAGAATTTCTTATTACGATCACTTCCAATTAGATAAAACCTCTGTTAACAAATCAAAGCACGAAAATCAAACTCAAAATTCTGACCTAGAAAACTCAATTTCAAATTGAATTCAACCAAAAACAAAAAAAAAAGGAATATCTTACTGCTCGAGTCTCGTATAGCTTGAATTTCTCGAGTGAGTAAGAATGAGGATTTACGTCTCGATCGTTTGGTTGATCCGTAATAGGGAAAAGAGGTGATGATTTCGTCTTCATTTTTTCTGATTTCGCCATTTTTTGATGTTCGAAAAGGTAGAGAAAATCAAAGAACTTAGAAATTCCTATTGATGAAGTTCATTAGTGTTTTTTTGTTTGAATATCGTTGTTCTCTTCTTCGCCCTTTCTCTGTGTTTGACGAATAAAGTAAGGATTGAAGGAGAAAATTGAGGGAAAGATGATAGTACTATCTTTTATACTTACGCGAGAGACGGTAAGAAAAATTGATGTCATCTGCTGCCAGTGCTGAAACGGGCCGGGTTGGCGGGCTGAGGCATTACGGGTAGATTATTTCTAGGGTTATTTCCCTAATGGCCCCCAACTTTGTGACCAGCTTCCCGCCTAGCCCCCTACTTTACGAGAAATACCCATATGGCCCCCTTTTTCCGTTAACTTTAACTTTCCGTCACTCTCTCTCCTCCATCTCTTTTTCTCTCTCTGCCATGTCACGCCACATCATCACCTTCTCCGGCAGTGGTCGCCAGCCGGCCAAATGGGTATTTCTCGTAAAGTAGGGGGCCAGGCGGGAAGCTGGTCATAAAGTTGGGGGACATTAGGGAAATAACCCTTATTTCTAAGAACAATGTATCTCGGGTGTAGTCGGACCAAATAACTAAATATATCTTGCACATCAATCGCGATGGGTAGTGAAGGCAAAGGGTAGTTTCAACTAAAAAAAAGGCAAAAGGGTTTCATTAGTTTCATGGTTGTCAACAGTTGGTAGCCCAAGTGGTTCCAAGATGTTGACATAAACTCCAGAAATCCCTGGAGGTCCCAGGTTCATATCCCAGAGAAGGTGGAATCTTTGGTTATTTGAATTGGGATTATTAGGGTGTAAACAATGTTGTTGGGTTTTAGGCCATGTCTTGTTGGGCTATAGGCCCGGTTCTGTTAGTGTTTGAGTGGGCAGTTATCGAGCTTATCACATCTATGATGTATCAAGTGCCAAATGTAACAACATGCGTAGATCGTAGTCGACTTCCAAAAAAAAACAAATTAGTTTCATGGTTGGGGCTCAAGTATCTCAATCTTCATTCTGCCAAAACAATTTCAAAACATTAAATCGAGGAGTTAACTATTGACAAGTTTCGGACAACTCTTGGTTGAATGTACTGTATTACAAAAGTTGAATAAGAAAGCATTTGAGGATAACTTATTTGTGCTTTGCATTATTAGAAGATGTTTTTTGGATCAATATTTAGCGAAAAAGAAAAGGCGATGATTGAACATGGATGAACCAAGAATTTTCATGGAGAGTAAAAACGATAACACAGGTATTATGAATTTGCAGAGGAGATGCAAGATGAAAAATTGGGATTGTATGTGAAGGAGTTGAAGGAGATGTCCTTCGACCAAGGTGACAATGCGAACAATTTGTCGGATAGGACAATTGATGTGGAAGATCATCAAGTCCGATTGATTTAGGGATCGTAGAGTTGTAGCTAGAGACCAACTACGATCGTCGAATTACGAAGTAATTCGCGGCTAACTTCGATCGGATCCTACAACGGGTTACACATAAGAGTGACAAATTGATTTAGGATATGACTAGTGGGAGTGAGATATAATCATGGGAGTGTCCCATAAACATATCTCATAGGCCTAAAAAGGAATTAGGCAAAGATAGTACAAAAAGGCCAAAAACAGGGTTTTTGGGCCTAGACCGGTTCGGGTACTTCTAGGACTCGGATTGAGCTGAATTTTGGAGGGTTAGTTGCTGATATAATAAATATTATATCTGCCAATTTTCGTGGTGTTTGGGCACCTCCTCCTTAGGGAATTGAGAAAATATCAATAGTTGCTATTTTCGACTATTTCCCTAAATCTTATTCTAAAGGGTGTTTTAGGAAACCTAAAAGGAGGTGGATTCTTATTAGGGTTCTATATAAACACTCTTAGGGCAGAGAATAAGGTGTGGAATTTCTCTCTAAGCTTTCTTACTCTACCACATCAAGTAGAGAGGAGAAAGTGACCTAATTCCCATTAACTATCTATCTAGTCAAGAAGAAAGGAGTTCTTCGTTTCCAACCACCATTGGTGTGCTAGCTATACAACAAGGTGGGAGATCAAATTGTTTGCTCGTGTCCCAAGTAGAGGAGCTACACTTGAAGCTCTTGGTCTTCTCATAAGCAATTGGAAAGGTTCGAGGGAAAACTAGCGAACAAGGTATTTATCTTTCTAGTTTTAATTAATGATTATCATAGGTTTATGCATGTGATCCTGGGAATACTAGTGTAGACATTAGATGTCTTAATTCCGCTATAAACACTAGTAGAAGGGTGTAAAACCCAACAGTGGCGTCAGAGCCTCTTGCAATTAGCCTATCTTATCTAAGTTTTGGACCAATTCCATGCTTTTCTAGATAGATTATTGTGTTTAAAAGTGTTTAAAACACAAAATTTTTGATTAATTTTGAATAAGATTCAAGTATTTGTCAAAAGATTTCAAAATTTGTTCTTGAAAAGAATTTCAAAACCTAAAATTTTGATCCAAATTGGTTTGATTAAAAAAGTTGTTTTAAGTTTTTGGAAACTTGTGAAAAACAAAATTTGGAAACTTAGAATTGTTCTAAAAAGAATTTGAAATATTTAGAAGTGTTTCAAATTTTGGAAAAAGCAATTTAAAATTGCAACACAAAAAAAAAAGGGAAACTATTGAGTTTTTAGAAACTCAATAGGTCCGGCCAGGAAGCTTCCTGGCCGGACCAGTAGCCTGGAGGACGCGTCTGGTAGACGCGTCCCAGATTACTGTTGGATGCGTCTAAGGACGCGTCCAGCTGCTCCAGGTCGCGTCTTCCAGACGCGTCCAATAGCTACTACCAGACGCGTCTTGGAGACGCGTCTGGGGTCCTGGGTGTCTCGGACTAAGTCCGAGACACCTAGTGCTGGTCCGGTCCAGCACCAGATGCGTCTAGGACACGTCTGGTGCTTGGACTAGCGTCCTGGCTCCGGCCAGGATGAGATCAGGCCTATTGGCCTCGGCTCGGACATGCCGGCCCTATGGGCCGTGCCATATCCGGACCTTGTCCAAGCCCTTTTGTGGGCTTGGGCCGGGACTTGTCTAGGACTTGTCCCGGGTCTTTTCAAGGCTTTTCGGACCACGAAAAGGGACCACTATTCGAGTGGGAGTTTTATCCAAATTTTGTCCCAAAATTCCAATCCAAATATTTCCGAAATTAACCCGGGCCATTCAAGGCCCAAACGGAATTTCTCTTTAAAATCAAATTTTAAAATCAAACCAAGACACACCATTAGTCTAATCTTTTGATGTAGACTTAAGGTGCGTACATGACATACGGATGTCGACAAAAGTATCTCCCGGATATACATGCATATATAATTGATAGCCTTGAAATATATTATATGATTGCATGTGATGTGAATGCGGAAACTAGTATGGCCATAGAATTTATTTCTTATTCTTGTTTTGAGCACGGATGGGTGCATGTTTTGTAATAATTTTAATTTCAAGTTTACACGATCTGCGAATCGTTTGAGTCTTGTAATTAGAGTTTAGGGTTTATGAGTCCATTGATGAAACTCAAGGAAGAAATTCAAAGGCGAGTGGGAGAAATCAATGGAGGTTCAAAGACGGAGATCTAGACGAACTAAAAGGCGAAACAAGAAGCAAACCAAAGGAGATTAGATCTTCTAGGTTAGGGGCCATACTAGGATCCATATGTGCTTGATTTACTTTCTCGCGCGCACTTACTTACTTATTTACGCTTTATGTCGTGGATGTTAGTTAGGCTAATTAGTTCACTAAAACGAACGCCAGACTAGCGTAAAAGTTCCTAAAAGTAATTTTGAGTACAGTGCCTATCCAAATTAAGACACTCCTTGCGCCCTTGTTCGAGGAAGGTGGGTCGGCCTTCGCAGAGTACCTCCTCTACCTTGGGACATTGCGGGTAGGCCTATAGAAGAGGCCTACATGTCTAAATGGTTCTACTCAACGAGATCAGCAAGAGAGTCTTGGATACTCGAGGCAAAAGGATGGATTTTACACTAAACATGTAATCCATCAACCGAGAATCATATGGTATGATCAGTGAAAGTATTCACTCACCTAAATCAATGAGAATTAAGGGCAGGGCCCTAGTCCGCTTAATCCTTGAGAGATGGGATCTCGGAATCGCATTATTCATCTAGGGACATGTTTTATCTTGAATAATGTGGCAAAAACTTAGGACTTTTTGCAAAAATTATCGAATGTAATACTTAGCAAAATCCTTTTTTCTGTTTCATGTAGTTTTACTATGGAAAAAATCAATCTTTTCAACCTATGTTCAATCCTTGATGAGGACAAATTGAACATGGATAACTTCCTTGATTGGGAAAAGAGATTGAGAAGTGTTCTCAAATCTACAAACAAAGAAAGCGTACTGGATACCCCTATTCCAAGAATAACTGCGAACTCAAAGATTGAGGAACAAAAGCAGGCCAAAAGTATCCGGATGAAATCAATTTCAGTAACTTGCCTTATGTTGGCAACCATGGAGCCTAATCTTCAAAAGAGATTCAGGAAAATGGATGCGCACACAATCATCCGTCGATTAAGGGACATGTCCCGAAACAAATCACGGTTGAGGAAGTACGGAACTTCTAAGGCAATCCGGAGAGGCATTGGAATGTTTGAATCAAAGAAAGAACTTCAATTGATTCAGAAGAACAAAAGGAAAAAGGAAGGAACTCACGATTCCGACCAAGGTATCTATGTTATCGAAGTTAACTTAGCAAATACATTTGATTCTCAATCCTGGGTATTCGATACCGGATGTGGTGCTCATATCATTTATGATGTGCAGGGCCTTAAGAGAATCAAGTATTTATCTGGAAGGGAGCTTGTCCTACGAGTAGCAAATAGAGCAACGGTTGCTGCGAAAGCTGTAGGAACTTTCAGCCTACCTTTGGAAACTGGTCTAGTTTTAGAACTACATAATTGCTATTATGTACCCTCTATTTCTAGAAACATTATCTCAGTCTCAGAATTAGACAAAGAGGGATATCACCTATTAATAAAAAACCAGCGTTGTTCTTTATACAAAGGTGAAATGTTTTATACCAGTGCTAAGCTATACAACGGTCTCTATATTACGAATATTGAGAACGAAGTCTTCAACATAGAAACCAATAGGCTACGGTCAGATGATTCAAATCCAAGTTACCTTTGGCATTGTCGTTTGGGTCACATTAACATGACACGCATGAAGAAGCTCCATGAACATGGACTTCTAGGTTCGTATAATTTAGAATCATATGACACATGCGAATCATGTTTAATGGGTAAAATGACGAGGTCTTCTTTTAAAGGAAAAGGAGACCGAGCCAAAGAACCCTTGGAACTCATACATACGGATGTATGCGGACCAATGAGTACTCCGGCGAGAGGTAACTATGGCTACTTCATCACGTTCACGGATGACTTCACTCGTTATGGTTACATATACTTGATGAGGCATAAGTCCGAATCGTTTGGCATGTTCAAACAATTTCAGAACGAAGTAGAGAATCAACTTGGCAAGAAAATAAAAGCCATTCGATCCGATCGAGGTGGTGAATATTTGAGTCAAGAATTTGACGATCATCTTAGGAGTTGTGGTATAGTATCTCAACTCACTCCGCCAGGAACACCCCAGATGAATGGTGTTTCTGAAAGGAGAAATCGCACCTTGTTAGACATGGTTCGATCTATGATGAGCTTAGCAAATCTTCCAAACACGTTCTGGGGGTATGCTCTAGAAACGGCTGCTTTCATACTTAACCGAGCTCCGTCAAAAGCTGTAGAAAAGACGCCATATGAGTTATGGTTTGGAAAGATTCCAAAGCTGTCTTTTCTCAAAGTCTGGGATGCGAAGTTTATGTAAAACGCTTACAAGGAGACAAACTCGCACCTAAATCAGACAAATGTCTCTTTGTGGGCTATCCAAAAGAGACAAGGGGTTACTACTTCTACCACGAATCTGAGAACAAAGTGTTTGTTGCTCGAGATGGTGTCTTCCTTGAAAAGGAATTCCTTTCCAAACAGACAAGTGGGAGAAATGTAGATATCGATGAAATTCGATATGAGCAACAAATAAACACAGATATAGAAATATCAAGAGGTTTAGCGGCTCCTATCTATACATAAAGTATGGAAGAGGAAAATGAGGTCGAGAGAGTACCTCCCGCTCAAGTCGAATCAAATTCGCAGGAGACATCTCAACTAGTTGAGAACACTCCAAAAGTTGCTCAGGCCCCTCGTAGATCTCAAAGGCTCCAGGAATTATCTCAGAAAACAGATATCCTACTGTTAGAAGATAATGAGCCGAGTACCTACAACCAAGCTATGACGAGCCCCGACTCCGAAAAATGGCTAAAAGCCATGAGATCGGAAATGGATTCCATGTCAGAAAATCAAGTATGGAACTTGATCGATTTGCCCGATGGAGCAAAACCAATCGGATGCAAATGGGTTTTCAAAGTAAAAACTGACAAGGATGGAAACGTTAGCGTTTTCAAAGCTAGACTCGTGGCAAAAGGATACAAACAGATTCATGGCATAGACTATGATGAAACCTTTTCACCTGTCGCAATGCTTAAATCCATTCGGATCATTCTAGCAATTGCAGCTCATTATGATTATGAGATTTGGCAAATGGATGTCAAAACCGCCTTCCTGAACGGACACTTGGAAGAGGATGTGTACATGACACAACCCGAAGGTTTTGTAGATTCCAAAAATGCTGGAAAAGTTTGCAAGCTTAAGAAATCCATTTATGGACTCAAGCAAGCAAGCCGGAGTTGGAATCTTCGATTCGACGAGAAAATCAAAGAATTTGGATTTCTCAAGAATGCAGAAGAATCTTGTGTTTACAAGAAGGTTAGTGGGAGCGACCTAGTTTTCTTAGTCCTTTATGTCGATGACATATTAATCATAGGAAACAATATTCCGATGTTAGAATCAGTTAAAGACTGGCTTCGGAAATGCTTCTCTATGAAGGACTTAGGGGAAGCAGAATACATATTGGGAATCAAGATCTATAGAGATAGATCAAGGAGGATGATCGGACTTAGTCAAGAAACTTATATAGATAAGATTCTTCAACGGTTCGAGATGACAAACTCCAAAAGAGGATTCCTTCCCATGTCACATGGTATGGTGCTTAGCAAAGATCAGTGTCCTAAGAGTCCTGATGAGCTAGCACACATGATGAAAGTACCCTATGCTTCGGCAATAGGATCAATCATGTACGCCATGATCTGCACTCGCCCAGACGTCTCATATGCTTTGAGCATGTGTAGCCGTTACCAATCAAATCCAGGCCAAGCGCACTGGCACGCCGCCAAGAATATCCTAAAGTACCTGAAAAGGACTAAGGATCATTTCCTGGTATATGGCGGGGAAGATACACTAAAAGTTGTAGGCCATGTGGATGCAAGCTTTCAAACGGATAGAGACGACTTCAAATCATAATCTGGGTTCGTCTACTGTCTGAATGGAGGAGCGGTATGTTGGAAAAGTTCCAAGCAGAGCACAGTTGCAGACTCTACCACTGAAGCAGAATACCTAGCGGCCTCGGAAGCTGCAAAGGAAGGAGTCTGGATCAAGAAGTTCATGATAGAACTTGGTGTCGTACCTGGCATGGAAGAGGGCGTGACTCTCTATTGTGACAACAACGGAGCTATAGCCCAAGCCAAGGAACCAAGAGCGCACCAAAAATCCAAACATATCCAAAGGAAGTACCACTTGATTAGAGAAATCATAGAGAGAAAAGATGTGGTAATTTGCAAGGTTCATACGGATGATAACGTTGCAGATCCGTTAACCAAACCGTTACCTCAGCCCAAACATGATTCACACATGAGGGACATTGGTATAAAGCGCATTGGGGAATGGCAACAAATGTAATTTGGATTCATTATAGAGTTTATGTGCCTAATTACTTACATTCGATAAATAAAATAAAAGAAATTTTATTTTGTCCTTAAAATTTGGTTTGGTATTTTAAGAGACAGTCCACACGATAAAGAAAACGCTCCGAGTAGGCTTGTCAGATACGTGATCTGATGAATGAAACCCTACTAAGTGAACTTGGAGTGATTCATTATCAAATCCCTAGTCCAGGTCATTGCATGGACAACAATGACTCACGAAGACTAGTACGGGAGTCGATGGGATAGCGCAGTTTCATGGGCTATAGAAATAGTGTATTCGATTCGACTACGTGAGTGCATAATAGGGATTATACACTGGAATAACCCTCAACGTGAGAAGTTCATCCAAAGAATGATGAAATCGTCAAACTTCTCACAAAGACAAGATTGAAGAGATTCCTCAAAACATGAGTGCTCAGCTCATCTTATGTGAGGAATGTCTGACTTTGGTTCCGTTAAACGCCGCGCCGTAAAAGGAGGCTATAAAGGCGGATACTGAGAAGGACAGGATAGACATGAAGTTGAGTGGGAGCGCAAGAATGGATTATGTCCTCCTAACCATGTTAGGGTACAGTGTCCTCGGGCCACTTGACGAGCAACAACTGAAAATGCATGGTCGTGCTCAAATGGATTAAAAGTTAATCATTTGTTTTGACAGTTGTACTCGAGATCAAGAAAGTCTGAATGACGTGACGTATCAGATGGGATACTAAGTGACATGGGAATCGAGCATTGTACTTGTTCTAAGTCCAAGTGGGAGTCTGAAGGAGTTGAAGGAGATGTCCTTCGACCAAGGTGACAATGCGAACAATTTGTCGGATAGGACAATTGATGTGGAAGATCATCAAGTCCGATTGATTTAGGGATCGTAGAGTTGTAGCTAGAGACCAACTACGATCGTCGAATTACGAAGTAATTCGCGGCTAACTTCGATCGGATCCTACAACGGGTTACACATAAGAGTGACAAATTGATCTAGGATATGACTAGTGGGAGTGAGATATAATCATGGGAGTGTCCCATAAACATATCTCATAGGCCTAAAAAGGAATTAGGCAAAGATAGTACAAAAAGGCCAAAAACAGGGTTTTTGGGCTTAGACCGGTTCGGGTACTTCTAGGACTCGGATTGAGCTGAATTTTGGAGGGTTAGTTGCTGATATAATAAATATTATATCTGCCAATTTTCGTGGTGTTTGGGCACCTCCTCCTTAGGGAATTGAGAAAATATCAATAGTTGCTATTTTCGACTATTTCCCTAAATCTTATTCTAAAGGGTGTTTTAGGAAACCTAAAAGGAGGTGGATTCTTATTAGCGTTCTATATAAACACTCTTAGGGCAGAGAATAAGGTGTGGAATTTCTCTCTAAGCTTTCTTACTCTACCACATCAAGTAGAGAGGAGAAAGTGAGCTAATTCCCATTAACTATCTATCTAGTCAATAAGAAATGAGTTCTTCTTTTCCAACCACCATTGGTGTGCTAGCTATACAACAAGGTGGGAGATCAAATTGTTTGCTCGTGTCCCAAGTAGAGGAGCTACACTTGAAGCTCTTGGTCTTCTCATAAGCAATTGGAAAGGTTCGAGGGAAAACTAGCGAACAAGGTATTTATCTTTCTAGTTTTAATTAATGATTATCATAGGTTTATGCATGTGATCCTGGGAATACTAGTGTAGACATTAGATGTCTTAATTCCGCTATAAACACTAGTAGAAGGGTGTAAAACCCAACAGTATGATCTTTGAAAGTGATCAAGAATACTACAAAACGAATTTTTGTATGAATGAAATTCATACTCAAAACCTAATGCTCAGTCATAGGGCAAGCAAATTTTAAAGGAAAGTGCCAAGTGTACAAAGAATGTTTGACAAAATCCTTGACTCGATGAGTCACACGGTTAAAAGAACGGTCCAGAACAAAGACAAATTTTAAAAATCTTTTGTCATTTAGTGAAAATGAGTCATTGTCGACAGTTTTGTCAAAGATTTTGTCATTGTAGCACTCCCGAATTTTAAAGAAATTTTGGACTTATAGTCCAAAAAACGAGCCCTAAACACACATTTAGTCCTCTCTAATCCTATAAACGAGCCCTAAACACACATTTGGTTGTTTAATGCAGAATTATTATTTTCTCTAAATGTAAATGGCTATTCAACTGTTACAATATTCTTATTCTCTAAATGTAAATGGCTATTCAACTGTTACAATATTCTTAACACGACGAAGCAGCCAAAAGGGATCTACCGCGTTCGTAGGACGCGGTGGGAACCTAGTCTATTATATAAAACGCAAAGTTTTGTGTTGACTAGGACAAGTCGAAAGACAAATCCGGTCGTTTGTTGGCTTTTTTGTTAAAGCTAGGCCACTAGATCTATTACCTACCTATAAAAAAAATATTTAGTTCACTCACCCTCGTGAAATACTAATATCAATGCACCTCATGAAATGAAATTGAATACCATTGAATAATAAAGGTGTCAGTTTTTTTTTCAAAGAATAAAGAGGACTATTAAGGCAATGATTCAACTCTCTCCTTAATTTGACTCTCATGAAATGAAATTGAATACCATTAAATAATAAAAAGGGTTGTTTTTTTTCAAAGAATAAAGAGGGCGGTTAAGAGTCTTCCTACAATTCAACATATCTCTCTCCCCATTAAATAATAAAGGTGGCAGTTTTTTTTTCCAAAGAATAAAGAGGGCTATTAAGGCAATGGTTCAACTCTCTCCTTAATTTGGCTCTCATGAAATGAAATTGAATACCATTAAATAATAAAGAGGGTTGTTTTTTTTTCAAAGAATAAAGAGGGCGGTTAAGAGTCTTCCTACAATCCTACCTATCTCTCTCCCTAATCACTCTTTCACATGCAAACGTTTCTTTTCTTCCTTCTCTTTAAATACCGGCTTATCTTTAGATTCCTCTATTACCTACCTATAAAAAAAATATTGAGGGCTATTAAGGCAATGGTTCAACTCTCTCATTAATTTGGCTCTCATGAAATGAAATTGAATACCATTAAATAATAAAGAGGGTTTTTTTTTAAAGAATAAAATAAGAGTCTTCCTACAATCCTACCTATCTCTCTCCCTAATCACTCTTTCACATGCAAACGTTTCTTTTCTTCCTTCTCTTTAAATACCGGCTAATCTTTAGATTCCTCTAACTAAACATGGAGAAGGCCAAGGTGGATTTGAGGTAAGAAGTAACAACCAAGGTGGACATTCGAGGTAAAAATAAATAAATCTTCATACTATAATTAAGGTGAATATTTCATGTGGAAAAACTTAAATCTTAAGTGTTTGTAGGAATGCCTAAAAGAAAAAAAAAATGTGTGTCTCTTCAAATTGGAAGAAAGAGAACAACAAATTTTTATCATGTAAGTCTTTATATCTTTCATTTTCTTTTCTTCCTTTTCTTTAAAAGAGGGGTTTACTTAAATATGAACTCACATGTTATGGTTTATCTTCAGAATCCTCCTATTGAACATTGACAAAATCAATGTGGAGATTTGAGTTCTACTTTTTTCTTATTTGGTGAATTAGTGAAGACACTGCTCCATACTTACGGGTTATTCTACACAAAGAGATGGGAAAGGGGAAGAGATTTTCAGTGTTTAGGAAACATATTTTACGAAATTTTCTTTTTCTAGGGAGCTACAAACTAATTTTTTTTTTCTTTTAAGTAAATATCTCTAAATTAGCTTTTGTCACTGAATTTCACAATTTTTTTATTCCATCTCTTTAGGGATTTATCTGTTTACTTTATTTATTTTTGTTGGAGTGATTAAAAAGGTTTTCTTGTTTTTATTTTATGACATAGAGAAGCTAAAGAAATTGCAATGAAGAAAATAAAATGACGCACAACTTATTTGTTCCAATTTCCAATCGATTTAATTTCCGGAGGTTGAGGTCTCGCTCTAAAATTCAGTTAATTGTTCTTACCAATTTTATCTTTTTGAAATTCTAATTTCTTTGTCCATTAAAATTTGCAGATTTTAGTAACAATTGAAGAATTAAATCTGGGAAAATTGCTGAAGACTATCTGATAACAATTGTTACAAATTTTATAGTTTTTATAATTTTTTTAATTCTATAATGGTAGTAAGCAATTCAAATTTTTTTTGTTTGAATATAGCAATTTTAATACTTAATTTTTTAGATTGTACACTATTTTTGATGGTTCAACTTACGCGAAGGTCTTTTGGTGACCGTAGGATTCTAAACAGAAGTGTCCGTGCCGGAGGCACGGGTTATGCCTAGGAGAAAGAAAAAGAAAAATCAAGCCGTTCGTTGTGCTTTTTGTCAAATTTTAGCCATTAGATCTATTACCTATCGAAGAAAATGAAAATTCGTTCACTCTCTCATTAAAATCTATTGTACAAACTTCGTTCACCCATGATATCATAGTCGTCCATCTCGATTTATCTTCAATTGTGGTCTTTAGATCCATATATCTAATTACAACACTAATCACCTGAAATAATGTGGGAGTTTAATGGTGTATTGGGAGTTAAAATTCTTCCAATTAATTCGATACTAATGACCATTTTTGTAACTCTCTGTTTGACACAAACCCTATCCTTTAAATCTTGTCTTTTACTCATCTTCTCAGTTATAAGGCTTGCTAAATTAAAATTAAGCATTAATACTCTCAACTGTCCACGACTCTTGTGCTCAAGACGTTATCTTCTCTATAATTGCATGGTTGAGTTCTTTCCTTTGATTTATCAAAATTTCTGGATATTGGTCTCAGGGCAGTAGGTCCTCTCTATATCTTTTGAGTCTCTAAATATTGTTTTGGTAAGCTCTTCCTAAAAGACTATTGTATGTAAGTACACCACTATCTATCCTGAATTACGAATTAAAGAAGATTTGGTTCTGAATAATTAGTTAAAATCCTCACTAGTATCTTATCTAATAATTTCGTCTGAAGAGATTTATTAATATATTTCGTATCTATGTTTCTTTCTAACAACTTCTTGAAGGTTTGTATCTATGTTCTTCAATTTGACCATCTTTAGTTCTCTCTAATTTGTGTATTTATCTTTTCATGATAACAGGTGAAATTCATCCTTTTCACCAATATATTCAACGGCGGTTAGAAATTCTATACAAGTTTTCTTGACCAAACACTTTCTTAAAATTGTGATTGTCTTCGCGGAGTTTGATGTATCTATTGTGTGAAGGAGTTACACACTTCATAAGATTGTAAGAATAATTGAAAGAATTTTTTTGTCAACTCAAAATTCACATTTCAAGTGATCTCAAATCTTCTTTTCTTCCTATTTTGGTTTCAATATATGCTGGTAGAGGGAAAACTGATAAAAGAATAATAAAGGTATGTGATTTGTGAGTATTATACATAATAGGGTATTTGATGGTTTGTGGTTTTGTATTAACATACTTGGTTATAAAGTTATGGAGTTTCTAAGAACGTGGACTAAACTTTAGTTAAGACTTTTATTTTTAGGTTAAGAAACATGAACATCATGTATAACTATGTGCATAAGATGGTATGATAAAATGTTATGGTTCAAATATTTTACTTCCAAATGATTATTAACCATCTTGGATTTTAAAATTTGTTGTATCCTTATATAATGATTTGTCCAATTTTAATAATTTCTCATCTTTTAACTCATCTAGGTTGGGTGTTTATAATTCTTGATATTTTCATTCCTATAACAAAGAGATTTCCACTCGTAGGTAAAAACAACTATTCAACAAAATTATTAGTTTTAGAATGGTCAAAATTTTCTTGATTTCAATGAATTTCTTGATTTTTATTCCGTCAGGTTAGGCCTCTAGTAAAGAGATTGGATCAACCTCGGAAATTCACCAGTAGATGCCTTGGGCAAGGTGTTTTAGATATTGAAAGTGTTGGAGGTAGAAGTCAATGTTATTCTTTTAAAGGGGGATCTAACAGTTGTAACTGAAATTCTATTTTTGCAACTTAAAGGTCATTTATTTTCATAACGAGTAGTCAACTATTTTATGATGTATAAAATATTCAACGGAATCCACCGTGCCGTAGGCACGGGTCTTGCCTAGTTAAATCATAATACCTAAACTAACCTTTCTTATATATAAAAACTGATTTACCTTCAAAATCTTCAATTATCTTTTTCCATTTTTATCTCCCACCTTCTCTCTCCAATCACGTTTCTATTCAAAGTAAACATTATCTTCATTATCCTCCATAATGGAAACCTGTTTATTTTCTCTCTCTAAAACCGAATCATCTAATAAACCTCCATTAAACTCAGAAATCTTGTTTCATCTTCATTAGAGCAGCTGAAACCTCCATCGTTTATCAGGTTTTACATTGTGAAAGTCTTTGTTCGTACCATTGATAAGATTTAATATTGCTTCTCAGGTTAAAGTAACAGATTCTCTCTCTCTAAAATTAAACATAACAGATTTTGATTTTGTTCTCAAAGATTTGTTTACTAATTAATTAACTTCAAATGTTTGAGGTTTATTTTCTCTCTAAGATTTTCATTACTGTTTATGATCTTGATATTTAATCCTTCTTTACTGATTCCTTCAAATCGAGTATGTTATGTTTGCATACAATTATCATATCATTTTTCCTTAGATTTAGGTTTAAGCTTCTTGATTCTCTGATATTTCTTCACATCAGATATTTGTATCCGTATAATTTATGAATCAGGTGTTATTCTGTACGGTTTCTCATAACAGAATATACAATATAGGTAGCTTACAATACATTTTCATACTTTCTACATTACGCAAACATCTTCTGTACGATGTTTTTATAACGTAATGTAAAATATATGTATTTTGTTATAAATAATACATACTTTATAAATGATATCAAAAACATCTTATAAATCTACTTACATTATATATATATATATAATTTATTCAAAATTACGCGTACTTTTTTCCCAAAACAGTTGTCGTTTATAATAAACTAAATGTTTCAAAAATTATATGTAATTTATTGCACATTATACATATTTTTTCACATAACAGTGACCTTGTGATTCAAACTAAAGTTTTGTTTGTCTCCTAACACATTATGAAGTTTAACAAGCAGTATGCATAATTTATTCCATTATACATGTTGTTTCTAGTAAATTATATGTTTTGTTGACAAATGTATATGTTTTCTTTTTGTAGTTTTGCTGTTACTTGTGGAATTTCTTACAGAATCATCCAATCTAAGTAAGACAAGAAAACTAAAATCTGATGGCTGGGATAAAATATTTTCTGAAGTTGGTCAGTTGTTTCCTGGTGGTGCAAAAGCATTTCGATATTCTCTTCGACAATATAGTGTAACTGTTGTTTGCCTGCTCGAGACTACAAATGAAGAGTACATGGATGGGCACCATTTTTGAACCAGAGAATATTTTGTACGTTTTTTTGTAATAGAATGTAAACGATGTGTAATGTAAAAGAAATTATGTGTAATTTATTGAACATGACACACATACAGTTGATAAATTACGTTGTATACATGACAAATGATGGTTTCCTCGTCATAAATAACACATAATTTACGTATTTGTTTCATAATTTGTGTTCGATGTGTATTATGTATGAGTAAAAACGAAAACAAATGTTGGTGTAATGTTCTCAGAAAAATATACTATTTCCAAATCTAAAAATTAAGTGAGAGAAAGTGATACATACGTTTTGTATATTAGCCCCCAAATCACGCTAAATTGATCCCAGAAAATATACTCTTTCCAAATCTGAAAGTTAAGTTGGAGAAAATTGATTTGAATCGAAAAAACAAATCACATAGTAAGATAGAGAAAATTGATTTGGTTTCCAAATATGTAAAGAAGAGAGAGAAAATTGATTTGAAAATATCCGTGGTGATGGTGTTTCGTTTTGGTTAGGATTTTGGTTTCTGATCGATTCGGGTAATAGGAAAGAGAAAATTTAATTTCCAAATTTGTTTAGAGGAGAGAGAAATTATGATTTGTTTCTATCCGTTTTTTGCTAATAAATCTCCCAAATCACGCCCAAATCAGTCTGTTCAGATTACATCAACCCCCAAAAAATAAAACGCGCGAAATTTGAGCGTGGGACATTGACGGTACTATGTTTAGAAAGTGAGAGTTTTTATGTCCATATGGTAAAAGGACTAAAAATCCATTTTTTGTGAAGATTGGACCCTAAACCCTATTTAAACATTATTTTGGACTATATACCCACGAACCCAATTTTAAAAGGTGTCCAAGTCCGCCACGATAATGTAACAAGTGTGTTTTTGCCTCTATTATTTGGTATTCAGTTTGGAATAAGCAAATTGGGTGATATTTCATATGTGCTTCATCAATTTTAAGAAAGTAATTTAGATTTTTTCAATTTAATATTCTTACGTCAGTTGACCAATCAATTGGATCGAATTAAACCAAAGCAAATTGTAGTGTACGGAACTTGGTTTATTGATCCGGTTGGACTTAAGCAAAAAAAAAATAGTCGACAACTAACGAATGCTCCCGCGTGGTAGATGATCGTAGACTCTTCGATAGGGGTCGGCAACGGTCTGAACGGCCAGTTCATAGGCAACTACCTATCCAGTCCAGGCGGAATGGACGCAACTCATTTTGTTTGTAAAAATGTTCATCTGTGACCAGTCTTTTTAGCCGGACATCGGTCAGGCAGGCACCAGGTATACAACATAATTTTTCAAAAAATAAAAGTCACCAAGTTGATTAACTTAGTGAACAATAACAACAAAATTAAAAACACCGAGATAAATGATCGTTAATTAGAAATAAGTTTCTCTGAGAAAAATAAAAAGAGAGGGAAACATCGATCATGATTAGGGGTTAGGATTTTGCCATTGAGAACCACAAGAGACATGAGTGGAATATAGTCGAAGAGAAGAGGAAAGAAAAGGGTTGGACTTCTTCGAATTTATTCTAATTTCGAAGGTTATATGTCATAGCCTAACCTAATCTAACACTACCATCTTATTCTAAACATTTAAGGTGTGTTTGGATGACAGAATCATGAATCCGTGGATTCATGAGTCAAAGTAATTTTTTTGGTTTGTTCGGCAACTAATAAAAATCTTAGGATCTATTATTATTTGAGTATTTTTTTTAAACGCTTCTTTAAAAAAATGTTGAATTAACCCTACTCTCGAAACTCGTTTTTTCATAACCTTGTTTTTGTTTTTTTTCAAATATCGTTTCATTCAAGAACCCTATGTTTTCTTCATAATTGTTTTTCGAGAACCGCTTTTCCAATTTTTTCGTAAACTAATTTTTTCTTCAAAAATAGTTTTTCACGAAAGGCGTTTTTTCTGATTTTTTTTTGTCAAAAACATTTTTCTTTTCCTAAAACATTTTTTCCCTGGAAAAACTGTCTTCATGAAGCAAAATAGTTTTCAGGAAATTTCAGTTATGGAGAAAGGAAAAATGTTTTTCAAGAAAAAAAAACGATTTTTTGGTAAAAATGGGTTTGGAGAAAATACATTTTTCAAGAAAAAATCTGCTTTCGGAAAAAAAAAATCGGGTTTTGGGGTTAAAAAAAAAAATCTGAAGAAAAAAATGATTTTCAGAAAACAAACAATATTTATATAAAGTTTGAAATCTAGGTTTATTAATCCAAAATCCTAACAAATCTTAGTGGGTAGGGTGAGATTTTGGTCCAATACAAATTTTGGACTTTTAATGCATAGGATTCAAAAGTCCTTAGATTTTTTGTAGCCAAATATACCAAAGATTCTTGATTCCTACCAAATCCTACTTTTAGTAGGAATCCTACAACCAAACACACCATTAATGATTCATATTTAGTATGGGCAGGTAATTCAGGCGGGTAAAGGGACAACTTAAATGGGCGGACTTGAGTGGTACCCCGATTAGGCCCCCTTGTCCGTGCCTGTCCACTAAACATCTATCGTTGGGCGGGACTTGATCACCTTTGTCACCGGGCGTCCACAGACCCTTCGGACGGGGGCGGACGGGGGCAGGTACCGAGGCACGGGCCAAAATCCCATCCCTACTCTTGGTCTTGGTCCTCTTGGAGGATCAGAACGCAGTTTCCGAGTTTTTGTGTACCAATGCGTAAAAGAAACTGTCGAGTAGAAAGGAGAGAAGAACAAAGCAGAAGGAAGATATGGGGTAATCATTTGTGGGATTGTTCTTCGTTTTCATCTTTCTCTCTTGTTCTCCCTAACATATGAAATAATAGGAGAGAGAAACTGGTAAAGAGGGATCCAATGGGGAAAGGACTTCTCTCTTTTTCCCGGAAGATCGGGAGGCGCCGCCCCAAGAAGTCGACGGAGGTTCAATTGCAACCACCGCCGTCCGATAACCTTAACAATAACCCCAATTCCACCAACAACAACAACAACAACTCGGCTGGACTCGTCGCTTCTTCTGCTGCATCCAAAGCTAAGAAGAAAACCGGTGGCGCTCGACTTTGGATGCGATTCGACCGATTCGGTGAATCAGAACTTCTTGAATGTGATAAAAGTGCGATTATCAGACGTGCTTCAATTCCAGCACGGGACCTCAGGATCCTTGGTCCTGTTTTTTCTCAATCATCTAATATACTTGGTAATCCCATTATCTTTTAATTATTAGGGTTTCTCTTTTATTTCGTTTTCTGTTTGCTACTGAACCTTTAAGCTTTAATTAGTAGGATAACATATTATTATCATCAAACTGATGAACAGAAAAAGGAACTAAAATGTATCTAATTCGAAATTTCAGTTATAGTTCTCAGGTTTTCTCTTTTTGAGTTTATCTTGTTCGATACTTGAATATAAATGTTAGTTTTTGTGGCAAAAATTATCTTTATGAAGCCCTAATAATCAATTTTGAGTGAACTGATTGAAAAGAACATACTTGTCTTACTTGCTTTAATCATGTAAAAGTTATGTCTTTTCTTCTGAAACTTCTTTTGGTGGCATATATTTAGAAATTCGAATCGTATAGTTGGACAATATAATGATCTTATAGTGTTTAGACTTCGTTGTGATGAATTAGATGAAGAGAATTCTGGGTTTGAACTCAGAATTGTGAAAGCTATTTCTTTTTCGGTATCCCACAGTGATTGCCAGTTGATTGAACTTACGATAACAATTGTTGTGAATTTCACTTAATTGAATCCAAGAGTAGCTTGATCCATATGTTCCTCTGTAACTCCAACAACTCCATTAAAGCTATATTTGAAATAGAATGAGATCGCATAATTTCATTGTCAGTGTATCTCACCTTCCTATAGATTGAAATACAAAAAGTATACTCAACCCGCCTCCTGGGACTCCCACTTGAACCGCCTGTGAGAGAAACAAGGGTTTCTCTCTCCTCTCACATGTTCAGTCTCGTGGAGAGAGAAATCCTTGTTTCTCTCACAGGCGGTTCAAGTGGGAGTCCAAAGAGGCGGGTCATGTATACTTGTTGATTGAAATAAGGGATAAACTGGGCATCGTAAGTTAGAGAACTAAAGCCCGGAGAGCATATTTAATAACATTCATAGTGCTAATATTGAACTATTAAACGAGACATAGAATATACGAGGATACTTTTCGATTTTCCGGTGCAAATTGACTGAAAGAAGCTTAGAACGTAATTGTAGAGACAAGTTTTATCTCGATGACCCATTAAGAATTTCCTACTTCAAGCGTTATGTGGAGAATGCTAGAAACAGTGAATTATGAATATTTACTGCTTAAGAAGTACTCTTGAACTCGGAGAGAATAGTAATATCATGATTTATCATTGTTGGCAATGCAGCAAGAGAGAAAGCCATGGTTGTCAATCTAGAGTTTATAAAAGCCATAGTTACTGCTGAAGAAGTATTATTGCTAGATCCTCTATGTCAGGAAGTTCTTCCTTTTGTTGATCAACTGAGGCAACAACTCCCTCATAAAAGCCAACCTAGGAATCATGAGGTCGGTGAAGGAGAAGAGAATTCTGCAGCTGGTGCAGGACAATGGTTACCTGTTCCTGAAGCTGCTGAAGGTTTGCAGTGTGAGCTTCCTTTCGAGTTTCAGGTGTTGGAGATTGCATTAGAAGTTGTCTGTACGTATTTGGACTCCAATGTAGCAGATCTTGAAAGGGATGCTTACCCTGTTTTAGATGAATTGGCAAGAAATGTTAGCACTAAGAATCTTGAACTTGTCAGGAGTCTGAAGAGCAATCTCACCCGTCTTCTTGCTCGTGTGCAAAAGGTATGGTACTGAGCTAGTTAGCTTATTTATGTACATTTATTTTTTATAAGCAGTTTATGTTTTATACGGTTTGAGTTTCTTTTTTAACAATCGTAATGTTAAGAGCTTTGAGTTTACTTCAAATATGAAGTTTGATGTACTTTTAGTGTGATAACATAAGCTTTATAGTTTCTGATGGAATTGTACAGCGTAGATAACGTAATATATTTAAGGGTCTTTCCATTCTGCCAAGTTTTGAACATGATAACAAGGTGTCACACTTCAACAAATGACTCATTTGGAGAATTATGGCATTTTTTGTTCAAGAATGACGCATTAATACGGAATTTCGGGAAGCACATCTGTTTTACTAAAAATTGGTGCTGCTGACAGGGAGTTCCGTATTCTTTGCATTATTGGCTTATTGCCATGATAGAATTTTCCTTCTCTTGCTAACATTTATGCAGTATCAACTCTTATTTCAGAGGTCCCATCATTTAATCAACTCTTAAACAGATGAAATTTGTAATAGCACATGGAAATATAAAAAGGGAACTTCTACTTGCACCAGTTCCCTGCAGGAAGCATGTAATAGCTCAGTGAATCAGTGATAATACTTTTTCTAACTTTAATGGCTATTAGGCACATTAGATATAGTTCTTGTGTAGACTTCAAAAAACTATCATGTGGAAGCTGCTCCTTTTTATGAGGACAAATGCCTCAAAAAGATTTTAGAGGTTTTCTTGATTGGCACTGATAAATTAGGGCTCTAATATATGTGAAGGGATTTAGACTTAGTGATACTAATTTTTGAAGATCTTTTGTGTACCTGAACTGAAATCAATAAAGAAAACTGAGATATTACTCCAAGGAGTATATGAGACTGAGTGACGTACGAATTATGCCAAAAGCTTTAGTTGATATACGACTTAGTGTAAATTATGGCTTGTGATAGCTCAACTGCTCCAATAATTTTTTCCAATTTTTGGTAAAAATTGGCATATATGCGAACTTATTTTGACTATCATGCATTTGGATCTGATACTGTTTATTCTACATGCCACAGAACAGTTCTTTGTTTTGTTCATGAAAGGTTGCCGGCATTCTTCTGTTGGGACTTTTGCTTGTTTTAGTTAGTGATACATGTCTATCTCATGTCAGGTTAGGGATGAACTTGAACATCTTTTAGATGACAACGAAGACATGGCACATCTATACTTAACAAGGAAGTCGATCCAGAATCAACAATCTGAAGCATTTGGTGCCGGGGCTTCAAATAGTATCATTACTCTTGGACCTAACTTGCGAAGAATGGATTCTAATAAGAGCTCAAGTTTGATTACCAGTAATCACTTTGATGATCAAGATGTGGAGGACTTGGAAATGCTGCTCGAGGCTTATTTCATGCAGCTGGACGGGACTCGAAACAAAATATTGTCGGTAAGTTGTCTGTGGTGAGTAATATTAATTTTATAAAAAAAAAAAATTGATTGATACATGGATATTATACTAAATACTGGGACAAGGTTATAACTTGGAACAGAAACATAATTGGTTTTTTTAAGCAATCCGTTTAGGCGCTTCCCGTATCTTATCGTTTATCTCACATACTATTTTAAATTAGTTATATAGACGCTAAATTAACACATCCCAACTAGGTGTTGTTATAAACGAAAAATGAACTTAGTTAACAAATCCTTGCTGAATCCCAACTAGATCGTTTATCGTTTGCTAAATTAACAAATCCCGTATCTTATCGTTATATACTCTTGAGGAACTTAGTTTACATCTTGGCCTTCTGTTTCTGTGATTTAAGAAAAATGATAGTAACTAGTATCAAGAGGAAAAAACAAATTGGAAATTTGTTCTTCTTTATGTTTACTTGATTTTCTAACTCGTATATTAACATCTATAGGTAAGGGAATACATCGATGATACCGAGGACTACGTTAACATTCAACTTGACAACCAGAGAAATGAACTCATTCAGCTTCAGCTGATACTAACGATCGCTTCATTTGCCATAGCTATTGAGACACTGATAGCCGGAGCTTTCGGTATGAACATTCCTTGCATACTTTACCATAGAGATGGAATCTTTGAACCCATTGTTGGAGGCACCTCTGCTGTAAGTTTCTTATTGTTCCTGCTCATGTTAGCATACGCAAGATGGAAGAAGCTTCTTGGTTCATAATTCACCAAATTCCTTAACTATAAAAGACCACAAAACGAAAGGACCTTCAAAATATTACTTCTTATCTACACAAGTAATGTATAGTTTGTTTCGAAGTTTGTTGTGGTTGTTGTTAGAAGCTCTTCTATTGGATCCTTCAGATTGGGGTTATAAGAATAAGGAAAATGCCAGGTTGACACAAGTTTTTCGGGCACAGTATCAACACAGGATCATCTGACCATTCATTATTGACTCTCAAAAACTGTAAAAGGGATAGTCAGGTGACTTGTGTCAGTTACTCTGTCAAATAATATTGTGTCAAGCTAGCGTTATTATAAAGAATAAAGGGAGGTCTCCTTGTAGTGGTTGACAAGAAACTATGTGGAAAATGTCTTTTAGCCGAATGCACTTCATCGATCACTTGCCGTGGATGATGACTTGATTGTTGATTCGGTCGGGAATCAAAAGAGGCTCGGCCAGGAGAAGTTGTAAATTGTCTTCTCTTCTAGATGTTTATATCAACCATTAACAAGCATATATTTCTATTCAAACTGTTGCATTAGAATTTACAGTATTACCTGTTAAAGTGAGGGAAGTAAATCGTATATTCAACTTAGGTACGTCTTGTTTTCCTAAAGATTTTGTTATTATTTTGATCTCTCAAGCTTGATTAGGTTACTATTACTTTTTTAAGCTGCAGATTTACACTTTCTTGCTTAGCTTGTACCTTTGGTATTTTTCCTTAGGGCTCTAAAAGGATTAGTATTATTTTTTGAGCAATGATAGCAAAAGATAAGTCTTACCCCATGCCTAAACGAAATCAAATGTCTTTATTTTCGGGTCAATTGTCTCTCTCTCTCTCTCTCGGCTTTTCTATTCTTGTTGAATGGTTTATCCCCCCACCCCCCTCTCAGGTCTGAGGTTCGTCTATTGTTTCTTAGTTTTTCAGTGTTTTCTCTACAATTTTATGACTACTATTCTTAGATTTGGGGAAAAAGAAAAAAAAACTACCGAGTTGTTATAGGATGGTGCGGACCAGCCTTCAAGGTTGCTAGTGATACTGTCCGCTTTGGCACACCTGAGCCTCACGGCTTTAAAAGACCTCACTAGGGAAGGGTGCTTAACCTCTTAAGAGGAACACCGCACTCCTGTCTCACATTGTCAATGTGGGATTGCTTTGCAACACACCCTCCCAAGACCACACCATAGTAGAGCGAATCGTGCTGATAACGTGTTATAGGATGGTGCGGACCAGCCTTCAGGGCTGCTAGTGATATTGTTCGCTTTGGCACATCTGGGTCTCACGGTTTTAAAAGGTCTCACTAGGGAAGGGTGCTTAACCTCTCAAGAGGAGCATGGGATTGCTTTACAACACGAGTTGAATTTTTGGCCTTTTTGTGTTTCCTTTTTTTGTTTCCTCCATCCGACTCTACATTTTTTCTCCAACCCGGTAAAAAGGTTGCTAAAGGTCGTTGGCAAACTGTTATTGCCGACATCTTTTATTTATTTATTTTCAAACCTTTCTTTCTCTTGGTTCGACCACCGCCACTACTATTTCTCTCCCTTTCTTCTCTTGCTACTTTCTTGGCTAAATCTTTCGCTTTATCCTCATTGTCTCCGTTAAGATGATGGGTTTTAGGTAAAATCCTTAAGGAGGGTTTGCTTGAAACCCTATAACCCTCGATTGAGGGTTCTGTGACCCTCCCCAAGGGCTTGGATTTCGGCGAAATTGTTTAGGAGGATTTTGCATGCAATCTTTTTACTTTGTCTAAAACGAAAGGAGGACCCACGAAGTGACTATTTACTGGACCAATGAGGATAGGGAGAAAGAGAATAAGTTAAAGTTTTATAGAGAATAAGAAAGAGATTAGCGAAGAGAAAAGTAGGGAGATAGAGAGATACGAGACAAACTGGTAGTGGTTGGAGGTTGTGGCCCAAATTGATGGGAGGATATGAGGAAGAAGAAGTTATATTGCTTTGGAAAATTTGACAAAATCCGCCGCTATTCTTTGAAATTTGGGTTTTTTTTGCTTTACCTCTCAAGACTTCTTAAAACTAATTGGTAATTGAGCTTACCTTTCTCAATAATAAATAATCGAGTTTGTTCCCCTAAAGTTATAGATTTTGTCAAAAACAGTAAGATTATGTTTGGAATGCTAAAATAGAATGCGATTATAGAGAAGAACACTCTCGTAATGTGATCTATGTCAAATGGAATGTCTGTATTGTTTGATTTAGTCGTGAATATAACTGATGGAGATCAATTTTGGGTGTAATTCTAGTAACTGCATTTCACTTTTGCTAGCCAAACATGACCTCAATGTTTTTGATAGAAATACTGAATACAAGGAGGGTGAGCTCTCTTCAAAAAGAAACAGAGGGTGAGCTCATTATCGATTATTGGAAGGGGTATACTCAATTATCCGATTAATGTTGAGTGGATAAAGTAAAAAACTTTAAAATTTTGTACTCCGAAAAATGTAAAACTTTCATTTAAAATTTTGTACTCCAAAAAATTTAATTGTTTCCGGGGTGAATCTTATTATGTGGTTGTTACTTTACCATTGTGTTGTTTGTGATGATTTATTTTGCCTTTATAATGTATATAAGCTAAGAGAGTGTTCTTCTATTTCTAAGTTATAAAAGTCTGACTTGATAATCGACATAAAGTAGATATCAGAATGTTTGTTGTTGTGCAACTCGTTTAAATTGTTATTTTGGACTGATTTTGAGTACATTAGAGTAAAAAAATATTCAAATTCCGACAAGTAGAGATCCTAATAAAAGCCACCTCAATAGATTCTATAACAATGATTATGTAATGTCAAAACCCAATAAGATTAAAAGAATGAATCACACAGACTGGGTGAGATCCAAAGAACAGAACCAATTCATACAAAGATAACTTAGGTATTACTCAGACTAGAGAAAGAAGAAAGCTTTCCTTAGATTATTTGGAACCCTAGTGGTCGGTTCCCTAAAGAAAGGTTCTGACTGACTGACTGACTGACTGACTCATCTTTTGAATTCAATGAAGTAGTAAATTGGTTACAGGAGGTCATATGACGAAACCAAGAACGTGGTCTTGGAGATTTCAATGGCCTTCCCCTTTTCTTGCATGTGTGCTAGTGGGGACAATCAATTGATATTTGCCTATTTGCCTTGGTTGCATCTTAATATCTTATACTCCATAGTCCATCCACCCCATTACTAGCTATAAATACAACTAAATTGCTTTCTCAAAATAATAAAGAAATTTGGTACAAAAATATTTCACTATATATTTGTACAACATCTTTAGTAATTTTAATTATTGTTTTTACAGTAACTTTCAAAAAATGTCTCCTAAGAGCTTAAGTTTTGCTCATCTTCTCTTTCGCAAACTTAAGACTCTCGTATATCCCGTCTGACAATCGTATTTGGTACTAAGTAGGTCTACCAAACTACCAACAACAATTTCAAAATGCTATTCGCCTCAAATGGTGGTTTGACATGGCCCTTCAATTGTTAACATGACTCTCCTACCGAACCACAAAAGCATATGTCAAGTCATTTTCAAGAATATAGTATGAATGGGCGGAGAAACTTTTTTAAGGCCATCTCTCAAGAGGGGTAGACAATGAGATGTATTCTACTGGATTATATTAAATTTTCATTTTTGTTTAGCATCTGACACAACAAACTCACACTTCGGTAGAACTATAATCCACACCTAAAAGTGAGATCTAGTCTAAATCTTATAAATGAATACCAGCAAACATGAATTCAATTACAATATAAAGTCATTCTATCTGCCAGCCAGCCAGCCAGCCATCTCACAAAAATCAAAGTTATAACACTGATACCGTTAGATGAAGTAATAGGGATACATCCGGTCAATTGTTGGGGTGCTAATAGGATTGTAAAAGAAAGTGATGAGTTGTGTGTGCGGGGGGGGCCTTAAAGAATTAGCCACATAGGATTCAAAGAGTTGGATTAATTTCAATTCCACCCCCAGTTTGTGAACAACTGGAAAATCTTCCCCAAGACAATGACTACGTTAGTCAAACTTAAGAGTCAAAATTTTATTTTGGCCAGCAGTTTGCAGAAACAAAAAAGAATGGTAGCCAATACGTGGACAAACGAATTTCTTATGCGGACAACTAAAATTGGGTGTACAAACAATCCATGAAGGGACAAATGAAATTCATATATGGACAATCGACTCATAAACCTCCTTAGGTAGAACTTTTTTCTTCTTGTTAGTAATCGTAGATGCAGTTTTCACAATAGGTCTTTCATGAAGATCATGAAGATGAAGACAAAATTTAAAAAAAAAACACCATCTGTTTCTCCTCTTCTCTTCATCCTACAACAAGAAACTTAGTGAACACTTGTGATTCAAGAGTTGGGAACATATCCCTTTTGGCTACAATCTGTTTTTTATTGATTAACTGACATGTCGATGCAATATTTTTGTTTCCCCTCATGGTTCATCAACCGCAAATACTGACTCCCTTCTTCAACCAACTAGATGATACTTAAACAGTAGAGAGAGATAGGGAAGATATTGAGATTCCGGCCGCCAAAGACTGACAGAAAGAGAAGTGAGCACACACCAACAACTATATACCCTTATAACAATTGCTTGAGTGAGCCCTAACTCGTCTGTAAACAAAGGAGAAACAATCATATCTCAACAACACAAACACCCCATTATATAGAAAACTCTCTCTATCTCTTCTAACTAATCTTTTCAAGAAAAAAAAAGGTGCCAGAAGTAGGAAACATAATGATTTATGTATGAAGGGAAGATTTTATTTCACCTTGTCAATGACTATTTGAGTTATATATTAACCATTGTTTTACAGTAGTACATTCTTAGAGAGAAAGAAACGATGCAGCCAAAGACTTAGATGATGAAGGAAAAATTTATTTTTACGCCCATTATTGTTGTCCACATAAGACTTGTGTTTGTCCATATATTGGCCACCAAAAGAATTCGGAATACAAATTTAAAAAAGAAAAATGGTGTGTTTTGTCAAAGTGTTTGGACAACAAAACTTCTTCTTCCTTATCTACTCTATCTCCGACCACCAATGCCGCCACCACCACCACCGGTTGTCTTTCTTTTCTCTCCTCCTTCCGCACTGAGCTGGAGGAAAATTCCACGAAACCAGTAATTGAAATCGTTTGGGGGGGGGGGATCTTCTGAAAGGGACCCTCCCCTTCATTGAAACAATGAGAGAACGGGAAGAGGAGAGAGAGAGGGGGAAGAGAGAGTCGAGGGGAGGAAGAGAGATGACGGTGGCGGACAAAGTGATGGTGGTCGGAGGAGGAAAGATTAAAATATAAAAAAAATATATTAAAAGTGACTGATATTAACAATTTGGTGGCGGCCCTTGCTGGCATGGGGAAGAAAATGATGGTGAAGGCCTGTGGCAAACAAAAGAAACATGGCCAAAATTTTCCACCCTAGAGATCTTTTTGTTTCCTCAAAGTTGTGGCCAAAATTGGTCTCTTTAATTGAAGCTTCCTAGATGGAGTCGCTTCTTAGCTTTAGTAGAATTTTCAATTAGAGCGAGAGAGTCAGAGATGTCGACAACCATGGTATAACGGGGCCAATTGTAATGCCCGATAAATATCGAGGTTAAATATCTCACTTGGTCATAAATTGGGGGCCAAAAGGGAAAATAACCCACAATAGAAATCGAGAAAAGGGCTGTTAATTAGTCATATGCCAGCCGAGCCAGCTTTCATTTACAACCAAAACGAATTTGCCGGGAAAAAGACTATTTATTTACGAACAAGTCTTTCTTGGTTGTCTCCAACATATATTCTTTCTTACGAGAGAAAGAGAGAGAAAAAAGAGAATAATTTAATTCTCCCCCCTTTCTCTCTCTCTCTCTCTCTCTCTCTCTCTCTAAAAATACAAACCCTAAAATCATTCCAGGATTCACAATTTCTGGTTTCAGAAGGAGTTGATCATAACTTCACCTCTCGATCGATTTAGGTACCGCTCGTTTTCTTCTTTATCATCTTCTCTTACTCTCAATTTGTAACATTGTTGATTGTTTATTTTGATTTTGGTGATTTTGTTTACATGTGACTCTTATTTTTTAGGTATTCTTCTTTGATTTATCTGGATCTTTGTAGATTAGGATGTGCTTTATGTTTTGAGTGAAATTTGAACTTGATAATGACCTTGATTTGATGTACTCAGTCCGAGTGGATCTTCTTAAGATCCCCTTCTCCCCAAAAAAGGAGAAGTAGATAAGATCATAAAGGGGTATGTAATAAAATCTCAAATGTAGTATGGGTATGGGTACGATGAAATACCGAAAATTTCCATGGATTTTCATGAATATAATCAACCTGGGCTTCATTCTAGGTTATTCCTCTTGGTAGATCACAATATTTTGCAGTATTTTCGTCATATCCCATCGCAACCTTATGGCGTTAATGTTTATGTTATGTTGAGAAAAAAATTGAATCCCCAAAAAGAAAGTAAAAATTGGTAACTACCGTCGCGGCATGTTGTTGTTGCCGACTCGCCATTTACAACTTTTGGAGGATTAGGAATTCTCGATTGAACAACTACGGAAAGTTGCATTTATGAGTTAGCTTGGAATGGATGCTAGTTGACTGGTTTTCTTAACGTTCTCGTCGGGATAGCTGTATGCTTTTACCTTCGGAGTTTATGGAGGCCATAATAGAAGCTTAGTTGATTAACTTTGATGCATATGTTTAGGGAGTCGTAAAAGAGCATATTTTGACAAATGTGAATGAATTCGAAAACTATGTAAAGATAACAAGCGGATATGGGTAAATATATATAGGTGAGTGTGTGAGTATAAGGTTTCTAACACATGGGTTGTATATAAACTAGCAGGCAGAGTGAAGATGTTCACTTGACGCATATTCTTGTTTTTGGTTTCATGGGGCGCAATCCAATATGTGATTCTCGAATTGAGAAACAATCCTTTGATTATCTATACACTGCATTCTGAATATACTTTTCCAGTCTTCTTTTAGCTCCAATCAAACTAGAAAGGTAACTGGATTGAGTGGCATACCTGGTTAATCTTATTTCAAGGTCTTCGACGTAATATCTTCTGGGTTTGGTTGATCATTAAATTATCAGTTGGTCCTGTTTAGTCATCTACTTCAGAATCCTCTTAATTTGTTTGAGACAGTTAGTATCGTAATCGGTAATGTAATTGAAGTATAGGTTATTAAATTTTATGTGACAGCAACCACACCCCCCACTTCCATACGCAGAGTCACTGAATCGCATTACGATTCTACCGTCAGCTCCTCCACGCTCTATACTGTCTACTTCCATTAACTTCTTTAACTCATTCTAACCACAATAATAGGAAAAAGTCACTTTCTCTGTAGTGATACTCCTTCAAAACATTGTTGATCACTCACAAGCATTGATCAAGTGCTACCTGATGGTGTATATTTCCCACATTAAGTGAATTTTTATTGTAATCAAGAATTTGTTCATTACATTCGCCAAGGTTTATCAAGTTGAAATTTTTCTCTTCCTTCCTGCTGTGTTGCTTGATGGTTTACACCTTCAACCTTAACTTATAGTTCTTAGCATGTAGTGATTTTCCATTGTTGGTGTAGGCATTCTGAACTAATTTTAAATGTATTTGTAGTAAGTTCGTATTTGTGTTGTGTGGATAATTGGATACCACCAATAACCTGAAATTGGAACAGAATAGCAACTAGATGACTATAAAGTAAAATGTTTTAGTTCTTGTATAATCCGCAACTTACTGAATGAAATCTTTGAGTGTCACTGAACGAAAAGAGTACTGATCAAAGTGATATTAACTGCTAGCTTGCCTGAATATTGTCAAATATTTTCTGACGTTCATCTTTTCCTACTGCTCTTTGATTGCCAGGGTTAAATATAAGAAATGGAGAATTCAAATGGATCATCAAACTTCAAAAGTTATATGTATGCTGGACAACAGTCACTACTTCCTCCTAGAATTCCTTTCCCGAGTGCACCCCCTTCTTCATATTTTGACTATGGATCTAGTTCTTCAACAATATCTAAAGGTAGTGCAAAGCAAAGACAAGGATTAAACCTTCAACGTACTTCCTCTGAGAGCTTCCTCATGGATGAACAGCCTTCTTGGGTGGAAGAACTCCTCAATGAGCCAGAGACTCCTGTAAGGAAAGGTCACAGACGTTCATCGAGTGACTCGTTTGCATACTTCAATCCAGCTAATGCTTTTAATATGGATAGCTTAGTTCAGGCTGATCACGAGTTAAGAAATAAAGCATCTTTACCTAGAAGGGGATCTCAAGACTTTGACCACTATAACAATGTAAGCCATGCTTCATTGTATCAAGAGCCAAACTATTTCATGAGACAGAAAGGTAAAACATGGGAATCACCCATGAATTCTATGGCCTACTCAGGTGGCCTTCGTGATAACGCTATAGTTCCAAGCTCCGGGTTCTCATGTTCTCCACAGGAACCAGCTGAGGTGCCATCAGCACCCGCAGAAAAACAAGAACAAGATAATTCTTGGCAACATGATCCAAAGGTTACTGGTGAAAGAAGGGATTTCTCTAATCCTAAGCCTTCTGGGTCTGACACAGATCCAAAACGTGCTAAACAGTAAGCTTTCTGCTTGCTTTATTTTTTTTTTTTTTTTTTGGACCTTACAATATATAAAAATTTGTCTGATGCGTCCTACTTTAGGTATTGATCTCCAACTGCCCATGTTTTTATCTGTTTTACACTGGATGGTAGACACTGGTCTTGTTAAAAACTGATATAGAAGTAATTAGGTTTTCCTGTCATTTTCTAAATTTTCCAAAGTAGCATGAGGATTTCAGTAGGATTTACCTTGTTAGTAACTATTTGCACTTACATCATGGTTACCATCTAAATTTAAAGCATGGATTTTGATAGTTCTTACCTAATCAAAAGTGGATAGCCATGGCCTTCCATTCATCAGTACATGAGTTAACTTCTAATTGACAGTTATTCAAGTTAACAGTTGCGGAACGAGATGAGATTTTTTTTCGGTTCCAGTACGTGAAAATCATCGCCACATAACATTTACCTTCAGTTATACTCTTGTAGTCCTATCAGCCCAACCCTACTAATTTGAAAAGATTATCTCCACTCTGTTTTGGATCCAGATGAAATATAAGTCAACTCTGAAGTGACAGACACAACATATATGCAGGATTTTGTGGTGTACAAGTTTCATCAATCCTTTACCCATCTAATTCACATACAAGCATGTTTTATGGATTCTCCTTGGAGCATTTACTGATGAAGGATTTGCTACGATTTTTTTTTATTCATTCAGCTGATGGATGTTTGAAAACCAAAAGTTATGAAGAAGAGTTTGTAGTTAATAAATTAATGAATTTATTTTCCACTATAACAGGCAATTTGCTCAGCGCTCAAGGGTGCGGAAGCTTCAGTACATTGCTGAACTTGAAAGAAATGTTCAAGCATTGCAGGTAATCCCGGCCAAACCATAAACTTGCTGCAACTTCATTTTCAAGCATTCATATTTGGTGCGATGTTTATTTATTTATTGATGTATTTATATAGGTGGAAGGATCTGGAGTTGCTGCCGAGATTGAATTCTTGGACCAGCAAAATCTTATATTGAACATGGAAAACAAAGCCCTGAAACAGCGATTAGATGGTTTAACCCAGGAACAACTCATTAAGTGCTGTAAGTGTTTGTTCCCAAATCGTTTGGAACTTTTTTTTATCTATTTACTTATTCGAGTTCTCGCGTCAACTCGATTTAAAACCACAGGAAATAGATATTTCGGTCACTTAACCATGATTAAAAATGTATACATATAGAAATGCATAGAAGGAGTTCTCTATTTAATATGTCAAATGATCGGAAAAATTGCAATTCCCAGCGAAATATCTCCGATCCAAAATTGTCTCCCTGTATGTACTTACCTTCCGCTTGTGCTGTCTCCCTAGATCGAACATGATAGTCTCTATGCTACTGATAATCATATTTTGAATCTGGTTTGAAAATTATAAATGATATAAAAATTTGGGAAAGCGTATCAACTGCATCGCAAAAAACTAAGTGTTGCCCTTTTCTAGTTGAGTACTGAACTTTCAAGTCGGTGATTGTAGTGGAGCAGGAAATGTTAGAGAGAGAAATTTCAAGGCTTCGAATCTTATATCAGCAGCAACAACTTCAGCAACAACAGCCGCAGCAGCAGCAACAACGTTCTTCTCATCGACGATCCAGCAGCAGAGACAGCCTTGATTCGCAGTTTGCCAGTCTCTCTCTGAAACATGAGACAGGTTCCGGTCGTGACCCTGTAAGAATTTGAAATCTCAAAAGGAGGGAATAATGGAAAGGAAAACTGTGCCAGAACTGAGACATAGGAAAGCCAGCTTCTTCCCAGTTGTGTCCGATCAAGCAATGGTCTCACAATGATCTTCCCCTGTTCTAAACTGACCTCAAAATAACTTAATCTTGCCATTGTGTCTTTTTTCTTATCTTGAGAACTTCCATGTGCACCTGGTGATTGTTTCGTCGGAAAATAGAAAATGCATTTCTGATTGTTCGACTCATCGGAGGTGATTATAATGATGATGACTTTGATAGATTTCTTATGTTTTTCTGTCCTTGATTATCTCTTGTTGTATTTGCATAAGATATTATACATCTTTTTTCTATATGATCAACTTATTCTTCTTCTTCTAAGTATCCTTCTTAATGTTAAATTGTGACATCTTAGGTTGTGTTTGATTTCATCTTTTGAGAAAGAAATCATTTTTCTCCCAGTAGAGACAATTTTTCTTAAACGAAATGCGGGTCATGGCTTTTAGTCTACAAACAAAAAGGATTCTTTTCCCGAAAATTTATATTAGGAGTATTTTTTCTTCTTTTCATAGATAAACACATTGAATCAAAAACACCATTAATTCAATTGTTATAATGGTCTTGTTTTTTGTAACAGAGGAAACATATCATTATTTTTTAACTTTTGTCCCAATGTGGTTTATAATTGAAAAACATAGTTTGAGCCTTCTAGAAAGAATATAAAAAGTTGATGAAGAGTGGAGTGATAAAGTATAAAATGAGTGACATATTAGTAGGTTGTGTTTAGACTTCAACCACTAAATTTAGCTACTCCTGCCTTTTATCCTTTTGTGCCTATAACTTACCTTAACCTTACAATTGGTTGGCTTATCAAGAATAATAAACATAGAAGAGAAAAAAAAAAAAAAACCACTATTAAACCCTAAAATGATTTTTGAGGGAACCCATATCTTATCTATAAATCTAGAATTTTATTTTTCTTTTGGAGTCAAAAGAATCTTAGAAGAAAGAATAGACTCAAGTTCAACACAAAGAGCCAAAAGAGAAAGAGAAGAGTATGGGAGGACCAAACAAAGTTAAGGCCCACTTTTCTCCCCCCACATGATGTATGTATGAAGAACTAAACCACCAAGTTAGGTCACCTAACTATCAGATTCTGTCTCTTTCTCTCTCTAAAATCTTGTATAGACCACTCACTACAGCAGAAAAGGAGGAAGGTATTGTCCAAGGGAAAAAGGTTTTGGTGGATCATTAAAAAAAAAAGCTATTTTAGCCATTTAGTAGGACCCACAACATGTAAGCTACATGAAGATGATGGGTCTTAATAGGCCCCAATATTTTGTATATGAGTTATTTGACTATTATTGTAGGTTTCCAGCTTTCCAGGATAAGGTTTTGTGCTCCAAATTTCATTTTTATATATTATACAATATATAGAGAGAAAGGGGGACTTGTACCCATATAGTCTGCTTACTATTTTCTTTCTATCTTTTTAATGGGAAGTCTATTTAACAGACTTCTAAGTAAAATGTTCGAAAAATAATATTTGTATGTTGCTTAGATAAATTTTGAAGTCGGCAGATATCTTATCATCTAACTACACAAATACTAACAATTATTTTTACACTTTGATAATATGAACTTTCTGATTCGGTACTTAAGATTCGAATTATTCAATTGGAGATTGAGCAAAATAAATTAATTTAAACTTTTTGAGGAAGAATGGATTTAAATCTATTTTATTAACTCATGTGCACTGACAGCTATACTTGCGCCTAATCCTTGTAAGCATAATTTATTATGATAGGTACACATGAACTGAGAGTATTTATTTAGCCATACTAACATTTTATGAGACTTTTCGAAGAAAATTCCACCACTATTAAATGAATTTATATAGAATTTTAATAATATTTTTTTTTGTTTTAAAGACAATCGTACAATTATTTGTTAACATGGATACTTTATTTTATTATTTTTAATCTCTCGCATTGTAAATTATTTTCACTCAAAATAAATATGTTTAAATATTGATTGTAAATTATTTTCTTTGAAAACTAATATGTTTAAATATTGAACCTATGTAGACGGTAAAATATTGAAACCTATGTTTAACTATATACGTTTTATTAATACAAAATAATCTGTATAGTCCAACGTAGAAGCCGTTGATACGCTTAAAGAAAAAAGAATGCACACGTGTTCAAGCAAGTTTATTAAAAAAAAGGAATTAGAGAGCTGAATTTTTTTGCCCCTGCTCAAAATTGAAGCACTTGGCTCAAGCTCGATCAATGTTCAGAATCAGAACGACTAGTTTATGATCAAGGAGAGGAAGCACAATGTACGGTATGGACAGAGGCTACAAAAAACGACGACGATATCCATTTAGTGGCCTCGCTTGTCATTGATGCATTTCTAACCCAAACAAGTAGTTTAAAATTTTCGTTGACCTTCAACATGAAAATTTCGTTGACCTCCATTAATCTCAGAAGTTTTCTTTCCTCTTCATTAGATTGCTCGAAAATCGTTCATCATTTATAAGGTTTAAAATTTTCAGTTTTGTATTAACACCATTGTTAAGATCTAATGATGATTCTTATTTTTTTCATTATCAGATTACGATGCTCTATTATTGAACATATTACATTTGTGATTCAACTACATAAGATCTGTTTCCATCTTAACTAGCTTCGAATGGAAGATTTATAGTTTCTCTCTCTAAAACTTTCATAACTCTTTAAGATCTTTGATGTTTATTTCTTATTTAATGATTTGTTCAATTTTAGTATGTTATTTCTCCTTCCAATGTTCATTGTATATTTCTTCAGATCTACGTTAAATCCTTTTTTTTTTTTTTTGCAGATCAGAATCATCTGTCCGTACAATTCTTGATCTTTGTGATTATCCACACTTATTCTTATAACAGAATATAAAGTACAGGTACTTTACGATTACTTTCCATACTTTCTGATTTAATTTGCTAATAATATCTTGATGTTTATCCTTTCTGATTCTTGTAACAGAATAAAAATTACAGTTACTTACGATAACTTACCATACTTTCTGATACAATCTACATACATTTCACGTAAGATGATAGTATTAATGAACAAAGGTGCGGAAAGTATGAAAAATTTATCCAACATTATACGTCCTTTTTTTACCAGAACAGTGGTCATGACAAGCATATAGAACTTCTCTTAACCTAATAAACAATTGTACTTTTCCATACATTATACATAATATTTTGATTTGTACCTGTTATTTATGATCCATCTCATTTGTTTTTTATTAAATGTTTCATTATTAATGTATGTAAATTTGATATCACAGATGACCTTTTGTGTTTGGCATCTAAGGAACAATCTGAATTTAAGATTGGCTAATAGAGCTCGGAAATCGAAGTTCTTTATCATAAATTGTGAAATCTTATAGAAAAACATTATTATTTGTCTCGTAAAGTATACGTAATTTATTATGGATAATCAAGTATTAACTATATATTATGTGTGTTTTTTCCGGCATGATCATAGTTTATGTTACTTCATTCATAATTTATACAAATGTTTTAAGTTTTTTTAATGATAAAATAACCATATAGTGTTGTTTTTTAAACAGGTACAAAGCTATATCTTCTCAGCTATCAGAGTCCTTTAACATCCAGATTCGACATGCTCGTGGACTCCCAATAACATCTTCAATTTATAATTTTTAGAACTCCCACCAACCTGTACAATAAATTATAGATCAGAAATGTAAATGCAACCATATATTACGTAAAGTATACATACTTTATGATACATTATTGATTTACTTCTAAAAAAAAGCAGAGTATGATATATGTAAATTAATGGCTACTTAGAAGAATAGCAAATGTATATTAATTTGAACACTGATATGTAAATGATACATACTTTAGAGAGTATTTGCATACATTAACAATAAATTACTACAAATTTCAAACACATTACCTCAGATATCGATGTTTCTTTGGTGTTAGTCTTCTTCTTTCCAACGTCTTCTTCAACAACAGATTTTCTTTTAATGGACAAAAAAACATCAAATTATTCTTATTAAATAAATGATTAGTATTTGTCAAAAATAACTTATACTTTATCATAAAATCAACATGCAACAACAGATTTATAAAGCTTTCACATGAATATAACGACGATTCGTTTTTCAACAGATTTGAAAACGAAATGGTGTTGATGAACAATCTTATCTTTTCACCTGATAAAAATGAAAAAAAAAGTTGCGAAGAAGAAAGGATGCTACCTTTTCAGTAGTTACGATTGTTTTAGGGTTCAGATTCAATCGATTTGGGAGAATATTTGATTTCCAAAACAGTTTTGAAGAGAGAGAAAATCCAATTTCAATTTGATACCGTTGCCAGCTTTAAACCCCTCAAATCACGCCCTTTCCACTTTAGAAACTTACCGGATTCAGTCGGAGAATCAAATAAACCCGAGATTTTGTGAGGAAGGACATGGACGGTATTATTTAATAAAGTATGTGTTATTTATGTCCATAATGTAAAAGGACTAAATATCCATATTTTGGGAAGATTGGATCATATACCTTTTTTGAACATTATTTTGGTCTATATACCCATGGACTCATTTATTTAGCCATACTAACATTTTATGAGACTTTTCGAAGAAAATTCCACCACTATTAAATGAATTTATATAGAATTTTAATAATAATTTTTTTTGTTTTAAAGACAATCGTACAATTATTTGTTAACATGGATACTTTATTTTATTATTTTTAATCTCTCACATTGTAAATTATTTTCACTCAAAATACATATGTTTAAATATTGATTGTAAATTATTTTCTTTGAAAACTAATATGTTTAAATATTGAACCTATGTAGACGGTAAAATATTGAAACCTATGTTTAACTATATACGTTTTATTAATACAAAATAATCTGTATAGTCCAACGTAGAAGTCGTTGATACGCTTAAAGAAAAAAGAATGCACACGTGTTCAAGCAAGTTTATTAAAAAAAAGGAATTAGAGAGCTGAATTTTTTTGCCCCTGCTCAAAATTGAAGCACTTGGCTCAAGCTCGATCAATGTTCAGAATCAGAACGACTAGTTTATGATCAAGGAGAGGAAGCACAATGTACGGTATGGACAGAGGCTACAAAAAACGACGACGATATCCATTTAGTGGCCTCGCTTGTCATTGATGCATTTCTAACCCAAACAAGTAGTTTAAAATTTTCGTTGACCTTCAACATGAAAATTTCGCTGGGACACTTCAGACAAATATGTTCGCCAACTAAGAAATCGAAACAACAAAGGAAGTCTTTTGAAATGAAGGGTAAAAAAGAAATAAATTATTGACAATCAAGTTTAAGGACCCGAAAGATATTTATATAAGGGCCAAATCTTCCAGTTGGTCAAAAATGGGGGCTAAATTGGAATTAATCCAAAAAATAATAGCCCTCTGGCTTCTACTCTGCCTCTAGGAAATCTCTATCCACTTACTAGAAGACAATACAACTCATGTACAAAGAAAAACACACAGTTTGATCATTTAATGAAGAAGGTGAATTATTAGGTACCAACATTATAGGTGTGTGTTAAGGGTAGGTAGAGAGAGTTAGACAGGTACAGTTATACAACTACTCAAAACCTGAATCTATTTAATGGGGGAAGAAATTTAGTCTTCTTCCACTTTTGAGTATGCATATAGTTTCTTGTCCTCTAATTATCACATTTATTTTTAAATTTTCTTTTATCTATTTCTATTAATGAAAAAAAGAAATGAATTCATAAGAATTACTATGAATTTGTCTTCTTTCCTCTTTTGTATGAACATAATGAGAGAATATCTAACAATAATTTGGGTTATTTTGGGTTGTAAGATAGATTTGTTAACACTTTTAAATGCTCAATTTACTTGGAGCAAGTGAAATAAGAATATCAATCGATCAATTTGAGTAACTCATTCAGAGATATTTGTTGACTTTTGTGATTCACATATATTTTCTCCATATTCTAAGTTTGTTTTTATAGATTGACGGAACTTATGATTAATATTGTATGTTAACACTCGCAAAAAATATGATGTAACTAAATTTCTACTACAACTGTAATATCTTTACCGAGGAAGAGACGGGGAAAATCACGTCTTCAAATTGTATATTGAAAACAATTTTTTCGCACACAGAGAGATGCTGCGCGAGCATCCCGTGTCCCCTAAGAGAGTACCCATCCTTAAAAAATTTTGTCTAGGTAAGATGGTATAAGATGTCTCTGTTACTAATAATTGATCACATGATCAATTCGGGCCAAACTTCAATTTAAACTTTTAGCTTTTTTAGGTTTATTCTTACTTATTCCCTTGTAGAAAGTTGAAGATTTGTCTCATTTTATTTGGTAATTGGATTTACTGTCTAGCTAATTGATTTTTTTTTTTGAAAAGTCAATTTTAAAGGCGTCTACGGTGACAATACTTGAGAACCCTTTTCTCAGATGATTATACAAAAAATGTTGGTTCGGACCTAACTAGTAACTTCAAAGATAAATGTAGTCTTTGGTGCATTAACAATTTAGATTTAATAGTTTTTGTGTCACCTATAACACATTAAAATGTCAAACCTAGATATAATAGTAAGAGTTATAAAGGGATAAGTGGGAATGGGAAAAGAGCATAATAAAAGCAAAGGGAAGACAAAATTGTCGGTGCATCAATCGAGAAAACAATTTAGAGTGGGAGGGAAGTTGAGGGTTTGGTGCTCTTATGTCCTTCCTTATTTATTTTATTGTATACTATTTCTTTATAAATTATAAACCGATTGATTTTGAATTTCAAATAAAAGCAATATAACCATTAACATCCCCACCTTATTAAGTTAATATTTAGTAAGAAACTAAAATCGAGATTGACCTAAATTTGAGAAGGAAAAAATCCACGCCGAGCCTCAAATATTGACTATGGGGTTCATAGTGATCGGTCTTAAGCGATAATGTTATTGTACTTTGGACTCTAAAAGATGTTAGGTTATCTTTGGTACCAATAGAGATTGAACAATAAAATTGGATACCCCAAAAGTACGTGTTTAGTGTATGTCTACCAGTTGGATACATGCCTTTTTGCACGTGATATTATTTCAGAAATATAATTTATACGCGTGAACAATTATTTTACTTAGTATACTAACAGTATGTTGTTATGATTTTGTAAATATTAAATATTGTAAATATTAAATACACATTTGTATATTGTCTTTCAGAATTTTTTCTTAATTTGGATATTGTTTGATGTTAATCGATAAGAAGATATACATGACAAAAGAGGCAACCCACTTACCCACCCCACATTTATGGCCTTAAGCAATCGTATTTTTAGATTACTTGGCCCAATTTGTTATCTACAATTAGTATACCATTTAGGTATATGTCAACCGATTACCGATAATTAAATTCTTATCTAAAAATTTCAGATCTACACCAAATTCTGAATTTTAAATATAATTAGACGCTTTCAAAACTTTGTTTCTGTCATTTTTTTTAGAAACTCTTAAACATCCCATTCTCATTGTCTATATTAGTAATCATAAGAATTAAAAGAAATACCAGTAACATATTATTCGTAAAGTTAAAAATATATCAATTGAGATCTATCATATTCTGAATAAGTAAAAATTGTTACGGTAACGTGTTTGATAGAACTGTCTGTACTGGGACGCCACCTACACTACTAATGCATATGACTTATAAAGATGGATGGACTCAAGAATATGGAAGAAAGATCTTGAGGGGGGTGATATTAGATGTCTAGATGGATCCCACCACCATAACTACCTTTTAAAGAAGGAGAGAGAGAGAAATAAACCTTCCAAAACAGAAGAAGAGAGAGAGAGAGAAATCATGTAAAAGTTAGACGTACACACTGACTCACACCTACCTACCAAATCCAGCTATCTTCTTTTTAAACCACTCGTCTTTCTCTACCAACCCGGTCAAAATACTCCCTCCCCTCTTCCTTCCATAAAGATCGAGTCTTTCTCTTCCACTTCTTCTCCCTCTTTGCTTCCCTTCTTTCTCTCTCTCTCTAAAATCACCCACCCTTCCTATATATCTCTCTAGTCCCCCCTCTGTTTCTTTCTCTCTCTAAAATCATTCTCTCTCTCTCTCTCTTGTCTCTTGCACAAGCAAACCAAGTAAGAAAAACATTATGGGGCGTTCCCCTTGTTGTGAAAAAGCTCATACCAACAAAGGTGCATGGACCAAAGAAGAAGATCAAAGACTCATCAACTACATCAAGATTCATGGTGAAGGTTGTTGGAGATCTTTACCTAAATCTGCTGGTAATATTCAATTCTATTACCTACCCTTCTCTTTAAATCCATTTTCCTTTCATGGGTTCTTCTTAATTTTTAAATTTTTTTTCACTTTTTTTTTTTTATAAATAAATCTGTGTTTTTCCTTTTTTTAGGTTTACTTCGTTGTGGTAAGAGTTGTAGACTCAGATGGATCAATTACCTTCGTCCTGATCTTAAAAGAGGAAATTTTACTGAAGAAGAAGATGAACTCATTGTTAAACTCCATAGTTTGTTAGGAAACAAGTAAGTCCCCTTTTATTTTTCTCTAAGAAAAAAAAATAGTATTATTCACACATCTAATCTCATGAATGTTTATGAAAATTTTGTAGATGGTCTTTGATTGCTGGAAGATTACCTGGAAGAACTGATAACGAAATCAAGAACTACTGGAACACGCATATCAAGAGAAAACTCTTAAGTAGAGGACTTGATCCCCAAACTCATAGACCCATCAACAACAACAACAATGATAAGATAATTAAGAACAAGAATAGTGGTGGTAGTAACAGTAGTAGTAATGATTCTTCTTACCCAGAAATCATTAATGGTTCTTACCCAGAAATCATTAATGGGTCTTACCCAGATATCAAAATTGAATCAACAACAACCATTTTTGATCAAACCCATCATCTAAATATCCAAACAATCAAAGAAGCTATCTCCAATAGTAACAGTACTGGTATAACAGTTGAGGAAGAAGATCATCATCATCAAAAGCACAATCATCATCATCATCAATCAGAAGAAGAAAAGAATGTTCTTGATCTCAATATTAATCTTAATCTAGAGTTATCAATTAGTCTTCCTGAACCAGTACCAATTTCATCAAGCAGTACTAATACAGCAGAATCAAAGCAGTTGTCTTCTTCTACTTGTCAAGTGTTTGGTACAGACCTTAAATCAACAATTATCACTACTCCTCAATCTGTTTGTTTATGTTATAATTTAGGGTTTCAAAGTAATCAAGTTTGTAATTGTAATAAAATAGTATCACCTTCTATGATGATCTCTAATGATCTTCATAGATATTATAGTTTGAATTAGTCTTAATTAATTTTAGGTCATCCACAATATGTAATCCTTTTAAGTGATCTATTTCTTGTGTAAAAAGAAAAAAGCACAAAAGACTACATATATTATATTTTCATTTTTGAATTATTAAAGTTAATCTTCTTCTTAATTACTCCTAAATTTCCCTCTATTTTCTTGATTATTAGTATATCCCTTGAAATTGAATTTCTTTTACAATAAAGTAGAAGAAAAATTAACAAAAACATTTGGAATTGGGGTTTTAATATATCAAAATTTTCTTATATTAATATAAGGATATAATATTAATAATTTATTTATGTGAATTGAGCATAAAGATTTCATTAAATATTAAAGAGCATGAGGATTTATAAATTAAGGAGAAGATTTTATATTGTCATGACATGAAGGAGAAGGTTGAATTAGCAAAATGTTGGGTTGAAATATGAAATCCTTTATATCTATCTATATGTGATGGGTACATGTTGGTAGGGTCTAATTGAGGATGGTAAACCTCTTGAGTTAAGTTATGTAACTAATTTTCTTTTCTTTTTAGTTAGAAGGTTGGATAGAGATTGAAGATGAAGGCAAAGGATTAAAGATGATAAGAAGAAGAAAGGATATAACATTATTTGATTAGATGGTTATGGGATTTATTAGCTTTTCTAAAGTAGAGAGAGAGAGAGAGATAGGGCATGTGAGGGTGTTGGTAGGTAACCGAATTTGATTTAAAGAAAAAAGACATGAAAGTAGTTAGTGAGAGAGAGTGAGAAATTGCATGTGAAACCAAACATGGGTTCCCTACATAAATGGATCAATCCAGCAAAGACACATGATACACATATAAACCTAAAACTTATAACATCAACCTCTCTCTCTCTCTCTCTCTCTAATCAAATATGTTTTTCTTATTCTTTTATTAGGGTTAGGTTTTTATTTCCTAATTTTCTTCTTTAGGTTATTTTTATTTCTTATACTTATTATAGTAAATACTATTGCAACAAAAAAATAAAATAAAAATTTATAGTAAATACTAAAATATTCCCTTTTAATCACCCTTTATTGATTATTGTTGTTTGGTGGGTTATTGAGGAATTAAGTGAAAAGATTTGCTATGTGATAAGTACATTAAGTATATATCTAAGTTTGGAAGATTAGGGTTACTTGTGGTAAAAAATATTTGTGGGTTGCCGTTGACATGGTTTATTACGATACAAAAAATAAGAGAGTTTTAATTTTACCATATCACATCAAAAATAGAAACTAATAACGTCTACACTTCATAACCCAAACAAGCGAGCTTCCCCTATTCTTCGTGGGGTTCAATTCGCATTTTTTACGGGTTTCATATCACTTATGTGGCTACAACCGACCGCCACTACTAAAAATACATGTACAAAAGTAGATCTTTTTTTTTTAAACGGGTGACTCATAAATCAAACACTATGTCCGTCACAACAAGTTATTCAGAGGACTAAAGTGAAATACCAATAGAAAATATCCAGACTCTGTTAAAACGGAGGGACTAAAAAGAGAAAAGACTAGACTAAAACGCCAAATCCTTTTACTAGGAGGGGCTAAAGCCGCAACAGCTAAATCATGAGGGGCTTGATTGGCTTTCCTGGAACAGTGTACATAAGTAGATCTTCTAGAAATGAAGTTCTTATACAAAAAAAAAGGAAAATATAGGGAGATTGTTTAGAATCTAAATTCCACCCAAATTCGGAAAATTATTTCCTATTTCCTTCAAATTGGTAGGAATTTTAGCCAATTTAGGTCAGTACCAATTTTTGTGATTTTCTACCAAAAATTGGTTAATGTGGTGTCTAATTTGCTTGATCGAAATTTCATTCACTTTTTTGTTAAGAAATTTAATTCTAGATTTTTTTCGCTTTGACTTCCTTTTCTTGTGTGGTTGTATCTATGTTTCTTGGCCAGCGCTTTGGGGAAAGCTAAATAGTTTCCGGGGTGTGAAGACTTGGTCAAAAATTGATCAATTTTGTTTGACAATTTTATTTAGGGGGAAAGCAAAATACTTCTACACCTCACCTCACTCTCTCTCCACCTCACCTCACTCTCTCTCTCTCTCTCTTTCTTGGCCGGCGACCAAATCGGAGAAGACAAAGAGGTGAGGTGAGGTGGAGATAGAGTGAGGTGAGGTGGAGATAGATTGAGGTGAGGTGGAGTGTTTTTTTTAATTTCTCCTTAAAATTTATTTTCCCCGAAAATCTTTAAAATTCTACATATTCCCTTTAAAATTTCACACCCCGGAAACTATTTAGCTTTCCCCAAAGCGCTGGCCTATTTCTTTTATATTTATTAGAGGAGATCTTGAAGAGGAGGAAGAAAAACGTTGCAAGACATTATTGTTGAAATAAATAAAATATTAAAAGAAAGTGGGTTGTTTATAACAAGATATTGTTTTACCAATTATTTGTTTGAATTAGTAGAAAATCTTTAATTTTGAATAATTTAATCAACAAGTTTTAAGGTCCAATTTGCCAAATCTATGTGACAAAGCCAAAATGCTTTTTGAGGGTTCAAAATATTGTTTTATTTTTTTTATTATTATTTTTGGTAAAAACACAATAGTACCATTTTTACCTGAAATAAAGTTAGATAAGTCAATTAATCTAGTACTTTTATTTTCTTTTGTTAAAAACTAATATACTACTTTACGGTGGGCGATTTGGGAAAAAAAATTCTGGGTAGAAAATTTTAAAGAGAAGATATGAATTTTGACGAATTTTTTGAGGTGTAAAATTTGAAAAGGAAACAAGTCTTCTTCTTCTTCCTCATCTCTCTCTATTTAACCCGGGGTCTCCTTCGCCGGAAAGCCAAATCAGATTCGGCTAGTGGTTTGGAATATCCCCAACTAGGCACTGGTTTGGGGTTTTCCCGGACCAGTCAAGGAAAAACTCCAAACCAGTGCCGTTTTCCGACGATTTTTTCGTTGAAAACAGCTAGATAGTAAGAGAAAGGAGAGGAAAGAGAGAGAAGGAGAGGAAAAAAAGAAGAAAAAAAACACTTCACTTAAAATGGTTTCTCTCTAACAATGGAAAAACAACGAGTCAACTAAAGTTACTAATTTTTGAGAAAATTTTTGCATTCCGGATAAGTTTTTTATTTCTCCAGATCACCCACCTTCACGATATGTCAATGGCAAACCAAAATTATGAATGTGTTGAGTAGGGTTAGTATAATCAATGTTCTCAAGATTATCATTTGGTAATATACACTTCATTTACAAACTATTTTTTACACCCCATATAAAATAGGTTTAATTCGTATTTATCTCTAATTTGTGACAAACAAGTCATTTCGACCCTCATAAGATTCGGCAGTCGGATTAGGTCTCAAAGGACAACTTTTTTAATTCTTTTTTTGATAATACCTTTAAGGGTTAAAATAAAATTAATTCTAAAAAAATTTCAAACATTTAAATCCACCTCATTTCTCCTTCTCTCTTCCATTTCATCACTTCTCCCCTCCACTTCATCTCTCCACCAAACCGTCTTTTCTGAAGAAGACGACCCACCGACCACTTTTTCTGGCCACCTTTTCTTTTTTGTTTCTTCTTCTTCGCTGGACAAAGTATATAGAGAGGGAGAAGAAAGAGAAGAAAGGAAAACAAAACAAAAGAAAAAGACGGGAGGAAGAAGAAGAAAACAGAAAAAAGGATGAAATAAATTTCTTAAGTTGTAAGGTCGCTCAAAAAGTTGCCCTTTGGTGACCTTTGTCGTAGAAGATGCTGAGGTCGAGAGAGAGAGATAAAGTGGAGGAGAGAAGAAGAGATGAGGTGGGTTTCAATGTTCGAAGATTTTGTTACAATTAATTTCTTTTTGGCCTAATTTTAGAAAAGGTGGAAAGTATTTTAACCCATAAAAGTATGGGTTATTTTCATAGCCCCATTTTTGAGTTTCCGTTATAACTCCGTTAACCAGTCATCATTTCTCTATCTTCCATCTCATCACCTTTCTCTGCCACTTCATCTTCTCGCCACACATTAAAAAAAAATCCCTATCTCCTCACTCTCTCTCTAGATCCGGTTCAACATGAACCAGATCTAGGTCTGTTAGATCTTCAAGAAGGTCTATTTCAGACCTAGATCTGGTGCTAACAGACCTAGATCTGGTTCAACATGAACCAGATCTAGAGAGAAAGAGAAAAATATTTTTTTTTTAGAGAGAGAGAGTGAGGAGAGAGGGAAAAAAAGATTTTTTTTTTAATGTTTGAAGGTCGTCGACCGGAAAATTGGTCGGTCGACTACCTTCGCCGGTGAAGACGATGAAGTAGCGAGAAGATGAGGTGGCAGAGAGAGGTGATGAGATGGAGGAGAGAGAAATGATGACTGGTTAAGGGAGTTATAACGGAAACTCAAAAAGGGGACCATCTGAGTATCTCTGGCAAAGTAAGGGGTTAGGCAGGAAGCTGGTCACAAAGTTGGGGGCTATTTGAGAAATAACCCTAAAAATATTAACAAGTCTTATAATGCTCCTTTTCCTCTTCTAGCATGGAACTATAATCTACTTCACATACAGAAATGAGCGTATGATACAGGCACACCCAAAATATGTCGAAGGTCTAAAAATCATGAAAGGACATTTTGCCCTCTGCCTTTTCCTAGCAGAGGCATAGATATTTTCCCTTTTTTAAAAGTGCGTATTTTCCAAAGGTGCGTTTTCATCATCTTTCTTTGACAAATCAATTTTTATCATTTCGATTATCATGAAGCTCGATTTATCATGAACAAGTCAATTGTATTGTGTTTGTTCATAACGTATTATGAACGAGAAACAAATATAGGAAAAAGTAGTTTCGAAAGAAAATCGTTTTGCATTCGAAGTTGAAGAACAAAATAAGAAATTGTCATAATGCTTTCATAATACATTACGAATACTCATAAAGAAGATTTTTAAATATGCACTTCATAGCTATGATAAAATACGAGATTTGATGATATTGTTGTGTGACAAGTGTATAAATGTTCGTAAAAAGACCCACTTTAGTTATGTTTTTTTTTTTAAATAATAATTGACTGAATTTATAATTATCTACAAAATTATGAACAAATCAACTAACTATGTCTACGTCCGAAGTGAACCTTTATGTAAGGCTTTCAAATAGATTTTTTACCCATAATGTCTTTAGAAAAAGAAGTATAACTAAAAACAAAATACATTTACTCGGAAAAATAGTATTTGAACATCTGTTATCAAATCAAACATTATATCCGTATCGGAGTACTATAAGAATATGTGAATAACTACATTCACATACCAATTTGGATATCTTAAATTTTAGATAATTTTCTCCAAATACCAACTCGGATCGGATAACTATTGACGAGACACTTTAGCATTAGACTAAAGATAGCAAGAGATGACCCACTTGGGTAAGAGATGTTATTGGTTTATGGTTTGCCCTATTAATTGATCCGTTTTAAATTTGCAACCGACACACTAGTAGTAGGCCTTCTTTTCTCTGCCCAATTTTGGTAGGAAAAACTGACTCACTTCATTTAGTTGATTTGATGAAGTTTGGGTGAAATTTGGTAGAATTCAATTGAGCAATCTCACTATACCTAATCATGCACACCTAATTTCACCAGAATTCATTAACTCCTAAAAGATTTTATTGAATAGTTCAAAGTCATGTCATGGGGGAATGAAGTCATTTTTGATGTAGAAAGTCAATATTTATGATCATGGCCAAGAATAAACTAGCTTCACTTATTCAACAAGGGTATTGCTAGTAACTGCAAGTCTGCAATATTGGTCATGGATAAATTAGAGTCACCCCCATCAATAACATAAGGCGGCAAGAACATAATGTCTAGGGTTTTTTTTAATTGTCAACTAAATTTAAGTATGTACTTCAACAAAAAAAAAAACTAAATTTAAGTATGATGTAAACAAATGTAAGTGGTGTCTGTGTTTTTATTGTCACAAGTTGAATAGTCTGTGTCTAACTCTTAATACTTTCAACATTGAGCCATTCTTCTTGGGATCAGAAGCACAATATCGACTTCTAGGTTATCTGAACAATTGACTCTTAATTGTTTAATTTTAATTTTTATATCCAATAAAAAGCCATTCGCGTCAGCCATTAAGACAAGTGAGACACACATGTCGGATAAAAACAAATGTTTTGAAATTTATTTCGAGTTAACTGAAATATTGAGTTAGATTTTGGATCTAAATTTGTTTTGATATATACGTGTTGGATGTACCATGACCTAAATAGGATCATCCGTGCATTGAGACTGAAAAAGTTCATCAAGAGAGAGAAAAGTAGTTGATTCAGTAATTGAGACTGTGTATTTCGTATACACCTGGGATAGTCTTTGACCTGTAATCTCTTATGGCATTACACTCTTCGTATTTGCACAAACAATTTGAAGAAAATCTTGTTATTTAGGTCATTTCGAAAAACAAAATTTTTTAAAAAAAGGACACAAAACGGGGAAAAGGAAAATTGTTGGGGGTGGTTGGTAGTTGGTAATGAGGATGGTGATATCAGAGTAGTGAACACAACTACTTTGTTTCATTCCATTCAATTCTGGGTTTTGTTCTTCTTCTATATGACTGGATTTCTAGTCCCTTTCCCTCTCTCTCTCTCTCTCTCTCTCTCTCTATCTATATAATGGGTCCTACTATTCCTTTATGAGTGACATATTCAAAATTTTAATTAAATTAGTTTACTAGTATTACTATTTGATACATGAGCTCTACTTCCTACCTATCTCCTCCTAAATTAAAGTTTTGCTTTTTGTAGTTTTTGTTAGGTAAGTTTAAAAGCTAAGAGGAACACGAACAAAATTGAGATACAATGTCATAAATTTTTTGTTGGTGTACTTGGAGTTTATTTGTTAGCAATTGAAGATAGGATACTTTTCTAAAGCTAACGCCCTACTACTTTTTTTTTTTTTTTGTTGAACTGCCCTACTACTTCATTAAAAAATACGAAATGTTATCCATATATGTTATCCATATAGCACATTATTTTCACAACATACTGATATCTCATTCAAATACTTTTAATCCTTTTTAAATAAGTATTTTGAAATCAGGGATGAAAATATCTTTATTTTGAAGTGTTAATTTTTTATTCTAATACCGTGTTAATTATATTGATTAAAATAATAGTCTTTTTTCGTACTGAATAATAATGAAATAAAGATAAAATTTTGTTTTCCAATCCATGTTACTCAAAACTAAGTAACTTTTTTTTTTTTTTTTTTTTTTTTATTCTCAACAAAAAAAAAAAAAAAGTTACTTTTTTTTTTTTTTTTAGCAGAGACCAAGTTAACTTGTAGAGCTTCAACTAGAGAGAGATCAAGCTACCCAGGTTGACCGGTTGAATCATTGTGTACCAGCTTCCCGCCTGACCCCCTAAATTAGCAAAAATACCCATATGGCCCACTTTTTCAGTTATCTTTACTTTTCCGTTACTCTCTCTCCTCCATCTCATTTTCTCTCTCTGCCACATCATTTGACCACGCCACATCATCATTTTCACCGGCAGGTCGCCGGCCGGCCAAATTTCTGACCGGCAACTTTCAAACTTTTTTTTTCTCTCTCTAAAACAAAAAAAAAAATTTTTTTTTTTAGAATTTCTCCTCTCTCTCTCTCTAATCTCCGGCGAAGGGGGTTTCCCTTCGCCGGAGTTTAGAGAGAGAGATGAGAGAATCTAATAAAAAAAATTTGAAGGTTGCCGGCCGGCGACCTGCCGGTGAAGATGAGGTGGCGTGGTCAAATGATGTGGCAGAGAGAGAAAATGAGATGGAGGAGAGAGAGTAACGGAAAGTTAAAGATAACTGAAAAAGGGGGCCATATGAGTATTTTTGCTAATTTAGGGGGCCAGGCGGGAAACTAGTCACAAAGTTGGGGCCCATTAGAGAAATATCCCTAAAAAATATCTCAAAGACTTTTCTTTCATATCCATCAAGTGCACATTTTTTTTTAATTACCACAAGTCCATAAAAAACACTAGAGTTAATTCCTATATGGCCCCTACTTTGAGACCAGCTTCTTTTATGGCTCCCAAATTTCTGTAAATTCAAATATGGCCCCCTATTTTCATGAAAATGTCATAACTACCCTTCCCATTAATATATTTTCAAAATAAAATTAAAAACAAAAACCTAAATTCTACCTCACTTCTCTCTCCACCACTCATCTCTCTCCACGTCACCTCTCTCTCCAACTCACCTCTCTCTCTCTCCAAGTCAGCACTCTCTTCTCCGATGAAGGTTGCCGGCTTTTCCGGCCGGCGACCTTCAAACTTAAATTTTTTTTTTTTCACCCATCTCTCTCTCTAAAAATTTCGGTGAAGGGAGTTTCCCTTCGCCGGAATCTGGTATGTTCTTCAACAAACCCATTCTGGTCTGTTGAAGAACAGACTAGATTCCGGCGAAGGGAAACCCCCTTCGCCGGAATTTTTAGAGAGAGAGAGATGAGTGAATTTTTTTTTTTTTTAAGTTTGAAGGTCGCCGACCGGAAAATTTTCCGACCGGCGACCTTCATTGGAGAAGAGAGTGGTGACTTGGAGAGAGAGAGAGAGAGGTGAGTTAGAGAGAGAGGTAACGTGGAGAGAGATGAGTGGGGAGAGGGAAGTGAGGTGGACTTTAGGTTTTTTATTTTGAAAATACATTAATAGGAGGGGTAGTTATGGCATTTGTGAGAAAATAGGGAGCCATATTTGAATTTACAGAAATTTGGGGGCTATATTTGAAGCTGGTCACAAAGTAGGGGGCCATATAGGAAACACTATTGTTCCTACTAAGCAATTTGTGGTGGGAACCTACTCACCTCCACTTCATCCCAAGTTCCCAACTATTTACCCATTCTAGGTCTCCCCATTTCAGTATCCTGAAATCAATAATTTACAGATTTGTAGTATAATTTCTTTTTCAGATGAAAAACCAAATCAAATAAGAAATTTGAAGAAATACAGACTATCTGAAACATGTTATATGTACCAAATCCTTTTTTTATCTTATGCTTCAAAAGATGACTAGTTTTATCAGCAGATCAAATAAAAGATGTAAAAAACACAAAAAGACTAACAAGTAAACATGATTGATTTTCTACCGGAAAAAAAAATACTAAAGAACATGTGTGGATTTACAATTCTGTTCCATGAATAAGACCAAACTTAGTCCTCGTACTCTGTCTCTTCATCATCGTCATCTTCATCGTTATTGTTTTCAGCGTATCTCCATCCACCTTCCTCAACATCATCACGATCTTCTTCAGTTTCCTCACTATCTTCTTCTTCGTGCATATCTCTGATCGGCCACTGTTTTCTTGTTACATTTAAATTCATAGGCTTCATATTTGGTTGTCGGATTTTACTTTGAGGAACTTTCGCAGGTTGAGTTTTTGTGATTGACATGGTCTTAAGACGTTTGGAATTGCCATTGCCATTTCTTCTGGCATAAGCGTCTCTATCACTGCCATAGTCCATATCGTTGTGAGCCTCAGAAGCATTTCTGCCATTATTGTCCTCTGGGTTATGACCAGGATGCTCTCTTCTCAAATGAAGGTTCAGCTTATATTCATGAATGTAGGATTTATCACATCCTTCATAAGGGCATGAGTAAGGACGACCGGAGGAAGCTGATCCATAAACTACTGGAAGAGGTTTTGCTGCAACTGGCGTTTTCTGCAAAGTTGGGGTTTGTTGCTTCACGGTATCAAACGCATGGTTCTGTTAGCAATATTTTATGTTAATAATAATATACGAATCCCTGGGTTTTATTTCGTCAACAAATTTACATCCTCACTGATGACTGAGACCGGAGGACACAAAAGAGTAAGATCTAGAGAGCAACCAACCTTTTCATGGTGAGATTTGATGTGGCTTTTCAGCTTGTATTCATGAGCATATCTCTTTCCGCAATCCTTGTATGGACAAACATGATAGTTTTCTTGCGAATGAGTCCGCATATGAGCCCTTAAGTTGAAATCGAGAGAGAAAGCCTGACCAGAGAGCACCAAATTAGCAAAGGAAGAAGCCAAATAGGATATTACCAATGAAACGCTGTCGACTACTACTAGAACTCTCAATTATCCAATTAGCAAAGGAAGAAGCCAAATAGGATATTACCAATGAAACGCTGTCGACTACTACTAGAACTCTCAATTATCCATTTATGTCTTATGTTTTTACAGCATATAATGGCATTACTAGCTTGTTCCATCATAAACTAAGAGTCTCCTTCAAATAAGTTTTCTCGACTTAAGTAAAACGAACAAAATTTATTCGATTCTTGCAATTTGTTTCCTCTTAAGTTACATATCATCATTTTCGTCATTGCCAAAATTATCAGAACCAGTCAAAGAATCATCTCTTTGGTGTAGGTATTATTTAGGATTATTAAGTACACTATTGTCACAGGTTTTATCGCCAATACAACGTTTGAAAAGAACAGATGAAAAAAGCACTAAACATCTAACTCGAAGAAATAAGAGGGGTTCCCAAATTCTTAGCCTGTTCAAGGACTTGAATAGACTCCCTAAATGAGTATTACCATTCAAATAATGATCAAACCTTTATATCTACTTGTATGCATCTTCAATCTATTTCCTTCGATACATCAACTCCTAAAATCATTATTTGTTGCACAGGTTTTCGGCAATTTTGTAAGTTGTTATATGGTTCACATCATTACAGGGCCATCGTATTAGTTTGAGTTGTGACATACGAGAGGGGCTCAAATAAGAAACACACTTTTAGGTATATAATACAAATGGATACGATCTAAGAGATAAAGAATGGTCACCTTGCCACAACCTTCATGAGTACAGAAAAAACTCTTCTCTCCTGTGTGAATAAGAAAGTGCCTTTTCAGCTTAGAACTATCCAAAAATCTCTGCAATAGAAACACATGGAGCAGTTGATAATGCTTGAATTCATTCTCTAGCCTGAAAGAGTGGAGACAAAGAGACCAAAGTCTCAAGCTTCTCCATGTTTTGGAGCGATGATCACGATCCTTTGTGAAGGAAGATGAGGAAATGAAGTGATATAGTATATTGAAGAAGGGAACAAGATGAATCGTTTGGGACGGATCGCCCCAAACTCAGTGAGTCACTTGGTTCAGAAATCCAAGGATCTCCTCAGAAATCAGCTTGTGTACCCAGAGTTGTACGACCTTCGTGTTGCATGTTTCTACTAGAATAATGTTAAACTACTGGCTAATAATGCAAAAATTGGAAACGGTACCTTGTCGCAACCCTCGTAATGACAAACATACTGTCTCTCTCCGTGGATGTGAGCGTGCTTCCTCAAGGCCCCAGCATCAATGAAAGTTTTACCACACCCATCATAGCTACAGAGGAACAGAACTTCTGTAGTTGGTTCTGGCTCTGTTTCGTCACGCTCTGGCACATTCTGTTTGTCTTTCAAAGCCTTTAACATATCCTCTTAAGAAAAGAAAAAAAAAAGGCATTAGAGAAATTCACATATTTGCATGACACAACAAGATTAGGAAGAGATCTGGCAACATACAAATTCCCCGACCCTAGTGATTTCAGTAGAGATGGTTCCCGAACTAAGTTGTGCTTACAAGTTACTAAGAGGCAAATGAAGGGTATAGTTTTTATCATAACTAATTCATTTAACGAATTCATGGACCACCAAAATAGATGATCAAAGGAAAGAGTACTCAAACAACAATAAGCTCAACCTCTGAAGGCAAGCTAGAATTTTAGTGGTTAACTCGTGATGATATGTCAATTCACTATAATGCTGTGACAAGGTTTACCCTAATTGGAAAACAATTTTTCTTCCCGTGTTGGCATGTGTTAGCAGTATGATGCCTTGCTACTATGAACAGTAACACGCTCCGACAATTAAACTTTTCTGCCTCCAAGAACAACTGCTAAACAAGGTTAGGAATTTTATCTCAATGTCACGATGATATTTTCCCGATCATTATATTTACCTTCAAGAAAATACTTTCTCCCATATAATTAAATAAGCAACACCTATGACATACCTGTCACCCATTTCAAAAGAGAACACTTCCCGCCAGTTGACACGACATCTTGTGGTACCCTGGAAACAAAATTAGGTCATTGGAGAGAAATATACTACAATTTCCAAAACATAAAATATAGAGTTAAAAATTAGGTGCAAGAAAGTATTGTTGCTAACTTTAAAATTCCTTGTTCCCAAATTGGTTCTCTAAAACTAATGAAGAAAATCAGAACGACATTCATAATAAAAGATGGGCATCTCTAATCTGAAAAAATGAAATGACATGATTTAAGAGGATTTAGAAAGTAAAAGAAAAGGCACATGAGTATATATCTGAAACTGCTTTTATTTCAAACATATCACCAAGACAAAGCTCAATTATCGATTAAATGCACGACAAAAGATCGTGGCGCGAAATAATTTTCCCACCTTGAGTAATTTCAATAACACTTGTAATGATCTATAAGCAGAGAACCCTTCTCCTAGTATTAGGGTTTTGGGTGCATAGCAACATAAGTAAAGCTTTCCTCTCCTATCTGGTGGATTAAATAACATTAAAATTAAAAATTCTTTCTACTCCAACTGATAAAAATAAGAGTATGAAACTTGGTCATCATTAAATAAAATCATTACATAGTTGGTTTAAGAGGATAATGAAGACTCAAGAGAAGCTTAAGAAAAAAGAGAGAAGCTGAATCAACTTCAAACTCTAACACAACATCCAAATTAAAACCCTAAAAATAAATTCAAATTGTTGAACAGTAAGAACTTTTCTCAACTGACACTAATGACTATGGTGATATAGACCTTCACTGATTCCATCTAATAGAGGAAAAAAAAAGGAGTGTATAAACTTATGAATTTGGTGTTTACAACTAGAAAGAATAGAAATTAGGGTTTTGGGAATAGTAAAATTGAATAATCATATACAGAGTATTGACTGAGGGGGAAACCCTAAAAATTTCAAAGCATAATTATGAAGAAGAAAGAGAGTTTGTGTTACTTTTAGTAGGCAGGCACTCACCATTCCTTGAACCATTTGACGGGAGGAGGAGGAGCTTTAGACTTAGGAATTGGGCGCCTATCATATAAGTGGTAATCCTCCATCAGAGATGACTTAGGAGTATCGAAAGGGTTTCGAGATGATGATGATATAAGTAAACCTAGATGATGAAAAGAGAAAATCCAGAGGGAAATTTTCGATAAAAATCATCATCGGCAAAACCCCATTAATGGCGGTTCGGTTGTGAATATGGGTACTTTCTCTTTCTTTCTTTACATGGAATGGATCTAATGGTGGGATTTTTACCCGGCTGCCCGCTACCCACTACCCACTACGGGCACCCGTGTCCGAAACAACCCATGGACGCTCATGCCCGAAACGGGCATAACCCGCCGGGCCCGATGAAAAATAATGGGCGGGCACGGGTGGAAGGCCTTACCCGCACCCCCACTCACACTCGAGCCCGAGTCATATTGCCCATTGGGCGCACGCAAAAGTTAGTGTTAATTATGTCTTATTTGATATGAGCACTAATGAAACTAGGCTTCAAGAGTTGGGGTTGACTTTACAAGTCTATCTCCGTGGAAGATTTCCTTCTGTTCCCAATTTGGGACTATCTTCAAATCTCCATAGAAGATTTCCAACTCAAGGTAACTTGATTTCACATAGTCCCACATGGTCCCTTTACAAGTGAGAGTTTGGTTCAAAGCTTTATAAAGTGGTAGGAAGTTATTTCTTTAATCAAACTATGTTGCTCGGATCCAAGATTGAGAGTGAAGTGTGTATCACTTCTATAACACAGGTTTGGGCTGAGAATATGGTGTTGTATCACAGCAGCAGGTAGGAAGCTTTAATCAAGCTAGCTTTTAACCCGACACCCGATTCACCCGAACCCGGATGCCCCGACTGTATTAGCGGGTGTGGGCGGGCTGTGGGTAAGAGAATTTTGAAAAGTACTCGCCCGCCCGACTACCCTAATAGCCAAACACCTAATCTACCCGACCCGCCCGAGCCCGAAGCTAGTATACCCGTGGGCGCCCATACCCGCCAGGTTCCCACCCCTAGACTCGGGTATCAAACGGTACTCCAATTCGGGCTTGGGCATTTTAGGTAAGGTGCTTTAGGCCCGCCATTAGGATCACACTTAAACTTGGCTTAGGAACCCAATTTTTTTTTTAATAAAGATAGACTAAACAATGAATCAGGAAACCTAAAAAATTTCTAAACCAGTTTAGTGTCCTATATTTTATAAGAAATCCACTCAAACAGAAATACCAGTAGTGCTCATCCTCCCATCCCATGGAACCTCAACATTATTCTAGGCTGGTTTTTTGTCACAATAAGGTTTTGAAAGATGATGTTGGATTCTCCTCTGACAACATATCTTTTACTAACTTTAATCTAGGAGGAGGAGGGGGATGGTTTGTTAAGATTCATGATGAATCCAGAGTTAAACCTAATGGTGTTAAAGATTTCAAATTTGGGGATTGTATTCTATGGAATTCAATAACTTCAGAGGTAATTAAGTTACCTTCCTTGTTAAATTGGATTACTAGTAAATCATCTCACCAATATAATCTATATCTCTCTGTTTCATCATCTTCTCCTCAATTAGGTCATAATGGATCTTCTACACCCATGGTTTTCTTCCTCTTTAGTAGTACTACTAAGACTGATAGTTACTTGCTTTTATTTTGCCGACCTAGAGACAGTAGATGGAAGAGACAGAAGTTATCTCTACCTAAGTGTTCCATTGAAACCCTAATTTGCATCAATGACAACAACTTGTATATCTTGTGGAACAAAGATTATCATATGGAGATTGAAATCTTTGATGAAACCATAACTGTGAGAACATTCAAGATAAAATTAGACCAGTATTCATCAGTAGGAGGAATGTGCAGTTTGAATAAATCTTATTATGTAAAAGTGGGTGATGAAATTTATAAGGTTATTAGATGTTCTTATCCTGGATATGTTCATGATAAAGTTTTCGAAATTCATGTCTATAAGATGGATATGTCTTCTATGGTTTGGGAGGAGATCAGAAGTTTGGGCGATCATGTTTTCTTTCTTGACGACGAACGTATTAGAACAGCCGTGAAGTATTCAGCAGAGGATTTGGGTCTTACTAGAGGTTATTTGTATTTCACAATGCCGAACGATAAGAACTTGTACAAATTCGACCTAGAATATAATACTATTACGATTTCTTTGCCATCTCTGAGTCAATCCACCCTCTCTCCTGCAGATTGGTTCGCCACTCCTACAGCTCTCAGGTAATTTAGAAGACCAAAACATACTATATATGCGTGTGTGTGTGTGTGTGCGCGCGCGCGCGTGCACGCGTGCGTGAGTAATACTTTAATGTCGCCTTGTGTGCTTTTAATTTGTAGGGGCACTGACTCAAGACGAACGAGAAGGAAAGTTATGCTAGATAAAACAAAAGAGGAACAATTTATTGTATTAGCCCCAGAAAGAAAGATCAGCATACAAGATTGCAAGGATCAAGAGGGAGATGCAAGCATAGGTGAAATAGGAGAAGCAATAACTTTAGGTATTCTTTCCAAGGACATCTTGATATTGCTAGCTAGTTATCTCCATCCAATTGATTATATACATTTTCGTTCCATCTGCAAATCAAATCGGTCGACAATTCCAGCAATGAAGTGGAGATCTTCTTTTCAGTTTAATATGGAGCCAAAATCTTTTTCTCCATGGCTGACTTACAACAGAAAAGATGATGCCGTGTACACTTTTGTGGATCCAATGCATAATAATGATGAGTATTTCATGAGCCTCTCTGAAATGCTATTAGGTGCTACAATTCGCGCTTCAAAGGGTGGTTGGCTATTAATGTCTAAAGGGTTGGTAACATTATTTTTCTACAATCCATTCACAAGGAAGAAGATAGAATTTCCCGACTGTCCTGTGGCGGTTAGTGAATTATCTACCATGTCGTTCTCATCCTTACCGACTTCTTCAAATTGTGAAGTTTTTGCCATCACTGACCCGTATGATATGTCAGTTAAGATCTGCTATAATAAACGAAGACATAAACGAAGAAATTGGTTATGTCATCACTTTCCTAGTTATTGTTTGAAGCTTGGCGAGGAAGAAGACATAAATTTCATGCCAAGTCTTAGCAGTCCCGTTTTTTATTGCAGTGCTTTCTATTGCCTAGACGTGAAATGAACTTTAGGAGTTTTCAGTGCTAAGGGTTTCTCTGTTGATTGGACAATTCTTGCCAAACCAGGAAGACCTTGTGATTCATTCAGTCAGTGTTACTTGGTGAAGTGTGAAGAAAATCTCTTGGCACTATTTATGGGGAATCTCGGACAGAATCTAGGGATTTATAGACTGGATTTGTCCGATAAGGAATGGGTTAAAGTGGAAAGTCTGGGAAAGCATATGTTGTTCGTCAGCAATACCTCATGTATCTCAGCATTGGCTCGAGATAGTCGTATGGAGAACAAAGTCTACTTCTCTAGATTCCACAACGGACAGATTATATATTATTCTCTTGATACGGGCAAGTATCATTCTGTTGGGAGTCAATATTCGGCTGATAATTTTTACAACACAAATGAGCAACTTACTTGCAATTGGATTGAACCTATCTGGTCATACGACAACATGGGTGAATGATTGGTTGCTCCTCATGTCTGTTTGGCTGCTTTATAATGCTTTTCTCAACACTTATCAGATTATACCTAATAGGAACTAATAGGATTGAATTCTTGGGACTTGGGAGGGTATATTAAGGGTTGATTCTATTTTGGCCCCCCTAAAGATGACCGACTCACCAAAATGATCCCTTAAAGATGATTGGCCTCCTATTTTATTTTTCTGTCATTTTTCCGTCAGACGTTAGTGAGCTGGGTTTTCTTGCTAAAAATGCCTCTGCCAGTAGGTATCTTCGCAACCACAAGTATTTTTTTTTTGTTCAACGCAACCACAAGTATTTGGAATCCTGAGACTCATTATTATAACTTGTGAAATCAATTAAAAATTTTCAACTTTCAAATTATACGTTTTCCTCTCTCCCTTCACGTCAACTCTTCATCTCCTCTTCTTCGTATCAACCACTCCCCATTAAAATCAATAACCTCCATTATAAACACCAGAAGATTTACAGTAGTTCTTCACCCTCCATGGGAAACCTAAAACCTGAAATTGCTACTCTTTTATTCAACTGTCATCTTGTTTTTTATGATTTTGATTGTCGGGGTTTACTCTTTTTTTTTTTTGTTGAGAGGGGTTTACTCATTTTCTGGTCAGAAGTTTGGATTTCCCTGAGATTATTCAAATTATATCTGAATTGCATCATTTGGTAAGAATCAAACTCAGTTTACTCTGAATTCTGATGATGAAGAAATTGTGGTGGAGGAAAATGTGGTAAACCAGAAAGCTCTTAATGATGTTCCTAATTCAGAATTTTATGGATTTGGAGCTCATTATTGAGGTAAACTTTATTGTTTCGAAGTTAGAACAAGTGGGTGTCATATAATTAGTTTTAATCTAGTTTCTGTTGTTGACAAGTATGAACTTCAATAGTTCCACTTATACAATTTGTCAATCTTGTATGTCAGTACGGGAAGAAGGCAGGAGATGGACTTGAGAAAACCAAAGTAGCAGCTACTACGGTCTTGAGAAAGGGATCTACTGCGCCCGTAGGATGCGGTTGACACCTGGTTGAAGAAAGAAAATACCTCTTCAAGAAAATGTTTTTTTTTATATTCAATATGGAAACAATCTCATGATTTCTCTTCAAAACAAAGAAAACTCATTAAATTTTAGGAAGAGAATGTTGGATTAACTTTGCAAGGATGATTAGAAAATTCGGTAGTCGGGTATATATAGTAGTTTGCTAATTTTAACTCAATGGTTGGATCTAAAAGATTTAAATATAATCACATAATCCCAAAATGTCATAATTAGCATATAAATAACAGTAAAATTCCCATCTGAGATACAAAGAAGAAACTCAGATACAATAATATAGTTAGTTAAATTCTCATCTGACATTTCTCTCTAAAAAATATACAACTTTAATCAAACCTAGATTATCGTTCTTTGTCTACAAAAAAAGATATACAAAACGAATAATGCATTGCATCAAACCTAAAATATATAGTAATCTGGATCATTAGATTATCATCTCTCTTAAAAAATGAATAAATATAACTAAGAAATAGTAGCAAGAGATTGAGAATCCAACCATAAGAAATACAAAAAAAAAGAGAAATGAATTAAACCTAACATTTAGAAATGTAGAGATAGGAGGGGTTAATCAAATTCAATTTAAAATTTACATAAAAAAGATAAGAGTATAAAATTATAAAATTTGAGTTAAGTGGTTATAATTTCTTTTGTTGATGTTTTTTCTTTTCACATTGCCTATAAAAAGAAAAATAAAACAGATGAGTTATTTCTATATAACAAATGATACAAGAATTATATAAGAAACTGATGAAATATAAGAAGAAAGTATCGAACGAAAGAAAGGAAGAGAGGAGTAAACATATAAAATAAAATGTACGAATCAAATTAACTTACCAATAGAAAAACCTTTGTCTTCACTGTTGTTTAGAAGAAGAGAGAAAGAGAAATCGAAAACAAGTAAATGAGTTGCCAAGAGAAAATAACTGTGGGATATATAATTTAGAAACTAGTTAGTTAAATTAGGAAGAAAAATAACCTTACATGAGAGAATAATGGGAGAAAATCGGGAGACATTTAAGGAAGTTCTGAAATATCCGACTGAATTGGTTCGCAGCTCTATGGCGCGCTACGGTGTAAGATTTGAGGCCTACGATGATCTTTAAAGTAAGGGCAGGGTCGGGTTAGCTCAGATTGCAACTCACGTTTTTCATCAGTAAGCGGAGAAGGTGGCTGAAGTGAAGTGACTCGTATGACAAGGATAGGAAGATTAAGACGATATTTCACTATAAAATATTTGTTGTGATCTTTCTGACCTTTCAAAAAGAGATTTCCATGTTACCGTTTAGTACGGGTCCGTTAAGGCTTCAATGTTGTCTCGAAGTGATTTTCCTTTATAGATGAGGGGAAGCACACACACAATGCTCTGATAAATTTACTTTGAAGCGAAAAGAGCATGCAGAGGCGGAAAACAGAATAGCACAGGTGCCCCAGCAGAATGGAGACGCTACGCTCATCGTTAATTGACTTTACACTCGTGGTTGGTTAATCCAAGTAGCAGCGCCCGGGCATGGTAGGGTGGCCCGTTAGTACAGGGAAGTCTTTGTTCTCAAGTGAGAGTTTCTTCAAGGCCTGAATTCGCCTTGTACTAGTTGCGGGCATGTTCTGAAAGTGATAGTGTATTTGGTTTTTCAAATTCAATTTTAGTCGTGATTACAAAATCCAGGATGCCAATCTGACGGAATTGAATATCGAAAAGGTCCACAAAAATAAAGAACTATTAAATTCTTCTTTATTAACGGAAGTGAATATCGAAGAGCTCTACAAAAATAAAGAACTATCAAATTCTCCTGTTTTTTTCTCTCCTTGAAAAAAAAGAAGAGAAAACTTTAAATCCTGCACAAACACGGAAGATTAGTACCCAGTAAATTAAAAGAAAAATATAGAGGGAAACTAAATCAGAGATAACAGAATAACTCAAAAAATCACAGGAAATATTTACCTGCAATTAACAAATCAGCAAAAACATTTACCTGCAAAAAGAAGAGAAAACTTTAAATCCTGCACAAACACGGAAGATTAGTACCAAGTAAATTAAAGAAAAGAAATAGAGGAAAACTAAATCAGAGATAACAGAATAACTAAAAAAATCCGAGGAAACATTTACCTGCAATTAGAAAGAGGAATTAAAACAAACATGTCACTTACAAACATAATTGACAAAATTAGTTTGATTAATCTAGATCCAACGTGAAGGAATGCAGTAAATCAAAAACATAAATTCACCCCTTAAAAGAAAGTGCAAGTTCATTCTTCCCAAATCTGAAAATCCGAGAGAGAGAGAGAGAGAGAGGTGGTGGTTTTGAGATGTTAGAAAGCGAATGTAAATTTATAATTTATTTATTTCTTTATGTATTGAAGGAAGTCAAAACCAATGGAGATTTAAAATTAAAAAGTAGTGAAATTAATTTAGAAATAAAATAACTTAGAGAGTAATCGGAGAAAAAGAAAACTAATCGTGAGCAAATAAAGGAAATAGTTATATTCAATTTTCTTTTTTATTATTTATTGACATTAATACTCTTTTGTTTTGATTCGAGTTACAGGGACAGGAATTTATATCGGTCGTCAGTTATCTCTATCAAACTCCCAACAAAAATGAACGACAAACTTTATTTGTACCTCACATAACCGATTGTCCTGTTTAATATATAAGATTGTTGAAACTCCATTCTATGGTAGAATTACAGCATCAGCCATATAACCTAGAGGAAGTTCAGTACAGTCCCGCCCGTTATTCTTAACAACAAAGAACAATGGGTCTCATTCATTAGAGAGAGAATGTCCATATTTGGCTCATTAAGCAACATAAGCTTTTGACTGAATACAAGAAAATAATAAAGTTAATTAGTTATTCAAGAAAAATGAGTTAATTCCTATATGGCCCCCTACTTTGTGACCAGCTTCCTTTACGGTCCCCTTTTTTTCGTAAATTCAAATATGACCCCCTATTTTCAGGTAAATGTCATTACTACCCTTCTTAATTCTAAATTTAAAACATTAAAAAAAATTTATTTCCACCTCACCCCTCTCTCTCCACCTCATCTCTCCCTACACCTCACCCCTCTCTCTCTCTCTTTCCAATTCACCTCTCTCTCTCTCTCCAACTCACCTCTCTCTCTAACTCACCCCTTTCTTCTCCGGCAAGGTGGCCGGCCGGAAAATTTCAAACCTAAAAAAAAAAAATCTCTCTCCTCTCTCTCTCTAAATATTTTTTTTTTTAAATCTCTCCACTCTATCTCTCTCTAAAACTATATGACCCAGATTCAAACTTTTGTTTCCCTTTTTGGTAAAAAGGTTTTTAAAGTTAAAATCAATAGAAAAACATAATCAAGAATCAAAAAGAGTTTCAAATTAACTTACTTGACTAGCGAAGGAGAATGAAGCAGGAGAATCAAGTAAAGTGGTAGGACTCAACCCAGGAGGAACAGTAAAAACAGGTGATTTTGTAATGACTAAATTAAATGGCCGATTCTGCTTGAAATTTCCCCAACCTCCTGATGCTCTTTCTTTTGATAAATCATCTTCCATTGGTAAACCCATCTTGCTGGTACGACCTTCAAGAAGCTGGGAGAAAGAGAAAGAATCATTAACATCATCATTTTGGGAGAAAAAGTTTGAAACTAAAGTCATGGGACCAGGACTTATTCCAACTCCATTTCCTGTAAATAAACTCTCTAGACTTGAACGAGGTGGTACAGAAATTGTAGGTTTAGGAGGACGACTTGTTTTTCTTGAACCTTCATTGTTATCATCCATTTATTAGCTATTTCTTTAGAAGGTTTTTAATGTTATTGAACAGTATATCTGTTCACGTGAACAGATCCTCCGGCGAAGGAAAACCCCCTTCGCCGGAGTTTTAGAGAGAGAGAGAGTGGAGAGATTTTTAAAAAAATAAAAAAATTTAGAGAGAGAGAGGAGAGAGAATTTTTTTTTTTTTTTTAGGTTTGAAGGTGGCCGACCACCTTACCGGAGAAGAAAGGGGTGAGTTGGAGAGAGAGAGAGGTGAGTTGGAGAGAGAGAGAGAGAGGTGAATTGGAGAGAGAGAGAGGGGTGAGGTGTAGGGAGAGATGAGGTGGAGAGAGAAAGGGGTGAGGTGGAAATAAATTTTTTTAATGTTTTAAATTTAGAATTAAGAAGGATAGTAATGACATTTACCTGAAAATAGGGGTCATATTTGAATTTACGAAAAAAATGGGGCCATAAAGGAAGCTGGTCACAAAGTAGGGGGCCATATAGGAATTAACTCAAGAAAAATCTATAACAATGAAGATGCATGCAATATCACTCTAGTTTACAGAATAGAAAAGGTTTACCACTTACCAGGATGTTATACGTAACACAACATATACATGTAGCACTGCAAAGTGACCAATAGCTGCGGCAATGTGGAGAGGAGTCAACCCTAAATAGTTTCTCTGACTGGACAAAGCTCCATATTTCAGTAAGAACTCGACAATCCTACAAACATTAATAAATAGAGTGAGAATGATTAGTTGTATCTTCAACATGCTAAGCTCAGACTCTAAATATTTTTTGGTTAAAAACCTTTCTGCCTAATATGTTATTGTATAAAATTTATAGATAATCTGCTCGCGACGTAAGGAGGAACGAAATTTAGTGATTTGAAAATCTCAAACAATATTTCTCTATGAACTAGCTCAAATTGATCAACATAAGAGACGATAAAGTCAATAATTAAAGAATAAGCTTATTGAGACACGATGCTTGCACAAATCCTTTCTACACTATTAATTACAAAACATTAACAATGAAGATAAGATTTTTAAGTTGTTTATTTATTAACTTTAATACAACTTTATTATTTTGTAATTAACTTTTAAGTTCTTTTGATTCGTTTTTAGGTATTAATTTGTTTAAGTTATTTATTATTTAAACAAAATGATTCGAATAAAAGGTAATCAAATTCAAATAAAGTTAAAAAAAAAATTTAAAATTAAAATTTTATTAACAAATGTAAGACATTGTTGTTATCGACCAACATGTAGGTACGAAGTATATATAATATATAATTTTTAAGTTAGATATTTATAAATAAGAAATCATATTGAAAAATATTATTAGATCTATGTAATAATAAGAAAACATATAAAAAAAATAGAGAGAAACATATTACAAAAAGAAAAAGAAAAACATACCAAAATTGATTAAATCACATTAAAAAGTATAGTTAAGCATTTTGGTGAACTCTTAAAACTAGTGATCGACCACCATAGATGGATCTCTTAAAAGTAGTAGTGAACAAATAATTAATTTTAGTAAAGAAGTTATCTACTAGCGCATTCTCCCTCATACATAGGGTACACAAGAGAACTATACTTTTTAATACGTTTTTGTCAATTCCTATGTGTTTTTCCTTCACTTTTTGTAATATGTTTCTCTCTATTTTTTTTATATGTTTTCTTATTATGACATAAATCTAATAATATTTTTCAATATGATTTCTTATTTATAAATATCTAATTTAAAAATTATATATTATATATACTTCGTACCTACATGCTTGTCGATAACAACAATGTCCGACATTTGTTAATAATATGTTAATTTTATTTATTTATTAACTTAATTAGAACTTGATTACTTTTATTTGAATAATTTTGTTTATAAAATAATACATAAATAATTTAAACAAATTAATACCTAAAAACGAATCCAAAGAATTTTAAAATTGATTAGAAAATAATAAAGTTTTATTAAATTTAATAAATAAACAACTTAAAAAAATTAATACGTAAAAAATCAAGGAATTTTTCTCCAGAAAATGACACCTACCCTTCCGTGTCTAAAGCTGAGGAGAAGAGGAACACATCGGCAAGTGGATCGTTAAATTCTATCGCATATTTGGTAATTGAGACTCACAAAATTCGTTTCTACTTTGCTGAACACACATTTAGTCCACCCTAATATTAATATAGGATTTTAAGCCAAAATAATAATTATAACAGATATTTAGTCCAAATTGACTCATATCTATAGAAAAAAACAGATCTCTATTATTTCTATTTAATCATAATACCCATTATAACTTTTTATATAAGGAAAACCCCACTTTTGAAAACCAATCACCATATTTCTCTTTCTTTTTTTCCTCAGATTTTTTCGATTGATTTCAATCGTACTATCTGTTTCGCCATATACACGTTTTTTATTAATCAATAACGATATTTCTACAACAAAACACATTTAATATAGTTAAAGTATGTCTAAATGTCAAAGTTATAGTGTTTTCCTGTTTATTGATTCTTGTTTTGTTTCATAAATAACGTATTATTTATTGTTAAAGTTCCATACTTTATTTCATTTTTTTATACGTGTCATACATAACACATTATGTATCAACAATGTTTCTTCCAACTTTCAACAAAAAAGCAATGTTTCTTGTTTCTTCTAAAAGAGAAAATGACTAAAATCTTATTTTCTGGGAAGATTTAATCTTAATCCCTTTTTGAATTTTATTTTGGGCTTAAAACCCGTGGATCCAATATTAGAGGCATGTTTGGTATAAAAGAATACGAATTTCAAATTAAATAATATACGAACAAAATAAGTTTTTAAAAATCATATTTCTTGACTTATTTTTTGTAACAAAATATTAGAGACATGTTTGGTATAAAGGAATACGGATTTTATATTAAATAATATACGAACAAAATAAATTTTTAAAATCATATTTCTTGACTTATTATTTTTAACAAAATATTAGAGGCATGTTTGGTATAAAGGAATACGAAGTTTAAATTAAATAATATACGAACAAAATAAATTTTTAAAAATCATATTTCTTGACTAAACCTAACATAAGGCAATGTATTACAATTACCAAAATCACATTATGTGATCATATTCTTGGTGGTCATATTCTTTTTCCATGCATCAAGGTAAACTCAATTACCAGTTATTGAGGGGGATAAACTCAATTACACATTAGTATTGAGCAGGGCCTAGGCCTGTAAACGGTGTCCAAAAACCCAAATCCGATCCGCATTTGTACTCAAATAATCCGACAATTCGGATACCGGATTCGGATATTTTCGGATATCGGTTTCGGATTCGGATATAGCTATATCCGTAATCAAAATAATCCGATCCGGTTCGAGTTTGAAACCAACGGTTTAGATTCACCCAAGGGATAAAAAAAAAGAAAATTTTTATTCTCAACTTCAAGTCAATTCCTTCAATATTTCAACCCTAGTCAACAAAAAAGAAAAAAACTCTAGACAAACATGAAACATCTTCTTCTCAGTTCTGAATAGCATTTCAGATGTTAAAAAATTCAGAATTTCGGATCGGATAATATTCGATATCCGAATAACATTTCGGATACCCGATATCATTTTTTATCATCCGTCGGATATCGAACCCTTATCGAATAGTCTGAATATTTTCGGATATCGAATTCGGATAGTAGTGTATCCGAAAAAAGTTATTCCCGTTTACAGGCCTAGCAGGGTCATGGCTAAGGATTTGGAGGCCCCGTGCCAAATTTTAAGTGGGGCCCTTTTGTACTAAAGTATAATAGCTGAATTTCTTTTTTTGTGTCGTCAACAAATAAAAAAAAATTAATCTTTGAACAAAAAAAATTAAAATTTTAATTGATTCAATTATATAACAAAAAATTGTAAACGAATCGAAATTAATCTAAGTAAATTTATCTCTTACACAAACAACTAAGTTACTAAACTTTTAAGGAAGTTACTAAACTTTTAACTAAGAAACAAAACACAATGAAAGTTGGATATAGTGACCGAAAAGTATTATCCAGAAATAAGATTTAAGAGGTCACATAATCCGAAAAGCTTTATAATTTAAATTTTATTTGACAAACTTGTGCTTGCTATTTCGCTAAATCTGAATTTAGTTAGAGATTATGTCAAGATCAAGAAATAAGATTGGCTCAACCATTATTCGATTTAAACTTCAAGAAGAGTGAGAAATATTTTGGAATAAAATAAAAAGTACTACCACTTAATGAACCAACTATACTATGCAAATATAGTTAAATATAAATTCGTTAGAAGTGGAGATCGAACCCTTGTCAATCAAAAAGTTGCCCACACAAAGAACGACCCAAGCACCATCCCGACACTACTAACTCTCTAACATAATATATACATGATGGTAACTGTTAGTGTTATACTTGAGCCAAAGAATGTTAAATTACCACAAAATTAGACATTGTCAATGAGAAATGTCAAAAATTTGTGTTTGAGACAAATATTGAAGATGCTCCCTAAATCAATTTTGATCAAATGATGTAAACTCAAATGGGTTGTCAAATTGAGTCCTTATGGAGGTTTCACACTTCCATTCGTGCCCTGCAAGGTGTTTGAAGAAATACTTGAGAAAAAGTAACAATCACTGTTGTGACTTATTATAGTTAATTGTGTTTGTGAGAATATTGATGTGTTGAAGACAGGTGAATTGGTAAGTAACTACCCAGGTGGATGTTCTGTTTTTTCTTATTCATATCTATGTTTTTTAGACTCCAAAGAGAAAGAATGTCTTTTTGTACTTTCACTAGGAAAGTGTGGTTTACCCAGGCCAGATAAGAGTGGGTTTTCTTTGATCTTTCATTTCCTTTTCACCTAACTCTATACCCTCTTTCTTCATCTTATTGCCTCCATTCAGCTAGTCTCCTTTCGATTTGCTGTTGATTTCCTTTAGTTTCTACCCTTTTTGGTTTGGTTTGTGGATCTCGCCGGTCCTCTTCTCCGGTCTCCGACAACTAATTTTGTCTGTAGGACACGTGAGGCCCATTGATCTAGCTTGTTCGACATGTGGCCTCTTGGTTCATGAAACAATTCCATAACCACATCTTACAACCTTCAGATGGCCTCTCTGGATGTCTTTGCCTTGCTTGGACTAGTAATTGAGATATTAATGTGATTAAACAAGACAAAAACTTTATTCATGTTGCTGTCACTGATCTTCAAATTGGGTCTACTGCTCACATCACCTTTTTCTATGGCCATCCCGATCGTACTCACAGACTAGAGCCATGGGACAGACTCTTAGATACTTTCGATTCTCACAATTTGGTTAATCTACCCTGGCTACTAGTAGGTGACCTGAATGCTGTGTTAGAACCATATGAAAAGGCAGGCGGCATTCCATTAACAGATCGAGTCCTCAATCCTTTTAGAGGAATCATTCAGAATTTCGGCCTTCAAGATCTTGGCTTCATCGGAGATACTTACACTTGGAACAACATGAAAGAGGGTGCTCCCGATATTCAAGAAAGACTTGACAGAGGTCTGGCAAATTTTCACTGGAGTCTTTGGTTTCCAGAAACTCAGGTTATTCATCTTCCTCCAATTGCCTCTGATCATAAGCCTCTCTTACTCCGCACTAACAGAGAGCAAACTCCACAAAAGAATTTCAAATTTTTTAGTGGATGGTTGAAGGACCCTCAATGCAAAGTTGAAATTACCAAAGCTTGGGAAACTCAGAATGAGGATCCACCTCAACAATGTGTTACTAATAAGCTATCAAAGGTTAGAGCTAGGCTGGAAAAGTGGAACAAAAACTTCTTCAACTCCTTAAAAACCAAGATTAAGGGCCTTCTTTCTCAGATTGACCAAGCACAGGAGCCTACTACGAGAATCCTTCTTCTGCAAGAACTCGAGGAAACCTATAATCGACAAGAACACTACTTGAAAACAAAATCCAGAGACATGTTCATTAGTCTTGGTGACAAAAATTCCAAGTACTTCCATGCTATTGCTTCTGCTAGAAAAGCTATAAACAAAATCAAAGTTGTTCTTGACAACGATAAGAAATGGATTACTGCCCACAATGATATGAGCAAGATTTTCACTGAACACTTTACAAGTATAGCTCAATCCTCAACTCCTACCATAGAATCCATCATCTCAGAATTATTCACTCCACAAATATCTCAGCGAGATAATGTGAAACTTGAGTCAATTCCTTCTTCTGAAGAGATCACGGAGGTGGTCAAGCATTTGAAAGGAGAAAAATCCCCAGGCCCAGATGGGTTCTCCCCCATTTTCTATCAAAAAAGTTGGGAAGCAGTTGGTGACAACATTATAAAGATGGTTCAGGATTTCTTTCCTACTGGCGAACTATTTTGTTATCCATCCTCAACAATCTAGGTTTCTCACACAATTTTTGCAAGCTTATTGAGCAATGTATCTCCACAACATCAATGTCAGTAATTCTTAATGGCAAGCCTTCACCGTGTTTTCCCCTTCCAGAGGTTTAAGACAAGGTGACCCTCTCTCTCCTTATTTCTTTATCATTTGCATGGAAACCCTCAGTCGAATGATTCATAAAGCTCAAGCTGAAGGACATATTTCTGGGTTTAAATATTCGAGGGTTGGTCCTGAACTTAGCCACTTATTATTTGCCGATGATTGCCTGATATTCATGAGACTTGGATTAGATGAGGAACACTATCTTTATAACCTCTTACATCACTTTGGTAAGATGTCTGGCCAGGTGATTAACTTTCAAAAATCTGGCATATTTTTCAGCAATAATACTCACCATCGTTTAGGGAGAACGGTGGCTCGAATCATGAAGGTTAAGAGGATGGACCAGAATGATAGATACTTAGGGAATGCATTGTTTATCGGGAAATCAAAAGTTAAAAGCTTTGACTATTTACTCCAACAAATGCAAACCAAACTAGCAACTTGGGATTCCAAATTGTTGTCTCAAGCAGGCAGAGCGGAACTCATCAGATCTTCTCTCTCTGCTGCCCCAAAATACCAAATGCTCTGTTTTGAGATTCCTCAGAAAGTTATTAAGAGCATGGAATCCCTGCAAAGGGACTTTTGGTGGGGGAACAAGAAGGCTAAAGGCCTTTGTCTGAAAGCATGGTCGGTTCTAAGAAAAAAGAAATCCTTAGGTGGCCTGGGATTTCGAGATTTACAGAAAGATAACATCGCTCTAATGTCAAAGCAACTTTGGAGACTGAAAACGTCTTCGTCATCTCTTGTTTCAAAATTAGTTTCCTCTAAATATTACTCCAACAGGGATATGCGACAAGCTAGAATTCAAGGTTCCTCTTGGTGGTGGAAAAGTGTCTTCAAACTTCTTTCGTCATTTGAGAAAGAAACAATATGGGAAGTAGGCAATGGTAAAAATATCAATATATGGCTGGATAGATGGATCCCAGAAACCGAGGCTCTTAACGTCGGAACTTCAAGTAATGAATTTCAATCAGTTGATCAACTATTCAGTATCAATCATGTTAATGGTCATCATGAATGGAACTTATCTTTACTTCATCAATTGTTCTCTGTGGATATCATCAACAAAATCTATACCATCCCTATCAACCCTATGGAAGAAGACAACATTCACTGGAATCTTACTAAGTCAGGAAGGTATTCAGTAAAATCAATGTACAATTACCTTACCAAGCATCATCAACATGAACTACAAGCACAGGAGTATTGGTCTAAACTTTGGAAATTAGAATGCATCCCTAGAATTCAACTCTTTCTCTGGAAAGTTTCCAACAATACATTACCCACAACTGAAGTTCTTAAGAGGTTTTTTCCTTTGGAAGCCAGACCTTATGGGTTATGTCAAGGTCCGACAGATAACTGGGAACATATACTTTTTGACTGTCCATTCTCTATAGCAGTTTGATCTGCTCTCCCTATTCCCTTACGTATTGATGCTCTGAAGAAAGATTCACTCGTAGACTGTATGAAAGAGTTAATGGCACATGAAGCTGAACCCAACCACTTCTTCATTTATATTGTAACTGCTTGGTGGATTCTCTGAAAGACTAGATGTGACGCCATTTTTCAGAACCCAACCTTTTGTTGTTGAATGTATCATTAGAATCAAAAGTCTGGTTTCTTTACAACTATCCCTTCATAACTCAAGACCGAATACTTTATCATCTACAACCAAAAAGGATTGGACTCCTCCTCCCCCTAACACAATCAAATGCAACTTTGATGTCTCACTAACATCGCTGAATAGGCTGCAATAGGAATCATCTTTCATGATTCACATTCTCAATGTATTGCAGGAAAATCATCTCTTATTCACTGCAGATCAGTAGATGAAGGCGAGGCTACTGTGGCACTTCAAGCAATCTCATGGGCCAAAGAACTCAATTTTGTGAACCTAATCCTGGAAGGTGATTCCAACAATGTAATTAAAGCAATCAATGGAGATAATTCTGCAGCTCACTGGACTAGCAGAAACAAAATCAACTTAGTGAGATCTATGAAATCTTCATTTGCAAACTTTTCTTGTATCTTTGTAAATAGGTTGGCTAATTGCAAGGCAGATGTGCTAGCTAAGCTAACTAGGTTATCTAAAAGTTCTCAAGTTTGGCACTCTACTGAGCCTTCTTGTTGTTGAACTGGTTGTAATCTTCTTTGAGTTAATGAAATCAGTTCTCTTTAAAAAAAAACTCTCTTGTGTACGAAGTGTTGAAACGTCATTTATATAAAGTGGTGTTTGACCTATTTACCCTCAATACCACGGCCCTGGTTTTGAGGGGTAAACTTAAAAAACTATTAGATTTATGACATGACTTAAATTGTCGCTTTGTGGGTAAGCGATTATATCTTGTGCAAGAGATTGATGGTTCAAGTCTCTCCTCTAAACACCTCTAGATTAAGAGATTAGATCTTGTGCAAGAGGTTAATGGTTGAAGTCCCTCCTTTAAACACCTTTAGAAAATTTAATTATTTTTTCTAGAATACAATATATATGCCCCAAATGCTGAATTCGTTTGGGGCCTCCCAAACGTTTGGGTAAGGCCTATTTTTGTTCCTCTGATGTCTGACTACAACTCTAAATTCTTCTCTAACCTTTTCAGTTTTCAAGTCGTCTTCTTCTATTCCGTTTCTTCTCCAAAATCTTGAGCAAAAGATATGGAAACGCAAAGACTTAGAGCATCTCTAATGAGACATTCAAACTCTAACAGTTAGAGTGCCACTTAGGATCTTTAGAGATTTAATTAAAAAACCTTCTCTAATGGGACACTCTATTTGACACTCCTGATGATGCGAGAGCATTTATTATAGAGACACTCTAAAACTAGATTGTCTCCTTGAGAATCTCTAAGTGGCACTCTAAAATTTAAACCAATAGAAATCTTATTTTTAACTACTTTTTCCTTATTCAATATAAGAGTGACATGTATATTAAGTAGAGAGATTTTAGAGATCTCCATTGGAGACCAAAAACGTTTAGAGTGTCTCTCTCTATTGGCACTTAGGAAAGAGAATCTTCATTTCACAAATAGATTTTAGAGTTTTTGTTAGACTGTCCCATGGCTGACTTACAATAGAAAAGATGACGCCGTGTACACTTTTGCGGATCAAACCAATTATGACACAATCAAATTTCACCATCACTTTTTCTTCTCCTTCGTATCATCACCGTCTTCTTCTTCATGAAGATTTGAAATAAAGACCCCCAAACAAGTAATTTCAAAATCAAACCCTAAATATAAATTATATCCAAATCTAACATTGAACAATCAAGTTAGATGTAATATTAAACACTCAAATTAAATGTAATATTGAACAATCAAATTAGATGTACTATTGAACAATCAAATGAGTTAGAATTTGTCTTGAAGTAAAGCTAGGGTTGAATGTGATAGCAACCCAAAAACAAGCATGATAGCAACTTGAACTAACTCGGACTGGTCAGTCCGAGATCTTAAGTAAGGACTCGGCCTGACCAGTCTGAACTCCATCTTTCACTAATCTCTTTACACGCTCAATGGAGATATGACCTAATCTCTTGTACCATAAAGTAGAGGAGTTCTCATCGATCCTATTACGTTTAATACCAACATCTGCATGCATATTTAAGTAATTGTGCTCGAAAGTGGGGTCTAGATCAATTTTGTACAAACCATCAATTAAAGTTCCACCACCAACAGAAAAATTATTTTTCAAAATTCGAAAATATGGTTTCTTAAATAAAAATTCATAATCAACATCCACAAGTTTTGAAACAGAAATCAAGTTTCTAGAAAAGGATGGAACATAGAAAACATTGTTTAAATCTAAAACAAAGCCAATTTTCAAAATTAATCTAAAAGTCCCCACAACTTCGACTTGAGACCGCATCCGATTTTCGGAATAGATGCCAACCTCATTTCCTTTCGGCTTCCTTAGGTCCAGAAAGCCCTGCATGGTATTAACAATATGAATCGTAGAACCAGAGTCAATCCACTAAGTATTAGTTGGGGCATCAACAAAAAACGATTCATGACATACACAAGATATGAGATTACCTTTCTTTTCGAGCCAGTTCTTATACTTGAGGCAATCTTTCTTTTCATGTCCAGCCTTTCTGCAGAAGAAACATTTCATCCGTTTGCCATGATGCTTTATTGGCATAGTTTCTTTGTTCTGCACATTCTTGACATGTTTGCCTTTCCTGGTACTTCCTTTAGCATGAGAAACAAAATGGACACTTTCAAGTTTCTCATGTTTCATCCTCTCTTCCTCTTGAACACACATGGTCAGAAGTTCATTGATTGACCAATTTTCCTTATGTGTGTTGTAGGAGATTTTGAAAGGCCCATATTCCTTGGGAAGAGAGTTAAGTACCAAATGAACTTAAAATGACTCAGGAATCTCAACTTTAAGGGGTTTCAGCTGAGCAACAATGTCCCTCATCCCCATAATGTGCTCACGCACTCCTTTAGAATAGTCAAAAGTTTTGTCTGAAAGTCTCTTCATTAGGGTGCTGGCTTGTGCCTTATCTGAGCGAACAAATTGTTCCTCAACCGCTTTGAGAAAGTCTTTTGCGTGAGGGCAATCAGGTATAGAACCCTGAATACTCTTATTCACGCGGGACTTAATGAGCATCAAACTTAGCCGATTAGATCGCTCCCACCGCTCTTTCCTGGGGCGTACTTGATTCCGTGGGGACGGGCGGTGCATCCACACGAAGCACCAAATCCAAGTCCATACACCCAAAGTGAAGAGAACACTGTCTTTCCAATCCGAGAAATTATCACCACATAAAATAGGAATACGAGAAGTATCATTCATAAAAGCAGTAGAAATAGCTGCAAAAGAAACATTCAAGCTATGAAATATGTAACTTTATTCTAAATCAACCAATGTCAATTTAGTAGTAAATTCTAACCTTCCTGTGGCCAGAGGCTACAACCGCATAAGAATTTACTATACTTTATTGATAAGATTAGTATAAATAAAATATCAAACCCGTAAAATTTTCATACCTGTGGGCATAGAAAATTCACATTTAATATTTTATTATACTATCCTATTCCAATATAATTTTATAAAATAATTATCTCCCTGTGGGGCAAAATAGTTATTTATCAAAAATTACATTGCAATTGGAATGTCATGTTAACTTGATGCGATAAAATAAATAACATTTTATTATCGCATATCTACATATTTCTAGATGCTATGGCTACTCTAAAAATATGTAATGTCCAAATAAATGACAATATATCCATTTCATGAACTAGTCCTCATGTCCATGGTGTAGGTTGTATTAAATATGCATGTATGAACTAATTGACTTCATACCTAATTTCAAAGGCATATAAGTTAATCAAATACAACTACTAATAAATGTGTCAATCTTTAGGATCTTTTACATAATATATTTCAAGCATGTTTATCTTTTGTCAAGAAGAAATGTTAAATAATAGAAGCAAAAATTAATACTTCAACAAATCTTATCATAACAAGATCACAGTAGTCAGATCAATCTATGTTAGACCCATTCACTTTATCCAAACAGAAACTTTAACAGTTTTGATACACCAAAACAATTCAGTATAAACATGAAATCAAGGTTTGTCAAAAGGGATTATCCCAAGGAGAAAGTGTCCTACTTTATTCTCTTTGTAATTATTTAAAGGTTTTTTTTGTTGGAAGTGAATATATTAAACTTAAAAGTCTATTACAAGATCCAAATTAGAAAAACATACATAACCGTAAACAAAATAAAACAACAAAATTACAGAAATGAGGTCTTGCATAATATCGCTTCGATTAGTGTAGCTTCCTTCATTCTGTAGCTTGTAATCCTGCCAACTTTGCAAGAGGATGATATGTAATGTGGTCTTGAGAGTCCTACCGGTTGATTGAAAGATGAAACTAGTACTGAAATTCCCGTAACATGTAAGATGGGTAAAACATACACCCAAAGTTTCTGAACGAAACGAGGATGTCTGTAAGGTGGAATCAAATGAAGATTCCGAGTTATTCCGCCAGTATTCTCCATATACAGAGACCATATCCGCTCGAGTTCCACAAAGTATAATTTGATCAGACACCTGAAAAATGGGATCGTCGTTATAACCCGAGTATAAAAACCCTGCTAATCCGACAAATGTTCGCAAATGAATTGCGAAGAGAGGTGGAAGTGAACATGTTAAGGAATAAGGATAAGTAGTTAAATCTATTCGTAAATCAACCACAAAAGTAATCGACAGAGACTGAACTGAGAGATGAGAAACAAAAGGTGGACTATGAAGATAGACATAACTATGTGAATTGTAGTGCCTTCCTGGGTCAAAAGGTAAGTTAATACTGATATTAAACCTTTTATAAGACAAACGATACGAACTCATGAGCCACAAGGTTAATTTATGGATCCAAATAAACATATTTTGATCCCTGGCGCTAAAAGCTATCTTGGTGCAGTCACGAATGATGGTAGATGAAGATATGAGGTTTAAGTTGTGTTCAATAGAGATGGAAGAGATGTTTGAACCTAGGGTTTGGACATCGATTAACAGAATAGGGATGAAAATAAACACCATTTGACGAGCTCTAAGCTCGACCTCTATAGATGCATGGCTTATCACCAAGTGAAGTAGTAAATTAGTCATACAAGATGAAAATACTAAAGCTATAAGAGAAATGAAGAATTCAGATCCCTAACACATGAAGAAACTAGGAAGATACTAACTATTAAGGCTATTAATATGAACAAAATATAGAGAGGTTAGATGTACTCCCCTTGCATATAGAGCTTGCTGCAGTGTATACCCTCTCTGATTTAGGGAACCCCGTGGTTCAAGATGATGATGATTGGAGTGATGAAAAGCTTCGGCTGATGATGCTTTATTATTGAAAGTGTTAGTGAGAGACTAGTTTATCAAGTAATCCTTCTTGCCCAAAGGTTTTCTTATTTGGCGGATCTAAGTTTGATTTAGGCGAGCTTAAGATGTTGTGTGTGTTATGAAGAGATTAATTAGATTGTTGAAGAAGGATAAATTTCTTTAGATATGATCTTCAACACATATTCGGTTGCTGATTCGATTTGCCGAAAGAAAGAGGATGAAATTGATGGTAATAGATTTCGAATAATTGTAGCATTTTCTGAGAGATTAGAGATTTGATTTGAACTATTATGAGGTTATTGGAGTTAGTATAGTGAGATTAAGTGATTGAATGTGTGATTTGTTGGTTAGAAATGGTGGATTTAGAGGGGGTTTCAAGCAGTTTAGGGTTTCGATATTGGAGGAAAATGAGGGGGAGACAAACGCCTGCTGACGTCAGGCAGGACTCTTTCTCCCCTAAAAAACCCTTGAGAGCTCTTTGCATCTTGTAATTATTTAAAGGTGACTAACCAACAGAGAAAAATCTTCACCTAGTCTATACAGGGAAGGAAATAACAAGAGGTAAGTGGGAACTTATAACTCTTAATCAATTTTGTCAAATATATCCTTTAAGTAAGGGTAATGGATTTGACCGAGAATCCCAAGAATAAGTAATATTTTCTCATATAACTATAGTTTCCACGTGAAGAATAACTCCTACCAAAAATAACTACTCCTTCAAACGTGCAAACTTTTAAAATTTATTTTGAAATCAATTACTGAAATCAGTTTTTCACGAATTTAGATTCATCCTTTTGTATAGTCAAAATATATTACTAAAGGCCAGCGCTTTGGGGAAAGCAAAATAGTTTCCGGGGTGTGAAGACTTGGTCAAAAATTGATCAATTTTGTTTGACAATTTTATTTAGGGGAAAGCAAAATAGCTTCTCCACCTCAGCTCTCTCTCTCTCCACCTCACTTTTTTCTCTCTGCCACCTCATGTATTCGCCACCTCATCGTCTTCACCGGTGAAGGTCGCCGACTGGCCAATTTCCGGTCGGCGACCTTCAACCATAAAAAAAAAAGAAAAAGAAAAATTCCTTCTCTTTCTCTAGATCTGATCTAGAGAGAGGGAGGAGACCTCCATTAAAGGTCCGAGCAGACCTCCATTAGAGGTCCGAACAGACCCATTGAAGGTCTGCTCGGACCTTTAATGGAGGAAGAAACTACTACTGGTGTTGAGGAAATTGAAGTCAAAGGAGATATACAATGAATAAGTGTTTCCACACTCTCTTTGTCCGGATTGGGGGTAATCGGCCCAAGCGGAACCTTCCCCTCAGCTACTTCTGGTAGCACAATTTTTGCAATTTCTACTACTTTAATCTTCTCATTGAATGAAGTTTCCTGGGTTGTATCTAAATCGTGTTTGGTTTCCTCTATGTAAGTCTTTGTCTCCATAACTAAAAGGAAGTAAAAGAAATAAGTCACAAGTCATTCCAATCTATAACAAAAATTCTTTAATTTACAAAACCCTAAAAAAATCAAACAACACTAAACCCTAAAACAGTAAAAGAACCCTAATTTAAGTCATCTTCAACAAAAATAAGTGAACAGCCAAAATAAACATCAATTGGCTATCTGATACGGCAACACCCCAATCAAGCTTCTTTAACATTTACAAAACCCTCGTACAGTGAGTTGATTCATAAATTTCATATTAAATTAAAAAAAGATCTAAACTTGAAATAATGAAACCACATTCTCTGCTCGGACCTCCTTTAATGGAGGTCTCCTCTCTCTCTCTCTCTAGATCAGATCTAGAGAGAGGAGAAGGAAAAAAAAAAATTATGGTTGAAGGTCGCCGGCTGGAAATTGGCCGGCCGGCGACCTTCACCGGTGAAGACGATGAGGTGGCGAATACATGAGGTGTTAGAAAATATTCCCCATAAAATATGTTTCCCCGAAAATTTTTCAAAATTCTACATATTCCCTTTAAAATTTCACACCCCGGAAACTATTTAGCTTTCCCCAAAGCGCTGGCCTTAATAAAATCTCAATCAAAATCTTTAACGGAATTTGTTTTCCAGAGATAAAATCGATTCTGTTTCCTAATATCTTCGTTCACAAAATCAAATAAAATTTAATTCCAATATTTATCTTAAAGAGAAATCAAGCAAAATTTTGTTTCACATAATTTAACAATATAGTACTTATATCAAACTTAGATGACAAATCATGATAATCGGTTTAGATATCATGATTAATAATTTTAAATACTAATCAACAAAGCCAAAGGATGGCTCTGATACCAAATGCTAGAAAATTATATTAAATAAGCGGAAGTTACGTACCTTCAGCCATTGTTGATTAAGTAAAAAATTGGATATGCAATATAGTGAAATCTGAAAATCTTCTAACCCCAATCTTCTCCGTAAGTTGTTGTGTTTATGATGGAGAGACACAAGCATTAATATAGGAGGGGTTAGGGACCTTCAGTTATTGTAACTACTCCCACTTCTTTTCCATTGGCGTTCCAAGCATGCGTCAGTATCTGTCCCGCAATATTTTCTAACATGTACGCTCCAGATCCTACCACTTTACTATTTTATAAGGCCCTTCCTCAAGTGGGGAAGAGTTTCGCAGCTGAAGGTCTTTTGGTGAACTTAGAGTTCCTCCATACCATATCTCCTGCACCGAACTTCCTTATCTTCATGTGAGCTTTATGTTGTTTTCGCGTGGTGTCTTTGAAGGTCAAGTTTCTTAGCTCCACCTGATCTCGAACTTCATCAATTAAATCAAGATGCTCGAGTATGCGTTCCTCGTTGGTAATTGGATTGTAGTGCTTGACCCTTAGGCTTTGTTTCTCTATTTTTATTGGTAGCACGACGTACATGCTGCGGATGTCAAACAATGACCTTCCGTTATATCAACATTAAATAGAAAGTTGATGCATGACAGCCTCCGTTATGGGGAATGACTCGTTAAGTCAAGTAATATTCAACCGTGTGCTTCTGCCTCCGGTTCTGGTTCTCTGCTCCTTTGCTCATGTTCCTCGCTCCTGCTCCTAGCTCCTGCTTACTACTCCTGTTCGTCTATTCCTAAAAGGGGGGAATACCTGCAAAGGGTTCGAAAACCGCTCCGACGCTCAAGACAGTCATGGTGCTCTTTGCAGTAAAAGAATGAATATTGATTGATCCTTTTGGGGGCGAGGTTTGAGAATTCAAAGTTTCTTGTGATCTTTTAGGGTTTGTAGATTGTGTCCTTTGAAGGACGATTTGGGGGCCTTTTATAGGCTTAAGAGGCGGCAGTGATTGTCGTGGAGGAAAGTCTTTCCATTGTGTTTATCTCGTATCCAGGATAGATGAAAGTTCCTAAGTTCAAGGATCTTTCATAGATATCCTGTCGATGTGATAGATTATTGGGGAGAAGTTTCCTCCCTTGGACGCGTGAAGTCCAAACTTGCTTAAACACTTAGAGATCTGTAACCGGTTGAGATCTCTGTGGAGATTCTACGATTAAGTCGGTAGGTTGCTGGTGAGCTTTGCCTTCCCAGTTCTGGGCGTATGGCGTCGACCTAACTTACGTGGACCCCCCTCATTCCTTTAGAAACCCCAAGGTTGATCCGTTCATGCCAAGGGAGTTACAGGTTCCTTTAGCCGACCTTCCAGTTAGGGGATACGTAACGGATCGTCAAGGGTTCAGCTGACCTGTTACCTTAAGTCGGGTTGACCCGGTGGACTCAGGTCTGATCTTGACTCTTCAGACGTTAGTCAACGTCTGGACATTTTATGCATCATCACATGCCATATACCATCCGGAAGGGTGTTTCCCCCGTAGCTCTTCGTGTCGTAATATGATAGCTCCATAACACGTTTGGGAGTTCATCTACCCAATTTTTGTTCCTGAAGCACTTGGTTTTGATACTTTTAACCTTTATTTTGTTTGTTACCTCGACCTGACCATTTCCGGCGGGATGAGTGAGACTTACGTATGTCGGCTTGATCCCGTACTCCGCCAAGAAATTCTTCATCGCTTCATTGTTGATTTGAGGCCCGTTGTCCATGATGAGGACTCGTGGAACCCCGGACCGTGTTATAACAATAGTACTTTTATGATATCTTTCGTTCGGGTCTTAGACAGTGTAGCCGCTTCTACCCATTTAGTGAAGTAATCAACGATGACTAGCAGCATCTTTTACCTCCTGTTCCTGCTGGGAAAGACCCTACCAGGTCAATTCCTCATTGCGCAAACGGGCAAGGACTCACGATCGGTGTCAATTTTGGCTCCACCCGACTCGTCAAACTCAGAAACGAAATGCGCCATTGTATTCTTCTCGTCGAGATCTTCAACTTAGAGCAAAGAATCACTCAAATCCGATTCCGGATGAATGAGAAATTCAAGTTTAAAGTTTGGACGAAATCGGTTAAGTTAGGGACTAAAACGTCAAAAGGGACAAGTTAATTTGGGAGGTATTTGAGCGAAGAGAACCCGTTCAGATCTGGACGGCCAGCGTTCCTTCCGCGGGATTGCGCCAGATCGAACGGTTTCGCGTCAAGGCTGTTCGGGATAGTTTCTGGCACGAACCAGAAGCGTTAGATCTGTTAGAAGTGACTCGAATATGGATTGGTAACGAACCCGATTTACGACCCACCAACCCGTTTACAAGGCAATGGTAATTACCTGCCAAGACAGAAGGTCTTAGCGGCGAATTTCTGACCCATTAGCGGAGCTGATTGCTGAGACAGAGCTGGTATGCGAAGCAGGGCTGTGAGGCAGAGCTGGGCTCTGAGACATAGCTGGAATGCGGAAGCTAGGCTTATGTCGGTGATTAGTGTTTATTCGTGTATAATGTCGGTTGTAGAGAGTCGGTGAGGCGGAGGGATTAGGGTTTAGTGGCTATATAGACTATACCCTAAGGAGATATCAGTAGCACAATCTCACGAATCTCTTATGTAAACTTGTTTGCTTATCATAGTGGAAATCATCGCGCTGTTGTCGCCGTGGAGTAGGTATCACCAACCGAACCACGTAAATCTCTGTGTTCTGTTCTTTACTATTCCTATTGCTTGTCTTGGATTACTCGTATTGTTCACATTAACCCCGATTTGGCACAACAGGATCCTTGCGGATCCAACGACCCGCGTTCACCCCGCATCGGGACACAAGTGGGGTTTCGCTAAATCCAAATCTGACGGTCGTCTATGTACTCTGTTGGGACGACTTCGGGCTGGATCAAACTCCATCCAACGGTGGACGTTTTGTCCGCGTTTTCTAGCCAAATCGAACGGTCCAAATTGCAACCGAAATTTCCAGTTATTCAACCAACTCTTCTCAAACAGTTGTGTCCCAAAAACTAAGGGTTTTGTCCCCAAAACTCAAGAGATGTGTCCCAAACTAATGTGCCTACTCGATTCCTATATAAACCACCTAAACCCACTTCATTTCTCACATTCAATTCTTTCTCTTCTAACAATTAGTATTTTGTGTGTCTGGAATAAGGATTGGGAAGTAATTCTAGTATTTCTAGAAAAAGGAAGAAAGAAGTTTTGAGTGAATTTTTAAGGCGTCTAGAAGATCATCCGCATAAGTCCAAGAGCTCATAATATTTACGAAGGTTCGTCCGCTTTCAGAATATAGAAGTATCATCTTAAAATTCTGAAAGGAGAGTCGTTGTATCCCGAAGGCATGCACCCTAACGTTTGGTACTGTTGCGGGGTGTAGAATGTCTTAAGGAAAGAAACATTATTCTCGCCTCGACTCCATTACTCTCGTCTATCTTGGTTAATCCGAAAGAAGGAATATTGATAAATCATTATTCTCTATTAGTCTATCTCTCGGTAAGTTAGAAAAAGGAAACTCTGTCTAAATCAGGCCAAGACAAGGAGAAATCGGCTTATCGATTGATAACCAGAGGAACAATAATTGCCTCACGCCATTTAGAAGGCATCGGAGCTTGAGAGAAAGAAGAAGGTTTGATAGTGGAGAGAATGGACCAAAGAAATACCTTATGAGGTTCGGAGAAAGATTGGACCCTGAAGATAATGACCAGTGGATATGCAACTGATAAAGTGGTTATGGAAAAGGGAATACCAACATTGTTGCAATTATAATCGACCATGCGAGTGGGCGGTCGACAATTTTGATGAGGGCGAGAATATGGCGGTGGGAGCATGGGGCGAAAGGGGGAACCGGAAATGGGGATACCCGTGGAGTACTCAGATGATCGAGGATCAGAGAATAATGTAGGTTTCGAGGCACTGGTTAAGAATTTGAGGGATAATCAAGATATAAATTCAAAACAAAAAAACGTCGAAAATTCTAGGTTTCGTGCATAGGTAGATAATAGAGATCGTATTGTGGATCACCAAGTCCCTCTTTTTTGTCACTTGGTTCTAAAAATATCAAGAAGAAGATGTAAATGAGACATCACATGAGAGAGATTCAGTAATTTTGGAAATAAAAATAAGATTAATTCTAAATTATGTAATAAGTAAGACATCATTGAGAAAGAAAAATGTAGAAAATTAGACGGAACCAAGATGAAGAACTTTCGTTCGGGAAACATTAGGTAATTGCATGTAGTGATTAGGTGGGGCTAATTTGTGCCGCTGAAAGTAGGAGAGCGATGTATGAATTGTTGTCTCCCTGGTTCTATTTTGATAACAATTTTTAATCTTTTTGTTCAAAGGAAACAAAGTACAACCACTTTAATTTTCTTTCTATCTGATAAACCGAGAAAGAGTTATATTCTCTAAACTAATTGAGAAAGATGAAAACAATAATTTTAAAATTGAAAATCAAATGTAACAAATATTCGAGTCGAGGACAACTCTGACCTTAAGAGAAGTTACACCATGTATATTAGTACCAACAGTAATGATCTATGTCTCCCAAGATAAAACGGATTATCTATCAAGTTAAAGATGGTACATCTTAGTTTTGATAGTCTATCGAATTTTGTAAGCAATACGAACTTCTGAAAAATGATACCAAAACTCTGCTGCTTGAAAATGGACGCTTAGAAAGTGCTAGAAAATTGATGTAATTAATTTGTTGAATTCTCATGGTATTCATAAGGGTACTGACAACATTTCATATGGGTGCCTAAGACGAATGGATGTTTCCAACAGTCACACTTGACTGTTGGGTTTCAGGTTTAAGTTCGACCATCAGATATCAACGAATCATCTGCATCCAGCACCTCGAATGCCTACCGTTAGATCCCCAACAGATCTATCATAGAAGGCGCCCAACATCTCGGTCGTCGGGTCACCATCGTCGGATCAAATCTCTGATCTTGAAAACGAATGGCTCCAATCAACGATGCGCGCGTGCAAAGTGTGTGCGGACGCCTCTAAAGCGCCATATACGACCACGACACGCGTCCTATAACACTCAACTATATTTTTTCTTTAAACATTGGACATTTTCTTTCCTCTTTTCTTTTTTAAAAGTTTTTTTAAGGTAATAAGTTTATTGTTAAGTTGTTTATTTATTAACTTTAATACAACTTTGTTACTTTTTAATTAGTTTTTAAGTTCTTTCAATTTGTTTTTAGGTATCAATTTGTTTAAGTTATTTATAAATTATTTTTTAAATAAAATGATTCGAATATAAAGTAATCAAGTTTTAATAAAGTTAATTAAAAAAAATGAAAATCTTATTAACAAATGTAAGACATTGTTGTTATCGACAAACATGTAGGTAAGAATACATATTTTTTAAGTTAGATATCATAAATAAGAAATCATATTGAAAAATATTATTAGTTCTATGTAATAATAACAAAATTATAAAAAAAATATTTGACCACAACTAGGTACATCTCTCCTACGTATATTGACATTCAAACCTTTAGGTATATCAAATATTCAACTATAAATATAAGTGATCAAAATACCTCGTCAAAAGTTCTAACATCTATGTGATATGTAAAAGAATGAAAAATACCTATAATGTTAAAGTTACCTCTTCAGTAGTATGCATTGACAATACGACCATTTACAATGCGGTCTGATACAACATCCAATGTCATTGTAATTACCGAATGCGTGTTTCATTCCTCTTACAACGAGGTCGCATCCAGCGTCTATAGTAATACTTCTTTAATACAACTTTGTTACTTTTTAATTAACTTTATATTCTTTCGATTCGTTTTTGGGTATCAATTTGTTTAAATTATTTATTAATTATTTGTTAAACAAAATGATTTGAATCAAAAGTAATAAGGTTTTAATAAAGTTAATAAATAAATAAAATTAAAATCTTATTTACAAATGTAGGACATTGGTGTTATCGACAAGCATGTAGGTAAGAAATACATATAATTTTTAATTTAGATATTATAAATAAGAAATCATATTTAAAAATATTATTACATAGATGTAATAATAAAAGAACATATTAAAAAAATAGCGAGAAACATATTACAGAAAGAGACGAACAAATATATTAGAATCCACAAAATCATATTAAAAAGTATAGTTTAGTGTAGATTTTATTTTTTATTTTCTTTAGACATTGAACATTTTTTTCTTTTTAAGCTTTTTTTCCTTTTTGTTTTAGGTATCAATTTGTTTCACAAAGCTTCGCTCTTTTCAAAAGCTACACGCACGGGAGACGAAAGAGAACTTTTGGTTTAGCTACCTAGCTTTTATACATATATATATATATATATATATATCTAACTAGCATAATACGATATACACTATACGACCTGTCAAATATAAAAATTACGCATGGTTTAGTTTAAAAATTGTTTTGTTTATAGGAATTAGTTATGAAAAGTAGTATTCTTTTGTTTTTAAAAATCGGATGCAAATTAAAACCTATCTAATCAAAGTTTAGATCCAAATCAAGTAAGATCTCAAGGTGTTCTTTTAACTTGTCTAAGAGGTTTATTTGTTCATTTTGGTTTTTTTGACTTTAGCTAAATCTATTGATAGATAGACTCTTAAGATGCTTTCGAGTATGAAAGGTTTTGAAGAAAATTAATAGCACTATATCTAATTGCTAATCCCATATAGTCAAAAAACCAAAATCAAAATTAATGTAAGTTCACAAATTTATAGCTAGTCTCTTGATAAGCTCTCTGACCACCTCTGTGATCACAAAATTTCCAAGAGGGATCGACACACAAAATTGTGGTCTTGTGTAATTTAAATATCTTTACGGTGCATTGGCTAGTGCTTTTTGGAGAACTCCCCCTAGTACCTTGTCTAAACATTCAACATTAAAGTTTGTTTTATTCTTTTTTATATATTTTTTAGTCACAGTGATCTCTTAAAATTCATAGTGATCAGATCACCATAGATGGATCAAGTCATAGTGAAACAACTAGCAATTTAGCGGTACCTCCTCATCATTAATGTCTAATTAGCGATACCCCTTTTTTAATTGGATATTAGTCAAAATTCTCTATTTTGCACTTAAAAGTACGAAAACTCTTATTCTCTTTTTAGCGGTACCTCCTCATCACTAATGTCTAATTAGGATGCTTTGCTGACGTATCTTTACTTTTCACCTATTTTTTCTCTCTTATCCATATTTTCTCTACTTTACCATAAAACTTATCAAAAATTTAAAAATAGTAAATCACAATAATACGAAATAAAAATTGTAAATTCTAAAAAAAATTAACTTCTCATTTGTTCTTTGTCGTATGTTAAAATTAATGTTTCCAAGTGTAGTCAATTTGAAAATGACCTCTTGATATTTGTTGTTTTTTCTATTAATTATAACTCGTATACATTCAAAAAATACAAATGCAAATTGAAATTATGAATTGAACAAAAATTAAAATGTTAGAAGAGAAACTATTAATTGAACTTGCAAATTAGATAGAAAAATTCATGGAAAGACCGAAGTTAGAGTGTTTTGTATCCGTAAACTTACAAATTAGATAGAAAAATTTATGAAAAAGCCGAAGTTAGAGAGTTAAGTTGGTCGTAGTCATATGAGAGGGAAAAAAAAGAAAATATAACAAGTGTAGGGTGGCGAGATGAAACTGAAACTAACACGATGTCCACCGAAGAACTGGTTGATACACCACTATTAAACCTTCCTACTTGGATGGAGAGGAATCGCAAAGACGAAGTTAACAAAAAATGCATTGTAAGAACCTGGTCTCAGTGCAAAGCAGAACCGAGATCGTCTACTCCTGCTAACTTGTTTAATCCTTGTTTTGGATTTTCAATCGATCTTTGCTATAAAAACTTCGAAAATCACTTAGCATTCCAGATATAGAATAATCTGGTAAGTTTAGTGATGAACTACAATTAAGAATTTAGGGAAATATTTTTTATGGTTATTTTTTTAATTTTTCCTTCACGCAATAGGTCGAGTATGAAACTAGGCAATCATGTTTTTGCAATTCTTACTGAATGTCTTTTCAATCATATTATATACAAAGCAAAGAAAGACTAAGTATGAGACTTGGTGTTCATCCGGTTAGAAGTCGATAAGTCGATCTTGTTTTGTCTTGATTACGACAGAGTTTCTTTTCTCTCTAATTTATAGAGAGATAGGCGATAAGCGAATAATAATGTACCAATATTTCTTCTTTCGGATTAACGAGTTAGACAAAAATTAATGGAGTCAAGGCGAGAAGAAATTTTCTTTCCTTAAGACATTTTACACCCCCGTAACAGTACCAACAGTTAGGGTGTATGCCTTCGGGATACAACGACTATCCTTTCAGAATTTAAGATGGTACTTCTATATCTGAAAGCGGACGAACATTTGTAAATAATGTAAGCTCTTAGACTGATGCGAAAGGATCTCCTAGACGCTTTAATGTTATAACTTCACTGAAACTTCTTTCCTCAGAATTCCAGACACACCAGAATACTGATTTTAGAAGAAAATAGAAGAAAAAAAATGAATTGATGAAAAATGAAGTGGGTTTGGGTTGTTTATATAGGTATCGCATAGGTTTTCATTTGGGGCACATCTTTTGATTTTTGGGGACAAATCCTTTAGTTTTAGGGACACAACTCTTGACAAAGAGTTGGTTAAATAACTGGTTATGTCAGAAGCATTCTGGTCCATCAGATTAGGCTTGAAAAGACGAAGAGAATGTCAGACATTAGATAGTTACCGAATGATGCCCAACAGATGATAATCTGACCGTTGGATGGACGGATTGGGCATAGCCCACTTGCTGCCCGGCGCGGAGGAGACACACGTCGTTGGATCTCGCTGATCAACGAGTCAGGCTTCATCCCAATGTTGTCCCGAATATTTTAACGTGCGGTCGTTAGATCTCGCGAAATCCCGCGGAATGAACGCGAGTCGTCCAGATTTGGACGTGCTTGCTTCGCTCAAATGGACCCCAATTTAACTTTTCCCTTTTGACGTTTTAGTCCATAACTTAACCGATTTTCGTCCAAACTTTAAACTTGAATTTCTCATTCATCCAGGATCAGATTTGAATGATTCTTTGCTCTAAGTTGAAGAGCTAGCTCGACGAGAAGAACGCAATGGCGCATTTTGTTTTTGAGTTTGACGAGTCGGGTCGAGCCAAAATCGGCTCTGATTCTAGCAAGACTTAGGTCAGGAGTGTGATGGAGCCCAAGAAATGGTTAAGAGTGAACCATACATGTGGTTTTCCGATTCAAGGTCATGTGGTCGTTCCGAGGAGGATGAAGAAGAGAACATAGAGCCGTTGACCCAGTTTTTAGGTATAGACTATCATATTGCCAAAGATATCGGATTGGAATGGTTGAGGAAACAACTTAACAGTTCAAAAGACAATGATGATTAAGAAGGAAACAGGACTTGAGCACAAATGTACGCCTATTGCATCTCTTAGGTTCCATACATTTTGCTAATAAAAATGGTTTCAATGACATTTTGCAAGTAATATTTGATTTGTTTATAGTTTTTTTTTGCCACGGCTTTGGGGAATAAAGAAAATTCTCCGGGGAATAAAGACTTTTCTTAAAACTAGTCAAATAAGATTACTTTTTATGTTTCTTTTTATTGCTAAGGGGGTTCTAATTTTAGAAGAATCCATAAAAAAGGCTCATCCATCTCATCACCTCTCTCTGCCACTTCATCTTCTCGACACCTCATCATCTTCTCCGGCGAAAGTCGCCGGCCGGCGACCTTCAAACATAAAAAAAAAAAAATTAAATTTTCTCTCTCCGCTCTCTCTCTCTAAATTCTTTTTTTTTTCTTTTCTCTCTCTCTCTCTCTCTCTAGAACAGATCTAGAGAGAGAAGGTCTGTTCTCACGAACTGGGACAATGTGTTTGTCATACACAGTCGATAAGAATCAACAAAGAAATTGACAAAGTGGCATTGCTCACAGTTATAAAACTCATGGTTTATATAATCAAGTAACTAATCCGTGTATATCTGTCGCAACTCTTTTCTGTATTAGGTAAATAAGTTCAAATTTAGATGATAAATGACTTTATGAAAGGAGACCCATTTCCTTATCCTTCACTTTAGGTTTCCTAGTCTGTTATTGACATCCAATTTCAAACATGTATAAGTAACCAATGACTCTAATCATCCGCTCCCTTCGAGTTGATCTGAATTAACTTAAAAACTCCATCTTTCCATACCAACAGAAATTCAACTTCAGACTTCACCTCCTACTGTCACTAAAAACGGATATACTAAACATTTATATGCATCTAAGTTTCATCATCTAAACAAAACCTAAATACTAAACTAAAGAAATAAACTTTTGGTGAGAGAATTTACCTCTGATTTTAGAAACCAAAGAAGGAGTTTTATTTAAATTCCTCTGGCAAGGATAAAATACTCTGGAGCTAATTGAAGCTCGAATTTGTTGGAAGATATTATTGCCAGTAATTTGAAATGGAAAAAAAAACAGAAATATTAGATGTTGTACACGAAACTTCAAAGCTCGATTATATCGATTCTTTTAGACAGAAATTCGCCCCCTTCTGGTAAACCACGAGTACACAACGGGTATGGAATTTTGCCTTCAGGATACGATGAAAACTTTACAACTATCTCGGTTCAAAGTATGTACGCTTTGGCCAAGATCAAGAACACTCTGAAAATTAATCAACTGATAACGCCAAATAAAAAACAACTCCAAAATTCCAAATAACTTGATAATATAAAAAAACCCAATGACTCTGTTAATAACAAATGCTAGAATGTGAGAGCAGGAGAATGACATAGAATTTCGTTGGATCCAAATGAAGGGTTGATGGTCACTTTATTTATAATAAATGAAAGGATGTGGAGATATCTACTCCCATGGGATGTATCCAATTTAATTAGATGGGCATGACACCCATTCATCCTCCCTGTTTGACCACGACAAGTCATTGGCCACTTTTGAATTTGAAAATTGCCAACAATCCCCCACCATTTTCAAAAATTTAAAAGACACAACATAACAAGATATTGAAGACAAAATAAAATGAAACTGACATTGGAATAAAAAAAAATTTCTTTTGGCATTATCGTAGAAACTTGTACATACATGATAGGTATCTTGCGGATTTGAACCTTCACTTAGTGCAAACAACTCAAAGCTTTATCAGAATGCTATGGTGAACGTATCTTGAACCAAGAATCCTTTAGTGATGAAACCGGAGCCATCGCACATACTTGTTTCGGTGAATCAGAGTGTTCATACTCCGCACATTAATGACCATGTGCAATATCCCTTTCATGAGTCTTTTTTGGAAAACGGTCTTATTTTCTTAGGAGACGGCCTGATCTCCACACTCACTTAGGTAAGTCCACTTGAGGTGTTTCGGCGAGGCACCACTTAAAGATTAGGACTTATTAAGGATTTATCATCCATCCTTTGTCTTGCAGAAAACCAATACTAGCTCAGAAATGGGAGAATATAAATTGCTAGTATTCCATAATCGCGAAAGCTTTAACTTGTTGGTACCCGTTGAACTTTGCCTATCTATTTCAAGACATAAGTTGGGTTTCCGTTAAAGGCGATCAACCTTCATTCACAGACCTGAGTCCCATTTCTTTATTCTTAACCGAGATCATTACTTTAGGAAGTCCTTTAGTCAATGGGTCTGCTAAGTTTTTCTTTATTTCTACATAGTCGACTGTAATTACTCCTGTCTTGAGTAATTGTCTCACAGATTGATGTCTGAGACTCACGTATCTCGACTTGCCATTGTAGGTCTTATTTGCAACGTTATAAAGTGTTGCCTGGTTGTCACAATTTATCATGACTGACGGAGATGGCTTCTTCCATATGGGAATTTCTTCTAGTAGGTTTCTAAGCCATTCCGCTTCCTTACTTGCATCTGCTAATGCAATTAATTCTGACAACATAGTTGAATCAGAAATTATGGTTTGCTTCTTGGATCCCCAAGACACAGCAGCACCACCTAAAGTGAAAATCCATCCAGTGGTAGATTTTGACTTTGTCTCGATACTATTCCAACTGGCATCGCTATATCCTTCTAATATAGCGGGGTCTCCTTTAAAATGTAAACCATAATCCATGGTTCCCTTCAAGTAACTTAGCACTCTAGAAATAGCTTTCCAATGCTCTGGTCCTGGATTACTAGTAAATCGACACAATACACAGACAGCGTAGGCTATGTCAGGTCTAGTGCAGTGCATCGCATACATTAGACTACCTATAACACTAGCATACTCAACTTGAGCTTGAGCACGACCAGTATTCTTCAGTAATTTAATATTGGGGTCAATTGGAGTTGGAGCTGGTTTATGATCAAAGTGATCATACCTTTTCAGAATTTTCTCGATGTAATGTGTTTGACTTAAAGTCAATACATTATCCTTTCTTAGTATTTTAATTCCTAAGATAACATCAGCCACCCCAAGATCCTTCATATCAAACTTTGATGATAAGAATTTCTTTGTTTCTTCAACAGAAGATAGATCAGTTCCGAAAATAAGCATATCGTCAACGTACAAACAAATAAGTACACAACTAGACTTATTTACTTTACAGTAAATACACTTATCTGCATCATTAACGAAAAACCCATTTGATCGGACAATATGATCAAACTTTTCATGCCACTGCTTAGGCGCTTGCTTCAGACCATAAAGAGATTTTACCAACTTGCAAACTTTCTTTTCTTGGCCTGGATAAATAAATCCTTCAGGTTGTTCCATATAAACTTCCTCCTCTAAGTCACCATTTAGAAATGCCGTTTTTACATCCATTTGATGAATAACTAAATGGTGAACTGAGGCAAGGGCAATCAACACACGAATTGAGGAGATACGTGCCACTGGTGCATAAGTATCAAAATAATCAATACCATGTCTCTGTTTAAAGCCTTTAGCAACTAATCTTGCTTTAAACTTATTTACGGAACCATCAGGATTTATCTTCTTCTTAAATATCCATCTACATCCTATAGGTTTAGCCCCAGGAGGTAAATCGGACAATACCCAAGTTTGGTTTGATAAGATAGAATTCATTTCATCATTTATAGCTTCTTTCCAGAAACTAGAGTCTCTAGAATTCATAGCTTCAGAAAAGCTAATCGGATCATTATCAATATTCAAAACAAACTTTGTAACGTCTGTTACTTCATTTCTATCACCTTCTATGAGATAAGTGATGAAGTCAGGACCAAATGAACGTTCAGTTCTAGCCCTCTTACCTCTCTTTGGTTCTAATTCAGGAGGTTCACGGGACTTCGGATTTTCATCCACATTATTCTCAATAATTATAGATTTAGAATTAGACAAATTTACAGGATCTACTAAGTTATGATCATTAGCACTAGATCTCGTCAAATTCTCAAAAAATTCCACGTCTACGGATTCTATAATTTCTAAAGTGTCTAGATTTAAGAATCGATATGTCACACTATTATGAGAATAACCTATAAAAGCACACTTGTAGGTTCTAACACCTAATTTTGGTCTCTTAGGGTCTGGTTTCCTAACATATGCAAGGCAACCCCAAACTTTTAGTCTACTAAAATTAGGTTTTCTTTTAAACCATAGTTCAAAGGGAGTCACATTTTTATTCTTTAAGGGAATCCTATTCAAAATATAACATGCTGATAATAATGCTTCACCCCATAAAGATAATGGTAAGTCAGAACTAATTAACATTGCATTGACCATCTCAATCATAGTCCTATTTTTCCTCTCTGCAATACCATTTTGCTGAGGAGTGTAAGGTGCAGTGACTTGGTGAACAATTCCATGTGTTTGGCAGAATTTAATAAATTCATTTGGATAGTATTCACCACCTCTGTCAGATCTTAAAATTTTAATCTTAAGACCAAGTTGATTTTCAACTTCCGCTTTAAATATTATGAATTTTTCAAAGACCTCATCTTTACTTTTCATTAGATATACGTAAGTATATCTAGAACAATCGTCAATGAAGGTTACATAATATTTGTTTCCACCTCTAGTTATGTGATTTTTTAAATCACCCACATCACTATGAATTATGTCAAGCAAATTAGAATTCCTAACAATAGATTTATGGGATTTTCGAAATATTTTAGCTTGAACACAAACATGACATTTACTAGTAGAATTAAAATCACAATTAGAAATCAAGCCTAATTTTTCCATATTTCTAAGAGAACCATAATTACATGACCTAATCTACCATGCCATAAATTAACGGAATCAACAATGTAAGCCGAAGAATTATTATTTATTAGATTCAACTTAATCATTCCGTTACAAGAGTACCCTTGACCAACAAACGTGCCCCTTTTGGACAATACAAATTTATCAGACTCATACACCATCTTAAACCCCTTCTTATTAAGACGGTCTCCCGATACAAGATTTTTAGTCACATCAGGCACATGATGAACATTTTGAAGAGTTAGAGTCTTTCCAGAAGTAAAGAAGAGTTCCACAGTTCCTAATCCCATGACTTTAGAACGGATATTATTGGCTCCTTTAATATCGGTTCCGTCACCACCAACTTCGTAAGTCTTGAAAAGATTACGGTCATTACAGACATGGATAGTAGCTCCTGTGTCGTACCACCAACCACTGTCGGCATCTATTATATTGGCTTCAGAAACTGTGGCTATAAATTTTTCTTCGACCATGTTTGCTTGCCCTTTAAGATTTTTCTTTCTTGAGCGACAATCACGAGCATAATGGTCGGGTTTGTTACAATAGTAACAAATTACCTTCTTCTTGTCCTTTGGAGTTTGTTTCTTAAACTTTTTATCCTTCCTAGGCTTTAGAGAATCTTTCTCAGATTTCCCTTCTTCAACCACATTAGCCTTAGGTTGATAATCAGTTTGGGTCTCTTTTAATTCTCGAATACGAGAATCTTCTTCAATACGAAGGTGACGTTGTAAAGAATCTAATGAATAATTTTCTTCGTCATGCTTGAGTTTTTTCTTATAGTCGCTCCAAGATGGGGGGTAGTCTAGAAATGATAACCCCCACCAGAAAAGCATCCATAAGAGAAATTCCAGCGTTTTTAAGATTGCTAACAATAAGTAAAAATTCGTTAACTTGAAGCATAACAGACTTATTGTTAATCATCTTAAAATCCATAAAATTACCAATTAAAAATTTTTGATTACTTGCCTCTTCAATGCGGTATTTGTTGTCCAGTGCTTCCCATAATGCTTTGGCAGAATCAATTGAACGATGAGCATTGTAGATAGAAGTAGACAAAGCGTCCAGTATATGACCACGGCAAAGAAAATCGTCTTCCTTTCACTTCCTTCGTTTTTCCCTTAATTCCACCGAGTCTTCAGGAGTCTCATCAGGAATTTTGTCGAGTACCCCTTCTATTATATAGAATAATTTAATATAAGTCAGAAAGAACCGCAACTTTTCTTGCAACCTTGTAAAATTTTCTCCATTAAAACTTTCAAGACGTGTGTAGTCTTGATTCATAACACGTAAGGATTGGGTCAATGCCATTGATGCTTCCATTTCAAACTAAGCGAGACTTTCTGTCTAAAAATTGTTGGAAGATATTATTGCTAGTAATTTGAAATGGAAAAAAAAAAAACAGAAATATTAGATGTTGTACACGAAACATCAAAGCTCGATTATATCGATTCTTTTAGACAGAAATTCGCCCCCTTCTGGTAAAACCACGAGTACACAACGGGTATGAAATTTTGCCTTCAGGATACGATGAAGTCTTTACAACTATCTCGGTTCAAAGTATGTACGCTTTGGCCAAGATCAAGAACACTCTGGAAATTAATCAACTGATAATGCCAAATAAAAAACAACTCCAAAATTCCAAATAACTTGATAATATAAAAAACCCAATGACTCTGTTAATAACAAATGCTAGAATGTGAGAGCAGGAGAATGACATAGAATTTCGTTGGATCCAAATGAAGGGTTGATGGTCACTTTATTTATAATAAATGAAAGGATGTGGAGATATCTACTCCCATGGGATGTATCCAATTTAATTAGATGGGCATGACACCCATTCATCCTCCCTGTTTGACGACGACAAGTCATTGGCCACTTTTGAATTTGAAAATTGCCAACAGAATTGGGCAAGGACGGTTAGAGAGAGAAAATGGTGAGTAAAGAGACGCGGAAACGGCTTCCATTTGAAGTGAAAATGCAAAAGTTTGCGGCTGAGAAATACTTGTCAATCGATTTCTAGGGTTTCAGTTATGTAACTAGAGAGTTCCAATTCCGAACATAAACCCATTCGTGAGAACAGATCTTCTCTCCCTCTAGATCTGTTCTAGACAGAGAGAGAAAAGCAAAAAAAAAAAAATGAGAGAGAGAGAGGAGAGAGAAAATTATTATTATTATTATTATTTATGTTTAAAGGTCGTCGGCAGGCGACTTTAGCCGGAGAAGATGATGAGGTATCGAGAAGATGAAGTGAGAGAGAGAGGTGATGAGATGGAGGAGAACTTTCGAAAAAATGTATTCTGCATTACCCATAAAAATTTATTCCCTGAAAAATTTTCAGAAAAATCTGGATTCCCTCGAGAATTTATTCCCCGGAGAATTTTCTTTATTCCCAAAGCCGCGGCCTTTTTTTTTTTTTTTTTTGTTGAGAGGATTTGTTTATATTTATTTGTTTAGTTTGATGTTTTGTTTTGTTTTGCACTGGTAAGCCTGAATAAAAGATCACTTCAGCATTGAATTTATATTTCCAACCAACCATATATTTCTACACCTAACAATGAATTATATACTCTCAACAAAAAAAAAAAAAAACAAAAAAAAAATAAATTATATACACCACAAAAGGAAATGGGTTTATTATTCTTTTAGTGTTTTCCCTGTTAATCTTAATATATAAGCACACACTAACTATTTGTCCCTAATAATATAATAGTAGAGACAGTTTCATAAACAGTAAGCTAATTTTCTGGGGAAATTTTTAAACTAAGCCTCTAGATGTGGTGTTATATTAATCAATAGGACTGTCGATTACAATAGTGGTTCTATCGAAGCTTAATGAACTAACAATGCAGGGTGTTACCTTTGTCTCCCTCCATTGTTACGGACGCTAAATTATAAAGCATTCTTAACTAGACCACAGGCGATTCAGTTTGCACTTCTCAGAATACATTGTGCTGTAATTCAGTTTTTCGGGAACAAATGCGGATGTTCACTCTCGGGATGGTATATTTCTATATCAAATTTCATTTGGTTGCAATCAAATTTATATACACTAGATGAGGCTACTATGATCTAATAAACTATTAAGAAACTAAACTGGAAACTAATTTTGGGCAACAAATGTGGATATCCACCCTCCGGCAGAACAAGGGTTCCAAAGACAGGAAGTTCTAGCCTTGAGTAACTAGAAAGTAGAACTTATACTTGCAAGGTGTGTATGGACACTAGACAACTCAATTGAGTACCAATGGTAAATTTTGACTATGAAGAGGGGTGGAACCAGGATTTTGGATTGGGGAGGGGGCAACCCTAAATCAATGTAAATTAAAGTTTTACTTGCAACATAATTGTACCCTTATTTTTTTTGTTGAAAGAAAAACATATAACAGAAGAAGAACATAGCAAAATTTGCTTAAAAAACTAAGCCTCTAAATACAATCGTCACCGGTTTGATCTTAAAAGGAATCTCATCCTTATTCTTGGAGATTCATTAACGCACAAGCGATTTTCTTACAGGTATCCTTGAATATCCGATCTTAAGTTCTTAACACAAAGACTACTTGTGTCTTAGAGTCAAAGAAAAGAATCCACATTAGCGTGTATTGTTTAGGTTTTTTTGTTGAGAAGTGTATTGTTTAGGTTACGGATCACACACTTTGTGCCTCGTTTCCATGAAGATAGCTTAGGTGGTGTCTTTGATACGCAGCCCACCGCTATATCTTAGGTGGTGTCTCGTTTCCATGAAGATAGCTTTCACGCGGCCACTCGGCCAGTTAGCAAGAATAGGATTCCTATAAGAGCTGTACCAACCTATGGTTAGAGCATCTCCAAAGGGAGAATCAATTTTAGAAATATTTAGTACGAACATACAATTTTTAGAGAGCTCTAGACCTTATGCGCTGTCTATGGATATGTTCTCTTTATCGGCTAAGCCACTGAATGACGTTAAAATTCGAACTGTCCTTTATACTGCTAACTTCCTCCAGATGTTAATTGTAATTTGGAATTCTAGTGGACGTTAAAAATCGAACTGTCCTTTATACTGCTAACTTCCTCCAGATGTTAATTGTAATTTGGAATTCTAGTGGCATCCCGCGTTTGCTTATATACGGGCGTGCATTGTTTGCAATATGTAAGCTCTCCCCCAGCCCCAGAGGCACCTCACAAAAGTGTTTCCGATCAAATTACGCTTGGATCGACTACACCGACAATAAGAACATGAACGGAAAAGAAGCGAGAAATAGAATCCACCGCCAACAACAACCAAGAAGCAAAACGAATAGATTTACAAATTAGCAGCAGGACAAAGGGATGTTTAGAAGAGGAGTTCCAAGGGAGAAAAAGATAAGAAAATGTTGTAATGTGGTCAAACAAGTTTAATATGTAGAGGACGAGTCTAAACAAATATTATGATACCCTGCCATATCTATCTATGTAAAATACCAAATAATAAACTCCCTCCAAGCTTCGGGGTCCATGGGAGTGGCCATTTCAACCAACTGAAGATGAATGAAACTCGAACCATGGAAAATCTTAGTATGCGAACAAGTCGAAAATTCTAAGCCAAGACACTCAGTGCCTAGAAACGAAAGATGGCATATACTAGAGAGAGAGAGACAGTGAATGTGCGTGTAGATACAAATTTCATGCCAGACTAGAAGTTACATAGCTTGGAGCAGAATCATTAATCTGGATGATTTGGTCATACTCGGCCAAAATCAGATCAAGGTTATAAGGTTATAGATAAAAACTACTGAACACATGTGGTGGAAAACAGAAACAATATTTCTTTACCATAGTAGTAATGCTACATAAACAATGTCATTCCTTGCATTAAGTTTTTCAATAAGGTAATGTAAGCTAAAGCAACTAAGAACATAGTCAAAGAAAGCGAGTACAAAACACAACCCTCTAGAATCTACCTCGGCCCCTAAAGCCACCACGACCACCTCTTGGAGGGCCTCTGCCACCTCCCCTTGGAGCACCCCTTCCACGAAAACCACCGCCTCCTCGAGAACCTCCACGAAAGCCACCACCTCTTCCTCCTCCACGACCACCGCCTCTAAATGCAGCCGATGAACCCCTGTGATAAATTTCAGGGTGTAAGAATTATGCTCAACCATGAAGAAAATACACTCAATAGTGTAAATAACATAAACTACTTCTGCAAATTATTAGAATAGAATTCAGGAACATAATGTATGGATTATCACAACTCAGGTACATCTCCACGACATAAATCGACTCGTAACCCTTCCCCTAAGGTGTTCAAACTGTAGGCATACCAAATATAGAATATAAAAAAAAAAAAAAACAATGCCCACAACCTGATAAACAGAACATATCAAAAAGTGTTCTTGGTATTACCAAATTTACTGTCCTTGCACATGTTTGACTTCGAAAAGGCATTACATAAACATAAACATACCTAAAAGGCTTAAACATCAATGTGGTGATTTTTTAAACGAAAATAACAAAAACCGACTAACTCAAACCGACTAACTCATTTCTACAACACTAGATAGTTTGTATAAGATAATGGAACCTTCAGGTCTATTTTTCAAACAATTTCCATAGAATTCTTCGATCAACAATCGTAAGTAAAAAAGTTCATTGAAACTAGGGCTATCATGTTAGTTTTAAAGCCAGCATAGATACCACAATCACTTCAGAATATAAAGAAACCTAAAGAAATAATTCCCAATTGATAGAGTAAGTAGTAATCATACTTGGGTTGTGGAAGAAATCTAGCCAAAGGTAATAGCTTTGCTGGATCAATGTAAAACTTGTCTCCTGCAGAATAAGAAGTTGCAACAATACCTTCCATCATCTTAACTGAAAAATACTGCAAAAAAGAGAAACAAAAATCAAACTTATGATCTTATATATAAGGTTTAATGAAGGAATGGGTATAAACATTAGACTTACAGATTCATTAATAGGGCCAAAGATTTCATCAACTTTGCCTATCTGGGTCTTATTTTGTAAGTAGATTGGAGCATTGAAATATGGTATCTTTTCATTTGTTAGTTTAGTTACAGCATCACCCTCACAGGCATGCATGAAAGATGAAACCTCTGTAAATAACCAATAAAACCTCATCAACAATGGATTCAATGGTACCAATCAGAAACCCTAAAATGGGGGCACAACAGAAACTATTCAAGTACACTATAACCAGAAATGACAACTGAAAATAACGAGAGGGAGAGAGAGGAGTTAAAGAGAAAAATGAAGAAAGTGAGTATAGAGAGAGGAAGAAGAAGAAGAAAGAAACGAACCAACGACTTCAGAAGGAGGTCCTTCATCGCGAAACCCACCACCAAAACCACGGCCTCCACCACCAAAACCACGACCACCACCACCAAACCTTCCACCGCCGCCTCTGCCCCCACGGCCACCGTCTCTTCCCCTGAAACTACCACCACCTCTTGGAGGTCGCATCCTTACCTCGTGTGTATAGAAAGACTGATCCCTAAAACCCTAATAAACCTTAACTGAAGAAACAGAAAGACGGTAGAAAAAAGAGTTGTGTAAACTCTCTCTTGTTTATAGTCTTGAGAGGGCGGGTCCTCTCTGACTAGGGTTTAGGGTTTAAAATGGGCGCTCCAATTGAAAACTATATTGTCCAAATTACCATAATGACCCCATTTTTTCTCAAAATGTCGTGATCGAATTCTAATTATTTTTTTTTTGAAATGTATTCATTATATTAAGGAATTAAAACGTTATTACAGTACATGTTAATTAAAAGATGAGGTACATTTTTCCACGTCTTCGTATTGTTCTTTTTTCTTGCCCATTTTGCCAATTTGTCCGCTAGAGAGTTGAATTTTCTGTTCGTGTAATTGAATTGGACCCTGTCCAGTCTATTTCTAACTTCTTGAATTCTCTGTATGTGGATTCTGGATTGCCATTGTACTCCGTGTCTACTGTTTTGTATGTTTCTGATGATGTTAATGTTGTTGCTTTCTATGATGATGGTGTTGTAATTGTGTGCTTCTGCCCATAGGAGGCCGGCCATTGAGTATAGTTATTGATCACTTTCCTCACTGTTTCTACTCCTTGTAGTGGATGCATGTACGTCTATAAACTGCATCATGAATGATTAAGCTTATTCCCCTATTGGATTGGACATTGGTAAAAGACGCGTCTACATTTATTTTCAGGAAAGGAGGTTCCGGTGGTTGCCATTTTTCTTGGAGATTTTGTTTATTGGTCACCTGGGTGTTTTGATTTATCACCTTTGTAATAGAGTTAATTTCGTGTTGGAAGCGGTGATCACATCTAGTTTTCCATATGTTCCACATAATAGTAGAGTAGTGTATATCATTTGCCGTGTTACTATGTTGAGATGGAAGATGCCAAGAGAAGATCTATTCTGCCACCGAAGTGATGTTTTCAGATATGATATTAAACCAAATGTTTTTCGCTAAGGGACAGTGAAGCAAAGCATGCTCGATAGATTCTATTTCATTGCAATTAGGGCAGTTCAAATTGTTATCAGTGTATTTTCCAATTCTTTCTCTCACCGGGAGCGCCTTAGAGCAGACTTCCCATAAGAAAAGTTGGATCATAGGCACTGTGGGAATATTCCAAATGAAGTTCCAGTTATGGGGAGGGGAATGGGGAGTATGCATACTCCCGCATAGGTAATGGTACATGGATTTAACAGAGTAGTTACCCGATTCGGTAAGGGTCCATTTCATTTGGTCTCTACCGTTACTATTAATAGGAATAACTTTGATCAGGTTTTTAGTATTGTTATCAAAAAAACGTTAGTAAGAGCTTCATCATTCCAGTTATTATTCTCGATGAGTTGGGGCACAGTGATAAGATTGGAGTTGCGGCTATTACTTGGGGGATTGGGGAGAGAGGGGATCCAGTTTTCTTTCCAAATGTTGATCTCTTCTCCAATGTGGACCTCCTAGATAGTTAATTCGTCAATTTGATTAAGGTGTTTACTGATGGTTTTTCAGTTCCAAGAGTGGTGAGCCTTGGCCGGTCCAGGTTTCTCCGTATTAGGGTAATACTAGGATTTTAAGAATTGAACCCAAATAGCATTAGGTTCAGATTTGAGTCTCCATGCTAATTTACTTAGTATTGCTTTGTTGTCTAGCTCTGGAAGATGAATACCTAGACCTCCCATTCTTTTTGGAAGGCATATAGAAGACCAAGATATGGTGCAAATACCTTTGGACTTACCCTACAGAAAGACCTTTGAATGGTCTTAATGCTTTTGCTTATACCTTTAGGGATGGCAAAGTATTGCAATTTGGTATCGGGGTACGGCCGCAACTATTGCCGATATGACAACAGTGCGCCCAGCTTGAGAAAGAGAAGAATGGTTCCATTTTTCTAATTTAGTTTTTTGTCTGTTGGACAATATCATTGAAGACCTTCGTTTTATGCGCCCAATGAACAACTGAGCTCCGAGGTATTTTTCCGATGTGGAAGCGTACTTGACTTTAAGGGTGCGCATAATAAGGCGTTTGAATTTTGGGTGTGAGTTATTGGAATAGAAGATGTTAGACTTATTGTAGTTTATCGTCTGCCCCGAAGCTTCACAGAATGTATTGAGAATCATTAAGTTAGGGTTGTTGGTGGGAAAACCCATGAACTTGCCTATACCTTGGTCTGCAACTATAAGTCGACTCAATCCTTCCATGGAAAGAGTGAATAGGAAAGGGGATAGAGGGTCTCCTTGCCTGATGCCTCTGGAAGGATAGAAAGTAGGACCTGGGCGACCATTGACTAACACATTCATGGACGAAGTAGAGATACAATTGGAGATCATCTTAATCCAGTGCTCCGAGTAACCCAGTTCGGCCATGATATCTGTCAGGAAGTTCCATTCAATTCTATCAAACGCCTTCGACATATCTAGCTTAAGGCCGAAATACCCCGTTGCTTCTTTCATCTTCTTGAGCGAATGAATGATCTCCTGACCAAGAATAATGTTATCAGTGATCTGTCTCCTCGGTATATAAGCTGCTTGGAAGGGGGTGATGATAGAGTTTAAGGTATTCTTAAGCCTGTCCGCCAAGATTTTGGTGATAATCTTGTAAGTAGTGTTTAGGGGGTTGATAGGCCTGTAATGGGTTTGGGGGGATGTCGTCTTCGGGATTAGACAGATATGAGTGTGATTGGCCTCCGGTGGCAGCGAGGCTGACTAGAAAAAATTCCGAACTAAATTGTGGATGTCTGGACTCACAGTATCCCAATTGGATTGAAGAATGGAGGGTAACCATCCGGCCCCAGAGCAGCATCTCTCTTAAGCCCCGTAATAGCCCTATTGATCTCTTCGTGATCTGGGATAGAAGTTAATTCATGATCCTGAGAGGGAGTAATGGATTTGTGAAAAAGATTGAGGATGTTGGAATCCATTCTGGTGTTAGCAGAGGTACTGATGTTGAGGAGGTGAGAAGTGAAAGCTGATTGGATGTTACTAATACCCTCTTGCCAGTCACCTTTGTTATCTTTAATGGCCATAATATTGTTGGTTCGATTGCGTTGGATGGCCTGAGAATGAAAGTACTTTGTGTTTTTGTCGCCTACGGAGTGAAAATTGTTTCTCGATTTTTCCTTCCACAAGCTCTCCTGATGTCTGTACCATTCTTCCAGCTGGTTGTTAAGTTCAGTAATTTCCTCTCTACTGCTACTATTCTGTATTGAGTTGACAATCCTATTGAGATTCTTCTCTATGTTGCCAAAAACACTCATATTCCACTTGGTAAGGTGCTTGCTCAGATTCTTAAGATCTAACTGGATGTTGGGATTACTGGTACATTTTTCGGCTATGAAATCATGGCAATCCCGGTGAGACATCCACGTACGGATGAATTTGAACGGTTTAGGTTTAGAGTGGATAGGAAGGTGATCTGAACCCACCGAGTCAAGGTGGGTAATACCAGAGAATTAGTACATCTGCAACCACGTGAGATTGGATAGAGCTCTACTCAGTCTCTCTTGAATAAGATTTTCCCCAAACCGCCTGTTATTCCAAGTGTATGGGCTACCCAGGTAGCCCATGTCTAGAAGCTCTAGCTGCCTGATGATGTTAAGGATTTTAGGTATGTGGGAGTTGGTAGCATTAGATCCTCCAATTTTATCTTGAATATCCAGAATGTTGTTCTGGTCGCCGATAACAATCCAAGGAGAATTATTAGGTGGACAATATGCGGACAACCGTTTTTCTTATGTGGACAACTATCTTATGTGGACAACGCAAAAAAATTAATTTTTTTAATATGGAAATCAGTTTTTAAGGGGACAACTCTCTATTATTTTCACCCGAGTCCTCTTAGAATCAGATGTATTATTTGATGATCTCCTTCTTTCTCCATAAACCCTAGGTTAGTTTAGTCTTCATCTCTTCTATTACTTGTTCTTCACCATCACCCAAATTTCTAGAGAGAGAAATTCCTTGGAGAAGCATTGGTGGTTATGGCATCAAACAAAGGCAAGGGAGTTATTGTAGAATCTTTCCAAAGACAAAGGTTAGAACCCTAAAACTTTAAAACCAACCATGAAGAAGAAGATGGTACTGATGGCAGAGAAAATCAGAGAAGATGTGGAAGACGAAGATGGATCAGTTGGTTCCGACTCTGAAGAAGATGGTGAAGGGGAAGATGAATCTGGTAATTCCGGTTGTGCGAAAATATGGCATAACAGAACATCACTTGCGACGAAAATCTGGCATAATCAGAAAACTTGCCAGATTTTCGTCGCAACTTAGTTTCTGTTATGCAATATTTTCGTCGGTTTTCTGCGAAAATATGACATAACAGAAGCTAAGTTGCTACGAAATCTGGCAAATTGTTCAATTTTGCCAGATTTTCGTCGCAAGTTATGTTCTGTTTTACCTCATCAATGTCATTAATGCCTATTATAGAAACGCTCGGAAAAACTTCTTCAGGTGGAGATTGAGGGATTTTGTCTTCTTCATCCATCTAGGGTTTGATAAAAAAAATGGTAGAAACTACAGTTTACTTTTAGTAGAAGTGAAGAAAGAAGAATAATACTAAGAAGAAGGAAGAAGAAGACAGTTTAGGTTTTCAATCTTTAACTATTATTTTTGTTAGTAGTCCACAAGTTACTAATTATAAGTATTTAAGACTTTATGGAGTTGTTCCCTTATTAAATCAAAGTCAACCAAGTCAAGCATAGTTGACTCACATCGGCCCCGAAAATAGTTGTCCATATAAGAAAAACGGTTGTCCGCGTATTGGCCACCAATTATTATCAGCTTTAAGAGTGTTTAAGGTTTTCCACAGTTTTAGTTTATTTTTATGATAAGGGCAGCCATAAAATCCTGTTACCATATTGTGGATGTTGGTATGCGAATTATATATGTCTGCGTGAATGATATTGGTGTCGGAGTGAATAATATTCGTTTTCAGATGATGCTTCCAGTACATAACTAAGCCTTCGGATTTGTTGATAGGTTCAACAAAATAACTATCGTAATGCTTGTTAATCTTGATTTGTTTATTGATGTTAGACGATTTGTTTTTCGTCTCAGTCAAGAATATGATGTCAGGGTTATTCTTGGTAATAAGTTTCATAAGGTGTTTTTTGGTAATATAAGAGGATATTCCTCTTACATTCCCGCTAAGGATGGACGGGCCAGGGCTAGTGTTAATGTTCATTGTAATCCAGACTCTTCTATATGGGCACACACTCTAACAGGGACAACAGAAAAGATTAGGGGTGCCCACAAAACTAATGCTATTTCTAGACTCTTCTATATAGGCACACACTCTAACCGGGACAAAAGGAAAGAATGGGGGTGCCCGCAACACTAATACTAAGTCCACAAAGCTCGCAGCGAAACTAGAGTGCCAACATAGAGGCTCAAGCGAAAAGGAATTACAGAAGAGAAGGGTTGCTCAGAAAAAACAGGAATAAAGATAAACTGAGTACATGCAGGAATCAATAAAGCTAAAAACAGTAATACTAATCAGGAAGCATTAACACCTAAGTAGATAGATTGCTATAAAACACAAAATGTTACAACTATCTTATATTAGTTGTAAGACAACAACTATTCAAAATATAGACTAAGCGTCTCTGAAGATAGAAGCAGAAAATATAGACTAAACCTTAATCTAACACGAGAATTAAAACTTATGGAACTATAAACCAGCCTATGATAAACACAAAATACTATAACTAATTAAGTTACTATCAACCGAGTATGACTATTCATTGTCCCCTTCCTCCCTGACCTCCGATGATTGACCAGGTGACACCAACAGTGAATCTGCAAATTTATGCCTGCGTCTCTCCTCTTGGCTATTAATTGATTCAGGGGGAGGGGTATACCAGCTAGGAGGGAAAGTGGATGAATGGATAGTAAAACCAGAAGAATTACCAGCATACCAAACCAAAGGACTACCATTAAGAGAAGAGTTACTGCCTTGCTCCTTTGACTTCTTGAACATAGCTTGTCTACGAACACCTTCCTCTATTTTGACTTCAATGAGTTCATCAAGGTCTTTCCTTTTCCCTTTGACTTCATGATCGAATTCTAAATGATGGAAGAAAGTTTTTGCCGGGGAACCCGATTTTTTTTTTTGTCGGGGAACCCGGTTTGGAACGCTCAAGTCTGTGATACTGCTCGAGACTCTAGTTATACTCGAGTTTGTTGCCACTACTAGCCACAAGTCGGACCTGTATAAGCAGGACGTTCATACACCACGCTGCAATCTCGGCTTACTTTGAGCTCTTGGACGAACTTCAGATTGTATTGTACAATTAAATTTTCTATTTGACCAAGTCCACCCAATAAAACCAACGACAGTGGAATGTGATTTGGTAAATTTCCCTCTCTTCGATAAGTCAACAGTCTCCTTACGATTTCTCGGGGTAAGGCAAGGATGTCCACTTTCTCCCTATCTCGTCATTATGACTTCCCAATTATTTTCAACATTAATCCAACAAATATGTCGCTTGCTTTGATGGTATTTCACTAGATGAAAAATATTTGGGCAACTTCATACTCTGCCCACCAAGAAGACTATTTTTTATGACTTCCTCATTGAAAAGTTTACAACTAGTTTACCAGGGTGGAAACAGAGACAAATTTCCCAAGTGAGCGGGGGTGTTCTCATTTCAGCCATCATCTCATCTCGCTCAATCTACTCGATGACTTCTTGTCTCCTCCCCAAATTATTTTTTCTCAAATGAAGCGAATTGAGAGGAACTTCAGGTGGGGACATGAAAGCTCTCAAAAGCTACTCCACTTCATCAATTGCAACACCATATGCCGGCCAAAATTTGAAGGTGGTTATGGCATTAGAAGTTTAGGACTAGTTAACAAATTGATGGTGGCGAAACTTACATGGAGATTTCTCTCAAACAAATCAGATTTTTGGGTTAGATTTATCTCATCAAAATAATTGGCCTTTCGTAGTTTTTGGATAGTTGATCGCAACCCTTGGATTCCAAATCTACCCTCCTTCCTACTACATCGGCCAAAAGGATGTCATAAGAGATGACTATGATCAACAATCTCTTTATACCAGACATAAAAGTATGGGATATACTACTCGTCGCAGGAGTTTTTTTTATCCGGACACAATACAAAGAATCCTTGGTCTTTATGCCCTACAATCTGACATCTTAGATTCCATTGCCCGGTCTCCAACCAAAAGCAGTAACTTCACTACTAAATTTTTCTACAAAAGTTTACTTGACTCCTCTCATCCTCCCCTCCCTTCATTTACCTAGAAACTGTTTTGGACGGAATTCAAACTATCTCATAAAGGTAAGACTTTCAAGAGGAAGCCCATCCACAATGGTCTACCCTTTCTCTCTGATATTGATCGGTTCATAGAAAGTATAGATCAAACATGCAAGTGTTATGCTATCCAGACTAAACCACAAGAAGTCACATATTCTTAGCATATCCTAAAATACAAGAAACCTCATTTCTCAAGGTCTCACTATCCTGCTCTCAACTACTCATTCTATTACGAGTGTCTTATCCCAATTGATGAACTTACCTAACAACCTCTTCCAATTCAGTAAAGGTTGTTACTCCTATGGAATTTCTGGAAGGAAATGAATAATGTTATGTTCAAAGGAGATAATTTATCTCAACAAACCATCTTTGGCTGCCTTAACTCACATCTTCATCAAGTCGTGCACTTGTGCTCTACTACTCCACTACATCTACCATCACCGATCAACCGCTTGAGATACTTGTTGTGGGTGTCCCCTACGAATATTACATCAAAATAAATGCAGGTGATGCAATTTCGACCGAGGGTTTGGCTTGTGCAACAGTAAGCTGTAATCATGAAGGCACCATTATTGGCATTGCTTCTCGACTGCCCGATCGTTCGAGGCATTCAAATTCTTCTAGGATTGAAGTTGACCATCCGACTGAAGTTACACTACTGCACTATAAAATGATATGTCAAATTAGTTTTGACAGTTATAAATAATCCCTTGGAACAAGTGTAATGGTGATATCGTCAGATCATCACCTATGTACATCTCAGGGTTACATTCCTGCACGAAGTTCATTTTACTTTTTCTGTCCGTAAATGTAATAAGCATCCCCATAAGTTACTTTATGCTTTATCTTACGATTCTTCTTCTATTTGAAAAGAGATAGTAAGTATCTCACCACAAATATTATCATTGTTCTTCAGTGACACTATCTACTGAAGTTTATCCTCTTCCGTAAAAAAAAACATCGATTTTTTTTTTGTTGAGAGAAAAGAAAAGAAAACATCGATATTGGGTTAGTAAACTTTTTGTTCAAGAATTTTTCAAGTTTTGATTTAAAAAGAAAAAATAGATTAGGATTTTTCAAATAAATCTAAAAATGTTAATCTCTCATTTTCTACAACTAAATCAATCTTGAAAACTGTAAGTGCCACATAAAATTTTCACCGTTTTTCTTCAAAAAGTCTTTTCAATACAAAACCCATTTCGGATTTCTATAATTATGTGACAATAATGCAGTAGTTATATAGAGATATCTCGCGACGACATCATGTCAGTCATTCTTTTTGTCGCACAAACAAAATACTGGCCATCATTAACAAAAAAAAAAAAAAAATACTGGCCCCAAATGAGCTCATTGCCGTGGACCAAATTTCTTTTGAATATCCCAAGTTTGCCGTTGGCACGTCCCAACATCTTCCTGTGCAAGCTTTACGACTCCTCCTCCCCCCTTACAACTTACAACTCTCTCTCTCTCCCTCCCTCCCTCCCTCCTATAGTATTCGGTTGTGAAACTGAAATTTCACCATGGAACCTGGAGAGTCTTCTGGAACAGCAGAACCATATGAAGCTCCTTGGGCAAAACTTGGTATCAAACCCTTCCCCCCCACTTTGATTTTTACACTCTTCTTGTATCATATATCGCCCCAAGATCACATTTTTCTTCAAGATTCTGACTTTAGGGTTCACATTATCTACATTTTCGCTGTGAAATTGAGTTTTTCAGTGGTTGATCACTTGGTTTATTACCATTTTCCAAATAAAACTCAGTAATTTCAATCTTTATACGGTTGGTACGAATCAAATTGTCAATTGCCTGTTATTTTACTTTGCCCTAATCACTAAACCCTTGTCCAAATCAACCATGCATAAACTTACCAGGGCTTAACTCAGTTTCATATCATTCTTTTAGTGTTTGGGTAGGTGTTGTTTTCCATTTGATGCTAATTAGAATGCCTAATTTGATTAATCTAACCATTACCCATTAACCCAATCTGGTGACTTACCCTATGTCATCAGTTATCTTGTGAATTTCGTTATATGCTTGATGGCCATTTGTTGTAGCCTTGTTGGTACAGTGAAGAAGAAAATTTGGATTAGTGGTCTAATTTTTATTTTCTTTCTTCTTCTCTTGGTAATGGGTTTCAAATAAAAACATAGATGTTTTCGACTACTATTTTGAACTGTGATTGGAGTTTTTCTTCTATTTGTTGTAGTACCAAGCGACTCAAAGTATCCAGATGTTGAAATAAAATCAAACGAGATGGTAATAACGTCTGTAACCACATGCTCTTCGCTCAACAAAATTCAATGGTGCAAAATAACTAGGAGCTCTGACTTATGTACAGCAAGAGTGCAAAATTTGAGGTTTGTGATTTATTTATTTCAGTTAGTCACTTCAATATGGTTACATTATGGGTTAGTTCTGATGTTGTTCTTGTAGAATATACAGTTTTTTCCTTTCCAGATGAGTCATAGTATATCGTAGAACTAAACACTCAGGGTACTCTTTTTAGATAGCCTAAGTCGCTTACTGTTTATTCATAAGATGTTCTTTTTCAATGTATATCTTATGATGAACTTGTACACGATCTTGTAAGAGTTAGGATCACAAAGTACCACTGTAGGTTAATATTTTGTGTTTATAATAGAACAGTTTACCCAAAGGTAAGTTAGTGTAAGTCTAATCTAAAGAACCCAATAACTGGGACAAGAAGATTATATGTCTTCAGTTGTATTCCACACTCCATAACGTCACACTGATGTCGGGTACACTCCGCCGTTCAGGCGTCCCTGTTATGCAGAAATAAAGGGTTACTAGGCTAAAGGATACTTGCCCTCCAGTCATGAAGATGCCGTACAGGCTGATTATCGTATGATGTCGGTTCTTTTTATGCGATCCCTCCAAAACCTTTATAGTAATAGTTTCACCTTCTTATACATACAACACATCCTACAAGATATGTATGAAAGAAGTTCTATCCGTACAATGTCATCACGTGAAAGTGGTTTGATCAAGTTTCTCTTAAACTTAAATCCATCTATGCATTATGAAGTAATTTAGAAGAAATAATTTTTGACACTTGATATTTTTTTTCTTAAAATCATATTTCATAAACTGCACAAGACATAGTATTCATTCGTGTAAATCTAAAACTTGTAAAATTTGCGCTGAATATTTCGGAGACTGGGATTAGTGCAGAAGACATGGTATCAACTATCTTAGAGAAAATTCATAAGAAACACCATCTCTTTTAGTTGATAACTTGATTTTATGACATATTGAACAATAAACATAGAGTAGTCCCTTCTCTTATGGTGTTGTGCAAGACAATGTCAGGAATATTGAGAAACGCTTCATGATATAGACTGAGATATACAGCGAAGTGGTAATCCCTTAGGGGATTTCTGGACATTTTGTATTAAGTCAAAAAGATTTAGTTGTAGTAATTGAAGTTACAGTGAAAAGCTTAGCAATTCTAATTCGAATTGGAAAAAGAAAATATCCAATAATTCGTTTTTGTCTTTCTCCACAACTAATTTTATTTCTACTTTTTCTGAAGCTCAAATACTATTACTGTTGACGGAACATTAGTTGAGAAAGAAGGTGCTGCGAACATCAAATGTGGTAGTGAGATCATTTCGGGCTCAGGTGAAGAAGGTGAGATCCTATTTACTGTGATGGTTGTTTATTAGATTCACATACAATGGTTTGTGAAACTAGTTTTGTGGTGCTTCGATTGATCTATTAACTATACATTAACATTCAGTATATGAATCTATACTTTTAAGTTTAGGTTTTGTGTTTCAAATTGATTGGGTTGATGATATCTTCTCGCAAGAGTCGCATTATTTTTTTTGAAAAACAGGAGTTGTTGAGTTATTAATATCTTCCATAGCCATAATAATAAGTAGTCCAGCTGTTCACGTATCAGATTTGCCAATAAATTGTCTCATCCTTAATATGGGTAAGAGCATTGATAGACGACGGAAATATGTCATGTTTAATTTGAATTTAAAGTTTAGAAAGATCAATATTCACACATGTGTATCAAACTAATTATGCATGATCCCTAATGTACGGAAATCCGGATGATACATATTTGGGTGTTTAAATCTCCGTAAAGGTAATTTTGCAACTGTCTCGTATTTAACGTATATAAAATAATAGTTAATGTCAAATATCTGTATTATTCCAAAGACAGCTAAATATATTTCATGATCGATAATCTAATGTCGGCTTGTTTAACAAAAAGGAAAAAATCTAATGTCGGCTAGTTTAAGGAAGGATATATCTAATGAACGCCAGCTACCATCTGATATTTGCTTGAATCATCAAGATGTTATAGCCCACCCTGTGTTGGTGCATTCTATTTCTATACCAAACTATCCTGTTTAGTGTGTCAGGCAAGAAAATACACCAGAGAAATTAGGTTTGTGGTAGTTTCAATTTATTTTCAGCGACATCAAATTTTTTTAGGTTTACTTTAGATGATATGGTATTCATTGCGTTATTTGCAATCCGTGTTAATGTTAATTTTCTTCACTTAACATCTTTTAGCTGTGTTGCTTTTCCCTCCCTTGATAATGTTCTTATTTACCCAGTTGAAAAAAAAGTCACTGCATCAAGTGTTCTGGTTCATATTTTTTCCCTATTCTCTCCTTTTTTGTGGCTCATTTATCATTTTTGACTTTTGCAGGATACCTAATCTATACATTCAATCTTATGGCAGCTCCAGAACCTTCCAATCAGCTGTTAAAGGTGAAACCCTAATCCTACGCTTAGAACTTTATGCTCTCTTTATTCATGGGACAGACTAATCAATCGTTTACGCTTGATATTGATAGATATCTATAGATGTTGAGCACGCGAAATGCAGTATTTGCCTAAACATATGGCATGATGTCGTTACTGTTGCCCCTTGTCTTCACAATTTCTGGTACGTTATAGAGAAAATTGTTTATTTCTGGCGTGATTTCGTTCTATAGTCTTACATTTAATTTCTTCCGTCTAGCAACGGGTGCTTCTCAGAATGGTTAAGAAGATCTCAGGAGAAACACTCTAGTGTTCTATGTCCACAATGTCGTGGAGTTGTAAAATTTGTTGGCAGAAACCACTTTTTGCATAATATTGAGGAGGTAATTTCTAACTATTGTCCTCTTAGACATTCGGTTGAGTTCTAGCTTTTATGTGGTAGATATATCAAGTGTTTCATATAGCTCCTGATCAACTGTGAGAAACTAAACATTTAACCAGAAGTGTGTGACTTATCTCAAAGTTCATAACTTAAAGTTAAATGTTCTAAGCGGCTTATAAAAAAGACTCCGATAGTAATCTGCTAAAGCTAAACATCTTTTCCGTTTTTCTTTATGTAATTTGTAACTTTTCAGTTTAAGGGGTATAGAAGAGATCAGGCAATTATTCAATTTTCACAATTCAGCCCATTTTTAGCTTGATGTTTCTTCTCTTTCTTTTCGTAGGGTTTGTTACAAAGTGATTCATCACTAAGACGCGGAAGTGATGAACTGGCACTTTTGGATGGATGTGCATCAATTAAATCAAATCTGGTGAGTATATTTTTCATTGAAAAGAAGACAGGATAGTGATTGAGAGCTGCTCGAGCCAATCTTTTCCTATTTACTCTATTTCCCCCTCAGTTTAGTGACAAAAGTAATATGTCTCAAGTATGGTGTTCGAGCCACTTGCCTCGCTTCAACCTTGTTGGGCCTAAAAGCCTCTGTCATGGAAGCACCCTTTGACTGAGCTCTGATTGGTTCTAAATTGTTATCAAAGTGCATTTGTTACACATTGTTGACCTTTTCATCTCAAAAAATTAGAGTTTTTTTTTGCTTTTCCTACTAAGACAAAGAACACAAACAAAACTTAATTTTTATTATTTTCATTAATTTTTTTCTTAGTAAAGTGAAATCCTATACTTGTCCATCTATAACTAATTATAATGTTCTGCCATGTGCTACTAACATACAAATGCAGGGGTTTGACTGATTTCATTGATTCTTGATTTCTAGTTTGCTGTAACTTGTTTAGGTTGTTGGTGCGGGGAAAAGGTCCCGTAGAAAAAGGCCGTATTCACCTCCACCTGAGGAAAATGACGAGGGAGAACATTCATGTCCTCAATGCGGTAATATTAGAGCTAATATTACGTAGTGCTAATGTAGTTGATCTGATTCTTGTTGCTTATAAACTCGATAAGTATGATGCACATTCTTCAACTGGTCCACATGAAAAAGAAAACGTGTTTTACCCTTCAATTAAAAGAAAAGAAGAGGAAAAACCAAACTGCCCAACATGTTGTGTTCGTATATTTATGAATGTAGTAGTTCACTTGTGTGAGAAAATCATTATTCCGAAAGAAGTCTCTTGAACTCAAAACTCGATTACCTTAGTAGGTAAACAAAAGGAACTAGTTATTGATCAATATTACTCGCACCTAACTTGCAGAAGCATGTCCGGTGGTTCATTTCCTTTGTAGTCTGTCCACGGTTCTATTCTGTTTGCTGTTTTAAGTTCATGAGTTAGTCAAGAAAAAAGAGTTTTGAAATACTTAGTGTTGGTCAAGATAAATTAGTGATCATATTTTTAAACAAATGACAGTCACTGAATTTGGCGGGTTCCAGTGTAACCGAACAACTGCTCATCTACAATGTCATGCTTGCGGTGGAATGATGCCGTCCAGAACTAACATTAGTATACCACAACACTGTAAGTACTTTGACTAACATATTATTTGCTTCTCTGTTGGAATAATAGATCGCAAACACGGGAATACTTCTTTGAAACCTATTTACATTCACATTTAGACCCAAAAGTAATATTTCTTTGAAACCTGTTCGCTTCATCACCGTCTTTTCAGTCTCCTTTTTCTTTTCTTTCTGTCCTTGCAGGTCTAGGCTGTGATAGGGCATTCTGTGGGTCCTACTGGCTGGCTCAAGGGGTGGTTCCAAGCAATTCTCACTCTGTCTGCAGTCCTGAGATCTTCAAACCAGTATGCAAATGCTCTTGCTGTACTAGTTGTTTCTCGGTTTTATGAATTGCTTGATTACAGAATAATGGTTTCATTATAGACTTAGTATTGTCCTACTTTAACACCTCCATGTTTTATTCTGATTTTGTGTTTTTACGTATTGAATTAACATCGTCGTGCTTGAAGTAGAGAAAAGTTATCACGAGACTGAAATATTTAAAAGGATTTTTCAACCAAGAATGGTGCATGCGCATTACAATTGAAAATTGCAGTATCAAAGACTGTTAACTGCTAAGCAAAATTAAGTATTCATTTTTTTTTTTCGCAATATATAATACAACTCTTTTTGCTAAATGTGGTTAAGTGTATAGAGTATATGTTTTCTTCTCGCGTACTAGTTATTGGGAAAAATCTGAGGAAGTGGTTGTCTGTGGCTGTTATTCAATTGGACAATAAATTGCTGGCAGAGGTTATTTTGGGTCATCTTACTGGAATCTGTATACATGATATATGAAATAAAGTCGTCCCTTGATTGATATAGAGAAAGTATGACCATGAAAGCAATAAGATAAGAGATGCATTCCTCGAGCTTGCTTACGCTTTACTTAATGAGATTCCGTTTTGATGACTTTTAATTGCTTTGTAGTTGCTCAAAATTTTTTTTTTTTTTAAGTTCGTATGCAAATAATGCTTTTCTAAGTGTTACATTCCATTTTTTTTCAGATTGCAGCATATACTGTTACAGCAATTCCATCTTTGACGCACCAAAACAATCAGTTTGAGCAAGATGTATGGATATGCTATATTTCTCCATTTTTGTCTTAAAAAAAAATTTCTTTACACATTTTATTTCGTGTAGATCACAGAAAGGTGCATTAGACAGACAGGGAGGACATTGCAAGATGTTATTTCGGAGTGGATTGTGAAGTTGAATAACAGAGAGATCGGTAATATGCTAAAATTTTTATCAGTCCTAGCACAATGGTGTTCACATATCTTATGCGTAAATCTATATGGTAGTCTTATGCTTCCATCCCTTAGTCTAACAGTTGTGATTATAGCAGAGTATGTGTTTACCTCATAGATAGACCAATTCTGTAATAGATTGCCAGCCCATGTCACGTTTGTCGTCACTTCAGATGGAACTCCAATATGATAGTATGATGCCATAATCGTTCCCTATAGAAGAGTTGGCCAAACTGTGTACACATTGGTGGGCATTACTTTTATAGTGTATGTGAAAATTTAAGTCTATTTCTTTTTTTCTCTTCCTTTTATATTCTTAGAAGGTTAGTCTTTGTCGGTTTATGATATTTTGTAACTTTTCAACTTCTTTTAGTAGCTCAAAATAAGGTAGTGTATTTGTTTTTTCTAAGTCAGATCTGAAATCTGACTCAAGGTTTCAATTAAGTCATGGTGTCTGAATAGATGATTTGGACTGATTTTTAGATTTTGGTTTATTTCAGTCATATGATTCAGATTCAAACAAGTTACAATGAGAAAAAAATATATCATCTAAGTTTTAAGTAACATTTCTATACTCTATATATTTTCTCCTTTCAGATCGCACAAGAATGCCACTGAATCATGCCGAAATGATAACTTCTGGGACACAAGTTTGCAAGTAAGATCCATCTTCTATTACACGATACCTATTTATTTTGGTCGATGTCTACTTCCATAACCAACGGGTTGTTTTACTTTATACTGGTTTTAGACTCTTAATTTTGTGGTTAGGTTCATTTTTCCCCTGTTCACCAAGTCTGTTTGATTGCAGGGACTGTTACGACAAATTAGTGTCCTTTCTCTTGTACTGGTTTCGGATTTCACTACCTAAATCCGTAAGTAATTTCCAAATTCCAACTTTCACTGAGAATCTTAAAACTTTGAAAGAACATCTTATTCTATTTTTGTTTTCAATTCTAACCATATGCTTCCAATTTCTTTTCTGTTACAATTTGGTGAGCAAAATCAAAATCCGTTGACTTCGCTAGTGCTTGAAACGCTCTGTTTAGAATAGTTCTTGAATCTTCTTCTTCTTCTTTTTCAGAACTTACCACCAGATGCTTCGAAGAGAGAAGACTGCTGGTATGGTTATTCATGTCGGACTCAACGTCACAGTGACGAACATGCGCGCAGAAGAAATCATGTTTGTCGTCCAACAAGGGGCAATAATATGTAAGTTTAGTTACTTCAAAATTTACCTTAAACACCACCAACTAGTCATGTAAATTTTTGGAGGCACTGAAAAACTTGGAGTTTGTGGGATGTCAATACTTCTAATTTGCTATAACTATTGTGAGACATGTAATGATATTTAAATAACTTAAAATAATTTATCGTCGTTATCATATTGTATATCTTCATTTTGTTATCCTTAAGCTTCATAAAGTTTAGAAATGATTTATCTTGTTGTTGTTTATAAGTGAAAGTCATTTCTTATATTTCTTCTGTGGTAGCTGTTAACCAGAAGAGCAAGTATATACTAAAAGTATAATTGCTTTTGAGAAGCAAAGAATAAGATAAGCTTAGGTTATTTTTTCTAGCAGGGGAATGCATTCCATGCTAAGCGCTTATCGGTTAACCCCCGATAACAATTCTTTAACAAGATAGATGTGGAATCGCCTCAAGATCGTCTTGGGATGGGTCAACTTTCAAACCATATATATACAATATTATATACATATCTAGACATATAGTTTGCATAAAACTTTCTCGGGGATGGGCATGGATCAGCTTGATCTAATATACCCCTGAAGCCCGATCAGAGTCCTATACGAGTTACTCAAGTGGGTCAGTCGATCCAAACTGCATAGATTCCAGTCGGAGTGTGTTCACTTCCACAAATTTCCACAAATTCTGTGGAAAGTGAGCTTGGGCGGAAGAAGCGAAAAAGTGTATCTGATTGAAGTGTTCAATAATCACACTTTTTCTAAAATTTTGAAGTTAATGGACAAAAAAAAGGAATAGTACTTAAATCATGTTGAACTAAAAATTAGAAAACACAATAAGCATGTTACTTTGTAACTCTGAAGTTTGATGAAAACTTGCTTCTTTCAAATCAAACATTTAAACAGTCTAGGGTATTGTGGGCTACCAAAGTGTATATACAGGAAGGTCATTGATTTGGGAAAATAAGAATATTATTCGGGTGAAAATTTTTGAAGATTATCACGGAAAATAAAATATTTCTTTTTCTTCAACTCTGGTTACTCTCTCGCCCAGCTCTCCCTTACTCTCTCTCTCTCTCAGTCCCTCTCTCTCTCACGACATCTCTCTCTCTCGCTAAAAACTCTTGAGCCAACGACATAATTTTTGTGTAATTCACTTTGATTGAGTGATAGGTGTATATATTTTGACAAAAGACACCAAAGTTCGAATCTTGTAGTAGAATAAACATAATTATCCAATAGATTCCTAATGTTTGAGAAAAAGTAGAGAACATGAAACACAAAAAGTACGATAATAGAAAGTTTTTTATCCTTTTATATGAAATGAAAAGCGAGATGCCTGCCATGGAAGAAGATAATGTTATTTTAACACAAACTCAGATTATCAAACCAATCAATCCCAACTACAAAATAGAAACACCGACCCAATGAAAAGTTCTGTTAAAATAAATTAACAAACACTTCTCTCTCTCTCTCTATCTATATCTCTCTCTTCTTTCTCTTTTTATTGATCTCTTCTTCTTTTCAGCTTTTAGTAGTCTCTCCGCAAGTCCATGAATTTGATCTCCTAAGCACAGGTTTCATCTGTTTGTCTTCTTCCAATGATATCATTCCCAAATGAGAAGGATCTTCAAGCATCATCTTTGCCACTAGGTATCCTGCTATTGACCATGTTTGGTATTTCCGTGCTTGTTTTCCTATATATCTACCTTGTTTTCCGTCGTAATATTCTGGCCAACCATCTTTTGCTAGTCGGCTCTCTGTTAGATCAATTGCCCGTCTTGCTATTTGTGGCCTTCCCGTCTTAATACACGCAGCCGTCAGCATCCAAAGTAGCACTGTCACATGGAAAAGGTCTCACTGAATATTAACCAACTGTCGTTAATGATCATAAATATCTCGAAATAACATACAATTTTACTACTAAAAATAATAAGCTTCCTAGTAGCATCCTTTTTACTGGCAAAAGACCCAAGTTCGAAATCACTCTCATTGTCATACTAAATTATGACACTAGTTGTGACTGTTGAGTCGGGCCTGGGATACCGTAATGAGTCTGGGGTCATACTCTGCCGAGCCCGTTCCCCCGAGCTGACTCGTGAGCCCATGCTCAAGGTGGTGAGACGTGAGAGTTACTTTTCAGGGAAGAACTGCATTTTCATTGGAGATGTTGCATAATTCTAGGGTTCCACATACCATTCTGAAGAACACATTGTCAATCTAACACTAAAGTCAAGTTCCTAATGAGAAGATCAAGCTCTTAATTTTTTGAAAACTATCAAGCTCTTAAGTTACACCATTATTTAAGTAGTTGAGATAAGTTTGAAAATATAAAGAAAGCGTTCGTTGATAATATGAACTAACCTGGCCAAGATCCACCATTATGATAACTCCATCTGGTATTTTTAGGATCACAACCTGTTGTAATCCGCCATTCATGGCTTTCAATAGCCGGGTAGCTTATTTTCAGAGGCATCTCACCGATCAATTCTTCCCACCGTGCTTCAATAAGATCCATTATAGCCATGGATTGTTCAGGAGTAGCAAGAGAAGATAGAATAGCAACACAATTACCTAAAACAAACCAACGGAAATCCATCCTTGCTGGACTCACATTACCAATAAAATAACCACCACGAGTTGGCATAAAATCAAATACCCAATCTGGAATAGAATCGGGAATCACATTAAATTTGTTAACTGCTGTGTGTGAGTACTCTTCTGTTTTATAACGATATATGTCATTAAGCTGTTGGAAATCAAGCCAGAAGTAGCTTCTCATGTGATAACTTAAGGCGTGTAGACGCTTTACAATTCTTTCCACAAATTCTTTTCCTTCCGTGTCATGTTTAAGCATCGGTAGAGCAGACCTCAAGGCCATAAAGAAAAGAGCTTGAATTTCAATAGGATAACCATAAATACCCTGTTACCAGAAGACATGATAATGAGTAAATTTATGGACTCCTAAGCAGAATGATCAACTCTGAAGATTAACTTGGTTCATAGCGAATACAATTTATTGAAGTAAGATAGGAATTGTGCTTGATGAAGATGTTTAAGTTATGGTATAGGTAACTTTATACAATAAGGGCAGTGTGTTTTCCTAGAATTAGACACCCGTGCTGGCAAATTAGGAACAATTTCTTGGAATCGACATATATTTTAACCCACATGTGTGTACATATATAGAAGAGTAGTGGCCTGAAATGTACTTAGGAAGTCCAAATACCAAACAGTTCAATTAGGTTGAAGTTACACTTGACTAGATCAGCAAAAAAGGGACAAGCAATGGACCAGAGTATTCTATACTTCAAAAGCAGAAGGCACATCTATTGATAGAAGATGAGGTCTAAGCGTGGAAACACGGGTGTATAAATTTCACGAGTTCAATTCTGTTAAAATGCAAAATTAAGAAATTCAGTAGAATTAAGAGTCTAGAAACAACTACAAATACAAAACTTTCGAAGGTAGATGGTAATAAGTGTTAGTATTTTTCTGAAAGAGTTTCAAGCATAAGAGGCCACGAGAACATCTCATAAATAGCTACATACAAGATCTGTCAGGTATAGTGTTTTTTATGTCTTACGACTTGTCCGAATGATACTTGTAAATCCTATTTAAATCTGCTACAGACTTCAGTTCCCATTGGCCTATAAAAGTACTAGCACAATACAAACATGAAGTGGTTAATCCTCTGGCTTATCTGATCTTATTATAAGCTTGCAATATATAAGAATCGTCCACTCCGGGAGAACACATACAATTCAATATAAAGGGAAAAGTATGGGAGAAAATCAAAATGCATCTAATGACTTCCGTAGAATCTATTGTCTAGTGCATCTAGATGTTTTCAATGAATCATGTTAAAAGGATAGGCAAAATCATTTTTGTTCATAAAATACAGAAAACAAAACTGATCAAGGCTTTTTATTCATGAACTTCTACTTTCGTCTATTTCAATCATCTCTAATCATTGTAAATTGGAAGTGTGATGTTAACACCCACAGATATGAGCAAAACAAAAGAAGGATCTGTATATGCCCCCATAAACAATTAAGATCATAAATGATACCGCCTTTTAAGTTACTTGTATTTCCACTAGTTCTGTTTTTATTATTCTTTTAGGCACATAGCAATAATCTTGGGAAGCAAATCAGCTTGAATAAACAATGACATTGGAAGGATGTCAAGGAAACCTTACCATTCTCCGATCAATCATGGAACATCCATCGGCACAAAGCAGGGTTGGAAACGTGTCAAATCCCTCCGACAAACATAGAGCCAATATTAGCCTCATCCCCTTTTGACATTCAGGGGACTCCGCCAACGTCAAGTCTCCTGTAGATTTTGTATACGCTCGAAGCAAAATAATCCACCAAAAACCAGAGTCAACAGGAGCAACTCTACCAATTGCACTCTCACCAAAATCTGCAATTAGGGTATCTGTTTTCCTAATAGGATCATGAAGTACTTTAAAACTAGCAGGCATCGCACCTTCGCCTAGCTTAAAACGATCTATTCTTTTCTCCCACCCTTGAAGGTGAAGAGTTTTCAAGAGAAAATTCTTTACTATCTCAGGCTCACCATTCATCAAAAAAGCTAGAGCACTTGGCACAAAATCACGAACGAAAACCTGCATATAAATCAAACATTAGTGACTAATGTAATGATCTTCAAATGTTAATTAATGCAAAGTTCAAGAAGTATAACCTGATCATAGTTCAGAATCTCCTCTGATTGATGATCGTGAGCGGCGATTGTTCCGACAGGTTGGCCTCGAAAATATACCAAAGATCGGCGAAGAGATTCCCAGGCTTCTGCAACCATTGGATGAGGCTCAAATGAATTTCTAGTAGAAGATCCAGGGGTTCCATAACCAGAGTGTCGTCCTGGTGAGTAAGTCTCTTCTAATGCTCTTGAAAGACCAACTGATAACTCACTCAAAGATCTCTCATCAAAAGATCTCTTCCTTTCAATGTTCAATGTTCTTGGTTTATCAAAAAGAAGCTTTGAAAAATCATAATCTTCGTTTTCTGAGATTGAACACTGTGAAGTTACACTTCTTAGACTATTATTATCTCTACCTCCATCCATACCTCTTTCTCTCTGTATCTCACTTTCTCTCTCTAAACCGAACCAGCAAAGCTTAATCGTAAGTCGTAACCGGAACGATCTAAAATTCAGGAAAACTCAATCAGTTACAGTTTGAAGAATTTTTTTAGAGTTTCATCAAAACAACAACTGTCAATTAAAGAAAGAAACAGAAAAAAGATAAAGATTAGATCTATAAGAACTACTAGTTTACTACATCACATTGGAAATTAACCTAATCGGATCTCAAACAAATTATTTTCTGAATATTCAAACAAAAAGAAGATGTAACTTGTAAGGTACAGATTAAACTGATTTGAACAAAAACAAGATGAAACTTTAAAATAAAAAAACAAAATCAGATCTGGCAAAAAGCGTTTCAAGTGAAATAAACAAGAAAACTGACCTGAAAGATCTTCAAATGAGACAAGAAGAAGGAGAAGAAGAGTTTCTTCTGTAGTGAGAGAAAAAGATTGATTTCCGATTAGTTAGCCCGGAAATATCCAAAATCTTAGAGAGAGAAAGTAGAAAGAGAAGAGAAAAAGTGAGCATTGGTGCTAGAACTGGTATAAATAGGCAAATGAAGTGGGTAAGAAGAGAGATAGTCTGTGTTAGAAGTTACTGGTAGTAGCCGGTTACTACACGAGGAAATTACCGATTATCCTACGTGGAACTTAAAAGACAGAAGCTAGATCGAAGAGTTAAGTTATTAGTTTCATTTAATTAAGTAAGATAGTAATTAATTAGGGATAGTTGATGTTTTGAAAGCTGTTAATTAGGGTGCTTAATTAAAATTAATAATTATTTACTCCGTCCGTGGCATTTTGTTTGGGTCTTATTTTTTTAAAAAGAAGTCCTAAAATGTTTCTCTATTTACTTTAAATAAGATTCATTTATTACTAATTTTATTAACATCTCCCTATCTACCCCTATTTTCAACTGGTTCTACACTACTTCCTATATAGTACTTATTTATTGTAATACTCTAAAGTATTTATGGGTAAATTAGGCAAATACATTTAGTTATCAAACAATAAATGAAAATCTTGAATAACTTTGGTTTCCGAATAGGTCAAACAAATTGGGATGGAAGGAGTAGAAAATTCAAAATATTTAGATTTAAAAAAAAAAATTATGTTCTATCTCTCATAGCTGGTCTTTGGCACGCGAGAATACATTAGGGATTACATTCACAATGATTTGGGATCCAAAAGTATGTGACTTCGCAAATCTTTTTTTTTATTATTTTGATGAATTGTAATAGAAAATTTATGGAAAAATCAATCTCTACGAGTCATATTAATAGAAGTGAGAGAATGTCACAAATTTCACTAGCTTGTTAGATAAGAGGGACCCGTGGTTAGGTAAGGGGATGTCATGGTGGGAAAGAGTAAACAAACTACCTTTGGAAACAAAATAACATACTTTTATACATTCTCAGATAGCAAAATATAAGCATGTTAGACTACTAGCTAATTCAATCAATATAATTGTTGTCGTGAATCATTTAACAAGATTCCTACTTTGGATAATTGTGTTATTTTTCCGATTGCCGAACATTGATTAAATACGACTTAAAAAAGAGACATTTATGGTGAAAATATGTCTAGGGTAATACGGGAATCATTTCTGGTGCCACTCTGAATCTTAAAAATTATGGATGTCATAGAATTTTAGAGATTTCTTTTATACACCATCTTCAATGTCAAAGTCAGCTTGAATCTTATGTTTCAATGACTAATTTTACATATCTTAAGAGGACAGTTTAAAATACCTCTATATAGTTATTCATCATTTTTTATATTTAAATCAATGGAAAGATACTCTCTTATTTTTTAAAACAACGAATTATGCTTTCTATTAAAATAATAATATCACGTAAGTTAATAAAATAATTTTAGAAATTTTGTATGGAAGACGCAAATATTTCAGTAGATATCGATGCTTGACCTTAACTAATAATAACTAGTCACCAGAATCAAGAAAATACCATCAACATGACTAATGGCCGGACACAAGAAATTCTCTCGAAACGCCTTAAAGGCGGTCAAAGAGTTGCAACGAGGAAGGTAGTTTTTTTTCTTATCGAAGGGGAGGAAGGCAGCTTCGTTCGGGGAAGATGAGGGGTAACAATTAGATGATCCAGGATAAATTGTGAATTTAAGAAACATTTTTCTTGACAACACTTGGTCGCCCAAGCGGTTAAAGTGTTAGACATATGATCCAAATGTCTCTGGAGGTCCCGAATTCAATCCCCAGAAGAGGTGGAATCTCTAGACTGTTGAATTTGAAATTATTAGGGCATAAATGATTAGTTGGGCGTCTGTTCTTGTTTAATCTGACAATCAGATCTTTGACGTATCAACGCCATTGTAATGACTATCGTGCATTAAAGTCAAATTCTAAAAAAAATAAAAACATTTTTCTTGAAATTGAAGAAGTAACTATCGTCCATGAGCCAATAAATGAAAATTTTAGTCAACTTTTGTTTGGTTATCGAAACAATCCTAGCCGTTGAAATTGATTATACTAGAATAGTACGGTGATAACAAAATGGAGTATTTGTTAATTGTGGTGTATTAAAGCAGCATGAAGTGCGCATTGAAAAGGAAGAATATTTTTGTATAGCCGTTTGACCAATCCACAATGCCAAGTGGGACCCTACACTTTGCTGTAATAGGTCTGCAAGTGGTCCCCACATCACACCCTACTGTTACCAAATTCTCAAGTTGGATGAGACAATAAATACAAAACACACATACTATCAATTCTTAAGTTTTCAAAGCTTCTCTCTTGGGACAAATTCAATGTAGGTTCGGGCTTTCAATTTTGAGAGCCCCTGAATTTTGTGAGTCTCGGAATTTTGTCTTAATTCTAACGTTGGGGTTCCCAAATTTAAAATATGTGCACGTGTGGTGTACGCGTGTGAAATTTGTGTTTTAATTTTCACTCATTAAATTATTAGGTCTAATATTTTAAATTTCAATCAATGAAATGTTATTTAAAAAAATCAATGAAATTCTATTTCAAAAAAAGTTACATAAAAAAGATTTACTTTAAAATATTAAAATATTTTATTACAAAATGGGGTGGGGGACCCACTCCAAATTGTCGTTTGGGGGCTGGGAGCCCGGAAGCTTGGGACTCCAAGGTTAGGCGACTATGTATGGAGGCTGGGCTCCCAGAATTCCCAAAATTCAAATTTTGGGAGCCCAACCCCGTACACTGGATTTGCCCTTATGAGGTAATTCCAAAGACATTATTATTATTACGATGGAAACATTATTTCACTTTATATTGTTAGAGATATGAAGTATTCTTAATTTCTTGTAGTGCCCCTTACAAATAATATTCATTGGTGTTTATTAAGTTTTATTTTGCATTTGACAAAAGCCATATATTCGGAACAAATACATATGATGCAACTGTTTGTTGATGGTTTATGCATTATATAATCTTTATTTTTTCTTTGTTGCGAGTATATAATCTTTACTTGGTCTGTTTAATTAACCAATGAATTAATTTATTCACAATAAATGAGACGTAACAATATGAAAAACAAATTTGACATACAAAGTAACATCCACTTTAATTTCAATGCATATGATATATGAACATAAGTTAGGTCCAAGGCCGGTCCAAACATTTGGCTGACCCTAAGCCAAAATTTAAATTGGAGTCCAATATGATAAATGGTAGAGAAAAATTAAGGGAGGATTTGAACCTTTTTACTCATAGTCTACACTATTAATCAATAAATTACAACTTGCTTTTCACAAAGAGAAATAAATTACAACTAAAATCATGCTACAAATTTGTTTGGAATATAGACTATATAGTTACTATTCGAAATTAACAAACAAAACCAAACACGAGGTCTTCCATTAAGTTGCGCCCAAAACGATCTTCTTGTCTATTTTAGGTGTGGGCCACCCTGAAGCTCTCTATCTTATTTACAGAACAGGAAATTGGGTCGAAAATCCAGTTTTAAACATTTCTAGTTAAAAGGACAAGTTAATTTTTTTTTTTCTTTGCTAAAAATCTAAATTTTGTATTTTTTGTTTAAACCTAAATATTTGTATTTTATTTGGTTAAAACCCTCCAACATCTTTTCACAAAGGGGTTGTAAGGTGTTGCAAAGGCTCTATCTAGAATTACAGAAATGTCTTTTCTGGAAAGTTGTTGTTTTAGTGATGAGTGATGACGTTGAGTTTTGTAATTGGATCTACAATAGCACGGTGACCATCATCATCACCAGGAGCAACTCCCACTAAATCACCACCAACCACCGCCATCCATTATATAAAAGACAATGTTTTGTGCTGATTGGGACAAACCAAAAGACAAATCTAGCCGTTTATCGCGTTTTCGGTTGCATCCCCACCTCTTGACGTATTACCTATCGTAAAAATAAAAAATTAATTAACCCACTCGATCCAAGTGAGTAAATAAAGCTCAACTATGAATCTAATGGCCCCAAAATTGTCCCCTTGATATTATCTTGATCTCGAGTTCACCCGATTTAATCATACGGTTAATAAATAAGTTTGCAAGGAAGACCAAAACTCCCGATCCCTACCTATCATTTATTCTCATCTTTCTTACTTGAAAATAATTTTTTACACAAAGAAAATAGGTATGGGTATTTACTCCCACCATAACCACCATCCATTATTGAATTTTTCTTTTAAATACCCAACCTCTCAAGTCTCATCTTCTTGTCCGTTACTGATATTCTGTATAATAGATTTATTACCAAATCTCTCATCTGTTTTGCATAAATAGGCGTATTACCCAATTTCTCATATGTTATAAAAATTTCTAGAGAGAGAGAAAATGTCTTCAGCAACTTCAATGTCATACTAATGAGTTCAAGGTAAAGTTTTTCATCTTCCTTTCCTTTTCTGATGAATTCTTAAAGTTTCTTGTTTAGATATTATTTTGTGTGAAATTTCTCATTTCTTATCATCTTCTTTGAAACCTTGTAGTTTCTATTCTTTGTTTTTCAGATCTTCAGTTGAAACGGAAAAACGTGTAGAATTTCTAGCACATAAATAAATTTTCAGAAATTATATGGGAAGGTATATTATTTTAATTTTAGTTTCTTCCTTATTTAATTTTCTTGTAGTTTCACTTTTTTTTTGTTTGTTAATCGGTATGTTTTTATTTAGATATCATTTTTTTGTATGAAATTTATAATTTCTCATCATCTTCTTTGTAACCTTATTATAGTTTATATTCTTTGTTTTCTAGATCTTCAACTAAAATGGAAAAAGGTGTAGGATTTAAAGTACAAAAGAAAATTTCCAGACATTATATGCGAAGGTATGGTTTTTTTAATTTTAGTTTCTTCCTTATTTAATTTTATTGTAGTTTCACTTTTTTTGTTTGTTGATCGGTATGTTTCTATTTAGATATCATTTTTTGTGTGAAATTTGTAATTTCTCATCATCTTCTTTGTAACCTTATAGTTTCTATTCTTTGTTTTCTAGATCTTCAGCTAAAACGGAAAAACATGTAGGATTTCAAACACATAGGTAAATTTTCAGACATTATATGAGAAGGTATAATTTTTATAATTTTAGTTTATTTCTTATTTAATTCTTTTGTAGTTTCACTTTTTTTTGTTTGTTAATTTCTTTTTTACGACTTTTCTTTTTGCTTAATTAAATTTCATTTTAATATTTTACTTGGTACAAAATTATGCTGAAATTTGATAGACTAGAGTATCTTCGCACTTTCCTTAAACACTTAGTTTTAAAAATTGCTTTGCTTAGTAGTAAATTCTTTTCTAAATATTTATTATTTTTGTTTTTATACCATTCATTGTAATTTAATCCTCTTTATTCCATGATTTTCACTTTAGTGGCTCTTTAATAACTCAAACTTAAATTTTTATATTTATTTAATTAATCTTTTTTTTTTCATAGTTTGCTTCGTAGGCAATTGTGTTGAAAAAATTCTGAATTGATATCAAGCAGTCTCTATTGGTGGTTTTCAGAACTAAACTTGTGTGCCTTTATACTCTCCATCTATCTTCAACACTTAGTTTTGAAATTGATTTGCTAAGTTGTAAATTCTTTTTTCAATATTTGTTACTTTTTTTTTTACCATTCTTTGTAGTTTAATCTCCCCAGTTCCATGATTTTCTCTTTAGTCTCTCTTTAATAACTCAAACTCCGACCGTTGTCTTTCCCATTTTCTTTCAATAAATTATTTAAGTGTGTTAGTTGATCTAACTTATACAGTTTAAATCTCAAGTATGTCTCTTACCTTTTCTCTTATAACTAATTAAAACGTAATAATCATTCTCTAAATGACTCTTATTCCATGAGAGTTTTGCTAAAAATTTCATATCTATGTTTTGGTTTCAAAGTCAAATAATAATGGAAGCAAAATTGTAAAAAATAAAATAAAATGTCTTCTTATTGTTCTTTTTTTTACATGAAGTTTTTAGAAATACGTCGTTTTTCTCACGTATTGGTATAGTTTTTTGCTTCATATAGTTAACTTTAAAACCGCTAAACATACTTTTTTCTTACATCAATTGTTTATAGCATTCTCGAACGTGCGTTAAATAATTGTCTGTTCCTTAGGGCACGAGTTATACTTAGTTCCACTATAATTAACCAAACTAAATCTTAGTTTTACTGCAAAGGCGTTGCAAAACTGTTGTATGTTACAAAGCGTTACAAAGCTATTGCAAAACAGTTGTTAAAGTTGTCGCACGGCGTTATAAAGTTGTCGTAAAGCGCAATAACACTGTCGCAAGACGTTGCAATTTGCAAAGTTCTCACAATGTGTTGCAAATTAGAAAAAAAAAAAACTCGAGGAGCTAGAGACTAAAAAAAAATGACTTATCATTTTTAACAAAAATTAAAATATTTTAGAGAGTTTCAGTCAATTTTCCCTTTACCAAGTTCATCAATGTACGTGTACCCTCCCCGTCCAAGCAACCAAGCTAGCTTAATGGGCACATCAATTAAAGTGAGAGGCCAATCAGATAGCTTATAGCTAGCTTATGTACTCTATAAGTTATATTGAATTGAAGAAGTCTTTGTTTATACGTTATTGAGTGAAGAAGTTTTTGTTTTATAGGCGTCTAATTAGGATAGGTAATTAGGTATGCTATAAGTTATACTGTATAAAGCAAATTTGGAAGCAAATTTGGAAGTTTGTTGGACAAATTGTTCTTCACAGGGCTTTAGTCAATAAACTAATAAATATGTATTAAGTTACGAGAGATTTTATAAGCAGTGTCCAAAGTTGTTATAGACAATCTCGTTAAAGGCAAGCTTTAATTTGGTTAGACACAATGTCTTGTCCATGTTTGACCTAACGACACAATTGACGCCGTTAAGTCAACAGTTAGTCCAAAAACTTGACTTAACTCCTTCCTCCCAAAATCTGAAATCAAAGTTCCTTTTGTTCCTCGTCACTTTGCTCTTCTTCTTATTCTTCTCCAAATCTGCATCTCTCTAAATCAGGCATACGGCGTCAATTATGCAGTTAGGTCAAACTTAACTGAGGCATGTGGGAAACGCGTGTATGGATTTTTTGTGGATGTGCGAAAAATGTGCGTGATCTTGTGTATGTGCAAAACACGTGTTTGAACTATTTTCACAATAATATTTTTTTTCAAAGTAGAGGAATTATTCGGGGACCGACACGTTGGCGGGATGCATTTTAATTATTACTGTGTTAGTTTTTGTTAGAGTTTAAAAAAAATTAAAACTAATTTAAGTTTTTTAAGAAAGAATTGTATTAATGTGTTAGTCTTAATTTTAATTATTAATGTGTTAAAAATAAGTAATTACTTTTTTTTAAGAAAAGATAATATATATTTAAAAAAAATCAGATCGTTGAATGTGATATGACGATCAAGATTGAAATGGTCATATGCCGTTGGGGACTCCCAACGATCCAAGAAGGGAAGAGATTGGGTTGACATCAGGGACGAATCTACATGCAGGCCAAAGGGGGTCATGGCCCCCCTTGACTTGCCGTAAATTGTTTTAGAAATGCTGATTGCTCTTTTGTTTTTCGTATAAATAAAGTCCGAGTCATACTCATAACATATATATGTATAGTGGGTGAGATGGTAGAGGTCCGTGTTTCAGACGTGAGACACCTGGGTTCGAGCACTGGTAGACTTAGATTTTTCACTTTTTTTTTTGTTCGGCCCCCCTTGACTACTACTTCTAGTTCCGTCCCTGGTTGACATAAGGGAAGAACTAATGCTCAGCCTCAACTCAGCCCCTTCCAATTTAGGTTGGAGCAGTTAGTTGATGCCGAAAATTCGGATTAGGTCGAAAGAAGGGAAGAAATTGGGTCGACAGAAGAGAAGAGCTGATGATGAGCCTCAACTCAGCCCCCTCAAATTCAGGTTGGAGCAGTCGGCTGAGGGCTAAATTTTGAATTTTTAGTTTCAGACTGAAGTTGGAGTTGCTGTAACCGAACTTATATTTCCCAAAATCAAGAATAGGGAAACAAAAAAAAACTTTTAGGAAGTCATCAATCAGGCAAACCGTGTGCCTTATCCCATGATACAGCCAAAGAGGACATGCAGCTGGTGGTCATGGGGTTTGTAGTCTTTCTAGTTTGTAGAGAGAGAAAGTAACCAATTGGATTAGGTTTCAAGAAAAGAGATACTCCTATATAGTTTGGACAAAAGAAAAAAGAAAAGAGATATATAGAGAGAAAGTATCCATCGAGTGTTGCGCAAGTATCAATCTCACGAGGGGAACGTGCATAATACCTACTTTCACGGGACTGTACGACTTCCCAACCTACCCCCACCCTCGACCCTCCCGCCAATAACAAAAAAACTACCTTTATTTACCCTTTTTTTTTTTTTTTTTTTTTTTTTTTTTTTTGTTGAAATTTATTTGCCTGCTCGGGTAATCCGATTACCAAAAGGAAAATGACACTACGTCCGGTACGATTCTCGACCCAATTCCAGGGGATTGACGTGTCAAGCATAGCATCACGGCTGATGTTACCGAAAATCATATAAAAGTATGAGACTTCAAGCATACGAAATTCATACTATGCCAATAAATTTGAAACCTAATGTATTTTAAATGTGATCAACATGTCAAAATCTAAACGTAGCTAGGTTTGGCTAGCTTGTTAAGTTAGCCGAGCCAAAATCTAAATCTAGGTTTGACTAACTTATTCATTGAAACTAAAATTAGATCAACTGAGTTACTGAAATTTTATTGAATATTATTAGATTCTTAGTTCAACAAAAAAAAAAATGTTATTAGATTCTTGTTTGCATATTAGAAATCTAACACTGGCTAGAGAATGTTGAAGTTTAGTTTCCACGTAGTTCCACCTTCGTATAAATAAGATTGATGAACATATAATTAAACTCTCAAATAAATTAAGGATGCTACTATATGCAACTTCAGTTTTGCTAAGGACAACTATTAGACAAAAATAACTAAATAAAACTAACTAAAATTGTGTCCTAAATTGCTAACCAACACCAACACCAAAAATCAAGTATAATCGAATCTCTCCTCCATTCTATACACAACTCTAAAAAAATTATTACACAAAATAACTAAATAAAATTAATTGAATTTTGTCTGAAATTGCTAAACCCAACAAATATTTATTCATAAAATTATACATAAAATCACCAAGTATCTTCTATAACCCTAACTACTATGACTTAGTCAAGCTTAGTTTAAACCTTAATAGTGTATATTTCATTAAATCAAACCGTGTTTATAGATGAGAATTTTGGTTTATCAAGTCGAACGGGTATTTATAAATTAGAATTTTAGTTTATCAAGTCCAACGGATACTGTTCAACAAAAAAAAACCAACAGATATATTTTCAACAAAAAAAAAATAAAATCCCATGGGATATTCATAAAATCATACTACATAAAATCACTTTGTATATTTTTAAGCTTAGTTTAAACCTTAATAATGTATATTTCATAAAGTCATACTACATAAAATCATACTACAGAAAAATAATGTATATTTTTTAAAACCTATAACACGTTTAAGTATTTTTTTTTTAGATATTAGATAACACTAATACAACCAATTTTATTTTTGTTTAATAATTTAGTTAAAGAAAAAATTGTGTCTAGTAAATAATTTTGGGAAGTTAAAACATAGTTGTATTTAGCAATCTAAGATTCAAAAAATTATTTGCTAGATAAAACCAATAAATCGATCTTTGGTGTTGTTTAGCAATTTAATAAAAAATAAATGGTTGTGTCTAGTAAATAGCTTTATGAAGCAATTATGCAGCTTCGTTTAGCATTTGTCTTAATTAATCTTATAAATCAATACAATTTCATGTTTTAAAGGCAAAAGTAAGTTTTGAAGTAATACATTTATGTTTACTAGAGGAAATTAGTATCAGGAGGGGAAAGAGTACTCAATCTTGATTAAAGTAATAGTGTTAACCTTTCTGTTAATATGAAGATGTAGAAGATTTAACAAAAATGTGTTGAAACTTACACTAAGAATCTATATTTCTCTCAGAACCTATACTAACCCCACCTTTTTTTATACTAGTTTTATTTAATTCCCACTAGGCATGCACACATAAACACACAATTAAATAATTAATTGAATGACTACATATTTAAGTTAAGAAAATTAATAACCAAGGTTTAGTTAATTTCTTTTCAATATTATTGTTAACTACTATGATTTTTTTATTTCCATCACAAACCACACAGGGGGTGCGTGTATATTATGTATTCCTATTATTATAATTAAAATATATCCGGTTAAAATTTAATGTAAAAAAATTCTCTATTAAAGATCAATTTTATCTTTATCCTGCTAACAACTGATAACTCATTTGGTAAGACATGTATTCCTAAACTTTGAAGGTCCAAAGTTCAGTTTGTTGGACTTTAGGCCACAAATTTAGTTAGATTTTAGGCCCCTTTATTTCAAGGTTTAGTTAAGCAGTCATCATGATTATTACATCCTATTGATGCTAAAAAAAAATATATATAATTTTTATTAGGGTTATTTCTCAAATGGCCACCAACTTTGTGACCAGCTTCCTGCATGCCCCCCTAGATTAGCAAAAATACGCATATAGACCCTTTTTTCCGTTAACTTTAACTGTCTGTTACTCTCACTCCTCCACCTCATTTCCTCTCTCTACCAAGTCAACTAAAATGCCACATCATCTTCTCCGGCATGGGTCGCTGGCCGGCCAAATTTCCGGCCGACGACCTTCAAACCTAAAAAAAAAAAAAATTCTCTTCTTATTCCTCTCCCTCTCTCCTGTTTTCTCTCTCCTGCGTTCTCTCTCTTCTTCCTCTCTCTTCCTTCTCTTCTCACTCTCTCTAAAATGGTCGGCGAAGGGGGAACCCTTCGCCGGCCGTCGGTCTAGTTTCCCCAGACCTTCAGATCAGACCTTCGTCGGTCTGGTTTCCTAGACTGACGGCCGACGAAGGAACCCCTTCGCCGACCATTTTAGAGAGAGAGAAGAAGAGAGAGAAAGCAGGAGAGAAAACAGGAGAGAGGGAGAGGAAGAAGAAGAGATTTTTTTTTTTTAGGTTTGAAGGTCGCCGGCCGAAAATTTAGCCGGCCGGCGACCGTGCCGGAGAAGATGATGATGTGGCGTTTTAGGTGACTTTACAGAGAGAGGAAATGAGGTGGAGGAGTGAGAGTAACAGACAGTTAAAAATAACGAAAAATGAGGACCATATTGGTATTTTTGCTAATCTTGGGGGCCAGACAGGAAGCTGGTCACAAAGTTGGGGGCCATTTGGAAAATAACCCTTTTTATTATCATTCAAAGAATAATATAATTTTTTAGCCTTTGTAATGCCTTTCGTAGTAAATTACTAGAAAGAAATGATCTCTAAAAAATGTTCAACTTCGAAACACACCATACATATTTATTGTCATTCCAAAAATAATATGGTTGAAGGCTAGATGCGATATCATCTTTAAAGGAAACACTTTAAACCAGGAACACCTCATTTCTACTATTCAAAGTTTTCTGACTGTCCAAACTTTAAACCTCAAAACTTACTTGCCTGACCAACCTTCAACCATAACACAATGGAGTCCACCTCCTCATGGATATGTTAAAATTAACTATGATGCTTCATGGGATAAGAACACACTCATAACTTGTATTGCTATTGTTATCTCTGATGAAACAGGTTTCCAGTTTGCCAAGGAATCAATCCTTACCTCCAGTAGAACAGTAGATGAGGGAGAAAGCAAGGCCTGCCTACTAGGGATTCGATGGGCAAAAGATCATGGTGTGAAGAAGGTTCTTTTTGAAGGTGACTCTTTGAATGTCACAAATTTCTTGAAAGGCAGGAAGAATACTACTCACTGGACATCGAAGCATGTTTTGAAAGAAGCTAAGAGCATAGTTTCTTCTTTTGAGAGTTATAACTTTTTGTTTGTAAATAGGAAGTTTAATAGCATGGCTCATAATCTTGCTACAAACTCTAGGAAAACCAACAATTATGTTTCGTTATGTTTTCCTAACTGCTCCTCATCACATTGTAACATCTCTTTATGTGGTTTTACTTCTAATCAATAGATGTTATTTTGTTCAAAAAAAAAAAAAAAAATGGTAGTGCAAAAAGCAAAAAAACTAAAATAATCCCATTTCCACTATTATAGTAAAAGTAACCAAAAATATATTTGTTTTTTCTACACAACACTAGTAAGTAGTAATAAACTAATAATAATTTGTTCAGACCTTTTTGTTTGTTTAATCGAAGTCTAATAAAAAAAACAACTTCAGCAACTTGAAGGGTTGTTTGACAGTGATTTGGTATATTCCATTTTTGTTTTTGGCTTATAAATATTATGATAATCAAATTTTATTCATCCCTCTATTTTGGTCCATCTTACAGCCCTCTGCTGACGTGGCAACATATCACTTGAATGTGGAGCAATTGGAGAGAGAATTTGTGAGAAAATATACTCCAGTGATATATTGCCACATTAGCAGATGGTCGAGGGAGGGACCAAAATGAAGGGATAAATTGAATTTTTGTACAAAGAAAATGTTTTCTAACATTTTATGAATATACATGAAACAGACCACGAAGGACCTTTATTAGTACTTAAATAGATACGATTGCAATATAGCTTAAAAAGAGATCAGAATGAATAAAATAGATTATTCCAATAATCAATTTATTTCGGGAAAATTAACAAAATTATTTAACATCAAAGACACGACTTGTAAATAAACTCTGTCAATATATATATATATATATATATATATATATATGTTGGAAAAATAGGCGTTTAAGTTGAAATGGAAGGTGGAAAAATAATCGATGCATAAAATCACGTTGATCACTAGACTTCAAAGCTCGATAATATCGATTCTTTTAGACAGTAATTCGCCCCCTTCTGGTATGAAACCACGAGTACACAACGGGTCAGGAATTATGCCTTCAGGATACGATGAAGCCCTTCAACAACAGCTTGGTTCAAAGTATGTACGCTTTGACCAAGACCAAGAACACTCTGTATTAATAATCTGATAATGCCAAAGAAAAAACCCGACTTCGAATTCGACAAACAACTTTGTATAAACAAATACCCAAGATAAACCTTCACACTTGATATGATGTAAAAGATGAGAGCAAGACAGAGATAGAAATAGAATTTCGTTGTTTTGCTAACTATATCACTTCTATGATAGAAAAACCCAAGAATACTTTTACATTTGTCCATAAAAAAAGAAACTCAAGAGATAGAGAGAGAAGGAATTCGTTGGATACATATATACACTGGTGGATTGGTTAAGTGACTTATTTATAGTTTTCAATTGTATACCATCTAATGGGTGCATCCCTTCACATTGGATATGTCCATGAAAAGAGATGTATCCATCCAATACCAACAATGGGAATTGTACCCCTTCCGTATTTTGAAAATATCCAACATTCCCCCACCATTTTCAAAATTTAAAATATATATGAAACAGAGTATCGGAAAAACAAGACATCAAAGAAACAAAAATAAAATAACTTTGGAATGAAACGATTTTGGCATTATCGTAGAAACTTGTACATAAATGATAGGTATCTTATGGATTTGAACCTTCACTTAGTGCAAACAACTCAAAGCTTTATCAGAATGCTATGGTGAACGTATCTTGAACCAAGAATCCTTAAATGATAAAACCGGAGTCATCGCACATACTTGTTTCAGAGGACAGAGTGTTCATACTCCGCACGTTAATGGCCATGTGCAATATCCCTTTCATGAGTCTTCTTCAGAAAACGGTCTTATTTTCTTAGGAAACGACCTGATTTCCACACTCACTTAGGTAAGTCCACATGAGGTGTTTCCGCGAGGCACCACTTAAAATTTGGACTTATTAAGAATTTTCATTCATCCTTTGTCTTGCAGAAAAAACCAATACCAGCTTAGAAATGGGAGATTATAAAATGCTAGTATTCCATAATCGCGAAAGCTTTAACTTGTTAGTACCCATTGAACTTTGTCTATCTATTTCAAGACATAAGTTGGGTTCCCGTTAAAGGCGATCAACCTTCATTCACAGACCTTAGCCCATTTCTTTTTCTTTAGAGATAAGTTCTCTATATAATTCTGAAATCATTAGAGAATATTTGTTTAGATAACAACATTAGAAAATATTTCTCTAGAAACAAAATTGACTTAATATAGTCAATCATAACTTTACATGAACGACAATTAACGGCACTTGTTTTGGCCAAAACATTTTATGAGTAATAGTTTCTCAACCATCTACAATTTGTCTCACGTAGCTTCTCAAAATATTCGTCACTGAGCTTCTTTCTAGTGCACATGACTATAGAACTCAAATAAGTCAATTTAAACTAAATCACCACTTGTTTCTTGGTTGCCCAAGACAACAACATCTCACAACATGAGGATTTACGTATGGACCCAAGATGAATCCACCAACTTGTGTAATTGTATTCTCTTAATACAATGGGATATTCTTTTAAACCAAAAACATCATGTCACTTGAAAATAAATAGTCCAAAAGAACCATAATTGTATTTTTACTCAATACAATTTCCATTTGTTATATTCTTCACTCAAGAATATGATTATGCATTTCTTAGAGTTTTAATTCTAAGATCACCATAACTTTTTCATCATCTCAAAGTTATAAGTTATCATTCATTTCTTTCCAAAAAATGAGTTATAGTATGACGAGCATTATTAACCACTTGTTAAATATTAATGCTACAAAATAAAGTTCCGTAATTTGGTAGATTTGAATTTCTCAAATGCATATCGTCTTCTAAAAATCTTATTTAGAAGGTTCCACGTGTTCATAGATAACAAAATGATGTACTCATAACTTGAAGTAAAATATTTTTGTCTCTCTAAATTTAGCAAATATAACTCATACATGATGCACCTCTTGTACCAAAAGATTATATTTCAATGTCTCGTAGAAGGCTCATAAATACCTCTTCAAGTGGCTAACCATTTGGATGCCAAAATCAAATAGCTCTCATAAATTAAAAAATAGACCAACTCTAGTGTTAAGAGTCTCATTTAAACAAAAACTCACTATCAACCTTAACAATGTACTATGCATAAAATATATCTTAAGCATGATCACCAAAATATCTCAAATAGTCAATTTGATGTTCTCAAAGGATATCTAATAACCCTTAAATTCATTGTTTCTTGCCGATTCATGCAATACTCAGTAATGGATCCAAATACTCAAAAATGAGCATCAAACTATATGTGTCCACATAAGCAGGTAAGTATACATTAGAACTGACAGCATGATATAAAAGTAAGAACTTTGATAAAGGAGATACGAACTTACCGGCGTTCCGCTAATTATGTTTTTATTCAATCAGTTCGCGTGATCATATGGCAAGATGTTAATTGAAACGACTTCCACTTCAACTACAGAAATTACCGTCTAAAAATTGTTGGAAAAATAGGCGTTTAAGTTGAAATGGAAGGTGGAAAAATAATCGATGCATAAAATCACGTTGATCACTAGACTTCAAAGCTCGATAATATCGATTCTTTTAGACAGTAATTCGCCCCCTTCTGGTATGAAACCACGAGTACACAACGGGTCAGGAATTATGCCTTCAGGATACGATGAAGCCCTTCAACAACTGCTTGGTTCAAAGTATGTACGCTTTGACCAAGACCAAGAACACTCTGTATTAATAATCTGATAATGCCAAAGAAAAAACCCGACTTCGAATTCGACAAACAACTTTGTATAAACAAATACCCAAGATAAACCTTCACACTTGATATGATGTAAAAGATGAGAGCAAGACAGATATAGAAATAGAATTTCGTTGTTTTGCTAACTATATCACTTCTATGATAGAAAAACCCAAGAATACTTTTACATTTGTCCATAAAAAAAGAAACTCAAGAGATAGAGAGAGAAGGAATTCGTTGGATACATATATATACACTGGTGGATTGGTTAAGTGACTTATTTATAGTTTTCAATTGTATACCATCTAATGGGTGCATCCCTTCACATTGGATATGTCCATGAAAAGAGATGTATCCATCCAATACCAACAATGGGAATTGTACCCCTTCCCTATTTTGAAAATATCCAACAATATATATATCTATTATATATAGCACAATGGTGTTTTTTGAGGTGAGCCGTTGATTTATCTCCGGATATTCGTAGCCTTTGGATTGTCATCTTAAACTTTTGATCCAACGATTCTAAAACATTTAAAAACTAATTGATAACTACCCACAATCAACAATCCCTAACTTTCTTCCTAAAATCTCTCTGGATCAAATACGGTTGAAACTACCTCACCCAAAACTACCCACACCCACGTATTTATCTTTACTTAGACATGACCAAACCCACCAAAACCATATTTATCTCCTTTATTCTCTCTACTTCACACGACTCTCTCTCCCTAAACTATATTTCTCACGCATATTTCTTTCTTTTGTACTCAGTCATATTTCATCTTTCTATTTTAAAATTCTATATTATTTTTACTATATATCTATTACTTTCTCATAACATAATTATAGAAAATCCGTGCCCATAGGGCACAGGCATACCCTAGTATATATATATATATATATATATATATATATATATATATATATACACGATTTATCTATTTATTTATTTATATTTAATCTATTACCAAAATAACCATACCTTTCATGTGGTCATTTGTTAACTCCACCTTCCTTAGTTCCTTATTAGAAAACACAAAGTGAAGCTGGCCGTAAAAGATGCAAAAGTCTTTTTTTTTGTTGCAAGAAGAAGCAAGTCTTTTTTTTTTTTTTGTTGAAGAAGAAGATGCAAGTCTTTGGTAGAGGAATAACATATTATTTGTTATGGACATTGCAATAAAGTGAGTCAACTTATGTATTGCTTTTCCTACACTAAATAAAAATTAAGAATAAATTTAATACTTACTTTATTTATTTTGTCGTTTTTCTGATATAAGCAACACAACAAAAAACTATCAACATCAGTATTAACATCACAAAAACTACAAAATACAGAAGTTTACTATCATTATTGTCTTAGCTACAAACTGTTAATTATGATGCCTTAAGATCTTATGAATTTGTGGTTTTGACTAAACGAGTAGGCAACCAACATCAAGAAAGAATAGTCCTTCGATTTAAACGAAAACATAGACTTAAACGAAGACATACGTATTACGACAATAATGTCTTAGGTAAAAGAAATTCTTATTTTGTCATTCTCTATAGTTGAACAAACATTTTTAGTGTTTTAGGTCGTTTTCTTGTTCCAGCCTAGGAAGGACTTTCGATTGGGAAAAAGGGAAAAAAAAACACAAGTTTCGACCAAAGCGGATGAATTTATCTATTTTTTCAACAATTTCTTGCAAAAATTACGTCATATTTCATCTGTTGTGGCTGTTTACATTTTCAGTGGTTTTGGTTGAATATTTTCACTATTTTCATTCATGAAATTTTTATTTTCAGTCGAAACTTCTTTACTGTAAATGCGCTTATATATTTTCTGAATCACATCATGTCTAATTAATTGATTTATTTTGTCTTCCTAGACCAAGGTTTTTGAGTCATTTCTTAGCCAATGCACAAGTAGTGGAAGCACACCTAACGTTGAATAGGCGAATGTGGAAGAAGGCCAACCTATCTCAGGATCGAATTTGACGCAATATTTTGACACGAATCTTGCATGAACTTTATCAATCAGTTCAGAAGATGAGGAATAGAACTTTTACCTTCCTTGCTTGTATTCTTCATTGCAAAATTGATAGTTCATGAAGTTGAAATATTGTTGCCAGAGTTGAAACCCTTGCAATCAATGATGTTTAATCCAGGAAAATGTAAGGAAATCAATCACTAACAAGAGGTATGAATCTCTTCTTTCTTAATGGGGATGAGTGTCGTGTTAATCAAGTAGGTTTAGAGTGTCCATCTTTTTTGATCGAGTACGATTTTAGGAGGAGGACGACATGTTTTTTAACCCAATAAATTTTGGAATATTTTAGAAACAAGTAAGATGAATCTCTGCCTGTACTAAAAGCACCGCTCTCCTTTTCTAATGTGTTGTCTCTACTAATTAGTGTTTTCTAATGTGCTCTCTACTAATTAGTGTTCTTCATGTACCAAAGACCAAGACATATCATCGGACCTTAAGCCAATATGAGCTCATTTTATTTTTTCCAAATTCTAGACAAAGTTCCAAGGGTCCACACCCATTCCTCTGCCTAAATTTGGGAGATTTAGGTTCTAGTGGCACCCCTATTATTGGTGACTGAGACAAAATGCTATCATTTCCAGTGGCATTGGGCCGGGCCGGGGCCTAGGGCTACTGCCGATTATGATCTGATCTGCATGTTGCTGAGCGTTTCTTTTACGACCTTAAGCATTCTAGACTGGTTCTAAGAGTGGATCGATCCCCTAAGTCGAGATCTCATGTTTGTATTCTTGTTTAGAATCTTTTCATCTCTTATTAAAGTCTCCTCATTTTGTACTGTTTGATTTCAGGTTTTAGTGGTCTGAGCCTGTGATCAAGTCCCTCCCAAAATTTTCAGGTTAGCTAAGGTTAACCTGGACTATACAACCTCAGTCATACCCTTAGTCGGCATCTATACCGTTGAGTCTCCCAGCTTAACTGACCAGCCAAGTCGGACCAAACAGAGAGGTAGTTGGTCGTGGTTGGCTCGGCCTTGGTTGAATAACAAACCCCACCAAGAACCACTTACTTGGACTGTGCTCCATCGAAATGGGCCAGTTGATTGATCCTACCCATCTACAACACAGTTTAGCCCATCATTCTAGAGTCTAGACCCATACACCCCATAGCTGATAAACACCAATACTAGTGTTATGTTGATAGCACTACTCCGTACCGTTAAAATTTAGGAAGTATTTTTGCATAATTTCAGAGACATCTAGTAATTTCTCAGACCCATCTTTACCATAACAAATTCTAGCTAAATATCCTCCATAGAGCAAGCAATGAACACCAAGCTGAAGCACACTCGTTCTTCTTTGTTCTTCAGAGGCCTCTGATGCTTCAAATCTGCAGCAACAAGAAGAAATTCTCCCATAATAAGAGAAATCATCATCTTTTCTACTTGCAAGATCAACAGAAGCCTCGAAATTGGGATTCTTTGGTGCTCCAAGCCAGCTGAAGTTGATAGGGTCCTCGATATATTGTAAGTAACGATGCCCATGAATCAAAAATGGCCAGACTGTCAGTGAAATACCCAAAACACAGCCCAGAAAAGCTTTCGAAATTTCTTCAAACTCTAATTGTTTTATTCTAGTTTCAGATTGATCAGTTAACAAAACTGTTTCCAACTTCTCAATAAACTTGCACTTGTTCTCTCTAAGATCGTGCTGAGATGTAAGAATTCCATTCTTTAGTTGAAGACTCAAGTTTGGACTCCATATCGGGCTTCTGACAAGATCAAGTAAGGACTCTCCAGCACTTATCCAGAAATGAGCAGCAACAGCAATCAAAGAAGACTCATAAAGGGAAAAGTGGTGGGTAACACCAGCAAGCAACAAGTAATAGGCGGTGCTAGTTTTGCTCAGCTCAAGAACCTCTGAAATTTGATCATCTAATCCTGAATTGAGAGCCCATAAGTTATTCGCACGAACTTTATACGCAGAAGATAGGGTAATAAATGCATTCAAAGAGAGATGATGCAAAGGGTGCAAATTGAAATTCTTCGGCCTTGACAGCATTTTTTCTTCTTCTGGTTGATTTTCTCGGACACTTTGTGTTAACAGGTTTTCTAGCTTCTCGCAACACGATTCAGGATCCCCGACTGATAAGTACTCAGCTATTATATCATCCACGTAATCGATTAACTCTTCGTGTCCTATATTTCCGTAGGAGTTATCACCTGAATAGGTGTTTGGCTTCTCCAAGTAGGAAGCAGCAATTTGCTAGAGAAGAACACCACATACAAATGTATCAATCCTCATAGAACTGGAACATTAGCGGTAAATATAAAGGTTAAAACTAGAAATAAAAACAGGAAAGGAAAAGAAAGCATAAATAGTGAATATTCAAAAATAGCATTGGTTAAAAGTAATTTCGTACTTGCAAAACACGGTCCACGTAAGACGGTGGTGATGCGATACATCTCTGGCAGCAACATATAAAGCGATATTTAGACCATAATTCTGAATGTCTAATTCCCTGCAAAGAATGAAGAAAAACATAAAATGCCAACAACCTAGAACAACGTGAATTTCACCAATGGTGATTGTGAAAAAGATAATAGCGAAAAAAGCGAAAACAAGAAGTAACCACTTTTAAACAAGTCAAATACCAAATGATAACCTCAAATATGCATTATACATATAAAATTGATGGCATTGCAACGAGAGTGGAAACCTCAAACCGAATATTATGACATGATAGTTTCATATTTGCTTACTGGAAGGCCACAAGAAAATGCACCGATGCGTGACGAATACAAAGCATAAATGTCTGAAATGTAACATAAGTGGGGAGGGTTATTTTCCACGATGAAACACATATTTGGTAGTCATAGACTCTTACAGTAAATTTATTACGAAACACCTTCTCCACTATCCCACTACCTTCACAGGGTAGAATGTTCGAAGATTCTTCAAATAACAATATTAAGTAAATGGGAACCTACGAATACTAGTTTAATTAACAAGCTTTTAAGCAATGTTTTTCCACTTTATTTGCAACCGAATGTCACGACATTCTTCATGGGTTCAGCGACAAACAAAAAAGAAAATGAACATCGCTTCAAAGAAGCAAAATCCTGAAATATTTGGACCAACATTTGCGAAGAATATCTTTCAATATGATGACGTAACAAAAGAGCTAGTTCAAGTACTTAGATTTCAATTCTATGTACAGTCTAGAGTTAAGGAGTGTTTGGCGTGTTTCTAAGATGCTGCTTTGTTTCTGCTAGATGCCCCTACTCAACATTACGAAGATACTCTTGAGTTTAATGTCTAATGAGAAGAGTAAATTGAGATGAATTCTGAGTCCAAGTTGCTCGGTCAACCATTCAAGAATGACGTTTCCTACTCTCTATAAACTATGCCCAACAAACAAGATATCTTCGTTTTGGATTGCTACGGGAGTGGTGAGAGTGACTAGCTAATATCCCGAGCACATTGTAAATCTTTGAGATGGGAGATAGGTAAGTTCGAGCCCCTTGGTCCCATCCTCGATGGGATGACTCCATCTACTGAGGAAGGTAGGCTCCGTTATTCCTTCTTATCCACAGGGAAGGGTCTCGGTTTAAGTGTTCTTATGATACCCTCATGAACTAAAACCCAAGACCTCATGAACTTCAGAGTGGGATATGAATCATCCGACCAAAGGTCCATTCCCCCATTTGCAAATTATGTAAATCATATACATCACCTTGGAATATATTACCTTAGGTTGCAACAAATCCGTGTATGTAATGCAAACTTCTTCGCCTTTTTTAATCTTCTTTATGCTCCGAACCACGATTCTTGGACCATAACAAATCCCTGCATTAACATTAAAACCATAAGTAACAAAACTACCAAGAATAATAAAAGCAAATTTAAGTTTTAGAAGATCAGAAATCAACCAAAGCTAACAATCACCATTGTTTGTTTTGGTTTCATCACAAACCCATGTCTTCAACTGCAATCAATCAATTATAACTCCCATAAGTGTCCTCCCTCTTCACAAAAACAGAGAAAAAAGAAAACTTGAAATCATGCATTATGAATTTCTTACAACATTCTCATGGCCAGAAGGGAAAATTCTCAACTTTGATTCATCAAAATCCATTGTTTGATCCGACCCATTTAAAGAAAACCGATAACAAGCATTAGGAGAGCAACTATGATTAATCCAAGAGAAATTTGGACCATAAACTGCAATACCCAGAGATCCTTGTCCATTAATCTGAACTTCTACAGCATTGGTTAGCACTAAGCATAATACCATCTCCTCCACCAAGTTACTATTTTTCTTCATCTCATCTTTGATTCCTCCATCTCTAATTCTCCTGGCTAGTGATATTAGTCTCCCACCCTCTTTAATTCTTGCTAAAACCTCATCTTCATCTTCATTTTCAAGTAGTATCAAATTCTTGTGATTAGTCATCAACCCATGAATTCTATCGTAATAATGAAGAAGTGGTAGATGATCATGTTGGAAGAAGAGGAGGAGGCGGAGGGCGGCGCGTAGGTCGGAGGTGTCGCCGGTCCAAGAGGTGGGTTGTGATTGGAGGATGGAGAAGAGTTGAGGTTCGCCGCTGGATATATGAATATAGGAGTCAGAGAGGGAGCAGGTGGAAGAGCAGTAAGAGAGGATGGTGGTGGTGGTGGTGGTGGTGGGAGTAGGGGGGGAATTGTTGTTGGGGAGAAATGGGTTGGTGTTTAGAGGAGGGAGAGGGAGGAAGCAGGAAGAACAGTGAGAATGAAGGAAGGAATCAGAGAGAGAGAAGACAAGGGGTAGGATTTTGGGGGTGAGATCTACTCCTAGATCGTCTATATCATCGCAAGCTCTCATCTCCATCTCTCTCCCGGAATAGGTTCCGTCAGGTAGTCCGCCGGCCTGAACTCTCAGCAGATATCCTATGTGGTTGCTGTGTGCTTCATCTTTCCGTCATTCACGAATCACAATCGTCCGAAGCATGAATCACAACAAAACAACGTAAGATTTCTGTCTAGAGTCTCTCTAGTTTTTATTGTTCCCTAACACTATTTTTTAATTTTTCGGTAGAGAACTGTATGATCAAAATTACAAATTCTTTTGACTATTATCCGCTTGTGACTGGTTGAATGATCTCCCGATTATGGGACAAATCGAGCTTACCACCAGCTTGATAATAAAATAGAATATAAAAATTTAGTTTTTGTTATAAACAATTCCATATCGTTGGTGACACGTAGTGTGGTGCTCCTATTAAGAGGTTAAACATCCTTCCCTACCGAGCCTTTTAAAATTGTGCGGCCCTGAAGTGCCAAAAACAAACAATATCACTAGCATCCCAGAAGGCTGGTATGCGTTATCCTAGAACACGTTATCATCACGATTCGCTCTACTGTGATGTGGTCTGAGAGGGTGTGCTTGTAAACATCCACAGAGCGTTCGCGAGACAGAGTGTGGTGACCCTCTTATGAGGCTAAGCACCCTTTCCCAGCGAGGCATTATAACATACCAAAGCAGGCAATATCATTAACAACCCAAAATATTGGTTTAGCATCATCCAACAACCAATTAATGAAATTTCGGTTGCAGTGGAAATTTCAGATCCAAAAGTGGATACATTTAGTGGAAATATTTCGGTCAATGTGGAAGTTTTACAAAACCACAAAAATAATAGAGATTTGTTGAAATTGTATATAACAATATATTTTATCCATCATGAAGCTTAAAGCCGCAGAAAAGATAACATTGTTATTATTATAGTATTATTATAGTTTAAAAGAGTTGATATGGCGGGTAAAAATTAGTAACGGATTTGTAACAGAATCAGTAAGTTTGAGGTGTAAATTGCAATCACACAGTCAGGTTGGGGGGTGAATATCAAATCTATAACGTTAAAAAGACTTCAAGCTAAAATAACTGAAAACATAAAACACGATGTACTCAAAAAGAAGTTTTAAGTGCAACTTCTGTAAGTGTCAAAGGCGTCTGCCTTGAGAGAGGTGTCTTTTACACTTATTAAGAGCGCCCTTAAAACTCCCCTAATAGTTTAGAGTCTTGACGAACGGAGTTTATTCTTCTTCTTCTTCTTCCTTTGGCCGCCGACTTTCTCTCTCTAAGGTTTCATCTCAAATTTTCGAATTTAGCTGTAATTTCATGGGGTTTCATGGAGAAGATTAAAAACAACGAAATAAAAATTAAAACAAAAAAGAAATCGAAAAAAATCCACCAAAAGATGGAGAAGAAAGGATGAAGGTCGGTTTTCATGGTTAAATTTTGATTATTTCGAAATCTAAATCGAAACGTCATAGTATTTCGACTGAAAATCTGCATGAAATTTCTATAAGTTATTTTCGTTTCCTAATCTGAAAAACCGACATATTTCGTCAATTTTGACCGAAATATGTCGATTTTTCATTTCTGGCCTGGTACAGTTTTAAAATACATAAACAAACAAATTTGATTTAAAGATACGTTTGGTACCTGTGAAAACATTTAGATGTGTAAACACTAAAGAACACCATTTTTTTCAAAACTTACATTTTCTATTGTTTTGGTACCCAATGAGAAAATATAATGGAAAATTCTTTAGGCATCCAACTTTATTGCTATTGTCAACACTTTACTTTTGACTTCATTTCATCCTCGTCTTCAATCGAAGAAAATTTTTATATACGAATTTTAGAATACTAAAAACTAGTTTCAAGAAAATTTCTGACTTCAGTGGAAGAAACTCCGATCACTAACGATTCTCACTCAAAGGAATACATTGCTCACATTTATGACTTCTTTAAAGAATTCTTCAGTTCACACTCTTTTTCAGTGGAAAAAAATAATTTTATCTCATAAATATGATTTTGGATATGGTTTCCGAGCGAGAGATTCTAATTTTCTAGAGAGAGGTGAAGTAACGAGAGAAGTGTGAGAGCGCGCGTTTTTGAGAATGTGGAAAATGGGTCTTCCCTCAATCTATTTTAGAGTAATTTTTGTCTCACTTTTTTTCATAAGAAATCAGTTTTCATACTTTTGAGACAAACCAAACCGTAGAGAACTGATTTTGCTGTGAAAAAACGATTTCCTACGTAACAAACAAACCCTAAATCAGGTTAAGGTAGTCATTGATTGCAAATTACTACACATTCATATAAGTTAAGAAATTTACAAGCCCAGTCCTTCTAAAGGCACTACCACTTTTTTCCACCCTATTCTATCCTCCAAACGAATCACCTCTGCTGAGACCCTTTCTTCTTCTCTTCATGGTCAATTGATGACTTCATATAAACAAATAAAATATCAACTCATGCAACTTTTCTCAAGGATATATGACCATTCTATAAGCATAAGAAATTCATAATTTTGATCATTATTGAAAGTTATTGTCTCAAAGTGCTACACTAAATTCTTTTTTTCATCATCTCAAATAAGTACAATTCTAAAATCTTAACAACTTCATCTTTTGATAATGAACTCAACAATCTACCTACCTACTCTATCAAGACATGAGAAAGTTACAATAATCTCATACATGATTTGGGTAATCAATTAGCAAACAACAATGTCGCTGATCTAATCGCCTTTCAGATACTCATGTCTTTCATGCAAATGATCGATATCGAATTTTTCGAACATCATCATAAACTTATGTTAAAAATCTTCATAATCAACTTCATAATAAACAAACTTCTTCGATGTTGTTAAGCTTTTATACGTCTCAAAGCGATATATGCTAATAACCTATAACCAACAAACATCAATACCAAAATACCAACACTCACTAATGGAGGAACTTCCCCTTCCAAAACCAATTTGCAGTTTACACTTTTCATGCTTCCATGGTGAGACGAATGTGAAGATGAACAACCTAATACGGGCGATACACCGCTACCTTGATCTCCGTATTGTATGCCGATAAAGAGTCTATAACAGTAATAAGTAAAAGATGTGTACTTAACCCAAGTTAGAACAACCGGGACTTTATGAACGTAAAACCCTCCGGTTAAAACGAAAGCTAACATCGTTACTGTTACTACCGTTGAAGCTTGTTTCGCGTCCATTATTGCTGCACCAAGTGCTAAACCTAATCCTTGAGCAACCATTACATAACCTAATAAGACTCCTAATGTTAATAAGAACGAAACAAAGTCGGGTCTCAAACCTGCCATCCAATAGGTTGCTGTGATAAATACTGTAGGAAGAATAAGTTCCATTGGAAGATCTCCCACTATCCGGGCCATGAAATATGTAGAAAGAGTGTACATACCCGAAGACCGTTCTTTCATGAAGATGGCTCGGTCTTGAGGGAAAGCGAAAACAGCATTGAATGAAGGAAGAACACCCCAAAAGATTGAAATGAAGAAGAGTAAACCTAGACGATCTTGAACATCGTGAATGCTAGAATGAAACCACATTGAACCTGCTAATATAGATGCTGCAAGTACTTGAAAGACTCTTAAGGAATTGAATGATTCATGTCTTCTTTCTTTTAAGCTTCTTTGAAGGAGAATTAAGAATTGGTTGAACCAACTAGTACTGTAATTCCCATTGTTGTTGATGGTGCTGGTGGTTCTATTGATTCTCCTTTTGTTATGTTCAATGAATTTTGGGCTTCCAAGGGCTATACTGCCATTGATGGTGGAATCAACACATGAAGCTCTCACCAATGGAGCTAAATAATTGTTGTAGGATGAAACTAGGGTTTGCCTCACGTCCGTTTTATCTCCCTCAATTCGACTATCTGGTTGATAAGCTCCTGAAAATTTGTAAACTTATCTCATTAGAACACTAAATAAGATGAGTGATGATCGATACGAGGAAAGCAATGTAAATTTAAGCTAAACTAATAGTCACAAGATCACATATATCTATACACAAACAATTATACTCAAATACAACCATGACATGCACTCAACATGCCTACTTGAATAAAAATAAACAACTGTTTGTTCAGTTAGTTGACGCTCCCTTTCACAAGGTAAAAGTGCACTTCGAATATGTGGATTATAGAATTTTCATTTAATGAAGACTAATAAATAGTGACTAAACAGACTTATAAAGCTTACGCAGTTCCAATGCCTTCGACGCAATCTCGTTTTTTGGTAGTTCTAGCGTTTTACGATAACTAAACATACAAGACTCGGCACACTTTCCTCCGAATATATGTTCTTTTCTCAAAATTTACCTTATATAACTTATTCACCTCTACCAATTTTTGCACTATATTGTTTAAGACAAGAGTATAGGGCGAACCCTCGCCCCATACTCTAATCCATGTTGTCATGTCGAACTCCCAACGTAACGAATGTTGCTTCATGGTTAAATGCTACATGACATGAACTGACTAAAACACTCTTAGAATTCAAACCTATATACAACTTGGCATTCACTAGGTATGTCAAACACTATCTCACAACTCATCTAGTTATTTTCTTTCTCTTATCCTTTGATACATCACTAAGAAACTTATTTTCAACTACAAAAGCAAACACTGAAAATGTATGACCCCAAAATGATAGGGTTGATCTTATCTTATTCAAGGACCACTTCATCCATCTAGTGTACCCACACATGCATCATGATTTTTTTTTGGTAACTAAATTTGGCCTGGTGGAGCAAGAGAGAATAAACAAATATGGTAAATACAAACACAAAAATAAGTGATAAGAAAATAGTGATAGTTTGGTCCCACTTCATCACTCAAATGGTTGTTTTGTATAGTAACCTTATCATCCATTTATTAAACAATATTTAAAAAAAAATGTCCACTACTCAGAAGCATGGCAGAGCCAAAAGCATACGATTTCCCTCTCTCTATAGATAGAGTAAGATTTCGAACCTCCAGATATACACATGCTACTACTCAACTAAATTGAACTTCAGACTTCTTTGTCTTTGTCTCTATACCATTGTGAATTTAAGCTTACCCCATCTTTTCATCAGAGTGATACACGTTACTACTCAATGAAGTCGTGGACTTCAGACTTTTCTGTCATTACCACCGTGAATTTATGCATTCTTTCTAGTTAATTTCTTGATTTTTTGGTCAACATTTTCAGCTTCTTCAACCACCTAATGTGGGTTGAATAGTCCACTGACATGAACTCTGACACTCGATTATATTAGCAATGAGTGGTGTTCTTAAGGTTGGCTTCCACTAAAATTTAATAAATTATTGAGAATAACTTTTTACTACTTTAATTGGAAAGGACGTTTTAACGTTTAATCTCAAAGTAGAAAATTCTAGCTAAATTATAGAAATAATTGAGAAACAATGACAATAAGAATAATTTACTTTAATTAATAATAAATAATATAATATAAAAAGAAATAAAACATCAAAGTTAAAGTATGGTTGAAGACCTTTTTTCTAGATAAAGACCTCAGATTTTTGGCTTATGTGTGCCTATTCACATGTCTAAGAACTCTAAAAAGTTTGGATGTCAATATGATGTTTTCTTTTTTAGGTTATTTTTATGAACAATTTTATTATTGATTTATGTTCAAATATGATGTTTTGGAGATCATGTGTTAAAGAATATGCTGTTAGTATCTTGAAATATTGGTCAAGATTTAGTCTCTTCTAATCAAAGTTAGATTGACTAATGATATTTTTGACTTTCTAGTGTGTGTGGTGCAGGGTGGGGAGAGTGGACCAGTTTAATCATTCGATAACCATTGAAAGATAAAATCTAAAGATTTAATATGTAGAAATATTTTTCTTCAAGTGCTAGACGTATTAATCTTACAAAATTGAGTTTTAGGTCGGTTACGTACTAACTCAACAGTTAGAAGATAGCTGAAAAAGAACTGGCAACTAGTTATAAGACTAGCGATAAGTTGTTTCTTCCTAATTTATCAATCCACAAGTTCTCATCAACTCAAGAATAATGTTAGAGGACAAGAAAAACTAAGCAGACTCGGGCAAAAATCTTATGTTGTTTGCTGTGATCCGCAGTTCACAAGATCAAAATGATCAGAAGTATAAATTAGATCAGACCACATAAGATTTCTGTCTAAAGTCTACCTAGTTTTTTTTGTTCTCAATATCTTTTTGAGTTGATACATATTGCTTTTCGCCCTGATATTCAAAGCTAGAGAATGGGTATAGTACTGCAGATCTACTTCAAAATGGGGGCATAAATAGCAATACTACACATCATCTCTATCGTCCGTCTCGCCTAATCTGGTTTCTCTATATTCCATTATTAATACTATCTCTTTAGGAGACAAAATGCCCCAGAAAAGATGCTTGAGGTGCCGTCACCATCTTCATCTTTACTATATAAATAATACGATATCGTGAAGAAAACCCAAAAGAAATTATAAAAAAGAAAGGCGGTCCAATCTCATATACTTGTTTAATATTTCAGACACTATTTTATGTTATTTGCAGTGTTGTAAAGGCTTTAGTCAAAGTGTTCCCCACCAACTTATACAAATTCATAATAGCAAATAAACAATAAGTGTTCTTTGTGTCTACTTTTACTTAACTTTTTTCTTTTTAACATACCCTACCCTTAAATTCACCAATTATTTGTAATCAGGATATTTTAGTTTAATATACGAATATTATGACATAGTGCACCTTCTAGTACTATTTGACATCTGTTAGCTCTTTATCTTGTTATTAGGTAAGAGGAAAAGTATATATTTTAAAGACAAAGCTAACATCAATTATATGATGGGGACTACCCTCCTTAAAAGTTGCATTGGTATAAAATTTTCACGAGTTTCTATCAAGCTCTTACGTTCTATATTCATATCACTAGCACACATATGGGTACGATATCGTTTGATGTGATATCAGTTGATGTGGAACTATTCTCAATCATACGATAAAGATTTATAGACTCTGTGATCAACTTTGTGATCATTGAGACTATCCCTTGGTCTAAACATGAAATTAAGATTTGATGGATAATGGGAGTCCCAATTACAAGGGGGGTTACAAGTGGGTAGGGTAGAGTGGTAGACATTAATCCCACGTGGCATGAAGGGTTAGTGTGGTCGGCCACCTAAACCCACCTGAGTAGTCATTAGTGTTAAATGGAACAATATCCATGGAAAAGAAGAAAATCAACTCACAACAAAAGGAAAGAGAAGAAAAGAGAGTGAAAAGGACAGACTGTCTTAGAGACAAAGAGAGAGAGAGAAGTAACTAGAGAGAGAAAGAGTAACTAGAGAGAAACTAGAAGAGAGAAAAAGGAAAAGTGGGTGTCCCACAACTCTGCCATTAGATTTTATAGGACACGTGGAGAGCAATATCTAGCAATTCTTACCCACTAAAAATATCAACTCAATCTCTCTCCACCATATATGTCTTTCATTTGGATTCTTTCTTTCTCTTTCTCTTTCTCTCTCTCTCTCTCTCTCTCTCTCTCTCTCTCTCTCTCTCTCTCTCTTAAGATCAACCAAAAGTAATGCCCTCCATTCACGATTATTCAACTCTTTTTAAGAATGTTAACCTTCTTATTATCCAAATATTAAATCTTAATGGGTACTAATTACTTTTCTTTTGTGGTCTACCTTTTGTTCTTAAATCTTAAACCCTAGATGAATCCTATATGGGGCAAGACATTATTTATGAGTTTTATCATGTTATCTCTTCTTGGTGTTCAGATCTTTCTAAAAGAATTTCTCAAAATTATAACCCAATAACCCCTTAAAAGAAACATGAATTCTTGTGGTGTGGGAAACTCTTCCGAGAATGCATTAACTTTTACACTTTTTCAGAACACTAAGATTAATGAGTAAATGCAGACAATCATACATCATAACAATGAAATGTGCTCATAACTGCTATAAAATTGTAGACAGTTATACACACTAAATGCCATACAAACTACTCTACGTACTATTGTCTGTACCTTTCATAGCACAATGACGTACAATAAATTATAGATTTCATTGGTAATAAGCTTTGTATTATGTGATTTAAATGTTTATATAAAGTTAGTTTAGTTCTTATGGCTTTTCCTAAGTTATCATAGCTATCGAGGTTTCATTATGTGTCTTAGGTTGGTTTTGACAATTTTTTTCTTTCTTCCACAAACCTATAATGTAGTGATCTTTTATTTTCTATTGAAGTTACTACGTAGAATTGTTATAGAGGGGTTGATTAGTAGAGGCTTTTCTAATAAACGTAATTACAATATAACACTCTCTAGTCACAATTTGGGCGGAGATATGTTCACGAACAAGATTTAGTCTCTAAATCCTGTCCTGCTACATATCTTTTCGAGATTTAACTGAAACTATCAGTCTCGAAATTAAAATATTTAAACAAACAAATTATATTTTCACATCATACACTATATGCATGGTGATAGTATAAATAAAGGATAAGAATAAATCAACAGTCAACAAATAATATCTAGGGATCAAAGTCCAAACCATGTTTTAATCTATAATTAACCAAAGAATAATCACTACGTTAGAATATTAATTTTTCTAAAAACAGAACAAACATAATTTTAGTGGAGCACTAGTTGAGAAAGACAAAGCAGCAAATAACAATCAACAAAATAAACACAATTCCACCACTAACAAAACACCACGTGTTAATTATTTTTCTTCATGGGAGTTGGGACCCACATTGTAACTATCACACATGTTGATCTACCTAGGACTTGAATCGGTCACTCAAAATCGCTTATGTTGACTCAGTGCCGTCTATTGGTTGAAGTAGACTAGTAAAGTGTTGTTCCTATTTCCTAGTGAAAGATCAAATTGATTATCGAGGCGAGTCAACTCGGAAGAGTTCTATGTGTAAAGCCAAGACAGTTAACTCGCCTGTACATACAGACCTATAAAGTTGTGAACTAGGACGATCACGACCTAATTACGAGGGTTTAAGTGTACAAATGATTCATTGTTTGTATTTGGAATTTTAAATCATTATAAAATATTTTGTAGAGATAAAAAGTAGGTATTAGTACGTACCATTAGCGAGATCGAGAAGGAAATCAGCAGGATTCATAGGAAACGAAGGGTTGAAACCGATAGAACCGAAGTAATCCATAGCATTTGAAGCTTTACCAAAATAAATACACCTTCCCTCACAAAGAACAAGAACCGAATGAAACATTTGATAAATTCTACTACTTGGTTGGTGCATTGAAGTCACAATTGTCTTACCCTTTTGAGCCAATGTTCCTAATGTCAACATCAACCGATGAGCCGCTGTCGAATCCAAACCAGAAGTGGGTTCATCCAATAATAACAAACTAGGGTTTATCAACATTTCATGTCCAATACTAACTCTTTTTCTTTCTCCTCCTGATATACCTCTTATAAAACTATTACCAATAATTGTATTCTCACATTTACCCAAACCCAATTCATTAATTACTGATTCTGCCACTATTATTTTCTCTTTCTTTGTTAATGAATTTGGTAACCTTAATAATGAACAGAAAATTAGGGTTTCTTTAACAGTTAGATGTGGGTAAAGTACATCATCTTGTGTTACAAATCCTGTTCTTCTTAAAATGGGTTTTGTTAATTTTCGACCGTTGGCAAGAACTGATCCAGTAAAACAATTCTTGTTTAGTCTACCTGCTATTGTATTTAGAAACGTTGATTTTCCACTTCCTGATGGACCAAGAACGGCTAAGATTTCACCTGGTGATACCATTCCTGTGATTCCATTTAATATCATTTTCTCCTCACTTTGATGATGAAAATTATTTCCACCACCTATGATTTTGTTAAGGGCACCACTGGTGTTATTTCTCTCAAGCTTTAAATGATAACAGACGTCAATAAACTGCAAAAAAAAAATAGAAAGTCAACGTTAAATTCTTGACTTTTTTTTTTCTTTAACTTGGGTTATAGTCAACTATATATATAAATACAAGATTTGATTGAATTTCAATATGGGTATGAATAAAAATTGAATTAAAATGAAAAATGAGAGTAACCCAAGTTGATTAAATACCTTAAGAGTGATTGGGTAGCAAGAAGAGATGAGAGAATCCAATTCTCTATGGTATTTTGATGATCTTTGAGTTGAAGATGAATCATTGTTGTTAGTATTTGAAACAATAGTTGGTTGTGTGCCTTGATCAGCCATGAGAAAGAACTAGGTAGCTAGTGTGAGAACGGAGAAATAGAGTTTTAGAGAGAGAAAGGTAAGAGAGGAAAGTGTATATAAAGCATTAACAAGTGATGGTTAGAGAGAGAGAGAGAGAGAGAGAGAGTAAAGGAAGGAATGGGAAGAGATGATGAGTGAAGGAAGGGGAAAGGAGAGAGTGGTGTATTTATTTAGTTTTTGGGTATCAATGCTTTCCACGTCAAACTGAAACGGCAGTACTATAATTGCTACGTGGCAGCTCTATGTAGAAAGATGGCACTCTTCAAACTAATTTAGGAAAGGTTCATGTATAGGAACTTATATATACTGTTAAGGGGCACATAATCTTTTTTAGCTTTTCTACTTTGGTGTCTACCCAAGACAAACTCAATATCACTCTTCCTTTTGGTGGATACTTTGCCAGATCCTGAAAAACCTTCTCGGAATAAAGACCTAGTCAATCAAGTTAACTCAGAGGGTGCCTATGCACCTTTGGAGAAAAAAAAAATCTTTATTAATATCACTCTTCCTTTTGGTGGATACTTTGCCAGATCCTGAAAAACCTTCTCGGAATAAAGACCTAGTCAATCAAGTTAACTCAGAGGGTGCCTATGCACCTTTGGAGAAAAAAAAAATCTTTGAAGAATAAAGATTTTACTGAATAGATATTGATCTAGGGACATTTTTTTTAGTCTAAAAATTGATTTGATCAAACATTGCTCCCTAATCTTCATTTTCTATCTACATATCTCTCGCACTCTATTTCTTTCTCCTATTGCTCTCTTTCTCCCTCACTGTCTCGCACCATTTTTCTCTCGTTCTTTTATTTTTTTCCCTTTTCTTTTGTCAGTCTCTCTCTCGATTCCTCATTGTCTAACTCTTACTATCTCTCTCTATTGTTCTTACTATCTATATCTCTCGATCTTTCATTATTTTTCTCTCTATTGCTGTCATGATTTTTGTCTCTCGATCTTTCACTGTTTCTCAACTAATCTCTCATTGTTTCTCTCCCTCTCTCACACATACACCGCTTCGTCAAAAGGAAGTGTTCCCTTCGTCGAAACCTGACATCGAAGAGGTTTTCTGGTGAAACCCTCCACAAGGATTTCGTGGCCACAAACTCTGATTTCCAAAAAGAAATCTATACAGACCGAGAGAGAGAGAGAGGGAGAAAGACTGCAAGAAAGAGAGATATAGACTACGAGAGAGATATAGATAGTGAGAGAGATATGTCTACAACGGGAGAAATAATGAGAGTGATCTACAATAAGAGAGAAAGAGAGAGAAAGATCTAGAGTGAGAACAACAGAGATAGTCAACGAGAGCGAGAGAGAGAAAGAGAGAGGGAATGAGGAAAGAGAATACGAAAAAACAAGAGAAAGACAGAGGGCAAAAGTGAGTTAGATAAGAGAGGAAAGAGAAGAAGTGGCAATGGTGGTGGCCAGAATGGTGGTGGTGGGAAGTTGTTGTGGTGAAGGTGATAAAGAGGATGAAGATTAGGGAACAATGCTTGATCAAGTCAGTTTTTGGACTAAAATAAAATATTCCCCTGTGAATATACAAAAAAACATGGATTCCCTAGAAAATTTATTCCCCGAAGATTATTCTTTATTCCCCAAAGCCGAGACCTTTTTTTAACTAAAAATTTACATGATTGTGTTTTAGGACTCTACTCTTCCTCTCTTCATGTCTTTTTTTTTCTCTCTCCCTCTCTCAATTCATTTAGTGTTCAAATCTTAAGACTCCCTCATGAAAATCGAGTATACAAATCAATTTTCAATTAGACACTGATTACTTCATCTCGAACCCCACAAAGATTGGTTTGTTCTCTTTTTAATTATAAGAGTGTTCCTAAATGTTCTTCAATCTAAAAGCTTTAAAACTAAAATCAAAAACCCATTTCGCCAATCAAGTAAAAAAACTCGTAATACCAAGTTTAAATTAAGCAAAAAATATTAACTAGAATCATAAAAGTATTGAAGGAAACAGACTCTAAAACATAACCAATAAATGAAGCGAGAGCGAGAACAAGACAGTGAGAAAGAGAGAGAGGGAGAGAGAGAGAGAGAGAGAGTGGGAGAGAAAAAGGGAGGGAGAGAGACAATGAGAGAGAAGATATGAGAAGATGGAGATTAACGAGCAAAAACAAAAATTTTATTTTTGGACCTAAATGAAGATGCCCTCCATGTCAAATCTTGTTGACCAAAGTCTTTACGTCCCGGTGAATTTTCTTTATGCCCCGAAGCCGCAACCTTAATTTTTGATCTCTTCTTAATATACCTTACAACTTCATCTTCATTTTAACCGTGGTTTTAATTTGGGTATCCACAATATTCTCCAGACAATAAAAACTATGGTTTCGTGAAATTGTGTTTTGAGACAAATCAGTTTGCTTGTTTTTTCCACCTAATCTTCAACTCTCACTTCCACTGCCATTTTTCTCCCTCTCTCTATCTCTCATTTCTCTCTCTCTCTCTCTCTCTCTCTCTCTCTCTCTCTCTCTCTCTCTCTCTCTCTCTCTCTCAGGAGATGGAGAGAGAGAGGGAGGAGACAGAGAGAGAAAATAGAAAGAGAAATGGCGGCGATGGTGGGCGATCAGTGGTTGAAGGTGTGAGATAAAGATTAAAAAATAACACAAACAACTTAATTTTTGGACTCAAAATATATAAGTTTGCTTAAATATAATCTATCAAAGTCTTTATTCTCTGAAGAATATTTTGGATGCCCAAAATCCGGCCTTATTTTATTCACAATCGCCGCACCCACCGCCATCCTCTTCTCCTTCCTCCCTTCGTCTCCATGACTCAATCTTTTCTCTTCACTCTCTCTTTCCTTCATGTTCATATTCTCTCATCAATTCTTTTTTAACGACAGAAGAAACTCATGTTGTCGGCAAAGAAGGGCGGAGAGACAAAAGAAAACTTATAAGAGTATGTTATTGTAGAACTAATATACGAAGAGTTAGGGACTGCATTGTAAGATGATGTCCCTATAGAACTAGTGTCCCTATATATGAAGGAAGGTCCCTTTATAAACCACCTTATGAAAACCTATATCTTCCCTCCATGTCTGTAAAATCTCTCAAATATCTTCTGTCTTTAATTAATTTCTTTCTTTCTTTCTTCTCTCTTACTTTTAGAATGGGTAACTAAATGAAGTGGTAACTGGGTGGCATTTACTTCATTATTTTGTTAGAGTTCCAACTTCCAACCCAACTCAACAAAAAAAAAAGTAAGAGAAAGTCAAGAACCCCACTGAAAACACTGAAGAAAAAGTGGAAGATGAATATAAATATACTACTAATAAACTAATAATTTAGTATTTAGAATGAGAATTAAGTCAAAATTAGGATGCAAGAAAGGGTAGTAGAGATGAGTATGAAACATTGAAAATGGGTCCTCTTGCTTTTCTTTTTTCCTGGGAGGAAGAAGAGGAAAAAAAGTAATGACGTGTGTCGTTCGAACACGGCTCATGCCCTCCTAGCTAGCTCTCCTTCACAAACAACGTGCTGCCCATTCCCCCTTTTCTCTCTCTCTCTCTCTCTCTCTCTCTAACTCCCCTCTTTGTTATCTCTCTTTTTTTCTTTTTCAAAAAAGATGATGAAGAGAGAGAAAGAGAGAGAGAGAGAGGGATTTATCTTCAATGAAACTAGCTATCTAGGTTAACACTTGTACCTTCCTACTACCACCACCACCACCACCACAACATACCTACACATTAACTTTCTCTATCTACATCTCTTTCTTTTCTTTTACTTTCTTTAAAAAGGTGAGCTTCCCAAATTACATATGTAAAGTTCCTAAAAAAAAAAATTACATAAGCAAAGTGGTGTTGATCGTGGGAGTGATGGTGGGGTGGTCATTTCTTGTTAGTATGTTTTTAAAACGACAGAGGGTTGCTTGTGTATATCCAAAGTCTTTTTCATGGGAGACAAACACTATCACTAGAATTTGTCTTAGTATTTCAAGTGTCCCAAGTTGATTTAGAATGGCATTCTTATTCAAAGACTAAGAAAATGGTCTAATTCAAATAATCTTAGAGATAGTAACAAATTTTTAGAAATAAATGTCATTTTCAATTTTTAGATTGTAAAAAGTAATTGTGATGGCTTTATTTCAAGTGTCTCAAGTTGATTTGAGATTAGCATTCTTAGTCAAGACTAAGAAAATGGCTTCATTCAAATAATCCTAGGGATAATAAGAAATTCTTAGAAATTAATGTCGTTTAAATTATTGGATTGTAAAAAATAATTTGGCAGTCTATCACTAGATATTAGTGGTGGTCAAACTTGTCATTTCGTGGTGGAACGACACACTGGTCAGGCGTGGTGCGGCAAGCACGCCATGCCAAACACGACATTAGAGCATGTTGTGTTGTATCGTGCCATGCCAAAGCTTTACATTTTCGGATACGACATGGCACATTGACACGGTACAATCTGTGCCGCGTTTGGCGAATGGACGTGGCGTGTATACTAGCCACGACCCAGACTTAAGCCTTAGAGGAAAGGGAGGGCCTCCCTATATAATCCTTCCCCTTCTTCATCCTCTTAAATCAAATGGATGTAAGACCAAAAATTAAAATAAATTTGGTTTCCGTCGCGTTCTATGGACGCGACATATCCCTCTTGATTAAAGCCGGAGATGGCATTTGAATCAAATTACTAAGAAGAACTCTCTAGAGATGAAAAAAAAAACTGAGAACGATTAGTAATAAAGATCATGTCTATTTTAGAAAGAAAATAAAAGACAAATGCTAAACAAAGCTGCATAATTGCTTCATAAAGCTATTTGCTAGACACAATCATTTATTTTTTATTAAATTGCTAAACAACACCAAAGATCGATTTATTGGTTTTATCTAGCAAATAATCTTTTGAATCTGAGGTTGCTAAATACAACTATGTTTTAACTTCCCCAAATTATTTACTAGACAAATTTTTTTTCTTTTATTAACTTACTAAACAAAAATAAAATTGGTTGTATTAGTGTTATCTAATATTTTTTTTAAAAAAAATACTTAAACGTGTTATAGGTATTAAAAAAATATACATTATTTTGATGTAGTATGATTTTATGAAATATACATTATTAAGGTTTAAACTAAGCTTTAAAAATATACATAGTGATTTTATGTACTATGATTTTTACAGCGTGGAATGCTCTGATTGGAATATAATATTTTTCAGTTATTTGTTTATATTTGGTTAACTTTTTAGTTTAATGTTCGAATAGATTTTATTTATGAATAATTAATTATGGTAATAGAAATTTGAATTTTGACAAAAAATTTGATTATATTTGATTTTATTTCTTTTAGTGTTGGATTTAGCAATTTAAGACAAAATTCAATTAATTTTATTTAGTTATTTTGTGTAATAATTTTTTTAGAGTTGTGTATAGAATGGAGGAGAGATTCGGTTATACTTGATTTTTGGTGGTGTTGGTTAGCAATTTATGACATAATTTTAGTTAGTTTTATTTAGTTATTTTTGTCTAATAGTTGTCCTTAGCAAAATTGAAGTTGCATATAGTAGCATCCAAATAAAATTACTAAGAAAACCCCTCTGGAGATGGAAAAAAGACAAAGAACGACTACTAATAAAGATCATGTCTATTTTGGAAAGAAAATAAAGAAAATAAGGGAGAAGAAATAGGGAATATAGTAACCAACTCACAAAGAAGTTCTAAATCGTAAAGAAAGTCGTGGGTAAAAGAAGTTCTAAATCGTAAAGAAAGTCGTGGGTAAGGAGAGAAATACGTGGGTAGTAATTATTTTAGAGATATTCTAATCAATTTTGATCCATTTACACTAATTCCCTTATATTTTGATTTAATTTACACGAATATGATTTTATACCAGTGGTCGGATGTGATCTTTATCAAAAATCTAATGAAAATGAACGACCAAAGTTATACCTCACATAACTGACTGAGTTGCTTCAATATATCGGATGAGGCTAGATACCATTAGTCAGTTAATGAACATCGACATTGGCAAATCGTGTGTCACTCCACCACTTTTTCTTTTAAAAATGAAATTTGGTAGCCAAATTGTCCCAAACTTCACCTTATTTAAAAAGAAAATTATACATGGGCTATAGCATATGCATTTTACTTAAAACTTAAATTTTCAATAATCCATAACTGTTTTTAGGTAAGTTTTAGATTGTTACTTTATTCTCATTTAAGTAAGTTTTAGATTTTTCATTTATTTTGATTTAGGTAAGTTGTTTCATAAAAACTTGTTCCATAATCTATATGATATATATTTTAGGTAACTTTAGGTTTTCAATTTATATTCTTTTAGTTAATTTGTCCTATAATAGTTAAGAAACTCTTTATATTTGTATACTTTTTTAGATTAAATCTAATTAAAACAAAATATAAATGTTGAAAACCAACTCGATCAGGCTTGGGTCTAGTGCCGACTGTGCCGGTCCTGAGTTGGGCCAAGGTTACAGCCAACCCGGGCCCGACTCAACCCATTCCGAGACTATTCTGACCCGAGTTGCTGGTTGGACCCAACCCGACTCGATAAGCACCACTACCTTTCTGACTTGGTCTAGTGAGGCCTATGATTGGGATAAAATAATCCCAGCGTACACCTCTTCTTCTTGGTCACTAAGATTGTGGGGCGAAAGAGTTTGAACTATCAGAGACACTTCTCTCTCTCTAACTTCTAGAGAGAGAAAGTAGATCTAGATTGCTCTTCCTGGAAAATCAATTTTTGGAAGCAATCGACGGTGGAAGGGTGCATCTCGTTGATGGTTCTGACTCATCTTTCTCAACAATCGTTTAATACTTCTTTATTAATTATCAAGATTTTTGTTGTTTCAAGTTTGGTTCCAGTGGACTTCTGTGGCTTGATCTTTTGTTTGGAGGAAATGGTTTGCCCAACCTTCAAGAAGGCTTCTACTAAGTTTCTTCTTGATCATGTTTCTTCCGCTTACTATTTCTGTCTAGCACATGATTTAGGCAACTTATCCAGCGAGAAGTCACAGATCGGGTGAGGGATTGGATTTTGTAGGTTTTGAATCTAAACGGAGATGGGGTTTGACAATTGATTTTTCCATGAATGCAAACTTTTAGATCTGAAGAACTTATAAGAATCAACCTACAGTGGAGAAGAGAGAGTATTTAGTAACTCTATATATTTAGTACAATAAAATTGGCGGTTCTTCAGTGGCGGCGGTGACTTCCTGGTAATGGCGGTGGTGGTTCACTCGGCTGTGGTACTTTTTGTCTTAGTTATATTTTTGTTGACCTTTAGGGTCTTTTCATTCTTGATCTTAAGGATCCTTTCATCTTTCGACCTTAGGGTCATTTCATCGAGTCTGTGTCTAGTCAATTTCTCTCCCTTCATGAGGCACTTTACATTTGAAGGTACGTAACTCTCATGTAGTTCTAAGAAAAATAAGAATTATCATCCATGTAACATTGTGATTGTATCACTTATAAATGAAAAATGGTTTCGCTTGGTTTCAAAAAAGAAAAGATTGTGGGACGAAAGAGAATTAAATTTTGGAACTTAAGAATCCAACCTCCAACCTCTTACTCGTATATATAAAAGGGAAGTTGAAAGCCATGAGAGGGTTTATTCAAGTAACCCCTCATCTAACTTCTTTTCTTAATTTAGTCCCACCCACGTGGAACTGAAGGAAAGAGGGGAGAACTTGCTTGACTGACCCCTCAACATTGGCTTGACTGACCATGTGACATGGTCGTGACTGGCGGGTTAGGGACGACACTAGTTGTGGAGGACGATGTTGTTGTTCTTTACGAGTTGTAATTGGCTGGTTCGGGAACTTTAAATCTTAGACCAACCATGCCTAGGTTGACCTGTAACGGATCAACACAACATGATGCGAGTCATTTAATGTCGTGTTGCCTCATAAATGGGTCGTATTGGTCTATTCATGGGTCGAGACGACTCGTTGGTCACCACTACCAGATATTTTAGGGGATAATTCTATTTTGGCCTCTTAAAGGTGACCAACTTTTATTTTGGTCTTTTTTATTTTTTCTGTCAGTGAACTGTAATTGTTGATTTATCTTTTCTTTTATACCCCTCTCTTCAAAACTCTTTTCTTCCGTATCTTTTGTCACTTTCTTCTTGCTTGCCGTCGGAGGTCTGTCGATCACTAGCTGACAACCATGATTAAAAAAATCTTCTTCTTATTCTTATCCTATCTTCCCTCCTCCAACCACAACCACTTCCTCTGTCCAACCACCATACCTCCATTATCACATCTCTTCTCTCTAACAATTTGTTTTCTCTCTCTTTGTCTCTCCAATATTCTCTTCCTCGACAATAGAGAGAAAGAGAACCTTCTAGCTAGAGATTCATGGAAACCTTACTTCGAAGGTTTCGTTAATAGAACCCTAGATCGAGGGACTCTTCTTCTTATCTCGCTCTCTTTCTCTCTATGTTCTTGAAAAATGACAATAGAAATACAGAGAGAAATCAGGAGACAATGAAACCAAAATAGCAAGAAAAAAGTTGCGAGAGAAGAAGAGATCGAAAGGGAAAAGGAGAAAAATAAGAAGAAATGGAGGAGAGATGGTGGTGGGTAGTGGCAGATCTAGGATTTTCATCCAGCAGAACTAAAATCAGAGTTCAAAATTTTCAAGTACAAATATGTTATCAAATAAAAACTTTTGAGAAATCTTGTTTTCCCCCTATACAAACACTTTCTTTGGTTTCTTATTACTACTTTCATTAGTTTTAGGTAAAATTTACTCACTCTCTCTACCATAACCCTGAATTGAGGGTTCCGCTGAAATATTTGATTAAGAGTTCGACCCGAACCCTCGATCGAAGTTTAGTTTCAGTCGAACCCTCGGTCGAGGTTTAGTTTTAGTCGAGCCTTTGATCGAGAGTTTTGTCTTTCTTTTTCTCTCTACAATAGAGAAAGAGAACGATGGAGAGAGGAGAGATAGATGAACAGAAAGAAAAAGAGACAAAGAAAGAACAATATGGCGTGAGGGATGCTCTTTTATGTTTCCCATTTGACATTTTCTTTTCCAAAATAGAGTAATAGGGGTGAATGCCCACTTTCGAACCAATCAAGCTAATTGAGCACTGTGTTATTATTATGACCAGTCAACTATTGATTATTTTCCTAGTGGTCTAAAATTTTGTTTTAATGTGTTTCTCCGAAAGCGAGGGTAGGTTATAGCCTACCCTAGCCCTACAGTAAATCCGCCACTGGTGGTGGGCGGCGAAAGGAAGTGGTGGAAGAGAGGAGAAAATAGAAGAATAATATTTTAAATGATGGTCTCGCAGATGACTGGCCGACTGACAACGACCAACAGAAAGAAAGTTACAATTGATAGGGAGGGAAAGAGTTTTTACGAGAGAAGTAGAAAAGGAAAAGATAAATTAGCAGTTAAAGTCGACTGGCTAAAAAAATCAAATGAAGACTAAATGGTCATATTTAGACAACCATCTTCTGAGTTGGTCATCTTTTAGGGGCCAAAATAGAATTATCTCGTATCTTATACGTGACCACCTTAAAGCATGACATGGCGTGAAAACGAGCAATCTCTATCGACACAAATTTTTCTTTTTTATGCAATGACTGTTTATGATTCTTATTGGGGGGCCCTGTGACCTATCTGATGACTATTTATGTGACGCTGAAATTGAAGCTAACTTCACTTTAAAGATTAAAGAGTTTGTTAGGTTTAGATCGAGTGAAACTGAAATTTAAGTTCAGAACACCTTCTAGATTTGGATATATCCACAAGAGGCCAGTCTACTAACTTCCAAGAGAGTCTTCAAATATATGTAACATCTTTTTAGGAACTTTACATATTTAAGTTAGAATTCATTGTATATTTTAGAAAAACATTGACTTGTTGTTGTTGGCCTGAATTTATATTTGGGAAATGATAGAGTGACTTAGAAATTGGTACTTAGAGGGTGACATATTTCCTCATTTAGAAATAAATGCGGTCCCCACCGTAGTCAAACTTTGAAAAAACCTTGTCTTTTAGTGATTCCACATCAGCTGGGCACTAAAATGCCCAAAAAAATTTGGGCTCTCTAGCATCTCCCTTTATATTTTGAGTTAGAATTTATTGTGTATTTTGGAAAAATAAAAATTCATATTTTCTTTTGCGGAAAAGGACTATAAGCAGTGTGGGACTATCTTCGGATGCTACAAATCACGCATTCACCCACTTATTATTGGGCTTGGACTTTTATCTTCTCCAAGACTGAGTTGACATCTATAGGCACCCCTAAGATTGTATTGTAGGCCACTATGGAATGAGACTGTTTAATTATCGGAGTATTAAATCGCCTCCGTCATAGCTATTAACTTCACAAAAAGTAACTATGATAGTATTGTTCTCATTGTACTGATATATCGTCCCCCTTTTAATATAATAGAGACAAATTAATGAATTTCGTAAGCTCAAATTAATGGTGTTAAAGCGAAATGAGTTAACTAGTTATCCGAGCATTCAAAATGAAAAATATATAGGTTCTGCTTCTGAGTCGTTCAATAACCAAAGAACTTTTTAGAAGAAACAGTAAGATGATAATGTTACAAGCAAAGTAGATATGTAGTAAGACTCAAGTTTAGGTTTCTGAAAGATTCATATTGTGAGCATGAAAATGCAAACCCCGGAGATTTTTACCAATTTAATGGATTCTTTGATTGTTGAAGTTTTGCAGCATATGAACTTTCCATCTCTTCCTGCAACATGCAATGAACATGAGATTCAGAAGTGTTCCCTATAAAGGAAAATAACAGCCAGCACACGAGACGACACTATAAAAAGTCGGGAGTTTTGTTGCTATGAAGATCTAGAGCCAAAAGAACTGCGCTTTTGGTAATGGGTTTAGATCATTTGATGAAAACGTGGGTGACAAATAAACAAATCATCCATTATTTGTTTTAGAAATGTTGTTGCACAACCAGGAAAAAAAAAACACTTCGGATTTCTCGTTTCTTTCTCTCATGATCCATGATTGAAGTTGGTGAATATAATTCCTCCTATTTCACAAGTCAACGATTTAAATCCACAGTAAAAGAATGGTTGTTTACCCACTATAAACGCGGTCACAACTACCAAAATACACTAAAGCTTACAAACTTCATATGCCCCAGGATCCCCGGCTAATCCTCATGAAAAGCCATGTGCTGACATGTTTATTGTTTCGCTAGTTGTCGAAGATGAAATCCTCCTTGTTGACTGATCGACAACTTTGGGTATCTAATTTTCCTAGTATATTCTTTTAGGAGAAACTTATGCACAAAAAAAAAACGTCAGCAGAATTTAGTTATTGATTAGAGAGGGATACCTTGCAAGATTTCAATAGCGGCTGTAAGAATGATGTGCTGAAAAACCTGATATATTTGCCAAGTGAGGTTCTCTCCAATTCTGCATATAAATGTAAAGCAAAAGATTTTATTACATTCAAGTGATGATGTGAATCAAAATTCACAAGAATACATATCTTAGATCTCTAAACTGACAGTTATAGAAATGGATAGTCTGATATCTGAATCTGTATCTGAGTTTCTTCAAATATGTGTAAACTTTTATGGGTCATTAATCATTATGATCCAGCTTGGATCAAACAATCAAAATGCACTAGTATAAATGTTGAATTCAGCACTCATTTGTATAAGTGTTGGTGCACATTGCACGGTTGTCGGGAGGTACGGAGAACTGAATTTTTGGAGTGAAAAATACTTAAATCAATAAGTACAACATTCAAGTCTTGTGTGACGTACCATTTTCAAGATCTCCTCTTAAACCTCCCTTATTTATTTCTTCTATGAGCTGCAAAGTTAGCAAATACAGACGTTAGCCTTCTCAAACTTGATAAAGTACAAGTAACCACAAGACTAGGAACGGGATATATAGCAAACCCAACAAAGAAACCAAAGATGGAATACTTTCATTTATCTGAGGGTAATTTATACTGAAGCTTCTGCAAACATGCTTACATTAGGAACAGCTGTCTAGAGATCTGGAAATCCTATTTTTGTCTTCTTAGGTAGTTTCCGTACTTAACTCATACTGATGAAATTTTAGGATGCAAAGCTATAACACTATAACAGTGCTATCAGAGTGAGTATGTCTATTTGTCTAGTCACTAAAACTTTGGTTTAGGTTACTTGGTAGATGATTAAGGATCCAATGTTTCACCCTCTAAATCATTAACTTCTATCTAGAAATGTATAACTTTATCTTAATCTTGAGCCATTTTATCCTTCCCGGTTCCCACCAAAGAGGCCAACTCATGGGTCAGTTAACTACAAGCTTACCCTAGAAAGAGTCGGTACTGTTGAAGGATCAAATTCATCGCAATGCTCAGGGTCAATCGGGACACATACATGGCCTGCAAAACAATCAAATAGTTTAGTGTATATATTATTATATATATACACTCATGAAAGTTGAGAGCTGAAGTGGAACAAGCTGGTCTGAAGTAACTATTTGAGTGTTAAAATTTCACAAATAATCCTCACCTGTTTTTGGGTGCACGCAGAATGGTGCTTTTAGCAAATGATTCGTATGTTTTGTAACCTGGAAAAAATTAGAGCAAAAAAAAGACATGTCAGAAGATTAACAAGATATGTCTGCAAGTGGTACGAAAGGAAAGTTTCTGCACCTCCATGTCAAGCCTTGGGTAGGTATACGAGAAAACAATTTCTTCCACGCACCTACGAAGGCCTGGTACCTAAAAACACAATGTAATCAAACTAAGTATCACTTTGAAGTATGAGAGGTACCAGAATGACCAAGGAAGCAATGTAAACAGCAATACAATAAGATCCAATAACATTAACAATATCAAACTGATTTGTGGTTCTTATCCCTTCAACAAAGATGGTAATAGAAGAGCCAGAATTAACAAATAAAATTCAAGACAAGAGGGAGGAGAACAAAGATGGTGAGAAGATGAAGGGGGACCGAAGAGGAGAAAGGAACTTTTGAGGAACACCAATTCTCTACTTTGTTTACTGCATTATGAAATTTATAAAGTTGCAATAACTTGCAGTCAAAGATCATGTAGACATGTCGTCCAATCAGTGAGTTGTTGGGTTGGGAATTTCGGAGGTCCTCCACCTTAATCAAATGATCTTCAACAGTGAACTCCTATTTTTTAGTTATCCTCTGCTGTTTCGCCACTAGCTAATATTGTGGAGTTTGACTTTTATGTTGGGTAAGTGAGTTTCATTTCCACTAGTAAAGAATCCCTTATATAAGTAGTTCTGTACCTTATGTTTTCCTGACTGCAGTTGATGCTTTAGTTGTTTCCACCGATCACTATTAACATCTTCTTTCAAATAACGTTTGTCTTCCCAATTACTCTGAAGGTCAGCTGTAATAGCTGCAAAGATAATAGAAATGGACTTCGTTCTAGTGAAATAAACTTTGTCTATAAATAAACATAAACTTTGTTCTGAGGATATTGTTAAATTCCATACATTCATTTGGTACCATCTTAAGGATCTTCTCATATCTCTCCTTCGTTGCGAACAAATTTTGGCCAGAGAGCAATTTATCTTCAAAGTAGGTCTTCAAAACTTTTTCATATGATCTTCTGCAGATTATAATACCATTTGGTTCAGAAAAGAACCGGAACAGTTGAAAATGAAGCAAGGAGGGCCAAAACTTACACTAGAAGAGGATGAAGAGGAAAACTTCCTAAAGAAACTTTTGTACTATTTCCTTTATCCTGAAAACAAAAAAATTTTATCGAAACCCATAAGATTGGTTCTAGCAAAAATATATTTTACATATCTAATCATGAAAGAAGTCATGATATACCACCTTATTTACACGGAAATAGTCTGAAACTGCGGCTCTCTGCTCATTAGTTAACCTGAAGAGTGTGGACCAAATTAAACCTTTGGAATTACATACGAAGGTAGAAATCTATCTATAATTCCATTTTTATACAGTCACCTTCGAGCTTTCCCATCACAGACCCAACAATGAACACCACGTCGACCACTATACACCCATAGAATGTGACTAAAACCAAAGTCATCTGCAACGGGGATGTTAACAAAGTGAAGATCTCAATTTCATTTATGCATTAAAAAACAAAAAATCATCAAGATGTTATTATCAAACTTTCTTAAATGTTGTTTTATCGTGGCAAGAAAATAAATTATAATTATGACACAAATGGAGGAATGGATAACATGGTCTCGATAACGCATTAAACAAGTGTAATACATAAGCCAATGTATATATATATATATATATATATATATATATATATTATATATATATTATATATATGCGTGTGTGTATTACACAGTGACCTTGTGTGGCCGAGTTTTCCGTCTAATGAATAGAATATGCAGTAAACCTGTGTGCAACATTTCCTACCTCTGAGGGCAGTATCAATCACTTTAATAGCAATTGTCATTAACGGCCAGCAATCTGAGCAAACATCAGCTCCTGAACAACAATATCGAACATCATCATAATCCGTCATATCCTGTAACAAAAAAAATGCATTTGGTACATTAAACAGCATGTCACAATAATCTTATGTTTAAAGTTTTAAACTTAAAAAAATTGTTTAGTTTCATAAAAAGGTATTAACATACAATATCGAAAACTAGCTCCCTCTCCACTGGAGCGAAAACATTGTCACCAGTTTGGGCATAAGCATTCTTCTTAGAAGGCTGTAAAAGATGGCAATGTTAATAATTAATGGATGATAATGGATGTTAATAATTAATTTTGATTTTGAAAAGCACGAAAATCATACCTCTACACTATATACAGGTCCGATATCAATTTTGAATGGGCAATTGTCTTTGATTGAATTTTCGAATTGAGTTACACTGTTGAACGACTTAAAACGAATATATACATCATCTTCCAGAGTAAAAGAAAACTCTCTCCGTGCAAAGTAGGAAACGTCACATGCCGGATGCTTCCCATCTTAATCCAAAAAGCCGGTCGGATTCACATGTGAAAAGAAGAAGAAAAAGTTGAGCAATGAAAATCAAGAAGTATTTGGGGAAAGGTAATGTAGAAGAAATTCACATACCATTTCCATAGGACATCCATTTAAACATCTCAGCATATGGAAACAACCTTACTGTAGCAAAAAAGAGTCACCTTTCAGCTTTCTGATTAAATTTTGCTGATTCTGATTGTTAAAGGACAAGAGAGAGAGGGGGCCGGGGGGCAAACATTTGCCCTAAAATAAAATTTGAAAATTACCATAATAAACTTTAAGATAATTGACATCGAATCCTTCTTCAAGAACCAACTTTCTTTGTCTATCTTCAGGTTCATATCCATCAATCATCATATCATCTTTACCATTATCAATTTCATCTTTCGTCATGTTTTGGAACTTCAAACTAAAACCCTAATCCGAAAAAAAAGACAAGATTCAGATCAAATAAACCCTTTTTTTCCCAAGAAAGACAGACTCAGAACATGGGTTTAACCTAAATCGACTATGCCAACAATTAAGACAGAAAAAAATTGAAGCTTGAATAAGAAAAGGGCGTTTGAAGATTATGTTACACTTTCGCATAAAACCCTAAAAATTACGAGTAGTGATCAGAGCACGATAGATACTTACGAATTCAGCACTGAAGAAGTAATCTACAAGTTTGCTCACGTCGATTGCGCGAAACGAGATTTGTGAGTTCGGTGGGAGAGAGGAAATTGGAGAAGAGAAATGGCGGGAATATTTAGAAAATACAATGACTTTGGCGGGAAAGAAGAAGGGAAATCATAAGGTACTTGGCGGACTACCAATGACCAGGGGTGGGAAACAGGCGAGTCGCGGGTATGAGCGTTCACGGGCACTTGAAGCATCGGGCGGGCCGGGTCGACCGACCTCATTCCCATCCGTGGATCAAGCTTGGACATGGGCGCCCAACCCATTACCACCCCTAAATCAATCATGGACCATACATTCCCATAGACGCAAATTATTTGTTCAAAAGAAAGGATTTAGGGATATTTTGTGCTACTAAAGAAAATTGTCTCTCTCTCTAAAATTGTCTTTCACAGATCTGAGTTTTTCCTCCGGCAAAGGGTCCCCCCTCGCCGGAACCCTTGTACATTTCTTTAGTACTCCCTCCGTCCCATATTCAATGACCTAATTTCTATTTTGAGTTGTCCCATTTTAGTGTCCCGTTTCTAAAAATAAAGAAATGAACTTTTCGCTCTTTTCAACAATACCCATTACTATAAATTTAATGACAACTTTATTTAAAAGTAAATTCAACTTTTTCATTGTAAATTACAAAACTTAATGAGGTTACAATTGGAAAAATCATGTTATTTTTTAAAGTCAAACTCCAATTAATGATGTTCTCTTGAAAAGTTATGTTTTCAAAATAGGTCATTCTTTTTTGGACTGAGGGAGTAGTTTGTTATCTTTCCATAAATAGTTTATAGGGTCCCAGTTCGGTGTGGTAGCCGTTGTGTTCTTGATGAGGTGGTGGTCTTGGTGTATGTGGTGGTTAGATTTATGGTTTATGGTTGTGGGGCGAAGGGTTTGAACGGAGTGATGGTGGTCTGATTTGGTGTTGTATGGTGGTAGCGGGGATTGAACGAAAGTGATGGTGGTGGTTTGAGTTGCTGTGTTTGGTGTTGGTGGTGGCATTGAATAAAAGAGATGGTGGTGGCTTGAGTCAGGGTTCTTGGGGGGTTTTCAGTGGTTTTGTGGTATGATACGGTGGTGGTTTTCAATGGGGATGGTGGGAGTTTGTTTTTGTGGTATGATATGGTGGTGGTTTTGTGGTTTGGATTATGGTGGTTTCCGGTAGTGACGATGGTTTTCATCGTAATGGCGGCGGCGCCGCTTTCCCGTTAATGGCAACGGTGGTTCTCTTGACTAGGGGCACCTTTAATCTCAATACAACAATTTTTTCGACCTTTAGAGTCTTTTCATTCTCGATCTTGAGGATCTTTTTCTTTGTTCGACCTTTAAGATTTTTTTCTTTTTAGTTGTGTCTTCTCATTCCTTTCCCTTCATGAGGCACTTTACGTTCGAAAGTTCTGCGAAGAACTTTACTTATGTAACTCTCATGTAATTCTCAGAGGAATAACGATCGAATACCATGTAATTTTGTGGATCAATTCACTTATGAATGTAATTCTGGTTTTAACCCAAAAAACAGGATTTAGAATATTTGGCCAACTCTAGTTTTACCCTATTTTTTCTTTTTGAGTTAAATAGTTTGAGATCAATTGACGAAATAAAAACGTGGATTAGCTATGGTTCAACGGAATCCTAAAAGTTCTCGTTTGGGTACACATGTAGCTTATTTTATAAGTTTTTATATTAACCCGTAGAAAAATCGCTTAATAATAAGTAGTTTTTGTCGTTTGGTAAAACATAATAAAAGAGCTTTTTTTTATCTTCAAAAGCTACAACAAGACGTTTAATAAAAATAAGCTAAACGTAATTTTTTTATTAGATACCCAAAATCTAATAGACAAAATAAAAAAGAGCTCATCTGTAACATTAATCAAATGAACATATGATAGAAAAACATAAATAAAGATTTTTCTACAACAAATAAAGTTTGTATAAGATTTTGGCAAAGGATTGTTAAACCAGTAAGATGATTATCAACTAAATGTATACTTTGGAGGTATATCGACCATATCTTGAGAATGAATTATAAACCCTACAACCAATTTGCCCACAAAAATAATCAAACCGTGCAAACAAGATCATTGTGATGGTTTACCCTAAAAATTGTGTTAATGCACTGTACATCACTAACTAGCCAGATGAATGTCAAAGCATACAAGAAAAACACAAGAGTGTCTCACTCTAACAAACAATTTAGAGAGAGAAAGCTTGAACTAAAAACCTTGTAGCAACCTTGACAAAATCCTTCCCCAAATTCTTAAACAAACTTTATTAGTTGAGTTATTTTCTTTTTGGCCCCCTACTTTGTGACCAGCTTCCCTTATAGCCCCTTGTTTTCCATAAATTCAAATTTGGCCCTCTATTTTCATGTAAATGCCATAACTACCCCTCCCATTAATATATTTCAAAATTAATTTAATTAGGAAATATCTCCCTCCACCTCACATCCCTCTCCACCACACATGTCTTTCCACCTCACCTCTCTCTCCACCTCACCTCGCTCTCCACCTCACCTCGCTCTCCACCTCACCTCGCTCTTCTCCGACGAAGGTCGCGCGACCGGAAAATTCAACATAAAAAAAATCTCTCTTCCTCTCCTTTCTTCTCCCCCCTCTCCTTTCTTTTCTCCCTACTATCTTTCTCTCTCTAAAGCTCCGGCGAAGGGGAAGAGCCCCTTCGCCGGAGCTCCTGATTTCCAGACTGGTTTCGTCTGGAAACCAGACCAGACAAGATATCGTCTAGACCAGATCTGGTCTGGTTGAAACCAGATGAGATCTTGTCTCGTTTGGTCTAGTTTCCAGACGAAACCAGACCTGGTTTCGTCTGGAAATCAGGAGCTCCGACGGAGGGGCTCCTCCCCTTCGCCGGAGCTTTAGAGAGAGATAAAAGAGAGTAGGGAGGGAAGAAAGGAGAGAAAGAGAGAGGGGGAGAAGAAAGGAGAGAGAGAAAGAGGAAGAATTTTTTTATTATTTTATGTTGAAGGTCGCTGGTCGAAAATTTTTCCGGCTGGCGACCTTCGTCAGAGAAGAAAGAGGTGAGGTGGAGAGAGAGGTGAGGTGGATAGACATGTGTGGTGGAAGTTAGGTGGAGAGAGATATTTACTAATTAAATTTATTTTGAAAATATATTAATGGGAGGGGTAGTTATTGTGTCTACAAAAACGATCTTGATGTATAATTGTTATAACATTTTTCTTGCATGGACTATAAGAGTCATTAATAACAAATGACGATTTTCATCAGGTACATGAGGATTGAAGAAGTGCACACAAACCGCCATAACAACACTTTCACTTTTAGAAGCTATCAAACTACTATCCACCACACTCTAATTATAAATTCTTTATTTTGTTTCACACCATAAATTAGATGAGATAAAAAAACACCCTAATAAATCAAATGAGCTACTTTTTGGTATTTTTGGAAGAGTATGCCACCAACTGAACTATTAGTGGATTGATGCATTATTGTACCAATGTCCAAATTGGTTGCTTAAAAAGAGAAGTGATATTATATTCATCCCCTGACATATACCTCCATAAATTGCATAAGATAACTCAAATGTTTTTGTTTGATTTCCTACCCAGCCATTTTCAGTAATGAAATTAATAAATAAAACCAAGTGTTTTATTGTCAACTACCCCAAAGAGAAGAAACAAATTGGTGCAATACTCACCATTATTGTTAGATATCTACAGTTATGAGGTATGTAGACGATTGATTAATTTTAGAGAAGTTTTATTCATCCCTCCATTTTGGTCCCTCTCCCAGCTCTCCGTCGATGTGACAACATATCACTTGGGTGTGGAACAATTGGAAATAGACTTGTGAGAAAATATACTCCAGTGATATGTCGCCACATCGGCGGCGGGCTGGTGGAGGGACCAAAATGGAGGGATAAATAGAATTTTTGTTAATTTTAAGTAAATGTGACAGTGAGTTTGATAGAAATGTAAACTATGATTTATTCAATGGTTATTTTTCAAATGACCCCTACTTTATGACCAGCTTCCCGCTTAGCCTCCTACTTCATCGAAAACACTCAGATGGCTCTCTTTTTCAGTTACCGTCCATTTGACTGTTAACCTTCTTTTCCCTTTCCCAAAACTACCCTTCCGCGTTGTCAATCTCTCTCTCCTCCATCGCATCACCTCTCTCTCTCTGCCGCGTTGTCAATTTTTGCTGGTGAAAAGAGCAAAAAAAAATATATTTATTTTTTAATTATGGAGGTCGCCGACCGTCACCGGAAACTTTGGCCGGCCGACGACCTTATCGGAGAAGATGATGAGGTGGCGAGAGGGATGACGTGGCAGAGAGAGGTGATGAGATGGAGGAGAGAGAGGTTGACAACGCGAAAGGGTAGTTTTGAGAGAGAGAAAAGAATTTAACGTACATGCGACGATAACGAAAAACCTACTTTCTTACGATTACGAGGTTCATTCGAATATGAAATCCAATCCCGGAAATACAACATCCCACTTTTTTTTACGGACTCAACTCTATAAGAATGCTTATATGATTTGTAAGTTTTGTAATGTTTGTCAAAATTGCGTGGTGACTTTCACCCCTGACCCGAGCCGTACTGCTCCACTCTTCCTCTTTTTTCGTAAGAGGCATTGCAAGCAAATAGCTTTTGAAAAGCGGCGAAGCTTGTAGAAAATATAAAAGTTTTCTTGTTATTCGCAGAGGGGCCGCGGAAGAATATTGGGTTCGAATCTCATAGCCCCGATGTGGCGAAAAAGAGCTATTTTTTTTCTTCATTAGTATAAATCCAATGATTATACAGTTCTTCGAAGGAGAGTTTTCCTGTTGTGCACAAAAAGATCTTTCCTTTTAACATTTCCAAAGCACATGCCGAAACAGGTGAAATCAAAGGACATTACTTGAATGTTACTGCAGGTACATGCGAAGAAATGATCAAAAAGGATTTATTCATCTGGGTATTTTTGATAAAGTAGGGGCTACGAAGGAAGATGATCATAAAGTAGGGGGTCATTTGAGAAATAACCTTTTATTTAAATTAGATATAAATAAATTAGACATAAGAATAAACGGGTTCTCAGATTCTATAAGATAGCCTTAAAGATATTTACATGACGTTTAAGGCCTAAGAAATAAATGGGTGCAATATTCACCATTATTATTAGATATCTACGATTATGAGATACGTAGATGATGAATTATTTTAAGAGAACGTGATTGTGATTCCTATAGAAATGAAAATTTATGATTTAGTGAAATTTGATATAAACGAAGTAGATGAAGAAATAAATAAGTCTTTGACTTTACAAGATAGCCTTAAGCGTCTTATATTTTTAAACAATCGTTCAAAATACTATTCAATTTTTTGTTCTCCACCAGCTCCCAAGGGGGGTCCAAATCATGTCGGGTATATTGGATTATTAGGTCACGCCCAAGTAATTTACAACTAATCTTACGTGTATTATTAATATTTATTTAAAAAATTAATTAACTATATGTACGCATAAATTAATATAGATGAATCTGGGCCGTTCATTTTAAGTGTTATGTTACTCCATGAAGAAGATAACACATAAGTTTCTTTATTTATTCATTAAATACCACACCTAACCGACAAATATTTTGGCCCATTCTTTTTACACCAAAAATTCCATTTCTTTTTGTTTTGTTGAAAGAAAAAAATCCCTTGATTGATATTGCAATGATAATGGCCGGGCTATAAGGTTAAATTCCATATGAAAAATTTTGTGGTATTCGTCACATTCCATCTGCCAAATGACTAGTAAAGTTTTTTTGAATTGTTGAGCGTGTGTCTCGAACCCTTGACCTCTAAGTGGAAGATTATACCTCTTACCACTCCAACCAAAGGTTGTTGGCAAATGACTAGTAAAATTGACTTGCTCACCATTTTTTTTAACAATACTTAGCTCACCATTTTTTTAACAATACTTGCTCACCCATTTAAAAACTATATTCTAGTAAGGCATTATTAATGGCACAGAATCGACAATAGATGTCAATCTGTCTGTATGAGTGAAATACAAAAATAAATTAAATATATCTGTTATAATAAAACAACTCTGTTAATTATTCAGTAGATAAATCTGGCCGTCTATCTTTGTGAAAGTTTTGCATTTAATTCTTTATTTTTAGTGTCACCATCTCTCTCTCAGAGTTGGTGGTGGGGTGGGTGGGGTAAAAAACACTTCTTTTATTTATGGGTTATTTCTCAAATGACCGACCTTCTAGTTTATGGTAGCTTCTCGCTTAGTCCCCTAATTTATCGAAAAATATCCAAATGACCCTTTTTTGTCGTTACTGTGACAGAACCGTTATAGTACCATTTTCTATTCGGAACTTACACTTCTTTTAATTCTTTGACATACTTAACCTTCTTTCTCGCTCTTACTCCAGAAAACCCCTATCTCTCTCCCACTTTTTATTTCTTTCTCTCTCTCATCATTTATTTCTCTTTTCAAAAACTCTATCTCTAAAATCTTTTCAGAAGTTCATCTTCAAACAACAAATTCAGAGAGCATCTTTAAGTGATCTTCATGGCTTTTGCTTGTTATTGTTGTCCTGCTTTTGATTTTTAGGATAAAAGTGACACAAAAACGTTCTCCTCTGGAAGATCCTTTTGATGTTGCTTCCAATGAGGAAATCGTATTTGTAGATTCCGACAAATCAGAAGAAGAGGAAATGAAAGGATCAGCTGAAAAAGATTCAGATTCAGAGGAATCTGGTGAAATTCCCAAACTAGTTTCAAAATCTCAAAAACTCCCTTATAAATACCTTTATCAGATCTCAAATTGCAACCATTTCTCTATCTATTATCCGCTTTCCTTTTCTATTACTATTTCATCTTCTTAACTTTTCTCTCTTTATGATTCTATTTCTTTCTCCTCTTTCTCTTTATTTTATCGATTTGTTCGATCTGAATAAAGAAATATGAGAAAAGAAATATGATAATCCACTAATCAAATAGGGTATGAGGAAGTCTCGATCGATGCCGATGCTAGTTTTCCGATTCATTGATAATAATCATAATTTGGTGGTTGTAAATTGATTTCATGCCAAAATGGAAGCCGATTTGAGCAGTGCGAGTCTGATTATTCCACTTTCATGGAGTCCTAGTACATCTATCAGCGATGGCTCTGAAATAGATACATGTGTGAGAAAGAGAAAGAGGTTTTAGAAAGACAAAGAAATGATGCGTGAGAGAGAAAAAAGTGTTTAGAGAAAGAGAGTTGTATGTCAAAGAATTGAAAGAAGGATAACTTTGGAATAGAAAATCTGACTTTAACAGTCCTGTGATGCTAAAGACAAAAAAGAACCATCTGAATATTTTTTTTATAAACTGGGGGTTATTTAAGAAATAACCTTTTTTTTTGTTAAAAGGCCCTTCCTTTTTTTTTTGAGAAGACGACTACGATCTACGTACGTCGTGATATTTGGCATTTGATACATCATAGATTTGATAAGCTCGATAACTGCCCGCTCAAACATTAACAACACCGGGCCTATAGCCCAACAAAGACAATGATCTGAAGCCCAACAACTTTATTAATACCTACATAATCCCAATTCAAATAACCAAAGATTCCACCTTCACTGGGATTCGAAGCTGGGACCTCCAGGGATTTCTGGAGTTTATGTCAACACCTTGGAAACACTTGAAAGCCCTTCCTTTTTCTGGCCATACAAAATATTGTCTTTTACACCTATTTTTTTCGCCCAAATTTTATGTGCCCTCCAGACAATCTTGTATTTCCCCAAGCACTGTCATTATTTTATTGAATACACCAACACCTATAAGTTACAGGAAACAAATTTAGGCCGCGGCTTTGGGGAATAAAGAAAATTCTCCGGGGAATTAATAAAGAATTTTCTTAAAACTAGTCAAATAAGATTGACTTTTATGTCTATTTTTTATTGCTAAGGGGCTTTTAATTTTAGAAGATGCTATAACTCATCACCTCTCTACAACCTCATCTTCTCGCCACCTCATCATCTTCTCCGGCGAAGGTCGCCGGCCGACCAGTTTTCCGGCCGGCGACCTCCAAACATAAATTTTTTTTTTTTTTTTTTCTCTTCCTCTCTCTCTCTCTCTAACACTCCGGCGAAGGGAGACCTTCGTCGGAGGTCCGGTCTGTCCATGAACAGACCTCGAAGGTCTGTCCACGAACAGATCCGGTCTGTTCGTGGACAGACCTTGAAGGTCTGTCCATGAACAGACCTTCAAAGGTCGGTCTGTCCACGAACAGACCAGATCTGTTCGTGGACAATTCCATGAACAGACCAGATCTTCGGCGAAGGTCTCCCTTCGCCGGAGTATTAGAGAGAGAGAGAGAGAGGAAGAGAGAAAAAAAAAAAAATTTGAAGGCCGCCGGCCGGAAAATTTTCCGGCCGGCAACTTCGCCGGAGAAGATGATGAGGTGGCGAGAAGATGATGAGGTGGCGAGAAGATGAAGTGGCAGAGAGAATAGATGAGATGGAGGAGAACTTTCACAAAAATGTAATTTGCATTCCTCATAAAAATTTATTCCCCGGAGAATTTTTTAAAAAATCTGAATTCCCTGGAGAATTTATTCCCCGGAGAATTTTCTTTATTCCCCAAAGCCGCGACCCAAATTTATAGGGCAATTTGGAAGCTACCCCACTCAAACTCATGAATGCACAACCAACTTAGCCAGAGTCTGCTTCTTTTAGTCTTCTCTTAATTTCAATATTTCATGCCCTCTTCTGCCATTATATATATAACCTTACTCAAAGAACTAGCTGGGAGAAAAAAAAACCCAAACTAGCATTTTCATGGATTCTACTATATCTAATATTTTCATTCCCAATAATGAACTTTCCCGATCATCCTCCTTTTCTTCTTGTTCATCGTCATCTTTACGATCATCCTCCTTTTCTTCTTACACCCATGATACACCTTTAAATTCTTCAAATATTTCACATACCCATAACTTTAATGGAGTTCCTTTCTCATGGGAAGAATCCCCTGGAATTCCAAAAGTATATTCCAAATCCTATTCTTCTTCTTCTTTAGAAATACCCAATAAGAATATGGTCATTCTACCATTACCTCCTAAAACTCATCTTGAAGGGGTTACTAAGAAATTTGAGGGCCTTAATAGGAAAAAGGATGAAAGCTTGGAAACGGATCCATTTGTTGCTGCACTAATGAATTGTTCAAATGATAGGCGAAATGGAAGTGTAAAAGTGGTGTCAAAAAGTTTAAGTAATAGGTTTGGTTTTCTTGATGGTTTTATTCATAGTTCTTGCATGAGAAGTTGTGAAGTCTCTGATCAGTCAAGTATTTTGTTGCCTAGATCAAGTGGATTATCTAACAGAAGGTCTTCTTCCAAATGATTATATTCATAATTATGAGTATATATATAATTAAGCAAGTTTACTTGACCATAGTAATAATTGAAGTTTAATTAAGAAATAGGTTTTGTTATTACTAAATTTGTAGCCGTGAGTTCGATGTTTTTCTCTTCTTTCTTCTCAATGTGGAAGATTCCTACCGACCAAGTTGGGCGGAGCCGCGGAGCTGTCTCGTTATTAAGGGTTTCTTTTTCTTATTGAATGTTGTCATTAGCTAAATATTTGTATTTTGTTTTTTTTTGTTAAAGGTTTGTAAATTTGTTCGTAATTGAATAACTAAATGAATTATATAATGAGTTTTTCTATTTTTCTCTTACTTTTTGAAGATGCATGGTGATTGAATTCTTTAGACTTCTTCCCATAAAGAGTCTCTAATAAAGAGTTTTTCTATGCTAGGTCAAGCCATCGGATGAAATCTTTTATCATTTTTGTTAAATTATTTTGAAATCTGAGAAAATCAGAAGATCTAATAGTTCCGACTTCCGACTGTCCCGTAAATCTTTTCTAATTTTTTCTCTTACTTCTCCACTAGTCAACTTTTTTTTAGTGAGATCCACTAGTCAACTAATGGACCAAGTTCGAGATCAAAAAGAAAGACTTATTTCCTTTTTGACCCCCTACTTTGTGACCAGCTTCCTTTTGAACCCCCTATTTTTCATAAATTCAAATTTGGCCCCCTATTTTCACGTAAATGTCATAACTACCCTTCCTAATTTTAATATAAAAATATTAAAAGAAGAGATATTTCCACCTCACCTATTTTTAAGTAAATGCCGCAACTATCCGGATTTTTTTTTTCATATTTTTAATATTTTTTTTGATATTTTCAGTTTGAAATTAGGAAGGGTAGTTACCGTATTTACTTGAAAATAGGAGGTCAAATTTGAATTTATGAAAAAATAGGGGGCCAAAAAAGAAGCTGGTCACAAACTAGGAGGATGAAAAGAAAATAACTCAAAAAAACTATAGGATTGTGGTTTTCTTTTTTAGGCTTATATTAGTTAGTCGCTAAATCGGCCCATCTATATAGAAAGTATTTGTTTCTCCACGAATAAGCAAAATCTGGACAAATGATAGAGAGGATCAACAATACCTCGACCACTCCACTCAAGATTGAGACTAGAATTACTAACAATTGCAGGGGAAAAACTAAGCAACAAATATGGAGACCTCCATCGACACTATTCCTCAAGTTAAACGTCGATGCCTCATTTTCTATATTCACTGAACCGGCCGGGATAGGATGCATCATTCGAGATGAAGAAGTAAATTTTGTCATAGCAGCTGCTGACTCAGTACGTTGACAGAACGCGGAAGAAGGCGAAAGCTTGGTTATTCTGTCTAGCCTTTTATGGGCTATACAATTGAACAATGACCCACGTGCATGTAGAGAGTGACAATCAAACATTAATACTGTTCATCAACGGAACAAGCGTAGGGCTTCATTGGCAATCACAAAGAATCATGCAACAAGTTATGAACCTCAAAGATAAATTCACGAGCATAATGTTCACCTTTGTTCCTAGAGACTGCAATGCTCAGGCGGATGCACTCGCTAAATGGGGTCGTGGATATGGACATAGAAAAATTTGGAATATTTTACCCTTTTTTATTTCTAGTTTACACTAGAGATCTTGTATTGTTGTGTTTTTTGTAACGTTAGTTTATTTCATCAAAAAAATAAAATCTAAGAGCCAGCCTTATCTTATTCTTCACATTCCCTATATCAATTTTGAGTGACAGACTGAGAGATACTAACAGAGTAGTACAAATAGAAAAGAAAAGACAATAATAAGGACCTCCCCTCTTTTAATTGAGGTGGAAAATAAGTTTAAATCAACCTAGGTTAGTTGATTTCAGGTCCATCTTTGGTCAAGAAAGACCTTGCCATTCAAAGCAAAACTGGGTGTGCCTAAGAATATGGAAGAAAAATCCCCCCTTTAGTTGGACAATGCAGTAATGGGAAGTTAATAAGTGGTCCACCTCATAGTAAATGAGTGTACTTATGGTAGGTAAAAACAATAATTTTTAGGTTTATTAACCCCCCACCGCCACCCATTTCACTCCATTACCCCATCTATTCTACTTAATTTGTAGACAGAAGGTCTGGTATAAAGACTTGGAAAATCAAGGTCAAAATGTGGGGCAAGGTACGTGTGGCCAGGCAAAATTCAGGGATAAAAGCATCTCCAATGCAACACTCAAGAAAATCTCTAAAAAACATAGGTGTCAAGTGTGAAAATTGGGTCTCTAAATTGTCTCTTTCCTAATTGGCTATTTAGAGACACTCTAGTAAAACACTCAAGAGAAACTCTAAAGCTTATATTTTAACTATCAAACTAACCGATTTGCTTATGTGACACTTAGAGATCCTCAAGAGGGCACTCTAAATTTAGAGTGTCCTCTTAAAGATCTCTAAAATAACTACCGCCACCTCAATTTAAAGATCCGAATTAAGTTTTGCATTGGAGATGGTTTTTAAGCAAAATCTCGAAAACATCATATATGACACTCTAAGTTTTAGAGTTTGAGTGTTGCATTGGAGATGCTCTAAGAAGGGTTGTATCTCTCTCTATCTGAATTATGTTTGGCAATATACTTCGCCTAAAATTCAACTTGGATATTATTTGGCTATATACTCTGACTAAAATTCAACTGGGATATTGATTGCGCAAAATCTAATTTTCTATATTTGGTAGTACTCCCGTAGCAAGAATCTTAATGGCTGAAAATACAATCTTTGCAAAAAAAAAAAAGAATGTATCGGAATCTACTACTTATGTACACTTTTTTTTTGATGAATACTTATGTACACTTAGAAATCAACGTTCGAAAATAATAAAGAAAGTAGATTGAAATATTTAACTTCAAACTTTGTTTCGCTAATTTCGAAGCATACTAAATTAGCTGCAACTAGTTGAGTATTTATAAGAAATATTTGTTGCTTACAATACTAGTTCGGGTTAATATGAGGAATGATTTAGAAGAAGATAAACAAACACTTGTATTTTGTTTGAAGGCTCTCACATTTTGGTTGGGTTGTTACGTGACACTCTAGATTTAGAATGTTATGTTAAGGATAATATAAGATAACTATTCCAAATCATCATTGAGCTTTAAAAGTTCTTGTGACACTGAAAAACTCTAAAAATCTTATGTGTCAAGTGTGAAAAATGGATCTCTAAGTAGTTTCTTTCCTAGTTGGCTATTTATAGATATTCTATTGAAAAGCCTTCTCCAATGCAACACTTATAAGCAACTCTAAAAACCTATATTTTAGTATAAGATTAATTGATTTGCTTTTGTGGCACTTAGAGATCTTCAAGAGGGCACTCTAAATTTAGAGTGTCCTCTTAAGGATCTCTAAAAAAACTACCGCCACCTCAGTTTAGAGATCCACGTTAAGTGTTGCATTGGAGATGGATTTTGAAGAAAAACTCTAAAAAATCCGATGTGGCACACTAAGATTTAGAGTTTGAGTGTTGCATTGGAGATGCTCTAAGTTTTAGAAATCGAGTCTCCTATTAGAGATGCTTGATAGGCTCAAAAAGAGTTTCGACCCGCAAGTATACGAACGTCAAGTAATAATAAAATTCGGTAATACCGAAGACGATCATCAAAGACAAATAACTTTGCTTAGATTTAGAATTTGATTCTTTTATTTAAATTGATTTGTTTTGAAATATTTTTAATAAGAAAACAAAAACAAAATAAAGAGGGTGGGAGCAAAATGACAAAAGGTCCAGGATTTTAGAATCCATCACATAAATTTACTTTCTAACACAAACAATTAATCAACTAAACCTCTTTTGTTATAACTCGAAATTTAATATAATAAACTATTTAAATTCTGGAAGATATTCTTGATAAAACTGTTTTATAATCATGTATTTGTAGACATTAAAGTAAAATCAAAAGATTATAACATGTCTCAAAAAGACCCAATATAGGTTTCATCTACAACCCCAGATGAAGAATAAACTATATATAGAATTTAAGGAAATATTCATTGATACTACAAAATAAATGAAAATACAAGAGATAAAAAGGAAAAGAAATCACCACTAGATTCGAGTTCGTAGCTCCATGTTGATACTCAATATCTGCTCCAATTGTGCTAAAAAATATTCTCAAAATTAAGTGATAGCCTCTTTTAGTAATTGAGAGGATGAGAGAAGAGAGATTTAAAAAAGAAATGGGAGAAGAAGAAATTTTAGAAAAGAATTTAAAAATAGAAATTAGATGTAGAAATTACAAGTGATATAAATTAGGAAGAATAGACGAAGGTGCCTAGAGGAAGATGGATTCAGGGTTAGAAGAGAAAAGTAAGAATGAGAGGAATTTTTGTCTAGGTGTTAATGAGGGGGAAAGAGGTATTAAATAGGGTACAAACCTTCAAAGAAATGAAAAGAGATCGATAGGAGGCGGCTAAGGTTTGGCTGGTGAAATTCGCGGGCTACCTTGTAGCGGGTAGCACGGGCATAAGTTGCGACATGCTTCAGGAACTGTCGGATTGCTATGTCACGGATCTAGACGGTCATGGGGTGTGGGAACATGAAGGTTATGTAGCATCGAGATGAACAAAACGCGTGTTTAAGAACACGAGCTATAATGGAGCGCGGGTTACCGATTGTTGGTGCGACAACAGCTGGTGCCCATTGGATCTCGGGATTTCACGAGTCTAGGAGGGTATGTCGCGCGGTGGTTGGATGTTAGGGTTTTCCGCGTTGCGCTGGATCGCGCCCTCCAATGGTGATTCCGCGTATCTCGCACTATGGAATAAATGTGCTCTGTGCTTCTCGATCGGGCCACGTCTTAAGGCATCTCGCATGCCCAAATATGTCCTGAATGTGTCCCTCTAGTCAACTTTGTTTGGTTCCAACTTTGACTTTGGCTAATTTGCTCGCCGGACTCCAATTTGACTTTCATTTTCACCCATCTACTGATCTTGGTCAAATTTACCAGAATACCCTTGGCTCTCAATGACCGAAACGCCCTTCGAGTATCTTTCTCCCGTTTTAGTCGTTTTTCCCACTTAACTACGTAAAAGACACCTAATCAAACGAACCAATTATTTTATTATAATAAAGTCTCGAAATGGACTAATTTGCATAAGTTAAACGACTTAGATGAGACATTTCATGACTCATCAATGCTCTAGGGACCCTGTAGTCTATTTGTTGGGAAAATATTGGTCAGATAGGACAAAGTCAACAAGTCAATACATTGATTATAATGCATACGGCCGAAACGCATGACAATCATCAAGTGGTGGATCAAACAAAGCCCTATCACATGTACCCTGTCATGGGAGGTCGGCATGAGTATTTTAGACGCCTTGAACCTTGTTTTGGCTTAAAGACAAGCCAAAGAAGAAAAGGTAGATCAACTCTGGTAAAAGTTTTGTTTTGGATCTGAGAACAATATGGGAGGTCTGTAGAAAATAGTTTGGCACCTTGAAGTTCATGTTTCCTAGAGGCTAGGTCGAAGGTGGATCCATGCACCCGACCTAAGCCCTGGCTTGACCAAAGATCCAAATGAGTGATCACCTGAAAAGTGAACTCAGTTCTCCCGAGCTCAGAACAATCCACACAGAGCACCTATGATGTAGAAGGATAGAAAGAGCCAACAATCCACTTTTAATACACGAACCGTTATATGTCAGAAGATGTGACGAAGGTTTTTTAAGAATTGGATCAATTCCTACCTCTCTTCTTAGGAGAGGGTACTTTCAATATGTGTTCCCTCAGAGGCCAGCTTCCAATTTGACGGGTATAGTGAGGTTCGCGGTTTTGTCGGCTCCTCTGTAGGATCTGCCTCTGCTTCCTTCATCATTGGGTTGCCATCGCCGTTTGGTTTTGTGTCAGCCTTTGTCGTAGTGCTCCGCCCTGGCTCGACTACTTCGGTTTCTGAGCTCCGGTTTGATTCCTTTACCTCTTCATTATCCCAAATTCCGCTTCATGCATCACATGATCTCCCACTTCGATTGTAGTGGCATCCGTTGTCGGTGAAGCTTTCAACGGACTTCCTGTTTCTTATTCAGGACCTGTTCCCTCGACCGCCAATTTCCCTTCGTATACATGGTAGGTTTGAGATAGCTTTCGACAGGAAACATAGAGTCTACTAGGAATCAAGGGTTTTATGGTTCGAGGCATCAAACGTTGAAGATTTTTTGCTTGAGTCAACCCCTTCTTCTAGCGCCAATTTAATGATGTATAAATATAGTTTTTAGGTTATCACTCAGGATATGAAGATTAAGTGAAGCAAACAATGAACTTCTCTTCGTGATTCTAGAACATAAGCTGCAAAAAACTCAGAAATCACTCCGACATGCAAGTCAATATGGTGTTTTTGTAGTTAAAAAATTGAATTCAAAGTCTGGAAATGGAACCTTGCATGATTGATTAGGGCGAACATGTTGCCTTTTGTGTAGGCTCAATTGACCGACTATGAAGATTGGCCGAGATGATGCACTGATGAATCATCGACTTAAATGAGACCATGCTTTGACAGCCGTAAGAAGGATAAGTTTTCGTGTTTGCATATCTTTCGTACTTAATAGTTTCTCTTGCCGATTTTGTAGGGAGGTATCATATGAAAAGTTGGCTTTCTGGTGAGTTTTATCCTTTCACGTTACTTATATCTCATTGATTTCTTCGCCTGAACCTTAGGTCAGGGCAAGGCAGGGCTTTAGGTGGTAAACCTTGACCCGAATTCGTCTTCTTGTGTCTTGAGGCCGAATAGGCATAAGGGTCGAGCTTATTTCCGCACACCTGCCTTACTACACCAAGATCCACACCAACGTTGTGACCATGACTGACTTGGTTGATTTTAGAGTCAGAACTCTTTTCTGATTGACCTTCCTAGTCACTTGACACTGGATATTCGTAGACATTGATAGATAATTGGTGGATACTCAAATGTCCTCAACCAATAAGACGGAGTAGACATTCCCATGTACACCAATATCCACAACCACTAATGGAAACTTATTAGTGTAGGTAATATAAACTCAAATCAAATGGGAGTGAACAAAGACAGCCATTAGTTTTCATAATCCAACTTAAATTCATCTGTCAATGACCCCACAGATAAGCTGATCCGAATATAGTAGAAAAATACTATCCTTCCATGCAATTTTAAAAAATATTAAAAATTCCCATAGGGGGGTGTTTGGCGGTGAAGAAGATAAACACAAAACAAAACCAATGACGAGATGAGAATTTAGAGAGAGAAAAGTTTTATACTACTCTCTCTACTAGTTTCTTTCTATTTCTAGAGAGAGAGAGAGAAAACCCCAATATGATTAGCTCGTAATTTCCTTCGATCTATACCCAATTTCCTAACACTTCTTTCAAGGAAATCAATATTTCCCTGAAACCCTAATTCACCTAAATTTCCATTTTCGAAATCGAATCAAAGATTTCTAAATGATTTGAAACTTGAGAAGAATATGGAAGCTGATGTTTTGATTACAAAAGAAAATCGATGAACGAGAGGATTTAGGGCATAGTTTTCGGATTTGTTTAGGGTTTGAGATTTAGAAAAATTTATCAGGTTTTCCGTGTTGTGTTTTATTGTAATGGAGAAGTTCAGAAGAGTATCAGTGTTATTATTACTTTGTCTGTTGTATATGTGTTTCTCTCTCTTCTTGATTCCTACTGTCAAAGCTAAAGTAGTCTTGATTTCAGGCAATGTTAGTTTCTCATTTGATGATTTCGAAGCTAACTTCGGTAAATTAAACACAAATACTCAGATTTTTCTTTGTTTTCTGATTGAAATTTGTGATTTTTATGATGAATTTCTTATTTTGAGTTTGATTTTGTTCAGCTCCATCGATTGAGACATCTGGTGAACATGGGAGATTGTATGTTGCTGAACCACTTGATGGGTGCTCGCCATTGAAGAATAAAATTAATCAAACTGAAGATTTGCTTCTTCCTTTTGTGTTGATAGTTAGAGGAGGATGTACTTTTGAGGATAAAGTTAGAAAGGCCCAAAATTCAGGGTTTAAAGCTGCTATTGTTTATGATGATGTAGAAGATGATGCTCTGGTTGCAAGTATATTTCTTCCCCTTCACAAAACTTAGTATTAGTTGATTTTATCTTTAAATGATACTAGTATTTAGTTCTATAGCTTCCAAAAAATGCAAACAATAGAAGGAGTTTATGATATTATTGAAGTAGTGTGAGAAAAGAATTTGACTACATATGTAGATTCAACTTGCTTGAAATTCATGTTTGTAGATTTTAGTGACTTTGACTTGGCAAGTTTTACTACTTTTATGATAATTGATTTGTCTGTCTATTTTAATTAGTTTGTAGGGATTACCTTGCATTGCTAGTTCTCTCATCACTAATGTTTTATGTAACTATGTACTCCAACTGATTTTCGGATTGATAAAATCATGCATTACAAGGTAGAAAATGGGTTTGTTCATTTATCGTTGTTAATGAGTTATATAGTTGATTTTAATAATCCGTAAAAACAAAGGGTGCCCACTTTGCAGAATATGTGACATAAGATCATTACTAGTAAACTGTTCTGGACTAAGAACAATTATATATGAACGTCGCAGGTAGGTTTGCGGTTTTGTATTTAATTGCAATTTGCAAATTGCAAATTATGCAATCTTAGTAGTTTATTTAGTGTCTTTTAGTGTCCAAGAGGTGAATTAGGTGTGTGGTCTCTAATCAAAGGACAGCTCTAGTGTAATCCAAGTGAGGCAGTTGCATAAAAAGAAAAATAATATCAGGGTCATGAGGTCACTTTTCTGTGTATATGACTAAGGGACCAATAAACATCTATATCTGTCTAAACATATCTTAATCTTATCTTTGCTATGGTGTGATAAAGACCCTTGTTAATGGTTTACCATATTGTTCCTGACCTTTTCAAACCTTATCTGTTATTCTATTCTACTTCTTTTCTCTCTTGGTACTCAGAGAAACTCAAGTACCATATTCGGTGGTTTTGAGTGATTCTCTATAGGTTTTTTGTGTTCAGCGATTCTAATGATACTTTAGGTTCCCACCTGATTGGTTGGGTGGTGTTTATACATATGTGGCTCTTACCTTTGTAAAGGTACCTATGGTATTATGATATGACGAAAACCCCTCTAGTCGTTGGTTCTATTTGTTTTACATGACCACGTCAGACTTGCCGACTTGAATAATCAGAGGAACACAATTGGGATTGATCGGAAGGGATCATCATTATTTTGGTAAACGATTCTTGATGGTTTTTCTATTCAGAGTCTCTAATATAAGATACTTCATCTCCTTTACTGACTGGGTTGCCTATATTAATGAATAACTTTGGGTTATGTTTCTGTATCAGGGTAAGGTAGACTACTCCTTACTGGTTTCCGAACTTAGGAAAACTTACTTGGCACTTGTTTGTAGAATTATCTACTTTATTAATAGCAAGATTAGCTTGCTGGTGAAGAGTATGAAGACCACTTTTTGGAAACAAACTTCTTTGGGATATAAGAGTGTCTCTATTAATGAATTTAATGTAGTTGTCTACAATTTTTATTTCATATGGAGATGCTTATTTTCTTTAATAAGTTGAAGCAACTAAGAAAAATTGTGGAGGTTGTATTGAGACTAGTAGAGGTTTTTCTTGGGAAATCATTGTTATGTGCAGATTTTGTTGGAAGAACTATCTGTCCTTGTTCAGAAAGATATTCCTGATCGAAGTAGGGACCCTCGGACAATCGCTATATTTTGAAAGCATAATAAAGAGGTTTTCGCAATATCTCGACCGTTGTCACGATTAGTCTAAGGAAAGTACTAGCAGTGTCATGGATAACACTACATTTCCACCATTTCGGGTTGTAAGAGAAGGTCTGGACTGTCAACCCTTACAATATATTGGAACTGGAACTAAGAATCTGAGAGAAAAATCTTTATTCTGAGTCACGTGTCGCGATATATTGTTGAATCTTGATTATCTAATATAGTCTTCCAGTTGTCTGAGACGATGAGGCCTTTGTATCGAGAGAACTTGATGTAGTGGCTGAGGATCTACTGATGATTGTTTACAAGGATAGTCCAAATATTGGATGCTTTCTTGAAGGTTTGATTTGCATTTTCGCATTCTCCTTGGACCCTTTAGAAGCGTAGCTTATGGAGGTTCCTCACACTCATACCAAGTTTACATTGCACTAAATACCAGGATGCATTTCATCTTTGAATGTGTGAAGTGAATTTAATGTTTATGGTCATATATCTTTGTTGTGATAGAGGAGCAATCTAAAGGTGTCATTAGAATGAAGAAATATGCACTATGCTCCTGGAAGTTGGAACTGAACGAAGTGGTTGTTTTCTAGGCCTGTAACACTACAGAAGATACCATGCTATTAAATACATGGTGAAGCTCAAAGTTCGTCCCAGCATTAGGAGTTATAAAATCTTGGCACTGCGGTGCCTGCATGTGTAATGAGTTTTCTCTATAAAAATAGTCTACAAGTTGTTAATGTGTATTCCTTCAAGGGTACCTGAACTTCTAATTTCAACGGGGGTAATCATATTCCCTTGTGGCAGACATTTCTATGGTTGCTTTTACATAATGTACACTTGAAGTATGGCTATGCTTAGTTTTTCATTCTGAACTGTTGTATGCAACTAATTTGTTTCTTTCTGTTTACAATCAGTGTATATGACATGATTTTGCTCTCTTAGGATTTGCATCTATACTACTGTAAAACGTTAATCACCTACAAAACTCTTAAAAATTTGCTTTTCTTTCTCCTAATAGACGTCGACTCTAGATTCGTAGGTAGAAATAAGTGACTTTTTTTGTTCATCTCGAAACTTATTAACATGTAATGTGATATTGACCCGTACTTTTGTTGCATGATATTGGGAATTGCAGTGGCAGGAAGCTCATCAGGAATCAAAATACATGCTGTGTTTGTAAGCAAACGAGCTGGTGAAATACTTAAAATGTATGCTGCCTTTTCCAGTACAGAGATATGGCTCTCGGCCAACTTTGAGAACTCGGCGTGGTCTATAATGGCTATTTCTTTCATTTCCCTACTCGCCATGTCTGCTGTGCTGGCTACTTGTTTCTTTGTTCGTAGACATCGTATGAGAAGAGAAATGCCACGAGCTTCTAATGTTCGTGAGTTCCATGGAATGAGCAGCCGTTTGGTAAAAGCCATGCCCAGCCTGATTTTCACATCTGTTTTAGAAGAAAGTAGTACTTCAGCTACATGTGCCATATGTCTTGAGGACTATTCCGTTGGAGAGAAGCTCAGAGTACTGCCATGTCGTCACAGTACGTATTTTTTCTCCAATGTTTTTTTGTGATCGACATTGTTTTTGAATTCTAATTTGCTATTTAGTTTTCACATTGACAACCTACAAGCCTACAGATACTCCGCTTGGTATTTTGTAAATTTTGCAAAAAATCACGTGTCCTTTGGTACTTCGGAGGCGATTATTTTATTGCTAATGTATGAAACAATGCATAGTAAGCCCGCATGAATTTGCAAGATATGGTGCCAATACTTGACATTTTAAACATGTTTACAGATATCCACCCCAACTTCTGCAGAATTCATGTAGACTAACTTGATATGTTTGCACTTAAAAAAGATAATGTAATCATATCTTGGACTCTGATGTTCCCAATACTTCACCGAATACCAAACGGTCCATAATTGCCTTACTGCCTATATAGGTCAATGTTTTTTTCCGAGCTTTTGTTTATGTCTTAGTTGATAAGTCAGTTTGTGTGCTCTAATTTCTTATGGAACTTTGACAGAATTTCACTCTGTTTGTGTGGATGCTTGGCTTACAACGTGGAGAACATTTTGTCCCGTTTGCAAGCGAGATGCAAAGACAAGCACTGGCTATCTTCCAGCATCGGAACGAACTCCTTTACTTTCATCAGGTGCATCTTCTCTTTCTTCGTCTTCTATAGCTTCGTCCTTTAGATCATCAATAGCATCATCTGCCATACAAATAAGTCATGGATCACCGTTACATTCCCCATCAGTTTCTCGTGGTAACTCTATGGCTAGTAGTTCATATTTTCCGCAGTCGCATAGATCTTACCGCAATTCACCAGCGGTAATAAGTCCAAGCAGAAGCTCGACCGATCTTCGGTTTGCTTCTTCCCAAAGATCAATACCCTCACACTTACTTTCTTCCCATTCCTTGGGCTACCCTTCTCTCTCATCTTTCAATTCAAGATACATATCTCCATATGTTGCTAGTCCAAGCAACGCGTCTCCCAGTTATATTGGGTCGTCCAGTCGGCATCCATGCCTTCTTAATTATAGTGCATCGGCAGCAAGTATTTCTCCATTCGCTTCAACTCATTCTCTTCCCGGTGTTGAGTTTGCTCAACCACTTGGGGGTGGTGGGTGAGCTTGAAAGGACTCGCTGTTAAATCCATAGTGACTGATGTAAACAGAACATAGGTGCCCTGATACCTTGTTCAAGAAATGCATAAAAAGGTGGAGCTCCCTTTGTGATATTATTTCGCCCGAGTTTCATCAATTCTGTTGATTGGCGCTTGTTTGATGCGGGAAAAGGTATTAAAATACATTATAATTGTGTTATTATCTCAGAATTGTGCAATTAACTTTCTTCAGAATTCTGTGTGGGTTTGTCATTGATGTTGTACTTTTTTTCCCTTTCTCCTATTTCTTGTTTTTCTTTGTTCGGCATTGACCCAAAAACAGGCATAGCTGAGAAACCCTTCAATAGTAAATCATTTCTTGTAACTGAGAACATTCCCTTTTTATTGTAACGTCTGATTTGCGGCAATTTGCCCTAGATGCATACTGTTAGGCTACAATCGTTGCTGTAAATATTTGCTTATTTGGAGAGATATATGTATAAAACCATTATAGGATTGCAAATGTTAATCCAATGATTATAGTATTTGGGACTTGAAATGATAGTTGAATATTCCAAGTTATAAACATTGGTCTGGCTCCTTAACAAGAGTATTTCGTTTGAAGCACAAAAGTATTTTACTTTCTCCTGTGTTTTCAGTTTTTCGGTGTGTAGAATCCTAGTTGAGAATGGAGGGTGTCTGAAGGAAAGATGATTGAGAGTTTGAGCTAAAATTAGTACTTGGAAATGTAGGGCTTACTATTATTTGATGCACTTGAATTCATTTTACATTCTTCAACAAAAGAAAAAGAAAATTTCATTTTACATATTTGATCCTGATATCCAAAAGAATTTGAACTTTTTCTTTGCTCTCTACTTCATCCAATTGGTTCTAATCCAATATGCAATATATATATTTAGAAAGGACATTAGCTTTCTTACAAGATCTACTTTCGACATTTCTTTTAGAAAAAAAAGAGACACAGAAAGAATATGATATTTTCTTTCGTTTTTTCTACAAGTTAAATTTGCAACATGTAAATTGCAAGCTTTGCGTAATGTAATCTCGGGTTGCAGATCTTGTAAATTCGATTTGCAAATTGAAAATAAAAAAAATCGAAGTTTATTAATCAAATTTGAAAAATTTCTTTTTCATCATCATTCAGTAAATTGGGGTTTGAGATTTGGATGCACATAATCATCACTTTCAAATTCATTGTCAACATAAGATTCATCATCATCAAAATCAGGATTTCGATTTTATGAAAAAAAAAAAACAAGAAGAACAGAGATTTGTTCAGATTCATCATCATCACAAGAACAATAGTAGGTGTGATTACAAGAAGCTGGACCTAATTCAAGAAGAAGAAGAAAACCCACAGACCAAAGAAGAAGAATCTAAGACTTAAGATGATCAAAATGGAGGATTTTCAAGTCAAAGATGGTAAAAACGAGTCCTAATAGAACAAATCTGATTTTTTTTTTACCTTCGTTCCTTCTCTTTTTACTCGTTAATGATTTAGTAACAAAAACTTGTTTTGAAGTGTGAGTGTCGATCTATTGACTGATTTCATTTCGTTGCTGAAATCTTAGACGACTCAGAGAGAGTGAGTTTTAGTGAGTAAGGTTATTTTGTGGAACAAAAAAAAAAGACTCGATTAGTAATTATTAATATTATTTTAAATTTTACATATTATTACAAATAATATTTTGGTAACTTCTACCTAACAGTAAAAGATCTAGGTTTTTTTTTTGTTGCTATGACTAAATGACTAATTTTTTTACTCAAATAATCATTTTTCATTATAAAGACGTCTCATTAGTATTTTTTTAGAACGAAACATATTTCATTAGTAATTATTAAACCTTGCCCCGTTAGGTTCCGTTAGCAATATGAATGGTAGAGATTTATTTTATTCGTTAGGAAAATAAATCGCAAACAACCAACCACCCTTAGGTTTATCTTTTGCCCTACATTGGATCCCATTGTAATCCTATTTTGTTGACAATGCAATTCTTAAAGCATTTCTGCGTACTCAACATCATAATGGAAGTTTTGGTAATTGTATTCTGCTTTCACAAGTCAAATATCGCTCCAACATGTGCAATAAATTAAATCCAAAAACTCTGAGATCATATTTTCGAGTTCGTTTTCACAACATTAAACTTTTAACACTTGTTAAGCGATAAAACAAAACAATTTTTTACTTAATAAAAGTTCATCACTTACTAAGAGCAAAACGCGTGCACTCTAAAACGAAAGGAGAATGCAAGATCAAAATAAGTTCTCCCACCACATCATTAAGAACAGGGACATGGATCTTCACACTTATAATACATTTCATAAAGATGATTCATTTCATGTAATCTTTTGGGATTCTAGGATGGAGTCTCTCATCCCTAATGGTCTTGTAGTTATCTCCTTAGCCTAATTTGTCGAAAACGGTTATTGTCCAACCGTTATTGCTAATGTGCTAATGAAAAAACAGTACAAATTATTTACATTTGAACAACGTTTATGTATTTTTCACTAGAATAGTTAACAAGAATGCCATCAGGGAAACTAGTTAGAAAAACATTTGTCGTGTTCGGTTTTGTTATCAACTTTTCTATAAGATCTTACTGAGTGAAAAGTAAACCAAAAGACTTACTCGATCCACAAATTTTCACATTTAACATTAACAAGATAGAAATACTGATATAACTTATTAGGTTCATAGTCCTGACATAAATCAGTACAATTTTATGGTGTTCTTCGAGGTAAGCAATTAGTCTAGCAACAAATACCCAAACACGCTCGTACAAGAAGCATCGAGGAAAATCATCCGCATTTATGAAAATATGAACCAGAAAACCTCAAAATCCCTTTCCGACTTGCCTAATCTATACACCATGTAAGCATTGATAAGTTCTTCTTTCTTAAATTAAGCTTAAATTCGAAGTGGTTAGGTTAGTCTTCTTTGTCCTCCGGTCGGTAAGCTTGTCGGCTTTCACTATCTGCTGTGGAGCTGCTTCCAGGATCAACCTGGTTCTGAACTTTTCTTTGGGGAACATCGTCGTCGTCATCGCTTTTATTTAGTGTTTGTATGAGAAAGATGACTGCAACAATAAAGACGATAAGGTAAACAGTTCTAATGCTGATAAGTGAGTTGATGAAGCCAATAATCGATGGACCACTGATTGATTTCTTCACTGTTCTTCCTTCTCTATATCCCTCAAGGAATCGGGTTATTTGAGTCCCTTGATCCTCCTCCTCAAGACTTTCGGAACCTATAACCTTTTCAAAAGATAAATACAAACATATTTAGTGAACGTCAAACATTCAAGTAATATCTAAACTGATATGATATTATATATTTTGAATACAATATCAAACAATGGGTGATTCGCGGTCTAGCAAAATAAATAAAACACGGACTATATCATATCAATATCTCAAATAGAAGCAGAAATTCTTGCAGGGGTAACACTTGGTTTTGTGTTCTTTCAAGAAATTTTCGCCACAAATTCGGTAGTTTGTTCTCAAGCAAAATGATGCCTTGTTAAACCAACTAGTTTGGAAAAACACGTGCGTCTATATGACTTTAAACTTTTCGATGAGCATGTTCTTCCTAAACCAAAATCAAACTAGACTCGTAGGCAAGCAAAAGAGAAATTATAGAAAGTAAATAGAACTTAAACCTCAGATTAAGTCCAAATCACCTTTTCAAATAGTTAGATGGATAAGGATGCTCGTACTCATTTCAATGGGTATGAAGTGAGATTTTATATGCACGTGTTTTGTGTACTTTACAAAATCGCATTAGGTCAAGAAACTACCTCTAGAAGCTAATGTCATTTGTATAAATATAAAAGAAGTTAATCCAAAAGAAAAATTGTAAGGGAAAAAGGAAAATTGTATCTATTGGGAATTTCTGACACCTCAGTGTCAAACATCGACAATCATACTCGTGTCAGATATGCATAGGTCATTAGAGATTAAGTAGAAAGAAATAACCGACAAATATCAATATGTAGTATCAGAATAATAAATCCTATAAAAATATCAACTTACTGAGAAGTATTCTTCATTTCTATCCCAAACGATCATTTTAGGCAGTTTTGTCTTCTTATCGACATCAAATGTATCAGTGAAATCCTCCCATTGCTTGAATCCAACATATCCAAAAACCAAGTCCCGGTTAGCAGATGCTGCAGCTCTCAATAGCTTGATCAATTTCACTGATTTCTCATCTGTCTCGTCCTCCAAAATTGTTAGAACGACTTTCCTCTCATCGTCTGTCAACAATTTGAGTGTATCGTAGTTTATGGGCATAGACAAAGGCAGCAAACTTTGCTTGATAAAATCCTCCAGAAAATCTCCTGCTCGACATAAAACCAAATATTAATCGCCCTGCATATATTACTTGAGGTCTCGTGGACGTACATATAATTAAGAGATTGAATCAAAACTAAGTTCGGCAGACTAAGTTCGACAGAGCAAGCACGACGGGAAGAGAAAGCATGGCACGATAAAAGGTATATTAATATGATAATATGCTGTATGTGAAAGTATACTACTAGTCTACTACATTAATAAGTGATTTTCGTACTCTAACTATGTTCATATAGTTTGCATAATACCTTCATAAGGACCATAGAAAACACTTTGCTCATTATAACTTGGATGAATGGAAACCAAAGCAGGAACTTTGTCGAAATCATAAGTTATCATGACATCCTCGGAGAAATCTTTCGCTACAGCAAACCATGCTTTTTTCTTATACTTGATTGCCAATTCCGATATCACAGACTCGTTCAACCCGAAGCCGATATAAATAGGAAAGGATGTCCCAGCCGTTTCAATGAAGCTACTGATAGCCGTGTCAGACTGGAGAAGTGTGACATTAGGAGCAACAAACTTTTTTAAGAACCGAACAAGCAATTCTGCTTTCCTTGGACCATGATATTCTGTAGGGAACCCGTGAGTAAAGATCTTCAGAGTAGGAAATCCACTGCAATACACGACAAAATTGGGTAAGCGAACTTAAAGTTTAATATCTAGGAGAAGGAGTTCTCGTCCGTTTTGGATGAACAATTCTAGCAACCAAAATATCACTAGCCAAAGTAAACCAATTCGACAAGATTAATTTGAAGATCGAATAACATACTCAATTTCGTATTTTGAACCAAGACTTCTGAACTTGTCGGCATTTACTTTCGCAATTACAATGGGTTTCTCTAACCCAGCAAGTATAGGGGCAGCTGCATCTAACTGCAATTTAACATCTTACAAAGTCATTATTGAATTCCAATGAAATATAATCTCCAAAATATAATGTAAGGTAAAATCAATAAGGATTCATAATTAAGTTCATGCTCATAATAGATTTTCATGTTATTTTGTTCAAATCAAACCCTATTCCGAATTAAAATTAACTAATAAACTTATCAATCTAATTATCTTTTAAGCTTACCCTAGTCTCAATTAAGATATGAAACTTTACAAAATCAAATTTTCATATCTCTTTCTCATAAAAAAAAAAAAAACCAATCAAGGAACTTAAAACCCTAACTGCAAATTGATCATAGAAGAAAAGAAACCCAGATACCCAGATTGTTAATTAAGCAATCAAGAAACTTATAAGACTACCCAGATTGTCTAATCTTATTGTGCTACCCAGATCTGTACAAAATCAAACTTTGGGTATTTCTAGAGAGAGAGAAAGAGAGAGAGAGAGAGAGAGAATAACCTCAGGAGAGAGGCGTTTACAGTGACCACACCAAGGAGCATAGAAATCAACAAGGATGAAATCGAAAGAAGCAATAGCTGAATCGAAGTTTGATTCGTCAAGTTCCAATACGGTTCCATCAACTGTGAACTCATTACTTGTTGAGAGAGAAAGTGATGAAAAAACAGAGATTGCCAGAACCAGCAGAAGGAATTGAAGAGGATGATGAAGAACAAAACCCATATTTTTTGGAGTTGTTCCTAATAACATAAATAATCAGAAGAAATTCTAGGAGGATTTGGAATCCACCCTTCTTAGTTAAATTCTTGGTTGTTGTGTTCAGATCCTACTCTTTTACTCTCTGTTTATATTAGTACTTTTGTTAGGAGATTTAGATTGCAATTTTGTTTCCCTTTTTTTCCTTACTTTACAGGTTTACCCTTATATACTTTAAAATACTGTACTAGGTTTGTCCGGCTGACAAACCTAGTTTAACTACAACTTATAAGCCCAAGTACTTGGATGAGTTTGATTTGTCTGGACAAAACAAACGATCTAACTTATCTCTTTCATAACTGACCGAGTTGTTTCATTATATAGGATGAGTTTGATTTGTTTCGATTGATTTCGGTCTCTAACTTTCGACCAACGTGTTTCAATTGTTTCTTTTTAGCGAGAATTTTTCGAGCAATCGTTGTTTTATCTTTTTCATTCTTACTTTTATGTTTGAAATTATAGTGGAATAAGAATTATAGACATGGCACTTGACTCAGTCATAGGTAAAATAGTACAATGAATTATAGGCAGGAGTTGATTTAAGATTTTTACTTAGGGGATGCAGATTTATATACCTAAATAAATTTTTTTCCCAAACATAGTAATTAACAAAATTCTTATATTCATTAATTATATTAATACATTAACGATTACAAATGCAATTGACCTCTACGAGAGTTCATATTTTGAAATGTTCGCATAATCAACTCACTGTCAATTTCACTAAAAACTTCTTTTTCAATAATGACTACTAAACTATCATTCAGCCACATATCACTCATCTTGTTTCTTAAGCGTGTTTTAACTAGCTTCATAGCTAAAGCACTTTCAACGGAGGCAGTTGTAACCGGCAAAGTTAGTGCTAAAGTGATAAGCAAATAAACTAAATGATATGCTTTACCTCTTTTAGTTTCCACCAATACTCTAGCAAGAGCTCCAATCCCATTTAAATTTGAGAAATCATCATTCTGCCTCATATTGTAAATGTAATTATCAAGCTGAGAACTAAGTAGCATAATGTCAAGACTACTGAAATCTGACAGATAAAATTCATCAAGACGCATCAATTTACTTTTGTCAAAAAGGGCAAAATCTCTAGATGGACTTAAACATGCCATACAACGGAGCAACTCAGTATTCTTCTCAGTGAAACGAACATTTAATTCTTGAAGTTGCGTATCAATAACGGTATAGAAAATCTCCACTTGATAGTGATAAAAGTTTGTAATTTGTTGTGCATACCTCCTGCTTCTCCCTTGAACTATTCATTTGTTATTCCCAACAAAAGCTTCATCAAAATGTAAACAAAATACGAACTCAAAAGTTTCCATCTTGGATAACAAATCTATTATTTCTCACTTTTGATCCGCTTTAACAGAATGTGTAGCAATAACTTCGAGACATTTATCACAGAACCGATCATGAAAAATTCTAGCAAAGATGTTAAACTGTTATGGTGTGGACCCCAACGAGTAGCTCCAAATCGCCTAAGACTTGTTTCTTGATTTAAACCATAGTTGCTAGTTGAACTTGAATACTTGATTAGAAGAAGAAGAAGAAGAAGAAGAAGAAGTAGTAGTTATAGAGGTTTATGGCAGATGGATTGAAGTTTGTAGGGGTTTAGGGTAGATGAAATGAATTTTATAGGGTTTATAGTAGATGAATTGAAATTTATGGAGTTTAGGGTAGATGAATTGAATTTTATAGAGTTTATGGTAGATTAGTTGAAGTGTCTAGGGGTTTAAGATAGATGAATTGAATTTTACAGGTTTTAGGATAGTTGAATTGATTTTATAGGTTTTAGGGTAGTTGAATTGATTTTATATGAATTTAGGATATTAAAGGCTTAATAATTTCAAAACATAAAATTAATACACCACTACTACTACTACATTTTTTTCGGGCACCGAATGGATCCGTCCTTGATTATAGGTCTCTCTTTTGACCATGAATTATTCATATGGTAAAGAATTACTAATTGACATTTTTTAATCTAAAAAGTAAAGCTTGAAGTTGAAAGCTGTGTTAGATTTTTACCAAACCAAATACCTTCATGTTGTGTACTTGAGTACACTCTATATTTGATATTTCTCGAAATTACTAGGTATAAAGAAACTTTAATTCTTCCCGGACTCATTTTAAAATTAGATATGAGTTCCATATTGGTTAACAATATTATCTTGAAATAAGCCAGCTATTTCATCATTACCTAAACTTCTAATAAAGAGCAAAACCTTTCACTCTTTACCAAATAAGTTAACAAAAATTTGTAATTCAAAAACAGAGATAAACTAGAATATTAGATACATATGGAACATATTTTTGTTGATATAGTTGTACAGATTACGAAATAGTATTTTCTGCACGTGTTTTAACTTTATTTAATCGATAAATTTAGTCTCTTCGGGGTATTGTACTGCCCATGTGTTCTTCGAATTAGGGTGCCAAACAACACTTCAAAAGGAACTCAAGGTCAAAGTTAGTCCAAGAAACAGCTCCTTCTATACTGCAAAGGCATCAAATGATTTGTAGATATATTTTCGATGGAACCCATTGTCTTTGCAGAATCCATTAATCTTGGAAACCAAATATCATCTCGAACATACTTTAACGTCTGCGATTGTAGCAACTTCTGCCCCATACATGAAATGTCAATCTGCCATGAATCTTAATTTTAGAGAGCTAGTATAACCATTTAAAGGCTGATAGCAAAAACAAAGGAACAGTTCTCGAGCACAGAATTGAGATAATCCAATTTAAAGCAAGGTGTCAACAACCCTTGGTTGGATTGCTTACCAAGTTGATTTCCCCCTCTAGTTCTTAAATTCGAGACACAGATACTATACTACCTATTTGAAAAAAAATTAAAAGCATAATAATCCAAAGAATGAAATATATAGTATTTTGATCATGAAATATAAAAGCAAATGTTGCCTTCAAATACTATATATATCAATTGAAACTTCATTGACATTTCAGGTCTTGTTGAATGGGCCTAGTTTCAAGACTCGAATGCGTTCGAAGGTCCAATGCTGTAACCCTAGTTTTGTATGCTCATGCCCGTTCCTATGTGGTACCACCAAGCTTAGCTACACCCAAGGCCTCCAACTAAAGCTCAAGAATGAGTTGTCATAAGCTTCTGACAACTCAGACCCAGCTTTGGATACTTACACGAGTAACAATACTAATACCGTGGAAATTAAACTGATCAACCAACAATAAGAAACATCGAAAACGTATGCAAATTGAGGTACTGAGCCTCAAGTATTTTCAAGTTATAGAATACGTAAATATTTGATCATAATTTTTGGGTCACCTACTCCGATTGACTTGAAAATTGAAATCACTCAAAGATGATCAAAAGAGTTTGATTACAAAGTCATAGCCTCTATAAGTAGTAAATCTTATTACCAAGAGTTTAGCCCATTTATAAGCTACCACCCAACTTATTAAGGATTTTTGAGTGAGAGGCCCAAAGAATGGAGGGTAAATAAGCATTACCCCCAGTCCAAAAAAAAAATTAGAACCCAGTCCAAATTGTCAGGACAGCTCCCAGTTTTCTGGTTTTTATTTTATTTATCCCTCTTTTACCCCTCCACGGGAAAGTTCTGTGTTTTCTGACAATCTGACGGACGACAGCGAAGCAATTAATTCCCCGTACATGACGTCATGTCAGAGAAACATTCAGATTTTCTGAAAATTCAAAAATGGCGCCATTTTTTGACGAAATTTCAGCCAATTTTTTTGGATCCCTCCCATTCTATTTTGTTTCAACTCCTTCTTTCTTCTTATTTATACATCCAAAAATCTTCTTCATCATTCTTATTTTGTTTTTCACATTTTATCTTCTTCATCTCTTTCAATCTCTAAAAACATAAATTTTCTTTTCTTTCTCTCTCTAAAAGTTTTATTTTCTTATTTTTGGATGTTCATCATTCTTTTTTGTTTCACATTTTATTTTCTTCTTCTCTTTCAATCTCTAAAAACATCAATTTTCTGTTCTTACTCTCTCTAAAAGTTTTATGTTCTCATTTTTGGGTGTTCATCATTCTTATTTTGTTTCACATTTTATCTTCTTCATCTCGTTCAATCTCTAAAAACATTAAAGTTTTCTGTCTTTCTCTCTCTAAAAGTTTTATGTTCTTATTTTTCTTCTTCATCACTCTTATTTGTTTCACATTTTATCTTCTTCATCTCTAAAAACATCAAAGTACATAACCAAATGTCCAGTGCACAGAACCATTTCCGGTACAGGAGAAAATTCCCAGTTCAAAAGTGTCCAGTACTAAACCAAATGGCCAGTACATAGAACAATTCCCGGTGCACAAGAAAATTCCCCAGTACAAAAATGTCTAGTACATAACCAAATGGCGTGTACACAGAACAATTCCCGGTACACAAGAAAATTCTCACTACAAAAATTTCTAGTACATAACCAAATGGCTTGTACACAGAACAATTCCCGGTACACAAGAAAATTCCCAGTACAAAAATGTGTAGTACATATCTAAAAAATGACCAGTACACTAAATAGTTCCCGGTACACAAGAAAATTTCTTTATACAAATCAATGAAATACTACAAAAAATGAAGAAATTTGTTGAGATTGGAAAGAGATCAGAAATAAATCTGGAAAAAAAGAACGAAATTTGTTGAGATTGGAGAGAGAAATATGTGTGGGAGAAAATAAAAAAGAAATAAGAAATAAATCTGGAAAAAAGAACGAAAATGGCAAGTTGGTAAATTTTGTAATGGCAATTCTGTAAATTCGTGGAAAGTACAAGGTTTAATGTCAGGTGCATCAGACTATTTTCCAAAAAAATTCGCATTTCCCGGGAATTTTTCGGTGGCAATTTTGTGAATTTATGGAAAGTACACAGTCTGATGGGAGGCGTGTCAGATTATTTGTCAGAAATTTTCAAGTTTTCCGGGAATTTTTCGATGGTCGTTTCGTAAATTTCAAAAAGAAAAGGGTGTTTCGGAAATTCCACCCCTAGCCTGATTTTTTTGGACCTGCCCCTCATTCTTTATCTGCAGTGGGCCTGATACATATTGTTGGGCTGATTTTGGGCCTTTTGCCCAACCCCTCATGATAAATTAGACTTGTTAGCAAATTTTGATCATCATGACCTTTCTAATTTTCTCTTTCTACGGTTTCATCATTGGTAGTAAATCCATGCCCATCGTACTGCATGGAGCATGCGTATCTATCTAAAAATAATTTCTTTCATTGATTGGATTCTTTTCTATTTATAAAGATGTCAAATGAAGTTTTGAATTGACTTGCTAGCCACCCTATTACCTAAACTGCAATGATGATTAAATACTTTCTAACCTAGCTTTAAATCCCCTGCAGCGATCTCAACTCCTACTATAGAGTTCATTATATATAACCTGAGTTTACCCTTTAAATATTGATTAGTAATTGGGTTTAGCCCCTCAATTATTGATAATTTAGTTTACCCTCTTTGACTTGCTACTTTTTCAAGAACACTATGATAATGTTTGACATGTCCAAACAAAAGGCTTTTGGTATAGGAAGGACACTATTTAGTAAAGGCAGTGCGTTAGAAAGATCAATTTATGTATTTGCTATTCTTTTACCAAATTAGTTTAAGGAGGACGTTATAAGGATCATTTAATAAATAGTGTCAAAATAGAAGGACTTAGATAAAAATTAATAATAAATCTAATATTTTATTTACTTGTAGTTTCTCTCACATAAACAACCAAAACCCTAATATCGTCACTACTATCAACATCACCATTAGTGTTAAAATCCTAAAAAATTTATGGAGAGATCAAGCAATAAAATTACAAACTCTCTATGGAGATGAGTGTTGTGTTAGTCATCTAGGGTTTAGGTTTCTATCTCTATATCTCTCTTTTTGATACAATCAAACAGATTTAGGGCATTTCTCCTTTTCAGGATGTTTATCTCTCTTCTCTCTCTTTGATTCGATCGAAGGTTTTAGGTCGAACATAATTCTCTCTTCTCTCTCGAAGGTTTTTAGTCGAACAGGAGGATACTCTTTTTTCTCTCTTTTGGTCCAAAATAGTTTGATGGGAGGGACCAAAGTAAAAAAATTTGGGATATTTAAAAAAAAATGTTTATCCCTCCCTATTCTAAAAAGAGTGCTCTCCCTATCTAATGCACTGCCTTTGCTAAAAAAATGCTCTTCCTATACCAAAACCCAAAAAAAGACTACATAGAATAACGATCGTTAATACTATGATTTTAATTAGTAATTATAATATCTTACTTTAGTGTGGCGTTTAGTTAAGAATATACTTCGTAGAGATTTATAATGTCCGTAAATTATTTAATTTGTAATTCAAATTCTTGTATGTTAAACATGAGTACTAAGTCCAAGGAAATAATCTCAATTACTAATTATCTATTAGTCTTGCAGGGTAAAGTAAAACTTGTATAAGAGTTTCATTAATTAATGTTCTTGAGACACCCACTTAGCCAGTAAGATAGTAAAATTACTATAAAATCATCATACATATTTAACAATGATTAGTGTTAGAAAATGCTACAAGTTAAAGTCTACTCTAGGCCTATACGATATCAACTATCTATATTTTCGAGACAACTCTTCTTTCTCTTGATCGATTTTTTCGCTCTGGTTGTAATGTTGATTCCTCTTTAGATTTGGATTAAACTTTTGTTCTTCTATCATTTTTCTTGAAAAACTAATCAGTAGCAGCAGTGTCAAAATGCAAACTGTGACACCTAAACTTTCTAATAATTCTTTGAATTAATATTACTAACTTTAATTAATGGTATAAGAATATCATATGTTTATGATCTCAATAAATTTTAACTCAACAATATATCTTTTGTTTGTAAGTTTCAACAAAATGATTAATTGAGTAAAATGATCATTACCTAGAAATAATGTTTCATGCATATTGCATGAAGAAATTGTGGTATCACCTAAGTTTCCATGATTGTGGACATGACATAGTGAAAGATCTACCTATAAAGAGAAAAAAAAATAGAAAGAAAGATCTAGAGAGAGAAATTCAAAGGGGGAGATTGATACCTGAGCTTCATTTGTTAACCCTAGCTTTGTAACAAGATACTTCTTTACCATGAAAACAGTCACATCTTCATCCCTTCAAAAGAGAGAGAAAGAGAAGTAAATTAATACAAAAGAGTTTAGAGCACTTATGTCACCAAGAACCTCATCATTAACAAGAAGAAAAACTCAAAAGGTATGATTAGGTTTACCACTTTCATGTTCTTTTCACTTCTCTCTCTCTCTCTCTCTCTCTCTCTCTCTCTAACATGCACACCCATGAGTGGAAAATATACTTACTTGACTCTAACATACGCCTTTGGAATCTGTGGTAGCTCTCCATAATCTTCTCCTCCCTCCTGCTTCTTCCTCCTGTTAAAACATGGTTAAGATTTTTTTAGCAATGTCATGCATCTCTCTCTCTCTATATATACATATATATCTAGGGTTAAGTGATCACTTACCCACTCCCCAGAGAGGAAGAGCTAAGGCTAAACCAAATACCAGGTCTCTTAGATGAGTGATAATGGCATCTAGGAGTCTGAAAGAACAGTTTGTTTTGAGCATGACAATGATGAAAACCACCACCACCACCACCAGGTCCACCACCACCGACATTATTGATCAACTTCATCATGGGTGGAATGGCCCATGACGACGACGACGATGATGATGTGTTGTTATTGTTAGAGACGTTTTCATTACCATCTTTACTTTCAAACCCTAACCCTAATCTTGGAAAAGAAAGAGATAACCCAGATCCACCAGATAAACTTCTAGTTGCTGAAATTGAATTAATTGATGATTTTAACTCGTTTCTAGTTGAACCCACACTAGTAGTACTACTTAGTCCAAGCCCTAATTCTAACAAATCTTGTTCTTCATCATCATTATCATCTTCTTGTTGTTGTTCTTGATGTTCTTGTTCCACTAATGGATACATGCTAATAATCTACTAGTACTATTTAATTAATGGTGATTTTATGATCTGGGTGTTGATTGTTTATAGCAAAAGTAGAGAGAGAGAGAGAGAGAAACTAAACTTTACTACCTTTTCAAAATCAGAAAAAAAAGGTAATCTTGATGATCAGAACCCACGCCTTCTCTTTTTGTTCTTCTCTTTCTTCTATAACCTTATAATATTTAATGTTTTACTTTACTCTTTTGGGTATTTGTCTAGGTATGAATCCCAGCACGGAATGACATACTTGTTTCTATTTCCAATGCCTGGTTAGGTTTTTTTTTCTTCCAGTTGCAGGTTCACCTGAATCAATAATTCAACAAGTTAGGGTTTTTACGTTCCTCTTTGGGTACGTGGGATTATGGGGAGGATGACGTATGTTTGTCTGTCTTGTCCTCACGTTACATCTATAGGCACCCCTCATTTGATTTTGGGAGATGCTAGAGTGCCCAGTTCCGTGCCCACTAAAATGCCCATCTATCGTGGATTCACTAAAATAAGTGGAGACATCAGACGACTCTTGCTTCAAAGAAGAAATTGCTCGCTTAAGTTAAAACACCTTAGGAGCATTAGTTTGATGAAAACGATCAAATAAGTTACCCAAATATCGGCAGCGTTATCATCATAATAAAGAATAGATGAGCGAATACTAGGATCAACTGAATTAATGATCAGACTCGCAACCAAATCGGTGCAACGTTCCCAAGGATGAATATCATTAGAAGAAGTAGGTTTTGGGAAGGAACCATCAACAAAACCTAGTTTATCTTTGGCTCGAAATGCCTTCTTCATACCTCGAGACCAAGAAGCATAATTGTCCCCAGAAAGAACTGGGGTGATGAGAATTGTGGTGGGTGAATCAGAGTGATGAACGTTAAAAGGTGCATTGAATTGAGTAGCAACAGTAGCAGAGTTAATGTCCTCGGTGAAAGACAACGATTTCTCAAAGATATTGACCATTAGATATGGATTTACTTGTAACAATTTATCTCCTTGTACACAATCAAGTTGTCATTTAGGACAACTCCACAAACCTTATATGAATGATTACCTAGTCTATACACGAATATTTATGATACATTGTAAAGTGACATGTACATGTTCTTTAAATAAAAAAAGTGGCATGTACATTAATGGTACAACTACAATTAAGTGCATGGACAGGTTGATCCTCCTTAGTATTGTGTTATTTAATTACTAATCCACCTTTGTGTATAAGTGATCCGCTTCTTAATTATGATTTTGGCTTTTTTTTTTTTTTTTTTTTTTTGGAAGTCGGCTATGATCTACGTATGTTGTTACATTTGGCACTTGATACATCACAGATGTGATAAGCTCAATAACCGCCTACTCAAACACTAACAGAACCGGGCCTATAGCCCAACAAGACATGGCCTAAAGCCCAACAACATTATTTACACCCTAATAATCCCAATTCAAATAACCAAAGATTCCACCTTCTCTGGGATTCGAACCTGGGACCTCCAGGAATTTCTGGAGTTTATGTCAACACCTTGGAAGCACTTAGGCTACCAAATGTTGACGATTTTGGCTATTTCAAATGATCACTCACTTATATTTTATACTTTTGTACCAACCAAATAGAAAAAACAGCTTTGATGATTTTTACAGTGTTCCTCAGACCTCATAAGTATCGAATGTTGATTTTGAGTCATCGCTTTTTTTTTGAAATATCTTTCATTAATTAAATCATAAAGTTATTACAATACTTATCAACTAGCATATAAGGTACATTTTTCCACACTCTACTTGAATTCTTCTTTCGCCCCCATTTAGCTAAAGTGTCTGCACTGGAGTTGAGATTCCTCCTTGTGTACTGAAATTTCACCTCTTCAAATTCTTTTCTTATTTCCTTGATTCTCCGAACATGTATTAGTGATTGCCAGTGTATCGAGTGTCGTTTATTCCTGAGATGTTTGACAAGATTTATGTTGTCGCTTTCAATTATTATCTTCTTGTGGTTGTTGGCTTTAGCCCATTCCAATCCGAATAAAACCGCCATTGCTTCTCCTTCTTCGCTGTTTCTGGCTCTGGATGATTTAACATTAGCTTCTATGAATTTCGATTATGCATTATGGACAATAAAACTGATTCCAATATTGGATGTTAGATTGATAAAGGATGCGTCTACATTCATCTTAATATAATTTTCCGGCGGGGGCTGCCATTTTTCATTAGAATTTTGCATTATTACATTGTTTTTGATTTTTGGAAAATTTTCAATCAATTTTATGATTTTATCGAGATCATTGATTTCATGCTGGAAACAGTGATCACATCTCACTTTCCATAAAATTCATAATATAATCGAAAAGTGTATATTATTTACAGTATAGCTAAGATGAGTATTTTCTTCCCACGTGAAGATCCAGTCAGAGATAGACGTAATATTAGCAAAAATGATATTGTATTTAAACAATACATTTTTCGCCAACTCACAATGTAATAAAGCGTGTTCTATAGATTCAGTATACGTGCAATTTGGGCATATAAAATTATTATTGATGTATTTTCCTATTCTTTCTCTAACGGGTAGCACTTTGTTACAAATTTTCCATATGAACATCTTTATCCGGGGAACAGCAGGGAGAGACCAAATGAAGTTCCAATTGTGATGATTATTATTAGCATCGCTATTGTGATTGCTGAGGTATTGATACATAGGGGCAACTGTGAATTTATCCGATTTTGAGTCATCGCTTATTATTACAAAAGAGTCATATACTAAGTTTGACTATTAGTGAACTAATTAGCATGATTAGTTAGAGTTAATATTTTGACAAATTAATTGACATCTTTAGTTTGAGTAGCATAATTATATTTTTTTGGGTTAATAGTTAGTGTAGTAAAAATAACCGAAAAAAGGGACTTTGTTGTAAGTCAATGCCACATTGGTGGTGAGACGGAGTGTGGTGTTCCTCTTGGTGGTGAGATGGAGTGTGGTGTTACTCTTAAGAGGTTAAGCATCCTTCCCTAATGAGGTTTTTTAAAACCGTGAGGCCCAGGTGTGCCAAAGCGGACAATATGACTAGCAGTTCAGAATGTTGGTCCCACATTGGTGGTGAGATGGAGTGCGGTGTCCGCACTATCCTATAACCCGTTATCAACACGATTCACTCTACTATGATGTGGTCTTGGGAGAGTGTGTTGTAAGTCAATCCCACATTGGTGGTGAGATGGAGTGTGGTGCTCCTCTTAAGAGGTTAAGCACCCTTCCCTTGGGGGGCCTTTTAAAACCGTGAGGTGTAGGTGTGTCACAGCGGGCAGTATCACTAGCAGTTCAGAATGTTGGTCCGCACCATCCTATAACAGCTCATATAGTTTTTTTTTTTTTTGTTAAGCACTATATTTTGAGTTGGTTGGTTACTTACCTTGGTTCTATACTTCCATTATTTTGCCCGACCCACCTACCATTCAAAGAGCTCAAACCCTTGATTGAGGCCGAAATTTGATACGTCATCAAGATGTGATAAATACAAGGATCGCCTGAGTTAAAGTAGGAATGAAGGAGGCCTAAAACCCGACAACATATCAAAGAGACCTAAAACTTTGACGTAATTAAGTTTTGTTAAATACCCCAGTGACTCTATGTTTAATAATAGTAGCCACTGGACTCCCTAGTTTACCCAAAAGATAGTTTTATCTTTTTTTGTTTTATCTTCTTGTCAAGAGAAATGTTGTTTGACTCAAAATTGAGGTCCGTAAAACACTGATTGATTGGCTTCTCATTGAACGTGTTATTTCTCTCTCCACAGGGTCGTTCAACAAAAGTCTGTAACGATTTTTTTCTTCTTAAAATATTTCCTTTGATATTACGACTTTTTCTTCTCCCATCCTGAATATAAGATTGCACTTGGTGGTTCTTTTTCATTTTTTTCAAATTATCAACGGGTTGATGAGCCCAATCCTTACAAAATTATTGGAAATCTAACAATCCGATTGGAGAAAAAGTACAATCCACTCAAGAGGTCTGGACTCGAGTTATACCCCTATTATCATCACGCAATATCCTCTTTAGGTCTTCTAGAAAACACAGTCGGTAACATTTCAAAAGTCCCCATTGTAGTTTGCATTTTAGAAAGATAATATGTCGTCTGATTCACCTCACGGTACACATCTTTTATCAAGCATTCATGAAATTGCGACTAGAGTGCTCGATCTCACGATAGAGACGGGTAATTAGGACTTTCGTTCACATTTTTTGTCAGAACAGTAACGGTAAGTGAAGAATCAAATGCAGTCTTTACCTGCCTCCTTCCATACTTCAATGCCAATTGCAAACCCAGACGAACACCCTGCAGTCATGCGCTAGTACGGACTTTTTCCCTGTTTCAGTCGCGGCAGCAACTATTGGATCTCCTGAAAAGTCCGTTAAGAGTGCACCAAAGCTACCTGAAGAAGAATCGAAAGCCCCATCAGTGTTAATGAGGGTCTAACCAATGTCTAGTGCCAACCATGTGCATGTTTTTGCTGTTTTCATGGATAACGGAATCGATAGGTTCCATTGGTCCAAGATAGGTTCCATCGGTCCAAGATCTGTCTCGCCTCACTCGTCGCAATTGGTTTCCTTTTCCAGGCCATCACCTGGACTTTTACTTCACTAACAATTTCCTTAAACAATATGGGTTTGTTTCGCCTCACCTCGGAAAACCTTGTTGTTACGTTCAGTCCAAATGTTATAGATATATGTTGTGAAGACCAGGCTGCCTAGTCGACCATGTATGGTACTACCGTGGAACGTTTGTATACACTAGTTTATCTCCTCTGCCCAAATGCTGTGTAATTTCGGTTAATACCTGGCAATGACATAAGTTCATACCAAATAGTAAGCAAGAAGCTGTATTTGAACAAGATATGTTCGTCTGTTTCACCCTCCAATTGACATAAAGGGCATACCTCATCCATCTCCATACCTTACAATTGCAATTTGACTTTAATTCAGACCTCAGTTCAAGAGCTATCCACGCCATAAAAGAATGTTTCAGGACATCCTCCTTGCCCCACACTAGTTTGAACCATGGAACCTGAGTCCCTTTCCATCTAATAAAACTCACAAGTGTATTCACCTGACGATGTAATTTTTCGCACCACCTTGTCTTTCTCCAACCCCCTACTTCAACTTCTTGCAATATGTTAAAAACCTCCCCAGAATCTGTCGAACATGGCGCGAGAATGTCCAACTTCTTGCACTTGGTCGTTTTATCACTTACATGATTGCACTCTTTCGAAATCTTAAGAAGTTGCAAGATTGGCTTTTTAAGAAGTGGAAGGGTCTTGGGAGCTTAGGTGTGATTCACAAGTAATGTTACTAATTCTCGTATTTGATTGCAGTTAATTTTTGACAAGAGCTTAAGTGAAAGTTCCACATTTTCTTATCATTTTTAGCCTTCAATTTTGCCAACCTAAACTAGCACCAAATCACAAAAGGTAAAAAAGATTTAATGAGCTCTTGCTCAAAAGATGGTGATCTAGTAACCAATAGTATAATGTCTTGGTCCTCTCCCTCCACCCCATGTCAATTGGTTGAGTTGGAAGACAACAAACTTAACAAAACTTAATCAAGATCAAACTAAATCATCCGTAAGCTTCATCAACTTGAGATCTATTAGAGATGGATGAGATAGAATATCAACAAAACATATTCCTTCGATATTAACAAAAACCCAAGACAAGACACTGAAACTCTTGACAACAATCAGAAGTTATTACATCACAAGTTATCAAGACAACAATGGATGCCAATCTTAGTCTCAAGAACAATACATGAACATCCTCTTAAGAAAAGAAAAAAAAAAGTGTTTACCTCCACATTTGCCCATGCACCAGAAAAAGGTAGAGGAGATTCTACATTTACCTAAACAAAGAGTCGTGTATCGGGTAAGCATATCGGCCAACCTATTTAGGATACCCAATTCAGTAAGTAAAAAGAATAATACCAAATTCAGTGCACAAGCCTTCTGTTACCTGAAATACTTGAAGGAAAATGCACTGAAAGTGAGCTTCAATCATCATCTTCCTCGTCAGAACTTCCATCGCTACTATAATCACTGCTGGAATCATCATGATTAATATCAAGTTCGACATACCGAACTTGTATTGGTCCAGATCCTTTAGCTGCCACTGGTCGAGGTTGTTGTTCCTCGGCCTTACTTGGAACAATGGCATCCAATGGGGGCAATGGAACTGGATCCCCAGGCTTCCATCCAGGAGGCGGCAAAATTGGAAAATCGGTTGGCAATTCCACTGGCATCCCAGGTCGCCAACCTGATGGAACTGTAAGTTTTGGTGGAATAAGCCCTTGAACTGCCGACAAGTCGACATGGGGATTATTCTCTGGTAATGGTGGTGGTTCCATTAACGTATCAATAGTCTTTTCTTTACTTTCTATCTTAGGTAATCCAACATCGAGATCAGCAAATTGATATAGTAATGAAGCACGCATTTGTTCTTCTTGAGGAGCAGGTGGAAGAGCTCCCCTTAATGGAGCTTGACCCGCCCCAAATTCCGGTGGTGCAAATGTAGTATAACTAATCCGATGAGCATACGATAATATATCTGATAATTTCAATGAAGTTGCAATACTAGTAATAGAAGATGATGAAGATGGAGATTCATTATCATTATTACCCTCAAGTTTGGATCTTTTTGGACGACGATAATCAGCATAATCATCCACAAGGAGATCAAGAACTTGCTCAGCTTCTTTTAGCTTATTAGCAAAAGCAAGAACAGCAGAATCCTTAGCCCTAATTTCTCTAGCAATTTTTTGTTTAGCATCTTGAAGATTGAGAATTTCTTGAAGTTCAGCAACAGATTCGAATAATTGGGTTTGAAGAGAAGTGAAAACAGATAAAATTTCTTTGGTAGAAGTAGGGGTTGGATCAAGTGGAGGAGGATTTAGGGTTAGGGTTTGAGAAGAAAGGAAAGTAGGAAGTGAACCACGGAAAGAAGCAAGCCATGAAGCTCTATTTGGGGAAACTTCAAAGAGTTTGGTAGCAAGAGAAGCCATTTGAAGAAGAAGGGATTGAGCTCTAGAGAGAGGTGGGAGGAGAGAGAGTAAAGTTGAGGAGGTGGTTGTTGTTGTTGTGGTAGTAAGAGTGGTTATTAATGGAGATTGTTGTTGGTGGTGATGGTGTTGCTGGAGATGGTGTTGAGAGTTTTGTGGGGGGATTTTGGGTGTTGTGGGATTTGAGAATGATGGTGAATTAGGGTTTGTTAGCCCTAATCTTGCTGGAGATTGAAGCATTTGAGATTGCTGCGATTGTAACATTTTTGGGTTCTCTGGTTGTGGCTTCTTCTGTTCTACATAAGAAACCTTCGTAAAAATTGATCAGATGAGATCGCAGAAGTCAATAGTCTTTTAACCCAAGTTTCTTAAACTTATAGTTTTTTCGAAAAAAAATTCGGAGATAAGACAGTATGGTAGTAAGAGTAACTCCAACCTGCGACGACTAATCCAGCAGCATAAGCTGCTTCTGATGTTGTTTCAGTTGTTATGCAGTAGATATCCAAATTCAACTTGGGTGACTCACTGCCAGAGAACTGTTCACCTTTCTGCTTGCACTAGTTTGCAGATGTGGTTACTTCCTCACTTTGAAAAAGATCAGTAGATTTTTCGAAGTAAACAACAACTTGCTCAAAGTTTTTTTCAACCTCGTACAACTCCCCAATATCCTGCACACGAAATGTTGAGAAAGTTAAAGCAACCATTCAACATCACTTAAGAGAAATAGATGTAGCTTTATTCCCTGATAAAAAAAAACGTATTAGATACAAGAACATCGCTAGTATACAGAAATGAGAGTATTAACTATGAAGCCAATGTTTGAAGAATTTGGTACCCCTAAATTGTTTCTAATAAACCATATTTCAGAACAATCCCACCATAATTAGGGCAAATTTTAGCAATTTCATAGTTAGACCCATTTCAGAATTTCAGAATAATCATATCATATTTCATGAGGATATTTATAGTGATATTAAAGAAGTCTATGAGGAAATTTATCAAACAGATTATGGACGTGATGGTATTTCTAGCCAAACTGAATCTTACAATCTATTAAAAACACATAAACATTATAGTAAACAGGAAGAACTTAATTTAAATTGAAGGGTTCATTTTAGTAATAATGAAAACTTAAAGTGATCTACTCAGAAAATGAATGATGATAGCAATAGTCAGATAATGAAAAAGAAAACCGAGATCTTCCAACCTCGATCTGATTTTACTAAACCCTAGGCGTTGTTTTCCTTCTAAAATCGAGTGAAACCCTCCCAATTTCGAGCTGCTGTCGTTGGAGAGAGAAAAATCGAGTTAGACATTGAATCTCAGAAGGGTTTCAAGCTACATAGAGAATGAAGAAGAAGAAGAAAAACGAAACTTACTCACCTTGATCAGATTTGATGAAGCCCTAGTTGTTGATTGCAGGCCAAAATCGAGCTTGCAGAGAAGAAATCGGGTGAAGCCCTAGAACGAGCAGCTTAATCGATAGGTGTTTTGATGAAAGAAAGTGGATTTTATAGAAGTCCTTCTTTATAGTTAAGGCAAAACTTAAGGGAGTAAACTTCAAAATGGCTTCAAAAACTGCCCACCCTACACGTCAGACGCTATGCCCCGCTCACCCGGTGAGGATTCCGGCCCCTACTCCAATATGAATGGTATTTTCTTGTGTTATTGATCATAAAGGTGTATCTTTTTTTTCATAATTTTCATAATTTCATCCAAATCTTTGTGGACCATTTCGAAAAGAATCAAAGACAAATAGTAGTGGAGAAGTGGTACATTTAAAGAATCAAAATTTTCAAACCGTTCCATTATATATCCTTCAACCAAAGTGTGATTTACAGATTATATACCTTTCAGTTTTCTCAAAACTGAACCATCTAACTCTGACTTCAGTATTTCTTCATCATCTTGCATGACAAGTAGTATTCAGCTTATGATCTTGCTGAACAATCTTTTTTGTCAATTCAAAGCTTATTGGGAGGTATGATTTTCTTTTGAAGTAGTATATGTTCGAGCCACAATCTAAAATTTTGATCTTCGTTCTAATCATTGATGGTTTTGTGCTTAGCCGAATATCGAGTCATCTAAATAACAATGTTTCAACTCTATGGAACAACCAAGAAAGTGTGATCAACATTGTTTTCGCTCTTTTTTCTTACTTTTTTTTTTTTATAGTTTTACACGATTCTGATGTTGCTCATTACCCGAAAATTTGTGTTTGGTCTGAGAGTTAGGTGGTATTTGTTTTTCTAATGTTTGAATCTGACACCTGAATTTGACTTGTCCGAATCTAAGTCATCAAAGTTTGATTTGTCTTAGTCAGGACCACAATAGTCGTTATTTTAGGTAGTTTTAGACATTGGGCTATTAACTTAGATATATTCTAGGTCGCACTCAAATTGCCAAAATTAGCTCATGGCAATCGTTCAGACAAGTCACTAGCACAAACTAGATAATAAAAACCAACGTCCTAAAATTTGAGTCTACTCCGTTCAGACTTCGAGTCGAATTTGATTCTTTTGTATTTTCAAACACATGACCTTAGTATTATTTGATCAACTACAACCTTAAAAGTGAACCTTCATAAAAATGTAAAAATACTCTTGTTTCTCTTCTTAGCAAGTAGAATTCATGAGTTAATCAATCTAGAGAGAGATGAAATCTGAAAACTTATTTATTAAATTCAATACGACTTCAATTAGCAAATCAAATACCAATGTAGTTGTAAAAATGTAAAAATTACACCAATAGCTTCACCTCACCTCCTCCACACTTTGTCTCTCTACTCAATTATAAAGGGAACTGAAATCAATAACATCATCAAAATCACTAGGACTAGTACTAGTAAGTCTACTCTCATCTTGTGCGACCAATTCGGGAAGGCGAGTTGTTAATGGCTGTGTTTGATGATTATAATATTGTTCACAACCCGGATAATTAGGAGTTGAAATCAATTAGTTTCTTCCATCTCAAGATGAAGAAGCAAAAGAAGAAACTTGAGGAGTCGATCCATGGACTTGGTAATAAATAGATCAAGAAAGAAAGTAGCTAGCTAGGGTTCTTCAAATAAAACAGAGAGCCAGGGCTAGGGTAGGGGGAGAGGAGAGTGAATATTTATCTGTCTGGAGGAGGAGGAGGAGGAGTTGTGTTGTGAGAGAATGTAAAGTAGATGTCAACATGTCTGGTGCGTTGGAATGTTTGATTTGGTTTTCCTTTAGCATGTTTGTTGTTTTGGAGTGTTTACGTCAGTATATCCTGGTTTCGAACCAACCTAGATATTTGGTGACTGGGTTATTCTGATACGCACCTTTAATCTGTTCATACGTTCTCAAATTGTTTGTTAGACGAGTTACTGTTTTAGTGAAAGTAATGGACACTTCAAGATCATGAGCTAGATAATAGCATGACTCAACTTATTGACTGTCACAAAAAAGATTTCTTCGATTTGTATATATCTCCTCTGTTAACTGATTTTTCTGTGTTCTTCCAGTAAGAGAAAGGGCAGCATGTTTTCTCTACAGCGCTAGAGCATTAAAACCCGAAAAGAAAAGAAAATGAATCATTAGGTTGGGTTATGAATTTGGATAATGTAGTACCACTTTTGTTCTTCGCTGGAGTAATCAAGACGAGTAGACAACCTCGAAGTATCAATTCGTTGTGTTGAAGGGGTTACTTTTGTTCCCTCGAGCGACTTGATCGTAAGATTCAGAGAAGTCTTCTTCTTGAGAGGCAAGCTGGCGGGGAATTGCAATCTGGTTGCACTATTAGGTGCCATTTGTCCATTTTATTTTGAGGAATATAAACCAACTTCCTTTAACATACTTCTTTACTACGGATGTTATTGAATATTTCCCTCTAATTAGAGTTATATAAGTAACTTTTCTTCCTTAAAATCTCAACTGGCTTTTTTGGTAGTTGAGATACTTGTTTCGAATAACTTTCTCGACTAAGAAATTAAAGCATTAAAATAGCTGAGATTAAAAAGCTGAAGATACATGAATTCATTCTCAGATTTTTTAAATTTCACTTCATCCTTTCTTCTATGCCTCCTTGTGCGCTTTTTTTTAGTATCCATGGTATTTTGCAAAATTTGTGACAGGGCAGAATTTGTGACAGGAAAATAACTGCGCTGAGCTCTCAAAGCAAGAAGATTTGGTTGATTTCTTGTCCAAAATAACTGATATTAAAGAGTTGACATCTACCTTTAAGAGCATCACTAGTGCAACACTTAAGAAAAACTCAATTAATCCAATGTATCAAGTATGAATTAAGATTCACAAACATTATACGATTTATGTTCTTCATGCTGGATGTATCTCTGGTGCTCGTTGGTGTATATACACTCTGATGCTTTTGTTGGTCTTCTAGGGTCATGACTTTGTCACTATTGCCTGTTTTGTATGTGCAAGAAGGTAATTATTGTTGCTTAATTATTTATGGCAAGTTTAGTACCAAAGAGAAGTCCAAAACAACTATTGCAATGAGATACATCAAAATTCAACAAAAATTTTCAATTTCACAACCATTGACCTAAGTTTATGTTTATGTTTATTTTTAATTTAAAGGTCTTAATTTATTTTGATTTTTTTCTAGTTGAATTCTTAATCTTTGTTTAATCTCTTGTGATGAGTTAAACACACATGTCCGTGCCCCACAGGCACGGGTTATACCTAGTATCCAATAAAATGAAAACGACACTTAAAGTTTAGAATCAACATATACACAAAGCCAAAAACCCATGATTTAATCTTCTTTTCAACCAGCCGAATTTGAACTAATTGAATAACACTTTGGGCCAAATAATCTTCATTTTGCTTGTGGCCATAAAACAATAAAAGTCTCTATCTTTAAAAGTTGTAAGCTAATGTTTAAGATTGTTAGAAAAATTGTCGTCGGAAACAAAATAAGAGGGATGGAGATTAGAGGCTTGAAACATGTACTAGGTACACTTTCCTTAAAACATTATTTGCTCCCTCTAGATCGAGATTACTTGAAGGTACAAGACAAATTGCTTCCCAAGATATGACAATCCTTTGTGAAATTACACTAAGTAACTTGTGGAGATTTCACATAAGTTTATGATTTTGCAACATATTTGAAATAAATTTCTACAACTCCATATATAAGAAATGAAAATACATTTTTCAAAATAAAATCCTTTAATAAAAAGATGCATCTCTCCAAATAATTTTATCAAAAGACATAACTATTAGACATAAATTTTAAATTCAAATATTAATTTTATGGATTTGTTAATCATCTGTCCAAAAATTCCAACAGTTCTCTCTAGAATAATTACAACTTCAACCATTATTTATCTCTCCATATGAAATGTGTTTGAAGCTGATGAAGCATTGTTGGTGATAGACTCATATAGCCAATAAGCCAATTATTTACCTTTTGATGTTTGGTAATCCAAGTTGCAAAATTAGGATATTACTTTCTCTTCTTGGATGCTCTACGAAAAAATGGTTTATTGTCGACGGCCTTTCCCGACGTTAAAATTGAAACCATCGGGAAAAAGTAAACTGCCGACGATTTTCTCAAATTTGCGTCGACAGTTATGACTTTTACCGACTGTTATTCATATACCCGTCGGCATAGATCAACCACCGTAAATGTCCCGATTTTTCCTTTTACTTGGTTTGCCGACGAAATTAATTTCCGTCATAAAAGATGAATTCCCGACGGTGTTTTGCTTGTCGTCGGTAAGAAATTGGCGCAGATGAATTGTTTGGCGGAGAGAATTCGCGCCCTGCGACCTGCGAAAAGAAATTTTCTATAGATATATTTAGATTCCCGTCGACAGTAAGAATAAATTATGAGTCCACAACAACTATTTATTTGGGAGCTGTTACATAACAGAAATACTACATTAACTAATTAATACTGGTAGAAGAATCCCTCACGTACCTCAGACATGTCGCCTTTGCAGCACCAGTGAATTAGAAACAACTTTCCACTTGTTCGGAGACTGTAAATGCTTTAAAGATCTCATTCGAATCATTGGGGCTACGGATCCACAACAACTAGGTTTGGATTCAGTCACAAATCTTTCTATTCTACTAAAGAAAAGAGATCGAGCAAATAAAATTTCGTTTAGGTACTCATACCTGTTGTGGGGATGGTGGAAGGCTCGTAATAACTTCATCATCAATGGCCATAAGCTCGATCTAAGGAGATTTTGGTGATCAACCTCAAACGAGCTCAGGTATGCCTCTGAACCATCTAACTCCTCTTTTACATCTACTGATTTGTAGGTCGGGGAATGGCTACCTCCTCCCAGTAACCAAATCAAGATAAACATCGACGGTTCCTATCGAGAGCTTGGAGCTTCAACAATAACTAGAGATGTAGCTGGAACGATTATTCAAACTAGAAAATCTACCTTCGCACCAAGATCGCCTCTTCACAGCGAAATCCAGGGGATCAATTTAGGGTTACTTCTGGTGGAGGAATTGGACTTGGTCGCTTTTATACTTGAGACGGACTCCACAACCCTAATTGATTATCTTAAGGATGAACATCCAACCGTCCCTTGGCGATTATCGGTTGATCTTGAGGAGACACGTGTATTCGCCTCATGCTTCCACATTACACTCTCGCATTGTCTTAGAGATTGCAACTCGGTGGCACATAACCTGACCGCGTCAGCAATCCACATGTGAAGGAGTATCTTAGTTCAGCCCATATTATTTTCTATTTTGCAACATTAGTCCTTGACGGACCCTAGGTTTCTCTTTTGTCTTTCTAGTTCTGAACTTTGTATCTCTTTGTTGTTTTATGTATTTGGGTTTCTTCAAAAAAATACGAGAAAAAGATGATAAATGACAATTAGGGTTTTCATTTTTAACTATTGTATTAATTAATGGTCCTTAGATTAATTATTGTTTTAATATTTAAAGTCTTATAGAGTTGTGCCTTTATTAAATCAAAGTCAATTAAGTCAAACATAATTGACTTGCATCGGACCCGAGAAAAAATTGTTGTCCTTATGAGATAAATTATTTTTTGTTGAAATGTCCATATGAGATAATTGGTCGTCCATATATTTGCCACAAAGTATTTACTCTTAAATTTAACTAAGAGCATCTCCAATGCAACACTCAACTTGAAAAACTCAATTTGACACATAAGATTACTTGAGTTTTTAACAAAAAACACACTCCAATGCAACACTCAACTAGAATCTCAATATGATGTGGCAACAATATATGTTGAGATACTCAAAAGAAAGTTGGAAATGACGTCCAAGGGCAAGAGAGGAAGAAAAAAAAGGAAAAGTTGTACTTTCCCAGACATCTAGACCTGTTCCGAATTTTTTGTCTTCGCTGGTTTGGGTTCGAATATCCCCTAAAATTTGGACCGTTTACCCATTTACCAATATTAATAGGGTTTTAAGAAGAAATCTGAAGGATTCATCATCAAAATTACAAGAAGAAATGCTCGAAAAATTCATCAACAGAGAATCTAGTCTTTGTTGTTTGGCTTCATTCTGTCACTCCGTTCAATTCAATTTCACAAGTGTACAACAAGACTTATGAATAGGAGTTAATGATAGACATAGTAAAGTTAGAATGAAATTTTTAATCCAAAGACAATAAAGCAGTTTGAGCAATTTGTGTGAACTAACCAAAACAGAATCAAAAGCAGGAAGGAAATCGACTTGACGAGTAACAAGTAAGATTGTCTTCACTGACAAGGCTCCCATCACCTATTCCTGGACAGCCAAAGCAAGATTGGGGGACAAAAAAGAAGCATATATATTGCGCTTATAAGAGATATATAGATTACATTAAATAGGCTTGTAGCAGTCCGGCATCAACTACACTAAATGGATCGTCCATGAGATATATGTCAGCGTCCTGATAAAGTGCACGGGCTAATTGAATACGTTGCTTCTGACCACCACTTAGATTATCGCCTCTTTATTCTATTTCAGTAAGATCACCACAAGGTAGCATCTCAATGTCCTTCACCAGTGAACACTTTTCCAGTGTTTCTTCATATCTTTTCCTATTCATGGTGGAACCAAACAAAACATTCTCTTGCATGCTACCTGTTTGAATCCACGCTGTCTGAGAAACATAGACGATCTTTCCATGCACTTGAATCTGTAAATGAAGAACCGTAGAATGATTCACTTTACTCTCAAAGATTACTTGTGTCATTAATTAAGAGGAAGAATGAAAGTAAACACTTGGGTCATACGGGATAAAGTTAATACCGATTATCAATTTCAAACACAAATATATAAAATAAACAAGGAATTACAATTACTTGCCACCTACATTTACGAAAAAAATTATATCCATATTCTCACTTGTGATTTACAATTAGATAGGGAATGACTAGCAAAGATAACCGAACAATGGTATTCCTGAGTACATCTTATAGTAGATTACACGAAAAAAATTCTAGCTAGAAAGATAGAAATTGGACCCAAGGTGATAGGAACTCACAATGCCCTCAATTGTTGGAACCTCCCAAAAAATTGTTGCTAATAGAGTTGATTTACCTGCACCGACCTCTCCACAAACAACAACCTTCTCACCAGGTTTAACCTCTAAGTTCATGTTTCTTAGAGTGGCCTTTGATGGATTCTCTTCCCATGAAACATAAGTTGACTTCATACAAATGTCGAGCATGATTTGCTTAGTATTTCTCTTCGAGCATGATTTGCTTAGTATTTCTCTTCTGTCTGATATTTCCAATTAGGAACTCCGGTGCTTCAAGAAACTTCACAATCTGTGCTAATGAAGCCTTGGCTTGGATGAGGACTCCAATAACTTCAGGGGTTAATCTAATAGGTTCATGAATAATGCGTAAGTTGCTACAAATTGAAAACTTTACTAGCATTAAGAGGAATCCCAACACAGTCCCATGGCCCAAAAGTAGCAGCCAAAACCGATACATGAGATCACTACGATAGAAAGTTATTATATGCCTGACGGAGCTTAATTGATGTTAGACAATGTATACTCATCTTCCCTCAATCTTTTGTTTCATTCCTGAAATGTGTTAAGTTTGTGGTCATCCAACTCAAAACCAATATTTGGCAATGAGTGGAGAGGATCTAGACATTATATTTTTGGTTGCTAGTTACCCTTTTTCCCATGTGGGATTATTCTCATGCGCCCCCTCACGTGTGGCGTGGTTAGCCTAACACGTGTTTTTTTTTCGGGTGACGTGGAGCACGTGTGGCTTTTTAAGACTATCACGTGTGGGCCTAACTCTGATACCATGATGGAAATCATTCTCATTAAGAAATCTCAAAGTATTTAAAAGGATACTAAGGCATCTCAAGGGAAAAAATAACTATGGAATTAATTTTACCAAGTCTTCTTCTTTAGAAATTCAAGGGTTTGCTGATGCTGATTGGGTAGGAAGTATATCAAACAGTAGATCCACCTCTTATGACAATTATCTTGCCTAGAAATCCTTGTTCTTGCCTATTCTCAAGAAATACAAAGTATTAGATATAATTGATGGTTCTCGTCCTCCACCTAATCAGTTCTTAGATGATGAAAGAAAAGAGATTAATCCTGCTTATATTGATTGGATTGAAAAAGATCAAACTCTCTTGATTTGGATAAATTCCACACTGTCTGATTCAGTGATTCCTTATGTTGTTGGTGATACTTCTTCACAAGAATTATGGCAAAATCTTGAAGATTATTGTGCTTCAACATCAACTTCTCATATCTTTCAATTTCAAGAAAATAGTCGGTATTTGAAGAAATAAAGTGATAAGATGCCAGAATTTCTCCCAAAAGTAAAGAAAATTTCAGATTCTCTAGATTTTGCTGGTAGTCCAGCCTCTAGTGTTGAATTAGTGGAAGTATCTTAAGAGCTTTACCACTTAAATATGATTCCTTTTCAACTGCAATCAGATTGAGAACATCTCATGTTTCACGTACTGAACTTGAAAATCTCTTAATTAGTGAGAAAATCATTATCGTTGAAAGACAAAACAGATCATTTCTTAATATTAATCAGGCCTTATTCACAAATCTGCCATCTTATAATCGATTTCCTCAGTCTAGACCCAATAATAGCAATTCATTTAATCAAAATATGAATCGAAACAGAGGATGGAGAAGTTTCAACAATTCCACTTATTAAGGAAGGAATTTTACACCTAATCATGGTTATAATCAGATGAAGTCTCATCAAGCTTCTGGAGATCGACCTACTTGTCAGATCTGTCATAAAGTGGGAAACACAACAATTGAATGTTATCCCAGAATGAATTTCTCTTATCAAGGTCGAAATCCTCCAGACAAGCTAGCAGCAATGCTTGCTTCAACAAATATTTTGGGAGAAAATCCATGGTTTGTTGACACATGAGTCTCACATCACATTACACCTGATGCTTCTAACATAGCTTCTTCTTCTCTTCCTATAATGACAAAAACACAATTTCAGCAGGTACCGGCAAATGATCAAGGTATGGTTATTACTCAAACTGGTAATTCCTCTTTTCGAAATAAAAATAATACTTTCTCTCTTAAGAATGTGTTAGTAGTACCTCAAGCCACTCATAATCTTCTGTCAGTTAACAAATTTACTTAGGACAATCATGGTTCTTTAACTTTTGATCTTTTTCAATATTATTTGAAGGACCTAACATCGAACCAGATTCTTTTTCAAGGGTCAGCTAGAGGAAGTCTCTATCCAATCCAACTTCACACTTCCATAGGGTCATAAAATTATTTTTCCTACAAAATTGACTTCCCGCTGTTTGATTGCCTTATGGAAGTGTGATAGTCACTTTCTAAAGGAAATAAAGATGGGAAAATAGTGTCTAAAATTTTCCCACCCAAAATGTGGTAAACCCCGAATTCTCACCCTTTCCCACAAAAATGCACCCTCTCTCCTCTTTCTAAACCCGTCCTCCTTCCCCTTTCTCTTTCTAAAACCCGATTTATCTCTGTAAATCGTCTCTCTTTCTAAAATCTTGATCTTTCTCTCTCTTTTTGTCTCTCAATTCTCTATTTCTACTGAACAAATTACATCTTAATTGAACGAGTTTCCATCATTTGTCCAATACCCAGGTAAAAGTTGTGGTAAATCCATTAACTCATTCATCTTCTTCCTTTGTAACTCTTTATTGGGAATTCTGTGAATGTGTAAAAATTTCTTTATGGGTAGTATTTAATAAATTTATCAACTCACCTTCTTCGCCTTTTCAAACTCATTAGTTTTCTTCTCTGATTCACTCCTTCTTTGCTTCATTAGACTTGTAGTGTCATCCCTCGTGGAAGGATGAAGACGCCCAGATTCATAGATTCAAGACTGTGATTTAGAAAAATCAATCATCATGGTTAGATTCATAAATATAGATAGGAGATTTCATAAATTAGTGAAGAGATAACTGAATTTTGGGGTTGTTGCGTGAAATTTATGACATTAGGGTTTCTGGTTTATCATTCCATCGACAAGAAGATGATGAAGAAATTCTAAAGGCACCTCTCAATTTAATAGGTGAATAAATGAAGAGAACATGATTTTTAAAGGCAGGCACTATTTTCTTTCTACCCAACCAAACACTTAAAACTTTAATTTACAGGAAAAACTTAGTTTTCTTTCCCATAAGAAAAAAATGGTTTTCACATCATTATTTTCACACGTATCAAACGGACACTAAGTTGTAACAATGAACTCTCTCTAGACCTCTCCACTTTCACCTCTTTATGTAACATTTTTTTCTTTCGTTTTTACAATTTTTCTCTAACTATCCAACTTCCCAAACCTTCATTTCAATTGTGTGAAAAAGAAAAACGAAACTCTAGTTCGTGTAAAAGCGTATACAGATCAGGGAATTTTTATTTGGTTAGGACAATCACAGAGTTACACTATTCAGTTGGGCTCATCAGTGATTTATTTTAATATTTTACAAATAAATTATTTCAAATTTGTGGTCATTACGTCGCACGTAAATTTTTTTTTACCTTGAATTCATATGAATGAGTTCAACAAAAAAAAATTCATATGAATGAATCTCTCATTAAAATTTAGCATTGTGCCTTAAAATTGTCAGCCACAACCGTGGTATGTGTGAGAATCATACCAGACGGAGCAACCACCCGATAAACAACCTCTTTCACCTGAAGTAGACCCGTTCATATCAGCAGTCTGGGGGGACACCGCTCATATTCAAGTTTCGGGTGTTCGTGGACAATAATATGTTCCAAGTAATAAATTTCGAACTTCAAGATATTTTCCTCCTCCGCTCATAGTTTCATTGTTGATTACCAAACAAATGGTTGATAAAATACAACAAGTGGTCGATTTGAAAAAGTGACTCAAATTCAAAGTACACAATCAAATTTCACTCAACCAATCAAGAGAGAAGTTCAACAAAAAAGAAAAAACCAATCAAGAGAGAGAACTATGAGATCACGAAATCTGGTCGTACTCGAGTTTTCTTTGAATTTCCTCACATTTTTAAGTCGACTATCATTTTTGGGTAAATAAAAAATCAATATTTTCGAGTAAATCGATAAAAAGACATTGACATAGAGAATTGCAAATTACAGGTAAACGACAAAAATTAAAATATAATTAGTACATTATACAGTAGTTTCTCAACTTGTAGTTCTTGTCTTACACTTAGTTAAATAAAGGGATTCAAAGCTTAAATAAAAAACTTATTTCTTTTTCTTCTCTTTTTTTTCTTGTTGAACTATTTCTTTTTCTTCTCAGTAAGAAATAAGAATTGTAACAGAGTAGTAAGAAATAAACAAAACTAATTTATATTTATAAACAAGAATGGTAGTAAGAAATCAGAATTGTAACAGAGTATTATAATCTTCAAATTTAAAAACATCTGCGTACATCTAGTGCTAAACGGTATTTGTATTATCGGATGAATCTCCAAAAGCTGTAAATTGGATAAATTTTTAAGATAAGCCCCACATTTTAAGTTCCCTTAGGGCCACAAAAGACTCATGGCCGGCCTTGCTCAAAGGATACACTAGAGGTGGGGTCTACTGGCCCCTAGGGTTCAATAATGTAGAGATTTATACGCGTTGTGTGATTTTTTAGTAAGCAGAACCGCGTCTTGGACTATATGTTATAGTTATTTATTTTCTACATAAAGATCATCCCACCAAAATTCAGTTTTAAGCAAAATAAAAAAAGGTTACCTCACCTGTCCTAACATAATGATATAACTTGGATATAGTGACAATTATATCTAAATTTGATTATCAAACATCTCTAGCATGCAATTAGGTTTTGATTGTGGACGATGACACAAAATGATAACTTTTCATCCATAAAGAAAAACAATATTCTGAACTAGGTAAGACTGGGAGTTAGCTACAAATAGTTTGCATGCATCATAGATTATTACAAAAAATGAAAACCTTGTTTAGTTTATAATAATGAAGCAGAAGTCTAAATGAGTTGACAGCTTATTCATAATTATTTCTCCTTCCTTGGATTATGGTACCTAATCAATTAAAAACTATTCATAACCACCTGAAAGCTCCTGCATGCGTGATTTTTTATCATATTCTTACCTATTAAGCGTGCCCCTTTTCAAGTCTAATATTACTTATCAATTGAAACAACTTTTGATAAGAACATGGTAGTTGAGACTCATCCATTTTCAGATTAAACTGAAATTGTTTTTTTTTTTGTAAGTCGGATTTGATTTTGGATCTGTTTAATTCAGACGGTTCAGGTTCAGAATGATAAGAGAAACAACTTAAGTATAATAAAGTATTAATCATAACGTCTTCTTACAGAAACACGAAGAGTTGAAGCGAGTGCAACACCAAAATATATAGAACCCTGACGAAAGTTCTATAGGCACTCTCCCTTTCGACCTAAATAACTTGGGAAGTTTTTTTTTATCTTTTATTATACTAGGGTATAGCCCGTGTCCTAGGACACGGACAGTTGTATTAATCATATTTAACGAAATTGTTGATGAAATAAAGTAAATTGTCGTAAACTTATTTTAGTCAGAAATGTAATATTCGATACAAACAAGTTTTAATGAGGTCTTACCATGTTTAACAACCGCTTCATCGAGAGGAACTCGAAAACCCCATCGGTTGCAATCACAAAGAACATATGATTTGGGGTTAACTGAACCACTTTCACCCAACAGTATTATCCCCCAAACTCCTTGTTAACTCAGTTCCAGGGTACAACCCATCTTTTACCCAAAGAATCAAAGATCACGTCCATCGTTTTCTTCATCAACCCCAATTCTGAACATCTGGATCCTTAAGCCCTTCCACTTGATCAACACTCAAAATCCTAGCCCCACAAAGCTTCACCCTCTCATATTCATCCTTTCGATACGGTATTTGATCACGCGAGAGGTCCTCGACAATAACACCACTATCATTCTTCACAGCAGTCACAGCTCATGAATCACCCACATTGACAACAAAAATTGTACCCCCACTAACAAGAACAGTAATAGCAGTTGTACCACTCATACTATCATGGATGTCACTGTCATGAAGTTTAGAATTTGTAGCTAAAAGTGCTGAGTTATATGCTTTTATAGGATCATCTAACAATGTAGGATCATTGAACACGTTTGAGAGGATTTCTACCAATATATCCTTAAGAAAATTAGAACACTGAGTTCCAAATTGACCATGACCATCAAAAACACCAAATAAATGAAGATTAGGGTTGTCTTTGCATTTTTCTGATATGAGAAATTCATATATTTAAGATCAGCTATAATTGATGATATCATTAGTGTTTAATTAGGCTATATTTCACATAACCATGAAGAATTCCATTTAAGAAGTTCAGTAGTCTTGCTATACCCTAGTCTAGTTTTAATTAAACTATAGCTAGATGATATCACATAATGTATCAAGTTCATCAGTGTTCGTAACTATATTTCTCATCTAGTTCATAATGTTTAGGATCAACTCCATTAAGAATATCCAACTTGTATCAATGTCATTTCTGAATTTTGTTCAATTGAATTATATACTGTATATGTTTAGGAACTGCTATAGTGTTTAATTAGGCTCACCAGAAATTTCACAATGTCTCAAATTTTAATTAGGCCCACTAGAAATTTCACAGTGTCTCAAATTTCAATTAGGCCCACCAGAAACATAAATAAATAATGAACATCCACCATAGCATAATGCTTTTTTTCAAACTTTAATTAGGCTCACCGCAAATCTTTGTAAATAACCAATACAAATTTCATAGTGTTTAATTAACAATGGAGATGATAATTTAACCAACTTAACAATGGATATTTACAAGGATTTAATGAGTAAAAAATATAATGATAATTTAACTAACTTAACAATAGAGATTTCGTAAGCTCACCAGAAATTTTTGTAATTAACAATGAAGATGATAATTTAAGAAATATTTTTTTAATATAGGGTTGAGTACCCACCATAAATCTGAATGGAATTGAAGTTCAATAGAGAAAGTGAAGATTAAAACCCTAAAGTGAAGTTCAATTGAAATCTGAGTAGAACCCTTCTTATTTTAACCATATAAATATTTGAGTTTGAGTATAAGCTTTCCCCAAAATCTGACTAGAAACTTTCTTTCCTCTTGTAAAGAAATCTAAAGAGGGAGAGATTCCAGTTTCTTCTTTTTTAACCCTTGCAATTTCACAAATTTCATAGTGTTTAATAAACAATGGAGATGATAATTTAACCAACTTAACAATGAAGATTCAGAAGGATTTAATGAGTAAGAAATGTAATGATGATTTAACCAACTTAACAATTGAGATTTCGTAGGCTCACCAGAAATCTTTGTAATGGAGATGATGTTGGTAATTAGGACATCTCCTTCAGATGGTAATTTAAAATGAAAGTATAATTTGAATATATGGTTGAGTAACCACCAGAAATCTGAATAGAATTGAAGTTTAATGAAGAGAAAGTGAAGATTAAAATCCTCAAGTGAAGTTCAACTGAAATCTAAGTAGAACTCTTCTTATTTTAACCATATAAATATTTGAGATTTTGAGTAGAAACTTTCCCCAAGATCTGAGTATAAACTTTCTGTCTTTTTTTAAACGAATCTAAAGAGGGGGAGATTTCAATTCCTTCTTTTTTAACCCTTGTAATGTCACAAATTTCGTAGTGTTTAATTAACAATGGAGATGATAATATAACCAACTTAACAATGAAGATTTACAAGGATTTGATGAGTAAGAAATATAATGATAATTTAACCAACTTAACAATTGAGATTTCGTAGGCTCATCAAAAATCTTTGCAATGGAGATGATAATTTAAGAAGAAAGAATCATTTGAATATACAGTTGAGTACCCACCAGAAACCTGAATAGAATTGAAGTTCAATAAAGAGAAAGTGAAGATTAAAATCCTAACACCCCAAACTGAAGTTCAATTGAAATCTAAGTAAAACTCTTCTTATTTTGAGTAGAAGCTTTCCCCTAAGTAAAACTCTTCTTATTTCAATAAAGAGAAACTGAAGTTCAATAAAGAGAAAGTGAAGATTTGAGTAGAACCTTTCCCCAAAATCTGAGTAGAAACTTTCTGTCCTTTTTTAAACAAATCTAAAGAGGAAGAGATTTCAATTTTTCCTTTTTTAACCTTTGTAATTTCACAAATTTCATATTGTTTAATCAACAATGGAGATGATAGTTTAACCAACTTAACAATGAAGATTTACAAGGATTTGATGAGTAAGAAATATAATGATAATTTAACCAACTTAACAATTGAGATTTCGTAGGCTCACCAGAAATCTTTGTAATGGAGATGATAATTTAAGAAGAAAGAATAATTTATATACGGTTGAGTACCCACCAGAAATCTAAATAGAATTGAAGTTCAATGAAGAGAAAGTGAAGATTAAAACTCTAAAACCCTAGAGTGAAGTTCAATTGAAATCTGAGTAGAGCTCCTCTTATTTTGACCATATAAATACTTGAGGTTTAAGTAGAAACTTTTCCCAAATTCTGAGTAGAAACTTTCTCCAAAATCTGAGTAGAAACTTTCTTTCCTTTTTAAACGAATCTAAAAAGAGAGAAAAATTTTAATTTTTTTATCCCTTACAATTTCTTTTGTTACAAGGTTATTTTTTTTTCTAAGTAGGACTATATTTTAAATTTTGGGAAGGACTTCTAGACAATATCCTTTATAAAAAATGATGTTTGTCCTAGTCATTGTTTTTGCCTTCTGTTTTATATAATAGATTTGTCGATTTATTTTCCTATTGACTCCCTAAAGTGTGATCAATTTTCAAGGTGGTACCTAAGTTAAAGAGGAATACTGAAATGGCCATCTTTTTTGTATCTCTAGCATTGTCTGAAAGTCAAATTTCCACTCTCCAATATTATCATTATGTATTTATTCTCTCCTATTTTTGTTTCTCTCTTCTTACTTTTCGTCTTCATCGTCATCTTCTTCTCTTTTTCTTTATTAAACAACTTCTAGTAATAATGGAAATCTTTAATTTAATTTTTCAAAATTAAATGGAGTAGATTTTCCATTTTCTCTCTCCTCGAAACTTAAAGAGGAAATTAAAAAATAATTAACGGAAAAGTAAAGAGAAACAAGACAACCAAATATGTGAGAAAGAAAAGAACTTGTTTTTTTAATTTTGAAAATAAAAAAACTAAGGAAAACCATTTAAGGAAATCATTTTTTAGAAGAGAAGAAGAAAATAAAAAGTGAGAAAGCACTACAAAAGTTCGGGTTATTTGTGAGGGACTATTTCCGAAGAACCTTTAAAAACCCGCCGGTTCTGATGGAGAATCTCAAATTCCGTCGAAAATAGATATGTTGTGACAGGTTATTTTGATTTCCGTCGTAAATAGTAAATATTAACGACGAGTTAGTACTCCTCAGTCGTCATAAAGAGTATGTCGATATTGTCAGGAAGAATTTTGTTTCGACGGTTCGGTTTCCATCAAAAAAGTTCCTATTAAGACGGCTTGGATTGCGGATTCTGTCGAAAATACTTTTCTCTAACGGTGAGAAAATGTTCCCTGTCGGAAGATGAAAATTTTTCCTGGCGCCAATATTTTCCGCCAAATTTCCGTAGATATTTTCCGCGAAAATTATTTTTGACGGCTTTTATTAATTCAATCGAAAATAGTTTGCCCTCAATCAGTTTCATTCTCGAACTCTATCATTTTCTCTCTCGCGAATTTTTGATTCAGGTAACTAACTCTCTTTCTCTGACTGATTCCAAGTTAAATAGGGTTTCTATAAGCAATTTTTTAATCCTGTTCATGTCTTCTAGAGGTTCAACAAGAAGTTTCAGATTTAGGTATTCCCTCTCCATTTTGTCTCTCTCGAAGTTTCAGATTAAGGTCACCACCGCTCTCTGTCTATCTTTCTCTCACTGATTCTATAAGTTAAGTAGGGTTTTTGTAAGTTCGGAGGTTCTTTCTGTAGCCCTGTATTGTCGATTTACTGGATAGTAGAACCGTCTAGGCGAATCCTTGTATTGTCTGGACCTGGTTTCTATATTGAAGAGGTAAACTTCCTCGCATTGTCTGGACCTGAGTTTCTGTATGTTATAATTCCTTACTAGATATTCAACTCCCTGTATATTATAGAGAAATTATAGATGTAGATTCATATCTAAGCCAATTCTTGTTTCTCAGTGAGCTCGTGCTTTGGTATTACAGGTTTAGCTTTGCGGCAACAGAGAAGTGGTTTTTGTTGAAGCTTGTAGGAACGATTCTATAGCACCGAGAAGCAGCTATAGAATGTACTTTCAGAACGATTCTAGAAGCAGCTTGTAGGAACGATTCTAGAAGCAGCTATAGAATGTACTTTCAGGTACTTTTTAGTTCGAATGTTAGGTTTTTATATTAGTTATATATGTAGTTTCTAGATGACTACAAGTTTTGCATTATTTTGTCAGCAGGTTTGTTTTGTGTAGTCAATAATTTTATCGTTGCAGTAACAGTGGAATATAGAAAAACTATACTTTTTGTTTACATGATAGCCTTTTCCGACGGAACCTAAACCCGTCGTAACCAGTCTGCACACACTATTTCCGACAGAATGTGTGAAATAAGCCGTCGAAAATAGTAGGGTTTATGTTATTTTACCGCGGGTTTTTTTGACGGCTCTTTCCAGGATAGTTGTCAGAAAAGGTTATTTTCAGTTGTGCGAATCACACCATGTGAATCAGGACAAAAATACTCTTATTTACATTTTAATTTTTATCTCAATACCTTCTTCTTCTTTATTTAATTAATCAACTTCATTAACAACAAACAACCATTCCCTTTCATCGACTCCCACCTTTCCTCACAACCACCAGCACAATCTTTATCTTCACAAGCCACCATCACAACCACCATCAACATCAGGGGCTCTAGTCAGTGATCAAAGTTGTATGTCTTATTTGGTAGATTAAAGCTAATTGGGTTAGAGGTCAGATCATAAAAGAAATCAAATTTGAGAGTTGATTAAGAAGATGATGATGGTGGTGGTGGTGGCAATAGCCGAAGATCGCCATGATTGCAAGACAAACTCATTCTGGTCCATGTGTTTTGAAAAGATGTGACTCCATTGTGGGATGTATAAGTTGTTGATACTTTAGTATGTCTTTTGAAATGAGATGACTCTATTTTAGAATGTAAAAGATGTTGATACCTCATTTGATCACAAAATTTCGCTAAGTCATTATCTGGGTAGTGTTGATAATGATTGACTTGGAGATGATGAAGGTTATAAGATTCATTATCAGGAAAATTAGTTCAGGCAATTTGTAAAGATTAAGATTGTGGCTATGGTTGGGTAGGTCGGAGATGATGAAGATGATGATGATAGTGGTGGTGGTGGCAATCGATGAAGGGAATAGTAGTATGTAGTTGATGAAGTTGATTAATTGAAGAAAAAAGAAGAAGATATTGAGATGGAAATTAAAATGTAAATAACGATATTTTTGTCCTGATTCACATATGTGATTCGCGCGACTAACATTTACCTAGAAGTTAACGTTTTTGTGTCCATGTGAGGAAATCAAAAGTTTAAGAAAATGGGGGTGGTCCTAATATCGATATAAAAGTGTTGGTCAATGTCAAAATCACACATACGGGCATTTTTGTCCCAATTCACATGTGTGATTCGCACAACTGACATTGAACTAGAAGTTATCGTTTTCCGTCCACGTGAGGGGTGTAAATCAAAAGTTTTAAGAAAACAGGGGTGTAGTCCTAATATCGATATAAATGTAGGGATAAATGTCATAATCTCCCTTTATATAACATTCATATATAAATAGTAATATTATGTGTGTGTTTTATGCACATATATATTATGTTTGTTTGGACAACAGAGTTGGTAGAGTAGTTGGTTAGAGAACCTAGTGTCTAATGTTCAGCTCCTGCGAGATACATCATTTAAAAAAAATCCTTTGAAAGGGGCACTATAAGAACAAATGTAACATCAAATAACAAAGGCTATCCAAATTCTATAATTTCAAACCGTACTAATATGTGTTTTAGTGAAACCAATTAAAGTTAAAGTGTTTTTTTTAGAACTACGATATACGTTAATCGTTACGAGGCATTGATGCATCATGAAGATGTAATAAGCACAATAGCCGCCTAATTTAAACCAAGAATGAAAGAGGCGTAAAGCCCAACAACAAAGAGGTCTAAAGCCCGACAAGTTATTACATTATTTATAGCCTAAATTACATAAGATAAATCTTGATGACAAATTGCTTCCACTGAGACTCAATCCCACTACCTCATGGGCTTAAGAGGGGTGTCCAACCGTTGCACCAAAGGGTGATGGACAAAAGTTAAAGTGTTAAACACGCCTAAATAATAAGAAATTTGAATTTTAAAAGATAAAAACGAAATCTTAACAAAGACTAATATGTAGTGTAAGGAGGCGTCGATATGTTTGTGTAGGGCCCCCAAAAGTCAGGGTTGACACTGAGTTTGACTTTTGAGTAAGTGCACAGTCTTAATTTAAAGAGGATCATCTCGATATTTCGATTAATTTACGTGACCACGCGAGAAATTTGTCACACTTAATGGTCCAATCAAGAAATAACGTAATATTTATTCCTATACTTATTGCTTAATTTTAGGGATATGTTTTATAAAATTTCTATATGATTTTCTATAAGAAATTAGATCAAAGATCAAATTTCATGTTAGGTGCTGTTTGTTTTTTCTTTTTTGTCTGAATCTGAATTGGTTGAATCTGAAATAGCTGAACTGAATTGGTTGAATCTGAATTAGCTGAATAATTTCACAAATTAGCATGTTTGTTTTCTCCATCTGAAATATTAAGTCTGAATTAAGAAATTTACCTTTATATCCCTTATGATTATAAATAATAGGGTTATATCCCTAATGGCCCCCAACTTTGTGACCAGCTTCCCGCCTGGGCCCCTACTTTACAAGAAATACCCATATGGCCCCCTACTACCGTTAACTTTAACTTTCCGTCACTCTCTCTCCTCCATCTCTTTTTCTCTCTCTGCCATGTCACGCCACCTCATCACCTTCTCCGGCAGAGGTCGCCGGCCGGAAATTTGTCCGGCCGGCGACCTTCAAACTAAAAATTTTTTTTTTTTTTTTTATCTCTCTCTCTCTCGTGAGAACAGACGAACTCCGGCGAATGGTTCCTTTGCCGGAGTTCTTAGAGAGAGAGAGATAAATTTTTTTTTTTTTTTTTTTTCAGTTTGAAGGTCGCCGGCCAGAAATTTTGCCGGCCGGCGACCTCTGCCGAAGAAGGTGATGAGGTGGCCTAACAGATGAGGTGGCGTGACATGGCAAAGAGAGAAAAAGAGATGGAGGAGAGAGAGTGACGGAAAGTTAAAGTTAACGGTAATAGGGGGTCATATGGGTATTTCTCGTAAAGTAGGGGCCAGGCGGGAAGCTGGTCACAAAGTTGGGGGCCATTAGGGAAATAACCCTAAATAATACTTCAAAACAAAAACCCTAGGTTTCTTCTCTCTACTCAAAAACCTCCAGCCTCCATCTCTCTCTCTCATGAAAGTCAAGAGAAATAGGTCTCCCTCCCCGGATATCTCTCTCCGGTGCCGGATTTCTCTCTCCCTCGCCGGATCTCTCTCTCCCTTACCAGATCCCTTGCTTTCCATCGACACATCCCTTTCCCACTTGCCAGACCTCTCTTTCTCTCCCTCGTCGGATTTCTCTCTATAACAAAAGGTCTATAACCAACTCTAACCGGGTAACTCTCGCCAGATCTATCTCTCTCTCTCTCTCCCTCGCCGGAAATATCTCTCTAAAACCGAATGTATCTAACTAACTCAGATCCGGCGAGTATCTTCCTCTTCTCTTTCCTTCGCCCTGTGGTAGTTGTGGTGTATGTTGTGGTGTATGTTGTGGTGTATGTTGTGGTGTATGTTGTGGTGGTTGTCGAGATATATGTTGGTGTTTTGGTTTGGTGTAGTGTTGACGGTGGTGATGGTGGTGGTGGTGGTGGTGGTGGTCTGACTCTTCTGGTGTTGGTGGTGGTCTGAATCTAGTGGTTATCTGACTCTTGTGATGGTGGTGGTGGTGGTGGTGGTGGACTGACTCTTCTGGTGGTGGACTGACTCGGTGGTGGTAGTCTGACTCGGTGGTGGACTGACTCGGGTGCTGAGAAATTAGAGAGATTTTTTGTAAACCAGATGGGCATAGGAGTCATTTGATCTATTTCAGAATTTGGGTCTCTTTTTCAGACTTGTTTTGAAGTCTGAAATATGTGGGAGTGTTTTCAGCCTATTCAGACCACAATCCAATTCAGCCCCATTTTCAGATTTTCCTAAATACAAAAAACAAACATCTGAAATCTGAATCGGGATCAATTCAGATTTCAGATCTGAAATTTTTGGAAAAACAAACAGCACCTTAGTTTCTTTTTTGTTGAAATGTTAGTGGTGATATAATCAGCCTTCATAGTTTCACAGTTGAATTACTAAACAAATGGTTGATAAAATACAACAACGATAGTCAATTTGAAAAAGCGATCAGAATCGGAAGTACACAATAAGATTTCACTCAATCAATCAAGAGAGAGTCTCATGAGATAAAATATGGTCGTCTTCCAGTCCCCATTGAATTTCGTCACATTTTTAAGCCCACTATCATTTTTGGGTAAATCAAAAACCAATTTTTTTTTCGAGTAAACCAATAAAAAGACATTGACATAGAGAATTACAAATTACAGTTGAAAGACAAAAATTAAAATATGATTAGTACATTACAGTAGTTTCTCAACTTGTAGTTCTTGTCATATACTTAGTTAAATAAAGAGATTCAAAGCTTAAATAAAACCTTTTTTTTTATTCTTCTCAGTAAGAAATAAGAATTGTAACAGAGTAGTATAATATAGTAGTACTAGCTAATAAACAAGAATGGTAGAATGAAAGAGAAATTTTCATCAATATATTAAATGGGTCCCGACCATTTACTGTCAATCTCAACTTTATCAAGCAAAAAAACTCACCTCCCCCAATTTCCCTTTTCAAAAAGGTTTCCCCTCTCTCTCTCTCTCTCTCTCTCTCTAAAAACACTTTCTCTCTCTAAAATTAAGGGTTGAAAGAGAGAGAGAAAGAAAGAAATGCAGAACGCAACCTCAAACAACAACCACCACCACCACCATCAGCAGAGCATCATCTCCTCACTTACCCCTCTCTACCCATCTTCTCTTTTAACCTTCTTCATCTAAAAGCTCATACAAAATGTTCATGTTGTTCTGATTCTGTAACAATGTTAGGGTTTATTGAACTTCATCAGAAGATTTGTTTATCAAGGAGGAGTTTTTGTGATTTTCTCGAATCCGAGATTCTGGGTTTTTCTTCTTGATGGAAATGAGTAAGTTGTTTTGTTTTTCTTCTTTTGATAATAGTTAGAAATGTTGATTTATATGATTTTTTAAGCAGAGGAAAAAGTGATAGACTATTTGAAGTTTTGAACTTTTAGATCTTTAATTTTGGGAAATGGGGAATTGAACTAGTTTATCCTGAATGAAATTGACTGAACAATGGATTCCTTTTCAGTTTCTTGTGTTAAATGTTTGCTGAAGAAGTGGCTCTATATCTTTCTTACAGCTAAAGTTCTATACTTTGAGGCTTTGAGCCATGAGATGAACAAAAAAAAAATACCCCTTTTTGAGCACTATGCCTTCCACTGATAGAAACTGATTTTGGGTTTTTTGGGTAATTAAATCACCAATTTTCCGATTTTAATGGATTCCTACATAGTTGCAGTTGCTGATTTCTCTCATTTTCATCAAATTTTCATAAAGAAATGCTTCCTTGTTTCTATCTGTTATATATCCCCGTCGATTTTAGTAGATAGGGTTACTGGATTGATAATTTGATATGGATTGCATTTTGTGATCTTAAGAGCTTGTAGCTTATACAATTGAACATGGTATACTTTGTGGTTTTCCTAGTATTCGTACCAATAACATCTTGCAAATTCAATACAAAATTTAATGTCTTTTGATCTCCTTCACATATGCAATCATGGGGCATCCAAAGAAACTACTTCTTATCTCCCCTTAGTAATGTAGGATGGCTTGTCGTTTTGTATACCTTCATGGAGACCTTTCTGTAGTGGAGATTGTTTCAATTATATATCCTTCTTTTGAACGTCGAAAGAGATGTTCCCCAAAACAGGGAGCAATACGCAAGTAACTAAAGGAGCTCAAGTTAGCTCCAAAATACAATCACATTGTATCTAACAATGTATCATAAGCTAAAGTGAGTGTCTATGTTTTAGCGTATGTGATGAAGATTAGCAAAAGCTACTGTGTTTTATCGAGCATCGACAATCATAAAAAGGGCTTCAAGAGACATAAAAGTCATTTTAAGTGATAACTTGACAATATAGTTTGATAAGGTGGGTAAGTGATGGGAGGAAAATAGGATTGTTGCATTACTTGTGAGAAAAATTTAAAAAAATATACATTAAGAGCCATAAGAAAAAAAACCTCGGGTACTAACAAAGTTATAACTCAAATGTAAGATTTGCACTTCAAAGTATGAAGACGCTTATTTTAGATGATCACTTCAACTTTCTTTTGGAATAGAATTCTCAAGAAGTGAAATCAAGGCTCATAATCATGTTCTCTTGAAGTTTATAGGAGAAGTTAAATTATGCAAATAAATAAAACTGATCAATAAGCATGACCAACTAGGCAACACAATTGGTCTAATTTGCAAGTCGGAAGGGGAGGTGGCACGAAAAAACAAAATTACTAGTAGATAATAATAGGCATGTTAGAATGTGCATTTGGGGTTAGGACTCGGACCTCTCAGTTAAAACTTGTGTGACAGCTGTACATCTTCACTGTGTTTAAATTCTTTACGCTCAAATTGATATACACGTTTCAGGTTTCCACCAAAGAGAATTGGATTCGAACTATGGACAAAGCCTGGATGGAAGCTTTAGAAGAGCTGGATCTGGTTTGTATTTCATTAAATGATCTTCCTTGTATTTATTTATTGGCTATCTTTGACATGTTCAATCATTCATGTAAGCGATATTACTTGGATTATTAGTTACTTATCCGTAGGAAGTGTTAAAAAATGCGAACACAGCGATTGTTTTACCTATGTAATTTGGGTGTCGGAGCGAGTATGTGTTTCCTACATCAGTATGAGATGATGAAAACAGTGAGTAGAGATAGGACAAAAAGGAACAATCATCCATAGATAGTTTCTTAGGGTATTAGGCCATTTACTTTCTTACTTGTACATCTTTTTTTGTTTTGGATCATCCATTATGACATTATACTTAGAAAATGTTTACCTAGAGTGGTGTTCCATTTTCCTAACACGATTGGGAAGTTACATGCTAGATGTATGTACAAATCTCACATTATACACACTAAAGCGACTATGATTACAAAACGAGAGTATTCAAGTGTCAAAACGAGTATCTGAGTGTCCAAGGTTGACGCGAAAAAAATGCTAAAAAGTAAGGTATCAATAACTTTATAATTGATGGAGATTTGATGGTAATCAATCACTAATTCAGTTGGGTTTGAATCAGTGGTTGATGTTGTCCTACTAATCTTACTCGGTTACCACTTACTACATTGATCTTCACCACTCTTGTAACTTATTTGACCTTTTGTCTGTTAAAGAGGACAAATAAGCCTTATAGACTCAACACAGGCGTTGTATCAGGTATTCAGGTTTGTTTTGTTCGCCAAAATATGCATCACTTTAATTGATAGATCTTATTTGGGGTAGTACTGAAAAGGTACTAGAACCTTAGTCGTGAATTCAGTTGGTTTTACATCAATCATTGATGTTGTCCACTGGTGCTACAATTTTTTTTTCTTCCCACGTTGATCTTCATATCTTTTACAATTGTACGGTTATTTGTCGATTAATATATTCGTTCATCCCTTCCAAAAGAATCTTTATATTTTTTTGTCTTTCACAATAATGAAGAAACCTAAGAATTTTACCTCATGCCTGCCTTATAAAAATGAACTATATGTTATATAGGTATATCTCCTGATAGACTGTCAGCTGTTTCAACGTCGAGCAAATATATTCCTACTTCTAGAAGAGTGTACAGGGGGCTTAAAGATTATGCAAAGAAACTAGTCGATGTTGAATCATTTACAAGCAATCTCGAGCAGTGGATTTTGGGTAAGACACGCTCAAGTCCTGCTGGGAGACAGCAACTCTTTGAATCTCCTTTTCAGATTGATGAACTGCGCAAACTTGATTATGCGTTAGAAGGGATCTTATTCCAGCAACTCTTTCGTATGCCTCACTCCTTATATGCTTCTGATGACCTTAAAGAAGATGAGTTTCTTGCCCTAGAAGACTTCCTTCGTGCTGCTGTAGAGGGTTTGTGGCGGACATTTTGGCGCAAGGATGGACCTGTCCCATTCTTGGTATCTTGTCCTCGTTATCCTGGATCCAAGTTTTATAATGTGGAAACGGCAATATTAAGGGGAAGGCTTGCACAACTCAGTGGAGCAGCTTTGATATCCAAAACTGGAAATGACTCACATGTTCGGTGGGATCAAGTTGTCGAGTTTGCATTATTTAAGCAGGACATTGTACAAGAAGATGAGCTAGTGTTTTCTGCTTCAACTATTTCTGAGGCTATTTTTTATGGCTTTCATATACTTCTTTCTAGAAGTTTGAGCAAATATAACATGGCCAGCTGCAGTTCAGTCCATCTGCTAGTTCTTGATTCTAAATTTGGAGGTGTGATCAAATTCGGTGGTGATTTAAGCAAGCTCGATGTAAATTCTAGCGATCCATACCACTCAGTTGCTGAATGGGTCAAGCTCCACGCCGAAGTTAGTGTTTCACCTGTGGAGCAGATATGGAACAAGCTAGGGAATGCAAATTGGGGAGACTTAGGAACTCTGCAACTACTTCTAGCAACATTTTACTCCATTGTTCAATGGAAAGGACCACCGAAGAAGTCGATTGCTTCATTAGCAGCAGATCACAGTCTGCGGCTAGAAAAACGCAGGATAGAGTGTCGTTTCAACGAAAATGATAATGGGTTGCTCTCCAAACTACAAGCTAGTCAAAATCATGGAGAGATTGTTGAAGTTGAGCAGGATGAAGACTCATCTTACCGAAGGCAGACATCACATTTGAAATTCAATCCGGGAGACGTAATGGTCCTGGAGGATCAACAAGGGCAACAAGGATTTCAAATACAGGATACACTTTTAGAAGGAAACTGTCTATCCTATAGTGCTGTTTCTGTCGAGAATGTAAGCGAGCTATTAACATTATACGTTGGTTCTCATCCATCTAGGCTTGAACCTTCTTGGGAAGACATGAGTCTCTGGTACCAAGTACAGAGGCAAACTAAAGTATTAAACATACTTAAAAATAAAGGAATTTCAAGCAAGTATCTCCCAGAAATTGTTGCTTCAGGTAGGATACTCCATTCCGGTCCTTGTAGAAAAGAAAGCCCCGGTGGTCGATGTGATCATCCATGGTGTGGGACCCCAATTCTCGTGACACGTCCAGTTGGTGAACCACTATCTGCGATCATATCTCGAAATGGCCCATTTTCAACCGAGGAGGCTCTCCGTTGTTGTCGAGACTGTTTATCGGCTCTAAGAAGTGCATCAATGGCCAATATCCAGCATGGTGATATCTGCCCAGAGAACATAATTCGTGTTAGTGACTCTCATTTAGGAAGAAACCGATACATGTATATTCCTATATCGTGGGGTCATGCAGTTCTCGAAGATAGAGATAGCCCAGCGATGAACCTGCAATTTTCATCAACCCATGCACTTCAACAAGGGAAACTATATCCAGCATCTGATGCCGAAAGTCTCGTTTACCTACTTTATTTTGTTTGTGGCGGAGAAATGCAGCAGCAAGGTTCGATTGAGGCAGCATTGCAATGGAGAGAGAATTGCTGGGCAAGGCGTTTAATTCAACAGCAACTTGGTGAAGTTTCTGCTCTTCTAAAGGCATTTGCTGACTATGTGGATAGTCTTTGTGGGACTCCATACCCAGTCGACTACGATATATGGTTGAAAAGATTAAATCGAGTAATTGATGGTTCAACGGATAGGGGAAAACTAGCAGAAGAAGTACAAGTAGTACTGAGACTAGAAGATGTTGCAGAATCCTCAGGAACATCTGGAGCTAATACTTCATTTTCTTGCTGACAAAGCGGCGATATTTCAACATGTTGTTTCTGTAAGTTGTGTTCATCTCTCAGGTTTTCTGTTTTTCTTCTATTTATGTTGGAATCTTCATTTGCCATCCCTCCAATAGATAACGGCATTTGTGTTTGATTATTTGTGTTGTATTTGGAGATTTTCTCCAAGCATGATGATACCTCTGAACGTGGAGAATTTTTACAATTTACCATGAAATGAATTATGATTGTTCTCTGTAGTATTGTTTTCTTCGGCTCCTCGTATGATTTCAGACAGTTCTTTGAAGCTCACTTTGGTTGAGTGGTAACATGCATGTCTCTCCACTGGGAGGGTCAGGGTGCAAGTCTTATTGTTTCCGAAAAGACTATTTTGTTCTTGATATTGCAAATTACGCTGTCTACGGAGAAACTTTCATATTTGATCCGACGTGTGAACACGGTATTGGGCCACTCGGCCCAGCCCGCGATAGTGTGGCTCTTTCGGAATTCGGAACTAGACTTGTTATCTGATTGTAATATAGGAAAGAAAAAAGTCGCAGAGATGATAAAAAAGCGATACTCTAGACCTGAGTCGTGCACATATAGAACTTCCCTGCTTTCTAGATGTCGCGTTTGGGCTAGAACTGCGCCTTTCTGCCCAACTGATTCCGACCCAACCCAGCAATGATCAAACGCCTATTTAAAAGGCTTGAGAAGGGATATTTTAAATACACTCACATCAAAGATATTCTTTTTGTTAAAGTAAAAAAAGAGATGTGAATGCATTGAACAAAAAATGGCGAGGGCCTTTAAAATTTCCTGCCGGAGAAATGCTATTAGATTATGTATAATGGGTAAAGTATGTTGAAAGGGAAATATTGTATACACTCATTCCGACCTGCCACACTCGCATTCGAGTTGACTAGGTCCATTTGCTTTGATTGAGTCGATTTTCATTCAAACTTGCCACTCAGTCGACATTGATCAAACTGAGTAGGAATATCTTCAACCACTGCCAAAGGAATCCCTCCATTAACTCTTCAATTAACCGTCGGACAATCTTTGATTGGAGCTGTATAGGTTTATTAGTCTTCCATGTTAGAGGGTTCGAGGCGCGCTGACAATTACAAAAAAAAAAAAAAAAAAACTTTTCCATCAAACGCATTCACTATCCACCACTTGAAGTTTATTTGTCGGAGGGATATATCGAAATCAAACCATTATCTTCTTCGTAGATCATTCCAGTTGTTGAAGTTAAGTATCGGTATTTTTATGGTGAAAATCATGGAAAATGTAAAGTTAAGTTCTTATATGCTCCGAAAAAACTATATAATGAAATAAAGGTGAGAGTTCTAAAATTTGGAAAAGACAGAGATATCCAATTAATGGAAGTTATTTTGGGTTTGTAAGAATTTTGTTACTCCTGGGTCGACTGTCATGGAGTTGGGAAAAAAGGAAAAAGATGAGCATTTTACCATTGGGTAGTTTCCACCCAAAGAATTTGTTACAATGGAAATAGAAAATGGTTGTTTAGGTCTAAAAAATTATTATAATAACTAAAAAAGCCTCGACTTTTTTCTATTAGGTAGAAGTTACCACAATATTATGTGTAATAATAGGTGAAGTTTAAAATAATATTGATAATTATTATTAAGGTCATTTTTTTTCTTTATCATTCCCACAATACCCTTACTTAATAAAACTCTCCCTCTCTCTCTCTAAAAACACATTTAGGTTTTTTTTCTTTCTTCTACTCGTTCTTCTTCTTCTACCTGATCTTCTTCTTTTTCAAATCATCTTATTCTTCTTCGAATCATCTTCTTCTTCTTAGAATCATCTTCTTCTTGACTCGACCTAAGTTTGAGGTTCCTGTTCTTCATCTTCTTCATCCAAAGATGATGAGTTTGATGTTCCATATGGTGGTCCTCTTGGATCAAACTATGGTGGTAAGAAGAAGAGAAATTTGATAATTATAATTGTAGCTGGTGTTTTGGGTGTTGTTGTTTCATTGTTGTTTGCTATTTGGTGGTGGTTCTTCTTAAGAACTGGTCAATTTGATAATCAATTAGAACAAGGGCATCAATCAATTCTCACTTTGCTTTCTTTATATAAGTCAATCTTTATACCTCCATATCTCTTACTTGCTTTCACACAGACTCTTCCTACTTTCATAATGTGATCAATATATGAACCAAGCCAACAGATATACGAGAGATATTTTACCCAATTCAAAGGTATGAACTATGAAGCCTCAAAAGTGAAAACAACTCAGTTTGCATTGTCGCACATGCAAACACATGTTTGCATTGTCGCACATGCAAACACATGTTTGCAAAATCGCAAATGCAAACACTTGTTTGCAATATCGCAAATGCAAACACTTGTTTGCAAACGTTTGTTTGCAGAACTGAACAGATTGCTACAAACAGTTGTTTGCATAACAGATTGTGCAAACACGTGTTTGCAGAAAAACGTAAGCGAAAAAAACCGTATTTTTCTGGTTTTTTTTTTTTTTTTGAAAAAAAGTATTGAAAGTGGATCTTGTTAGAAAGCTAATGAAAAATCATTTCTAAATACATAAATTTTATTGAAATCCGACATCTCAAACAAAAGTTATATCGATTTAAAGTTTAAAGAAAAATAAAAGAATTTAGTTACACAAAAAGACAAAAAAGGATAATTTAGTCTTTGTATACTTTTTGACCTGAATAATAATTTTCAAATGTTTTGAGCTTTTCTACTCATTTTCAATATTATTTTGACCTTTCTAGTTATTACCCCCAATGGAAATTTGAATGGGACAAAATCGTGAGTAAAATGGTCTCAAAAGTTCTTGGTTCAATTTTTTGGAATTATCGTATACCATGACTAACCCATGATTCAGAAGTTCCAAAAAATTCTGAACTAATGGCACTGAATTAAAAAAGTTAGAAGAAGAAATTTCGATTTCAAATTCTTAAAAAACTTTAATATTCTTAACCAGTCAAATTTGACCTGAGGGCAACTTAATTTTGACTACGAAAATCAATATTTTTATTTATAGCTCAATCTTCATCTTCACCATCACCACCACCGACCACAACTACATCCGATCGTTATCAAAATTATTTTTCTCCCTCTCCTTTTCAAGTAAAGGATAATCCCCTTAGACGAAGGAGAAGATGAAGGGTCATTCTGTTTCTCAAATTAAGGCGTTTAGGTGAAGGGAAGCTTCTCAGCACGCTCGAAAAGAAACAAAAGGAGACATAATTTGAAGAGAGATGGGAAGAAGAGAGAAAAAGAAAAATGATAGAGAACAAGAAAATCCAGACATACATCCTATGTGCCTTGCTATGATTCGTGTTTTTGATGATTCTAATTCACTATACAACGAATCACGACAATCCACATAGGATGTATGTCTGAGTATGTCTGGTGTGACACTAAAAGAGGTAAAGGGTAAAATTGGAATAAAAAGATGAGAAAACTTGGTCCGCTGGTCAATGTGGGACTCAGAATGGTTAGTTGGTCTCATTTGGGGGTTCAATAAGGAGTTAGCCCAAAAACTTGCTTAGGTTTCACCCCGTAGAGTACCAAAATAAGACCGCCTCCTACTATAAAACTTTCTCTCTCTAGAAATCTCGCATTCTCTTTCTCTTCTTCCCAAGAGGTCTAATTTTTGGTGCTGTTTGTTCATTTACCTGTAGAAAAAGGAGTAGCTTTTAGGTTTTAAAACACACACACGGAAGAAAATACACTCTCATATAGAAGAAAAAAAACCCTAAACTTTGTATCTTATCATGGAGGCGGCTACTGATTCTTCTTCTACTTCTCGGATTGAACCTGAATCCGAAGAATCAAATAATGAGAACGAAGTAGATACCTTGTTATCTAAAGCTCAGGAATTAATGACTAAGATTACATCTTCTAGGGTTAATCTTAATCCTAAAGTTATTCATGCTCTTGCTTCTATTCTTGAGGTTCAAGAATCAAGGTATCTTTCTTTTTTTCTCTCTATTCATATTTGATTTATATACTGATTTGTTTCATTAGTCATTGTAACCCTAGTTTTTTGAAATTATGGAGTTTTGATGTTCTTAATTTTGTTTCATATGGACGTTTCAATCAATGAGATTAATTGTTATTAGGTTTATTGAAATTATTGTTTAGTTCACTTTACTATCTAAATTTTTATTATTTTCTTAACTAAGTTTGAATTCTTCAACAGTCTGATTAGTTGACTGACATTGAAAATGATTTTTTTCCCTCATTTTGATTGCTTGTGATTTTAGAAGTAAACTATGGAAATGAAAGTTCGGATAAAACTCTCTCTCTCTCTCTCTTTTTATATACTTGGTTAGGGCTTTAATGTTCTACCTGTCCCGATTTCTTGCGTTTTTTCTCTCTCTAACTTCTGTTTAGTTTCTGGTCGCCCTTGCCCTTGGGAGCATTTAGAATTAGCAATATTTCATGGTATTCGTCCATTGTTAAAAGTATAGACCAAATTTAACGATGCCGTTGTTCTTATTGCTCAATCAATGTTTCACGAGTTAGGTTTCTATTGACGTGACATTGCCTTATTGTGCTTGAGAGGTTCCTAATTTTTTTTTTTTACCGATTCAGATACATGGATGAGTTAGGTCATTCTGCTCCTAATAACGTCAGGGCTTCTCATGCTATTGGAAGATTGGGGAACTTAGTCCGGGTAAATGATTTTACCTTTGAATGGTTCGTCGTTTCGAAAACATTATAAACAAAATTTATGTAGATTCATTTTTTCTTTCTTCTCAGGATAACGATGACTTCTTTGATTTGATATCATCTGAGTTACTATCTGATACTAGAGTTTCGACCAGTGTTCACGCAGCAGCTGCAAGGCTACTTCTTAGCTGTTCCAACACCTGGATGGTAAGGTTTTTGTTTCATTTAATAGGTTTTCTGTTTTCTATTAATGCAAGTGTTGGTTGCGTTTGACTCTGACTGTTCTATTCGGTGTTCCGGTGAAAAATGTAGTTTCCTCATGTGTTTGAAGACACCGTTTTGGACAACATAAAAAACTGGGTAATGGAGGACAACGTCAGATATGCTGCTGATGAATCTGCTGGCAAGCATGACTTAGAGCGAAATAAGCCTACAGATTCTGAAATGCTGGGGACTTATGCCACTGGGCTTCTTGCCATTTGCTTAGCAGGGTATTCATCTTATTCTCCCGCTTCTTGTTTCCATGTACTGTGTACTTCGTTTTTCTTACTTCTATGATCTGTTATGATGATCTCAGAGGTGGTCAAGTGGTGGAGGATGTATTGACATCTGGCTTGCCAGCCAAGCTTATGCGTTTTCTACGTATAAGGGTACTTGGAGACACGAATACAAGTCAAAAAGATGCCAGTTATCAAACAGATGGTAAAAATGCCTCTGCTTCCGGGAGAAATAGAGAAGAAAGTAGAAGCAGGTCTCGGCAGGCTTTAGAAAAATCTCATTTAGATGGTCCCAGGGTGGGAGAAGAAGGTTTATTGCATGATCATAGTTTGGAAAATAATCACGCCAGAAATACTGGCCCTAGAAAAATTGGTGAAGAGGATGTAGTTGACAATTTAGTTGAAGGGGATGTTAGTTATGAGCTAAATGACGATGAAGTTGAGCACATTGGTGAAGATAGATGGCACATTAGGGATTTGCGTGATGAGAAATCAAGATTCCATGGATTACCAAAGACTAGAGGTAGGGTAAGAATTAATGAAACTGTAGAGAATGAGAAGGCTTTGAATTCTCCTGGTTCTGGAATACGTGTAGGGGCTCAAGGAAGGAATACTAGGGATAGAAATTTACAACGTAATGCAGATGAAAAAAGGGGAGCAAGTGGCAAGAAAAATTCAAGTGGGAATGATGCTGACGGTTATACAGAGAGAGAAGATAATGATGATTGCTACCAGGAATTCAAAGTTGGCACCATTGATATTTCTGATCTTGTAAAGAAAGCAACCAAAGCTGCTAAAGCTGAAGCAAGGGCAGCAAATGCACCTATAGAAGCCATCAGAGCAGCTGGTGACGCTGCTGCGGAACTCGTCAAGACTGCTGCTTTAGAGGTGCACCACTCATATTCATGGTTACTCTTTTCGTATTTAAAGTACTGTTCTTAATTTTCTTGAACTGAACTTGTAGGTGTTCAAAAGCACAAATGATGAAGGAGCTGCATTTTCATCTGCCGCTGAAGCTGCAAAAACTGTTGTTGATGCTGCTAATGCAACTGAAGTCTCAAGGTAATGCTAACATTTATTCCAGTCTCATATGCCTTCTGCTCTCGAATTATGCTCTACTAATTATAATTGGTAACAGGAGCTCCAGCGATGTGAAACAAGTTCCAATGATTTCAAGGACTAAAGAGCCAGAACCAGAACCAGAAGCAGAACCAGAACCAGATGAAGAGTTAGAAGGATACTCTATTTTGGACAAGTACTCCCTTGCCCAGCTAAGAGAAAAGTACTGCATTCAGTGCCTTGAGAAGCTTGGGGAATATGTTGAAGTTCTAGGGCCAGTGTTTCATGAGAAGGGGGTAGACGTCTGCCTTGCACTACTACAGCGGTGTTCCATGGAAAAAGATGTGTCAACTGTTATGATGCTTCTGCCAGATGTGCTGAAGCTTATTAGTTCATTAGGTGCTCATCGGAAATTTGCGGCACTGTTTGTTGATCGTGGTGGTGTTCAGAAACTTCTTGCAGTGCCAAGATCTGGTCATTCCTTTTTTGGGCTGTCATCATGCTTATTCACTATTGGTTCTCTTCAGGTAAAAGTTTGGCGTTCAAGTTGATAGTTCACTCTTAATATCAGGGTTATATGGTTTCACTCTGGGTTCTTAAGTTATGACTTTACTTGCAGGGGGTGATGGAACGTGTTTGTGCATTTCCTGCTGAGGTTGTCTACCAAGTTGTTGAGTTAGCACTTCAGCTTATAGAGTGCAAGCAAGACCTAGCAAGGAAAAATGCTGCTTTATTTTTTGCTGCTGCTTTTATTTTCAGGGCCATTGTGGATTCTTTTGATGCCCAGGAGGGTTTGCACAAGTTATTGAACGTTCTACAGGATGCAGCTTCTGTGAGATCAGGAAGTAATTCTGGGGCATTAGGCTTATCTAATGGGGGTTCACTGACAGCTTCGGAGAAGCAGGTAGTTTTTCACACCTGTGTTGCGCTGAGGCAGTATTTTCGGACCCATCTTCTTCTGCTAGTTGAATCCCTTCGTCCAAGCAAAAGTCATCGAAGTGCAGGCCGGAATATTTCAAGTGCTAGGGCTGCTTCGAAGCCACTTGATATTAGTAATGAGGCAATAGATGCTGTATTTCTTCAGATACAACGAGATCGGAAGCTCGGTACTGCATTTGTACGAGCTCATTGGGTTGCAGTTGACAAGTTCCTAGCTTCTAATGGACATATTACCATGTTGGAGTTGTGCCAAGTACGATTCATTAACTGTTTATCTTTTAGTGGTTTATATTCGTTATCCTTGTTAATTCTTATCCTAATGAGTTATTTGCTGTTTCTTAGGCCCCACCTGGTGAGCGATATTTGCATGAAATGGGTCAATATGCATTAGGAGTTCTGCATATTGTTACCCTAGTACCCTACAGTCGCAAGTTGATCCTAAGTGCTACATTGAGCAATAATCGTGTTGGCATGGCAGTTATTCTCGATGCAGCAAATGCTGCTGCTGGTTTTGTTGATCCAGAGGTATATACATCAAAAACTTTATTTTTGAATACTATAGCCGAAATCCTGGTACCCGCCAAGTGGCAGCTAATATCTGGAATTACTTTCTGTGTTTGTTACAGGTCATTCAGCCAGCATTAAACATTTTGGTTAATCTAGTTTGCCCTCCGCCTTCAATCAGTAACAAGCCACCTGTTTCTTCACAAGGTCAGCAGTCACTTTCTGTTCAGACTCCAATTTGTCCTACTACTGAGACTAGAGACAGGCATTCCGAAAGAAACATCTCTGATCGATCGGTTTCAGAGAGAAACGGAGAATCGAGTGTGGTGGACCGAGGTAGTTTAGCAACACTTGGAACTCCGTTGCCGAATAACAGTTCACAGACTGCAGTTCCTACTATAAATTCGGGCGTAGTTGGAGATCGTAGAATATCCCTTGGTCCTGGTTCAGGATGTGCTGGTCTTGCGGCACAATTGGAACAAGGATATCTCCAAGCTAGAGAGGCTGTTCGTGCAAACAATGGTATAAAGGTTCTTTTGCATCTGCTACATCCTCGCATACTTACACCTCTTTCGGCCCTTGATTGTCTCCGTGCTCTTGCGTGTCGAGTCTTGCTTGGTCTAGCTAGAGATGATACAATAGCGCACATATTGACCAAACTTCAGGTGAGTGACTATTAATTGTCTTGCAGCTATATAAAATTTAACTTGCTCTGGTCTAACCTTTTAGTTCTGTAACATGGATACTCTTTTTTTAGTATTTCTTTAGCCTTGTCAGATAAGCGTGTCACATTATAACTGTTTCAATTCATGTGAAGAATTGGAAGATGAACCCTCTTTCACTTTTTAGGTGAACCTATAAATTTGGAGGTGAAGTTGAAAGTGGGAAGTACGAAGTGGTAAAGTTCTGAAAAATTAAAATGCATGGCCTTGTCCATTTTTATTAATGTCCTAAATTTTGATTGTTATCCATCCCTTTATTTCTCAAAGTATATTTTAAACCTTGATAATTTATCCAGAATACGTATTTCATTTTGTTGCTTTTCCTTCAACCTGCGGTGGAAACTGAAATCATCTCCAAAATATTGAACCTTTTTAGAAACATGCTGAAATATTTCGTTATTTTTATCCAAATCATATGAAAAGAAAAATGTAGATGGAATTTGTTGTCAGTTGAGTCTGAAAGAGAAATATCGCTCATTAGGTAGAGATATCTAGGATTTGAGTACTGATATTGTGATAATTACTGCCGGTATTTAGTTTTGTTACTAAAGTTTGGTTTGGTGCTTAGGTGGGGAAAAAGCTTTCCGAACTGATTAGAGATTCAGGAAGCCAGTCACAAGGAAGCGAGCAGGGGAGGTGGCAAACTGAACTTGCACAAGTTGCAATTGAGTTAATCTCAGTGAGTATCAAGAAACCTTGCATTAGAATTATCTATTATTTGCTCAATTTATCTGTAAGCAAGCCGTTCCTTCAGCAAGTATTCTGATCGGTTATTCAATTTTGTTGTAGATCGTGACAAACTCAGGCCGTGCAAGTACTTTAGCAGCGACTGATGCGGCTGCACCAACTTTGAGGCGAATAGAGAGAGCAGCAATAGCAGCTGCAACTCCTATTACTTATCATTCCAAGTATTCGAACTTCCCATCTTATGTACTTGGTTTTGTTTTGGCATCCTTTATTTCCTCATGCTCACTTCTTTACATTTGTTTTCAGGGAGCTGTTACAACTTATTCATGAACATCTCCTCGCATCTGGCTTGACCACGACTGCTTCTTTACTTCTGAAAGAGGCTCAGTTGACACCTTTGCCATCCCTGGCGGCACCACCTCCTATCCTTCATCAAACTTCTTTGCAAGAAATACCAATAGTGCAAACACAGTGGCCGTCTGGTCGTGTACCTGGTGGCTTTCTTTCAGGTTCATCCAAGCTAACTTCACGAGTTGGAGAATCTGAGAAACCTGGATCAGTTTTACCTTCTTCAAAGAAAAAATCTCTGTTATTGTCATCTAGTCGTAGCTTTTCATCGAAAAATCCCTCGTCAGCCATCAAGATATCAAGTGCACTGAAAAGCCCGAATTCATCTGCAAATATACCAGAAACTCCAGTATTATCTCTGCCCATGTCCATCGTAGATTCAGAACCTCAATTTAAAACTCCACTACTTTTGCCACTAAAACGAAAATTAACAGAGTCTAAAGATAGTGGATTTGCATCATCAGCAAAGCGTCTTGCTATGGGTGATCATGGGTTCCGGTCTCCTGTATGCCAGACTCCAAGTAGTATCCGCAGACCGACTGATTCTGTTGGGTTCTCTGTCACACCAGGTTCAGGTCAGAGAGTTCTATGTGGGAGATCAACCCCAAGTGGTCTTCTTTCTGATAATCTCGACAACACCCACTGTCATAGCACCCCTGGAGGTTTGATGACTCCTAATGCTTCCTTCCAATACGGTAATCAACCTGAACCACAAAATGGAAACACAGAAAGGGTGACACTAGATTCTCTCGTAGTGCAGTATCTAAAGCATCAACATCGCCAATGCCCAGCTCCTATAACTACTTTACCACCACTCTCTTTGTTACATCCACACATGTGCCCGGAACCACGACGAAGTATAGATTTGCCAGCAAATGTAACATCACGAATTGGCACACGTGAAATTAGAATGCAGTATGGTGGGGTTCATGGAAACCGAAGAGATAGACAGTTTGTATACAGCAGATTTAGGCCATGGCGCACTTGCAGGGATGATGCTGCTCTTCTCACATGCATAGCTTTTCTAGGGGATTCCTCTAGAATTGTTACGGGTAGTCATTCTGGAGAACTCAAAGTGTTCGAGGCAGAAAGTGGAAATGTGTTGGAGACCGCTACAGGCCATCAATCACCTTTAACACTTGTTCAATCTGCTCTATCTGGTGACACACAACTAGTGCTTTCTTCGGGCTCTTATGAAGTCCGGTTGTGGGACGCATCTGCTGTTTCAGCTGGACCCATGCATTCATTTGATGGATGCAAGGCAGCCCGTTTCAGTAACTCTAAAACCCTGTTTGCCGCCCTATCAACTGAATCATCACCACGTGAAGTTCTTTTATATGACATACAAACCTGCAATCTGGAGTTGAAGTGGTCTGATTCCTCAAATGGTCCTTCAGGGAGGGGAAATGTACAGTCCCAAATACATTTCAGTCCTTCTGATTCAATGCTTTTATGGAACGGGGTCTTATGGGATCGACGGGGTTCTGGTCCCATTCATCGGTTTGATCAGTTTACAGACTATGGTGGGGGTGGCTTTCATCCAGCTGGAAATGAGGTAAGCAAATTTTTGCGACTAATATGCGTTGGACATATTTGCAGGGGCATTTACTCATAAGAGAAGGATTTTATGCCGGGATGACCCTCCATCTGGCAGACTTACCGTTTCAAAACCACCTGATTATCGTAAATCACAGTTTTGACCTGTTTTAGAATCTCAACCACCGATCAACCTCTGTATAGTTATAGTTACATACACTGTTCAATTTGTAGCAATAGGGTTGAGGTGAATGAAGAATATCCAAATCGAAACACAACAGTGAAACTTAAAAAAAATGGTCTTTTAGAAACTTCGCTTGGGCATGTGATCCTTCCGAAATGCAATGCTCTGAAGAGATCTTACCCTTTACAATCTTCTTACATGTGCATTTCTTTCTAGTGTTCTTTTTTTGTTCAGGAAATGGAAGGTGGTGATATAAGCCTATTTTTGTGATAGACTATTATAATACGAAATTTCCTTCCAGCTTTACTATCCTTTTTCTTTTACTATATATGGAACTCAATGTTATGTGATCACTTCTCAGGTTATCATAAATTCGGAGGTTTGGGATCTCCGAAAGTTCAAGCTTCTCCGAAGTGTACCTTCTCTCGACCAGACAGTGATAACATTCAATACATGTGGAGACGTTATCTATGCTATCCTGAGGAGAAATGTCGAGGACATAACATCAGCAGTGAACACACGGCGCGTGAGGAACCCACTCTTCTCCGCATTTCGAACTTTGGATGCTGTTAACTACTCCGATATTGCCACCATCCCTGTTGATCGATGTGTCCTCGACTTCGCTACAGAACCAACCGACTCTTTTGTTGGGTTGGTATCCATGGATGACCATGAAGAGATGTTTGCTTCAGCAAGACTATACGAAATTGGTCGAAGAAGACCCACAGACGACGACTCCGATCCTGACGATGCAGATACAGATGAAGATGATGACGATGATGACTCTGAAGCTGACGAAGACCCACTCTTGGGAACTGATCTTGATGCTGATATTGACAGTGAAGGTGATGATTTGAGCAACGATGACGATGATGATCTCGACGACGATGATGATGATGGTGATTTTGGAATAGATGGTGATTTTGATGGTGATGGTGGGGTATTGGAGATCGTAACAGATGACGAAGATGACGATAGTCAGATTGCAGGGTCTCTTAGTAGTGGGGATGAAGGCGATTTTGATGGTTTTGGCTTCTAAATCTTACATTATTAAGAATAAATTATATCGAATAATGAATGAAACCTAGACAATGTAATTATGCCAATGGGCTTTTTTTTTTTTTTTTAATACTAGGGATATTTAGCTCCTTACATCCAGATGAGAGTTAGAGATGTAATTTTTGAGGGATGCAAGAAAAAAAAAGAGGGAAAAGTGGGAGCTCACAGAAATAATAATTTGATGTTTCTGGAAGAAGTAGAAGTGTTGAGACTTCTTTTGTTAACACTGAGCCTCTTGTAACATGGCCTGAATAAGAGCATATGCTTCACGTTTGTGTTGTTTCGAGTTTTCACCGGTCTTCAGTAAAACAACACAAGAATGGGATGTTATTCCTTATGTGAGGAGAATCACAAAGCCAAAGGGTGAGTGGGTTTGCGATTCCTCCCATTCACTTGGACCGTCAATTAAATAATCTCGTGTAAAAATTAATCTCTACTAATCATATTTCTAACTAAACTAAACGACACAACTAGGTAATGCAATTACCAAGAATCATATTTGATCTTTGGCCGCTATATTGGAGAGACACATGTGGTCGCTAAACCAAAGTGAGCTTCCACTCTAGAGTCCTTTTCTGCGAGCCAAACAAACTTTTCTTCAAAGCTAGTTAAAGCCTTAGAACTCTTATATAGCGGCACACATAGAGATTGACGAAAAAAACTCCACAAATCCATTCTCAGTCTCGATGCTTAATAAGTTTGGGCTCATTCATATATATCTGAAACGCGGGATTATGTCTCGACGGATGTAGAAATATCAAAAGAAATTCTTCAAATTTAACTCAGGCATTATCAATCTGAGCCTCGATCGATACGAAAAAAACCCCGCACGTAAATTTGAGTAACTCCGACCAACAATGATTAATGCTGCCAAAATCCTTTGATTTAAGAGGTCGCAAACTTGATTTATGCCCTCCAAGTCTCAAAGCTCGAGGCAGTAGGAGGACATGAAATCTATAGACCCTCCACTGTTAATGAAAAATGTACAGAGACACGAAGTCTATTCATGTCTGGGTGACTTCCCCTTCTTAGTTTGAACCCTTTCTATCTCTATGTTATCTCCCTAATCTTTTGTAATAAGAAAGAAACATCAAGGTTATAGAAGTCATTTCTGAACCCAAAAATCAAAAACAAATGGAATAGGATAGAGTTGCTCTCTCATATAGATAGAATTATAGAGAGAGGGAAAGAAGAGTGAGAAATCTCAGAGAGAGATAGAGAACGAAAGAGAGAGAACCGAAAATGGCGTCGTCCGCTACTCTTACCTTCTTCTCTTCCCCAACAGCAACATCTGCTGTTATTCAAAAGCAAAATCAAATTCTCCATTACTCAAAACCCAACCTCAGTTTCTTCACTTCTTCCTCTTCTCTTTCTTCTCACAAACTCATCTTCTCTTCTTCTTCTTCCTTCTCTTCTCCCCAGAGCTCAAACTTTTCATTTATCACTAGATACTCTGAATCTGAGGCACCTGTTATTGAAGCTGAAGTTGATTCTGAAGTCATTCCTGAACCAACCCAGATAGTTGAAACTACAGAGGAAATCCCTAAACCAGAAGGGATTTTTGCTGTTGTTATGGTGAGTTTTACTACCTTTTAAGTGATTTTTGTTCATACCCACATCTAAATAAGATTTATAATTACCCTAAATAAGATTTGAGCAAGTTTTATAATTACCCTTTTCCTTTTAGGTTTTAACAAATTAGTTTTATAATCTGGGTTTGTTTTGTTTTTCAGATTGGAGGTCGTCAATATATTGTTTTCCCAGGAAGATTTCTCACTACTCAGAGGCTTAAAGGTGCCAATGTCAATGACAAAGTAAGCAATACCATTTCTTTTTGTTTTTGGGTTCTTAGTGTTGAGATTTTGTTCCCTCAGACATATAAACAAACAGTTGACATGTAAAGATAGAATCAACCCGAAGGTCGATTTAAGTTGTCTATCTATCTTCTCAAAGAGCTCACTTACCTTCTGATGTGTGCAATACTTGAATTCTTAATATAGATGTTAGATAGTTTGTTCTCATCCTATACACACTATGAGTGATAGTTTATTGTGTCGTCCACTCGTCCTATACATACTATGAGTTTGGACTAGGAGCATTAATCGGCAACCGTAATATGGCTCATGACAATGAAGAACGAATTAGATCACATGGTTATGTTTCCCAATCTTTCTGAACCACTCCTCAACTACACTTGACTAGCCTCGATTAGTGTATGACCCCCCACTTGATTAGTAAAATGTACCTGAATTTCCATAGCCGTTTAATTTATTGATTTCCAAAAGTATTCTATACGTGAATATGTTAGAGAGCAAAAATGAGGCATCTTTACCATTGTTAGTGAACTTCTCATCTTCAAAGGTGGTTAACTTTAAGTAGGTCAACCACTATTTAATCGTCGAGAAAGATGTTTAGGATAAGAGATTTAATCTACATTTTCCTTAGTTTTCTTTAGGAATTTGTTCTCTATGTTGAGGATTTGAGATATGTACGTCCATATACGGATTTCTAATATCAGAAAAATTCAGATCATCTTGAACAAGGTGTTGCTGGTAGGGATGAAATCAAAAACTTACATTGGAAAACCTGTCGTACCCAATGCTGTCGTTCATGCCATAGTTGAAGATCAGGTATAAAAAGAACTAAAGAAGCTTTATAATATTTCTATCCACTTATCTCAGATGGAACTCATGTTAAATTTTCTTCCCCTATACACACAGGGTTTGAATGATAAAGTAATTGTCTTCAAGTACAAGAAGAAGAAGAATTATCGAAGAACAATTGGTCACAGACAGGTATTTCTCAAAGCTTTTCAGTTATGAACTTATGATAGTCTTTTAGCTTTTCATCACGGGATTTCATTCATCATTAGATAAACAAGCTGGTGTTTGTTTTACTTATTCGTTTGAATCCAACTTGTCTAATCATGACTCATCTGAATCTGCTTCGTCTAGGTTTGACTTATTTTGGTCATGGATACAATAGCATTTTAGTTTACTTCAGATAATATATTCTTGATTTAGACTTATTTTACGTCTGCTTCAATGCACCGAAATTCAGCTCGATTCAGCCATTTTTAGACGAGTCAGATGCGCGGATCAGGCAAAAATATTTGAAATCAACCTGACTCAGACGAGTCTGATATAAATCTCGAGACAAACAAACTCTAACTTATTGAACGAAAATCGGTTTCCTTGATAACTCAAACAAGAATAACTTTGTTGTTCCATACTTGCATTTTCAGCATTGGGTTTATAGTTGTATGTGTTAGACGATTCAGATCTAGGCTGATAAGAACTGCTGGTGATTTGTTTTGCAGCCAAACACAAGGATAAGGATAACAGGCATTACCGGCTATGAAGATGCACCAGCAGTCACACTCGATTCATAGTTTCTTACTGTTCTTTTGTTTGTTGGATGTACTTGTAGTTATTCTTGTTTCATATTCTGTTCTTCATTTGCTTTTCCGTTACATCGATCTCAATGTTAGTCAGAAATCCACAATTTGAACCAAGCTTTGTGGTGGCATGTACTTGGTGGATGCCTGGAACTGGAGTCACTTTTTTCCTTTAACAAATTTTTGTTTCTCATTTATGTTTTCCTGCAGCAATTTTTATTTCTTTTCTAACTAAATTTCCAAGCACTGGCGGCACGAAGTTACAAACCGTGAACTATCTTGGTGTTTGTTTCTCGGTCGTAGTTTGAATCTTCTCGTCTAAGTTTTGGATCGTTTGACTCAAATATATCCAAAACCAACCCAAAATAGCCATTTTAACCTTGCAGGAAATGATCTTCTATGTTGTTGCAACTCTAATCTACAACGTGACATCGTCATCAAGATGGAATATAAGTTCTATAACATTTTTTGATAATTCTCTCATCTAGTTTCCAAAAAGAAAATGAATTGGGAAAATACATTACATTTAGAGTATGATTCAACAACTAATAACAACAATGAATTGGGGAATAATTGTCGAAAAATTTACCCGAGCAGACCAAAATGCTGCTGCTATAAGAGAATCAGTACTTCAGTTTGTCTTCCTCTTTGGTCCTTAAGTTGTGGCATTCACCGCCAAATATGGATATCTGTTTGCTAGTCTGGTGCAGTATGAGAGTCTAAATAGCTTTTATTCGTATGTCCGTTTTCCCTTCAAAATTGTTGGTATTATGGAAACAGATCCGATAAGAAATAGCACTGCGAGCGTCTTAAAATCGTATAGATCCCTGACAGATTTAAGATCCCCCAGAGCAAGGCCAGCCTGATCACAAAATACAACAACATAGCCCTAAAGTTAATAATGAAGTCGGCAAAGTTGGGTAAGGGCATAGAATGTTAAAACATCCTCTTCAGGAACATTAGATTATACCCAACACAAAACAACCTACAACAACATTATACCGACCAAAAAAGGCTGTTACAATAATGTTTATCTAGAGCAATATACGATTTTGTGCAACTCCATGCAAGACGTACATGTACACAATCACACATGATGCCGATTGAAGTGACGACATGCAAGAAGTATCTGACTCTCGAGATTCATATTGATCAATAAATCTCTGCATTTTGACAGTTCGCTAGAGTTCTTCCTGCCAAAATTATGGACCTACTTCTCATCGTAAGAGTTCACTTTTGTCATTGGACCACTACCTAGGCTATGTATGTATTTCCGCCTGGACTGACGAACCTTTTACTTCTTGGTAGGCGGCTGCTTGCATTTGGATAGATGCCCGCACGAAAGAACTACTCTGTAGCTACACGACTCAAGCTAAATGCTATGAGGTCGGTGGGGTAACGAGTCCGGCCCTAAACAAATCTTGGTCCCAATGAAGAATGTTTGCTGCCATGCCAGTTCACTCCAAACTACAGATGTGGACTGGCTGTTCCAAACAAGCAGTCCATTTCAAAGGTCGCCGGGCTCCATTTCTATGGTTGGCCAACTAAACCATAGTATCCATGTGACACAGAATTACAACATGCCACGAGAATAGCATATGTTTTGTAAAGCACATAACAGGGGGATGTCTACTAGAAGTCTAGAACTTCAACGAAAACAAAGAGAGTGTTGTAAAAATATAAAGATTAATGAGAGAAGCAACTAAATAAGGACAGATTAGCTGATATCTACCAACTAATACAAATACTTACCCTGACAGTTATATACGAAGCTGGAAGGAGACCAACCAATGTTGCTAGGAAGAAAATGTGGAACGGTATATCTACTATTGGAGACGCCACATTTATAAATGTGTTGGGCAAAGTTGGAGTAATCCTCAAAAAGAGCATGTAATTTAGCAGCTTGTCTTTGCGCTTAGCTATCTGTAATTTGAACCCAAGTTCCGAGTCAGAAGAATAACTAAATAAGAAACTCAGAAAGTTCAAACAGATCATTGATAAAGTATGTGGAAGCAACTTCGACAAAAAAGAGACATAATTACTATTAACATCAAGAGAATACGCATGAATACCTCAGCTTGGAAGTATTTCAACTTTTCCGACCACAACCAGTTAATCAAAGGTCTTCCGATTAACTTAGACAAGAAATAGCAACACGAAGCCCCAGCTGTGGCATTGAGAACAACCAACAACAAGCCTCTAATAACACCGAAAAGAGCTCCTGCTAGTAATGACATGAATATGGTGCCGGGGATCATGAACGTCTGCATGAAGATGTAGGTCGAACAATAACCTAGGATGAATTGTGCTTTATATTCATTTGCATACGTTGCCAAATGATCTCTGTATTAACAACCATTATCCAATATATATAAGCTTCTAATCAAAGGAACCCAAATGTTCATAACAATACCAGATTTAGTTTCAATCTTAACCCTAAAATAACAGTTTGATTGTGATCAAAATTTAAATAAGAACAAAATTTCTTAAAGTTCCTCCAACAAATTGAAAAAAGGAACCACATTTTCTACTAATACGTTAATCAAAGTAACTTGGGCTACCAGTTGTACTTGAACAAGAAACTACCAAAATCAAATCAAACAGAAAACCCAAACCCTAAAATTTACACGAGGAATCAATTGAATACCCTAAACTGAAAAGTTCTTCATTTTGTCATTATCATCATGAATTTATCAAAAAAAAAAAAAAAACAGGGGGGGTTTTTGAAGATTAAACTTACTTGAGAATTCGAAGATCTGAAATAGAGCGAGGAAATTTAAGAATTCCATATTCAGCAGCTGGCATAGTTAAGTAAATCGAAAAAAGTCCGATCGAGAAAACCAGAAATACAGTAACGGCGGCAGCTAATTCCCAACGAGACAATGGAAATTTTCCACCAAAAGATTTCTTACTAGTTGGAGAATCTTCATTCTGATTTTCCTCATCTCTTTGTTTTCCAAAATCGATAATCAAATTCCTTGGAGCTGCCATTGTTTGAAAACAATTTGTAAGATAATGATTTTTATCTTTTAGGGTAAGATATGATCACCATTAATTAGTGCTTAATCAATTGAAACCCGAAAACCAATTTTCCGATTTGGGGGTTTTGAAATCGTGACGATGAATTCTGAATCGAACCTCAACATAAGAATGTCTCAGTTTAAAATTGATGAATTGGGTATGAAAGGGTGGGGATGATTGGTAAAACCCTAGAAGTGATTCTTGGGATCGATCTGTTACATGTAGTAGATCAATCGAATTTGAAAGAAATCAAAGAATTTGAAGTTTTTGGCGTTCGTTTTCTTCTCTTTTAAGATCGAAATGAACTTTTAAGTGGCATCCGTGTATGGGAAGTTTTATTACGCCCCCTATAAGTATTAAAGACGCCCCCTTCCTTCACCGACTTCCCCCCGTATTTGCTTTGAGGGAGGCGCTTTTAACCCTTATAATGGTGTGTTTAAAACTACCCCTAGCTTCTATTAGGGGTGAATCTGTGAAATTAAAGACTACGAATACCGGAAGACTGGTGAAAACCCAACCAGACCGGACCAAAATTGCAGTTTAGAATGGTTGGTCTTTTTTTTGACTAAAATGGTCTTTAGGTCTAGTTCAGTATTTTTTCTGACAGGTCTGTGGGCCTCGAGCATGACCAGATTAAATGATATATATATATATATATACACTACTATGTTATATCCTTTGTCCTAGGGCGCAAATAGTTGTATTAATTAAATTTGATGAAATTTTAATACGGTGCTTCTATAGGCGCTCTTTCCAAACATGTCACCCAACTTTCCATATTTATTATTGTTATATTTTGGATATCCTAACATGGTGGCATTCTATTTATTGTTTATTTTCTTTTGTTTCATTTTTTTCTTAAACTAGTTATTTTATTTCTAAGAAAGACACGATTATTTTTTTAAAATTGATATTATATTTCTAAGAAAGACTATATTTTAAATTGGAGAGTTCTAGACATTATCTTTTATTAAAAAATGATGTTTGTCCCGGTAGGCGTTTTTCTCTTCTGTTTTATTATATAGATATATTATCCTACAATTAAATGTAAAATATCAAGAAAAATTAAGTACTACATCTTAAAATTAATGGCCAACTAAATGCTAATAATCTTGAAGTCATTTCAACTGAAGTTTTTTATTTTTGAATAATCAATCAAGTTAGACATTATTTTATATTGAATCTCATTGCTCTTATTCTCATTTTTGTTTCGATAAGCTATTGAGTGAAGGAACTATTTGCACAAATTGTTGTCATTGTTGGATCATATTCATTTGATCTCTTCTACACAATATTAGTCTCAAAATAATCTTTTAATTGTTAATATTTGATTAAAATAAAATTTAAACCGAAAAACCAAACTGAAAGACCTGTGTTTTAAATGTGTGATCTATTATTGCGTAGATGTTTTTGGTCAGATTCTTTACATATAAAATCTGAACCACTATAATAGATAACCGTGCAAATATGTCGAAAAACCTGGTTCACTCCTAGCTGCTATATTTTCCATTATAATTTTTGGGTATAAAAGCAAGCATAATATGAGCTTCTTTATAAAAGTTCCCAACCTAAATTTACTTTATTTTATAGACGTATGTAATTTTGAATCCATATATATATATATATATATATATATATATATATATGAAATTATCAAAACAAATCTAGTCTCTCACTCCTAAAGTAGTAGACATTCCTAAGCAGTAACGTGTGGTGGGGGGTGCGGGGGGTGTTCTCCCGCACAGGACCCCCACGGCCCCACCACATGGTCCCTAAAACAAAACTTAGTGTATAACTAGGGTTATAGGATAGAGGCACACTATTACCCAACTTTCTCAATAGTTAACCACCTATTAGTGATGAGACATGAAAATGTCCCATCTGAATCTCTTAACTCAGGTTAGTTAGTGTATGTTGAGCGGCTACTCTGATGATTTGGAAGTTTATGTTGTTCAGGTATCTTCTATGGAATTGTGCTCGAAAATTAGATAAAAACGGGAGAAAGACACGTCTGTGGGCATTTTAGTCATTTGGTGATTATGGTAGTTTGATGATAGGCAGTGTTGGTGCTCGGATGAGAAGCCCACTAACACCTCCGCCCTGTAGACAGTATAGAGATTAGTAAGAAACAGAGAGATTCATCGCTGTTTTCAGAAAAATCAGAAGTTGTAGAGAGAGAGAGACACAGAAAATCAATATATCTTGTTTAATCCTCCTTCATTTCCCTTTTGAAATTTCCTTTTCATATTATAGTTAAAAAAACAATGAATCAATTGTTATTTGTTCATTTGGTGAGAAAAGAAAAAAAGAAAAGAGAAACAGTAGAAAGAGGAGAATTTAGTTGGAGTAAAAGACCGCATTTGGTTCGTAGTTGCTACTGAAAAATAATTTTCCATTGACGCTGGAAAATAATTTTCTCAAGAGGAGCGTTTGGCTACCGTGGGAAAATCAGTGAGAAAAGTTATGTTTTCCTTCCATTTTCTCTTATTCTTCATATTGATTTTACTCTTTGATCATGATTAGCTAAGACTCTTAATCTGAGGTTGATGATGAAACCATATTCGAGCTTTTAGAAACACAAATTATTTGGTTAATTTTTTGAATGTAATTTAATGTTTAAATTGTTTTAATTTGTCAAGTCGATTATCTTTTCACTATCTATGCTTTTAGGTTTGATGTATCGTGCTTAGGTTAAGTCCTTTGACGGTACATACTTATTGATTGATAGATAGTAGTTTAGGAATTCATTTTTTAAATAAGACAATTACAATTTCATGAGTAAAAAAAACCGGTTTTAACGAAAACATCTCCCGGAATCAGGATAGTTCATTATCCAAAATTCTGAGTTACAAAAAGAGAGAGTTAGTCAGTTAATTTTGTGTGTTTGAAAGTGAGATATACGGTGGATTCCAAAACCCTAGGCCATCTCCCCATTGATTTGTTTATTTTATTTGTTTTAGTACTTTAGTATTTTATCACCAAAATCATAAAACCAAAATCAAAACCAAAACAGTACTATTTCTAAGTTTTAGAATAGGTTTAACTAGTCTCTGAGGAACGAACCGGTCTTTCCGGAAATATTACAACTTGACAGCCGTGCACTTGCGGGTGTAGACCTATTTAGGAAACTTTCTAGGCCCATCAATTAGCCTACCCAATTCTCCCTCTTTCATTTTTTTTAGTTTATTCTCTCCCTTATTTATTTAGCTCTTCTCCGACTTCTCTTTAGCCAGTAACTAGGAATCCCACTTACCTTCTTTCTCTATCTACCCACATTCGAGTTAATGTAAATATTATTTAATGACTACTACAACTTATTAATTTTTTTTTTTGTTGAAATCTCTACATCTCACTAGTTACCGTGTTTGTTTCTTCACTTCTTATAAAGAAAAAGAAGCAGACTGGGATTGGCTTTGCTTAGTATTGAAAGTGGATTCTTAAACAAGATTGATTATGGAAGTTTAATTAACGATTTTGCTTCAAAAATTGCGAGAAGAAAATTTTCAAATAGCGACATTAATTATAATCATTTAATTCATAACACAACATTGTGATTCAATTCCCCGATTAAATATTATTTTTATGGTTAGATCACTTACATTTTATGTTTATTATTTTGTGTAAAAAAATTTAACATGTAAAAGGCCCCACTAATATTTTGGCACCGGACCCCCAATTTCTCAGTCACGCCACTGTTCCTAAGCATTGTGCGTATCGTGAGATCATGCTTATTCAAATGGCCATCTTAGATTGTTAATGTCGAGTCATCCGAAATGTTGCATGATTGCCTAATATTGTATATGCGTAAGCGGAAATGTTATCGCCCAATTAAATGTGTATACTTCCTTCTTTCTCTCTCTAAACAAAAATATGTCATTTCTCTCAGCTCACTTTGTATAACAAAAAAAAAAATCCAAGTCCACCTCTCTCTCTCTAAAACCGTTTGTTGCAGAGAGTACCAAACGAGATCATCGATTTTCGACGGAGGGGTCCCTTCGCCGGAATCTCCTTCACAATTGAGGGAGAGTTCCCCTATTTTAGTATTAATTTAATTTTTTTTTTATTTTTACATCTCTCTTCGTCTTTTCGTGATGAGGAAGGTGAAAAGAGACAGTTGGTATGATGGCGGTTATTCGATCTTCATGGGATTTTTCTTCTTCCAATTCACCAATTGAAGATGTCTTACAGAAAGGAAAGAGAAATGGGCATCATAGAACAACTTTAATTTGATTTTTAAGCGAAAATTCGTTGTGGCAGTGCGATCTGTTAGAGGGTTTCGTTTGTGGAGATGTGATCTGATATTTGGTGGTGCAATCTCATTTTTGGTTGTGGTGGTGGTGGTGGTCGGATCTGGTGGTGTTTTCAGTGGCGGTGGTGTGTTCTGTGGTGGTGGTGGTGGTGGTCGGGCATGGTGGTGGTGGTCGGATCTGACGGTGTTTTCAATGGCGGTGGTGTGTTCTGTGGTGGTTTTTCAGAGGAGGTGGTGCTTTCAGTGGTGGTGGTGGTCGGGTCTGGTAGTGTTTTCAGTGGGGGTGGTGTGTTTTGTGGTGATGTTTTTAGTGGTGGTGGTGGTGGTTATGTGGTGGTGGTGTGTTTTGTGGTGTTTTCAGTGGTGGTGGTGTTTTATATGGTGGTAATGGTGTGGAGAAAGGACATCATACGTATTGCATTTTTAGGATCTGACGTCACAACAGATATCGAGAAGATGGAAGGAAAAGAAAAGGCTGATGTATCTTCGCTCAAGAAGATAAAGTTATGAAATAACATAATCTTCAGCTTTAAAATCAAATGTCAATGTCTTTGGTGACATTCATAATTCTCCTCCGAGAAACTTGGTGGTGTTATTGATGCAACCATCATTTGTATCTACTTGGTTCATCCTTCTTCATTAAGTATAACAAACCTCACGACCTTTAGGGTGTTCTCATTCGTGATCTTTAGGATCTTTTTATTTGTGACCTTTATTAGGGTCTTTCTATTTTATTTTTTCAATATTGTACTCCTTCCCTTCATGTTGTCTTTACATTTGTAAGTTTCATGTTGTAATTTACTTTGGTAAATCCGTGTTGTAATCAAAGGAGCCAAAAGTCTCAAAATCATGTAATGTGTTTATTGAATTCCTAAGAACGAATGAAATTCTGGTTTAACTCAAAAAAAAAATTAAATGTGTATACTATTCGAAAAGCTAACATGTTTTTCTTGTGAGAATAGTTCCACATAGGAGAAAGGCGATCTAGCAACGAGGAATACGATGTCTAGGTCCTCTCCACTCATTGCCACTTGGTTTTGATTGGATGACCACAAACTTAACATGGTATTAGAGCTAGGAAAGAAAATAAAACACTCTTGTTCGACTCAAAGAATGCCACAGGTGAAGGAACGTGTGAAAATAGTCCTACATGGGGGAAAGGTAGCAACCAAGAAGAAAATGTCTACGTCCTCTCCACTCATTGACATTTGATTTTGAATTGGATGACTACAAACTTAACCTTTCTCACAGACAACCATAGGAAATTGGGTGTTTTTCCAACAATAGAAGAGAAATGCTAGATAAGATGCTGATGAAAACATTAACAATTGTTTCAAATAAGATCATTAACTAGGGTTACAAGAGCTAGTCTCCCATGGATTCTATATACCTCAAAGGAGCTGTATACTTTTGTCTAGACAATTCACATATTCAAATTAAAAACAATATGAAAAACATAATACACAATTTAAAGATGGAAGGAAAAGAAAGATTTAATTAATCATTCCCTCCTTCATCCTAAGATCTTTTATTCTTCATCTAATAGCTTGATATTAATGCAAGCTAATCAATAACCTAGAGAAAGAGAGAGTTACATAAGTAATCTTTATCAGTTGGGTATTTATAGTCCTTACAAGTTGAGAAAGAAGTCATCACTACCATGAGTATTTTCATCATAATTTTGCTGCATCACTGATAAATCTGCATTAGGAGAAACCCTAGTTTCAGTCAGTTGGGAAGTAAGCAATAATCTATCCACATTTTTCCAATCAACAAATTCTCCTCCTCCATAATTAATTTTTTGGTCATGATCCAAACTACTCTGATCAATATTATTGTGATTAGGATCAAACCCTTCTTTGTTAGTAGCTAAACTTGTAGAAAATGAAGGACTATCTAGTTGTGGTAGTTCCATGATTTGATGGTGATCATCCAAATGAGTGTTCTTTGATCCAAGTTCTTGATCACAACTGAAATATTGTTGATGAAAATTGACTCCTTGAATTGATGAACTACTTGCAATATCATTGAATGATTGAAATCCTGTAAGATTATAAGCTGGTTTGATTAGGTTATAAGTGTGATGCCAAGCTTGGTAACCTTGTTTATGGCTTGGAGTTGGTTTTTTGAATGCTCTACAAACAACCCATCCTTCTTCCTGCATAAACGTCGACGTCGATTAGAAGACTTTTTTTTTGTTAGACTGATTTTTGTCTTCGTAAAATGGAGACCAGAGTTCAAATTTTACTGTATAAATCAAAAGAATATTATATGAGCGAGCATACATGCCTGAGGGGGTCCATGTTCTGAGGACTGGAGTCGATATTCATGCATGATCCAATCGGTTTTCTTTCCGTTAGGAGCACGACCTTTGTAAAAAACTAAGGTCTTTCTCATCCCTATTATGCTTTGCTTAGAAAGCACGGCCTTATCTCTCCCGGTCGCTTTCCAAAATCCAGCAGTCGTGGCTCTATTAGTTCGTGTTCCGGTAGGATACTTCTTATCTTTGTGACTAAAGAAGTACCATTCATTCTTCTCTTCATTACCTTGTTTGCACCTGTCTATATATACACCAAATGATAGATTAAAGGCATGGATGAAACCTTCTTCAAATTAAGGCTAGAAAGGGAAAGAAAATACTGATGGTTAAGTTTGACTAATAAAGTCTTGGTATTAGGGGGTAAAATTGAAACGTTTGAAAAATACGAGGACCAAATTTTCCATTTGATCACAAATTGGGGCAAACTGGAATCAACCATAACATTTACAATTACATACCTTGAATGTCCCATGGTTCTATTCTGTAAAGATCAATATGAGTGATAATATCTAAGTCAATCTTTTCTGAGTTGACTTTCCTTCTAAGGTAGTAACCCACCAATTCTTCTTCTGTTGGATGAAATCTGAAACCTGGTGGGACTGCTGATAACTCCACCTCCATTTTTTGATAAATTAAATTCCTTTATCAATTATCACCCTGGTGAAAAGTCAACAAAAATACCCATAAAATGTTGTATATAGAGTCAAAGCTTGATGATAATGTCCCCAAAATCTTTTTTTTTTAAGTCTAGCTACAAATGCTTCCATCAATGTGATTCTCCAATTAAAAGTGTACAATATTCGAAAATCTAACATATATGTAATTTGTTATCTATCACCAAAAATATAATTTTATACTTGAAAACATCGTACACATATTAAACTCGGATATACAGGCAATTAGTTACATGGAGTCTTAGTTAGACTCTTACTAGATCCATGGAGGTTTTCTACGCGTACTCGTAAAGGGCAAGTAGAAATTTTTAGGACCCTTACTTAGAGATGTGGGTCCTAAATATCTAAACCTATATGAATAAAGGATCTAAGATGTCCCGGCCTTTTAGGTAATTGAGAGGACAATCTATATATAGGAGTCCTATATATATATATATATAACAATAAACATTCTCTCAAGCAAAGAAGGAAACCAACCACCTAACTTTTATTGAAAAAAAAAGGTCTTTTGAATTGGAGTACACTCCAGTATATGTATATTAGACCTCCTTATGAATCCACAACTTGCATAAACAACATAATGGTGTTATCTTTATACAAGGAGTATAGGACCCACCATTAATTTGGAACTTGAAATCACTTGATCTCATCATATATTATATATATTGGCTTTCTTGGCATGATTTTTATCCAAAACATAGAATATAAATGTGTATGTTGTGTTGTAGATGTATTTGCATTCTTAGAGTGAGGTGCACTCAATATATAATATATGTAGATATGTATATATTAAGGTGGAAGTCATTTTAATATTTCACCTACCACTAATTGTACACATAGCAACAATGAACAATATATGTTTACTAATGGGAACTTATCATTGACGTACGCCTCCGAAAACATGTACAAAATCTATCCGTTAACTTTTCAAGATGACCTTCTTGTACTATGGATGTGACTCCTTGTAGATCGAGTTCTTGATCTTTATGGTGTCTCAGTGCTTTGATAATTTATTGTGTACCGATTCAGAACCTAACGACATGTGTGATATTATATTTGGTTAGGCTCCTTGAAGTAGTGTCGGGTTCCATTTTCTTGGAGGTTAGCAGTTAGCACAAATCTTCCAAAAAAAGTCCTCGCACAACCTAAATCTAGGTATTGGAATCACACCTATAGTACAGACTTTGACGTTCCTCTTGGAAATTAGTATTAACAGCTCTTTTAGGAGCCCTCATTTGCATGTATATGGTCGATTTAACTTTTTGGACGAAAAATGTTTTCTTTTTATTGCAATTGACGAAAAATGTTTACGGAAAAGAAATTTCGAACAGGCTCTTGGCAGAAATTCTAAGTGGCTTCCCATGATTGAAGTAGAAGTGGATACTGATCATTGGAAGCTCCAATCATGTGAAGCCACATGAGATTTCTTCCTTATCTGCCCGAAATTTCTTGTTCCCTGCCACCAGTGCTTCCGAATACTGGTATATATATATATTGATAAGAGGGTGACTAGTAGGCACCCAAGATAAGTACAAAAAGAGAGGATTCATGTATATATATATATATATATATATATATATATATATATATATATATATATATATAGGTTTGAGATGTCATAATTAATGAAAGATTGGTGACTCTTAAAGAGATAAAATCATGGATTTAATTAAATGATCATCCCCCCAAGACGAGCAAATGAGATAATCGTAAGTATAATTAATGTACAATTGATAAAATTCAGTATAAACTTAGCTTGTGGGGTGGAATTAAAGCACAAGGAAAAACTTACTTGAAAATTTATGCCTATTGGATCTTCTGTTGTTGGAAACACCCAATCACAAAGACAGAGAGAGAGAGAGAGAGAGGTAATTTGAGGTTGGGTTATGTTGGGTTGATAGAGGATATATAATCAGTTATAGAAAAAGATGTATATATATATATATAGAGAGAGAGAGAGAGAGAGAGAGAGTTGATGGTGCATGAGAAATGTTAGTAAGTGCTCATAGGGGTGGCCGGGTGGGCAGAGAAATAAAGGTTTGTTTGGAGAGCTGGTGCATGACTTGTTCACACCAACCTTTCTCTCTCTAAACTCTCTCTCTTTCTCTCTAAAACTCTCTCTCTCTCTCTCTCTCTAAAACTCTCTCTCTCTCTGTCTGTCTAGGTAGTGCCTGTATCTATCTCACGCCAACTCCTCACCGATATTTTGCTAGACACTCAAACTGTTGGCAAATATAATTTAACTATTTTTCATTGGATACCCCATCAACTTCTCCAAGATATTTGAATTTGATGGATAATTAGCTAGCTAGCTAGCCAATTAAACTCTCTCTAATTCTCACTTTTATCACAAATTAATGCCCACCCTAGCTAGCTAGTCCCTCCTTACCTTATATATTGATTGTTATTCTTCTTCCCCATATATCCATAATCCATGGAAAATAAATGATCATGTATGAAATTATTAGTGTCTTTCTCAATTTTCTTCATTTTTCATCATCACCCCACCATTAACCACCCTTATGCACTTCTATGATGGTCCGACCCACCAAATGAACCACAAGCGGCCACCACCACAACATTCTTTCGCGTGATTTAATTGGCCGACTGATCATATGCTATGACTATCCATTGAAAACAAAAAAAACTTTAGACAGAAGGATATTATATTTGTGGAATAGTCACTTAGATAACAAGAATTTAATATTAGTTCATCAGATTATATCTTTACACATTGATGATTGATTTTGAGTTGGATGTTAAAAATTAAAAGAACCTTATGTTTAACTTTAAAATCTCTAGCTAGAATCACCGTATTTGTATGAATTACAAATTAACAATTGTAAACTAAAATCTCTATGAATTGTTAGTTAGGAGGTCGAAAAAAAAAAATACTTGTCGATTGTTTGTGTATTAGCGCTTAATTTACTTATGTGAATTGAAACAAACAATGCTTCACTTTTGTGATTAGGTTTGGATTTTGGAAACTGATCCAACTGTATTTTAGAATATTATATAAGGTTTTTGTTTCAACAAATTATATATTTAATCACAAAATGGCAACAAATGTACTTCTCATTTTTGGTAACATATTAGTTGGGAGGTCACTTAACCCACAAGCACCCCTTTGGATAAAAATAATACCTAATTTGGATAATGCAATTAACTAACTAAAAGATGATATGTTTTTTTTTGTTGAACTCGATGATATGTTTTCTTAGGTTGGTTTACTGAAATAAGACTCTCTCCAATAGGCTCAAACTTATTTTTAATAAGCTAACTTTTGATATACAAGGTGAATTTGTAGTCAATAGACAAGTTTTAAATTCAATTCTCATAGGCGATAGAGTCAGCGGTCAGATCAAAATCTTCGGCCTGATGTTCAAGATTACATTGAGAAGGCTTTCGACAACATAGGATGGGATTCAATTGACATAGTATTAAAAAAGATGGTTCATGGAATCTTCATGTTCTCCTCCAATTAAAAAACCTCACAGGTTGATCTCCTTAGTGCTCTCCTTGGGTCTACATTTGCTTCATCCTACCTCAAACCGACCTAAACCCGACCCCATAGTATTTGTCCGACATCACTCACTTATTAATGTATGTCATTGAAGAAAAGAGAGGGATAAAAGTATTTGAGTTTCACATCGTAAAATGATAACACATGTTTGGATGACCTTCATTTATAATTGTTGATCTTCTCAAATTTTCTTTAAGCTCAAGTGACTTACTAGGCCTTAACATTGATGAATTCATGTCAGCATCGTCTAAAGGTGTTGCTCTTTTGAGTAGCGTGTAAAAGTGCCTTCTTTCTTTTCTTTTTTTTTTGATGAGGAAAAGTTCCTTCTTTCTTAATAATGTAAACTTGAAAGATCTGACGGACTTAAACGGGTTTTGGGCACCAGACGAGTCTGCTCGATATTAACCTTAATACCATTCTAGAGTCTGCCAGAACCGATCTGATGATGGAATAAGCCAGTGGCCTTCTTTCAATCAATTGCGAGTCCCACAACGCAACCTCCATTGTGACGCCCCGTGTTCCGAATCACGGTTTGCCAGGCAGTTTATAAAAGAAACTCGGTCTCAGACTCACTAAAACCAGTTTCAAATATAAACCCAAGCCAAAACTCTCATCACGGGTTACAAATCAAGAACAAACACAGCGGAAAATCATATATAGTTTAAACCTTTTGAAAATATGCTCGGAAAATATGTAACCCAAAATAGTTTTCATAAAGAAAAAAAAAACAACTTGAATTCATGTTTATAAAAAGTTCACAGAAGAGACTGAATTAGGACAGAGTCTCCTCTATAAATTGAACATATCAAACCTGAAAAACCTGTCAAACATTCATCATACATATCTCACAAACTTCTAAATATCAATAGCATCAAATAGAAAGTGATAATGTGCATACTATTTACATGTGTACAATCGCAAACGAGTGAGAGAACGATCCTAACTATTCTAGATGATACATATATAATATTAACGTTGTGATTATGTTGAAAATACAATAGAAGTTATAATCTTACATAATGTGAGCCGTCGAAGTAAACTATGTCACTCCGGGTCACCAATACCTGCAACTGAACAACAACAAATAGGAATGAGATAACCCGAAGGTCAGCTCAGTAGGATACCTAGACATCCTACCCGTACCACACACATCAACATTTTAATATATTAATAGTTATAAGTGTTACATATATACAGATATATATACAGAGATATCAATATGCACACGAAGCAAAACAATATAGCAAGATAATTCTTCTAGCTTACCAAGATCACGACTGAATACGCCCTCAGTCGGGGTCACCTACTATTCGGCTAGGAAGAACCGGTAGGCCTTTGTTAGTGCGTAGGCAGGCAGCGCCTTATCGAACGTTTGACTACTGCAGTGTACACATGGATCCACGTAATACCCCGGTAAGAGCTTCCGTAACTCTCCCTTCGTCATCATCGCCCATCGGGCTGGCTTGTGATCTCAATACGCATCGAATAGTAAATCTCACCCAAACAATGATACGCTTAGAATATGTCATGACTTACGCAGACGACTATAAGAGTATCGTCGCTTAGTAGAGCCATATACCCACGGCGATACAATTATCTCGTCTTGAGGCGCGTCCTATCTCCGGCCAGATCTGACGCTTCCTCGCAAGGTAACTAATTGACCATTCGAAGAATACCCAAACATATGCATGAACCTATAATAATATTAAATGATCTGATAGGCTCCCAAAGCTACAAGAACAGAGCCCTCCTAACAAGTCCCATCAACCGAAGGAGAAGAGCGTTCTTGTGTCTCAAGGTAGGGTAAACCCTGTTTAAAGCCAAGCTTTTACAAGTTTTCACTTTCAGGGATTAAGTATTTTCTTTTAAGAAAACTTGGGTAAACACCCTCTTTCGGTTCGGTGAAACATTGTACGTATCAAACACAAGACATTACAGAATTCAAACCACACTTACCAGTGGCTTAGCAGAATAAATAAACAAACATGGCACTGGTCAGTCCCCTAATCACTCCAAGGGTCGGAATACCCCAACTCCCAATCTCTCTCGGACCCCATTCCGGGTAAACAAGAATGGTCGTTACCAAACGGCTGGCCACACGCACCGAGTGTAACCCTTAACATGAATTCATGGCTAATCCACAACAGAAATATAAACAAGGGGACCAACCAATGCCCGGCGTCAAACAATCAATACACGTAACACAGATAAAGCGATTCCGCCTCCATGTTATACACGCAACTCAAGCGATTCCGCCACCACGTGTTTACAATTCACACAAAACGATCACACAGATCAAGCGATCCCGCCTCTATGTGATTATTTTTCAGAAAAACCAATTTGTTTTGAAAAGAGAAACATCCATAACATATAGCACACCACTACATTCATATCATACCATATCATATCATAAATTGAACTAGAGAACTATAAAAAAGAAGAAAAATGACTATATATATATATATATATATATATATATATATATAATGGTGAAACGGGGAATACCCGTGCTCTAAGTAAGATTCATAGGATCCTACCTCTTCTTGCGCCTCCAATGGTGCTCCTGGCTACCCTTCACCTCTCTTCGAGTTCCCTATTGCAGTTCATTAGTCCTACTGAAATATGAAAGGGAAAAACGGTCATTTGACAGTTACATAACTGTCAAGAGTCCTCTTGCAGAGCAAGAATGCATAAAATGAATGAAACTATACTAGGAATGTCCTATTGGCACTATACAATTCACTGAGACGTCTCATCAAATAACTGAAATGAATATAAACCAACCAACTTCCCACAAACTCTATTTTACATTTCCGAGTCTTCATAAGCTGACAAATTATATAACACACCAAATACCATGAATCTTGAACTATCAAATCATAAAATGAACCCAATGTCACGAATCCATAACTCAACCTATCCATTTATGTGAAATATGACAAAGTTCGGGTAACCATCTCTATTCCAACTCATTTCCAAAACTATTCCAAATATGAAATTCGAGCAATAAAATAATTCGGCAGCAACCCGTCCATATATGGACAGCCCAAAATAGTCCACAATATCCTAAACACGATCCTGAACATAAATCATTCGAAGAAATATAACTATAACTATCCCAAATAGATCTAAATTACGAACCCAAGAGATATTAGACCCAACTATACAGTTATCGAAATAATAATCATAAAACCATCAAATACGGACGAAATTGAAAATTCTGAACGGATAGATATGTAGAACAAGTCGAATGGGATTACCTGAAACAAGTTTCATTGAATTCCGACCATCGAACGCGAAATAATCGACGAATAAAATTTGTATTGCTCGAAGCCCTATTTTCCAGTCGTTACAACCTTAATCTGATGTTTGCTGATGGATTATTGGGTTTGAAAGAAATGAAAATGGGAAATGGAGAGGTGGGGTTATGAATTGGTTGTCACGTGTAAGGCATGAAATGAGGTTGGCGTTGAGAAGTAAGGGAATTGGGTGCCACATGTGGTTTAGTGAAGTGGCCATGAAAGTTAATCTATTTTAAGTCCTCCATTTATACCTACTTCACAAGAAAGTCCCACTATATTAATATCTCTCTAATTCAACCTCCACTAGAACCTTAATTTAACCTTTTATTTCCTTTTCCTCCCACAACCAACCATGAAATAATTATATGATACTAACCGGATCACAAAGAAAACTAACAAATACATAACAATAGCCAAACAACGTCCGATCTTTACATGTGACTAGTCAAAATCTATTATTTCTCGAGATATATCCAATGGGTCGTCTGAATCAACTGAAATATATACTCGAAACCAATTCTTGACAATTGCTAGCTTTGTTCGACGATCCAACTCGTCTGATTCTCCGACTCGAAGGTCAGGACGCTACATCCATACCCCAAGGAAGAATTGAATCAAGACCGAAAGACGGACGCTATCGTTGAATCCATTACATCACACTATTCTTGAATTCGCTACATAAAAAATAAAAAATAAAAATAAAAAAGGTACTCAAACCAAAGAGAAGGAAAAAGAAAAAAAGACTTCTTTGATTCAATTGAATGTCATGAACGGGTTATCTAAGGGTTCATGTGATTCCAAGTCAACCACTATGTATCGTCCCAGGGACAAAAAAAGGCCACCATGTCTAGGGCTGGGAAAAAAGTCTGCAAACCCGAAACCCGTCGCGGGTACCCGAGTCCATTAGAGCCCACGGGTACTCGAAACCCGAAGGCGGGTTTAGCCCGACCGACCCGATGAAATCAACAGGTCGGGTACGGGTTTTGAAGTGCTACCCGGCATCCCGCCCGAGCCAGCCCGATAATCTTTATACCCGACATAACCTGCTTAATAATGTCATCCATTTATATGATAATACCTATGCACATTATATGTATGCTTGCTTGTATGTATTTATGTATGCATGTATAACATATATATATATATATATATTTTTAAAATATTTGAAGTGTATAATATAGATATATATATATATACATATATTGTTGTCATATATTGTTATCCAAGTGAGGAATGCCCTTGACAAAACATTGTTAAGAGAAATTTAATTAAATTTTAGTTTCGATAGAAATTTCGGTACCATCGGAATATAAATATTTGGTGATTTCGACCGAGATATTTTGAAACTGGTGAAAACCCGCTACTCGACCATCCGATACCCGAGAAACCCGAAAAGTTTGACGGAATTGGACGGGTTTTGGACACTAGGATGTTTTAAATAATCCGCCCGATTAAAACTGAAAGTCCGACTGGACAGAGAGTTTCAAAGCCCGCCCGGCCCGACCCGATGAATAACATGAACCCGCCCGGCCCGACCCGGACCGATTCCCACCCCTAGTCTGACTCTTTGTCAACAAACAAACAACAAAAAAAACTATGTATACCGAATGAAAGCCTCAAAGAGCCTCTTAACGCTTGCCGTTAACGAGGGTTTATATTGGGACTGAGTTGGGCGAAGAGGGAAGCCCTAGGAATCGAATTCGCTTTGATTTGGTTTTTCTTCTTCAACTTCGAATTAAGTGTTGTGATAGTAAACTTCTCTTCAAGAATTTCTAATCAAACCCGAAAGTGAAGGTCAGTAATCTGGCTCTAAATCAAAGAATTTCGTTACCTATCTAACTCAGGTTTCACTTTTGAATTTATATATGAATGAATGGTGAATTTCGAAATTAGGGTTTTTATACTTTCCCGAACAGTAGTAGATTGCTATTGTTTTCTTAATCTGACAAGAGTTATGTAGACATTTAGCCCTAGAGAAAGAAAACACTTGGACCATGAAACTATTTGAACAACGAGATCATGAATTATTTAGAAAATTTGAAATGTGGCCTCTTGTAATTATTTGTGTTGGTGAATTATGTTTTTCATTTCCTAGAGAGAGAAAACATATAAATACATTTCCATCTTAACTTTTAGAAGGATCCAACAGTTAAAGAATTAATTAGGGTTTGATTTCTATCACTTGAATTAGGGTTTAGATGAATTTCATTTGAATGATTAGTTCAGATTTCAAATTTGAAGAAAAATTGTTCTTTTGGTATTATTGATTTAGATTTCATATGCGAATAAAAGTTGTTCTTTTGGTATGTGGATTATGTTATCAGTATGGGAAGTAGTAGAAGGCACAAAAGCAAGAAAAAATATACGTCGAACACAAGCAGCTCGAGTTCCTCCTCATCTTTCAGCTCTGACAATGAAGATAGTTTGGAGAAGAGAACGAGTCGTCGTCATAAAGACGAGAAGTACAAGAGGAGTGGTAAGGAGTCTGGGAGAGAGAAGAAGAAGAGTAAGAGAGATCGTGAACATGGGAAAAGTAAAAGAAGAAGGGATGAAAAGGAAAAGAGGATGAAAGAAGAGAAACGGAAGAAAAAGAGGGTTAACTACGAAAGTGATTCTAGTTCATCAAATGATGATGAATCAGAGCTGCCAAAATCATCAAAGAATCCAGAGATCGTCCTTAGCTACATTATGAATAAATTTCCAGAAATGCTAGATGATTTGAAGCAGGTATAATTACTTACTAAGTTCATTATCATAGATTGCTAATTGTACTGATCTGGAACTAAAACTATGTGTGCGAGCAAAAATACAAGTTATGGATATCCTATTTCTCGATAGTTGTTGATGGTCTTCATGACAATATTAAGTAGTATTTATGCTTCGTACGTTTTTGTCGGTTCAGTCTATGGTACTTAATTGGACTGAGTTTATCTTATGGATGTCCCTAACTTGGTCAAAGGTGGTGAATGTGTTTCTGTGTGCCTTGACAACAATTTTTTGCATCTATAGCGACAGATTTGTGCCACCTAACAAGGACGCCTACTAGATCATTTAGTTCGTTATCCTTATGGAACAGGAGATTCATGCCTCTGTTCTTATTCAAAATCTTTTTAGCCTTTTCTCTTTTCAATTAGCTGAAACATGAACTATAATTTTGCTTTTTGTTGTTTCAGCTTTTAAACATGATCGATGATGGACAAGCTGTTGATACGAGAGGAATACCTAATAAGACTTTGGTGAAAATTTTGAGGAAGTTATTCTTGACCTTGAACCTTAAAGAAACTGAGAGTGGCGTTTTCTTTCTGCCTCGGAAGGTTAGTCCTACTTTGGAAGTCATTGGGCCTATCATTTCTTCACATCTAAAACTTAGTAGGGAGGAAGTTTCACATTCTGAATCACCAGACAAAATGCAACCTCCAAGTTCAAATTCAGATTCCAAACAAACAACCGATCAGGCTGATAAAACTCAAGAGACAGAATCAGTACCGGATGATAATCCTGGTCCGAGAAGAAGGTCAGAGGCATATTTGTTGTATTTTTGCTTATAACTTCATAATGATACGATCATACTGATTGCACATTTTTCACTTGTTATTCATATTTCCGCTCACCTCACACTTTGTTATTTTAATAGAGTGATCGGCCCTGAAATGCCATCTGCTGAGTTATTAGCTGCTGCTGCGAAATTGACGGAAGCGGAAGCTGAGCTAAGGTAGTTATTAAAAGGACTTTCCATTGGTTGTTGATAACGAGCCAGAACTAACTTCAAATTTCTAAGCCACTAACTTGTCTCATGTGAATCTTGATAGTTAACTTAATACCGATATTTATTTTGTTTTTTTACATTAGATCATTCTTTATTCAGAAATTATGCAGATTTAGGCACTGTGTGATTGTTCTCTTTTACCCTTACATGATATTATCTTCAGGGATGCAGAGGTTGAGACTGATGATGGTTTATTTATAGGCCCTCCGCCGCCTGCTCTGGTTGCTGAAGCTGCTTCAGCAAATGAGGCAGAACGCTTTGAAGAGGTAATCAAATTTATCCTTCAAAATTTTGGTCAAATCAATAAGCTATATTCTCTAAGAAGGTATTTAAGCTTAGTGATGGTTGCATGCTCGCATATGTTAAACATAAAAATTATATTTTTTTAATTTTGTTCTTACATATCTTACTTGCCATCTTGTCCATTTTCTGATTTTGCCAGGTCACAAGAATCATGGGAGTAGAAATTGATTCTCCATATGATGTAGTTGGAGTGAACTGGAAAATGTCCAGTGATAACATTAAGAAAAGGTAACCTGATCAAGAAAAGGTCTATTAGTTTGTGTGGACCAACATTTGTATCATTGGAGTCCTTTCACGAAATGTTAGTCTTCAAATTTACCATTCATAGAATAGATGTACTCATTTTTCTGTTTCTTTCTGATATATTGTCAGTACGTGGTACTATATTTTGTTCAGTTATGTTGATGAAGGATATTCTCCTCAGTGATCACGTTGGTCTCCCCTTGCTATTAATAAAATCTTTGACTCAGGTACTGGAAGCTGTCTCTTATGGTTCATCCTGATAAATGCTCCCATCCTCAGGCCCATCAGGCATTCATCAAACTAAATAAAGCTTTTAAAGAATTACAAGATCCAGAAAAGGTATTACTTGTTACTATCATGGTTTAGTTTACAAATTGGTAGAATTTCGTATCAAATATCCTCTACGAGAAAGCAACTGAGCAATAGTGCATTATGCAATATTTTACTGTATAAAAAATCAAAGATGATTAGGCTACCAAAGCCTTTTCCGTTCTAGTCCATTAAATTCTTAGCCATTTTCATGTGCAACTGTAAGCTGAGATGTTATAATTTTTTAAATGTGGACATTTATTTCCATATGCCATTCTAACACACTTGGATGTTCATGAGAGTGTCTGTGCTTGAAATTCCTGATGCACCATGCTTTTGTCATATTCATGAAAATAAACGACTCATCCTCTCCCAATTTTTTTCCTTCTTTTTCTAGTCAACTAACGTCATAAAAATGTTCTAACTATCATAGTTGAGTTTCTATTATCTATTTCACGGTTTTTACTTGGTAAGACTTCGAATTGTGGCACTTAGTGATGTTGGAATCTCTCACTCGTGTGACTTTTCTCACAGCGTAAAGCAACAGATGAGAAACTTGAGCAGGAAGAGGAGAAGGCGAAGTTTAAGGTATAAAACTTTGTGCTGGTAAATATGTCTATTCTGTGAATAGGAATTTGTGGTTGCATGCAGTTCCTTTGGTTCCTAGAACTGGTTTGGGGGGTATCTTATTTATGGGAAGCTCGACTATGTTCAGCTTCAGCAGGTGTAGTGCCATACTAACATAGCACCCTCCATTCATGTTATTTTTGCCTATGGACGAATGCTATAGTGGTGTACACATATATTAGGTTGTCTTGGGGGCGAAAAGCGGAGTGAGGTGTGGGTGGCACATGGCACACCCACACAATATGAATAACTGAATACATATATATCCTGTATTTGATATTATAGAATATTATTTAAATTACATTGTACACCATGAATTAGTAAATTCAACTAACAAATAAACAATTTGACACTATAGTAGAAAATATAACTATTAGAATGTCTAAACAAAAGGTTCAATGTGGTCACTCAGAAGAGCGAGGTTCCCAAATGATGAAATGAAGTCTTTTAGAGTAGTCACTGAGTCACAGCAGGCACCTTTGACGATATATCACATATACTTTGTTGTCTTTGTTATGCGGTCCTTTATATGACTTCCAATTATTATTTCCTTGGCTAAAAAGAATACTAAAAAAAATATACATGTTATTGAATATTTGGTCACCGAAATCTTGCTAACTGTAGATTGAGTTAAAAGCAATGCGAGAAGCAGCACAGTGGAGGAGATTGCAAGGTTAGTGTTTCTTCAGTTGTGGACTTCAAATTAGTTTCTTGTTACCTAATCCACAATGTAGCGTGCATCTTTTCTTGTCTTTTGTCTTCAGCCTTTTCTTTTTTACAATATAACTTTAAGTTTATGGATAAACCTAGAGTCATTTCTTGAAATAATGTATTGAATTTGGTTGAAGCTTTTGTAACGGAAGTTTCTTTTCCCTATGAACGTGTAAACTTTTCATCCTGTTAATCAGACAAACTGAAGAAAAGAACTCGTTATCTTGACAATTGCTTTATTGAGAACCATTTAATAACACATCTCTCCTTTGCATATGATAATGAAACAGTCTATGAAGTTTATGTCATAGTATCTGAGCAGTGGCATGTGCCTTTTAGTTTAAGTCAACATTCTGAATGTCCGCGAGGTTTAAATAGAATTGGTTGTATAGTTTTTTCGTTGAACAATTTTTTTTGGTTTATTCTCTCAAGTAACTCTAATGATTTTATAATTGGAGCTCAATATTAGGAATTGATGGATAGTGTCATATAATGTTGCTCTCAGAGTCTCATGTGCAAGTTTGAATGAGCAATACTATCAATTCCCTCATACAAAGATACAAAATAAAATTTTCCGACAATGAATTAAGAACTTAAGATATTTTATTACATTTGCAGGAATATCACTTGCTGGAGATGATGAGCTGCTAGAAGAAATCAAACTGCCACCTACACGAGATGAGTGGATGACAACTCTTCCTCCTGAAAAGAAAGTAAGATCTCTTTTCACTCTTTTGGTGACCATGTTAACTAAGTTAATTATATTCTAATGAAAATCCCATATCTTCAAATTGTTTGGTAATCACTGCCCCCGTTTTTTCTTTTCATCGCCAGCCAGGACCTCCAAGTGCAAACATGCAGTCAACCACAGCTTTTAGTAGGAATGCTAAAGAAGGACGTGGTGATACTAGCGCTTGGACCGACAATCCTTTGGAGAAGGCGCAGAGAGCCAAAATGAAGTATGTATATTAGGTGGTGTTGTTTTTCAATTGTCTGAATCTGACTCGCAGAGGTCTGACTTGTCTGGATCTGGCTCGTCTGAGTTTGACTTTACGTCATTTTAGATTATATTAGACTATATGCTCTTAACTGCGACATACTTTATGTCAGGCTCAAATGGACCCATAATCAGGCCGAGTCAACCATTTAGATGACGAGTCAGAGACCCGAATCAGATACAAGAAAAACAGGCTGAAATCTGAATTTGAAAGCAAACAAACGAACACCTAAATTGTCTTGGGGATTAGTATTCTGATTTTGGTATGCAATAACACCTTTTCTCTAACAGTTATTTAGAGGCTTATGATAAGGCTGCTGCACTTGCTGCCAACGAGGAAACTAAACGAACTAATCCAGATGCTGATTTAGTGGATCAGTATAATAGCGTTAGACGTTCGAAATCATTGGTGCAGAAGCACCAAGAAGAGTCATCAACTAGTCGCCCGAAAAAGAAATCAAAAGTTTCAAAACAAGAGGCGAAAAAAGGAGAATGGGAAGGACAGCACCCATGGAAACCTTGGGACCGTGAGAAAGATTTAACAGCAGGACGACAAAAGGTCAATTTGGACGCAGAAGGCATGGTAGAAGGACTGACTTCTCGGTTTTCATCGGGAACCATACAAAGAAACTTTCTGTAGAAGAAAATGATATCTGGTTTTGTTATCTGTGAGTAAACATGTTGAAGCACATATTTTTCTTTTGGTTTATGTTTTAAGTTTTTATACTACAATTCTAACATGTTCAAATCCTATGCCTGATCTTTATGTTCAAATTAGGCCCTGAAAGCTATTTGGTTAGAAATCAGTCGAGGATTTGACCACAATGTACTTTTCTAGTATAATGAGAAATGACTTTCATAATTACTCAAAGCTTCATGTTGATCTGAAAGTTGTTTTTGTTTTCTAATTCAGGTACCTGGTTGAGAGTTGAGACCATGGCCCAAAGAATATCTGAATGCTCAACATGAGTTTGATAATCCACAGCAAAACTAGAGCTTTAATTTGATCAAACTTATCATGCAATATGGAGACGAGATTCTAATGCCTACGACTTCGAAGTTGTTTAAGTCATTAGTGGATTATTGCTTGCTTTGTTCCTGTGCTCTATAGGCAACTGATCGAAGAAAATGAGTACTATGTATTCAATAGAAAATCATGTCCAAGATGGGTGAATTTGTTCTAATGGAGTAAATCGATAAGTTCTAAGAGTAGCATAAGGGCTTTAAAGTGATAATTGAACTCCATCCAAGTTTCCAACTAATGTTTGCACCAAGTGAAAATGATCAAATGTGTTTATTTGAGTTTTTTTTTTTCTCTTAACGGTAATATTGAGGCTATAACAACACAACTCATAGTCGAGTTTGTAGTGCATCTACGCAGTAGGGAGGTCTCAACTTTAATCCCATGTAAGGGGAAGTCCTGGATTTATTGAATTTTAGGTATAAATTGAAGAATTTGTGAACACTTGGTTGCCCAAGTGGTTTATAGTGTTACACATAAATTCCAAACCTGGAAGTCCCAGGTTCGATTCCAGGGGACGTGGAATCCATAGTTATAGAATTTGAGTTATTAAAGGGATAAATAATGTAAGAAGTTTGTCGAGTTTTGGGTCTCTTTCATGTTGTTGAGTTTTGGGCCTCTTTTATGTTTATGCGGTTATCGTGTTTATAATATCTTCATGATGTATCAATGCCTTGTAACGATTGACGTAAATCGTAGTCGATTTTTCAAAAAAATAATAGTAATTGGATGGACTTCAGGCTAGTAGTTAAGTTGGGCTTTAGGCTAGTTTAACTGAGTTTGAGGTCAGTATCAGTTAGGCGTTCAACTTGTTTTTCCAACTGTTTAAATTTGGCAGCTATCGTGTTTATCACGTCACATCAATGGTACAATGACTTTATAGTGTGACTATCGTAGTCAGTTTCTTAAGAAAAGTTAGGCTAGTTTAACTGAGTTTGAGGTCAGTATCAGTTAGGCGTTCAACTTGTTTTTCCAACTGTTTAAATTTGGCAGCTATCGTGTTTATCACGTCATATCAATGGTACAATGACTTTATAGTGTGACTATCGTAGTCAGTTTCTTAAGAAAAGTAGAATGTGGTTATTAGGAATATCATTCGAGTAGATGTGGTTATTAGGAATATCACTAGTCTCTGGTGGAATTCAGAACCTTTAGGTCTTCATTTTCTTAGGGAATCTTCATTTTTTTTTATAGACAAATTATCATTTTACAGAACCTATTTCTTACCCCTTAAAGGTGACATAAATTTTGTTACGTACTTCTTACCAAATCTATTTTTTTTAAGTAAAATCATAATTGCATTTATAAGTGAAATCAATCCACAACACTACATGGTATGATAGTTCTTATTCCTCTGAAAACTACATGAGAGTTACATAAGTAAAGTTTTACACAGAACTATTGAACGTAAAATGCCTCATGGAGGGAAACGAATTGTCAGGACACAGGCTCAACGAAAAGACCCTAAAAGTCGAAAAATGAAAAGATCCTCAAGATCGAGAATGAAAAGACCCTAAAGGACGACAATATAATTGAACTAAGACTAAAAGTGCCCCTAACGGAGAGAACCACCGCCGTCATTACCGGGAAGTCGCCGCCACTACTGAAAAATCGCCAACTTTATTATACTAATTATGTCGAAATACTGAATTACCCCCTCCTCTACCTCTTCTCCACACCACCACCACCGCCACAGGACCCACCACTAAACACACCACCACCACTAAAAAACCACAGACCACACAACCACCACATAACACCACAAAAACCACCACCACCATTGAACACAACCCTCTTCTTCATTTCTCCACACCACCACCACCGAATCACAGATCCACCACCATCACCATTAAACACATCCATCTTCTTCATTACTCAACACCACCACCACCACTCAACCACAGAACCCACCACCACCACCACCGCCACTAAACACCACCAAATCGTGCCACCAAAATAAAATCACATCCCCACAAACTAATCAACAGTTAAAAAGAGAGAGAGAGAGAGAGAGAGAGAGAGAGAGACGAAACCGTTGTCGGATCCGGTGAGCGTTTTTTTTTTTTTTTTGGAAACCGATTACATTGTCGTACAATTGGCATTGAATACATCAAAGATGTGATTAGCTTGCTACCCGCCCACTCAAACTCTAACATGACCTGGCCTATAGCCCACTCAAACATAACCTGGCCTATAGCCCAACTAGATAATGGCCTAAAGCCCAACTACACTACCTTATTTACACCCTAATAATCCCAATTCAAATAACCCAAGATTCCACCTTCTCTGGGATTCGAACCTGGGACCTCCAGGTATTTCTGGAGTTTATGTCAACACCTTGGAACCACTTGGGCCACCAACTGTTGACGGTGAGCGTTTTACTTGACTGGGTCGGTTAGAGAAAGTGCGACTTAGAAAGAAAGAAATGGAACGGTTAGAGAGAGAGAGCGTGTTAGCCATTTCTTACACCATTAAACGTTACCCAATTTTTGTATTCAGTGGCGACATTTTTATTTTAGTGTGTTACCCAAACTTGTAAGCTACAGGTCTGGGGATTCAAACCACCCGATAGATCTAGATTCGAGCGAAAGGGAGCACCACGTTGCCGAAACAAATAGAGGAAAGAGGTAAGAGATAGAAAAAGAAAGGAAGAGAGGGGAAGAAGAAAGGGATGAGAAAATGGAGGAAATGGCCGGAGTCGGTAGCTAATGACGGGTGGTCGGAGCTGAAGAGAAAAAGAAATTTTGTTGTTCTAGAAAATTTGAAAAAATTCTTGAAATTTTGTACTCCAGAAATTTTAACAAACTTCACAATTCATTTTTTTTTAGAATTTTTCATCTAAACATTTTCTTACTTTCGAAAGCGAGAGGCGATGCAAAAAATGTACCTAAGCTTGGAAAGACTTCCAAGATATTTATCAGGGAGTTATCACAAATAATAGATTTTTGTGGTACATTATAGAGTATAATTTTCTGGCCCACATTCATACATCTACATACAGAGTGGTGTCTAAATATGACCCTCTAGATCTTGAGTTTTCATGGAGATAGATGATTATCCTAATCTCAAAATGGTCCATGGGATTTAAGTCCAAAATAAAGTCAAAAAAGAGTTTAGGGTCCAATCTTCCCAAAAAAAGGGTTTTTAGTCTTTTTCCGTTTTGGAAGAAACATTGTTGATACATAATGTGTTATGTATGACATATAAAAAAAATGAAATAAAGTATGAAACTTTAATAATAAATAACATGTAATTTATGAAACAAAACAAGAATCAATAAACAGAAAAACACTGTAACTTTGACATCTAGAGATACTTCAACTAATTTGGACTAAATATCGATTATGGAGTAATTATTATTTTGGCTTAAAATCTTATATTAATATTAGAACGGACTAAATTTGTGTTTAGGTGTAGATTTTTTGACTAGGAACCCAAAAATTAATTTCAAAATATGAGTTGAACACATCAACGGTTTTGAAGACGTTATCTTCTCTAATTGCATGGAAAAATTTACTCTAAACAAAAATGTTAGTATTCCTTAGAGATTTAGTAATCGACCCCCATTTTCTTAGCGATATTAGGACTGCACTCCTAAAATAATTATTGTTTAGGCGTTAATCCTCAAAGGCAAATTTTTCGTCAAATGTCCGTTATATGAGGGGTGTGCGAGTCACATGCTTTATCTCAGACAAAAATACCCCCCTCCAAGATCAATGGTCAGTAGAGGCATAATAGTTTCAACGATCTAGATCAATTGACTACATCACGCCATCTTCTTAACATCTCTTGTAAGTCAACCCACAACCGTTAAGCACATCTGAATCTCCCCATCTTTCAAAATCTTCTTCTAAAAATCCCAAAACTCCAAACCCAGATCCAATCTGATCTCCCAAGTGGTAATCAATGAAGATACAGTGAATTTCTCAACGCAATAAAAAAAGGGTAAAGTAGAAAGAGTGAGATTCAACAAAGATAAAACGAGTCTGCAACTCACAACTGTTGATGGCCGTAAAGCTTTCGTTACAATGCCTAACGAACCTGATCTTAGCGACATCCTTGCTTATAATGGTGTTGAAATTACAGTCTCTTAAAGTGATTCTGGTGGTCGATTATTCATTTAAGGGGAAGATAACAATCTAATATCATAATCAATTGAGGTTGGTTTCCAATTGAGTTTTTATTTGTTTTGTGTTTAGTTTTGAAATAGAAATTAGGGGTGCGTGATGGTTGGTGGTGCAAATTCATAAACAACAAATATGACTGAAGGAAAAAAACGAAAAAATAAGGAGCAATGAGGAAAAGGCGAAGTGGGCTTTTGTGATATCAAGAGAACATCGTTCAAGATTCTTCATTTTGAGAAAATGTGTTGTCATACTTCTCAATTGGCAGAAATACAACAAGTATTATAAGTGGATCTCTGTTAGGTTTAATTAATACTACCATTTCCTTCTCTTTCATTCTATGTATGGATCATGTAGGTGAAATTACAAGAGGATGTGAACAAGAAGGTGGGATGTTATTAATTGATCAAGACAATTGAAACTATTAGGCCTATGCTGACTGTCGGATTTGGAGGGGGTATTTTTCGTCCGAGAAGTAGCATGTGACTCACTCGCCCCTTATATAACGGTCATTTGACGGAAAATTAGCCTCTGGGGGTTAACGCTTGAACAATAATCATGTTAGGGGTATACTCCTAATAAGGCTAAGTAAATAAATAAATAAATAAAATAAATAAAATAAATAAATAAATAAAATCTCCCTATTTTTTAATTTTGGCAATCAAAACATTTTCTCTTGTCTTCTACTCTATCTACTCTTCCTTTATAGAGAGAGAGAGAGAGAGAGAAAGCGTGGTGAGATTTTAGAGATTCTAGAGAGAGGAATTCGATCTGGTCTCATTCTCCAATGGCGATTTAATTGACGAATTTCATTTAGAGGGAGAATCATAATCAATAGCCCTAAAGTTCTTCCTGATAAGAAGAATCTTAAACTTTTATGGATCAACAAATTGATTGATTGAAGTTAATTAATTCTGACTAAGATAAGGAAGAAGAAGAAGACAATGTGGGAATGGCTCAGTATAGACAAACAAGTTCATCATTAGCAACACCAACAACAACAGATCATGTCTCACTAGGTATTAAATTTCAATCACATAAACAAGGTATTCGAACTCGAAGATCAAATCGTTCTTCTAAGATCTCAATCGGTTCAATCGTTCTCATTCTTTCTCTTGTTCTTACTGTCACCGTTTTTGCTTACCATTATATCTCCAGAGACAAAGGTATTCATTCCCCTTTCTCTTATTATTTACTACTTGTTACTTTCCCACAAAAAAGAAAAAAAAAAAAAAAAAAAGTTGATTCATTTTTAAAAAATTAATCCCTAATTGACTAATTGTGTGAATTTTAGTAGTGCTGGTTCATTTAAGGGATTAGATTTTAGGTTGTGCATTAGTTAATGTGTGTGGTGAAGTTTGGAATAAATCTGAAATTGGGTATTTCATACTGGTGATTTCTACAGTAAAGAAGAAATTTGTCTATTCTGGGAGTTTTTTGAAGTTCTTGTTAGGATACTATTAATATTTTGTTATAGGCTTGGTCAAGTTGGTAGGAACCTGCTGTTTATCTTTAGTTTGAGTTGAGATTCCGAGCATTCTGGGTTTGATTTAGTTAAAACTTGCAAAAACAATGAACTTTATACATAGATGAAGATATGAAAAGATTTGGGTTTGGGTTTAGCTGAAATTGGGTGAAATTTCAAACCTTTTCTTCAAAAGGTAATATTCAAATCCTGGTCTCCCCCAGTGGACAAACACATTGTTAACTTCCAACTAAAGTGGGCTTCTCAAATTCTGAACTTTGTTAGAAAGTTCGGGCCAAAGCGCTGAAAATTCTAGATAAATTGGAAATGGAACTGGTTACCTCTTAGTGCAGTTTTGGTCAAGCTGCTTATGTTTAAAGTAGGATTTTCAGTTGAATTAATTTGATCAAACTGTTGAAATTGCAAAACTAGTTGTTGTAATTATTTAATATTTGCTGATAGATAGTACTATATTGGTTAAAGAATTGCATAGTTGACTTCTATTTGCATATAACAATTACGTTTAGGAACTATTTTTCTTAACTGATTTTGTAGATGGTCCGATCATGTATGATAGGTGATTAAAGCATTAAAATAACTATAAAGGGATGACTATGCAGAATTTAACAGGTTTGATGATCAAGATGACTTTTTGAAGAATGATGTGGATTTTCTTGCGAATGTGACTAGAATTAGGAATCCTAAAGTTCTCAAGTTTGGTCATGGTTCGGTAGCTCATGGTAGGGATTCCAGGTATTGGGATACGGATGACAGAAGAAGGGATGATGAATATAACGAGAATGCATCAGAGCTTGTTAATGTGGATGATGTTGATAATGGGGACACGAGGAAGAAGCATGTCAAGGAGAGAGGTGATAGAAGACAAACCTCTGATAACAATATCAAGAAGAAGTCACATGAGAAGAATGCAGTTGACAAAAGAAATGTAGGTTTGTATAATGAAGCTGGGCGTGACGAATTGAAACTTTACGAAGCTAAGTACGAGGCTTCTCTGAAGAATGTTAGTCAATCAGCTAAATTTCGTAAAAATGATCATAATGACATATCAGATGATGTTGGTTTGACCATGCAAAATAAAGATGCTCTTTCTGACGATGAATATGATGATGGTATAGATTCTGGTGATGGCCGCGTGACAGAAAACGAACTTCAGTCTGATGAAGCAGAAGGCCAGGATGATGATAACGAAGAGTCATCTGATACCCTTGAAGCTCTAACAGGAGATGATCTGTCTGATAAGGGGACTGAGAGTTCTGATCAGGACTACAATAAAATATCAGAGGACACTTCTGAAACTGATGCTTCTGTTAAGACAGATTCAAGACGTGTAAGTGTTGCAAGTGGCCGAACATCTAGGAGCTCTACCTCTGAAAAGAAAACAAATTCAAGAAGAAGACCAAAGCGCCATAGAACTTCTGGTAATTTCTACATCTGCACCCACTCGAGCGACCTTTTACTTGTTCATTTCTGTATATTATGGTGTTTTCATTTAGACCATAGACACTATAGTGTTCCTCTTGTATGGGGCTGGAAAGCTACAGGTTTCAAACTATATCATAACAGAGTAAGCTTGCTTCCTACCTAGAGTTTCATTTTCACGGCAGTAGATAATACCATTATAGGATTGTTGTTTAGTTCATGGTAGCTGCTATTTTTTTTTGGTGCCATATAAGAGCATATATGTATGCATTTAAAGCTCCGTTTGATAGTTCATGTATTTTTTTAATATTAATATTCCATGTTATGCTTTGACTTTCCAAGTACAAAGTTATAAATCAATTTTGCAGCAATACTGAATGAGCTTATGACCTTCAAATTGTGTTTATAAACTCAGGTTCATCTTGTGAGATGAGATTCTTGGACTCTACTGCACAACTTGTAGAACCTTTAGAGAGTCACAAGTTTTCAAGATTTTCATTGCAGTACACAGAAGTGGAAGAGAGACCTATAGGAGAAGAGCAGTGGCAACCTAGATTTGCTGGCCATCAAAGTCTGAGAGAACGGGAAGAATCATTTTATGGACGCGACCAAAAGATTAATTGCGGCTTTGTAAAAGGTCCTAAAGGATCTGCAAGTACTGGGTTTGACTTAGCAGAAGACGACTCAAAATTTATGAGTAGTTGTCACATAGCCGTATCCTCGTGCATTTTTGGAAACTCTGATAAACTAAGGATCCCCTACGGTAAAATGGTACTGTTACTATACCTGCATATGCCTTTATCTATTGGTTATGAGTGAACTGGTCTACGTTATTGAGTTTTATAATATTGTTCTTGAAAAGTGGGAAGCCATTGATCTCTTTGGAGCATATAATGTTATACTAAATAGTAAATAGTATCGTTACTCATACTTCCCTTACTGCTTGTTACAGCTTCCTGTTATCTTGTTGGTTGTTGTTTATTTGTTTCTTTCTCTACTGCTGTCTCTCATATTCTTTCTATGCAATGTCAGCATTTTTAAAATCAACAAGGAGCTTTTAAGCTGTGTAAAATACAACTTATCATGGATATTTCATTTTGGTGTTCTCTTATTATGGATAGTCGACTACTTTTTATGTATATTTGAGGGTACTTGCACACAATCATATAAGTATCTAAATTTTTTTGCCCAGCTTGGTCTGCTGTCTGATTCCAACCCCTAATGAATAGCACTTTTTTGGTAGACAAATCTTCAAATTCTTTTGATCTGGCAAATGTCCTCCATTTTTGGAACTTGTGGATAAGAAACTTTATCTTTAATGCAGGTGACAAGGTTGTCAAGGAAAAATGTCTGTTTTGTAATGTTTGTGGATGAAAGGACATTGCAGACACTTTCTTCAGAAGGCCAACAGCCAGACAGAGCAGGTTTCATTGGTTTATGGAAGATTGTGGTGGTGAGGAATTTACCCTACACTGACATGCGGAGAGTGGGCAAAATTCCAAAGCTTTTGACGCACAGACTGTTTCCTTCTGCTAGGTACGTCTACATGAGTAGAAGCTGTGTCGTCAACGGTGTCGTTGATTCCTATGATTTAATAGGATTGGCGACCTTTTTGAGTGACCAATATACTCTCTCCTGTGTAACATCCAAATTAATATATATATATATATATATATATATATATATATATATATATATATATATATATATATATATATATTCTGAACGCCCGCCTTGACAATACTATATCTAGTTTCATAAGTAACATAAGTCTATTCTGGGGTATGTAACATCTATTAAAACAGGGTATTAGTGACACCTTCCAAGAAATGAACATTTAGAAGTTATATGATAAGATTATGTATTAGGAACTAGGAAGTGCAACTTTGCCAGGAACTTACTGTTATATGGGGTTTACATTCATGCGGTGATGGTAAACATTTATTAGTAACCGGTGCATTAAGTCATTTCATTTCTGTTGGAGTAGTGATGGGGAAAAGTTCAAAATACTGAAAGACTACGAGAAACACTACTACAACTACCCTTTGGTTCCTTCTTTTCCTGAGAGAATAGTGTTTAACTTTTGATCTTTAATTATTTTGGATGGCTGTTATGTTGTCCGCGAATGGATAAACTTTTTGCTGTTTTCTGAAAAACGGTGGACTAGGAGCTTCCTGATTGATTTAAGACATAAATATATTAAACAAATTTCAATTCAGATCGGTTGTATTAGAAATCCAAGTATCTGACCCTATCCTCTATAAGGATCAGTTTCATCAGACTGATATTTTTCAACTTGGTAACGCTTAGACTAACTATTCAAGCAACTTGATAGTGAATTAACAAATAACAATGTAGTGATGATTTTCGCCCATCATAATGTTCGCATATACATTTCTAGAAGATGTTAATTTTCTTGATTCCTGAAGATAGACAACTGGCCAACAACCTTTATTTGTGGTTCTGAAAATCGAGTTGTAATTTTCTTTCGTTTTTCAGGTATTCGATCTGGTTGGATAGCAAATTGCGTCTCCAGAATGACCCGCTTCTGATTTTGGAATACTTTTTGTGGAGAAAAGGTCACGAGTATGCTATTTCCAATCACTACGATCGGCACTGTGTATGGGAAGAGGTTGCACAAAACAAGAAACTGAATAAGTTCAACCATTCCGTCATCGATGAACAATTTGCTTTCTACCAGAATGATGGCTTAAAGAGATTCAATTTTTCAGATCCTAAGAAACTACTTCCAAGCAGTAAGAGTTCTTTCACTCCATTAACGGTGTTCTGGTTTCTCATATGAAAATTGTAACTTACCTATTTGCCGCTGCTGCTTGTACTTTGAGCAGATGTTCCTGAAGGGTCCTTTATAATTAGAGCACACACACCAATGTCAAATTTGTTCTCCTGTCTTTGGTTCAACGAAGTTGATCGGTTTACACCTCGTGATCAACTGAGCTTCGCATATACATATCACAAGCTAAGAAGGATGAATCCTATGAAGCCCTTTCATCTTAATATGTTTAAGGTAAGATTATTTTCAATAATAACTAGTTTTTTGCACTTTTTGATTGAACTTTTAAGATCAAAGCATTGTGGTTTATAAAGATGACCAAGAACCTCACCATAAGGATCAAACTCCTTCGTGCAAAGCAACACGTGTAACCAATTTCAGGTTTCTCGAAATCCTTTATTAACAATCGTGGAGATTATCTACTTAGGGAATCGGGCAGGGTCGGGTACTTGTGGGTGGGTACTCCGTACTCTAAGCTTTCAGGCAGGCCAGACTAAGCACTAAAATTGAAGGACCATTCGGGCTTTGGGGCATATTTGGGTCTGGTACATTCACAATACTAATATCCCAGATCCATCCAAGCCCGTTGAAATTTGGGCCAATAACCACATACTATGATAAAAAAAATTGTTATACAAGTAACATAAAATGCTAATTTCGACCCATTTAATTGGTCGGGCGTGGCATCTCATGTCGGATTTCGTTGGACCCGTGGTCCATAACAAATCCGGACAAGAGGAAAGGTCATGGGCTAAACTTCCAACCTACATATATATATATATATATATATATATATATATATATATATATATTCTTTATCGGAAAAGAGAAGAGGGCTCTACAGATAAAGGATTACTTCGTTCCTGATAGTTATTTCTGTAACTAGTGGATAGGAGCATAGTGTATATATGGATATTTGTCATGAACGCTTTGTTCCATATGTGACTGTAAGAAGTGGAACACTTGTCCAAAAGAAGTGCGTCACGTTTCTTAAGAGGTTCCTTTTTGTTGTTTGGTTGCTTGTAAATCAGGATTGCGAGAGACGAGCTATAGCAAAACTATTTCGTCACAGACCTGAGAATAAGCGGAACATGCCTTTGCAAGTGAGCGGGTGATTGTGTCTTATTGCATAAATGGATAACCTTCATTGTGCTATGTTAAGCTTGGCTGAATTGATGCATCATCAAATTTTCGACGATATCTCATCTAATCCAAACGTTCATCTGCTTCGATTAGAAGACTGCGTATAGAAAGATTTCGCAGCAAACAGCGTTAGATGATGCATTATTCTGATATTCCATTTTGTAAGAAGTGAGATTCAAAATTACTATTAGATGTATTTTATTGATTCATATGGTTCTTCATTGAAGGTATGTTGTCTAAATCACATTTTCTACCATTGTACTACCACGAGCACGACTATTACTGTTATATAGACGAAAGAGAAATTGATATTTGAATTCATTTCATAGAGCATGTATTGTTGTTTTGCCTGAAATTTTTTGATGGATCACTCATTTCTAGTGTTCACAAAATTTTTGCAGTTTAGTCGAAACTTTCGTTATGATTATCTACTTTTAAAGGAAGCACAAATATGTATATTTAACCATCACTCTCCCTTAAAGCAGCATAAACCATTATAGGGTAAAGATTGAGAAAAATGTGAGATAGAACAAATGGCTTCAATAGTAAGTGTGGTTCAGTAGTCTAAGATGACCAATGGAATTGGTATTTTCTCTCATTGACTGAACCTTGATTAATGAATTCAACCTCAACTAAAATCTGACAAGCCAACAACTGGTAGCTCCAGTTGGTAAGTGCATCTACTCCGCAATGCAGAGGTCCAGGTTCGATCCAGTGCAAATCCAGAAATATTGAACTTGGGTGTCAATATTGTAGTTTTTGTAGGCTTTAGGTCATTCAATTTCGTCGGGCTAAAGGCCAGTTCAGAAGTTATCGTGTTTATCACATCGTATGGATGTATCAATACCTTGTAATAACCATTGTATTCAATATTAAAAAAAAAAAAACAGAAAAAATCTATACATCTAAAATCTGACATGAGTCAACAACTGGTAGCCCAGTTGGTCAATGCATCTACTCCGCAAAGCAGAGGTCTCAGGTTCGATCCCATGGAACTGCAAATCCAGGAATATTGAACTTCGGTATAAATAAAGTATTTTCTGTAGGCTTTTAGGCCATTTAATTCGTTGGGTTTTAGGCCATTAGTAACTGCAACAGTTGGAAGGCTTGCAGAAAGAGCTCAACATAACATGAGTTTGGAAAAATAGTCCCTACCTCTCATCGGAATTAGAGAGATAAACGGCTCTGCATAACTCTTTCTAGAGAGAGATCGGAGTTTAGTTCTCCGGCGAAGGGTCTCCCTTCGCCGGATTTTGCTCTTTTATACTTCCCTCTTTTCTATTAATTTCTCTCCCTATCAACTTGTGGATTCTAGGTTTTTTGTCGAAAGCGAATCAAGAAGATCGGCTTTCAATCCTCTTGTGACACAATGGTGAATCGGGGATCATCTCCTCTGTTTTGAGAAAATAGGCATTTCAATTGTTATTTCAATGGTGATTAGAGAAGGTTAATCCAATTTCTCAAAGTTCTTCTCTTCCTTCGTGGCTATTTCAATGGTAATTAATGAATGTTAAAATGTAGAGAAAACAAAAACTTCAAACTTATGGGATGGAATTCATGAGAAGGACATTGAACATTAGTTCATGACTTAAATCAGAGATTGAGAGAGAGAGTTCAGAGGGAGACGAGAGAAGATAAATAATCCGGTGATGGCGGCGGTTTACCGGTGACGATTTTCTGGTGATGGCGACGATTTTCCGGTGGCGGTTTCCAGTGACGGTGGCGGTTTCCGGTGACAGCGGCGGTGGTTCTTCCAGTTATTTTGTCGTCCTTTGAGTTTATTTGTATTAATAGTATAATAATTTCGTTTTTGTCGGACCTTTAGGGTCTCCTTTCACGGATCTTTAGGATCCTTTTGTCAGACCTTTAGGGTCTTTTTTCTCGGATCTTTAGGATCCCTTGTGTCTGTGTCTAGTCCAATTTCTTTCCCTTCATGAGGCACTTTGCATTTAAAGGTATGTAACTCTCATGAAGTCTTCAGAGGAGAGAAATAACTATTATCATCCTTGTATCATTGTGATTTTATCACTTATTAATGGATATGTTTCCCTTGGATTCAAAAAAAAAACATGAGTTTGAAATGCTCCTCTTCTCTTTCTTCAACAAAAAAATAAATTTTGAAAGGCAAATTTCTTCACAAAACATTTTGAAGGTAAAAAAATATATTCATTCAGCAATGCCTTTTCAGATACAAGTTAGGGATAAGGAAAAATTAAATTTATTCAGCAATTTCTTTTCAGAGACAAATTACAGAGAGATCAAATCATGATGGATCGATCTGAGTATTACAACTTCGATCTTATACTAAAACAGTTTGTTCCCGTCCCCATGTTTTACAACGTCCATAGTCCTGCTTGTATTCTCTGCTGCTGGAGAAATCATTTCGATCCTCTCTTGAGGCACTTCGGTTTCCCTTCACATTGGCTTCGACAGAAACTTGTGAAGAATTATCGTACCAAGAGCGCCTTCTCTTGAGGTTCTTCTCACAGTCATCATCGCCATTATCACTAAGTTCATCGTCGTATGCTCTTCTCGGTGCTCCACCAGAGAACCTCTCTGACCTGGCTTGGTGATGGCGGCGACGTTCGTCAATGTCAGAAGAGTCAGATCGTTGAGAATTCATGTGTCTATCCACGTGTTTTGGTTTCGTGTAAGAAACTTCTTCACTCCTGCTCTCTGCTCCCCTACTAAACTTGTGATCTTCATAGTATTCTTTGCTCTTGTCACGCCTTCCAGATTCACGCTTCCTCTTTAGATCTGATTTTCTTTCCTTGTACTCCTCATTACCCATAAGAGGAGGTAATACGTGGTTAGGACCCATATCACGCGCAGATGATGCACTGAAAAGTTTTTATAAGTTAGTGTTGAGTAAACCAATTGTTTCATTTCACAAATAACAAAAGTAACAATTTCGATCAACAATACCTCAGAGGTGGAACAGCTGGCAAGGGATATCCTTGACATCCAAAGGGGGCCTGAGGTATAAACCCACCAAGATGATTATCATACGGATTAGGGACATAACCCATGTAAGGCGTTCCACCATTAAAATGAGACATATATCCATCCATCCCAAGTTGTACGCTACCCCAGTATGGGTGATATGCTGAAGAGGAAGAAGGCATCATATAATTTTTGGCAGCCATAGATGTCCCCCATATAAGGTCTGCAACAAAAGATTAAAATCAAAAAACTATTAGGACCAACCAGAAATTTACGGTTTGCTTAATCAGTTAATCTGATGAAAAAGAAAGATGAATGGATCAAAAGGCCACAGCCGAAGAATGTCATATAGAATGAGTTCCAGCTCCTCTAAGAAATAAGTCAGATAAAGTACTATTATAGTTTAAGGAGGATAACTAACCGTTCGCGGGCAAGAAGTCGGGTTTCTTCATTTTCTTTTTTATTCCTGAAATAACACAGACATTAAAAAAATGTCAGAATAAAGAGGAAGTGGTTCATTGAGACGTGAAAAAAGTGCAAAATTCATCCATGCATAAAAACACTCACCTGGCTCACAAGCAGGTTGCTTCTGTTGCACTTTCTCTTCAACTGGCGAGGCACGACTCTGTTCTTTTGGTTCCGCTGCCTCTTGTTTAGGCTCAAATCTATTAACAGTTATTGCAGGCTGGCCCTCAAGAGGTACTGTCGTTTTCTCTCTCTCAGAAGTGGCAGAAAGAGTAGGTGATGGTGCTTTAGGAAGTGAACTATGAGCAGACTCTGTAGTACCTGAAGGAAGTATATGTCATAAGAGGACTAAGTAAACAGTTTTAACAACCAAATATATGCATTATGTTATAGATAGATCACAAACCTTGATTTTTAAGAGAGCTTCCTGTATTTGTCGAACTACCCTTGCTACTTGACTCTAAAATGCTGATGATGGTGCTCCGAAGTGTCATATTAGGGATAAGGTCATCTGCAAGTACATTTGTAGCCCGGCAAAAGCACATTGATTTCGAGATTATGTGGTCTCTTATACCTGATTAAATGTTTCAAAAATGAAATAAAATGAGTATGTAACATCTTGGTACCATATAAGAGAAACAACGAATTCGAATGAGTGGTATAAGTATGCTATAATACAAAAGTAACATAAGAGCGTAGTGATATCGTGTAAGACTTCCTCCGGGTCAGTAACCCATATTTTATCCTAGAATTTTTCTTTTTTTACTATTTATGTCTTCATACAGCCAATACGCTATTATGGTCAATCATGGACTCTGGAAGAGTCCACAGTTCACATGAAAATTTACAGAAAACTATATTAACATGAAAAAACCAACAGGATATTCCTACAATCATCTCTTCTCCTCTAAACTGGTAAGGTGGCTTATAGAATACAGAAACAATACAATATTAACGCGAGGATGGAGAAAAGGGATATGACATGATAGAAAGATAAGGAATACTAACATTTGTCGCAAAAACTCTCGAAACAGCACGTTTTGGTAAAAACAGCATCTTTCATTACTTCTCTGCACAATGGGCAGCAAAGTGCTGAAGGAATGTCAACAGTCATTCTGGTGCAAGTTATGCCTTCCATTTCCTTATCGAAAGCAGCCCTGATCCAGATTTAGAAGTGTACAAGTCAGTTAAGTATGCCTATAACAGAAGATAACCAAAAACGGAACCTGTTATCGAAGAGATCAACTTACTCATTTGGTTTCAAAACAGCAACTTCACCACTTGGCAATGAATATGAGCCATCCGAGTTAGCCATTAACATCAACTTCGGAATACCAGTCGGAGGCTTCACTCTTTTTATATCGTAACTAGCATCACCATTTGTAGGGCAGTGTTGGATAAAGTGCCCGGCGATTTTGCATCTGTGACAGACATAGCCTTCTGGAGGTGTCTTGCAAGTAAGGCCACCATATCCGTAACTTCGACCACCAATCAATTTCTCGCCCATAAACTTCCCGAAACTTCTTACAGCACCCGATTTCAAGGCAGAAGTTTCTACCAGAGCTTTAATCTTGCTATCTTCATCATCTTTGTTGAGAAGAGAATCATCAGGACCCGAAACAGCAGATGGAACTTTCTGATCTTCAAAAAACTCCTTAACAAACTCATCCCACTCTGCCTCTCCTGGATATCTCAAAACAGCAGTGGTATTGCTATCTTGTGGTTGGGCATCTTCAATTTTTGGTTTCTCTTTTGGTTCACAGACAATGGGCTTACAAGGCACACCAGGAATTCGTCGAACTAAAACACTGGTATTTCTCGGTATATTATCATCATTGCGGTACTCTGAAATTCATTAAAAAAAAAAACGAATCAAATTCTGCGACGAGGGTAACGGAAACTAAGAATGGAAGACTTCGATAAGGTGGCATGCAAGCAAATGGTGCACGCTATGAGAAGAGTTGTTCGCAATTACTACCACAAGAAAGACGATCTATTAGAGAAACCAGAATGTGATATCGATTATCAATTACATTTTTAACATGGACCTTAGAAAGTCTAGGAAAATGAAATCAATGTTCTACCATTAGGTTAAACAGAAACCTCGATCTTTTAGTGCATTAGGAAGATCAAATTCACAATTTCCATGGTCCGACTCAAGACATTTCAGATTCCCAACTAATAAACTTCCAAATTAACAAAAATAAAATTTGACGTATTTGCAATATCAGTGTACTCAAAATTTGCAAGGAAACAAATTGCTTTGCAAAATTAATCAAAACCCTAATCTCACAATCCAATAATCCATCTCAAGATCATGAATTTCACGAGGGATGAGACAGATAATCAAACCCTAATTAGGAAACTAGAAAAGAAACCCTAATTACAACATTCATAAATTTAATAGCGTGGATAAGATTAATGACTGAAACAATTAAGAAAACAACGGACCTTCGTTAGTCTGGGCGTTGGTGATGATTAGGTCAAAATCTTTGCCCTTTCCTAGACGCTTGGATTCAAAAATTAGGTCTTTCAAATTTGCAACAGATATATAATGACCAATAATTGGTATTGTATCATAATTTTTTGCACTTTTAAACTTGTAATAAACAGCCATTATTTTTCTTCTATTTTCTGTTTATCTGAACAAAGAATTGCTTCAGAAAAAAATTACAAATCTCTCAGTTTACAATCAAAACCCTAATTCTTAATCAATATTACAAGAAATCGAAAACAATGATTATTACAAGTATCTAATTTCGTCTCTTGATCGTCTTCTTCTTCTTCTTCTTCGTCCACAAGTGAAAAAAGAAATCACAAGATCGAATTATAGGATCGCGGAACAACACCGATGTTTACGAATTAACAACCAGAACCAAAATCTTGAGATGATATCACCGCCGAATGAAGAACCTTGAGAGTTGAATCAAATAGAGATCCTCGTTGGAAGAAGAAAGGGATTATATGATTAACTGGAAAGCTAGGGTTAGGGTTTTAGAAATATGGGGATGAGAATAATACAGTAGTAGCGTAGATTGTTATAAGGTATTTATAGAAAGACGAGAGAACGCGGGAATTAGAAGCGTAGAAGTTAAGCAAAGACGTAACCGCCTCTTATTTGCGCGTGTAAAAACGTGTGCGCTAAGCTGTCCAATAGGAGAGTGCCAACTAGGCGGATGCTTCCTTTATCCCAAACCTTTCCATTTCCAATTGGGTGGGCCCACTTTCTAAATTTAAATTATTACCACTAATGATAGTATTATTATTAATTAAATAATTTATTTTTTGTTTTTTCTTTTAAAAATGGTTAGATAGTCACCGGTATTGATACATGAATATGATGCGATAATGTGATGACCTCAAATTAAATTTTTTTACTGGCACTCAAAATTTAAAATTAATTTTGATTTGACTCTCAATTTGTAACAAATTCATCGGTTTTGTTCCAAAAGCAATTTGATTTGTAATTTAAAGAAGTTCAATTTTTTTTCAGAAATATTTTTGGAATCAAAATAGTATTATTAATTCCAAGTCGACTTTGATGGCTTCTAAAACAATTTACACCTTTTTCAACAAAAAAAAAAAAAAACAATTTACACCATTTTCTTTTTATGAAACAATTTACATGAAATTAAAGTAGTTAAAATTAATGTAGTTATATAGACCATATAACCTAAGATTTCATAGAAGGTGATTGTAGTACTTATTCAATTTATCATGTATCTTTATATTAAATACTAATACTAATAATGTATCGACTGGTAAAGACTCCTTGAGTCTAATGTCAAGATAGCTCAAACCCAAAGCAAGCAAAAAAAGGTTCTGCACACGGTAGCTTCGCGCCCACGGATTAAACTCATCAATAAACTCTGAATGTGGAATCTCTACCCAGTCGAATTAGTGATTCCAACATATCCAAATTGTTTTTCTATGAATGTTCTATTACGAAATACTCAAATAAAACATAAATAAATAGGAAAGAGAAGAATTAGGGATCTTTAACTTTGACCTCAAATTCAACTCTGTTTATCACTTAAGACAGATGAATCAATTCTGTAACTCAAACTGTATTAAGAGAAATAGACATATTGTTTTAAATTCCTTTACTAGTTGTCATAAACCCACAAATGTTATAGATTTTTCACTTTTCATTTTCTTCAGGTAAAAATTATTTCAAGTCAGGACCTTCAGGCATTCCATTAAGACATCTGTGTGTTCAGGCTTCCCGACTGAAACTCGGACATAACTCTTTAGTTCTTTGTTACTGTAGTGTCGAATCATAACACCCATTTTCGCAAGGTCCTCCTGAAAATAACAAAACACCCACGTCAGTTATGTTTAACAAGCTAAGCCCTAGCCGCTACCGATATTGTCCCCACTTTTTCCACCCAAACCCCAACGGATACAAGGCTTCACGAGCCCATCCAAAAGGCCTCGGCACTTACTAGGTCTAAGCTCGAACTATATAGCCAGACGCTCTCCCAAATGAAGCGAGATATTACACTATGTGAAACAAAAGACCCCTAGGAAGCGCGATAATTTTGTAAGGAATTGGAATCACGATAGTAAAAGCATGCAAAAGACGACAAACATCGAAAACAGTATAATTTAAAATTCAGACTACTAGGCTCGATCTCATAAACCATTTTTTGTAGATTTTAAGATCAAGAAGATATCATGGAACCACAAACATAGCATTGCAGAATCAGGAATACTTCAAACATGAAGCAACAGTTTTATATGAACGTTTTGAGTACCTTTAGCTTTTTCGGATCCTTGCCAGAAGTGACCTCACAAAGAATGAAATTAGAGTAGCTTGGATATGGCTTCAAAAATGGCACTGCACTCAGGAGCGAAAATAGTCGCTCCCTTTCTTGCACCAGAGCATTTTTCACTTTCTGATGAGATTATCAGGCCATAAAAGATGTTAATTAAGTAATTCTTGAATAAAGACCGAATAATTGTTAGAACCGACACCCACGGGCAGGAGGAAGAAAAAAAACAAGGTACCTCTAGATACTCGGGGTTTTGTAATGCTGCGCAAGCAGAAAGTTCGGCAGCAACTGAGACATTGTACGGCTGCTTGGCTCTCCAGAGATATTCGATAATGCTTAGAGGAAATGCTCCATATCCCACACGTAATCCAGCCAAACCTGTTTGAAAATTCACTTTCGTATGTAAACTACGCCTAGAGCCTTATAACAGTCGAAATAAATTTCAGAATTGCATACAACAACTTATACTCAATTCAGAAAAAGAAACACTAGAATCATAAGCAGGTCGATCACTGTTTCTTATGATTGGATCCCTTTTTATTAGAGCTACCCAAAGTACTCCGGTAGAAGCTTAAATAATGAGTAAAGCAACAACACCAAAATAAGGTAATGCAACACTTGTAGGAAAAGGTCTGCACTTTTTCAGTGAATCCGTAGGCCGTTACTTGATTCAAAACAATACCTGAAAGCTGAATTGGTTAACTACTTGGCGTTGAGAGTTGGATCGCAGCAGATGAAGAATTATTTCAGTTTTTTGTTTTGGTTGCGGTTTTGGGTTTACAGTTTTACGACGAAGTACAGAAGTAAAAGCTGTGGATGAGAAGTGGCGGAGAACTGCCTATTAAAACAATAGGGGCCAGCACCTAGTATCTTGAATATTAGGATCTTATATAAGTGGAAGTGGACTTTGCTGTAGTAACTAGTATTTCCTTTGGAGTCCGATACAAGTTTAGGTGTAACAATGTAAAGAAAAACAATAAATTGTCTTTTAGCAGACACATTCCTATACTGGTACGTAAGCGAATGAAGATAAGATTTAAGAGAAGTTGACTTATCTCACTATTTTAATCACTGTTGTCAGAAGATTAAGAAAGCGCAAACTTAATTAAGGAAATCAGTTTAAGAATAGGAAAAGAGTTTGACAGTGTTACCAGAGGACGAGTAATTCTCTTCAGAAAGTAATAATGCTAATACAAATATACAATATAGAAAAAATGATACACAAAATGATTATAAAAACTGACATGCCAGTAAAATTTCTGAACTTACCAGCACGTTTGCTAAATGTCCGGAGAACAATTAAGTTATCATGCTTCTTTACCCAAGCCATCCTAGACTCCATTCCAGAAAACTCAATATATGCTTCATCAAGTACAACCAGAATAGGCAATTTAAGAATCTTCAGAAGAACATCGTCATTGATTATGCTGTAACAAGTTCCATTCCATATCAGCACAGAGGTTTTGAGAGAGATCCACAATAAAATCATGATATACGATGCCTAAATTTGAATTTTGTAGTATAAACACATTATATCCTATAATGTTGCTAAGCACCAAAGCAAACAATTGAACCAATGGTGCCTCTAGAGTGGAGTACATTACAAAGAATAGACCACCAGAAGAAGAATTGGTTCTTTTTCCAAGAAAAACAAAACGTAAATAAATTTTGAAGAAGTCAAGAAACAGAGATCGATATTCAGTTATTCTCTAGTCATAACTCATAACCCATCCAAGAGGTGGTCAACTAATTAAACACATAAGAGAACCAAAAGCTACTGACTTGTTTTTTTTTTTTAAAAGGTAACTAATTACTAGTTAGAAGTGTAAAATATGTAGGGCAATTGAGAAGATGGCTTTCCGGACTCCCATAACTATCTCTATATAATGTGCTGCGAGAATCTCTAACTAAACACATACCTTCCATCAGGATTGTTGGGAGAAGTAAGAAATATGCATTTTGGTTTTTCCTGGTCGACAACTTCAATAATGCTTTCTACATTCAAGCTAAAGTCTGACTTCCTTGGTACTGTAGAATAGAGATAAACTTGTGTCAGTGATTAGTGTAACTTACTATACTAGATAGCAAGAGTAAGCCCGAAATAGACAATATCTGATTATAACTCAGCACTCACAAGAGAAAAATGCCAAAAAATAAACGTGAAAAGGCCAAAATGCAAAAACAGGAGATTTCGTTTCTACCTTTGATGACTGATGCTCCATTAACTGCTGCATCGAATTCATACATTGTAAACGTAGGAGGACAGTCCACAATCTTATCCCCAGGATCGAGAACACATCTAACATCGGGAAACCATAAAAGGGAAGAAAAAAAATCAGGAAGTTCAGTTAGCTGCATTAAGTTCACATCGTGTGTCTTCAATATCTTACCGCATGATTAAATCAATGAGTTCATCAGCACCACATCCTGCAAGAATATAATCAGCCTCAATGCCTGAATCTTCGGCAAGCGCAGCACGTAAACGACGACTCTCAGGGTCCGGATAGACATAAGGGAACTTCATTGTCCCCAAAGCTTCAACCACCTAAAAACAATCTGGAACTTGGACTCAGAAGAGAAACTCTAAAACAACCAGGTTTATGCCTGGCATTATAGCATTCAGAATTTAGTGGGGACAACCATTTTGCAACATATTTAACACTAACCAGTTCACTACATTTTAAAGAAAGTGAGGATAGTAGCCAAGTCACCTCTCACCTATTTCTTTTTCTTTTTCTGTGGTTACATAGCACCACCTTGAATTATTAAACTATAAAAAAAGGAGCATGAGATAGAACACTAGCCTCTGGAGGGGGGCCATATGGGTTTTCGTTTGCGTCTAGCTTAACAATGTCTTCAGGCTTTCTTCCAAGACGGGTCGACAAGACCTGCATGTTGAAGACAATTTGGTTAGCACTACTTAGTAGAACACCATCGCCTACTCAAATCTGTAAGGATCTTTCTCAAGAGCTAAGCCAATCGTGAAAACAGATGTATGGTACATTTCTTAACCTACAATAAGATTGATAACCATACAACTATATGTAAAATTTAAATGACAGCAGTTCCTGAACATACATTTGTGGAACAATTCAGTGAGTACCAAACTACATTGCACCAAAAATGGGAGAAGCTATTGATACCCATTATGTCGACGTTACTTCACAACTCAAAATTTGAGGTAAATCTTAATTGCATTTAAGGATCTAAAACAACGTAACTCATTTTTTATGTATGAAAGAATCAAACAAATAGCTACTGTGATGCAATGGGTTACCAATTATCATTCTCAGGATGATTTCAAACAGACTCGTTATACTAAATACATCTATGAAATGACAATTCGTTTTACAGTTATACAAATTTTAATACCCTAATCCCCATTAAAACGAAACGATAAGTAAACCTCAAGCACTGAAAAAAGCTGAAAAGCTAGAAAGAACTAAAATTCCTTTCTGTAACTTAGAAAAACAGTGTATGGAGAAAGGTAAAGAACAATTCTTCCTCGAAAAGTAAAACTTAGCAGAATCACAAAAACAAGTAATAAATAAGAATTATAAGATGGGTATATAAGCATTTGAATCAAACCATATTTGCACCATATCCAAGTTGAAAATTCCTTACTGTAGAGACATAAATTAAATAGTTTGGCTTATGATAACAACACTCATGAAACAACTTAAGTTGCAAAAATCAAAGTTGGAATTAGGTCAAAATCATCAAAATTAATAGCTTTTCCATAAATCTATTTCAAGTTCTGAATTTTAACCATCATCTATTCACAGAAGTGGTAATAAATATCATAAATTGCTCAAAACAACAATCCAGATGACTATCCACAAAAATAAAAGTCCTAAATGTGTTAATTTGGGAATAGAGAGAGATTTGGGGTTTACCTCAAAGGGGAGAATGGGTTGATAAGGAGACAAATTTCTTAGATGGGGACGGATGAATGAATCACCAGTTAACTTCACTGGGTTGTCGTTGACTTGTTCATTTACTGGTATAATCGAAGCCATACTGAGAATGGAACTTCTTCTTCCTCCTCCTCTGAATGAACAACTGGAACGAGTTGATTGAGGAGGAGTGGTTTTATTAATAGAAAGAGAAGAAGCACAGTGCATATCAATCACACCCATGAGAATCAAAACCTACAAAATGGAGAAAGTTGAGTTCAGAGATAGTGAGAGAAAGTAGTAGTAGGTATAGAGAGAGAGAGAGAGAGAGAACAATTAGGTTATTTGACAATTTTTAGTGATTAGACTGCGGATCCTCTGACTCGGTTGGACCAATACCGCTGGGTCTTTTTTTTTTGATCCATTTTTTTTTTTTTTAAATAGTCTCTTTTGTAGTTCAACAAAAAAAAAATAGTCTCTTTTGTTGCAAATTAGACCAAAAATAAAATTCAATAAATATTTTTTTTATTAGATAGATACTCAAAAATAATTTTTTTTGTGTATTAGTTTATTATTAATAAGACACGCTTTCAATCCGTTAAGAAAAAAAAATGTAATCTTTTTTTGTTTTGCAAATTGAGTTTGTAATCTTGCAAATTGAGTTTATAATCTTGCAAATTCGGTTTTTGAAATGTAAGTTTGTTGCGCAAATAAAATAATGTAAATTTGTTGCGCAAATAAAATATGGTGTTGGAAATGTTGCAAGTTCGTCTGCAAACCTTACTAACTCTGACTTGTATTTCCAAAATCATTTATGAAATAAAAAACAAATCATATTGAAATCTTTGAGGTCTTTGAGGAATCTATCAAGAGAAAAAGATTAAAGAAACTTATTTGTACCAGCACGTGATCAAGTTGTTTGACATCAAACCATGAAAAAACAGATAAACAAATAGAGTTTTAGGCGAACTTCTTTTAAGTGATGTTGTTTCTCCTTCTCCACTACAAATTTACAGGGTGAAATTTAAGGTTAAGTTTCTAATTTCGTTCATTTTGATTACGCTTTTTTAACTCTCCCGTCACAGATGAGAATCTACGAACATCCCCATTAGATCAGACAAAGGTTGTAACAAAACAGTTTGATGGGGAAAAATTGATTCTTTTTTACTCTCTTAAATTGACTAATCATTTCTTTTTGAGAAAAAAAAACATTAACATCTAGCGGTTGATTTACCTAAGGGTCTGTTTGATACGTGTGAAAGTATTTGATGTGAAAACCATTTTCTTTCTCAGGGAAAGAAGTCAATTGATCATGGTAAAATGCAAATTTAAGTGTTTGCTACAACCTTGGATTTTCCCGAGAAATTCACTTTACCAAAGGGTTCATTTATATGCTCGTGTTGAATGATCATAGGTGATCTCCGTCATTTTATGATTTAATAATGAATAAGAGAAACATAACACATGTTCATTAACTTATTAGTTATTGTTTAAATTGAAAATAATCGACATCTACTAATTGAACGAATATTTGAAGTAAAAAATCAGAACAAGTAATATGTCTGTAGTGGCGCTCAGATACGACCAGACTCATTAGTAGACAACCTAGGATGGATCCCTTTAGATATGTTGTATAAGTTAAATTATTTATTTGTTTATGCTAAGTAGCTCGACTAATCCATGTAAAAATTCATAAAGGTTCCCAACCGTTGACCGACAAACCCAGCCGCCCACGGTCATTTTGGCGGCAGAGAAGAGAGAATATTTTTTTAAGGGTAATAAGGAAAATAAAAAGGGTAGGTGTTACAGATTACTGACGATGGTAAAAGTAAGGGTCATTTTTTAAATTGTGAAAATTAAGGGGGCAAAAGAGAAGGTGTCACAGAGTGGGGAGGAAAAGAAAAACCCATGGAATGGATAATCTAATCCTACTCAAATTCCTGTGATTATACTAATAAATCTCTACTTATCCAAATCTAACTTATGTTTTTCATCAAAACAGTAAAAGATAATAGGTATCTCAATTATCCTAATCTCTCTCTAATCCGGATTACAATACCCTTAACTTTCCTTATAAATACAAGTTGACAAATTCACTTCTATCTCACCAATTTCTCTCATCTTCTTCTTAATTATTCTGCACCTTCCTTATTCTTCTTCTTCACTTGTATACAAGTTTACATAGACTAATGGATTTGACACCAAGATTGGCAAAGACAGTGAATGGAGGAGAAGGAGGATCATATATGTCATGGTCTCCTTCTGAACTACCCATGCTTCGTGAGGGTAACATTGGTGCATCAAAACTCTCTCTCCATAAGAATGGTCTCTCTCTTCCTTCCTACTCTGATTCTTCCAAGGTTGCTTACGTTCTTCAAGGTATATTATTATTATTATTATATTTCTTCTTCTTGTATTGTTTTCTTTTCAATTGTATTGATCACAGAACTTATAGGGTTTAATGTTTACATAAATGGGTATTTGATTTTGATGTTCATCAATGGTGGTACTACTAGTTTATCTCCCTCATGATTCATAGATTAAAAATCCTACAAATTGTTGTTTACAAATTTTAAATTCATATAACCATACAGATAGATATATGCTTGTACTGGATGATGACGTTTTCGTTGTCGACATCCAATAATTTCCTACATCATATTGCCTACTAACTTTATGTTTTTTCAGGTAGTGGTAGGGCTGGTATAGTCCTTCCTGAAGCCGAAAAGGAGAAGGTGATCTTGATCAAGGAGGGTGATGCAATCGCCCTCCCCTTCGGTGTTGTCACATGGTGGTACAACAAAGATGACACCGAACTTGTTGTTCTCTTCTTGGGGGATACTTCTAAAGGTCATAAAGTTGGTGAATTCACTGAATTCTCATTGACTGGTTCAAATGGTATCTTTACTGGATTCTCAACTGAGTTTGTTGGTAGAGCATGGGATTTGGAAGAAGATAAGGTGAATGCGCTTGTTGGAAGCCAAAAAGCCAGTGGCATTGTTAAGCTAGCCGATGGTGTCAACATGCCAGAGCCAAAGGAGGAAGACAGAAGCGGGATGGCTTTGAATTGTTTAGAAGCACCACTGGATGTCGATATTAAGAACGGTGGCCGTGTAGTGGTATTGAATACTCAGAATTTGCCCTTGGTTGGAGAGGTTGGACTTGGTGCTGATCTTGTCAGGTTGGATGGGAGTGCTATGTGTTCGCCTGGTTTCTCTTGTGATTCAGCTCTTCAGGTGACATATATCATTAGGGGTAGCGGCCATGTTCAGGTTGTTGGAGTAGATGGGCGTCGTGTCCTGGAAACAAGAGTGAAGGCTGGCAACTTGTTCATTGTTCCGAGGTTCTTTGTGGTCTCAAAGATAGCCGATGAGGATGGCTTGGAATGGTTCTCCATCATCACCACTCCTAAGTAAGTTACTATAACATCCTTTTCTCTGTCTAATCTATCCTATCTTCTTTATCTTGCAAGTGTTTATCTAATCAAGTTTTCTGAGTTCTTATTGGTCGATGTTGATTTTGCAGCCCTATATTCAGTCACTTAGCAGGAAGGACGTCTGTGTGGAAGGCTCTGTCTCCTGAAGTTCTTGAGGCTTCATTCAATGTTGCAGCTGAAGCCGAGAAGCATTTCCGCTCAAAGAGAACTGCCGATGCCATATTCTTCCCTCCACCAAATTAAGATTAAAGAACGAAGAATATTACGTCGTACTTTTTTTTTTCTTTGGACAGGAAGTTTTTAATACCAGTTATTACTTTCTTACAAGTTTAGTTTAATTTTTTTTTTTTTTGCAAATTCTTGCTAGTTTAGTTGAAATTAAGTTAATATAGATTGAAGATGTTGAGAACTTAGATGTTATTTTTCTTTTTCTTGAAAGTTAGGCATTGAAACATGGCAGTTTTATTTTCCTCTTATCTTTCTCCTTCTTTAAAGTTAGACATTCAGGCTTGCTCTTTCTACTTAAATGACCAATTACATAAACCTCTTAGCCATGGGTGTTCTCAATTTCTTTGCTATTTCTACTCCCACACCATGGGAAGTCACAGCATCCACCATTCTTGTTAAGAAATTCAACACTATAAGAGAAACAGAGAGAGGGTAGTGAATGAAGTAATGAGATTGTTGTTGGTGCCTGATAAGTAGTTGGAAGAAGCCAACAACCCTCGGTTGGAGTGGTAAGAGGTATAATCTTCCACCTTAGAAGTCAAGGGTTCGAGGCATCTTCCACCTTAGAAGTCAAGGGGTCAAGGGTTCGAGGCATCTTCCACCTTAGAAGTCAAGGGTTCGAGGCACGCTGAACAATTAAAAGAAAAGTGGTTGGAAGAACTGTAATGTTGTCGTGGCATCTTCCACCTTACAAGTCAAGGGTTCGAGGCACGCTGAACAATTAAAAGAAAAGTGGTTGGAAGAACTGTAATATTGTCGTGGGAGAAGCACATTCAAAATGGGGGGATACGGACACGTAGAGAGATATTGGAAGTTCCAGTGTACCTAATAACTTTGTTTATACTGTGACTTCTGATGGTGTGGGTAACGAGTCAGAATTACGTCTTTTGACAGAATCAGACAATGAAGAACGATCATACTTTCAGTGCGTTAGAAAGGTCAAAGAACGATGAATATTAATTTTTTTTCCAAATTTCTTTTCTTTACGTCTGGTAAAACATCTTTTGGTTAAAACAATATTTTATTATGTTTCCAATATCAACTCCAAAACGGTAGAATGGAACCACTTTTGTGAACCAAAACCAGCTCGCAACCACCGATTGTGATGCGCCTTTACCAAAGAAAAGTCAAACACGAGGCACCTTAAAACTTCCATAGGAAATAACATCCTGTTCTATTAGCTAGAAGTAATTTATAACAGGTACCCAATATCTTCTTCTAAAAATAGATGGTTATTGAATATGGGGGGCAAAATGAAGGAACTAAATTTCATGAGAGGGAATGAAAACCCCCAACATTTTGGATTTCAGCGTCGATACATCAATGAATATTAGCATATATTTGCACCATAGCATATATTTTGGATTTAGAGCAATCGGGTGTTAAACAACCACCTTTGTTAGCTCATTATGCACAAATCTTTCACAAATCAAAGCATTTTACACCATGTAATTTGTCTAACATAGAATTAAAAAAAATCTAACTACATCTAAATTAAGCACAACTCTAGATGCTTTAGCTCCCACTCAAACTCTATTTCCTTTATAGTATTTTCACCCAGAAAACGACATAATGTGAAGCTGATCTCACCGGATATACTTCTGCTATAAGGTGCTGCTGGGAGAAGAAACGGGCCTCAGAGATATCTGAATAAATAGCTCTTTCTTTTTATCAAGAACCTGTTTGCCATTTTACCGGATTATGAACCGAGATTAGGATAATAAGTTGTATAAGAAGTAAAGAGTTGAACTAAGTACCCAAATGGATTATCTACTAGATTGTGGTGATCTCAAAGATTCCTGGGGCCGAAGAGGAATATCTTCATTAGCAAAACGAGTCTCGTTATCGTTGTACCTAAAGGAAGGACGAGTTGACATGCCTGTACAAGAAAAAAGTGATAGAATCGTGGATCAACAAACATTCTTAAATTTCAAACCAATTCAGACCTCAAAGAAACTTACCATCAGCCATGTCTTTTGTTTTGTGAAGAAGAAAAGTTCCGGAGAGGATCATTATAAATCCACATATCTCTGTTAGGATTTGAGTTTGATTTTGCCGATCCCAGTCCTGTTTCAAGGAAACAGTACAATCAAGATCGTTGTGTGGGAAACATCAGATATAAAGATCATATTGTCATTAAACAACGGACTATGAGATGTCAAATGTGGAATTGGTCTTGAGTTGGCCAAGTGATGTGAAGTTCAGAGGCCTGTGACAAGAAAAAAGGCATACCTTAAACATGATCACACTAGCCAGAATAGTTAATGTTGTGAACATCACAAAATATATCGGTGATACAACTGCCGTGTTGAATGTATCCAAGGCCTGCACTTGAAATAGCAGAAAACATATGTTTATTTCAAAACTCTCAATGGGGATAAAGGATGATGGGGAAACGGGAAAAGAACTGCTTTCTTGATGCGGTCTCCTCGAGATCATATTAGTAAGTTCAGGTTGATCAAACCAATTTTCACGAAAACTATACTCGTAACAAAGAAATTCAAGCTAATCTGCTCGTTTCCAAAGAAACAACAGTGTTATCTTACATCCGAGAAAGCATCATATAGTTGGAAAGAAGTAAAAAAGATCCTCTTATATTTTTGGAGATTATCTTTAAGAACATACTAGGTAAAGCCATTGGAAGGAAATTCATGAAATTAACAAGCTTACCTTGTTTAAGTAGTTCATTTGAGTAAGCACGCAACCAATTACGACAGTCGTGAAAGCCCATGTTTCAGGATATATTAACTGATTTGTTCCCAGAAACGTCAACTTCAAAGCAATTCCGAGAGCTTTAACACTCATGACCTATCGAAAAGTATAATGCCTCTTAGGTAAGCTTTAAGGCAAAAGAAAACCATAATAACAATCCCAATTTTCCTTTGAATACGCACCGATAGAGATCCTACAAGTGAACAAATCCCAATGTAGACCATTATATGTGTCTGGCCATACTGGGGGACAAAATGGTATATAAGTACAAACGCTGCCGCTATGACCAAAGTTGCATACATAATGAAAGCTGCAGAAAAACTTTCAATATTAAGTCAAATACACTATGTAGCTCAGAGAAGAGAAATGGTGCCAAATTTTTGAACCGGGGCACAGAGTAGAGAGAGTGAGAGGGATAGAGTATTCAAACATAGAAAGGGATACCTGGCTCTGTGGCGAGGTCCCATACTTCCTTCACAGAATCAATTGGACGTTCTTGAGGAGCATGTAAAACAATTGTTGTCGACCCGACCACACATAAAACACAACCGAGGATGCCAAATATATGTAACCTTTCACGCAGAATAATATGAGCAAGTACAGCACTGCAACATAGTATGGTTTTAGTTAGTTGAACAGAGAGAAGATATAATACAAAACATGACTAAGAACCATGCCTGATAATAATGCTAAGTGCACCAAGAGGAGTGACTAGAATAGCTGGAGCAAATGCATAAGCAGCAAAATTAGCAATTTCTCCGACAATCACTGCAAGAATAGCAGTCACCGCATCAATACTAAAAATCTAGAACCTCAGAAAACAGAACGGCAAAAGCTGTGTTTCTTTAGATTAATATAGATAAAGATGGATTCTCTCAAACCCTAGTCGACCACCTGAAGTTTAAAATTGTAACGCATTTTTGCAAATTTAGTACTAAGGCACAAGTTAGACGTGGGGCTACTTGTCGGGTCGCGTTCATCTCAGATACTCAGCTAGAAGGAATTGTCTCATCGATACTTGTTAAGTTTGTGGCCATCCAACTCAAAACCCATTCTCACACGTGGGACTATTCTCACACGCCCCCTCACGTGTGGCGTCTTTTGAGCCTAACGCGTGTATTTTTTTTCTTTACGGGTGACGTGGAGCACGTGTGGCTTTTAAGCCTATCACGTGTGGGCCTAGCTCTGATACCATGTTAAGTTTGTGGCCATCCAACTCAAAACCAATTGGCAATGAGTGGAGAGGACCTACTTTATATTCTTGGTTGCTAGTTACCCATTCTCCCATGTGGCACTATTCTCACAATACTTTAATGTAAAACAGATTAGTCCCGAACTAGGGTTCCGCCCCAGGTTTCTGGCGTGGTCCTAACTTTAACCTCTCCTTCTTTTGAACTCGAGAAGATATACCCGAATTACATACGAAGGTCCATGAATCATAACCTCGGGATCAAAAGACTTCCTGAACTATAAATCATGGGCATTAGCAACCATAAACATAGAGAAAACTCACTTGTTATCATGCCTGCCCACCAAAGTGGTTCATACAGATAAGAATAACCTCCATTTCCTGTGAAAAATAATATAAGAAATTTTTTGTTTCTCTGTAAGATTTCAATATAGATTAACAAATGTACAATAACAGAACAGAGGAAACACAAAATTCTGTTCTTATATGCCCTAATTCACTTCATGTTTCTTCGCCATGAAAAATGAACAAAGTTCGAAAAATGAATTGAGATATTTCCAGTTAGACGATTATTATGATGATAATGAATAGCTAGTATTATATTCCCATTTTGACAATAGATCAAAAACAGATTCTTCTTTTTTTACATCGATCAAATGAAGCGGTATGACGGATTTTACAGAACTATGAGTTGATATTCTATGAAATGTAACGATGGAAGGATCTAGGTAGGTTAATTTACCTGCCCTAATTCCGGAAGCAGCGGCCTTTTTCAACCCCTTTTTCTTGATAATGAAGCTAGCTCCAATGAAGAAACTAGAAGATAAAGCCAAAACCAAACCCTTGACATTATCTGATGACATAACGTAATAAGAATCAGTCCAACTCCTCCGAGAAATTCTTCCTTCAGCCATGACTGTTGATAATGAAACCCTAATAATAATAAACCCCAATTTGAAAACTTCACAATCTCCTCCTTATTAAATTCCATCGATGAATACGATGATAATAATGAAGGATAAGATCCATGATAGCTAGCTAGCTAGCTAGGTTATAATTACAATTTCATTCAAGTAATTAGCCAGTTGTCTATCATTTACCTAATTTAGGAGTATATCTATCTATCTATTACGAGTTTAGTTTTGAATAGAAAGAGATTCTGAGAGAAGAAGATAAAAAAGAGCCCTGAGATTGCAATTTTTTAGAGAGAGAAAGAAGAGAGCAACTAATTAGTGAAGTGGGCGGTTGGTTATAAACGCGGGTTTTATGCTTTATATAGATAGAGGTGTTTGTGTGTTTGGACATGCACGTGTTTATACGTAGGTCCGGCTCTCACTGTCTGTCCAGGTTTAGGACTAGCACCTAATTATCCAAAATCCAAACAAAAAAAAAGGGAGATTTTGGCACACACACCCTGGTGTTATATCACTATTTGGACTATAGTCCTGTTTTCTGAAAACTTTTGATTTAAACTCCCACGTGGATGGAAATCGTCAATTCGTAGTTAAGTTGAGCGTGTGTGTAGACCATGATGATTTTGTGCATTGTAAAAGTATGGAACCCAAGTAGGTCAAACTTATAACAAAAATGATGCTATATGTCCGGCTGAATCCCGGCCGGTTGAGTTGGCAGTCCAACCGGGGATAGCATCATGACGTGTTTTGTGTTTCTGTTCATTTGAATTTTAATTTCATTTTTGAACCCTCGAATTTAGGTCTATTGAAAATCAGTCTTTTTAGTCAACCTGGTACTCTATTCGACCAGTTGAGAGAAAACTAAGGCAAAAATCGAACATAAGAGAGAAAGAGGAAATTTGGGAGCAAAAAGCTAGGGTTCTTCATTCTTGCCTCTTTCATCAGACTAGGTAAGATTCTAATCTCTTCTTCTATCTTTATCTATTTCTCTTACCTCTTTCTCTTTGCCAACTCAAACTGAAGCTTCATCTTAGGGCAAAAATCGAACATAAGAGAGAAAGAGGAAATTTGGGAGCAAAAGGCTAGGTTCTTCATTCTTCCCTCTTTCATCAGACTAGGTAAGATTCTAATCTCTTCTTCTATCATTAATTTGGGAGAAATTTCTCTAATTATATGTTATAAATGTTCTGAAATTTGTATGACTTTGCCATAAATTGATTTATGTTTGTCTGATTTGATGAATTCGGGAGAAATTTGCCATATTTATATGTTATATATGTGCTGAAATTTGTGATCTTTGTAAGATTTTGCCATAAATTGATTTATATATGTCTGATTTGATGATTTTGGGAGAAATTGCCCTAATTATATGCTATAAATGTTCTAAAATTTGTGAACTTTGTAAGATTTTGTCATAAATTATATATGTCTAGTTTGATGAATTTGGGTTTTGTTGCCCTAATTATATGTTATAAATGTTATGAACTTTGTATGATTTTGCAATTAATTTTTATCTACATAACTGGTGTGATAAATTTGAGAGAATTTGCCCTCAAATAGGGTATAATTTCATGTTATATATTATTTTGTAGGTGATGGCTCGACTAACCGAAACAGAAAGGTAATATTGTGGTTGTGTGTGTGTGTGTGTGTGTGTTTATTAGATACTATTTTGATGTTATAATAAAGGTCTCTCTGTTTTTGGCAATAGAAAATTAATGATATCGGATTCCGTAGAAGAAAAAAAAACAAATCATATGTGCTTGCTCGAAGGGTTTTCTTAAGGTGTTGCTTTCCAGAACTGAGCGCAATCCTAATTGATGGTTTACAAAGTGTCCATAAGCGGTATCATTTTTCTTTTTACTATGTGTTATATACATTATTTGAAGTATTTGGAACTATTTAAATGTGGTTACGATCATTCACTATGTGTGTAGAGAGCATTTAATGCCAATGGATGTGGATTTTGGTGTTGGTTAGATGAGCTTCGATTGTGTCCATGTGGCGATGGTCCTGCTAAGCTCATCACAGCAAAATGAAGGTCGAAGGTTCTATTGTTGCCCAAAGTCATCTTATGATGGAAAGCGCGGATGTGGTTTTCACATTTTCGAAGAAGATATTTATGATTGTGATGACATACCGGAAGCGTCTACGAGAGAAGACGAAATAAGCTGTATTGCTGAAAAATTGATGTCTTTGGAGTTAGAATCTCGTAAAGCTATGGAGCTTTACCAACAATGCGAAGAATTACAGAAAGATCTTATAAATTCCATCGATGAATAGGATGATAATGATGAAGGATAGGATCCATAATAGCTAGCTAGGTTACAAATTATGATTCAAGTAATTAGCCAGTTGTCTATCATTTACCTAATCTAGGAGTATATCTATCTATATATCTATCTATCTATCTATTACGAGTTTTGAATAGAAAGAGATTCTGAGAGAAGAAGATTGAAAAGAGCCCTGAGATTTCAATTTCTAGAGAGAGAGAGAAAGAAGAGAGCAACTAATTAGTGAAGTGGGGCGGTTGGTTATAAACGCGGGTTTTATGCTTTATATAGATAGAGGTGTTTGTGTGTTTGGACATGCACGTGTTTATACGTAGGTCCGGCTCTCACTGTCTGTCCAGGTTTAGGACTAGCACCTAATTATCCAAAATCCAAACAAAGAAAAAAGAGAGATTTTGGCACACACCCCTTGGTGTTATATCACTATTTGGACTATAGTCCTGTTTTCTGGAAACTTTTGATTTAAACTCCCACGTGGATGGAAATCGTCCATTCGTAGTTAAGTTGAGCGTGTGTGTGACACGTTACATACGAACCATGATGATTTTGTGCATTGTAAAAGTATGGAACCCAACTAGGTCAAACTTATAACAAAAATGATGCTATGCCCGGCTGAATCCCGGCCGGCAGAGTTGGCAGTCCAACCGGGCATAGCATCATGACGTGTTTTGTGTTCTTCATGCTCTAGATTTGGTTGGGATGCAACCACCTGTAAGATCACCGTTCCACAAGAAGTTTGGGAAGAATATTTTAAGGTAATTAAACATAAATTTAATTTAAGTAACTGTAATAAAATTCTTAGTAAAATATTTGATCCAAGTAGTTTATTGCAGAAACACTCTAATGCTAAGGATTACCGGAGTGACAGATATCCAGAATACGAGGATTGATGCACAATATTTGGAGGGTCTTTAGCTGTTGGAGATAATGCTTGTGAAGCATCAGTCGAGGGGTTACAAGGGATCGATGTCGACAACTTCGATGTCGACTTAGACCCTTTTCCTAACAGTATTAATTGTGACCAACATTATGCGCCTCCAAACGTTGAGGATAATACTTATAGATCAAACCAACCAAGTAGGAGCAAATTACCTGTCCAACGAAAACGAGCAAGGACACACTATGAAGAAGTTAGTGAAAGAATGGCTCTGAGTCTTGAAGAACTTGTTCAGACTACAAAGAGTCCAAATGATTGGTGTAAAACACTTTATGAGATTCCTGATTTGGACTGCACAATGAAAATGGAAGGAGCAAAACTTATAAAATCTCCGGAGCAGAAAATGATGTTTTCCATGATGAATCTGGATGAGCGAAAAAATTAGATACTATCGGAGCTTGATAAATGATACTTTGGAGTTTAGGGTTTAAGATTTATTTTAGTTTGTTTTGTTTATGCTTCAAATACTCTATTTTATGCTTGATTTATGTTAGTGGAACGACAATATCGTTTAAAGATATTATTTACTTTATATGGTTTTCTATATGTTTTTTTTATATTGAGCAATCTTATAAGGGTTATGTTATAATGTTTTTGACGTATTTTATTTCATTGTTTATTTGTTAGGATTTATCAAATGGATTAAGATAATGTTGAAGGTGAGGAACATGTTGAAAAAATAAATAGTAACAATGACATTATTATTCGTGCAATCGCATTTACTTGCAATTTTTGTCTACATGCACCTAATGTTCAATTTTTGTTTTAATCTTAACCATTTATTTGAAAGACTTAGATTTAAAATTGATCCTCCAAAATTCTAACAAAATAGGTCTTAGAACTTAAAGTTCCAATAAAAATGTTCCAGAACTTAATGATCCAAGAATTTCAATGTCCCAGATAAAAATGTTTTAAAAATTTTCACAACTTAAAAGTTCCTGAACCTTCAAAATTCTGATAAATTTTTGTCCCAAAACTTTTGAGATCTTCGAAGATCCGGACTTTAAATTTCTAGTAAAAAGATCTTAACGAATAACGGACCCTAAAAGAACACTAGTTATTTCGTATTTCCCACGTTCATTCAACTTCGAACAGATTTTGGCTTTACACCTATTTCGACTACTAGGTTGTTGTTCAATAAGATTGCTACCTACTGATTTAGTTGTCCCACTTTTCGCACAAGTCAATGTCATATATCGAACTACTCCTTCTTTTTTATTTGATCATTTTCTGAGTGAGAAACCTTCTTTTCGACCATAGGTAAGACAAAGGGCATACATTTCATCCATAATGTTGAACTCCAAACCTACAGTTGGTACTGTAACTTCGCACAAGTCTTCTTTCTGTTTGTCAATGTCATTCTCAGACGTTTTGTCGAAACAATCCACATCCTCACTCTGTGAAGAGTTTAACATTTCTGCAGCCAAAATATGTATAAGATATCAAATACATACATCTTAGCAACAAAACCCAAAAAAAATAGCAACAAACACTAATTATCAACAAAACCTCACAAAATAGTAACATCTTAGGAAAATTTCAGAACATATAATCAATTTCAGAACATACATCTTAGTAACATATAATCAAGAATTTCAGAAATACATCTTAGTTTGAGTGACAAAGAAAATGATAGAAAATCATGGGTACCTCTATTGAGAGATAATATATACGAATTTAAGTGATTAAACAAGAAGATAAAGATTGAAAAACAAGAAACCAGGTGACAAATAGTCTGATTATAGTACTGAAAGTTGATAACTTTACTAGGTTCATCCCCATCAATACCCTAAATTCAAAGAACATAAACATTACAAAGTAGTTTACATAATTGATGGATAAAATCGGATCGTAAGGAAGAGATTAATTTTGATTTCAGAGTATTACTAACTATATAAATTATATACAACATTCATGTCTAAACTCCACTACCACAAATTTGTTAACAAAAATGTGTATTTCAGTATATACAAAACTTTCAACATCAACCACCATCAAAGTAATACAAGGAGAAGATCAGAAATGTGTATTTCAGTATATACAAAACTTTCAACATGTTAATAAAAGGAATACGTACCTTTAGAATCGAGCAAATCAAACTAAGAAGAAGAAGAACGAATTGGTTATTCACTGGATGTTTAAACTTACCTGATGATGCCTAGATGAAACCGTTTAGGGTGAAGAAGAGAATGAAATCGGGTGCTTTTGAGTTTCCTGGGGTTGTAATCGAGTGAAGAAGAGGATGCCCAATCGAGTGCTTTTGAACTAAAAACCTAGCTGAAATCGTTTTGAGAGAACCGAGACTGAAAATCGATTTTGCCTTAGATGTTGGAGGAAGAGGGGAATGGAATCCCGTGTTTTGGTTTTGATGGAGAATGGCCTCAACTCAAAAGGCTTAAAACTTGAGGGACCAATTTGTAAAATTCAGAAAACTACCCTCTCCCTCATAACACGTCATGATGCTATGCCCGGTTGGACTGCCAACTCGGCCGGGATTCAACCGGGCATAGCATCATTTTTGAACTTATAAGGCCTTGTTCATTAAAGTTCTTCCTTAACCGACAAAGTGATGTAGATCTCTGAAGACGAAAATGGACTTTGGAGGAAGAACCCAAATTTAATCGATTGAATCTTCTTCTCAAGAAGGTAGGTAAAGCCATTAGATGATCATCCTGACCCCAAATAAAATCATCTTCTGGGTTAATAACATCCAAGATCCCAAAAGTTGGTCATTTTAAGGTGGGCAAAGTTGAGTAGTTTAGAGACTATTTCAGAAGCTGCGCATATTTAGGAGATCATATCGGTAAGCTGGACATGTTTAGGAGATCATTTCGGTAAGTTGGTCATTTTAAGAGCCCAATTGCGGGTAGTGTCCGACTATAGGCTGGGAAAACAGTCTGAGAGTCGGATACCCGACTCTATCGGCACATGTTCGAGCGAGTCGATAGACACTCATATACGAGTAGGCGGACAAACACAGATACATGGGCGTCGTGCTCCACTGGAGTGCGTGACCCGATTAGGCGGACAAACACTTATACATGGGCGTCGTGTTCCGCTAGAGTGCCTGGCCCGATAAGCCCGAATGGGCCAAATCATTTTGCGGGTAGGGGCACCAGGAAACCTTGTATCGCCCCACCCGACCCGACCCGAACAAATCCCATAGGGCGATTGTTATAATGATCAGTAACGGAGAACCAGAAAGGAACCGGAATTGGGATCACCGAGAACCAGAATTGACCACTTTCAACTATTGAACCACAAGCTTACAAGTTACAGGCCAGCTTAATTCTCTCTCTCTCTCTCTCTTTTTACCGATGCCGACGAAGGAACAAGCAGAGGAAGACGACTGAGAACAACCGCAACCCCTAATTACTTGGGTACTCAAATTCTCTCTTTCTCTTCTACTTGGGATTTTCAATTTTTCAACCCGTAATCTGATTCGAAATAAATTTCGATGCTTAAATTGATTTTAACATCTGGGTATTCATCTTTGATTTTATTAGCTTGATTATATGTTTAGAATTTCATTTTGTATTTCTTGTGATTTGAGATTCAGTAATTCATCTTTCAGAAACTTCCTATTACGAACATGAGCTCCAGTTGTTCGATGAAAATCCTCAACCAGTACTTCCTTTGTATCTTTAAACATTTAGAAACCAAGATTAAGTTGATTTAGGTTCTTTTATAGGACGTCTACTTTAGTGGGATTTTCAAGTTTAGTTAGAATTAATATATTAGAAAGCAAGAGTTAGAATAGGAATTAGAATTTCACAGAGACAATGCTGGCTGAACTCTATAAATTTTAGGGTTTTGTTGTTCTTTGTGGAGATTGTAGAGTCCTTTCTGCACATAATACACCAAAACATAGTCTTTTAAGTCCACAATGACCATGTATTTTTTGTTCATGCAGATTCAGATATCAGAATAGTACTCTTATACTACTCGACTTACAAGTAGAAAAGAGAGCTCCTACCCTAATTTCGACCAGATTTTTGAGAGGATATATAAAATGTTTATAAGGAAACCACCACTTCCTCGAATGCTCCTCAACAATGTCTCTTGCATGAGAAACGCCCAATTAATACTTCGTAACATCAATGTCTCATTGCACGATGGAGGTGCCCTCGTGTTAACCGGAGCCAATGGTGCAGGAAAATCCACATTCTTACGTCTATTAGCTTGTTTCTCACGACCGTCAGCCGGAGAGATACTTTGGAACGGTCATGACATCACAAATTCCGGAGTTTTCGAGCAATATAAACTCCAACTCAACTGGCTTTCCCTGAAAGATGCTATTAAAGACAATCGAACAGTTCTTGATAATGTTCAATGGTTTGAAGTTCTTGAAGGCAAGTGTGGTAAATCAAAGCCCGCTTTAGAACTCATGGGTCTTGGCCGACTTATTAACGAGAAGGCAAGGATGCTCTCTATGGGTCAGAGGAAAAGACTACAGCTTGCTAGAGTAGTAGCACTTGACCGCCCAATTTGGCTTCTTGATGAGCCGTCAGTGGCATTGGATACAGAAGGTGTAGGTTTACTCGAATATATCATTTCAGAGCATCGGAAGAAAGGGGGAATCGTGTTTGTAGCTACACATTTACCTATTAAGATCGAAGATGCTATGAATCTAAGGTTGCCTGAGAGGTTCCCCAGAAGGAAAACCTCTGTTGATTTGCTCGATTGATCGATACACAGCAAGAGACAATGCATGGGAATTTACCCAACTTATACGTTCTAGGTTTCATTTCGTGGTCGTTCCTTTTTGTTGCAGAGGAAGAAGGTTTTTGTTATCTATTTCTTACTTGCCATTGTTCTTTGTATTCAAAACTACAAAAATTGGTTGTCTATTTCCTTGTAGAATCAAATTTTCCTCAAATTTTGTTTCCAAATAAGATTACCAATTTCTGGTTCTAATTGTTTTATAGGCAACATATACCTACTAAGGGACTAACTAAGTTATCTCTCAAAGTTATAATAGTTCCAAAATCGAAAATTTCAACTAGTCGGCTCTCTATTAACATTTTTTTTTAATATAATGCACCATTATGCTTTGAGATCGAATAAAAACAAATTGTATTATTAAAGTGTATAGAAAAATATTTGACAACTAACATTTTTACCTACCGTGTTGGAAGTTGCCTACAAGTTGAGATTGTTTGTCATTTAATTCTACTTTGAATAGTTAATCAAATGATCTATTATCGAAATCAATCTACACGAATTTAATTCTTGACCAAATCAATCAGTAAAAGAAGATAGTGCGCTTACAAATTCCGAGATTGTTAATCTCGCTAATTGGTTTACTTTCTCCCACGCCAAACATGACCTAAAACTTAAAATAGATTATAACCAAACTTACCTAAATGATTCTCTGTACTTTCTTTAAGTTGGATCAAGATGAGTTGGTATTCAATAACTTCACGCTTCATTCAAAGGAAGAATGTCAAATTTCATACAATTGAAACAAGCAAACATTAGGAAGCACCATTGAAACAACCAAACATTTCACCTACCCCCACCTTCCTTTCTCTCTCTTTTTCAAATCATCATCTTCAAATCCTGCAACTCTTTCTAATACAAAAACCCATTTCCATCTCTAATCACAATCTTCTTTGTCAATTCAAAACAAACCCAAGATGTCTCTAAGACCAACAACCAAATCCTTCAAAGAAACAATAGAAACTAAAGATCAAGAACAAGATTCTCTTATTGTTCAAACAGAGAATAAACCTCCTCTTCCCCAAAGTGCTTTATCCCAAACCTTAACAAGTACAGCAAACTTAGCCAATCTCCTTCCAACAGGAACTGTCTTAGCATTTCAAATTCTCACACCAGTTTTTACCAACAATGGTAATTGTGATACAGCAACTTATCTCATGACAAAATTTTTATTATTCTTTCTTGCTACTTCTTGTTTTCTTGCTTCTTTTACTGACACCATTAAAACACCTGAAGGTCAAGTTTTTCATGGGTTTGCTACTTTCAAAGGAATTTGGGTATTTGATTATGAACCCACATCAGGATCTTCTCAATTTAATCTTCTTGATCTTTCAAAATATAAACTAAGATTGATTGATTTTGTTCATGCAATTCTATCAGTTTTGGTGTTTATATCTATAGCTTTAAGAGATAAGAATGTAATTACTTGCTTTTACCCAAAACCAGATAATGAAATTCAACAATATTTGAATATAATTCCAGTTGGAATTGGACTTATTAGTAGTTTATTGTTTGTGGTTTTTCCGACTAAACGACACGGTATCGGTTATCCTCTTAGCTCAGGGAAGATAATGTAGATTTGTTCATCTCTGTAATAAGTTTTCAATTTCTGTAAATTATCTGAAATGGGTTCCCATAATTCTGGGAAGAATGTTATTATTACTATTATTATTATTTTTTAATTTTATATTAGATGTAATTGATCTATGTTTTAATAACAAAGATTTGAATTAACATTTGTTAATTACAAATTACAATATCTTAATTTTTAGATTATTTTTACGAGTCATTTGTACATGGTGTTCAAAGGGTTAAGAAAGGGAGAGAGCTACTTTTTCTTCTCTATCAATGTCATGTGAGTAAGTAACTTTTATGTAATGGGTGAATTAAGAGAACCTCCTTTGCCAGTTGAACGCGATTGAAAATGATACGGAAATATTCGAATGCAAACATGTAGTTTGGTTTTACGTTCTTAATAAGAAGTCAAATACTCGAACTAAACAGAAGTACTGTAAGTCAAACAATGAAGTTTCGCATGAAAGATGGGGGAATATGGTTGACAATTGATAATCGAGTGGTCAAAAGCTAGTAATGTCAATCAGGAGGCCCAAGACGTTTTGAACCCGTATATCATGTAACCCGCTTAGATTGATAGCTAGGCGAGCCAATGTGCCTAGCCAAGTGATACTCGGGCCTACTTTGTGTGAGCCATCTGACCTCTCTCACACAAGCAGGTTCAATAGGGATCGACGATAGACTCCCACGTGGCGAACTGGGCAAAGCTGGCTAGCCCCTCGTAGGACACCAGGTCTGACCCTTCTTAAAACCAACTGTCCAGGGTCTTTTCAGCCATGATGCTCTGTTCGACACATATCCTGTCCGAAAATCGCGTTGGAATCAGAATGTGTTTGGTCAGGATTTAGAGAAAGAAATTATATCACTTTATCTTACTAAATCCTGTCCGAACGCATACGTATCACGATTCGGCCGGAATATGTTTGAGACAAACATTCATTTTCTGGCCCTCTTTAGGTTGGCCGTATATCAAGAATGAGTCACGATAGCCCGGGCAGTTGACACCACTCGCGATGCCACAGGATATATAGGGAAGTAGAGAATTCCCGCCAAGACATTAGACATTCAGAGAGAGAGAGAGCGGTTCTTTATCAATGAGACCAAAAGAGTGGATAAATGGAGATGAAAGTGCGAAAGAAATGCTTTCTAGGGTTTTAACAGAAAGACCATTCTTACTTCTCCCTCCTCTTCATCGCGTTCCTCTTCGCGTTGGTAATGTTGTCGAAATCATTGGCCCTTCTCCTTCCGCCAAAACCCAAATCTTAATACAGGTTCCCTCTCTCTTGTCTCATCACTATATATATGCTACTCATTTTTACATGTATATGATCAAAACTATGACATTTCTCATCCAAACTATCAAAATGTTAACAACACTTGTAGTTTATCAATATTGATGAAATTTCTAAATAAATTTACAAATCTTTGAAATTTCTTATCTTTATTGATATTAAGATATATGGGTATCTTGTATATGTAGGCTGCTGTTAGTTGTATCCTTCCCAAGGAGTGGAAAGGTGTACAATATGGTGGGTTGGAGCGTTTAGTAATGTACTTTGACTTGGATTGTCGATTTGATGTCGAACGTTTAGCACAAGTGCTGAGGCATCATATTATTGAAGCAACTAGTAAGTTGCATTAATCTATATATTCGCAATTTTGGCGTGCTACTTTTTTGTTCATATGATGTTCATTGTCTTCGAATTTATGGGTGTATGAACTTTCTATTTATTCGTAAGTTTAGTAACAGCTAATAACAATGATAGAAAAGGCTAAAGTCAAAACCTACCTCAAACCTAAACAAAATCAAGGGTTCTCGTTTTCGGGTCAACTCTCTTGAAGGACTTCGTCACTCTAAATTAAGATCGTTGATTCCCAATTACGTTGGTGTACGTCTGTTTTTTTAGCCTTTTCCATCATTGTTGTTTTAGTAATTGGAGAACTTCTTGGAGATGAGTACAATTATATCAAGTGTTGGCACACCTTTTGAAGTTACTAGGAAACCCGTTTTTTTTTTTAAATGAAAAAGAGGAAGTGAAACTTCACTTTGCTATTGAACTCTTTATCAAGGCAACAATTCTAGGTTGCCCGCTCCTTTGACCCCCCTACTTCACCGTCTGGATAATAGGACAAGAGGGGATAGATGGGTTTGAGCTTTGAGGGCATCATGACCACTTCACATCTCTCCCTCTCTTGTCTTATATTCATATGATAAAGTAGGAGGTCAAGTAGGCGGGCAATCTATCTTTATTGTTATCAAGGTGAGGTATTGCTCGATGTCTAACAATTTGGTGACAAAAGGTTGAAGGAAGAGAATGGCATGCCTCATGACTCTTAATTTGACAACTCAGCCATAAGGAAATATTTGTAGGCATTTTAGTTCAGATAGTGCCAGGGAGTTCTCTTCTTCTCTTTTATTGTGCTTCTTTTACTCTCTCTATTTTTTGGGTGACGTTATAGTTTAAGGTTATATCAAATTTGAAGTGAATAAAGTTATTAGAACAGTTTCCTAGGTTTGCAGCTGGGATTGTATTAAACCTCCACTGAAGCTTCTGCCATCGCATGTACATTAGTGTTAGAGTAGGTTAATGATGTCAAATAGAAGCTTCTTGTGCAAGGCACTTCGTACTTAGTTCCTTGTTGCTTAGGAAAACCTTTCAAGAGATGGAACAGCACAAGAAATTCTCTTACATATAGCCTACGTCTTTTGGCGTCTAAGTTGGTGAGGCCTTTTTTGGTCAGTTCGACGCTTAGAACTGTTAGCTGGTTTAGGGCCGGCCCATGGAAAGGAAAAACCTTGTACCAGATGGAACTGGCATAACAGGCCTCGGTGGTGCCCAAATCAATGATAATATGGCTGATATTGGGGAGGGTGTGACATCAGTTAATACATCGGAGTTGTTCCCTTAGCTGTGCTGGTTACCCTTACGATCTTTGTCTCAATAGGACAGACTTCAAGTAGTGATGCTTTTATAGGGTCATTTTAATTGATGATCAGTTTAAATATTTTAGGATCGAGCAACAAAGAACTAAATAAGGATCTTCAAGAGTATGGTGTTATGAGGGAACCGCCAACCAACTTTGACGAGGAACTGTTTGTAGCTTGCATGAGGCGTTTCTTATACATAAGATGTTACAATAGTTATGAATTTTTGGGCACACTCAAGGTGAGCTTCTTTCGCTGTTATAGCTCTTTATTTATTGGGGAAAAAGTGTTTTTTCGTGTTGTGTGTTTAGGACTTGATCTAGTCCGATATTTCTAGTTCCATAAAACAGTTTGGGATTGAAAGTAACCAATTATGTTGTTGTTGCTGTTGTTGTTATAACCTCCTGTGAAATAATATACATGAGGAAATTTCTTCTGTTGAAGAGCGGTATATAGTGCATCATAAGAAAAGATACAAACTAGTGCAAATTTTGGGTCGGATGGTAGCACAAGTTTGTTTACTCAGTGCATGGCATGAACGTCATCCTTATATGAAAAGTTTGCCTGAAATTCGTAAGTAGAGCTCCTTATACCTCCTTACAAAAGAGTCCTAAACCTACTCGAACTACTTAAATTTGCTACCTTAGATATTGAATAACATTAAGACTTCTTTTAACAGTTTGGATTGATTGAATGTACATTTCTCGCCCTACAAAAATTGTAGGCAAAAGGCAGCAGAATCTTCTACAGCAACACGAAATTGCAACGTTGCCAAACTTCCCATGCTATTATTAAATCTAAATAAAAAACGCTACTTATCCCATTCTGTCTCCCCCCCTCCCCGCCGCTCCAGCAAAACAGTGTCCCTTTATGAACTTTAGTATTGAGTTCATGGAGATATGCTTACTGCATTTGAAAGATAGTTTTGTGATTTACACTCAATAAAAGTTTATCTTGAAACTTCGAGTCAGTGTACTGAAGAAAAAGAACATACAATAAAAGCAATGAGCTACATGTGATATGTCAGTTTAACGCCTCCCAATTGCGAAAAAAAATCTATATATTGTTTTGTTTTAGCCCATTTAAGGTTCCTGCTCCAATGGAACAGGATCCCCTCTACATCCTATACTTCCACATTAGTATATTACTATATTGATTTCATTCCTTAAAGATTTTTAAAATTCCTATCTTTCCACAAATACCACATGGTTGCCTTCGGTATCAAGTTCCAAATTTCTGTACCTAGCTTTGGTTTTTCATAAACTCCCATGGCTTCAAAGCTTGGTTGATATTCTTAGGACGACACCAACTTATCTTAACAGCATTGATGAAAGCACTTGATTGATTTTTTGGATAATTTTGCATGTACGACTCTGAATCAGTGACTGGGAATGAAATAAGCAATCACATACCTGTGAAGAGATGGTGATTAGTTCTGCGGAGTTATTATTTGAGTTTGATAGTTGTTAATTTTGATTTGGTTGTTTGTATGCTAAACACAACTTCATGGAATTTTCTTTTTCTTGTGTCTACACTAATGTTATATTTTCTTTCACTGAATATATAGACATTGCGTTACCGACTTCAAAAGGAAAGTGAAGCAAATGGTGTTGCTGCTCATTTTCTAATGATTGACAGGTTTTCTTTTAGTCCCAAATTTCATGTTATAGGATTTGTGTTACACTGTATTTGTCTACATGATCTCTTTACACCACTACTTGTAGTTAATATGAAGATTCACAATGGATAATTTTTGTTAAAAGTTCTACTTACTACGTTCATCATAACTACCCAAAATGATCATTTTCTGAAACTTCTAACTCCAGCATCTGCTTGTTGAAATTGAATGCTAACTTGATAAGCTAGATTCATAACTTGGTTTAACCAATAGTGGTTAAGGTTCAGGGCAGGATGATTTTTGAGTGAAGTTGAACTATATGATGTAGGGATGTCTCCTGAAGAACATGAGAACTTTGATCATTTCGTGTGGGCCGAACGGAGTTTTTTTTTTTTGAGCCAAGGGAAAACATATTCCATTAATAAGTGACAAAGTCACAATGATACAAGGATGATAATTCTTATTTCTCTCCTCTGAAGACTTCATGAGAGTTACATACCTTTAAATGCAAAGTGCCTCATGAAGGGAAAGAAATTGGACAAGACACAGACACAATGATCCTAAAGATCGAGAATAAAAAGACCCTAAAGGTCGACAAGAAGATCCTATAGATCGTGAAATGGGACCCTAAAGGTCTGACAAAAAAAACTGGAAAAAAACTAAAATAACCACTGCCGCTATCGCCGGAAAACCGTCACCGGAGAACCGCCACAATAACGAAATTATTATACTATTAATACAAATAAACTCAAAATGTGACAAAATAACTGGAAGAACCACCGCCGCTGACACCGAAAACCGACGCCGTCACCGGAAAACCGTCGCCATCACCAGAAAACCGTCATCGGGAAACCGCCGCCCACACCGGAAAACCACCACCATCATAGAAGAACTGTCAACACTAAATCCCAGAACCGCCATCACCACGCCATCACCGTAATCACACTCATTTCCTATTGTTCATCTTGTGCGAGTTATATGATAATCTTTTCAGTCCACAGGATGCTTGTACTTTCATTTTCATAAACATTAGTCTGAAATCTCCATTCTTTTCCTTCAATATTCCCCAAAAATGCAATACCAATTCAACAAGTGTCTTCTCGAATACATCTGCATTTGATATGTAGAAAACAACAACCACTCCGGCAGTGAAGACAGCCGACAATTTGATCTTTGCACCGAACACTCCATGATTGTATAAACTTAACAAAATTAACCCTGATCCTTAGTAACGGTTAAGGAGAAGACGAACGGAATTGCCATAAGATGAACGGAGGGTATTGAAATTACCAAAAAGAGGATTATCGTTGGTTGAATTTAATTGTTGTAACATTATAAGATGCATCTATTGTCCATGTTAGGGAGAGAATAACAAGAGGAAGAATCCAAGAAGAATAGATAATTGATGATCTTGTTGATGAGGATGATGCCATTTCTTTAGAATCTAGAGAGAGATAGAAAACTATATGAAGGATTGGTTTTGATTCATAAGTATCTCTCACATTAGGAGAAGCTATTAATGGAGGGAAGCCTAACACACAATGAAAACGAAAAGGGGATCCGGCGAAGGTGGGCCGAACGGAGTTATATAGAAGAAACAGTTTATTAGTATCTTTCCTCAATGTTATGTTTTTTTTATTGTCCAAGTCTCACTGTTAGTGCCTATATGTAACTCCCTTTTGTTTTTCTGTCATTTTCATTCTTGTTACTTCTAGTATTTTAATTTTGTTGTGTTTTCCATCTCTAGGACCCTGGTCCTTCTGCCTTAGGTAAAAGTTCTTTCGGCGCATCGCTGATTTTTCCCTATATAACAATGTGACTGTTGGGTTATCTGCTGTTGACATAGTTCCAAGGTGTTTACGCTAAAACTTAAACTAAACCAAGAAAGTGTCCAGTCATAAACTAATATGTAGTTTTTTAACCTGGTTACTAAATTTATGAAGGAAATAACAAGGAACAATTTAGCATGTTTTCCTCTTCTTTTAGTCTTTTCAGCTTAACTAGTTGTTGGGATAGAGTTTACTAGGTCTACACTTCCATGATTGATTATTTATTATTAGGTAATCAACTTATTTTGGAATTGATATTCTCCAGCATTGGTGCATTTTATTGGGCTGATCGAGCTTCCACTACTCTGCCTGTAGGAGGTGAAAACAGGTAAAAGTACTCATTTTCTTACACGTTTATTTCTTTTACTTTTTCATCAAATTTTATGAAATTCTGTGATAATAAGGTGTTATTATGACCATCTTGTAATTTGTAAGCGAGGCGCAGTTTGGTATTTGGTTTAAAATCTTCGAGGGTGTTCTCGTGCTATGATCCAGTTTACTCGTTGAATCCTTATAAGTGGGCTGTGGGCATATTTGCTTGCACCTTTCTGTTTTCAGGATTTAGGTTGATAGAGACCCTCCTTTGACATCTCATTTCTAGTTTTGCTCTAGTTAGCTATAAATTTCAGTATCGATTGTTCAGTTTGTTGCTAGGATGACTGGATGAGTTTCTTCTTACACAATTTACTATTGTTTTAATATATATATAGTATATAGTATATACCATTCAATTTTAAGCATTGCAGTTGTGATCAGCTTCTCTCTTCTACCTCTTTTTCTGTACTTGTGTTTTTAAAATTGTATAGGAAAAGCTTGTCTCTTCATAGTGTGGTAGAAACTGTTGTTCAGGAAATTCGGAAGCTTCTACAAATGCAACCTATGCTTCTTCTTGCTACCAAGTCAACCATTTTTGGGGATGGATTAAGTGAACACAAAAGGTTAGTAGGGAAATTGTTTCATTACTCTTGTTTCTAAATAATAAAATTGTGATAGCTTCAACCTATATAACTATATAGAGAACAATATCGCGAGCAGAGTTTGTTTCATTAGTTCTTGTTTGCTGTCTTTGTTGTTCTATCAGTTTTAGTATTCAATTTTGCGGGATTGTGGTGTATAGCTTAATATGTTTTTTTCCCTTTCACAAGATTTTCTTATTCTTATTTTATTCCAAGTACAATTCTAGAATAAAGTGTACTTTTAAGTTTAACTAATGAAGATTTTTGAAAATAGTTCTTTCAGTAAATGGTCACGGCAAGATACCTCCAAGACTATTGATGGAAGCCAAAAGAAACACTCATATCGTGAATACATGCCTTCCGTTTGGCAGGTAAGTGACAAGTGACAATTAATTGCGCATATTTCTTTTTTAGATTAACATCATCTCTATCCTTGTTGGCACTGGCTTAAACCCTGAAACCTAAACCCTTCAACTAGGTAAGTATATTGGGAAATCAAATACAACTCGTACTAATGTATCTTATTCTTGCAGCAATTTATTACACACAGGATACTTGTACAAGTTTCAGGTTTGAAACTTCCATCAAACTTTTATTAATTTTATGTTAACTTCATTATATATAATACAGGAAATTCAGTTTTCGCCGAAGTCCTGTTGGTCTTGGTTAAAAACACATTTTTTTAGGCTTGGACTCCCTACGAGAATCTGTATAAACTCTATAAACTGTGCAAACTATAGCAAACCTTTCATACTATGTGCGAAGTTATACCAACTTTACTTTGTGCAAACCTAACCTAAGGAGATGGAGCAAAACCCTAAAGGAATATTAATGGATATCCCATCCTACTGTTATTACTGAATTGCAGGTGATGATCTTCGGAGCAGCAACAATGAATATCAATCAACATTTTTGTGTGAATGGTTGCTTCCATCACTAAGTTTCTGCGACAAATTTCACGTTTCAGATGTAAGAACATAAATACCTAAATGTTAAGATTCATTCTTTTCACAATTCAATAACTTTTTGAACTCTGATCCGTTTCTTGCTTATGTTGTCATGTCCTTCAGGCAGGTCTCTTCATGGTTGCTTGAGCTCATTTCTGCAGCATTGAGTCTAGCTGGTACTTGCCTAATCTTTTATATGATTTTAGATTCCTAGGCTTACTTGTTTAATTGACTTCGTACAAATATTAGCATATGGTTTGAGCTAAACTAGTAAAGAATAGAATATATCTGTTTAACTCGGTAAACTAGAGATGACGGTTTTTCATTATATATTTTAGCCAAGTATTTTAGATGTTCTGTAAGTGCAATTTGGGTTGCTACATATGGATTTTACGTTTACACTCAACTTACACTCGTTTAGACAAGTCAGACGTGTCAAAAACTCCAAAAATAAAAAGAAAAATCGACATTCTAATAGCTAACTCAAACCCCATTCTGATTCACCATTTCAAACTTGTGTTTGACAAAAAACCGAAACCTAAGTTAGTTTGAAGACTTTTTTGTAAATGTTAGCGTACTAAAAGGGTATCAATCCATATCTCAAATCCATAATTTGGTAATAAAAAACTTGTCAACAAAAAAATAAGCTATATTCTTTTTGGCTTGTTCGTTTTTCCAACGAGCAATGCCATCTATTATCTGATAGAGAGATTACGCGTCTTTACTGTAAGAAATTCAACCATTATTGCATAACACGTTTCAGATATTATGTATTTTTGTTTCTCCATTAGGTATAACGAAAGCTCATTAAAGTGTATAAAGTAAATGGTATTAGTAGTATGATGTGTTCATAAGTTGTATTATATTTATGAATGTCACTCTCTATAATATTCTTTTTTGAAGTATAAGATTCTTTGACTTTTATGTTCATTTCATTGGATGACTTCATTTTTTTGCTCTCAAATGATTTATCGTACATTTGTTTAAGATTGAGAAACAAAAAGACTGTCATTTTCATCCTCAAGACTCGGGCGACCTTGTCCCCCGAGTCACGCCTTCCATTATACTTATATATATATATATATATATATATATAATATACTTGTGGATATATCTGCCTCAAATTGTCACCATAGACTTTTGGTTATGAAGTTTCAAGTTTGTAGATTTTGAGATGGTGATTCTTATGATTATATTTGTTTGGAAAGTTAGTTGTTAGACTTAAACCCCTCTATCCCCTTCATCACCTCAATCGTATTCGGTTGAACATGACACGACTTCACTCTAAATACGGCCAGTACTATATAGGCTTTTTATTTTTGGAGACTTTTGGAATACAAATATATCTCAAGTGGCTTGAATGGTCTACATATTCTTGATATATCAAAATCAAATGATGTATGATGTTAAATGTTTGAGTAAATTGCAATCAAAATTAATTCCTTCTTTGAATGCACAACCATAAAGTCAAAATGTTGAATTGTCAATAATTTTTCATAGTTTCTTTTTTATATTCATTTATTATATATATACTAGCTTGATAACCAATTAACCACTTATAACCCTATATTCTTATTTATTTTAGGTTTTGATATTATGAACCTATTCGCAATATTGAAAGTAACAAATTGTGTACAAAGACATAGGAATACGAGATAAAACTCTATTATATTTTGTAGGATTTTACATTATCATCTTAAAAGATAACCAATGTATTATTTATTTTCGGTGTATACAAAGTACAATGTCAAAGTATCGTTGGTTTTGCTAACAAGCAAATTTTTCTACTCTTAAAAAAGAAGTTGTGTTGTCATGAAAGGGAGAAGAAACAAAATGGCATCATGATCCATGAATGTATGATTTTCAATTTCGGGAAATCCCTATTTTCCTTTTCCAAATGAAGGGTAATAAAATTGGCAAATTAATGAAGATGAGCCAATAATCTACTTTACTTATTCAAAGAGAAAATAATCTAATTTATAAGGAGTTTACAAGAAAATGATCCAATGGCGAGGAGAATTCATTTTAGAGTTATTTCCTTATTAGCCCCTACTTTGCGATCAGCTTCCTTTTTGACCCCTTATTTTTTATAAATTCGAATTTCATCTTTTTTTTAATATAAATGCCATAACTACCCTTCTTATAAATATATTCTTAAAATAAAATTAATAAATAAACATCTCTCTCCACCTCACTTCCAACTCACCTCTCTTTCCACCTCACTTCCAACTCACCTCCCTTTCTACCTTACTTCCAACTCACCTCTCTCTCCACCTCACATCTCTCTCCACATCACCTTTGTCTTCTGTGACGAAGGTCGCTGGCCGTAAAAATTTTTGGTCGGCGACCTTCAAACATAAACTTTTTTCCTCCGTCTCTCTCTTTGTCTAAACACTCCGACAAAGGGGTTTCCCTTCGCCAGAGTGTTTAGAGAGAAAGAGAGGAAAGAGTGTATTTTTTAATGTTTGAGGCCGGAACATTTTCCGGTCGATGACCTTCGCTAGAGAAGAGAAAAGTGAGGTCGGGAGAGAGGTGAGGTGGAGAAAAATGTTTTTTAATTAATTTTATTTTAAAAATATATTTATAGGAAGGGTAGTTATGACACTTACATTAAAAAGTGGGTTAAGTTTGAATTTATAAAAAGTAGGGGGTAAAAAAAAACTGGTCACGAAATAGGGGGCCAAAAAAGAATACCTCTTCATTATATGTAGTTATTTGAAAACTCTATACATGGTCAAAGTTTGCAGAAAAAAAGTTAAAATGGATAATTTGTCACATCTAATTTCCAAACTATTTTGAGTTCATCTAACCTAAGGTCTTCCTTAAGAACACTTGCTAGAAAATACTGTTTTGTTTCTTTTGCAAATACTAGTAATGAGGAAAGAAAAGTACAAGGAAGTATAAAAGGGAAAAAAAAAGTGACAATTTACTTTAATAGAGGAATGTTTTAAACACTTAATTACGGATACGTGTGAGAGGTGATTAAGGCTTAATGTAAATGGAATACCATGAGAATCTACCATATATGAATCAAAGTGTAAGAAAGATCCCATGATTAACTACTTTGTGTTCTTTTAATTGTTTTTTTGTGTAAAATTTATTCAACTTAGGCGGCTCCTACCCACAAGTCAACCAAAACGTATTTATGGATCACCACCACCCAATTTAAATTTTAAGGTCTCACAATCAATCAAAATCACCATCTTAAGACCTAGTAGACTTTTTCATCTAATTAAGATTCAAAGATTCTCTTAATTCCTTTCATTCTTAATATAAAGGACCAACCTTATTGACAATATAAAGCCTCAAAACTCACCAATATCTTTCACTGAAAAACTTCCAGGAACAACAACCCACCACAATCACCACCACCACCACCACCACCTAAAAGAGCCATGACGACGGTGATACCCATAGGGTACCAAAACACGTCGGCCTCGGGACCGGACTGGTTAAACAAAGGAGATAATTCATGGCAAATGACAGCAGCAACCCTAGTTGGTTTACAAAGTGTACCAGGGTTAGTAATCCTATATGGAAGTATTGTGAAGAAAAAATGGGCAGTAAATTCAGCTTTCATGGCTTTATATGCCTTTGCTGCTGTTTTAATATGTTGGGTAACTTGGGCTTATAAAATGTCATTTGGTGATAAACTTTTACCATTTTGGGGTAAAGCTGGTCCAGCTTTAGGTCAAAAATTCTTAATCAGACAAGCTAGAGTACCAGCATCAACTCAATTTTTCAGCAATGGAGAAGTTGAGACAGGGGTATTAGCTCCATTTTTTCCGATGGCTTCGCTTGTTTACTTTCAATTTGTTTTCGCTGCGATTACTTTGATATTGTTGGCTGGTTCTTTATTGGGTAGAATGAATTTTAAAGCTTGGATGGTTTTCGTACCACTTTGGTTAACTTTTTCTTATACAATTGGTGCTTTTAGTTTGTGGGGTGGGGGGTTTCTGTTTCATTGGGGTGTTATGGATTACGCTGGCGGTTATGTTATTCATCTTTCTTCCGGTGTCGCTGGTCTCACCGCCGCTTATTGGGTTAGTCTCTCTCTCTCTCTCTCTTTAGAACTTCTACCCGTCCCTAATGACCATACTATTTCTTCCTAGTGTCAAGCTCATATTATCTTAATTACGAGTTTAATGTCCATTATTAACTTAAAGTTGTTTAGTAAGTTATTCATTGATTGGACAATTTCTTTTCAAAATACCCAAACTAGGGATTACTTTGAATTGGTTGAAGTAAGAAGTAGAGGTCAATTTTGATTTCTGCAAGAATTTTATTTTTTCAACAACGTATTTTGGACACGGAAAACAGCTTCTGGATTTGCGTAAGCTATGTCCGAACAAATATTTATGATATAGAGTTTGACACCCCTCTGCACGTACAACTCCCTCACATGAGAGGATTTTCAAATTCAATAGGTCGATTTTGTCTGCATCCAATACACCTACTATCCGGTTCAATGTGAGAGGGTTGTGTGTATGCACGTATGCTATTTTTCTTATAAAAAAAAGTCTTATATCGATGAATTTCGAAACTCTAAGTAAGGTAATGTTTGCTTGTTTATCTTTTCAATTTTCAAAGTTTTAGGCATTTGGGTGTAAGTCATTTCCATTTGACTCATTCGTATCCAATCCGTTAATATTCTTAGTTTGACATAAAATAAGTCTAACTAGAATAACTGACAAATATGAAATAACTTAGAACCAAAAAGTTCCTAATCAATGAATCCGATAGGACAAGTAAAATCCCACAATTTTTTAGTCAAAACTCTTCATGAATATGATGTTGTTTTTGTAGGTTGGACCGAGATTGAAAAAGGACAGAGAGAGGTTCCCACCAAACAATGTCTTATTGACATTAACAGGTGCGGGTTTATTATGGATGGGTTGGGCTGGTTTTAATGGCGGTGCACCGTACGCAGCAAACCTAGTCTCATCAATGGCAATATTAAACACAAACATTTGTGCAGCAACAAGCCTTCTAGTTTGGACATGTTTAGATGTCATCTTCTTTGAAAAACCTTCTGTTATTGGAGCTGTTCAAGGCATGATCACTGGTCTTGTTTGTATCACTCCTGGGGCTGGTATGTCATTAATTTCTTGTATTATTATGTTTCGTCTTAAGTAAGTCCGGAAAAGAAATTCACAATATTTTTCTGTAACAATTCTATCGTGCCTGAATCCTATGTTTGACTTAGGCTTGAACAGTACTAGGTTAGCTTTAGATAATTCATTTTTATTAGTACTTTTTTTGTGCACAACTCAACATAAAAATCTCAGTGAAATATACACGTTCCAATCAGGTGTAGCTTTCAGGCATACTATACTTCTTGCTTATCAAGTTGAGCATTTTTCAACAAAAAAAATTGACTCGAGCATATTATATATTATATGCCCGAAACCTATACTCAATACGGGCATTAATGTTTCTTTAAGATTTTTATGCCCTGCCATCAAATTGCCACCCTAAATTTCAATGCAACTGGCCGCTAGATGAAAACTTCCTAGGTTTTACTTCGTAGTCATTAGGTTCCGTACAATAATTCTATTGAAACTATTCTTTTTTTTTTTACAAATTTTTTTATGAAAAGAATCTAGGTCTGTGCATCCCATGTATTTTGTAAGGTACGGAGATCCAATAATATCGGTAATAAGTATAAACTAATATAGTTTTTCTTTGATTATTTCAACAGAAGTAATGTACTTTGAAATGATATTTTGGGTGGGGTAAATCTAGACATTAAATGTCTTTTATTGTGTGAGAAGACCATATAGTCAGTAGTACTTAGGTTTTTGTCTTTTTGAAGACTCAAGTCAGTCAACACAAGCAACTTCTTGTGATTGATTTCCAAAGTCTTTGAGGTGTACTAGTCTTCTGGGTAGGTCTCTCATAAAGTAAAGATAACAACTGCTCAAAGGCTTAGCAATAGTGGGGCTGAGAATTAAAATAATTTAGTACTACATTTTTTTCATTTTCACATTTACTTGGAACAAATAAAATTTTAGGGTAAGGTCCAAAAATGGGCTGAAAACGAACATAAATAACCTTACGTCTTTTACTGTTTAATTTTCAAGCAACTTAGTTTGTGGTGTGTACTAAAACAAATTGTTTCTACACATATCTACCTTTTCACTAAACATGTTAACATATTAACAATTCATTTGTGTATTTGCTCGAAGAAAATTTAGAAAAATGGATTTGTTACCAATTTTTTTAAGTTAAGTTTAGGCCTCAAACTCATTATATTTCTTTTTTTTTTGGACTTGTCAACCACCAACCCTTCCAAAATCCTCAAACTTTTTTGCTTGTTTGCTTGTGAAGATAAATTAGGCCCCTTTTATTTCAAAGTTAGGTTCATAATAGAAGCTATGGGTGCAGTAATAGATAGGACTCTTAATTGTCCTCTGCTTATTTTCTCTCTAACTCTCTATGCCCGTGTCTTATGTGATACCCAAATTATGAACCCCAAATAATGTCGGAGTTGGCTGCTTTAGACCTAGACTGTCCGACTCTGTCTCGGGACAAAAGAGTCGCGACATAACTACAATCTATATGAATGTAAGAGTATCTTTCTCCAATATATCACTTGTTAAATTGAAATATCTAGTTAACATTGACAGATTGACTACCCATTCTTTCCATTAATTTATAACTACAACCTATACATATGTTAATTTTCTAGGTCTTGTCCAAGCATGGGCAGCAATAGTGATGGGAATTCTCTCAGGAAGCATACCATGGTTCACTATGATGGTTGTTCACAAAAAATCAAAATTACTTCAATCCATTGATGACACACTTGGTGTCTTCCATACTCATGCTGTTGCTGGTTATCTTGGTGGGCTCACTACTGGACTTCTCGCCGAGCCGGAATTATGTGCATTGTTCTTGCCTGTAACTGGCTCAAAAGGTGCATTTTATAGAGGCCCAGGAGGAATGCAATTCTTCAAACAAATAGTTGGAGGTTTGTTTGTTATCGGATGGAATATAATCGTAACTACGATTATATGTTTATTGATTAGGTTAGTGATTCCTCTTCGAATGCCCGAAGAACAATTGTTGATTGGAGATGATGCTGTTCATGGTGAAGAAGCTTATGCTCTTTGGGGTGATGGAGAGAAATATGATTGGTCTAAACATGGAGTTCATCATTCTGAGGATACTACACATCATACTAATAACAATTTTGCCACTGGGGTTACTCAGCTTGTCTAGTGCTAATAAACCTAGGTTTTAGTTTTATGTTGGTCTTGTGGATTAAGGAAATTAAACATTGTTGTTTGTTATGTTCAAATGTAGGAAGAATAAGAAGTTCTAAAAAAAACTATTACCTATTTCTCTTGTTTTAATATTGAAGATTTCTTTTTATAAAATTTGTTTAAATGTGGTTTGTCATGTGTTTTTAGGTCTTTAATTAGTTTCTTTGATTCTATTTTAGAGTACGAAATTATGTTTTTCTTAATTCTCTTTCTGCAAGGTCTTTTGTTCTTCATCGCCTCTAGACAGTTCATTCTATTGTGATAGTCTTACTATTTGGAAGAACGTCAGTGATATTAGTTACATGTTCATGTTGAATTTCAGGAAGCACTTTACCTTTTTAAGTATACAACAGATTATTCGTGAAGATTAATATTTTATGCAAAGCTTAACCTAGGCCTCGAAGACATATAATACTGAGCGTAATATAGGTTACTGATGAAGTTCGGGTCGTAACACACACAGCTCTAGGGATAAGTGTCTGATCAAGAATATAGTAGTCTACATAAACATAATATAATTTGGAGAGGAAATGAGAGAATTTTAATTAGTTAGGCTGTTGAGAGAGAAATTAGAAAGATTTAGGAGAGTGGGTTCGTTATTTCGATATCTACCACGATTTTCTACTGTAAAGTTGAGAAAATTGGTAGTTTCTATGATGTAATCAGTGGGAGAAAAAAATTACAAGAGAAATGGATATCTGGGTAGTAGATATTCTAACCAATTTTGACTGATTTACATAGATTCTATTTACATAAAAAATATTTTATATCATCCGTCGGATGGGTGCCCAACCAAATCTCTAAAATAAAATGGACGGTTAAACTTATCACCCAACTATTTTAATATAATAGATTAGTAAAAGGCTAATTTTGTCATTACCTAGGACAACTCACGAGTGATCCGTTACAAAAGAACAGCTAGATCCTAAGAATCTTCTTTTACCTTCCCAAGTTAAGATTCTTTCTTTAACCTTAAAACAAGAATCCCCCTTGATTCGCTCCATACTCATTGAAAACTACACCTAATAATAACAATATTTTCATATTCTTGTTCACCCAACATTAATATGAGTGAACAAACACAACATTATCTAAGTCATCAGTTACAAACACTAGAACAGCTTTTCTCACCCACGTCAAGTACAAGTGAAACAAAATAAAACCCTAAGTCAAAAACTGAAATTCTGTCTGTTAATAGTACTATATTAATTACTTAATTGAAAAACAAAATGGGAGATTTTATAGGGCCCCTCATTTTTGTTAAAAGGCCTCCCCTTAGTGATAATTTAGCAAGTAAAATGGTTCATGGGGAGCCTTATAAAACTTCCCAAACAAAATATTAACCATACAAAATTCCAGCTTCACAAACCCTGGATCCAGATTCCAAAAAGATTCATTATGTCTCTCTCCAGAATCTCTTTCTTTCTCTATCTATAAAAACTTCTAAACCCCCATTCTCTTTTTCAATCTAAATACTCATAATTTCCATTTTCTATCTCTCTCTCTCTCTCTGTCTGTGGAGTCAAAGAAATTAGGGCTAGTTTGTGGGGGCATGGCAGCAAATGTTGTTCCAGTTGCATACCAAGGAAACACATCAGCCTCAGTACCAGACTGGTTAAACAAAGGAGACAATGCTTGGCAACTAACAGCAGCAACCCTAGTTGGTTTACAAAGTGTACCAGGGTTAGTAATTCTATATGGAAGTATTGTGAAGAAAAAATGGGCAGTAAATTCAGCTTTCATGGCTTTATATGCATTTGCTGCTGTTTTAATATGTTGGGTAAGTTGGGCTTATAAAATGTCTTTTGGTCACAAACTTTTACCCTTTTTAGGTATGCCTGGTCCAGCTTTAGGTCAAGAGTTTTTAGTTAAACAAGCTATAGTACCTGAATCTACACAATATTATCATAATGGAGATATCGAGACAGCCGTTATCGCTCCGTTTTATCCGATGGCTTCGCTTGTTTACTTTCAATTTGTTTTCGCTGCAGTTACTTTGATATTGTTGGCTGGTTCTTTATTGGGTAGAATGAATTTTAAAGCTTGGATGGTTTTTGTACCACTTTGGTTAACTTTTTCTTATACAATTGGTGCTTTTAGTATTTGGGGTGGTGGGTTTTTGTTTCATTGGGGTGTTATGGATTTCGCCGGTGGTTACGTTATTCATCTTTCTTCTGGTATAGCTGGATTTACCGCCGCTTATTGGGTACGTAATTTTCTCTTTTGTGATTCATTATACCGCCAGAGGGCCCAGATCGAACGAAAGAACCTAAACTTACAATTTTTTCTTTATATGATGTGATTTTTAGGTTGGACCAAGATTGAAGAAAGATAGGGAGAGGTTCCCACCAAACAATGTATTGTTAACATTGACAGGGGCAGGACTATTGTGGATGGGTTGGGCTGGTTTTAATGGTGGTGCTCCTTATACATCAAACCTTGATGCATCCATGGCCATTTTGAACACCAACATTTGTGCTGCCACGAGCCTTTTAGTCTGGACTTGTTTGGATGTCATCTTCTTCAACAAGCCTTCTGTCATTGGAGCTGTTCAAGGCATGATCACTGGTCTCGTTTGCATTACTCCCGGTGCAGGTAATCACGTAGTCTAACCCTAATGCGCTGCAAATTTTTTTGTATGTACATACATGTCTGTATTAGTGAGGATGTTATATATTGCTGCTTATCTTGACCTAAGCATGCAGTTGGGGTCGGGAATGGCTCGGCCTACTCCGGTACTCCCATTCCTATCAACAAGTTACTACGGTGGATGCCTTATGCAAATGTAATAATAGTCTCATATAGGGAAAGAGTACTACAGTAACCAAAAATATAATATCGCTGCCAATTGATTTTGAGTTGAATTTGAATGTCGACAAACTTAACACAATATAGAGCTAGACCCGCATAACATGCCCAATGGTCGCTACACCTGTTTCACGTCACTAACAAAAAGACACATGTTAATCTCAAACAAATCCCACACCCGAGGGAGAGTTTGAGTGTTGTCCCACATAGATAGAGGCTACTCTCATAATGAATTATATAGTATATAACTCTTTTTCACTCTTTGACGATTAGTTTTTAGTTTTTTTGTTGAAAGGATTAGTTTTTAGTTGGATGTCGACAAACTTAACAGGTAATACTTAAGTTTTTCAAGATCCTTCCCATATAAACATTCATGTTATGAAATTTTTTGGGAGGGAAACTCCTTAGATAAGAACTATAAGTCTATGACTTCCTATGGGCATTGGATCTAGATCAATTGAATATGCAATTCATTAATTAGTATGAAAATGTTGAAGTACTTTCTAATCTAACCCTACTTTTGACCTACACATGTGACACTTTAAAGATTTTGCATTATCTTAAATGTGAAAACTTGGTGTGAAGGTTGAAGGATCTTGTGAAGAATTTTCAAATTGACATCGTCTAATATAATTACTTGCTTTTGCCGACAAGTAAGATGGTTTAAAAAGAATATGTCCTTTTTGCAATATTTCAATAGGCTGGAGATGAATTCTACAACATTCAATGTTTTTGTATAAAATACGTATCTCAGAGTTCAATTTGTAGCTAGATGACTAGGGAACAATTCAAATTTTTCGTATGGTACAAACTATTTTCTGAACATGGGCTATCCCCAACCACCCCATGTTGCTTGACAGGCCAATATAAGCGCCAAATCCACTCAAAAGACCTAGCTAGCAAATATGAAGACAAATAGTTAGGTTAACCAAAACTTCGGTTTCACATCAATGACTAAATTGGCAATTCATCATTTTAGGTCTTGTTCAAGGATGGGCAGCTATAATAATGGGAGTTCTCTCAGGCAGTATTCCATGGTTCACTATGATGGTCATTCACAAGAAATCCACATTACTTCAAAAGGTTGATGACACACTCGGCGTCTTTCATACCCACGCGGTAGCTGGTATTCTAGGAGGTATCCTGACTGGTTTATTTGCTGAGCCTGAACTATGTGCATTCTTCTTGCCTGTCACAAACTCTAGGGGTGCAATCTATGGTGGATCGGGCGGAATGCAACTTGTAAAACAGATAGTTTCAGCGGGTTTTATCGTGGTTTTGAATGTTATTGTGACCTCAATCATATGCTTGTTGATTAAGTTGGTTATGCCACTTAGAATGTCTGAAGAACACTTGATAGTAGGGGATGATGCTGCTCATGGTGAAGAAGCTTATGCACTGTGGGGAGATGGTGAGACTTATGATGAGTCAAGACATGGATGGTATTCTGATGAAACTTTACATAAAAAGCAGGGAGATAATGTTGTTGGTATTCAACTTGCTTCTGTTTAGTCTCTTATCTCTCTCTTCCCTTTATTTCACACAAATATAGAACATATAGCAGTATTCATTTATATTTTCAGTTTTAGGGAGATGTATATAAGTACTTGCTTTCAATTATATGTTGGATTATGTAATTAGACTAGCTATAACTTGACTTTGATGTGAATTAGTCTTTATGTTTATAATTTCATTTAGGTTTACCTAGTCTAAAGATTGGCTCAATTCAACATTTATAATTTGGGTAGTTTTTAGGTCGATAGTTTAAGTAAATCAACCTTCTGCTCCATATCAGTTATCGCTTTTAAAGTGTATCAACTTAGTCATTTTTTTTAATAAAAAAAGTATATGATTACCTCGAAAAAAACAAAACAAACGCACGAGGTGTGAACATTGTCCTACATAGACAGAAAGATCCCATAAAACAATCGATTAAGGATTTTGAATTATTTTCTAGAAGGAAAATCGTTTTAGAGTGAGAAAGGGTGTGATAGGAAGTATTCCTGGAAAGTCCAAAATATGGACCCTAATAGTACAATAAGTCCACTGGTAACACAAAATAGGTCAAAAGGCAAAAAAAAATTATAAATTTTAAAGTGTATGAAATAAATTATTTTTGTATATACTATTTCTGGTGTTCAACAAAAAAGAAAAAATATACTATTTTTGGTGAGTCACCAAAAAAATTATTTTTGCAGGACATCGTTATCTTATTGTATTAAACAAAATGTAAATAATCATATACATTTTAGTGTTGAAGTTCACGCAATTTGATTTGTGTTACGTACAAAACAAATCTAGTCTTACACATATCTACATATTAACCAAACAATCAACCCATTAGCGATACATTTACATAATAGTACGAGACAAAAACAACTATTCATAAAAATTGGATTTTGTAAACTCAAGTTATTTTTTATTTTGGACTATTTGCCCACGAATCCTGGAGGAAAGGTAGATTTGAAAATTTTAACAAATTTTTTTATACAAATGTTAATTTTCTATTTTTTATTTTATTTATTTATTTACAAATATCTTGTAGGTTATCTGTGAAACTCGTGTTCACATCATTAGTGAGATTATAATTAATGCTTAGGAATCTCTGACAATTCTTAAATATTTTTCAACTCTAATGGTGAGACCACCAAAATTGAAGTGTAATTGATCAATCAATTTAAAGGGCTGAGAATTGACCATAGTCCAACTAAATTAAAAATTATCCTTTGGTCCATTTTCGAATAACGATTGAAGGAGGCTACTTTCACGGTCGAATTTCCTTTATTATCTCCATTGAGGAGATTCAAAAGAGGACGAAGAAGAAATTGTTAACTTTAAAAAGTTAAGAAAAAATATAAAGGGTACAGTTGGAATAAATTAATAAAATTAACTTGTAGTTAACAGGACGACTAACCAAGGAGGCTAAAAAGGTCATTTGGACAATTTTGGGGGGCCAAATGAAAATAGTTCTTCCAAAGAAAAATCAAAAGTTAGTTGGATCCTAGACCCCAACTTGTCTCACTCTCCACCCACTTGCTCTTTCCCGCTTTAATGTTTTAGAGAGAGAAAGGGAGAGAAACAGAGCTACATAAATAAGATTAGAAGGTAAACAAGTTTAGAGAGAGAGAGAGAGAAGAAATGATAATCCCTTCATCTTCATTCTTAATCTTCTTTCTCTACTCCCTTCTCTCCACAATTTCTTCTGCAGAAATCAAAATCGGTTCTACTCTCCTACCCACAACCCTAAACCCTTGGAAATCTCCCAATAACTCATTTTCTCTTTCTTTCATCCCCATTGATTCATCTTTCTCCCTCGCCATTTCCTTCTCAAATATCCCAATTTGGAAAGCTGGTGGTGATTTCGCCATTGTTGATTCAAATTCACGATTTGAGTTCCTCCCCAATGGTAATCTTTGTTTAATCAACGGTTCAGATGTTATTATTTGGCAATCCAACACATCAAATCTCGGCATTACTGTAGCAAACCTAGATGATTCAGGTAATCTAGCCCTAAAAAATGGTTCAACTACTGTTTGGTCTAGTTTTGATAATCCAACTGATACAATCTTACCTACCCAGAATTTCACAACATCTAAAACCCTAAAATCTGGGGTTTACTCTTTTAATCTTCTTAGTTCTGGTAATCTTACTCTTAAATGGAATGAAAACACCACTTACTGGAATTTAGGTCTAAATTCTACAATCAATTCCAACTTAATTTCCCCATATTTAACCCTTTCACCCACTGGAGTTCTCCAACTTAACGATTTTAATCTATCTAATCCTGTTAATTTGGCTTTTAGTAGTGATTATGGAGAAGGAAATGATACTTTTAGGTTTCTAAAACTTGATTCTGATGGAAACTTGAGAATTTACAGTTTTGATAATGGAAATTTATTTGAGAGATGGGCAGCTGTTCAAGATCAATGTCTTGTTTATGGATGGTGTGGTAATATGGGTATTTGTAGTTATAATGAATCAAAACCTATTTGTATTTGCCCATCTCGAAATTTCGATTACTTTGATCAAAATGATAGTAGAAAAGGGTGTAAAAGGAAAGTCGAAATTGAAAATTGTCCTACTGAGAAAGTTATGCTAGAATTAGACAATACTAAATTCCTTACATACCAACCTGAGTTAACTTCTCAGTCTCTCACGGCCGCCGGGATATTAGCGTGCAAAACAAATTGTCTTCCCGATGATACTTGTACTGCATCGACTTCTCTAGCCGATGGTACGGGGCTTTGTTACATGAAAAGATCGAAAATCGTTAGTGGGTATCACTCTCCTGCCTTCCCTAGTACTTCTTATATCAAGGTTTGTGGACCGGTTATCCTTAATCCACCATTATTCGATCCAAATATGTTACCAAGTGGTAAAAGGTTTACCTTACGCAGATGGGTGATTGTTTATGTTGTTTTAATTACTCTTCTATGTTTGGTTTTGATGGGTGGTGTTATTTGGTTATGCTACTATAGAAACGACCGAAACCATGTTGGATTATCAGGGCAATACGCGTTAGTAGGGTATGCGTCTGTGGCTCCAATTCAATTTACGTACAAAGAACTCGAACGTTCGACTAAGGGATTCACAGAGAAGATTGGGTCAGGAGGTTTCGGTTCGGTCTACCGAGGAGTTCTTCCTAATAGGACAGTAGTTGCAGTGAAGCAACTTGAAGGGATTGAACAAGGAGAAAAACAGTTCAGAATGGAAGTATCAATTATTAGTAGTACTCACCATTTGAATTTGATGAGGTTAATAGGGTTTTGTTCTCTCGGTCGACATAGGTTGGTGGTTTACGAGTTCATGAAAAACGGGTCGTTGGATAATTTCATTTTCACTGCAGAAGAAACTTCAGGGAAGTCATTGAATTGGGAAACTAGGTTTAAAGTAGCACATGGAACAGCGAAAGGAATAACCTACTTACACGAAGAGTGTCGAGAATGTATCCTACATTGTGATATAAAACCAGAAAACATACTTTTGGATGAGAATTATAACGCCCGCATATCGGATTTTGGCCTCTCAAAACTCATAAACACAAAAAATCTACATCATTGGCGTAAAACATTGACAAGTCTTAGAGGAACAAGAGGATACTTAGCTCCAGAATGGGTAGCTAATCTTGCAATAACACCGAAATCAGACGTTTATAGTTATGGAATGGTGTTGCTAGAGATGGTAACGGGGCGAGTGTGGAAATATTTATAACATTGTTGACAAAAGACTAGTTGACCAGAACATAGATATGGAGCAAGTGATTAAGGCAATTCAGACAAGTTTTTGGTGCATTCAAGAGCAACCATCTCATAGACCAAAAATGGGAAAAGTAGTACAAATGTTCGAAGGGATTGCTCCTATAGAGAGACCACCCAGTTCCAAATGGATCAACAGAAGGGTTTGTTAACCCAAATGGCGGCACGAATTTCAGTGAAAATGCAATTTTTCTCACTCTTCTTCATCATCATCATCTTCATCAGTTCAAGCTTCATGAGGTTTATCATCTTTTTTTTTTTTTCTGAGACAAGAGGTGAACTATGAGTCTATGATTGCTGGTAAGAATCAGGAACTAGCCAGATATGGTTTTACAATTCTACTATAATTTGATATGTATATTATAGCAAGGTTAGAGAAGACTAGGAATGGGGATTTAATTCAGATCTTCACTGTTTAATTCAAGCCCTAAAATCAAATTTTGCAATGACTGATTTGGGGGATTTAAGTTACTTTTTGGGTATGGAAGTGGTTCGTGATGATCATACTTTAACATTAACACAACACAAATATACCATGGACCTTCTCGCTCGTTTTGGTCTTTTAGATTCGAAACCTGTTACTACTCCGGTTATCACAGGAAAGAAGTTATCTAAATTTGATGGCACTCGTCTATCTGATCCTCAAGAATTTCGAAGTTTGGTGGGAGCTTTACAATATCTCACTCTCACTAGACCAGACATTGCATATTCTGTTAATCAAGTGTCTAAGTTCATGCATCAACCAACTTCTGTTCACTGGATTGCGGCAAAACGAATCCTTCGTTTTCTAAAAGGTTCCATGAATACCGGTCTTCTTCTCAGATCGGCGACTGATTTTCCGTTACTTGGCTACTCCGATGCCGATTGGGCCGGATCTCCAGATGATCGAAGATCAACCACAGGATCTTGCATATTTTTGGGACCGAATCTGATTATGTGGACCTCTAAAACTCAGCCAACTGTTGCAAGGTCCTCCACGGAGGCTGAGTATAGGGTCGTGGCCCACACGAGCGCCGATATAATATGGTTACAAAATTTGCTCAAGGAATTGGGCTTTTCTACCCACACTCCTCCTGTTGTTTACTGTGACAACCTAAGCACAACCTACTTAACCGTCAACCCTGTCTTACATTCTCGAACACGTCATGCAGCCAGCGATTTTCACTTCGTTCGTGAAGGGAAGCTTCTTGTTCATTACTTACCAGGGGATTCTCAAGTTGCTGATCTATTCACAAAAGGTCTTTCATCTTCTCGGTTTCAAGAGTTGTCCTTCAAGCTCTCTCTTGTTAACCGACGATCGGCTTGAGGGGGGGTGTTAATCAAGTGTTTCTAACTTAGTTTATCAATGTAATTAACTTAATTGAGATTTACTCCTTTATGTAAAAAGGATAGAATTGTAATTGTACTTCTTGAGATAATTCTATAAATACAATTCTCTTGCCCTAGTTAGGGCAACTTGAGCTAAAACATTTGCATTTAGTTCCCATAATTAGATATATATATATATATATATATATATATATATATATATTTTTTGTTGAGGGAACTAACAAACTACAAGAAAGAAACCTAGTTACAACTTCAAATCACGATTCATGCTAGCCTTCGAGTTCCACGTTCGTTTGACCCCTTGTTTTCTCCCCCACTTAGCTAATGCATCGGCTGAAATATTAGTCTTTCTCGGACTATAGTGGAATTGGATTAGCTCGAAGTTATTACAGAGAGCTTTGATTTGCGCCATATGCTGCAGAGATTGCCAGTTGATGGTCTTGGTGCTATCGTGGATGTGGTTGATCAGATTGTTATTGTCACTTTCGACGATGAGGTGAGCTATGGAAAGCTCCTGGGCCCATTGCACTGCCTTCAGTATCGCCAAACTTTCGCATTCTTCTGCCGTCTGACCTCTAATGGTTTCCGCCTTAGCAATGATGAAGTCTCCCTTCGGATCGTGAATAATACAGCCTATACCCGCCGGGTCTGTGTATTTTATGAAGGATGCATCTACATTCATTTTGAGGAAAGGTTGTGGTGGTGGTTGCCATGTCGGGTGAGCGGCCATCTGTTTAGGTATATGAACATCTTGGATAATGGTAGAGTAGCATTGAATCTTCCTTATCAGTTGTGAGGGCGTGCTGTCATTTTTACCAAAACATTTGTCGCATCTTGCTTTCCAGAGGAACCACATAATTTTGCCGAGCAGCGTCATGGTTTGATCGTCAAGGGAAGACCAACTCTTTATCCAATCTAGCACCGAAACTAGACCGTCAGTTCTTACATGGAAATGGAACCAAACTGCTCTCGCGAAATTGCAGTGCAGCAGGACATGTGCCAGTGTTTCTCGTTCCTCACAAAACACGCATTTGTAGTTGCTTCCGATATATTTTCCGATTTTGTCTTTAACTGGAAGACTAGTAGTGCAGCACTTCCAAAGGAAGAGTTTAATTCTAGGGATGGTTCTTATGTTCCAAATAAATGACCAGTCGATAGGAGCAACTTCCCTATCGTCAGAAAAGAGGTAATTGTACATAGATTTAGTAGTGAATTTACCTGAGTTGGTCAGCGTCCATATCATAGTGTCATCCGTGGACTGATGAAGGTTAATACTTAAAATAGCTTTGCAAGTTTCCTCATTGAAAAATCGCTGAATCAAAGTCTCATTCCATGCATTATCAGATATCAATTGGTTCACCGTAATGAAGGGGCAGTTATAGAGGTTAGGATTAGGAGGTTTATGGTTAGGAATCCAGTAGTCATCCCAGATGTTAACGTTGGTTCCTTTGTTGACATCCCAAAAGGTGAGAGTGAAGGTTTTACTGAGAGGGTCTGCCAACGATTTCCAAAACCATGAGTGGTTTTGTTTAGGTGCAGAGGGTTTGGGTGCTTTCGGGTAATATTTAGCTTGAAGAAGACGGGCCCAAGGAGCATTGGGACATTTGAGTAGTCGCCACCCTAGTTTGCAAAGGAAAGCTTCATTATCAAGAAGAGGCTTCCGAAGGCCGAGACCTCCAGATTTTCGAGGGCGACAGATGGCATCCCAATTGATTGTGTGAATGGATTTCTTTTTTCCCCACCAGAACGACCGTTGAATGGTCTCTATGCGATTGCTGACGCCTTTCGGAATGGCGAAGCATTGCATCTGATATCGGGGAACCGCTGCAGTGATAGTCGAAATGACTACCGTGCGGCCAGCTTGCGAGAGGAGGTTAGTTTGCCACTTCGAGAGTTTATGCTGAATCTGATCAATGAGAGTCTCAAAAGCTTGGCATTTCTTAGCACCAATGAACAGTTTTGTGCCCAAATATTTATCAAGGGAGGAGGCCTGGTGCACCTTGAGTGATTTGGTGATCAAGCGTTTGAATTTGGGATGGGTGTTTTTTGAAAAGAAGATAGTGGATTTGTTGTAGTTGATGATTTGTCCAGATTCCGATCCAAATAAGGTAAGGATCTTGATAAGGTTGTTGATATTATCAAGGGTGTTTCGTCCAAAAATAATGCAGTCATCTGCGAACAGTAAATGGTTGATAGTGAAGGATGAACGAGGGATAGAGAAACCGATGAATTTATGAGGGCTCTCCGGGGAGTCCAGCAACCGGCTGAGACCTTCCATGGCCAAGGCGAACAGGAAGGGGGATAGTGGATCACCTTGTCTTAAACCTCGAGACACGTTGAAAGACGGACCCGGTCTACCATTGATGAGCACCGCCATAGTAGAAGAGGAGATACAGGAATGAATCAGCTTGATCCAGTGTTTATCATAGCCAAGATTAATCATGATGTCCTCAAGATAGTTCCATTCAACTCGATCGAAGGCTTTAGACATATCTAGCTTAAGACCAAAGAAGCCTTTCGATCCTCGCTTATTTTTTAATGAGTGGGCAATTTCCTGGCTCATGATTATGTTGTCAGTGGTTTGACGACCCGGCACATAAGCAGCTTGAAAGGGAGAGATGATGTCTGGCAGAGTAATCTTCAAACGGTTAGCCAAAATTTTGGTGATAATTTTATATGTGGTGTTGAGCAGACTAATGGGCCTGAAATCTGCAGTGGATTGTGGGGATTTGGTTTTGGGGATGAGACATATATGAGTGTGGTTGGTGGAAGGCGGAAGAGAGGAAGACTGAAAAAAGGCTTTCACCAACTGGACAACATCATCTTTCACCGTGTCCCAGTTGGATTGGTAGAAGAAAGTGGGGTAGCCGTCCGGCCCGGGGGCCGCTTCGGGTTTAAGGGAGAAAGTAGCTTTTCGAATTTCATCATCATTAGGAGCCGCAACTAGGATTGAATTTTGTGAAGTAGAGATTTGTTTAGTGAACAAGAGTTTAATGGAACTAGGGGCAGCTTGGGATGTGGATGTGGAGATTTTCCCCAGATTGAAGGTGAAGATGTTGTAAATCTCTTGAGTATCCGAACACCACGAGTTATCTTCTCTCTTTATGGTGGTGATGTTGTTTTTTCGGTTTCTGGTGATGGCTTTGGCATGGAAGAATTTGGTATTTCTGTCTCCCAGCTGGACATGAGCCACTCTGGACTTTTCCTTCCACATGCTCTCTTGAAAATGGTACACCTCTTCCAGCTGGGACATCAGAAGTTGGAGGGTTTCATGGTTATACGTGGACTGAATAAGAAATGTAAGGCTTTTGATTTTTTGCTCGACATGACCAAAGACGCGCTTATTCCACTGAGACAGCTTAATGGCTAGGTGATTGAGTTTTTGTTGGATCAGGTAATGGTTCTCACTCCAATTTTCACGAATAAAGCTTTTGCAATCTGGGTGGGACATCCAGGTTCTGATAAATTTGAAAGGTTTTCTGCCCACAGAAGAAGGGGGGTTGGTGGAGAGTAAAATAGGCAAATGGTCCGATCCCACCCCTTGTAGGTGATTAATTTTGGAGTGAGGGAAGGAGTAGAGCCACTGCAAGTTACCAAGAGCTCTGTCAAGGCGCTCTTGAATCAGATTGCCATGAAATTGACGATTGGACCAGGTGTAAGGGGATCCACTGAAGCCTAAGTCATGAAGGCCGAGCTCGTGGATAATAGATGAAATGTGTTTGGCCTTAGAAGATAGGGGTTTGGGAGGGCCGCTTTTCTCGGACGGATGCATGATGGTGTTAAGGTCTCCGATAACTAGCCACGGGGTAGGGGATGTCGGGAAACAGATCTGAAGAGTTTCCCAAGGCTTAATTTTATCCTTGTTATACGGGCACCCATAGAAGCAGGTTATCAGAACTTTATCCGAAGACTCAGTAAGGTTCAAGGACGCGTGGATAATGTTCTGGGATGCATGGAGCACGGTTAGGTCAATGTTTGGGTTCCAAAAAAGGGCAAGGCCTCCACATTTGTTGATAGGTTCCACCGTGAACTTCTTGTAAATTTTATGTAGGTTGAGAAGTCTATCTATATTCATATTCATACATTTCGTCTCAGAAAGGAAGACAAGATCTGGGGAGTGTTCTTTGATCATGGCCCAGAGATGTTTTCTGTTGAGAAAGTTTCCGCAACCTCTAACGTTCCAGGACAGCAGAGAGAGAGGGTCTGTGTGTGTTGGGTAAGTAGAAGTATAGGTGGGTTCAGACCTATGGTTAGTGGGGTGAGGGTTCATCGAGTCAGACCTAGAGAGATCCATAAAGAGAGGAAAGAAAGAAAGAGAACCAAGAACCAACTAAAACCGATAAATCGAAAAACTACAATCAAGCAAAAGCAATACAAGGCCCGCCCCTAAAAAGAGGCGCCCACAGAACAACAAAACACAGGACCCAGACTAAGCTGGAGGCGCCCCCACTGTATAATGGCACCTCCGAGGACAGACAAGGCTCCGGTACACTATGCCAGAGAAAACAAAAAGGTGGGGATCACGCCACCACACGAACCACCTGAGGGTTCCTTTCTCTTGCAGGTGTACCAGAACTAACAACAAGACAAAACAACTAAACAACCACAAGAGAAACAGCAGAAAGAACAACAAGACAAAGAACCAAACAGACACAGTAGACTAGGCTGGTGGTCTAGAGGCACCCTCCTCTCCATGAGCAGTGATGATGTCAAGGCTTTGGTACATGACATTGGACTCCTCTGGCAAGTGATTGGCCTCTTCCTCGGCTAACAGGCGAGCACGACGTGGTGGGGAGTGGGGGGAATCATCCGAAGAACTAATTGACAAGTGAGAAGAACTAGTTCGCACTCTCTTGCCAGTGGTTGAAATCCTTAAGCTAACATGGTTGTGGGCCTGGACAGGTGATGGTGGTGGAGCCCTAAGTACTGGTTCTTCCGGGATGAAACTCTGGGGGTCTTCTTCAATATCTTCCATTGGTTCGTAGCTCGAGTCGTCAGCATCATCCGAATGCAGAACTGGAGCAATCTCGGGACAGTGGCCAAGAGGGTGCTCAATGATCCTACAGGTTTGGCAAATAGCTCCCGGGAACTTTTGGTAGCTAATGTTGATGTTGCATTCTCTATCAGCAAAAGGTAGGTTGATGACGGCTAGGAGAGGGGTTTGAACATCGTACATGAAGTGCACCTTGATGACCTTGTTGTTGATAAAACCTAAGCTCCTTGGTTTTAACTCAATTATTTTGCCCATCCTTTCAAAGATAACATCTAAATCCTCCTTGTTTTGAATGGCCAATGGAAGCTTATACAAAGTACACCACATCGGTTCAAAAAATAGATCATCAACTGCTTCATTAAGAGGGAGTTCTACTTGCTTAAGAACCAGGAGTCTACCCCTCATAATCCAAGGTCGGCCTGCGTTGATAGTGTTTAGGACAAAGAGGCTCTTCGATTTTATTAGAAAAGTGTTAATAGGTCCCTCCACAGAGGAGTAGAAGCAATCACGAAAGAAGACAGTAAGGGGGTATAACATCCGTCGGAGTTGAGCTAGTGATGCTTCTTCCGGGCAGCACCACCTAGCTACAAAGCCCTCGGATGTCTCTTGCAGTTCATGGTTGGTGGAGGGTTTTTGATAACGCAGTGAAAGATGGCCTCTAGGAGAAATAGCGAAGTGGGTTGCCATGAGCGTGGATGTAATAACAGTAGTGGAGAGAGGAGTGATGAGGTAAGGGAGAGAGGGGGAAGGTTTGGATGGAGATGGGTTTGAAGCAGATCTAATGAGGATATATATGGGGAGAAACAGGAGGGTCCAAGTGAAGAAATCACACCTAAGAACAGCATGCATGCTCATGGATTGGTTGGGGCCGACCACCTTACCTGTCTACTCGTCGGACAAGACGCTTGACATCCCGGAGGGAAAGAGAAGACGCAGAGAGAAGAAAGAGAAGGACAGAAAACCGAAATGACAAGAAAGACTCACCAATAAAAGAAGAAAACAGGAGAGAAGACCAAGAAAGGACAAAGAAGTTGAAGGGTTTCCGAGATGATATACCTTTAATGCGATTTTATGCGTGAGTTGTAGAGTCTCGGGGTAGCTGCCGACCTGCTTTGAATGGGACCTCGAGCTGATGTACCACCAACGTCCGCCACTTCCTTAAAGGACTGGTGAAGGTTGATGTGACACGAAAATGTCACATTTGGAGAGCCTAACTTAGACTAATTAGTCATTTTCGAGTATTGTTAATAATATTTTATGTGTTTTTCTTGTTTAGGTACCATATTTGGAGCTAAACATGGAATTCGGAATAAAGGGGGCAAATTATCACTATCATTTCATGTGCCCAAAATGAGAGAAAAAGACTTCAAGCAAATCATATGAGAAGAGGAGTCAAAGACGAGCCCAACGGTGAAAACGGAAGTCAATTCCGAGTTCAGACGGGGAAGTTGTGAAAGAAAGGAGTCGAGGTTCGGTCTTAAAACAATGATTCTATGAAGGCACCCTCCTTTGGTTATAATCCTAGAAGGCACCCTCTTGATTTCCAAGTTAAGTCTAAAACCCAAGCCCAAAGAAGATGAAAGAAGGAAGAGATTTTTGGAGGCACCCAATGGACTCAAGTTTGAGTCAAAGTCAAGGTTGACTAAGTCTAGGGTTTGAGTCAAATACACTATTCATCTTCTTTCTTTTGGGACATCATTGAAGAACCAAGGAAGAAGAGAGAGAGAGAAAGGAGGCTAGAAACTTGAGGCTTTGTGGTTCAAGAGCTTGAAGGGTTGAGAGTGAAAGAGAGAAGGAAGAAGGAAGGCCGGCCAAGCATAGGCCGGCCAGCACACTAGGCCGGCCTAGCTTGGCCGGCCGAGCAGCAGCCCGAGCTGCAATAGGAGCAGCAGCTCGGGACTGCTGCAATCACAAGGGAACGGGAGCTGCAGCACAACAGCCCGGGAGAGAACGACATCAACAGCGTCAGCAGCGCACGGGATGGCTGGAAAACGACCGGAACAGCAGCTCCGAGTTCTCTTGCACGCGACCAGCAGCTCGGATCTTCATGGAGGGCTCGGGTTTCACGTCATGGAGCACGGGACGGTTGTGGGACGTGCGCGACAGCAGCTACCGGCTCGGGAGAAGCTTGTGTTGGCCGGATTTTATGCATTTTGGCCGGAATCTTGGCCGGATTTTCTGATTTTTCCGGCGACCTTTTTGATCCGAAACCATGGGGCTTTTACTTCTCATGTCCTTGGCTAGCTTCCCATGTGATTTGATTTGATTTTGGGCTACAAATTTCTAGAGAGAGAAAGCTAGGGTTAGCTTTAATGGAGGTTGTGTTCTAAATGGAGAAGATGATGGTGGTCGCTATGGGGAACCCAGAATTTGTTAAGGGGACATCGGCTGCACCTTAAAGACTCATATTTTCCGACGATCTTAGCCTCGAACCACATCGAAAAAGGGGGATTCTCTCATCATTTCCTTTCCATTTCTTATTCAATCACCATGTTTAGCTAACTTTAGTGTGTCGATTATATGAGATGAAATGTGATGAATTCGTGATTATGTTTAATATGATTTGATGTTTTGATTATAAATTGATGTTCATTTATTTCGATTATCGTTTTGATCGTATTTTCATGTGTCTTGTCAAGCACTTCGCATAGTTAATAGACGAAACGAAGTATTCGATATCGATCGTAGTCTAAGTCATAATTTCATGTGTCTTGTCATGCACTTCACATAGTTAGGCGACTAGACAACACTTTCGTTGACTCGGGATTAACCGATTATGACGTTTGTTTGACTAAGTATGATCTCCGGATATACGTAGTGCTTATAGACATCACCTTAGGAGTCGAACATCGATTATACTTAGGAACATTAGATCGGACCATACATAGCTGTAGATTTATCATTATGGATTCCCGGTTCGACACCTCTCTCACTTAGTTATCTCCCGACTCTTGTTGCCTCCCGACTCTTGTTCCTTCGACTCTTCTCTCGAATCTCTCTCGCCCGTTTACTTTCTTGTTTAGTTTAGTTTTACTTGTTTTATTCTCTTCTTGTTGCTTATTCAATTTCATAACCCCCCATTTATCCTTGTTTCTCTCCTTTTTAGTCTAAGTTAGCTTTTAATATCTAGACCGAGGGATAAGACCCTTCGATATCCAAACTACCTTCCTATCCTTGGATCGATCCCGGCTTTGCCGGATTACTACTTGATACCTCCGCTTGGGTGTGTAACCTTTTCGGGTGCATCAAGTTTTTGGCGCCGCTGCCGGGGATAGGTTTAGTAGTTAGGATATCGTTTGTTGTTTTGTTCATTAGTTTAGTGTTATTTGCTACTTAGACGTCTTTATTTTATTTTGTACTTTCTTAATTTCATTTTCTTTTAGGTACCATTATAAGAAAAGAGCCAAAAGAGACATAAAAGCGAAGGAAAAGGAAGGATTCGAGAAGTTAAGAAGAAAGGCGAACGAAACGAGAGGAACACTCGATAGTATCGCATTCTATCTCATCCTTTTTACTTGTGTGTTATTGTTTAGTTTACAAGTGTTAGTTCCCATTTTGTGAGTGTGTGCTAGTATCTTTGAAAATTGTGAGATCATGGCAAGTTGGTCATTTGATGAGAATGACCTTATGCGAACCCTTTCCAACACTAGTCGACCATCTACAAGTCACCAGGACTACTCAAATTTATATAGGAATGTTCCGACTAGTGATAGGAATAGGCGAGTTGACCCTGACCGACCTAGGATGACCATGGGTGAATATCGACGGATGTATGGAGTCGGTCAGACTCGTCATGAACATGGTTCTAGGGATTATGAGCATGAGGGTAATCAACCTCGTAAGAGTCTTCGAGACTATCGACAAGAATTTGGGATGACCACACCTTCATGTATGAATTTGTCATTTGATGAGGACCGTAGTTCTATTAGTATTGATCGACCACGTCGAAGTCTTCGTGACTATCGACAAGCATATATGAACGGTTCCTTTAGTGATGACAATTCCCGACTCGATGATTCCACTCAAAGTGTCGAGTCTAGGTATCTACATGAAGGTAGTGAAGAAAGGACCTTGGAGACCATTAACCCGGTTTGTGCTATTTGTGCGAGCTTAGACCATTTGACCGAGTATTGTCCCATGATCCGTGTTCCGCGAGAGTCTTCGTCTAGTTATACTCATGTGCCTTATTACGAGGAGATGTCTGAAGACACTCTCCAAGCAATTTTAGAGTACCAAACTAGATTTAATCGAGATATAACGGAGATCACGGAACGGCTTCTCAAAATTGTTGATAGACTTGAGTCAGAGCCTATCGTCGACGAGGAAGGGGTTTGCGCACCCCAAACTCAAGAGGAGACTATGAATGATGGTGAGGGTAATACACCTAACTCTAGTCTTAAGTTAAATGTCGAAGAAGCTCCTAATAGACCCTTTGAACATGAATTGACTGATAACCCTCATTGCTCATTCCCTCGACCATTGTTAACTCACCATGATTCGACTACATTTGATTTTGATATTGATGATTGATGAGACATGAAAATGTCCCATCTGAATCTCTTAACTCGGGTTAGTTAGTCCAGTTCGAGCGGTTACTCTGATGATTTGTTTGATTTTCCTTCTCAGGTCTCATTTACGGAGTTCGATGCGAAAACATCGTGATAAAGACATACTTGAGGGGCATTTTGGTCATTTTAATGACAAGGGTATTCTGGTCCATATTAGTGCTCATGTGAAAGTACAGTCCAATACGAATCCAACGGCGAAAGCGGAAGTGAAATCAGAGTCCGAGTGCGAAAATTATATCGAGTCAAAGTCTTGGTCAAAATCTGGTCAACATGGAACCTTCAGCAACACGTGGCGCAATCCAAGCCGACAATTTGAATATTTCGGTATGATATCGGGCACATGGGGACGCCACTAGGGGTTGTTGATGGTCTGTTCCAGTGGAACCGAGAGTACAACACTTCGGTTGCCTCTCAATCGCGGAAGCTAGATCGGACGGGTGTAGAATTATCGCGTGAATCCGTCGTCCTTGGAGTACGTTTCATCTTGACTCAGTAGCCTGCGATGTATCCTATCGATTTCTCTTGACAGCCAACGCCTACTGCAACCTTTTCACGGGATTGCTTTCTTTCTTTTTCTCTACTGCCAAAATGGGAAGGAGATAACATTGACAGTAGAGGGAGAAGACGTTTGGAAAGTTTTTGAAGGAGATTAGAAATTCACAATAGAGAAAGGAAAGAGAGATTGGATTGAGGAGCTGGAACAGATCAAAAAGAGAAGAAGATTGATTTCTAGTTTGGAAGGAAATAGAAGTCTTAGAAAGATTTTTAGAGAGAGAAAGAGATCTATCTCTATCCTCTATTTGCAGAGATTGCTTGATTGAAAGCTTGGATTCGATGAGCTGTGATGGAAGATTTAGGGAGATTGAAAGAGATGATTTAATTTCCTTTTCTCTCTACTATTTTCAATTTCAGAAGAGAGAGACAAGAAGGATTCAAAGATTTCCAGAGTTAGAAGATTTGATTAGAGATAATTTCTAGAAAGAATGAGTTGTTACACAAGATTGAAGAAGAGATCTTCTTAGAGAGAGAAAGGGATTTGATTTTATTTAGAGAGAGAGAGATAACATCAAGAAGATTTTCGAAATTTGACAGAGAGACAGTTGGATCCGGTTTTGCTTCATCTCTCTATAAAAATAGAGGTGATAGAACAGAGGAGGGGATCTGATCACTTTTGGAAGAGAGAACCTTCCCTCAATGTCTTCTGCTTCCTCTCTGAGCTTCAAAGAATCATTCTAGAGAGAGAGAAGGAGAAGAATAGAGAGAAGCTGACGACTTAAACAGAAATCAGAGAGAGAAAAAGAATAACAGAGAGCTAGAAACAGTGGTTGGTTTAGAGAGAGAGAGAGGGAGAGAGGGAGAGAGGGAGAGAGAGAGAGGAGTTTTCTACTTCTTCTTTTACTACTTTGTAATTTCAGTGAGAGAGAAATAATTGTAGTGAGAGAGAAAGAGAGAGAGAGAGGAATAGAAACAGAGAGAATTGTTGTTTAGGTATTCATGTCAATCTATTAATGGAGTTCTTCATCAATTCATCACCAACAATAAGAAATCTAATACTTTGGTGATATCTTTTCTCTTAATCTTAAATTTTGTAATGAAACTCTTCTTTAAACTTTCTTTCATAACAATGTTTAGCTAATCTTTTCTGATTCTAGGGTTTTGATGATACTAAAACTCTGCATGAGATATTGATGTAATGTCTTACTAGTTTGATAAGCATCTCATATGCATTCATTTTCAATAATATTCGTGATTTCTTCATAGAGTAAATTCTCGAGTTGATTCGTCATGTTTAGAGTAGTCTCTTTAATGGCCAATACTTCTTAGTTAATAGTCTATTGTGGAGACATGTCTAATCTTTCATTACTTATGCTTCTTGAAGCTTGATCCACCATGTTTAGATTAGGTTCTTTAATGGTGGATACTTGCTAGTTGATAGGTAATAGTTAGAGTTTTAGAAAATTGATCATAGTGACCCACAAAAGATGTTAGATTTAAGTCGATCCTTATGCATGTGTTTGAGTGGATTCGAAACTCTAGACCTTCTCCCCATTGATTTCCTTCTATTGTACTTGTCTATATAATTTGTTTTAGTATTTTATCACCAAAACCAACTTTGAAGAAAAATTGTGTTACTTTTAAGTTTAGGAACAAGTTTCACTTAGTCTCTGAGGATCGACCCCGGTCTTACTGGGATTTTATTACTTGACCACCGTGCACTTGCGGTATAGACCTATTTAGGGAAACCTTCTAGGCCCATCTAGTTTTTGTGTTTGATGAGACATGAAAATGTCCCATCTATGATGATAGCTCTACGAGCAAACTTGGGAATCACACAATGTTGAACTTTCCAATCTTGAGCACTTGTGATTATTTGGATGGGTTATGTAGAATAGAAGGTGTTATGCCTAACTTTGAGGCTCCCGATGCCTTTAAGGACGTCGATGACATAGTAGTTAGAGACATAATGGATAGTTTATCGGACCATTTACCTAAGGAAATTACGGACCTTGACTTGGTCCCTGAGCCTATTGCCTTACCCTTAGAGTCTAGTTCGACCTTCCACATGATCTCAGACTCGGTCGTTGACCCCTTATGGGACACTTCGGACGTCTTTCCTAGCATATCTAGGGACTTAGTGGATGTTTTATCCACTAAGCTTGAGTTTGACTTTTTACCTTCGACCGACTTCGTGACCCTTCAATTGTATGTCGATCCTTTTGACGACTTCTTAGTCGTCGCCCCTAGCATTCATGCTAACTTAGTGGACCGTGCATCCACTAAGTTTGGGGATGGCCTCTTTTCGGTTTTCGTCTCACTTGCACGTTATAGCTTGTATATATTTGTGAGACGATTACCATGTGTATATAGCTTTCTTTGGGTTGATCCCCAAATCTTTCGGCTTTTACTATATGATCGTTAGCCGACTAGGTGGCCTTTGATGTTTGTGGGTAGCATCTCTGGAAACCCTCCGCGAGACATAACTCGTGCTCTTGTGTGAAAACAAGAGAATCAAAGGCTAATTGCATAGCGAAATGCAATCGAGTGATCCCGCGTGAGTGGTCATTTTATATGGTCATGTCTTTTATGTGCTTCATTCTCATTATGTTTTGGATATTTTAGGAGCATTTCTTATATGTTTTACTTCTAAGGCGTGGTTTGTTCCAAGTTTGGGGATGGGGCGAGCTTGGCATCAACTTGGAACCTCTTTATACACGAGTCTTGGTAGTATCATCCTTTATCTCCTTCGGTTATGGTAATATCTCTCCACTCTTCTCTTTAAATTGATGTGCCTCTTTATCTTTTGGTGAGTGTATGCTTAGAACATTGAGGACAATGTTAGTTTTAAGTTTGGGGATGCGGGATATGACCATAACCAATGCATGACCATGGGTTTCAAAGACAAAATGGTTCAAATTAGCCAAAATTTGAAAATTTTGAACATTTTGAGTAGATTTGCATGTGATTGTAGTGATAGTTTTAAGAATGTTGATGCATATGTATCGAGTTGATGGGTTTTGTGATTGCTAATGGTCTTTGCATGAAAGTCGAGTCTTTGAGTGTTTGTATTATACTATGGGAGTAACATCTTAGTGAAGAAGAAACATCTCTAAGAAACCTAGAGTAGTCATTAGTGGAGACTTAACCCATGTGAGAGCTCAAAGCCTAAATTGTCCTTCGAGTGTACTCTTCCGCGCTAACTCCGAGTAGAATGAAGAGCTACTCAACCTCGTAACTATCAAAAGAGCTCATTTGATCTCGTGTGCTCAACTTTCTTAGCCACTAGGAGTGACATTAGGATAGCAAATTAACCTTGCCCTTGTAGTCCATGAAACCCAATAAGAGTGTCAACTAGAGGAAGGCGGATACTCCATCATCATTCATCATCTTACATCCCGAGAATGAAGACATGAGAAGAAAAGAATGAAGAATGTCAAAAGCAAGTATGAAATGAAAAAAGTTGATTGCAAGAATAGAGTTAGGTGTCTTGTATTTTGCTTTGGTTGATTGTATTTGTGTTATGAAAAGAAAAAAGAAAAAAAAAAAAAAGAGAGAATGAAAAAAAAAAAAAAAAAAAAAAAAAGAAGAAGAAATAAAGTGGTTCATGAGTATGTTTGAGCATGTGTTAGCTCTATTTGCGTGTGTAATGTGATTGTATATATATGTGTGAAGGAGTTGAAGGAGATGTCCTTCGACCAAGGTGACAATGCGAACAATTTGTCGGATAGGACAATTGATGTGGAAGATCATCAAGTCCGATTGATTTAGGGATCGTAGAGTTGTAGCTAGAGACCAACTACGATCGTCGAATTACGAAGTAATTCGCGGCTAACTTCGATCGGATCCTACAACGGGTTACACATAAGAGTGACAAATTGATCTAGGATATGACTATTGGGAGTGAGATATAATCATGGGAGTGTCCCATAAACATATCTCATAGGCCTAAAAAGGAATTAGGCAAAGATAGTACAAAAAGGCCAAAAACAGGGTTTTGGGCCTAGACCGGTTCGGGTACTTCTAGGACTCGGATTGGGCTGAATTTTGGAGGGTTAGTTTCTGATATAATAAAAATTATATCTGCCAATTTTCGTGGTGTTTGGGAACCTCCTCCTTAGGGAATTGAGAAAATATCAATAGTTGCTATTTTCGACTATTTCCCTAAATCTTATTCTAAAGGGTGTTTTAGGAAACCTAAAAGGAGGTGGATTCTTATTAGGGTTCTATATAAACACTCTTAGGGCAGAGAATAAGGTGTGGAATTTCTCTCTAAGCTTTCTTACTCTACCACATCAAGTAGAGAGGAGAAAGTGAGCTAATTCCCATTAACTATCTATCTAGTCAAGAAGAAAGGAGTTCTTCTTTTCAACCACCATTGGTGTGCTAGCTATACAACAAGGTGGGAGATCAAATTGTTTGCTCGTGTCCCAAGTAGAGGAGCTACACTTGAAGCTCTTGATCTTCTCATAAGCAATTGGAAAGGTTCGAGGGAAAACTAGCGAACAAGGTATTTATCTTTCTAGTTTTAATTAATGATTATCATAGGTTTATGCATGTGATCCTGGGAATACTAGTGTAGACATTAGATGTCTTAATTCCGCTATAAACACTAGTAGAAGGGTGTAAAACCCAACAGTGGCGTCAGAGCCTCTTGCAATTAGCCTATCTTATCTAAGTTTTGGACCAATTCCATGCTTTTCTAGATAGATTATTGTGTTTAAAAGTGTTTAAAACACAAAATTTTTGATTAATTTTGAATAAGATTCAAGTATTTGTCAAAAGATTTCAAAATTTGTTCTTGAAAAGAATTTCAAAACCTAAAATTTTGATCCAAATTGGTTTGATTAAAAGAGTTGTTTTAAGTTTTTTGGAAACTTGTGAAAAACAAAATTTGGAAATTTAGAATAGTTCTAAAAAGAATTTGAAATATTTTAGAAGTGTTTCAAATTTTGGAAAAAGCAATTTAAAATTGCAACAAAAAAAAAAAAAAAGGAAACTATTGAGTTTTTTTAGAAACTCAATAGGTCCGGCCAGGAAGCTTCCTGGCCGGACCAGTAGCCTGGAGGACGCGTCTGGTAGACGCGTCCCAGATTACTGTTGGATGCGTCTGAGGACGCGTCCAATAGCTACTACCAGACGCGTCTGGGGTCCTGGGTGTCTCGGACTAAGTCCGAGACACCTAGTGCTGGTCCGGTCCAGCACCAGATGCGTCTAGGACGCGTCTGGTGCTTGGACTAGCGTCCTGGCTCCGGCCAGGACGAGATCAGGCCTATTGGCCTCGGCTCGGACATGCCGGCCCTATGGGCCGTGCCATATCCGGACCTTGTCCAAGCCCTTTTGTGGGCTTGGGCCGGGACTTGTCTAGGACTTGTTCCGGGTCTTTTCAAGGCTTTTCGGACCACGAAAAGGGACCACTATTCGAGTGGGAGTTTTATCCAAATTTTCTCCCAAAATTCCAATCCAAATATTTCCGAAATTAACCCAGGCCATTCAAGGCCCAAACGGAATTTCTCTTTAAAATCAAATTTTAAAATCAAACCAAGACACACCATTAGTCTAATCTTTTGATGTAGACTTAAGGTGCGTACATGACATACGGATGTCGACAAAAGTATCTCCCGGATATACATGCATATATAATTGATAGCCTTGAAATATATTATATGATTGCATGTGATGTGAATGCGGAAACTAGTATGGCCATAGAATTTATTTCTTATTCTTGTTTTGAGCACGGATGGGTGCATGTTTTGTAATAATTTTAATTTCAAGTTTACACGATCTGCGAATCGTTTGAGTCTTGTAATTAGAGTTTAGGGTTTATGAGTCCATTGATGAAACTCAAGGAAGAAATTCAAAGGCGAGTGGGAGAAATCAATGGAGGTTCAAAGACGGAGATCTAGACGAACTAAAAAGGCGAAACAAGAAGCAAACCAAAGGAGATTAGATCTTCTAGGTTAGGGGCCATACTAGGATCCATATGTGCTTGATTTACTTTCTCGCGCGCATTTACTTACTTATTTACGCTTTATGTCGTGGATGTTAGTTAGGCTAATTAGTTCACTAAAACGAACGCCAGACTAGCGTAAAAGTCCCTAAAAGTAATTTTGAGTACAGTGCCTATCCAAATTAAGACACTCCTTGCGCCCTTGTTCGAGGAAGGTGGGTCGGCCTTCGCAGAGTACCTCCTCTACCTTGGGACATTGCGGGTAGGCCTATAGAAGAGGCCTACATGTCTAAATGGTTCTACTCAACGAGATCAGCAAGAGAGTCTTGGATACTCGAGGCAAAAAGATGGATTTTACACTAAACATGTAATCCATCAACCGAGAATCATATGGTATGATCAGTGAAAGTATTCACTCACCTAAATCAATGGGAATTAAGGGCAGGGCCCTAGTCCGCTTAATCCTTGAGAGATGGGATCTCGGAATCGCATTATTCATCTAGGGACACGTTTTATCTTGAATAATGTGGCAAAAACTTAGGACTTTTTGCAAAAATTATCGAATGTAATACTTAGCAAAATCCTTTTTTCTGTTTCATGTAGTTTTACTATGGCAAAAATCAATCTTTTCAACCTATGTTCAATCCTTGATGAGGACAAATTGAACATGGATAACTTCCTTGATTGGGAAAAGAGATTGAGAAGTGTTCTCAAATCTACAAACAAAGAAAGCGTACTGGATACCCCTATTCCAAGAATAACTGCGAACTCAAAGATTGAGGAACAAAAGCAGGCCAAAAGTATCCGGATGAAATCAATTTCAGTAACTTGCCTTATGTTGGCAACCATGGAGCCTAATCTTCATAAGAGATTCAGGAAAATGGATGCGCACACAATCATCCGTCGATTAAGGGACATGTCCCGAAACAAATCACGGTTGAGGAAGTACGGAACTTCTAAGGCAATCCGGAGAGGCATTGGAATGTCTGAATCAAAGAAAGAACTTCAACTGATTCAGAAGAACAAAAGGAAAAAGGAAGGAACTCACAATTCCGACCAAGGTATCTATGTTATCGAAGTTAACTTAGCAAATACATTTGATTCTCAATCCTGGGTATTCGATACCGGATGTGGTGCTCATATCATTTATGATGTGCAGGGCCTTAAGGGAATCAAGTATTTATCTGGAAGGGAGCTTGTCCTACGAGTAGCAAATAGAGCAACGGTTGCTGCGAAAGCTGTAGGAACTTTCAGTCTACCTTTGGAAACAGGTCTAGTTTTAGAACTTCATAATTGCTATTATGTACCCTCTATTTCTAGAAACATTATCTCAGTCTCAGAATTAGACAAAGAGGGATATCACCTATTAATAAAAAACCAGCGTTGTTCTTTATACAAAGGTGAAATGTTTTATACCAGTGCTAAGCTATACAACGGTCTCTATATTACGAATATTGAGAACGAAGTCTTCAACATAGAAACCAATAGGCTACGGTCAGATGATTCAAATCCAAGTTACCTTTGGCATTGTCGTTTGGGTCACATTAACATGACACGCATGAAGAAGCTCCATGAACATGGACTTCTAGGTTCGTATAATTTAGAATCATATGACACATGCGAATCATGTTTAATGGGTAAAATGACGAGGTCTTCTTTTAAAGGAAAAGGAGACCGAGCCAAAGAACCCTTGGAACTCATACATACGGATGTATGCGGACCAATGAGTACTCCGGCGAGAGGTAACTATGGCTACTTCATCACGTTCACGGATGACTTCACTTGTTATGGTTACATATACTTGATGAGGATAAGTCCGAATCGTTTGACATGTTCAAACAATTTCAGAACGAAGTAGAGAATCAACTTGGCAAGAAAATAAAAGCCATTCGATCCGATCGAGGTGGTGAATATTTGAATCAAGAATTTGACGATCATCTTAGGAGTTGTGGTATAGTATCTCAACTCACTCCGCCAGGAACACCCCAGATGAATGGTGTTTCTGAAAGGAGAAATCGCACCTTGATAGACATGGTTCGATCTATGATGAGCTTAGCAAATCTTCCAAACACGTTCTGGGGGTATGCTCTAGAAACGGCTGCTTTCACACTTAACCGAGCTCCGTCAAAAGCTGTAGAAAAGACGCCATATGAGTTATGGTTTGGAAAGATTCCAAAGCTGTCTTTTCTCAAAGTCTGGGGATGCGAAGTTTATGTAAAACGCTTACAAGGAGACAAACTCGCACCTAAATCAGACAAATGTCTCTTTGTGGGCTATCCAAAAGAGACAAGGGGTTACTACTTCTACCACGAATCTGAGAACAAAGTGTTTGTTGCTCGAGATGGTGTCTTCCTTGAAAAGGAATTCCTTTCCAAACAGACAAGTGGGAGAAATGTAGATATCGATGAAATTCGATATGAGCAACAAATAAACGAAGATATAGAGATATCAAGAGGTTTAGCGGCTCCTATCTATACACAAAGTATGGAAAAGGAGAATGAGGTCGAGAGAGTACCTCCCGCTCAAGTCGGATTAAATTCGCAGGAGACATCTCAATTAGTTGAGAACACTCCAAAAGTTGCTCAGGCCTCTCGTAGATCTCAAAGGCTCCAGGAATTATCTCAGAAAACAGATATCCTACTGTTAGAAGATAATGAGCCGAGTACCTACAACCAAGCTATGACGAGCCCCGACTCCGAAAAATGGCTAAAGGCCATGAGATCGGAAATGGATTCCATGTCAGAAAATCAAGTATGGAACTTGATCGATTTGCCCGATGGAGCAAAACCAATCGGATGCAAATGGGTTTTCAAAGTAAAAACTGACAAGGATGGAAACGTTAGCGTTTTCAAAGCTAGACTCGTGGCGAAAGGATACAAACAGATTCATGGTATAGACTATGATGAAACCTTTTCACCTGTCGCAATGCTTAAATCCATTCGGATCATTCTAGCAATTGCAGCTCATTATGATTATGAGATTTGGCAAATGGATGTCAAAACCGCCTTCCTAAACGGACACTTGGAAGAGGATGTGTACATGACACAACCCGAAGGTTTTGTAGATTCCAAAAATGCTGGAAAAGTTTGCAAGCTTAAGAAATCCATTTATGGACTCAAGCAAGCAAGCCGGAGTTGGAATCTTCGATTCGACGAGAAAATCAAAGAATTTGGATTTCTCAAGAATGCAGAAGAATCTTGTGTTTACAAGAAGGTTAGTGGGAGCGACCTAGTTTTCTTAGTTCTTTATGTCGATGACATATTAATCATAGGAAACAATATTCCGATGTTGGAATCAGTTAAAGATTGGCTTCGGAAATGCTTCTCTATGAAGGACTTAGGGGAAGCAGAATACATATTGGGAATCAAGATCTATAGAGATAGATCAAGGAGGATGATCGGACTTAGTCAAGAAACTTATATAGATAAGATTCTTCAACGGTTCGAGATGACAAACTCCAAAAGAGGATTCCTTCCCATGTCACATGGTATGGTGCTTAGCAAAGATCAGTGTCCTAAGAGTCCTGATGAGCTAGCACACATGATGAAAGTACCCTATGCTTCGGCAATAGGATCAATCATGTACGCCATGATCTGCACTCGCCCAGACGTCTCATATGCTTTGAGCATGTGTAGCCGTTACCAATCAAATCCAGGCCAAGCGCACTGGCACGCCGCCAAGAATATCCTAAAGTACCTGAAAAGGACTAAGGATCATTTCCTGGTATATGGCGGGGAAGATACACTAAAAGTTGTAGGCCATGTGGATGCAAGCTTTCAAACGGATAGAGACGACTTCAAATCACAATCTGGGTTCGTCTACTGTCTGAATGGAGGAGTGGTATGTTGGAAAAGTTCCAAGCAGAGCACAGTTGCAGACTTTACCACTGAAGCAGAATACCTAGCGGCCTCGGAAGCTGCAAAGGAAGGAGTCTGGATCAAGAAGTTCATGATAGAACTTGGTGTCGTACCTGGCATGGAAGAGGGCGTGACTCTCTATTGTGACAACAACGGAGCTATAGCTCAAGCCAAGGAACCAAGAGCACACCAAAAATTCAAACATATCCAAAGGAATTACCACTTGATTAGAGAAATCATAGAGAGAAAAGATGTGGTAATTTGCAAGGTTCATACTGATGATAACGTTGCAGATCCGTTAACCAAACCGTTACCTCAGCCCAAACATGATTCACACATGAGGGACATTGGTATAAAGCGCATTGGGGAATGGCAACAAATGTAATTTGGATTCATAATAGAGTTTATGTGCCTAATTACTTACATTCGATAAATAAAATAAAAGAAATTTTATTTTGTCCTTAAAATTTGGTTTGGTATTTTAAGAGACAGTCCACACGATAAAGAAAACGCTCCGAGTAGGCTTGTCAGATACGTGATCTGATGAATGAAACCCTACTAAGTGAACTTGGAGTGATTCATTATCAATTCCCTAGTCCAGGTCATTGCATGGACAACAATGACTCACGAAGACTAGTACGGGAGTCGATGGGATAGCGCAGTTTCATGGGCTATAGAAATAGTGTATTCGATTCGACTACGTGAGTGCATAATAGGGATTATACACTGGAATAACCCTCAACGTGAGAAGTTCATCCAAAGAATGATGAAATCGTCAAACTTCTCACAAAGACAAGATTGAAGAGATTCCTCAAAACATGAGTGCTCAGCTCATCTTATGTAAGGAATGTCTGACTTTGGTTCCGTTAAACGCCGCGCCGTAAAAGGAGGTTATAAAGGCAGATACTGGGAAGGACAGGATAGACATGAAGTTGAGTGGGAGCGCAAGAATGGATTATGTCCTCCTAACCATGTTAGGGTACAGTGTCCTCGGGCCACTTGACGAGCAACAACTGAAAATGCATGGCCGTGCTCAAATGGATTAAAAGTTAATCATTTGTTTTGACAGTTGTACTCGAGATCAAGAAAGTCTGAATGACGTGACGTATCAGATGGGATACTAAGTGACATGGGAATCGAGCATTGTACTTGTTCTAAGTCCAAGTGGGAGTCTGAAGGAGTTGAAGGAGATGTCCTTCGACCAAGGTGACAATACGAACAATTTGTCGGATAGGACAATTGATGTGGAAGATCATCAAGTCCGATTGATTTAGGGATCGTAGAGTTGTAGCTAGAGACCAACTACGATCGTCGAATTACGAAGTAATTCGCGGCTAACTTCGATCGGATCCTACAACGGGTTACACATAAGAGTGACAAATTGATCTAGGATATGACTAGTGGGAGTGAGATATAATCATGGGAGTGTCCCATAAACATATCTCATAGGCCTAAAAAGGAATTAGGCAAAGATAGTACAAAAAGGCCAAAAACAGGGTTTTTGGGCCTAGACCGGTTCGGGTACTTCTAGGACTCGGATTGGGCTGAATTTTGGAGGGTTAGTTGCTGATATAATAAACATTATATCTGCCAATTTTCGTGGTGTTTGGGCACCTCCTCCTTAGGGAATTGAGAAAATATCAATAGTTGCTATTTTCGACTATTTCCCTAAATCTTATTCTAAAGGGTGTTTTAGGAAACCTAAAAGGAGGTGGATTCTTATTAGGTTTCTATATAAACACTCTTAGGGCAGAGAATAAGGTGTGGAATTTCTCTCTAAGCTTTCTTACTCTACCACATCAAGTAGAGAGGAGAAAGTGAGCTAATTCCCATTAACTATCTATCTAGTCAAGAAGAAAGGAGTTCTTCTTTTCAACCACCATTGGTGTGCTAGCTATACAACAAGGTGGGAGATCAAATTGTTTGCTCGTGTCCCAAGTAGAGGAGCTACACTTGAAGCTCTTGATCTTCTCATAAGCAATTGGAAAGGTTCGAGGGAAAACTAGCGAACAAGGTATTTATCTTTCTAGTTTTAATTAATGATTATCATAGGTTTATGCATGTGATCCTGGGAATACTAGTGTAGACATTAGATGTCTTAATTCCGCTATAAACACTAGTTTTAGGGTAAGATCATTAGTGAAGGGGCCTTTAGCTTTTACAAGAACTTATTTACTTGATTCATTATATGTTGACATGCTTAAACCCTTTACTTTATCAATCATGCTTATCTATGATTTGGATTTTGAACCCTTATGCATTTGAACTCGATGTTTGTGGGTATCATCAATGGAAACCCTCACGAGACCACACTCGTCCACTAGGGGTAACCTAGGGGTTTAACGGCTTGTTGCATGTGCTAAATGCAACCGGGATTCCTCCGAAAGTGAGTTAGGCTTTCATTTTATTTTGTTTGCTCGAGGACTAGCAAAGTTTAAGTTTGGGGATGTTGATGTGACACGAAAATGTCACATTTGGAGAGCCTAACTTAGACTAATTAGTCATTTTCGAGTGTTGTCAATAATATTTTATGTGTTTTTCTTGTTTAGGTACCATATTTGGAGCTAAACATGGAATTCGGAATAAAGGGGGCAAATTATCACTATCATTTCATGTGCCCAAAATGAGAGAAAAAGACTTCAAGCAAATCATATGAGAAGAGGAGTCAAAGACGAGCCCAACGGTGAAAACGGAAGTCAATTCCGAGTTCGGACGGGGAAGTTGTGAAAGAAAGGAGTCGAGGTTCGGTCTTAAAACAATGATTCTATGAAGGCACCCTCCTTTGGTTATAATTCTAGAAGGCACCCTCTTGATTTCCAAGTGAAGTCTAAAACCCAAGCCCAAAGAAGATGAAAGAAGGAAGAGATTTTTGGAGGCACCCAATGGACTCAAGTTTGAGTCAAAGTCAAGGTTGACTAAGTCTAGGGTTTGAGTCAAATACACTATTCATCTTCTTTCTTTTGGGACATCATTGAAGAACCAAGGAAGAAGAGAGAGAGAGAAAGGAGGCTAGAAACTTGAGGCTTTGTGGTTCAAGAGCTTGAAGGGTTGAGAGTGAAAGAGAGAAGGAAGAAGGAGGGCCGGCCAAGCATAGGCCGGCCAGCACACTAGGCCGGCCTAGCTTGGCCGGCCGAGCAGCAGCCCGAGCTGCAATAGGAGCAGCAGCTCGGGACTGCTGCAATCACAAGGGAACGGGAGCTGCAGCACAACAGCCCGGGAGAGAACGACATTAACAGCGTGAGCAGCGCACGGGATGGCTGGAAAACGACCGGAACAGCAGCTCCGAGTTCTCTTGCACGCGACCAGCAGCTCGGATCTTCATGGAGGGCTCGGGTTTCACGTCATGGAGCACGGGACGGTTGTGGGACGTGCGCGAAAGCAGCTACCGGCTCAGGAGAAGCTTGTGTTGGCCGGATTTTATGCATTTTGGCCGGAATCTTGGCCGGATTTTCTGATTTTTCCGGCGACCTTTTTGATCCGAAACCATGGGGCTTTTACTTCTCATGTCCTTGGCTAGCTTCCCATGTGATTTGATTTGATTTTGGGCTACAAATTTCTAGAGAGAGAAAGCTAGGGTTAGCTTTAATGGAGGTTGTGTTCTAAATGGAGAAGATGATGGTGGTCGCTATGGGGAACCCAGAATTTGTTAAGGGGACATCGGCTGCACCTTAAAGACTCATATTTTCCGACGATCTTAGCCTCGAACCACATCGAAAAAGGGGGATTCTCTCATCATTTCCTTTCCATTTCTTATTCAATCACCATGTTTAGCTAACTTTAGTGTGTCGATTATATGAGATGAAATGTGATGAATTCGTGATTATGTTTAATATGATTTGATGTTTTGATTATAAATTGATGTTCATTTATTTCGATTATCGTTTTGATCGTATTTTCATGTGTCTTGTCAAGCACTTCGCATAGTTAATAGACGAAACGAAGTATTCGATATCGATCGTAGTCTAAGTCATAATTTCATGTGTCTTGTCATGCACTTCACATAGTTAGGCGACTAGACAACACTTTCGTTGACTCGGGATTAACCGATTATGACGTTTGTTTGACTAAGTATGATCTCCGGATATACGTAGTGCTTATAGACATCACCTTAGGAGTCGAACATCGATTATACTTAGGAACATTAGATCGGACCATACATAGCTGTAGATTTATCATTATGGATTCCCGGTTCGACACCTCTCTCACTTAGTTATCTCCCGACTCTTGTTGCCTCCCGACTCTTGTTCCTTCGACTCTTCTCTCGAATCTCTCTCGCCCGTTTACTTTCTTGTTTAGTTTAGTTTTACTTGTTTTATTCTCTTCTTGTTGCTTATTCAATTTCATAACCCCCCATTTATCCTTGTTTCTCTCCTTTTTAGTCTAAGTTAGCTTTTAATATCTAGACCGAGGGATAAGACCCTTCGATATCCAAACTACCTTCCTATCCTTGGATCGATCCCGGCTTTGCCGGATTACTACTTGATACCTCCGCTTGGGTGTGTAACCTTTTCGGGTGCATCAAAGGTTGCATGCAAGTAATAATGGCGAGTCTTTAAGATATCCCAACTTCGATTGGGTGGATAACTAATCACTCGACATAGAGGTTATGATTATCCTCTGTCGTGATTAATGGGGTAAGGAGTTGCTGATTCCCAAGGCTGAGTGGCGTGAAGAAGATGATATTAGGGTTTAGGTGAGTAGTGCTGGTGCGGCAGAGAGTGGAAAGGGAAGAAGAAGGGCTGACGTCACCCAGACCTTCTCTCACCTCAAAAAACTCTCGGTTCTTGGACTAATTGTCTCGGTGTCCAATTAGATATATATTTTGTAAATTGAGTTCAATGATAAGTTATTGTTATTAATGAAACCCTTAGAATTGTTCAAGATTCTTATCTTGTCTCCTTATTGGTCAACCAATGACAGATTAGAATAGCTTATATCTTTAATGAAAAATTAGTGTAAGATGATACATATTTTCTGATCTTAATGATAAAAATGTGTGTTCTTTATAATCTATAATCATTTTAATTTATTTTACGACCATTTCAACCAGACCTTATTTCGATGAAACACTAACATAACTCATAAATGCTATTTGGCCCGAAAATAGGGACTGACCACAACTCGAAAGATGATGTAGTAGACTCCCATTGGTCCTAACGTTTTTCTCTCTACATGCTCAAATCAATGAGAGCCAACCACATCAGCTTCTGGGTTGTGGTCAGGGATCCCCAATTTTTGCCCGAAACCTATACTCAATACGGGCATTAATGTTTCTTTAAGATTTTTGTGCCCGACCGTCAAATTGCCACCCTAAATTTCAGTGCAACTGGCCGCTAGATGAAAACTTCCTAAGTTTTACTTCGTAGTCATTAGGTTCCGTACAATAATTCTATTGAAACTATTCTGTTTTTTTTTAACAAAATTTTTTATGAAAAGAATCTAGGTATGTGCATCCCATGTATTTTGTAATGTACCGAGATCCAATAATAACGGTAATAAGTATAAACTAATATAGTTTTTCTTTGATTATTTCAACAGAAGTAATGTACTTTGAAATGATATTTTGGGTGGGGTAAATCTAGACATTAAATGTCTTTTATTGTGTGAGAAGACCATATAGTCAGTAGTACTTAGGTTTTTGTCTCTTTGAAGACTTAAGTCAGTCAACACAAGCAACTTCCTGTGATTGAGTTCCAAAGTCTTTGAGGCATACTAGTTTTGTGGGTCTCTCATAAAAGAAGGATAACAACCGCTCAAAGACTCAGCAATAGTGGAGCTGAGAATAAAAAATTTAGTGTAAGGTCTAAAAATGGGCTTTAATAGCAGTATAAGTCTAATATTAACACAAAATATATTTTGCACTACACCATTATCTTACTGTATAAAACAAACAAACGTAAACAAAATCAACCTCTGCTTATTTACTCTCAACTGTTGTCTTATGCAATACTCAAATTATGAACCCCAAATAATGTTGGAGCCGGCTGCTTTAGATCTAGACCGTCTGACTCTGTCTCGGGACAAAAGAGTCGCGACATAACCACAGTCTATATGAATGTAAGATTATCTTTCTCCAATATGTCACTTGTTACATTGAAATATCTAGTTAATCTTGTACTACTTATACTTCCTATTAATTTGTAGTTCAAAAAAAAATACTACAAGTTATACATATGTTAATTTTCTAGGTCTTCTTCAAGCATGGGCAGCAATAGTGATGGGAATTCTCTCAGGAAGCATACCATGGTTCACTATGATGGTTCTTCACAAAAAATCAAAATTACTTCAATCCTTAGATGACACACTTGATGTGAAATCTAGTGAACCTAAATAATAGACTAACTAGACTAAATTAAAACTCGCAAGTGCACGAACCGTATGTGAATATGGTTTGTATTGTGAAAATTTTCCGGCCGGCGACCTAATCGGAGAAGATAAAGAGGTGAGGTGGAGAGAGAGTGAGGTGAGGTGGAGAGAGAGAGTGATGTAGACGCAGCGGAATTAAAATAAGAACAATAAAATAAACGAAGAACTGTAAAGAAAACAATAAATAAACTAAAACTTGATTAACTTCAATGGTTTTTCTCTTCAATATGAATATCAAAATAGTATAGACCTCCTTTTATAGGATAATAGACTTTCCTAGATAGACTCAAACTAGGATTCCTAAATATTAAAGATACTTAAAACATTGAAACTCCTAAATAATAGAAATACCAACATAAGGTAATTTCCTAATCCTAAACTAACTAGGACCACTATTGTGGCCGACCGGGACGTGGGCACGCGTGGACGTGGGCCCACGTGTTATGCGCCTGCATCAGAGAGAGCTGAGGTGGAGAAGTATTTTGCTTTTCCCCAAAATAAAATTGTCAAACAAAATTGACCAATTTTTGACCAAGTCTTCACACCCGAGAAACTATTTAGCTTTCCCCAGATTTGGTAATTAAATCTACCAGATTTCAATTCACTTGGGGGGAGGGATGCTATTTCCTGTTCAGTCCCTAATATCCAGAATTAACCCCAGGAAAATGCCAAACTGCAGATCGCACGCTAAACAAATCATTTTCTTCACCAACTTCACCCTTTATAGTTACCAATCCATACATCTATCTCAATATCCTTAGGAAATTCTTGTATTAGTAACTTCTTTATCTTTTTGAGAGTTTCCTACAAAACCATGTAACTTAATTATTCCACCAAAATTAATACGCAAAGACTATAAAATAAAGCCCACAAATGGAGTACTTTACATACTCATCAAACATCCCCAAACTTATATTTTGCTAGTCCTCGAGCAAAACAGAAAAATACTATACTAAGAAAATAAAAATCCTAACTCACTTTCGCAGGCAATCCCGATTGCACTTAGCACGTGCAACAAGCCGTTAAACCCCTAGGTTTCCCTTAGTGGACGAGTTGTGTCTCGTGAGGGTTTCCAGTGAATATACCCACAAAATACAATAGGGTTCAAACTATTTGGAGTTTAAGAGGAGTCAAAATAGAACTAGTTCATCCAACGTCAGACTTTAGAAAGCTAATAGAAGAAGATCAAAGTTTGAGATACTATTCAAGTACTAAAATTTTCTCACTAGTAATCTAAACTCAAAGTATCCGTTGCTAGCCAATATGAGCACCATTTCAGATCTAAGAAAGAAAAACCTCAATCCCTATCCTAATACATTTCGCCTTGACTTCAGCCTCACGGACATACACTCAGAAATAAAAGTCACTCGGAATGGTTTACTCGCATGTGTGAGTATGAGTATGAAAATGGACTCAACACATGATTTTAAGAAGGGCTAAAATTTCAGAAGGAACAATCTCATGGAAGGAATTCAACCACTTTACTAAGGATGGGGAAGCTCACTCATCTTCTCACCTGATTAACTATCTAACAGTACCGTCCTAGAGATAACAGATATGATGTCGAAATGGAATTTTAGCTTTCCTGAGGATATAGACTCTTTGATATCATCGGAACTTTTACTCCTTTGAAAATTTCTTCTTTGTCATCTTCTTGTGGTTTTAACCCCCTGTTTTTTTCCTTTTGTTTGTCTTTTTTTTTTCTCCTTTTTTTTTCAACCATCTTTTCATCGAAGATCTTCACTGCTTCTTCCTTTCCTTTATTGATTGTCTTCCTCTCATAATTCTTTTGGAATAAGTGGTATGGTGATACGATCTGTTATCCTCTACTATGGTACTGTTAATCTAGTTTCTCAGACTACAAGAATAAGGTTTATTCGCATTTCTGATGACACCCTCAGTGGTTGAAGAACGAGATCAAATGAGTTTTTTTTTTAAATTGCGAGGTTGAGTAGCTCTTCATTGTACTCGAAGTTTATACAGAAGAGATCACTCGAAGGACATTAAAAGGCTCAGAAATCCTCACTGGGTTAAGTCTCCACTAATGATTAGTCTAGTTCTCTTAGTAGTGCTAACTCGTCACTTATATAGTACTCATATGGCTAGGTAACAAATAACCTTAAGACTCGACATTCATGAGAAAATCTTTGGACAAGGATAGTATAACAACTAAGATCTAAAGCTATTAACAAGCTAAAAGTCCTCAACTAGCCTCACATAATTCTATCGACTCAAAAATTTTGAAATTTTGGACCCTCTTGCATTTTGAAATAAGGGACAAATTTTTTACCCCCCATCCCCAAACTTAAACCGAACATTGTTCGCAATGTTCAAAAATTGGACAAAGAGAAATGTAAAAATAAATAAAAGGGTGAAAGGAAGGATATTACCAGATATTGGTGCCCCTAAACCTACTAACTGCATGGGTTACCTCCCAGCTAGCGCTAAGTTTATCGTCTTCAGCCAGACGTAGTGAAGTGATAACTTAATCCTCATAGACGGGATCCTCTAATGTTTCCTCCTCAATTTCTCTAGTGGGCATCTCAAGAAAAGGTTTTAAACGTTGTCCATTGACTTTAAAGATGTCACCATTCTTTGAATTCTCAACTCCTACGGCTCCATGAGGATAGACAACTTTAACTAAGTAAGGACCAGACCATCGAGATCTCAACTTGCCAGGAAATAGGTGTAATCTAGAGTTATATAAAAGGACTTTTTGACCAGGCTTAAATGTTTTCCTATTGATGGACTTATCATGAAAGACTTTTGTGCGTTCTTTGTAGATTTTTGCACTTTGGTACGCATCATTTCGGATTTCATCCAACTCATTGAGTTGGAGTTTCCGACTATCTCCAGCGGAAGACAAGTCAAAATTTAATTGTTTGATAACCCAATAGGCTTTATGCTCTAACTCTACAGGTAAGTGACAAGCTTTTCCATAAACAAGTCTATAAGGAGACATCCCTATTGGTGTTTTGAAGGCAGTACGATATGCCCACAAGGCATCAGATAGACGTAAAGACCAATCCTTACGATTTGGACTCACAGTCTTTTCTAGAATTTATTTGATTTGCCTATTGGATACTTCTACTTGCCCACAAGTTTGTGGGTGGTAAGGTGTAGAGACTTTATGAGTGATGGAGTACTTTTTGAGAAGTGTCTCAAAACTTCGATTGCAAAAATGTTTCCCACCATCACTTATAATGGTCTTCGGTGTACCAAACCGAGAAAAGATATATTCTTTGACAAACTTAATCACCACATGGCGATCATTCGTTCTAGTTGGTATTGCCTCCACCCACTTAGACACGTAGTCGACTACTACTAAAATATAGAGATTTCCATATGAACTAGGAAACGGACCCATAAAATCTATACCCACACATCAAATATTTCGACTAGTAATATGGGATTTAGTGGCATCATGTTACGACGGGTGATTTTTCCTAGTTTCTGACATCTATCACAACTCTTACAGTACTCATGAGAGTCCTTATAAATGGTTGGCCAATAGAAACCACACTGCAATATTTTTGCAGCGGTTTTTTCGCACTAAAATGTCCTCCACATGCTCCAGAATGACAAAAGTTGAGTACACTCATTATCTCACTATCAGGGAGACACCTATGAATGATCTGATCAGGACAATACTTGAATAGATATGGATCATCCCAAAAGAAATGTTTGACCTCTGAAAAAAATTTATTCCTATCTTGTTTAGACTATTTCTCGGGTATCTGACCAGTTGCTAAATAATTCACAATGTCAACAAACCATGGTAACTGGTTGATGGAAAAGAGTTGTTCATCCGGAAAGGTGTCAAGGATAGGTCTCTCATCATTTCTAGACTCAACTATTATGCGTGCTAGGTGGTCGGCTACAACATTCTCGGTACCCTTTTTGTCTCGAATTTCAAGGTCAAACTCTTGTAGCAATAAAATCCACCTAATCAAACGCGGTTTAGCATCCTTTTTGGAAAGAAGATACTTCAGAGCGGTATGATCTGTGTAAACTATGACCTTAGATCCGATGAGGTAGGAACGAAACTTATCTAACGCATACACAACTGTCAACAACTCCTTTTCAGTGGTGGAGTAGTTTAGTTGGGCTCCATCTAAAGTCTTACTTGCATAATAGATCACCGAAGGTGCTCTATCATGGCGTTGCCCTAAGATAGCACCAATTGCATAATCTGAAGCGTCACACATGATTTCAAAAGGTGCATTCCAATCAGGAGGCTTGATGATGGGGGTAGAAGTTAATGATTTCTTAAGTTTATCAAATGCTTCAATGCATGCTTCATCAATGATAAAAGTACTCTCTTTAGCAAGTAAGTTGCTGAGGGGTTTAGCAATTTTACTAAAATCTTTGATGAAGCGACGATAAAAACCGGCGTGACCAAGAAACGAGCGAATATCTCTAACAGATTTCGGAATTTGGAGTTTGGAAATAAGATCTACTTTCGCTCTATCAACTTCTATGCCCCTCGACGAAACAACATGTCCCAACACTATACCAGACTTAACCATGAAATGACACTTCTCCCAATTGAGCACTAAATTTTTCTCTTTACACCTTTGAAGAACGAGGGTATGATGGTGAAGACACTCATCAGAGAATATACTAAGCATACAGCTTTGAAAGGTAGCTGGTGCATTACACAACCCAAATGGCATACGACGATAGGCGAACGTCCGAAAGGACAAGTGAAAGTGGTTTTCTCTTGATCCTTAGGTGCTATGGCGATTTGGTTATAACCGGAATATCCATCAAGGAAACAATAATACTCATGTCCGGCTAACCTCTCTAGCATCTGATCTATAAAAGGAAGAGGGAAATGATCTTTCCTAATTGCGGTATTCAGCTTACGGTAGTCAATACACATACGCCATCCCGTTTGCACACGGGTGGGTACTAACTCGTTATTCTCATTCTCTACTACCGTGATACCTGTCTTTTTAGGTACGACTTGATTTGGGCTAACCCATAAGCTATCAGAGATTGGGTAAATGACACCTGCATCTAAAAGTTTCATAACCTCAGTCCTAACAACCTCTTTCATGGCAGGATTTAACCTTTTCTGTGGTTCACGAGATGTTTTAGCATTATCTTCTAAATAGATCCGATGTTGTACCACAGAAGGACTTATTCCCTTAATATCAGCTAATGACCATCCTATCGCCTCTTTATGTTCCTTAAGGACATCTAACACTTTATCTTCCTGTTCTTGATCTAAATCTGAAGCAATTATAACAGGCAAGGACTCAGTAGAACCTAAATAGGCATACTTAAGTGTGTCAGGCAGTGGTTTTAAATCTAACTTAAGCGGTTCTACAACTGGTGAGTCAGGTACTAATGGTTTGACTTCTAAAGGTTCAGGTTTGGTTTTCCACTTGAGGTGATCTAAAACTGGAGTTGATTCTAACACAACGTTTACTTCCTGGACCTCTTCTTCCTTAGCGGCTGTCTCAAAGTAGGCCAAAAGGAGCTCTAGCGGATCTTGAGACAATGTGGTAGGTAGAAAATCTTGAACTAACAACTCAATTAGGTCTGCCTCATCAAATTCATCAGGATTAGATGGGTGCAGTCCAACATTGAAAATGTTTAATTCAATTTTCATGCTACCAAATGACATCTTCAACAACCCACGTCTACAAAAAATGATTGCATTTGACGTAGCAAGGAATGTCCGACCTTAGATAATTGGGATTTGGCTATTGACATTTTCGACTGGCTCAGTATCTAAGACTATGAAGTCAACCGGAAAAATGAGATCACCCACTGTAATTAATACATCCTCAACAGTACCACGTGGACGTCTTACAGAACGATCAGCTAAATGAAGCATTACAGATGTGGGTTTCATCTCTCCTAATCCTAGCTATAAATAGACTGTGTAAGGCAAAAGGTTGACACTGGCACCTAAATCAAGTAAAGCACGCTCTATATGATGATCTCCTATAGTGCAGGGAAGAATCGGGCTACCAGGGTCTTTATACTTAGGAGGGAGTTTCTGTTCTTTAATGATGGAACTGACATTCTCAGTTAGAAAAACCTTCTTGTGTACTTGTGGCTTACGCTTATGAGTACACAATTCCTTTAGGAGTTTTGCATAAGCAGGAATCTGCTTGATTGCATCAAGTAGTGGAATGCTAATTTTTACTTCTTTAAGAATATCCATTAACTCATTAGCATTTGCACCCTTTCTATCCGCAGCTAACCTTTCAGGAAAAGGAGCTGGAATGGTACGAATTCTCTCAGGTGAACTCTCGTCTATACCCTTAGAAGGTGGCTCTCTAACTATCAGCTCTTTGGTGGGTGAGGTAGTAGTTTTACACTTTTCAGGCACCTATAACTTTTCCATTCCTAAGTGTAGTGACTGCCTGTACTTGTTCTTTTGTCTTTGAAGAACTACTTTCAAACACTCCTTTTGGGTTTGGTTGAGGTTGGCTAGGGAATTTACCTGGTTCCCTCGCACTTAGTGTATTAGCCAATTGACCTATTTGTGCCTCTAATTTTAGAATGGACTGAGCTTGGGAGTTCATCATCTGAGTTGTTGTTTCTTGGAACCGAGCAGTACTCTGATTCAGCTGAGCATTACTCTGGGCGAGTAATGATAGAGATTCTTCTAAAGATAACAACTTCTGTTGGGTGGCAAGAGTTGACACAGTTGGTTCTTAGGAAGCCTGGACGATTAGGAATACTCTCGGATTGAGTGATATGAGATTGTCCATTGGACCATGAGAAATTAGGATGCTTTCTCCACCCTGGGTTATAGGTGTTAGAGAATGGATCATGTTTACTAAAGAATAAGGTGCATCGGTTACCCGTGTGTGTAGGATCTCCACAAACCGAACATGGGTAACTTACTAGTTCATTTCCTACAATCATAACCGGATTTGGTCTGCCCCTAGACTCGACAGAAGACTTTTGTTTACCTATTTCAACGACCTCTAATCTTTTTGCTAAATCGACAAAAGCTGGATGGGATTCTATAAGGTATATGCCCCCTTGTTAGCTACAATCCTCCTAGGCTCTTTAAAGGGTTCCCATTGGTGAGATTTCTCTGCCACATCATAGAGGTACTCCATTGCCTCTTCCGCTGTGTTATTCACAAATCCACCATTGCAGAATGACTCAACCATGGTTTTAGTTTGATAATCTAGTCCATCATAGAGAATCTGGACTAATCGTATTTTCTCGAAACAATGGTGAGGGCATTGTAAGAGGAGGTCGTTAAACCTCTCGAAATAACTACTAAGGGACTCTCCATCTTGCTGCACAAAACCTGCAAGATTTTGCCTAAAGGTAGCGGTTTTGTGTTTAGGGAAGAACTTTTGAAGAAAGGTTGTGGTTAACTCTTCCCAATGACTGATCGACTCGGGTTGCAAAGCGTGCAACCAAGATTTAGCTTTCTCTTTCAACGAGAAGGGAAACAACCTCAGTTTTAACTCATCCTCAGACATATCTCTAATTTCATGGTTGAACAAATCTCCTCAAATTCCCTAATATGGTGATAGGGATTCTCGTTTTCCGCACCACGGAAAATAGGCAACATTTGGATCATACCCGGTTTTAGCTCAAAATGAGCTGTGGTGACAGGCAATTGAATACACGACGGACGACTAGTCCTTGTGGGGTACATGTACTCTCTTACGGTTAGTGGAGCATTCTCAATCCTACGTTGATCTATGTTCTCACCCATTACTTCAACTATTTCACTTCCTTGATCTCTTTTAATGAAACGACCTAAGTGATCACGAGGTCTAGGTGGCATAAACTGACACGGACAGAGAAGGGAATATTTTTTTTTTCCGAAAACCAAGGATTCACTACGAAGATCCTAAGGAAACAAGCACAATCAAGCTGACTCCACCAAGCAACCTAAACAGAATCTAGCAACAAGTTATTAGACGTAGATTTAGTGAATGGCTTGTCAGATTTGCCTAGTAATCTAGACAGCTCCTACTTCGCCACAACACTTGAACTATGACTGTTATAAGGGTTACTCGATCAAAGTAGACAGTAAACAATTCTCCAGGAAGATAGCCAACGATGAACGTTGTAACAACCGTCTTACTTTGACAAATGTTTCCTCTTCTCGAGGCGGCCTTTTTGACAAGAATTGCTCATACGATGTCCTCTGAGAATGCCCAGATAAAAATCGAGTTCCCGAGTTGTTTATGAAGGTCCTATGAGCTCGATGCCCTAGAGTCACTGTCTAAATCAGATTTTAATTATTAACGAGGCTTAGGATCGCGAATGTTGTTTCCTAAATGGGCAAGAGAATGGTGATGAAACCCGAACTCCTATCTTGTAATTGGGTTTTGTGCCCTTACTAAAATGCTTACACTAAACAGTTCGACAAAACAATGAGGCAAACAAATTCACACAATTACCCACTTACAGGAGATTCGTGGGTGATCAGAAAAATTACCTTCCGTTCTAGACAAGCGATGACCTTTGCAGACGACCCGGACCACTATTCACTTAAGTGTTCGAATCCGAGGCTTTTTTTTTTTTTTATTTTCTTGCTAAATCTGAAACAATCACAAATAACCAAAATTTAAAAAGCTCCTAAAAAAAATCTAGAAATAAAATATTTTTGTGAAATTTTTTTTTAGAAAGCAAACAAATTCCTAAACTAACTTGTTTAGAATCAATTCAAAATTTAAGGACAATTCCTAAAAACAAATCCCCGGCAGCGGCGCCAAAAACTTGATGTGAAATCTAGTGAACCTAAATAATAGACTAACTAGACTAAATTAAAACTCGCAAGTTCACGAACCGTATGTGAATATATATGGTTTGTATTACGAAGTCGATCCCACGAGGATATGTTCGGAATTAAGTCTAAACCTAAAACTAACTAATAAACTAGGAAAGAAAATAGTTGATTTTGAGAAGATGTTTGGAAAGCTAAAAATTGAAACTTAGAAAATAAAATAAAGTTGTGATGAAAAACTATAAGTTGGTAAATCTAGGATATTGGAATTCACCACTAACAATCATATTCAAATCTATCTAATTCAAATTATTATCCCTCTTTTGATAACTCAACAATTGTTAGATTTCAGTCTTCAATTTTCGGAAAATAAGAAACACTTTAACAATGATCAAAACCCATAACCCACTTCACTTAAACTATCATGCAATTAAGAACCAAGTTGTTAGTTTATTAGACTAACCGAAGTACGATTAATTATAAATCTTTAAGCACATTAACTAGAGATGATAAAATAAATATGATATTAGAATTCAAATACTCATGTTAGGGTTTCATCCTCTATCCTCGTGGAAGAGTTAGAAACCCATGGATATTTAATACATGGTTCAATTAATGATAAACAAGTAAAGGAAAAGAGTGAAGAAGATAAAACCGAATTGATATTTGATGAAGCCCGTTTCTCTCGTCTTTCTCCAAAACTTGTCTTCGATATAGCCCTTGAATCTCCCAAATTCTTGCACCCAAAGAAGCTAATTTATCTCTAACGTTGCTCCTACAAACTTGCTCTTTTCACTAGTGTTCTTTTCACTAGTGTGTGGGGGTGTGTCACAATTGTACGTGTTTGGGTCCCTTTTATAGATGGGTGAAGGCGGTTTGGAAATTAGGTATGCTGTTTTGGTAATTGAGAATGGCTGTTTGAAAATTTGGAAAGCTGGTTTGGTAATGCATGGCGGTTTGGAATTTGGGAATGGCAGTTTGGTAATTAAATCTACCAGATTCCAATTCAGGGGAGGGATGCTATTTCCTGTTCAGTCCCTAATATCCAGAATTACCCCCTGGAAAATCCCAAACTGCAGATCGCACCCTAAACCAACCATTTTCTTCACCAACTTCACTCTTTATAGTTACCAATCCATACATCTATCTGAATATCCTTAGGAAATTCTTGTCTTAGTAACTTCTTTATCTTTTAGGGAGTTTCCTACAAAACTATGTAACTTAATTATTCCACCAAAATTAATACGCAGAGACTATAAAATAAAGCCCAAAAATGGAGTACTTTACGTACTCATCAACACTTACTCATGCTGTTTTTTTTTTGTGGAAGAAGGTAGAATTGTATTCAAGAGTTGCTAAGGTTGCAATTACAAAGGGAAATGGAAAACAATGAAAAAATAAGGGAAATTACATATAAGATACTGCATTCAAATTGAAAATCCAATCCGAGAAAAAGGTGGAAGAGAACCAAGGCTCATTAACACTCCCAATAGTGCACAAGTCCTTTGATGGAAATGATAACATTTGAAGCGGATTTGTCCTTGGCCTCGAATATTCTTCTATTTCTCTCAAACCAAAGGCTCCAGATGATGGCAAAAGGAGCAACAAACCTGAAGAAGCTATTTATGGTTCTGGTTGTAGGAATAGTTAAGTTGTCGAAGATGTCTTTGGTAAGATTAGCATGTAGCCAAACTGATGTAGAACGCAGCGGAATTAAAAGAGATGAATAATTAAATAAGAACGATGAAAATAAAGATCAAAATAACTCTAAATAATAAACTTGATTAAAACTTCAATGGGGTTTTTCTCTTAATCTGAGAATAATAGACAAACTAGACATCCTTTTATAGGATTCTGGACTTTCCTAGATAGACTTGAATTAGACTTCCTAAATAATTAAATACTGCAACTTCCTAAATAACTTGGACTTAAATATGAACCTTTCCAATTATTGGAAATATTAAAATAGCATAATTCCTAAACCTAAATTAATTAATAATCATACTAAAATAAGGACTTCCTAATTCTACTCTCTTTGGCCGGTTGGTCCATGACCGGGTCCGGTCATGGAAATAGTCTCCACGCCGGGTGCCCCTGCATCAGCATCCCCTTCCCTCAAGAGGTTCGTCCCGAACCGTTTGTGAAGAGAATGTAGTTCTTCCGATCCATCTTCAATTGGCAATAACGTCACAATCTTCTTCTTCCACGGAAATTCATAAACATTCAAACGACCACGGTAAGTGGCATCAACATCGGATTGCCAAGGTCGTCCTAATATGATGTGGCATAAATCCATATCGGTGACATCACAATTAACTGTAGACATATAAGAAGAACCAATAGAAAGATTAATAGTACACATGTGATCAACCCGTGTAGTAGTTCCCGACTGAATCCAAGCGGTTTTATATGGGTTTGATTTAATCATTGTAGGAATTCCCAAAAATTTGACCAGTTTTGTAGAAATCAAATTCTCTACACAACCATTGTCAATCACAATAGTACAAACTTTATTCAGTACTGTTCCTCTTGTAACGAACAAATTCTTTCGTTGAGATAAATTCCTCTTGAAAGGTGTGAAAAGAACTCGTCGAGTGAGTAACATAACCCGATCACCGTTGTCGGGAATAGTATCAATTCGTTCCAATTGATCATCATCTGTATCCGAATCAGCTTTCTTTTCCACCAAATTAGCTTTACCGCGAGAGGGGCAAGCATTAGAATAGTGGCCTGTTTCAAAACAGCGATAACACTTAACTGGTGGAGGTTTTTTATAAGGATTTTCTGTTAGTGATTTAGTACCGTCCTCCGCCTGCTTTGATTGATCTAATTCATCTGGTAGAGTTCTGACTGATTGACTTCTCGTACTATGTCCCCGAAAAATGGAACGTGAATCTGATTCAAAAGACCGAGCTACACTAATACATTCAGAAACCGAATTAAAAGCTCTCAAATTAACCAAATCTTTAATATCATTACGAAGTCCGTCCTTGAATTTTTCTACTTTCATTGACTCTGAATCTGGGAGATTAAGTCTTGTTATTAGTCTTTGGAATTCCGAAGCATATTCCTCAACGGAACGTCTTCCTTGGCGGCAACGTAAATAATCAACACATAGTTGGTTCTCATAATCCGGAGGGAGGAACCGGGAAAACATTAAAGGTTTCAATTCTAACCATGAAGAAATAGGAGGAAGGTGTAATAAACGACGATGCTCAGATTCCTGTTTCCACCAAGTAAGAGCAGTTTTAGATAAATAACCAGTAACACAACGTACCTGTTCAGGACCTTCCACTTGCATAACATCAAAAAAAATTTCTAAACGGGAGATATAATCCAAAAATTCCTCAATATTTATTGATCCGTCATAAGAAGGAACATCCATTCGTATACGATAAGCGGGACTTGACGTTGAAGAAGAACCTGATTGGTTAAATTCGGTATTTGCCGTTGGAGGTAGTTGTACGGTTGCAATTTGTTGATGTGGGTTAATGGTTAATTGCCGATGGGTCGGGTTGTGGGTAGCTGATCGAGTGAAGTTGTGGTCTGGTTCTCGATAACGCGGGAGAATAGATTGCACGGGTGGATGATAGGAGGGGTTGTTGAGGTCTTCGGTTTCTCGAGTTCGGTTGAATGGGTTGGCTTGGTGACGTGGGTTAGTGGTGTTGTCGGGTTGGAGAGGGATGTTGATGTTTGGTTCGGTTTCATGTGGACGACGGAGTTGCGGAGGTGGTGTAATCGGATCAACAGCCAAGGTGGTTGATCGTGTTTCGGTAAGGGGGTTGGGGTGGTTGTGATGTTGTTGGTATATTGGGTGGGTTTCGATGTGGTTGGTAGTGAATGAAGGATATCGGGTATACGGGTATGGGAGACGTGGGTCTTGATAGGTTGTGATGGTTCCTAAAGGAGGTTGGCTAGTGGTGGTTCGGTTGTTGGTTTGGTGGTTGGTGAGGGGGTTGTGGTCTGCCGAGGAGTGGCTCTCGGGTGGTGGTCGGTGTTGTGTTGTTGTTGGTTCGGTGAAGGAAAACGATGGTGGGGTTGACGTGTGGGTATAGTGGGGGTACGGGGGTGTTTGAAAAGGTGTGTTCGGGGAATAGGAGGTGATGAATGGTGGTGTGATAACCGGTGGAGGGTGGCTAATGGTGTGACCAAATAATGGTGTTGTTGGCTCGGGGGGGAAACCGAGAGGAGGAACACGTGTGGTGATGGTGGTACCCGATAGTTGTGTGGGATGTTGATGTGTGATAGTAGTGGGAGATGGAGTTTGGTTTTTACACATACCTTCTAGTTGTTTGGAGATGACGGAGATGGAGTCATTGAGTTGATTGAATCTTTGATCGATTTTATCAAATTTTTCTGTTGTTTCTTTCTTGTACTCATTGAACCCTTCTTCCAACTTTTTACCTGCAGATAGCCCTTCTTTAATGTTATCCCATTCAGAGGAGAAAGTTGGTGTTCTCTCCTTAGTTGGTGTAGTTGAGATAGTAGTATTAACCATGATGATAAAAGTGATGAAGACCGGAAAGAGAAAGAAAAAAAATTTATGGCTCTAGATACCACTTGATGTAGAACGCAGCGGAATTAAAAGAGATGAATAATTAAATAAGAACGATGAAAATAAAGATCAAAATAACTCTAAATAATAAACTTGATTAAAACTTCAATGGGGTTTTTCTCTTAATCTGAGAATAATAGACAAACTAGACATCCTTTTATAGGATTCTGGACTTTCCTAGATAGACTTGAATTAGACTTCCTAAATAATTAAATACTGCAACTTCCTAAATAACTTGGACTTAAATATGAACCTTTCCAATTATTGGAAATATTAAAATAGCATAATTCCTAAACCTAAATTAATTAATAATCATACTAAAATAAGGACTTCCTAATTCTACTCTCTTTGGCCGGTTGGTCCATGACCGGGTCCGGTCATGGAAATAGTCTCCACGCCGGGTGCCCCTGCATCACAAACACTACTAAGCGAAGAAGTAATTTCTTACCAAATATTTGCCGAGAACGAGCATCTGAAAAATAAGTGTTCTGGAGACTCCATCTTTCACAATGAACATCGATTTGGAAACAAGAAACCTCTCCATTGAAGAAGATCACAAGTTGGAAGAGAGTTGATATAGGCTGCCCAGATGATAAAAGAATTTTTGGAGGGAGAAAGCTATTCCAAATAATTTTACTAGGGAATTCTCTGGAAGATTACCTTGGTTGCTAGCATAAAAGAAGTTGTTATGATGATCGTCAACAGACGCTACGGAGAATTCTCCATTAACGCTTAGACTCCATTCTCTAGAGGAAGAATCTTCATTAAAAGAGAACATGGGGTTGGAGATTCTGTTCAATAGATTAGAAGCCTCTATGGCTTCCTCTTCTTTGCACATTCTGAAAGCTCATCCAAATGGTCGGTTAAGGATTTTGTGTCTAGTGTTGTTGGGAAATTGACAGGGGAGATTAGAGGAAAGAGATCTATCATCGACCATCCATTGTAAGAGAAGAGGAAGTACGGTTTTGGGGAGGAAGACGAAGAACTGTTCGAAGAGGAAGAACAGGGAAAAGTAGTTTCATCAAATATAACATTTCGAGATATGTAAATTCTCGAAGATTTTTCATCAAGACAGAGATAACCCTTGTGGTGAGAACTGTACCCCAAGAAAACACAGGGTTTTGTCTTGACATCGAGTTTCGAAAGGCGATAAGGTATTAGAAGAGGGAATCATCGGCATCCAAAAATTTGAAATAAGGAGTAATCAAGTTTCAAATCGAACAGGACCTCAAAAGGAGATTTGTGGTCTAGAACAGATGAAGGTAACCTATTAATGGTAAATACAACAGTTTGAAATGCTTCTGGCCAGAAATTTTTTGAAACAGAGGAATGATGAAGAAGATAGAGTAATGATTCAACAATGTGTCTTATCTTGCGCTCAACAACCCCATTTTGTTGAGGGGTGTGAGGACAAGATTTCATGTGTTGGATGTCATTTTGAATAAGAAATTTTGAAAAATCATTGCTTATGTAATCACCTCCCACATCTGATTGAAGTATTTTGATTGGCTTTGAAAATTGTTTTTCCACAAATATTTTGAAATTTTTGAACTGGATAGGAATTTCTGACTTATGCTTCATAAAGTAAACCCAAGTGTATCTGGTGTAATCATCAATTAGAAGTAACATAAATCTAAAACCAGAAGTAGAAGACACAGGTGATGGCCCCCAAACATCACTATGAATAATTTCATTAGGATGAACAGAAGAGTGAAGAACAGACTTAAAAGCAAGTTGATGATGTTTGCCTGAAATACATCCAATACATATTGATTTGTTCATTTTAGATGGAATAACAGGTAATACATCCTTTCGAATTAGGTAATTTAAACTATTCAGATGGACATGAGCAAGTCGACAGTGCTAGACATCAGGTGTAGCTCACGTCCCAACAGACATTGATTGAGCAAAGAGAGAGAGAGGAGCAGAGGATACAGGGGCAGAGGACAGACGAAAGAGTCCATCTTCAATCGTGCCTACGAGGAGTATCTTTCCTGTGGGAAGATCCCTAACAAAGAAACCATCACGATTAAATACAACCACACAATTGAAATCACGAAGTAGATGAGAGATACAAATTATATTCTTTTTGAAAGAAGGAACAATAAGGACATTTTTAAGAGTAAATCTAGGAGTTAAGTTACAGTTACCAACACCAGAGACGGAAGCAGCAGAGCCATTACCCACTATAACCTGGTCCGGATGATGAACATCAGATCGAGCACAGATAGAGGCATTATCAAAGGCAATGTGGGATGTTGCACCAGAATCCACATACCAATTTGGATCAATGGTAAGGGAATCAATCCCAGAGCAGCAAAAGAAGAGTTAAGATCATTTTGATGAGTCAAATGATAGCATTGACGTGCTGAATGATCAACACGACCACAATATTGGCATATGAGAAGGGGACAATCTGGTGGTTTGCCAAGAACAAAGGAGGAGTGCTGGAGATAGTTTCCTCGACTAGAGTAGGAACCTCTGCCACGATTACCTCTGGTAGGGTTTCCTCGACCACGACCACGACCAGAGTAAGAGTGAGGGGAAGAAGGAAGATGTGGTGTTTGGGTGTAAAGAGCAGTGGGTTCTGAGGTGTTAGTTTGAAGAAGTTGGAGGCGAAACACATGAGTAAGAAGCTGTGAGTGGAGTTCAGAGTAGGTTGGAGGGATAAACCGAGTGGTAATGGAGGTGACAAATCCCTCATATTCAGAGCCAAGTCCAGAGAGGACTATTAGGACAAGTTCCTCATCATTTACTGGATCACCTATAGCTGCAAGAGAACGAGTAATACTCTTAAGTCGAAGAAGAAATTCAGAAACAGTAAGAGAACCTTTCTTTGTGGTTTGAAGTTGAAGTTTTAAATTCATGAGACGAGCTGAGTTAAAAGATGAGAAGCTTCTCTCTAAGGACTCCCAAACTGCTCGAGAAGAGGTGAGTCCTAGAACTTGGGTAAGGATTGGCTCAGTAAGAGTGGCATTACGCCAGGAAAGTAGCATTTGATCAACTAAGTACCAGTAGGCATAGTCTGGGTTTGGAAGAGAAGCAGAGGAGGTTTCAGTAGAAGAGGTAATGAACTCATGAGGAGGAGGATATGAGCCATTAACAAATTTGTAAAGGTATTGAGAATGTAAAATGGGAAGAAGCTGACTCTTCCAGAGAAGGTACTTTGTGTTGTCCAATCTGATGGAAACAAGATTAGCTATGTTAGTGAGGGAAGGTAGGGTGGAAATAGTGGTGGTTGAGGGAGGCAAGGAAGAGTTTCCAGAAGGAGAAGAGGTATTGATAGTAGAGTCAGCCATGAATGTAACAGTAAACAAGAAGAAGAAGAAGAAGAATAACAGGAAGAAGAGGAGAAAGCACAAAACCAAAAAACTTTTTAAGAGAAAGATGGCTCTGATACCATGTTAGTGATAGAAATCAAGGTTGCCCTCAAGGTAGGGCAGCCATTCTATTTATAAGGAAGAAAGGAAAGGTAAATTACAATATTTGATGACCCTCACACTAACAAGAAGTACCAAACATACCCTTGAGACCATATACATTTACAGTTTTTAGGTCGATAGTTTAAGTAATTCAACCGTGTTCTCCTTACCAGTTATCGCTTTTAAAGTGTATCAATTTAGTCATTTTTTGAATAAACGAAGTATATGATTACCTCCAAAAAAACAAAACAAACGTAAGACGAGTGTGAAAATTGTCCTACATAGACCAAAAGATCCCATGAAACAATCTATTAAGGATTTTGAATTATGTTCTAGAAGGAAAATTGTTTAGAGTGAGAAAGAGTGTGATAGGAAGTATTCGTGGAAGGTCCAAAATATGGACCTACTAGTCCAATAAGTCCTCTGTTAACACAAAATAGGTCAAAAGTCCAAAAAAATTATAATATTTAAAATTTACCAAACAAATCATTTTTGTATAAAGTATTTTTGGTGAGTCGCTAAAAAAATTATTTTTGAAGGACATCGTTATCTTATTGCATTAAACAAACGGTAATGCTACTTTCCCTGCAAGTTTGACAAGAACTTTTACAAAAATGTGACGTGGACACACACGTAAATAGAGAGAAATTGGTATAAGCCAGATTACACCCCAAGACACTTCGCACAAATTTGTGCCATTTAAATCAACGACCCAGATTACACCCAATTAAACCTCTTAACACAACCAATCTCTTCTTCTTCTCTGTTTCTTCTTTGTTTCTCTCTCTAGAAACATAATTAGATCTCAACTCTTATGGTCAATGTTTGAAATATCTTCGAAATCAAACTAGAAATTAGTGTTGAAGTTCACGCAATTTGATTTGTGTTACGTACAAAACAAATCTATTCTTCACATATCTACATATTAACAAAACAATAAACACATTAGCGATACATTTGTATAATAGTACGAGACAAGAATAAGTATTATAAAAAAATTGGATTTTGTACCTATTTTATATTAAGTTTCGATCTTAAACTCAAGTTATTTTTTATTTTGGACTATTTGCCCAAGGGCCTTGGAGGAAAGGTAGATTTAAAAATTTTAACAAATTTTATACAAATGTTAATGTTCTGTTTTTTATTTTATTTATTTATTTACAAATATCTTGTAGGTTATCTTTGAAACTCGCTTCTTCACATCATTAATGAGACTATAATTAATGCTTAAGAATCTTTAACAATTCTTAAATTTGTTTCAACTCTAATTGTGAGCACCAAATTTAAAGGGCTTAAAATTGACAACAGTCCAGCTAAATAAAAAATTATCTTTTGGTCCATTTTCAAATAACGATTGAAGGAGGCAACTTTAACGGTCGAATTTCCTTTATTATCTCCATTGAGGAGATTCAAAAGAGGAAGAAGAAGAAATTGTTAACTTTAAAAAGTTAAGAAAAAATATAAAGGGTACTGTTGGAATAAATTGAGAAAATTAACTTGTAGTTAACATGACGACTAACCAAGGAGGCTAAAAAAAATTATTTGGACAATTTTGGGGGGCCAAATGAAAATAGTTGTTCCAAATTAGAAAAATCAAAAGTTAGTTGGATCCTAGACCCCAACTTTTCTCACTCTCCACCTACTTGCTCTTTCCCGCTTTAATGTTTTAGAGAGAGAAAGTGAGAGAAACAGAGTTACATAAACCAAAGAGAGATAGAGATAGAGATAGAGAGAGAGAAGAGATGATAATCCCTTCATCTTCATTCTTAATCTTCTTTCTCTACTCCCTTCTCTCCACAATTTCTTCTGCAGAAATCAAAATCGGTTCTACTCTCCTACCCACAACCCTAAACCCTTGGAAATCTCCCAAAAACTCATTTTCTCTTTCTTTCATCCCCATTGATTCATCTTTCTCCCTCGCCATTTCCTTCTCAAATATCCCAATTTGGAAAGCTGGTGGTGATTTAGCCACTGTTGATTCAAATTCACGATTTGAGTTCCTCCCCAATGGTAATCTTTGTTTAATCAACGGTTCAGATGTTATTATTTGGCAATCAAATACCTCAAATCTCGGCGTTACTGTAGCAAACCTAGATGATTCAGGTAATTTAGCCCTAAAAAATGGTTCAACTACTGTTTGGTCTAGTTTTGATAATCCAACTGATACAATCTTACCTACCCAGAATTTCACAACATCTAAAACCCTAAAATCTGGGTTTTACTCTTTTAATCTTCTCAGTTCTGGTAATGTTACTCTTAAATGGAATGAAAACACCACTTACTGGAATTTAGGTCTAAATTCTACAATCAATTCCAACTTAATTTCCCCATATTTAACCCTTTCACCCACTGGAGTTCTCCAACTTAACGATTTTAATCTATCTAATCCTATTAATTTGGCTTTTAGTAGTGATTATGGAGAAGGAAATGATACTTTTAGGTTTCTAAAACTTGATTCTGATGGAAACTTGAGAATTTACAGTTTTGATAATGGAAATTTATTTGAGAGATGGGCAGCTGTTCAAGATCAATGTCTTGTTTATGGATGGTGTGGTAATATGGGTATTTGTAGTTATAATGAATCAAAACCTATTTGTATTTGCCCATCTCGAAATTTCGACTACTTTGATCAAAATGATAGTAGAAAAGGGTGTAAAAGGAAAGTCGAAATCGAAAATTGTCCTAGTGAAAAAGTTATGTTAGAATTAGACAATACTAAATTTCTTACTTACCAACCTGAGTTAACTTCTCAGTCTATCACGGGCACGGCCTCCGGGATATTAGCGTGCAAAACAAATTGTCTTCCCGATGATACTTGTACTGCATCGACTTCTCTAGCCGATGGTACGGGGCTTTGTTACATGAAAAGATCGAAAATCATTAGTGGTTATCACTCTCCTGCCCTCCGTAGCACTTCTTATATCAAGGTTTGTGGACCGATTATCCTTAATCCACCATTATTTGATCCAAATATGGTACCAAGTGGTAAAAGGTTTACCTTACACAGATGGGTGATTGTTTATGTTGTTTTAATTACTCTTCTATGTTTGGTTTTGATGGGTGGTGTTATCTGGTTATGGTACTACAGAAACGACCGAAACTATGTTGGATTATCAAGGCAATACGCGTTAGTAGAGTATGCATCTGTGGCTCCAATTCAATTTACGTACAAAGAACTCGAACGTTCGACTAAGGGATTCACAGAGAAGATAGGGTCAGGAGGTTTTGGTTCGGTCTACCGAGGTGTTCTTCCTAATAGGACAGTAGTTGCAGTGAAGCAACTTGAAGGGATTGAACAAGGAGAAAAACAGTTCAGAATGGAAGTATCAATTATTAGTAGTACTCACCATTTGAATTTGATGAGGTTAGTAGGGTTTTGTTCTCTCGGTCGACATAGGTTGGTGGTTTATGAGTTCATGAAAAACGGGTCGTTGGATAATTTCATTTTCACTGCAGAAGAAAGTTCAAGGAAGTTATTGAATTGGGAAACTAGGTTTAGAGTAGCACTTGGAACAGCGAAAGGAATAACCTACTTACACGAAGAGTGTCGAGAATGTATCATACATTGTGATATAAAACCCGAAAACATACTTTTGGATGAGAATTATAACGCCCGCGTATCGGATTTTGGCCTCTCAAAACTCATAAACCCAAAACATCTACATCATTGGCATAAAACCTTGACTAGTCTGAGAGGAACAAGAGGATACTTAGCTCCAGAATGGGTAGCTAATCTTGCAATAACACCGAAATCAGACGTTTATAGTTATGGAATGGTCTTGTTAGAAATGGTAATGGGGCGAAGAAATTTCGAAGTTTCAGAAGAAACAAGTTGGAAGAAATCTTCGGTATGGGCTTATGAGGAGTTTGAGAGTGGAAATCTTCATAACATTGTTGATAAAAGACTAGCAAAGCAAGAGACAGATATGGAGCAAGTGCTTAGGGCAATTCAAACAAGTTTTTGGTGCATTCAAGAGCAACCAATCCATAGACCAAAAATGGGAAAAGTAGTACAAATGTTAGAAGGGGTTAGTCCTATTGAGAGACCACCAGTTCCAAATGGATCCACAGAAGGTTTTGTTAATCGAAACGGCGGCACAAATGTTAGTGAGGTTGTCACTACTATTGCAAGCTCAGACCTTTCTCTCTCTTCTTCATCTGTTCAAGCTTCAAGAGGCTCGTCATCTTTTCCTTCTGAAACTAGATTTGAACTATGATTGCAGGTAAGAATCAAGAACTAGCTAGATATGGTTTTTTATAATTCTAATATAATTTGAAATACAAATGGGGGTTTAGTACCAATAATTAGATAATATAGTTTGTAAATTGAGTTTAATGATGTGTTATATTATTAATGAAAACCTTAGAATCGTTCAAAATTCTCATCTTGTCTCCTTACTAAATTGTGTAAGATAACACATGATTTCTTATCTTAATCATTAATAAATCCTTTATTCTTTTTAATCTATAATCTATAATGGTTTACTCTTATATCAATATCATGACTATACCCCCGTTTTTATGAAACGACTGAGACACACACCCGCGTGGGCGGAAAACGTGGTTTCAAGTGTGCGAAATGGGCCTGTAAATCAAGACAAAAATGCCCTTTTTCTTCACCCAAGCCTATCTTCTTTCTTAACCATCTCTCAAACTTCCTCAATTTTCTGCCCAACTCTCTCGGCTCAATCTCTCACTTCAATTTGTACTTCCTTTTTCCCCAATTTTCTTGGATATGTTGGATTTCGATAACGCAAAAGAAACGTTTCTTTACACTTTTGACTAGGTTTCAATTGTCGAAACAGCTCAAGGAACATACCGTTGCGCTCGTGTCTTTGAGGGCTTGAATTTCAAGCTTTGGTTTGCTCAAAAAACCGATTCCGTATGAATACAATATTAATTTTCGAAGTTTGGGTTTAAGTATGGGAACATGTGAAATATTTAAGGAAAGTCCCACATCCATTAATTTGTTCAATCATACTAGAGTATGAACGAAACAATGGTCCAAGGCTTTGTGTTGTCTGCACCACGCAAACTGCACAAGAGCGAGGGGTGGGTGAATATGCGTTTAAGGCGCATTAAAGGTGCCCGCACACACTTTGCATTTCGAAAGTACGCATTGTCGCTAGGAGCGTAGGATATTTTTGTTTCATACCAGAGGCAATCCGACAGACAAGATTAAATCTAGATCTGACCGTTGTGATCAACTATGATCCAACGAACCAAATTAAACTTGTGGGTCAGTCCCTCCGCCCTTTAAAACAAATGTGAATGTTTCCTCCAAATGTGACTGTTTGTTAACAATCACCTCTCACCTATAAATAAGCCATGAAATCAGACTTCTATAACTACTTCGAATCAACAGAGTTTAAAGCATTTAAGAGTTCTTCAATACTTATTGATGGTCAAAATATTTTCAGATCAAAGTACCTCCGATCTGAAATTATAATCCGTTGTATCCTAGGAGACAAATCGCCTATACTGTTGGAACAATAAACATGGTTGGTTATTGTCTTAAGGAAAGAGATCAAAGTTTCTGTTCTATACTGTCGTTTATAACTGTATGGGCAAACATGCATTCGTCCAACGAGGTGCCGGTAAAATAATAATACAATCGCTTCGTAAGGATAAAATCCGCGAGGCACGACAATAGGTGGGGTGTCAATAGTAAGGCCCATAACAAGGTCTAGTGATGGCCTAAACAAAGCCCACACGCTTAGCCGCCAAATCCATACCTGCCTCGATATAAGTCATACGTGACAGGTGTCACACGATAACCACCTACAAGTTCTGAGGTACCTACGGCTAGAGAGTTATCTTGTGATCAACAAAATCACTGGCAACACGGGTCTCAAATATATATGTTACCAAACAGTAGCTTATTGCACACACGCGATAACATCGTAGCCGTCCCCTAAGATACTCCAGCGCGTATCTGCTAATCACTCCGCCAGATCGTTTGTGTTGTCGACACGTCATATGATCAGATCAAATCCCTAATCCGTATCCCTTGATTACCTCCCACGAGCAACGTTACAGAATAAATACCTCCGTTACCAACTTGTCGTAATCAAGTCGACCTTCTCTTTAACACTATAAAAAGAGAAGACAACATACAAACTAGGGAATCCAACATTCGACAGTAGTACTCAAGCAGTTCATCTTCTTCTCTCTAACTTACTCTATGATACTCATCTCGCAAGAGCTTCCCACTTTTCCAAAGTCTCGAACTTTTCGTCTTAGAAGTTAGGAGACAAGAGCTTGACAACCTAAAATCTAGTAGCAACAAGCTAGACGCATCAACACCATCCACATACGACCACCATCTTATCGCACCACCATTCTACAACCTGACTCTTACTGCTTGATCTGTTTACTTACTGCCGGACCCTTACTGCTTGATTTATTTACGATCAGAACATTACTGCAAGACTCACTTACGTTTAGGAGGCTACTGCGAGGATTACTTACAGCCAGACCCTTACTGCTTCATCCGCATCCTTGATGCTCCTGAACTTACAATAAGTGTATCTTTACCGTGGAGATCTGTTCTGACAACTTTACGAGTCAAAGCACCTAAGTACTCTGACGAATGTTACCCCTTTATCGCTTGCTTTAACTTTCTTATCTTGTTTGACTAAGTATTTGGCTTGCCCGTCAGAGCCCTCTTAGACCGGCACCATCCGATATCCTAGAGGCTTCACGATCTTTTTGTTTCTTTTTGTTTGCAGGTCCTTTCGACACGTAGCCCATGCCCGCAGCATTCGACCTGACCCGATAAGACTTCTGACCGTCAACCCGTTGACTGTTAGACTTTCCGTCTTGTAGACTTTATACCGGCTACAATTTGGTGCTAGAAGGAGGGGACCAGGTACTAACAACCGAAAAGACACGCGATGGAAGGAGACATGACGAATACCTCTGTGAATTTCTCATCACAACTCGCTGTTCTTATTACCCAAATGGAGGAAAGTACTGCTGAAAGATTGAAGGCTTTGGAGGAGGTAAACACCTCTGTTCGAGCAGAGAACATGTTATTGCAAGAGAGAATTACCGAATTGGTTGTTCCAGGAGGGTCTAGAAGAAAGGCTACGAAAAACATACGACCACCTCCTAACAACACAGAAGTAGGAGGATCATCCAGTCAACCAATCATGTAGGAGTTGGATCTACAAGTGCCCAATTTGCAGCTGCTACACAGTCCTTTCAACGAGTCTTTACTCAACAGCAGACAATGGCTGCTATTCTTTACTCATCTTCTACTATTGCTATGCCTACCATCTTCCTGATACACGAGGCACAGACTGGACGATTGTGGGCGCAAGAGGTATGATGTCGGGATTTTTGAGAAGGCACTTTGGAGTCTTCGGGAAACATGATATGTTACTCACACCCATCCAGACTTCGGTACAACCGCGAAGATCCGACAGATTTAAAACAAGACCACTTGGATCAAACGGGTGTTTTATCTCCTTAACTGACTCGCGATGCACGGTGTCAACTCCTCATGACCACACGTCCTAACCTAATTGGTTTCCAAAATTTATTTTTCTATTCATGGTCTTTTTTTTAAATTAAAAAGATAGGGAAAGAAAGAAATGAACCGTGAAGGTTAGAGAGAGGGAGAGGTGTTTTTTAGATTAGATTTTTATAGAGAATGGAAGGAAGGGGATTTGATTGGATTTTCTTCCTCTTCTTCTTCTTCTTCAATAAACAGGAGTGATCGCAAGAGGTGAAGGATATTTTCTAAAGAGGGAAGATTGTGATAGACTTGTCATTTACAGTGATGGAGAAAGCTGGATATTTCAATTGAGAAGAAGATTATATGAAAACAGAAAGATTACAAGATCGAGAGAGATCTGAATTTTGGAAATTGAAGCAGAAACGAAAAGAGAGCTGAAGATAGAAAGAGCAAGAGGAAATCTAGAGCTGGAAATTGACATGAAAAATTTCTCTTTCTGTCATCTCTACTTTCTGAAACTCGTAAAGAAGGAAGGAAAGAGATTGCTGGATATTACTAAGGAGATTTCATAGTATATTGTTCTTCACCTTCTCGGCTGAATGATGGAAACAAAATTCTAAAGAGAGATTCGATTGAGAGTTGAATATATTTGGATTGAGATTTTAGAGAGAGAATCCAGTGATTTGAGTATAAAAAGTAAAGCTTCATTATCAGAATTCATCTCATCTTTGGGGATCATCTTTTCTTGAGAAGTAGATAGGTCCTGTTCTTCTTCTCTCTTCTCATTCGGTTTTTGGATAGTCCTGGTACAAAGGCAACGACCAGGGGCCCTAAAAACAGCCCCGGTAGCAAAGGCAACGACAGGGGGGCCCCAAGGAGGAGTCCTAGTTAAACTCACTTTGCTCTGGCAAAACAGGTAGCTCTGGTAGCCAAAGGCGACGACCAGATGCCTCAAGGAGGAGTCCTAGTCAACCTCACTTTATTCGAGTAAAACGCGATCCCCCCTAGGGATCCTAAGCAGAAGCCCTAGTTAAACTTACTTTGCTCCGGCAAAACAGGTAACTCTCGTAGTCAAGGTGACGACCAGGGGCCTCAAGGAGGAGTCCTAGTTAACCTCACTTTACTCGAGTAAAATGCGACCCCTCATCCGGGGTCCCAAGGAACAGTCCTAGTTAACCTACAGTCTTAGTAGCGAGAGCGACGACCGGGGGCCTAAGGAGAAGTCCTAGCTAAACTAGTTGTGCTCAAACCAACGAAAACAACCCTGGTAGCTAAGGCAACGACCAGGGATTCTAAAGATAGCCCTGATAGTGAAAGCGACGACCAGGGTCCAAGGAGAAGTCCTAATCTTACTAGTTGCTCTCAAGTCAACGAAAACATCCCTGGTAGCTAAGCCAACGACCAGGGGTTCTAAAGATAGTCCTGATAGCTAAGGCAACAACCATGGGCTCTAAAGATAACCTTGGTAGCGAAAGCCACGACCAGGGGCATGACCCAGACTCAGGAATTATTCGAAAGCATTTATACAGGCTAATTTAGGCTTTATTTTGCAGAGGGAATTAGTAAGACTAGGTCATGATATAATAGGTCTAAATTGTTATTATTTTTGTCAGAGCGATCATTCGGAGCATGCGTAGTAAGTTAAGAGAATAACATTAGTAAGCATAGGGCTAACCGTAACATATGTTTCTTTCGTAAGTTTTGTATGTGCAGAAGAAAGCGGAAAAGAAGAACAAAAAAAAACTATTATAATTACACATCAGAAGAAGAAGAAGAAGGAGCATCAACATGAGGGTCATTGATGTCCACTGAAACCATGACAATCACAACAAGAAGACGACCACCTCCACGACGATGAACCAAAAACTCGACGACTGAAACGAGAGCAGGTTCAGAAGTGCTTGTAGTGTCGGTCAACGAGTAAACTAGGGGGGTAGAGCGGTGTAGTCACGAGCAAAACAGAAAGGTTGTTTTCATCCAGCAAGTCTCGGGGGCGAAGGACATCGACAAAACCCTCACCAACCACTTCCATGCATAGGTGCTCAATGGAAGAGTCGTCATCATTAAGAGACATGTAGAATGGTACCCTTACATCACCACCGGGAAGAGTCCCACTGATCAGTAAGAGCCATAACAAAGTACAAATTGATCATATTACGCTTTCAGGCGTATTTATACAACAAAAAGGGCCATCATGAATGAACACAACTATCGGAGAGTCGCAGTAAATAGAAACGAATGGAAAGTACAAGGTCAACAAATATAAACGCAGGAGAATAAGGAAGTAACGCAAGATCAGGAAAGCGAAAAAGTAACCTTTTATTAATTTGTAAAAGAGGTCTATTACAGAAAAATTACAGATAAGGAGACCGAGATGGCTGTGGTCGTTCGGGTCTATTATAAAAGAAATTGCAAAAATAAAAGAAGATGGATATAAAACCCACAAAAAGAAGAGACATGGCAAGAAAAAAACCAAATAACGCGAAGGACTAGAAGAACAGTCGCGTAATTCGGTTGAAGAGAAACTGAGAGGCCATCGAGAGCCACCTTCCAGAGGACTGCCAAAGCAAGAAGACAACCAAAGAAGAAATAACCCTCTTTCCACCACCGTCATTTTCTCTGCACCCCAGTTGGAGGCGGCAGTGGTAACCACACACCTCTATGGAACTTTCCAATATGGCATATAGAGTTACCATGCCCATTATGGAGAAGTCCACCTTTTACCACGATCATTATGGAGAAACACCCATCAAACAGGTAACAAGTATGAATTCAAACAGAGGCCTCATCTCGGGTCTATAATGGGAACAAGAGCTAAGAAGAAATATCGAAAAATATTAGTGAAGAAAAGGTTTATGAGTATTGGGAAATTAAAGAGCCAAAATAAGGTATTTATAGTGGAAGAAGAAAGTCAAAAGATTCTCTCAACAGACAAAGGTCTTTAAGACAAGGAAGTGGAAGAACCTTGGGAACATCTGAAGTCATAATGACGAGGAGGTACTCACGGCTCGAGACTGATCAAGTCGGAGAAGATATTAGCGGTACCCGAGAAAACACGCTAGTCTCTCCACTCATTGAACACCGCGTGTCCACGCATGGCAATGGAACTGCCGTGTGTAGATACCCAAAGGATTAACGCCAGAAAACGCGAGGTCATAGGATCAAATCCGTCACGTCACAGAATCACGCATGAAAAGGAAATCAACTGCTCGGGCAAAAATCGAGACGTGTCACGGAAGAATAAACCACGTGTCCATCAGCTTAAGCAAACATCGCCTGAATCAGTTCTAGCAAAAGTAGTTTTAAAAGAAGAATTTCGTCAGCGAAGTTAGCATCTCCAAACAGCTCGATACAAATCAGCTCAGGAATGCCCAGCTCTAAAAAAACCAAAAGAAAGACCAAGCTTTACAAAACAGCTTTGGTCCAGGTAACCCCCCCCCCCCCCCCCCCCCCCCGACTTCAGGGTCTTCAATGTTTAAAAAACATGAGTTACTTCTACTTCTCAGTCTCGTTACTTTCGACTAAGGAGTGGCGGGAATCATGATGATGCTTAAAATGTCCAGACGTTGACTAACGTCTGAAGAGTTAAGATCAGACCTAAAGTCCACTGGGCAACCCGACTTATCGTACAGGACAACTGAATCCTCGACGATTCATCATATATTCCCCTAACTGGGAGGTCAGCTAGAGGAAACCAGCCCTGTGACGCCCTCGACATGTACGGATGAGCCCTTGGTCTCTAAAGGAATGAGGGGGTCCACGTAGATTCGGTCGATGCCTTACGCCCAGAACTGGGAAGGCAGAAACGCACTAGCAACCTACCGACTTAATCCTGAAATATCTACAGAGATTTCAATCGGTTACGGATCTCGAAGTGTTTAAGCAAGTTTGGACTTCACGCGTCTAAGGAAGGAAAGTTCTCCCATAAGATCTATCGCATCGGCAGGATATCTATGAAAAATCCTTGAACTTAGGAACTTTCAGCTATCCGAGATCCGAGATAAACATAAAGGCAAAACTTCCCTCCATGGCAATCACCGCTGCCTCTTAAGCCTATAAAAGGGACCCCACATCGTCCTTTACAAGACACGATCTCTAAACCCTAGAAGATCACAGTTAACTCTGAGTTCTCATAACTCGCTCCCAAAAGGATCGATCAACATTCATTTTTTTACTGCAAAGAACACCCTGACTGTCATGAGCGTCGGAGCGGTTTTCAAACCCTTTGCAGGTTTTCCCCCTTGGGAACCGACGAACAGGATCTTAGAGATCAGGTGTTTGAGGACGAGAATCAGGAGCTGGAGCAGGGAGCAGAAGCAAGGAGCAGAAAGCAGGTGCAGAGAGCAGGAGCAAGGAGACGAAAGAACCAGAGCTGGAAGCAGGAACAGACGCAAGAATCTTACCTCAAATAACAGAATATACCATCATAACGGAGGTTTTCATGCATCAACTCCCTTTCTCATGCTGATATAATAGAAGGCCATTTTTTGACATCAACAATTCCGACTAAACAATGTATTGTTAACATTGACAGGGGCAGGACTATTGTGGATGGTTTGGGCTGGTTTTAATGGTGGTGCTCCTTATACATCAAACCTTGATGCATCCATGGCCATTTTCAACACCAACATTTGTGCTGCCACAAGTCTTTTAGTTTGGACTTGTTTGGATGTTATCTTCTTCAACAAGCCTTCTGTCATTGGAGTTATTCAAGGCATGATCACTGGTCTCGTTTGCATTACTCCCCGTGCAGGTAATCACGTAGTCTAACCCTAATCTGCTGCAATTTTTTAGTATGTACATACATGTCTGTATTAGTGAGGATGTTATATTGCTACTTATCTTGACCTAAGCATGCAGTTAGGGTGGGGAATGGTTCGGGCTACTCCCATTCCTTTTAACAAGTTATGATGTGCCTAAAAGGTTACCCTAAATAGGTCTACACCCGCAAGTGCACGGGTGTCAAGTTGTAATAAATTTCGGTAAGACCGGTTCGTTCCTCAGAGACTTAGTCAAACTCAAATTCTAACCTTAATTCTAACTTGGATTCGAACTTGGTTTTGATGATATAATTCAAATAAAGATAACAAATAAACTTAAATCATATAAAATTCAAGAAATGGGAGAACCTAGGGTTTTCGAATCCGTCCTCCTAACAATTCTAACGATAATTTATTTGGATTTAATTAGCGAATTCCTTATATAACTCAGATTCTAGTCCATGAATGGTCTAAAAATCCGGAAGATTCTAGTCCGTGACACTTTCCAAATTAAAGGGAGAGTGTCAATCCCGTGTTGCTGGCTAGAGATGAGGCGGCTAAGGTATTTCGCGGCTCAGCGTAGCAAAACGAGGTGGGTGTCGGATTGTGTAACTGAAGACGTGTCGCCTTAGGGTTCGCTGGATCAGTTGGGGATCACCGATATCTTGCTCACCGCGTTACACTAAATAAGAGCCTTATTTTGTCTCGAAAATCACCCGAGTGCCCTCCTGAACGTCCCGACATTATCCCACATGTGCCAATGATCGTCCGATCTTCCATTCTGTCGTCAACACGTGGCCTACTCGGTTCTGGTCAACTGGTTATGAATACAACTTTGACTTAGTCTAACTCTCTCATCCGGGCTCCGATTTGACTTCCGTTTTCGTCCACGAGTTTGTCTTGAACTCTAGTTTCATCTCAGTATCCATATTGGCAAAAATTACCAGAATCAACCAATGACCAGAGTGCCCCCAACATCTATTTCTCCCGATTTCATCTGTTTTTTCACATAGAACTCCGTAAAGATACCTGAGAAAGAAAATCAAACAAATCATTAGAGTAACCGCTCGAACTGGACTAACTGACCCGAGTTAAGAGATTCAGATGGGACTAACTAAACCCATTTTACCACTTTCGTATGGACCCACGATTGCACTTAGCTTGTGCAACAAGCCGTTAAACCTCTAGGTTGCCCTAGAGGACGAGTTTTGTCTCGTGAGGGTTTACAGTGAATATACCCACAAAATTCGAAAGTTTCAAAATAATCCCAGAAGGGTCTAAATATGACATGGACTAAAAATGTTAAGCCGATAGAAATTTTCGAAAGCTAATAGAAACAAAATCCAAGTCAACCAGACCATACAAAAGCTAAAAATCCCTTCACTAGTAATCTAGACCTAAAGTGCACGTGACTAACCATATGAGTATCATTTCAGTTCAGAACAGACAAAACCTCGATTACCTTCTCAATACATTTCGCCTCGACTACTACCTCACGGTCATACACTCAAAAATTTAAGTCACCCAGAAATGGTTCACTCCATGTATTAGTATGAACATGAAGAAAAACTCAACACATGAAAAAGACGGACTATAATTTTTGTGAACGACTGATCTCATAGTAAGGAAACAACCACTAATACGGAATGGAGAAGCTAACCAACTTTTCTCATCTGATCTACTTGCTAACAATGCTTCCTAGAGGTCTTCAAATCTTCAAGAACTACTTCAAAGGATAAAAACTTAAACTAGACAAACACTTTTCTATTTCTTTTCTTCTTTTTTTTTCTTCTTTTTTCTATATATTTTTTTCATAAACAAATTCTGGTAATAACCATCATAATTCCAAAAGGACTTATCATTCTTTCCCTGAGTGAATTTCTCTTCATTTTGCTTCATGCTTCATTCTCAGGGTTCTAAATGGTAAGGTTTCTATCTTTCTCTACTTGACATTTGTTTCAAGTTTCTCAGACTACAAGAGAAAGTTTGCATTCTGATGACATCCCTAGTGGTTGTGAAATTTGAACTCAAGAGATCAAATGAGTTCTTCTTTCGAAATTGCGAGGTTGAGTAGCTCTTCACTCTACTCGGAATTAGCTCAGAAGAGATCACTCAAAACAACAAGAAAGGCTCAGAATCTCACATAGGTTAAGTCTCCACTAATGATCGATTAAGTTATTTCAGAAAAGACAACTCTTCACCTATCTAACACTCACATGGCTAGTGCACAGACAACCTCAAGACTCGAAATTCGTGAAACAACCTTTAGTAAAAGCACAGTACAACCAACTAGACTCTATGACCATTAACAAACAAAAACAACTAGACTCACTTTTTCAGTCCAAAAATTTAGAAATTTTGAAAAATTTTAAACCGTTTTGAATTTTTGAAATAAGGACTTAGCAAAAAATTCAATCCCCTATCCCCAAACTTAAACCGAACATTGTCCTCAATATTCTGAAGACTATGTAAAAATAACAAGATGAGGGAATGATATTACCATAATCAGAAGTCCTATGCATGGGTTGCCTCCCAGAAAGCACCAAGTTTAACGTATTCAGCCAGACGAAACTGATCATAGCGGATCAGTTTGGGTAGACAGGATTTTCGATAGGAATGTCCTCTGTATCGGTCAACATCTCTAAAAATGGTTTTAACCGTTGTCCATTTACTTTGAACACACTACCATTTTTGTCTTCGATATCGACTGCACTATAAGGATAAACGAACTTGACCGTGAAAGGTCCTGACCATCTAGAACGGAGTTTACCAGGAAATAAATGCAAACGTGTGTTATATAATAAAACTTTCTGACCCGGTGAAAATGTTTTTCTTAAATTATTTTTATCATGAAACATTTTCATCTTATGCTTATACAACCTAGCACTTTCATATGCATCAGTTCTCAACTCCTCCAACTCACTGAGTTGCAACTTTCTCTCTCTACCCGCTTTGTCAAGCGAAAAGTTCAATTGCTTGATAGCCCAATATGCTCTATGCTCTAACTCAACAGGTAAGTGTCATGCTCTTCCATACACTAGTCTATATGGAGACATTCCAATAGGGGTCTTAAACGTTGTGCGGTAGACCCATAGTGCATCGGTTAGTCGTAAAGACCAATCCTTCCTATTGGGGTTAACCGTTTTCTCCAGAATGCGTTTAATCTCCCTATTCGACACCTCGATCTGACCAATAGTCTGCGGATGATATGGGGTAGATACTTTATGGGTAATACCATATTTATTCATTAAAAGCTCAAATTCCCTATTACAAAAGTGTGTGCCCCCGTCACTAATAATTGCCCGCGGTGTACCAAAACGTGAAAGTATGTTTTCTTTTAAGAAAGGGATCTCAACTTTGTGATCATTCGTTTTGGAAGCAACCGCCTCTATCCACTTAGACACATAGTCAACTGTAACTAGGATGTACAGATTTCCAAATGAATTTGGGAAGGGACCCATGAAATCGATGCCCCACACATCGAAGACCTCAACTACCAAAATAGGATTAAGGGGCATCATGTTCCTACTAGAAATGCTTCCCAACTTTTGGCATCGTTCACATGCCAAACAATATGCATGGGTATCCTTAAATATAGACAACCAGTAAAAACCACATTGTAGAATTTTGGCAGCCGTCTTTTTACCACTAAAATGCCCTCCACATGCATGATTATGACAAAAGGAGATGATTTTGGATTGTTCCTCATCAGGAACACATCTCCCAATGATCTGGTCGGGACAATACTTGAACAAGTATGGGTCGTCCCAGAAGAACCGTTTTACCTCGGATAAAAATTTATCACGATCTTACTTGGTCCAGTGTTTGGGTATTTGACCAGTAGCAAGATAGTTCACTATATCAGCAAACTAAGGTAATTGGAGATACTAAAAAGTTGCTCATCAGGAAAGCTCTGTCTCATGGGTAATTTGTCTTTCATAGACTCTACTACCAGTCTAGACAAGTGGTCTGCTACTAAATTCTCGGAACCCTTTTTGTCCCGAATTTCTATGTCAAACTCTTGTAATAGTAGTATCCATCTAATCAGCCTAGGTTTTGCATCCTTTTTAGAAAGGAGATATTTTAATGCATGATCAGAGAATATGATGACCTTAGAACCCACAAGATATGATTTAAACTTTTCTAGGGCATACACTACAGCTAACAACTCTTTTTCGGTGGTAGAGTAGTTTAGTTGTGCATCATTCAATGTCTTACTGGCATAGTATATTACGTGAAGAAGTTTATTCTCACGTTGACCTAACACGACTACAATGGCATAATCAAATGCATCGCACATGATCTCAAATGGAGTACTCCAGTTGGGAGGTTAGACAATAGGGGTTGTAGTAAGAAGAAGTTTGAGTTTCTCAAAGGCTTCTAAACAAGGACCATCAAAGACAAATTTGTTCTCTTTTACCAAAAGATTGCAAAGAGGTCTAGATATCTTGCTGAAATCTTTAATCAATTCGACTTTTGCTTTTTAGGGATTGGGAGGCTTATCTTTGACCGAATATCTTTTGCTTTACCAAAACATTGCAAGGTTACCCTAAATAGGTCTACACCCGCAAGTGCACGGGTGTCAAGTTGTAATAAATTTCGGTAAGAACGGTTCGTTCCTCAGAGACTTAGTCAAACTCAAATTCTAACCTTAATTCTAACTTGGTTTTGAAGATATAATTCAAATAAAGTAACAAATAAACTTAAATGATATAAAATTCAAGAAATGGAAGAACCTGGGATTTTCGAATCCGTCCTCCTAACAATTCTAACGACAATTTATTTGGATTTAATTAGCGAATTCCTTATATAACTCAAATTCCAGTCCATGAATGGTCTAAAAATCCGAAAGATTTTATCATTAAAAACAATTAAAACTTGTTTGTAAATTGTATCGAGAAAATAGTGATGATGAACTTCATCTAAAACCCTAGATAAAAGAGTTAGTTACTCATGGAGATGATAAAAAAATTGGAAAATAAAGCAAAGAGAGAGAGAGAGAAGAAAACATACTTTTTTCTTCGCTGGAAATGATTTCCTTCTGATTTTCCACTGGCAGCCAAACGCACCCCTGATGGAAAACGATTTTTTCGTCTTCTCGGAAATGAATTCTCTGTGGGAAAATTATTTTCCCACGGATTTTCTCGTCTTCTCCAACTACTTTCTCTCTGATCTACTGTTTCTCACTTCTTTTTTTTCAATTCGAAAATGGATAATAACTGATTCTCTAGAATAACAGAGAAAATGAATTGAAGATAAAGCAATCTGGACAATTATTAATAACAACCTAAAACAAATTATTCAATCTCTGTAATCTCTCTTCCGCTACAACAATATCTATCTCTCTCTGTTTGAATCTCTCTCACTCTCACAACAAGAAAGATCACAGAAGATATAGAAAATGATGGTGTGATTTTCAACACTGTTTTCCTTAGCCGAGATATAGATGATGATCTCTATTCTCTAAACCAACTCTCTCTTACTCTTTCTTTTGTTCAAAACCGAGAATTGAAGATGATAAAAAGTGGTGTATCTCTCTTCTTTCTTTTTTTTCTCTCTAAACCGTGATACCCTTTAGGTCTTTGTTCCTGTTATTTATATAGAAGAGACAAGCCCAGTCTCTCTCATTTGGAAATATCCTCTTCAACAACTCACGGATCTCAATCAAATACCGTGTTATCTTCAATTACATAAATATCGACAGAATCTACCTATTAACGCCCATCTTTCCTTCTCTGTTTCAATCTTCCAGCCGAGAGCTTTATCTAACTTTCTCATACTTTCCTTTCTCGGTTTGTATGAAAGAAGGAAATAACAACTTTCCTTTCTCTCTCTAAAACCAGAGAAGAGAAAAAGATAACTTTCCAAATTAAAGGGAGAGTGTCAATCCCGTGTTGCTGGCTGGAGATCGAGGTGGCTAAGGTGTTTCGCGGCTCAGCATAGCAAAACGAGGTGGGCGTCGGATTGTGTAACTGAAGACGTGTCGCCACAGGGTTCGCTGGATCAGTTGGGGATCACCGATATCTTGCTCACCGCGTTACACTAAATCAGAGCCTTATGTTGTCCCGAAAATCACCCGAGTGCCCTCCTAAACGTCCTGACATTATCCCACATGTGCCAATGATCGTCCGATCTTCCATTCTGTCGTCAACACGTGGCCTACTCTGTTCTAGTCAATTGGTTATGAATACAACTTTGACTTAGTCTAACTCTCTCATCCGGGCTCCGATTTGACTTCCGTTTTCGTCTACGAGTTTGTCTTGAACTCTAGTTTCATCTCAGTATCCATATTAGCCAAAATTACCAGAATCAACCAATGACCAGAGTGCCCCCAACATCTATTTCTCCCGATTTCATCTGTTTTTTCACATAGAACTCCGTAAAGATACCTGAGAAAGAAAATCAAACAAATCATCAGAGTAACCGCTCGAACTGGACTAACTGACCCGAGTTAAGAGATTCAGATGGGACATTTTCATGTCTCATCAAGTTAATAGGGTGGACGACTTATGCAAATGTAATAATAGTCTCATATAAGAAAAGAATACTATAGTAACCAAAAATATAATATCGCTGCCAATTGATTTTGAGTTGAATGTCAACAAACTTATCACAATATAGAGCTAGCCCGCATAACATGCCCAATGGTCGCTACACGTGTTTCACATCATCATCATTAATAAAAAGACACATCTTAAGCTCAAACAAATCCCACACCCGAGGGAGAGTTTGAGTGTTGTTCCACATAGATAGAGGGTACTCTCATAACGAATTATATAATATATAACTCTGCTTCACTCTTTGCCGATTAGTTTTTAGTTGGATGTTGACAAACTTAACAGGTAATACTTAAGTAATAATTCAAGATCGTTCCCTTATAAACATTCCTGTCATGAACTTTTTTGGGAGGGAAATTTCTTAGATAAGAACTATAAGTCTATGACTTCCTATGACCATTGCATCTAGATCAATTGAATATGTAATTCATTAATTAGTATGAAAATGTTGAAGTACTTTCTAATCTAACCCTACTTTTGACCTACACATGTGACACTTTGAAGATTTTGCATTATCTTAACTGTGAACACTTGATGTGAAGGCTGAAGGATCTTTTGAAGAATTTTCAAATTGACATTATCGTATAATTTACTTGCTTTTGCCGACAAGGTGACAAGTAAGATGGTCTGAAAAGAATATGTCCTTTTTGCAATATTTCAAGAGGTTGGAGGTGAATTCTACAACATTCAAAATTTTCTATAAAAGACATCTCAGAATTCAATTTGTGGCTTGATGACTAAGGGACAATTCAAATTTTTCGTATAGTACAAAGTTTTTTCTCTACATGGGCCTATCCCAAGCCACCCCATGTTTCTTGACAGGCCAATTTAAGCGCCAAATCCACTCAAAAGACCTAGCAAATATGAAGACAAATAGTTAGGTTAGCTAAAACTTCAGTTTCACATCAATGACTAAATTGGCAATTCATCATTTTAGGTCTTGTTCAAGGATGGGCAGCTATAATAATGGGAGTTCTCTCAGGCAGTATACCATGGTTCACTATGATGGTCATTCACATTTCACAAGAAATCCACATTACTTCAAAAGTTCGATGACACACTCAGTGTCTTCCATACCCACGCGGTAGCCGGTATTCTAGGAGGTATCCTTACTGGTTTATTTGCTGAGTACTATGTGCATTCTTCTTGCCTTTCACAGACTCTAGGGGTGCAATCTATGGCAGATTGGGTGGAATGCAACTCGTAAAATAGATAGTTTCAGCGGGTTTTATCGTGGTTTTGAATGTTATTGTGACCTCAATGATATGCTTATTGATTAAGTTGGTAATGCCACTTAGAGTGTCTGAAGAACACTTGATAGTGGGGGATGATGCTGCCCATGGTGAAGAAGCTTATGCATTGTGGGGAGATGGTGAGACTTATGATGAGTCAAGACATGGATGGTATTCTGATGAAACTTTACACAAAAAGCAGGGAGATAATGGTGTTGGTATTCAACTTGCTTCTGTTTAGTCTCTTATCTCTCTCTCCCCCTTATTTCACATAAATATAGAAGATAAAACAGTATTTATATTTTCAGTTTTAGGTACATAACTAAAACTATAACTTGACTTTGATGTGAATTAGTCTTTATGTTTATAATTTCATTGAGGTTTACCTAGTCTAACTATTGGCTCAATTCAACATTTATAATTTCAGTAGTTTTTAGGTCGAAAGCTTAAGTAATTCAACCTTCTGCTCCTTATCAGTCATCGCTTTTAAGATGTATCAATTTATACATTTTGTGTTATTCAATTAAAAGAAAATGTGATTAGTTCCATTAAAAAGAGGAGTTTGTGAAAATTGTCATACATACACAAAATATCCCAAGGAACAATCTATTAAGGATTTTGAACAATATATACAATAATTTATGTTCTAGAAGGAAAATTGTTTAAGAGAGAATGTGATAGGATACTGCTTTATATCTTAATCCATTGAAAATTCAGTCTCCTACTTTTACTAAAATATAAGGAAACATACATTTATTGCTTTACACCAACTGCTAAAGATACTTTTGACTTATAATCACATAGGACATGTAAACTTGGGTTTACATGGGCCATACAATCTTTTTACAATAAGAAAGAGAAAACCTTTCAACAAAAAAAGGAAAAGAAAGAAAAAGAGAAGACTATTAATAACTTGTTTATTCTTCCTTGTGAGCAAGTTATTTTATGTCTTGTAAATGTAAATTTGAAAATTTTAACATAATTTTTATAGAAGTGCTATTTTTTTATCTTACAGTATCTGAAATGTGAGAAAATATCTTCTAGGTTAATTTGTGAACCTGACCTGTCCACATAATCAGTGAAACAATAATTAATACTAAAAGAATCTCCGTCAATTCGTAAATTAGTTTCAACTCTAATTTTGAGATCACTTTTTTTTTTGAAGCACATATCTTAAATTAATAACTAAGAGTATGTTGATTATACAAATGATAGATAGATGGAGGTATGTAAGACCATGTACGATTACACTTGTGTTTCCTTGCAAATTTAGCTAGTGAATCCGCTAGTATATTATTGTTGCGCCCAATGTGATCGAACTTGATGCTGTGAAATGACAAGAAAAGTGCGTTGATTGTTCGCATATAAGGAAGTACATGTCAATGTTGTTCAATTTGATGTCCTTAGAGGTATTTGATAATTTCTTGGTTATCGCTTTCAACTATGACATATTTGTAATTATGCTCCTTTGCCCATTGAATTGCGGATGCTATTGCTTTTACTTCGCTTTCCTTTATAGATTTGGCTCTAAGTTTGAATTGTTCTTGTTGCAAAAGTTTTATTTGAAAATCTTGGACAATGTTACCTATACCAATAGGTTCCGTCGTGTTAGTAAATGATGCATCAATGTTGATTTTAATATAAGGATGTCTTGGTGGAGTTCAATGGTTTGATGACAGCACAACATGTTTAGAAGTTTTAGTGAGGTCAATATGTGCTGAATTACTGCAGATGGCGAAGTGATAGTGTGTCCAACACATCGGTCCCAATGAGCTTTCCACATATACAAAGAAATGGCAAAGTAGTGAACTTTCTTAATATAACATTCATAGTCTGAAGATTTTTTCAGGGTTGAATCCATAAGTGACGTAATGTTTGCGGATAAAATATTAAAATAGAACCAAATATTTTTAGCAAGTGAACAATGTAGCAACGCATGTTTGTTTTAGTATCAGTACACGATGGGCATTTGTATTGATTATTTATGTATTTACTAATACGACTTCGAACTAGAAGAGCTTCTCTAACACATTTCCAAGTGAAAAGGTTATATCTGGGAATAATTTTAATATTCCAGATGAGGGTCCAAGGGACTTCCGAGAAATTAGGTTGATGTGGTATTAGAGATAAGTGTTTATGCATCGAACTCACATTATACTTACTTGATTTGGTGAGAGTCCAATGCAGGGTATCCTGACCTGTAACTTGAATTTCAATAGATTTAATCAAGTTGTTAATGTGTGCGTCAAGGTAGAATCCATAAGGTGAATGTCCCCCCCCCCTTTTTGTGTTGAAAGGTGAATGCTCCCCTGGTTATCAGTAATACATTGAGAGATAAATGTTAGTGGTGAGTTATTGTTGTTGGGAAGGGGAGGGTAAAATTCTGGATCCAAAAATGATTCGAGATATTGACCTCACCCCCATGTGTGTCTCCCAAATAGTTAGGTTCTTAATGCTATCTAGGTATTTGACTATTTATCAAATCCCATAGTTATTTTGTTTAGGTGGCCTCAGATTCTTAGTTTTTGGAAAATATTTAGTTTTAAGTAGTTTAGTCCAAATGTTATTAGGGTTCGTTTTCAACTGCCAGACAAGTTTTCCGAGCATTTTTAAAAAATGGCCTCCGACTTCTTAAAAAAAATGTTCTCTGACATTTTCAACCGCCAGACGAGCATTTTTTAAAAATGCTTGGTTGTTAAAAAATGGGTTGTGAAGCCCTAACACCACCCCCCCCCCCCCCCCCCCGCCCCACCCCCCGACTTTTGAGAAGACATATTTTAGACCAGGCTTTGGTATGAATGGCCTCTGATTTTCCACACCAGAACGATTTTTGGATAGTGGATATGCTTTTGCATATGCCTTTGAGAAAACAGAGCATTGCATTTGGTATCAGAAAACGGGCGAAGCTATAGTCGAAATGACTACAATTCGACCAACTTGAAAAAGAGATTTGTTATGCCACATAGAGAGTTTTGATTTGGTCAAGAAGGGTTTGAAAGACTTGATTTTTCTTAGCCCCCATAAAGAGTTGAGTGCCAAGATATTTGTTCGAGAGCGAGGCTTGATGGACTAAGAATTCAGATCACCATACAATTGAATTTGGCATGCGAATTTTTTGACAAGAAGATGTTAGATTTGTGTTGTAGTTGATCATTTGGCAGGAGGAGTTGTAGTAGGTTAGAAGAATATTTCTTAGATTGTGGATGTTGTCCACTTTAGTTATACAATCATGAGCAAATATAAGGTGTTTTATTTCAAGTTCTTGGTTGGATGTGAGAAAACCGTAGAACTTGTGATCATCTTTATTTGACAGTAGAAGTCAGCTAAGTCCTCCCATTGCTAAGGTGAATAAGAAGGGAGACATGGAATCTCCTTGCCTAATTCCTCTACTAGGGTGGAAAGTGGGACCAGGTTTACCATTAATATAGACTACCATCGGAGATGAATAGATACAAGTCTCAATCATAGTTATCCAATGGTCGGATAATCCAAGTTTGACCATTATATTCTTCAAAAAATACGATTCAATACGGTCAAAAGCTTTAGACATATTCAGCTCGAGCCCGAAGGAACCTTTTGAGCTTTAATTTGCTTATAGGAATGGATTAATTCTTGGCAAATAATGATGTTATTAGTGATCTGTCAGCCTGGGACATATGCTGCCCGGAAGGGGGAAATTATGATTGTAAGTATAGAATTCAGTCTATTGCCAAAAAATTTGTTATGATTTTGTAGATAGTGTTGAGCAAGCCGATAGGTCCGAAGTCTTCTGAGATTTGAGTGGTAAGGGTTTTTGGAATGAGGCAAACATGGTATGATTGGTGTTTTCGGGTAACTTTGTTGCAGAGAAGAGGACAAGATCATATATATATATTTTTGGACAGTGTCCCAATTTTTCCGAAAGGGTATCCGTCTGGTCCAGGAGCAGCTTCTGCCTTGAGCAGTCGGATGGCCAGATCAATTTCTAGCTTGGTCGAGACAAATGTGAGGTGGATATTTTGACCAGTAGTTACAAAGGGGTGAAATAGGTCCAAGATAAAAGGGAAAGTTTGGGGTTTCAGGGAAGTTGAAATATCTAGAAGGTGACTCGAGAAAGTATGGGCGCTGGTATTTACAGAGCTCCTAAGAGCTATTTACAAAGCAGACTATTCGTAGATAAACTTTTTAGTGTTTACAAATTGTTTGATTTCATCTCAACTTATTAGGTATTTAGAATTAAACTCCTATTTTAAAGATAGGTCCTTCCCTCCATCTAAAACCCTTTATCCATAGATATTCTTCCCTCCAAAAATTCTTAAAACCATTCTTTCAACTTTTCATCTTCTTCTCAGAAAATAAAATTCTCTACACTCAAATACTTTAGTTATCTTCTCTACACTCATAGAGTTACCTTCATCCATAGACTTAGGATTTTATTGGTCATAAGTTTTTCTTTAGTGTTACAAATTTATCTTGATGTATTAGGATTTCATGGCTTCTTGTAGTTAGTCTGATTATGTTATGATTTTTACCTTCTTGTATTGTTCGCGGCTTTTTTTACTAATTATTAGAGTTCCTTCGTAGGATTTTGAGGAAGATTCAAATTTTGATTGAAATTCATGGAAGAAGATGAGATTTTGTTGCCATATATTTTTGTTGGTTTGTGCCAAAAAATTTCGGTTTAAATTCGGTGGTTCATGCCGAAAATTTAATTTTTTTTGGCATATTTTGCTTATAGTTTTTGTTGTTTTTCACCGAAAATTTAAAACTTATGTCGAGTTAAAAATTTATTTGATGTTCTTTGTTATACTCATTCCTATGTTACAGATCAAACTTTTCACTTCACTACTTTATACAAAGGAAAGAAACTCGGAACCCGTCTTACTAATCAGACAGAAACAAACAAAGAAGTAGGAGTTGAAAGAAAGTGAACAATATAGTCTAATCTAAGGAAGAAAATTTAAAAACGGCAACGACTTCAAGAGGAAGCCGCATCACAAACATTAAAGGCAACCGCACAACCAGCTTTAGAGGAAGCCGTACCACCAACTCGAGAGAGATAAGTCATAACACCAACTTTAGAGAAAGAAGCCGTAACACAAACTTAAGAGAAGGAAGCAACACTTTTTCCATCTTCTACCCCACACTTCATATAACGTAAACATAAACAAAAATGAGTATGTAAGACCAAATGCAATCAAAGATTAAGAAAAAATGAGTTCAAACTAGCTTACCATGTGTGTGTCGAAAAATTGGGACAAATCAAAGCTTAAATAATTGGACTTGATTGGATCTTCAGGGTTGCTATGCTCATTATCGGCTATACTTTTTTTTATCTCCATTTCCATTAAGATTCGACTAGATAAACTGGAATGTACAACAACTTTAAAATTCGACAAAAGTATAAAGTGCAAAGTAAGCAAGCAGTTTTCTGAGAAATTCTCAATACCAATTTTTTTTTTATAAAAACATCACCACAAATGTTCATCGTTCTAAGCATTATTTGACCGAAAAATTTAGGTCTTTCATTAAAGTGAGGAAAAAATGTTAATCTAGAAATCTGAGTTATTTTCTGGAATAATCGCCACAAATTAGTTTATCTTACCTCTAAAGTTCTGTATTCACTTAGAATATTGTTATATGAGTCCAATGAAGATTTGTAGTTGATTTCTTCAATATCCAATTCTTTCATTAATGAAGCTTCTTGACCAGCAACTCCTCCATTAGTGCACCTTCCTAATTGTTAATTTCTTCCGTAATCTTTTACTCATATAACAACATTCTAAGAAAATAAAAAGAGATAAAATATCTTTTACTCTAATCAATATATAATCTTTTTTGAGTTTGATTCTTACCAAAATTTTATTGTAAATTGTAAATAGCAAACCTTATTTATAGCAAAGCTAAACATTGTGAATAATAGCAAAGCCTTATTTATAGCAGAGCTAAACATTGTGGCTTTGAAACTTTTGGCTTTGGTCCAATTTTATATAACAGTCCAATTGGAGAAGGAGACTCAGTAAGAGGAAGAAGAAAGAGAGAAGAAATGATAATCCCTTCTTCTTCATTCTTAATCTTCTTTCTTTACTCTCTTCTCTCCACATTCTCTTCAGCAGAAATCAAAATCGGTTCTACTCTCCTACCCACAACCCTAAACCCTTGGAAATCTCCCAATAACTCATTTTCTCTTTCTTTCATCCCCATTGATTCATCTTTCTCCCTCGCCATTTCCTTCTCAAATATCCCAATTTGGAAAGCTGGTGGTGATTTAGCCATTGTTGATTCAAATTCACGATTTGAGTTCCTCCCCAATGGTAATCTTTGTTTAATCAATGGTTCAGATGTTATTATTTGGCAATCAAATACCTCAAATCTCGGCGTTACTGTAGCAAACCTAGATGATTCAGGTAATTTAGCCCTAAAAAATGGTTCAACTACTGTTTGGTCTAGTTTTGATAATCCAACTGATACAATCTTACCTACCCAGAATTTCACAACATCTAAAACCCTAAAATCTGGGTTTTACTCTTTTAATCTTCTCAGTTCTGGTAATGTTACTCTTAAATGGAATGAAAACACCACTTACTGGAATTTAGGTCTAAATTCTACAATCAATTCCAACTTAATTTCCCCAAATTTAACCCTTTCACCCACTGGAGTTCTCCAACTTAACGATTTTAATCTATCTAATCCTGTTAATTTGGCTTATAGTAGTGATTATGGAGAAGGAACTGATATCCTTAGGTTTTTAAAACTTGATTCTGATGGAAACTTGAGAATTTACAGTTTTGGTAATGGAAATTTAGTTGAGAGATGGGCAGCTGTTCAAGATCAATGTCTTGTTTATGGATGGTGTGGTAATTTGGGTATTTGTAGTTATAATGAATCAAAACCTATTTGTGTCTGCCCATCTCGAAATTTCGATTACTTTGATCAAAATGATAGTAGAAAAGGGTGTAAAAGGAAAGTCGAAATCGAAAATTGTCCTAGTGAGAAAGTTATGTTAGAATTAGACAATACTAAATTCCTTACTTACCAACCTGAGTTAACTTCTCAGTCTTTCACACTGGGGATATTGGCGTGCAAATCGAATTGTCTTTCGGATGATGCTTGTACTGCATCGACTTCTCTAGCCGATGGTACGGGATTTTGTTACATGAAAAGATCGAAAATCGTAAGTGGGTATCACTCTCCTGCTCTCACTAGTACTTCTTATATCAAGGTTTGTGGACCGATTATCCTTAATCCACCATTATTCTATCCAAATATGGTACCAAGTGGTAAAACGTTTAATTTACGCAGATGGGTGATTGTTTATGTTGTTTTAGTTACTATTCTATGTTTGGTTTTGATGGGTGGTGTTATCTGGTTATGGTACTATAGAAACGACCGGAACTATGTTGGATTAGCAAGGCAATACGCGTTAGTAGAGTATGCATCTGTGGCTCCAATTCAATTTACGTACAAAGAACTCGAACGTTCGACTAAGGGATTCACGGAGAAGATTGGGTCAGGAGGTTTTGGTTCGGTCTACCGAGGGGTTCTTGCTAATAAGACAGTAGTTGCTGTGAAGCAACTTGAAGGGATTGAACAAGGAGAAAAACAGTTCAGAATGGAAGTATCAATTATAAGTAGTACTCACCATTTGAATTTGATGAGGTTAATAGGGTTTTGTTCTCTCGGTCGACATAGGTTGGTGGTTTACGAGTTCATGAAAAACGGGTCGTTGGATAATTTCATTTTCACTGCAGAAGAAACTTCCGGGAAATCATTGAATTGGGAAACTAGGTTAAAAGTAGCACTTGGAACAGCGAAAGGAATAACCTACTTACACGAAGAGTGTCGAGAATGTATCATACATTGTGATATAAAACCCGAAAACATACTTTTGGATGAGAATTATAACGCCCGCGTATCGGATTTTGGCCTCTCAAAACTCATAAACCCAAAAAATCTACATCATTGGCATAAAACCTTGACAAGTCTTAGAGGAACAAGAGGATACTTAGCTCCAGAATGGGTAGCTAATCTTGCAATAACACCGAAATCAGACGTTTATAGTTATGGAATGGTCTTGTTAGAAATGGTAATGGGGCGAAGAAATTTCGAAGTTTCAGAAGAAACAAGTTGGAAGAAATCTTGGGTATGGGCTTATGAGGAGTTTGAGAGTGGAAATATTTATAATATTGTTGATAAAAAACTAGTTGAGCAAGAGACAGATATGGAGCAAGTGCTTAGGGCAATTCAAACAAGTTTTTGGTGCATTCAAGAGCAACCAATCCATAGACCAAAAATGGGAAAAGTAGTACAAATGTTAGAAGGGATTACTCCTATTGAGAGACCACCAGTTCCAAATGGATCCACAGAAGGTTTTGTTACTCGAAACGGCAGCACAAATTTTAGTGAAAATGCAAATTTTGTCACTAGTATTGCAGGCTCAGACGTTTCTCTCTCTTCATCTGTTCAAGCTTCAAGAGGTTTGTCATCTCTTCCTTCTGAAACTAGACTTGAATTATGACTGCAGGTAAGAATCAAGAACTAGCTAGATATGGTTTTTATAATTCTAATATAATTTGAACTTGAAATGGGGGTATAGTACCCATAATTAGATAATATATTTTGTAAATTGAGTATAATGATGTGTTATGTTATTAATGAAAACTTTAGAATTGTTCAAAATTCTAACCTTGTCTCCTTTCTAATTGGTCGACCAATCAGAATAATGAAAAATTAGTGTAAGATTACTGATTACATACTGATTACAATATTTTCTTATCTCAATCATTTATAAAAAGAATTTTTGGGTTTATAGCCCAAAAAATAGGCCCTAATAAGACATTTAGTCCTCTCTGATCCTATAAAGGGTTTCAAAACCAAAAAAAATAATACAAATGGATATCTAGTCCATTTGGTGTCATCTAGAGAGAAACACAAATCCCTATAATACATATTAATTTATAATACCTATACTAACCTTCTTTATATATAAAATGTGATTTACATTCTGAAATCTAAAATATCTTTTTCCATTTTTATCTCCCACCTTTCTCTCTCCAATCACGATTCTAAACAAAGTAACCGTGATCTTCATTATCTTTAGTAACCGAAACTTGCTTATTTTCTCTCTCTCTAAACAAAGTAATCGTTTGATAATCATCCATTAATCTCAGAAATCTTGTTTCTTCTTCATAGTTTATCAGGTAAAACACATTACAAAAGTCATTTTTCATTCCATTGAAACAGATTCTGAATCAGATTTAATATTGTTTTTCAGGTAATGTTAAAGGTTTTAGTTTCTTCTTTTGTGTTTAATGTTTTTCATCTTCATCTTTAAATTTGTTCATGAATTTCATTATAATCAAATTTCTCTCTATATCATCTAATCAAATCTTTATCATTGTTTAGTATTTTCTCTCTCTAAGATTCATAACCGATTTTATGATGTTAATGTTAAATCCGTATTTACAACTCATTTTATTCGATCAAAAAGTGTTTGTCTCTATGTATTTTGTTACTTTTTAGTAGTTTTAGGTTACATATTTTGATTTTTAGATCATTTTTTCAATACTTCATCAAGGTTTCCGTATAATTTTTGATGCAGTGAAGATATCGAACGATTTGTTATAACTGAATGCAAACGATATATAATTTAAAATAAATTACGGATCGTTTACAATAAATCACATAACATTTTTGATCCAGAGAAGATCTAGTACGATTTGGTTGTAACAGAATGTAAACGATATATAATTTACACGACATTACATAATGTTTACTGAACATAACACATACATAACGCAAACATCTTCTGTACGATGTTTTTATAACAGAATGTAAAATATATGTATTTTGTTACAAATTATACATATTTCATAAATAATATCAAAAACATCTTATAAATCTGCATAAATCATATATAATTTATTCAACATTACGTGTATTTTTTCCCCAAAACAGTTGTTGTTTATAGTACAATAAATGTTCCAAAAATTATATGTAATTGATTGCACATTATACATATTTTTTTCACATAACAGTGACCTTGTGATTCAAACTAAAGTTATGTTTCTCTCCTAATACATTATAAAGTTTAACAGACAGTATGCATAATTTATTCCATTATACATGTCGTTTCTAGTAAATTATATGTTTTGTTGACAAATGTATATGTTTTCTTTTTGTAGTTTTGCTGATACTTATGGAATTTCCTACTGAAGTTGGTCATTTGTTTCTTGGTGGTGCAAAAGCATTTGGATATGCTCTTCGACAATATAGTGTAAATGTTGTTTGTCCTGCTCAAGACTACATATGCTCTACGACAATATAGTGTAAACGATTTTTTTGTAACAGAATGTAAACGATGTGTAATGTAAAAGAAATTATGTGTAATTTATTGAACATGACACACGTACAGTTAATAAATTACGTTGTATACATGACAAATGTTGGTTTCCTCGTCATAAATAACAAATAATTTACGTATTTGTTTCATAATTTGTATTCGATGTGCATTTATGTATGAGTAAAAACAAAAACAAATGTTGTTGTAATGTTCCAGAAAAATATACTATTTCCAAATCTGAAAATTAAGTAAGAGAAAGTGATATATACGTTTTGTATATTAACCCCCAAATCACGCTAAATTGATCTCAGAAAATATACTCTTTCCAAATCTGAAAGTTTAGAGAGAGAAAATAAATTTAATTTACAAATCTGTTTAAAGGAGAGATAAATTATGATTTGTTTCTATCCGTTTTTTGCTAATAAATTTCCCAAATCACTCCCACATTTGATTTCCTTCTTTTCAGCGTTTGATTAGTTTCTGGTAATGGCGTTTCGAAGATTTAGTTTAGGATTTTTGGAAACGTTTCGTTTTGGGAAAGTTACGATTTTGTTTCCTATAATTTATCCCAAATTCACGGTTAATTAAGTTGTTGGAATTTTCGGTCCGGCCCCACAATTTAAAATCCCGTGAAAATGGTTTGGGACACGAATGAAATTGTTTTATAGATAGTATGGGTTTTTAGACCCAAGAGCAAAAGGACTAAAAATCCATTTTTTGACAAGATTGGACCCTAAACCCTTTTTGAACATTATTTTGGTCTATATACCCACGGACCCGAAACAACATATAGATTATTCAACAAAGCATATAGGAAGATTAAACAAGTACCTGGTAATAAGAGAACAATTTTTTCTGCATTCCTTGGCAAACAGAAAACCAGAAAACTGAACGTCAGTAGTATTAGTGGAAAGAAAATGAGTCCCTGAGCTTGGTTTGAATCCTCAGAGCTTAATTAGACAACTTATCTCCCAACCACAGTTATTAAACAAGCATCTTTAAACATCACATATATGAAGATCTGCTACTCATTACGACAACTTATGCCTGATGATCAGTTTGGAGTATATGGCGCTTTGATTCACATTAGCTAGTTAAATTACAAAATACATCACCTCATATTCACAAGTTCCGACAGAAAAACATTAGGAATCAAATTCTTGAAAAAGTCCAGATATCTAAATTTGTATTACACCGTTTAATAATGAACGGAACTTGGACTAAAATATCATTAAGAACATAAGTAAGAATTCCTTTACACAATAGGTGTAAAAGTAAGTACAACCACAAAAGTAACTCAGCTGCCAATCATTACTTGTATTTTCATTTCTAGTCTATTTCGACTCCATCTCAGGGGTATGGGTGAGGGGGTGCCATAGGTGTGACCGCACCGGGCCCCTCACCCATTGCCACACCTTTTGGGGCCTCTTTTTGGTAAGGATAAGTAAACGTAATATAGTGGTGAATGTAAAATTACAACAAACTGAAGGTGCAGTCAACTTGGTAGGGGCATGTGTTGAATTTGTTTAAGGTCCCGGGTTCTAATCATGTTGCACTCATAAATTTTTTGTTTTGTCTCTCTTTTTATCACTTTGGACACACCATCTGCTTCGACAGGGTCTTTGTACTGTATTTGGGCACTTCATGTGTTTGGGACAGGGTCCTTGTATAGACATCCCTCTTAGAACAATAGGGGAGTCTATTACACGTAGCAAGATCAACTCCCTTATGAAATTTGCATTTTAATTCAATTCAAAAATCTTAAATTTTTTCAATTTTGTCTGGAGTTTACCCATGGAAGAGTTTAAACAGACAATTATTGTAAACACAAATTTTTCTAGATATTTTATGGATTTATTATTTTTTTTTGAAATATATATATATATATATATATATATATTTGTACGTACTCATGGCAAAAAAAATCATCTTTTATATTTTGTACGTACTCATGGCAAAAAAATCATCTTTTATATTTTTATATTTCTTTGAACAACAATATTCATTTTGTTAAGTAATGCTTCTCGAAATTCATTTTTTTTTTACAGTTAAGTTGTTGTAACTGTCCATTGTAGCAATCAAGAAAGGAATAGTACTTTTGATCCATAATTGCTTTATAAAAATTTGAAAATTTTGAAAACAAATTAGTTATATAAATAATGCATTTATGCATAAATTCTTGCAATATCTTTTTGTATGATGTCGTTAATGATATTAGGGTCAAAATGTTTCGAAATTTATATATCATGCCTCTTAATTTTTTTCAATATTATTTTGTTTGGGGCCCTGACAAAGAATCTCGCACCGGGCCCCCAAAATCTCAGCCATGCCACTGGGTGTCTTTATAAATAACTTCAATTCTGAGAAAAAAAAAAGTTAAGTTTGCACTTATATCCGTGTTATTCGCAAATTAAATAGTTAGCTAAGCATTTTGCAAAATGTTATGAACATTCTAATGTGAGACGTGGACAAACATTGCACAGTACATGATAATGTTTGAAACAACTTTTGAAATGTACTAATATAACTGTATTAGACTCTAGGTTTCAGAACAACATTGGAACAATCATGTTTCGGTTTAAACTCTTTGTCTTAAAATGTAGTCTAGTTTCATGAACATTAGGTCGAGCGTTTGTGTTAAATTATATTTGTTGGGAACATATTACAAAATGTTGATATTTTATCTTGTTCATTTTTAAATCTGAATAGAACTTCAAATGAATTTGTCTGCACTTATACCTCTGTTAGTGGCAAAAGTAGTAGTTAGATAAACATTTTGTAAAATGTTTTAGTGAAAAAGTTAGGTGTCTTTATTTTAAAAATAACTTTAGTTCTGATAAATTTTTCACAACACTTTTAACTTAAAATGGAAATATTTTACAAAATATTTATATTTTATCTTGTACATTTTTAGATTTGAATAGAGCTTCAAATGAAGTTACATCTGCACTTATACCCATGTTGGTGGCAAAAGTAGTGGTTAGATAAATATTTTGTAAAATGTTTTAGTACAGAAGTTAGGTATCTGTATACCGAAGAACATTTAGCATTAAGATTTATGGCTACAACACTACAAAAAATGTTCACGAAAACTTGATTGTGACTGTATAACGAAGAAAAGCGACATGTTAAATGAAAAAGTGAATACTAACAGTGTTGGATTTATATAAAATGTTGGTGATATTACAAAAAAATGTTTTGTAACAGTGTTCTCAACACAAACATAATCGATAGGCGAAATCTTCAAAACTTGTACGGAATCGAAAATGTTAGAGAACTATAAGATTGTATATCGGCCAAGAGCTTTTCGAAAAGCTTTGACACCATTGGTAAATGTTTGACCAATAACACTAAATATTTCGCCCCAAGATTTAGAAACAAGCTTTTTGTCCTTCTTTTGAGAAGTATCAATTGCTCTATCCTTTTCCATAGATATAGAATCTGCAAGTGGAATCAACACAGAATAAATATATGTCTACAAAGAAAGACAAAATGCACAAGACATTTATGTGAATGCACTCGACAACTTGTTAAATGTTTACAAATTTGGAAAAATGTAAAAGACATAATATTTGAAATTAAACATCATGTTAATAACACAAGATACAATGTTCTAATTGATGTGTTTGTGTCGGTATAACAACGAAAATATTTAAGGATTAAGATTTATGTTTGAAACACGACAAAAAATGTTCACGAAAATATGGTTTTGTCTGTATAACGAAGAAAAATGCACAAGAATCAACACAGAATTATATGCATACGGGAAAGACATAATGCACAAGACATTTCTGAGAATGTACATGACAAATTTGTAAATGTTCACAAATGTCGAAAATGTGAAAGACAAAATATTTAAAATTAAGCATTATGTTAACAACACTACAGGAAATGTCGAAAAATATTTACAAGTGCTCAAAACATACGTAAAAGTGTTTAAAACACCAATCGATTTCTGGAAAAAACAAAATCTGATTTATGATCGTAACATCTATAAAAAAAACTAAAGCATTTTTTAGTTTGCTCGTTGTATTAACATCGTTTAACAACATATTTTAAAATGCTTAATGCACCAGTCAATTTGTCTGTTAAAACCCAACATATGCAAAAAACATAATTCTAGAGAGAGAAAAAGAAAAAGAGATCTGAAATTGTACTTATTAGTGTCTTAGAAAAAATTGTATGTAAAGCTTTTTCACACTATTGTTTTTTAAAGGGTTAATTCCATTTTGGCCCCCTAAAGATGACCAACTCACCAAAATAGCCCCCTAAAGATGACCAACTTCTAATTTGGCTCCCTTTTTTATATTTCCGTCAGCCAACTTTTAATCAACTTTAACATAACACTTTACTTTTCCTTTCTTACCCTTTTATATAAAATTAATAACCTCTTTGTTCTTATTACTTTCTTCATCGGAAAACTTGTCGCCGGCAGGTGGTCGGTCGGTCACCTGCCGACGACCATTAACATAAAAAAAAATTCTTGTATCTTTTTCTCCTTCCTCAAAATCATTTTTCTGAAACCTTCTTAACACCTCCACAGATTAAAGCTCAAGACGCGATTAGAAAAAATTCACAATCTCTATACTAAAACAACAGTGAATCTCCTTCATTTCCCCCTTCTTATCTTTAATTCTTCAAATCTAGTTTGAATCGTTTTCTGCTACACGAATGGATGAAAAAGAAGATGAGTTGGGATGAAGATTAATAACAAAATCTGGTTAGGTATATCCACAGTAGAGAGTGAAACCCTAGTCATTCCGAAAATCTGGTTCTCAACTACAAGAATGGATGAGAAAGATGATGAGTCCGATTGAAGATTAAGAAGATGAGTTGGGTTGAATATTAAGAAGGGATTTAACAAAATAACACGCAATTCGTTCCGCAAATCAGAGTTCAATCGGACAACACCAGATGCATTGCGTTCACAAATAACAAAATCAAACAAAAAGGATTTAACAAAACTCACATGAAATTCGTTCCCAAAACCAGAAATTCAATCACACAACACCACAACCAATACCTAAACCAAATCAGAACCCCCGACCAAATCCCTCATCATTCACTCTGAACACTGGATCGAATTCAATTTGAACCCTCGATCAGATAAGTCACAACTATTGTCGTTCATGATGAGAACCACTGTCGTTCATGTCGCGTCCGCCGATATTAATAAGTAATGGAATAGTGAACAACTTCATGAAGATTGACAACCAATTTGATGATTATTCACAACTATTGTAGCTTCTGAGTAAAAAACTTTATTCCGCATCCCTTTTTTCATCCCATTATCTCTCTAAAAGCAAGTATCACATAAGAAAGAAAGGAAACCCTAATTGCAAAGGAGGGGGCAAAATTGTGAAACTAAAGATCTCATCTTCTTCTAAAACATCAAGAGAAGCATCAGGATTTGGAGTCTTCAGTGATTTTAGGCAAAGTTTTCAGAAAAAAATCTCATCTTCTTCTGAACATGCTGGTTAGAAGGAAGATTTACTTGGGGTGGATTTCTTTTTCAGTGAAGAAAGCGAGTTTTCATGGTGATTTACTCGGAGTAACTGATGGAGGAAGAAGAGAGAGAGTGAAGGAAGATGAGATAAAGGGGAAAAAAAGATTGAGAGATAAAACAAAGAAGAAGTGATAAGGATTTCTGGCTGTAGGTAGCCACGGAGGAGAAAAGGAAAAATAATAGAAGAAAAAAAATTAATATTCTTATTGATTTCTTGTGATGGGTCGCCGGCAACGGAGAGAGAAACAAATAAATAAGGTAGAATATTTGAAAAGAGGGGTAGATACGGAAAGATTTAATCAGCTGTTAAAGTTGACTAAAATTGACTAACAGAAAGTCCAAAAGGGGGTTATATTAGAAGCTGGTCATCTTTAGGGGGCCATTTTGGTGAGTTGGTCATCTTTAGGGGGCCAAAATTGAATTAACCCTTTTTTAAATTATATTGTGTGAAAGTAAAACCAAGAAACTTCATAAGAAGATTAAACCTTATAAGATGAAAAAAACACCAAGAACAACCTCACTAATGGAGTTTCAAATAAGTAGATCTACAAATCTATATATTTGACTCTTTAATAAACTACGAAAACATCATGAAAACGACTAGATCTGAAGCTTCTTTCAACCTCCATTAAAGAAGATGATGATTGAAGACAAAAGATAGAAAATACATTGAAAAAAGTAGAAAAGAGATGAAGATGTACCTTGAAGGATAAGTAGATCCGACAAGATTTTCCGTCGGGATACAATCCATTCATCGAGTTTGGAGAGAGAAAAAAAGTTTTTGATTGAAAAAGAAATTTGTTTTAGAGAGAGAGAAAATGAGATGAAGCAAAGTCCCAAAATATTAGCCTGGTATTTTAGAGAGAGAAAGTGAAGGATAAATGAGTTTTAGAAAGAGAGTGAATATGAGAGGGGAAGGTAAATGGTAATATATATAAGGGTAAAGGTGAAAATATTAAAATAAGATATGTCCAAGAGATGAAAAAAGGTGCTTCGAGATCCGTATTTGGGCTTGATCTATAGACATTTAGAAATTTTGGATTTTTTAGTTAAAATTTCAGACTGGGCTAAAAGTGGGATTTGGACCCATTTTTTAGGTGTTTCATCAAAATTTTCTGACAAAAACTACTAATAGAAAGGCAAAGGGTTCCGGCGAAGGGTCAGATCTATGAAAAAAATAGTTTTTGCAAAAACTACTAATTGGACTCATTTATCTTTCTCTCCATAACCGTCTATTTCTCTTCAACTTCTCAGATCTAATTTTGCTCTTCCGGCGAAGGGTCATCCGTTTTCGTTTTAATTGTTTGTTAGTCTTCCCTCCATCAGGGCCGACCCAAGTAGTTGAGAGGCCCAAAGCGAAGTAAAATATGGGGCCCTTCATACACTAACTACTAAAAATATTTTTGTTTGTCATGACAAATATATTAGTACGAAAAACATGACTAAAAAAATTGTACACTTGAACTTATATACTAAATTAGAAATGAACCCAATCTACATATTTTTTTTTTTGATGAGAAAACCCAATCTACATATAGAAATGAGCTAAATATATTTTGAGAACATTCGTCCTACTTTTTTAGATACAAAATTATTAATTATGCATTTTAAATAAAGATAAAATATAATATAATAAATCCAAAAATAGAAAAAAATTAAATAATATAATCAAATATTATAATAACAAGAAATAAGAGAGAGAGTACCTCTAAATTGTAGTTAAAATTAGAGAAGAATTGTTACCCCATGTTAGGATCAAAGAGAAATAGCAACGAAAATTTAGGGACACAGAATAATGATTTTTTTTCTTTTTTTTTTTGTTGAAGAAAATAACAGAAGTTTTTAGAGAGAAAGAAAGAAGAAAGAATAGTGGAGTATGAATTATTTCATGAATTATTTCATATGAGAGAGATAGCACACCAACAAAAATGTAAGAGAGAACCAAAAGTTTTTATGGGAAAGAAATACAAAATAAAAACTAGTATAATAGGTTAGAGTTGTTGTCTTATTGGGTCGTGCCAATTTACAAATAAAAGATGAATTAGGGTTTGACCTCATTGTAACATTTTAGAGTGGGGCCCTTATAAAGAAACCTCAGGTTTACTTGTATTTAAAACTTAATTTTCCCAAAACAGTACTCTGATTAGTCTGCTTTAGGCCCGGGCCGCTCCTGCCCTCCATTAATAGTTTTTCCTAATAATTCTTTTTTCCTTCTTCAATCTCTCTAAAACCAGTGAGATTTGCGAACCGTACCGATCGCCCTTAACGTCATGGAGTTTACTTGGAACTTCACTGTAATGGTTAGAATCTAGGGACCTGTGTAAGCATCATACTTGTGTAATTATATCTTTGATTTTGGGGATAGAAGAAATGGTTTTGCTTCAAATTTTAGTTTAGATTTTACCAAGTTATAAGAGATTAATTCACGGTTCTGTTGATGTTTTAACCTATGGTTCATCTTAAAATATGAATCCTTGATTAGTAAGTAGATGATATTTGAAGATCCAAAAGTATTGATTATATAAATTCATCTTCAATTTTTGTTCACATCGTGATGGAAGAGTCATTCGTTGAAGGAATCATTCGAACTCGATGATGTTGTTCGTTAAATCATCTTCTTCTTTATCTTTTTAATAATCTTCATAATTTCATAAAACCCTCATGGACAGCAAAAGTAAGTTCATGAATCAGTGGTTTATTTCTATCTGGAATCGATGATCAATTTGTTTATTTCTATCTGGAATCGATGATCAATTTTTTATTAATTTGATCATGATTGGAATCTGATGAACAGATTGGTGTAGTGGTGTGGTATTGTCTACTCCTCAAATTTAGACATTATAGAAGATGGATCAGAATCTAAGATCGATCCAGTTAGTGATGCGGAGCAAGGGAGAAGAAAGAGTTATTAGTTTTATATACTTAGTACAATAAAGTTTGGTCTTTAGGGCCTATTTTGTTGGTCTTTAAGACCTTTTTGTTATTTCGTTTTTTTTTTTCAGATCTGAGTGTTTTGATCATGGACCACTATTGGGAGTTTCTTCATCAACTTACAACTCTCTCTACCGATGTACCGGAATCAGAGGCGCTAACCGGAGTTTTGCACGCCGACGGTTGACGGGGAGAAGAAAAGAAGGTGAAAGAAGCATCGGTTATAAAACTACCCTCAGATGGTTAGTGGCGACTGCACCAAAAGTAGCCCACCAGTTAGATCAGACAACTCTAGAGGCACCCCAAGTGGTCATAACTTGTAGTATTTGTTTGTCCCGTTTTGGTTGTGTCTTTGTTTTTTTAAACTTCATGATGTAATTCTCATTAGTTAGCCTATTGGCCTTTAAATGAAGTTTGATTTTCAAAAAAAAAAAAAAAAATGAAAAAAACGGTTATATTGAGAGAGAGAGAGAGAGAGATGGGGGTAGAGTCTCGAGAGAGATCATTGCATCCCAACTTGTTAGCAATCGAGAATAAGTTTTAAAATAATCACAAAAAAAGTCAAGAAAGAAAGGTGGAATTTAGAATTACAAGAATAAAAGATCTTCCTCATTTATGCCGTTAAAGACCTGTAATACCAAACCTAATAACTCTTTTACTTACAATAGTTATAATTAAGTACATCAGAACCCATTCAAACTAGTCTGCTCCCATTCATCTTACGCCACATCGAACCTTAACCCAGACATATCTAACGACGGATATCACTCAATTATTTCTATTAGTAAGTCCAACTCAACATATACCCCACGTGTCATTAAGTAACAGTTGAAGCAATTTAAGTTCAATTTTTCTATTTAGAGCAAGTCCAGCCCCTGCCCGGTTGAGGCCATAATTTTGAAATTATGGCCTCCGCCACCCGCTCCAAGCCCAGCCACTTGGAGCGGAGGCTGGGGCTCCTCCTTCAGTCGCCCCTAATGTTAGGGGCGACTGAAGGCTCCCCAACATGACCGTTGGGGAGTTCCAACGGTCATGTTGGGGTGATCCTAGCCGTTGGATGAAACCCAACGGCTAGGATCTTCTCCAATTTTTTTTTTAATGTAAATAATAATTTTGTAATTTTAATTAGTTTTAATTCTTTTAAAAATTCTAGAAAAACTTAAATATTAATAATTAAAATATATCCCACCAAATAACGGTCCCCCAATAATTTTTCAACCTTGGAAAAAAAAAATTTATTTCGAAAATAGTTCAAACACGTGTTTTATATATACATAAAATCACACACTTTCTTCGCACACCAACTAAAAGTTCACACACGCGTTTCCCACATGAACAAATTTTTCGGCCTCAAGAGAGACTGGGGCTGGAGCTGAATTTTAGAGGCTGAGCTGAGGCCAATAATTTTAGGTGAAAAAATGGTTTTTTCGGCCTAAGACAGGCTGGGATTGGACTTGCTCTTACATCAAAGCATGACTTTTGCCTTCGTCCAAGTCGTCTCTGTTTTTTATTCTTCATCTCAACTCTCCTCTGCTCTGTTCTGTTCTCATTCCATTAGAAATGGAAGATTGAGTTTTAGAGAGAGAAAGAAGAAGAACACTTACTTTCAGAGAGAGAAATTCTAGAGAGAGAGAGAGAGTTGTAGATGTTGATCCCTTCGATATCATCACTCTCAATCTCCATTTTGTTGTATTTTCTTCTCATAGAAGTTACTTATGGAGATATCCAGTTAGGTTCAACTCTTAACCCTAATTCAAACAACAACTGGAACTCACCAAAAAACTCTTTCTCTTTAGGTTTTATTCCCATTGGATCATCTTTACTGCCGCCATTACCTTCTCCGGCATCCCAATCTAAAAAGCCGGTGGTGATTCCGGCCTAGTCGACCCAAATTCCCGCTTCGAATTCCTTCGTGATGGTAATCTTCGACTCACCAACGGTTCAAACGCGGTCGTATGGGAATCAAATACCGCGAATCGTGGCGTTACAATAGCAACCCTCGATGACTCAGGTAATTTTGTCCTAAAAACTGATTCAGCTACCCTTTGGTCTACTTTTGATAACCCTACTGATACAATCGTAACAACCCAAAGTTTCACTACTAATAAAGGTGGCCAATACGCGGACAACCATTTTTCTTATACGGACAACTATTTTCGGGCCCGATGCGAGTCAACTATGCTTGACTTAGTTGACTTTGATTTAATAAGGGGACAACTCCATAAAGTTTTAAATACTAATAATTAGTAACTTGTGGACTACTAACAAAAATAATAGTTAAAGATTGAAAACCTAAACTGTCTTCTTCTTCTTCATCTTCTTCATCTTCTTCCTTCTTCTTAGTCTTATTCTTCTTTCTTCACTTCTACTGAAAGTAAACTGTAGTTTCTACCATTTTTTTTTATCAAACCCTAGATGAATGAAGAAGACAAAATCTCTTCTTAGTCTTATTCTTCTTTCTTCACTTCTACTAAAAGTAAACTGTAGTTTCTACCATTTTTTTATCAAATCCTAGAAGGATGAAGAAGACAAAATCTCTTCTTAGTCTTATTCTTCTTTCTTCACTACTAAAAGTAAACTGTAGTTTCTACCATTTTTTTTTATCAAATCCTAGATGGATGAAGAAGACAAAATCCCTCAATCTGCACCTGAAGAAGTTTTTCCGAGCATTTCTATAATAGGCATTAATGACATTGATGAGGTAAAACAGAATATAACTTGCGACGAAAATCTGGCAAAATCGGACAATTTTCCAGATTTTCGTAGCAACTTAGCTTCTGTTATGCTGTATTTTCGGAGAAAACCGACGAAAATATTGCATAACAGAAGCTAAGTTGTGACGAAAATCTGGTAAGTTTTCTGATTATGCCAGATTTTCGTTGCAAGTGATGTTCTGTTATGCCATATTTTTGCACAACCCGAATTACCAGATTCATCTTCCTCTTCACCAGGGCCGTGCCTGAGAATCAGGGGGCCCTGTGCGAAATTTGAACATGGGCCCTTCGTGTAATAAAAAATTACAAAAAAGATAAACAAATACAAGATAATTCATTAGTCGTAGATGAAATCATAAATGAAAACAATAGCATTTTGAAGAGAGTAGTCGTAAGAGAAAAAAATTATTTTAAAGTTTCTTTTTCTATTAGAAATCTAGTCTAAGAATTCACAATCACCGATCAGTAGACAGATTTATTTATTCTATCTTGATTACGTATCAATGCACCTAATTATTATAGAGTCCCTTTCCCTTATAGTTGTTTAAGGCGCCCAATTATAGAGAGAATTTTCAATTTTGTACCCAAATCGGTGTCAAACACAATAGCAAGGGCCTATAGATCCTAACCACTAACCAAGAAAACAAATAAAAATGGGAGCTTGATTAGCCCAATTACAAAGAGAATGCCGAACACAGTTTAAGGCGCCCAATTACAGAGAGAATTTTCAATTTTTTACTCAAATTGGTGCCAAACACAATGGCAAGGGGCCTATAGATCCTAACCAAGAAAACAAATAAAAATGGGAGGTGTGGTCTGTGGGAGTCGAACCCGCGTCTACCACATGAAACGCCCCTCCACTAACCAATTATGCTAGCTGTTTGTTTTGTTTAGACTAGATATCTGTCGTTTCTTATACTAGTAGCATCTATAAGAAATAAAAAGTGGGCCCTTTGTGTTTGGGGGCCCAGTGCGGGCCCCCTGCCCGCACGGCCCTGCTCTTCACCATCGTTTTCAGAGTCGGAACCAACAGATACATCTTCGTCTTCCACATCTTCTCTAATTTTCTCTGCCATCAGTACCATCTTCTTCTTAATGGTTGGTTTTAGAGTTTTAGGGTTCTAACCTTTGTCTTTGGGGAGATTCTACAACAACTCCCTTGCCTTTGTTTGATGCCATAACCACCAATGCTTCTCCAAGGAGTTTCTCTCTCTAGAAATTTGGGTGATGATGAAGAACAAGTAATAGAAGAGATGAAGACTAAACTAACCTAGGGTTTATGGAGAAAGAGAGAGGTCATCAAATAATACATCTGATTCTAAGAGGACTTGAGTGAAAATAATAGAGAGTCGTCCCTTAGAAACTGATGTCCATATAAAAATTTAATTTTTTTGCGTTGTCCACATAAGATAGTTGTCCATATAAGAAAAACGGTTGTCCGCGTATTGGCCACCCTAATAAAACCCTAAAATCTGGACCTTACTCTTTCAATCTACTTGGGTCTGGTAATTTAACTCTTAAATGGAACAATACCATAGTTTATTGGAATCAAGGACTCAATTCATCGATAAAGTCTGACCTAAATTCCCCAAGTTTAGGTCTTACTCAAACTGGAATCTTACAACTTAATGATCTTAATCTTTCTTCACCTGCTATTATAGCTTATAGTAATGATTTTGGAGATGTTAATGGTATTAGATTTGTAAGACTTGATTCTGATGGCAATTTAAGAATATATAGTTCTGTTAAAGATAGTGGAAATTCTACAGAAAGATGGGCAGCTGTTCAAGATCAATGTTTAGTTTATGGGTATTGTGGAAACATGGGTATTTGTAGTTATAATGATAAAAACCCTATTTGTGATTGCCCGTCTCAGAATTTCGAATTCATCGATCCAAATGACAGAAGAAAAGGGTGTAAGACAAAAGTAGATATTGGAACTTGTCCTGGTAATTTAACAATGTTGCAATTAGACAGTACTAGACTCCTCGCATACCCACCTGAAACTTCAACTCAGATCTTTTATGTTGGATCCCAAGGTTGTTTATCGAATTGCTTTGGCGATCCTAGTTGCAATGCTTCCACCTCTCTCTCCGACGGGTCAGGATTATGTTCATATAAAACATCGAATTATGTTAGCGGCTATCATTCGCCTGCCTTGGCTAGTAGTGCTACTTATATTAAGGTTTGTGGACCTATTATTCCTAATCCATCATCATTCGATCCAAATATGGTACCAAGTCGTAAAAGGTTTAATTTACGCAGATTGGTGATAGCTTATGTTGTTTTTATTGTTTTCCTATGTTTTGTTTTAACGAGTGGTGTTATCTGGTTATGGTACTATAAAAAAGCCGCAACTATGTTGGATTATCAAGGCAATACGCGTTAGTGGAGTATGCTTCTGTGGCTCCAATTCAATTTACGTATAAAAAACTCGAAGTTGGACTAAGGGATTCACAGAGAAGATTGAGTCAGGAGGTTTTGGTTCGGTCTACCGAGGGGTTCTTGCTAATAGGACAGTAGTTGCAGTGAAGCAACTTGAAGAGATTGAACAAGGAGAAAAAATGTTCAGAATGGAAGTATTACGGGTGAAAGGGAACGGAGAGACCTGACCCAGCCACAACGGCCATCCGGTCGTTGGGCCCCATAGAGTGATCACAAGATTTTTCTCCATGAGGTAGTAGTCACAAGATTTTTCTCCATGAGGTAGTAGTCACAAGATTGTATGTTAATTTCTTACTGTTCGTATAGACACGTGGTAAACCATATTTAATCAATATAAAAGACACCATTTTATTATCGCGTCTTGCGTGAAGCAAGGGTGGAGTCCCTTAGCTGATCCTGGCCGACCTTCCAGTTTTGGACGTAGGTGGCGTAGCGTTGCGGGTTCAATAGTCTTGTTGCCTTAAGCCGGGTTGACCTGTTGGACTTCAAGTCTACTCTTGACCTATTGACGTTAGTCAACGACTCAACATTTTATACATCATCAGTTACCAAAGGATTAATGTCGAAAACGCTTGATCAGAAGATCAAATCTGTGCTGTCAGAAAATCAGACGAAGAGACTGAAACTTACTCTCCAAGATAAAGAGGTTAATATATATCACGCGTGAATCGCCACACGGTCAAACTCTACAAAATCAATCAACAAAGGCCATTTCTGACGATAAACGGCCTAGCATAACACTGCCCTGCGAACAAGCCTTGACAAACATAACACTGCCCTGCGAACAAGCCTTGACAAATAACGGTCCGAAAATTTAAATACTCAAAAGACTCTCGGGCTTCACTCGCAGCCCTGGTGAAGGTAAATTCAAACCTTCAAGATTTATTTGATTATTGCATTACATGTAGACTACTCGCATACGATTATGAAGAATAGACTTCTACGTACTACTATTCTTTAGTTTCACTTCTTATAACTAAAGAGTGGTGAGACTTGTGATAATTCAAATGTTTTTTGTGCATTCGATAGCAACCCATCTAAAGACCAAAAATGGGAAAAGTAATACAACTGTTAGAAGGGATTCCTCTGCATCATCTTCATCTGCAAGCTTGAAGAGGTCTGTCATCATTTCCTTCTTAAACTAGATGTGAACTATGATTGCAGGTAAGAGTTAAGAACTAGCTAGGTATGGTTTTATAATTCTAATACAATTTGAACTAGAAATGGGGGTTTAGTACCAATAATTAGATAATATAGTTTGTAAATTGAGTTTAATGATGTGTTATAGTATTTAATGAAAACCTTTGAATTGTTCTAAATTCTCATCTTGTCTCCTTTCTAATTGGTCAACCAATGACTGAATAATTAAAAATTAGTTTTAAGATAACACAAAATATTTTCTTATCTTAATCATTGATAAAAATGTTTGGGTTATTTCCCTAATGGCCCCCAACTTTGTGACCAGCTTCCCGCTTGACCCCCTACTTTACGAGAAATACCCATACGGCCCCCTTCCGTTATAACACCGTCACTCTCTCTCCTCCATCATGTTTTCTCTCTCTGCCAACTCACGCCACATCATCTGTTACGCCACCTCATCACCTTCTCCAGCAGAGGTCGCCGGCCGGCCAAATTTCCGGCCGGCGACCTTCAAACTAATTTTTTTTTCTCTCTCTCTTTAAAAAATAAAAAAAAAAATTCATTTCTCTCTCTCTCTAGAACAGATCTGGAGAGAGAGAAGATTCATCACAAACAGATCTGTTCGTGATGAACAGATGTCCGTGATGAATCTTCTCTCTCTAGATCTGTTCTAGAGAAAGAGAAATGAAAATTTTCTTTTTTTTTTTTTGAAAGAGAGAGAGAAATTTTTTTTTTATAATTTGAAGGTCGCCGGCCGGAAATTTGACCGGCCAGCGACCTCTACCGGAGAAGTTGATGAGGTGGCGTAACAGATGATGTGGCGTGAGTTGGCAGAGAGAGAAAACATGATGGAGGAGAGAGACCGACGGTGTTATAACGGAAGGGGGCCGTATGGGTATTTCTCGTAAAATAGGGGGCCAGGCGGGAAGCTGGTCACAAAGTTGGGGGCATTAGGGAAGTAACCCAAAATGTTTAAACTTTTTAATTAATGATCAATTTACTTCATTTTACAACTATTTCAACGGACTTCTTTCGGTGAAACACTTATACACTACTAATAAGTTGAGAGTGTGAACGGTTAGCCCCCAATCTTGATTGGTTACCCCTCAGGTTGATCGACCCATCCCAGCTAGCTAATGAGCAATCCAGAATAAGTTTTAAAATAATCACAAAAAAGTCAAGAAAGAAAGGTGGAATTTAGAATTAGAAGAATAAAAGATCTTCCTCATTTATGCCGTGAAAGACCTGTAATACCAAACCTAATTACTTACAATAGTTATAATTCAGTACATCAGAACTCACTGAAACTATTCTGCTCCCAATCATCTTATCCCACATCGAACTTAAATCCACGCCTATCTAACGGTGGATATCGCTCAACGTACGATCCAATTATTTCTAAGTTAGAACATATACCCCACGTGTCATTAATTAACAGTTGAAGCAATTTAAGTTCAATTATCCCTTTCTACATTAAAGCATGACTTTTGCCTTCTTCCAAGTCTTCTCTGTTTTTTTTCTTCTTCTCATTTCTCCTCTGTTCTGTTATCATTCCATTAAAAATGGAAGAGTGAGTTTTAGAGAGAGAAAGAAGAAGAACACTTACTGACAAAGAGAGAGAGATTCTAGAGAGAGAAAGAGTTGTAGATGTTGATCCCTTCGATATCATCACTCTCAATCTCCATTTTGTTGTATTTTCTTCTCATAGAAGTTGCTTACGGAGATATCCAGTTAGGTTCAACTCTTAACCCTAATTCAAACAACAACTGGAACTCACCAAACAACTCTTTTTCTCTAGGTTTTATTCCCGTTGGATCATCTTTCACTGCCGCCATTACCTTTTCGGGCATCCCAATCTGGAAAGCCGGTGGTGATTCCGGTCTAGTCGACTCAAATTCCCGCTTCGAATTCCTTCGTGATGGTAATCTTCGACTGACCAACGGTTCAAACGCCGTCGTATGGCAATCAAACACCACCAATCGCGGCGTTACAATAGCAACCCTCGATGACTCAGGTAATTTAGCCCTAAAAAATGATTCAGCTACCCTTTGGTCTACTTTTGATAACCCTACTGATACAATCGTAGCAAACCAAAGTTTCACTACTAATAAAACCCTAAATTCTGGACTGTACTCTTTCAATCTACTTGGGTCTGGTAATTTAACTCTTAAATGGAACAATATCATAGTTTATTGGAATCAAGGACTCAATTCATCTATAACTTCTGACCTAAATTCCCCAAGTTTAAGTCTTACTCAAACTGGAATCTTACAACTTAATGATCTTAATCTTTCTTCACCTGCTATTTTAGCTTATAGTAGTGATTTTGGAGACACTGGTTTTAGATTTTTAAGACTTGATTCTGATGGGAATTTAAGAATATATAGTTCTGTTAGCGGTAGTGGAAATTCTACAGAAAGATGGGGAGCTGTTTCAGATCAATGTTTAGTTTATGGGTATTGTGGAAACATGGGTATTTGTAGTTATAATAATACAAACCCTATTTGTGATTGCCCGTCTCAGAATTTCGAATTCATCGATCCAAATGACAGAAGAAAAGGGTGTAAGAGAAAAGTAAATATTGGATCTTGTCCTGGTAGTTTAACAATGTTGCAATTAGACAGCACTAGATTCCTCACATACCCACCTGAAACTTCAACTCAGATCTTTTATGTTGGAACCCAAGGTTGCAGAACAAATTGCCTCGGTGATCCTAGTTGCAATGCTTCCACCTCTCTCTCTGATGGGTCAGGATTATGTTCATATAAAACGTCGAATTATGCTAGCGCATATAACTCGCCTGCTATCCTTAGTACGTCTTATGTGAAAGTTTGTGGGCCTATATTACCTAATTCACCCCCACCTGCGCCTGGTAATAAACCGTTTAAACTGCGTGGTTGGGTAATTGTCGTTGTCGTTTTAGTAACTCTTGTTTGTGTCGGGTTGGCGGAGGCTGGGCTTTGGATATGGTGTTGTAAGAATAGGCCTGAGTTTAATGGACTAACAGCGCAATATGCCTTACTGGAATACGCTTCGGGTGCTCCTGTTCAGTTTTCATATAAGGAACTTCAGAGTTCAACTGATGGGTTCAAGGAGAAGCTCGGCTCTGGGGGGTTTGGGACTGTTTATAAAGGAATTCTTGCTAATAAAACAGTAGCAGCAGTGAAACAACTTGAAGGGATTGAACAAGGAGAGAAACAGTTTAGAATGGAAGTTGCAACTATAAGTAGTACCCACCATTTAAATTTGGTTAGGTTAATCGGGTTTTGTTCCGAAGGTCGTCACAGGCTTCTAGTTTACGAGTTCATGAAGAACGGTTCTTTAGATAGTTTCCTTTTTGCCGACGAAGGAAATTCCAATAAAATGTTGAATTGGGAGACACGATTCAACATTGCCCTAGGAACTGCAAAGGGCATAACATACTTGCACGAAGAATGTCGAGACTGTATCGTCCATTGTGATATTAAGCCAGAAAACATACTTTTGGACGAAAATCACAAAGCCAAAGTCTCAGATTTCGGCCTCTCAAAGCTAATTAATCCAAAAGATCACCGACACCGAACCCTAACTAGTGTTAGAGGAACAAGAGGATACCTAGCTCCAGAATGGGTAGCTAATCTTCCAGTCACTTCGAAATCCGATGTTTATAGTTACGGCATGGTCTTATTGGAGATAGTAAGTGGGAGACGAAACTTCGATGTTTCAGAAGAAACAGGTTGGAAGAAATTCTGGGTATGGGCTTATGAAGAGTTCGAGAAAGGCGATGTTTTTAACATTGTTGACAAAAAACTTGATGAGCAAGATATTGAAATGGAACAAGTCTTGAGAGCAGTTGCGGTTAGCTTCTGGTGCATCCAAGAACAGCCATCTCAGAGACCGAAGATGGGGAAAGTTGTTCAGATGCTTGAAGGAATTACCGAAATTCAGAAGCCGCCCTTCCCAAAGGCCACGATTGAAAGTTCTGTTAGTGGCTCAAGTGTGACTGTTAGTGATAGTGTATTTCCTTTCACATCTAGTGCTGCTTCAGTTCCTGCTCCTACCTCATCTTCATCGTCTTTTCGAGCATCAAGGGGAATATCGTCTCTGTAAGACTCGAATCAAGAATCAATGATCAATAATCGAGGTACGGTTATGTTTATAGTATGTATTGTTTGTCCGATATAGTTACCGATCAAATAAAAACATATATGTTGTATGTAAGTTTGTGTACTAGTTAGAGTTGAGCATTTCTCACCCTGGACCCCCTCATTTATCTATGAATTGACTACATTAATTAAGCCACCAAATGGAGGCCAGACCAGTCCAATTACACCAAAAAGCATCTAGGACAATTATAAGAGGACTTCTACTTTGATTTGGCTTGGTCAACTCAATTCGACCAAGTCTTTACTAAATCCAACAACCAATAACGGAAAAAAAGGTACAAAGAAAGAGAAGAACAAGAAGATGAAGATGAACATGAGAAAGATACAAATACATAGAGAAAAATCAAAACTCATAGGTGTGATGCGCTCGCATGAGGGTTGTTCGTATAACTTCACAAGCATTTTAGAGACTAAATCTGTAATCCGTGCATCATACATTTGTCTAGTCTCGTTTTAATTGCCCAAAGCTATATGGGAGTCTCATTAAGATTTTATTTAAGAAGAGCTGTTAAATCAATTCAATAAACTAGTTAGACAAGTCGCTACTGAAGAAAGTTTCACTAAGATTTAGACCGTTCGTATTGGATTGATCATTGATGTTCTAAATAAACATTTCAGATATAAATTTACCTAACTAGTGGGTTGAATTGTTGGGTTGCCCAGCATTTCCCGTTATTAGAACAATGTTTTCCATATTTTTCAAGTTCTCTTCCTAACAAAGTAGGATGGTCAATTCATGGACAAGAAATTCATTTTCTCTACCAAATACTCCAACTATTGTACTCCAATAGAGGTCAGCTTGGGCAGTGACCAAGATAGAAGAGTATGGCAGCAAGAGGAAAAGGAGAAGCTGTCAGTGAAGCATTGCTATGCGCTATTGGATACAGGCGACCAAATCATGCATCCAACACCAGTTAAAGTTCTCAGGAGACAGTCTATCCCTCGGAGAGTTGGATTTATGCTTTGGGCCACCTTTATCGATAGGATTCCCACGGTGGATTCTATGAGACGCAGGGGGTTCCTGATCATCAACCGATGTATTCTTTGTAAGGAGGATGAGGAGTCAAGCAGTCATATTTTTCTTCATTGTAAGGTTGCGCAGGCATCTGGGCATACTTCCTCTATTCTCTAAAGATCGCTTGGTGCATGCCATCCTCGGTTGCTCAACTGTTCGAACAGTGGGTGAGTATCCCAAAGCCAAGAGCTAGAAAGGAGATTTGGGACTTAATCCCTCCGGCGATAGTTTGGAGCATTTGGAAGGACCGGAACAATAAGATTTTCAAAGATGCAAATGCAAAGACTGGGCTAGATGTGGATGATGTAAAAGCTGTTATTTTTGGTTTGGCTAAATGTTTGCCTAAGTTTAGTCACACTTCTTTCTTAGATATTGTGAGAAATTGGGAAGCATGGATATAGTGAAATATCCATTGCTTCTACCCTCTTTGTATAGTTTCTTTCCTTTTTAATACTAATTCAAATTTTCAAAAAAAAAAAAAAAAAAATAGACCATCTTTATTCTCCCATTAAACACCAAAATAACAAAGAGTAATAATATCACAAAGGCAGCACTAATTAACTACAAATCTCACACAATATATATATATATATATATATCATAAAAAAAAAAAAAACTAGGGAAGCTAGAAAATAAAGACCATATTCTCTTTCTACTTGCTCCACATTTTTTTACATCTCACACATAAATGTAAAGGAAAAGGCATGACATAATAGAGTAGTACAATTCCATTGGTAGTTGAATTTAGAAGGAAATGTCAATCATGTCTGAGAAAAGGGCCTCCATCATTCTATCTTCTACTTCAATGGCACAACCCTTCATTCTCTTACCTGCACACAAAATGTTTTTTCTAATGTCATTTTTCATAAGAAAGATAAATATTTAGTTTTTTTTTTTTATGAAGGGAGATAAATATTTAGTTAGAACCTGAAAATTGAGTAATTCTATTTCCCTCTTTAGAAAGCTAACTCATTCGACATAAAAGCACGTGTTAACAGTTTCTATAACGTCAAATCAATATTTATATTTAACTTTTACACCAAACTTTTGAATAGCTCATAGCCTCATATAACGGGTCTCTATTCATGTGGCGCAGATGGCACTCTAGAAGTTTATTGAAATCAAACCAACAAATCACATCTTAGATAAGAAATCCAACGGATGATATGTAGCCACGACTAAGTGACGTAATCGTATATGGGTTGAATAAGATCAAAGAGTGACATATATACTCTCCCCAAATATTTCAGAAATTACGGAACTACTTATTTAATGTTAATTAATATTCAAAAAAAGGAGCAGAAAAAATGTAAAAGATAATCACCGGAGGGGACAGAGATGTCATCAAGGTTGTTGTTTTTGGAGTCAGGGGGGAATTTCGTCTTGATGGGACATGAAGAAAGAGGAAGAACTGGGAGATTATCGCAGTTACAAATTTCGATCATATAACCATCTGGGTCATGGAAAAAGAGTTGATCAACTTTAATACCACCTTCTTCAACCACTGCTGTCACATATTCAATGCCCAATTCTTCCAATTTTCTCATTACTAACTTCATGTCTGAGCATTGGAAAGATATGTGATTGTCCTTAGGGTTTATCACAGCTTTCTTTCCAGGGATGTCTTCCAATGACTTGCACTGTAACAAATGGATTCCAATTCCATAGTTGAACAACCTTCAACAAAAAATAAAATACATGTTTAATACTAATTTTAATAGTATTAACACAATAAATGACAAGTTAAACAACATATTTCACAAAAGATTAAGAAACAACACACACTGGAATTCTAACTTTACATAAGAAGGAAAAATATTGGTTTAGTTCAACAAAAAAAAAAAAGGAAAAATATTGGTTTTTTACTACTACAATATTAAAAATATGACTATTATTTTATAGAAGATTATTTTTGAGCTTATCAACTCACTAAAAGTAGCTACCAAGTCTAACATTACTTTCTTTCAGCCTTTAATGACAACTTTTTGTAAGGATAAGAATGATTCTTGATGTGATTAGGTCATCTTAGAATGAAATTATCCAAAAAAAAAGGCAAACTAGTGTAAACTAAAATAATAATTTCTTTCTTCTAGTAATTTAATGACATCTCTTGGTAATTTTGTAATCAAATTGTATTTATTTGGACAATTAATTTAGATTCTCAAATTAATTGTGGTAATCAAACTATAATTGTGATACTGTCCGCTTTGATGCGTAAATATAATTATTTTGTATACTCTTATTTCAAGATCTTGTAACAAGTATTTGTAGTCAATGTATATATTTTCAGCTTATACAATAAATTTGAATTTTATTCAAAAAAGTTGTTTTAAACACACATAAATACTCAAATTATACATATAAATTACACATATACTGATTTATTACATAATTAAACTTGGAAAAAGCCCTGTGGTTTTTTGGTTATTCTTAGGAAGATCTTTTTTTTTTTTAGATTAGATTCGAAGAGTCGTTACATTTCAATGACATTGATAAATATGAATGCATATGTTATACATCATGAATTTGGATAAACACTATAACTGTCAATTAAGTCATCTTGGACCCTAAAGGTCATATAAATACTATTAGGGCCATCCTACGGGGTCTGAAAATCCATCTACTTCTACCTTCACTTTATTTATTTCTTAAATTACATGTGATGATTCTTGATGGCAAACTGTTTCTACCGAAACTCGATCCCACGATCTCATGGGCTTAAGAGGGAGCGTACAACCACTGCACCAAAGAGTGGCGGACATTCTTGGGGAAGATTTTAATAAGATCTTAATAATTGGTTGATTGGCATTAAAATAAACAAGAAAAGAGTGTAATTAGCAACATACTTGTATTAAAATGGTGAGGGAAAAAATAGAATAAAATAAAGTAAAGAAGAAGGTTAATTAGTTACCAAGCTCCTTGGAAATTGAAGGAAGAAGGTCTTTTAATAAGTACAAATCCTAAAATTTCCACATAGAATCTAACTGATTCACTCACTGATTTACATAAAAATGAAACATGATTCAATGAAAGAAGAGGAAGTGTTGATGATTTTATTATATTGTTCATAATTTTCTCCTCATCTTCTCTCACTATCTCTGATACTGATCTACCCATTCTCTCCCTCTATAAACTCTCCCTCTATCTCTCTCTAGAAAACTCTCTCTCTCTCTCTCTCTCTCTATCTAAGTAGTGACTTAGTATGCAATTATACACCAATAGGCCTAACATATGACCATATTATATAAGAAAAGAATATAGAAGGAAACAAAGTGATGGTGGTGATAACCAGGATGAAGTATCAAGACTTCAAGAATCCAACATCAATAGGCCCACCTCTACTGGACCCGTACACAACATTACCATGTGATCCATCTGTATTTCGGTCCACACCTTTTAATTCCTCCTACTAATCCATCAATGAATTTCAAACACAATAAATTCCATTGATGCAACCTTTTCTTTTTAATATCAAACATATATGATCACTTGTACCACCGACCATTCTAGTTAAACGATCAATAATACATATTCTTTTGGGTGGTGCTATTTGGGTTAGTCTAAGGCCAACACATTTCGGTTTTAATTTCGTCAATCTAACCGGTCAATTGGATTGGTTGATCAGTCGTTCGCTATTTTAGATGTTTTGCAAAACGGGTAACCTAGTGTTCCAAATAATGAATTTGGAAATTTTTTGAACTTGAAAAGTTAGACTAAATTTATTTTACTATTTGTTTGATTATTTTAATCTATTATTATACTCATATATTTTTGATATAATATCACGATTCAACATAATATTGCTTCAATCAATTTGCGAGAGTTTGTTGTTTGACATTAGGGTCCAACAAATTAAATTAAAAAAAAAATACTGAAATTTGAAAAATGAAAAGGCAAGATATTTTTTTAATTTTTAATTGTTAATTGTTAATGAATTTTTTCTAATTTTTAGTTTTTACTTTTTTATTTTAAGCTTTGACTTCTATTCTACAATTTTTACTTTTAGAAGAAATATAGTAACTAATTTTTTTAGTTGAAAGAATATAGTAACTAATTACCGCTCTAGAAAACAAAATTTTGAAAAATTACACGAGTGAGTCCTTACCAAAGCAAAATTTCTAGAACTATCCTACAAAGAGACGATAAAAAATTGGGTGCAACAAAATAAAAATAAAAATAAAAATAGTTGAACGGAGGTTCCTCTCTATATGCTCCATGTTTATCTCTTTCGTTTTCAATATATCAGCCACGTAACAAAGCACCATTTCTAGAACCATCTTACTAAAAGATAATAAAAAATTATAGTGTTGCTTTCAATGCATTACAAACCAGAATATTGTAGGGTCATGAGGCCCATGGACATATTATTTGTTTTTAAGATAAAATATAGCATCTATTGATAGGAATAATGAGCATGGATGTTATGACGAGATAGAGAGCAATTAGGAATACAATTGGTTATACATAGATCATTTCCTAGTGCTACTTGCGTCTGAGTTCGCAATACAGGTAGCCTTTCTATTTACATAAGCAAAAGTACGTTTATCAAAAGATGAGGAGAGATTTTTAATGTTTTTCATAACATGTTTTGCCGTCCAATGTATGGTATTTGGCAATCCATTCAAAAAGTTTGTAACGTTTACTGAATCTCCTTCCAAGATGAGTTGCTTTACTCCATGCTTAACAGCCCATAGAACTCCTTGCAGAGCTGCCTTTCCTTCCCCTTCATATACTGACATGGCTGTGGTGAGGATGGACTCCTTGGTTTATGAGGTTCTTGTATAATCCGAAACAACAAATGTCGGGGATGATGTAAGAGTTTTAGAGATGAAAGAAACATCATAATTGATCTTAATGAAGCCTTCAGGGGGGCAGTCTAATGTTGTATATTTGAGTTGCGATGGAGGGGGTACATTCTAATCAGAGATGAATAAGATTGGTTGTGCCTCTGAATTTTGTGGATCATGGCTGTAATGTTGAGTTGAATGTCTTTGAAAACTATTTCATATCTGTGCTTCCAAATGTGCCACATAATGGTGGCCAAGAAATCCAAAGGATTTAAAGCATTTATATTATCTCCATCTGAGTCGAGATTCCACAGTAATCTAAACCAATCAGCAAAGGTTGTAATGGGGTTAGCATTGATGTTCACATTGGTCAAGACTCTAATTACTTCTTGAACTACTGGACAGGTCTGAAGAAAGTGCTTTTGAGTTTCTTCCTCTTTGGAACATAAGGGGCAGATTGAGGGGAGATGAGGTATAGTTCTAGATAGAAGAGAGTCAAAAGGAAGGATATCATGAGCTAGTTTCCAACAGAAGAGTAGAATCCTGGGGTGAATTTTAAGGTTCCAAAGACTTTTCCATTCACTGAAAGTGGTGGGAATGATGGTTTCATGTATAAGGTGTTTGTAAAGGGAAGTAACAGAATAGTCTGCAAAGGTTAACAATACCCATTTTAACTGATCATGTTGAGACTCTAGAGGTATTGATTGAATTTTGTTTTGGATATCAGGTGAGAATGGGAGGGATAACGAAGTATGATTCCATGTATGGTCAGGGTTAGTGAGTTGTGATACTTTGGAAAAGCCCTGTTGAGAGGTAGGTTGTCCTAGTTTTTCAATACCTGGGATCCAATAATCTTCCCAGATGTTTATATTTGATCCATCTCCAATGTCCCAGAGATGTTTTGATCCACTGATGGTTGATTCTTTTGGATAGATTTCCAGAGCCATGAAGAAGTAGAAGGGTTTTGTCTAGAAGATGGGGGGTATTTGGCTTTCATTTGATAGACCCAGGTGGTGGATGGTTTAACTCTGATAATCCAGTTGAGTTTGCTTCTAAGGGCTAGGTTATCTTTCTTTATGTTTCTAAATCCCAGTCCACCTTGAGTCTTGGGTTTACATATAGAGTTCCAATTTTTGAAGTAAATTTTATTTTTGTTGTTTAATTTTCCCCACCAATATTCCCTCTGCAGGGAAGTAATGGACTTTTTGGTCTTGCAAGGTAGATCAAAGATGGCCATTTGGTATCTAGGACAACAGCCAAAGAGAATTTGATTAGTTCTCATCTTCGTGCCTAAGATAGTAGATTTCTCTTCCATAAGATGTGTTTATGTTGTATCTTATTCAATGTAGGTAGAAAAGACTTGATTTGGACATATTATTTAACATTCATTTCTCTAAAAATATGACATTATTTTTAAAGTTTAGCTTCTAAGTGGTTTAATCCAGGCGACCTGTCAGTATTCGTCCATTTCTATCTTAATCCTCATTTTGATTTTTGCATTTAGAGTGCAGGAAATGAAAAACCAAGGTGTGTTAATTATATCGTAATCTTAGTTTATTAAGATAATTCATGAATACGAAACCTACTTAATGAGATTACTGGCAATCTCAATCACATCATATTTTGTTTACAAATGTTAGTGTCTCTCTTCGATCGAAGAATGTGTTCAAAATATTACATATTAGATTTGAAGGGAGCATTTGTGAAAATTAAAAGAAATATTGTTTCTAATTTGATCGAAGAGACAATTCAAAGAAATAAGAAATGCGCTACTAAATAACGACACAAAAATGAATCTATCGGTGTTAAGTTAATCCAAACAGTCTCAAATATAACCGAACGAAATTAAGAGTTACGTTAATTTGTGACCAGAAACACGAAAGATATTGAAAGCAGACCCTTCTGCATTACCTTTTCTTTTTGTTGAATTACCCTTCTGCATTACCTAGAATACATAAACCGAAACAACCTAACATGGACTACACAAACTTGGACATCAAAAGAAAAATTAAAATGTCAAACTAAGTATCAAGACTACAATATATGGATATATGGAAGATTTTGTGTATAAAAAAGGTTATTTTCCAAATAGCCCCCAACTTTATGACCAGTTTTCTGCTTAGCCCCTACTTTATCAAAAATACCCAGATGACCCCCTTTTTTCGGTTACCGTTATAAGTCCGTTAACTAGTCGACCTCTCTCTCCTCCATCTCATCACCTCTCTCTGCCACCTCATCATCTCGCCACCTCATCATCTCGCCACCTCATCGTCTTCACCGATGAAGGTCGGCGACCGGGCAATTTTCCGGCCGTCGACCTTCAAACATAAATCTCTCTCTCCTCTTCTTCTTCCTCTCTCCTGTTCTCTCTCTCTCTAACTAATCTCTCTATCCAATCTCTCACTAACTAATCTCTCTTCAAGAAATTCAATCTCAGATCTACAAGTTTTTGCATCTTTAATCCCGAAATCATCCACAAAAACAGTCCTAAGATCAATGCCACAAGGAAGACGCCCATTCCTAAATTCATCAAGAAACCCAAAAAGTCGAACCCTTATCGTTTCATCTCGAGGTTCAATGAAGAACTTGGATTTCCTAGATTGATTTTGCAAAAGCTCAAATTGTTCTCAAGTATCATGATTCAGACCCAATTCCCTTAATATTAAAACATAAACAAGAGTTGAAACTTCCTGATTTAGGTCATGAAAAATACGAAAGAGAAGAATTTTGCGAAAGTAACCAGACTCTACTAGATTGAGAACATACCATCAAGAAGGATTTTAGATCTACAAATTAAGATATAAAACTCTCTAAAACAAAGAATTGCGGTAGAAGAAAGCCATAACTCCATTTTTCCTAAGAAATTCAAAGAGAACAAGAAAGATTTCAATCTCTCTCTCTCTAACTAATCTCTCTCTCTCTCCATTAGAATTCCAATTGCCTTTAGGATTTTGAAATTGCTATTCTTAAAGTTTGATTTTTATTCAGATATGGATTCCAATTGAACCTAATAATAATAACTCCAATCCAGTTTCTTCGGTGAAAGCTAGGTTGAATCAAGCACTCAAACTAAAAAAAAGATTCTATTAGAAATGGAGATGTTCTTACTCAGATATGGATTCTTGTTAAGAGAGGAGGCAAGCAATTTCTTATTACTACTGACCAATCATTCACGAGCAGTAAGAGGCTTGAGTGTTACAGAAATGCCTTTATGAGAAGGAACATGAGAGAGGAAGAAGAAGAGGAGGGAGAAGTTTTTATTTTACTTTTTTAATGTTTGAAGGTCGCCAACCGGAAAATTGGTCGGTCGGCGACCTTCGCCGGTGAAGACGATGAGGTGGCGAGATGATGAGGTGGCAGAGAAAGGTGATGAGATGGAGGAGAGAGAGGTGATGACTAGTTAACGGATTTATAACGATAACTGAAAAAGGGAGTCATCTGAGTATTTTTTATAAAGTAAGGGGTTAGGCAGGAAGCTGGTCATAAAGTTGGGGGTTATGTGGGAAATGACCCTATAAAAAACTAGTGTCATTGGGAAAAATGTCCAAAAAATAGGGGTAATAAGGGAAAAGTCGTTCACCACCTTTTGATGCAGTGGTTGGGCATTCCCTCTTAAGCCCATAAGGTCGTGGAATCGAGTCTCGGCGGAAGCAGATTGCTATCAAGATTTATCTCATGTAATTTAGACAATAAATAAAGTAAAGGTAGAAGTAGATGGGCTTTTCGGGCCCTTAGGATGGCCCTAAGGGTCTTTATATGGGTTTTAGGGTCCAAGATGTCTTAATTGGCGGTTATAGTGCTTATCCAATTTCAAGATGTATTACATATTATGTTCATGATGTATCAAGACAGGAAATTTGATTTGTCTTTTTAACAAAACAAAACAGGAAATTGGGCCTCCGGCCCAATTTCCTGATGTATCAATGCATTGAAATGTAATGACTCTTGGAGTTCGATCTCACAAAAAACAAAGGAAAGTCCTAGTAAAAAAAAATAATGGGTAGGTCCAAAAATTCAATTTTGACTGACCAAAAAATGGGACGTCGTCGATTTTCTGCGCCACAAAAAGTTGTTTGTGGTGGTGCATAAAAAAGTTGTACAATATATTTCCCCTTGTACACCACATAGTAACAGTATAACGTCATATTTCTCCAATGCTCATTACGATTTCAAATGTCTTTTTCTCCGTATGGTATTATGCACAATGCATAAATCTGTGCATTGTACATTTCTAAAGGCCTCCCCTTCATCTTGTATTTTGGGCAGTACATAAATATGTGGACTCAAAACTAAGTCGAACCAGTTAGTTGAACGGGTCTGACATCAAAAGTCAGACAAAACACAAATCTTATAGAATCTGACTTGGAACAATTCAGATATGAAGAAGACAAACACCACACAAATTCTACAAATTGGACCCACTCAGCTAGCAGGAGATCACATGTTTAATGTTTTAAATATTGTAAGGTTGTTTCACTTAGATTATCTAGTTTTGAGATATTGGAATCAATTTGTTTGGTGGTTGGTTGATGGAATGAATGTTAGGTGGTAAGTGGTTTACACTTCAATTGGATGTCCCCTTCCTCAATGGGACAAAAAGTACAAGTACTTATCCTCCCTCTCTCCCACTTTTTCTCTCACATTTTCTCGCATGTGCGAAATTATCAGTTTATGGCCAGACATTATGTGAAAATTTTGGAACTTTTTTTTCTTATTTTTTGGTTGAAAAACAGATTTGCTAATTAGGAAGTTAAAAAAACGAATTGGGCGAATTGGTTATATATGGGGTCGAATGAGAACTAATCCTTATGGTTAATTTGGTTTTTATGGTGGTTATGATGATCATAATACCCCTGTTACCCCTTATCTCTTTAGGAGATAGTAATTAACAAATAAATAATTATCTAATTACATAATAAAAAAATATTAAAATAGGAAAGTGACGTTCCTTCAAGATTCAGTTAAATTTTGGATGGATGACAGATTAGTTAAGTTACGGTTTTGTTAGCCCCTAGAGTAAAAACGGTTGCGAGGACATGTTATTTGACATATTTGAATGGGTACCTATTACTAATAGTCTGGGTTTTATATGTAAAATAAACGAACAAACCCCATACAAAAAAAATGGTTTGGTTTTATATGTATTTCGATCTGGTTTTTCGATTTAAGCCTAATTTAAACACGATTTAATCAAATATCGACAATCAAAAGATTACTTTGAGCCTAATATTGAGCGCAATAGATCAAATGAATATGACCCAACGATAATAGCAATATATGCTAATAGTTTCTTCACTTAATGTATTGAAAGAAGAATAAGAATAAGAGCAATTCCATTATTAAAAATAATACTCATTTATCTATTAATATTTTACCGTTAATTGAATGGATAATATGTATGGCATTTAATCTGGTATGATTCGGGACTCATGGACCTGTTAGAAAAATGACCGAACCGGACCTAAAGACCAATTCGATAAAAAATGACTGACCATTTTAAACTGGCATTTTCGTCCGATTTAATTTGGTTTTCATCGATCTTTTGGTCTTCGAGATCTTCAGTTTCGCCCCTATTAACACCTAAAACTTACATTCTTACCCATTCAAAAACAAATTAGATTTTGGTTGGATACACCTTTAAGAACAATTTATTACATTATATATCTTATTTAAAAATCGACTACCTTAATCATCTCACATTCTCACTTGCCGAAAACAAAAGAGCCACTGGTTTATCTTGGAAAGTATAACCCATGATATCTACTCCTGAATGGACAAACAATGTGGACGATGTGCACAATTTAAAGAAATAAATATCTGTAATTCTGCTATAATCTCATGTGGACCGTCTTGAAAGGATGGTAGATAATTGACATGACAATTAAAAGTGGGTAATTACAATTTATAAGTCATTGTCTTCCCACGAAAACAAACAGAAGATTGTTACTCTTCTTAACCGTCATTAAATAAATTTTCATTTTTTAAGAGAAACTAAATTGTAACTACTGTTTTTTTTTATGAAATTTTTTACATTTTTTACAATTACTCTCAAAAAAGACTTATTTGACTATTTTTGTCAGTATTCCAATATAAAAAAAAAAAAAACAAATTGTGGATATCCAACTTATCCTAGCTCAAACAAAAGCAAATCGTCCTCTTACATCTCTTGATATTGTAGACGAGTTTCTCATCATAATGTTTATTATCTATTGCAGACAAAGATCTGTTTCGAAAAGAAGAGAACTGTAGGATCGTCTATCATTACACTGTCTTTTCTACCATAAAGTATGACAAGGACGCTGACACTTTTGAACTTTGTGGTGAGTCTGAGGTGGTATGGCCATGAGCCCATGACAAATGGTCCTAAGGGCAACAAGGTGTAGAGGAGTTTTTTTTTTCCTTTCATATTAGGTATTAGATTTCTGCCATAATATCCCAGAGATAATCTTGTTGGTCATTGCTTGTTTTTCTTAATAGATTCCAACCCATAGTCTCATATCCTCCCAATTCTTAAAAGATTAAGATTTTGTAGATTTTGTGACTTTGTTGAGGTGAATCTTGATTCTTGATAGACATGAACAAAACAAATAAGAATGGTTGGACAAGAATATTTAGTAATTGTGATGTCAGATCAATGGAATTGTTGAAATCTACATTTCCATTCACATGTCTCATTTAGATCACTTGACTTTTATGAAGAAGCTGAAATCTACATTTTAATGGAAACCTAGAAGAACATATAACTTTTATAAGTAGAATATGTCACATCTATTTAACATTGAAGTTTTATGTAAAATTACACTCCATTTTCATTGAAGTTTTAAGATCTACAAAAGCCAATTATTTAAACTTAAAATTGTTCCACTAAACTAGACCGAATTTTACTTTTTAAGTCTTCATTTTCACAAGAGAAGTACTACGATCCAAAATTCTATTTGGATGTGGTAAATTGGCCTGGGCGCCCATAATCAAGCTATCATTTGTGGACTAATCGTCATTTCAGTGAACAATAATTGGAAATGAAAACCTAATCACCGAAGTCTAAAACATGTGCTATCAAAATTTTTATGTTTTGTGATACATCGATTAAAAAGTCAAATTTCAACTTTTCAATATTGTCTTTTTGTCTTTTTTTTTCCTTATTGTTTTCCCCCTCGTGCTCTATCTAAATTAACTCCATTATTTTAAACAACAAAAATTACCTAAATCAAAGGAACTGAAGCACTTAATTAGAGGAGATTATATGCACAAACGTAAAATTCACTTAACCTCTATAACACTCGTTAGCATTGTTTGCATAACCTAATTGTCCTTACAGCAACGGGTTACACTTACTTTTTAATGAATGTTTGATATGACATATTTTAGTGAAGAAGTTCATATGTAATATTAACTTTTAAAATACATAATAAAAAACACAAACAGTAAATTAGAAAAAAAGAACACATAATTATATGTATTTATGACATAGTTTTTTTTTTGTTGAACTAAATATTTATGAGATAGTTGATAGATAAATAAATGTGAATTGCTCGCAACCTATATATGTTTAGATCCTTTTGGGATATTGTACTTTTAAATGTTTGATAATTTAAAACACAAGAACACAATGTAAAGGCTTGCAAAATATGAAGATAAAACAAGTTAGTATGAATCGGCGTAATACAATACTATTGTTCATTATCCGTTATACATAAAAAAAAGTTAAAGAGAAAACCAATACAATTTTCGATCAATATGAGTCTTCACATGCCAAAAGATGACGGGCAGTAAAAAACCATGGGCTTCGTAACAGACGTGGACCTTCTGCTAATGCCATTTTGTATGTATATTTTAGGCCCGTTTTGAGATCCTAGATGGATTTTAGCTTTAATTTTTGAACTCATAGTCCAAAAATCTACACCTAAACACACATTTAGTCCACCCTGATATTAATATAAGGTTTTAATCCAAAATAATAATTATAATGAATATTTGGTCCAAATTGACCCATCTCTATAAAAAAACAGACCCCTATGATTTCTATTTAATCATAATACCTATTATAACCTTTTATATAAGAAAAAAAAATCTACTTTTGAAAACCAAACTCCAAAATTCTCTTTCCTTTTTTTCCTCAGATTTTTTCGATTGATTTCAAACTTACTATATATTTTGCAATATACACGTTATTTAGTATCAGTTACGTATATTCCATACAACATAACACATTTAGTATAGTTAAGGTATGTCTAGATGTCAAAGTTACAGTGTTTTCTGTTTATTGATTCTTGTTTTGTTTCATAAATAACGTGTTATTTATTATTAAAGTTTCATACTTTATTTCATTTTTGTATGTGTCATACATAACACATTATGTATTAACAATGTTACTTTGAAAAGGGAATGGACTAAAATTCCTTTTTCGGAAAAGATTGGACCCTAATCTCTTTTTCGTGGAAGATTGGACTCTAATTCCTTTTTGAATTTTATTATGAGTCTAAAACCCGTAGACCCTTTTAGCTTTATCCTCGTGTACATAAAATGATTAAAATTAATACGGATAACCAACCGTAATACGGTGTAAAGTGGATGTATTAATATTTTGATTGAAAATGATTGATAAGGAGTAGTAAGTTTGTAGTTTAGAGAGGACATGAAGCATTTACTATGTGGTCCAAAATCTTATGTATGGTCACAAAAACGTGTTTAAATTTAAAAAATATTAATAATAAATTGAGTTATTTCGTTTTTGGCCTCTTACTTTGTGACCAGTTTCTTTTTTGACACTCCTTTTTTTCGTAAATACAAAATTGACATCTCTTTGTTAACACGATTAACTTTAAAATTAGTTTTTTTGTTTCCATAATTGTCTTTCTTATTAAATGATTTGTAAATTCAAAATTGACCATCTTGTAAATCTGAGTTACTTGCAAAAAAATTTCAATATTTGTAGAGTTAACTTGGGGGCTAAAATGGAATTCATTTTCAAACAGTTTAAAAATATTAAAGACACCTTATATCCCCTCTATTTCATCACCTCTATCCTCCACATCATCTCTCTCACCACCTTATCATCTTCTTCGATGAAGGTCGCCAACCGCCCAAATTTTTCAGCGATCTTCAAACTTAAAAAAAAACTTCTTCTTCCATCTCCTCACTTCTTCTTACTTCTTTTCTCTTCTTCTTCCTTCTTCGTACTCTTCTTTCTTCTCTGTACTTTCTCTCTCTCTAAAAATATCTCCGGCGAAGGGGTTGTAGGGTTTTACATATATCTAATACATATCTAACTAGTGTTGTTAGCGGAATCTCATACATCTAATGTTTAACATTAAGTTATCCAGGATCTATACATGAACTAACTATGAACTAGAAGGAAGAAAAATACCTTTAATCGCTTTCTCACGAACTAAATTCCGACCAGTATTCGGAAGATAAAGAGTTTCAAGTGGAGCTCCTCTACTTGAGACACCGAATTGTATAACTCGAACTCCCTTCTTTCAGTCAACTAGGACTTCTTGAAGGTTGAGATGAAGAACTGCTTCTTCTAGACTTGATAGATAGAATGGGAACTTTTTCTCTAAAATCTTCTCTCTCTAATAGTTGTGTGAAGAGAATGATTTTCTTCAGAGAAAATTCCACATCTTTTCTGAAATCATAATGGGGTTTTATATAGACATTACCTTAGTAGAGCCCCACTCAAATAAGGAATCCTAAAAGTCCCTCAGAAAAGATAAGCACAAGTTAGTGTTTAAACTAACTGGGACTCTTAATATGGGGAAAACCATAATTAGGGTTTTCCCATGGTGTGGCCGGCCAGAGTAGCCCTTAATGGGCTTACTCTGCCCGGTCCACCCCATAATAAGGTTGGTTAGGGATCTCCCCTAAAGGGAATCCCTTGTTGCCCCCTTAAAGTGGGTTTTTGCCTTTTCAGACTTCTCTTTCGAGCCCGATTCTTTCTATCTCTTAGACTGGATCATATCCATCTATATACTAGTTCTCATTAGTCTATTCTCACTGTTCAAGTTACCAATTCTTATGTGTAACCCGTTGTAGGATCCGGTCTATGTTAGCCGCGGATAACCGAAGTGATCCGACAATCGTAAGCGGCTTCTAGCTAAGCATTACGACTCCTAATTGAACCGGATTGATTGATCTTCCAATAAAGTCATCATTATCCTATGAGCCAAATCGTACGCATTGCCATCTTGGTCGAAGGATATACCTTCAGACTCCAAGGACATATATCCTTCAGTCTCCCACTTGTACTTAGAACAAGTGCAATGCTCGATTCCCATGTCTTTCATATCTCATATGATACGTCATACTTTATCCGACTTTCTTGATCGGGAGGACAAACTGTCAAATCAAATGATTAACTTTTAATCCATTTGAGCACGGCCATGCATTTCCAGTTGTCACTCCTCAAGTGGCCTAGAGATACTTTATCCTAACTCTCGTTAGGAAGACATATTCCATTCTTGTACTCCCACTCAGCTTCATGTCTATCCCGTTTCACCTGGCCTCTGTTTTTATAACCTCCTGTTACAACGCGACATTTAACAGGACCAATGCTTGACATTCCTTACATAAGATGAGTGAGTACTCATGTTTTGAGGAATCTCTTTGATTTGCTAAATGAGAGTTATGATGTTCATATCTTCAACTTCTTGAAGTACTCTCACTTGGTGGGTTCCAGTGTATCTTTATACACTCATGAAGTTTGACTTGAATTCTCTAATTCATATAGCCCAAGAAACAGTGATATCTTGTCAATCACTCATGCTAGTCTTCTTAAGTCATCGTTGTCCAATCGATGTCCTGGACTAGGGTTATTTTATATAATGGAATGCTTCCGTGTTCACTCAGCAGGGTTTCTTTCATTAGATCACGTATCTAATAAACCTGCCTGGAACTTTCCATTGTTTTTGGACTGTCGTCTAAATTCTAAACCACAATTTAGATGACGAAATAAATTTAATTTATTTCGGATAACAAGAGTTTGTAAAAGTGAGTTTCCCACGTAAACTCGTTTGCGTGCCCAGTTTTACAAGTCTCTTAGGGCAGTCTTTCATGACCCTAACTCCTTAGATTCATACATCTCCCATGTTTGATCTAAGGTGACAGTTTAGTTTTGTGGATTCAATCTACTATTCGTTTTCATTTTTCTTATTATTATTATGCTGAGGAACGCCTTCGTCAGCTTTTAGAATAATGTCAGTTTTCTTAAAATGAAACTAACACTTCCTAAGTCCTAATTGTACTTTCTTTACTAGTAGAGTTTGCAACGACTCCCACTGTGAAAAAATTCTTTTTCACCTGGTTGTCCTTTTTAAAAGATTCCTATATTTATTTTCGGAAGATTGCTTTTATGACTTTTTTTCAACTTTTACTTTCAGAGACACTTTCTTAGATACTCCAAGTATCCTAGGAACTTCTCTGTTGTTTATGGGCGACGACATCAAATACTTATGTATTTTTAGATGTGCGGGTAAACATCGATCATCTTCATAATCGATCTCATGTCTCGCGACATTAGAATTTTCCTCATGCGTGCTTTTGCTCATCAGGACTTCCAAATTATGATTTCTTGCTTAGCAGTGATCCATGAGAGATGGGTAAAATCTCTCTCTAAGAGTATTTCTAGTTAGACTTTTCAAAACCTCTTTTGAACGAGTCTTATCATCTGTTAATATATAACTCTATAGATTTCTATGTCCAATTTATTTATTTCTTTATTTATTTACCCTCGTCAGGTGTCCTATTGAGTCAGTTCCTTAACTGTTTTTCAATTCTAGTATGTCTCACATACAGGACGTGAAACTAACTTGTTTCACTCCCACTTACCCTCTTGTCAAACAAGAATCTAATCATTCTTTTCAGAAAATCAACTCTTGAATTTCTTTTATGAATGTTTAGATACAAACTCTTACTTTTGATCCTATTGACTTTCAACCCCCTTAAAGTAAGTTTTTGCCTTTTCGGACTTCTCTTTCGAGCCCAATTCTTTCTATCTCTTAGACTGGATCATATCCATCTATGTACTACTTCCCATTAGTCTATTCCCACTGTTCAAGTTACCAATCCTTATGTGTAACCCGTTGTACGATCCGGTCTATGTTAGTCGCGGATAACCGAAGTGATCTGACAATCGTAAGCGGCTTCTAGCTAAGCACTACGACTCCTAATTGAACCGGATTGATTGATCTTCCAATAAAGTCATCATTATCCTATGAGTCAAATCGTACGTATTGCCATCTTGATCGAAGGACATTCCTTCGGAAGGATATACCTTCAGACTCCAAGGACATATATCCTTCAGGGGTCCTTCGCCAGAGATATTTTGAGAGAGAGTGAAAGAGAGAAAAAAAGGGAAGAAGAAGAAAGAAGAATGAAGAAGAAAAGAGAGAAAGAAGAAGATTTTTTTAAATTTGAAGGTCACTGGAAAATTTAGTCGGTCAGCGACCTTTATCGGATAAGGTGATGGGGTAACGAGAAACTAATGTGGAGTAGAGAGGTGATGAAATGGATGAGAGAGAGGGAGAGAGATGAGGTGTCTTTAATGTTTGAACATGATTCCATTTTGACCCCCAAGTTAACTAAAAAAGTTTGAATTTGAAATTGACCCAAATTTAAAAGGGCGACAATTTTGAATCTACAAATCATTTTTATAAGAAGGAAAATTGTAGAAACAAAAGAATTAATCGTTAAAGTTAACAGATGGTGTTAACAAAAGGGAGTCGATTTTGAATTTTCGAAAAACAGGATGCAAATAAGAAGTTAGTTATAATGTAGGGGACAAAAAAGAAATAACTATAATAAATTTCGATCAAAATTATTTTTAGATGGGTAGATAGTTATGCTTTGGACAGAAGAAAGTACTACAAGAAATATTAGATTGAAGAGAAGGAGGTGAACACTGAATCAAACTATTCCTCAAATTGAAAGAATGTGCACACAATTGATAGTGTCATTGATATCTACAACGTCAAAACAACATCTGACAACACCAAATTAACTCTAATGGCATAGAAAATGTCAGTCGAAATAATTATGTTAAATAATGAACCAAAGTGCAAAAATCATAAAATGAAAAATAGAAGAAAAAAATAAGAAATAAATGTGTGACCTTTCGCCAACCTAAAAACTATATATGTGATCAGAATACAAAATATCTCTCCCCATTATATAGAAGAAAAACGACCTCATGTGAATAGACATCAGAGAAAGGAAAAGAAAGATAAGGAAGAATAACAAAGACAAGAAAAATGTTAACCAGGGACAGAGGCGGAGTCAGGGTTTGGAGTAGGGACGAGCTCAAAGTCGATGTCTAGAATAATCACCTATTACATTTAGAATTTAAAAAAAAAAACAAAATGAAAATTCTTTTTGACATTAATTAAAAATAGACACATGTGGTCATGATTCCAACAAAATTACGAAATCATTCAAATTAGACAACACCAACAAAGATATTAGGTAGTTGTCGTTGTTGGAAGTATCGTGATCTACAGGTCTTCATAGTAAGAGAAATTTTAAAATTTTGTAGAAGAAAAATTGAAGTATAGAATTTTTTTTTCTTGAAAACAACATTTTAGTGTAACTAAAATTCATATAAGGGTCCGTTTGATATGTGGGAAAGTACGTGGGTGTGAAAACCAAACTTTTCTAATGGGAAAGAGAGTGACTTTCTTTCATATATGAAAGTCCAATTCTAGGGTTTGTTTGATAACATGGGAAAATGGGGCTGAGAAAGTCGTTTTCTCAAGAAAAACGATTTTCTGCTGTTTGGTAAGACCAAAGAGCGAGAAAGTCGATTTTTCATGATGAAAAACGTTGGAAAAAAAGACCCCCAAATTTTCTCACAAAAAATGGGAAATCTCATTTCCCACTCTTGCGAAAAAAGAAACACGCTCTCTCTCATGTTTATCTCTCTCTCTCTCTCTACCTCGTCTTTTTTTCTCTCTCATACCCAATTTTTTTCTCAATCTCAAGTCTGCCTCTCACTCTCTCTCTCTCTCCCAATCTCTAGTCTTCCTCTCAATATCTGTAATGTCCATGAAAGAAGTGAAAAGGAGCTTTGAAGAATCAAGAATTATAAAAGACTTGCAGTCAATGATAATTATATAATTCAGTTAGTTAAGGAGACATTAATGATAATTTGACATAATATCAAGAACTATAAAAGACCTCTCCCTCTCAATCCTCCATGTCCTTCTTAATAGAGATTCATTAACTAACAACTGTCCATTACACCTGCTCAATGCCTGAAAACAAAACATATATATATATATATATAATGGAAAGAAGAAATCTAACTAGTTTAATCCAATTAGAATTCGATCTGTAACCAATCAAAACCGAATTAGAGAAAAAGAGAGAAATTTGTGTAGAATTCGAGTTGAAAAAAAATGAAATCCAACTTGTGCCCAAAACCCTGAAATCATTCAGTTGAACCCTAAATCCAACTTTTAAGACTTACTCTCTACCAATATGCACTCTATCGATCCGCATTTTCTCTCTCTCTCTCTCTCTCTCTTTCTTTCTTTCTCTACCTATATATCTATCGATCTGCACTTCGCCCTTTCTCTCTCTATGTTTATCTATCTGCTTTCTCTCCTTGTGGATTTGGGGTGAAAAGATGAGAATCAAGGCATAAACTATATAGGCACCACCTAAAAGCCCAACTAGTTGTCATTTTCTAAAGGCACTTTTATTTTCTTACAACCGAACCAAACAGTTTTATTTGACTTTCTCATGTGAAGGCAATTGGTTTTCTTATCCATCAGAAAAGAAATGGTTTTCTTACTCAGACTTTCTAACGTATCAAACGAACCCTAAATAGTGTTTGATGTGTGCGAAAAGAAGAATCAGCTACGGAAAGATTCTTGTTAGTTTAAAATAAAACTTGTTTTCTAAGAGAATATATATATATAAATATGCATATATGTATTCATTCAAGTATCCAAACCATCCGAAGGATACGTGATTCGAATTCGAGCAGAGAGTACGTACGAGATCTTCGATTTCCGCGGACTCTCCTTCACTTTTGAAGGAGAGTCCCCCTATTTTAGTGCTAATATATTTTTCCTTTGTTTTTACATCTTTCTTCGTCTTTTAGCTGATGAGGAAGGGGGAAAGAGGTAGTTGGGATGATGACAGTTCTTCGATCTTCAGGGGGTTCTTTTTCTTCCATTTCACCACATTGAAGATGTCTTATAGAAAGGAAATAGAGATGACCATCATAGAACAACGTTAATTTATTTTTAAATGAAGATTCGTTGATTTATTTTAAATGAAGATTCGTTCAAGAAGATAAAAGTTATGAAATAACTCAATCTTCATCTTTAAAATCAAATGTCAATGTTTCCAGTGATATTCATAATTCTCCTCCAAGAAACTTGGTGGTATTCTTGATGCAACCGTCATTCGTCTCTACTTGGTTCATCCTTCTTAGTTTAGTATAATAACGTTCACGATCTTTAGGGTCTTCTCATTCGTAATCTTTGAGATTTTTTTATTTGTGACTTTTTGGATCTTTTATATTTATAATATTGTACTCCTTTTCTTTCATGTTGTCTTTACTTTTGTAAGTTTTATATTGTAATTTACTTTAGTAAATTCATGTTGTACTCAAAAGAGTCCAAAATCTCAAACCATGTAATGTATTGGATTGAATTCCTATGAATGAACGAAAATTCTGGTTTACTTAAAAAAAAAAAAAGTATCCAAACCATACACTCCCTTAGTATTAAGTTCCTTAATAGAAAAATAAAGAGGGAAGAGGTGGAGTTGAACTTGCAACCAGCAGCCCACCACAACACTAACCTAAAATCTTACAACAGGGCCAAAATCACATCTCAAGTGAATAGACCCATAGAAGAAAAATAGGACAAAAGATAAGGAAGAAATAATAAAGACAAGAAAGATGTTAACGTGGGAAATACTCTCCATACACTTGTTTGTTGTTTCTTTAGGTTAGGCTAAAACATTGTTTAATGTTATGAACCACACAAGTATTGGAGATAAAAGAAGATACTACCTTTTTTTGAAGGACAAAAAAGAAGATACCTAATGGTCAACTAATGGATTTGATATTTACCGGGTGAACCAGCCTTATCCGTGGTACGCCACTAATCTTTACATGTGGAATGATTGTGTGCACTGATACAAAGTCTTTTTAAAGGTACATACAGGGGTGCATAAGTGCATGTAATGCTTGTACACATATCAACACTTGTTACTTGATAATAGTCATTAACCATTGATAATATTGACGTATATTCTAAAATCTTGAAAGTCTTAGCTTCACAGACTAGAATACATTGTTACTGAATTTGAGTTATTAAACATAATAATTATTATTCGTCGGATTTTAGACCTTTTTAGTATGTCGTTGAGTTTTAAGTCCCTTTCGTTCGTAGTTAAACTTAGGCAGTTATGTGATTATTACATTTTGATGTTGTACCTGTTAGAATATAGCAGTTTTGCTATTATGTAAAGTTTTTAATTATTGTAATATTCATGAATAGGGAAGTTTCCCTATTCATGAATATTACAATAATTAACAACTTTACATAATAGCAAAACTGCTATATTCTAACAGTACCAATGCTATGTAATGACTAACGTAGATCGTAGTCCATCTTCAAAAAAGAAAACGCTTATAAACCATGTGTTTACACTCCAAAACCTATTAATATGAAGATCATGTTCACACAAATTGAAATGGGTGAAAAAGATTTGCTAATCAAGAGTTAGAGAGGGAAAAAAGCCGCGAGCTTGGATTTGCCCACGAACCACACAAGCCCGATTTGTTTGCGGGCGTCCAATGTCCGAGACGAACCCTACCCGTCCGGACTGTCAAGTTTAGTCTGGCGGGCATGGGCAAAAGGCTCTAACCGGTATTCCATCCAAATCCGACAGATAAATCTGACCAGTTGATATTTTCATCATACTTAAACATTTTTTATTGTATATATGTGGTTATGATCCATTAATAACATTAGCATTTAGATTGCATATTTACATCTATATAATAATATTCATACGTTTCTTATATAAAGTTTTGTCACTCTTTCATCTCAAAGAGTTTACGACGTGAGACATTGTGATCACTACAAAATAAATTTTGTTCTCTATATTTTAATCCCACATCACTAGTGATAAAGAAAAAAATTATTGGAATTTCTTATAAAGGAGTTGAGAAAATGACTGTAATTTCTTATAAAGGAGTTGAGAAACATAAACTCTTGCTTGGGCTACTACGATTATAGGCTTTGCTCGAATGAAATCTTAATAGGCATCTTTTATAAACACTAGAACAAAAGAAAATTGTGCCCGATGTTGAATGCTCGGACCAAAAGTAAGTGATTGTGGATTGCATATCGGCCGTTCCCCACCCCTACTTGAAAAGATGTCACTTGAAGAGACTACATAGTTACAACAAAAAGCTATAGAAGAAAACTACGAGTTGATGGTGTCATAATGGGGATCTAACTCTCCTTCAAAACGGGACTTCCAAGAAAAAGGTTGCCAAAGATTTATCTACTTCATAAAATTACCTCAACAGATGGCTAAGGTTACGAAATATGTCTCTAAAACACCAGCTCTTATACCATGTGAGAGCCAATCTAGGCCTAACTCTCCTCATAACCTAGCTTGAAAGGGTACGATTGCGTGAAACTTGTCTAATTTAGAAATTCTAATGCGCACCGGCGTGTTAAATATGAGAAAATGATCTTCAAATTTAAGCACACAGTACAACAAAAGAAACTCAGTTATCAACTTCATAAATTTATAATGATCTACCTGAAATAAATAAATTTTCCTCGCCAAAAAAAAAGGTTACACAATTGTTACAATCGCCGAAGAGGAAAAAGAAAAAGACATAAATTTTACAAAAGAAAGAAAGACGGTATAACACAGTTTAACCAATACAAATAATAGAACAAACATCGAAAATGGGGGAGATAGCTGTATAAGCCCAGAGCAGAAGCTGCTGATGTGCACCGATGATGAGAAGAAAACAGGAAATACAACTCTGGACTCTGCTACTTCGAAAGAAACTGAAGAAATTGGGCTACACAAGAATTACGGGTCTCAATCTGTAACAGTGGAGCTCCTAGAGAAGCCCGAAATCATATCGACTGTTTCTCCATTTCATCTCCAAGTATTTACAACAACAACAACAACAATGCAGATCTTTCATAACCACTGCAGGGATCAAGTTCTTTAATACATGGATATTCATCATAGTATACAGTATTCCTCTATGAGAAGTAATCTTGTCGAATAATTGTAACAAAATCAGCAGACAACCCATCTTCGTTCTTTTGTTTCAATGCTTCTCCATTTTCTAGGATATGCCATGATATTTTCGGAGAAAGTGGTGCATATAAATCTGCATATATAGATATGTAATTAGATTTTCTTTGTTAACACAGTGGACGTACGACGTTATATTTGAGTCAACGTAACGAGGCGGAAACGGCAGAAGCAAATAAGGTGCTTCAGAGCTCACAAAACAGACATCATATAGGTTTTTTTTATGAGATTAAAAGGTCTTATGGTGTCATTTAAATTACAGAAGGGCATGCCTGAAATTTTGCATCTTTTCCTAGCATGCGATATTACTTTTAAGTAAACTGGCATGTGGTTGGAAAATGGGCGGTGTGGGAGTAGATGTACATTTCTATAAACCTAGATCCTAAACAATTGTGGGGCTAAACCAAACCACTGTTAGTTCAATAATCCCAAGAAACAAAGTTTAGACTTGTGGAGATGGGTGGTTGAGGTGCCACCACAATAGTATGTAACTAGATGCATGGACGGAGTCAGGATTTCAAGTCACGGGGAGTTAGCCTAATTTGGAGAGGAAGATGGTTCCGGTTAGGATCTTAATTTAGGGAAGGGTCATTTTTTCATTGAGGCACACATGTATCTCACACGATTACTTCTTCACCAAAACCCTTGGTCCGAGGGGTTCATGAATCCTCTTAATTCAATTTGCATTTTACTCAAAATATGATTCAAAATCAAGAATTTGGTATTTTAACCAGTCAGTCGCGGATGTCTAAGAGATAAGAATACCACGCGTATAACCAAATTTCAATTGAAATGAAATTTAGTAAGAGAATTTAGAAGTATATATAACTATAGAACTTCTAACAGAATGAACGTCACTTCGCCTAACAAGTGAACCAAATTGAATTTCATCAATGGGGTAAACTTAATTACCAATTAGGCTAGGGTAACATAAAAAAAGTCTACAAATTCCAGGCCTCAGCTTTAGCCAGGGCTGTGGTCTATTTGGATCTGTCCTCAACTAGATGGTGCAGATCTGACAGCTTGTACGTACATATGGGTTTTTGTTGGAACTCGAAACTTCTACACAGTACGAATTCCAATATGTCAGTTTCTTTTTTGCCAGTTATAAAAGCATGAAAAATTAATTTTCTTTTTACCATAACATTTAGTTATGGCTGGAAACTGACCTGTTTTTTTTTTTTTGAGAATGCGAATACGATCTACGTTAGTCGTTACAAGGCATTGATACATCATGAAGATGTGATGAGCACGATAACTGCCTAATTTAAACCATAATGATAGAGGCCTAAAGCCCGACTAATAAAAGAGGCCTAAAGCCCGACTAATAAAAGAGGCCTAAAGCCCGGCTAATAAAAGAGGCCTAAAGCCCGACAAAATTATTATATTATTTACTTTATATATTGGCTAAATTACATGGGATAAATCTTGATGGCAAACTGCTTCCCACCGAGACTCGATCCCACGACCTCATGGGCTTAAGAGGGGTGTCCAACCCCTGCACCAAAGGGTGGTGGACGGAAACTGACCTGTTATTGGTGGTGGATCGGGGTCTTTTGTGCTATGCAAAACTGCAGTTCCAGAAAGTACAGTGATGAAACCACATAGTTCTGATGCTATACTGCTTGCACTCTGACCAGCGTAATCCTATAAATGGATCAAAAAACTGCAAGTTATAACATGATAATACACATTCCTCTTGAAAAAAAGCATGGAAGTATGTAAATAGCGAATATTTGAGGAACATGATCTTATCCTCCTTGAAAACAAAAAAAAAAAAGACTTTTGGATTTCTCACGGTCTCGCCCTATGTCAACCACATTGAAGGAATATAATGAGGAACTGGGTATTTTCTTTAAGAGCATACTAATGGTAAGAATGATCTCGTCGTGGAGACGATCAATAAAAACAAGGAAACTCCGTAACACCACTACCAGAATCTAAATTTACAAGTCAACATTTTGAGCACTCCTTACACCAAAAACAGTCAGACATCGTGTGCAATCTAAGTTTCGAAACTAGCATGGATTAATTGATCTCAAAAAACCTAGCCTCCATTGGCAACAAAAAGTAACCATTGATGAGAATCGTCGAATATATTCTAGTAGCACTAGCAAAAGTTATTGTCAATAAAGACAAACAGCATAAATTAGTCCAATCCAACCTATATATACACAGGGTCAGGATATTAGTTCTATGGTATGGTCATCGCCTCATCGGGCACAACGATACTAGATCAAGGGCCGGCTGTGGTAAAAATGACTCTTTATCATGGAGAAAATCTAAGCAAGCATCTGCTAGTTCTGAAGCCTGCAGAGTTGGACTGCCAAATCTAAAACACCCACTTCACTGTTAGACCAAGGGATACTTCTTATTTTAATGATGTTTATGATGAGTAGACAGGTAGTTAATGATCGTAAAAGTTATCTTGGTGGATATCCATGTAGTGAAACAATTCCTACATACATAGAGGTCATGTTGGTCCAATGGAACATCACGACCCGACATGGTAAATCAGAAAGGGACCTGTAGTTAACCATTCATTGATTCATCAACTTGTAAACAAACAAGAATGCAGTATATATTATTGTAGAGATACCTTAAACATAATGGCACTAGCGAAAATTGTGAGAGATGTAAACATGGCATAATAGATAGGAGAAACAAGTGCCGTGTTGAAAGTATCCAATGCCTGGAAACAAGTCAAACCCAGTGATTAGTTAACCACACGATCTCATATCAAATTGAAAGCACGAGTTTAAAAGAAGTCAAGTACAAGATGAAAATTAAAAAGAAAAAATACAACTTGAAAAAGGAAAAAAGGATAATACATGAAGGTTATTGCTATAAGCACATTCTCAGACAAAAATAATGAATGATTACAAGAAGATGCTATAATATGAAATTGAAACACAATCTCAAAGATCTAAGTTACATTACAGATCACTGCCTTTGACATGTTCAAAGGATGAGCGGGTATGTTTCATAAATTTATTATTAGGGTCACCCAATTTAATCTTGGGATTCATTTTTTGTAAATCATGGAATGAACTTGTAAAGGAAAAGCAATGACTCCTATTTGGATATTCACTACTTTTCTTGCTTTTACCTGTATTAAATTATTGATACTATCATGATTGTGAGAAGGTAATTAGTACCAACTTTTGACCGGCATAACCACATCGGTGTCATGTTCTCTTGCATGAAAATCATCACAAGTTTCTAAGTAGGTGGAGCAAGAATTCTACGCTTATAAATAGTCACATCTTGCACGCACACACAGGTATAAGCTCCCTATAAGTGCCGCCAACCAACAAGCACCACCATACCAAAATGATTACCGCCATACTCAATACCACTATCACACCATAACCACATCGGCGTCACCTAATTCTAAACCTATGGGAATGACTTATTTATTTCTGTTACAATGCGTAGTTGGATAAAAAATGGTCCAAGAGCTGAACTGCTGAAGACTCCATCTGATAGAAAATACATACTTAGATACTATGTTACTAGCTATAGCCTGTACTAATTTCGATCCCGTTGTATAACCTTAGCATATGATAGTAGTTTACTGAGGTACTCTGAAACATGTATGCTGTAATTCATGACAAAATTTTGTGGAGTATATAGTTACCAAGTTAGAACTTACTCAACTTAGAAGTACTTATAGTTTTGGTTCCATAACACCCTTGTAATACATGGCATTAAATACATCCATGTTCAATTGGATTAGCATCTCTTTTCCAGAATCACTGGCTTGGCACTTTCTACTGCTACAGTGTTAATATAAGTTTCAGATTAACTTTACCCATTTGTTTTAGTAAAGAGTTAAGATACATTGTGAATCTAGAAGTGCATATCAAACAGAAATCAGGAACTGTGGTCATAATACAAAGATATTCAACATAGAAGTCCTAAATGCAGATGATCTTAAAACTTTTATGAGAAATACAGAAGACTTGCACTCAAGCATTTCATCCATCACATGGAGTGGATCTATTTTGACATATTGTAGCTAACTTCTCTTAAAAGGGATGCCCTTACCTAAACTCACAAAAATGAAAGTTCTCAACCAGTCATGTTATGTAATTATACTGGCTTCTATTTTGAAGGTAATTACCATTACGAACACGCATGGTAAAGTTGGATCGAACTACACTTTCTGCATTTCTTATGTACTTGAAATATTCCACCACAACAGCATATGTGTTTATGCAAGTTACTTTCAAGTTTTAGACCTTTTAAATCAATAAATCAAATACACTAATGTCTTAATCCTTCCTCAATTCTTCAAATGCCATCGACCAGGTATCATTATATATCATAATACTGGTGTTGTGTTAGTCAAATTAAACTTAGCTGACATCTCTGAGAACTTCTGCGTGTATGAAAAAAGGCAATCCAAAAAGGTCTCAACATTCTATGTTGTAATATTGTATTCCAGTCAACACCAAAACACGTCTCAAGCACAAAATAATATAAGGAGAATTGTTACCTTGTTCAGATAATTCAACTGAGTAATAATGCAGGTTACTGCAACCGTTGCAAAAACCCATGTCTGGAAGTATCCAACCTGGCTTATGCCCTCCAGTGTAAGTTTAATTGCTACACCTATCGCCTTTATACTCATAACCTGCAAGAAGAGAAAGCCTTTTTCGTGATAGTTTCCTATTTATGCGAAGAAGGTGCCACTTGATGTTTAGAATCTAACTTATTTGTAAAAAGAGCACTTAGTAATAGTTTCAATTCCCCGAAAGCAAGACTAATATCCGTTTCAAACCCTTGCAAGACGTCAGTGAAGTTTTTGTATTAGATACAGTCATTAAAATAACAATATTAATGGTTTACAAGTTAATAGTTGACATAAATTCATTTGATAACCGTTTTCATAAGAAGTTTCAAATAAATAGCTACGTTATTCATGTAATGAAGAAGTGCTATAGTAGTGACATACCGTCAACGATCCAAAAACGGAGCATATGCCAATGTAAACCATTATGTTTGTTTGACCATAACGTGGAGCACAATGCAACATCAGTATGAGAACAGTAGCTACCGCTGACACCATATACACTAGAAAAGCTGGACAAATCACATCAAATTCATTGCAATTCAAAATCTATATCAAATTAATCAAGAGAAATGAAAACAATATCACTAATCAAGTTTACATAAAATTACCTGGCTGTATAGCTAAATCCCAAATTTCTTCTACCGATTTCAGAGGATGTTCATCAGGCGCATGAAGCACAATTATCGTAGACCCAACAATGCAGAGAACACATCCCAATAAACCCATCTTCTGTAACTTCTCCTTCAGTATGAAGTGTGCTAGAACAGCACTAACCCATTTTCATGAAAGAAACACCAAAACTTATCAAACTTCTTAGAACAAGTTTTAATTTTGGAATTAAAAGAAACCCATTTCCATGAACAAAATAAGTTCAATTTTACCTAACAATAATACTCAATGCACCAAGTGGGGTAACAAGAACAGCAGGAGCAAAAATATAAGCTATAAAGTTTGCAATCTCTCCAACAATCACTGAAATAAAGTTCACAACTTTATCAATCTAAACAAAAAGTTCAAAAAATCATAACAAATAAAGAGAGAGAAACTTCAATTTTTAGAGAGAGAAGACTTACTGGTAAGCATACCAATCCACCAAAGAGGCTCCAACAAATAACCATACCCACCAGAACCTAAATTTGAAATCAAATCAAATACAAAAAAGTCAAGTGAGTTCCAAAAAGGGTTTTAGAAGAAGAAATCAGAAGAACAAGGGAAAATGAAACTTACTAGCACGAGCACCAGAATAACCAGCTCGTTTAAGACCTTTCTTCTTGATAATAAAACTTGATCCAATAAAAGCACTTGAAATTACAGCAAGAAGAAACCCTTTTAAATTATTTTCATACAAGATCGAACCTTCATTAACCGTTGAAGAAGACGAAGAAGAAGAAGTAATAATATCCATAATTGACAATTTTGATGTTCATCAATTGCTCAATTCAATTCAAAATCTTCTTCATTTAAAATAAGTGATTGGAGAGAGAAAGAAGACCCAAATTGAATTGTTGACAAATTCGGTAAAATTGAAACCCTAGATTTTGACATAAGAAAAGGCATTCGTACTGTTTCCTTCAAATAAGCCGGTACGAAAAAAAAAAATACTATTAGAATTAAAAAAAAGTCGTTTTTTAAGTTTGAAAAAAAAAACAGAAAACAAACAGGGCATAGAGATGAGAGAGAGAGGACAAGATTTTCTTCTCTCATCTCACCTGCCAGTCCAAATAAGAAGGAGACGATCCAATTGTTATTAAAAGATTTGAGTAATACTAGATACACCCCAAATGTAAACTCCATTTCTTCAACAAAAAAAAAAAAAAAAAAAATGTAAACTCCATTTAGGGCTTATTCCCATTAGCCCTCTAGTTTATGGCTAGCATCTCTTTTGGTCCTTATTTCTTGCAAGATCCGTGTTCGGCCGTTTTTTTTTCAAGAATTTTGGTACTTAAGCGTTTACTTTTTACAAGCTTAATCGTTATGCATTATCTAAAAGAAACATTTCAATGTTTTTTGCGAAACAAATCTATAGTTTTACTTTTTAGTGAATCATTGGATTGTTATGACGAAAGCAAGTAAACTAAGAAAAGCAATGAGAAATAAAGATCACATAGAACACAAGAGATTTACGTGGTTCGGTTGGTGAGACCTACTCTACAGCGACAACGGCGCGATGATTTCCACTATGATAAGCAACACAAGTTACACAAGAGATTCGCAACAATTCGACACAGATATCTCCTAGGGTTTTAGTTTATATAGCCACTAAAACCCTAATTCCACCGACCCACCGTCTCACCGACTCTCTCTTTCTAAATAAGAAATATGCATAGATACGCTAACACTAATAACCGACATAAGTTCTGCTTTGCATTCTAGCTCTGTCTCGGAGCTCAGTTCTGTTTCAGAGCCTTGCACTGTCTCGGAACCCTGCTTCACATACCAGCTTTGCCTCGGTGATCAGTAAGCGGGTTGACAGGTCGTAAACCGGGTCAGATATCAGCCCATATTCAAGACACTTTCAACACTAATCGTAATGTAAGTGAGTAGAACACTAATATCTGTCAGGCGTGGAGAGAAACATAAGTGCTCGAATTAAGGGTTGATTTGATGTCTTATAAGTCATATATTTTATAGTTTTTTTTTGTTGAAATGAAAACACTTTTAATGACGAAGAGTTACAATGTTAAATTATACTAGTAAATTAAGACTTCACTTTTATTAATTATAAGATTCATAACATGATCTTACACTATATAGCACAACCATACACAAGATGTAATAAGCTCCCTATATACCATAAAGGACATATAAGGCAACTATATATGCCATCAAGAGTACTTTTACTTTATTCACGCATGTAACATAAAATACATGAGATACTTAAAAAAAGGTTGCGGCTTTGGGGCATAAAGAACAATTTCGGGGAATAAATTTTTTAGGAAATCCGTATTTTTCTAGACATTTTCGAGGAAATATTATTTTTTAACACAAAAGTTAACTTGATCAAACATTGCCCCCTAATCTTCATCTTCTCTAGCACCATTACCACCACAACTTCCCACCACCATCATTTTGACCACCATTGCCTCCTCTTCTCTCTCTTCTCTTCTCTCACTTACTGTTACCCTCTCTCTCTCTCACTACCTTTCTCTATTGTTCTCATTATCTGTTTCTCTCTCCATCTCTCATTGTTTCTCTCTCCATCTTTCATTATTTCTTGATCGATCTCTCATTGTTTTTTTCTCTCTCACAGACACACAAACACTGTTCCAGCGAAGGTAAGTGTTCCCTTCGCCAAAATCGGACTTCGATGAGGGTTTTTGGCGAAATCCTTCGAGGATTTCATGGCCACAAAACATTTTGTGTCCATAGAACGTTTTGTGGCCCTGACCATTTCGTCGCCACAAAACGTTTTGTGGCTGCAAAACGTTTCGTGGGCATAAACTCTATGATTTCCACAACGAGATCTATACATGCCGCAAGAAAGAGAGAGAGGGAGAGAGAAAAAAAAAGGTGAGATAGAGACTGCAAGAAAGAGAGAACTGCCAGGAAAAAAACTAATCTACAGAGAGATATGTCTGCAACGAGAGAGATGAGAGTGATCTACACTGAAAGAGAGAGAGATCTAGAGTGAGAACGACAAAGAATAGTCAGTGAGAGCGAAAGAGATAGTGAGAGAGGGAGAGAACGAGAGACAAAGAGAGAGAGTGAGAGAGAGAAGATGGAGATTAGGGGGCAATGTTTGATCAAGTCAATTTTTGGATTAAAAGAATAATACGCCCTCTAAATCAATTTGTTATCAACTAATTCTTTATTCCCCAGAGATTTTTCTTTATTCCCCAAAGTCGCGGTCTTAAGAAAGTATGTCACAATTAGGAAAAATGAATCAAGTAACATATTAATATTTTCAACAAAAAAAAAAGTAACATATTAATATTTTCTTTTTTTGAAATAAACTAGAATTTCATTCATAGAAGGAATACATTCCAACAAACTACATGGTTTTGATGATTTTGACTCTTTTGAGTACAACATGGATTTATTGAAGTATATAACAAAATGAAACTTACAAAAGTATAGATAACATGAAGGAAAATGAAGTACAAGATTGCAAAAATAAAATAAAAAGACCCTAAAGGTCACACATAAAAGATCATAAAGATCACGAAGGAGACCCTAAAGGTCGTGAATTATAATACTTAATTATATGTAATCAGGATGGACCAAGTAGAGACGAATTACGGTTTCATCAAGAGCACCACCAAGTTTCTCGGAGATGAATTATTATACTTGATTTCGAAGATGAAGGTTGAGTGATTTCATAACTTTATCTTCTTGTTATTTATGTATAATCTTTCCTCCTCCATTGATATTTTCTTCTTATCATCAACATCCAGAAACCCAGATCGATGAGAAAGAGAAGGAAATTTGAATATGAAAAATACCTTCTAGTTTCTTCTCCTTCTTTTCTGTTTCCTTGAAAATCTCTCAAATCTAGAACAGAAAATTGAATCTCTACTCCAAAAATATTACTATAGATTAAAAGAAAAATATATGCATAACAATAGGAAATTCCGGAGAAGGAAACCCTCCCCCAGAATAATTGAAGATCTAGGAAACTGATTTAGAGAGAATTGAGGAGAACATATTGATATTTTAGAAAGACGTAGTAGTTCAATTTCAAACCTTACATGTTTTCTTTTTGAGAAAGTAAATGCTATTAATACAAATAAAGTTACAAAATAGTCCAGAAAAACCAATACAACGTAATGTAACTAAAATATAACTAACCTTAACCGCTATGGACTGAATATCATTCTTGGACTTTATTGGGGGAAACCCGAAGTTGCAAGGACATGAGCGTCCTTGTTGTTGAGGCGGCTTACAATACAGCAACTCCACTTGACGTTGGTTGACCCTCGATCTAAGTCCATTGATTTCGTTAATCACCCGCCACGACCCTTCGAATCCCTAGCTATTGCAGCGCACAATGCTCTCTCCTCTTTATAGGAACCATCAAAATTTATTTTTACTTCTCCTTGAGGTGGAGGACAGTAGCTAAATTCTTATGTAACAGTGTTAAAATAATGAGGAAGTGTTAGATCTGATACATACCTTAAAGCCTCTGTTGTATTCCACAAACATCTAGCAAGATCTGACTCCTTTTGTTGAAAGTGGAGACCACAACATTGTTTCCACCATTCCCACATCAGGTAAGTCATTGTATACCAATTTTTGTTTCCCATTTCACCTTGTAATAGTATGTTCTTCAATGTTTTGACCGGATCTAAATCTTGTTGTTGTAGATCTTGTATTCCTGCTCGGTGAAGCAGATCTATAAACTTTGGGCATCTTCCAAACAGGTGATGTATTGTTTCTGTTTCCTCTTGTCCACACATTAAACAATCTTGATTTATATGATGTACTTTACTACCAATATTGCTAAGGGTCGATAATCCTCCATGAATCATTTTCCAAATGAAATTTTGTAGCTTAGGATTCATCGATTTTTTCTCCTAAAATTGTTTCCAATGGAAGTTTATTGCATCTTCTTTCATGTTTGTAGGAGTTTTGATTTCAGTATAAAATGATTTTGTGGTAAATTTGCCACTTTCAGTAGGACACCAAATGAGTCTGTCACTTCGATTTTTACCAAGTAATTGGATGCTTGCTATGTTCTGAACAGTTGCGTGATCAAAATAACAAGTACAAAATGTGAAACAAAAATTGGTATACAATGTCTAACCTGATGAAAACGTTAGGATGTTATTGTCGTGATGACAATGGTATAATAACAAGTACAAAAGAATTTACAGCCCTTTCTCTCCAACAATCGTTTTCTTCTCTTACAGAGAGTTATCTAGGTTTTGTAGTTTTCCTTTGGTTTATCTTATAGATATACTATTTGATACTCCACTCAGAAATCCTAATTTTCACTAACATCCTCTCTACAAATCCTTATTTTCATTCACTGTGTGTGATTCCTTTTCCTTTCAGTTTCCTCTAATGTTATCAAAGATTAGAGTTAGTATTAGTTTCATTTATATATGTTGGAAGAAGAAATTAAAACTGAAGCGGAAAAAAAGGAATATAAGATGTGTGTAAAGATCGAGGAGGAGGAGGTGTTGGATCGAAGTCTCAGATTGCTTCGCTTGATGGTAATCGGATCAATGATGCCATAGACAAAAATTTGTGAAATCATCACCATCCACCTCAAAGGGAGCAGTTACTGACGATCTCTCGTTACTTCAACACTCTGCGGCTTTATCAAGGATGATCAATCTACTACATCGATAGAAGTCGAGAGGGATGTAAATTAGTATTTTCAATATAGTAGTATAATAAAATTTTATATTGTCGACCTTTAAGGTCTTTCCATTCTCGATTTTAAGCATCTCTTTTGTCGACCTTTAGGGTTTTTTGTCTGAGTTTGTGTCTTGTCAATTCCTTTCCCTTCATGAGACATTTTACATTAGTTACTCCGAGGAATAAGAATGATCTACCACGTAATTTTGTGATCGTTATCACTTATAAATGATATTATAGTTTTACTCAAAGAAAAAAACAAGTACAAAATGTGTTAGAAGAATTTTCTAGGCACTCATTGGCATAAAAGATAGAGGTGGGGTGCATTGAAAATAACCCTAGATTTTGATGTTTATATAATTATTGAGGAATATTATATTAGGTTGCAACAACGTGCCAAATTTTAAAACACAGAATGGGGTCAAGGGGAAGGTAGGAACACGTGAAAAAAGAAACGGATGAGGCGCAGTACGCACCTTTCTTGTGGTTGTTGCTAAAATGTGCTTCTCTCTCTCTCATTCTTTTCTCACAAAAGGATAGGTAAGCTGCTATATCATCCGGTATGGTTGCAACTTGAATGGTTTGGACCGTTTGGTCTAATAAAAAATGTACACTATTCCTATAGTTTGAGTATTTAAATCTCAAAATAAGTCTTCTACTTAAATTCAGACCACTTATTTTGAAAGCTGAAAATATATGCGAACAACTAAAACTACATGTGTAGTCATTTCGATCTCAAATCTACAGAAAACCAAACTACAGCTAAATTTGAAGTAATTCCCGGAGAATCCCAAACCTAGAAAGGTGGATGACGACACTATTTCTTTTCTACTGAAATCGTCTAATATAAGATGAAATCAAGTGCCAACAACACTTGGTTGGAGTGGTAAGAAGTATAATCTTCCACTTAAAGGTCAAGGGTTCGAGGCACACGCTGAACAATTCAAAAAAAAAAAAAGATGAAATCAATCTCTATCTATTTTATTTTTGACTAAACCAAACATACACTAAAGTATTGGTAGTACCAAATCCCCCCGTGGGTTAGGAGCAACAGTTGGGCAGCTAGGACACAAAGAAGGAAGTTTGAAACTCTGTACGTGTGATAGGCCACATTGTTAGGAGGAACACTATCACACTGATTGTTGGGGACTAGGTCATCACAGAGGGTAAGAAAGCCGAGAGCAGCATATCTGTAAGGGCGGGTGAACGTTATAGTTCAACATCGCTTAGATGAGCCTTCTAAGCTTGGACTGTATGTGCAACATCAGTAACTTGAGATGTGTGGGAGGGAAGGCTTTTTTTGGGCAGACCTCACGGCCAGGAAAAGACCTCTGGCCCAGGTGGTGAATCTGGAAAAGAATCCCATATTTCACACGGAGTGCTAGAAGATGGACTGCTTTCTGAGAGAACTTGGGTTGGACCTGGTACTCTATTGCCCTGTTAAAGTTGATTTACCTTGGTTAGCTTTTTAGTTGCCAATGGTGGAAGGGGAGCTGGTCGTGGATTGTGCAGTAGAATGATTCAGTTTCAAACAGATGTCAATGTTGTCGAACCACACCCACTGGAGCTCTGTTCACGAGAAAGGGACATAGAGAGTTTTTGGACCCCTTTTAAGAGAAGCAGTTGGTTTGGGACTCCGACCTGCTTGAATGAGTCGGAGTCATTATGCTGAAAACTTGACCTGTGATGTACATTTTCACAAAGATATACAAATACACATATGTATAAACAACAAAGAACATGATGAAAAAATAAAGGATTAAAGAAAACAACGGGTGTTGGTTGATCGAAACTCAACAGAGTTTCTGGATGGGTTTGGGGAGTTTCTGTATGGGACTTTGTTATGCCCCGAGCTTTTGAGAGTTAGTAGTGAGCTCGACCACTTAGCTTCTAAGAACCAATTGTTCCAACCTAAAGAGCTGGCCATAATTTTCACCTTGAACAAACAATGTTTTCCCTCGCCTGAGAGTTCTCAACTTCGGTCAACCAGTGTCCCTTGTCCACATTGGAAACAAATTGGAGAGAAATGTATATAGGTTTCACATTTCAGGCATTTATTAGACAGTTGAGTTGAAATATTTAAACTTTCTAACTGAATCAATACTTTGAAATCTCTACCCAAATAAAGAAAATTACTAGAAATGGAACGGGTTCAAAAATGGCGTACCTGTTGTGATACAAAAAATGGCAGGAATTGTAACTTTCTATTTGATAACTGATAATGGGGAGATCCAAGTTTTTATTCATTTAAGCTTTAAGGTAAGAAACAAAAATCGTCAATTTTGCAGAAATCATGTTTCCTTTTATAATTAAATATGAAATAGTAAACAAATAGATATTGCAGATACATTTAATCAACTCAAATGTCGAAGTACAACAGTTATAAGCACTCTAATTGCTAGCAGAGAAGAATAAGGTTTGACTCACCTAATTTGAACAAATTCCGCAAGAGAGGAGACTCAAAATTCTCATGCAATTTAATGTTTCGGAGAAGAGAACTTGAATTGCGACTAACCGGATGCGCCTTTTCTTTCCGTCAACAACTTACCCTCACCTCTAGGATAACGCGATCTAACTTGTGGTCTACTTGATGATCTACCATTCCCATTTCTTCCTCTACGATGATCTTCTCTAACCGGTGTTGGAACCCTATCACCTACCATATTAGGTTGTTTTCTATTTGAGCTGTCTTGAACAGAAGATCTTGAAGACTGGTGGTTCATCTCAGATCGTGGTAGTGAACTTCTTCCCGTCCTTCCTCTACCAACCATACCGTTGCGGCGATTATCCATCATATCCTCATCATCCTCATCACCATCTTCTTCATCATCTTCATCTTCGTCTTCATCTTCATCTTCAAAATCAGACTCATCATCACTAGCATCTTCAGCATCAGAACCAGAAAACTCATCTAAGTCCTCATCTTCTTCTTCCCCTTCATTAGCAGAAGAACTAGTTGCTTTTTTCCTAGAACTAGTCTCCTGAGAAGTTCCAATTGGTTTAACCGAATCCTTCCCTTTATTCATCAAATGAATATATTGATACCTCATACCCATTAACGGATGCTTCTGAAGCAATAAATTCCTCTTATAAGCTTCCCTGAGAACTACAGTATGTGTTCTAATCTTATTCGAAACATAGAAAATACCCGGGTGATTAATCAAAGCTCGCTTAAATCTCGATCTTAATCCAAGATAATCAGCCAAACATAATATATTTTCTTTATCAGTTTTCTTAGAAATCAAAAGATTAAGTAATTCATGTAAAATAGCAACAGTCCATTTCTCAGCTTGATCACTTTTTGATTGTAAATGATAAGCATTTTCGTAAGGAGAAATATAAGGTAATTTCTGCCAATCATCTAACCATTTCTTAACCTTTTTCTCTAATTCAAAACCTCTAGAAAATTGAAGAGGAAAAGAAAGTGGATTACCTTTTGTATAAGCCCTAGCTTTCTTCTCCATTACTGAAACAGCAAAATCATCACTCCAACAAACTAATTCCAAAGCAAGAACTGGTTTTTTACTAGTATTATTATAACTTGAAGATTCAGATTTGATTGAAGTAACTTGAAAGTAATCAGGATAATCAGATAAAAGGGTACGAACATAATCATGGGGTAACCCTAAATCCCATTGAAATCGATCAATTACATGTAAAGGAAGTTTATTAACCCTAGTTAACATTAGAAGTTTCAATAATCGATCAGCAATATCATTTCTATGAGTTGGGTTACTATAAATCAATTGTTCTTCATCATCAAGATGAAGAATTTCAGGAGTTAATCGAACATGAGGACGAGCAGGAGAACCACCAGGAGGAATAAATTCTTGGAAAACAGATGGGTAATCTCTAATGAATTCAATAGTTCGAGTTGGAAGAGAGAGTTGGGTTTTTTGTTCAGAAGCAACTGAAATAGGAAGGGATTTAGAAGGTTCAGATTTGATTAGGTTTTTTAGGGCAAGCATTGGACGAAGATGTTTTTCTTTCTCGACTGCGTGATCAAGGCCTCTGTCTCGAACCCATTGAACTCTTGCTTCGACGAATGTTCGATAGATTTGGTTCTGATAATGATTTTGTTTAGGGCGTCGAAGATTTAGGGTTTTGATGAAGAAGGAAGTCATGGTGAAAAGAGAAGAGACGGAGAAGAGAGAAATGTGAGCGAGGGTTTTAGTAGCACTAGCAGGGAAGGGTTTTAGTAGCAGGAAAGGGTTTTTGGTTTAGAAGAAGAGTAGGGCAGGAAATGATTTGGAGGCGGGAGGGGCTAAAAGCACCCGCATGAGGCGCTGGTAGGGGCACCCGGCAAAACGGCTATTAGCCGTCGTCTGGTTAGTTGACTCGGCAAAATGAAAATTGACCCTACTACTCTCTTAGAGCATCCCCAATGGTTAGCACCAAATTAGACACCAAAAAGGAATCTTCACCAAATTATTTGGTGTTTTCAAATTCTTGAACCCAAAGGCAAACACCAAAACTCCCACCAAATCACTATTCATCACACTAGATTTCATTTTTATCATTTTTAATACTCATTTTTGTTTAAATAAAATATGAGGACAAATAATTTCTTAGAATAGTAATTAAAATTATAAGATTTAAATTACAAATTAAGATCATTACGACATTTTATTGTTATATGGGACCAAACAAAAATATTTTATGGGACCAAATACAAACATTAAAATAAATAAAGGGACTAAATAGAAAACAATAATTCAAAAAGGATGATTTATATATTAAAAATTATGGGGCCCACTTTATCACCAATTTGATGAAAGGTGAACAGTAGCCGGCCAGATATGGCCGGCTACTGTTCATGGCACGGGAGATCTTTGGTGATCTCCCGTGCCATTGGGTGCAATATGCCCTGGAGATCACCAAAATTTTGTGATCTCCAGGGCCATTGGGGATGCTCTTAGGCCATGTTTGGCGCTCGCTAATGGCGTGGGAAAGGAATGTGATCATTGTTTGGCTCGTGGGAATGGCGTGGGCTCAGGAGTGGCGTGGGCTCGAGAATGTGATTCCCTCAAAAACGGATAATAGCAAACCCAAGGGGAGGTGGGTTTGTGATTCCCATTCCCCGGAATCACATATATTAATATTTATTGACAAATATATCCTTAACAAAATATTGAATTACCGTGTGATATATAAAGGGATATTTAGCGTTTGGGTCAAGGATAAGTACCGGCTTTAGCGTTTAGGTCACAAGTTTGTCCGTTATAGCCTTTGGGTCACGGACTAACAGTTGACCGCGTTGACCGTCGACGAAACTAACTACCGTTTCATTTCAAAAACGCTAACGGCGTGACGCTGACGAGTTAGCGGTCGTCTGCTGACGTCATGTGACCGTTTTTTGAAATTGATCTGGATCGTCGAAATGAACGATCCAGATTACCCACAAATCTAACCGTTCTTTCTCAAAATCTTTTAAATACTCTTCTTCCCACTTTCATACCTCAATCTCATCATTTACTTTCAATAAGTAAATTGTGATTTTTTTTCTTCAAGTTAGGAGTCTGCTAACATCAACATCAACATCAACATCAACATCAACATCAATTGGAGTTAAGAGAGAAATAACCAATATGGAATCAAAGAAGCAATTGGTAAGTTTTATTTTTTCTGCCATTTTTGACTCAAATACTAACATTATGCACAAACAGATGTACCGATGCCTAATTTATACTTAATTTTCAGATATGTCAATTGTGTGATCAAGCTTCACATTCTGCAATTTCCTGTTGTTAGATGTACTCTAAGTGCTCCAAGAGAGGATGTCTTGGTATTAGAATGTTATTGCAATTTGAAGGAACACTTGTTAAGGGAAAAAAAATACCTAAAATGTCAATTTCCTTCATGTGATGGATTCCAATGGTTAGATGAAGCTCTTGCAAATGCAAATGGGTCATCTTCATTCTCAAAATGCTACTATTGTGGTGATGATGATCATAAAGCAAGAGACTGCCCATGGGATGTCACATTCACATGAAAATGAAGGGAAAAAGTTTGTGAGATGTGAAAAGTGTGAAAAGTTTGAGTGGTTGGCAGATGCAATTGCCAAACATGAGGCAACCACCAAGCAACAATCCTTGTTGAGAGGGAAAGGCATGCAAACACCAAGTCTACATATGGATGAATTATGTGAGGAATTTATGAACAAGTCAAAGATGCCCAAGTGCTGCTATTGTAACTCATTTGAACATCATGGAAGTAATTGTCATATTTTGCTTACTAGATGTGTTAGAAATTCATGTAATGCAGAAATAAAACTAGGAACTAGTGGCAGAGCTCATAGCTATGGAAAGAAGTCTTTTTCATGCACTAAACCATCATGCTCAGGATTTATGTGGCTTGAAGATGTATTGAAAAATCAAAACAAATGAATATGTTATGAACTACTAGTATAGCAATATCCAACCAAAGTTCTAACATCAATATCCATTCAAAAGTTCTAACATCAATATCCATTCAAAAGTTATAACATCAATATCAAAATGCATTCAAAAGTTCTAACATCAACATCCATTCAAAATACTAACATGAAAGAAACCATTGTGACCATAGTGACATAACATCCCATTTCAAAACAGTAACATCAAGAAACCATTAACTACACAAAATACTTAGGCAAGTTTTGGAGTACATACCCATTTAGTCAGAGTCAATGACAAATGTCTTCCCATTCAGAGCAGGATTACTTCTGAAACCAATTCTTCCACTTCTGCGCACAGGAGTCAACTTTTGCTTTTTGTGTTGATTCCCTTGTGATATTTGTGATTGTTGTGTGATCTGAGACTCTTGAGTTGTCTAGGTGAAGGTTTGAGATGGTTCAACTGAATCAATAGCATTACCTCTACCAACTGAACCACTGCCCCTACTCAAACCAACTGAACCAACTCCCCTTCCTCTACTCAAACCAACTGAACCAACTCCCCTTCCTTGAACCACTCCCCTTCCTCTACTCAATCCAACTGAACCACTGCCCCTACTCAGAGCTCCTGGAACCACTCCCCTTCCTCTACTCAAACACACTAAACCACTGCCCCTACCAATCTCAACTAGACCACTGCCCCAACCCATCTCAACTGGACCACTGCCCCTACCCATCTCAACTAGACCACTGCCCCTACCCATCTCAAATGGACCACTGCCCCTACCAATCCCAAATGAACCACTGCCCCTACCAATCCCAACTGAACCAATGCCTCTACTCAAACCTCTGCCACTGCCCCTACTCAAACCTCTACCACTGCCCCTTCCTCTGCCACTAGATTCACCATTAACTTGTATAGTCTGATTCCTTATATGTGGGCCTTCATATGGACCAGTTCCAGCAGCTGAAACTGTATTAGCTGGTGCACCTTTGCAAGTACTCCTGTTGTGACCATATTCTTTACACTTTCCACACATTTTCCTATCTCTTACAACTCCATTTTTGCTCAACTCCATTTTGCTCATCTCGGTTGAATTGAAACGGTAGTTAGTTTTCGTCGACGGTCAACGCGGTCAACTGTTAGTCCGTGACCCAAAGGCTATAACGGACAAACTTGTGACCTAAACGCTAAAGTCGGTACTTATCCTTGACCCAAACACTAAATACCCCATATATAAATCATGATTAAACTAGGGTTTATGAACAAAATTTAAATTTAGATAAATTTCAATTTAGGTTTACTAACATAATTTTATTTTAGATAAATTTTTATTAAGACCTTTATTTATTATCTTTAAATTCTATTACTTTGGTGTATCGTGTTATTATTTCATATCTACGAATTTGAATAAATAATACTGATTTTAATATATAACAAAGTTGATGTGTATTTTATGTAGTTTAAGTAAGGGTAAAAGTGAACTTTTACAAATATTTACATTCCTATTCTTACACGAACCAAACGCCTAATTAGGAATATGTCAGGAATCAAATTTCCATTCCTGGGAATCACATTCCATTCTCACACACCAAACATGGCTTTAGGAGTTTTTTTTGTTGACAGACTACTCTCTCAGGAGAATCGACCCGACTACTCTCTTAGGAGTTAGGACCCAAATTTGATGCCAGAAAAGAGTGGATTTGGGCAAAATGCGATTGTGGGCGACCCAAAAGGAAAAAAAAACACCAAAAAACTCCACTGCCTACACCACTGATTATCTTCTCTCTTTAGGATTAAATGAAGGCATGAGGTTTTAGTCGATTCTAGAGAGTGAGAGAGAAGGAGAGATAAATAGTGGTGAGAGGCGGTGGATGTGATAGTCAACCAGTGGTTGTGGTATTTCAACAACAAAAAAAAACCCAGTGGTTGTGGTGGTAGAAAAGAAGAAGAAAGAGATGGTCGGATGTCTGAGAGAAAAAATTGAAAAAAACCCCGCTAAAAGTCATTCAACAGGTGCTTTCAAATGCACCCATGTTTTTCGTAGAAAAGTGATTGAAAATTATGTTTTTTTTTATTTTTATTTTTGTTGAAGGGAAGGATGTACTTTGGTGTATGAGAAATGGTTAAGTGAGACGGCTATTTATTTTATTTAAATTTCGACAGTCCGCGTAAGTTGAATGACACTTTTATATGGTGTGTGCTTTTGATTTTTTTTTTTTTTTTGGAAATCAAACTTCATTTAAAGGCCAAAAGGCTAATGAGAATTACATCATGAAGTTTAAAATAACAAAAACACAACCAAAATCGGACAAACAAGACAAGTTATGCCCACTTGGGGTGGTGCCTCAAGAGCTGCCTGATCTAGCTGGTGGGCTTCATCTGGTACTACCACCACTAACCATCTAAGGGTAGTTTTATAACCAATGCTTCTTTCACCTTCTTCTCTTCTCGCCGTCAAACCGTGGCGTGCAGATCTCCTGTTAGCGCCTCTAATTCCGGTACATCGGTAGAGAGAGTTGTAAGTTGATGAAGAAACTCCTAATCGCGGTCTATGATCAAAACACTCGACCTTGAAAAGACGAAAATAACAAAAGGTCCTAAAGACCAACAAAACAGGGCCTAAACAAACATAACAGACCCTAATGACCAACAAAGAAACATAACCTTTATTATACTAAGTAAATAGACAACTAGGAACTCTTTCTTCTCTGCATCACTCACTGGATCGATCTTTGATTCCTTAATACCACCATATGAATGAACCAGTTATTACCCTGTAATTAAGAACAACTTTCACCAAGAGCACCACCGACGCCACCACTAGAATCCGACGATCGCCCAAAAATCAACGCCACCCACTGGAGATGACCATCTGATGGAAAATGTTTATTTGGTCAAAACGACCATAACAGGATGTTACCCAATTTTGGAGAGACCTTGCAAACAAATCTTCAATATCTAATTCAATTAAAGGGAATTTAATTCCTTGCTCATGACTCGAATTTGTAGGTCTTAATTCTTGAGTTCTAGAGGGATAAACTTGAGATCCAGAATTCTTAACACTATAGTAGTAGATCAGACGATTTTTCAATTTTACCACAACTGAATGGCTCTTCTGACCCAATTGAAACTGTGTTATTGATAAACTGAATTAAGTTTTGTGCCATTCTCCAATAATCAAATAAACATATATTGCCAAAAGTACTTACCCACAAGTGATGTAGTAAGCGCTATTGGTGGGAGTATTAAGAATTAATAATGGTGAAGAACACATCTGTAATGGCGAAGCACACATCAACCATGTAAAGAAATCTCCACAACTTTTCCCCTTCTGAAAATATAGGTATATCTAATCAATTGACTTGATCCTATTCTGCCCAAATAATGGTATTATCCTAATTTTGGTCTGACTATTATATATCAACTAAGACGTTATTGGAATTGAATCCTATGTTTAACTCAGATTAGTGACCATACAACTGTTTTTGCTCTTTTTTGTGTATTTCAAGTTCGTAGTATAACATGGCAAAACAACTTTCCAATCAATCTTCGAGGAACATATTGAATATAAGATTTTGTTGCTTCCCTTATGTCATGACTCATGACTACGGTGATCCTATTCATATATTTTCAGCAAAGATGGTCCTTTAGGATGTTCTTTATCATGAAATAAACAATCTCACTGAACGAGTCTTTTGAAACTGTTATCTTTATAGGTGAGAAGAAATCGATAAAATCATACAAACATTGTTCGAAAGCCCAATAGCTCAACCACGATATCTTTAACCCTAATTTTGAAAGAGATTCAACTCATGGATCGAGACATATTAGGTTAGACCTATTAGTATTCAAGGAGCCACTGTACTTGTAAGTTGTCTAGAACATATTGTATGTACAACTCTCACATAACACAGAAATTGTTCAAGTTCTTACAAAAATTTGTTCATAGATTATACTGATATGGGAAAGGGTGCGTCTATAGGCGTCCCTCTTTTTCTTACTCTCCGGCATTCCTCACTCTTAGTGCCCCACGACAGTCTGATGGCATTCAGACTGGACTTTAATCCGTAATGAGTTTGAACAACACGTACTCACCTCAACCCGAATGTCGTCCCAAATCGACGATCCTCGGATTGAGCAGTCCAAGATCCCCTTGGAGTGCCTAAAGAAAGGTGGGGTAACAGCAAAAGGACAGAGTGTCTTTAGAGCCACCCTATGGGTAAAGGATGGCAAATCAAATTCTTTTTTTTGTCCAAAGATGGCAAATCAATTTGCCCCACAAATTTGGGGCCATTTGGATCACCTTTTCTGAGCGCTCTGTAACAACATAGATAAACACAATATTCAATGATTGGCAAGTTCACCTATACAACAAATCTTCAACGAAAAAATCGGGAAAACTATTTCCCAAATCATAAAGTAAATTAGGGTTTCTTACTTCAATTAAGATCATTAAGGTTATGGAGTCTCTTGATTCACCTTATGAACTTCTTTACAAAGCAATATTGCTTATACCTATTTCCCATTATCTCATTGGAATCTTATTGACTTTTATAATTATTCTTTATAACTTTCTTGAGATTCATTTCTTTCAAGATCTATTTACTGGATTTAAAGGTAATTCAGTATCTTTGACGTTCAATTCTTGTTCTGAGATCTACTCTGGTGTTGTATCTAAGTGCCGAACTCTTCATGGAAGGTATAAGAATATTTTCTTACTCACTCTTTGATTCTTTTAATTTTAGGGTTCAATTTCTTAGCTGAAATTCTTTTATGGGTTGTTTGTTATTTTGTATCTAATTCTTAGAACTGATAAATATTGTTATCTGATTATGATTGATATTATGTAGTTAATAAGGAACCATAGAGCCAATTAACTTCATTAAGATTAAGTATTATGCACTATAACTTGATTAAATTGCTTTCATTTTTATTTGTTTAATGATTTAGAAGAGTGTGAAAGAGAATTGGTAGAATCTATTTTGTGACCAATATGAAGTGCATTGTGATTCATAATTAACCGTTAACCAGGAGGATTAATCCCATTTTTTGTTCATGGCAGTTATTTGCCGACAACTTGGCTTTCGAGTCCTCATATACAGACTGCTTTTCTGAATTTTTTCGGGAGGCCTCCTGCTTTTAGCTATCGAAGGTGAGTCTTTTATTTATTTCAGAAAACAAATGATTGAAAACTATAATTTCTACATCTTGTTTTTCCTCTCCAGTCATTATCTGGTTAATTCGTTTCTGGACTGCTAGTGTTTGGTGTGATGTCCGAGTTGTTTTTATTTGGATCAATTTAAGTTTTTAACACTTCAAAAGGCCTCTATGACACTTATAATTTTCCTCTACCTAACAGAACACTGGAACAGCACCATTTCATATGCCCAATGAGAATAGGACCATGTTGCATATTTTTGTCGTACCTAATCTTATTTTTAGACCAGATCATTTAAGATGCATTGAGGTCAGACATAGTCATAACTCATAACTGCGCGAACGTGATAAATATCCCTATCGAAGATTACTTGATTTTACTTACAAACTCTGTAAGATAACTTGTCAATTACTAAGCAGGGTTAAGCTTTTCTTACCCAAAAATTCTTCAGAAGCAAGATCCTACTAGGTAACCTGCACCTTTAAGTTGGAAGAACAAGATGGTGGTATGGATTAGTTTGGGTTAACAGAAACTCTTCAGTTAAAAGAAGCTAATTCAGCACTCAGAAGTCTGGTGCTGAAGTAAACTCTCATGGTAGAAAAGTTCAGGTTCTTGCGGCCATGAGAGTCAGAGAGTCAGTTTACGATCGAACATAGCGTGTATGATTATATTCACCTTTTCTTCGTGGGTAGATATCGAGGATCTCATTCCATCTGAAGTAACTCCTCTTGAGTAACTTATGGTATATCATGCTTGTTGTATGATAATGTCGCGGGTTTGTATGTGTTGTTGTTACTAAATGAGTATTTATGTTGTTCAGGCAACTATTCCGCACTCCTGATGGTGGAACAATCGCTTTGGACTGGCTGATGGCATCTGACGGTAAAAGTTTGTACATTTAAAGCAATGTGTTTTTTTTAAAGTACCTTTCATAGGTTACCTGAAACGCAAAATGCTCGGGGTATGCTAGTTAGACGTTTCCGATTCGCTTGGGGCATGATTATTCGAAAATTTATGCAATAAATATATATATATATATATATATATATATGATGGAAAATTAAATTTTTAATCATAAATTATTCATTTCAGAAGTCAAACCGATGAAATATAGATCTCAATCTCTAATAACTCAAATCAAATAACTAAATCATCTTTCATTAAAAATTTATAATATCATGTTTTCATCTTTTTTTTGTCTTGCAAATGGGTACGCCAGATTTAGCGATCTGATTCGCACCAGATCGGAGATCGCTCTCCAGATGACCGAATCTGGTAACTATACTGGAGACTATATGACATAGGAGGAAACTTCCATTAATTTTGCTGTTTATATATGTTTACATTATTAGGTAGTTCCATAACTGGCTTAATGCAATGAAGGTTTTCTCCCTTTAGCCAATTCAAGTTATCAATTGTCAGATTAGTATTGTCACTGCCTCCTGATTCCCACATAAAAATATGTGGGAAAATGATTTGTACCGAACAAAGATATGCCCTCAAAATCCTTTGGTCTGGGCTAATTGTTTGCGCTAGTTATTAGCAAGTTTAGTGGATCAGTTATTTACCTTTCTTCTATTCTTAATTTTACTTGACTCGGTATTCCAAATTGCAGAACTTTACTGAAGAATATTGGTTCTCTTATTCTACAGTTTCCAGAAATACTCATGTGAATAATACAATTCTCAAAGATGACACGACTCCGATTGTGGTAGTGATCCCTGGGTTAACAAGTGATTCTTCTGCTTCTGTAAGTCCTAATTTTCTATTCCAGCGCTAGTTTTGGTAGGTTTCAAACAAACTGCCTTTGCCTTAAGTAATTTATGTGTCATAAGATGAAAACTTCTATGAGTACTTAAGGAATTGGCATGCCAAATTGAAAAAACTGAAAGTCTTTCTCTTGTCTTTCTGTTTCTTTTCTGACAAAAAGATATAACTAAGATAATAATAGAATTTTGAAGGAAAAGAGAGTACAGATTGGAAGAAAAATATTTAGAGAGCGGGTCTATATGTAACTAATACTCCTAACAAATAGATAACTACTACATGCACCTAAAAAGCGACTTCCTGACTTAACCTGTCTGCTGTCACTGCATAAAGACCACAGTTGACGACTATTCTAAAACATAGAGGTAAGAGTAAACCACCAAAATAACCTTCATAGTGACTGTCCCGTATAACCCTTTGGTGTTCTACTGTTCTCCATTACTCACAGTAACGGAGACACGTCTTACAGGATGAATAATCTAAGAAGAGAAAAAATAGGAAAGAAAAGTCAAATGTAAAAGTAAACCTTCTTAATCTTTAAGGAGGATTATAGCACTTAAATGTGGACAGGATCAAGATTTAAGCGTAAGCTCTTCCAGCCCGAGATTGAAGCTCGAGTTCTTTACCTTTGTCACAGAAGCACTACCACATGTTGTGGCCTTTTCCATCAAAGCATTTCTAATTTTCTCATTTCTGGATGCCTAGTCGAGATCCTTAGTTGAAACGAATTTGTTAATGTAACATCTATTGAGTTGGTATACATTTTTAATTTCATGACTAGAATTAAGGGATCTACAATGAATTTAGGTGGCATGGTGCGAGATATCACTGTCACGGGAAATGTAAACTAGGTATTTTTGTTGTACTTGTAGCATGGCGTGTTACTTTGTCTGGCCTCTGTTGCCTACTATTAATATAGGTTGAGGTTGGGACAAGTTTTCCTTTAAATATACAAAACGTAAAAAGATGTCTATGTGGTTTAAGATATTGAGGTTTTCAACTTGTCTGTAGCATTCCTTGTGCTTTGCTCTCTTTGTACAGGCAGACGTTGCTTATTCATATCAGAAAGCCTTGCTTTGTTGATGCAGTCAAACATAAAAATGAACATAAAATAATTCTACTTTTTGCTTACGTTGTAGCTTTATTGCAGTATATAAAGCATCTTGTCTTCAAGATTGCAAAGAGCGGGTGGAATGTTGTCGTCAGTAACCACCGAGGATTGGGCGGAATTTCAATAACAGTAAGTTAGTTTAGAAAATTTATTCCTATACTAAATTAACCTTGGAGTAGTAATATCAAATGCTTTTCTCAAAGTAAAACAAAACTAAATAACCTTTCTTTATACATTATTACATTTTAATCATATTTTCTTAAACTAAAGCTTTATATGCTTCAAATTTTTTCATCTCATATCATTTTATTTCATATGTTATCTCTTCACAATTTTGGCTAGTCGGACTGTTTTTACAATGCGGGATGGACAGATGATCTACGAAAAGTTGTTGACTATCTTCATCAAGATTACCCAAATGCTACTCTTTTTGCTGTAGGGACAAGCATTGGTGCCAATGTTCTGGTAAGTAAAACTCTCGCCATTTCCAATCGATTTGTGAAGCACATTTTGGTTTTGATTTAAATTTTAACCTGTCATGAAACAAAAATATTTCGTGGGAGTATTTTTGCTATTGTGGAAATAATGACAAGTTAAGAGAAGTGGTACAATTATCATACAAGTGACACATATAGTATCTCAGTTTTTGTCAGGATGATCCACTTAAATAGAAGATCATCTCCCTAAAAAATACTTTTTGTACCCATAAATTAACCAAAATTGATTTTTAGGAGGCTGGTCTTCTTCATAAGTGCATTGCCCTCGCTGAAAATGAGATACTTCTATTATATGCATAGTATTTCATAACTTGTTACTCTTCCCAACTAACTCGAATATTTAGCAGAACTATCTGTCTTTTTAGTAAAACCAAATTTTAATATGAAACCACCATGTGAAGCACGTAAATGTGTCAGTGGAGTTTTAGGTGAATGAATGGTAACTCGTCAAATGGGGGCTGCGACTACTGGTCTACCATACAAAATTATGTTTATTTCTCATATAACTCCTTGCATCACATCATTTACTACAGCATTTGAGATGCTCAATTGGATGACTATTTTCAGGTCAAGTATCTCGGAGAGGATGGTGATCATACTTATTTTGCTGGTGCTGCAGCCATATGTTCTCCTTATGACCTTTTGGTTAGTGTCCAACTTTATATTTTGTACATCCATTAGCATTAGTTTGGTACTTCTTTTGTATGTTCCTACTGACATTGATGCATAGCTCAATCAGATCATTGATTTTCGTTGATGTATCTAGTTATTAGTACCATATTCATTAGTTAGGCTAGTACTTATTTCAATCGGGTGGCACCTATTTGTATCCTTAGGTCCTTTTGGTAGTACCCAAAAAGCGGTGGAAGGAATCTTGTCGGGGGTTGGCCATCTTGAGTGGGGTGGGTGGTGGTAGTGTATCTGATGACATTGGTACGAACTTCTATATGTCTATCGTTTTGACTGGCGCTTTTATATATTATTGCTCCAAAGCAAAGCATATCCCTGTAATTCTGTAGCCTCGAGTGATTAGAGTTGCCAAAGCTCTTTCACTTGAGGGTGCTACTAACCTCGTTAAGCTATTTTATTAAAGCTTTGTGGCCTAATATACTATAAAAATTTGAAATTCTATATTGCAAGCCACTTATGTTGATTTGTTGCAAGACCCTGGATAAGCTATCTACAATGTGGGTAGTCACCACAAACATAGTAGATATTGGCCATACTACATTTATTGCTAATTTTTAATGTGTAACCTTCTCATCAACGGTTAGCATGCATTTTGACAAATATTACAGATCGGTGATAGGTTCATCTCGCGCAAGCTTGTGCAAAGGTTCTATGATAGAGTTTTGGCAATTGGTCTTCAAGGTTATGCAGCACAGTATGTCAATGCAACTCTAGCTCTTGAGAAGTTGGAAATGGAATTTACAATTAGCCTCAAGAGTGTGATTTCAATTTATTTGCAATTCATATCAGTTTCGGATGATTCCAACTGTTCTAATTTAAGCATGATTTTGTCTTTTTATAGGTCTCCTTTTTTCCATAATGCAACTTTGATTTTTTTTTCTGCAGACACCAGTCTATATATTCTCGGCTAGCTGATTGGGAAGGCATTCAAAAGGTTTTCTTCTCTCCATTTGTTCTTCTGAAACTTAGTGATAAGTTCATAGACTAGTAGGACATTGAACAACATATCTGCAGTTGGTTTGAGATTGAATGTTTTGGTTTTGCTTCTGATGCTGGAACTCGTATATTTCGTTAATGTTCGATTTATTGCAGTTAAACTAAGCAAACCTTCTCAATAGAGAATATCCGATATATGATATACTGAAGTTACTGAACCTCAAATGTTGGCTTAATTCTCCCTAAATCAATAATAGGACTGTTGTATTCTGCATTTTATAGATCTTATCAGTTTCATACTTAGCTTTTTTTTTTTGGGTTCTAAATACGTAATCAATGTTACCTTAATAGTTATATCATGATAGTACCATAATTTATTTGGCTTCTTACGTTTTGTTTATCATTAACAGTCACGATCTGTTCGCGATTTCGATAACTATGCAACTCGCCTTGTTGGGAAATTTGAGGTATCAACAAAGTCTTACCTACTGCGCTCATTGTTCGTGCTTTTTTCTTCTCTCTCGTGTGCTGAGTATCTAAAAGTGTGTCTTGTTCTTAGACTGTGGACACATACTACCGACGTAGTAGCAGTTCTACTTATGTGGGAAATGTATCGATCCCACTTTTATGCATCAGCGCTTTAGATGATCCAGTCTGTACAAGGGAAGCCATTCCTTGGGATGAATGCAGGTAAAGCAACCTTGTTGTTCCGTTATCTGCTCTGCAACTTTGAAATGTGAATTAACTGATGTTTGCTTCATATTAGGGCAAACAAAAATGTTGTCCTTGCTACTACACAACATGGGGGCCATCTTGCATTTTTCGAAGGCATAACTGCACGTCGCCTATGGTAACTTAAGAGCCAGTCTTTCAAGAGCTTTTTATTCTCAGAAGTTAGAAATTGTTTCTTCCAATTAATCTAGTTATGCTCGAAAGCTTAAAAATATATGCGAAGTTGATCTTTTTGTGGCCTATTTATGAATTGAACATTGACCGACATAGAGCATTATTTGTTTTCCTTGCAGGTGGGTAGGGGCTGTTGATGAATTCCTGAGTGTCCTATATTCTAGCTCTTATATGCATAAACCAACAAAAGTATAATTTTTTATTCCTGTTTACTCATTAGATATTTAACCCCCGAAACTTTCTTGCAAGGGAAAGATACCCTTGATCACCATTTACACATCACTGACCCATATCTTAATGGTAACACTAACCATGCTCTGAACTCGATGTTCGCTATGGCTTTCACTCTGTGTGTATGTCCGCCTTTGACGCGTCGCCTTTCGAAAAGGCACAATTTTTGTTTTGGTACTTCGGTGTTTGGTCATTCATTTAAGTACACTCTGTATATCTAATACATCATTTAGTTGAATCGAGGAGCCTCACCCCACCACTTCGCCACACCCGCCCTCCCCTAATTTCAGCCTTCTTCAAGCTGCCGCGCCTTTCACCCCTAACAACATAATTATGGGTTCTGGTAGAATCTATCAAGTGCTCTGGAGTGACTAACACTATGACCCAGCTAGCCTTCTGTATGACAGGAACCACCAAACTATTGCTCAAAAAAGAATGCTATTGTGCCTAAAGGAAAACCCGAGGTAGGCGGGAGCCACTGACGTGGCTCGGCCGCGTTGGCGCTTGCCATGGACACTGGACTTGGAAAAGTATTGGGCTAAAATAAGTTTTAGGGTGCCTAAGACTCTAAGAGTTCATCTCCGCACGACCCATTCCTTACTTAGTCGATGTGTGATATTTCCATTCATTTTCCAAGTTCCAGTTCCTAAAAATTTCAATTTTTGTTTTATATCACAGGGAGACGAAACTACCCAGCACTCTCTGTTGGAAACTTCAATTGATCAGGGCCCATATGTTAGCGTCACGGAAGACGGTATGGTGTCAGCAGTGGGCAACGAACCTAAACATAACCATATTGCGGAAGATGTACCTACAGAAGAGAGGATCCAAGAAACAGAAACAAGAGAAATGGTAGTAGATACAAATGAAAAGAACGCCAAACCAAAATTAGATTCAATAAATGAAACCAATGACCCTTGTCAACAAGATGCACCATCTGGTACAGACGCTAATCTTCGTGATTTATCAGCTCCTCTCAAGAGATCCATACGCCAGCTTTCCAAACAGAATAAAACGTCGATATGGTTACTTGCATATGTTGCGATAATGACGACATGGCCCTTACTGGGTCCAGCTCTCTTCCTAGTTTTCAAAAGGAAGGTTAAAAGTTTCTTACCAGCAGCATGGCTGAAGAAGTAGAATTTCTAGTTCCCTAAATTATAGGTGATTTTGTATCATTAATTCATTGTTCAATATGACAGAATATGTTAGTTTTTACTGCTAACATATACTCGTTAAACGGAGGAAGAGATGTCATTTGATGAGTTCATTGTGAAAATAAAAGGGGAAATAGGAGAATATTGTTAAAAGAAATTGTTGTTAACGAAGTTGGAAGAAACTACTATATATTGTCAATCTTCAGTTCAGGTTTAATGCTTATTAGGTACATTAGAGAAAGCTTGCCCATGGTGGGAAACTATGTTAGCATTTTGTTCTTCTCTTTATAAAGGAACGCAATTGAGTTTTAATTTTGTTAAGAGAATGAATAAATTGGAGATCCTCGTACTACAAGGCCGTGTTGGCGCACTATAAAGAAATGAGATTACCAGGAATAAACGATCTTAATAAAACAACTCACCCCTTCTCGTGTTGGGATACGTCATATGGAATCATATTTTGTCGAAATTGCTATTCGTGATGCATCCGCGTTCCAAACACTACTAAACACAATTCCTAATAATATCAATCCATTCCCACACGCCAAATATGACCTAATTGAATAAGTATATGTAAGACTACTTGGTTTAGCATTGCTGTGGATTTTTCCGTAGTAACTTCCTAGTCTATAATCTTTTAAATAAAACATCTCTTGAAATCCAACTTGGAAGGCAGTTGTTGAAGAGAAAGAATAGTTGTCTCTATAGGTGCCCTACTTTTTTGCTCTATGCCCGCCATTACGCAGGCGCCCCAATCACTCTTTGTCTATTGTCATTTCATTTTTTCTTCCATAATCTTCATCAAAACCCTTACAGTTTCTTCCTATTTTGTGAAAGGTATCATTTGTAGTTCATTTATTGAAGAAAAAAACTAAAGAAAGAATTCAAACGATCTTATTAAAAACCCTTTATTTTTTGATGAATTTATACTGTACTCTAGTATTTAAATAAAATTCGAAGTGGTGGAATTTATACTGTACTCTAGTATTTAAAAAAATTTCGAAGTGGTTACAGCCTTGAAAAGTGTTTATCGTAAGTTTTGGATTTATTCAAATGATTTTAGCGCGAGTACCAGTGTGCGAGAGTATAATTGCTCTCCCCAACTAGACAGTGCCTACACAGTTTTGCAGTCAAATTGAATTTACTGGAGTCAATGACTGCAACAGAGAGCGCACAATAAAAATGAAATATTGTAGTGACAAGCTCAGAGATAGTTTTTCCTCAACCGTCTCATAAGGCAACCAATAGGTATGTTGTGCTTTAATCCTTTCCTGATCAAGTATTGGTCCAGAGGCTCTCGGCCTGAATTACTACTTCCTGACGTGAAAAAAAGAGGACGGAAAAACCGAAGAGAAATTGAACGCTTTAATGCTATTCAAATTCCAAGCTACAAAAACTGCTCAGATTCTATTTCATTGTAATAATTCTTAGTTATCCTGAGACCAGCATAAATCAAACCTATAATGGCAAGTCAATGAGTACATTTACCTACTCTGATTAGAAGTATTTGACTGGCAAGAAGGAACCTTAATCAATCTCAAACGCCAGACGGAGCAAGTGTCTTCTACCGGTTCTCACTAAATATCAGTAAAACAACATAGTTTTATAACTGCAGGAGTATCAGTTTGATCGTCTCGCTCCCACTGACACGATCAGGTTCTCCTACTCTGGGTTGTTCTCCTGTTTCTTTGCTGAATCATCTCCCTGTTTATGTGCAGAAGAAGATATTGAAGTGGGGGAGAAAGGATCATAGACTTGGTTTCCTCCAGGACTAAAACCTTGCTTACTAGATAAAAAGGTGAGATTATTACCGAATTGTTGGTTTGGAACAAACATGCTGCCTGGTCGAGTTGGTGGAGTGAACTGGTTCTGCTGCAGTTGAAGAGGATTAACCGGACGAGGGGGAACTGGAGGAGACCTGAGCAGTACATGATTTGAATTTGGAAATGGTGGAAGCCTTGGTGCAGGCTGGATGGGAGATGGATAGACAGAACGAGGTGAAATACCAGAACCCGGAGAAGGTATTGGAAGTGGAACCATAACTGAATTATTCATGGCGGGGCGGAAAGATGGTGCTAGTGGAGGCGGTGGAGGCTGTGCCGAGGTTGGTCTAGTGGGCATATGAAGAGCATTTTGAGGTACCATTGATTGATTGATTGGCCCTGGACTTGTTTGAGAAGCTGGAAGTTGAGGCCTAATAGGTTGAAAAGTGAAATCACCAGAATTTGGACGTTGTGGTCTTGGAGTTGTAACTGGAGGAACAGGTCCAGGTCCTCGGGGAACTGCTGGCGACATAGGTGACATTGGTGAAGTTTGGGCTGCGGGTATTGGACCTGCCATGAGAAGTGGGCCACTGTGAGGTGGCCGGGAAGCAAAAGCCAATCCACTTGATGTATTGTTGACCATCAGGTGAGGAGGCTGAGATGGAGTAGATGGTTGAGCCATTGGTGAACCAGACCATCCACCAGCAGTTTGAGGCCTACCAGGGAGCGACCCCATTACTGTGGCAGGGAGAGGTTGAGACACTGGAAATACCATTTGCCCTCCGCCTGGTGCTCGTCCCATTGGTTGATTAACACTATTCTGATGTGATGCACCGGGATTAGTTTGGGGCGGCATGGAAGGGTATAGATTAGGGTTCTGTTGATTTGGCATGAGATGGTTCGTTAATTGGAAAGCCTGAGTCGGCGGTCGCATATCAGGCGTGTAAGGCCGCTGCAAACCTTGCATCGGTTGCTGTGGTCTGGGAGAAAAAGGAGATTGGTTTCTTGGAATAGTACCAAAACCAGTAGAAGTGGGCTGCTGAGGCTGTCCACTGAAAAAAGGACCGGTGTTTAGATTATTGACAGGTGATGGTGGAAACTGTACGGAATTGTTGGCTATCGGTGCTGAATTGGGAGATGTCATGAAGCCAGAGGGCTGGAGGATTGCAGTTTGAGTTGGACCTGGTGGAAACCAAGGACCACGATAGGGCTGAAACTGAACTTGGACTGAACCAGGCTGTGAAGGTGCCAACATTGGTTGCATCGAGCTCTGATTAACGGCACCAATAGGCATCATGAAACTAGCAGCAGTAGCAGTATCCTTCTGACCCGGATCAGACAAGGCAACTGTGTCTCCAGTAACTGTTGATGGAGTAGTTGAAGCAACTGCCGAATTCCCCTAAAAAACAAGAGAAGAATATAAATATATAATAGAAGATTAGGTTTATGAATTTTTGGACCTTTTGGATGAAAAGACTGCTACAACAATCTTGTCAACAACCCTTGGTTGGAGTGGTAAGAGGTATAATCTTCCCCTTAGAGGTCAAGGGATCGAGACACGCTGACCTATAAAAGAAAAAAAACAATCTTCACTCTGTTATCAAACTTACTGATAATGGGGCAACCAATAGTTCAATTAAGGCAACTGCGGCATCAACTTTCTCAAATGTGTTGGCTGATACATGAACAAAGAGCTCGTCGTAAGGACTCTGAACTTCACTTCCATCTGATGAAGTTACCTCAACCTGGAATTAAAATAAATTACATTATGGGCAAATGCCGAAGCTGCATATGTGCATTTGCTGGCAGTAAATTTACTTTATAATGCCAGATATTTACAGAAAGGAAGAGAAATGTGGAGTCTGTACTACTCTTTTGCTTTCAACTGGAAAATTATATTACCTTCTCTCCTGTACCCGCTTTAGTACCATGAATTCGTATTTTAGCTCCAGTTTCCTGATTTTTAATCAGACAATTGTAACGACTTAAAGGAAAAGTCTCATGTGAAATTCCGTATCTGAGAAGTACAGGTAAGATGAAGATGGCTAGGCATAACTTGAAAATAAAAACGAAGAAACATTAGCTCACCTCTTCTAGTCGCTTTCGAGTATCACTTCCGGATCCCAATATTACACCGATAAAATTGTATCCAGGGAAACGAGTAAGCTGCAAAATGAAATTGTCTATAAGAAGCTGACAGATATCAACTGTCTCCACTAATAAATATAATTGATGGTTTAGTTATTCTGGACTCTAATGTGCATAAACTCTTTTCTTCGCTAAACTATTCCTCTCATCTTTACCTAATCATTTAACATTTCATCCAAACGTTACCTAGAATGTGGATTGCTCGGATACATGGTACGGGCATGCGATACACTATAATTGAGTATCCTCTACACTAGGGTATAGTGTACCTCTTCAGTACTCTATTTTCGGTTCTGACACGTTGTGGACTATTTTCCTAAATAAAACATACTCTCTACGATGCATATATACTAGATATACCTACTGTCAAGCACTCTATCTTTAAAAAGCTTGAAATCTTAAGTAGTTGACTGAAAAATCTCGTAGCTAACTATTCAACTTGTTGAGCTAATATTTACAAGGAAATTGGGTTAATTGAAGTTGAAGATTCGGGCATGCCAAATTTGGGGTATTGGATAGCGAACCCACCCAAACTTGAAAGTTTACCTGGTTACAACTGATTACTTACCTCAAAAAGCCAAGAAACAATAATATATAGAACATCTAAAATGCGTAAATGATCATAAACTTACGGGAATAGGAATGGTGGCCTCTTTCAGCAATGGTTTGTAATCAGAAGGGACCTTGTAACTTGGATCTAACTTTAGAATTTCTCCTGAAAGAAAAATATAAGTTTCACCCTTTTATCAGTTTATGCAGAAAAAATAGTCAAATGAGATCTTAGGAATGCTTCCAACTTACCAATAGCCTCCCGTTTCTCCAATTCCAACCCTTCCAATTTCTGCAACTGCATGTATTGGAATAAATAATTTGGGATGTCATGAATGACTTGTAGTGAAAATAAAGGAACTCACTTATCATCCAAATAGTCACCTGATCATGTCTCTGAGGCCTGGAAGATTCTGGTTCTTCAGTTTGTGATTCAGATTGTTTTTCATCGACCATCTCAAGCACCTCCGATTTCAACTGTTGTGCGATTTGCTCCACTCGAGTCTGCTCAAAATTTGTACCACCACACAGGCAGTAATATTACTTAATGCCACCTGGACTATCAAGCTTCCATGTGAGACATCACAAGGAAGATGGCGATATTTTAGCACCCATTGAGGGAACAAAATTATTCAATTGCCAGTTTGCCACAAGTGGAGCTAAAATTATCGCTAACCATTTCTAGACGTTCCAATCAAAATCTAACTAGTAAAAGGGAAGCTAAATTGAAAACATAAGAAATTTGACGACAAAACAATCTCTCTCAAAAACTGAAGAACAGTTTGTCCAAAGGAAATTATATGTAATAAATTCTTGTATAAAGATCATGCAACTACAAACAAGTACCTGATATGCCAAGGCTCTTCCTTTCTGAACATCAGCATCTTGAGTGAGATCATTACCCCATTTTGTTTTTCTCTTGACCTGTTTACTACCTTCTTCTTTTGTATCACGGTTTTCTGTCTTTCCAGCAGCTCGGAAAGCAGGAACCAAAGAACCAGATAATTTATTTTTGGGTATGACAAACCCAGACTTCTTTGCAAACATGGAAACTTTTGGGCCACTAGTTGATGCTACAGGTGGGGAAGTCATTGCACTGGTCCGGCCAACAAGAGGTTCAACAGAAGATGCTTGGTCAACTTTCGTTGCCATTCTCTTCTATGAAAAACCTAAATAATTTTCTCAGTTGGTATCAACTCCAAAGATATGAAACTAGAAAGATAAATAGAAGATAAAAGATGGCACAAATCCAAAAACAAACAGTAGATAGATTGTTGATGGGTGAAAGTTAACTATTAGGTATTTCCCTTATGATTGTAAGATGTCATTGTTTGGTATTCGGAAATGATTGTGAATTTGGTAATGGGGAATCATGGGTTCAACAGATATATAACTCTCAAAACTTGGGCAGTATAGTCTAGCTCATTTCCTCCTGTTAGGCTATTAAAACCCTAGATATGTATAATATGCATTATTAGTTCTCTCCTACCACTAACAAGTAACAACTATGGGATTTCAAGCTAAAACAATGTCAACCAAAATGTTGTTCCAGAATTTTTTTTTTTTCTCAGTGTGGTTATGCCTTATGCAACTATTCAATAACTTCATCTACATCGAAAAAGAAATCCCAATGTTGTTATCCACCAATTTCATGATCAAGAACATGGGTATATCAAACCTATTAACAACCCTAAACTTGATTCAGCAGAAGAGTTCATACCCACCCAAAATCAAACTAAAAATCAATCTACTCAAATTTAGAGAGAGAGAAAGAGAGAGAGAGGAGACTGACCAGTTGAGTGGAGTCGGGAGAAGGAAGGTCTGAAGTTTGGGAATAGCTCCAATAGAAGAGAGTCGTTCGGGGTTGGTAAGGGTGGATTTTTCAGTCGAAAGTCGAAGAAACTCTTGCCCTCGGTAGACAAAGGGAGAGTTATAAGGATTTTTCAACAGTCGAAAGAATTTGATAAACAAGGCCATGTTTGGTAACAAACAATGATGCGATTACTTCGACTCACATTCCCATATAGCAATGTTTGATGTACGGAAATGTATCGAGGATCACATCTTAAGTCCATGAGGTCTTAGAATCGAGTCTCGATAAAAATAGTTTATCACCAAGATTTATTCAATGTAATTTAGGCAATAAATAAAGCAGATCTAGGAATAGATGGACTTTCAGGTCTCCTACAATGGTCCTAAGGATCTTTACATGGCCTTTAAAACCCAAGATGTTTTAATATGATGGTTATAGTGCTCATCTAAATTCATGATGTATTACCTATTATATTCATGATGTATTAATGTCATCCATATGTAGTGACTCTTGGATTCTAATATCAAAAAAAATGAAGGGGGAATTCCAAACTAAACAATATAGTTAGATATTGCGCAGCAACAAAGAATTACATTGCGGAGATTTCTATTGTTGATAATGACATTTTTTTTTCTCGCTTGCCAAACATAGCCTAAAGGAGAAGATGCACACAATCTCCGTCTTGAAGAGATCTCTTTTTTTTAAGATATGAGATCCCTAGTTTTTTTTTTCTTCTAAAGAGAGTTCAATAGATTGTATAAAAAAATCCCCGTCTATAATAAGAGACCCTAATTAATATAATTTAAAAAGGTTCAATAGATTATCTGTATTTATAATATCTTTCTTGACAAAGACACATACTAAGATGTCTTTAATTTTCTTTCAACCACTAAAAAAAAAGTTTCAATCTCTAAAAGAAAAGTACTAAAATTGAGAAACAGAGTCCAACCTTATGGTAAATGTGTTAACAGGGACGGATCTACATGCAGGTCAAAGGGGGTCATGGCCCCCTTGACTTGCTGCAAATTGATTTAGAAATGTTGATTGCCGTCTGGTTTATCACATAAATAATGTTCAAGTCACACTCATGATACATATGTAGCGTGGTTGAGATGGTAGAGGTGGGAGTTGTGGACGTGAGAGACCCGATTTCGAGCACTGGTAGGTTTAGATTTTTCAATTTTTATAAGGTTTTTGGTTGGCCCCCCTTGATTTCTACTCCTAGATTCGTCCCTGTGTGTTAAGACACTCAAATTTAAACATGTTGAGTAGTTGAATCTTTAGGAGTGCTCATGTATTTTAAAATCTCAAATTGAAAATCTTTATTAACAGATTCATCGATCATTTTGGAATGGAACATACATCACACATCCTGGATCAAGTAAAGACTCTGGGTTTCCGGCAAACCACTGCTACATCCATTTCATTAGGAATTGATGGTCTTTTAACAATACCTTCTGAGGGATGGCTAGTCCAAGACGCTGAACAACAAAGTTTGGTTTTGAAAAACCATTATGGAAACGTACACGCGATAGAAAAAATTTCTCCGCTATCTGTTGCAGGAAAGGGATATTGTGCAACTTTGAGTTGTCAGTTATATCCTTTATAAAAATGGAAAACCAATTCGAGGAATTTCTCACACAAGTATTCAATTAGTTCGAACTTGTTTAATATTAAATTAGGACCAACGGTTGCTGGGTTATTTGTCAAAGAAAAATAGAATACGTTATAAAGAATTGATTGCTTAGTTGAGTATTCGGGAGCCAAAAATTTGTTAAGTTAATTTGAAGATTCATTTTTTATTATTTTATTAGATCTTGAATTTTGATGAACTTCATTTCGTTTACAGCAATTCATGGAATAATGAATCGGGGAAAAAACATATGACTGTACCAGTTACAAGAAAAAACCAAAAAATCTTGGATAAACCAACCCATTCTTCAATCTTGGTGGGTGAATTACATAGGAATTTTTCATGTTTTTCTATCCACGATCAAAGAGTTAGTGATATTCATTTTCTTTGGCTTTGGTATACCTAATCCAAAGTGAATTTTTGAAGTCAAATTGATGCCGCGAGCCCCAACTAAAAACTCTAACCCAATAGATTTTCGCTTATTGACTCCCATCAGAAGGAGATTCACTTGATTAACATAAATTCGGCATAGATCCAAGATATTTCATCGAATCATGTGATGAAGCGAATCTTTTTTCTCTTACATGGACTACAAGAGTTATTACAAGACATTGATACATCACGAAGAAATAATACACATAACATCAAGATTAATGAATTGAATAAACACTATAATAACCTTTCTCTTAAGACATCATGAGCTCTTAAAGGCCATCCTAAGAGGCCTAAAACTCATCTAATATGCATTTACTTTATTGATAAACAGGTTTAATAAATCTTGAATTTCTACTTCCCTGGACTCAAACTTGAGATCTCCGAATTGCGGAGCGGGCGTCTAGCCATTACACAAGACAAAGAGTTGTTGGACATCTCTTACCGTTCTAAATAATGAAAAGTGAGATGATTCAAAAGATGAAATATCTATAAAGGCACTTTGCTTTTTTAGTTGTCGGCGCTCTTTATAGCCAAAATTTGGAGTGCCATTATTTCTCGGTGTAAAAAGTGTCAAAATCAATAATATCATAAAGATGTATATACATATATCGGAATCAAGCGACTTGGACGGGTAGTATGGCCTCCAAAAGTCTTATTAAAATCGTAACGACAGTTATGAGCATATTCCACCATTTGATGTACATTAAAGGGATGAACGAGTACCATCCCATTACTATGAATGGAATGTCGTAAATGTAATCATGTTATTTCAAAAAAAATGGAACGTGTCTGTCTAGGTAGCTAGCGGGCCAAAAGCGGCATGCATAATAATGGGCCGTATCGGATCTTTCCCGTCCAACACGGCCCATTGAGAAACTAGCGTAGTATTATTAGTAGCGTCGCTCCCGAACATTCAACCGTCCTTTATACCGCGCCATCGTTAGCTTTCTCTCTCTCTCTCTCTAAAATCTTTCTCCCTCTCTCTCTCTAAAATCTCTCTCTCTCTCTCTCTGTCTTGGTAGACATGGAAGACCTAAAATCAGTAATGAACGAACACATGGAGTTAATGTCAGATCTCGTCGAGAAATTCAGTTCAGAACTTCGTACTGGGTTTCAACCAGCTGTTGATAATTTCATTGGTTTCTTCCATGCCATCGATTGGAAGGTATATATAACTTACTTTATCACTTCATCTCAAAACCCTGGATTTAGTTTGAAGTTCTACTCAATTATGAGCTCTTTTAAGTTTAATATGAGATCTTAAAATTGTTCAGATTTACTTTTAAATCGTTTTCTAGTGATATTTTGCCCCAAATCTATACGCAATTATCAGTCTTTAATCCGAATTAAACCCTAATCAGCATGTTATTTATAATTAATTACTAGGATTGAGAAAAAATTGGAAAGATTGAACATTTGGGTATGAGTTGTTTCTGACCCTTTTAGAGAGGGGATTTTGGTGCTTATGAGGTAAAGGTAGTTTCTTTCTAAGTATCATCAACAAATTATATGATCTCAATGTATTTGTTTGTTCAAAGCTATGAAAGGTTGCAATTTTTAACCTACAACCTTTGTTAATGTGTTTGAAAGATTTGTTTACCCATGAAAAATTAGGTTAATTGCTAGTTGTCGTATTTTTCGTGACATGGGGTAGACAGTTACCGATATATTCTAGTAAGAAAGCGTGTAGGTAATAGCTATGCTTTCATGTTCACGTCTTCAATACCATTATAGTCGTGTATGTTTTTTAAATTATTCATTTTGTTAACAAAATCATGGTATACTCATGTTAGAAATAAATTCTTTACATAGATTTGTGATACATCTTTGTTTTGTGGGTCTACTCGACTACTCGGTTAATTTTGCGGATGTATTACCTCCCACAGACATCTCGTTATTTGCCTATGCTGCTTTTGTTGAATTCTTTGGTTTCAAACAGACAGTCATATCTAGTTATATATTTCCCAAGTATGTAACGTGTAATCCTTGTATTATTTCTGAGAACTATATGCGTTTCTTTCTACTTTCTAGGTCATCTGTTTTTTAATATTTTCTCATTTTTTTCTCTTTGGTATCGCAGGAACCTTGGTTGATAGGCTTAATATCGTTTCATGTTGCTTTGCTTCTAATAACCATTATTTCAAGAAGGAATATCAATTTTCAGATGTTCTTGTTCCTTATGACATGTAAGTCTCCACCCACTGAACTTCTTTTGTTTCTCAACATATTTATTGTAATGTATAAATAATTAATAGTTCATGTTCTCAGGATCAAAGAGTTTATCATCTTGGATATTTTTCTACTAGACATTCACGAACTAAAAACTGCGCGTCGTTGGTGTTCAAAAATAACTTAATCTTTTAGTTTCTTGAGATTTTTAGATATTCCAAGTTGAAATTATTTTTTTAATTGACAAATTATTTATGCTGCTATGTAATAACTTCTATCTTGTAATTGCCTTGTGTTCGTAATGTCTTCCATGTTTCAATACTTTATGCGCATTGCGACATTGAGGGTCTACCTTCTTAACATGAGGGAGTACAGTTTATACTTTATTTAGGTCAAGGATGTCATCTAATCCTTCCATCTGCTCCATTGTGAGGAGTTTCTCTTGTTCTTAATCTATACCATAACTGGTAACGAACTCTTTGACACGATGTTTAGGAGTATTGCTTACCCAACCCTGAATGCCTAGCTCTATCCTTCGGTTTTTTTTTTGGAAAAGGCATGTTAATTATGTGATTCAAGATCTTAGGTTAGTTCGAATTCTATTTCTCTTGTACTGGTTACATTAGTCTGAGGAGTTGCCGGTCATATGATGATGGGAGAATGTTTTTTCTGGGTTTTTTTTAAATAAAATAGTTTGTTTGAAGTGTTTTAGAGAAATTAAGTACGAACTGTTAAACTGTAAAGAGTTCTTATACAAGTCTGAATATGTTGTGATTATCTGCAGTGGCAGGAGTATACTTCGCCGAAAATCTGAATAAAATTCTGGCGAGCAACTGGAAAAGCTTTGCAACACAAAATTATTTTGACCCACACGGTATTTTTCTATCAGCACTTTGGTCTGGACCTCTTCTATTACTCTCAGTAATTATCTTGGTAAGTAGTTCTGAATTCAGAACCTATTGTTTCCTATTTCATAACCAGGCTATAGTTGTTGTCTTCGAGTTATCTAAAAACGGGAAGTTCTTATATGCAGGTAAACACCCTCTTTTCCTTATGCCATCTAATGGTCAGATGGAAAAAGGCTGAGCTCAGACATCGGGCAAGGCTTGCGCAGAACAAGCAGGATTGATTTTCCTCTAGTATAACTTATTTTCAATCAGATGGCGTCTTCCTTTTCAGATAGACAATTTTGTATGTCGAAAACGTTTGTTTTTTTTTTTCAATTTGAGTGGAAAGTTTTCTTATATTATCAATTTTAGCCTGTTCCTTTGGTTGAAAATGCTTCCCCCTATGATGTGTTAGTGTTGAATGATTCTCATTTTATAGATATAGTCACTCGATAAAACCTCCCACTTACTTTTTACTATGCTTTCCTCTAAGCACTTGAACTCCGAGTTTTCATCTCTATTTCAAGTAAGCTTTGATATATTTTCGATGAATTTTATGTGGGCTCTCATTTGAACAATGTCGAAGTTGCTTTTATGTGGGTCGCATCTTAATAAGAAGTCTTCCGATTAAGTGCATGTCTTTTAGTTTCCAGACAGAGACTGATGAGTTGATTTTATTAGAGAAATAAATGCTTGTAAAACTTATGCTAAAGAATACACATAAATCATATCGGGATTTCAGATCCATGGAAGCGCAACCTTTGAATATGGAATATCTGTGATCCAAATTAGAATTAGAACTCTATAAAGGAGCATGATAAAGGGATAAATGAATAGCAGTTTTTTTCTCAGGCATCTTTTGGTTTCATCAGCAATCAGGAGAATGTTCATAGATCTTCAATTTTAAAGATTTTAGTCCTCTACTTCAATGTTATTCTATTAAACATGTTGTAGTCTCAAAGCAATTGTTGTATTTCAAGGTTTTACAAGAAACAAAACAAATATCACAAAGAAATAAGAAATTTCGAAGAAGTGATTGTCAGTTGAAGAATGGCTCTCTCCCTCTCTCTTTCTCTTAATACCTTTATGACTTTGTTGGCAACCCACAATTCTTGAAACCAAGATCATCAAAGATTTTACAAGCAAATCCGACTGCACAAGTCTTTTGTCCTTGCTTTTGATAGATTGGTGAAAGTGTAATTCTTTATATTTCCGTCAGTTTTACAAGTCAGAATCGTTCGATGACCAGTAGTTACCGAGACCTGCAAATTATGTAACAAAGAATATATCTTACAAACAAATCCAATCAACACTATCAATTGGGAAATTTTCTGCGTTTTTTCGGAGAAGTAAGCAGGACTAAGGGTTCAATACATATACATATATATATATATATATATATATATATATATATATATGTTTATGGATAGATTGTAGCTAAGTGATATGTAAATGCTTACCACACATGGTGCCGATACTTTGCCGTTGCAGCTCCATCTTTCAGAAGGAATGCAATTAACATAATGACACCAGCTGCAGTACTTATTGCCATTCACTCCATGAAGAACTGCCACTAGACCCCCGGCAAGACTAGCAAAAAAATAAGTGATCAACAGATAAGAACAATCTCTGCTCGCACGATCTGATACAAAACTATTAAAGATAACATCCTTTAGAGTGAAGAAAACTTACATGAGAGAGAAGAAAATGAGGGAAATACTCCGAAGCACTGGCTTATCAAACATATGCTTGAAGTTAACTGTACTTTTCTCCTTGTATTCAAATATGCCTTTTTTATTTTGAAAAACTTGCCCGAGACGAAGGTTGAAGAAGAGTACAAAACCAAGAAGAAATCCAGACAGGAATCCTCCAATGCTTGAAAAATTGTTGGTGTGGGGTAATAAACCAATACAAAAACTTGTACCTGTGATGAAGCACAACACAACTAGAACTGCAAACTGCAATTTCACATTCAAGAGAACACACAAAAGTGAAATGGAGAAGAAAGAGAGAGAGGGAGAATAAAATTATGTCAAGCATGAGAGTAGAGACAAGGACCTTATCACTGTAAACTTTCCAGTTCCTCATAAGCCCTGAAAGGGTGGCACCAAGTAATCCAAATAGAGAACCGGAGGAAGTAACTGCTGGGCTACTCTGAACGAAAAGTGAAGACGTCAAGCTACCAGTGAAAGCTGAAAGTAGGTAGATTATCCCAATCCTCACTGCCAAACATCAAAAACAACATCTCTGCATAAACACTTGGTCATTTGAAAACTAGCCTAGTTATAAGCGACAACTAATTTGTAAACGATATAGCTAAAATATGAGCTTACGAGGTCCAAACTCTTGTTCCAAGTGGATGCCTATGAAGATAATACCGGCGAGGTTTATGACTAGGTCAATGAGCCCTGCGTGCAGGAACGGTGATGTTATAAGGCGCCAAATTTGGTGTTTTGCCAACATGTTTCGCTGAAGAGAACCTACTCTGACAAGCCTGGAAGAAGAAATCCGAGAAAGATGTGGTTTTAATGAAAGAACGAGAAAACCAAAATTGAGAACAATGATGCACTGTTTAAAATCATTTCTAACATTTCATAGTCCTGAAAAACTTTAATTAGGGTCCTGTTTGAACAATGTTCGTCGTTTCGTACTCATTATTCTAGCATTGTAAGACAATGAAATCCGAATAAACAAGCATAATACGGTTAAACCATTGTGGATTATTAGAAAGATAATTTTAGACTCAATCCATGATATTTGTACTTTGTGACCATTCGCCACTTCTCCTATATCAAATAAAGTTGCTAGCTTGATCTTTCTAAGTAGGTAAGTTCGTTACAAGATCAGCACAATTTCACTTTTATGTAATCTTCTCAGATGCATTCTCGCTGATTATATACATAATGAATTACTAGAACATTTTCTCGTACCTATCAAATTATAAGATGAAAGGGGAGGTAATACTATCCAGTTTTGTTCGGTTCATGATCTAAATAAACAAGAGATTAGAACACACAGAACAGTTTTTCATGTAAAACTCAAATGCCAATTTCGATGTTCAATTTCGTTGGGGTCGGTTGAAATTCAGATACATGAAGAGATAAAGATCCACAGAAATGATTGAACAATTATCACATAAGTATGTACTATGCATAGATATCTTCTTGCGGAAACTGAAGAACAAGATTAAGATGTAACAGATAAACCCTAAGTCATAAACCCTAATGACCTAGAAAAGGGTTTTATTGAGTAAAACCCTAAAGTTTAAAATCAACTACAAACAAGAATTCATTGGTTCCGCAATTGATACAAAGAAACTGAAACAAGAATTCTATAAGTGAAAGTAAAGTAGAATACTTACGTAGAAGATGAAGGACCAAGAAGGGGATTTTCAGAGAGAGGTTGAAAAGAAACCCTACCAATTACTCGAAAAACACAATGTCCATTAGAGTTAGATGGACAATCATTAATTACCATAGTAGCAGCGAAAGCTACTAAATGAAGAACAACAAAGAGGGAAATGATCCATGTATTTGCTTTCTTTCTCCTAGACCGAGAACCAAAGAAGGTTATGGTTTGTTCTTGAAAGGATTCATCCCAGTTCTTGGATGTTGAAATTGATTTGAGATTTGGAGACTTGATTTCAACAGTTAGGTGATCTTTCGTGGTTGATTCTGTTTCTGCCATTTGCGGTTCTTACAAGAAAATGGAGGTAGTGGATATCACTGCCATTTTCTAGAGAGAGAGAGAGAGAGAAGACCAGATGGAAGAAAGTTGGAGCTAGAAGAGTTCGTTTGGAAGTTTTAACTGAATTCTGGAGAGAGAGGAGAGGAAGTAGTTGGGTAATTGGTTTGGGCGGGAAGCTCTTTAGGGTTTTTAGGCTCTGTTTGATTTGGGCATATGAGCAGGAAAAAAAAAAATCAAATTTCAGGTTAAACTAATGGTGTGTTTGATTGCAGGATTCCTAAGTAGGATTCCTATCAAAAGTGGAATTTGGTAGGAATCATGAATCCTTGGTCTGTTTGGCTACCAAGAATCCTAGGACTCTTGAATCCTAAGGATTCCTAATTCCAAAATTTGTATTGGACCAAAATCCCACCCTGACCCCTAGGATTTGCTAGGATTTTGGATTAATGAACCTAAATTTCAAACTTAAAATCAACAAAAAAATATTTCCTTCTACAATATCATTATTTTTTTTAAAAAAATTATTATTTTTTTCAAAACTCATATTTTTTCTAAAGACGTTTAAAGATACTCAAATAATAATAAATCATAGGATTCTTAGTTGCCAAACAAGCCAACAAATATTACTTGGATTCATGAATCCGTGGAATCATGAATCCCAAGGGCTCATGAATCCGCGGATTCATGATTCCGCCATCCAAACACTGCATAACTTTCTTCTTAAAAAAGAACAATATCCACACGTATAATAGTGATTCACACACTCTCTCTAAAAATTCTCCCAGTAACCGTTTTCAAAAACCAAGTTTCACAGAGTAACCTTGCGTGATCATCGCTTCTTCCGTAGGGAGGGGTCCCTTCGTCGGTATCCCCTCTAATTGCAAAGGGGAAAACCCGTTTTAAGTTTTTTTTTTTTTATTTAGTTTTACATCTAACGTTAGTAATTCGGAGTAAATCAGAGAAGAAGGGAAGAGGAGGGAGTAAGTTGATTTGGGTAATGGTGTCTTTCGATTGAGGATTCATCTTCTTCTCCTTCGCCGGATCAAACGAATTTTCTCTTAGATTTACTTGTTGATCTTCTGTCCGGACATTATGAGTTTGCATAGTCGATTATCTTCATGTAAGAGGGAAAGAATTAGAGTGGTTGCGATGGAGATAGAATCAACGCTTAGATTTTTGCTTTCGGGACTACCTCTGGTTCAGCCGATATATTCTAAAGAATCAAGAGAGGACATCATCAATTCAATCATAGGAACAACACCATCTTTTTCCATCATCAATCTCTGCTCGGTTCATTCTTCATACATTATATAGTATAATTAATATAATAAATTTCACGACCTTTAGGGTCCTTTTATTTTCGACCTTTATGATCTTTTCATTTTACGACCTTTAGGGTCTTTCTTCTAGTTGTCTTGTTATTCCTTTCCCTTCATGAGACACTTTACATTCGAAAGTTCTGTGTAGTACTTTATTTATGTAACTCTCATGTAGTTCTCAGAGGAATTATTATTCTCATACCATGTAATGTTGTGGATCGATTTCACTTATGAATGTAATTCTGGTTTTACTAAAAAAAGAACTTTCTTCATCATGTATCTTGGACCTTTGACAACTCTTGTGGCACACAGGGGCGGAACTATGTGGAGACTAGGCTAGGCAGTTACACGACCGATCTCCACATATATAAGCCAAGCTACAACTAACGACACCTTACTTTAGCTCTAGTGTTGGAGTTTATATACTTCCAACCCAAAGACAAGGGTTCAAATCCTTTTGCATGCCTCAACTCTTGTTTTAGTTTTCATTTGGTTTCAAATACCCCAAATTAAGTGACCAATTGTTAGAGAAAATTTTATTTTTGCTTGGGTATACTCTTGCCTATGTAATTTTTTAAACGTCAAGTGTCATTGAATAGTAATAACACGGAGACCTTAGATTAATGATTAATAAAATTATGGTCCTCTTTTGTTTCTTTAAGATGTAGAACAATTGATAAAGATATATCGACATTTTGGTACTCAATTGAGTTATCCAATGTTACATTAATTTGTAAATTCAAGTTAAAAGATTACTTCTACATTTTTTTTTAGATTTTTTTTTTGTTAAAAGATACATTTTATTTAGATTATTAAGATAAATGTAAAAATCATGATATGCAAGGATGTTCTTAAAAAAAATTTGATTTCTATTCTATCTTGTAAGGCCATACATTTTATATGTAGAAGTTTACTTTATCTCTTTAGGCTTGCCCTGTCTAGTATAAAATCTTGGTTTCGCCCCTAGTGGCACATGAAATTGGAGAAAGGAGAAAATCTGATGACTAAACAAAATATGTCAAAACCTACCATTTTCTGACTTATGAAGGAACATATCCAAACTTCCTCGAACACGGAAGGAGCAAACTAGTCAAAGAAGACAACTAACAACGTATCACATAACGGCTGACTATGTGGATAAAAATACAGACAATGAAATCTCCACCAAATACCTATATATTCCACACGGTAACTAAAAAGTTCCAAGGTACTCCACAAAAAGTTCTCTAAAAAAAGAAGTCATGCCCCCAAAGTCTTATAAAGTAAGACGAAAAAGAGAGACTTGGTTATTATGGCCGCTGACAAAGACTAAATACTCATACAAAACTAAGCAACGAAAATAACATAAATAAATTGAAACGAATAATGGAGTGAGGTTGAGTCAGAAGAACGATAAACGTAAAAAGTATAGGTATGAAGATGTCGTGGAACTCTATAAAGCCAAAGGAACATGGAATGAGGGGGAAGATTTCAACTTTCAAACATAGATACCTTTATAGGCTCTCTTTTTTTAGCAATTATAGGTTCTTGAAAGATGTTAAAATGTCTTTGAATGAGTCCATATTGACCCAATTTGCAACTTGAGAAATCGCTTTCAATTTTTTCCCCGACCTATCTTGCTTATGTTTGCTCTAGTATTATTGAGGTTGTATCAATGTAACGAGTATCCATGGATTTTCGTAGTTAGAAAGAGAGGAAGTAAGGTGGCGAGATTAAGGTTTAGCTATATAAATTGAACTCTAGAGATATCTTTGTTACTTATTTTTCATTCATAGTCCAAATGATCGCACTATTGTAAACTGTGAAGTAGGTCTTATCAACCGAACCACGCGAATCTCTCTCTTGCACTCTTTCTACTCTCTGTGATGAAAGAGATTACGCAAGTGGTTGAAACAGATAAGAAAAATAGAAGAAAAAAAAAAGACTTCGGGAATCGTCGTCCAATCTTCCGCTAACAATCAATTTGGAAATAGAAAAATTACATAGTGTAGATAGATGGAGAAATATAATGTTAAAAACAAAGATCAAACGAGAAATCAAGAAAGAAAGATAGGGGGATAAAACCTTTTGGTCTATAAAGTGAAGCTGAATTTTTTTTTTCGAGAAATGGGTTACAAGTTACTATTAGAAAGACATTGACACTACAATAGTATATCAAGATTTATGAAAATACAATACAATAGTATATCAAGATTTATGAAAATACAGTTAAAAAATATATATTGTTGTAAAGCAATCCCACGTTGGTGGGAGACTGGAGTGTGGTGCTCCTCTTAAGAGGTTAAGCAACCTTCCCTAGTGAGGCATCTTAAAACCGTGAAGCCCAGGTGTGCGAAAGCGGACAGTATCACTAGCAGCCCCGAAGGCTGGTCTGCACCATCCTATAACATATAGGTATATATACATATATCTTTAAAGGTCACCTAAAAGAGCCTATAATCCATATAATCTTCTTGTACTTCGAAACGACGGAACAAGAGACTTCCATTTTGTAAAATGGCTGAGTTGGTGTCCAACTACTACCGAAACCAAACCAAACAAAACCAAAGAAGTTGATGGCCAAAGTAGAATCCCTCCGAATTGAGAAAAATGAGATCGGGTTTGGGGTCCGTTTAATTACTGATAGTTGACCCTAATCTGGGTCCGTGGGCCGTGATTATAGCTGTCAAAGTTTGGACTCTATCTCTCCCCATCTTTTTCTTCCTTCTTTACTCTCTTTGGCATCTCATCTACTTTCTCTCTCTACCCGTTCTCGCGCAAACAAGCCAACTCTCTCTCTCTCTCTCTCTAATGGCGTCTCACCGTCTTCTCTTCTCCTCTCTCCTCTTCCTCCTTCTCGCCATTGGAGCAACTGCAAGACCAGGCATTCACTTTCACCCTTGTAAAACCCTATTCATCTCTTCCTTCACTATCTCTTCATCCTCTCTCGATTCCCGTAACCCTAACTCCATCGGTTTCCAAGTCATTCAAAACCCTAACGAACAAAATCCTCCTCGTTTCTTTACCGTTTTCAGAGAGATCCGTGGTTTTCGTTTCAGACAACAACCACAACAACAACCACTAGAACAATCATTCGAGATTATTCACCCTGATTTCAATACATTTTCCAGATCTGATTTCCAATTTCCTATTCGCCCACGAATCCCTCTCCGTTACTCTGACAAAACTGAGATCCGAAACCCTAATAACGATCATCTTGGATCATTTGGTATTAGCTCTCTTCGTGAACGAACCAAAGATATTCTCAGCGTTGTAGTCGCGCTTCTGTTCGGAGCTGGTTGTGGTGCTTTAACCTCTGCTACTATGTACTTGGCTTGGTCTCTCATCACCGACAGGAATGAATTCCATGGATCTGAATATGACAATGATAGTGAATCTGATGATGACGTAAGCCCTAAGAAGATGGGGTATGTAAAAATCCCTTCTGTTACACCTCCTGCTGCTGCTGTTGCTGTCCCTGTTCAACCCAAAGAAGTGGAATGAAGATGGGAAATTTAGGGTAAGATTTCTCACAATATATGGGGTTGTAGATATTAGTGATATGATAAAATACAATATATGAATCTGGAACTGAATTTCATAATAATTCTAAGTGTTTGTATGATGTTTCTGCGATTATAATCTGACTTCTAGTAATGCTATATGAATTCTACTATGTTATTGACGTTTCTTATAACCTAAAATTGTTGATTCCCTGACTTCCATTTTCACAATGTTATGTTGTGATTCTGAATTTCTGATTGCTGTTCCATTTTACTGAATGCCTTATTCAGTATGGGTATTTGGCTTTGATTTTATTTCATTGGGTATATTGCTTGTTTGAAGTTGAACCGCTATAACTTGAACTCTTTGATCTTAGTTTATGTGATAATGGGTGCTAATCAATAGGCATCGTAAAGAAAAACCTTGTCTTGCTAGATTATTGGAGTTTCGATTGGGTGAAGTAGTTTAGTTAGATCAATGGTAAAATATAGGACATATCGTTTTTTTTGCTTTGTCACATGTGGGGTGATCAAAGCCCCAAATCTCAAACGACAAACTTAAGAAAAGTTGGGGGTTCCTCAGACTTGCCTGCCCTGTCACAGCATTGGCATCCCAGCCATGCCAACGGGCTATGTTTGTGGCTGACCCTTAGGGGTCTAGGCACGGTATGGTTTGTTAAGTTGTGCTCGAATGGTTGTGGAGTGTTAGACTGTTAGCTAGGTGGCTTGTGGATTGTCCAACACGGCAGCATAACCTGTTAGGGGATGACGGTTATGGTCCATGGGAGGAGCTATAAAAGCAGAATCTGGACTCTAGACTAGAGCGACTGTAGACAGGTTGGAGATAAAAAAGCTAAATGACCTGTGAAAATCAATTAGGGTTAGTGAGAAAATGTGTTGGTTTTGGAGGCATGGCTTTTAGAAATTGTGTCAGGTTGATGCTTGGTGAGAATTGGATTGTCTATGAACTGGGTAGGAATGGCATTTTGGTGGGTTCGGGTTGCACGGAAACGCTCTCCTTTTGCATTTTCTCGGGCTTCACACAACCACATTTTCGTACTTAATATGTGATTCAGTGTTAGTACAAAGTGTATAGGAAGAGTCTGATAAGAGAGAGACTCTGCTGCTATAGGTAAGAGTCTTACTCAGTAGAACGAAAATGCTGAGGGTCAACACTTACGAAAACAACTGAGGTGTAAGCCGACAAATGGGCTCTGGTGGAAGGACAACAAATTCTAACTGTCAGATTGGCACATGACAAACAAAATATATACCTAGTCCATGAAACTATATAGTTAGTTCATAAATTGAAGAAATTAACACTGTTTGTGTGGAATCTTTGGGGACTAACTACAAAGAAAAATCACACTCATAGCTAAAGCCCACACACACTATTGTACTCACCACAATACGAAGGAAGAAGAAGAAGAGAATGACAAGTGGTGAAGAAGCTTCTTCTTTCACTGCCACTGACATTGCCACCACCATCATCATCAACCACCACTACCGGCACCTCCATTGGTCTCCTTCCCCTCTATGTCATCTATCCGATCTTTATCTGAATAATCAAGGACTACTAGAGAGAAATACAATTGAGTCTTCCTTCTTGCGTTTATTAGCAAGTGTTAGAAGCTTTACAAACAGGACACCAATTTCGAATTTACAAAATTACAAATAGGAAAACAAAAAAATTAACAATAAAACTTGGCCAGTATTTTGAGGAAACAAGCAAAGTCTCCGGGGCAATAATTTTTGGGTGGAAACAAATTTTTTGTTTCCTCCAAACACTACCCTCTTCTCATGTTGTCTTTGATTTTCTTCTTCCACCATCTTCCTTCTCACCAACATCAACTCCGACGACCATTATTTCCGGCGACAACAACTCCGGTCATCCATCTCCCTCGCTCTCTCTTCATCCCTCTCTTTTATCTTCTATCTCTTTCCTATCTTTTTTTTTCCTCAAAATTCCGGCGAAGAGGAGTCCCCTTCGCCGGAACCCTCGTCTGAAAAACCAGACGAAGAGTTCCGCTGAAGGACCATTCCCTTCGCCGGAACTTAGAGAGAGAGAGAGGGAGAAGAGAGATGCAGAGAAGGGAGAGAGAAGAAGGAGAGGGGATAGAGAAGAGAGAGAGGAGAGAGAGATAGAGAGAGAGACCGTCAGCCGGCCGCCGGTGGCCGAAGAAGAGAGAGTTGAGAGATAAGGTGCGTTTGCATCGTATTTTTTTGGTTTTTCACTGTTTTTTCCGGAAATTTTTTTGCTTTCCCCAAAGCGGTGGCCTAAGACTGCCTGAGGGTAATAAGAAAGTGGTGTCCAATTCGAATTTACTAAAACCATGGGACTAAAAAGAAAGCTAGTCACAAAGTAGGGGATAAAAAAGAAAAAACTCTTTAATATCTTTATGTAATTTTCTTAACCAAATCTTTTTGTTATTTAAATACTTCTTATCAAACATTTAATGTAATCACATCACTCAAAGATCAATTTAATTATGTTTTTCAGATATTTCTATAGCTACGTTAAATAACATTTGAATTTTTTTTTAACTAAATAAGTTATGGAAATAATATAGGCATACACACTGTTGGACAAAAAAATTGTTTTTTGAGTGTATAGCCAAAAAAACGGGTCCTAATAGGAGATATAGTCCTATAATCCTATGAAGGGTTTCAAAACCAAAATAATAATATAAATGGATATCTAGTCCATTTGGTCTCATCTAGAGAGAAAACACAAATCCCTAGAATACCAAATAAATCATAATTCCTAATCTAACCTTCCTCATATATTATAACTGATTTATCTTCAAAATCCATAAAGATCTTCTTTCATTTTTATCTCCCACATTCTCTCTCCAATTACGTTTCTAAACAAAGAAACGTGATTCATTATTTTCAGTAACCGAAACCTCTTTATTCTCTCTCTCTAAATCCGATTCACATAACAAAACCTCCATTAAACTCAGAAATCTTGTTTCATCTTCATTAAATTGTTTTTCAAACATTCGTCTTCTAATCCAATACACAAGCTCAGAACTCCATTTTCATTTATATCTCTTCATATCAAGTTTATTTTCAAGATCTACAATTTCATCTTATTATAAGGTAAGAAACCATCTTTCAAATTTATGTTTTCGCTTAACATCTTCTAACATTTATATGATTTTGTTTATAAATAGTTGTAATCACTTTATCATTGAATCATCATATCATATTTCATTAGATTTAGTTTTCCTACTGATAATAAATCGTTTTAATTATTTTGTTTATAAACCAGATTTTGATCTCTTTCTAAAACCGAAACATCTTTCATTCTCTTTTTCATACAAAAGATTTCAGATTTGTAATTTAGATTTTTGATTTTCTGATATTAGGTTTTTGATTTTCTGACATTTCTTCACATTAGAACATTGCATCCGTACAATTTTTTATCTAGATATTATTCCGTACGGTTTCTCTTAACAGAATGTACATTATAAGTAATTCGTATTAAATTTTTCATACTTTAAAGTACATTACGCCAATTTCGGCCGTACTGTAACTGTATAACAGAATGTAAAATATATGTAATCTGTTAACAGTTATACATACTTTAGCAGCCTTATTTAAAAAGAATGTTTAATTATTCATAAAGTACGTATAATTGCGTAATATCTGAAACAGTACATGTAATTTATAGCAAATTACACATATTTGTGTTATATTACAGTGTCAATGTGATTCAAACTAAAATACTATTTATCTCCAACACATGTTGAAGTTTATCAAACATTATGGCTAATTTATTCATTGTTTAATGTCGTTTATGATAAATTATAAGTTTTTCTAACTAATGTACATGTTTTTTTTTCTTGTAGTAACCAGCACTGATGGAATTTCCTACAGAATCATCACATAAACTATAGAAGTATAAATTACGATGAAGAAGATTGTTGCTATGATCCTGTTTGGATAACGGAGTTTTATGTGAAGACTTACAAGGAACATATAAGTCCTGCCCTAACTTTGATGAACCACGTACATTTAATGAAGAGTCAAAAACACGACCATGTTTGATTCGCCGTAGACCTGGAAGACCAAAGACAGTAAGGATCGAGAGCTCGGACAACATTCCAAAGGAGTTTGTTTTTAAGTTACCTAGTCTACTATGTTATTTTCATTTACAATAAAACACAGATTATTGTTCAATAAAATTTCATTCCAGTTGTACAAAGGTTGTGTTATTTACTATACAGTATACATAATTTATGATAAATCACATACTTTATAACAAAAAAAATGATCTCAGATTTACATTTCCTAACATGTTACCATAATTTATGGGACATAATGGACATGTACGCGTAAAAAACAAGTAATTTAGGTCAGAAAATAATCTAAGTATTCAATGGTATATAATGGACATGCCACACATACATATGATAAATTACGTTGTATACATGACAAATGATGGTTTCTTCGTCATAAATAACACATAATTTACGAACTTGTTTCATAATTTGTATTCGATGTGTGTTTATGTATGAGTAAAAAACGAAAGTTAAGTGAGAGAAAGTTGATATATATGTTTTAAATATTAACCCACAATTCACGCTAATTGATCTCAGAAAATATACTCTTTCCAAATCTGAAAGTTAAGTGAGAGAAAGTGATATATATATATATTTGGTTTCCAAATCTGAAAGGATGAGAGAGAAAATCTGTTTTGGAAAATATCCTTGATCCGTTACTTCCTATAAAAACCCCCAAATCACGTCCAAATCTTGCCTTTCCAGATTCTTTCTGCCCCCAAATTAAAAACCCGTGAAAATGAAGGAGGGACATTGACGGGACTATGTTTTAGAAAGTGAGGGTTTTATGTCTATATGGTAAAAGGACTAAAAAACCATTTTTTGGGAAGATTGGATCCTAAACCCTTTTTGAACATTATTTTGGACTATATACCCATGGACTCTAAAAAAGTTATGTGATGTAGTTTTTTATGTCTTAACGAGTTACATATGTTGCACCGAACACCCAAACTTTAACCCCGAAGGGAGCCCAACCTCTGCGATCCCCGATCGAGTAGAAGAGTGAGGGAATTTCCAATTTTTGAATTTGGAAATCCAACTCCTCAATGTTGGACTTGCTCTAATAACAAGTCATAATTCACTTCGATGAGACCTTGATAATCCCACTTCTCTCCTTTTAAGGGTAGGCACTTGGAAGAATAGTAGGCATGCCAAATTAACCATTTTCACTTACTACAAAGAGAAGAAATCGTATTCAATGAACCATCTCAGTTTGATAAAGTATTCAACTTTTTTCTTTGATTGTTCAGTTAACTATGTAACACGCTAAAATATAAGAGGTCATGGATTTGGTTCTTGAGGGTGTGATACCTCTCCTGTAAAAACTCTATATCTATTATATTAAAACATATCAGTCGGTTATTCAGGGGATAAGTCTGGCCGTACATTTTATTTTAGAGATTTAGTCGGGATCACATCCGACAGATAATATAATTTTTTTATGTAAATACACTAAAAAAAGAAGGGTATCTATGTAAATCAGTCAAAATTAGTTAGAATAACTACCCACATATTTCTTTCCCTATTTTTTTTCCTCCCACGGGTTACATCTTAGAAACTACCAACTTTACAGTAGAAAATAGTGGGAGAGATCTAAATAACTAACCTACTCTCCCATATCTTCCTAATTTCTCTCTCAACCGCCTGACTATTTGACTTAAAATTTAAATTAAATCTCCCAATTTTTTTTATCAAATCTTTTCTGTTAGTGATATTTCTTCCATAAATACAGTTTTCGCTATCACCTATTTAAACTCACGGTTATCTCTCCTCTACTGATTTTGGAATATGATTTATAAATTAAGGGAAGTTAATGTAATTTATGTTGTAATTTAAATTTATTTTTCTCTTCCTCAAAGGCGTTAGCCAAGAGGGATCTTCCCCGTCCGTAAGACGGGGAGGAAACCTAGTGTTTATAGTGTAAGTAAATTGAAAACCCTTCCAAAGTCTTGTTATGCGGTGTAGCAATTGAATTAACAACGTCTTGTAATTGCTCCTAACAGTATTGTATGATCTTTAAAAATGCAAGTATCAATGTAGTTCATGTTATACTTTACTTGGGTAATCTAATCTAATGACGTAATCAAGTCATGTCATGATGTTTGGATTTACCAAATTCATTCAAGCAAAGTAAAGATTTTCAGTTTTTTTTGTTTGTTTGGAAATTGACCATGATCTACGATAGTCATTACATTGGCATTGATACATAAAAGATGTGATAAGCACGAAACTGTCGAATTAAAACTGTCACAATCATATATTTAGTTAGATTGGACGAAATAACATATAGGTTTATGCCATATTTTAGAAAACTAATATAAAAAAAGTCATTATAATTGATTCAATCATATATTTTCCAAATCTTTTTCATTAAGTGTGACTTAATCATAAAAACACATCAAACGGCACACCCTCAAGATAATAGATGACATAGCAACCGATTGTAAATACTAAATTCTCTAGACTTCTAGTTTGGAGTTGTGTTTATTACATATGCTGTATGGAAGGTTTCTTAATTTCCACCAGTTGGAGGGAGGTGATTTTGTGGGAGAGGAAAGAATTGTATCCAGTAAATCAAAACAAAAACCAAAATTGCAACCCAACACCCAAAACTAATGTATTTATGATGTAGACTATCAAACACGACCTTAAGTCTATGAGGTCTTGGGATCGACTCTCAGTAGAAGTAATTTGTCATCGATATTTAGGTGGGGACTTCGGAACATAGTTTTTTTTAAGGTTACAAAGACATAGTCAACCAAGATTGATTTAGGGAGCACAATTATTGTTTGGCCCAAAAGTTTTCTAACTTGTCTCTTGGAGTCTTGCCCCTAGTCTCCATCTTCATCCTGCCCTCACCTCAACCTCATAAATTCCAGCCATCATTTTCATCCTCATCTTTTTCTCCTTCTATTTATCTGTCTAAAAACTATCTCCTTCAACTCTGATTTTTCTAAATTGAAGAAGATGAAGGGGCAGGGAGGAGGAGGAGAAGAAGAAGAATTAGGAGGAGGTTGCCAGAATTGTGGAAGGTTGTCGGAATTTGTAGTGGTCGGAATTATTAGCGGGAGTTTGTGGGGTTGAGGTATGGCAAAGATGAAGATTAGGGGCAAGACAGAAATTAGTAAGTTTTCGGGTCAAAAAAATAAGCATGCCACCTCGACTAGGGTTTTATTCTCCCTAGGTTTTTCTTTATGCTCTAAAGCCGCGACTAAGATTTATTCCATGTGATATACACAATAAATAAAGTAGAAATAGGAATAGACGTATTTTCAGGCCTTTATATGGGATTTAGGGCTAAAGCTATTTTAATCGGCGGCTACAGTCTTATCCAAATTTATAAAAGATTGCATATTATATTCATGATATACAATGTCATTCAACTGTAATGACTATTTGAGTCCAATCTCAAAATGATAATAAAAAACGCACCGTGGTAATAAAACCAGTAAAATTAGGTATCTCAAATTTAATAGACTGAACTCATTGCCAACACTTGGTTGCCCAAGTCGTTGAAAGTGTTGACATAAACTCCAAAAACCTAGAGGTCCCAAGTTCGATTCTCACAGAAAGTGGAATCCATAGTTATTGAACTTGAATTATTAAATGTATAAATAAGGGTTATTTCTCGAAATGCCCCCTCCTTTGTGACCAACTTCTCGCGTAGCTCCCCACTTTATCAAAAATACCAGATGGTCCCCTTTTTCTCGTTAAATGTCCGTTAACTCTTTATCCTCCATTTCATCACCTCTCTCTGCCACGTCATCTCTTTTGCCACCTCATCATCTTAAGGTCGTCGACCTTAATCCTTAAATTTTTTTGTCTCCGACGACCTTCAAACACCAAAAAAAAATCTCCCTCTCTCTCTCTCTAAACACTCCAACGAAGGAGTTTCCCTTCGTCGGAGGTCTGCTTCGCCAAATCTAGGCCCGTTCGACAGATTTTCTTGAGTATTTAGAGAGATAAAGAGAGAAGAGAATTTTTTTTTTTGTTTTTTTAAGGATGAAGGTCGTCGGAAATTTTGGCCGACTGGCGACCTTATCGGAGAAGGTGATGAGTTGGCGTGATAGATTACGTGGCAGAGAGAGGTGATGAGATGGAGGAGAGAGAGCTAACAGACATTTAACGGTAACGGGAAAAGGGGGCCATCTGAGTATTTTTTATAAAGTAGGGAGCTACGCGGGAAGCTGGTCACAAAACTGAGTATTTTTGAGTTTTAGGTCTCTTTATTATGTTGTCGGGCTTTAGGCCCTCATTCGAGTCATCAGGTGACAGGTGTATGTAAAATCGAGTTGATGTAGCGGGTATCAATTCGTTGGGCTGAGCCCACTAGATCTGCTGCGGTTGGGCCCAAGGTTGGTCACGAATCACGTGGGCCGTGGCACAAAGCCACAAACCAACGAACCATTTAGATGGCAGTACAGGCTGGGCCAGCCCAACTATAAAACGACGGGCCAGTCCTGGTCCGAGCTTGGGTAGCCCGTTAATCAGTTGACACCACCACCAGGTCCACAAGCGGATGACACCCCTCCGACTCTAACCTACTTCGTGGATAAAACCTCACACACAAGGCCACCACAGCTTTAATAGATCTTTCTAGGGTTTCAGACTTCGTAATAGGGTTTCTTTCTTCTTCTTTGTGCGAGAAAGATCAGAAAAATTAAAAGGGATCCATCGATTTCTCCTCTTTCAGGTTCGTATTTTTCCTCTCTTCCTAAATCACGATACTGTCATTACTCTTGAATAATTTGTCATTCGATTTAGTTTCTCTCTCTAATCAGATGCTTCGAATTGAGCTAACCAGTCGAATTAATTTTTGACATGGAAGATTGGCTTTTTCAAGAATCTAAGCATGTAACAATCTCTCTCTCTCTCTCCATTTATCTCTTTTTGTGTGTTTACTTTAGGGTTGGAGTTATATTGATAAGTTTAGAGTAATCGATTTCGATATATTTTTCATTAAGGTATTATATTTAAGATTTTATTGAATTGAAGCTTCACCTGTTGTTGCTAGAATGAGAATCTTCTCTAATTAAGGATGCGATTCTCGATCAGATTCCCCATAATATATCATCCGTGCTAGTTCGTAAACATAGAAGTTCTTTTAATTATGAGTGGGGAGTAGGATTTGTGATTTAGGGTTTCAATTTGATTATGGGCTTATGTTAATCTGAGGTAAACTGGATATAGATAGATTAATTAGCCGATGGGTATCAAGTATTGACGGCCAGCATGTGAATCTTAGTTAAGTTTGAGTATTTTATTTTAGAGAGTATTTCTACCATTGACCAAGAACGACAAAATGAAGCTCCAAATCTTTCTTGCAGCAAATTTGGGCGTAAATAACTACTTCTGATGGATTATGACTATCTATGTATTCTGCGTATTAGATTTGTGGGCTTCTGGCAGATAATGCTTTCCCGTTGCTTTAGATGTCACTATGACTTCATGTATTATTTGGCTTTGAAAGTAATCATCGTTCATTGTTCTTATTAGCATTTATGGTTATATACTTTAGCAGAGAGAAGTGCGTCATGGCTTAAAATTGTTTGTTAAACAATTGGTCCTTGTACTGTAAAGGTTGTTGTGCTTTGACACTTATACTTTATTTGTTCGGTTTCTCTGTGCTATAATTCTTTTGGCATCAATATTTGCATTGCTATTTCTTGAAGAGTAACATATTAACAGAAATATGAATTCTTCTGCATGCAGGTTTTCATGGGTTATTTTTATCTGAAAAGCCGGATGTACTGATTCATTGTAGTTGAAGCTACCATAAGCTACTGAATCGTGTGATATTTGTAGGTGAGTAGTTCTATGTTTTCAACTGGTGACTTTGCAATGTCTAACAATCTTGGAACCAGCAATATGGGGTCTAGTAGTCTTGGACAACAACATTTAGCAGTTCCAAATAATAGACCAGTACAAAATACACCTATTTCCAGTTTACAGCATACATCTGTTTCAAACAATCTTGGGCCACAGCATTTAACAGTTCCAAACAGTAGACCGTTACAAATTGCACCTATTTCTAGTTTACAACATACATCTGTTTCAAACAAGCGGACAATACAGATGATATCTACACCACCAACTAAGCCAGGTTCACAGAAAGCATCCGCATCGAACAAGCGAGGAACCAAAGTAGAGCCCACACCCAATAATGGTGCGAGTTCACAGAAATTGTCAATGACAAGCAAGCGGTCAACACAAATGGAACCATCTCCGAAGGCAAAATCTGAGTCGTTTGAATCAGTCAGGGCCAAAATGAGGGAATCGTTAGCTTCTGCTCTTGCTTTGGTTTCTGAAGAGCCAAACAAAACTGTGGAAAAGGATGCTAAGACTGATGTGCCAAGCACTGCTAGTCCCTCCACCGAGGTTTCTCAACCATCTGGATCCAATTCTGCTATTGTAGATGTTTCTTCAAGTGAATTACCTGAAAAGCCTGTAGAGCAATTACCTATAGATGTTGATGATTATGCTGAGAATATCAATGATGGGCAAGTTCTATCAGATGATATCTTCTCCATTAAAAATGAAACTGATGTCATACGAGCCCCATTTGGTGGGCAAGAATTTCAATTTAATTATGTCTTGCATGACGAAGATCTTTCGTTCAGCAACAACTTCTTTGCGAAGGATGATCTCTTGCAAGGTAATGGGTTGTGCTGGGCATCAGATCTGGATTTAGAGATTCTTGGAGAGAAGGATGTAAATGAAGCCAAAAGACCCAAGTTAGGACAAGAAGTTAAGAAAGAAACAGAAGTATCTGCACCTCAAAGCCCAAAAATTCTGGCAACTAAAATTGAAGCTGAGCTTTTCAAAGTTTTTGGAGGTGTTAACAAGAAGTACAAGGAGAAGGGAAGGTCTCTATTGTTCAATTTGAAAGATCCTAGTAATCCTGAACTGAGGGAGAGAGTAGTTTCTGGTGAAATTTCGCCAGAACGTCTATGTTCTATGACGGCAGAGGAGCTTGCTTCAAAGGAGCTCTCAGAGTGGAGGATAGCAAAAGCAGAGGAGCTTGCTCAGATGGTGGTCTTGCCAGATTCAGAAGTTGATATTAGACGTTTGGTGAGGAAAACACATAAAGGTGAGTTTCAAGTAGAATTTGAACAAGATGATAGTGCTTCGGTGGAAGTTACTATAGGGGTAAGTTCTCTTTCTCAATTTCAACCCAAAACTAAAAAATCAGAAGCTCAAAATTCGAAGAATCCCGATGAAAATGGAAAAGCTGAAAAATCGGAAATTACTACTGGAGAGAAGGTTAACTTAGATGATACTGTATCAAGTGATGTAACTGATCCTATGCAAGGGCTCATGGTGGATGAAATGAAGGATGCAGAATTTCTTCCTCCAATAGTTTCACTGGACGAGTTTATGGAGTCGCTTGATTCTGAGCCTCCATTTGAGAACTTGCAGAGGGGTATGGGGGCATCTGAAGAAAAAAAGAGCTCTCTCGTGGACTCCAAATCTGGGTCCCCTGATCGAACTTCAGTAGTTCCTGCTGCAACGACCACAGAGAAATCTGATAAAATGGAGGGAAAACATACTAGGACCAATAGTAACTTGGAATCCAATGAGATTCATGCCAAATCTGAAATTCCAATAGATAAGGGTGAACATGTATGGGAAGGCACCCTTCAGTTGAATATCTCATCCGCTGTCACTGTCGGTGGCTACTTTAAAAGGTTTGTTTCTGATAAGCTTAACTTCTTACGCTGGTTGATATCCCTAGTTATTCAGCCTTTCAGTTTTTTATTCGTTCCAGAAATCAATTATGTTTAACACCACAATCATAACTCTGTAAGATACTATACTGCACAACAAACCAACGGTAAATAAAACAAATGTTGTAAAATTGCAAGTTTCTTACGATTAATAATAATTTTATTTGAATTTAGATTACTAATAATAGTTATAGTATTTTTATAATCGAGAGCTAGAAAATCAAACAGTTAATTTGGCTTTCTACAATATGCCCCATTGTCAAATTGCAAAATGATCGATTGAACTTTCTTGTATAAAACACTGAAAAGCCGCTTTTGTAAAAGCCAGATGCTTCAAAGACGGCATTCTGATCTGTGACTGCAGTGGCTGGATAAGTATTCGTTCTGGATCTAACCTGCTATATGACCATTTTAGTTATGGAGGAATGAGTTGATATTAAGCTGGATTGATCACTTTCACGAAGTACATTTTAATATTTTGTAATTTGCACTATAATTAATTACGTTCATCCTAAATGGCTGTCAGGAAAGTCATATTGTGCCTTCCGACCAGAGCCTAGTGCTCGGTAAGATGATATAAGCTAAAACAAGCCTCACGTGGTTTACAGATAGGCTCCTTGTGACTGCTATTTTCTATATAAAGAGTTCCGATAGTCTCTGACTTTAGATCAACCTTTTTCGTGACTGGTTTTTGCCTACTACCACAATCATAGTTTCCTGCAACAAATGATGTAGACTTTTCGTGTTGAAAATGAAAAATTGGAGACTGCCTAAGTTTTAACATCCACATTCCGATCTCTGCACACACTTGCCGAATTTCTTATTTGTCTCCTTTGCTGTCTACAGTGGTGAAAAAACGTCCACGAAAGATTGGCTCAACTCACTTGACATTAAGGGAAGAGTCCGGCTTGACGCGTTTGAGAAGTTCCTCCAGGAGCTGCGTATGTCTCGAAGTCGTGGAATCATGGTATTTCATATTATTATCTCACATTAATATTGGATGTATACATCTGTTTACTCAATTAGTGTTCTTTTTTCCATTTGATATGATAATTCGATCTTTAGTTGCGACCTGTGTGTTTAACCCCTGTTGAATAATGGCAAGTAAAGAGTGTTCTCCATGATTACAGAGCACTTATACCTGTTCATTTTCGTGACTGACACTGTACAAGTTAGTTATTTTAGGCGTAAGAGTGTTGGGGTATCACCCATTCACCTGTACATCATTTAGCAAAATGAAACATTGACTATTGTATTATTCGTGTTTGGAACGTTAAAATTGCTGTTAGGGTTACTGTATTTATAAAGTCCGTTATCTTTTGCAGGTCGTACATTTATGCTTGATGGATGACTCCTCTGAGAGTGCACGAGAAAGTCTTCGCGAGGTAAATATCGCATCTTTTGTTAATTTCTAGAGTCAGATCCTGTTTTCTCGGTAGCTTGATTTCGTTTTATTGTTCGTGCGTTGATTGCCTCATTCCTATTGTCCTCTGTAGGTGGTGGAATCTTATATTTCCGATGAACGAGTAGGGTTTGCAGAGCCTGCGCCGGCAATGGAACTATACTTATGTCCACCTCACATTAGAACAATAGAAATGCTTGGAAAAAATCTTCCAAAAGACCAAATAGAAAAACTAAATGCGATAGATAAAGGCTTGATTGGCATTGTTATTTGGAGAAAGGTTCATGTTAGTTCAACAATTTCACCCAATTCTTCATCTCATCACCATAAACATAGTAGCTCCAAAAAACAGCAGAATTTGAAGAAACAAACTCAAGAAAAAGAAACCAAAACCAATGCCAATCCTCCAAACACATCATCAATCTTAGGTCCACCTCCAGGCCGAAACCCTAATCATTCAGTACGTGATGAACCCATTGATGATATTCCACCGGGCTTTGGTCCGTCATTTGGTAAAGATGACGACGATCTTCCTGAGTTTGAGTTCGCCGGAGGTTCAAACGCAAACCCACCCATATCTCAATCGTCAGCTCCCAAAGTGCCTCAGCAAACGACATTTGCTGCTACTGGGCAGATGAGAGAATTGATACAAAAGTATGGAAATAATGAAATGAGTTCTAATAACAATAGATTGAATTGGCAGCAGAGTAGAAGTTTAGGTATTGAAGTTGAACCTTGGAATGACGATGACGATATTCCAGAATGGCAACCTCAACAGCAGATTACTCCACCTCCGCTACAGCAAACCATAACCCTACCACCACCTCCACCCCCACCTGCAATGCAGCAAGCATTGCATTTAGGGTTTCAGCAGCAAATGCTGCCATTACCTCATGGTCCGTTAATGGCCCAACAATTCACACAGCAAACACCTATGAATATGATGCAAATTGGGGGAAGCCACCAAAATATGGCTTCTACCTGGCAAGCTGGGGGAAATTGGCCCCAACAAACCGGTCAACCCTTGGCCATCCAACAGCAGCAGCCATACATGAATACTAATCATAACGGTCAGCCTTTTGATGGCCAATTCTATGGGAACCATCCTCCCCCTCAACCACCTCTTGGTGGGGGTGGTGGTGGTGGATATGGTAGGGGAAACAAGAGAAGATCATCAGATCATGGGTATCCAAGGAATGGTGGGAAAAGGAGATAGTTGTGTAAATAGTTGGTGAATGGTTAGAGAAAAGGGATGTGTTAGTTTTTACATGTAATTATTTATCTTTAGAATCATATTCCCTTCTCTTTTGTACTTGGATGTTGTTATTTTGGTAGGCAAATTTTGTTTTCAGGATCATTTTATCTTTGTTTTTTTTGGTTTTGGTACTGAAGAATGGATGGATCATTTTATCTAGCTTGAATAACTTCAAAAACTATCTTTGTTTTGGAAAAAAAATTCTTGGAAAATGAATAATTCTTGTTAGGAAGTTTCTTGTAGGATTCATTCTTTAAGAGATGTCATATATTTTTTTTTTGTTAAGATACACTTTTTTTTTGTTAAGAAGAGATGTCATATTTGAAGTAAGGTGTTGAATAGCTATTCGTTTTATTTCTACTATAGTATGTTTATGCATTAGAGTGAATAAATCTAAGGACATGCTTAGTATAACCTTGACAAAATATAATGTTGAAATGGAAGAGTAAAATATGCTTTGTCTTCATGTCAATGTTTACATTTTGTTTAGGCAAGTTTAATGTAACATGTTTAGTTGTTAAGAGGCCTTTCCTATTCTTATTAGGTTGTATTAGCCTAAATATCTTTAGGGAGATTTTATAGGGCCCCCTCATTTTTGTTATAAGGCCTCCCCTCAATGATAATTTAACAAGTAAAATGGTTCATGGGGAGGTCTTTTAACAAAATTGGGGAGGCCTTATAAAACTTCCCATATCTTTATATCTCTTCAACACATTTTTTTTTTTTTTTCATTTTTCTACATTAGAGCATCTTCAATGCAACGTTCTATCTCCAAAACTTTGAGTGCCACATAGGATGTTCAGAATTTTTTCTTAAAAACTCTCTCAAGTATTGGACCTCTAAGATGCTGTGGATGTAATTAAATAGAGATACACTCTAGAGAAGAGTGTCCTCTTGAGATGTCTTTAATTGTCCAACCTCATGGATATTTGAATTTCAAACTAATAGAAAATAAATCTTCGTATATTCCCAAAATAACTAAATAATTTTTACAAAAATAACCATGTCACATGAGAGCATCTTCGTAATACTCCATTTGAGAAACTCTAAGTGCCTCCTAAGTTTTATTGAGTTTATAGAAAAAAAAAAACTCTCTCCAATGAAACACTTAATTAGGATTTCAAATGATGTGACATCTTTAATGTTGAGATATCTCGAAAAAAAACTTAATATTTGAGTTTTCTTTTGACTATCTCAATTGTCTTGGTCAACCTACTTTAAGTTTTGAACTAATAGCAAATTTTTTTCATATTCAATTCTATTTTTATGTGTATCAACTAGAGTTTTTTAGATCTTCATTGGAGATATACAAAGTTCAAAGAAACCCAATTTAGCCACGTAGAAAAGAAAATGTCAATTGAAACTTGGCACATAAGACTAATTGAGTTTTGCATTGGACGCGTTTTAAGTAAATAAAACGAGTTCAGAGTTTTGCAGTAAAGATATAAAAGGATTGGGGATCTTTATGTTTGCTATCTAGGAATGAGAATCTCAATTAGCATTTGACACATAAGATGAATAAAGTGTTTTTTGAGTTTTGTATTGGAGCATCTCCAATGAGACACTCTAACAAAACTCTAAAGTCCTAGTTGTGCTAATGAAGATTCTCTTTTGTAAGTGGCAAAAATAGAGAACTCTAAACTTTCTTCTTTTATCTTTAGTGGAGATCTCTAAACTACCTCTACTTAGAGCATCTCCAATGGGACACTCAATCTCTAACAATAAGAGTGTCATAAATGACTTTTTGGGTTTTTGTTAAAAAAACATCTCCAATGAGACACTTTGTTGGACACTTTGTTAGACACTCTACCATAAGGTGGACACATTTATTATAGAGTATCTAGAGAGAGAAACTATAAAATTAGAGTGTATCTTTGAGACTCTCTAAGCGTCACTTTAAAATTTAAACCAATAGAAACATTTGCTTTTCAACTACTTTTTTCATATTCAATTTAGTTGACTACTTTTTTGGTCTCTAAATTAAGTAGAGAGATTTTGAAGATCTCTATTAGAGACCAAAAAAATTTAGAGTGTCTATATATTGACACTTAGGAAAGAGAATTTTTATTTGACACTGGACAACTACACTTTAGAGTTTTTTTAGAGTGTCCCATTGGAGATATCTTAACACACATGTCTCTTGAGAATAAATGCATCCACCTCATAAGAGCATCTCCAATGGGACACTCTAATAAACACTCTAAAAGTCTAGTTGTCAAGTGTCAAATAAAGATTCTCTTTCCTAGTGTCAATATAGAGACACTCTAAATTTGTTTGGTCTCCAATGGAGATCTCTAAAATCTATGAATACACATGTCACTTTTAAATTGAATATGAAAAAAGTAGTTAAAAAGAAAAGGTTTCTATTGGTTTAAATATTGAGTGACACTTAGAGAGTCTCAAAGAGACACTCTAGTTTTAGAGTTTCTCTCTCTAAACACTCTATAATAAATTTGTCCACCTCATAATAGAGCGTCTAACAAAGTGTTCCATTGGAGATGAGTTTTTAACAAAAACTCTAAAAAATCATATATGGCACCTTAAGTGTTAGAGATTGAGTGTCCCATTGGAGATGCTCTAATATAGTGTTGAACAAAGTATCTCATTAGAGAAGTTTTTTTTTAACAAAAACTCTAAAAAGTCATATGTGACGCTCTAAGAGTTAGAGTATCCTTTGGAGATGCTCTTAGCAGGTCTTAGAGCTACTCCAAGGTATATGGGACTGGACTCCTAAATTCAAATTTGGGAGCCAAATCCTTCTAACCGGGGAGCCCACAGGCTGGGAGCCCCACCGTCTCAGGCTCCCATTTTTTAACCCGGACTGAGGGGCTTTCCGTCCCATTATATTATCGTTGGGAGTCCTCTACGGCTTGTTGGGGCTCCCAACACTAAAGTGGGGTGGATCCTCATTATACATATTATTTTATTTTGTTTTTGTAATACGTAAATTTTTAAATGTAAAGTTTATTGGAATGTGTTTTTTTCTTGTCAATTAATTATTCGAAATTGGAAGTGATCATAATGTCTATTTCATAGAAAAATAATATTTTTTTTTCATTTTTATTCTTGTCAATTTATCATTCAAAATTGGAAGTGATCAAAATTTTAACTTAGAGCCAATCATTTCATAGTTGAAATTGAAACTAAAATCCGACACACATACATCACGTACGTACATAATTTGGATTTGGAGCCTGATATTGGAGTTGAAAAAAATTTCGAGACTCCCGAATTGGAGGTTGAAACGCTACAATGGATTTGCTCTTAGGAACTATATTCCAGGGCCGTGCGTGAGAATTTCGGGACCCTGTGCGAAATTTGATTGTAGACATTTCGAACAACAAAAAATTACAACTAAAAATCGAACAAAATGCAAGATAATCTTTTAAAGAAAACTATAGATGAATCCAAATTTCATTATGGAACGTATACCAGTAAATAGATAAAAACTGTAGATGAATCCAAATGCATTTTGAAGAAAATAGTCGTAAGAAAAAAAATCTATTATTTGATATCATTTTTATAAGAGATTTGGGAACGAAAGATACTCTTTATTCTATCTGAAATTATACTTATAATTACATTTAATATAATGAAATTTCTAAATTTTCATAAAATGTTGGATCATAACTTTATAAAAAAGTTTAAGATTTTTATCGCTTAAGATCACATTAGATAATACAATAGTTAAGAAAAAGTGTAACAGAGCAAAAATAAAGGTTAATTTAACGATATTAGTCTTGATCCCATAAAGCCAAAAAAGAAATGAAAAAAACACAAATGATGGCAATGTGATTCTTACCTGTGTCATTTGGGTGTTAACTCACGAAGCTTAGCAGCTGAGCTGATGGACGTTTTGTGTTAGAAGCGTTGCCTTCTACCGAAATAAACAATTTGGCTTGAGCTTTTTTAGAAGTGGGCCTTTTGGTGGTGGGGGCCCAGTACGGGCGCCCTGTCCGCACCTCCCACCGCACGACCTGCTATATTCATTAACCATAAATATAGGCCAGTGGTTCGGGACATCTGGTTCAAGTTTGGGGGTATGAAAGCGGGTCGATGCAATTTGACGTGATTAGATTGATCAACATCATATGAAGACTAAAATGGTAAACATTTATTTTTACTGCGTCATCTTCATTTTGACCACTACCTCCGACCACTACCACCGCCTCATCTGTCCACCTCTTTTTTCACTCATCTCTCTCTAACTCTTTATGTATGTATGTTTGTTGAGTCAGGGGCGGCCCGGGCCCAATGCCACCAAAGCGGTCGCTGTGGGCCCCATGTTTTGAAAGGGCCTAATGTGCTAAGAGTATGATTATGTAAATGGCAGTTCTATGTTTAAACATAAATAGTGCAAGCCCAATGGTTTAGTGATTGAATATTGTCCCACTAGACCCGACTTTAAGTCCTACACCACTCTCCATCTTCTATTTTTGCAACAAACATTTTAAAATGATGTAATAAAATCCAAAAAGGGGATAGGGTCCTATCTTAAAAAAAAGGATTTTAGTCCTTTTCCTTTTTGGACACTATTACCCTATTATGTGATAAACATCTTCCATACAACTCCCACCTAATTTCCCGCCTAAAAATTCAAGAGGTCGCACGTCAGATAATTACAACCCAACAAAATCCGTAATTTAACTTTCAAAATGGAAAAGATCTTTTTCACTTTCTCTCTCTAATCCAAAAAACAATAATTTTTTACTCTCTTTCTCTCTCCAAAAAACTGAACGTCTCTAACCCTCTCCATAAAACCCTAAAATCTCGTCCATCAAAATTTTTAAAGACTTTTAAGTTTGGTTCTAGATTTTGGTGAAATACTAAAAGATTTTTATAGTTATTTTGGGTCTTTTAGTGTTTTTCGGTTTAAGATTTATGTTCGTCAACCGATTTTTTTTTTCTAAACAAAAACTTGTTATGTATGATAGAAGTTACTTTTTAGGGTTTTTGGATCTAAGATTTCTGTTTTGATTTTTCGTATATTATTTGAAAAATTAAAAGTTTATATACCAAAATGGGTTTCTAATTCACATACAGTGAATATAATACTGAAATACGTGTAATTCATAAAAAAATTCTTAAAATTCTAACATTTGAAGTAGTTTGTGTATGTGAAGGAGATTAAGAATGTCCTGTAAGTCGAAAATCACTTCCAAAGCTACAAAGTTATCTACACCAACGAGAAAAGTCCTATCAAAAGAAAAAACAGCGTTCAGAAGGAAGTACAAAAGAAGAAAGTAAAGAGCAAATCACCCTCGATTCAAGAGGTAATATATGTGAAAAGGGTACATATTTATTTGTCAATGGTACATTATCACTTAGTAAAAATAGATAAAATGTGGATTACCAACTTCTTTGTTTGCTTAGAACAGATCCAGAGCTTTTTTTGTACAATAAACTATATTAAATTTTCAATACATTACTCATTATTTCAAAAAGGGTTAATGCCGTTTTGACCTCCGATTTGTGACCAACTCATCGTTTTGGCCCCAATTTCCTGTTTGGCCCCCACATTTTTTTATAAGCTTCACCATTATATCCTTATGGCAATTCCGTAACTTAAATGTGTTTTTTTCTCTTTGTCCACCTCACCAAGCAATTTCACGTCACATTTGTCCAAATAAGATCGCCGGAATATGTCGCCGGAAGGCATCTTTTTCAGGCGACCTCCATTTTTTTTAATCTTCTTCTTCTCCAATCATCTCCTCCACCTCCATTCTCTCTCTTTCTCTTTCATGTCTCTCTCTCTCTCTTCCTCTTTTTTTTTCTCTATCTCCTTCCTCTTCTCTCTCTCTCCCCCTCTTCTTTCTCCATTCTCTCTTTTTCTCTTTCATGTCTCTCTCTCTCTCTCTCAAAATCTGGGAGATGATGAAGAAGATGAAGAAAAAAATTGATGAAAAAAAAGTTAAAAAAAAATCTTTACTAAAGACTGATAGATAATGAAAATAAACTAAAAACTGAGAGATGATGAAGGAGGAATCGAAGATGAAAGGAGAAACGAATCTACAGATGATGAAGACACAAATGATGCATTTTAGAGAGAGAAAATCAATGATAATGAAGATATATCTGATTAAAATCGTAAGAGGAAGAAGACGATGCCGATTAAAATGTGAGAATGAAGATGTTTCAAGATGATGATGAAGAAACACTTTAAGTTGGGACGAATTCGACTTCTCTAAGCAGCAGGAGTTCCTTTCAGAGATACAATAATGTAGACTTGATGATGGAGAACCAATAAAGGATAAACGATGGTGGTTTCCGGAGGTGGAATAGGGTTGAAGCAGAGTCGGAGATTCAGTAATGGAGAATCGATGGTGGTTTCAGTTATGATATAGGGTTTCCGATTTAGAGAGAAAATAAAGGATTTCAGTTACGGTTAGGAGATTGGAGAGAGAAAATGTGAGATTAAATAGGAAAGATAATTTGGGGATTGATTTTCAAAAGAGTTGTAATTTTAAAATGTGAAAACGACTACGTAGATTTTTTTCCAATGGGGCCCCTATTTTGTCCGTCGCTTTGGGCCTCTTAGCAACTAGGGTCGGCCTTGTGTGGAGTTCCCTTTTGCTGAAACACGGAGAGGGAGAGACAAGGAGACAGAGACAGAGAAAAAGAGACACAAAAAAAGGAGAGAGAAAGAGAGAGAGAGAGTAATGGCGGTGGTACAAAGAGAAAGATACACAAAAAATAGAAGAGAGAGAGAGAGTGAGAGAGTAGAGGTTGTGGTTAAGAATGAACTTCAACTTCTTTGTTCTTTTTCTTTAGGATCCTAAAGATCACGGATTAAAAGGCCCTAAAGGTCAACAAAAATGAAAATAACCAAACAATAATAAAATTACATCAATAATAATTAAAGTAATAAAAGTGAAATCTTGATTGGCCTTTTCTCTTGTTTTGTAAATTCATCTTCAATCTTCTTGAGATGTTCATCGTAGAAATCAGCAACATTAACTCTTCTTTTCTCATGACCTCTATATCCATTCTTCCATTCTATAACCATATAAAATCACCAAAAAGTGGATTATATCCTTCATCCAAATTTAATTGTTGTAAGGCGATCCATGTAGGAGAGAGAAGACCAAGAAGAATACAAGAAGAAGATAGAATTCACGATCTTGAAAATGATATTACTAGAGTTAAGAGAGAAAGAGAAACATTGTGTAAGATGGATTTAGATTCCATATTTTCTCTCTCTAAAAACCTACAAGATCTTATTATAGATCTAACATATAAACTAAAAGAGGAAGATGCGGAGGAGGGATCCCTCCTCCAGAGAAAACCAAGATCTGGAAAAAAGGTTGAGAGAGAGAGAAGAGAGAAAATGGTTTATTTTTTTTTTTTGTTAGACTGTAATTGTTTGACGACACAGTTTCGAGGATGGGCGGGGGACCTTCATGGGTAACAACTCACACCTTGAAGAGCTCAACAATGTACACACAAACCCCAATTGAAGATGAAATATCAATCCCGAAGGAGGCATCAATACGTGGGAATGCGTGCAATGTGCCACTCGGACATATCCTAAGCCAGCTATAGGGGTTGCGTCTTAGAGTATTGCTCACTTTCGTGTACACTTGCTAAGATAGACGAGCACCCATCCTACAAAAGTATTGACATATGCGCAAGGCCCACGTAGGAAGAGAGACCACCCCTTCTAAATATGCGAAGTTCTCGTCATTTCCATAGAGAAACATAATGCTTACAAGTTACAACCCAGACTTTTGTTTTTCTTATAAATGACATCAACGTTTTGTTCCAGAAATGAATGCAACGACCTCTACCATCACATGTCATCCGAGACTCAAAGGCCTTTATGATCCGGTGTTGGCCCATTGAAATCAACGTATTTGTCGTCCTAACACAACGTCACGACATAAGCTTCACCAAGCTAAGAGGTCATGAAACTGGGCCTATAGGTGTGTGGTCAAACTTAGTAAGTCTTGAAGCATTTTGAATGGATTTAGAGGTCCACCGTCAAGAACAAAACCACGTACATGATTAGCTTGAACATGAGCGCCATAAGCAAGAGAATATATATAACTGCTAGTGCTTCGGCACCACATCTACCCCTATTTCTCAAAGTCTTTGGGCTAAAAATCAACACTAGGAGTTTGTACTATTCTCTCTAACCGAATTTCTCAGCTAAGAAACAGTTCAAAATTATAAAAAAAAAAAGAAGTGGTTTTATGTTGAAAAAACAAGAAGTCTTCTTGAGAAATAATGAATAAGCAGCTAATAAGTAAAATTTGGGTCTTCTTTGGGAGGCTTAAGCATAAGATACAATACTGAAAGACAATAGGTATTGAGTACTAAAACATTTGCAAATTCAAGTATATTTTTACAAATGAAAATAAGGTTGTAAGATCTTATACTAAGGCAGTTAAGTTGATTTAAAACCTAGAAAAATATTTTGTTACTAGAAAAAAAAAAGTGGATCCTGCAATCTGAGAAATTTCAACCCAGGCCAAAGACCCAATTCCAGTTGGTCTTGCTTAAAAGATACCTCAGTGTTTCTTTGACTACGCCCTCGTACTAGTTTTCTTCTGCAATGCAATCTCATTTTAATGGTTTTCGCATCGAAGAAGGAAGAAAATAATTACAGATGGGAAATATGATCATAAACATGGCAACCTTTAAATTCAAGTAATTGCTTATATTATTGATTATAATCATCTTTCTACACTCAGACTCAATAGTTCATATACTTTTAGAAGAATCAAACCTCGATAAAACGAATCAAACCCCAAAAATCAGCTTAAAATGCGAAAAGTTGGGGGTTTATAAAATTGCGATTGTCATCTAGTTTCATTTGCATCTATATACAGTAAACTAACAAAAGGTATGGTTTGTATAAACTTGACTAAGAACAAAGAGTATAGGAGTTCATATGCTTTCTAGTTTTAATCGAGAAGAGAAGAAACAGCCTCTTTGCTTAATGAATCATCTGAAGATCTATTATCTGGAAGGCTAAAGAAATAGCTAGACATGAACTTTCTGAATCTTTTCTTGTATTCCTTTGGGGAGATAACGGTAGGTGTCTCGTTTTTAGGGACAACGAGGGAAGCCTTTACCCATGTTTCGAGATGTTTATCCCAAGTATATTGCCTTAGATAGTCAATAATACCACATACGAGTTCTTTTTTCTCTGTGTCGACACCCACAAGTAAAGAGTAATCCATCACATTAATCGACTGCAAACATAAAGAATAAGAATATATTTAGTTGCGAAATCTAATTTTTTATATATAGTATAATGATGAGAAGCTTTTGGCTTTATACTCACAGTGAGGAAACAAGTATCGTTCCAAATAGCTCGTTGCAAGTTGTGCTTAGTTTTTCCGCTGATAAATAGAGGAGATGCCGTCATATCTTCAGCAAAGTTTCCATCTAAAAATACTTTTCCTTTGCCATCAGTATGTTTAGTGTATCGAGCATGTTGCGTGCCTTTAAGATCATATAGGCGAGTAATATTTCGCCCGTACACAACATTCTCCATGACCATTAGGTCATATTTCATTTCCTTTCCGTTTTTACCCTGCCTTATGGTAACCTACGAGATATAAGCAAAAAATTAGAGAAGAAAAGGGAAATGACAGCAACACGAGGTTGTCAAGGGAAGACTGGAGTCTGAAACTAGAGGGTGAGCGCACCCGTAATATGATATACGTGAATATACATAATGCACAGTGAATTAGTCAATTAAACCAAGAAATAAGCAATAATGGTATCTATCAGGTAAGTATATAGTTAATTGAATGGCTAAACACTAAGGTTTAGGTCATTGGGGGAGGATAAAAAAATTAGAATGATGGGGCACCAAAAATATGAAAATACAGAGTGAAGAATTTTATAGTCGTTTTGGAGGTGCGGGTAGGGACTTTGAAAATATCACATCAGAATTCCAGTGAATTAAAAACATAAAACAAAGGATAAGTGAAACTAACCTGATAGATCCCTAGTATTTTTGCAAGGCACGTCTGGCTCCCTGAGGTAATAGAATCCTCAACATACTTGAAATAGTCTGGGGCAAACTTCCAAAATGAATCAATTTCTGTTTTCTTGATTTGCTTTACAATAAATCGGTCATCTTGTGTCTTTATAAACAAAGATCCACTCTTTCCACCTTGAGCATCCCAGTTCTTACAACGGCTAAGAGAAGAGATATAATCGAGCTCATCTGGACAGCACTTTTTACGAAGAGCACGGAACTGTTCTTCATATAGACAAACTACAGAAAATTTACTTTTGCCAGAAAGCTTTCCAGTCCCTAGATGAATCTCTGGATGCAATGCCTCTGCGGATGACAGAATATCACTCACTTTTGACCCATCAAAAAGTGAGGGAAAATCTACTGATGAAACACTTTCTACTGAAGATATTCCCGAATCTGCAGAACTAGTTGAAGACCAATTTGACAACACTGCAGAGCCTTCAGAAGCCAAATACTGTGGATAATATATTGCCTTGTTATGATGTTCTCTCTCTTTTCTTTGCTCAATCAAATGTTCAGTTGAACCATGTTGATTTTGCAAAATAGCTAGAGCACAGGCAATTATGCTTGTGGGTTCATCTTCGTAAAGTGCCACAACATTGCCATCAGAGCCAACTGGAATGTACAATCTGGATCCTTCCTCAACAATCAGTCGATTCGCTAATCGCAGAAATTCAGTAGCATAGGTTGTAATGAATTCAAATTTCTGGGGGTTACCCCTGCGAATATCTTCCCAGAATGTCTTACAGATTTTTGAAAAGGGGGTCCAGATCCATCCCTCACCACCATCTAAGTTGGATGTTAGCATTTGAGATATAATCATGTCTGTTTCCAGTAGCTTAACCCCAGGCTTTGATGATATACCACCCACAACTGAACCAAGATCTAAGTTGGTAACAGCGTCAGAACTGGCCAATGTCTCCTCTTGGCAATTTTCAAAATGTGGAGGGGTAGAGGGTCGTGATAGTTCCGTACTGGAGTCTTGACCTAGAACGCAATCATTCAACATTTCGGTAGTTGAGGCAGTTAAGCTTCCCGTGGGACTATAATTATCCCCAGTAACAGAACTATCTAATGCGGTGTTTGGATCATATTCCAAAGTGTGATTCTCATCGTGCAATTCTGAATCTTGCAATTCATTAACAGAGTTGCCCTTTCCTATGGTATGTACTTCACTAAGATTTATTTCTATATCAGCCTTATCATAGCCACTATTTGTAATGACATCATTATCAGACACAATATCAGTCATGGTATCAACAGGAGTAGTGCTTGTTCCATCAGAAATTTCCTTACCATATTCCAGAGTATTTATTCTTTCTTCAGTTCTTCCACCAGCAGTGGCGTCTTTTTCCAGAATATTACCATTGTTAAGTATTCCAGTATCAGAAGACTGAAGAAAATGCAAGCGCCTGTCCCAAATATATGATTCAAGTACAAGCTCCTGTAACAGACGATTCAATAACAGAATCGCATGCGTATTCGTACCCAAAGCTTCCTTCTCACCATGAACCTTCTGAATCTGAGCCTGATATGTTAGAAAATCAGAAAAAAGAACATGATTTCAGCAACAAGAAAGCTGCTAAATTGAACTGGAGAAAGTGATAGAACAAAACATCTAGAAACATTAAAGACACGAGGAATTTAAGATTGTGATGTCACTACTACTACTTGAACAAATTTAGAATTCCTGAATACAAGTAAAGGTGAGACAAGGAAAAACAAGGCAGAACATGAGCTTGTATTGATAGAGAAATGCACAAGGTTGCTTGGTTCTTCACAATTCTATCATAGGGAAAATCATTATCATCCTTTTCCGAATAAAGAGTATAATGGCCAACATAATAAGGCACACTATTGCTTAGAAGCTCTTTTTTTTAGATTGTGCCCCAAGTTACTAGTACAAGAATGTAAAAGAGAATAAAAAGGCAAATCTAAAGCAGGACGAACAGAAGAAGTTAATACAAGCAAACTGCTAACCTCAAAATGGGATTTCTCTTGCTTTAGCATCTCCTTATATTCTGAGAGTTGTTTGACTGGGCCTGAACTATTTGATGATGAGTGTGAAAGAGAATTGTAATGCTCTTTCTTCTGCAAAGCCATTCCAACCTCAGTAAACAGTAAGCTTGCCTTTTTTAGCACCTTGAGAAAGTTAAAGAAATGGTCAGTTGCAATGAAGCGGCAAAAGAGAAGTTATCGATGAATCGTTTATAGCATACATACCATGTTTACTTCTTCCTTCATCCAATCTTGTCCATTCTGATTATTAAACTTCAAAACAGACGGTGGCATAGACACATTGTATATGTCCACCAAAGAGTATCTGAATATGGAAACCATGGGTCCCAATCTGCACATATATAAGACGGATAAATATGGTTAAAACTCTATTTATGAAATTATAATGCCTCTACAAACAGATGAAAGTCAGAACATTAGACGTACCCATAAAACCAGAGATAATCCCTGTGCTGCCCACAACATGATAACTTATTAGAAATCGAATGACTTAAGAAGCTAAGTTCCAGGAATTTCCCAAATGACAGACAACGGGCTGCAGTGGACATCACTACTCTCCGACTAGATCTCTCACATCTTAAACATCGGCTCCACATCCAAAGTTCTCCTTCAGCTTCACCAGGCAAATTTTTAGACAGCTTTTTAACCCGTATTTCAAGCTTCCCATCTTGATGCATATAATGGTAAAAATGAACTCCTGGGGGTTCACCACATGCAGAGCATCGATGCATCTTCCAGTAAAAGAAAAGTTTGTCAGTACACACTACAAACTTCATGTTAAAGGCACAAAATTTGAAATAAGAGCTACAAATAGCTAAACAGATTACTGCGAGGACAAATAAATAGAATAATGAAAATGAAATAAAGAATTTCGACAAACCTGATTCAGTAAGCCATTGCACAAGAACTGTTCGAGGGACACATCAAAATTCCTGTAGTACTGAATACGAGAAATATGGATTTGCTCGCAGATAGTTCCTTTTAATAGGTTCCGACTTGACATTAAAAACAATATGTTCTGGGCATCTAACACTGTAATGATGTCATTATTAAGCTGGACTTGGTTTTCATTATTAACATCACATTTGCTTTGTTCTGATAGTGCACCATTGACACCTGACGATGACTTAGCTTGTTCACCATTCGGCAACTGTAGGCTATCTTCTTTATCTTTAGCTTCAACCTCGCAAGATGGGTGTACTTCAATAGATGTGAAGATGGGCAAGTCAACTGCACTTTGTGAACCTGATTCCTTTTCCTTCAAGCCAGAGTATTTAGAAAAGGATCCTAGAGAGGCAGAGGAAATGAGAGGTAAGCTGTCTTCGATAACCTTCTTAAGAGAGGTTGAGATCAACGATAACAACTGTCCCTGCAGAATGGTTGGTCCAATTGGTGCATGAGATATCTTTGGTCTGTTTGCAAAAGCATGATAGTGAATATTGATGCCGTCAGCATCATTCTCATGTGACATCATATCAGGACTCAAGCCAGATAGCGAAGAACTTCCATCTAACTCTGAGGTCAAACTGCAGTTGCTTACTTCAGAAGCAAAATTTTCTAAAAGACCATCAGAAATTGGAATATCTATATAACATGAAGATGTATTTTCAACAAAGGGAGCCTTCACAGGATAATCGTTTGCATTAGCCAAAGTACCAAAACCAACATTTGGTAGTTGTTTATCTTTAGAAAAAACATCAACCTCGGTAGGCTGAATGGTCGAGAATATCGCCCTCTCGTCTACAAGAAAAGAAGTCTCAAGAATTAAATGATAGGCTACGATAACTGCAGAAGGCATCAGATGCTTAACCTTCTTTAATTCATCAGTATGAGCTCCCATCAGTAAAACCTGCAATACGAAAACTGTTAAAATCTTCACTCCATAACACAAACTGCAAACAACCGAAGCGATTATGACATGTATAGAGTGAACTCACTGTACAACAGGAAGATCTCGGACAGCCCTCAAGAAACATCAAAGTCTTAATTGGCTTCTTACCACCATCCTTGGAAATGTTGTGTTCCTCTACAAACTTTTCAAAATGGAAGACATCGCATTGCTTGAGCTTCTGGTTTAGCAAACTATTAGCAGATGAGAAAATCTCTGAACCAGTACAACGAGCGATCCTTTCTAAGCGATGGGGCTTCATGTCAATGACCAGAGTTATTCCTTTATCAATGAGAGACTCTTGCATCTCACGGGGAACTGATTTCTCCATTAGAACAACATTTGGATGGGACATATTTATCATGTCACTGACATTCTTAAGATTATCCTTCTCTTGCTATGACACCAAAGAAAATGCATTAGTTTATTGAAAAAGGTACATATATGCATGACTACTAGAACTGCAAAACATTTTACCTGTTCCATTGAATTAAATGACGATAACCCACTTGAGCTCTCCCCAAGCTTCCACTCAATCAACAAAAGTCTGGGGTTCTTGTGCTTGGTCTGCATGCGTTTGTGTATAGTATTCTTTTTAAAAACCATACCCTTGATCAAATGACTGCAAAATAACATGATTTATCTCAAATCCGAGGTGGCACAATATTTTCGCTACTATCCACTCAATGGCTTATTAAACACCTAATAGGCGCCTTATGGTACCAAAACATTCCAAATGAGTGGCTTATCAAGATTGAGTATAAAAAAGAGTAAACAACTCCATACGAAGTGCAAACAAAATTTCAAACTGTTTCAGTCTGGTGTTCTTAATATGTATGTGTGACCATCGATTTAATATTTACCTGTCGCTAGGAGAACCAGTTGCAATGCATTTAACTTTAACAAAGCCCTCTGGATTCATTGTTCTCCGCCCGACAGCTTCACCCTTAACAAGTAATGCCGCTTCCCAAGCTAAAGAAGTAATAATGTCCGCCCAATTTTCACCAGAATTTGCTGATAAGGAAATGCATGCTGATGTAAGAAGTCGAGAAATGTAGCTCTTGAATACCCCATTCCTTGCCTCTTCCATTGTCCTCCAACGCTGCTCTTTAAACATGAAGCTATCACTAGGTTCTTCACACAACTCACTAAGTGAACTGGGTTTTTCTCGTGTTGTAACTTCAACATCCTCTTTATCGTCATCATTATTAACAACACTGCCCTCCATGTTATCTTCAGGAGGTGACCAGATAGAAGGATCTGAATCAATTTCGGAAAGAGATCGTTTCATTTCGCCCTCAAACAACGATAGCAATTCTCTATTTTTAGCAGTGTTCTCCTTTCCTTCTATTGATCTGCTCATATTATTAATAAGGTTATCTTCAATTAATTCAACCGCTACAGTATCCGATTCATCAGTTTCCTTTGCTAGACTCAGAAAGCTAGTCTTGAGATCCTCTTGCCCAGTATCCGCGTTTAGATCATTACTACGAAACAAGAACAGAAGATGGGTAATTAATGAGAGCTTAAAAATTGTCCATAAACTGAACTAGGGTTGCAAATTATAACTCACTTGTCTGCGACATCTAATTCACCATAAAGGTCACCTAAACAAATACATTAGAAGAAAGAGTTAGAACTGCGGCGCTCTTTGAGGGAACAAGAACAATATTATGTAATATAAATTGATCAAGAGAAATCACTCTGAAATAGAGCAAGATTAGAGAAATTACTGCAGCTTGAGACAAAGCTATCGTTGCTTTTCACGGAAATACAAGGACTAATCAATGGTGTTTGGTAAGGAGTCAATCCGTCCTCTCCTGGTGATGCTTCAATGTACTTCTCCTCCTTGCAGCATTTATAGGGAAACGAGAGACCTTCGGAATCCAAACCCGAATACGTTTCTTTATTGCTGCCCTCTTCGCCACTATCCAACTTAGCGAATTGGGCGCGGCAAGTATAACACATCGAGTACATCGGATTCTATAGAAATCCAACCTGGAATGCCTAATAAATAACGCCCCAAAATTAGGGTTTAAGAATCATTAACTCTTGGATATTTAGCTTTACAATTCGAAAAAACTAGCACTTAATAACTTTCATAAATACTATATCTTCAAAACTCAAAAACCAGAAAAAAAACCCTAAAACCACCAAAATTGTCAGATGAAAAAGTAAGTCTATCTGGTTTTGGTCAATCAGGACAAGAGAAGTTTAGATTTGAAAAATTACAAGAATTTTAACCAGAACTAGTTTTTTTTTTTTTTTTTTTGAAAAATAACAGAATCTAACTAGGGAAATGATAGAATCAGTCCAATTCAATAACTTCAAATTAGACCAAGTTAGAGAAGAATATGACTCTGAATCGGTCAAAAAACAACTTGAAAACTTCTCTCTAGAAAATCAGATGATCAAACAGTAAAAATCTTTCGATTATACGAATAACACAAAAATATCAAATCAAGATTAGTATATCAGAGGATCGAAGAAATACTGATAAACCCTAATAAAGAGAGAGACAGAGAGGTTTATATGCTGATTAACAGTAACTACTCAAAGGAACGGATAAAATATACCATAAATGAAGATTACTAAAATCAGAAGAAGAAGAAGAAGATTTATACAGAATCAAGTAATATATCATCCAACATTAAGAAAGTATATCCAAAATCGATTAAAACAGAAACAAATAAAGAAACACAAAACTGAAGAATTCTTAATAAATTTGAAAAGAAGGAAAGAATCAAACAAGGAATAAGTATTAAACTTACAAATTGAAGTAATGAACGGCTATGATTATATTTTCTTGAAAAAAATATCTAAATTTGTTAGTAGATGAGGTTTCTTCTTAGTTCTTGTGAAGCAAGCAAGAAAATAATAATTTCTGACTTTCTCTCTCTAAAAATATACTCTCTTTCTCTCTCTACAGAAACGAATGAAGAAATGAATTGAGGAAGGAAGGGAGAGAAAAAAAAAGGGAAAGAAGGAAAAATTAAAAGAGAAAAGCGTTTGGTGGGGCCGCTTACTCTACCTATATTAATTTTGATTTGATACTTATTTTTGTATGTAAAGAAAAGGGGAAAAATGTATTTTTGGGAGTTTATGCAAAACTTTCTTGATACTTATTTTTGGATGTAAAGAAAGCGGGGAGATAGTTTAGCATTATTATTGTTTTAGACGCTATCTCTAAACATGTCGCCCGACTTTTTATACTCCATTTATTATTGTTGTATTCTGGATACCTTAAGTTTTTGATATTATTTTCTTTTGTTTCCTTTAGCTTAAATTAGCTATTATTTTATTGAGAGAGATGGAGATTTTAATTTCTTTTTTTAACTCTTGAAATTTCTTTTATTTCATTTTTTCTTAAATTAATTTTTTTTCTTCTAATGACACGATTTTTTTTTTCTTTATATAAGTTGTTTTATTTCTAAGAAGGACTACATTTTAAATTTTAGGAATGGCTTCTAGACAATATCCTTTATTAAAAAAGGATGTTTGTCCCAGTCAGCGTTTCCCTTCTGTTTTATTATATAGATAATTTATGTTTATATTATCAATATAAACAGTGTTTCAATCATATTTTTCATCTTTGTTAATGACTCTTCCACGAACTGAGGAATCGTTGTTTTATTTGTTTGTTTATCTAAATCGAACAAGTTGAGCTATTAGTATGCTCATTTTTCGAAGTCATCATCGCGAAAGTATAACATTTTTATTCTTATGTCGAGATGTCTAATCTTGCTAGACTTGATTTTACAGCAACAGACATAACGAGAAAGAATTACATAAATGGATCATGAAAGCAAGATTAACTCCAAGATATAAAGGATTTCTGAATCCTATTATTATTGAAGGGAATAATGTAGACGATATGTCATACTTTAAGTTCCTAACCATGTCACATACACAATGACCTGAAGTCAAAATATTTGTATGTGGAAGAACTAACCGTTAATCTTATGGGATATCTTGAAGATAGGTATGATCACATGTAGATGATCCTCCTTCCAAACACCCGAAATGTTTTAAAAATCTCCGGCTACAAGATTTTACTTTTGTTTCTACATATAATTTTGGTCTTTGTAAAACTATCTCAAGACTAAAAGTAAGTGAACATCATTAGTAATGAACAAATGATCGATAAAACGTTGAGTGTTTCATGCTTCAGATTTAGTCCTGCAGTCACAATACCGAGAGCGACGTTTCTCTAAATATTCTTAATTACTCACCTCTTTTTGGTCACTGAACAAAACAATCAGTTGCTGTTACAAAATCATGAATCTCAACCTATTGGGTCTGCACCTGTGCCTGAGGCACATTCAGTGTTGTCTGATGATCATGGAAGAAAACAAGATTTAAAAAAAAATATTTCTAGAAGAACCCACCAACGTGCATCCCACATGAACAAATGAGACAGAAATAATAGACAAACTCCTTACCACTGAAAGTGGAAAAAGGGAGAAAAATCGAAAAGTAATGCAGTAAGAAAACCTGGTCAAGTAAAGGTAAGACGCGTATCCTCCCGAAATTCGTAAAGAAATACGTTATTGCCGTGGCATAGAAGGTTATTAGTCTCGTATCTATCATACAGAGAAACACTTGGCTGACCTATATCAAACATCTTTAAAGTCTAAAGCTGCCACAAAGATGAATCATATAGAACTTGATTTACCACTGGAGATTATCTATCTGAAGGAGTCAATCAACTAATGATATATTTAACTTTTCTGACTACTGAATTAAGTCATCTAACAATTATACTGTTTTAATGTAATATGTAAAATAACTTGTATTTGTAAGATATTAGATAATAGTTTATGCATAGTTGTAATAGTTATGTTCACATTATTAATATAAATAGTGTTAGAATTAATTCTCTTCATCTTCGTTAATTAAATTTCTTCCCGGACAAATTGATTAGAAACATATTTTTTGTTTTTAAAATTGGAATTTATATACTAATTCTAAAGATAAAGGTTATTAATCTCACACTAGAATGATATATTTTTCTGTCAAATAATTATAAGAATTTGATTGATGGTGATGACATAAACTCCAAAACACTGATGGTCCCAGGTTCGATTTTCGGAGGAGGATGAATCTATGGTTATTAAATTTGAGTTATTAAAGGTATAAATATGTAATAAGTTTGTCGGACTTTAGGCCTCTTTCATGTTGTTGGGTTTTATGCCTCTTTCATGGTTGGTTTCACTTAGACAATTATTGTGCTTATCACATCTTCATGATGTATCAATGCTTGTAACGACTAACGTTGATTGTAGTCAACTTTTCAAAAAAAAAAAAAAAAAAAAATTATAGGAATTTTTGAATAATTTTATTTTATTTCAAAATAGCTTATGTTATTGATTTAGCACCAAAAATTATAAATTTATCTATATTGTTGAATGCTTCTGTAGAAAGTCTATCTGTTTTACATCCCGACTATGTAATACTCTTAGAGCATCTCCAATGCAACACTCAACTTGAAAAAATCAAAGTGACACATAGGATCACTTGAGTTTTTAGCAAAACACTCTCCAATGCCACACTCAACTTGAATCTTAATATGATGTGGCAACAATAAATGTTGAGATACTCAAAAGAAAACTCAACAAATGGGGTTTCCTTTGAGTATCTCAATTGACCCACATCATTTTATATATTGAAATAAAAATGAAGAGTAAATCTAAAGTAAGTGTTTGGGTTTTGAGTGTTACATTGGAGAAGTATTTTGAGTCGGGAATCTCAATAGTGCCAACTCTGAAAGAGAATCTCAATTCATACTTGACACATTATGTTAATTGAGATTTTGTTGAGGGTTGCATTGGAGGTGCTCTTATAATTAAGAATAGGGTTATTTCCCAAATAGCCCCCAAATTTATGACCAACTTCCTGTCTAGCCTCCCACTTTATCAAAAATGCCCAGATGACCCCCCTTTTCAGTTACAGTTATAGTTAACTAGTCATCACCTCTCTCCTCCATCTCATCACTTCTCTTTGCTATCTCATCTTCTCGCCACCTCATCATCTTCACCGGCAAAGGTCACCAACCGACTAATTTTCCGGCCGACGACCTTCAAACATTAAAAAAAGTCAACTCTCCTCTCTCTCTCTCTCTCTAAAAAAAAAGCTTTTCTTTTATTTCATATCTCCTCTCTCCACAAAAAAAAAAAATAGTATAATAACTCCATTAACCGAGAATCCCACCGGTATATAACCAAGAATTCATCATCAAGACAAAAAGAAAACCTCTTATACGAAATTATCAGGAAGTAATCCCATCAATGTGCAAGAAAAATATCAAATGAACAACAAAATGATCAATGAGACCTATCTGTGACTCAACAAAACCCTATTTTGTGTAATACTCTAGAAGATTAGAATCAAAATCAAACACTGAACTTTCACAAAATTAAAGCCCCAAATTTCTCCGAATAACAATGAGGAAATCAAGTTGAATTAGAAGCTATAATCAAACCCTAGAAAAGAAAAAAAGATATTCATTTATTTAAACAGAGATTTCGTATAAAGAACTAACCAAGAGGAGATTGGAAGCACTGATCGAACAACCTTACGAGCTCGTTTAGAGATCTTCCTGAAAACATTTTGAACAAATCGAATTAATAAATCCAAACTTCGATCTTCATCTTCTTCATCGTCATCGTCCTCTGTCGAAGGTTAGTGCAACTTGCACAAATGTCCACATCAGCAATTAGGTCATAATTTCTAGCAATTTAGTTTATCCATTCCTTTGTGGGTCTATGTCTATTTAGTGGAGTCATGAGTGCCAGTCAAGTTTTAGAGTAGTTGAGTAGTGGCTAATATTAGCGGAGAAAGTAACTAAGTGGGGGCAAATTCAGTTGAGTTTTCTTCTCTATTTAAAGGAGTCTAGTTGTTTAGTTTATGCACTGAAACTAACTCTGAAATTTGAGTTATCAGTCAAGATTGTGAGTAAGAATTCTTCCTTGAAACTAATTAGTCTTCTATAACTATTAGTTCAATTTTTGTTACATGGTATCAGAGCCACGTAGGAAGCAGTGAAGTTTTCTTTTAACATTCAGTTTGAAGGTTGAGTAGAACCTGTTTGAGAAAAGTTCTAAGAGAAAATTTCCAATTATTTTTCTGGTGTGTTATGATGGACACGAATGGTGCTGGAAATGATTCGACCCAATTCGGTGTGGAGAAGCTTACAACCTCAAATTACAAGTATTGGAAGCTATGCACGCAACCATATCTCCAAGGTCAAGATCTTTGAGATCTTGTTTCAGGTGTTGATTCTGATGTTCCCGATGAAACTCCAGAGAATTCAGAACTACGACGAAAATGGAAGATCAAATGTGGGAAAACACTATTTGCTTTAAGGGAGTCCATCAGGAAAGACATGATTGATCATGTTCGTGATATTGATTCAACAAAACAAATCTGGGAGACGCTTGAAAGATTATTTGCTAGAAAGAACACAGCAAGGTTGCAACTACTGGAAAATGAATTTGCAATCCTGAATCAAGGTAATATGACAATTTCAGAGTATTTTCTTAAAATGAAGAATGTCTCTCAGAAATTTCAGAGTTAGATATGGATAAGCCAGTGAGTGGAGCTCGACTACGACGAAGTCTTATTCGAGGCTTGAGGAAGGAGTATATTCCGTTCATCACCTCTTTACAAGGATGGACAAGTCAACCCACCATTATCGAACTAGAAAATCTGCTAACTAACCAAAAAGCTTTGGTTAAACAAATGTCAGAAAAATTCATGTCTTATAATGATGATGTTTTGTTTACCAAAGGGAAGGAAAAGAAACAAGGAGGAGCTGATACAAATTCTGCAACACACACACATATAGAGAAGAAAGCAGGAAGTGGTCCTAAATCTTTCAGATGCTATAGATGCGGTAAGCTTGGCCACATCAAAAGAAATTATCGTGTGAAACTGATGGATGGGAATATAAGCCAAACTTATGATAATGAAGACACAAACCTAAAGGAGTGGGATAATTGTTTTGCTTCAATGTTAATTGAAAAGCAAAGTGATGTTGCTACTAGCTCTTGTTCAAATGGAGGTTCAATTATTCCAAATACCTCAATTGATTACGAGGGTGATTGGATTATTGATTCAGGTTGCTCACACAATTTAACTGGAAACGTCTCATTATTTTCTAATCATCGTAAATATGACGGAGACCGGTTAATTTTCACAGCAGATGATTTTGTCCACCTTGTGGAGAAGGAAGTAGTGTCAAGGTCAAAGTAAACGACTCAAGAATCGGAGAGGTCACTTTAAACAGCGTGTACCATGTACCTGGTGTGAACAAGAACCTAGTTTCAGTTTCCCAGATTACGAAATCTGGGAAATATGTTCTATTCGGTCCAGCTGATGTGAAGGTATTCGAAAATCTGAAGCATGTGGAAGGTGATGTACTCTTTCAAGGGGGTAAAGAAACACTCCTTGTTTCTGATGTCAGCAAGTGAAGCCTACATAGAAAAAACAAGTGAAAACGACAATGCAGCTATTTGGCACGGCAGGTTAAGTCATGTTGGTTACAAGTTGTTAAAAGAAATCTCCTCGAAAAAGCTTATCGATGGTGTTCCTTCGCTGAAAGACATAAATGAAGCAGTCATTTGCCAAGGTTGTTAGTATGGCAAATCCCATCATCTGCCATTTGAAAGGTCGCAAAATCGAAGATCAGTGCCATTTGAGTTAATCCACTCAGATGTGATGGGACCAACAAAAACAACAAGCTACAGTGGTTTTCGCTACATACTAGTGATCGTAGATGACTTTTCCAGGTACACATGGCTTTACTTTATGAAAGACAAAAGTGAAGTTCTTTCCTGTTTTATTGAATGTAAAGAAATGGTAGAAAAGGAGCACGGTATGAAACTTAAATGTTTAAGGATTGATAATGGCAGTGAGTACATGTCAGATGACTTCTTTGAATTTTGTCATAAGCATGGCATTCAACGACAAATGACATGTCCAAATACGCCACAACAAAATGGTGTTGCAGAAAGAAAGCTAACTCATCTTGCTGGAATGAATATGTGTTGGATACATGAAAAAAAATCTTCCTCGTGAACTATGGGTGGAGGAGATGCGATGCGCCTGCCATGTGATAAATCGACTACCTCCATGGAACGGTGAGTATAATTCTCCATTTGAATGTTTACACAAAGTTAAACCAAATGCAAATTACTTTCGGGTATTTGGTTCTATTTGCTATGTTCATGTTCCTAAAAGCACTAGAACCAAACTAGACCCAAAAGCTAGAAAATGCATTTTTATTGGTTATAATACATTTCGAAAGGGATGGAGGTGTATGGATCCTGAGACGAACAAATATATTACTTCTAGAGATGTCGTATTTGATGAGGTATCGTCACATTACATAGTTCCAAAATTCAACGCTAACAATAATCTTGAAGAAGATGACGTTCTAGTTGCAGATAAGGAAGCTTGGAAGAAACACAAACAACAACTAAAATTAGTGCATCGTCCATTAGAGTGCCTAGAGACAAGGGGAGGGATCATCCCTCACCAGAAACGCTACTTCCCAGAAATTCAGATAATGGTGATGATGAAATGCTGAGAAATTCAACAAGGAAGAAGAAGCAACTTGAGTTTCTAAAAGATTATAAAGTCGATTTAAATCATTGTACAGTGGCTTCTTGTTTCCTTGCTGGACCACTAGACAATGAACCAACATGATATGATGAAGCAAAAGGTATTCCAGAATGGGAAGAAGCCATGTTCGAGGAAATGAAAGCACTGCAGAAAAGCGAGACATGGGAATTAGTTCCAAGGCCTCAAGGAATTCACCGGTAACTTGCAAATGGGTCTACAAATTAAAGAGAAAATCAGATGGGTCAATTGAAAATTTTAAAGCTCGTTTAGTAGCACGGGGATTTACTCAAGGATATAGATTGGATTACGAAGAAACATTCAGCCCGGTTGCCAAAATGGTTACAGTCAGAACCATAATATCTTTAGCTGCTTGTAAAAGATGGAATCTATGGCAATTCGATATACGTAATGCTTTCCTTTATGGAGAAATTGATCGAGATGTGTTTATGAACCAGCCACATGGTTTCACGTCTAAGGAGTTTCCAGATCACGTATGACGACTAAAAAAGGCGCTATATGGACTTAAACAAGCCCCGCGAGCCTGGTACAGTAAAATTGTTGAATGTCTTGTATTTTGTGGTTTCCAAGTTTCAAATTCAGATTCTAGTTTGTTTGTTTGTTAAAAGACACTTGGGAATCAATGTGGTAGTTCTTTTGTATGTAGACGACATGATCATTACGGGTGATAATGCAACTGAAGTTTCATCACTATGTGATGATTTATTTGTTCGTTTTGAGATGAAAAATCTTGGTGAAGCTAGATGCTTTCTTGGCTTAGAAATCGAAAAGGCAAGTGATGGATATTTCTTATCTCAAAAGAGATATGCAAATAGCTTAGTGCATTGTTTTGGCATGGAAGAAGCAAAATCAGCAAGTACCCCAATGGAGCCTTATCTCAAACTAAGAAAAGATGTTGGTGCTGAAGTGAAAAACATGTTACAACTCAGGCAGATTGTGGGTAGTTTAATTTATCTAACTATCACAAGACCTGATATTATCTATTCAGTAGGTGTTGTTTCTCAATTCATGGCAAACCCATGAATCCCTCACTTAGATGCTGCAAAAAGAATCTTACGGTATGTGAAAAACACTGTTGAGGTTGGATTGTTGTATAAAAGGAATGCTGAATTTCTGTTAAGTGGATTCACAGACGCAGATTGGGCTGGTGATTTAGAAGATCGAAGATCAACTACGAGATACTGTTTTAACACAGGATCTGTAGAAGTTTCATGGTGCAGTAAAAAACAATCAACTGTAGCCTTTTCCAGCACAGAGGCGGAGTATAATGCTGCATCTATGGCGACTCAAGAATGTATTTGGTTGAAACGGTTGGCAAATGAAATCTACACTAAAGTGGACTATGCAATAGTTGTATATTGTGACAATGAAAGTGCCATCAAGTTAGCGTCAAATCCAGTATTTCATGCCCGTACTAAGCACATTGAAGTTCATCATTATTTTATTCGTGAAAAAAATACTCAGTCAAGAAATTAAATTAGAGAAGGTTCGAACCAAAGGTCAAGTGGCAAATATCTTCACCAAGGCACTTGGGAGATCGCAGTTTGAACTCTTAAGTAAGATCGCAGTTTAAACTCCACTAAATAAAACAGAAACTTACAGAGACGCATTAGGTTTGATTGATCGCAAGCTTGCACTAAGGGGGAGTGTCGAAGGTTAGTACAACTTGCACAAATGTCCACATCAACAATTAGTTCCAAATTTCTAGCAATTTAGTTTAGCTATTCCTTTGTGGGTCTATGTAAGTTTCTATTTTATTTAGTGGAGTCATGAGTGTCAGTCAAGTTTTAGAGTAGTTGAGTAGTGGCTAATATTAGTGGAGAAAGTGACTAAGTGGGGGCAAATTCAGTTGAGTTTTCTTCTCTAGTTAAAGGAGTCTAGTTGTTTGGTTTATGTACTGAGTTTTATTTGGTTATCAATAGAATTTGAGTTCTCAGTCAAGATTGTGAGCAAGAATTCTTCCTTCAAACTAATTAGTCTTCTATAACTATTAGTTCAATTTCTGTTACATCCTCCTCATCTAGGTCGTCATTTCCATCAAAATTAAAGTTTTCGATACTAGCACCGCTCCAATTCTGAGTATCTCCGCTCCAATTTCGAACCATAACCCTAGACGTTGCCGTGAAGTGTTTTCAAGGTCGTCTTTCGCCTCCGAGCTTGTTAGAGAAATTTGGAGGATTAGAATATTTATCTATTGCTAACGTTCGGGTTTCATCTCTTGAGAGATTTCCTCGTCTTCCAAATCGTTAGAAACTTATTCTTTCTGATAATCGAATCGCTGGTGGTTTAGAGTTTCTTGTTGAGGCAGGTTTGGATTCATTACAAGACCTTAATTTTATCTTGTTACCAGATCCAAATTATTGAAGATTTATCGCCTTTAGCACAGTTGAAACTTGTATCTTTGGATCTATACGAGTGTCCTGTTAGGATAAAAGATTATCGATCTAGGGTTTTTGGTATGATAAGATCGCTTAAGTACTTGGATATGATGGATGCGGATGAAACTGAACCACTAGACACTGTCTTTAGCTTGCTTATGGATTTCTCTTTTTCTCGATTTCTTCAAAGATGTTAATGAACTTAAACTAGTAGTTTAATCAACTGATGATTTTCCATTAATGTAATCAAATGCTTCATTCATGAAAACATTTTCTTTGTTGATTTGAAGAGAAAGTCTACTTGGATCAAAATCTGATCTTCTAGCTGATGAACCTCTTGTTGGTGTACCGGGGAAAGATCTTGATTTTGTACTATTATCATTTACCCTGAAATGGAATAATACCCATTACCCCAAAACCTGAAATTGAAGAATACCCATTACCCAAAACTCAGAGTTTCATCAAAGATGGAGAGAGAAATTAGAGGGAGAGATGAAAATTACCATTGTTTGGAAGATTGAGTACTGGAACTTGTGTTAGGAATATTTTCTTTTCTCCTCTCTCTAGATCTGATTAGAGAGAGAAAGGAGAGAAGGAAAAAATATTTTTTTAGAGAGAGAGGAGAGAGAAAAAGATAATTTCTTTTTTATGCTTAATGGTCGTTTGCCGAAAAATTGGTCGGCCGATGACTTTCGCCGGTGAAGTGGTGAGAAGATGAGGTGGCAGAGAGAGACAATCAGATGAAGAAGAAAGAAGTGATGACTAGTTAACGGAGTTATAACAGTGACTGAAAAGGAAGCCATCTGGACATTTTTGATTAAGTATGGGGCTAGGTATAAGGGTGGTCACAAAGTTGGGGTCTATAACCCTTAATCAACAATAAATAATTGGGTTCATATAGACAATTTTAGCATGTAGCTCAAAATGTCCTTGAACATATTTTCTTTTCTTGGAATTGGCGATGGTTCTACTTAACTAGGGGTGGGAATTGGGCGGGTATGGGCGTCCATGGGCACTTGAAGCATCGGGCTGGGCGGGTCGGGCACAAAATTTTCAATGGCTATTAGGGTAAGCGGATTAATTGGGCGGGCAATTTTGAAATTCGCCTTGCTCATTACCCGCCCAATCCCATTAAGAAGTTCGGGTAATTCGGGTATGGGCGGGCGGGTAGCGGGTAATCTCATGACTTGAAAAAAAAAATCACTTTTCATCTTTTTTTATAAAATCTGGAAACACCTTTCCTGATTCTAAAGAGACAATGTGAGATTAAAACTAGACGTTATTTGTGTTGTTCCTTTTAGGAATTTAATCTCACATTGAAAACTAATGAAGAATTCTCATGAGATATAATATAAACTTACCCCACTCTTATTCCCCTCAAAGCCAAAGACTACTTCAGTATTCTACTAAAAATTCTCTTGGGCCATTGCAAAGCAATATATTGGGTTCGTGTGATTTCCCTTAAGCATATTGTTTACCATCTTAACTAAGCCTAGCAACGTAGACAGCTGGGGCTTCATCAACCCATAAAGTTGATGTAATTTGGTTGGTTATCATTGGGTGAGGTTAAGTGGGTGCGGGCATGGGCGGGTGCGCGGGTAGAGGTTTTAAACCATGCCCGCGCACTAAAATTTGGCGGACTGGGCGGGTTGTGCCCGAGACGGGCGCGAGCGTCCATGGTCATCGTTGGGCTCGGGTGCCCGTGGGCGGGTTCGGGCTCATGGGCAAAATTCCCACCCCTATACTTAACACTCTTTGTTGCAATTATCCTCATATAATCATTTAAGAGCAACTAGTTTATTGCATTGTTTTCAACAAAAGAAAAATCTAGACTATTGCATTGAAGGTCTTTTTTTTTTTTTTTTTTTTTGTTAAGGGTCATTGAAGGTGATTTGTGTTATTTATTATTAAATTTTCTAAAAGTAAGTGTGTGTTTTAATGATGCCTATTTGTATCTATAGCATAAAACATACTTTGACATCTCCTACTTTGACATCTCCTACTGCTTGAAAGAAACCACATTTAAGATTAGAAATCACAATTATTTTCCACGACAATCTATGCGAGATTTCTTTGAAATAATTAAGTTTCCCGATAGAAAAAAAAATATGTACGTATCGGTCTCATTTAATGCGTATATGTAAGTTTGTATAAGTTGCAATTTATAAAAATAGCTAGAAACACCAAATTTATTTATTTTCAACAAAAAAACTCTAGGTTGTGCAATGTCTATTGGCACCCCCGTCATCAATTTAACACATCAGTAGTGCTAGATTCAGGGAAATTCCAGACAGATTTAAGAGAGAATTTCATCTTAGATCTTCTTAATTTATGATACAAATCACGAGGAAGTTGATTGATAATTTCCAGCCGTTAATTTGGAATCCCTCTCAAATCTCTCTAAGATTTCCTTGGCTAGATCACTTAATACATTTATGGAAGAAGTCATATAATCTCTCCCTATGTTATTTCCGACTCAAATGGTATTACACAGGGTAACTTCTATTTAGCACAAATGAATTTTGTAAGATAGTGTGTGAGTATTAATAATCTAAATAACAAATTACATATTTTAATATTCATGGTTCTCAAGTTCAAAATATTCTTACACAAACTCTAATGAAATTTTGAATCAGGATACCTTATGATTTTTTCCAGAAGTGTTATATTTTCCTTATAAAAATTACAAAGGGTTTCTTCAAGTTCTTAAAAAATTAACACAAAGAAAAACCTATCATAATTTAGGCGAGGACTTGATTTAATATACATTTGAATTAGTTTATTTTTTTTATGAATTTTTATCTTTTAAGGCCTAACACTCCCACAATATTAAGTCAAATTTCTATGGAATAAATTTAAACTTTAAAACAAAACTTCAATTAAAAAAAACAATAATGGTGTATTCGGATGAAGGATCATGAATCTAAGGATTCATGAGTCAAATATATTTTTTTTTTTTGATTTGTCTGGTAACTAATAAGATTTATAATTATTTAATTTTCTTAAATGCTTCTTTAAGAAATGAATTTTAAAGAAACTATTTTTTTCATAACTATCATTTTCGTTTTTCAAAAACCGTTTTTCTTCAAAATCATTTTTGGAAACAGAATTTTCCCAAATTGCTCTTTTTCTGGAAAATTGTTTTTCCTGAAAACCGTTTTATTTTTCGAATACTGATTTATTTCAAAACCAGTTTTTTCTGAAACCGTTTCTTTTTGGGAAAAAAAATGATTTATGAAAAGAAAAAACGAATTTCGAAAAAACAAATACGGTTTCTGAAAAAAAAACGGTTTGTGGAAGAACGATTTAAAAAAAATAGTTTATGGATAAAAAAGTGTTTGAAAAAAATATATATTTAAAGTAATTATTTTGTAGAGCAAATATGTTCTTAAAAAAAATTTGGTTGATTTTAAGGTTGAAATTTAATTTATATAATGCGATATTTAGCGTTTGGGTCAAGGATAAGTACCGGCTTTAGCGTTTGGGTCACAAGTTTGTACGTTATAGGGTCTGGGTCACGGACTAACCATTGACCCCGTTGACTGTCGACGAAAGTTAACTACTGTTTGAATTCAAAAACGTTAACGGCGTGACGATGACGATTTAACGGTCGTCTGCTGACGTCATTTGATCGTTTTTTGAAATAGATCTGGATCGTCCAAATGAACGACCGAGATTACTTCGAAATCATACTGAGGAACAATATCGATAATCTTTAAGACTTGAGTCGTTACAGGTGGTAACCAAGTCGCGAACAGCCGATCTTAAAAAGTGAGGGATGTAATAGTCCCACATCACTCATGGAACATCTTTAATTTTACCTAGAAAAACGAGCTCAAACTTAGCAAGTATCGAAATCTTGTGGGTGGTTTAGATACCTACAAAGAACATAACTCCACATACGTGGGAGGCTGTTTGAAACGAAAACTACACTTCCTTTATTTCTTACCTCTAATTTTTGAGAGAAAAATGACTTTTATTAGCTAGGTGTATTTTTGGAATGAATTTTATCGGGGAGAGATAATAAAGCTATTCAACAACTAAACCCAAAAATAGTAAGAATAGTCAATACTTTTCTTTTTTTGTTGCTGTAATACTCTGATGATGACCGAGATTTTGGGGAATAAAGAAAATTCACCGGGAAATAATAAAATTTTTCTTTAAAATTAGTAACTAAGATTGGCTTTCTTTTTTTCTTTCTATTTGGTTCTACAGGGCTTCCAATTTAAACTTTTGGTAGATCCCATAAAAGAATTTAGAATGAACTTTTATTAACTTAAACAAAATCTTTTTAGGGATTTAAATCCTAAACTCCTTCCAAATGTTTCTTCTTTTCTTCATCTTCTCCAAAATTCTGTTTTTTTCTAATCACCAAACCCTAAAAACATGGAGAACAACCCTAATATGTTTAGAAGTGATGAAAATATGTTTTAGGCCCAAACTTAACTGATTAATTTCTAGGATTTATAATGTGTTTATGAGAAAAGAGGGAGTATATTTTACTTGGATTGTTGAGAATTTGGATGGGTGAGGGTAAAATGGTGAAATAATGGAGTTTGTGGGCTAGAAAATGGAGACAATATTGACTAAACATATTTTGTGGTCAATTAAAAAAAATATGTTGTGGGCACTTCATACGTAACAGTAGGGCCCATACATGAAGGAAGCTCACATTTGGGCCGTGGGGAGGGGGGGCATGACCCTATGTGACCTCGTGCCTGATATTAAGAGATTTTGTTTGATGATTTCTAGAGGTTGGAGATTTGGAGAAGATAAGTAAGAGAAGTGATTGAGAAGGAAGAACAAAAAGTTTGGCTAGAAGTTATGGAGGAGATGAAATGACTACAGTTTTTTCTAGAAAAAAAGGGAAAAAAAACTTTTAAGAAAAATTAAGTTTTTTTATTTTTACTTACAATTAGTTTTGTAAATTACAGTATAAATTTTTTCTGCATTCCCCATAAAAAGATATGTCCTTGAGATTTTACAGAGAAACATAGATTTCCACAAAATTTTTCTTTATTCTCCAAAATTATGACATCTTAATACATTCTTTTTTTTTTGAATTGTTCAGCGTGTGCCTCGAATCCTTGACCTCTAGGTGGAAGATTATACCTCTTAATACATTCTTTACTTTATGTACCAGCTTAAAATCGTTTCATCTTTAACAAAAAAAAAAAAAAAAGCTTAAAATCGTTTCAACAAGAAAAAATCAACTGAAAGTCAATTTATGATTTAAAGTCAAAGCTAAATAAAACAGTGACCAAGACTTGTTGTGTGATAAGGTCCACTAAAATTATGGAAGAAGAGATCAAGTAAACACAGACCATTTCAGATGGTTCCAAGTGGATACCGACAAATAAATAAAAGGTCTCTTTAGTTTTTAGTCCTATTTTATAAGTAAAATATTCAAATCAATGTCCCACTTTTAACTATTCTTTTTGTTGAATTTATTTGTTTGTTTCTTGAAACTATTCTAACTGGTGTCCCAAACAGTAGAAAATATGTTATAATACAGCCAGCTTTATAAAGCAATCTTCTTTTTTTTTTTGTTGAAATGATATTATATTGAACTAAGGGTGTGTCTATAGGCGCCTCTCCAAAATGCTGTAGGGGCCTCCTTCTATAGGCGCACCCTGTACGGACATGTTTTTTATTTTAGGCGCCTCTAAGCGCCCCCCTCTCCTTGACCATTATTAGGGCATCAGAGATAGGTAGGCATCCCTTGTTTTGAAAACGAATTGGGGGAAAAAGGGGAAACAGGTTTAGGGTACACAACTTCTCTCTCTCCTAGGGCACGGTTGGTTCCATCTAGGGCACACAAGATCAGCAACATCAACACTTCCTCTCTTCATCTTAGGTAACTTCTTAACTATTGTTTGTCCTTGAAAGAACTCCATGAATGTGTTAAGGTTTTTCTTTTGAAATCTTGTTCATTTTTAATGTTTTTCGTTTTAATGTGGTAATGGTAGCCATGGTAGTTATTATAATGAATATTTGTTACTTCGATTGATAGTATATTGTATTTTACTTAGATTTTTGGAGAGAAACTGGTCGGATGAAATTCTGCCACTATTCGGACTCGAACCAGTCCGAAATAATTCGGCGTAGACAGTCTGAAAAGTTTCGGCGTAGACAGTCCGAAAAGTTTCGGCGTAGACAGTCCGAACATTCGTGGACAGTCCTTATGTGAAGCACAATCTAGTAAACCAGAAATAAAAAACTTAGTTATCTAATTAACATGAGTAATTGATCATCTTTCTTAGTTTGACAATCAATTTGACAAATCTACATGATTAAATTTCATAAAGTATTTGATTACTGAATAATATTTCTTATTTCCTTCGATTTTACCTTTTATTTTATAAGAGGTTATCTTATTTCTTAATAGCTCGTCTTAATTTTATCATGGCTGAACGTGTGCATCCTACCGGGAGTGTTAGGGCTCGTAGAGTTCAAAGTCGAATGGCGGTCGATGAAACCCAAGAACCAGTTGATGCAGATCCTTCAGACCTTATTCAGGGGGTCCGTCTGATCGATCCTTGTTGAAAGGATTCAAGAAACACATAGCATTCCAAATATGGAATAAATCGGTAAGTGTGGTGTTGAATTAACTTTGTGATTAAATATTCTTGTTATGTTTGATTTTTTTTTATTTTCAGGAGAGAGCGTTGCTGAAACTACACAATCACGCTCCTGCTGTTCTTACTGGGTCTCTTTCGGTCCAAGAAATTTATGATGAAAAAAAAACACAAATATGGGACTTGGATCGGGAGTGGTCTTTTGTTCAAGAATTGGTTAAGAGCATCGGACTGGCTCACATTGCCAAGTACTCGTACCAGAAGTTGGATCGGATTATAATTTCTGCATTTGTTGCGAGGTGGTACGAGGATACAAACAGTTTCCATATGCCGTTTGGAGAGATGACGATCACACTAGACGATGTAAATCGTATTTGTTCACTTCCGATTGAAGGTCGTGTGGTCGCTGTAGAAGAAGAGGATGAAACAGAAGACTTAAATTTGGTTTCTTGGACTTCAGTACGAGGTTGCCGAAGAAGAAATGGGTTCCTCGAGAAGTATCCGGTTGAGATGGTTGAGAGAAAACCTCAGCGGTTCGAAAGACGATGACACTGAAGAAAGAAAGATCTGTTGTGCACGAGGATACTTACTGCATTTGTTAGGGTCAACACTGTTCGCTGATAAAAGTGGTTCCAAGGTCCCAGTTATTTCCTACAGTACTTGAGGCACCTGCATGAGACTCCTAAATTCTCTTGGGGTACCGCTGTGCTTGCCTTTCTTTATAGCAACTTGGGTTAGCCTCGACAAATGGTGCTCATCAGATGGCAGGTTACCTGACACTTTTGCAGGTAATACTTGATTTATATTGATTATTTATAGATTTGTTTAGTTTTAGTTAAAATATTCATGTCTAAGACATTAATTTTTTTTTGTAGGCTTGGATAGATGATCATTTTAATCTTGGTTTATCCGTTCTGAACCATTCATATGTGGCTAGCCCTAACATTCCCCGTATGCATAAATGGGAGGAGCACATTATGAAAGGAACCCAAAAGAGTGCATTATACAACCTCCGAGAGCAGTTAGACGATCTAACGGAGAGAGATGTAAGTATATTTAAATCTTCTTTTATTTTCTTTTCCTTTTTTGTTCGTATCTTTCATATTTATATGTATCATGTAGGTGATTTGGGATCCATATCGGCCCATGGAGTCCGTAGATGTAATAGATACACCCGAGTACTCATACTACACGGGATGTCTTGTGGTTAACGACATCGCCGAGTCGTATAACCCAGATAGGGCTTTAAGGCAATTGGGGTTGGTTCAGACAATTCCTAAGGCGCCGATTAGACCGAAGAAGGTATTGAAGAAAGGTGAAGTAAAAAATTACGGTAACTTGGTATTGGAAGCGTTGGGAGGATCACCTACTCCACCCCGAAGATAGATCAAAAATTTGTCACCTGGCTCAATGGGAATCCGTACCCAATTATTTAGAGTGGTTCACCAGAGTCTCGCACCCCAGGGTCCAAATACTCGTTTTTGAAAATCTGGTGAAAAACAATACTTGGGATCAGTGACATACTTTGTAAGTTTTTTACCAAATGTTCTTATATTATCTTCTTCGATTATCATGAGTTTGATTTTTTCCATGTGTGTCTGTTTTCAGTTGGATGGAGCGAAGAGGTGCCTTGCGGCACTAAATCGGACCGACTATACAACAGTTCGTGAAACTTTAGAGATGGTCATCGCTCAACAACCGCTTCCCGATATTCCAACATCCTCTCAAGCTGAACCCTCTCAAGCTGAACCCTCTCAAGCTGAACCCTCTCATCCTTCCCATCTAGTGGACGGACCTAGAAGGAAACCCGCTGTAAAAAAGAGGCCATGAAAAAATGCATGACAACGGGTGGATATGGAAAAAAACATTTTGGATATTGAATCCTTTTGAATGTTATGAATCTTTTTTGAATGTTATGAAAGTTTTTGGATATTATTAATGTAGATGTGATGAACTTGTTCGGTTTGTTTTGGATATTATTAATGTGGAATGTAATAAACTTTTTGGGTTCGTACAAATGTTCATGTTTATAAACTATTTGAATTTGAGTTGATAACAAGAAGGAAAAAAACAGTACTCTGCTCGGAGAGGACGGTCCGTCCAGTGAGACAAGGTCCCGGAGGTCGTCCAGTCCGAACATAAACCCGGGGCTAAAATTTAGTCCCGGGTTAACCCATCCGTCCTGAAACGGACAGGACAGTCCGTCTTGTGAGACAAGGTCCCGGAGGTCGTCACAGTTCGAACATAAACCCGGGGCTAAAATTTAGTCCCGGGTTAACCCATCCGTTATGAAAAGGACATGACAGTCCGTCTTGTGAGACAAGGTGCCGGAGGTCGTCACAGTCCGAACATAAACCCGGGGCTAAAATTTAGTCCCGGGTTAACCCATCCGTCCTGAAACGGACAGGACAGTCCGTCTTGTGACACAAGGTGCCGGAGGTCGTCACAGTCTGAACATAAACCCGGGGCTAAAATTTAGCCCCGGGTTAACCCATCCGTCCTGAAACGGACAGGACGGTCCGGACAGTAAGTTTTTCTCTTTTCTCTCTTCTCTCTCTCTCTCTCTCTCTCTGTTAGTTATATCAAAAATTACTTTAAATTACTCTAATATAATTAAAAATTAAACATCAAAACAATATTACTTTAAATTACTCTAATATAATCTCAAAAATTTCTAATTAAAAATTTTACTTCAAAACAATCTCATATATCTTTTTCAATCGTCAAGATTAACTACGAACTCTGAAGGTTCATTTGACTCGCTACGTGGAGGGTAGATAGCGCCTTCGTTGTCAATTCTGTCTCCAACAAGATCGAACCAACCTCGGGCCTCATTAGTTGCATATCTCTGCCATTGTAATGCAAGTGGAGGAAGTATAACATTTCTCCCAAGTTTAATAGAAACAAAATGACAGTCGTTGACATACCCAATGCATATCATTTCATAATTTTGAGACAAGTTACATGACTATGAAACTGAGGGACCATTACGCAAGGGTAAGAAAGTTGTTGAACCTGCTAAAGTGAGATGAACCAATACACAGTTGTAATGAGTGGAGACGACATAATTAGTATAAGGGTGACTGTAGTACCAATCTCTGTCAACACCTGGATCAAAGTTGTTAGTTGCCGCTAAGGTGGAATAATAGTCATCATTAAACATCTCTTCCCAAAAATCTTGTGATTATGAAGATCTTCGATGACGATCTTCCGAATCTCTTTCCAACCAGTACTTAGAGGAAAGCCAAGTCCTTGAGCTACGACATGGTACCCACAATGACCATCGCCCGACACGTCATTTATAGCATTTATAAATGGATAAATAATAACCGACATTTGATCTAAATAACAGTCTCCACTCCCTCGGGTAGCCCGAGTATTACGTGTACGTACGATGGGAGGTGATGGAAGATCTTCATCAATGCGTTTGGCATATTCGAAAGCGGATAAGTTTCTTTTCGTTGATTTTGCGGCTTCCTTCTCTTTTTTGCTCATTTTGTTCTTCTTTGGAGCACCTTAAGTTATGGTCTTTTGTAATGGCTCAGACAAGTTGGTCGTAAGCGGCGAGACAACGTCCCTCAACCTTTCATGTATTGCTTTCCTCTCAGGACCGGTCGACCTACCCCACAACATATGAAGTAGTTCCATTTCATGTGATGAGTCAAGATCATTGTACTCCTCCGGAGTGGGATTAATTGATAATTGAGTCCATTGATGGTGAATGATATCTAATGGAAATACCTTTTGTTGTTTCATTAAATCAATCATCTCGTGTGCATAAGGAAGCCCATAAACAGATCGAAGAACACATCCACAATTTTTGACGTTAATGGTAATACCATCTGCACGGTGTATCTCATCTACCATTAGGTCTAAGGCAGCATGCGAAACATACCCTCTAAGATCTCTCATAAACTTGCTTTGGTGAGGGCCCTTCACCTTTGTACGACTATACTCAAATGAAGCTTTGATCTCTCGAATAGCTATCTCGTTCATGGCATGTATAGATTCCCAACATGTAACATAGTTGCCTTCGGAGTTGCCTAAATGTTTTTTCAACTTTGCATGAGCCCCCTCGACACGATTGGTTGTATTATTACCCATATGCATCACCTGATTCGTCCATGCCGTGACAAATGTATCTTTAAGTATCAACCAAGTCTTCTGGACATAGGTTACATCGTTCAGATTTGACCGTGACCATGTCCTCACAAATTCTTCCACTGCTTGATTATAGTCAGATACGGTCTCTGCATACATAATCATGCGAAACATTGACATGAAATTTTTGAACTCTTTATATTTGAAGTTACCTTTTACTTTTGCTACCACACACTTGTCAATATGCCACGTACACAACAATCGGTTGGTATGTGGAAATACTTCACCAATGGCATTAATGAGAGCAAGTTCACGGTCGGTTACAAACACTTTTGGCATTGAGTCAGGAGGAAACAATGTTCTCAGACGATTAAGAGCCCACGCGTATTGATTTGTCACCTTTCCATCCATAAAAACAAGCGCCGCTGTGAAAGTTTTCATAGTAGATGTAATCCCAACAATCTGAAGCAACGGCTTCTTAAAACGGTTTGTTTTGTAGGTACAGTCAAGCATCAATACAGTATGGAAGCATTTCAATATGTTGATTGAGTCGGGGTGTGCCCAAAATAGGTTAGTGACTTCATCCGTCTCTTCATTTTTCGAGAAATGGTAAACATAGTTGCTTTCCACTAACAACTTCATCAATTGTTGCATTGGACTTCTTCCTTCTTGATTCAAACTGCGTATCTTCGCCTTTGCATTGTATATGGTTTTCATTGTGGAAGTATTATCATTAAATGTGGCACACACTTGTGAAAGTATATCACGCGGTTTTGTACCAATTTTCAATAACTTATCAACTAAATCTTGTTCTTTGTAACTCAACCTATTAGCATATGCATGACCAAGAAGACTTACAGTTAATTCGTGGTTATGAATTCCAGACACAACTTCCACCTTCCATGTATCACCATCACCCGAAATCCCTTTGAGATAGAATGGACAGTTTCACTTTTTTGTGCTAGTTTTCCTTTTCTTTTCAGGAGGAGGATTTGTTTTTGGAACCAAATCTTTCTTCGTATGTGATCGATTCTCGCCGCTTCTTTCACATTTTAGATGTAACTTTGGTTTCTTCCCACCAATTCTATTTTGTGATTTGCCTATCAAAATCACGAAATTAAGCTTTCTTCCAATTTCCTTAGCCCATTCGACTAGCTTGTCTCGAGTTTCAAACACATCTTCGGTCACAAAATGTTCACCAACATCAATACTAATTTTTGCCTCTCTTTTGAATCTACGTTATCATTTGAGTGTACATTGTCACTTGAATCATTTTGTTTGCGGTTGTTCTCCTCCGTGGTTCGAGATGAGCCTTCGTTTAAAAAATATGGGAATGTACCCTCTACTTCCGCATGCCACTCGTCCTCCCTATGGGGACCTCCGAAATCCCAATGGTCTAAAGAACATGGTGAAAGACACGGACTTTTATTTAAATCAAAGACCTGAAACACAATAAAGTGGGGAAATCAGAAATATTTAACTTCCGGTTTGGATGATTCGACCCGTAACGGACTGGTAACACCGAACAGTTTCGGTGGGGTTGATCTGTTAAAAATCGGACTGGTTAGGTCCGACCCAATCGAGCTTTCTCTGAAAAAATAATGGATGTAAAAAACAAATTGGAAATTCATTAAATGGGTATAGAAAAGCTTATATACCTCTTTTTCGATTAATCCATGCTCAGAAATAGGTGGAGAAGTCCCACTACATATATGCCCAAATTTTTTGGAGTTTCCTTCTTCAACCATGTTATTTTCAACTTTCAAGATGATTCCCACAATGTAGGATGATAAAGATGGTGGTCGGTGAAGGTACACGGAACACGTCGGTGCCGGAATATCAAGGGGTTGCCGATGAGTCTCCCGGTGAAATCTTGGATGAGTTTTGTGATCCCTAGGTTTTTTTTCCATATAAAAAACTAAGTTTTGGTATCCTCTAGGGTTTGTAAATCGGAAGAAGAAGGAGGCGCCTCTTTAAATTTCTGTAGGCGCCTCCAAATATATGTGAAGAGAGGCGCCTATAGGTGTCGGGGTTGACCACGAAATTGACTATAGTCAATCCCTCCCGGGAGGCCCCTACAGCATTTTGGAGAGGCGCCCTTGAACTAAACAACAAGAGTTCTATTACAGTACATGCGAGAAATAAAGTAAAGAATGTTCTTCCATGTATGCGTCATATTCCTTTTCCTTACCCATTTTGCCAGCCTGTCTGCCGCTTGATTGAATTTCTTATTCGTATACGAGAATTTAACTATTTCTAACCTTTGCTTTATAAAGTAATCTGACAAGAGTTCCAGCCGTTCTCTCAGCAGTTGCTATTCACAAAGTTAGTAAGAGTAATTTTGAGAACTAATATTTTAGGGTGTCACTTTTTATATTATAAGGTATAACTCGTGTTCGCGGGATACGGACAGTTCTATCAAAGGCGTCGCGTCAGATTGGCTTTAAGATGATTGTGACTTAACTCAAAGTCTCTATAACTGAATACAAACATACGAAAGATATACCATCAATTCAAAGATCAATTAAAACTCGAAGATAAATTGAAACTTAATGAAGTAGCAAACCCTAACTGCTAAGAAATAGTAGAGAAATTGGCAATCACTCCTTGCTGCTTCCAAAGCTACACTTGCTTCCTTCCTTCATAAGCTAATAAGAACTTGAAGCTAAATTGAAGTCGTAAATCACCACTAATCGTCATCAACCATCAACCTAAATGACATAAAGGAACAAATATCTCACACGCACCATCACTTTGATTTTTCATATTTAGGGTCAACTGAAATTGGTCTATGGGTAGCCTAAACATTATAGGATCAAGAAAATTGCAACTCAAAACATCTTCAAATTTATTTTCCAAAGTAATATTACGAATACAAACCGTTCCAGACGTCATTTTAGTTTGAACAAAAACCAAAATGAAAACTACAAAGTTTTGACTATATCCATTGAAGGGGTGGCAACTACGATGGTACCTAAAATAGAGAACAAGTTATGTGTGTGAAAGAGACTGGCAGAGAGCAGTAAAGCCCTAACTCGATTTTGTGACTGAGTGTGCGTGTGTGAGAGAGAGTGAGAGACAGCGAGAGAGAGAGAAAGAGAGGTCTGCAATGAGAGGGGGTTGCTTGAGAGAGGCAGAGGGTGTTGAGAGGGGATGCGGTTTTGACCAAAACAATCACAGATGAAGGGGAGAGTCAGAGAAGGGGCGTGAGAAAGAAGAATTGACCAGGAGGAGGGGAAATGAGATGTCTGGGGCAATGGGCCTGAGAAAGAAAGAGGTTGATCTATACGCTCCCCACATTGCAGCTATAGGCGCCCCTCAAAGGCTAAAGTTTTAAGGGATCCATATGCAAATGGGGTGACTACAACAATAATATGGGTTTAAGTCTTCTCAAAGGAAAATGTAATCTTTGAGAAGATGCTCTTTCTTATATAATCTCAACTCATGGATGAATTTTAATCAAATATGAACCCTCAAACTTTGAGAGAGTAAACCCCAATCATTAGAGACAACACAGAAGAGCAAATCTTGACCATTGGGAAGAGGGGGAATGATACACTCATCCCTTATTATATAGACAAATATCATTTACTTTGTAATTTAAAACTATTTTGTAACAAGTAAAGACTTAGATTTAGAGAGAAATTCCTCCAAATAACCTATTTGATAAAACCTAAACCTAGAACAATATTAGCTAAACCATTGAAATTCCCCACTGAATTCAGAGTAAAAAGCTTTTGGTTAAGTTTCCAATGAAAATATATTGTGTCGTAAGTTGTTTTTTAATTATATTGATTAGGCCTTGAAACTAGAGTGGAATTTTTACCTGCCCACACGTCCATCATTGATACCAAAACAACTTAAAGAAGGCAAAATTAAGACTATAGTGGAAGGAATCAAATGGGCGATAATCCACAAAATCGAGTACCTTCACAGTGAAAGTGATAATCAAGCTATAATCAATCATCTAACGACCCGAAATATAAAATCCACTGGTAACCCAAGGCGTACGTCTCATCAATCAAGCACCTGCTTATGCAATTTCAGCCACGATCTTCTCGCAGTTACCCGCAAAGGCAATGATCTATCTAACTCTCTGGCTAAATGGAGTAGGACGACTAATAGTATTAGTAAGTGGGAGGCTATTCCTGTTGGGGTCCCTCTTTATAATAAAATGACTCCTAGTTAAAATAGGATTTCTGTTATTCTGTATTTGGGGAAAAAAATAAAAACTTCTATTTTTTCAAGCCTAAAATAGAATTCCTATTTCTATTGGAATACCTCCTTATTTATCATTATAAATAGGGAACGAAAGGGAAGAAATTATTCGTACTTTCAGATTAAAGAGTATCATACTTTCCATTCAAAAAGTATCCTCCCAGTTGGGAGAGTTACCAGAGAATTCTTTCAGATCATATCCTCTCAGATTAGAGAGATAAAGATCAGAGAGATGAGAACAGAAAGAGGTAAGAGAAAGAGAGATTTCTGAAGTGGTTCTTTCAGGAGAGATTGAAAGAGAAGAACATTGATTTGAAGAAAAGAAGATTATTAATCTTGTGAAGCAATTTAGGTTGTGGTTATCTTCTTCAGGATTTGTGGTAATCTAAGATTTGTTTAAATCGCAAGGAGTAAGAAATTTTTATAGTCCCTTTCTTGTTTGGTCTATCCACCATAGGTTTGATAAAGAATTGGTTAGTCCTCTATTTGTTTAGGGAAGAATTGTTATCTAAGAGTGTTTTTACACATCTTAAACAGTTGGTTTATCCACCATAGGTTTGGTGAAGAATTGTGTAACCCATTATTTAATTGTAGTGAAAGATTTCTGGACTAGGTCCCGTGGTTTTTTACCTTCCATGTTGGAGGGGTTTTTTGCCACATTAAATAATCTTGGTGTCTCTGCTTTTACTTTCACATCGTTTATCTTCATATTCTTGAACAAGTTAATTAGGTTATTTTTCCTAACAAGTGGTATCAGAGCTAAGGGTGGATTTATCGTTCAGAAATATGGAAGGGAAACAGTAGTGTAATTTACACATGATTCAACTGAATTCATGAATAAAAGTTGAATGTAGTTGGAATGTGAAAATCAGTGGATCCAAGACGTCCTTGAAGAAGAAGGTGTTGAAGATCAAGAAAATCCATATAGAAGACAATATTTTAGATATGGTGGGTCCTTTTCATAAGTCGGGAGGGGGAGTTTGTTGGGATCCCTCCTTATAATAAAAGGACTCTTAGTTGAAATATGATTTCCCTTATTATTTATTTGGGTAAAAAAATAGAAACTTCTATTTTTAAGCCTAAAAAGGAATTCTTATTTCTATTGGAATACCTCCTAATTTATCATTATAAATAGGGAATGAAAGGGAAGAAATCATTCATACTTTCAGGTTAGAGAGTATTATACTTTAAAGTCAGAAAGTATCCTCCCAGTTGGGAGAGTTACCAGATAATCCTTTCAGATGAGAACAGAAAGAGGTCAGAGAAAGAGAGATTTTTGAAGTGGTTCTTTCAAGAGAGATTGAAAGAGAAGGACATTGGTTTGAAGAAAAGAAGATTATCAATCTTGTGAAGCAATTTAGGTTGTGGTTATCTTCTTCAGGCTTTGTGGTAATCTATGATTTGTTCAAATCCTAAGGAGTAAGAAATCTTTATAGTTCCTTTCTTGTTTGGTTAATCCACTATAGGTTTGGTGAAGAATTAGATAGGGAATGAAAGGGAAGAAATCATTCATACTTTCAGGTTAAAGAGTATCATACTTTCAAGTCAGAAAGTATCCTCCCAGTTGGGAGAGTTACCAGAGAATCCTTTCAGATCATATCCTCTTAGATTAGAGAGATAGAGATCGGAGAGATGAGAACAAAAAGAGGTCAGAGAAAGAGAGATTTCTGAAGTGTTTCTTTCAAGAGAGATTGAAAGAGAAGGACATTGGTTTGAAGAAAAGAAGATTATCAATCTTGTGAAGCAATTTAGGTTGTGGTTATCTTCTTCAGGCTTTGTGGTAATCTATGATTTGTTCAAATCCTAAGGAGTAAGAAATCTTTATAGTTCCTTTCTTGTTTGGTTAATCCACTATAGGTTTGGTGAAGAATTAGTTAATCCTCTATTTATTTAGGAAAGAATGGTTATCCAAGAGTGTTTCTACACATCTTGAACAATTAGTTTATCCACCATAGGTTTGGTGAAGAATTGTGTAACCCATTATTTAATCATAGTGAAAGATTTCTGGACTAGGTCCTGTGATTTGTTACCTTCTATCTTGGAGGGGTTTTTTGTCACGTTAAATAATCTCGGTGTCTCTGCTTTTACTTTCACATCGTTTATCCATATTCCTGAACGAGTTAATTAGATTATTTTTCCTAACAGTTCCCACTATTATTAGACATAGATATTGTAATAAATCTTTTGTCTATTAATCTAATTTCCTTTGCAACAAAAAAAAGGGAACAGGCTTTAAAAACTGTTATGTGAGTATTATTGTTGGTTTGATTACAATATGAGTTTTGATTAACTCTCTCTAGAATTCTTGAATCGATCAATACAAATCGAACTAGGATTTCTATATAGGTAGGATTATGTTGGTTTTGGTGACAGCTTTGTAGAGCTTTGAACAATAATTTGAGGAAAGTGCTATATTTCGATAGATACACAATGTAGAAGATGATATTTTCGGCATATTCTGCCGAAAATCAATCTTTTTATTGTTGCCGTATGTTGTTTTTTTTCATTATTTTCTTTTCGTAAATTATGAAGGCATTCATCTTTTTTTACTCTATTAATTTGTGTACAGGGACGATACTTCCGAATCACCTGAAATTTCATCATTTTCTCTTCATTACTTTGTTATTCATTCTTTTTCACTACTAAAAGTTTTGGATGAAAAATGGCCGATAATGTTTATAGTTTAGACCAAATACTAGTAAAAAATTTAGGTCGCTGAAAAAGTAAGAAAACGAATTTGTTCTTGAAGTCGGATTTTTTTTAATAATAACCATAAAAGAGCTTATCTTACTTCAAAACATAAAGAAGCCTTAACTTAAAGTATTGTGATGGAAGTTTAAGGATTTTTTGTAGTTGGATTCATGAATATTAATCTCGTTCATTAATTAAGTTTATTCAATGTCAATCTCCATAATATAAATGCAACTTCATGAATGGTTGAATGTCGACTCTCTATTAATGTAACAAAAATAAACTTCCTCAGTGGTGCTTTAGCTTTGGTGGTGGGTCGTGGATTGTGGTAGTAAGGTATTCGTGGTAGAGTTTTTAGACGAAGAACAATAAAATATCTTTTAGATCTACAGAACAAAGTATAATGCATATTACCAATTTGGTTCCTTAAAAAGTTCTATCTTAGTCCTTAAGAGATCTGCAAATATCAAAATTTTATTTGAAGAAATCGGATAAAGAAGAGTTAATTCCTATATGGCCCCCTACTTTGTGACCAGCTTCCTTTATGGCCCCCTTTTTTTCGTAAATTCAAATATGACCCCCTTTTTTGAGGTAAATGTCCTGAATACCCTTCTTATCAATATTTTTTCAACATATAAAAAAAAAAAAACTTGAATTCCACCTCACTTCCTACTCCCCCACACATATCTCTCCACATCATCTCTCTCTCCAACTCACCTCTTTCTCTCTCTCCAACTCATCTCTCTCTCTCTCTCCAAGTCACTCCTTCTTCTCCGACGGAGGTCGCCGGCCGGAAAATTTTCCGGCCGGCGACCTTAAAAAAAAAAAAAAAATTTTTTTACCTCTTTTCTCTCTCTCTCTCTCTCTCTAGAAACTCCGGCGAAGGGGAAACCCCTTCGCCGGAGAAGGTCTGTTCTTGAACAGACCTTCGTGGTCTGTTCAAGAACAGACCTTCGTGGTCTGTTCAAGAACAGACCTTCCATGGTCTGTTCAAGAACAGACCTTCCATGGTCTGTTCAAGAACAGACCTTCCATGGTCTGTTCAAGAACAGACCTTCCATGGTCTGTTCAAACGAACAGACATCAAGATCTGTTAAAAAACGAACAGACCAGATCTGTTTGTGAACAGATCTTCAAGATCTGTTCACGAACAGATCTGGTCTGTTCGTGAACAGACCTTCAAGGTCTGTTCTCCGGCGAAGGGGAAACCCCTTCGCCGGAGTTTCTAGAGAGAGAGAGAGAAGAGGTAAATTTTTTTTTTTTTTTTTTTAAGGTCGCCGGCCGGAAAATTTTCCGGCCGGCGACCTTCGTCGGAGAAGAAGGAGTGACTTGGAGAGAGAGAGAGAGATGAGTTGGAGAGAGAGAGAGAAATGAGTTGGAGAGAGAGATGAGTGGTGGAGAAGGAAGTGAGGTGGAATTTAGGTTTTGTTTTTTATTTTATTTTGAAAATACATTAATCAGAGGGGTAGTTATGACATTTGTCTGAAAATAGGGGGCCAAATTTGAATTTACGAAAAAAAGGGGGCCATAAAGGAAGCTGGTCACAAAGTAGGGGGTCATATAGGAATTAACTCGATAAAGAATGAAACAGTCGTGCTCTATCAAAAACTTATTGTGTTCTGTAAATATTAGCTACCATTTAGTAGAATGTATAATTAGAAAGAGAAATGGTTTGTTAACCACTTACCCTCATGTCACAGAAAAAGTGATCTTAAAGGGTAAATATGTTCTTGATTAGAATATATGGCCAAATTAGTAATTGGTGACAAATTGAAAGCCAAACTGGAGTTAACCTTAAAAATAAATTGCATTTAAAAATGGAACTACAATTGAAAACTATTAAAGTAGTGGGACCTAAATCTGAAATTAATAAATATGATTTGACTATTTAACCCCCAAGAAAATAGGACAGAGGATTTTAAAAGGTCAAACGAAATTTGACGTGTGAACCACTCATTGTGCGTCATTTCAGTATGGTCAAAGTGGCCCACAGGATTCATCAATCCAAACCGGTGGATTATTTGATAGATACTCATCAAACGGATAAACCTTATTTTACTTATCTTGCGTGATATATAAGTTGGACTTTGGTACAAGAAGAACCGCTTCGTATAGGCAGTGTATCAGATAGGAGTGGTACCATTTTAGTAAGGGAGAGATAAATACAATACTATTAGTTTCTAAAATATTTCAAAATTAATTGTGCGAGCGGCTGAAAATCGCGGGTCAAGAAGTCAATGAGACCAGATCTGTTGATGTCGAAAATTGGCTCCCGGTTAAATCAGCATGAAAAAGGGAGTTGATGCATGACAACCTCTGTTATGAAAGAATATTCTGTTTAGAGAGGTGAGATTCCTCTGTACAGCTCTGCTTCTCTACTCTGCTCCGCTCCTTTGTTCTGCTTCTCCGCTCCTTGCTTCTTGCTCCAGCTCCTGACTCTTTGCTCCAGCTCCTGACTCCTTGCTCCAGCTCCTGATTCCTTGCTCTTGTTCGTCTGTTCCCGAGGGGGGAAAACCTGCAAAGGGTTCGAAAACCGCTCCGACGCTCAAGACAGTCAGAGGGTGTTCTTTCCAGTAAAAGAATGAATGTTGATTGATCCTTTTGGGGGCGAGTTATGAGAACTCTATTTTTGGGGGTGATCCTTCTAGTATGAAGGAATCTTATGTTTAGGAGAGATGGTGTGTTTCTTCTCCAGAGATCGTGTCCTTTGAAGGACGATGTGGGGGGGCCTTTTATAGGCGAAGGTAGGCCGACTATCCTTAGTGGCGGTGGTGAGGCGGTGGTCGTCAAACCGTAATAGAAGTTACCTCTTCTGCGTCTCTAGAGTTTTTTTTCGAGTTTATCCCGGATCTTTGATAAGTGAAAGTTCTTAAGTTCAAGGATACTTCATTGATATCTTGCCAGAGTGATAGACTTTAAAGGAGAAGTTTCCTCCTTTAGATACGTGGAGTTCAACCGGGCTTAAACACTTGAAGATGTGTAACCGACTGAGATCTTTCTAGAAAGTTCGAGATTAAGTCATTAGGTTGCGCAGCGCTGATATCTTCCCAGTTCTTAAGATATGGGTCGAACCTGTGGAGACCCCCCTTGTTCCTTTAGAGATCACATGGCCGATCTATCCATGCCAAGGGAATTTTGTGCAGAGCTGGTTTTTTCTGGCCGACCTCCCGGTTATGGGAATGTATGGTGGACCATCAGGGGTTTTAGCTGTCCTGCTGCCTTAAGCCGAGCTGTTCCGAGAGACTTCTGGTCTGATCTTTGACTCTTCAGACGTTAGTCAACGTCTGGACATTTTATGCATCATCATGAGTCCCGCCACTCCTTAGTTGAAAGTAGAGAGACTAAGGAGTAGAAGTAACTCGTGTGTTTTACTTTGAAGGCCAGAAGTCGAAAGTATTACCTGTCCCAGAGCTGTATCGTAAAGCTCTTCGGGCCTTACCTGGACTGTAGCTGTTTGATGAAGTTCTGTCTTACTGTTAATACTCCAAAGCTGATTGATGTTCATGACTTGGAGATTTTCTTTGACTAAGTGTTGTCTTTACCGGAGCTGACCCAGCTGTGCTCCCGTTTTGACGCGTGATTTGTTATTCCGAGACACGTTTCGTCTCCTGCGTTAATTCCTTTCCATGCGTGATTTTGTGACGTCACAGATTTGATTCTCTGATTGTGTTTAAGGCGCTGATCCCTCTGAATTACTATTCAGGGCAGCGTTTTTGGCATGCGTGGACACGTGGTATCTTGCTAGTGGGAGAGCGGGTTCGCTCCCTAAGGTTCTATTAATTCCTAGCGCTATCTTTGGGCTGATCTGAACCGTCGATTGTCTCTAGCTATTGATTGAAGAGATGTTAGGGTTTTTCCAGTTGTGACTGCTATCGCGTGTCTCTTTCTTATTGGCTTGGTGCACGTTAGCTCAAACCCCCAAGCCGAGTCTTTTTAAGCCTTCGGATTTGCTCATATTTCCTTCTTTTACTTTCTTCGTCTAGTAAGTTCTTCATTTCTTGAGTTGTGCTCTCCTTCCTTCTCTGTTCTGTTTCAAGAAAATGACAACTTCTTCTCCCGCTGCTGATTTTGCTGGTCAACATCGCTTCTCGAGCCAGATGACTCAAGGTGATCTTGACACTCTTCGAAGTGATCATGCGATTCCCACTTCCGTTGAACTTCTTTTGCCTTCTCCTAACAATAAGATTTACCTCTCCGATGATCGTCGTGTTGGTGTATATGAGGTTTTCTTCAATCTAGGGTTGGTGGTTCCTTTTCCTGCTTTTCTTGTTGATTTGTTGAACTTCTATGGATTGTTCAGATGACTCCCAACGCCGTTATGACTGAAAAATTTGATTTCCGTTCGCCTGATCCTACCTATACTTGTCCAACTCTTGTTCCTGATGAAGGAGACGTTAAGTGTCTGGCGGCTTTAAATGTTTTAGTTAGAGACAAGGTGGGTCTCATTCCTGAGAGTGTTGCTGATCTGCAGGCTCTTTATTAGCAAAAGAAGCTCCCTTCTGTGCCTAGTAAGTTTTGGTTGAAGATGTCTCTTTTCCCTTCTTCTTCATTAGTAAGTTTTGCTTTCCTTGATCTCCTTCTTCTTTTTCAGCTTTCTTGGGAAAACGGAGTAGGACTAATGACATGTCGTCCTCTTCTGGTGTGAAAAAGCCTCGCACCAAATCTTCGGGTAAAAGGAGTATGACTGGTATCGTTATTCGGGAACCTGTTGGTCCGGCTTCACCTCCGGTTGCTACCAGTTCTTCTCCTCCGGTTCCTCTTTTGATCAGTCGTGGTGTTGTTGCTTCTAGGACCAGGGCGAGTGTTCATTCCTTGGCCGGCAAAGGGAAATCCTCGTCCGGCCTAGATTTATCAACAAAGGTGTCTTCTCTGCCGAAGGATGTCCCTCATCGTGTGTCCTCCTTGATCGATAGTCTTTATTTGCATTTTCAGAACGAGGTACTTCCCAACACTATTTTTCTGCCTTCTTTTCTTCCTTATGCTCTCTCCCTCAATCTTGCGTTTCTTCTTTATCTTTTTCAGAGTTATCAGGTTAGTCACAACGTTGCATCTCAGTTATCCTCGATCGAGCGCCTAAAATCCCAGCTTGCTAAGGCCGAGAAGGATGCCCTGTCTTACAAAGCTGAAGCTGAGATTTTGGCCAACGACGTGCAGATTGTCTCCGCTGAACGGGATTCGTGGAAGCTGGAAGCGGAGCAATCCAGGACTAGTGCTGAACTTCGATCTTCTCAATCTGATGCTTGTGTTGCTAGTCTGGAAGGGAGGCTTCAAGCCCTTAAAGAAAAGGAGGCTACTCTGATTCAACAAAGGGACAAAGATAAGGCCGCTCTTCAATCTTCTTATAAGAACATCTTTGAGATGACCAATGTGAGCCGTCAGAGGGCGATAGTGGCTTTCAAAAAGGGGGATGAGTTCTCGGCGATCTTGAGGCGGCATCGTAAATCCACGTTTCAAGTCGCCTGGTATGCAACTCGTCGTTTCTACGTTCCTAAGGAAACTACTCCCCTGCGTCATCTTGATAAAGAGCGAGTCGTCTTGTCCGTTAATGCTGTCGTTGTTGATCGAGGGTTGGAGGAAGACTTTCCCTTTAGCGAGGACGAGTGGGACCAGGAGGTCACCAATTATGTGGTCAACGTGGGTGATGACTCCGACGAAGGCTCTGCTCCTTCCATTCCTGATCCTGACGGTCATTCCGGTCCTATCCTTTCTGGCGAATAATCGTAGTTGTTTTTGTTCTTCTTTTGTCTTCTGGATGCTCTTCCTTTTTCTGTCTAAATGGTGACCCTGCTACAATGGCTTTTTTCTGTTTTAGTCTTAATGGTTTTGATCTGCTTCCATATCCTGTTGCTGCACATATAAGAAACTCCCAAAGTAAGATATAGTTAGTCCATCCTAACTTACTAATGAAATTTCCTAAGCTTACTACGCATGCTCCGAATGATCGCACCTGTAAGAGAAACAATTTCAGACCTAGTCTAGCATGCCCTAAGCTTACTCTTTCCTTCTGCAAAACAGAACCCGAATTAGCCCTGCATAAAAGGTTTTGAATAGTGTTAGAGTTTTTAGCTCTGCCCCTGGTTGTCTATACCAGAGTTGTCTTTGCATAACTAGTTTTGCTAGGACTTCTCCTTAGGTCTCTGGTCGTGGCTTTCGCTACCAGAGCTGGTTTCGTTGGCTTGAGCGCAACTAGTTTTGCTAGGACTTCTCCTTAGACCTCTGGTCGTGGCTTTCGTTACCAGAGCTGGTTTCGCCAGCTTGAGCTTGGCTAGTTTAGCTAGGACTTCTCCTTAGACCTCTGGTCGTGGCTTTCGTTACCAGAGCTGGTTTCGCCGGCTTGAGCTCGGCTAGTTTCGCTAGGACTTCTCCTTAGGGCCCTCGGTCGTCGCTATAGCTACCAAGGCTGTCCTGTCCCTGTTCGTGGCTTTCGCTAGCAGGGCTGTTTTCGTCGGCTTGAGCTCGACTAGTTTAACTAGGACTTCTCCTTAAATCTCTGGTCGTAGCTTGGGCTACCAGAGTTGGTTACGTCGGTGTGAGCAAGACTAGTTTTCGCCGGGACTCCTCCTGTGCCCCCGTCGTGGCCTTAGCTACCAGGGTTGTCTTCCTCATTTAAGCATGAGTTGTTTCGCAAGAACTTCTCCTTATACCCCCGGGCACCTTCATCGGGGCGGTAGTTTTATCTAGGACTTTTCCTTGGGGATCCACAGGGACCACGTTTCAATCGAGTAAAGGGTTGAGTTTAACTAGGACTCCTCCTTGTGAGGCCTCGGGTCGCAGCCGTAGCTACCGGAGCTACCTCCTTTGCTGGCTTGAGCCGATCAGTGTAACTAGGACTTCTCCTTAGGACTTTGGTGAGGGGTCGGTTTTTACTCGAGCAAAGTTCAGTTTAACTAGGACTGCTCCTTAAGGCCCTCGGTTGTCGCTGCAGCTACGGAGGCTATCCTGTCCCTGATCGTGGCTTTCGCTTAGCAGGGCTGTTTAAATTAGGGCCCTTGGTCGCTGCTCTCACCTACCAAGGCTGCCTTTAGGTCCACTGGTCGTGGCTTTCGCTGTCAGGGTTACCTGCTTGATTCAGAGCGAGATGAGTTTAATTAGGACTCCTCCTTTTATAGTGTTTTTGTTTAAAAATATTTTATTTTGCTAGATGAAATAGGTAGCTAGTTGCTAAACATATTTTATTTTACTAGTTAAAATATGTAGCGAGCAGCGCTACTTTTCTTGCCTAAAGGCTAAAATAATATATATATATATATATATGTATATAGGTAAAATATGTAGCTAGTAGCACTACTTTTCCTGCCTAGCGGCTAAAATAGTATATATATATATATATATATATATGTACTCTGTGTGAGCAATACTGACCTTGGCGGCGCTATTCCTGCATGTTTACGGTGTGATTGAAGTTGGTGATTTTTTCGGTGTTTGGAAGGGTGGGAACCACTGCTGGTCGTCGACAGTGCCGAGCTGCAACGTCGTAACATTCCCTGGCGGCTGCTTGATCCCCTTTTATTGTTCCTACCAGGTTCGTTCCCGGAATTGGGAATTTTAGGGTTAAGTGGTTCAACGAGATCACAACTCGTGATTCTTTCAAGAAGTTCCTTCCCAGGATAATGTTGTACGCATGTAGTTCGTCGATGATTACGAACTCCATGATTAGTGCTCGGCTGGTCGCTCCTTCTCCGATGAGTATGGGTAGAGTGACCTTTCCCCCAGCTCGTAGTCGATCTCCGCCGAAACCTGTCAAGTAATGATCATAAATCTCGGTGTGATGTGCTCTCACCTGGAGTTTTTTTAGGCATGCTCGGCTTATGATTTCTGTGGAGCTTCCTGTGTCAATTAGGATACCCCCTATTCTTCGATTGGCAACCAGTGCTGTTACCACCAGGGGGTCTGCGTGAGGCGCGATTACTCCTCTCAGGTCATCATTAGTGAATATTATCGGAGGTGTAGCCTCCTCTCGTACCGTCATGATCCCCAGATTTTTCCCTCGTCGTTTGTTGCTTCTGTCCTCTGTATGAGTTGGTCCTCCAGCTATGACGTTGACACTTTCTTCGCCCTCGAATTCGGACTCCGTTTCTGCCTCGGCGAATATTCCTGCCAGAGTTTATGATATTTCGTCGAGCTCTTTCGCTAGTACTGTCAAGCGTCTGATTGCTGTCACTGCTGGGTTCGTGTCTTGAGTTCCCTGGCTATCAGCCTGGCCTTTTCGACTTAAGTTGGCGGCGCTTTCGTCGGAAGGCTTTCCGAACGCGTCGAGGAGGGCTTGGGTGAGATTAGTAAAGTTTCTCGTTTCTGAGAGCGATCCTATTCCCGAGAATGTAGGACCTCTCAGATCTCCCGCCGTTCTGGGATTTTTACCCAGTAGGGATTTCAACCGACTTCTGCTACTTCTAGGTTGCTGATGTGGTGTGAATTCACCACGTTTATGTCACTTAATTTAAATGAGTTAGTCTATTTTATACTTTTATTTTGATTAGTTATAAACTTCTTTTGATTAGGTACTATCTATGGAGTTGAACAAGAAAAACGGATAAAAATGGAAGAAAGACGCTTGAAGGGCAAATTGGTCATTTGGACCAGGGGTGATTCAGTAACTTTGCGTAGTCAGTGGACCAATGGAAAGTAGAGTAAATGATGAATCCAATGGTGAAGACGAGAATCGAATCGGAGCTCGGATGAAAAAGTGGTGTTAGAAAAAGTCGATGGATATTTCGGTCTTTGCTAAAAGTTAGAAGATGTAGAGAATGATGAGGGCACCCACTTTAATTTCTTAAAGAGAAGCAACAGCCCAAACTCCAAGCCCCAAGAGCCCAAGATAGAGGAAGAAAGATAAGTTTTATGAGCACCCCTATTTGGCCCAAGTCAAACAACCAAGGCAAGTGACCTAGGTTTTGGGGTTTGAAAACAAAAAAGGGGAGGAGAGGACGGATGGAGTGGAGACGATTTTGGACAATGAGGTTTGGAGGGTTCTTGGGAGGCGATTCTGAGAGAGGGAAGAAAAGACGGCTACATAGAGAAACCAGGGAGGGATATTGAGAGGATTTGGTGGTGGCGGTTTTGATTATCTTGCTGGGTTGTTTCCAAGGCTAGTATTTGGTGGTGGTTTTGACGTTTTTGTGGAAGATTTTGAAGGCTGTTTTGGTATTCAAAGGGGTAGTTTAATGTGGCTGTTTTGGGTGAGATTTAAGAAGTAGATTTGGGTTTTTTTAAAGGGCGGTTTTGGCTGGATTTTTTTTTTTTTGAATTAAGCTTTCATTAAATAAACCTAATACAAACGTATCTGCGAGTATAGTCCGAAGGACTAAAAGTTAAAAAGAAAACAGATACATTATATGAGGAAGTTAACTGAAAGGACGAAAGAGTAACTCTCTTACGTCTGGGGACTAAAAGCTGATTGCGCCAAGTTGTGGGCCTCTGAGTTGGATATACGAGGGCAATATAGTAATTCCACCAGAAGGTTGGAAACCCTATTCCTCAGCCTATTTATATCTTCTGCTAACCTCCAAGGGGGGACGATCTCATCGGCCGAGAGCAACTCCACCATGGATTTACAGTCGCCTTCTAGTATAAACTCACCCGAATTCATTCCCTCGATCACATTCAAACCGAGTTCGAAGCTTCTCATCTCACAATATAGGGGTGAAATAGCTGGGAATATCATCGACTCTGCTTTTAAGATCTCTCCTTTGTGGTTACGAACCACCGTACCCGCAGCTCCCATCGGTGGCTTGTAAGCTCCGTCGACGTTAACCTTTAATTTTTGTTCAGGAGGGGGAAGCCAAGTATCCACCTGCATGGTATTAGTCGAAGGAGATAAAGATAAACTTGGAAGAAAACTACATACCTCCCTTTTTATTTTCCAGAGACAACCCTCGAAATCTGGTTGCTTGTTGTTGAAGATCATGTCGTTTCGGAGTTTCCACCAATTCCATACGAGATAAGTATACCAGTACAGGAGAAGTGGTGAGCAAATCTGGTTTTGGCTGGATTTGAAGTTGGTCTGTGGCTGAGAATTGAAGTAAGGATTGGAGCTGTTTGGACAGGAGAAGTGGTGAGCAAATCAAGTTGGACTAGGGTTTGTTTGGCTGCACAGTGTTAATCGAATTTCAGCTGGGAAAACCCAAAACCTCTTCCATTTTCTATCTTGTTCTTCCATTTTTACTTGTTCTTTATCTTATTCAACAACTCCAAAAGCATATTAACTTGTGTTAAGTTACTTTTGTCAACTCATTTGTGATTCTTAGTATTTCAAATTATAAAATCATGTGTGTGGTTTCTTCTTTAACTTTGAATCTCGATATTTGCTTGAACATGAGTAGCTAATCAATTTGTTGAGGTCTAGGGATGAAATCTTGATGAATTTGTGATTGTGTTTGTGATAATTTAATGTGTTTGATAATAAATTGATGATCTCTTATTTCGATTACTTGTTTCAATCGTTTTTCATGTGTCTTATCAAGTACTTCGCATAGTTAATCAATTAGGCAATGTGATCGATGATTCGGTTTTATTCGTTTAGGAGGTTTATTTGACTAAGTATTTTCTCCGGACATACGTAGTGCTTATGAACATCCACCTTAGGAATCGAGACTAGATTTGTATCAATCCATTCGATTAGACCGTACATAGTTATAGGTTCACCACATTGGATTCCCGGACCTCGACACTTCTCTCACTTGTTGTTCCCGACTCTTGTTCCTCCGAACTCTTCCCTCAAATCTCTCTCGCCCTCTTACATTGATATTTTAGTCTGTTTTACTTATATTGTTTAGTTAGTTTTGCTTGTTCTCTTGTTTACTTATTCGATCAAATACCCCCATTATCTTTGTTTCTTTCCTTTCTAGTCTAAGTTAGCTAGTAATACCTAGACCGGCGAGCGAGACTCCTTCGTTATTCGAATCACCTTCCTATCCTTGGATCGACTCCGGTTTTACCGGTTACTACTTGATACCTCCGCTTAGGTGTGCAACCTTTTCGGGTGCATCAGTTGCTCTGAAGTTTTTTTATCCTTTCTTCTTGTTTCCTTCCTTCAACCTTAAGCCGCTCGAGAGCTGCTGAGATCATTATGAGGTATAAAGATCCTTCTCGGTCTTCACCGCGTGTTCGTTTTTCTACTGGCATGTCTGCCTGAAGGTCTTTAGGAAAAGGTGAATAGTTCTAAAGAAGCATTAATTAGGATTCGAGTTACCGAATGTGGTGATTGCTGTAGAGATCCCCTCCTTCTAGCGCCAAATGCTGATGTCGAAAATTGGCTTCCGGTTAAATCAGCATGAAAAAGGGAGTTGATGTATGACAGCCTCCGTTATGAAAGAATATTTTGTTTATAGAGGTGAGATTCCTCCGTTCAGCTCTGCTTCTCTACTCTGCTCCGCTCCTTCGCTTTGCTTCTCCGCTCATTGCTTCTTGCTCCAGCTCCTGACTCCTTGCTCCAGCTCCTGACTCCTTCCTCCAGCTCCTGACTCCTTCCTTCAGCTCCTGATTCCTTGCTCCTATTCGTCTGTTCTCGAGGGGGGAAAACCTGCGAAGGGTTCGAAAACCGCTCCGATGCTCAAGACAGTCAGGGTGCTCTTTGCAGTAAAAGAATAAATGTTGATTGATCCTTTTGGGGGCGAGTTATGAGAACTCTGTTTTTGGGGGTGATCCTTCTGGTATGAAGGGATCTTATGTTTAGGAGAGATGGTGTGTTTCTTCTCCAGAGATCGTGTCCTTTGAAGGACGATGTGGGGGGGGGGGGGGGTTTATAGGCGAAGGTAGGCCGACTATCCTTAGTGGCGGTGGTGAGGCGGTGGCCGTCAAACCGTAATAGAAGTTACCTCTTCTGCGTATCTAGAGTTTCTCTTCGAATCTATCCCGGATTTTTGATAAGTGAAAGTTCCTAAGTTCAAGGATACTTCGTCGATATCTTGCCGGAGTGATAGACTTTAAAGGAGAAGTTTCCTCCTTTAGATACTTGGAGTCCGACCGGGCTTAAACACTTCAAGATGTGTAACCGACTGAGATCTTTCTGGAAAGTTCGGGATTAAGTCATTAGGTCGCGCAACGCTGATATCTTCCCAGTTCTGGGCGTAAGATATGGGCCGAACCTGTGGAGACCCCCCTTGTTCCTTTAAAGATCACATGGTTGATCTATCCATGGCATTTTGTGCAGAGCTGGTTTCTTCTGGCCGACCACTCGGTTATGGGAATGTGTGGTAGACCATCAGGGTTTTAGCTGTACTGCTGCCTTAAGCCGAGCTGTTCCGAGAGGCTTCTGGTCTGATCTTTGACTCTTCAGACGTTAGTCAACGTCTGGACATTTTATGCATCATCAAGATCGTTGGCCGAAAGTCAGACTCAGAGTTGTGGCTGACAATTTGAGGGCCGGTGCCAAACTCTACATGAGGCCCTCTTGTATGATAACATAAAGTAAAAATAATAATTTATATGTCAATAAATAAATTCAAAATTATTTAATAATATGGATATTAAATTGTTAACGAAACCAGACTCGTTGTATGATATTTCTAAATGATCGCTTCAATTAGTTTTCAAGTTTCTTTGATATGCAAGTAGTATTGCAACTAAGTAATTAGGTTCTTAGATGATCAAAGAAAACATAATGAGTGTTAGTGATAATAGTCGAAACATGTTGTGAATTAAATTCTATCTCGCGAATTAGTGCTCTTAAGAAATCATATCGGGACAATTTTACTTTGGAATCACCTAATTTTGTTTTCTTCTTTAATAGCTAGTGGAACGGTCAGAAAGTTCCAATTTAAAAATTAATTGAAACGTTATAAAAATAATTACAAAAATATTAATCCTGATATCTTTGTCTCTCTTGAGTAATAAGAATATATTTACTTTATAAGTTCAAATATTTTTAGAAATATAACAAGATATAACAAACTAAAAATGGTGATAGAACCCTTGATGTTTGGTTCATAAAATTACAATTTACTAATTTTGTTAAGTCAAAGTTAATTTGAGACAGTTTTAACATAAAATAAGAACAAATCAAATTATAATCCCTTAGAATATTTGACTTGTAATAGTCAAAAACAAATTAAAAAACTGGCAGTATTAAAGGTCGAACCCACAACCTCTGAATCTAGAGATACACATACCACCGTTCGGCCACATCTTCTGTTTGTGTTATTCTTTCCATTGGGTTACATATTATAGGTTGTAGTGAGTTTGAAGTGGGTCCATTTGAGGTGGGGGTCCAGGGCGGATGCTCTGTCCGCTCCCCTTAAACACCGTTCTGGTCAGACCTTCACTCGTAGTTAAATTTTACGGGCATTGACGACGTCCTGTCTGACAAAAAATGAAACACATATAACCATAAGATCCCTGGGATACCTGGGTGGTGCCGACCAAAGAGTCCGACAGTCAAATCAGAAAAACTTGTAAGAAAAATAACATATTAGTGATGCTTCTGCAATATTACCATTGACAGAGATGGTCAGAGTATGTCACGACTCGTACAATGGCCGGTGCTCGATCTTTACAGATAACAACTTACCTGGATTTTAAAATCATCAGAGAAGAGAAAGAGGCAGAATGACTGAGCGATCGTCTGCCTTCTCAAGATAGGGAAAGTGATAGCCTTGTATAATTGCTTGCCTGCCTCCTGTGAACATTGAATATGTGAGGGATAAAGTGGAACGTCTGCTATTCAAGAGTATGTATGTGAGAGAAAATGGAATGTCTCCCTTAGTATATGGTTGACTTTGTATGTACGAGGGTAAAGAACATTAGAACTTATGATGTAATAGATGATCAAGTGGGTGACGAGGAAAGAGTATGAAAGAGAAAGTAAGTTGGTTGTAGGTCGATTGCTAGATGATTGAATCCTCTTGATGAGAGATAAAGTGAGTGCTTTCTTTGGGAAAGTAATGCGTGGAATTCTTTTATCTAAAGTTGGATCTAATCGTCTGTATAAGAGAGGAAGTACGGTAGTCGTAGTGTTTTGTTAGCCGAGTATTGAATGGTCCACCTTTTTTCTTTCATTAGTCATTTATAGTGTCCATTTTTCGGAGCTGTAACGCCCACTTTAATGGGTATATATATTGACGTATCCTTTGGTCACATGACTTCAACCGTCATGTGAGAGGGTTACAATGGCCTAACATACGACATGTGAGAAGATCACAATGGCCTCATATACACAACTTCAGGTGTCCGAAGATGAGTGGGTCAGGCCCGTTCGATATTTAATTTGTGGGTTTGGCTGGTGCGCACGCTTATTTTTTGTAGATTTCTTGAGGGTGCTCCCAATAACGAAATATGACCCTTACAAATTGGGACAAAAAATTAGTCCCTTCACTAAAACTGTGCTCGGTCAGAAAGTGATCATAGATGGAAACCTTAAACTCTAGATGACTAACACAACACTCATCTCCATAAAAGGGCGCATACCTCTGAGGATTTCAATGGTTTCAAGACTAATTACAATATTTTTTGAAGATTTCAACTATCAATATTCCAATGAAGAATACAAGCAAGGAAAGGTACGAATTTTTCCTCATCGCCTGAATTGATTAATTTGTTTTGGTTATAATTTCAGCTGAAACCTTTGTAAAATCTATATATAATTTCGTCCATTAAACCAAAAAACCTCTGCATTTGCGGTTTCAAGATCACAATTTCGTTTTGTCTATTTATTTTGGTCATAGTTGCTCATCTTCTTAAATAACTAATTGATTTTTGTTATAATTTCAGGTTATAACTCATGTTGGAAGGACTTGAAGTTTTTGTTCATTAATGGAAAACAATTGTAATTTTGTTTCCAATAACAAAATTTATGTTTATTTGCGTAACATACTGACCACGATTTTGCTGGACTTGATCGTTTATTAGACCAAAAATGTTTGGGCAAGCAGTGAAACTCTGAAAGGTGGTGTTCGTATATAACTCAAATCAAGTAGATGATAATGTGATATTTTTGGTTAGTTTTGGCAACCTAGATGATTTAAAGTTATGTTTGTATCTACAATTTATGTTTCTATTTAAATTGCAGATGTGTGTTGGGAATCAACTATATTTCTATATACAGTATATTAATTTCTAGCTTTGAATCAAAATGTGTAAAATGATTACTATATGCAACATGTAAGTATAGTTATATTAGAGAACATATAACGCGTTAGTTGTTATGGTGATATGTTTTGCTTTTCGCTTGGTAAAAACATAAAAATGACTCAATTTCTCATAAAGCAACAAAAGAGTCCAAAAGAAAAGAACAAGGTGAAAGAGAGAGAGAGATCTACATACGATTTGTTCAAATCAACATGGTCGAAAAATGACGACATCTTGAGGAGGAAAGAATAGATGCTTCAGCACAACTCCACGCAACCAATGTATTTTCTACGTACCGTTCCTAATTCTCCAAATCCCATCTACGACATATGTTGCAAGTGGTTTACCTATTGCTCTTAGTTCTTCATCAGTACCTACTGAATCTAATATGAAACCCAAGTGGTTTAAACTCATATTGCGTCGAAGATATGGGTTGGAAAGGTAAGTTGTTGTTTCTAATTTGGTCAACCACTATTACTGAATGTGCAAAATGTATTGAGGATTATCGTAGATTTTTATTTCTTGCAGAAAGATGATAGATTGTTAAAAGTGATAAGCCCCGTTGTTGTGGCAGACGTATGAAATTTAGACAAAGAATGTCCTTATGTTAGGGAGAATGTAGGAAAATCAGGCTTCCAATCTTTGATAAACCACTTATGTAGGAAGTAAAGTGTTAGTGAGTGCATTTGTGGAACGATATGCTAATAAAAAAATTGAATTGTTACACACATGATTCACCATAGAAACCTTGACTTGCTTCCACCCGTATAGTTTGTCGAACAAAACTTGCTTTGATACTACATGATATCCACAATGCCGATCTCCAAGAGCATCTTCAATCTAGCTAACAAATTCATGTAAAGGCCTTGGAATTGGGGTAATATAAGATCCCGACGCCATAAAATGATTGCTATTAAAGTTTTCCAACCTGACCTTCTTAGATAGTTTTGTTGGATGACTCTTTAAGTTTATCTGCCTTCAAAGATGCCACCTTTCTTAATATATATTCATGTTTAGAGGGCTATCTCTTCGTTGAGTTTTCCTTTTGTATTTGTTGCTTCCTCTTTCGCCCTTTTTTATTGATTGGTTCACTTGGCTCTTTTATGTTTGTATATTTTAAATTTGCTATTAACTACAAATCAACTAATATTTTCATAAAAAAAAACTAATATTTGATATCTCACATAATCTGGTGCACCATCCCACCTATTTTCAATCATTTTTAAAATGGGTAAGTCAGAAAATGAAATCTTAGTGAAATCTTTTCTTACGTCGTACGAGACGTGTTTACAACAAGGATCAATAACATCGAGTGGTATGGACATATTTTTCCGCTTAAATATCAAAAACTCATGAAGATATTGAAGTCGAAGATGTGTCGGATGTGCGCATACAATTTTATTCATGGATGTATAACTTCTCTGCATTCTCAATCTCATCCAAAATAGTACTCAAAGTTCGATGAGCAAACAAGTTACGCAGACTATTTAATAAGTTTTTATAGTATTACCACATACCGTTCTCAGATCTTTTTCAAACGAATATGTGATGTCAATAAATTCATCCTCAAAGCAATTTTGTACCGATTCCAAACAAGAGACAAAATTTCCTTTCGAGTTACAGGGAACCCTTTCAGCCTACCATGTTCACCCTCTGCTCTATTTGTTGATGTAGTTCCGTAGTGTTTTACCTGATTTGCCCAGTAAAATACAAACTTCTCCTTATAAAGAGATAGCCAAGTGTCGATACTATATTATACCAATTCCTTATCCTCTTTAGTTTCAAACCATTTTTCTTTCATAAACGTTAAGTTGTTATTCTATGCCTCCTCTGACACATACCATGTTACAACATTTCAAGCTCCAATAAAGTCTTCAGGAGATTGGATTTCTTTCGGTATCTTTTTATATGCAGAAGCTGCACGAGCTTGAACATTCTTGCTTATCCGCCATACACAAAGTAAATGATGTGTTTCAGGGAAAACAATGTTTATAGCTTTCATCAAGGCAAGTAATCTATTTGTTATAAAAATCTTAGGAAGTGATGTGCACATATATAATTGCTTGAGACACTCTAACCCCCGACAATAATGATGATGGTTTCTTTAGACATGAATGCACATGTAGTCGTGAATGTTTTTCCGTTTGATGTCGCTGAAACTACATAAAAAGGGGGATGCGTGAATCTGTTTGTTCTGTATGTGCAATCAACCGTTACATCTGGAGGAAAACATAATGCAAGAATAACACTTCGTGGATCTGAAAAGAAGAAATCTGAAACCTCATCTGATGTTGCATGACACCTATGTTTCAGTACATATTGGTGATTAATACATAATCTGTAAAATTATTTCATCCCACTCTTTCCCTCACTAAATCCGCGTTTACTTTATTGTAGATGGTAGGCATAATCGAATAACTATCATCATTACTTCTTTTAAGATTCAAAAGGATTTCTTTCGATTGTATCCGCTCTTCGCCAATTTGGAAACTAATTCTTTCTATGCTCAAGTGAGCTACGTATGGATGCCCGGTTAGGTGACCTAGAAGAGTAAGATTATGAGGACCGTTCTTTACCTCAGTCATCCACAATCCCTTAGAAAAACATTTAACTCTTGATTTAAGAGAATATCCACATTTCATTGAGCCCAATCTCATATTCTTGATATTTGTCTTAGGCTTGTAATTTTTTTTCCTGATGGCTAACATAAATTCCACTCCTCTTGCATGACAAATACACATAAAACTAGTTTCAATGTTATCCAAATTTGTTTTTGAAGATGTCTTGATTATAACTATTTTACGTTTTTTTCCAATATCTATGCTGCCCATTTACAACTTCCATACCCGATCTAAAATACTGAAATTAAAATAAGTAGAGTTAGTATACATAAATCTTAGAAAATTGCACGCACAAATTGCATGGTAATGACCCAAAATCTTGGTCCTGAGATAAGTTCGACTTCTTCTACATTCTCCAATTCAACGTCAGGTTTGCTTCCGCTAGTTGTGCCTTTGCTAGGAAATGACTCAAAATCTTGGTCTACAAAGTCAAAATAATTAACTCAGAAGATATATAAGCGACATTTACATAAAAAAATTCAACTAAAACCACTGAAAAGTTAAACAAATTTCGTCCATAGCAGATGAAATATCGCTCATTTTGCTTATAATTAAAGAACGGTTAAAAAGATAAGTCAATTTCATTCGCGCATGTTGTCTTTTTCATTCAACCCAATCGAAAATTCTTTACTGGAATAAAAAATGACCTAAAACCTTAAAAATGTATTTTCAACCATAGAGAAAGATAAAAGAAGAAATTTTTTTACCTGAGATATATTATCTTCATTATATATGTCTTTGTTTAAGTCGGTGTCTTTGTTTAAGTCGATGTCCTCGTTTAAGTGGGTATCCTCGTTTAAGTCGATGTCTTCATTTAAATCAAATGACTCTTCTTTCTTGATATTCATTAATGGTGGTTCCTCATACATGAGATCTTGAGGCATCATTAAGAGCTTGTACTAAAACGATAATGATAGTACTTATATATTTTGCATTTTTTTTTATTGTTAATGGTGATTTTTTTTTTGATGAGAGTGTTAATGGTGATTTTGATAGTAGTAAAAGATATTAGGGTTGAGTTGTTTATGTCAGACAAAACTACAAGTGAATAAAATATTATGTTTATAGTTACTTTTTAGGGTCCGTGGGTATATAACCCAAAATAATGTTCAAAAAGGATTTAGGGTCCAATCTTCCCAAAAAATGGATTTTTAGTCCTTTTGCTCTTGGGACTAAAAACCCTTAATATATATTACATAATTCCTTCCATGTCCCAGTCATTTTTTGCGGGATTTTAATATGTGGGGCCGGACAAAAATTTCAAACGGTTTAATGTACCTTGATTTTAGGATAAATTTAGGAAAAAACGGATAGATTCTCACGAAATTTTCTCTCTCTTCTATAATCTGTTTAGAAACAAAACCCAAACTTTTGCAAATCAATTATCTCTCTCTTCTTTACAGATTTAATATGGAGATTTATTAGCCAAAAATATGGAGATTTATTAGAAACAAATAGATAGAAACAAATCATAATTTCTCTCTCCTCTAAATAGATTTGGAAATCAAATTTTCTCTTTCCTATTATCCGAATCAATCAGAAACCAAAATCCTAACCAAAACCAAAACGTCATCACCACGGATATTTCCAAATCAATTTTCTCTCTCTTCTTTACAGATTTGGAAACCAAATCAATTTTCTTTATCTTACTATGTAAATTTTTTTTCGATTCAAAACAATTTTCTCTCACTTAACTTTCAGATTTGGAAATAGTATATAATCTAGGATCAATTTAGCGTGATTTGGGGGTTAATATACAAAACATATATGTCACCTTCTCTCACTTAACTTTTAGTTTTGGAAATAGAATATTTTTCTTGGAACATTAAAGCAGCATTTGTTTTCGTTTTTACTCATACATAAATACTCATCGAATACAAATTATGAAATAAATACGTAAATTATGTATTATTTATGACGAATAAACCATCATTTGTCAAGCATACAACGTAATTTAACAAATGTATTTGGGTCTTGTTCAGTAAATTACACATAATTTCTTTTACATAACACATCGTTTACATTCTGTTACAAAAAAAAACGTACAAAATCTTCTCTGGTTCAATAATGGTGCCCATCCATGTTGTCCTATTGCTTGGAATGCTAATGGCGGGGGCCGAATATGAGGCTTTTCCAAGGAATCATGATCAAGATCCATTCAAGTGTGCATTTCTTATGAAATATTTCGAGGAGCCAATCAAAAAGTCAAGTAACAAGAACAAGGGTATTTCAAGTTTGATTGCTTATTTTGATTTGATGATTCTGCCTGGAACTCCATCTGTGATAACAAATGGAGAGAGATTAATACATATAAATTATATAAAAAAGTATATTATTTACAATAAATTACATGAACATTTACGTAAATTATATGTAATTTATTTCAAAGTACACGGGATTTACATATTTAAGCGAAGTTGTTCTAATAATGAAACGAGTACTGTTTTTGAGATTAAAGCATAATTAATGTTCCATATAATATTCATGATATTCGTGATAAAGTATATATAATTTGTCAGAAAATACATATATCATGTTCTCATTTTGAAAAACATCGTACGGGAGATGTTTGCATAATTTACTATAAATTATGGTAATTTATGATAAAGTACATGTACTGTTAATTCTGTTATGAGGAACCGTACGAAAAAACCACGTTTCATAAATCCGTACGGATTGAAAACCAGATCTGAAGAAAAAGTACGAATATCATTAGGTTTAAACTACATATCTAAAGATATCTGATATGATGATTGATTGCAACAATAAGTGTACTCGATTTATAGGAATTAGTAATGAAGGATTATCTCATCAATATCGAAATCATTAAAGAAACTTTTAGAGAGAGAAATACAATAATAACATACTCGATTTGAAACAGAATCATTAAAGAAGAATTTTGTTTACCTGATTAACAATTAAGAAACTGATTTTGAAAAACTCTAATGAATATGAAACAATTTCTTTGTTTTAATGGAAGATTTTCAGTAGATTAAGATGTAGAGAGAGAGAATCAACTACTATAAACTGAAATAGAATCACAAAAACTTATAAATTGATTTATGTTTTACCTGATTAACTTGATATGAAGTGACATAAATAGAAATGGAGTTCTGAGCTTGTGTATTGGATTAGAAGACGAATGTTTGAAAAGCAATCTAATGAAGATGAAACAGGATTTCTGAGTTTAATGGAGGTTTTGTTATGTGAATCGGATTTAGAGAGAGAGAATAAAGAGGTTTCAGTTACTGGAAATAATGAATCACGTTTCTTTGTTTAGAAACGTGATTGGAGAGGGAATGTGGGAGATAAAAATGGATGAAGATCTTTATGAATTTTGAAGATAAATCAGTTATAATATATATTTCTTTGTTTAAAAACGTGATTGGAGAGAGAATGTGGGAGATAAAAATGGAAGAAGATCTTTATGGATTTTGAAGATAAATCAGTTATAATATATGAGGAAGGTTAGATTAGGAATTATGATTTATTTGGTATTATAGGGATTTGTGTTTTTTCTCTAGATGACACCAAATGGACTAGATATCCATTTATATTGTTTTTTTGGTTTTGAAACCCTTTATAGGATTAGAGAGGACTAAATGTCTTATTAGGACCCGTTTTTTGGGCTATAAACCCAAAAATTCTACTTTTTATGTAAGTCATTATATTTTAGAGTTACTTATAAATGATGTTTATATCGCTCTCCTTAGATTAATTTGGTAAAGAAATAGCAAGTACATAAATCAACCTTCTGTAAGCCTCTTTAATGCTGGAGTGTTCTTCCAACACCAAAAACTATAAGTTTAGATTGGTTGGATCTTATATATCAGGGGCCATGCAGATAATGCATATATCAGTCATCAACTTCTATTTAAATGTATTTCAACAAAAAAAAACTTGTATTTAAATGGACTAATTAATTTTTCAAATCAATCAATATTGTCTACTGGATTTAATATAAAGTCTAGAGATGTTTTAGATTTACCAATGTCTTGTTTAATATTTATCGGGATCCAAGTAATTATATTGTTTGTTTGTTTGGAGATATATATATACTAGGTATGACCCGTGCCTCCGGCACGGTTACTGATGTTGAAAAAGAATATGAAACTTCAAAACTATAATTTATAACAGGCTTATTTAAAAAAATTGACCAAACACTGTCCCGACTTGTGACATCCATTTCAAGCTGAAGCACAGAAACCTTAACCCGTACTTCTTCTTGATTGACTTGCTAAATGACGATGAAGTTGTCAGTGGAAATGATGGGTCCGAAAAATACTGCATCAGTGCAACACTGGTGTGAAAAATTACCTGCTTCTCTAAAACTGTCAGTGAACCCCCATTAGATAAGCCTAATGCCCCAGAATTACTTCATGATCTCACAGAAGTTGCATCGTGTAGAATGTTCAATAACTTGTGCAAACCCTCCTCGGATTAAAAAGAACCAACAATCGTCCTGAAAATAAAAGCAGCAAAAAAAATAAAGCATCATTTTTCCTTTCTAGGTCTTGCTTGCACTGAATAAGCAGAAGTGCTAACTCAACAACTTGGTAGACAACCTCAGAAGGAAATGAACAAACACGTTCCATGACCCCCTGCAAGTGAAGTCATAACTTAAGAACCCTGAGGGAAACAATATAACCCTGATAATAAGAGTGAACTATCAACTTGAACACCAAACTTTTACATGAAGATAATCGATAGTCAAGATGACGGACAAAAAAAGGAATGACCAGATCTTGGCATTGCAAGAAGTTTGTGAACACCACCACGATCAACAAAAAGTGCTGCAAATTTCTGATGAGCATTTAATGAACGAATAAACTTCAGCACATCAGGCAGAGGCATCATAACTTTTGACACATCTTTTTCCATGGAATACCGTTGTAGTATTGCAAGGCAGACGTCTACCACCTTCTCATGAAGCAAAGACCTTAGAACTTCAACATATTCCCCAAGCCTCTCAAGGCAACGAATGCAGTACTTTTCTCTTAGCTGGGCAAGGCAGTATTTGTCCAAAATAGAGTATCCTTCCAACTCTTCATCTGGTTCTGGTTCTGGCTCTATAGTCCTTGAAATCATTAGTAGAGCATAATTGGAAAGCAAAAGACATATGAGACTGGAATGTATGTTAGCTTTACCTTGAGACTGGAATGTATGTTAGCTTTACCTTGAGACTTCGGTTGCATTAGCAGCATCATAACAGTTTATGCAGCTTCAGCGCTAGATGAAAATGCATCTCCTTCATCATTTGTGCTTTTGAACATGCATCTCAATAGAACACCTACAAGTTCAGTTGAAGAAAATTAAGAATAGCACTTTAAATACGAAAGGAGTAACCATGAATATGAGTGGTGCACCTCTAAAGCAGCAGTCTTGACGAGTTCCGCAGCAGCGTCACCAGCTGCTCTGATGGCTTCTATATGTGCATTTCCTACCCTTGCTTCAGCTTTAGAAACTTTGGTTGCTTTCTTTACAAGATCAGAAATATCAAATGTGCCAACTTTAAATTCCTGGTAGCAATCGACCTGAAGTTTATTAGTAACTTCTTTGAGCTCCCTTTCCTGCTTGTAGGCGATGTCATACTATCGCTTAATTCCTCTTGAGCTTCTGTTTAAGCTTTGTGTAATGCAGATTTTAGATATGATACAACCTTTTCTCGTTCTTCCGTTCCCCGTTTCTGTTCTTTTTCCAACCGTTTCTCAAATTCAGATATAGTTGCCTTTTGACTACAAAACAGTGAGTTATTTGTTTCTTACATCTTCCAACCCAGGAACTTGGGGTCCAGTGTCGGGCGATGCCATAAAATTAGTGATTTGAAAAAACTGTTGGAATTGAGAGTTGTAGTTTAGGGGTTACATAATTGTAGTACTATCAAAGATTGTACTTCCCATTCATATTTCTAGTCGAAAGATGGAGTCACTGAAATTTATCGAAAGTTACTGTCGGAAAAGACATAAAAAATGAAATCTCTATAACTGTAGTCTAAAGGTTACATAATTGTAGTACTATCATAAATTGTAGTTCCCATTCGTATTTCTAGTCAAACGATGGAGTCACGGAAATTTATCAAAAGTTACTGTAAAAAAAACATCAAAAGTGAAATGATACATAAATTAAGGATTTTTAGTGGGCCTACTGTACCTGCAAAAAGTCAATGTGCCTGAAATTTACTACGTTATAAATGAATCGTCGGGAAGATATCTAGAGGATTTCTTATCACATAAAAAAATTGAGAACGCTTCGTCAAATCGAACACAAGAACAAAGTTAAACAAACACACATACTGACAAAGTTAGAAGAAATACACTAATGATGGGACTATATACCAATGAGAGTGCAAACACGCGAGTGACAAAGTTAGAAGAAAAAATGCAGATGAGATAAAAAAAAATCGTGAAGGCGAAATGAGTGGAAGTAGATGAGGTGTTTAGATTGGGAGACTTTTGTTGGCAGAAATTTCATTCGAGGAGATATGACCTCTGTTGAGCCATTTACAAAACTTCAAAGAGTGACACATTAAAGTACAGGAAGGATTAGATGCATATGATCGACATGTACAGGTATTTACGAGAAAACGACATAGTAAAAGAATAAAAAGGGACAAATACCACTCGACATTTTCTTAAGTAGTTCATGTCGCCCGAGTCAATGAAATTTCCAGAGTAGTTCATCCTCAACCTTCATCATAGAATAGAAGCAGTAGATGATTATGTCAAGAAACCACTACAATGCTTTTCCCTTTCTCATTTCATAAACAGTGGGAAATTCTCAATAGAAGCCAATATCGAAGGACTAATCTGCCTACGATGTTTTTGAAGGTTAATGGCCCCTTGAAATTAAACATGTTCGACAATCAGATCTCAATTTTCAATCTTGATATAACTCTAAGAACTGGACATCTAGGCCTTTTTTATGAGAGCATCTAAGCAGACAATGTACTGAAACTTCTAAGACATTTAGAGTTTTGAGGTTTTTGAACTTTACCAAGTATGAGAATCAAAGTTCTTTTAGTTGCCGCTATCCCCTTGTTACAACTGCACAAACAAATGAAAATCGTCAATGGCTAGCAAAGTAATGAATGCAAGATAAGAGGTTCAAGCTTTTATAGAGCTCTAAAACAATCGATGAGGAACCCGAGACGAAAAAGGGAAAAAAGAATACCAGGATATCCATTTCATAACAATGTGACTCTAAAATGAACTCCTCATGTTGAATGACTCCATTGTGTAGATGAAAATAAGTTGGTATAGTTCCATGAAATCAAATTCTAAAAATACTCGAGTTTTTCCCGAGGTTCATTAATTCTAACTTGTGCTTAAAATATATGGGGAAAGAAGAAAGAAAAAGTACGGGTTTTTTCTCTCAATAATTTCCAGTAACTCATAATGAGATAAAAGAAAGAGAATACTTGCCCAAACCCCAAATGTATCCAACCAAGTGTTGCATAGAGAGATGAAAGGTTTTAATTTGCATACATGTTGTGTGTAGTTGGATTTGTAATTGTATTCACTTCGCACGCTTCGTCCATATTTACGTATGAAATTCGAAATCACATAAATATTCAAGGTCTGACTAAAATATGCAGAAACCTATAATATAAATAAACCCCATGAGTAAGTTCCTTGGCAACCCAATATCTAGTAATACCAAAAAATGAAAAGTAAGTACATAATGAAAGTTGTTATGACACCATCAAGCTTCTGTTCATTAAGATAGATACTCAAGAAACTCTAAACAAAATTAGTGTACCATTTATCAAGTAACATCATCTGACAATGAAATTTATAAAGAATTATGAGAATTGAAGCCTATGAGCAAACAAACAACATTTAGAGAGAGAATTAAAGGAAGAAACAGAGTGAAAGATGTGAATTCAGATTTATCCAGGGGTCTTTCCAATAAGTATTCCAGAAATATTCAAAATCTATTTGCTGAAAATAAGAAGTGTACAAACCTGAGGTAATGAAACCCAATCAATTGAAAGAGAAATAGAAGAGAAAAGAATCTTTCACCAGAATCTTGATCTTGATAATGTTGAGCCTATCTGACTTATTTCTATTCATCTTTGCATGATTCCTCGCAACCATCTAGATATACAAGTAAATCAATCGTTGATCTGGATGGATACTACCTAATCCAACTGAGAAAAATATCAATAAAGAATCCAAACCAATCAGATAACCATTACCATCACATAACCATTACCATACCTCAATGATTCCAAACCCAAAACATCTCATATCACATTTTTGTCGAGCGGAGATGGCGAGTATTTGATGTCTCCGACTGTTGCATACCTCAATGATTCCATGTTCTTCAATAAAGAAACAAAACAAACCATTACAATAACCAATTGTGCTCCTTACGTCAGTACTTCTGATATTTTTTACATAATTTTTGGAGAGTGTGTTTCTTAATGGAGAGTGTGACATAATTTTCTGTATTTATCCAAGTAGAAGAAGCTATCATCGACAGTGGAAGCAAAACAGACAGTGGAAGCAAAACAGAGGTCCCGAGGAAGAGATATACTTAATATGATCCTGTTATAATTGGGAAAATGTTTTTTTGTGAGAAACTTAAAGATAAGAAGTGGATTGTTTAGAGAATAATGAAGGAAGTGGGAAGTGGATAGTTTAGAGAATGCTGAAGGAAGTGGTTTGGGGTGTCATGATCACGGTGAATGAGACTGAGCCAGAGCTTACAAACACAACTCAATCTAATCATAATTTCACTGGTAGTCTTGACAGAAAATTCAAAATTTGCTCCTTACCCTCCATCACTTTCTCTAATCAGAACTTTCACTGTCTTCTTCCTTTTTTTAAAAGAAATTGAATATTACCCTCCATCAATTTTCTATTCTTAGGTTGCATATTAATTTAAGGTATTTCTATTAGACATTTCATCAAACACATATATGGTAACATCAAAAACATAAAGAATGCAACCAATGAATGAATCATTCTTGCCACTAAATAAATTTCCACAAAGAAGATGAAGTTTAACAGATATGAGAGAACAAAAGATGATGTAATAAATTTCTACAATGAAGAGGAAGTTTAACCGAGATTGAGAGAACAAAAGATGAAATAATACTAACCTCTCACGTTTAGAAAGCAGGAAAATGATGAAAGAAAATGAGTTAAGTGTGCGTCTTAGTGAGGGAGAGGAAATGTGTCTGATGAAGTGAGAAGATACATCCGTTTAGAGAATAGGAAAAGAACGTGGCTATAGGCACCGAGAGGCAGACTTAATAGATTTTATTGAATCGGACGGTGGATGAGAGCGCTGATGTGGGACGGACGATCGGATTTATCCAGGGTTTGTCCCAGTCAGCACCCATCCACCTGTTTTATTATATAGATATATATATATATACGAGGGTGTAACCCGTGCCCGCCGGACACAGACAGTTTTATCAAATGCATTCCATAAGATGCGCATGCGAAAATAGATTTAATCTAAGACATTAAGTCAACACGTCTGAAAACTCAATTTTAGTTTAACACAATTTGGTTTTTTAAATCCAAAAACAAACTCACAGAAATCAAGTAGCACAATATAAACTTTAATGAAATTTAAAATGAAAGCTACAATCTGAAAATAGTTTTAAACTAATATATTCAACATATAAATATCTTCCAAATTAAAATAGAGATCTCTTCTATATCTCGTTTGTCGTTCCCACAACCCCAATGAGTACTTTTGCATAAAGTTGTTTCTTTCATAAATCCATTCAGTAATCACTCGAACAAACTATAAGTTGAGTTGATGAGTAAGAAAACCTAATCACAAATGCAAAAATCATTAATCGATGACAGATGCAAGATTCAGTAAGTCAGAATTTGTTTGAATAAACCTTAAGCTTATGATTTTTTCGAACAAACTGTAAGCTTCGAGTTTGTTCTGACAAAACCTAATAATCATCAATTAAGAGACCCCTAAGAAAGAACAGGCAATATTTGGCAAGTTTAACCTAATGAGCAAGATGCCATCAACAACGACAACAAATATTAAGCAAGACCAACAGTCATTAATAAAAAAACGAAGATTTTTAGAGAACAATATTATGGACAACAATAAAGATTGTTTAAAGACCATCACTTAAAGATTATTCAGAATACCAGTTTAATCGCAAATCTATATAAATGGATTCAGTGATCAGTTTGTGCAAAAAAAAAAAATTTAACCCGATAAAAGAGACAAATATGAGAGAAATGATTAGCATATTCTACACTTAAATCACATCGAATCAGTCACATAATAAAATCAGCAAGATGTAACTTAAATATATAAAGAGAGGCTATAAGCAATAAGAACGTAATCTTGAACTTTGCTAAATGTAAGTTTCACTATGTCAGACCATAAAAACTCTACATTTGAATCATTCCAAAGGAAAAAACAACAAATTATAAGCTTAGATCACACTAATTTCTTCAAAGAATAAAATCATCAAGATGCATGCTTCCATATGTAGATTTCTCCTATGTTTTACTGTACTCTAAGAGTGAAATGATAGTAAAACAACAAAATAATGAAGTGAAACACACCGAAGCCTAAGAGACCAAAAATCTAGTGAAAATGTAGAGTGACAGAAACAATAAAATCAACATATTGTATAGAATGACAAAATTTTTACCTGAGAGAGTTGTAATGGAGGAAGAAGTCGCACTGGACATTAACAAACAAAATGTTTCACCAAAATTGCAAAGAGAAAATGACAAAAGATTTTTGGCAAACCATATAGAGAGAATCAACAACATTATAGATTAGTTTGTTAGATAAATGTTATAAAACAAACAAAGAAAATAGGGAAAAAATGTGAAAACATAGACTGTATAGATCATTTCATACCTAAAATGATCAAAAATAGGAACTTAATTCCACTAATACCAATATTCCTTTAACAAATAAGCTTAACCATCAAATTAAACCTAATGGATCGGGTTGAGAGCTTGGGATGAATCGTAAAAAAACCCACTAAAGAGTACAAAAAACAACTGAAATTATCACAAACATACATATAAACAAACAAAGGTCGGATTAACATGTGCTTTAGATGGTCCAGAGTTCAGATTAACATGAAAGTAGCGACAAAATAATCCTAAAAGCTAATAAGTTTGTATCTAAAAGGATCCAAAAGCTTACAAATCTGTGGGAATAAAGAGTATTTGTTTACTGATGAATTAACAAAGAGAACTTTAAGAATTAACTACTTCAACTATTATGAATTAACCAAGTTTGGTCGACCAAACTTCATTAACCAAGTCTCGACACTTGATCGTTTAGAGAAATTACTCGCTCATAATAGACTAATTTTACGAGTAACACCTATTAAAGGTCGTTCAAAGATAGAAGAAACTGTAAATTAAAAAAAAAAACAGTTTAAGTTTGTGATATAAAAACACAAAATTACATTTTCGACACCTCATTAACGGTTGTAAAGAAGCAAACACAATCAATAACCAAAGCCGAAGAAGACGAAAATACTTAACTGTAGCAGAAAAATCTGACCGGCGAGTCGACACCTATTGAAGATCGCCTAAAGTCAGAAGAAACAGTAAATTAACAAAAAAAAACAACTTGAGCTTTTAATATAATAACAAAGGGCATACACACATATAATAGTGAATGACATATAATAAGCCAAAACATTTCAGTTATAATAAGGCAAAACATTTTAGCAACAAAAATTACATAGAGTTCGGATTAACATAGTGAGATAGACACTTCAAAATATCATCATTAAACACCAACCACAGAGTTTTATAGACATAATATCAACTGAACACTGACAAATGATAGAAAATGAAGTAGAAATACAGATGAAACAACTAAATATGAAATGAAAGATGACCTAAATCTCGAAAAAGAAAGAGATTATGTCTGGAAGTCCTAAATTAATTTTACGTGTGTGTGTGTGTGTGTGAAAAAGAAAGACGAACAGAGAGCAATAAAGAGAAAAAACACCCGGAGGGTGGTGAGAGGAAGCATGACCTCAATCTTTTGTGTGAGTGAATGAAAGGGGAAGAAAGAGAAAGGGACTGAATAATCTAAGCCTCTAAAAGAAATTGAGACTTCTTAAATCTCAAATTCTTCTTCATTGATTAAAGAATTGACCAACTCCATATCAATTTGAAACAGAATATAAGGGGCGTATAAGAAGAATTACTAACCTGTCCAGAATATATATATATATAAAGATAGATTAATTGTGTGGTGAAATGTATCATTGAAGGTTATCATTTTTTCTTACAGTTTTGAAAAACCAAATACTAGACTCAATTTTACCACTAAAAATACATCAGACCAAATAATTTTGCAGAACTAACTAAACCGATAACGAAAAGAAATACTTTATGGATGAAGAAGGACATGTGTAGAGTACGAAAAGAAATTGTCTTCTATCAGATTGAGATGATAAACCTCTAAATGAATGAATAAAGTCATTAATGATAATTAATGGTCTCTTTCTCTAGACTTTTATCTTCAATGACTCGAAAAACTTTCTCTATTTTCCTCCTTCATCTAAGCTTTAGATTGAACCATTAATTCAATATTTTGGAAGAAAATGAGGTGTTGTAACTCAACTTTCGATTATAGAGAAGGAAGTGAGGAAATTATGGGAGTCTAGACTCTTTAGACTACATATGAAGGGTATTTTTGGCAATAAAATAACAATAAGGTGATTTGAGCCGTATCTAACTATTGAGGGTCATTTGACTAAAAGTAGTGATGATCATTTGGGTCATTTGATGCAATTTCGCGAAAATAGAAATAATCACTGGAGAGAGGATCAAATTAAATAGAGAAATAAATTGTTAAATCTAATAAATGTACAGTGATAAAAGGGTAAAAATGAGAAGTTTCAAGAAAATTTCAGCTCCAAAACTAACAATAACTAATAAAAGGAGGTCGGTTTAGAATGGGGACAATTTTGAGGACCAATAGAGTAATTTGATCATGGTATGGGGGGCATTTGGAAACTAACCCTAATATTCTTATTTGACCGTGTAAGAAGTTTTCTTTAAGAATAATGTACTCTTTTCTACAAGTTATTAAAAAAAGTCTGCAATTTCTCTTTTTGAAATCAAAAGTCTGCAATTTTGAAAAGCAATAATTCAAACTTTTTATTTGTTTTTTTTTTTTTTAAGTTTCGAACAAACTATTTTCCTTTCTGACTTTGCCGTATTGGAGGTGCTAGTCTTGATTTCGGAAAATAGTTGGATACCACACTTAATTAACATGCCTACTTTGTTTATTATTATTATTATTATTATTATTATTATTATTATTATCTTATTTACATATTTTATATTTAGTTCATTATTTTTTATTAGAATGAAAAATCAATATTATCGACAGCAGCGAACCATGTCATTGCCAAAAAGATGGGACAATGAAACATGACAAATCCCATCATTAAGCAAACATATATATATATATATATATATATATATATATATATATATATATATATCATATTTAAAAAAAAAAAGTATATTGTAGTTTATTTTCTCTATAAATAAAAGTACTGTCTCCAGATATATAAAATACATATATGTTGTTTTATGAACACTTTCAGCTTTGGAGTAAAAGTTATAGTTACAGTTTAAACACGTTTTCAGAAGAACTGTAAATAAAAAATTATTTTTTAAAAACACTAATCTTATCTCACATCTGTAACAAACAGATATGATTGTGTCTCTTCCTTAGAATACCCATAACTTGTAATTTGTAAATGAACCTAATTGTTTGATTCAGGTTATCCATTACTATAATTGATAAGTGATAACCTAAGACATGAAATTATGATGTATCAATAATAATTAAATTGGAGTATTTTAAATTCGGATGATCGTCCACAATTGGTTGTCCAATATATTGACATAAACTCCAAAATCCTAGAGATCATAGGTTCGATTCCCAAAGGAGGTGGTTTTCATGGTTTATTGAACTTGGTATAAATAATGTTGTTGGACTTTAGGTCATAATTTAGTTAGACTATATGCCCTTTTTTTTGTAAGAGTTTGAATTCGGTAGTTATCGTGCTTATCACATGATGTATCAATGCTATTGTAATGACTATCGTTGATCGTAGTCAATTTCAAAAAAAAAAAACTCGGATGATCTATGAAACCCAAATCACCTATGTTTTTTTTTTTTGTTGAAAGCCCAAACCACCTATTTGATATCCGAAGGCAATTTTAGTCTTTTTATTTTTTTGGTAATTTCGAAAGTAATATAAAATCTCAAAAGTAATATAAATTTCCTCCTCTTATTTGGGTTTTTTCCCTTATGTAAATATTTCTATGTTATAATATGTTGGGACAACAATAGCAAGATAGATTTTTTTTTTGTCAAGGACAATAGCAAGATAGATTGTTATTACAAAACTAGAATCATTTTTTAATTTTTACTTCATTTTCAACAATGGCGCGATTTAATGATAAAGGAGTTATAAAATTTGCATTACCTATACGATTTAAGCATCTTATTCAAATAATGAATTTGTGTAGATAACACTTATTATTGTTATTTCATTATTGAATTGAAAACATTTTCCATAATTGGTGCAGTTCCGGCTACGTATCTATAAATATAAATTAAATTATCTAGGTCCAAATTAGTATAGTTCGAATACATAAATCAATGAAGTTGCCACATAAGTATATCTAACTAATAAAACTATCGAATAATTGATGTCAATAATGCAATATAACCCAAATCATCGAAGCAATTTCTTTGCATAAATGTGAAAGTTACGTCAAAAGCAGCACAAATAAACGTGCGCCATTTGTAGGTGTAGTAGCAATTAAGAGGACCGTTCATGAAATAAATGTACAAAATTTTCATGCCATCCTTTTATACATATGTGCTTTGTGTATAGAAATAGTAACGTAACTTTACCTACTTTAGTTTTTCTTTTTTGAAAAACCTACTTTAGTTGACATTCTCATACGGCGAGAATATGTTTTTAGTGAAGAAAAGAAAGAGTGTCGATATAAAATGTTATATGTTAGAATAAAATGTATAGCTTTAACATCTTGAAGTTCTACGCGTATGAGGAAACTGGAAAAGAAAGCCACAAAAAGAGTAGTTTGTATTTAGCAGTTCATTAAGCTTCTAATTGGGGTCGGGTAGCCATTACCTACATCATGGCTAGGGTTTTTGTAGGCTCAAACTAATTCCGCGGCACATGATGTGTACCGGAACTCTAGGCTATCTCCACAGGCTAAGCTTGAGACGGCATTTTATTGTTATACACATACACATTTAAACAAGGAGAATTTTAGTCACAGCAGAGTGTCTATAACAACAACCCGGAGTGTGTATAAAATTTTCCTTCTCCCACCCCACCTAGACTACATAGGGTGGTTTTAAAGGCGCCCGCTATAGGTTTTAGGCGCCTCCCTCCAGGCAAATTTGAGAGGGACTTTGTGAAGGAAACATGCGCCTATAACACCTTGTTGAAAAGTAGCTGTTTGGATTCATTAAGATGAAATATGCTCATAACTACTAAGAAGGGGTGTCCAGCCGCCACACCAAAGGTGATGGATTTGGGCTAATTCTGTTCCATAAGTTTTTCAATGGAGATTGAACAGTTGATTCATTCTTTTATCGTTTATATGCTTATGTTGTGGAGAAACCTTATAACTTTTATCATCAAATTGAGTTGATGTCGTTCACTTCGTTCCTAAACATTATCGTTCAAAACGTGTTCTTACATTTCATGTTCTAGTGACTCTATAGCAGAGCTTCTTCGATGAAATATTGAATAGTTAGTGCATTTTCTTGTGATAATAGCTTCACATGGATAAAGAAGTGATAGCCAAGCGTAATATTTAGGGCTTCTTCGTTCATTGGTAATTGGTTTGAAACTTCCCTATAGAAAAACGGGTAGCCTGATGTTCGAGTAGCCCAACTAACTTGGTGGGCTTGGACAGGCAATGGGTAGCCAATTGTTTAATGCGCCCGCCCAGAGCCCATCTCCTAGTATCCAAACAGATTTTCTAGTTACCCACCCCAATTGTAGAACTACCTGTGGCTGTGGGTGACAACACCCACATGAAGGAAAGAAAATCTCATGGCCAAGGACACAATATCTAGGATCCCTCGACTTGTTGTCAATTAGTTTTATGTTAGATACAAACAAACTTGATGAGTTCTCAACCAGCTTAACTGATGCTCAATGTCTCTGGAGAGAACCCTAAAACTGGAAGAAAAATGATAGAAGAGGCCATTAGGGCAAGAGGCTACACAAAAGTAGACCTACCCCAAACATAAATAGAAATCAACTGTCCCTCGAGAATGAAAAAGTCCATAAAGAGAGAGAGTTAGACTCGAAATTAGAGACTGCTGGTTTCGTTTAGGTCTGGAGTAGGCTTTGACTTGTGGCCTCTTCTAGCATTACTCGTGATGGATATATATATATATATAGAAGAACACAAGTTGATCTCCTAGCAGGAAATGCATTTTGAATCATATAAAACTGGAAGAAAACCATGAATGTTTAGAACAATAACAGTGAAATTATCCTGTAAAGGTAACACAAACACCAGATCTGCATGAACGAAATGATCATTTCTGGATGATGAAGCATTGGACATGAAGCATGACGGAAGAATATTGATTTAAAATCCAAAATGGACCGCTACGATGTGAAAGCATTTGGATCACAGATACTACAAGAGTAAAGGGATTACCGAAGTGCCATTGAACGAGGCGATCCGAACCAGATGATCCATCAGTTTTGGGGATGTAACTAGAAGACCCAGAAAGAAGAAAGGATGGAGAATTCTCTGAAACTTCATATGGTGGTCAAGGGAACTCATTAAACCCAATAAAGTTGCAGTTGTCAAAGTTCATTGACGAGAAGTAACTTGAAGAAGGATCATCAACCCCATTTCTCGAATCCAAAACTTTTTGAAGCCCATTTTCCCCGAAAGCACTTCCGACTGACCTTGCCGGGTTGCTGCTTTCACCTCCATCTGATACCGATCCTTTAGTTTCATCCGTAGGAAGAACAGGAGTGTGACCTTGAAACAAAGCAACATGCCCAAAAAGCTTATCTTTTCTCGAGAATGTCGTGCCACATGAACACAACCACTTATCACGGCCACAATGTTTCTCATGAGTTTTAAGATCAGCAATAACGGAAAACTTCTTATTGTTGCATCTACTACAGATATAGCTTTTATCACAATGAGTTCGTTTATAATGGTTCTTGACACACAGTATGGTCTTTAATGGCAGAAACTTCTTGTGATCCTTGTTTCGCTTGCAACCCACAGAAGGACACGAATACCTCTTAATAAGAACCGGGTCCATGCTTGATTCTTTTGCAGGTTTAGCTAGGGCTGCCGGAGTCTTATACTCGTCCCCATGACCTCTCATATGCATTCTTAGGTTTGCATCTCTCTTGAATCCCTTTCCACATATCAAACAAAAGTGGGTATGTGGTGCTAGTATTTCTTCCTTCTCTAACTGTAAGACTTCATAAGAACCAGGAAGGAGATGTTCTCTTTCTCCACCATCTTCTTCATCCTTGAGTTCTTGATCTTCAATAGTGGAAATGGTTGGATTTGATTTACCTGCATAGGTTTGTTCAAGAACATAATTAACTGTTTCTTCAATCTCAGAAGGATTATAACTTTTTCTTTCACCATTTTCATGTTCCAATTCATCAATAGGTACCATATTTGGAGAAAATCGAACCCCATTCACACTTTCAAGTTGCTTAACAAAAGGAATCGCCGTTGAGTGAGTGTTTTTCACAGACGGAAGAAGAGTACCCGCAGTTGTGATCAACTGAATTATAATGGAAGTAAGATCTGCAGAAAGAAGTTGTTGTTGCTGAGCTGCAAGCTCATTTGGTCCACCCATCATTCGATCTTCCTGGCTGACAATCACATGAACTAGACTTTGGAGTTGATGGATCTTCTGTTCGAGGAAAGAGAGATTCGATAACATAGTTTGTGGGTTCCAATCTTGTATTCTAGTAGCATTCACAAACGCCTCTTTTACTCGACCATCTAATTGATCTAATATCTCAACTCGAGCTTCCGAGTTACTAGGGTTTGAAGAAGATGGTTCGGAAGATGGGTTGAATCTAAAATCGTAATATAGACTACTACTACTACCAGGATTATCACATTTCATCTGAGATTGTTCCGAACTAAAATGATTGAACTGTTGAGTATCAAAATTAAACCTTTTTGATGGATCACTTGTCCAAGTTTCGAAAGAAATCTTCCCTTCAGAATCCATGTCAAATGTTTTATTTATTCAAGTTATTAAACACAAAGCTGAAACACAAAATCAATAAAATCTGATCAACCAAAATTAATCATATGACAAACTAATAAGTCAAAAGAAGATGAGAATTTAAGAGAAGGAAATAAAATCCATCAAAATTTTCATTTAGAAACAAAATATCCATAAGAAAGCTAATAGATTCAATCTATCAATCAAAATCCCCAAATCCTCAAAACCCAAAAAGGGCATAGTTTTTCAATCTGTAAATAATAGGTCCTTCCTATCTAGATCCTAAATTCTAGGAAAAGGGGAACTGGGAAATGACTAGTCAACTAAAGATGAACAAAAACTCCCCTTTTTGATTTTCCACTAGAAGGGGTAAACCCAACAACTTTCAATCAAAAATCTAAAAGAGTTAAATCAAAATCAATTCACTAGAGATAAGTATCAATCAAGAAAAAAGTAATGGTGGGGTGAGTAGTAATCATGAAAAAGCTTAGAATCTGTTAAAATCAGTTATGGAAAGAAAAGAGTGAAAGAGATTAAGAAGAGGATAATTTTTACCAGATTCAAAGTTGTTTGGATCCTGTTTGTGTGCTCTAAAAATCATCCGGAGGTTGGTTCATTAAGAGAGAGAGAGAGAGTCAACTGTCTGGTTTCACCATCGCACGTACATATTAGATGAAGCATATATATAGAGAGAGAGAGAGAGAGTTGTTTGAGTATAGAGAGGAAGTGGAACATGAAAGCGTGTGTCATCCACGAATTGACCATCCAATAGACGTCTACAATGACGCCCAATTTTGTGGTCCCTTATAGCATCTCCAATGGGACACTCAATCTCTAACACTTAGAGTGCCACATAGACTTTTTGGAGTTTTTGTTAAAAAATCATCTCCAATGGAACACTTTATTAGACACTTTAATATGAGGTGGACACATTTATTATAGAGTGTGTAGAGAGAGAAACTCTAAAATGAGAGTGTCTACTTGAGACTCTCTCAGTGTTACTTTTAAATTTCAACCAATTGAAAATCTTGCTTTTCAACTACTTTTTATCTATTGAATTGAAGAAAGGCATGTGTATTAAATATAGACACTTTAGAGATCTCCATTGGAGACCAACAAAAATTAGAGTGGCTCTATATTGACATTTAGGAAAGAGAATCTCTATTGGCCCTTGACAACTAGGACTTTTAGAGTGTTTGGTAGAGTGTCCCATTGCAGATGCTCTTATTTGTCCCGCTCGTTTGGCAAGTAGTGGTTCAAGACATTGGGAGACATTTTCCCCCATTTCCGCTCTGAATAGTGAAACTAGGGCTTTCACGCTGGGGTTTGAGTTGGCTGAAGAGGTTGATATATACGATTTCGAGATAGAGGGAGATTCGAAGGTCTTAGTTACCTTCTAATCGGACGGTTATTACACACCTCCGTGGAGAATTCAGAATGAAGTTTACTACATGTGTGAGATGACTAGAGACAGAAACGTGTCAATTACACACTGTGGAAGAGACGCAAATTCGGTCCCTCACGATTCAGTGGTTTCGGCTTTAGTCCCTAACAATTCTGATTATGAGGTTTCAATACCTCATGTTTAACCGTATGGTTTGATTGTATTTGTGCGTTTTTCACTTTTAGGCCTTTATTCCTATGTATCGGACAAGTGTTTGATTTATAGAATCCCCGTTAAAAAAAAAGACATTTGGGGACATTTTTCATGTCCCACGTGTCTGTATTACTGATTGAGGACATTCCAAATGTCTCTGAATTTTTATGTTAATAGAGACATTTCAAATGTAGAAATGTCCCCAAATGTTTGTGTTAATCGTTTGAGACATTTCAAATGTCCTGTAATTTTATGTTATTCGTTAAAGATATTTTAAATGTCCTGAAATGTTTGTGTTATTCGTTTGAGACATTTCAAATATCTTCTAATGTCTCTCTTATTCGTTTCAGACACGAAATTATGGACATTTAAAGACAAATTGGTTTTATTGACATTTGAAGACGTTTTAGTGTAAATTTGAAGAATTTTTCGGGGGAGAATGTTTTTGAAAATGGATTTTTGAGGGAGAGGACCAAAAAAAGGGGGGTAAATTAGCTTCCGCCCCAGGCCATTTCGGAATTGAGGGAGGTCCAAAATGTCAGAAGTGGCTGACAGTTCCTGTTTCAAGGGGTTATTCCTTCCCTTTTTGCCCTGTCTGGTTTTTACGGCTTCTCCCTCACCTGCCTTAATGGCTGATTGACACGACAATTAATGAGGCGGAAGGGTCTAATCCTTAGCATTAAATGAGGAGAAAATATCTCCAATCTGATTTCCTTCCCAAATTTCCCGCCCAAATCTTTGATCCTTGATTTCCTACTTTCTCTCTCTATCCTCTGTTTACTCTCACGAAAGAGAGGTTAATGGCGCCATTTTCTCCCAAATTTTGGTCTGAAATTTTGGGTTGAAATTTTCAATCTCGCCCAAACGTTTTCAACTGTTTCTACCTCCCCCATTAATAGATAAAAGGTCATCATCTTCTCAAAGACAAACAGGTAATGTTCTTAAAACTCAGGTTAGTGATTTTAGTGGTCTTAAAACTCATCTTCTAGCCTTGAATGTTATCATTTTAATGTTCTTAAAACTCATCTTCTAGCCTTGAATGTTATCATTTAATGTTTCTTTTGCTGGACTGATCTTTAAAGACAAACAGTTAGACTCTAGAACTCATACATATTTATTTTGCTTGACTGTCCCTTTCATGTTTCTGCCATGAATACTCCTTAAACAAAAACAAAAACATTTAAACTCATCTACTTGCCTTGAATGAAATCATTTAAAGATGATGGATATACTTCCAACAGAAGTCACCAAAATGATGAATATTTTAACATTAAGATCCTTTAAACAACTCCTTCGAAACAAATTATCTACTGTAACACTAGTTCATTCCTTCTGTTATGCAGAATGAACAGAGAAGAAATGGCGCCCCAGTCAAATGAAGAGTCCATTGGTGAAGCAGAACGTGAATTCTTCAGTCCCCACCCATTAAGTACTTCAAGATCACCACCCTCAATGCCACCCTCAATGAATCGATATATTTACTAGTCAGTATACCGTTCCCGTTTTGTTTTATAGTTGGTCGTACATTTTGTAGTTCCCACTTAGTTATATAAGGTGTGTTGTACTTGGTCAGTTTTCTGTACATGTTCCTTCTCCTCTTCACCTTATTCCTGTAATTATCCAGGTTTGAACTTGAATTCTTCCCTCTGAATGCTTCAAATTTGTCAACATCATCACCCTCAATGAGGACAGAAGCAATGAATGGGTACATTTTCATTCCTTCTATCGTCCGGTTATTCGTTTTCTAATTATCTGTACATTTGTGTGCTCTGCATCTGTGAGCCCGTTTCCCTTCTGTGTGTAAGTTGACAGTACATTGTTCAGTTCCCGCTTCCAACATGTCTGTATGTTCGATTTTCTTGTTCAACTCTACTATATAGTTTTATGTTCCTAATCCGTGAGTTCGTTCCCTTGCAGTTTACCAGTTTACAGTACATGTTTCAGTCCCCGATCCCTATAAATCTATATATTTTTTTAACTTATGCAGGTTGGAAAGTGATATTTTCATTCCTAATTCGTCAATTGTGCCTCGATCATACACGTCAATGATTCCACAAGAACTTAATCGGTACAGTAATTTTAGTATTATACTATTTTAGAGTGGGAGTTGTAAAATGTCTGGTTCACAACTAAATGTAGGGTAAATTAATGCGTTCCTATTTCTAAACTTTGTATATTTTTGTGAGTTGCCAAGTGATTTTTTCTTACTCCCGCCTTCTAACCATGGTGATGGATCTACTGCTCTTGTCAGAAGAAAACCTCTCCGGTCCGAGAGTTGGCCTGAAGTATTCACCCATGAGGGTCAAGAATTTCCTGCTGGTGTCACTGCATTTTTCGCCATGCTCTAAGTCGATACTCAATCAAACACGGTTACAATTATGTGTTTGTGAAGAATGACCGCGATCGTGTAACCTGTATTTGCAAAAGTACAAAATGCATGTGGAAAATTCACGCGGTTGCTCCTCTTAAGTCGAGATCTATGTTTATCTTGAAACCTATAATCCCGTTCACACGTATGAAGATTTCATCACTGGTGTATGCAAACCTCGACTATCGACTGAAGCTGTTAGTTTATTGATTGCAGAGGACATTAGGGAGAACCCTACCAAGAGCACGAAGGACATTGTTAGTTCCTTAAAAAAGGATTATGGTATTAAACTGAGTTACTACTACTCATATCATGCTCGAAATGCGGCAATTTGTATAGGATTTGGTGACGAAGCTGATTCCTATGCAAAACTCTCCTGGTATGTGGATGCTCTGTCAAGATCTAATCCTAACAGTCATATCGATCTGGAAGTTGATCAAGAGTCGCATCGTTTTGTAAGAATTTTCATTGCTCTTGGAGCATGCATTGAAGGTTACAAGCATTGTAGACCTCTGATATTTGTTGATGGTACATTTGCTAAAATAAAGTATAATGGATGTTTTCTTGCTGTAGTTGCGAAGAATGGAAACGATGGTAATTATTTATTTTCCTTGAAACTGTTCCTCGTACATTATATAACTGGCCGAAAACCACACTATTGTTTGTCCATCGGTTAGTTCCCGAGACATTTTGCTATGTACAGGGAACACTAGTGTTTATACTTAATCATTTTGTTGTACGCAGGTTTTTTCATTCTTGCCTATGTTGTGGTTGATGTAGAGAACGACCACAACTGGCTCTGGTTTTTTAGAAATTTGAAGAAATGTATAGATATTGGTGAATCTCTTACTTTCATGTCTGATAGGCATACTGGTATATTAAATGGTGTTCGGAATGTAATCCCATCTGCCAATCACTCGTATTGCGTGTGGCACTTGCGGAACAATTTGAATTTACGAGTTAGAAATGGTGACAAGAAGTCAGATTATTTCCAGTCGTTGATGTTCAAAGCGGCTCGTGCACTTACTACCTCAGACTTTACCAAATACACTGAGGAGCTTTGTGCAATGGGTGGTGCTGGAGCTGAAGCTTTTTTGCCTTCTTTTGACCCTGTTCACTGGGCAGATGCCTTCTTCCCAGGGAAAAGGTATGGTTTAATTTGCTCATCCTTGTCTGAGTCCTTCAATTCATGGATCTGAGACGAGAGAGTAATGCCGATAATAGTCATGCTGGATATGCTTCGCATGAAGATCATGAATATGATGAACGAGAGGCGAGTCGAGTCATCTAGTTGGGTTTCCTTCTTATGCCCGAAGGTAGATAAAAAAATGCAACTCCGTTACAATGTGGCCTGTAGTTGGACGTGCGTCCAGTCTGGAGAAGCTCAGTACGAGGTATTGTCTATGTCCACCCATTCGGTTGACTTGGCCCAACGGACCTGCTCGTGTCGCAAGTGGCAAGTAGAAGGCATACCATGTGAGCATGCGATTCTTTGTATAAAAATGAACGGCGGTGATGCCTCATCATTTTTTGGTTCCAATTTCACTACCGAATCCTATCGTAAGACGTATAGTCAGCCCGTTAAGCCTGTACCTACGTTTGATGAGCCTAAATCATATGACCCAGACATGATGATTTTTCCTCATATCACAAAGAGACGTCCTGGTAGACCTCGCACCACTCGAATTGAAAGAGCCGGGTATTTTCCCAAAAGACAGAGGGTGTGTGGCAGATGTAATCAACTGACGACCCACAATCGTGCATCCTGTAACGAACCAATATAGTGATGGGTTAACACTTATGTATCTGATTTTGATTAGCACTTCTTCAAGTGCCCTGTATTTTGTTAGCACTTCCTTTGAAAGTGTAAGTTTGTTTTTGTTGTCTACTGTTGTATGTAGAGTACATTTCATGATTTGCAGTATATATGTTTATTTCCCGTAAATTGTTAAGTTTACGGAACATGTGGTTTTGTCAAAGTTGTACATGTTTTTACCCTTAACAAAGTTATCACGGATGTTTATTTCATGATGATTGTAGATAATGATTTAGTCGAAGTTGTACAAGTTTTTACCCTTCACAAAGTATTTAGCCTTCATCAAATTGTTGTCAACTAGAAAACGAACAGAAGATTATAAAACTTGCAGTACATTATAAAACGGGCAGTACGTTTGCTAATGCCTATGTGTACAGTATGGTATGTTGTATGTTTATTGGAACAGAAACATTGACAGTAAATCCATCACCATGGTTAGAAGGCAGTAAGAAAAAATCACTTGGCTACAAAGTTTAGAAATAGGAACGAACTAATTTACCCTACATTTATTTGTGAACCAGACATTTTACAACTTCCACTCTAAAAATCATATAATACTAACAATTGTGTTATTTGATAGTAAGTAACAATTGTGTGCCTTTCACATATTGTGTCCTTTGGTCAAAATTGTACATAATGATGTAGCCGAAGTTGTACAAGTTTTTACCTTTCACAAAGTTTTTAGCCTTCACAAATTTGTTGTCCACTACAAAACTGACAGTTTATTATAAAACTGGCCGTACATTATACAACGGTCAGTTCGTTATGTAATTGCTTGTGTTCAGTATGGTATGTTGTATGTGTATTGGAACAGAAACATTGACAGTAAATCCATCACCATGGTTAGAAGGCGGGAGTAAGAAAAAATCACTTGGCGACCAAAAAAAATATACAAAGTTTAGAAATAAAAACAAATTAATTTACCCTACATTTAGTTGTGAACCGGACATTTTACAACTCCCACTCTAAAAATAGTATAATACTAACAATTGTGTTATTTGATAGTAAGTAACAATTGTGCACCTTTCACATATTGTGTCCTTTGGTCGAAATTGTACATAATGATTTAGTCGAAGTTGTACAAGTTTTTACCCTTCACAAAGTTTTGTTGTCAACTACAAAACTGACAGTACATTATAAAACTGGCAGTAGATTATACAACGATCAGTACGTTATGTAATGCATTGTGTCCAGTACGGTATGTTGTATGTGTATTGGAACAGAAACATTGACAGTAAAGTATAAAACTGACAGTACATTATGTAACTAAATCCCTTTGGTCGAAGTTGTAGAATTTTATAACCTTAACTTAGTTTTCCGCTCTGCCATAATACAACACAGAAGTATTTTTCAGTACAACAAAAGTTAATAACATTAACGTGGAACCATATTTAACAACATTTCCACAATTATCAGCCTTCCTTTTTCATTATCTTCCTCCAAGTCTTTTTTGACTCGCTTAAAATTTTGCAAGTCACCTCCGTCATTTTTCTTCTAGTTTTGTCGCTAAAATGTTCAGGCTGCGAGCAACTGTTTGGCATGTTCAAGTCTCGACTGTTCATGAAAATTCTTTCAAGATGCAGCATCACGTAAAGACCGCAGTCCGGTCTGCCGGATAAAAACAAATTTTCATTATACGAAGTTGTAGACATTATAAGTAGTAAAGAAGAGAATGGAACTTACTCTTTCCCTTGTTGTGGACATTCTTCTTCCCTTAAAAACAGGATCTTTTTCTTCAGTCATTTACGTCCGTAGTTCAAATCATTTAAAACACCTGCAAGGAGCATTGCAAACTCCCTTGCATTCTTGTTGCACGTTTAAGCCAGCTGCCGATCATTGATTAGAGAATTATAGTGGCTCCAATCATTTTCATGGGATCTATACACCAGAAGCGTCCAGTGATAACCATAGTATGCATCATCTGTGTATGGTGTGTTAATTGGAACACACAACGCTGAGGTATGGTCTCTCATAAACTGCTCTGTAATTCTGGTCTGTAAATTTGCAGTTATTGTCTCTGGGTTGCGTTTCTGGTTGAACAACATCTGCAAATTACCAATCATACATTTTAACAAATATTTGATAGTAACACAATACAAAAAAGTGCGAATCAATCTTACGTAGAGGATGGCTGACAAGAATATGATCTCTTTGCTTTTGTTAACTGGGCTGCTGTGAAGGTAGTCTGCAAACCAATCGATGATTTGAGAGTCGCACTCTCTGTACATCATTATATCATCTAACTCTTTTCCAGTTAGACGGTGTTCTTTACCTTTCTTCCACACCTCCAGTCTGGACCGTACATGTCATAATTTACAGGACATTCAATAATGTACACGACACATCCAAATGTTTAGTTAATTAAACTATTTACAGGGAACTTACTTTTCCCAGTCTTTGTTGTTGAACTCTAGCAGTAGAGGTCTTTCTTTCTGAAGCACATAAGGCCAAAGCCCTCCTATTTTCCAGTCACCTAAGCTCTGTTTGTCTTCTTTCTTCAAATTCATGGATTCCACAACCACAATTTCTTTTCCCGTATCTGCCTTGAATGTCGCTTTCCACACACGCGGGTTTTGCTTCACCCTTCTTATAAGAGAATTCTGAAGAGTTTTTGACCCTGATTCTCCGTTGCTTGCCACTCTCTTTGGAGGGGAAACTTGTTTCTTTAGCACTTCTTCGACTGACTCTTTGCTCGTTTTGATGATATCAGCAAAATCAGAATTGGGTGGTGTATGCCAAATTTCTGAAGTATTATGTTTGCTCGTCCCCTCTTCTGGTGGTGTCCAAACCACTATTTGTGTGCAGTCAATTTCCAGATCAAAGCTGGGTTCAGTTTGTTGGTTGTGGCTGATTGTATTATCCTTCTCGTCACTTGCTACATTTTTTTAATACAATGTTAGAGATTAGGTTTGTTAAATAAACAATAATCATTATAATAACATAAACTTCATGGATTTGAACCAAAAAGATGCGAAACTAACCTTTTAACAAGAGAACTTTATGTTGTAGTTTTAGTGTTTCCTCTTTTTTATGAATTCTCTCAAGCCAAGACTCATCGTCGCTCGATAAATTAACATCCTTACTATAAAACTCATCTCTCTCATCCTTTCCGTCCTTCCCTTTGTATTTATCTGTTTTTATGTAATCGGGAATTAATATATGTCATTGACTTTTGCAAATTTACTGGAAAGGAAACAACTAGGGGTGCAGGGTAAAATTCCCGATCAGTTAACTCAATCCGAGTACCCGTTTAGTAACATGTTGTTAAACGATATGCAGAATAACATGAATTAAAGTTCTGTAAAAGTAAACATACGTTTATAAAAACCTTGAGTAAAAGGAAACCACCTAATATGTCATAAAGCTAGATATAAAAGTACCGTTGTTCAAACCATTTTAATACGATAACCACTAACACTAAATATGTCATAAAACCTCCTATCCTTAACTACTCATTAGTACTGTTTAACTTTTATTGAAATGAGTTTGACTGTAATCGAAATTAGAGATTGCCTTTTCCTTTGCCGGCATGCTTTTGTTTCTTTGCATCATCCTCCGACTCGGCCGATTCATCATCATCATCTGAAGAACTCTTTCCCTGTTCCTTTGCTCCGCTTTCTTCCTCGATGTTTTCATCTGTTTCATTGTCACTTTCCTCTGCTTGCTTACCGTCTTTCACAGTTTCTTCTTCACTTTCAGTTTTTTCTTCATCACTTTCACTACTTTTTTCTCCATTTTTTTCTTTTATTTCACTTTCCTTAACAATTTTGCCTGCCTTCTTACCCTCATTTATCTCCATCTGTTCTTCTTCACTACTCTCACTGTCACTTTCACTCTCACTTTTCTGACTTTTTCCTGCCTTCTCAACCTCATTTTTCTCCACCTTTGGACCTGTCTCTTCTTCTTCACTACTCTCACTGTCACTTTGACTTTCACTCTGCCTTGCCTGCTTTGTCTCACTTTTCTCCTTCTCTTCTTCTTCACTACTTTCACTTTCACTATCACTTTTACCTTCCTAGTTCCCCTCATTTTTCTCTTTCTCATCTTCTTCTTTTTCTCTACTCTCACTTTCAGTTTCACTTCCTTCTTTATTCTTCTCCTCATCCTTTTCTGTCTCACTTTTATCCTTCCCCTCTTCTTCTTTATCAGTTTCACCACTATCAGTTGCACTTCTTTCTTGTTCATTCTCCTCTTCTTTATCTTCCCGTCCTTTATCCTACTCTTCCCTCCCATCACTCTGACTTATATTTTCTTCTTGGTCTTCCTCCCTTGCTGTTTGTTCAATTACTTCCCCCTCAGGTTCTAGCTGGTTTTGACTTGGACCCCCTTCAACTGTTGCTGTTTCCAACCTATCTTTTGATTGCAGCACATCGGAATAAGCTTTTACAACTGCGTCTCTTTCCGCGCATGCTTTGACCAGCTCTTGTCTCAAAAGGGAGATTTCTCTTTCTTGGTTCTCTATTCTTTTTAGCAAATTGGTTAAGCTCTTTGCATTTTCTCCTTCCGACAAAAATCTACTTTCAATATCATTTTCTGGCCAGATTCTTCTTTCATATACCTGCAAGATCCATATCACAGTAAGTTACCTAACTGACAGTAGCCTAGAAAACTGACAGTACTTTATAAAATTATTGATACATGAAAACACAGACTGTAAATTTGTTACTACAGTTTATATGTTTCAACTATTAGATGTAGAATTTTACCTGGTCCTCTATAAGATTCTGAAGTTTGTCGTCGAAGGTCTTATCGATTTCTTGCAAAGACCATTTCACCAATCGAGGCACTTCATCCTTAACTTTGCTTATTCTATCGTAGCATAGAGTATGCTCGCAGAACCAGATCTATTTAGAAATAAAATCAATTATATAACGAATTTAAAGGCACTGAATATACCAACTGTGGTGAAAAAAAATCATACTTACTGGAAGGACAATTAGGCATCCAGAAGCTTTGATTGGATCGTGTGGGTGCCAACTGATCCTGTCAATCATGTACGCGTGCACTGCTCTTGCCCACGATACTTTTTTTATGCTTTCCATCGATTCCAAGCAGTTCAAGAAGATTGGGGGAATGGATTAACCAGTACTCGAAGCAAACAGTAGATTAGCAGACAGTGATAAGATTACCAGCCTGACAGTATCCATATCATCTACATCTTCATCGTCTACAGCCTTGGTTAGAGCATCGGATACCTTGTGACATGTCACATAACCCGGTACTTCTCCGAAATATTTGGCACAAAAGTCAATCTGCGATTGCCTTAATACCTTGGTCTTGGGTAACACATCTTCAATTTCCCCCTCCATTGACAAGCCCAGGATGAGGGCCACATTCTCCGATGTCACCTGAAGCTCTTTTCCTGCTATTGTGAATCTTTCTGTCTTGGTATTGTAGAGGCTGAGTGATTCGAAAATAGCCTTGTTCAGACGAATCGGGTTTGCCATCTCCAGCTTGTTCTCGTTGAATGCTCTAAATAAGTATTTGAAAGGAGTCTCATCCAACAACTCCTTCTGTCTATCACTCAACTTAAAATATGTTGTCTTCATTGGGTCCCATATTTTACGTAGGGACCACTTGTAAGCCTTTGACAATTTGCTATTCAGATCGTCCGGTCTGTTTTTCAACTCATCAGATATTTGTTGACTTGCTTCTCCTTGAGCTTTTGATTTTGCCTTTTTTTTCGTAGAGGACCCTGTGGTTCTTGGGTTGCTTTCCTCTTTCCCTTAGTATTCTTCACTATCTTCGGTTCCACATCCTGCGGGAACAAATAAATTTACAGTAAATTAAAAAACTGACAGTACGTTATGTAATCCATTCTGTACAGTATGGTATGCTGTGTGTGTTGGAAGAAACCAATTGACAGTAAATTATAAAACTGCAGTAAATAGTGTAATGTCTTGTGTGCATTACGGTATGATCTTTGTGTATTGGAACAAATAAATTGACAGTAAAGTATACAACTGACAGTAAATTGTGTAATTCCTTGTGTGCATTATGGTATGATCTTTGTGTACTGGAACAAATCAATTTACCGTCAATTATAAAACTGACAGTGCATTATGAAATGTACAGTGTACAGTATGCTATGCGTTGTGTGTTGGAACAAATCAATTTACAGAAAATTATAAAACTGACAGTAAATTATGTAATGTGTAGTGTTTAGTATGGTATACTTTGTTTGTGTTGGAACAAATTAATTTACAGTAAACTATAAAACAGACATTGCATTATGTAATGCCTTGTGTATAGTATGCTATGCTTTATGTGTGTTGGAACAAACCTATTTACAGAAAATTATAAAACTGACAGTGCATTATCTAGACCATTGCATCATGGACATGGAACTAAAAAGAGTTAGGTTCGTAACCGTAAAACACTTCAAAGCTTTGTCAAACAGTAAAACGAAATACTTTGTGCATGGGAACTAAAAAGTTTCTAGAGCACTGGATCATGTACATGGAACTAAAAAAGAGTAGACTTTTGTACCTTCTTCTTCCTTGGGCTACTCCTTGTTCATAGCTGTTCTTTCATCTTCTTTTCTTTAACATCTTTTGATCTCTTCGTTGCTGGTTCATCAGTGATTGTCTTTGATGAAGTTGATTTTTTAGTGTTTTTCTTAACCATCTGCAAACATGAAGTAAAATTTGTGAGAGATTTTTCGTTAGATGTAGGGTTTTTCGTCAGATTTAGGGGTTTTCTTTGTGATAGAGGAAACCTACTGTTTTTTTGAGAAAACTTACCTTTTTTGAAGAACAACCTTTGACTGATCTCGTTTGAACTAGTGAAATGAAGAACAACCAGATCGTTTTGAACTGCTTTCTAGAGAGAGAGAGTGAGAGGTGTGCGTTAATGGGGAACGAAGAATCAGGAGTAATGGGGAACGAAGAACCAGGAGTAATGGGGAGAGAGTAAAGCTTTTCGGTTTCCAAAACTGAACGGCGTGGGATCGAGGTTATGGCGAAGTGACGTTGCCGTGGAGTAGTCATTTCAAATCTGAATGGACGTCAGATTTTGGCAAAAAATTTGGTCAATTTCGCGCTCTTTTTTGAATGGTAGATCCGTAATATCTGTAAGAATGAAGGTGTTTTCGTTTTCCAGTTTCAAGGGCTGACACCTTTGGACCTGATCCTTAATTCCGGTCTGCCTTGGGCCGGTCCTCATTCTCCCCCTGATTTTGGGCCGTTTGCCCAAGCCCTCTTTTGAAAATATGGATGACACATGAAGACACTTAGGGACATTCTAACAAGCAAGATAATAAATATAATTATTATTAACAAATTAAATTAATAATATATAATAATATAACAACAGAAATTTGTTCTTTCACATGATAAGACAATAATAATAATAAGCGTTAATTTCATTTTGACCTCCTAAAGATGACCAACTTACTAAATGACCCCCTAAAAAAGATCAACTTCTAATTTAACCCCTTTTTTATATTCCGTTAATCAATTGTTAGTCAACTTCAACATCACACTTTGCTTTTCCTTTTTTACCCTTTTATTCAAATTTATAATAACTTATTTTCCCCTTAATCACTTTGTTCGTCGAAAAATTGTCGCCGACGGATGGTCGGTCGACCACCCTCCGGCGACCAAAAACAGAAAAGAAAATATAATGACTTATTATCTTCTTCTCCTTCCTCAACCACAAACATCACCACCACCAACTAAAAATTGTGCAACAAGAAAGCTTTCTCTCAACAAATCCATTAGATGATAGAGTTAGGGTTTCCAAGATCTTCCAAGTCAGGGTTTACAAGAACAAAAAAGTTACAAATCCACTCAAACATGTTGAAGACAATAAGAATATTCAAAGGGAAGAAGATGAAAGAAACACTCTAATGGAGGCAAGGGTTTTCATTAGTGAAACTAGGTTTTACAAGGAACAAATATATAGTAACATAAAAGACTAAAAGGCCCTTGAAGGGCAAATTACTAAACAACCCCTAACTAATATATATATATATATATATATATATATATATATATTCTAACACCCTCCCTCAAACTCACGATGCGGTGTTGAAAAGCATCGAGAGTTTGCTAGCTAAGAAACGAAAGCGTGGAACCGAGTGTGACTTGGTGAACAAGTCAGCAATCTGCATAGTGGACGAGACAAACGGCAAACTGATGGTGCCTTGAGTGAAATGATGCCGAGTAAAGTGACAATCAATCTCAATGTGTTTGGTGCGTTCGTGAAAGACTGAATTATGAGCGATATGGATAGCACTTTGATTGTCACAATACATAGGAGTAGCCTCTGGAATGGAAACACCCATGTCTGCAAGTAACTCACGTAACCAAACTATCTCAGCTGTCGTAGACGCCATAGCACGATACTCAGCTTCAGTAGATGATCTAGATACAACAGTCTGCTTCTTGCTCCTCCAAGAAATAAGAGAATCGCCCAAGAATACACAATAACCTGTAATAGACTTACGATCTGTGCGATCGCTCGCCCAGTCTGCATCTGAATATGCTCGCAAAGTCAAGGAAGAAGTTGATGAAAGAAGGAGACTCTGAAAGCAAGTACCTCGAAGATATCTCAGAATACGAAGAACAGCTGCCCAATGAACTGTAGTAGGTGAACCCACAAACTGGCTAACAACATGCACAGCATATGCAATATCTGGACGAGTAATAGTGAGATAAACCAAACTGCCAACAATAGTACGATATAGTGTAGGATCTGCTAAAGGAGTACCATCTGTAGAAGAATAACGAGCATTAGACTCGATAGGAGAGTCGGCTGTCCGAGTATCACTGATACGAGCACGCTCAAGAATATCCGTAGTGTATTTGGACTGAGAGAGAAGGTAACCTTGCGGGGTAGAGGCTACTTCAATCCCCAAAAAGTAACGGAGAGTGCCTAGATCCTTCATTTCAAATTGGCGTGCTAGCTGCAACTTCAAAGATGCAATACCATCAATATCATCACCAGTAATAATCATGTCATCAACATACAACGACAAAAGAATGCGACCTGCAACACTATATTTGACAAAAAGAGCTGAATCATGATTGCTAGAAGCAAAGCCAAGAGATGTAACTACATGTGAGAACTTCTCAAACCAAGCTCGTGGTGCCTGTTTGAGACCATATAATGCTTTCTTAAGCTTACAAACTTCTCCAGATTTATGTGGAACACCAGGAGGAGGATTCATATAAACTTCTTCCTGAAGATCTCCATTTAAGAAAGCATTTTTAACATCCATTTGAGAGATATGCCATTGACGAACCGAAGCAACTGCAATAAGCATACGAACAGTAGTCATTTTTGCAACCGGAGCAAAAGTCTCCTCATAGTCCATCCCATACTCCTGCGAAAACCCCTTAGCAACTAGTCTTGCTTTGTACCGCTCAATAGACCCATCAGACTTTGTTTTAATTTTGTATACCCAACGAGAACCAATAGTACGTTTACCAGAGGGCAAAGGTACCAAATCCCATGTATCAGTCTTATGCAAAGCAGAGAGTTCTTCAGCCATTGCCTTTCGCCAAAGAGGATCAACAACTGCCTCCTTATAGGAAGAAGGCTCAGAATGACAATGAATAGATGCTAAGAAAGAAGTAAAAGAAGGAGAAAAGGTAGAATAAACAAAATCAGGTAACTGAGTGGACTTACGAGCACGATGAGGATAACGAGAAGGTGGATGTGCAATCTCATTAAGAGCTTGGTCAGTCGTAGGAATTGGAGGTACATCACAAGTGAGAGGAACATCAGTAACATCAGGTGCAGCAGGTTCAACATCAGTAGTAGGAGTATCACAAACATCAGAAAAAGGATCAATATGGATTAGGTTAGAGGGAGTCACATCATGAGCATTAGCAGGAATAGAAAAATAAGGTATATGCTCTAAAAATACAACATGACGAGAGACATAAAATTTACGAGCAACTAGATCATAACACCGATAACCCTTCTGACCTTCACCATAACCAAGAAATACACACATGGCAGAACGAGAAGATAACTTGCTACGCTCAACATGAGGACGAAGAACAAAACAAGTACACCCAAATACTCTTAAGGACGAGTAGTCAGGAGCATGCCCTGTCAATGCTTGAAATGGAGACAAACCTGAACAATGGGAAGTTGGAATTCTGTTAATTAAATTTACTGCGGTGAGAACAGCTTCACCCCAATACTCACTAGGAACAAAGGCAGACAATAACAAAGAACGAGCAGTTTCAACGATGTGCCGATGCTTCCTTTCAGCAACACCATTTTGCTGAGGAGTATCTGTACACGAAGATTGATGAATAGTTCCATCCATAACAAGCAACTCACGAAACCTATTTGAAGTATATTCCCCACCTAAATCACATCGAAAACACTTAATGATAGAGGAATATTGTGTTTTAACTAAGGCTCGAAACTGTTGATAAATATCATAAAATTCAGAACGATGTTTCATAAGATAAACCCAACAAAAACGAGTGTAATCATCAATAAAGGAAACATAGTATTGAGAACCTCCTTTTGTGGGAACAGGAGAAGGACCCCATACATCAGAATGAACTAGATCAAAAGGTTTAACTGAAACAGACAGACTCGGAGCAAAAGGTAAAGCGGAAAATTTTGCAAGTTTGCAACCACTACAATCAGAAATATTTTTAACTTGCAAATCTCCTAATGCACCGGTAGACACTAAATATTTCAACCTAGATGCTGAAACATGACCAAGACGAGAATGCCATAAGTAAAAACTAGAAGATGAAGGACTCAAACGGAAGGATGACAAGTCAAAAGTGGAAGCTGCAACATCAGGTACTTTCAGCTCCTCTACAAAATATAATGCCCCATGCCTACGGCCTGTCCCAATCAGCTTCTGGGATTGTACATCCTGTACATAACAACCAGTAGAAGAAAATAAAACTAAACATCCAGAATCACACAACTGACTAATAGAAGCAAGATTTAGAGTAAGTTTGGGAACATGGAGAACATTCTGAAGAGATAGATTAGGTGTGACAACAGAGCCAATACCACTTAATGACATTGGTGTGCCATCAGCGGTTCGGACTGGAAGATCAGATATATGCTTTAATGAAACAAAAGATGATAACTCAGGAGACATATGACGAGAGGCGCCAGAATCTAAAATCCAAACTGAAGAAGGCATACCTGACGAAGAAATAAGAGAAGACAAACCTTCAGAAGAGGACAAGGCATGAGGTTGCATGGCTAAGAATCTCTGAAACTGATCTGAGAGTGAGTCTAATGGAGTACTAGAAGGCTTAGGAGCTAATGGGCCTTGCGGAGCAGAGGTGGACATGGCATGTGGCTGCATAGCAAGAAATTTCTGAAACATTTGAAATTGATCAACCACATTATCAGTTTTGGGCACAGAGGAAGATGAACCACTAGAACCAGACGAGTCAGATGGCGGTATAACTGCTGCGGTGTTATACTGAAAAGGCTTTTGAGGTCTCTGATTATGTTGCGACTTGTTCATTAACTTGGGGCATTGAGCCTTCCAATGACCCTTTTGCTTACAGAAATTGCATTCGTCCATAGCAACTTTTGTATGAGGTTTGTTCTGATGATTCTGATTTGGCTTCGAATGAACAGCTAATACTGTTTCAGTAGGTGTTTGAATAATGTCTTTCCTTGCTTGGTACTTGAGACGTGTCTCTTCAGCCATAAGCTCATTAACAACTTTAGCAATGGAGGGAAGTGGTTTACTATGCAAAATTGTACTACCAATTGATTCAAAATCACTACGCAAAGCCATCAAAAACTGAACCAAACGACCTTCCTCCCTACGAGCAATATAAGGAGGACAAGCCTGCAACTCTTCAGATTCTGTAAGAGCTAACTGATCCCAAAGATCAGTCATTGCAGCGTGAAATTCTTGAATACTCTTATCTCTTTGTTCCATATTTCTAATATCAGCTTCTAACTTATACTGTGTTGCAAAATTCGACTGTTGGAACATATCGGCTAAGTAAAACCACATCTCACGACAAGTTTGAAATTTCGCCAACTGATATCCAATAGTGTTATCTACTGAGTTATTAATCCAAGTAATGATTTTCGAATTGTTTGCTTCCCAAACCCTAGATAACTCAGCAAAATTTTCTTTCGATCTATCAATTGGTTGAGCAACAGTACCATCAATGTAATCCCACAAATATTTTCCTTTCAAAAAATTTTTCATCAAAAAACTCCAATATGAGTAATTTTTACCATTCAACCTTACACTAATAGCTTGCAATGAATCATCTTTTCCACCCTCCATTTTTCAATTTAATTCAATACCAAATATAACCAAGCAAATAACACCACCAAACAAATTAGCTAAAGAAATACAAATAAGAAGAAGAAGTGTGAAATAGCAATACCAGATCCGCAACGAGAATAGCAAAAACGAAGAGAAAATCACCCTTCAAACCCGCCAATAATTTCCAAATCCCCCAAATAAAACGCCCAACAAATTAATTCCAAACCACTACAACACCATTCAAAATGGTCAATTCAAATGTGCCAATTTAATTCCAAACCTCCAAACGAAAAGTGCCAATTTAATTCCAAACCACCAACTTCGTTCCTTTCTAAAGCCAAAATCCAAAATCGCCCCCTCTTTCTAAAACCAAAATCGCCCCCTCTTTCTAAAACCAAAATCGCCAATAATCACCACTAACCTACCATGACCGCTTTGAAGTTGATATTACCAACCTAGATCTTCAAATCTTAAAGGCTCTGATACCATGTTGAAGACAATAAGAATATTCAAAGGGAAGAAGATGAAAGAAACACTCTAATGGAGGCAAGGGTTTTCATTAGTGAAACTAGGTTTTACAAGGAACAAATATATAGTAACATAAAAGACTAAAAGGCCCTTGAAGGGCAAATTACTAAACAACCCCTAACTATATATATATATATATATATATATATATATATATATATATATATATTCTAACAAAACAAACATCAGTAATTTTCTCTCTCTAAAAAAACGGGTCGAGCTAAGATCTTTTAAAATCAAAATGGAACTCATTGGATTCCTCATTCCGTTTTTATCTTCAATATCAAGTTTCAAAGATAATGAATCTTTTTTCCTGTTTTAAATCAAACAAAGAGATTTTTCAGGTAAAATCGAATTAATTTTGTAAGAAAATCACGATATGATGAACACTACCCATTAAAACATTTTCAGACATATTAAGATCAATTGAAGTTTCTCTCTTACAGCGATCGGCAACACAAATTTACTCGTATTAACCATCAAATTGCATTAGTGAAATACTTTTTTGAAAGTCAGGTTCTTGAAGAGGAATAGCTCAGAGCTTAATGGCAAGGTAAGATCTGGTTAAATTCTTTGATAATTCCCCTGAAATGGTAGGTTTTGTACAAAATTGGTTTGTTTCTATGTTTGTAATCATATTTGTTTTTTATGTACAAAAACTGTTTGTTTCTATGTTTGTAAAAGACTAACCTGCTTCTTAACTTGACCATTGTTGTTTGATCTTATTATTTGAATTTTTTGCTGAGTATATATTATGATCTTATAATTTGAACCCTGACTGTTGTAGAGATTCTGGGTCAGAGCTTAATGGCAAGGTAAGATCTGGTTAAATTCTTGGAAGATCTTATTATTTGAATTTTTTGCTGAGTACATCAATGTTCACAAATCTCTACAACAGTCGAAAAATATATTTTTAGTAGTAGGACATATATATTACGAGGTTTTGGGCAAATCTCCCAAAATTGGGCCTATATAAGCCCCAAACCCAAGTCAGATGGGTTATAAGAAGCAGGTCCAAACGCGTCAGACTTCAAAAATTAAAAACGAAACAACCTCGCTTTTCGCGGAATTACGAAAATGCCATGCACATATGCCTGGGGAAATTTGGAAATTTTTGCGCAAAATCTGACGTCCGCTCAGATTTGAAATGACCAGTACACGCAACCGTCACTTCTCCATCAATTCATTCCCATGCCTGTCAGTTTTGGGAAATCGGAAAAACCATCTTCTCTCTCTCCATTTCGACTTCCAATTTCTCCATTCGCCTGATTCTTCGTTACAACTTCTCTTTCTCTCTCTAGAAATCAGTTCAAAATCACCTGATTCTTCTTCATTTCGCCCAAACATAAAGCCTTAAACCTCGCTCTATTTACAAATCTGTTAAAAAACAATAAGTTTTCATACTCTCTCATCTCTATTACACAAAAAGACCTAAATCTGAAAATAAATTTCTTACAAATTTAATTTCGTCTGTGCACATGGTGAAGAAAAACACTTCCTAAAAAATGGCAACTGAAGAACCAGTAAGAACAAGATCCAAAACGGTTAAAGAAACAAAGATGAAGGAATATGTCCAAACAAGAAGCAGCCCTAAGAAAAGAAGGTATAATGCAGTTATTTCAAACAAATGATTTATTTTGAAGTTCAAAATTTGCAGGCTTCAATTTCAGTTCATTTTACTTTAGGGTTTCACCAAGTATTTGGACCCTTAGTTATTATTTGGACCCTTTGTTAAAATTTTTCTTGTTTCCCCATAACGTTAGTCATTAAAAAACAAATCACATTCAAGAAAGTAACTAAAAAGAGATTAGAAATTCCTCATAATGTTTCCTTGATTAATTTCATTCATCACCAATACAATTGGGTACATACTTTCAAAAACAAAGAAACATTACAATAACTAGACCTTATTTCTAAGTAATTGTAAACCTAATCAAACAAGATTAGTAATAAGCCAAAGCTTAATCCTGTTCAATTTTCAATCCCATTGGTTTCAACATCATCAGCAACTTCAAATTTTTCAATACAAATAGGACAAAAATAACTATCATCAACTATTGCTACTTCATGTGCCCATCCTTCAAATTGTTCCAAAGTAAGGGGATGAAATTCTACCATTACTCTTCTTGCAAGTCTAGGACGTCTAACTCGAGGTAAAATTTGTACATATTCCTCGAAATCATTCCATATATTTTGCACCCTTAAATTTAATAAAGATGAAGGGTTTGTAATAGAAATAACAAGATGATTTACCACATTTGATATAATGCCAGGTTCTTCTTCTATAGTTGTTACTAGTGATACTGACGAAGAATATGCTAAAACATCAGATCCAAATAATGACGACCTTACTGACGTTGATGGGATTGGAACAAGTTCCAAAGACGGAGTCCTTGGTTGTTCTTGTAATCTTCTAACAACGCCTTCATTCAATCTATTCGAAAATTTTCGAATGAAACTAACATGGTTTAGCCAAACGGCTAAAGACAACAAAATCAGCACAGTGAGAATAAACTTGAGAACCATTTCAATGATATCAGCATAGAAAACAATGGAAGTGCCCATTTCAGGAGCTTGTATATCTTTTTCTTTTCTCTCTAGTGTACTGAAATGAAATGAGCTTTAGGGATTATATACACAATTCCAGAGTCAACAAAGCTGTAATTTTCAACGTCAGTAAGGTCGTCATTATTTGGATCTGATGTTTTTGTAGTTATCTTGTTGCTTAACCATCTTTTTGCACTAGGAGTTTGGGGAGAGTAATTAATGGAAAGACACATTTCAAAAAAATAAAATTTCATGGAGAAGATTTAAGGAGTTTCCACTTTCCACACCCACCCACCCTTCCAAAAATAACTCATGTAATGATAAATTACATTATGTAGAAGATTTTCGCCAAAATAATCTCTTCATACACATAACATTCAAACAATTTAGATCATCCGTTACTGCATTTAAATCTTATTAGCTCTCATCAATCGCTTTCATGTAGAGGATAATTTGATGACTGATTTCAGCGTACATGTTTTTTTCTCGATTTTATATCGTTCTATTTGAGAGCGAGTTTTCTAAAACTTTTTTACGCGTCAAAAGTTTAACCAACAAGGAAAAAGCTAAAGTAAAACCTGGTTTTTATTGATACATTTGAGGAAAATTAGTAACTTTTGAAGCGAGATGTAGAAAAAAATTATACCTCCATGCATCTTAAAACGGTTAAAATTATGAAATTTCTTGACTTACAAGGCTCGTAACATTAACTTTTTTTTTTTTTGAAACCTCGAAATGAAATAAAACCATATTTCATTCATAAGTGATACAATCACAAATTTACAGGGCTAAAATGTTATTCCTCTCAGCCAGATACTTGAGAGTTACATAAGTAAGTTCACAGAACTTCGAATGTAAAGTTCCTCATGTATTGAGAGAAATTGACTAGACACTGACGAAAATAAGAAAGAAGAAAGAAGAAAGATGAAAGGATCCTGAAGATCACAAATTAAAAGACCCTATACTTAAAGAACCACCTTCGTTGTCTCTGGAATACCGTCGTCGTCACTGGAAAATCGAGCACCACCAAAAACTTGAATCCTTCTGTTTAGACCTCCAATTCTCCGACTCTGTCTCTCCATATATAACCTATAAGAATAATCTTCAATGAAGAAAACAGTTTATCATTACTCATCATTGTCGTCTTCTTCATCTGATGTTGAAGATCTCGAATATATTCCTTCCGGTATGTATTGTATTTGGACATCAATAGTCAATCCTTCTTCATCGTGAAGTGAGGCGAACTAATAACGATTAAAATCTGATTTATCGAAGTAAAAAACATCAATAATGTTAGTACGTCAATAATATCTTCATCTTTTTCATTAATAACTTCTTCATCAAATCGGATTAATAAGAAATCAATGGCGCCATAACATGTTATTCATTACTGGAAGAACAAATTTATATTGAAAGAAGGAAGGAGGAAAATTCTATGGTGGATAACAACTCGGAAAATCATTATGGAGAAAGCAATTCTCAATATTGAAGACCCTAGATACTATTAATGGAGGGAAAACAAACTACCACAGAAAGATAAACGAGTTCCGACGAAGGGATGACCCTCCGCCGGAGGAAAACTCAGATCTGGACCGGTTAGAGAAGTTCTAGAGAGAGAGAGAAAGGAGAGAAAAAACATATTTATCAAAATGTGTATATGAATGATAATTTATTCTGTGAGGATGATATACATGATCAGAAAATTATTTTCCTTGCCACACCGACACAAGGTAGGATAGTATCTCTCCCCTACAACCCAAATTCAAGTATTCAATAGTTTTGTCTAACAAAAATATACCATGCTTTGGAGCAAAGAAAACATCCAATCAACCATATATGAAGTTTCCCATAAGTATCTACCAACATCTAGCATACATCTAAAATAATGGATTTCCCTAAAATTTAACATTCTACTATGTTATATCTTCGAAATGTTGTTGTGTTGCTACTATATTCCTCATCTCGTAAGAATTTATAACTCTGTATCTAAGATGATGAACCTATAAGGCTCTTTGAGAGTATTAGGAAAAAAAATATTTATCAAAATGTGTATATCATATAATGATAATTTATTTTGCGAGAATGATATACATGATGAGAAAATTATTTTCCTTAACGTACCAAACAGCCAGACACAAGGTAGGATAGTATCTGTGCCCCTACAACCCAAATTCAATAGTTTTGTCTAACAAAAATATATCATGATTTGGAGCAAAGAAAATATCCAATCGACCATTATTAATTTTATTTACATAATCGTATTTCCATAAGTATCTACCAACATCTAGCACACATCTAAAATATCGTATTTTCCTAAAATTTATTATTCTGATACGTTATATCTTCGAAATGGTGTTGTGTTGCTACTATATTCCTAATCTCTAAGAATTTATAACTCCGTATCTTAGATGCTAATAGTAGAACCTAACAAATTTGCTACTTTTAAGGTTTGTGTTAGAACTAGTTAATTGTTTTCTTCCACTTCTACTATTTTCTTTGTGAGTAGTGACTTCAGCCCAACGATATTGAGAGTCCCGGTACTTAGACCCAAGCTTCAGTCTTGTTCTTGGTTTGTAATCGTCATGGATAACCTCTTGTCACCCTTTATTGCATATAAGCTATTGAACGCCATAGTAGAAGCGTACTTTATACAAATTAAAATTAGAGACTTATTGCACAATACTTCCCATCATCAGAATAACTCACGTGTGCCGCAGATATCTTAATAATCATTTTCAACATCACAAGAGAGCCTGTTCATGGAGAAATAAATAAATTACTTTAGAAATCAGTAACCAACTTCACATTTAGTTCGAAATTAAAACATCTCTAAGCAAGTTATTCAACTTGGTTAAGATTAGAGGAATAACATCCAAATATGTGAATCCCTCAATTAAACATAACAAACCTATAGTTTTGTGAAAGGAAATGTTATGGGATGGAAATTCTTGGAGTGTGCATATATGGTGAAGGCAGAGGATTTGGTACATGAGATGATATGTTTGAATAACATCAACACACCAGAACATACAATATTTTTCTTTAAATTAGAATAAGAAATTTTAGACGACTTATGTTTGCAACAGACGGAAAGGTGGACAATTCCATTTTTTTGCAAATTAGATCGGTCGCCCTATCATTTATCCCTTGCAAAATTATCCATTTCTATTCATATTTGATGAACCTACGTATATAGGTAGCAAGATTCGCTATAGTATAAAACTACTTTAATAAATTATTTGAATGTTTAATATTGCTCGGAGAAGTAGTTGAAAAGGGAAATACGAATTGTTAAACAATAAAAGCATATAAGAGATATAATATCAATGCTCAAATAAAAACTTATAAATGTACCAACGACACGCTACTCAGATACCAAAAATGAACTAAAATATCGTACAACAGTTGGAAGGAGATATATTTAACTCTATATACGTACATAACTGAATCATAAAACTAAACGTTCTCGTGTTAGATTTGTGATTGCTACACATATTGAACAAAAAGCCGTACTTATCAATAGCTCTATCGATCCTAAACCCTAAACCGATTAGAATAAACTTCAGAATTAAGAGTTAACTAAAGATAAAGGTAGTGAAATCTATACGAAGAAAATGCTTAGAGTTGAAATTTGAGAACATAGAAGATGATTGATGCATAACCTAAAACGCCACAATATCATATTAATAAGAACACAATTTCACTGCAAACTGTTCAAACAATGACAATGTACCAGAAAACATAATCAGAACCCCTGGTCCATGTAAACACAAAACTTTTTTTTTAATTATAAGCCAACATATATGTTTATATATTTATCTTCGAATTTCACAAAAATTAATATTTACCTACAAATTTCACTAAAAAAACTCAAACACCTCTTAGATATTGAGGTACAATAGTCATTTCAAGTTATTTTAGATTTAGAACGGCCTCAAAATTAATAAGCATGAGTTAAACATTCAAACGAGTCAAGTATCATTTAACAAATTCCAGACATTCTGAAACACAATTTGAGACAACTCACATCTTGGATGAGACTTCTTATATGACTTCAAGGATAAAAAACAAACACCAGCCATCTAGGCTAAGGCTCAAACCTCTTACTAGAGGTTAAAGAGTACCACAGGGATAATGGTGCTTATTACGCAGTGTGACAGGAAACGGATTGGGCGGGGTTGCTTGCCGGGCCAACTCAACCTGGGATCGAATAGTCCCAAGTCGGCCCGGATTGACAACTATCGTGGTCCGACCCGGGCCCTGGGCCGACCTAGAAGCGCGAAACCTAGGTCGGGACAATCGCAAGCTAACTACGAGTGTGACCGGGCCAAGACATGTTGTAACAAAAAATTAAGTTTCGAAAGAAAAAATACTTTTAAAACTTTCTAAGATCTATTTCTTAAAAAAGTTTAGAAAGATAAAACCAGAGAGCCCGAGCTAGCATGGCCCATATTCTGTAAGGCTCGGTTTAGACCATTCTAAACGGGCCAATTCTGGTTAGAGCACGGGCCAACCCAAACCAATAAACACCTATAAGCAGGAAGGATGATAGATTAGGTAAACAAATAAAATGATGATCGAATTTGCTAGGAGAGCCTGAACTCACCCAAGGGGCTGACCTGAACGCATTGATTTGCAGGCCCCCAAGGTTCATCACTTCCATCACTTGGGCTGAGAGCCACTCATCACATAGGCCGAGTCTTTAGGCTTATAAATGATATTTACCATTCCCGAACCCCTCTAACCCTAAATCATAGACCCAAAACGGCTAAGTGGCTAACCTCTGTAAACTCTAAATAAACCCTAAATGATTAACCTCCCTAAACGGCTATGCTTCCTAATCCTTAAATCTCATGGTCAACCGGGGTGGTAGCCAAGGAACCTAATAATTCCTTGTAACATCTTTGAACCCTAAAGTTCGAGATTTAGTCATATACACCTCTTTAAACTTTAAACTGCTAACATCTCTAACTCTAAATCTTGAATCCTAAACGGTTAAACCCTAATCTCGTGAGAGAATACGCCTGCGATTGTTTATCTCTGCCCTACCATATTAGTATAAGGAGATAAAAGCCCGCGCCTCCACTCTGCCCTTCTCCAATCTTATTCCTTTTCCCCTCTTTAGCTTACTCAATTTGAAAAATTATAAGGAACACAAGAACAAAAACATTAGCCATTAACAAATTGAAAAATTGCACCATTATATTCTTTTTCTAATTTGAAGAGATAAAGTTCATAAAAAATAAAATTCATAACCAAATATTTCATTCAAAACAATTAAAAGAGCACTAAACTCCAATAGAACAACATAGAAAATAAAAACCTAAAATGAAAGCCATGCATTATTCTCTTTAACACTCGTACCTAAAACAACAACAAAACATAAAATAAATAAAAAAATAACAACCAAACAAATAAGCAACAACTTAAACAACATAAACCCTAGCATGACTGGACAAAACAAGACTCAAAACTCTCTAATCAAGATAGATCAGAAACTTCAACCTTCCTTCTTCTCAACACCCATAATAGCATCAGACCTGCACAAAGGGCAACTAGGGTTTCGTTCGAGCCAGTCGGAAATACAGTTGTAGTGATACTCATGAGCACAACTCAAACCTCTTATGTCTTCACCAACTCTCTTATCATCCCAGCAAATTGAGCACTCTTCTCCAGCTTTCTTCACAGTCACCTTTTTCATCAGCTTTTCTCGCTCCATATTCAATCGGTATTCTTCCATACACCTTTCGAAACTTATCATACTTGTCCTTTCTATTTCAGCAGCTAGTTCTGGTTCTTCATCCGCCATTATATCCAAGAAGTCTTGGAAACTGAGTTCCTCATCGTCTTGGGCTGGCGGATGAAGTTGTTGGCGGTTTACGGGTACCCCGTGATTCGAGCTGTTCCTTACGCTAGGTTCGGGTAGTGAATTGAACAAAGATTCAAGAAACAGGTTAGCAAATCGTGGGTCCATTGCTAGCTAGTTACTTTGAGAAACTCAAAAGAAGCTTTTTTACTCTAGGGTTTCTTACTTTCTCTGTAATGGATGGTTTGGAGTTCAACAATGGACTACTTGGGTATTTATAGGAGGAATGGGTTGAAAATTGTATCCAACGTTCATGCTCTTGAAATATATTTCTTTGATTTCTATAGGAGATTTCAAGGTCCAACCTTTTTTCTAAAAATGAAACTAATTTTTGAATTTCATTTTGTTGTATGGAAATAATTTTAATTTATAAAGGATTTCGCATTAATTTCACATATAACAAGAGATTCTCCAATGAGAAATCGAAATTACTATGGACAAAAGATTTCGTTTTAATTGTTTATCTATATTTTTAACATTAACCGCGTAAAGAGATGAGTTGGATTACCGAAATCTGGCAGATTTGAGGGAGAAATTCAAAACAACAGATAAGATTTTATTTGCAATTATGGACACAAGATTAAGGTGTCAAATCAATTCCAGCCGTTAATTTGAGATTTTCTCCCAAATCCCCTTGAGAAAATCAATGGCTTGATCATTTCCCTAATTTAAATTTTTGTCCATACTAAAATGAAATCCATGAAAAATAACAGATCATATAATCGTCATTTTGTGATTCATGTAAATTTGTAAATAGAAGGTAAATCACAAGAGAAATCCGTAGGAGACTTAAGGATTTGGAAAAGCAATCTTAAAGAATAGAGATATGGAAAATTAATGTGTGAAATTATCATCCCTTAAACGGATGGAAGTTTCATCTCAATGACTTCTATCATTTGGATTGCTTTTGAAATTATCCTAACTCAAATCTAGATTAAACGACGGGAAAAATTAAAATGTGAAGTATGATTAGCTAACCACTCTCGTTTTGAAATTTAAACATGATAAACTCTTATGTACGACTGGGTTTCTCTCAAGTCACGGTATCAAAACATAAATTCTTATGTTCAACTAGTGTTTTCCAAATAATATTAAAACACGATATTATGATTGCTCTTTTATCTATTAGCGTTCTTGAAACAACATACAACACTGAGTTAGAAATAAAATATTGTTTTACAAAACAAATAATAAGTCTTATGATCAACTATGCTAAGTGCAATATCTTCTTCTCCAGACACTCACACCCTAAGTTCAAAAGGATGATGATTCGCAATCTTAAGGTACATCAGTCATCGTTTGGTGATAAATACCTCGGAACCAATCTTTTTATTGGTAGCAACAAAAAACAAGCTTTCAACTCTCTACTAAACCAGATTAAAAACAAACTCTCTAAGTGGCAAACAAACCTCTTTTCTCAAGCTGGTCGCTCAATAGTTATCTCAACTATCGCAGCGGCCGTTTCTTGATATCAGATGCAGTGCTTTGCCATACCCAAAGGCATTTGTAACTGTATTGAGTCCCTCCAAAGGACCTTCTGGTGGGGAAAATCTAAAACCTTTCGTACCATTAATTGGCCCGCCATTTGCAAGCCACGCAAATTAGCGGGACTAGGGTTTTGTCTTCCTCTTCTAGATAAGCAGGCTTTCATAAACAAACTTAACTGGCGCCTCATAAACAACCCCCAATCTATTTGGGGGTCTTTGAAAATCATAAGTAAACATTTTGAACTAGTTAATAGTTTAGCCTTTTGGGATGTCAATAAAGGCACACAAATCAACATTTGGCATGATTTCTGGATCCCAGATCACCCTCCGCCCATAACCAATACTAATATCTGTAACCTCGAATGGGTTGCCCAATTATTCATTGATAACCAGTGGAATATCGATTTGATTAACAATTGTTTTAATATTGAGATAAGAAATGCGATTTTGAGTATTTACCTGCAGGTTGACAACGAGGATACTGCTACATGGACTCTCACCAAATCATGTAAATTCTCTATTAAATCTATGTATAATTATCTGAGAACATGTAACAATAATCCTATGCACGATACAACTGATTGGTTTTTCATATGGAATCTGAACACTATACCTCGTATAAAATTATTTCTATTGAAATGTTGTACGAACAGTCTGCCGGTAAAGGACAAAATAGGGCGTTATATTGGTAATGTTTATAATTGTATATACTGTGATAACAATGAAACTCTAAATCATGTACTGTTACACTGCAACTATGCACGAGTGATATGGTTTCAATTTCAGATCAGGTCGGAACAACTAACTACAGCAAAATTGTGGATTGAGCAATGGAAACAATTTGAAGAAGAACTGGCCACCTTATATGCTAAAATCCTCTGGTTTATTTGGAAAGCTAGATGCGAAAACTGTTTAAATCCTATAAAGCAATCACCAGCAAAGATGATCAACCGAATCAATTATACGTCAACCACACCTCTTAAACTGATACAATAGCAACTAATAAAGGCAGGGAGAAACCAAGGCAATAAAAATGGAGACCTCCATCGACACCATTTCTCAAAATCATATGGATGCTTCTTTTAAGCAATTATCAGAACCAGCAAGTATAGGTTGTATAATTCATGACGAATAAGCAAACTTTATCATAGCCATGGCAGATACAGTCAGAGGACACCATGCTGAAGAATGTGAGAGCTTAGTTATACACTACGGTATCTTATGGGCAATACCGCTGCAAATCCAGTATGTGCACATAGAAAGCGACAACTTAAACATGATCAACTACATCAATGGACAAGGTGATGAAATACCTTGGCAATCCAAACAGACCATCCCAAAATCTCTAGATATCAAGAATAAGTTCACGGATATCATATTCACGTATGCACCGAGGGACGTACATAAAAAGTTGATGCTCTAGTCAAATGAGGTAGGAGAAATAGTCAAAAAACAGTTTGGAATGTAATACTATCTTTTCTTTCCGTTCTTAGTTAGTAGTTGTTGTTTGTGTTTGTTTGGATATGGTTTTATTATATATTTCAAAAAAAAATACATGTATGGTGGACTTTTCGTACTATTTTTTAACAGGATATCATTATTAGTACTGCGTATCTCTTTGTAGTCCAAACGTTTTATGTGATTTTCATATTTGGCAAAATTAACTATTATTACCGAGAGAAAGAAACATCTCTGTTATTTTATTAAACAAGTTAAAATGTTGTACGTAATTATACTTTTTTATCAAGGTATCAAACGACTTAGTCCCTAATTCACAACGTACAAAGAATATAATTACAGAGATTTAACAAGAGAAAAGTAGAGTACCAATAAATAGTTTTGCGCCCTTATAAAGCCATTCCAAATGAAGTAAATATACCGTACGAAAATCTATCTGGCCTCACAATAAGTGACCTGAGAAGGATATTTTGCTCACATCATGTGAAAAGTTGCCTTCTTAGGTCATTCACGTCACGTGTTATCGGCCAGTTAGCATTGTTGTCTACCTTTACCGTATTAATTGGGGTACGAAAAAAGTTTAGTGAATCTCAATTAACTTTGAAGATTGGTGCATTTTCAAAATACTTTTCAACATAAACACGAGACACTGGAGCTAGCTTGTTCATCTAATTCTCTATCGAGGGAATTCACTCAAAATCCTTTAATTTGGTGGAGGGGATCCAAGACCTTCCATCTTGTGTGGACATAATTAAACACCGAATTAAATATAACTCCAATATCGATTTTCATTCTACATACCTCCCTCATGTGCTCTAGAGTCGAAGGAGAGCTCTTACCTGAACTTGTTCGAATTCGCCTCTTCGCTTGCCTCTAGGCTAGTGGAGAGTTTAGCAAACTCATGTTGCCCCCCATTTTAGGGGTCCAGTAGCATGGTTCCGTCGGATCCACTTTCTTGATGGCTTCGATGAAGGTTTGCATGTTTACAGTCTTGACCGATTTGTTGACTTCTTTACTTGGTTTAAGTTGACCAATAGTTGGCTCAGCACGAATCCCCTCACTCCTTAGTTGAAAGAAGGGAATGCTGAGAGTTAAAATTCTTTATTTCATACCTGTCAAGGTTAGTTGCATAAGTTTTTTACTGTTACATTCCAGGCTTTGAATGCATGCCTGAGCCCGAGCTTGTTATACGTCGTCTTTTTGTCTTGGGCTCGTAAGGCTTTGAGGGTTTTATTTTAAATCACGTTGGTCCTGCAGTTTTGATATTTCAGCTGGCGTCATCCAATTCTTTTTTGGAGGTGCACTCACTTTTATAATCGTTGTCCAAAGCTACATTTTCTAAGAATCTAGAACTGCGAAGCTTATGTAAAACGTTTACTAGGAGATAATCAACATAGTCATACAAATGTTTCTTTGTTGTTCACCCAAAAACACACAAAGGGGTTATTATTTCCATCACTTTGGGTTGGGAGCCACTCATCACATAGGTCGAGTCGTTTAGGCTTATAAATGATTTTTGTCATTTCCGAACCTCCCTAACCCTAAACTGCTAAGTGGCTAACCTCCCTAAACCCTCAATTCGACCCCTAAATGCTAGGCTTCCTAATCCTTAAATCTCATTGTCAACAGGGGAGGTAGCTAAGGAACCTAACCATTCCTTGTGACAACATCTCAGAACCCTAAAATTCAAACCTAACGCCTCTTTAAATCCTAAATGGCTAAAACCTAATCTCGTGAGAGAACATGCCCGCGATTGTTTATCTATGCCCTACCATATTAGTAGAAGGAGATCAAAGGCGCCTCCACTTTGCCCTTCTCCCATCTTACTCCTTTTCCCCTTTTTGGGTTACCCAATTTGAAAAAGGCCAGCGCTTTGGGAAAAGCTAAATAGTTTCCGGGGTGTGAAGACTTTGTCAAAAATTGGTCAATTTTGTTTGACAATTTTATTTAGGGGGAAAGCAAAATAGCTTCTCCACCTCAGCTATCTCTCTCCACCTCACTTCTCTCCCTTCACCTCATCTTCTCTCTCCACCTCATCTTCTCTCTCTCTTCTCCGATAGGTCGCCGGCCGGAAAATTTTCCGGCCGGCGACCATGAAATTTTTTTTTTCTCACATCTCTCTAAACTCCGGCGAAGGGGGTTTCCCTTCGCCGGAGTTCCGGTCTGTTGAAGAACAGACCAGATCGGTTTGTTCTTCAACAGACCGGAACTCCGGCGAAGGGAAACCCCCTTCGCCGGAGTTTAGAGAGAGAGAGAGAGATGTGAGAGAATTTTTTTTTTTTTTCATGGTCGCCGGCCGGCGACCTATCGGAGAAGGGAGAGAGAAGATGAGGTGGAGGGAGGTGAGGTGAGGTGGAGGGAGGTGAGGGGGAGAGTTTTTTATTTTGAGCCTTATTCCCCATAAAATATGTTTCTCCGGAAACTTTTCAAAATTTTGCATATTCCCTTTAAAATTTCACACCCCGGAAACTATTTAGCTTTCCCCAAAGCGCTGGCCTTTGAAAAATTATAAGGATCCCAGTATCAATAAGAACAAAAACTATTAGCCATTAACAAATTGAAAAATTGCACCATTATATTCTTTTTCTAATTTGAAGAGATAAAGTTCACAAAAAATAGAATTCATAAACCAAATATTTCATTCAAAACGAAAGAGCACTAAACTCCAATAGAACAACATAGAACATAAAAACCTAAAATAAAAGCCATGCATTATTCTCTTTAACACTCGTACCTAAAACAACAACCAAACATAAAATAAATAAACCCTCGCAAACACAACCAAACAAATAAGCAACAACTTAAACAACATAAACCCTAGCATGACTGGACAAAACAAGACTCAAAACTCTCTAATCAAGATAGATCAGAAACTTCAACCTTCCTTCTTCTCAACACCCATAATAGCATCAGACCTGCACAAAGGGCAACTAGGGTTTCGTTCGAGCCAGTCGGAAATACAGTTGTAGTGATACTCATGAGCACAACTCAAACCTCTTATGTCTTCACCAACTCTCTTATCATCCCAGCAAATTGAGCACTCTTCTCCAGCTTTCTTCACAGTCACCTTTTTCATCAGCTTTTCTCGCTCCATATTCAATCGGTATTCTTCCATACACCTTTCGAACCTTATCATACTTGTCCTTTCTATTTCAGCAGCTAGTTCTGGTTCTTCATCCGCCATTATATCCAAGAAGTCTTGGAAACTCAGTTCCTCATCGTCTTGGGCTGGTGGATGAAGTTGTTGGCGGTTTACGGGTACCCCGTGATTCGAGCTGTTCCTTACGCTTGGTTCGGGTAGTGAATTGAACAAAGATTCAAGAAACAGGTTAGCAAATCGTGGGTCCATTGCTAGCTAGTTACTTTGAGAAACTCAAAAAAGCTTTTTTACTCTAGGGTTTCTTACTTTCTCTGTAATGGATGGTTTGGAGTTCAACAATGGACTACTTGGGTATTTATAGGAGAAATGGGTTGAAAATTGTATCCAACGTTCATGATCTTGAAATTTATTTCTTTGATTTCTATAGGAGATTTCAAGGTCCAACCTTTTTTCTTGAAATGAAACTAATTTTTGAATTTCATTTTGTTGTATGGAAATAATTTTAATTTATAAAGGATTTCACATTAATTTCACATATAACAAGAGATTCTCCAATGAGAATCGAAATTACTTCGGACAAAAGATTTCGTTTTAATTAACCCCGTAAAAAGATGAGTTGGATTACCAAAATCCCAGACAGATTTGAGAGGGAAATTCAAATCTACAGATAAGATTTTTTTGCAATTATGGACAAAACACAAGATTAAGGTGTCAAATCAATTCCAGCCGTTAATTTGAGATTTTCTCCCAAATCCGCTTGGGAAAATCAATGGCGTGATCATTTCCCTTATTCAAATTTTTGTCCATATTAAAATGCAATCCATGAAAAATAACAGATCATATAATCATCATTTTGTGATTCATGCAAATTTGTAAATAGAAGGTAAATCATAAGAGAAATCCGTAGGAGACTTGGGATTTGGAAAAGCAATCTTAAAGAATAGAGACATGGAAAATTAATGTGTGAAATTCTCATCCCTTAAACGGATGGAAGTTTCATCTCCATGACTTCTATCATTTGGATTGCTTTTGAAATTATTCTAACTCAAATCTAGATTAAACGACGGGGAAAATTAAAATGTGAAGTATGATTAGCTAACCACTCTCGTTTTGAAATTTAAACATGATAAACTCTTATGTACGACTGGCTTTCTCTCAAGTCATAGTATCAAAACATAAATTCCTATGTTCAACTAGTGTTTTCCAAATAATATTAAAACACGATATTATGATTGCTCTTATATCTATTAGCGTTATTGAAACAACATACAACACTGAGTTAGTAATAAAATATTGTTTTACAAATCACGTAATAAGTCATATGAGACTATAACGTTGAATTGCGTGTACACAATTAAGTTTATAATATCTTAATTTATGAACTTATCTAGATACTGTCCGTACCGATGTATCGTTAACAACTCATTAAGAATGTCCTAGATTTATAAGACATAATTTGATTGTTGTTTATTTTGGACTCCACCATCGTATAGGTAGTTGTTCAAACAACCTAGGAGACAATATAAATAGAATCTTCTAACATGTATGGTGGACCGATAAGCCTGCTCAATACTACATATAAAATTATTACCAAAATGATGGCTAACCATCTCAAAGTCATACTTCCTGATCTCATCTCCCCCTTTCAGGCGACGTATGTGCCTGGCAGGTAAATCACGGATAATATTCTCGTTAGTCAAGAAATTATCTATTCCTTCAAAAAGACTCGGGGCTCTAAAAGCTACTTCGGACTTAAACTTGACATGTCCAAAGCTTTTGACCGCATTGATTGGAGCTATCTGGAGACTATTATGTCTCACATGGGTTTCACTACCCACTAGATCAACCTGATTAAAGCTTGTCTGCACTCTAGCACTATGGCAGTTCTTATTAATGGTCGCCCTGGACCAGCCTTCGAGGTTAGTCGTGGTATTTGACAAGGAGACCCCCTCCCTCCTTTCTTTTTTGATATTGCTATGGAGGGTCTCAACCGTATGCTAGATAATACCAACAACCAAATTCAGTTTACTGGTTTCCATATCCTGAACTCCATCCTTTCCATTAAGCATTTGTTATTTGCTGATGATTGCATCATTTCAGACAAAACTCCCTGGAAAACGTGCACAATCTCAAACAGATTTTGAAAGAGTTCAGTGAAGCCTCTGGTCAAATGATCAACTATGCTAAGTGCAATATCTTCTTCTCCAAAAACTCACACCCTAAGTTCAAAAGGATGATGATTCGCAATCTTAAGGTACATCAGTCATCGTTTGGTGATAAATACCTCGGAACCAATCTTTTTATTGGTAGCAACAAAAAAAAAGCTTTCAACTCTCTTCTAAACCAGATTAAAAACAAACTCTAAGTGGCAAACAAACCTCTTTTCTCAAGTTGGTCGCTCAATAGTTATCTCAACTATCGTAGCGGTCGTTCACCGATATCAGATGTAGTGCTTTGCCATACCCAAAGGCATCTGTAACTGTATTAATTGAGTCCCTCCAAAGAACCTTCTGGTGGGGGATATCTAAAACCTTTCGTACCATTAATTGGCCCGACATTTGCAAGCCACGCAAATTAACGGGGCTAGGGTTTTGTCTTCCTCTTCTGGATAACCAGGCTTTCATAAACAAACTTAACCGGCGCCTCATAAACAACCTCCAATCTCTTTGGGGGCCTTTGAAAATCATAAGTAAACATTTCGAACTAGTTAATTGTTTAGTCTTTTGGGATGTCAATAAAGGCTCACAAATCAACATTTGGCATGATTTCTGGATCCCAGATCACAGTCCGCCCATAACCAATACTAATAACTGTAACCTCGAATGGGTTGCCCAATTATTTATTGATAACCAGTGGAATATCGATTTGATTAACAATTGTTTTAATAGTGAGATAAGAAATGCGATTTTGAGTATTAACCTGCAGGTTGACAAAGAGGATACTGCTACATGGACTCTCACCAAATCAGGTAAATTGTCTATTAAATCAATGTATAATTATCTGAGAACATGTAACAATAATCCTATGCACGATACAACTGATTGGTTTTTCATATGAAATATGAACACTATACCTCGTATAAAACTATTTCTATGGAAATGTTGTACGAACAGTCTGCCAGTAAAGGACAAAATAGGGCGTTATATTGGTAATGTTTATAATTCTATATACTGTGATAACGATGAAACTCTAGATCATGTACTGTTACACTGCAACTATGCACGAGTGATATGGTTCAATTTCAGATCAGGTCGGAACAACTAACTACAGTAAAACTGTGGATTGAGCAATGGAAACAATTTGACGAAGAACTTGCCACCTTATATGCTAAATCTTTGGTTTATTTGGAAAGCTATATGCGAAAACTGTTTAAATCCTACAAAGCAATCACCAGCAAAGATGATCAACCGAATCAACAATACGTCAACCACACCTCTTAAAATTGATACAATAGCAACTAATAAAGGCAGGGAGAAACCAAGGCAATAAAAATGGAGACCTCCATCGACACCATTTCTCAAAATCAATGTGGATGCTTCTTTTAAGCTATTATCAGAACCAGCAAGTATAGGTTGTATAATTCATGATGAATAAGCAAACTTTATCATAGTCATGGCAGATACAGTCAGAGGACACAATGCTGAAGAATGTGAGAGCTTAGTTATACACTACGGTATCTTATGGGCAATACAACTGCAAATCCAGTATGTGCACATAGAAAGCGACAACTTAAACATCATTAACTACATCAATGGACAAGGTGATGAAATACACTGGCAATCCAAACAGATCATCTCAAAATCTTTAGATCTCAAGAATAAGTTCACGGATGTCATATTCACGTATGCACCGAGGGAAGTACATAAAAAAGCTGATGCTCTAGCCAAATGAGGTAGGAAAAATAGTCAAAAAACAGTTTGGAATGTAATACCATCTTTTCGTACTATTTTTTAACAGGATATCATTATTAGTATTGCGTATCTTTTTGTAGTCCAAACGTTTTATGTGATTTTCATATTTGGTAAAATTAACTATTATTACCGAGAGAAAGAAACATCTTTGTTATTTTATTAAACAAGTTAAAATGTTGTAAGTAATTATACTTTATTATCAAGGTATCAAACGACTTAGTCCCTAATTCACAACGTACAAAGAACATAATTACAGAGATTTAACAAGAGAAAAGTAGACTACCAATAAATAGTGTTGCGCCCTTATAAAGCCATTCCAAATGAAGTAAATATACCGTACGAAAATCTATCTGGCCTCACAATAAGTGACCCGAGAAGGAAATTTTGCTCACATCATGTGAAAAGTTGCCTTCTTAGGTCATTCACGTCACGTGTTATCGGCCAATTAGCATTGTTGTCTACCTTTACCGTATTAATTGGGGTACGAAAAAAGTTTAGTGAATCTCAATTAACTTTGAAGATTGGTCCTTTTTCAAAATACTTTTCAATATAAACACGTGACACTGGAGCTAGCTTGTTCATCTAATTCTCTATCGAGGGAATTCACTCAAAATCCTTTAATTTGGTGGAGGGGATCCAAGACCTTCCATCTTGTGTGGACATAATTAAACACCTAATTAAATATAACTCCAATATCGATTTGCATTCTACATACCTCCCTCATGTGCTCTAGAGTCGAAGGAGAGCTCTTACCTGAACTTGTTCGAATTCACCTCTTCGCTTGCCTCTGGGCTAGTGGAGAGTTTCAATTGCCTAGCAAACTCATGTTGCCCCTCATTTCAGGGGTCCAGTAGCATGATTTAGTCGGATCTACTTCCTTGATGGCTTCGATGAAGGTTTGCATGTTTACAGTCTTGACCGATTTGTTGACTTCTTTACTTGGTTAAAGTTGACCAATAGTTGGCTTAGCACGAATCCCCTCACTCCTTAGTTGAAAGAAGGGAATGTTAAGGGTTACAATTCTTTATTTCGTACCTGTCAAGGTTAGTTGCATAATTTTTTTACTGTGACATTCCAGGCTTTGAATGCATGCCTGAGCCCGAGATTGCTGTACGTCGTCTTTTTGTCTTGGGCTCGTAAGGCTTTTAGGGTTTATTGTAAATCACGTTGGTCCCGCAGTTTAGATATTTCAGCTGGCGTCATCCAATTCTTTTTTGGAGGCGCACTCACTTTTATAATCGTTGTCCAAAGATACATTTTCTAAGAATCTAGAACTGCGAAGTTTATGTAAAACGTTTACTAGGAGATAATCAACATAGTCATACAAATGTTTCTTTGTCGTTCACCCAAAAACACACAAAGGGGTTATTATTTCCATCACTTTGGGTTGGGAGCCGCTCATCACATAGGTCGAGTCGTTTAGGCTTATAACTGATTTTTGTCATTTCCAAACCTCCCTAACCCTAAACTGCTAAGTGGCTAACCTCCCTAAACCCTAAATTCGACCCCTAAATGCTACGCTTCCTAATCCTTAAATTTCATTGTCAACAGGGGAGGTAGCTAAGGAACCTAACGATTCCTTGTGACAACATCTCTGAACCATAAAATTCAAACCTAACGCCTCTTTAATTCCTAAACGGCTAAAACTTAATCTCGTGAGAGAACATGCCTGCGATTGTTTATCTATGCCCTACCATATTAGTATAACGAGATCAAAGGCGCCTCCACTTTGCCCATCTCCCATCTTACTCCTTTTCCCCTTTTTGGGTTACTCAATTTGAAAAATTATAAGGATCCCCGTATCAATAAGAACAAAAATTATTAGCCATTAACAAATCGAAAAACTGCACCATTATATTCTTTTTCTAATTTGAAGAGATAAAGTTCATAAAAAATAAAATTCATAAACCAAATATTTCATTCAAAACAAAAGAGCACTAAACTCCAATAGAACAACATAGAAAATAAAAACCTAAAATAAAAACCATGCATTATTCTCTTTAACACTCGTACCTAAAACAACAACCAAACATAAAATAAATAAACCCTAGCAACAACAACCAAACAAATAAGCAACAACTTAAACAACATAAACCCTAGCATGACTGGACAAAACAAGACTCAAAACTCTCTAATCAAGATAGATCAGAAACTTCAACCTTCCTTCTTCTCAACACCCATAATAGCATCAGACCTGCACAAAGGGCAACTAGGGTTTCGTTCGAGCCATTCGGAAATACAGTTGTAGTGATACTCATGAGCACAACTCAAACCTCTTATGTCTTCACCAACTCTCTTATCATCCCAGCAAATTGAGCACTCTTCTCCAGCTTTCTTCACAGTCACCTTTTTCATCAGCTTTTCTCGCTCCATATTCGATCGGTATTCTTCCATACACCTTTCGAACCTTATCATACTTGTCCTTTCTATTTCAGCAGCTAGTTCTGGTTCTTCATCCGCCATTATATCCAAGAAGTCTTGGAAACTCAGTTCCTCATCGTCTTGGGCTGGTGGATGAAGTTGTTGACGGTTTACGGGTACCCCGTGATTCGAGCTGTTCCTTACGCTAGGTTCGGGTAGTGAATTGAACAAAGATTCAAGAAACAGGTTAGCAAATCGTGGGTCCATTGCTAGCTAGTTACTTTGGGAAACTCAAAAAAAGCTTTTTTACTCTAGGGTTTCTTACTTTCTCTGTAATGGATGGTTTGGAGTTCAACAATGTACTACTTAATTGGGTATTTATAGGAGAAATGGGTTGAAAATTGTATCCAACGTTCATGATCTTGAAATTTATTTCTTTGATTTCCATAGGAGATTTCAAGGTCCAACCTTTTTTCTTGAAATGAAACTAATTTTTGAATTTCATTTTGTTGTATGGAAATAATTTTAATTTATAAAGGATTTCGCATTAATTTCACATATAACAAGAGATTCTCCAATGAGAAATCGAAATTACTTCGGACAAAAGATTTCGTTTTAATTAACCCGTAAAAAGATGAGTTGGATTACCAAAATCCCAGACAGATTTGAGAGGGAAATTCAAATCTATAGATAAGATTTTTTTGCAATTATGGACAAAACACAAGATTAAGGTGTCAAATCAATTCCAGCCGTTAATTTGAGATTTTCTCCCAAATCCGCTTGGGAAAATCAATGGCGTGATCATTCCCCTTATTCAAATTTTTGTCCATATTAAAATGAAATCCATGAAAAATAACAGATCATATAATCATCATTTTGTGATTCATGCAAATTTGTAAATAGAAGGTAAATCATAAGAGAAATCCGTAGGAGACTTGGGATTTGGAAAAGCAATCTTAAAGAATAGAGACATGGAAAATTAATGTGTGAAATTCTCATCCCTTAAACGGATGGAAGTTTCATCTCCATGACTTCTATCATTTGGATTGCTTTTGAAATTATTCTAACTCAAATCTAGATTAAACGACGGGGAAAATTAAAATGTGAAGTATGATTAGCTAACCACTCTCGTTTTGAAATTTAAACATGATAAACTCTTATGTACGACTGGCTTTCTCTCAAGTCACGGTATCAAAACATAAATTCCTATGTTCAACTAGTGTTTTCCAAATAATATTAAAACACGATATTATGATTGCTCTTATATCTATTAGCGTTATTGAAACAACAAACAACACTGAGTTAGTAATAAAATATTGTTTTACAAATCACGTAATAAGTCATATGAGACTATAACGTTGAATTGCGTGTACACAATTAAGTTTATAATATCTTAATTTATGACCTTATCTAGATACTGTCTGTACCGATGTATCGTTAACAACTCATTAAGAATGTCCTAGATTTATAAGACATAATTTGATTGCTGTTTATTTTGGACTCCACCATCGTATAGGTAGTTGTTCAAACAACCTAGGAGACAATATAAATAGAATCTTCTAACATGTATGGTGGACCGATAAGCCTGCTCAATACTACATATAAAATTGTTACCAAAATCATGGCTAACCGTCTCAAAGTCATACTTCCTGATCTCATCTCCCCCTTCCAGGGGACGTATGTGCCTGGCAGGTAAATCACGGATAATATTCTCGTTAGTCAAGAAATTATCTATTCCTTCAAAAAGACTCGGGGCTCTAAAAGCTACTTCGGACTTAAACTTGACATGTCCAAAGCTTTTGACCGCATTGATTGGAGCTATCTGGAGACTATTATGTCTCACATGGGTTTCACTACCCACTAGATCAACCTGATTAATGCTTGTCTGCACTCTAGCACTATGGCAGTTCTTATTAATGGTCGCCCTGGACCAGCCTTCGAGGTTAGTCGTGGTATTTGACAAGAAGACCCCCTCCCTCCATTCTTTTTTGATATTGCTATGGAGGGTCTCAATTGTATGCTAGATAATACCAACAACCAAATTCAGTTTACTGGTTTCCATATCCCGAACTCCATCCTTACCATTAAGCATTTGTTATTTGCTGATGATTGCATCATTTCAGACAAAACTCCCTGGAAAACGTGCACAATCTCAAACAGATTTTGAAAGAGTTCAGTGAAGCCTCTGGTCAAATGATCAACTATGCTAAGTGAAATATCTTCTTCTCCAAAAACTCACACCCTAAGTTCAAAAGGATGATGATTCGCAATCTTAAGGTACATCAGTCATTGTTTGGTGATAAATACCTCGGAACCAATCTTTTTATTGGTAGCAACAAAAAACAAGCTTTCAACTCTCTTCTAAACCAGATTAAAAACAAACTCTCTAAGTGGCAAACAAACCTTTTTTCTCAAGTTGGTCGCTCAATAGTTATCTCAACTATCGTAGCGGTCGTTCACCGATATCAGATGTAGTGCTTTGCCATACCCAAAGGCATCTGTAACTGTATTAATTGAGTCCCTCCAAAGAACCTTCTGGTGGGGGATATCTAAAACCTTTCGTACCATTAATTGGCCCGACATTTGCAAGCCACGCAAATTAACGGGGCTAGGGTTTTGTCTTCCTCTTCTGGATAACCAGGCTTTCATAAACAAACTTAACTGGCGCCTCATAAACAACCTCCAATCTCTTTGGGGGCCTTTGAACATCATAAGTAAACATTTTGAACTAGTTAATTGTTTAGTCTTTTGGGATGTCAATAAAGGCTCACAAATCAACATTTGGCATGATTTCTGGATCCCAGGTCACAGTCCGCCCATAACCAATACTAATAACTGTAACCTCGAATGGGTTGCCCAATTATTTATTGATAACCAGTGGAATATCGATTTGATTAACAATTGTTTTAATAGTGAGATAAGAAATGCGATTTTGAGTATTAACCTGCAGATTGACAAAGAGGATACTGCTACATGGACTCTCACCAAATCAGGTAAATTCTCTATTAAATCAATGTATAATTATCTGAGAACATGTAACAATAATCCTATGCACGATACAACTGATTGGTTTTTCATATGCAATATGAACACTATACCTCGTATAAAACTATTTCTATGGAAATGTTGTACGAACAGTCTGCCAGTAAAGGACAAAATAGGGCGTTATATTGGTAATGTTTATAATTCTATGTACTGTGATAACGATGAAACTCTAGATCATGTACTGTTACACTGCAACTATGCACGAGTGATATGGTTCAATTTCAGATCAGGTCGGAACAACTAACTACAGTAAAACTGTGGATTGAGCAATGGAAACAATTTGACGAAGAACTTGCCACCTTATATGCTAAATCTTTGGTTTATTTGGAAAGCTATATGCGAAAACTGTTTAAATCCTATAAAGCAATCACCAGCAAAGATGATCAACCGAATCAACAATACGTCAACCACACCTCTTAAAATTGATACAATAGCAGCTAATAAAGGCAGGGAGAAACCAAGGCAATAAAAATGGAGACCTCCATCGACACCATTTCTCAAAATCAATGTGGATGCTTCTTTTAAGCTATTATCAGAACCAGCAAGTATAGGTTGTATAATTCATGATGAATAAGCAAACTTTATCATAGTCATGGCAGATACAGTCAGAGGACACAATGCTGAAGAATGTGAGAACTTAGTTATACACTACGGTATCTTATGGGCAATACAACTGCAAATCCAGTATGTGCACATAGAAAGCGACAACTTAAACATCATCAACTACATCAATGGACAAGGTGATGAAATACACTGGCAATCCAAACAGATCATCTCAAAATCTTTAGATCTCAAGAATAAGTTCACGGATGTCATATTCACGTATGCACCGAGGGAAGTACATAAAAAAGCTGATGCTCTAGCCAAATGAGGTAGGAAAAATAGTCAGAAAACAGTTTGGAATGTAATACCATCTTTTCGTACTATTTTTTAACAGGATATCACTATTAGTATTGCGTATCTCTTTGTAGTCCAAACGTTTTATGTGATTTTCATATTTTGTAAAATTAACTATTATTACCGAGAGAAAGAAACATCTTTGTTATTTTATTAAACAAGTTAAAATGTTGTAAGTAATTATACTTTTTTATCAAAGTATCAAACGACTTAGTCCCTAATTCACAACGTACAAAGAACATAATTACAGAGATTTAACAAGAGAAAAGTAGACTACCAATAAATAGTTTTGCGCCCTTATAAAGCCATTCCAAATGAAGTAAATATACCGTACGAAAATCTATCTGGCCTCACAATAAGTGACCCGAGAAGGAAATTTTACTCACATCATGTGAAAAGTTGCCTTCTTAGGTCATTCACGTCACGTGTTATCGGCCAATTAGCATTGTTGTCTACCTTTACCGTATTAATTGGGGTACGAAAAAAGTTTAGTGAATCTCAATTAACTTTGAAGATTGGTCCTTTTTCAAAATACTTTTCAATATAAACACGTGACACTGGAGCTAGCTTGTTCATCTAATTCTCTATCGAGGGAATTCACTCAAAATCCTTTAATTTGGTGGAGGGGATCCAAGACCTTCCATCTTGTGTGGACATAATTAAACACCTAATTAAATATAACTCCAATATCGATTTGCATTCTACATACCTCCCTCATGTGCTCTAGAGTCGAAGGAGAGCTCTTACCTGAACTTGTTCGAATTCACCTCTTCGCTTGCCTCTGGGCTAGTGGAGAGTTTCAATTGCCTAGCAAACTCATGTTGCCCCTCATTTCAGGGGTCCAGTAGCATGATTTAGTCGGATCTACTTCCTTGATGGCTTCGATGAAGGTTTGCATGTTTACAGTCTTGACCGATTTGTTGACTTCTTTACTTGGTTAAAGTTGACCAATAGTTGGCTTAGCACGAATCCCCTCACTCCTTAGTTGAAAGAAGGGAATGTTAAGGGTTACAATTCTTTATTTCGTACCTGTCAAGGTTAGTTGCATAATTTTTTTACTGTGACATTCCAGGCTTTGAATGCATGCCTGAGCCCGAGATTGCTGTACGTCGTCTTTTTGTCTTGGGCTCGTAAGGCTTTTAGGGTTTATTGTAAATCACGTTGGTCCCGCAGTTTAGATATTTCAGCTGGCGTCATCCAATTCTTTTTTGGAGGCGCACTCACTTTTATAATCGTTGTCCAAAGATACATTTTCTAAGAATCTAGAACTGCGAAGTTTATGTAAAACGTTTACTAGGAGATAATCAACATAGTCATACAAATGTTTCTTTGTCGTTCACCCAAAAACACACAAAGGGGTTATTATTTCCATCACTTTGGGTTGGGAGCCGCTCATCACATAGGTCGAGTCGTTTAGGCTTATAACTGATTTTTGTCATTTCCAAATCTCATTGTCAACAGGGGAGGTAGCTAAGGAACCTAACGATTCCTTGTGACAACATCTCTGAACCATAAAATTCAAACCTAACGCCTCTTTAATTCCTAAACGGCTAAAACTTAATCTCGTGAGAGAAAATGCCTGCGATTGTTTATCTATGCCCTACCATATTAGTATAACGAGATCAAAGGCGCCTCCACTTTGCCCATCTCCCATCTTACTCCTTTTCCCCTTTTTGGGTTACTCAATTTGAAAAATTATAAGGATCCCCGTATCAATAAGAACAAAAATTATTAGCCATTAACAAATCGAAAAACTGCACCATTATATTCTTTTTCTAATTTGAAGAGATAAAGTTCATAAAAAATAAAATTCATAAACCAAATATTTCATTCAAAACAAAAGAGCACTAAACTCCAATAGAACAACATAGAAAATAAAAACCTAAAATAAAAACCATGCATTATTCTCTTTAACACTCGTACCTAAAACAACAACCAAACATAAAATAAATAAACCCTAGCAACAACAACCAAACAAATAAGCAACAACTTAAACAACATAAACCCTAGCATGACTGGACAAAACAAGACTCAAAACTCTCTAATCAAGATAGATCAGAAACTTCAACCTTCCTTCTTCTCAACACCCATAATAGCATCAGACCTGCACAAAGGGCAACTAGGGTTTCGTTCGAGCCATTCGGAAATACAGTTGTAGTGATACTCATGAGCACAACTCAAACCTCTTATGTCTTCACCAACTCTCTTATCATCCCAGCAAATTGAGCACTCTTCTCCAGCTTTCTTCACAGTCACCTTTTTCATCAGCTTTTCTCGCTCCATATTCGATCGGTATTCTTCCATACACCTTTCGAACCTTATCATACTTGTCCTTTCTATTTCAGCAGCTAGTTCTGGTTCTTCATCCGCCATTATATCCAAGAAGTCTTGGAAACTCAGTTCCTCATCGTCTTGGGCTGGTGGATGAAGTTGTTGACGGTTTACGGGTACCCCGTGATTCGAGCTGTTCCTTACGCTAGGTTCGGGTAGTGAATTGAACAAAGATTCAAGAAACAGGTTAGCAAATCGTGGGTCCATTGCTAGCTAGTTACTTTGGGAAACTCAAAAAAAGCTTTTTTACTCTAGGGTTTCTTACTTTCTCTGTAATGGATGGTTTGGAGTTCAACAATGTACTACTTAATTGGGTATTTATAGGAGAAATGGGTTGAAAATTGTATCCAACGTTCATGATCTTGAAATTTATTTCTTTGATTTCCATAGGAGATTTCAAGGTCCAACCTTTTTTCTTGAAATGAAACTAATTTTTGAATTTCATTTTGTTGTATGGAAATAATTTTAATTTATAAAGGATTTCGCATTAATTTCACATATAACAAGAGATTCTCCAATGAGAAATCGAAATTACTTCGGACAAAAGATTTCGTTTTAATTAACCCGTAAAAAGATGAGTTGGATTACCAAAATCCCAGACAGATTTGAGAGGGAAATTCAAATCTATAGATAAGATTTTTTTGCAATTATGGACAAAACACAAGATTAAGGTGTCAAATCAATTCCAGCCGTTAATTTGAGATTTTCTCCCAAATCCGCTTGGGAAAATCAATGGCGTGATCATTCCCCTTATTCAAATTTTTGTCCATATTAAAATGAAATCCATGAAAAATAACAGATCATATAATCATCATTTTGTGATTCATGCAAATTTGTAAATAGAAGGTAAATCATAAGAGAAATCCGTAGGAGACTTGGGATTTGGAAAAGCAATCTTAAAGAATAGAGACATGGAAAATTAATGTGTGAAATTCTCATCCCTTAAACGGATGGAAGTTTCATCTCCATGACTTCTATCATTTGGATTGCTTTTGAAATTATTCTAACTCAAATCTAGATTAAACGACGGGGAAAATTAAAATGTGAAGTATGATTAGCTAACCACTCTCGTTTTGAAATTTAAACATGATAAACTCTTATGTACGACTGGCTTTCTCTCAAGTCACGGTATCAAAACATAAATTCCTATGTTCAACTAGTGTTTTCCAAATAATATTAAAACACGATATTATGATTGCTCTTATATCTATTAGCGTTATTGAAACAACAAACAACACTGAGTTAGTAATAAAATATTGTTTTACAAATCACGTAATAAGTCATATGAGACTATAACGTTGAATTGCGTGTACACAATTAAGTTTATAATATCTTAATTTATGACCTTATCTAGATACTGTCTGTACCGATGTATCGTTAACAACTCATTAAGAATGTCCTAGATTTATAAGACATAATTTGATTGCTGTTTATTTTGGACTCCACCATCGTATAGGTAGTTGTTCAAACAACCTAGGAGACAATATAAATAGAATCTTCTAACATGTATGGTGGACCGATAAGCCTGCTCAATACTACATATAAAATTGTTACCAAAATCATGGCTAACCGTCTCAAAGTCATACTTCCTGATCTCATCTCCCCCTTCCAGGGGACGTATGTGCCTGGCAGGTAAATCACGGATAATATTCTCGTTAGTCAAGAAATTATCTATTCCTTCAAAAAGACTCGGGGCTCTAAAAGCTACTTCGGACTTAAACTTGACATGTCCAAAGCTTTTGACCGCATTGATTGGAGCTATCTGGAGACTATTATGTCTCACATGGGTTTCACTACCCACTAGATCAACCTGATTAATGCTTGTCTGCACTCTAGCACTATGGCAGTTCTTATTAATGGTCGCCCTGGACCAGCCTTCGAGGTTAGTCGTGGTATTTGACAAGAAGACCCCCTCCCTCCATTCTTTTTTGATATTGCTATGGAGGGTCTCAATTGTATGCTAGATAATACCAACAACCAAATTCAGTTTACTGGTTTCCATATCCCGAACTCCATCCTTACCATTAAGCATTTGTTATTTGCTGATGATTGCATCATTTCAGACAAAACTCCCTGGAAAACGTGCACAATCTCAAACAGATTTTGAAAGAGTTCAGTGAAGCCTCTGGTCAAATGATCAACTATGCTAAGTGAAATATCTTCTTCTCCAAAAACTCACACCCTAAGTTCAAAAGGATGATGATTCGCAATCTTAAGGTACATCAGTCATTGTTTGGTGATAAATACCTCGGAACCAATCTTTTTATTGGTAGCAACAAAAAACAAGCTTTCAACTCTCTTCTAAACCAGATTAAAAACAAACTCTCTAAGTGGCAAACAAACCTTTTTTCTCAAGTTGGTCGCTCAATAGTTATCTCAACTATCGTAGCGGTCGTTCACCGATATCAGATGTAGTGCTTTGCCATACCCAAAGGCATCTGTAACTGTATTAATTGAGTCCCTCCAAAGAACCTTCTGGTGGGGGATATCTAAAACCTTTCGTACCATTAATTGGCCCGACATTTGCAAGCCACGCAAATTAACGGGGCTAGGGTTTTGTCTTCCTCTTCTGGATAACCAGGCTTTCATAAACAAACTTAACTGGCGCCTCATAAACAACCTCCAATCTCTTTGGGGGCCTTTGAACATCATAAGTAAACATTTTGAACTAGTTAATTGTTTAGTCTTTTGGGATGTCAATAAAGGCTCACAAATCAACATTTGGCATGATTTCTGGATCCCAGGTCACAGTCCGCCCATAACCAATACTAATAACTGTAACCTCGAATGGGTTGCCCAATTATTTATTGATAACCAGTGGAATATCGATTTGATTAACAATTGTTTTAATAGTGAGATAAGAAATGCGATTTTGAGTATTAACCTGCAGATTGACAAAGAGGATACTGCTACATGGACTCTCACCAAATCAGGTAAATTCTCTATTAAATCAATGTATAATTATCTGAGAACATGTAACAATAATCCTATGCACGATACAACTGATTGGTTTTTCATATGCAATATGAACACTATACCTCGTATAAAACTATTTCTATGGAAATGTTGTACGAACAGTCTGCCAGTAAAGGACAAAATAGGGCGTTATATTGGTAATGTTTATAATTCTATGTACTGTGATAACGATGAAACTCTAGATCATGTACTGTTACACTGCAACTATGCACGAGTGATATGGTTCAATTTCAGATCAGGTCGGAACAACTAACTACAGTAAAACTGTGGATTGAGCAATGGAAACAATTTGACGAAGAACTTGCCACCTTATATGCTAAATCTTTGGTTTATTTGGAAAGCTATATGCGAAAACTGTTTAAATCCTATAAAGCAATCACCAGCAAAGATGATCAACCGAATCAACAATACGTCAACCACACCTCTTAAAATTGATACAATAGCAGCTAATAAAGGCAGGGAGAAACCAAGGCAATAAAAATGGAGACCTCCATCGACACCATTTCTCAAAATCAATGTGGATGCTTCTTTTAAGCTATTATCAGAACCAGCAAGTATAGGTTGTATAATTCATGATGAATAAGCAAACTTTATCATAGTCATGGCAGATACAGTCAGAGGACACAATGCTGAAGAATGTGAGAACTTAGTTATACACTACGGTATCTTATGGGCAATACAACTGCAAATCCAGTATGTGCACATAGAAAGCGACAACTTAAACATCATCAACTACATCAATGGACAAGGTGATGAAATACACTGGCAATCCAAACAGATCATCTCAAAATCTTTAGATCTCAAGAATAAGTTCACGGATGTCATATTCACGTATGCACCGAGGGAAGTACATAAAAAAGCTGATGCTCTAGCCAAATGAGGTAGGAAAAATAGTCAGAAAACAGTTTGGAATGTAATACCATCTTTTCGTACTATTTTTTAACAGGATATCACTATTAGTATTGCGTATCTCTTTGTAGTCCAAACGTTTTATGTGATTTTCATATTTGGTAAAATTAACTATTATTACCGAGAGAAAGAAACATCTTTGTTATTTTATTAAACAAGTTAAAATGTTGTAAGTAATTATACTTTTTTATCAAAGTATCAAACGACTTAGTCCCTAATTCACAACGTACAAAGAACATAATTACAGAGATTTAACAAGAGAAAAGTAGACTACCAATAAATAGTTTTGCGCCCTTATAAAGCCATTCCAAATGAAGTAAATATACCGTACGAAAATCTATCTGGCCTCACAATAAGTGACCCGAGAAGGAAATTTTACTCACATCATGTGAAAAGTTGCCTTCTTAGGTCATTCACGTCACGTGTTATCGGCCAATTAGCATTGTTGTCTACCTTTACCGTATTAATTGGGGTACGAAAAAAGTTTAGTGAATCTCAATTAACTTTGAAGATTGGTCCTTTTTCAAAATACTTTTCAATATAAACACGTGACACTGGAGCTAGCTTGTTCATCTAATTCTCTATCGAGGGAATTCACTCAAAATCCTTTAATTTGGTGGAGGGGATCCAAGACCTTCCATCTTGTGTGGACATAATTAAACACCTAATTAAATATAACTCCAATATCGTTTTGCATTCTACATACCTCCCTCATGTGCTCTAGAGTCAAACGAGAGCTCTTACCTGAACTTGTTCGAATTCACCTCTTTGCTTGCCTCTGGGCTAGTGGAGAGTTTCAATTGCCTAGCAAAACTCATGTTGCCCCTCATTTCAGGGGTCCAGTAGCATGATTTAGTCGGATCTACTTCCTTGATGGCTTTGATGAAGGTTTGCATGTTTACAGTCTTGACCGATTTGTTGACTTCTTTACTTGGTTAAAGTTGACCAATAGTTGGCTTAGCACGAATCCCCTCACTCCTTAGTTGAAAGAAGGGAATGTTAAGGGTTACAATTCTTTATTTCGTACCTGTCAAGGTTAGTTGCATAATTTTTTTACTGTGACATTCCAGGCTTTGAATGCATGCCTGAGCCCGAGATTGCTGTACGTCGTCTTTTTGTCTTGGGCTCGTAAGGCTTTTAGGGTTTTATTGTAAATCACGTTGGTCCCGCAGTTTAGATATTTCAGCTGGCGTCATCCAATTCTTTTTTGGAGGCGCACTCACTTTTATAATCGTTGTCCAAAGATACATTTTCTAAAAATCTAGAACTGCGAAGTTTATGTAAAACAATTACTAGGAGATAATCAACATAGTTCCTCAACAAAAAAAAAAAAAAAAAAAAGATAATCAACATAGTCATACAAATGTTTCTTTGTCGTTCACCCAAAAACACACAAAGGGGTTATTATTTCCATCACTTTGGGTTGGGAGCCACTCATCACATAGGTCGAGTCGTTTAGGCTTATAAATGATTTTTGTCATTTCCGAACCTCCCTAACCCTAAACTGCTAAGTGGCTAACCTCCCTAAACCCTAAATTCGACCCCATAATGCCACACTTCCTAATTCTTAAATCTCATTGTCAACAGGGGAGGTAGCTAAGGAACCTAACGATTCCTTGTGACAACATCTCTGAACCATAAAATTCAAACCTAACGCCTCTTTCAATCCTAAATGGCTAAAACTTAGTCTCGTGAGAGAACATGCCTGCAATTGTTTATCTATGCCCTACCATATTAGTATAAGGAGATCAAAGGCGCCTCCACTTTGCCCATCTCCCATCTTACTCTTTTTCCCCTTTTTGGGTTACTCAATTTGAAAAATTATAAGGATCCCCGTATCAATAAGAACAAAAACTATTAGCCATTAACAAATCGAAAAACTGCACCATTATATTCTTTTTCTAATTTGAAGAGATAAAGTTCATAAAAGATAAAATTCATAAACCAAATATTTTATTCAAAACAAAAGAGCACTAAACTCCAATAGAACAACATAGAAAATAAAAACCTAAAATAAAAGCCATGCATTATTCTCTTTAACACTCGTACCTAAAACAACAACCAAACATAAAATAAATAAACCCTCGCAACAACAACCAAACAAATAAGCAACAACTTAAACAACATAAACCCTAGCATGACTGGACAAAACAAGACTCAAAACTCTCTAATCAAGATAGATCAGAAACTTCAACCTTCCTTCTTCTCAACACCCATAATAGCATCAGACCTGCACAAAGGGCAACTAGGGTTTCGTTCGAGCCAGTCGGAAATACAGTTGTAGTGATACTCATGAGCACAACTCAAACCTCTTATGTCTTCACCAACTCTCTTATCATCCCAGCAAATTGAGCACTCTTCTCCAGCTTTCTTCACAGTCACCTTTTTCATCAGCTTTTCTCGCTCCATATTCAATCGGTATTCTTCCATACACCTTTCGAACCTTATCATACTTGTCCTTTCTATTTCAGCAGCTAGTTCTGGTTCTTCATCCGCCATTATATCCAAGAAGTCTTGGAAACTCAGTTCCTCATCGTCTTGGGCTGGTGGATGAAGTTGTTGGCGGTTTACGGGTACCCCGCGATTCGAGCTGTTCCTTACGCTAGGTTCGGGTAGTGAATTGAACAAAGATTCAAGAAACAGGTTAGCAAATCGTGGGTCCATTGCTAGCTAGTTACTTTGAGAAACTCAAAAAAAGCTTTTTTACTCTAGGGTTTCTTAGTTTCTCTCTAATGGATGGTTTGGAGTTCAACAATGGACTACTTGCGTATTTATAGGAGAAATGGGTTGAAAATTGTATCCAATGTTCATGATCTTGAAATTTATTTCTTTGATTTCTATAGGAGATTTCAAGGTCCAACCTATTTTCTGAAAATGAAACTAATTTTTGAATTTGATTTCGTTGTATGGAAATAATTTTAATTTATAAACGATTTCGCATTAATTTCACATATCACAAGAGATTCTCCAATGAGAAATCGAAATTATTTTGATCAAAAGATTTCGTTTTAATTGTTTATCTATATGTTTAACATTAACCCCGTAAAAAGATGAGTTGGATTACCGAAATCCCAGACAGATTTGAGAGGGAAATTCAAATCAACGAATAAGATTTTTTTGCAATTATGGACAAATCACAAGATTAAGGTGTCAAATCAATTCCAGCCGTTAATTTGAGATTTTCTCCCAAATCCGCTTGGGAAAATCAATGGCTTGATCATTTCCCTTATTTAAATTTTTGTCCATATTAAAATGAAATCCATGAAAAATAACAGATCATATAATCATCATTTTGTGATTCATGCAAATTTGTAAATAGAAGGTAAATCATAAGAGAAATCGGTAGGAGACTTGGGATTTGGAAAAGCAATCTTAACAGAATAGAGATATGGAAAATTAATGTGTGAAATTATCATCCCTTAAACAGATGGAAGTTTCATCTCAATGACTTCTATCATTTGGATTTCTTTTGAAATTAATGGAATTAAAGTTTTGTGACTTTAAAAGTTTATTAAATATAATTTAATTATTCTAACTCAAATCTAGATTAAACGACGGGGAAAATTAAAATGTGAAGTATGATTAGCTAACCATTCTCGTTTTGAAATTTAAACATGATAAACTCTTATGTACGACTGGCTTTCTCTCAAGTCACGGTATCAAAACATAAATTCTTATGTTCAACTAGTGTTTTCCAAATAATATTAAAACACGATATTATGATTGCTCTTATGTCTATTAGCGGTACTGAAACAACGTACAACACTGAGTTAGAAATAAAATATTGTTTTACAAAACAAGTAATAAGTTATATGGGAATATAACATTGTGCGTGTACAATTAAGTTTATAATATCTTAATTTATGACCTAATCTAGATACAGTTCGTACCGATGTATCAACTCGTTAACAACTCATTAAGAATGTCCTAGATTTATAAGACGTAATTTGATTGTTCGGATTATTTTGGACTTAGGAGACAATACAAATAGAAGCTTCTAACATGTATGGTGGACTTTCGTACTATTTTTTAACTGGATATCATTATTAGTACTGCGTATCTCTTTGTAGTCCAAGCGTTAGATGTGATTTTCATATTTGGTAAAATTAACTATTATTACCGAGAGAAAGAAACATCTCTGTTATTTTACTAAACAAGTTAAAATGTTGTACGTAACTGTACGAAAATCTATCTGGCCGGACAATATGTAACCCGAGAAGGAAATTTTGCTCACATATCATGTGAAAAGTTGCCTTCTTAGGTCATTCTGGTCACGTGTTATCGACCAAGTAGCATTGTTGTCTACCGTTACCGTATTAATTGGGGTACGAGGGGTACGAAAACGGTTCAATGAATCTCAATTAACTTTGAAGATTGGTCCGTTTTCAAAATACTTTTCAACATAAACACGAAACACTGGAGCTAGCTTGTTCATCTAAAGGGAATTCACTGAAAATCCTTCGGTAGAGGGGATCCAAGACCTTCCATATTGTGTGGAGCATAATTAAACACCTAATTAAATATTAATCCAATATCGGTTTGCATTCTATATACCTCCCTCATGTGCTCCAGAGTGGAAAGAGAGCTCTTACCTGAACTTATTCGAATTCACTTCTTCGCTTGCCTCTGGGCCTGTGGAGAGTTTCAGTTGCCCAGTAAACTCATGTTGGCCCCCCATTTCAAGGCTCCAGTAACATGGTTCCGTCGGATCCACTTCTTTGACGGCTTCGATGAAGGTTTGCATGTTTACAGTCGTAACCGATTTGTTGACTTCTTTACTTGGTTAAAGTTGACCAATAGTTGGATCAACACGAATCCCCTCACTCCTTAGTTGAAAGAAGGGAATGCTAAGGAGTTACAATTCTTCATTTCGTACCTGTCAAGGTTAGTTGCATAATTTATTGACTATTACATTCCAAGCTTTGAACGCATGCCTGATCTAGAGCTCGTTGTGCATCGTTTTTTTGTCTTGGGCTCGTAAGGCTTTGAGGGTTTTATTGTAAATCAAAGTCGTTGGTCCCGAAGTTTTGATATCTCAGCTGCCGTCATCCAATTCTTTTTTGGAGGCGCACTCACTTTATAATCGTTTTCCATACCTACATTTTCTAAGAGTCTAGGATTGCGAAGCTTATGTAAAACATTTACTAGGAGATAGTCTACATAGTCATACAAATGTTTCTTTGTCAATCACCCAAACACACATAGGGGTATTATTTCGACAACTAATTAGACAACAAAGTGTTTGTTGCTCGTGGTCAGTGGCGGATTTAGTAAGGGCCTAGGGGCGTCTATAGACCCCCCTCAACCTCCAAAAAAATGGTATGCTATTAAATTCTTGAAAAAAAAAAACAAATACTCGAATAGTATCTGTAAATGTGCGTTGCTATTTCTATCAGCTCTTGTTAATGGCTCAATTAGTTAAGTGTTTGCTACTTTGTCAATGTGGTTATGAGTTCGAGTCCAACCATCTACAATTTTTTTAACTTTTTTGGAACTTGTAACAAATATAATGTCCTTGAACACTCTTTTTGATTTGATTTTAGGCACAAGAACTAATGGAATTAATCAAAAATAATTGAAGCGCTTTTAGCTTAAAATTAAAATATTAAATTACATAAGATTGAAAACACATGCTGATATAGAAATTTTAATTAAAAATCAAATTTGTGGCATAAAAACATAGTTTCTAATTTCTTCACGTTTTGCTACATTAGCGAAAAATACACAATAAAAAAGAAATTACTCCGTCGTATTAGAAATATTGGATTTATGTATTATAAAGATATTACATATTGCGAATGAAAACGAGGTTGAACTTGAGGTTAGTTTTTTAGCCAAAAAATACCAAATCAATAAACACTTTAGTATTAGGTAAAGCCGGTCTTTTTGTTGATTTTAAGCTAAACTAGATGAGGCCAAAGACTATTTCATAAATTCATTGATTCAGTAATAATGTGTTTGTATACATTTTATATCTATGAAGATTGATAGTAATATAATAAAAAAAAACTTCCAAGCAATGGAAACTCGTAGAGGTCTAACTATGAATTATAAGAGTATGAAATCTATCTGAAGTATTAAGTTTTTGAATCCTTTAGTATCAAATATTAGTTGCTACTTATTTCATAAAAATGTTTTCTTTTCTTAAGTTTGTACCATTGTAATTGTTGGAATAGACATGGTAACTTTTTAGACCCCCCTGGAAGTAAATTCTGGATTCGACACTGCTCGTGATTATGTCTTCCAAGAAAAGGTATTCATTTCCAAGAAGACTAGCAAGGATAATGATGCAGGCGCATCCCAAACGGCCCCACAAGGCCACACGAACATGTCCTAGTCGACCAAAGATTAGCAGTTTAATAAGAGTCCTAATTTAAGTATGATTCATAATGAATCTAGGTTTAGGAAGTTTCATTATTTTTAGTGTTTCTATTATTTAGGAAAGTCCAGTTTGTGTCTATCTAGGAAAGTCTAGTAATCTATAAAAGAGAGTCCAGTCTTTGTTTATCATATATTGAAGAGAAACCCAAATCAAAGTTTATAGTTTATTAAGTTTATTCAGTTATTTTACCGTTTTTCGTTTACTTTCTTTATCGTTTTTATATTTCCGCTGCGTCTACATCATGTGGTATTCAGAGCCACCAAAGTTTTTGGATAATGATTCTGGAATTTTTTTTCCAGACCTGTTAAATCCGTATCAATCGTATTCTATTCGTCAAGATGATTATATTCAATCAGATTATACTCATCAAGGGATAACGAATCGATGTTCATGTGCATCATGTGTGTATGAGAATAAGAATTCGTACGATTATCATTGGAATCCGGGAGAAACCGTACGAGAAAACTCATCGCAACCTCCATCCTCTTATTATCCGACAAACACCGAACCACCACCATCACCACCACCTCCGTACTCTTATACACCACCACCGTACTCTTATACTCCACCTCCGTACTCTAATCATTCACCACCACCGAATTCACCACCGTATTCATCATCACCGTCACCACCTCCACCATTGTCTTATACAACTTCACATCCATATTACTCTTATACACCACCTCCGTCCTCGTATACACCACTACCGTACTCACCACCATATTCACCATCACCTCCATCTTCTTATACACCACCTCCGTACTCTTATTTACCATCACCTCCATCTTCTTATACACCACCACCGCCACCACAAACGACGTCTGCCGAAATGGTTCAATCACTACTATCCGATTTAGCTAAGATTCAAGATATGTGTGACGACCTCAGAACATTAATACGTCAACCATATTCCTCGCCGATTTTATCTTTCAATCATGAAGAAGAAAAAGAAGAATACAAAGAAGTGGAAGAAGTTGATCATAAAGAAGTTGAAGAGGGAGATTATGAAAAAGATGATTCCAACTACAAAGAAATAATAGAAGAAGATGATACCAATAAAGGCGTTCACTTTGAACATAACAAAAGTCTTTCGAATTTGGTGGAAGAAAAAGTTATCAGTGGCTTAGTTACTTTTCGGGATTCAAGCGACAACGTAATCAAGTCCAAAATATTACCCTTAGTCAACGTTTCTTTGCCCTTAGGAAATTCTTATGCTAAGGCATACTTGGGTAAATCCCAGAAAGATGCTCCAAAGTATTGGCTTAATTTTTTTGCCAGTTCCACATGTATACTTCCAAGGGAAGTGAATATGACACCATAGAAGTTGGGCAAGGAAATTTGAGGCTAATTTATAACTACCATGAAGAAAAACGTACTCACTATATTCATAACAGAAGCTCGGTCACAACACCCTTGAATCAATCGTACAGTTTCTATTCTGGATCATCGTCTAAAGAAGGCATTCCTTTGCTCAGTGAAGACTATGATTTTTCTCTCGACGAAGAAATTCTTTACTTTGTTTGGGATCCAGGAGCCTTCACAGTTTCACAAACTCGAACTTCGGCTTCTTGCGTTTCTCCTTTTGGAAATATCTTTCAAGGTTCAGATTTATGGGTTACGTTAATGGGTAATCCATCAAATAGAGGTTATCTTCAGCAACCATCTTTTGTTATGATACAAGATCTACAACCACTTATTGTTCCTGGTGAGAAGATAAAATTTTTTGGGCTTAATTATGATGGGTTTAGTTTTTGTGTTGCTAGTATGTGTCAATTATATCTTATAGATACAAGAAAGCCAATGACTCTGGTATTGGGGAGGATTCATGGTATTGATAAACCAAATTCTATTGAAGTGTTCAAATTGATGGGACTGATCATTCACGTCTCTAATGTGTTTGATAAGGAATTTCTTAGAAATATTCATGCGATAGGTAATTTTGCTACAATACCTTCTAGAAAAAGCAGAGCTTATGTCAAACATATAAATTTTGGAACTATGTGGGCTCGGAATGTAACTAAATTTCCACGTGATTATCGAGTTCGGGTTTATAAAATTCACGAAGATGAACGTGGGAAGGTAGTTTTTGAGTATCATATCAACGCTACATGTTTCCAGATCGATATCTTAATCGCACTTGGTTATGCTTCTACGAGTTTCTTCTACGGGTTTGAAGATAGTCGACACCTTGTTCAGTTATTTCAGGTGGTTATGAAACGAAACAAGGTGGTTTTCATATTGGAACTGAAGACGACATTCATTGTTGTTTTCCCAATAAAGAAGGTTGTATTTGTGATTTCTTTCCTGAAACTCAAAGATGACGGTCGATGTCGCAATTGGTTGGATATTTCTTCACTATTGTTGATTTTGCGAATCTTGGCGCGTCAAAGGGTCCGGATTCTAGTGGGTTCACTAGTCCATCATTGACTTCTACGGATTTCCAAGAAATTTCGTGAAAAGTGGGCATTACGGATCGGTATGGCAAAACTCATCGTATGCGGGTGCATCAAATTGTTTTCTTCATCGAAAAGGTTCGGGACGAACCTTCTGGAGAAAGGGGAGCTGATGCAGGCGCATCCCAAACGGCCACACAAGGCCACACGAACATGTCCTAGTCGACCAAAGATTAGCAGTTTAATAAGAGTCCTAATTTAAGTATGATTCATAATGAATCTAGGTTTAGGAAGTTTCATTATTTTTAGTGTTTCTATTATTTAGGAAAGTCCAGTTTGTGTCTATCTAGGAAAGTCTAGTAATCTATAAAAGGGAGTCCAGTCTTTGTTTATCATATATTGAAGAGAAAACCAAATCAAAGTTTATAGTTTATTAAGTTTATTCAGTTATTTTACCGTTTTTCGTTTACTTTCTTTATCGTTTTTATATTTCCGCTGCGTCTACATCAGATAATGTACATCGAAGTTCGATAAGAGCAACAAATTGACATAGACATGAATTCCTTCAGTATAAAGACTCTTATGAGATTATACAACATGAACCATAACTTAGAAAAACTCGAGATCTAAGTAAAAGAACCATTGTACCAGTCGAATTAAATTCACGACAAAACTCTCAAAGAGTCTGGAGTGTTTCACCAATCGCTCAAGTCCCTTGTAGGTCATAAACGATCCAAAATCTATCTTAGATGATGTTGTTTGAAGATGGTGTATCTAGAAACAAGTTTCGCTGATACTCCAGACTCCCAACGACGGACGTGAGCAAATTTTCAAAATTGGACAAGTTTGCAAAGAGTTGTATAATATTGTAATGAGAACTCTATAATAAGATCATATTTGAGAAATTAGGTCTGACTCCTAAGAGCATCTCCAATGCAACACTGAAACTCTAAATCTTAGAGTGTCATTTAAGATTTTCTAGAGTTAATCTTTAAAATTCATCTGCAGTGTAAAACTTAACATGAATTTCTAAAATGATGTATCAAAATTGTTTTAGAAATCCTTAAAAGAACACTTTAAATTTAGAGTGTCATGTTGAGGATCTCTAAGTGTCACATAAGAAAATCAATTAATTTTATATCAAAATGTAAGTTTTTAGAGTTTCTCTTGAGTGTTGCGTTGGAGAAGACTTTACACTAGAGTATCTCTAAATAGCCAAATAGGAAAGAGACCATTTAGAAATCCACGTTTTACACTCACGTAATTTTTAGCGTTTTTCTTGAGTCTTGCATTGGGGATGCTCTGAAGAGGGGCTAGATTTCACAAACTTGTGGCCAACAATGGTTGTCTTGTCCGACTAATATGGGATACAAATTTTACTTTTCATGCCATTATGACTTCCTAAAATTTCAATTTTTTTATTCATATTTTTCAAATGTGATTTGACATTGTACTTTTTTTTTCAATGAAAGGACATTGTACTTAATAACTCCTATTTTATCAATATTACGGCTTGACCAGATAACATGTTAAAGGATTTCCTTACAATCTGAAAGAAAAAAAATGTAGAACAATCGTTATCCTAAACACAGTATAGTAGGGAAATTATTTAAAGGGTTATTTTCCAAATAGTCCCTAACTTTGTGACCAGCTTCCTGCCTAGCCCCATACTTTATCAAAAATATTCAGATGACTCCTTTTTTGAGTTACGGTTATTGTAGGGTTTTGTGTATCCTATACACTACCTAGTGTTGTAAGCGGAATCTCAAACATCTCATGTTTAACACTAGATTGCCCAGGAACTATATGCATAAACTAATCAATGAACTAGAGAGGGATAAATACCTTAACGCGTTTTTCCCTCGAACCATTCCAATCGCATGCAAAGATCGAGAGCTCCAACTGTAGCTCCTCTACTCGAGACACCGAGTGAATAGACTTGATCTCCCTTCTTTTCAGACTGCTAGGACTTAGTAGAAGGTTGAGAAGAACTCTTCTTCTTGACTAGATTGATAGAATGGGAACTTTCTCTCTATATTCCTCTCTCTCCAATAGCTGTATATTCAGAGAGAGAGAGAGCTGTATAATTTTCCTTAGAGAAAAATCCACACCTTTTCTGTTCTCAACTGACCCAATATATAGACAAACCCTAATTAGAATCTCATTCAGATTAGGTTTTCTATTTTCTGGGTCACAGAAAAGATAATTACCAAAATACCCTTTTTGGGGTATTTTGATAATCCCCTTAAGTGTGGCCGGCCAGGGCAGCCCACTATGGGCCTTATATGGCCGGCCCACTTACTCTGGTCGGCCATCTCATGGCCGGCTCAAAGAGCCTTCCTCTATCTTGCCCGAATCTCCATTCGGACCCTTTCGGCCTTTCCAGTTGAATCCCATCCAACTTTAGCCAGTTCCCGTCTAGTCAAATCTCTCCGATCAAGTTACCACTCTTATGTGTAACCCGTTGTAGGATCCGGTCTATGTTAGCCTCGAATCAACTCCTTGATCCGACGATCGTAGTTGGCTTCTAGCAAAGCATTACGACCCCTAATTGGACCGGACTGGATGATCTTTACGTGTGGTCATCGTTATCCTAACTGACAAATTGATCGCATTGCCACCTTGGTCGAAGGACACTCCTTCGGAAGGACATCTCTTTCAGACCGAACGGATAAATCCTTCAGTCTCCCACTTGTACTTAGAACAAGTGCAATGCTCGATTCCCATGTCGCTTAGTATCCCATCTGATACGTCACACCGTTCAGACTTTCTTGATCCAGAGAACAACTGTCAATTCAAATGATTAACTCTTAATCCATTTGAGTGCGGCCACACATTTCACAGTTGCTTCTCCTCAAGTGGCCCGGAGATACTTATTCCTAACTTAATAGGAGGACATCATCCAGTCTTGTACTCCCACTTAACTTCATGTCTATCCTGTCTCCCCCAGTATGCTGCCTTTATAACCTCCTTTTACGGCGCGGCGTTTGACAGTACGAAAGTTCGACATTCCTTACATAAGATGAGTGGAGCACTCATGTTTACGGAATCTCTCCAATCTTGCCTATGAGAGTTTGTGACGCCTTTTTCAACTTCTTGAAAAAACTCTCATCTTTGGGTTAATCCAATGTAGATTCCCCAATCTACATCCATGTAATTGACTTAAATACCATATTCCTATAGCCCATGGAACTGCGCTATCAGTCAATTCCCCTGCTAGTCTTCTTAAGTCATTGTTGTCCATGCAATGACCTGGACTAGGGACTCAATAATGAATCTATTCCACGTTCACTTAGTGGGGTTCCATTTACCAGATCACGTATCTGATAAACCCACCTGGAATTCCTCATTATTTTTGGACCGTCATTAAACACTAAACCATTATTTAACGACAGAAATAACTACTTTATTTCTTTTTATTGAATGTAGCTAATTGATTACATGAAAACCCCTTTTCATTAATCCAATTACAACCTAAAGCCATTCATCGATGCGCTTTATACCTATGCCCCTTCTATGACTCTCATACTTGGGCTGAGGCAGTGGTTTAGTTAACGGATCGGCAACGTTGTCGTCCGTATCGACTTTGCAAATGACCACATCCTTTCGCTCAGTGATTTCCCTAATCACGTGGTACTTCCTTAGGATATGTTTGGATTTCTGGTGCGCCCTTGGTTCCTTAGCCTGGGCGATAGCTCCATTGTTGTCACAATACAGAGTAACCCCATTTTCTATGCTAGGAACTACACCAAGTTCGGAGATAAACTTCTTTATCCAAACTCCTTCCTTCGCTGCTTCCAAAGCGGCAAGGTATTCTGCTTCTGTGGTAGAGTCTGTTACAGTAGTCTGCTTTGAGCTCTTCCAGCTTACTGCTCCTCCGTTTAGACAAAAGACATAACCCGACTGCGATCGGAAATCATCTCTGTCCGTTTGGAAGCTCGCATCCACATGGCCTTCCACGATTAGTTCGTCTTTCCCACCATACACCAAGAAGTGATCCTTAGTCCTTCTCAAGTACTTCAGGATATTTTTGGCTGCGGTCCAGTGTTTCTCCCCTAGATTAGATTGGTAACGACTACACATACTCAAAGCATATGAGACGTCTGGGCGAGTGCAGACCATGGCGTACATGATAGATCCTATTGCCGAAGCATAAGGCACCTTCTTCATGTGTGCTAGCTCATCAGGATCTCGGGGACACTGAGTCTTGCTAAGCGTCGTACCATGTGTCATGGGTAGGAATCCTCTCTTAGAGTCTTCCATCTTGAACCTCCCAAGAACCTTATCTATATAAGTCTCTTGACTAAGTCCAATCATCCTCCTCGATCTATCTCTATAGATCTTGATGCCCAATATATATTCTGCATCTCCTAGGTCTTTCATTGAAAAACACTTCCTAAGCCACTCTTTCACGGAGTCAAGCATAGGAACGTCATTTCCAACGATCAGTATGTCATCCACATACAGGACCAAGAAAACTAGGTTGCTCCCACTAACCTTCTTGTATACACAAGATTCCTCTTCATTCTTCAAAAAACCAAACTCTTTGATTTTCTCGTCGAATCGAAGATTCCAGCTCCGACTTGCTTGCTTCAACCCGTAGATGGACCTTTGAAGCTTGCAAACCTTTCCAGCATTCCCGGAATCCTCAAAACCCTCAGGCTGTGTCATGTACACATCCTCTTCCAGTTTACCGTTCAGGAAGGCGGTTTTGACATCCATTTGCCAAATCTCATAATCGTAATGAGCTGCAATTGCTAGAATAATCCTAATGGACTTAAGCATCGCGACAGGAGAAAAGGTTTCTTCGTAGTCTATACCCTGGACTTGTCTGTAACCTTTTGCCACCAGTCTAGCTTTGAAAACGCTCACGTTTCCATCCTTGTCTGTTTTCATCTTGAAAATCCATTTGCATCCTATGGGTTTTACTCCATTGGGCAAATCAACCAAGTTCCAAACTTGATTCTCAGACATGGATTCCATTTCGGATTTCATGGCTCCCAGCCATTTTTCGGAGTCTGGGCTCGTCATAGCTTCTTCGTAGGTGCTGGGTTCGTTATCCTCTACCAACAACAACTCTTGTCGTTGAGACAACTCAATCAGCCTTGCGGACCTACGCGGGGCTTGAACAACAGGTGAGACACTCTCAACTCCTTGAGGGTTCTCCTGCGAATCATATTCGCTTTGCGCGGGAGGATCTCCGAGATCTACCATCTCATCCCCTCTTTCCTCTTCTATCGGCTCATAATAGTTAGGAATCGCGACTTCTGACATCGGTACAATGGTGCCAGTTTGTTGCTCAGATCGAACCTCTTCGATCTCTATATTTCTCCCACTTGTCTTCTTGGAAAGGAACTCCTTTTCAAGGAAGACACCATCACGAGCAACAAACACTTTGTTCTCTGACGGGTTGTAGAAGTAATACCCCTTTGTCTCTTTCGGGTAACCGACGAAGAGACACTTGTCTGATCTTGGTGCTAGTTTATCTCCTTGTAAACGCTTTACATAAACATCGCAACCCCAGACTTTGAGAAAAGACAACTTTGGAACCTTTCCAGTCCACATCTCATGTGGCGTCTTTTCTACAGCTTTTGACGGAGCTCGGTTAAGTGTGAAAGCAGCCGTTTCTAGAGCATACCCCCAGAAAGTGTTAGGAAGATCGGCTAAGTTCATCATCGATCGAACCATGTCCATCAATGTTCGATTCCTCCTCTCGGACACACCGTTCATCTGCGGTGTTCCTGGAGGAGTGAGTTGTGAAACTATTCCACAACTCCGAAGATGATCCTCAAACTCTTGACTCAAATACTCACCACCTCGATCCGATCGAATGGCTTTTATTTTCTTGCCAAGCTGATTCTCTACTTCATTCTGGAATTGTTTGAACACTTCAAACGATTCCGACTTATGCCTCATTAGATACACGTAACCATATCTAGTGAAGTCATCAGTGAACGTTATGAAGTAGCCATAGTTACCTCTCGCGAGTGTACTCATAGGTCCGCATACATCCGTATGTATCAGTCCTAAGGGTTCACTCACCCGATCTCCTTTCCCCTTGAAGGACGATCTTGTCATCTTGCCCACTAAGCATGGCTCACATGTATCGTACGTTTCCAAATCACACGACCCCAGAAGTCCATCTGCATGAAGCTTCTGCATGCGTTTCATGTTAATGTGACCCAAACGACAATGCCAGAGATAGCTTTGGTTAGAATCATGAGTACGAAGCCGTTTCGTGTCTATGTTCAGGATTTCGTCTTCTATGTTCACAACATAAAGACCATTACGCAGCTTAGCACTGGTGTAGAACATCTCACCCTTGTATAAAGAACAACTCTTGTCCTTTATTATAGCGTGATATCCCTCTTTGTCTAACACCGACGCAGAGATGATGTTCCTCGATATAGTCGGTACGTAATAGCAATTACGTAGCACTAATATCAACCCAGTCTCTAAACTGAGCTCGAAAGTTCCTACAGCCACAGCAGCAACTCTTGCCTTGTTTGCGACTCGTAGAACCATCTCGCTCTTTGTCAGATACCTGACCTCCTTGAGCTCATCTAATTCTGAAATTATATGTGCTCCACATCCGGTATCATATACCCATGAGGGAGAGTCAGCCATATCTGCCAAATTGACCTCTATAACATAGGCACCGACTTCCACTTCCCTTTCTGGTAGCTCTATTACGCTTTCTTTCTTTGAAGCATCGAGAACTCTTCTCTGATCTTCCTCCCAATCTAGAAAGTCGTATAGATCTCTATCTAAACGTGAACTAATCCTATTTGCCATCTCTACTCTACAGAAACAAAATAAGGATTTTGCTAAGTACTACATTCAATGTTTACGCAAAAACACTTTTTGCCATATTATTCAATGAAAAACGTCCCCCTGTGAATAATACGATTCCAAGACCCCATTCCTGTGAAGCTAAGCGTACTTTGGCACTGCCCTTAACTTCACCCTCCTGGGTGAGTAACTCCTTACTGATCATATCTCATATGACTCTTGGTTGATGAATAACACTTTATGTGTTAAATTCATCCTTTTGCCTCGAAATCCAAAACTCTTTTGCTGACTCGTTTGAGAATAACCATTTAGACATGTAGACCTCTTCATAGGTCTACCCGTATTGTCCCGAGGTAAAAGATGGCACCCTGCTTTGGCATGACCCACCATCGATGAACAAGGGCGCAACAGGTGTCTTAATCTGGGTAGGCATTACTCAAAATTCTTTTTGGGGACTCTTACGTTTTTGTTTGCATGCATTACTGTGAACTCTAACATAATCATACACCACACAAAACGTAAATAAGTAAATGCGCGCGAGAAAATAAATCAAGCAGATATGATCCTAGTATGGCCCCTAACCTAAAAGATCTAATCTTCTTAGGTTCTTTGCTTGTTTAGCCTCCGTTCGCCTGGATCTCCATCCTCGAACATCCATTGAATTCTCCCACTCGAACCACGATCTCATCCTTTGGCTCTTCGATGGACTCAATTGTACCCTTAAACTCTAATTACAAGACTCAACGATTCGCAGATCGTATAAAACTTGAAATTAAATTAATTACAACGGGCACCCATCCGTGCTTAAAAACAAGATAGAACAATTCTATGGCCATACTAGAACCCGCATTCACATCCATACACACATAATAATATGACATTCATAAAACACCCAAGTATGTATGAGATTCGCTTACTTAGGTCGAATCTAGGTTTGCTATGTTCTAGATAGCTTTTCGGGAGATACTACCGACATCTCTATGTCTAACGTGCCTTAAGTCTAATTATCTCATAATTCTGACTAATGGCTCGTTCTGGTTTTATCCTAAAAGATTTTGAAATCGTTTTGGAAAAACTCCGATTCGGGCTTTGGTGGGCCCGGGTCACTTTCGGAAAAAATATGGTCAAAGTCGGAAGAAGAAAACCGAACCCTCCCGCTTAAGTCAAGGTCCAAAAGACCCGAGTCTAACTCCAAAGACTTAAGTCAAACTTGGTCAAGGGACCCTTTGACTAGACCTAGTCAAGTCTCGGTCAAGGTCCGAACCAAGGTCGGACCCGGATTGGCACGTTTCAGACCGTGCCAAGTCCCTCGGGTGGTCGCGTCCTGGCCCTAGGCCAGACGCTTCCTGACCTTGCAGACGCGTCCTAGACGCTCTGCCCAAGTCCGAGCTTCTCGGACTCCCAGTCCGAGACAGCTTCTGGTCTCACCAGACGCGTCCTAGACGCGCTCTGGAAGGTCCAGTCCTGGTCGCGTCCGAATTCTCAATCCGAGACGCGTCCGGACTTGTCTCTGTGGTCGCGTCTGGAAGACGCGACCTCAGGTGCCAGACGCTGATCCTTCGGGATCCCTGTCCGAGACGCTCTCGGACTCCCAGTCCGAGACGCTCTCGGACGCGTCCTCAGTCCGAGAATAGCGCGGACGCGTCTAATCCGAGACGCTCTCGGATTCCCAGTCCGGGAAGGACTGGGACGCGTCCTGAGCGTCCGCGACTGGCCAGACGCGTCCTGGGACGCGTCCTGGTCAGTCCGGTCTCTGGACAGCACCCTGTTTTCTCCCAATTTTCGAAAAAATCCAACTTTTTGCTGCTGTTTTGATGATTCTTCATCCAAAAACCCAGCAATTTGAAAACTCTTTTAAAAAAACCATCCACTTTAAAATTTTATTTTGAAAACTCTTTTCAAAAACACCAAATTTTAAAGTCTTCCCATTGAAACTCTTTCAATTTTCTATCCGATTAAGTCTAAATCTAATTCAAACTAATCAATTTCATGTCTAAATCCCTATTTAAACATAAAATCATCTAATCAATCAAGCTCAAATCTAATTCGACTAGTCAGAGATAGTTTCATGCAACCGGCTCGTGATGCCACTGTAGGGTTTTGTGTATCCTATACACTACCTAGTGTTGTAAGCGGAATCTCAAACATCTCATGTTTAACACTAGATTGCCCAGGAACTATATGCATAAACTAATCAATGAACTAGAGAGGGATAAATACCTTAACGCGTTTTTCCCTCGAACCATTCCAATCGCATGCAAAGATCGAGAGCTCCAACTGTAGCTCCTCTACTTGAGACACCGAGTGAATAGACTTGATCTCCCTTCTTTTCAGACTGCTAGGACTTAGTAGAAGGTTGAGAAGAACTCTTCTTCTTGACTAGATTGATAGAATGGGAACTTTCTCTCTATATTCCTCTCTCTCCAATAGCTGTATATTCAGAGAGAGAGAGAGAGAGCTGTATAATTTTCCTTAGAGAAAAATCCACACCTTTTCTGTTCTCAACTGACCCAATATATAGACAAACCCTAATTAGAATCTCATTCAGATTAGGTTTTCTATTTTCTGGGTCACAGAAAAGATAATTACCAAAATACCCTTTTTGGGGTATTTTGATAATCCCCTTAAGTGTGGCCGGCCAGGGCAGCCCACTATGGGCCTTATATGGCCGGCCCACTTACTCTGGTCGGCCATCTCATGGCCGGCCCAAAGAGCCTTCCTCTATCTTGTCCCGAATCTCCATTCGGACCCTTTCGGCCTTTCCAGTTGAATCCCATCCAACTTTAGCCAGTTCCCGTCTAGTCAAATCTCTCCGATCAAGTTACCACTCTTATGTGTAACCCGTTGTAGGATCCGGTCTATGTTAGCCTCGAATCAACTCCTTGATCCGACGATTGTAGTTGGCTTCTAGCAAAGCATTACGACCCCTAATTGGACCGGACTGGATGATCTTTACGTGTGGTCATCGTTATCCTAACTGACAAATTGATCGCATTGCCACCTTGGTCGAAGGACACTCCTTCGGAAGGACATCTCCTTCAGACCGAACGGATAAATCCTTCAGTTATAACTCCGTTAACCAATCATCACCTTTCTCCTCCATCTCATCACCTCTCTCTGCCACCTCATCTTCACCGGCAAAGGTCGCCGACCGACCAATTTTCCACCGGCGATCTTCAAACCTAAAAAATAATAAAAATAAAATTTTCTCTCTCTTCTTTCCCAGACCTTTTTTTGGTTCCATTTTCTCAACAAATTCATCAGTAAATCCAATCCGGCTAACATCAAGAAATAACCCTAATTCTTTATGTTGGTACATCCAATCGACATACCTACCCCATAAAACAAAGGAATCCTTCTCCAATCCCTTTTTCTCTTCGGCATGAACAATCTCATTCTTTTACAAACTCGCTGGAACTTTCTAGCTATAGATTGAATACGCCTTAGATCCTGGTTTTCACCTATGATCTGTGAAAAAACATTTGATCGTTTCGGTGCCACCGACACTGCAATGATGATGAAATTGAATTCACTGTCGTAGTTGTTGTAGAAAGTTTATTTAAGAGTTTATCCCCTTGAGAATTAAAGAAAAAATAACCAAAAAGGAAGAAGATGAAACTGAAACTTTATAGCAATCTTAAACTCAAAGATTGAAGAAAACTTCAAAATCAAGTGAAGAATCAGTCATTAAAAGACCCAAGATTAATCAACTTTCAGGTAAAACTCAATACTATTGAAGTAAATCAATGGGGTGTTATCATTTTACACCATGTTTTAGAAATTGATTTACACAAATCCCCATATTTTTTTTTTGAACTTTCATTCTCCACAGGTTCCGTCATATTTAACACCACAAACCGTTAAACTTTTTAAAATGACTACACAACCCATATGTATATCAAAATCATACATTCATCACACTGTAATGGAGACCCCATCAAACAAAAATCCCCACCAGTAAAAAAGCTCTGGTTTAGATCATTGATTTGATAATTTTTTTCCTCTAAATCTTCTTTATCAAAATCATCATTTACATACTCATTATCAGATTATTCAAAACACATAAGACTATTATTATTATCTTCACCACATAAAAGAAGATTAGATGATGCATAATCAAAACTAGGTGCCATTGATGTACTATTATTAATACCATAGGTGTTGTAGTTCCATTGGTGGGTTCTTCATCTGTTCCTCCTTCAACACCATGGGAGTCGTAGTTCCATTGGTCCGGTCTCTCTCTCTATATCTGCTCCAAACTTCAAAACCATCATCTTACCCAACAAAATCAAACCAACCCATCTTTCAGAAGAGGCAAAGGGGAGGAGCCCCTTCTCTCTCTCTCTCTCTAACCTTTCTATCTCTCTAACCTTTCGGCGATTGGTAAGGGGTGCTGGAGATTGTTGTTGGGGAGCTGTAGTATAAAATCAATTTTTTTTACTACAGCTCCCTATACTAATTTGGTATTAGGAGCTATTTTTTTGGATCTGAAACTAAATAATGGAATATAAATGGATTAGAAAAAAATATATAATTCAAAATTTTAAAAATTTTGATAGTAATTTTTCTTTTCTTTTCCTCCTTAAACCCTAAATATTTCAATAACAATATAGCTCTCTTTCTTCTCCACAATCAAGTTATACAAGAACCATTACTGATAAGCAACTAGTCCACTCTCTTCTCTATTGGATACTAACGTTTATTATGTCTCACGATATCTATGATGTTGCTTCTTTAATGGAGGAAGAACATATTTTTCAATTGAACCAACAACCACCAGCTCAATCAAACAATGTTATTATAGATGAAGATCTATCTCAAGATGTAAGAAACTTCCAAGACAAATATTTTCGGTTAAATTTTATTTTTCTTTCTTCCTTCAATTTTAAAAAATTGCCCAAAAAGAGGCTGAACCGTTCGGTTCGTTCAGATATTTCCCTGGGGAAATTTTTGAAACATTTGCCCCCAGCTAAGGGAAATTAGGCAAACAAAGGTGAAAACAGTAAGTTTTTCCTAGGGAACCACATATTCATGATATTTTCTTTAACAAATTTTCCCCCAGTTGAGGGAAATTGGACAAAAAAGGTGAAAACAGCCTAGGGACCACATATCCATGATTTCGTCATTGTAATAACAGAACCTCAAAAAATGAAAAAAAAACTAGGTACATTACTAAAGTTTCTTCCCATTTCTGAAATTTGGTGAATAGTATGATTATATTAGAGATATAACATATCAATTCTCTTTACAAAATAGTCACAAAGAGATTCATCAAATTATACTATTGCCAATTTTACTCATAATCTTTATCCCCATCGCTTGAATCGCCGCCATCGATTGAATCACCCTCATCTTTTTCGTCTGAGACTTGATTTCCCTTTTCAGCAGAATCTTAATATATGCTTTCGAGGGTGTCTTGCATTTTCTTCCACGATTTCGGACTTATCGGTTTGTTTGTGCCTTCGCCACCACAAGCTTTCCTATTATCTAAAAGTTTACCAATTCGCTTGTTCTGCAAACAAACATAAAAATTCTAAGTACATAACATGTTGTAGTAGTCTACATTTGTTTACAATAGTTGATAAAAGATTTAGCTTACCAAACGCCTAAGTACCAGAGTCAAATCAAAGAACATATTGCAATAACAAGTTTTGAAGCTAACACAACAATCTTAAGTATAACAAAAAGGGGAAAACAAATAAGCAACTTATGACAAATTCTAAGCAAAACCCTAGATGTAAAACTCACTAAAACCCTAGATATAAAACTTAGAAAAACCCTAGAAATTAAAAGGGGAAAAAAACTCACAAGATTTTAGTTTATGTCTTCTTCATTAGAGAAAATACTTGGGTAGAGTTAGCCGGAATTTTGTACTTGATGACCGGAAAAGATTGAAAAGAAGTCGGACAGAGATTAGGAGAGATCGAGTGGAAGTAGAAGGCATCGTTTTTTTTCTTTTCTTTAATTTTGATATATTTCCATGTATTACACTTGAGTCCCTTAAATTGTGAATCTTAGAAGGTCTTTAAAATAATAACTCAAAACTTGCATCTCCCTTTACTAATCTTGGCAGCTCCCCAACCATAATAGTTCTCCAACAACAATCCTTAGCTCCCCTTACCATTCGCCAACCTTTCTCTCTCTCTCTCTCTCTAACCTTTCTATCTCTCTAACCTTTCTCTCTCTCTCTCTATCTCTCTATACAATTTGGGTTGTTCAACAACGACAATCAATTAGGGTTTCTTGAGTTACGTAGGTTGAGGACTGGTGCTAATTTTTAGGGTTTGATTTGAAGTATTTGGGAGTGTTTCAATATATCTGTTTACACCATCTAATTTCGGTTAGCACAATCTAATTCCGGTTGCCCTATCCATAGTATGAAATTTGAAGTATTTGGGAGTGTTTCTGCTACTTTTGGCACTGAGATCTCTGCTGGGTTCGGGAACTTTCTTTAGGGTTTCTTTCTTGAAGATGAAATTAGTATCTACAACATTATCTTGTTTGAACTTAGAGAAATTAGGGCAAACTTTAGATTTACATACTCTGGATAGGGAAAACCCTAATTCTCTGCTCGTGGGAATATTTTTTATGTTCTTGTAAAGAGAACGAGGAAATATATATATATTTTTTAATGTTTCAAGGTCGTCAGCCGGAAAATTGGTCGGTCGGCGACCTTCGCCGGTGAAGACGATGAGATGGCAGAGAGAAGTGATGAGATGGAGAGAAAGAGGTGATGAATATTTTTTATGTTTTTGTAAAGAGAACGAGGAAATATATATTTTTTTTAATGTTTCAAGGTCGTCAACCAGAAAATTGGTCGGTCGGCGACCTTCGCCGGTGAAGACGAAGATATGGCAGAGAGAATGATGAGATGGAGAGAAAGAGGTGATGACTAGTTAACGAGTTATGACGGTAACTAAAAAAGGAGGTTATTTGGAAAATGATGTCATGAAGTTACTACCGGAGTACTTTAAATCATTCTAAGACTTAGCGTGGAAGTCACAATTTTCCTAAATTGTTTGTTCATCTTCCGTTACGTTACCATTCATTATGGGCCTATTCTTGTATGTCCACTCCTTCACCTTTGACGTTCACTGCACCCCACATATATAAGGACTTTATCGAACAATGATCTCTACTCCTGATCTAACTCATTATATAATCATTTAGAGGAACAAGTTTCTCTTTTAGAGTTTTTTCGAAAGGTGATATTGGGGACAAATTACTTCCATCCAAAAACTAGTTCTTTCTTTGGGCTATTTGGCATAAAGCATTTCCTACTATGGACTCTCTTCGCAAAAGAGGTATGATTTTGATTAACAGATGTATTGTTTGTATGGTCGAAGAAGAATCTTGCAACCATTTGTTTCTAGAATGATCATATGCCCAGAAAATTTGATCTAATCTTTGTGGCAAGTTCTCACAAAATTTTAGTTCATGTCTCTCGGTTGAAGAGGTGATAGTGTTGCCAAGAAAGTGAGAAACAAAATTAGAAAATCTTTCTTAATTGCTTGTTCTCCATTTGCTATCTTTTGGGCTCTTTGGTTGGAGAGAAATGATAGGATCTTCATGGAAAAGTACAGATATCCCGAAAGCAAATTGTTTTCATGAAAGGACTTATTTTCTATTGGAGTTCTCCGTTGGATTTGAATAAGACTACTCCGTTTTCGGATTTAGTTTTTAATTGACAGAATTTAATTTCTATGTAATTGTTTTTTTTGTGATTCTTTTTTTGTAATTCTCTTTGATGCTCTTTGTCATCATTTTCAATAAAATTGTCATTATAAAAAAAACTTAATTACTATGAGAAACCACCGTAAAACTTACTCCGACATCAAAGAATAGATGGACAATCAAGCAAATGCATCGTATGAGGTAACGATTCTAGTGGAGAGACAAAAACAAATTATTATGATATATATTTAACATCAATATCAACGACTTATACAAAAACACAAACAAGAACATAGATGAATACATATCCTTCATCTTCGGATACATACAAGAACATAACATCTCGAAATAAAAACAGATGGGAGAAACAAACATAAGCTGAAACCCTAAAAACCCTAAACAAAAGCCACAGACATAATCTCATCAACCTAGCAAATCAATCCTACAAAGAGGACAAGTTGCTTTGGTTGGTATTTTGATCCACTCAATAATGCAATTGTAATGAAATACATGTGAACATTTCAGAACTCTTACATCATCTCCATCCTTGAAATCTTGTAAACAAATTGAACATTCTTTTTCTTCTTTTGATGATAAATCAGAGAAGTTTACCTTCTTCAGAAATAGGTCGTAGTCAATGCCATCCCACTCTCTTGTTATTGATTCTTGGATCACACGTGCTTCTTCACGAACCTGAGCCATCTGTCTAATTATATCCATAACCATGTTTCAGGCAGTGTTTGGATCGCCTGTTCGGGCGTGTATTTCTCGTACCCTTAGAACCCATGATTCTATTGCTGCTGCTGCAGCTAGTAATTGAGGTGATACTGGTTCTGCTGATGTTGTTATTGCTGCTAATAGTGATTCTCCAACTAATACTTCTCTATTTTGTTGATTTTCATCACCATTGGTAGCCATTGAGGAATGAGGAGGATGATAATGGAAATTAACTTGATTTCTCTGTTAGGTTGGATGTTTTGAAGTTGTAGCAATGGAGGGGAGTTATATATAGAGTGAGAATGACAAACATTTTTTATTCTTTAGTTAGATTTCTGTGGGCTTAAAAGATCTGATAAAAAACAAGGAAAATCTTCACAAGACTTGGGTCTAATAATCAAAATATTTTCATTAATAGATATCTATTAATGATTTTCTTAATCATGATTTAGTTGTACATTTGTCAACACTTTCTAGGTTTTAGATTTGATACAAAGATACTGTAATATTTTTCTAAAAATGAGTAGTTGTGTACAGGGCCGCCCCTGGGACTAGGTGACCCAGGCCCGCCTAGGACCCCCAAATTTAGGGGACTCCCGATTAATATAAGTCTGTTATCTATTATATAAAACAGAAGGGAAAACGCTGACTGGGACAATTTTAGGAAAATATGAGTGGAGGGAAGAAAGGCTTCGGGAAGATTCATGTTGTGTTTAGGAAAATTTTATATCTTAAATCTCTACTTTCTCCCTCAACTCTCATGGATTTATGGCGACATTGGAGTTTCTAGAGTTTTAAGGTTTTATTATATAGACATTAAATCTTCACTTTCTCTCCAAAGGATCCGGACAATTTTTAAATACTCCAACGTTGGGGATACTCAGATTTCTGGTGAGTACTCAATACTTGCTTAGTTGCTTGATGAGTCTCTTTGAGCAAAATATCAAATTTGATTGAGTTATGATGTAAAGGTTGGTTTATTAGGGGGGTGGGTTAGCGTGATTCTAATGTGTTTTTTGTTTTGTGGTTAATATGTTATTCATGTTTAGTGAATTTGGTTTAATTCTAATTTTTGAGGTTTTTTTCCTTAATCCATCAAATGTTTCTATAAGTTGAAATGTTTTAATGGGTATCTGATGTTTCTTGTGTCTAGAACCAAGATTGGTTACCATGAATAGTGTATACACGGAAAAATTCTTTGAGTAAGACTACCGTCCCTAAGTGTCTTTCACTTTACAGGCATTTGAACAACCATGACATCCTTGTATCAGTTAGTGTTAATAATGGATAATGTTGTTACATGATAATATATGAAGATCATTGTTTGGTTAATATGTTAGTATATCTTCCATAAGTCATACAAACCTAAATTTAAGTATTTTTCATATTGTGATTTTGGTAACTTGAGATTCGTGTTGTGTTGGTTGTTATAGACTTGAAAATCTGGAAAATAGCGAAGTAGGATTTACTAATGTCCTATTTTTCATATTTGTTGGTATAAGTAGTTTTGAAGTTAGACTACCAGCTTTCAGTACCGACTTGAAAAGAAAAAATGTGATTGAAGTGATTCTGCCAAGTGTCATTACATAAATTAAACCCATAAATTTCCACTATTGCATGGATTATCTAAGGCTAAAATGATTTGATAGGACTTTGTGTTTTCTAAACATATCTCAAAAATCTTAATGTGTTGCAGCATTGTACCCAGTGGCTGAAATTGAAGGGAAGAGTTGAGCAGTTATTGGTCGGACAGGATTCATATATAGCTCTTTCTGATACTTTGTTTGGTAAGCTGAAAATATTAATTCTGATATCTTATTTAGCTTGAATTCGTAAATGAAGTTTCTTTTCTAAGAATAGTTGTCAAAGTGAACGGCAATTGAACTTTTGTTCTGTTTCGGTAATAATTTACTTTGCTACTGATAACATCTTGAGAGTATTAGAGGTCGCTGACGCACTTAAGGCTAATTATGGAAGGCATTGACATCTCCGTTGGGAAGGTAACAAACATTCTTCATATATGAAGTATGATTATGCTGCCCAAAATGTTACATGCTTATACGATCTCTCTGTACAAAATGGATAATGCTACGAAGAAATTCTATCATGACAACAAGTGTATCCTATTTCTTGACCAGACAACATAGTTTTTCGTTTATATTTGTGGAAGGTTTAAGACAATAAGGTATGAAAATGAAAGCATAATAAGAAAAGCAACTTACCTTAATGTGAAAAAGAATTTTGATTCAAACAATTAGGTAGTTTAAGGAAATCGATTCTATCAATAGATCCACCTGTGATTTTAGAGGGTTAATAGTGAACGGTTGAAACTACACTTGTATTCCCACTAATTTTGTGACGCAGCGGAAAAACTGATAAAAAGCCTTAGAACTCCGTCTAAAGACTATTGAACCGAAATTGATAACAAGAATACTAAAATACTGAATTTTATTGATTGAATGAATGCATGAGACAACTCCTAGGTCCCCCTTTATATAGACTTAGGATTTCGTTAACCTAATCAAACTCAAATAACAATTTCTAATAAATAAAATACTACTTTCCTAAACCTAATCAAATTCTAATAACAATTTCTAAATAAATAAAATACTAGAATCTAAAACCTAAAAGGTTTCCTAAAAATATAAAACTGCTAAAAATAATAATTCTCTACTAACAAAAATATTATGCTACTAAAATAACTAGATTTTAAGATATCCAAGATACTTGGAATATCTCATGAAAATCTCCCTGCATCAGTCTCCTCCACTTCAAAGAAACTCGCCTCGAGTTTACTGATTGATTGGAAGGTTGTCTTGAATGGTACACCCATGAGAAAACTTTGTCGTGAATTGTGCACGGGAATCACCAAGCTATCAGATTGGACGGAAGACTTTATTAAGTCACAGAAAATTTTCTGACTATAATTGTGATGTGATTCAAACTCCTTTTTCACTCCAAAAATAAACTTGTATAGATCATGAGTATAGTGATTGAAAATTACGAACTTCGATGAAGACTTTCGAATAAAATTACTTGTCAATCCATGTGAAACAATTTGAGATTCGCAAAATTCTGAGAACGGATCTTCGTATGAAGGAACTTCAATTGGACTAATGTCTGACTTCCGAAGTTTTTCACCTTCCTTTGATTCAGCTTCTTGAACAACGTCCTTTGTCTCAATTTTCTGAACAACTTCCTTTGACTCAATTGGTTGAACCACTTCTTTTAACTCAATTTTCTGAATAGTTTCTTCAGAAATAATAATGTTATTGTGTAAATTGATTTTAGGAGACTTATCCTTGAACACAATAACGTCGGATTTTGCTTCATGAACAATATTGTTTGAATCGTCTATGGTGATAATTCGTGGTGGTTCAACATTCTCTAAGGGAGTCGTTTTTACCTTTTTAATAGTTAAGTGAGGTTGTTCTTCACTCCGAAATCCAAACTTCCTATATTCCCGTTCCTCAGCTTCAATTTTTAGGGCCAAGTTGTACGCCTCCTGAACAGTCCATACTGTAACTATCCCCACTTTTTCTCGCAAACTAAATTTTAATCCGCTTAGAAATCGATTTGCTACAACATCTTCATATTCTATAATGTTCTCCATATTGTTTCTTTGAGCCAGTTTTGAAAACTCCTCATAGTACTCACCCACCGAACGCAATCCTTGTCTACAGTTCTGGTAAGTCATAAACAAGTGTTGTTGATAATCTGGTGGTAAGAACCTCTCCCTCAGGTTTTCTTTCATAGACGGCCAATTCTGGATTGGAGCTCTTCCTTGCCCCACTCTTTGACGTTGTAACTGATCCCACCAAACAGCAGCACTTCCTTTCAGTCTACAAGCAATAATGTTTACCATCTGTTCACCAGAAACAGTATATGACATATTCACTTGCCGCTCAACCTCATGTAGCCAATCAAGGAACTCTTCGACTGACAAATAACCATTGAAGAGTGGTATTTCTTCCTTGATTTTGTATTCATCATAATATCTACGCGGATATAATTGGTTAGGATTATAGTTACCTCTATTTTCTTGGTTGCCAGCATATTGTTGAAGTGGTTGTGCTCTGCCTTTGTTTCCATTAACAGCTTGGTTGTGGGCGAATCCCTCAACACGTTCTCTGTTAATAGGTTGCCTAGGGTTTATGTTGACATTCAGGTTGTTAATCATCTCCATCATCTGATTTAGTTGATGACTCAAACCGTCAACTTTTACCCACAAAGCATCGTTACCTCGTTCACCGTCGAGGTTTGTGTTTCTAGCTTCGTCTTCTGCCATTAAGCCAGGAGAAACCTCGCTCTTGATGCCAACTGACGCAGCGGAAAAACTGATAAAAAGCCTTAGAACTCCGTCTAAAGACTATTGAACCGAAATTGATAACAAGAATACTAAAATACTGAATTTTATTGATTGAATGAATGCATGAGACAACTCCTAGGTCCCCCTTTATATAGACTTAGGATTTCGTTAACCTAATCAAACTCAAATAACAATTTCTAATAAATAAAATACTACTTTCCTAAACCTAATCAAATTCTAATAACAATTTCTAAATAAATAAAATACTAGAATCTAAAACCTAAAAGGTTTCCTAAAAATATAAAACTGCTAAAAATAATAATTCTCTACTAACAAAAATATTATGCTACTAAAATAACTAGATTTTAAGATATCCAAGATACTTGGAATATCTCATGAAAATCTCCCTGCATCATTTTGTGGCTCAAATGTATTTTGATGCATGTTACTTTTTTTTTAATGGAGAAAATTGATGATCTTTGGTTTAGTTGTCATATGGGTTTAGTTTAGACCCCGGGACACCCTATTAAGAAACTCCATAAAGGTTTCAACTTTCGCAGTATTATGATATTAATAGTCTGTCTGTAATTGAAGTTATTATCATTCATTTGAATGTGACATCTACGTAAAATATACTTAGGTAAAGGTGAACTTATCAAATTCGTAAGCTTTTAACCATGAAATTATATTTCTAAGCTTTCAAATGTGTCATTTGTAATTTGTTCAGACTATAATAGTTTAGACTGCATCAAACAAGTTGTACGATTTAATTCTAATGTGTTATCTAATTCTATCGGTGCATAAGTGTGTCCTAGCAAATTTTTTATATTTGTAGTGTCGATTAGTTTAAGCCACTGGTTTAGGAAGATTTAAAGGTCATTAGTGCCAAACTAAGAACGAGGTTTGAAGAATTAAAAATGCAGATCACAGGCAATTCAATAGAAATCAACCTCCTGCAGAAGTTTGATCTCTAATATCTAGCGTCAGGAGTTGTGTAATGTTGATGTTGCAGACTTTCTTTTTGTTTTTATAGTAGTGTGAATCTTTAAATTTTTGGTGGCCAATATGTGGACAAACGAAATTCTTATGTGGACAACTGAAGTTAGGTGTACAAACAATAAATAAAGGGACGGATGAAATTCATAACTGGACAACCGACTAATAAACCTAGCAGGAGCAGTTTTTGCAAGTCTACCTAAGTCAATCGAGAAATAGAGTTTCTATTTGGACAACGGCATTATCATCCAAGCCCTAATAAACCTAGCAGATGTTGTTCTCCATATATGAAATTCATATGAATTCTTTTTTAACGGAATCAACCAACGCCATAATAATCAAAACTCCCCAAAATCAAAAACAATTTTTTTTTTTATTTACCCATTTCTTAATAAATGATTTTGGTGAGGATTAACTCTGGGAAGACGAAATCTCGAGCATTGAAGAAGGATTACGAAGAACTAATTGTTAGATTGGTAGAAGGATTACAACAAAGAGGCGGTTTAGCTGAAGGTTGGTATGGTTTATTGTCTTTTTAGAGAGAGAGAAAGAAAATAGATAGTAAACAAGGTTGAGAATAAACAGAAGATAAGGTGCTAGAAATCGGAAACATTATGTTTTATGTACGAGTGGAAGATTTTATCAATCCAGAGTTTAACCTTGTCAATGACTATCGAGTTGATCCACCAAAGTAAATTCTTAGAGAAAGAAACGATGAAGGATGAAGATAGAGGTTGATGATGAAGGGTGGAATTATTTTTACCCCTATTGTTGTTGTCCACATAATACTTTTGTTTGTCCATATATTCTCCCCGAAATTTTTTTACTTTTGAAGAAAGTATATTCATTTCATAGATATTTTTCTTATTCCTATATGTCAGTAAAAAACGATATCGACTTAGTAACAATAATATTACTCGTGCCGAAGGCACGGGCTATACCCTAGTTATATATAGATAGTATTATTATAGTATGTCTTATTTTATGCACATGTTCATCATATCTGTTTGGGTAGTAGAGTTGACGGAGTAGTTGACTAGTGAACTAAGGTCGTGGGTTCGACTCTCATGTCTTACATTATATTTAGATGATTTCTTCCTGCTAAAAACAACCCAATTAATAGGAAATATAAAAGACAAAGTCATTACGTTAAACTAGAGTCCCCACCACCCTTAAAAATTAAACAAAGGTCCAACGACGAACATCGACTGAAATTTGGTTACGGTTGTTGCGGGAATCTCTTGGAGAGAAAAAGAAAGCCAACTCTCTTATCCTAGTCGTGCATGACAACTTTAGCCTATGTTGGACTTTTGTCTTTGTCTTTCTATCGTTCAATTTTATGTATTTGCATGTAGCACTTCCCACGTTAACTGCATGTCAACAAATAAGTAAAACCTACGTGTCTATGTATCACATTTCATCCAAAGGTAGCTAATTAAGAAAGTGTCTCAACTTATCAACATCACATTTCATAATTTTCTTTGGGGTTCTTCTAATATATGTCTACATTATCAAATATCAATCATTTTCATTTTTAACAAGTTGATGTTCAATTTGAAACCTTTATATCATATGTATCTCTTGGTCAATAATTTCATGAGGTTCCTACTAGAGTAATTCAAACCAAACCACGACATTTATTTTACAATACTTTTTATTTGGATAATAGCTATTTCATTGAGAAATGATGACAAAGAGTCATCATGGAGATTACAAAAGAAATGATCACAAAATAAAATAAAATAAAAAAGAAAGTAATCACGTGGAAATTAAAGTCTGCATTAAAAACCAAATCCAAAAACAAAGTAGTCATCTCAAGACATCAAATCTAACGAGGAACTCCAATAGAAACTAAGTCTTTAATGAAAATTGTTATCTGCTCGGGAGAACTGTACTCCTCACTGAAGATCCTAGCATTCATCTTCAACTAAAGAGCCCACAAGATATACCAAAAGGAGAACAAGCAATCAAGAAAGATCCCAGAATTCTATTAACTTTCTTTACAGCCACTATCACCTCTTCAAGTGAGACACAAACACTAGAATTTTGAGAGAGATTACCGCAAAGGTTGTACCAATTTTCTGGGCATATGGGCATCCTAGAAACAAATGGTTGCAAGATTCTTCTTCGACCGAACAAAGTATACATCTGTTGATTAAAATTGTACCTCTTTTGCGAAAAGAGTTTGTGGTAGTTGTGTTATGCCAAATAACCCAAAGAAAGAGTGAGATTGAATATGGAAGAAATTTGTTCCAAATTTTACCTGTGGGAAATATTCTAGAGGAAATAGAAGGAGAAATATGTTGCTCTAAATGTTTATACTATGAGTTAAAAGAGGAGAGAACATTGTTTGATAAAGTCCATACTAGCTAGCCAAACCAAAAAGTGGGATGACGAAAGTATCTAAGGGGAGAAGAAAATCTGAAGCGGCAACAACTCGAGTTGAGGAAAGATTTATTGGCATCCTCAATTAATACCTGCGCAGGAGAAAAATTCTCGGATTTTGATTTCTTCCACAAATTAAGAAAGGAAGATTCAAGGCAATAGATTCAAGCCAAGCATTTTTGTTGGTGTTGATGATCGAGAGCAGAGGCGATGCCACCTCGGGCTTCTTGGGGCACATGCTCCCACAACCCCAAGGTGGGAGATTGTTTGGTCCCATTGAAACTTCAAACTCATTTATCAAAGGAAGCATTACCATTGGGACCAAGAAAATTGAGTCCAAACCTAACAAATCAAGCAAGTTTGCAACTCTGTCTTAGTATTTTTGGACACCAATGAACATTCTTTGTAACCGTTTATTATTATGTATTTCTAAATTGTATTTCACTTGCTCACTTTTAGATTTTTGTTTAGTGATAATTTCTACGAGCCTTTAACTTATAATTTCAAATACTTAAATTTTCAAACCGGTAAGATGATCTCACTTCAACAAAATCATGTTTACATCTACTGTTATCAACAGGGGTGGAACTATGTGGAGACCAGATGTACCACCATAAACAACAATATGATTTAGTTTTAGTGGAGGAGTATGTAAGCTTCCAACCAAAGGACATGGGTTTCAATCTCAGTGTCTAATTGCTACATAAAATCTTGTTTTTGCTTGGGTACACTCTTGATTATGTATTTTTTTCATTTTTACTACTTTATAGACTTTAGGTTTGCCCTCTTTAATATGAAATCCTGATTCCGCCCATGGTTATCAACTAAATCACATGTAATTAAGCTCGAGTGTGTCATTTTCTTGCCATCTATCAAGGGAAAAAAACAAAACTGTTATACTCTCCGATAATGTAAATAAAACAACTATTAATGAGGATTATTATTTTAATGTTTTACGTAGTTTTCTTTATAAAATTATGATATTACCTAGAGGTAGTTATGGATCAATATGAAGATCATATAAGAGATATGCAATTAATACTGAATCTATGAGATTGAAAGGTACTAGAGTTCTTGCAAAAACAATATCCGAGACGAAATGTAATTCTTTTATACTCATTATTGACATTAAGAAACCTTATTTTTTACAATTTCTATAACAATCAGTGTGTTTTCCAATATCAGAATAAAATTCAAGAGATAAAAATTTCTGAAGAGTAACTACATATGTAATTGAGTTAAATACCACAAAACGAAGGATGTGATTATTCTTTTATAATATTTGGATTGCTTTTTGTTTGCATAAAAATGTGGTCCCGTATGAGAAATATTATGGCCTCTGCCCACTGATCAACAGAGCTTTAGTAAGTGGTCCAAGACACTAGAGTTAGGGAACTAAACTGCTGCGATGCCTCCATATTGGTTTCGGATAATCTTAGTTCATAAAGCCTTCACTCATTACCATAACCCTAAAGCCATTTACTAAGGAGAGCTACATTCACCTGTTAAACGATACGAAATCGCAGTCTTCCTAAACTATTTGTTCATCTTCTCTTACGTTAATTACAACATATGGGAATATTCTTGTTTGTCCACTCCTTCACGATTGACGTTTATTGAATTCAATATTATACGTCTTTTGGTTATAGTCTTTCTATTAAGAAAAATTAATTACTACAAAAAACTGTAAAGATTGTTCCGAAATTATGGAATAGATAGAGAAAAACAAGTTATTATGATATTCGAGTACATCAATAACAAAGACCCATACCGAAACACAAACAAGAACATAGATGAATACATATCTTTCATCATCTAATACCATCTGAAATAAAAATAGAGGACGCGAACATAAACTCAAACGCTAAAAACAAGACACAAACTTAAACTCATCAAGCTAGTAAGTCCTTCCTACACAGAGGACAAGTTGCTTTGGTTGGTAATTTGATCCACTGAATAATGCAATGGTAGTGAAATGAATGGGAACATTTCAGAGCTCTCAAGTCATCCCCATCCTTCATATCATCTAAACAAATGGAACATTTCTTTTCTTCATTTACTGATAAATCAGTAATTTGTATTTTCTTCATGAGTTGTTGACGATAGTTGCTGGCCTGCTCTCTTCTTATTGCTTCTCTTATGTAAAGTGCATCTTCGCGAAGTCTGGTCAATTGCCTCGTTTGATCCATACCGATGTTCCAACGCGCGTGTATTTCTTGTGCCCTTAAAACCCATGATTCTATCGCCGCATTTAGTAATGGACGTGGTACTGGTTGTGCTGCTGCTAATGGTGGTTCTCCAACTAGCATTTGTCTAGGTTGTTGATTGCCATCACCATTGGTAGCCATTGAGGAGGAAGACAATGGAAATTAACTTGATTTCTCTTTCTCTAGATCTTATTACTTTCCTCTCCCTTAGGTTGGATATTTTGAAGTTGTAGCAATGGAAGGGAGTTATATATAGAGTGAGAGTGACCAACATTTAGATTCTTAGTTAGATTACTGTGGCTTAAAAGATTTCATAAAACAATCTTTTTAAGCCAGCCCTTTAATGTATAGATTTTCATTAATTAATATTTTATGATCTTGTTAATCAAGATTCAGTTGTATATTTGTTAGCATCTTTTAGGTCTCAGATACTATATTACCTTTGTGAAATAAGTAGTTGTTAATTTAAACTCGAGTCGCCTACTACCTACAAAAAATTAAACAAAGGCCTAAAATCCAATATGGACTGAAAATTGGTTACAACAAGGCTACACAATCTGCTTTTTTGGACTTCCACTTGAACCGCATGTGAGATAAACAAGAGTTTCTCTCTCCACGTGACTGGACATGTGAGAGGAGAGAGAAATAAGAATGTCTCTAACATGCCGTTCAAGTGGGTGTCGCACCAAGTGGGTTGAGCATACCTTTTGAATTGGTTATGGACAACTAGAAATTTTGTTCATCTTAGATAGAAAGAGAAAGTTGACTCTCCTGTCCTAGTTGCCCATGACCATTTTAGTCTACGTTCGACTCTCCGACTCTCGGCCTTCGTATCGTTTTTATATATTTAGAACTGCATGTATCACTTCCCACGTTAAGCGCGGGTCAAGAAATGAGCAAAATATATTTGTTTATGTCCCACGTTTCATCTAAAGGTCTCTAAGAAAAGTCTCTCAATTTATAAACATCTCATTTCATAAATTTCTTTCAAGTTCTTATAATATATGTCTACATTATCAATCGTTTTTAGTTTTAACAAGTGTATGTTCAATTTCTTTCTCTGATTGCAAGTATTCTAATATTTCCAAATTACAAAGAAAAATATTGACTTTTATGTTACTAAAGTTAATGATACAAAAAATTTCTTTATCGTTAACCCACTTTTTTTTTACATAAGAAGATAACCCTTGTCCCTAAGGAAAGAATTTTATTTGAAGATTGACTCTTGTGTTACTAAAGTTTGTGTACTTCTTGTTCAACAAAAAAAAAAAGTTTGTGTATTTCTCAAACAAGAGTCGTTTGCTCAGGTGATTTTAGTATTTAAATTACTCTGAATGTGATGGAGACATTTTAAGCTTTATTATTTGTTGTTGCTTTGGGGTGAAAGAAATGCTTATGTGGTATAAAGACTTTTAGCAAGTGTAGTCAATTGAAGTTGACCAAATTTTTCTATTTGTTTATAATTTTAAGAGATTCAAAAAAATAGAAAATCTTGTGTAGGATAATTAAGAATATAGAAGGGATCTTCCTTTTACTAAAAAGATGTTCAACTTCATCTTCTTCTTTCTTGTTCTTCTTCTTTCTTGTTCTTATTCTTCCCCTAGACAGCTAGACATCTTTATAAACTCTCTACTTTTACTATTGAAACTGTTCCCCTCCGTCTGAGAATTGTCTTAAGTGCTTAGAACATGAGATTCAAGTGAAATTTAACTCGTGAGAGGGTTTTCTTCTAAACTTTGCGAACGTCTCTAACAACGGTGGTCTTCTCTAATTATATACAACACAAATTCCATTTAACTATACTTTTTTAGAAATTGAAGTAACGAATTATTCAAATATGATCTATATAAAGACATTATACTCGTTAGATGTGGAAATCACGCCTATACGTCAAGTATTATTGCTTGACCAAAGTACATGTCAAAGGATTCCCTAAAGTATGTGTCCCTTGATGACACATATTAATTAGTCGTTAAATTGTTAAAATTGTCCACTTCCAACTACGAAACAAAGAAATTTCTAATATCAGATCATAAGTATTATTCTTAAGAACTAAAAGTGGAAAAATCAATATCATAACATGTGACTTAATGAACACACGTGTACGGGGAAAACGCATTGTTTAAGTTATATATCAGTGTGAAGATACATAATAGTTTCGCTGCTATCTAACGAACATTATATTATTTCAAATTTAATTTCATATCCTATTTATCTCTTTGTCAATAATGTAACGGAGAACGTAAGTGTTTCGTATTTAATGAATCTACTGAATAGGAGAGACAAAATCAAATTACTATGATATTCAAGTACATCAATAACAATGACCCATACAAAAAAATAAACAAGAAAATAGATGAATACATATACTTGATCATCCAATAACATCTGAAACAAAGACACTCAAACCCTAAATTAACAGAAGGCACAAAAAAAGAAGTATTACTTGTCAACCCAGCTTAGTTACACACAATTATCATCAACCTAGCAAATCATTCCTACAAAGAGTACAAGTAGTTTTGCTGCTTGGTGGTCTGATCCACTCGAATACTCAATGGTAGTGAAATGTGTGTGAACATTTCAGGGCTCTTATGTCATCTTCATCCTTCATATCTTGTAAACAAATCGAACATTGTTTTGATGACGAATCAGTAATGCTTACCTTCTTCAAAAGTTCGTTGTAGTCAATTTCATCCCACACTCTTAATGTTTCTCTTATTTCATTTGCGTCTTCATTTAGTTGATCGAATAGTCTCTCCTTACATCCATATCCCTGGGACTGGGAGTAATTGGATTGAAATGGGTCTCTAGTATTTGGAATAGTGTTTGAAACATTGAAACTATTACTTCCTTTGGTACTGGTGCAAGTGGTGTGGTTGTTGGTGGAGGTGGGGGTGGTGGGGATGATGGTGGTGCTAGTTCTTCAACTAGTACCACTCTAGTTTGTTCATTCTCATCACCATTGGCATCAATTGAGGAGAAGATGACAATGAGAATTTGGGTTCTCTCTTTTTAAATTGAGTGAATTCCTACTTGACCCCCTACTTTGTGACCACCTTCTTTTGTGTCCCCCTATTGTGACGCCCCAAGCTTCCAGGCAGTTAACGATATTGTCCCCCCTTTTTGCACCACACACGGGTAGAGGTTTTTGTTCTTGGCGAAGACTCCACGAGTTCCCCCAAAAGGCCTCACCACTTACCAGGCTTGAGCGTACACCTATAGCCCAGGCTCCGGACACTCTCGTGAGCGATATGGGACTATCACAATCCCCCCCACCCTCAACGAAGAGCCGTCCTCGGCTCTGATACCACTTGTTTCACCCCCAAGCCTCCAGGCAGTTAACGATATTGTCCCCCCCTTTTGAACCACACACGGGTAGAGGGTTTTGTTCTTGGCGAAGACTCCACGAGTCCCCCCAAAAGGCCTCGCCACTTACCAAGCTTAAGCGTACACCTATAGCCCAGACTCCGGACACTCTCATGAGCGATGTGGGACTATCACAATCTCTTGTGATGCCCCAAGCCTCCAGGCAGTTAACGATATTGTCCCCCCAAAAGGCCTCGCCACTTACCAAGCTTGAGCGTACACCTATAGCCCAGGCTCCGGACACTCTCGTGAGTGATGTGGGACTATTACAATCTCCCCACCCTCAACAAAGAGCCATCCTCGGCTCTGATACCACTTGTGACGCCCCAAGCCTCCAGGCAGTTAACGATATTGTCCCCCTTTTTGCACCACACACGGGTAGAGGGTTTTGTTCTTGGCGAAGACTCCACGAGTCCCTCCAAAAGGCCTCGCCACTTACCAAGCTTGAGCGTAACCTATAACCCAGGCTCTGGACACTCTCATGAGTGATGTGGGAATATCACAATCCCCCCACCCTCAACGAAGAGTCGTCCTCGGCTCTGATACCACTTGTGACGCCCCAAGCCTCCAGGCAGTTAACAATATCGTTAACTGTCTAGAGGCTTGGGGCGTCATACCTATTTTCTGTAAATTCAAATGTGGCCCACTTTTTTGATGTAAATGTACTAACTACCCTTCCTTTAAATATTTTTTTCAAAATAAAACCTTAATTCCACCTCATTTCCTTCTCCACCACACATCTCTGTTCACGTCACCTATCTCTCTCCACCTCACCTCTCTCTCCAACTCACCTCTCTCTCTCTCCAACTCACCTCTCTCTCTCTCCAACTCACTCCTCTCTCTCCAACTCACCATTACCTTCTCTCTCTCTCTCTAAAAACTCCGGCGAATGGAGTTTTCCTTCGCCGGAGTCGGTCTGTTTAAGAACAGACCTTCAAGGTCTGCTCGTGAACAGACCGGATCTGGTCTGTTCACGAACAGACTTTCAAAGTCTGTTCTTGAACAGACCGACTCCGGCGAAGGGAAATCCCCTTCGTCGGAGTTTTTAGAGAGAGATGAGAGAAAAAAAAACTTTATTTTTTGTAAAGGTCGCCGGCCGGAAATTTTTCTGGTAGGTGACCTTCGCCGGAGAAGGGTAATGTGAGTTGGAGAGAGAGAGGGGTGAGTTTGAGAGAGAGAGGTGACGTGGAGAGAGATGTGTGGTGGAGAGGGAAATGAGGTGGAATTAAGGTTTTTTTTGGGAAATGCTAAATGTACAAAGAATCTTTGACAAGATTCTTGACAAAATGCCATTTGAACGGTCCCGATCAAAGTCAAACTTTGAAAAGCTTTGATCAATTTTTGTCTTTTAGTGAAAAAGAGTCATTAAGTCACAAATTTTGTCAAGGATCTTGTACTTATTTTAAATTTTATATTTAAAGGATGGGCAGTTAGGACATTTACATCAAAAAAGGGGGTCATATTTGAATTTACAGAAAATAGGAGGCCATAAAGGAAGCTAGTCACAAAATAGGGGTCCAAATAGGAATTAACTCTTTTAAATTTTACTACTTTCTCTATGTCTAGGCTCTAGGTGGGATGGCTTTGAAGTTGCAAGAATGGTAAGAGTTATATAGAATGAGAATGACAAATATTCATTAAATATTTTGATTCTTTTCTTTGGTGTATTTTTGTTCTTACACATAGAGACAAATAAGGAGTTTACTTGATTTGTTTAAAATCAGTAGGATTTTCTAATGTGTGCTTAAAAATGGGATTTTCATTTAGGGTCCGTGGGTATATAGCCCAAAATAATGTTCAAAAAGGATTTAGGGTCCAATCTTCCCAAAAAATGGATTTTTAGTCCTTTTGCTCTTGGGACTAAAAACCCTTAATATATATTACATAATTCCTTCCATGTCCCAGTCGTTTTTCGCGGGATTTTAATATGTGGGGCCGGACAAAAATTTCAAACGGTTTAATGTACCTTGATTTTAGGATAAATTTAGGAAAAAACGGATAGATTCTCACGAAATTTTCTCTCTCTTCTATAATCTGTTTAGAAACAAAATCCAAACTTTTGCAAATCAATTTTCTTTCTCTTCTTTACAGATTTAATATGGAGATTTATTAGCAAAAAATATGGAGATTTATAAGAAACAAATGGATAGAAACAAATCATAATTTCTCTCTCCTCTAAACAGATTTGGAAATCAAATTTTCTCTTTCCTATTATCCGAATCAATCAGAAACCAAAATCCTAACTAAAACCAAAACGTCATCACCATGGATATTTCTAAATCAATTTTCTCTCTCTTCTTTACAGATTTGGAAACCAAATCAATTTTCTCTATCTTACTATGTAAATTTTTTTTCGATTCAAAACGATTTTCTCTCACTTAACTTTCAGATTTGGAAATAGTATATAATCTAGGATCAATTTAGCGTGATTTGGGGGTTAATATACAAAACATATATGTCACTTTCTCTCACTTAACTTTTAGTTTTGAAAATAGTATATTTTTCTGGGAACATTAAAGCAGCATTTGTTTTCGTTTTTACTCATACATAAATACTCATCGAATACAAATTATGAAATAAATACGTAAATTATGTATTATTTATGACGAATAAACCATCATTTGTCAAGTATACAACGTAATTTATCAAATGTATTTGAGTCTTGTTCAGTAAATTACACATAATTTCTTTTACATTACACATAATTTCTTTTACATAACACATCGTTTACATTCTGTTACAAAAAAAAAAACGTACAAAATCTTCTCTGGTTCAATAATGGTGCCCATCCATGTTGCCCTATTGCTTGGAATGCTAATGGAGGGGGCCGAATATGAGGCTTTTCCAAGGAATCATGATCAAGATCCATTCAAGTGTGCATTTCTTATGAAATATTTCGAGGAGCCAATCAAAAAGTCAAGTAACAAGAACAAGGGTATTTCAAGTTTGATTTGCTTATTTTGATTTGATGATTCTGCCTGGAACTCCATCTGTGATAACAAATGGAGAGAAATTAATACATATAAATTATATAAAAAAGTATATTATTTACAATAAATTACATGAACATTTACGTAAATTATATGTAATTTATTTCAAAGTACACGGGATTTACATATATAAGCGAAGTTGTTCTAATAATGAAACGAGTACTGTTTTTGAGATTAAAGCATAATTAATGTTCCATATAATATTTATGATATTCGTGATAAAGTATATATAATTTGTCAGAAAATACATATATCATGTTCTCATTTTGAAAAACATTGTACGGGAGATGTTTGCATAATTTACTATAAATTATGGTAATTTATTATAAAGTACATGTACTGTTAATTCTGTTATGAGGAACCGTACGAAAAAACCACGTTTCATAAATCTGTACAGATTGAAACCAGATCTAAAGAAAAAGTACGAATATCATTAGGTTTAAACTATATATCTAAAGATATCTGATATGATGATTGATTGCAACAATAAGTATACTCGATTTTTAGGAATTAGTAATGAAGGATTATCTCATCAATATCGAAATCATTAAAGAAACTTTTAGAGAGAGAAAGACAATAATAACATACTCGATTTGAAACAGAATCATTAAAGAAGAATTTTGTTTACCTGATTAACAATTAAGAAACTGATTTTGAAAAACTCTAACGAATATGAAACAATTTCTTTGTTTTAATGGAAGATTTTCAGTTGATTAAGATGTAGAGAGAGAGAATCAACTACTATAAACTGAAATAGAATCACAAAAACTTATATTGATTTATGTTTTACCTGATTAACTTGATATGAAGAGACATAAATGGAAATGGAGTTCTGAGCTTGTGTATTGGATTAGAAGACGAATGTTTGAAAAACAATCTAATGAAGATGAAACAAGATTTCTGAGTTTAATGGAGGTTTTGTTATGTGAATCGGATTTAGAGAGAGAGAATAAAGAGGTTTCGGTTACTGAAAATAATGAATCACGTTTCTTTGTTTAGAAATGTGATTGGAGAGGGAATGTGGGAGATAAAAATGGAAGAAGATCTTTATGGATTTTGAAGATAAATCAGTTATAATATATATTTTTTTGTTTAAAAACGTGATTGGAGAGAGAATGTGGGAGATAAAAATGGAAGAAGATCTTTATGGATTTTGAAGATAAATCAGTTATAATATATGAGGAAGGTTAGATTAGGAATTATGATTTATTTGGTATTATAGGGATTTGTGTTTTTTCTCTAGATGACACCAAATGGACTAGATATCCATTTATATTATTTTTTTGGTTTTGAAACCCTTTATAGGATTAAAGAGGACTAAATGTCTTATTAGGACCCGTTTTTTGGGCTATAAACCCAAAAATTCTTTCATTTATGTTAAGGATTTAGTTGTTTTGTTGACCAAAATCTTTTACTCAAGTCAATGGATTACCATCCTTAAGTTGAAGGTCACATATATCCACAAGATGTGTATTGAGATTTCATTCAAGGGTTTTCCTATTAAGTGAACTAAATATGATAACATATAAATTTCATCAAAAAAAAATATTATAGTAACATATAAATTCTTTACTTTCTTTTTTTATAATAAGTATTTGAATAATCATGACAATTAATGAGGATTTTCAGACTTTTGATTTGATAGAGGCAGAGGCATTCATATTGATACTAATGATGCTACAAAGCATCAAAAAAATTTAGAAGAAGTTTAGAAGTGTGACTTTCTTTATACGTATTATCGTGACAAGTCCCTAAGAGTTTTTTCTTGTTATGTTAACATCTAAGTAACCTAAGTACTTAATATAGATTCGTCCTAATAACATTTCCACGTGTGCAATTTGGTTAACCTATATATAGTTGGACAATTAGATACGGTTTGCATGGATTTTCCAATTTATGCAAATTATAGTATGCGTAATTAATCACCTTTTTTTTTTGTAATTTTAGTCATGGAAAAGGAGAAAGAAATTACGACTACGAATGTATAAGAGGAAAACCAGAACCTACAAATAAGGGTGCATGGCAAGAAAACCATTAATTAATTAGCTAAAATGATGTTAAATTTTTTTTTTTCTTTTTTGAAAATACAATTTTGTATCTCATTGAGAGGATGACAATGTGTCATCAAACCATTACAAAGGATCGCAAAGAAGTAAACAAAAATGGATTACAAACATGTAAAGGCTTACCAATTGAGTAGGACAGAGATGAGAGATCGAGAGTAGTTTCTCTCGAGTAAGATGATACCCATAATATACTCAATTATGATGTTTAACCCATGAGTCCGAAATGCAAACACGAAAAATATAGTCTGAGTATAATTTTTTTTTGTTGAGAAGTCGAGTATAAGTTCTTTTAGCTTATATAATTCTCATAAGAATAAGGGTCTCAACATGAAAAGACTAGAATTTCCATTGTGGAAATCCCTCAAAAACCTAACTAAAGACTATTTTGGTCTATATCAGATTATTCTCACATCTCTTCATGTTTGAGAACTTTAGGCATCGAGAGCACCTTAAACTTCACAATCCAGGTTCCCTAATTTGTTAAGTGAAATTTTATATGCATTCCCTATTTTTTATTTTTATTTTTGTGAAGAATGATTGTCGCTTTTTATTAATCAATAGGATTGTCGATTACAATATTAATTCTATCGAATCTTAATGGCCTAACAATGCAAGGTGGGACTCCTGTCTCCCTCCATTGTTTACAAATCTTGAACTCTAAAGCATTCTTAACTAGAGCATGAGAGCGACTTTATTTGCGGTTCTCGGAATATGTCGGAATGTAAGTGCTTCAATTTTTTGTAGCTTTTCTTTTTAGGAGATGCTACAATTACTTAGAGGATGACATAATGACGTGAAGTTCACTAAAAGAAAAAGTTTTTTCAAAGTTTGACTAGGTTGGGGACCGCTAGCTTTTGTTTCTAAATGAGGGAACATGTCATCCTCTAAGTAACAAATTGTAAGTAACTCTATCATTTCCCTTTCTTTTTATCTCAGTAATCAGGTTCTTTATTTTTCAAGGGATCCAAGTCCCCTCTGTTGTACAAGTTTGGATCACATTGATCGCATCACTTTCCAACTTTATTTCCTTTATGTTCAGCTAAATCACTAGCTTTATCCCCACTAGAACTGTTGAGCTTTTGTTTCTATAGGATAATTAATATTAAACCACATCGCTTTTGCTGCTATAAACTCACCATTTTCATCTCTAATAACAGTAGTTGATCCCCTTTAAACTCTTCCTGTGCCCCCATCGACGTTGATCTCTAATTTATCAGATTGTGGTTGTTTCCAAGTCTTGCTCGACTCATTTTTTATTTCGTTCTCTATATTAGGAGGGTTTTATGTTTTTCCTCTCTTTTGAAAATCTGACCACATGTTAATGGTGTCTTTAATCACCTTCATGCTCTCTGGAACTTTGTTTTCAAACACTTTCTTGTTCCCTGTTTTCCAAATGCACCACAATAGGTAGAAAGTCAACTGAACACCTTCATCTTCTTTTTTATGATTGATCCATTGTTGGAGTATTTTAATAAAAAATTTCCCCGACTCAACTCCGTAACCGAGTGGTGAACGAAACCAAACTTCTTTTGCAAATTTGCACTATATGAATAGGTGGTCAGTGTCTTCATCCTTCTCATAACATAGTTGACATAGTTTAGATTCCAGCTAGTTATATTTTAGCGCTTTCACTTCCGTTGGAAGGTCATCATCATTAATCTCCAAATAAACATTTGGACTCTTGGAGCAACATGGAGTTTCTTCCAAAACTTTTCCCATTAGACTTCATACACATGGGATTGGTTGAATTGGAACAAGATGGTCTTTAATAAACTTTTCCCATTAGACTTCATACACATGGGATTGGTTGAATTGGAAGAAGATGGTGCTTCGTTTATTAAAGACCGGTAAAAAGATTTTGATGTATAATTTTCTTTCTCTGTATGTATCCAAATGATGTTATCTTCTTCTTCCAAATTTCCCAAGTGTATCTTCATTATTTCTCTGGCTCAGATGTCATCAAGAACTAGCTTACCAAGTCAGATTTCTATTGCTTTCGGTGACCATCAATGAGTTCACTTACTCTGTAAGTATTGCACACCTGTTCGCACACCTCTTCTAATGGTAGGGATCCATGGGTCTTCCCAAATTCGAGTGTTTTTGGCGTTGCCTACTATATAACATCTTCCATCGTCGATAAATCTTCGCAATGCCAACATACTCTTCCATGTCATCGTTGAGGAACCTTTACTTCTGTGCTTCCAAAAGTTTTCATGTTTTAAATACTTCGCCACAAGTAAACGTACCCAAAGAGCATCTTTTTCCTGTTTGGAACCTCCACACCAACTTGCCTATTAACTGTTAATTTACTAGTTGCATATTTCTGATGCCCAGTCCTCCATGTTTCATATCTTTTCGCAATGTCTCCCATCCCAGATAATGCATCTTACACTTGTCTGCCTCGTGACCCCACAAAAAGTTTCTTTGGTATCTTTCGATGTCATCCAACACCTTTTTTGGGGCTAGGTTAATAGACAAAAAGTATACCAGAAGAGCAATAGTTCATTTTTAACTTGAGCAAAATTACATGTCCTTTGACTTGAGCAAAAATACATTTGATGCAAGTGCAGATAACAAAAAATGGGGAGTACGTTTAACTTTCCTCATTTGTTAATCTAAACAAAGTGTAAACAATACGTAAACAAAAAAGCAGGAAATTGGGACGAGGACCCTATTTTAAACTTTTTTTAGTTAAAAAGACAAGTTCAAGAAAAAAAATGTCAAAAACCAAATTTTGTATTTTTTTTTGTTTAAAACCCCAAATATTTGTATTTTGTTTAGTTAAAATGTTGTTGCAAGGCATTAGAAAGTTGTTGCAAGGCTTTGCAAAGGTGTCGCAAGGCGTTGCAAAGTTGTCGCAAGACGTTGCAAAGTTGTCGCAAGGCGCTGCAAAGTTGTCGCAAGGCGTTGCGAAGCTGTTGCAAGGTGTTGCAAATTAAAAAAAAATTCAGAAAGTCATTGACTTTGTCCAACTTTCTCTAAACATTATTTGGAAGTTGACAATAGTACTAACCTTAGTGTAATGATGGAAGTTGGAGATGTCGAGAACACTGTTGGATGCAATATGTAAACCCTGGATACAAAATGTAAAAGAGTCAAAGAAAAGTTTCCATGATTATAATACCTTAAAGTAAGCTAAACAATAGAAAGTCATCTATAAAGACTATTTGGGGAGTTTTCTAAAACATGTTATGTGCAACTGTTTGAAAATCAATTGAAACTCTATAAAGACTGATCCAAATAGAAACTCTACAAATTCCACTGAACTCCAAATAGAAACTCAATAGAAACCAACTACAAATTTCTCAACAGAAGCATAATTTCTCTATAGAAACCAAGTACAAACCAACTACAAACCAATTACAAATTTCTTTATAGAAACAAAATAAAAACTAAATATGAAAAAGGAACTTACCCATCTACCGAGAAAGTTTGAAGGATGGTGATGACTGAGTTTTTGAAGCATAGTTTTATAGTCATCTTGAGGGATGGAATCAATGGGATTAGGGCGTTAGGGATCATTAAGAAGATTTCCGTGAGGAATTGAAAGAGGGATGTTTTGAAATTGAAGATTTCTGTTAGGGATCATTGAGAGAAATTTAATGGCTTCACGCATGATTTTCTATCCATAGATTCGAAATATTTATTCAAGTGGTGATAATATTTTCCAGGAATGAGTAAACAAAATTGTAATTAAGTTAATTCCTATTTGGCCCCCTACTTTGTGACCAGCTTCCTTTATAGCCCCCTATTTTCTGTAAATTCAAATATGGCCCCTTTTTTTTATGTAAATGTCCTAACTACCCTTCTTATAAATATTTGAATTTACAGAAAATAGGGGGCCATAAAGGAAGCTGGTCACAAAGTAGGGGGCCAAATAGGAATTAACTTAATTATATTCTATTGATTCTTAAGAAATTACAATTGAACTTGTGGTAAGAAAAATTCTACACCGATGTTCAAAATATTTATTCAAGTGGTGATCATATTTTCTTTTGCTTATATGGACAGTGATGAGTTGTAAATTCTTGGAAAATAGAATTTGTTGAATATCCGCTTACATATTACACCTGAAGTTGTAATACTCAAAGGGAAACTGATGATGGACTTTAATAAAATTAAAAAAAATGACATGAAGATGATATATCTTACATCGTAATTAATCACACCTGAAGTTGTGATAATAGATTGAATTGTTCACACCTAAAGTTGTGATTAGATAACAATTTTTTTCCAACAAATCATGTGATATGAAAGTAGAAATCAAAATTTGCCTTAAGCATTTGATTTCTCTTTCGTCTATGTGGCATCCTTGAAGTATGTGCACATAAATAAGACAAAAAATCTATCATCATTAGGGAGAAGAAGTGATATATTCAATGTCGTAAAATACTTGAAAAGTATCAACTTCCTCCCATTTGGAATCAATGTAAAGAGATTTGTACCTCCGAACATAAATATTTTTTGGAGCTTAATAAGCTTATACACGGACAAAGGTCATAAAATATGATCAGAGTTGATCAAAGTAACATATACTCCTTGACACTAAAGGAACAATTTTATATAAGAATCCTCTTGGAGAGGCTATCAAATGATAAATAAATATGATTCATGTTTCTAAATAAAATCCCCTGAAGAGAATTACCACGATCAAGTACATCTCCAACTTGAACAACAGTAGTGTTACCACCGATCCAGTGATTGGATTCATCAATCAGTTCAGCTAGTTTTAGAGCTTGTTTAGATCACCATGAAGATCTCCAATGGCAACAAGATGATCAGGAGAAGGATATCTTGTCTGAATAAGAATTACGGCTGGATTAGGGTTCTGTTTTGAAGAATTAGGGTTAGGGTTTTCTTGTTTGGGTAAGAAGAGACCACTAAAGGCAAAATCAACGAAAATGTCGACGAATGAAAAAAGATGGAAAGGTACGTCTTTGCATATTGTTCCTGAATCCGCCATTTTCCTTTCTCTCTCTATTAACTTGAGTCAACAACGAAGAACAAGGTCTTCTTCAAATTTCAGAAGAAGAAAAAGAAAAGAACGAAGTTGGCAAAAGAGCCCGCGTCAAATCCACCTTATGTTTCCCGCCTAAGTCCTGTGACCTATCGGATACCTAGATATCGGGAAAACTATCCATACAACTATACTGATGTGATTTTGTGTCCATTTTGATACCTATGCCCAAGGCTATAACAATTGTGGGATTTTTAACAACCCAAAGAACTGTCTCCCCCCTCTCTCTCTTTCTTCATAACTGTTGTTTAGAGTAAATATTCTAGAGATCTTCGTTGCTTCTCCGACGAAGGGGCCTCCCTTCGCCAGATTCCTTTTCTCGTTCTAATAAAAGGTTATTATCTCTCCACTAACAAGTTTCTAGGGTTTCACAGATCCAGTTTATGTTGTGTATGGTGGTAGCGGTTTGACTTGCTGTGTATGGTGGCGGCGGTGGTTTGAACGAAAGAGGAGGTGGTGGGCTGCGTTCGTGGTTTTGGTGGTTCTCTAGTGGTTCAATGGTGATGGTGATGGTGGTGGTATGTTTCGTGGACCCAGATGGTGGTGGTTTCGTGGTTTCGCCATGGTGGCTTCCAGATAATGACGGTGGTTTCCTCATAGTGCCAGCGGTCTTTCAGGGGTGGTGGGGTTCTTCCAGTGATGGCAGCAGTGGAACTCTGGCTTGGAGGAATTTATGTTCTAGCATAATAAATTTGTTAATTTCTATATTGTCGGCCTTTAAGGTCTTTTCATTCTCGATCTTAAGGATCTCTTTTTTCGACCTTTAGGGTCTTTTCTTTGAGTCGGTGTCTTGTCAATTCCTTTCCCTTCATGAGACACTTTACATTCCTAAGTTCAATGAGTTTTACTTATGTAACTCTCATGTAGTTCTCAGAGGAATAAGAATTATCTACCATGTAATCTTGTGATCTTTATCACTTATGAATGAAATTATGGATTTACTCAAGAAAAAAAAAGAAAAAAAACACAATTGTGGGATTTTGTCTTTCCATTAGCTCTTATAAGGTGAGACAAATTGTGTCGACACATCCAAAGGTATAACTCACCTTCGAGGTGCTTCCCTTGGTAACCTGAGACTGTGACATCCCCTAAGATGGGCACCCTAAAAGATGTGTAGTCGATGGGTTCGTTGCCGCTAGTGGTGACCCAACATCTAACTTCATATTGATATTAATCCCTTTTTGGGATTCAGACACAAAAGCGAGTAGATATAAGAATTTATTTGTAACGTCTCAAAAAATGTGTCTACTTCCTTAAGTACTAACATCTCACTTAGGTTAGGTTTGAATGCTCCCTACAATAATGTGGGACTATCAAAAGCTAAGAGTGGCTACAAGTCTTCTTCTTCATTCATCTTATTTGCCTGCCAAAATAATAGGACACCCTCTCCCTTACCTTGTTATTTTACAGTATCCCCTACTTTACCTTATCCTTGAAACCATGGTTTATAGCCTTTGTCTTAATCAAATGTTGTAAGGTAGGAGGTAAAGTGAGGTGTACGGTAAAGTGAGGTGTACATATATCACCGTTGTTCTGTATGATATTTTTCATGGCAATTAGATTATGGGGAAACACCATAATAAAGTATAGTTAAAAGGTTTTTGTATAAGTTCTTTAGGTTAAAAATAAATAGTTAAACAACTATAAAACGTGAAACGTTGCAGATGATCTAGGGTTGGGGGAAAGGGAAGAGAGTGGAGACCTCGGTCCATAACCCTACTGCCTGGTGCCCGAATCCCAAGGGAACCAATGGGAGGTTATAGTGGTTGCGTAATGCATGAATAATGATACAAATAAAATTACGCAGGGGCAGAACCAGGATGTCAAGTTAGCCGGGGCAGACTCTTTACTTAAAGTAATTTTAATTTTGTAACAAACAATGAGACCTTTCTCTTTTGCCGTATATCTAGTTATCTAGATAAGCACAAGTACATCATTTTTCTGAGTACTTGCCAAAATAAAAGAGTATGTAAAATATTATACAAGAACTAAATTGAGAAAAAAAAAATAGGGACAAAACGATTGAACGATATAAAAACTACGCGCATGGCACATCAATAAAGAAGACAAAAGTAAAATTTTCATTGCTCATTGCGTATGTGTGAACCAAATATCAATATTCAAGACCTTAGAGTTAGGGTTTGGAATTTACTGTGAAGATGAACTCATTACTCATAAACCTGATTTCACTACAACTGAACTATTTGGGAATAGATAGAAACTAAAATAAACCCTAATCTGATTTCTTTATATTAAAACTTACGTCCATCTAATTTTAATCCAGCTCCCATAACCCTTTAAACCAAAAGGTAGGTAGATTCATTAACCTATTTCAAGTTTTACAATAAACCCTAGGGAGAGAAAGTTGAAAACCTAAAATTTAGAATCTTCAAATTGAAATTTATATTAAAAGATTACAGATTGAAGAGTATAAGTTGAATAAGAAGATTAAACCTTCAAATTTTGGAGATCACACCTTTAGGGATCAAAGATAAGAAAGCAATCTTTCACGGGCTCACAAGAACTCAACACGCTCAACTTTCCCTCTCAAAAAATCGACCAAATTAAAAAGAAAAGAAAGACCAAAAGAAAAACATAACCTTTAAAATACCATTTTACCCCTACCTTTCTTAAAAAATTACAAAATCCAGCATGGGCCATCGCCCAGGCTGGTCTTCATTACGGTCCGCCCCTGCAATTACGCAAATACAATTAAACAAATAAACATATACATATACAATATTATAATTTCTTTCTCTGGGTTTCTCTTTCGTCTCTTCTGGAGAAAGAAGGTGGTGGGAGGAAAAAAAAATTAAGTTGGTGGAGAAGGTTGTCGGTCAGTGATCTCTTGCAGGCGAGTATGAAGAAGAGGGGATAAGAAGAGGTAAGGTGAAAAGCTTGATGATGTAGTGGATAAATTTAAAAACATCAAAATCACAATAATAACAAAAGGGCAATTTTGAAAAAAAGAAAAAAAAAATTGAGTTTTGGTGGCCAAAACAGGATACGAAAAACTTATGAGGGTAAAAACAGTTAGTCTGTCACAAACTGTGAGCTAAAACGAAAGTAATCTATTCCTTTTACGCGCATATTAACTGTAACTAACCAAACTTTGTGTCCTAATAAACTCTTTCTCTCTCTAAAATACTCTTATTTTCTATATCACCATTCACAGTTTAGGGTTAGGGTTTGTAATTATTCACAGTTTCCACCATTTCTCTGACAGAGAGAGAGAGAGAGGAGAAGAAGAGAGAGAGAGAGAGAGAGAGAGAGAGAGAGAGAGAGAGAGAGAAAGAGAGGAATGCTTGACTGGTGCTTGGGAGCTCGTAGAGTTCGACAAATTGAAAGAACTCTTCGTCATGGTAAAATTACTCTTCTCTGTCTATTCTTAACCATACTTGTTCTTCGTGGAACTATTGGTCTTAACAAACCTAGGGTTCTTTTAGTTACTGGGTCATCACCAAAACCTTGTGAGCATCCTGTTGGAGATCATTACTTATTGAAAATCAATTAAGAACAAAATTGATTATTGTAGACTTCATGGGATTGAGGTTTTCTACAATTTTGATCTTTTAGATGTAGAAATGGCAGGATTTTTAGGCGAAATTACCGCTTATTAGAAAGCTTTTATTGTCTCATCCAGAGGTGGAATTTATTTGGTGGATGGATAGTGATGCTTTGTTTACTGATATGGCATTTGAGATTCCATAGGAAAGATATAAAGATCATAACTTTGTGATGCATGGATGGAACGAAATGATTTACGATGAGAAGAATTGGTTCGGGTTGAACACTGGAAGTTTTTTGCTTGGAAATTGTCAATGGACACTTCATCTTCTTGATATTTGGACACCAACGGGACAAAAAGGAAAGGTTAGAGTTGATGTTGGAAGTGACTCGAATGTGGGTTGATATCGCATCCGGTTTACGACCCGCCAGCCCGCTTACAAGTTCAGCGGCGAATTTTGGACCCGTTGGCGAAGTTGATTACTGAGACAGGGTTGGTATGCGAAGCAGGGCTCTGAGGCGAACAACTTGTCGGATAGGACAATTGTCCTTCGACCAAGGTGACAATGCAAACAATTTGTCGGATAGGACAATTGATGTGGAAGATCATCAAGTCCGATTGATTTAGGGATCGTAGAGTTGTAGCTAGAGACCAACTACGATCGTCGAATTACGAAGTAATTCGCGGCTAACTTCGATCGGATCCTACAACGGGTTACACATAAGAGTGACAAATTGATCTAGGATATGACTAGTGGGAGTGAGATATAATCATGGGAGTGTCCCATAAACATATCTCACAGGCCTAAAAAGGAATTAGGCAAAGATAGTACAAAAAGGCCAAAAACAGGGTTTTGGGCCTAGACCGGTTCGGGTACTTCTAGGACTCGGATTGGGCTGAATTTTGGAGGGTTAGTTTCTGATATAATAAAAATTATATATGCCAATTTTCGTGGTGTTTTGACACCTCCTCCTTAGGGAATTGAGAAAATACCAATAGTTGCTATTTTCGACTATTTCCCTAAATCTTATTCTAAAGGGTGTTTTGGGAAACCTAAAAGGAGGTGGATTCTTATTAGAGTTCTATATAAACACTCTTAGGGCAGAGAATAAGGTGTGGAATTTCTCTCTAAGCTTTCTTACTCTACCACATCAAGTAGAGAGGAGAAACTGAGCTAATTCCCATTAACTATCTATCTAGTCAAAGAAGAAGGTGTTCTTCTTTGACTGCTCGTGTCCCAAGTAGAGGAGCTACACTTGAAGCTCTTGGTCTTCTTTAATCAATTCAACTAGTTCGAGGGAAAAGCGATTAAGGTAATCTACTATCTCCATTAGTTTAATTACTAGTTTTGCATGATGATCTTGGGGATACTAGTGTTAGACATTAGATGTCGTTATCCGCTATAAACACTAGTATAAGGGTATAAATCCCTACAGTGGCGTCAGAGCCTCTTGCAATTAACTAGTTTTTGCTAAGAATCGAACTAATTCATATATGATATGCTTGATAGTTTGAAAATTGAGTTTATAAAAGTATTTAAAAAGGTGTTTTAAAAGTATTTTAAACTCATAATTTGATATTATTGAATGGGATTCCATAAAATTTTCAAATTGAGAATCAAATTGATGATTGAAAGTGTTTTAAAAACTCAATTTGATTGAATTTCGAACTAATCCATGCTTGATTAAGTTGATAGTTATGTTTAAAAGAGTTTTAAACATAAGAATTTGATTGATTTTGAATGGGATTCAAGAATTTTTCAAATAGATTTCAAAATTTGTTCTTGAAAAAGTTTCAAAAACCTAGATTTTGATCCAAAATTGGTTTGATTAAGGGTTGTTTTTAAGTTTTGGAAACTTTTGAAAAACAAAAAATTTGGAATGTTAGAAGTGTTCTAAAAGGAGTTGTTTTGAGTTTAGGAAACTCCCAAAACAAATTTGGAAAATTTAAAAGTTTCTAAAAGTTTTAAAAGAATTTTAGAAGTGTTCTAAAAGGAATTTCAAAATTTTAGATAAGTTTTAAAATTGGAAAATAGCAACTTAGAGTTGCATAAGAAAAAAAAAATTGGAAACTAGGGTTTTGAAAAACCCTAGTGTCCGGCCAGGAAGCTCCTGGACGCGTCCAGAGCAGCTGCAACCAGAAGCTCTTGGACGCGTCTTCTGGACGCGTCTTCTGGACGCGTCTAGAGCAGCTACTGGGGACGCATCTTTGAGACGCGATCAGCAGCTGCAAGGGAGCTTCCTGGACGCGTCTGAGACGCATCCAGAGCTCTCAACCAGACGCGTCTTGGAGATGCGTCTGGGAGGTTCTGGGTGTCTCGGACTAGGTCCGAGACACCTAATGCTGGTCCGGTCCAGCACCAAACACGTCTAGGACGCGTCTGGTACATGGACTAGCGTCCTGGCTCCGGCCAGGACGAGACCAGGCCTTGATAGGCCTCGGCCAGGACATGCAGGCCCTATGGGCCGTGCTATGTCCGGACCTTGTCCGAGCCCTTTTGTGGGCTTGGGCCGGGACTTGTCTAGGACTTGTCCCGGGCTTTTTCGAGGCTTTTCGGACCACGAAAAGGGACCATCATTCGAGTGGGAGTTTTTGCCAAAATTTCTTCCGATTCCAACCAAATAATTCCAAAATCAATCCGGGCCATCCAGAAGGCCAAAACGGATTTCTCTTTAAATTGATTTATGAAATCATTAAGAATCGAACCAATATTTTTCCCGAAATTGACCCGAGCTTTCTCGAGCCCAAAACGGAGTTTTTTCTTAAAGATGATTTTAGAAATCATAAAAGATAAAATCGGAACGCACCATTAGTTGAATTCTTCGAATTTAGACTTAAGGTCCGTAATGTGACATGTGATGTCAACAAAAGTATCTCCCAAGATAATCATGCATATATAATTCTTAGCCTTGATATATTATATGATTGCATGTGATGTGAATGCGGGAAACTAGTATGGCCATAGATTTATTTCTTTATTCTTGTTTTAAGCACGGATGGGTGCATGCTTTGTAATTAATTTTAATTTCAAGTTTATACGATCTGCGAATCGTTAGAATCTTGTAATTAGAGTTTAGGGTCTATGAGTCCATTGAAGAAACTCGAGGATGAAATCCAAAGGCGAGTGGGAGAAATCAATGGAGGTTCAAAGATGATGATCTAAGACGAACCAAAAGGCGAAACAAGAAGAAAACCAAAGGAGATTAGATCTTCTAGGTTAGGGGCCATACTAGGATCCATGTCTGCTTGATTTACATTCTCGCGCGCATTTACTTACTTATTTACGCTTTATGTCGTGGATGTTAGTTAGGCTAAATAGTTCACTATAACAAACGCCAGACTAGCGTAAAAGTCCCCAAAACGTAATCTTGAGTAATCGCCTATCCAGATTAAGACACTCGTTGCGCCCTTGTTCGAGGAAGGTGGGTCGGCCTTCGCAGAGTACCTCCTCTACCTTGGGACAATGCGGGTAGGTCTATAGAAGAGGCCTACACGTCTAAATGGTTCTACTCAACGAGATCAGCAAGAGAGTCTTGGATACTCGAGGAAAAAGGATAGATTAGTCATTCATTAACGAAATCTATCAACCAAGAGTCATAAGGTATGATCAGTGAAGTAGTTCACTCACCCGGAACGACGGAGTCAAAGGGTAGGGCCTTCGTCCGCTTTACTCCGAAGAACTGAGATCTTGGAATCACTTATTCAATCGGGGACGATTTTTTATTGAATAATGTGGGAAAACTAAGTTTTTCAAAACGATAACGAGTTTTAAAACTTTGCCATTTCTTTATGTAGAATTAAGATGACACATGAAAACGGTTCAACTTTAAAATCACACCTAAGGTAGGTGTTGATCCACTTCCTAGAATGGAAGAATGAATCCGAGAATAGTTCTCAGATTCAAAAGGAAAGCTTACTAGAATACCCAATCCCAATGTTGACTCATACCGAAGAAGGTCAAAAGCCATTTGCAAGCAATCTTATAACATTCTCTTTGGAAGAGTAATGGATGCTAGCATAACCATTAAGACAAACTGAGGAAGAATTTCCCACAGAAGTCATAAATGGAGAGGTACGAGACCTCCAAGGCAATCTGAAAGTCATCCTAACGGAAGACAACAGAATACATCTATCACCCAATTCAATATCGATTGAACAAAGATAGATAAAACCTTAGATGAGTCACTCAGGTTGTTACGAACAAACTGAGCAGAACATACGGGAATATCCAATCTAAGAAAGGTTCTTGAGATTTGGTACAAAAATCTAAGAAAGAGCTCTTAAGATTCAAAAGGGCAAAGGGTCAGTCAAGTGAGACAAACATTTGATCGAAGAAAAGGCAAACAGTTACCGAGTACATGATCAAGAGTATTTCTCATTACTGTGAATGTTTCCAAACAATGGCTAGACCATTCAAGAGGAAACTACCCTTAGCACCTGGAGGACATAAGGAATGGAATTACGAATTCCGATTCCAACATCCTTGTTAACAAAGTTAAAAACAAGTATCGTAAAATTTCTTCATCAGGTATTTTATACCGGATGTACGGCTCGGTAAAGCTCAAGGAAATCACATACTTGACTAAAAGAAGTAAATATCCAAAAGGGAGCAGAAGCAGTAATGCTAAGGATGCTGAAAGGGATCAAAGTCTTCTTTTAGACACTGATCTAGATTAGAGCTTAATAGTGATTATTTTGTTCTTCTAGAAACGTCTGATGTTTTAAACCAGTGGTAAAATTAACTGAAGGTTAACATTGATAATGGCTAAAATCAAGAGATTCAAACTCACTAAACTTCAGCATTGTCAATTAGGTCTTAAGGACTAAATTGACAAAGTCACCCTATTCAAAAGGCATAGAGACTAGTAATCTATTAGGACTCATACAGTGTTATGCAGACCTATAAGTTTACTTGCAGAAGCTAACGAGAGCTATTCCAATATGTACGCTGATAACTTCATGAAGTATGGAAACGTACAAATCATAAAGTATAAGTCAGAATGTTTGAAAGGTTCAAACAAAGTACAAACCGAAGTAAAGAATCACTTTGACAAGAGAATTTAAGCCGTCCGATTAGATTGGAGTGGTGAAAACTTGAGTCAAACACTTGATAACCATCAAAGGAGTTGAGAAACCGTTTCCCAACTCACTCCATGGAACACATCTGAAGGATGGTGGAATCAGTGGGAGTAATTGAACACTGCTATGCATGATTCGATCAATGATGGGTTTAAGCCAGTCTTCCGAATATTTTGGGACATATTCTAGAAACGATTGTTTTCACACTTACCGAAGTCCGTCTAACAGCTAAGCTTGTAAAAGCATTACAAAAAATTAGCTAAAGTCTGACGCAATTTCTTTAGAAGAAATTTGGGCTTTTTCCACAAGCTATCAAGAGAACAAAGTGTTTGTTGCTCATGATAGTATTCTTATAGTAATTAGCACACCTAGTAGTCTGGGAGAAAAGTGCTAATTATTACAAGAATAAGTGGGAGAAAAGTACAAGTCGATTTAATTCGATCATGAGAAAAATCATGGAGGGTCATGAAGAACAATCATGAAACTTGTACAAGACGATTAAATTCGACCAAGAGCAACAAACTGCGGCTCCTCGGAAAAGGAAAGGTTAAAGATATGATCTTGTAAACCCACCGCACAAAAGCGAATGGCATTCGCAGAAGAACTCTCAAAGCGAGTGAAAGTGTCTCTAAAGGAATATCTCAAAGTAGTTGAGAAAATTCCAAGTTGTTGTTCAAAAGCCCTGAAAGGTCAAAAATAAAATCTTAAAGACTCAGAAAATAAAGGTTATTTCTGAAGAGATAAAAGACCTGCGCAGAAACGGAAACTGACTCTAGATATTGGCTAAAAGCCAAAATCATCGTGGAATCCATATCTCGTCAAGACATGAAGCTTGATAATTTAAGTCAACAAAAGACCTAAATTGATTTTCCAAAGTAGAAAACTGAGAAGGATGGAAACATTCATGTTTCCCGAAACTAGACAAGAAGAATAAGATTCTTCCAATCAAGTTATGTCCATAGGCATGCTTCAGAAATCTATCGACGGATTAAAAGCACGCAAGAGTTAGAATCTTCGATTCAAAAGGCAATCAAAGAAGTTTGATTCCTGAGGAATGAAGATAATCTTAAATCACGAGTTTCAAGAAGGTAAGTGGGAGAAACAAACCTTCCGGGTCCGTATGCTGAGTACATACAAAAGATTGAGTACGACATAAGATGTTGTGTAACAGTGAACACACTGACTCAATAAAAGGACCACACACAAGGATGAAATGCCATTTTGGGCATCTGAAGATCTATAAGCATAGATCAAAAGGATGATAGGATTGGAGAGACTCATTACGCTGAGATGCTTGAGATCCGAAACAGAAAATCTAAGACTCGGAAAGTCTAAAAGAATTTCGACCCAAAACTCATGACTAAGAGCGTTGCTAAATCGAAGTTTGAAAAGACACTGATGTAGCAAACAAGCATGAGAGAGATTTATGTTCGAATACATAAAGTCAATCATATTGGATATGATTAGCATTTAAATATCCAAATTCGGATTTGAAAATCGAAAAACTACTTAGAAACATCCTAGAAGGCTAAAGGATGAAGTAGTACAAAAAAAAATGAACATGTCATCGTAGCAAACTTCCAGACATGGAAGGAAAGTAGGCTAAAAGTGTTTTAAGCCGGGAACTGTTGCAAATACTACATAAAGAATTAAAAGCCTTAACTCTAGTAAAAGTTACTAGAAATTATCAAGGTTGAAGATAACGGTCTTCAAATTAATTGATAATTAGCAAAGTTTAAACGGATTACATCCGTAGTCAAACTAAACTGTCACCTAAGACAAAGTATGAGAGTCATACACGAGTCTAAGGCATGAGGTATAATTTTAAACCTCGACAAGTAAAACTGAGTGGGTAAAAAGAGTTTTACGAAAGAGGCTCAGATTTACAACTCTCGTTATCAGAAATAATAGAATTATTTCACCAGTCGTCTAAATTTGGTTTAGTGTTTAAACGACAGTCCATTGATGATAAAACATTCCGAATAGGTTTGTCAGATACGTGATCTGATGAATGAAACCCTATTAAGTGAACTTGAAATATTTATTATCAAATCCCTGGTCCAGGTCATTGCATGGACAACAATGACTCACGAAGACTAGCACGGGAGTCGATGGGATAGCGCAGTTTCATGGGCTATAGGAATAGTATATTCTATTCGACTACGTGGGTGTGTAAAAGGTTTATATATACACTGGATAACTCTCAAATGAGAAGTACATCACTCGTGATGAACGTCAATACTTCTCATAAAGACAATTGGAGAGATTCCTCAAAACATGAGTGCTCCACTCATCTTATGAAAGGAATGTCCGATTTTGGTTCCGTCAAACGCCGCGCCGTAAAAGGAGGTTATAAAGACGGATACTGGGAAGAACAGGATAGACATGAAGTTAAGTGGGAGCACAAGAATGGATTGTGTCATCCTAAATCACATTAGGTACAAAGTGTCTCAAGGCCACTTGATGAGTAGCAACTGAAAATGCATGGCCACGCTCAAACGGATTAGGAGTTAATCGTTTGTATTTTACAGTTGTACTCGGATATCAAGAAAGTCTGAATGACGTGACGTATCGGATGGGATACTAAATTGACACGGGAATCGAGGCATTGCACTTGTTCTAAGTCCAAGTGGGAGTCTGAAGGAGTTGAAGGAGATGTCCTTCGACCAAGGTGACAATGCGGACAATTTGTCGGATAGAACAATTGATGTGGAAGATCATCAAGTCCGATTGATTTAGGGATCGTAGAGTTGTAGCTAGAGACCAACTACGATCGTCGAATTATGAAGTAATTCGCGGCTAACTTCGATCAGATCCTACAACGGGTTACACATAAGAGTGACAAATTGATCTAGGATATGACTAGTGGGAGTAAGATATAATCATGGGAGTGTCCCATAAACATATCTCACAGGCCTAAAAAGGAATTAGGCAAAGATAGCACAAAAAGGCCAAAAACAGGGTTTGGGGCCTAGACCGGTTCGGGTACTTCTAGGACTCGGATTGGGCTGAATTTGGAGGGTTAGTTGCTGATATAATAAACATTATATATGCCAATTTTCGTAGTGTTTGGACACCTCCTCCTTAGGGAATTGAGAAAATACCAATAGTTGCTATTTTCGACTATTTCCCTAAATCTTATTCTAAAGGGTGTTTTGGGAAACCTAAAAGGAGGTGGATTCTTATTAGAGTTCTATATAAACACTCTTAGGGCAGAGAATAAGGTGTGGAATTTCTCTCTAAGCTTTCTTACTCTACCACATCAAGTAGAGAGGAGAAAGTGAGCTAATTCCCATTAACTATCTATCTAGTCAAAGAAGAAGGTGTTCTTCTTTCCAACCACCATTGGTGTGCTAGCTATACAACAAGGTGGGAGATCAAATTGATTGCTCGTGTCCCAAGTAGAGGAGCTACACTTGAAGCTCTTGGTCTTCTTTAATCAATTCAACTAGTTCGAGGGAAAAGCGATTAAGGTAATCTACTATCTCCATTAGTTTAATTACTAGTTTTGCATGATGATCTTGGGGATACTAGTGTTAGACATTAGATGTCGTTATCCGCTATAAACACTAGTATAAGGGTATAAATCCCTACAACCATCACACTAGTGAACTGCTCTCGCAACTTTTGAACTCGTCTCCACATCCGTTTTGCTCGCCACGGAACTGAGTGGGCTGGTTTAGTGAGTAAAGAAGTAACACTTTTCGAATCCAGTCGTATTTCCACGTTGTTTAGGCCCTAGCCCTTAGCAATTCGAAGGCCCAGTTCCACTCCTTGGAGCTCATGCAAGAAAATTGTTCCTTTAGTTGTCGTTGTCGTGGCTGTTAAGAAAAATAACCTAATTAACTTGTTCAGGAATATGAAGATAAACGATGCGAAAGGAAAAGTAGAGACACCAAGATTATTTAACGTGGCAAAAAACCCTTTCAAGATAGAAGGTAAAAAACCACGGGACCTAGTCCTGAAATCTTCCACTATAATGATAATAATGGGTTACACAACTCTTCACCAAACCTATGGTGGATAAACTGAACAAAGAAACAAAGAAACTGAAATCTCTTACTCCTTAGGATTAGAACAAATCCTAGATTACTAAAGGTTGAAGAAGATAACCACAAACTAAATTGCTTCACAAGATTAATAATCTTCTTTTCTTCAAACCAATATTTTGCTCTTTCAATCTCTCTTGAAAGAACCACTTCAGAAATCTCTCTTTCTCTGACTTCTCTTTGTTCTGGAAGTTGTTGTTAATAATCTCTTCCCTTTCATTTCCTTTTATAATGATAAATAGGGAGGTTTACCAATAGAAATAGGATTTCCTTTTTAGGCTTGAAAAAATAGAAACTTCTATTTTTTCCCCAAACAAGGAATAAGGGAAATCCTATTCCAACTAGGAGTCCTTTAATTATAAGGAGGGACCCCAACAGTGGCTGCCGCTAAAATCTGACCTGTTGGATCTCGAACGATTGCTCCATAACCCGCACTGTCTGTATCCAAAGACCCATTTGTGTTGAGAAGAAAAGTTTATGGGCTTGGACCAACCCACCTAATAGCAGTATACTTTGGGTGGGATACATTTAGACTCAAATTCCACCTTTCCACAATGTCGCTGGTCTCTATGCTAGCTTCTATCCGCTTTGTACCATTGTTTATTTTAATAATAATTTCTTCATTGATCTTACGAATCACTTCTGATTGTGGTTGGCACTTCCCTTCAAAAACATACTTGTTTCGCTCTCGCCAGATGTGGTAAATGTAGGCATTTAGAGTCAATCGACCCAACTGACTCTTTAAGGAGGCACCCTTAAACTGAGAGATACACCATTGAATTTATAATTCCCAGCTATCGACACTTTGGTGAACATAACCCAATTTCTGGAGCAGCTGTTCCCATATAGGTTGTGTCGCGACACACCCAAAGAGTAAATGGAAGTCTGTTTCATTCTCCACTTGGCAAAACGGGCATTTTGGGTCTTCAACCACCCCCCCACGCAGCAAGTCGCATTCTCGTTTTCAATCTTCGATGCAATGCAATCCATGAGATGAAACTATGACATGGTATATTGCTAGCAAACCATACTAGTCCCGCCCAGTCAAGAGGAGGTCCTCGAGGACGTAGGACTTCATAGGTGGCCTTTAGTTTAAACCCCCCTCGTCACTAGGTTTCCATATCTTCTCATCTTCGCACTCCATGTCTACTGATAGGGTTCGGGCTTCCGTCACAATATCTCCCAGCAAAGATTCGATATAGGTGGGAAATGTCCAGTCGTGAGTACCTAGAAAGTTTGCAACTGTTGCTTTAGGATGAAGATAAGGGTCGAACCTGAAATTGACAGTTGTGTCATCTTAAAGCAATCCTCTTGGGTGCCAAATATCTTCCCAATACTTTGTAGCTGAACCATTCCCAAAAATTTGCCTCCAACACCACGAACATTCACGAGGTATTGCCATTGTCCAAAACTTTTGACGCTTTATGAGGTTATTAGTAACCCATTGAACCCACAGAGTATTATTCTGACTCACCACATCCCATATATGTCGCATATTTGCTGCTTCAAAGAGGGTTTCAATACATCGAATTCCCAAGCCTCCTTCCTCCATGGGCAGACATACCACGTCCCATTTAATTGCCGCACGATTCCGGTGTAGATCCTCCTGTCCACAGAAAACTACCGAAAATTGACTTAATTTCATTTATTGTTCTCTTAGAGAGCACAAAAACCACCCAGGTTTCAGCGACCACCGATGGATCCTTGTAGCTCACTTTGTTGGTTGCAAACCTTGTGGGAAATCCGGTGACTACCCAGTCGAGATATGTATAAAACAAATGGGTAGAGCTTTCAATTTTGGGGATAATCAAATAATGCAAATTTATGGGTTCAGACATAAATCACTAGCTAGTACGAGAGTCAAAAGGATTAGAGATGAAACAGATAAGCCTTTGGAAGTCAAGGATGAACTTGGCTTGATGTTGCTTCTGCTTGTTTTGTTCTATTCTTATATAATAGTAGCTATAGTGTTGTATCTTATTATATTCATAATTCGTTGTTGATGTAGTTAATGTAGATGTTTTTTTTTATTCATTTATGATCTCAATGTTTGAGACTTCAAGTTATAGGAAGATTTCCAAGTGAATCAAAATTTTGTGTCATATAATTTGTGTACCTTCATATGTTCTTAAATCAAATAACCTTATTTGGAGGCTTCCTTATCCATGTTCATAACTCTTGGATTAATCTGACCTTGTTTATATCCAAATTCTATAAATCCTGAATTTTCACCTCCATGGGATCGAACTTGGGACCTCCAAATTGCAAAGTGGGTGTGTAACTACTACTCTAAGAGGTGTGGACGATTAAAGTTAATTGATTTTGAAGTATGTGTTTTTGTCACAAATTTTTATTAGTTATAGGTACAAAGTTGTAGTACATAAGAGCTTATCTGTAAGGGTTAATGAAAGATGGAACTTTATCATGGCTGAATTGGAATACAACCGTGATACACATCCCGCCGGGTTTCGGCCGGGTTTCGTGCCGGGATGAGGATCATTTTCCATTGGAATAACAACCTGTACGTTAGCATTAAATTCGTTTTGCAAAGTGTTAGGTTCTTTTGTCATCTTCACCCCGGAGATGCATGTTTGTGCTGTTGCTAGTGGTGCATTTGGATAGTGGTGGTGGTGGTGGTGATAGTCGTGGTATTGCTATTGGAGGTGGTGGTAGTGATGTTATTTAGGTGCAGAAGTAACTCAGTTGGCAGGGGTCTGGTTTTGTTTGTCCATTTGGATATGAAGGGTAAAATGTATTTGAAAATCCAACAAGGGGATGTAGCTCAGATGGTAGAGCGCTCGCTTAGCATGCGAGAGGTACGGGGATCGATACCCCGCATCTCCACTTTGAGTTTGCGGCAGTCTTTTTGAAAAACAACAATATAATAGAAGAATTCTATGTCATATTATTTTTTTTCTAAGTTACTCTTATTGTTTACCTTTTTCTTCAAACTTTTTACCTTTCTTCGTGTCCATGTCATCTTCAATCCTTGATAGACCTCCATCACTAATGGAGATCGTTCTTTTCTTACAACTTTTTTTCCTATTAGAACATTGTATTTGAAGAGTTATTTTATTTTTTGAAAAAGATCAGTTTTAGGAGGGAAACACGTGAAATTTTCCCGAAAAATAGTGGTGCTTCAAATATTTTATGTGTTTTGTCTTAGGTATACAAAATTACTTGTTTTTTTTTGAGAAATCGACGTCGTTACAAGGCATTATTGATACATCAACAAGATGTGATAACCGCCTAAGTTAAACCAATGATTAAGGAGGCCTGAGCCCCGACAACAAAGAAACCTGAAGCCCAACAACAAAGAGGCCTAAAGCCCGAAAACTATTACTTCATTTAGTGGCTAAATTGGGAGATTCGATGTTTGGACCCCCTTTCGTATAATTGACTTGCTGTTTAGACTCCTTGAGATAAATCTTGGAGATAAACTGCTTCCACCGAGAATCAATCTCAAGACCCCGTGGACTTAAGAGGGATATCCTACCGCAGCACCGCTACATCAAAAGGGGGTGGACTACAAAATTACTTGTTAGTGTCAATGATTTAGTAGATTTGATTATCTTTTTATTCTAGTTAGTAAATGATGGACGAAACGATAGCGACGGTACTACTTTTTATACAGTTATTGGTGAGGAGAGAGCGTTCCAATTCATGCGGAGTTTTTTTTTTATGAAACATCAATTGAGAAGGCATTTAAATCAAATGAACCAATTTGAGATCTTAATAATCTTTCATCAAATTTGAGAAATCTCTCTAAACATTAAAAAAAATTATAATAGTAAAATTTCCAATCATTTGGCTGGGATGAGTCATACTACCATGGACAAACGGAAAACCAAGTATACGCCTGTAATGAATCTCAGGATCAATATCTTACTGTCGACTGATTACGAGCCATTGTTCTTCAGATTTAGGCATGAAATTGCAACGAGGCTTAAACACACTCATCATGATGTTTTCTTCTTATGACCAAACAACAAGCTCCATGAATAAGTATTACCCTTCTCTGCTGCAACTTGTACTCGATTATCCCCAACCTAAATTGACCATAAGAACGTAAAAAAGAACAAGTGAGTATCAGATAAAGATCAGTTTTGATCTTACTAGATTAATGATTGAGATTAAAACATGAAGTAAAACACTCGTCACTCACGGGGCGAGATGTGCCTAAATTAGTAGGATGGACATAATAAGGTTTTCTTTTATATTAACATCTAACATACCTTGTCCATGAACCAGTAGCCAATGGTTGGCATGTATTGCACCAAATACATAACCATTACAGGCTGCGAGAAGAAACAAATCTGTCAGAAATTTAAATGAAAAAATTTTGGGTATCTAATCCTTCACATGTTTTCATAGAAGTAACAATTAGATATTGGAATTCTAGGATATCAACATGAAGTTATATGATAGATAATTAATCAGCATTGACACAAATTAGAAGGCGAAACTAATGGGAAGTTATTACATGGTTTGATATCCATGCTTCCTTCAGCCCGTGGGTTGCTGCAACAATTGTTAACTCTGCACATCTTTCTGATGAAACACGCTTCTGTAAAAACCAACATAAAGATTTCGTAAATGATCGAAAACTGGGAAAAAGTTGCAACACTTTGAAGCAGAAGTGGTTGTTAACGCCTATTTCAGCCATAGTTGATTTTTTCAATGGGGAATATTGTTATTATTATACAAATACTACTGTGTGGTACGATTTAATTTCTGGTTCATTTCATTAGTATCAACAATAGTACTCAAAAAGGTCAGGGTTATATATGCATACCCCAGAGGAACCATTCCGCGAAGAGCTTGCTCCAGAACCATTTGATGTCTCTATGGGTCCAGGACAAACAACTGTTACTTTTATCCCTTTTTTGTGGAGCTGTAAACGAGGAAAACAGAATAATAAGCAGGGTTACATGTTCACATCCACAAGACCTGTTACAAAAGTAATAAACTACATAAGCAAACAATGAGTTGTAATGCCCACACGAAGGATCAGAATGCTTTAACACCCATAAATCATCGTTGGGTAGTCTTGGGACACCCTCATCCCAAAAGCTAGCTCAACCAATGACCTGTACCATCCACAATCAATGTCGGATCATCCCAAGACAACAAAAAACCAACCAGATCTATTATCAATGGTCCGACTCCTTCTCTCCTTTTCTTTACCTGATGTGTATGAGGCTGAGCAGAAGATCATAGAGATACAGAACCGAACGTTTATTGAGATATTAGGAACTACCACATCATACCCAATACACAATCAAATATTTATAAAAGGTATACTGTTTCTGTGGATCACAATCTAAGCACCTTGCTTAAGCGACTCAATTTTATGGCATAACCACAAATTTCAGAACTTCACTACAAGGGCCTATCTTATGTAAAGAGAGATTCCAGATGTGTTGTTTTATAAATTGATTAGAGGCAATGATATAAAAAAACGATCAAGGCATACACCTTGAGGTGCCGCCTCGAGGCGTAAAAACGTATTTTAAACGTTGATCAGAGGTCCTAGAGTTGGAGCTCTATTCATTTGGTTCCCAGACCTAGCACTCTAGCAGTAATGCTTACAAGCTGCACCATTTTAGTGAGCCCATTTAACTCCATATGCAGCAGTATTACAAAGAAATCTGAATTATGCCACTAAAAAGCTACATTAACCACTCCAGTACATTTGATATATTTTTGCTATATCTGATATTATACCACTAAACCTTATACTGTTTTTTTTTTTGTTTTGCATTAAAACCTTATACTGTTTCACTTGGTACATGGCGCACGCTAACTTCGCCTCTTACAAAATTAAAGTTTACCAAGTCCGCCTTAAAAAAATTTAAACCATGTAAATGGACAAATCAAAAGTTGAATGATGTTATGCCGATCATGTGTTGTTTTCAACCTTAAATTCCTACACATTTGTTACGGAACCCTATTAATTTTGATCACAGAATTTGGTAATAAATGTGTCCCAAATTTTGTTTTGTCAACTCACACACACACACTATATAATGACATTTATAAGTTGTAAAATCAAATGTCAAAAAGTCTGTCCTTGTGGTGAAGACCTTTTATACCTTTCTCCCAGAAAGTTAAACAAATATCTTGTCCTTCACATAATCTTATTTGCTAATTATACTATTGATTTCAAGTGATTTGACCAACATATCATTGCGTTTCTTTGGCACATAAACATATTTCTTCCTACATGGTGTCGCCATATGTCAGGAAATACAAATAAAGCGTCAGAACTTATACGAGTGATGGCTAACTGATACATCAAATAACATATAAGAAGCAACATAATCGCAATATCATGATTAATCCAGAAAATTATTGTTAAAGTTATACCTCTGAACGTAATGAATGAAAATATCCATTTAGGGCATACTTCGAACCAGAGTATACAGCCTGGCCTGGAGCAAGTGTCTTTCCTGCAGCACTGCTCGTCTACAAATGAAATTTTAGTTAGTTCACAGAAACACACACACACATATATATATATATACACACACACATGGGGGTGGCAGCCACAGATTACAAGACTGCCTACATGGAAAATGACACTGAAGGGAGAATATTGTTTGAAAAAATCGCAATCACTGATCACCAATTTATCGGAATACTGTTAAAAAAAGTGGATAACTATATCGAAGATATAACCAAATATGAGGTACCATAACACCGCGATTGACTACAATTAAATATGACACAATAATAAATTGAATTGTTTCTGTTTCAAAAAAATAATTGAATTGTTTAAGATTAACATCGTTTGCATATACCAGTCCTTAGATGGGTAGTTTGAACATACCACAACAAAATGACCCCTTCCCTACTCAAAATGAATGGTGCCAACAGCCTCGTGATAGTTATTGTCCCACTGACATTTACGTCGAAGATAGCCTAGTCAGAAAAAAAAAAAAAGTAATATGTCAAGGTAATTTTGAATGCTTACCACGAGAAGACAAACAATGAAAAGTAAAACTCCATTGAGATGTGAGGCGGAGAAGTATTTTTGGTCCGATACCTTCAGGCTTTTATCCAAAGCGGAGGTCTTCTGCAACATTGAGCAATAGTAGTAACAAGTGAGTGGGGAATCGTCTGCCAATTCAAGTACGTTAACTACTATATATGACTTGTAGCCTCTTTTTGATGATAAAGATATTCGTGCAGCATTAGCACCTAGCATACAACAATTCGTTCTATATTTCCTCCAGTAAGCTAGTAGAAGGTATGACATAGTAATCATGTTTCTTAAAACTCTCGAACTGTACATAACGTATTCCTCTATTTTATTTTATCCTATGGTTAACAAGTTGTAACCACTATATGACAAATGTGCACAACCGACATAGTAGTGCAGTAACGTGCAATCTTAAGGCTATACTCTTAAAGAAGGATTTATCCACAAAGGCTCAAAAGCCTTAAGCATAAGTAATTCGGATTACCAGAAATGTCAGATGTAGGATAGCTTCGAACTTATGGGAGTATTTTATGGGATCGCTCAAAATTCAATGGTGCAGACCTAACACCATTATAAACATGTTCAAGCAATGGGATGGCATCACGAAACCACGCATCAAAAAGGAAATATGGAATCTGGTGCCGGTCGCAATAGTGTGGAATCTCTGGAAGGATAGAAACGATAAAATTTTTAAGGAATCTAATTCCTTCTCATCGGTAGATGTGGAAGATGTAAAAGGAACAATTCACTACTGGATCAGTGGTTCCTCAAAATTTAAATGGTCTTCTTTTTTGGATGTTGTTAGGAATTGGGAGGCCTGGGTTATGTAATTGTAGCTTAACTTAAGCAACCCGTTTTCTTGTTCGTCCCCCCTGTATAGTTTTTCCCTCTTCTAATTCAATCTAATTTTCAAAAAAAAAATGTCAGATGTGCCAACAAGCCAAACCATACGTTGTGTTACAAGTACAAGAGTCACTTGCACATGTAGTCATTGTGTGCCCATTTACCTCATCTATCTTCTCACTGATTTGACTACTTTTTCACTATTTCCTTTTTTCCTGTTCTAACTATCACCATATTATTGTGTTTTTACTTTTAGAGAGCTTGATTAGTAGACCCTATACTGAATGCTATTAATTGGATTGGCTCGAGCAGCTTAAGCATTAGCTTCCCTGATGTCTTCAGGCTAGCAGTTAGGCCAAGGGCTACAGTGGCAGAAATGTTTAATACTGCCAGTGACACTTGGGATATCGTTATTAGGAGAAACCTAAATGACTGGGAGATGCAACAATATGTTCACTTGTTGCAAATCCTTCAAGATGCAAAACTCACGGTTGAGCCGGATACCCGAGTTTGGAGTAACGCGGAGGATGAGCCCCTCTCAGTTGCCAACTGTTACAAGAGGCTGGATATAGATGGTATCCTCCTGGAGCCTTGCATATCTAAATCAGCTTGGATCAAGGCCCTACCACCGAGGGTATGATTCTTTGTGTGGGCTATCTTAGTTCGCAAACTCCCCACAGTGGATGCTTTGAAAAGAAGGGGATTTCAAATCCCAAATAGATGCATTTTATGCAAGGACGAGGAAGAGTCGGCTGACCACTTATTCCTACATTGTAGGGTGGCAGCCAGCATTTGGAATTACTTTGCTAAGTCGATGGCAACCCAGTGGTGCCATCCTGAGTCCATCAACAAGATGATAACTCAGTGGGACGGTCTGTCCAAGAGGAAGCATAGAAAGGAGGTCTGGCAATTAGTTCCAGCTGCGATTGTATGGAGTATCTGGTATGACAGAAATAACAAGATCTTCAAGGAAAAGAACCTTAACTCAGTCGTGGACATTGAGGATGTTAAGGGTGTCATTTATTCTTGGGTTAGGAGAATTGACAAATTTAAGAATGTTTCTTATATAGATGTAGTAGTGAATTGGGAGGCCTGGATGTCGTGAAACATCACGTTTAAGCCTCCCCCCCCCTTGTACATACTTATCTTTTTCTTATATATTCATTCTAATTTTCAAAAAACAAATGCTAGTAATTGATTTAACTTACTGGGCGTTCTTAGGCGGCGTTATGGACCATATAATCCACACCGCTTCCAGGAAAAAAGGACTCTGCTCTTTCCACAGCTTCTCTAAGACACCCTTCGCCAGATGTCAAATCCAAAGGTAAAACCTTTACCCCATCCGGTGGATGTTTGCCTATGATAAGGGAAGGGTATTCTTGAATATAAGCCAATATAAAAAGAAAAAGAAATGTATGACGGGAAATATACCAACAAGTTGCATTTTGGCACGTTGTAGTTCAGCTTCATTTCGTGCAGATATTATGAGCTTGGCCCCTAAACTAGCAAGTTGTTTTGAGAGAACCTCCCCTACAAATACAAGTAACACACGATATAAGAAGAGAACGAAAACACATTTACGAAGCTAAGAATTATTGTTTTTCTATTGTTCAATAAGCGCGAATATCTAGAAGACTATCTACAGAAAAGACCTACTCCACAATTACCCTTTTATGTGAAAGAATGATTAAACCCACTCTAAGCTTCCCAAGAAGAAATCAAATAGTATTATTTCTTATATTCCACCAATTAAGTAGAATTCCAAATTTATATACCAGTCTTCAAACTAAACTTACCAATTCCTCGGCTGGCGCCAGTGATCCAAAAAACCTAATTTCAGAAGAAGAAAAAGAAAGTCAGATTGTTAGAGGTATTAAGGAAGATAAGTCCGCCTAAGTCCTACCTTATCTTCAATTTCTTCACGTTTCGCATGTCCTCTAGATAGTAATGTGAAATCGCCTTCGTAGAACCAAAAAGAAAAAGAGAAAGAAGAAATGAAATCATTAAGATATAGAGAGAGAGAGTTCTAGTGGGAGAGAGAGAGCTCTAGAGAGAGAGAGGGAGAATATTACCATCTGCAGTAGCGAACATGAAGATGATGATTCCGAGAAGTGGAAGTAAAAACAATGAAAATATATATACTATCATCATAGCTTCCTTTGATTAATGGAAATTGCAATCAGATATCCCCCCTAGGTCAAGAACTAGTAAACTCTCTCTCTCTCTCTCTCTCTCTCTCTCTCTCTAGAACATGCATTAGTAAGCGGTTAACAAAAAAAAAACGGAAAAGAATTACATCAAGTTCTCCTGAGTCTAATGACTCTGCTTCTATCTGCTTCTACAATATCTACTAATGCTCGTGGGAATTCATTACTCTGCAGAATTAGGACACCATTGCTCAGCTTTATCTTCGAAAGGTAATCTGCTGGTTGATTTAGTTCTCGATATACATGAATTACCCAAAACTCTTCAAATAAACCCCATAAATATTGTATCTCATTCCATACTCGTATAGTCTTCCATGGAGGGACAAAATTATCATTAGACAAAATTGTTGCTACCTTTGTCAAATCAGTCGCCGATATAACTTACATTAGTCATATTGCCTTGACGTCATCCTAACAATACACCTTAAGTTCATGCAATAAAACTGATTCACGCTTCGTCGATGAAGCCGCCATCACTTTTGCTTCCTCAGTACTTCGCCTTAAGATTGCCCCGAATCTGGCTGACTCCGCGTCATATGCACCATTTACGTTCACTAGAGTCCATCCATTCTCTGGACCTTCCCACCTGCAGATTTTAGTAACGGATGTTTTGAACGGAAGGGTAATACTCCATCGTCCAAGTAGTTCTCTACACGCCGGAGTATCAAGTACCTGACCAACCCAAGAACTAGCTTTTATTCTCACTTCTTCTGTAATTTGTCTAACAATCTCCTCCATCGAGTTCCTAACTCCCTGAAAAATGCAAGCATTTCGTTCTCTCCGTGTATGATAAATATATCCATTGAACACAAGACAACCTATTTTGGGGATGTAAAATAAATATCAAAATCTTGTTTTCTAACTCAGTATCTTTTGAAGAAGAGAATTTCTTTTTATTAAATATATAGAGAAAAGGCCACAATAATATTTATCTTTTGAGTTTTTGTTACAACAATACCCATACCTTTGACAAATAAAAAATTTGAATAAAAACATTAAACTTATGAAAACAAAAATCCCTAAGAAGAAATGGGAAATGCTACCTCTATTTGAGCTTCTATCATGGCAGGACGGGACCAGGGTGATTGTTGAAAAACCAATTAGTAGTTTCTCTTATTTGAAGATCAGTTTTCGAACACCTCCGGATTCCTCAAATTTATGAAAAACAGAAAGCTCTTTTCTAAGATCAAAACTCATAACCATAATCCTCGTACACTTCTTCTGCGTAAAGTGGATCACCACCATCATCACCATCATCATCGTATATGTTATCTTCATTGTCCAAGATATCTGACGTAGGTTCTTCCTCGTTACCATTGATATCCTTGCTTGTGTTGTCAGAATCATCTCGTTTCTTCTTGGTGGTCTGCCAAGTATGTAACAAAGTAAAACATTGAAACAATATCTACCTTTACTGAGTTGCTCAAAAGTGAAATTAAGCTTCTTCGAGGAATTTTACTTAATTGCAGTTTTAACATTTTCAGAATAACAAAAAATTGGATGAAAAAAATGACAATCTTGTGAATATAATCTTGGCTCGAATGATTTGATTTTCAATGTTATAGCAAGAACAGAAAATGCTTGCTTTCGTTTGGGACCAAATGTAAACTTTCAGCAGCAAGATTTTTTGTATCAACTCCATCCTAGGCAACATAATTTGAAAATGGATCTGCTAAAATCTAGACCATGGAAGAAATATGGTGGTTTTGAGTCTGAGATTAATAGAAAGAGATTTTAGTTTTCATTGCATATTTTTCTTTCTTGTGTGATGTTTCGAGATGAGTTCGGCTGAAATAATCGCCTAATTTTAACTTCTATGATCAGTAAGACCGATGACAAAGTTGTGACTTGTGTAAGAGCACAATAGAATCAAGTAGTTTGAAGAACATGAAAGAACTACTTACAGGTTCTTCGAAGAGTTTATCCAATACATCATAGTTGATTTTGGAGCTGAGTCTCTGCAAAAACCACAACATATATAAATATATGCAGAAATATGCTTATAAAATGTAAAATTGGGCACACAAGAAAATCTAGACTTTAAAGAAATGAATTACGAATTGGTAAATGTAAAGAACATTATTGGAAGCAACGGATTATGATTGACGATGGATGGGGATATTTACCTTTTTAGTTAGCATTTGACGAGCTGCTTCTGCTGCAGTTTGAGGAGGAGGTGCATTCTTTGCATCTTGAGCTCTTTTTTGTTGTTTTTCCTACACGTTTGGATATATATTATTCGTAATGACCAAATTATTTAAAAATAATATAATTAGTGATTTCACAAGGCACCAAATCATTTTGTGCAATTTCTTGACTCTGAAGTCAAATAGGTCTTCATGGACTAAACCGCACATTAATTAGTCCCACAATTGTTGCAAACTAACAGTACCCAAGGCCCCAACCAATCCAAAGCAAAGAGTAAAACATGAAATAAGATGGGTTATGGGGATCACAACTACCATTTCTTCTCAATGGATTAGCCATCTTAAAAGCACGTAACCATCTAAAAGTAATCTGTTACAATAAGATTTAAAAAAAAATAAATAAGTAGATAGTCTCAGAAAGTACCTTTCTTGACTTGGCAACACCAGCTGCAGCTGCTGCAGCAAGTTCTAGTGCTTCCTCGGAACAATTCTGAAATTTTGCAGCATAAGCTTTCCTAGCAGCAGCTGCTGCTGCTTCTTTAGCTGCTTGTTCCTGAAACAATTCACAGACGACACTGCCTCGGTTAAACCATTAGAAGATTTAAGGAAAAAAAACAAAAAAAAAATAACATCAACCAGTAATGAAAAGTTTGAATGATCTGAACCATAATGAATTCGAATAGTCCTAATCAAAAGTCAAAACCAATTTGGTACATGACCCTGATTCAAGTGGACAGCCTTCCTAAGAGAAGAGGCTCATAGTATCTAAACTCAGATGAGAAAAATGATTGATTACCTGAAGATATTCCTTGTTCATCTCTTCCCAGATCATCTTTTTAATCACCTTCTCTTTCTCGTCGTGAAGGTATCCATCCACCTATACAACAAATCATATTTTTCAAGTGGTGAAATTAATCGTGGAAACAAATATATCAACTGGCTTTATTTCACGTTCAAGGCTCGGGGATTTTCATGGAGAGGCATCAAGTGAAGTGCCGGGAAACCTTGTTCCAGAATCAAGACATAACTATAAACTAGTGGAGTCAGTACCGGCCCTGACTTGATTAACTTCAACTTTGAAAAACTTCTCTTCGCAGAAGACACAGTAACCGGAATGGTCAAAAGAATTCTATAAGCGATCCAGGCATTCGGACACCCTTCCATTAATTTTGAATACTCTGACACTTCAATTGGTCTTTTAGCATTCTCTGGCAAAACCCTCTTCAAAATTTTATGTTCAGCTAGAATACAAATCATCTTCATCAATGTCGGTGTGTCATTCATCCTTTAAAAAGCTTTCTAAAATTGGTGCAAAAAACCCTTAAATTCTTATTGTCTAACTTCTTTAAATCAAATAAAACCCCAAAAGTGTTTGCATATACCTAAAACTGTTCAAACTTAATTTTAATAGATGAAATAGCTTGATCAACAATATGCAAAAAGTAGTTGACTCGAAATGATTCTTTAGGTGTAAATGTGTAATAAACTCTTGTAGAGATTCTAGGGAATGAAATAGAAATGTGAGATTGAAGAGAAATTAGAAAAGAGAAAAAAAATAAATTATAACAATATGTATTTAATTTGATTTTTTTAATGCCTTTTAGGCTTCCATGAGTAGGTGTCTGTTAGATTTGAGGAAACTTTGTTATTGGTATCCACGTTTTTACTTTTAGTGCCTATTTTTGAAGGAAAAAATTAAACAATAATGCAAGTCATCGGAGTCGAACCCGTGACCTTACGTTCACTAATTAACTAATGGGAAATTTGGCCAAAACTCCCTAAAAAATTTGAGTTTTGGTTAAAAATGATTTATCAACTTTTTGTAGGCTTCAGCTCCCTATGGCATTTATGTAAATAATCTAATATAGGGAAAAGACGAAACTAACCTTATTGCAAACCAGTTTGCAAACGAGAGTGCAAACCAGTTTGCAAACGAGAGTGCAAACTAGTTTGCAAACGATTGCAAACCAGTTTGCAAAGCTTTGCAAGAAAAATCAAATTGCGTAGTGCAAACTAGTTTGCAAAGCTCTGCAAATCAGATTGCAAAGTGTGTGCAAAGTCATTGCAAGGCAAACCAGATTGCAAAGCAATGTAAACGGGATTGCAAAGCTCTGCAAACGGGTTTGCAAAGCTCTGTAAACCAGATTGCAAAGCAGTGCAAACCAGTTTGCAAAGCTCTGTAAATCAGATTGCAAAGCAGTGCAAACCAGTTTGCAAAGCTTCGCAAGCTAAGATTCTAAGGACAATTTCAGCATTAGAAATGGGAGTGCTTTTAGAATTGTCCTTCAAGCCTATTTCTAAATTATATATGGGGCCTAAAAGGACAAAAAGATAACTTGTCTTTTTTACCAAAAAAAAACATGAAATTGGGCCTCCGACCCAATTTCCTGTTAACTAATCTCCCAACTCTACTACCCAAACAGACTTGACACATTTGTGCATAAAATAATACGTATAATAATACTATCTATATATAATGTTTTGTAAATTGGGGCCCCCTAAATTTGGGGGCCCTAGGCGACCCTAAGTGGAATAAAATTAAGGGACCAACCTCAGCATCATCAATATCATCGAAGGTATCTGATTTATCCCCAGCTTCAGTATCAATATCCTCATTACACTTCGGATGAACGCAAGCAGTCTCATCAACTGTCTGATGTCCAATTTTATCACCTTAAAAAGCAATCATGTTCCGAAACAATTATGAATATCGATGCCATGCAAACCTATAAACTTTTAACCAGAAGTTCTTTCACCAACATAACAGGTGGGCGACTTACTTTTGTCTTGTGATTGGCAAGCAGCCTTCTTATTTTCAATGCGATGCTGGTCATCTTTAGAGGCGCGCACTGATCCTTTCTCCAACTAATGGAGAATAACCCACAAAAAAAGTAATAAGATATAAAAGAGAGACTCGAGTTATGAAATACAAACAACATAACAGAAACAACTTCCAGCCTGAATTATCAAGGTCAGAGTGACACCTCATTATGTATATCATCCTCACATTACCTCCGAACAGTCGTATTAAAAGGTTCCCAACTCATCACTAATCTCTCTATACAATTACAAAAATCATTTAAATGAAAATTTTCATGTCATGTACGCTCAACTTGTACTGATTGTATACCGTTGAACATAGTTGGATATTTCCATCCTCAAAAACCTATCAGTTGGAGTTCAAAATGTATAACTTCCTATAAGATGAAAATAACATAGCAGATCCTCTGATATTTATGCCTTATAATCTAATAAGAAGAACTTCAACACTTCAACTAGTTACATTTTTTAAATTAAAAAAATGGCAGACAAAAGCGCCACACTATAAAGCAAGGAAAAAGTTAGAAATATAGCTAATATTACTAGAAAAGTCGATTAGTAACTACACATCTGGTTACTTTATTAGAGATGGAAATAAACTAACCAGACTTGATTCTTCAGCTTCCTTGCTAGCTGCAACGGCCATTCTCTCCTGTTCAGCTCGCTGGAATGCCGGAGGTTCTGATCCTCCATCCAGTCCTCCGGAAAGTTCAATGAACTACAAGAACCAGAAAGCATAAGATAAATGATGAAAGCTAAACAAGTTAATCAGGAAAAGAGCAAGGAATTACGTCATCATAACAGGCTCTGCAAAGTCCATGGGCGAAATGCTTTGAAGTGCTCTTGTGTTCACACAGTAGTTCCATTGTGTCAGATGATTTAGCCGCGGGAATTGGTTTTGGGTTTGAATAAGCTTCTCTTTCAAGCTCCTCAGCCCTCAAGTTAAACTCCTCAATCTGATACAAGGAAGATTTTTTTTTTAAGATAATCTTAGCTTTTTACAAAGTCAAAATAGAAAAACATAAGCATGTAAGAGAAAAAACTTGATCTCCACAATTAACTTTCCCTCGCGAGGTTTGCTTCTCACCTTACAGATTCAAGAAATAATTGAAAGACAACATATTATATCATGAAAACCTTTCATTACTTCTTTGAACCGGTAGGATTGCCTGATAAGTTATCATCTAGTCTCAAGACATACATTTTTCAGATTTCAGTGAATCTTATAAGATAAAACGTCCAAGACTCAATAACAGATATCCACACATCCTCTGACTGTACATGGTCTTAAGTAGAACTTTAAGTGCTCTTTCGTGATATGATGTTGAATTTACAAGTTTCAAATAAAGGGATATGATGGTGTTGGGTGATGACCTAGCAACTTAATGTGGTAGATGGTAATCCGCACTTAGGAAAAGACGAGGTTTATAAAGAAAAAAGTCTTTCAAGTTTTGACAATCAGAATAACCACTGCCGTCAAAGATAATTACAGTTCTAAAAAATCATATTGTTGATATAATAACAATTCATAAGATATTCTTTGTCTAATGTTTTTTTTTTAAACATTATTCTTTGTCTACTATACGTATATATAATATTATGTAAGACTGATTGGTAATTTGAAGTCTACTGTCTACGCAATTTCACCATCTTCATATGTTTCGTATACTCATTTCTACTTCCTTTGTCTATGATATATTTATTATTTATATAGTAATTATTACAGAAAAGAAGCAAAATTATCATCAATCTATCAAGTAAAGGAGTCTCGACTTATCATCTACAATCACAATTTTTATCCAGTTGTATTAAATTGGGATACTTGGATGACGTGAGACATCGCCCTTGTATCCCCACCTCTTGTACATAGTTTTTTCTCCTTATATATTCAATCTAATTTTCAAAAAAAAAAAAAAAAAAAAATTTTATCCAGTTTTTCTATCTATCTTTGAGATAGCTCGGATGTTAGTAGAGATCTTTGATATAGAATATACATGTTTATTTTCCATGGGTACTCATTGGCTTTTGAGCTAAGAGAGTGAAATTGTCGATAACGAAAATGCAACTTTTGGGAGAGAATGAGAGAGGAATGCAGTTTGAAATAATTAGCATTTCCTTTTCTCGTGCAAGAATAAATAGTGAAATACCGAAGATAACAACATATAATGTAAACTACGATCATAATATCAACATCATTAGAAAACTTACTGTCAAGCTCCCTGAGTCTGTGTTCTCGAATTCAATCAGTCGCTTCGTTAATGTTGCTTCACAGATATGTACAACTCTTATCTGCATATATAATAATAAGAAGCACTTGAGTAACAACCTTGAATAGCATACAAACTACAAAACTGATTGAAATAATAAAGTTTGATCTGAATAACAAGAATTTCTATCCTAACAGTAAATTAGGTAATGTTGAACTAGTTATAAGACCACACCGGATGCTTATTAAAAACCACCACTTTATGAGTTCAACTTACAATATCTGCCTGCGTAACTTTGAGTCCATAAGCAAGTGAAGAGATGTATAGTGCTGCACCACACAAACTACTAGGTTTCCTCCCAGTCTGCAGATGCATTCATAGTTTTTAGTATTAATAAAAAAAACTAAAAAACATTGCTTTTAAGTAGAAAATAGCAATCAAACATGGTACAAAACCTCTAAAATTGAATCACTTTTAAGAACTTACATTCATCCAATCTCGCTTCATGTTACTGAGGATGCGTAATGCAGTCTTACAAACCTCTGGCTTCTTTTTCCCTCCCAGTAAACCTATAATGAAGATTAAACATTATTTTCTCAAGAATCTCAACAGTATATATGTCGTGTATATACGGACAAGTACCTATTGAAACCAAAACACATTTTTCGTAATAACCAATATAAACCAAGGGCTCCCCAATAAGATTTGATGCAGTCATTAACATGTTAAACATATGTTTAGTCTCTAGCAAGCTACCTGAAGTAATCAATAGACGATAGTAAGGGAATAATGGATCATGTGGTTACTAAGTTGCAGTCCTTGGTTTGAGCAACAAGAGTTGCCTACATTTTGACCCCGTTGGCAACACAATTGAATGTCCTGGTACAAAATAGTCAGCTCTAGTCTCCAACTTAGTTCACATATCATAAGTGATGGGCTTTAAGTCTTTTTTATTTAACTAATGATTCCTTATCTAAAAGTAAGCCATACAAAGATACACAACATACATTTAGAATTCACAACATCAAATATCAGCCTTCCAACAGCTATATTGAATCGCACATTAGACTAAGCAAATGATTCAGATCTGAACCAACAATTAGAATCACATAACTGTATAGTTCAGATAAAATATCACAAGTTGGTGCTTTAGATGCAAGAAGTGCGAGGAATCTATTCCCCACCTATTTTTGCATTGCGAGGAGGCTTCGAAGCTGTGGACTTTCTTCCTTCAATCCCGTAACTTCTCTGGATGTCTACCTTACTCCTTAGCACAGCTCTTGGAGCAATGGGGGAAGGTACCAGTTAAGAAATCAAAGAGAGATCTATGGAATCTGGTTCCCTATGCCATATGTTGGTCTATTTGGAAAGCAAGGAATGATGGCATTTTTAGAGATTCAAGTTCGTTGGCTAGGGTGGAAAAGGAAGACGTGCTTGGCGTCCTCTTTTCGTGGAGTAGAAACATAGGATGGGCTACATCGTTCTCTTATTTAGATTTTGTCTCTAGTTGGGGGGATATCCTTAGATGATATAACTTTCAAGAGCTCCCCCTCTTTTTCTTTCTTCCTTTGGCTATTCTTTTTCCTCTGTAACCCCCCTTTTTTTCCTCAATATTAATTCAAAGTATTCAAAAAAAAAAATATCACAAGTCGACTAGTCAACCTGCAAATCCAAAAAATGGCACTTTACTCCGTAATGCTGCTTCTCTAAGCCAACTACATATTTTCCTAAGGCACACGCCTGTGTAAAGTGGTGGCAAAGAGTTATATACTCATGGCAAGGAAAGAAAACTGTAAATCACTAATGATGACTATTAGCATACATAGTAAGGAGTATGATGCATGCTTAAAATACGAGAAATTAATGAACGCTTACGCTCTGTGAACCGGTGCATGAAAAGGCTCGGATCGACAGGTTTTTGGATGACGGGATGTTCTTGAAGGCTCAATATTTGGCAAAGCTGCAAAAATACAGCTCCTAGAACATAACTGAAACATAACTTTAGGTGTTAGATGAAACATAATATATGGTGCATGCAGACATGGAGTGAATAATACAATACATGCGAATATTTTGAAAACAAACTTCAACAGTGATTCTGGAAAAAATAGAATGTAAAGAATTCTTACACATTTACTTGTAGATATTCTGAAAAATCAATCAGAAGGTATGGCTTCTTATTTTCCCTGTAAAGCATAAGAATAGATTATCTAAGTTAACTGCAGTAACAAATTCAAGGTTGAAAATCAATATCATATTTACATAGTAGATCAAAAGTCCAACAGATTCATGCAATAGGAGAAAGATTTTCCATTCCTTAGCCAGAAAGGTATGGGCCGTGAAAGAGGGATTAAGTGGAACAGAATTGACCGGGTGGTAGAGTCTTGCCACATATGAAACTGAGCGAAAGTAGTAGAGAATTTAGGCAAAAACCATCTAAAAGGTCTTCACTTACCTGCAGGTAACATAAAGGCAAGCAGCTGCAACATGTGAGGTCCTACGGCCCCTAGTGAAACCCATCCCGACCGCAACCTTCGAACGAAAAGGGGTTCAGATATTTAGACATTATATGTAAGCAATGATAATGGTGATAACAAAGCTCAAACTTACATATACATACATACTTTATAATACGCGCTCGCTTGGTCAATAACAGAATCTCCACCACGTACAGAGAGAGCAAATACCATATCACTAATCTCATCTCTTCCTACAACAAACAGAAGGTATGGTAATGAGAATACATGCAATTTGCAGGATAAAAACAGTGTTCACACTTAACATGCATGCTAAAGCAGAAGGATGACAGCATAGGACCGAAACTCTGAACCTGAGAAGTATATATGAGGGGATATTAGATCCTAGTTTTACATCTTTTGTAACAGCACTCTTGACGTTATTGGATTGACACACCCGCAGAACATTAGTGTGTGAAAACCTGGCCTAGCCCATCTTCTATGCATCTAGACAACGCTTTAAGAGTTTTTAACTGTGTTTAATTCCAGGGCTCAGGTGACACCTTGGTAAGTAAGAATGGCACACAAAAAAAAACATAAGACTCTCTTGAACTCGTCATTCACAGAATCCTTTACTTCTGACATGTACAAAAGTAATAGTGTCTTTTCCTTCTTCTTTTTTAATAAGTAGCTGGGTTAAGAAAACACAAGGACCATACTTTGTATTTAACTTTAAATAACCACAGGAATCCTAGATTATAACCCAAAACACCTGTTAGGATACAGTATACATCTATGCTGAAGTTGATTTGCAAATGAGAAATATCATACCAAATATATATATGAACTATGTAGTCCAGCAAAAAGAAGACAACTAGCTCATTAGCTCCCAAATGCAGATTATAATGTTCAATAAATAACAAAACAAATTGAACATACCCTTTCTCAGAGTCCTTTCACGCGATTCAGAATAGTTACTTTCTACAGTCCTTACATTACGACCACTGGCTTGGCTCTACAGATAGCATAACTCAGATAACATAACTTAGTGTACAGCAGGGAGCATAAGTTTAAATGATACTGAAAAAAACTATTACTTGAAAAAATATGCTCATTAAGTTTATTTTCTGACATTACGTTGATTACATCGTACATTACATCAAATGGCTCGGATATATTATACAAATGGAATATGCTCATAAGTCATAACCACCATGGATCAACATGAAATGTTGATAAACTACCCTAAAGGACATTTTTCTACCCTATAGATCATTAAACTAATATTACATTACATATATCATATACTACATCCATCTTATCTTAGTGCCTATATGGGGTTAGTCCAGGGGATAAACTGCCTTCCCCAGGAACCGAACCCACGGCCTCAGGGAGTAAGATGGAGATGAAAATCATTAGACCAAAGGCCCATTAGCAAATAAAAATTTGTTTTTCTTTTTTTGAAAGACGACCACGATCTACGTAAGTCGTGACATTTGGCATTTGATACATCATAGATGTGATAAGCTCGATAACCGCCCACTCAAACACTAACAAGACCGGACCTATAGCCCAACAAGACATGGCCTGAAGCCCAACAACATTATTTATACCCTAATAATCCTAATTCAAATAACCAAAGATTCGAACCTGGGAGACCTCCAAGGCTTTCTGGAGTTTATGTCAACACCTTGGAACCACTTGGGCTACCAAGTGTTGACGCAAATAAAAATTTGTTGTAACGTAAAAATAGCATGTAACATTTGTATTTGTATAGTATATCCATCTAAAAGAAACAAAAATGACAACAGAATTAGAACAAACCTGTCCTCCAGGACCTTTAATAAAGACAACATCGTTGGCAAAGTTATCTACATCAACAACCCTCCCACACGTCGTACAACACCTGAGGAGAAAACAAATAACAAGACCAAACTTACCCCTAATTAAGTAGTGCAAATATATTCAAACTAAGTAAGGGTAATCAAATATCAAAATTATCATAGTTCAAACTTACAATAGACCATCAGCTCCAACCACAGTTTTGGTTTTCTTAACACAATGTGCACACCAAGACATTTTTGCCTAATGTGATCACAAGTGGTTAGATTAGAAAGAATCAAGACTCAATTTACTGAATCCACACCAACTCTAAAAACTCAAATTAAAAAAGATCATTGAGATTGATCAGCACATGAGATTCAAAGAAATGATATTACAAAAACAAACAGATCTTTTAAATCTATGTGTACAGAAAAACTGAAACAGAAGATGATGATGATGATGATGATGACAATAGCATAAACCCTAGAAAATAAAAGTAGCTGCGCTGTGATGAAAGGAATCAGTTCTATAGAAAGGAAAGAGGTTGAAGAGAGAGAGAGAGATATAGGGGAGAAAATACGCGGGAGTAATTGCCGGTATTTGAGTTATACCAGTTTCCCGCTCTGCTCTATCGTGGGTTCGTGATATTAGGGTTTTTTAGGTAACGGCCGGAACAACATAAAAGCGGAAGTGGCAGAATGGTTGGACTTTGGAGACACAACTTCTTATCTTTTAAGTCCCGGGATCGAATCACGTGGAAGGACTTATTACTCCTTAGCTGCAAAATAAAGCTAGTTCTCCCTGTATCACATTCAAGTGAAAAAAGATCCTAGTGTTTAGGGTGTAGTGGTTCAGGACATTGGAGGAGGGACATTTGTCCGTAGACAAAATGTCTTTATGAACATTTTAAGACATTTGGTTCATGGACAAAATGTCATGGGGACATTTCAACATATTGAATCCATTGACATAATGTGTAGTGGATATTATTATTATTATTATTATTATTATTATTATTATTATTATTATTATTATTATTATTATTATTATTATTATTATTATTATCTCATCATTGAAGGATAATTGGTAGATATTTATTATTTTAATATTATCATTATTGTCAAATCATATAAAATAATATATTTGTACTCGTATTTCAATAATATATTTTTCGACTTTTGTGGACATCTGTGGATATCTGAGGACATTGATTGCAATTGGTAGACATTTATTATTTTAATGTTATCATTATTGTCTAATCATATGAAATAATATATTTGCACTGCTGCTTTGAAAATAGATTTTTCGACTTTCGTAGACATCCGTGAATATCTGTGGACATTGATGGCAATTGGTAGACATTTATTATTTTAATATAATCATTATTGTCTAATCATATGAAATAAATTTGCACTACTATGAAAATATATTTTTCGACTTTCGTAGACATCCGTGAATATCTGTGGACATTGATAGATATTTAGTTGATATTTATTATTTTAATATTATTACTGTCTTACCATATGAAATAAAAAAAATTAATTAATATTTCCAAATATATATTTTTCGACTTCCGTAGACATCCGTAGATATCTGTGGACATTGATGGACAATTGGTAAATATTTATTATTTATAGTTAATATAATATTAATATAATAATAATATGATAGTATAATATAATATAATATAATATAATATAATATAATATAATATAATATAATATAATATAATATAATAGTGATATAATATAATAATATAATAATAATAATAATAATATAATATAATATAATAATAATAATATAATATAATATAATAATAATAATAATAATATATAATATAATATAATATAATATAATATAATATAATATAATATAATATGATTTGATAATTATTATTATTTTTATTACCTTCCTTACTCAAATATATAATAATAATATAATATAATAATAATAATAATAATAATAATAATAATAATAATAATAATAAGAATAATAACACCAATAATAATAATATAATAATAATAATACAATAATGTAGTAATATAATAATAAGATAATATTATTATAATATGATTTGATAATAATAATGGGTTAATTCCGTTTTGGCCCCCGATTTGTGACCAACTGGCCGTTTTGGCCCCCAATTGTGTCTGGCAGTTCGTTTTGGCCCCAATTTCCTGTTTGGCCCCAACATATTTTTGTAAGCTTCTCCATTCTACCCTTATGGCAATTTCGTAAATTAAATGTATTTTCTTTCTCTTCTGTGGACGAGTGTGACGTGGAAATTGTTTGGTGAGGTGGACAAAGAGAAAGAAAATACATTTAATTTACGAGATTTCCATAAGGGTAGAATGGAGAAGCTTACAAAAATATGTTGGGGCCAAACAGGAAATTGGGGCCAAAACGAACTGCCAGACACAATTGGGGGCCAAAACGGCCAGTTGGTCACAAATCGGGGGCCAAAACAGAATTAACCCTTATTTTTATTATCTTCCTTACTCAAATGTCCCCAAGTGTCCATAAGTGTCTTTCATATTCTGAGAGACATTTTCTCTCCAAAAGCTCTCCAAATTTACACTAAAATGTCTCCAGATGTCCCCAAAACTAGTTTGTCTTGAAATGTTCCTAATTTCGTGTCCCAAACGAATAACACAGACATTTGGAAACATTTGAAATGTCCCCAACCAATAACACGGACATTTGGGGACATTTGAAATGTCTCCAACCAATAACACGGATATTTGGGGACATTTGAAATGTCCCCAACCAATAACACGGAAAATGTCCTCCAATGTCCCCAACCACTACCCCCCCCCCCCCCACCCCCCCCCCCCCTCCCACCTTTAGCGTTTTCGTCACATCGTTATACAAAGTTTTGTTTCTCGACCTAGCTTACAAATTATCGATATTATATCTCTGTTATTATCATGTAGTGATATTATCCTCGTGTTTGTGGTTTTGCTACATCATCCACTAACAGGTGCGAAGTTTTATTTATACCGAAAGTTAGGGTAACTGTGTTTGTTTTCACCATATAGGCCACCAATTGCTACCATGTTTGTTCCTAGCTTTAGCTTTATAAGTCCAATAACTCAAACTAGAAGCCCTCCCTTGCTATGTTGGATGTTTTACTGCACATTCGTCTAGTACGACTTATACTTACATAAGAAAATTTATTAAGAAGCAAAACGTGTATGGGCGTATGGATGAAAGGTTAATGTTTTCTTTATTATACTAACCAAGGAATGAAACTTCGGTTTCGGTGGAAGTTTCGGTGGGTCCAAATGTGAAAACCTTTCGTGGAAACGTTTCGGTCTGTGTGGAAATTTTACATTTTTGCCTAAGTGTTAGAAATATGATGAAATTGTATATAACAAGTCTCTTTAACCATAACTAAGCATAAAACGATGTAATCTTCATTTGAACAATAGTTTATAATGTAGAATTGTAAATTACCTTCATTTTGTTACATAAGACATTAAAACCAAAATGATCTCTTACCCTCTTCATCACCGTCGTTTGGACGTACATGAGATTCATTTCCCATAGCATTGCAATATTCATCCCATGACATTCGGCTTCGGAACCAATTCCGATATTGTTCAATGTGTGTCATGTATTGCTCTTGACGAATTCAGCATAGTGGTCCAATTAAGGGATATTGATGGTAAACAGGAAAACTTGGTTGTTGAGGTATAAACATTGATGGTCGTTCATCTTCAATAGTGTTCCATGAAATATGACTTGGGTAGTTATATCCAACTGATGCAGATGAACTATCGTAACCATAAGAGTTATTGTTGATACCCATACAACTAAAAGTATCTGTAACATCGTCAACATTATTGCCCCAAGAAGTATCTGCGACATTCATACCAGTCAACTGGTTTTTTCTTCGACGAGAATAAGATACAGGTTCAGCTGGTCTCGGTGGGACTCCGTGATCATGATCTTGCGTTGCATGATCAAAGTTGTGTTCCTCCGTGAAAGGGACATATCCTTCATTTCTCTCGTTACTATCTTCCTCAACATCGTTACTCTCATTATTCTGTCTGTCATCCCCGTTTCCACTATCTCCTGACGACCTAGAAGGTGAATTCGTACTTGACGAACTTGTGTCCATCAAACGATTAACATTTTCATCATGTGAGGTGCTCGTGTAGGAATCAGTATTTAACCCTAGTATAGAAGCAATTTGAGAGCTTGTTCTATTGTTTGGCTCATCTATTTCAGGTTCTCCCGCTTCTCTAACCCATTCATATAAGGGGTCTTCTTCACCTTCTTCACAGAATATAGCTGTTAGGTCTATAGGACCTGAATCTTGGTAGTCTTCTTTTTGGTGCTTAAGTCTTAGTCGCATGTTGAATGCATAATTACATGTTTGTGAAGTCGTTTATGGCCAAGACGATTTCTTCTTTGGCTATGTATAAGTCCAAACGTGCTACAATTTCTTTCGCATCCGAATGAAGATGCGGTCTGAGCTAAAACCTTTATAGCAACTTATCTTAAGTTTGGAGCATCATTTTCATACAAGAGCCACCACTCAGCTGCAAACACATGTGTTGGGTTTTACACCCTTCTACTAGTGTTTATAGCGGAATTAAGACATCTAATGTCTACACTAGTATTCCCAGGATCACATGCATAAACCTATGATAATCATTAATTAAAACTAGAAAGATAAATACCTTGTTCGCTAGTTTTCCCTCGAACCTTTCCAATTGCTTATGAGAAGACCAAGAGCTTCAAGTGTAGCTCCTCTACTTGGGACACGAGCAAACAATTTGATCTCTCACCTTGTTGTATAGCTAGCACACCAATGGTGGTTGGAAAAGAAGAACTCCTTTCTTCTTGACTAGATAGATAGTTAATGGGAATTAGCTCACTTTCTCCTCTCTACTTGATGTGGTAGAGTAAGAAAGCTTAGAGAGAAATTCCACACCTTATTCTCTTCCCTAAGAGTGTTTATATAGAACCCTAATAAGAATCCACCTCCTTTTAGGTTTCCTAAAACACCCTTTAGAATAAGATTTAGGGAAATAGTCGAAAATAGCAACTATTGATATTTTCTCAATTCCCTAAGGAGGAGGTGCCCAAACACCACGAAAATTGGCAGATATAATGTTTATTATATCAGCAACTAACCCTCCAAAATTCAGCCCAATCCGAGTCCTAGAAGTACCCGAACCGGTCTAGGCCCAAAAACCCTGTTTTTGGCCTTTTTGTACTATCTTTGCCTAATTCCTTTTTAGGCCTATGAGATATGTTTATGGGACACTCCCATGATTATATCTCACTCCCACTAGTCATATCCTAGATCAATTTGTCACTCTTATGTGTAACCCGTTGTAGGATCCGATCGAAGTTAGCCGCGAATTACTTCGTAATTCGACGATCGTAGTTGGTCTCTAGCTACAACTCTACGATCCCTAAATCAATCGGACTTGATGATCTTCCACATCAATTGTCCTATCCGACAAATTGTTCGCATTGTCACCTTGGTCGAAGGACATCTCCTTCAACTCCTTCAGACTCCACTTGGACTTAGAACAAGTACAATGCTCGATTCCCATGTCACTTAGTATCCCATCTGATACGTCACGTCATTCAGACTTTCTTGATCTCGAGTACAACTGTCAAAACAAATGATTAACTTTTAATCCATTTGAGTACGGCCATGCATTTTCAGTTGTTGCTCGTCAAGTGGCCCGAGGACACTGTACCCTAACATGGTTAGGAGGACATAATCCATTCTTGCGCTCCCACTCAACTTCATGTCTATCCTGTCCTTCCCAGTATCCGCCTTTATAACCTCCTTTTACGGCGCGGCGTTTAACAGAACCAAAGTCAGACATTCCTTACATAAGATGAGCTGAGCACTCATGTTTTGAGGAATCTCTTCAATCTTGTCTTTGTGAGAAGTTTGACGATTTCATCATTCTTTGGATGAACTTCTCACGTTGAGGGTTATTCCAGTGTATAATCCCTATTATGCACTCACGTAGTCGAATCGAATACACTATTTCTATAGCCCATGAAACTGCGCTATCCCATCGACTCCCGTACTAGTCTTCGTGAGTCATTGTTGTCCATGCAATGACCTGGACTAGGGAATTGATAATGAATCACTCCAAGTTCACTTAGTAGGGTTTCATTCATCAGATCACGTATCTGACAAGCCTACTCGGAGCGTTTTCTTTATCGTGTGGACTGTCTCTTAAAATACCAAACCAAATTTTAAGGACAAAATAAAATTTCTTTTATTTTATTTATCGAATGTAAGTAATTAGGCACATAAACTCTATTATGAATCCAAATTACATTTGTTGCCATTCCCCAATGCGCTTTATACCAATGTCCCTCATGTGTGAATCATGTTTGGGCTGAGGTAACGGTTTGGTTAACGGATCTGCAACGTTATCATCCGTATGAACCTTGCAAATTACCACATCTTTTCTCTCTATGATTTCTCTAATCAAGTGGTACTTCCTTTGGATATGTTTGGATTTTTGGTGTGTTCTTGGTTCCTTGGCTTAAGCTATAGCTCCGTTGTTGTCACAATAGAGAGTCACGCCCTCTTCCATGCCAGGTACGATACCAAGTTCTATCATGAACTTCTTGATCCAGACTCCTTCCTTTGCAGCTTCCGAGGCCGCTAGGTATTCTGCTTCAGTGGTAGAGTCTGCAACTGTGCTCTGCTTGGAACTTTTCCAACATACCACTCCTCCATTCAGACAGTAGACGAACCCAGATTGTGATTTGAAGTCGTCTCTATCCGTTTGAAAGCTTGCATCCACATGGCCTACAACTTTTAGTGTATCTTCCCCGCCATATACCAGGAAATGATCCTTAGTTCTTTTCAGGTACTTTAGGATATTCTTGGCGGCGTGCCAGTGCGCTTGGCCTGGATTTGATTGGTAACGGCTACACATGCTCAAAGCATATGAGACGTCTGGGCGAGTGCAGATCATGGCGTACATGATTGATCCTATTGCCGAAGCATAGGGTACTTTCATCATGTGTGCTAACTCATCAGGACTCTTAGGACACTGATCTTTGTTAGGCACCATACCATGTGACATGGGAAGGAATCCTCTTTTGGAGTTTGTCATCTCGAACCGTTGAAGAATCTTATCTATATAAGTTTCTTGACTAAGTCCGATCATCCTCCTTGATCTATCTCTATAGATCTTGATTCCCAATATGTATTCTGCTTCCCCTAAGTCCTTCATAGAGAAGCATTTTCGAAGCCAGTCTTTAACTGATTCCAACATCGGAATATTGTTTCCTATGATTAATATGTCATCGACATAAAGGACTAAGAAAACTAGGTCGCTCCCACTAACCTTCTTGTAAACACAAGATTCTTCTGCATTCTTGAGAAATCCAAATTCTTTGATTTTCTCGTCGAATCGAAGATTCCAACTCCGGCTTGCTTGCTTGAGTCCATAAATGGATTTCTTAAGCTTGCAAACTTTTCCAGCATTTTTGGAATCTACAAAACCTTCGGGTTGTGTCATGTACACAACCTCTTCCAAGTGTCCGTTCAGGAAGGCGGTTTTGACATCCATTTGCCAAATCTCATAATCATAATGAGCTGCAATTGCTAGAATGATCCGAATGGATTTAAGCATTGCGATAGGTGAAAAGGTTTCATCATAGTCTATGCCATGAATCTGTTTGTATCCTTTTGCCACGAGTCTAGCTTTGAAAACGCTAACGTTTCCATCCTTGTAAGTTTTTACTTTGAAAACCCATTTGCATCCGATTGGTTTTGCTCCATCGGGCAAATCGATCAAGTTCCATACTTGATTTTCTGACATGGAATCCATTTCCGATCTCATGGCTTTTAGCCATTTTTCGGAGTCGGGGCTCGTCATAGCTTGGTTGTAGGTACTCGGCTCATTATCTTCTAACAGTAGGATATCTGTTTTCTGAGATAATTCCTGGAGCCTTTGAGATCTACGAGGGGCCTGAGCAACTTTTGGAGTGTTCTCAACTAGTTGAGATGTCTCCTGCGAATTTGATTCGACTTGAGCGGGAGGTACTCTCTCGACCTCATTTTCCTCTTCCATACTTTGTGTATAGATAGGAGCCGCTAAACCTCTTGATATTTCTATATCTGTGTTTATTTGTTGCTCATATCGAATTTCATCGATATCTACATTTCTCCCACTTGTCTGTTTGGAAAGGAATTCCTTTTCAAGGAAGACACCATCTCGAGCAACAAACACTTTGTTCTCAGATTCGTGGTAGAAGTAGTAACCCCTTGTCTCTTTTGGATAGCCCACAAAGAGACATTTGTCTGATTTAGGTGCAAGTTTGTCTCCTTGTAAGCGTTTTACATAAACTTCGCATCCCCAGACTTTGAGAAAAGACAGCTTTGGAATCTTTCCAAACCATAACTCATATGGCGTCTTTTCTACAGCTTTTGACGGAGCTCGGTTAAGTGTGAAAGCAGCCGTTTCTAGAGCATACCCCCAGAACGTGTTTGGAAGATTTGCTAAGCTCATCATAGATCGAACCATGTCTAACAAGGTGCGATTTCTCCTTTCAGAAACACCATTCATCTGGGGTGTTCCTGGCGGAGTGAGTTGAGATACTATACCACAACTCCTAAGATGATCGTCAAATTCTTGACTCAAATATTCACCACCTCGATCGGATCGAATTTTCTTGCCAAGTTGATTCTCTACTTCGTTCTGAAATTGTTTGAACATGTCAAACGATTCGGACTTATGCCTCATCAAGTATATGTAACCATAACGAGTGAAGTCATCCGTGAACGTGATGAAGTAGCCATAGTTACCTCTCGCCGGAGTACTCATTGGTCCGCATACATCCGTATGTATGAGTTCCAAGGGTTCTTTGGCTCGGTCTCCTTTTCCTTTAAAAGAAGACCTCGTCATTTTACCCATTAAACATGATTCGCATGTGTCATATGATTCTAAATTATACGAACCTAGAAGTCCATGTTCATGGAGCTTCTTCATGCGTGTCATGTTAATGTGACCCAAACGACAATGCCAAAGGTAACTTGGATTTGAATCATCTGACCGTAGCCTATTGGTTTCTATGTTGAAGACTTCGTTCTCAATATTCGTAATATAGAGACCGTTGTATAGCTTAGCACTGGTATAAAACATTTCACCTTTGTATAAAGAACAACGCTGGTTTTTTATTAATAGGTGATATCCCTCTTTGTCTAATTCTGAGACTGAGATAATGTTTCTAGAAATAGAGGGTACATAATAGCAATTATGAAGTTCTAAAACTAGACCAGTTTCCAAAGGTAGACTGAAAGTTCCTACAGCTTTCGCAGCAACCGTTGCTCTATTTGCTACTCGTAGGACAAGCTCCCTTCCAGATAAATACTTGATTCCCTTAAGGCCCTGCACATCATAAATGATATGAGCACCACATCCGGTATCGAATACCCAGGATTGAGAATCAAATGTATTTGCTAAGTTAACTTCGATAACATAGATACCTTGGTCGGAATCGTGAGTTCCTTCCTTTTTCCTTTTGTTCTTCTGAATCAGTTGAAGTTCTTTCTTTGATTCAGACATTCCAATGCCTCTCCGGATTGCCTTAGAAGTTCCGTACTTCCTCAACCGTGATTTGTTTCGGGACATGTCCCTTAATCGACGGATGATTGTGTGCGCATCCATTTTCCTGAATCTCTTTTGAAGATTAGGCTCCATGGTTGCCAACATAAGGCAAGTTACTGAAATTGATTTCATCCGGATACTTTTGGCCTGCTTTTGTTCCTCAATCTTTGAGTTCGCAGTTATTCTTGGAATAGGGGTATCCAGTACGCTTTCTTTGTTTGTAGATTTGAGAACACTTCTCAATCTCTTTTCCCAATCAAGGAAGTTATCCATGTTCAATTTGTCCTCATCAAGGATTGAACATAGGTTGAAAAGATTGATTTTTTGCCATAGTAAAACTAAATGAAACAGAAAAAGGATTTTGCTAAGTATTACATTCGATAATTTTTGCAAAAAGTCTTAAGTTTTTGCCACATTATTCAAGATAAAACGTGTCCCTAGATGAATAATGCGATTCCGAGATCCCATCTCTCAAGGATTAAGCGGACTAGGGCCCTGCCCTTAATTCCCATTGATTTAGGTGAGTGAATACTTTCACTGATCATACCATATGATTCTCGGTTGATGGATTACATGTTTAGTGTAAAATCCATCCTTTTGCCTCGAGTATCCAAAACTCTCTTGCTGATCTCGTTGAGTAGAACCATTTAGACATGTAGGCCTCTTCTATAGGCCTACCCGCAATGTCCCAAGGTAGAGGAGGTACTCTGCGAAGGCCGACCCACCTTCCTCGAACAAGGGCGCAAGGAGTGTCTTAATTTGGATAGGCACTGTACTCAAAATTACTTTTAGGGACTTTTACGCTAGTCTGGCGTTCGTTTTAGTGAACTAATTAGCCTAACTAACATCCACGACATAAAGCGTAAATAAGTAAGTAAATGCGCGCGAGAAAGTAAATCAAGCACATATGAATCCTAGTATGGCCCCTAACCTAGAAGATCTAATCTCCTTTGGTTTGCTTCTTGTTTCGCCTTTTTAGTTCGTCTAGATCTCCGTCTTTGAACCTCCATTGATTTCTCCCACTCGCCTTTGAATTTCTTCCTTGAGTTTCATCAATGGACTCATAAACCCTAAACTCTAATTACAAGACTCAAACGATTCGCAGATCGTGTAAACTTGAAATTAAAATTATTACAAAACATGCCCCCATCCGTGCTCAAAACAAGAATAAGAAATAAATTCTATGGCCATACTAGTTTCCGCATTCACATCACATGCAATCATATAATATATTTCAAGGCTATCAATTATATATGCATGTATATCCGGGAGATACTTTTGTCGACATCCGTATGTCATGAACGCACCTTAAGTCTACATCAAAAGATTAGACTAATGGTGTGTCTTGGTTTGATTTTAAAATTTGATTTTAAAGAGAAATTCCGTTTGGGCCTTGAATGGCCCGGGTTAATTTCGGAAATATTTGGATTGGAATTTTGGGAGAAAATTTGGATAAAACTCCCACTCGAATAGTGGTCCCTTTTCGTGGTCCGAAAAGCCTTGAAAAGACCCGGGACAAGTCCTAGACAAGTCCCGGCCCAAGCCCACAAAAGGGCTTGGACAAGGTCCGGATATGGCACGGCCCATAGGGCCGGCATGTCCGAGCCGAGGCCAATAGGCCTGATCTCGTCCTGGCCGGAGCCAGGACGCTAGTCCAAGCACCAGACGCGTCCTAGACGCATCTGGTGCTGGACCGGACCAGCACTAGGTGTCTCGGACTTAGTCCGAGACACCCAGGACCCCAGACGCGTCTCCAAGACGCGTCTGGTAGTAGCTATTGGACGCGTCTGGAAGACGCGTCCTGGTTAAGCTACTGGTCGCGTCTGGAAGACGCGACCTGGAGCAGCTGGACGCGTCCTCAGACGCATCCAACAGTAATCTGGGACGCGTCTACCAGACGCGTCCTCCAGGCTACTGGTCCGGCCAGGAAGCTTCCTGGCCGGACCTATTGAGTTTCTAAAAAACTCAATAGTTTCCTTTTTTTTTTGTGTTGCAATTTTAAATTGCTTTTTCCAAAATTTGAAACACTTCTAAAATATTTCAAATTCTTTTTAGAACTATTCTAAATTTCCAAATTTTGTTTTTCACAAGTTTCCAAAAAACTTAAAACAACTCTTTAAATCAAACCAATTTGGATCAAAATTTTAGGTTTTGAAATTCTTTTCAAGAACAAATTTTGAAATCTTTTGACAAATACTTGAATCTTATTCAAAATTAATCAAAAATTTTGTGTTTTAAACACTTTTAAACACAATAATCTATCTAGAAAAGCATGGAATTGGTCCAAAACTTAGATAAGATAGACTAATTGCAAGAGGCTCTGATACCATTGTTGGGTTTTACACCCTTCTACTAGTGTTTATAGCGGAATTAAGACATCTAATGTCTACACTAGTATTCCCAGGATCACATGCATAAACCTATGATAATCATTAATTAAAACTAGAAAGATAAATACCTTGTTCGCTAGTTTTCCCTCGAACCTTTCCAATTGCTTATGAGAAGACCAAGAGCTTCAAGTGTAGCTCCTCTACTTGGGACACGAGCAAACAATTTGATCTCCCACCTTGTTGTATAGCTAGCACACCAATGGTGGTTGGAAAAGAAGAACTCCTTTCTTCTTGACTAGATAGATAGTTAATGGGAATTAGCTCACTTTCTCCTCTCTACTTGATGTGGTAGAGTAAGAAAGCTTAGAGAGAAATTCCACACCTTATTCTCTGCCCTAAGAGTGTTTATATAGAACCCTAATAAGAATCCACCTCCTTTTAGGTTTCCTAAAACACCCTTTAGAATAAGATTTAGGGAAATAGTCGAAAATAGCAACTATTGATATTTTCTCAATTCCCTAAGGAGGAGGTGCCCAAACACCACGAAAATTGGCAGATATAATGTTTATTATATCAGCAACTAACCCTCCAAAATTCAGCCCAATCCGAGTCCTAGAAGTACCCGAACCGGTCTAGGCCCAAAAACCCTGTTTTTGGCCTTTTTGTACTATCTTTGCCTAATTCCTTTTTAGGCCTATGAGATATGTTTATGGGACACTCCCATGATTATATCTCACTCCCACTAGTCATATCCTAGATCAATTTGTCACTCTTATGTGTAACCCGTTGTAGGATCCGATCGAAGTTAGCCGCGAATTACTTCGTAATTCGACGATCGTAGTTGGTCTCTAGCTACAACTCTACGATCCCTAAATCAATCGGACTTGATGATCTTCCACATCAATTGTCCTATCCGACAAATTGTTCGCATTGTCACCTTGGTCGAAGGACATCTCCTTCAACATGTACGTTGTAAATAGTAAAATGACGAAACAAAAAAATTACCTTGCATTAGAAGAGAAAAGTAACTATAGATTCAAGATCTACAATATTACAATTTTTCTTGGAAAAAATTGAACAAAAGTTGTAAGTTGTTAAAATGTTTTGAATACTTATTTGTGAGCAACATGGAAGATCATGTTCTTTTCTTGTTGCAAAAGAAGATCGTGATTATCATTTGAACCTTTTTTTTTCAACGTTTTGAAAAATTAGGTTGTACAGAAAAATTTATAACTGAATATAATTTTGATTAATGAAAAAAATAAGAAAAAGAAGTATAATATATAGTTACTCACTGACAATAAGGTGCAGATGAAACTGATAATAACTATCCTCCATTTATAACATTAGGGTCGTTAATTACATATCAACTTATGCAAGTATAATCTAATGTAAATTTCGTTAACTACAATTTAAATTTTGCACAGAGTTTCACTAATACAAAATTGATAAAAATTATGGATACAGAAAGTTAACTCAAACTAATGCCAAACAAATATTACATATTTTTTGAGCAAGAAACAATTTATTCTTTACAAATTACATTACGAAAGACTTGTAAAATAAAGCTTCGTTTCTTCACCAACCCTATGTAACACAAAATAAAAGAAATGTTGGTAGTAGAGCAACGTAACTATACGTAATTATACGTTTTCAATAAGTGAATAGTGTCTAGAAATAAAACAAAGAATTTTTTCTCATTTTCTCCAACATTTTTCAGTACTTACTATAGAATGAAAACACAATTCAATGAATTCCCATTAATAACATCAAATCACCAAATAATGAAAGAAATTGGGAAAACAGATATAGCAAAATTAAACATTTGATGAATCAATAAGGTGGATCAAACTCAGTTTTTCTCAATTCATTTTTTTAGTCACGATGAATATAGTTTCGTCCATGTAGACAACTAATTTTTTTATAGTTTAACAAATTCAAATTCCATAATGCGGAAGAGGGAATAAGGTCTAAATATTCAAATTCCATACAATAGGTTTAAAAACAAAAAAAGGGTTCATGACTAATGGAAACAAAACCACAATAAAAGAATACTCCATCCTAAAGTTCAACAAAAAAAAAAGAATACCCCATTCTAGTGAGCCTAATGTCGAAAATACTTCCCACTGTTTAAAGAGCTTATCCGGCCATGTTGTCCTTAGTGAGTCCGACCATGTTGACTGTCGAAATGCCAAAAATTGATCGTTATAGATTTTTAAAGGGTTAATAATCTAAAATCAATTTGAATATTTGAGTTATACCAGTTTCCCGCGAAAGAGATCTTCTCTGCTCTATCGTAGGTTCGTGATATTAGGGTTTTTTAGGTAACGTCGGGAACAACATAAAGAAGTGGTAGAACGGTTGGAGACACAACTTCTTATCTTTCAAGTCGCGGGATCGAATCACGCCCAAGGACTTATTACTCCACTAAAAAAAATTAGGGTTAGCTGCGAAATAAAGTTAGTTCTCCCTTTATCACATTCAAGTGAAAAAATAGTGTTTTTGTCACATCGTTATACAAAGTTTTGTTTCTCGACCTAGCTTAGAAAATGTCGATATTATATCTCTGTTATTATCATGTAGTGATATTATCCTCGTGTTTGTGGTTTTGCTACATCAGTCACTAACAGGTGCGAAGTTTTATTTATAGCGAAAGTTAGGGTAACTGTGTTTGTGTTCTCCATATAGGGCAACAATTGCTACCATGTTTGTTCCTAGCTCTAGCTTTATAAGTCCAATAACTCAATTGCTACCATGTTTGTTCCTAGCTCTAGCTCTATAAGTCCAATAACTCAAACTAGAAGCCCTCCCCTGGCTATGTTGGATGTTTTTACGACACATTCGTCTAGTACGACTTATACTTACACAAGAAAATATATTAAGAAGCAAAACGTGTATCATCGTTCACAAGGCGTATGTATGAAAGGTTAATGTTTTCTTTACTATACCAACTGAATAAAATGTCAAAAATCTAGCCCGTGCTACCTACGTAAATTTACAACCCATAATCTTAAAAGTGTTGAAACGACGACACTAGGTGGAGTTTTGTGTCAAAACCCAACAAAAATTGAATATCCTTGTTACATTTATGTTTATGCTAATTAGAAGGTATCCATACGTATGTTGGAGAAAGAAGAAGAGCAGATGACGGGCGAGCTAATAAGCTAGCATTGACGCCGTAAAAGTGAAGAAGTCAAGGTAGACTGGTCATCTAAGTCATCTGAACACATGAACAACTCGTATTTTTCTTCCTTCCCTTTCGATCATAGATATATGTAAAGCCCCGCCACTATCATAATTGATCCCACAATACTGCAAAGAAATTTCAAAAGGTTATACAAAGTAATACTAAATTACTTACTAGAGTTACGACAACAAATTTCTTTGCGTGATCATAAGATTGAGTTTTCCCATACTTCAATCAGTAGACCATACTATAAACTCAATTTGATCGACAACCAATTTAGAATCTTTAGACAATGAATAAGGGTGGTGATTAAGTAAGTACCTGCCAACCCCCATAGCTTGCCCTAGAAATAGGATTTCTAAGATGGTGGCAAATAGAAGACCCAAGGGAGAGGAGGCTACAAACACAGGCCCCTTTATTCCTGCACACGATGCAACAAAAAAAATTGGCTATTCCACTGTTTCCAGCTCCGTGACATCACAAAGGGAAATGCTACGTTCATGGATGACTTTGACGAATAAAAGTTTCGGAATGACGTGGCACCTTCTTTTTGAAACTTTGACTACATCCCGGTCGTAGAGATATGTACGACCCAGATTTAATTTTCTTTCACCCCTCGTTCTTTCCGTCCGACGTTTTAGAGAGAGAAAGAACTCAATACTTCGTTTTGGATTTGATCTGGAAGACTGAAACTCTAACAACCAAAATTTTGATTTCAGATAGTGAAATCCCACCACCACAACAAGAATCTGAAGAACTTGAAGCTGAATTGAAAATCATTAAACCATTACAACCAAAATTTTGATTCTTCTCTCTAAATGTTTTGGATAGAAATCACAAAATATAATTTCTTCCAACAGCTTTTTCACTTACTTTTTCTTCCCTCCATTTTTCAGTTAAACAAGATTTTGTAAGATATCCCATCTTTTGATCTTCTTTTTGTTGTTTTTTCAGATCTTAAAATGTTGTTTCTCTCTCTAAAAAGTAAGATACAAGAATGAGATGGCTTGAGAAAGAGAAAAGATGAGACCCACCGATTGATCTTTAGAGAGAGACAGCTGGAGTTAGAGGATTTGAGATTTTGAAGGAAGAACAAGTAATATATTTTAGAGAGAGAGTTTTCGGTAACAGATGAAGGAGACGGCCATTAATGAGGGACCTGTTTAGAAAGAGAAATAATCTGGGCCGTTCTTCAATGGACGTCCCAGATTTAGTCAATTTTTCAAAAGGCTTTGCCACGTCACTCCGTAACAAATTTCGTCAAAATCAATTGACATACCAAAAAATTGTCTTTTTGTTATTTGCTTAAAACAGAGATGTTAAAAAAAAAATTAAATTTTTTTTTAAGAAAATTACTTACACCAACAGAAATGCTAATTAGCTCAAGGTCCCATTTCAACAACCGCATAGAAGCCTTACGGTTAACGATTACAACAACTAATCCAGTTTGTAGAGTTGCAAAGAAAAACATCATAGCTGTCATTGACAACTCCGCCGGGTATTTTTTTGGCTCCTACATTTAATAGTATCTGCATTTAGTTTTACGTCGTTCAGACAGTTATCTGCTTATTCCATCCTTACTAGTAATATGCTAATATAACGTATAACGAATCCTATATATAATCGTGTAAAAACGGGAACTCACCCACATTAGAATCAAAGTACTAAAAGCGATGACGCCGACAATCACCATTAACAAACCAATGGCCCAAATTGTGTATGAAGTTGTACCAATAGTAGTAGAAGAAGCAAGGGAGATGAAACTACTAAGATCATTGGCAGGAGGAGAAGGAGATGGGGTTGATGCTGATAATTCAGGATGCCAAAATACCAGAGTCAAGACACCAGAAATGCATAAAATAGTACCAAAGATCTTCCCAATCCCCCAACATGTACCAAGTTGACAGGGCCGGCCCTGACTTTTAGGTGGCCCGAAGCAAATCTAAAAATGAGGCCCCTTGCATTATCCGTAAATTCAATACTTACCTTAGGCCCTCACGAAACTACATCGACCCCGAGATCATCCTACAAATTCTACGTAGAAACTAAACATTTTTTTCTTCATTAAAAAACTCATACATAATATACTTTTTACCAATTTAATCTTGGTTGGAATCATGACAATGGTTAGTTAACAAATATGGGTGCAGTTTTTTGTGATGTTAAAATGGCCAGAAGATATTAGGATGATTTTATCTTTGGTATTCCACACCACTTGTTTTAGGCATCACAGTCTTTTTTATCCCCCTAGAATGACTTCTTAAAACATTGAGTTTGAGATCTCATATTGGATTAGAAGGAGATGTCTCCCAATAAAGATGGTCATTTAGATTTATCTAGGATAAAATAAAATTTATCGAACTTATTTTGTTAACAATATTACGTATAAAAACAGTTTTATGTTTTACATTATCAGAAAGAACTAAGAAGACAAGAAACAAAATTCCCATGCGACAAATTTTTCGACCTCCACGGATGAAAAGAATATGATTTGCTTGTAAATAGGTTTTGTATTTGGAAGAGTTTTGTTTGACAACTCTCATTCACGTAACTTAAACAGGATAGTGATGGAAACCATCCAAAAATAATATTTAAATCAATTGTACTTTACAATTAACATATCTCGAAAAAAAAAACAACAACAATAAGGGATACTAGTGAATAAATTTAGTGAAGTCAATTAAGAAAAAGAAAAAGTGTAAAGCTACATATGTTCTAAACGTGTGCATTTTGTATTGATTTCAAATAATAACTAATATTTAATATTGCAAATAGATAACAACTTCACTAATAAGCACATACTACTAAAAATGTAGAGATGAACCTCCGTAAAAAAATAGAGTAATGAAATTAAAGAGCAGTGAGAAGTTAAAGTGGAGATGAAACATGAAGAGCAAGGACTACCTGTTACTAGACATGTGTCAAAACTCAAGAGGTTAGAGTTAATTTGTTGAAAATGTTGTATAATTTGGTGGGGCCCATTTATTGAAAATGAACAAAAAGAAGTTACACGGTCAACACATCTTGAATGTTGGCGCTCACATGCTAGTTACGGGTTGGGCCAGGTTTAAAACATAGGTTTTCTTAAAACATTTAGTTTGTAGAAAATTTTACAAACGCCCACACAGATGTGGCCCCCAAAATCTGGTGGCCCAAAGCGAGGCATTGCTCGCTTTGGGCCAGGGCCGGCTCTGCAAGTTGAAGCTTCTCTTGTCTTGTGATTAAGGAGAGTGTAAGAGAGGGTTCCTAAGTTGGCGGTTTCAAATTGGGTTTCAATTGGTTTCTAATTTTGGTGGCTTCCTAAGTTATGGTCGTTGGATGGCTTGTGGCGGTTTGGTTTGAATTGAGGCAGTTTCCAAATTCAATGTGGCGGTTTTGTAATTGACACTAAGTTAGCCGGCTTATAATATATATAAATAGGGGAATTGAGTGCTCATCATCAACAACAAACACAACAACTCTTCTTTAAAGAGAGCTAAAGAGATTAAGTGAGAGAAAAACTTTGTTCATAGTTTTGGGCGGTGTTTAATTTCTCGATCGTCGAAGATTTAGTATAGAAGGTTAATTTATATACGGTACCATCTTGGGACGAACTTGCGAGTTGTGTGAGTCGTCTTCATCTATCCTTCAATAAAGTTTTCTTGTTCGCCCGAGGACGTAGGCTTTAAAGCCGAACCTCGTTAATTATGTTCGCATATTTAGATTTTGGCTTAGCTTTTCAATTAATTTTCATAATCAGATCAATTTCAAGGATAGGTTCGATAGCTTCCGCGACTTTTAGTACTAACGAAGAGTATACAAGTAATGGCAAGAATCATATTAAGTACTGATGCTTTGCTGGGAATTTGTGTTATTGTTACCCTGTTCCCAAATTACATAATTTTAACACATTTAATTAATTAATTAATTAATTAATTATTAGATAAATATGATAATTTTATAAAATAACCTAATGAGTGTGAGAATAGTCCCACAACGGAAGAACAACAATCTAACAACCAATAATATAACGTCTAAGTCCTCTCCACTCATAGTCAGCATTTTGACAATTTGATAGTTGAGATGTTATCATTGGGTCACTTTCGACGACGTTTTAAAGGCCACATATTTTGACAATTTTTTACAATAGGTTAAAGGTCAAACATCATTAAAAGAATGGGCCACATATTTTTCCTGTTTTGTAACACTTTAATTTTTTTTTGGAGGGCCACACCCACCAAAAAACAAACATCAATCACATTCAATTTTTCTCTCTGAGGACCATTCCTCCTTACTCCTCTCCCCCTGGGGATGAGTAAAAATCGAGCCAACCCAAGTTAAATCAGATCATTCAGTTTTCTGAGTCGAACCGATCACTGTTCGACTCAGACCGGTCAGAAAACCGAGCAACTTAAATCAGTTTGGTTTGACTTCGGCTTGGTTTCTACAAACCGCACAAACGAATCGACCGAACCTTAAGATATTTATCATACTAAAAATATTATATATAGATGTAGAGAGTAAGAATACTACACTTTAGTAATAAGTTCTGAATAATCTTTATTATCTTAAGTTAATAATAATTTAATAAAGTTTAAAAGTGTTAAATTAAAGCAAAAGAAATTAAAAGAACCTAAATCAAATATAAGAAATTTATTTTTTATGCAATGAATTGAAATGAAATTGTGTTTAGTTAAACTGATCAACTGAACTCAACCGAGCCGATCCAAATCAGGGCGGACCATGTTAGTCGGTCGAATAATCGGCTCGGCTTCAGCCGATGATTTTGTCGAACCGCCACTTATTGGTTCGACTTCAGCTCAAGCTAAAATCGAAAAAAATCGACAGTTTCTCACCCCTAGCTCCCCCAAACCAAACCGGACCACTACTACTCGAAGTGTTTTACATTTTTTTCATCTCTCTCTAATCTTTTTCATATCTCTATAATCTTTTTCATCCATGTGCACTTTGTATTTATTTGTTATTACTAATAACAATATAGTACTTAATTTATAAAATCCCAAAACCCTAATTCGTGTAAAAATCTCTATTTGTGGATTATTTGTTTAGTTTTATGTAATTGTTTACCATTAGCGTAAACAATACTAAAGTCCTGAACTTACGTGATCAACTAACTAAATACCTAATTCAGCCACATCCTAATTTGATATGTCATATATGTTAAAATGTAGTATGTGTTGAATTTTATTTATAGATTATCATTAATCAATTTATCATGCAATAAGATCTAATTTTTTCCCCCTCTCTCTCTCATTTGGACATAGATAAATTTCTGGAAAAAAAAGAGCTAAACAAGAGGCATTTTAAATACTGAGCTCCGGGACATTATTGATCAAATTATGTCCGACACAAAAATGATTAATTTTGGGTATTTTTGAAATAAATATGGTAGACGGTTATCGTCAAGAGTGATTAATTTTGGGTACCTTTGAAATAAATATGGTAGACGGTTATCGTGCATACTATGCTCAAATAATTCTACCCTAAGTTCGATGAATTCTAGCAAAAGGAAAGGACAAACTCAAATTTAGAAAAAAAAATAGAAGCAAAGAAAAATCAAAACACAAATATAGGAGTTGTTACTAAACATGCAAAATAATTAACAAGAGGAACATTATAATTAGAAATTAATTTGAGGTTATTGTAACCCGTATTTGACTAACATAATAGTTTTATCAAACATATAGTATCTAAATGTATACAAATCTATCACACAAACATTTTGTATAGTATCAAATGCCAAATACACAAGCAAACAGCAAAAACTAATATAATAAAGAGAGCTTCCCTTATATGCCAATTTTTTTTTTTGTTAAGAGCTCTTATATGCCCAATTGGTACTATATTAAAAACTTAAAGAATAGCCTTTGGAACTCCTCCATTTCATTGTTAGGTAATGCCACTAAAACATTTACTCCTTTTCCATCATTCACTGTACCTGCACATTCAATCTCATTATCAGAGAAAAGCAAGATAATGTCTTTCTTATGGTACACTATTGGACAACTATATTTGGGTCTTCCCCAAGGGTAATTAACCTTAGAAAACCCTAATTTCCACCAAGAAGACACAAGTAAATCACCATTTGGGTACCCATAATGAATTTCACCCCAATCTATCACTGATCTTATGTATTCATCTGTTAACCTACTTGCTCCTTTTGATACCAATTCTACCAAATGACCAAATGGACCTTCCTCTAATTCTTCATAACTTGCTCTTGCATAGGCATTTAGAATGGCATTGCCTGTAAATGTTTTTGGAAGTGGGGGTATTAACTTCGGTCTTAGGTCGACCGCATAAAGAAATGTCGATATTTTCTTTTTCCATTCGTTTTCGCTTGTGTTCAATGATGATGATAGTTTGGGAATTCCCGCTAAAGTCTTGCACCGCCAGATGTGAGTCGTGACGACCCTGAAACTAGAGATTATATTGTTACTGTTTTTATTGTTATTATTTGACATTCTTGCTTTCTCTTTCAATTTTGATATGTCCTCACAACTTAGTCGAAAAATCTTGAAAACAAGATTTTCTGATGTAGATTCAAATAAACTTTTGTAAGAATGGTCGGAAGAATAATTTTCTTTTTCTTGATCTTTTGTCGGAGAATCTATTTTGTGGCCAATGAGGAGCTCAGGATGAGAAAAAGTGACACGTGGCGGAGATCTAGCTGCAAGAAGTCCCCCATTATGGTAAGGAAGAGCTAGCATAGGTCTGTTGGCAGCTAAGGAAGCAAGATTTTCTAAGAACAACTTAAAGCTTATGCCATCAAATGCTGCATGATTGGTAAATATGCCAAGAGCAAAGCCACCACATTTGAAAAAAGTTACCTGCATTGGAAAATTTTAGGTCAACAAACAGGAAAACATTGTACTCATAAGCCAAAAAATTAGTGACATACCAAACCCAAAAAAAGCACTTAGCACATAATTACCAGTAAGTGGACCAAAATACCCTCCTAAACCAAAACCAACATAGCAAGTTAAGAGTACTTTGGTATCCCAAGGTTACCCCTAACAGGAAATAACATGAATTCAGATCTTATTCAGATCTAAGTTCTCATGTGTTTGCCTCTGAAAAGAGGTAGATTATCCTATCAAAAGAATCACCCCATTCTAATCAAATTATTCTAAAAATTCAACCTATATATACCACATTGACAAATAAATTACGTGAATGGCACAAAGGAGTTGTTGATCCATATTTTGTGGAGAATTAGAATTCTTGACAACTAATTGTTGAAATGCTGGATTGGGATACATTAATTCTCCAAGATCGGCTAATGTTAACTCACTGGATGCCACGGCAAATCCCGCTCCGGCCGAATTACAATATATTTCAAGTCGAGGTCGACTTCTGCCTCCATTTTTATCTTCGTCTTGATTTTTATTAGTCCATCGTAATCTTCCTGCTAAAAAATCATAATGTACTAATATTTTCCGATAAGCATATTCGAGTTTCTCGACAACTATTTCAGGTGGAAAATCTTGATTAGCACCGAAAAAATGAATAGTTTCGACATCAAAATTTAATAGTTGGTCTATATTTGATAGGAAAAATGTCTCTCTCTCAGTTTCTTCAAATGGTAGTACAATTTTTTTTTTTGAAACCATTGAAACCATATTTCATTCATAAGTGATAAAATCACAAGTTACATGGATATAATTCTTATTTCTCTCGGTTCAGCAACATGAGAGTTACATAAGTAAATTCTCAGAATTTCGAATGTAAAGTGCCTCATGAAGTGAGAGAAATTGGACTAGACACTGACGAAATAAGAAAGAAGAAAGAAGAAAGATGAAAGGATCCTAAAGATCACAGATGAAAAGACCCTATAGGTCAACAAAATAACTGATAATACAAAAATAAAGAAAATACTAATTTTATATTCCCGTCGCTTTCGCCGAAAAATCGTCATTGTCGCCGGAAAACCGTGAAAACCGTTGTCATCATTGGAAAACTGCCACCACCATGGAAAAACCGCCATAGGAATACAACCTACACTTGCATTATATGAAAATTAGATACTAAGTGTATGGGGAGGATTATTTTTGGAGTAGGGAGGAAGCATTCTTTCTCAGATCTTGTGGAATTGAACTTTGAGTTTGGGTATTATCATGATCATCCCCATTTGACCCCATTTTCTAGTAAGTAAGAGATTGAAATTGGTAAGGAATTTTGGAGGATGATAGTGAGAAAAGGGTAAAGGATATTTGGGTGTTAAATAGATAAGAGAATAGTGAGAGAGTGAGAGAGTGAGATTGAAATTGGTAAGGAATTGTTAAGGAAGTAGTAGTTAGGTTGGGGTGTAATTATTAAAGAAAAATGTACTATGAACTTCAAAATATAAAAACACAACAGAGAAGTCCAACATGTTAGTTGGAGGATAACTCCCCATTTATTTGTGTCATTTAAAGAGAAACAAATTGTCGGTTATAATTTTTGAGTTTATAGCCCAAAAAACGGATCCTAATAGGAGATATAGTCCTCTGTAATCCTATAAAGGGTTTCAAAACCAAAATAATAATATAAATGGATATCTAGTCCATTTGGTCTCATCTAGAGAGAAAACACAAATCCCTAAAATACCAAATAAATCATAATTCCTAATCTAACCTTCCTCATATATTATAACTGATTTATCTTCAAAATCCATAAAGATCTTCTTCCATTTTTATCTCCCACATTCTCTTTCCAATTACGTTTCTAAACAAAAAAATATATATTATAAATGATTTATCTTCAAAATCCATAAAGATTTTCTTCCATTTTTATCTCCCACATTCCCTCTCCAATCACGTTTCTAAACAAAGAAACGTGATTCAGTATTTTCAGTAACCGAAACCTCTTTATTCTCTCTCTAAATCCGATTCACATAACAAAACCTCCATTAAACTCAGAAATCTTGTTTCATCTTCATTAGATTGTTTTTCAAACATTCGTCTTCTAATACAATACACAAGCTCAGAACTCCATTTCCATTTATATCTCTTCATATCAAGTTTATTTTCAAGATCTACAGTTTCATCTTATTATAAGGTAAGAAACCATCTTTCAAATTTATGTTTTCGCTTAACATCTTCTAACATTTATATGATTTTGTTTATAAATGGTTGTAATCACTTTATCATTGAATCATCATATCATATTTCATTAAATTTAGTTTTCCTATTGATAATAAATCGTTTTAATTATTTTGTTTACAAACCAGATTTTGATCTCTTTCTAAAACCGAAACATCTTTCATTCTCTTTTTCATACAGAAGATTTCAGATTTGTAATTTAGATTTTCTGATATTAGGTTTTTGATTTTCTGACATTTCTTCACATCAGAACTTTGCATCCGTACAATTTTTTATCAAGATATTATTCCGTACGGTTTCTCTTAACAGAATGTACATTATAAGTAATTCGTATTAAATTTTTCATACTTTAAAGTACATTACACCAATTTCGCCCGTACTGCAACTGTATAACAGAATGTAAAATATATGTAATCTGTTAACAGTTATACATACTTTAGCAGCCTTACTTAAAAAGAATGTTTAACTATTCATAAAGTACGTATAATTGAGTAATATCTGAAACAGTACATGTAATTTATAGCAAATTACACATATTTGTGTTATATTACAGTGTCAATGTGATTCAAACTAAAATACTATTTATCTCCAACACATGTTGAAGTTTATCAAACATTATGGATAATTTATTCATTGTTTAATGTCGTTTATGATAAATTATAAGTTTTTCTAACTAATGTACATGTTTTTTTTTTCTTGTAGTAAACCAGCACTGATGGAATTTCCAACAGAATCATCACATAAACTATAAAAGTATAAATTACGATGAAGAAGATTGTTTCTATGATCCTGTTTGGATAACAGAGTCTTATGTGAAGACTTACAAGGAACATATAAGTCCTGCCCCTAACTTTGATGAACCACGCACAGTTAATGAAGAGTCAAAAACACTACCACGTTTGATTTGCCGTAGACCTGGAAGACCAAAGACAGTAAGGATCGAGAGCTCGGGCAACATTCCAACGGAGTTTGTTTTTAAGTTACCTAGTCTACTATGTTATTTTTATTTACAATAAAACACAGATTATTGTTCAATAAAATTTCATTTCAGTTGTAAAGAGGTTGTGTTATTTACTATACAGTATACATAATTTATGATAAATCACATACTTTATAACAAAAAACATAATTTCAGATTTACATTTCCTAACATGTTACCATAATTTATGGTACAGAATGGACATGTACGCGTAAAAAACAAGTAATTTATGTCAGAAAATAATCTAAGTACTCAATGGTACATAATGGACATACCACACATACATATGATAAATTACGTTGTATACATGACAAATGATGGTTTCCTCGTCATAAATGACACATAATTTACAAACTTGTTTCATAATTTGTATTCGATGTGTGTTTATGTATGAGTAAAAACGAAAGTTAAGTGAGAGAAAGTTGATATATATGTTTTGAATATTAACCCCCAAATCACGCTAATTGATCTCAGAAAATATACTCTTTCCAAATCTGAAAGTTAAGTGAGAGAAAGTGATATATAGATTTGGTTTCCAAATCTAAAAGGATGAGAGAGAAAATCTGTTTTGGAAAATATCCTTGATATGTTACTTCCTATAAAAACCCCCAAATCACGTCCAAATCTTGCCTTTCCAGATTCATTCTGCCCCCAAATTAAAAACCCGTGAAATATGAAGGTGGGACATTGACGGGACTATGTTTTAGAAAGTGAGGGTTTTTAAGTCTATATGGTAAAAAGACTAAAAATCCATTTTTTGGGAAGATTGGATCCTAAACCCTTTTTGAACATTATTTTGGACTATATACCCATGGACTCTTATATAAAATGTGGTAGTTTAGTTTTTAGGTTGTGGGTCGCTATCCTTAACAAAAAAAAAAGGTTGTGGGTCGCTATCGAAAGATAGATAACTCGTGAAAATCTAGTATATTACTCTTAATGGAGTATAAGGTCTGTGATTGGATATGTGTTACTACGGAAGATAAATTATTTTTTTACTTTAGTTGTTTGGTTTGTCCACGGCGAAAAAAGCTATATAAATTTATCAAAGTTGAAAGATAATGAGAACAAAAAAATATCGTAAAAACGTATAAATTTTTTGAAATTTTTATTTTCTTAGTTTTAATACACAAGTATATATTTACTAATTAATTAGACTTTAAGTTAGAGGTCGGAAAACTCTAAGTTGGAAATTCAATAAGAGTACGTAAAATTACTTGCGTCTTTACTAGCAATATCTACACATTTTATCAATCAATCGTACGTATAGATAACACAACCGCAATGATACTACACATACAAAAATAGTAGAAAGAGTAAAACATAAATTAATTTTACAACAACGTAATCATAGTAGGGGAAATTATGAGCTTCTTTTCCCCAACAGTGGACCCATACTGCTTGCCTATGTGAGATGTACAATACACAAATAAATTTTGAATGTTTTTATCTTCCATTTTCGACTGAGTGTGGAACATAGAAATATGCAGTCCCTACTAAAATTATTAAGGGGCACAAGTGAAATCGATGGACCAACCGAAAAGTCCCAATCCGTAAGGCGTCGTCTTTGGGTTACCAAATAAATGTCTGTAGACACTGGGACGTTATCAGAGGTCAGTAGCATATATAGATAGATTAGTCAGCTGGGTGAGTGGCTGAGTCGATAATGGTTTGTTCTCATTTTGGGCGATTTGCTGTTGAGACCCCCTTTCGTATCATTCACTTGCTGTTTGGACTATTTTTTTCCAGAGTTGCACTTTTGACTCCCTTTTGACGGAATCAAAAGGGAATATCTCGTTTTTGAAGTTATACTTTAAATAATTTCCAGATTACCCTTATATAATTGATATTGCATTTAGGATCCCCCTAGTTTATTTAACTCAACAACTTGATGGTTGTCACGTGTACGGAGATTAAGGGTCCAAATATTCAGCCCATATGACTTGAGAAACCAGTCTGACCCGACTCTTACCCCGCTCACACAATCCTACTTCTTTCTTTCTAAAAAAACCCTACTTCTTCCACCGTGAGCTTCCATCGTGAGCTCACCTCCTCCATTTTCACCACACAACCAAAAAGACACCGATGACACCACTCTGGCCCCTCAAGCTTAGCCTTTTTCACATAAATTCTTTCATTCACACCAATGACACCATTCTAAACAATGAGAAATTCTGGAGAGAAGCTAAATTGGTAAATAGAATATGAGTTAATCAGTACTTTCTCTCTGCTATGGAAGAAGTGGATAACCCAAAACCCAAAATTCTTGAAACAATTTCATCATGGTTAGAATTAGAAGATGATCATCCAAATTTCATCAAGAAATTCTAGATTTTCAAATGTTAGATCAACATTTCTTTCATTTTCAACCAACAATAATAATAACAGAGACTACTCTGAAACTCTTTCCAATTTACCTGAACTAGATTCTCAATTCATCCTTGACGACCTTCATGAATTTGATAATCCTCTTCCTCAAGTACTAATGAAATTGATTACCATCATCAACTACCAATGAACTGAAGCAAATTCATCAGCAACAATAAAAAGAGTACTTTAAATCGTAAAAACTTAGTTTCAGAGAGAAATCGAAGAAAGAGACATGGTCAAGACGAAGAAGAAGAGTAACTCATCCGATCTTACGGTTTCTCCCAATCGATTTCTAGTTTGCAGGCTATCTACCTCCACGAAGAAGATGAAACTTGATGGCAAAATGGTTTTGTTTAGTTTGGTTTTCAGGGGCAGCTTCATGGATATTGTTTAGTTTCGGTTAGGTTAAAATCGATTTTTCCAGGGTCAGCTCACGGTTGAGTTAATTGTAGGTCAAATTAACTCACGGGTTAAGTTAATTTGTCGGTCAACTACTTACAATGGAGAATTCCATCGACACTATTTCTTAAGATCAATGTGGACGCCTCTTTTACGACACTCACAAAATCGGAAGGGATAAGACGCATGATTCATAATGATGAGACAAACTTTATAATAGCAGCAACAGATACTGTGCGAGGCAAAAAGCAGAGGAATGTGAATGTCTAACAATATACTATGACATATTATGGGCTATCCAACTCCAAATACAACATCTACACATAAAAGTGACAATCAAAACATCATAAAGTACATCGAAAATCAAAGTCAGGCAATACCTTGGCAGTCTAGACAGATAATCTCAGAGATTCTAAATCTCAAGCATCACTTCACAGCCATCAACTTCACGTATGCTTCTAGAGAATGTAACTCAAAGGCAGACGCATTAGCTAAGTGGGGAAGGAAAAATCTTCAGAGACAGATCTAGAATGTAACCCCGTCTTTTATTCCTGCTTTTGATTAGTAGAGTGCTAACATGTACGAATATCGTAGTTTGTTGTTCCTTAATATATCTCAAGAAAAAAAATGGTTAGGTTAAATGGAGGGTACAGTAATATTTTCTCATCTACTCAGGGTAAAATCATATTTTTATTACTCGAGCTGTTATAACTAGCTATTTTTAAAAAAAAGGGAGTCCAAATTGCAACAGTGGAAAAGGGAGTCCAAATAGCAAGTCGATTATATAAAAGGGGGTCCAAACAACAAATCTCCTTCTCATTTTTCCTAAGTCCCACCTTTATTCGATGGGTTAAAGATGGACTTTGTGCAGATGTCATAAATACTTGTCACAAGTCATAGTCTAACGTCCACTTCGGAATAAATTAGTGTTACGATTTATGAACTTATCTTTTATATGGTTACTCTTTAATTCGACATGATAAATAAAGGTAAGAGAACTGATCTTTAGTCTCAAATTGGAGGTTAGACTACACGCCCAATGTTGCTGTAGTCGCTTCCAATTGATCAGAGCATTCCTATCTCTATATAATCGGATCAATTAGTGCCAAGCACGTCAAATCTGCCCTGCAGTCGACTAGATGGACTTTTTCGAGCCAATTAGCATTTATGTAAACCTATATCTAGGCAAAATTAATAGTCACGGTTTTAGAGTCAACTCTCTTTCTCTCACTTGATGAATTTTTTCATTTTGAAAAGTTGATTTTTATCAAGCTATGGAGTAGGTCTACTTTTTTTCCTGAATAATGATTACAATGGTCGTTACAAAGACATTGATACATCGATACGATTTTATAAACACGGTAATTGCCGAATTACTACTGGCCTAAAACTCGACGAATGAAATGGTCTAAAACCATATTCCTGAATTTGCACTTCCATATGATCGAACCTGAGACCTCCGCATTGCATAATAGATGCAATTACCAATTGGGCTACCAATTGATGGCTGGGTTCGATCCCCATGTACTTTTGTAGGGTCTTTTATCATTTTCGTTAAAAGAATTATTTTTTTTGCTTCTAATCCATGACTATCTGGGCTTGATTTCCCAATCTGAGCTAGTAGTTAGGTTTCCAGCCCAAGCCCATTACCGGTCCATCTCAATTCTCAGTAACGAACTCATCACTGGATAGAATCATAAACCACGTCGATCACTCAAACGACCACGTCAGCAATGACGGGCCAATCAAAATCCTAACGGCTTTTCAGTCCACCCGCTACAAACTAGAGAGAGAGGGAAAATCTAGAGAGAGAGAGAGAGAAATGCTTAGTAACAGGTGCAGTGCTTCTCTTTCAATTGCTACTGCTTCTTGTGCTAATATCATCAGTTCACGTAGATTCTCAAAATCTATATTTCTAGGGCAGAAGAAAATTTCATACCTTTCTAACTCTAACCCTAGATTCATCAAATGGAACAATAACTCTACAATGGAGGCTTCAGTTTCCAGTTCTAGAAATTTGACAGTCAAAGCGTCAGCTCAACCTCTCAAAAACGCTGATGAACTCATTGATTCGGTCGAGACATTTATTTTCGATTGTGATGGTTAGTCTTCTTCATTTATAAATTTCACTTTTGCTCATTCAGTTTATAAATCTATTACCATAAAGTTGTGAAATTTTCCCCTTTTACTTGACAAAAATTTGATCTTGAATGATGATTTTTAATGGGTTCTGATCAAAATTCAACCATGATTGACTTTTGTTGGGGGCGGGGGGTTGAGACTGGATTTGGCAGTTGATGGGAGTAGTAACCCTCATTGACACTAGATGAAGAAACCCACCTCAAGCCTTTGCAGTTATAGATATTGTCCCTCTGTGGACACCCTAGGTCCAAGTCCACCGATACGGTTTTTTGTTCTTGGCGAAGGCTTCACCACTCCACCCAAAAGGCCTCGACGCCTCAACTTTGTAAGTGTCGAGGCCTTTTGGGTGGGCTCGTGAAGCATTCGCCAAGAACTAAACTCCGCACACGTGGGCTTGGACCTAGGTGTCTAAAGCGAGGATGATATCGATACCTGCTAAGGCTTGGGCCGTCATTCCCATTGAGATGATTGAGGGATTGGGGTTTCAAAATTATATGTAGTTTCGTCGAAAATCAGAATTTCTGTTTATTGTGGTGGTCGTTTAGTTAATTTGATACGGGTAACAAGATGAAGAGTGATTATATTTATAGTTCTAATGAGTTCCCAATCGTCAATTGCTATTTATTAGCTCAATTTGTTTATTTTGGTACAGGTGTTATATGGAAAGGTGATAGTCTGATTGATGGAGTTCCTGAAACTTTGGACTTACTCCGGGCTAAGGTTTGTTTTCATGGGAAAATCATATTAGTCACGCAAACTTGGTGGTATATTGAGTATCTTATATATGAATAGTGTCAATTGGTGAAACTATACAAGACAAATGACTCATGACCGACTTTTTTTTGAGCTTCTAAGCTAGATCAGAAATTGCATCAAAACATACTTAGAGCTATAATTGTGATGGTTGGGAATAAGTGTATTTGTTTTGTTTTCTTCAGGGGAAGAGATTAGTTTTTGTCACAAACAACTCAACAAAGTCTCGTAAACAATACGGGAAGAAGTTTGAGTCACTTGGTCTTAGTGTTAGTGAGGTAAGATTAGGACATATTATACATCAAGATTATCTCTGTTAATGGATCGATCTAACTATAGCTCTATGTAATTCCAAAGGAGGAGATTTTTGCATCATCTTTTGCTGCTGCTGCTTATCTGCAGTCCATCAATTTCCCCAAGGATAAGAAGGTATGGATTTTATAAGTTTCTTCAAATAACATCAATAAGACACTGAGTGAATTGGAATTTCATGCACTTCCACAGATGCTTCTAAAGACACTGATCTAGTCTATTATTAAGTTCTTATCAGCCTCGTGGTAGCCCATCAAGATTCTATCAAAAGAGTTGTTTCATTTTATATGGTAATTGGTCATTAAGATGACGTGCATATTTTTGTTAAATGATAAGGATACGATCTTTATCTCTCCAACTTGATGTCAAAGTTATTATATGTTTGTTGGTATGGTCTTGAATATACCGAGAATTGGTTTCTTATTAAGATGGTCTATCGATAATGAAAATCGTGGTAAGTGATTGTAGGAAGGCCGGGCCATTATCTTACTATCTCTTGAGTATGATTAATGGTGACATGGGCAATGGAGAAGCATGGCTTTTCATCCGATTTGGTAGTTTGACTTGCATCTGTGTGATTACTTATTTTAATAAAAACTCCGGGAAACTTCAAAACTGAGTTACTGGTCACGGGTAGTCTAAATGCCTAATATCCTCGACGGCCTCATCAAATTTTTCTTGAACTTTCGTACTTGGGTGTGTTTTGGTATGAGGAACCTCTAGACATGGAGATCATCCACCCCCGCATGGATCTCTTAGTTCTTCTCACACGATTTACACCTTGTGCTAGAAATATTTATATTGAAATATGTTCTTTTGTGGTTTAATGGGGTGATTGTTAGAATAAACAAGCATGCCTAAATACCTCTTGTTGGAATTTCAGGTTTACGTAGTTGGCGAGGATGGCATTTTGAAGGAATTAGAACTTGCTGGGTTTCAATACCTTGGTGGTCCGGTATATTTTACAACCTGCAAACACAAAATCCACTGCAAATAAATTCTCAGTTAGATAAGATTCGCAAAATTGTTAGTATAATTTATTACGTCTAAATTTCCTAGTCTTTAGTTAACAAGGAATCGCCATTCATCATATGAACAACAATAAGAGCTTTCTCGTGTGCAAGATTTTCTTCTTCTGACTTTTCCTTCTTTTATTTAGGAAGATGGTGGGAAAAAGATAGAGCTGAAACCTGGTTATCTGATGGAGCATGACGAGAATGTATGCTTCTCATCTTTCTTGATTCTTATCTTTTGCACTACCCTTTATTTTGTATCCTTTTTTTTTCTGGAAAATCCATCTACATTGAATCGAAAGTCCCTCTCATATTCAAGAAAACTATCCCTCATTATCTAGGTCGGTGCTGTCGTTGTTGGATTTGATCGCCATTTTAACTACTACAAAGTTCAGTAAGTATTTTCTCTCTTCCCAAATCTGTGCAGATAACATTTATCACTAATATACCTTCCACATCTCCCTGACTTTCATGATATTTTATCTTACTACTGAAAATTTCATCCAAGTTTTACCAGAGTCGAGAAGCTAACAATGTTATGGCCAAAATCATATTTCCTCCTTATCATCTAATTTGACACTACTTAATTCTGTGACACGAAAGGTATGCAACCCTTTGCATACGTGAAAATCCAGGTTGCCTTTTTATCGCCACAAATCGTGATGCTGTTACTCATCTCACTGATGCTCAAGAATGGGCAGGTACATTTCTAGTTTGTTCAAATTGTACATTATACTCTTTCTTGATTTAAATGTACACTAAGACTTCAAATTCTGGCAACTTCAGGTGGTGGTTCCATGGTTGGTGCTTTTGTCGGATCAACCCAACGAGAGCCGCTTGTTGTAGGGAAGCCCTCAACTTTCATGATGGACTACTTATCAGACAAGTATGCCTTTTTTTTTCTAAGATTTTCATATTTTTTTCTTGGATGAATTGTCTGTGGTGGCCTTCCTCAGCAATTAGCTAGGTCCAAGAATGGAAGTTTGCTTAGTCGTAACGTCAAAGTCAAAGTTAAACAAGTCGGAACATTTGATTATCATGTGGTAGTATGATCTTACCTAACGTTGTTTCCCCATCACCATGAAAACTCAGGTTTGGAATTCAAAAGTCACAAATTTGCATGGTCGGGGATAGATTAGATACCGATATTTTATTTGGACAAAATGGTGGCTGCAAAACCCTTCTTGTTCTCTCAGGTAAATATTCTGTGAATCTCATCTTCTGTTAATCAAAAGAAGCCTACTTAAAGATAATTATCATTTTCTGATTATTCCTCTAGGTGTTACATCCCTGTCAATGCTTCAAAATCCAAGCAATTCGATTCAACCAGATTTCTACACCAACAAGATATCAGATTTTCTTTCCCTCACTGCTGCAACTGTTTGAAAAATGTAAAGTTTTTCTTCATAGTCATGTTCATTTGTTACTCGGCTTATCAAACGGTATAAAAACTTTCATGTATTGTTCTATTATGCGGGTTCTTATTTATGTTGTGAAGTTATTGTTTCTCCATGTTTCATGATAAAGTCATAAAAAGCGAATCTCTTGCTCCTATTTCTGTCGGAATTGTGAAACCCAAGTTAAATTTTGGGATTTGTTTACGTTTCAGTTGATTACTTGAATGTGATGATTCTTTAGAGGCACAAGATTTTTTGTACCGTTTATGGTGTCTTTTATATATGACTTGATAGTTGTTTTCGTATCTTCAGCCTTCGCTGTATGTCATTGTAGAAACAATGACAGGTTTATGTCGATGTGGGGGTTGTATATATGCTAACCATATGCTGTGTGTTGAACTTGAGAAAGTGTTTTTGTTTTCATGGTTCTTGAAGCAGGTTACTATAACAAAGTTTGACTTTAAGGATTCATTATATTGATCAAGTAAACCCTTACATAGTAAAATGTGAAATTTAGTTTCCTAAACCGATAGATGTACATGTCACCACTCGACAAACGTTTTGTCGAGCTTTTTTTGACACAAAAAGAGCAATTACATTCAATGCGACATGAATATATCATGAACTGTAGAGGCCCTATAAACACGATTTTTTTTGAGAAATCGACTACGATCTACCTTAGTCGTTACAAGGCATTGACATGATTAAGATGCGATAAGCACGACAATCGCCTAAATTAAACCAATAATTAAAGAGATCCAAACCAGACAATAAAGAGCCTAAAGCCTGACAACATAGAGCCTATAGCCGGACAACATCTACTTTGTTTAATGCCTATATTACATGGGGTAAATTTTGGTGATGAACTGTTTCCACCGAGTCTCGATCCCAAATCATTAGTTTAAGAGAGATGTCCTACCACTACACCAAAAGAGGGTGGACTATAAACACTATAGACATCTCGGGCCCTACAATGTCATATCGAAAGTAAAAAGAATATTTTACATCATTCAGATGTGATAATCACGATTTTCTTTTTTAAGAAAATACTTCGATTTTTTTTTTTAGAAATGAGCTAGGTCCAACAACGGAAGTTTTCTATGAACACATTTATTTTTAGAAATATACTACCTTAGTCATTACAAGGCATTGCTACATGATTAAGATGTGATAAGCACGACAATCGCCTAAATTAAATCAATAATTAAAGAGGCCTAAGCCCGACAATAAAGAGCCTATAGCCCCGACAACATCTATTTTATTTAGTGCCTAAATTACATGGGGTAAATTTTAGTGATGAACTGCTTCCACCGAGTCTCCATCCCAAATCATGGGCTTAAGAGGGATGTCCTCCTACCACTACACCAAAGAACGGTGAACTGTAAACACAATAGATATCTAATATCTTGGTGTGGGGGCCTACAATGTCATATAGAAACTCGTAAAATTATATTGTAGGGAAAATCACTCAACCATCTGTCGCTTTGGCCGAGTGGTTAAGGCGTGTGCCTGCTAAGTACATGGGGTTTCCCCGCGAGAGTTCGAATCTCTCAGGCGTCGATTTTCTTTTTCTTTCTGTTTAGAAGTTCTCGATATCTTCTTCGTCATCATCAACAACGATACTATTTCAGTTTTTTTTGGTTTGTTAAGATATGGGAGAATTACTGAAACCCCCCAACTTTGATAATGCCTTTACTGAAACCCCCCACTTTAATTAGTAATTACTGAAACCCCCCAACTCCGTTTGATTTAACAGATTTGGGCCGTTAGTGGGAGGGAAATGACTTAAATCTCCCTTTGCTAAATCCGGACCTAATAATGGGAGCAGAAAATGGGGCGCCTTCGAGTCAAAGGTGGGGCGCTTATATCACCTTTAATCTCTTCTCCCTCCCGGATCCACCCAAATCGCGAACAACTCTCCTCCCTCACTGAAACCAGACGAATCTCCCACTTCCATGAAACCAACTCGATGAAACTTCTCCCTTGCTGAAATCAAGCAGACGAAATCAAGCAGCTCACGTCTTCGACTAAAAGGTATTCTCGCTCTCTCTCTCTCTCTCTCTCTCCATTCGAACGAACTAGGGTTTCTCGTTTTGGGTTTTCCCTCTCTCTCTCTTGTACTCCATAGGGTAGGTAACTCGAACTAGGGTTTAGGTTTTTGCTGGTTCGATTTCACAATGTAGTTTTAGTAGTTCAAATATAGCTTTAATTAGGTAACAATAGTATGTTTGATTAAAACCCATGTTTGATTTTTGTTATAGTCCTGGAAAATCAAATACCCATTTCTTCTTTTAGCATAATAGTACGCATGCCTGCATGAATGACTACCTACCTACCTACCTGATTCCAGTTATCATCCTTTCTTCTCCAAATCCCAACTTCAACAATCCTAACAAAGCCACGAAATTGGTTTCCTTGGTCCATCTATCATGAAGGTTCTTCCTACACAGTAACTATCTACTGTTGACAATGTCATTTTTATTTGTTCTTTTTGTCCTTTGAGAGCACGAGAGAATGCACAATTTCGTAAATAGCCTAAAGGTAACAACTTTAGACAGTAGATAGGCAAAAACCAAACAATCAAAACAACTAATAGCATGATAAATTAAACCCCTTTCCAAATTTCATCATATGAAACAGTTCTAACTGATTTGAGCAACCCGGTACTCTAAAGAATTGGATCAAACCTCCTTCTAATTTGATGCACACAATGAGTGATAAAATGAAACCATTTTGGTATTAGATAGATAGGTTGAACATTTTTGTATTTGACTGTTGTGATCTGGGAACATACTACTGAAACCATTTTGGTATGAAATGAAAGTGTAGTCTGTGATATTGCTTATGTGATTGAGGACTAGATGTGTTAACTGATGGTTATTTGAAACTTATGCCATTGATTTTGCAAATTTTGTCATGGCTCATAGTGATGGCTATCATTGTGTATTGATCCACTCAGATTCATCTGGCCAATCAAAGAAGAAAGCGAGTATGGGGATCATTATTGGAGCTGTAGCAGGTGGACTTTTACTTATCCTAGTTCTGGTTGGTGTAGTTATTTACGCCAAGAAAAGATCCGAAACAATTAAAAAGCAGGAGACTCCATTTGGTAATACAGGATTGAAATTACATAAATCCTTCCTTTTAATAATATTGAATTCTACATTCCTTTTTTCGATTTTCAATCTAGATTTTTATTTGAAGTACCTTGTCAATCCAATGCAGTATCTTGGGATCCCACTAGCCGCAGTGGTAGCACCCTCAGATCAAAGGACCGAAATGCTTCTCTTTTGATGAACTTCGTAAAGGCACAAACAACTTTTCAGAGGCCAATGGCATCGGTTATGGAGGTTATGGCAAGGCAAGCTTATAAGTTTTATGCTTATACTTCATTATCAGTTTGTTCGATATGAGAATAGCTTTCTAGGCAATGTTGTTAAATCATTACCCATATCGTTGATTTGGATTTCATATCAGCATATTTCTTAAAACAAACACATATATATATATATATATATATATATGATTTAGGTATGAACTTATATGATTAAACTCTTTCAGGTTTACAGAGGAATCCTAGCCGATGGACAAATAGTAGCCATTAAAAGATCTCAGAGGGGATCAATGCAAGGCGGTCTTGAGTTCAAAACAGAGATTGAGCTTTTATCTAGAGTTCATCATAAGAATCCTTGATGGATCCCAAAGCTTTTCTCAAGCTCTTTTGTGTGCCTCCACTAGACATTTTCTCTCAATACGACAAACCTCTATACACAAAAAGAACGAAGAATTGTGATCCATAATGTGAGCTTCCTAATATAACTAAAATTTAATGAGCAACGAATAGTATTAAATTTCAAACACTCGGGTAATAAATTTGACCGTAAAAATAACAAAAAATGCCAGACAAACACCTAGAAAAGCGATAAAGTGCTGAGATATCCATTTTCTTCTTTGTGAATTTTGGATCTATATTTTCACTTTATGTTGCCCAATATATCAACGGTTCATGACGTGGCGCTTAAAAAATTTCAGCACTTCCGTGTCGTTTATGAGTTCGTTTAGCCTTTTCCATGATATATACTATAACAATGTATACAAAAAAAATTCTCCCAACATGAAAAATCCAAATAATCTAATTTCAGATAAAGGGTTCAGATGTATAAGAATTAGGTTCTAATTCCATGAATTTCAATCGGAAAACAGTCGGATTTTGATTAAACTTGTAATAAAAATAGGGGAATCATACAAAATTTTGATAAGCAAAAGAAACCCATAATTTTTTCATATACAAATTGAGATGAAAATTGAAGATGAGTTTGAAATTCTAACTTTCTCAATCATGCATGAATGAAGTAATACAAGAGGGAAAACCTTTGTGTTTTAGAAGTAATTGGAATTCAAAATTGAAAGATAAGTGAATGAAATACAGATTAAAGAGATCAAAGGAACTAGAAACTCACCTGAATCTGAATTCTAGAACAGAGAGAGAGAGAAAGAAAGAGAGGAAATAATGAAATAAAGAAAGAGAGGAAATAATTAATAAAAAATTAATAAAAAATTTGAAAAAGTTGGGGGTTTCAGTAATTACTAATAAAAATGGGGGTTTCAGTAATTACTAATTAAAGTGGGGGGTTTCAGTAATTATAAGTAAAAGTGGGGGGTTTTAGTAAACGTATTATCAGAAGTAGGGGAAAACTTAAGAGGATAAAAAAGTAATATTGAAAATATCAAAGTTAAATCAAACGTAGTTGGGGGTTTCAGTAATTACTAATTAAACTGGGGTAAAGGCATTATCAAAGTTGGGGGGTTTCAGTAATTCTCTCAGATCAAAAGTTTATAGTAATTAACATTCTCATGGAATCTCTATTAAACCAAGTAAGGTCTAAAAATCTTTCAAAAAGAAGTAAGGTCTAAAATATGTGCCTGTCATCTAAAATCTTTTGGTTAATTTTATTTCGATATAGTTGTTTTTGAAGGATATATTTCAATTTATCATGACCATCACGACTTTTGTTTCATAGATCACCATGACGACTTAGGTAGTTGGAGCTGACAGATGGAGACAACTATACAAGAGAACAATATAAACTATAAGGTTTGTTGTGATGAATAAGATTAACATGTAATTGTTAGGTAAAAACATTTTTAGTTTCTTTTTGCCAAACGCGCGCAGTTAAATTTTATTTTCGAAAAAGCGCTTTTATAAAATATTACCAAACAACAAAATTTGACTTTTATGAAGCACTGAAAATTAAGCGCTTAAAGAAAAGCAACTGCAATTAGAATCCGTTTATCCAAATGAGGCCTAAGAAAACGGCTAGGTACGTAAAATTGAGAAAGGAAAGAATATTAACCATAAAATGGACTAGATTCAGTAGGTTGTTTTTCGGATTTTTGTGGCCAATGAGAACACACAAAAAGGGTATTAGCATTTATGTTGAATAAATAGATAGATTTATTGAAGTTTTTAAAGATTTTTCTTGGCCAAGTTTCTTTTGCTATGAATAATATATTTAGGCAGAATAATATATTTAGGCAGAATAATAGTATATTGTATGTTTTTTTTTTTTTGTTAAGGTAGTATATTGTATGGTAGAAGCCTCTGTCTAGTAGCCTTTGTAATATAAAGAAGAGTATATGTTTTCGTCAAGTCAAAAAAAAAAAAATTGAGACACATCTCATGTTCGCATTATTTTTATTTCTCAGTTTAAAATAATATTATTATTTACAAAATTTATTTTATTAAGCGTGTTGTTTATATTAAACTATGTATAGCATGCGCTTGTGGCACGAAACTAATAGTTGAATGCAATGAAAATGCGGTGCCATCACAATTCATCTTGTAGAATCCAACACCACAAATAGATATATACTCAGTGGGTTTTTTTGTTGAAGATATTCGAGGATTTTTTTTGAAGATATTCGTAGGGTTTGGACTAATGTAATATGCAACTTAAGATGTCATTATATAATGTGACTCTATGACCCTCAAAATAAAAATTTTGTAGACTTTCATCTCTTCACAATTTCTTCTGTATTCTCTAAATATTTTGATTATAGGACACTTGGTTACAACATTATTGCAAGAGAAGTGAGACACGAATATTTATGGAGAATTGATAAAATGTGATTGAAATTCTGAATTTAAATTTAATTTTCAGTTATGCGACAATTCAAAAACGTTGAAGTACCAGAGGCACCTATTTATCTATCTCGCTTAAGTCTTGTTCATATATTCTTATACCATTTTAGTTACATTTCTCACTCAAAACACGGTGTAAGTAGAGTGAATAATCTATTGTTGTATAATCTCTATCCATCTTCTCGGTTACTGAAATTGAAACTTTCACCCATAAGGTTGCACATGTGTTTTGTCAAAAGTGCAAAACACAAATCTGCAAATTGAAATTTGAAATTTTGGTCTCAGCCCGCCCCACACTGGATTTGCTCTCAGTCACCCCTAATGTTAGGGGTGACTGAAGCAGTCGGTTGGGGCTCCACCCAAATCGATTTTGGCCTCAGTCCGACCCACACTGGAGTTGCTTTAACAACACCACGAAAATCCGTAAGGTTTTGAAAATAAAAGTCTAAAGGTTTGATCCTTCTCTAGCCACCTGTATTGTCTTTAATAATGCGCTCTATTATGTTCAAGTCCCTCCCAAGCAATGAACCCATTTAGCAAGACTGTTCACTAGTATGACCCAATACTATAAAGAGCGAGGCGTTCTCACAGGTAGGAAACATGATGAATTTAAATTCACTAGCTGATCATTTGCAGAGCAGAGCCACTAGTGGGCTCCATCGGGCTGCAACTCCGGTCGAAATGCAATAATAAGAGTAAGTAGTACGACAAATCATGAGAAGAGTTGTAGATAGATGGCAAAATCTGGGATAGTATAATACTTCAATCAAGACGTAACAAGTTCGAATTTGACTATCCGTTTTATTAGTTCTAATTTTCAGCCCGTGGCTTAATTAATTTCTGGCTCCACCTCTGTTGAAGAGGTTAACCTTTATGAACCAAAAACAACTAAATAAGGTGTTCATAGTTGTGTGTTCTCGTATAATGATAACTTCCTTTGGCATATGTGTATACATCATTTTTCCATTGATAAAAAAAACATATTTTTCATAGTTTCCTGCATGTTGGTTACCATCGGCTCAAAATATTTTTTTTGTAACAACCAAAGTTATCAAGAATTTTCATGGGATCAATTTCACTACTCAAAAAAATTTCCTTTTCAACAATCATTTTGCTTCATCTATACCTCATTTGAGCCTCAGTCTTGGGTTGCATTATTGATGCTATTTTATAACTAAACCGATAAGAAGATAATTGAAGCAGAAATGTTGGGGTTTTCCTATCTCTGATGGCATTTTCCAGCAGATTTACGACTCTCTTCCTCTCATGTTGAGATCAATAAGAGGTTGATCATATTGTTTTCTCTTGTTAATTACACCCGCTTCCCCATGAAGGAGTTGAAGGAGATGTCCTTCGACCAAGATGGCAATGCGAGCAATATGTCGGCTAGGACAATTAATGAAGAAGATCATCAAATCCGATTGATTTAGGGGTCATAGCGTTTAGCTAGAAACCAACTACGATCGTCGAATTACGAAGTAATTCGCGGCTAACTTCGATCGGATCCTACATCGGGTTACACATAAGAATGGGTATTTAATCGGATGATATGACTAGTGGGAGTGTGATATAACATTGGGAATGTCCCATAAACATATCTCACAGGCCTAAATAGAATTTGGGCAAAAGATAGCAAAAAGGCCCGAAATAAGGGTTTTGGGCCTAGGCCGATTCGGGCACTTTTAGGGCTCGGATTGGGCTGATTTTTGGAGGGACGTTTCCTTATGTTATGAGCATTAAATATGCCAATTTTGGTTGGGTTTGGACGTCATATATTTAGGGAATTGAGAAAATATCAACTAGTTGCTATTTTTGACTATTTCCCTAAATCTTATTCTAAAAGGTGTTTTAGGAAACTTAAAAGGAGGTGGATTCTTATTAGGGTTCTATATAAACACTCTTAGGGCAGAGAATAAGGTGTGGAATTTCTCTCTAAGCTTTCTTACTCTACCGCATCAAGTAGAGAGGAGAAAGTGAGCTAATTCCCAAGCTAGCTTCTAGTCAAGCAAGAAGAAGGTCTTCTTATTATCAAACCACCATTGGAGTGCTAGCGAGCTTTCAAGGAGGGAGATTAAATACACTATTCGGTGTCCCAAGTAGAGGAGCTACGTTTGAAGCTCTTGGTCTTCTTTAATCTATACAACTAGTTCAAGGGAAATAACGATTAAGGTAATCTACTATCTTCTTATTGGTTAATTACTAGTTTTGCATGATGATCTTGGGGATACTAGTGTTAGACATTAGATGTCGTTATCCGCTATAAACACTAGTATAAGGGTATAATTCCCTTCAGTGGCGTCAGAGCCTCTTGCAATTAACTAGTTTTTGCTAAGAATCGAACTAATTGATATTTGATATGCTTGATAGTTTGATAGATTGAGTTTATAAAGTATTTTAAAAGTGTTTTAAAAGTACTTCAAACTCATAATTTGATTACAATGAATATGATTCAACTAGTTTTTCAAATTAAAATCAAAATTGATGATTGAAAGTATTTCAAAACATTGAATTTCATTGATTTTGAATTGGTTTTCAAAAATGTTCTTGAAAAAGTTTCAAAAACCTAGAATTTTGATCCAAAATTGTTTGATTAAAAAAGTTGTTTTTGAGTTTCAGGAAACTCCCAAAAACAAAAATTTGGAATTATTCTACAAGAATTGTTTTTGAGTTTTAAGAAACTCCCAAAAACAAAGTTTGGAAATTTTAAAAAATTTCTAAAAGTTTTGAACAATTTTGGAAGTGTTCTAAAAGGATTTCAAAATTTAGAAAGAGTTTAAAATTTGGAAGTTAGCAAATAGAGATTTGCAACAAAAAAAAAAAAAATGAAAACTAGGGTTTTGGAAACCCTAGTGTCCGGCCAGGAAGCTTCCTGGCCGGACAGAAGCTGCTGGTCGCGTCCACTGGACGCGTCCAGAGCAGTTGCTGAGACGCGTCCAGCAACTGCGACCAGAATGCTACTGGACGCGTCTTAGAGACGCGTCCAGAGCAGCTGGGACGCGTCTTCGAGACGCGTCCAGGTCGAGTCTAGGACTCGACCACCAGCTGTGATGGAAGCATCTGGACGCGTCTTGGAGACGCGTCCAGAGCAGCTAGGACGCGTCTAGGACGCGACCAGAAGCTGCACTGGTAGCTTCCTGGACGCATCTAGGACGCGTCCAGAGCTCTCGACCAGACGCGTCTTGGAGATGCGTTTGGGAGGTTCTGGGTGTCTCGGACTAGGTCCGAGACACCTAGTGCTGGTTCGGTCCAGCACCAGACGCGTCTGGTACATGGACTAGCGTCCTGGCTCCGGCCAGGACGAGACCAGGCCTTGACAGGTCTCTGATGGGTCATGAAAATGTCCCATCTAAGTCGTTTAATTTAGCCAAGTTAGTCGGTTTCGAGTCTTTATTGTAATAAAATGGTTGGTTTTCTTGATTAGGTATCTTTTGCAGAGTTAGGTGTGAAAAACGGTTAAAAACGAGGAAAAGATGCATAAAGGGTATTTTGGTCATTTGGAGTCAAGGAAATTCTGGTAATTTGGCCAAGGTCAGTGCGTGGTTGAGAAGTAGAGGTCGTGACGAGTCCATAGGAGAAAACAGAAATCAAATCGGAGTCCGGATGAGTGAAATATGCAAAGTCAAAGATGGGTCAAATTCTGTTGACCAGGTGGGATACATTCGGTGCAAATTCGGGCGTGCGGGATTCTGCGGGACACGTGTCGAAGGGCGGAGGCCGGTGCATCTAAATCCCGTGTTTTCGCTAAGCAGCGAAATGGACCCTATAGGCCTGATCCGGTGGAGCGCGCTGCAACTTAACTTGGTGGTCCCGATCCAATATTTTAATCTCAGCCTCTCCCTTCCGCGTTTTTGAGATCGGACGGCTGCTGTGCATCTGGCCCTTTTATTGGTGCTCCCGTGTTACCCGAAGCTACTTAGAACCGTGCTCCCAGACGCGTGTCACCTTACCAACACTCCAGATCCGCGCGTCATCTAATCCGACGGCTCCTATTTTACCCGCAACTTAACTCCATGCATCTGGCTATATCCAATCATCCGAATTTCCAACATAAAACCCTAGCCGCCAGCCCAACTAGGGTTTTATCCTTTTAAACCTTTCTATTTACCCTTTTAACCCTCATCTTCACACCTTTTACCATTTGACCCAACCAAAACCCTAACCCAACTCTATAAATAAATCTCTTGCTCCTCCATTAAAAGCTAGACTTAAAATCCCTCTCAAAAGGCTTCCTTCTCTAATTTCTAAGCGCCACTTCCCCTCCCCTCTTAGCCTCTCTCTCCTCTTTTAGCCTCCTTTTCTCTCTACCTCTTCTAAACTAAAAACCCTAGCCCCCCATTCTTTTCTTCTACTTTCTCTACCACCTTCATCTCTTCTCTACATTTTCTTTCTACTTCTAATTTCTTCTTCTAACCTTCTAATTTCTCCATACCTTCTTCTCTAACATCTCTTCTTCTTCTTCTTCTTCTTCTTCTATCTCACTTCTAAATTTCTCTTCTTTTATCTTCTAATAAGCTATTATTTGGAGTTTTGGGTAATATTCTTGAGACATTTGGAGCTAACATTGGACATCAAAATGGAGATACATGGGAATATGAATTTTGAACATTCTTAGTGATTTCTTTCCATTAATCTTTTGTAATTCCATTTACTTTATAAATTCAATGATTATTACTTTAGATTCCATGAGTAGCTAAATTTGTATCTAGGGTATAGAGGAAACCCATATTTGGGCTTATTTTGAGATATGTTATAAATCAATGAATCCTTATATTGAGCTTCAATGCCTATTGATTGTCATTTCATGTTGATTCTAAAACCTTATTATCATTCATGCATTATAATTAGATATTTCATGCTTTTATTGAATTATTAGATGAGATATGCCTTTTAGATAATGAATGATAGTGTAGGAATTTAGTTTTATATGATATATAATCATATATTCTTGATTTTGAATTGTGTTATTAAAGAATATTATCCGAAACCTAATTAGTTCATTAAGCTAGGTTTTGAGTTATAAACAAAAAGTGATTTGTTGATTGAATGCTTGTCTTAAGTAGTCCATTTATGTGGTGAAATCAAAATCCCTAGATCCTTTTTCTCATCTTGATTTCATTCTTATTAGTCTATTAGTATTGGTTTCTTTCTTTAAGTAGTTTCCAAATCAAACCAAAAATTTGAAGGGGGTTTTTAATTCGAAATTTAGGTAAAATAGCTTGTCCTTTGGAACGATACTCGATCTTATTTTAAATACTATAACTTGACCCCTACACTTGGGGAAAGACCTAATTTTAGGCCTATCAGCCTCGGCCAGGACATGCCGGCCCTATGGGCCGTGCTATGTCCGGACCTTGTCCGAGCCCTTTTGTGGGCTTGGGCCGGGACTTGTCTAGGACTTATCCCAGGCTTTTTCGAGGCTTTTCGAACCACGAATAGGGACCATCATTCGAGTGGGAGTTTTTGCCAAATTTTCTTCCGATTCCAACCAAATAATTCCAAAATAAATCCGGGCCATCCAGAAGGCCAAAACGGATTTCTCTTTATATTGATTTATGAAATCATTACGAATCAAACCAATATTTTTCCGAAATAGACCCGGGCTTTTAAAACCCAAAAATGGAGTTTTTCTTGAAGTTGATTTTAGAAATCATAAAAGACAAAACTGGAACGCACCGTTAGTCGAATTCTTCGAATTTAGACTTAGGTTCGTAATGTGACATGTGATGTCGACAAAGTGTCTCCCAAGATAATCATGCATATATAATTCTTAGCCTTAATATATTATATGAATGCATGTGATGTGAATGCGGGAAACTAGCATGGCCATAGATTTATTTCTATATTCTTGTTTTAAGCACGGATGGGTGCATATTTGTAATTAATTTTAATTTCAAGTTTATACGATCTGCGAATCGTTAAAGTCTTGTAATTAGAGTTTAGGGTCTATGAGTCCATTGAAGAAACTCAAGGAAGGAATCCAAAGGCGAGTGGGAGAAATCAATGGAGGTTCAAAGATGGAGATCTAGACGAACCGAAAGGCGAAACAAGAAGCAAACCAAAGGAGATTAGATCTTCTAGGTTAGGGGCCATACTAGGATCCATGTCTGCTTGATTTATTTTCTCGCGCGCATTTACTTACTTATTTACGCTTTATGTCGTGGATGTTAGTTAGGATAAATAGTTCACTATAACAAACGCCAGATTAGCGTAAAAATCCCCCCCCCCCAAAAAAAACGTAATCTTGAGTAATCGCCTATCCAGATTAAGACACTCGTTGCGCCCTTTGTTCGAGGACGGTGGGTCGGCCTTCGCAGAGTACCTCCTCTAGCTTGGGACAATGCGGATAGGTCTATAGAAGAGGCCTACACGTCTAAATGGTTCTACTCAACGAGATCAGCAAGAGAGTCTTGGATACTCGAGGCAAAAGGATAGATTAGTCATTGATTAATGAAATCTATCAACCAAGAGTCATAAGGTATGATCAGGGAAGTAGTTCACTCACCCGGAACGACGGAGTCAAAGGGTAGGGCCTTCGTCCGCTTTACTCCGAAGAACTGAGATCTTGGAATCACTTATTCAATCGGGGACGATTTTTATTGAATAATGTGGGAAAACTAAGTTTTTCAAAATGATAACGAGTTTTAAAACTTTGCCATTTCTTTTATGTAGTTCAAAGATGACAAATTTTTTTTTCAACTTCCGCTCACTTCTCGACAAGGAGAAGCTGAATGAGCACGACTTCCTTGACTGGGAGAGGAACCTGGGAATAGTTCTCAGGATGGAAGGAAAGCAACATGCACTAGAAACTCCAATTCCTCTATTAGATGATAATTCGACTAAAGAAGAGATAGATGAAGAAAGGAGTGTGCGGAAAAAGGCAGAGCCTGTAACTTGCTTAATGCTAGCAACCATGGAACCGACTCTGCAAGAGCAGTTCATAGACATGGATGCTTACTCCATGATACGACAACTTCGGAAAATGTTCCAGAAACAGTCGAGATTGGAGAGGTTTGAAACCTCTAAAGCAATTATGGACATGCGCCTTGAAAAGGGAAAACCAGTTGGGCCTCATGTTCGTCAAATGATCAGGCTCATGGGCAAGCTGGCTAAACTAGGTTTCCCTTATAGCCAACAGACGGCTACCGACACTATCCTTCACTCCCTCCATAGTGGTTTTAATCAGTTTAAGATGAACTACAACATGAATGGATGGGATAAAACGTTGGAGGAACTTCATTCTATGCTTCTAACAGCCGAAAAGGACGTCGCTATAGTGGAGACTAAGAAGGACGTTCTTATGGTACAAAAGGACAAAGGGTTTAAGAAAGGTGGAAAACAGAAGAAGAAAACCGCGTCAAAAGGGAAAGGCAAACGGGTTGCCAAACCTAAAGACAAAGGTCCTCCTCCTGACACCAAATGTTTCTACTGTGATGGCAAGGGCCACTGGAAAAGAAACTGCCCTAAATTCTTGGAGGTCAAGAAGAATGGAACAGTGGCTTCCAATTCAGGTATAAACAGTTAACTCATCAAATACTGTAAAATTCCCAAACCTTGGTATGTGATACCTAAAATTGCCATATCATTGTGAATGGACAGGTGCAACTGGGAACTGAGTATTTGGCTAAGGAAGACAAGATCCAAGAGGGAGCAGAAGCCTCGACTGCTAAGGATGCTGAAAGGAGGTGTCCTTCGACCAAAATGGCAATGCGAGCAATTTGTCGGATAGGACAATTGATGTGGAAGATCATCAAGTCCGATTGATTTAGGGATCGTAGAGTTGTAGCTAGAGACCAACTACGATCGTCGAATTACGAAGTAATTCGCGGCTAACTTCGATCGGATCCTACAACGGGTTACACATAAGAGTGACAAATTGATCTAGGATATGACTAGTGGGAGTGAGATATAATCATGGGAGTGTCCCATAAACATATCTCATAGGCCTAAAAAGGAATTAGGCAAAGATAGTACAAAAAGGCCAAAAATAGGGTTTTTGGGCCTAGACCGGTTCGGGTACTTCTAGGACTCGGATTGGGCTGAATTTTGGAGGGTTAGTTGCTGATATAATAAACATCATATCTGCCAAGTTTCGTGGTGTTTGGACACCTCCTCCTTAGGGAATTGAGAAAATATCAATAGTTGCTATTTTCGACTATTTCCCTAAATCTTATTCTAAAGGGTGTTTTAGGAAACCTAAAAGGAGGTGGATTCTTATTAGGGTTCTATATAAACACTCTTAGGACAGAGAATAAGGTGTGGAATTTCTCTCTAAGCTTTCTTACTCTACCACATCAAGTAGAGAGGAGAAAGTGAGTTAATTCCCATTAACTATCTATCTAGTCAAAGAAGAAGGTGTTCTTCTTTCCAACCACCATTGGTGTGCTAGCTATACAACAAGGTGGGAGATCAAGTTGATTACTCGTGTCCCAAGTAGAGGAGCTACACTTGAAGCTCTTGGTCTTCTTTAATCAATTCAATTAGTTCGAGGGAAAAGCGATTAAGGTAATCTACTATCTCCATTAGTTTAATTACTAGTTTTGCATGTGATCCTGGGAATACTAGTGTAGACATTAGATGTCTTATTTCCGCTATAAACACTAGTAGAAGGGTTTAAATCCCTACAATAACAATTTAGGCAAAAAATTTGGAGTATCACAATTAGGATATTTAAAAGTGCTTAAATACAAAAGGGACTCTTAGGGTGCATTTTTAGTTCTGACCGTAGTCAATAAATTTACCTTATATTTCGTTGGTTTACTTATCTTTGAATATGTGAAATAAAATAACCGTAGATGTGCATGATTTATGTGTCATTTCCTGTTAAATTAATGTATGAATTCATTATATGTTATTGTTGAGCATAAAAACTATATTGTATGATACGATGATTGGTTTGCATGAGTGATGTGGTGAGTTGGTTGGAAGTTTATGACTTTGGTGGTTGGTTCGACCATCTCTACCAAATGTTTGTTGCGGTGACCGACAGGTTCGCGTAACGCATACTGAGGTATGACATAGGTATGGAGCATATGGGGTCGGCACTAACACAAACGTAGCTTTGTGGACCTCACTCTTATGCAACGTGGGCTCTGGCAGAGTCTGGATGATGGATCTGATTTCTGTGGATAGACACCAACTTACCATAGCACTATTATCCAAGTTTTGAAAAAGCTCATTAGGGATGAAACTATTATTTAGGTGGCCCCACTAAATGGTTATGCAATATATTCATTTTGGGTAAATTAGAATAAAGAAGCATAAGATTAAGACGGCAAGAAAAAAACAAGGAAAAATGGAAATGAACGAAAATTTAGAACATAGATAACTTATTATTCATGAATTTATTTATCTTAAGCTTAAACTATATAAAATCTTTTATTTGAAATTGTAACTAAGAGTCTCTTCCCCGACTTATCACAAACACTCCAAATAGTTAAAATTAGTGTAGCGAGTTTAAGCATATATTTGACAATTAAAGCGACAAACACATTTTTCGCCCTCACATGTTCCAAGTCCCTGTTCATATTTGTTAGAGCAACCTTGGCTAACGAGGTGACACCCACCGTACATGTAACGAGGTCACACCTCGATTTTCAAATTGATTTCCATATTTCCTATGTTAAAGCTTGAATCGGAAATCTTTTGCCATGATCACATTGATTGTTATAGAAGCTTGAACCAAGAATTTTTTTTATCCATGATCAGGTGTTGATCTTTACAATTTTTTTTTCTCTATGTGTTAATTTGATTTGGGGATCTAAGGAAGTAGGGGAAATAAGATTTGGGTCATGTGGGGAAAGAAGATTTGGGTAATTTTGGGAATAACAGATTGGGCCCTTACAAATTAAAGGTGGAGTGACTTGATTTTGTAAAGGCACCCGAGTTTCCCACAACCAATCAAACACAGATTTTAAGATTGTAATCCAGACGGCTCAAAAACCCTAAATCCCTCCATCGATATACTTACAAAAAAAACTCTCTTAATACCTCCAGACGGCTCAAAAACCCTAAATCCCTCCATGGAAGTTCAGAGTTTCAACTTGAGGTTGAGGTTAGACGACATAAAAAAATTCGGGGAAGGGAATCAACCAAGAACACGCGATGGGATTCTGATTTATCCAGAAGGGCTAGACAAATTTAACGTGGTTGAGGTAGTAGGAAGGGTTTCCGACAGTGATGTTGTAATCGTAAATCACCCAAACTTTTTGGTGTACAGAGGTAAATTTCATTACAAAAAGGAGGATGTTCAGGTCTATGATAGATACTATCTCACACTGCAACAGTTTATTGTGCATCACCCTGACCTTCTATGGGATTCTTCACATCCCTCGGATATTTTAGTGAAATTCTTTGAAGATCTTTTTTACGCGTATACCTATTTGAGGAGGAAAGGGATGACACACGGGGACATCACTACCGAAAATATTGTTATTCTGAAATTAAACGACGGTTCATCACCACCTTTTACGGCCAAGTTTATCGGCCTCAAGAATGATGGAGATTCTAGTAAAGGTAACTGTTAGAACTTTGCCTAATCTTTTTTATTAAAAATAAATATTGATATATTGATAATGTTAAAAAAAATTTAGATCTCGAGGGTTTTGCGGCAGTCATCAGAGATTTGGTTGGCACTGAGAGACAGTCCAAAGAAGTATTAAACTTGCTTGAAAGATTTGAGTAAGTTTATTTGTTTTTTTTCTCTTTGTCGATCTATTATTAATAAATTATTAATATTGAATTTTTTTTTCAGACCTGTTAAAGGGAAGCACAAGAATGACATAGTCGATCTGTTTTTGGGTAGTCCTGTAGGTGTTTACAATCTTTTAAAACATCCTTTCTTTTATAGTAAGAAAACTTCCTTTAGTTTTCTTCTACGAACTGTAGATGCCATTGATGAATTGTTGAAAAGACAGTCTAATATCATTCAAGAGCTTGAAACCATAAATCAGACAGAAAAAGAGTATGATGATTGGGGTGCCAAACTAAAGACCGTGGAATTATCTAAAGCTGCCGAATCAGATAGAAATTATCCAAAGAATCCAATGTCATATCAGAATTACTATTGTTCGATGATTTGTCTCCTTAAGTTCTACCAGAACCTCAAAACTCATTACAGCAGATTTGTAACAGAAATCCCTGTAAGTATATTTTATTTTTTTATCTTCATTTCTTAATTTTTTATATACACGTTGCTTACAAAACTTTTATATTGCAGTATCTTTTTGGCATTGATGAATCTCGCAAAGAAAAAATGGGATTGGATAATGTGTTGAATACTATGAGGTTGAGGTTAGACGACATAAAATAATTCGGGGAAGGGAATCAATCAAGAACACGCGATGGGATTCTGATTTATCCAGAAGGGCTAGACAAATTTAACGTGGTTGAGGTAGTAGGAAGGGTTTCCGACAGTGATGTTGTAATCGTAAATCACCCAAACTTTTTGGTGTAGAGAGGTAAATTTCATTACAAAAATGAGGATGTTCATGTCTATGATAGATACTATCTCACACTGCAACAGTTTATTGTGCATCACCCTGACCTTCTATGGGATTCTTCACATCCCTCGGATATTTTAGTGAAATTCTTTGAAGATCTTTTTTACGCGTATACCTATTTGAGGAGGAAAGGGATGACACACAGGGACATCACTACCGAAAATATTGTTATTCTGAAATTAAACGACGGTTCATCACCACCTTTTACGGCCAAGTTTATCGGCCTCAAGAATGATGGAGATTCTAGTAAAGGTAACTGTTAGAACTTTGCCCAATCTTTTTTATTAAAAATAAATATTGATATATTGATAATGTTAAAAAAATTTAGATCTCGAGGGTTTTGCGGCAGTCATCAGAGATTTGGTTGGCACTGAGAGACAGTCCAAAGAAGTATTAAACTTGCTTGAAAGATTTGAGTAAGTTTATTTGTTTTTTTTTTCTCTTTGTCGATCTATTATTAATAAATTATTAATATTGAATTTTTTTTTTCAGACCTGTTAAAGGGAAGCACAAGAATGACATAGTCGATCTGTTTTTGGGTAGTCCTGTAGGTGTTTACAATCTTTTAAAACATCCTTTCTTTTATAGTAAGAAAACTTCCTTTAGTTTTCTTCTACGAACTGTAGATGCCATTGATGAATTGTTGAAAAGACAGTCTAATATCATTCAAGAGCTTGAAACCATAAATCAGACAGAAAAAGGGTATGATGATTGGGGTGCCAAACTAAAGACCGTGGAATTATCTAAAGCTGCCGAATCAGATAGAAATTATCCAAAGAATCCAATGTCATATCAGAATTACTATTGTTCGATGATTTGTCTCCTTAAGTTCTACCGGAACCTCAAAACTCATTACAGCAGATTTATAACAGAAATCCCTGTAAGTATATTTTATTTTTTTATCTTCATTTCTTAATTTTTTATATACACGTTGCTTACAAAACTTTTATATTGCAGTATCTTTTTGGCATTGATGAATCTCGCAAAGAAAAAATGGGATTGGATAATGTGTTGAATACTATGAGGTTGAGGTTAGACGACATTAAAAAATTCGGGGAAGGGAATCAATCAAGAACACGCGATGGGATTCTGATTTATCCAGAAGGGCTAGACAAATTTAACGTGGTTGAGGTAGTAGGAAGGGTTTCCGACAGTGATGTTGTAATCGTAAATCACCCAAACTTTTTGGTGTAGAGAGGTAAATTTCATTACAAAAAGGAGGATGTTCATGTCTATGATAGATACTATCTCACACTGCAACAGTTTATTGTGCATCACCCTGACCTTCTATGGGATTCTTCACATCCCTCGGATATTTTAGTGAAATTCTTTGAAGATCTTTTTTACGCGTATACCTATTTGAGGAGGAAAGGGATGACACACGGGGACATCACTACCGAAAATATTGTTATTCTGAAATTAAACGACGGTTCATCACCACCTTTTACGGCCAAGTTTATCGGCCTCAAGAATGATGGAGATTCTAGTAAAGGTAACTGTTAGAACTTTGCCTAATCTTTTTTATTAAAAATAAATATTGATATATTGATAATGTTAAAAAAAATTTAGATCTCGAGGGTTTTGCGGCAGTCATCAGAGATTTGGTTGGCACTGAGAGACAGTCCAAAGAAGTATTAAACTTGCTTGAAAGATTTGAGTAAGTTTATTTGTTTTTTTTTTCTCTTTGTCGATCTATTATTAATAAATTATTAATATTGAATTTTTTTTTCAGACCTGTTAAAGGGAAGCACAAGAATGACATAGTCGATCTGTTTTTGAGTAGTCCTGTAGGTGTTTACAATCTTTTAAAACATCCTTTCTTTTATAGTAAGAAAACTTCCTTTAGTTTTCTTCTACGAACTGTAGATGCCATTGATGAATTGTTGAAAAGACAGTCTAATATCATTCAAGAGCTTGAAACCATAAATCAGACAGAAAAAGGGTATGATGATTGGGGTGCCAAACTAAAGACCGTGGAATTATCTAAAGCTGCCGAATCAGATAGAAATTATCCAAAGAATCCAATGTCATATCAGAATTACTATTGTTCGATGATTTGTCTCCTTAAGTTCTACCGGAACCTCAAAACTCATTACAGCAGATTTGTAACAGAAATCCCTGTAAGTATATTTTATTTTTTTATCTTCATTTCTTAATTTTTTATATACACGTTGCTTACAAAACTTTTATATTGCAGTATCTTTTTGGCATTGATGAATCTCGCAAAGAAAAAATGGGATTGGATAATGTGTTGAATACTATGAGGTTGAGGTTAGACGACATTAAAAAATTCGGGGAAGGGAATCAATCAAGAACACGCGATGGGATTCTGATTTATCCAGAACGGCTAGACAAATTTAACGTGGTTGAGGTAGTAGGAAGGGTTTCCGACAGTGATGTTGTAATCCTAAATCACCCAAACTTTTTGGTGTAGAGAGGTAAATTTCATTACAAAAAGGAGGATGTTCATGTCTATGATAGATACTATCTCACACTGCAACAGTTTATTGTGCATCACCCTGACCTTCTATGGGATTCTTCACATCCCTCGGATATTTTAGTGAAATTCTTTGAAGATCTTTTTTACGCGTATACCTATTTGAGGAGGAAAGGGATGACACACGGGGACATCACTACCGAAAATATTGTTATTCTGAAATTAAACGACGGTTCATCACCACCTTTTACGGCCAAGTTTATCGGCCTCAAGAATGATGGAGATTCTAGTAAAGGTAACTGTTAGAACTTTGCCTAATCTTTTTTATTAAAAATAAATATTGATATATTGATAATGTTAAAAAAAAATTAGATCTCGAGGGTTTTGCGGCAGTCATCAGAGATTTGGTTGGCACTGAGAGACAGTCCAAAGAAGTATTAAACTTGCTTGAAAGATTTGAGTAAGTTTATTTGTTTTTTTTTTCTCTTTGTCGATCTATTATTAATAAATTATTAATATTGAATTTTTTTTTCAGACCTGTTAAAGGGAAGCACAAGAATGACATAGTCGATCTGTTTTTGGGTAGTCCTGTAGGTGTTTACAATCTTTTAAAACATCCTTTCTTTTATAGTAAGAAAACTTCCTTTAGTTTTCTTCTACGAACTGTAGATGCCATTGATGAATTGTTGAAAAGACAGTCTAATATCATTCAAGAGCTTGAAACCATAAATCAGACAGAAAAAGGGTATGATGATTGGGGTGCCAAACTAAAGACCGTGGAATTATCTAAAGCTGCCGAATCAGATAGAAATTATCCAAAGAATCCAATGTCATATCAGAATTACTATTGTTCGATGATTTGTCTCCTCAAGTTCTACCGGAACCTCAAAACTCATTACAGCAGATTTGTAACAGAAATCCCTGTAAGTATATTTTATTTTTTTATCTTCATTTCTTAATTTTTTATATACACGTTGCTTACAAAACTTTTATATTGCAGTATCTTTTTGGGATTGATGAATCTCGCAAAGAAAAAATGGGATTGGATAATGTGTTGAATACTATGAGGTTGAGGTTAGACGACATAAAATAATTCGGGGAAGGGAATCAATCAAGAACACGCGATGGGATTCTGATTTATCCAGAAGGGCTAGACAAATTTAACGTGGTTGAGGTAGTAGGAAGGGTTTCCGACAGTGATGTTGTAATCGTAAATCACCCAAACTTTTTGGTGTAGAGAGGTAAATTTCATTACAAAAAGGAGGATGTTCATGTCTATGATAGATACTATCTCACACTGCAACAGTTTATTGTGCATCACCCTGACCTTCTATGGGATTCTTCACATCCCTCGGATATTTTAGTGAAATTCTTTGAAGATCTTTTTTACGCGTATACCTATTTGAGGAGGAAAGGGATGACACACGGGGACATCACTACCGAAAATATTGTTATTCTGAAATTAAACGACGGTTCATCACCACCTTTTACGGCCAAGTTTATCGGCCTCAAGAATGATGGAGATTCTAGTAAAGGTAACTGTTAGAACTTTGCCTAATCTTTTTTATTAAAAATAAATATTGATATATTGATAATGTTAAAAAAAATTTAGATCTCGAGGGTTTTGCGGCAGTCATCAGAGATTTGGTTGGCACTGAGAGACAGTCCAAAGAAGTATTAAACTTGCTTGAAAGATTTGAGTAAGTTTATTTGTTTTTTTTTTCTCTTTGTCGATCTATTATTAATAAATTATTAATATTGAATTTTTTTTCAGACCTGTTAAAGGGAAGCACAAGAATGACATAGTCGATCTGTTTTTGGGTAGTCCTGTAGGTGTTTACAATCTTTTAAAACATCCTTTCTTTTATAGTAAGAAAACTTCCTTTAGTTTTCTTCTACGAACTGTAGATGCCATTGATGAATTGTTGAAAAGACAGTCTAATATCATTCAAGAGCTTGAAACCATAAATCAGACAGAAAAAGGGTATGATGATTGGGGTGCCAAACTAAAGACCGTGGAATTATCTAAAGCTGCCGAATCAGATAGAAATTATCCAAAGAATCCAATGTCATATCAGAATTACTTTTGTTCGATGATTTGTCTCCTTAAGTTCTACCGGAACCTCAAAACTCATTACAGCAGATTTGTAACAGAAATCCCTGTAAGTATATTTTATTTTTTTATCTTCATTTCTTAATTTTTTATATACACGTTGCTTACAAAACTTTTATATTGCAGTATCTTTTTGGCATTGATGAATCTCGCAAAGAAAAAATGGGATTGGATAATGTGTTGAATACTATGAGGCGGTGCCACCCCAATCTTTTGATTGATCTATACATTTTGTTGAGTAAGTATCCAACTGAGTTGAAATCGTTCATAGTAGATAATAACTATGTTGGAGACTTTTTGATGCTCTTGAAGCAAGGTTCCATGACCCCAGACTACTGATACTTTTGAAGCAAGGTTCCATGATCCCTAGAGCTTATTAACAGAACTTGAGTACTCAAAGAGAGATTAGTAAATAGTAATATACATTTTTGAAACAAATATGGTTTTGTCCATATTAGACTATGCTTGATATTCTGTAATATTATGAGAATAGTCCAATTTATGCTTTGGTATTCCCTTTTCAAGTGCAAATATACAACTCAATTTGCAGTTTGTCAATATGGGTTTGGCAGAAGTTGGTGCGAAATGTATATCATGTTTAAAACTACAAACAATCAATGTCGAAATTTGTATTCCAAGACATAATTGTAACACAACAAAAATACTTAAACAGATAATCCAGTATTCAAAAGAAATGTACAATACAAATAGGATACAAAAAATTGAAGCAATATTCATGCATTTTCCAGGCAGTCCTATCACCATGAGGAGCTCTTCCTTTATAGAAAACAAGTGTTCTCTTCATCCCAATCAAAGTCGAATTTGATTTAATTGTTCGATCCTTCCCAGTAGCTTTCCAATAACCAGCTTCAGTTGCCCTATTAGAACGACGACCATTCGGATTCTTAGGATCAAGGGCACAAAAAAAGAACCACTCCATATCCTTCGATTTAACCACCGATAACCCTAAAATTAAAACACAGTTAAAACCCTAAAAATTGAACCTTTATACTTAAAACAAGCTTATTAAAGAAAAGATCATAAACCCATATCATAATTCTAGATTAGTAACAAAACCCCCATATTAAAAACCAAAAATTATAGAGAGAAAATAGAGAATTGAGAAAAGAAAGAACTTACTAGGTAAATCCCATGGCTCCCACTTGCAAACATCAATTTCACGAATCACTTCAACTTCAGATTCTTTACCATTGATCTTCAACCGAAGATAATGATTCACAGCCATCTTCTCTCTCTCACCTTGGGGAGGAAGACCCAAACAAACAAATATAATAGAAGATAAAACCCTAAAACTATAAGACTAATTAACTTACTACACAATCAATTCCAAGACCAAAACCCTAAATCAATGGAACAAAGACTTGATCTTGTCCTGATCGAGTTAAGAATCAACAAAAGTTTTTATGTTTCTCTCTCTCTCGTCCAAAATGAAAGTGAATATTTGTAGAAGAAGCTTCTTTCTGAAAAGTCGACTTCACCAAGTGGATGGACCAATTTGTAAGAGTACCCCTGTACTTTGTTTTAATATCAATAATACCACTCATTATCCAGAGGACTGAGAAATGAGCTTAGTGAAGGATAAAGGGGTAATTTGGGGATAATAAGAAAAAAGACATCATGACACATCAGATTAATGATGTCACTCTTTTCTTAAATCTGGGACCCATACACGGTCCAGTTAAACCGTGTGTGAATCGTGGAGTTTTGTTGGAACCGTGGATTAGGGCAATTTGACTCATCCTAACCCAAGGCCAGGGACAATGTCACGTGATAACCATGACCCTTTAACAGACCCGACGTTATTTTGTCTCCTTCGCGTTGTTAAGAATATTGTTATGCCCCCTTTGGGTGCAACGGTTAGACACCTTTCTTAAGTCCAAGGAGTCCTGGGTCGAATTCTCAAAAAGAAAAATGTATATATATATATATATGTCGGACTTTAAGCTTCTTTCATCAATGGTTTAACTGAGGCGGTTATCGTGCTTATCATTCTAAAAAAATACACGTGGAGCATGGAAGATGAATGGACAGTAAATTTGTCAGATATGTTCATCGCATCGCATGGACAGTTTTATCTGGTGGCGTTAGAACAAAAGAAACATAACGTTATGGTCTTAAAGCCTAGAATGTGAATGAACTAGACAAGAAGATTTTTGGCAATTAGTTTCTTGATAAAAGTAAGCAAATTATCTAAAACTATATGATATTTGGCAATACAACTATTCTACACAAGCAACAACTGCATAGAAAAATATGATTGTGATGATAGAGGGTGTAACGGAAAAGGAAGATGTTATTCGACGGGTAATGAAATAACTATTTGAATATGAAAAGATCCACGGGTACCTATAATAAGGGGATTCAATAAGAACCACAACAAGAATTGGGAAGGGTCACTTTTAACGATATTTTAGCATAGGCAGTACTAAAATTGCCTATTCTCCCACCAAAAAATGAGGATTACATAGACCTTAAGTGAGAATGAAGCATTCTCAATGAAATCTCTATATCAATCAATAATTGTAGGGAGACCTTCGACGTGATACCTTCATGGCGATGCATATGATTTTTCTTAGACGAGATTCTGGACTAGAAGAAATATGAGCAAGAGTCCAATGTTTCATGTGGAGATTTCTGCATATTGTGTTGCCGATAAGAGCAAATTCACTAAAGACTGCCTAGTATGTTGGGAATTAACATGAAAACACCATCGATCATCTATTCGTTTGTTGAAGGTTCAGAAAAAGTTTATGGTTCTTATCCCCACTAGGAATGAGATCCCCACCAAACCTAACTGTTTTTGCCATGGGCAAAGAGTTGTTTCAACATATATAATTGGGATCTAAAAGGCTCCCATCTGTGAGAACTATCACTTTGATAGTTCTATAAAGACCGAACTTGAAAAACAAAGAGAAAGACTGCTAGGAAAGTAAAGAAGATGTAGAGATTAATTCTTCTCTGTTGTATTGATTACATTGGGGTTTACATGTATTTATAGTAATAGAAAACATAATTAGGGTAAATCTATGATAACATACAATAAAGATTTATGCTAATCTAAATTACAAAGAGGAGGTGGAACCGGTGGGACCGGCTGCTAGACCCGACCGGATCGGTCGTGTGTGGCATATGGATCGGGTGGCCGATCCATATCCATTACTCTAACACTCCCCCTCAAGTTGGAGCCGGAATGTTAATGAGACCCAACTTGCCAATAGTATTGCGGAAGGCTTCTGCACCAAGTGGCTTTGTAAAGATGTCTGCGAGTTGTTCTGAAGAGGGAGTGAATTGCGGAGAGATTAACTTGCCTTTAATCTTCTCACGAACCAAGTGGTAGTCAATTTCTATATGCTTGGTCCGTTCGTGAAAAACCGGATTTTCTGCAATGTGAATTGCAGCTTTATTGTCACAATGTACTGGCATAGGAGAAGAATGATTAATGCCGAGATCAAAGAGAAGTGACTTGAGCCATTGAAGCTCACAAGTCAGAGTAGCAAGGGCCCGATATTCGGCTTCCGCAGAAGATCGGGCAATTGTGTGTTGCTTTTTAGATTTCCAAGAAAGCGGACTTGAACCAAGCATGGTGACATAACCCGTGGTAGAACGACGGGTTGTCGGGCATCCAACCCAATCAGAGTCACAAAACCCGGAGATAAGTAACTTGCCAGAGGAAGACAAAAGAATGCCTTTCCGTATGGAGCCTTTAAGATAGCGAAGAACGCGGTAAGCGGCGTCTAAGTGAGCGGAGCGTGGGTCCTGCATGAATTGACTAAGACTATTAACAGCATAAGTGATATCAGGACGAGTGACTGTTAAGTAGATAAGACGGCCAATGAGACGGCGATACACGGAAGGATCCTGGACCATCGGTGGGACCAAGTTTTAATTTTTGATCCATGGGAAATGGTGAAGTCTTGGAGGCCGTGAAACCAGAATCTTTGAGGATGTCGACAATATATTTCCGTTGACAGAGAAATATACCTTTGGAAGAGCGAGAGACCTCAATCCCTAAAAAATATTGAAGGCGGCCAAGATCTTTCATGGAAAAGGCCGATCGTAGGAAACTTTTGAGAGAGGAAATTGCAGCATCATTATTTCCTGTAATGATGATGTCATCAACGTAGACCAGCACATATAATGCGGTGGACGAATTTTGATAAGTAAAAAGTGAGTAGTCAGACAGTGATTGAACAAAGCCCCGTTTGAGAAGAACGGATGAAAACTTGGAAAACCATTGACGGGATGCCTGTTTGAGTCCGTAAAGGGATTTGTGAAGGCGACAGACCCTTGTTTCCCCTTTAGGAGAAAATCCAGGTGGCAGTTTCATGAACACTTCTTCATCCAAGTCTCCCTAGAGGAAAGCGTTGTTAACATCAAGTTGATGAAGGGACCAACCTTTGACGGCTGCGATAGAGAGAAGTACACGGACGGTGACTAATTTTGCGACTGGAGCAAAAGTGTCATTGTAATCAAGTCCTTCGACCTGGGTGTATCCCTTCGCGACTAGACGGGCTTTATACTGTTCAATGGACCCATCGGCCCGAAATTTGATTTTATAGACCCATTTACATCTAATGGGTTTCTTACCGTTGGGAAGATGAGTTAGAGTCCAAGTTTTATTTGATTCGAGAGCCTTGATCTCATTAGCCATTGCTTCTCTCTAATGAGGTGAAGTCATGGCCTGAGTGAAGGAGGTAGGTTCGGAATGAGACAGGACTGATGTTAAGAAGATTTTATGAGAAGGAGAAAAGGAGTTGACGGATAAAAAATCAGTGAGTGGGTAAAAAGTATCTGATTTTGAATGCAAAAACGGGAAGGAAACATTGTTACAATCGTAATCCGCAAGATGAGTCGGGGGTCGTCGATTGCGAACCGGTCGGTCTAATGTATCAATATCAGTCGGTATGTCGGCCGAGGCCGAACCGGAGGTGATGCGACCAGAAGTGATCTGGACGGTAGAAGGGTCCACAGGGGTGCCTGTAAGATCTAGGCCAGTGGGTGTGTCGGCAGGAGCCGAAGTGGATGGAATTAGAGGAGTGCCTCCAGAGGAGGTGCCTGTAGGATTGTCGGTATGAACGTGACTGTTAAGAGGTGGATTTGGACCCGTTAGGAGCTCCCCTGTGACCGAACCGAGGAGTTGCCGTTAGACAGTGATGGTGACACAGTGGGCCGACCCGAGCCCAGTAGACCAGGGGGATGTGGTGCCGATAGAGGAACAGCCCCGTGGCCAGTAGGGTAGTGGAATGACCCATCATCCCGAATCGAAAGGAATGGAGCCGATGGTGAGGAAGTCGGCCGATCAAACTCTTGCATCGGGAACCAATCTTCTTGGAAGGTGACATTACGTGTCGTAAAAATCTTATGACTCGACAAATCATAGACACGATATCCCTTTTGTCCGTAAGGATATCCGATAAATATTCCTCGTGTAGCACGTGGATCGAATTTGTGTTTAATATTTGTGTTATGTGCATAACATAAACAACCAAATACTCGAAGATGGTTAAGAGATGGTGGAGAACCGAGAAGGACTTCATGAGGGGATTTTCCTTTAAGAATGGGGGTCGGAATTTTGTTGATTAGGTAGACGGACGTAAGAACACATTCCCCCCAAAATTTGAGAGACAAGTGGGCTTGAAAACGTAATGCCCTAGCCACATCAAGTATATGGCGATGTTTGCGTTCTACCACACCATTTTGTTGGGGTGTGTATACGCAACTTCTTTGGTGAATGATTCCTTTGTTAAGAAATAGTAGTTGGAGTTCGCGAGAAAGAAACTCCGAACCATTGTCGGATCGTATCGTTTGTATTTGAGGAAAAAAATTTTCACCATTACCGGAATAAACGTGTGAGATTTTAGAGTGAAATTGATTTATTGTGTAGTTAATGAAATTGGAAAGAATAGTAAAAGTTTCCGATTTAGAATGTAGTAAATATACCCAAGTACATCGGGAGAAATCATCAACTATGGTAATAAAGTATCGACAGCCGGAATTAGAAATAACATTAAATGGTCCCCATAAATCTATGTGAACTAATTCAAAAGGTTGAGTAGAATTTGAAGTACTGGAAGAAAAAGAGAGACGTGGTTCTTTAGAGATTGGACAAACATCACACGGAATTTTATTCATTAATCCACTCTTAATACATGGATTTTTAGAAACAATAAAATTAAAACGATCCAAAGAAGGGTGGCCTAGACGCTAGTGCCATAAATTGAAACTACTAAAAGAACTAGAAAAAGTAGAAAATATCCTAGGTTCTGTGCGATAGAAGTATAGTCCATCATGAGGATCACCAAGTCCAATCGTCCTTGTTGTCAATGGGTCCTGAAAGATACAAGATTTAGAGTCAAAAATAACACTACAATCAAGAGATTTGGTAACTTCAGAAATGGAGATTAGATTGAATTTAAACGATGGTATATGTAAAACATGATGTAGAACAAAAGTATTACTAAACGGGACGGATCCAATGTGAAGGACATGAGAACGAGATCCGTCCGGTAATCGAACATAGTAATATGGAGGTGCTTTTCTATATGAAGAAAAAGATGATAGGGTTGCACAAATATTCTTAGCGGCACCCGAATCGATGACCCATGGTAGTGAATAAGAGTGATTACCTGCTAGGTTTACTAATGGGTCAGTGGTGCCCGCAGCCGAGGTGCCTCCAGCAGCATTGCCTTGTTCATATAAACGAACAAGGTGATGGTATTGCTCTTGGGTCATGGACGTCGCTGAAGGCGCCCCCTGCTGAGATGGGTCAGAGACCGAACCGTTAACGACAGAACTGTTAACCACCGAACCGGCGAGTTGAGTGGTTCGCTGACGTGGCGGGTAGCCGTGTAGCTTGTAGCACGTGGCCTGGAGGTGGCCGAGCTGATGACAATTGTCGCAGTAGGGTCGGGTTCGTTTGGATCGGATTCGGTCTTGTCGACCGAACCGATCAAACCGTCCAACCGCGGACTGCTGTCCGACAACAAGGGTTGCGGTTTCCGAGCTTGCGAGATCCGAGTTAGTTAGGTTTTGTTGAATCTCCTCCTGCTTGACCATGCTATGAATCTTGAGGACCGATGGGAAAGGGTCCATGAGTAGTATTTGGCTCCGAATAGCAGCAAATCGATCATGGAGTCCTTGAAGGAACTCCATGGCTCGATCTTGATTAGACCTATCAATGAGAGCTTTTCCATGACCACATAAACATGGTTCAATGGCAAGGAGAGATTGAAGCTCATCTTGATGTGATTTGAGAAGAGTAAAATAGGTTGAGACATTCGAACCTTCCTGTTTCAAGGTAGAAATAGCGCGCTTAAGTTGAAAGATCTTTGGCGCGTTTGTTTGATGGAATCTTTCATAAAGATTTTGCCAGATTTCTGCAGCAGATTCATTATAAAGAATGGACTGACGGATGTCAGGATTGACTGAGTTGACTAGCCAGCTTGACACAAGGTCATTACATCTCTCCCATGCATGTAAGTCAATGGGAGTTGTTGGTTTTTGAATAGAACCGTCAACAAATCCGAGCTTATCTTTTGCTCGTAAAGCCATCTTCATCCCTCGAGACCAGGAGACATAGTTATCTCCACTTAACAGAGGGGTAATCAGAATGGCGGTGGGTGAATCAGAATGATGAATTCCAAACAAAGTAGAGGAGTTTGGTGGAGTACCAGGGGTATATTCAGAACCAGCATCAGTAGGTGTAGTCATGGTGAAATAAGAGAAGCAAAAAATAAATTAATTTCAAAGAGAAAAAAAAAAGATTTATGGCTCTTATACCATGTGAGAACTATCACTTTGATAGTTCTATAAAGACCGAACTTGAAAAACAAAGAGAAAGACTGCTAGGAAAGTAAAGAAGATGTAGAGATTAATTTTTCTCTGTTGTATTGATTACATTGGGGTTTACATGTATTTATAGTAATAGAAAACATAATTAGGGTAAATCTATGATAACATACAATAAAGATTTATGCTAATCTAAATTACAAAGAGGAGGTGGAACCGGTGGGACCGGCTGCTAGACCCGACCGGGTCGGTCGTGTGTGGCATATGGATCGGGTGGCCGATCCATATCCATTACTCTAACACCATCTCAATCTGTATATGGTGTCGACTATGAAAATCACATAATAAGCTGATTTTTGAAGGATTACCCACTTCGCAACAAGAAGATATATAACACGAAGCTTGAATGTTACACAAGGATTTTGAAGATCAGACAACCCAAGAGAAGGAAACAAACTCCACGAGCAGAATTGATTAAAGAAACAATATCATGCAATGGAAACCTCCGGCTGGTAATACTCTAAAAGAAATGTGGACCGAGCTTTCAAACAAAATAGAGGAGCGGCAGAAACTAGGAGCAGCAGAAGCTATTACTCGATCGGACGATGCTACCTTCTTATTGTTCAAATGTTTTCAAGCAAATACGATATAATTATAAAAATTTAGTCAACATCGTCTAAAACATTCTACGTTAACAAAATAGCTTAAATTAAAATATATAAAAAAAAAAAAAGAGAGAGAGTGGGGGAAGAACTACCTGGATGAGGAAGATACGATCAGCACCTAGGAGAGATATATACAAGAGAACCAAAAATTCAGAGAGAGGGATGAAACAGGGTAAGGAACCAGGAACTCCTCGTTTTCTAGGGCTGAACAGAGAGGAGAGATGATGAAAGGACTGCCTGTGGTCCTATGTGCATCATGTGACGTTCAGCCGTTCATTGAGATCCCCAATTCAAACGACATATCCAATACAACACTTTAAAAACTTTAAAATTATTTAAGTGTCTTCTCCTGAATGGATAGTTTTTCTTTAAATTCTTCTAAAGAATCTTAGAATTAATTGTTGCCAAATCATCTTAAGTCACAAAATGAGTTATTTGAGAATTTATTTGTTAAAATAAATGAGAAATTTTAGGTGATACTTAAGAGTTGAAGTTCTTCAATTTGACTCTTACATTAGAGATACCCTTAAGTGGAAAGAAGAATGGTCAGAGAGAAAACATGTATTAATCTGGGTGCTTCTTTAGTTTCAGTAAAGCGAATTTTTATGATGGAAAATATGTTACATATAAAAAAAAATTATAGTAAAGCGAACTATTTTTGCTAAGACATACAAAGACGCCGCCTTTTTCGCGTTATCAAACATGTTTTTAGACCTGCTCCCAACATAAAGATAGTAGTAAAAGAGAAGAATAATTTTTAGTTAAATAAATATTTTTAAAGTAAGCGCTATCGTTGGATATTCTTCAATAGAAGAATAAAGAAATATAAAGACGACTCCATTAAAATGTCAAAAAACGAATTAAACTACTTTCGTCATTGACAAATATAACTCTAGTTTTCAATAGATGTAGAACATCCACATTAATCGTTAGAAGAAAACTCATAAGCTCGACAAGGAGCAATCTCACAACGTGTCAACGTGCAATAAGCATCGTATCAATATCCAAAAATAAATCTAAGTCGATAAGAAGTATCTTAAGTTTTATTACAAATATATATATATATATATATATATATATATATATAATTACACATTGTGAGCAAAAGTTTAAACTTCATAAAAACTATAAACATGAAGTTACCATCTAAAGATGAAGTTACCATAAAGATGAAGTTACCATAAAAATCAGAATCAAGTAACTATAAACATGAACAGAAGTGATGAAACAAACACTATAAACTTAAATTGGAACCGCCGCTTCCCTTTGAAGATTTTTGTGAAATCAGTTGATGAAAGAAATGGCGTGGGAAGTTTGGCGAAGGAAAGATCGTGGGAGAGAAAATAGGAATAGTTGGTTTTTGAGAGGTTAAAGTAGGGATAAATTTGTCTCAACAAAAAAAAAGTAGGAATAAATTTTAGAATTTTTTTCATCCGTCGGATGTAAAAAAATGGACGGCCAGACTTATACTTTGAGTAACCGACCGAGCTGTTTTAATATAATAGATATATATATATATATATATATATATATATATATATATATATATAATTACATCAAATGATACAGCAATATGTTACATATTGAACAATGAGGCAAAATTTGTAGTTTAAAGGTTTAACAAAGCACTACAATATGATATATTTTTCATTTATACATAGGTTGACATTTAATTCACTATATATAATTTCAGAACTCGAATATCTTTGACCTCTTTTTTCTTATTCATTTTTTAAACACAAAAAAAAGAATAACAGACAACCCTATTTCAAAATGGATAAATTGTCAAGAATTATAAAGCTCAAAACCATTTCTAGGTCTTACTCTCTTCCTTGGTTTGATCATTCATATTCTTAACAAGAAACTTGAGATGAAGAGTAACCCACCCGAGTTGGTTATAGCTAGCAGATGGGTTCGGAAGATAACATTTTTATCGGTGAGAAAACTACGGTAAGTCGTGCGTGGTCCGAGAGAGAGTAGTTTTCAGGCCACATACCTTTCTCTACTTCACGTGGGAAGAGAACGGCATTCTTCACATTAAAACCAATTGACTCTTCTTCTTCCTCATCTTCAGTTGTTCCTTCTTCCTGATTTTCTTCGGTTTGTTCGAAACATGGAGGATCCCATATCCTTTGCTGCAAAATCAATAAGCCTCTCGTCAATAACATATAAAATCATTTTTTTTTTCGGAAACACAATTTTGAGCTCCAAGAGTTGTCCGGCAGGTTAAACACTCCAGGCAAGCCTGGGTTTATCTTTCAATTTGGAGAGAGTATCGAGGAATTTGGATCGAACCCCAGACTTGTTAAGAATGACATTACACTGGTAACGGAATCAACATTCAACAACACGAGGTATCAGACACTGAGTGAAAAGTGCCAAAAGAAGAGATGGTCATCATAGAGGATTCTGGGCTCACTAAAGCAATTCTTAGTGACGAACAAAAGTATCTGAGATGGTAATATTGGATTGTTCGAGAGTCGAAAAAATTATTAAAAAATGGTCTCGGTTACATAGCTAAAAAAACCCTTCTCTAATGGGATCAAGATGGTAGAGTATAGTAGTTAAATAGTGCAAAGTATGATGAGGTACTATTTCAAAGCAGAAACAAGTTTAAAACTGACAAAAATCCGAATTACATGAAATTCGCTATAATCAACAACACCATTTCCGTCGATATCTGCTTGGATCCACAAGTCCTCAATCTCTTCAGAACTCAATTGATGAGGATGCCCACTTAAACCGAGCTGTATTTGTTACCAAACAACTTTAGCTCTATTTTTTTCACTAACTATATATGTATTAATACACACACACACACACGTAATACCTGTCGTAGCGCTTCACAGAAACCTGAGTAGGTAACACAATCGCCAGGAGTATCGGCCTTGAGGAACCCAAATGCATCATTTTCAGTCAGAGAAGCATCACGGAGTTCGTACTGGAATCAGGAAACTTCTAATATTAGACATTTATATAAAAAGCCCCATAGATGCTGCAAGATTCCGTAGATGCCTACAGAAAAACAGTAGAATTTTGCTCACCTTGATTATACTAAACACAGCTTCAACCCAACTTGTTTTTAGTGGTTTTCGATGCTTGGTAGGATTTAGAAGCCATATAAAATCTACACCACAAATGTTCCCTCGGTGATTTCTATGGCTAACCCACTACACAATAGAACAAAAAATACATGAAAAAGTAAGCTTTGAGATCATTTGTTGAAAACCTGCTTAAATAGCACCTTACTGTGAAAATAAATTATCACCTTATGTGCATCTGCATCACTGTCAGTGTAGTGATGAGCCGTATCGTATGACGATACGAATCCCTGGGACCTAAGGAACTTATAGACATGCCCTTGCTTGCTCTCGTTCCAGTCACTGTAAAAGAAAAAAAGAGTTAGAAAAAAAGACAGGTGAAACTATTTGCTTTGTTATGATACAAGCAAAGACCTCGACTAGCATTAATGAATAATACTCACCCACAAAGTAATATAGGCATAGAGTTAAGTTTGTTTTCTTTCTGATACGATTCTACATACTGTAGGATTTTGTAGACCTACAAAATATAATCATAAGTCATGGATTAGGTCCTGTTTATTAAGAGATGGTAAGGAAGTGGTACTGATTTAAATTTTAAACTTTGGTGGACTTGTGAACCATTCACCATGAACAAACACACGTACCTATTAGACTTGGGCTTACAAACAAAGTATTCTCTCATTTGGATACTATAACAATTGAAATTTAGTTTCCTCAACCGATAGATGTACATGTCACCACTCGACAAACGTTTTGTCGAGCTTTTTTTGACACAAAAAGAGCAATTACATTCAATGCGACATGAATATATCATGAATTGTAGAGGCCCTATAAACACGATTTTTTTTTGAGAAATCGACTACGATCTACCTTAGTCGTTACAAGGCATTGACATGATTAAGATGTGATAAGCACGACAATCGCCTAAATTAAACCAATAATTAAAGAAGCCCAAACCAGACAATAAAGAGCCTAAAGCCCGACAACATAGAGCCTAAAGCCGGACAACATCTACTTTGTTTAATGCCTATATTACATGGGGTAAATTTTGGTGATGAACTGTTTCCACCGAGTCTCGATCCCAAATCATGAGCTTAAGAGAGATGTCCTACCACTACACCAAAAGAGGGTGGACTATAAACACTATAGACATCTCAGGCCCTACAATGTCATATCGAAAATAAAAAGAATATTTTACACCATTAAGATGTGATAGGCACAATGTTTTTTTTTTGAGAAATGGACTACGATTTTTTTAGAAATGAGCTAGGTCCAAAAATGGAAGTTCCCTGTAAACACATTAGTATTTTTTTTAGAAATCGACTACGATCTACCTTAGTCATTACAAGGTATTGATACATGATTAAGATGTGATAAGCACGAAAATCGTCTAAATTAAACCAATAATTAAAGAGGTCCAAACACGATAATAAAGAGCCTATAGCCCGACAACATCTATTTTATTTAATGTCTAAATTACATGGGGTAAATTTTGATAATGAACTGCTTCCACCGAGTAGCGATCCCTGGGCACCAAAGAAGGGTGGACTGTAAACACGATAGAAATCTTGGTCTCGGGCCCTACAATGTCATGTAGAAATCAAGAAGTAGGGAAAATCACTCAACCATCCGACGCTTTGGCCGAGTGGTTAAGGCGTGTGCCTGCTAAGTACATGGGGTTTCCCCGCGAGAGTTCGAATCTCTCAGGCGTCGATTTTCTTTTTCTTTCTGTTTAGAATTTCTCGATATCTTCATCAACAACGATACTATTTCAGTTCTTTTTGTTTGTTAAGATATCATAGGTTTGACCATAGCTAGACAGTTTCTAATGGAGACAAGATGATCTCTCTGTTGCTATTGTTGATGCTTCCCGCTCCTTGTTCTCGTGGTGCTACTGGCTGGTGCTGGTACGAACTTCTTTCTTTCTCACTTTAGGGTTTTGATTAGAATTTCAGTTATGAAGCTGAAACTTCTTCTGTTCAATAATTTATGATCTTTTAATTTTGGTAGAATTGAAAGCTAAAAATTGATCCTTCATGAGGTCATTTGTTCTGTCTCTTAAGAAGAGAGGGAACAGTGCCAATCTTTAATTTGGGTAGACTCTGAGATTGTAAAGTTTTTTTTTTTTTTTTTTTTTTTTTTTATGAAATTAGATTGTTAAGTTGAATAGGGAATTCACTATCAAAAGGGAGACTTTGAGTACAGCATTGTAATTACTCTTTAGACAATGATACATGTAACGAAAACTGAGGAAATGTAGTTGTTGCACTTTTCTCGCCTTTTGGCGATTTTTGTTTGTAAATAAGATTTTTCTACCATCTATTTGTCTTCGCGATGATTTTGGGACAAGGGTGTTTGTGGATGGTGCACAAGACACTTGGAAGTGAGATATGGGAGTTTGCTATGAGAAGCAAGCAATTGCGGGAAATGTTGGCATTGAGCATACAAGATCAAGGCATGGATCCCATGAATATATTGGGCTGGAAAAGAACAGGTAATGTGATTCTTAAGTTTACATCCTTATGCTATAGCCCAGCATGGTATAGAAAAAAACAAGTGGAGTTTATGGAGTCAATGAACTTGAACCTTAAAAGTTATGATGAGGACAACTTAAGTAGTTTTGGGGTCCACAATAATATAGGATTGCTTATTTTTAGGTGAATATATTGTTTGAAATTTGATGCGGATGTTATATTATCCAATACCCATTTGACCAAATACTTGTAACTTACTCTTGCAAAAATTGGGGGCAGTCTTCAGTAGTATATCTAATACTACTATAGTGTATTCTCCCGAGCAATTTTGCACCTGAAGTTGTGTTTGGGGAGTTGGGTCCCTTCTAATGGGACTAGCTCAAATCTCAAAATGCAATAAGTTCACATATCATTGCGTTAGATGTTATGTTTAGCTTTCCGAAGAATATCTATGAGAGATTCTTAACCACAAGTTGCCTTGATTGATTTTAAGCTATTTGGTCTGGACATATGTAAGCTATTTATGGTAATTTTATTATTTTAATATATACCAGGGAGCTTGTTAGTTGGTAAGACTGAAGACGAGGTGCGCGTTCTAAAAGAGAGGGTGAAGCTGCTATCAGACGCTGGGTTGAGAGCTGAGTACTTGTCTGTCAGTGCTTTGCATATGAAAGAACCTTCACTTTAGATTGGGAAAGATGCGGGGCAGTGTTTTTACCAGATGACTGCCAATTCGATGCTCTACGTGCTGTGGCTTTCATTGAGAAGGTGATTGGCTTAAATGCCCCAAAATAAAAATAAAAGGTTATAAAAAGGAGAACAAAAAAGAAAAATAAATTAATAAATAAGATTATTCTCAATTGGATGTTCAGCTGCTTGGGTGTGCATGCTGCCGAATTTCTAATCTTGTAGTTTAACCTATATTTTTTAATAGGGAAACAGATATTTTGCTGCAAAAGACAGATACGCAGAGTTTTATCATGACCCAGTTCTTCGTCTAATAAGGTGTATGTGATTTTCTGTTTATGTGTGAGCACTTGCTGAAACTTAATGAGTTATTGCTACTGGAACATGTTTTCCGGGAGCTAGTTCTCATAATCTCAACCAATTCCAGATCAGAGAAAAATGGACAAGTTGATGCTGTTCAAACTTCGAAAAATATCTTGTACTGTAAGAAGGCTGTTGGCATTGCAGCCGGTTCATGGAGTGGGTCTTTGATGCAAAATCTGGTTAGGGAATTTGACCTTCACTTGGACTTACCTGTAAAGCCTCGAAAGGTTTGGCTCTTTTTAACTGATATAATTCTGTATGAAGATCTCATATACACATGAGTTAGTTTAACTTTTCTCTGCTGAAGGTTTTCCGGAGTATCCAGATTGAAATCTCTTTTGTCATTAGATTTTTGTGTGGCACAAATTTACATATCCTCGAAACTTCAGTGGGCCCCTTCTTTGATGTACTTCTACTGATCAACAAATTGTTCATTTATGGTGTGTTTGGATGGCGGAATCATGAATCCGCGGATTCATGAGTCCTTGGGATTCATGATTCCACGGATTCATGAATCCAAGTAATATTTTTTGGCTTGTTTGGCAACTAAAAATCCTATGATTTATTATTATTTGAGTATTTTTAAACGTCTTTAGAAAAAATATGATTTTTGAAAAAAATAATGATTTTGAAAAAAAAATAATGATTTTGTAGAAGGAAATATTTTTTTGTTGATTTTAAGTTTGAAATTTAGGTTCATTAATCCAAAATCCTAGCAAATCCTAGGGGGTAGGGTGGGATTTTGGTCCAATACAAATTTTGGAATTAGGAATCCTTAGGATTCAAGAGTCCTAGGATTCTTGGTAGCCAAACAGACCAAGGATTCATGATTCCTACCAAATCCCACTTTTGATAGGAATCCTACTTAGGAATCCTGCAACCAAACACACCATTAACTGTTTTCCTCTGCAAACCTGTTTTGCACAATGCTACAACATAAGCAGTGGATGTCCTTTTGTTGTAACTTGTAACTGGTGACTTTAGAAACTTATGTTCGTTTATTTATGGTTATTAACATGTCTAACACCATATGGAATGGATTATTCGGCATTACTGAATTACTGACTTCAAACTGCAAATTACAGTACTGGAACATGGGTATTCAAATATAGTGGTCCAATTACATTCTTTGTGTTAGTTTCTCATGAGATCACTCAATTGAACATGTTACTTGTTATCTATAAGTCTAAATTATTGCGTTGACTTGTGGATTGATGCACTGTCTTGCTAAATCAGTAGCTTGTCTTCTGCGTCTTAGGGTCACTTGCTTGTGATAGAGAACTACAACTTGATGCAACTGAACCATGGTTTGATGGAGGTGGGGTATGAAGATCATCAAGTGGTTGAGCCTCATTTTTCCTCTTTGGCTTCACCAGTGACAACTGAGGAGCAGACCTTGTCTATTTCTATGACAGCGACGATGGACGTGACGGGGAACCTTGTTCTGGGTACTGTTTCCTCCTCTGCTATCATGGTTTGATGCTATAATTTGTTCCTTTTTCTTTGTTTTCTTTTAATAATTTATCTCAAACTCAACCTATGTTGTTGATCTAATAGAAATTTCATTCTTAATGGACCAACCATCTCGGCCAGTCATAACTATGTATTTCAAGGTTTTCAAATCAAGTGTCATTATCAGATTCTGATATATGTACTTGTATTTTGTCCACCACTAGCTTCATATAGTCGCCTGCCTTTTGGCTATTCACCCTCTATTCTCTTGGTGCCCGCATATTTTTGCAAAAAATGTCTCCTGGCACCCTGTTGTACAAATTGAGCACCCCTTGCCTTCTTCTTCCTCCATTTTTATTTTAATTGTTTTATCTAAAATCTTCACCAAAACCCTTAAAGCTCCTCGTGTCTTTTGAGGGGTACCATTTGTAGTTAGTTCCTTTCAAGAATGAACAAAGGCTTCAAAAAACCTCAGTTTCTTATTAAAGATAGGTTCTAAAAGCCCTAATTTTGTTTTAATGATCTTTAATCTAGTAAATGAAAGGTTTTCGAAGGGGTTAAACCCTTGAAAAATGTTTATCATCAGTTTTGGGTTTGATTTCGAGGGGTTTTTGAGTGGTTTATAAGTAGTAAAGGACTGGAACGAGTCTGATTAGTTCTGAATGGTTTCAGTTCCAGTCCGAGAGAATGAGCAATGTCTTGGACTGTCCAGTCCGAGAGTGTTAGCATGGACTGTCCAGTTTGAGACCACTTGGACTCTCCAGTCCGAGAGTATGCTTACTCTTTTGGAGTGGACAGTCGAAGGGCAGGGCGCCTACGGAGTGGGCCCCAGTTAACACAAATTGTCTCGAGTCAATGACTCCAGCAAGCCGCCAACAGGCAAAATGCAGGACGCCTTTAGAACTTAGAAGCACCCTTATTTTTACCCTTCACCGTTCGACAGATTTATCGGGTGGAGCTAACATCTCTTTACATGTATATACTTTTTTAACATCTTTATGGAACCTCACATTTTATTCATTGATGATCGAGTGTTCAGGGAGTAATCGTGAATTTGCTGGGTTCAATATGGAAGTAGAAGTCTCCATCATTGAACGCATATGGGTGCGTGCTGCAGAGTTAATTTCATCTTTAAGAGAACTATCCTTGGCAGATGTTACAACGAGCAGAAAAGTGAAAATAGGACTACGCCCTAATAGTGAGTTCTTAACTCCTGTATGTCTTCATATTTTACAAAGTGAATGAATGAATGCAAATAAAAGAACTAATTAAAATGCTTTTGCTTCCTTCTGTGGTCATTAACAGTGGCTGATGGAAAACCAATTATTGGTCCTATTCCTAGTCTTCCTAAGGTCGCAATTGCAACTGGACACGAAGGAGGAGGACTTCTACTGGTAATCTGCTCTATCTTATGTTTCAACTTCAATAAAAATCTATTGTAATATGTGGAGTGGTAGAGAACTGATAGATCCATCTCTCGTGGTACCGCTAGCAGCAATTGTAAATAGTAAAATAATAACAAAAAATCCCAAGTTTTCAGCTGAATTTATGGTAAATTTTCTTATGGGGTTAAAAGTTATCCAAGAGTCTTCTTTTTGAAGATGAGGTACTGCATTATTGAGGAGTCTATCATCATGAAAAATTGGTCATCTCCATGTGGATTGCAGACACAATAAAAAATCCAATTAATAGAAATCCAAATTTTCAGCTGAGTTTAGACTAAATTTTCTTATGGGATTAACTATCCAATGAACTATTCTTCTTGGGGATAATGTAACGCATTTTTGAGAAGATCATTCTCATGAAAAACAAGTTCTGGGTAATCAGATTTCGGATCTGAATTTAAAAGAAACAAACACAATCTAAGTGACAAAACAGATTCTAACTTGTAAACAAAAAAGCAAATAAAATAATGTGAAGAATAATTTCTTTCTTCTGATTATTTCAGGCTTTGGGAACTGCTGAAATGGTGGCTAATATGGTATTGGGGAACACTGGGAATTTGATTATGCTCGCTTCTCTCCCCAAAGATGATGGTGTTGCTGAATTAGTGACGTTTGTTTGTCTGTAAGCTTTCTTGAACATTAATAGATGGTTCAAGATAAGTAATTTTTTGATGCAATCTCAAGTCACTCGTTTGCTTCTCTGGCTATATCAGCAATATGTACACTATTTATTGTGTCTTAGCTTACTTTTAAGTTTGATTTGTGTGCATTTAAGAACATGATCCAGGCAGGATCTTCCAAGGCAAAAGCTATCAAAGTTTACTTGTAGGCTCTAATTTTTTAGAGTTTCCTTTTGTTTTAGGAATTATGTCCCTTGTACCAAGTACTAACTACAGAATCAAGGCGAAGGGAAAACTTACTTTATATAAAAGTGTTGTTTCGAAGGATAATTATTCATTATGCTCTGCAATATATCCCTTTATATGCTCATTTATTTGACCTTTTTGGAGATGATCTTAATATTAAAGTTTCCGTAAGAATGATCATTCATGTAGAGAAGATAGTTGTCATACTCTAGTCATTCATTAGATAATCTACAAGAAGATTGAGTTTTTCTTTTAGAAATTATTGCTTCTTTTTCTAAACACTCACGAACTACTCCAAAGTCTCAACTTTTATGAAGTAAAAAAATGAAATCAATATCTTTTATGTTCTAGATATGTTTTTTTGAGTTTATTTTATACATTCATATTAATCTTAATGAACATGAGTAGTAGGATTGCTTTGCTTGCTGTAGCTGCAACACTACTTTAGGGGTTGGATGGGTAGGGAACCTCCCATGTGTGAAGGTGGATAGTGTCAAAGTTGTATATCTCTTTAAGAACATGAAGAAGTATTTGTTTCTGTTGAGCATGAAATTAGGGGTTTGGTCACTTGCAGAGAGGACATTTGTGAACTGGATGAACAAGTCAGACAAAAGGAAACGAGAAAGGTGCTTTGTTTTGCAGATAAATAGAATGTCATTGAAGTTAGCTTGTGTAAGTTTACGACAGCTATTAAGGAAATCTCAGGTAAATTAATCATTGCTCAAATGATATTTCCAAATAATATCTACTGAAATAGTTCAAAGACAACACAGACAAATTGACTTTTATACACCAAATCCTGACTTTTTCTTTCTTTAGTAATAGCACTTGTTGTCAAGGACGTTTTGATAATTCTATTGCTTCCACGGGAATTTCTAATCTATCTCTAGAGCATGCATTTTTCTAGAAGCTTTTATGGTTTTGGAAAGGCAGATTGTCCTCGTGTTGAGTTGAAACAGATGCTAGCTTTTATTTAATACGGTTAGCAAACCGATTGATCAGATTCTTATTCAGTGTCATATAGAAGATTCTGTTAACTGGTACCATGCAAGAAGTACCACAAGCGGCTTATAGTTCTTCCTTTTTTCTGGGAAACAAACATAAAGTAGTCCAATATCTCCTTACCATGTTTTCGTTGTTGATTATAATAATGATGCGCCAAATGTTTGCCTTATCATGTTGTCAGAGATATGTACTTTTACTGTCATCCAACTTGGACTATTTTGTGTGGATGCACTTGGACATTGTGCAACAATACCGTGCTTAGTGTATTTATCATTTTTGAAGCTTGCATGACCCAGCTATTAACTAAGAGTTTGGCATATAAACACATCCAAAGTTGTAAGAATTATCATTTGGTTTGCTATCCTAAACCAAAATATCTGAAAAGCTTGTTTTGCGTCATTCCTTTCACTTATATCTGGATACAAACCAAATGAATCTTAGTGTTTCGCTAATAGTTGTCTTAGTGTCTCTTATGTATTTTCTGGTGGTCATTATCAGTAGTTTGTTGGTCTTTAGTATTATAAAATGATCAACTGAAGTTTAACATTTTTTTGTTGTTCATTGAGATTCTCTTTTTTTGCATAGGAGTGCTCTGTTTTAGAAGGCTTGGATTATGGGGATGAAAATCCAACATTATGTTTTTGTTTCTCGAAGAATACAATGAAAACAAGAAACACGTCTTCAGTTTTGTTCGTGGTCATTGGTCCCCAAAAAATAGGAGTTCCGGAAGTCCAATTATCGACGTGTCTTTCCTAAAACCCAACTTACTCTGTTTGGATTTTCTTCTATGACAAGGGAATATAAATTTGCTACTAGATTCATTTGACTAGGGTTCTTTCTAAGCCACTACTCGTATCTACCGCCGTCACCATCTCATAGAACTAGGTGACGATCTCTCTACCTCTCTCTCTATTCCTCTCTCACTATTAGGAAAATTTAGTGTGCATAATAGTATCACTACTCCCTGCAACAAAGGGATAATTTGGCTTACTTGTATTGTGAAACTAAGATATTTGTTTCCTTGATTATATATTATCTGATTGGTCTTTTACCCTTTTTGGGGATGATGGCGTATGGAATCGTTGAAGTTAAATGATGCCTTGATTGAGTATTTTCCACGGATTCTTCGAAATTTCTTCCTTATTCTATTTATATGGATTTCTTACTTTTTATTTTCTTCTTCTTCTGCAGATCTGATTTCTACAAGTTTTTTGGTTTATTAGTTTCTTGTACTTGGTCGAGAGTGTTTATTACTTTTATTTCTTCAGTCGTGAATATTAAACTACTAATGCAACAAAAAAAATCTTATCTAAACTAAGAAGTATTGTGTCCCTGGACAGATGAAGTTCTGATTTCTTTATTTTAAAAAAATACTTGTGCAGCCAAACAGCGCCTAGTGCTTAACCGCAACAAATAAGGCTCAATATATTGTAACCGTTTAATTTTATATTGGCATGGACAACCCTTGACAGACAATGTGATCTACTTGGCTCATGAAGCATTCTCATTGACTGGGAACCTTGTAAACTCTAGGGTTGGCCGTCAGTCAAAATAGTTCACACTATGTGTGTGGCGATCCTATATATTCTAGTTGATTTTATCCGCCAGTGTATACTTCTAAAAGTCACTCTTTATTTGTCCCGACATACTGCTTGGTCTGCAGAAACATGTATCAGCTGGTTCTCTTAGTTGGACTGACTGAGGTGCTTTTTGTTTTTTTGTTAAATCAGAAATAAGCAATGTGTAATTTACTTGTATAATTTGAGTACTTCCATGTGTTAAATTCTCTAATCAATTCGGCCCTTAAAACAGTACCTTTCTCAAAGTTAGACTTGTTTTGAAAGCTGAAAACATATGCTTTGCATATAAATGACTTTTTTCAAGATCTTAAGATAAAAGCATGCAAAACAACTGAAGTTACATACACAATCATTTTAGATTTCAGATCTCCAAAAAATAAAGAAATAAATTATATGGGTAATTATACGTTTGAAATTGGCTTTATATTTTTTCACTTGGGGAAAAGTACGCACACTTTTGATTTTCACAGGAGTTTGCTTATTAATATTCTTCCACTTTTATGTAATGGCTTAATTTTCCCACTGAGCAGGATTACATTATGGAACGCTCTCCAGTGTCTGATAATCGCAGTCCAGTCAGGGTTCATGAATCTCACACAACTCCCGAGAATGATGATGTTCTGGGCAATGAAACAAACAACAATATAATATATGAAGCCCAAGAGGAAGCGTCTGTTGAGCATGCTGACAAAAAGATGAAGTTATGTTCAGAGAGTGATGTCAAAAGTTCCGGCGAATTCGAGGTATCTTTTCATTTTAGATCGAAGTGGTATTCCATTGACAACTCACAAAGTAGAGCTTTTTCAAAATCTCTTAAGAAGACATGGTAGATCAAACCGAAACTGCCAATGAGTATCAGGTGTCTTCCTGTGTTGCCCTTTCAGTGTCATTGCTGAAAACACCTCATGTATCCCACTTCTCCAGCCATGTAAATGTGTCTGTTGAACGTGATGGTTCAAGTTTTTTGGGCCATGTAGTATTTTCATCTGTTTTAGGTGGCATTTTGGAAGGGAATAAAATCAGACCTGAAATCTGATCCTTTCGATTTGAATCAGAGGATCTCGTCTACTACTATTTATCCTTCAAAATGGTTAAATGACGACTTTGTGCCAACAAATTAGGATCTTCTTCCTGCCACAAAACTTAGGTTGTTATGCGTATTGTATATCTGAAACCTGAGAATCGAAGTACCACAAAATAGCTTAGCAAATTGAACACCTAGGTGGTCTTCGCAGGTTTCAAAACATAGACATGTTGTGATGGGAGGATCTTCTGCTCCTACTGAAAGGCAGTCATCGTTTGCTGGAGTTGGTCGTGTTAGTTACGGCGAGGAAGAAGTAAAAAGATTGTTGGCAGAGGCACATAATAATATGATCGGGCAGTCATCCTCTGATGGACTTGTCCGTGTTATTCACAATGCAGAAGAAGTAGAAAGACTTGTGTCGGAAGCATATAATAATATGATTGGAGAGCCTTTGGAGCATAAAAACGTGGTTTGCTTGATAACCATTTCAATTATCTTTCACAATTCAATTGTCAATTTGTGTTACTTTTTTGCTAGTTATGTTATTTTGGATTTATGATTTGATTTGGTTGCATCGTGTTAGGTAATTTAGGTTCTATAAGAGAAGTTTAATATCTGTTCTTTTCTCAAACCACTAAGATTTTTTTGAATACACAACTTCTTCACCCATATCAAAGTTATATTTTTGGTTAGCATGGAAATAGTTACCTGATATAGGCCACCTTGTATAACGCAACTTCTTCATCCATATGAAAGTTATGTTTCTATCCGTAGGATGCAATGTTTTAAGTTTCTAGTCATGTAGTACTTTTCATCTGTTTTCGGTGTATTTGGAAGGAAGAGGAAAAAAAATCAGAACTCAAGTTTGATCCTTTGGAGTTAAATTAGGGGATGAGTACCTACCACCACTTAGCCCTTTAAAATTTTCACTTTGTGCCTACACATCTGAATCTTTTTCTGGCCAAAAATTTGGTTGTTCTGCATCTCCTCCAAATTGAAACCTGAGACTATAAGTATAGAATTGCTTCAGAAACTGGGTGGTCTTTGCAGGTTATCTCCGAACCAAGAAATGTTGAGAAGGGAAATTCTTCTGCTCCTATTGAAGATGAGTCTTCGGTAAATGGCGTTGGTGATGGCAGTTACTGCGCAAAAGCAAAAAGCTGCTTTAAGGTGCAAAGTGTTGATAGGACTGAAGAAGGTGTAGACCTAGGAAATGAGGTTTGATTCCTAACCATTTAATTATAGTTCACTATTCAATTTTCCATATTTGTTACTGTTTGCTCCAGTGTTATGTTACATTTTAGTTTATATACTGAAGGTTTAATGTTAGATGTCACCAAGTTAAGTAATTTAGATTCTTAACGGAGGAGTTCAATATCTGTTCTTTTTCCAAATTTGTTACCGTTTGCTCCAGTATTATGTTATATTTGAGTTTATATATTGAAGGTTTAACGTTAGTTGTCACCGAGTTAAGTAATTTGGACTCGCAGTGATTTCGAAGAGCTACGTGTTCGGGCGAGAACGACACACGTTATGGTCAACTTTTGTAATCGTACTTCAAATCAAGCGGCTCATACACTTGCGGCTAACGCTTAAACACCCTGATTTGTCAGTTTTCTTAGTTTCACCCGTAGGCAGTTAACTTGTTCTACAGTTTAGTCCTTGCTGTAACACGTTTTTATTTTCTTGGATACTGTATGACTCTTGTTAGTAATATATTGGTTTGCACTAAAAAAAACATATAGTTGTTTGACGCAAGGTAATATATATCTTTCAGTATAAGTTTTTGCTCCGCCTGGCAACTAAAATAGTTTTGTATATACTTTCAGAATCATGACGAGGTACAACCTACAATTCTTTCCAAGAGGCATTGTTTCGTAGAGGCTGCATTGAAAGTGATTAATGCGAAACTCAATGAAATGGTATATACTTTTTCTACTAAAATCTAACTTATGCAATGTTTGAATATAATGAAAGAAGTGTTGTTCTGTTGTGCCTGGAACTAATAGCAGTTTTAAGAAAGTATTACACCAAAACAACGATTTTGTAGTATTTGAATTACTTTTCAGAAATCTCCTGCACGTGGATTTTCTGAGATTGAACTTTTTATTCCCCCCCTCGTAAGATGTCAATGGTTAAAAGACCAAGTCAATTTTGATCTAATCATTCTATGTCTTTGCCTGAGGCGCCATTACAGGACTAATTAAATGACGCTTTCAACTTGCATATTGTATTTAAGTAATTTTCCTTGGATTTATTTTGCAGTGGGAATGTAATAGCCATATATTCGACGCAATTTCTCTCTGCCAGAAGTGTCTCCGGCCAGACTCAACGGGTATTTTTTACGTGCACGTTTATATCTGACTTTGTTTTCACATTACGATAATGTGGATAACTTTTGTTCTCGTAGTAAACCATTATTCACCCTTTTTGGCATTAAAATAGTACTTCAAATGATCTTAGGCTTGCCCAAAGTTCTACTGTTATAAATTTTCGAACTATCACATGTCATCTCGAGCACCCAATATAGTAAAAGTTCTAGTAACAAAGAGTTAGTCCCTTCAATGTTTATAATTTATATTAGTAGTTCATTCGTTATATTAAATATTTTATAGGTGATTTTGCTTCGATATTAAAGATAGAATCGGCCATCGAGGCTTGTGATGCTGCAACCAACAATGGTACTCCTGAAACTGGCTCGTCGATTTATCAACAACTCTCGGCAATAATTTTTCCTCAGACGAGCAAAAAACTGATGGAGGCCACTGTACGCGTGCAACCACGCGAAGTAAGTCACTTAAATTTTATTTCATCTTTGGAAACCTTTTCATTGAAGTAGCAGTAGACATGTTATACTTTCTTCCTTTTCAAAAGCAGTTGGCTTGAAGCAACTCCTAGTATACAAGTATACGACAACTTCCGTAGCAGATAGTTGTTATCATGTATATGTATATATATATATATAATATATGTGCTATACTTGAGTTGGTTCTCGTATCGTTTTGGTTTTCTTGACTTCATGTTGTTAAATGTACATGTCCCCTCCCCTCCCTTCCGTTCCTGCATGGATGGGGCGTTCAAAAGAGTTTGTAGATTCAAATGGTTACTGGATCTAAATCTATGTTTACTTAAATACTGTTTTATTCTTATGGGTGCATATTCTTGTTTGTAACTGCAGGAACTGAATATCATATGTCGGCAGAATAACTGGGCCGCACCGATGTACTATCTTGTACCACCAACTGGTAATCTCGAGGTTTTCATTTTCGATTGACAGTAATAAATATCTCGTGAAAAATAACGATATAAAATTACTAATCCAGATTGTTTATAAACTTTGTTCTATAGAAGAGGGAATCCAATATCTTGTATCTATCGAAGGGTCGGACTTCGTCTATTCAGAGTTTGGAGACATTGAAAGTGATATCGACAGAGCAAAGGAGTCAGGTGCCGAAAGGATATTGACTAAACTCCGAGAGGTGCGTGGGTCGCTAAGAAACCAGAAAATGCAAAAACCCCTATTTCTCGGCTAACTAGAAACTTCACTGGTATTTTATTTCTGACTCAGAAAACTTAATTGCCTTATGGTTCATACTTGAAACTTATTTGCTTTATTGGTTTATACAACTTATTTACTTTATTGGTTTATAAAAACTTACAAGAGAGAATAAGAGAGAGATAGACAATTACAGGGAGACCAGAGATATCTCTGAGAGTGGAGTAATTTTTTTATATTCAATTTTAATTTGAAACTTCTTAAACTTATTGGTGGATTGGTTTTGAATGTGTTGAGAAAGTGATGTTATAGAGCAGTCATATTATCCTTGACTAGGGCAATGCTTCAGCCAGCTTATCAATGTGGATTAGCTATGTTTCACATAGTACATGGTTTTTATTGGCATGGTTCTGTCCTGGACAGCTACCTCTGTAGACACTAGACTCACCCTAAAGCCTGGCTAATATCGATCGGGTGCTACTTTATAATCTGTGTAGATCTTATGTAGTTTTGCTAAATTATATTCCGTGTCTTGAACCTGAGACTTAGAGGGTTAATAATCCGTGTCTTGAACCTGAAACTTGGAGGGTGGAAACTAATTTGGTAACCACTCGAGCCAAAGGGTGGTAAAGTTACTTGCAAGATTGTCTAGGAATGGAATCTAGGGTTTCTTGTGGAAGCTAAGGTAGGGTCTGTGCCATCTTTCTCTCAAACATAATATTTCCATACTTCCACATAATTGATAGGGTACTATAGTATGGTGTGATGCTTTCTATTGGATAGGATTAGGTCTGGTCTTTAGTGGGAAGTTATTGGTATCGGTTCTAACATTTATTTAGGGGGAACCTTTGGGGATTATCGAACGATTTTAAATATCATTGTAGTAACCCTAGCTCTGACCATGTTAGATTTTGGAATATGTAAAAGGGGGGGACTCCTCTCTGTTTTTCTTTTATCGTTCTGCTAATGCTCACCTTACAAGCCGGGCAGGACTAGTTCTTTTTTCTACTCGTACTCACCTTACAAGCTCTACCTGGGCTAGCCTTGGTTTGGGTCCTGGCTTCGCCCCGGATAGATAGAGATTCCTCAAAAGCTAACATTTTAGAGAAACTCTTTCTCTAGATGGCTTAATTACGGGAACTGGTGAGGGGTGGCAACGGGTACTCGTTTACCCATAATCGAACCGAAACCATACAGTTACGTCCGCTCTTCAGTTTCATAGAATATAATATTCGACATTACCCGAATAGAGCCCATAAGATCTTAGCAGAATAGAGCCCATAAATTTTTTTGTTACCTATTTGTAGCCTCATGGATACCTAATATCCTGACTTTAACAGGTGATTAGTAGATTTTTTTTGCTCAGTCCCAATTATATCTTTTGTGTTGATTGTATTGGATCTCAATGGGTATAGGAGAGACAAGTCTGACAATCTATTATAATTTAGGGGTTTTGTTTGAATCATAGAGTAATTATCATTATTACCTACCTTTAGGATGGAGAGGAAAAAAAGGAGGTGGTGAAACTTAGTGATCCTCACAGTTTCAGTGTTTCACCACCACCAAAACCCCTAATTAGGTATTGGACTCCTAAACTATATCATCATCTCCTGCCGAAAACTATTCTTTAAAAGAGTATTTTCATCCAAACTAAGAAAGATCTTTCAAGTAGTTCGGTACTCTGTCCTCAATAATGATTTTAAATTAGGGATGGGGATCAAGGTGGTATGAGTTTTGAATGGAGTATAATCTTCTTGGTTAGTGATAAACTAATTAAATAACAAATCTTGAAGAGAAGTGATAGGTAGCTGATATCCATATTATAGGTTTGGTTTCGAGTCTTTATATAAGTAGATCGGAATCAAAATCCCCAAGAAATAAAACTCGTAATGGTTATAGGTTTCAGTTGGGGCAGTGAAATACTCGAACGCTGCCGGAAGTCATATACGGTTCTTGTTCCCCTTTCACTCTTATTTAGTGCTTCACAATGTGTTGTGCCATCACGACAAGTCGAAGGTTAGTGGTGTGTAGTCACTTGGCATGATGACCATGAAACGGGTTGTACCGCGAAGCAGCTAGAAGTCTCTCTTTGCCCTACAAATTGACTTGGGGAGTTTGGAGCTTATACAAACCTCGCATCCTATTGGCATGAGAGCTCACGATGGGAGACTTCACATGGTCAAAATCTTGTCCTTTCGGTTCCATCGTGGCTTGTTATTCCAACAATTTAATAAATAAATCTTGTCATTTTAACATTGTTATGAAACAAGTTGGTTATGCCGATCCACACTGTGAACCACTAGTAGTCCACTACTCATTTTCTTTTAGGGTTTTATCGATGAGGGAGGGTGTGTGTCTGAATCGAAATTGTCTGCGGAAGCTGAAATAAAAGGACACCATTTCAATATTTTCCTGTTGATATTGCAGTTATTGAAATGGTTATTAAATGTGGCTGCAGCTTTGGATCAATAAAGAAAAATCTCTAGAGAATAAAGACTTAGTCAATCAAGACTGACTTGTTGGACTTGTTTATTTTTTATCAAAAAGTTTATCAGATTGAGTTCGGCCCCCTGATCTTCATCTTCCCTTCACCTCCAACGCCACACCGCCAATTCCTAACACCACTCACTCACGCCGCCTCCTTTTTCCCCCTCTCTCTATTTCTCTTCTTCACTATTTCCCTTGAAGCCAAAAATTCCTGAAAAGAAGAAAATAATGATACTAATCCCAGGTTGGAGAAGAGGTAGTTCAAGATCAATGGATCTCATTGACATCTTAGCAATCTCAGAATGGTAGCTTCTGGTACACCTGGTACATCACACATATGCTTCACCACATTCTATCTATCTTCATTTTCTTGTAAATACAGTCAGATCAAACCCAATAAACATAAGGAAGAATGGCTCTAGGTTGAGGCTTCCCCTTGCTTCATCTTCAACAGATCGAAGGGGATTCCCATGCCCCTTCGTCTTCTTCTACCGATTGAAGACTAGTAGATCTCAGATCTGCTGGATTTGTCGAGAGAGAGGGAAAGGAATAAGATAGAGAGAAAAAAAAATCAAATGGCAGTGAATGAGTGGTGACCAGGAGAGGCGGTGCGGCTGGAGGTTGTGATGAAGATTAGGGGCAATACTCAATCTACTAAATTTTTGGACTAAAACTCATTATGCCCCATAAGTCAATATTGATTGACTAAGTCTTTCCACTTAGATGATTTTTCTATATGCCCCACCGAACTAGCGTGAGAAACTAAAATAAAAAACTTGACGATCAAACATGGAAGTGACGGAGGAGAGGGAGAGAAAGAGACAGTGAGAAGAGTATAAATGTCCGAAAAATTGGTTTTTCGAGTTATCCTTCACAAATTATAACTAGGTGAGACTAAAATTAGTCCGCAGGTTTGTAAACTACAAATTGGTTTTGGACTTGATCCTCCTCAAACATTATCGGTGAAAAGTGAGAGTAAGAAACAGTTTGATTCATTATATCGAAGTCTACAAACAAACTTAAAGAAAACGAGAAACACGATGTAAGAGATCATAAACCTAGTGAAATTACTTCGAAGAAATTTAATCTCCTCTATAGTTGTTTTCTACCGGTTCATATCAGACACCACGAAGTCTTTCACAGATCTTGCACATTCAAACCTGCAAGGAAATGGAGAAACAATCTCTCCGTAAACATCGATCCTTCCATACAACTAAAGAAAGCAACACAACTAAGTCCTCTATGATAACAAGCAAATATTAAGTAATCTCCATCTCATGCTTCTAATTGAAAATCTTAAATAGTAGAGAAACAATATCTTAAGATACAATAATACCAACAACAGACCACTATGATGAAATCCGAAACCGTGATCTATGGTTGTACGAGGAGATGGTCTATTTTGTGAGACAGGAGTTACGAAATCATATCATATGGTAGGCTTGAAGAATTTAAGCGGATATGATGGCATTCTAAATCCATTCTTATCTACCCGAAAATGTCTAACTCCACAAATTGCATTGTATGACATTCAACTAACTCAAAATAAGCGAATAAAAAACAAGGGATATATTAGAGTTTCTAACACTATATCAGACACCCATATCTATTCTAGTTATGGGCATTCAATACAATAGTAAGACAAATGAACGGTGAGTGTGTATAATCATGATCGATCGATTAAGCTCACTACCAACGCAATGTCAATTTACCCATAATCAACAATATAACACACCAAGTCCTACAATTCTTAGCATCTAAATAACAAATTTGTGCCCATATTTCTTCTTAAGAACACTCTGACAAGTCTAACCTCGTGAACATATAAGTTGGAATATAATTTATAAAACCAAAATCATTTGAATAACTAAATAAGTAACTATTGGAATGATAATATTAAGAATTTGGACATGCCACATTGTTAAGAGTCGACAAACCTGGTGGAAGTGATTGCTTCAATTTCTCGGCTTTCTCCGAATCGAAAACACAAAGAGTATACAAATACTTGGAGCACCGAACCTTAAACTTCACAACATCCTTGCTCTTCTTAATTTTGACGGAACGAGCATCTTTCCTTCTAGCAGTGAGAAGGAAATCCTTAATCTCATGAATTTGCTTTGGCTATCAACAAAAAAAAATCAGAAAAAAGAAATTTAAATCTTATGGTTAAGAGTACTTAGACTAAATTGAAAGTTTCATCTTAGACCTAAATGACCCACAAAAATCAATGTCAAACATGTCAAATGTGAAAGAATGAGAATCCCATAAACATTTTTTAACAACTTAGGGTTTCTAGTTGTCTACTTTCTAAATTATGTAGTATTATTTCTCAGGATATTGTGTCTCATTATTTTTTAACAACTTAGGGTTTCTAGTTGTGTACTTTCTTTTGTTCTACTCATAACAAATGAAAAATGAGAAATCAAAACTTTTAATCATCTAAAACCCATGAAGTAAAAAACCACTAAAAGCATTGGTAACCTTGAAATTAACCCTAATCATGAAAATCCAAGCCAAAACATGATTGAAAATTACAGAAACATTGTACAATCGTCACCCAGATGAACTTTAAAACTGTCTAGAGAGAGAGAGAGAGAGAGAGAGAGAGATTACCATTTTGTAGAACCTAATGAAGCTCCACAAATCAATCACTTTTGTGATTGGTAGCTTTCCTTTTGTAAACCCTAATTTTTCTTCTTCTTTTCATTGCTGACACTGTTACTGAACTTACTAGGCTTACTTTTGGGCTTAGAATTTCCACGTAGGCCCATAGTAATGCAGTTGATTGGCTATTTTTTTTTTTTTTGAAAGCCATATAACTAAACAGTACATTACAAAGTTCGGTCCCCTAATTTAACAGTAAGATAAAGCAGGGACTAAATTTGAAATGGAATTAACATCATAAGGGCTAAATGATAATAAATTAAACGACGTTGGATAGAACTGAAGCAGCCAAAACATGAGCGTCCTCATTCTGTATTCTTGGGCAATACTTCAAATCCAACGGTCTATTCGCTATTCTTGCTCGGATGCCGTTGATCTTGGCTGATATCCTCCATGGGATCTCTGGATTGACGGCCCCGATTAATTCGAGCAAAACCCTAGCATCCCCCTCGATTATAAAAGAGGAAAGTTGCAACTCATCTGCTAGGGTTAACCCAAGCTCCAAGCCGGCGATTTCACTTGCTATCGGCGAAATTGGTTCCGTTAGGGTTGCTCGAGCTGCTATAGTGACTCCATGTGAGTTACGAATTAAAGCTGCACATGATGCTTTTGTATCCCGAAAGGATCCGTCGAAGTTGATCTTCAGGACTCCTTCCGGTGGTGGACACCATCGATTATCCTGCATTTGATGGTTAGTTGTTAATGGAGGGTTTGAAACTACCACATACCTGAGGGCTTCTGTTATATTCCAGTTGCATCGATTCAGATCTGGTTCTCTCTCTTGAAAATGAAGCTCGTTCCTAGTTTTCCACCAAAACCACATGAGATAAGTATATCTATACCACCATGCTTCCCTGTTTTGTTTATCCTTTAACATTGTGTCTAAAGCCTTGGTTGGGTCTGTTTGAATATGTTGTAGGTGGTCTAATCCGGCCTTTTTAAGAATTCGAATAAGATCTACGTTAGTCGTTACCTCGTGACAATGACGAGTTAATGTCATCACATACTATCACATATTAACATAGTCAACCTCAGGCACACGATGTTTATGCATCGTATCGTAACCAACCAAAGTTTTTATTTGCTGAATTCAAAAAATCATAGTAAAGGAACTTTGGGTATCCATGTAATATTACAGGAAATTGGGCCGGAGGCCCAATTTCCTGTTTTATTATGTTAAAAAGACAAATCAAAGTTTTCTTCTTTTAGGCACCATGAAATCTTTCAAAATAGGGTTGGAGGACAATATTAGAAGCACCACATTTTTAATACCTTAATTAACCTTCTTATTTGGGGAAATTTACAACATCCAATTTGGCCAAAGATTTCAGTGGGAGAGAAAAACCGAGACCTAACCGAGAGCTGTATTTGGGCGATTTTTGGCTATAGCTTTGCAAGTTGTTCTTCATCTATCGTTACTACCGCGTCATCATCAAATCATAACACAAGTCCAAGTGTTGTTCCTTTACTTTCTAGTACTTGGGCATTCATTTTTAAACATGTAGGTCAGAAATTTCCAGGTGGTGTACATGAAATACGTATGGAGTTGATAAAATACTCTCTTGAGTCGGGTTATGGATTTCGTTTTGTGAAAAACGATCCTTATAGGGTTACAGTGGAATGTGCTAGAAAAGAAACTGGATGTAATTGGAGAATTCATTCCACGAAATTCTCCAAAGAGAGTGATATCTTTGTTATCAAAACGATGAACAATTGTCATACTTGTGGTGTTGGACTAAAAGACATTAAGAAACGTCGTTTCACAAGTGCTTTGATAAAAACATTGGTGATGCATAGTGTTCAAAGTGATCCATCTATCAAGCCTAGGCAAATTATTGATTATATATTGCATACATATGGGTTTGATGTTAGTTACTATTATTCTTATACTGGCAAGGCACTAGCTTTGAAGGATATTCATAGGGATGCATCATCGTCTTATCATCATTTAGCTTCTTATGTTGATGCTCTACAAAGAAGTAACCCAAATAGTTGTGTGAAACTTGAGATTGACTCTAATTCGAAAGAATTTCAGCGTTTATTTGTTGCATTTGGGGCTTGTATTCATGGATTTAGATTTTGCCGTCCGATTCTTTATTTAGATGCAACATTTTTCAAAGGAAAGTTTAGTGGATGTTTATTAGCTGCAACGGGCAAGAATACCGAAGGAGGTAAAGCATGTTCTTTTCAGCTTTGTTCTTGTATTTATTTTGTTCAAATCATTGCAAGCCTTTGTAAACTGATTTGCAGTGCTTTGCAAACTGATTTGCAGTGCTTTGCAAATCAATTTGCACATTGATTTGCATTTGTTTGCAAATTGATTTGCATTGTGGGTTGCATTGATTTGCATTGTGGTTTGCATTGGTTTGCAAATTGATTTGCATTGTGGTTTGCAAACTGATTTGCAAACTGATTTGCAAGACGTTGCAAACTGATTTGCAACTTTTCTACAAATGCATTGCAAACATGTTGATTATAGTGTTGTTCCTTTTATTGTTTTTGCAGGTTTTTATCCACTTGCATTTGCGCTCGTAGACAAGGAAAATCAAGCTAACTGGTTATGGTTTTTGGAGATTCTTCATCAAATTATTCCCGGAAGAACTTACACATTTCTTACTGATAGACATCCTGGACTTATAAATGGTATATCTACTGTATTCTCTTCGATTCACCATGGTTATTGTGTTTGGCATTTAAAACATAATATATCTACTAGAACAAGAAATAATAAATATGCATCATCTCACATCCTTGATCTTTTCACTCGATGTGTTTATGCACCAAACCATTTAGAGTTCAAACCTCTTTTTGAAGAGTTAAAAACTGTTGGTGGCCAATCATTTGAAGCATTTCTTAGCACAGCACCTGTTGAGAAATGGGCAAATGCTTACTTTCCAAGAACCAGATATGGTGATACATGTTCTGGTATAGCTGAGAGTTTTAACTCATGGATTTTAGAAGGTCGCAGCTATCCAATAACACCTTTGGTTGACTATATTCGCAAAAAGTTGATGGTTTTGTTTTCTACCAGACGTGATCTTGGGTATAGTTGGACCACTATTCTTGGACCAGAGATGGAAAAAAAGCTTGCTGAAGGATTGAATAAAGGTAGAGTTTTTAGAGCAATACGGGCTTCATCCTCAACTTTTGAGGTTGTTGATGGTAGATCTTTTCGGGTGGACCTTGAGAATCGTTCATGTAGTTGTGGGTATTGGAGAGTACACGATTTTCCTTGCTATCATGCTCTATGTTGTATTTCAGGTGCAGGTTATAGTCCATACGACTTCATTAGTGATTTCTATCGTGCTTCTCATTATTTTGCGTCGTACGAGAAAGTTATTGAACCTGTGGTTGATTATGATCTTCCGAATCATCATCCCGACGAACTTATTTCTTTACCACCGACTGAGAAGAAGAAACTTGGAAGACCAAGGCAAAAGAGGATACCAAATAGTAGAGGAAAGTGGAAGAGGTCGATAAAGTGTAGCGTGTGTCATACATCTGGTCACAACAAGAAGACTTGTAAACATGATGTTTGAACCAGTTCTCATTACATTATTACTTTTTAACAATAAGACATGTCAATTGAATTCATAAATTAGTTTTCATTAGCTTTCACTTGCCTTTTTGCATATGTTGTCTTCATTTTTATTGGATGAACAATGTTGGTGTAATTGGTTATAAATAGTATGTGAACCTTAAATCTTGGTCTTGGCAGCTGATACAGTTTACAAATCAGTTTGCAAATCAGTTTGCAAATCAGTTTGCAAACCTTATTGCAAATCAGTTTGCAAACCTTATTGCAAACCATTGCAAATCAGTTTGCAATATGGACCATATTGCAAATCATATTGCAAATCATATTGCAAACCATATAGCGAACCACTGCAAACCATATTGCAAACTGATTTGCAAACCATATTGCAAATCAGTTTGCAAACCATATTGCAAACCATTGCAAATCAGTTTGCAAATCATATTGCAAATCATATTGCAAACCATACTGCGAACCACTGCATACCAGATTGCGAAGTCATAAAAAAATTCAGAACAAACACTATATTTAAACGCCTTTTGCAACTTCGATGGAAATTACTTTTGGAAATACTTGCATATCCTTCAATTTTGATGAGTTCACGTATTATTTTACAAGGGTTCGGGGGCGTAGCTCCCATTCTTTTTTGTAGAAATTTTAAAAATAATTAATAGAATAAAAAAATGAAGAATAAATCTTTCGAAAAGGATTTAATCTTTCGTTCATCCTGCATCTATTGAAAAATATTTAAAGAAACATATGAGTATGTTGTGACTATTTTGAAAAAAATCTTGTTTCCAAACCACTGCAAACCATAATGCAAACTACTGCAAATCAGTTTGCAAATCACCGCAAATCAGTTTGCAAACCACTGAATAACAGATTGCAAAGTCACCAAATAAATTTAGAATCCTTTTGCAACTTAGATGTTAATTAAGGAACTCAATTTATGTACACAATGTATGCAACATTTTGATAAATTACAAACTAATTGGATTACGTGTCTTTTTACAGGGGTTCGGGGGTGTAGCCCTCGTTTTTTTTGTCGAGATTTAAAAAACGATTAATTGAATTACAAAATTAGAAGAATCAAGTTTATAAACCACTGATTTGCAAAGACATGCAAACCACTGCAAATCAATTTGCAAACCAATGCAAACCACAATGCAAATCAATTTGCAAACCAATTTGCAAATCAGTTTGCAAACCACTTCAACTTAAATTCATCAGACCAAATAAGTAATCAAATAAATGCTCAACATAATAAAATTAAAAAGCTATTAAAGATTCATCAAAATATTCACAAACACATTCATCAAAATATTCAGACCAAACACTATATTCAAACGCCTTTTTTTGAGTGAATCCAACAATTTTTCATCTGAAACAATTTCATAAACTATCTTTCCTCTAAGTTTTGTTATCTCATGAGGTGGCATCTCCATTTCTTCAAAATCCTGGCCTTTTGTAGCATTCGAAATGAATTGACATACGTATAAACCACAATCAACTCTGTAAAGAAAAAACAAGTCATTTAGCTTATAAATTAAAAAAAATTACTTGTCGATTAATAAGCATGATTAATTTATACTTACGACGTTTCTAGTTGTTATGGGCAGTCTACTTGCACTCTCTTAATTCTTTATGGAGGTTTTGGATGCAAATTATCAGTATCGTAAGAATAATGAAGAAGGCCTTCCACAATATTTATCTAAAATATAAGAACATACTTGATTTAAACATTGTAGTATAAGTTAAATTACACTATTCATTTTATTTATGCGAATTGTGGTATATATGTTTACCGTATTTTTCGCACATGTGGAGAATTTGTCATTCCTTTTTTTTCTTGCCATCATGGAGTTGAAGTGAAACCATTTCCATGGTTTCATCATGCACAATATCAGAACTGACCAATGATAACCAGTTGGATCCTTATTTTCCTTTGAATGATTAAGCGGGAATATCAGCATTTGAGAAGAAACATCAAAGTTGCATATCTTTGTTGTCAAACTATCGGTCATCTTCGACTTCTATTGAAAAATAATTAAAGAAACATGTGAGTATGTTGTGGTTATTTTTCAAAGACATCATTGCAACCGAGTTGCAAAGCTCTGCAAATCAGTTTGCAAATCAGTTTGCAAATTAGTTTGCAAATCGTTGCAAATCAGTTTGCAAATCAGTTGCATAGCAGCAACATATAAGAACAAATACAATCAACGTACTAAGAAAAACAAAAATTAAAGATACTTACACAATCAAAGTGGCTGATGTAAGTGAATTTCTTTTCGGTCCCTTCCTTCTTCAATTTATATGCAAACCAATCGATGATTGACCCATTAACAAATCGATTTGATAGAAGATCTTCTAATTGATCAACTGTTATGTTGATCCTATCTTCTTTTGAACACCATACAAGATCACTAAAAAATATTGACAAACACTTATGTTATTTTAGTAAAGTAAATTTTGTCTAAAAACACAGTAAATGTGCATTACCTTCTACGGTAATCACACCAATCTTTCTGAATTGCATTTTTCTCTTTTGATGTCAACATTTTGAAGATTTTGCACCTTGTTAGGTCAAGAACATTTCCATATTCAACTGGTGGATCCTCAAAATCATCGTCATCAATTAACACCGTTTTTCCCTTTTCAACTTTTTGTTCCTACATTTAATAGAATCAACAATGTCATAAAAAGATTTTTTAGACTAAAGATATTAATGAAAAGGATTAAAAAAAAAAATGAAACTAGAAAGCAAGACTCTGCAAACCAGTTTGCACAGCTCTGTAGCGATTTTAAAGAGCTTTGCAAGTCAATTCAAATTCATACAAGAACAGTGAAGTAATCGAATGTACTCAACATAATAAACTATTAAAGATATTGTTTAGAAAACATGTTTTTAATTGTTCTCATTCACCTTTGAAGTGTGTCCTACCTTTTTTTGTTTCTTTTCCTTTTTAGTGTAAACAAACATAGGGTCTTCCAGTTGTTTTCTCTTAGGACGCTCCTTCACACCCTTTTCAATGGATCCTTTAACTATTTCCCTCAATTCAGCAACATTTTCATCTCTTTGTTGTTCCTCATTAAGGCCTTCCATTTCCACTTTCCCTTTTCCCTTCTCTTTCTTCATTTCGGCATCACTTTTTGTTTTTTCCTCATCTTTGTTTTCCTCGTTTGCTTTTTTCCTTTTCTAGTCCCTCATTTATCTCCTTCACAACATCAAATATATCTTTGCTCACATCATTTTCATCCAATTCCTTTCCTCCTCTACTATCTTCATCTACACCATCTATTTCATCTCTCTCGCCTCTCTCTTCATCTTCATGATTAGTTTGTTGGAACTCATCATTAACCTGCATTAAGTACATAATAAACATTTATTAATTTTTACCTAAAATGCAAGGCAATCAGTTTGCAAATCAATTTGCAAATCAATTTGCAAATCAATTTGCAAATCAATTTGCAAATCAGTTGGCAAACCAAGACTTTGAGTACAAAGATCTTACATTATCACTCCCAACATCATCTTTACTGTTATCTTCTGCATCTTTACCCTGCCCATTTTCACCATCTTTTTCATAATTTTCTCTCCCATTTTTACTGCTCTCTCCTTCTTCATTATCATCATTGTCGTCTTCTTCTTCTTTCTCATTTCCAGAGCTTTCTTCAGCATCTTGTGTTTTTTCTTCATCATGTTCATCACCTTGTTCACCACTATTTTCTTCATCATCTTCATTTACTCCTGCCTCAACTTTGCCGTTTTTTTCTAAATACTTCACTCTTCTTTTTAATTTACTTACTTCATACTTGAGCATTTTGATTTCATTCGCTTGATCATCAATCCTTTTCTCAAGAATGGCAAGTGTTGTTTTTCCAGCTGAAGCATCATTTACTGGCATTGGAGGTCTTTCCTTTGGCATTGGATGATTTCCATTGCTCTCCTTTCTTTGCAAATTGTTCGAAGAAGATAGTAATAGAGTTTCTTCATGACTAATTTCTAGGAATTCATCATATACCTGCATTAAGTGCATAATGAAGAACTTATTAACAATTTTAAAGCTTGCATTTCAAAATTAATATTTAAAACTATATTCAAAAACCTATATGCAAACTATAAAGCAAAGCTCTGCAAACCAGTTAGCAAATTGATTTACAAACTGATTTGCAAACTGATTTGCAAACTGATTTGCAAATTGATTTGCAAACTGATTTGCGAAACTTAGCAGACCTCTTGCAAAACAATTCTCAAGGAAAATAGTAACATTTAACAACAGAGATCTTACATTTTCACTCCCAACAGTGGCAAGATCAACTTCTTTCAATGTTGTTGTAATATTTGAAGATCCCATCTTGTTACTCGTGGAGTTAGAGCTTCATTTCCTTCAATCGGTTCAATAATTTTCACTTTTTCACATATAAAGTACTACAAAAAATAACAGATCGTCAAAAATCAATTTGGGAATGCGCAATAATGACAATAACATGAAGTTAAAAAGAACATATTATAAACTTACCAAAATAGCTACTGCACAACCAGCAAAATGTGAAGTTGTCTCACATTTTGATAACTTATCCGCTAATTCTCTGTGTATATCAGCAGCCCAATTGAAGTCATTGATTTTTTTAGGGTTATTTCCCTAATGGCCCCCTACTTTGTGACCAGCTTCCTGCCTGGCCCCCTACTTTACAAGAAATACCCATATGGCTCCCTTCCGTTATAACACCGTTACTCTCTCTCTTCCATTTATTTTCTCTCTCCTCCAACATGTTTTATTTCTCTGCCACCTCGTTAAACCAGCCACATCATCGTCTTCACCGGCAGGGTCGCCGGCCGGCCAAATTTCCGGCCGGCGACCTTCAAACTTTTTTTTTTTCCTTTCTCTAAAAAAAAAGAAATTTTTTTTTTTAAATTCTCTCACCTCTCTCTAAACTCCGGCGAAGGGAAACCTTCGCCGGAGCTAGGTCTGTTCATCACGAACAGACCACGATTTGGTCTGTTCATCACGGACAGACCCAGATCTGGGTCTGTTCATCACGAACAGACCCTGATCTGGTCTGTTCGTGATGAACAGACCTAGCTCCGGCGAAGGTTTCCCTTCGCCGGAGTTGAGAGAGAGAGAGGTGAGAGAATTTTTAAAAATTTTTTTTTTAGAGAGAGAGAGAGAAAAGAGAGAGAAAAAAAAAAGTTTAAAGGTCGACGGCCAGAAATTTGGCCGGCCGGCGATCCTGCCGGTGAAGACGATGATGTTACTGGTTTAACGAGGTGGCAGAGAGAGAAAACATGTTGGAGGAGAGAGAAAATAAATGGAAGAGAGAGAGTAACGGTGTTATAACGGAAGGGGGCCATATGGGTATTTCTTGTAAAGTAGGGGGCCAGGCAGGAAGCTGGTCACAAAGTAGGGGGCCATTAGGGAAATAACCCTTTTTTTTAAATCAATAACAGCATTAATTGCATGTTGTGGTATAGTTCCCAGACCATTAACATAAAAAAGTGTCGCTAGCATGTAGAGAAGCAACAACTTAACAAAATCCTCATCAAGTCCTTCATCGTATTATTCCTCTATCTTCGTTGATAGTTCTTTCAAACAAGTACTGACATCCGTCTTTTTTATCTTCCCCGATCCATTGAAATATTTTTGGATGAATTCACTATTTCGTAGGTTTCCTTTTGGAAATTTAATACTCCCAACGTTTGGCACCCCAAACAATAATGCCAAATCATTAGTTGTAAACGTTATACTTTTGCTTCCAATACGGAATTCACAACTACTAAGATTGAAGGTTTTGAGTACTTTGTTCACTGAATCGGTTGTGTTATCCTTCTTACTAGTTGTAATCCTCTTATGCAATATTGCATCAAACAAGTTTCCGAATGGTGTCTCTTTCAACATTCGGATGATGTTCTCGTTAATATTTTCTTGAAATCATTTAAACAACTGCACAACCCGTTCAAACTAGATCTAATTGATACCTTACGTTCGATACCAGTAGATGTATCAACCGATTTGCTTTTCTTATTTTCTTTTGTTCGAGCCATACTGTGCTTCAAAAGAAACAAACAAAGTATTATGTAACCACCAAAATAATCTCATATGAAACCCTAAATTACAACAATTTAGTGATCATATATGATCAATAAACACTAACCCATTATTACTCCACAGACAATGAGACCACCTTAATTTCCATTCTGGTCTACTTACAGGAAACCTAAGTTCATTTCAAATTCTAATCTAAACAAGAATTGCAGAAGAAATCCATGGAAACCCAACCAATGAAAACAACAAAGAGCTAAAGAAGTGGGAAAATGATCACTTACAAGTTTTGTTTTGTTTGTTTTTTTAGTTGTGAATCTTTACAAGCAATTCCTCAATCCAAATAACTCAATTATCAGAACAAATCAAATCCACAAAACCCAGAAATTGACAACCTTTTTTGCTTTGCTTAAAAACAACCAGTTAGACTTTTGTCTTTTATTTTTCTGATAGATCAGAAATATGAATTTTAGGGCTTTTTATAGGGCAGTTGGAATTGGTTGAAAATATCATCTACGGTTTTCCAGATGTTTCTCTTAGTTGGAATTGGTTGAAAATGAAACCCTAAAAAACATAATATCAAGTTCAGGAAACCAAATACCCTTTTCAAGAAATGTACCATATCAATATTAATATTCTAGTTATAAAGCTAAACCCAGAAAATCAATGAAAACCCTAGTAAATCAATGAAAACCCTAGCAAAATCAAGGATGAAAAAAGTTAGATGAGAACCTTTGATTGTTGCCTTCGATTATTGCCTTCGATTGTTGAACGAGAGACGGGATAGAGAAAGAGAAGAATCGATTTTGCACGGGATAGAGAGAGAAGTGCACGGGATAGAGAGAGAAATACGGGATAGAGAAAGAGGGAAATATCAACCTGATTTGGGTTTGTAATTTCTCTAACAAATAAGGTTAATTTAGTCTTTTCCTTATATGAAATAATTTACAAAAATGCCCCGGGGAGCTGAAGCCTAAAAAAAGTTGATAGATCCTTTTTAACCAAAGCCCCAATTTTTTAGGGTGTTTTGGCCAAATTTCCCGTAATATTATGCGATGATCGTTATTTTCTTCCCTACCGATTGATATAGGGTTATAATATGTGATATCCGTGGATGTAAGTCAAGATTTACGGGGAAAGATATACAAATGAAGTCGTACCGTGTTAAATTATCGTGTCGACTATTTCAATTTATCTTTACGTTTATCACGTGGCCGTAAATTTAACACTAACAAAAAGTGAAAAAGTCCATGAAAAATGAGATTGCGCTATCTAGTTGGAATTCGTGCATGAAAAGTTCATGAACAAAGAACTCATAAATGGAACATGAGCATCTCATAAAAAAAATGGAACATGAGCCTTTTCTATTTCATGCTTTAAGTTCATATATATTTGTTCTAGTAAATCTAGACAACCCGTCGAAGAAGAACCGTCAGCTGAATCGTGCTGCCTACATGGAGAAAAGGACAAATTTTTGATGTTAAGTTTCTTAGGCTTGCTGTGTAGTTAGGAGAGAGAGAAAGGTGCACTCAAGTTATTTAGATTTTCAATTACACATCCACACCCATAAGAAAACCAAGGGCTAAGTTTTTTTTAAAGGCTAAGATTGAATGAACTAAATAATTAAAAATGAGACCGATTTCTTTAAAATATCAATGACTGAGATCTACAAAGTTGCAGAATTTTTATTAGTTCACCACAACAGTAATTGGACACTTCCTGTTAAGTGCACGAGATATTGAGATCGAGGCTCATCAGTAAAACAGTTTATGAAAGGAATGTTTTGTCTATTTGAGGGAGTCGTCCTTTTGAAGAAGTGTCCTTTGACTAAAATGACAATGCGCTCAATTAATCACATAAAATAATGATGACTTTATTTAGAAGATCATCTAGTTCGATCGATTTAGGTATTGTAATGCTTAGCTATAAGCCGACTACGATCGTCAGATCACTTTAGTAGTGGCTAACTCCGACCGGATCGTACAACTTGTTATACCAAAGAGGGTTTATTTAATCGTAGAGATTCGACTAAAGGGAAGGGGGTAAAAGGTTCGGATAGGATCCGCACAAAGATAGAAAGAACCGGGCCCAAAAAAATATGGATCATGCTAAAGGAGTCGCCCATTAAATGACCGACTAGAGTAATGGTCGGCCAGGCCAAGCGCACTAAGAAACTGCCTTAGGCGGCACAACAAGTGGATTTCCGTATTGACTCCTATCTAGTGGTAGTAATATATTAAGAATGATAGTGTTGGTAATGAGGAGGTGGTGATGGTGCTTATTGGTGGTGGTGCATGTGTTGTGGCGGTTGTAGTGGTGCTTAACAGTGGTGAAGTTGTGGTAGTGATGGTGGTGGTAGAATGATGAAGTAATTATAAATACATTGAAGTAAGTATAAATACGTTGTGGTAGTGATGGTGGTGAAGTTATTTATTGACGATGACAGAAAAGGTAGATAAATTTTTTCTCACAACTAAATTTGTAGAAGTAATCATGAAAACGCTACGAAATTGTGGTTTCTACTTTTTGAAAAAAAGTTGATTTTTCCTGCTTAAATAAGCTACAATTTTCCGAACTAAACACGTAAAATTTTCAATAAATGCATAAAAATTTCGAAATACCAAACAAAAAACGGTCAAAATATGACAAACAAATAAATTTGTTTGCAACATAAAATAAGTCTATTTTTCACTTAGGTCATGCTCTATAATTTTTTTTTTTTTTGAATCCAAGGAAACATATCCATTAATAGTGATAAAATCACAATGATACAAGGATGATAATTGTTATTTCTCTCTGTCGGATACGTCATGCTATTTACATACCTGTAAATGCAAATGCCTCCTAAAAGGAGAGAAATTGAACTAGACACACTAATGGGATCCTATCAACTTTTAATCATTAGAGAAGCGAGAACCTATCAACTTTTAATCATTTTTGTTCCTTCAATCTTTTTTTTTTTTTTTTTTTGTTGAGGATTGTTCCTTCAATCTTAGTCATTGGTTTTTATTAAAGGGGTGTGATTGAAAATCTAAATAACTTGAGTGCACCTTTTTGGACTAACGGCATCACCCACGTTGGATCTCTCCTAACTACACAGAAAGTGTAAGAAATTTAGGAGTCGTTTGGCAACACAAAAATAAGTTACTTTTCTGCTTATTTAAGTAAAACAGAAAAAAATAATAATTTGATAACGAAAAAACAACCGACTTCATTTAATACAATATTTGACTTTCTTTTAAAGTTATAATTTTTAACTTTTGACTTTAAAGTAAAGTAACTTATGTTCGACACATGCATGAATTGTACTTGACGAAATTTTTTCCTTCGTTTATCTCCATTCTCCCCTATACCACCACAACTAAACTTTTACCATGACATTGTACCCCCACCACCACAACAACCAATGCACCTGGGTTGCTGGCTCTCACATTTGTTCCCACATCTGACCAGCTTGCTGATGTTTTTACGAAAGGTCTCTCGAATCCTCTATTTTCTCGCTTGCTCTCCAATCTGATGCATCGCATTTCTAGCTCAGATTGAGGGGGAGTATTAGAGAAGATGGTGTTATCTTTGTGTAAGTATAATAAGAATATAATAAGTAGAGTAGAGGTGCATATATACTAAGGGCAGAATTGTCATTATGTAAGTCGAGTTTGTTACTTCTAACGAACTCTTTTCTCGTTCTCTCTTTCTCTCTCTGTAAAATAGTATTTAAATAGTACAAATACTGATGTAATACTTTGATATGAGTTTAATGAATAAACACCAAGATTACTTCCTCCACACAAAATCTCACAGATACTATAATTAGAAGATTTTTTTCTTTATAGAATTCAATAGAGGATTACATTAATTACTTTGTTTTCCTCACTTTTTCATTTAGTTACATGGACAAAATTAGCTTTAATAAGTCGACATAATCTATAGTTATATACGATTGTTAATTAGTGAACCTGCATCGCTTACGAATTTGACCCATATTTCCAGTCAAAACCCCAATATTTCCCATTCGATTCATAGACAAAGCCCATGATTTTCTCCAATCCTCGAACCCAACTGCGAATTCCTCAGCAATGGTTTCACCATTTTCAGTATCCAAGAGCACTTGTTGATCGATCTCTAAAATAGCTTGTTTTGTTAACAATCTTGAATAATAGGTATTGTTGAACTGATACTTTAAACCATTTTCTGGGTTAAGGAATACAGTTTTTTCAATTTCGCCTGTTTTCGTCTTCGGAGGACATTGTTTTCTCAACTCGGATACGAGTGATGGGTCCATGTTTGGGTCTGCTTTTTGTGTACCTTTGTAATTGTACAACCGTTCAAGAATGTTACGACATCTGGTTGAACCCATCGTGTGTCCTCCTACATTTATCAAAATAATTTAGTTTAATTATGATTAATAATGATTGCTAAACAAGAAAATAATTTTCCTCGTTATTATGAATATTACTCTTTTACCCTTGTTATTCCACAAAAAAGGGAGAAAATGGAAAATGGTTAGTTTACCTAAGAGGGTAGTCATGTCAAGTACATCTAAACCTTTGGAATTGAAGTAAGCAAGAGATTTTTCCCAAGTGATGGATGGTAAAGGAAGATCCACTGATGATGCCCTTGATACCAAACTGTCCTTTCTTCCTAGCCTCACAGGATAAGATGGTGCCCCTGCCTGCAGTTTCATTCACCCCAAACTCATTTAAACAAATTGTATCAACTACATTTTCATTCATCTGCAATCTCCCCATGTGAAGGGGCTTTTATATCAGCATTCAAACAGTGTATAAGGAAAATTAGTGTGAATTGAACGACGACCAGTTTGATAAAATTAGGCCTAACCTATATTGTTTAACTATAGTGTCAGAAAATATTTTAGTTGTTCCCTGTCAAGAAACACGCGTAAAATAATTAAAAGTTAATTATGCAAAAAAGAATTGAAAGATAAAAATAAAAGTTGTGTACCAAATGAACTGCATCTCTAGTGGCAAGCACAAGGATATCAGCACATGAAACCACTCCAGGGCACCTTTCCTCTACAACTTCCTTCACAAGATCAATAAATGCAAATCCCCCTAATCTTGCATTCTGTGGGGCAGTTCTCTCTGAGTTGGGTCCTTCCAATAGGATAGATGCATCACAACCCTAGATCCATACACATTTAATATCATATTGTTTCATAAATAATTTTAATCTTAATTACTATGGAATATTGATTAATGTTTTTTTTTTGCTCTTAGTAATTTAAACTATTGTATTAATTCAGACTTACAGATACGAAGCAATCAGAGTAGAGCAGTCGAAGGAGCTTAGGAGTGATGATTTTATCCTTATCCCAAAATAACTTCACTTGATGCTTGACATACTCCTCGACGTCAGGACACGTATCATTGAGCCTATAATATTTTCTCACAAGCCCCGTTGGTGGTGCTACCATCGCGCCCTCAACACTAGTTATTAATGTGCACACTACTAGTACTACTGCCCCAACCAATAACAATAAAATTGCAATATTGGTGTACCCTTTTCTTCTCATCATCTTTATTATCAACTTCTTCTATCTCTCAAAATGTTAATAGAAAACTTGAAGAGGGAAAGAAGATAAAATAAAGAGATGGAGAAAATGAAGATTGTAGTAGTTGTGTGTGAGAGGGATATAGACATATATAGAGACCTTTATATATAGATTATAGTAAGGGTGGTGGTAGTCCTTAAATTAAGGCACGTGCGAGAGGGAACTTTGATGCAGTTGCATGCATGGCTTCTCACATGCATGTGCCAAGGAATTAGGGCTTTTATCAACATTCTTCAAGACTACAATATATGTTGTCTAAACCAAGTTTCTCTATCTCGGGGTTGTAGTTGTACTATAACTTGGTTTGGCGAAGGAAGGCAAAGTAATTTTGTATTTGATATCTGCGGTAGTTTTGGCATTTTTTTTACGCTCAATTTAGTTGGATAGTAGTCAACAGTTGGTAGCCCAAGTAGTTCAAAGGTGTTGACATAAACTCCAGAAAGTCTTGGAGGTCCCAAGTTCGAATCTCAAAGAAGGTGGAATCTTTAGTTATTTGAATGGAGTTTATTAGGGTATAAATAATATTATTGGGCGTCAGGCCATTGTCTTGTTGAGCAATAGGGCCGATCTTGTTAGTGTTTGAGTAGGCGGTTATCGAGTTTATCACATCTATGATGTATCAAATGCCAAATATCACGACTTACGTAGATCGTAGTCATCTTCCAAAAAAAATAATTGGATAGTAATACGTATTTTTGCACCGTAGAGACCAAAGTCTGAATTTCACTATACTACAAATTTTTATTTTATCATTTTTGTAGAACATTATATATTGAAGTCTTTTGGGGACTCCCTGAGGCATACTCCCAAATATACTGGCTCACATGACAAGGGTATTTTGGTCTTTTTTCAGTTTTGTCAGATTGTGAAAAGACAAAAATACACTTGTCATGTGAGGGGGGGGGGGGGGGGGGGGGGGGGGGGATGTACACCTGGGAGTATGTCTAGGGAGTCTTCCTATCACCTTTGTTATAAGTAACCTGGACCTAGGTCACTTCCCAAGTTACGGTTTGTTGTGTTTGCAATCGCTATGTATATGAAGTTCGGCTTACTCAGGACCAAAATTTGGTTGGGGTGGAAATTCATCATTATTGATGTAATAAAAACTATATAAGGATGAAAGCAAGGGCGAAGCTAGGATTCAAAGTTACCCCGGACTAGTCTAAAATTGTGTAGAAACAAAACTTTCATTTCTAACGTATGTGCACTAACTAGTGTTTGAAAAACAATTTTTTTTTAATACGTAAAATTTCGTTAATAGTCAAACATACAAAATTGAAGAAAACGTAACCTTAACAGTTTATAATGTATGAGATCATTAATGATTTGGTGATAACGGAATAACTAAGTTATAGCTTGGATAAAATCCAACAAAAGGGGTAAAACTTGACTAATAACAAAAAGAAGGGTAAAAAAGAAATTAGATCCAAAAATATGAGACATAACTGGAGACTAAAAGTGAAAATAAATAGAACACAAGGGGCAATACAAACTTACTTTAACAGACAAAAAGTGAAAAAAATTGATTGAGGGCGATGGGTTGGGCGTTGGAAAATGCACTTGACCAACCCAGCTACCTAGCTACAATGCTTCGTTTACCGATTCTGACTTACTTATATCAAGTTGTGTCCCGGACTGCAGTCAGGGGTAGCCACCCCCTGGCTTCGCGCTTGGATGAAAGGTATAAACAAATGGCCTTTCAAGCCTTTGGAATGGCCTTAAGGGGCTTTACACGATGTCTTGGATATGACAAATATAGTGTTTATACAGTTCGTAATGCATCGTCATATTATTCATGATGCATCTATTTCATGATATAAAGTTCTCTATTTCTCAAGCCTCAATGAGTCTATCGAAAATGTCATTTCAGTTTAACCTAGTACTATAGCTCGAACTTTTAACACTTCCACAGAGAATGTAGAACTATCACAACCTATCATTGGAGACAAATAATTTTCAAACTTCATACCACTAATGACGATCGAACTAAGCTCTATCAGTTCTTTTTGCATGTCAGACCCTGGCTCCCGACGTGTTAAATATTCTATCATCATCGGAGACCCCTCGAGCTTTTTCAAAACACTTCCACACTTACTAAGTTTGTATCCATATGTGATTGTATGTACATATGGCAGAAAAGTAATAAGGTGAGAGGGTAGAAGTGGAATTAGTATCATTTTGGTCATAATTAATGTTGGTAAGACAAATTCACTCATTCTAGGAAGGGTAACACTTTCAAACTTGAGAAGCTAATTTTATGAATGAGATTCTTGACAAAATTCTAAAAGAACGGTCCAGATCAAAATCAAACTTTGAAAAACTTTGATCAACTTTTGTCTTTTAATAAAAATAAGTCATTAAGTCAAGAATTTTGTCAAAGATTTTGTATATGTAGCACTCCCGAAAAATCCGTTGTTAAGCATAGGAAAAAAAACTTATTAGAGTATTCAACTAAAACCAAGATTAACCATCCCAATTCTAGGTCAACATCTCAAGACCTAAGTATTTGTTGGGTTTTCCTCCTAGTGGGAAAACCTAGTTGGGTTTGGATTAGGAAACCAAACCCGGGCCAGTGTCGAGTTTCTTTCGGTCGGTTACTTATGACGGTGGAATTAGGATTAAGGGAGAGTCTATAAATACTACCTTAACCTAATTTAGATGTGTGTGAGGAGCACCAAAGGGGGCAACACAATTAGAAAAGCACAAGAGAAGAAGGGAGAGAAGGAGGTTGTCGAGAAGAGCGGGGCAGAACTTTTTCAGCACGCGCAATCTTCGTTGTTCGGAAAATCCGACGGTGAGTTCTTCTCCGATTGAGCTGAAATTTGGCAGAATTGTTCTTCACATATTCATCTAGTATTTGTAGGGAGGGATCATTGATTTATCGCCGGAATCCTAGTGAATTTAGGGTCGTTTTGGACTGCAAATTCCTATGCTGTTTTTGTTCTTTCTTGTGAAGGTTTCTCCGTGTTTCTTCGTGTTTGAGATTGATTCTTTTGGGAAGAGTCTGAGTCTTGGATGGACGTGGTCTGTAACTACTTTGCTTATTATAGTTGATTTGGTTGGACTACGAGTCCCGTGGTTTTTACTTCTCACATTAAGGAGGTTTTCCACGTTAAAAATCGTTGTCTTATTTACTTTCGTTCTTTGTTTATTGCTCCCACATATTCTTCTGTATTATCCTCGTAACTAACACAAAGGGAAAAACTCTTGTTTCCGCTGCGCCTAAGTGCCCATTTTTCCCAACAGTATTTATCCTAGTTAAGGACCAATCCCAAATTTTTGATGACATACATACCTACTGCAATACTTGGGGATCAATGCTGGGCATTTGCTTGATTTAGAAGTACATAAGGTGTTTTTTTATATATCTAAGCCACATATATTAAGTATAGTTCTAAATGAAAAAAACGAGTATCTTAGTAATCAAGAATATAACATTTAGATCATCTCTACTCGTTATCATTTGGTTTTGATTTAGATGACTACAAAGTTAACGTGGTTTTAGAATTAAACCACACATTATAGGTCCAATAGTCTATATTATACAAAAACACATGTTAAGTTCCTAGAACGTCGTACGTAAATGGGCGTGCGAAAATTGTTTTACATAAAAAATGAGTAACGAAATAACCAAGAACATAATGTCTAAGTCATATCCACATTTGTTAGAGCAAGTCCAATCCAAGCCTGTCTTAGGCCGAAAAAACCACTTTTTCACCTAAAATTATTGGCCTCAGCTTAGCCTCTAAAATTCAGCTCCAGCCTCTCTTGGGCCGAAAATTTGAATTTCCCTCTTTTCTACCATATTAAATATTATTAACTATCCAACCACCATATTAAATATCTCATATTTCTCTATAAATACATCCCCCTTTCTCTACAAACTCATCAAACTTCATCTTCTTCTTTCTCATCAAACTTCATCTTCTTCTTTCTCTACCATGGATCCTATAAATATTATGAATCCCATAAATTCTTTGAATCCCATGAATTCCAATTTTACTTTATTTATGTTGATGTTTGAAGAAGATGAATGGGCTCGACAAAGAGATGACGATGATCGTAGAATGTTAGAAGAAATGGAAAATAACGCTACACGAAAACGTTCTCGTCATGTTGGTTCTGTGGTCGCCAAACTATAGATCGTAATAGACAACTCGGTCATGAAAACATCATGAGAGACTATTTCAATGAAACTCGAACTTATGATGACACATTGTTTCGCAAACGCTACAGGATGAATCGTGCTTTATTTTTGCGTATTCTCAATGTTGTTGGGGGGTACAACCCCAGATTTACTGAAAGAGTTGATGCATTTGGGCAAAAGGGATGCTCACCTCATCAAAAAATAACAGCTGTAATGAGGATGCTTGCATATGGATGTGCGGCCGACTCACAAGACGAATATTGTCGGATTGGTAAGTCTACTGTCATTGAATCTTTAAGAGAATTTCTAATCGGAGTCATCCATGTGTTCGGCCCTAGATACTTGAGAGATCCGAATGAGTTAGATATATTTAGACTCCTAGCACTTGGTGAATCGCAAGGATTTCCTGGAATGCTAGGGAGTATTGATTGTATGCATTGGGAATTGAGTAAATGTCCCGCCTCATGGCACGGATCCTACACTGGTCATGTCAAAGCCCCAACTATCATCCTAGAAGCAGTTGCATCGTCAGACCTCCATATATGGCATGCATTTTTTGGGATGCCTGGATCATGCAATGACATTCATGTTCTTGAACGTTCACCGGTTTTTGATCAACTGTTAAGCAATGAGAGTCCCCCAGTTAATTATGTAGTTAATGGCACACAATATAATATGGGTTATTATCTTGCTGATGGGATATACCCTCCATGGGGTACTTTAGTTAAAACTATTGCTAATCCACATGGTCCAAAAGAAGCATTTTATGCCAAAAGACAAGAGTTGGTTCGAAAAGACGTTGAACGAGCTTTTGGTGTACTGCAAGCTCGTTGGGGAATTATTCGGGGACCGTCACGTTGGTGGGACGTAAAGACCATGAGTGACATTATGAAGGCATGTATCATAATGCATAACATGATTGTTGAAGACGAAGGTCCAAATGCTACAACCAATATTGAGGGATGTCAAATGGGTCCGATAGAGCGTGGAGAAGACTTATCGGACGAAGTGCTTCAACGTGTAGGTCGAATTAGAAGCCAAGATACTCATTCTCGGTTGCAGGCAGATCTTATCGAACACTTATGGAATACGAGATCAAACGATGACAATGAATAACTTTTGGTCGTTGGATTATTAGTAATGTGTTTTCTATCGTCGGATTATTAGTTTTGTGTTTTGGATCGTCGGATTATTAATGCAAAAGTCGGTTTGTATTAACATAATTTCATTATTAAAAGTTGTTTTGATTTTTGTTATTTTTTAGTTTTTTTTAAAATTTTATATTTAATTATTTAATGTTTTTATTTTATTTATTTTTTTTAAAAAAAAGGTAGATCTGGCCGTTGGATAAATCAACGGCCAGATCTGTCCCCAATGTGACCGCTGGGGTCCCCAACGGTCACATGGAGACCCCCTTGCGACTGAAGGAAGAGCCCCAGCCTCCGCTCCAAGCGGCTGGGCTTGGAGCGGGTGGCTGAGGCCATAATTTCAAAATTATGGCCTCAGCCAGCTGGGGCTGGACTTGCTCTTCGTTTGGTTTGAGTTGGATGAACCATAAACTTGACAAAATTTGCATCTTCATCTATATATTACCGAGATGTATCATTGGAACAATTTGATTACATGGGTTAGGTCATAGTACATTCAATAAACAATATTGAGTTGATATGTAACAACAACCCTAATTTTGTACTATTGCAACTATTACTTAACAATTGAATATGAAGATTGATTTGAAATCATAGTATTCTTTTTCTACCCTATAAGCATTGCTTTAACTAGTGGATTGTACTTGGGGGGTAAGAAGCCGCGTAGAGTAAGTATGTAGTATTATTAACAAGGTGCAAGTGGCACCGGCTGAAATTGTCATAGAGACAAAGTTAAGTGCCTAGTTGGGGTTTTAGTATTCTTCTCTCATTTATAAAGCCTAATAAAATTGAAATTGCCGTTCTACCAAGATACAAAAAGGTTTTTTTTTTAACCTATGAAGAATAACATAGGTCTAATAAACTAATAATTGGCGAACGAAGATGTTATTTTCAAGTAAAAAAGTCTATAATTTCAACAACAAAAAAAAGTAAAAAGTATATTTTCTTCAACAAAAAAAAAGTAAAGAAGTATTTTGAGGCATCTACTTTTAGTTATAGGGCATGTAAACCTTGGTCAGTTAGATTTCATTTTAACTCATGTAGACAACTTAAGTTCGAGTCTAAAAATCAACATGTTCATTTGTTTTTCTCTGATATCATTTTCACAACCTCGGATCATTGCCACTAGCCTGCAACACCACTTTCGGTCCCTAAATCCTAAACCTCAATGAGGGTTACGAAGGATGTGTGGCGGGTCAACCACGAAACCCTCGAAAAGGTTTTTTTTGCGAAATCCCTACCTGAGGTTTGGTTCTAGCAAAGGGATCACTTCCCTTCGCCAAAACTGTGTAGTTAAAGAGAGAGCGAGAAAGAGGAGAGAGAGCGAGACACAAAAAGAATGAGACCTATAGACCAAAACTGTGTAAGTCAGATAGAGTTCATTTCACCTCATTTAGACAACTTGAGTTTGATTCTAAAAATCAACTAGTTTATTTTTTTTGTTCTCTAATATCATTTGCACTACCTCCCACCATTGCCACTAGCCAGCAACACCACTTAGGGTCCCTAAACCCTCCTAAACCTAAAGGAGGCTTTTGAAAGGTTTGTAGCTGGTCAACCACGAAACTTTCGAGGAGGTTTTTTGACGAACCCCCTACTCGAGGTTTGGTTCCGGCAAAGGGATCACAATTAAAAAGAGAGCTGTAGAAACATAAAGTGATGGTGAGAAACGGGGAGGGAAAGAGCAGAGAGTAAAAAATGAGGGAGGTGGCTGGAATTGGTGGTGAGAGATGAAGAAGAACAAAGAAACTGGGTGACCCCAAAAAGTTTGACTAAATATACTTTCCCTTCAAAATTTTGTACTACAAAATTTTTTCTTGTTTTCTCAAAGTGACATCTTTAAATGGAGAGGTAACACAGATGAAGCAATGAACTATAAAAAGTCGTAGACTGGAGTCACTGGACAGGAATAGAGGTGTATGGAGGTCTCATTGTGTGGAAGACCACCAGGGCTGGTTATGGCCTTTAGCCCTCTACAAATATTTACTGCAAGTAAATGGGAGTCATTGCTCCCCCAAAACAAAAACTTCTCTAGGCACAAAATTTCAAAGGTAAATTGTAATTTTCGTCAAATTTTTCAGAGTACAAAAATTTAAAAAAAAAATTGTAATTTTTTCAAATTTCCACAACAATACAACTTCTGCCTCACCTCCTCCTATCTCTGACTACCAACTCCAGTCACCACCTAACAACCACCACCAGTTCTCTTTCTCTTTCAAACTTTGAATAACAGTAGCTTGTATTTGCTACAAAACCGACATTTGCAAGTTGCAAATCTTTGTTTTCCTCCAACTCCAACTGATCACAATTCTACTCAACACCAAGTTGGTGTAAAATTAAACTATGGGGTCAGTAAAGTTCACTCTTTTAACTCTCAACAAAATCAATAAACTAGGTACCACCAAAGTGGTGAAGTACTTGTGTAAATTGTACCCAACATCCCCACCTAGCCTAACAACAAAGATTGAACTGCCAGCACCTCCATTTACTAGTTTCATAACTAATCAGCTCCGGATCACCGGTTATGTGTTGTCCAGCCACTGCCGGCAACCTCTCTCCAGTGAAAGAAATTATTAATATGGTAGAATTTTGGAAGGGTAAATAGGAAAAGATTCCGTAAACTGTTAAAGTTGGCTGATTACCTGACAGAAAACACTCAAAAGGAGGCCATACTGGAAGCTGGTCTTCTTTAGGGGGGCATTTTAGTTAGTTGGTCATCTTTAGGGTGCAAAATGGAACCCAAACAATTGCTACAATGGCTTGGCTTACCATCTTTGACTTCACCCAAGTTTAACTATGATGAACCAAATTTCTAGACTGAGCTGTGAATGATGATAGTACAGTTCCTCCGAAAACCCTAGAAGTTGAGATGGCCCCAACAGCTATGGATGATAGTACAGTTCCTTCGAAAACCCTGGAAGTTGCGATGACCCCAACACTAAACCTGAGAAGTCTTTCGTATTAATCTAGATACCTTGTAGAAAAACGCAGATTGATCCAGAATGAAAGCCACCAAAGAAACAGCTACTATACAAGAGAACGGATGGATATCAGATATACATGAAAATCCGGTACCGCGAGTTATGACTCGGGCCATCACTAAATTTCTGCTAGCCGAACAACTCATCCTGTTCTCGTCTCACTACAGTATACTCAAAACAAGAAATGAAGAAATCACTACAAGAGACCAGGTTTCGCCGCCGAAATATCCTGCAATATACCACAAAAAATTAATGACATACTGCTACTAAGTAAGCAACACAAAAAGTTTCAGGGACTGAACATTTTATTATGTTTGTCGGCAGGTAACTAAAAAAATTTGACAATGAGAGGAGAGGCTCTAGATATTATATTGTTGATCGGAAGACTTCTATTGGTCGACGACGGACTATTCTCACATGCATCCTCACACGTGGCTTTCTTCGAGTCTATCATGTGTCTTTGTGTTAGGTGAGGCGGACCACATGTGATCTTGGGTCTATCATGTGTCAACCCAGCTCTGCTACCATGTTAAGTTTGTGGATATCCAATTCAAAGCCAACGAGTAGAGAGGCCATATATCTTATTGTTGGTTATGAACTTTTATTTGCCTATGTGGGACCATTCTAACACATTTGACTTGTCGATAAGAAATGTTTATTATGAAGAGAGCCTGTGAAGCACCGTTACTTTCCGACCTTCATAGACATTAAAAATCCTAGTGTAAGGAAGTGATATAATTCTCAATGTGGGTTTCGCACATCCAATAGTAGAAGTTAGACAAGCTAAGGCACTGCTATATTTCCTTCTCGTACTCGAATATACAAAATATAAATCAAGATAGACAAGCTAGGGGACTTGCCATGATTTCCAGAGTTCTGCAACTTTGGAAGAGCCGGTAATGACATTTCTGTGAATGTTGAGATGTAATCAGTTAGATTTGAGATGTGTTTCTGAACTTACGATAACTGTTAATAAAAACTTTAGTTTTAGTTACCAGGAGCACAAAGAGATAAAGATGAAATTGAGGATGATGAGGGCCATGGTGCAGCTATATTATCCCTCAAATCACATGTGAAGCTGAAGCCAGTAGAATTGTCAAATACTACATCTGCTGGCAGACTTCGAAGTAGACAACCTACATTTCCCCATTTTATTATAAGGTTAGATTTTGTTGGTTAATCACTAAAGCCACAATTATTCTATTAGTATTAAGAGACAAATAATAGAAAAAGGACGAGGTATAGAAGAGAAATACGGAACAATAGCTCACCTTGTTCTCCATATGCTGTCCCATTAGAATTTTGTAAGGAACGGATCCAAGAAAGCGAAAACAGATAATGGTAGATCAGATGAAATGTTGGAACCAGCAAAATAATTCAAAGAAACACTGGAAAACCACATCGCGAAGTAGTACCTTGAAGACTGAAGTCTTTCAAATCCACATCACAAAGCTTGTAGATATCTGCCATGACACCACCTTTCTGCAACATGGATCCAAACACTGTCGCACAATTTATGGCTTGCCTATTTGTAATTAACATCTGCTTCTGTATCTCGGCTATGTAAGTATTTAATGAGTTACAGCAGGAAGGATTTGGACCAGCCAAATCACGGCATGCTTTAGTTACTGTTGTAGGTTGCTCGAACTCTAAAGGACAAACTGCATTGGATCACGAAGGAAAGCTTAAACTAAATTGAAATCCAGCAAATCTGTCACAAGCTGCAATTACAGAAACTACAATATATATTTGTAAGACTTCATACTGGAGTTCTTTTTTTTCATTTTTCCTGTTCTATTTGATTGGTACTAATAGAATGATCTTTGAGTGACTTAAAAAACTTTATTTGGATTAGGCAGTTTGAGGAAAAGGTACTCACATGGGCAGAAGGAATCGCCAAGTAATAAAAGATAGGCATAACCAAGGAATAGAATAAATAGAAGCAAAAATACAATAATGACATCACAACCGATGCATCAGATCACAATTAGTACCTTTGTTAACCTTGCAGGCAGATAATATTCGATATGCAGTATTGGCAACATCTACTGAAAGCTTCTTTGAGAGATATGAATAGACTACTCCCTTACAATCATTTAGTACATCAAATCCACCAGACTCCCCAAGCAAATTGGGATGAACAGTGATAGCAGGCTCAGATGAGGAAATGCGGAGTGCAGCTTCAGCAACTGCAGGCTGGCAAACTGGTCTACAGCACTCCTTGAGAGGATCAACTGAACTGCAAGCATCCAATAATTTGCTTGTGTTCACCAGTTTTTCTAAGGTGATTGTGTCCTTTACGGGGCAAGAACCTCCTGTGAGGTTTGAAGGTTTTACGGAGCAAATTGAAGGAATCGTACTGTTAGCCCCTCTGCTAGCTAGTATACTAATAATATCAGAGAAACAATCATCTGCTACTGATTTTTCAAGAACTAGCTCATTAGAATTTCCACTATAGTGTCCTTGGAAGATATGAAGTAAGCTACTAACCTGGGGGCAACACACCACATTTCCTACTAGAGCTGCTAAAGGTGCAGAACAATCAGATGCCGTTTTATCCATGATATCTGATATAGCAGAAAATTTTATAGGGCATTTCCCAGTCAAGACTGGTTCATATGTCGTAGGAAACGAAGGGTACATAGGTGATAATGTGTCTCCTGGTCCAGGGTATGGATGAGGTGGGATGAAAGCTGGTGATATTTCTATGGGATCAAATAGTCCATCACCAGGAGGTTCAGCAACGTTAATTGTAGAAGAAAATTCGGAAGTGGTTCCAGGTGATGTCTGCAGTGTTACTACTTGCTTGAAGGTAGATAACCAAACTGTGAATACTAGGAACCAATAGCATGAAGATCCTGCAAAATTAACATAAGAGTAAGAACTCAAGATTTTCAGTACCTCTCGAATAACTCAAGAAACACAAGACGAAGAAAACATGAATGAGCACGGCAAAATCTGCAAAATTGACTCTAGCAGTAAGCGAAGGACAATGGGAGAAAAATAAAGTTGTGTTATCAGGTTTAGTTCATTTCACATGATAGAGAAAGAGGGCCAAAAGGCTGATCAACCAAAAATAAAGGTAGAATACAAAAAAGCATTAGTTCTTTATGACCTACCTTTAAGATGAATATGAACCCTGAAAAACGCCATTACTACGCTTAGCCCTTCGGCAACATTGAGATCGACCAGAGATCTATGGTATCTCCATATAGCATTCAGTTTATTATTGGACAGCAATAGTTCCAAACGATAAGACCTGCAGGTTATACAAAACCCAGATAACGACTTAGTTAGGGAATGGTAAGAGTTGCGTTATAGAAGATGTACAGAAAATAACTACCGAAGTACTAATGATAAACAAAAACAGTAGATAATTATGAGTGTGCTTCAAGAGAAAGAAGATAGTAGACTGCGACAGAATAATGATAACACCAAGTTACAAAATTTATTAATGTTCAATTTTTGACAGTTAAATGTTCTCTTTCCATACCCCAGCATCATCCGAAACCTTTGAAAAGTAGGAGGTGACTACAGACTTAAACCGCTGTAAGGAGGTCTCGAGGACGCAAGGAAGAACCCTTAATTTTGAAAATGAAGGAAAAAACATTTTGAATCTATAGACAACTTTAACTTTTAACGAAACTGATCACAGATCCGAAAGAACATCACCAGAGAAAGTATACAGGAGTATAACGATTTGCAGTATTTACTTTTCAAGAGAATTTACAATTGCTTGGATGTTCAGATATAAATAAATATATATATATATATATATATATATATATATTTTGACCCGAAGGAGCATGAACTCAAACTCAAGAGATATGAGAGAAGTGCTAGTATTAAAGAAAGCTGGAGACAGCAATTAGAAACATTACATTATTTCAGGAACAAATTTTGAATTACATATATTTATAATATATATACAGTTTTAACTTATTTATGGCATTACAAACAAGAGAGGGCCAATGAAAAGGAAAGGGGAAGATAAAAAATGAATTTCTTAACAATATACAAAAAACCAGCACATATTCTCTGCAACTAATCACTCCGTCTCCAAAAACATCACTGAAGCAATGTTGATGAACTATAGAAGTTAATGTCTACACAATTATATCCTAAACACCGTCCACTACACTAAATAGGTTAACTGTCAATGACATCATTTAGTTCTTTATTCTAGGTATTAAAGATGTTCTAATATTGAACATTAATCCAAGTACTGAACTTCTGAGAATCTGGAACACCCATTACCACCATGAAGCCAGACGATCAGTCTCGCCTAGAATTCATCAGTGGTTTCTACCTTATCTAATTCAAGCAACAAGGTAGGTTTACCAACAACTTTTTTATCAAACTGAATAAGAGACTTCACTCTAGTCATATGATACTTTGGATACTTGTACTCATCGCTATCAAACTAGTAAAACAAGATGCTCGGAAAGACCAAAAAACTATCACCACTGACAACCGATATTACAGAACCTACGCATTTAAATTGTAACCCAAGCACAAGGCAACTCTTTGTTCAGTTGCACATCAAGAGAAACCCATGAGATGGGGCTCCTATTTCAGTTACAAAAGTATACTCAACCCGCCTGTGAGAGAAACAAGGGGGTCTCTCTCCTCTCTCACGTTCAATCACGTGGAGACAGAAATCTTTGTTTCTTTCACAGGCGGTTCAAGTGGGAGTCCAAAGAGGCGGGTCATGTAGACTTGTTGTTTCAGTTACACCATTATCAACTATTGAACATAATCAAGACATAGATGAAAAAATCTCAACTAGAGACTTAATCATTTAAGGGTTTATAGAAGGTGAACTTTTGTTATTTACACCTCACTCTTCTCTAATTCTTTTCCTATCATTCAAGATATTACAAAATAATTAATTGAACAAACTCCTACTAACACTAGAAAATGTTAAGAGGATCTACCTCCTAATCCAAAACCTAGTGTATAACCTAAGTCTCTTTTTTAACATCATTGTTCCAAATGTCCACATTGCACCCAAATCTGAAAGCCAACACACTGAAATATGACAGAAATAAGTAGTGACTAAAACCTCAATGATTTACCACCTACCATATCTGAGCTAAAACCCCTCTTTCCCTACTTCTAATAGTGTAGATCAAACTAAAGTATGAGAGTTAAGCTGACAAAAATCAAAGAAACAAGAAGATAAGTAATGTTTTTAGGGTTTCTTTTTTTTTTGTGAGTTAGAGACCATTAAAGCATAAAATGAAGGTTCTGAAACAAACAAGACCTAATCAAAATCAAGCATTGATTCACTAATACTACTAGTACAAGTTCAGATTGATGAAGATGAGTAAAGGAAATGAAGAGGAAGGAAAAAGATACCTGTTCTAAGTGGATCCAACGGTCAATAATCAGTTCATCCACATTTTCATAGAAACCCTTTTTTCTTTTTTTTGTTCCTCTTTCTCTGCAACTTTTTCCCCCTTTCAGTCTCTCTCTCTCTCTCTAATCTAAAACACTTCGCTTTTCTAGATGCCCTTTTTATAACAGCGGATTTGAAGTATAAATTTTATTTCGATTTTGGGAATGATTGTCTGAACTGACTTTCCAAAGTCCCCCTCTCACTTGAGTTAAATTACAAAGTAGGATCTTACCCGAAAATACCTAATTTGCTAAAGAGGTTTTGGGCAAAATGCTCAAAATTGGGCCAACAATAAGCCCCATGCCCAAGTTAGATGGGTTATAAGAAGGATGTCCAAACGCGTCAGACTTCAAAAACTAAAAACGAAACAGCCTTGTTTTTTCGCGGAATATAGAAATGCCATGCACATATGCCCGCGAAATTTTGGAAATTTTTGCACAAAATCTGACGTCCGCTCAGATTTGAAATGACCAGCACATGCAACCGTCACTTCTCCATTAATTCATTCCCACGCCGGTCAGTTTTGGGAAACCAGAGAAACCATTTTTTTTCTCTCCATTTCGACTGATTCTTCGTTCCAACTTCTCCATTTCGTCTGATTCTTCGTTATGACTTCTCTTTCTCTTTCTAGAAATCAGTTCAAAATCACCTGATTCTTCTTCATTTCACCTGAACATAAAGCCCTAAACCTCTCTTTATTTACAAATCTGTTAAAAAACAGTAAGTTTTCATACTCTCTCACCTCTATTACACAAAAAGGCCTAAATCTGAAAATAAATCTCCTACAAATTTAATTTCATCTATGCAGATGGTGAAGAAAAACACTCAAAAAATCACTTCCTCAAAAAAAAAAAACAACTGAAGAACCAGCAAAAACAAGATCCAAAACAGTTAAAGAAACAAAGATGAAGGAACAGGTCCAAACAAGAAGTAACCATAGGAAAAAAGAAGGTATAATGCAGTTATTTCAAACAAATGATTTATTTTGAAGTTCAAAATTTGTAGGCTTCAATTTCAGTTCATTTTACTGTAGGGGTTCGCTAAGTATTTGGACCCTTTGTTGAAAAGCATTTCATTTTAGGGTTTGAACAAGCTTTTTCAACCTTTGTTACAAACGTACCTCTTATTCTTTCATCATCTTCCACTGTTGTGGCTATTGTTCCCAGTGCATTATTCAGAGTGTCGTGAATTTTTGTATGTACATAGTGATCCCAATACAAAATATAACTCCTTGTACATGATCCAGTCGACTAGAAATTGTTTAGTTCCACACAATTAGATGATGGTATTCTAATGCAAAACATGAACAGATTTTATAAATGGTTAAAAATATGAATATTCGTCCTTCTTCATCCAAAAGTGGATTTATTAAGTTGAGTGAACAAAAAATTCCCGACAGTGCATTATATAATTAAGGGTTAATTCCGTTTTAGCCCCCAATTTGTGACCAACTGGCCGTTTTGGCCCCCAATTGTGTCCGGCAGTTCGTTTTAGCCCCAAGGGCTAAATTTTTGACGAAATTATCCTCGGGGGCCAAAACAGAATTATTTGTGAAAAAGGTTAAAAACAAAAAAAAACACATCACACCATTCTTTATCATCCACCTCATCTTATCACTCCTCCACCACACCACCTCCTCTCCACCTCACCCTTCTTCTCCGGCGGAATCATGTCGGCCGGAATAAAAAATTCCGGCCGACCACCTTATTTAAAAAAAAAATTTATTTCTCTCTCTTCTTCCTCCTTTCTCTCTCTTCTTCTCTCTCATCTTCTTCCTCCTTTCTCTCTCCTCTTCTCTCTCATCTTCTCTCTCTCTCCCTCCTTTCTTTATTCCTGCGAAGGTATCTTCGCCGGAAAGTGTCTGGATCTGGGGAAAACCCCAGATCCAGACTCCTCTTCGTCTGGGATTTCCAGACGAAGAGGAGCCCTCTTCGGCTGGGAAATCCCAGACGAAGAGGAGCCCTCTTCGGCTGGGAAATCCCAGACGAAGAGGAGCCCTCTTCGGCTGGGAAATCCCAGACGAAGAGGAGCACTCTTCGGCTGGGAAATCCCAGACGAAGAGGAGCACTCTTCGTCTGGGATTTCCAAACGAAGAGGGCTGCTCTTCGTCTGGGATTTCCAGACGAAGAGGAGTCTGGATCTGGGGTTTTCCCCAGATCCAGACACTTTCCGGCGAAGATATCTTCGCCGGAATAGAGAAAGGAGGGAGAGAGAGAGAAGATAAGAGAGAAGAAGAGAGAGAAAGGAGGAAGAAGATGAGAGAGAAGAAGAGAGAGAAAGGAGGAAGAAGAGAGAGAAATTTTTTTTTTTCTAATAAGGTGGTCGGCCGGAATTTTTTATTCCGGCCGGCAAGATTCCGCCGGAGAAGAAGGGTGAGGTGGAGAGGAGGTGGTGTGGTGGAGGAGTGATAAGATGAGGTGGACAAACAAAAAAAAATATATATATAATTACAGAAATGCCATCGGGGTAGAATTGGGAGTCTGGATAAAATTTGGGGCCAAATAGGAAATTTTTGGGGCCAAAACGAACTGCCGGACACTTATGGGGGCCAAAACGGCGAGTTGGTCACAAATTAGGGGCCAAAACGGAATTAACCCTATAATTAACTGTGCATGATTCAGTTTCCTGTAAATTGTTTAATTCACTGTACATGACTCAGTTTCTTGTAAATTGTAAGATCTCCCTGTTCATGATCTAGTGCAAAACACGAAGAGATCTTATGTAAATGGTAAACAAATATGAATGTTCATTCTTCTCCACCCAAAAGTGGATTTCTTTTGGTGACTGAACAAAAAATGCTAGGCAATGCATCATATACTTAACTATACATGATTCAGTTTACTGTAAATTGTGTAAAGGTTATTTCCCAAATGGCCCCCAACTTTGTGACCAGCTTCCTGCCTGGCCCCTACTTTAGCAATAATTCTTGTATGGCCCCCTTTTTCCGTTGTCTTTAACATTCCGTTACTCTCTCTCCTCCATCCCATTTTCTCTTTCTGCCACATAATTTCAGCACGCCACAGCAGGGGTCGTCGGTCGGCGACCTTCAAAATTTTTTTTTCTCTCTCTCTAAAAAAAATTATTTTTATTTATAAAATTCTCCCCTCTATCTCTCTCTCTAAACTCCGGCGAAGGGAGAGAATTTAAAAATAAAAATTTGAGAGAGAGAGGAAAAAAAAACTTAAAGGCCGTCGGCCGAAAATTTGGCCGCGTGACGACCCCTGCCTGTGAAGACGATGATGTGGCAGAGAGAGAAAATGAGATGGAGGAGAGAAAATGATACAGTTTACTAATAAGTAAAATATCCACAGGTCGTAGAGCCCAAGAAAATTGTTGAAGGGAGGGCTTCAATAGTAAACAGAAGGTAACAACTCAGTTTACAGAACATATTTTATATGATGTATACAATGTAATTCAGTCAACTTATACACAAGCGAGTGCCATTGAAAAAATTACAAATCATATTTATTCTCCACAGCAGGCATCGGCGAAGATAGTCAAGAAGACAAAAGGAAAAAGAAAAGCAACTGAAGAACCTGAGAGGCCAAGCCGAAAAAAAAACAGCAAAATCCAAAGGCCCAACAGAAACAAGTCAATCTGAAGCTGTTGAGTAGAAAAACAGACCCGTGGATCTGAATGGCAAATTGTCGAAGGCATATAAGTACTCCCTATGTAAGTTATGGGAGAAGATGAAGACAACGTACGTAAAAATGACCGAAAGACAAAAGGAACTGTTGGATGAGACTCCTTTCAAATACTTGTTGAGAGCTTTCATTGAGAACAAACTTGACATGGCCAGCCCTATTCATCCAAACAAAGCTATATTCGAATTACTTTGCCTCTACGATACCTCAACTGAAGTATTCACAATAGCGGGGAACACAGGTTCAACTGACACCAGAGGATGTGGCCCTCATCCTGGGCTTGCCAATGGAAGGGGAAGTGGAAGATGTTTTCCCCAAGTGTAAGGTACTAAAGCAACCACAAATCGACTTCTGTGTGAAGTATTTCGGAGGAGTACCGCGTTATGTGAAATGTCACAAGATATCTGAAGCTCTAATCAAAGTTGTAGACGAAGAAAATGTTGATGATATGGATGTTGTAAGGCTGCTAATCTTATCCCTGACTGCTAATGTACTATTTGCTTCGAGTACTGGGTATTCTGTTCCGCCAATCATCTTGAACTGCTTGCAAATATTGGAAACCATAAAAAAATGTTTCGTGGGCAAGAGTAGTGCACTCGTTCATGATTGATAGGATAAATTGGCACCCACACGATCCAATCAGAGCTTCAGGCTACTTAATTATCCTTCCAGTAAGTATGATGATTGATAGGCCTAAAATTAGGTCTATTCCCGCAAGTATACGGGGTCAAGTTATAGTATAATTTGTAAATCGGGAAATCGTCCCAAGGAATAGGTAGGTAACTTCGGATATTGACGGCGAGTTTAGCCCAATAATCAAAATGTCAATACCTAACTTAGACTAACACACACACACACCACTTCATAAATTTGATAATTGATTTGCAAGAAATAAGAAAACAAATAAAACTATCTAAACTATCTAAGTGAGAGGTAAAAGGATATCTAAGGTTATAAAATCCACCGCATAATTTCACTTTATAAAACAAGCACTTAATTACTTAAATCTCTTTTGTATTTACTCGGGATCCAATATAATGAACTATTTGAATTCCGGATGATGTTCTAGATAAAACAATTTTATAATTACTAATTCTAATTGTCTACCTTATAGAGATTCGGATTGCTAAACTATTATTCATCATCTAAAAAGCATACTCCATCTAACAACTTAACGAAAGTATGAAATATCTAATTATGAGGCATGAGTAATAGAAAGAAAATCCATTCCATATAGATAAACAATCAATAGACATTAAAGCACATCAAAGGATTTAATTAATCAAGAACAAGTATTATAAAGATCCAAAATGGGTTTCATTCACAACCTTAGATTGCTAAATTAACTATACATGGAATTTAGAGTGACATTCATTGACATTGTAAAATAAATGAAAATACTAAGAAATTAATGGAAAGAAATCACCAAGAATGTTCCAAATCCATATTCCTATGTATCTCCATTTTATCCAAGATTTGCTCCATTTATGCTCAAGAATTTTACTCCAAGAAATCCAAGTAATAGCTATTTTATTGCCACCCACACAAGAAAAAGAAGGAAAAGGAAGAAATTAGATGTAGAAAGAAGTTGGAAAGAAAAGATGAAAGGGCGTAAAGATGATAGAAGAATATGGAAGGAAGAAGGAGAAGACTATTAATGGAAGAATAATAGTGGTAGAGAAGAAGTAGTAGTAGAGAAAGATGGAAAAATAATGGAAAAAGGTGGATTTGGTAGAGAAAATGGGTTGGAGAAAGAAATAAGTAATAGGGACTTGAGAATAGAGAAGAGGGAGATTGAGAGGGTTTGCAAGTTTAGGTTTTAATGGAGGAGAAAGGTGTGTTATATAGGGTTAGGGTTTTGGTTGGGTTAAATGGTAAAAAATGGGAGAAAGAGGGTTAAAATAGGAACTTAGGGTTGCTTTTTACTCAAGAAATGATTTCTTATTGGTTGAACATAAAGTGAGACAAAAAGGAGGGGCATAAAAGTAATTTCCGAAGGGCTTAAAAGTGAAAAGAAGGGAGCCACGCGTCCTCTGTCCGGTTGGTTTTAATTCGGAAGCTAATGTGATTCTCGGTTCACCATATTAACTTGCGCTAGCCACAGCAGCCGTCGGATGGAGGGTGTACGCGTATCTGGACAGCCGGGAAGTGGACACGCGTCCGGGACTACTTTAATACGAAGCTTCGGGCAACACGGAAACAGATAAATGACGGAACGGTCAGCCGCCGCACGATCTCGTGAGCGCGGAATGATACTGTCAAGATTAGAACGTAGGAGCGGGACCACAGAGGCAAGTTGCAACGGGATCCACCGGATCATGCTCTTTAGCGTCACTTCGCTGCTTAGCGGAAACACGGGATTTAGATACACCAGCCTCCATAGCGCGCCACGTGTCCCACCGAATCTCGCACGTCCGAATGTCTACCGAATGTGTCCCACCTGGTCAACAGCCTTTGACTCAACTTTGACCTTGATTTATTCCTTCGTCCGGACTCCGATTTGACTTCCGTTTTCTTCTATGGATTCGTCTCGACCTCTACTTTTCAACCACGCACTGACCTTGGCCAAATTACCAGAATGTCTTTGACTCCAAATGACCAAAATACCCTTCATGCATCTTTTCCTCGTTTTTAACCGTTTTTCGCCCTAACTCTGCAAAAGACACCTAATCAAGAAAATCAACCATTTTATTATAATAAAGACTCGAAACGAACTAACTCGACTAAATTAAACGACTTAGATGGGACATTTTCATGACCCATCAATGATTTTTCACCACAGTGGATATATTCATTGCATTTGAATTCGTAATATGATTTATTTAACTTCTGAATAGATCTGGTTCTGCGAGCATACTCTATGCTATGAAAGACTAAGCAAGGTTAAGGATGAAGTGCCTCGACTGGTGAGATTGTCTTTGCAGGATATTGATGAGTCGTTCGACGAGAAACTTGGAAATCTTATAGAGGACCAGGTAAACAATACGACTATAATTTACTGTCTATGTTTTTAATATACTTTACTACTAAAATATAGTTGAAACATAGAAACTTAAATAAGAAATTTACATTTTGAATTTTTATGTACTCACAGTTTTATAATGTACTGTCAGTTTTATAATGAGTTAATTCCTATATGGCCCCCTACTTTGTGACCAGCTTCCTTTATGGCCCCTTTTTTTTTCGTAAATTCAAAAATGGCCCCCTATTTTCATGGAAATGTCCTAACTACCCTTCCTTTAAATCTTTTTTCAAAATAAAATCAAAGAAACAAACATAATTCCACCTCACTTCCCTCTCCACCACTTATCTCTCTCCACCTCACCTCTCTTCCCAAATCATCTTTCTCTCTCTCCAACTCACCTCTCTCTCTCTCTCCACCTCACTCTATCTTCTCCGACGAAGGTCGCCGGCCGGAAAATTTTCCGGCCGGCGACCTCAACCTAAAAAAGAAATTTTTTTTTTTTTTTACTCTCATCTCCCTCTCTGTCTAAAAACTCCGGCGAAGGGGGTTCCCTTCGCCGGAGTACGGGGGTCTGTTGAAGAACATACCCGATCTGGTTTGTTCTTCAACAAACCCGTACTCCGGCGAAGGGAACCCCCTTCGCCGGAGTTTTTAGAGAGAGAGAGAGATGAAAGTAACAAAAATTTTTTTTTTTTTTTTTTTTAGGTTGAAGGTCGTCGGCCGGAAAATTTTCCGGCCGGCGACCTTCATCGGAGAAGATAGAGTGAGGTGGAGAGAGAGAGGTGAGGTGGAGAGAGAAAAAGGTGAGTTGGAGAGAGAGAAAGATGATTTGGGAAGAGAGGTGAGGTGGAGAGAGATAAGTGGTGGAGAGGGAAGTGAGGTGGAATTATGTTTGTTTTTTTTATTTTATTTTGAAAAAAGATTTAAAGGAAGGGTAGTTAGGACATTTCTATGAAAATAGGGGGTCATATTTGAATTTACGAAAAAAAGGGGGCCATAAAGGAAACTGGTCACAAAGTAGGGGGCCATATAAGAATTAACTCTTTTATAATTTACTGTAAGTTTTTAGTATGTTTTGTCAGTTTTTAGTATGTTTTGTCAGTTTTAGGATGTAGTGTCAGTTTCATAATTTACTAGTTTTAGTATGTCTTGACAGATTTAATATGTACAAGTATTGAATTTTTCTGTATAACTTGTTTATGTGAAATGGAAAATACTACAGGTATATGAAAGAAGAATCTTTCCGAAAAATGATATTGAAAGTAGATTGTTGACAGCAACAGAAAATACTACGAACAGTCACCGTGGTTGTTGAGTCAACAGTCACCATCACTGTTGGGTCAACAGACATAGTGACTGGTGAGTCTAATCGACTTTGACCAGTCAATGGGATTGTTCTAATCCGTTAGATAGTAATCCGTGTGATCACTACCAGACAAGATCTCGTCTGTCGGATTGTATCTGAGGTACAAAAAAAATTTAGAAAGGCTCCCACGCTCCTAGCGAAGTGCAAAGTGTGTGTGGGCGCCTCAAGAGCACCCTAAACGCCCATTCACCCACGCGCGTGCACGATTTGCATGGTGCAAACCACGAAAAGCACTATTAGCACGTCTAACTCATACCCAGGTATAAGTGATTAATTTCTTATAAGCCTTAACGTTTTTGTTTTAGTACTCGATGTGGGACTAACTGTAATTAACTCTCAGCTTCCCTGTTTAACTCCAACTTCAAATATAAATATCTCATTCATATGAAATCTGGTTTATGCAAATATTTATTCGAAATCCAAGCCCTCGACGACATGAACGTAACGGTACCTGTTTCGAGCTGTTTCGACGAGCAAACCCCACTCAAATATGAAAAAAAAACGTACTATGTATTTTTGGGCCAGATTCCAACAAGAAGTTGATGAGATGTGTAGTAACTTTGGCATATGAACTTAATTTTTCAATTGTCAAAGCTAATTTGGTTTGTTTTCTATTTTTTTGGTTAATTTAAAATTGCCTTGTGAAAGAGGAGGATTATCTACTAATGTGACTGAGAAAGCTTTAGATGCAAGGGTTAAAAGAGATCATGGCCGGTTAGGCCTAAAATGGCTTCAGCTGGATCTTGTTGTTTAGTTGGAGTAATTTTTATGATGTCAGCAAATTTTGGAGATTGTAAGAGTTGTTTTTTAGAAGAGATTACGTGAGGGAGGGAATACTGCGGTTGTTGCTGAAGGATTATCACCTCTTCTTGGCAAGGAATAAGAACAAGAAGTTAAAAGATAATAGAAGAAGATGAGTTAAATAAATTAGGGAGTCTAAAGTTCAATATTGGCTAAAGTATCATTCCATAGTTTGAATAATAGAAAGTCTATACTGGAGATGGATTCGAAGTACACACACTTGTTTTACCACAAATTAAATATAAAGATAATGAGTATTTTATGTTAAGTTCCTCTCGACCAAAATAGTGGCAAATGGCATTTACCAAGAAACTACGCCACAAAAAAAAGAAACTACGCCACAACAAGAATGGACTTCGATGTTGAATATATTTATATATATGATGAGTTCTTCTATCATGTGTTCATAGGAGACGTCGAAAAATCCATAAACGATTGACAATGGTAGTGGCGGTGGTGTGTACTAGTAATGTGGTGTGGTTAATCCGAGCAGGACAGTTTTAAAGGCGCCCCGTATAAGTGTTATAGGCACCTCCCTAAAGGCAAAATTTAGTAGGGAGTTTCTGCAGGAAGGAGGCGCCTACACACTTAGGGGAGCAACTTCCCATCCGAGTATGGGTAACACTTCACCACATGGTGAAAATGGTGGACCTCATTGAAGCCCAATATGAGGCCTGTGTTTGTAAGAACTTAGGCCCAATTAGCCATGGCTAAGATGAGCTAAGAAGTAAGATCCCTTTGTCACCTGGGAGAAACTCTAGGGAGTGTTTGGTGGTCTTTTTTTTTTTTTTATAGTGAGAGGAAAGGAGATGGCACAGGTGCCAGCAACCGCAGCGGCGAACTCCCTTTTTCATTTTCACCACCATTATCTTCTTCCCCTTCCTCCCATTTCATTTCTTTCTCTCTCCTCCCCCAACAAAACACATACTTGGAAAATCACCTCCTCCTCTTCTTCTTCTTCGTTCTCTTTGGCAAAAAAACAAACAGGTTGTGGGCAATTACTATCACCAATCAACAACCACAAGAATGAGAGGGTTTTCTTCTTGGACGTCAATCCTCTCTGTTACAATGGAAGTACACCCTCTTTACACTCATTTGCTCACTGGGTTTCTCTCTTCTTCTCCCAAGTCAGCCACACCGACCCTGTCATTGCTGTAAGATAACAACCCCTCTCTCTCTCTCTATACTCTTTTGGAGTTGGGTTAATGAATTATTATTATCGTCATTGTATTATTTCTGTATAAATTGGGTAGATGATGATTATTGTTATTAGGTTCTTGATGGTGAAAAAGCTAATGACTTTAGAAGAATTTTGTTACCTTCATATAAAGCTCATAGAAGGAAATTCTCAACAACAAAACGATTTTCAAGGGTCACTGAGAAGGATTCTCGTCATGTCGTTACAGATGTGTTAAACAAGTGCAATGTTCCGGTGGGTAATCACTTCTTCTTCTTCATTTTTTAAGTTATATATATATCTTGGTATGTTGCAGTTGTTGTTACTTGTTATGGTCCGGATAAGGAGAGCAATTTTATGTGTGACAAAATTTACGACACAAACTTAACATGGTATCAGAACTAGGGTCTCACTCACTTAATAATCCCAATGGCGTGTTCTACACCACCCTACTACTCTACAAAAAGATGTCTTATGGCCAACCAAAAAACAAGAAAATTGTCCCACGTGGGAAAATGGTACTTTAGTGACAAAGAATAAAATATCTAGATCCTCTCCACTCCCTCTATAGCCAATTGGTTTTGAGTTGGATGTCCACAAACTTAATAGTTGTACCTATTGAATGAATTGTTCATTTTTGTGTGGATTTTGATTTGAGAAAAGTCTAATGATGAGAAATAAGTTTTATAGATTTTGTGTTTCATGTTAGATGATTTGGGGTAGGGGTTATGATCTCTTCAAAGTTCAAACTAAAGTCAAGTTCATTTGAAGATGTGTGTGGGGCTCATGTAATCCTGTGATCAAATAATTTAAAAAAGATATAATTTCTGAACTTGCAATCAACAATGTATAATGTAATAATAAATGTAGAACCCCAATGTACTAATCTATATATGCAACATGATTCAGAAGACAGCCATTCTAGATGAAATGATTTTGAGATTTAGTTTTGGACTCTTTCAGTTCGAAGTTGATATTGGTCAAAGCATTATACATTGTGAATTTGTATCCATTACAAGTATATTTCACTTGTGAATTTGTCGCCGTGTTTGAATGGTTGGATAGTTAATGCTCAAACCAATTATCAGTGCTGCTAATAAGATACCTCACCTATATTTAAAGTTTCCTATTACAAATGCCTTTTTGTCCATTTGTTTTAAAGAAGTCTTGCTGCCATGTGAGTTTTGCCTTTTATTCCAATGATGTAAATGACATTCATTAGTAGATTTTAAATAAGATAAAAGGTTATTGATTGCTTGAAGTTGTAGTAACTTATTTTATCAATACGTTTGAGTGTTGAAAGAACAAAGCTAAATGCAGGTCTTGAAAGTCGAAGGCTATGAAGCAGATGATATTGTAGCTACCCTTGTAGATAAAGTTTTACAAAGAGGATATCGAGTTGTTATTGGATCACCAGATAAAGATTTTAAGCAATTAATATCTGAAGAGGTGCAAATTGTGATGCCTATGCCAGATTTTGGCCGCTGGTCATTTTACACTTTGAAGCACTACATAGCGCAATATAATTGTGATCCAAGCTCTGATTTAAGTCTTCGTAAGATATTACTCTTTCCACTGATTTTCAAGTTGCTCACTTTCTGTCACAATTCATGAAGCTTTACCCGAAAAAGGAAAATATCCTTGGTATCTGACTTGGATTAGTTGGAAAATACTTAAATGTGGAATTTCATTCAATGTTTCTTCTTCCTAAACTACAAATATTAAGCTTTGACGTGAATATAAACCTTTTTTATGACAAAGAAATTCATTCCAAAAGCCAAGACAGCTTATTGGATTTTGTTCAGTTTCTTACAACCGTGCATGCCTTGAAATTTGCTACATAACATGAACACAGGTACTATTACAGGCATCTGTCACCCATACGACTTGTCGTATACTCGCTGTGACGACCTAAACATTCCCAATATGAGGACATGGCTTGGCTTTTAAATGGCCTATTTTCTTAGGATAGTTATTGGGTTTACTTTAACGGCCTCGGACTTTAGGTTCAACCATTGGCAAATTGCACATAATTACAATTAACTTAGAGTGCTGTTTTATGGACTTAAAACGATTAGGTCCACTTACACACATACACCGAAAATCTCACATTATGCCTATTGAAGTTACATCGTCCAAATATCGAATATGAGTATCCTTCTCCACCGTCAAGTCTCAACATGGCACAATATATAAGTACCCACGAATTTGAAATGCATGATCAGTTTGTTGCCAAGTTATTTGGTTTCAATTTCTCAAAGAACTTTATCCGGATATATACCTTTTATGGACCATTTCGCTCTTTCTCTAGTTATTCAAGTTATCTTGTAAATATATCTAGCCCTTATTTAGATTCCAGAATTGTTTTCTTTTTGCTCAAGAATGGTTGTTTTCCTTAGTTGTAATGAACTTGTTGTCCGCCCATTGTTCTGATATAAGTATTCTTCATGTAGGATGCATTATGGGTGATGAAGTTGACGGAGTACCTGGAATTCAACACGTAGCTCCTGGGTTTGGTCGAAAAACAGCTCTAAAGCTCTTGAAAAAGCATGGTTCACTAGAAAACTTATTAAATGCAGCTGCAGTTAGAACTGTAGGTAAACAGTATGCACAAGACGCTCTTACTAAGCATGCCGATTACCTAAGGAAGAATTACGAAGTTCTTAGCTTAAGAAGGTTAACTTCTTTCTAAATTGACAAACTATACTCCCTCGAGTTCCTTCTATCTTAACAGACATTCCTATTCTACAGGGATGTTGATATTCAACTTGAGGAGAAATGGTTATCAGAGAGAGACACCGGCAATGACAGCATCGTCTTATCGAACTTCATCAAACTGTTAGAAGAACCCAAGAAGCTAAATAGCAGAGAATGCCTCTTACCAAGTTGATATTGCTTGATAAAAATGTAACAGTTTCTGGATCTTCCTAAAGAATTGGTTCAGTATTAAGTAGAAACTAATTCCATCATATCCTTCTTCTCACTTGCAGTTGGTTTTCGATAGGCGGCAACAAGAAGTTTGAATTCCACAGAAAGATCGAAATCAATGGATGAGTTCATAATCGACCATGCCTCTGGTTGGTTAATTTTGATCGCGTTTATGAAGCTTCACAGGTATGTTTAGTAAAGAATCTATGAAATATATATATATATCAACTGTCAAGTGTTATCTACATGAAATTTGTGTAAATAACTGGTTATTCCAATCCAGAATGACAAATATAGGATTTCCTCAACTGTTTTTTGTGATATCAGTTCAGTTCAGCTTTAATGGAAGAAAGATGAATTGATTGAAATTCTTGTTTAGTTTTGAGTTAAGAGGAACCCAATATAGTTTCAAACGTTTCCGATTAGTTAAGATCGATTAATCTTATCGGAATATCATACTCGAATTAGTCCGCTACGTGTTTGAGGGTAATGCTTTTATCCACACCGAAATGCAGACTCCCACAGTTCAATTCTTTGTTGTTGACATAGTTCTAACACCAACTTAGTTGGTGGTGTTTGTTGTTTTTTTGTCAATTTTTGAATCTGGTTCGTTTTAATCTGAATCATCTGACTTAAGTGAACTCAAAATCAACTGAATCAGTTATTATGACGATTCAGAGAAAAATTATGTTGAAGAATCTAACTCAAGTATATTCGGACTCCAAGCCATATTTCAGATCGCGACTTACAGAGAAAAAAACAAAAGCGTTGACCTCCATCTGAGTTGATTCCCTTAGTTGAGGGAACACAATTAGCTAGAAAAAGAAATACCTAATGTTTGAGCCATATTGGTATTACTTGACAAAGTTCCATCAGAATGGCCCAACTTTGGTCCAATTCCTGGCAAATCTTGATTTTTCATAAACTTCCCAAATATTTGGCCAAATTTGAAGAAAAATGCAAAGAGCATCTTCATTTACATACTCAAGAAAACTCTAAAAATCAAATCCTAGGTGTTAAGTGTGAAAAGTGGGATTCAAAAAAAAGAAAAAAAAAATTGTGAAAAGTGATATCTAAATGGCCTCCTTTTTACATGTGCAGAGATATTCTATTGGAAAATATTTTTCAATGCAACATTGGAGAGGAACTCTTCTACATGTTTGAACATAAAATTAATTGATTTGCTTATGTGACAATTAGAGATCAGAGTGTTTTCTTAAGGAATTCAAAAATAAAATTTGCCACATCATTTTAGATATTCATGTTGAGTTTTGCATTTGTGATGTTTTTTCAAGAGAAACTCTAAGGTGTTTTTTTGTGTTAAACTTTTTTTTTTTTTTTTTTTTGTTGAAAATTTTTGTGTTAAACTTGAATTTGAAATCTAAAATAAATAATGTGTAATTCACTTGTATTGATTGAGTACTTGTCTTTGTTTACTTCTCTAATCATTCATATCTAAATACAAATTTTCTTCTCACATTAAGATTTATTTTAATAATTTGAAACATATGTATTATATATGAAAGACTTGTTTCAAGATCTTAAGATAAAAGCATATAAAACAGATAAAGATACAAATACAGTGTTTCACATTCGGAATCACATCTGGTAAAAAAAACAAGTGGCACCTAAATTCCATTCAATTATTTGTGTCAAATCTAGGAGAAAATTCTGCCCAAGTTTATACCGAAGGAGTTGTGAAGAGTTGGTTCAGTTGACATGACAATCTATAGGAGTCTAATCATCTTTATATATGGGCCTCTCATGTTGTCGAGAGATCAAGGGTTGAAGCCGTGGGTTACCCGTCTGCAACCCCTCGTGAGAAGAAGTTCCCTAATGTTGTTGGGAGATCAAGGATTGAACCCGTGGATTTACCCGTCTGCAACCCCTCATGCAAGAAGTTTTATGTAAAGGCGGTATGAAGTTATAACATGTCCGTACGCGTAGCTTCTGCTTGTTTGGTCGACTCAAATAAATGAAACTGATCTGGTCACTTAATACATATAATGTTAAATCTTCTATTGCAAATGAATAGATATTTTTAATTTTAATCCAAAACAAAATAATGTGGCTTCCATTAAGAGGAGAGAAACTAGAGATTGCCAAAGAAAAAAAAGGAAACAAATTGAAATAGTGAGAGATGATGTGGAAATCATGATCATATTAGAGTGTCTGGTTTTTATTTCTTGGGTGGGGTTTTAATGGCAAGTACATCTTGCACTTCTCAACAGACAAAAACTTCACCCAAATCAAGTCGTGTTTTAACCCACCTAATTACTTAGAATTGCAGCAAAAGGAAATAATCTGTTTAGGTGGTATTTGTTTCTTTGCTGGATACAATTCCTTAAACTCCACAAACATGGCCAAAGAAAAAACCTATCAATTCTACTAAAATCTTTCTCTAGAATGGCCGCCACCACCACCACCACCACCACCACTTATTACAACCATTAGATAAATTTTAATGGTGGATGGGTTCTTCCAATATAACTAAGTAAACGTATTTCACTCAACTAGGTAATCCAGTGAAGATGACATATTTTAGCAGATTTGGTGAAATTGCTAAAAGAATCACAAGACATAAGGATTCCACCTATGAAATCAGCATGTCTTAAAATATCTGAATCATATTCCCGACCAGTCGGGTTTAAATATCTCCTATTGGATATTTTAAGGAAATTTTGTCCAGTTGATTGAAACATAGCGCAAATATTTAAGAACAAGAGGATTTTACAGATGAAATATATTTTTATATTGTTTTTAGACAATTTCAGTAAACTCTGTTGAGATCTTGTGGCACTATTTTTTGCATCTAGTTTATAAGATAAAGGCGTTAAAGTTTAGAAGCTTAAGTAAAACCATCCATGTTAACAAAAAGCAAAAGTTTACCACATTGTCGAATATTAAAACACGATGGTGTAACCCGTGCTCGTCCCGCACTGACAGTTCTATCAATTTCGTAATCTCAACCCTTAGATATGTTTGTGAAATTTCAGTCACTAAAGAGGGTTTGAAGATAAGTTTGGGAGGTATAATCTCAATTTTTGAGATAGTTTGGGAGGTATTATCTTAGCTATTGAAAGAGTGTTTGAACATAAGTTTAAGAGATATAATCTCAACATGTGGAGATAAGTTTGGAAGGTGTAATCTTAGCCATTGAAGAAGAAGGTATAATCTTAAAAGATACCTTCCTCCCTTTGTATATAGATTCACTAAAAGGTTAATTTTTTCGAGATAACAAAATATTAATCAAAGTTTACTACATCACGCTACTGTGAGTCTTCATCACTTTCTCGTTCCTTTGTGCCTTCATTCAAGATGGAGAGAGAGATGAGTTAGGATTTTGCATAGAGAGAAAAATACGTTTGAGATGGAGTAGAGACTCAATAGATAACAAGTAATCATGGCTTGCGACATGGTTGGCTAAAATTTGCAATAGAAAAATATGTTTGAGATGGAGCGGAGTCTCGGTTGAGTAATAAGAGAAGATGATTTCAAAACAGTTTGCTGAAATAGTTGTGCCTAGAGTGATTTCAGATTCTAAATGCGAGCAGGATTATATGTAAATAATATAAAATTAGGTCTTTAAGAGTAATATTTTAAGATTCTGTTGGCTAATTTTTATAAATGTGTCCTAAAACCAAAGTAATTGGTGTCTCTTGAAGAAGACCAAATCGAAATTTCCTATCTTCGCTATTTATCTAATTCTATATCATTATGATTATTGAGTTGATGAAAATAATCCTTCAACTAGAGAAGTAATTAGAAATATTAGGTCGTATAGACTTCATTAAAAGAGTTATTAGTAAATTTTAAACCATAATAAATTTTGACAATTAACCAATTTGTTACAAAGTTATAAGTTCAATTCATTGTCGGCAATGATGATTTACTACTTAGTACCACATCAACCATTTGGTCATGCATAAAACATGTAACCCTAAACACGTATTAGGATATTATATTGGGAAAAATATGGTGGTGTTGATTTATTATGAAGATGGGTAGAAGGAAGATGGTCGGCCCTTGTCCACATGTATCCCTAGCACATTATAATATTCCATCAAACAAGGTTAGAGAGAGATAGTGAGTGGGGTAGAGAGAGAATATGATTGAGGTAGAGAGAGAGAAAGAAAGACAAGTGATGAGTAGTAAGTAGTACATGAAGTAGTGAGTATTGATGAGTGACACCTTATCTCAAACAAACAATACCAATCAACCATCAATGCTGATGTCTCTTATGGGCCATCACCATTTTTTACCAAGATTCTCATACTCTTTACCTCTTATTTTGTATCATAAGATGATAGTGTAACAGTTTTGTGATTAATGGAAATCACAATTTCTTTCTTATTCACGAGGCACTTTGCATTTAAAGGTATGCAACTCTCATGAAGTTGGAAGAGAGAAATAACAGTTCATCCATGTAAAAATGTGATTTTATCACTTATGAATGGAAATCGATTCCCATGCCTTCAAAAAAACAGTTTTGTGATTAAATATTTCGAGAAATGCTGTTTGACCCGAAAATGAAGGACTGACTGCATATTGAAATTAATTTGACTGGTTTTCATTGGTCCAAACATGTAGAGAGAAAAACGAACGAACAAACGGGACTGACTACGTCAGATTCTGAGTTGTTTGTCCCAGTTTTTGAGCCAAATGATATTTCTCTAAATATTTATTTACATAGTCACTTTTTCAATCTCAATAACTACAATGACAAGCCATTGTCATTCATCATGGTCAATGACAATGTATTGAGTAGGACTCTTAATTCACTATATGTTAGTGTGGAACATGTGTTTTTGACTCGAGAGCTGTTGGAATGTTTGATTCATCTCGTCATTTACTTTTGACTCAAGTATCCTTCTAACATGTGTTCTTACTATTCATTTTAAATAAAGTATTTTGGGTTTTTAGTCAAAAAATCTACCCCTAAACACACATTTAGTCCACCCTAATATTAATATAGGATTTTAAACCAAAATAATAATTATAATGGATATTTAGTCCAACTTAGTTAAAGTATGTTTATATGTCAAGGTTACAGTGTTTTTCTGTTTATCGATTCTTGTTATGTTTCATAAATTACCTGTTATTTATTGTTAAAGTTTCATACTTTATTTCATTTTTCTTTATATGTGTCATACATAACACATTATGTATCAACAATGTTTCTTCAAAACGGAAAAGGACTAAAAACCCATTTTCTGAGAAGATTGGACCTTAAACCCTTTTTGAACTTTATTTTGGACTTAAAACCCATGGACCCAAATAAAGTAATAGTAATTTTTTTTTGACATGTTCAAAATTCGACTTCTTTCGATGGCTCTCTTGGTGACCGCATCCTAATAATACACGAGACATTTTGGTTTTTTAACTCAAGAGAAAGACAAAAGTACCCCTGGTCTTATTCCCGGCGTAGGCAAAGAAGTTGTATTGATTCTAAAAGAAAATGTTTAAAAAGGTAGAAAGTTTATATCTTACTATGGCCCTCATGGCACCTTATTGAAAACCCTCAACTCAACACTATAAGGACCACAACAAACCGACCATTCTCATTTATCACCACTACTACTACTAACTCATATTCATCTCTTATATTCTCCATTTCTCCCTCCTTGTTAGCCATCTCTCTCTCTCTCCTCTCTAGCCTCTATAGCTCTCTAACATGAAGAAGATGAATGAACAATTTCATGTAGATGGAGAAGAAGATGAAGGAGACAAGTCAAAGCCATCACTTGAGTCAAAGTCGTCGTTCAATCTTCGTTACCTTTCCAAACTCATCTTACCTCCTTTGGGTGTCTCTACTAGCAATGATCAAAACCAAATTGTTTCTAGAGGCAGAATTATCACCCCCATGAACTCTAAATACAGGTAAGAAAGTTCTAGTTCATTACTTTATTAGTAATTAATGAAACCAATTTTTAAACAACTCTTTTCCTAACTCAGGTCCAAGTTTAATATTATTTGACTCAATTGAGTAAAAGTTGTATCCTTGTTAGTTATTAATATGTGAGAGCTAATGTATTTGTTGGTGTAAATCCATATAAAATCATTTCTACCTATACAAATTCTTAGCTCGATTGGACCCTTTTGTGACTCAACCTCAACTCGTCGGCCACAAACTGAGTTGACTCAAGCGGTTCATAATGAAACAATAAGTTGAGACGATCTTGCACTACGAATAACTGGAATAATTTGTGATATAAAGAAACTTTATACACCAGAACGATATTCTAGTCTCTATTACCAGTAGATCAACACCAATCATTTTATTAAAGTTCTTGTAACACATCTGTCAGGTCTGTTAAGTTATAATTATTTCTACGTTTAATACATAATGGTTCGATTCACCTAATTGGTGGTACTTATTCCAACCTTTTTTTAATTAAAAATAAAGTTAATTAAAGATTTAAATACAAAAATTAGAAATATTTTTTTTTTATTATGTACACAGTACACCTCAAACAAGTGGGGCCACTCTGGTTTCAGCTTTCCAGGTCTGAATAGAATTGGAATGGTTCTATTAACAATGGAATTAGTAGGACCAATAATAAGCATCTCCTTTCAGCTTTATCTTTAAAATTGATAGATTTGGACTATTGTTTGACTCATCAAACCGTGTGGTATTTTTAGCTAAAAGGAAAATCATATTGGACTTGAGGAATAAATTTTTATTCCCTTTTAAAAAGACAATCTATCAAAAGACATAGAAATACATTTTTTTTTGTTAGGCAATCCAATTTGAGACATAAATACTTGTGTCACTTCAATCTCATTTAGACATTTCAAAAATAATTAGGTCTTAGAAAACTCTTTCATATTATCTATTTCTAAAGAACCTAGAATAATTAGATGAATTTGAATTTCAGAATCTAGTAGCAATAAACTTTATTCAGTTACTTTCAACCACTCGTTCAGCTAACTGTTGATAAATACGTCTCTTTATAAAGAATTTTAATTTGGTAATGGCGAGAGGCCAGACGAAGGGTACAACTAGCGGGGACAAGTGATTTGATTCCAGGTTGCTTTCACCCAATTTTGTTTGTATGTTTTTGTCTTGGGTGAATAATTGCACATTTAATATCCAAAGGAAAGCTATCTACAACCACAAAATGATGTCGCTATGAATCTAATCGTACATCCTATACGATTATTAATCGTACATCCTATACGATTATTAATCGTTTAGACTATAATGTTATACTTTTGCTTTATTACCCGTTTATTGGTTCTTTGATGATTTAAAGATGAAAGTGGAATAAAATTTCCAATAATTAAAAAAAAGACATTTTGAGAACTTAGAAAAGAAACTGTCAATATTTTCAAATCACACCCTTGTTTTTGACAAGTAGATATTTCGGTCCTCTAATTTGTGAAAAAGTCTGCATAGTCTCCGTTTTAACATTTTCTCAAGTTGACCATTACTGTGTTTCTTCTACCAATTTTGCCCTTTAGCTATTATTTCCCTCGTCTATTTATTCTTTAATCTTCGGCAGATTTTATGTGGTTGTCATTTTCACATTAAGGGTCCGTTTGATACCTGAGAAAACAATTGATGTGAAAATACTTTTTTATTTTTATGGAAAGAAAGTTAGGTTTTTCTGACATTTATTTTCTAGCATTCGGTACATCATGAGAGAATATGAGAGATATTTTCTAGCATTTGGTACATCATGAGAAAATATGAGAGGTACATCTAAAGGCACCAAATAATATTTGTGGGCACTCTCTTTTACAAATAAAGGGGCGTCAAACATAATAGGATTATGCGCCTCTATAATCCCAAATAACTCCCCTTCTCAAGATTGACATGTATCTTCTCCCCAACCTTATGCAATTAGTATTACTGCATAAATCGGCCAACATCATCTCCCACACCCTTGTGCAATTACGATTGCATGATAAATCTATTCACATCTCCATAAGAGTTCATAAATCTAGAGTATGAAGCAAGAGTGAGTTTCATAAATTTAAGATTTCAAAACGACTTTCCCATCCTATTGATCCAATCAAACAATGAACATTCAAATTTCATAGGAAAATCGATTTTCCTAACCCATTTTTCTACGTAACAACCCGACCCTAAGTCAAGTTCTACATCCATGACTAATAAACTAGTAGTTTATAATAAGGCCAATTTGGACTTTAGATGTTCTTATGCATGAAGGGTTAAAATTGAGCTTATAAATTATCCTAAATAATTTTACTCAATTTTTTGTACACAATCAATTGTGAAATAAGAACAAACGTGACATTAGCTAGCTAAACTCTTGTTATTTTTGTTAATGTGACTAAACATTTATTATGATTATTATTATTTCCCAAATATATATACTATAAAATTGTATAAATTCATGCAATATGTTTATCTAATAGTATGTTGTTTTAAGTATATATGAATAATGTTTTAGGTGTTGGGAGACATTGATGGCATTGTTAGTGGCATACTCGGCATGGGTTTTTCCATTTGAGATAGCATTCATGAAATCATTGCCTAAGGGAGGAATCTACATTGCTGACAATATGGTCGATATCTTTTTCGCCATTGATATCGTACTCACCTTTTTTGTTGCTTATATAGACCGTCGTACCCAACTTCTAGTTCGTGAACCTAAAAAAATTGCAATCAGGTATTCTACTTCTTACTTGTTTATTACTGATCGATTTGCTAGTATTTTGGAGTAACGAATGATATTTCTCTATATAATACCACTGGAACTTAAAAATACATGGCATACATCAATACAAATGGTGTCAAACAGGCTAGGCCAGGAGGGCTCGACCTATGGGCAGAAACAATGTGAAGACTAACCCAAGCTACTTCGTGATTAGCTTAATAGTCCCAGACCAAGATTCTGTCACTTATATCTCGGCAGGTTGAACCATAATTATAGATAGAGTTCTGATTTTGTCTTTAATTCATTAGTTTTGTTTTAAGGTATTTCATCAAAAGAAAGTTTTGTTTTAAGGTATTTCATCAAAAGAAAGTTTTGTTTTAAGGATTATTTCTTAAATAGCCCTCAACTTTGTAACCAGCTTCCTCCATAGCCCCCTCCTTCATAAAAAATACTCAGATGACCCCTTTTTTCAGTTACCGTTATAACTCCGTTAATTAGTCATCACCTCTCTATGTCACCTCATCTTCTCGCTACCTCATCGTCTTCACCGGCGAAGGTCGTCGACAGACCAAGTTTCCGGCCAGCAACCTTCAAACATAAAAAAAATCATTTACATGGTAGCGAAATACTGTATGTCCTATTTAACAAATCATTTTTAGAGAATTTAAACATATAAAACAATATTTAAGCACAATAGCTTGCATGTAATTGCATATGCCCTGTATATTGTCACAATTATCATGATATTTTCAGTTATATAATAACTTTATACATATACATATAAATACAAAACATATACATATATAAATATGTAATCAACTCGACGAATGTTTAAACAGATCACCCTGTCGGTCCATGGGTCGGGTTTGCACATTTACATCATGATACGTATATACTCTAAGTAAAATCTTGTATTCCGTACCATTTTTAGACTTAATATTCAATGAAAGAGAGGTTACGAAAGACTGAACGAGAGGAAAAAAAGAAAAAAGAAAGAAGGAAACCTAATTTTTGGGTAATGTTACGTTAGTGCACTATTTCATACTAGAAGGACCGTGTTGATGAGAAGTGGTGAGACCAAAAAGTTTAAGTTGTGGGGCAACGTTTTAGTAACAAATACCAAAAACTAAAATATCATACGTCAAAAAACTTATACTAGGAAGGTTGGGGTCAAAACTCAAAGGTGAAACGGAAAGTTATATATATGCATACACCATTTATAACCGACCCATTGGAAAAATCAAGATATTTTAGTCACACTTGTATACATCATAAAAGTGTATTGGCACAAATGTATCCTCTGTTGGCGACAGAGATGTAGGGTGATGTAAAGTGAGAAAGAGGGTATCTTTCGATTTATCTGTTGCTTGCGGCAAAAAAGCTCTCTACAAATGGGTCTTCTCTCTCTCTCTCTCTCTCTCTCTCTCTCACACACACACAATTTGTCTTAATATGAAGATCTCTAATCTAATCCGACATTCCTCCCCCCTCCATCACTCTCTTGATTTCGCTCTTTTCTTTTATCTCTTTCAATTTTTTTTGTCGAGATCACTGGCAAAGGTTTTCTCACGACTGTGTATCTTCTACTCTTCTCTTTCTTTCGGGCTTAATAAAAATTTCGTCTCAAGAATTAGACTTTTACAAACCAAAGATGGATGATGCATTGGGTTCACAAAACTAATGAAAGATATGTTCCTAAGTGAGATAAAGGTCGGCTGAGGGTGAAGTAATAAAAAAGTCTGTGGATACTCATATGCCCATGGCTTGCTCTGATGTGAGGTTTCAACTTGATATATGGATAGCAAAGGATTCCAGTTTTTGGGCTGTGAGGGTGTGTGCCCCCACATGCCCTCGCCACTGTTGGTGAGGGGTGCAGTTAGAAGCCCGCATCGGGCCCCACCAAAGAGGCGATCTCTTTGGAAGTTCCTAAATTGCTTATGTTTAGTATATTATGAGGTGAGGTTGAACCACAAATAGCAAAAGACTAATGGTGTGTTTGGATGGCGGAATCATGAATCCGCGGATTCATGAGTCCTTGGGATTCATGATTCCACGGATTCATGAATCCAAGTAATATTTTTTGGCTTGTTTGGCAACTAAGAATCCTATGATTTATTATTATTGGAGTATTTTTAAACGTCTTTAGAAAAAATATGATTTTTGAAAAAAATAATGATTTTGAAAAAAAATAATGATTTAGAAGAAGGAAATATTTTTTTGTTGATTTTAAGTTTGAAATTTAGGTTCATTAATCCAAAATCCTAGCAAATCCTAGGGGGCAGGGTGGGATTTTGGTCCAATACAAATTTTGGAATTAGGAATCCTTAGGATTCAAGAGTCCTAGGATTCTTGGTAGCCAAACAGACCAAGGATTCATGATTCCTACCAAATCCCACTTTTGATAGGAATCCTACTTAAGAATCCTGCAACCAAACACACCATAAGTATTTTTTTTGGTCGCGGCTTTGGGGAATAAAGAAAACTCTCCGGGGAATAAATTCTCGAAGGAATCCAGATTTTTTTGAAAATTCTCCAGGGAATAAATTTTTATGGGGAATACAGAATATATTTTTTTGAAAGTTCTCCTCCATCTCATCACCTCTCTATGCCACTTCATCTTCTCGACACCTCATCATCTTCTCCGGCGAAAGTCGTCGGCCGGTCAATTTTCCGGCCGGCGACCTTCAAACATAAAAAAAAAAAAATTTAAATTTTCTCTCTCTCTCTCTAAATTTTTTTTTCTTTTCTCTCTCTCTAGAATGTTCTAGAGAAAGAGAGAACAGACCTTCAATGGTCTTCTTCGTCAACTCATCCACCTGGGAAACAAAATCATGTTAGATCTATGAATGTGAAAACATAACTCAGTTTTTATGGATTCTTTTGATGGGTGGTTGGTTACTCACTTCTTTTTCGAGTCTTTTTGCGTCATCTCTAGGGAAACTTGAAGCTGCTTTCTTTATTGTATCAAATGCCTGGAAAAATGAAATTGCCCTCATCATCAAAATAGTTGGAAGGATAGAACCGGAGGTTGAGAATGGATGACAATCACACTTATCCCCTGAACAATTAATATGAAACTTATCTACTAAAGCTTTTAACTGAGTCACTGACATAACCCATCTCAATATGATTAAACCACCCAAACCATCTATGGTCATAAAGCTTTTTCCGGGATAGGCAAATTAGTGTTTCCAAAAAGATTTATCTGTTCTTTGAGATATCTGTTCGTGAGAACAGATCTGTTCTCACGAACAGACCTTCTCTCTCTAGATCTGTTCTAGAGAGAGAGAGAGAAAAGAAAAAAAAATTAGAGAGAGAGAGGAGAGAGAAATATTTATTTATTTATTTATTTTATGTTTGAAGGTCGCCGGCCGGAAAATTGGCCGGCCGACGACTTTCGCCGGAGAAGATGATGAGGTGTCGAGAAGATGAAGTGGCAGAGAGAGGTGATGAGATGGAGGAACCTTTTTTATAGCATCTTCTAAAATTAGAAGTCCCTTAGCAATAAAAAGAAACATAAAAAGTCAATCTTATTTGACTAGTTTTAAGAAAATTCTTTATTCCCCGGAGAATTTTCTTTATTCTCCGAAGCCGCAGCCTTTTTTTTTCTCGTATTGATAAGCTGATTAGAGGACCCGAGTACCCGACCCCAAAAAAATTAGTACCTTAGAGCAACTCCAACTCAAGAGGGGCTTAGGCCTAAATACTAGTACTTTTTCAACCCAAGACTAAGTCAAGGGGCTCAACCTAAAATATCATTTCCAACCCAAGAGGAGTTTATGTTTAAAATTTGTGCATGTAGGAAACACGTGTGTGGGTTGTTTGTGGGTGTGTGAAAAATGTGTAGGATCTTGTATCTGTGCGAAACAGGTGTGTGAACTATTTTCGAAATAATTCTTTTTTTCAAATTTTCAGATTTTGAATCCCACTTTTTCTACCCAACCAATTAAATTTTAATAAAACTAATTAGATTTTAAGCTTATATTTTCAAATGTGTGTGACGATACTTTTCTTCAAAAACTAATTAGATTTAAAAAAAAACTAGTTTTGGTCGTTGGAGCATGACCAACGGCCAGGGATGTATGGTCACATGGTTGTTGGAGTCCCCAACGGTCATGTGACCAAGCCTTCAGTCGACTCCAAAGATTGAACGACTAAAGGCCCCTCTTGGGGCTGGGGTTTGATAGAGGGGCGGAGGTCCAAAATTTGGACATGCTCTTAGTTGGTTGTCCGGTTGATATTTGTTGGCTATTTACACCTATTTATGGACATACATTCTTCCACCAAGGTTAGATATCATGGTCTTGTGAACTTGAGATGGGTATCCAACCACACCAAGGGGTGGTGTTGATAGTTCTTGCCGGCGTAAACGGGTCAACCAGAAGTGGACCAGTCGGGCAGGTCTAGACTCTCATCAAAATTGTTGTACACTGTTCTCTTATCCCCAAACCAAAAACCAAGAAAATTGTTTCCAATTACAAAAGGCCGCGGCTTTGGGGAATAAAGAAAAATCTTCGGGGAATAAAAAAATTAGTCCGTTAAGATTGACTTTGGGTGCATATTTTCTTTTAATCCAAGAATTCGCATGATTGTTTTTAGGCCCAAAATCTTCATCTTCTTCTCTCTCTCCTGTTGCTCTTCTATCTCACTGTCTAACAACATATGAAGTTCAATAGCAAAACATATGATATCCTGGGTGTTGAAAACGTGAAGAACCCAAAACAACAAAGGTAAGAAAATGGCAAAACCCTAATTGATCCATATGATATCCTGGGTGTTGAAAACATATGATATCCTTTGTCACAATTACCTTCTATACCATTGATGAGAAGTAAAAAGACCAGATCTTCAATTTGATTTCCATCATCTAAAGTTCTAATTTGTCACATTTAACATAATCTTTTTTTACTAACTAACACAAATCTGAAGTTAAACTTATTGGTAGTACTAGATCCGTGAATCCATCTTTCTAATATATTGTTAGTATGGGTTTGACTTAGGGTTTGGGTTGTTCTCTGCTTATTGGAAAGAAAGATCTAGAGTGAGAGCGGGAGAGAGAGATAGTCGGTGAGAGGTCTAGAGAGAAAAACAACAAAAGAGAGAGGGTAACTGTAAGTTAGAGAAGAAAGAGAAGATGTGTCAATGGTGGTTGGAATGGTGGCGGAGGAAAGTTTTTTTTTTTTGTATAAGTGGTGGTGGGAAGTTGTGGTGGTGAAGGTGATAAAGAAGATGAAGATTAGGAATCAATGTTTGATCAAGTAAGATTTTGGACTAAAATAAAATATTTCCCGGAGAATATACAAAAAAACATGAATTCCCTTGAGAATTTATTCCCCGGAGATTATTTTTTATTCCCCAAAGCCACGGCCTTACAAAAAGGTGCCTTCCAACTTCCAAGTGGTTCGTCTTTTTGCTCTTAGCCCACTCCTATCTTAGCATTTTTCGTGGGCCTCGAACTGGCCCAATCCGTGAGGCAATAAGGCGAGGGAGACCCAACAGTAGAAAAGAAGGGGCACCTAAAGACCCACCATTAAAAAAGAAAATCCACATTTCTTGGTACCTGAAGATGTAAAAATACCTGCTCCAAGTCCGGGATCATTTGTCAACAAAAAAAAAAAAAAAAAAGTCCGGGATCATTTTCTCTTTCTCTCACTGGCCTTGATTGTGTTTGTTAAAAGTCCTCAAAGAGTTCACCAACTTGAACCCATGTTACCAATAACCATGCTAACAATCCCTGGACAAGCAGGTCAAGTAACTTTTGTAGAATCTTCATTTTATACGTGTAACAAGCAAGAATTCAGCTTCATCTTTTAATTATTAGTTTAAACTCTAAATGTCCCTTACTGTTGTGATTGTATTCTTGATTTAATGAGTCAGTATTGTACTTTTTTATTTTTGTGATATGAGAATGTTCATATACACACTATACTATAGTTTGTTAGAACAAGACAGACATGAAATATGTAGGTAGTGTTTTTTTACAAAGTCAGATCTGAAATCTGACTAGAGTTCTGAAATGTCTCGAGTCAGATTTCAGAATAAATGTATTTGTCCGACTAGTTAAAATGGTCGATTTCGTCTGAATTGGGGTCCTTTGAGACAAACGAGTCAGATTCATACAATGAGAAGGATACTTCTTTCATTTTGCAATTTATAGAATAAAGGACTCTGTAATTTGTATATGTAATATAATGTATGGGGTTTTCTCGAACTATAATTTCAGGTACTTGTCGACTTGGTTCATCATGGATTTGGCCTCAACAGTCCCAGTTGAAGCTCTAGGGTGCTTGTTTACAGGGAAAGAGAATTATGGTCTATCTTACTCCATCCTGGGTATGCTTAGATTTTGGCGGCTCCGAAAGATCAAGCAACTCTTTACAAGGTATAAATTTCACAAGCAAGTATTTAGTCCACAATTTGTTCTATCACCCATTTAAGGTAATTCTTTTTCTAAGTCAGACATAAAATCTGGTTAGATGCCTTAATTGACTCAAGTCAGATTTCAGACTGTTTGTATCTGTCTTAATCGTGACTTTTAACTCGTCTAAATGAGTGATTTTGGTTTCTTTTGAGTACATTAGATTCATACTTTGAGACAAAAAAAAAAACAGCACGTAGAGTCGTAGACTTGTGCATTTAGGACTCTATAATCAACGGAATTTTATTAGTACTTTGACTTGCTTATTTATCTATATTGATATTGATTTTCAGGCTCGAAAAGGACATTAGGTTCAGCTATTTCTGGATTAGATGTTTACGACTTCTTTTTGTAAGTAAATATTTGTTCGGCGTTTATGAATAATTACTCCCTTCCATTTTGTACACTAAAAACTATTACTGTTGTTGTAATTCTAGGTGACACTATTTCACGTGCATTGTGCTGGTTGTCTCTATTATACCTTGGCGGATCGGTACCCAGATCAAGGCAAGACATGGATTGGATCGGTTATACCAAATTTCAGAGAAGCTAGCCTTTGGATTCGATATATCTCCTCCATTTACTGGTCTATCACAACCATGACCACAGTTGGTTATGGAGACTTACATGCTGTGAATAGTAGGGAGATGATCTTCAACATATTCTATATGCTCTTCAATCTCGGTCTCACCGCTTATTTGATTGGGAATATGACCAATTTAGTCGTTGAAGGAACACGTCGAACCATGGAATTTGTGAGTATCATTTTCTTTTTTGTTGCCATTTTCATATAATCATATGAAGCTATTGGCTTATAAGCATTTACCTTATTTTACTTGAACTGCAGCGTAATAGTATACAAGCGGCTTCAAATTTCGGTTGTCGAAATCATCTACCACCAAGGTTGAAAGACCAGATACTGGCATATATGTGTCTAAGATTCAAAGCTGAGACCTTGAATCAGCAACAATTAATCGAACAGCTTCCTAAATCAATATGTAAGAGTATCTGCGAGCATCTATTTTTACCAACAGTGGAGAAAGTTTATCTCTTCAATGGTGTATCGAGAGAAATACTCTTGCTCTTGGTAAGTCTATTATAATCCATTTCATGTACAACTCCATATACATGTGCATTTCTTGTACTAAAATGGTCGTGAAAAAAAAAATCAGGTTGCGAAGATGAAAGCTGAATATATCCCACCGCGAGAAGATGTTATAATGCAAAATGAAGCACCAGACGATGTTTATATTATTGTTTCAGGGGAAGTAGAGATGATATACTCTAATATGGAAACGGAACAAACTATGGGGACGCTTGTAACCGGCGACATTTTTGGAGAAGTTGGTGGACTTTGTTGTAGGCGTCAAAGTTTTACTTTCCGAACAAAAACCTTATCTCAACTATTGAGAATGAAGACAAGCACTCTAGTTGAAGCGATGCAGACAAATCAAGAAGACAATATAGTAATCCTTAAGAACTTCCTTCAGGTAACCTCTAAACAACATGTTGCTAGATATGGTATTTGTTGCAGTGCTACAGATAATAGGCTTTCAGAACGGGCCATAGAGGCTCAGAAACTGCACATATATGGGCCACGCAAAACGGGCGTGACATGCCAGACACGCGACGAGACTGCCCGTTGTGCACCACTAACATATAATGATTCCTGCTTTACATGGAAAAGACACCCAAATAAAAGACGCAATGTGGTACGTTTTTGCAGCATTACAGAGGGCTTACGGATCTCAGCACCGAAGATTTACGTGTAGAAATTAATGGAGAAGATGATACTGCTCCAAACATGGCTATCAACTTGCTATCAGTGGCTAGAACGGGTAACGCCACATTTCTTGATGAACTACTCAAGGCGAAATTAGATCCAGACATTACAGACGTTAAAGGAAGGACACCACTGGTATGTTAACATTATTTTCAGTTGTCTCTAAATTGGAAAGTTGAAGTATAACATCACACTAAATTTCGCTTGAAACGATTATCAGCACATAGCAGCATCAAATGGGCATGAAGATTGCGTTCTGGTCCTCCTCAAGCATGCTTGTGACATTCATGTACAAGGTAAAGTTTAACACGTTTATGCAATTTCTTGAAAGAACATGCTTCGTTTATTACCTAGCTAGCTGGTGCATACTGAGTAAGGCCCTCCTTGGGTTTGGGTGCTCTGACTGTCTCTGACGCCCCAAGCCTTCGCAGTTATCGAAATTGTCCCCGCTTTAGAGATCTAGGTCGAAGGCCACAGGCTCCACGAACCAGCCCAAAAGGCCTCAAAACCTACCAAGCTTAGCGTACACCTATAGCCCAAGCTCTGGACACTCTCGGGAGCGATATGAGACTATCACACTGTCAGTGACAAAATACTATACTGCCTCATTTCGTCCATTTATGAGTTCTAAAGTATTGATTCTTTTCATCAATCTCATGTATATATGCCATTGATTGCAGACATATACGGGAATACACCAATATGGGATGCCATTGCTTCAAAGCACCAGTCCATATTTAGAATACTCTACCATTGTTCATCCATTTCCAACCCTTGCTGTGCCGGTGATCTTCTCTGCCTCGCTGCTAAAAGAAATGATCTCTCGACAATGAAAGAGCTTTTGAAGCATGGATTGAATGTTGATTCGAAGAATCACGAACATTTCACTCCTCTTCAAATAGCTATCATTGAAAACCATGTCGACATGATAAATTTTCTACTCGTGAATGGTGCAAACATCGATAATGTTGATAGTTTATCGGATGAACTGGTACAGAAGCATAACGTTTCACTGCTCGATTCCAAACAGACAGACGATACTCAAGGGATCTTATACAGGAAAAAGAAAGAAGTACAAGACAAGTACTTATTTGGAAGATCAGAAATAGGAGGAGGGTATTCTTTGAGGGTGAATATATATAAAGGTCATCCTGTTGCAAGAAAGAATTCGTCTTGCTCGGATTCTGGTAGGTTGATCAAGTTGCCAAGTTCCATTGAAGACCTCAAGATCATTGCAGGTCGGTATCTTCAATACCTGTCTTTTCACATATCATTGTCTAATATATAGCATTTCGTCGCCTTTCTATACTAGAAGATGTCAAAATGTTTGTTCTGGTTTTGTTATCAAACAACTCAGAACTGTAAATATTTCAGAATTCGTCCAATACCCGAACTCTAACAGACTACTTCTGTTAGATGCAACAGTTCGAAACTAAAACACTTTTGTGCTTTGTGTTTGTTAACAGGCGAGAAGCTTGGGTTTGATACAAAGGATGCAATTATAACGAATGAAGAAGGTGCGGAAATTGATGATATTGATGTGATTAGAGATAACGATAAACTTTTTATAGTTAATAAAGGAACTCATGACACGGAACTTTGACAACCGACACAAAATTTGATAAAGAGTGAAGAAGAAAGTAGAAACAAATGTATACTACTAGCAGTTTCGACTTTCTATTCTTCCTCTGTTCTTAAAAGTGTTCAGTAGTTTTGATGGCCATATATATTAATACTATGATGATCTAGCAAGGCTTAGTTAATATTTCAAAGGGTATCTTTTAGTTTGTTAACTTAGGTTGTATCTCTCTTGTTTCTGTAAGCCATAGAACACCAACTATCATAACTATCTGTAACAAGGTATTGAAGTCTCTATATATATATATATATGGAGTATATACTTGTAATTCTTACTTTAACCTAAAGTCAATCTCACAACAATCCTTTATGACCATTATTAGGTTTATGTTCTTGTTGGGCCCATAACCAACTTGTAGTTAGGTTCGAAGGTATAACCAATAAACTCCATGACTGTAAACAGCTAAGACGCGAAAAATAAATTGTCATTGCTAACTACATAGTATTCATGCCCGCCCGGACGGAGTTACTTGTACAATAAATGTTCCGTTTGTGATGTTCAGTTTTCCGTTCATACCTTATAGCTCACCATTTCCCGATGATTTTGAAAGGTGAAAAAGGATAATTCGTTTGACAAGATTTTCTGAAAGATTTTTCTGTCGAAGTGAAAATGTAAGTTGCACGGACATAAGTTAGTGGAATAGAACAACCACGAACTAGTGGTGCAAAAATGGATAAATATGTTATATGCACCTCTAGAATGTGTCAATCACGAAACAAACCCATTTACGCAATTTGTCTTACGGAATTGTCTCAATCAGACACGGGTTATACCTAATATATGTTTATTTTTATATTTGAAATGTGCAAATAATCTTTTGAAAACATAAAAAGAAAAAATGGTACTACTTTATATGGATCCTTTTCAATCTTTAATTAAAGATTGCTTTAAGAATGAAACTGAGTGTTTTTGGTCCCTATGAACTAGTAATTGAATTGGATTAAAGGATGAATAACTTTAGTCAAGACTTGCCATATTCTAACTAACTAACTTAATTGGATTTGGTTTCTTTTCCCTTTTTTATCTTGATATAAAGATATCACTCCTCTCTATCTCCTCTTATCTATGTTCTTCTAAGCTCAATTATTTTTCTTCTCTTTTATAGAGCATTTATACCTTTATCTCTCTTTTTTGTCAATTTTGAGAGTATGGACCATCTAGTAGTGTTCAAACTCATCAAGGATCTTAATGGAGAATATCGATCATCATATGATTATGTCGTGTATAATTTGAAGTTACTGTTTGGTCGATTATAACTTAATTAATTGAGTTAGTCAATGTTAACTTGGTAAGACTTTTTATTTCCAACGATAAAGTGTTCAGTTTCTATGCCATAATAGACTTGAATGGATTGCCTACTCGGTGGATTTCAACATATTTAGCTCATCACTTACTGTTGGTGCCACGGATATTTTCTCAACCACTCCTGCATTCATTTCACAAAATCGGTCATATATTACTCATTCAGAACCTTACATTATCTCTTCGACCTAAAAACTTGGTAGCAATCTATAAATATAGACATAAAAGGACCACACTATAAGATTTTGATTTTAAGTCTCTCAAATTGTAAGATTTGCCATTAATACGGAATCCTATCCTAAAATTCTAATGTAAGGGATTTTTAATTTTTTTTCTGCACATTCTAAGACGAATGACTCAAGCAAGTGAGACCGGCTATATTAGAATATGAAGAAAAAAAAAAATGAGGAAATGAGTTATTATTAGTATAATTATTTTGAGGTCTCTTCAATAATTAAGAAAAAAAAGAGAAAATAAGAGTAGTTGTTTGAGTGAGAGTAGCTTTCAAGCAAAGCCAGTGGATACCAATATACCATACTAAACCAAACAACAATTCAACAACTCTGATCTCTAAATCAATGACTACCCTTTATGGACAGACAAACATTTAGAATCTTAAAAGTTTGTTGGCTTGTTTTCATAAAAAGTATGACACAATAATAAGCTAAGGAAAAATTGATTCCGAGGTAAATTTTTTTTTTCCTCTCATGTAATAATGCTAAATTACCTTGCTCTTGGAACTACACATTCACGCCTATTGTCCCACCTATAATGCATCTGATGTAGACGCAGCGGAAATATAAAAACGATAAATAAAGTAAATGAAGAACGGTAAAATAACTGAATAAACTTAATAAACTATAAACTTTGATTTGGTTTTCTCTTCAATCTGTCATAAACAAAGACTGGACTCCCTTTTATAGATTACTAGACTTTCCTAGATAGACACAAACTGGACTTTCCTAAATAATAGAAACACTAAAAATAATGAAACTTCCTAAACCTAGATTCATTATGAATCATACTTAAATTAGGATTCTTATTAAACTGCTAATCTTTGGCCGACTAGGACATGTTCGTGTGGCCTTGTGGGGCCGTTTGGGATGCGCCTGCATCAGCTCCCCTTTCCCCAGAAGGTTCGTCCCGAACCTTTTCGATGAAGAAAACAATTTGATGCACCCGCATACGATGAGTTTTGCCATACCGATCCGTAATGCCCACTTTTCACGAAATTTCTTGGAAATACGTAGAAGACAATGATGGACTAGTGAACCCACTAGAATCCGGACCCTTTGACGCGCCAAGATTCGCAAAATCAACAATAGTGAAGAAATATCCAACAAATTGCGACATCGACCGTCATCTTTGAGTTTCAGGAAAGAAATCACAAATACGACCTTCTTTATTGGGAAAACAACAATGAATGTCGTCTTCAATTCCAATATGAAAACCACCTTGTTTCGTTTCATAACCACCTGAAATAACTGAACAAGGTGTCGACTATCTTCAAACCCGTAGAAGCATAACCAAGTGCGATTTAGATATCGATCTGGAAACATGTAGCTTTGATATGATACTCAAAAACTACCTTCCCATGTTCATCTTCGTGAATTTTATAAACCCGAACTCGATAATCACGTGGAAGTTTAGTTACATTCCGAGCCCACATAGTTCCAAAATTTATATGTTTGACATAAGCTCTGCTTTTTCTAGAAGGTATTGTAGCAAAATTACCTATCGCATGAATATTTCTAAGAAATTCCTTATCGAACACATTAGAGACGTGAATGATCAGTCCCATCAATTTGAACACTTCAATAGAATTTGGTTTATCAATACCATGAATCCTCCCCAATACCAGAGTCATTGGCTTTCTTGTATCAACAAGATATAATTGACACATACTAGCAACACAAAAACTAAACCCATCATAATTAAGCCCAAAAGTTTTTATCTTCTCACCAGGAACAATATGTGGTTGTAGATCTTGTATCATAACAAAAGATGGTTGCTGAAGATAACCTCTATTTGATGGATTACCCATTAACGTAACCCATAAATCTGATCCTTGAAAGATATTTCCAAAAGGAGAAACGCAAGAAGCCGAAGTTCGAGTTTGTGAAACTGTGAAGGCTCCTGGATCCCAAACAAAGTAAAGAATTTCTTCGTCGAGAGAAAAATCATAGTCTTCACTGAGCAAAGGAATGCCTTCTTTAGACGATGATCCAGAATAGAAACTGTACGATTGATTCAAGGGTGTTGTGACCGAGCTTCTGTTATGAATATAGTGAGTACGTTTTTCTTCATGGTAGTTATAAATTAGCCTCAAATTTCCTTGCCCAACTTCTATGGTGTCATATTCACTTCCCTTGGAAGTATACATGGTGGAACTGGCAAAAAAATTAAGCCAATACTTTGGAGCATCTTTCTGGGATTTACCCAAGTATGCCTTAGCATAAGAATTTCCTAAGGGCAAAGAAACGTTGAATAAGGGTAATATTTTGGACTTGATTACGTTGTCGCTTGAATCCCGAAAAGTAACTAAGCCACTGATAACTTTTTCTTCCACCAAATTCGAAAGAATTTTGTTATGTTCAAAGTGAACGCCTTTATTGGTATCATCTTCTTCTATTATTTCTTTGTAGTTGGAATCATCTTTTTCACAATCTCCCTCTTCAACTTCTTCATGATCAACTTCTTCCACTTTTTTGTATTCTTCTTTTTCTTCTTCATGATTGAAAGATAAAATCGACGAGGAATATGGTTGACGTATTAATGTTCTGAGGTCGTCACACATATCTTGAATCTTAGCTAAATCGGATAGTAGTGATTGAACCGTTTCGGCAGACGTCGTTTGTGGTGGCGGTGGTGGTGTATAAGAAGATGGAGGTGATGGTAAATAAGAGTACGGAGGTGGTGTATAAGAAGATGGAGGTGATGGTGAATATGGTGGTGAGTACGGTAGTGGTGTATACGAGGACGGAGGTGGTGTATAAGAGTAATATGGATGTGAAGTTGTATAAGACAATGGTGGGGGTGGTGACGGTGATGATGAATACGGTGGTGAATTCGGTGGTGGTGAATGATTAGAGTACGGAAGTGGGGTATAAAAGTACGGTGGTGTATAAGAGTACGGAGGTGGTGGTGATGGTGGTGGTTCGGTGTTTGTCGGATAATAAGAGGATGAAGGTTGCGATGAGTTTTCTCGTACGGTTTCTCCCTGATTCCAATGATAATCGTACGAATTCTTATTCTCATACACACATGATGCACATGAACATCGATTCGTTATCCCTTGATGAGTATAATCTGATTGAATATAATCATCTTGACGAATAGAATACGATCGATACGGATTTAACAGGTCTGGAAAAAAATTTCCAGAATCATTATCCAAAAACTTTGGTGGCTCTGAATACCACATGATGTAGACGCAGCGGAAATATAAAAACGATAAATAAAGTAAACGAAGAACGGTAAAATAACTGAATAAACTTAATAAACTATAAACTTTGATTTGGTTTTCTCTTCAATCTGTCATAAACAAAGACTGGACTCCCTTTTATAGATTACTAGACTTTCCTAGATAGACACAAACTGGACTTTCCTAAATAATAGAAACACTAAAAATAATGAAACTTCCTAAACCTAGATTCATTATGAATCATACTTAAATTAGGACTCTTATTAAACTGCTAATCTTTGACCGACTAGGACATGTTCGTGTGGCCTTGTGGGGCCGTTTGGGATGCGCCTGCATCAGCATCTAACCGCACCATTTTTATTAGCTAAACGAAAGTTCATGTACGATCCTATTCCGTGTTAGCATACATAAACACAAATACAACCTAACGTGTCATAAACTTATTAAAGAACACACGACATCAAATGTTTGTAAGTGGAATACTGAATGACGAGAACCACTGTAATGTGGCCTAGGATGATAAATACCAAAATTATCATTTTGGTAAATAGAATATAGAATTGTGGTGTCAGTTAATGAGTTTTTTGGTATTTTTATTATTATTTTAAATATATTTATTTATAAGTTTGCAATTTAAGATAAAATCTAATAATTAATAATAATATTTAGAGTTAATTCCTATATGGCCCCCTACTTTGTGACCAGCTTCCTTTATGGCCCCCTTTTTTTCGTAAATTCAAATCTGGCCCCCTATTTTCAAGTAAATGTCCTAATTGTCCTTCCTATTTATAATTTTTCAAAATAAAATTAAATACATTCCACCTCATTTCCACTTCACCTCTATCTCCACCTCACATGTCTCTCCACCTCACCTCTCTCTCTCCACCTTTCTTTCTCTCTCTCTCCACCTTTCTTTTTCTCTCTCTCCACCTTTCTTTCTCTCTCTCTCCACTTTTCTTTCTCTCTCTATCCACCTTTCTTTCTCTCTCTCTCTCCACTTTTCTTTCTCTCTCTATCCACCTTTCTTTCTCTGTCTCTCTCCCACTTCGTCTTCCCCGGCCATGTCGCCGGCCGGAAAATTTTCCGGCCGGCGACCTTAAAAAAAAAAAAAACTCTCATCTCTCTCTCTCTCAAAAGATTCCGGCGAAGGGGTTACCCTTCGCCGGAATCTGTTGAACCAGACCGGTCTGGTTCAACAGAACAGACCGGTCTGGTTCAACAGACCTTCAGATCTGAAGGTCTGTTCCGAGCAGACCTTCAGATCTGAAGGTCTGCTCGGAACAGACCTTCAAGGGTCTGCTCGAGCAGACCCTTTGAAGGTCTGCTCGAGCAGACCCTTGAAGGTCTGCTCGAGCAGACCTTCAAAGGGTCTGTTCCGAACAGATTCCGGCGAAGGGTAACCCCTTCGCCGGAATCTTTTGAGAGAGAGAGAGATGAGAGTTTTTTTTTTTTTTTTTTTTAAGGTCGCCGGCCGGAAAATTTTCCGGCCGGCGACATGGCCGGGGAAGACGAAGTGGGAGAGAGACAGAGAAAGAAAGGTGGATAGAGAGAGAAAGAAAAGTGGAGAGAGAGAGAGAAAGGTGGATAGAGAGAGAAAGAAAAGTGGAGAGAGAGAGAAAGAAAGGTGGAGAGAGAGAGAAAGAAAGGTGGAGAGAGAGAGAAAGAAAGGTGGAGAGAGAGAGGTGAGGTGGAGAGACATGTGAGGTGGAGATAGAGGTGAGGTGGAAATGAGGTGGAATGTATTTAATTTTATTTTGAAAAATTATAAATAGGAAGGACAATTAGGACATTTACTTGAAAATAGGGGGCCAGATTTGAATTTACGAAAAAAAAGGGACTATAAAGGAAGCTGGTCACAAAATAGGGGACCATATAGGAATTAACTCTAATATTTATCACACGATTGGTCCCCTTTACCTATGAACACAATCTAAGGAATACCAACATGCTCTCAAGTGTCCCATTCTCCAAAAACCCATGAGCACAATTTTATAACCCTAAAACTCACTTCGATAAAAACACGAAAATCTTACCTAAAAATTTCACACTTCCATAAAATATGGACTACCAGCCATCCTAACCTCATGGGAATAGAAACCTAAGCAAATTTTCTTCCTCAGACGTCCTAGGGCTTAAATGTTGGGCGTCACGTCCAAGGTTGATTCTTTTTCTTTTTGTGAAATCTTGTTAATTATTTATACAATATGAACATTTATAACTCTTATAACATTGCATAAATTAGTTTATATTTCAACCAATTTTTTTCTAAACATTTTGTGTCCTCCATTGTTGACAATTTTTACCACAACGAAAGTGGATAAAGGAGACATTGAAGGCAAACGAAAGGAATCGAATATTTTGAGAATTCAACATTTCAAATGAAAGATTCAAGCCTCTTCGAACATAGTTATCAAATAGATGAAGCAATGGAATGAAGTACTGTCTAACCAAAGATGACAAACCGCAACTTATAACTCAATTCACGACTACAAAGATGAGAGAAACTGACACCCCGATTTTTTGACATAGACAGGGATAACCTGCAAGTAATTTAAAATTCAAATCATGCTTCTGGTTTGAGTATTTTCTTGGGAGGTGATTTGATTTTTGTTTATCCTAAATTAAAGTTTTCTCTCATCTTTTTCAAGACATACATGTCAAGTTTTTACTACTTAATCAATTTTTGTATGAAAAAACAAGGGGGATTGGGTGAACCATCCAAAATGAGGGAGGAAATAGGTTTCCCAGCCTAGGTAGCCAAAAAATGTAAAGCAGGTCCAAAGAGTCAAATTGGGAAAAAAAATGACGAAATGACCCTTGAAAAACAAAGTATTTACGGTTCATGCCATCGGAAATTACAAAATTGCCGTCGAAATTTTCTCGGGAAAGGATTTTTTTCTGAAAAAGAATCTGACAACCCGTCCATCAGAATCTGTACTGTTCAGAAATTTACGGAACTGCCACCGAAAAGTTGTCGGGAAACGATATTTTTTTGAAAAATTGTCTGACGCATCGGGAAATTATTTTATTTACTGGAAGTTTTCTTCTGTACTAGACACTTTTGTACCGAGAATTTTCTTGTGACTGGGAAATTATTTTATTTACCGGAAATTTTCTTCTGTACTACACATTTTTGTACCGGGAATTTGAATTAAAAATTTGAATTTTCTTGTGTACGGGAAATTATTTTATTTAGCAGAAAGAAATGGTTTGCTGGGCGGAAATTTGAAATTTCGTTTGAATTTTCAAAAAAATTTGAAAATTTGAATTTTTTTGTGTACGGAAAATTATTTTATTTACCATCCAGTTTTTTTTTGTCAGCATGTCCCGTCCAAGGGCAAGAGGGGGATAAAAAAAAATCAGGAAATAATGAGCTGTCCTGACATTTGGACTGGAAACACATTTTTTGGCAAGGTTGGATTTATTTTGGTTTTACCTCCCAAAAATTGGACTTTTCACTCAAAAAACAACCATATGTTAGTGAAATGACTAAGTATTGTGTTTTATAAAAAATAGGTTGACTAAAGTGCAAAGAATCATGTCTTGAGTTTATTTTCTAATAATTGTGATATATATAAGGATATACAGAATCGATAACTTAAAACGAATTTTCGATATTCTTATACACACAAAAAATCTTGGGAGGGATATAAGCTCCCTCAATCAACTCAAATTGATTAGAAATCAAAGTCTTAAATTGGAATAAAATGGGTTAGAGTTTTTGGTGGTTCGAGTTTTTTGGAACTTGATTTGACAAAAAGTGAAAAGAAAAATCTTATTAGGACAAACAAAACCAGACATGAATGAACCGGTCGGTTCAGCCTGGTCCGGTTCTGGAACACTAAAGAGTACTTTAAGGTTGATGCTCCTCCCTCTTTAGACTTTTTGGATTAAATCAAATAACATGTTTTAAGTAGTCTCATATTTATTTCCTTTTAATCATAAGAACAGAAAGGGCATTTGAAATTAGGGTTTTCAGATTTTAGTTTACATTTGACATTAGTCTAATTATGATGAAATGGGATGGGTCCATTAGGATGCATACGTCAAGTATGACACTCTCGCACGCACTCTCTCCCATCTCTATGCTAGACAGTGATCCATGCCCTAACATTATTGTGGTGGTTTTTGCTGTCCAAAGCTCTACTAGTCTAACTCAGAGTAAAGCATTGATACTTACTAAGTTTGAATGATTTCAGTAATTAAATTCTAGATGCGTTTCTAAGTGACCCGGAAATATTACATCTCTCCATCTCGAAGATGAATTGTCTTCGGTTTCGATACCACTTGTAACAATCCAAACTCAGATTGTTTCTAACATTATCTATGTTTCTATCGTCTAGGGAGTCAACTACAATGTTTTATTCTTGACGAAATCTCAAAAATCCACTCGAAAAGCGTATTGGTAACTATAGAAGTGTAGGTTGTCACATCTACAATCAATTAGATACTTGTCATTCAAATCCAATCAAAGATGATTTTTTGCATTCTCAAGATAATTCGATTTATTCATAACTGAGAAATTTGATCAAAACTCCTTATAAATGTTCTGTTCGGTGAGAAGAGATCACTGAATTTTTTTTAGTCCTCGACTCTTTAGATTTTTTGAAATTTTCAACTAGATGCAAGAGGGTGGTAAAAAGTTTCTACTTATTTGCAAAAATTTATAGGGGGATTTAGCAATGCCCAGAGTTGTTAAAGGCAAGCTTGCTAAAGGCAATTTTAAAAATAGTTACAGGCAATGTGTCTAAAGGGGGGAATGCCTCAATCAATGTTTGACCTACCTAACAGCATAATTGAGACCGGTCCGCTACCTTCAAAAATAAAAATAAATTTTTTTTTCTTCCCTTTCGTTTCTTCTCTCTTCTTCCGACAAAAGGATCGATTCAACTTGATTACCCACACTTTCATCTTCTTAATCCATATCGTTTGTGATGATGCATAAATGTCTAGACGTTGACTAACGTCGAAGAGTCAAGATCAGACCTGAAGTCCAATAGATCAACCCGACTTAAGGCAGCAGGACAGCTGAACCCTTGACGATCTGCTACATACTTCCCTAACTGGGAGGTCGACTAGAGGAAACCAACCCTGTAACGCCCTCGGCATGAACATATCAGCCATGGGGTCTCCAAAGGAATGAAGGGGGTTCACGTAGGTTCGATCGATGCCTTACAACCAGAACAAGGAAGGCAGAAGCGCACTACCAAGATGGTAATGGGTACGATTTGGCTCATAGGATAATGATGAATTTATTGGAAGATCAATCATTCTGGTTCAATTAGGAGTCGTAGTGTTTAGCTAGAAGCCGCTTACGATCGGATCACTTCGGTTATCCGCGGCTAACATAGACCGGATCCTACAACGGGTTACACATAAGAATTGGTAACTTGAACAGTGAGAATAGACTAATGGGAACTAGTATATAGATGGATATGATCCAGTCTAAGAGATAGAAAGAATCGGGCTCTAAAGAGAAGTCCGAAAAGGCAAAACCCCACTTTAAGGGGCAATAAGGGATTCCCTTAAGGGGAGATCCCTGGCCGACCTTATTAAGGGGCTGGGCGGGGCAGAGTAAGCCAATTAAGGGCCACTCTGGCCGGCCACACCATGGGGAAACTCTAATTAGGGTTTTCATTATATTAAGAGTCTCAGTTAGTTTAAACACTAACTTGTACTTATCTTTTCTGAGGGACTTTTAGGATTCCTTATTTGAATGAGACTCTACTAAGGTAATGCCTATATAAAGGCCCATTATGAGTTCAGAAGAGGTGTGAACTTTTCTGTGAAGAAAATCATTCTCTTCACACAACTGTTGGAGAGAGAGGATTTTAGAGAAAAAGTTTCCATTCTTGTGGAGTCCCATTCAAATAAGAGGACTAGTTGAACAAGCCGAATCAATTACAGTAGGTGAGTAGTTGAAATTCTTGTAGTTACCCATCCTTATTAAATCTTACACCAATTTGAATCAATCACGACATGAGAGGACTACATCGCCGGTGGATTCTATGGAACCCCCTTTGATCAATTCTTTGCCTGAACACCTAATTTTTGAATTTCTTCTTTTATTTTCAAATTTTTTTCAGAACTTATGCTCATGGAGATCGACGGAACTCCATGATTGATTTTTCCTGTTTGTTTAGTGCAACTCTGAACTCTTGGGAGCGTATTCACGACCATGAGCTAGCTGGATGAAGTCGTTCTCTCATGAACCTTAATGAGCGAATTACTTTTTATATCTCGCTCCAGAAAAGCAATAATAGTTGCTCGCCATTCCAAGAGAGATAATAAACCATTGTCAAATCTCATGAACCTTGCACAATGACTCTTCCATTATTATTTTCTTTTTTTACTTTTTCTCTAGAATATGAGAATCCTCCACTGCAAATCAGCTTGTCAAATTCAGAAATCGTAGTTTTTTGAAAAAGATAAAAAGAAGGGAGGAGGAAAGAAATTAAGGTCGCTGGCCGGAGTTTCGATAGTCGACTTTTTTTCGGAATAAGAGAAAAGGAAGAGGTGGGTGATAAACACCCTCACATCTGGAGCATTACCTCTAACCGTAGTTGGTCAACTTGTTTTGACCAAATTTTAAGTAAAAAATATACTGCTTTTAACATGTTTAGGCATTGCCTATAAAATTTTCCAAATTTATAATGATTGCAAAAAGTATTAGGATTTTAACCAAATAACATATAAATGTTGGGTTCAACCAAGCAAAATATAACTTGTTTTTTTTTAAAGACGGTTAGCATTTGATACATCATAGACGTGATAAGCTCGATAACTGCCCACTCAAACATTAACAACACCTGGCCTATAGCCCAACAAAGACAATAGCCTAAAGCCCAACAATTTTATTAATACTTAATTAATCCCAATTCAAATAACCAAAGATTCCACCTTCTGTGGGGTTCGAACTTGAGACTTCCAGGGATTTTTAAATTTTATGTCAACACCTTAGAACCACTTGGACTACAAACTGTTGACTTTTTACTTTAGAAAAACTTCTAATTGAGCCTTCGTTCGTGAATTCCTGTCTCGGTAATATAATATATGATGTGGTAAGGTACTATATATTACCCTAACAAAACCATAACGACAAGATCAGCAAAACCATAAGAACAAGATCAACTTTCTCACTTTGTTTCAACAAAAAACTTTCTCACTTACAGTATATTATTGACATTTTCTTTTGTCACTTCTTTTTCTTCCATCCATGGTTGTGACAATCGGTATGGGTGATGTTTTAATCTACAAATGAATATCAAGTCTCTATTGTTAGTTATGAAGAAGTGGATAAATACACATACAACAATATCATTTTATATTCAAATTGAAATTATCCAAAAAGCCTATCAAAATAATATATAAAATTTACAGTTTATTTCTTAACAATTTTTTTTTTCTTGAGAACTGGACTGCGATCTACGTTAGTCATTACAAGGCATTAATACATCGTCAAGATGTGATAAACACGATAACTAAAGAAGCCTAAAGTCCGATAACATAGAGCGAAAAGCTCGACAAACTTATTGTTATATTTATACATTTAATAACCTAAATTCATTAACCATGGATCCCACGTCCTCTGGTGGATCGAACCTGAGACCTCCAGAATTTTAGAATTTATGTCAACACTATCGACCACTTTGGCAACCAAGTGTTGACGAAAACAAATCTATTCACGCGAAAAATTGACTAGAATTATTTACTCTAATTTTTCATAGGCTTAAAACTTTTGAGAAAGATTAGATTCTTTGTTATATATTGACCATATTCTTCTTATCTTGATTTCTTTTGGATATATGAAAAGAAAGACTAAATTCACTTGAGATTGATCAACACTAAAATGATATTCATGCTGACCTACAAAGAGGGTATATTTTCTTTACATCAATTGACATCTTATAAGGAATTTGAAAAATAAGAACTCTAACAATATATTTTAATATGTTTGTACATGTTTTTGCAGTTTCAGGAGGCACTACTTGGATGTATGATCTGTGATTTGTAGAATGATTTTAAGATTCATGTTGTTATCTCTCCTCCAAATTCAATAAAATAATTACTTCATAATGCTGTTTTGACACGTATTTATGACAACTTTATACATCTAGTACTATAGTCACTTCAAGATTATGTTTGACGCACGAGAAAGAATGCGATTACCAAGAAGAATAATCTAGCAGTAGTATTGTCACTTCAAGACTATCGTTTTTCGTTGAAAATGCAATTCTTGATGCATTCATGTGTACCAAATATAGTTCTGGGCTAGTTCCATAGTCTCACAGCCAAACATGGCATAAAAGGGTTTACAAAGATAACCCAAACAAATGACTAGTTGATAAAAGTTCCCAACTCTTTGGTTTTGGCTTCAATTTTGTAATTGGGAATTTGTATTGAATTGTGAATTACTTTTCTTTCTCAAATATCTACTCTCTCTTTTTTTTTCTTTCCTCCCAAGGATTATTTCTCACTCTTTCTGCCCCCAATTAGACAATGAAAATTGCAGATTCTCAATCATACTTTCTCCATTATAGGAAACACCCATCATTTCTCCAAACCATTCTTTTTCACCTCCATTGACACCTGAGTTTCCTTCTCTCTCTCTCTCTATCTCTATACCTTCTTTTCTTTCAATTTAAATATCTCTCTTATTTCCTTCCTCTCTCCCTCCTCCTCCTCAAACTCACCCATCTCTCTTTCTTTTCATTTCCTACTTAAAAAGCTTTTCCCTCTCTATCTCTATGGTGGATCCTTCATCTACTTCCTCTGTTAATGGCTTCTATTCCTTCCTAACTAGAGGGATTGAAGATCTTGAACGTTCTTTTCTCTCTACAAATTTCATGTCTATTCAATTCCTTCAAAGGGTTCTCTCACTTCTTCGATCTTTTCATTCTCAATTAACAATTCTTGTTCAAAAACTTCAATTACCAGTTGGTGAAAAATGGCTTGATGAATATATGGATGAAAGCTCTAGACTTTGGGATGCCTGTCATTTAATTAAATCTGGTATTTCAGGCATGGAAAATTACTATTCAACAGGATCTGATATTGCTTCTTCTCTTGAAGCTCACCTGAATCTCACCCACCAAATTTTCCGTCAGGTTAGGTTCTTACCACACTTAATAAATTGCCTGTCTGTCTGGATCTTTAGAATTCTGTGTTCAAATGATTCTACCCATTACTCAACTTGTAAAATTGAATTCTGGGTTTGATTTTAATTTTGATTTTAGTGAGAGAAAATCAATTTTGATTTTTTTCTGTTACAGGTAATAAGGGCAATTTCTAGTTGTAGAAGACAAGCAATTGGTTTTGAGGAAGAAAACAGAGCTTTAATGGAATCAAGAATTCAAACCCTTTCATTAAAATTTGATGAGAAAGTTTTATTAGAATCAAAACTTAATGGGTTTAATGGATTTAGAGGTGTTTTATATGCAATGAGAAATGTAAGTTCACTTCTTTTGATGATTTTAGTTTGTGGGTTGGTTTACTCATGGCCAGATTCAAGTTTTAGAAGAAATGGGTATGAAGGGTGTTTGTTATTTGGATCAGATTTCATGGTTTCAACAGCAAGATTACAACAAATTATAAGTACAGAGATGAATAAAAATGAAGGGTTTGGAATTTTGGTTTATGAATTTAGAAGAAGTAAGATTGCCATGGATGAATTAAGAACAGAGTTAGAGAGAAGATGTTCTTCTTCTAGTAATCAAGGAATGAATGAGTATGAATTAGGAGTTGGTTTGAGAGAGAAAGTTGAGAATTTGAAGAATTATTTTGGTATTTTGAAGTGTGGTAGTGAGAATATTATTGGACAACTTGATGATTTCTTTGATGAAATTGTTGAAGGTAGGAAGAAACTTTTGGATATTTGCAGTCACAGGTAGAGAGAGAGAGAGAGGGTAGTTGGGATTGGCTAAAGCCAGTGAAGAAGGTTCAAAATTTTCTTGTAAAATCAAAGTTATTACATTTTGAAGAAAGATAAAATAACAAAAAAAAAAAGAAAAGAAGATGTTATTTTAGTAATTAGAGATAAATCTACCATGTTTAAATGTATGAAGAGTTTAAGTAATTTTGTTTTAGAAATTAAAAGAAGAATAAAATAGAAAACAAACAGAGTTTTCACATATTACGAAAACTAGTTAAGAAGTTGAAGACTTGAAAAATTAAACAGTTGTTGTAAACGGATCTCTCGGTGGTGAGACATGGTGTGGTGCTCCTCTTAAGAGATTAAAGACCCTTCCCTAGCAAGACTCTTTAAAACCGTGAGATTCAGATGTGTCAAAGCAGACAGTACCACTAACAGTCTAGAAGGCTGGTCCGCACCATTTTATAACACTAGTTAAGAAGTTGAAGACTAGAAAAATTGAATAGTTGTTGCTAAGGGTGGGATTTTGAACCGGAACCCGCCCACGACCGTCCGAGTCCGAAGGGTCCGTGACTGTCCGATGCCCGAATCTGTTCGTACTCGCCAGATCGAAAGGGCTTAAGCGGATAGATGCGGGCATAGGTCCTTACCCGGTGATCCGACCGAGTCCGCTCGTTTATATTGTCCGCCCAACCAAACCCGTCCATATCCGTCCGTTTATCCTACCCGTTATACCCGCCCGCCTATATGATTGATTTTAAGCCTTTAGATTTGTAGGGTTAGCTACAACCGTTAGATTTTAAGAGTAAAAATATATAACCCTAGAAATCACTTTTCTTAATCTTGTCTTCGCCTCTCTACTTCTCTACTCTCTTTTCTCCTCCAAAATCTCAATATCTCATCAGTAACCCAAGAAATCCGCCATACACCGATCGTAATCCATGAGAAGAAGAATAAAACCGATTGTAATCCATGCAAAATCTCAATGATTATCTTTTAGTTTTGTATTCATTTACTTTTTTGAATTGTAAAGTGAGAGTTTAGAAAATTGTATCTAGCTACTAAACAATTTAATTTCGAATAAAAATTTCTTTATTTTGTTCATTAATGACCGGTGTCCGGCTGACCGATACCCGGTTTGCCAAACTATCAAAACGGTCACGGACGGGCACTTTGCTGGAGAAAATCTGAAATGTCTGTTCGTTTCATCCGGATGTCCGAGTGGACACTTAGGATTTGTGCCTGTTCTGCCCGGACCGGTTGAATTATTGTCTGTTCCCGCCCGTCCGGACCGATTCACACCCCTAGTTGTTGCAAAAACAATCTCATAACAGTGGTGAGACGGAATGTGATGATCATCTTAAGAGGTTAAACACCTTTCCCTAGCGAAGGCCTTTAAACCGTGAGACTCAGGTGTGTCAAAGCAGACAGTATCACTAACAACCCAAAAGACAGGTCCGCACCATTTTATAACACGTTATCAGCACGATTCGCTCTACTGTGATATAGTCTTGGGAGGGTGTGTTGTGAAAGCAATCCCACATTGGTAGTGAGTATGGTGCTCCTCTTAAAAGGTTAAACACCTTTCTCTAACGAGGTCTTTTAAAACCGTGAGGATCAGGTCTGCCAAAGCAGATAGTATCACTAGCAACCCAGATCTTAATCTCTTAAGAGAAGCGTCACACTGTGTCTCGGATTGCTTTACAACAATAGTTTTGTTTGAGTGAATACATGTTCGTATCCTTTTTTATATTTAGGAATGATATTTGATTTGGTTATTTACTTTCTCCACTTTTTCTCTCACTACTAATATCACCATGGCCATGGCTTATGGTTGGGGCTCTAGAGAGAGAGAGAGAGAGAGAGATTGGAAGGCATTGAAAGTGTGTGTCACTATCCAAATGGTTGCTTCCAGTTGCATTCTTCCATATAATCCCTACTACACCCGGAAATCAATGCCTGTTGTCTTCCCCCCAACACTTTCACTTTCATAGTGTTTCCCGGGTATTAAATTAATGAAACAAATATATATATATATATATATATATATATATATATATATTTTTTTTTTTTTTTCTTTTTTTTGGAATTAAACAAATATATATAATATATATTACATATATTAGGGAATGAACAGAGAGAAAAGGGTATTGATATCTCAAAGTGCTCCTCTGGCATTTACCAAGCAAATCTTATTCAAATTTATCTGTAGTTCTGTACCCTAATGATCTTGTTTACGTCAGATCTTAAAACAAGTCTTTGTCAAACTCCGGTACTAGCTTAAAGTATGTGAGATGAAAATACATGAATCCATTGAATTCATATTTAACGTACAAAAATAATTCTGATCTCCGCAAAACACATACTACTACAATACTACCTTAGACAAAACATGGCAAGGTCAACACTCAGACACTCCGAGAGTATTTATACGAACCAATGTAAGTGTAAGAATAGTCCACATGGGAGAAGGGATAACTAGCAACCAAGAATATAAAGTATCATCTCCCCCTCATTACCAATTGGTCTTGAGTTGGATGACCACAAATTTAACACTAAGAAGCTTAATTTTGCAGTTTGGCCCAAAAATATGGCAGAGTCTATCAATGACCAACCTAAAGGACATAACTCTCATATGTCACAACAATAAAATATGGCGGAGCCTCTCATATGTCACAACCTATGTGGTGGTTCCAGTCTATACAAACAGAATTCTTACAAAGGATACAAAGAATTGCAAAGATGGGATGAGTCGAGGTAAATAATAAATAATGAGGGGATGGATTATAGGTGTGCCTTGTGCTACTCACCTAACACATACCACCATACGCGTTCTCGACACATACGATCAAGCTCTGTCTCTAAAGAGAGAGAGTAGATGAATGAAGATTTCAAGAGAGACTAGATGAATGAAGATTTCAAGCTGGTATGTGTTAAGATTCACACTGACTTCTCAACTAGAACTTTCTGGTTTAATGTTTGTGGTCGGTAGTCCCCACAGCGTATAATACCTCCACCATGAAGGGATATCCTTTTCGATGATCCCACCATCACTGCACCACCACAAGTGGTGGCCGAACTTTAAGTTACATTATGAACCCAAGGAATCTTCACTCCATTGTTTTTGTTTCCTTTTTCAGATACACAAGGGACCCTTGTTGTTTTTGCATTTATAGGTCATTCTGAATTCCAATTACCAGTCAAAACAAATACCTAGTGTTCAATCTTATCTCTGTCTAGAATCTCTCTTCTCACAATGGCCATTCACAACACCCTGCTAAATTCTACTTAAGAGAGGAAATTTATATTCAACATGATCCCAAAATAAAATGTAATTCAGACGAATGAATTTCACTTGAAAAAACAACAAAAATGACCGAGTATATGTAATAAACAGTATAAGAATACGGTTCGCTATAACTAAGAGATTTTCAGCGGTCCTGTCTCAATATTTAAAAAAAAAAAAAAAAACTGTACCGTATAAAATCACCGAGAAAGATTTCACCTCACCGTTTCTAAACGATGATAGTTGATGATTCTGCTAGCAACTTATAAAATGAGTTATGACCCAAGAAAATGTAAAAAAAAACCCAACTATAAGAATTTGGTCGTGTGCCATTACACATGAGATTTACGTGTCGAATCCTGGCATTGCAAACTGGGAAGAGAAAGCCTCAACACGGTTGCGAAGGTCAATAATATCTTTGTTGCTTTCAAGTCCCTTGAGAAAGTTCTTCTGCAGTTTTCCATGTTCTCTCTGCACAATACTCGCAATTTGGGCTGCTCTGAGGAGGAAGTCAGCAATTGTTTCGAAATCAGCCTCCACGCAACCTCTTGATGTCATAGCAGGAGTACCTGAAGAATTATATGAAAAGTTCAACAAAAGCGAAACCTATGACAAAGTTGAACCAGGATTACCAAGTTTAGGGAGTTCACGTACCAATTCTTACACCTCCTGGACAAATGGCACCATTGTCACCAAATATAGCAGTTTTATTGAGTGTGATATGGCAAATCTCACAAACCTTCTCATAGCTCTTACCTATTAGAAAGCAATGAACAAGAAAACACAAAACGAAGATCAGCATATGTTTTGCTCTATAACATGACATGAGAGTACAAACAAATTGAATAATTTAACGTATAAAATGGCAGAACAACTCAGGTACCGGGAAAGACATTCGGAAAACCAATACCCCCTCACACCCATGGGCCATGAACTGCCGGTTTATAAAAAAGTAAGCAAGCAAGCAAAAGAAGAGCACATGCAGTTCACACAGAAATACAAAACTGATAATGATCTATTATAAGAGTTTATATTTTACAGTATAAACTATAAAGAGTAGAGGTGGTGATATTTGTATTAATACAGGTTTCCTTTTTCTTTGTTCGAAACTTCGAATGAGTATATCAAAAGAAACTTTACATTCAAAAGTATTACCTATAACTAAAGAAGTAGTTCAAATGCACCTGAGCACGAATTGGTATCTCCCTATTATTAATATATTTATGCAAGTTTAAGTCAAGCTTGTAATTGGTTACGAATGATTAACAGTTTATACTATTGTCTGCCTCATGATTGTATTTGTTCTTTTTCAGATACAGTATACTACTCCATACCCTATTTAACCATATCAACTTAAGCTCAAGCATAGCACAACGGTGTAATATCGTGATATTATGTAATGGAGGTATGCATGTCGAACATGCATATGCATGTAAGGCAGTGCAAACTGCATGTCTTTTACTCGAACAAATGAAGTTGTTATGTTAGATACTGGCACAAAATGTTTTCGAGGACAAGCTACATGTATAAATTGGTTCTACATTCAGGCTTTTTAAACTGATAGTGTGGATTGGAACGATAAGAGAAACCACAGCCTGAGTATCTATACATATCATTTAGTTTTCCATCAATTGATAATCTTTACATACATTTCTCTTAAAATGGACTTATATAGATCACTAAGTAGGTACCCAAAAATGCCACTATAAGATTAAAATTTTAATTTGATACAGAAGCTAGGGATTATAGCTCAAGTAAAACTGTGTGACTTGAAGAATTATGTCCTTGATTTCAAGATTAAGCTGCTGCAATTGACCCAAAATGATAGTATGATACCTATTTATGAGGCACAAACTTAAAGAATGTTATAATTTCACTTAAAATATATGGTACCTGTTAAACCAAGACTTCTCAAATCCCAAAGAACCAAATGGTTGTCGGTACCACCAGTAACCAATCTACATTTTCTTCTTAACAAAGCACTTGCTAAAGCCTGAGCATTTCTTTTCACTTGTTGCATATATTCTTTGTATTCCGGAGTAGCAACATGTTTTAAGGCAATGGCAAGAGCTGCTATGTGATTGTTGTGAGGTCCACCTTGCAACGATGGGAAGACAGCAAAATTTATTCTTTCTTCAAAGTCATACTGTTCGTTGTCATCTCCATGACTCTGAAGTGTCACTCTCCTTTTTGGTTTTAGACCTTTCCTGTAGAATATAATACCTCCTCTAGGTCCTCGGAGACTTTTGTGAGTTGTTGAGGTCACGACATCACAGTAATCAAAAGGACTCTTGCATTCCTGCAAAAAGAATAAAAACAATTCATTATAAGTTCTCCTTGTTTCTTCCTCTTTACGACTTACTTAACAAGCAGCCCACAAGCATTAATATAACATAACATACGAGACAAACTATCAAAAACTACATACAAGTACACCTAAAGTTCTGAACAACACTATCCAGAAGAATAAGAAGAGGGTAGTGAAAAGGATGATACTTGGCGGGGTGGACTTCTCGGCGAAGCATGAAGTATGAGCCATTCTATTCTATTGCTCCATACAAAAGAACCATAGTTCCTTCGGAAAACCTCTCCACTACGTTTAATTTCTAACTAGTCGCCTATAAGCCATGAGAACATGAAATCGAGCCTAACATACAACGTTTTATGTACAAAATGTATTTAGGCGCATTAACTTACTATTATAAAAGACTAAACTATCAAAAGAATGTTAAAAGCATGGTTTTTACACATGAACTTTGACAATGTCAAGGGAGTAAAAAGAATAGATCAATCAAAGAATAGTAAGAAGATTTCACACCTCTGCAGCAACAAGGCCACTTATATGAGCCATATCACACATTAATACAGCTCCACACTTATCAGCAATCTGTCTAAACCTCGCATAATCCCACTCTCTAGGATATGAACTACCCCCACAAATCAATATCTTGGGGCGAAAATCAAGTGCTCTTTCCTCTACCTTATCATAATCAATATAACCAGTATATGGGTTCACTTTATATGCAAAACTCTCAAAGAAAATGGAAGCACCTGAAACTTTCTTCCCACTTGGTGTATAATACCCATGACTTAAATGTCCTCCAGATGGTGAATCCAAACCCATAATCCTATCTTTAGGAAGAAGAAGACCAGTATAAACAGCGAAATTCGCAGATGTACATGAATAAGGTTGAACATTAACACCCCAATTATCAGAATCAAGATGAAAAGCAGTTAAAGCTCTTTGCCAACAAAGTAACTCAATTTGATCAATATATTGATTTCCCACATAGTATCTAGAACCAGGCATACCTTCTGAATATTTATTTGTTAAATGACTTCCTAGGGCTTCCATTACTGCTTTACAAACAAAATTCTCAGAAGCTATCAATTCAATCCCTTTTGTTTGTCTTTGTTTCTCTTTTTCCATAATTTCATGAATATCAGGATCAGCTACACTTAAAGGTTGATTACTCCAAGCCCTAACTGAAGCTCGTCTTGATTCAAGACTCTGTTCAATTAAAGCCCTCTTTGATGAACAAGAATAAGATGAAGACGATGATGAAGAAGAAGAATCAACCTCTCTTCTCCTCTTCATAGACATCGGATGACCTAAAATTTTAAATTCCTCTTCATCTTTTTGTTCTTCATCAACAATTTCTTCCTTCCCAACCAAGGTTTCATCATCTAGTAACCGTAAGGAAACGGACGGAGTAGAAGAGTCCATACGATGATGAGAAGGCGAAGCAGTATGAGAATGAAACCCTAGAGAGAGTGTTGAATTAGCCTGAGAAAGATCCATTTCCAATTCCAATTCCAATTCCAATTCCAATTCCCAAATGGCAAAATAACAAAATCAAAACCCTAACCCTAGAATTTCAATCCTCACAAGAACAACAACAACAGTTACAGTAACAACGACAACAGCTCTTGAAAGATTTGCAGTAACAATAACGAAATCTCGATTTAGCTGCTATTGAAGAGGATGATTCCATACAAAAATTTAAGCCCTAATTCTTAATTTTAGAGAGAGAAAGAACTTCTAGAGAGAGAGAGAATAATCGTCGTCTTTGAGGAATGATTTTTTTTTTAAGTAGCTGTGACGACGTTCACCGGGTAACCGGTTGATAGGAAAAAATGGTGGTCGTCGTATATGGTAATGAGTTGAATCGGAAATCGGGAAAGAATGTATCTGGACGTGTATTTGGACAAGTGAATCTAATGACGTTTGCGAGTATGAACCGGAAGAGTCGGTCATCAAGTGGAATGGGGGAATTTGTGACAGTAGTTATTGCTGATAACTAAGATAACGGCTAGGTACGTAAAATTGAGATGGGAAAGAATATTAACCATAAAATGGACTAGATTCAGTAGGTTATTTTTCGGATTTTTGTGGCCAATGGGAACACACAAAGAGGGTATTAGCATTTATGTTGAATAAATAGATAGATTTATTGAACTTTTTAAAGATTTTTCTTGGCTAAGTTTCTTTTGCTATGAATAATATATTTAGGCAGAATAATAGTATATTATAGGGGGTGCTTTTAAAGGCACCTGACCAAACAGCTGTTAGCATCCATCTCTGTTAGCACCAGGCCCAATCGCTCTATTCTCTGTTGGCACCACTCAAGTATGTAGGCACCGGTCCATTATCTGTTGACCCTAACCCCTCCATCCATCTCTCACAAAATCCATCCAAAATTGGGAATTTTAAACTTTCTCTCTCTAAGCTCTTAAAAAACCGAGTTTAAACCTCATCAAATCGCTCATAATCTCACTAATCTCACTAAAATTTTGCTGAGAATAAGTCATTCGACTCTCTAAGTCTTAGAATCAAGAATCATTTGGTGGAGACGAAGTTGAAATCAAGCTACAATTGCTCCTTCAAGGTTGGTTCAAAAACCCTAACTTTTTTAATTTTTTTTGAATAAATTTGTTGTTAGATTGATTGGGGATGTTAATAGTGTGTTGTAACATGTTTAGATTGTTGTATTATATCATTTCGAACATATTTAGAGCCATTTGTGTGATTGTTTGATGTCCAAACAAACTGCCCTAGATCTATGAAGCTGCTGGAACGACTCGGACGGACTCGTCCAGTCCGTCCGTGTCTTCCTAGTCATGGATCAGCTAATCCGTGGGTTAGTACAAAGAAACAGACTCCCTTTCCACTCCGTGACGGACTGGGTAATCCGTTCCGGACTTAAAGGGCCCGGATTACCTGATCCGGGACCTGGGTTTTTTTTTTTTTTTTTTTTTAATCTTTCATATTTTTCTTTCTTTATTTTTCTCATCATTTTTCCTTCATTATTTGAATGACCTTTTTTGTAGCGATACGTGCCTATAAAAATTTATTATTTGAACCTTTTTTGTAGCGATACGTCTAATTTTTCCTTCATTAATTTAGAGTAGGAAAACATATTTTGATTATTTATTGTTTGTGCATCACATATCCGCGTATTATTCAAAAGTTATTATGGCACCACGTAAGCAACGACGAACGCAAGGAGATGAGAACGAAACAGAGCCTCCTATTTCGACAGTAGAAATAGAAGTAGGGGGTCATCTTCATTTTCAGACCCGTACTCTGGAGGTCCGATAGATCGTGCGCTTCTACCTTGTTTCAAGAATCATGTTGCTTATACGATTTGGAACAAACCGGTAAGCAAATATTATTTTCTAATTTTAGTAGTTATGATAAAATTTTGTTAATCATCAATCTAAAACAATATCTTTTTTATTTTCAGGAGAGGCCGGTGCTGAAGTTACACAACCATGCGTCTGCCGTAGTTGTGGGTACTGCTTTGAAGAAGACGAATGGGTGGGACCTGGAAACTGAGTGTCAAAGTGTTCGAGAGAGAGTCCGGAACACGGGATTGGCCCACATCGCCAAATATTCATACACCAAGCTAGATCGTGTTCTAATCTCGGCATTTACAGAGCGGTGGTACGAGGACACAAATACTTTCCACATGCCGTTCGGGGAGATGACGATCACGTTAGAGGATGTGCATCGCATATGTGGTCTTCCAATTGAAGGTAAACCCGTTGTTCTGTCCAAGACGAATGATGAAGATTTGAACGATGACGATGACGATGACGATGATACAAAAGATCCAGATGCATTACTAGTCTCTCGTTATTTACAATTAGATTTCGAAGGTGTAAAACTGCACTTAGGTAAATCTAAGTCTGTGGAGCTTAAGTGGTTGAGGGAGCAATGCAGTGGGTCGAAAGAGGATGACACCGATCTTGTCAAAGATGCTGTTGCACGGGCATACCTCTTGCATCTTTTTGGTTGTACTCTTTTTTCTGATAAGAGTGCAACTAAGGTTCCTTTTGTCTATCTACGTTATCTGAAGAACTTAGATGATATTTCGAGTTACTTGTGGAACAGTGGCGCTTGCCTATCTTTATCGGCAGATTGGTTTTGCTTCGAGGTGAGGAAATCAATTGGCTGGTTATCTTACTTTATTTCAGGTAATTTCATATTTATTTTTGTCTCTCAATTATTTCTTTATTATGTTAGAGTAGCGAATAATAAATGTGTATTTAACATTACATTTGTAGGCGTGGATCGATGAACACTTCAAACTTGGGGTGTCTGTTCCCAACCCAAAATATGATCCTACATCTAACGTGCCCCGGATGTATAGATGGGAGGAACACGTTTTGAAAGGCAACAAGGCATGTGCTCTAGGAAGCACTCGTGAGCAATTGGACGGTCTGACCGAGAGAGATGAATGTATTTTATTTATTAATTTTTTTCCTGTGTTCTATAATACCTGACGTATGCTATAGGAATCACTCGTTAAACGTCTGTATCATGTAGGTCATTTGGGACCCATATCGTCCCTTATTGTCTGGTGATGCACTACCACTTCCTGAATACTCTTTTTACACTGGTTGCATCGCGGTTAACGATATTGCCGAGCCCTATCACCCTGATAGGGTGTTAAGGCAACTTGGGTTGGTTCAAGTCATCCCTAAAGAACCGATTCGACCAAAAAAGGTGTCGAAGGATGGAGATTCTAAAAACTTTGGTAATGTGGCTTCTTATTGGGGGCGTTGGGAAGATCACCTACTAAACATGAGTGATAGACCGAAGGAGGTATCTTTGGCTCCGTGGGAGGCAAGCGCTCAGTATAACAATTGGTTCAAGAGAGTATCTCACCCGTTTGTACAAAACCCAGCTTTGTACAAATCCAATAGACCAGAACAGTACATAGGTTCGGTATCGTACTACGTGAGTATTCGATTTATCATTATTTTGTTTTTTTACTTTTGAATTTGTAGCTATAATTTGTTACCTAATTTGTTATTAATCCATTGTTGTTGTTTTAGAGAGATGGAATTGATCGTGCCATTGTAGCGATTCAAGCGTCTGACGTTCTGTTAGGGCTTGAAATCCTAACTAATGCGAGGGCTGAAATGCCGCTTCCCGAATGTCCTCATCAACCTCAACCAGAACCCGAACCAAGAAGATCGTCTAGAAAAACTACGGTGAAGAAATCGAGGAAATCACAAAGGGAATGAAGTAATATATTATCCCATATATTATGGTTTAGAATCTCAAGGGTAGTCTCGTTATTTTGAATTGCTTTTGTGAACAACGGTTACTTTTTTTTAACTTCTTTTGTGAACGATGTGTATCGTACAATTTGATATATGTTTGAACATCGTTACTCTTGTTTTAACAAGTTTTAATATCTACCGTACATTTTGATCGTTATTCTTGTTTTTTTAACAAGTTTTAATATCTATCAAACTGTAATGACTCTAAGATTTACCGAACAGAAGGTTTAGAAAACGCCACCTTAAGTACCATTGTTTGGAAAAAAAAATACCCGTACGAATCGGATCCGTGCCTTCCCTTCTCAGGCCACGGATCTATGGATCCGTGACGTTGTTACAAGAAACGGATCCATAGATCCGTTTCTTTCTAACAGAAAAACAGTAACCCCTGTTAGAAAGTAACGGATCTATGGATCCGTGTCTTTGTTATAGGAAACGGATCCATAGATCCGTTTCTTTCTAACAGGGGTTCTTGTTAGAGATTGATGGATCTCTGGATCCGTTTTTTTGTGAACAGAAACGGATTCAGGGATCCGTGACCTGTATGAAATTCCTGTTTTTCTGTTTCTCTTCGATTATAAACCCAAAGAAAAAAAGAGTTAAGTAACGAAGACAATTAATCATCTAAATTTATTCAAATATTAAATAAAAAACTTTGTAACTCGGTATTTCAGTACACCTTAATCATCACTTAAATTTATCACACTACTACTTGGCTCATTCGAGTTATCATGAGAATAAAATTTCTTTCCATCCTCGATTCTATCTCTAACAAGTTCAAGCCAACCCGTTGCCTCTAGCGATGCATACCTAGACCATTGCGGTGCAATGGGAGGGAGTATAGAATCTTTTTTGAGTTTAACGTTCATAAAGTGACCACCACTATATGTAATGCATGCAATTTTATAACCCTCAGAAGGTGGACCACTAAGTAAGGGTAAGAAAGTTGTCGAACAACCTATAGACAAATGAACTAATATGCAATTGAAGCTACTCGCCACAACTATACTAGTGTACGGGTGAATGTAGAACCAATCTTCCGGACATGTAAAATTGAAGTTGTTCGCGGCACTTAATGTTTGAGTGTAATCTCTTATTCCAAACATCTCTTTGTAGAGTGTGTACTGATCCTCAAGTTCTTTTATGACATTTTCGCGAACTTGTTTCCAACCATCTTCTAGTGAAAACCCAAGCCCTTTACCAACGGCATGAAACCCACAATGACCATCGCCTGGCACATCTATAATGTCATCCAAGAATGGATCCATAACTGACGGAATCTGTCCTTTGTATCTTTCAAAATTGGGTATGGTTGCTTTCGGTGCTTTGGTTACTTTGTTAACTTTACGTACTGTCTGAGTGGAGGGAACACATTCATCAACACACTTTGCATATTCGAAAGCAGATGGGTTCCTCTTAGTAGATTTTGCAGCTTCTTTTTCTTTTTTGCTCATTCTTCTTTGTTTCGGATCCCCTTTTGTCTTTGTTTGTTGCAATGGCTCACACAAGTTTGTGATGACCGGAAAAGAAATTTCCCTCAACTTCTCAAGTATTGGGGTCCTCTCAGCATCACTGGATTTATCCGACATTAAATAAAGGTGCTCCATCTCATGTGATGCGTCAAGATCATTATGAATCGGCGGAGTCGGGTTAATGGATAGCTTGGTCCACTGAGGGTGAATGATGTCCTTTGGACATACCTTATCTTGATTCATCAAAGATACCATCTCATGAGCACAAGGGAGACCATAGACATACCTTAGAACACATCCGCAATTTTGAACGTTAATATCAATCCCATTTGCACGGTCGATCTCATCTACCATAAGATCTAATGCCGCGTGCGAGACATAACCACGTAGCTCTTTAAAAAACTTGATTTGATGCCCTTCCTTCACCTTAATACGACTGTGCTCAAAAGATGTTATAATTTCACATGTCTCGGTTTCCGTCATGATATGCATAAATTCCCAGCACGTAACACAGTTACCTTCGGAGCTACATAGATATCTCTTCAATTTGGAATGAGCACCTTCCACACGATTTGTTGTAGTATTTCCCATGTGAATAACCCCGTTAGTCCATGCAGTCACAAATCTCTCTTTCAATCCCAACCAGGTATCTTGAACATAACAAACATCTTTATGATGTGTGTTTGACCAAAACTTCACAAAAGTTTCCACCGCCTCATTATAACCACTTTCAGTCTCAGCATACATGATAGCTCGAAACATTGTCATAAACACATTGAATTGTTCTTGTTTGAAATGACCTTTGACTTTGGCTACCACACACTTGTCGATGTGGAAAGTACATAGCAACCTTTGAGCATTTGGAAAGACTTCACCAATGGCGTTAATCAGTGCAAGTTCACGATCGGTAATAAACACGATTGGCATTGAGTTGGGAGGAAATAACGTCCGCAAACGATTAAGGGCCTATGTGTACTGATTAGTTGTCTCCCCATCCATAAATGTAAAGGCCGCGGTGAAGGATTTTAACGTAGAAGTTACCCCGACAATCTCAAGCAATGGCTTGTTAAATCGGTTGGTTTTATACGTACAATCAAGCAATAACACGGTATGGAAACTCTGTAATAATCGAATACAATCAGGATGTGCCCAAAATAGATTTGTTACCTCATCAGTGTCTTCGTTCTTTGAAAAATGGTAGACGTAATGGTGTTCCACCAACAACTTAATGAGTTGTTGCATCGGACTCCTTCCTTCTTGGTTTTCCATACGTATGTTCGCACGTGCATTGTAAATGGTTTTCAACGTTGATGTGTTATCCTTAAATTGTTCATGAATTTGAGAAAGATTTTGAGCTGGCTTCGAACCAATTTTTAATAGATGTTTCACAACAGCTTTTTCATCGGGTTTCAACCTATTCACATATGTGTGACCTAGAAGACTTTCAGCTAACTCGTGGTTATGGATTCCAGACACAACTGACACTTTCCACGTGTCATTAACCCCCGGTATTCCTTTGAGCTTGAACGGACATTGACATTTTTTGGTGCTCGATTTCCTTTTCTTTATAGGTGGTTGATGGGATTTTGGAACTAAATCCTTCTTCTCATGTGAACGAAATACTCCACTTCTTTCGCAACATAATTCTAACCGGGGTTTCTGTCCACCTCTTCTATTACCTGACCTGGAGGTCAATACTACAAACTTATGTTTTCTCCCAATTTCTTTAGCCCAACCGATTAACTCCTCTTTAGTTTGAAAAACATCTTCAGTCACAAAATACTGACCAACATCAATACTAATAAATTGACACCCATCATTTGAAGGTCGATTTTCTTCTTCGGCATGGTACTCCTCTTCAATAGGAACAATATTAAGGTCCGGAATCTGTCAAAAGGTGAAAAAAGCATAAAAATCACTTAAAGAAAAAAATATCTTCAGGATGGAACGGACTGAACGAGTCCGGGATTTATCAGATAAGGACGGATCAGTCTGTCCGTCCAGATCTACAAGAGCACAGACTGTCCAGTCCGTGACTTGTCATTTCTAAACGGATAGACCGATCCGTTAAGGACTAAAAAGTATCGGACTGGTTCAGTCCGTCCACGTCACCGAAATTTCACTTTGGTTTTTTCAAAAACTCACACAACACGTATAAAAACATATAAAATAGGGTCAGGGAATGGTTGTATACCTCATGAGAAACTTCTCCTTGCCCGGAAATAGGTGAAAGAGTTGGAATCGATGTAGTTGTTAAATTTTTAGAACTCTCTTATTCCATGGTTAACTTCCTAATTTCTTTTCAAAAGATGACATAAAGAAGCTATAAATTAGATGTAACACAGTTGTATGATGAATAAATCACCCAGATTGATTTTTTCGAATAAAAGAATAGTCACCGGTAGGTGTCGGAGACGTTGCCGTCGTCGTTGCCGGAGAATGTTGCACTCTTTTCTAGGGTTTTGTTTTGGAAGAAGAATTGATTAGGATTCCTTTTTTGTTGGAAGAAGAAGATGGAAGAAGTAAACGAAGGTGAACGTCACCCACATTAAAAACCGGTGCTTATAGAGACCTCGGGTCAAAAATCATTGACTTGAGTCAACAATATTTTTGGATGCTAACAGCTGTTTGGTCAGGTGCCTTTAGAAGCACCCATTGTAGGGTAGAAGCCTCTGTCTAGTAGCCTTTGTAAGATAAAGAAGATGGTGCTTCTAAAGGCACCGGGCCAAAAAGGCTGTTAGCATCCATCTCTATTAACACCAGGCTCAACTGCTCCTTTCTCTGTTAGCACCATACAACTATGTAGGCACCAGTCATAGCCAACTTAACCCTAACACCTCCATCCGTTTATCACAAAACCAAACAAAATCTATCGGACGGACTGAACCAGGTCGAGCCTTAAGAGGACCAAACGGATCAACAGATCCGGGACCTAAGAGGACAATACGGATCAGCTGATCCGGGACCTAAGAGGACCAAACGGATCAGCTGATCCGGTATCTAAGAGGACCATACGGATCAGCTGATCCGGGACCTAAGAGGACCAAACGGATCAGCTGATCCGGGGCCTAACAGGACAAAACGGATCAGCTGATCCGGGACCTAAAAGTGCCAAACGGATCAGCTGATCCGGGGCTTAAAAAACATCACAATCTTCATTTTCTTTTTCGTGAACTCGACCATGACCAGCTCCTCTGCTACTTGTCGGAAGGTTTTTTTCATCTTTCTCTCTCTAAAAACCCTTATTCTCATCTCTCTTCCTCTCTCTCTCTACCTTTCTGATAAATCTATTGTCTTTATTGTTTGTTTTTGGGAAGAAGAAGGTTTTGGTATTGAATCTTCCAATCTTTCTTCTATATTTACAGAGGGGATATAGAATGGATGAAGATGAACATGAGAAGGAAGAGGAGAGAAAATGAGTTTATTTTGTGGATGAAATTTGGTGAAGAAGAAAGAAGAGAGTGGACCCATTCTTTTCAATTTTGTATATTTACTAAGAGGAATATAAAGTAAATAAGGAAAAATGAAAGATTTTTTACTTACACTATCTAGATGACCACTCGTGATTTTTGTTTTAGAAAAAAAAATGAATTGGTATTCTTTTTATTTTGGAAGAAGAAGATGGAAGAAGCAAATGAAGGTGAATGTCACCCACATTAAAAACCGGTGCTTATGGAGAATTCGGGTCAATGACTATTGACCCGAGTCAATAAAATTTCTGGATGCTAACAGCCTTTTGGCCTGGTGCCTTTAGAAGCACCCTAAAGAAGAGTATATGTTTTCGTCAAGTCAAAAAAAAAATTGAGGCACATCTCATGTTCGCATTATTTTTATTTCTCAGTTTAAAATAATATTATTATTTACAAAATTTATTTTATTAAGCGTGTTGTTTATATTAAACTATGTATAGCATGCGCTTGTGGCACGGAACTAATAGTTGAATGCAATGAAAATGCGGTGCCATCACAATTCATCTTGTAGAATCCAACACCACAAATAGATATATACTCGTGGGTTTTTTTTGTTGAAGATATTCGTGGATTTTTTTGAAGATATTCGTAGGGTTTGGACTAATGTAATATGCAATTTAAGATGTCATTATATAATGTGACCCTATGACCCTCAAAATAAAAATTTTGTAGAAGACTTTCATCACTTCACAATTTCTTTTGTATTCTCTAAATATTTTGATTCTAGGCCACTTGGTTACAACATTATTGCAAAAGAAGTGAGACACGAACATTTATGGAGAATTGATAAAATGTGATTGAAATTCTGAATTTAAAATTAATTTTCAGTTATGCGACAATTCAAAAACGTTGAAGTACTGAGGCACCTATTTATCTATCTCGCTTAAGTCTTATTCTTATACCATTTTAGTTACATTTCTCACTCAAAACACGGTGTAAGTAGAGTGAATAATCTATTGTTGTATAATCTCTATCCATCTTCTCGGTTACTGTAATTGAAACTTTCACCCATAAGGTTGCACATGTGTTTTGTTAAAAGTGCAAAACACAAATCTGCAAATTGAAATTTGAAATTTTGGTCTCAGCCCGCCCCACACTGGATTTGCTCTCAGTCACCCCTAATGTTAGGGGCGACTGAAGCAGTCGGTTGGGGCTCCGCCCAAATCGATTTTGGCCTCAGTGCGACCCACACTGGAGTTGCTTTAACAACACCACGAAAATCCGTAAGGTTTTTGAAAATAAAAGTCTAAAGGTTTAATCCTTCTCTAGCCACCTGTATTGTCTTTAATAATGCGCTCTATTATGTTCAAGTCCCTCCCAAGCAATGAACCCATTTAGCAAGACTGTTCTCTAGTATGACCCAATACTATAAAGAGCGAGGCATTCTCACAGGTAGGAAACATGATGAATTTAAATGCACCAGCTGATCTTTGCAGAGCAGAGCCACTAGTGGGCTCCATCGGGCTGCAACTCCGGTCGAAATGTAATAATAAGAGTAAGTAGTACGACAAATCATGAGAAGAGTTGTGGATAGATGGCAAAATCTGGGATAGTATAATACTTTAATCAAGACGTAACAAGTTTGAATTTGACTCTATCTGTTGAAGAGGTTAACCTTTATGAACCAAAAACAACTAAATAAGGTGTTCATAGTTGTGTGTTCTCGTATAATGATAACTCCCTTTGGCATATGTGTATACATCATTTTTCCATTGATAGAAAAAACATATTTTTCATAGTTTCCTGCATGTTGGTTACCATCGGCTCAAAATATTTTTTTTGTAACAACCAAAGTTATCAAGAATATTCATGGGATCAATTTCACTACTCAAAAAAAAATTCCTTTTCAACAATCATTTTGCTTCATCTATACCTCATTTGAGCCTCAGTCTTGGGTTGCATTATTGATGCTATTTTATAACTAAACCGATAAGAAGATAATTGGAGCAGAAATGTTGGGGTTTTCTTATCTCTGATGGCATTTTCCAGCAGATTTACGACTCCCTTCCTCTCATGTTGAGATCAATAAGAGGTTGAACATATTGTTTTCTCTGGTTAATTACACCCGCTTCCGCATAGATATTCTGATTGTGTTTATGACGGGCAATGCCAAATCTGTGATTCGTTCGCCATAAATATCCACACGATTGATACTTGAATGATATTTAAACCATGTATTAAACTGTAAGAACCACTACTCATACTGATAGGTGTTGGAAAAAATGGTAGAGACCTCTTTCTCTCTCTTCTCTTATCTCTTGTTCCTTTCTAATTGTGTTCGGTGCTTCTCACACAATTCTATATTAGATTAAATATGATTTATAGACTCCCATAAACCTAATTCCATCAATCTATTGAGAACCAATTTGGGTTCGGATTTGATTTACTACACCAAACCCAACTAGGTTTCCCCACTAGGAGGAAAACCCCAACAAACTCTCCCTCTGACTAGGTGGGAGAAAGAACCCCAGTAATGACTGATCACCTTTAAAGGTAAGCTTCAAATCAGAAGTCCCTCAACCACAAATAACGAACATTGATCTCATTCTCAATATGATGCAACACATTATCATCCACCCATTGCCTCATCAAATCACACACTTGAAAATGTAGCAAACTCCACTGATAATTAGAATCATTCAAACTTATCATTCTACCCATATTTTCCATCAGTAACACAAACAAACCAATAACCAAAATCATCACAATCCAAAGAACTCTCTAACTTAAGGCTCTGATACCACTTGTTGGAAAAAAACAAGCGCATCGGCGAAGCGGAATATAACTTTTCCCCCTTTGTGTTAGTTATGAGAAAAAAATGTAGAATAGTGGTAGCAATAAACAAAAAACTGAAAGTACATAAGACAACGATTTTAACGTGAAAACCCCCTCAATATGAGAAGTAATAACCACGGGACAAGTAGTCCAGTCCAAATCAACTATAATAAGAAATTGAGTTATAAACTACGTCCTCCTTGTTCAAAAGAACAAAACCCGGGTCTCACACTCCAAAAGGAATCAATCTCAAACACGAAGAAAACCTCACAAGAAAGAGTAAAACAACCCATAAATATGCAGTCTAAAACGATCCTAAATTCACTAGGATTCTGACCACCAATTACCAATCCAACGATAAAAATACTATATGAACAAGTCAGGAATACCTCTGAGAAATTTCAGCTCAATCGGAGAAGATCTCACTGTCAGATTTCCCGAATACCGAAGGCTCTATGTGTTGAAAATACTCAACGCCCTGTTGACGACTTCCTTTCGGCATCCCTCTTTCTTTCACTCCTCTCTTCTCTTGTGTGATTCTGATTGTGTTCGGTGCTTCTCACACACTTCTAAATTAGATTAAGGTAGTATTTATAGACTCCCTTTTAACCCCACCGACCCATTGAAAACCAACTTGGACCCGAATTTAATTTACTAGACCAAACCCAACTAGGTTTCCCTTTAGGAGGAATACCCAACAATAAGATCTCACCTTCCTGTTGAGATTTCTAATGAAAGAATCCCAACAAAAGGAAAGAGATTTTCATGCTACCTTCCAAACACTGAAACACAACAACCATTCAGAGAATACGAAACAAAATTCAGAAAACTTAACTAAAACAAGTCAAATTAAAGACTGACTTCTTGAATCTCGAAAAGTCACAATGAACTAAGACACATAACTTAATCAGCCAAAAGTCATTCTAAGTAAATAATTATTATCTTAATCCAATTATGCTCCCCTACAAATTTACTTTTGCGATTCAATTCTTAACTAAGTTAAACCAAACCCCAAATTCAACACCTAAATCACCCAAAGCTTCATGTACAATGCCGTCCAAAGCTTCAATTAAGTCGTTGTTCTCATGACAAAAATCATGGTAATATGTTACTCCGTCACTACCATTATATCTATTTTATATTAAGATAAAATGTTTTTGTTCCTTAATTTTATTTCTTTATATAGGGGATAACAAAAATGCGAGAAGTTGATCGCCAGGTCATCTTTACACGATAAAAGCTTTTCTCCGTCTTACACTAGCACAGGAAGTTATTAGAAATTATCTTGAATTAGTGGTTACATCTGATTTGAGTGGACTTCATATTTTAAACAAGTTGACTTGGTATAACTTTATCTACAGGTTTATTTCAGAGGATGGTCTGGGGATCTTTTGAGTTTTTAGGAAGGTGAAGACAGTGTGAAGTGTGTGTAAAGTGGAGTTTCATGAATTCCTTGAAGGAGTTTCATACAAACTGGACTAACATATTTGTCCATATCGACGACGAGGAATATTGAGAGCAAAAATTTTCACTATTCGAGCTACCAAGGGATTAGAGATTTTTTCATTATTTTTAAATTCATTCTGGTATGTTTTGCATCAAAGCAATAGGGGTTTGTCTTAGGTTTCTGTGACTGAAAAACTATACTTTTAAGTTCGTGACTGCAAAAATGTTTTTTTTTTCTAATCAGATGGTTTGTATTCTAATCGTCATTTTGTTTAACATCTGAATTTGTATTTATTTTGATGAAAATACTTTGGTTTTAGAAGTTTGTATCTGAAGAAGAACGAGCTTTTTTTAATGAAGTTAGAGAAACTGGGAGTTTTTGTTTGAATCAAAGATCTTAGTGCGGAATAGGTTAAGATTTTCTTTTTGAGGTTAGTTGAATTTGATGTACATTGTTGTAGTACTAAGATTAGTTCAAGCTTGTGAAAGGTGGAATTTTTGCTTAACTTTCACATAAATTTCTACAAGGAAGATAAAGTTATGAACAATTTTGGAAACGAAACCGATGGAATAAATTTCTACAAGGAAGATAAAGTTATGGGCAAGTTTGGAAACGAAACCAATTGAACAAATTTGTACAAGGATGATGAAGTTTACTAGAGATTGAGAGAACAAAAGACTATAAAATCGAACCCACGTAAATTTATGAACAAACAAAACCAATTAAATAAAATTTCTACAAGGAGGATGAAGTTTACCAGAAATTAAGAGAAGAGATTGAATACTAACCTTTCACGCGTCTGGAACGATGAACGAACCGAAGGAAAATGATGATGAAATTGAAATGTGTCCATGATTTAAGTGTGGGTTTTAGTGAGAGAGAGGAGATGTGTTTGTTGAAGTGAGAAGATACACCCGACCAACTAAGAAGAAACGTCCTTTGAGAAAAGAGGAAAGAAGTGTGGCTTTAGGCGCCCACATGGGCACTTTAGATTTTACTGAATCTAACGGTGGATGACAGTGCTGATGTGGGATGCACAACTGGATTTACCCAGGGTTTGTCCCAGGATTTTCCCGACGAAAGACGTATGGCTTTTAGTGCCCGGATGGCTACTTTAGAAATTTTACTGAATCTAACGGTGGATGGCAGTGCTGATGTGGGAAGGACAACTGAATTTATCCAGGTTTGTCCGAGTCAGAACCCATCCACCTATTTTATGATATAGATGTTACCCCATAATAAGTCACAGGTAAATAATCTAATAAAACAGTAGTTCTATTTTATATCTTGTTTGTGAAGCATTTCACCGGCAAGAAGTGAAACCCAAAGTTCGGGTTTCATCGTGAAACTCAAGTTTGATTTTTTCACTTCTTACTCGTAAGGCGTAATACCCTAGATTGGGGTTTCTACTCAAAGCCAAAGTATTGGGGTTTACGATAGAAACCCTGATACGTTCCCGGACAGAGATTCTTCATGTTCATTAAAGAGAGATAGAGAAAGAGGGGGAAAGGGAAAGTAGAGATAGAAACATGGTGATGGTAGTGGTGGTGGGAGGAAGAAGAAGAGCGGATTTATTATATTATGTTGAAGATCGTCAACAACGGTTGCACACTCGTTTGCAGGTGACCTTTCTTGGTTTCGAAAATTAAGAAAGAGAAAAGGACAAGGCAGAAAGGACTTTTGAAGTAGAGGTAAAAGAAGATTTTGATATTTAAGATTGACTAACAAAAATTTTAAGTTTTGGGGGCCAAATCAAAATACCAAACAAAATATGGAGGCTAAATATTTTAATCAGTCACAATTGGAAAATCAAATTGGCATTTAAATACTGGTATTTGTATAATGTTTTCAAGAGAAGCCAAAGAAAGTTTATTGGAAATTGAATGGGCAATAAAAAACAAGTTCAAACACATCAACATCCAAAGGGATTACATCATGATCATTCAATACATACAAGAAACCAAAAGGGATATTCCAATGGCAAACGCTTCAACATATCCAACAGATTAGAAGACTTATCCTGAACACTGCCACAACATCACATTCGCCCAATTCACAAATCTCAGAACGATTCAGTCGACAAACTAGCAAAATGGGATTGGTAACATAATTGAAATCATATTTGGTCTAATCTTCCTCATTTTATTTCACATTTGTACAACCATAAAACTCTTCTTTTTAAGGTTATTTTCCCTTTCTTTCATAAAAAAAAAAAAAGGTTATTTTCCCTATTAACAAGAAAAAAAAAATAAGAATTGGCATTAACCCACAAAAATAGTTTACCAAAATAAAGATTTAAGTACAAAGTGGGTGACTTTAACTAAAAAAAATTCAATGGTTGCCTACATAACTTACCAAATAATATCCCTCTGGTGGGTTATGATTAAGATCAGGCCCAACCCAATATCAATTCTCCTTGTTATGGATATTAAGATTAGGCCCAACCAAGTGTAATTTTGTAATCATCCATATCTACAAGCCAACATATTCTTCCTTTCCATACTTTTTTTTTTGATGAAGGTTCCTTTCCATACTTGTTATACTTGTTATTGAATTTGGAATATGAATAATGCTCCTAGAGGGAAGCTATCAAATTTGTCCTTTGCTTTGTATTAGGGAGAAACTCACTACCCATTTTTATATCCTTGCAGTTTTCTATTGTTGTTTCTCTTCTCTTTCTTTCTCTTTTCTTCTCCATCTAAGAAAGGAAAAGAAGAAGCAAAAGTTTCATGGGTAATGAACAGAAGAAGCAAGAGGAGGATCTTACTCATAGGATCCCGTATATCCAACTCGATCGTGTTGCTTCGGATTACGCATTTGCCTTGGCACTGCAAGAACAGGTAATATTTCTCTTACTGTTTGGAAACAGTAAGATTCGAACTTTAGTTTTCCTACAGGCTAGAGACAGATATACATGTTATTGCCAAATTAAAACAAGATTGATCTTGTGCCTTGTTAGGAAACAAGATTGACCCCATTTATTAATGATAGCTTTGAGGAGGAAGAGGAGGAAGATGAAGGAAGTGCTACTGAGGGAGATGACGATGATTATGATGAAATTGAAGATGATGATGAAAGATTAGAAGGTAACTGAAACGAACTTAATTTTGAATCAATTCAAGTATTTAAATTCATAAAAAAAAAAATTGACCCAAACACAATTATGTTATTGAATAATGTTTTTAAATATATGCACTTTTTTTTTGTGTGCTTATGATTTTTTTTTCTTTTTAGCCGAGTTGGAAGATCTCGAAGATGAAGAAGACGATCTCTTGGAAGAAGAAGAAGAAGAAGAGGATGAGGTAAAAATAAAATCTACCTTGTCATCACAACTAAACACGAATGAGGTCATGGGCTCATGGCTCTCTAAAGGGGAACTTTTAATCTTATTAACTCGCACTTATTTTTACACTATCTTTACACGTACTTTTAGGCTTCATACGTATTATATTTGTGAAGAACAATATCTAAATGGAGTAAACCATCTTTAAAAAAAAATGGTATAGACCAATCTCAAAATGAAATCATACTATTTCTAAAACTAAAAACTACGATTACTTTTGTATAGGATATGGAGGAAGATGATATCGATCCAGATGACCTGACATATGAGGTGAGTTTCATGAAAAACAACATACGAGTTAATATACTTATAATCCAAAAAGGAACATTTCCGACTAAAAAAATTACTTATAATATGACGCATGCAGGATTTAATGGCATTGGGTGAAATAGTTGGCTCTGAGAACACAGGATTATCAGCTGACAAAGTTGATGCTTGTTTATGTCCTTACTCTTATAAATCAGAATTAGGACGCAAATATGGTTTTGACCAGTAAGTTAATTTCTTGGGGTATCATATCACTCAGTTTTTATGATTTTATCTTAACATTAACTTTCTCTCTAAATCTTGTCCGGACACATCATTTGATCGAGATCTAGTCGAGAGACGGTTGAGAGACGGGTTAGACATAGTATTACAGTCGTTCCCTAAATATATTCCAAATTAAACAACCCTATACATAAGATGTCTCGTAGAACAGTAGACTTACTCTCACTAATTTGAAGACAATGGTACTTGGTATGAAAAAGTGGGACGACTAAGCCTGACAAGCGACGGGCTGATGTGGTCGAATCAGATTGACCAATAATCTTAGATAGATGATTGGACAATGTGACTGACTAAATCCACCCCTTTTTTTGCGTTGCAATTTGTTGATAATTGTTTTCAATATCAGTGTTTACTTTTGAAAATAAGTAATTTTTAACAACAAATATTTGAAAATTTTAGGTGTGTAATTTGTCAAATTGAGTATGAAGAAGAAGAACCAGTTGTTATGCTTCGTTGTGAACACACATACCATTCAGATTGTATTAGTAAATGGCTTCAAATCAAGAAGGTATTAATATCATTAACATCTCTTCTTCTATATATCTTAATTAGTGAATTCTTCGTCATTTTTATGAGTATATCTAACTCATCACCAACTGACAATGAGTACGGACGCCCTAATCTCGGGTAGACTACTCTCATTTACATTTTCCAAAATTGTTGATCCGAACCGAGTCTATATCTAGATGACATAGACTACTATGACGGTCAAATCTATTCGTTTCAAATATATGTTTAACAAGAATATTACATGTCTTCACAGGTTTGCCCAGTATGCAAGTCAGATGCTACCTCCTCTATCTCAACATAAATTCTTCTATAACGATTGAAATGTAAATATATTAATCATTAGGTTTCGTTAATTTGAAATATATTTAGATTAAATGTACATGTTAGTTATAATCAAAACAATAAAAAGAAAGTCATCATATTCTAAGAGTGCATGTTGATTTGTTATATATTTAGATGATATTGGTTTATACAAGATGATATTGGTTTGTCATACGTACATTTCCGACCTTCACGGAAAGATATTAGGGAGCATCTCTAGGTACCCCGTCTTTTTTTTTGCTCAGGTCCACCTTCACTCTTGGAGCTCCCATGGACTAGGCAAATGCGAACACCACTAATGTTACAGACCCAACTCCATTCCAATTTGACTTGGTCCGACCGACCAATTCTTTGTTGAATTGAACTGTTATACGAATAAACTTCGACAAACAGAATCACATTCTTAACAACAAGAATCTAACTATATTAACAATAATAATAAATAATTACTTATTTATAATAATGAAAGATCTAAACACCTTCTTTAGCAGTAGTATTGGTTTCAAAATAAAAACTAAAGTACATGAAACCAGTCAAGCTCTTGAACTGTTGGGGTTTGCGTGTAGGTAGGTTCAAGCCAACTGCAGTTCAATGGCTCGTATGTGTCGTAAAAACCCTTAGTACAGCTTTGACTCCCAACCGGTTGACACTTACCCGTATCAAGAGAATAACATAGAATATCTTCACCATGTAATCTAGGGAAGTAGATTTTGTTCTCCATCCTACTATTGGGAGCAACTCTTAGCAGACAACAAGTATTGCTAACGAACATCATATCCTTTCCCAAACTTTCAACTTTAACCCACGTTAAACTTGTAAAATCCAATTCAAAAACCCGAATCGACAGTCCAAGATGCCCTAAATCTACTAACAAAAGTTTCCCTTTATACTCAACCAAGAACTTTTTGTAACTATCATCGAACTGCCATCTAGGACCAGCAAGAACTTCCTTGAACAAGGAACTATTAGTCTTAAAAACACCCAGACTTCTGTTATAATCTAGGAAATAAAAAGCTCCGTTGCAGAAAACTGGATTATCAAAACAATACGTGAATATATCCGACTTTGGGTACTTACCAGACTGCCAAGTATTCTTTCCTCTTCCAGTGAACATAACAAAAACTTTTTTTTTGAAATCTTCTCCATCTATTACTTGAGTGATTGCAATAACTTCACAATCTGATGATGTAGGTGAGGACGAGAATGAGAGGCCAGTGGAGATACTTTTGAACTCGAACGGTAAGCGCGGAAGTTGGATTGCCTTTCTTGTAACTGGATTGTAAAAAAATATGCTATCCTTTCCTTTTGTCATTAGTAACCACCCGTCCTTTGAGAAACGAATAGTTGCACCCAATATAATGTCGTGACTATCCATTGTGTACTTCTCATTATTATGCATCGGGTCTACAAAATTGTAGATATTACCTTCAGAAAAAACCATCAACGGAGATAAAGATGTGATTTTGGTATCGGTTATTGCATTAATTTTCGTAGATAGTACCGATCGATTCTCTCTACTTAAGGCACGAAAATGTACGTAATCCACTGGAGGAAGATAACTTGCTACCAGCACCAAGGTGTCCCTGTCGAGAACACCTAATGGATTTGCATCTTCAAGTGCTTCTCTGTCTCTACTATCTTGTCCATCAACCTCATTCTCATCATTATTTGTATTTATTTTCTCGTCTTCTACATCTATAATGTTATCTTCCTCCTCTTTGTCTTTCGTGAATATATTTTCTCTTCTTCCTTCGCAAGCCCTAAAATTTAAAGCACAAAGAATGTGGGTTTCAATGTCTAATATAAAAACAAAAAACACAAACCAACAAAAGCAAGATTTTATATGTACTACTGAGTATGAGTTAGTTTTCAAAGTTACCTCACAGTTGGTGGCATCATCACCCACTCCGATGATAAACATGGCATTGGTAGCTTCAGAAACGGCAAACAAACCGAAGTACTTGGCCCTTCTATGTCATATTTATACAGGCCGGGGTCTCCATTGAGTGTGTAATATACACAACCTCTTTTAAGACTCAACTCGGCTGCTGAGCAAGAAGTCGTGGTGGTTTTCCCCAGAAAGAGTACATGATTCCCTAAACTTGTTACATTCTTCCAATGCATTAAAGAGAAATCCAATTGTGATATTTCTATTGTGATAACTGATTTCCCAATGCTGAAGAACTCTCTTGATTCGTAGAATATAGTAACCCGAAAGAGTTCATCACAAGAAACCACATAAATCCTTCTGCAAGGAGCGTGTCTTCCAATCGAAAAAAAAAGGTTCGCTTGTGAAAAAAGACGTAATGGAGAGGAATTCATCATCATATTCGTTATAAACCTCAAATTTGTTCTTTATTTCAATCTCAAGATGCCACTGATTCGTGAAAAATATGTATAGCTTGCCGTTCACAGAAAGGAGTGACCCACTAACTATTTCATCTCGACTAATATAAAATTCATGTGATCTCCATTGTTTATCTCCGGGACGACAATATACAAGGAGGGATTCACCTTCATCATCATCATCATCAAGTTCATTCAAACCAAGCAAGAAGAAGACCATGCTGGTTTTACTAGATGGAGGTGAGGTTAAGATACAACTAGAGATAGTGTAATTGTTAGATTCAAACCAATTGAGTAAATTAGGCAACTTGATACTCTCTAGTGACAATGGGTTCCAAAGAAAGCAATCCCAGTATTTCCAAATTGAATTACTTTTATCAAACTCAGTTGGATCATTGCAAAGAATGACTAACCAACCTTCGTGACAAGGGGATTGCCAAAACAATTTTCGACTCATCTCTGGTATTTGTTTTCTGCAGGTTCTCTTCTTAGGTTCAAGGAGATTGTAGAATGCTTGATCGTGTTCGTTACAAGGTATAACCAGCCATGGTGCTACAGGAAGAGGTGGACGACTCTTATCTGTTGTTGTTGTTGTTGTTGTTTTTGCTGCTGCTAGAAGCTTCTTCTTCTCCATGGATGACAAGTTGACGAGATGGAGCTCTATGAAATTCAATTAAAACAATTGGAAACCCTAATTTATAACATAGAGTTCCTCAAAAGCAACAGAAAAACCCTACTTTGAACGCAACTTGAACAATAACTAACTAATTTTGTTTGGAATTTCAACAAAAAAAAAACTAATTTTGTTTGGAAGATTTCTCCTTTAGCCCCATCAAATGTGACCCACGTTCCCTTGAGCCCCCGGTGTTGTCCAACATTACCCTTGTAATCCCATTTTTTGGTTTTTCCGTTATAGTGCTTTTACCTTATCCATTTTGCTCTTCTTGCTCTAACGCCTTTATTATTGTTGTCAGAGACTTTTAGTTAACTCATCAACTATTGAATTTTTTCTAGCAAAATATAAGAAACAATTTATCCATCTGATCACTCGACCCCACCAATTTTTCATCTATCACAATGGAATTGAGCTTGTCCACTACCATCACATCTTCTTTAGCTTGATTCGGCTTGACTTCAACCATGCTAATTTGTAATGATTCTCTCGCATAAAGATAAGCTCGTAGTATTATTTAGAGATAAGTGAAGGATTTATCCGTTCGGTCTGAAGGAGATGTCCTTCCGAAGGAGTGTCCTTCGACCAAGGTGGCAATGCGATCAATTTGTCAGTTAGGATACCGATGACCACACGTAAAGATCATCCAGTCCGGTCCAATTAGGGGTCGTAATGCTTTGCTAGAAGCCAACTACGATCGTCGGATCAAGGAGTTGATTCGCGGCTAACATAGACCGGATCCTACAACGGGTTACACATAAGAGTGGTAGCTTGGTCGGAGATAATTGACTAGACGGGTACTGGCTAAAGTTGGATGGGATTCAACTGGAAAGGCCGAAAGGGTCCGAATGGAGATTCGGGACAAGATAGAAGGAAGGCTCTTTTGGGCCGGCCATGAGATGGCCGACCAGAGTAAGTGGGCCGGCCATATAAGGCCCATGGTGGGCTGCCCTGGCCGGCCACACTTAAAGGGTTATCAAAATACCCCAAAAGGGTATTTTGGTAATTATCTTTTCTGTGACCCAGAAATAGAAAACCTAATCTGAATGAGATTCTAATTAGGGTTGGTCTATATATTGGATCAGTTGTGAACAGAAAATGTGTGATTTTTCTCTAAGGAAAAATATACAGCTCTCTCTCTCTGAATATACAGCTTTTGGAGAGAGAGGAATATAGAGAAAAAGTTCCCGTTCTATCAATCTAGTCAAGAAGAAGAGTTCTTCTCGACCTTCTAGTAAGTCCTAGCAGTCTGAAAGGAAGGGAGATCAAGTCTATTCACTCGGTGTCTCAAGTAGAGGAGCTACAACTGGAGCTCTCGATCTTTGCATGCGATTAGAATGGTTCAAGGGAAAAACGCGTTAAGGTATTTATCCCTCTCTAGTTCATTGATTAGTTTATGCATAACGATCCTGGGCAATCTAGTGTTAAACATGTGATGTTTGAGATTCCGCTTAGAACACTAGTAAGTGTATAGGATACACAAAACCCTACAGTGGCATCACGAGCCGGTTGCATGAAACTATCTCTGACTAGTTGAATTAGATTCGAGCTTGATTGATTAGATGATTTTATGTTTAAATTGGGATTTAGACATAAAATTGATTAGTTTAAATTGGATTTAGACTTAATCGGATAGAAAATTGAAAGAGTTTCAATGGGAGGACTTTAAAATTTTGAGTTTTTGAAAAGAGTTTTCAAAAAGAAAATTTTAAAGATGATGGATTTTGAAAAGAGTTTTCAAATTGCTGGTTTTTGGATGAAGATTCATCAAAAACAGCAGCAAAAAGGTTGGAAAAATCGAAAATTGGAAGAGAAGATGGTGTTGTCCAGGAGCCGGACTGACCAGGACGCGTCCCAGGACGCGTCTGGCCAGTCGCGGACGCTCAGGACGCGTCCCTGTCCCTCCCGGACTGGGAATCCGAGAGCGTCTCGGATAAGGACGCGTCCGAGCTTTTCTCGGACAAAAAGACGCGTCCGAGAGCGTCTCGGACAGAAAGACGCGTCCGATAGCGTCTCGGACTAGGATCTCGAAGGATCAGCGTCTGGCACCTGAGGCCGCGTCTTCAGGATGCGACCACAGAGAAGTCCGGACGCGTCTCGGATTGAGAATCAGGACGCGACCGGGACTATTCCTTCCAGAACGCGTCTGGGACGCGTCTGGTGAAACCAAGAACCGTCTCGGACTGGGAGTCCGAGATGGATGGGCTTGGACAGAGCGTCTAGGACGCGTCTGTTGGGCTGGGAAGCGTCTGGCCTAGGGCCAGGACGCGTCCACCCGAGGGACTTGGCACGGTCTGGAACGTGCCAATCCAGGTCCGACCTTGGTTCGGACCTTGACCGAGACTTGATTGGGTCTAGTCAAAGGGTTCCTTGACCAAGTTTGACTTAAGTCTTTGGAGTTAGACTCGGGTCTTTTGGGCCTTGACTTAAGTGGGAGGTTTCTATTTTCTTCTTCCGACTTTGACCATATTTTTTCCGAAAGTGACCCGGGCCAACCAAAGCCTGAATCGGAGTTTTTCCAAAACGATTTCAAAATCTTTTAGGATAAAACCTAACGAGCCATTAGTTAGACTTGAGGCACGTTAGACATAGAGATGTCGGTAGTATCTCCCGAATAGCTATCTAGAACATAGCAAACCTAGATTCGACCTAAGGAAGCGAATCTCATACATACTTGTGTGTTTTATGAGTGTCATATTATTATGTATGTATGGATGTGAATGCGGGTTCTAGTATGGCCATAGAATTGTTCTATCTTGTTTTTAAGCACGGATGGGTGCCCGATGTAATTAATTTAATTTCAAGTTTTATAAGATCTGCGAATCGTTGAGTCTTGTAATTAGAGTTAAGGGTACAATTGAGTCCATTGAAGAGCCAAAGGATGAGATCGTGGTTCGAGTGGGAGAATTCAATGGATGTTCGAGGATGGAGATCCAGGCGAACGGAGGCTAAACAAGCAAAGAACCTAAGAAGATTAGATCTTTTAGGTTAGGGGCCATACTAGGATCATGTCTGCTTGATTTATTTTCACGCGCGCATTTACTTATTTACGTTTTGTGTGGTGTATGATTATGTTAGAGTTCACAGTAATGCATGCAAACAAAAACGTAAGAGTCCCCAAAAAGAATTTTGAGTAATGCCTACCCAGATTAAGACACCTGTTGCGCCCTTGTTCATCGATGGTGGGTCATGCCAAAGCAGGGTGCCATCTTTTACCTCGGGACAATACGGGTAGACCTATGAAGAGGTCTACATGTCTAAATGGTTATTCTCAACGAGTCAGCAAAAGAGTTTTGGATTTCGAGGCAAAAGGATGAATTGAACACATAAGTGTCATTCATCAACCAAAAGTCATATGAGATATGATCAGTAAGGAGTTACTCACCCAGGAGGGTGAAGTTAAGGGCAGTGCCAAAGTACGCTTAACTTCACAGGAATGGGGTCTTGGAATCGTATTATTCATAGGGGGACGGTTTTCATTGAATAATATGGCAAAAAGTGTTTTTGCGTAAACATTGAATGTAGTACTTAACAAAATCCTTATTTTGTTTCTGTAGAGTAGAGATGGCAAATAGTATTAGTTCACGTTTAGATAGAGATCTATACGACTTTCTAGATTGGGAGGAAGATCAGAGAAGAGTTCTCGATGCTTCAAAGAAAGAAAGCGTAATAGAGCTACCAGAAAGGGAAGTGGAAGTCGGTGCCTATGTTATAGAGGTCAATTTGGAAGATATGGCTGACTCTCCCTCATGGGTATATGATACCGGATGTGGAGCACATATAATTTCAGAATTAGATGAGCTCAAGGAGGCCAGGTATCTGACAAAGAGCGAGATGGTTCTACGAGTCGCAAATAAGGCAAGAGTTGCTGCTGTGGCTGTAGGAACTTTCGAGCTCAGTTTAGAGACTGGGTTGATATTAGTGCTACGTAATTGCTATTATGTACCCACTATATCGAGGAACATCATCTCTGCGTCGGTGTTAGACAAAGAGGGATATCACGCTATAATAAAAGACAAGAGTTGTTCTTTATACAAGGGTGAGATGTTTTATACCAGTGCTAAGCTGCGTAATGGTCTTTATGTTGTGAACATAGAAGACGAAATCCTGAACATAGACACGAAACGGCTTCGTACTCATGATTCTAACCAAAGCTATCTCTGGCATTGTCGTTTGGGTCACATTAACATGAAACGCATGCAGAAGCTTCATTCAGATGGACTTCTGGGATCGTGTGATTTGGAATCGTACGATACATATGAGCCATGCTTAGTGGGCAAGATGACAAGATCGTCCTTCAAGGGGAAAGGAGATCGGGTGAGTGAACCATTAGGACTGATACATACAGATGTATGCGGACCTATGAGTACACTTGCGAGAGGTAACTATGGCTACTTCATAACATTCACAGATGACTTCACTAGATATGGTTACGTATATCTAATGAGGCATAAGTCGGAATCGTTTGAAGTGTTCAAACAATTCCAGAATGAAGTAGAGAATCAGCTTGGCAAGAAAATAAAAGCCATTCGATCGGATCGAGGTGGTGAGTATTTGAGTCAAGAGTTTGAGGATCATCTTCGGAGTTGCGGAATAGTTTCACAACTCACTCCTCCAGGAACACCTCAGATGAACGGTGTGTCCGAGAGGAGGAATCGAACGTTGATGGACATGGTTCGATCGATGATGAACTTAGCCGATCTTCCTAACACTTTCTGGGGGTATGCTCTAGAAACGGCTGCTTTCACACTTAACCGAGCTCCGTCAAAAGCTGTAGAAAAGACGCCATATGAGATATGGACTGGAAAGGTTCCAAAGTTGTCTTTTCTCAAAGTCTGGGGTTGCGATGTTTATGTAAAGCGTTTACAAGGAGATAAACTAGCACCAAGATCAGACAAGTGTCTCTTTGTCGGTTATCCGAAAGAGACAAAGGGGTATTACTTCTACAACCCATCAGAGAACAAAGTGTTCGTTGCTCGTGATGGTGTCTTCCTTGAAAAGGAGTTCCTTTCCAAGAAGACAAGTGGGAGAAATATAGAGATCGAAGAGGTTCGATCTGAGCAACAAACTGACACCGTTGTACCGATGTCAGAAGTCGCGATTCCTAACTATTATGAGCCGATAGAAAAGGAGAGAGAGGATGAGATGGTAGATCTCGGAGATCCTCCCGCGCAGAGCGAATGTGATTCGCAGGAGAACCCTCAAGGAGTTGAGAGTGTCTCACCTGTTGTTCAAGCCCCGCGTAGGTCCGCAAGGCTGATTGAGTTATCTCAACGACAAGAGTTGTTGTTGGTAGAGGATAATGAACCCAACACCTACAAAGAAGCTATGACGAGCCCAGACTCCGAAAAATGGCTGGGAGCCATGAAATCCGAAATGGAATCCATGTCTGAGAATCAAGTTTGGAACTTGGTTGATTTGCCCGATGGAGTAAAACCCATCGGATGCAAATGGATTTTCTAGATGAAAACAGACAAGGATGGAAACGTGAGCGTTTTCAAAGCTAGACTCGTGGCAAAAGGTTACAGACAAGTCCAGGGTATAGACTACGAAGAAACCTTTTCCCCTGTCGCGATGCTTAAGTCCATTAGGATTATTCTAGCAATTGCAGCTCATTACGATTATGAGATTTGGCAAATGGATGTCAAAACCGCCTTCCTGAACGGTAAACTGGAAGAGGATGTGTACATGACACAGCCTGAGGGTTTTGAGGATTCCGAGAATGCTGGAAAGGTTTGCAAGCTTCAATGGTCCATCTACGGGTTGAAGCAGGCAAGTCGGAGCTGGAATCTTCGATTCGACGAGAAAATCAAAGAGTTTGGTTTTCTGAAGAATGAAGAGGAATCTTGTGTATACAAGAAGGTTAGTGGGAGCAACCTAGTTTTCTTGGTCCTGTATGTGGATGACATACTGATCGTTGGAAATGACATTCCTATGCTTGACTCCGTGAAAGAGTGGCTTAGGAAGTGTTTTTCAATGAAAGACCTAGGAGATGCAGAATACATATTGGGCATCAAGATCTATAGAGATAGATCGAGGAGGATGATTGGACTTAGTCAAGAGACTTATATAGATAAGGTTCTTGGGAGGTTCAAGATGGAAGACTCTAAGAGAGGATTCCTACCCATGACACATGGTACGACGCTTAGCAAGACTCAGTGTCCCCGAGATCCTGATGAGCTAGCACACATGAAGAAGGTGCCTTATGCTTCGGCAATAGGATGTATCATGTACGCCATGGTCTGCACTCGCCCAGACGTCTCATATGCTCTGAGTATGTGTAGTCGTTACCAATCTAATCCAGGTGAGAAACACTGGATCGCAGCCAAAAATATCCTGAAGTACTTGAGAAGGACTAAGGATCACTTCTTGGTTTATGGCGGGAAAGACGAACTAATCGCGGAAGGCCATGTGGATGCGAGCTTCCAAACGGACAGAGATGATTTCCGATCGCAGTCGGGTTATGTCTTTTGTCTAAACAGAGGAGCAGTAAGCTGGAAGAGCTCAAAGCAGACTACTGTAGCAGACTCTACCACAGAAGCAGAATACCTTGCCGCTTCGGAAGCAGCGAAGGAAGGAGTTTGGATAAAGAAGTTTATCTCCGAACTTGGTGTATTTCCTAGCATAGAGAATGGGGTTACTCTGTATTGTGACAACAATGGAGCTATCGCCCAGGCTAAGGAACCAAGGGCACACCAGAAATCCAAACATATCCTAAGGAAGTACCACGTGATTAGGGAAATCACTGAGCGAAAGGATGTGGTCATTTGCAAAGTCGATACGGACGACAACGTTGTCGATCCATTAACTAAACCATTGCCTCAGCCCAAGTATGAGAGTCATAGAAGGGGCATAGGTATAAAGCGCATCGATGAATGGCTTTAAGTTGTAATTGGATTAATGAAAGGGTTTCATGTAATCAATTAGCCACATTCAATAAAAAGAAATAAATAAGTTATTTATGTCATTAAATAATGGTTTAGTGTTTAATGACGGTCCAAAATAATGAGGAATTCCAGGTAGGTTTATCAGATACGTGATTTGGTAAATGGAACCCTACTAAGTGAACATGGAATAGATTCATTATTGAGTCCCTAGTCCAGGTCATTGCATGGACAACAATGACTCAAGAAGACTAGCATAGGAATTGACTGATAACGCAGTTCCATGGGCTATAGGAACATGGTATTTAAGTCAATTACATGGGTGTAGATTAGGGAATCTACACTGGATAACCCAAAGATGAGAGTTTTTCAAGGAGTTGAAAAAGCGTCACAAACTCTCATAGGCAAGATTGGAGAGATTCCGTAAACATGAGTGCTCCACTCATCTTATGTAAGGAATGTCGAACTTTGGTACTGTCAAACGCCGCGCCGTAAAAGGAGGTTATAAAGGCAGCGTACTGGGGGAGACAGGATAGACATGAAGTTAAGTGGGAGTACAAGACTGGATGATGTCCTCCTATTAAGTTAAGAATAAGTATCTCCGGGCCACTTGAGGAGAAGCAACTGGAAAATGTGTGGCCACACTCAAATGGATTAAGAGTTGATCATTTGAATTGACAGTTGTTCTCCAGATCAAGAAAGTCTGAACGGTGTGACGTATCAGATGAGATACTAAGCGACATGGGAATCAAGCATTGCACTTGTTCTAAGTACAAGTGGGAGACTGAAGGATTTATCCGTTCGGTCTGAAGGAGATGTCCTTCCGAAGGAGTGTACTTCGACCAAGGTGGCAATGCGATCAATTTGTCAGTTAGGATAACAATGACCACACGTAAAGATCATCCAGCCGGTCCAATTAGGGGTCGTAATGCTTTGCTAGAAGCCAACTACGATCGTCGGATCAAGGAGTTGATTCGCGGCTAACATAGACCGGATCCTACAACGGGTTACACATAAGAGTGGTAGCTTGGTCGGAGATAATTGACTAGGCGGGTACTGGCTAAAGTTGGATGGGATTCAACTAGAAAGGTCGAAAGGGTCCGAATGGAGATTCGGGACAAGATAGAAGAAAGGCTCTTTTGGGCCGGCCATGAGATGACCGACCAGAGTAAGTGGGCCGGACATATAAGGCCCATGGTGGGCTGCCTTGGCCGGCCACACTTAAAAGGTTATCAAAATACCCCAAAAGGGTATTTTGGTAATTATCTTTTCTGTGACCCAGAAATAGAAAACCTAATCTGAATGAGATTCTAATTAGGGTTGGTCTATATATTGGGTCAGTTGTGAACAGAAAAGGTGTGGATTTTTCTTTAAGGAAAAATATACAGCTCACTCTCTCTCTGAATATACAGCTTTTGGAGAGAGAGGAATATAGAGAAAAAGTTCCCGCTCTATCAATCTAGTCAAGAAGAAGAGTTCTTCTCAACCTTCTAGTAAGTCCTAGCAGTCTGAAAGGAAGGGAGATCAAGTCTATTCACTCGGTGTCTCAAGTAGAGGAGCTACAACTGGAGCTCTCGATCTTTGCATGCGATTGGAATGGTTCGAGGGAAAAACGCGTTAAGGTATTTATCCCTCTCTAGTTCATTGATTAGTTTATGCATAACGATCCTGGGCAATCTAGTGTTAAACATGTGATGTTTGAGATTCCGCTTAGAACACTAGTAAGTGTATAGGATACACAAAACCTTACAATAAGTTCGTAGCATCATTTAGACTTGATCGTGTTGCCTTGTTAGAAAGCAAGATTGCCTGCATCTTTTAGCAACAACTTTGAGGAGGAGGAAGATGAAGTAAGTGCTACAGAGGGAGATGAAGATAATTATGATGAAATTGAAGATAACGATGGTGGTGATGAAAGATTAGAAGTTAGTTAAGTCAAACTTAATTTTGAATCGAATCAAGTATTCAAATTCACAACAACAAAAAATTTGACGCAATCACTGACTGAATGTAATATGTTAACTAATAATATTTTTAAGTATATGCATTTTATTTTTGTGTGATTATGATTTTACTTTTTACCAGAATTAGAAGATCTCGATGATGAAAAAGCGGTTGGAAGAAGAGAAGAGGATGAGGTACTGGTGAAGATAAAATCTAAGAATCTACCTTACTATCACACCGAAACTTGAATGAGCTAGGTAATGGTTTTCTAACAAGGAACTTTGTCTTTTTATTTTATGGATATTCTTACTCTTTACATAGACTTTAGAATATCTCCAATACAACACTCAGACTCTAAAATTTAACGTGCTACTTAGGATTTTTTTAGAATTCCTATTTAAAAACTATCTCCAATGCAAAACTCAACATGAATTTCTATCAAGATTTTTTTTGAAGATCCTTAAGAGGACACTCTAATTTAGAGTTCCCTCTTAAGGAACTCTATGTGCCGCATAGGAAAATTAATTAATTTTATTGTCAAAATATAAGTTTTAGTGTTTCTCCTAAGTGTTGCATTGAAGAAGGTTTTCTAATACAATATCTCTAAATTGACGTGTAGGAAACAGATAATTTTGAGACCTACTTTTACACTTGACACTTAGGATTTTTTTGGTTTTTCTTGAGTCTTGCATTGGAGATGCTCTTAACCCTTCATACATGTAGTATTTGTGAAGACCAATATAGACCAATGACACAATAGAATGACACTATTTGTAAAATTAGAACTATGATTACTTTTGTATAGGATATAGAGGAAGATGACATCGAAGCAAATGAATGGACATATGAGGTGAGTTTGGCTAAAAATATATATATATATAACATTCAAATGAAGTACTTTTATTACAAAAACAAAAAAATGTCTATTCCTCCCTCCATTTGTTCCCTCCCCGGACCCTCCAAATGACGTGGTGACCTCTCACGACGTCTCACTTGAGCATATTCTCTCTCTATTTGTTCCACGCTGAAGTAGCCACACCAGTCAGAGGGCTGGAGGAGGGAGCAAATGGAGGGAAGAATAAAATTTCTCAAAAAAGCATTTCTTATTCTAAAACCCCTTGTAATGTGGCGCGTGCAGAATTTAGTGGCATCAGGTGAAATAGTTGGATCTAAGAGCACAACGTTATCGATTGACAAAGTGGATGCATGTTTATGTCCCAACTCTGATGACGCAAATATGGTTTTGACCAGTAAGTTAAATTCTCATTCTTTTATATGATTTTACCGTAACCACCGAAAATCAACAAAATCAATGGATGAAATCAAAATTACGAAAATCATGGTTTTCGCCGCACCTTCTTGCTCTGAGCGTTCTGTTTTGGAGTTTGTTGTTTGATGTTAAAAGATACAAACACAAAAAACCGGAAGTAATAAGGTCCCAAATTTTTCAATCAACTAAATCTCATCAAACTTAGATTCAAAATTATGAACTCAAATATTTCTCTACAACAAAGTTAAATCTCATTAATAACTACTAACTTTTAGAAGTAAGCAACACAAAACACCATTCAACTATTATCTCTTTAAAATGGCATATACCCTTGCAAATAATCACCAAGAACACACCCTTCACTTTCTCTCACTAGGTTACTATTGATTTCTAGAAAACACACACACCCTCATGTTTTTTACCCTCGCTCACCTTTTTCTTCAAACACATTTCTGTTTGATAACCCTATAGTACTCAAGCCCACACTCATACTTCAAGCCCACATTGATACTTCATATAAGGCCCAAATTAAAATTTGGTTTAAAGCCTATTTTTCAACATCCCCCCTTCAATCAAATTTTCGTAGCTTCTCATACCTAACATCCACTTCAATCGTTCAAAGACATCATGCTTCAAAGGCTTCGTAAATATATCCGCTATTTGATCTTGAGACTTGCAATACATCACTTCAATATCTCCTTCTGTAACATGCTCATGAATAAAATGATATCGTGTATCGATGTGCTTGTTTCTTTCATGACAGACGGGATTCTTGGCTAAAGCAATAGCCGATTTGTTATCAAGGAACACTTCGGTTGGACCAACTTGAGGGCTTTGAAGATGCTTCAACATATTTCTTAACCAAATTGCATGACAAACCATAGAACTAGCGGCTACATATTCCGCTTCACAAGTAGATAAAGTCACAATGGGTTGTTTCTTAGAAGACCAAGTAAATGCCGTATAATCCATAAAAAATACAAACCCCGATGTACTCTTTCTTTCATCTAAGTCTCTACCCCAATCATTATCGGAATAACCGATAAGCTTAAAATCTTGTTCACAAGAGAAAAATAAACCATCATTGAGCGTACCTTTAACATATCGAAGGAGCCTCTTTGCAACATTTAGATGAGATTCATCCGGTGTCTCCATGTACCTACTCACTAGGCCAACTCCATAGAGAATATCCGATCTTGTACATGTAAGATAACGTAGACTTCCAATCAAACTTTTGAAATATGTAGGATCGACATCACTTCTTCTTGTGCATTTTCTCAATTCCACTCCACTTTCAAGAGGGGTGTTTACCGGATTACATGACTCCATTTTAAACCTTTTAAGGACTTCCTTAGCATATCCACTTTGAGAAATAAATATTTCATTTTCCATTTGCTTCACTTCGATACCAAGGAAATGACCCATCAACCCAATATCGGTTATATCAAATTCCTTAACCATGCTCTTCTTAAACTCATCAAATAGTCTTGAATCATTGCCGGTGAATATCAAATCATCAACATAGAGACAAACAAATAACATACCTTCATCTTCTTTCACTTTCATATATAAAGTGTGCTCATGAGGACACTTTTCAAACCCATTTTCTTGAAAATACTTATCAATTCTTGCATTCCATGCACGTGGAGCTTGCTTTAACCCATAAAGGGTCTTCTTTAACTTATAAACTTTATCTTCTTTATCTGGCCGGTTACTGTTCCCTCTCACCAAAATGGTGAGGTGGTGGACCCCATTGTATTTTAATCTCTTTTGTTCCTTTTCTTATTTAGTTTCAGTCCTTATTTTCTTTTGTATTCTTTATTTTAACTCTTTTATTGTTTCTCTTTTGTGTGTTTGGTCCTGTAAAATTTTTAATTACTTAATTAAATTAAAATAAAACTGAGAATTAAATATTTTAGTAAAATATTTTAAAAAAGTTACCTTAAATTTTTATTTATACCCTCAATAACACATAATCGAAGTATCATGATTATCATCTCCACCGTCATCGATTTTGTGTACTCCGGATTTTAGGTTTGTAGTTTTAGTAAAATGTCGTATTAGTTTTAGTTTGTAGTTTAAGTCGTGTAAGTTCAATTAGTTTAATATATTTTAAAAATGAAATTTGGTGCGATGAATAGTGATTTGGTGGGAGTGTGTTTTCTCTTTGGGTTTAAAATTTTGAAAACACCAAATAATTTGGCGAAGATTTCTTTTTGGTGATTATTTTGGTGCAACCATTGGGGGTGCTCTGAACAAAAGTTTCATCGATTGCTCATCAAAAGGTCAGTAATTTTTTACCGGTTGATTTGAGGAAGGAATTATTTAAGTAGTTCATTTTGATCTTAATTTCAGTAGTTCATTTTGATGTTTCTAAATGTTGGGTTATTAATATTTTAGAGCTGGTTTTCTAATTGGTAATGTAGAAGTAATCATGTATGTGTTTGATCAAATGTCTCGTAAAAAATAAGGTTTGGATTGTATCAGTCTAGGTAGCTAAAAACCAATATTGCATGATAGCTAAAAAACAGACAATGAAGATGATCGACCATTTTAATAATAAGATCTGTCAAGTTAACAAATCGGTCATTCGTAAGAATAAAAGTGTGTAGCTTTGGCAAGTATTCTCCACGTATGAATTCTCAACAGTTACTTCTATGTGTGCGCCCAAATTCATTTTCAAGGGACCAAATTTATATGCTTTCTCATAATATTAAAATGGAAGAAGTCAGTCCATACATGACCTCTTGGATTATATTGAATTGGATCTATCATAATTTGCTTCCCAAATAAATGGCCTAATTGCATATTGTTGATTTAGTACTGCTGCCAAAGGAGATTGTCCGCAGTTTATAACAGTGTTCACCATCCACCTTCTCTTGCCCCGATACATTCAGGTAAATATACTTACTTAGATGCAAATTTTAACCGGTCATTTTGTTTTTTCTGTTTCTTTCCGGTATATCCTTCCGTTCTCTTCTTAATCTCTAGCATGAATGCTTCAGTGTCTATATGCCGGTTAACATTCAAGTAGGGTTTGGGTATTAATAAACAATTGTTGGTTAATTAGGAAACCTTTGTGGAGTATAATCGTCGTTATTCAAATATAAAAAATTTCAATAGAACATTGTTTGTGTTCTTATTTAACTCAATTTTTGAAAATAATCTATAAGTTAACAAACCGATCATTCGTAAGAATAAGAGTTCGTAGCGTTCCCTAGTATTCAACATATATGTACACCCACAAGTTACTTCTATGGTTATGCCCAAATTGTTTGTCTAACGTTAGGAACTTGTATCCTTTCGTTTAATATCAAAATGTTGGGGATTTTGAACCTCCTTACACACATCATGAATAAAGTTAGAGTATCCTAATTTTTTTCCAATTATATTGCATACGTACGTAAGCGTCCTAGAAAAGCTCAATCGCTTTTCATATATATAGAAACTTAGTTTACAACCACATGGAACATACGAAGCACATAGATTTGTATAAGAATTGTTGATTAAGTTCAAATCACTTTATTTATTATTAATCAGCAAAGTTTAAGAGTGTGTAGCTTTGACAAGTAATTATGTTGTTATTAATCAGCAAAGTAACTATAAAAATTTAGTGGCAATCACAGTTCATAACAAAAATCTACACAACTACATGTACTCTTTATACGTTTATATTTTGGAGTACGACCATCCAATGACACTCTAGGTACTCCAAAAATCAACTACAATATTCATTCAAACTTTCAAAAAAAAAATCAACTACAATATTAAGTTTCTATTTTTTCTTTCATTCATCGGTTTGTATGGTTGTTTTGTAAGAAGTTTTCTTCTTTAGCGAATTACAAAGCAGGTTTGTTTCTTCAGAGTAAATATCTCTAAATCAGTTCTTGCCACAAAATTTCAAAATTTTTTAATCTGAACTTTTTTAGGGATTAATCAATTTAGCTTTATTTAATTTTTACTGGACCAAAAGGTTTTTTTTGTTTTTGTCTTCCAATGTAGAGAAGCTAAAGCAATTGCAACGAGGAAGAACAAATGAAGCACAACTTATGTTCTCCAACTCCCGTCGATTTAATATTTAAACACCTCAGAAGAAGCAGTTTGATGTTTCGCCTTAAGTTTAATGTACTTTTTTTTACTTACGTTATCTTCTTCAAGTTCCAATTTCTTTATCCTTAAATTTTATAGAATTTAAAACCAACTTAAAAATTAGATTCGAAGAAGTTGATAATGATTTTCTTACAAATTTTGTAATTTTATACCTTTCATATTGTATAATGGCAGTAAGCAAATCTAATCTCAAAGTAGATTTAGTTTTTTATATTTTTTTGTTGAAAGAAAACAAGAAAACAAGAAAACAAAGAACTAAGGAAGATCCGAGGCAAGAACTTGTATTGAGGACCAGGTGTGTCTTTTCTGATTTCTCCTTCCCCATTTTGCTAGCATATCCGCTTCTTTGTTGTTGTTTTTCGGTATGTGCGTGAATAAAATGTTGTCGAAATTGTTTTTGATCTTTCTTATCACTTCAAGATGCTTCTCTGACTGCCAGTGGATCATCGGGCCTCTGCTATTAAGATTGTTGATAAGATTCAGATTGTCACTTTCTATGACTAACTGTTTTACTTGGAGGTCATTTGCCCATTGAAGCGCATTGAGAATGGCTAAACATTCACATTCCTCTGAATTTTGACCACGTATAGTGTCTGCTAACGCCATAATGAAGTTTGAGTGATTATCAAGCATTATACATCCGTAACCTGCTGGGTCATGAACATTGGCAAATGACGCATCCACCTTAATTTTAGTATAGTTGCTTTCGATGACTGATCCATGTTGCTCAATTGTATTGTGTTGCTTGTTATTTTTTATATGTAAACTGGTTATTGTATTCTTTATAGAGGATATAACCTGCATAAGTGAGTGATCTTTCCCTGCAAAAATTTTGTCACATCTTGCCTTCCTTATATTACAAAGAATTTTTGAGAATAATATTACCTGTTCTTCATCCATGTCTTTCCATTGTACAATCCATTCTCTGAGGTTGTCGATGTTATTTGTTTTAACATTAAAATGAAACCAGATTTGCCAAGCATATGAACAGTGTAGTAATACATGAGAAATTGTTTCGATACTATCACAATAAGTGCAACTAATAATGTTTCCTATGTATTTCCCAATTCTTTCTCTCACAAGTAGACTATTGGTGCAGCATTTCCATAGAAATAGTTTGATTCTAGGAGTGGTGTTGATGTCCCATATAAAGTTCCATTCAATCGATTCATGGTCCTGATTGATAGTTCTTAAAAAGTTATACATTGATCATATCGTGAAGTTACCTGATTTTGTCAATGTCCATCTCATCCTTTTGAGATTCCTGCAAATTTATACTAAGAATAGCATTACATATATCAGGGTTAAACATTTGAGTTATAACATTTTTGTTCCACGTATTATTCTCAATTAGTTGATATACCATCTTGAGGTCGCTGTTAGTGTCATTGCTGATAGGCGGAGGGTGGTCTGGGACCCAGAAATCATTCCAGATATTTACCTTAGTACCTCTGTTAACCTCCCAGAATGTTAGCTTAGATACCTGATCATAATGTTTAAAAAGGGATTTCCACAACCATGAATGATTCTGTTTGGCCGAGCTGGGTTTGAGCTCTTTGGGGAAGTATTTCGACTTAAGAATCCTAGCCCACGGTGTGTCTGGGTTCTTCAGAGTTATCCAAACTAATTTGCTGAGGAAAGCTTGGTTATCGATGGTTGGTATTCTGAATCCAAGACCACTTAGTTTTCGGGGACGGCAAATTTTAGACCAGTTTATGGTGTTGATGGATTTAGTTTTTCCCCACCAAAAAGACCTTTGTAAGATCTCAATGCGTTTGCTTATGCCTTTTGGAATGGCGAAGCATTGCATTTGGTATCGGGGAACGGCCGCTGCTATTGTGGAGATTACAATAGAGCGGCCAGCTTGGGAGAAGGTTGGTTTGCCATTTAGAGAGATTGTTTTGGATTTGAGCTATTAACGAGGAGAAGACTTGCTTTTTGTTCGCTCTAATAAAAAGGTGTGTGCCTAGGTATTTTGTCTAGGTTGGAGGATTGGTGAACTTTGAGATTGCGAATGATCATACGTTTAGTTGGGTGGGTATTTTTGGAGAAAAAGATAGTAGATTTGGAGTAATTTATCATTGGACCCGAGTTCTCACTAAAAATATTGAGTATATTCATGAGGTTGTTGATGTTTTCTAGAGAGTTCTGCCCGAAAATAATGCAGACATCAGCGAACAGAAGATGTTTGATAGTGAGATTAGATTTGGGAATAGGAAAACCGATGAAATCGTTGGAAGTATTGCACTGTCGAGCAGTCTGTTGAGACCTTCCATGGCCAGAGTGAAGAGGAATGGGGAGAGAGGACTCCCTTGCCTTATTCCTCGCGTGACATTGAAAGATGGACCACGTCTACAAATAATAAGGACGGCCATTGACAAGGTGGCAATACAAGAGTGGATCATGTTAATCCAGTGATCGTGAAACCCTAACTTCGCCATAATTAGCTTAAGGTATTTTGAAGGTTTACATTCTCAAATATTAAGGTATTTTGACAACAGTAAGACTAAAACTTTAGACGCATACAACGTTCAATAGAAGCGTTCGTGCCAAAGGCACAGGTCATACCTTTTTTTTGTTGAAAGGCACGGGTTATACCTAGTAAATTATAAATATTGATAGTCTCTTTATTTGTTTTATAAGGATAGATGATATAATATCTGTTTTTCTGATGAGTGAGAAACTATAACTACATTCCATATACCAAAAGGTCTTGGGATTTTGTTAAATTAACATAAAATAAGGGGCATACAACATTTTGGAAATGGTGGTCAACACAAAACCTCTTTCTTAAGAATAAATATTGGTAACCTCTTTATCTGTTTTATACATGAACAGATGATATAATATATGTTTTTCTGAGTGAGAACTACAACTACGTACGACCTACCACATGCCATTTACCACATACCACATACTAAAAAGTCTTGGAATTTTATTAGATTAACAAAAAATTATGGGGGACATAGTACTGAGGATGATTGAGAGTAATTTGTTCAGGAATAAATGTCTCTTCCTCACCGTATGAATGACTCATCCAAAGGGATACAAAAAGTGGAATGGGCAGTTCTACGTCCAACTAAGAGTAAAGAAGCAATACCAGAAGAAGCTACTGTGATAACAATAAAACCCCTTACACGACAACTAGCATCAATTGTGTTGTAAAAAAATGTTTTACCTGTTCCTGCTCTACCATTAAAAAAAGAATATCACACCTCTTTCTTCATTAACGAAATTGGTTTCAGAGTGAAAAGTTGTTTCTTGTGCGTAATTTAGACGTTCAACATTATAATCAACATCTGAAATCCCAATAACAATTTGAATTTGTCTGTGCTCTCAAATAAACCTATTACCAACAATTTCAGTCCATATTCCAATTGGTTTTGGCATGAACGGAAAATGATTTTGAAGGTTTTTCCGGACTCTAGAAGTAGCTCATTCAGAAGAAACAATCACAAATCAAGTATTTGTTCCTCAATCGGATTAAGAAAACCCCTCGTAGTACGAAGGTTATGTGTAAGATCATCACATATATTAAGTGCAAATCGTTCCCATAGCACGCGTGTGGGTTTAACGGGCAACATTCAATGAGAATGACGTAGAAAAACCTCCTCAACTGGTAATTGGAATTCATAAACTTTGTCTATTCTAAACATTGTATCCACTCATCGTCACGTTCTAAAAGACCCCATATAACACATGCCAATTTAAAGGTATCATGTAACTTATCGTCTACTGTGCGTAAACATTCAAATCATACCGAGACATGTTACAACTGTGAGTAGCACTCTCAAGCAAAATCTTTCGTCTGCATTTGGACTAACAACGTACATTCTGCCAATAACAAAACTTTGTTGATTAAATTTCCAAATTTTATGACTTTTGTCCCAAACAAAGTGTTGTGAAAACTCTTGATAAGTATAGACTCTTACACTCAAAATTCTCTACAACACAAAAAGTGTCACATCAACGTCGACCTTTGTAGTTCAGCTCTTTGTCGAACAACTTCGGGTAAATCTATAGTTACGAACACTACAATATGCATATCTGGTAGAATGTGCTGACAATCTCACAACAGAAGGGTAGTCTTAATGAAACAAATGACCGAAGAGTCTCCAAACAGCTTTAGGTGGAGAATCAAGATACTGTTTAATCCCAATAACTATAGTCGTGCGATCACCTCCCTTATAAATATACTTGTTAATATATTTCACACATCTAACGCTTGCACACACTTCAATGTTGATGTCACAATAAAATATTTTAGAGATGAATGAATCATATGGAACCACATTTAGGTTGTTAACCTCATGACCACGGGCAATAAAAATACGTCCATCATTATGACGACGATAGAGTGGATAACCGTCTTCGCCTAGAACTGTAAATTCTACAAATGTTCTAGAAAATCCTTTCGTACACTTACCCTTGTTCAAAGATGGTGCATTTGGCCTTTCTTTTCCACAAGGACCGTGGATCATATAATTTTTAACAGTATTAAATAATAAGGGATCTTCCTCTTGATTTGAAAATTCTGGACAAACAATTATGTTGACCTGATCTACATCCCCAATCTTGTCGTTGTTTCTAGGAATATAAGGGCATACGTATGTGGTAAACAATGTTTCTGAAATTCAATCGTGTAAACATGAGCAACAACTTCACCAAAAACATTATTTTCTTTTATCACCTTCATAAGGTATTTTTGTTTTAGCTCAAACACACGTGGCACCAAGTCTGGACGATCCAGTGTTGTTTGACGTGATAGTAAAGCACTGGTTTTTTCTGGTCATTTTTTATTTGTAGTCATGGCGAGAAAAATATTTCGGTGATAGTTGAATCAAGACCACCTCCCGTTAAAAATACAGGACCTTCTGTTGAGCATATGAACCTTCTGGTTTTTTCTGGTCATTTTTCTGATCATCATAAAAATACAGTTGAGCATATGAACCTTCTGTATCACGACCTGGCAAGAGAAATCCTGTTCTATGACGCAATTCTTCATGCATCCTAAAAGAATTTAGACCACCTCCCGTTAAAATTCTCGGCTGCAATGAGCATCCAAAACTTGTAAACACATTTACCGCATTGTAACGTCGTATATTTGAAACAGAATAAAGATGATCATTTCCTTCGTGTCGTTTTTTTAGAGCTCGAGGTGGTTTCAATAATCTCGGAAAACGTATTTTACCTTGCAAGCAATATGTTGCAAATTTTGGTCTAACAATAGGCGACCTCACCAATTTTTCATCAATCCAATGTAAAGTTTCACAATGCAAACAAACTATATTCATAGGTCCGAGGAAATGACATTCAATTGAGAGTTGAGAGTTGTTTTGGGTCAAATTTGGCATTGAGTGGTCATAACTATTTTGACTTTGATTCAGTTGAGGTACAATCGATGATACTTCATTAATTTCATTCCACCTTGCGAGTTTTGAAAATTATGCATAGTTGGTTGTAGAATTAAATAGAGTTATTTCCTTTTTGGCCCCCTACTTGTGACCAACTTCATTTTTGGCCCCCTAATTTTCATAAATTCAAATTTGGCCCCCTATTTTCAAGTAAATGGCATAACTGCCCTTCTTAATTTCAAAATAAAATATTAAAAAAAGAGATATTTTCACCTCACCTATTTTCAAGTAAATGCCATAACTACCCAAATTTTTTTCTTAATATTTTTAATATTTTTTTTGATAGTTTTATTTTGAAATTAGGAAGGGTAGTTATGACATTTACTTGAAAATAGGGGGTCAAATTTGAATTTATGAAACATAGGGGGCCAAGAAGGAAACTGGTCACAAAGTAGGGGGACAAAAAGGAAATAACTCATTAAAATATGCAGTCTCAATTTTAATTAAACACCTCTTCAGATCTTTCTCTTCTTTCACCAATTGTCAAGGATGAACGATATATTCGTGGTAAGATCTCTCTTACACGACGTGCCCGCTAGGCTAATGTGTTGGTGATAATGGAGTATCCTACCAGAAAGTTTGGATGTAATAACTTAACTCACATACTGCATATTGTGATATATTAAAATTGGTAGATATTTAATGTGTACATCAAAATCTGCTGCTTTTCTTTTTTCCTTCTTTTCTCGTGCGAATCTTCTACTTTCCTAGGTACTTGATCAGACGTTGTACAAACTGCTAAGTTTAGGAGCTAGTAAAGGTCGAAATTGAAGCTGTTCAACTAATAATTTAGAGAGGGAAAAGTGTTGGTGTGTGTGTGTGTGCGTGTGAGGGAAATGGAGATAGACGTTAAAAGTTACGTCTGGATATGTTTCATTTCCTTCTATCAGTGGAGTAAGTTGTTTACGATTGGAATCCATGCACTTGAGATTTCATTTCACCTACAAATATAGTAAACGCGGGGAAGATGTAGTCAACCACAAATATAAGAACACCGTGGTGGTTGATTACATCTCAATTTTATGAGTAAAGTACTTACACACATTCTCTGATTGTAGGTGGACCATGGGATCTATAATCACGTCGTCTCACATCACGTCGGGTCGATCTTACACGAAGAAGTGCATGTTCAGTGTGTTTATTTTCACATCTTGTTGCGACATGTGGTTATCTGTCATCCGAAAGCAGTACATGATTTCATTCGAAATCAGTCCATGATTTCCAATGTGAGGTACTCGTGTGACCCTATATTGTGTAAAAATGAGCACAATGTGCATGAACTTCTTTGTGTAAGATCGACCCGACGTGATGTGAGACGACGTGATCATAGATTCCATGGTACACCCACAATCGGAGAATGCTCGTAAGCACTTTACTCATAAAGTCGAGACGTAATCAACCATAACGACGTTAGCCAAAAGGGATTTATGATCACTATATTGAAGTAAAAACTCTGTTTCGTCTAAAGTGGAATCCGATAAGCGGGTTTTTGGTCTAATGGCTTGCATTCTCGTTTTTTAAGTATTTGAGATCGTAATTTTTTAATTATAACAACAAATTCTCAGGATTTACGCAATGTAATCGATAGCTACCAAATAAAATTGTATGTAGTAGATAACATAATTTTTGTCGTAGTTTTATGATGATTTCTTTTGAGCAAGGTTACCAGATTCGCTCCTCCTAGTGGCGTACCACAACTGGTTCAGGATTACTCTTTTAGGGTGTGCTCGCACACCAGATCGCCATTAGGAGCGAACCTTAATCAAGGTTCAAGAAGAAGATGAAAAAATACGAAAAACTAGATTTCATTGGTAAAAAGTAGTGAAAACCTGTATTCTTTTGAACCTTCATCTTTTAGAGTCTCACCCTGATTCTTTTCACCGAGCTAACCTATTTACAATTTGTTCAGGGGTTTTTTGTTTCATAGGAAGATGAATAGAGAAAGAAAGTTGAGGGAAGAAGAAGAAAGTAAAACCAACTCTGTTAGATTAGATTTTTTGTTATCTTCATAGCAAGATGAATAAAGAGAGAAAGCGGTGGGAGGAAGAAGACAGTAAAATGCTTGTTGACTCTGTTAAATTAGGATTTTTCTTGTTTCATACTAAATAACAAGCTTTAGGCTTTAGTTTTATAAATGTGGAGTTTCCTTTTGCCACCATAAGATTATGAGAGTCGTAAGATTAGGTTCCAACTGTCAGATCAATAAGAGCTATCAAATTAGAATTCTTTTATTCCAACAATAGTACTTTTATTCTATTTATAGTGAAATTTCTCCAAAATTAATGAATAAACAAATAAACAACTTCATCGCACTGAAAATTTTTCTAATCAATCAGATTTTTATTCCAATAATAATATTTTTACGAGTTATTTCCCAAATAGCCCCCAACTTTGTGACCAGTTTCCTGCCTAGCCCCGTACTTTATGAATAAATACTTAGATGACCCCCTTTTTTCAGTTACCGTTAAATGTCCGTTACACTCTCTCCTCCATCTCATCACCTCTCCATGTCACCTCATCTATCACGCCACATCATCGTCTTCACCGACGAAGGTTGTCATTTGACCAAATTTCCGGTCAGCGACCTTCAAACTTCAATTCTTCTCTCCTCCGTCTCTAAAAAACATTTTTTTTTACTTCTCTCTCGCTATTTCCAAACACTCCGGCGAAGGAAAACCCCTTCATCGGAGGTTCAACGTCTGTTCAAGAATAGACCGTGAGATCTGTTCTTGAACAGACCTAACTCCGGCGAAGGGAAACCCCTTCGTCGGAGGTTCAACGTTTGTTCAAGAACAGACCGTGAGATCTTTTCTTGAACAGAACTAACTTGGACGAAGGGTTTCCCTCCATCGGACTGTTTAGAGAGAGAGCGATGAGTGAAGTTTTTTTTTAGAGAGATAGAGAAATTTTTTTTTTGAAGTTTGAAGGTCGCCGACCGGAAATTTGGCCGGGCAACGACCTTCGTCGGTGAATGTGGCGTGATAGATGAGGTGCCAGAGAAAGGTGATGAGATGGAGGAGAGAGTGTTACAGACATTTATCGGTAGCTGAAAAAGGGGGTCATCTGGGTATTTTTCATAAAGTAGGGGGCTAGGCAGGAATTTGGTCACAAAGTTGGGGCTATTTGAGAAATAACCCTATTTTTATTCCATCTATAGTGAAATTTAGCTTTATTATAGATGTGAATATATATATATATATATATATATATATGGATTATTGAGCGTACCTAAATAGCCTACCCTAGCGAATTGCGTACCGGAATAACGTACCAAAAAAATATACCCCAAATGTACAGAATACTCTCAATCTAGCATACCACGTACCTGAACGTACCGCATTCAAGTAACCTTGCTTTTGAGTTCTATTTCTGATTAATGATGATGATGAAATACAATGATGAATTTTAAACTTTACAGACAATAATTAATGTGAATGTTGATGATGAATTTTTTATGATAGTCATCTGATGATGATGATAGTTATCTAATGATGATGATGATGAAATATGATGATGAATTTGAAACTCTAAAGAAAAAATCCGATGATGAATTTTTTATGATAGTTATCTGATGCTGATGAAATATGATAATGAATTTGAAACTCTAAAGAAAAAAATTTGATGATGAATTCTGATGATAGTTATATGATGATGAATTTGAAACTCCAAAGAAAAAAAATCTGACGATGAATGTTGATGACGAATTTCTGATGATGATGAATTTCTAATGATAGTTATCTAATGATGATGAATTTGAAACTCTAAAGAAAAATATGGTGATGAAGGTTGATGATGAATTTCTGATGATGATGATGAACTTTTGATGATAGTTATCTGATGATGATGAACTTTTGATGATAGTTATCTGATGATGATGAATTTGAAACTTTAAAAGAAAGAATCAGATGATGAATGTTGAACTCTTCTTCATATAATTTTCACTTTCATTCTTTGTTTAAAAAGATTTTAGAGAAAGAGAGACTTTTTAGAAAAACAAAGAAATGATGAGAGAGAAAAAGAGGTTCTGCCTGAGAAACGAAGGGTGATTTTGGGAGAACAATATAAAGTTAGCGGGCATTTGACGTTAACGTCCGGCAAAAAGGAGCCTTCGGGGTATTTTTGATAAACTGGTTACGCGGGAAGCTGGTCACAAACTAGGGGGGCATTTGGGAAATAAAAAAAAATTGATTTCTCTTTATTTCCCTCTTGTTGTGAATAAAGATTAATTTTTCTGTCTCCCTCTTGTTCTTAAAAACTGGAAAACCTCTCAGATCTCCCTCTCCCTCTCTCTCTCTCTCTCTCTAACCGAAGGTATAGTAACCCTCACCGAATCTCTCTCTCTCTCTCTCTTTAACCGAAGGTGTGGTGAGATAAACCCTCGCCGGTTCTCTCTCTCTGTAACTGTAGGAATAAATCCTCGCCGGATCTCTCTATACCATTAACGAATGTGTTAATAATCTGAGATTAAACCCTAAACCTTAGGTGTTGATTTTTTTTTGCTTCTAGGGTTTGAAATGTTGTTGTGTTAATCATCTGAGATCAAACCATAAACCTTAGGTTTTGGTTTGCTAGCTTGTTCAATGAAATAAAAGATGTTCTGAAGTTTCTTTCTTTCATCAAGTTTTAATTTGTGAGTGTTTTTAAGTATATTATTAAATTTATATTACTATATGATTCGTCATATTAAACATTTCAGAAGCTAAGCCTTCTTTTCAGACTTGTTTTAAAGTCTGAAATAAGTGGGCATTTGTTCAGCCCATTCAGATGTCTAACCCAGTCAGCCAGCATTTCAGATTTTATTACTAAGTTCTTCAAACCCTAGTTGTCGAACTTCTCACTCTATATACCAGACTCGTTACTTTTCCTTTTTAGTGTCCTTTTATCTTTCATCTGGTTAACTCTTGATTATGCTTTATTTTATGGTGTCAAAGTTCCGATCATATTTTTTGCTTATGTTACCTTTAGAGTCTGCGAATCGGTGATTTGGGAAATCTTGTTTGCGGAATTTTGAAATACTGAGTGCCGGATACATCCGTTTTATTCAATCTAATGGCGGTATGACTCTATCCATTTTTATTATCGTTGTTTTTAAATGATTGGATTGACACATTTATTGAAGATAGTTTATTTTACATTTATGCTCTTGATTGATGTAGATTGATAGACTACTTAAAGATGATGCCACGGAAGAAAAAGGTGACCGAGCCCGAATGGTGAGTTCACATATGATCCTTGCTTAATATAGCTCAAGTGGCCCATTTCAAAGGGTTACCAATTCATTTCCTATTGTTGTTTCCTTGCGTTACACGATTGATAGTACTCCTGATTTTTATTTTTATCTCTACGATTTAGAATTCTTTCATTGGTGCTATGGCGGTTGCTGATTTGGTAAAGACCACTCTAGGGCCAAAAGGCATGGTAAAATTTCTTTCTTCACACTAGAAAATGATCTGTTAGTGACATTGATTTATCAGGTTGTTCATTGGATCATGATCTCGTAATTAGTAGTTTGCCAATGTGTTTGTTGTGTAGGATAAAATATTACAATCATCTGGCAGAGGACGCAGTATTACTGTTACAAATGATGGTGCTACTATCTTAAAGTCTCTCCATATTGACAACCCAGCTGCCAAAGTTCTTGTTGGTATCCTTTGGTGCATGTTTTATGTTAAATTATATTGGGATGTTGCAGGATTACTAATTTTACTGGTTTTAATTGATTGCATTTTTTTTCTTCATATTGACAACCCAACTGTCTGTTAAAAATTGTTAATGGATGGTGAAAACACTAGTTTCATGTAGCTTCTTCAGTTTCTCTTAATTTGATATCCAGACATTTCAAAAGTTCAGGATGATGAAGTTGGCGATGGTACAACATCAGTTGTTGTTTTGGCTGGAGAGCTTCTGAGAGAGGCAGAAAAATTGATTTCTGCCAAGATCCATCCTATGACAATAATTGCAGGTTTGTTTTATGATGAGTCTATTCACAATGTTCAGTTTTTGTTTGGTTGGACGTATAAAACCAATCTTGTAATCAACTGTTTGTATTAGTAATTTAGTACTCCCATCGTCCTTAGGCCAAGAATGAGTTTTATATTTCGACCCAAATAGAATATATTTATAGAATAAATATTCACGGTGTACTGTTACAATACAAACATATGCAGGACACAACAATGCATACTGTGCCCTGCTTTCCTTTTTATTTAATTTGTTTTATTAAATTGACGTCAATGCTATCTTTTGACTTGTACACTTGTAGACACGTGCCGTGAAGGTTTCATTTAGTACAGCGTTTCCCTCTCTGCAACACTTTTGTTGATTTCGCAGGTTACAGGATGGCAGCTGAATGTGCACGAAATGCTTTGTTGAAGAAAGTTATGGATAACAAAGAGGATGCAGGTAAAAGTTATATAAGTAGTTGTGGCCATCATTTTAAAGATGATGTGCAAGATGGTTTTGCCTCTACTTTATAACACTCCATGTAGTTGGTCTCGGTCTGGTCGAAGGCCGAGAGCGTTCCGAAACCGAGTCAGGCCGAGAAACTCGGCTGAGACAGCAGGGGCAGCTAATAAGTAATAAGTTTAATTGCCTGGCTTCTCATTGCCTCAATAATAAACAAAATCATATCATAGTTTACTTCCATGAAATAAGTAAATAACAAAGTTCATACTTTATAAGTAATTAATAACTAATAAGTAATACGTTGTACTGCTACTTATTTAGATTGATTTGGAATATAATAGGTAATTAAGAAGGTAACAAACAGTTAATATGCAATTAAGATTTAAAGTTTCCAAATATAAAGTCAAAGAAATTTAACTCGTCTAGGGAGAGGGTCGAGACCGAGCTGAGACACGAGTTTCTCGGCCATCTCGGCTGAGACAGACTACATAGATAACGCTCTGTAGTCTATTCTTACCTAGTATAAATATTGCAAAAGCATTATAATCATAAATATGATATGCATTATTTTCTCACCTGACTCGTTTCTGTTATTGTTGGGTCACAGAGAAATTTAAATCAGACCTTATGAAGATAGCGATGACAACATTAAGCTCGAAAATTCTCTCGCAGGACAAGGAACACTTTGCACAACTAGCCGTGGATGCTGTTATGAGGCTTAAGGTTAACTTATAATACCTCAAATTCTTACCAGCCTCTTCATGTTCTCAACAATCTTCAGCAATTATTTAGTTTTACCTAGTATGCGTAATAGTTTAAAGCTTATAGTGAATTAGGGTCACTTGGCATGCAAACTATCTGTCCCTCACAAATGTGAAGACCACAATTGACAACTATCACTTTTGTATGTTCAACATACCTGAATTTTCTAAGGTTGATTTAGACATCTTTCCAGCATTTGCTTCCACCTCTTGCACTGGGTTACATATTAGCAGTTCAATGGAGCTTAGACTAACTCTATCACACGAAAATGAAAGTTAGTTCTTTTATTGAAGCATGTAATAATAGTTCAATGCCAGGGAATGTTGCAAACTATTGTGTTTTATTCCTGTTGTTTGCTGAACGTCTACGATAATGTGACTATTTTCTTGCATCTCTAGATTTGTGTAGCAGACTTTGTTTTAATGCATATGTAGTTTGAGATATGTTTTGTAGTTTATGCTGATCATTTTTTCTTTGAGTAATTGCAGGGAAGTACAAACTTAGAGTCCATTCAAATTATTAAGAAACCTGGAGGATCCTTGAAAGACTCCTTCCTGGATGAAGGGTAAGATTATGAACTTACATAGTGGTAAACCATTATAAGTGGCGTAGGTTCATTATTTAAAAAAAGTAAAATTATTCAGAAGTGGTATAGTTTCTGGACTTCTTGCTTGTAGTTGTCGTTTCCATAATATGATTAAATCTTAATATCTATGCTATTCCACCTCACATTACATGTGTCCTGATTTTATGATATTCCTCTGATTGTTACGAGTGATTTCTCAGTAGTAGAACAAAAAATAGTCTTTATTCATTACGGATAGGTAGTTTAAGTTATGAACTTATAATATTTAGTTAATGTACTTATGTGCAACTCCACGGAGGTCCTACGATATCAGTATCCTGACCCTTTGGAATTTTTTGATTCTCATGCTTGAAGAATGATATGAACGCAAACATTTGTTACTTCTTGGTTTTGTGTTATCATTGTATCCTTTGACATCTTTTTCATTATTGTTTTTGTGTATCCATTTACTTTTCCTTGGTAGTATCATGTATACATGCATAATCTAATTGGGTTTAAATTCTAACACTGCAGATTCATTCTTGACAAGAAAATAGGTATTGGCCAACCGAAGCGCATTGAGAATGCAAAGATTTTGGTAGCAAATACTGCCATGGATACTGATAAAGTAAAAATATATGGGGCTCGAGTTCGTGTTGACTCAATGTCCAGGGTTGCACAAATTGAAGGGGCGGAAAAGGAGAAAATGAAAGAGAAGGTGGGAAAGATCATAGGCCATGGAATTAACTGCTTTATTAACAGACAGTTGATATACAACTTCCCAGAGGAGCTTTTTGCTGATGCTGGAATCCTTGCTATCGAGCATGCTGATTTTGATGGCATTGAGCGCCTCGCTTTAGTAACTGGTGGTGAAATTGCTTCAACCTTCGATAATCCCGAATCTGTTAAACTTGGTCATTGCAAACTTATCGAGGAAATCATGATTGGTGAAGATAAGTTGATTCACTTTTCTGGTGTCGAGATGGGTCAAGCATGTACCATCGTACTGAGAGGTGCAAGGTATGTGCTTTAGTTGTATTATGTTTCTTACAGTTTCTAGTCTATTGCTTATTTTTGTTTGTACAAAGTGAATTTAAGTTTATGCGGATTACTTCCTTGGGATAATGTGTTATTAAAATGTAATACTCCTAACCTTGTCAGAAAGAACTGGACTAGATTTGGTCAAATATAGTTCCCGACTTTGGGATCAAACGCAATTACCTCTTAAAGAGTATCTTGGACAAAGAAGGAAATTGAATAATAGGGAGCAATGTAGAAGAGTCAACTTATTATTCGTTTGAAGCACTTTTGGCGCTTGGCTTCTGATAGATTTCTTTGGTTGCAGTTTTCATGTGCTTGATGAGGCTGAGAGGTCCCTTCATGACGCATTATGTGTACTATCCCAGACAGTGGTTGACAGCAGGGTTTTGCTTGGTGGCGGGTGGCCTGAGATGGTGATGGCAAAGGAAGTGGACGAGTTGGCCAGGAAGACTCCTGGGAAAAGGTCACACGCCATAGAGGCTTTCTCAAAGGCACTGCAGGCAATACCAACCACTATTGCTGATAATGCGGGTTTGGACAGTGCAGAGTTGATATCTCAGCTTCGTGCTGAGCACCACAAGGAGGAGAGTAATGCTGGAATTGATGTCATCACTGGAGCTGTAAGTTTGCTAGTTTTACCTATACTACGAAGTGAACCATTTTAGAATAACTAACTTTATCCAAGTCCCTTATTTTCTGAGTTATAGCAACCATTTCTTACTTAGACTAGTGCATCTTCGATATATTTCAGGTAGGAGATATGGAGAAGTTGGGAATATCTGAGGCATTTAAAGTGAAGCAAGCTGTTTTGCTATCTGCAACTGAAGCTGCAGAGATGATATTGAGGGTTGATGAAATCATTACTTGTGCCCCACGACAGAGAGAAGATCGAATGTGAGAAATGGGTTTTTAACGTTTTTACGTGTTTATTGTCACTCCGATGATGAATTCTATTTTGTTCTGTATTTCTAATCAAACCAGTTTTGTGGGTATTTTAGCTATTTGCAGTGGTTTAGTAGAAAAACAGAGCTAGTTAAGAATGTAGGTTCCATGTCTGTTTAGTTGTTTGAAACTTTATTAGTGAGTGATAGGTCAGATGTTTATGAATTTTGGTTTGTGAACAAGGTGCTTATGAGTTGTATTAGTGCTTTTTACGCATTAGCTTTAACAATGCTGACATTTTTAAGCTAACCAGCACTTTCATGTTAAAACTAGGGGTTTTTTGCTTATTTTTCGTCACTAATTGGTAATTGAATTTATCCTCCACAGTGATGGGTAGTTGAGCTTACCCCATTAGATTTACTATTTTTGACAAAAATACAAAATTTGTGTTTCGCGTACTTGAGAATATTGTGATTGCCAAGTGTAATTTTTCAATTTCATCTTACTTTATTGTTTGAATTGATCAGGAATATGATTCTGTGATTTTGTTTGTATATTATTCAGGGTTGGTCTTGAGATTTCACAAATTTTTTCTTATACCAAAATGCTCTACATTTGTCTTACACCTAATGTGGAGTTTAAACATAGAATTATGTTTCATAACTATTCGTTTATGTTTGGACGAACTGGCTGAGTAACTCGGAAATCAGCTCAGATTCGAAGAAAGTATCAGTCGGTCTTTAGTTGAATTCCCAATTCAGTGGTTTCACGAATAAGTGAGTAACTCTGTTAGTATGGCGAAGTTGATAGCTTGGTTTGTTTCCTTTTTCTTTTAGGGTTTTTTGAGTTCATCCCCTCAATACTAATTTGTAATTGAGTTTACCCCCTTCAATAATTGGTAATTGAGCTTACCTCTTTGAATTTAGAATTTTTGCCAAAGTTTCTAAGGACATGTTTGCCATTTGATAATAAAATCGTAAATTTAATCATGTACAAACAAAATAAATAGGCCAGCGCTTTGGGGAAAGCTAAATAGTTTCCGGGGTGTGAAGACTTGGTCAAAAATTGGTCAAATTTGTTTGACAATTTTATTTAGGGGGAAAGCAAAATACTTCTCCACCTCACCTCACTCTGTCTCCACCTCACCTCACTCTCTCTCCACCTTACCTCTATCTTCTCCGATTAGGTCGCCGACCGGAAAATTTTCCGGCCGGCGACCATTAAAAAAAAAAATTTTCACTCTCTCTAGAAACTCCGGCGAAGGGGTTTCCCTTCGCCGGAGTTCCGGTCTGTTGAAGAACATATCTGGTCTGTTCTTCAACAGGCCAGATCTGGTCTGTTGAAGAATAGACCGGAACTGGTCTGTTCTTCAACAGACCGGAACTCCGGCGAAGGGAAACCCCTTCACCAGAGTTTCTAGAGAGAGAGAGAGAGTGAAGATTTTTTTTTTTTTCTTCATGGTCGCCGGCCGGCGACCAAATCGGAGAAGACAAAGAGGTGAGGTGGAGATAGAGTGAGGTGAGGTGGAGTGTTTTTTTTCATTTCCCCTTAAAATTTATTTCCCCGGAAAATTTCTAAAATTATACATATTCCCTTTAAAATTTCACACCCCGGAAACTATTTAGCTTTCCCCAAAGCGCTGGCCAATAAATATTTAGTAATTATATTCGCGACCAAATCAAACAATAAAGTAAGGTGGAATAACTAATAGGAATCATATTAAAAAATAATTGCTCTTGGTAATTACCAATTAGTATTGAGGGGGTAAGCTCAAAAAACCCTTTCTTTTAAATGACAAAAAAAAGATGAAGAGAAAAATAATTTGAAGAAGATGAAGAAGAGAGAGAAATAATTTGGGGAAGACGTGGAGTTATTAAATAAGGGCTTTCATAAAAAAAAAAAGTTATTAAATAAGGGTATTTCTGAAAAATCCAAAATGAGATTACTAGTCAAATGGACAGTAAAGTCAAAGAGGGCCATCTGAGTATTTTCGACAAAGTAAAGGAGCTACGCGGGAAGATGGTCATAAAGTAGGGGCCATTTGAGAAATAACCCTATATATAGGCCAGCGCTTTGGGGAAAGCTAAATAGTTTCCGGGGTGTGAAGACTTGGTCAAAAATTGGTCAACTTTGTTTGACAATTTTATTTAGGGGGAAAGCAAAATAGCTTCTCCACGTCAGCTCTCTCTCTCTCCCCCTCACCTCCCTTCACCTCACCTCACCTCCCTTCACCTCACCTCACCTCCCTCCACCTCATCTTCTCTCTCCACCTCATCTTCTCTCTCTCTTCTCCGATAGGTCGCCGGCCGGAAAATTTTCCTGCCGGCGACCATGAAAAAAAAAAAAAATTTCACTCACTCTCTCTCTCTCTAGAAACTCCGGCGAAGGGGTTTCCCTTCGCCGGAGTTCCGGTCTGTTGAAGTCTTCAACAGACCGGACTGGTCTGTTCTTCAACAAACCAGTTCCGGTCTGTTCTTCAACAGACCGGAACTCCGGCGAAGGGAAACCCCTTCGTCGGAGTTTCTAGAGAGAGAGAGAGAGTGAGTGAAAAAAAAAATTTCATGGTCGCCGGTCGGAAAATTTTCCGGCCGGCGACCTATCGGAGAAGAGAGAGAGAAGATGAGGTGGAGAGAGAAGATGAGGTGGAGGGAGGTGAGGTGAGGTGGAGGGAGGTGAGGGGGAGAGTTTTTTGTTTTGAACCATATTCCCCATAAAATATGTTTCCACGGAAACTTTTCAAAATTTTGCATATTCCCTTTAAAATTTCACACCCCGGAAACTATTTAGCTTTCCCCAAAGCGCTGGCCTATATATATAGAGAGAGAAGGGGAATTAGTAGAAAATGTGAGTTCCTCGAGATGAGAAAATGAGCTTCGGGATCGTAAATGGATTTAGTGTTAGGGGATTTCTAGAAAATGGGTTTTATTTTAAATTATTTTTAGTTAGTGGACCTAATTTCCTATTTCGACCTATTTTGTGGACTTCTCACTAAAAAAAATCGGTATTTTTTTTTTGAATCCAAGGGAAACATTTCCATTCATAAGTGATAAATCACGATTTTACATGGATGATATTCTTATTTCTCTCTTTTGAAAACTTCATGAGAGTTACATACCTTTAAATGCAAAGTGCCTCATGAAGAGAAAGAAATTGGACTAGACACCGACTCGATAAAAGGACCCTAAAGGTCGAAAAATAAAAAGATCCTAAAGATCGAGAATGAAAAGACCCTAAAGGTCGACAAAAACACAATACAAATACGAAAATAACCACCGTTGCCATCACCGGAAAACCGCCGTCGTCCCCGGAAAACACCTTCCGTCATCGAATAGCTGCCTGCACCGCCGAAAAACCGCCGCCATTCTCGCCAAGAAACCGTTGCCGGAAAACCGCCGTTACCACCAGAAAAAACCGCCGCCACCATCACCACATCACCACATCACCACATGCATCTCCAGATCACCAGCCATTTGTTTAGTAACTCCACACCCTCGCACCACCACTCCATCATCATTCAACAGAAATCCCTCATCATCACCACTAACCCCTTCAGAATCACTATCCCACTCCATAATTATCATTAAACCCAATTATTCCAATTTTTAACCCATCCCAACAAAATCTCAAAGTAATTAGTGATAGATCTGGAAGAGAAACTCAAGAAATTGGAGGAAGTAGGGGTTTGGCATGAAGATAGTATTAGGGTTAAGATAGAAGGAGAAAGAAATTGGGAGTTCTTTGTCTTGGCGAATAAACTGAGAGAAAGAGAGGAAGAGTTGGTGTTGTAATCATCTGTTGTTGGTTGGTATCTAAATTCTTCTTTAAAGGTTGAAGATCTCGTTATCCCTTGTTTTCTTCTATACCAGAAATGGAAAGTGAAATAAATGAATTTGATCCACCGAGACGACGAAAGGCGAATTAGAATCACACTAACAACGTTAATCCGGTTGATCAATTTCCCTTTCTAGAGAGAGAAACAGAATAAGAGTAAATTGATGGAGAAGAAGGATCAGACAAGGATGAAGACTCCTAATCTGAAGGAAACGGTTGGAATATGCCTATGAAACAATCAAGAACTGCAAACCCTCGGCCGGGAGCCACCGCCCGGAGGCGGCGCCATCCTAGGAGAGAAATGGGTATTAAACCAACAAACACCCCTACAAGACGTTCTCAAAATTTGATGGTAAAAGGGCGCTTACAGCAACTATGCTGAGCTCCTAGAGCAATTTGATCTCCTACTTTAGTGTCCTACCTATATACTCCAAGTGAAGCCTCCAAACATATAGGGCCAGACCTATTATGAATGAACAGTACCCCCCATTTTAGACTGACAAAAACCATGCATAAAAGGGAGCATATACACACAAACCCATGTGATGTGCTATTCAAATCAAACCTATATTGATTCCATTTAATTTTATCAAAAGTATTTCTTCTCTCTTTCAATAAAGTTAAGTTTGATCACACTACTATTTGAATCATCTCTACTAAATCTTATATATATATAGGTTAGAGTTATATTTCATAGTTGTACCTCTACTCTTCTTCCTCTCTCTCTCCCACCTCTCTCTCTCTTTTTCTAGACCCTCCTCTCTCAAACTTGGATTCTATCTTTGTATAACAACATGATTGGGTACAATTTTGAAGGAAAAGAAGAAAGAAACCAACAATATTGCAAAACCCACCCAAGAGAATTGGTAATAGGAGTATGTGCTATTTGTTTGAAAGATAGGCTTCTTATTTTATTAGCTTCATCATCAAAAAAAGGTCATAGTTGTCGTGGTCGTCGATCAACTTCATCATCAAAATCCAATCATATTTATGTTCTTCAAAAGGTTTCTGCCCTTGGTGCTTTTCTACGACGTTCCAACTCAACCATGAATCAACTGCAATTCGATTCTATGACTAATGAAGAAGAAGAAGAGGCCGGCGACGAATCTACACCCTCTAGCCAAGAAGGTATGTGCACCTCTAAACTTCTAATAATTTTGAATAAAATGATAACTATAATAATTCAGCCTTACAAGTTTAATTTTCGGAATTTATTCCTAATTGAGGTAAGGAAATTAAGAATAATAAAACCCCACAAATAACTTTAAATAGGTTTGAAAGAATTATTTACTTTGTTAATTTTTTTAAAGTTAAACTAGAATTTTCATTTATACATAGGAAAACAATACAATACACTTTGTTACTACAAATGTGATAGGGGGACTCCCTAAACCCTACTCCCAAGTGCACTCCCCCTCACATGGAGAAGGTTATTTTGGTCTTTTCACAATTTTTGTGAAAAAACGAAAACACCCTCCCACGTAAGGGGAGTACACTTGGGAGTTGGGAATATGGTCAGGGAACCCCAAATCATTTCTGTTGTTACAATCCTATGTAAATAATTCTTTTAGGCCTTCTTTTATTTTATACATACCTCCGTCATTACACCCCTAACGTCAGTAAAAAAAATTTAAACTTTCTAAACAAGATTCAGTTTCAATATATATATATATATACGGTATCAATTCAAAATATATATATATATAGATAGTATATATTTTAAATTCTATCCTTGAAATATTCAACAATATATGCTCATTAATACTCCATATCTCATTGTTTTTCGTCTATTAACTTTTTATTCAAATGTCGTTTGTCCTTACTAGATTCATTTATCTCAATAAAGTTCGGGGAAGACGGTTGCGCCTCGTGGGATAAGGATAACATAAACCCTCCTAATAAGGCTTCATCAATAGATTACTTAAAGAAGTTCAAATTCACATCTAAACAAGAAATCATGGGTAATAATCAGCTCATGGTTCCTGCAAGAAAAAGCACTAGTAAAAGCAGAAGGCTAGTAATGAAGAATAGTAATAGTAGTAGTAATTGTGTGGTGGAGCATGGAAAAGGTCCACGTGGCAGTGGAGTGCTGAGGTGGAGGAAGAGGGTTGGTCAAGTTTTATTCCAGCTAGTAAGGTTAAAGAGGTCAACAATAGAGAGTAGTAGTTGCCATGTGAGTGGTGATGGGAAGGTGAAGGCTTTAAAGAGTAGAAATAAGGGTTGGATAAAGACTCTCACAAAGAAGAGGGACCATCAAACATGCATGAAATGAAATAGTAGTGAGTAGTGATCTAGAGGGAGAGAGAGAGTCATCTAGAGAGAGAGATTTAGAGAGAGAAAAAGAGGGACATGGATCATCTTTATTATCTATCTATCTACACAAACACAACCCACTTGGTTATGTTTCAAAGTTTGTAGAAAGCTTATAAATTATTGGGGTTGGAGTAAAAAGTGATTAAACTTTCTTCAACTAAATGCAATGTACTATGAATAGATAGAGATCATTGTTTCTACTCTTTACAAGCTAAATGGACCCATCTCTCTCTCTCTCTCTATCTCTCTCTCTCTATCTCTCTCTATCTCTCTCTGTCACTCCCTCTCACACTCATATTTTAAATGTGAAGAAGTGATAATCGACCGGATTATTAGGGTCGATCACGGCCCGAAAGATGATGTAGCTAGTCACAATTGGTCAACTATTTTCTTTCTTCATAGTCCGACCAATTGGGGACGGCGCTACTTTTCTGCCCATGGTCGGACCCAGAAAGAGTCCCGTCCAAAGATGACGTGATAGGCCTCAATTGGTTTGTTTGTTTCTCTCTTCAGTCTTCACTGCCCGACAAAATGGGGCCGGCTACATTACTTTTCGGCCGTGGTCGACCCAAACAATCCGGGCATTGAGCATTTTTGTTAAATGTGCATGTTATGTCGGACATTGTAAATCAATAGGGTGCTTCAAATGTGAGGATGAAGATGATGAAACGTAAAGGAAGGTTTTCACACAATAGATAATACACATCTTCTTGTTCATGATCACTTCTTTTTGTATGACCCATCAATTTCAGAGATTGTTGGGGGGTTCAAATTCAATGAACACTATCTCAATTTCCTGCATATAATTTGGAACTAGACATTCACCATAAAAGTAAATCTCTAAAGGGAACCATGAGATATGTAGTGGATGTCGACATTACATCAAATTAGTTTATCCCGGAAGACAAAAAACTAAAGCTAAGACCCGCAACCCGGGTGTATTCATATTTAGGAAAGAGAGATTTTATAAGCAATGCTTAAAGTTGTTAAAGGCAATGGATTTTGTGACTTTGACTTGGTCAATTTTGTATGACCAAATCGGGTTGACGACAATGTCTTCAAATTCGGTCAAGGAGGGTCTTCACTTTCGCATGCAAGAGTAGATAGAGAGGAGAAGAAGGAAGAAGAAAGAGAAAAATATTCTTTTTTTCAGGTAAGGTCGCCCACCAAAGATTGTCGGTCAGCAACGACCTAACAGTGTCAATTGTATCTTAGGTCAAACATAACTGAGACATTGACTTCAATAGACCACATTGCCTTCAACTATTTGTGTGCTTGTCTTTAGCGAGGTTGTCTTTCGACAGTTACAGGCATTGCCTATAAAACCTCCCTTAAAGGAAGACCATAGATGATCATCCATACTATCCACGCTGTGTCAAGAAGAAATCAGTTATGAACTTATGGTCAATATGTTTTTGTTTCATATTTGTCTTCTCTCTTGGATGGAAAGGTCTGACCTGTTTCGAAATGTTTGACTGGTCATGCTGATTCTGAAGAAGTTTACAAAAAAGTGTGAATTAAGAACTCATTGAGTAAACCTGTAAGACGTTAGATTCACAAAAGCGGGACTCAAACTAATCAAGCAAACTTAAGGAACAATCTTCTAAGCAATCACATAGACCAACCTCAAAAAATTTCGGATGAACCGATATAAGATCTTTTGAATGGTTCAGAAACTTGATCACGAAACCGTACTACGAGTTCCAAACACAAAAAAAAAAAAAAAATCTAAAAGCAACTCCTTGTCTGTTTAATGCAAATCCTTTATTACTGCAAAAGAAGGTACCTATAAGACGACTCCCTCCATCTCTCCACACCTGCAAATGAAAGATAATAGATATTCAGGAAGATTTTGACTGCATTTGATGAAGGCTTTATATAAAATAACACGATGTCACACTTTCGAGCAATTAAAGGATCCATTAACGAATTTATATAGGCTTATTACTTACTTCAACCTGCAAGAATTCTTCGTCCCAAATTTTCATTGATCAAAAGGTCAGACAAATATACAACTAAGAAGCAAATTCAGATCTTTAGAGGATGAACATCTTTTTGGTGTTTTAGACATGACTTTAGCTACTAATTGGGGGCAGGATCTGTGAGTGTTAATCCCAACTAATCCGAGCCAAGTTACAGCCAAGTTTAAGCATATATATATAAATCAACGTATAACTATATTTATAAGTAGGCCATAAATACTGTTATAACACTGACGGATTTCGACCAATCCTAGCAGCTTAGCAGCTTAGGATAGATTAGACTTTCCAACACAGAAAACTATTGTTTTTTCTATTTTGAGATAAACGTATATAATAATCTGAGCATATAAGATCGAAATTGCTAGAATATATTTCTCGTCTTCCTTGAGGAAACTATGCCGTTTGCAGATCCTAGCATCAATACCATGTTACTTGAGTTTTCACTACGATAAAGGAATATAACGATATCATCTATAAAATAGGATTAAATATGATTGTGAGTACACATAAAAACCAGCAAGATAGAAGCATAGAACCATATTCATCAACGATATCATCTATACCATGCATACAGTGTAGCACCCAACAATTAGCATCTTTAATGTTATTAGCCTAATCTGAAGGTCCAGATAGAAGTCATGGAGTCAACACCACTACTTGTCAAACTAGTGTGGAACACAATTCAATTAACATGACACTTTAACTAAAGCCGATTTACAAACCATGAAAATTTAGAGTTAACCTTGAATTTTACTGTCATGAATTTTAACAAATTATATAGTAGTACTAGTGTGCAACAAATGAAACATCCGAGCAGATTTTGCATCCAAATTGTGAACCAGGAATATGTATATATATGTTGTTTCTCTGCTATTATGAAAAACCAAGAACCGAATCTTCATGTTTTGATAGATCTTCATGTTTTGATAAAACAGGGTTACACTTTAGAGTGTCTTTCTGAAACAAATTCATAGATAACTTTATGTCCAAAGTTATTACTGTATTCGAACAAATTAAACAGAAAAACTAATATAATTTAAAACAATGATAAATTAGAAAGTTAGAGAGAGAAAGCCGAGTCGAGTTGTCTCTTTCCTTAAGACAGTGAACCCCCTGATATTAGTACTAAAACCAGTAAGATGTTTGTCTCCCAGGATAAAGCGGTTGTACCTTTTAGTGTGACGACTAAGAGTACTTCGTTTTTCTGAAACCGCGCGAACTTAGAACAAACAGTAAGAACGACAGATGAATTGACTTCTTAAACTCTAAATGCTCATGTAACTTTGAATGCTAAAACTTTGCGCCTTGAATGCCCACCTTTAGATCATCAACGGATCTATCTTAAGGGCGTCAATCATCCTGACAGTTGGATCAAATCTATTACCGTAAAACCAAAGGGTGGTCTAATCGCTCCTGGCGACGATGCGTACGTGCAAAGTGCGGGCGCCTCTAAAGCGCCCTAAACGCCCATTCGACTACGCCCCGCGGTTTGGGTGGTGTAAATCACGCGAATCACTCTTCCATAAAGAGATGGAAGAGTTTATATAAGGAAGTAAAGCTTTTCCAACATCATAAATGTGGTACTTAACTAAAAATCCCGTTTCAGAGTTAATGGTACCTATACCAAACTAATTTTGTAATAACTCATTCATACGGAACCGTATTTGGACAAAATTTAGGTCTAAATTCAAGAGCTCGACGAGACGAATCCAACCAGACGTCTTGCTCGAGATTCTGATGAATATAGGTACCTCAAATTAAGGAAAAACCGGTCCAGCTCCTTTTGAGCTAGGTACTGATTCCAACAATATATACGAAGAAAATGTAAACATAAATCACATACCAGTATAGCCCCTGTATTCAAGCCATTGACCCAACACCTTTATGCAAGAAATAAAATGCATCCACGACAGAGACTCTTTGGTATTAAACCCCAAGCCAGTGTATTGGTCATCCCTCAGCCCCAGCATACTCTGAACCACCAACAGCTTCTGTGCGCCCGCCATCAGCTTTGTGCTCCCACCGTCAACTTCTGTGCTTTCACCATCAGTGCATTCAGTCTCAACTGCCTGGTTTAAGTTTAAGGTTTTGCCGAAGAGCTTAATTGACTTAACCTCTTCTTTCTTTGTTGACATGGAGCTAAAGTTGCTTAAAGGATTGACACTTTCCTGGCTAGAGGGCGGCAAGCGGTCAGATTGTAATTTACCTCCAATATTCTCTGATCTCGGTTCTGTTAATAAGGGGCTACCAGATACACTGTCGGGGGACAAGTCAATTGTGAGGTTCAGCGCGAGCTTGACTCAGCCTGTGAAGCACATTGCTTCTCACTAGGAGGATGTGGTGTCGTAATCACTTGAAGTTGCCAAGGGCTCACACTTGTTACATTCTGCAGACTGTTATTATCATCCCACGTAACCTGAAACCACGTTCATACAAAAATTAATACCTCTAAGTTAGGGCTCCAATTGTAATTGAAAATACAAAAAACGGGGTCTCACACTTGTTACGAGGTCTCAAGATTTTAGGATATAAGCATATAGGTTTAATGCTGGGTTCAACTACCATAATTGAATGATTCAATTGAACGGGGCCAGTACACCATGTCATGTTGATTAACAAGTGCTCAGGGAAAGTAAGAAAATTCAAAGATATAAGTTCCTGTTGACAGTATATACATTTGTAGTGGATATACCATAATTCGTCAACCACATATCATCCAATTTAGAATCTTGAATTACACCTAAAAGAACGATTTATCATTAAAACCCCTAGTCCAAATACAAAATCAATAACCATTGGACGTAAACAATCACAAAAGTATCTAACACAAGCAAATACTACTTACGCTTCAGAATATATTCTTTTTGCACACTCATAATCATTTAACTCGTAGAACCCTTTTGTTTGATAAACACTGGAAGAATTTAAGATAATGTATCTCAGCAGTATCTTCGTACATCTAATTTCACGTCAAGGGTCTGAGAGATGCAAGTTACATACATGCTATAAATGTAGGAAAGGATCAGCTGGTAGAAGAAGTTCGACATTACTAAAAAAAAGAATCGGAAGTATTTCCGTAATGAGACCATTAGATTTCCGTAGTTCAATATTATTTCTCATATGTGAACCTTCGTAGAAGCTTATGCTCTGCCTACAAGTTTACATCAAAATGGTATAATCATATCATGAACCAAAAATATTCGAAGCTAAAATTTGATAGGTGAAGCTCTTAAAGCCAGATCCATAAGAATTAAGGAAAATTTATAGGCAGATGAGGACTTTGAGGAGGAGAACTAAAGAAGAGGAAAACAATGTTTGAAACAATGAAGAAGTTGAAGAGCAGTGAAACCAAATTGTCATTCAGCAACACCATTAGCCCAACCAGCCTCCCATTGCTAGACTATAGATGAGCCGCCATTGTTTCTCATTCAAACTGTAAACACTGTTTGAAGAGAGTTGCAGCTGCCGTTCATTAACAGCCATCTTCTTAGACATTCTATATTCTTCGTGACGTAAGTACTCATGTGATCCTATCTGCAGACTACATAGGTGTGCATCCTTGGGGTGCAATTGAGCCCCCATATGTTTCAAATTGTAAAATTGAAAAGAATTTTTTTTTTGACACGAACAATGTCTGAGTAGAGTAAAAGAAGTGTGATATGTGCTTCTAGTCGCTCCTTTTGAAGCGTTAATGTTCGTAAAATTCAAATATTCTCAAATTCCTCAATCACATCAAGGCAATCAAGGCAATGTTATATCAGTTGCACTTATTTGATGAGAGAATAAGTGCAACTCAACTAAAATCATTAGTCGCCGTTTATGCATGCTGACTGCACCTTAAGTTAATTAGAGTTGTTCAAGATTTCACACGAGCTAGCCTCAGCTTTCTAGGCATTTGACTAGTCGGTCTCATCCCGATCTTCTAAAACATCTAGTCTAGAGCATAAAATTTCATTATCAATGTTTTAACTTTGAAGTTTTAAAACAAGGGAACAAACAATGAAGAGCTTAGAGGAAGTTCAGGAAAGAAATTTAGCATATGATTATACTGTATTTAATAGATTAACACTGAAGTTATATAATCAAAAATGTAAAGGTAGAGAAGGTGGAGACAGATAAAACACCTGAAGCATACGCCATATCCACGCCATAACCCATTATCTGCACCGATAGAAGAAGAAACTTTCCCCTGGTATCAAGTTGCACTTGAGCCCTCCTTTTCCACCAACATCTTAATAATAAACCCAGGAGTCCAGATCATATTAATTGATTCATTCACTATCTCAGTATTCACTAAAAAATACGTCGAACCAACCTTAGGATACCAACATACCTCAAACTCAAAATTTTGTTCAGAAACAATTACTTGCTGATAAGTGTGGAATTTCTAGAATCCTAAAACCTCATCAGTTTCATTATCAGCAAGTAATTGAACAGAAACAATTACTTGCTGATAAGTGTGGAATTTCTAGAATACTACGAAATAGTGTGGAATTTGCTAGAGTGTGATTCATGAAGAATTTTGTGGAACACTATATTTCATTGTACTCTTATGTTTACATAACATTGTTTATAAATAGGCAAATGTTTTTCCTTTCTAGATACTCTAACTATAATAATTTAGGTTCGTTATCTTACCATTTTTTTGTTTTTTTGTTATAGTTACAAGGTGTAAGGTGTTGGAGAAAACTGATTAAAAGGTTTATAACTTAAGTATCTTATATGTTTTTTGTTAGAGAGAGTGAAGATGATCAATAGGTTGAAGACGAATCTTAGCAAAAACTTCATGAGATTCTTTTTTAGCGAGTAACTAATCTGAAACAATTTGTTGGAAGGTCCACTCCACTCGGCCAAACCGAGTGGATTTTGTCCCATAGGAATCCCATAACAACTAGGATTCCTCAAATATTAGGATTGTATGTAGATAAGTTTTAATCTTTCACAACTCTATCTTAAAACCTATATATATCCATACCCATACATATTGTAAACATAACTTGTAGTGAATAACAAAGAAGGTATTATGGTGAGATCATCTTCCTCTTCTCCCACTCGGCTTCACCGAGTGTGTTCATCTCTTTCATCTTCACTCGGTTATATCCGAGTGTGTTCATCAAGGGTTCAACCTTTTCACACAATTCCACAAAGAAAGGAACAACTAGTTAATTTCTTACTAATTATGGTGAGATCATGAGCAGTTGAAGCTTGTTCAGCAGAGAGAGTGTGAGGGAGTGAAGAAAGTGTGTTTTGGGTTAGTTTTAATTTTGTTATATAATGTCCTCTAACAAACGTATTCACTTACATTTTTATGGGAAGATACTTTTACCTTTATATGTTGTCTATAGTTACAATTTTATCTTTCTAAATTCTAATATAAAGATACTTTTACCCTTATATGTATTTGTTTTTCCTTTACCCAATTAGTTTAAGGAACGCTATAAAGATCATTTGATAAATAATGCTAAAATATAAAGACTTGAATAAAAATTAACAATAAATCTAATCTTCTAATTCACTTATAGCTTTGTCTCACATAAAGATCATTTGATAAATAATGCTAAATATAAAGACTTGAATAAAAATTAACAATAAATCTAATCTTCTAATTCACTTATAGCTTTGTCTCACATAAACAACTCAACCCTAATATGGATTCACTACTATCAACATCACCATTAGTATTAAAAAGCTTGCAAAATACTTAAATTTATGTTTTCGTTTACAAGCTTTTAATGATGCCTCAAGATCTCACGGACGAGGAACCACCATTAATAAAGAAGGAGGCAACCTACATCAAGAAAGAAGAGTCATTTGACTTAAACGAAGACATCGACTTAAACGAAGATATCGACTTTAACAAAGACATATATAAGCTAATATATCTGAGGTGAAGAAAAAACTTTTTCTTGTCTTCCTCTATGGTTGAACTTGTTGAAAGGTAATTAGTAATTTCTAGAAAATAATTATCTATGTTTTAAGTATGTTTTTTAATTACATAAGAGTTATGTTAATCAAGAGTCAAGAGTTATGTCAAGCAAGACTTGAGAGTTTAGAAAATCAAGAGTTGGGAGTTTGTAAGTCTAAAAGTCTAGGAGTTATTGTAATAGTTATGTCTATCATCTATGATCTATATAAATAGATGTCTTTGTAATAAGAAGATATCAAGCAAAAACAAAAACAACATTCAACAATAGCATCTATTTCAATACAATTTAAGTTTAGTAATTATCTTCTTGTAAGAACAAGTAAAGCACCCAACAAATTTGGTATCTAGAGCCATCTATCTCATTTTGTTTTATTCAAAACCAATGGCGACAAACAATTCATGTTTCAACCTCTCATCAATTTCAATTCCTGTTTTGATGGTGAGCACTATGACTATTGGAGCATTCAAATGAAGACAATTTTCATCTCACAAGATTTGTGGGAGTTCATTGAAGATGGATATGATGAAGAAGCACTAGATGCAACACAACTAAAATAAACAAAGAAAAGAGATGCAAAAGCATTGCAATACATCCAACAAGGGGTAAGTAAAACAATCTTCCCTAGACTTATGGGTGCAGTAAAATCAAAAGAAGCCTGGGAAATTTTAAAAAATGAGCTTCAAGGGTCTGAAAAAATTATTACAGTTAAACTTCAATCCTTGTGGAAGGACTTTGATAGTTTAGCTATGAAAGAGAGTGAGAATATTCAGCAATATTCCTCTCATGTGACTACAATTGCTAATCAAATTCGAAGTTGTGGAGATATACTTGAGAACAAGAAAATTGTTCAAAAAATCCTTCGTAGTCTTCCTAAAAAATTTGATCATGTAGTTGCAACTATTGAAGAATCAAAATATCTATCTACATATACCATGAATGAATTTATGAGTTCTCTTCAAGCACATGAACAAAGAATCAATAGATCAACAAATCAACCTTTGGAGCAAGCTTTCCAATCAAGATATAATTTCTCAAACAAGAAATTTTCTAAATCCGAGCAAGGTAGAAAAGGAGGTGGTAAAGAAAGAAAGGAAAATTGGCAATCAAAATCCGGTAATGCAAACCCCTCTTGCCAAATTTGCAAAAAATCTAATCATGAAACTAAAGATTGCAGGTTCAAACGCAAAAGATGCAAAAATGCAAACCATTCCGATACAAATTGTTGGTTTAAAGATAAGGAAGAAGCAAACTTTATCAAAGATGAGGAGGAACATCAACTCTTCTCTTGTATGAATACCCAAAATGTAACTAACAACATTTGGTACTTGGATAGTGGTTGTAGCAATCATATGACGGGAAATCAAGATATCTTTGTGAAGCTTGATCAAAGTCACAAGTCAAAAGTGAAGCTTGGAGATGGCAATCTTCAAAATGTAATTGGTAAGGGAGTCATTGCAGTGGATACAAAAGGAGGTACACAAAAATTAATCCATGATGTTTTATATGTTCCTAACTTGACCCAAAACCTCTTAAGTGTTGGACAGTTGCTGCAAAAGGGTTATTCACTATATTTTGAAGATGGAAAATGCAGAATTTTCAGCAAACAAAATAACAAAACCTTGGCTGAAATTGACATGAACCAAAACAAGGTATTTCCTTTCTTCATGTCACAAGTTGACACATTTGCCTTCAAAAGTGAAAATGATGATAAAACATTATTATGGCATTTGAGATATGGTCATTTGAATAATAATGGATTGCATTTGCTTAAACAAAAGAATATGGTGATTGGACTCCCCTCTATTGAAAAGACAAATCAGGTTTGTGAAGGATGCATATATGAGAAAATACATAGACTCCCATTTCCTAAAACATCTTATAGAGCCAAAGACCCTCTTGAATTGATACATTCAGATATTTTCATCTCAACTAATTTTTTTCCTTTTATTTTTTTCTATATTCTCGACGAACACGATCTAGTTTACCAGACAATCGGAGAAGAAGAAAGAAGAAAGAGAAAAACATTTCTTTTTTCAGGTAAGGTCGCCCACCAGAGATTGCTGACCAGCAACAACCTAACAGTGTTAATTGTGTCTTAGGTCAAACATAACTGAGACATTGACTTCAATAGACCACATTGCCTTCAACTATTTGTCAGCTTGTCTTTAGCGAGATTGTCTTTCAACAGTTACAGGCATTGCCTATAAAACCTCCCTTAAAGGAAGACCATAGATGATCATCCATACTAGCCACGCTGAGTCAAGAAGAAATCGGTTATGGACTTATGGTCAATATGTTTTTGTTTCATATTTGTCTTCTTTCTTGGATGGACAGGTCTGCCCTATTTCGAAATGTTTGACTGGCCATGCTGATTCTGAATAAGTTTACAAAAAAGTGTGAATTAAGAGCTCATTGAGTGAACCTGCAAGACTTTAGATTCACAAAAGCGGGACTCAAACTAATCAAGCAAACTCTAGGAACAATCTTCCAAGCAATCACATAGACCAACCTCAAAAAATTTCGGATGAACCGATATAAGATCTTTTGAATGGTTCAGAAACTTGATCATGAAACCGTACTACGAGTTCCAAACACAAAAAAAAAAAAAAAAAAAAAAAAAAAAAAAAAAAAAAATCTAAAAGCAACTCCTTGTCTGTTTAATGCAAATCCTTCGTTACTGCAAAAGTAGGTACCTATAAGACGACTCCCTCCATCTCTCCACACCTGCAAATGAAACATAATATTCAGGAAGATTTGACTGCATTTGATGAAGGCTTTATATAAAATAACACGATGTCACACTTCCGAGCAATCAAAGGATCTATTATCGAATTTATATAGGCTTATTACTTACTTCAACTTGCAAGAATTCTTCGTCCCAAATTTTCATTGATCAAAAGGTCAGACAAATATACAACTAAGAAGCAAATTCAGATCTTTAGAGGATGAACATATTTTTGGTGTTTTAGACATGACTTTAGCTACTAATTGGGGGCAGGATCTGCGAGTGTTAATCCCAACTAATCCGAGCCAAGTTACAGCCAAGTTTAAGCATATATATATAAATCAACGTATAACTATATTTATAAGTAGGCCATAAATACTGTTATAACACGGACGGATTTCGACCAATCCTAGCAGCTTAGCAGCTTAGGATAGATTAGACTTTCCAACACAGAAAACTATTGTTTTTTCTATTTTGAGATAAACGTATATAATAATCTGAGCATATAAGATCGAAATTGCTAGAATATATTTCTCGTCTTCCTTGAGGAAACTATGCCGTTTGCAGATCCTAGCATCAATACCATGTTACTTGAGTTTTCACTACGATAAAGGAATATACCTATATCATCTACCTTCATATCAATGAAATAGGATTAAATATGATTGTGAGTACAAATAAAAACCGGCAATATAGAAGCAGAGAACCATATTCGTCAACGATATCATCCATACCATGCATAAAGTATAGCGACCAACAATTAGCATCTTAAATGTTATTAGCCTAAAGCCGATTTAAAGACCATGAAAATTTAGATTTAACCTTGAATTTTACTCTCATGAATTTTAACAAATTATATAGTAGTACAAGTGTGCAACAAATGAAACATCCGTGCAGATTTTGCATCCAAATGTGAACCAGGAACGGCGATGTATATATATATATACGAAGAAAATGTAAATATAAATCACATACTAGTATAGCCCCTGTTTTCAAGCCATTGACCCAACACCTTTCTGCAAGAAATAAAATCCATCCACCACAGAGACTCTTTGGTATTAAACCTCAAGCCAGTGCATTGGTCATCCCTCAACCCCAGCATACTTTGAACCACCAACAGCTTCTGTGCGCCCACCATCAGATTCTGTGCTCCGGCCGTCAGCTTCTGTGCTCTCACCATCACCACATTCAGTCTCAACTCCCTGGTTTAAGTTTAAGGTTCTGCCGAAGAGCTTAATTGACTTAACCTCTTCTTTCTTTGTTGACATGGAGCTAAAGTTGCTTAAAGGATTGACACTTTCCTGGCTAGAGGGCGACAAGCGGTCAGATTGTAATTTGCCTCCTATATTCTCTAATCTCGATTCTGTTGATAAGGGGCTACCAGATACATTGTCGGAGGACAAAATATTATTGGTATTATTACCGGATTGGGGAATAAGAGTATGCCTGGCTCCCTGCATGCAAGCAGGATAAGTATTATCACAAATCAATGGTGAGGTTGAGCGCGAGCTTGACCTGATCGTGAAGTTGATTAATCCTGTCGTGGGAAATTAAAACATCCCCATTTCCATCAGGTATAAACTCAGCCTGTGAAGCATATTGCTTCTCACTAGGAGGATGTGGTGCGTTAATCACTTGAACTTGCCGACGGCTCACACTTGTTACATTCTGCAGACTGTTATTATCATCCCACGTAACCTGAAACCACGTACATACAAATATAATACCTCTAAGTTAGGACTCCAATTGTCAATTGAGAATACAAAGAGGTATAGGAGAGTTACGAGGTTTCAATTAAGATATAGATTTTAATATTTTAGGATTATAAGCATATAGGTTTAATATAGATTTAATGTTGGGTTCAACTACCATAATTTAATGATTCAATTGAACAGGGCAAGTACACCATGTCATGTTGATTAACAAGTGCTCAGGGAAAGTAAGAAAATTCGAAGATATAAGTTCCTGTTGACAGTATATACATTTGTAGTGGATATACCATAATTCGTCAACCATATATCATCCAATTTAGAATCTTGAATTACACCTAAAAGAAGGATTTATCATTAAAAACCCTAGTCCAAATACAAATCAATAACCATTGGACGTAAACAATCACAAAAGAATCTAACACAAGCAAATACTACTTACGCTTCAGAATATATTCTTTTTGCACACTCAAAATCATTTAACTCGTACAACCCGTTTGTTTGATAAACACGGGAAGAAACGTCTATTAATTAAGAATTTAAGATAATGTATCTCAGCAGTATCTTCGTGCATCTAAATTCACGTCAAGTGTCTGAGAGATGCAAGTTACATGCTATAAATGTAGGAAAGGATCAGCTGGTAGAAGAAGTTCGACATTACTAAAATTAAGAATCAGGGTATTTCCGTAATGAGACCATTAGATTTCTGTAGTTCAATATTATTTCTCATATGTGAACCTTCGTAGAAGCTTATGCTATGCCTACAAGTTTACATCAAAATGGTATAATCATATCATGAACCAAAAATATTCGAAGCTAAAGTTTGATAGGTGAAGCTCTTAAAGCCAGATCCATAAGAATTAAGGAAAAATTATAGGCAGTGGAGGACTTTGAGGAGGAGAACTAAAGAAGAGGAAAACAATGTTTGAAACAATGAAGAAGTTGAAGAGCAGTGAAACCAAATTGTCATTCAGCAACACCATTAGCCCAACCAGCCTCCCATTGCTAGACTATAGATGAGCCGCCATTGTTTCTCATTCAAACTGTAAACACTGTTTGAAGAGAGTTGCAGCTGCCGTTCATTAACAGCCATCTTCTTAGACATTCTATATTCTTCGTGACGTAAGTACTCATGTGATCCTATCTGCAGACTACATAGGTGTGCATCCTTGGGGTGCAATTGAGCCCCCATATGTTTCAAATTGTAAAATTGAAAAGAATTTTTTTTTTGACACGAACAATGTCTGAGTAGAGTAAAAGAAGTGTGATATGTGCTTCTAGTCGCTCCTTTTGAAGCGTTAATGTTCGTAAAATTCAAATATTCTCAAATTCCTCAATCACATCAAGGCAATCAAGGCAATGTTATATCAGTTGCACTTATTTGATGAGAGAATAAGTGCAACTCAACTAAAATCATTAGTCGCCGTTTATGCATGCTGACTGCACCTTAAGTTAATTAGAGTTGTTCAAGATTTCACACGAGCTAGCCTCAGCTTTCTAGGCATTTGACTAGTCGGTCTCATCCCGATCTTCTAAAACATCTAGTCTAGAGCATAAAATTTCATTATCAATGTTTTAACTTTGAAGTTTTAAAACAAGGGAACAAACAATGAAGAGCTTAGAGGAAGTTCAGGAAAGAAATTTAGCATATGATTATACTGTATTTAATAGATTAACACTGAAGTTATATAATCAAAAATGTAAAGGTAGAGAAGGTGGAGACAGATAAAACACCTGAAGCATACGCCATATCCACGCCATAACCCATTATCTGCACCGATAGAAGAAGAAACTTTCCCCTGGTATCAAGTTGCACTTGAGCCCTCCTTTTCCACCAACATCTTAATAATAAACCCAGGAGTCCAGATCATATTAATTGATTCATTCACTATCTCAGTATTCACTAAAAAATACGTCGAACCAACCTTAGGATACCAACATACCTCAAACTCAAAATTTTGTTCAGAAACAATTACTTGCTGATAAGTGTGGAATTTCTAGAATCCTAAAACCTCATCAGTTTCATTATCAGCAAGTAATTGAACAGAAACAATTACTTGCTGATAAGTGTGGAATTTCTAGAATACTACGAAATAGTGTGGAATTTGCTAGAGTGTGATTCATGAAGAATTTTGTGGAACACTATATTTCATTGTACTCTTATGTTTACATAACATTGTTTATAAATAGGCAAATGTTTTTCCTTTCTAGATACTCTAACTATAATAATTTAGGTTCGTTATCTTACCATTTTTTTGTTTTTTTGTTATAGTTACAAGGTGTAAGGTGTTGGAGAAAACTGATTAAAAGGTTTATAACTTAAGTATCTTATATGTTTTTTGTTAGAGAGAGTGAAGATGATCAATAGGTTGAAGACGAATCTTAGCAAAAACTTCATGAGATTCTTTTTTAGCGAGTAACTAATCTGAAACAATTTGTTGGAAGGTCCACTCCACTCGGCCAAACCGAGTGGATTTTGTCCCATAGGAATCCCATAACAACTAGGATTCCTCAAATATTAGGATTGTATGTAGATAAGTTTTAATCTTTCACAACTCTATCTTAAAACCTATATATATCCATACCCATACATATTGTAAACATAACTTGTAGTGAATAACAAAGAAGGTATTATGGTGAGATCATCTTCCTCTTCTCCCACTCGGCTTCACCGAGTGTGTTCATCTCTTTCATCTTCACTCGGTTATATCCGAGTGTGTTCATCAAGGGTTCAACCTTTTCACACAATTCCACAAAGAAAGGAACAACTAGTTAATTTCTTACTAATTATGGTGAGATCATGAGCAGTTGAAGCTTGTTCAGCAGAGAGAGTGTGAGGGAGTGAAGAAAGTGTGTTTTGGGTTAGTTTTAATTTTGTTATATAATGTCCTCTAACAAACGTATTCACTTACATTTTTATGGGAAGATACTTTTACCTTTATATGTTGTCTATAGTTACAATTTTATCTTTCTAAATTCTAATATAAAGATACTTTTACCCTTATATGTATTTGTTTTTCCTTTACCCAATTAGTTTAAGGAACGCTATAAAGATCATTTGATAAATAATGCTAAAATATAAAGACTTGAATAAAAATTAACAATAAATCTAATCTTCTAATTCACTTATAGCTTTGTCTCACATAAAGATCATTTGATAAATAATGCTAAATATAAAGACTTGAATAAAAATTAACAATAAATCTAATCTTCTAATTCACTTATAGCTTTGTCTCACATAAACAACTCAACCCTAATATGGATTCACTACTATCAACATCACCATTAGTATTAAAAAGCTTGCAAAATACTTAAATTTATGTTTTCGTTTACAAGCTTTTAATGATGCCTCAAGATCTCACGGACGAGGAACCACCATTAATAAAGAAGGAGGCAACCTACATCAAGAAAGAAGAGTCATTTGACTTAAACGAAGACATCGACTTAAACGAAGATATCGACTTTAACAAAGACATATATAAGCTAATATATCTGAGGTGAAGAAAAAACTTTTTCTTGTCTTCCTCTATGGTTGAACTTGTTGAAAGGTAATTAGTAATTTCTAGAAAATAATTATCTATGTTTTAAGTATGTTTTTTAATTACATAAGAGTTATGTTAATCAAGAGTCAAGAGTTATGTCAAGCAAGACTTGAGAGTTTAGAAAATCAAGAGTTGGGAGTTTGTAAGTCTAAAAGTCTAGGAGTTATTGTAATAGTTATGTCTATCATCTATGATCTATATAAATAGATGTCTTTGTAATAAGAAGATATCAAGCAAAAACAAAAACAACATTCAACAATAGCATCTATTTCAATACAATTTAAGTTTAGTAATTATCTTCTTGTAAGAACAAGTAAAGCACCCAACAAATTTGGTATCTAGAGCCATCTATCTCATTTTGTTTTATTCAAAACCAATGGCGACAAACAATTCATGTTTCAACCTCTCATCAATTTCAATTCCTGTTTTGATGGTGAGCACTTTGACTATTGGAGCATTCAAATGAAGACAATTTTCATCTCACAAGATTTGTGGGAGTTCATTGAAGATGGATATGATGAAGAAGCACTAGATGCAACACAACTAAAATAAACAAAGAAAAGAGATGCAAAAGCATTGCAATACATCCAACAAGGGGTAAGTAAAACAATCTTCCCTAGACTTATGGGTGCAGTAAAATCAAAAGAAGCCTGGGAAATTTTAAAAAATGAGCTTCAAGGGTCTGAAAAAATTATTACAGTTAAACTTCAATCCTTGTGGAAGGACTTTGATAGTTTAGCTATGAAAGAGAGTGAGAATATTCAGCAATATTCCTCTCATGTGACTACAATTGCTAATCAAATTCGAAGTTGTGGAGATATACTTGAGAACAAGAAAATTGTTCAAAAAATCCTTCGTAGTCTTCCTAAAAAATTTGATCATGTAGTTGCAACTATTGAAGAATCAAAATATCTATCTACATATACCATGAATGAATTTATGAGTTCTCTTCAAGCACATGAACAAAGAATCAATAGATCAACAAATCAACCTTTGGAGCAAGCTTTCCAATCAAGATATAATTTCTCAAACAAGAAATTTTCTAAATCCGAGCAAGGTAGAAAAGGAGGTGGTAAAGAAAGAAAGGAAAATTGGCAATCAAAATCCGGTAATGCAAACCCCTCTTGCCAAATTTGCAAAAAATCTAATCATGAAACTAAAGATTGCAGGTTCAAACGCAAAAGATGCAAAAATGCAAACCATTCCGATACAAATTGTTGGTTTAAAGATAAGGAAGAAGCAAACTTTATCAAAGATGAGGAGGAACATCAACTCTTCTCTTGTATGAATACCCAAAATGTAACTAACAACATTTGGTACTTGGATAGTGGTTGTAGCAATCATATGACGGTGAGATTTGGTGAACAAGGGTTAAAATAAAAACAGACTAAACCCACCATGAGACGAAATGTTTTATGGCAAATAGGAGATGGAACAAGGGTTAAAATAAAAACAGACCCTTGGATCCCAAACTTGGTGAACAAAATCCCCATTATCATAAATGAATTACCAAATAATGTATTCTGGGTGGCAGATTTGATAAACACAGAGAATAATAGTTGGAATCATGATCTTCTAACCACTTACTTTAATCAAGAAACTGTGCAGGCTATCCAAGAAATTACTATTCCTCACAGCACGAGAAGGGATAAACTAATATGGTGCCAAAATGAGAATGGGAAATTCAACACTAAGTCTTATTATACAGAGATTAATACTTTCCCTATTTTAAGTCAAGAGGCTATTGATTTTCCATGGAAGGAATTCTGGAAAATTAAAGAAATGAACCCTAATATTCATCAATTTATTTGGAAAATCGTTCATAATGGAATAGCCACTCTTACCAACATAGGAAAAAGGGTTCAAAGTATACCTCAAGATTGTCTGTTATGCAACTCAGGAGACCCAGAAACATTGAATCACCTTTTCGGGGCTTGTCCTACATTCAACCAACTGTTACTACAAACAGGGATCTCGGATCTGCAACATATGGGCGAAGAGGTCATTAGAAATCTTGCTAGACTTCTACTTGATAAAGAAAACAGGAGTAATTGGTTCATTTACACTTATCTCATATGGGAATATTGGAAGATGAGGAATAACAAACACTTTCGTCATCAAGAAGTAGATCTCAGTCGCTGTTGGTGGAATACGAAAGAGGCACTCAGGTATGTTCCATCTCTCTTTGAATCAAATCCCTCATCATTTTCTCTAACTTCTGGAACAGAAAATTGGAACCCTCCAGCTACAGGTAAGATTAAAATAAATTGTGATGGCTCGTTCATGGAAACTAGAGCATCAGCAGCTTCGGTTGCTAGAGACTCGAGTGGAGTAATCATTGGGACAAAGAAGATGAGATTCAGACCAAAATCGGCACTTCACAGCGAGCTAATAGGGTTTCGGTTGGGAGTAGATTTGGCCGACGATCTAGGGTTAGAGGAGTTTATATTGGAGGGGGACAGTAGGGTTTTGGTGGATCTCTTATCCATCGACGGCCTGGAGACACCTTGGCGTTTAACGGCTGAGATTGAGGACTTGCGTGGGAGACTCACAAACCGCCATGTCCACATTTCATTCACTCCACGTTACTGCAACCAGCTGGCTCATTCTTTGGCGAGTGGAGTTTAGTCCCTACATTTGATTTGTTTGTGGTTTGACCCATTAAGGTTAACTTTTAATACTCTGTTTCAAGAGATGTATTACATTTGGTTTATTAAACATTTACCCTCAAAAAAAAAAAAAAAAAAAGCAATCATATGACGGGAAATCAAGATATCTTTGTGAAGCTTGATCAAAGTCACAAGTCAAAAGTGAAGCTTGGAGATGGCAATCTTCAAAATGTAATTGGTAAGGGAGTCATTGCAGTGGATACAAAAGGAGGTACACAAAAATTAATCCATGATGTTTTATATGTTCCTAACTTGACCCAAAACCTCTTAAGTGTTGGACAGTTGCTGCAAAAGGGTTATTCACTATATTTTGAAGATGGAAAATGCAGAATTTTCAGCAAACAAAATAACAAAACCTTGGCTGAAATTGACATGAACCAAAACAAGGTATTTCCTTTCTTCATGTCACAAGTTGACACATTTGCCTTCAAAAGTGAAAATGATGATAAAACATTATTATGGCATTTGAGATATGGTCATTTGAATAATAATGGATTGCATTTGCTTAAACAAAAGAATATGGTGATTGGACTCCCCTCTATTGAAAAGACAAATCAGGTTTGTGAAGGATGCATATATGAGAAAATACATAGACTCCCATTTCCTAAAACATCTTATAGAGCCAAAGACCCTCTTGAATTGATACATTCAGATATTTTCATCTCAACTAATTTTTTTCCTTTTATTTTTTTCTATATTCTCGACGAACACGATCTAGTTTACCAGACAATCGGAGAAGAAGAAAGAAGAAAGAGAAAAACATTTCTTTTTTCAGGTAAGGTCGCCCACCAGAGATTGCTGACCAGCAACAACCTAACAGTGTTAATTGTGTCTTAGGTCAAACATAACTGAGACATTGACTTCAATAGACCACATTGCCTTCAACTATTTGTCAGCTTGTCTTTAGCGAGATTGTCTTTCAACAGTTACAGGCATTGCCTATAAAACCTCCCTTAAAGGAAGACCATAGATGATCATCCATACTAGCCACGCTGAGTCAAGAAGAAATCGGTTATGGACTTATGGTCAATATGTTTTTGTTTCATATTTGTCTTCTTTCTTGGATGGACAGGTCTGCCCTATTTCGAAATGTTTGACTGGCCATGCTGATTCTGAATAAGTTTACAAAAAAGTGTGAATTAAGAGCTCATTGAGTGAACCTGCAAGACTTTAGATTCACAAAAGCGGGACTCAAACTAATCAAGCAAACTCTAGGAACAATCTTCCAAGCAATCACATAGACCAACCTCAAAAAATTTCGGATGAACCGATATAAGATCTTTTGAATGGTTCAGAAACTTGATCATGAAACCGTACTACGAGTTCCAAACACAAAAAAAAAACAAAAAAAAAAAAAAAAAAAAAAAAAAAATCTAAAAGCAACTCCTTGTCTGTTTAATGCAAATCCTTCGTTACTGCAAAAGTAGGTACCTATAAGACGACTCCCTCCATCTCTCCACACCTGCAAATGAAACATAATATTCAGGAAGATTTGACTGCATTTGATGAAGGCTTTATATAAAATAACACGATGTCACACTTCCGAGCAATCAAAGGATCTATTATCGAATTTATATAGGCTTATTACTTACTTCAACTTGCAAGAATTCTTCGTCCCAAATTTTCATTGATCAAAAGGTCAGACAAATATACAACTAAGAAGCAAATTCAGATCTTTAGAGGATGAACATCTTTTTGGTGTTTTAGACATGACAATAGCTACTAATTGGGGGCAGGATCTGCGAGTGTTAATCCCAACTAATCCGAGCCAAGTTACAGCCAAGTTTAAGCATATATATATATATATATATATATATATATATATATATATAAATCAACGTATAACTATATTTATAAGTAGGCCATAAATACTGTTATAACACGGACGGATTTCGACCAATCCTAGCAGCTTAGCAGCTTAGGATAGATTAGACTTTCCAACACACAAAACTATTGTTTTTTCTATTTTGAGATAAACGTATATAATAATCTGAGCATATAAGATCGAAATTGCTAGAATATATTTCTCGTCTTCCTTGAGGAAACTATGCCGTTTGCAGATCCTAGCATCAATACCATGTTACTTGAGTTTTCACTACGATAAAGGAATATAACTATACCATCTACCTTCATATCAATAAAATAGGATTAAATATGATTGTGAGTACACATAAAAACCAGCAAGATACCATATTCCATCAACGATATCATCTATACCATGCATACAGTGTAGCGCCAAACAATTAGCATCTTTAATGTTATTAGCCTAATCTGAAGGTCCAGATAGAAGTCATGAAGTCAACACCACTACTTGTCCAACTAGTGTGGAATACAATTCAATTAATATGAAACTTTAACTAAAGCCGATTTACAAACCATGAAAATTTAGAGTTAACCTTGAGTTTTACTGTCATGAATTTTAACAAATTATATAGTAGTACTAGTGTGCAACAAATGAAACATCCGTGCAGATTTTGCATCCAAATGTGAACCAGGAACGGCGATGTATGTATAATATATATGAAGAAAATGTAAATATAAATCACATACCAGTATAGCCCCTGTTTTCAAGCTAGCCATTGACCCAACACCTTTCTGCAAGAAATAAAATCCATCCACCACAGAGACTCTTTGGTATTAAACCTCAAGCCAGTGCATTGGTCATCCCTCAGCCCAGCATACTCTGAACCACCAATAGCTTCTGTGCGCCCACCATCAGCTTCTGTGCTCCCACCGTCAGCTTTTGTGCTCTCACCATCACCACATTCAGTCTCAACTCCCTGGTTTAAGTTTAAGGTTCTGCCGAAGAGCTTAATTGACTTAACCTCTTCTTTCTTTGTTGACATGGAGCTAAAGTTGCTTAAAGGATTGACACTTTCCTGGCTAGAGGGCGACAAGCGGTCAGATTGTAATTTACCTCCAATATTCTCTGATCTCGGTTCTGTTATTAAGGGGCTACCAGATACATTGTTGGGGGACAAAATATTATTGGTATTACTACCAAGTAGAGACGCATTGAATTCAGAATCCAAGCTGATTGCCACATTACACGTATCTGATGATATATTGTGACCAGAAACAAGGTCCGTGTACCAGATGTAATTGTTATTATTACCGGATCGGGGAATAGGAGTACGCCTGGCAGATATTAGCGAAGTGGAACCTGGTAATTCCTTTACATTCTAAGGCACCCACCATATGTAAATGGCAAGGCCCATTGGGTGATGAGGTTATCATAAACACGGACGGATCATACACAGAATCGTGGGGCGGATACGGGGCCATCCTACGAAACTCAGAGGGGGAGCCCATTGTTGCTGCAGCAGTCAAGACAACTCGGGTATCAGTTCTGATGCACGAATTGCAAGGGGTTTTGCTGGGCCTTCAACTCGCGCTCAAGTATAACAGGCTCAAGGTTAAGATTGCCACGGATTTAGCCCTCACGGCCTTAATCTTGACGAAGTTAGACAAGGAACCCCCTTGGCAGATTATGAGAATTGTCCGAGAAATTAGAGATTTATGGGTACGACTAGAAAAATGCTCAATAATACATGTATATAAAGAAATAAATCAAGTGGCGGACTTTCTTTCCAAAATGAGTTTACAGGTTGGTTATATTGAGATGACACCAAATGAACTTCCGGACGAGTTACGAAGGCTCATACGGGAGGACAAAAGAGGAGTAATAAGAGTGCGGCATCCTTAGATTTTCATTGTTTTCTATTTCTTAGTTCAGTTTTGAGTCGTAAGAGTATGGTTTATTTGATTTCTTAGACTTGCCTTTTTGGTTTCTTTCTTTGTAAGGGTCGGGCCCCTAAATCCCGTTGACAATTTCAAATAAAAAGGAGTACGCCTGGCTCCCTGCATGCAAGCAGGATAAGTATTATGACAAATCAATTGTGACGTTGAGCGCGAGCTTGACGCGAGCACGGAGTTGCTTAATCCTGTCGGGTGGAGTAAAAAATCCACATTTCCATCAGGTATAAACTCAGCCTGTCAAGCACATTGCTTCTCACTAGGAGGATGTGGTGCATTAATCACTTGAACTTGCCAAGGGCTCACACTTGTTACATTCTGCAGACTCTTATTATCATCCCACGTAACCTGAAACCACGTTCATACAAAATTCAATACCTCTACGTTAGGACTCCAATTGTCAATTGAGAATACAAAGAGGTATAGGAGAGTTAAGAGGTTTCAATTAAGATATAGATTTTAAGATTTTAGGACTATAAGTATATAGGTTTAATGTTGGGTTCAACTACCATAATTTAATGATTCAATTGAACGGGGCAAGTACACCATGTCATGTTGATTAACAAGTGCTCAGGGAAAGTAAGAAAATTCGAAGATATAAGTTCCTGTTGACAGTATATACATTTGTAGTGGATATACCATAATTCGTCAACCATATATTAGTTCCAAATATCATCCAATTTAGAATCTTGAATTACACCTAAAAGAACGATTTATCATTAAAACCCCTAGTCCAAATACAACATCAATAACCATTGGATGTAACAATCGCAAAAGTATCTAACACAAGCAAATACTATTCACGCTTCAGTATATATTTTTTTTTTTGCACACTCAAAATCATTTAACTCGTACAAACCGTTTGTTTGATAAACACGGGAAGAAACGTCTATTAATTAAGAATTTAAGATAATGTATCTCAGCAGTATCTCCGTGCATCTAAATTCATGTCAAGGGTCTGAGAGATGCAAGTTACATGCTATAAATGTAGGAAAGGATCAGCTGGTAGAAGAAGTTCGACACTACTAAAAAAAAGAATCAGGGTATTTCCGTAATGAGACCATTAGATTTCCACAGTTCAATATTATTTCTCATATGTGAACCTACGTAGAAGCTTATGCTCTGCCTACAAGTTTACATCAAAATGGTATAATCATATCATGAACCAAAAGTATTCGAAGCTAAAGTTTGATAGGTGAAGCTCTTAAAGCCAGATCCATAAGAATTAAGGAAAAATTATAGGCAGTGGAGGACTTTGAGGAGGAGAACTAAAGAAGCGGAAAACAATTTTGAAACAATGAAGAAGTTGAAGAGCAGTGAAACCAAATTGTCATTCAGCAACACCATTAGCCCCAGCCTCCCATTGCTAGACTATAGATGAGCCGCCATTGTTTCTCATTCAAACTGTAAACACTGTTTGAAGAGAGTTGCAGCTGCCGTTCATTAACAGCCATCTTCTTCGTGACGTAAGTACTCATGTGATCCTATCTGCAGACTACATAGGTGTGCATCCTTGGGGTGCAATTAAGCCCCCATATGTTTCAAATTGTAAAATTGAAAAGAAATTTTTTTTTGACACGAACAATGTCTGAGTAGAGTAAAAGAAGTGTGATATGTGCTTCTAGTCGCTCCTTTTGAAGCGTTAATGTTCGTAAAATTCAAATATTCTCAAATTCCTCGATCACATCAAGGCAATCAAGGCAATCAAGGCAACGTTATATCAGTTGCACTTATTTGACGAGAGAATAAGTGCAACTCAACTAAAATCATGAGTTGCCATTTATGCATGCTGACTGCACCTTAAGTTAATTAGAGTTGTTCGAGATTTCACACGAGCTACCCTCAGCTTTCTAGGCATTTGACTCGTCGGTCTCATCCCTGTCTTCTAAAACATCTAGTCTAGAGCATAAAATTTCATTATCAATGTTTTAACTTTGAAGTTGCAAAACAAGGGAACAAACAATGAAGAGCTTGGAGGAAGTTCAGGAAAGAAATTTAGCATATGATTATACTGTATTTAATAGATTAACACTAAAGTTATATAATCAAAAATGTAAAGGTAGAGAAGGTGGAGACAGATAAAACACCTGAAGCATACGCCATGGAGATCCACGCCATAGCCCATTATCTGCACCGATAGATGAAACTTTCCCCTGGTACCAAGTTGCACTTGAGCCCTCCTTTTCCACCAACATCTTAATAATCAACTCAGGAGTCCAGTTCATATTCATTTATTCATTCATTATCTTAGTATTCACTAAAAAATCCGTCGAAAACCTTAGGATACCAACACACCTCAAACTCACAATTTTGTACAGAAACAATTACTTGGTGATAAGTGTGGAATTTCTAGAATCCTAGCAAAAACCTCATCAGTTTCCTTGTCAGCAAGTAATTGAACAGAAACAATTACTTGATGATAAGTGTGGAATTTCTAGAATACTACGAAATAGTGTGGAATTTACTGGAGTGTGATTCATGGAAGAGTTTTCTGGAACACTATATTTCATTGTACTCTTATGTTTACATAACAATTGTTTATAAATAGGCAAATGTTTTTCCTTTCGAGATGCTCTAACTATAATAATTTAGGTTTGTTATCTTACCATTTTTTTTTTTGTGTTATAGTTACAAGGTGTAAGGTGTAGGAGAAAACTGATCAAAAGGTTTATAACTTAAATATCTTATATGTTTTTTTGTTAGAGAGAGTGAGGATGATCAATAGGTTGAAGAATCTTAGCAAAAACTTCATGAGATTCTTTATTAGCAAGTAACTAAACAGAAACAATTCCACAAAGAAATGAACAACTAGTTAAGGAGCAAAGAGAGCATGAGGGACTGAAAAAAGTTTGTTTTGGGTTAGTTTTAATTCTGTTATATAATGTCCTCTAACAAACTTTTTTTTTTTTTTTTTTTTTGTTGAAAGTCCTCTAACAAACTTATTCACTCACATTTTTATGGGAAGATACTTTTACCCTTATATGTTGTCTATAGTTACAATTTTATCTTTATTCTAATACAAAGATACTTTTACCCTTATATGTTGTCTATAGTTTTTCTTTTTTTTTTTTTTTGATGAGAAATATATGTTGTCTATAGTTACAATTTTATCTTTCTATATTCTAATATAAAGATCATTTGATAAATAATGCTCAAAATATAAAGACTTGAATAAAAATTAACAATAAATCTAATCTTCTAATTCACTTATAGCTTTGTCTCACGTAAAGATCATTTGATAAATAATGCTAAAATATAAAGACTTGAATAAAAATTAACAATAAATCTAATCTTCTAATTCACTTATAGCTTTGTCTCACATCAACAACTCAACCCTAATATGGATTCACTACTATCAAGATCACCATTGGTATTAAAAAGTGTGAGAGTCAGTGTCCAAGACCAATTCAAAAGAGGCGGTTTGGTTTCAAACAAATCAAGAGGCGGTTTAGATGGCTATTGGCTATGGCGGTTTTGGAATTGGCAGTTTCCCTTGTTCCCAATTCATGGCTATAGGCGGTTCAATTGGTTTCTAAATTTCGGCTTATAATAATATATAAATAGGGGGTCTTGGGTCCAATCTAAAAACAAACCAACACAAGCAACAACAACTCTTCTTTAGAGAGCTAGAGAGAGAGCAAGAGTGAGAGAAATATTTCATAGTTTTTTAGCGGTGTTAAATTTCTCGGTAGTCGAAGATCTAGTATAGAAGGTTAATTTCTATACGGTACCATCTTGGGACGAACTTGCGGGTTGTGTTAGTCGTCTTCATCTATCCTTCAATAAAGATTTCTTGTTCGCCCGAGGACGTAGGCTTTAAAGCCGAACCTCGTTAAATTCTGTTCGCATATTTGATTTTGACTTAGCTTTTTGATTCATCTTCATAATCGGATCAATTTCTAGGATAGGTTCGATAGCTTCCGCGACTTCTAGTTCTAACAATTGGTACCAGAGCCTTGTTGAGATTGAACGAAGGAGAAGATGGGATCGAGAGGTGGTACGGTCAAAGCAGGGAAATATGAGATAGAGAAGTTCAATGGGAAAAACGATTTTTCTTATTGGCGGATGCAGATGAAGAATCTGCTAATCTCGCAGAAATTACACAAGACGTTGACGGGAAAGAAACCAGGAGATATGTCAGATGAGGATTGGGAGTAGTTAGATCTCGAAGCACGGGCCACCATTATGTTGTGTCTTGAGAGGGACGTGGCGTTCCTAGTAGACGGAGAAGCAACGGCGGCGAGTGTGTGGTTAAAACTAGAAAGCAGTTTCATGACGAAAACTTTAACGAATCGGGTCTACTTAAAATCCAAATTATTCACATGTAGAATGGAAGAGGGTTCTTTTATTCAGGAATATGTGAATAGGTTTGACAGGATTATCTCAGATTTGAAGGATATTGATGTTAAGGTTGAGGATGAGGACCAAGCCCTCATATTGTTACTTTCATTGCCTAAATCCTATGAGAACCTTGTTCAAACTTTGATGCTTGTTGGTGATAGTCTAAGCATGGAAGAGACGAGAAATTCGCTATTAGCGGATGACCTTCGTAAGGTTGCTACTAGCAGTATGGCGTCGGGTGGAGTAGACAAAGAACAAGCACAAGGGTTGTTTGTAACGAGGGGGAGGAGTAATGAAAGGGGAAAGGGAAAGGGCGGGAAATCTAGATCCAAATCTAGAGGCTCTTTCAAGAAAACGTGTTTTAGTTGTGGTGAGCTTGGCCACTTTAAAGCGGCTTGTCCAAAGAGAAAGTTGAAGCAAAAGAACGAAGGCTACAAGGAGAAACAAGAGATGCAAGAGGCGGGATATGTGTCAGAAGAGGCGGACGAATGTTTCTCGGTGACAGAGGTGTCTGAGAAGATCTTCGATAAGTGGATTCTTGATTCAGGGGCATCACACCATATGTGTCCAAATAGGGAGTTGTTTACTACCTATAGGAGTATAGATGGTGGTACAGTTATACTGGGTGATGATAGCATATGTAAAACTGTGGGACTCGGAACAATACGGATCAAGATGCACGATGGAGTGGTGAGGACATTGACGGACGTAAGACACATACCCGATTTGCGGAAAAATCTAATTTCCCTTGGTGTGTTGGAGCGGAACGGCTGTAAGATAATTATAGAGAATGGCTCCATAAAAGTCGTTAAGGGTTCTTTGGTGGTAATGAGAGGTACTCGTTACGGTAATTTATACAAACTTTTGGGGACAACAATTACGGGAGATGTAGCAGTAGGAATCAGTGGAAGGGATCCAACGGCTAGTACGAGGCTTTGGCATATGCGCCTTGGGCATATGTCAGAAAAGGGTCTATCTCTGATGTGTGGGAAAGGCTTGTTGAAGGACATGAAGAAGCCTTGCATGGAGTTTTGTGAGCATTGTGTGTTCGGGAAGGCACACAGGGTGACGTTCTCTACAAGCAAGCACAGGAGCAAAGAGGTATTAGACTACGTACACACCGATGTCTGGGGACCGGCAAAGTTACCTTCCAAGGGTGGTTCCAGGTATTTTGTTACATTCGTTGATGATCATTCGAGATTTGTCTGGCTTTATTTTCTGAAGCATAAGAATGAGGTATTCAACACATTCCTGGTGTGGAAAGCAATGGTTGAGAACAAAACTGGTCGAAAGCTGAAGACGTTAAGGTCGGATAATGGGACCGAGTACACGGATGGGGCATTCAAGGAGTTTTGTAATCAGGAAGGCATTGTGAGGCACTGGACAGTAGTAAACACACCTCAACAGAATGGAGTCGCAGAGAGATTGAACCGTACACTACTTGAGAAGGCTAGATGTATGCGCTCCAATTCGGGATTAGGCGTAGAATGGTGGGCAGAATCTGTCGCTACAGCTTGTTATATTGTGAACAGGTCTCCACATTCTTCTTTAGATGGCGGCATACCTTACAAGGTGTGGTCAGGTGAACATGCAGATTACGGGAGACTTAGGGTTTTCGGTTGTACGGCCTATTACCATGTTAAAGGTAACAAACTTGACAATAGAGCAAAGAAGGCAATTTTCTTAGGATATGCTACAGGAGTCAAGGGTTATCGGCTATGGTGTACGGAAGACAAGAAGTTTGTAATCAGCAGAGATGTGGTGTTTGATGAGTCATCTATTGTAGCTATGGCGAAAGCTACGGTGCCTAATTGTGGTGATGTTGGGTCTACTAAAGCTCAAGTAGTGGAAGTAGAAGCCGAAGACCAACGGGTTTCTAGGAATCATGATCAGGTGGAGCATCAGGATAATACTCAGGATGAGGAAATTGATGAACCCGATCATGAGGAGGTTCAAGGGGAAGGTACACAAGTTTTACAACAACAACAGCAGGATGTTTCGGTACACACTAGGCCGAAACGGTTATATAAGCCGGTACAGAGGTTAGGGTCAGACAAACCTCTTAGGCATTACGGGCAGGCAAATCTGGTTGAATATGCACTCTCGGTGGAAGACGACGAGCCGGTCACCTTCAAACAAGCTATTACCACGGCGGAAAGAGAGAGTTGGTTGGTTGCTATGCAAGAAGAGATGGAGTCTCTTCACAAGAACAAGACATGGGAGGTTGTCCCATTGCCCGAAGGTAAGTCTGTTATTGGTTGTAAATGGGTGTACAAGAAGAAAGAGGATTCTTCCGAAATCAAGGGTACAAGGTATAAGGCAAGACTAGTGGCCAAGGGTTATGCACAGAAAGAAGGGGTCGACTATAATGAGATTTTCTCACCGGTCGTGAAACATACTTCTATTCGGGTGCTATTGAGTATTGTTGCTCACAGGGATCTTGAGCTGGAACAACTCGATGTTAAAACCGCCTTCTTGCACGGTGATTTGGAAGAGGAAATTTATATGGCTCAACCTGAGGGATACAAGGTTGAGGGTAAAGAAAATCAAGTATGTCGTTTGAGGAAATCTCTTTACGGATTAAAACAATCCCCTCGCCAATGGTACAAACGATTTGATTTTTTCATGCTAAAGCATGGTTTTCGCAGAAGTGACTATGATTGTTGTGTATACATCAAGAAGCTTCGCGAAGGTGACTTTATTTATCTCCTTTTGTATGTGGATGACATGCTTATTGCTTCTCGAAGCATGGTGGAGATAAATAAGTTGAAATCTCAACTCAGTCAAGAGTTTGAGATGAAAGACATGGGCGCTGCAAAGAAGATACTGGGAATGGAGATTAAGAGAGAGCGGTCAAGTAAGAAACTGTACTTGAATCAGAAAGGTTACATCGAACGAGTAGTTTCTCGGTTCGGGATGCAGAATGCGAAGGCGGTGTCAACACCTTTGGCACCACACTTCAGGCTCTCGGGAAAACAATCTCCCACTACTACGGTGGAGAAGGATCATATGGATCGTGTACCGTATGCTAGTGCAGTTGGCAGTTTGATGTACGCTATGGTGTGTACTCGTCCGGATATTTCACAGGCGGTCAGTGTGGTTAGTAGGTTTATGGCAAACCCGGGGAAGACACATTGGGAAGCTGTGAAGTGGGTCTTGAGGTACTTGAAGGGTACCGTTGATACGGGTTTGTGCTTTGGTGGAGACACATGTCACGTAAGCGGTTATGTTGACTCGGATTATGCTGGCGATCTAGATAGAAGACGATCTACTACTGGTTATGTATTTAAGGTACATGGTGCTCCAGTTAGTTGGCGATCGATGTTACAATCTACAGTTGCGTTATCTACTACGGAGGCCGAGTATATGGCTATGGCCGAGGGTGTGAAGGAAGCATTGTGGTTGTGGGGTCTTCTGGATGATCTAGGGATTAAGCAGGAGTACGTAGATGTATGGTGTGATAGTCAATGTGCGATCCACTTGGCGAAGAATCAGGTCCATCATGCTCGTACTAAGCATATCGATGTCAGGTATCACTTTGTACGAGATGTCATAGAGGAAGGTGATGTTTCTCTCATGAAGGTACACACAGATGAGAATCCCGCAGACATGTTGACTAAAGTGGTGACGTGTAGCAAGTTTCAGCATTGTCTGGAATTGCTGCAAATCGGCTCGTGTTAAGTTGCCCGAAAGGGCGTAATGGCGACAAGGTAATCTCTATGTGAAGGGTTGGTAGAACTACGGTAGGCTTGATCCTGTAAAAGTGTACGTAGGCAGCCATGGTCATATGGCGCAGTCGGATGAAGTTACAAGAAACAGATATATCTTACAAGGGGTATCCTGGTGTTCGTCCAAAATTTGAAGTATATCAAATTGTGTACGAGGTGGAGAATTGTGAGAGTCAGTGTCCAAGACCAATTCAAAAGAGGCGGTTTGGTTTCAAACAAATCAAGAGGCGGTTTAGATGGCTATTGGCTATGGCGGTTCTGGAATTGGCAGTTTCCCTTGTTCCCAATTCATGGCTATAGGCGGTTCAATTGGTTTCTAAATTTCGGCTTATAATAATATATAAATAGGGGGTCTTGGGTCCAATCTAAAAACAAACCAACACAAGCAACAACAACTCTTCTTTAGAGAGCTAGAGAGAGAGCAAGAGTGAGAGAAATATTTCATAGTTTTTTAGCGGTGTTAAATTTCTCGGTAGTCGAAGATCTAGTATAGAAGGTTAATTTCTATACGGTACCATCTTGGGACGAACTTGCGGGTTGTGTTAGTCGTCTTCATCTATCCTTCAATAAAGATTTCTTGTTCGCCCGAGGACGTAGGCTTTAAAGCCGAACCTCGTTAAATTCTGTTCGCATATTTGATTTTGACTTAGCTTTTTGATTCATCTTCATAATCGGATCAATTTCTAGGATAGGTTCGATAGCTTCCGCGACTTCTAGTTCTAACAAAAAGCTTGCAAAATACATAAATTTATGTCTTCGTTTACAAGATTTTAATGATGCCTCAAGATCTCACGGACGAGGAACCACCATTAATGAAGAAGGAGGCAACCTACATCAAGAAAGAAGAGTCATTTGACTTAAACGAAGACATCGACTCAAACGAAGATATGAGTCCTTGGGATTCATGATTCCACGGATTCATGTATCCAAGTAATATTTTTTGGCTTGTTTGGCAACTAAGAATCCTATGATTTATTATTATTTGAGTATTTTTAAACGTCTTTAGAAAAAATATGATTTTTGAAAAAAAACAATGATTTTGAAAAAAATAATGATTTTGTAGAAGGAAATATTTTTTTGTTGATTTTAAGTTTGACATTTAGGCTCATTAATCCAAAATCCTAGCAAATCTTAGGGGGTAGGGTGGGATTTTGGTCTAATACAAATTTTGGAATTAGGAATCCTTTGGATTCAAGAGTCCTAGGATTTTTGGTAGCCAAACAGACCAAGGATTCATGATTCCTACCAAATTCCACTTTTGATAGGAATCCTACTTAGGAATCCTGCAACCAAACACACCATATGTGTATTTTATGTCAGGCATTGTAAATGAAGGATGAAGGGCACGGTGGAGATGATGAAATGTAAAGGAAGGTTTCCACCTCTATAGACAAACACCTCGTCTTATTGAAAGATTACTTTTGTTTAGGTGGGTTATTTGGAGAAATAAGAAAACTATCTGGATACAAAATTTTGGGTGAAAGCAAAAAAAATATTGAAACATTTTGTTTCCACCAAACACTTCAACCTTTCAATTTCTTCTTCCTCGACCAAATTCCGCCGACTCTCACCATATTCCGACGACATCCACCATTAACTCCGGCCACCACCAAATTCGTCTCTTCTTTTCTCTCTTTCTCTACTTTCTTCCCTCTTCCTGTTCTCTCTCTCCCTCCCTCCCTCCCTCCCTCTCTCTCTCTTCAGTTCGTGTTTTATTAGTTCTGGCGAAGGCGAAGGGGCTCTCTCCTTTCACGGGAAACTCGTTTGGTTTTCCTGACGAAATGTCGTCTGAAAAATCAGACGAAGAACTTAGAGAAAGAAAGAGGGAGAAACAAGGAGAGGGATGGAGAGAGAAAGAAAGAGGAAGGAGAGAGAAAGTTGTTGCCCGCTGTCGCCGGCCAAGATCCAGTCGTCGATTCTCTACCGGCAACAAAGGAGGGTGTATTTGACTAAATTTTTGTTGTTCACCCTTTAAAATTCTACCCCGGTAGTTTTTTTAGGCCAGCGGTTTGGGGAAAGCTAAATAGTTTCCGGGGGGTGAAATTTTAAAGGGAATATGTAGAATTTTAGAAATTTTTCGGGGAAATAAATTTTAAGGGGAAATAAAAAAAAAACACTCCACCTCACCTCCCTCTCTCTCCACCTCACTTCTCTCTCTTCTCCGACAAGGTCGCCGGTCGGAAAATTTTCCGGCCGGCGACCATTAAAAAAAAATATTTTTTCACTCTCTCTCTCTACAAAACTTTTTTTTTCTTTTTCTTCTTCTCTCTCTCTAGAACAAATCTAGAGAGAGGATCTGTTGAAGGTCCTGTTCGGGACCTTCAACAGATCCTCCCTCTCTCTAGATTTGTTCTAGAGAGAGACAGAAAAGAAGCAAAACAAAATAAAAAGTTTTAGAGAGAGAGAGAGAGTGATTTTTCTTTTTTAATGGTCGCCGGCCGGAAAATTTTCCCGCCGGCGACCTTATTGGAGAAGAGAGTGGTGGGGAGAGAGAAGATGAGGTGGAGAGAGAGAAGTGAGGTGGAGAGAGAGAAGTGAGGTGGAGAGAGAGAAGTGAGGTGGAGAGAGAGAGAGCTGAGGTGGAGAAGCTATTTTGCTTTCCCCCTAAATAAAATTGTCAAACAAAATTGACCAATTTTTGACCAAGTCTTCACACCCCGGAAACTATTTTGCTTTCCCCAAAGCGCTGGCCTTTTTTTATTTCCCGAGATCACCCACTTTTTTTTTATGACCCATCAACTTAAGAGATATTTGGGGGTTCAAATTCAATGAATTGAATGCCAATCCCATGCATATACTCCATTTTGGTAACTAGACATTTACTATAAAAATGAATCGGAACCATGGGATATGTAGTCGATTTTGGAATTACATCAAATAAAATTATTCCACAAGACGTCGCTCGCCATTATGAAACCCCCAAGTTAGGACCTCTAGATATTCATCTTGAGGAAGACCACAGATCATCATCTATACTAGGCACGGAGTTGAGGAAATATTTTTTGCTCCGTGTTTGTCTTTGTTTCTTCGATAATAGTTTGTGTCTTACTTCAGAATGGTTAACTCGTCTAAATGGTCAACTCATGCTCAATCTGAATCACTTTACAAATATTAAAGTATGAAATAAGAACTCATTGTCTAAACCCACAAGACTTGGTGTCTTGGTCTTGGAATCAAACAAGTCAGACTCAAACGAGTCAAAATCGGGCAATCAAAGAACAACGTCCACACCACCATACTCTTTTGAAGTAGAGTAGTATTTAATAGTAAACACAGTTGTAATAAGAAAACATTGCACGTACCGTTAAGTATATATTGCAATAATAATCTATATATAAAAACAAAAAAGCAGAGGAGAAGCAATTCGTAAAAACAACCAAAAAGAGAAAGAAATAAACTTGTTCAGTAAAGATGGCAAAACACTTGTACTAATGAAGCAAACTTTACGAAAAATCTTCTAAGCAATCACATAGATTAATCTTAAATATATTCGGACGATATAAGTTCTTTGGATGGTTCAGAAACTTGACCATAAAATCGCACGACAAGTTCCAAACACGAAAAACAAAAATCTAAAAACAACCCTTTGTCTGTTTAATGCAAAACTTTTATTACTGCAAAATGAGTTACCTAAAAGACACTTCCTCCATCTTTCCGCACCTGCAAATGAAACATAATAGATATTCAGAAAGACTTTGACTGCATTTGATGAAGTCTTTATAATAAAATAACACGATCTCACACTTTCGAGCAATTAAAGGATCTATTAACGAATTTATAGGTTTATTACTTACTTCAACCTGCAAGAATTTCTCGTCCCAAATTCACATTGATCAAAAGGTCAGACGAATATACGACTAAGAAGCAAATTCACATGTTTAGAGAATGAACATCTTTTTGGTGTTTTAGACATGACATTAGCTACCAATTAGGGGCAGGATCTCCGAGTGTTAATCCCCTCTAATCCGAGCCAAGTTAAAGCATATATAAAATAGCCACGTATATCTATATTTATGTACATATAATACTGAAATACTGATTTTTATACGTAGGTCAGATATACTGTCATAACTTGGGTGGATCTTGGCCAATCCAAGCGACATAGCAGCTTAGGATAGATTAGACCTTCCAAGTTCCAACACAAAAAAAAAGTGGTTTTTCTATTTTAAGACAAACATATACAATAATCTGAGCATATATGATCGAAATTTCTAGAATATATTTCTCGTCTTCCTCGAAGGTGCTATGCGATTTTGCAGATTCCAGCCTCAATACCAAGTCACTTGAGTTTTCACTACGAAACAGGAATACAACTATATCCTCTACCTTCATATCAGCGAAATAGGATTAAATATGATCGTGAGTACACATGTAAACCAGCAGGGCAGGATAAAAGCAGAGAACCATATTTGTCGACGATATCATCTATACCATGCATAGAGTGTAGCGACCAACAATTTTAAAATTTTATTAGCCTAACATGAAGGTCCAAATAGAAGTCATTGAGTCAACACCACTACTTGTTAACCTAGTGGGGGAAAACAATTTCGTTAATATGGCATTTTAACTAAAGCCGATTTAAAGACCATGAAAATTCGGAGTTAACCTTGAATTTAGTGTCATGAATTTTAACAAATTATATAGTAGTACGCAAAAAACGAAACACCCGTGCTCATTTTGCATCCAAATGTGAATCATGAACTGGGACGCAGTTTTTCTAATAATTTCTCATTTCTAGATATATATGAAGAAAACAAAAATTAAATCACATACCAGTATAGCCCCTGTTTTCGAGCCATTGACACAACACCTTTCAGCAAGAAATATAATGCTTCAATCACAGAGACTATTCGGTAGTTAAACTCAAGCCAGTGTACTGGTCATCCCTGCAGCCCCACTTTACACCACCATCAGCTTTTGGGCTCCCACCATCATCGGATTTAGTCTCAACTGATTGGCTTGAGGATATGATTTGGCCGAATAGCTTAAATGGCTTGGAGCTAGAGTTGCTTAAAGGATTGACACTTTCCTGGCTAGAGAACGAGAAGCGGTCAGATTGTAATATACCTCCATTATTCACTGATCTCGATTCTGTTGATAAGGGGCTACCAGTTACATTGTCGGGGAACAAAATATTATTGGTATTATTACCAAATTGAGACGCACTGGATTCAGGATTCAAGTTGATTGCGACATCACTTGTTTTTGATGATACATTGTTATCAGAAACAGGGACGTTGTACGAGATATGATTGTTATTATTACCACACAGATCTAAATTGGATCTATAAATAGGAGTATGCCTGGCTCCCTGCATGCAAACAGGAAAAGTATTATAACCAACCAATGGTGAGGTTGGGCTCGAGCTCAACTTTGACCCTATCACGAAGTTACTTGATTCTGTCAGGTGAAATGAAGAAGCCCCTTTTCCATCCGGTAGAAACTCAGCCTGTGAAGCACATTGCTTCTTACTAGGAGGATATGGTGTAATCACTTGAACTTGCCAAGGGCTCACACTCGTTACATCCTTCAGAACTTTATTATCATCCCACGTAACCTGAAACCACGACCATACAAAAGTAATACCTCTAGGTTAGGACTCCAATTGTCAATTGAGAACACAAAGAGGTAGAGGAGAGTTCCTGAAATTTCAAGATATAGATTTCACGATTTTCCAACTAAATGCTTATACGCTTAATGCTGGGTTCAGGTACCATAATCCAATTATTCAATTAAACTGGGCAAATAGAACATGTCATGTTGATTAACTAGTGCTCAAGGAAAGTCAGGAACTTCAAAGATGCACGTTCCTCTTGACAGGATACACATTCGTAATTGATAAATCATAGTTCATCAGCCAGAGTTTGTTTCTAAATAGCATCCAACTTAGAATCTCGAATTACAACTAAAAGGAGGATTATTATTAAAAATCCTTTTCCAAATATAACATTAATAACCATTGTACGTAAACAATCAGAAAAGACTTTCTCGGTGGATCATCTAACACGAGCAAAAATTTACGCTTCAGAATATACTTTTTTCACACTCAAAATCATTTCATTCGTACAATCCACTTGCTTAATAAACACCGGGAGAAACGTCTATTAGTTAAAATATCTACGTCAGCTGTATCTTCATACATCTAAATTTAATGTCAAGGGTCTGAGAGATGCAACTTACATGCTATAAATGTAGGAAAGGACCAGCTGGTAGAAGAAAGTTCGACATTACCAGAAAAAAATCGGGGCATCTCTGTAGTGCCTCTCTCTAATGTATCCTACTCTTTTATCGGCAAAGAATAGCTCGTTACAAAACTTAGCAAATTAATGCTAATACCAGCATTGGACCCAAATAAGAAAGCCACTTATACATAACTAGGAAAGATCTATATGATACCATATACTAATTGTAATATTGTATGATTAATTGAATATACTTCCAAGGAAAACAACTCCATAACATGGGCAACATTTAATAGAAGATCATTTAACACCAAGAAGAAATTGAATCTTGAGATATTCAGTTGCATAAAATGTAGAAGCAGGTTGATCAAGAGTTCAAAATATAAATAAATAGAAGTATCAAAGATACTATTAATAGTACCATTATAGGAAGTATATCCTCCTTATTTATAATTATACTACAAAGAATTTAATGGATTAACACTAAATTTATATAATCGAAATGTAAAGGTAGAGAGGGTGGAGACAGATAAAACACCTGAAGCATACGCCATGGAGATCCACGCCATAACCCATTTTCTGCACCGATAGATGAAACTTTCCCCTGGCACCAAGTTGCACTTGAGCCCTCCTTTTCCACCAACATCTTAATACTAAACCCAGGATTCCAGTTCATATTCATCGACTCATTCACTATTTCACAATTCACTAAAAAATCCGTCGAACCAAGCTTAGGATACCACGATACCTCAAACTCACAATTTTGTTCAGCTAATTCAACAGCTTTCAATACTGATTCTGCAGATACCCTCGATCTAGCATTCCTCTGAAAACTTAATATTTCTCCATTTTTACTCTCTTCTTTCTTTGGATTCTGATAAGAACCTTCAAGATTCCACCTCCCAACATCCACATTTTCAACAGGAAAAACTTTCCTTCTAATCCCAACAGAGAGTTCACCATTACTATGTTTTATAAAAATAACAGTATCTCCACCAACAAGTTTCTTATGATTGACAAAACGACTCCAACCAGTTGTCAAGAGATGTCTAAGAGGAGTTCCTCTGAAGATATGGCGGATTTCCCATTCCACTCCATGAACATCACGTAATTTGAGAGACTGTGCAGGTCTCTCTCCTTTAGTATCCAATGTTGGAAAAACAGATTCAGCACCATGTTTAGGAACAGAAAATCCACCCCCATTGTTTGCATCACTTATTGTTAAAACTTTCGCAAAAGAAGTTAAACCATTATTATTATTATCATCATCATTAATCAAACTCCCATTAGATAATCTTAATGTTCCAACACAAGATAACTGATGATAATAATCAATAGGTTTAAGATGAATCTTAGCAAAAACCTCATCAGTTTCTTTATTAGCAAGTAATTTAACAGAAACAATTTGACAAACAAAGAAAGAATGAGTTAATTTCTTACTAATTAGGGTAAAATCAGGAGCTGCTGAAGCTTGTTCAGCATGACCTTGTGGAAAATAATAAACTAGTGAATCAACAGTAGGGATTTGAACTGAGTAACCAGCAATTGTTTTCCATAGATTGGGATTCAATTCATTCACTAACTCCATTTTTTTGGGTTTTTTCTTTCAGGTAGAGAAAGAAAGACAGAGAGACTTGTCTGTGAGGGTTTAAGAGGAGGAAGAATGAGTAATAAAACAACTAGGGTTTTAAATCTGTTAATATTTGTAACAAACTTATATTTAGTGATTTTTTAGAGAGAGAAAGTGAGGAGGAGAGTCGTATTGAGGTCGGGAGAGGGAATCACTCACTGCTGTATTTTGCGATTTCACAGGAGGACTGATTCTTTCGTATTTTATAAGTTTACCCTTAGTTATTCAATTTAATTACACTTGTATCCTTACATATTTCGCTTCAGTTATTCTAGAAGCTTGAAGTGGTTAGAGAAAAACGCGAGAAAAACGCGGGAACCTGAAAAAAGTAGGGCGCGATATGGTATACCCTAGCCTAGCCCTGGCTGAAAAAGTAAGTAGCAAAAGTGCAAAACCCATTCCTTCACCACCGAATTTATTTCCGCTGAAGTTTATCAAGATCACAGTCAACCTATATGGTTATTTCTTGGGAGATAACTAACTATCCACCAGTATCTCCTTAAATCTCTCCATATTAAGTGTTTCTGAGCGGGAGAACAAACTATAAACAGGCCGATGACAATCTTTTTTTTTTTTTTTTTTTTGGTATAATCCGTGTCCGTAGGGTAAGGAGTTTTGTATTAGGTCGAAATCGTGGACATATACTTTAGTTATTCAGAAATCTTTAACTAGACAGAATAAAAATGATAACCGTAATAATGTCAGATTTATAGAGAGAGAATCATGTGAATTTAAAGAGAGAAGTCAGGAGCGAAGAGAGGAAAGTAGTATGAGATTTTATAGGAAATTGGTAGTTATTTTGACTTTTACACTTTTATCTTTAAAAATGAGAGTCGTTATTTACAAACAAAAAAATTGGATGAGTGAGATTCATAAATGAAAGTTATGACATGGATTCTAGTGAATACTAGAGTTTAACGTATTATCCTTGGTTATAAAAATAGGCCGTCGTGCCAGAGTTTCACAGGAGGACTGATTCCATGTCATAAACTCAAAAAATATAACGCAAGTAGTAAAGCATGTGAACTTACAACTCTAGTATCATATAAATATTAAATCCATACTTAAATGTACTGAATTTTTTATATGCGAAAAAAAATAACCTTGAGTTATTAGTAGTCCACTAAAATAGAACATAATTTCAAATACTACTATTTTTTCTTCACAGACATTTTTACCAGAACTTCAAAGTCCTGAAACTTCAAAGTTCTCAAAACTTTGAAGATCTGGGATGAAAATGTTTTGGAACTTGAAGGTTCTAGAACTTCAAAGTTTTGGAAGACGAAAGTCCTGAAACTTTACAATTCTAAAACATTTTAACAAAACTTACAAGTCCTGGAACTATCATTAAAACTTTGAAGATTCAATTTTAAATCTTAGTCGTTCCAAGTATTGGTCGAGATTAAAACAAGATATATTATTTTAAAAACTAAAATTTAAAATACTTGACACCTTCACAGATGTTTGGTTTACAGATATGGTTTCGTCAAGGTCTGAGAACCAGATGAAACAAGACGTTGAAGGTCTAATTTCTAGGCAAACGAGGTATGATTTCGTCAAGGTCTAATTTCCAAAAGAAGAATAAGACGCAGGAGGAGGATGGGGTTAAGGAGGTGGAGGTAGAGGAAGTTGAAGGGCATGAGGTTGTAGATGAGGATGTTGAGGTTAAGGGGAGGTTGAGGAGGTTGAGCTTGAAGGTTGTCGACCAAAGGTTAACGACCGACGCCCTTCTGCTACAGAAGAAGGGTGAGGTGGAGGAAAGATCAGATGAAGTGGAGGAGCGATTAAATGAAGTGGATGAGGGAAGGATGAAATAGTGAAGCACAAATTCGGGGCCAAAACAGAATTAACCTTACTTTTTATTTACACCCGTGACAGTTAGAACTTCAAAGATCTATCTAAACAGGTAGATCTTTGAATTTGACTAAATTGTGAGTAAATTTGGCTCGAAAAGTTCTTGGACCCGAGTTTGAGTTAAAAATTCTTAATTTTTCAAAAAAAAAAATGAATAACAAGAAACTTCAAAGTTCTTAAAAACAGTTGTAAACCAAACCCTAGTTATCTCAGAAATACCCTAACCCTAGTTATCTCTTTCCTCCTTCAATCTCTCCCTCATCTCAGAAATACCCAAACCCTAGTTATCTCTTTCCTCCTTCAATCTCTCTCTATTGCCTATTCACTTCCTCCAATTCCTTGGATTCAACTATATCTTTGTGATAGTTTTTCATTAAGGTTTTGGGATAACCACAATCGTTTTGGTCCTGATTGAGCTGGATGATTTGTTGAAGAAATCAGAAACGATCTATGCATACAAAAGCTGGACGAAGGAGAATATCACCTTCTTTGTTTCGAAATCGTCCAAATTCAAATGAGCATATGTTCGAAAATAGATCTGATTTAGAGAAAAGAAAATTTTTCTATTGGTGTCAATAATGAAAGTAATAGTGGAGTAAAGAGAGAAAGATGGACAAGCTTACTATGGAGGATCTGGTTCAGAAAGTCATCTAATTTTCAAACTTGGTGTAGATTCCTTGTAATCCTCTAGGTGTCACTAATGGAAGTTATGGCGAAGTAGAGAGAGAAGGAGGAGTTAAAGCTTTACTATCGAGTTGTTGGCAGTGGCGGCTTCAAAAATTATTTTTAGAAGAGGCTAAATTGAAGAGACTTAAAATAAAATTTTATTAATTTTTTAGCTATGGTAAACAACTTTCATTAAAATTATATCTAACTTAACTTACATTACACCGTAAATTAACATTTTTCAAGTGATGAGAAAGAAATAACATAACCTAGTGATGACTCTCTATGACCCGACTATAGCTAATGTATTTTCAAACATATATATATATATATATATATATATATATATATATATATCAATATTATGTTAATATGTAATTTAGACTCTTGATTTTGGTTTCAAATTTATTTAAAATCCTACCTTTATGAGCTCATTATCAGTAAATTGTAGTAGCATACGATGATATAGTCTTCGTCGACTAATCATTCATATGAAACAAAAAGGAAACAAAACTAAAGACGATAATTGGATGTAAACTAAACTAAATTGATAAAATTGAACAATAATAAACCTCCTTTTAATATAAAGAAATTGTTAAAGTTCAAATATTTTATGAACTCATTTTGAGTACATAAAGTTATTTGATGCATGCATGAAACAAGATTAGCATGCATGAAACAAGATTTACAAAGGTCCAAAAGTTTGAACTACTACATTTAGAAAAACCTAATAATGAGGTATAAAAGAAAGAAAAACAAAAATTCGAATGAGATGGGACTTGATCGTAGGCCGTTGCAGTCTACAACCTACTACAAGACCACTCCATTAAGAAACTTAATTACTTAACTATAACCTCCCCTCGCCTCTATGTAGATCCGCCATTGGTTGTTGGTTCAGAAGGTCTCTTCCAATACCTTCAATCATGTCTGATTTCTAATGGGTTCACTTTGTTGATGTGTGTTTTAATTTTAATTTTATTTATATTCTATGTGGTGGTGGCGGCGGAGGGCGGTAGTCAATGGTCGGTGGTGGTGTTGTGGTAGTCGGTGAATCGGAGATGGAAATTCAGAAGTATATCTTTACTTATGTGAGGGTATATTTATCTTTTGATTATTTTTCAGATTGTGGTTTATATTTCAGACTTGTTTTAAAGTCTGAAAATAGTGGCCTTTATTCAGTCAATTCAAACTTCTAACTCATTCAAACAAAGCTTGAGATTTTGCTAAATAATAACAAATATCTAAAATATGACCTAATTCAGATTTCAGATCTAAAAATTAAAAAAACAAACACTAACTTAGTCTTATAACATTTTGACATGAATGGTGATTATTAATTTTTGTTACTTTCTACTCATTTTAGATATTATTTGGTCAAATAGACATTGGCTCTAGAGCCTACAACTAGAGCTCGCATAAGTCAAGACATGGGCCATTCATGTGTGGGGGAGGAGCCTTAGCATCATTTATAATGTCCCTTTTAATATGTTTCATTAATGAAGACGATACAAAGACGTCATGAGTTTCTGCTAAGGAGAATAAGAAGAATGAAATAGAAATATGAAAAACTCAAATGCAGATATGGTATTTCTTCATCGCCTTTTTCATTTCTTGTTCTTCATTTTCTTTTTATTGGGTTTTCTCTTGTGATTTATCATCTTCCTCGCCATTTACCCCAAAAAAAATTTTCATACATAATCATCCTTCGTGTACAAAATTGTTGGTGGAAATTCTAGTCCCTCCCTCAATCACTTATTTTCTGGCACAGGTGTCTCTTGTGTGTGTGTTTCGGTGGGGGATTATCTCCTAAACCAGGTTGCATGATCATATCTTCGGATCTAACAAGCAATATTCGACTTTATCAAGCTTTCTGCGTAACTGTTATTTCTCTCGGCCAAAGCAATGTTCAAGGTGCTGAACTCATTTTTGCACACCTCCATGTGGAGGGGTCAGGTAGCGGTAGGGGTGGAAAAAAGCCCGAGAATCTGAAACCCGACATGTTCACCCGAGTCTAATGACGCCCGTGGTCGCCCGAACCCTTTAGTGGGTATTACCCGCCCGACCCGATTAATTTTTATGGGCGGGCTCGGGTATAAAAGCTTGCCCGAGGTGCCGCCCAAGCCCGACCACGACAATTGCCCGACAATATAGTTCGAAATAGCTCGTCTATTTGCTATGCACAACCCTGATAAAACATTGTGCGCCTTCATTATAAGTCGTTGGATGATGTAACTTATGAGTACCTCTCACCCGTCAGATGTAGGGTTGGGACCTAAAAGGCATACATAAATAGGTTTCCAGCCAAAATCTTTCTTCCCTTTTTGATTTTTTAGGATTTAAGAAAGATAAAGACTATTCTATAGAGAGAGAAAGTAGATTCCAGAGAGATGATCCTAATGAGGGAGTGAGTATGTACTAATATGTGTGTGGTATATAGAGACTTATTTGTGTTTTCTATCTTCTCTTCTTGTGTTTTATATATTTTCTTTTCTTGGTTCTCTATAGATTCTAAAATAATTGAATCGTCATTTTGAAAGATCTTAAATGTTTATGTAAGATCTTCAAGTAAATATGGTAATTTGTTATAGATTAGAACTTTGTTATTAAGTTATTTAGAGATCTGGATTAGAAAAATAATTTTGTAGCTGAATATTTATATATATATTTTTCCAAAGCCCGAAACCCGATGACCCGTTACCCGAGTGGCCCGACTACTTTAACGGGCTTGGGCGGGCTTTGATCAACAAAACTTTACTATATACCCGCTCGACTACCCTAGTAGCCAAGGAAGAAACATACCTGACCCGCCCGAGCCCGATTCATTTTTACCCGTGGACGCCCATACCCGCCCGATTCCCACCCCTAGCGGAGTTGACTCGTATTCACCCTTCTGCTTACCGTCGTGAAAGAATTAAGGTGACTGGGACACTCACGCTGATCTACTACTCCAGGCGTAAAGTGAAAGAGCTACTTCGGGTCCACCACTCTGTTAAGTCTCATCAAAATCTTGCTCACACGAATTCAAAATTCTCACAGTATTGTGTAAATCATTCAGTTCATGAACTTCATCTCAAGTTCAGCTAGGGTTTCAAGAGCGAAACAGAGAGTTAGAGAGAGAAAGAGAGACGGTAGAATTCCGCGTTCTCAATCAACCTGTTGACAAAAGGTTTGATTTTCTAATTCACTTCCTATTGTTCGGTCTATTTGTTGAAATTGAATTTGAGTAATTCATGATGTTAGATAATAGTTTTTGTTATCATTTTCTGCTATTTGATACAAAAAGCTTCTAAATTTTTTCCTTTGAAACCCTAGGTTTGTGCTTCGTTATCTTTATTCGCTTTTGAATCCTTAATGATGCTTTTTAACGATTGTTAGGGTTTCAATAGCCGATTTATATCTCTATTGATTGAATAAGTAGGTTTTCAATGTTGTTATACACCAAATATATGATTTGATTAGATCTCTTTTTTTTTTTCAATAACGAATTGGAAGCTTTCAATTAGTTGCTATCAAATTTTCTTTTCAGATTTCTGATTTGGGGTTGGTCCTTCATCTATCTCAATGTATTTTATTGGTCTGAGTTTATGATTACGATCTTTAAGTTTTTCAGGTAAGGATTTGCTATGGAAATAGGATTGGTCTCTGTTCAATCCAATCCTAAATAATTTCAAGAAGAAACCATCTATTTTTTTAATTTTCTTATATAGTCATATTTATTGGTTGGTCTTTCCTCTAAGGCATCATGTCGACTTGAGTATATGGTCTCAAGCTCAGGGTTTGATTCTCCAATCCTAGGATTAGGGTTTATATATTGCTTTGCTCTAAAATTGTCTTGGGTTTTGTTTTCTCCTGCACGAAATTTTGATTTTGTTTTACCTAATCTGCTTTTGGTAAATATGTGGTTTTGTTATCTGTGATAATCTAGCAATGATTTAGATATTTCTTCAGGATATAAAAGCTGAAGAAATATAAGATGGTACTTATTCCGGTGTTCGCATAAATATCTTTACAGAATGGGAGGATTACTGAACCCCCCGTCTTTTGATAATGCGTTTACTGAAACCCCCACCTTTTATTAGTAATTACTAATACCCCGCCTTTCGTAGGTTTGACGGAATCCAGCCGTTAGTGGGAGAGAAAATACCAAAAGGCCCATTTACTAAATCCGGACCGATTGAGGAGATCAGAAAATTGGGGCGCCTTCGAAACAAAGCCTGGACGCTTATATCACTACAACCTTCTTCTCCCTTACCCACACGCGAATCAGACTACCTGTTCACTCGTGCAACCGGGATTTCTCTCTAACAAAACTCCATGAAACCAGCATCTCTCTCTAACGAAACTCGATAAACGAACCAGGTATTCTCCCTCTCTCTCTCTCTCTCCATTAGAACTACCCCATCGTTTTGCTGGTAATTCTCCCTTATTTTAGAGGTAAGTTTCAAAATGAAATTGTTAGTAAATGGTATTCTTTCGAACTTCCATTGACACAATCGCTAATTGATGAATAAAATTCTATTGATAATAGGATGTTCGAAGGAGTTCGTCAGTTGCTGCTGGGTTATCTGGGACGGTACATCAAAGATATTCAGAAAGAACAACTGAAGATCGGATTGTGGAACGGTATTCAATGTTTTACATTAGTTAGATTTTTATTCAATTCAACATCAATTGTGCTTTACAAGGAAAATTTTATTCACTTATGATCCTGTCAATCTCTCGGTATAATAAGCTTAGCATGTGTAGCTGCACGTGTGCTTATATACTCTAGTATACCAAGAGCACAAATTTAGTGGAGTTTGTGAGATCCCCTAGGTTTGAATTCAGCAGTGCAATAAAATGGGGTTGATCTGTCCATGTTTCTGATAAGATGAACAACTTAACTTGTATACTCATACTAACATTATATTCAACTTGTATGCCTCTGAGTTGAGCAATATCTTTCAACTTCTCTGAGCGCTTATGTTGGTTATTCTGTTTTACAGGAGAAGTATTATTGGAGAATGTGGAACTAATTCTTGAAGCTTTTGACTATCTTCAATTGCCTTTTGCAATAAAGCACGGTTCGGATTCAAGCTGATATTTATTTACTTTTTTCTTTGAAAATTTTGAATTAACATTAGAAGAAAAAAAATTTAGAAATGTTTAAATGAAAAAAGTATGATGTTACATCATTAAGTTCTTGCACTTAAGCACAAACTCGTTATGTCTTATCCTTCACCCAAGGGATTATCCTACTTCAATGACACAAAATCTTTGAAAGTTTTACCTTTTCTGTCCTTCCAAATATCCCATGGTAGGATGAGATACCACAATTATTTCTTCGCCATTTTAACTTTTAAGTTCCGCCACTGCTCAATAGTTTATGATTATATCTTGGGGATACACCAATAATTACCTAATGTAATTGTGAAGAAATCCCATAAGACTCTAGCCTGTCACAGTGAAGAAATAGGTGCTCCGCTGTCTCTTCCGAACTCCTGCTAATGCATCTATTCGGAATATCCCTTGTCTCTTAAGAGTGTCCATAGTTGGAACCTTATTTTTTAATGCAGCCCATGTCACAAAACTGACTCTTGGAGGGATCTTCCCTTCCAAGTGTTCTTGTGGATCTTCCCTTCCAGGTGAGTGTCCTAACTATCGAATTATGTGCTGAAACCAGATTGAATTTTTAGGGTTATAGAACATTTATTATAGAAGTCAAAATGTTAACATCACTATAGAAGAAGTCGAGGAGTTCTGTACCACTGGAACAGAACTCAAACTTGGGCCAAATACAAATCTTACACTGATTTTCTAGGAAATTAGGAGGCTTAACGTGCAAAACATAATATAATAACTTCTGTACATAGGTACCTCAGTTATAATATTTGTTTTTGAAAAGTTGTATTAATATTAATTGAGGACAAATACAAAGATTCTGGGGTAGCTATGTTATATCATCATAGCCTTGCAATTCCTGACAAAATTTGAAAATAATTTTGTTTTTGCACAATTCGAGTTTCTACTCCAATGAAATAGCAACCCTTTACATCTTCCACCTCTATTACCTTGTGAGGATTGGAGTCCTTCAAAATCTTCTATCCTTCCTTAAGCACCATATCACCAATGGGATCAGATTCCAAACATCCTTCCCTCTTTAGGGGACTGCATTCTACCCATTGCTGAATTTCTTGGTCGATTGATTTTGGAGGACACCACCTGTTGTGGAAGGCTGTAATGGAATAGCATCAAAGGTATGTAGCTGCTTCACAATGCAGCAGGAGATGGTCTAATTGTTTCTTCCTGCACATGGTGCATCTATTCACTACTCAAAAACCCCTGCCCTACAATTGTTCCACTGTTGGAAACATGTGAAGGCAGGGGTGCCCATGCCATAAAACTAACTCTGGGGGGGGGGGGGGGGGGGGGGATCAGTTTCTTCTATAAAAAGTCTTGGAACGGGCAGGTGATGACTTCTACTGATGTAATTATACTTTGATGGCAATGCTTGATAAAAAAAAGTCTTCGTTTTCTTCGACCATTCAAACTCTATCTATGCAAGTGAAACCAGGCCGAGTCAGCCGAGTGACTCGGGTTGGACTCAGGGGTAATCCGAGCTGAGCTTGGACTCAGGGGGGATCAGTTTCTTCCATAAAAAGTCTTGGAACGGGCAGGTGATGACTTCTACTGATGTAATTATACTTTAATGGCAATTCTTGATAAAAAAAAGTGTTTTCTTCGACCATTCAAACTCTATCTATGCAAGTGAAACCAGGCCGAGTCAGCCGAGTGACTCGGGTTGGACTCAGGGGTAATCGGAGCTGAGCTTGGCCGGGTTCCTAAGTCTAGGGGTTTCCCGCAGTGACTCGTGTGACTCGGCTGACTCGTGTGACTCGGAAATTCGGGTCAGACCCGAAATTTTAAGAGTATTTTCGAATTAAAATCCGACTTGATGCATATTATATGTAATTGCTATTCGTAAATTCTTGAAATATGTAAAGACAACTACAATTTTGGAAACTACTAGTCCTTGTGGAATAGTATTATCCCTCCTAGAGTCAGTTTTTGGTCTGGGCAGTAGTCTTGGGTAAGCTCCCAACGGTAGACAATCTCCAAAAGAGAGGGATGCTTATGCCCAATAGATGCGATAGGTGCTGCCTAGCCGAAGAGACTATCAGCCATTTGTTCATCCATTGTGGGGAAGTTTCGAAATTTTGGCGTTTCTTCCTTGGGACGGTTAACTTAGCTTGGTGTGCCCCATCCTCCATTTCGCAAGCTCTGGAGCAATGGGGAGCTGCCCCAGTTAAGAAGTCGAAGAGAGAGTCATGGGGCCTAGTCCGTGTGGCTATTTGCTGGTCAATTTGGAAGGCCAGAAATGATGGAATCTTTAGAGACTCAAGGGCGAGCTTTAAAGTGGAGAGGGAGGATGTGTTAGGTCTGTTATTTGCTTGGAGTAGACACTTAGGTTGGGCGAGATTGTACTCTTATTTTGATTTTGTGTAGCATTAGGGGAGCATCATTAGGTAAGATGTACTAGTCGTGCTCCCCTCTTTGTGAATTCTCGTGTTCTCTTTCTTTCTATACATTCAATCAAATTTTCAAAAAAAAAAAGTATTTAGAAATAACAAAACACCAAAAGATATTAAATGTATTTAGAGATAACGAAATACTAGACGATCTTTAAGAATCTATTTAATAGAAAGCTTAACTACTAATTATGATAGATATTTAATGTATTTAGAGATAACAAAATACCCAAAGATCTTTAAGAATCTTTATAATAAAAAGTTTGTAAATACTAGTTATAGTAGAGATTCAATGTATTTAGAAAGAACAGAATACCAAAAGACGTTAAGAATTTTTGTAATAGAAAGTATGAAACAGTTATACTAGATATTCAATTTATTTAGAAATAAAAAATTCTAAATTTGAATTACGTGCATAGAATTAAGATAAGAAATGGCTATACGTCGTGATATAGTAAAAATCAGAATTTTTCTCACTTACACTCGCCGTGTAAATAAATGTTTTTACTCGATGCGGTTTTGTTTGACAATGCGAGGCGGTAAAGTGGCGTAGCTTCAATCTTATATATTTTAATATAAACATAGTAGTTTCTTCTATTAATAGTATATAATTAAGCTTCCTTAATATCTTGGCTTTGGCCTGACTCGAACACGGTCCTTGGTCGATCCTGAGCCGAGTCTGAGTTTGATAGATTAAAATTCTGGTTGGAAACTCGAAAAATAGAAGATCTGTTCAGATTAACCTTAAGGCCCGACGCAAGCTCATACTAGGTTCGGATATATATAAGCTTCCTTAACAGCCTATTGTCTTCTTCAACAACGAACAAGGTGTCATTTGCGAAGTGCAAATGATTCACCAGAATACCAGCGAATTTAGTTATGAATCCCTTTAACTAATTCATCTCTTTCGCCTAATTCATACAATAACTAAGGACCTCAATCTTTTTTTGAAAGATTTGAATGAATTAAAAAGATAACTATGTACCATGAGAAAGGGGGGAGGCTTTGATATTACAAAAATTTCACTCTATCCATGCCTCCCAATTCACAACTACATGTAGAAAGGGCACGTTTTTCATAGAATCCAAAATCTTAGTCTACAAGAAATCGTTCCTATCTTTCCAAATGTTCCAAATTATGGCAGATGGGATTAGTTTCCATATATCTCTTCTATTTTTCCTCTTCCATAGGACCTTAAATTATTATTATTTCAAAGTTTCATAAAAAGGGTTATAAAGCACACCTGATTTTGTAATACCCATATTTTTTTTACTCTTGGTTTGGTTTGCGCCCTTAACATTTTGTATTTAGTGTGAAGTCCAAACTCCAAACTTGTGTTATAACCTCAAAAGGGATTTTATAAGATCACCCAAAAGTGTGTACTTACAGTCACACACAAACTCTATTAAAGGTATTATTTGACATCATTATCAGTTACACTCCTAACTACATAATTTAAGAATTATTGCATGTTATCTGTTTCAGTATTTGCGTCCTATTGTTTCCCCACTTTAACTTGTAAATATATTATAGGCAGCGTTGGGAGGTTGAGCATAAAAATTCCTTGGAAAAAGCTTGGATGGGAGCCAATTATAATTGTTTTAGAGGATGTCTTGATCCGTGCTTGCCAGCGAAATGAAGATGAGGTAAATTTAACAAACTTATGCTTTCTGTGAATCAAATTCCGCTTTTGTATGATCACCTCATGTTTTATAGGAGAGAGAAAAGGTTCCGACTTCTATGAGATACTAATTACCTAGTTTTGCTTCTTTTTCAGTGGAGCTTCGATTTAGTGGAAAAAAGAGAATTTGCTGCTAAAAGAGCCAAACTTGCTGCAGCAGAGCTAGCAAAATTATCGAGACGTGTATGCAGTAAGTTAGTTGTGAACTTTGTCCTTAAAAAGAAAATTAGTGTCAAATTCTCAACCAACAAGTTTAACTAGCAAGAATCAGAAGTATTCGTTTGTTTCCTATAGGGCTTGCCGTTCACTCTTATTTGAGTTACTCTTTTCGTGATAATGGGTTTCTCACAAGAGAACTAAAAGAGACTTTTGGATGATATGTGGGTCGATTTGGAAAGCTAGGAAGGAAGACATTTTTAAAGACTCTTCCAATAGTTTGGTCGTGGTAGTGGAAGATGTCCTAGGCTTACTTTTTCATTGGAGTAGAAACATTGGGTGGGCCAATAGTTTCTCGTATTTTGATTTCATTTCTAGTTGGGAGGATGTCATGAAGTAATCTTCGCTATGTGAATCCACCAATTTTCTGTACATTCCTCCTCTTTTCTAATTAACTCAAACTTTTTCAAAAAAAAATTACTCTTTTCGTTGAAAATAGTGACCTTCTGGGCCTCTCCAAAGATCCCAAGGGAGGCTAAGGAAGAAAATACTTTTATCCGAGTGCTTCTTTGGAACACATTCCTGGAAGGAATGTGAACTTATGATAGGTCCGAGGAAGCAAGCCGTTTTGTAACATTCTGCCTAAGGATTTCTCCAATGATCATTTTAGTTGAACGAAGTCCCCTGAACAACTAAAATATGATGCATATGTGTCTGAAATACTAAATTAAGTTCGAGTAGTGGAGTTATGTTCTTTTGCCTGAGTGTAAGCACATTGATACCATAACGGACTCTTTCGGGGAGGTTTAAATGTGAATTTGAGATGCGAGAGTCCAACTTATACACAACCTGATATTTCGACATAATCCCTTTTACTTTAGAACTCCAGACGGTAAATCCTGTATCAAGCAACTAGTATTTGGAGAGTATATACTTGATTAAGCTAAATCAAATGCAGCTCTATAGTTCTTTGAGACGATATTGTCAATCTCTGAAATATTACTTATTCTGCAGCCTGTTCCAGTTTATAGTTTTCATATCTCGCGTTTTTTTTTTCTATTCACTGCTTGTGGCTGTTATATATGTAACCTGTTTACCCTCCCTGGTTGTTGTTTATCATTTGAATATATTATAATGTAGCCTCACTTATCCAACCGGTCTGCGTATTTCTTTTATTCCGATTCTTCACTCTAGTTTTCTTTTTGCAGATAACCAGACAGGACAATCATTTATTTCATACATCACTGCCAAGGTGACTGACATCACTTTTACTAAGATCCGTTCTATTGTGAACCTAACTCTATCATGCTTAAATGTGTAGCACAGTAGCAGGACAGCTACTGTGTTTCTTTTAAGTGTGAGGGTTTAGGGTTTGATCTCCTTTTGGTGGCTTTGGTCAACTTAGAGATACTGAATCTTCCTTTCGTTAATTGGTTACTTTAACTTTTATCAGTTTTCTCATTTGCTGTTGTTTTTCTGTTGACAGATTCTTGATGGTATCCAATTGTCCATCAGAAATGTCCACATCATTTATACTGATCAGCAGTTTAACTCGGTAATTTGGTTGCCCATGTGGCTCGAGTTTTATGTTATGGGGTTCTCCTGCACTGTCTTTTTCCTCAAAATGTCATATTTTATAGGCTTACCCTCTAATTTTTTTGTACAATTTTGAGTCCCTGCAGCTAACATTTCGATTGTTTTTGGATGCTAATTTGCAATATCTGATCATGTGCTGCATTTCTCATTGCATTTCTTGTATACTACGGATTCAAATCAATAAGACAGACCTTTTTAGTCTTCATTACTGCCCCATTGTCTTTCTGCGAATTGAATAAAATTCTACTTAGGATCCAACTAATGACCCCTATTAATGTCGGATATGGCTTTGCTTGTCTCCAAATGCCTACAAGTAGATCAACCTTGAATGTTTCATCTATAGGTAAGGTCCTAATCTAGGCCACTTGTGCCCCCATCGCCATGCTCACTTGATCTTCGGTTTGAAAGGGATCTGTACACTTTGTATTCATGGTAATCTTGTAGGAAATATTACTTATTTTTTCTTATTTAAACTATAATTTGTTACTTATAAGGGATTATTTCTAAGCTCATCCATGGAAAAGCCTTGTACTGTTTGAATAGAAACCGCTTCAGTTCGAGTAGAATTTTTGGTGCCTCGTAGGAGGTTATTATATCAAAATAGGCTACATATGATTTTGATTTTGCAGTGGAATGGCCTAAGAAATTCTTAGGTTGTACTTGTATTTGGCGCTGGACATATTATGGTCTCGTTGGAATTGGTCATCTGTTCTGCCAACATATATCAACTTTTATGTTTGTATTGGCCTCTTTTAGTTTGATTGCATTGTGAAAGTGATATTCATGTTATCTAAAGTTGTCATTCATATGTTTCTGGCTGTGGCATTTCCCGTGGACAATTGTTGTTCTTCAGTTTCCTTTGTAGTCATTCTAGGCTCTTTTGGTCATAAATATTTGAAAACTGATTGTTCACCTTCATCTAATATTCTGCAGGGACAGTTTGTATTCGGTATCAGGTTTTCGAGTCTGACAGTGATGAATCAGAATTATATCGGGTACCTCAAAATTTTCTAATTTCAGAAATATCTATAATTGAACTTCTGAGGGATTTTCATAGTATTGCTGTTAGTTAGCGAATCACAACTCTCTTTTCTGCCCAGACGATTATGCTTTTTTTTTTGAAATATTTGAATGAATTAAAAGAAAAAAAACGTTGTACAAAAGGGGGAGGCTCAAGATACAATAGACTCACGACATCCAAGCCTCCAACATCTTGAAATTTTGAATTAATATTTATTACGGGAGCATTACGAAAGACAAACAGCAAAAATGTTATATCATCATAGCCTCCCAATTGTTTGCAAATCTCCATATCACTACTATTTTTGACTGGGCTCCTCGTGTTGCTTTTGACTACATCATTTACCTGAAGAGATGTGCTTATCTGTTGTATCATAATGTCGGAATTCAGTCATATGACATCCTCTAGTTTACAGGACGTCCCTTGCGAAACTTAGAGGTGGTCAAGTTAGCAAGATGTTGGAGATTTCAGGTTTAGGAGTATATTGTAGCTCATCCGAAGGAGCATCACATTTGATACGAACTGATGATGTTCATGATCCAAAATTTTTGAGTGATGATGCAAGAATCGGAAGCGATAAGTATGGCTATTTAATGGCCCCTTTCGACGTGGCTGTATCACTTGTGGTAAGTAAGTTTCTTTAAGCCCTTAAGCATATCGTACATATAGTTTACAGTTTTAGTTGCCTGCTGTAATTTCTTGACAGGCGCATGGTAACACATTTTGAAATATTTCGATGTTGCGAAAATATTTTTATTTTTTTAAAATAATTTTATCAAATTAAGAAGGAAGAGATTCGAATTTACAAAAGCTCCTAGAGGCTAAGCAAGAAAAAAAGTACAAGAATAACATAAAAGAATCCCAGTTTTCCACTAGATCCGTAAAAGATTTTACCTTAGCCCAGGCAAGATTTCTACTCCAATGGAAAATGAGGTGTTTTGCCGAGAAGAAGATTTACTCAGTCGAGACACTATTGTCAGACAAGATGACTTCATTCCTGCATTTCCAGGTAGCCCAGATGGTGGCTTTAGGAATCATGTTTAGCATTTTCTTTTTTTGTTTATTGCCTTCGATCCCCCCTCCCCCCCAAGCGAGCAATAAGTTTGGGATTGAAGAAGGGTTTCCCACGAAATTCCAATGCTAGATAAGAATAACTGCCAAACCTTGATGGTAATTGAGCAAGAGATAAACAGATGTGGAACTGATCCTCATCCTCACCACACAGAGGACTTCTATTGTGAAAATATTTTGGTTTTGGTGGCGACCAAAGCATAATTCTACATATAATGCTATTTCAATTTATTGAGATTTTTTTACCCTATCGAGATGATAGTTTTAAGGGGTGAACAAAATGTATCGATTTTGCTAGTAATAAATGACTTAGAATATTTCCTGTAACAAGCTTTTACATTCATATACGGCTCGTATCAAGCAAAATGCCCTTATTTTTAATTAGCATGTATCTCGATTATTGTTTGGTAACATGCTTTCTATGTTTTTCTTATTCTTTCTAAAGATCAGCAAACATATCCATGATATTTCCTACATTTACACAACACTTCCATGAACGAATTTGTAATTATGTCCAGGCGGGCTGAACTTTTACATTATCGAGACTCTAAATTTATACATTGGGTACAAAATGCGTTTTTATTGATTAGGAGCTAGTAGTTTGATGCACAATATTTACAACTCTGTACTTTACCATGGAGTTGCGTTTCGTTGCTCTTTAACTGAAATTCAAACATTGTAAATAATTTGAAAACAACTCAACTGAACATCTTAACATGGTTGCTTATTAGATTTGAGTTTCGAGTTATTGAAACATACCTGCAGTAAAGGGGAAGAAGGTTCCGTCTCATTCTGGACTTCTGGTTAATTGGAAACAGTCTAATCCTTATCTAAACGTTAAATAGATAATGTAGAAGTAAACAAAATTAAATCTGCCTCACACATTTTTACTGTAGAAAATGGTCGAAAATGCTTAATGTGGTATAATTGGATAAAAGAAAGAAGAAAGAGAGGAGAAGAAAACCTATCTAAATGACGAAGTCTTTTGTTGATTTCTTCTTTCTCCTAATGTACCTAGAGAAAAGATTAAAACTGTAAATATAGACCTGAAAGAAATTTCCCCGAAGAACTAAAGCAGACGCGGGAAAGAGGAGTCACATAAAGCTTGAATCCCTAATTGATACTTTGAAGGTATTTCTTGGTGTCTAACACTAGGAATGAGATTTTGGTTCAGGTGGAAATGTTGGTAAACATTGAAATGGAAACATTATTTTTTTGAAGTATTGAAATGAAAACGTTTAGGTCATTTGATCGAAATTATTCAAAATTGAGTTCCTTGACAAGCTATTGTTAGGAGAAACTCAGATAAATGCTCTTGACAACCTTAGAAGACGTGGAATGATCCTCCCTAGTAGGTGTATTTGCTGTAAACATCATGAAGAATCGACGAAGCATCTATTCCTACACTGCAGTGTAGCCACCAATCTATCGTACTATTTTGTCAAGGCCTCTGGGACACAATTGTGTATACCTAGAACACTACTGGAGGTCTTAGAGCAGTGGAAAAGGATGGGACTAAGGAAGCCCAAAAAAGAGCTTTGGGACCTCATCCTAAACGCAATAGTCTGGTCTATTTGGAAGTTTAGAAACCATAGGACATTTAAAGAGTGCAATGAATACAGTAGCTTAGAGGTTGAGGACATCCAAGGACTCTTATTCCATTGGAGTAGAAATATGTACTGGGCTGAGAGCCTACATGGATTTTATCTTGACTTGGAAGGAGCTTATGAAGTATCATGTAACTTTTAAGCTCCTCAGTCTTAGTGTACTGTTTTTCCCTCATTTTAAAATAAAGATAAATTCAAAAGTTAAAAAAAAAACTCAATTAATTTCGGGTTCGATGGAAATTTCGTTAGGCATGGAAGTATCATGTAATTTTTAAGTTTCGCAGTCTTAGTGTACTGTTTTTCCCTCATTTTAAAATAAAGATAAATTCAAAGTTTTCAAAAGAAAAGAGAAACGCAGTTAGATCTCGGGGAGGTAAGCTTACACTCATTAAATCTGTTCTATCAGCTCTACCTCTCTACTTCCTGTCACTATTTAGCATTCCCTGCTCGGTTCTCAAGATCTTGGACAGGAAGATGTGTGATTTCATGTGGGATGACTTAGAAGGCTCTAAGAGAATACATTGGGTGGCTTGGGACCTAATTTGCAGAGATATGGAAGAAGGGGGTTTAGGTATAAAGAACCTCAAGGACATGAACAAAGCCCTGCTATCGAAATGGCTTTGGAGGCTAGCCAAGGAGGATACAGCTCTATGGAGGACCATCATCATAGAAAAATATGGGCTGGTGCAAGGGGGTTGGGGTCATAAACATATCAAATCGTCATATGGCTGTGGGGTATGGAAAGGCGTTGTTGGGGTGGCAAAGGAGTTCGATAAAATCACTAAAGGGAAGCTAGGAGATGGTCGCCTCATTTTTTTTTTGAAAATTTGAATTAATATTAAAACAAAAAGACTATACAAGGATGGACTGAACTGAATTTCTCACGAAATCCATGCCTCCCAATTACAAACTACATCATGAAAAGAAGCATGACAATACTTCGGTGAACCCTTGACCCAACCTAATATACATGCTTTGACATCTTCCACATCTAGGTTAGAGTTAATATTAGCGTCCTTGAATATCTTGTTATTCCGGTCCTTCCAAATGCACCAAAAGATCGCTCCTGGTACGAGATTCCAAATCTCCCTCTTGGACTTGGGTTTCGGAACCTCTTCCCACTGTTCTAAACACATACCCGGGGAACTAGGCATGCACCAATGGATCTTCAGCGAACCCAAAAAATTGGGAGGCATGCACCAAAAGATGGTCGCCTCATTAGGTTCTGGCATGACACTTGGTGTTTACATGAACCCCTCAAAGTGAGATATCTAGCTATATATCGCATTGCTGTCTCCATAGGATCCACAGTGCATGATATGTATGATCGGGTCCATGATACTTGGGTCATCAAGACTAGGAGGAACCTTAATGACTGGGAAATTGAGAGCTATGCAAATTTGATGGATCTGCTTGATAAGTACAGACCGAGTAACGAGGGCGACACCAAGGTCTGGATTATAGAAGACGAGAAGGACTTGACGGTGAAGAACTGCTACAGCAGGTTCATAGCGAAGGGATCAATCGATAAAGAGCTAGTAAACTTCAAAGGACTGTGGTCTAGTTATATACCTCCGAGAGTGAGCTTTGTTCTATGGGCGGCCACCTTGGGAAAGTTACCAACTATGGATATTTTGCAGAGGCGAGGCATGATTTTAACCAATTGGTGTGCGAGATGCAAATCGAGTGGGGAGTCTATTAGCCACTTGTTTATACATTGTGAGGAGGCTAGAAGGATTTGGGTGTTCTTTATCCAGGCAGCGAGAGTTCAGTGGTGCTCTCCTTCCTCGCTTCCCAACTTGCTAATCCAATGGAGGAAAATACCTCACAGGAAGCTTAGGAGAGATGTGTGGATGTTAATCCCTGTAGCAATTTGCTGGTCCATTTGGATCGCTAGGAACTTAGGTATCTTTAATGATTCTCCTAGGAAATTAGTGGTCGAAGTGGAGGACGTCCTTGGTCTTCTCTTCCATTGGAGTAGAAACATGAGTTGGGCGAAGAGCCTGTCTTACTTAGACTTTATTTCTAATTGGGAGGTTATCATGAAGTAACATCTTCAGGTGTGATACAACCAATTCTTTTGTACATTCTCTTTCTCCCTATATATTAATTCAAACTTTTCAAAAAAAAAAAAATTTCGGTTTCGATGGAAATTTCGTTAGGCATGGAAATAGAAATATTTCGGTCACTTCGACCGGAATATTTCGAAATTTAATTCCTTGGTCTAACAAAGGACATACATTAATGTAACTGAACAATTTAAAACCAAAAGAAGTTGCAACGATAAAATCTCTACTAAAGTTCGAAAACTGAGTAGCGTCACTTGTGTAGGTTAACAGGTCTGGGAAGCTTGAGAATGGTGATCCACAGTATTCTGTCAGTGCTGAATTAACTTCCCTGGTTGGTACTTTAACAATACCAAGTCAATTCATGTTGCATGAATTTGGAGCCCACAAAAGTCATCGTTCCATTGATCAGTTATTTTCGAACATTTCCAGCTCATAATTACTGTGAGTCGTACTTTTTTTGTGCCATTAATAGAGTTAATGTGTGTCCTGTGAAACTTGAATAGGTGATCCAATTGAATGAAATTCAGTTCAAACAGATCCTGGCTCTTTCAGATTGTCTATGCACATCTCAATTGAGAGAAAAGTAAGTTGGGAATCTATGATTATTATTATTATTATTAATATATACCCAATGTTGTATCCATCATCTTCATTTTCATTAGAGCTGGATATTTTAGGTTTACATGGTCAAAATTTATACTCACATAGCTCTGCAAACTTCGCTTTTTCGAGAATCTGCAAAATACCATTAGACATGTTGAAAAGGCTATAGAACTTGCGACTGTTCTTTTTTGCACTCGTTGGATAAATATTATTCTGCAAAAAGATTCAATATTAGAACATTCTCTTCCATAATCGGGATGGTTAGGCCAACCACTCCTTGATCCTCTTCTACATGTTGGGGCATTTCTGACGGGAAAAGATATTGTCTCGATTCTCAATTATAACCTATTTCAACAAATAATATTGATCTTCCCTTACCTACCAAGTAGTAGTTTCAAAAGCAAGATCGTACTTTTTATTCTGTGTATATTGCGGGCCCTTGGCATCTCCTTCAGGGATCAGGTAACAGTTAAGGCTCACTTGTATGTTTTTCTTTGGTGTTTGGTTTCAAAGGTTAAAAGTTCCAATCGTTATGATTATGTGTTTGTATTTTCTGCGAGAGATACTCATGATTGGGAATTGAAGTATTTAACCAATCAATTTAAGTGTTCCTAATGCACAAATCTCAAAATCTCGTTGGTGTAAAGTTTCCTAAGTTGCAGGGGGTCTCTGCCATTTAACAATGTGAATTCTCAAATTGAATGTAGAATAATGGGATATGAGAATGATACCGTCCTATCATTTTGTTTCATTATGCTGGATATCTAAGGGATGGTTTCATGAACCTATGCAACCTATTGGTCTCTTGGGTCATTATTGAATCCATGCTTTGTTGTGCTAATGATGTACCATTGGCTCGGGAAACTGCTTCGACTAGATCCCAGCCTCCATTGGGAGCCAGCCGGGTTTGAAATTGACCTTTATGTAACCATTTAATTATCTTTTACAGATATAAGCTTCGTATTCTTATTCTTCTACTTACCTTCATATCTTATTATCTTTGTAAAACTTTAACCTACAAAAAATAAATGAAAAATTAAATGCTGTGGGCAGTGGACTTGAGTGGAGCTCTTAAAACTCAGCTCTCGCCAAGTCTGCTTGCAAATTGCAAACTACTCGGTTTTTTTTTAATATTGCTCACTATATGAGCACTAGAAGAACAGTGCTGCGTTTGCTTACTGATTTACATATTGCTACATATTCTCTTCTATACTGAAGTTTTTTGTGTTTTTATTATGTTTAACTTGGTGATTTATTTCCTTTTTCTTTCTTGGCATGCTGCAATTGTATCTTGATGTCATTGTCAGCTCAATGACGACTATTTGTGTGTTGCAACTCATGTTCCTGCTTTTCTTAAAGTTTTCACTGGTTTACTTGAGCTAACCAGGATGAATCTTATCTCGTAGGGGCTGGCTAAGTGAGATATGGGTAAAGCTGAATTGCTAAATTTACTCTCTTTCCTTTGAATGTCATAGGTATGGGCGCTATCGTCCTTCATGTGAATCCTTATTGAGAAAACCGAAGGGCTGGGAAAGGATGTGGTGGCACTACGCTCAAGAATCTATCTTATCAGATACTCGTAAAAAATTAAGGAAGAGTTCCTGGAAACATCTTGGCTGGCGAATGTTAGTTACCACTGCTCTGTAGTCTATGTGGTTATGATCACATGTTTGAACATGTGTACGGTTTGTTATTGAGATTTTTATCTGTTCTTTGAAAGTTCAAAAATATCTGCTCTCTTTCTCTCTACATCTTGAGTAGATAGTAAGTCATTTATTCTTGAATGTGACAAGTGCACCCTTTTTGAGACCCTGATGGGTAAGAGAATCTCTATGCAAGAAGTACTGCAGTTTTGCTGTTTTTCCTTTATGTGATTATTGTTTCTGGAAAAATGGTGGAAGATGCTTATGCCAGAAAAAACCCCCTTGAAGCAAGGTGGTCACTTTAAGGCTTCAGCCTATACCAAAACATCAGTTGTGTTTTATAAAAAGAAAAAAAAAATCAGTTGTGAACTTCCAAATATCACTAGGGATTAAAAGTTGGTTATAGCATAGAAAAGTTCTCATACTTCTGTATGTGAACTTGATTTAACATTGGTTAGCAACTATACTATATTTCATTCTATTGCTGGCTAGTCATGTTACCTTGAAAAACCTTTTTTTCTCTTGAATAATTTGATTTATTGAACTCTTCTGAACTGCAGAAGCTACCGCCGGAAATATGTTCAGTTATATAAAAGAAAGCTTGATTTTCTTCATCAAGAACAGGTAATTTAGTTATTGTACTATTAATACTTGACAATCATGACCAAACATTTAAACCTTATTTTATTTCTTCTATTACTTCTAAATTCTTTCTCTTCATATTTTAGGCTGCCCTATTTATTAGTTCCTGATGTGTATGTCCAACTGTAGTGCTGATACCAGTTTCTTGTCTGAACGATTGAGATATATTAGGCTTTTCATATAGTGCAGGATCTGAATATTCAGACTTTCGTTTGTTTATGGATTTACAAGCAGCATTTAGATACTTTTCATTAACTTGTTTGATACAGATAATTATCATAGGTAAAATGATTTTGCGAGTTAATATCCGAATATTAGATAATTACTGTTGTATTTTTTCACTTGTGAAACTTAGCCCGTACATGAAGATATTCTTCGGGAATTGGAGCTCATGGAGAAAGAAACTGACATAGATGATATCTTGAATTATAGATCTATTGCAGAGCGGGACTTGCAGGTATGAACAATATTGTAAGAAGGTTGATGATTAATAAATAATAATTGATTCGTTTTTTAAGAGATTCAGTTATTTCCTCTTGGATCCTTATTTCGTATCCCACTAAGCACTCGGGATGTAATAACATATGGCATTGAATGTTGAAAATGTTTACAATGTGGAGTGGTGTATTCTTTAACACGTTTGCAGGAGCTTCTATTGAGCTCCAAGTCTCCCAGCATGGGACAAAGTGGTGGTGATAGTCTTGTTGAGAAGCATCAACCAGATGAGGAGTCATTAGGTAGATCTCGCGGGTGGGCAAATTGGTTGTTTCTTGGCATGCTTGGTGCTGGAGAAACAGTGGATTCTAGCCAGTTCTCTGGTGTTGTTTCAGATGAAGTCGTAAAGGTATGCCACTAATTGTTGGGAAAATATTGCTTTTAGAACTTTTAGTAATAATGCTCTGTTGTACAGGATATTTATGAGGCAACAGAGTTCAATCCAGTTCCTTCACTTGATGGGGGTTTTTGTACGAAAAATAGAATCTTGTCTTCGGTCAAGTTTAATGTTCGGCAAATTACTGCAACACTCAGAAGCAAGTACGTGTAGCCTGCTTATGAAACTTTTCTTTGGCTACTTCTCTCTATACTGAAGTTATTGTTTGTAATTGAATAGTATGAACTTGCTTACGTCCAGTGGTTGTCTTACTTCTCTATCCTTACCAAGCCTTATAAAAGAAAAAGAAATGAGTTGCGTCCTTAAGCTTGTGAAAAAAAGACTGGTCAAAGAAGATGACACTTTATTCACTATTGCCTCCCAAATCCCAATTGAATACGAAGTCTGAGATTGAAGCTTGGATCTTCTTCCTCTGAATTCTACTCCAACGATATGAAGCGTCCCTTTGATTGAAACGATTGCATCTTCTGTAGTCACATTTTTCTCCTCAGTGATTCTATCATTCCTTTCTTTTCCATAAGTTCCGAAAAATCATCACTGGGGTAAATCTCCAACTATTCCATGCAGTGCTTTAATTTTATTTATACACAAATGATTCTTTTAGGGAATTGACAAAGAAACCCCAAATCTTGTTAACAAACTGGTAGGTGCTGAGAGAGAGAGAGAGTCGAGTTGGTCAGACTTAGGGGGCAGTTTAGGAAGATGAAGAAAAGGAAGAATTTGTGGAATAAGATTCCGGCAACCCCAAATCTTGTAATGTTGCTGCAGATATTTGAAGTTATTTTCTGAAGGCTGCAAACGCAAGTTGGTGCTAAGCGAGGCACATTCAAGACTCACTCGAACAGTGGGAGCAGCCTAGGAAAAAGAAGAAAAGGAAGAATCTGTGGAATATGATTCCGGCAACCATAATACGGTGCATTTGGAAAGATAGTAAATTTTTTAAAGAATCCATTGTGGACTAAATCCTGAAGAAGGGCGAGATTAAAGGGATGTTATACCGTTGGAGTAGGAGAATGACGTCTGTTATGGTTATATCAATCAAGTTTTTTTTGGAAAGATAGTAAATTTTAATTCCCCTTGTCAATTTTTTTCCCTATATATTCAATCAAGTTTCAAAAAAAGAAAAAAAATTCAATAAAGGGGCATTAAAATTTCTGGTCTGGAACCCAAGGTCACTTTCTTGTGATTTGTGTTTTAAGTTGTAATTCCTTCTTTAACTACATACAAACATGATATTCTCTCTGCAATTCTTAGTTGTGCCCGTATTATTAATTAATCTATCAATTCAACTCTATTTCGTTTTCCTCCTTTCAGGTTGTATGATAGGGAAATCGTTCAGATGAGTTTTCAGCAAGTAGTTGTTGAGTGTAAACATTGGGAGGAGTCTTGCTTTATTCATCTATTGGTTAATGCGTTGGATATAGTGGACTCATATGGAACGAAAGCCATTCTTCACACTGGAAAGGTTTTGTGTATCTTATGAATATTTCATATTTTTGCGAGTTAGGAAGTTAGAGCTTTGAAATGGTATATCTCGTCATTGTCTTTACTCTTAGGCTCTTAGCATATGTTCGTTATAGTATGGACCAGATTCATGCTTAGGTTTCAGTGTGTGGGCAGTGTAAATGGGCATGGCATGCATATATGAGATCAATTAATTCGTTAACTTAGACAAGTAAGACAAAAATAGTGCTGATTTCATGCATAAAAATGTAGAATATTAGTAAGGTATCGGTGCAAGCCTAGGTTGTAGATATGGAAGGAGAACAATGTGGAGCAAACAAGAAAATCAATAGTTGGCATGTTATATCAAACACCAAATAAGTGGACAAATAGATATATTAATCAAATTGGATTCAGATAACATTCAATAGGTCTTAACAACCAAAACTGTCTTCCGCAACAACTAAACTCCTAAACGTCAACAACTTCAAAGCAAGCACTTAACAAAATGGTTTAGCAAGCCAGAGAAATCTGAGAGAAGATTTAAGAGGTGAAAGGAGTGAGCAAGTTCATGGAGAATGAGGAGAAAGGGAGAAGCGCGAGGAAATTCAGACAAGAGAATTTGAGAGAAGAGAAACAGAACTTCGGCGAAATAAATATACCTAGAGAAGAGGAAGATACCTAAGCTATAAACTCGGAGGTATTGGCTCGAGCTCGGGAAGACCTCAAGCCGATCCATAGCCGAACCACCGAGTTGGGTTTGAGCAAGTAACTCGGCGGACTCACCCGAGTCCTACTCCTACCTAGCCGACTTGCTGAGTGGGCTGGGGCAATTTTGATGCTTTTTCTCTATGTTATTTTAAAATCACATCTACTTCATGGTTTTTCTTCTCCCCTATCTCTTTAAAATATTTTCTGCCATGTGTTTTGATTGATTGAAACCCAATTTTCTTGAAAGGATTTTGGAGCACTTCCGAATGTCTGGGAACACTGTGAAATAATATGTGAAGTCATAAATAGTAGTCTGACACCTATCTTATTCAAGTCACTAATGAAACCAGAGTCATGCCATTTTTGAGTAGGAATCATTATATTTTAGGTGATATCATTTGTTGATCCGTAAATCTGTCTCACGGGGCCGAACCTTCACGTGTTTCCTTAACAATGTTTATATACTTACTATTATTATTATTTTTTGAATAATTTGATTGAAAGAAGAGGGAAAGAATATAGAAACCCCAAGGGGCTACAAAGGAATCAGGACTTTATATACTTACTATCATGTAATGCTTCTTTTGGACTTTCCAAAATCCAAATAATTGCTTTTCTGCAGTAGGATCGTAAATGTAGAATTATCTTTGAAAAATATGGATTGAACATTACGTCTATTTTGTTCAATGATGTTTTGCTTATACTTCTATGAGCAATCATCTTCATCTCCACGTGATAGTGTCATGACTCTTAGATCGTCTAGTAAAATTTTTCTTTCTGAACTGAACATGTGGTCGAGTTGTGGCATAAAGTCTGCCTTTTCTGCTGGCGTCAAAATGGTAGTGCGAGATTCCCCTTACTATTATTTTAATTGATGCAGGCTTCCACTGATCATACTTTGTTGACTAAAAACCAACCATGTGTTAGTGTTCAAGTTGATTCATCTCCAATAAACAGTGATACAGAACTTTCAATAAAGGTACGAGTTAGAGTTACTAACGACATCACCCATGAAATCCTCTTGAAGTACGAAGCCTAAGTACTTATCATGTAACTTGTGTGCCAACAGGTTGTGCTTCAACCGTTTGAAGTTATGTACGACTCAGAATTTTTGTCGAATCTGTTAGACTGGCGTCATGTAGTGGGTTCCGTCCAGTCCCAACATGAAAGAGTATGTTTTCATCCGTTGCCTTTTGTGTTTATTGTTGCTGTAATCTTATCAAATAAGTTAATCAGATTAGGATATGCTTGATTCGGATTGCTTGGTTTCCCTTTCTTATAGTTTTGTTTATGACATAAATGTGTATTTTAATATTTGGTCGTTGTTCAGAATTTAGATGTTTAATATGTTATTTTCATATAGTACTTGTGTTGGGTTTTCCTCCTAGTGGGGAAACCTAGTTGGGTTTGGATTAGGAAACCAAACCCGGACCCAAGTCGAGCTTCTTTGGGTCGGTGACTTAGGTCCGTTACTTAGGTCGGTGATTAGGGTTAAGGGAAATCTATAAATACTTCCTTATCTTAATTAGAAGTAAGTTGCACAATTAGAAACGCACAAGAGAAGAGGGAGAGAGAAGAAGGTTGCCGAGAAGAGCAGGGCTGATCTGTTTCAGCGTGCACAGTCTTCGTTGTTCGGAAAATCCGACGGTGAGTTCTTCTCCGATTAAGCTGAAATTTTGCAGAGGTGTTCTTAACCTGTTCATCTAGTATTTGTACGGAGGGATCGTTGATTGGTCGCAGGAATCCTAGTGGATTTAGGGTCATTTTAGACTGAATATTTCTGGGCTGTTTTGTTCTTGCTTGTGAGGTTTTCTTCGTGTTTGAGATTGATTCTTTTGGGAAGGGTCTGAGTCTCGGGTGGACGTAGTCTGTAACTACTTTGCTTATTATAGTTGATTTAGTTGGACTACGAGTCCCGTGGTTTTTACTTCTCACGTTAAGGAGGTTTTCCACGTTAAAAATCATTGTCTTATTTACTTTCAGTTCTTTGTTTATTGCTCCCACATATTCTTCTGTATTATCCTCGTAACTAACACAAAGGGGAAAAACTCTTGTTTCCGCTGCGCCTAAGTGCCCGTTTTTCCCAACAACTTGTACAATATAATAACTTCGTAGTGGGGTCATGTGCGTGTAGTATGCTAATGGAGTACATGAAGTAGTATGAAGTACAAACTTCGTTAAATGTAAAATAAATGCAGGTAATATAGTTATGTAGGAGCCTTAATATTATTCTAACACTTTAGCTGAAAGTCTATTTAAAGCAACAAGGGAATAATTGGGTAACCCCTAGGCACAAATTTTTTTCGTCAAAAAGGCATGATAAACTTTTTTTAGCTTCAAGTCCCAATGTAAAGTTTGCATGGCTTTGCAATAGTAAAGTTTTGCAGAAATTTGCACACATTTTGCATAGATTCACACAGGTTTGGCTCATGGAGCCCAAGCCTACAAGCTACAAAAATAATGACTTAACGACGACCAACACAAATTTGGTCATCGGACCAATTTCCTTTAAAAGAAACCCATAAAACCCCAAAAGGTAGATGAGCAGGTCCAAGATGCAGGTTGTCTGCATACTGGTGATAGCAACATATTTTTTTTTGGGATCATTGTTGGCGAGTCATTCGGGCTTGTGCGTTCGCGTATTTATCTTCTTTATTCTTTTCATTTTTGTTGATTTTATTGCTTTTGTCAATATTTATGTTTTGTCCCTTTAGTTCATTGTATTAAACTATTAATCAATATAGGAAATAAAGGAAACATATAGGAAGATTAGACCTATTCAAGTTATTAGGTCTAAACTTTTCCTTACGATTTAACAACAAATAAAAGTAGCAATAAAGAGTTAGAACATCTGACTCCGCAATATAATTATTAGTCTCCATTGGCTTTGGTACGAGCTTCTGGCAGTGTTTGAGCTTCCATCCGTGCTTCAGTTGTTAGGAGTTAGAATTTGTATTGGTGGTGACTTGAGACTAGGCCTGGCAGAGATTTGGATAATAAGTCGTCTGCGTCTAACCATAAACCAGATTCAACTTTTATGGTCACAGCTCATAGGAGAAAAGGCTACTTAATAACACCCGATTCAACTCATCACCATCTGGAATATCTGCATGAGTTCCCGGAAAAAATAACTTAGCTTGAAAATTCTTCAGCATACAGGTCTTCAAGTAAATGCTGCTCAAACTAATAATAAATAATAAAAAAACATTAATTCTCTCTCTTAGAGGTCATATAGAGGGCCCTTTGACCCTAATAACAACAATTAGAAAGTGCTTTTTCTTAGAAATAATGCCAAGGCATGTTCTTTGGTTGCTTCTTAAGGGAACATCCCTGTAACTGGTTGAGCTATATCAACTTTAGCCTTGCAGTGCAGTGCGTTCAACAATAACTTTTGTTTTTTAAAAAAGGGTTGCTTGGGAGGCTGCACTTGTACACAAATAATTATCCTAAAGGGTCTTGCTATGACCTTGAGAGGTCCAATTATCGATGTAATAGTAGTGTATGTGCAACAAGCCATGTAAAATGTTTGGATTTATTCCTATGTAATGTGATGAATGTTTTTTCAGGGAAAATTTATCTTCAGTTCTGAAAAGTTTAAAATAACACAATGCACTGGAATTGCTGGCCTTTGATCATGGACTTCTACATCAAAAAACATAAGCATATCGTTATCTTATTTTTGTGTTAGTTGGGTCTATAGTTATAGTTGGATTTCGTTGGAAAGTCTTAAGAGATAGAGCTCAAATCCTATTGGGATTGCCAATGGCTGATGCATTTGGCTTGAATGAGGGGCATGACTAATTATCTTTTGTTCACCTTCTGAATAAATCATCATCTTAATTAGTAAGTTCTTATGGTTATTTAACTGTCTTTTATGCGCCGATGCTTTCTAGTTACGGATTGTAGTTACGGTTCGTCTTCTGCGAGTATTACATCGTAAATGCTAGCTAAAGACCTTTAAACTTTAATTCTCGTGTCTGCGTCTCCACTCTGCAGGTCCTCTTATCATTAAATGCTTTGGACGATGTTAATGTTCGAGTAGCATCGAAATCTGAGTGAGTTTACCACTTCCATATGATCAGTGCATATCTTGTTTGGAGTAAAAAATTAGGGCGCCACTTCTTGGGCTTTCTCTCTTTTCTTTCACTTTTCCTTGATACTCAATTGCTCTTCTTTTGTTGCAGATATATTGCATTGAATCGTTCAAGAATAATTTGGGATATCAGTTTCAGTAGCATATGCATCAAATTTCCTCTGGAGAAAGACAAGTCTCAGTGCGATTTCATGGTAATCTCTTGTTTAGGTATCTGTGCTAGCATCTCCTTATGAAATATGCATGTGACGTTCTGATTTAAACGTATGAATGATTGATTGGTAGCGTAAACTCTAGCCCTGAGAAGCCTACCTAACATCAGTAAATTGCAAATATGCTCAGGCTGAGGGGTACCCAGCCAAAGACCTTGTGTTAGGGGTTCAACGAGTAAACTCGGGTAACTTTGTCATACCGATCCATATGACTCAACGAGTCAACCTGGACTGCGGCTTGATAGGTGTTCACTTTCTTTTTCAATGAACAAATTGTGGTTACTGTTTTAATAGTAAGAATGAGAAGGGATTGAGAGAAGAGAAAATACAAAGAAGAAAGAAAGTAAAAAAGGAGAAAAAGAAAGGAAAATATAGGAGAACGTTTCTCGTCTAATAATTAAGAGAAAGAGGAAACATGTAAACATAGGGTTTCAAGCAGAACAACATCAAAAATATGGTTCCTTCATCAAAATGCAAGAGATACAAACAAGTAAGCTATTCTTCACTTAGTTTTTCTTACCACCGCTTTGAAGAAGGAAGAAAGTTTTCCGGGCTACATCATTTTGGTTGAAAAATTTGGTCAAATTTTTTTGTTTTCCTCGAGCGCCCCCACTACCGTTTCTTATTCACGCCGGAAAGGGTCGCTGAGAAACTGCCATTGTAGACGCCCTTTAATATGTTTCTTTTTAGATCTTTCTCTCTTCCCTCTCCTCCTCCAACCACCAACATCACCACTTATCTCCTCTCTTCTCCCCCTCTCTCTCTTTCTCTCTCATCTCTTATTCTATTAATTATCTCTGACTCTCTCGTTATTGTCATTGTTCGTTCGAAGGGAAGGGTTTCCTTTGCCAAAACTCCCTTTGTCTTAGACGAACGGAAAGGGTTTCAGGCTAAACCCTAAAACCCGGAAGGAGAGTTACAGGCCCTTGGTCAAGGGTTTCATGGCTGGTCGACCACGAGACTGAAACCCTCGACGAAAGTATTAGGATTTTAGGTATGAGGTTTTCGCCTGAAACTCTTCCCTTTGCCGAAAAGTGAAGATTGAGTGAGATAAAGAGGCAATTAAAGTTTTACAGAGAGAGAGGGAGACATATAGACATACGGATATGGAGAGAAATGGCAGTTGGAAATGGGATAAAGGAGAAGTTTTACTGCCCCAGAAAATTTAAGAAAACCCTCAATTTTTCTTTATAATTTTGTACCCCAATTCTTTTTAGTTTCTCTTCAACAACGGTCTTTATTTTATTTAATTTCTCTCTTTTTTGGGCTCGCTATTTTTTCTTTATGAACTTCTGTTCTCTTTCTCTCTCCCTATCCTCCTTTTGTTTTTCAAAATCTTTTCTCGAATCCTCCTTCCAATATCTTTCTTTTTTATGTCATACTGTATTAGGGTGTGTGATATCTAAGTATATATGGAGTGTGTGTGAACCTTTCTAGTAGCTTGGATCCACGTGATTCAGGAATCACGCTTGGTATCATTGACAATGTCAAAGCATTTAGAGTGGGCTACTGTGAGTTATTGTCATGAATAAAACTAGAGGCCGCAAGTTGGGGCATAATTATGGATTACCTTTACCTTTTCACCCTTACTACTTTCTTCTTTTTCTGCTGTCCATTAATTTGTCCAAAAACCAAATAAAGTGTAAGAACTAGAAATGATCCCAAAATCTACCTGATCTTGGTTTCTAAATTCTAACTACATAGAAATTTCTATAAGTAATTGTATACCTTCATGGGAGACGAGTGGAGGCCTCACTTGCTGCATCTCATACTGCTTTAAATATGTTCTTGTGTCAGTTGCCTCAGGGCCTAACTAAAACGTAGCTAAATCATTTTTCTTATTCAACTGGGCCTCACTGCCTATGAAATTATCAAAACCATGGAAAGTAATTCGATTTTGTATAAGTTGAACTTCTTCAAACTTTGGTCGGCACATATTGTCTGTACTGATTGCTGTGTACATATGAATGAGGCATTTTCCGCTTCTATTACGTTACATACTTGTAGTGCATTCGGATGGAAGAAATAATACAATCTTAAGGGAAAGCATTTTAATTGATAATAAACTGACAGACTCCTTAAGATGAATCCTAATTATTCGAGCCGGACACAAGCTTGCGCTAGGACTAAAACGTACACGGATTTGTTGGGAGGCTTTGGTTGCATAGTGTCACCTTATCATTACCAATACTTCCTCTTTTCTGCATACATTTTCTGATTAATACAGTAATTCAAAATTTCAGATTTTTTGTTATCTTACATACTTTGTACTATTTTTCACAGGTCTTGGAATTGGGAAGTCTTCTCCTTAGATCAAAGGTTCAGATGCAAACTCCTGCTACAAAAAGAAAACATCTTCCAACTCATTTCCCAAGTTCAACTTCTCCTTGTGATATATCACTTAGTGACAAAGTTGAAGATCTTTATGATCACTTTGAAATTGCTTTAACTGATTTTGAGGTGATTCCTTAGTTTGCTGTATCGTCATTTATGTGTTCTAATATTCCCTCACTTTTATAGATTCATTTTTAGCTTATTGACTTTGGAACTAATCTCATACAGGTGAATGTGATGATTCTCGATTATTCTCAAGCAGTGTCCGTCATTGAGAAGTTTAATGCTTCTGTTACATTGGCAGCTTGCATCGTCCCAGATGAGTCGATGATGAAACAAATGGAGGTAAGTAAAAAACTAGGAAGTTATGGATGCAAAGTTTAATATTCGGTTTTACGAGTTCTTTTTTTTTTTTTGAAAGTTTGAATGAATATATTAAAGGAAAAGAATATGTACAAAGGGGGAGGTAAAGGATTCGGAGACTCTCACGACATCCAAGCCTCCCAATTGACAACTACATCGCAAAAGGAAATAGACTTAAAAGCTACAATTCTTTTCGCCCAAAAGAAAACTACCCCTTTTACGTCCTCAACATCAATGGAGCTGGATAGGTTTCCTTCCTTAAAAATTTTGTTGTTGTGGTCGATCCAAATGCTCCACATAATGGCGGCTGGGACGAGATCCCAAATCTCTCTTCTCTTCTCGGGCTTGTATAGACCTTCCCACTGCTCAATCATGAGGTTTACAGTCCTAGATCTACAATTGCACTTTAAGGGAGGCCATAAAATAGTTCCAGAGATCCTCAGCCACTGCACATGACAAGAAAATGTGGTCTATGCTCTCTTCCTCCTTGCATAAGATACATCTACTGGGAAGTGCAGAGCCCCTTCTCCTAAGAGAATCTACTGTTGGCAACTTCTTAAGCAACGTCGCCCAAATAAAGAAACTGACTCTAGGGGGGATGGCCGGGCGCCAAACTAAATTCACTTGGGAAGAGGGAAGAATGGTGTGATCCTTAAGAATTCTTTGATAGCAGCAGCTGACACTAAGTTTCTCCTTCTCATTCACTTTCCAAACCCTCTTGTCTGGGTTATTTGAAATAGTATAGTCTTGCAAAAGAGCCAGCAAAAAGATGAAGCTGACAACTTCCCAATCGTTTAGATTTCTCCTGGTTTTAATATCTCGGTTTTACGAGTTCTCAATCGTCCTTTAGCATAACTGTCCAGTTTGAAGTTGAACTACTCAATAATCATCGACGCCCAGAAGTTAATTGCTAAGATGCTTAACCTTTTACCAGATAGATCTTGGAACATCTTAAAGCTACGTAACATGGAGGCTTATCTTTTTCTTTTTATTATTTTTGGAAGAATTCAATATTTAGAAAGTTTGAAGAATAATTTGATATTATTGTGTTAGTATTCATATTGAAAATGGTCCGAATTTATTGGAGATCAATGTGTGCAAACCTCCATATTTGCCTCTGCGTACGCGTTTACCTCACTAAAACTGTCTTGGTAATTTATGGGCCGTCTTAGCATTTCCCATTGTCACTTGGCTACTTTATGTGATATTGCTAATAACTACAAGTCATTCTTCAACGGTTTTTTCTCTCAGTAGCAGCGCTTCACGAGTGGTAAAAATTATGGGCTTTAATTTAACACATGGATGCTATATATAAGGTTATTTACTTTCCACGTAGTTTTCCTTCATGTAAGCAGTCATTCTATGTTCAGTTGTTGCTTATTTGTCTTAAGAAACTGGTTCTTAAAGTTCAACTGCAAGTATGGTTTCTATGGGATCTATTGGTTTTGCTAATGTTGTACAATTTTATAAAGGAAATGTGTAAGTATACACTAGAACTTTACAGTTTTGGAGTCTAATTAGGGGACTGGTTGATGTATGCATTTTGGATTCACAAGATTTCATTTAATAGTAATTTCATTTCCTCTGATTTCAGGTTCATGTCATTGTGTCAAGACTTATTGTAAATTTCTCGTCTTCAATATATGGTGCAGTTGCTGGATTGATTCGTTCTCTGAATATTCCACAATCAAAATCAAAAGTAGTTATGGTAGAGAGAACAGAGGGTTGCAATGCCTTTCAATTTTCTATAGCTGCCAATGTGGGTCTTGTAAACTTGCATGCTATTCATGAAGATGATGCGGACAGTAAATTGATCCTTATCTTTGCTCTTAGGGAGTTAGATATCGAGTATGTTCAACAGTATTTTGTTTGGTCCACTCTATCTTTTATCACTAAAAGTTGACACATTATTTTATATAGATTCAAACACATCGATGTATATTCTCTCGAGTACTCTTCCAGAGCGTAGCTTCTTTTGTAGTTGTAGATCTCGGGCATTTACTTCTTCCTGCTATCTTATTATGACTAATTCTTTTACTAAATGATTATCCTCTTTCCAGACTTCTTTTTCACATTTTTAACAAAAGGAAACTTTATCCCTTTTAAATCTCAATTGAGTCACCAAATGTCTTAAGATATGCGATAAGACCTATCAAATATTCCTTATCTTTCCTGGACTTATTTTCTTGGGTCTGATGTTTTGCATCTCGGATCTAATTCTCTGCCTTCTACGTGATATTCCAGGTATGCTCTTGAAGAAATTAGAGAGGGATGCTGGGTCTGCTTCAAAACACTGATGATCAAAACTGGTCCATCAAATGGTGAAGTTAGTGATCATACGTTATGCTCGTCCAAGAACATCTCGGCTGCAAACTTCGCATATCAACATGATGTGGGTGTGGGAGCAAGCCCTACAAGCATTGATTTTGGTGAGAGACGTGCATCATTTGATGGGTTCTTTTTTCTACACTACGACACTGAGAAAAGAGGGGATATAGTTTATCGTTGGCTGAAAGTGTGCTTGAATGAAGTTGATCTTCATTGTTATCCTAAAGTCTTCGGGTTGCTGATTCAATTTATCGATGGATTATCTCGAGATGGCTCCTCTGCATCAGCTAATTCAGGGAAGAACTCCCCTGATCCAAGTGAGGGAATTAAAGATAAAAACTTGATATCTGGTTTCTTGCCCCAAAAGTTTGGATTTTCTAACTATTATGAAGCTGGATCTGCCGAGGCATGCATACCCGTAGACCACTTTCCTTTTATTACTATTCATAATTCTGATTTCCTTAATAGTCTTGAAGAGTCCCTTATTCATGGAATCCCTGAGTGGAGACAAACTTTGATTCTGAGGGATAGAAAATGTGTAAGGAATTCCGAAGTCAAATTAAGGAAGAGGTCTAGAATGTTCAATATCAAAAAAATGAACTTTTCGTCCAGTAACACTGCACTTCTTGCATCTCAGGGTTGCATAGAATCTGATGTGTTTACTATTGATTTGAATCTAAGCGAAATCACAGCACACTTCCATGATTCATCTTGCATTCTAGGAACTCTAACGATGCCTATATCTAAATCTTTGATTCTTATTCATGGGACTGACCATATGGATATATTATGTTCTATTGAAGGATTAGTGCTTTCCTCATCTTGGTTCCCTCAAGATAGAAGCGAGTATCTATGGGGTCCATCAGAACCAAATCTGGCCTCTATATTGAATTTTCGTGCAAGGAAAACAAAAAAGGAGGCGGCGAGTCCCCAAATGGAAATGAGTGTCAGCATTCAGCATGTATGCTGCACTTTACCATCCGAATTTTTGGCGATAGTGATCGGTTACTTCGCTCTACCTGATTGGACTTCAAAGAAAAATGAACAATGTGCAGCTGAAATTATGAAGTGCAATAATGTGGAAAAGAACCAATTTGATGTTTCGTACAAGTTTGAGGTACTTGACTCCATCTTAATTCTACCCCTAGAAAACAGCGAAGAACAATCTCTACATTTTAAACTTCCACAACTGTATTGCAATTTCACCCCAATGAGCAAATCAAAAAATGCTTTGGATGACATACCTCTAGAATGTATGATTGAAGCAGATAAAGTTGCAGAAGCAGTTCATCTTCTTAATGTATTTGGACGGGGTATACATGTTTCTTTAATGCTCTGCCACGGTACTAGTTACGAAAATTTTTCCTTACTCGAACCATTGGATGCTGACTTTTGGATTAGGATACCATGTGAACTCTCTAGTAAAACTTGCATCATGATGAAGGTTAGGCATTGTGAAGTTATCACGAGAGGTAGTGTCACTTTCTCTCTATTATGCCATTTGCTTGACTCATTTGCGTAATAGAGTTTGGTATACCATACTAGAATTTTCGAGTTAACATGATAATTTGTTTTTTGCGACAGATGATTACTTCCTCTCCGAAGTTGAAGCGGTGCTAAATGCCATAGATCAACTGTCATCAGTTGGTAAAGAATCTGAATGTTTCAGATCTGATGTCTTTGAGTTTAAGCAGTTGAAGAGGAGCTTAAAAGAAGGAAATTTATCTTTGCCTACCACCTCAAGTGTGACTTTCACCCAAGCTAGGTGTTCGGTTGATTTACTGACAGTTAAGTTGTATCGTGCAAAGGGAAGACACTCTAACTCGTCAGAGCTAGTTGCAAAGTCAGATATAAAACTAACTTTCTATGCATTGTTCAGAGACGATATACCTTTATCTTTTAATGTTAGTTTTTCTAACCTATCTGTCTATTCTTTTCATAATTCAGTCACATTAGTACGTTGTACATCTGGTAGTGCAATCTGTTCTGGTCTCAGCATTAAGTTCTCCAAGTCAAATAGTGGTGAGAATGAGTTTACCTTTTGTCTACCTTCTCTTGATATTTGGTTATACTTGTCGGATTGGAATGAAGTCCTGGACCTACTTCTTTCTTCTACTCAACACTTGAACCTATATGAACCATCAAAGAACCTGTCAGGTACGACAGTACTTCCTATAGATGTTACAGGGGACGTGCTTTATACTGATCATGAATTTCAAAGAAAATCAACTTCTGTGTCTAGTGACAATATTCAGAGATCTATTGATCTGGTACTGAAGTCTGAGGATATAAGCGTGTCACTTCATTATCCTGTCTTGTCCAAAGAAGAATGCAACATAAAGAAGAAATCTGATATTCAGGCAAACGTGCCTCGGGATTTGGGTTTCGCATTACATGGGAAAAACCACACGCTAGAAGCAGAATTCGGTAAATATGTCACATTCACTTTGAGCAGTAGAGCTAGTGAACTTACTATGAAGGAAAGACGGGTAAACTTGAAGTCAAATGTGTACACGACGAGAGTTGTGCTGGAAGTCACTGAGGACCAAAAGGTCATCTCGTGGCCTCTCTTCCAATTAAATCAGATTGATCTAGTTGCAGAGATATGCAGTAACCAAGATGACCTTTTTCATGTGACAGCTGAGGTCAGTACAGATGCTTTAGAAGTGTGGTTATCACATCAGATATTCCACTTCTGGCATGTTGTTACGTTTGAAATACCTGAAACGGCATCTTCTCAGCCTCCGATTGGTATTTTTGATTTTAATGTCCGTTTGAGGAAGGCTTCTCTGGTTCTAAGTGATGGAAGGGTAAGCTTCTTCTTACAACATCTATGTTACTGCATTTTGAATCTGATTCAACGTCACAAATTCACAATACGATGCAATGGTAATCTTAGATGTGGTAGGCAATAGTTTTGTTCTTGATTTGACATAACTTGTAACTCGTAGTCCAGTAATTTCTACTTCTTATCTTGGCAATTAACACCTTTAATGTAGGGCGAAGCATTTATTTCCAGCTATTTGTCCTAGTTCTTATTACAGCGACACCTTCTCATTCTTCCGAGTACGGACTAGGCTGAAAATTAATCATGACCCAGCTAATAACTTGTTAATAAGCACATAAATGGGTCCTATTCTGTGCTGGAAAAAACCCAGAGTACCCCTGACTAGTATGCGGGTAGTCGCTATTCCCAACTTGACTAGTTGTCCTCAACCTCTTATGCTCTCAAACCGATTAAACGCCCGCCCGACTAGTGCCCGACATAACAGTCTTGATGTCTAAATGAATTCCAGTCTAGGTATTTAGAAAGATTGACTCAACTTTATTAGTTCTTTGGAAAGAAATTATTTATCTTTTTTCATCTTTTCGTTAATCAATAAAAAAAAATTGTATTATTAGTCTTTACAATTGAAACGAGTATATGTTCATAAACTTGGTAAGATTATGCTCTAGTGATCCATTTTTAATCCAGACTCCAGTTGCTTTTGTCACTGTTCTTGTACCTGTTTAACATAATGGCACATGTATATATATATATATATATATAGACTTGTTGATTAGATGCATTATGGTATATATATATATATATATATATAATTCTTTGTTATTGATGAGGGTCCATCTAACCAAGATAATCCTTACGGCCCAGCCAAGACCCATTGAGGGGTTTCCTAGTTGTTTTAAAGTACCAACCAAGTGTTTTTATTTTATTTTAAACTAGTATTTTGATGTTATTCTAGGAATCAGAGTTACTATGAGATATACCCTAGTCGATCCTATATAAGGGTCTCTTGCCTCTTGTTTTAGGCATTCATGAATTATTATCACGAGACTTGGGTGCGTTATTTTCTTCTTTCTTTAATTCCTTGCTTATAGTTGCTTTATGTCTTGCTTTATGTCTACCAACTAGTGTCCAGTCCTTCTACAAAGTAGGTCCTATTGATCTGTCGAAATATCTATTATAGAGCCGAGGATTAAATTTTTCTGATTCTCTTTTTGAATGGTATTTCTAAAAAATTCTTCCTCTTTTTTTTTCGTTTCATATATTTAGTATCACGCTATAGTAGGACCTTGAATATTTATGATAGATTATGTTTTTCAAGCTTTCTTCTAATTCTATTCCTACTCTGGCTTTATAGTGGAACTGTAATGTACTCCTAATGGAGCTACTTTTGAGGAATTTACTTTTCCATTTGAACCTAACAAGAAGCAGTGTAGAGGCTTCAGTTGCTGGTGAGGTTGTGGTGAACTACAACAATATTCAGAAGGTAGAGCATGTTAACCTAGACTACCTAGTTGATATCATATCTGGACTTCAAGTAAATGATTGTCTAATAGTTGTACACAATGGTTTTAGGTAATGTGGGAGCCTTTTATAGAGCCATGGACCTTTCAGTTAAGCATGAATAGGGAACATGAGCAGAGTGCGCTTCTGAACACCTCCGCTATGACTGATATTCATCTGAAGTCTACTTCAAGTCTCAACTTGAATTTAACTGAATCACTTATTGAGGTAGATACTGACCTATACCTTTTTATAAATATCAGGTTCTGTACATAGTAACTATTTCACTGCGGGAACTTATTGAGCTACATGTGTACATATTTCTGCCATATGATTCTTTTCTTGGTTTCTTTGTGTATGTATTTGCTAGGTTATTTTTAGGGGAAGTAAGATGATTAACGATGCTTGGGGCCATGGTGAATTAAATGATCTTTCTCAAAAACAGGGATTTTGGGGTTCCCGATCCAATGATGTTACCTCTACAAGAAGATATTCCCCTTATATACTTCAGAATAGGACTTCCTTGCCTCTAGTATTCCAGGTGTACTGGGGACTTGTTAATGCAAATGATTTGACCATTATACCAATGAAGGAAGGAAATAGTGTCCTACCAGGTTGTTCAGTTCCTATTTATATTGATGAAACTCCAGAACAATTATTTCGCTATAAATCTGCAAAGTCCTCTGACAGATTGAATGAGAAGTCGGATGGGGTGGCACATCATATGATCTCTGTCCAATTTGATGGTACTTCTGGGCCTTCAGTACCTATTTCCATGGATCTTGTAGGTCTTAGCTACTTCGAAGTTGATTTTTCCAAGGCATCTGAAGTTAAAGAAGTAGAAAGGAATGAGGATGGGTCAATGTACGCTAGAAAGATTGAAGAAAGAAGTAAAATGAATCCAAATATTGGATTTGTTGTACCAGTGGTTTTTGATGTTTCTGTTCAGCATTATAGCAAGTTAATACAGTTGTACTCCACGGTATGTGTACATTGTTCTTTGTTGTTCACCCTCATCATTTTTTTACTTCTTCCTTACGGTTCATGGATTCAGGTGATACTCCTAAATGCAACGTCCACGCCATTGGAGCTCCGATTTGATATTCCATTTGGTGTATCTCCAAAGGTATAAATGTACTCTTTATGATGAACAATCTTTTGAGCTTTTCCTGATAATGTGGCTCTCACATAGTTGTTCATTTCAGGTGCTAGACCCCATATTTCCTGGACAGGAGTTCCCTTTACCTCTGCATTTAGCTGAAGCTGGTCGCATGAGGTGGCGTCCACTTGGTAACAGTCACCTCTGGAGTGAGGCTCATCTGCTCTCAAACATTCTTTCGCAGGAGAAAAGAATTGGGATTTTGAGATCGTTTGTTTGCTATCCATCTCATCCTAATAATGACCCGTTTCGCTGTTGCATTTCAATTCATGATATCAACCTGCCTTCCTCTAGTGGGAGTAGTTCATCTCTAAATATTAAGGAGACTTTGAAGCAGTCTCTTGTAGATGGTTCTCAGAAAATGCATAACCTAGAAGAGTCGAATAGTCGAGCAATTCATTATGTAACTCTAACTACTCCTTTGTTGGTGAGGAACCATCTTCCAACAGATCTATCTTTGACAATTGAAAGTAGCGGAGTTACTCGTACTGTATCCATCTCTAAGGTTTGTAGTTCAATCAATCAACTAAGTGTCTTTCTTTTGGAGGTGATTTTACTGCTGTAGCTATTTAAGGTCTTGTGCTTACAGTTCATATCTCTTTTCAGATAAATACTGCTTGTGTTTTCCACACTGATTCTACCCATGACCTCGGAATCTTGTTCCATATGGATGGATTCAGGCCTAGTATGTCCATGTTCCCACGTGCAGAAACATTCGCTGCAGTTGCCAAATTCAATGAGACAAGGTTTTCTTTATGTGAAACGCTGACCCTCCATCCCGATTCATGCAAGGGTAAATCATATTTCTTGGTGACTTTTGTATCTTTGATGTTCTATAGAAATGGTTGCTTACATCTAATTTTGAAATGTCTAGGTCCTTTATATGTTACTGTAGAGAAAGTGATGGATGCATTCTGTGGTGCTCGTGAACTCATCATTTCAGTTCCATTCCTCCTATACAACTGCACAGGGTTGGCACTTACTATTGCGGAGTCTGGTACTGAAAGAAAAGGAAGTGGTTGCATTATTCCTTCCTGTTATTATCCGTTTGAGGAGGACCAACTTCTAGCAAGAGAAGATGGTCTCCACATCTTATCTTCACAAGAGGATCCATATGCTAACTCCCAAAGTACTGACATGGGAAGTTCAATATCGAAAAAGCATACCATCTCACTGAGAGAGAATCTAGACTTGCATTCTCGGGGCGTTCTGAAAAGGCATATCAGCTCTACAGATTCTTCTGCACATTTTATTGAGTATCCCGTCAAAAATGATGTAGATGCTCAAGATAGTAATGGGCAACTAAATCTTTTGGGCAAGGTTAGGAAGAGTTTGGATATAGGTAACGACAATAGAAAGGTTGAAGCATTTATGTATTCTCCTTACTCGAGTTCTTCAGAAGGTGAAATAATGGTTGAAGTGGCTAGGTACTTACCTGATTGTGTTACTGAAAATATGAGAAGTTCTATGTGGTCTAGTCCTTTTTCTCTTGTCCCCACTACTGGCTCAACTAGTGTTGTTGTTCCTCAAGCATTTACGTCTGGAGCATTCGTTTTATCTGTAACATCAAGTGCAGTCACGGAACCAGTCTCTGGTATGTCAAGGACCATTACTTTCCAGCCCAGGTGATTCCTCGAACAAAGTGTGATCATGGATTATCTTATGCATTTTATATCTCTCCAGTCAGACAAAAGTCTTGATTTAGCTTATGATGTACGGGTTACACTTTCACGAAATCATCATTCGTATGTTATATACGTTAAGAAAACTTAACCTGTTTGGCTTTAAATTTCTGCAGATATGTCATCAGTAATGCCTGTAGCAAGGATCTACGTTTCAAGCAAAAGGGAACTGATCAAGTTTTCCGCTTAGGAGTTGGACAACATTGCCCCCTGCACTTGTCTGATACAACAAGGTAATAGCATCTTTTATTATGCAGTTGAAGCCAGGTGGTTCTCTTGTTGGATGTTGTTTGGTATCATATGAAAAGTAGCGTCTTGATGCCTTCCATGAATATTTGTGCTTTTATCAGTGGTTAGTTAGAAAGTGGTTCCTTTTTCTTTCTATATTTGGCAGGGATTTTCTGGTATCTCTTTGTTTTGACGAACCTGGATGGATGTGGTCGGGCAGCTTTTCTCCTGATAATCTAGGTGACACCCAAGTGAAAATGCGAAGTTATGCTTGTGGTACATTAAATATGATACGGGTTGAAGTGCAAAATGCTGATGTTTCCATTAGAGATGAGAAGGTTGTAGGAAGCTCTCATGGAAGTTCGGGGACAAACTTAATTCTTCTATCTGATGACAATACTTTGTTTATGCCATACAGAATTGACAACTTTTCTGAAGAGGTGAGTAGTTATGAGTGTTTTTTGGACATTTAGGCAATTCTGTCTGTTAGGAGAAATGTTGACCCAGGGGCGTGGGTGCGACCGCACGGCCCCCCCACTCCCTAAGGGCCCCTCTTCTGAAAAATTTACACAAAGAAAATACTTATAATTTAAAACCCACTCTAAAACATATATAGAAGATAGGTCGGCTGGTGTGCTACCCGCCGGCCGCCTCAAACCACAAAGATCACAGGTTCAAATCCAACAAGTAGCTTCCAAATTGTTTTTTCATTTTCGTGGAGCATGGAGACCTGATGTTATTTTCTTTGTACACACTCTAAGGCCCAATGTTATTTTTTTTTGTAGGCAAGCCTGATTTAGGCTAAATGGTAGATAGTCCAATGTTATTTTTTTGTAGGCCGGCAGGAGAGACTTCTAAATAAGGGGGCCCGATTTAAATTTCGCACCGGGCCCCTAAATTCTCTGCCACGCCACTGCGTTGACCCAACTCATTTATAGATTAATGTAAACTCTTAAAAAAAATGTCTAAAAGTGGTTCATGATTTTCATGCTGCGACTGTCAATTGTTAAATCACATGCATTGCCTTTTTCTAGAGCAACTCAATTTGAATATCTTGAAAATTGACAGCTTCGGTCATAAATCCAAATAGCACATAGTTTGACCCTTTTTGCTTGTCTAGAAATTTAGATTTTTGAGGGTCTGATGTGTAAATCGACTGTGTAGTGGTGATTTGTGATTTCGGGATGGGTTAATGGGTTGGTCTGGTTCTACTAGAAGGACCATTCTATGGACTGTGACAAGTAAGCAATGCTTTGTTGTGCATGTCCAGGAATGGTGTCAACAGGTTGGTTCTACTTGGTAATTGAACTACAGATAACTCAATTGCAAGTTCTGTTTTCCTCATCTGGATGTACATCTTAGCTCAGGATTCTTGGAAAATAATTGATGTAGAAGAGATACTTGTATGCCGTGGAAATTAACTCTCGTGACCCTGTATTTGTTCTGTGTAATGTTAGTTGTTAAGTCATCAATTGAGAGGCTTGTTTATGTTTTCTCTTTGCTACTTAACAGAGGCTACGAATATACCAACAAAAATGTGAAGCATTTGAAACAACTATACATTCTTACACGTCTTGCCGTTATGCTTGGGATGAGCCTTGCTATTCTCATCGTCTCATTGTTGAGGTATTACTCGTACTGCTGCTCTAACGGATTCTCTGTGATGGTCGCTAATTATACTTTTGTGGAAACATCTAGGTCCCTGGAGAGCGTGTTTTAGGGGCATATGCTCTTGACGATATAAAGGAACACCAACCTATCTACTTGCCATCCACATCTGAGGTCCGATACTTAATTCTTCATTCATGCTAAGGAAGTTTTTTTTAAAAAAAATTGAATTAATATATCAAAAGAAGAAAAGAAACCCTACAAGATTTAGGGAGGTCATTGGATCTCTGACGACATCCACGCCTCCCAATTACCCACAACATCTACCTTATGATGCGTGCTTAAGCTTAGCTAAACATTTAGCCCAACACCAAAATGTTCCTTTTACGTCATCTATGTCTAGGTTTGTTACTGCATTGGAGTCTTTGAATATTTTGCTGTTGCGATCCTTCCATGCTAAGGAAGTTAGTCTTGCAATGATTACGAATATTGTGTTATATCTCTTGATACTGCTCCGACAATATGAATGTAACTTGTTCTGGTCAAGGTATCAAATTACGATTTCGGTCTATATTGTTTTCGGAATGGAAGTATGTCGCATATATGTTTTGTTCAATATGGAATAAAATAATAGAAATAATCAAAATGTTACGCAAATGATGAGTATATCATATCATTTTTCGAGACAATTCACAAGATTAATAGTCAATAAAGAAACACAAAATGTATGATACTTTAACCACGACTGATGAAGGGTAACAAGGAAATTTAGTAGCATTTTGTTACTGACGCTGCTGTAAAATGTTCTCATCTTTCCTTCAATATTCACAAGATTTTATTTATGATTTTATTATCCCACGCCAAACATGTCCTTAGTAGTTTTGCCAAAATTCTAAACTCAAGGGGGTAAGTTCAATTACTAATTACTGAAGGGGGTAAACTCAATCACTGATTAGTGTTGAGGGGGTAAGCTCAATAAAACCATATATCTATTACTGTTGTATGAAAGTTCTTGTTTATGCTAATGCAAGCTATCTCTTAACCCTCAGCAGGTAAGACATGAATTTCTAAGAAACTATCAAGAACTTTTTCAGAGAGAAAGTTTTCTGGCTGCTGAGTTTAGTTCTATGCTGTGAAATATTTTGGTTGTCTGTTTTTTATTTTTTTCGGATCTGAATCTGAATTGTGTCATTTCAGATGTCAGATGTTTCTTTTTAAATTTAAGAAAATCTGAAAATGTAGCTGAATTGGGTTGGGGTCTGAATGAGCTGAAAAAGAGACCACATATTTTAGACTTCAAAACAAGTCTGAAAGGTCCAAATTTCTGAAATAGGTCAAATGATGCTTATGCCCTTGTGTTTTAGAAAAATCTTGCTTCATCCAAATATTTCCTGTCACCGCCACAAACCGCCGCCGCAAGACACAACACCACCTCAGACCACATCCCCACCTCCTCAGACCACATCACCACTGCCACCACCACCACACCATCACAAACCAGAGTCAGCCCACCACCACCAACACAACACCAAACACAAACCAAATCATCTTGTTCGGATCCTCGTCAGATCTGGCGAGGATCCCCTTGTACGGCCCTCATCAGATCTGGCGGGGGTCTACTCATTTTGTTCGAAACCCTCCTCCGATATGGCGAGGGTTAACGTTAACCATTGCCGACCTGCGGTTAGGAGAGAGAAACCTTCGGTTAGAGAGAGAGAGAGAGAGAGAAAGGAGAAGGAGAGTGGGAGAGGAAGTCATTAGAGGTTATCTTTTTCTTCAGCAGTGGAGAAGGAGAAAAAGAAATAAAACCTTAATCCAGTTAGGGTTCATTTATATTTATTAGAAAAAGAGAAATTAGGCTTCTCTTGTTTTATCATGAAAATTAATTAGGGGGTATAAATTTCAAATTATTAGTTCAGCAAATTCAGATTCAGATTAGAAAACAACATCTAATTGTAAAATAATTCAGTCAATTTGGTTTCAGACACAAATAAAAAAACAAACACAACCTTTCTCGGTATGATTTCTGTTTATTAGATTCTTTTTTTCTTATGCTCCTACTTTTCATCCGTTCTTTTGTTTATTATACTTTTTCGAGGGATGCTAAGTGCAATATGCAATATAAAGCTAAAATGTATGGAATGGTACTACGTTATTGTCTAACGAATTTCGAGTGATGGAACACTGTAGATGATTTCGATTTCGTGTGGAGAATTTTCAGGGTGTTTTCTCACTTTTATTTCTTTCCTCAGAGGCCTGGGAAAAGATTATTCCTCACTTCCCATGCTGAAGGAGCGGTTAAGGTATGTTCGTGGTGGTCAGTCTTTGTAGAACTAAACTCCGCAGTCCTAATTTCCCTTAGTTCAATGACTTTCGTTTGTCTGACAGGTTCTTAGTATTATCGATTCAAGTCGTCATACTGTGGGAGATATGAAGGACACAAGTTTCCTCGGATTGAAAGGCAAAAAGAATCTTGATCAGAAACAGGAGATATTTGGTGACTACAGTGAGAGAATATCAATTCATCTTTCACTTATCGGGATATCCCTAATCAACTCGTATTCTCAGGTTACTTCAATAGATTTTTTCGGTTTCTTTATCTGAAAATAATTCATTATGCTTTTTGATTCAAAAGTATTAGCAAAAGAGTATGTTATCTAATTTCTTCTTGTGATTCCTCATGCATCTAATCATTATTACATTTATTTTGTAGGAGTTACTTTTTGCATGTGCAAACGACACCAAGATTGAAATACGGCAAAGTGTGGATCAGCAAAAGTTTTCCTTCCAGATCTCATCATTGCAGATAGATAATCAGTTGCATAATACCCCTTATCCGGTCATCCTGTCATTTGATCATGATAACAGAAGAAATTTTATAGGCCAGTTGAAAAGTGAGGATGGTAGCTCAAGGATAAAAGATGGAAGTGCGAATGAAGAGGGTTCTGACTGCTCATCTGATCCTATTTTCTGCTTAGCTGCAGCTAAATGGAGGACCAAGGACATATCACTGGTTTCCTTTCGATATATAAGTCTAAGGTTCTAATTCTTGGATTTGATGTTTTTATATGGAATCTGTACTATTTCTTGGATACTTAGAATTTAGTGAATGCTTGCAGATTAGCAGCTTTGCACCTCCAGCTGGAAGAAGAAGTAATTTTGGGCTTGTTTGATTTTGGTAGAGCAGTAGTTTTCAGGGTACAGAGGAAAACATCGCTAGATGTCAGTTCCACCCATGGTGCGAATTTCGCACAAGAACTCTTCAGTACTCAGAATTCTAACTCTTCCAAACTAAGTAAAAGCCAGTTTTATTCAGTAAATGTTTCAAAATTCCTAGAGAGTTGCAGCCCCAGTCCGCCTTTACCTTTAGTAGTGCCAATTGGAGCTCCTTGGCAGAAAATTCACCTCTTAGCAAGAAGACAAACGAAGATATATGTTGAATTATTTGATTTGGCTCCTATAAAGGTCACTTTCAGGTGAGTTAGTAACTTTAATCTGTAGAGATAAATCACTAATAATTGAGCTTGTGCTCTTTGTGTCCCACTTTGTTTCATTCCTTTTTAAAGTATATGTGACATCTTTTTCTCCCAGTTTTTTTCTGAGTATTTGTGAGCTCCTGTCTGACATGCCAGGTTCCAGATCATTTCCCCAACATGGAAATATATTTTGTATTACTCTTAAGAATTGAAACTCATTGTACTACATTGTTTATGGTTCTTACTTCTTGGAATTGAATCTGGAACTCTTGTTTGAGTTTCCAGGTCATAGGTCACGGGATCCATATAGTTTATATGTTCATTCATTCTTGGAATTAGCCACAGGATCTCCTGGTCTTTTGATCTTCTGATCTTCTGCAAGGTGGTTGAAAGCTGCAGCAACCCTCTAAAGGAAGACAGGGGTCACTTTAGTCCTATAGACAAGTCGAAAATAGGATAGCTGACTTGAATAAACTATATTAGTCCAAATCAAACAACAGAATGCGGTCTTGCTTTATGATTTAATTGCCTTGTTTTTAGTTATTCATCAAGATCGCTTGTTGGTGTACAGTTCACATTTTCTTTTCACTTTTGTGAGAACTTGTTTCTTTAATGCCACTTAAAAACTTATCACCTGAATGTTTTAATTGATTCATGTCGCCATCTTTCAGCTTTTCTAGTGTTCCCTGGATGCTTAGAAACAATACCCCTACCCCGACAAGGTTGCTCAGTAATGTCAGCAGCACTTCTTTTCAGGTGAGATATCATATGCAGCAATTGTGTTTATTTGTTCATACATTCCGTGCTCCATGTTTGCAAGAGATACTTTATTTTCACTCCAAGTACTTCTTGTAGGAAGTACATATTTATGCTACTAGCTTTTGTACAAGGTACCATACGTTAATACTAATCCAAATTGATTTTAGAGAGGCCTTATGGCACTTGCAGATGTTGAGGGAGCACCAGTATATCTTAAACAACTAACCATTGCACATCATATGGCTAGCTTGGAGTCCTTCCAAGAAATTCTCGTCAGGCATTATTCTAGGCAACTTCTTCATGAGATGTACAAGGTTTGGTTGAGTTTTGATGTCTTTATTTTACTCTCCAAAGCACTCTGTACTTCATTTTCAGTGCCGTCTTTAATACTATGCGTTCTTGCATGCATCTACAACATTCTTATTGCTTGTGCTACAGGTAAAAGCTTGACAGGCAGAGTTGTACTTCTCGTGCCGTATAAGTACTTGCTAATGATGATTTTTTTGTATGGCTAGCATACTTGTAAATACCCCTCACATCGTTCTTGCTGAAATTTGAAGTACTTGTGTCTTGTGGCGAAAAAATATACTTTGTTTCAATAGTTCTTTTTGGAAAACGTACTTTGTTCTAATTGTTAAAATTGCAGGTATTTGGGTCTGCTGGTGTAATAGGTAACCCTATGGGGTTTGCGAGGAACATGGGACTTGGCATCAAAGATTTTTTATCTGTTCCGGCCAGGGGTGTTTTGCAGGTGAGTGAAGTTTTATAACTATTTAATCGTTATTAGCCTGGTCAGATGATAGCAAGGAGTCGCAACTTTAAGAATATTTTTCTGCAGAGCCCTTCAGAACTAATTACAGCAATGGCAGAAGGCACAACGAGTCTATTCAGTAATACCATCTATGCCGTTAGTAATGCTGCCACCCAGTTCAGCAAAGCAGCACACAAGGTATAGTAACAGAACATGTTTACGTTCAGTTACTCCGAGGATCACTTCATGTGTTTCATTTTAAGTACTTGTGTGCTTGCAGAGCATTGTTGCATTTACATTTGATGGCGACGAGGCTGTTAAAAGAATTGAGGAACAGAGGAAGGGTCTAACAGCACACAACAAAGGTTTATTGAATGAATTCCTAGAGGTACATAAAACACCATGTCAATCTGTTTGCTGAAGATTCCAAAGAGCATTATGTTTTATTGATGTATTTCCCTGGAGCGTTAACTACTTCAGAATGAATCTTGTAAATAACCCGATAAATATATCCAGTAATATTGCAAGTTCTAATATCTTTCCTTCCTTACGCTTCCTGCATTATATGTGCATTATAATCCATATACGACCTCCCTTTGCCAGGCTCTTACTGGATTCCTTCAGTCACCAGTCAGCGGAGCAGAGAAACATGGCCTCCCCGGGGTCCTCTCAGGTAGAAACAAAGATGTAATTAGCTTCAATTATGCCCACCATAATTATCACCATCATGGAGAAGTCCAATTTTAGTTGTGCAAGCATTCTCTTACTGTACAGGCTTGTTTTCATTTGGTGCAGGTATTGCCTTAGGAACTGCAGGACTTGTTGCCAGACCAGTAGCAAGCATTCTTGACGTCACTGGGAGAACTGCACAAAGCATCAGAAATAGAAGCAGCCATCACCAACCTCACCGCCTTCGGGCTCGTTTGCCTAGGCGTCTTAGGAGCGATCTGCCATTGAGGCCGTACTCCTGGGAAGAAGCGATAGGGACATCGATGCTTATGGAAACTGATGATGGCAGGCTTAAGGATGAGGAATTTGTGATGTGCAAAGCCCTGAAACAGGCAGGCACGTTCGTTGTCATCACAGAGAGACATGTCTTGGTTGTCAGGTGTTCCAGTCTTGTAAAATTAGGTAAGCCAGACTTCAATGGTGTTGCTGCGGATTTGGAGTGGGAAATCGAAATGGAGATGAACTTGGAGAGTGTGATTCACGTTGACAGAGAAGAGGAAGTCTTGGAAATTGTCGGAGGGAGCAGTTCAGAGACGCCGTTGAGAGAGCATATGCAGAAGAAAGGAACAACTAGCAGTACTACAAGGACAAAGAGATGGAAGCGCCACTCTACTCCAATGCCACTTTTTCATATGAGTATCCAATTTAGTTGCACGGAAGAGGCGGATAATATTTTGCAGGTTTTATTATCTACAATTGGAGAACGAAAGGCTAGAGGTTCAGAGATTAATATTTTGCACAGAAGCAATCTTAGGTGAAAGAAACGAGCATCTTATTTTTTGTATGAACTCGTCTTCTTTCCTGGTATGTGATGAAACAGTGAAAGAATTTGGTTAGGAGAAATTAGACCAGTTTGGGTTAATGAAAGATCAACTATAGTATATTACCATCAAAACAACCATCTGTTCCTTTACAAGATAGGATGAAAAACATCAGTTATCTGTTTGCAGCAAACTGAAGTTGATGTATAGCTAGCTGATTCTGAAAATTTTCTTCTCCTTCGCGATATAATGTGATGCTCTGATTATAAAATGTAAATTCTCTTGGCAAAATTGATTAACATTTTATTGACAGAATTGGACTTTCGTGAGGGAGGCTGCCGTCGCTAAATCTGAGATTTCACCCAGCAGACCCAATTTGTTTGCTCGACCAAGAAAGATGAAGGAAGAACAACTGTCTAGAAATGAAAATCAATCTTCAAGAATGATACTTGGGCCATGCTACCAGATCTTGTCCCAAGGCTTCTGAGGAACTGAAACCCAAACAAGAATGGTCGCTTAAACAGCTCATACCCTTGCTAGATATTGCTCCTGACTCGGACTACTATTTTGCACACTGTAGAATTGAGGCTAACTCTGGAAACACTAGGTTGTTAGGGAGTTGGAATGTGACAAGACTTGATGTCAAATATAGTCAACCTAAACAATGGACGAGGGGTGGGAATGTTGCCCGCGAGCCCGAAACCGCCCATGGGTACCCGAGCCTATGACTGACCATGGGAACCCGCTACTCATTTCGGGTTCCGGCCCGATGAAATTTGGTGGGCGGGCGCGGGTAAACCCCTTGCCCGACCTCCCGCCCACACCTGAGTACGATAGGGCAAGCCTGATTGGTGCCTATATATACCCGCCCATTTGTGGTCCATTAGGAGAAGAAATCCACTTCAAATCTTCAATAAGGCGGAGAGAGCGTATGCCGTGAGATGAGGGGTCTCTAAGATATCGCTCATCCGTTAGATCTAGGGTTAATAACTCCACAACTACCCTATTATATATACCCCACATTCCCCCTAAACTTCTGCCTTTTCCACTTCTCTTTCTGTCGTTCTGGTACTCTGCTAGTGTTTGGCTAAAACTATTTACAGAGCTACTTTGGCTATTTAGAGGGCCCAAAAGTTGGAATCTTTTCACTTTCTCTGTAAATAAGGTTTTGCTATTTACAAAGCACATAGGGACTAAAATCAAATTTTGATAAGGATCAAACTTAAAAACAAATAAATATTGATTATATAGTAGAAGATATTTTATTTTCTTCATCCTTAAACCCCACCAGCAACACCTTCCACCATCCCAACAATCACCACCACAACTATGAACAATCAACTCACTATCATCTACTAAAAACATTAGTAATGAAAGAAACTAACAATGAGGAAGGTACATTAATGGAGGAGCTTGGTGGTCAAGAAGGTTTATTAATGGAAGATTTTAGTATTGAAGAACTCAACTACAACTCTTCATTGGATTCATATAACAACATTATAAGTGAAGAAATAACTTTAGAGATAAGATAAACTAATTTGTGGTGATTATTTCAAAAAATAACTCAGATTTGTAGGTAAACTTTTTTTTATCAACGACCCAAATAATCGGTGAAGTTATGCTTAGAAAGATGAACATTTTCGGTGCCGTTTTTACAAGGAAATTTCGGTGACATTTTTACAATTTAATTTCGGTGTCGTTTTTATAAACAAATTTCGGTGCCGTTTTTATCATCTAATTTCGGTGTCGTTTTTATCATCTGATTTCGGTACCGTTTTTATAAGCAAATTTCGATGCCTTTTTTACCATCTAATTTCGGTGCCGTTTTTACCAACCAATTTGGATGACACATTTTTACAATGTATACTTTTGTCGAACTTTAAATTGTTGTGCATTTCACTTTATCTAGCCGAATCATAATGGGAATGGAGACAAAAACAATATAGCCAATGATGAGCATACCAACCCTGAAGACCCACTCAAACCCAATTGTTTAAGCTTTGATTTGTCCCGCTTTTTCGACACAGATATGGTAAGCTAATTTGAACTCATTTTTCTTAATCTTTGATTACATTTGGTCTTACATACTCATTTTTGTTTATGTTTACGTTGTAGTTTTTTGAGTCCGGACAAGAAGTTGTTAATTGGTGCATTAAAGTTGGAAAAGAACATAAAACTGTTTTAGTAAAATGCTCATCTCGCACCAAGAGTTCAAACGGTGGAACAGGTTCATATATTGTGTTATCTTGTGAGAGAAGTTGAGTTTATAACAGAGAACAAAATAAGTATTATACTACCAAGCCCAACGTGAAGAGTAGGAAATCAGGTACCATGAAATGTGATTGTCCTTTTAGAGTAAAAACGAAATGTATCCGTTCGGAAGTGTGGGTGATTGTTTTGTTGAATGGTTGTCACAATCACGTTCTTCCTGAAGATCTAATGGAACACGCATACGTTGCTCGGTTAACTCAAGATGAGAAAGTGATTGTTGAAGAGTGGGTTAAGAGCGGGGTTCAAGCAAAAGAAATCCTTTTGAACCTCAAAAAACGCAGCAAAGACAATTGTACAGTTAAAAAAACTGTTTACAATGAAGTACAACGGATAAAACAAGACTTCAATGAGAGTAGAACATCAATTCAACAACTTTATAAGTTGTGTAATGATCAAAACTATTTGGTGAAGCACCGGTGTCATGAAAATTCAGATGAGGTTTCCGATTTATTCTTTGCACATCCTAAGAGTGTAAGTCTTGCATTATGTTTTCCCCAAGTTCTCCTAATTGACTCAACATACAAAACAAACAGATTTAAGCATCCACTTTTCCATGCGGTATCTGTTACTTCAACGGGAAAAACTTTTACGGTTGCATGTGCATTTATGTCTCAAAAGACTATAAATCACTACGCATGGGGGTTGGAATGCCTCAAACAATTGTATATTTCTGGAAGCTTTCCTACAGTTATTATAACTGATAGAGAACTTGCTTTGATTAGTGCTATCGATGTTGTATTTTTCGAGGCTCACCATCTTCTTTGTTTATAGCATATAAACAAGAATGTTCAATCCCATGTTGCGAGCTCGTTTAAAGGGGTAGCCCTTGCTTGTGAGGAGTTCATGGCAGACTGGCACAATGTTGTTTGGTCAGAGACAGAGAAACAATTTGAAGAGAATATGTCTGCTTTGCAAAGTAATTGGTCTAAAACTAGTATTGGGGTGGCAATTGTGAATTACTGTATCAGTACTTGGATCACGCCATATAAGAAGAAGTTTGTACATTTTTGGACAAACAAGGTAAAACATTTTGGCACCATAACAACGAGCAGAGCCGAAGGAGAACACAGTAGACTCAAAGGATTTTTATCTAACTCACAAGGAAGTTTTGTGACTTGTTGGGAGGCAGCACACAAAATGTTTGAGCTCGAGTTTGTTGATATCACACACTCATTCGAGAGAGATAAAAGACTTGTTATGCAACAATATAATAGGAAATTGTTCGACAGACTACGTAATGTGGTTGCACATCGAGCTTTGGATCTTATTATAAAAGAGATTGAGAGATCGAGAAACTGTTACTCAGTGAAAAAAGTTGTTTATGTAGCATTCGGAGCGTATACGGGTTACCATGCACCCATGAAATTTATAATTTCAAGCAAAAAGATTCAATTATACCACTATCCTCCATTGATCCTTATTGGAAACAACTTTCATACACAATTAGTCGAGACATTAAGAAAGTTCCATTTGACGACCTGCCGATTTTACAGAAGATCAAACAAAGGTGGGAAGCCGCACCAGATTGTGTTCGAGATCAAATTTTGGTGGAATTAGAGTTGATAGGTACTCCAAAAAGCATCAAAGTAAAGGAGTCGTGTGAACCTATCATTGGTAAGGGACGGAAAGGTAGAAAGCAAATTCAAAAAGAAAATTCAACAAAAAGAGAGTTGTCAAAGTATGAGGTTATGTTAAGTAAGGTAGCGGCTTATGAAGCGAAGCGAAAAAGAGAACCAAGTGTCGGGGAACAAATTCTTGAGCAAGAAGATCGATGCGTTAAACTAAACTCTGAGAAAAAGGTATGGGAGGATAAATTGATGAAGGCCCAAAGTATAGAAAGGCGAAACCTGATGCGGAGTTGTTGCTTGCACGAATTTCCTCATGCTTTACATAAATATATAGATTACATTGAAGATGTTCCTGGAGATGGACATTGTGGATACCATGTAGTCTCAAAGCAACTCGGTTTTGAAAACAGTTATGGGTGGAAGCAAGTGAGGGCATCAATGCTCAAGAATATGCATACAAATTCATCTCTATATCTACGGATGTGGTCCACCGAAATAGTTGAACCGTTGAAGCAATGCTTACAATATTATGGGAACGTTGCTCCATTTGAAAATTGGATGGGCATGCCGGAACAAGGGCATGTCATAGCAGAGACATTTGGAAAGGTAGTGGTCTTACTTTCCAAACACCAATGCCTCACGTTTGTACCTACTTTGAAACCACCATCACCAACATGCACAACTATGATTGTTTTAGGGTACCTAAAAAGTAAACACTTTGTCTATAAATCTTAAAAGTGGGTCTCCTATACCATGTTTGACAAACTTTTCATACTTCGAGAGAGTTATGAATGAGAACATTGCACAGTGGATTGAGTTGTGCGGGGAAAGAATCAAGCAGTATAAAGAAGAAATGGGAATTGAAAAGATGGAAACTGTCCATTTCGAATTGGAGTGAAGAGGATAGGATAATATTCATAACATTTTTTTGTTAAAATGTTATCTTTTGTGAAGATACTTGTGTGAAGAAATTTTTTTGTGAAGAAACTTTTTGTGAAGATTTATGGATTGGAAAAGTGAAGATATATAGTGAAGATCTCATTGTTTCAATGAATGTAAATTTCAAGTCTAAAACACATAGAACCTGAAACTCAGTTTGTTGTAGCCTTGAAATTTACATATGAAATGAAATATTTAGTTTGAAACTCAGTTTGTTGTAGCCTTGAAATTCAGTTTGTTGTAGCCTTGAAATTTAACTTTTTAACATTTTCGGTCAATGTCATGTTTAATTTTGCAAAATTTTCGGTCATTGTGATGTTTAATTGTGCAAAATTTTCGTTCAATGTGATGTTTAATTTTGCAAACATTTCGGTCAATGTGATGTTTAATTTTGAACAATTTTCGGTCAATGTGATGTTTAATTTTGCAAAATTTTCGGTCAATTTGATGTTTAATTTTGAATAATTTTCGGTCAATGTGATGTTTAATTTTGCAAAATTTTCGGTCAATTTGATGTTTAATTTTGAACAATTTTCGGTCAATGTGATGTTTAATTTTCAAAAAATTTCGGTCAATTTGATCTTCAATGTGTAAATGTTCGACCATTTTGTATGAAAATTTATGTTCTTTTTCACCGGTTTTTAGCAAAATTTTGACATTCTTAGATCAGTAGATCATTATGCTTGAGTTTTTGTTAGAGTAAACGAATATAATCTCAAACATATTTAGAATTGATAACCAAAACATTACGAAAGCCACTTTCGTCTTACAAAGCTCTAAATATATAAAAAAAAAGACCTGGTTGGCTTTCTTCATGTCTATGATTTTACAAAAAATTCTACTACCCCTGACCATTTTCCTTAATAATCTTCACTTTCATTGTCTTCGTCATCTTCATCATCTTCATCGCTTGATTCTCCCTCTACGACCATTTTACCTCTTATGTTTGGGCATTGCATACGAGAACAAAATGAGTACAACCCCTGAAGCCTGTCAGGAAATATCTTCTTCGAGCTCAGTTGATCTCTTGAGTTCAAAATTTTACAACCACTAGGGATGTCATCAGGAAGTACACCCTTCTCTTGTAGTCTGAGAAACTTGAAAGCAATGTCAACTAGAGGAAGATAGAAATCCATTTGTTAGAACCCTGAGAATAAGACATGAAGCAAAGTGGAGAAAAGTATACCCAAAGAAATTGTTGAGAAAGTAAGTTGTGTATTTTGAGTTGTATTACCAGAGGTGAAAAAAAAAAAAAAAAAAAAAAGAAAAGAAAAAAAAAGTGTGTTTGTGTAGTTTTGTTTAAGTGGTTATCCCTTGAAGTAATTGAAGATTTGAAAACGTCGAGTTCTCAGGAGTTCTAGTCACATCATCATTATAGTCTATTGACCTCTAGGAAGCATTGTTAGATAGTTGATCAGGTGAGAAGAGTTGGTTAACTTTCCCATTCCGTATTAGTGGTTGTTTCCTTTCTATGAGATCAGTCGTTTACCAAAAATTTAGTCCGTCTTTTGTAATGTGTTGAGTTTTTCTTCATGCTCATACTCGCACATTGAGTGAAACATTTCTGAGTGACTTAAATTTTTTAGTGTATGACCGTGAGGCAACAGTCGAGGCGAAATGTATTGAGAAGGTAATCAAGGTCTTGTCTGTTCTGAACCAAAATGATACTCATATTGGCTGGTCATGTGCACTTTGAGTCTTGATTACTAGTGAAGGGATTTTTCGAATCCATCCATATAATCAATTCTAACGACAATTTAATTTTGATCTAATTAGAGAGTTCTTTATATAACTCAGGTTTTAGTCCATGAATGGTCTAAAAACCCGGAAGATTTTATCGTTAAAATAATAAAAACTTTAATAAATTTATCGAGAATATAATTATTATGACTTCATCTAAAACCCTAGATAGAAAAATTAGTTTCTCATGATGATAGATGGAAGTTTAACTAAATAAATAATGGGAGAAAAGTAGAAAAAGTTGGATTTCTTACTGATTTTCCAGCCAAACAGAGCCTTAGGGAATTGATTTCCTTCTGATTTTCCACTGTTCTGCCAAACGCACCCTCTGGGAAAACGATTTTCTCGTCTTCCCGGAATTATTTTCCCTGTGAGAAAATTATTTTCTCACCTATTTTCTCGTCTTCTCCAATCAATTTCTCTAACTTTCTTCACTCTACTGTTTCTATTTCTCTCTCTCTCTCTATTAGAACTTTCTGTATTATCTTTCTCACTAAGAATACAGTAAATCAATAACAATAAATAACCAAAATCCGAGAACTTCCTTTTTTTCTTTCTTTGTTTTGTAATTTCTCTCTCTACACAATCTCTCTACAACTCCCTGTTTCTATCTCTCTCTGTAATCTCTTTCTCTCTCACTAAGAACAAAGATTACACAAAAGAAAAAAAAAGAAAAAGAAAAGGTGATGATGATGAAAAATTCTGTCTCTGTTTCTTTCTCTCTCTTAAACCCGAGTAGTGATTCTCCTCTTTCTCTCTGTCTAAACTCTGTTTTCTTTTTTTTTAGCCGTGGAGAGATGATCTCGAGTATCCCCTTTCCTGTTTTTTTATAGCCGAGAGGATGCAAGTTTCCACAACTTTTTCCTTCCTTTTATATTTTCTTCCCATTTCGGTTTTCATACTTCCATCTCAATCTCTCGGCTTCCTTCTTTGCAAAATTCTCCTTCTCTGTTAAACCACCAATCTCCTCAAAATGGCAACTTCGATTCATCTTTATCTCACTTTCCTTCTATCTTCTTCTTTCTAAGTATATATCAATCAACCTTCTTTATCCTTCCATTTCAAATCTCTAAATTCCTCACCTTTGTTTCCTTCTAAGTATATATAACCTTCTCTGAATAGAGAAGTTTCTCAAATAAAGAAACAAGAGAAGGTGATGAGAAAGATACACTGTACCGGAAGCAGCATAAGAAGGTAACTCGCCCACATCACAATCGCTGGCTGGAACGGGTGGCACAGGAACCGTCAGATCAATGAGGGCGCAGAGATGAAGAGACGCGATCCCCTGGATCATCGTAGGAGCCTGTACCTCGATGTACTAGATCACTAACTCCTTGCCATTCCGTAGTATACCACCTGGGCCCAACGTTTTTACCGAAAGTATCCCACTTCCGTCGGATCATACCACATCCTTCCGCTAGAACATTGCCACGCGTCCTAGAGCAGATTTGGTCAACAGTAGTCAACTCCGATCTTTGACTTAGCATAACTTTCCTGTTTGAACTCCGATTCGACCTCTGTTTTCGCCAGTGGGTTTGTCTTGGATTCTTCTTTCACATGAGCACTAATAGTGACCAGAATACCCTTGTCATTAAAATGACCAAAATGCCCCTCAAGTATGTCTTCATCACGATGTTTTCGCATCGAACTCCGTAAATGATACCTGAGGAAGAAAATCAAACAAATAATCAGAGTAACCGCTCGTACTGGACTAACTATCCCAAGTTAAGAGATTCAGATGGGACATTTTCATGTCTCATCATATCTTCTTCGAGCGTGGACTCATTGGTACGTCTAGGCCTCCCCCACAAGTCTTTAGATTGTTTATGATGCTATGAAGATTGTCGCTCTGGATTAAAATGAGAGAAAAATTAGAGAAAAACTATAAATACATAAATAATGTGTATAAAACTTATAAATACTTGCACTTACAACACGTTTTACAAACAATGGATTGTTTGAAGTTGGTCTTACGGGCACCGAAGTAATAGCCAGTGGTGTTATTCGTCTGTCTGGGTGAGTCACTTTATGTATCCAAATAAAAGCCAGTGGTGTTATTCGTCTGTCTGGGTGAAACATTTATGTACCAAGTCATGTATCCAGGGGTGCATCCTTGATTGGGTTCTGCTTTAATTTTGATGTTGTCACTCATAAGGTGGTTTCTCCATCGTTTCTATGTCCAGCTTCCTAAGTTTCCATAATAGGGACCATAGTTCTTGTGACTAATAATTGACTTCTTTTTGTTGTGTTTGAACGGTTTAGATGGTACATCTTGAAGGAATCCAAACTGTCGTAGAACCCTCTAAGGATAGACAGCGACGGTTGTGTCGAAGCACACGATAAAACCAATGTAATATTGCCAGGGTCCCAATGGATAATTTGTTCGATTTTCTTTGTAAGGATCCCACACAACCTGAAAAGAAAATCAATGATTTTTTCTTGATTTATTGACGATAGTCAACTGGTGACCATTTTATGTGTCATCGGAAATATGCCTAAAACAGTTGTTTACTGTACAGTGGAATATGTATTGCAAAATGGTTTATTTGAAGTACAAGATGTTTTGTACTGCACACAATCTGCAGAACTTGAACTTCGTCAGCTTTTTTTGTCTAGGGCTCATTTTTCATGCTCGTTGGTCCTCTCTAGCTTCTGCTTCTCTCTTTGTTTTTGCCCTTGTTGAGCGTGAGTAGACAATTGTTACCATTTTTTATGAATTTTTCTGTTCGTTTTTTTTTTTTTTGTTTTTGTTCTGTTCGTTTTTTCACCATTTGCACGAAGCACACAATCCTGAAAAGAAAATCAATATACAATTAGCTAGACTCGTAAGACTCCAAACTGTAAGATTTTTTACACTTAAATTTTCATTCTATACTTACATCTTCATTTCTGATATCGTCAATTTCCTGACGTAGATTCTTCAAACTCAGTTTCATATCATTTACTTTATTCATTTCAGGTTTGCTCCGACGTAAAAAAAGGCATCCCAGGCTGGAAGCCTTGTAGGTCGACTCTTCTATGAAGAGTCGGCAAATGAAGGTAAATCCAACTCTGTCATAAAAAAAATGGATGGAACAAAATAAGCAAATTTGTTAAACAACTCGTTCCCCCATGAATAGATAGTCAGGCATATGGATGAAATTTCTAGATTTCCTACCTGCAAGAGCGGAATACATCCAGCTACTTGTTGGCTACTCCAGCGACTCGTAATCCCGAGTTCATGAAGTAAATTTGTCAAACAAGCAGTTCCCCATGAATAGTTCTTAACCTCATCGACATTCCTCAAACATAACAAGTATAAAACTGAAACCCTACCACCACTTTTATTTGGACACAAACAAGTACCAATTATATATAACAAGTACGCTCTAACAGTCTGATTTTTTTTTCAACTAAATCAGTTTCCTTAGAATTACCAAACTTCGACCTTAAGGATGTAAGACTAATGGTTTTGCCTTTTCCATTTTTCGACTCATCTTTTGCAACATCCTCTTTCATTCCAAGAGTATCATACATAAGGGAATATATCTCAGAGTAACTCATACCATCTGACCTATCATCTTCCACTGCTAAACCATCAATCGGTAAATCTAGAATATGTGCAACATCATCCAAAGTGATCATCATCTCACCAAATGGGAGATGAAATGTGTTTGTCTCGGGATGGAATCTTTCTATAAATGCACTCACTAAAACACTATCAATTTTTCTATGAGAGAATTGAAGCAAAGAGAGAAAACCTGACCTTTCTATTTTCTCCCTAACATAAGGACATTCTTTGTCCAAATTCCATAAGTCAGCAACACCAATAAGATACTTAACTCTTAAAACTCTATCATCTTTCTGCAAAAAACAATTGAAGTCATTCAAAAGATAATGCTCATTACTCGTGATTATTAATGACTAACATAAAAATAAGAAAACTTACCTCTCCAATCCATATCTTACAAGCAATGTGATGTTTAAAGGAATGGAGAAGAGAAGGTTCGGATGGTGCGAAAGAAGATTCATTAACTGCCGAGGAACTAGGGATGGTAGAGGAAGTGTGGGCAGATGATGACAAAGGTGCAACTTCCTCCTCTAAAGTTTGGGGCACGGCTTCTTCCTCTAGAGTTGGTGGTACAACTTCCTCTAAAGTTGTTGTCATGACTTCTTTCTCTAGAGTTGGCATTACAGCTTCCTCTATAGCTGATGGTATGACTTCTTCCCCTAGAGTTGGCTGTACGGCTTCCCCCTCTAAAGTTTGGGGCACGACTTCTTCCTGTAGAGTTGGTGGTACGACTTCCTCTAAAGTTGTTGTTATGACTTCTTTCTCTAGAGTTGGCATTACAGCTTCCTCTATAGCTGATGGTATGACTTCTTCCCCTAGAGTTGGTTGTACGGCTTCCTCTATAGCTGATGGTGTGGTTTCCTCTAATGTTTGTGTTGCGTCTCCCTCTTGAAGTCGTTAACGTTTTTCAGCTCTCTTCTTTAGATTAGATTGTGTTGGTCTCTCTCTTTCAGCTACTACTTCTTTATTTGTGTCCGTCTGATCATTAAGACATGTTCCAGATTTTGTTCCTCTGTATAAAGTAATGAATACAAGCTATGAACATCAAATAAAATTTTAACTATACATAAATTTAAAAATTTTGGGCCAATAGAAAGAATAGAAATAGACCACCATGAAACTGCTTTCAAACCCCACTAATCCAATTTCTAGAAGGGACAACAACTGCCAAACTGTAATGTACAGATATGACTAAAAATACTTCGGATCGAGAATAAATTACCTAAAACCAAAGGTAGCTCACAACAAATTTATGACTACAATGATCATGACCTTCTTGATGTTACGCATCATCTAAGACTACACAAGTTAATAAAGAGCAGCAGATGGATACTCTACTCCATTTCTCTAGGAATGTCAAATAAGAGACACAGTGGGCAAAGAAATGGACTTTGGATCACAAGCAACTATTATGGGTCTCTAAAGTATCTAAGTATTCCCTAAACCCAACTGTTGGTTCTGATAAAGCAGTGCCATGAGAACTAGTTTGTGAGATGATAAAACTTGATAACATCAAACCCATAGTATTCCTCCTTGAAACTGCAATAGAGATTTGTATAATTATGAAGCAATTGTGTTTGTGTGTATTGAGAGGCAACATTTTATGCAAATGCCAATGACGTAAAATTTCTAGCACATAAAATGTTCTTGTCGTCTATTTCAACATCCAAAATTGCATTCACTGTCGAATTTGATCAACCAGATTAAATGTTAATCACATAAGTAGACTACTCCCGAGTTGGATACAATTTAGAAGGCGAAAGTCATAATCGAAATGTCAAAACTAAGTTGATACGAGCGCTTGACTTATCATGCTCAAAATCGAAATGATGTGCCTCGGTTCGATCATCTAGTACCATATATAGTGAATTATGTTCACTTTTGTGTGAGTGAAGATGACTAGGGTGAGGTTGGAGTCTTGGCATACAAATACAATAGACTGCAAGGTACTTATTTTGACACACAAACCTCAATAGTGAAAACCATTTACTAACAAAAGATAAGTCAAGCGCTCGTATGGTGAAACCTCAATGGTGAAAACAACAATTAATTCAAAGTACTTATTTTGACACACAAAACCTCAATGGTGAAAACCATTTACTAAAAAAAGATAAGAAATAGAAAAGTTTATAAACCCTTAAAACTTTTTTTTTGACTCCACCATTAAAGATCTCCAATTTCTCTATTGGAAAAGCAAATCACTTTAATAACAACTCAGTAGATATTTCAGAATTTTAGTAAAGGTTTCTAACATCACAAAAGCTTTGGTAATGAGAATTTGCTACTTCCAAACTGTAACCTCAAAAATTGACACAATAATCCAAATTTTCTCAGTGTGGAACCCTATAAACTCATTCACAAATATCACACAAAAATTGACACAATAATCAGATCGTACGATCTAGAGAAGTTAAAAAGTTGAAACAATAATAATATCATAATACCCTAATAAATCAACTAATAGATGTTCCTATTACAAAGATAACGTTTAGAAGATCAAGAAATTGAAATCTAAGTGAAAAATCATCATGAATCCATAAACCCTAATACACCATGAATCCATAAACCTTAAATCTATAACAAGATTTCTTTAAAAACTTAAACAAAGAGAGTAAGAAAAACAACAATCTTACCTTCTCCTTTGATATCTCCTCATCTTGGTTGGTGAAGAAAACTCAGGTTGAAATTTCTTTTTTGTGGAATATGAAGGTTGGAGAAGAAAACTGGTTGAAGGTCGGCCTATGAGTTAGAAGTCTGGAAGAATATGGATAAAGGGTTTTAGGTGGAGGGACCTATCTCAAAATAGGGGCTTAATTCTAAATAGTTAATAAGTTGTGATAAAACCAAAAATATTTGTAAATAGTAAAAAGGTGATCTCCAAATAGCCAGCCCTGTAAATAGCTATTAGCAGCTCTGCAAATAGCACCGGCCTAGTGTTTCTCTTTCTTCCATTTCTTTCTCTCTAGTTAATCTTTCTCTCTCTATTTCATTCCTCTATGAGTTTCTGATTATCTATACAAGATCTATAACTAAGACCAATACAAATTTGTAAACAACTCCTAGACCAAATACAAGCATATATATATATATATATATATATATATATATATACTAGGCATAACTCGTGCCTCCGACACGGTTACTTTCCTCAAGTTCTACTAAAATACATCGTCTCTTACAACATAGAATTGTAATAAAAACAACAGTCAAATGGTCTAACACTCACAAAACTTGTAATCTGTATAGCATTAACCACCAATAATAGAATAAATTCTACAACATAATTTTGAAAAATATCAAGCAGAAGGTCTCAAAAGGTCCATATGCTTATCTGAAAATGGTCTCATAAACTCATGCTCATCCTTTAAAGTTGGTGTTTGCTCAGTAGTAGTTGCAAAACCAAAAGGACCACATTGCACGTTCACTTGTACTTTAATTGCGTTTTTAACTCTCATCTGAATTGCGGCGTATACAATATCAATTTCAATCACATAATGTATTTCTAAGTGGAAAGAGAGAAACTCTGACTACACAAGGATTCTAAAATAGGTTAAAGCATCGTGTCGGTTATCTATACAAGATCTATAACTAAGACCAATACAAATTTGTAAACAAGATCTAGACCAAATACAAGCATATATATATATATATATATATATATAACATTAACAATCAACTGAAATATGAAAGAAGAAATGAATTGATTCCTTAAACAAATAAATAAATAAATGATTTAGACTTTGATGAAGAACTATGCCCGATACCCGAGCCACCCGTTGCCCGACAACCCGACTCCTTTAGCGGGTGTGGGCGGGCTTTGGGCAGAGGAAAATTAAAAATTACCCGCCCGATCTACCCGACTACCCTAAAAGCCAAAGAGAAGATCTACCCAATCCGCCCGAGTCCGATGTATTTTTACCCGTGGACGCCCATACCCGCCCGATTCCCACCCCTAGTATAAGGTACCCGAAACGCCCGAGGCCGGACTTGAGTTGCCCACGAGTACCCGAGTCCGACCCGTTTCCCACCCCTAAACCTACTTCACTTAATTTGAAACACTGAAATACATTTTAGGAAAAAATTTGACAATATAATTCAAATATTTAAGTTAGGGTTTCTATTTGGTACCCTAGTGGAAGAGTAAAAGCCCCGTCAAAATTAATGGTATAATTAATAACCAACAAATAATAGAAGATACATAGGAGAAGTATTTAGTTGAGGGAGATATGTCCCATCCAAGAGTAATAGAGGAAGAAGAAAAAAAGAAAAGAGAAAACGGCGTACTTTCTATGATATTTGGACCTCCTGGTATGTATTTAGAGTTATTCTGTGTTCGATTCTCCTAAATCCTTCAAATTTTGGGCCTCCAACCCATTTTCTCATATTTTAGTTTCTATTAGCGGTTGATGGCATCATCATAATATCATCATTTATTATATTCCCTGTCACATGATGAACCCGGTTTTTTTATTTAATTTTAGTCCCAGAGCGATATATTTTAGTGAAACGCACCCCACACTTATTGGCCACCAAAAATTTGGGAGGATCCATGGGGTGCCGCCTCATCCCCTCACACCCCTTGGAATCGTCGTTGATTACTGTGTGATGACAACTAGTTTTTCTACGAAATTGGCAAATCAAAAGTTTTTTTTCAACAAAAAGTCAGAAGTTAAGATCTCTCGTGTTTCGTCGATTTTCCACGAAGCACGAGCGGCTCTACTTGTTTGTGTTTCTAGGGTTTAAAAGTTTAACGGATTTTAGGGTTTTTAGATCTGATCTTTCTGGTTGGGAATATCCTTCAACAATTCCATTCCCTTTGTTTGATGTCATAATCTTCTCCAAAAAAATTCTCTCTCTAAAATTTTGGGTTGACGATGAAGATGAAGTAGTAGAAGAAGACCAAACTTACTTAGGGTTTATGGAGAAAAGAGGGAGGTGTTAAAATAATACATCTAATTCTAAGCGGACTTGAGTGAAAATAATAGAGAGTTGTCCCTTAGAAACTGGTGTCCATATAAAAAAATTAATTATTTTGGTTGTCCACATAAGATAGTTGTCCATATAAGAAAAACGGTCGTCCACGTATTGGCCACCAAATTTTTTAGTAGTAGCAGCCATTAAAAAATTTGAAGGCTTTTTGTTACGGCTTGTATCCGTAGCAAATAAACAAAATCCATAGCAAATGAAATTTATTTATGACAAATAATGGGTAACCAAAAGTATCGTTGCAAAGTGATTTAGCTACAAACTTTTCGCCTATGAGGTTTTTTCTGTTGACAGGCCTATGAGGTAGTTTGTAACTGAAAAATAAGCTCTTTGGTTGGGGCTTTTGTCGTATCAAAAGGCCTTAAATTCAAATAAGATATGTCATATCAATTTTTTTTTGTTAAGATTATGTCATATTTATTGTATTAAATTTATCATAATAAGTATGTTGGGTATAAAATAACACAAATATAGAGATGGAATTTGTAGTATTATTTGCAACAGCATTGAGTCCCTCCAAATGACTTTCTGGTGGGGAAAATCCAAAACAATCCATACCATCAACTGGTTAGCCATTTGCAAACTGCGTAAGCTGGGCGGTCTCGGATTTCGTCTCCCTCATCTCGAAAACCAAGCCTTCCTCCAAAAAATTAACTGGCGCATCATTAACAATCCTCAAGCGAGTTGGGTTAAAGTGCTCAAAGGGAAATATTTCCACAACTCCCATAAACCCAAACCTCCTAAAACTAGCAATTCCTGGCCCTGGAAATCCTTATCGAAACAGTTCAATCAAATTAAGAGTTTGGTTTTCTGGGACATTAATAGGGCGAGCACATTAACATTTGGCAGGACTATTGGATACCCAACCATCCACCCCCCCATAATTAACCATAACGGTTCTACGCTGGATACGGTCTCACAACTTATTACGAATGGCACCTGGAATATAAATGTGATTAACAATTGTTTTAATAGTGACATTTGCAGCTCAATACTCAGCATCAATCTCCTGCCTAACTAGGAGGACAAAGCAACATGGTCACTGACAAAATCAGGTAACTTCTCACTCAAATCTATGTATAACTATCTGAGAACAGGTTCAGCGAACCCATTGCAAGACCAAATGGATTGGTTTTTTATCTAGAACATGAATACTCTTCCCCGCATAAAACTATTTTTATGGAAAAGTTGTACTAATAGTTTACCAGTGAAAGCTAAAATTGGTAGGTTTATTGGCAATACCTACTCATGTATTAACTGTAATGAGAATGAAACTCTTGACCATGTGATGCTTCACTGCGCTTTCGCAAAAGCTATTTGGTATCACTACCAGGTTCGAACAGATCACATTACGACCATAATACACTGGATCCAACAATGGAAAACTCTAGATGAAGAAATTACTAACTTGTATGCCAAAATCCTTTGGTTTATTTGGAAAGAGCGATGTGAAAATTTCTTTTCTACGACTAAGCAAAACCCTTTGCAAATGATAGAGAGGATAAACAATACCTCGACTACTCCTTTCAAGCTTGAGTCCATTACTAAGAATAAATGCATGGAAACAACTAAGGATCAAACATGAAGACCTCCATCGACACCATATTTGAAGATCAACGTCGACGCCTCTTTTACTAACATCAATGAACCAGCTGGTACTGGTTGTATTATCCGAGATGCAGAGGCAAACTACATCATAGCTGTTGCGGATTCAGTGAGATCTCAGAATGCGAAAGTATTGCTATACTATCCAGTCTTTTATGGGCAATCCAATTACAAATCTCTCATGTTCGTCTAGAAAGCGACAATCAAGCCTTAATCCTTTCCATCAACGGCAAAAGTGTAGGACTTCACTGGCAATCCAAAAGAATCATACAACAGATTATGGAACTCAAGGCTAAATTCACAGGGCTTATCTTCACCTATGTTACGAGAGAATGCAATACTCAGGCGGACGCGCTCGCTAAATGGGGTCGTAAATATGGTCAAAATAAAATTTGGAATGTAGTACCCTCTTTTATTTCCGCGTTTATTGAGCTTTCGTGTATGTGACGTTTTCTTTAATGCAAGTCTCCTTCATAAAAAAAAAACTTGATTTATTTCAACCAAAGGACAATAATTTCTAAAGACAATAATTCAAGGCGCTTCGTCTTGTCTTAGTTTAACGATCATATAAAGTGGTTAGGAAACATTTGTTATGTTGCTGAAAAAGGTAAACTTGGTCATACTACCTTAGTTGACGGAGGTTGGAATTGTTAAAGAAAACCTGACAAAATGATGATTTCTTATATTTTGAGTCCACCACTCTGTTAGTCTAATCAAAATCTTGCTCGCATGAACTCAAAATTCTAACACAATATTGTCATGATCAATCAATTAACTTCGTGATCGACCAACCGACCTGTACTTACCCTCAACACCACACAAATAGTGTATAAACCAAAAATAATGTAGCTGACACTAAAACACGTGTTACGTGAAATTAAACAACTAAAGAAAAGGACGAGGTTTACTTTTCTCTTCTTTTTTTTGTTGAAATGGACAAGATTCACTAAGAGATGCAATTTTTCTTTAAACGATTTGTATGACTAAAAACATATGGCTCCCATTAAAGATTTAAATTTTAAAATTAAAGATGGATCACTTTGGGTTGGAGTAGGCCCCAATAACATGTCCATGTTCAAAAGATTAGGGCATCCTCACCTAATGTTAAAGCCATTAAAAGAGTCATCTCCCCACCGTTCGATATTTCAATCTAACGGTTAATAACTGTAATTGGTTTCCACCAATAGATTTCTGAATCGGACGGTTGCGTGAGAAACCCTAATGGAAGCGGTCTTTCTAGAGAGAGAGAGAGAAACTTGTATTTTCTTCAATTTTAGGAGGAGACGGAAGTAAGTTTATAAGCCCATAAAAGCGTAATTGCATTCGTTCATTCTACTTCATCTCAAGTTCAGCTAGGGTTTCAAGAGCGAAAGAGAGAGTTAGAGAGAAGAGAGAGAAACGGTAGAATTCCGCGTTTTCAATCAACCTGTTGACAAAAGGTTTGATTTTTTAATTCACTTCCTATTGTTAGATCTATTTGTTGAAATTGAATTTGATTAATTCATGATGTTAGATAATAGTTTTTGTTATCGTTTTCTGCTATTTGATACAAAAAAGCTTCTAAATTTTTTTTCCTTTGAAACCCTAGGTTTGTGCTTCGTTATCTTTATTCGCTTTTGAATCCTTAATGATGCTTTTAAACGATTGTTAGGGTTTCAATAGCCGATTTATATCTCTATTGATTGAATAAGTAGGTTTTCGATGTTGTTATACACCAAATATATGATTTGATTAGATCTCTTTTTTTTTCAATAACGAATTGGATTTGATTTTTTACAAGGATTAGGTTTGATCTATTGTCAATCTAAATCCGATCTGAATCGAAGCTTTCAATTTTTCTTATCAGATTTCTGATTTAGGGTTGGTCCTTCATCTATCTCAATGTATTTTATTGGTTTGAGTTTATGATTACGATCTTTAAGTTTTTCAGGTAAGAATTTGCTATGGAAATAGGATTGGTCTCAGTTCAATCCAATCCTAAATAATTTCAAGAAGAAACCATCTATGTTTTATTTTCTTATAAAGTCATATTTATTGGTTGGTCCTTCCTCTTAAGGCTCGTTGTCGACTTGAGTATATGGTGTCAAGCTTAGGGTTTGATTCTCCAATCCTAGGATTAGGGTTTATATATTGCTTTTCTCTAATATTGTCTTGGGTTTTGTTTCTCTTACACGAAATTTTGATTCTGTTTTACCTAATCTGCTTTTGGTAAATCTGTGGTTTTGTTATCTGTGATAATCTATCAATGATTTAGATATTACATCTGCTTTTAGAAATATTCCGCTGCATCATCCATTAAACGGAGAGCACAACTAAATTATAATCTTCCCTTGCATGAAAGCGTAAAACTTGTATGATTTTATGTCATCGCTAGTGTTTTATTTTGTTATTGATTTGTTATGGGGAATGATTATAATTTAGTTGTCTTTGAAACAGTTCTTATTTTCTCATTAAAATTTAGTTCGTAAGTATCGTTGGGTGTACTCCCATCATTTTCAAAATTCGAGGTTCAATTGTCAACTGTGTCTAACAACTTCATTGCTTTTTGTAGGAAATTATAATTATATCATCTGCTCGTCAAAGTGGAGGGCGTAAAGTTTGAAGCTTTTATGTCTGTACGGGCCTCTCTCTTTTTGGGATCTATTGGATTGCTCGGAGAGTATTGTCCTACAAGAAAAAAGTACAGAAACTCTGTTAAGGGAGTTGATTGCATGCATATCGAGGAATTTCAGGATTTATCACAGACTTGGAGTTGTTATTGTATGCATCCTTCTTCAATTGCTAATAACCATTCCTCTGATATTGAAGACGAAGCTGCTCTGTTTTAGTGTTCCTTTACCAAACTATCCAAAATGGCTTTGCAAAACATTGGTATTGCAAACAGTGACGATGCCTTTTACAGGTATAAGATGCCTAGGATGATAACCAAGATTGAAGGTCGTGGAAATGGCATCAAGACTAATGTGGTCAACATGGTAGATATTGCAAAAGCATTGGCTCGTCCTGCTTCCTACACCACTAAGTATTTCGGTTGTGAACTAGGAGCACAGTCCAAATTTGATGAAAAGACTGGAGTTGCCCTTGTTAATGGTTCTCATGATACTCCAAAGCTTGCTGGACTTCTTGAGAACTTCATCAAAAAGTTTGTTCAGTGCTATGGATGTGGAAATCCTGAGACTGAGATTCTCATAACTAAGACTCAAATGATCCAACTGAAATGTGCTGCTTGTGGTTTTATTTCTGATGTCGACATGAGGGATAAGCTTACTACATTTATACTGAAAAATCCACCTGAACAAAAGAAGGGATCAAAGGATAAGAAGGCAATGAGAAGGGCTGAGAAGGAAAGATTGAAGGAAGGTGAAGCCGCTGATGAAGAACTGAAGAAATTGAAGAAAGAGGTGAAGAAGAAGGGCACATCTTCGAAGGCTGCTCCAGCCAAGAAGAGTGTTGTCCCTGATGAAGATCATCATTCCTCACCTGGTGGCAGTCAGGCTGATGAAAATGAACCCGACGATGATGAAGAGGACAATGTCCAGTGGCATACTGATACCTCCTTGGAGGCAGCGAAAAAACGTATTGAAGAACAGTTGAGCTCAGCTACTGCTGAGATGGTTATGCTCACTACTGTTGAAGCGGAGAAGGAAAAGGCAAAAACTACCAAGAAAACAGTAGCTGCTGCTGCTTCTAATGGTGGCACCCCAGAATCAGACCTGAAATCTCCCAAGGCATCCGAGAATGGGAAGAAAGCATCAAACGGTGTCCATGAAGATCTGGTTGAGAAGATTAAAAACAATCTGAAAGGTTCAACTGTTGGTGAAGTGAAATCCTTTTTGGGTTCACTCGAAGGTAGCAAACTGGAAATAATGAGTGCACTTCTTGATGCACTATTTGGAGGTATCGAAAAAGGCTTTGCCAAGGAAGTGACTAAGAAAAAGAACTATCTCGCTGCTGCTACTCGTGATGAGGGATCACAAATTCTTCTATTACAAGCAATAGATGGGTTTTGCGGGAAATCGAGCCCTGAAGTAGTGAAGGAAGTTGCCTTAGTCCTGAAATCACTCTATGATGCTGATGTCCTAGAGGAAGAATATATTGTTCAGTGGTATGAAGAAGGTCTTGCTGGTAGCAATAAGACTTCCCAAATCTGGAAGAATATCAAGCCGTTCATCGAATGGTTGCAGAGTGCCGAGTCTGAGTCGGAATAGGAGTTTCTTCCATCTCCGGTTTGCTTCGATTTCTACTTCTTTATATGCTGGTATTTTCAAGTACTACTACTAGTTATTCTCATTATGTCTGGTGTTTGGTTTTATTTTTAAGTACTTCAATTAGTTGTTTGATGAAGTGAGTTTAGAATAAATATGGGTGGATTGGTTAGGGTAAGTAATATTACTCTTATCATCTACTCTTGAGTGACTAGAAACTCATGTTCTTGTGTTTGTTTTTTATTTTCTACTTCTTATGAAAACTATGTGGTTTGTAATGGTTTGAACTTGGTTAATATATGAGTTTTAGAGTACTATTAACTTGCTGTTCTATGTCAACTAGGGTCTTTTGTTACCTTCCAATTGGAAATTAACCTGAAACTAAACCCTCATCAATACAGCTAGAATGTTTGAATTGGGTTGTTTTTTCCCCTAATGTAGATCTGAACTAAATTGAATCATTTCAAATGTTAGGACCTGATAGAAATACCATTTTAGTAGTATGATATACTACCGAATGACAATATACGTGATCTACTATGAGGGATTGGGCAAAAGGCCCAATCCGTGACCCAAAATAAGATGCAGGTCCACTGCAGGATAAAAACAAGGGGCAGGTCCAATGGTCGAGGGGTAGGGTATAATTACGATTTTAGTCTTTAGGTTTTACGAAATTACAAAAAATACCCTTTGCACAAATCCCGTGCAAATCACGTTGTTTCTCTCTCTACTGCACATTCACTTTCTTTCTCTGTCTAACTTTTCTCTCTATCCCTAATTTCTCTCTCATAAATTAAGACTTTCTTTAACTAATTTATCTTTCCAGATTTATCTTTTCCTTTAATTTCTCTCTTTCCTGTTAGTTTTTTTTTTAAAATCTTATTGGATAGATTTCATCTTTCATTCCATTTATATTCCTCTTTTAAGTTTTAGATATATCTCCAGATTTCTTTCCTTCATTATAATTTTTCTCTCTAGCATTTTTACTTTTTGAATCTATACTTTATTTTTGCAAATATTTTCATTTTATTTTACACTTTCTCTATCTAAAAATATTTTTTCTTTCTTTAACTATTTTCTTTCTCTATAACTTTATCTCCTTATATTTTGGGCAATTTTTTTAGATTTTTTGTACTGTACACGAAACAGGAAGTTTTTTATCGTACATTTTTTTGTGTACTTGACACTTTTGTACTGAGAATTTTCTTGTGTACTAGGAATTGTTTTATGTACTAGCTATGTGGTTACGTACTAGACATTTTTGTACTGGGAATTGTCTTGTGTATCGGGAATTGTTTTATGTACTAGGCACTTGTGTACTAGGAATTTTCTTGTGTAGCAGGAATTGTTTTATGTACTAGTCATTTGGTTATGTTCTAGACACTTGTGTACTGAGAATTGTTTTATGTACTAACCATTTGGTTATGTACTAGACACTTTTGTACTGGGAATTTTCTTGTTTACCGGGAGTTATTTTATGTACTAGTCATTTGGTTATGTACTAGACACTTGTGTACTGAGAATTGTTTTATGTACTAGCCATTTGGTTATGTACTAGACACTTTTGTACTAGGAATTTTCTTGTGTACCGTGAGTTGTTTTATGTACTAGTCATTTGGACATGTTTAACTGTTTGGTAAATTGGAAAATTTCAAATGGTTCTTACACAAATCACTCTAAAAGGTTCAATGGACGATAATTTTTTTAACGTACAGACAAATATATGTACAAAGAGAAACTGTTTTGGTAACAATTTTGTTTTGGTAAAAAACTCTATAAGGAGAAACTTGAACACGTTCTTGTTCAAAATTAAAATATTCTCTCTCCAACCTTAACTACTTTCCTCGTTTTTGGTAGTTTTTCATTGATTTGTTTCCATATATTTTTTGGTAGTTTCCCATTGATTAAATTCTCTCTGTATTTTATCTTCTTTTTAAACAAGTTTTCTCTCTCCAATCTTAACTTCTTTCCTTCTCTCAAACATTCTCTCCTTATATGATGGACAATTATAGGACATTCCTTCTAAAACGTAAATTGTTTTCAAGGAAAATTTATAGGATATTTTTCTTTGTACTGTACATTTTTTTATTTACTGGACACTTTTGTACTGGGTGGTTACTAGACACTTTTGTACCGGAAATTTGCTTGTGTACCGAGAATTGTTATATGTACTGGCCATTTGGTTAGGTACTAGACAATTTTGTACTGGGAATTTTCTTGTGTACCGGGAGTTGTTTTATGTACTAGCCTTTTGGTTATGTACGAGACACTTTTGTACAGGAAATTTTCTTGTGTACCGGGAATTGTTTCATGTACCAGTCATTTAGTTATGTACTAGACACTTTTTGTACTGCAAATTTTCTTGTGTACCGGGCATTGGTTTATGTACTTGTCATTTGGTTATGTACCGGGAAGTAACTCTAGATCTGATTTCTTCACTATTACATGTTTATCAAATCTTCATTCTTAACTATAATCTCTGTTTCTAAACCTAAATTTGAAATTTCTCCAAAATCCATGAATCTCTGTTCAAGAAAAAGATTTCACGTTGCAACCTTCACAAAATAAGTAAAAAGATAGAAATATAAAGCGAAGGAAACTAAAAAAAATATAAAGTAAACTTCCACATAACAACGAAACGTGGGAACGGATTGGGAACGGTAAAATGTAGCGGGAACTAAGGAATGTACACTACATTTCAACACGTAATCGTATATCTATGACGTTAAATATAACCAAAATTGGTACAATATCTAAGAGAACCGGGAGATGTTCAGTGCACCATTCTATGCACTCAACATTTTAATATTCCTTGAACAAATATGTGAAGTAAAAAGCAAAAATAGTAAAAGCAAATCAAGTTAAGGATAACTCCAGATCTGATTTCTTCACCATTAAATGTTTATCAAATCTTCATTGTTCACTATATTCAGTATAAGCTTTGTTGTTGAACTCAAATATGAATTTCTCCAAAACCCATGAATCTCAGTTAAATAAAAAATCCAGAGTTGTTGCTTCCTGATCTCAACGATCTGGTTTTTCCTCGTAAACCAAAAATCACCGATTCATTTCTTCACTGTTAAAAAAAAAAAAACAATCTGACTCTTCACCATACTTCCAAGTCTAAATGAATCTGGATTAGAGTTCTTTATTTATATTGTGTGAGAGAAAAAGATTAAACTGGAAGGTTGTAAAAATTTGTAGAAGAGGAAAACGGAAGACTGATAGAAAAGAGAGAAGAGTATAGCTATTTTAGAGAGAGAAAAAAGAAAAAAGCTTCAGGAATTTCTGATAGAGATAGAGAGATGAGGAAACTTTTCATTTAGAGAGAGAAAGAAGGGTATTAAGGGTACTTAAAGAAAATTGACACATTCCCTCATGTACTTTTTTTCTTGGGCAGCCCAGTTATTAATGAGTTGGACCTGCAACACATTTCTATGTTTATGTGGATCTTACCCACAATAGTACCCCACTTTTTGGGCCATTCACTTAAAAATCCATCTACTATTACCTCATTCCGTGTTATCGGAGCAATGTGCCTCATTTCAGTGGTCCTCTCAAGAGGCTAAACTATATTCAATTATGTAGGTTGCCTCTCAAGAGGCTAAACTATATTCAATTATGTAGGTTTGTAGTTGCATGTGCTTCGAGATAAACGTATTCTTTAGAATTTATTTCACCGTTGCCGAGGCCATGGTGTTGGTGGAAGTTGTCTTTAAGACTCTTGCCTTACTGGGGAGTTTTGAGTTCATGTGTACTCACAAATTTAGTATTTTAGCCTACACCTTACACGGAAGGAGTTCATGTGTACTCACAAATTTAGTATTTTAGCCTACACTTGGTTCACATTTTCGTGATAAGTATGAGCAAGATGTGAAATTCATTAGACTAAAATCTGACTTAATGATACAAAAAAACTTTCGTAATTTTCAATGTGTTTCATTAGTACCACTTCTTCCGACACTTTATACACTGTCCATTATCTTCTAAAATTCCATACGGAACATTTGAACGAGTCCGCAACGGAGTAATGTAAGCGCGTTAGGGCTAGCCAAGGGCATTGTTCTTATAACAAAGATTTTCCTTTTTCCATTTTTGCCACAATATCTTTTGGCTAGAATAACTGTTCAAAAAACTATTGCTAAATTTCTTACAGTTGTTCTTATTAACGTGACATTTATTGTGCAACTTTATATTAGATGATAATTCTGAAGGATTGAAAACGACACAATGTATACCAAGTAGATATATCCGGACAACATTTCGACCTTTTTCATGTAACAACTACCAGATAATCTCCGTGCACCTTTAGGTAAGCTAATATGGCGAGAGTTGAGAACTTGAGATACCATTAAATTATGTAGGTCGGTTCCACGTTGTCTTTCGATCATCACGCGTTGAAATATGGTAGTGAATATATCTAGCATATTGGATACTGAACAAATTTCAACGGTTCCGTGGCATTAAAAAGTTCAGAAATGTTTCGAGTTGTAAGAGACAACGTTCTTATCATTATCAAATCAGGACAGCAATTCACCAAATATTCATTTTCTCTAAGGTTTTCGTATCTGTAAAACTGCGATATTAAGTTTCTAGCATTTTCGATCAATCATATATCGGTGAGGTAGGCTTTGGTGACCAATCATACAACTAAAAAGGTGAGGAGTCGGCAATATTCAGAACCAAATTTGGTAGAAACTAACCCAGACTTCTTCTACTTGTACTCACTGTGTGGTAATTCTCCTTGTTTGTGTCTTAATTCTCCTTGTATATAGCCAAAGAATGACCCACAATCATTTAGATATGGGTTAATTTCATTTTGACCCCCTAAAGATGACCAACTCATCAAAATGGCCCGCTAAAGATGTATAACTTCTAAAATATCTTCCTAAATCACTTTCCCGTTTGTTTATAGTTGGAAATTGATTTTTTTTTCTTTTTTCATTACCACTTTTACCCTTCTGACATGATTCCAATATTTATAATTTCAAGATCATTAATCGTAAATTATGTCATTCATTATTAAATTCCTATTTTCTTTAACAATTAATTTTTTTTCTCTCTAATTAATTTTTTCATCTCCTCCATTATCTTCAACATCACCTTCCTCACCATCACGGACGGATCTAGGATTTTCACTTAGGGGGTGCGGATTTATGTACCTAATGAGATTTTTTTGCAAACACAGTAATCAATAAAATACTTATATTCATTAATTATATAAATACATCAACGATTACAAACGCAATTGACTTCCACGAGAGTTTATATTTTGAAATGTTCGCATAATCGACTCATTGTCAATTTCACAAAAAAATTCTTTTGCAATAAATACTACTAAACTATCATTCAGTCACACGTCACTCATCTTGTTTCTTAAGCGTGTTTTAACTAGCTTAATAGCTGAAAAAGCTCTTTCAACAGAGGCATTGCAACCGAAAAAGTTAGTGCTAGAGTGATAAACACATAAACTAAATAATATGCTTCATCCCTCTTAGTTTCCACAACAATGTTCTAGCAAGAACTGCAATTCCATCTAAATTTGAGAAATAATCATTCTGCCTCATATCGTAAATGTAATTATCAAGCTGGGAACTAAGTAGCATAATATCAAGACTACTGAAATCTGACGGATAAATTCAACAAGACGCATCAATTTACTTTGGTCGAAAAGGGCAAAACCTCTAGACGGACTCAAACATGCCATACAACGGAACAACTCGGTTTTCTCCCTTGAACTTCAATATTATGTTTTTCACAAAAAGTAGAAACATTTCAAACCAATGATGACCACTCATGGTCTCGTACATATTGGATTCTAGTTTTGAATTTAAGATAATTAAATTTAATAATTTCAAAAATAATAAAAATGTATAAAGTTGGATTTGAACCCACAACCTAAAGGTCACTTGTCCACAAAACCACACCCTCAATACCACTAAGCTGCAGTCTAGTTTTTGTTATTTCTATACATGCACAGTTTGATATACAGTTAAAAATAGGGGTGAGCAAAAAGCGAACCAATTGCCAACAATCCTTGGTTGGAGTGCTAACAAGTATAATTTTCCACCTTAGAGGTCAAGGGTTCGAGGCACACGCTGAACAATTCAAGAAAAAAAGAGCGAACCAATTGGTCGAACCAAACCAAGTCGAACCGCATCGATCGGTTTTTAGGCCGAATAGATCACCGTTCGATTCGGTTCGGTCGAAAAACCGAACATCCCAAAATCGATCTGGCTTGGCCTCGACTTGAGTTTCTGGAAACCACCCAAACCGAACCGACCGAACTCTAAGAAAAAATGAAACAATAATTTCGTAAAGTTAGAAAGTGTTAAACTAAAGAGGAAAAAATCAGAAACCCCTAATCAAGTCTTCCATACTGTTATCCATCCTCCTTCCTAGTTGTTGTTGTTGACTTCATCAACCACCGATTCAACTTGATTGAAAGGTTTTAAAGGTAAGTCTTCACTGATTTTCTTTTTACCACAACCTATTCTTAGTTAGTAACTTACAATTATAGATTTTGTATTCGCACTTCTACTTTTTTTCTGTAATGGTGGAAAAGTACGATGAATTTTTAATTTGATGAGGGGCTTGAACTCATGATCTTACCATCGTGATGACTTGTAACCCATGTCTTAACCACTAAGCCAAGTTCTTCTTCATGTCATTTGTATACATCATTAGATACATAATTACATATACCTATATATAAATATTACTAGTTTACTACTATATATATATATATATATATATATATATATATATATATATATATATATATATATATATATATATATGTATCACAGTCATCATCGTCAACATTTCTCATTATCTTCATCATCATTATCTCAAGTGATCAACCCTTTGCTTCTCTGTATTTTCTCTAAATTAGTTGGGTTTTTTTGCTTCTATGTAATTTCTGTCTCTACCTTCATCACCATTATCATCTTCATCTTCAACATTTATTTTTATCTTCATCATCATCATCATCTATAAAGATAAACCCATTTGATCCTCTGTACTTCCTCTCTAGATTAGATTTTTTTTTTTTTGCTTCTTTGTAATTTATCTCTCTACCTTCATCACCATCATCATCTTCAACATGTATATTTATCTTCATGATCATAATCTCTAAAGATGAACCCATGTGATTCTCTATACTCTCTCTGGATTAGTTTTTTTTTTTTCTTTGTAATTTCTATCTGCCTTCTTAACCACCATCATCTTCATTTTCAACACATTGTTATCTTCATCAATACCATCGCTAGAGATGAACCCATTTGCTTCTATATACTCTCTCTAGATTATTATTTTTTTTGCTTCTCTGTAGTTTCTCTATAGATTAGGGTTTTCAAGCAAAAAATCTTTACCTTTTCTTCACCCAAATATGATCCATCTTCAAGCAGTGGGGCGGTTTATGAGAAACAAAATAAATTTAGAACAAATGATTTGGAGAAAAAATGTAAAAGAAAATGTTGAAGATGGTGATGATAAAGATGAGGTAAGAAAAAATGTAAAAGAAAATGTTGAAGATGGTGATGATAAAGATGAGATAAATATTGAAGATGTAGAAAGAGATGTTGAAGACTAGATAATTGAAGATTTGGAGAAACAAGAAATAAAGACTTGATAATTAAAGATTTGAAGAACAATTAATTAGAAATAAAGATTGATAAAACTTATAATTGATGATTTTGGGACAATAAATATTGCACAAGTAACGTGAGAAGGGTAAAATTGGTAACTAAAAAGGGAACGCTAAGCTTTCACGGTTAAATGGACGGAAAAATGATTTAAGGGGCTATGTTAGAAGCTGGTCATCTTTAGGGGACTATTTAGGTGAGTTGGTCATCTTTAGGGGGCAAAATAGAATTCATATCTTGAACTTAGAAGCTTTGGAGACTTGTAAAAGCATTAGTAATTAGTAGTAATGTCAAGTGTTACACCAAAATGAACATGATAACGCGGCATCTCCTTCGTACAAAGCTTTAGAAGGCAACAATGGCTCGCTTAGTAGTGGCAGATGAATCTCCTCTTTCATAGAACATGTTTTAGATAACAACCATTTTTAGGATAATCTTTCATAAATCAATAGAGTGCTTGAGAGTGATGGCTCACGTAGTGAGTGGAAGGAAACTGTAGGGATGACAAATCAGACGCTACTCTCAATCGCGCTTCACTGCATTTTCTTCACCTTTCGTTAAAACACTTTGTAACTCCTGCAATATATCACTCCCTGTAGCATTTGACAACATTGTCTGTGCATTCATCCACCATTTTATAGCGCAAAACGTTCAATGAAAGCTCCTGTGACATGGATCATACCCAATGTACTAACAAGGGGAATTGTTTTTCTCGTCCCAAAAACCTTGCCAAAGCCACCCCAATGAAGTTCTGCCAAGAACCTTGTCTATCATACAAAACCTAACTAGGAAATGCCAAGATAAGGAAACAAATGTAATTCTTATAGAAACTAATTTGTAACTTAATATTTTTGATGTCATTGAACTTCTGAAATGTTATGAATACATATTTCATGATGGCTAAATTAACAATTCTCTTTCTCTGAATCATTTTATCGCCATTGATGGCGGATAAAAAGAGTGGGCAAATACAATATCGCAAATTCCGCTTGAGAAGGATCAAGGAAACAGAAATAAAAAATTACTTTCCTTCTAGAACTCAAACTCAGACATGTATAGGTTACCGAAATATCAAAATCTGAAGCTAGGATCAACGTCCATTGCCCAAGAAAATTTCGCCAGGAGAGACTTAGTAAATATCTGTCGAGATGAGAAAAGCAGATCAGTAACAGCAAAGGATCCTTAACTAATGCTTTAGATATTGCCGTTTGGTAGCATAATAGATAGTAAGGGCAGGAAACGAAGATCCTTCTATAATCACGACAAAGGCACGGAATGTGCGAATTGGCAAAACTATCCTGATACCCAGCGGGCCCAAAGAGTAAGAACTTTTCTCTGTTTTATAAAAGAAAATGGGAAATATCCCATATTGTTGAAGAATTTTATAGAAAACAAACGGAAGGTGGTAACTGCTAAAAAAGGAAACCTACTTGTTGATATTGATAAGAAAACTTGGAAGTTGAAAACTGCGATTTCATACCTTCTCAATGGGAACGTCGTGGCGTTTGCACCAAGCAACTGATATCCGTGGATCTAGATAATTAATCTTAGATGTGCCCAATGCAACAGTCTTTAAGTCCTCTTTGGTTCTCATATCCCTTTCCATTTTCTCAATCTTTGCATTTGTCTGATTGATCTTCTTCTGTAATCTGCAGAATTGATAGTAAACTGAGACTAGTTACACAAAAAAAAATGTATAATGAGCTGAGAGAAGAGAAGTATTTTTACGCTTCAGGGGCCAAGTTCCTCTTGTGCTTCCCATCAGCATCCTTCAATGGAGGTTTCCCTTTTTTTGCCCGCATCAAATCCGTATTCAACTCGTCCAATACGGCCTATTTAAGAAAATTAAAGATAATTTCAGTTTAAGCATAACCAAACTCTTAATAGCTGTAATGACTAATGACAGGCATCATTGACCCATTTATAGGACTTCATCTTTCAGCTAATCTAAAAGTCACCAAACAAGCAAGGAAATCTCACGAATAAGAAACACCTCGAGAATGTTCAGATAGAATGTGAAAACATCACAAAAGTGACTTCAAGTGTTTACATTCATTTAGTAGTCTACCATCTACTGAAAGGAATTCACTATTATTCAAATGGGTATAAGAAATAACTTCCACTTGTGGAAACTGATATCTTCAATATCTCCTCTGAGTTACAAGATTACAGGGTTTACATGGTTTCTTTACTCATCCTCCATTGTAATGCATGTACTAGTTAGCAAAGACCATTCTTTATAACAAATTTCATTAGTCATCATTACTGGTCACTGATTGAATGACAAAAGTAAGAATCTCAAAAGTTTTAAAAAACGAAAATAGAAATGACGGTTACCTTCAACTCATCCATCTTCTCGTTCAACTTTGACATTTGTGTAGTGTGGGACTTCGATACACTACGTTGATGGTTACATATGATTGCGACCTGCATCATTAATTAGTGAACGGCAATACCAAAGGACGAATTGAGCAAACCAACAAACAGATTCTTGATTTGATAAGTTTTGTGCGAGTCATGTATTAATTGTTACCTCCTTGTTAGCATGTTGATAAACGACGATTTTCTCTGCAACATCACCATCCTTGGTATCTTTGTTTAACTATAACAGCCACATTGAACTTTAGGTTAGGGGAAGAAAAGATGAAAAAATGCCCAGCTAAATTGATAAGCGACAAACTTAACAGATAAAAGTATATAAATAATTCTAGCATCGAAAATCAATAGATATAGTTCGCCTTAGCAGAAAAAGAGATATATCAGTTAACATTCTTACCATCTCATCCAAAGTGATCGATGCATTGTAAGTACGGAAAACCTTTGCTGTGAGACCAGGCATGAGCTCCTTGAGATGGGTATTCAGTTTACTGGTGTCCAGCTTGTCAAAAAGATCTTCGCCTTCTTTTTTTCCTAAAGAAGGTAAAAGAGGAGATTACTAATGAGATCTAATCTGAAACAAAAACCAATGACTTTACAACAAAAGTAGGCTCACCAGTCTTAAACTGTCCAATTGCCTTATAGACAGGAAGCTCAACTTCGACGGTGTTGAAGTATCTAATGGAATCTTTACCCAGGAAGTCAAACTGCATGGAACGAAAAGTTCAAACATTGTTGTCAACTAAATAATAACAAAAGGAGTGAAGACATTTAGAATTACACAATGTCAAGTCATATAAGAAAAACAGTATTCCTACCTATTATCCTTTGATTTTATGGTGTTAACTATCAATATCAATTAAGACAAGCATAAATTCTGTTGCTACTTTTTGTTATTTTCTTGAATCTTGACAGCTTTTCAAGTTAATTTAGGTCTAAAAAGAGTCACAGAATTAGCAGTCTACTAGGTAGCCATTAGCAAGTTTTAAGAGTTATCTAGGGATCGGAGTGTTCCATTGAGTTGTCTAGATAAGGAGCTCATAGTCCATTAAATAGATTGTTTATTTTTCAAGTTTGGGAGTAATTCTGTTAAGAGTGAAAAAGGTTTCTTTCTGTAATGTTTTGGGTAAAGAAAACACCCTACTTTATCTCTATGAGTAAATATCTATCGTTTGCTTCCGCCAATTAGTTTAAATCACATACTCTACCTGTAACTTGTTTGGAGGGACTAAATCAACGTTTTCCACTTTCAAAGTGCAACAACCGACTGTATCAGCCTCATCGTCATCCTGCAAAAGGCAAAACCGTGGTTCAGACCATCGTGACATAATTGTTGAACATGATTTATACATTGTGCTTTTGCTCATTGGAAACTTACTATCACCTGAAGAGCGTAACTTTTGTAAGCTTAAAAGTGCATAGAATCGAGATTCGAGACTGATCTCTATCATGTGCATAATGGAGTATATGTCCACAAAAATCTCTAGTCAACTGATTGAAATTCCCCGGAATACATATAAATGGACAAAAAAATGTTTCTGATACAGCATAATGACTCAGCTCCATTAGTCAGGAAATGCATTTATATCAATCAGCTTCGTATAATGTATACCATTTTGCTACTCATTGTCGAGTCTTGACATCTCTGTTTTCTCCTAAGTCTAAAGAAGTAAAGATACTGAACCACTCTAGGCCAGTGTTCTCGCTAACATAGAATAGTAAAACATGCTTCTACAAACACCAGTGAAGTTAATTGAGACATACAAGGTTAACGAACTAATAAATAACACAGGAAATGGGTAAAATGAACTATTATTTGAACTGCCTAAAAGATTCCAGAACGAAATGGATCATAAAGATAGCCGGACCACGAGAGACGAAGTTACCTTCTCATTGCCAGCCCTGAGAGCCAACTTATCAATGAGGTAAGTTGCAACTGCTATTTGACGTTTTGTGAGATCTTTATTTACAAAGTCCCGTGTGTAATTTGCTCTAATGTCACGAATGTATTCCTATAAACAATTGAGATGCAGCTGTTATCCATCTGTAATATAATATTCTTGTAAATAAACCACGATAGTTAGAACAATCAAAAGCTAATTAATACATCAGTTTACCTTTAATAGCCTTGCTTTCTCATATTTCTCCTTGTCACTTTGCCCTTTCAATGAACTACTAGCAGCCAAAAAGACATACTTGAATTCTTTTGGATTGATTGGATCGTTCCAAAAAGCTAACCATGTAACAGTATTATCATGCTTCACTTCTTTCCACCTGCAAAGGTGTCATTAGTGTTTCAACATAGAAAATCTCTTGACTGAGCGATTTGAAATACATTCTGAAAATTCTTTACAATGATCGGGTAAGAGGACCTTTCACCAGGTATTGGACACTCTGGAACTGGAGCACCTTTTCCTATATTAATTGTAATATCACTTGGACGAATGCGGCTTTTCAGTTTTCCCATCTGATATGCCAGAAAAAGCATAAAGTTCAATATGAGCATCAGATTTAAAATAGATGCTTGAATAGTGCATATTTAAGCATCTTGCGGCTGAACTTTAGATTATAAATAATTTTAGACGGCACGATATTTCGATAACCTTAGGATGCTCTCCACGGCCACGGAACAACCCAGGTGGTTCAACTCTGAAGTTACCAACCTGTGATTAACAATACATCAGATGAAAGAGAAGAACAAGTATTTTATGAAAAGGGCAAATACGACGCTAGTATGAAAGCACATTTAGAAACAAGTGAAAAAGATTAATTTTGTGCTCAATAGAATTTAGACTATCCAAGTGTAACTCCGTCCAAACGAAAATGAAATCCGTATACTGGGTGTTTCATAATATTTTAAGATGACGGCCAGATAATCCCTAGGGTCCACCACGAGCTGAATGAAAAACCTATAACAATGAATCACAACCCCGCTGACCTATCAATCTTAATTTTTCGGTTCAGGATATATTAACCAAAATTTTGGGTTAACCTTCTCTTTAACGCCATCGACAACAGCCCACGTATACTTCTCCTCCTGCTTTAGTTTTTCTTCTTTCACGGCCTTTTTCTCCTGTATGAACATCAGTAGTTGGTAAAAACTTTTAAACTGAAGAAATCATTGTACGTCGTAGCAAAAGAAATCGATAGTAAGAATGCTTGAGTACTAAATTATTGACAAATGAAGAAATTGCAGAGCAGTATCATCATTAATTTAGAATCATTTGGATACTAAGATAATATTAAGAAAAACGAACTTACTTCTGTGCTCATTTGTTTCTTCTTCTCCTTCTCGTTCTGATGCCATTCATAAATGGGGGTGAAATCACAGAGCTCAAACTTTTTAATTACATGATTCTTCCCTAGTATCACTCTCCAATCATTCATGAAATTCTCAATAAATTTTGGTTTAGTAGCATACTCCGTATCTTTCATTACAGCAAACATGGTTGCAACCTACATTTGAAGGACAGCAAGAAAGATAGATGAACATCAGTTACACATCAATTTTAGGAATAGAAGAATGCTATCGTATTGCATCATATTGCAAGAATAATGCATGAACCAAAATAAAACAGGGATAACTCACCTCTTCCTGTTCAGGAGTTAAATCAATAGGATGCCCATTGTACAGCATCTTCACTCCATGAGGCTTGTATGGAGGAGGGAAAATTACACCGTTGTGCACTAAGGTTGTCCATTTTTGTCCATCACCAGAGCTTGGTTGTAATTTTGAGGACTTAGAGAATTTAGAAGTCTTCATTACTTTCTTTGACTTCGTGGACGTTTTCAATGAAGATGAAACAACTTTTGTTGTTGTTTTCTTCGTAGATAGTGAATTACTATCTGACTTCTTCGTTGCTTGTGATTTACTATCTGGTAGAGCTGGCTTCTTCACTCTCTGTGCTATTGGAATATCATCATCATCATCATCTACATTTGGTTCAGCTTTTGCAGATACTTGCTTAACTTTGGCTGAGGAAGTTGCATCGAGCAGTTTCGGTTTTTTAACTGAAGAGTGACCGGATGTACTACAATCGTCTAGAGGTCTCTTGTTCAAACTTTTTGGGGATATCAATAGGTCATTTTCCTTCTTGATTGAACCATTTGGCTGAACTTTGGAAGCCAAAGGTTTCTGTTCATCAGAGTTACAAGACTTCTTACCAGATGGACCCCCAACGGACTTCAACTGAAACTTGGACGACAAGGGAACCTTGTCTTCTGAATCTTCAGAAGATTTGTTGACATCTGGCCTCGTCTTTTCTGACATTGAAGAACTAGGAAGAGGTGAACCACGACCCTTAACATCATTTAGGCATTTGGTTTTCAGTGATGTTGCAGAAGATGCTAATGAAAATCTAGCACTCAAGGGTTTCTCCTCGTCAGAAGCTTCGGAATCCTCAGAATTGGCATTTAGCTTAACAAGAGCCTTAACCAAAGGCTTCTTATTGTTATTACTACTTCCTAAGTTTTGCACAGGTGACTGCTTTGGTTTATCAGGCAGTGAAGTTGATGCCTTTGAATTTGCTACTGGAGATTTGGATGCAGATACCAGTGCAGGTGAAGTCACCTTTCCCATTTGCAGACTTGAGTTCTGACCATTGTGGGAAGGTTTATCAGGGATAGGCCTCTTCAGTGATGCATCATTACTTTGAGATGGAACCTTCTTCTTTTCTAACTTCACTTGATTTTGCACAGATGTCTTGCTCCTTTTGAAAATAATAGGTTCATCGTCGTCATCATCATCATCAACATCAAACTTGGGTTTGATGCAAGTATCAACAACCATTATCAAACTTTGCAGCACAATCAGAGGTAGATCACAGTTTCATATCATTCACTGCATTGGTATCAGACAATTTGAATATCAAAAGATAAGTTAAATACACAAACTAACAAGAAAATACACATTTCGACTAACAATTAAAGTTACATAGATATCACGGTAAAATTACTTGCCACGACAAACTTAATTTTGCAAAAGACAAGCACTTTTATCTTATAACTATATTATTTCAGTTTCCTATCTTCCCACATTCCTTCAATCACAAAGTTGGCTACACTTGTCAAGATGCTACACAAAGTTGAATAAACAATTTTCTGCTTCAAGCTGGTTTACTCTAAAAAAAGCAAGGCCAATGCCTCGGTGAAAGGCTTAAGTCAATTTCAAAAAGGGGAATGGACAACATAGAATCACAAAGGAAATATGCCATAAATTCTAGTTTTCTACAATAATATTAATTATTAAGTACAAACCCAACAAAAACTAAGAACGTTGGGATGTCGCATTTCTAACGTTGCATAGACCCCAAGTCATAATTCATAAGTAACACACAACAACTGAAAATCAAAAGATTCCAAAATAGTCGAATGCCATCCGTCAATGTTTCAACATTTTGTTATGATAGAATTGAGACTTAATTGGTCATATATTTTCTTAATGTCTTAGAAGCAATTTTTTTCAGAAGATCTGCCCAAACGTTCCCATAATCTTCCTTTTAATATTTTATTCCCAAAAATGCAAGGCATACTGTCAAAAGTTGTACACTCGATAGAAGATCTTAAATCCGCGTTACTAGTCTCTAGGTTCATATATTGAAATAACATTTCCGTTCCAAGTCTCGATCCTGGTTCGAGTGTTTTACTTTCTGGATACAGTTCCGGTCCAAGAATTAACCTACCGATTGAACGGACGTACAGAGGTATATCGATTCACAGCTAGTAAAATTTCACTGAAAAAATTACTAATAATACAAACAAAATTACACCCAATGGAGATAAAACGGTTACTTCAAAGATACAAAAACAAACCTAATAGAATGGGTTTGAGCTAAATAGGAATAGAAATTCACAACTAATATCATCATTAAACCCATAATAGCAACAAAAGGAGTAATTGCTTTCCCGAAATTTACAATTTGGCAATGAAAAATATAGTATCTAAAGATAACCCTAATCTAATAGTACACAAAAACTTATGATGTGATTGAAAAGCGAGCATGAGTAAAATGATAGAGCTTTTTAACACGAATAAGAAGTATTTAATCTGAAATTAGAGTAGGAAAAGATGTACTGCTGAGGACAAACACGGGAACCGGAATTAGGGTTTTGAGAGAGAGAGGAAAGGGAATGAATGCTTGGTGGTTACCTGGAGGTGGATCGGGATGGTGATATTTTTCCGACGGCGAACTAACTCCGGCAAGGTTAGGGCTTCGATTTTAGGAGTGAAATAGAAAACAATAGGGAAGACGAAGAAGACGTTGGGATTGAAGAATTCTAATTTTAGGACGGGGATATATAGGTAATTATCTTATTTATAAGGACATTTTTGGGATAAAATATCTTTTGAAGGATATCACAGTAATTACTCAAGGATTCTTAACGGAATCTGAATACTTTAATTCGGATTAAAAGTTTAAAACGTCTGCCATGTTATAGTCGATGACTTAAGGCCATGTTTGGCGCGCGGGAATCGCGTGGGAATGGAATGTGATTCCTAGGAATCACAATCCTGATATTGTTTGGTTCGCGGGAATGCAGTGGGAATCCTATTTCCGGGGGAATAGAATTCCCTCAAAATGGGGTAATAGCAAACCCAGGGAGGGGGGTGGGTTTGTGATTCCCATTCCCGGGAATGCTTTGTTTTAATATTTATAGACCAAATTATCCTTAATAAAATATTAGAATGACTATTATTAAAATCGTCCTCCACACAATATCACAACTAAAAAAATTAAAAACCTATGGTTAGCCACCACCATTGCAATACTTTTTCTCGCTCAAATGTAACTCTTTCTCCCTCTCTAGTTTTTTCTCTCTTCTCTTGTTCTTTTTTCATTACAATCGATTTCATAATGTTTAAAAAGAAGAAAATTTAGCCATGACCTTTATTTATTTTAAATAATTTTTTTTAAATGGTCAGCGTCCCTCGAACCTTTGACCTCCGAAGTGGAAGATTATACCTTTTACGACTCCAACCAAATGTTGTTGGCATTTTAGATACTATTTAATTGGTGTGTCATGTTACTATTTCATATCTGCAATTTTGAATAAATAATACTGATTAAAGTACATAATAAAATTGACGTTTTATTTATGTAGTTTAAGGATATAATAGGAATTTTACAAAAAATTATATTCCGATTCCTATACGAACCAAACACCAAGTTAGGAATCTATCAAGAATCGAATTCCTATTACTGGCCAAACCAAACATCAAACTGAATGATCTGATTCCCGGGAATCGTGTTACGAGAATGTGATTCCCGGGAATCACATTCCATTCCCGTCCGCCAAACATGGCCTAAAGGATTTCAACAACATTGAACGGTTACAAATATTTGTTTATAAACCCTAATTTGTTGTAGCTCTTTAGATTAGGTCCTTTCACGATAGTTAACACAAAGCAAATCTAATACTATGTAATAGGAAATTTTAGGACATTCTTCACTAATATCACTTTCATGCACTGCAATCGAAAGCATAATTGGTTCGCGCATTATCTGACAAAATCAACTCTGCACGTATTCTATTTATGTCTTATTTGGTTCCCACAAATAAATTCATAAATGTCAAAGGCAATATCCGAAGTTGTTTTCATCAAAAAAAAAGGCAAGATTGCTAAAGGCAATCTTTAAAATGGTTATAGGTAATGTGAATATGTTTTTTGATAAATCGACTGCGATCTACGTTAGTCGTTACAAGGCATTGATACATCATTAAGATGTGATAAGCACAATAACCGCCCAAGTTAAACCAATAATTAAAGAGGCAGGCCTAAAGCTCGACAATAAAGAGTCTAAAGCCAACATCATCTACTTTTTAGTGCCTAAATTACGTGGAATAGAGAGAGGGAGTAGAGAGACAAGAGGAGACGAAGAAATAGAAGAATATTAAGATCGTCGGTTGAACGTACATAATTTTTTTGATCAAGTTTTGGATAAAAAATACATTGCCTTTAACATGTCTGGGCATTGCCTCCCTAACTATAATATCTCGATTTCGTCTGAAATTCAACTCATTATTCAAAACCCATGCTTGCGCATGCAATAAATATTTCAAAATACTTGAGGTGTGCAGTATTATGTTATTATTTGGAGTTTATGGAAAGAAAGAAACACAAAAATTTCGAAGAAAAGTTTATGTCGGTAGAAAATCTTATAATTCGATCAAAGATCTCCCTTTTTATTAGTGTACAAATCCAGAATGGAAGAATTCACCGTCTGTTCAGACGGTGTTTAATTGGGATACACTAATTTGTATATAATTTTTTTTGTTTCTCTTTTGTTTTCTTTGTAGTTACAACCTTGAAATTTATTTTACCCTCATAAAAAAAATAGTTTCAAAATAATCTTGCCATATCAAGTTTCATTTTCAACAATAGTTTTACATCATTGGTAGCAACGTCCAGAGTATAGACTATAAACGAGTACTCTTCTCTCTCTCACTCTCTCTTAAACTTTTCAGATCTTGGTTTTCTCTGGAGGGAGGATCCCTCCTCCAGATCTTCCTCTTCTAGTTTTTATGTTCTATTAGATCTATAATAAGATCTTGTAGGTTTTCAGAGAGAGAAATTACGGAATCTAAATCCATCTTAAACAATGTTTCTCTTTCTCTCCGAGTAATATCATTTTCAAGATCGTCAATTTTCTCTTCTTTATAGAGGTCATGAGAAAAGAAGAGTTAATGTTGCCTATTTCTACGATGATCATCTCAAGAAGATTGAAGATGAATTACAAAACAAGAGAAAGACAGGTCAAGATTTCACTTTTGTTAGTTTTATTATTATTGATGTAATTTTATTTGTTTGGTTATTTTCATTTTTGTTGACCTTTATGGTCTTTCAATCCGTGATCTTTAGGATCCTTTCATCTTTTTTTTTCGTCCGAGTCTAGACAATTTCTTTCTCTTCATGAGGCACTTTACATTTAAGGGTATGTAACTCTCATGAAATTTTCATAGGAGAGAAATAACAATTGTCATCCATGTAATATTGTTATTTAATCACTTATGAATGAATATGGTTCACTTGGTTTCAAAAAAAAAAAAAGAGTTGTTGGAATAAAAAGCAGAAACCAACCCCTCTCCCATTAGAACTAGTGGGTAGCCCCGGAACAAGGCTCTCGACCTTTAAATTATACTCTCTCCATCTCAAAATAAGAAACCGTTATTCCTTTTTGGGTTGTCTCAAAGTGAAAGTCTCACACCATACATAGCCTATAATATCTAATATTTTTGCATTCTCTTTAATTCTATTAATATCAAGTGCATTTATTATGAAAGATAATGCATGTACTATTCGTCCAATAAAATTTACTGGCTTGAATGACAATAAATGCTAGTATTCTTACTTAATAACGAAAATAAATCGGGTGAATTTTAATAATAGACTATGAATATGGGACGGAGGGAGTAGTTGTTTGAGCCTTTTAGACCCAACCACTATAATTAGAGCGGATCCCCTGAAAAACAATCCACCCCATTCCATATTTTTCTTTTTTATTTTACATGTTTTGTTTAATTTTTTTTTTAAATCTCTTTTTAAGATCCTGTCTAGTATTGTTGATCTTTTCAAGATTCTATCTTCAAAATTATATCGAATTTAATTTTGAAAATAATAATTTATAATTAAAAATTAAAATTAAAATTCCGCACACGTACATCATACACACTCAAGTTTCTGGAAACCCCATTATTAGAATTGAAGTATGAAGTAACTTCCAAAAAAATTTAGATATGGGGGGGGGGGGGGGGGGGGCCTCCACCAATAACAAATCTCATACGTGCTCATATTACCCATCAAATTAAAATGGTAAAACCTAAATTTGACCAAACCCAAATTGCCTGGCTAGAAGGCTTGCATGCTTGATTTCCTATACCAAAATGATTGAGAAGTCTATGAGGGGAATTTCCACAGACAGTTCATACAAGCATTTGGAACTATTCACAATATATATAGAAATTTTCGAATCCATAAATCAATAGATAAATCTTTTCCATCTCCATAATATGGAATTACCAAAAAAAAACTTGAGGATATGTAGTTATATCTCATTTAATACTTTTCTTCGGTAAACCTCTTCCAGACACAATAACTTTATGATATTTCCTGTATAACAAAAACCGCTTCATTTCACGTCATATGGTAAAACCAGCACCCGTATAAAAAACAATCTGCAACAGACAGCTAATTACCTGACCGAGAAATGGAGTACCAAGTTCACCTGATTAACAAATGAACATGACAAATAGTAGAGGCGCATCTCTCCATTGATACTTCTCCTGCAGAAACAATACAAATAGGAGTATTAACAGTACAACATTAGATGCCTTCTTCGTTACATCAGGATAATTGATTATGGTCTCTTCTGTTGAAGAAAAGCAGAAAACCGTAACCAACTCTAGTCCCAAAACTAGATTTTACCACACAAGATATATAAATACTTCATGCACAAAGATATTAAACTAACAACTTCAGCACTCATTCGGACCAACACAGTAGTCGGGTTTTCATACGAATCTTCCTCCACAATTACGCAACAAATAAGATCAGTCAAAACAGGGAAAGAAACATTAAGTGCTACCAATGATTGCTAAGATAATGTACAAACTGCTGCCAGAACCAACAGAAAAGACTCTAATCTCCAAATGCTAAATACTTTATGAACTGCAATGCTAATAAATATACACACTGACCTACTTTACAGAAACTGCAATACAATGCCTTCTAATTTCTCATATACAGTTTACAAGGAAGAAGCAAAGCTATCATATAGATCTATCACCAGGGAGGAAAGCACAACTCCCAAACCTGTTGAAATACATTGAATGGAAATTTTAACCTCATCCTCTATACAGTTCGCTCTCAGAATGTGTATACAACACTGACGACAAAACTTTCTCATCTCATTGGTAGAAGGCAGCACCAGTTGATGCGGACGGATGGGCGATAACCTTGTCCACTTCAATTGCAGATTTAAATTCACAATCATGAGAACTCTCAATCTCTGAATGGAAAGTCTAGATCTGGAACAAGTCACGTCCCTCTAGAAAGAAATAGAAAACCAAAATCGGTATATCTATTCTTATCCATCAGGTTCTACTGATTCCTGAGAAACTGTTTCTTCAGTAGGTGGTTTTTCCTTTGGAAGGCACACAACAGGAACATAAGCAAACCCTTTAGGTAATCTCTGGTTCTGTAGAGATGCTTGGTCTGATGTCATCACCAGCTCTTTTTGAAAGGTTTCTGTGTGCTGCATTATTCATCAATGGAGTGAGAAAATGAAAAAAAATTATACTACTAGGTGTTGAAGAAAAACAAACAAATAAAGTACAATTCTATACCTTTCTTGATTTTGACCTCTTCTCGCTGTCATCTGGAAGGTTTCGCTTGGCAGCAGATAGAGGTCTCTGAGGGAGTTTCTTCCCAGAGCAAATAACCCTGTCAGTTGTATTCATTGCGCACGGGCCTTGGGAAGTGGAGCTGTCATCAGTCTTTTGGTCGATATCCATAGGCGCAGAGAACATAATTCGGCGCTTACCAGAAACTGCAGTGTCGACAGTTATGTCATCTGATCTCTGAATTGTATTATTGCAAGACTTTTTATCATCTGCGTGCCCTCTGAGGGAGGTTGTGGCAGATTCTGAACTAACATCAGGCAGGAAGAAAGGACTACGGACAAGCACCGACATAGCAACAGAGTCTCTTTTTGAAGCAAGTATGTCATGCGAACAGATAACCATCTCCCGCTGTAGTTATTTGACCAGTTAGTATGCATATTTTTTTTGGAAGATGCAAAACTTTCTCTCAAGACATAATATCATCATATCAAGAACTAAACAAGCAAACATCGAATCTTAATGTTCATTCATCTATAGCACTTAGTCCCCTCCTCCCCCCAGAAAACTCCTTCCCAGTGTATGGGCTAGGGTACAGTCAATCAAATCTCTCATCTCCGCTCCCATTCTCATAAATGATAATTATATATACACACAGAAAATAGTACTGTATTTGTTGTTTTGACCAGCAGAAAATAGTATATATTGTGCATATTTTACTTCACTTTTAAATAAAGGCATGGGCTGAACATTGACGACTGGTTCACACTGCCCAGACTAACTGGAGCTGACAAAATCGGACATGACTCCCGCTCCTGGCAGATAAAAGACTGAGAGTCGACCATTGAATGAGTGCCGCCACTTGCATATCATTATTTTCAAAAATTTAGGGTCCACCGCAAACTCGACTACATAAATATATCCTACTGTCATATGGCGTATTTGTATTCTACTATGATGTTGAGGGTCTCGCAGATGATATTATAACATTCAGTTACGATCTTATGTCCTTACGACCCAATACATTGTCTCATCCTCTGAGAACCAGAGAAACAATTTTTTCATAATAATGAGAAATTGAGTTGGAAAATAACAAATCATTAACATAAACACTTGGCAGTGATATTTTATTACCTTGACTTTTTCTCTTTTGATAATTCTCTCACAAAGAAGGCGTACTCTTTCAAGCTCTACCTGTAGAAAAAAAATTCTAATCAAGGATCCACAGCTTAATAGTAGATTTGGTTTTGCCCTGATTCAGAGTACCATACATTATAATGAAGAGAAATAAATTAGACTTTATAAAAGGATTCTACCATTTGCCTTAAGAGCACATGATAAGTCATCTTATTTCTATTTTTAACCAGTAAAAGTTCAACTCCTCTAACTGATTTGCCATTTTCAGTGTTGCTCAATCAAAAATGGTAAGAATTTGACGTATCATGTACCACATCCACATGCATGAAATTTTAATAAATATAAAATACAGGCATGAAACAAGGAAAAATGGACGGTATATTTCCAAACTAAACAAAATCATACTGAACAGATTGTGCCACAACAAATCTTTTAGAATTCAAGAAATGTTATAGCATCCTTCCAGAGGAAGCATTTACTCTTCATACAGAGAGAATTACATAGATAATGGATCAACATTTCTCATTGACTTTCACATAGATTACACTTGAGCTTGATATTTTAAAACACTAGTTGTTCATAAAGCCGATAGATATCCTAGTCGCAACTCGCAAGCTAGTGAAGCACAAGAAAAAAGGTAATTTGTGCAATCAAGTCGTAATTAATTGAGAAAAATGTGCTACAGCACTGCTACATTTCCGAGCATATGTGAGACATCTAAGTTTTTGCTTATTTAAACAGTCAATCCATAAGAAGTCATGCCTGTAGCTTGGCCAAGGATAAGCAAGGTAAGTCTGTACCCATGAACAAACGAGGGTCCCAGGAAAGTATTGGATCTCTAAGATTATCATCCAACATGCGGGAAAATTAGATAAACAAAACATGATATACAAGTGCTCTAGTCAAACAAATCAATTGGATGTGCAAACTAACCCTTATTTGTTTAATGCTTTTAAGCTCCTCGGCTCCAAGTTGCAGACTTTCAGCCTGAAAAAAGTTAATTGAACATATAAGATGGGACACAGAAAGTACCAAATTACGTAAGCACTTTAGAACCAATTGAATGACCTTCTCTCTCTGCTCGGGGCTATGCTTTTCACAATAAGCTTTGTGCTGTAACTTGCTTCCACTAGTCCTCACATGCATATAGAAGCCAGCATTTCTAGCACAAGAGGGATGAAATGTCCCCTGGCAGTTTCCATAATTACACTGCAAGCAATAATATCGGAGGTAAGACTAGACTTAATCCTCAATCTTGTACTCAGTCGTAAAAACATAAAATAGTAGGAGTTAGCCTAACCTTCATGCACATCCCAAATTTACGACAGCAGATACCACAAATGTCTCTATCCCTTGAAATGGTTTCCTGGCATTCCATTAAGTAAGAAATTGCAATGTTACACGACCATCAAGAACCAAACCATAATAGAGTCACTTAGACAGGATGCCTTAAACATTTACAAATATAGGAGATGTGACACAAAAACTTCAACAAATATACATACCAGTCCTTCCACCAGATTTTGTTGTCCTCTTCTAAATGTTGATTCCAACAACCACTACAAAAAAAGGGTATTATTGAAAAGAAATAGGAGGCAAGCCTAAGTATGGATGATGAATAAACTGTCCAACTACCTCCGCACAGAAAGCATGAACCCACTGACCATCCTTTGACCTTCTAAAAGCACCGGTAGTACCACCACACAAATTACACTGAGCAACAACACAAGGTTTCTCTCGAGAATTCAAAACTGCAACTGTGGGGCCTTCAGACGCCCATAGTTCTTCACACAATTCGCAGTACCACGGCCCAGAATGATCTTTAACACTACGGTAGCAACTCAAATGAACAGCAACCTGAGGGTAAAAGTGTTTCAGCACACAGATAAGCAACAAACACAATAAATAAAGTAGTCAAGAAAGGAATAGCTAACCTTGCAGTTGCAACAGACGAAAATAGGGTTCAACAAAGTTTCAAATTTTTTGCATATTTCACATGATTGTTGATGTTCCTTTAAACCTCCAGACTTCATGTGGACTATGTCAGATTGCTTTTCTGAAGAACTGCGTCCAACAACCAACCTTGACAGTGTCTCTTTTGCCCGTGGCATCAGCTGTGAGTAAGGTCCGGTCCTCCCACTTACAGTATTCGCTTTCACTTGACTCTGCTGGAAAGAATGGGAAATTAATACATGACTAGATTCAAACCTCATAGCTAAAGCCTGAAAGAAAAAAGAACCTCAAGATGAGCAGATTCATCATGTGCATCTTTCCTAAATGACGAAATTCTGGAAGAAGCTGCAGCTGCTGCAGTTGCAGCAGCGAGCACAGCTTGAGCTTCTTTGTGCCTTTTCTCCTTCCTCCCCTGTTTTTTAACCTCCCTGAGCCCACAAAGATACTGATTGACTAGTACCAAATCCCATCTTTGCATGCTCGCAACATCAAGCTCCTGTGGAAGACTTTTAACAACACGCGAAACTAATTCATCTGCAAGGATAGTACAGGCACAAACAGGTCATTTAGATTCATTGTAATTGTTAACCAGACATTGGCAACCAGAGATTCAGATTGTTCCAAAAATAGCTATTCATTGTGTACAGAAGAAAATCTACAGAAGTAAAAGAAAGCAAAGATCGAGACCAGAGTAGCCCTTGCTTGCAATGGTGTGATCAAGCAGCTTATTTTGGAAGTAAACAAGTTCTCCTTCCACTTCGTCTTCAGGTGCTAGCTCCAAGATTCCCATTTCCCTGGCTTTCACCAACTCCTTCAACAACTTCCCATTTGACGTAAAATCAGTGTCCACGCAATTGGCAATATGATCTTGGTTAACACATTCCTCACTGTCGGAGGTTGCTAACTCTGTAGAAGCCATACCTTTATCCCTTGTATCTGTAAAGGAAAGAGAACCACAATTGAGCTTCAGCTACACATGACATATATAATATCAAGACGAGAAATTACCACAAATCTCAGCAACTGCTTGCTTCTGCTTCAAGACTATCCTATTTTGGATCAGTTTTTTCTGAATAACTGGATGAATGTAAGAACAAGAGGCTGACTTCCCAGTCCTGCATCGGTAATAAATATCAACATCTATAATTTTTCAGCAAGTCAACAACAGAATGCAAACTATAAGAGTATAAGAGAAGCACTAAAACAAGACAACTTACATAAGCCCAGGGACGGCATCCACGGAGGATACATGATGCTTCACGTCGCAACTTAATGAAGTATTTTGTGAAGCAATTGTCCCCTCAGCTGGATCTGTTGAAATAAATAATCTTTGCTTAGTACACTCCAACTACCTTTTTTTTTAAACACTCCAACTATCATATTATCAATATCACCTAAGGGGATGGTAAGACAAGCGCATCCAACCCTTGGTATTAAAGTCCCCTACTCTACTCTTGACTAGTTGCATACTAGTTCCTAGTCCCACTTCACCGACTCGACCAGCTGTAATCAGCCTCATAGGTTCTCAAAAAGATTTTATCCCTGACTAGTGTCCAACTCAGCCTTGTCTAACTCAATCCCCTAGTGGGTATTAATTATTAAACTTCATTTTTTTTACTCGTAAGATAGGACTTCATTTATTGAAATAGAAACTGAATTATAAGTTTAGAAAATAAATGAGTAAATGTACATGAATTCCAAGTAATATGCTAGACGAGTTCTTCCATTACAGTAACTCTTTATTGTACATCCATTTGATGTATACAAAATTATTGCTAGACATAAGTTACAAATATTTACCAGTGGATCTAGCTATCAGCGTCAGAGACGAGTCCAATCCATGACCACCAGAAGACTCTGCCAAAATCTGTAAATAACAGAAGTGAACTTGTATGAAAAAGGAAGCACTAACAATGCAAGGACCAAAATAAATATAAAAATAACATTAGCTTTTCAACAAGCATTTCCACAAAGGTTCGAATGAAAGAAAAGCTTCACCCAGAACTACATTTTGAAATATCAAAATGACAAGAATAGTATCTTTGCAGTGCCACGGCCCAGTATCGATCATGTACCTCCAGGTTTCGGAGTGGGTGCACTAACAAGTGGCAACACTACCACTGAAAAATAAACGTGTGCCAATCCACCTTTTACTCATTAACACAATGTGTATTCCACTAATATATATTTGTAAATTACAGACTGTGGATGATATTAAGGGAACTATTCTTCTCTGGATTAAGTACGATGGGAAATATAAACATGTATCTTATTCTGATTTAGTGAACAATTGGGAGGCATGGATGATGTGAGGAGATTGTCCCCTAGATCACCTTGCCTCCTAATTTTTTCTGTATAGTTTTCTCTTCTTCTATATATTCTATCTAATTTTCAAAAAAAAAAAAAACCAGTAACAGTTTTATCCACATAGAATCGAATTAGAGTGGCCAAATGACGAACTGGGGGATGGGTAACACCCGAACAAGATTTTTCCATGTACCTAGATTTCATCATCTTGAAACCTACTCGCTAGATCCTGACTAACTCTATTATGTTGACTGGCTGGAACTACTCCTTCTGCCAGTTGAGTACAGAGCCTAACAGATTAAGCTTCATAAAAGAATCTCAACACCTCTAATCAAAGAGAAGAAACAGCCAGATCACAGATAAGGACCAACGCGTTGCATGAGTGTGTATTATCCAAGTACTGGTTTCCATTTGGGTTATATGCACTGCACAGAGCCACTTTTTAGCTGGCAAGATTTACGGGCTTCTAAAGCTGTTAAAATGAGAAATTTACGGAATCCGGCAGAATAGATTATGTAATCACCCGTGCAAAATCTTCGAAGACCTTGAGTGGATAGCTTCGCAGCTATAACCAATATAGATGACACAGACAATATGGCTCTGTATTACTAGAGTCCAGAAAAAAAATGAGGGCCATGTTGGGCTATCTAATAAATTTCCAATGACAAACCACCTGAGTGGGAATACTTATTGAAAAGTCAAAGTAAGATATAATTACCTTTTCTATACTGTCGTTCCCTTCAACGTTACCCCCATTGCTAACAGATCCTCTTCCACAATCACTGTTCCTCACATCTCCATTGGGAACAAGCAGACTCCCATTAGCACCGTTCATCAGTAGCTCATTACCATTCTGTTGTAACGGTTTCTCTTCAGCTGAACATACTACTTCATTATCTTTAAAAATTCTGATGCTGCTTTTTGTTCTCCTCCTTGGTGGTACAGACTTAAAGGGAACATCATCAGGGGCCTCTGCAACTACAACAGGACCGGTACAGCCAGGTTCTGCTACCTTATCCTTTGTGTAGATTGCAAATTTGGTACCCCCTTTACTATTTTGTTGTGTACCGCCTATATAAGCATGACATCGAAGCCACTTCACCATTTTGTCTCTTAAATCAGAGGTAAGTAATGATTTGTCACCCTACAAGAAAATCAAAAGAACAGTTACATACTTTGTGAGCGTTCTGGACACAATTAATAAGCATAAGCTAGTTACGTTGTTCTCAAAGTACCGCAAGAGCTGCTTCTAATGAATCTGAAGAGATGCCAAACTCAGACGCCATATCATCCAGAGTAGCTTTCCCCCGCTCGACTAACTGAACATGAAATCAGGAAAAATATAACAATGCCTAGTTACAAGAATCATAGGCAAAACTGATTCAAGCGAAGATTATACCCAGCTTACCTTCTTCAGAGTTCGAACAATATTTGTTGAATCGGAAGGATTATACCCGTACTTCCCACTCTCAAGGGTTTCCACGCCAACGGGTTCATGTCCATCACCACATCCTGATCCAGACATAGTATCTTCTTCCAGAGGTACCTTACTGTTCCCCAACTCTCCCATACTAGTATTCGCTGTTGTAACTTTCTTACCATTCTTCAGCCCAAACTTTAGCTTATTGGGCTTGTTGACCACCAATTTGATAGGAGAATGTTTGGATATAGTGGAATCACGGTCAGCAACCACAGGCAAATGGTTCGTTGATTGTTTGTTATTATTAATATCTTGATTTTCTGAATGCTTAGAGCAAAAAGCACGCAATTCAACCTGCACACATTCTCCGAAAACCAATTAATCCCATAACCACAAATAAATATGAGTGACTAGCCAAAGAAAATCTCAGCAAAGTTGAAAAGGTAATCTATACATTGTCATATCCAATCTTCCCCCAGATTTCCATTCTGTGATTTGCTTCTCTTGCACATATAGGATGGAAAGCAGTCCTGCAAGTACCTGAATGATCATCGAAAGTGTAAATGTAGCACAAGATGGGCATCATTAAAATCATATGTAGAGAAAGGTATACTAGCTCTCGTGGACCAAAATACTGCATTGTTTAGCATTTGTGACACGAGTATATTAGCATCAAAAGTCATGGTCAAAATAATTGAAGCAACAAACAAAGCAGTTACACCAATTTGTAGAATCAGCCAAGTTATCAAACGGGACATTAAAATACTTACAAATATCAAAAGCAAGCTTCACAATGAGTCACAAAAAAAGCAGAGAAGCTTAGCCACCAGCTAAGCAGTCTGACGCGGCCAAGTAACTCGGGACTCAGCTCAGACTCGGGGATAGCCCAAGTCGATCTTGGCGGAATCTCCGAGTCTAGGGTTTGGCCACGTAACTGGGCTGACTTAGCCGAGACTCAGCTGAGTCCCGGGTCATCTTCACTCGTCGAGCCACCGAGTTGGGGTGAAACTTCATTGTCTCTTATTTTCTTGTTCTTCTTATTCTTCTTTTCAAGTTATTTTCTATGTTTTCCTCTCGACTTCTTCCCTTTTTTCCTGGTTTTCCATCCCAAATTCTACTTTCTATTTTTCTCTGTCCTCCTTTTCATTTCGTTTTTCACCGTCTATTTCCCATTTCTTTTTCTTTCTGTACTTCGTTTTTTTTTCTTTATTTCTTTCCATTCAGACGACTTTCTTTTCTTCTTTCATGTTTGATGTTCTTTACTTCTTTCCTTTCTTTTTTATTTCCTTCTCTCTATGTTTTTCCTTCTTCCCTTGTTTGCTATCTAATTTTATTATTTCCTTCTTTCCTTTTATTCTCCTGTCTTCCTTTCTTTCCGAGTTTTTCATTATTTTCTATGAAATTGATAGGGAATTTTGAGAATCATGTGACATGTATATAACAGAATAACATGTATATAGTTATACAAAACTCAGCCTAACTTAGCTTGAAGCATATGCACAAAAATTGCATAAGAACTAGTGTGCCATTATATGGTCAAAATTTGAATTTTAATGGCATGTAACCCTAACTTGCCCTGACTAAGCCAAGTAACTCGGCTCAACCCTTGACCGAGTCCGAGTTCAACAATGTAGACCCCCATGTATTTTCACCCCTCTATCACATTGATGTAGAAGGAATAGCGAAATAGAACCACGAAAAAATCATTTAACATCTATGTACATAATATCTATCTCCAATTATATTAGCTCCGCAGGCGGCAAAATAGAATACTAATTATAGTAATAGTGATAACAGTAATAATAATAATACATCTACCACTGTATCAAGCCACTTCATTAGAATATATTAAGCCGTTGAGAATCTCGTTAACAGAATATAGAATACAGGAGAACTGTTAAACTTAAGTGTGGAAAAATAATAAATGAGGTAAGAAGCACTGTAACGGGAAAACACTTGACACTGCATTGTAACATATTTTGCACGAAAAGAGCTAAATATATTTTTAGGACTAAACCAAGTAGATTCCACTTTCTGCTTCTCATTGTATACATTTTTGTGAAAAAAAAAAATATTTTAGTAAGCAATATGTTGTTGGTCTTCATCTCAACGAGATAATCCACACAACGAGATGAGATTTCCATCATTTGCATAATATTTGGAATAACTTCTACAACTAACCAAAATATTGCACGAGAAACTTCCCTTTCAAATGGCTCCAAGATGTTTACCAAAACTGGCCCTTAGAAAATTGAAACCCACCTAGTGAGAAGAAGCACTATATTCGCATGTTATGATAAACAAGAATGTAATTAATTGAGCTTATAGGATAATCATATATTAAGATTGCCCTGCTTCAAGCAAAGATAATGTCATTTGTTGTATTAATAAAGTAGGTTTTTAGTTGATATCGTGTGAATGCCGTATTGCCAGTGGACTCTTTAATTATTGTGTTGCTTGGTTCTATTTATGTCTAAGTTTAGAATTTCAAACTATTGTTTTCCTCTTATCAAGCAGATTCTTGCGTAGGATTAATTCCCGTTGATTTTCTTCTTTTTCCTTTTTGATTGGTTATCGAATAACAATACCTAAAGCATAAATCCTATTAACAGCTCAACTGATCAGAAAATGTGTTTTTGTCGGAGCATTCCTTCAACGCATTAAAGAACACGAAAACTATTTGGCTTCTCAATAACTTAAAGAGGGAATAAGTACACAGCTGTAGCAATGTGGCATAATTAGAGGTGATCAATGAATAAAATTCTCCTGAAGTGAAAGATAGATTTAACCGACATGCTATAAAAACAGTCTGAGAGAAAACAGATCGCAAATAAATGTCTTCAAAGGGAAAGAAGCATAAAAACATACCATGACTGCATCGAACACAAGCACCAAACTTCACCTTGCAAACTTGACAAACTAACTTACTTCGCGTGTCCTTTATTCCTTCAATATTCATAATTGGCTCCATTTTAACTATGTCCTCGACATAAACCTCTGGCATCCACTGGCTACAAAACAAATGAGCAAATTGCCCAAGCCCTTCATTTTCAGTTTCAGCACCTTCCTTTTTCACTGGTTTAAGAGCTCCACCTGGTTTAGGGCATAGCAAACAAGGCCTGGACAACAATTCACTACCATCAGCATCAATTTCAGAACCACCCTTCAACTTACACCACGAACACAACCATGATCCAATTAAAACATCTTGAACACCGTAACACTTCTGATGCACCCGAACCTTACAAGAATCACAGACTAAAAACTTATTCAGCGGCTCGCCAGAGTCTCCCGTGCAACAAAAATGGCAAATGACTGAATTCTCTCCTTCTGTAGGGCATACAACTATAAGTTTTTCTAACCCAGCGGCACTTCCCAAAAGCTTTCGCCTTTTCGAAGGGCGCTCCGAAGTGAGTAATATCTTATTTCTAGCCCCTAATAACCATTCTAATCCAATCTTTGGCAACACAGAAGAAGGAGGTGGCAGTATCGGTTGACTCTGTTCTAATTCATTTTCCTTTTCCTTTTCGGACAAAATTACAGCTCCCCTGTTATCAATTTCCATTAATTTGTTTTCTCCATCCTCCTTCATTTCCAAATCCTTTGGAATTACAGAAAAATCTTGACCAACTTCAACTACAGCATTGTCACTACTAACAGGAGCAACAGTATCGAAAATTTCTGCTGCAGAACTCGGTAGAATCGGAATTGAAAAATAAGACTGAGAAGTAGAACAAGTAAAAGAAGACTGATTGACTAAATTATCAATATCAGGTAATTTTACTAGCCTAAAGTAATCTTCAGTTCTAGACCAAATGTTATTAGAACCATGAGATTGAGTAACAGAAGCATTTCCTGATGACTTATTTCCAGATTTCTTATGTCTCTTACGACTATAAGAACACTTAGACAAAAAATCAGATAAACCATGGGGAAGATTAATAACCCTAGAAATTTCAGTTTCATCTTGAAAAGGGGAACGCTCAGACAGAGCTTTCAGAGCCTGGTCATAGAAATTAAATTTAACCTCTTCAACAGTAATAGGAGGAGGAGGAAGAGCCTCTGAGGAATGCTTCCTGGGAACCTCGGAAGAAATTGGGCAAAGTTCTTCCTCGCTTACGCAACCTTCTTCAGAACCCCTACCCATCATCTCCGCGGATGACATCTATTGTTGCTGGTACTAGTCATTGCCTCTTCCTACTGTCCATCATCCCAAGAGGAAACCCTAACCCTAGTTCTGTACTTCTCGATCTTCGATGGAGAAAGGCGAGAGATAGAAAAAAGATTTGTGCTTCGCGATGAAGAGAAGATGATATTTTTTTTTTTTGCTAGGGTTAGGGTTTCTGTTTTTTTCTGGTTTTGTTTTTTCTCGGATCCGTATAGAAGACCGATTTTTCTTCTTCAGTTTGGTTCGCGTTTGATGAGAGAGAAAATAAGGAGGGAGAAAAATGAAAAAAAGGGGGTTTCCACTGATTTGTCTCTGACTAATATATTTTTATTTCGTTGGCGAGAGAAAAATGGAAAAAGAGATTCTAATCAATATTCTTTGTTTGGAACTAGTTCTCTGGAGTGACAGTCCAGACTAGAGACTTCGAAGTCGAGTGACTCATCAATGGGCTTAACACTAATTGGAGGCGCCTATAAAACTTGCGCCTATAAAACTTTCCTATACAGATACGACACAAATCGAGTGGCATAATAGCTATCCTCCCATCAAATTGATTCTTAGAATCTCAATAAATGTAAAACTTCGAACCTAATCCTAATCATTAACATGAGAGATTTTATAGACCATTAATGTCCAAAGTTGTTAAAGGCAATCTCTATTTTGGTTATTAAGGCAATGTGTTTTAAAAGGCATTGCCTCAGTTACTGTTTGACTTAACAGTGTCCACTGTCGTCAGGTCGTCGTCGGCCGACTCTGGAAGGCAACTTCAATGATTTTCTTCTCTTTTATGTCCTCCTTCTCCCTTCTTCTTCCTTCATCTTCTTCCTTCATCTTCTTTCCTTCTTCTCTCGTTTTTTCTTTTTCTCTCTCTTTAAGTTCCCCTTCGCCGATTGAAACCTCGCGAAGGGTCATACCTCTGTGAAGAAGGGTTCCCGATCTAGAAACCCTTGTTGTGTTTTACTTCATTGGGGTTCCTATCGGCGGAGGGGATTTTAGAAAGAGAGAAGAGAAGGATAAAAGGAGGAAGAAGAAGAGAAACAAAAATTTAAGGTCGTCGATCGGATATTGTCGGTTGACAACTTTTGGCAGGCAGTAGAGAAAAATGGAAGTGAGTGATAAACACCCTAGAATTTGGACATTGCCTCTAACCATACTTGGTCAACCTGTGTTGACCAAATCTTGAGTGAAAATTGCATTGCCCCATTAACAATTACAATAGATTTCAAAATTTTGATGTAATACAACAAACTTAAAACATTCATTATACATTTCTTTTTCAAATTGTGGTTGTAGTTTTTTTTAAATAAGATAAACGGAGTAAAGGCAAACCCAATTATAAACGCGTCAAAGAAACTAGCAAGACATCAAAAATATAGTAACGAATTGGCTCAGTGGCTATTACATTAGTCCCACCCTTTCTTAACCATAACTGTCCCTTCAGAGTCCATGTTAACTACATGAGTCAATTCTTCAAGCAAATTATGAACATCAAGTATCCTCTCTGATTTCTAATGATAGCACCAAAACCCACATTATCCGTGCTAAAGGCTCCATCGTTATTGAGCATGACCCTCCCTTCATCCGACCTCTTCAATTGACAAGAGATATAGGTCGGTTTGCTTAGAATGAGATTCAAGTTCCACCAACCCAATACTTACCTATTCTCCGGTTGTGTCCTCAATTGGTTGGTTTCTTGAGCTCACTTTAAGATACACCACTTCCCGTATAGTTTGAATAATCACTGTGGGCGGGCGTGACGTATTTCGGAAGATGCAATTAATTGTTTCGTTCTTGCCACACAAAATAGACATATGAATTATACATTAGACACCCTATTAGGGCCCCGATGGAGGTGCCTCCAAAGTGTTGCACACACCACCCCACTTCTTGCTCCCACAAAGTGAGACTTCCTTTTCGAAATCCCGCAATGTATAATAACTCTGCCCAAATGATTTTGGTATTCGGGAAGCCAAAAAGAAGGTGATAATTTGCTTCATCATCCTCTCCACAGAACACACATTTGGGATCCACTTCAAACCCCCGACTGAGTAAGCGAAATTTCGTTTTTAGTCGTCTACAGAGCGCTAGCCACGTGATGAAACAGTGCCTCGGGACACATCTTGAAAACCAAACCAGACTAGCCCACATAGGTTTAGGTTGATTTTTCCTTAGGTGCATCATACATGTCTTTAAGCGTAAATCCTCCCGTGAGACTAGGAGTCCAAACTGCCTCATCAGCAACCGATTGGTCCACCTCTACCATTCGAGCTTCGGTTGCAATATCACCTAACAGTGCTTTCGCCTGAGGCAGGAATCGCCACCCATCATGGCTCAGGAAAGTTGATACCAATGTCTTCGAGTGTAAGTAAGGAACCTGATAAAATCTTATATCCAACCAGTATGAAGAATGGCTTGTGGATGCCACAAGTCTGTCCAGAATTTCGTGGTTCGTCCATCACCCATCAGCGTGATAACAAGTGGCTTTGCCTAGGTTTAACTCTCAAGGATATGCCTCCAACACCATGAACAATCTCTAGGAACTGCCATGGTCCAGAAATATTTGTGTTTTATAAAGTTGGATCTAATCCATTAAGCTCACAAAAAGTTTGAAACGCAAATCAAATACCAAATATGTCGTAGGTTCAATGCGCAAATAAAGTTTCAATATTACGGATACCCAGTCCCCCTTCGTTATTTGGATGACATAAGTTCTCCCAGCTAACAGAGGTCGTCTTACAATTCAGCTCCACCCCCACCCACAAATTGTGATTGTACTTCTCTTTGAAAAGTTTCAAAATTTCAAAACACAATAAACAAAATGAATTTGAAAAACTATACCCAAATAAACATAATTTTATTGTATAACTATTGTAACATTTATCAGACAAATAGTTCTCTTGATTTCGAATTGCTTTGATACAACCACGTAGAATTGTAAGATCCTGACAAACCAAATTGTGTATGAGTAAAATATATTGGTAACTTATTTTCGATTGAAATTGCATTGAGGATCTCTTCCCTTGAGAAAATGTGTGGTGAGTGAAGATTGAATTTGAATACAATGATATAATTCCAAAAGTGTGATTTTATGTGACTTAACGAAGCTATTGTTTTGTTTCTCAATAATAAACGAGATTCGTCTATCAAATAGTAATCTTAGTTGCAATTTAACGAACCTATTGAAAATGTGAGTCTAGTTGTTTTTGTTTGTTAATAATTATAGAGTCTAGTTGATCGAGGTATCCGTTTGCTAAAGGTTATTTCATGAATTTCGAGTCTTGAAGTTGTCTGTGCACTAGCCATGTGAGTGTTAAATAGGTGAAGAGTGGGCTTTTCTGAGAGAACTAGATTAATCATTAGTGGAGACTTAACCTATGTGAGATTCTGAGCCTTTCTTTTTGTTTTGAGTGATCTCTTCCGCGTTAACTCCGAGTAGCATGAAAAGTAACTCAACCTCGCAATATTGAAGAACTCATTTGATCTCCTGGGTTCAAAATTTACGACCACTAGGGATGTCCTCAAAAATGTAAACCTTACTCTTGTAGTTTGAGAAACTTGAAAGCAGTGTCAACTAGAGGAAGATAGAAATCCATTTACCATTCAGAACCCTGAGGATAAGGCATGAAGCAAAGTATAAAGAATTTACCCAAGGAAATAGTAGTACCAAGAAAGCGATTTTTGTAATACGAGTCCTATGAACAAAAAAAGGGTATAGAAAAAAAAAACAGAAGAAAACGAGAGAATAAGGGTTTGCTTAGTTGTTTTAAATGTTCATCATTAGAGCCTATTGACCTCTAGGAAACACGATTTAGATAGTAGATCAGGTGAGAAGAGTTGGTTAACTTCCCCATTTCTTATTAGTGGTTGTTTCCTTTCTATGAGATCAACCGTTCACGACAAAATTTTAGTTCGTCTTTTGTAATGGGTTGAGTTTTCTTTCATGCTCATACTCGCACATTTAGTGAACCATTTATGAGTGACTTGAATTTTTGAGTGTATGACCGTGAGGCAACAGTCGAGGCGAAATGTATTGAAACGGTAATTGAGGTCTTGTCTGTTCGGAACCAAGATGATACTCATATTGGTTGGTCACGTGCATTTCGGGTCTAGTTTATTAGTGAAGGGATTGTTATCGTTTGTATGGTCTGGTTTAGTTGGATTTCATTTCTATTAGCTTTCAAAAACTTATCTCGGATAAACATTTTTAGTCCATGTCATATTTAGACCCTTCTGGATTTTTGAGATTTTTGAATTTTGTGGGTATATTCACTGGAAATCCTCACGAGACAAAACTCTCCCTCTAGGGTAACCTAGAGGTTTAACGGCTTGTTGCACGTGCTAAGTGCAATCGTGATTCCCTAAGAAAGTGGTGAGTTAGGTTTAGTTTTATTTTTCAGTTTTGCTCGGGGACTAGTAAAATCTAAGTTTGGGGATGTTTGATGAGTTCGATAAAACTCAATTATTTGTCGTCAAAATTAAGTTTGTTAGTCATTAAATTTGATAAAATTGGTTGAGTTGACGTGTTTTTCAGGAATAACCGAAGAATAGTTAATGTGGGGCATATTCGACAATTTGATATCTTTAAAGGGACTTGAGCTTACATTATTAAGAGTTGTTGGATTGGAATCGGAAGTGCCATTGATGGGCACGTGAAGGAGGACTGAAATGCATTTAGTGGGACCAACTCATTAAATGGAATAATCACTCCATCAAATATTTGCTTCCTTATAATCACCACCTCTCCACCTATTACTTTCATTCGTTACAAATTTAATACCATGCTGGGTGGCACCAAATTAACCAAGTTGCGGTTCACGTGGGGGACTTCTAAATGGAATGCAAATTAGGTTTCCTAAGTTCACTGATTTTGATTCCATCAACAGCAAAGCAGTAGAGGATTTGGCCGAGATCGAGATGAGGGAATTAAGGGTTATAAAAGAGGAATCCTAATACATCAACAAGAGGAGGTAGCCGGACATAACTAGTGAAAGAACAGAGGCAGCCCACTGGTGGAAATCTAGAGAAAGTTAAACCGCGATTATGATCAAAAGGGGGATCGTTCGGGAGTCATTGAACACCAAATCAACCAAGAGTTTTTGTGATATCTTCTCTTCATTTTCTCTCTTTAGTTACACTTCTTTTACAATGATTATTTTCTCTATGGATTTCTAATCACCATCTAGAGCAGAGGATGAAACCAACATTAGATCTCTTGGCACTTGTTTCTTAGTCGATTGAAGTTTTGTACTCGCAACTCAACGAATATTTAATTATTTTTCATCTATAGTTCTATTTGATTTATTTTCATTGTTTATGCTTTTAGTTTGATATATCATGTTTGAGTGAAATCTTTTTGATGATATATGTTTATTGATTGATAAGCAATAGTTAAGAAATCTTAGTTTCTAAAGAGAAAGTGGTTATGATTTTATGTCTGAAAGCGTGCTTAATAGAACAATCTTCCGGAATTCGGGTAGTTTATTATCTTGAATTCTGAGTTAATAAAAGAGAGATTTAGTTAGTTAATTACGTGTGCTTAAAAGTAATTTATGTGGTGGATTCTGAAACTCTAGACCTTTTCTCGTATCAATTTTCTTTTGATAATTTGTTATTTTTATTTCACCAACTTCAAAATCAAAAATCCTTTATTATTTTACTTAGTTATAGGATTTAGAATAGATTGACTTTGTCTTTGCGGATCGACCCCGGTCTTACCGGGTTTTTACTACTTGACACCCGTGTACTTGCGGGTATAGACCTTTTAGGGTAACCTTTTAGGCCCATCATATGGTAAGGTCAAGGTGAGATTGTCTAAAAAATAAATTGGTATTACTCTCATAACTAATGTTTAATTTTGTATGAGATAAGTGCATATTTTGATCTGTTAATGAAGATTATCCTGAAGAAGAAATTTAACCATCAAAATTTGGTTAAGTCAAATTGAAGCATCTATTTGTATATGAGGTTACCAAACCCGAAGTTTGGTGTATATATTTTTTCAAAATCTAGACAATTCTAAAATTACTAGAGTAAATAATCTCCAAGGATGAAAAGATATATCCCCTACGAGTTGGTTAATTGTTACCAAAAAGGGTAAACCCTTAGGAAAATAAATTTATCTACGCATTCCTGGAGAATGATAAATACTGATTTTTCAATATTGAAATTATTTTTCATTGATTATTGAAGGATTATAATTGAAATGTGGTAAGAAAAAACCTACGCCGATTTCATATTGGAAATAGAGTGACAAAATTGAGAGTCTCATTTTACTATACCAACATATAATTTGATTAAATTTGACCAAACTCTTAATCTTGGAATGCAAACAATTTTTGTAGAAGAGATGAGGATAATAAGATATCACAATCTCGGTCGCACTTATATTGCAAACCCATCATATATTAAGTAGGAATCTGGAATATCTATTTAAGTGATAAGATGATATTTTCTTACGTGTCATATTCCTACCAAATAAAATTGGTTCATTGATATATTTCATATTACACCTAAAGTTGTAATGTCTAAAGATATAACCAACAAAACAAAAGTAAGGTCTTTTAAAATAGTCAGACCCAGAATTGTCAAAATGGAAATTATCACTAGCAGCCCAGAAGGCTGATCCGCATCATCTTATAACACTAACATGGATTGCTATATGATCAAAGGGAAGAAAAAAAGTATCCACCTCATTGATCAAAATATAAACAAACAAAAGATTGGTATGTTTGTTCAATTGTAATTGGTCAGTTACAGGTATTTTCATTTTTCATTGTATATATATTTGAACTTTCTTATTATTCTTATTTATCTTTAACTATTGATTTTATTTTTGTTGAGACATAATAACTATACAAAAGGATATCAGAATTACGTAGATGATAATGATGAAAGGTTAGTATTACAAACTAATATGAATATCAATGCAATCTATTCTATGGTGAGGTCAAGGCAAGATCGGCCAATGAATATTTTTCTAAATTGGAAATTTAACCATCTGATTTTGATTACAATCAAATTGAAGCATATGTTTGTACATGAGATTACCAAAGATGAAGTTTGGTGTGTGTGAAATAAGTCTTCAAATGTCAAAATTTCTGAAAAGTTTGAAGTATAAAATTTTTATGAGATTATATAATAAATTAAATCTCTGAAGGATGAAAATGTATAACCTCAATTGATGATGCATAAAATGTCTTGACGTTGACTGACGTCAGGAAGTCAAGATAAGACTTGAAGTCCAACGGGTCAACTCGGCTTAAGGCAACAGAACAACTCAGCCCTCAACGCTCCACCACCTACACCCCTAACTAAGAGGTCGGCTAGGACAAGCTAAGAGGCATCAACTCTGTTTCGCCCCCGCCACTAACAGATCAGACCTGGAATCTCTAAAGGAATGGGGGGGGGGGGGTCCGCGTAAGCTACGCCTCTGTCTCACATCCTAAACTGGGAGGCAGGATTGTGCCAACAGCTTACCGACTCAATTCCGGAATCTCCCTAAAAGATCTCAGTCAGTTACAAATCTCTAACTTTTTAAGCAAGCTTGGACTTCACGAGTCTAAAAGGGGGAAACTTCTGAAGAAGATCGATCACTTCGGCAGGATATCTACGAAAGATCCTTAAACTTAGGAACTTCCATTTATCCTAAATACGAGATAAATATAAGGGGAAAACTTCCTTCTACGGCAAACACAACCGCCTCATAAGTGTATAAAAGACCCCCACCGTCTTCTACAAGACATTATCTTCCCCCGAAAAACCCAGAAGGAACATAGAGAGTTCTCATAACTCGCCCCCAAAAGGTTCAATCAATATTCAATCTCATCCTTGAAGTATGTGTGCACAAAGCATATGATTATTTTTATAATATCAAATGAGACAAATCCAACGATATAAGGTGGAGAACTTCCTTATTTTAGACTTGAAAAGGATCTTTCTCTCATTTGTAATCAAAATATAGAGAATTTGCTATCTGCAATTATCAAACTTTTCAAAGCGTAATATGCTCATATTCGAATAAAGGTCGAGGAAAATGACCGAGCTGACCAAAGTGACTTATACTCTTGGACACCGAAAGAACAAGTTTATATAAGAATCCTCCTCAAAGGCTATCAAATGAGAAACAAATGGGATTCATGTTCCTAAATAAAATCCCCTGAAAAGCATATTTCTTAAAAGAGACCTTTAATGAGGCACGCACACTCAAATGAGAAAATTCATTGAAACATCTGCACTTTGTGGAAGTTTGTGAGATCAAATAAAACCGTTATAAACGATGTATTTTCTGAAAATAGTAGCTACTCAGAGCATATTGATAAAATCATACTTACTTCAATTTGAAGCATATGTTTGTATATAAGATTACCAAATATATTAAAAGGATATGAGAATTACATAGATGATAATGACAAAAGGGTTAATATTGCAAACTAATATGAATGTAACTGCAATATATTCAATGGTAAGGCCAAGGTAAGTTATGCCTCCAAAATAAATTGGTATTGCTCGCATAACTAATGTTTGATTTTGTATGAATATATTTGATGTGACATGAAAATATCACATTTGAAGCGCCTAACTTAGACTAATTAGTCTGTTACGAGTATTATTTATAATTTTTATGTGTGTTTTCTTGTTAGGTGACTTATATAAAATTAGAAAGTAAGTCGGAAGAAAAAGAAACATTTTATCACATTTTCATCACATGTGGAAGAGACCGAAAGGAAAGAGAACCAGGGGTATTTTGGTCAAAATCAGTATTCGAATGACAAGTGGAGTCCATGGTGAACCCGACGGCGAAAACAAAAGTCGAATCGGAGTTCGGACGAACAAGTTATCGAGGAAAGGGGTCGAGGGACAATTCGTCTCTTTCAAGGGATTTTAAATGTGAAGACAAATGATGAAGGCACCCCTTGGGTATTAAATGAAAGCCAAAATCTAAGTCCAAGTCCAAGAAGAGACTAAACAAAGAAGAACATTATGGCACCTCTATTTAAGACACGTCAAGTTAACCATTGGAGTTGTTGAAGAAAAAGGGACAACAAGTCTTAGAGAGGGGGTCATCTTCTAAATCAAGTGAGAGAGGAAGTTGGAGAGAGGAAGTTGGAGAGAGGAAGTTGAGAGGGAAGTTAGGGTTTTTCTCAAGCGGGAGTTCTTAATGTTATTGGGAGCTTGAAGCTTGGTTGGAGAGAGAAGAAGGTGAAGGAGGAGCATGCCAAGCTTCGGTCGGCCAAGGTCACAGCTGCTAGAGCACAACACGGGAGCAACCTTCATGACCAGCTCAGAGTGGGAAGCTCCATAGTCGGGACGACCATGGGACATGCAAGGCAGCATTTAGGGATCTTATTGATCAGCTCAGGACGACCATCAATATGGACGGGGTAGCAGCTACCGCCTTGAGGAAACTAGTATTTGGTCAGAGCTAACCCTAAGGCCGAACCTCATCTTCTTTGGTCGGGATTTTCTATGGGTTCCGACCAATTTTTTGGTCAGAAATCATAAGACTTTTGATCGATTATACTTAGTTTGATGTATTATACTTATTGGTGTCATACTTGTTCATTTTTAACTCATTTGATAGTGTGTGTGTGTGTGTGTTTAGTTTGATAGTCGATGCTTAATGACTTTGATCAATTATGCTTAGTTGGACACATTATGATTAGGATTGTTAATGTGGGTGAAGTTAACTAACTTTTCATGATAGTATTTGTCACTATCGATCTTGTGGATCGAAGTATCCCTCTTAATCGACTCTTGCCCACTCGACTACTACTCGACTCGACTCTTGTTCTTCCGACTCTGACTCTTCTCCCGAATCTCTCTCACCCCTCTCACTTAGATAGTTTAGTTTAGTTTAGATTACTTATTTCTTTAATACCAATCAAACACTCCCCGTTTATCTTTGTTATTTTCTGTTTTAGTCTAAGTTAGTCAGTGACACTTAAATCAGTGAACGAGACCCTCTGATATACGAGTTACCTTCCTATCCTTGGATAAACCCCGGCTTTGCCGGGTTACTACTTGATACCTCTGCTTGGGTGTGCAACCTTTCGGGTACATCAATATTCTAAGTGCATGTTTTGATAAATCTTTTACAAATGCATGACAGTCAATAATTTTTAAGATACAAATCTTAAGGGTGATGAAATGATACTTCAATTCTTCTCTCTAATTAGATTTGTTAATTAAGATTATTATAGGGACAAAATTTAACTATCCGATTTTGGTTCCAATGAAAGTGAATCGTCTATTTATTTATGAGATTACCAAACCTAAAGTTTGGTGGGTGTGAAATAAGTCTTCACATCTGTAAATTTCTGGAAGAGTTTGAAGTATAATACATCAAATGTATAAAGGATGAAAATATATAACAACTATGAGTTGGTTAATTATCATAAAAAAGGTAAAGTCTTGCAAAATAAAATTTGTAATCAGAAATAAAAATTCGATGAGAAAATTTAACTATCCGATTTTTGAAAAAAGAGAACATTATTGGAATTATTTTCCATCGATTTTTAAGAAATTACAGCTGAGTTGTAATCAGAAAAATACTTCAACGAGTTCAAATTGAAAATGACGTAGTGGCAAAAATGAAAATCTCATTTCAATATATCAACAGATAATCTGATTGATTTTGAAAAAGTTCTTCATGGTGGAACACGACAAATTTTTGTGAAAATTCTTTTAAGGAGAACGCGATATCAAAATTTTAGTTCCACTTGTATAACAAGTTGTGATAATATTTTCTTTTGCGTCTTTAGACGGTGATGAGTTGTATATTCTTGGAAAATAAAATTTGTTGAATATCCGCTTTCATATTACACCTGAAATTGTAATACCCAAAGAGAAATTGGTGATGAATTTTAATAGAAAAAATCACATGAAGATGATATATCTCACATGTACTCAATCACCCCTGAAGTTGTGATATTATAACAAATTGCTCACACCTGAAGTCGTGATTAAATTGCAATTTGGTCCTACAGATCATATGATATGGAAATAGAAATCAAAATTTGCTCGAAGCAATTGATTCATTTTTCGTCTTTGTCACTTCCTTGAAGTATGTGTGCGCATCGAGTGTAATTTTTTAATCAACTAAAGACGAAAATCTATCGACATTAGTGGAAGGAAGTCTTATATTTAATGTCGTGAAATACTTGAAAATGATCGAGTTTCTCTCATTTAGAATCAATATACAGAGAATTGCTACCTCGATATATTGATACTTTTCAGAGCTTAATATGCTCATATCCAGATAAAGGTCACGAAAAATGATTGGAGTGGATCAAAGTGGTATATACTCTTAGGCACTAAAGAAACAAGTTTATATAAGAATCCTCTTGGAGAGGCTATCAAATGAGAAATAAATGTGATTCATGTTCCTAAATAAAATCACCTGAAGAGGATATGTCTTAAAAGAGACAATGAGCCCTTAACGAGGCTCGGGTACTTGAATGAGAAAACTCATTGAATATGCACATTGTAAAAATTTGAGAAATCAAATATATAATTTCGTACGATGTATCTCTGAAAATAGTAGCTACTGAGAGCATATTGATCCAAAGTTACTCTAAGTAATTGGATAAATTTTGATGAAATAATTCGTTGTATATGACTTTACTTACAAAATAATTAAGTCTTTAGACTTGAAGCCGAAGCACCAACCGAGAATTACCTTAAAGGTAATAAAGTAAATATATGTAAGAAGTGAAAAGTCATTTACTATACAAAGGACTCGACTTATATTTACAAATTTTTGTATGGATTAAAATTATGAAGTACTGATAAATCATTGTGAGTCCTGGAGAATTTATTTTGAGCCTCAAAGTAGTGTTTTAGAAAAGATTATTCGAAAAAGGAACTCTGAAAAATAATATAGTCTGGAGATAAAGGCTTCAAGCTTCAAAGAATCTCATATTGTCTCAATTTATCAATGTCATGGAAATTCAAGTCCAAAAGTACCTAATGTAGTATAAACAATATGTTAGGCATCTACAATGTGGTTTCAGAAAAAATGACCATATTTCATATATTCTTAGAAAAGGAAGAATTCCCTAATAATATTTATCAAAGGAAGTATATAAAAATGTCAATATTGTTGTGAAAATAAAACAGGGAAGAAGAAACACAATAATATAACCAAAAGATAGAAACAAGAAGAAACTAGATCGTATTAACCAAAAGATACAGTCTCCCATTTCCCATTTGATACATTGGTACATAATTTCCATTTGCAAAAAAACCTCTTTATATAGGTCTCTTGATGAGTTACATAACCAATTGAAAGTCACACAATAATGGTGCTTGAATACAAAGTAATGATAGAGAACTTATAGTGGCGAGAGTTACAAAGTGTGGTGGTCATCCACCATAAATCAAATATTTATGACACTCCCCCTGGATGTCCACCACATCAGAATTTGCCTCATTAAAACCTTACTAGGAAACCCCAATGGGACAAAACCATAGTGAAGGGAAAAGAGTATAAATTCTTTTTATCTGTTCATCTTTGATGCCTAAATAATCTGTCTCATTAAAACCTTGTTAGGAAAAAACCTGTGGGAAAAAATCTTAACGAAGGAAAAAAAAACAGTATAAAAATGCAGTATACAGTGTCTTCATAATCTTACCCCCTCGTGAAGGTTGAGGGCATTGTTCAACTTTTTTATCTTCAGCTTTCTTTGGTATGTACACAAAAATATAATAAGTAGCATTTGATATTTCAAGTTGCATTCATATATTGCTTTAAAGTTTATGCATACTTTAGATTGAAGCTTGTTAATTTCTTCAGGGATTTTAGTTGAACTCATTTTCTAGTGATTCATATTTGTGTATCATATACATCGATGAAATAATTATAATGTTTTGTGAAGTCGATGTACTAATCATATTTCATTGTGATTCATTATAAATTTTATGCACATTCCACCTGACACAATAGGTGTTAAAATTCATCTTTCGATGACTGTTGTTTTAAGATAGTTGTCTAGCCAAAACCTTGTGAGGAAAATCTAGTAGGACAAAACCTGGACGAAGGAAAACAACTACAGCCTTTAACAAAATTAAAACAACTTTTAATACGCATAGTTGCCTCATTAAAACCTTAACAAGGAAAACCCGGTGGGACAAAACCTTAACGAAGGAAAAAGAGTACAACGCGTAAAAGTTTAATAAAAAGTATTTTACAAATTTTTATGTATGGTGGACGACCACCACAATCTGTAACTCTCACCACCATAACTTCTCCACCATTACTTTGTATTCAAGCACCAATAACGGTGTTTGATGAGTTACATAACCAATAGAGAGTCACACGATAATGGCGCTTGAATACAAAGTAATGGTGGAGAACTTATGTTGGTGAGAGTTACAAAGTGTGGTGGTTATCTTATTGTTCCTCTGGTTAGAAGTCGATAAGTCGATTTCTCTCTGTCTTGTCTTGATTAAGACAGAGTTTCCTTTCTCTAATTTATAGAGAGATAGACTGTAAACGAATAATAATTTATCAATATTCCTTCTCTCAGATTAACCGAGTTAGACAAAAATTAATGCAGTCGAAGCGAGAATAAATTTTCTTTCCTTAAGACATCTTACACCCCCGTAACAATACCAAACGTTAGGGTGTATGCCTTCGGGATATAACGAATGTCCTTTCAGAATTTCTCTAATTTATAGAGAGATAGACTGTAAACGAGTAATAATTTATCAATATTCCTTCTTTCGGATTAACCGAGTTAGATAAAAATTAATGCAGTCGAAGCGAGAATAAATTCTCTTTCCTTAAGACATCTTACACCCCCGTAACAATACCAAACGTTAGGGTGTATGCCTTCGGGATATAACGAATGTCCTTTCAGAATTTTAAGATGGAACATCAATATTCTAAAAGCGGATGAACCCTCGTTAATATTATGAGCTCTTTGACTGATGCGAATGGATCTTCTAGACGCTTTAAAAATTCACTCGGTACTTCTTTCTTCAGAATTCCAGACACACCAGAATATTTCTAAACTCAGTATTATTTTCCAGACGCACCAGAATACTGAAGTTTAAAAGAGAGTGAATTAAATGAAAAATGAAATGGATTTGGGTTGTTTATACAGGAATCGAGTAGGCACATTATTTTGGGACACATCCCTTGATTTTTTGGGACAAACCCCTTAGGTTTTGGGACACAACTCTTTGAGAAGAGTTGGTTATCTAACTGGTAATTTCGGCAAGGATCCGGTGCGTCCGATCTGGCTAAAAAGTAAGGAAGAAATGCCCACCGTTGGATTGCATTAGTTATGTCCCGAACCGTGCACAACAGAGTTGCTAGATGGCCATCAGATCGAAATCTGCTATCATCCCACCAACATCCCGACGCGGAGGTGACGCCCTTCGTTGGATCTCGCGGATCCAACGAATCTAGTGGTGTCCCAACATTGTCCCAAGTCCCTCAACGAGAGACCGTTAGATCTCCAGATTTGGGGGTGCTTGCTTCGCTTAAATTCCCCCAATTTAAATTGTCCCTTTTGACGCTTTGGTCCCTAACTTAACCGATTTTCGTCCAAACTTCAAACTTGAATTTCTCATTCCTCCGGAATCGCATTTGAGTGATTCTTCGCTCTAAGTTGAAGAGCTCGACAAGACGAACGCAACGACGCATTCTGTTTATGAGATTGACGAGTCGGGTCGAGTCAAAATCGGCTCTGATTCCAACAACCCCCACATGAATGAAAATTCGAGGTTTACTATAATATATGCAGACATACTATACTGACAGACTGACACTGACAGAGCTCATATGCGGAACTTCGATGCATCAGAAGAAGGTAGTCTTTCGACTTTGAACCTTTCCTAGTGAGTAACTACAAGGTTTACAAGGACGGTAGTGAAATTTTCGTCTTGAACTGAGTCCGGTGAATTGTAAACCAAAATAGCTATCACACAACTAATCCCTTACTTACTTAGGTTCTCGGTTATGTTCATTTCGGTCCTGAACAATCCCGATTTCGTGTGTGCTTTAGAGAAGTCGGCCTAGACGAACTTCCCATAGAACCGACATCAATTCACACACATTTAGGTCATCCGTTATAAGGTATCTTGCTATACCTCACGTTAGAATCAAGTTCTAAGCTTTCAGATTCATTAAAAGCTTAATGTTGAGCCTCTCACTGCAAGCAACACTATTTTCATTATAGGAATGGGTAAGAGATAGATATCTCTTCAAGTGTTGTTGTCGAGTCAGGACATAGCTTCAGTTTCCCTTCGAACCTAGATCGTGGGATCTCCAGTCATCTAGGTAGAGTTTTACCATGCCTTTACTCATTTACTTTAGGCGTTAGCCCCATTCCCCTTGATGATGTAACTACTATTAGATACCCCTTTTGTAAATGGATCCGCTAGGTTATCTTTGGATCTTATATAATTTATAGTTATGATCCCTTAAGAGAGAAGTTGCTTAACGGTATTATGTCTTCGACGAATGTGTCAAGACTTGTCGTTGTACATCTTGGTATGTGCTCGTGCAATCGCTGCTTGGTCATTGCAGTGAATATTGATTGCAGACACCGACTTTGGCCATATTGGAATATCTTTAGGGAATTGTCGCAGCCATTCTGCCTCTTCCCCTGCTTTATCTAGAACAATGAATTCTAAATCCATTATTGATCGAGCAATGCACGTTTGCTTCGAAAATTTCCAAGATATGGCAGCCCCTTCTAGTGTAAACACATATCCACTGGTAGACTTAGTGTCATCGGTATCGGATGTCCAATTTGCATTTGCATATCCTTCTAAGACTGTGGGATATGTTGTATAATGGAGTCCTTACTCCTTCGTCTCCTTAGATACCGTAACGCTCTCGTTATAGTGTTCCAATGTGTGTTATTCGGGTTACTCGTAAATCTACTTAGCTTACTAACTGAGTAGGCTATGTGGGGTCGAGTACAGTTCATTAGTTACATCAGACTTCCGATAATCCGGGGAGTACTGTAACTGTCTTACTCCTTTACCTGTATTATTCATCAAGTGATTACTTGGATCCATCAGAGTATTCGCCACTCAACGTAGTGCGTCTGAGATAAACTTGTCCCTTCAGTCGTTTTGGAAACCTTAATTCCAAGAATGACCTATGCTTTCCCTAAATCTTTCATGTCGAAAGTTTTCGAAAGCATCTTTTTAGTTGTATTAGTGGCATCTAAATTATTTCCCACAATTAACATGTCATCCACATACGAGAGACCATTAGATCTCGCGGAATCCCGCAGAGCGAACGCGGGCCGTCCAGATTTGGGCGTGCTTGCTTCGCTCAAATGCCCCCAATTTAACTTGTCTCTTTTGACGCTTTGGTCTCTGAATTAACCGATTTTCGTCCAAACTTTAAACTTGAATTTCTCATTCATCCGGGATTTGAGTGATTCTTTGCTCTAAGTTGAAGAGCTCGACGAGACGAACGCAGTGACGCATTTTGTTTCTGAGTTCGACTCTGATTCCAACACATCCAGCATAAATCAAATATTTATTAAATATTGACCTTTTACGCATTATACTCTTTTTCCTTCATCAAAATTTTGTCCCACCGAAATTTCCTTGTTAAAGTTTTGTCCCACCCAATTTTAATAAGTAATAGGTCAAAAGATATATTTTATATAAAGCCAATGACCCAAAAGACATCTCACTTACCAGTCTAAATTCTTTCGTGAGTGTCAAATTACCCCTATTAATCAAGGTCACAACTACTTCCTTATTAAACCTAGTAATCTCATTGTGATGAATGAGATTAATCAGGGTCGTCCATGGATAATCAGGGGGTTGTTAGTAGTAATGCAAGAGATAGATCAATAGTCAAGAAGAAAGGAGGCGTCATTTATTTGCTGATTCACTGTTAGAATCCCCCAGTCAGAATTCAGAGGCAAGGATGGATGGTGGCAAAGAACAATCTAACTCGATAGATTAATCGGTTGTCAATCTTAGTCTTTGGTGTTATAGTCTGTCTTTCTAGTTTATTTTGTCGGGTATGTTGGTCTAAATCTTATCTTTCATGTGGTTTTCTGATGTCTAGTTCTCTTTTATTCAGTTAGCTCGAGACTAGGTTTGTTTTTTGTCTATTATCCCTTTTGTTGTTTTGATGGATAGCTTTTATGTTTGAAGTACAATGTTATATTAGCTTATTGTATCTAGCTTCTAAGTTTGTTTAGTCTTGCTTTTCTTCTTCCTCTTTCTTTTCTCTTAGATTATCTGTTGTTATCATTATATTTCCTGTGAGTGGTTTTCCTTCTTTCCTATATTTTGTTTTGGTTAGTTTCTGGTGCTTACAGCTTTTTCCCGGCATAATCTCTGGTTCTGCGGAGCCTCCTCCAGTGGTGCCTCTATCCTTCCTGCGGGTCAGCTGGGTTTTAGGCCCATCTGGGGGCTGTTGGTTATTTAGGGGCCTGCCCCTAGATAGCTTCTGTTGTGACCCAGAAGATGGACTGCCCCTCGATTTTGAGTTGGAATGTTCGAGGCGCCTCCTCCTATATTACTCGTAAGAATATGCTTACCATTATCAATAATAATGATCCGGATATAATCTTCATCTCTGAAACCAAGAACAAGTCTACTAACATGAACAAATTAATACCTATTAGCAAGCACTATTCTAACTACTATGTTGAACCGATAAATAAAGCAGGAGGACTTGCACTATACTGGAAACACCATCTAAACATCAAAATTAACTATGCGGACAACAACATCATTCACATAGAAATGAAAAGCAACCAAGATTCTTCTAGTATCCTGATCATAGGTTTCTACGGCTCCCCTTATAATAAAAACAAACTCAAGCCGTGGAAGAATATTATGAATATGCAAATTAACAATGAGCAACCTTGGATTCTACTTGGAGATCTTAATTGCATATTGGATCCTTCTGATAAGAGCGGGGGCTTAACCGGCTCTAACTCCAACACTAGCAGGATTAATGATATTATTAGCGAGTTAGGCCTTATGGACATGGGTTTTCAGGGTCATCCGTACACCTGGAGTAACAAGCAATATGGAGAAAATCTCATTCAAGAGAGGCTATAGGGCCCTGGCTAACCTTCCTTCGCTTCATCACTTTCCGAACTCCGGTATCTCTCATTTAGAAGCGGTCGGGTCAGATCATCTCCCGATTTATCTGCATAACATCACCTATAATCAGACTAGTCCTAAACCTTTCAAATTTATTAAGACTTGGATGACCCATCCAGATTGCTTCGGTTTCATTAAAGAGAGTTGGGATACTATCAAGCATACTAACGGTCAGCACAACATTCAGTGGGATCTCAAAAAACTTAGCAGGAAGCTAACAGCTTGGAATAAACAGGTGTTCGGGAATATTGAGAGAAAGATTAAGCAGATTACTGCCAATATTCAACAAGCTAATTCCAAGGCAGACTATAACAGAATGAACACAGAACTGGAAGAATTATATAATCAGCAGGAAAGTATTTGGAAGGAGAAATCACACAACAACTTTATTACGCTAGGAGACAAGAACACTAAGTACTTTCACTCCCAAGCTATACAACATAACAGAAATAATAAGATCAACGCTATCAGAAATAGTAACGGAGATTGGAAAGAAGACATTAAAGATATTCAGGATATTTTTACTTCACATCTACTGAACATCAGTACCACTATCAACCCTAGCACAGAACCTGACACTGTAAACCTTTTTTTCCCCCATCATCACTCAAGAACAGAATCATAATCTTATAGCTATCCCGAATAATGAAGAGATCGATTGGGCTATCAATAATTTGAAAAAAGAGGCTGCGCCGGGTCCTGACGATTACCCCCCTCACTTTTTTCAGTCGAACTGGGATACTATTAACTCAGATATTTATGCGATGGTAAAGAACTTTTTCTCTACTGCGAACCTCCCGCCTGATATTAACCATACTCACATTTGTCTTATACCTAAAACGACGACTCCTCAAACCCCGGTCGACTACAGACCAATCAGTTTGCTTAATACTACTTATAAGGTTATCACTAAGCTTCTGGCAGAAAGATTCAAGCAGACCCTCAATCTAGTCATCTCCCCTTATCAGGCGGCTTATGTCCCGGGCAGACAGATTACGGACAACATTATACTGGGTCAGGGGATCATTCATTCTTATAAGCATATGAAAGGCGCAACGGGTTACTTTGGCCTTAAATTAGATATGTCCAAAGCTTTCGACAGAATAGAATGGAACTATAATATGAATATCATGAGGAAATTAGGTTACACTGATCACTGGATTAAGATGATCAAAGTTTGTATAACGACCTCAACCATGGCGGTGCTTGTTAATGGCAGACCTAGGACTACTTTTAGACCGACCAGAGGAATAAGACAAGGAGATCCGCTGTCACCGTTCGTATTTACATTGGCTATGGAAGGCCTCAGCCGGAAGCTGATGGTTAACAATAATTATAATAACCAGGATAGTTTCATGGGCTTCCACTCTAATCACTCAGATATGGAAATATCGCATCTGCTATTTGCTGACGACTGCATTATTTTTGGTAAAAACATTATTGACAATGTTCACATTCTCAAAAATATTTTGCAGGATTTCAGCGATTCTTCTGGTCAAATGATCAACTATGCTAAATCGAACATCTTTTACTCGAAGAATTCGCACCCGAAGTTCAAACGGATGATCATGCGAGCACTTAAGGTGAAATATGCCTCTGCGTCAGAGAAATATCTTGGTTCGCAGCTTTTCATAGGAGCTCAAAAAACCAAGGTATTTAAAGATATACTAGATAAAATTAAGAAGAAGCTCAATAAATGGAATCATAGTTACTTATCTCTAGCTGGTCGCACGGTTGTTATCTCGACCATTGCGGCGGCTGTACCACGATATCAGATGCAATGCTTTGCCATCCCCAAAGGGATTTGCAAAAGCATCAAGGCCGCTCAGCGGGACTTCTGGTGGGGTAAGTCAAAAGGTATACGTACTAAGGCTTGGTCCGATATTTGTGTTTCTAAGAATTTGGGTGGTCTGGGCATCCACTTGCCAGAACTTGACAATACAGCTGATGAGTCATGAAAATGTCTCATCTGAATCTCTTAATTTGGACTAGTTAGTCTATTTCGAAGAGTTACTCTGATGAATTGTGTGTTTCTCTTTTCCAGGTGTCTTTTGTGGAGATCAGTGTGAAAAACAGATAAAAACGAGAGAAAGACACACGAGGGACATTTCAGTCATTTGGTGGTGAGAGTATTCTGGTAGTTGTGGCCAAGTTGATACTTCGGTGTAAAGTGGAGTCCACGACGAATCCGGACTCCGATTTGGTTCCCGTTTTCGCCTACGGACTCGTCGTGGACTCCACTTTACACCGAAGTATCAACTTGGCCACAACTACCAGAATACTCTCACCACCAAATGACTGAAATGTCCCTCGTGTGTCTTTCTCTCGTTTTTATCTGTTTTTCACACTGATCTCCACAAAAGACACCTGGAAAAGAGAAACACACAATTCATCAGAGTAACTCTTCGAAATAGACTAACTAGTCCAAATTAAGAGATTCAGATGAGACATTTTCATGACTCATCAAACATCCCCAAACTTAGATTTTGCTAGTCCTCGAGCAAAACAGAAAAATAGAACTAAATCTAATTCACCACTTTCGTAGGGAATCACGATTGCACTTAGCCTGTGCAACAAGCCGTTAAACCTCTAGGTTGCCCTAGAGGACGAGTTTTGTCTCGTGAGGGTTTGCAGTGAATATACCCACAAAATTCAAAAATCTCAAAATCCAGAAGGGTCCAAATATAAAGAGGACTGAAAATGTTTATCCGATCAAATTTTTGAAAGATAATAGAAACGAAATCCAAGTCAACCAGACCATACAAATGCTAAAAATCCCTTCACTAGTAATCAAGACCTGAAGTGAACGTGACCAGCCAATATGAGTATCATTTCGGTTCTGACAAGACAAAACCTCGATTACCTTCTCAATTCATTTCGCCTCGACTACTGCCTCACGGTCATACACTCAAGAAATTAAAGTCACTCAGAAATGGTTCACTCGATGTGTTAGTATGAATATGAAGGGAAACTCAACACATGAAAAAGACAGACTAAAATTTAGTGGACGACTGATCTCAAAGAAGGAAACAACCACTAATACGGAATGGGGAAGCTAACCAACTCTTCTCACCTGATCAACTATCTAACAATGCTTCCTAGAGGTCAATAGACTATATTGATGATGTGACTAGAACTCCTGAGAACTCGACGTCTTCAAATCTTCAAGAACTACTTCAAGGGATAAACACAAAAACAAAACTACACAAACATTTTTTTTTTTTTTTTTTTTTTGATTTTTCTATTTCTTTCTTTTTTTTTTTTTTTTTTTTTTTTTTTTTTTTTTACAGACTCTGGTAATAACAATCATAACACAAATAATGCTTTCTTCACACTTTCCTTGGGTATAATTCTCTCTATTTTGCTTCATGCCTTATTCTCAGGGTTCTAAATGATGGATGAGATCTATTTTCCTCTAATTGACATTGCTCTCAAGTTTCTCAGACTACAAGAGAAAGGTTTGCTTCCTGATGACATCCCTAGTGGTTGTAGAATTTGAACTCAAGAGATCAAATGAGTTCTTCTTTCAATATTGCGAGGTTGAGTAGCTCTTCATTCTACTCAGAATTAGCTCAGAAGAGATCACTCAAAGCAACAAGAAAGGCTCAGAATCTCACATAGGTAAAGTCTCCACTAATGATCGATTAAGTTCTCTCAGAAAAGTCAACTCTTCACCTATCTAACACTCACATGGCTAGTGCACAAACAACTTCAAGACTCGAAATTCGTGGAAAAACCTTTAGCAAACGGATAGTCTGACAAACTAGACTCTATAACTATTAACAAGCAAAAACAACTAAACTCACATTTTCAATCCAAAAATTTTTAAATTTTGAAAAAATTTTGAACCCTTTTGAATTTTTGAAATAAGGACTTAGCAAAAAATTCATTCCCCCATCCCCAAACTTAAACCGAACATTGTCCTCAATGTTCTGAAGACTATGCAAAAAATAACAGGGTGAAGGAAAGATATTACCTGATTCCAATGTCCTAACCGTGGGTTGCCTCCCAGAAAGCGCTAAGTTTAACGTCTTCAGCCAGACGAAACAGATGACTTGAACAATAGAAAGAATTATACCTACTGGATTACAAATATGTGATTAACTGTAAACCAATAATCGATACATCTGTGGGTCCACCCAAAACACAAAGTTTTCAGTGAACGATAGTCTCACATTTTCGTAACTTGGTGATAGTGTAAGTGAGACTATCAAGATAGAAGGGCAATCCCCAAACTTAGACGACAATAAGGTCGTTAAGTTTGGTACTGCACCAGAGAGATCACAGACCGGATAGAATGGGTCTTCATATGGATGATCGACAGAGGGAGTGTGTGCTTCAAAATCTACACATGGTTTTGAGGGACAAAATACAAAGCAATCTAGAGGACTATCAATGACACCCGGACTTAAACTAGGGTTCTCTATAATAGGTACTTCGGGTTCCTTCAATGGAGAAACCCTACTATCAGACTCACAATCCCTAGAAGTCGAGTTAGATAGTCCTTCTATAATTTCTTTTATCATGTTATCATCGGTGTCCCTAAAGAATTCTAAATCTTCGCCTAAATCAGGCGAGTCAATCCTCTCATTTAGCAAATTGGTCAACCATGATTCATCATCCTCAGTTGAGTCAAACGACTTCAAATCATCTTCAACTCTAGTGAACTCTTCATTATGGTCTGAATGTATTTCAAGTTCGATACAATGAGAGGATATCTCAATATCGGGCTCCATCGTTTCTGAGATTTTAGTCTCAATAACGATGTTGTCAGGAGAACTATACTCCTCTAAAATAGTATCCTCGTCATCATAGTACACAGGACACTGTGGACCGTACTCTACATTCTCATGGTGATCTTCTTCTATAATACTAGTTGTTATTTCTTGTAGAGTTCTATAGGTATTGTCATTCTTTTCTTCTAAAGTCTGACAAAACTCGAAAGTACTCTTTTGAAGATCACTAACAGTTTGGGTCAATGAAGATGATCCTAAAGATGGAGAGTCAATAGTTTCACCGTTATCCCACTGAGGTTGAGACACGTGTGGAACATAAGACTCTCCATTAATCCTCCTTAGCGCACTCATAGACTCTTCTAACCTACTCATAGTTTCGGCCAACGAAGGTGATGCTAAAGATGAAGGATCAATAGTTTCACCGTTATCCCATTGAGGTTGAGATACGTGTGAAGCATAAAATTCTTCGTTATAATGCATGTAAGAGTCATTAGTTTCAATGTTTTCCCATTGAGGTTGGGACACATTTGGAGCATAAGACTCTCTACTATAATGCATGTAAGATGATCTGTCAGGATATCTATAATATGGCTCATAACCTTCTTGAGGTTGGTAATAATCCCTACGACCATCATTATGCACATTGTCTCTAGGATGACTACTACTATTCTGCCCATTTGCTAAATACCACCATGGTAGATTTGAAAAACTCTCGTCCCTTCTGCCATTATGTTGGGACCACGATCTATCCATTTCTCAAATTTTTTTTTTTTTTTTTTTTAACACGAAAACCGAGGAAGCACTACGAAGATCTTATAAAAAGTACCCACTAACAGGGGATTCGTGGGTGATTAGAGAAAGTTACCTCCCGTTCGAGACGGGCGACGACCTTTGCAGACGACCCGGGCCACTCTCCCCGCGAGTGTTCGAACCCGAGGCTTCGTTTGATTTTCGGTTACAATTTAAAAGCCCTCTAATTTAGGGTCAAAACTTTAATCCAAAAAATAAAATTAAGAAAGTCTAAAGTCTCTCTTTCTCACCAAAATAAAAACAAAAAATTAAAAAAAAATGTAAATTTCTTCTTTTGAGGTCCTCCTCCTTGTTGCGCCTCCTCTTTAGCTCCTTAGTGCTCTACACACCAAAAATAGAAAAGCAAGTCAAAGTGGCCAAAAATCAAAACTTACCAAAAATAAAAACTTTCCAAGATTAGAACAAATTTTGAACTTAGTCCCCGGCAGCGGCGCCAAAAACTTGATGGGCCTAGAAAGTTTCCTAAATAGGTCACCACCCGCAAGTATACGGGCGTCAAGTGATAATTCCGGTAAGTCCGGTTCGTTCCTCAGAGACTAAGTGAAACCTATTCTAAGACTTGGAAGTAAGACGGTTTTTGTTTTTGAAAATTTAGTTTTTGGTATAAAATAATAAAATGCTAAAACAAATATATGAACTCAACTGGGGAGAGGACCTAGGATTTTGGAATTCCACTTTGAACTATCATAAATTATTTAACTCTTTTCTGACACGATTCTTTAATTTTATAACTCAACGTCTAGTAAAGTAGTTTTACCTAAACATCGGAAAATCAAACATTTGAAATAAACATATCTAGAATGAACTATGCTAAATTCAAGTCCTAAATAATTGTATCCCAACTATCACCTATCAAATTTCAAGTATAAACCATCAAAGAAACTTACTTCTAAGTATGATCTATCAAGCTCTAAGTATAGACGATGAAGCTACTACCATTATTTTATGGAATCGAAATGAGCATAGTAAAACAATAACGCATATCTTAAGAATCATGAAAAGGAAGAGATTAAATTGTTTTCCCCATGCTTAAAACTTCACCAACACCGTATAAGGAGAGACATAAACATTAATACCAATGTGATCCTTATAAGTGTCTTGTTATCAATCTAAGAAAATAAAACAAATCCAAGACAAGTAAAAGAAATCACCATGAAGATGCTCAAAATCCCGACATGATGATGATGTAAGTGATGGAGAGTTTTGATAATATTTGGTTCCTCTCACAAGAACCTTTATCAAGTCCCTCTCAAACCTTCTTTAAACACAAGAAATGTGTTAATTGTTCTCTCTGTCTCTTTGATTTATGCTTGTAGAAGAAAATTACAAAGAATAAGGTTAAAGTCTCTCACAAACCCTCCCCATCTCTACAATTCTCTCTTTTTTTTCTCTTTGAATTTATAAAACAGGAGAAGAACAAGAAGAAGATAATGGTAGCTCAGACCTCTCTTTCTCTCTCTTTTTACATAAAAGCTCTCTCTCTCTCTCTCTCTCTCTCTAAAAATTACTTGAAGCCCGGAGAGGAGAAGAAGAGCTCCCTGTTTTATTGCCCCAAAGATGAGATGCCGTACCAATCTCCTCCTTTCTTCTTTTATAAGACAAGCACTAAATCAGTAGCAGCTCCTAAATCTCAATAACTTCCCTTTTCAGAAAATATCTAGCACCTTCTTTGTTCTTCTCAAATCAATCATCCTCTGTAATTCTTTCCTTCTTTCTTTTATTTCTCCATCAAATTAGCAATCAGCACTGATCTTCCCTGATTTATCAAATATATCCAATCCCTTTCACTTGAATATTATTTTCAGCCAAGAAGGTAAGAAGAATACTATCAAGAATAATCATATCATCTCTCTCTGTTAAAATCTCTAGTTTCCTTCTCTGTAAAAGTTTAAACATTTCCTTCCCCCTCTTTTAAATTAAGTTTCCAAAATTGTGAGGGGATGAGAAAGTTAGAGAAGGTCAAAGATGTTGGCAAAATTAGCTAGATGATGACACGTGGCATGCATCGGATGGAGTGAGGGTTGTTTTCGGTTGCACACTGTTGTACGTGAGGAACTTTTGGAGTGTATTATTCCATGCACACGCACGCTAGCGGATATCATGCTCCTCTCAACTACTTAATTAGATCTAGCGGTCAGTGCCTTTTTGGAAACTTAATTTAAAAGAGGGGGAAGGAAATGTTTAAACTTTTACAGAGAAGGAAACTAGAGATTTTAACAGAGAGAGATGATATGATTATTCTTGATAGTATTCTTCTTACCTTCTTGGCTGAAAATAATATTCAAGTGAAAGGGATTGGATATATTTGATAAATCAGGGAAGATCAGTGCTGATTGCTAATTTGATGGAGAAATAAAAGAAAGAAGGAAAGAATTACAGAGGATGATTGATTTGAGAAGAACAAAGAAGGTGCTAGATATTTTCTGAAAAGGGAAGTTATTGAGATTTAGGAGCTGCTACTGATTTAGTGCTTGTCTTATAAAAGAAGAAAGGAGGAGATTGGTACGGCATCTCATCTTTGGGGCAATAAAACAGGGAGCTCTTCTTCTCCTCTCCGGGCTTCAAGTAATTTTTAGAGAGAGAGAGAGAGAGAGAGAGAGCTTTTATGTAAAAAGAGAGAGAAAGAGAGGTCTGAGCTACCATTATCTTCTTCTTGTTCTTCTCCTGTTTTATAAATTCAAAGAGAAAAAAAAGAGAGAATTGTAGAGATGGGGAGGGTTTGTGAGAGACTTTAACCTTATTCTTTGTAATTTTCTTCTACAAGCATAAATCAAAGAGACAGAGAGAACAATTAACACATTTCTTGTGTTTAAAGAAGGTTTGAGAGGGACTTGATAAAGGTTCTTGTGAGAGGAACCAAATATTATCAAAACTCTCCATCACTTACATCATCATCATGTCGGGATTTTGAGCATCTTCATGGTGATTTCTTTTACTTGTCTTGGATTTGTTTTATTTTCTTAGATTGATAACAAGACACTTATAAGGATCACATTGGTATTAATGTTTATGTCTCTCCTTATACGGTGTTGGTGAAGTTTTAAGCATGGGGAAAACAATTTAATCTCTTCCTTTTCATGATTCTTAAGATATGCGTTATTGTTTTACTATGCTCATTTCGATTCCATAAAATAATGGTAGTAGCTTCATCGTCTATACTTAGAGCTTGATAGATCATACTTAGAAGTAAGTTTCTTTGATGGTTTATACTTGAAATTTGATAGGTGATAGTTGGGATACAATTATTTAGGACTTGAATTTAGCATAGTTCATTCTAGATATGTTTATTTCAAATGTTTGATTTTCCGATGTTTAGGTAAAACTACTTTACTAGACGTTGAGTTATAAAATTAAAGAATCGTGTCAGAAAAGAGTTAAATAATTTATGATAGTTCAAAGTGGAATTCCAAAATCCTAGGTCCTCTCCCCAGTTGAGTTCATATATTTGTTTTAGCATTTTATTATTTTATACCAAAAACTAAATTTTCAAAAACAAAAACCGTCTTACTTCCAAGTCTTAGAATAGGTTTCACTTAGTCTCTGAGGAACGAACCGGACTTACCGGAATTATCACTTGACGCCCGTATACTTGCGGGTGGTGACCTATTTAGGAAACTTTCTAGGCCCATCAACAGCGCTCCTTACAAAAATGGCATGGAGACTAAAAAATAATCCGGAAGCAATATGGGCTAAACTTCTCAAAAGCAAATATTATCCGAACAAAGACACCCCGGGCCCTGCCAAAGCTCATCACTCATGGATCTGGAAAAACATAAGAAAACACTATAGCTTAGTTGAAGATCTCGCTGTTTGGGAAGTTCACTCAGGTAAGGATATAAACATCTGGACAGATAAGTGGATCCATGAAATAGAAAGCAACGTAGTGAATAACAATAACTCCAATTTAACCAAAGTTTCACAGCTCATTAGCAACAATCAATGGGATTTAGATGTTCTTAATGCTAACTTTGATGCTCACACCCAGAACCTCATAGAGGCCATCCCTGTGGATACAGAAGGTCAAGATCAACTTAAATGGAATCTTTCCAAATCAGGAACTTTTACGGTTTCATCTATGTATCAACACTTAAGCTCCAGAAATAGTTTACAAAGTTCCAACTCCAAAAACTGGAAGTTCATATGGTCCTTACCTGTGGTGCCTCGTATCCAGTTCTTAATTTGGAAAACTTGTAACAGGACTCTTCCGGTCAGAGCAAGAATAGGGAAATATATAGGTATGAACGAGTCTTGCCCAAACTGTAGCGCTGTTGAATCCATTAAACATGCCCTTTTACACTGTGCAATAGCGAAAAATATATGGTTCCACTATAACATCAATTCTGAGAACATTCTTTCCATCGAAGATTGGATTTTCTCGTGGGAAGATCATCCCGATCTTTGTTATTCTAGTGACAATATACACTTCGCTACAATCCTATGGATCTTATGGAAAATGCGATGTGACCATTGCTTTCAGCATGAAATCAATGATCTTACGAAAATTATTAACATGATAAAACATTACCCGAATATAAACAGAAAACAGGAACCGAATAAAGTAAAAAGGTGTGACAAATGGCAGCCTCCGGCGAAAAATTTCATCAAGATTAATGTTGACGCATCCTTTCTAAACATCACTTCCATGGTGGGTATCAGTATGATAGCACATGATGTGGGGGCTAAATTCATTGAAGCTCAGGTCCAATCTACTAGAGCCAGGAATAGTGAAGAAGGAGAAGCTAAGGCAATCCTTCTAGGAATGGATTGGGTAGTAGACAAGCAATACAGATCGATCATCATTGAAAGTGACAACGTAAACCTGATTAAACATCTCCGCAACAGTCGTCACTCCATCCAATGGCAATCGAAGATTCACATCAAGAAAATCAAAGAAAGATGTAGTGCATTTCACGCAATTCAGTTTCACCATGTAAAGAGAGCAGCTAACTCCCAAGCTGATAAACTAGCTAAATGGTCGAGGAAGCATATTCATAGCAAAGTGTGGCTTAATATTCCTTGTTTTTTCGTTCATATGTATTGTAAGAACTCTTTGCTCCATTAATTTTATCTTATTTCAACAAAAAAAAAATACTACATGTGGATAATGTTGTGGAACCATTGACTAGGTGTCACACATCTAGAAGTACACAGAAAAAATGCTAAATGATCCGAAGAAAGAACTGTGTATAAACACGTGTCCTTGAAGCAAAAAATCGAGACTTAAAAAGAAAAACCCCCATAGTTCTGTTTCTTTTTCAACGGCAACTGATATAAGTACTCTTCCCGCCTTCTCTACCTTCACAACTCAACCTCTCAAACAAATCAACTCAAACCCTAACAGAAATCACCTTCCTAATAATATCAAACACTCCTCCTCATCGGAAAAACCCCATCTCTCATTCCGAAGGAATAACCAGTCCATAGATCCCACAGTAATCTGGACTTCTTCCATTAGTCGTCAATGTCGAAAGGGTAACTTATCAGAAGCAGCAGATGAGTTTACTAGAATGAGAGTCGCTGGTATCGAACCCAATTACATTACTTTCATAACTCTTCTCTCTGCTTGTGCCCATTTCTCCACCGAAATCACCCTTCGTTTTGGATCTTCCATTCATGGATACATCTACAAATTAGGGTTTAATGGATACAATGTTATGTTGGATACTGCAATTGTTGATATGTATTCAAAATGTGCACGTGTAGATCTTGCTCGTCAAGTGTTTGATGAAATGTCTGTGACGAATTCAGTTTCTTGGAATAGTATGATTGATGGGTATATGAGAAACGGAGATATCCAAGATGCGATTGAACTATTTAACGTAATGCCTGACCGGGATAAGATTTCTTGGACTGCATTAATTGGTGGGTTTGTAAAAAAAGGTCATTATGAGGAAGCTCTTGAATGGTTTAGAGAAATGCAGGTATCTGGAGTTGAACCAGATTATGTCACCATTATAGCAATCCTTGCTGCTTGTGCTAATTTGGGTGCCCTTGGATTAGGCATTTGGATTCATCGATTTGCTTTGCTGAAACATATGACTAATGAGGTTAGAGTTAGTAATTCATTGATCGATATGTACTCTAGATGTGGATGTGTAGATTTTGCTTATCAAGAATTCAATAAAATTGAAACTCGAACTCGGGTTTCTTGGAATTCTATGATTGTAGGATTTGCGATTAGTGGCCAGGCGAAGGAAGCTCTTGAACATTTCTCTCTCATGCAGAAGGAAGCATTCGAACCCGGTGGAGTCAGTTTTACAGGGGCACTTACAGCATGTAGTCACGCTGATTTAGTTGAAGAAGGACTAGAAATCTACGGAACCATGACAAGAGTTAGCAAAATTCGTCCTAGAATCGAACATTTTGGTTGCCTCGTTGATCTTCTAAGCCGTTCCGGACGATTGGAAGATGCATTAAATGTAATAAAAGCAATGCCAATGAAGCCAAATGAAGTTGTTTTGGGATCACTTCTGGCTGCTTGTAGAACTCATGGAGATCTTGGTTTAGCCGAGAGATTAATGGCTTTTCTTGTTGAATTAGACCCTGATACCGATTCAAATTATGTTCTTCTTTCGAATATTTATGCTGTTCTTGGCAGATGGGATGGTGTTGGAAAGGTTCGGAAGACAATGAAAGCCCTTGGAATAAAGAAGAAACCAGGATTTAGTTCGATCGAGATTGATTGTAGCATTCATGAGTTTGTAGCTGGAGATAAATCTCATGTACAAACAGAAAGTATTTATTCGATGCTCGATCATTTGTTTGTTGAATTGAGAGTGTGTGGGTATGTTCCTGAAATTATCGTTGACGAATTTTCAGAAAATGATTGAAGTTCAAACCCTTAAAATGAACAAAATACATTATCCGTCGAAGTATACTCCGAAGTTCCTCAGTGCTATTTGTTATCTGCATATTTTAAGGGATAGGTCTCAAAGACTTGCTACCAAGAGGAAGCATAGCAGCAAAGGATATCATATCACTTCAGTGTTGGTGCTTCAAATTACCAACAAAGCTTTTTTAGGTAAAATGTAAATTGTATATTTTCTTTAAGCTTGTATCTTTTCTACAATTATATGAAGAATATCATTTTACGAGGTTCTTCATACTCAATGCAATCCTCAATTGTTAGAGCATCTTCAATGTAACAGTCAACTTGAAAAACTCAAATTGACACCTAAGATTACTTGAGTTTTTAGCAAAAAACACTCTCCAATGCAACACTCAACTTGAATCTCAATAAATGTTGCGATACTCAAAAGAAAACTCAATAATTGAACTTTCTTTTGAGTATCTCAATTGGCCCACATCATCATTTTATATATTAAAATAAAAACCGAGAGTTTATCTAAAGTAAATGTTGAGTTTTTTGAGTGTTGCATTGGAGAAGTATTTTGAATTGGGTTCAGCAGTGTCACCTAGGAAAGAAAATCTCAATTCATACTTGACCCTTTGGATTAATTGAGTGTTGCGTCGTAGATGCTCTTAGTGCAACCTTTTATTGTCTAAATCATGATTTACAAGCATTGGGATGAAGTCTAAACTTCTTGGATGTTCCATACTTTGGAGAACAAGAACAAACCATTCCTCTTAAAATGAAATTTGGATCTTGGCATCTTGCTCATTATACTTTCATTATAGATGCCTATTGACGTGGAAACGAGAGATTGTCGAATTCGTATGCAAGCTACACAATGAGTTCATTTTGTTTTGTTTTCTCAAAAACGTCATTGAAGGTTTTTCTATCATTAAAGGTGGTAGAGTTATTCAAAATTCAACAAGAAAATAGGCAAATATGAAAGCAAGATATATTTTCAAGAAAACCTTGATGGTTTGCTTTCTTGGAGATTGAAAACACAGTGCAAGGTTTTTTATGTTGACCATCTACTTGATGTTTTTATTTGCCCTAATCTATCTCTCTCTAGTTTTCTTATTTTCTGATTTTGGCTTTGTCAATCATTAGTGATTGTTCAAATTAAGGTTTAACTTGGTATGTTTCATAGTTGGGTTTTTATAAGGTCTATATAGAGAAAGATTTATGAAGAAAGGTGAGGAAGCACAAAAATGCAGAGAAGAAAAATGTTTTTGTCTAGAATTGATAGTTGGGGTCTATATCAACTGTTAAAAAAACAGGGGTGTACTCTTATTATTACTCTGTAGTGAGGGTCAATTTCAAAGTTTCCCTTTTGTCAAACAACCATATCACTTAGCAGTTAGCATTAATGTTTTTGCCAATACAAATAGGGAGATGCTAGAGAGCCCAAATTATTTGGGCATTTTAATGCCCAGCTGATGTGGAATCACTAAAAGACAAGGTTTTTTCAAAGTTTGACTGCGGTGGGGACCGCTTTTATTTCTAAATGAGGAAATATGTCACCCTCTAAGTACCAATTTGTAAGTCACTCTATCATTTCCCATACAAATATTATCTTTTAACTTTTTTTTCTTGCCAAAAGACTAAAACTTATTATATTGACTTCGATTAAATTATAAGAATAAAACATTAAAATCAAATATATGCGTAAATGATTGGATGAACGCATAACCATCATAATTGGAACTTCCACTATAAAGACAATATAAAGACATTCCTTTAGACTACATTTACTTTATTTTGTGCCTACTAATTACATGAGATAAACTATAAACTTGCACAATATTCAAACCCTAGACCTCACAAACTTATATAAAATTATTTGTCTTTCACCAACAATAGTCATATTTAGTTAGTACAATTGACGGGTCTGACATGTGATCGAGTAGTTTGGATATCCTCAATCCATAGGACTCTGCATTTAAGTATCCTTAGATACATCAAATGACGAAATATGTTCGTAGCTGCCACTAACTTATCTTAATCAAACATAATTCATATCACCTAACAATTGTGGTTCAATAAGTTACGAATTTCATTTTTGTTGTCTATAGGAATTTTATAGTAGACACACTGGCAATCGAGCTAGGTCTTTCGAACAAAAAAAAACAATCGAGCTAGGTGTTTGCTTATGATGTGGGATTATGTTAAGAGAAGAAGAAGGTTAGGTTAGGATAATTGCCCTTCCTATAAACGGCATCTGTTCGTATCAAATAAGCTACTACCTCGTTGGAATTGCCTTGAAAGACATTAGAAATCTCTCCCCCCAGAGGAAAATACCAAGTACTAGTAGTATTTTATCGACCATCTTCTTCCTCTTATCTATTTCTCTCACCAAAATCAATTTGAGTTCTAGAGCGAGAGAGAAAAAGAATGGATCTAGGAGAATTGTGGGCGATCTTTGGTCCTGGATTTTCTGGTGCTATTTTTGGTGCTGGATGGTGGTTTTGGGTCGACGCTGTTGTTTGTAGCTCCGTTACTGTCTCTTTCGTTCACTACCTCCCTGGTTTCTCTCTCTCTATATGTCTTCTCTCTCTTTCTAGGAGTTGAAATTAGGTTAATTTTTCCCCTTTTCTTGCAGGAATATTTGCTTCCCTAGCGGCTCTGATGTTTAATTGCGTTAGAAAAGAAGATATTGATTATTCTCCTTATGAAGAAGGAGAGTGGAGGTAATATTTATTTCTTTTTATTTGTTTGGTTCTTCATTATATAATTCATTTACAATTTGCAGGTTGTTTAATTCTCCTTGTGTATCCCAATCTTCTTTTCTAATCCCTAATTTAGGGATTATAACATTGTTGAATTCAGTTGAAAATTTGTTAAGGTTTACTTGGCATTTGGTCCGCGGATTTATGGTGCATAGGGAACTTGGATGTAGTTTGAAACTTAATTGGGTATTCTGATTTTGATGGTTAAGGAATTTTGAATTAGGGTTTTGTTGAGGAAATTTAGGTTTTCCTCTTAAGCAAATAGCAGTTTACTAGTTTTAAGAGCACAAAAGTGAACATATAAGCATCTAATCATGATATTGGAAGCAATGGTGGATTGAAAGAAATGTTCCATCTTGGAGAGAGAAGAACTATATCTAGTCCTAGGGAGAAAGATATGGAGATTGAAATGGTGACAGATGGAATGGGCCATCTTCTACTCTGTGCCACAATATTTGAGTGGAATCTTTGTGTAGATTTACGTAGCCAAATCCTGATTTTGTTTTTCAGTCCGTCTCTTTTTTTCCTGAGCAAAAGACATATGTATCGTTAAAGTACCTCTAAACAGCGAAACGTCAAGACCAAATTTGTTCTCCCTTTTTTGTTAGTAAGACTACTTTGATAGACAAGTCTGTTATATGAGCAATGGACTTTTCGTTTGATGGTATACTGCTTAGAAGGACATGCATTTAACTTAATACTGTGTTGGTTATTCTTGTGTTTATATATGTATGATAAGGTTTAAGTTTTTTTACCAATCATTTTACCCTTTAAGTTGAAAAAAACTCATGTTAGCCTCTAGAAGCAATTTTTCTTGTATCATTGTTGTCTACGTGCGCTTTCATCATATTATGCCTCCACTAAAATTTACTTGTTTTCAGTTAGAGAGAACAAATTCTGTCAATTAGCTTGTTTAGTAATGGATGTTAACCTCCATGATGCACCATTCTTGTGTGTATTTTCTTATCAAATTACTCATCCCGTTATATTTAGTTAGTTTAAAAATCTTTTCTTGGATGTGCAGATTGAAGCTTTGGCTATTCTTTGCATATGTTGTTTCCTTCGTGTCTCTGGCGGCATCCGTAGGTCTTCTGGTGCAAGATTCAGTTGTGAAAACCGGTCCTTCAGTGTGGACGGGAACAGCTGGTGTTTTGCAGTGTGTATTTGTCTTGATCAGGTACTCATTTATCTTGAAGTTTAAGATATTTTATTCCATACTTTTAATGCCGTCAGTTAATCAAGATTGATTTTTCAACTTTATGCTACTTTTAAATTCTTGGTGGGTCTTGATTAGAAAGTTGGCCTGTGCAATAAGGTTCTCTCGATAGATTTATTTCCTAGGACTGCCTGCTCTTCTTGTCTTCCGGGCTCGGACCTAGCCTGGAATGAAAAGTTCTTGGTCATTCTGGATAGTGCAAGTATGTAGAACAATTTATGTTGTATTGTAATCAAGTACTCTATAATTTTACTATTAGTAGAGAAACTCTTGAATCATCTCTTGGAAGAAATAAATACATACCTACATTTTATCTGACACTGAGACCTGTAGCTTATAAGGTCTGACCTTGTAAAATTGATATTAGAGATACGGTTATGAGGAATCTCAAGAAAAAAGAGAAAGATGTCCTGTCACCCTTTATCAGATCAACGTTGAATCAATTATTCATTTAGATATTCTATTTTCATTTTCTCTTATTATCTGAATATTTAAATGTACAAGGAATCTATTATCTAATAAATAGGAAATAAATTGTTTTCCATTCATCGATGATCTAGGCAAGTTCCTGCATAGGTTTATTATCTTGAATTCAGTCTGTTCTTTTGTTTATATGGTTGATACAGTTTTTATGTGAATTCTACTAACTCTAGCTTTTAAAGAACTACTCAATTTTAATGAAGATAAAACCATATATTTGAAATCTGTTGTCTATTAGTATTTACCTGCAAAGATATTAAAGAAGATATAGGATGCCTATGGATTAGAATACCAAGAGCACAGGGCTGTGGCTAACAATTTAGGGGCCAGTGCCCATTTTCAACTGAGGCCTTTTTGCACGAAAAATATGAATGTTAAAAAAATTATGTGGGAAGCAACAAAATATCTTTTGACATTATTCCGCTATGAAAAATCATGGATGAATCCAATTATCCAAACTCGTTGTTCGATGTTATATGATTGGCTTAATATTTTGGAAAAGGTGAGAGAAGCTACGAAGAGGAGAGAGAAGCTCTGACACCGGCGGGAGTTCCGGTCAAGTTCCGGCGAAGGTTAATGGGCACTAATATGGATCAGAGGGTCTCTTCGTCTTCTGGAAAGGTAGTCAAGATTCAAGTAGAGGGGAAGAGATTCAATCTCTCGGTGTTGGCGAACGGGAGAGTAAGATTGATGGAGATAGGATATTACAGAGAATGGTGCATTATCTTACCTGTGGATGGAGTCAAGAGTCTTGCTTTGTTTTTGAGTAGATTATCAGAGATGAGATCTCAGAAGGATCTATCTAAGCAAATGGAAAGATTCAAAGAGGGTTCTGCTCTGTGGCTATGGGAGAGTGAAAGGAATTCCAGAGGGGAGTTTGTGAGGGCGTATAGGGCCGGCGAGGAGGAAAATTCCGGCAGATCGATTTGCATGCCGGCAGGCAGAGTGGGGGGTGGGTGGAGTGTCTTGTCTAAGTTCTTATTGTCTTTCAATCACATCCAAAAGCTCCCTACTAATCTTAATAATAAATCCAACCCAAAGATCCTTCCACCAACCCATAAACCTACACCCAATGCATGGAGGGGAAGTCATTATGACTCCCACCTAGGGAATCAAAAGAAAGGGGAGAAGATGGACGGTTTTTTCTCAAATCCGAGGGCGGGTCCTAAAAAGTATGGGTTCACCCATTTCATTCCCCTATATAAACACCCCCTCTCTTCTGATAAACATCACAGCTCATCCCACCCTAATCCTCCTAAACCCTCAAGCTCTATCATGGCGGTTTCCGATCAAGGCGATATTAACTGGGCGAAGACGGTAGTGCTGGAGATGTACCCTCCCATCGAGGACTGGTCTAGTGCTAGTAGGGTGGTTCATAGTATCTTGGAATCAAAGGAGTTTGACATTTTGCCTTTTCGCAAAGGATATGCGGTTCTTCGTACTAAGCTGAATGTGGACTCTTTCTGGGAGCTTGAATCTATTGAACTGAATGATGTCGAAGTTACTTTGTTTGTAAGACAGTGGACGGCCACATGCAATGCTGTTTCTAAGGAGCCTAATCTATTATCGGTAAGGATGTTCGGTATACCGTTTCATCTCTGGAACATTAAGATCTTCTCTACCCTGGTAGAGGAAGCAGGAGAGATGGTGGAAATAGATGAGGATACCCGCAACTTCAACAACCTTTGGTACGCTAAAGTTACAGTCCTATGCAAACCGAACGGAGTTATGCCGGAGAAACAAGTGCTAGTGGTCGGAGGGGAAACTTTTCATATCTCGTCGGAAATGGAAGTTATCTCAGATAAGAAGCACCATATCTGGCAAACCGAGAATCCACCGTCGAAAGTTAGGGTACAGATTCCCTCGGATGCTTTCCCGCCTTTACGCAAAATTTCGGATACTTGGGTTCCGGACCTTAACCAGTACTTACCTAAAGAGAAGGAGGGAAGTAGTTCTTTTTCCGGTCAAGTTAAGCCTAATGAGAGGAAATGGAAAGTCGCGTCTGAAGCAGTTCAGAGAAAAGTCAATCGTCCCGTTGGGGGTATCGTCATCCGAGAACCAGAGGAGAGAGGTATTGATAAGCTTCTAGCAGTGACAAAGGAGGCGTTGACCGATAAGGCTGACAAAGGAAAGAAGATAGCTGGAGAAGGTACGATAAATCAGGGGTTAGATGTTGAGAGGATGGAGGTGATGACCGATAAGGCTGACATAGGAAGGAAGGCAGTAGAAGAAGGTACGAAGAAGCAGGGGTTAGATACAGAGATGATGGAGGGTCAATCTTTGATCACTGACGATGCGTTGACAGCTATTAAAGAGATCATGGAAAAAGCGGACAAATGGACCAAGGCCAAGAAAGTATTCTCCAGGAAGAGGATCCCAGTTAACAAAATGTATGTCCCGAAGAAAAGTGTTGTGGGCAGGTCAGGAGTTAAGGCAAGTGGCCCAACCACTTCAGGCCCATTAAGTTTGAGTAGTGACCCAAAGATACCAGCCACTTCAGGCCCAGCCTGTACTCAAGATTGCGAGCCGGTTATAGGGACAGCCCAAAGCACTGGGCCTGAGGCCAACAGTGGTTTGGTGGATAGAGAGAGGATCGATAACATCATGGAGACTGGAAAAGATCTAGGGTTCGCTGGTTTCTCCAATGATAACATGGTCCTTGCCCTAATCCTAGAGGAGAATATCTCGGTGCAAAGCTTTCATGAGGAGAAGGCTGAGCAGGTAACACCACTCTCGATCTCTCCCCTTGCAGTTAGTGTCCCGGAGTCGAATAATTCTCAAGGATCTAGTGTGGAAGTCTATGAAGGGGAGGAGGCAAGGCAAATAGCTAAGATCATAGCTGAAAGAAAGAAGGAGAAAGAAGGTTCATCAAGCGGGAAGAAAAAGAGGAACTCAGGTTTTTATAGAGAACTCAAGTTGTTGGAATGGAGTATGACTGTACCGATGAAGAAGACCAAGAGGAAAACCTATTCGAGCTCTTTTGCTGGGGTTTCTAAGTTTCCATGTCTCTGAATCTACTTAGTTGGAATGTTCGTGGGTTAGGTAAACCTGCGAAACACTTGGCAGTTAGGTCTACCATTAAGGAGCTGTCGGTGTCTTTTGTTTGCTTACAAGAGTCTAAAATTTCTTGTATGTCTTCCCTTATGGTTCGGTCGTTATGGGGCAGGGGGAACCATGGTTGGGTTGCTAAACCATCCATTGGTGCGTCAGGGGGGATCTTATGTATCTGGAATGCTGATCTTTTTGACTTAGTGGATCAATATATTGGCTTGTTTTCAGTTAACTTGGTGATTAAAAATATAAATGATGGTTTTCTGTGGTTGTTTTCCGGAGTGTATGGCCCTTGTAAGAAAGAGCAAAGGCAGGATCTTTGGGCTGAACTGGATCTGATCGCATCTAAATGGGTTTTGCCTTGGTGTGTTGGTGGTGACTTCAACGTGGTCAGATTCATTCATGAGAAACGTAACGGGTCTAAGATCACGAGCAGTATGAGAGGCTTTGAGGAGTGGATATCAAAGCATGACCTTATAGATCTTCCCAAAATTGGAGCTGCTTTCTCTTGGTCAAGTAACCAAGAAGTCCCTGCTATGAGTTTGCTGGATCGGTTCCTGATCAGCCCTGATTGGGAAGCTAAATACCCTATTGTGACTCAATCTATTCTTCCTAGAGTCGTATCGGACCACTCCCCAGTATTGTTGAGGACTGAGATTATTAAAGGGCATTCGGCTCCATTTAGGTTGGAGGAAATATGGATGTTAGAAGAGGACTTTCGAGATAAAATAGAGATATGGTGGAAAGAGTGTAATCCCAGTGGCAATCACAGTGAAGTCCTATGGAGGAAGCTGCAGTTTGTAAAGGAGAAACTCAAAATATGGTCGAAAGAGAAATATAAAGGAATGCAGGCTAGACTTAAGAGTCTAAAGGACAAGGTTGGAGCTTGGGATGCTGAAGAAGAAGGAAGTGATTTATCTCAGCGGGACTTCGAGGAGAGAAAATTGGCTAGGGTGGAGCTGGAGAAGCTGCTGAATCTAGAGGAGATTAGTCTAAGGCAGAAGTCGAGGGTTCAATGGTTGAAAGCTGGAGATAGGAATTCAGCCTACTTCCATAAAATCATCAATTGCCGAGCCAGAAGGAACAGAATCAGCAACTTGGAGAACAATGGGCAGATGATTTCGGAAGATAAGGAGCTCGAATTAGCAGCAATCGACCACTTCAGTACTCTTTACACCGAAAACAGATTCTGGAGACCATCCATTGATCATATGGAGTTGCCAAAGATTAGTCCAGAGCATGGTTCATTCCTCGAAGCTGGTTTTAACGAAGAGGAGGTCAAAACAGCAATGAAGGAGTTAGCTAAGGATAAAGCTCCTGGCCCCGATGGATTCCCGCTCAGCTTTTATATTAGGTGCTGGGACATCATTAAGCAGGAAGTTATGGATATGGTGGCAGAATTCTTGGAGTCGGCTAGAATTGATTGGAGGTTGAACCATACTTTTATAGTACTGATTCCTAAAAAGGAGGAGGTTAAGTCATTCTCGGACTTTAGACCTATTAGTTTGGTCAGTGGAATTTATAAGATTGTTTCTAAGGTGATGGCTACTAGGTTGAAAGTGGTGATGGATACCTTAATCTCCCCATTCCAAGGAGCTTTTGTGGCTGGTAGACAGATCTTGGACGGCATTTTGATAGCCAATGAACTCATAGACTCAAGAAGGAAGCAAGGGGATCAGGGGTTGGTAATTAAAATAGACTTGGAGAAAGCTTATGATAGAGTAGCCTGGGACTTTTTATATCAGGTGATGGAAAGAATGGGGTTTGGTTATAAGTGGAGATCTTGGGTGTTCGGATGTGTGAGCTCGGCCTCCTTTTCGATCCTACTCAATGGCATCCCTACCAGGCCTTTCCAAAGCTCTAGAGGATTGAGGCAGGGAGACCCCTTATCCCCCTTATTGTTCTTATTGGTGGCCGAGGCCTTAAGTCATTGCCTTCGCGAGGCAGAAAGCAATCAGTGGGTGGAGGGATTCAAGGTGAAAGAGCATGGGACAGCAGTAAATCACCTTCAATTCGCAGATGACACCCTTTTCTTCCTTGAGGATTCGACTGCCCAGGTAGCGAAGCTTAAGGACATACTGATTTGGTTTGAGATATCCTCTGGCTTGAAAGTTAACTATTCGAAATCAGTCATTATGCCGGTTATTCTTAGTGCTCCCATGAAGGCTCAGGTCAGTGCCTTAGGGTGTATGGTGGGATCCTTACCTTCGAACTACCTGGGACTTCCATTAGGCCAGTCGTACAAAAGCAAATCTATATGGGATCCGGTAATTGAGAGGGTTAACAAGAGATTATCATCTTGGAAAGCAAAGACCCTGTCGAGAGGAGGGAAGCTTACTCTCATCAAATCAGTTCTCTCAGCCCTTCCTATATACTTTTTGTCTCTATTTAGCATGCCTTCCTCAGTTCTAAAGGAAATCGACAGAAAAATGTGCGAATTCCTTTGGCATGATAAGGGGAACTCTAAGAGGATTCATTGGGTTGCATGGGAGCTGGTATGTAAGGAATTGGAGGCAGGAGGATTGGGCATAAAGGAGCTGAAGAGGATGAATGATGCTCTTCTAACAAAATGGTTGTGGAGATTTGCAGTCGAAAAGGAAGCTCTATGGCGGACCATTGTGTTTGAGAAGTTCGGGAGCTTAAGTGGGGGTTGGAGGCAGGTAACGATTAAGTCTCCATTTGGTTGTGGGGTATGGAAGGGGATCTCGGCCAAGGAGAAAACCTTCCTTAGCCTTACTAAGTGGGTGCTGGGAGATGGGGAATACATTCGGTTCTGGGAGGATGTTTGGTGTTATACTATTCCTCTCAAGGAAAGGTTCCCAGCTATCTACTCCATCTCTAATTCTCATCAGAAGTCGGTTAAGAGTCACTACAACCGAGCCTTAGGGTCTTGGGATATTTGTACTAGAAGGAACCTGAATGATTGGGAGATCCCAGTTTATGCAGACCTGTTAAGCTTGCTGGATCTTCATGAGCCGGTGATAGGTAAAGAAGATATGAGGGTCTGGGTTAAGGACGAAGAGGACAAATTCTCGGTCAGTAACTGCTATGCTAGGCTTGAGCAGCCTTGTCTTCAGCCGAGGGATCAGTTTGATTTTAGGTCCCTTTGGACCGGTAGCATCCCTCCCAGGGTTAGCTTTATGGTTTGGGCAGCAGCTATAGGCAAGCTTCCTACGATGGATAATTTAAAACGAAGAGGGTGGATAATGCCTAATAGGTGTGGAAGGTGTAATCAGGAGGAAGAATCAGTATCCCATTTGTTCATTCATTGCCCGGAGGCCAATAAATTGTGGCTATTCTTTATTGGGTCGGTCGGAGTAAGCTGGAGCATTCCAGAATCTCTAGTTCAGCTCTTAGCTCAATGGAAGAAGATTCCCATGAAGAAATCTAAGCGTAGCCTCTGGATTATGATTCCGTTAGCAGTTTGTTGGTCTATATGGAAGGCTAGGAACGACGGCATTTTCAAGTACTCCTCCAAGGCCTTCAAGGTGGAGGAGGAGGATGTTTTGGGGGTCTTATTCCATTGGAGTAGATCTTTGGGATGGGCTAGGGCTTATTCATACTTAGACTTTGTATCGAATTGGGGAGATATCATTAGCATGTAATTGCATTAGTGATAGCCCCGTTACATTGTACAGTCTTTTCCCTTTTCTCCATTAATATTAATTCAAAGTTTTCAAAAAAAAAAAAAAAATTGGCTTAATATTTTTTCCATGTAAAAGTTTTAAGTTTGGAGCTTTCATTGTGAGGAAGCATTATCTTGGAATTTAGGAAAACAAAAGGTTAACTTTTCAGTTTGGAGGTTTCATTGCGGGAACACACACCGCACCCCCTACTACACGGCCCTGCAAGAACATTATTGACTTCATTGTCAAATTGACAGCTCGAGTTCTCCCATTTTCATGACAAAAAGGAACATAATAACCTTTTAAAGAAATCACTCTTTCTACAGAATGAAATCAATTATAGAAATCCAGATTGGTTATCTTTTTAGATATATGGGGTTGTCAATGAGTAAAGACGGGGCCGACATTTTACTGTAGAATTTGAAAGCTTTACAATGTTCATATTTGTATGGTTTCTCTCGGGGCTCAATTTTAAGAGTTTGAAGGATATAATTCGATCTTGATATGTGAGTTATTGGTTATGTCTGACATTTCACTCACTGAAACTATCGTTAACTTCTTGATTTCTTAAATCCTGTTATGTCAGATATTGGTTGAGCTACTAGGAACTAATTAGAAACCTTAAAGTCTCCTGTGACTTATCTCATATCACGGGTTCCCTGAGGTGATAGACTTTTAAGACTTCGACTGATGTAATTTCCTGCATCTAGAGCTTGAATTTTTTTTAAAGATCGAATTGATTCGACGAATTCCATTAGGCTCGAGCAAGGTCTTCAGACTTCGGAGATCAGCTGATAATGGACCAAATTTGACCACAATTCCACCATCTTTCTCGAGTTGGATCAATGTGTTTTATGCTTTTTCAAATACTATACGGTGCTGCTTTTTCACCTAGGTGCTTGGCTGTCTTGTTGCTGGATCTGCCAATAAAAGATGCCCTCTGCCGGAACTTTTCCATTTGCTGTACTTTTCTGCTAATGAAAATCTTTGAGCTATAGTATTAAGCAATAGTATTATATCGGGAAGGACCTATAAATGCTTATGAAATTCTTGTCGGAATGAGCATTGTTGGATAGACATCTGAATTTGTGTTCTTTGGTTGTTAGTTTATTGGTATATAGTTATTATTAGTACACTATTAACTAATCGATTTTCTTTTTGGGCAGTGGATTGGCTTACTGGACATCACATTCAGAGTAATTCGAAGAATTCGAAAATACATGATTCGGGAAGAAGGCATCTTTATAATGTTATATAGGTATGCATCAAAGTTGGTCGAAATTCAAGATATAGTTTATTGTAAATGTGTTCATGGGGGGATTATTCCCACTTTTTATTTAGTATTGGTGGTGTGTGTGAGTGGGGTGAGTGTTCCTGATGTTTCTTCTTGCAAATGGTCCAAAGTTTGTTGGATGTACAAGTTTATCAGTCTTTATTGGTGTTTGAACAAAAAAAATGTGAATTCTTGCTTCTTGTCAAGTTTATTTAGGAGATAGCACCAAAGATCTTGAAGAAAAAGCTGATGAAAATTTGATTAGGGGTCTTGACATGTCAGCATAACTTTGGTGTATGAGGCTGACTTGCCATGTTCACAACCACTACCCCTCAATTATCCAACCACTATCCTTCCCTTGATTATTCATCCAGTTGATACTATTTTCGATTTCTTTTTCTACTTCTGGTTATTTCTTTTGCATTTATGTGTTGAAGAGGTATGTTAGTCATTTCATCTGGAATCATGTTTCTTCTTGTAATTTTGTCTTCGTCCATGCTCATAGGATGACATCGCATGTGCTTCAGCTACAAGTGCAGAAATCATAGGTCGAAATTTATGATTTGTTACAACAGATTCTTTTTTGGGAAGTTTTATAGGGGCCTTCCATTCTCGATTTTTTTTTTTCGGAAAGGCTTCACTCTATTTAGATTTATGCATGGCCACAGAAAAAGAGAGGCCCGGCTAGCCCGATCGGGATGATAAAGGTGGACTTGTCCTCACTTTCATTAAGAATAGGAACTCTCACTAGAAAGAGTAAGGTCCCATTATGCGCAATAACAGTATTGTAAGAGAAGAAGCAACCTATAAACTATTATGCTATGGTGTACTCACTTTAGGCTAAATAGCAACCTATTACCTATTATAGTACCAGCCCATTTTTTTACAAAAAAAGTTCTTGAATGAGATAGAGGGCTCGGACTTATATGGCTATTGCACTCCCAGAGAGAGAGAGAGAGAGAGAGCTAGTATAGGACCCATACAAATACGACATCCTTAATGCAAGTGCAACAAATTGATTCTGCTTGGTCTGGGCTGAGAGTTCTTAATAGCGAAATTGTTATTATTATACCTTAACTTCGCTCCTCTACTGAAAAGGGGCAAAGCCGGCCCCCTGTAAAACTTCCCTTGTTTTTTTCCCTTCTATACAAATAAGCGACCGAGATGAATTTGGGAAAACAATAATTTCATGATTGAGGCCTCAGGTTTGTATATGAGACAAGAAAAGTGTAGTATCTTGTCTATCATTTGCTCCTATGTTATAATGTTTTCTCCAATATCAGTATCAATATCAGTATTAGTCTATTTTACCAAAAATTGAATGATACGCTGAGATAGAAGAAAAATCTTATTAATGAAATTATTTAGAACTTTGGAAAGGAAAACTAAATATCAGGTGGTCGTACTTATGATGCTCGATAATTTCAAACTACTATTCTACATGTAAATTTCTGACTTCAGGTCAACAACTCACTCCAGATATTTCCTCCCTCATAAATCTTGAGATATAACATCAAGTTTTTTAAGGCTAGACATAGTGAAATCAACAATTTAAATACTATACCTTCACCACTTGTAACGACTTGACCCGCTTTGAGAGAGACCAACCCAACCCTAGTCGAGTCAACGAAAACGATACATATCATCATGATATTTCTTGCTTTTTTTTTTGTTGAACAAATGATATTTCTTACTTTGTAGTTGTTTTAATTTGAGTTAATTCCTATATGGCCCCCTACTTTGTGACCAGCTTCCTTTATGGCCCCCTTTTTTTTCGTAAATTCAAATATGACCCCCTATTTTTATGTAAATGGCGTAAATACCCTTCCTAATTTCTAAATAAAATATTAAAAACATATTTATTTCCACCTCACCTCTCTCTCTCTCTCCACCTCATCTCTCTCTCTCTCCACCTCACCCCTCTCTCCACCTAACCTCCCTCTCTCTCTCTCTCCACCTAACCTCCCTCTCTCTCCACCTCACTGTGTCTTCTCCGATTAAGTTCGCCGACCGGAAAATTTTCCGGCCGGCGATCTTAAAAAATAATAAAAAAACTCGCTTCTCTTTGTCTTCCCCGGCAAGGTCGCCGGCCGGAAAATTTTCCGGCCGGCGACCTTAAAAAAAAAAAAAAAAAACTCTCGTCTCTCTCTCTCTCAAAAGATTCCGGCGAAGGGGTTACCCTTCGTCGGAATCTGTTGAACCAGACCTAAAGGTCTGGTTCAACAGAACAGACCTTCAGATCTGAAGGTCTGCTCGAGCAGACCCTTGAAGGTCTGGTTCAACAGATTCCGGCGAAGGGTAACCCCTTCGCCGGAATCTTTTGAGAGAGAGAGAGATGAGAGTTTTTTTTTTTTTTTAAGGTCGCCGGCCGGAAAATTTTCCGGCCGGCGACCTTGCCGGGGAAGACAAAGAGGGAGAGGTTGAAAGAGAGAGACAGAGAAAGAAAGGTGGAGAGAGAGAAAGAAAAGTGGAGAGAGAGAGAAAGAAAGGTGGAGAGAGAGAGGTGAGGTGGAGAGACATGTGAGGTGGAGATAGAGGTGAGGTGGAAATGAGGTGGAATGTGTTTAATTTTATTTTGAAAAATTATAAATAGGAAGGACAATTAGGACATTTACTTGAAAATAAGGGGCCATATTTGAATTTACGAAAAAAAAAGAAATCATAAAGGAAGCTGGTCACAAAGTAGGGGGCCATATAGGAATTAATTCTTTTAATTTATACAAATGCAGATTTCAAAATATACTGACTGGTTAATCTATGCTTAATATGCTTATAAATCAAAGGTTTGATTTCATCAAAAAAAAAAAAAAAATCAAAGGGTTGTTGTCCCAAAAACTACTACTTTAAAACCCCACAATGATTATCTAGTGACTCAGAGAGGCCTGTTTTTTATAAGTTTGGAATCCGACATTTCCAGGATAAAGATATTCTTACTCAGGTTTAGCTGTCCCATTCCATGTCTTTTCTTTGCTCAATCATAGACTCTCACACCATTAATTAAAGGGTTTTAACAGAAATATATCTTGTCAATCTGACATTTTCCTAATAAACTAGAGGACTAATTTTTTTTTTAAAGTAAAGATACCATCCTAAATAAAACCCAAAAAGTAAAGTATAAAAAAGGACTAAAAAGTGAATCTCCAATTTCAAAAAAGAAATGGACAAAAGTTTACAAATTTCTCATCATGGAATAATTCACAGTTGAGTATCCCTTCTTTTACTCTCTCTCTCTCTCCTCCTTTCTTGAACTTTTTTCCACATTTGCTCACAAAGTGTACAATGGAAAGTGGTAGGAAGGGCTAATTTCCCCTTTTCATTTGAAAAGGTTGTAAAAATTTGATTCAAATGTGTGATGTTGCTACACAATGTAAGATCTTCTTTCTCTCTCTCTCTCTACCTTCTTTTTCTCTCTAAACGCTTAATCCATCTACGCCACATTGCTTGTATGTTAAAGAATTCTTCCTTGGACTTATCACTATCGCGCAGTCGACCGATACCTGTTTATCATTCAACACGAAAAAAAACCCTCAAACATCTGAAATGGTTAGTGTTAAAATAGTTATTAAGAGCCCACAGCGGAACAAATAACTAAAGAACTCCATCGATGTTCTCTGCTTCAGTTCTCTATATAAGTCTACGTCAATAAAGTTTCTACAAATTTTAGCACATTATTTGGCCAATTATTTTTTTTTAGAGTTCGTGTTCCCCTATAAGAGCCAGACCTAAAAAAAGACATCGACATGTTCCCTTAACCAATAAGTTCAATGATGATGTTAGTCAATACTAGTCAATTTTTGGTCAAGGGACTATTCCTAAAACGTATGCTAAACCAAGGGGTCTAGAAATATGTTTGCAAATGCATGTAAACGACAAACATTTTCCAACAAAGAAAAGGTGGGGGGATGATGGGCCGGTGGCGTTCTATTCGGACAGTGCATGTTAGCATATTTCAGGCATTGCTTAGTGAACAAGTAAGAGATTAGGGCTAATAATGCGCCGGTGCCACCTAGTGGTGCGTACGTTATACTCCAACCAAAGAGAAAGAAGAAGACCAATAACTAAATCTTGATCCGTTTACCCAATTCCTAATGGGTATTGACACCTCAAAATCCTCGCCTTCCACTTCCAACGACCTAATTACATCCTACGGTTGTATTTTGTAGTGTGAACTACCCCCCTTCCCCCGACCCAACTAAGTCATCAAGAAGTGGACCTAAACCCACTCCACTTTTGAACTTAAGAATAGTCTAAATCAATCTGAATCGTCTGACTCATTGAATTTAATTCTTAATGATCTGACTCGTCTAAATTTTATTCCACACCAAAACTTGTTCAAATTAGTCAACAAAAATACTATTTTGGTTCAAAACCACACGCTGAAAACTGATGTGGTCAGCTCCTATAAGTCCAGATATATAGATAGATAAAACATTTAGACTAATGGAAGTCGACTCCATCAATTTTAGACACGTGACCGACCCTCATTTTCGACTCACACATCAAAAAGTAGACCAAACCCACTCCACTTTTGAACTCAAGAATAGTCTAAATCAAGCTGAATAGTCTCAATTTAATTCTTAATCATCTGACTCATCTAAATTTACTTCCGAACAAAAACATGTTCAAATTAGTTATCATAAATGTTATACGTCTCGAAAACATAGGCCGACCACACACTCAAAACTCATGGAGTCAGACTCCCAAAAAGAACACTCACCCCTCCGAGAGTCGGCTGCCGACCCGCATTTTCGGACCCCATATCAATCCTCATTAGTTATATAAAAGAGTAGACATTACGAGTCAGACATACCTAAAGATTCTAAAATCTGATTGGACCTGAGTCAGATTTCATATCTGACTTAAACAAAAGACAAACTCCAAAAACAAGAGAAATGTAGAGAGAGAAAATGCAGGAAGCAATTTTAGAGAGAGAGAGAGAGAGATGATACACATACATACCTTAACTCTAGGTGAAGTAATATCCAAAATCCGGATCTTAGCACCAACATCACCAGTAATTTTAAGTTCAACACGATCATAAACAGTAGCATCTTTAACCAAATCAGTAGCTTCAGCTTGTAGCAAATTAACCCTATCAACACTCACCGTCGTTTCAACTTGTCTAACACTATGTGCCGGTTGATCAAATCCCGGCACCGAAGCTCTTCCTAACGGAACCCCTTTATACATAACATCGAAATCAGTCGGACTATACTTAATCCCAACTTTATTTGGATTCATCGCCGTGAAAACTAATTTTATACTAAATGAAAGTGATGCCGATGGTATTATTGTTGTTGTTGGTGTTCCTTGAATGGGTGGCGCCGCTGCTATTCCGACGAATTGTACACCCACTGATTGTAATTCAAATTGGGGTTTTTTTGGTTTAACAGCTAAAACTATAACCAAAATTACAGCTAAAACTAGTAACCCTAGAAATGTTAGGAGAAGAAATAGACAACAACAACAACCTTTAAATGATGCAGCTGATGAAGATCTTCCTGATGAGTAGTTATTGTAGTTCGAGTGGTAACGATTCTGATTTTGATTTTGATTTTGATTTTGATTTTGATTTGGTGGTGGTGGTAATCTTGAAGAAGGGTCATGGTTGTGGTGGTGGTGGTGGTCTCCGGTCATGTTATTAGGTCTTGATGTCATGCTCTTTCTTTACTAAAATTTTCTCTCTCTTCCCAACATCTCTCTCTCTAAAACTCCCTATTGTTATTGCTTTTTGAGAGTTGAGGGAGAGAGAAGAGAGAGTTGGGAGTGGGGGGAGTGGGAATGTGATTTGTTTGTCTTTGTAACTTATCTTTTTTTTCCTTTCACAATTTAAAATGGTTTAATTCATTTCTACCCCTACTTTATGACATCTTACCTTTAACCCCTTTAATTTGTAAATTCAAATTTTACCTCTTCTTGTTTATCCCTAATTTATGACTAGCTTTCTTCTTACTTACTTTAATTTGCGTCACAGTGAGATGAAATCCTTTTGGTTAGGGTTACAAATGATGGAATCACATCATTTAGATGGTGTGGAGATAGAGGGCGATTCAAGGGTCTTGGTTACCCTCCTACCGACGGTGACACAACAATCTCATGGAGATTAAGGCATGAGATTAAACTGTTACGTGTGAAAGTTCGGGAAAGACGCGTCAAGTTCGCCCATTGTACTAGAAGTGCAAATTCGGCCCCTCATAAGTTAGCTTATGAGGAATTAGTCCCTGCGACAAACTAGATGTTTTTGTTGTTAACTTCTGTTGTCCTTTATTCTTCTAGTGTATTGGACGATTTTATTTGATTTATGGAATCATTCGTTCAAAAAAAAAAATTTGTAAATTCAAAATTACTCTTTTTGTTAAGGTTCCATTGAAATTGGGTTGAGTTATTCATTTTGGAAAATGAATCTATTTTGTAGTAATGAATTGGTTTTACAGGAATTCACAATGTTTTGCTTCTTATAGATCGTACATGATGCGAAGCTTTTAGTTTGTAGATTTTAATGAAGATTGAACACGTTTCAAGTGATTTCAAATTCATCACAAGAATTATTTTGAATTCCCTTCTTGTTTTTCCATAAGTTGATCGAATTGCTTAATATATGAATGAGAAGGAAAATATACTTGAATTTGCTTCCGGTCAACAGAAAAAGGTAAAATTTTCTAAACTCGATTTGTGAACAAGGTAGTTCATGATTAAGCATCCATGAGACAAGTTTTTATATGATTTGATTAGAAATTACACCAACGTAGAAGAAAAAATTAGTATGGTAAGGTCTACTGGTGAAGGCAAAAAGTTCATTTTCTAGAAAGTACTAGGTTTCTTGATGTTTTTATATGTTTGAGGGTTGCCGGGAAAATGGCCTGCTGGCCGCCTTCGCCGAAAAAGATGGTGAAGTGGAGAGAGGGAGAGATGAGATGTGATGAAGTGGAGGAAAGAAGAGCAGATGGTGTGTCTTTTATTATTTTTAAAATTTTTGGGAATTAATTTCATTTTGGCTCCCAAAAGGTATTTCCGAAAAAAGTCGAAATATATATACTCTCATACAAATATTGAAGTAATAAAAATATATTTAAAATAATATTCGAGATTATAATGAGTATAACACGTTCCCATAGGGCACGGAAATTTCTATATTTATGTTATACAAAATTATCAAATGTTTTGCTCTTATACAAATATTGAAGTAATAAAAATATATTTAAAATAATATTCGAGATTATAATGAGTTGTTTGAAGGGAGAAAAGAGGAAAGAGAGAAAAAGAGTTAGAGAGTTTTTAGGGAGTGGGTAGTTATTTTGACTGCATCTTTTCAAAGACTATTTAAAATGAAGGGTCATGATTTACAAAAGAAAATTGGACGACCGAGATTTATAAACCAAAGTTATGACATGACAGCAAAACCTATGTCATTTGTTATATAGATATGATCATATGCTTACTTACTTTGACATAGTTGAAATAAACTAATTTCACTCTTTTAGATATTTTTTCAACTTTTTAACACAAAGAAAAAAGAAGATACTTTTTCAACTCATTGCATTCAATTTTGTTTGAAAACACTTGGTTTCACTTTATCTTTTTCCTTTTTCTTCGAAGAGAACTTCCCTCAATCAATGTTTCATCTTCGAAAGAAAAATAGATAGAAAATGAAATCAAGAAGATGATAAAATGAAATATAAAAGAAAAGCTAAAGATGTTAAGAAGAGTGAAAACACAAAAGAAAAAAATGACCAAAATAGAAAATAAAGTCATTTTTATTTGAAAATTGATTTCACCACTTCTGGGGATCGAATCTGGGACCTCTAGAAACTTTTGGAGTTTATATCAATCCTTTAAACCACTTAAGAAACCAAGTATTACAGATAAAATCTTAATTATAGCTAATTTTGAATCGACAAATATAATAGATCACAAAATCTAGTTATAAAGCAGGGCTTGCATAGGAAACACCAATTAACAAAGGATAAATGAGAAAAGATGTGAGGAATATAATGTAGCTAGAATTGTATGATATTAAAATTGTGATGGTTATCTTTTTTCTTAAAAGGAGTTTGATAAAATAGTTTTTGACCAATCATAAAGGTGATGATAATGTTATGGATCATACTTACTTTTTTTTTTTTGTTGAAAATGGATCATACTTACTTGAAAGAAGATCAGGAAAACTAAAAGAATGTATATAATAAAGATTTTCTGGTACATTCTGATCCATCTATCAATGTTCCCCAAGAACATTATACTTTCTTACTATGAGTATTATTTATAGGCCAAAAGTTTGTAAAAGATTTTAAAGGCACTGTCCGAAAGTGTCATAGGCAATCTCGTTAAAGACAACTCTAATTTGATTAAAGACAATGTGTGTATCAAGAGGAAATCTAAATTTGAGTTTGATCTAACTGTGTCAAATCGTCGCTGGCAACCTAATGTGAAAAAAAATATCTATTTTTTTTGGCCGCTTCTCTATCCTCTCTCTCTTCTGCTTCCGGACGTTTGATTTCTAGAGGAAACCATACCTTAAAGGTCTGGTTTGAAACTTAAACCCACTGTCCTTCGTTCGTTACTCCTCTTTCTCTCTCCCTTAGTTGTTTACTGCTCTATTCTTCCCATGTCTCTTCACTTTTTCTCTATACCCATTTTGATCATTAATCATGGATGCTTCATTCCAAGACTACTCCACTAGATTAGGGTTTGATCAAGTCGAGAAATCGATTAGGAGGGCGAACTAACATTCAAATTAAAACCTAAAACCTTAGATGATTTTATTAGGAAAAAACAACAACAAAACAAAGACCCCATCTTCAATGAGAGGATCAAAATCTAGTAGAATTCAAGGGTTGAAGAATCTACTTCATAACCAAAGGAAATAAGGGTCATACGGAAAACCCATTCTAAGAATCCAGTAATGGTGGTGGGATGAAGATTGTGAGTGAGAAAACTATTTGTATGGTTTGTGGTAAAGGCTTTCCTTCATTGAAATCATTATCAGGTCATATCAGAAAACATCCTGAAAGATCATGGAAAGGGATCAAACATCCTTCAATGGGTAACTAGTTTTATAATTGATCATCATCATCGGTAAATCAAGTTCTTATTTATCACAATCTTTGCGATCATGGGGTTCTACAGATAAGAGAGGAAGAATCCAATCAACAGATAAAAATAACGGTTGATGCTTTATCAGTGCTGGATAATCTGGTTACTCTTCATTACTTTAAAGTGAATAGAGAGAAAACATCAAAAAAGAATGTTTCAAGACTTGTTAATACTAAATTTCAGTACAAGAATGGTTCATGGGTTGATCAAGAGACAGTAAAGGTGGGATCTAAATTGGAGATTTTGAAATTTTTTGATGAACATGAGGTGAAGAGAAGAAGAGAGATAGTATAGAGAAGAGAGATAGTATAGAGAAGAGAGGAGGAAGAAGAAATATTTTTTTTTGCAGTATAAGTGGCGGGTCCCGAAAGTTGTCAGCGATCAATTTTTGCTGTAGAAGAAAGAGGTGGCTTTGCCTCTAACCATATTTGGTCAATTTTTTTTTTTTACCAAATTTTGGGAACACAATACATTGCCTTTAACAAAAAAATACATTGCCTTTAAAATTTCCCAATTTTGTTTGGGATCCCATTTATTTATTTTTCCTTTTGGGTCTCAAATAATAATCCACATTTCGCTTAAAGACTCTTAAACCTATTTTTCCAACATCTCTATATTTTTTGTTGTTGAAATGAAACTACATACAAAGTCAAAGAGCACTAAAGCAAGCGGTGAAATCCTGAATGGAGTACCAAATACGTCTGCATTGGTTTTGCATGGCCCACTTAGCCAAGACGTCCGCATGTTTGTTGTTTTTTCTAGCCATGTACGAGAAGATGACGTTGGTAAACTTTTCCTTGAGATTGGAGATAACTTCCATATGTTTTCCTGATTTCCATTGAATGGACGAGCTGGGGTTGTGGAGGTGCCTGATAAGGTCTAGATGTGGATATGCTGGATACGTAATTCAATTGCCCATTGCATGGCGCATAAAATTGCTCGACATTCGCATTCTTCTGGATTCTGTCCTCTTATAGTGTCAGATAAGGCTGCGACAAATCCTGCTTGGTCGTCGAACATAATACAACCAATACCTACTAACTTTGTGACTGTGGTGAAAGCGTCTTCGTTAATTTTGAGATACGGGGCTGCTAGAGGAGCCCAAGCCCCTTGTTTTTACTCGGTTGCTGAGAAGGTTATGTTTAGTTGTTTGGTGGGCGTGCCCTTGATTTTGAGTATAACCTGCATGGAGGTTTGTTCTTGCAACGAAAAGCATTTCTCCCATCTAACCTTCCAAATAAACCATAGAATTTTAGCATATAAATTCATCAGATCCTCATCTAGTTCGTTCCATTGGAGAATCCACTCCTTAACGCTGGTAACTTTGTTTGTCATAATCTGAAAGTGAAACCAGATAGATCGTGCATGACAACAGTGAAGTAGAACATGGGTAATCGTTTCTATATTATAATAGTACGGACAAATATAAGAATTACCAATGAATTTACCAATTTTGTCTCTGACTGGTAAACTGTTTGCACAACATTTTCATAAAAATAGTTTGATTCTAGGTGTGTATATATTCCAAATAAAGTTTCATTCCATCGGTTTATTTGGATATGTATCACTGTTGTTTCTCAGTTTATGATACATAGAGCTAATAATAAAGTTACTTGATTTGGTTAATGGTCATCTGACTGTATCCTCCTTGTATTCCTGCAGGTTTATACTTAAGATAGCATTGCATATATCATTAGCAAAACATTGAGATATTACATTCGTTATTATTTATGAGTTGTGCCACTTAAGTAAGCGGCTTGTTGCTAGTGTTTGGCAGTGGGAGAGAGAGGAGGGGGGGGGGGGGGGGGGGGGGGGAGGTTCGGGATCCAGTAGTAATGTCAAATGTTAATGTGGGTCCGCTTATTGACATCCCAAAATATGAAACCGATAACCTGGTCAAACTGCTTAGCAATGGATTTCCAAAGCCAGGAGTGGTTAGTTTTAGAAGAAGAAGGTTTGAAGTCCTACGAAAAATATTTAGCTTTAAGTAATTTCACTCAAGGTTCTTCAGGGTTTTTAAGAATGTGCCAGACCAGTTTGCTAAGAAAAACTTGGTTATCGATGGTGGGAAGACGAAAGTGCAACCCTCCCAATTTACGATGGAGGTAGATAGCGGACCGTTTAATGGTGTGAATGGTTTTGGCTTTTCCTCACCCGAAGGACCGTTGAACAGTCTCAATGCAGGTGCTTATACCTTTTGTGATGGCAAAACACTACATTTGGTATCGGGGAACGACCGCTGCTATTGTGGAGATTACAATGAGTGACCAGCTTGAGAAAGACGATAAGTTTGGCATTTGAAAAGTTTTTTTTAGATTTGCACGAGGAGAGTGGAGAAAACTACCTTTATGATGAATTTTCTTCAAGTTTAATAAGATATGCTAGTAATTGTTGTAATCATGTGCATACTGGAGAAAGTGATTTGCAAAAAAAAAAAAAAAAAAAAAAAAAGACTAGAGAAAGTGATTTTACTAATAAACACTACAAGATACTAAATATGTACTAATAGAATTGACTATCAAGAAATAACATCCCTATCCCGATAGGTTGTGCAATAAATTTGAAAGAGATGTTATTTGATGAAAGAGGTCGTAGATGCTTGCCACTTTCATTCGATTCTCAATTTGTGATGCATCCATTTGCCAATAATTTGGCAGTTAGTGATGAGAGTATTTATAGATGGGTAGTATCTGTGGTTGATTTGACAATCTTTTGATATAAATGCACCTTGCTTCCAAATATACCACAGGATGGCTGCAATTGATCCAATAATGTTATTTGAATGGAATGATCTCTTTGAGATTATAAAATCTGAGAGATACTTAATCATACCCGTTTTAATCTTAAAGAAAAAACACATGTCTCTAGCTTTACTAGGAAGTAATAACGTCTGCTTAATTGTTTTTATTTGGTCGAATAAGTCGTAGTTTAGGCTGTTTTCAATGTATTTGCAAATCCTATTTTTGATAGGGAGAGCGTTTAGGAAACATTTCCATAAGAAAAAGTTTAATGCGGAGGATAGTGTTAATGTCGGAAATATGATTAATAATGTTACTATTGTTAGTAGTGATCTGATTTTCAGCCAAGTGGTTGTACATGGAGGAAACAATGTAATTGAATGTCCAAAGCTGTTTGCGAAGATTGTCGCCAGTACATATATTGATATAAACACCTCGATGGACCTCCCAACAAGAGAGATGGGATATAAGATCCAAGCTTTTCCTCCACAACATGAGTGATGGAATTTCGTTGATCCGTGGTTGGAGGTGTCTAAGGTACTTAGATTTAAGCATTGAAACTCCGACACTTTTGTGCATGGTCTGTTTGGATTCTCCATGCTAACTTGCAAAAGAAGGTTTTTTTTTTCGAGGTGACGGTGTCTGATTGCAAGATCCCATTTTTTCTTGGAGAGACAAATGGATTTCAAAGATTTTGTATAGATACCTTAGCTTTCTCCCACTAGAAAGAATTTTGAGTAGTCTCAGAGTGTTTTCGTCATATCACTTTGGAGATAGCAAAACAATGCATCTGATATCGGAGGACGACCGCCGCTATAGCTATTACGACTATAATGCGACCATATCAGACCAGATATTTATTACGCTAGAGAGAGAGAGAGAGTTTAGAACTAATCAAATCCAGGATTTGATTGAAAGTAGTTGACTTCTTGGCGCTATAAAAAGTTGGGCACTCAAGTATTTGTTAGAGGGAGATGCCACTTTAAGATTTTAGTGAGAATTCTCTTGAATTTTGGGTAGTATGTTTTTTGAGAAAAACATATTATATTTTGAACAATTGATCATTATCCCTTAAGAATCACAAATTAATTTAAGGATAAATTTTAGTTTGTGAAGGATTATTTTCTCAAATTAATTCAAGGATGGATTTTGTTTTGAAGGATTGGTCATTTTCACTTTTAGACATCTATCACTCTTTTAATAAACACCCTAATGTGTTAGAGCAAAAGGATTATTTTACCAAAATCCTTACAATAAAATAAAGCCTCAATATCTTTCTCCATTTTTTTTCCTTATTTAATTTTTCAAGATGGACAATGGAAATTTGGGTTTAAACTAAGTTGATTTTGTCAATATTAATAAATTGTGTTTTCATAATATATGGAGTAAGATCATAATTTTTTTCGACCTAAAATGAGGAAGTAAAATCAAATAATAAAGTACATGAAATCATCATTATTAAATTTGAAACAGATTGTGTCTTTTTATAATCTTGCCATGTAAGTTTTTCATTTTCTCTCTTCTCTATCCCACCCCTTTTACAAAATTTAGTATAAATGTGCCAAGAGAGGCTCAAGTGAAACCATTATCTTGTCAACCTTTGTGTTTCTTTTGAGTGCTTATCTCTCATATTGAAGTTGATCCAAGAGTCTATTAGGAGTAGAAAAATGGAGTCTACTAGGACCATTGGGGTAGTACTACTCTTAGTAACTATCTCCTGCATGTTGTTTCAATTCACTAGTAAGATTTCTTTTAATCATTTCTTTTAGGTTTTTTCTGTTTCATTTAGTATTGGGTGAATTTGACTTAACTCCCTTTATTGTTCAAAGAAATTACCATATGATTTTTCTAGGTAGGAAAAACTTTCAATTTACCATATGATATTTATAATTATCACAATTTCTTGAACATGTAGCACTCCCGTTGTGTGTGACCGGTAATCTTTATATATAGGGTTATTTTGTGAAAGGGGCGTAGATAAGTACCGGGTTTTGTGAAAGGGACATGACTATTTGTTATTTTGCGAAGGGGTCGTGGACTAACATTGACCGTTAAATAAATGTTAAATTTAACATCACATTACATGAATAGTTAACATTATTCATCTTCTTCTTTTTTTTTTCTTTCTTCCACCTTCAATTTTCATCGGAAATTGAAAGAGGTGTTGTTGCTTGAGTTTTACAAAGAGATTGTGCCGACAAGAGAAGAGCTTAGGGTTTTTTTTGTCAGTTTTTTGGTATTTTTTTTTAATTTTTTTTTTTTACGAATCCTCATCACACTTCTTAAATTCCTTTTACTTTCTAACTCTTTAAGTTGAGTAGATTAGATTTATATTCATGTGCTTTTAGATTTTTTGCTCTCTTGTTTATGCCGGAGTTGAAATTTTGCTTCCTTTTTTATGTTTCACATAAATATATTTTGATTATATCATTTATTCATCATGTATTAGATTATGAAATTCATTATTTAAATGTGTAATGCTAGAAAATCTAGAAAAATAATGTTTTTCAAGGTGGATGTCTTATTTTTCACGTTTGCGAATTTAGTGTAAAAATCGCATAAATTTCTTAAATGTAACAATACATTTTTTAAGTAATGGAATTAGATTAACGGTGTTAGAACTTAACTGGTCAACACTAGTCCACGACCCTTTTGCAAAAAAATAAAAAGTCATGCCCCTTTCGCAAAACCCGGTACTTATGTATGATAATAGCCTATTTTTCGGTAGTCGTTATATATTAATAAAAAAAGCAATCTAATAATTGTAATTTTACAGACAATATTTCGTCATTTCTCATCTGTTGCTCAATATTACTCGATCTAAAAAAAAATGTATTTTTAACAACTATTTCATCGAGTAACCCAAACAGTCTTTGGATCGTTATAGCTCTATCTTTGTGTTATTTAAACATTGATTTTCTAATAATAATTACCCTTAGAACAATCTTTTTTGGAGTGTTTGTTTTTCCTAATTTCTAATGAAAATCATTGCTAATTTGAAAACTTATTTTACTTGCAACTGTAGGTGCTACATATTTATATGGTGTATGTTACGGAGCGAATGGGAACGATCTACCTTCGCCAAGCGCTGTAGTAGCACACTACAAGAAACATTTGATTACGAAGATGAGACTATTCGAACCTATACATGAAATGCTAGAAGCATTGAGAAAATCAGATATAGAAGTAACAATAGGTACAAGAAATGAAGATTTAACTAGTCTCGCGAGCAGCCCAGAAGCTGCAATTAATTGGGTACAGACTAACATCGTCCCTTATTTTACTGATGTAACGTTTACAACGATAACTGCGGGTAATGAAGTTATCCCCGGCAATTTTGCACAATATGTTGTTGGCGCCATGAGTAACCTTGACCAAGCTCTCGTCCATACCGGTCTAAAAGGGAGAATTAGAATAAGTACAGTTCTTTCAGGGGCATCTGTTACTAACTCTTATCCGCCTTCGCAAGGTACTTTTACCAACCCGGACATAATGAGCCAAGTTGCTGCATATTTATCAGCGAACGGGTCGCCTTTATACGTGAATGTATACCCGTATTTCGCTTATTCCCGTGACCCGGCAAACGTTCCTCTCAACTATGCTGTATTCAAATCAACAGAACCACAATTTACAGATGAAGGACATGCATACTACAATTTATATGATGCGACATTAGATGCTTATTATGCAGCTTTGGAGAAGATAAATTTCCCTAATCTGAAGTTAGCTGTAGGCGAGACTGGTTGGCCGTTTGCAGGTAATGAGCCTTATTCAAGTGTACAAAATGCACATGATTATACTGCAGGACTAATTACTCAAGTAGCAACATCTAATGGAACTCCAAGAAGACCTAGTAGTGAACTTTATGACCTATTTATATTTGAAATGTTTGTTGAGAACATGAAGCCAGCCGGTGAAGAAAGAGGTTTTGGTCTTTATTATTCCGATTTCACACCTACTTTTCCCTTCTTGTCACAGGATCAATGAGTGATGTTATTAGAGTGTCATTAAAATATCCATGGTGGATTATTTTCTTGTATGCATTTTGTTACTTTAAAATGAATAAAGATTGTTCTATTTAATCAACTTAAGCTATTATTATCTTTGTTTGTTTTAGATTTTGATATAATTTTAAAACTTAGTGCCTAGCTAGTACTTGTATGGTATTGATATATACTATGCTACTTCACTTCCCCGCTTAAAAAACATGTTAGGAAATCTAAACTTTGAGTAATGGTCTTCCCTCACAGTCTTGCCATGCCTGCTTTTCCCCATGCTTATGCGATTTTCTGGGATTTTATTCCCGCTTTATGACCGACTCTTTGGACTTTTCCTCTCGATTTTTACAACTTTGAGTTGAGATCAATTAGTAATTTCGGATTAGCCTTTAGTTTCTCCTGACGGTTCCTATCAAGTTAGTTCCAAGGATAGGGAACATCATCATTAATTGCGAGATGGAGACGATGGCTACAAAATCTTGAATAAAATGTCTTCCTGGGAAGACGTTATAGCAGTGAGTCATTCAAGTATGATAAAGTCCACTGTGACAACCCTGCTAGCCCTTCCTTCTTCAATTGCCAAGGGCAAAGAGATTATTCCGTCCTTGAGCACTTGCCTCTCGCTGAAGCCCGCTAAGAACACGCGCTGTCGTTTTTAGTAAATTGGGCATACATCTAACAGTTGGAAACAAGCTTTGCACATCACATTGGCGGAGCTGGCAGTATCAACCATTATTCGGCTTAAGCTCTAGTTTGTTATCGTCGGAGTGATCAACAACATATCGTTATGTCGGGTGACTATTCTCAGTATTTCGTCATTTGCGAAGATAATTGGGGGAGTCTCATCCTCAAGATTTCTGTACAGGGGGGTAGTCCCTTAGCTTCGTGCGCGTATCTGCGGCGAGCGTTTTTGGTATTCTCTCGTGACACTGGTCCTCCGACGATAGTGTTGGTGGTTCTATTGTTTTGGGCTCCGAATACTCTTCGGGTTCTTTCCCGTTTCCCGAATTAATCTTTTTGGAATTGAAGTGGGTTTTAGTGTCTAGCCCTGACCCACTCGTCATTTTCAGAGGGATTCTTCGCTTTATACTCGAAAGGTTATGTCTGATTCTCTTGCTTGACATTTGTGTAGTTCTCATTTTCTTAGCAAATCCTCTATGAGGTTTCTGAGGTGCCTGCATGAAGAAAATGTCCTTCAACAAAGATGCGTTCAATTTGTCATATAGAAGAAATGACGAATTTATCCAAAAGATTGTCAATTCCGGTCAATTTAGGGATCATAATGCTTAGCTAGTAGCCAACTACGATTGTCGAATCACATTAATGATTCACGACTAACTTCGACCGGATCTTACAACAGGTTACACTAAAGAGTGACAACTTGATCGGAAAGATATGAGTAGAGAGAATAGGGTAACACATTGGATTAAATCCAATTTGATATGCCCAAAAGGTCCCGGACAATCGCCAGACAGAAATAGAAACAATGGAGCCCAAAAAGGAGGCCCGGGTATATAGAATGGGGTCGGTCATATAATGGCAGACCATGGCTATGGGCGGCCAAGGCCAACCCACTAAAGGGGTTGCCATGGACGGCCACATTAAGGGATGTCCTGCATGAGAAAAAACTTTCATTTGGGGATTCCACTCAGAATCAGGGCTGTGACTGAGAATTTCGGAGCTCCGTGCAAAATTTGAATGCGGGCCTTTTGGAAAACAAAAAAAATTACAAGCAAAATTTGAACAACGTATAATTTCTTTGTTAAAAGTATTCGTTCTTTGTACAAGATATAATTTAGAATCTAAAATTGAGTATCTGAATATAATATTTCTGTATCATGATTTTCACATACATATTTACATATTATCGAATTTTTTTTACAATTATTAAATTTCTATTTCTGAAGAACACTTCCAAAAATAGAAGAAATGCACTCAAATAACAAAACTTTAAAAATAAGTGTAATTGAGTAGAAATAAAGATTCAATTAGCAATGGTATCGTGAACCTCACAAAAGTAGGGAAAAAAAAATTTATGGTTGCCCTTGAGTTTCGAGCCTGTGGCATCAAATAATATGTATCAAACCATCTCATCCAAGAGATAGCTTATATTTAGGTCAGTATCTTTAAACATATATACTTTAACGGTTAAGATATCATCAAAAGTAGGTCCTTTTAGGTGGGGGCTTGTGCGGGCGCCCTGCCGTACTGGACCCAAACACGGCCCTGCTCGGAATAGGATTCTGAATTTTATTTTTTTTGAGGTCGTTATTGAATCCTAATTTGAATAAATGCATCAAAAGTAATACAGGCGACTTTGTTTGAAAGATATCTGAAAAGCCACTTTTAAACATCACCACTCTTTTAACAAATATCCTATTGTTTGAGAAGCAGAAGGATTATGTTACAAAATCCTTCCGGTAAAATAAAGTCTCAATATCTTTCTCCTTTGCTTCTCATTATTTAATGTGTCATGTTGGAGAATGGAAATTTGGCTTTAGACTATGTTGATTTTGTCAGTAACTTTAATATAATTTTGTTTTCCTAATATAGTAGTAAGATCATAATTTCTTTTCAGTCTAAAATAAGAAAGTAAAATCAAATAATAAACATCAAATCTTTACTATATTTCTTTTCAGCCTTTTTAAGGAAAAAAGTTATGTAGATGATAAATAGTAATTAGTTATAACTTTACCATATAAGTCTTTCATTTTCTCTCTTTCTTATCCCACCCCTATTAAAAAATTTACTATAAATTTGCCTAGAGAGACTCAAGAGAAACCATCACCTTGTCAATCTTTGTGGTTCTTTTGAGTGCTTATCTCTCATATTGAAGTTGATCCAAGAGTCTATTAGGAGTAGAGAAATGGAGTCCACTAGGACCATTGGGGTAGTACTACTCTTAGTAACCATCTCCTACATTTTTCCATTCACAGGTAAGAAGTCTTTTATTATTTTCTTTAGGTGCTTTCTGTTTCATTTAGTGTTGGGTGAATTTTATCTCCCTTTATTGTTGAAAAATTAGGATGTTTTTTCCAATATTTCAAGTAAAGGGGAGGAATATCAATTTGCACAAAACCATTTGGGGTGCCCTTAATTGTTAAAAGACTTCAATTTTAAGGAAATTAATCAGCATTTTTTTTTAAATAGAAGTCTCTAGTTGATTGTTATTTTTCTCCATAGATTTTTTTTCAATTTACCATATAATTTTTATAGTTGTCACAATTAAATAATCTTTTTTTTTTCCGGTAATCCTTCTGTACTTGTGAGCTCTTATAATGACCTATTTTTCGGCCATAATTATTTTTTGTCGTTTACTGGTCAGTATATTAACAAATGAGACGATCTAATGATTGTAATTTTATAGACTTTTTTCATCATTTCTCTTGTGCCGTTGAACACCACTCGATGTGGAAAAAATGTAGTTTTAACTACTATTTTTAACTACTGTTTATCCAGTAAACCAAACGGTCTTTGGATCGTTGCAACTCTATCTTTGTGTTATTTAAACAGGGAATTTCTAATAATAATTACCCTCAGAATAATTTTCTTTTTGGAGTGTTTTTTTCCTAATTTCTAACTTGCAACTGTAGGTGCTACATATTTATATGGTGTATGTTACGGAGCGAATGGGAACGATCTACCTTCGCCAAGCGCTGTAGTAGCACACTACAAGAAACATTTGATTACGAAGATGAGACTATTCGAACCTATACATGAAATGCTAGAAGCATTGAGAAAATCAGATATAGAAGTAACAATAGGTACAAGAAATGAAGATTTAACTAGTCTTTCGAACAGCCCAGAAGCTGCAATTAATTGGGTACAGACTAACATCGTCCCTTATTTTACTGATGTAACGTTTACAACGATAACTGCGGGTAATGAAGTTATCCCCGGTAATTTTGCACAATATGTCGTTGGCGCCATGAGTAACCTTGACCAAGCTCTCGTCCATACCGGTCTAAAAGGGAGAATTAGAATAAGTACAGTTCTTTCAGGGGCATCTGTTACTAACTCTTATCCGCCTTCGCAAGGTACTTTTACCAACCCGGACATAATGAGCCAAGTTGCTGCATATTTATCAGCGAACGGGTCGCCTTTATACGTGAATGTATATCCGTATTTCGCTTATTCCCGTGACCCAGCAAACGTTCCTCTCAACTATGCTGTATTCAAATCAACAGAACCACAATTTACAGATGAAGGACATGCATACTACAATTTATATGATGCGACATTAGATGCTTATTATGCAGCTTTGGAGAAAATAAATTTCCCTAATGTGAAGTTGGCTGTAGGCGAGACTGGTTGGCCGTTTGCAGGTAATGAGCCTTATACAAGTGTACAAAATGCACATGATTATACTGTAGGACTAATTACTCAAGTAGCAACATCTAATGGAACTCCAAGAAGACCTAGTAGTGAACCTTATGACCTATTTATATTTGAAATGTTTGTTGAGAACATGAAGCCAGCCGGTGAAGAAAGAGGTTTTGGTCTTTATTATGCCGATTTCACACCTACTTTCCCCTTCTTGCCAAAGAATCAATGAGTGATGTTATTAGAGTGTCATTAAAATATCCATGGTGGATTATTTTCTTGTATGCATTTTGTTACTTTAATTGAATAAAGATTAAGTTATTATCTTTGTTTGGTTTAGAATTTTGATAAAGTTGACTACATTCAAATATTAATTTAGATGTATCATGATTTGTAGGCCCTTTTAAGAAAGGGTAAATTCGTAAAAGGACACCTTCGATTTCTGACCAACTTGAATATTTGGCCCTCGGATTTGTTCACTACACTCTTTGGACCCCAACTCCAATTCTACGTTAAGTTTGCTGTTCTCAAAGTCGAAAATAGAACAAGTGAATTTTACCATTCATTGAATTCCGTCAACTACAATGTTGAATCAAGAGTAACTTAGAGCATGTCCAGCCCCAGCCGGTTGAGGCCATAAATTCAAATTTATGGCCTCAGCCACCCGCTCCAAGCCCAACCGCTTGGAGCGGAGGCTGGGGCTCCTCATTCAGTCGCCCCTAACATTAGGGGCGACTGAATGGAGGCCCCAAGTGACCGTTGGGGCCCCAACGGTCACTTGGGGGGCATTCCCTAGCCGTTGGATTTGCTCCAACGGCTAGAAATGGATCCAACCCCTATAAATAGGGGTTGGATCCATTTTCATCTCTCACCCTCTTCTCATCACTTTCTTTCTCTCATTCTTGCAACTTCCTTTCCATTTCTATCTCTCTTTCTTTCAATTTTTTTTTTGATCTTTTCATTTGTTCACCCATGGATCCATTAGACATCAATGAATTCGATAACCAAAGTTATATGGAAATGTTGTCCCCTAATTCTACTTACCCGTCGGCTCAATTAGAGGTTGATGATTATGAAGTATGTGAGGATTCTTGTGTGCAAGGAGGGACGACTTCGACAAAGATAACTAAACGGGAACCGTATAAGCCGGATGAAGATATTTTACTTACTAATTGTTATTTGAAAATCACATTTGATGCGGTTGTCGGAAATAGCCAAAAATATAAAGTATTTTGGCAAAAAATATCGGATGAATATAATGCGAGTGCAAAGTTTCAACGCACACTTAGAAGTTGTAAATCTCGTTTCAGTGAGATAAGCTCGGAATGTCAAAGTTTTATATCGACTTTGAGGATAATAAATAAAGTTCCAAAAAGCGAAGAAAACGATTATGACCGGGTAATTGTTTCTAACTTTTTAATTTCTTTTTTCTATCTTTTCACTTCATTCATATAATATACTTATATATATATATATATATATATTTTGTTTATTTTAGTTACAAAGAGCTATCGAATTCTATAAAAAAATCATCAAGGTAAAGGGTTTAGGTTCTTACATGTTTACAAAATTTTGATGACACACAACAAGTGGATGGTAGACATGCCAGGAGAGTCAACATCCGGTAAAAGAGATTCTAATACCAACCCATCGGAAGAAAGACCAATTGGCCGTAAACAAGCCAAAGCAAATGCAAGAGTTGGCGAACCATCCACACATTCTACCGCTTCAAAAACTCCCAGTGAGGGATATTGGGAAAAAAGAGACGAAGATTCCCAACAAAGATCAGTAACTTTGAGTGAAGCAGTACGGGTTCAACAAGAGACCCTAAAGGTGCAACAAGATTTTCTACGGGTGCAAACGGAGGTGGCGAACCGACAATATGCGATGGACTTAATGAAGATTGATATTAGGTCTCTCGATGAACATGCTCAACAAATGCTTTTAGCGGCGCGAGAGGCTTGGTTCAACGGTGCACCACGAGACCCAAGAAACCCCTTCTAGTTATTTTTAATTAATTTTTCTAGTGTTGTTTAGTCGTATTTAAGTCGTTTTAAATTTTTAATCAATTATTAGTTGTAATCGATGTTTTTTTAATTGAAATTTATTAGTAAATTGGGAAATTCCAAATTCAAATTTTCGGCCTCAAGAGAGGCTGGGGCTGGAGCTGAATTTTAGAGGCTGAGCTGAGGCCAATAATTTTAGTTGAAAAAGTGGTTTTTTCGACCTAAGACAGGCTAGGATTGGACTTGCTCTTACCAACTGAGTTTTACCTTTATTAATATCAATGATGACAGGTGATTCTAGAACATCCAACCAATATTATGATTGTATATTTAATTTTGAGATTTCCTAACTAATTCTTTTCGTTGTAATCACAAAATCTATAAAAGGACACTTCCGACTTCTGAGAGCTTGAATAATGGCCCTCAGATTTGTTCGCTACACCCTAATTTGGCCAAAACTCCCTAAAAGATTTGGTCTTTAGCTAAAAAAGACTCATCAAACTTTTTTAGGCTTCAGCTCCTTGTGGCAATTATGTGATTTTTTATTTCAGTGAAAATATCAGATTAACCTTTGGTCAAAGTAATTAAATTTTATTTTCATTTATTTCCATTTCACTATTTCTCTCTCTAAACCCACGATTCACACTATCTCTCGAAAAAACCGACGAACCCTAATCTCTTCTGTGAAAAGACTCATCATCGGTCAAGTTCGTTGCGATTTGGCAACTCTAACAATAAGCTCTTAGGGATTTGGCAACTCAAGCCCTAATCTCTTCTCTTACGGTTAAGCTGATCTCTCTTACGATTTTGCAACTCCAACAATAAATAAAATGTTCCAATTTTGCAACAATTTCAGTACCGATTTTGCAACTCGAACTATCTAGGTTGATTTTATCTATTAATGATTTTTCCATCTTAGTTAGATTTAGCAATTTCTGATCTATTTCAGTAACATTTTAGCTATTGTTCATAGATCTTGAATAGATGATTTTAGCTACTATTAATGTGGATGTTTTGTTCATAGTTTGTTCATTAGCTACTGTTAATGTGGATGTTTTATCCATTAACTATTGTTCATGTGGATGTTTTGTTCATTAACTACTGTTAATGTGAATTAGCTTAATTATTGTTGTATTTAGGTCTATAAGTTCTATTTTATGATGCTACTTAGGTCTCTCACAAGGCGTTTGTTTAGGTTCCGCTGAAATCAGGTCGTTTAAATGATGCTCAAGACCTGCTCGACGAAATGCTTCAATGAGCTTGCACTGCCTTGCAAACACCTTGCAGATTGGTTTATGGAACATAAAACCTTTGTAAATTTATTAGATTAGTATGTTGTTCTTTTTGTTCATTTTAGTTACAACCTATCTAGATGAGAAGCATTTTGTTGTCTTTTTGTTCTAAATTTGATGTTATTACATGATGCTGCCCTCAATAGTGTTTATATGTTGCAAGGTTGTTGTGAGACCATGCAAGGCTGTTGCAAACCCTTGCAAATGTAGGGGATTACTAGGGTATCTCATACACCTAATTGTCTAGTGTTGGTAGCGGAATCTCAAACATCTCTATGTTTAACACTAGTTTCCAGGATCTGTACATGAACATACCAATGAACTAGATTGGAAAGATGATTACCTCTTAATCGCTTTCCCACGAACTAAATCCCGACCAGTATTCGGAAGATAAGAGCTCCAAGTGTAGCTCCTCTACTTGAGACACCGAGTAATGACTTGAACTCCCTCCTTTCAGTCAGCTAGGACCTTCTTGAAGGTTGAGATGAAGAACTCCTTCTTCTTGACTAGATACTTGAGAAAACTCCTTTTCTCTCTCTCTGAGCTGTATATACTGAAACTCTTTCAGGCTCTCAGAAAGCTCTCAAACTTGGCTCTCACTTTAGGTTGTATAATTAGGTATATATAGAAATCCCTAGAAGAGGTATTAGACTCAAACTAGGATTCCTAAAACCTAATTACAAGGCAACACCCAAAATACCTTCCTTTGGGTCACTTGAAGTGGCCAGCCAACATTGCCCTTTATGGGCTTCCTTGGCCGACCCACTTAGGGCCTAACGGCCATCACATGGCCGGCCCTATTGCCTAGGTCGGCCATCACATGGCCGGCCTACCTAAAGCCTCTCCGGGCCTCCCTTTTGGGCCCGGACATATTTGTATCTCTTCGGACTTCTCCGAATCAATCTGGACTTACCAATAATGGATCCAATCCACTTATTTGCCATTCTCCTTCTAGTCAATTCTCTCCGTTCAAATCATTACTCTGCTGTGTAACCCTTGTAGGATCCGGTCTATGTTAGCCGCGAATCAACTCCTTGATTCGACGATCGTAGTTGGCTTTTAGCTAGGCATTACGACCCCTAATTGGACCGGACTAATGATCTTCCGAGTAAGGTCATTAAGATCTTGTTCGCCAAATTGTACGCATTGCAACCTTGGTCGAAGGACACTCCTTCGGAAGGATACCATTCCTTCAGACCGAGGCAATATATCCTTCAGCAAAGTCTTGTATTCAACATTTATGTTGATTTTAGCTACTGTTAATGTGGATTAGCCTAATTTTTTTTGTATTTAGGTCTATAAGTTCTATTTTATGATGTTATTTAGGTCTCTTGCAAGGCTTTTATTTAGGTTTTTTTGAAATCAGGTCGTTTAAATGATGCACAAGACCTGTTCGACGAAATACTTCAATGAGATTGCAGTTTCTATAGCAAACACCTTGCATTGCTTTGCAAACACCTTGCACTGCCTTTCAAACACCTTGTAGTGCCTTGCAAACACCTTGCAGTGCCTTGCTACTCAGTTGCAAAATATTTTTGAATTGATTTGCATTAGCTAAATTACTTGTCTTTTTGTTCGTAGAGTTGATTGTGCGTTGCATATATGCCTATTCATTTTGAATATTACAAAAGGCGAGGATATTTAAGAAATGGAGGTTCAACCACAATCAATACATGAGAAAACTTAGTGGAAAGATAGAAATTGTGAAGAAAATTTGTTAGCAACTAAAATTGGATCTTCTCTCTCTAGAATGAATTACCTAAACAAAAACAGCTAAGATTTCTATTTTTTTGTTGAAACAACGAGCAAGGGAGATTCGTATGACCTAAACGTAAAATTGATTGATGATTTGCTAGCTAAATCGTCTAATTTTAACTGGAAAATATCAAAAGAACTTCTCCCTCTCTTGGCTGCGTTTTTTTCGTCTGGGATGGGTTTTTTTTTTGTTTTTTGTTTTTAGTTTTAGGGGTAATTTAGTTATTTAAGCATGGATAATTTGGTCATTAGAAAATGAGTTGAATTTTTATTTGGGCTATTTTAAAAAGATATGTGGTGCCTAACAACAATATTTCTTAGATTGCATTTTTAACCAGAGAAAATAGGAAATTGGGTCGGATGTCGAATCAAGAGTAACTTACGAACTCAAATTTACCATTAATTGTTATCAAATAGTCCTGGCTATTCTAGAACATTTACCAATATAATTAAGATTTTATTTTAAATTTCGAGATTGCCTAATTGTTTCTTTCCCTTGTAATCACACAATCTACTTAGATTTATACACCTCTTTCAATTGTACTAGATGGTCAAAAGGGAAATTTGGCCAAAACTTCATAAAAATTTGGACTTCAGTTAAAAATGACCAGTCAATTTTTTTAGTCCTCGCGACAGCTTTGCAGCGCCTTGCGACAACTTTATAACTGTTTTGCAACAGCTTTGGAATGCCTTTCAACACCTTACAACACCTTTGCAATGACTTGCAACCCCTTTTTAAAGATATTGGGTTTTTAACCGAACAAAATACAAACATTTGAGTTTTTAACAAGAAAAAAATACAAAACTTGGGTTTTTAACCAAAAAAAATACAACTCTTCTTTTTAACTACAAAAAGTTTAAATTTGGGTCGGCGACCCAATTTTCTGTGTTAAAAATGAGAAGTCTTAAAATTGATGTATATTCAAACTTAATAATCCACTACATGAGCATCTCCAAAGGAACACTCTAAGAAAAACTCCAAAATCCTAGTTTTCAAGTGCGAGTTAGGATTATCTTTCTTAACTGTCAAGATAAACACTACACTTTTTTTAGCCTCCAATGAAGATCTCTAAAACATCCCTACTGAGTACACATGTCACCTCTAATGCAAAAATAAATAAATAAATTCAATTAGTCTTATTGCAGTTAGCTAGCCAGTTTGAAATGAAGGATCTAGGCACTCTCTGTCATAAGGGTTTGGAGTATCCTTTAACCCACAAGGTTATCTTCTCTCCCAGACCCAATACACTACAGATATTCTTGAGCAGGGGCGAGCCCACATAGGGGCCCGTGGGGGCGCAGGCCCCCACGACCCTAACGTGGTTCGTTAATGTTATGCGACATTTGCCGCTATATTAGATACATATATCTATATATATATATATATATATATATATATATATATATGCATATTTCCGTTTTTCAAATAGAGTTCTTCCCTAGCTTAGTTGGTGAAGTGATTATGTTTCAACCTTGAGGTCAAGGGATCGAGTCTCACACACAACATTTTTTTTTTTCGAGAAAATTTCTACTACTTACACTTTTTTTTTTTCTAAAATATCTACTATAGTTGAAATTATTATTTGGCTTAAGATGACTACTTATTAAAAAACATTATAAAGGTCATGCTTGGCTTAAATTGGTTCTTATTAATTGAATAACTCAATTTTGACCTCCTCAAAGTGACCAACTAAATAAAATGACCTCGTAGAGATGATGAGTTTTCTAAACGTCCCCCCTTAATTTTGATTTTGTCTGATTTTTCGGTGACTTCCTCTTCATCATCTAGCATCGTTCTTCTTAATCTTCACCATTATCTCTTCGTCCCCTCCTTTGTTTTTTATTTCAGTATATTTTGGGAATCCCGTTGGAGGAAAGATCCTTGATCCATATTGAGAAAATTAGAGATTGATTGTTATACATCAAAATTACCACGAAATATCTAAACTATAAATAAAATTTTGTTAAGAATTTGCTTTTCGATTCTAGTTTGATCGTGTATTGTGGAATTCTTTCATTACCTATAACAAAGAGGTGCCCCCACTCACAAAAGTTTCTGGCTTCGCCACTGTTCTTGAGCGTGCACGTATCAATAATACTTGGATGACTGACTCTCTAATCGAATCTAATGCTCGTTATTCTTTTATCGATGGTACTCCTTTGGAAGATCCTACACTATTTCGCACTGTTGTTGGCAGTTTGGTTTATCTCACTATTACTCGTTCAGATATTGCATATGTCTGCATGTTGTTAACCAATTTGAGGGTTCACCTACTACAGTTCATTGGACAGTTGTACTTCGTATACTGAGATATCTCTGAGGTACTTGTTTTTAATGTGTCCTTTTGTCATCGACCTCTTCCTTGACTTTGTGAGCATATTTGGGTGCTGACTGGGCGACTGATTGCACAGATCGCAAGTCCATTTTAGGTTATTGTGTATTCTTGGGTGATTTCCTTATTTCGTAAAGGAGCAAGAAGCAGACTAATGTACGTATATAGATCATCCACTGAAGCTACGTATCGTGCTATGGTATTTACTACAACTGAGATAGTCTGGTTACCTGAATTACTTGCAAACATTGTTGTTTCCATTTTAGAGCACACTCCTACGTATTGTGACAATCAAAGTGATATATACTGTGCATAATTCAATCTTTCACGAACGCACCAATCACATTGGAGACTGATTCACTTTACTCGACATCATTTCGCTCAAGGCACCATTAGTTTGTCGTTCGTTTCATCCATTATGCAGATTGCTGACTTGTTCTGTTGTTAACCAAATCAATTCCGGTTAAGCATTCGTTTCTTAGCAGGCAAACTTTACATGTTTTCAATACTGCATCGGGAGTTTGAGGGAGGGTATTAGAATTATATATATATATATATATATATATATATATATATACATATAATAGGGTAGTTTAGTCCAGGGACGGAATCAGGATTAAAGAACGAGGGGGGCCAATGTAATACGAATTTGGTTAAAATTATGTCATGTAACTTTCATCACTTGAGACCGTCTTCTAAATAGAGATTTGTAGATTAAACTTTTACTAAGTGAGTCACAATTTGTTTTTATTTCCAATCTATGTGAATTGTGCGTCTCTTTCTCATACTCTAAACAAAATTAAAATTTATCGACTTTATATACGAGTTTTTCAAAACAAATAAGTTGTATGTGTTTTAAATACAAATTCTGTACTACAATATTTAAATTTATAAGAGAAATTAGATGGTTTATATAGCATTTCCAAGCACCCTAATTTATAAGAGAAATTAGATAGTTTACATAGCATTTCCAAACACACCACCGAGAGAAGTCTTAAAACTCTAGATTGTAAAAATTATGCAGTCACAGGGGATCAAACCTAGGTCACTAGCAAACAGTTTTACCAAGAAGCCAACGAGTCATTGTTGTCATGTTTAATGTATTCCTTAGAATAATTCTGTAATCCTTGTGCATTAGGGTTACAATGATAGTCAATAGGGCTAGGCCGAGGGGGGTCATGGCCCCCTTCGGCCTAGCTGTAGTTTCGTCCCTGAAGTTTAGTCATTGGCCCATTACAGGCCTTTTACTCTTTTGTGTTTTTATTTATTTGTCTATTTGCTATCTTGTAAACCTAACTACAACTAGTAAACCTAACTACAACTAGTAAACCTAACTACAACTAATAAAGTCGTAGCCTTCATTGAAAGTTTCTCACTTCTTTAATCTCCCTCTTTTGCATATTGATGTTCAATACTGATTTCTACAATACTTTAGCAGTTGTTATTAACAAAATGATTCTTCCAAAACAGTACTTTACATAATAAGACAATTCTTTTCCTATTAGTCATAATCCCATGGAACCATCTTCGTGATAAAAAAATATCAGTAGAAACAACAAAAGATCTTAAAGAAAAGAACCTCTACAAAATTAGGGCGACCCGAGCACAAATCAGCCAGAGCTTCTGTTTTGGGAACCAACGTAATCAACGGCTTTATGTTTTAAATTCTAAACAAATTTATAACTCTATTTAAGTTATAGGTCCGGCCCTGTCCACAACTAACATTAATTATAGTGTAAATTGAAACAAAAACTAAAAATTTAATCAAGCAAAAATAGTCAATACAATCTTGCCTTCTCTAAAAAGTAAAGCTAATTAATAATGAAAATTATTCATACATATTAAAGATATTATATTGTATATATAATAATCCTTGTAGCTGCTTCTACACAAATTGTCCTATTCATGAAGGTATAGATTTCTTCTTCATTCCAAAGGTTAAGCTACCCATTTTTTGCTACTAGAACTTGAATTACTTTCCCCATCATCCCTAAGACCTAAACTAGAAGATCCTGAGGTAGGTGGTTTCACTGTTTGGCTTTCTTTACTAATAATAGAGTTAATTGCTGCTTCAACTGCAATCCTAAACTTTGGATCTGAAGCTATAACACTTACATTTTCAGCTAACTTTAATGCCTTATTCTGATCTTCTTCTTCCTCTTCTACCTTTCCTTCCCTTCTTTCATTAACTAATGTTTCTTCATGGCCAGTTTTGTTGAATAACTGTCTACTAACTAAACCATCACCCATGTTAGAATTCGAAGCAAAACCAGGATTATTAGAAAACCATGGGTAGTTAAGTTGTGGAAATGAAGTAGAGGAACTAGGGTTCTTGAGTTGAGTCCTGGTTTGATTAGATGAGTTGTTTGATAGGTCTAGAATGAATCTATTGTTCGAAAAATCGGAGGTTGAATTGTTGTTAAATGAGTATGAAGTAGTAGAATGGGTAGTTAATGGATTAAGGTTTATATGGTGAGACATGGGTATTTGGATATTGTTTGAAATGTTATCTGAAAATATGTTTAGAGTATTCGGAGACGGTTTTGATGCCGTTGTTAACATAAAATTATTAGATTCCGTCGAAGTTGTCGAAGCCATTGAAGTTGCACCCACAGGTAAAGGATGGTTATGTGTACCCTCATATGTTGTTATGAGTATTGTCATGTCCTCTTGGCATCTTTGAACCTAATTTACATTTACATCATCAAGGACTAGATTGATTTAACACATATTCACAATTTTCAAGATGTATATAAAAGATAAAGAGAGAGCGAGTCGAAACAGTAAGATTCAAACACTGGTCTCTCGAGAGGATATGAACATATAGTGGTAGAATAATATTATATATGTACCTGTTTTCTAACTGGACACCCAGGAGATACAGTACATCGATAGTAGGCCCTCGGACATGGATTTCCTTTCGCTATTTTCTGCCCGTATTTCCTCCATTGACATCCATCATTCATCTAGATTAATTCATCTCAATATTTCATCAGTCATTGTTTGCTATAAATAAAGGTTCAAACTTTACTTTCTAGTAAATTGAACTTACAGTAGCTTCTTGACATCTTGCTCTAACTGAAACCCGAGCTTTACGATTAGGTGGGGAAGAAATATTGTTTCCGATTCCGGGAACTTCGATCTTTTGAAGCTTATTTTGGGTTGATGAAGAAGCCAAACTATCTATCACCAAATCTCCATCTTTATCTTGTCTACTAGCTTCTTCTATTCTTCTTTCATTTTGATAATTATGTACATGATTATGATTATCACTCTGTAACATCAATGATAGCCCTAATTCATGAGATTCTTCTCTAAACTTGTTTTGGCTTTCAAATGGTATACGTTGAGGCATTCGATGTTCGAAATCTAGGTATTCATGAACTCCCTTTGATTCTTCACTTGTGATTTGTTCATCACCATGGAGTGCATGAAAGATCTGTGGGTCCTATACATATACATATATATATATATAGAGAGAGAGAGAGAGAGAGAGGAAAATATCAATTATTGGTAAATTTTGGAGATATCAATAAACTAAACAGTCTTTTGTTACGACAGATAGCCGTAGCAAATTATGAAAACTCTTGTAAATGGGCATTTGCAAATGTGTTAGCTAGACCGTAACAAAAGATGTGTAGCAAAAGCAATGGTTTATAGGAGAGAGAGAGAGAGAGAGAGATTAAATGGGTCTCTAGCTAGGAAGAGAAATTGTACCTTTTTGGAGTCATTTTGTTGGATGATTGATACTTTCAATTGGAGGTCATGGTAATCCTTCATAGTTTGCTCAACCACCTTCTTCAAAACTTTGTTTTCTTCTTTCATTCTATTCATCTCTACCTTTAGCATAGATAACTAATGAACAATTATAGTTAAGTCTTTGGATATATAAGCAATAATTAATTAAAACTAGAGAGAGAAACCAAAGTGAGATAGAGAGAGAGAAAGAGAGAGAGAGAGAGAATTAGATTGTAAGCTCCTAGTGTAATTGCATACCTCTTTGATTTTATGTGTAGATGGGTCACTTTTCTCCTTTTCTTTTCCTTCTTCCAATAATTCTTGTTCTTGGATTTCATCACCTTTTGGATCTTCTTTGTTTTGGTGAACTCTTTTTTCTTCTTTATCATGATGATCTATAGTATTACTTTGATTTCTTTCATGGGTACCTTGATTTTCTTCTTCTTGATTACCTTTTAATTTCAATGAAAGATTGATTTGCATTGTCTTCTTATTATTATCTCTCAATTCATCCATTGCACAAAATTACTCTCTCTCTCTCTCTCTCTCTCTCTCTCTTCTCTCTCTTCTCTCTCTTCTCTCTCTTCTCTCTCTCTAAATTCTAATCCCTATATAGAGTACAAGTATAAATCCAGCTTTTGAGGCACCAAAGTCAATACTCTCGTCCCTAAGGCGTATAAATAATTTATTTTAAGATATACAAGAAGGAATCTCATCAAGGTCTTAACTGAAGTTTAGGTATTATTATTTAAATAACATGCATTAAGAGCATAGTCTTAATTGTTCATAATTTAAGAGTCAGATCATATAAATATTATATACATTCATTTGTAAAAATGGGTTACTCTAATAAAAGCACATATTACGTGAGAAGTCTTGTGTTTTACCTAGCACGACCACATCCCAGCAATCTACAGACGGATCAAAAATCCATTAGTGTCGCTTCTGTAAATCGGTCCAGTCGTGCTCGTGTCATTACAGGGCGCCACATTACAGACAATTGTTTGCCTAATTAGTTGTACATTTACTCAAAAAATTTAGATGGTCATAGACTCGATTTATGATGGAGGTAGAATCCATCATATTGTTTACTTCTTTTAAATGGAATAAATAAAGTAAAGATAGGAATAGTCTTTCATGCTTATAGGATGGTCCGGGTTTTTATATAAAAAAATAAAATAAAAACGCATATTAAAGTTATATTTCTTTGTAAAATTTAGGAAGAGTGTGACATACTGATTACATTATTATGTGTAAACAGATATTTTTCCTCATTATTTTGAATATTAGAACTTTTCGTAAAAAAAATCCGTTCGATAAAAAATATTCTTAGAAATCCATTAGAAAAGAATTGGTTAAAATGTGAACTTTTTTTGTTGAAGAAAATACTATAAAATAAGCGTAAATTACAAGTCAAAAGATAACCACTTAGATGGAATAAGGTTCTCATAAAAAAAAAAGTAGAGCAATTATGAGTACCAGCCCATTTGGCTAGCTTTGTCTGCCTTGGAATTGTCTTGACGATTTATATGGGAGAAGATACATTCCTTGAACTGTGAAGTGGTGCTCCTAATTTGCCTCATATGAGCTTGTGATTCCCAACGTATATTGTCGATGTGGTAGCAAAGGTAGTTGACGATGTTCTTGTAATCGCTTATGATGTGGATATGTTCGATGTTGAGCTGTAAAGGCCACTCCATTCCGTGGAGTATAACCTTACATTCACTTTCCTCCGCATTTCTAGCCCGAATAGTTGCCACTTTAGGCTTTAGCTGATATGAAGGTATTATGGTTCCTGATTATGATACAACTAATAAATGCCGAAAGGAGTGTCACTGTCGTGGAAGGACGCATTGTTATCGTGGGATACTTGGTAATATTGTTCTCTTTTGTAGTGTTTGGATGACGGGGAATGTTCGCGTCAGTAGTCATAGCTGTGAACACAAGAATCCGGTTGATAATCTGATTTGTTGTGGTACCTATTCTGTAGAAACAATAGTCGCATCTGGCTCTCCAGATGTAGCAAACAGATTCATATATTTACCATCGTTGTCGCTAGGGATGTTTTGCTACAAGAGAATCCAATCTTTAACTATAATTATCTGATCAGTACAAATGAAAAAGTAAAACCAGATAGATCTGGCCCTGGTGCAGTGGAGTAGTACATGTTCCATAGTTTCTCAGGTATGACAATAAGCACAATCGAAAGTGTTATATACCGATTTTGTTTTTAACCGAGAGGCTAGTTGTACAACATTTTTTTTTTTGAATTGTTCAGCGTGTCTCGAACCCTTGACCTCTAGGTGGAAGATTATACCTCTTACCACTCCAACCAAGGGTTGTTGACCGTTGTACAACATTTTCATAGAAATAATTTAATACGGGGTAATTTTCATATGCCAAATATAATTCCAATTGATTTCGACATGCAACATGTCTTTAAAAGATTGAGTTAAATGGCGATGCATCGAGCTAATGGTGAATTTTCCCGATTTCGTGAGGGACCAATGTAACTGATCATTATCATTGGTCTGTAGATTCAGAGAGCGAATAATATTACATAAATGTGGGTCGAAAAACGCAATAATAGTAGGCTCGTGCCATTGGTTATTTCTGTGTGTCCAGTTACTGCTTGTAAATTTTAGTTTAATTCAAGATTTTCAAATGGGGGAGGGGGGAGGGGGGGATAGGTTGGTAGTCCAAAAGTTAGAAAAAATACGTTCCAAAATCCACCCTTAAAGATCTATATGTTTTTAGTCCTTTGTCTAAAATGCCCAAAATACCCTCAATCAACAGATTTGGTACATCTGGTAGTTTGTGTAATGCATCTGGTAGTTTGTACAATGCATCTGACAGTTTGTACAGTGCATTTTTAAATGTGTAATCTATTTTCGTCTATTGTTTTAGATTCTTAGCATCTGAAAAATTAGGTTACGAATTTGACTTTGTATGAGTCTTAGATGTAATGCATTTCTAATTCAATATTGGTATATCGTATCTGGTAGTTTGTACAATCCATTTTTTAGTGTGTAATTGTATCTGGTATATTGTACAAACTATGTAAATAATGTACAATAATTCTGAAAAATGCATAGAGAATCATAAGTAATGTTTGAAAACCATGATGAGCAATGTAAGGTACAAATTATGCAACGTTACAATAATGGTTAAATTATAGAATACAAATGAAGTATACATTTTATATAATATATAGTACAACTAATACAATGCGACAATAATGGTTAAAATATAAAAGAAACTTGAAGAAAATACATTGTATTATCATTCCTTAAACATTCTGAAAAATGTACATATTGTAGATCATTAGACAATTAGAACATACATTTTAAAAAATGTACAAACTATCTAAATAATGTACCATCAGAATAATGTACCATAATTCTGAAAAATGTATGCAAAATTATATGTATAGAGGGGTAAAGTTGGAAGAAGCAAATCTTTTTTTCCTAGAGATGGGATTTAATGCATTGGGATCCGTTTTTGGACTAGATATGGGTTTATAATTTGTTTTTGGGCTTTTGAGTCATTTTAGGAGATGAGTGAACTATTTGTACTAATCGGGCCTTGTTTTTTAACCTCTCACCCATTTTTTTCAAATCGTTACTCTTACTAGTATGATTTTTACATTTTTTTTTTTTTTTGCTGAAAATGATTTTTACAGTTGTATGTCTACTATGAATATTTTCAATTGTTACTCTTACTTATGTGAAATTACTTATATACTTTTCAATTGTTACTATTATTTAAATTGTATGTCTACAATTTATTTCAGTTTTACATTCGATAAAACATCATACCTGAAGATATTTCACTATAGAATATTTTTATTAAGATTAACTATTGCTTGAATCACTTTCTCGACTCGGTCACTTCAACAATACCTTTTTAAGTTTTGCTTTGTGTTCATACTATCATACATTGATAAATCACTTCTGATTTTAATTTGGCAGGGCAAGACATCCTGTACTAAGAAACACTTAAATTATATAAACAGTAAATAAGTTTTTAGGGATCTACACTATTAAAGCAACATTGTCAACTAACAACAAATTATGAATCCTCTATTGTCATTAGACTTCGATTACCTTCTTAATTATGATCACTCCCATTAAACAATTGTTTTTTATTTGCACAAGAGTGTTAATTAGTTTAGATCCCGTGGACCCGGTTGACAAATCATGGTTGAGCCGAAGTAACATCCTGGCTACGATTTTAAATATCAATTTGTATTAGTTTACTACTACATATAAAATGATGACATATCAAGTTCGTTCGTTTTTCTTTCAACTACACAAAATTTTTCATTTGTTCTTATAATTAGTTGGGTTGTGTGGCTTGCCAGCTTGTAACAAGAATTTCATGTAACAAGTTTTTCAATATATCAAGAGCTTCGGCATTTTTCAACAAGAAAAAAGAGCTTGCACATCACTTAGTTATGAGTGTGGCAAAAGAACCACAATCACCGCTTTTGCTTTTCGAGTGCTTCATTGTTAAAAAAAATGCTACTTTGGAAAATTAGTTTGTTTGCGGGAATGCAAAATTGGATGGAAAGTTTCATTATGACCAGCAGCAAGAATAAAAAGACTTGGTCAATCATATTTGACTGTATTGACGTAGAAGAACAGAAGATCTGGTGTCATCTTCACTATCTCCCATTTTGGCCGGACACCACCACCTCTACCGCCAGTCCCCCCCCACACCTCTCTCTCTCTCTCGCTCGTCCTTCAATTATTTTACAATACCACTACCTATTGTTAACTTAGATTTGTCAGGAACCATCAACCAGTGAAGAAAAAGTCAACATATATAGGTCAATTTAATCTCTTTATAATAGCACTAAATTCTGTTAAGATGTGAAGGAACACAAATTATAATTTAATATGTGCATAAACAAGAATAAATTTATACATTGATTATATAATCAAATATAATGATGTCATGAAGTAGACCCCCAAGGGTGATTTGGACAAATCCCAAAAAATGCCACATGAACCCACACACTTCCACAACCATCATAAATGATTTGCCCGCTTGATGTGGTATTTTCCCCTCTGGATGAGATTAGAGTCAAATACACTTATTGGCTAGGAAAGAAAAAAATAAAATGCACATTTTAAATACCGTGATATTTGGCAAAATAATAATATCTCTATGGTATACTGCTTATTGGGTCGGTCCAGACTTCAATCCAGACCTACCATATCCATATTAAAATAGTGTCAGATCCGATTAGTCCCTTTAGTCTAATTTCCAATCTGACCTTGGACCAGACTCGATCGAGCCGGAACACTAGTTCAGTTTGTCCTTAACTGATTGTTAACTTCTAATCCTTCTTTACAGTTTCGGATTTCTTTTTTGAATTTTGTATAGGAAAAGAACATGAATATTTGGTCAAGAGTTCGACCAGAACTCTCGATCGAGGTTTAGTTTCAATCGAACCCTCGATCGAGGTTCAATTTTAGTCTAGCTTTTGATAGAGAGTTTTGTTTTTCTTTTTCTCTCTACAATAGAGCAAGAGAACGATGGAGAGAGAAGATAGATTAAGAGAAAGAAAAAGAGACAAAGAAAGAACAATATGGCGTGAGGGATGCTCATTTACACTTCCCAGAGACGCATTCAATATTTTCTTTTTCAGGTGTCTATATAGATCTAAGTTTTGTAGAGAGAAAGAAAACGATGGAGAGAGAAGAGATAGATGAAGAGAAAGAAAAAGAGACAAATAAAGAACAATATGGCAACATTTTTGAACCAATCGAACTACTTGAGCACTATGTTATCAACTATTAATTATTTTCCTAGTGGTCTAAAATTTCTTTTTAATGCGTTTTTCCGAAAGTGAAGGTAGGCTATAACCTACCCTAGCCCTATACTAGACCCGCCACTGATCATCGGTGTCCGTAAAAATAGAATGACATGAATACTTCTAAGTACATAAATGACCAGACTCGTTATAAATACTTACAAGTGTACGAGAAAAACAAAAGATAAAACTTAAGATGAAGTCGGGCCTATCCAGTAAACTTCGCCCCAACCCAGTCTCACTGTCGGGCTGGGCTAGATTGTCTCGTGGGTTCAATCAGATCCAACCTGGGATTTGGATATAACTCTGAGCTAGCTTGTAAAGATTAAAATTCAAATCGTATATTATAATCACTTCAACAAAAAAATCATATATTATGATAAAAAATACAAATGAAAATCGTTTTCACCAGAGAAAGAGTTGGTTTTTTGTTTACTAAACCGATGATCTCGAAAGGGGGGTTGGGTGGGGGATTATTTTGGATGGAAGATGTTAGTCTCACGTTGACGTTGTTGTTGTTGGTTGGGAGAAAGAAGACAAAGGAGCAAACGTCGCCGCAGCCAATTCGTCCGTTAGGTCTTATATATATAGAGAGAGAAAACCGAGTTTATTACTCAAAAATTGTTAAGGTCAATTTGATGGTGCTGTCCTCCCTAAGGAGTATGTAAGCATTACACAACAATTTCTTCCTTCCCTCCCCCTTGGTCCATGGATCAAGCTTTACCTACCCATTTCTATCTTCTCTCCCCTATGGATTTAGGAATGCTAATCAACAAAGTGAAGAAATAATTCGAGTGAGTTTTCAATCACGACCGGAAGAAAGATTTTTAGTTAGTTCTGGGCGTTCATTGGGGGCAATCTACACCTGGGCGAGGGTAGGGTATAGCGGCTTCTGACTCCATAAAATAGGAGTGAGTTTACTAATTTTGATCATCTGAAATAATGTACTCTCTCCGTCCCAAATTAAGAGTCCCATGCCTTATTTTTTTATCACATAAAATCTCTTATTTTCCATAAATACCCCTTCATATATGTTTTCAATATATGGTGCATCAATTAAGCTAATTAAGACATTTGATTATTTCCAAAACAAAAACTTGTTTCCCAATGAACAAATCCATTCTTTTTGGATTAATAAGGTGAGAAAATTAATATGGTTACATGTATTTTTATAATGAAAATTGTAATCTTTGAATTACTTCAAGAAAAATTATCAAATAAATAAGGGCAAACATGGAAGAAGAGAAAATATGAAAATAAGGTGGATTCTAAATATGGGACTCTGAATTTGGGACGGAGGGAGTAATAGCAAATTGTTACTTTGATTTGAGTTGTTTCTCCTCGACGATGAAGCTTATCTTTCGTCATCTCATTGGCCAACCTTTGTTCGTTATTTTTATTTCCGAAAATGACTCAAAGCCCAAAAAATGGGGGGTAAATAAGCTTCACCTCCATCCCAAATTGAAGGAGAAATCTAAATGTCTGAATCACCTGACAGTTCCCTTTCTTTTTTGTTTTTCCCTTCGTTTTTGCCACTGCCCGGTACATTAGCTGACTATCCCTCACCCCCCTTAATTGTTTGATTCATTGAAGCTTAGCATTAAATGCCTCCATTAAATTAGGGTCAGAAAATCTTCCAAAATCGATTTCCTTCCCAACTCTTGCTGCCCAATTTTCTCCTGATTAATAGTTTTTTTTCTCTCTCTACAACCAAAAGATCTCTTTTTCGTTTTTAACTCAAATTTTCGCCTGCAATTTTTTGTTGAATTTTTTCCTTTCCGGCCTTCTGTTTTGAACTCTTTCTTCTTCAAGATAAACATCAAAGGATCATCAGCTTCTGAGTAGGGTTTCCTGTTTTTTGGGTTATCATGTCAGTGATTTTTTAGTTTATAAAACTCATCTTCTTGCCTTGAATGTTATCATTTAATGTCTCTTCTGCCATGAATGATCCTTAAACAAAAACGGTTACACTCTTAAACTCATCTTTTTGCCTTCAATGATATCATTCAGGGGCGTGGAAGAGGGGGTGCCATAGGTGCGACGGCACCGGGCCCCCCTCAAACGACAAGAAAAACCGAAGAAATTGGGGCTCCTCGAATAACTTATCTGGGTATAAATATTTGAAGGGCTAAACAATTACCTTAACTTAGTTGTAGCTCATTTGGTAACCTCCTTGTTTTACAAACAAGAGGTCAAGAGTTCAAATCTCACTACTTTCATTTTTTTCTTCTAAATATCAATTACAAATACATGTTTGGAGGCTAATGATTCAAAGGAAGTTTAATAAGTATTGTTTTCGCCTTTTTTTTTCTGCAAAAATGATTCTTGAAAATTTGTATAGAATTAAATTAATGTTTTTTCTCTTGAGAAAAAAATAATTGGTTGGCAAGTTATTTTGTCCTAAGGGTGTGTTTGATATCTCCCATTTCCATGGAAATAAAAGAATTTTCATGGAAATAGGTATTTCCACCGTTTGATACGAATTGTAATTCCATGACTTTAATTCCCTAGGGAATCTATTTCCACGAAATAGTCCACTTTTAATTCCTTGCTCCCCCCTCGGAATTAGTTTCCGTGGAAAGTCAAAAATCAAAATAAAAATATTTTAATATGCTCGGACACTTGAAACCTAATATTTATCTCCATATATGTTCAAAATGATTTTTTACCATAAAATTTAGCAAAATAAATTTTTTACTTCTACATTGGGCAAATGACATTTTTGTCCTTCTTACCAAATGACATGTTTACAAAGTTGTCAAAATGACATTTTGGATTTTTATAGCCAAAATTACATTCTTATCCTTTTATAATATCAAATTGACATTTTATCCTTATGTTGTCAAAATGACATTTTTACCCTCGTATAATATCAAAATGACATTTTTATCTTTAAATTAGTAAATTGACACAAGGTTAAATAATTTTACAACATAGGAGTAAAAATATAATTTTGAAAACATAAGGGTAAAAATGTAATTTAGACAACATAAGGATGAAAATGTAATTTTCGCAAAAGTAAAAATATCATTTAGACTACATAAAGAGTAAATAAAAACAGAGTTCGTAATTCCACGGAATAATAAATGACTACCAAACGAAAGAACTCTTGTTTCCACGGAGTAAATTTCGTGGAAGACTTTCCATGGAACTCTTGTATTTCCATGGAATTGTTTCCCTGATATCAAACACAACCTAAATATTTTTTTAAAATTGTCCAAAATACTTTGAAGCATCAAACATAGTCAATTGTTATATCCATTTACATTCACTTAAAATATATCAAAAATGAATTTAGTAACCAAAGTTAATTGTTTTTGTTAACTATGATATGTGTAAGAAATTATTTTCGTCTTATATTATCGAAGAGCCCCGAATATAACTTCGCACCGGGCCCCATTTTTCTCAGCCACGCCACTGATATCATTCAATGTTTCTTAAACTCATCTTCTTACCCTGAATGATATCATTTAAAGAAGATGAATTAACCTCTTAAAGATGATGATAAATGAAATGTCTGGAACTGTTCCATAATTACATCTAAAGGTGACGAATAATCCTCTTGAAGATGATGAATCTTTTACTACTATCTTGGAAATTCCTTCGAAACAAACAGTTTACTGGAACACTGGTTCATTCCTTCTCTTCTGTAGAATGAATACAGAAGAAATGATGTCCCAGTCAAATACAGAGTCCATGGGAGGAACAGAACTATCAGGGAGCAGTTTTTGGAGGACTCCATTATGGTGAATACACTATTATAGTGTCATATGTGATGATGCACAAAATGTCCAGACGTTGACTAACGTCTGAAGAGTCAAGATCAGACATGAAGTCTACTGGGTCAAACCGGCTTGAGGTATCAGGACAGCTGATGGGACATGAAAATGTCCCATCTGAATCTCTTAATTCGGGTTAGTTAGTCAATTTCGGGTAGTTACTCTAATGAATTATGTGTTTCTATTTTCCATGTGTCTTTTACGGAGTTTGGTGCGAAAAATTGCTAATATCGGGAGAAAGACACACTTGAGGGCATTTCGGTCATTTAGAGATGAGAGTGTTCTGGAAATTTTAGTACTCGGTTGAAAAGTAGAGTTCAAAACGAACCCATAGGCGAAAACAGAAGTCAAAACGGAGCCCAAATTGGAAGATTATAGCTGGTCAAAGTTTTGGTCAAATGCTGTTGACTAGTGGAATTATATCGGGACGTCTTCTTTCACTCGGGATATAGCAGGCACACGTGGTGTCTTCTGAACCACGCTGCACAATACCTCGTGCAGATCCGTGCTTTGATTCAGTGCAACGCCCACCATCTACTTCATGTACTCCCGAGCTGACCCAACATTCAGATCCGGCTTTAGAGATCTGACTGCCACTGAAGCTCCCTACACATGTGGACAAAGCTGAAGCGCGTTCCAGCATTTTAAACTGCTCCGAGTCACACTTTATCATCCCCCTTGCCAGCACGTCATTAATAGGGAAATAGAGTTGGATATTCTCTTTGAAGATTTGATTGAGAAGGAAACTAGAAAGAAAGTATTCTCTGGATTGGGTTTGAAGGCTTGTTTGAAAGATCTTTAGAGAGAGAGAGAGACAACAGAAGACAGTGAGAATTGATCTTCTGAGATTCACCAAAAGAGAGAATGGTAAGTCTGATTTAATTCTTGGAGTGAGATACATACCTCTCTCTGTTTTTAGACATAGAGATTTTCAAATGATCTCTCTTCTCTCTTAAATCTGAAAACACTATAGAAAGAAAGAGATTATGGAACCAGGGAGATAAATGAAGAGATATTTTGTAGAGAGGGAAATAAAGAAATGTTACAGCCGACCATTCAGAGTATAAAACCAGGGAGCTTCATCACTATTGGATCATCTTGGTTTTGGGGAGAGATCCCTCTCTTCAAGCTCAACCAATAGAAAGATCAGAGAGAGAGTGAGAGAGACCATCATCTTTTATTGTCAATTTCTTTATCTTCTGTAATCTTTTCTTTTTTGTGAGAGAAAAGAGAGATTCATAAAGAGAGAAAGAGTGGTTGTAGAGAGATTGATAGAGAAATCCAATAAAATCAGAGTTCATCATCTTTTCTTCTTCTTACTTCTTCTACTGTGTTCTTGATTTTTGTGAGAGAAAGAAAGAAACAGAGAGTTAGAGAGAAAAGAGTTGTAGAAAGATTGAAATAAAACAGAGAGAGAAATTAGTTGAGGAAGACGAGAAAATCCGTGGAAAATTATTTTCTCACAGAGAAATTGTTTCCGAGAAGACTAGAAAACTGCTCCCTTAGGGCGCGTTTGGTTGCAGACGGGAAAATCAGCAGAAGAAACAATTTCCAGCGAGAAAAAGTTTAGTTCTTCTCCTTTTTCTCTCCTATTTAGTTTTAATCTTGATCATGATTAGCTAACATTCTTTTTCTAGGGTTTTAGGATGAAACTCATACTTGAACCTTTAGAGACATATTTTTATGTTGTTAATTCTCTTGATTGTGATTCAAAGTTAAAATTGTTTTAATTTGTAGAATTGATTTTCTTTTCATTGTTTGTACTTTTAAATTTGATAAATCATGCTTAGGTTAGATTCTTTGATGATATATGCTTATTAATTGATAAACAATAGTTTAGAGATTTATTTTTCGAAATAAACAATTACATTGTTATAGATTATTGGTTTTAAACGAAAATATCTTCCGGAATTAAGATAGTTCATTATCTGAAATTCCGAGTTATAAAAAGGGAGAATTAACTAGTTAACTATTTGTTCTAAAGATGATTTTATGTGGTAGATTCCGAAACCCCTAGACTTCTCCCCTCATTTGAGTTCATTTTTATTATTTGCTTTAATATTTTATTATTTTATCACCAAAATCTATTTCGAAAAAGAAAACCAAGTTAACTTTAAGTTTAACTGTTTAAGAACGAATTTGACTAGTCTCTGAGGAACGAACCAGTCTTACCGGGAAATTACATCTTAACACCGTGCACTTGCTATAGACCTTTTAGGGTAACCTTTTAGGCCCATCAACAGCTGAGCCCCTGATGGTCCACCGAATATTCCTCTAACTGGGAGGTCGGCCAGAAGAAACCAGCCCTGCAAAACGCCCTTGGTATGGACAGATCAGCCCTGGGGTCTTCAAAAGAGTAAGGAGGGTCCGCACAGGTTCGGCCAGTGTGATGGGCCTAGAAAGTTTCCTAAATAGGTCACCACCCGCAAGTATACGGGTGTCAAGTAGTAAACCCGGTAAGACCGGAGTCGATCCGCGGAGGCTAAGTCAAACTCAACCTTAAATCTAAAACTAACTTGGATTTTTTGAATTCGATTTTGATTTTTTTTACGATTAAATAGTAAAGTATTAAAATAACGTAAATAAGTAATAACGGAGAACGGATGAATGGAGGAGAAGTCTAGGGTTTTGAATCTATTTTAATCATGCATAAATATCGATTTAAATCTATTACCTTTTGGTGACTAAACTAATAATCAATTCTTAAGGATTCTAACTATTATTTATCAACTATCAAGTATCCAATATTAAAGAACCTAATCTAAATATAATGGATCAAGACTAACGAATTATAAATAATGAAAGACTTAAAAAGAAATTGAAATATATCTAAGCACCTAAGTTGTCGAAATAATCATCTAATAATCATGCATAACACAAAAAATGTCATCAAAACCCTAAACTAGGTGTTTAGCTACTCACCATAATCATGGTGGGAGAGATAAAAATTAATAACATTAAAGAAAGAAAAAGATTCGGAGAAGAAAACACCTTTTTTCGCTTTTTTTCCTTCTACGCAGCCAAACAGACCCTTAGGGAAAATTATTTTCTCGTCTTCCCGGAAACGATTTCCTGGTGAGAAAATAATTTTCCTTCTCTGGTTTTTCTCTTCCTTTACTGTTTTCTCTTTCTTTCTCTTTCTAAACTTCCTTTTTCTCTCTCTAAAAAAACTATGAACACTCTCTTTCTATTTATAACCGAATCAATGAAGAAAGAAGAAGAAGAAGATGATAATGGAGTTTTATAACTTTGATTAAATCTCTTTCTCTCTCTACCATTCAAGAGCTTCTCTCTCACTAACTCTTTCAATCTCTCCTCCTCTCTCTCACAAAGAGAAGAATCAAAAGAAAAAAGCAACAAAAACAGAAAACTCTCAAACTTTCTCTCTTTCTCTCTAGCTCGGTTATAAGCTTTAATGGCCGAGTGATGATGGTGGTCGGTCCTTCTCTGGTTTCAGCCGTGGAGAGATGTCCCTGGTTCATGAAACTTTTTGTTTCTTATAGCCGAGATAGCTGTACCAAAACCGAGACCTCTCCTTTTCTTTCCATCTCTGTTTTGATTTGAAAATCTCTTTTGATTTCTTTCCATTTCCATCCTTCTCTTTCTATCTTTCTAAATTCTTCAATCTTCAAAGAATTTCTATGAGTTTCTCTCTCTAAAAATCACCACATCAATGTGATCTTCAAGTATCTCTAAAATCAGACTTCTCATTCTATCTCTATTTAGAAACTATCTCCCATGAAAATCTTCACCTTCCATAACCGTAGTCATTCTGTTTCTACCCCACATTTTCTCTTTCTAAAAGCAATAAGTCTACACAGCCCGTCAACAAGGAACCGTGCTTTGAACCGTCTGTCCACGTGGACTAAAAAGACAAAAAACCTAAAAAATTAAGGTGGGTGCTATTTACAGAGCTATTAAGTGTTATTTACAAGTCCGACTATTTACAGATCTACTTTTTACTATTTACAAATCTTTTGATTTTATCACTACTTATTAGTTATTTAGAATAAAACCCCTATTTTAGAGATAGGTCCCCCCACCGAAAATGCTGAAAAATTAAACATCAAACTGACCGAAAATGCTGAAAAATTAAACATCAAATTGACCGAAAATGTTGAAAAATTAAAATGACCGAAAATATTGAAAAATTAAACATCAAATTGACCGAAAATGTTGAAAAATAAAAATGACCGAAAATGTTAAAAAATTAAACATCAAATTGACCGAAAATGTTGACAAATTAAACATTAAATTGACCGAAAACGTTCATCGTTCTAAGCATTATTTCACCGAAAATTTGGGTTGTTCACTTAGAATGTTGACCTAGAAATTTGAGTTTTTTTTAGAATAACCACCACAAATTAGTTTATCTTACCTCTAAAGTTATGTCTTCACTTAGAATGTTATGAGTCCAATGAAGAGTTGTAATTGAGTTCTTCAACATCAAACTCTTCCATTAATGAAGTCTCTTGACCACCAAGCTCCTCCATTAATGTACCTTCCTCATTATTAGGTTCTTCCATTACTAATGTTTCTAATAGTTGATTGTGAGTTGATTGTGGTGGTGATTGTTGGGTGGTGGAAGGTGTTGGTGGTGGGATTTAGGAATGGAAGAAATAAAATATGTTCCAATAATCAATATATTTTTTCAGCCCAACCCTTATCAGAGTTTGATTTTAGTCCCTATGTGCTCTGTAAATAGCAAAGTCTTATTTACAGAGAAAGTGAAAAGATTCTAACTTTTGGGCTTTGTAAATAGCCAAACTAGCTCTGTAAATAGTTTTGGCCAAAATTAATTGAAAAACTACTCCAATCTCTCTCTCAAGAAAATCTATTCTCTCTCTAGAAAATTTTAACAAGTAATTTTATCAACATCTCACCATTGATTTTTATATCTCAACAAGTAATTTCGAGATGTTCAACAAAAAAAAGTAATTTTGAGATAGATCAAGAACTTGAAGTTTCAAAACAAGGGTCCCTTCAAACAATTATGAAGAGACCATGAAAATCATCCAAGTGTGTAGTTAAAATAAAGATCAATCTCAATGAGATTTTTAGGTCACAGATGAAATCAGAAATTTCCTTTGTTATCTTGAAGTTTGATACCAATAGCAGATTCCATTTTATTGCAACTGATTGCAGTCCAGTTAGATAATTTGCTGAAATCTTCAAAGGATGGATTGCTGGAAACCCATTCTTTATCACTTTCATTAGGGTTCTTTTGTTCCTGATCATTTTGTTTCTGTAAATTTACTATGATGAGGAGAGTGAGGGAAGAGAGAAGACGTTATATGAAGAAATTAGACTTAATTTCAACACTTTTAGTTAAGGTTTACTGTGATGAAGAGAGAGAAAGAGAAAGAGGTCTTAGTAATTTTCGCCTAATTTTTCTATAGAGAGAGAAAAGACTTTCTTGAGAGAGAGAGAGATTGGAGTAGTTTTCCAATTAATTTTTTTTTACGTATTTTGTCTTTTTAGTCCACGTGGACAGACGGTTCAAAGCACGGTTCCTAGTTGACGGGCTGTGTAGACTTTTTTTTTTTTTGTTAAATATTATCATAGATTAAAACTTAAACGAGTACACTATTACAATACAAATTAATAAAAAAGGAAGGAACAACTGTCCAAGACTTCGACTTTTTGTGCTTTCTCGCCCATTTTGCCAGTTTGTCGGCTTTGTCGTTCAGAAGTCTATTTGTGTAGCAGAGTTGCACGTTGCCCACTCTACTCATTGCTTCTCTGATCTTCTTAATATGAAAGCTGGAGAACCAGTGAATGGCCTTCCTTCGATCTTTGAGATGGTTGATGAGATTAATATTGTCGCTCTCTATGATGATATTATTGTGTTTATTCTCTTCAGCCCAGATGAGTCCCTTTAAAATGGCTATAGCTTCTCCTTCTTCACTATTCCTTACTCTATCCATGGACGCGAAAGCTCCCATGAATTTTGAGTCCGCATTATGAACTATAACACCGATGCCCGCGTTGTCTGCCGAAGAGGTGAAGGAGGCATCAACGTTGATCTTGATGTAGGATGCATTTGGCGGTTTCCATTTGGTAGCTTTTGGAGGGTTTATTTTGATCTTATCTATAGGTTTTTCAGGGAAACTTTTGATGTTCTTTATGACGGTTTCAGGGTCCGAAATCATATGTTGGAAGCAGTTGTCACATCTCATTTTCCAGATATTCCAAAGAATCGTGGCGAAATGGTGGTTTGAAGCAGTGTAACTGTTCTGAGACGAGGCTTGCCAAGTGAAGATCCAATCTATGATTGAGCTAATATTCTCCGAGATGACATTAAAGTAGAACCAGATATTTTTTGCCATCGGACAGTGTAAAAGGGCGTGCTCCATCGTTTCAGGGACTGCACATTTTGGGCACAGCAGGTCATTTCCAATAAATTTTCCTATTCTATTTTTAACCGGTAACGCTTTTGTGCAAATTTTCCATATGAAAAGTTGAATTCGTGGAATAGAGGGTATCTCCCATATGAATTTCCAATTATGATTATTTGTGAGGTTATCGGAATTATGATTCCTAAGATGGTAGTACATCGACTTGATAGTGAAGTTTCCCGAGTTCGTTAAATTCCATTTGAGCTGATCTCTCCCGTTACTGTCAATTGGGATCGTTTTGATCATGTTTCTAGTATATTCATCGAAATTTTCTATTAAAATGTGCTCATTCCAAGTATCATTTGTAATGAGTTGAGAAACCTTAGTAAGGTTTGAGTTAAAGCTATTTTGAGGCGGGGAACTAAAGGTTGGAATCCATTTATCCGTCCAGATATTGATATCGTTCCCCGAATGAGTTTCCCAGCATGACAGGTCATTCACTTGATCATTATATTTGTTTATATTTTTCCAAATCCAGGAGTTGTGAGGTTTAACTCGTCCTGACCTGTCAGAATTGGGATAATATTTAGCTTTCAGAAGCTGAACCCATGCGGCATTAGGTTCCGTGCGTAATCTCCACGCTAATTTGCTAAGGAAAGCTTTATTATCTAGTTCTGGGAGGTGCAGGCCCAGACCTCCCTCTTTTTTAGGCAAGCAGATCGAGTTCCACGCTTTTGTACAAATACCTTTAGACTTACCCCACCAGAAAGACTTTTGAAGAGTCATTATGCGTTTACTTACACTCTTTGGGAGTGCAAAGCATTGCATCTGGTATCGGGGTACGGCTGCCGCAACAGCAGAGATCACCACCGTACGGCCTGCCTGAGAAAGAAAAGAGTGATTCCAAGTGTTTAATTTTTTGTTAACCTGTTCCATAAGATCATTGAAGACTTTTGTTTTGGTAGCCCCAATAAAAAGCTGAGCTCTTAGATATTTCTCCGAAGTCGACGCATATTTAACTTTAAGAGCTTTGGTAATCATTCTTTTAAATTTTGGGTGAGAGTTCTTGGAGAAGAAGATATTAGATTTACTATAATTGATCATTTGCCCCGACGAGTCACAAAAAATTCGAAGAAGATTCTTTAGATTGGCGATATTATCTAAGGAGTTTCTGCCGAAAATTAAGCAGTCGTCTGCGAATAATAGATGAGTCAGAACTAACTCAGGATTATTTGTTGGGAATCCCAGGAAAGAAGAGGTACCTGTGTTTGTAGTGATGAGCCTGCTAAGACCTTCTATTGCCAAAGTGAATAGAAAAGGAGAAAGAGGGTCTCCTTGTCTGATACCTCTGGTAGGATAAAATCTGAGACCTGGTCTGCCATTAATAAGAACCGCCATGGAGGAAGTTGAGATGCAGGATTTGATCATCTGGATCCAATGGTCCGCGTAGCCCAATTTCCTCATGATCTCTACGGGCTGTGTAGACTTATTCTTCTAAAAGTTCTAAAATCTTCAAATTTGAAAGATTAGATATAGAGGGAAAGAAAGATATGTACTCAATTGGTGCTGACATTGGCTCTTTATGGGCTGATATTGTGTAAGCAGAAACAACTTAATACGTTGTGACATGCTTCAAAGCCAACGGATTTAGGAGATAGTTTCTTAACCGTCAGATGTAGCTTGCACGACCAGGGGCAATGGATGTATCCTGCACTCGGTTACACCGGATCTGACCCATTAATAATCCCAAATGTCCTCCCGCATTGCCAGAAATCTTACCGAGATATTTAAATTGACGTCCTGAATTTTCGCCACGTGTTGGAGAAAAATCTGATTTTGACCCAAACTTTGACATGGTCCACTTTTCTCATCCGGACTCCGAATGGACTTCTGTTTTCGTCTATGGGTTCGTCTTCGACTCTACTTATCATCCGAGTACTAAAATGTCTGGGACACCGTCATCTCCAAATTACCAAAATGCCCCCAGATGTGTCTTTCTCTCGAATTTATCAGTTTTTCGCGTTTAATTCCGTAAAGGAAACCTGGACAAGAGAAACAAGTAATTTATCAGAGTAACTGCTCGAAATGGACTAACTAACCCAGTTTAAGAGATTCAGATGGGACATTTTCATGTCTCATCACAGTGTCTTACGCCCAGAACTGGAGAGGCAGTACCGCCAAGCGACCTACCGACTTAATCCCAAAACTTCCAGAAAGATCTCAGTCGGCTACACATCTTGAAGTGTTTAACCCAGTTTGGACTTCACGTATCTAAAGTAGGAAACTTCTCCTTTAGAGTCTATCACATCGGCAAGATATCTACGAAGAATCCTTGAACTTAGGAACTTCCACTTATCAAAGATTCGAGATAGACTCTAAGAGAAACCCTAGATTACTCAAGAGAGGAAACTTCTCCTTCAGTTTGACGACAACCGCCTCACAGGGCCGTGATTGAGATTTTGGAGGCCCAGTGCCGAATTTGATTCTGTGCCCTTCCTACAATAAAAACTGCAAATAAAAATTAATTAAAAAGCAAGATAACTTAACAACAGATAAATGAAAATCATAGATGAATTCAAATGTATTGTGAATAAATTAGTTACATGAAAAAAATTCATTTCAAATTCTAAGAATCCGCAATTACTTGTAAACAAAAATTATGTGTTTATTATACCTTAGATTATATATATATTTATAACCACAAATAACACAACGAAGTTTTAAACTCGTATAGATTGTTTGTATTTAATATAATATTGAATATTTGGTTTAGAAATTATTAAACATGACAAAGTATAATTTATTGATGTAAGACAATTAAAAAAGTGTCATAGAGAAGAAATGAGGATTTAGTTAACCATTGTACCACAAAAGGTAGGTTGATAAGAAAAACGAAAATTTGGAGGACAAGGGATTTGAACCCAGGTCCCTAACATGGATAATAAGATGGCTTACCAAGTGAACTAAGGAAAATTAATATACTATTAACACAGCTCTACCTATTTATAGGCTTATTGAAATCTATAAGAGAAGTGGGCCCGTGATAATGGGGGGGCCCAGTGCGACCGCCCTGCCCGCACTGGGCCTTCCACGGGCCTGTCGCCTCACCACCGCCACTAATCACAGTCGGCCTAATATCGCATATAAAAGGCCCCCCACATCGTCCTTCACAGGACACGATCTCTTTACCCGAAAAGATCACAAGAAACTCAGAATTCTCATAACCCCCCCACCTCCAAAAGGATCAATCAATATTCATTCTTTTACTGCAAAGAGCACCCTGACTGGCTCGAGCGTCAGAGCAATTTTCGAACCCTTTGCAGGTTTTTCCCCTCGGGAATAGACGAACAGGAGCTGGAGCATGGGCGAGGAGTAGGAGCGAGGAGTAGGAGCGAGGAGCTGGAATAAAGAGAAGCAGTGCAGGAAGCAAAGCTGGAAGCAGGAACACTAGACTGAATAACACCCAACATAACGGAATAATCATATATAACGGAGGATGTCATGCATCAACTTCATTGTTCAAGCTGATCTAACGGAAGGCCAATTTTTTACATCAGCAATATGTATTTTTTTTTTTTTTTTGGGGATTGGGCCAAAGACCCAAAACCAAACCGCTAATAAAAGGATAGCCCATGCAGAGGAAAAATGAGAGGCAAGTCCACTTAATCAGATATTATGTTGAAAAGACGAAAAAGGGCATAAATTTTTTGGGAAATCACGAAACTACCATCCTTAAAGATTGTACTAAATCTAAAAAAATCTTGAACAAACTGACTTGTGAGTGAACCGTCCCATCTCATCAATTTTCTCTTACCAATTTTTTTCTTTTCTTCCCAAACCCACTTCCTTTACTGTCATTATTGGAAAAGTTTTCCAAAGCTTTCAAAAACCTAGATTTCTTACTCATTTCGCCTGGATCTGGTTGTTTAACTAGTATTCGGTAAGGAATTGCGGGATCTGGTTATTTACAAATCTAAACTTTTCTCCGACGAAATTGATTTTGTTCAGAACGGTGAAGATTTTAGAGTTTGGGTCATTGTGATCTTTTATAACTCTTTCTCTCTCTCTCTCTCTCTGAAATTAGGACATTGTTAACTTTTATTTATCTTTAAATCGAGCTGATAATGTGTGATTTCTTAGAAGAGTTTTTTGAGTAAAACAAACTCATTTGGGTCAAAAAAAATTTAGAGAAAGAAAGACTTATGTAGGTTGTTTATTTATAGTTCAGGAATTTGCTTGATTAAAAAAATCTGAAGGCATCAATTCATCAAACAAGTTCTATTGTTTGTTTATAGTTCAAAAATATCAAAGAAATGAATAGAGCAGTTGGAATCGATTATTCTCCTTGATTTCATTGAATTTGGACAAAATCAAATATGGGATTTCATCATATATGGTAGAAGAAGTTCAAGATGTGCAGATTAGAGAAGTCAGAGAAGAAATCTGATTTTAGGGTTGATAATAAGGAGAAAATATTATGGGTGGGGTTTAAGTCATTTGGAGAAGGTAAAGATGAAAAATTGAAGAACTCGGTTACTTCTAGGTCTATAATGAAATTGTAGATGATTAGAGAGACAACAATGGTTTTGTTATGGACTTCTGTAGTTCAATTAACAACATTGGGTGAATTTTGGCGTCTTAGGGTTTTGAAAGGATTGCCTGCTACAGTTTGCGACAAAGACTACACCTAGAAATTTTAAGGAAATTGATTTGTGTACATGAAATAAATTTTTGTACAAGAAATATGTTTGTATACATGGAAGAAAGTTGAGTACAGGGAAGAATGTTGGATTTAGAGGGGAATCCTCTACTACAACTAGAAATGCGCTTTCAACTAATATGTATACCGAATGTTCCATTTAGGGAGCAAGATATTATGTACTAAGATAGACAAACTTACATTCGTCTGGACTAGAATAATATGTATACCAAATGTACATTTTTTAATTTACTATACATAAGAAATGTTTAGGAAATAGATTTGTGTACGTAAAATTTGATACTACAATCATATTTGTGTACAGTGAACGTAGCCGAGAATTTGGGGGCCTGGTGCGAAATTTTATTCGTTGGCCCTCAATACTATAATTGAGAAATGAAAAAAATCTCAACAAAACAACAAGAAATATTACATCTAATGAGATTAAATTCATATAAAATAACGATTTTAACACAAAATTACCGTATGAAAAAAGTAATTTTCTATCTAATAAGGCAATATAACATATATATATATATATATATATATATATATAATACTATAGGTATTCATCGTTAGAATTATATAGCTGAGTTAGAGAAAGAAACAAACTACACATACGACACATAACATATTAGCACATGAAACATTACAATTAGGCCAATTAATGTCAAATATTAAAGAACGTTGGAGTGTAAGAGTCTTGGAGAGAATATGATGTAGGGTTTGGCGGAAGCGTAAAATTAATAGAACTCTTTGATAAAAACTAAGATTAAACAAAGAATGACTGAAATAATTAAAGTAAAAGATGCAATCAAGGTCGATTTGTATTTGATGATTCAATTCAATGTTTAACAAGACAGACCGGACTTCTCTTATATAGGGATTAGGCTTTCCTAGATAGACTCAAATAAAGAAAGAGGATAACTACTAAAGATACTTTCCTTGATTGCTAAGATACTAATACATAGAAACCCTAAATACCTAAACCTGGAACTATACTAATGTGGCGACTTGGTCGTTACACCCGTTAGCGCTCTGGTCGGGAGGCCCACTATGATGATGGTCGCCATCATACTCCCTCGCTGCGGAACAACTTGCCCCCGAGTTGGCGTTGTCATAAAGCAGATTGTCCGGATAATGCGGATATATCTCGGCGACGTTGAAGGTGTTGGAGAGATTGAACTCTGGCAGAAAATTGATGACAAATGTATTGTCGTTGATTTTGGTGACGATCTTGAAAGGACCAAATTTCTTCTGACCGATTTTCTTGGACATGCCGACTGGAGTTTGTTGCGTGGAAGATTGATGACAAACGCATTGTCGTTGATTTTGGTGAGGATCTTGAAAGGACCCAATTTCTTCGGACCAATTTTCTTGGACATGCCGACTGAAGTTCGTTGCATGGAAAGAAAGACCATAACTAAATCGTCAACTTCAAAATCATTAGAGAAAGTTCTTCCGGAATCTTTCGAAAAAGAAAAGATTGGTGGTACCACGTACAAAGATTTCACCGAGGCAATCCTTAGTTCCCACTTTGCGCCAGAGTTGCCGGAAATTTGAAAAAGACAAAGAAAAACCATAGCACCAACTACAATTCGTAAACCATGATGTGAAGGATCTCGAAAATCAATTGTAGGAAACAAACTTCCAACAAATTTCTACATCTCCCGTCATCTTGTAGTTTCACGAAAAAGACCACAAACGTCACATTCTTTTCAATGGAAAAAGCAACCATAAATATCTTCCAATCTAAAACCTTTTCTGCTTCTTCCCTTTCATTAACGACGTTGACTAACATCCCGCATTCTTCTTTTGAAAGTCTAAGGAATATCGATTATGGTGGTCGAAGGAATATTGGATAAAATTATGTTCGATTCAATTCGAGATTCTACATAGGATAAGTATTCATTCGAGGGCAGAAAAGCATACCTGAAGATACTTTTCTGTTCATCCCAATCGTCTATGAACTCTTCCTTGATTAACGAGTCTCCATTGCATCTCGTTGAATTTTTCAAAGACTCCTGTAGACAAGTGTTATTCAAGAATAAAACCCTTATCTTCATCACGAACCTCTTGGTTTATAAACCAATCCTCCATTTGTTGAATCCAAAAATCTATATGATATTGACAATTAAACATAGGGCTTTTAGAAACGACATTAATTTTGTTTTGATCTTTTCGATCAACAGAGTTGTTGTGCATCTCTAAAAGGATCCCAACCTAAACGTGGAAGATTTTTTCGACATTCACGATAAAAGGTATCTAAAAACAATTATCTATTCCCAGACTCTCGAGGCTCTGAATACCAGCTGATGTAGGGTTTGACGGAAGCGTAAAATTAATAGAACTCATTGATAAAAACTAAGATTACACAAAGAATACAGGAAGAATAAATGAAATAATTAAAGTAAAAGATGCAATCAAGGTTGATTTGTATTTGATGATTCATTTAATGCTTAACCAGACATGTCAGACTTCTCTTATATAGAGATTAGACTTTCCTAGATAGACTCAAATAAAGAAAGAAGATAACTACTAAAGATACTTTCCTTGATTGCTAAGATACTAAAACATAGAAACCCTATATTCCTAAACCTGGAACTATACTAATGTGGCGACTTGGCCGTTAGACCCGTTAGCGCTCTAGCCGAGAGGCCCACTATGATGATGGCTGCCATCAGAATATTAGAGCGAAAGTACAACAATACCTATTGCATTAAAAAAAAAGTAGAGATATGGAACTAAAAAGGAACCGCATGAAACTTAAATGGTGAGATTACTAATTTAAATACTCTTCTTCCACTTTTTTTTATTGAGATACTCTTTTTCCATAATAGTAGTCTGTTTTTTTTATCTTCCCTTGTTGACCTTAAAATTTTAAAATCCTACAAGGATTCAGGTAATTTGTTCCGAAAGTTCATAAAATACTGTATGTTTCAATTTCACCCATCTAGCATTTAATGCGTAATCAGTGCCTACTCTAGGGAAGGCAAAAAAATTAGAAGCAGGTTCATGGAGTCAGAGACGGAACCTAAAAGATGGGAACAACCCTGAGAATTTTAGAATTTACACTTCGTGCCATTGAAAAGTGCCAGGAAAATCTGACAGTTTCTGAAAAAGAATCTCACGCCTCTCCCACCAGAATCTTATATTTTCCACGAATTCACGGAATTGTGATTGCAAAATTTACCGACTTGTCATTTACAAACTTTATCTCTCTACTCTTTTACTTTCTGTCTCTAATTTTCTTTCCAGGTTTTCCTTTTTCCAGATTTATACTTTCCTCATTTTTGGTAGTTTCTCATTGATTTGTTGCATGATTACCCCGTTGATTTGCTTTCTTGTTTACCAAGAACAAAAGATAATCTTTTACACAATTTTTAGTGAAATGGTTTCATAATTCTCTCCATATATTTTTTCTTTTTAAACAGATTTTCTCTCTCCAATCGTAACTACTTTCCTTCTCTCAACGATATTTTCTTTTTTTTTTCGAATGAAAATGTATAGGATATTTAGTTGTTTACTGGACATTTTTTAACGTACTGGGCATTTTGTTATGTACTGGACACTTTTTGAATAGAAAGTATATGAAATTAGAGGGAAACTAAATATAATAAACCATATTCAAAAAATTTCATAAAACATAACATATCTAAGAAATTGTAGATTTTATTCACACATCTCTTAATTAGAACACAAATAATAACATATCATAAATAACACAACTCTTAATTAAGAAACCTTAGATCTTGATTTTAGGATTTTAAGATCTATGAATCCAGAAAAATCAAATATTTCATTCAGAAATCTCTTAATAAGATCTTAAGCATACGAAACCGATCATAAATCATCAACGATCCTTGATCTTCAGAACCATATGAAGTCGATCTTTGATTTTCTTTTAGAGAGATAAAAAACCAAATATATCTATCTTGAAAAATAAAAATTAAAGAAAACTATTAAACCTGAAAAAGAAGAACCAAAAACTTTTAGATGTTTAAGACCTTTGGATGTATAAATAAGAAGGAATAAGGAACTGAAACAAACTAATGGGTGGGATCGCAAAATTTCGGCCAAATTTCGGTCAAAATTGTGAAAAAAATTGTGCCACAAATCAAAATTTGAGAGAGAAAAAGATGAAGAAGATAAGATTTGAATGTTTTAGAGAAGGAAAATATCTCAGATTTAGCAGAAATTTCAGATTTTTTGGGTTCTTGATCTAATTTTGTTCTGATGATTGGATGGGAATTTAATGTTCTTGCTGTTACCGTGTCAGATTGTCAGAAATGCTGGAAATGTCTCGTCCAAGGGCAAGAGAGGAAGAAAAAACAGGAAAAGTTGTACTTTCCCTGACATTTGGACATGTTTCGAATTTTTTGTCTTCCCTGGATTGGGTTTGAATTCCCCCTCCATTTTTTGGACCTCCAGCTCATTTTTTGAAAAAGAATTAGGGCTAGAAAAGCTTTTATGGCGGTAGAAATTGAAAGTTAGATCATGTTAGAATAGGTTTTTTTATTGTGGGCCCCACCATGTACTGTTGGTATTAAATTTCCTTCCGAACGGATACAACAACAAGAGTGGCGCATGGCTTTGAGGATTTTACGAAGGTCTTAGTGGGTTTTTTATTACCGAACTTTTGTATTGACTGGATTTTTGTTTTTTCATTTTTTTTCATAGAGGTGCCTTTAGTTAATTGAAATTTAGGGCCCTTTCACAAATTGAGGCCCAAAGAAGCCGCTTTGTCTGCTTTGGGCCTGGGCCGCCCCTGGATCGAGCTCATACCTTACTGTATGAGATCGAGGTCATTGAATCAGATCTCTTTCCTATTTCATACATCTAGCATTTAATGCATAACACTGCAAAAAGGAATCGCATGAAACATAAATGGTGGGATTACTGATTTAAATACACTTTTTTCATTTGTTTTTTGTCGAAATACATTTTTATCATATCAGTAGTCTAATTTTTCTATCTTCTCATTTTGATGTTAAACTTTTACTTAAAATTTTAAAATCCTAGAAGGATCCAGGTAATATGTATACCAAATGTACATTTTTTAATTTACTATACATAAGAAATGTTTAGGAAATGAATTTTTGTACAGGAAATTTGATACTACAACCATATTTGTGTACAGTGGCGTGGCCGAGAATTTGAGTGTCCGATGGGAAATTTTAATCATGAGTCCTCCATACTATAATTGAGAAATGAAAAAATCTGAACAAAACAACAAGAAATATTACATCTAATGAGATTAAAATCATACAAAATAACAATTTTAACACAAAATTACAGTATGAAAAAAGTAATATTAACTATCTAATAAGACAATATAACATATATATAATATTACAGGTATTCATCGGGAAAATGATATTGGTGAATTAGTGAGAGAAACAAACTATACACATAACACATATAGTATTAGTACATGACACATAACACATAATTAACACATGACACATTTGAATTAGGTTAATTAATGTCAAATATTAAAAATGTTTTTAGAATTGATCCAAGTTAAAGAACATTGGAGTGTAAGAGTCTTGGAGAAAATAAGAGAGAGAAAGTACAACAGTACCTATTGCATTAAAAAAAAGTAGAGAGATAACAAAAGTTAGAGAGAGAAATCAATACTACGAAGGTACTATATATATTCCCTTCTTGTTACTCAGTAAATATTTTTGGTTAATTGACCAAAAGATAATATTTGGGGCCTGGATAAAGTGGGGGCCTAGTGTGGTGGCACCAGACGCACCCCTTTACCCACACCCCCTGAAGACCATAGTTCGAATCTTATTATTTTAAGACTTTTATCTTTGGGTTGTGGACATAATTTGGTGGTATTGAGCAGATGTTGGAAAAACATTTTGGTGTTGATTCTTTACAAATGCAGAATTTGGGGTTCGCGTATGAAGAAGGTTAATCCTCTCAATCCGTCATCACCACCATCCATGCCTGCAACTCTTCTACGGGTGGTGTTCCTCTTCGAGACTACGATGACAACTCTGATACCTCTCTCAAGTTGGGGTAGGTTCACACATCATTACCTTATCTGGTTAGGGAGGTGTATGAAGCTAATGCAGAGATGATTTTATAGGATGACGGGTTTGTAGTCTAATTTATGTTGGTTACCCTTTTAGCTGAAAATGGAAGCAGTAAAAGTGATTGTATGAACAAGACACAGTGGCGTGACCGAGAATTTGGGGGTCCGGTGCGAAATTTTAATCGCGGACCCTCCATACTATAATTGAGAAATGAAAAAAATCACAACAAAACAACAATAAATACTACATATAATGAGATTAAAATCATATAAAATAACGATTTTAACACAAAATTACCATATGAAAAACGTAATTTTAATTATCTAATGTGATAATATAACATATATATAATATTATAGGTATTCATCGCTAGAATTATATAGGTGAGTTAGAGAGAGAACGAACTACACACATGAAACATACCACATTAACACATATCACATTAACATATGACACATTATAACTAGGCCAATTAATGTCAAATAATAAAAATGTTTTTAGGATTGACCCAAGTTAAAGAACGTTGAGTGTAAGAATTTTGGAGAAAATAAGAGAGAGAAGAAGTACAACAACATCTATTGCATTAAAAAGAGAGAGAATAAAGTAGAGAGAGAACAAAAGTTAAAGGTACTATATATTCCCTTCTTATTACTCAATAATTTTTTTTAGTTATAACTATTGACCGACAGATAATATTTGGGGTCTGGATAAACTAGGGTCCAAAGTGATGGCACCGGAGAGACACCCCTTTACCCACGCTCCTGTTTGTGTAACATATTTGTATTACATTCTAGCTGCTCCTACTACAATCAGAACTGTTCAGGAAATATGTTTGTGTACAGGAAATATGTTTGTGTAAAGGGAAGAAAGTTGTGAACATGGAAGAAAGTTGGGTTTAGAGAAGATTCTTCTACTACAACCCGAAATGCACTTTCAAATAATATGTATACCAAATGTTCCAGAACAAGATACTATGTACTAAGAAAGACTTACACCATTATGTGTCCCAGACGCTTAAATTTAGGCACCCTACATTACAAGACTTATACCATTATGTGTCCTAGACACTTAAAAATGCAGAGTACAATTTTCTGCTTACCAGAAACCGAGTAGTTTACGGTTCATTGGTGTGTGTCAGGCAAATATTTAAACTAACTTAACATACTCGTAAAACAGATACTAAACACCATTAAAGCTACAGTTTTACTCTATCGTATCCGATCAGGTTGAATCCTTCTTGTTGTTGGTCCACAAGCATCAGACGAGGTAGAAATGGAAAATTCTCGGTGCATCCTGCAAAGACAATGTCAAATTATATGTTACTAAAACAAATAAAACATTTGTATGTATAGACCACCTTTATGTTTACCAGAAGCTGAATAGTTTACGGTTCATCGGTGTGTGACAAATAGATAAATTGATGTAGATTGTTGCGGAAGCATAAAAGTAATGGAATCCACCATTATAACAATGATAAAATACGTAAATAAACTGATAAAATACGTAAATAAACTGATAAAATAAAGAACAAAACGATAAACCTGATTAATAATAAACTCGATTGATAATATTCTCTGATCTGAATGACCAAGACAAACTGGACTTCCTTTTATAGGAATTAAGACACTTCTAGATAGACTCAAACTAGGATTCCTAAATATCAAAGATACTCAAACATAGAAACTTCTAAACCTGAAACTCTCAAATCTAACCCTAATAGACTCGGTCGTGAGGCCCAATGACTTGAACGTGAGGCCCATGATGATGGCCTCCATCATACTCCCCGTCCGAGAACGAACTTGCCCTCAAGTGAGACTTAACAATGCGATCCTTAATTCCCACTTTGCACGAAAGTTGGCGAAAATCTGAAGAAGACAATGATGGACCAAATCAATGACATAATCTCATATTGCAAAGAATCTCGCAAAAACAAATGTAGGAAAGAAACTTCTAACAAATTGCGACATCTCCCGTCGTCTTTTAGTTTGATGAAGAAGACCACGAACACCACATAATTCACTATGGAAAAATTAACTATGAATTTCATCATCCACTTCATCACTTTCTCTGTTTCGTCCTTCTCAATAATAACTTGAATAATCTTCCCTCGTTCATCTTCGTGAAGTTTATAAACTCTAAGAAACCTAATATCGAACAGGTGATAGGCATCAACTTCTACACCTTTGTTCATTGTTTCTTTGAGAAAAGAAACTCCTACAAGAGGGAGCATGAACTTCTTGGTACTAATATCTCGTGAAGGAAAATCACTTTCATCTTGTTCCTCGGTCATTGATAGAATTTTGTTCCGTTTGTCAAGAACTTCTTCAATATCATCGATCCCGGTGACCAAAGTAACGTTGGAGAACTGTCTACTTGATTCAATCATTGTTTCAGCATATGACAAATATTCACCCAAGGGTAGAAAAACATACCTGAAGATACTTTTCAATGTCGTCCAATCGTCTATGAATTTTTTTCCTTCGTCAATGAGTCTCCATTGCATTGCATTGAATTGTTCATAGATTCTTTCGGACATATGTTGTTCCACGACAAAAACCTTATCTTCGACATGTACATCTTGATTTATGAACCAATCCTCCATCTGTTGAATCCAAAAATCTATATGATATTGACCGTCGAAGAGAAGAATTTTGGAAACATTATTAATTTTTTCTTGATCTTTTCGATCAACGTAGAATTATTTAGAATCTCGAAAGGGATCCCAACCTAAACGTGGAAAAAATTTCCAGCATTCAAGGAGAGATGTATCCATGAAAAAAAAATTCATATGTTCCCAGATTCTTCAGGCTCTGAATACCAGCTGATGTAGATTGTTGCGGAAGCGTAAAAGTAATGGAATCCACCATTATAACAATGATAAAATACGTAAATAAACTGATGAAATACGTAAATAAACTGATAAAATAAAGAACAAAGCGATAAACCTGATTAATAATAAACTCGATTGATAATATTCTCTGATCTGAATGACCAAGACAAACTGGACTTCCTTTTATAGGAATTAAGACACTTCTAGATAGACTCAAACTAGGATTCCTAAATATCAAAGATACTCAAACATAGAAACTTCTAAACTTGAAACTCTCAAATCTAACCCTAATAGACTCGGTCGTGAGGCCCATGATGATGGCCTCCATCATAAATAGTAAGCAATCATAAAAAATCGTGATTTATGTCTCACCAATGAGGGTGTCTTCAAGCAATGTTCCCAGATACTTCTGATGTATATATATATATATATATATATATATATATGTATGTATAGACCACCTTTATGTTTACCTATATATATATATATATATATATATATATATATATATATATATATATATATATATATATATAGACCACCTTCTGGTAAACATAAAGGTGGTCTATACATACTTCTGATGTATACATATATATATATATATATATATATATATATATATATATATATCGATTGAATCCTCTCGAAACAAATATATGTACACACTGCATATTGTTACAAACTTGTTATGCATATGAGAATGTTAGAACTAAAAGTCGCGGAAGCTATCGAACCTATCCTAGAAATTGATCCGATTATGAAGATTAATCGAAAAGCTAAGCCAAAATCAAATATGCGAACAGAATTTAACGAGGTTCGGCTTTAAAGCCTACGTCCTCGGGCGAACAAGAAATCTTTATTGAAGGATAGATGAAGACGACTCACACAACCCGCAAGTTCGTCCCAAGATGGTACCGTATAGTAATAACCTTCTATACTAAATCTTCGACGACCGAGAAATTTAACACCGCTCAAAACTATGAACAAAAAATTTCTCTCTCACTTGCTCTCTCTCTTTAGCTCTCTCTAAAGAAGAGTTGTTGTTGCTTGTGTTGATGTTTTTAATAAAACACTCAAGCCCCTATTTATAATTATATAAGCCGACTTCAATTTGGGAATTAGGAAATTGGTTTTAGGCATTGGTTTCTAAATCTTTTAGAAACCATCACAAACTGCCAAAGTGAAACCGCCTATTGCCAATCCAAACCGCCTCTAACAAATTGAAACCAACCGCCTCTTACAATTCTCCACCTCGTACACAATTTGATATACTTCAAATTTTGGACGAACACCAGGATACTCCTTGTAAGATATATCTGCTTCTTGTAACTTCTTCCGACTGCACCATATGACCATGGTTGCCTACGTACCCTTTTACAGGATCAAGCCTACCGTAGTTCTACCAATCCTTCACATAAAGTTTATCTTGTCGACATTACGCCCTTTCGGGCAACTTAACACGAGCCGATTTGCAGCAATTCCAGACAATGTTGAAACTTGCTACACGTCACCACTTTAGTCAACATGTCCGCGGGATTCTCATCTGTGTGAACCTTCATGAGAGAAACATCACCTTCTTCTATGACATCTCGTACAAAGTGATACCTGACATCGATATGCTTAGTGCGAGCATGGTGAACCTGATTCTTCGCCAAGTGGATCGCACTTTGACTATCACACCATACATCCACGCACTCTTGCTTAATCCCTAGATCATCCAGAAGACCCCACAACCACAATGCTTCCTTCACACCCTCGGCCATAGCCATATACTCGGCCTCCGTAGTAGATAACGCAACTGTAGATTGTAACATCGATCGCCAACTAACTGGAGCACCATGTACCTTAAATACATAACCAGTAGTAGATCGTCTTCTATCTAGATCGCCAGCATAATCCGAGTCAACATAACCGCTTACCTGACATGTGTCTCCACCAAAGCACAAACCCGTATCAACGGTACCCTTCAAGTACCTCAAGACCCACTTCACAGCTTCCCAATGTGTCTTCCCCGGGTTTGCCATAAACCTACTAACCACACTGACCGCTTGTGAAATATCCAGACGAGTACACACCATAGCGTACATCAAACTGCCAACTGCACTAGCATACGGTACACGATCCATATGATCCTTCTCCACCGTAGTAGTGGGAGATTGTTTTCCCGAGAGCCTGAAGTGTGGTGCCAAAGGTGTTGACACCGCCTTCGCATTCTGCATCCCGAATCGAGAAACTACTCGTTCGATGTAACCTTTCTGATTCAAGTACAGTTTCTTACTTGACCGCTCTCTCTTAATCTCCATTCCCAGTATCTTCTTTGCAGCGCCCATGTCTTTCATCTCAAACTCTTGACTGAGTTGAGATTTCAACTTATCTATCTCCACCATGCTTCGAGAAGCAATAAGCATGTCATCCACATACAAAAGGAGATAAATAAAGTCACCTTCGCAAAGTTTCTTGATGTATACACAACAATCATAGTCAATTTTGCGAAAACCATGCTTTAGCATGAAAAAATCAAATCGTTTGTACCATTGGCGAGGGGATTGTTTCAATTCGTAAAGAGACTTCCTCAAACGACATACTTGATTTTCTTTACCCTCAACCTTGTATCCCTCAGGTTGAGCCATATAAATTTCTTCTTCCAAATCTCCGTGCAAGAAGGCGGTTTTAACATCGAGTTGTTCCAGCTCAAGATCCCTGTGAGCAACAATACTCAATAGCACCCGAATAGAAGTATGTTTCACGACCGGTGAGAAAATCTCATTGTAGTCGACCCCTTCTTTCTGTGCATAACCCTTGGCCACTAGTCTTGCCTTATACCTTGTACCCTTGATCTCGGAAGAATCCTCTTTCTTCTTGTACACCCATTTACAACCAATAACAGACTTACCTTCGGGCAATGGGACAACCTCCCATGTCTGGTTCTTGTGAAGAGACTCCATCTCTTCTTGCATAGCAACCAACCAACTCTCTCTTTCTGCCGCGGCAATAGCTTGTTTGAAGGTGACCGGCTCGTCGTCTTCCACCGAGAGTGCATATTCAACCAGATTTGCCTGCCCATAATGCCTAAGAGGTTTGTCTGACCCTAACCTCTGTACCGGCTTATATAACCGTTTCGGCCTAGTGTGTACCGAAACATCCTGCTGTTGTTGTTGTAAAACTTGTGTACCTTCCCCTTGAACCTCCTCATGATCGGGTTCATCAATTTCCTCATCCTGAGTATTATCCTGATGCTCCACCTGATCATGATTCCTAGAAACCCGTTGGTCTTCGGCTTCTACTTCCACTACTTGAGCTTTAGTAGACCCAACATCACCACAACTAGGCACCGTAGCTTTCGCCATAGCTACAATAGATGACTCATCAAACACCACATCTCTGCTGATTACAAACTTCTTGTCTTCCGTACACCATAGCCGATAACCCTTGACTCCTGTAGCATATCCTAAGAAAATTGCCTTCTTTGCTCTATTGTCAAGTTTGTTACCTTTAACATGGTAATAGGCCGTACAACCGAAAACCCTAAGTCTCCCGTAATCTGCATGTTCACCTGACCACACCTCGTAAGGTATGCCGCCATCTAAAGAAGAATGTGGAGACCTGTTCACAATATAACAAGCTGTAGCAACAGATTCTGCGCACCATTCTACGCCTAATCCCGAATTGGAGCGCATACATCTAGCCTTCTCAAGTAGTGTACGGTTCAATCTCTCTGCGACTCCATTCTGCTGAGGTGTGTTTACTACTGTCCAGTGCCTCACAATGCCTTCCTGATAACAAAACTCCTTGAATGCCCCATCCGTGTACTCGGTCCCATTATCCGACCTTAACGTCTTCAGCTTTCGACCAGTTTTGTTCTCAACCATTGCTTTCCACACCAGGAACGTGTTGAATACCTCATTCTTATGCTTCAGAAAATAAAGCCAGACAAATCTCGAATGATCATCAACGAATGTAACAAAATACCTGGAACCACCCTTGGAAGGTAACTTTGCCGGTCCCCAGACATCGGTATGTACGTAGTCTAATACCTCTTTGCTCCTGTGCTTGCTTGTAGAGAACGTCACCCTGTGTGCCTTCCCGAACACACAATGCTCACAAAACTCCATGCAAGGCTTCTTCATGTCCTTCAACAAGCCTTTCCCGCACATCAAAGATAGACCATTTTCTGACATATGCCCAAGGCGCATATGCCAAAGCCTCGTACTAGCCGTTGGATCCCTTCCACTGATTCCTACTGCTACATCTCCCGTAATTGTTGTCCCCAAAAGTTTGTATAAATTACCGTAACGAGTACCTCTCATTACCACCAAAGAACCCTTAACGACTTTTATGGAGCCATTCTCTATAATTATCTTACAGCCGTTCCGCTCCAACACACCAAGGGAAATTAGATTTTTTCGCAAATCGGGTATGTGTCTTACGTCCGTCAATGTTCTCACCACTCCATCGTGCATCTTGATCCGTATTGTTCCGAGTCCCATAGTTTTACATATACTATCATCACCCAGTATAACTGTACCACCATCTATACTCCTATAGGTAGTAAACCACTCCCTATTTGGGCACATATGGTGTGACGCCCCTGAATCAAGCATCCACTTATCGAAGATCTTCTCAGACACCTCTGTCACCGAGAAACATTCGTCAGCCTCTTCTGACACATATCCCGCCTCTTGCATCTCTTGTTTTTCCTTGTAGCCTTCGTTCTTTTGCTTCAACTTTCTCTTTGGACAAGCCGCTTTAAAGTGTCCAAGCTCACCACAACTAAAGCACGTTTTCTTGAAAGAGCCTCTAGATTTGGATCTAGATTTCCCGCCCTTTCCCTTTCCCCTTTCATTACTCCTCCCCCTCGTTACAAACAACTCTTGTGCTTGTTCTTTGTCTACTCCACCCGACGCCATACTGCTAGTAGCAACCTTACGAAGGTCATCCGCTAATAGCGAATTTCTCGTCTCTTCCATGCTTAGACTATCACCAACAAGCATCAAAGTTTGAACAAGGTTCTCATAGGATTTAGGCAATGAAAGTAACAATATGAGGGCTTGGTCCTCATCCTCAACCTTAACATCAATATCCTTCAAATCTCAGATAATCCTGTCAAACCTATTCACATATTCCTGAATAGAAGAACCCTCTTCCATTCTACATGTGAATAATTTGGATTTTAAGTAGACCCGATTCGTTAAAGTTTTCGTCATGAAACTGCTTTCTAGCTTTAACCACACACCCGCCGCCGTTGTTTCTCCGTCTACTAGGAACGCCACGTCCCTCTCAAGACACAACATAATGGTAGCCCGTGCTTCGAGATCTAACTCCTCCCAATCCTCATCTGACATATCTCCTGGTTTCTTTCCCGTCAACGTCTTGTGTAATTTCTGCGAGATTAACAGATTCTTCATCTGCATCCGCCAATAAGAAAAATCGTTTTTCCCATTGAACTTCTCTATCTCATATTTCCCTGATTTGACCGTACCACTTCTCGATCCCATCTTCTCTTCGTTCAATTTCAACAAGGCTCTGGTACCAATTGTTATAACTAAAAGTCGCGGAAGCTATCGAACCTATCCTAGAAATTGATCCGATTATGAAGATTAATCGAAAAGCTAAGCCAAAATCAAATATGCGAACAGAATTTAACGAGGTTCGGCTTTAAAGCCTACGTCCTCGGGCGAACAAGAAATCTTTATTGAAGGATAGATGAAGACGACTCACACAACCCGCAAGTTCGTCCCAAGATGGTACCGTATAGTAATAACCTTCTATACTAAATCTTCGACGACCGAGAAATTTAACACCGCTCAAAACTATGAACAAAAAATTTCTCTCTCACTTGCTCTCTCTCTTTAGCTCTCTCTAAAGAAGAGTTGTTGTTGCTTGTGTTGATGTTTTTAACAAAACACTCAAGCCCCTATTTATAATTATATAAGCCGACTTCAATTTGGGAATTAGGAAATTGGTTTTAGGCATTGGTTTCTAAATCTTTTAGAAACCATCACAAACTGCCAAAGTGAAACCGCCTATTGCCAATCCAAACCGCCTCTAACAAATTGAAACCAACCGCCTCTTACAGAGAAGGTATACCTATAGTAAACAAAACAGGCTAGGATTAAGAAATACATACATTGGTGATGCATAATCTGAGTAGACATGAAAGAAATATATATTTATCTAAAAGAACAATGAAAGAAAAGTTTATTTATAAAAATAAAAATTATGGTCTCAAATAAAATATCAATATTGTTTTTTTTTTTTTTTTTTTTTGAGGGTAAATGTTTAATAAACCAAATGTAATACATCTCTTGAAACAGAGTATTAAAAGTTAACCTTAATGGGTCAAACCACAAACAAATCAAATGTAGGGACTAAACTCCACTCGCCAAAGAATGAGCCAGCTGGTTGCAGTAACGTGGAGTGAATGAAATGTGGACATGGCGGTTTGTGAGTCTCCCACGCAAGTCCTCAATCTCAGCCGTTAAACGCCAAGGTGTCTCCAGGCCGTCGATGGATAAGAGATCCACCAAAACCCTACTGTCCCCCTCCAATATAAACTCCTCTAACCCTAGATCGTCGGCCAAATCTACTCCCAACCGAAACCCTATTAGCTCGCTGTGAAGTGCCGATTTTGGTCTGAATCTCATCTTCTTTGTCCCAATGATTACTCCACTCGAGTCTCTAGCAACCGAAGCTGCTGATGCTCTAGTTTCCATGAACGAGCCATCACAATTTATTTTAATCTTACCTGTAGCTGGAGGGTTCCAATTTTCTGTTCCAGAAGTTAGAGAAAATGATGAGGGATTTGATTGAAAGAGAGATGGAACATACCTGAGTGCCTCTTTCGTATTCCACCAACAGCGACTGAGATCTACTTCTTGATGACGAAAGTGTTTGTTATTCCTCATCTTCCAATATTCCCATATGAGATAAGTGTAAATGAACCAATTACTCCTGTTTTCTTTATCAAGTAGAAGTCTAGCAAGATTTCTAATGACCTCTTCGCCCATATGTTGCAGATCCGAGATCCCTGTTTGTAGTAACAGTTGGTTGAATGTAGGACAAGCCCCGAAAAGGTGATTCAATGTTTCTGGGTCTCCTGAGTTGCATAACAGACAATCTTGAGGTATACTTTGAACCCTTTTTCCTATGTTGGTAAGAGTGGCTATTCCATTATGAACGATTTTCCAAATAAATTGATGAATATTAGGGTTCATTTCTTTAATTTTCCAGAATTCCTTCCATGGAAAATCAATAGCCTCTTGACTTAAAATAGGGAAAGTATTAATCTCTGTATAATAAGACTTAGTGTTGAATTTCCCATTCTCATTTTGGCACCATATTAGTTTATCCCTTCTCGTGCTGTGAGGAATAGTAATTTCTTGGATAGCCTGCACAGTTTCTTGATTAAAGTAAGTGGTTAGAAGATCATGATTCCAACTATTATTCTCTGTGTTTATCAAATCTGCCACCCAGAATACATTATTTGGTAATTCATTTATGATAATGGGGATTTTGTTCACCAAGTTTGGGATCCAAGGGTCTGTTTTTATTTTAACCCTTGTTCCATCTCCTATTTGCCATAAAACATTTCGTCTCATGGTGGGTTTAGTGTGTTGAATCGATTTCCAGAGAGGGGATGTCGAAGATGGACTATCCGTAGTCCAAAAGTCATCATTTTTAAAATATTTCGATTTTAGAAGTTTAACCCAAACTGCATTTGCATTTGTTAAGAGTCTCCAAGTCAATTTTGCCACTAAAGACTCATTGGCTAATTGGAGATTCCTAATACCTAATCCACCTTTATGCTTTGGAGAACAAATAATCTCCCATCTAATGAAGTGCATTTTAGTAATGTCATTAGAATGACCCCACCAAAAACTTCTCTCTGCCTTGCTTAGTCTGTTAATGATATGCTTAGGAAGTATTTGATAGCCGAAAGGGTATGTGCAATATGATGACAAAACTGATTTGATAAGGACAGTCTTACCTGTTTGTGTTATGAATTTTTCCTTCCAACCTGCAAGACTCTTATCAAATTTATCTACTAACCATTGATGACTATTTATTCTGTTACCTGGCTTGAGGATTAATGCTCCAAGGTACTTAGCCTGATCTGTCATTAGAGGAGCATTTAGTTGGGAGATGAAAGCTGATTTGATATTATCTTGGACTCCTTTGCTAAAGAACAGAGATGATTTGGTGAAGTTAACTTTTTGGCCCGAGAAATCTGCATAAACTTGCATCATATGTAATATTGAATCTAAATTATGTAAGTTAGCTCTCCCGAAGATAATGAGGTCGTCAGCAAACAGCAAATGTGTAATGCTAGGGCTGGACCGATTTATCCTATAACCTGTAAACTGATTATTGATTTCATAATGAGAAATAAGGAGAGAGAGAGACTGCGAGGTAAGGATAAACAGGTAGGGGGACAAGGGGCATCCTTGCCTCAGGCCTCTAGTGGCCTGAAAATCCCCCACTAAATTTCCGTTCAATTTTATATTAAACCTAGCAGTAGTAACACATGACATAATAAGATCTAAGAGGCGGCCAGAAAAACCCGTGGCAATAAGTACTTTTTTAAGAAAACCCCAATTTACTCTGTCATAAGCTTTCGCCATATCCATTTTAAGGGCGAAAGCTCCATTCATAGCTTTGGATTGACTCATAGAGTGTAATAATTCCTGAGTAATTACGATGTTATCCAAAATCTGACGGTTGGGTACAAATGCGTTCTGGGTCCACATTATTGATTCCTCTAAGCAAGGTCGAATTCTATTTGCTATCAATTTAGTGATGAACTTATAAATCGAGTTGCAAAGGGAAATCGGCCTATAGTCTGAGGCCAAACTCGGGTGTTGACACTTGGGGATCAAAGCCAAAGTTGTAAGGTTTAGAGAAGGATCGATGGAACCTGTTTGGAATGCCGATTGGATATATTGAGTAAGTTCGTCCCCTATGATGTCCCAATGTCGCTGGAAAATAAAGTTTGGTAAACCATCTGGCCCCGGGCTTTTTATTGATCCCATCTCCATCACAACATCTTTGATCTCCTCCTTTGTTGGCACCCTCGAGAAGTGGTCCTGATTATAATCCGAGATGACCTTATAAGCATTTAAAATCTCGATTGGCGGATGTCGTACTGGCTCCTCCTGAAATATGTTCTGAAAATGCCCAATAATCTCCTTTGCAATGTCTTCTTCTTTTGTTACTGTCTGCCCCGAATTTGTTTTTATCTGATGGATATAATTTTTCTGTTTTCTAATTGATGCCGCGAGATGGAATGCTTTTGTATTTCTATCTCCGTTTTTAACCCAGTTCGATCGTGCTCTCTGTTCCGCCTTAGTCCGTTGGACTTCCTCCAAGTAGATGATTTGTTCCTGAATAGAGCTTTCAAATGATAGAGAAGAGTCAGTAGGATTAATTGCTTGAATATCCGACAGTCTCTTCCTTAAGATGGCTAGTCTATTTTTAATTAACCCAAACGCCCTTTTACTCCAGAGTTGTATGGAGTTCTTGATAAGTTGAAACTTGTCCATGAGGTTACCTTCTGCTTTATCCCATTCTGTTGAAAAAATAGAATCATAGTCATCATGTTTAGTCCAAAAAAGTTCATACTTTGAGATTGTCTTCATGATTTGTCCCTGAACCTTTAATTTCAAAAGTATAGGGGCATGGTCACTGTTATATCTTGGAAGGTGAAATACTCCGGAATCCGGGAAATCGAGTAACCAATTTGAATCACAAAGTACTCTGTCGAGACGTTCTCTTGTTAAATGATGAATCGATTTACTATTTGTCCAGGTAAATCCAGGACCATTGTATCCTAAGTCAACCAGATTTGCATCCCTAACAAACTTCTGAAATTGCGACATGAACGGAATGTTTGAGGAACCCCCGCTCTTTTCCGATCTATTAGTGATAGCATTCAGATCTCCTATACAACAAAAGGAATTATTAATAGATCTGATTTTATTTAAAATATCATTCCAAAAACATGCTCTGTCCTGAACCCTTGGAGGACCATAAATACATAACATATCCCAAGGGTTTGGACTAATAGAGTTAGTAATAGTTATATGAATATAATTCGTAGAGTGTGAGTTTACTATAACATCCAAGTCGGACGACCAATGTAATAATAAACCACCACTACGACCACAAGACGGTACATAAAAATATTTAATTAGATTAAATTTACTGAAACAAGGTAAAGGACTATAATCAGTAATTCTTGTCTCAGAGAGGAAAACCAGTGAAGGCCGGATTGCTCCTAGGAACTGTGATAAAGTTTCTCTTGTCGGGGTGTTCCCTAAACCCCGACAATTCCAGGCTAAAGTATTCATAATTCAGGCGGCATTTGGGTTGCCGTGACCCTTCCTTCCACATCGGACTGTGAAGTTGATCGAGTTGTCTTTTTGAATTGTTTTCGGACCCGAACATCTGCCAACGGTATATCATCCTCCAGGGAATCTACTACATTTGTGCTTCCTTTCCCACTTGAATCATGTCGGTCTTCTGGGGTGGCAAATAGTGTGTTCGAATATACTGCCTTTATTCCTTTCGAGGTCTGGATCTTGCTTCTTTTGACCTGACAAAGACTAGATATCAAAGTACCATAATTAGCACGTATATTTGGATTTTTGGCACAAACCGTTTCAACTAGATTATCACAATCATTATCTAAGTTCATTTCATTAAATTTAGGAATTAATTCATGCCCGAAGGATCCCAATTCCTTTAGGGGATTCTTGATAGTGAAAGGGACTTTAAAAGTTTCCGGGTATTTAGGAATCATCTCCTTCAGGATACGGGTTCTAACTGCCTCAGTCAAATTTTGTTTGAGGAGATCCCCAAAGGCCAAAATAGTAGGGCAGAATTTCATATTATGGCCAATAAATCCACAATATATGCAGAACCTAGGGAGTTTTTCAACCCTAATTTCCACCGAGACAAGTTTTGTATTTGAGAGTTTAAGATTCACTCTCTGGGTCAATGCTTTATTAATGCACAAATTAATCCTAACTCGCCCAAAGAGGCTCCATTTAATGGCATCATCCGGTGTTGTCGGAATATACACTCCCAAAGTTCCGGCTAAACGGTTGACAATAGTACTGTTAAGATGGCTAGGCGGTATTCCGTGGAATTGTACCCAAAACCACACAAAATCAAAAGAATGATCCATAGGAGACAGTTCCGAAACACATTGTTGAAGAACTATAAGTTCGTCTTGGACTATCCATGGAGAACTATCCGTTGCAATTTCCAATTCTGTTGCCGTTTGGAATTTGATGAGAAATAAGTTATCTTTGACTTCCGAAATTGTATATTTATTTGGTCCATGAATAATTCTCGAAAGTCTGTACATTGCCTGGCCAATATCAATCTTTTTTGGACTTTGAAACCAAAGCACCCCTTGTTTAATGAGATCTGCTAATCCCACTTGATTATCCCCTCCATCGACAGTTATAGGAGAGACTTCCTCTGTTGTAAGTGCCTCGAATTGTTGAATAATTTGGTTCTCTGTAGGATCCATAACTAAACTTCAAACAGAACAGTGATTTGAAAACAAAAAAGAGACTGAATCTCGACTATTAAGACTCCTTTAGAGCGACGAATGAGAGGATTAAGGATTTCTTAATGAAATCCAAATCGAGCAGTTTGACTTTAAGAGGCGGAGAACCGCCCGTAACTGAATGTGATTAGAGAATAACCGACTAATTTAAAAATAACTGACTGCAAAAAAGGAGGGATCCTCCTAAATCGGTGGTGCCGATGAAAACTACTGATCTAAGAAGCCTATCTCCGCCCGGGAGCAAAAACTGAAGAAAAAAGTCAAGATGGGATCAAATATCAATATTGTTCCAACCTACTATTTGTGGAGAAGAAAATACTTCATATTATGTTCAAAATTATTTTAGTTGAGTCGAAATGTTATTGTAGAAGACGAAGTGCTTAAGGAAGACAAAGTTATGAAACATTAAAAGAGGAAAACCTTCAACTGTGTGTAAACAAAAATCATAAATAGATATGAACCTTAAAAAATTCAAGAACGTGCTTAGCGAACTTTAACTCTTAAAACAACTTTGTTGCTAATCTTCAATGACTCTTGAAAGTGAGGGAACCTGTAAAGCTTTGTGGATAGTTAATATATATATATATATATATATACTAGGTATAACCCGTGTCTACGGCATGATAAATATCGAATTTAAATATAAGTAAGGAGAATTAACCACATTGTGTTTATTTCCTTCCCTTCTAACAAAATTTGCAATTTCACGCCATTTATGTAGTTTTTATGTTATGTTATGCAATTTTACATCAAAGTAGTATCTTCATGTTTCTTGGTGAAAAGGAAATGAAGATATTCAACTTAATCATCACTTGTCACCAACCACCATCTTTTCTTCCGTCATCTAGTCCGTCTCACTTGTCTTTTTCTCCCCACTACCGCCATCCCTTTGCCGATGACACATGAGAGAAAGAGGCAATGAACAAAAGCTGTTATGGAAGTTCAATCGGCTTCAGTAATTAGCTATGAGAGAAATTCTACATGCACATCTTAAATGGCTCAATTAGCACAAAATTATATCATTCGGCATTAGAATTTGTGAAGTAAATAAGTCTTGGATATCCTCTCTTTATAAGACGATTTTAAAAGAGAGTTAGGCCTAATAGATTCTAACACGGTTTCATATCTTAGGTTGAATGGATTTGTTTCTTTATATCTCATCGCTTTCCACCATCCTCGAGACTGATATCTCCAATAACAACGATCTCTTGTTTTACAAATTTTTTGTCCATACAACCACAGTAAGCCACTCAAACAATTCATTTGTATATATGCTTAAAATTAGTCAAACCATTGAAGCGATCCCATCTATATGTATTATCATTTTTCAATTTTTGTCTAAGAGGTTATACAAGAATGCATGACGATCACCGAGACGGTCCTGTATGTCATCAATGAACATAAAAAACTTTCCACGATGTCTCTATAGAGTTTCAAAATGTCATTTCATTTGAAAATCCTAAAACTCACGAGTTCATCAAATAAATCATGTTATAGAAGGCGACTTCATGCCATATTTAGAGTATCTCATATAAATAGATTCGTACAATAGCGTTCGACCATCGTCTGTAAACAACTTCCATGGACCCTCAAAAGTTGATAAATATTCTTCTCCTTCTAACCTTGGTTGACGCAGTCCTAAATATGCAAAGTTAACAACATAAAGTGAAAAGAGGTTATTTTGAAGGACCAAACAAGAAGCAACTTGAAGTAAAATTCCAATGTCTTAAAAGAACAATCTGTAAGAGCCAAGATGTCCAAACTTATATTGAACTATATAATCTTCTTCATCAATTATCCTCTCCGAAAAATTACTCGCATTGCATCTTTGGTCGAAGGACATCTCCTTCAGGTGGTGGTGAAAATATGGAGGTACAATAGTGGTGGTGGTGGTAGTGGAGGTATGGTGTTGGTGGTTCAGGTGCGATAATGGAGATGGAACTATGATGGTGGTTGTCGTATAGACGTGGTTGTCAAGGTGTTGTGGTGGTTGTGGTGTGGTACTGGTGGATGTGAAGATGTAGTGATGGTGGTATGGTGGTGGAGATGTAGTGATGGTGGTAATGGTGGCGGAGGCTTGGTGATGGTGGTGGTAATGGATGTGCAGTGGTGGTGGATGTGCAGTGGTGGTGGATGTGCAGTGGTGGGCAGTGGTGGTGATGAAAGTACGGTGGAAATGTTGGTCATGAGGTGGCAGTGGCGGCGGTGGTGGATGTGCGACGATGATGGTGGAGGTATGTTAGTGGTGAAAGTTTTATTGTGATGAAGGGAAAGTAGACATGAAAAAAAATTGTTCAAGTGAAAGTAACTTAAGTTAGAAATCAGAAGCTAAAATTTTGAACTTTAAAGCCAAATTTTAACGCAAGTGAAGTAAGAAAATTTTGTGTTACCAAACTAAGTAAAAAAAAAAGTTACTTATTTTTGTGTTGCCAAACGACACCTAAATGTCCTATAGAGCTAGATACATAAATACTGATGTTTGGAAAAGATATTAACATCCCGCAATTATTGTTGGATCTTGCAATTAAAACTGTTAGCTGGTGCTTGATATTCCACTTTCGAAGATAAATACAACTCAAGACAGACATCTAGTATCAAGATTCTCTGTCTAATCGACGTCAAAATAAGCTGCAAGAGTAGAGATCAGTGTAATGTTTGATCTGATCATCTGATGTATTAGAAAAGTAAAGACCACGACCAAGTTTGCCCTTTACAAATATCAACTTATCAAGATACACTGATAATAGAAAATCATTAAGGTAATGCATAAAATGAATGACTTGATTAACTGAATCGCTAATGTCAAGTCTAGTTAAGGACAAATATTGCATTGCGCCAAGTAAACTTTTGTGTAGAGTAATATCAGAGGAAAAATGTCAGCATTATAAATAAATAAATTTTTCCTTGTGGTTGAGGGTGCGGATATAATTTTTTAATTTTGCGAATCTACTTGTCTGAGTAAATCTAAAGTGTATCTGTTTTGGATAATGGAGAGACCTTAAGAGGAGCGCTTAAGTTGCATACCCACAAAAGAATAAATATTACCCAATCTATCATTGGAAATTCAGAGTGCAAATGACTAATAAGTTGAGAAAGATAAACAGGTCACAACGTGTTGGGAGAATATCGTCAACATAAAGAAGTAAGATAGTAATCGCAGAAGTTGTACGAATGAATAAAGTTGCAATGGAGCCAAACTCGATAAGGATGTGAAACGGTGAAGCCAAACTCGAGAAGTTTGTTTCACATCGCGAAGGGATCTACTTAATTTACATACATGATTAGGATATTGTTTGCATTTGTGGAACCAGATGGTTGAGTCATGAAAACCTCTTTATCTAATGAACCATGGGGGAAGACACTTTTTTACTTCAAGTTGATACATTTGCCATTTTGAAGAGATGGAGATACTCAAAATAAGATGAATGGTGGCATGTTTAACAACTGGGCTAAAGGTTTATTCACAGTTGTTAAACCAAATAATTTTTAGTTTATATAAGTCTAAGAAATAAAAAAAGAATCAAGAAAAGCTCGGTCAACTCATATCCAAGTCACCGGGGAGGTGAATCCCACGAAGCTCTGCCACTTAAGCCCTATACTGATCAACACGAGTTTCTTAGACCCCCTAAGTTCTGCTATGACTCTAAATTTAACAAACCGAGGCATGGCTAGTATCAACTTGTCTAAGTTTTCAGATTCTTTTCAAAGAATCTAAGTGGTGGTGGGTGGGTAGGGGGTCTCCAATGGGATATTTTGGTTAATATTCTGAAGTTCACAAATGTCTAAGGCAATCAATCGCAGATATTTCATCCACTAATATCCGAGGCATTCCATCACAGACATTTTAAAGTTTACAAATACCTGGGGCTAGGGGTGGGAATCGGGCAGCTATGGGCGTCCACGGGCACTTAAAACGTCGGTTCGGTCGGTCGGGCACACAATTTCAATGCCTATTGAGGTAAGCGTATTAATTGGGCAGACAATTTTGAAATTCGCCTTGTCTATTGCCCGCCCAAGCCCATTAAGAAGCTCGGGTAATTCGAGTACGGGCGGGCGGGTAGCGGATAAGTCCATGAGTTGAAAAAACTCATTTCTTCCTCTTCATTTATAAAGTCTTCAAACACCTTTCTTAATTCAAAAGAGGTAATGTGGCACGAAAACTAGAAGTTATTTGTGTTGTTCTTTTTGAAAATTTAATCCCACATTGGAAACTAATGAAGACTTCTCACAGGATTGTGATAATATAAACTTATCCTACTCTTGCTCCCTCAAAGCCAAGCAATACTTCACTAACCCACCAGCAGTTTTCTTAGACCATTGCAAAGCAATGCATTGGATTCGTGTGATTGCCCTTAAACATATTACTTGTTCCCTGAAAGCCAAACGATACTTTACTAACCCATCAGCAGTTCTCTTAGGCCATTGCAAAGTAGTTCTTGCTCCCTCAAAGACAAACAATACTTTACTAACCCACCAAGATTTCTTAGGCCAATGCAAAGCAATGTATTGGATTCGTGTGACTGCCCTTAAACATATTATTTCCATCTCAACAAGGCCAAGCAACACGAATTGTTAGGCTTCATCAACCCAAACATTTGATGGAATTTAGTTGGTTATCATTGGGTGACGCTAAGTGGGTGCGGACATGGGCAGGTGTGCGGGTAAAGGTTTTAACCCATGTCTGTCAACCAAAACTTGGCGGGTTGGGTCGGTTGTGCTCGAGACAGGCGCGGGCGTCCATGATCCTCGTTGGGCTCGGGTGGAGAAGTGAGAAAAGAAGAAGAAGTGTCATTGAGTCTCGCCGGAATTTACGATGAAGGCCGTCGAAGTTCATGGTGAAAGTGGGAGAGGAAGAAGAGGGAAGAAGCTGAAAATAATAAGTGTTTAGAGAAAACAAAAAGTTTTTGTTTCCACCCAAAACTTATTGCCCCGGAAACTTCGCTTATTTCCCCAAGACACTGGGGAAATAAGCGAATCGAGTGGAGGGCGAGATGCTCAAGGCAAAGCAAAAGAGAACGAAGTCCTACATCGCTAGTTAAGGGAAATCTCTTACTCTTATATATAATATATTTTAGAATCATGCTAGGATTAGGAGATATGCATGCATTAAAATGTGTAAATAAGTAGGCAATCATATTTTAATGATTTTTATTGTTGTTTTTTATGAAGTTTATAGCGTTGATTTTGTTTATTTATGTGATAGTTTTACGATGAAGCTTATATGCAAAAATGATTTACAAATGATTACAAATTAACAGTTTTGAACGATTTTTGATATATTCAATATTTTATAAAACTTGAAGATTTTGTATGTTGTCTGAAATGGTGAAGTGGGTTGACATGAGTCACGAGGGTGTCGACAGTCGAAGTGTTCCCCTTTCTGGCCAAGAATCTGGTTGAGTTTAAACACTCGCGCCTCAGAGAACTACTGCCCCTGACTGCTCTGGCCTGATAGTTTGTTATGGTCCGACCCTCGGGGCTCAGGGTTCGGACACCTTAGACCGCCTGACTGGTTGGGAAATTTATTTGGGATCCCTCTACATTGCATGATATGACTCTTTGTTGTTTGAAATTTCATGTTTGATAAGATAAGTAACATACTAAAAAGCCCAATCTCATTCAATGGCGAACGAGAGAGTTTTCGAATCTTACGAGATTGTGGGTGGAGGATGTTTTCTTACATGAAAAGGAGTTTAAATTTATGCTTGTGATATAATCAATACTGATGATCCAAAGAATGGTCATCAATTGACTAAAGTCAATGAGTCAAGAAAAGATCGAAAGCTCGCGGGTCAATCCGCATCAAGTCAACGGGGAGGTTAAATCCGAAGGAGGCATCCCACTCAAGCCCAGAAGTGGGGCGTCGGTACAATGGTCTTATGGGCCTTATTAAACATGTCCTGACGCAAATGGAACCACGTCTGCCCTAAGATTTACGAGAAGACTAGGGGGTCTAAGTCAGCAAGGCCGATACCTCAATCTCAAAATATGGGGGACCGAGCGTGCCTAATGCTTACCGACTTAATCTCGATTCATATCAAAGATTCTAATCGGTGGTGATCTTAAGTATTTATTTAACTTGGGCTTCAATAGTCTTTAAGGAGGAAACATCTCCTAAAAGATCTATTACCTCGGACTAATAATCTATTAAGGATCCCTGAACAAGGGAACTGCTAAATATCAAAGATATGAGATAACCATAAAGGGAAACTCTGATATCTTCTACCCACGAAATAGTAGTTTCAATCTAATGCGATGGATCTCAACTGTCTCAATCACGGCGCCTATCAACAATCGGCTAAAGCAGCTTATAAAAGATAATCAACTCGGCTCGAAGAAGGTACGAAATCCATGGTTCACTCAATTCTTTTACTGCAAGGACAATCTGTCTGCCTTGAGCGTCAAAAAGGTTTTCGAGCTCCCCGTAAGTTTCCCCCAGGTTTAGAGGAACATGAGCGGGAATAAGATTGATCGCAGCGGGATCCATCATCACAGCCTCACCATTCTGGCTGATACCGAATTCAGGGGCGGTACTTATTAAGAGACCGCTGCCCGGCCTGGATTTCGTAATTTTGTTATGTTAATAAGGGCAATTTAGTACTTTCCCTGTTATGATCTCCTTAGGGTTTAATCTTTCCTGTTGCCTAACAAATTTTTGAGCGAGAAAGAGCAAAGAGGTGAAGGAGGTAACGAAGGTTTGGGAGGAGAAAATCAAGGGAAGTGTTCAAGAACCAATTGAAGAGAGAGAGAGAGAGAGAGAGTTTTTGTGGCGACATTTTGGTGATTCTTCAACTACACAAGGGTGTCCCAAGAATTCTGAAGGGTTGGTTTCAGTATCAATGTCTAAACTTCAATTTGGTCATCTCAAACTCGCTATTATAGGATCGAAAATTTTAGTTTACTGTCACTCCCTAAACCAACCCCTTTGTTCCTCGTGTATTTTTCATATTTAATCATTTAATGAATCTATTTACAACATTAAAATTAATTCAATCACAATTGGTTTTCTTGTCGGTTTATTTGATTGATTTGTATAGATTGATCTTCCATTAATTATAACTATATACACTTTTCAGAAACAACAATAGTGGGGGTTTTTGGTTGTCCCTGTTGCTACATAAACTAGATGAGCGGATAGTATTTGATAAAATGCCAAAATGAAAAGTATTAACTGATTGCTAAAATCTCTAAGCAATGCCTCTAACGTAGATATAGTAATTTCTTCTTGTTGCATGAAATGTAGATTTAGTAGGTAGTAGTAGGCTGAAGTTGAAGATAAGTTCCGTGTAACTTAGTTGCAACCTTTTTTGCTTTACTATCTTTTAAGTGAGGGGTTTGCCCTCCTAGACTAAAAATCCTGGTTCCACCCCTGACCGCATTGACAAATTTTGACATCAACAAATACTCTTCACAAAACCCCACAAAGTAATTGCATGCGAGATACGGATGAGAGTAGACATTTCATTCTAACGCAGATACTAGAGGGACGACCTGGCTATTTGAAAATTCATATGTATATATAATTATCACATAGTTCTTTTATAGAGGGATGAACTTGTGCAGGACGGATTAGCAGGAGTTTGGTGGTTTGAGTTCGAACCTGAATTTATTAGGTGATTTACCTTATTTTTTTAGCTTCCGTCATGTTTAGAATGAATGTTGTGTTCAGGTCATGTAAGTTTTACCAAGAGGTAATTTTTATAAAGGTCAAAATAATATAGGAAAGTGAAAAAGCATGAAACATTTGAAAATTATTATTCAGGTCAAAAAGTGTCCAAATACTAAAATACCCTTTTTTGTCATTTTGTGTAACTAAATTCTTTTATTTTTCTTTAAATTTTAAATCGATATAACTTTTGTTTGAGACGTCGGATTTGTATAAAAATTATATATTTAGAAATGATTTTTCATTAGCTTTCTAACAAGATCCACTTTCAATACCTTTTAAAAAAAAAAAAAAAAATTTACGTTTTTTTGCAAACGTGTTTGCAACAATCTGTTATGCAAACGTGTTTGCGACAATCTGTTATGCAAACGTGTGTTTGCGACAATCTGTTATGCAAACGTGTGTTTGCATAATGTAAACTGCAAACAAGTGTTTGCAAACATGTGTTTGCAACAATCTATTATGCAAACATGTGTTTGCAACAATCAATTATGCAAACATGTGTTTGCAAAATATGGATGGCAAACATGATTTGCAAGCTTTGTAAAATATAATCTTGAGTTGCATATCTTGCAAACTCGATTTGCAAATCGAGAATATAAAGTAAGACTATGTATCTAAGAAATCTTGAGTTTGGAATTGATTTCATCATTCAACATATAAAATTCATGTCATCATCATTAAAAAATACTTCCACCATAAAATAGTAGTTACATTTAGTTCCGGTTGGTTCATCATCGACCAAGATTAGTAGTATAACGTCACAGTCGCTACCATCACCACCACCTCCTTTGGTGAATCAACGTGATCCTGCCAACATTCTTTTTCCACAGTTTGACACATTTGGCCCATCATCAATGCAGATTAGTAGTACACCGTCCATCATCAATGTTCCAACAAGCTGATTAAATGGAAATTCTCAGCTTGTTCTTTGTGAGTAGTTACTCGAAGGGAAAAGAGAATGGTGTGTCAGGACTCAAGACATGCTATATAATTCATTAATGAAATTTAATCTCAAATGTCAAATATTTCAAGAAGGGTGTCATAAAATGAGAAAGGATTACCCAGATCAGCTGAAATAAGGGCTTCTCCATCATAATTTGGTCCAGCCAAAACAGTTTCTGATGGTGAAATGATCACACTACCTCCAAGACATACCACATTGTCAGGTGATAGCTCTTCTCCATCTGGTCCTGCATATGTGTATTTCGGAGGAGGTGGGTAATCTTTCCTTCGACAGAACTGGCACGACGATAAACAAAGCATCCTCCCTCTAAAGCAATATGGGTCATGGATGACTGCCATGTTTCCCTTAAATCAACAGTAGGTGCACAGTAGATCTCCACTGCTGTTCAGACTCGAACCGGGCCTGTAGGAGACAATCTTGTGCATTAACTATATAAGTATAGTGAAACAAAAGAAGATATTCACCAGGCACATCAATGACGGAAGCGTGATACTTTCGGAAGTCCTCTATCCCCTTTTCCTCGCGTGAGCCAATCACGACACCAAAGGTCGAACCACGAGGATAACCACCTACGAATGCTTCAGGAAACACCACTAACTGTGCCCCATAACCAGCTGCATCAGCAATCAGTCTCTCTGCCTTATCTGTTTGTCAAACAAGAAACAAACAACAACCCGTAATCCCTTTTCCACATATAAACCTAAAAGTGTCTCACTTTATTTAGTCTTCATCATGAATAAGGAACTAAAACCCTAGTATATTTCATTTGGATCAAAATGACCCTAAACTAAAGAACCTAAAAAGTAATTTTACTTCATCAGATTAACAAAAACTAACTAACATCTTCACTAAAGCCACTTCATTTGGACAAAATTGAAACAAAAAGGAATCCATCTATGAAGTTAATGATTCAAGCCCAATATTAGAACTAAAATCAATCACATATCTGAAGCATAAGAGACTTAAAAATTATCAGTTCAGTCAAAATAGAAGTCAAGATTCCAATTTTCCCGTCCCAATTCAAGCATAAAAATCAATTATCGGATCTCAACCAAAACAAAAGTAAATTACCGCAGTAGTGAACATATGTGGAATGGCTCGAAAGGAGAATAGATTGAAAAAAAAGATGATCAGAATAAGAAGTACCTTGAGAATCAATTGATGATGATTTGGATCTGATATAACTAGTTTCAGTGATTCAAGATCATCTACCGTTTCCTTCGATTCGACCTCCATCGCCATTTCGTTCTCTCTCTAAAACTCTCTCTCTCTATCTCTCTCCCAGATGAGTTTGATTTTCTCTCTCTCGACCTCAACAAGCTTAAGCTGCCGGCTGCCCTGAAATCTTTTGGGGGAAATTGATTAGTACATAAGGATATTTTGGGAACAAAAAAAATAAAAAATTGACCTGATTGATAAATACTCATATTATTTCAAACTCTATACATAATTATCAATAGTATTTTGACAACTTTTAGTTAATAGTAAAAGATGTAGGCTTTTCTAGCTATTATGAAATCTTTTACTACCTAAATAGCCATTTTCTCTTTTACCAATTCAATTTACAAAGGAGACTATGTCAAACTATATTACAAGAATGTCATGTTTAAAGAGAGAAAAGCAATCGGTTTTTATTCTTGTAAAAGAATAGAGCAGAGGAAGTGCCTCTCCCCACACCCACTCCGCTTCTTCAACCAACACAGACTCCGCCCTCTCTTCTCTCTCTCTCTCTCTCTCTCTCTAAACAATAACACACAACCCTCTCTCTCTCTCTTTCTCTCTCTAGAATACCTCCTTCCTCTTTACAACGCCACTCTAAACCTTCTTCTCACTACAAATCGATTTTCTCTCTCTATTTCTGTGACTCTTTTTCGACTTGAATTCATTTTCCTTAGTTCTATATCATTCTTTCTGGTTTAAATCGTTTTTCTTAGTTTGATTATCTGAAATCAGAACCGTCAAAAGTTCATTACGGTTAGGGTTTCTTCACTTGGATCCTACGGTTACGGTTGCCGCCTCTAAGAAACTACCTCTTTTGCCTTTCGTAGGTAGGGTTAGTTAACTTATGCTTCTGCCCTTTTTCTCTATTTTCACCTTCCTCTTTGTCAAGTTTTGATTCTGTATTTATTTATATCTACTACTGCTGTTCAAACCCTAAATTTAGGTTTCGTGTCTTAATTTTCTTAGGGTTCTTTGTTGGGTTTAATCCAATGTTTTGAGAATTTTACTTGTTTCGTAAGCATAGATAAGTAGGGTATTCTGTTTCAGTGATATCCTTGGCTTAATTTGAAGAAATGAGGGTCTTTTGAGTATTCTTTAATCCAACATTTTATTGAAGATGGAGGGATAAGAAGAAGAGCCTGATAAAACCCTAGTTAGGGTTTGGAAATTTGATTGACATTAGTAATAGACAGTATTGTCATTATGTCTTTATATGAACTGAAAGATTAGTTCCTCAGGAAATTTAAGAGATATCAGTGTTTTGCTGAGTAAGTTATAGTGAAAGGTGAAACATTGTTTTTTCTTTGTTCCTTTCTTCTCTGATGATGCTCAATTCTCGTAATGGAAAGAAGTGAACCCGCATTAGTTCCAGAATGGTTGAAGTGTACTGGAAATACATCTGGGGGTGGCAATACAAGCCACCATTCTGCATCATCTTCGTCGCATTTAGGTAAAACGACATTATTATAACTCAAATAGATTGATTTAAAAAAATTGAATTTTGTCCGTATTTAGCATAGAAATCTTAAATTGGACTACTCTATTGTATCACGTTATTGCAGATGATCGTGCCTCCACACCACCCACAAGAAACAAATCATCTTATAGTATTGGCGGAGATTATGACAGTCCTCGGTCTTCTACTATTTCGGATAGGAGCTCTTACTTCCGAAGGAGTTCTAGTAGTAATGGTTCCGTAGGACATGGTAAGGATCCTTCACGATCTTATAGTAGTTTTAGTAGGAGCCACCGAGAGAAGGATTGGGATAAGGACCTCCTTGGTTTTCATGAAAAAGAGAGGTCTCTCGTAACAAACCATAGGGACCATAATTATTCTGATTTGGTCGGCATATCTCCAAGTTGGATTGAGAAGGATATGTTAAGACGTTCTCAATCAATGGTGTCAGATAAAAAGGATGAAGTTTGGCCAAAGAAAGTGGTTGCAGCTTCTAGTGGTAGCAAAACCAAGCAAAGCACTGGCGGTGGTGTTAGTGTTGGGGGTACTGTACTTAACAACATTCAGAAGGCGACATTTGAAAGAGATTTTCCTTCTCTTGGAGCTGAAGAAAAAGGAGTTCCGGAAATAGGAAGAGTCTTATCGCCTGGCTTGGGAACTGCAATTCAGAACACGATGGGTACTTCTGTCCTTAGTGATGGTTGGACTTGGACCTCAGCCTTGATAGTACCTGCCACTATGGCAAGCAGTAACAATGTTCTTGCATCTTCCCAACAAGCTTCTCCTGTGAATTCAAAAACTTCTGCTCCTAGCACGACCAGTAGTCGTAATATGGCTGAAACATTGGCACAGACCCCTTCCCGAGCTTGTACTGCACCCCAGGTACTTGAGGTTGATTTACCTAATCATATTTACGCTTGTTTTGAGATTCTCTTGTTTATGGGTCTGCTTGCTATTGTAGTTGTCTGTTGAGGCGCAGAGGCTTGAGGAACTGGAACTGAATCGATCTAGACAATTAATACCGTTGGTAAGAGCTGGTTCTTTCTCATTATGACTGTTTAGAAGCTATTCATCTAAATATTGACACTTCCGTTGATAGGTCCATGTCATTTCTACCCTGGCGTATGATATGATGTTTTAACTTTTCCAAATAATTCTGAGAAGTGTACAACTGTACATCAGTAAACATGTAGATGCTTAAGGAAGTGGCATTTATTCAATTTAATCAGTTAATATCGTTGGGAAGAGCTTATTCTTTCCCATTATGCTCATTTAGGAGTTATTAGTCTGATATTAACACGTTGGGGATACTTGTGTCAAGGATAACTTAAGATTCTCAGGGGGTAATGATATGTCAATGTTGTTTGGCTCATTTCCTCTCTGACGGGTAACGGGTGGAGTCTGTTTTAATTACTTTATCAAATACTTTGGGAAGTGTGCATCAGAAAACATCTAGACTATTCCGATCATTGTATGAGTTGCATTTTCTTTAGAAATGGCAAATAATTGATAGATTTGACTGCCTTCGTGAGCAGTTTCTTATAAAACAATGTTCCTTTTCTTTCTTGACTTAGCTTGTCTCTTCTTTCCTGTTAAAAGTTCAAAAGGATTAAATCATTTTCGTTCGTAGCTAGAGTCTCCATATTCCATGGCCATTTGTCGTAAAGACAGTTTTAGACCAAATGTCGTTGAAATGTGTATATCTAAAATCAACTTTACTCGGCAACGTATCTTTTATGTCATTTGTGTGTAGGCGGTTCTTTTACAAGAGATTTCTATTATCATGAGATGTTTTTTGACAACGTGGATGTGTTTGACCTTGCTTACAGAAGCCACTTGTGTTACCTGATATTGGTCACTAATGAAGAACTGTAGTACTATGACTTGTCTCGCTTATTATTTAGTTAAAGAAAATAAATAAAGTGTTTTCTCATGGAATTAGATATGTACCGAGTTCTTATAGCTTAAAGGACCAACTTCCTTTTTCCTGGTTTTTGGGTTTCCGTGATGTCAACATCTTGTTTTATGTGTTTTTTTGTTCTGCAAGCTTTGGTGTCATTTGCAACTTGACAATGTGTATATGGTCAACCACCAACAAATGCACATTAACAAGTTATCATTTGTAATGACTTGTGAATACATGCTTTTAGTTGTGAGTATTGGATGAGTTTTAATTTATAGTTCGCTGACCTCCAGATTTATATGAATAATGAACGTGGCATGGAGGAAGGGTCTTAGTAGCAATGATAATATGTTGAGTGAGTAAGGAGAACTTGGGAGTTAGGACCAGCCAAGTTTTCTTGTAAAGTCGCAAAATCTCGTGCTTGTTGAAATTATCTATAATATCTCTCACTCTACAAGTCCAATGGATTTCTTTTTTAGGTTCTAAATTCTGAGAAGCAGAAGCCTAAGGCAACAGGGAGAAGTGGTGAATTGACTATGGCTAACAAGATTGGACAGACCCAGCTTGCATCTTCACATCATGTGAACCTCCTGCTTCAAGGTGGATCTGCCAGAACTGATGGTGGAAAGGCATCTCATGGTGGGAAATTGCTTGTGCTGAAATCAACACGAGATAAGAATGGGATCACATCTTCCACCAATGATGGCTCTAGCCCAAAAAGTTCCAGCATTGTAGCAACTAGTCCACTCTCAGTTGCTCCATCTGCTCCACTAAGCCCAAAGATCGTGTCTGGCCAACGTAACTTATCTCCTTCACCTTCCACCCTTGTATCTAGCACGGAGAAGAAACCCTCACAAGCCCAGAGCCGAAGTCATTTCTTCAATCTTGTGAGAATGAAATCTTCTTCAAACCCATCTTCTGTCACAAGTGATTCCAACCCTTTAGTCTCATTAACTTCCCCAAAGAAATCCAGTGAACTGATTAGAGAAGCTGGTTCAACTTCTAGCCCTCAGAGTGGTGATGATAACCATCTGTCAGATTTAAATGGTCTTGACTGGTCAGCTGAGAATGGCGGTGACATGGGTAGAAACGGAAACATTTCTGAAGGCGCTCAGCAATTTCTTGGCAGCAGAGATGACGAGAATTTGAGTTCGGACACAATTGTTTATCCAGACGAAGAGGAGGCTAAATTTCTTCGCTCACTTGGCTGGGATGAAAACGAGGAAGGAGGAGGCCTTACAGCAGATGAAATAAACAGTTTTTATCAGGTAATGAATCCGTACCACGTACTTTGTTTCTCTTTTATTTCTTTCTCAATTATACGGATAATCAATAGTCATTATGTTTGACAGAGTGTGCAGGAAATAAAGACTAAGCCAGCCCTGAAACTGTGTCAGGGTAATCAGCAACTTAAGTTGCAGACATTGCTCAACCCTCATATTGCTAGTGCTTCCTCTGGATTCAACTCCTACGACTCAAAGTCCGAAGCTTAATCCGCTCCAAGATCCATCTTTCTCCTGTTTATCAGGAAGAAATATAACAAAAGTTACCCATTTTCACAGCGGAGGATTCCCTTTATTTATATTTGTTTTGAAAATTTGAATTGATATCTGAGTATGGAAAGCAGAAAACCGACCCGAGGGTATGTGGTGATGGAAGGTTGAATGGAAGAAAACACCTTGAAGATGTTCATATCTGTTACAAGGCTGCCAAAATGCTGTTAGGGTTCTCGTAAAAGTTTTAATTGGTTGGAGGATGATAATAGCTATATAGGTTTAAAGCCATTTTGATGTTCAATGTTTGAAGCTGAAAGAAAAACCAAAATGGAAATTTAGGTGCTCCTTTTTTACTATCTATTTTGTTATTGTGTTTTCTTTGCTTCAGAAAGGATTGCTCCATTAAAGAGAGGAGCTAATTGGTGTGATTTAGTCATACACTGATGACCGTCGATTGTCATCAATCCAAGAGAGAAAAAAGAAGAGATGAAAGGCATTCATGGAGGAAAGAAGAAAAATGAAGAGAATCAGAGAAAAAGAACTAGGTAATACCTATACAAAGAGAATAGTTGAGATTGGCTAATATATATCCTCAGTGAGAACAACAACAATCACAATTTCCAACAAAAAAAAAAAAAAAAAAATCAAAATAGTGGAGACTCCATAACCCCTGGGTGTGACATGTTCATCCGCAACCTCAAAGTTAGACAATGCTTTTCAACAAAAAAAAAAAAAAAAAAAAAAGTCAAACAATCCTCTTTCTCTTGGAAACACCTTGGTACTAATCTCTTCATAGGCTCCAAAAAGATCAGTACCTTCTCTTACATCCTCTCCCAAAGCCAACTTAAGTTGCAAATACCTTGGTACTAATCTCTTCATAGGCTCCAAAAAGATCAGTACCATCTCTTACATCCTCTCCCAAAGCCAACTTAAGTTGTCCAAATAGCAGACCTCTCTTCTCTCCCAAGTTGGCCGTACCATCTTGTTTTCCACGATAGCTGCGGTCGTTCTCCGACATCAAATGTAATGCTTCGCAGTACTTAAAGGTGTATGTAATGCTTCGCACTACCCAAAGGTGTAAGCAATAACATCGAGATCGCTCAGAGGTCTTTCTGGTGTGGAAAATCTAAAAACCATTCATACGAACACGTGGTCCATGATTTTGTCTCCCCAAAAAAATGGGAGGTATTGGACTGCGTCTTCCCTCACTTGACAACCAAGCCTTCTTGGGGAAATTAGCCTGGCGTCTCCATAGATCCTAATGCGACCAGAGTTCAAATTATCAAAGCCAAGTATTATCACAGCAGTCGGTGCCCGAGCCCAGCTAAACAAAACCACTCCTGGATTTATAAATCCATCAGAAAACATTTTAATGCCATAAATGAGCTTATAGTCTGGGATGTTCACAACGAGGCCCATATTAATATCTGGTCCGATAACTGGATCCTCGGACACCCACCACCCCTTACTAATCATATCAATTCTAAGGGTGGCACAACCCATCACTAAGAACAACAAGAGGAATGAAAAAATTATTACTAATATTTTTAACAATGATATATGTGATAGTATCAGAACTCTGTGCTTACAGGAACAGGAAAACGACACCATTAAATGGCCTCTAACGAAGTTGGGTAACTATACTATAAACTCTATGTCCAGATACCTTCGCATTAATTAGGAAAGTAACAATACAACAAACATAAAACGGTCCGTCATATGGAAAATACAAACCATTCCGCGCATAAAACTATTTTTGTGGAAATGTTTGACCAACAACCTACCAGTGAAAACCAAAATAGAAATGTTTATAAGAAATACGGCAAATTGCGATCTTTGTCAACTACAAGAAACCAAAGAACACGCACACTGCACTTATGCTAGACTAATATGGTTCAATGTTAACATCAGAACAGATAACCTTCAATCTCTAGAGGAATGGATCACGACCTGAGAATTATTGGAGCCAAAACAAGCAAGAAAGAATGCAAAAATCATGTGGTTGATATGGAAAGCGCGATGCGAATATTGTTTCCAACGGCAAGCACCAGAAACCCATAGGATTATTCAGAACATCCAACAGATGCCAGATATAACCATCACCCACCCGAAACAAACAAAGCATAGAAAGGCAGAATGGGAACCACCGGAGGAGACATACATAAAAATCAATGTAGACGCGTCGTTCACCAAACTCAAAGAAGCTGCGGGAATAGGTTGCATATCACACACTCTAAACAATCGATGCATCGGAGCTATAGCCGAAACAACTAGAGCAAGGAATTCAGAAGAATGTGAAGCAAAAGAGATTCTTAGAATCAAATGGGCCGAGGAATTACAGTTAGAATATATTCACATAAAAAGTGATACAAAGCCTTGATAAGATACCTACAAAAAGCATCAACATCGATTCATTGGCACTCCAATTCACTTAACCCAAGTTCAAAAGGCCGCAGATAAGTTTAAAGGCAGCCGGTTCACCTATCTCCCATGCGAAGCAAATGTACATGCGGACAAGCTGGACAAATGGGCCCGACAAGGCAACAAATCCTCTACTTGGTCGTCCAAGCCGTGTCTTCTTTGTTTTTAGTCTATTTTTGTTTTCCTTAGTTTGTACAAAAAAATGGGTTTTAGTCAGGCTACAATGAAGTGTTTTAGTTAGGCTAATAGGATGGCTTTAGGTTTATATGGTTTTTAGGCTCAAGATGTCTTTCACAATGACAATCATACAGTTTGTACAATTTATGATGTATTTTCATATTACAGTTTGTACAATTTATGATGTATTTTCATATTACAGTTTGTACAATTTATGATGTATTTTCATATTGTATAGGAGTATTCATTATGTAGGCATGTCATATAAAGATTGAACAAGGAATGAATAACCCAAAATCTGGGTCCAAATAAGAAAAAAAACATCCAAAAATAATAATGTAATAAAAAAACCTATCCAAAAATTATAATATATGATTATGTTGTCAACAAGACTTACATATTTTTTTTCATAATCCCCTTTTTACGCTTCTATGTTATGTCGTTATAAACTGTTGACAACATATGCAGTAATGTCTCGACTTTCTATAAAATGTTAACAACATACACAATTGCCCCGACTTATTTGACAACATACGTAATTATGTTGTTAACAACATATACAATGTATTAGCCAAAATATTATGTATCCGTTAATAGAGTTGTCAAATACAAAGGATAATATGCATGACATTTTAATTTTTGCAAAAAACAAATTAGAAAATGCCTTAGTCTAAATGTCTATGTCAAAAGCATAACAGAAAGTGCGGAAACCATTTCTCTTTTCACAAGACAAATCGAAAAATGTTATAAAATGTGTTTGTCAAATGAAAAAGAAGAATGTAAAACATTTTTACAAAAATTGCAAACCCAGTTTGTAGAAAAAGGGAAAAAACGCCATTTTTTTCTGAATCTTTTTTGAAAAAAAAAATGTATTGAATGTGAATCTTGTTAGAAAGCTAATGAAATATCTTTTCTAAATATATAAATTTCATAGAAATCCAACCCCCAAGAAAAAGTTATATATACTTAAAGTTTAAAAAACAAAGGTTATTTCTCAAATGGCCCCCAACTTTGTGACCAGCTTCCTGCCTGGCCCCCTACTTTAGCAAATATTTCCATATGGCCTCTTTTTTCGTTATCTTTAACTGTCCGGTACTCTCACTCCTCCACCTCATTTCCTCTCTCTGCCAAGTCACCTGCAACGCCACGTCATCATCTTCCCCGGCCAGCCAAATTTCCGGCCGGCGACCTTCAAACCTAAAAAAAGAAAAGAAAATTTCTCTTCTTCTTCCTCTCTCTCCTGTTTTCTCTCTCCTAGTTTCTCTCTCTCATCTTCTTCCTCTCTCCCTCTCTTCCCCTGTCTTCTCACTCTCTCTAAAATGGTCGGCGAAGAGAGAGAGAAAACAGGAGAGAGAGAGAGGAAGAAGAGAAAAAGAAAATAGTTTTTTTTTTTTCAGGTTTGAAGGTCGCCGGCCGGAAATTTGGTCGGTCGACGACCCCTGCCGGGGAAGATTATGATGTGGCGTTGTAGGTGACTTGGCAGAGAGAGGAAATGAGGTGGAGGAGTGAGAGTACCGACAATTAAAGATAACGGAAAAAGGAGGTCATATGGGAATATTTGTTAAAATAGGGAGCCAGGCAGGAAGCTAGTCACAAAGTTGTGGGCCATTTGGGAAATAACCCAAAAAACAAATCAAAGAATTAGTTACACAAGGTGAACAAAATGGTATTTTTGTCGTTGTTCGTTTTTTACCTCAGTAATAATTATAAATCTTTTGTGCTTTTTTTTTTTTTTTTTTTTTTAATATTATTTTGACATGTTTAATTAATACTTCTACAAGATTTTTCTTTGTACATGCGATATAGACCAAATTTTCTAAATACAAATTTCTGATTTTGGAATGTAAACGTTCTCATGGATAAATTTGATTTAATAAGGAAACTCTTGTCCATAAGATTTCGTCCTCATTCAAAACAACTCCCTCTAAACAGTAACCAACTAGGACTCTGAGAAGGGCGGGTAGTTTCAAGTTTGAGAGAACTCTGAATTCCTCACAAACTAGGATTCGATTTATATCTATCTATCTACCTATAAATACCACCCATCCCTTTCAATCCCTCCTTCCATCTAACAAACTCTTCTCGATTTCACATCTTGACATCTTCACCTCCTAATTTCAAGATGATTAGCACCAACTCTATTCGAAATATCGTTGGGATAATCGGGAATGTCATCTCTTTCTTTCTGTTTGCAGCTCCAGCTCCTACTTTCTACCAGATTATCAAAAGAAAATCGGTTGAAGAGTTCTCTCCAAACCCATACTTGGCTACCATACTAAACTGTGTCTTATGGGTATACTACGGTCTTCCGATCGTACACCCACACAGCATCCTTGTCACCACCATTAACGGTGTTGGTTTCGTCATTGAGCTCATCTACATTATCATCTATTACCTCTACTCCAATAAAAAACAGAGATGTTATGTCCTTAAAGTCTTAGCTATCGAAGCTGTTTTCTATGCTGTCGTAGTTGGTTTTACTCTTGGTTTCGCTCACACTACCGATAAGAGAACTTTGATTGTTGGTATTTTCTGTCTAATCTTCAACATATTAATGTACGCTATGCCTCTTGACATTATCCGCTTGGTTGTTCGAACTAAGAGCGTCGAATATATGCCCTTTTTCCTCTTACTTGCTAACTTTGTCAACGGTGGTATCTGGTTGACCTATGCTCTACTCCGCTTTGATCTCTTCGTCACAGTAAGTCACCAATTAACCATAAATTAATTGATATCTTCCTCAACTTGTTATTGTATTGTTCTATAATTTCGAATTGTATAGAATTTAATTTCATTATCATTGATGATTTGACATAAACTTTTTCTTTTTGTAGATAAGTAATGGCTCGGGAGCAGTTCTTGGTGCTATCCAACTAATAGTTTACGCAATGTATTATAAATCAACACCAAAACGCGTAGAGAACAAGCCAACCAACGGTGTAGAACTGTCCTCAGTTGTACGTCCTGAAGTTTAGAAGATGCATGGGTTTGCTAAATTTTTTTTATTTTATTTTATTTTGATTTTCTATAGAATTTTTGTTCTTTTATTGAGTTGGAATTTAGTTTGTTTGGTTAGTTCAGTCATGTTAGTTTCGTTTAATTTTGACAAGAAATATAAACAAAAGTTCTCTTTCTGTTAATATTTTTTATTAATTTTAATATCTATTTATTCTTTTAACAATGAAGAGATTGGCCAATAGGTGGTCTTTCTTCTTTTGCCCCTTCTTTAAGAGTTTGAGGAAGAGAAAGAAAGAAAGATCTAAAGTGGAAGAGGGATAAGAGGAATGGTAAAGAGAAAGAAAAAGTGTAAATACTTTAATTTGCTAGGGTTATTTCAATATTTTTCGAGTGTGTAGTTCAGAATGTACGAAAAGGGCATTCCTAATTGGACATTAGGGTTGTGGTGAAATTACCGTAGAAAGAATAACTATTATTTATGCTACAAATACTGCATTAGATCAAAATCAAACAAACGTAGTCGAAATTAAAGATAACAAAAGCTTTCGATTCAATGAAAGCTACAAGAAAAAAGCCTACTCAAATCAAGCCATCAATACAGGGCAAACAGATCACCAACTTAAATTATGAAAATGTCATTAGAAATAATGTTCTCCAATAGCAATTTCAAAAAAGTTGCAAGTTCTTTGATTCGTATTTCGCCTACTAGACAGAGTTCAGACGTTAAAAAAAAAAAAAAAAACCCTAATATTTATATGCTTAAAACTCACTGGCTAACAGTGAAATTGACAAACTCTGGTGGCACAGAACCTCTGTAAGCATTTGCAACATTTTCAGCAGTTACAGAGAGATCCGTCTTCATTTCTGCAATTGTTGATTCCATGTATTCTTTATACCTTGAAACTGAATCAACTAACCCTAGCAGTTCACGAGCACAAACCTGGATTGCTTCCTCACTTTGCTTTGTTGTATCTTCTAACTTTGCCTTAGATACCTGCCAAGAAACTTATGGACTGATCACCTTATACATATGGAACAGCGATACTCCTTTTTAAAAAAAAATTGCCATGCCGGACTTTTGATATTCGTAGTTACTTTAATGGGTACAATAAGAAATTTCTTGTGTACAATATGTATATAATTGTACATATCGGATTAGAACCATGAAAGGTTGATCTTTTCTGTATAATTAAGCAAAGGTTGACCTAGAAGTAAGAAATGGATGACCTAAACTAAGCCTTTTGCGGTTACCGTATCCAATACCTCTCGCCGGTGTCGGATACCAATGCCCACATCAGTATCTGTGTCGCATACATAAGGATATACCGATCATCGGTTGTGCAGATTATTTTACCGCCTTTAAAACAAAAGGGCACATACCTTCACAAATTCTTCTGCTTCTCTTTCCATCGTCTCCAAATTATGTCTCTCTCTTTCAACATTGTCCATCATTCTTTTAGCTTCTGCAGCACATTTTGATATGAAGTCTTCTGTTTCGTTCTTCATCGAACTTAACTGAGCTTCACCCTAAAATGGAGTCAATATTCTCAGTGATTCTGTTGATCTATGATTTAGTTTAGCTACAAGTTACTCATTTACTTCCAAACGACATTCTGAACCAAGTAATATCTAAAACTCAGCTGTATAGTACTATTCTTTAAAGGAAAGGCAAGTCTTCATGCAGCTAAAATTTTACTTTCGAATACTGTACCAGTAAAAGTATTTTCTTTACCCCATTCGAAGTCAACAATCTAGTATTCAATAAGGTAAAATAATAGGTTCATATTTAGGAATGAAATAGGTCTGTGGGAATGGACAATAATTTCGACCAAAATAATATTACCTTTTGAGTTTATAAAAGTTTTGGCTGAATCAGTGTTCATGTCTAAATAAACACTGGAATCACAAACCAACAATGTTTGTTGAATAGAGAAGGTTCGGGATTTGTGTTATACTTGTGCTGCAATGGACTAAAAGCGGAAATATTGCAATATTCATCAGCATGCATATAATATACAAGCATAAATAAAAGAGTTCTGATGTACATACTGCATCAATCTTGGACTGAAGTTCTGCGAGACGCTTTCTTTTTGCGTCAAGTTTGGTAGCATTTTCACGTGACTGCTGTCGTAAAGAAATCAACTCCTCCAATTTCCCAACAGAGCTTTTCTTTATGTCCTCTGCTAACGCATTCAGAGCGACTTTGAGAGTTGACTTGTAGTCAATGCCCAAAACTTTAGCAGCCGTGGATCCGTTGGCATTCAACACATACTGAAGATCATTCCCAAGCTTTAACCTAGAAAGATAAGTATGATATCAACCACAAACTCTTTTTGATACAACCTCAAAACCAGTGATGTATGACTGATAAATAAACAAACAATAAAAGTTTCATAGAAGAAAAGGGTTGATAGAGAGTTGCAAAGGAAGTAATAGCTACACAAGGTCACATTTCTTTCACGCATAAGACTCTTTTGACATGCTATCACGCAAAAGAAGTAATCAGGGTATCAGTTAAAAGTAATAACTACTAACCGTCCCACACACTCCACCTAGATGAATCATCCAATACAAAGTTATATATGCCAATAGTCCAATCGAAACAAGGTTTGACAAAGCATTGCCCTTTCATGTGCTGAAATCCTTCCAAACTACGTAATTATGTTAACCCTAACTTTACATGAATTATGAAACATGTAATGTGTCTACTTTGGACCGTGTAAAACCTTTCCAAATTATTGTGTACAATGGGAAACCACGGAGGCCACTAACACCCAAATATTCTGGCTTAACAATTCAGACTGTTGAAACATAGCATATCCCAACTCTAGTATATTGAATCTATATATCCACGTTTCCTCATAAAATAGCATACAAAGTAAACCAAGAAAATAAGTTTCAACTTGCAACATATAAAACAATGTAAGCAAACTCAAGGAAACCAATTGACGCACATAACTTAACATATTACATATGTATCAAAATAAACCACAAACCAATCAATCGTTATACGGAAGAAGACAAAGGGATAATGAGTGACAACAAACGATAAATCATAGGGTTTTGACCTCAATTAAGAGATATAGCAGCGAGATGTTAATCTAGAAGAATCCTGTACTAGGGCAATATCATTTCATGTGATTGCATTTTATTTAACAAGCGAGTACCGAGGAAAAATGAAGACAAGACGAAAAAAAATGCAAGGAAACAAGCACAAAAAGTTTTACCTCCTAATAGCCTGATTGCATTCGACAGATAGATTCTCGAGTTCCTTAAATTTATGACTAACATTTGCAGCAATATCCCAAGACTTCTCTTCCCAAGCATTCCTCGAAACTTCAGCCTCCGAAATCTCTCTCTCCACAGCCTGTAACTCCCTCTTCATCCTCTCTGCATCTCTCATATTAACCGTCTGAGCCTCAATACTCTTCTTCAACTCTTGATTTTCCTCACAAATCATTCGATTTTCCTGATACTTAGTTTCTAATTGCTTTTCTTTCTCTTCTAAACCCTTTTCCAAAGTCACAATTCCACTCTTATACCCATCAACAATAACATGAAATTTCTTAACATCTTCTTCCAACACAGATTTTTCATTCTCTGAAGCTTCTCTAGCAGATGGTGCTGATCTCAAAGACTCAACCTGTTTCTCAAGATCTTGTACTTCCTCTTCCAATGACTTAACCCTATTAGCAGCAGAATCTCTCTCTCGACCCATAACCTCATTAAATTCTTTATCTAGGGCATCAACAGCATCATCATCACCACGAATATACTCAGCGTAACTATCTAGGGCATAAGCAAGAAACTTATTGTTTTGTAAAGACGATCTAGTAGTTGAAGAAGTAGATGAAATATGATCATTATATAAACAAATCTGAACTAACCAATGAATTACAGAAAGAAGTGAAGGCCAAGCATGAGGAGTACCAGGAGCTTTAAGTGCAGATTTATTAAGTTTAATAGGGCAATTAAGATTTTTAAGAAGAAGTGGAAAATCTTCTTCAAGTTTGAATGATTGAGAAGATGAAGAATCAGAAGGAGAAAGATAATCAAGGTTAGTAAACAAGAACTTAATCGTATCAGTAATGTCTTTAGCGGAAGGAAGAGGTGGTTTCAAGAGGAAAGAAGTAGAGTGAGAAGAGAGATAAGAGTTGATTACTCTAATGGCGTGAGTTTGATAAGATCTATCGTTGACGGCGACGGTTGAATTCCGGCCGATTGAGGCGTTTGAACCTCTGTTATTAGCGGTGTTACTGGTAAAACTGACGTCGGAATCTCGATTGCTACCAGTACTGATTAGTGAAGGTCTAGGAATTGAATCCCTAACTACTCCTCTTCTTCCAGCGGTTCCTCCTCTTCCTCCTCTCATTTCTCCCTCTCTCTCTCTCTCTCTCTCTCTCTAGAATGATAATAAGTTCTTCTTCCCGCCTTTGTTCAATCAGTAGATTTAAAAATCAAAACCCTCGAAGAATAACAGAAAGGGGAAGTTCGCCCAAATATGTAGGGTTGTTAGAGCAAGTCCAATCCCAGTCTGTCTTAGGCCGAAAAAACCACTTTTTCACCTAAAATTATTGGCCTCAGCTCAGCCTCTAAAATTCAGCTCCAACCCCAGCCTCTCTTGAGGCCAAAAATTTGTTCATGTGGGAAACGCGTGTGTGCACTTTTAGTTGGTGTGCGAAAAACGTGTGTGATTTTATGTATATATAAAATACGTGTTTGAACTATTTTTCGAAAAAAAATATATTCGGGGACCGACATTTGGTGGGATGTATTTTAATTACTAATATTTATGTTTTTCTAGAATTTAAAAAAAAAAATTAAAACTAATTAGAATTACAAAAATTGTATTTTGATTTTTAAGTTATTTATAATTTTTTGATTTTTTTTAATTGTTTAATTTTTTTTTTTTAAAAATAAAAAGACAAACAGATCTGGCCGTTGGATAAACCAACGGCCAGATCTGTCCCCCCAAGTGACCGTTGGGGCCCCAACGGTCACTTGGGGCCCCAACGGTCACTTGGGGCCTCCATTCAGTCGCCCCTAATGTTAGGGGCGACTGAATGGCCGACCCCAGCCTCCGCTCCAAGCGGCTGGGCTTGGAGCGGGGGGCTGAGGCCATAAATTTGAATTTATGGCCTCAGCCCGGCTGGGGTTGGACATGCTCTTAACGTATTATCCCCCGACGGCCCGATCCAAATATATCCAACGGGTTTTTTAAAAGGATTTGTGAGTGAGAGTCCCAAAAATAGAGGGTAAATAAGCATTACCCCCAGCCCAATAAAAAATGAGAACCCAGTCCAAATTGTCAGGACAGCTCACACTTTTCTGACGTAATGTCAGAGAAACATTCAGATTTTTTGAAAATTCAAAAATGGCGCCATTTTTTGACGAAATTTCAGCCAATTTTTTTGGATCCCGCCCATTATATTTTATTTCAACTCCTTCTTTCTTCTTATTTATCATCCAAAAATCTTCTTCACCATTTTTATTTTGTTAGACATTTTATCTTTTTCATTTCTTTCAATCTCTAGAAAACTAAATTTTATGTTCTTTCTCTCTCTAAAAGTTTTATGTTCTTATTTTTGGATGTTCATCATTCTTATTTTGTTTCACATTTTATCTTCTTCATCACTTTCAATATCTAAAAACATCAAAGTTTTCTGTCTTTCTCTCTCTAAAAATTTTTGTTCTTATTTTTGGATGTTCATCATTCTTATTTTGTTCCACGTTTTATCTTCTTCATCACCTTCAATCTCTAAAAACATCAAAGTTTTATGTCTTTCTCTCTCTAAATGTTTTATGTTCTTATTTTTCTTCTTCATCATTCTTATTTGTTTCACATTTTATCTTCTTCATCTCTAAAAACATCAAAGTACAAAACCAAATGGCCAGTCACAGAACCATTTCCGGTACATAAGAAAATTCCTATTTCAAAAGTGTCCAGTACTGAACCAAATGGCCAGTACACAGAACAATTCCTGGTGCACAATAAAATTCCCAGTACAAAAATGTCTAGTACATAACCAAATGGCGAGTACACAGAACAATTCCTGGTACACAAGAAAATTCCTACTACAAAAATGTTTAGTACATAACCAAATGGCTTGTACACAGAACACTTCCCTGTACACAAGAAAATTCCCAGAACAAAAATGTCTAGTAGATAACCGAATGACCAGCACACAGAACAATTCCCGGTACACAAGAAATTCCCAGTACAAAAATGTGTAGTACATATCGAAAAAATGGCCAGTACACTAAATAATTCTTGGTACACAAGAAAATTTCCTTGTACAAATCAATGAAACACTACCAAAAATGAAGAAATTTGTTGAGATTGGAAAGAGATAAGAAATAAATCTGAAAAAAAGAACGAAATTTGTTGAGATCGAAGAGAGAAATTTAAAAAGATTGGAGAGAGAAATATGTGTGGGAGAAAATAAATAAGAAATAAGAAATATATCTGGAAAAATGAACGAAAATGGCAAGTTGGTAAATTTTGTAATGGCAATTCTGTAAATTCGTGGAAAGTATAAGGTTTGATGTCAGGTGCGTCTGACTATTTTTCAAAAAATTTCGCATTTCCCGGGAATTTTTTGGTGGCAATTTTGTAAATTTATGGAAAGTACACAGTCTAATGAGAGGCGTGTCAGATTATTTTTCAGGAATTTTCGAGTTTCCCGGGAATTTTTTCGATGACCGTTTAGTAAATTTCGAAAAGAAGAAGGGTGTTTCAGAAATTCTACCCCCAGTTTGACTTTTTGGACCTGCCCCTCATTCTTTATCTACAGTGGGCCTGATACATATTGTTGGGCTGGTTTTGGGCCTTTTGCCCAATCCCTCTTTTTAAAATGATGCTATGCCTGGTCGGGTGAGTTGGCGCTCCAGCCGGGCATAGCTGCTGAGGTGGTTCTGAAATTAGAGTGAATGCTATGAATTTCTGAATCAGTCCCTCCAAATACCTGATATTACAAAGAAGGTCTTTTTGTAATTAGAGTGCCATGCTATGAATCTCAGAACTTCAATTCTCGCTATCCTCTTCTCGGGTTCAGCTAGGGCAGCATGAAGAAGGGTTTCTGGGAGGGTTTGAAGCTCGATATGAGGGGAAATCACCACCTAGGGCTTCATCATCAGATCAAGGTGAGTTTTCATGGGTTTCCTTCTTCAATCTCTGTATATCTCTCTTTCTCTAGGAGTGGTTCTCTTGTGTAATTATCTCCTGAACATAAAGAAATCCCATTTCTGAGGGCTTTACAAAGAAGGGTTTTTCGGAGGGTTTCAAGCTCGATTTTGAGCGGAAACCACCACCTAGGGATTGATCATCATATCAAGGTGAGTTTATGCCCTAAAAGTTGAATCTTTGCCCTAATTTTTCTAGTTTGTTAGTTAAAAACTTAAAAGTGCATGACACCAAATGATGAGCCATGAAAATGTCTCATTTGAATCTCTTAACTTGGGCTAGTTAGTCCAAGTCGAGCCGTTACTTTGATAATTTGTTTGTTTCTCTTTCCCAGGTGCCTTTTACGGAGTTCAGTGTGAGAAACCGACAAAAACGGACACACGAGAGGCATTTTGGTCATTTATTGATTCAGGAAATTTTGGCAAATGTTGATGCTCGGATGGAAAGTAGAGTCCAAGATGAAACCGTAGACGAAAACAGAAGTCAAATCGGTGTTCGGATGAGCAAAATAGTGCAAGTCAAAGTTGGGGGTAAAAAAATCAATTAACCAAATCAGCCGAAGACACGTGGTGCATATCCATGAGAAAACGAGATTTTTGGTATACTGTTGGGTTACATCGGTACACTCTCGGGATGATTTAAGAGGCAGAAATCCAGCACATCCGACCGTAGGTAGCTACGATGATCCAGGGGATTGGGTCTCTTCATCTCTGCGCCCTCATTGATCTGACGGTTCCTGTGCCACCCGTTCTAGCCAGCGATTTAGATGTGAGCGAGTTACCTTCTTATGCTGCTTCCGGTACAGTGTATCTTTTCACTTGAAGCCTATGGCTGATCCCACGCGACAGCTAACAACGTGTATGAGATTGATTGGGTCCCATGTTGTGGTTATCCTTCTTTCTCATCACCTTCTCTTGTTTCTTTATTTGAGAAACTTCTCTATTCAGAGAAGGTTATATATTTATAGAGGAAACAGAGGAGAGAAATTTAGAAGGAAATTTGAATCGAGAGAGATCAAACCGTGAAGGGTACCTCTCTTCTCTAATAATGGATACTTTACAAGAGAGAGATAAATGATAGTAGAGAGAGAAAGATAATGGGAGATGGATTGCTTTAGGAAATTCTTAGACGGAGATATCTTCTCGGCTTCTATAGAGAGAGCAAGTCGTTCGTCTCGGGTATAAGAGAAGACAGGAAGAGAGATTAGAGGGGAGCTCGGTTTTGGAATTTCTTCCCACGGCCATTAACAGTCAAAACCGAGAGCTAGAGAGAGAGGGAGAGTTTGAATCTTTATCTTTTTTTGTTTCTTTTTCATCTTTTAATTCTTCTCTTTGTGAGAGAGAGAAGATCAGATTGAAAGAGAGCTAGAGAGAGAAGGCTACTGATTTGTAGAGAGAGAGAGAGAGAGATTGAATCAATTATAAAATTTCATTATTTTTATCTTCTTCTTCTCCTTTCTTTACTGTTCGGTTAGAGAGAGAAAGAGAGAGTTATATTATTGTATTAGAGAGAGAAGGAGAAAGTTTAGAGAGAGAAAGAAGGAGAAAACAGTAGACAGAGAAAAAAAAACCAGGTGAGGAAAATAATTTTCCCACAGGGAATCCATTTCCGGGAGAAAGAGAAAATCGTTTTCCTTGAGGGTGTGTTTGGCTGAAATCTGGAAAAACAACAGGAAAATACATCCTATAGGGTCTGTTTGGTTGCAAATCAGAAGGAAAATTTGCGAGAAAAAGGTTGTTTCTTCTCCAATTCTTTCACCCTCACTTATTTTATTGATTTTTATCTCTCCTACCATGAGTATGATCTCTTTAGTGATGAGTAGCTAATTTTCCTTTAGTCTAGGGTTTTGATGAAGTTCTAATTATGCATATTAGACAATTATTTTGATAAATTAAATGCTTCATGTATTGATTTCTTTCAAACTTTGTTCATGATTTATTTATGGATTAATATTCTTGAGTTGATTTATCATATTTAGAGTGACACCTTTAATGATTTATACTTCTTAGTTGTTAGTCGATCATTGAATCGTGACTTGTCTTTCATTACCTATGCTTCTTGAAGCTTGATCCACCATGTTTAGGTTAGGTTCTTTAATGGTGGATACTTGCTAGTTGATAGATAATAGTTAGAGTTGATAAGAACTTAGTATTTTGATTCATAAAAGATAGAAAATTTAATTCGAGGTCTATGCATGATTAGAATGGATTCTGAACCCTAGGCTACTTCTCCCATAAAATCATTTACCATTATTATTTGTCTTTGTTAGTATTATTGTTTAAATTGCAAGAAAATCGAAATCCTAAGAAAATCCAAATTAGTTATAGGAGTCAGAATAGATTGACTTAGTCTCTGAGGAACGAACTGGTCTTACCGGAACTATTACTTGACGCCCGTATACCTGCGGGTGGTCACCTATTTAGGAAACTTTCTAGGCCCATCACCAAACACTAGTCGTATTTTGCAATTACCGAATTCAAATCCACAATCAAGGTGGTTAGTTACCGACTGTGACTATGATAGTCGGTGGGAATTGGGAAATTGCTGTTATTTGTGGAATCCGTTACTTTGGAGAAGATTCAGTTACCTAGTCTTATATCCTCTCTCTGGTTGAGTCAGAACAAGTTTGGTCTTACTCATTCTTCAGCTAGTAAGGTGCCATAATTCTTTTCACTCATACAAACTATATTGTTTCATCTTCTAAGAGTCGAAAATATAAACACTGATCTAGAAACTATTCATCTAATAAGGTCCCAATCACAAACATCACCATCAACTAAATGATTGTCTAACACAAACTGAATATAGGCTTTTTATCTTTTGAAGTTTGCTTTGCGTTTGTATAATATGTTTCCGCTTGTTTTCTATTGTCTCAGAAAATTCTTGAACCTGTTCTTGAAGGGATTCAGTGAATACTTTGCGGGTTGATTACTTAGGTCCTTAATTGAAGTATGCAAGGTCGCGATGAAGAAAGCAGCCATCTAAGCAGGTGCCTTTGGGTGCACTATAGGTGGAGTTGGTCCTACTACAGTGCTGCTACTAATGATAGCGAGGAGGGCAATGAAGAATAATGTGTAATTTGTGATACAAAATGTTTGAACAATCGAGATCAAATGTAATGAAGAGGCTGATTATATGGCTTGCTTTGTTTACTGAATGTAGTTAAATGTCATCATCTTTCAAAAAGAGAAGAGAATGTAAAGTTAGAAGGATCCGAGATAGGAATAAATGTAAAGTTAGAAGGATCCGAGATAGGAATAATTGTATACTTCAATTATCAAAGCGAACAGAATGACAAGAACTCTTCTTAAATGCAATATTTGTACATAACCTTGTATTCTTCAATTAAGAATTGGGAAATGACTCGCCGTATCTTCCGTGCAATATTTTAATAAACACACACAACCACACTGTTACCCTTCTATTTTGGTTAGTCGAACCATCGTTTGCAAAAGAATATCCTAAGCGAAACAAAATATAGCATGAGATTAGACCCTATTTGAGACTAATTTGACCAATTTCATCACATTAGACACAATCTAGACCAAAACATAAGCAAAATCAGAATAATTTCTCCAATTTCAGAACAAGATAATGAAATGTCAAAGCTTCCAAGAGATCATCCAATCTCCCTTATATAACAACACACTAAAAAAACAAGAAAATTATGATCCCCTTTGGCTCCCTAATCGGGTGTTTAATGCTACTCCTTATTCCCATCCACAGTTCCAAGACTCCTCATAAGAATTCATTGATAGGAATGAACTATCTCAGAAGAACTAGGATGGCGTCAGAGAGCACTAAGATTGATTGTTAAGGGGCAAAAGACTTTCAGAGAAAGTAGTTGAAAAGCTACGAAGGCGTAGTTTTGGAACTGAGGATGGGATTCCACTTACATCAACCTTTGTCCAAGTACTATTTTTCCAATTGTAACAATAAATAGACATACGTTTCTTACCCGAAGTAGATGATGTTACAAGAATCTTGTCATCTGACCCTATGAAAGTATGAAACTTGACATCATGACCGTTCATCATATAGAAAGGCAAGTTGATCCAACTCACTTCACTCCATCTTCCGTTCTTAAGAGAAGAAGTAGAAGACGTTTCATTGAACTTCTCATCCCCGTCCTTGTAATAATCATCTTGATAAATATACATGTTGAACGTACAATCGTCCAGTTTAACAATCATAGTTAAATACCCATCCACTTCAAATAACTGAGCAATGTCTTTGAAATTTGAATATTCGTCAAGAACCCGAGGTTGATCAAGCATGAAATCAGGAATTGTGATTGTTCTAAATTTTTCAGTTCCTACGTCAAACGCCACTAAGCATACAGGACGGTAACTAGCTCCCCGCCCCCAACGATCAAGAGAATGATTGGACCAGTAAATAACACCATTCACATAGACATAATCATCATTTAGTTCATACGGTGGGATCTCTTCAATCCTTCTCCATCTATTATTATTACATCTGCGTCCAATGGTCAAAACCCCACAGACAAAAGATTCAGAGTCTAGATGACCTGAGTTTACAGTCAAGACAAATACCAATTTATGTTTATTAGTAGCAGGATCAAAGCCAAGTGCTAAAAAGTTTGGAAAAGTGACACGTTCTTTTCCCATGACTATCGAGGATAATTCAAACGAAGGTGACATATCTCCCGTACTGATATTATATATACGAACAACACGATTCATACATGAGTCAATGAGGCAGACTAAGCCGTTCACTGGCTTTGATATGAAATTGTAAGATGACGAGTTTATCTTCCTTACTGTGTCAACAACTAGTTTCACTTTTTTTGTATAATCTTCTTCTTCTTCTTCTTCAAACAAGAGGTGAGCTGTAAGATGGAACTCCTTGTATGGCCAACGGTCGGAGAAACAAGTACCTTGGAAACTTTTTAGGACTTCTTTTTGTTTCCGCGTGTGAGGTAGAGGAACAACTATAAATAGACGAGATGGGAGGCGTGTTTTAGAACGGGTGAAGTGTAAATCAATGAATTGTTGATCTCTTTCGATTAAGTAACGCCATCTTTTACTAACAATCTTGAAACGAGTTAGGGTTTTCACCGGAAGTCTGTTTAGTATCTCAAATACTAACCAATCATCACCGGAAGTCTGTTTAGTAATAACTTTTCCTGTGGAAGTATTCTTATTGTCGTTGCTGTTGCTGTTGCCATTATTATGTCTACTACTTACCTTCTTCTTATTCTTCTTCTTGTCTGACCGCCACCCCATCTTTAAGTTTCTTTGTGGGAGAATATATAAAATCACCACCAACGGTTTAAATTTCAGAGATTTTTTAGAGAGAGAGAGAGACAATCACTTCTTTGAACAAGTGATTTATTAAGCTGCTAGGTCTACGAATTGGTGGAGGATCTGGGGGTTTTATTTGCCAAGAACTATAAATCTAACCCATCCATTTTCTAAGGGCTGGGATTAAAAACTATTGCCGACTTCATGTTATTTTAGTAATGCCAATCCAATCTTACTATTTTAGTTATTTTACTATTTTTTTGTTATTTTACTAACAAAAAAAACAAAAACAATTGATAACTTCCCTGACTTTAACAAAAAATTGGACACTACATTTTCTACCATTACCACCAATGATATAATTGTTTGATATTTTATGGAAAAACGGTTGAATGGGTGGTTACTTGTTTGACCTCCCATTTGACATTAAATTATCAAATAGACTTTAATTTCACTACTTGGACACTTAGTTTGGTGTAAGTTCTTTTTTAACAAAAACTTATTTTGGTATATGTGTATGTCTTTTGGGTCCGTGGGGATGAGACCAAAATAATAATAAAAAAAGGTTTAGGGTCCAATCTTGTTAAAACATGGATATTTAGTCCTTTCACTCTATGGACAAAAAAACCTTATAAATCCTATAGGATTTACGTTTGTGTCCCCTAAGCAATAAAGCCGGAAATATTAATGTTGGCTGCGCGAGAAGATTTGGTAACGGAAAAAATCCGTAATTTATGAGTTATTAATAGGATATTTCGATTTTTTACCTACCCAACTTTCTCTCTCTTCTTTTAATGTTTTAGGTAAAAAAGGGTTTTACCTAAAACGAAACGGTGAAAAACCCTAGAGAAAACACTGAATCGCCATCATCGAAAGCCAAGAATCTTGCTGTTTCATCAACCTTCTTAGTCTTTAAACATTTCGGTTGAGATTTCCGGTTCAGGTGAAAAGGTATTGATGAAATCCCTCATCGTTTAGTTCCGTCGTTTGTTTTTTGAACCATCGTTACTGTCAGGTGAAAACCCTTATAAATCCGATTTTGCATGTTAGATTTTCATCATAAAGAAGATAGTTGCATCGTTATGGTAAGATTTTGGTGCGATTGTTAGGGTTTTTTCTGTTCTGATCTTATTATTGAAGTTGTAAAGCTTAGTAATACATCTTAAAATTTGGGATCAGTATGATAAATTATACATAATCTTATGTGATAATGAAGAATCGTTTTGATATCATTCAGTAAATTTATGATTCTTTGTTTTTTGGGGGCTAGGGTTAGTATTGTGTTTTGGCCGATTTTGTGAGTTTGTAAGGGTTTTTGATATGATTTTAAGTTGTTCGGTTTCATGATGTTACTATTCTTCATTTTATAATGTATAAATTACATGAAATTTCCTATAAATTGTGTTTCTAGGGTTCTAGAAGAATGAGAACATTTTAATTTCGCTTGCAGGAGAATTCAATGGCACCGAAGTAAAAAATGACACCTAAAGCTACCAATGATTCTACACCACTCAGAAGAAGTCCATTAAAAAGGAAAGCATCAGAGGAAGAAGTAGTTCCTGCAAAGAAATCCAAAAACAAAGAAATCTCATCCAATGTAGAAGGTGAAGCTGTTAAAAAGTCGAAAAACAAAACACTTTCTGTCAAAGAGGTATGATTTATGAGAAAGTTTTAATAATTTCTATCCATTATCTTAATTTATGGTAAAGTATAGATAATTTACATGAAAGAGTGTTATTTTTACATATAAATGTTTCAAATTTATGTAAAAGGTGGGAGCAAGCTCAACAACAAAGAAAGGGAAGGAAAAAGAGAACAATTGTCGTACTGTTGACATAGTGGGGGAGAAGAAGATAATACCAGAGGGGAAGACTTTCAATCCATTCAGATACAGCTTGAGTAAACCAAGTTGATAACAAGCCACCGTCAGTACATGACGGAAGAGATGAAGGAAGAGATTGGCAATACACCTTTCTCAAAGCTTTTTGATTCCATGTCAGAGAGTTTCATCCTTAGGGAAAACTATAACACTCGTCCAATAAGTCCAATAGTAGATATTCTATGTCGATACAAAAAATCGACAAAAAAATTCGTTATTGGTGGGGTTGAGTTAGAGTTTAAACCAGAAGATGTATCCCTATTGCTTGGTATGCCAATGGAGGGTGCAGAATACGATGCTTTTCCAAAGTTTCATGAACAAGATCCCTTCAAGTGTTCCTTTCTAATGAAATATTTTGAGGAACCAATAAAAAAGTCAAGTAACAAAAACAAGGGGATTTCAAGTGCTTATGTTGCAATGGCACTACAGAGATGTATTAGAAACCATGAACCAGCAATCGAATTTGTGAGTCTTTTAATCATGTTGTTAGCAGCCAATTTCCTGTTTGCAACTTTGGCTGGTTTCACTGTTTTGCCAAGCATTTATAAGAACATAATGTCGAGAAGGGCTATCAATAAGATGTCATGGCCAAGAGCCATACACTCTTACATGATGGAAACCATTGACAAACATGCTGAAGAACCAACCAAAGCATCTGGTTGTCTGTTACTTTTACCTGTAAGTATGCATACTTTACATGATCTCTGTTAGACTTTATTTAGAGATAATATACTTTACATAAAATTATGTTTATAATAGTTGTGTGATGTGGAAATTTTACATTTTGTTTTATAGTTCTGGATATGCATACACACATCACTTTATCCTAAGAATCCTTTAAATGCAACAAAATATCCAAGGTTCTTGAGGTGGTCAGTTGATGCTTTTAGTAATGGAATGGAGATCGATATTGCCGGACTTGAAGAAGATCAGGTATAATTTTTATAACACTAATTTATATTTTAGCATAAAGTATATATAATTTATATTAAACACTGTTAAATTAACATTATCTGATTCAGATTGAATCATGAAATATATGTTCTTCATAATAAATTTTGTATAATTTACATTCAATAATAAGTTTGGCCATGAAATTTTGGGATGATGATTAATGTTCAAATGCAGGTAATTGTTAGTGTTGAAGAAGAAGAAAATGAAGAAGAGCATGGTTTGCTCAAATTTACTGAAAAGGTTGATATTGAATTAACCTATGATCAGAAAATTGATATGCTAGAGATGATAGAATCTCTAAAGAGTGGAATGAAGTCTAAAGATGTTGAAATAGAGATGTTGAGAAAAGAAATAGCTGAGTTGAAGGAACAACTTAAGTTGAAGGAAAAAGTTAATGTGGAGGAATGTGAAGATCAAGGTAATGATGGAAATGATGAAAGTAATTTTGGTCTTGAAAGTAATGTGGGAGATAAAGATGTAGGTCAAGAAGATGGAATGGAAGGTGGTTATGAAAATAGTGAAAAAAAAGAAGATAAAGATGTTGAGGAAAATGTTGGTGATGATGGTGATAATCAACAGGATAGTGAGAATAACAATGATGGTGGCAACAACTTTGGTGAGTCATTTTCTATTAAAATTTATTAGAAATGATGGTATAACATTACACATAGTATGCATAATTGCAACATCTGTTATTTATCGATATCATAAATTATAGATACTTTAAACGACATTATAATTTGTTTAGATGATTTATTTCACTACAAATGTATAAATATGCATGATTTATCTAAAATTCTTTTTATTATTTGTTCAGAAGCTGATGAAAATGTACCATGAACAGCCATAGTCAAGTATCAAATGGTTGAAGACAGAGTTTATAGTAGCACACCAACATTTGACCTGGGTATTGATGATAATGAGCCAAGTGACTTTGCTGGTATAGCAGAAATTGCAAAATCTTACAAAGGAAAAGATGTACAAATAGATGAAGATGATGATTTTGTAGAGCCTTCACCAAAGACAGTAAAGAAGCCAAGGACAAAGTCAAAAGCATCAAAAGGAGTAGGATTAAAACAAGATGATGCTGTTAAAACACCTAAGCAAAATTCTCTTATCAAGAGAGTGAAGGAAGCCCCTAGGACAAGAAAGCATACTGAAAAGGCAGATCCAAAATTAATGGAAGGTAAGGTTACTAAGAAGCATGCTACAATGTCGAAAAAGGAGGTCGTGAATGTCGAAATTGTGGAAGATACTAAGGGGAAGAAACCAGCATCAGATGAGGACGAGAAATTGTGCAACTGGAAGAAGAGCAAAGTATGGAAACAAATTAAAGATGATGAAAAGGGGCTGTTGGAAGAGTTTAGCAAAGAAGGAAAAAACACGTAATTGGTTTTATAGATATTAAATATGTTATATTTTGTGAACAATGTTATGTTGTTGAAGTATTAGTATTGTGTTTGTAACTGACATTTTGTGAGCTTTATGAAATATTATACTTATGAGTTTTAGCAATATTTCTATATTGACTAACAATATCCGACATGCAGAACACTTGTTTGGACAAATTAAATCATGAGTGAGATCAGAGGGAGACAGTTGGACCTACTAATGATGAATTGCGAGACAGGTGCTCAGATTATAAATTTGTGGGGAAAACATTTATTTTCTGAAGTAATGGTTGAAGCTGGACAAGTATTCATTCTTGGAGCAGAGTTATGGGTAAGTGTTCAGATAATTTATATTATGTTATGAATATAAATTTATAAAGTATACATAATTTACATGAAATTGTAAGTTAGGTTATATTATGAAATGCATAATGTATGATAAAGTATGGAAACTTTTACCCAACAACATGACTGCTGCACTAAAACAGTAAACATCTTGGTGCAGATTTATGTGTAAAGTTATGTTCAGACCATAACTTTTAGATTATAGACTGTAAATTATTTAAGATTTACATGAAATATATCATATTGTTTAATGTTTAATTTAATTTTTATATGATACAATGCAAACTTGGTGTGCAAATCTTGAATGGTTATTGTACAGACCATGATAAAATGCAAGACAACCAAAGCAAACATAAACGCATTATTCAAAGATCGGATTTTAAATGAGGTTGATAGAGGGCTGCTGTCGTATTTAGTTGCACCAATGTGTCATGCGATGATTACAGATGTAAGTAGGGGTATCCATTGGACGTTGCTTGTTTTTTATTATTATGATCAAACTTGGACACACTACAACTCGTTGTTCTTCGACACCAAACTACGTAAAGTTTGCGAAGAAAATGCTAAGAAGTATGCGCAGGAGATACTTGATGTGCTTCATGAAATACAATATGTTAGTCCTGAATTTAAAAAGAAATGTAAGGAGTTAAAAACGCTGTATGATCATCAACAAGGAGAGAAGTAAGTAACAACCTTGTTATATTATTTTACATATTATTACTATACAGCTTGATTAAATGATACTTATTTCATGGTTGGCAATTTTTCATTAATTTATAAATGATGTACAGTGCGGATTGTGGTCCATTTATTATGCTACAAATGGAGTTGTTGTTCATGAAACATTTCAAATGGGGAGTACAAAAAGAATTTCTTAATGATGATTGGACGGATTTAGCACAACGAAAGAGGGCGCAAGTTACGTACGAGCTTCTGAATGAAACGAAAGATCAGTGGAGAAAGAATTTATAATAGTGTAGTTTTTAATAATTTTGGAAGGTATACAATTATTGGTCAAATGTAATATCTAGCAGTATTTGAACCCAAAATCAATTTAATGACAGATTCTCTATATGGTTATATTTTATAAATGTTTGGATTGTGATTTAAATTATAGTAATTTATGTTAGTGATAATCCAGATAAATCAATTTATATAGTGTACTGATACAAACTCAGTATGATTTCTTCGGAGGAATTCATCATGTTCCATAAATTATTATAATTTATGGAATAAATTATAGTGTGTATGTAAAATCTTGACAACTTTCTACTAAATTATGTATACTTTAAAGTAAATTGTGCAGACATTTGGAAACAAAATGACACATTTATCATAAACAATGAAATTTTCCAATTTGTTTGTCATTAATAAGAACCGGAGATACATTGTTTATACTGTAACTGAAGAAATAACATCAAACATTAACCCTACATGTGGAGCGATTGTGGTAGGAAGGTTGCTTACACCTACCACATATCCTCAATTTCTTGGGAATGTTCCCTGAGCTCTCGATCCGTACTGTTCTTGGCCTACCCGGTCTACGACGAATCAACGGTGGAAGTGTTTTTTATTCTTCATCAAATGAACGAGGCTCATCATAATTTGGGATTGGCATTATATGTTCCTGGTAAGTCTTAACATAAGACTCAGTTGTCCATATAGGATCATAGAAACAATCTTGTTGATCGTCAGCCAAAGTTTTTATGCACAACATGGCGTGCTCACAAGGAACCCCATCTACCTGCCACCTTCTACATGTACAAGTCAGATTTAGAAGATCAACACAATGTGATGGATCGGAATAAACCTCAAATATGAGTGGTGCAGCCTGTGCATAATTTCAAGTAGCTGCACTATCATGTTTAGATTTCAAAAGATCAGTGATGGTTGGACACAAGAACGTAGTCCACTTCTTGGGCAATTCACGTGCTACATTCATCTTGTTCATTATATGGGTACGTATTGCATCCAACATTGCTGTAATTGGGAGTACACGAGCATATCTGATTTGATTATTAAAGGACTCCGATAGTTGAGAAGTTATTGCTGTGTACCTGTTATAAAAACCAAAATAATATAGTTATATCATGATCTAAAGAATTATAAAAGGTGTTTACAATATAATTTAATTGTTCAAAATTACGATGATGTATCTGACATTATACATAATGTCGGTATAGTATGATTTCAAAATCCTAAATCATGAAAAATGTATTAAGAAACATATGTGATTTGCACCAATGTATTTTGTAAAGTTATATTGATCAAACCTTGGACCGGGGAAGAATGAATCTGCCCATGATGCAGGGTCTAAGGATTGAAAAAATGCAGCAACTTTGGAACCACCCATCTGTATCATATGGTTAATAGTATTATTATACTCAGACTCGGGAATAGCTTTGGCTGCCTTGAAAATCAAAGATTGAAAGAACTTAGATTTTCGAGCTCCATTAGCGAGTCTTAAATTGAGATTGTTCCTTAGATGCCAAACACAAAAAGAATGGTTTGCTGTAGGGAAATTTTTTTTAACACCGTTGATAATACCGTTGTGACGGTCTGAAATAAAAGTATATGTCTTCTCCATATCCACAACATTACGTAAATGACCTAAAAATCATTCTCAATTAATGTCATTCTCGGCGTCAACAACAACATAAGCAAAGGGAAACAGACCTGGAATTACGAATTATGTTAGATAATTACATAATACTGTAATCATATATGTCTAAATTACACGTAAAGCATAAGTAATGTAGGTTGGTTTTTCAAACTTCTTTCTAAATTATGGAGGGAATATTAAAATTATGAATAATGACAAGAAAGTATACAAACTGAAGACATAATATATTATATTTAGAAAAAAGTTTGGGAACTAACCATTGTTTCCATCCTTAGCAACAGCAGCTAGAATGCAACCGTTAAAACGAGTTTTGCAAAAGGTTCCATCAACGTATATAACAGGTCTACAATATTTGAATCCAGCCATACAAGCATGTGGTGCTATAAAAATTCTTTGAAATCGACGACTAACATCGTCGATTTCTAATTGGACTATGCTGTTTGGATTTGTACGTGAAAAGGCATCAGCATACCATTTAAGTTTTGCATATGAATCTCCTTCCTGGCCAAATGCTTCGTTCATTGCAACTTTCTTCCCCTCATAAGTGTAGTAATATGGAAGTTGAACGCCGTAGTTTTTCAAGAAATCTTTCGTCAAACTTTTAGTGGAACGATCGGGACTTCTTGTTACATCATCAAGAATAAGTTTACCAACAAAAGAACTGTTGATTTTGGGTTTTTTGATCTTCTTAATGAAATCAGCACAGTCATATTTCATTTCCAAATCTTTCAAAATGAACATCGATTCGCATTTTAATGGTGCCGATCCATGCACTCTCCATTTGCAATCTTCCACAGGACACACAGCAGTAACACGCGTTGTATCATTTTTTAAGAATTTGAAATCATGTCCTGTGTTAATACTATATTGCCTAAGAGCATATCGAAATGCTTTGGCACCACCGGGAAAGAGCTGCCCTACTTCTGTAAATATCTTATCCCAACCCTCTGATTTCAATTTGATTTACTTAATTTGATTTGTTGATTCTGCCTGGGAATCCATCTGTGATAACATGTTGAAATATAATAAATACAAAATTTTGCATAAAGTATATTGATGTAAGATAAATCAAGCATACATTAGAATAAATTATATATACTTTATTGAAAATCAATCATTAGGTGTAACAATATTGCGAGTATTTTATGTTAAAGAAACGAACACTGATTTATATTAAAGCATACGTAATGTTGTATTGCAAACAGGTAATTTATGAGCCATAATATAACATTCATTAAAAACCTGATAAAGTATATATAATTTGTTAGAGAATTATAAAATGGTGTTTACAAGCTCAAAATCATTGAAGTTCTGATGTTTGCATGATTTACGACAATATATGATACTTTATGATAAAGTACAGGAACTAATAATTCTGTTACGGTGAACCGTACGGTAAAAACACGATTCAATTATCCAAAAGGATTGAAAACCGGATCTGAAGAAAAAGTACAAATCTCATTAAGCTTAATCTACATATCTTTAGATGATTGAATCTTTCTGTATTAAACTGGATTTGTAAGATTCAGTAATGAAGAATTAATTCATCAAACCAGCTATCATTCAATCGATCCTTAGAGAGAGAAAGAAAATCCTAATTTCATATCCATATGAAACAGAAACATTAAATAGAAGATTGCTTACCTGATTAAAAAACTTACGGAACTGATTTTGATTAGCTCTAATGAAGTTTTAACAATTTCTTTGCATTAATGGAAGATGTAGATAGATAATCAACATCTTCATAAACTAAAACAAAATCAAATAAAGTTATAATCAGATGAATGTTTTACCTGATTAAGAATGGTGATTATGATTGCTGCAACTCAAATGATTCTGTTTTAATGGAGGATTTACGTTCGAATCAGATGAAGGGAGAGAGAGAGAAAGATGATTAGAAAGAAAACGATATCAGTTACAAAACTTGCTTATTATGATAAGATCACGATTGCTTAATATAAAACGTGATTGGAGAGAGAAACAGTGAGATAAAAATGGAAAATATATTAACCGATTTTGATCTTATAACTGTTTAGATATTTAAGAAAGGTTAGTCTGGGTATTAATAAAGTATAATTATTCTAGAGATTTGTGATTGCTCTCTAGATTGAACCAAAAGGATTAGATATCTATTTCTAATATTATTTTGGTTTTTATACCCTTTATGGGATTAGAGGGGACTAAATCTCTTATTAGGGTCAGTTTTTTGGGCCATATAGCCAAAAATTCATGTCTTTTTAATAGTGACGTGATATAATTGAAGTATAATATGAATTTGAAACCTATATAGTATGTACTATATGATAGTTTATAATACGTTATATGTGGTACATATGTTCAAGCGGAACAAACTTACTTTTAGTCGACTTAAGAGTGTTTAACTAAACACGTATATTTTCTCATTTACACAAATTTCGTTACATAAAGCTCTTCAAGTTTTATCTAACGTTTATATTCATTATGTACTTAAATTTGGTTTCATCACACGTCTATTTTGTATATGTAATACTTTTTTTTGTTGGAAGTTGTATATAAGACGATTCCTAACACTTCTACCTCTTTTGTGATAAGGGAGAGAGACCCTGTCAGCATCGCTTGTCACAATTTAGTACATGACCAATGTTGTAGCGAGAAACTAAATTACGTGTTGGTTGATGGTGGTGGTTTGGCCATTAAGGTATTGTACGGTTCTTTAATATCGTATGGTGGTAGTTTGTTGATAAAATAATAATAAAGTGTTCGGTCGGAACACGATGAATTTTGAACTTTTTACTAGACGGTAAATGCGGAAAAGAAATTTATTACTTACTTTCCACTATTTTCCAAGAAAAAGTGTACGGTAGTTTTGATCGTACACGTGTGACATAGATTGTGGTTGTCAAAGTGAGTTCGGATGGTTGAGGTCCTAAATATTATAAAAAAAAGTCTCACTGGGTATAGGGCAAAGGGAAATGATAGAGTGCCCAGCTACAATGCCCGACGGGCATGTTTGGTTGCCAGACGGGAAAATCAGCAAGAAATTCAATTCTCTTCCCATTTTTTATACTTTAAATTGTTTAAATATTTATCTCTCTCACCATGAGTAACTAACCTATCAATCTAGGGCTAGGATGAAACCTTAGTATCGCGTAAATGTCTGACTTTTTCAACTCATACCAAAGATTTTCGAAGTACTTATAAATGAAAAATTGATTTCTCTCATTTAAATTCATGATATTTCTTTCATTAACTATACTTATATTTTGATGATTCATGTTTAGACTAGGTGTCTCTAATGCCTCATGCTTAGGATTTGATAGTGAATAGTTAGATTATCGTTTGAATATTTATTTTTGAAATCAAAACATTATATTTTGTTCTAGAAAGTCGTATTTTCCGAGGATGATAGAATTGTCTCTCCTTGAGTTATAGAAGATCAGGTTGTCACTGATTAGGAAATAGTTTACGCATATTTAGGTAGATTCTGAAACCCTAGACTTTCTCCACATAGAACTTCTCTGTACACTTTATTTTCCCGTCATTTTGAATTATTTATTATTTTTCCCACCACAACATCTTACACCGAAGAAAATCCAAATTAGTTATAGGAGTCAGAATAGATTGACTTAGTCTCTGAGGAACGAACCGGTCTTACCGGAACTATTACTTGGCGCCCGTATACTGGTGCCCTTTTAGGGTAACCTTTTAGGTCCATCAACTGCCTCCTAGTTTCCTCATTCAAGAAACTATTTTTCACTAAATCCATTGAGATAACTCCTTCGGAAGTAGAGTTACAAAGAGACATCTGGAACACCTCCCAAAAATCTGGTAACGTACCAAGAAGTCATAAACCGTGAATTTGCTCATCAAAGTTTGTACCCATGTCAGATAGTTTATTGAGTAACCCTTGAAACACATTCAAGTGATCAGTCATGGGAGTTCCCTCTCGATATCTCAACTCGAGAAATTTTTTTATCATATACATCTTATTGTTTCATGTCTTCCGAGCAAATAACTGCTCGAGCTTCAACCAAAACGAACTAGCATTAGTCTCATTCTCAATATGATGCAACACATTGTCATCTACCCATTGCCTCATCAAACCGCACACTTGGCGATTTAGCAATGTCCACTGATCATCGGGTTTCTTCTCATAAAACACTGGAGCGTGAAATTCCTTCACAAAGAGCAAGTCTTCCATCTTACCCTTCCATAGATGATAATTATCACAATTCAAACTTATCATTCTACCCATATATATTTTCCATCATTAACACAAACAAACCGATAATCAAAGTTATCACAATCCAAAGAACTCTCTAATCTGGAGCTCTGATACCACTTGTTGGGAAAAACGGGTTGAGTCGACGCAGCGGAAACATAAGTTTTCCCTCTTTATGTTAGTTATGAGGATAATATAGAAGAATAGTGGGAGCAATAAACAAAGAACTGAAAGTAAATAAGAAAACGATTTTTAATGTGGAAAACCTCCTCAATATGAGAAGTAAAACCCACGGGACTCGTAGTCCAACCAAATCAATTATATATAATAAGCAAACTAATTACAGACTACGTCCACCCGAGACTCGGACTCCAAAAACGAATCAATCTTAAACACAGAGAAACCCTCACAAGAAAGAACAAAATACGACCCTAAATTCACTAGGTTTCCGGTCACCAATCAACGATCCCACCGTACAAATAGTAGATGAAAAAGTCAAAGAATATTTTTGACAAATTTTAGCTTAATCGGAGAAGAACTCACGTTGGATTTTTCGAACAACAAAGACTGCGCGTGCTGAAAAAATTCGGCCTCGCTCTTCTCGGCAACCTCCTTCTCTCCCCTCTTCTCTTGTGCGATTCTAATTGTCCTCACCCAAAGAAACTCCACTTGGGTCCGGATTTGTTTCCTAAACCAAATCCAACTAGGTTTCCCCACTAAAAGAAAACAACAAAAAATTGATTGATTTAATGCCTCCAGTGCCATATTTCGTAAGTGATGACTGGAATTACTAGCAAGCTGGAAGACACTTGAACGTGTCAAGAAGAATGTAGCGCACCCATTGCAATTTAATATATGTAATTCAGCTCATTATTACCTCAAGAAGATGCCCAACAACTTGATCCCACAAAGGCGCCACTCCTGGTTAGCAAGCAAGTTAAGAGCATCTCCAATGCAACACTCAACTTACAAAACTCAATTTGACACATAGGACTACTTGAGTTTTTGACAAAAAGCACTCTCCAATGCAACACTCAACTAGAGTCTCAATATGATGTGGCAACAATAAATATCGAGATACTCAAAAGAAAACCCAATTGTTGAGTTTTCGTTTGAGTATCTCAACATTTATTGTTGTATCTAAATTGGTCCACATCAATATTTTATATATTAAAATAAGAACCAAAAGTAAATCTAAAGTAAATGTTGAGTTTTTTAATGTTGCATTGGAGATGAATTTTGAATTGAGTATCTCAATAGTGCAACCTAGGAAAGAGAACCCCAATTCATACTTGACGCATTGGATTAATTGAGTTTTTATTGAGTGTTGCATTGGAGATGCTCTAAGCTTAAAGTGACGGTGTAGACTAAGATGGAGTAGCGTTCGTGCGTGGATTCGAGAAATTTGAAAGATTAAATATGTGAATGCATTTATTTTATAGATACATAGGTCTTCACAAAAGTTTTATATAAAAATAACAAAAAACCCAAGAATTAACTGATACAACAGAGAGTATGATCTAATTTATTTATTTATTTACTTTTAGGGAAGTATGGTCTAACTTGGAATATACTCCAGAAACACATAGTAAGCATGTTGGCAAAGAATTTATTTCTGCCATAATAGTATGGCATAAATAATAGTATGTTTCCCTTTATACTCAACCAAGAACTTTTTGTAGATATCATCGAACTGCCATCGAGGACCGGCAAGAACTTCCTTGAACGAGCGACTATTAGTCTTAAAAGTTTTGTTCCTCTGGTTATGGTTTGACTTTAACTTCGTTTGGTCTTGATTAAGCCAGAGTCTGGGTTGAAGTAGGGAACTTCCTTTCTCTAAGTTATAGAGAGATAAACGATAAGCGAATACCGACTTTATCAGTAATTCCTTCTTTCGGATTAACCGTGATAGACAAAAGATAATGGAGTCGAGGCGAGAATAAATTCTCTTTCCTTAAGACATTTTACACCCCTATAACAGTACCAAACGTTAGGGTGTATGCCTTCGGGATACAACGACTATCCTTTCAAAATTATAAGATGGTACTTTTATATTCTGAAAGCGGGCGAACTTTCGTAAATAATAGGAGCTCTTGGACTGATGCGATTGGATCTTCTAGACGCATTAAGATTATAAGTTCACTCAAAGCTTCTTACTTCGTTTTTCTAAATATTCCAGACACACCAGAATATACTAGAATGACTTCCCAATAAGATATTCCAGACACACCAGAATACTAATTGTTAGAAGAGAAGAGAAGAAGATAATGAATTGAATGTAAAATGAAGTGGGTTTGGGTTATTTATATAGGAGTTGAATGGGTGCATAGTGTCTATTGGATTGTTAAGACACAACTGTTCGGAACTAAAGGACCAAGCATGAAGTATAACTGAATATTAGAGTCGGTTATAATCTGGGGCGTCCGATTTACCTAAAAAATGCGGACAGAACGCCAAGCGTTGGATGCTGACCGAAACGTGCCCAATAGATCAACAGATAAGCCGTTGGATGAAGATCTCGGTAGATACTGCCACTTTCCCGAAGCAGAGTTGATGCACTTTGTTGGATCCTTCCGCATACTGAAGAGGTCCCGAGAGCTACAACGCGTAACCGTTCGATCTTCATAGATCCCGCGGAGTGTACGCGAGCCGTCCAGATCTAGACGTGCTCGCTTCACTCAAACGACCCTCAATCCGACTTGTCCGGTTCGACGCTTTAGTCCCTCATTTGACCGATCATCGTCCAAACTTTAAACTTGGATTTCTCATTTATCCGGAATCGGATTCGAGTGATTTTTGGCTCTAACTTGAAGAGCTCGACGAGACGAACGCAATGGCGCGTTCCCTTTCTTAGTTTGACTAGTCGGGTCGAACCAAAATCAACTCCGATTCCAACAAAAAGCACCCATACTTCCATTATAATCTAAGCAATAAAAAGCCCCGTTGCAGAAAACTAAATTATTAAAACAATACGTGAATATATCCGACTTTGGGTACTTATAAGACCACCAAGTATTCTTTCCCCATCGAGTGAAAATAACAAAAACATTTTCTTTGCAATCTTTTTCATCTAATAATTGAGTGATGCCAATAACTTTGCAATCTGATGAAGTAGGTGAGGACGAGAATGAACGGAATCCATCATAAACAACAAAACTAAAAGTAGCAGAATTCACATAAGAAGAAATGGCAAAAAATAGAGACATTGAGATGAAATATTAGGATCCAATGGACGGATTCATACCCGACCCTACTGGGCCAAGAAGAAGACCTACTAAATTAATAAATAGTCAATGTAGATAGTTAGGATTTAGTTAGGACTAGGGTATATCTCATGCCCTAGGTCACGGACACTTGTATCAATCAAATGTTACGAAATTTATTATTATATTTTATTGAGAGAGATAGAGATTTTTATTAGTTACTATGTTTTTGTATTATTTTTTTTTTGTTTCTTTTCTTATAAGTTAGTTATTATTTTATTGAGAGAGAGAGAGAGATTTTGATTTCTTTTTTTAACCCTTGAAATTTATTTTGTTTTCTTTTTTTTAAATTAGTTATTTTATTTCTAAGAAGAAAACGATTATTGTTTTTTAAATAGGTAACTTTATTTCTACGAATGACTATATTTTAAATTTTGAGAAGGGCTTCTAGACAATATGCATAACTAAATAAGGATGTTTGTCTCAGTCATCGTTTTCCCTTCTGTTTTATTATATAAATTTTCTATTTCATCTATACATATATATGTATTTACCACTTACAAAATCAATCAAGAGAATATATTTGAATCTCAAACTCTCTCTCTCAGTCGTATCTATCTCTCTCTCCATTTCGTTTTATATTAACAGTAAGGAGGAATCTCTCTCTTCACATAAGCTTTGAGAAATTCAATTAGAAACCCATAATTTATAACATAGAGTTCCTCATAGGGGTGTTCGTTGGTTCGGTATCCGGTAATTTGGTATCATCCGTTACCAAACCGCTCATGGTTTGGTTAGTGATTTTTCAAACCATTACCAAACCGTTCATGGTTTGGTTCGGTTACTAACCAAACCATCATAAGCGGTTTGGATACTACTGGGTAGCAAACCATCCATAAAACAATTTGTTCTCCATGAAAATTGGCGAATCGAGTTACTTTCTTCGTACACTGACGTATAAAATCAAGAAAACACTCTTTAAAAATCTGGAGAAACAATTAAACTAACATAATACGTCGAAAAACGTTTGAAACATTAAAGACATGTGCAGACCACCGACCGAAATATTATGTAGTAGCTAGTAATATTATCGATACATGAATTGTTTTAATATAATACTAGCTAGTAACATTATATTGTAGTGGTGTTGTTGTATTTGTATGAAATTATGGAGATATGATATATATATATATATATATATATATATATATATATTTTAGAAAAAATATGTAAATATACAATTATAAATATTAATTGAACTTAAATGGTTCGGTTTGGTTTTAATGGTTCCTAAAAATTACATCCATTTATCGAACCAAACCAGTTGCTTTTTGAAAATCTACAACCATACCAAACCACTCGTTGTTTGGTTTGGTTAGAAAACCGACTGGACCGGTTTGGATCGGTTTGGTTTGATTGGTTCGGTCTATTTTCCCACACCCCTAGTTCCTCAAAAGTAAACTGACTTTCTTGGGAAATAATTGCACTGCACCCTAGCTCTGAACGGATTTGTACTTGCTGAATTTTGTTTTGACGAATTCTCGTTTAGTCCCCTCCAAGAATCTAATTCTAGTTTAGCCCCTCAAATATGACAAAAGTTCTCTCCAACCCATTGTTGTTCAGCATTCCGTTGTAAATAGGAGTCGGTCAAAACAAGGGGTGTTAAAAGATAAGTTGTACTATAGGGGAGGCAAAAAATAATTAGTCCTAAATAAATCAACAATGATGTTATGCGGCTATGCCCGGCTGATTTCCCGGTCGAATCCCAGCCAGGTGAGTTGGCTCGCCAGCCGGGCATAGCTGATGACGTGGGTTCAATTTTACTTAATTTTTTTTAGGGAATTCAAAAGGGGTCCTTCATATTCTATGTTACTACCGACAAGGACTTCAATAAAACATAGAGACAACCCACTTCTTTCTCAGTAAACCCTGGAGGTTCTCAGGTTTGAATCCCAGAGAAGGTGGAATCTTTGGTTATTTGAATTGGGATTATTAGGGTATAAATAATGTTGTTGGTCTTCAGGCCATTGTCTTGTTGGGCTATAGGCCCGGTCTTGTTAGTGTTTGAGTAGGCCCGGTCTTGTTAGTGTTTGAGAGGGGGGTTATCGAGCTTATCACATTTATGATGTATCAAATACCAAATATCACGATTTACGTAGATCGTAGTCGTCTTCCAAAAAAAACTTCTTCATTCATTCACTGTATAACTCTGAAGTCGACTTCATTCATTGATAAAGTTTGTTTAATTCATTCGTTGTTAAACAAAAATTGTTGTATTTACTTGTGATTTTGAATTGTTTTATTTAGTTACGATTTTTAAGGGGTTTCTAGACAGTCAGAGTCTAAGTTTGTGAAGGTAGATATATATGTTTCACTAGATGGCCGGATAGTTCAATAGATTTGAAGCAGATACGAAGTAGTATTTGTTTGCCCATGACAATTAGTTCTTCTTCCTCTTCAATTTTAGAGTATGGGTTGTTTTCATAGATTTGAGAAAATTTATATGTGGAATATCAACGGCATCTAGTATGAAAAGTTGCTAACTATAGCAAATGAAAATCAGTTTTCTCTTGTGCAGCGTAATTCATCAAATTCCATGGAACAGGGCAGATAGCGAAAGGGTATCATGGTGTTTTTTTGGGTTATCTCTCAAATGACCCCCAACTTTCTGACCAGCTTCCTGCCTAGCCCCCTGCTTTATCAATAATTCCCATATGACTCCCTTTTTCAGTTACCGTTATCTTTCCGTTAACTAGTCATATTCTCTCTCTCCTCCATCTCATTTCTTCTCTTTGCCACCTCATCTTCTCGCCACCTCATCATCTTCTCCGACGAAGGTCGCTGGCAAGCCAATTTTCCGACCGGCGACCTTGAAACATTAAAAAAAAAAATTATTTTCTCTCTCCTCTCTCTCTTTACTTTTTCTTTCCTCTCTCTCTAGAACATATCTAGAATGAGAGGGTATGTTTGTGATGAACACGCGTGATGCCTAAAACAACCCAAAGTTTTTATTCATCTTAGAGAAGTTTTAGCTTCCCTTCTAAAATTCGATCTTTAAGTTTGAACTAGCCTTAGACCAGTATATAGAACTCAAACATAATTGGACCTAATTCCTTTTTCTTATACTAATATGTTGATTATTAAGAATTTGATATTACAACCTCGCATATACCCATTACCATAATCTATAAGCTTCTTCCCACCAAATAACATGAACCAATTTCCAAAATGTTTAAAGCATATAAAGAGTTTAACAATTAAAAAATCTACAAAAACCCAAATTCTATATACTGAAGATATGAACAACATAATTAGGTTTTTTGAAATTACCCAACCTGGAACTCCCTTGATCATCAGTACTAAGATGAGCATAGGATCGATTTGAAGGAAGAAGTGATGCATTAACCAATTCAATTACTGACCACCAGAAGTAGAAGGACCATAAGAAGATGAAATCGGAATTCTAACGCTCTTCAAAGCATCTCTATACTTCCTAAATAAACTAGTTCGATTTCTCGTCGTCATCAAACTTGAAAACAAAGAGTCATGTTGTCCAAATCACCCGTGTTCATCACGAACAAACCCTCTCTTTCTCTATAGATCTATTCTAGAGAGAGAGAGATGAAAGAAAAAAAAAATTTAGAGAGAGAGGGGAGAGAAAAAATAAAAAAAGTTTCTTTTTTATGTTTGAAGGTCGCCGGCAGGGTAATTAGCCGGTCGGCGACCTTCACCGGAGAAGATGATGAGGTGGCGAGAAGATGAGGTGGCAGAGAGAAGAGATGAAATGGAGGAGAGAGAGAGAAAATATGACTAGTTAACGGAAAGTTAACGGTAACTGAAAAAGGGGGTCATATGAGAATTATTGATAAAGAAGGGGGTTAGGCAGGAAGCTGGTCACAAAGTTGGGGGTCATTTGGAAGATAACCTTTTTATTGTTGAAGGGGGTATCATGCAAGGAATGAAAGTCGACATATTTCGGTCGAAATGATCGCAATATGTCAATTTTTGAAATTAGGTGCACGACAACATGCTTACAAATATCTCGTGTAAAATTTCCTTCTAAACTTCACGAAATTTCGACATATTTCTAAGTAATTTTCAAACACTAACAGTTGAAGTCTAATATTTTGAATAGACTAGTTCAGTAGATAAGATTCTTCGATTATTGGCTTTAATCTATGAAAACCAAACAGAGAACATACCTTCAAGATTTTATAAAAATCAGTTTTTCTTCTTCCTATTTTAGTCAATTTCTTTTATTTCTTCTGATTTCATCTAATTTTTCTTCTCCATTTTAATAGTCATCATCCTCTCCATTGAAACGGTCGGAAATCAAAAATACTTGCACAAACAAAAAAGAAAAAGAAAGATATTTAACTTCAATTGAATTCTTTGACTTGATTTGATCTAAAAATAAACTACAAAGACTGGTCTATTTATAGACTCAAATTCTACCCACTAACTATGACCACAACTTATATGATCTCACTAACTCATCCATTAACCCACTAACTAGTACATTAACCCCACTAAAATTAATTCTCTAATTACTTAACTAATAAAATATATCTACTCACTAAAATTGTGTTTAAATAAATTTAACACCCTCCCTTAAACTGAAACGACATAACGCCAATCATAATCTTCAACTTGAAAGTTGAATGAACCTTCAATGGCTTAATAAAAATATTAGCCACTTGTTCTTCAATTTAAAACTTCACGTTAATCTGGTTCTTGATCGTACTTTATCATTACTAATTTGTCTACTTAACCATCATCTAGTTTGTACTTGTTTTTGAAAGATCATTCCAACTCAATTGACTTCTTTCCTAAAGGTACAGAATTTCATCCCCAATTATCATTTTTCTCAATTGAATGAATTTCATCATCCACAACTGAAATCCATTCCCCATTTTTTACTGCTTCTTTAAAGGGATAGAATCGGTGGGATTACAATCTGCAAAAGATACAAAACTTGCAAAATCCTCGTCACCCATTATTATCATTGCTTACATCGTAGTCATCAGACATTAACGACATAACTTGAATACAAGTTGAACTCGAACATAATTCTGGATTTGAATTATCATGAATATTAGGAGAAATAGGTGTAATCTTAATTACTTGAGATTCTGAAGATAATGTCTCATCATCAATATCATTTTTTATTTGATGTTTTTCTTTAACAGTGTGGCTCCAAACTCCATCTTCATCACTTTCGACTGAATAATCATCTAAATCTTCATTTGAATCTTCATCCATTCTGCAAGCTAATAAAAAAGTTTCCCCTTCTTCTACATCATCTTCAGCAAAATTAGCATGTTTTGTATATTTCTTGGAAACTCTACATTCTGACTTATAATGACCTAATTTTTTGCAATGAAAACATCTAACTTTAGATTTGTCATACCTTCCAATTCTTTTGGATTCTTTACTATGGCTTTCTTCACCATTAGTGAAAAAGATGTCCTTCGACCAAGGTGACAATGCGAACAATTTGTCGGATAGGACAATTGATGTGGAAGATCATCAAGTCCGATTGATTTAGGGATCGTAGAGTTGTAGCAAGAGACCAACTACGATCGTCGAATTACGAAGTAATTCGCGGCTAACTTCGATCGGATCCTACAACGGGTTACACCTAAGAGTGTCAAATTGATCTAGGATATGACTAGTGGGAGTGAGATATAACAATGGGAATGTCCCATAAACATATCTCATAGGCCTAAAAAGGAATTAGGCAAAGATAGTACAAAAAGGCGAAAAACAGGGTTTTTGGGCCTTAGCCGATTCGGGCACTTCTAGGACTCGGATTGGGCTGAAATTTTGAGGGGAGATTTCTGACATATCCAGTAGTATGCATGCAAAATTCGTGGTGTTTAGACACCTCCTCATTAGGGAATTGAGAAAATATCAATAGTTGCTATTTTCGACTATTTCCCTAAATCTTATTCTAAAGGATGTTTTAGGAAACCTTTGAGGAGGTGTATTCTCATTAGGGTTCTATATAAACACTTTTAGGACAGAGAATGAGATGTGGAATTCTCTCTAAGCTTTCTTACTCTACCATATCAAGTAGAGAGGAGAAAGTGAACTAAATCCTATTAACTATCTATCTAGTCAAGAAGAAAAGAGTTTTTTTTCCAACCACCATTGGTGTGCTAGCTAAACAACAAGGTGGGAGATCAAGTTGATTGCTCGTGTCCCAAGTAGAGGGGCTAAACTCGCACACAATCATCCGTCGATTAAGGGACATGTCCCGAAACAAATCACGGTTGAGGAAGTACGGGACTTCCAAGGCAATCCGGAGTGGCATTGGAATGTCCGAATCAAAGAAAGAACTTCAACTGATTCAGAAGAACAAAGGGAAGAAGGAAGGAACTCACGGTTCCGACCAAGGTATCTATGTTATCGAAGTTAACTTAGCAAATACATTTGATTCTCAATCCTGGGTATTCGATACCGGATGTGGTGTTTATATCATTTCTGATTTCTGATGTGTAGGGCCTTAAGGGAATCAAGTATTTATCTACAAGGGAGCTTGTCCTACGAGTAGAAAATAGAGCAACGGTTGATGCGAAAGTTGTAGGAACATTCAATCTACCTTTAGAAATTGGTCTAGTTTTAGAACTTCATAATTGCTATTATGCACCCTTTATTTCTAGAAACATTATCTATGTCTCAGAATTAGACAAAGAGGGATATCACCTATTAATAAAAAACCAATGTTGTTCTTTATATAAAAGTGAAATGATTTATACCAGTGCTAAGTTATACAACGGTCTCTATATTACGAATATTGAGAACGAAGTCTTTAACATAGAAACCAAAAGGCTACGGTCAGAAGATTCGCATCCAGGTTACCTTTGGCATTGTCGTTTGGGTCACATTAGCATGACACGCATGAAGAAGCTCCATAAGCATGGACTTCTAGGATCATGTAATTTAGAATCATATGACATATGCGAATCATGTTTAATAGATAAAATGACGAGGTTTTCTTTTAAAGGAAAAGGAGACCGAGCCAAAGAACCTTTGGAACTCATACATACGGATGTATGCGGACCAATGAATACTCCGACGAGAGGTAACTATGGCTACTTCATCACGTTCACGGATGACTTCACTCGTTATGGTTACATATACTTGAGGCATAAGTCTGAATCGTTTGACATGTTCAAACAATTTCAGAACGAAGTAGAGAATCAACATGGCAAGAAAATAAAAGCCTTTCGATCCGATCGAGGTGGTGAATATTTGAGTCAAGAATTTGACGATCATCTTAGGAGTTGTGGTATAGTATCTCAACTCACTCCGCCAGGAACACCCCAGATGAATGGTGTTTTCGAAATGAGAAATCGCACCTTGTTAGACATGGTTCGATCTATGATGAGTTTAGCAAATCTTCCAAACACGTTCTGGGGGTATTTTCCAGAAACGGCTGCTGTCACACTTAACCGAGCTCCGTCAAAAGCTGTAGAAAAGACGTCATATGAGTTATGGTTTGGAAAGGTTCCAAAGTTGTCTTTTCTCAAAGTCTGGGGATGCGAAGTTTATGTAAAACGTTTACAAAGAGATAAACTCGCACCCAAATCAGACAAATGTCTCTTTGTGGGCTATCCAAAAGAGACAAGGGGTTACTACTTCTACCACGAATCTGAGAACAAAGTGTTTGTTGCTCGAGATGGTGTCTTTCTTGAAAAGGAATTCCTTTCCAAACAGACAAGTGGGAGAAATGTAGATATCGATGAAATTCGATATGAGCAACAAATAAACACGGATATAGAGATATTAAGAGGTTTAGCGACTCCTATCTATCCACAAAGCATGGAAGAGGAAAATGAGGCCGAGATAGAGAAACTCGTGGAACCTCCCGCATAAGTCGAATTAAATTCGGAGGAGACATCTCAAATAGTTGAGAACACTCCAAAAGTTGCTCAGGCCCCTCGTAGATCTCAAAGGCTCCAAGAATTATCTCAGAAAACAGATGTCCTACTGTTAGAAGATAATGAGCCGAGTACCTACAACCAAGCTATGACGAGCCCCGATTCCGAAAAATGGCTAAAGGCCATGAGATCGGAAATGGATTCCATGTTAGAAAATCAAGTATGGGACTTGATCGATTTACCCGATGGAGCAACACCAATCGGTTGCAAATGGGGTTTCAAAGTAAAAACTGACAAGGATGGAAACGTTAGCGTTTTCAAAGCTAGACTCGTAGCAAAAGGATACAAACAGATTCATGGTATAGACTATGATGAAACCTTTTCACCTGTTGCAATGCTTAAATCCATTCAGATCATTCTAGCAATTGCAGCTCATGATGATTATGAGATTTGACAAATGGATGTCAAAACCGCCTTCCTGAACGGACACTTGGAAGAGGATGTGTACATGACACAACCCGAAGGTTTTGTAGATTCCAAAAATGCTGGAAAAGTTTGCAAGCTTAAGAAATCCATTTATGGACTCAAGCAAGCAAGCCGGAGTTGGAATCTTCGATTCGACGAGAAAAATCAAGGAATTTGGATTTCTCAAGAATGCAGAAGAGTCTTGTGTTTACAAGAAGGTTAGTGGGAACAACCTAGTTTTCTTAGTCCTTTATGTCGATGACATGTTAATCATAGAAAACAATATTCCGATGTTGGAATCAGTTAAAGACTGGCTTCAGAAATGCTTCTTTATGAAGGACCTAGGGGAGGCAGAATACATATTAGGAATCAAGATCTATAGAGGTAGATCAAGGAGGATGATCGGACTTAGTCAAGAAACTTATATAGATAAGATTCTTCAACGGTTCGAGATGACAAACTCCAAAAGAGGATTCCTTCCCATGACACAAGACATAGTGCTTAGTAAAGATCAGTGTCCTAAGAGTCCTGATGAGCTAGCACACATGATGAAAGTACCATATGCTTCGGCAATAGGATCTATCATGTACGCCATGATCTGCACTCGCCCAGATGTCTCATATGCCTTGAGCATGTGCAGCCGTTACCAATCAAATCCAGGCAAAACGCACTGGAACGCCGCCAAAAATATTCTAAAGTACCTGAGAAGGACTAAGTATCACTTCCTGGCATATGGCGGGGAAGATACTCTAAAGGTTGTAGGCCATGTGGATGCAAGCTTTCAGACGGATAGAGACGACTCTACCACTGAAGAAGAATACATAGCGGCCTCGGAAGCTGCAAAGGAAGGAGTTTGGATAAAGAAGTTCATAATAGAACTTGGTGTCCTACCTGGCATAGAAGAGGGAGTGACACTCTATTTTGACAACAATAGAGCGATAGCCCAAGCCAAGGAACCAAGAGCACACCAAAAATCCAAGCATATCCAAAGGAAGTACCACTTGATTAGAGAAATCATAGAGAGAAAGGATGTGGTCATTTGCAAGGTTCACACGGATGGCAATGTTGTAGATCCGTTGACTAAACCGTTACCTCAGCCCAAACTTGATTCACTCATGAGGGGCATCGGTATAAAGCGCATTGGAAAATGGCAACAAATGTAATTTGGATTCATAAAAGAGTTTATGTACCGAATTACTTGCATTCGATAAATAAAATAAAAGGAATTTTATTTTTGTCCTTAAAATTTAGTTTGGTATTTAAGAGACAGTCCGTAGATAAAGAAAGCACTCCGAGTAGGCTTATCAGATGCATGATCTGATAAATGAAACCCTACTAAGTGAACTCGGAGTGATTCATTATCAATTCCCTAGTCCAGGTCATTGCATAGACAACAATGACTCACGAAGACTAGTACGGGAGTCGATGGGATAGCGCAGTTTCATGAGCTGTAGGAATAGTGTATTCGATTCGACTACGTGAGTGCATAATAAGGATTATACGCTGGAATAACCCTCAACATGAGAAGTTCATCCAAAGAATGATGAATCGTCAAACTTCTCATAAAGACAAGATTGAAGAGATTCCTCAAAACATGAGTGCTCAGCTCATCTTACGTAAGGAATGTCTAACTTTGGTTCCATTAAACGCCGCGCCGTAAAAGGAGGTTATAAAAATAGATACTGGGAAGGACAGGATAGACATGAAGTTCAGTGGGAGCGCAAGAATGGATTATGTCCTCCTAACCATGTTAGGATACAGTGTCCTCGGGCCACTTGACGAGCAACAACTGAAAATGCATGGCCGTGCTCAAATGATTTAAAAGTTAATCATTTGTTTTGAAAGTTATACTCGAGATCAAGAAAGTCTGAATGACGTGACGTATCAGATAGGATACTAAGTGACATGGAAATCGTGCATTGTACTTGTTCTAAGTCCAAGTGGGAGTCTGAAGGAGTTGAAGGAGATGTCCTTCGACCAAGGTGGCAATGCGAACAATTTGTCGGATATGACAATTGATGTGGAAGATCATCAATTCCGATTGATTTAGGGATCGTAGAGTTGTAGCTAGAGACCAACTACGATCGTCGAATTACGAAGTAATTCGCGGCTAACTTCGATCGGATCCTACAACGGGTTACACATAAGAGTGTCAAATTGATCTAGGATATGACTAGTGGGAGTGAGATATAACAATGGGAATGTCCCATAAACATATCTCATAGGCCTAAAAAGGAATTAGGCAAAGATAGTACAAAAAGGCGAAAAACAGGGTTTTTGGGCCTTAGCCGATTCGGGTACTTCTCGGGCTCGGATTGGGCTGAAATTTTGAGGGGAGATTTCTGACATATCCAGTAGTATGCATGCAACATTCGTGGTGTTTGGACACCTCCTCATTAGGAAATTGAGAAAATATCAATAGTTGCTATTTTCGACTATTTCCCTAAATCTTATTCTAAAGGGTGTTTTAGGAAACCTTTGAGGAGGTGTATTCTCATTAGGGTTCTATATAAACACTTTTAGGGAAGAGAATGAGATGTGGAATTTCTCTCTAAGCTTTCTTACTCTGCCATATCAAGTAGAGAGGAGAAAGTGAGCTAATTCCCATTAACATCTATCTAGTCAAGAAGAAAGGAGTTCTTCTTCCAACCATCATTGGTGTGCTACCTAAACAACAAAGTGGGAGATCAAGTTGATTGCTCGTGTCCCAAGTAGAGGAGCTACACTTGAAGCTCTTGGTCTTCTCATAAGCAATTGGAAAGGTTCGAGGGAAAATTAGCGAATAAGGTATTTATCTTTCTAGTTTTACTTAGTATTATTATGGGCTTATGCATGTGATCCTGGGAATACTAGTGTAGACATTAGATGTCTTATTTCCGCTATAAACACTAGTAGAAGGGTGTAAATCCCAACAATTAGAACCACCTTTTTCAAGCAGAGTCACTTTGCTTTGAAAAGCTTGTTCTATAGACCCTGCAGCAGCTCTCTGGTTCATCCTATGTTCATTAGAACATAATGAACTCATCAAACCTTCAACTGACATAGTTGAGAGGTCATTTCCTTCCTCAATTGCAGCAACAACATAGTCAAAACGACCTGTTAATAATCTCATGATTTTCTCAATAACACGAAGATCAGTTAAATGTTCACCATTAACCCGCAATTGATTAACAATAGATTGAATTCTAGAAAAATAATCAGAAATATTTTCAGAGTTAATCATATTAAAAGATTCAAATTCACCTCGTAAAGTCTGCAACCTTACATTTTTTTACCTTCTCGGCACCCTTGTAGGATCTTTGCAACAAATCCCACACTTCTTTAGCTATTTCAGCTCTTGAGATGTTCTCTAAGACAATCTCATCAACAACTTGATAGTGAAAGAACAATGCCTTCTTATCCTTCTTTCTGTTCTTTCTCAAACTATCTTTTTGGACCTGAAAGAGAACTTCATGTGCTACCCGATCAACTGGTTCAACATACCCAAATTCGACAATCTCCCAAATTTCCTGGAAGCCAAATAATGCTTCATTTGGGTACACCATTGATTAAAAATTTTCCCACAAAGTGGCGAAAGCTGAGGTTGGATTGAGCTGTTCATTTTGCAATTCGGCTAGTAATCACAAAATATTCCTAGCTCGGATGCCAAACGTTGAAAATTAAAAATACTTGCACAAACAAAGATGAAAAAAAGAAGATATTTAACTTGAATTGAATTACTTGACTTGATTTGATCTGAAAATAAACTACAAAGACTGGTCTATTTATAGACTCAAATTCTACCCACTAACTATGACCACAACTCACATGATCTCACTAGCTCATCCATTAACCCACTAACTAGTACATTAACCCCACCAAAATTAACTCTCTAATTACTTAACTAATAAAATATATCAACCCACTAAAAGTGAGTTTAAATAAATTTAACAGAAACCCCAAGAAAATATTATCCAACTTGAAGAGATTTGGCGTTGATTTAAAATCTAGAGAACGTGAAAAACCCTAATTTTGTTGAGGAAGACGAGTGAAGTCTGATAGTAAAATACTCGTTTACTTTAATGAAACTTTTGCTATAAAGAGGTATGCCCTATTTTGATGGTCTCTGTAATGTTACCTTCAAGTATCAACTATTACTTTCCCCACTTTCTTACAAAACTGTGGTTTTGTAAGACTTCCACGCTGACCGAAATATTTCTACGAAACGTTTCCATTTTTTGACCGACCAAAATTTCCACCAAAACCGAAGTTTCATTCCTTGGTATCATGGTGTTGCAGAGTGCTTTTGTAATGAGATTTGGCTTTCGTACTATCATGGTGTTATGGTTTTTGATATCATGGTGTTTTGTTATTTCAAGAGGACCTTGCAAAAGATGGGCGATATGATTCGACAGTACAATAACAAAGAAGTGAACTAAGAGTTAAGTTTGAGTTTCTACGGGGAAAATTGAACACACTGATGTTTTAATGGAATGCCTGGAGGTCCTGACTTGAAACTATTTCTACCTGAAGAATAAGCATCTTCAAGATTTCAGGAAATGAAAAGTGAAAATCCATAACATTTGTGGGTTTATGACAACTAGTAAAGGAAACTAAACCAATATGTATATTTCTCTTGATACATTTCAGTAACAAAATTGATTCATCTGTGTTAAGTGATTGAACAGTATGAAATTTGACTTCAAAGTTAAAGATCACTAATTCTTATCAGTTTCCTACTTATATATGTTTTATTTGAGCATTTCATAATAAACCAATATTTCATTGCAAAAAATAGTAACAAATATCTATAAAAGTGTAAGATAACATAGAAACATAAGAATGTAGAAGTTCGTAAACTAATACTACAATAATATAACTAAATCTTGCGCCAATGTCTTTAACTTAAACTCTACCGTTCTCATAAGATCCATCTTTAATTCTTCACATTGTTGATAACGCTCCACAACTTTACAAGCTTTTCGAACTACCCAATCTTTGTATTTTGGATTAGATTGAAGGAATTTCTCCACTGCGGCAGGGGCTCGAACTTTCTTTCTAGTAGGAATGATATAAAAGGCAGCCATTTTAGAGTTTTTCATCGACGACCCTCTTCTGCAACCAGTTGGTGATTTCGGAAGGTTTGGTTTGTCAATTACCCATGTTCTAGTGTTGTCAATCTCTAAATCTGAGGGATCGTCACAAGAGACAACGGACTTATTTGTGCGGACCCATGGGCTTTCAACGAAGTGGCCTCTGATGTCGTTGTACTCTTCTTGTGTTGGAATTACCCTCCATTTCAAACAATTTGCACATTATACTGTAAATTTGCCGATTGCATCATGTTTCTGCCATTCAAAAATTAAAGCTTAAATCATCTATATAACAAAACACAAAGGTTGTGACTAGGACAAGCTGATTAGGACGAAATTAGTGTTTTTATTGGTGAGTTGGATGCTGACTTGGGCAACTCCATTAATAACCATCCTCTTTAATCTGGACAGTTCAAATGAATCTCAAGTTTAATGTGACACTTAAAACCCTTCTCCTCCCCTACTCGATGCGTCTTCTTCATCCACGATCAGTTGCTCTCCCACCACAACCGTTTCTTTCTCTTCGACTTCTCTATCTCGGAAACTCAGGTTAGCATCATCATCAATTTCAACTATCAATTCCGGTTACAAATTTGAGAGATGAATCTACTCTAATAAGTTAGGATTTAGTCAATTCTTCATTCATCAAATGAATACAACTTCAGTTGCAAATCTTATGTGGGTCTGATTTACTAGGATAAATGGGAATTTGGACAATTTCTTCATTTGTAATCCTCTCTTCAGTTCTTTTTTTTTGTTGAATTTGTTAGTGGGAAATCCTCTCTTCAATTCAATTGGTAATTTTGAAGTAAGCAACCACCTTCTCTAATCCAACCTTCTCTCTGTGATGTTTTTTAGCTAAGTTATTCGGCAATCAGTTTATTTTACTGTTCAGTTTAAAGATTGGATTGAGAGCTTCAACTTACTGTTGGTGTCTTCTCCAAATAATTGCAACTTACGAATGGTATCATATCCAAATAATGGGTAAATATGTTTAGATCTATTTGCTCATTGTATAATCGTTTGAAATGATTATGCGTTCCCAATTAAATTGTTATTTTGATAATATATGGTGATAAAACTATTTTTTGAAGTTCAGTTTAGAACTTTCTAAATATGTTTTAAAACTGCACTAAAGGTGTTTATCTAAATGCTCAGAAGAAGTTTAAGTGAATCTTAAAATGCTCATAAGAAATTTAAATGATTCTTGAGCAATTATATGGTGATATGTAATATTCAAACTGGTTTTCAAGTATCGATAAGAACTTTGTAATATGCTTTAAAACTCAATATGAGCACTTCAAATAAGTTAAGGGGCTGCAAACTTTTATCACTATTATCCATCATTGTAGAATATTGTTTATTAATTTTCAGCAAGTCGGAATCATTGGAAGAAAAACTCATCCCTTCATTGAGTATCGACCCAAAACAATAACTGGATTTTATTACATAGCAGACACTTGAGAACTATCAACTTCACTCGGGTATCACAATTGTTGAACAACTATCTTAACTAAATCAAACTTCTTTTGTTTTGTGTAAAAATCATATTATTATAGACCCTTCATTTTATCATTATATTTTCAGAATTTGGTAGTTTTGTTCTTCTTATTATTCCTCGTAAGGAAGGACAAATTTTCTCCCGTAAAAAATATACAGGATGATTACATATTTCATAAGGGATTATGGTTTTTTAAACTTTTTTTTTTGTCTTTTATTTCAGGAGTACGTGTACAATTGACTTCGACTCGAATAAAATTTCAAGTTTTCTACTTCTACACAAGGGTTGTTCTTCAAACTTCAAACTCAAGTTGTGATATCAAATTCTTCATGAGTTGCTTCTATAATTTGTACTTAGCTGGAATTGTTTGAATTAGCTCAAGTGATTTCATTTCTTTTGCATAAGAACTATTACCATAAATCATTTATAGATTCCTTTATCTTGATTAAATTTTGGAATTGTTGAACAACTAGCAGTATATAACCGCATTAGTTGCTGCAACACTCATATAACTAAAGTGATATGATCATTCCCCATTTACTGATTTTGAATTAATTCTCATATAATTGCAATTCATGTACGATGCAGTTATGGCTTTTATAGTATATCAGAAGTTGACATTGTTTATTAAAATAAACTCAATTATCATTCGAGCACTCTTTTGGTGATTAGGTAGGTTTGAAGAAACTGAAAGAACAATAGAGAGAAAAGCATAGAGTTGAAGAGCGCTAACTAACAGGTTGGATTCAACTTCCTTTTGTTTTCTCCTTTAGGGTGCTTCTAACACAAAATGAACTGCGCTTTGATCCCAAATATGTAAGATAGTTATTGTTCATCTGGAAATGGTACATTTAGTCATTAGGTTCGTGCGGTCAATTTTATTCAACTAATGTATAGTCGTATATAGTCACAGGCGAGTATCGAAACGAGCCCCTTAATACCTCAAAATGCCCAAGAAAATAATCTGAAATGGTATATTTTGATGAACAAATTAGATTCACTATTTCTAATGAGAATTGAAACTTTGATCATACAATAGAGAAAGAGTTATAGAATCTAAACTCTTCAATTATACTTACGAGTCGATAGCCTTTTGCACCGTGCAAATGAATTGGTAATGAATTTCTCAAGGTTTTTTTTTTTTTTTACTGAATTGAGCTTAACTACCATCATTTTGGTTTCTATTCTCAAGTTTTCCATCTGATCTCATCGAATGGTACCACCTTAATCTTGTAATGCTGAAATTTCCATTTGTTTTGATTGATCTCCTTGATACTTACCATTGAATTATAATGCCCATACTGTTAGACAATAAGCTACTTCACTTGATACTAACCGTTGAATCATAATGCCTTTAGGTCTAAATCAACCATTGAATTATAATGCCCATAAAGTTTAAATCAGTTTCAAAAGCTAAGATTTTTTCATGCTGGCAAATGTCAATAAATTTCATATGTCAGATAGATTTGGAATGGCAAAATGCTTATGTTTCTTGAATATTTATAGAAGAACTATTATTTTATTTTCTTTTGTTTTCTTTCTCTGATGAGAATATAATAGCTTATGCATTTCTTTGATTTGATTGTTCATTCTTAGTTATGTACTCATGGCAGGGTAAGTTGGCAGACATTGAAGACGTACTCGATTGTGAGTTGTCACATCATTGAGACGCTTTCCTTTTCCTATATTATCTACATAAGTAATTTATCTAAGTATTTGCTTTAAGTTTGTATAGGTGGGTGGGAGCAGGACTAACGACGATGATCCCATGGAAACAAACATGCAGCTTCATATCATTTGACCGCAAGAAGTTCTATACATTGCACATAGGATTAAAACTCGTGGGACTATTGTTGTTCTTGGGTTTATGCCACTTGAGGTGTATAAGCAGGTTGTAAGGTTGTATGAAGCCTATTAGAAAGTGGGAAATACCACTTTGTGCACAAATAAAATTAATGCTCGGAGTTAATTCACCTTTGTTGGGTACTTGTTGTATGATATTTATATGTACATCAATAATTTTACCGACTTTTCACTCCCTTTCCTTTTGGTACTTTAGAGAGGATTCTTTAACCTTTTTGTTTATAACAAAGCAGATATATTGCAAGCTATCTAATTTGTAATAATTTCAGGATTATCACTATTTTAATCTCTCTTTCATTTCAATCCACCCCTCACCACCTCTCTTCAGAAGTTCTTTATTTCTGACTAACTTAAATTATAAGTTTACTTTTTAAAAAGAAGTAATTGTTCATTTCAAAATTAAGTAAAATTTATTCATCACGGTACAAATTCATGAAAAATACAACGAAAATGTATTTTCCTGCTATAAAAAACAAAATCATCAACATTTTCAATGAATTTCATCGTGCCAGAGGCACGGGTCATACCTAGTCTATATAACAAAACACAAAAGTTGTGACTAGGACAAGCTGAGTAGGACAAGCTTAGCTGACTAGGCAAACCACCTTATTTAGAATTCTAATGGTTTTGATAAATCTAATGGTTTATCACACATCCTCACTAATATAAACCGTTAGATTCGGCATTAAAATAGTACATATAATGGAGAGAGAGAGAGAGAGAGTAAATCATTTAGTGGGTCCAATCAATGCATATCTTTAATGTGGGTGAGTTTTAATTTTTCTACATCTAAATCATCACTGTTTTCTTGGTTGATCTCAAAATATTGATGTTTGGATTGTTCACCTTTTCCCAAAAGATTTTAATACTTCCAACACCCTCCCACTGAATCTATCCCTTACCAAAAAATGACGTTCCAAGTCTTGGACATACGGTTATGAAACCCTATAAAGTCCAGACTCCTTCCTCTCTGCCTTCATCTATGATTGAACATGGGCATGACCTCTCTTCTCCTCAATCACAAAAAAGCATCTTCTCACTTTTTCTCTCACAACATTCTCAATGTGAAGGTAAGTTTTCTTCTAGGTTTTTCTCTCTAAGAATTCTCGGTGTTACCTCTCCTGTTTATTGATAAAATATGTGTTTTTATTTGATTTTAAGTGTCCTGAAACTTACAGGTATTTGTTTTCTTTGAAACTCAGGCGGGTCTCGGGTTGTTGAAAGTTATGGATGAAGGAAAGCTGTATAAATTCAATGTAAATATTGATATCACTCAATGTAAATATTGATATCACTCAATGTAAATATTGATTATTGTAGCTACTGATTTCTTAAGGTATCTAAAGTTTTAGGGTTTTCTTCTTCTAATTTTGTTTATGTTACATTTTAGGGCTTTTAAATTGACTATTGTACCTAATGATTTCATAATTTGGGGCTTTGTTCTTCTGTCTTTGTTTAGTTCTTCTTATTTGCTTACTAAGTATTTGATATCATATAATCAATTGATTTTTATTTAGCTATGAATAATGGACTGTTAAAGCTATACTAATAATTTCTTTCGAATAATCAAGGAGAGGAGTAGAGAGAACCAAATTAGGAGGTTTTGCTTCACAGAGATTGAACAAACGATTTACATAGATTTGATATGTCCTGGTTTTGTGATCTCTCCCCCTATTTCCTTAGTTGTCACTATTCTCCGATTTGACATCAATAATTGTTTGTATTTTTTATCAAATCCATTTTCTTCTATCCATTATAGAAACTCTGACAATATATTAATTAGCTTTGATATGATCTAATTAAGATGTTATAAGACATTAGTTGATTATGTTAGGTATTTATGAGATTCTTTACTTTTCGTATATGTAGATTTGATTTAGTTTTCATGAAACTGAGGTTTTATCAGTCTTTTTTTTTTTGAAACCAAGGGAAACAATTTCCATTAATAAGTGATAAAATCACAGAAAGAGGTACTGGCATTCACACGAAAGAGGTACTCCCAAAGGTTTTATCAGTCTTATCACAGAAAGAGGAAATAACAAGTTTTCAGACTCTTGAGCTAATTAGTAATATTAATAAGCTTTCATATATGAATCATATAATGGATTCGAATGAGGAAGTTTTTATCGGAAAAAGATTCCGAAGATAGAATTGCCCATTGTAAAACAAGATGAAGATATTGATGAGAATGTTGAAACTTCAGGTTTCGAAGATAACTGTGGAGATTAAATTGAATGAACACTTTGAAAGTTCTTTAGTTTTAAAGGGATAGATTATAAGATTCACGTGTTACAGGAAGAGAATTTTTGACTGGAAATGAATTAGAACAAGAATAAGAAGAATTTAATAAAGAAATGGAAGCCTACCCATTAAATTATGATGATAAATCACAAGATTGAGCTCGAAGAGTTCATCAGTGTTCGAGTTTGAAGAATTGGATGAATTAGAGTCATTGTTGGAGCATCGAGACTTCATAGAGCAACTAATTTTCGTATACCTCATTATTCGTTTAGTGTTGAATTGACGATCGATAGTGTTAATTCGCATGTACACTTTGATCATTATCTAGGATTTCGTAAATAAATTTTGGTTCATCATCTTTCTCTTTTTGTAAGTTTTTTTATACTATTTCTTATTTTTCTTTGATGTTGTGGGTTTGGATTTCGTTAGTATCATTTGAGTGTTACACTATTTTGACTTCGTGTTTATATTATAGAGGTTGATTTAAGCTCTCGTGCACAAGTATCCTATTCAACCATACTCCGCGTGCCTTATGGGCGGGCTTAGGACATTTGATTTTGGAAGTCCTAAATCTCACTTGGTCAAAAACCTCTCATCCACCACCTTAGACCATCACCCTTTCCACCTCTCTTTCTCATTCCCTCCCAGCATTTTATTTTTCTTCTGTTTTATTAGCTTTTCTATTTCTTAATTTGCAAATGACAATCCACCCACCGGCGAGAATCAACATTTAAGTTGTCTCCACCATGAAAGTATGTAATGATTATGTAGAAATTGCTAATTACATTGGAATAAAATCTATAGATAAACTTCTTGCAGCCGTATTAGCAACATGACCTTCACAACAGTGTACTTTCATCGTGTTCAACAAATTTTTTCGTGCCGGAGGCACGGGCTATACCTAGAAAGGAAAGGGGACGTGGTAGACTTGCCACGGTCCCAGAAAATAGGATCTTGTAATAGAAAAAAAAAGTAAGGATTCAAATTCCTTTGTACAAAAATATGGTCGAATGTTTTTCTTGATTTTTGTTTAGTTCTTTCTACTTGCTAACAAAAATAAGACTATGATATGTTTGGACTAACTAGGGTTGTTAACATTCGACCTGTAAATAAGGAATTACAATGGTTTGGAAACTCCTTGTAGTAAAGAATAGCTAACATGAACCAAATGACTTTAAAAAATCTTAAGTTATTTTCTTCCTCCACGATATTGTGATGCACAAAGTGCTTTACAAAATTGTTAGTTCGTGCCGAAGGCACGGGTCATGCCTAGTCTATATAAAAACAGATCCTTTGTGACTAGGACACAATTAATACAAATAATATGACTAGGACAAAACAAAATCCATAATTTGATTGCCACATAGACATTTTTAAAAAGATAACCCTTTCTCTTTTAATATTAGTCGATCAAATGGACGTATGATTACTCATCTTTTAATCATCTTCAATTGAATAGCACATTGAAAACCAAAACCCTTGGCCTCTTCGTCGTCCTTCACGGTTCTTTCCTCTCCCATGAGTCATTCATCTTTTGGACTTCTCCCAATTCAGTTTATTTTTTCTGTTGAGAACTCTCCCTATTCAATTGGATTAACTCTACACAGTTCCTCTTCCCCTCTCTCTCTCTCTCTCCAATTTCGCTTTTGTTCTTCCTTCACTGTCATCACACAAAGGTAGGGTCTACTATCTCTTCTTTTCTGGTAAGAATTTTTCATAGGGTTTAGTTGTGAAATGTCATTGTTCATGTTGATCATATTTGACTGATGAATTATATGTTTGTGGGATGTGAAGAAAGAACATGATTTCTTCTGTAAGTAACTCTTTACTTTGTTTTAGGGCTTAAGTCTAGGGTTTCATTTTATAATCATTTCTTCTACTGTTTAATCCCATGCTTCAAAGGCCCTGAAAAATGAGGAAGACTGATTCCCTAAATCGTCTCAGATCCATTTATCTTCCTCTCAAAATCGATTCAGCTCCTTCTTCATCCTCTATTTAAGACTTCTGTTACAAGATCGTTTTCTTCTCCTCCATTGGGTACTTCCATAAGCAAATCACACGTTACAATCTTTCCTCATCTTTCTCTTCAATATCTTTCTCTATTTGCAGACCTCATATGATGGAAATCCCTAAATTCACTTAACCATCGACTTCAGATCTTCTTTCCAGTCCTTCTTTATGTTGCAGAGAACGTCTTTGACTATAGTCTTTTTTTTAATCTTTTTATCAACTTGTTTCTTGATTAATATGTTTTCTTTGTTGTTACCATCAACTACTTTTAGATTTAATGTTGTTGATAGGTTTTGGTTCCAAAAACTAGGGTTTGAAGGTCAAAACAAATGTTTGAACACTATTAATCTACATTAGGAAACTATCTCATCATGAATATCCTTCACTTCGATTGTCAACCAAATCTGTTCCTATTTAAAAAAAAAAATTAATCAGTTTCTGATGAATTGGCTTCGATTAACGAATCTTTATGAAGGTCAATGAATTTGATTGAAATAGTTGTTCAGATAATTCAGGTACGATGTTATTTGTATGATGTTTGATTTTATTCGGTTGTTTTTCTTGGAATTGAAGTACTGATGATCAGTATTCTTTCATAAGATTAGGTTTGGGTTGGATTGTTAGAATTGGGGTTTAGCAAATTCACATTAATGTCATTTTGTTTCTTATCAAGTTCAATCTTGTAAGTCACCTATACTCAGTTCCATTTCTGGAAAATCATAATATATTTCTCTTGCTTTTCTTCTGTATTTTGATGCAGTGAGGTGGTGAGATTCACTGTGATTTCACAGAAGCAAGATAGATAGAACAAGAAGATGTTGCTTCTTGATCAGGTAATTATTTTGGACTAATGTCACTTCGGAAATAGCCAAAAATTTATAGAAAAAGAAAATTAGAAGCGTTAGATGCATGGGTGTGCAAAAAAAAAAAACTACTGGTTGGAAATCAAACTTTTGTGAGCTGTATAAATAGATAAAAATGGGGAGGGATTCTGCAAGTTAAACATAAAAATATTGGTTAGAAATCGAACTTTTATTAGCAGTTTAAATAAATAGAGAAATGGGGCGGGGTTTTGCAAGTTAAACATGGTTGTTGCTTGGATTTGGATCGAAACACATCTATAAACCTAATTTTGTCTAAATATTTTGAGATTTTCGGTACTTTCGATGATTGTCACTTGGAATCCCTATCAGGATGTCAAATGTGAATACTTTTATCTTACTTTCAAATTTTTGGCAAGAATCTAATTGTTTCTGGTTGATTAGTTAAAATTTTACTTTTGTTGACAACTAATCTTGTAATTGGTGGATACAATTCCAGTCGTATGTTATTTTGATTTGTAAGCTGAATAGTTTTGGTGTTTTCACGAGCAGATGAAAGATTAGCTCTATGAATACTTTGAGCCCATTATGAGTGTGTATTTGGGCATATGACCTCTGCTTGTTATTAAATACTTTGGATTCTAATTTCTCTTCCAGGTTTATCGGTATTTTTTGTAGCTTATAATGTTTTGTTAACGTATGCAGATTAAAGCAATGATCACTAGAGAATTTGAAGCGATTTTGGTTCTTTGGATACGTGTTTGTTTGTAGTTGAAGATTTAGATACGTGAAATTGCTAAACAGTGAGTTTGTTTTACTGATTTCATTATCGACATTGTGAGTTTATTTTTTCATATTCATTGGTATAAGTTTTTAAATTACATTATGAAGTTTGGATACCTGCTTCAAAAAAAATATGCAATTGAGTGATTTTTATGCAGCTAAGTGTTGTTACTAGACTGGCACCACAGATTTCCGCTATAGGAATTATTAGTTATCTAAGGAGAAAGATATAATGGAATGACAATGACAGTCGTTTGGACAGATCTCTTGGTTCTTCATGTGCTACAACTTCATTTTTTACTTCATATAGAAATTTGTATATCCTTAATTAGCTCTTCTATATCTTTGCATTCACCTTTATACCCAAATAGTTGTCATTTACTAACAATTTCAACTTATTGGTGTACAATAACAAACTTGGCCAAGGCATCATGATGTAGTCTGACATAATATTTCTATATCACGTATACCATGTTTGATTTAAAATAACAATATTTTGAAGCACAACTGCTTTGAATGGTGAACACCGTTATCTTTTCTAAACTCTAAAGTATATTTCCTCACTGTTAGTCACGAAACAAAATGAAAAGAGTAGTTGGTTGATATTTTTATGTAGGACGTTATGTAGAAGAACCATTAAGACATTGAGGTCATGACTATTGGTTTCAAGTTTCAAGTTTTTATGCAAGTAATATTTTGTAGTTACCTCCAACTTATTTTCTCTCATTTATGGATTAGGTGAATCCCTTCCCTTTTGTAAAAGATTATTTTATGGTAACTGACAACCAATTTTGAAGTAGCTTTTTATCCGAAAAAGAAAAGTGATAGCGCTGCCTCTTATATTTAACATATGAAGCCCAAGTAATATTTTGTGGTCATGACTATTGGTTTCAAGTTTCAAGTTTTTATGCAAGTAATATTTTGTGGTTACCTCCAACTTATTTTCTCTCATTTATGGATTAGGTGAATCCCTTCGCTTTTGTAAAAGATTATTTTATGGTAACTGACAACCAATTTTGAAGTAGCTTATTATCCGAAAAAGAAAAGTGATGGCGCTGCCTCTTATATTTAACTTATGAATCCCAAATAAATAAACTTTCGATTCATGTCTATAAGTAACCATGTCTTACAATAAATTTCTCCAAATATGGTGAAGTAGGCATGAATCATGATTATTATATATTTTTATATGTTTTGCTTTACTAACTCCATATGTGTACGATCGTCGTCCTTTGCAGTTCTTAAGTGACCTTACGTTAAAACGTTGCTCTGACTCCATTTATAACTACTTCTCATGTTGTCCTGCAATGTCACATTCTATTTTGTCTTTGTTTTCAGCTGAAGAAAGAAGCCCAGAATTTTTGTTCTTCTTCTTGGTTGTCTTCGTTACTTAACGATCCATACAAAACTACATAGAGAAGAGTACCTTCATCCTCAACTATGAGTGAGGGAATCAGAATTCTAGAGAAACAATTGAAGGGAAACGGGAAAAAAGGAAGGTCCTTCATAGCTTGAAATCAAGCATCTAACCTCATCTCAATTAGATTTCTAAGGTGTTTATGAAGTCCTATTACCTATACAATAAAAACTATGTGTACTCTATATATTTTGTAAACTAAGAGAGAGAGAGAGATCAAGAGACAACTTAACATAGAGGGTCTACATGATCATGAACTACAATCTTGAATATGTAAATAGTGGGACAATGAAATCAAGATTGGCACCATTGGCTATAATTTTTTTTTTTTATTTATGTAACGCATCGTATGTAATTACATATACAACACATTGTATTCCAAAAAATATCATATAGTTGCGACAAAGTTGTTTATATGATGAATATGACTCGAACAGAGATGCGGCAATATGTATGGTATGTAATGAAATTCGAATCTCAAACGTTAACTCCAACCCTTCATATGCTTGAGAATTCCCTAAATTTGATTTCTATGATGAGTCAAAGACTACAAAAAAGAAAGTAAATGATACGGATCAAATACAAACCTTAGATTTACATTTACTCGGAGACATAATAAAATATTGTTATAAGTTAAGGACAACCAAAATACTCTCCTTGGTTGTATAAGTATCTACAAGTATAAAAGTAAATGATTGCCAGAGGGTGCATACAGGTGGATAAAGACAGAAGAAACAGACTATACTTTAACGGAGGGGATAGCTACATTAGCATCTTGTGAAGCACCAATTATTATAACAATGGGCATTCCAAATTTGGAAATACAACACGTTACAGATTAAGGCACAACACTTAATCTATTTGAAAATTTTGGAGGTGGAATTAATGAAAAAACATATTATTCATGTTGTAGCAACTCACTTTTTTTTTCTGAATTTTGCTCAATATTTTTTGGATAAATGTCACACCCAAGCTTATTTTATATATTTTATTGTCTGAAAATCATCCTCGTCCAATGCAGAAAAAGCTGAATCATCTTCATGTGGAAGCTGACCTCAAATTTTCTGCAAACATATCATGACAATCAGTCCTTAAATGGACTGCACAAATTAATCTTTTTAAAACAAAGATAACAAATTGTGAAGCCATGAAGGTTTTAGAATTTCAAAATGCATTTGACCTCATATGCTTTTGTTTGTATTTTTCTCAAATCTTGAATGTTTTCTCTCTGAGACAATAGCCTCTGCAAACGTCTTGAGATTCGCAAAACCAGTATTAATATCTAAAAGTGTTAAAACCATAAACTACTCCTCTAACCTAGTTGGGCGTTGTTCCGTGAATAATTTGAAATAGGTTCATGCAAAAGCAAAAAAAGAATCAATAAAATTAATGGCTCAATTTACTACGACAACAATAATTAATATATATATACATGGGTGTGACTGTGTGTTCGTTGTATATTCGATTCCTCGGGTTAGGTCTTATTTCGGTCACCTTGTCAGATAACTCATATAGGTTCCAAATATTGATACGTGTATGAGTTATTCAATTTACATGTTACATAGACCAAGTGTGGCTGAGATATGAATCAGTTATGGCTCAAAAGATACTAATGTTAATAATGAACTAAGAAGTGAAATGCAAGTATTCCTTGGGTTAGTGCACAGAGCTTTCAAGATAACCTGTCTCAAAGGAAAATAAAAATAGGTAGCATCAATTTCCACTACTTTCAAATTTTATGTGTTTTACAAAATGTAAAAAACAATGCAGGTTAACACCTCACTGAACAAACTAACAGAAAAAAGTTTGTGAACGAACTCACCAGTCACCACCTTAGGAGCATCAACCTGAACAAGTAACATATTAGCACTTATGTTACCTCCTTCTTTACCGTTTTCTTGAATAATAAAGTCTAGAACCTTTTTGCAAGAAGATGATGGTCCCTCCGATGTAAGCTTTAGAAATAAGTAACTGGTTAGTTTAACACGTTTGCAACATTAATACTGTTAAAGTCTTATCACGGTTTCAGTATCCCTACAATTTTACATAGTGAAATCATTGAATAGAATGTTATCTAAATAATTTTCCTGTAAATCCAGAAAAATAGTTTTCAGTACACCAAAGTAACTACTTGTTTTGGGTTCTCTTTATTGCTAGACTTGAAAACCAAAGACAACACCCCAAAAAAAGTATATTTGAAATAAACATTTAAATAAGAAATATATCTAATAATTACAAAGTTCATTTTCTCCCTATCCTCCACACCGTAGGTTTATATTCATCATCCAATGACCCATGGCACTCATATATCAAATCTGACAACTAAAAAGCAGAGAACGAAGCTCGTCACTTTTCCGGTCCTTGAGCTCTACATGGTACATCAACTTAGAACAGTCTTTAGCAGAAACATTGTTACCATCTACTCCTTCACCGAATTTCTACAGCATAAAAGAAAAAGATAATTTGGTTTTAAATGTGGATTCACCTGAAAGAACATGCAATGACTCGTAGCTTCTGAAAACTACCTTCTTTTTCTCTCCTTTTGGCCTGAAGAATTCACCATCTTCATCACTTTCTTTGCCATCACTGCTGTCTTGTCCAGCGATAGAGGTTGTTGAGTTTAAAGTAGGATTTCCATATACAAGTTGCTTGAGATTTTTAGTTCTTCTCGAGACTGTTCTCTCTATCAAGGGTTGTTTCCACTTGGAAGCGTTTCCCATCTCTTCTTCTGAGCATAATGCAATAATGATGTCAGAACGAGAAACATTGCATTCGACAGGCCAAAATATATACATGTCATCATGCTCTTCACTAAATGAAAGTAAAATTCCTTTTGTCATAATTATTGCTCAAATCCATGCTTCACTAGATAAATGAGTACTCTTTATAAAATGTTCATACTTCTTACTCAAAATTATTAGGCAATATAGCACTAAACCTAGAAAACATTCAAAACATCTTACTGTCATTAAAAAGCTTCAATACATGGATACTCTTTTTCAGTGTTTTTCTTGGTTGTGCAGGATAGTTGTTTCGTATAATCGTATCTAATACTCTTGTTGGAGACTTGCACTCATTCCAATAGATATAACATGAACAGCAACATATATCTCGTAAATACTTGCACACAACCTTGTTAGGACTACAAAATATCTATTTAAGTTAACACCTTTTATGTATGTAACAATGATAAACCCAAAAATAGAAATTGTAAGTAAGAATATATGACCTAATGACTAAGACAAGAAAATACTTTCCTGCCTTATTTCGGTTTGGTCTTTTTTGCTAAATATATCTGGTAAGCAATACCTCGTATTGTTGTCAAATAGAGATATTAGTGCAAAGATTTTCTGTTACACATGTAAAAGTGTGAAGGTTACATTTACAATAGCTTTGCAAAATACAGAGCTCACCATGTTCTGAGTGGTCCTCATCTGAAGAATCTGCACCTGCAGATTACTGGTTATCGACATCATCGTTGTCCTCGTCTTCCTCATCTTTGTCATCTTCCTCATCTTCGCCGTCATTTTTCTCATTAGAACCCTGGCATGATCAAAATTTCACTTAGCTTGCATGTCACAGCAAGAAGGTTGTACAGGATGATACATAGTATATAATGTCAAACAAAGGAGATACTCATATGGAATATCAAATAGATTGAGAATAAAGACAAATGTTGAAATATAAACAAGGTACAAAAATATGAGCTGGAACTATCACATATACACAAAATTGGTATAACAGTTTCGAAAAAGTCAACAAAAAGATAGTACTGTGCATCAGTTTTTATTTTCCTACATAATTCAGCAAAAACTGTAACTGAATATATAGCAAAAATCGATCAGCATATTTAACTCGGCCACATGATCATGTGAGAAAGAAAGCCTTGTATTGGAAAGAAATAGGTGCGCCTGCATTAACTACCTCAAGGTCATCATGATCAGGTATTGCTTTTCGTCTTAGCCTTCCATTGTGAAATTCAATGTGTTCTTTAACCTTTGACTTCGATTGTGTTGCATCATCCCCTTCTGAGACATCCACATCTAAGGGTGGGAATTCTACCCGAAAGCCCGAAACCCGATCCGAAACGCCCGAGTCCGTCTAATAAACGTCCAGCCCGAAGCCCGACATGGGTAGTGCACGCCCGGCCCGCCTTTTGATAGTGGGCGGGCTTGGGCTTCCTTTAGAAAACACTTACCCGAGTGTCTAACCCGTCTGTTAAGCCCGAGTATGAAGCCCGTCTATAGGCACCACCTAAATTAGATCCACATGTATAAATCTAACGGCCAGGAAAGCAAAAGTCTTCAATCCCTCTTGTTGGATTTAGATTGTGGGTTAATGCCTATAAATAAGACATTAACCCTCACTTTCTCCAAACCTAATAGCCACTGCCGCTCCCATTCCCACTCCCAATCCCTTGTGTATCTACTGTACGAGAGATAGAGATAGAGAGAGTGCTAGAGAAAGAAAGATAGTGAGACAGAATGAGAGGTGTAAAAAGAGATTGAATGACTTTATTTGTCAACTACCAATTTCTCTTATCTTTGATTTCATGAGAATGTATTATTTAATCTCCATTATGCATGTCCAGAAGAAAGAAGATGAACTTCGTAGAATTGTTGGTTCATAGAAGAGCGAAGATCGAAGATGCAATTTTTACATAACAAATTTTATTTTCTATCACGAGTCTTCATTGTAACATTTTCTTTAATCGAAGTCTCTTTTCTTCTCTCGTCCTCTTCTTGTACTCTTTAGATTTATACAGTGGTATTGTACTATTGTTCTTTAGATTTAGTGTTTGTATAATATCATTAGTTTTACCATAATATTCTATGTTAGATTATGTTATATTAATTGTGAACCACACTTAGTATAAAATTTGTGTACCTGCATAGATTTTTCTTTAGATTTGTAAAGTGGCGGTAGAGTGTGAAATTTTGACTTAAAGCTATACTTTTTTTTTGTAATGAGTGGACCCGGAACCCGGCCCGACCATAGCCCGAACTACCCGCCACGGGCTAGTGCACATGGCGGGCTTTGTGCAAGAGAATTAAGTTTATGCCCGGCCCGAGCCCGCCCGTTTGGTTTAATGTGCATTGAGTAGTGTTACCCGAAACGCCCGAGCCCGGGACATTAGTGCCCATGGGTGCCCGAGCCCGGCCCGTTTCCCACCCCGAAACGCCCGCCTCATCATCGTCATCATCAGACCTACTGATTTCATTTTCCTTCCCAGATTCATATCCTTTCTCATTTTCTGTACCACCTTCTTTAGACCCCAGTGACACAGGTTTGTAGCTTTTATCATCTGATGCATTAGGAGGCTTCCTACTGAAAAGAAAAATGAAAATCTAGTCCAATTTCACATCAATTGAATTTTCGTCTTTTGAAGTGATTTTACCAAGGCCTCACCCACCATCATGGCCCTTCCCTAATAAACATAAGGATACAAGACACTCAACTCCAAAATGGAAACTCTGTTACGGAAGTAGTTGATATGAATGTATCATTTGCAGTACACCGGCAATATCCCACCAATATAGACTACTACGTAATCGATATACCAAAATAGGATATTAGAATCGTTTTCCAGAATCAGTCTTTTCACCCCTGATACATCGACCATGTTGCTTACCAGGCTACCAACCCTTTGCCTATATGGTTCAGTCTCTAATATTAACTACTACGTGATTACTAACAATGAAGAGAAAGTAGTCGCATGCTTTGAATTGAACACTCAACAGTATATAAATGAATAAGGTTTTATATGTACTCTTAGACTACTTATTGAGATTCGGACAAAACAAAGTACTGAATACCTTTTCGAACAGCTTCTCCATTGTTGTTGTCAACATTAGAAAACTGAACCAGATGATCAATAATGGCTACGTAGACAACATCCCTATCAAAGAGGAGATCTCCAAGGCCAAACTTTGGTGCATAAAATAGTATTTCTTTGTCCCGATGTCCTTTTTTTTTGCAGCAGATGGTAAAGGGCAAGGATCAAGACAACTTGTTAAACCAGCTTAACTGTAATCTCCCACTCGAGCGAGGATGGGTTAGTTGTCTCTTCCCTAACACTGTCTTGCACATTGGCTAATGCTAAAACACATAATAAATTTTGTTGGCCGCAGAATAATTACTAACAATTACAACAGGCTCAAGTTAACTTCCTGCCAAGTTCAAACTACAATCAATTATAGTTACTGAAATATTTATCTAGACACCAATATAAGTAGACGAAGATAATGTTGTTAAGAAAACCTACTTTTTTTAAGCGGAATAAACAACAGAGCATCCCAAATACTATACCGATACTGTCTGAAACTTCTTACACATCAATTGCAATCAGAAGCCTCTAAAGTTCTCACCAAAATGAGAATTTTCGCAAAATATTTTGGTAATTTGGCAATGGGACTCCAATTCTTTTAGCTACGCAGACTTTGCACCTTTGGAGACTGTACAAGTTCGTTTATATTAACTCCAATCAGCAAAAAAAAGACGGTGACTATCGACCTGCATCAAATGCCCAAAGAGTGCAAAAATAGGATGATGTCTGGTCATGTGGAGTAACCCTTTATGTTATGTTGGTGGGAGCTTACCCCTTTGAAGATCAAGAAGATCCCAAGAATTTCAGGAAGACCATTGGAGTAAGTGTCCTTCCATCGAATAATGGTTGTTCAGTACAAAATCCCCGACTACGTTCATGTATCTCAAGACTGCAAGCATCTCCTCTCTCGCATATTTGTTGCCCATCCATCCCGGGTATGTGCACTTTCAAAACCAACCCAATGGCATAAATTAGGAAGAAATAAACAAAAAGGGAACTTTGTGGATAAGGAAAAAAAGTAATAAAAATGATAAAATGAAATTTAGTGAGACATAGAAATGCATCACTACAATATCCATTTCAGAGAAGTTCGACATCAAGAACATCCTAATGGTAGATTTATGGTACATTCTAGAACTTCATCATATCCTCTACTCGTAAACATCCCGTTAGATAAGGTTTAGACATATAACATCACATTGTATATTCATATACTCCGGGTGTGGGGTTTAAAACCTAGATTTGCATCTTGTGAACCATTAATCAACAAACAACTTGGACTGAAACAAATGTCATACAAAATTTAAATATTGAATATCCAAACCTAAAAGACAAATTTACAATAGTAACAATACATTCTTGAACCAATCTAAATTTGCACAAATCACAACTGATAACAAATTATAGTCGGAGCTCAGAGGTTTACCTTATCCATACACCATACATTCTTAGTTGTTAATAAAAAATGGAAAATACCATGCAACCTGGCGTCCAGCTAGAGTTTAATGTAATTGATTGTTTATAATCAGTCTTTACACTAATAAAACCACTAACGATAGACATATAGAAACAAAAAAAATATTAACATAGGTAAAACCATTTCAACAGTACACGGATAAACAAAGAGGACAACTTCTATACAGATAATACACATAAATCATCTAAATCGAACCTAATAAGGATGTTAAAGAAGACAACTAAAGGATTACGAAATATCGAAAATGAGAGAACCCGAAAGTTACCTCTAGGCTTCTTGTTGATTTAAAAAATGCACACTCTAATTGAAGGAATCTATATGAAACCTATTTATAAAATCCCCTATTTAAAATTTGTTTCCGTCTAGCCATAAAAAGATTACGAAATAATGAAAATGATAGAACCTTAACATTACCTCTAGCCTTCTTGTTGATTTTCAAATTCACAATATAATTGGGTGAACCTATATCAAACCTATTTATAAAATCTCCTAATTTAAAACCAGAGAACCCAATGAACAACCCATAAAACCCTTATTAAAACCAAAGAACCTCTTTTCATTTGTGGCATGAAGGATTGGTCAAAAACCTTGGTACGGTTGTAGTCGGAGAGCGATTAGATAAAGCTTTAGAGAGAGAGGGAAAATAGAAATCGATATGAGAGAGATGAAAAGAGGTAAAACTTATCTTTGAGATATAAAAAGCTTTGGACAGAAAAAAAAAAAAATAGATACTGAGAGAGAGATAGAGAGAGAGGTAAAACAAACCTTTTATCCAGTAAAGCAAGAACTGGAAGCGTAGGAAGATGAAAGTATAGAATCGTTCAATGGGTTTATTTCAGGCAGAGAGAGAGAGAGAGAGGGAGGGTAACGAAGGGACTAAATTTATCAAACCTTTGAATGTAAGATAGATATCTACTTGGACGTCCAGTCACCTTATTGTTGTCCTAGTCATATTTTATGTAATTATTGTATCCTAGTCACAAGGATCTGTTTTGTATAATAGATATATATATATATATATATATATATATTATATATATGTATATGAGATGTTCATCGTAGAAATAGGCAACAGTGACTCTTCTTTTCTCACTAACATCTATATCCATACTTCTATTCCATAAACATTTAACATCACCAAAAAGTGGATTATATCCTTCATCGAATTTAAATGTTGTAAGGCGATCCATGTTGGAGAGAGAAAGAAGAATCCAAGAAGAGGAGAGAATTGGCGATCTTGTTGATGATAATGATATTTCTTTAGAGTTAAGAGAGATAGAGAGAAAAAAAAACTGTGTAGTATGGGTTTCGCTCTCTAAAACCTACACTCCAAGATCTTATTATATATCTGATAGATAACATAAACTAAAAAGTAGTTTTAGAGAGAGATAGAGAGAAAAGATGAAACAGTATTGATAATTTGTTCTTGATTAGTGATTAGTTAGTGTCGACCATAAAGTGTATTAGAAGAAAAGTATACCGTAATAGTTATACTTCGATAATGGGATAAACATACGTACGTGCATCTAGAGAGAGAGGAGACCTGGTATGGAGGAGAAATGTCAAGTAACGATAGAGAGGTAGTGCTTACTGCTCAATTTCTCAAATACGAAGGTTCCAAGATCCAAACACGGAGAATAAAGAGAACCGAGATGAAACCCTAAATCTCGTTTTCAGATAATCAAGTAGGTGCTTTTTGTTTTCCTCCTCTCCGAAATAGTATTACTTAAGTATGGATGTTAAAAGATATTGTGTCGGGCTTTAGACACCTAAGTAAAAAACCCAACAATATAGAGTTTATGTTCTTGACGAAGCATACGGAAGCTCCACGAGTCCATCTACTAAGCCTTGTCACTTACCAAGTTTAGACGTACACCTATTGTTCAGTCTCCTCATGTTCTCATGAGAGATGTGGGACTATCACAATCCCCCACTCTTAGCGCCGAGTCGTCTTTCGCTCTGGTTTCACCTGTGGTACCCCTCTTTAGAGATAACGACGTTGTCTATGCTTTAGACACTCGCGTCCAAGTTCTAACCCAACATATATAGAATTTTGTTATCATCGAAGGCTCCACAACCCACCCCAAAGGCCTCGTCGCTTGCTTAATCGTACAATTATAGTCCACACGCGAAAGAGTCCGGAGTGATGAGACATGAAAATGTCCCATCTGAGTCTCTTAATTTGGACAAGTTAGTCTATCTAGGGCAGTTACTCTCAGGAATTACTCCTTTTTCTACTCAGGTACCTTTTTCAGAGTTATGTGTGCAAAACGGATAAAAGTCGGAGAATATGCAGACTAGGAGTATTTTGGTCATTTGTTGATTCTGATTTCATGGTCAAGATTAGTGCTCGGATGGAAAGTAGAGTCCAAGACGACCCCGTAGGCGAAAAGGGAAGTCAAATCGGAGTTCGGATGAACAAAGTAGAGCGAGTCAAAGTTCGGGTCAAATTCAATGGACCAAAAGTCAAGAGAAACACGTGGCGCACATCCCGCAAATAATCGGATGGACCGGAGAAGTCGTGGGCCACTTTCAGTTACGCTAGAGGTACGCCAAGCTATCCGCGCGACCCGAGATGATCTAACGGATGCGATTTAATCAAGAAGCGTGGCCACATCCAAGAACTTGAGCTGCAGGTCTTCCCGTCCAGCCGCGAAGCACGGAAGCCGGAAATCAACTTCTTTTAACTGTCATCGTCTTCCTCTTTCCTTTCTTTGCCTGTTTCCAAAACCGAGACCGACTCGTTTCTTTTAGAAACTTGTCAAAAGCTTAGCAACCGACTTGATGACTAAAGAAGAAAGAAGGAGAGGGAGACCAACCCTTCAAACTTATAAAAGGAGAAGAAAGAGTTTGAGAAGGGAGCATCTCTCCATTAAAGAAGCAAATCCGAGCTAGAGAGAGAAAGTGAGTTAGAGAGTTTCTGTTTCTTTTTCTTATTCTAATTCTTCTCTTTGTGAGAGAGAGAAGGTTAGATTGACAGAGTTAAAAAGAGAGAGAGATTTTGAATTAATGAAATCAAGCTTTTAAATCTCTTTTCTTTTCTTCTTTCTTTATCTGTTTCGGTTAGAGAGAAAAAGAGAGAGTTATATTATTATAGAGAGAGAAAGAGAAAGTTTAGAGTGAAAAAGAAAGAGAAAACAGTAGAGAGAGAGGAATCAGTTGAGGAAAATAATTTTCACACAGAGAAGTATTTTCCGAGAAGACGAGAAAGCTATTTTCCCTAAGGGTCTGTTTGGCTGCACAGAGTGAAATTTCGTGAAAAAATGTGTTTTCTTCTCCGATTCTTTTTCTTTCTTTAATGTTATTATTTTTCTTCTCTGTAATCATTATTATGCTCTCATCCATCATGAGTAACTAACTTTCCCGATATAGGGTTGAGGTTAAGTTTTAGTTTTGTGTGATTTTCTGACTTAATCACTTTTAAGTACTTAAATACTTTGATTTCTTCGCGTATCTTTCACGATAACCCCTTTCATTAGTTATACTTATGTTTGATGTTTCATATTTAGGCTTTAGGTCTTTAATGTTTCATGCTTACGTTTGATATCTAATAGTTAGAGTACCCGTGATTTTACGTACCGAAATTGAAAGTGTTAAAGTAAGTGTTTTGAAAAGTCAAAATCATCTGAGGTTGGTTATTCTTCCTTAAGTTATATAAGAAGAAGATCTGAATTGCATAAATTAGATGTCATACTTGCTAAAGTGGATCCTGAACCCCTAAATTCTCCCTTCTCATAAGTTTCCCGATTATCAACTTTTTATTGTTTCTGTTTTACTTATTTTACTTCAAAACAATCTTTAAAAGAGTAAATCGCCATAGATACAAGTTTTAAAATAGATTATACTTAGTCCCTGAGGATTCGATTCCGGTTTTACCGAGTTTTACTACTTGAAGTCCGTATACTTGCGGGTGTACCCTTTTGGGCTCATCATCCAAGTTAAAAGTGTAAACTCGCGTTTACTAAGTGATGAGGCTTCTTGTTGTGGAACAAAAGTTCACACCACGAGGGTGGCGGCTAAGGGTACCCATTATAGACCACGGGTGCCCACTGGCCCTTGTGGGCTAGACCCATCCGACCCACAAAACTTTAATTGGCAGACTCAGGACCCTTTACCCCGACCCCACCCCATTGATATATTTTATTTTGTTAAGGTTTAAGTTGATTTCATAGTTAAGGTTGATTTACCACATATGTTCGTAAAGTGCCTCGTGAAGGGAAAGGAATTGACAAGACACATACTCAAAGAAAAGACCCTAAAGGTCGACAAAAGAGATCCTTAAGATCGAGAATGAAAAGACCCTAAAGGTCGACAATATAAAATTTATTATACTAATAATATTGAAAATACTAATTACATCCCTCTCGACTTCCATTGTTATAGTAGATTCATCATCCCTGATAAAGCCGCGAAGTGTTGAAGTAACGAGAGATCGTCAGTAACTACTCACTTTGAAGTGGATGGTGATGATCTCGCAAGGTTTTGTCTATGGCATCGTTGAAAGCAATCTGAGACTTCGATCCAGCACCTCCTCCTCGATCTTTATACATATCCTATATCCCATTTTTTTTTTCTTATATTCCTCTACTTCCGTTTAATTTCTTCTTCCCAACATATATTAATGAAATAAATACTAACTCTAATCTCTGATAAAATTAAGGGAAACTGAAAGGAAAAAGAAGTACAGTGAATGGAAATAAGGATTTGCAGAGAGGATGTCAGTGAAAATTAGGGTTTCTGAGTGGGGTATGATATAGTAGATCTAAAAGATAAACCAAAAAAAAGGAAAATTTCGGGAGGGAACCCTCTTCCGGAATACCATCAGTATGTTAGGATATCGGTTACCCAATGTCTCTGAAAACCTAGATGAGTGAGAGAGAGAGAGAGAGAGAGAGAAAGAGAGAGACAGAGAGAGAGAGAGAGATGTCGAGCTTACTGTTGATTTTCTGAAATGAGACGCTCCAACATTCAAAACTCAACAAGGAAATAGAAAGGAATCCGAAAGAAATACAGAATCTTCGTTTTGCAGAGAAGTTATGGGTAAAGTATGAGGTTTTGATTTAATGGGATTTAGGGTTTTACTTTGGTAGGAAAGGGTTTTAGTTTTGTATTTCATTTCTAAATTTTTGTCTATCTCACAAACACAAACACCAAAATTTAATCCACCGCTTTTTGGTGCAGTGGTCAGACACACACTCCACAACAGGGACGTTCATGTTTTGATTTCATGGACGTGTAAATAATCTAATCTAGGTTAGTATTTTAGGCTCTTTATTAAGGATGGACTTTAGGCTTTTTATCAAGCGGTTATAGTGTTTATTCTATTCATGATTCACGATGTATCTTTGTATTATCTCTTTCTGATTAATGCCTTCTAATAACTACCGTAGACGATTTCAGAAGAAAAAAAACAAAATTTCGGATTGAAGAAAAATTTTAGTTTTAGGTAAGTTTGATGTGTTTGATAGTAAATGCAACTTTTCTTTTTTTTTGCTGCAATAGTAGATGCAACTTGTTCAATAAAGAATTCCACTGTATGGAATAAAATGCAATTAGTATTACATTTCGCAAAATACCGTGTATATGTTTCTTCACATCACACAACCAGCACTGATACAGATGTAAGCAGATCTTTCTTACTTCTGGTCCCCAAAATTGGCACTGTGCTACCAAACTCATTATTCTATCATCAATGGCATCATCATCATAACCAAATGCCGCTTCATTGCCAACACTAATGGTTGAAACATCACATCTAAGAGTACAATCGCAAGATCTAAACTCAAAAGAACTGGCAATAGTCTACACTAGCTACGGAGTATGTGGTTTCGTTAGACACAATGCAGGAAACCTTAGAGATCCTTCAGATATGAACTTATGAATAATGATAATTGTCCTCGGTGGGGGGATAGTACTAACTTTTATATTGGTTATGCACGACTGTCGTCAACTCGTGTATGCATTTATACCATATTTGCAAGACATCCAAAGGAAAAGAGAAAATGGAATATGTAATCCCCAAACTACTATATCTATTATATAAAATAGGATGTTTTATGCTGACTAGGACAAAACTTTGACAAAAAAAAAACAAACCCAGAGATAAATCTGGCCGTCCATTATCCCGTATTAAATCTCCACCGTCTGTATTTAAAGATTAACAAAGAAAAGCATACAAACCATTGGACTCAATAGATATCAACGGTTCGTTCATTATGTTTATTTAATTTTATTTTCAGTAATAATATAGCATTTAATTTCTTCCAATTAATATGGCAACATGCACTCTTCGGCTCTTAGCATAACAACAGTTTCTTGCTTTTAAGATTAACAACCGTTCAATTTTAATTTGTGTCCGTTTAATTTTAATTTCAGCAATAATGTATCAATTAATTTCTTTGAATTAATATGGCAATGAGCAATTGAGCACTCTTAGGCTCTTAGCATAACAACCTGTTCCTTACTCCTCTCTCTTCCATGCTGAATTCCTGAGAAACCTATATCTCAACATTGAATTCTTGATTTCTCAACGGCCATATATTCTCAATTTTCAATCATAATCAAGGTTTGTGTTACACAAATCTTCAATTTCTAATATCTTCAACGCCCAAAAGCTCTCCCAGTCCCTTAAAATTACATCTACAAAACAATTTCATCTACCTCACTAAAAATTGCTTTGAAAAGGTCGGAACACTTTTGCTTAATTGTTTTTTTATGAATTCATTTTGTTTTCTCATTTGCTTCATCATTTTTTTTGCTTCATTGTTCAGGTGTTCAGAACACATTTTGATAGTTCAGGAGTTCAATATTTCATCAAAAGGTTAGTATTTTCTTTATTTTTTGGTTGATTGATTTATGTGAATATTTGATGTTGTCATATATATATATATTTGATGAAATGTCTAATAGATATTAACTAATGGTATGCATGTTGTTTCCTACAAATGGTTTTCAAAGTCTTTCTAATTAACAGTAACTCAATCTAGACATCATAAGTTTATTGCTTCATTGCTTTTTGCTTCATTGATCTTTGGCATTGTTTGGTTTTTAATAGTTCAGATGCTGCCATACATGTGTTTGATGAAATGTCTGATAGAAATTAATATAACATGTATTTATCAATGGTCTTTTGTATAAGTTTTTCAGAGTCTATTTATGCCTATTGTTTCCTACAACTGTTTTTCAGAGTCCGTGCCTTTTCAGATTCAATGGTTTTCCAGAGTCTATGTATTTTGATACATAACCTTCCACTTAATAATAACTCAATCTATAATTCGTTAAATTCGATGATAGTATCAATTTAGATGTTACCAATTTTGTGTCAATTTCTTCTTGAAGTTTTGAATACGAAATCTATTATGAAAAAAATTCTCATATCAATCTCTTTCTATTCCATTTCAAGGTCGATTCGTTAAATACGATGATAGTATCGATTTAGATTTACCAACTTTGTGTCAATTTCTTCCTGAAGTTTTGAATACGAAATCTATTATGAAAAAAAATTCACATATCAATCTCTGTCTATTCCATTTCAGGGTCATTACTCTATTTAGTCTCCATACAAATTTTTCGATCGCAATTGCAATAAATTTTCTTCTTGGAAGTATGAATGGTCTTCTTGGTCCAACAAAGATAAATGTGTGTTTCAAACCCAATGTATCGTACATGAATTATTTTTTTATGGAGATCTTATAGTGTACTTATTGTTATAAACATACCTTTAGTGTCTTATTGTAGTTCAAAATGAATTATATGGCTTCTTTCGCATTGTTTTTTGTATCTCTAAATTTGTTTGCATGTTTCAGCGTAGTTTGTATGAGCTCCAGACCCATTCCAGTTCTTTTGAATTTACTCTGCATTAAAAGAGAAACTAGAAGTTGTTTGTCCTGTCACTTAGGTTTCATTTCTATTAAGTATATTCGTTTATCAGACATTTTGCAAATTTCATTTCAGTTTCACTTTGTAAAAAAAAAACACTCTTTATAAGTCATTTTGGTCCTAAAATAGGCTTATTTGGCGTTCGTACATGGAACTGAATTTTGATGATTTCTTCTTCATCAGTATGTGTTTCGACTTTTACAGATCCTGAAGATTTAGTTAAATCTCGTAGTAAACTCCATTAGAGACTCTATCAACTACCCCAAAAGGTCTCACAAGAATTACACATTCAAAAACTTATTTTCCGAGGCGAATGTTTTATGGTTGAAATTTACAATCTAGGTGGTGATATTTTGAAGTTTGAAAATTCATTTGATTCTTTTGAATAACAGGATTTAGAATTTGCTAAATTTTGTGGATCAAAAGTACTTACTGATTGTTCATTCAAGAATGAGGACAACATTTCGAGGTATAAATAAGCATTAATCTTGAATAGTGGACATCCAAGGCTCCGTTGTCAAACTTATCTGAAGATGATTAAATCTGTCTATATATAAACACACATATGGACAGACATGGTTGAAGATAATGATGATGATGATACAACTAGAAGCTGATTCATTAATAGATTGAGGGTTGGGCTTATGGTCATGCCTGGTTTCAAGGATTAATTATCATATTCCAAACATCTCTCAACAAATAATATCTCTGCTCTTACTCTCATGAATAAGATAACGAAGTGTGATTACAATGTAAATTACGATACAATGTAGAAATTGGTTACACCAACTGCAAAATGGAGTGGTAAGAGAGAAAACTCAAAGATACGCGGATGCAGAGTCTGAAAATAAAACGAGAACACACTAGAAAATTAAAATCAATGAAAAAAGAAATATTAAGTTCATATCAAGAATCACTCAAAAAAAATTTATTTGGGAAGCCAATGAATTTTTTTTTTAGGTTTGGGTAAATTCGATTTGTTTGTGTACACAAATTTTTTTTTGAAGATTTGAATTCCCAAATATTTAGTATGGTTCGTCTCTGATAAAAAGAGATCTAACGGATGTTATAGCCTGAGGTTTATTTCTACAAATTTAGAGTCATTCATTTTCATAACGAGTAGCCAACTACTTTATGACGTATGAAATACTCAATATAATGGACCGTGCCGAAGGCATGGTTTATACCTAGTCTATATAATAAAACAGGTTGAAAAGTGTTGACTAGGACAAACCCATGATAAATCTTGGCCTTTTATTTATCTCATGATAAATCATGACCTTCCATTATCCATATGTAACTCTAATTTATTGGTAATGGGATAGGCTCTTTAATTGGTTGTAATTATTTCAGGGACCAATTTAAGTCGTTGATCAAACAGATTGACCAATCTCAATTGTTCAATCAATTCAAAGCTCAAGAGGTTATCACTAAGAAGATGAAGAGAAAAAGAGTTTCAGTTACAGATCAAATGTTTTCCATGTAGCAATTCATTAATATCCATTCACATGCACCCAGATGACCACGACCCATAACCAAGCATCACCAAACGCCACCCTTTTCTTTCCCCTTAAAAATCATCGGTAGTTCGAGAGAATTTGTGAATTTGATCTTCTTCTTTAATCATTCTAAGATTCAGGGTTTTATTTTTTCGTGCATTGCATTTTAATCTTCACTTACAAAGGACTGCAATCCCATATTAAGATGGTTTATTCTTTGAATGAACAGGAAACTCAACGGATCCTCATCAAACCAGGTCTCTCTCTATCAAAACTCCATCTTCTTATCAAGTTTTATGATTTGAGCTGATGGACTCAGTTTATTTAAATAACTCTTTGTTTAATCTGTTTATTGGTTTTCTACTTGACGTTCCTTTATTTGAGTTACTCTAAATTAGCTGTTTGACGATTCTTGCTCTCCTTCTCTTCCTCGAATCTTCAAATGCATTCGTTAAATCTCTTCAAACCCTAAATCGATTTGTTATTTCGTTTTCAGTCTCTTGATTTTAATAACCTTTTTGTTTAGGAATTCTTTTGTACAGTTTGGAGAAATTGGAGTTTGATTGATTGGAGATTTTTGTATGATCTATACAGTGAAAGTTTGAATTATAGTTTACTTGTAAATTTCATCTCTCTCTGACTCTCCTTCTCTCTCATTTTGATGAAAAACCCCCTTTTTTTATGAACAATGAAAACACCTCGATTGATAATCACATAATAGTAACTCAATGGCTATTATAGTGTAAGATTTTGAATGTACATCTTCGTTTTAGTAGCACACACTTAGGGACTATGAGACAACATTCTAGATCAATATTTTTCGTCCATAATAATATGTTCATTGATCAAGAAATAATACTTTGTATATGAAAAGGCCAGCGCTTTGGGGAAAGCTAAATAGTTTCCGGGGTGTGAAGTTTTGGGTGGAAACAAAAAAAATTAGATTTTTTTTATTTCCCCCAAACAACCAAATCCTTTTCAGTTTCTTCTTCCTTTCTCCGGCGACTCCACCATCTTCGACGACTACACCATCTTCGGCGAAATTTTTTATTTTTTTTATTCTCCATCTCCGGCGAAGGGGCTCCTCCCCTTCGTCGGAGACATTGAGAAGAAAGAGAGGGAGAAGAGAGAGAAGAAAGAGAAAGAGAAAGATAAGAGAGAGAAAGAGAAGATGATGAAGTCGCCGGCAACATCCGGCCGGCGACTTTTTTCCGGCGACATTAAAGGGGTGTTTTGTTTAACTTTTTTTTTGTTTTCCACCGTCTTCCCCGGAAACTTTAATGCTTTCCCCAAAACAGTGGCCATATGAAAAAGATAAAAAAGAGTCTAATAACTAAGACAAGAAACTTTGGAAGCGAGACATCTTATGTTGATATTCGATTGTTTTGTTTGGTCGGCGAACATGTTTGAATGCTCTTAATTTATAAGTTTATAGCTCTTTGCACAATCAGATAGTCGGGTCTTTCTAAGTTTATATACAAATTATATCCTCACGGTCTATTAATTTCAAGACAAGATTCTAAAATGTGATAGTGTTTATGGGTTGCTGGGCGGCTCAAAAATCTACTGCCATGGCGTAGACACTTCAAACCACAAGAGGTAACAATATTCTATACCCTGTAATTCTTATGTGATTTGGATATCACTAAGCCACCATTCCGGGAGGTACCATCCCGATCTGCCAAATTTAAAAGTAAATTTGTATTATTAAGCCATGGAGCACCGTATTCCATTTTAATCTAGAATGCTTGAACCATAACAAACATAACTCAAAACTTAGCTTAAGATGAAAAACGTAGAAACTATGTCTATGAATGCTTATTTATTGTATATCATAAATTTTCATGTCTTCAGCAAGATGGTATAGCTAGATAGGTACTAATTTTGAGAATCTTTGTCTTCGTGATATCCTCATTCAGTTGAGGTACAAACCATCTATAAAACCATTTCATGCATTAGTTTTATTGTTTTAAGTACTTAATTTTGTGTAAAGTACTAGACTTGAATGACATAGATATTGTAGTAACCGTAATTGAATCTTGCTATGATAGTTTCTCGATAATTTCTCCTGCTATGTTTTTAATTCAATTGAATTCATAATTTCTCGTATTATTTCTCTTGTATGTACAATCATTTATAACTAAATTACAAGATAAATATAGTTAGAGAATTAAAGCAAATAAGATAAGAGATATTTCTAATCTAATTACAGAATTATAATATATAGATATATATATATATAAGATATATAGAAATATAAAATATATTCTCCTAATTCCAACACCCCCCCCCCCCCCTTAAGCTGGGGCGAAGATGTTGACGAGCCTGTGCTTGACAAGTGATGACTGCAGTAATGATGGACAAACAGGTTTAGTAAACATATCAGCAGTTTGATTAGAGGACGAGACAAAAATTGGTTTGATGACATCTGAGTAAACTTTCTCTCGAATGAAGTGAATATCTACTTCTATATGCTTTGTTCTTTCATGAAGGACTGAGTCTGAAGATAACATGATGGCAGACTTATTATCACAAAATAGTGTTGAAGACTCCATTTCCGGAAAGCCTAATTCAGTTAAAAGGGAATGAAGCCAAATGATCTCATATGTGCCTTGAGCCATGGCACGATACTCAGATTCTGCAGAAGATCTTGACACCACTGCTTGCTTCTTACTTTGCCAAGCTAAAAGATGATTACCACGAAACACACATATACCAGAGGTTGATCTCCTATCACCTTTTGATCCTGCATAATCAGCATCAGTAAAACTAGAGAGGCCTGACTGTGCTCCTGTGGCATAAAATAAACCAAGACCAGGACAAGTCTTTAGGTACCGAAGAATATGGTAAGCGGCATCCATATGAGCGGTACGTGGTGCGTGCATGAATTGACTTACAACACTCACTGCATATGTGAGATCAGGTCGTGTATTTGTCAAGTAAATGAGGCGACCCACTAATCGCTGGTGCCGTGATGGATCAGGTAATAATTCCCCAGACTCTATAGTTAGTTTAAGGTTTGGGTCCATAGGCGTAGATGCAGGCCTACACCCAAGCATACATGTATCCTGAAGGAGATCGATGGTGTACTTCCGTTGAGATAAAGATATTCCCCGAGAAGATCGAGCAACCTCGATGCCAAGAAAATACCGAAGAAGACCCAAATCCTTCATATCAAACGAGTTCCAGAGAGCTTCTTTTACTTGAACGATGCCAGATGGGTCATCTCCGGTAATGATTATGTCATCAACATAAACTGAGAGGATAATACAATGACCCTGAAAACGACGAATAAAACATGTGTGATCTGAGTGACACTGCGAAAATCCCAAAGATTTGACCACATCACTAAAACAACTAAACCATGCTCTAGGAGATTGCTTAAGACCATATAGGGATTTGCGAAGGCGACAAACTTTCCCTGAATACTCCCCCTGAGCCCGAAATCCCGGTGGAGGGTCCATATATATGGTTTCTGATAAATCGCCATTAAGAAATGCATTTTTGACATCAAGTTGATAAAGAGGCCATGAATTAGAAGCAGCAAGAGATACCAACAAACGGATTGTGGTTAGCTTAGCAACGGGGGCAAATGTAGCATTAAAGTCCTTTCCTGGTACCTGAGTGAATCCTTTCGCGACAAGACGAGCTTTATATCTGTCAATGGTACCATCACTTAAATATTTCACACTGAAAACCCACTTACATCCCACTGTTTTCTCTCCAGTAGGTAAACTAACCAACTCCCATGTCTGATTATGTTGAAGGGCATTCATTTCAGCTTGCATAGCATCCACCCACTTAGGATTTTGAAGAGCCTCATGAACAGAGCGAGGAATAGAAACTGAATCAACCTGACTGAGAAAAGAGTGATATTGATCTGAAATACCCTGATAGGACCGATACTGAGAAATAGGATGATTAGTGTTGCATGTAAGTAGATACCGAGAGGGCATACGTCGCTCCCGGTAGGATATCTGGGTGGAGGAGTTTCAGAAACTGAAGGAGATAAAGAATTACCTGAATGGGGGGAAGAAGCTGGCAAAGGATTGCTAGAGCGTGAAGGACGCGAGCAAACCTGTGATGGATTAACAATAGGAGAAAGAGGCACCATTTGACTAGATGAAGGAGGAGAGGACAATTCATTTGAATCAAGGATAGTAACTGGACGTGGAAGAAAAGTATTGTCCACTACGAAAATCTCCTTAACAGGATCTGACAAGGAAGGAGTATCGGTGAAAAAGGGAATCTGTTCTAGAACGGTTATATCCATAGAATGATAGAAACGATTTGTGAGGAGATCATAACACCTATATCCTTTAGACATTGAGGAATAACCTAAGAAAACACACTTAATAGCCTTGTCATCAAGTTTTGTACGGGTAGGGTTGCGATTCTGAACGAAACAGGTACATCTAAAAACACGAGGTAAGATGGGAAATAAAGTGCTACCTGGTTGGAGAATATGGAAAGGAGTCTTGCCATTCAATACTCTACTTGGTGTTCGATTTATAAGATAAACTGCTGTGAGGACTGCCAGATGCCAGAAATACTTAGGGACACTCATACCACGTAGAAGGCAACGTACTACAGACATAATATGACGATTTTTTCTTTCTGCTACACCATTCTGCTCAGGAGTGTAAGGGCATGTAAGTTGTTGAAGAATACCTTTTTTGTTAAGTTCAGATCGAAACTCATTAGTTAGGTATTCCCCACCGTTATCAGATCTAATGTTGCAAACTACTGTATTAAATTGAGTTTTTATCAATTGAAGAAAATTAGTAAAATGTGTGAAGACTTCAGACTTTATTTTCATCAAATAAACCCATGTGCAACGAGTGTAATCGTCAATAAATCTGACATAGTAACGATGTTTGGAAATAGCTGACACAGGAGAAGGACCCCACACATCAGAATGGATGAGATAAAAAGCCCTAGGTGCACGAAGCATGCGAGGGATATACGTGGTAAGAGTATGTTTTGATAATTCGCAAACTACACAACTAAACTTAAAGTCTTTGCATGCTTTATGAGGGGAAGGAAATAACCAACATAGATATTGAAAGTTTGCATGCCCTAAACGTGCATGTCACAGATATAAAGATTTTTGATAGCAAAGAGAGGAATTCGAACCAGGTAAAACAGAAGCTTGCAGACTAGATGGAGAAATCCTAGGAGTCAAGGGCTCACCAAAATAATAGAGTCCATCACGCTCATATCCTTTACCAAGAATCTTCCTCGAAATTAGATGCTGTAAAACACAACAGTTAGGTAAAAAAATAACTGCGCAATTTAGTGTTTTAGCAAGACGGCTTACAGATAAAAGGTTATAAGCAAATTTTGGGACGTAATAGACTGAATTTAAGGTAATATTGGAAGATAAACGAGCATTTCCTTGACTACTAATAGGCATGGCGGTTCCATCAGCAATACTAACCGTCTGATTAATGGGAATAACCTCTGAAGTAAGAGTAGATAACTTGCCAGTCATATGATTATTGGCTCCTGAGTCCAAAATCCAATTACAGTGGTCTGACTTACCATGAAGAGCAACATAGTTACCAACCGTAGTAGTATCCATTGACACAGAGGTATGTGTTATGCCCGAACACAATTGTAACTTATCAATTTGGGATTGAAGTTCGACATAATCTAATTGAGCAACAAAACTACCATGAGAATCACAAGACATCTATCTTCCAAGTCCAAACACGAGAAAAAAATACTTAAAATATTACTGCAATACTGAACTCATAAATAAAAGTATGAATAATAGAAATACCAAGAATTTCGAGCTTTGAACCTGTGGATTCTCTTGAATGAAAGTTATAGCTGGTGACGAAAAAGAAAAAAAAATCCTTTTCTTTTGATATTTGTAGAGAGAAATACAGAGAATAATAGATGAAGGTTAGAAATCCAAAATCACATTATAATGATAATTAAGTCGATTTGAACAAACCCTTGACGCAATACACATGTCAGCGGAAGAATTATGATGTAAGAGACCTCGATCTGCAAAATTTTTCTTGATATCCCAACATCGATGAATGTAGCCGAAAATACTGATTGATTATAAAGATTCAGAGAAAAAATAGTAACTTTCTTCTGCTGGATTTGAAGATCCACTATGCCAAAGACATTGTTGGATTGAAGAAAAAAAAAACAAGAAGAATGTCGGAACGACACGAGAATTGTGAGAACTGAGGTGAATCAATTGATTTTGCTCTGATACCAAATTGAATTCATAATTTCTCATATTATTTCTCTTGTATGTACAATCATTTATAACTAAATTACAAGATCAATATAGTTAGAGAATTAAAGCAAATAAGATAAGAGATATTTCTAATCTAATTACAGAATTATAATATATAGATATATATATAAGATATATATATAAGATATATAGAAACATAAAATATATTCTCCTAATTCGAACAAATTCAACACATTTCCTTTAAACAAAACTATTACGAGGACAAATGGGTTTGGAAACAGTAGCAGATTGCGAGGAGGAATGACACAATGGAAGCAGAAAAAAGCCCAAATGTGGTGGGAACAATGTGTGCAGACAACTATCCCATGGTTGTAATTCAAGTATCCGTGCCGGAGGCACGGGTTATACCTAGTGTATTGATATAGAATGAACAATAAGAGAATATACATCCTTCTTATACGGATATCAAAATGAACGACGATGATACCAGGCTAGTTTATCAATACCATCTGAAACAGAGTTTGCATGTCTTCAAACATTGTTATACTAACAGTAAACCCAAAAAAGTTTTCCCAAGATTTTAAAGTCCCATGAGATGATTTTGACCATATATCTTATCTGCTGCAAAAATTGGCCATAGCAATGAATCTTTTCACTAACAAAATCCCATCACGCGACCTTCAGGAACAGAAAATTCAACATGAAAACTTCTAATATGCATATATATATAGCTAAAATTTACACATCAATCAGTTACCACTACCATCTGAAACAGAGTTTGGAGGCCTTACAGCATTCTTATAACTACACTATTACTATTAGAGTTCTCATGAAGAAGACAGCTGCACCAAGTCTCATCCAACATCACCACACTGGATCAGACACATGCATAGGTTGTTTAGTTAGTTGAGGTCGGACCAAACTTGTTAGTCTTTGATGTATTGGATAACAATCACCATTTGGTTGTTATTGTTAGTTACTTTTCTGTTAGAGAATTAGTTATGAGTTTGTTAGTCATCTCTCTTCTCTATTTAAACTCATGTAATTCTTTCATTTGGTTTTAATGAAAATGAGTTCAACTATGGTATCAGAGCTATGATCCATCGTTTCTCTCTCTAAAATTTCTTCTATCTTCTCCTTTCTTCCTTCATCTTCTTCCTTCTATCTTCTTCTTCTGATCTTATTCTCTTTCTTCTTCTAAGCAAATTGTTCAATCTTCATCTTCTTCCTCAAATCTTCATACTTCAATTATGGATCATCCTCGAATCACGTCTTTAGCAATTACTTCTATGAGTAATATCATACCAATTAAACTTCAAAGTGACAATTATCTCACCTGGAGATCTTTATTTCTTCCAATTCTCAAAAAATATAAAGTTTTGGATCTGATCGATGGCTCTCGACCTCAACAAGATCATATCTTGATAATGAAAGAAGGCAATTAAATCCAGCCTATACTGAATGGCTAGAAGAAGATCAGACTTTATTGATTTGGATTAATTCAACCTTATCTGAATCTGTTATTCCATATGTTGTTGGCAATTCTTCATCTCTAGAATTATGGCGAAATTTGGAGGATTATTTTGCTTCTGCATCTACTGCTCATATCTTTCAACTTCAAGAAAATTTAAGAGATCTGAAGAAAGATAATGATAAGATGCCTGATTTCCTCACTAAAGTGAAAAGAATCTCTGATTCTTTAGCTGCTGCTGGAAGTCCAGCTTCAAGTGCAGAATTAGTGGTAAGTATTTTAAGAGCTTTACCATCTGATTATGATTCGTTTTCAGCTGCTATTAGATTGAGAAAACCACCAGTTACAATCACAGAACTACAAAATTTGTTGATTAGTGAAGAAATTACTATTTCTGAAAGACAAAAGAGATCACTCAACAATGTTAATCAAATCTTGTTCACAAATCCTCCTCCTTATAATCGATATTATCAAGGAAGATCAACTAATGTCAATTACTCTTCGAATCCTAATGGGAATAGATATAAAGGTATGAGAAATTCCAACAATTACTCTCAAACTGGAAGAAATTTCTCATCTTCTTCAAATCAGAATCAGAATAAACCTAATCAAGGTCCAAGAACCAGTAATGGAGATCGTCCTACATGTCAAATTTGTCATAAAATTGGTCACACAGCAGCTGAATGCTATCATCGAATCAATTTCGCTTATCAAGGTCGTAATCCACCAAATAACATAGCTGCAATGCTTGCATCAGCTAACATATTTGGGGAAAATCCGTGGTTTGCTGATACAGGAGCTTCACATCATATTACTCCTGATGTTTCTAATATAGCTTCTTCTTCATCCTATAAAGGCAAAGAAACTGTTTCAGCAGCCAATGGCCAAGGTATGGTCATCACTAATACTGGTAATTCATTTTTTTAAGACTAAACAAAATACTTTCTCTCTCAAGAATGTTTTAGTTGTGCCACAAGCATCTCATAATCTGCTTTCAGTTAACAAATTTACAACAGATAATCACTGTTCTTTAACTTTTGATCCCTTTCATTATCATGTGAAGGACCTTTCTTCGAACCAGATATTTTTCCAAGGGCCAGCTAAAGGAGGTCTGTATCCAATTCATCTCCAAGTTGTGCCTTCTCCCCCAATAAAGTCTCAAATTCAAGCTTAGAGTGCTCAAGCTTCCTCAACTTCTCTTTGGCATAAGAGACTAGGCCATCCCTCCTTTCAATCCTTACAAACTTTGAAGCATTTACTTCCTAATAACTCACTTAGGCCAATCTTCTGTTCAGATTGCCAACTTGGCAGGAGTAAGAAATTACCATTTCAAAATTCAAGTTCAGTAGCTAGTTTTCCTTTACAACTACTTCACATTGATCTCTGGGGACCAGCTCCTGTTCCTTCTAGTAGTGGGTTTCATTATTATGCCAATGTGATAGATGAATTTACCAAGTACTGTTGGATTCTTCTATTAACTAATAAATCAAATTTTACTTCTGCTTTTATCTCTTTTCTTACTGGTATTGAGAATCAATTAGGGAATAAAGTTAAGGTTATTAGAACCGATGGTGGTGGAGAGTTCATATCCAATTCTTTTAAGTTGTTTTTACAGGAAAAGGGGATTTCTCATCAGATGACTTGTGCTCACACACCTGAACAAAATGGTGTTGTTGAGTCTAAGCATAGGCATCTTATGGACCTTACTAGAACACTTTTAGTTCAGTCAGGTCTCTCTCAGTCCTTCTGGCTAGAAGCTTTGCATACTGCCAATTATCTTGTTAATAGGCTACCATTACAAGTTTTACAATCTGTATGTCCATTGGAGAAACTCTTTTATTCACCACCTGATTATGCCTTCTTGAAAGTTTTTGGGTGTGCTTGCTACCCATGGTTGCGACCTTATGTCAAGAATAAGCTTGATCTTAGGAGCAAAGAATGCATCTTCATTGGGTATGCACAGAATCAAAAAGGATATAGGTGTCTTGATGTTCTCACAGGCAGAGTTTATGTCTCTAGGCATGTGACTTTCAATGAAACTCATTTTCCTTTGCTAGCACATTCACCCACATCATCTTCCTCAGTTCCTACACTTATGACTTCTCCTCAATCTGTCATCTCTAACATTCCAATTATTTCCTCTCCTTCCATACCTCATATTAGTACAACTCCAATGCCATCTTCTCTTGAACCAACACTCTCAACATTACCAACACCTTTAGTTCCATCTTTACCTACATCACTACCTAACTCACCTGTCATTTCTATCTTACCTGAACTCTCAACTTCTTCCTTTCTTGAACCAGCTGCACCTACTGAAGGAGTTGAAGGAAATGTCTTTCGACCAAGATGGCAATGCGAGCAATATGTCGGCTAGGACAATTGATGAAGAAGATCATCAAGTCCGATTGATTTAGGGGTCGTAGCGTTTAGCTAGAAACCAACTACGATCATCGAGTTACGAAGTAATTCGCGGCTAACTTCGATAGGATCCTACATCGGGTTACACATAAGAATGGGTATTTAATCGGATGATATGACTAGTGGGAGTGTGATATAACATTGGGAATGTCCCATAAACATATCTCACAGGCCTAAATAGAATTTGGGCAAAAGATAGCAAAAAGGCCAGAAATAAGGGTTTTGGGCCTAGGTCGATTCGGGCACTTTTAGGGCTCGGATTGGGCTGATTTTTGGAGGGACGTTTGCTTATGTTATAAACATTAAATCTGCCAATTTTGTCTGGGTTTGGACGTCATCTCCTTAGGGAATTGAGAAAATATCAACTAGTTGCTATTTTCGACTATTTCCCTAAATCTTATTCTAAAGGGTGTTTTAGGAAACCTAAAAGGAGGTGGATTCTTATTAGGGTTCTATATAAACACTCTTAGGGCAGAGAATAAGGTGTGGAATTTCTCTCTAAGCTTTCTTACTCTACCACATCAAGTAGAGAGGAGAAAGTGAGCTAATTCCCAAGCTATCTTCTAGTCAAGGAAGAAGAAGGTCTTCTTATTATCAAACCACCATTGGAGTGCTAGCGAGCTTTCAAGGAGGGAGATTAAATACACTATTCGGTTTCCCAAGTAGAGGAGCTACACTTGAAGCTCTTGGTCTTCTTTAATCAATTCAACTAGTTCGAGGGAAAAAGCGATTAAGGTAATCTACTATCTCCATTAGTTTAATTACTAGTTTTGCATGATGATCTTGGGGATACTAGTGTTAGCCATTAGATGTCGTTATCCGCTATAAACACTAGTATAAGGGTATAAATCCCTTCAGTGGCGTCAGAGCCTCTTGCAATTAACTAGTTTTTGCTAAGAATCGAACTAATTGATATTTGATATGCTTGATAGTTTGATAGATTGAGTTTATAAAGTATTTTTAAAAGTGTTTTAAAAGTACTTCAAACTCATAATTTGATTACAATGAATATGATTCAACTAGTTTTTCAAATTAAAATCAAAATTGATGATTGAAAGTATTTCAAAACATTGAATTTCATTGATTTTGAATTGGTTTTCAAAATTGTTCTTGAAAAAGTTTCAAAAACCTAGAATTTTGATCCAAAATTGGTTGATTAAAAGAGTTGTTTTTGAGTTTTAGGAAACTCCCAAAAACAATATTTGGAATTTAGAAGTGTTCTAAAAGAAGTGTTTTGAGTTTTAGGAAACTCCCAAAACAAAATTTGGAAAATTTTAAAAGTTTCTAAAAGTTTAGAAAAATTTTAGAAGTGTTCTAAAAGATTTCAAAATTTAGAAAGAGTTTTAAAATTGGAAATTAGCAAATAAGATTTGCACAACAAAAAAAAAAAAATTTGGAAACTAGGGTTTTGGAAACCCTAGTGTCCGGACAGAAGCTGTTGGTCGCGTCCACTGGGCGCGTCCAGAGCAGCTGCTGAGATGCGTCCAGCAACTGCGTCCAGAGCAGCTGGGACGCGTCTTGGAGACGCGTCCAGGTCGAGTCTAGGACTCGACCACCAGCTGTGATGGAAGCATCTGTACGCGTCTTGGAGACGCGTCCAGAGCAGCTAGGACGCGACCAGAAGCTGCACTGGTAGCTTCCTGGACGCGTCTAGGGCTCTCGACCAGATGCGTCTGGGAGGTTCTAGGTGTCTCGGACTAGTCCGAGACACCTAATGCTGGTCCGGTCCAGCACCAGACACGTCTAGGACGCGTCTGGTACATGGACTAGCGTCCGGGCTCCGACCAGGACGAGACCAGGCCTTGCTAGGCCTCGGCCAGGACATGCCGGCCCTATGGGCCGTGCTATGTCCGGACCTTGTCCGAGCCCTTTTGTGGGCTTGGGCCGGGACTTGCCTAGGACTTGTCTCGGGCTTTTTCGAGGCTTTTCGGACCACGAAAAGGAACCATCATTCGAGTGGGAGTTTTTGCCAAAATTTCTTCCGATTCCAACCAAATAATTTCAAAATCAATCCGGGCCATCCAGAAGGCCAAAACGGATTTCTCTTTAAATTGATTTATGAAATCATTAAGAATCGAACCAATATTTTTTCCGAAATTGACCCGGGCTTTCAGAACTCGAAACGGAGTTTTTTTTAAAGATGATTTTAGAAATCATAAAAGATAAAACCGGAACGCACCATTAGATGAATTCTTTGAATTTAGACTTAAGGTCCGTAATGTGACATGTGATGTCAACAAAAGTATCTCCCAAGATAATCATGCATATATAATTCTTAGCCTTGATATATTATATGATTGCATGTGATGTGAATGCGGGAAACTAGTATGGCCATAGATTTATTTCTTTATTCTTGTTTTAAGCACGGATGGGTGCATGCTTTGTAATTAATTTCAATTTCAAGTTTATACGATCTGCGAATCGTTAGAGTCTTGTAATTAGAGTTTAGGGTCTATGAGTCCATTGAAGAAACTCGAGGATGAAATCCAAAGGCGAGTGGGAGAAATCAATGGAGGTTCAAAGATGGCGATCTAAGACGAACCAAAAGGCGAAACAAGAAGAAAACCAAAGGAGATTAGATCTTCTAGGTTAGGGGCCATACTAGGATCCATATCTGCTTGATTTTCTTTCTCGCGCGCATTTACTTACTTATTTACGCTTTATGTCGTGGATGTTAGTTAGGCTAAATAGTTCACTATAACAAACGCCAGACTAGCGTAAAAGTCCCCAAAACGTAATCTTGAGTAATCACCTATCCAGATTAAGACACTCGTTGCGCCCTTGTTCGAGGAAGGTGGGTCGGCCTTCGCAGAGTACCTCCTCTACCTTGGGACAATGCGGGTAGGTCTATAGAAGAGGCCTACACGTCTAAATGGTTCTACTCAACGAGATCAGCAAGAGAGTCTTGGATACTCGAGGCAAAAGGATAGATTAGTCATTCATTAATGAAATCTATCAACCAAGAGTCATAAGGTATGATCAGTGAAGTAGTTCACTCACCCGGAACGACGGAGTCAAAGGGTAGGGCCTTCGTCCGCTTTACTCCGAAGAACTGAGATCTTGGAATCACTTATTCAATCGGGGACGATTTTTATTGAATAATGTGGGAAAACTAAGTTTTTCAAAAACGATAACGAGTTTTAAAACTTTGTCATTTCTTTATGTAGAATTAAGATGACACATGAAGTTTCAACTTTAAAATCACACCTAAGGGAGGTGTTGATCCACTTCCTAGAATGGAAGAATGAATCCGAGAATAGTTCTCAGATTCAAAAGGAAAGCTTACTAGAATACCCAATCCCAATGTTGACTCATACCGAAGAAGGTCAAAAGCCATTTGCAAGCAATCTTATAACATTCTCTTTGGAAGAGTAATGGATGCTAGCATAACCATTAAGACAAACTGAGGAAGAATTTCCCACAGAAGTCATAAATGGAGAGGTACGAGACCTCCAAGGCAATCTGAAAGTCATCCTAACGGAAGACAACAGAATACATCTATCACCCAATTCAATATCGATTGAACAAAGATAGATAAAACCTTAGATGAGTCACTCAGGTTGTTACGAACAAACTGAGCAGAACATACGGGAATATCCAATCCAAGAAAGGTTCTTGAGATTTGGTACAAAAATCTAAGAAAGAGCTCTTAAGATTCAAAAGGGCAAAGGGTCAGTCAAGTGAGACAAATGTTTGATCGAAGAAAAGGCAAACAGTTACCGAGTACATGATCAAGAGTATTTCTCATTACTGTGAATGTTTCCAAACAATGGCTAGACCATTCAAGAGGAAACTACCCTTAGCACCTGGAGGACATAAGGAATGGAATTACGAATTCCGATTCCAACATCCTTGTTAACAAAGTTAAAAACAAGTATCTTAAAATTTCTTCATCAGGTATTTTATACCAGATGTACGGCTCGGTAAAGCTCAAGGAAATCACATACTTGACTAAAAGAAGTAAAGATCCAAGAGGGAGCAGAAGCAGTAATGCTAAGGATGCTGAAAGGGATCAAAGTCTTCTTTTAGACACTGATCTAGCTTAGAACTTAATAGTGATTATTTTGTTCTTCTAGAAACGTCTGATGTTTTAAACCAGTGGTAAAATTAACTGAAGGTTGACAATGATAATGGCTAAAATCAAGAGATTCAAACTCATTAAACTTCAGCATTGTCAATTAGGTCTTAAGGACTAAATTGACAAACTCACCCTTTTCAAAAGGCATAGAGACTAGTAATCTATTAGGACTCATACAGTGTTATGCAGACTTATAAGTTTACTTGCAGAAGCTAACGAGAGCTACTCCAATATGTACGCTGATAACTTCATGAAGTATGGAAACGTACAAATCATAAAGTATAAGTCAGAATGTTTGAAAGGTTCAAACAAAGTACAAACTGAAGTAAAGAATCATTTTGACAAGAGAGTTTAAGTCATCCGATTAGATTGGAGTGGTAAAAACTTGAGTCAAACATTTGATAACCATCAAAGAAGTTGAGAAGCCGATTCCCAACTCGCTCCATGGAACACATCTATGGGATGGTGGATTTAGTGGGAGTAATCGAACATTGCTATGCATGATTCGATCAAAGATGGGTTTAAGCCAGTCTTCCGAATATTTTGGGATATAGTCTAGACACGATTGTTTTCACACTTAACCTATTCCGTCTTAAGCTAAAACTTGTAAAAACGTTACAAAACTAGCTAATATCTGACGCAATTTCTTTTAGAAGAAATTTGGGCTTCTTCCACAACCAATCAAGAGAACAAAGTGTTTGTTGCTCATGATAGTATTCTTCTAGTAATTAGCACACCTAGTAGTCTGGAAGAAAAGTACTAATTATTACAAGAATGGGAGAAAAGTACAAGTCGATTTAATTCGATCATGAGAAAAATCATGGAGGGTCATGAAGAACAATCATGAAACTTGTACAAGACGATTAAATTCGACCAAGAGCAACAAACTGCGGCTCCTCGGAAAAGGAAAGGTTAAAGATATGATCTTGTAAACCCACCGCACAAAAGCGAATGTCATTCGCGGGAGAACTCTCAAAGCGAGTGAAAGTGTCTCTAAAGGAACATCTCAAAGTAGTTGAGAAAATTCTAAATTTTTGTTCAAAAGCCCTGAAAGGTCAAAATAAAATCTTAAAGACTCAGAAAATAAAGGTTATTTCTGAAGAGATAAAAGACCGGCGCAGAAACGAAAACTGACTCTAGATTTTGGCTAGAAGCCAAAATCATCATGGAATCCATATCTCGTCAAGACATGAAGCTTGATAATTTAAGTCAACAGAAGACCTAAATTGGTTTTCCAAAGTAGAAAACTGAGAAGGATGGAAACATTCATGTTTCCCGAAACTAGACAAGAAGAATAAGATTCTTCCAATCAAGTTATGTCCATAAGCATGCTTCAGAAATCTATCGACGGATTAAAAGCACGCAAGAGTTAAAATCTTCGATTCAAAAAGGCAATCAAAGAAGTTTGATTCCTGAGGAATGAAGAAAATCTTGAATCACGAGTTTCAAGAAGGTAAGTGGGAGAAACAAACCTTCCGGGTCCGTATGCTGAGTACATACAAAAGATTGAGTACGACATAAGATGTTGTGTAACAGTGAACACACTGACTCAATAAAAGGACCACACACAAGGATGAAATGCCATTTTGGGCATCTGAAGATCTATAAGCATAGATCAAAAGGATGATAGGATTAGAGAGACTCAGTACGCTGAGATGCTTGAGATCCGAAACAGAAAATCTAAGACTCGGAAAGTCTAAAAGAATTTCGACCCAAAACTCATGACTAAGAGCGTTGCTAAATCGGAGTTTGAAAAGACACCGATGTAGCAAACAAGCATGAGAGGGAGATTTATGTTCGAATACATAAAGTTAATCATATTGGATATGATTAGCATTTGAATATCCAAATTCGGATTTGAAAACCGAAACACTACTTAGAAACATCCTAGAAGGCTAAAGGATGAAGTAGTACAAAAGTTGAACATGTCATCGTAGCAAACTTCCAGACATGGGTGATAAAACACTAATAGAGTTATTCCACCAGTCGTCTAAATTTGGTTTAGTGTTTAAACGACAGTCCATTGATGATAAAACATTCCGAATAGGTTTGTCAGATACGTGATATGATGAATGAAACCCTATTAAGTGAACTTGGAATATTTATTATCAAATCCCTGGTCCAGGTCATTGCATGGACAACAATGACTCACGAAGACTAGCACGGGAGTCGATGGGATAGCGCAGTTTCATGGGCTATAGGAATAGTATATTCTATTCGACTACGTGGGTGTGTAAAAGGTTTATACACTGGATAACCCTCAAATGAGAAGTACATCACTCGTGATGAACGTCAATATTTTTCATAAAGACAATTGGAGAGATTCCTCAAAACATGAGTGCTCCGCTCATCTTATGAAAGGAATGTCCGACTTTGGTTCCGTCAAACGCCGCGCCGTAAAAGGAGGTTATAAAGACGGATACTGGGAAGGACAGGATAGACATGAAGTTAAGTGGGAGCGCAAGAATGGATTGTGTCATCCTAAATTACATTAGGTACAAAGTGTCTCAAGGCCACTTGATGAGTAGCAACTGAAAATGCGTGGCCACGCTCAAATGGATTAGGAGTTAATCGTTTGTATTTTACAGTTGTACTCGGATATCAAGAAAGTTTGAATGACGTGACGTATCAGATGGGATACTAAATTGACACGGGAATCGAGGCATTACACTTGTTCTAAGTCCAAGTGGGAGTCTGAAGGAGTTGAAGGAGATGTCCTTCGACCAAGATGGCAATGCGAGCAATATGTCGGCTAGGACAATTGATGAAGAAGATCATCAAGTCCAATTGATTTAGGAGTCGTAGTGTTTAGCTAGAAACCAACTACGATCATCGAATTACGAAGTAATTCGCGGCTAACTTCGATCGGATCCTACATCGGGTTACATATAAGAATGGGTATTTAATCGGATGATATGACTAGTGGGAGTGTGATATAACATTGGGAATGTCCCATAAACATATCTCACAGGCCTAAATAGAATTTGGGCAAAAGATAGCAAAAAGGCCCGAAATAAGGGTTTTGGGCCTAGGCCGATTCGGGCACTTTTAGGGCTCGGATTGGGAGGATTTTTTGAGGGACGTTTCCTTATGTTATGAACATTAAAGCTGCCAATTTTGGCTGGGTTTGGACGTCATATCCTTAGGGAATTGAGAAAATATCAACTAGTTGTTATTTTCGACTATTTCTCTAAATCTTATTCTAAAGGGTGTTTTAGGAAACCTAAAAGGAGGTGGATTCTTATTAGGGTTCTATATAAATACTCTTAGGGCAGAGAATAAGGTGTGGAATTTCTCTCTAAGCTTTCTTACTCTACCACATCAAGTAGAGAGGAGAAAGTGAGCTAATTCCCAAGCTATCTTCTAGTCAAGCAAGAAGAAGGTCTTCTTATTATCAAACCACCATTGGAGTGCTAGCGAGCTTTCAAGGAGGGAGATTAAATGCACTATTCGGTGTCCCAAGTAGAGGAGCTACACTTGAAGCTCTTGGTCTTCTTTAATCAATTCAACTAGTTCGAGGGAAAAAGCGATTAAGGTAATCTACTATCTCCATTAGTTTAATTACTAGTTTTGCATGATGATCTTGGGGATACTAGTGTTAGACATTAGATGTCGTTATCCGCTATAAACACTAGTATAAGGGTATAAATCCCTTCACCTACCTCACCTGCTCAGACTGCATCCACCCTACCTGAGCCAGCTGCATCTAACTCACATGCTCAGACTGCACCCTCTTCTATAGCTTCTACTCATCCAATGCAGACAAGAGCAAAATCTGGTATTCATAAGCCAAAAACATTCTTAGCTGCAACTAAACATCCCATCTCACCCACTATAGCTTCTATTCCCTTGCCCAATACTCCTACTTGTTTCACACAAGCTAACAAAGACCCAAATTGGAGAAATGCTATGTTAACTGAGTTTAAAGCTTTAGAGGACCTACAAACCTGGTCTTTAGTTCCTGCACATCCTTCTCAAAACCTAGTAGGGTGCAAGTGGGTATTTAAACTTAAACAAAAGTCAGATGGTAGCATTGAAAGGTACAAGGCTCGACTGGTTGCTAAAGGATTTCATCAAAGAGAAGGTCTTGACTGTTCTGAAACCTTTAGTCCAGTAGCAAAACCTACTACAATCAGAGTACTTCTCACTCTTGCAGTTCAGAATGATTGGTTAATTAAACAACTTGATGTGAGTAATGCCTTTCTTCATGGTAAGCTAAAAGAAGAGGTGTATATGATGCAACCTCCTAGATTTCAAGACAAATCCAAACCTGATTTTGTGTGCAAACTTCACAAATCTTTATATGGGTTGAAACAAGCTCCCAGAGCTTGGTATGAGGAATTGGTGGATTCTCTCTTGGCTTTTGGTTTTCGAAAATCTCTCTCAGACACTTCATTATTTGTTTACTTAGAAGGCAGTACTTTACTCTATGTTTTGGTATATGTAGATGACATTTTGGTAACTGGGAATTCTCAATCAGCTTATGCTTCTCTTATTTCTGAACTCAGCTCTCAATTTGCAATGAAAGATTTGGGTTCCCTTCATTATTTCTTAGGAATGGAGGCTGCTCGAGATAGCACTGGTCTGTTCCTCTCCCAAACTAAATATGCTTTAGACCTCCTGACTAAAGCTCAAATGATTGATGCTAAGCCTTGTGCAACTCCATTACCTCATGGTATTAAATTAACTCCTCATGAAGGTGATATTGCAACATATAACCTTACAGTTGTGCCCCCACTTTCCATGGAACGATCATAGTTGTCTATGTCAAGTAGCTTTAGATTAGGACAATAAATGTTGAAGTTCGTATCAGTGTCTTTCACATGAATACTCGTAAATATCAAAGATCTCAAAGGTAGACAACTTGAGAACTTATTAGCCGAGTTCTCGTAAATTAGTAGAATACAATTTGATACTATACCACATCCGGGGACAAGTCGGAAACATCCCGTATTTGAATACATATCTATTGAGCATTTCTTCTTACAGCAACAAGGATCCGTTTATAAAAATGACTTCTTATGCTTCTGGTGAAAGAAACCAAGTATCATCAAAGTTTAGAGTGGGGGTGAAGTGCATAAAGGTCTCCATCTCTTTGAAAGAACACTTGTTTGAACAGCATATTTGTATCAAGGAATGAAGAACGTGATGAATGATCGAATCAGGTAACTTCCCAGGGTACCGAATAACAACTCACTAATCTGAGCAACATATTTCGAATAACAATTGACTTACGAATGGACTCGAATTGGGTAGCATAAAAAATGTCTTGCACAAGAGTCGCCACCGCCAAATGGTTATATTATTACATTACATTACTAATACTAATAAAGATCTTCTAATTATCCATCAATCACTACAAAAGAGGCTCCAATATGGACACGTTCTTACGTCTGTCCCTAGCAAATTAGTAATAGAGACGATTTTACGATTTTTGTCTCTTGAGCACAGCAAGCACAATTTCTTCTTCTTCTCGTTTTAGGGTTAATCTGTTCTAGAGTTTTATTCTTCCTCTTCTTTCCCGTTGCGCGAATTTGATCAAGAGTTTATCTTCTAGGATTTTTGCTGCAAGTCTTCACATCCAGGTTTGTTACTATTCTTCCTCTTCTTATTCTTCAAATTAAAAAATCCAGAGTTCATGATTGGGCAAAATCAAAGGCCAGAGAGAAGTGGTAGTGTTGGTGCCAGCAGTCGGAAGTAGTGGTGGTGTAAGCGAGGGAAGTGGTGGTTGTGGTTATGGTGTTCGGACATAAAGATGAAGGTTAAGAGGTAAAAGACAAATTGATTTTTAAACTAAAACAAGATTGTTTAGTTGACCAAAGTCTTTATGTTCCAGATAATATTTTGGATGGTCCAAACCCTCTAAATACCAAAATAAGAGGATGTATGACAGGTTTATGTGCGACTTGATTACAAGTAGGTTAACAAAAGCAAAATTGTACTGGTGTGAACTTTGGTTCCAAATATGTGATATCTTATCATTTCTTGTTACATGCTCTTGATTATCATTTAAGAATCCCACTCAAGGATAAAATAAGAAAAGCCTTTTGGAGAGCTAAATCCAATCCAAGAATTATAGCATATTAAATGTGAAAAAGAAAAACCCAAAATAGGCACAAACATTTTAACCACATTTGAGATTGAAGATTAATATTACTTTTCAAGTTTTAGCTAATCTATCTTTTACGATGGTAAACCAATTTTTGGCAGGTGAGAATGAAATGTGATCACAAGAAATCACATCATGGTAGGACTCTTTTACCGCGCTCTGAACATGGCCAAAGGGACCTGATTGCAGACTTCTCACATTAAAGGTCTGGGGTGGTGGGTTGAGGTGGACTGGTTCCATTTCATCTGCCAGCCCACTTCTCACATGACAGTGTACACACAAGGGCCAGCAGATTTTACATGTAGCATATCTCTTTTAAAGAAGGTAGTACTCTCCAGATAGCTTAAGTTCTTAAAAGGAAGAATAAATCAATGTAAGTAAACAAAGATAAGCTTCAAAATTAAAAGTGGATGAAAGATCACACAAAAGTTAACATTCTAAAAGATGGAAAAGAAAATGTGAAGTCCTTATGATGTAGACACATCGGAAATAATAAGAATACTAAAACTTGAATAAAGAACGATTAAAGTAAAGGGAAAATACGATAACTTGATTAATAATTCTCTGAAAGGTGAATAAGAATGACAGACTTGACGTCTTTTTATACAAACTTGGACTCTTCTAGATAGACTCAAACCACGAGTCCTAAATATAAAAGATACTCAAAGTTAGAAACTCGTAAACCTAGGAAATACTCAAACATAGAAATTCTCAAATCTAACCCTAATGGACTCGGACATAAGGCCCTCTAGCTAGCTTGGCCGTGAGGCCAGTACAGTCTGCATCACCTTAGCTCACCTATACAGACTTACATCATCACCTTAGCTCACCTATAGACATGGCACCGAACTTAATTTTGGCCGAGGCTCTAGGGAAGCTTCTTAGCTTCTGAATGAACTTCGTTACCCGAGAGCATAAACGAGGGCTTGACCTCCTAGACGAATTGGCCACGCGAAGATTAACTATATTCAAGATAGTAGAATTCTTCAACAAAATTTCCAAAAACTTGAGTTCGTTAACGCACCCTAAGAATCCTCGAATTTCGACATACTTTAGGTGTTTGAGCAAGCACGGTAACGAAGACCCTGCATCCCAATAGTCATCTGAAGTAAATTTGACCTAGAAGAAGAAGAAAATGGTAATTAGAGTAGGCAGAATCTCTCTCCCTAACTAATAACAAAAAAAAAAAAAATTGGTTACCTCATCAACGAAGGGATAAAGTTGGGGACTCTGATAATGATTCTGGATACAAATGAACAATATAAGCTCATCTTCAAAGCTGAAGAAAAATTAATTAAAGACATGAAAACTAAAACACAGTTGAGAAAGATTTTACCCCAATAAGTTTCAACCTAATGTATACTATATTAGGAGAAACCTTCAACAAGTTCATGATTGAACGAAAGGATTCTCTTGAAAGCCACGACTCAAGCTTCAAGTATTTTAGATTATAGCTTTGAGGGGGGCAAATATCTAACAGTTGAGGAGGTTCCGAGATAACAACCTTGCACATTAAAAAAAGGTAAATTAAAAATGTAGAATAATCCTACCAGGGGACAACCGTAGCATCCACTTTGTCTAACGGATTACTAATTTAGGGTGACGAGTGCAATCACATTAGATAGAAAGAAAGAAATTGGATCTGCCACGACCTGTTTGGTTGTTGTGGCACACTCATATCTACGCCAACACAGGCAGCCTCCTTTGAGAATAGCGGTTCCGCTGACACCCCTCAAACTAATGGAAGCACAATGGGTCATGGCAGGCTGGCGTCACCTCTTTTTCGGACTAATACTACCGTAGCCGTAATGTCACGGTGGGGTTCCCAGCCCCAGGGCTCCCGGGTTGGAGTCCATTGTATAGGGGAATTTGGGGTTGGAAAAAATCTAGACTATACCTTCTTCAAGAACTAACAGAAGCTCGTAGAGTATGTATGTTTGGAAATCCTTCACAAATTCTTCTTCACAATAATCAACCATTATCATTCAAAATATATAGAACTTGAGAAGGTAATTTCTATCACAAATTCTTCTTCACAATTAAAACAAGTTCATAGTTTCACAAAACCCTAATTCAACCACAACTTATCAACAGCAAACAAACACACAAATAATCAACAAATAATTTGATATTTCCGAATCACAAACAACAACATGTAATAACAACTTGTGTGTGGCAATAGAATAATCCTATATAGTATCAGTGAACCAATTAGGCGCCGGGTGGGTGGGGAATTTATTGATGACAAAAGAAACTGAAGAAAAGGAAAAGTGACATACCTCAAGGAAGGAAGAATTCCAGAGACATCTCCATCTTCTTGACAAAAGACTAGTTCTGGCAACTTCTTTCACAGTAAGGAAGGACATGATATGATCAATTAGATCATCAGGTAAGTTGCTAAGTCTATCTAAATCTTTAGAATGTACTAATGATTTTCTTTCTCCCATTCTGAACTAGGGTAACTAACAAGAGATTGAACTACGTTTCTTCTTTTTGAGATGAAGAAATTAGGGTTTTGGTTGAGATTCAATAAATAGTTATTATGAAATAATCAAGAGAGAAGAAGACCGAGAGGGTCTCTGAGAGATAAAGAGGGATAGAGACGAGTAGAGAAGATTGAGAGGGAAAATGAGATCTAATTAGGGTTACAAGTATACATATAGGTTGTTTATGATAAGATACTTGTGGGTAGACCGGGGTCATGGACACACCCGACCCAGTCGGGCGTGTATATTGTAATAGTTTCTTTTTTTTATTAAATAATAATAATAATTCCATTCATAAGTTATAATAATCACAAAAGGGAGATTTTATAGGGCCCCCTCATTTTTGTTAAAAAGCCTCCCCTCAGTGATAATTTAGCAAGTAAAATGGTTCATGGGGAGGCCTTTTAACAAAATTGAGGATGCCTTATAAAACTTCCCATCACAAAATTACATGGTAGATAATTCTTATCCTCTTAGAATTACATGAGAGTTACATAAGTAAAGTTCACGGAACTTTCAAATGTAAAGTGTCTCATGAAGGGAAAGGAATTGACAAGACATAAACTAAAAAAAGACCATAAAGGTCGAAAAAAGAGATCCTTACGATCGAGAATGAAAAGACCCTAAAGGTCACAGATTAAAGACCCTACAGGTCGACAATAATAAAATTACATCAATAATCTTATACTAATGAAAGTGAAATCTTGATCGTTTTTTTCTCTTGTGTTGTAAATTCATCTTCAATCTTCTTGAGATGTTCATCGTAGAAATAGGCAACAGTGACTCTTCTTTTCTCACTAACATCTATATCCATACTTTCATTCCATAAACATTTAACATCACCAAAAAGTGGATTAAATCCTTCATCAAATTTAAATCTTGTAAGGCGATCCATGTTGGAGAGAGAAAGAAGAATCCAAGAAGAGGAGAGAATTGGCGATCTTGTTGATGATAATGATATTTCTTTAGAGTTAAGAGAGAGAGAGAGAGAAAAAAAAAACTGTGTAGTATGGGTTTAGATTCAATAGTATTTCTCTCTAAAACCTACACTCCAAGATCTTATTATATATCTGATAGATAACATAAACTAAAAAGTAGTTTTAGAGAGAGATAGAGAGAAAAGATGAAACGGTATTGATAATTTGTTCTTGATTAGTGATTAGTTAGTGTCGACCATAAAGTGTATTAGAAGAAAAGTATACCGTAATATTTATACTTTGATAATGAGATAAACATACGTACGTGCATCTAGAGAAAGAGAAGACCTGGTATGGAGGAGAAATGTCAAGTAACGATAGAGAGGTAGTGCTTACTGCTCAATTTCTCAAATACGAGGGTTCCAAGATCCAAACACGGAGAATAAAGAGAACCGAGATGAAACCCTAAACCTTCGTTTTCAGATAATCAAGTAGGTGCTTTTTGTTTTCATCCTCTCCGAAATAGTATGACTTAAGTATGGATGTTAAAAGATATTGTGTCGGGCTTTAGACACCTAAGTAAAAAACCCAACAATATAGAGTTTATGTTCTTGACGAAGCAGACAAAAGCTCCACGAGTCCATCTACTAAGCCTTGTCACTTACCAAGTTTAGACGTACACCTATTGTTCAGTCTCCTCATGCTCTCATGAGAGATGTGCGACTATCACAATCCCCCACTCTTAACGATGAGTCGTCTTTCCCTCTGGTTTCACCTGTGGTACCCCTCTTTAGAGATAACGACATTGTCTATGCTTTAGACACTCGCGTCCAAGTTCCAACCCAACATATATAGAATTTTGTTATCATCGAAGGCTCCACAACCTAGCCCAAAGGCCTCGTCACTTGCTTAAGCGTACAATTATAGTCCACACGCGAAAGAGTCCGGAGTGATGAGACATGAAAATGTCCCATCTGAGTCTCTTAATTTTGACAAGTTAGTCTATCTAGGGCAGTTACTCTCATGAATTACTCCAATTTCTACTCAGGTACCTTTTTCAGAGTTATGTGTGCAAAACGGATAAAGTCGGAGAAAATGCAGACTAGGGGTATTTTGGTCATTTGTTGATTCTGATTTCATGGTCAAGATTAGTGCTCGGATGGAAAGTAGAGTCCAAGACGAGCCCGTAGGCGAAAAGGGAAGTCAAATCGGAGTTCGGATGAACAAAGTACAGCGAGTCAAAGTTCGGGTCAAATTCAATGGACCAAAAGTCAAGAGAAACACGTGGCGCACATCCAGCAAATAATCGGATGGACCGGAGAAGTCGTGGGCCACTTTCGGTTATGCTAGAGGTACGCCAAGCTATCCGCGCGACCCGGGATGATCTAACGGATGCGATTTAATATCTTTATAGATGTTCATATTTTCACTCAGTTTTTTGCCCAAAATCGAAATTTAGCTTGATCAAGTCAATTCAATATCTTTACTTTCTCCTTTTGCAATATTTGGGATTTTCTCTATAGTTATGAATCATCTTCATCATTAAGAGTGGTTTTCTGGCAAATGGTTACGGTTGCGGAAACCGGAGAGAGTCAAAAACGGTCGCTTACCTTTTGAATCATGCTTCTTTGATGATTCAAACGAGCCAGTTGCTTGAACCCCGCACCACCGACACGGCATGGTGTTGATAAGAGGACAGAACTAGACTTTTGCCCTATAGCCACTAAACCACCATTGTGGAATTGTCTCGACAATCTCGCCCTCACACATTGGGCTTAACTTTAGTAGACCTTGTGGCTGTTGTAACTTGTTCCCTGGACTCCAATACTAGGTTCAAGTCGTCTTGGGCCTCTGTCACTCCAAAAGCTAGATAAACAAGTGATTCTTCATAGTTGGTGGATTGAACACCTGCCCCTTCCAAACCCAATATGGGATTATCCCCACAAGTTTCTCTTGTCACCAGGCAGAACTTGTGATGCCGAATAACTTTGCTGAACTAATGCTAGCTACTTTAATGTCTCTAAGCTCCGTTCTACTGACATCTGATTTATCGCGATTTAAAGGACAGGAAACAAATTTACACCTTAGTCACTACTTTTCCTTTCTCGAACAGGTTTTCGTTTATCACAAAGCGTTTCCTATGTCGGTATTATCCTACAAATTTAGCAGCAATGACCCAATTTTCGGATATGAAGGAGACGACGCTTCACAATTCATCTCCGCTGTCTGCTGGCGAGGCCAATCCTCGACTTTGGTTGCTGCAAATTCAGCGGGTAATATTAAACTTCTCGAGATGGTTTAATTATGCACATACTCATTTCAACAATTTCAAAAATATAGAATCCTGGGATACTTCAACTGAAAAAAAGAAAATGTAAAACTGTAAGCAGGATATTTGTATGAAATTTTTGTTATTGGATTTAGACGGAACACCTGAAACTGATTTTCAGGAACTGATTGAAAACAAATTGTAATGAAGAGAGATTTTTATGTATATAGAAAGGAAGTATTGGGTGTAATTTACATATGTTATAAGGGATGTGGCTGCCCATAAATCATTGGTGATGCAAGGGATTTGGGTGCCTTTAATATACCCTTTTTCTTATCCAACTTGTATCTCTAGCCACCCACCATTCCTACAATACCACCTTGATGTGGTGTCACCTTATGGTAGCTCCATATGAGAGGTGTCACCTTATGGTAGCTCCATGTGACAAGTGTTTGTGGTTAAGTGACACCACATCATGCAAGTGACAACACATGAGGTTATGTGTCACCATTCTACAACTCCATATGCAAAGTGTCATCTTGGTGGTGACAACACACCATGCAAGTGACAACACATAGGGTATGTGTCAACATCCTATTAGTTCTCCCACCCTATAAATAGATGTACTTTGTGTATTGTTGATATAAGTTTGTGAGAAATGAGAAAGTGTATGGAAAAGGTTTGGAAAGAATTCTTCTATATATAGTTTGGTTCAAGATCATCTCTTTGTTTTAGTATATCTTTATATTTCTACCTTTTCTCTTCCCTTATTTCCATTGAGTTGCATGCAAATATCGATACACATTGAAGCAAATAGACCGACAATTTACAACACGTTATCAGCACGAGTCTCTAGCCAGCTGAAAGAAGCCGTTACTCTGCTCATTTGCCGAAGTCAACATCGGTGAAATATCGAACAAACTAAGCCGCTACTCCGTCTAGTGAAAGGTATAATATTTTAATTTATATTTCATAATGTCTAGCCTTGCTAGACTTGAATTTTCAGCTCTAGATATAACAGGTAAGAATTACATGGAATGGGCAGTCGAAGCTAGACTGACTCTAAAATACAAAAATCTCCTGAACACTATTGTTGAAGGGAATAATGCAGAGGAAATGTTACGGGCTCAAGCTTTAAGCTTTTTGAGACGTCACATACATGATGACCTGAAGTCAGAGTATTTGTATGTGGAAGATCCCTTGGCTTTATGGAATATCTTAAAAGATAGATATGATCACCTGAAGATGGTCATCCTTCCAAAAGCTCGAAATGATTTTATAAATCTTCGACTACAAGATTTTTCTTCCATTTCTGCTTATAATTCCAGCCTTTGTAAAATTGTTTCCAGACTAAAAGTGGGAGGAGATATTATCACTGATGAACAGATGATAGATAAAACATTGAGTACGTTCCATGCCTCAGATATTGTCCTGCAGTCACAATACCGAGAGCGACGTTTCTCTAAATTCTCCCAGTTACTGACTTGTCTTTTGGTCAATGAACAGAATAACCAGTTGTTATTGCATAACCATGAATCTCGACCCACTGGGTCCGTACCTGTGCCTGAAGCACATGCGATATTGCCAAATGATCATGGTAGGAAACAAAATTACAAAGGGAAACGTGGTTCCGGAAGAAACCACCAACGTGGATCCCGCACGAACAAATGGGAGAGAAACAGGCAAACCCCTTACCACCGGAAGTGGGAAAAGGGAGAAAATTCAAAGAATTATGCAGGGAGAAAGCCTGATAAAGTAAAGGGTAAATATAATACCCCTCCCAAAGCTCGTGAAGAAGCTTGTTACCGTTGTGGTATGGAAGGTCATTGGTCCCGTACCTGTCGTACGGCGAGACATTTGGTGGACCTATACCAAGCATCTCTGAAATCTAAAGCTGCACCAGAGATGAACCACATGGCACTTGATCCACCATTGTGTGTTGGAGATTATCTCCCTGAAGGAGAAAATCAAACTGATGATATGTTTAATATTTAGTGTATTAACTTTTCTATCTATTAGAATGCTATATTATAATAACTTTTGTCTGTTAGATATTAGATAGTATATTATATGTATCTGTAATAGTTTTGTTTATGTTATAAATAGTTGTGGTTTGAATCTTATATTATATTATGAAAGGTATGGATTCTAGAAGAAACATATCTAAAGGTGATGAAGATAGCTGTCTAGCAGACAGTGGGACCACAAATTCGATACTTCGAAATACAAAATATTTCTCGACCTTAAAATTATGTGAGGCAAATGCGATTACTATCGCTAGCTCATCAAACATTATAGAAGGCTCCGGAAGAGCTACTATAATATTGCCCCGTGGTACGAAAATAATTATTGAGGATGCTTTGTACTCGACTGGATCCCTGAAGAATCTATTGAGTTTCAAAGACATTCGTCTGAATGGGTACCACGTCGAGACTGGGTCTGAGAATGATAAAGAATATTTATATATCACCTCGAGTATATCATGTCAGAAGCATGTTTTGGAAAGACTTGAAGCTCTTTCTTCTGGGTTATATCTTACACAGATTAAAACAGTTGAATCATATGTCGTTGTCAACCCGAAGTTGCACGATCCAAATACGTACAAAATTTGGCATGATCGACTAGGACACCCAGGATCTACCATGATGAGTAGAATAATACAAAACTCTCAGGGACACCCTCTTCAGAACCAGAAGTTTCTGATAGATAGGGAATTTACTTGCACTGGTTGCTCATTGGGGAAGTTTATTACTCGCCCATCCCTGACGAAAGTACATATCGAATCTCCCAAATTTTTGGAAAGGATTCAAGGTGATATATGTGGCCCTATACACCCGCAGTGTGGACCATTTAAATATTTTATGGTATTAATCGATGCATCAACTAGATGGTCTCATGTAAATCTGCTCTCGACGCGGAATCAGGCGTTTGCAAAGTTATTAGCTCAGATAATTCGTTTACGAGCTCACTTTCCTGATTATCCGATTAAGTCAATTCGTCTAGACGGAGCAGGAGAATTTACATCGAGTACTTTTGATTCCTATTGTCTCTCAGTTGGAATTAATGTTGAACATCCTGTAGCTCATGTTCATACTCAGAATGGTCTAGCTGAATCATTCATTAAGCATATCCAACTGATTGCGAGACCAATGTTGATGAGGACTAAATTACCGGTTACTGCATGGGGACCTGCAGTTCTTCATGCTGCAACTTTGATAAGGTTACGTCCTACTTCGAATAATCAATTCTCACCTTTGCAATATGTTCAAGGCCAGCAGCCAAACATATCTCATTTGCGTATTTTTGGATGTGCTGTATATGTTCCTATTACAGCCCCACAACGCACAAAGTTTGGGCCTCAGCGCCGACTAGGAATATATATTGGTTTTAATACACCATCTATTATTCGATATCTCGAACCCCTGACGGGTGAGACTTTCACTGCACGCTTCGTCGATTGTCACTTTGATGAGACAGTTTTCCCGCCATTAGGGGGAGTAAATTTGCCTGAAGCAAATGTTACCAAAAAGGAACTTTCTTGGGTTACACCAAATTTGTCTCATTTTGATCCTCGTACTAATCAATCTGAAGTTGAAGTACAAAGGATAATACATCTACAAGAGATTGCTAATAAAATGCCTGACGCATTTAATGACGCAGCGAGAGTGACAAAGTCACATATACCTGCTGCAAATGTTCCAGCAAGGATAGATGTCCCTGAAGGACACGATAAAAATATTGCAGCAAATGAATCGTCTAAAGCACGTCTGAAACGTGGACGACCAATCGGTTCTAAAGATATAGTTCCCCGGAAGAGGAAAAACCAACCACAAGCAAGTAATGTTCCAGAAGAAACAACAAATGCACCCCTAGAAGTGGGTAAAGCTCCAGAAGAGGCAGAAGCTCTTGAAGAGCATGAGTTATCTCCAAATGAAGAGATATCTATAAATTATGCTTGTAATGGTAAAGTGTTGAATCGAGATAACATAATCATCGATGATATATTTGCGCTTTCAGTAGCCACTGATATTATCACTGAAAATGATGATTATGAACCACATTCTATTGAGGAATGTCGGAAAAGGACTGATTGGGTAAAATGGAAAGAAGCAATCCAGACAGAGCTGAATTCACTGTCAAAACGTAACGTTTTTGGACCTGTAGTCCTGACACCCAATGATGTAAACCCTGTAGGTTTCAAATGGGTATTCGTCAGAAAACGGAATGAGAATAATGAAGTCATTCGCTATAAAGCAAGACTTGTGGCACAAGGTTTCCTGCAGAAACCAGGGATCGATTATGAAGAAACATATTCTCCAGTTATGGATGGAATAACCTTTCGTTATTTGATCAGTTTAGCAGTTCTGGAAGAACTCGAGATGAATTTAATGGACGTGGTCACTGCGTATCTATATGGAAAGTTAGATACCGACATTTATATGAAAGTCCCTGAAGGATTTAAATTGCCTGGAGGCAACCCACGTACCATGTATTCACTAAAGCTTAATCGAGCTTTGTACGGATTGAAACAAGCTGGACGAATGTGGTACAATCGTCTTAGCGAATACCTGATCAAAGAAGGTTATGTTAATGATCTCGTTTGCCCATGTTTATTTATCAAGAAAGGAGATGTTGGATTCGCGATTCTTGCAGTATATGTTGATGATATCAACCTTATAGGAACTCCAGAAGAGCTCTCTAAAGCAGCAGAATATTTGAAGAAAGAATTCGAGATGAAAGATCTCGGGAAAACAAAATTCTGTCTTGGCTTACAAATTGAGAGAAGCACAAGTGGCATACTGGTACATCAAACATTATACACAGAAAAAGTCCTGAAGCGCTCTAACATGGAGAATTTTTATCCGATTAGTACTCCCATGGTTGTTAGGTCTCTCGATGCTCTGAAAGATCCATTTCGACCTAAAGAAGAGGACGAAACACTCCTTGGTCCAGAAGTACCATATATGAGTGCTATTGGTGCATTATCATACTTAGCTCAATGCACTAGACCGGACATTGCTTTTGCAGTAAATCTATTGGCCAGATATAGCTCTGCACCTACTAAGAGGCATTGGGTTGGAGTAAAGCAAATTCTAAGATATCTGAGAGGAACAACTGACATGGGATTGTTTTATTCAAAGAACTTATCCGGTGATTCTCAAGTAAAAGGATACACAGATGTCGGTTATATTTCTGATCCGCACAAAGGGATTTCTCAGACAGGTTATGTATTCACAAGTGGAGGTACAACTTTCTCATGGCGATCTAGTAAACAAAGTATGCCCGCTACCTCATCAAACCATGCAGAAATTATAGCTCTTCATGAAGCAACAAGAGAATGTGTATGGCTTAGATCCATTATTGAACACATTAGAAGCTCAAGTGGTCTTGATTCAATCACAAAATCTCCCACAGTCATTCACGAAGATAATTCGGCTTGCATCGCTCAGATCAAAGAAGGATACATCAAAGGCGATAGAACTAAGCACATATCTCCTAAACTGTTTTACTCACATCATCTCCAGAAGAATAATGAGATTGATATCCAGAAGATACAATCGTGTGAGAATTATGCTGACTTGTTCACCAAGTCGCTGCCTACTACGACGTTCAGAAAACTGGTATATGGCATCGGAATGCGACGCTTGAATAGCCGGATGATGTAAGACTACATCGTTCCAAGATATGATATTCATCAGGGGGAGTCTACTATCATGTGCAGGTTCATGTATCGCTATCTACGCTCTGTACTCTTTTTCCTTCGTCCAGTTTTTGTCCCAATGGGTTTTTCTGGCAAGGTTTTAACGAGGCAGTATTTAGCGTATCCAGCGTCACTCGGAATCTATTATTTGTACTCTTTTCCTTCATCAGATTTTGTCCCACTGGATTTTTCTGACAAGGTTTTTAATGAGGCAATTATTTCAAGTGATGGTCATCCAAGGGGGAGTGTTATAAGGGATGTGGCTGCCCATAAATCATTGGTGATGCAAGGGATTTGGGTGCCTTTAATATACCCTTTTTCTTATCCAACTTGTATCTCTAGCCACCCACCATTCCTACAATACCACCTTGATGTGGTGTCACCTTATGGTAGCTCCATATGAGAGGTGTCACCTTATGGTAGCTCCATGTGACAAGTGTTTGTGGTTAAGTGACACCACATCATGCAAGTGACAACACATGAGGTTATGTGTCACCATTCTACAACTCCATATGCAAAGTGTCATCTTGGTGGTGACAACACACCATGCAAGTGACAACACATAGGGTATGTGTCAACATCCTATTAGTTCTCCCACCCTATAAATAGATGTACTTTGTGTATTGTTGATATAAGTTTATGAGAAATGAGAAAGTGTATGGAAAAGGTTTGGAAAGAATTCTTCTATATATAGTTTGGTTCAAGATCATCTCTTTGTTTTAGTATATCTTTATATTTCTACCTTTTCTCTTCCCTTATTTCCATTGAGTTGCATGCAAATATCGATACACATTGAAGCAAATAGACCGACAATTTACAACAACATATATAATTTGGTTGTTTGCTTCCCTAAGTAGGGGTTTTTCATTTTGATTTCATTTTTGGTAAAAGGGAGCCCCTAAAATTTGATCCCATAGAGTTCAATTCTCCATTACAACCAAAAACTTCCTTTGTGATTTTCATCTCAAAGCCCATCAAGGATGAGAGGAATCTCATTAGGAATGGCCCAAGACTATCAACGATATTTCTGAGTATGAATAATGTCACCCTTGATTGGGGTAGTCAATAAGTTGGTTTGGTTTTTATCTTCATAACTATATTACCTTTCTAAAAAGACAGAGATATGAATGCAAAGTAAAGGTCGATATTAAGGAGAAACAAAAAAAATCTCTCTTTTCATCTTCATCACTTTCTCTCACTTGGATCTCTCTTTTCCTCATTTCTCTCTCAGATCTCTCTTTCGTATCCTCTTTCTCTCAGATCTCTCTTTTTCTCTCTCTCCACTCGACTGAAACTTTAGAGTTCCAGTCGAGATACAAGGAGAGAGGGAGGAAGAGATCTGAAAGAGAGAGTGAGAGAGAAAAGAATTTGAGAAATGGAGAGAGATTAATCCGAGAGAAAAAATATTTGAGAGAGAGACTAGAGAGAGGAAAAAATGATGGTTGTGGTGGCCAGAAGACCGAAGATAGGAGGAAGAAAAACTGAAAAAACATTAAGGGCGGGTAGTGTTTGGAAGAAACAAAAAATTACAAACTTTTTTGTTTTTCACCCAAAAGTTCGTGACACAGGAAAATTTCTTTGTTTCACTAAAACATCAAGCTTACGTAAATACTAAAAAATCAAATGACTCAGCCTGATGAATATCATCTCGAGTATAACGTGCCCTAAAACTTATTGAAATAAAAAGGAAAGAGTTTCTTACACAAAAGGATATTCAAAGTTTTGAAACCAAAGCATCTAATGTCTCTGAGAACATATTTTTTGAGCTAAAAACATGTCAATAAAATAAATCTATTATATTAAAACAGCTCAGTCGGTTATCCAGGGGATAAGTCTGACCGTCCATTTTATTTTAGAGATTTGGTTGAAATATAATCTAACGGAGGACAATTCAGAGCAGAAAACACTTTTAGTAAGGCCGCGGCTTTGGGGAATAAAGAAAATTCTCCGGGGAATAAAGACTTTTCTTAAAACTAGTCAAATAAGTTTGACTTTTATGTTTTTTTTTTATTGCTAAGGGACTTCTAATTTTTGGGAGTTCTCCTCCATCTCATCACCTCTCTCTACCACCTCATCTCCACACCATCTCATCATCTTCTCCGGTGCCGGCGACCTTCAAACATAAAAAAAAAAAATTTAATTAAAAAAAAATTTCTCTCTCCTCTCACTCAAATTTTTTTTTTTTTCTTCCTCTCTCTCTCTCTAGAACAGATCTAGAGAGAGAGAGAGGAAGGACAAAAAAAAAAAAAAAAAAATTTTGAGAGAGAGGAGAGAGAAAAAAATTTTAATTTAATTTAATTTTTTTTATGTTTGAAGGTCGCCGGCCGGAAAATTGGCCGGCCGGCGACCTTTGTCGGAGAAGATGATGAGGTGGCGAGAAGATGAAGTGGCAGAGAGAATAGATGAGATGGAAGAGAACTTTTATAAAAATGTATTTTGTATTCCCCATAAAAATTGATTCCCCGGAGAACTTTCAAAAAAATCTGGATTCCCTCGAGAATTTATTCCCCGGAGAATTTTCTTTATTCCCCAAAGCCGCGACCTTTAGTAATTACACAAATTTCTTTAGGGTAATTAAGTAAATATACCCCACCTTTAGAACAGGAGGTCGTTCCCTCAATCTCTCCATGATATTCACGGTTCCTTAACTTATGAAACTGCTTTCAATTTAGGTTTCCCTCTATCTCTATCCAACGAAATATATAGTTTCACTTTGATTTCTTTATATTTCCCTCTCTATTTCTTATCTTTGTTTCTTCTCATTACTGTTTTTATATTGCAGGTTATATCTCTCTCTTTCTATCTCTTTGTTTCTTTAATTCCTCTTTTATTTCCTGTTTCTAACCTAATGATAGAAAGAATCTGGTGTTTCCTTTTAATGGAAAAGCTTATAGGTGGTTGGAAGAAATGGGGAAAAGAATAGACTCACTTGATCCAAGGTATTAGTGTTTCACATTGTTATGGTTTCAACTTTTATCTCCAGCATTATTTACTTTTAACTGTTCTTTTACAATAAACCTTTTGTTTTTTATTTTCAATTACTCTCTCTCTCTCCACTTCTCTGTTTGTAAAGGTTGGATTGATTCGATTTCTTCCAATCTACAATATCTTGGTTCTTTGAGCCATGAGATACCTAGAGAGAAAGGTTGTTTCCAAAATATGGATAGTGATTTTGTATGAAGAAAAAAAATATTAGACAGTGATTCGTTATCCATATCTTAGATAGTGATCAATTGTCTCTGAAACAACCATATCTAATATTAGATAGTGATTTTGTTGTTTAAAAAATATATTAGATAGTGACCAATTGTTTCTTCCAAAATATGGATCAAAATAAAAATAATAAAAAAAATATTAGATATGGTTGTTTAAAAAATATACTGTATTAGATAGTGATCAATTGTCTCTGAAACAACCATATCTAATATTAGAGTGATTTTGTTGTTTTTCTTTGATTTTGTAAGTTTTCCTTTCACCATTCAAAAAGGTTGGATCCTAGAGAGAGAGAGGCATTTATCTAATATATTTTTTTGTTGTTTCAGATATCAACAGTGATTGGGGTTTCAGGAACATCAGCAGCATCTGCAATTGGTTATCTGAGTAAATATGGAAACACCCATAATAATTGTATGCCAATTTGTGATTATTTTGGGGTTTTCTGTAAAAGAGTAACAATTTCTTCCAAATTTCTTCCAATCTACAATTGGTTCCAGTTTTTTTCTTAGTTTTGACAAATGATTTTTTTATTTTTATTTTCAAGTTTAAATCAACCCGGGCTCCTCCATGGTGAGATAGGAATCAAGTGCTCCATATTAAGTCCAGTTTCTATGTCAATTTGACCTTCATAAAAAAAATGTCAATTTGACCTAACAGTTGTATTTTTTTTTCTCTGTCTTTTCTTTTTTCTCATCTTGCCTTACTACTAAAAAGGTAGCCATTGATTGTATGTTTTCTCTCTTTTTTTTTTGTATTTTGGTTTTTGTGTTCCCTAGAATATGGGCATTTGTTTGGTTGTATGTTTGCATGTGTTTTATGAAAGAAGGACAGAGAAAATGATTCAATGGAGTAAATGAATTCCTACTATAGTAGACTAGACAAAGACCCACATTTGAAAAACAAGGTTTGATCTTTTGTGTGGAAGACGTAAGAAGAATTTGATTGTATTTGATACACGAGATGAGTGAAAGTTCGATAGACACTTCAAGGAGATTAGTGCTATTGAAAATATGCATTAATTTTTACGTCAGGGCGGTTGTATACAGAGAGGTTTATGTGTTGCGAAATTAATACAGAGAGTTGTGATGCAAATTCGAATTACAGGTCTCTGTATAATGTTGATTAATTGGTGTAGATATGGATTTCGACATTGAGATATTATTTAAGATTTTTTTTTTTAAATTTCACTTGGAACTAACAAAAGATTAGTAGTTTTGTTGCGGTTGGTGGGTAAATTTAGTTCTCCCTTTCAATTTCATTACAATTTTAATTTTTTTTTACGATGGAATAACTAAAAACTAGATTTCCACCTTGAATTACATGAAACTAGGTTCCCACCGCGCCCTACGGGCGCGGTAGATCCCTCTTGGCTAACGCCGTTGTGGTTTACTACGTCCTGATTTTACGAGTAAAGTATTTTCGAGAATTCTCCGTGTGTGCGTGTAACCAACCCACCCGCGATTCTCTCCTCCCAATTAAAATAAGTTGTAACCAACCCACCCGCGATTCTCTCCTCCATTTGAGTTGAAATCAACTCCACACGAGATCCATCTTCCCCATACTGTTTCATTGAACATTCCATGGTTAGTTATTTATTTTTGTTCTTTCGTTTACTGATTTTTTCATCTCCTTTCTTCTGTGTAATTTATTTTAACAGATTTTAGTTCATTTGAGTTTTGCAGGTTCTAAGAGATGATAGATCAACAGGTTCTACCTCCCTCCCTCTACATCTTTCTAAAATAAATATACATAATTCTTTCCCAACATTTCTACTTGATATTGTTGGTTTGATTCGAACTTCCACAATCCATATTTTTGTTGTATACATGTTTTTTTTTCTTTTGCTTTTCACTTATGATTGAATTTGCAGGACTTTAAAGTGACGGAAAGTAGTCTACAGAGATGAAGAGGTTTTTCTCATTCATTTCACTAATTATGTTTGTCTATTTACATTTTGATTGTTGCTTACGATTTTTTTTTTTTTGTATGTGACTACAGTTTAGGTTATGATGGTCACAAAGAATTGTTGGATCCAATTCCTTTCTTAAAGAAATTATTCTTCTATTTTTTTTTTGGTTCTTTTCTTTTATATAAGACTTTCGTCAACTCCCCCGATTATTTATATATTATTGATTTCTTATCGAGATGAACTAAAGTATGGAAGTTTCTTCTTCATTCTCATATGTTCAAATTTCTTAGAAGTAATTATACGCATCACTATTTTTGTTTTGTTGCTCATGTTTTACCTTAACACAGTTATTACTCAACAAAAATATTTTTTTTATAGTAGTTTTTCTCCATTGTCATTGCTAACATTTTCCTTAATTTATTTATTCTCGATCTAAAATAGAAAAACATTAACATTTAAAGTATAGAATGAAGCAATACAAAATAATATCCAATTTGAAAAATTCATAAATCATTTCAAAATTTGTTAGACAATGAAAAATGAAAAAAACGGTAAATTGATATTGTTGGTTTGATTCGAACTTCCACAATCCTTATTTTTGTTTTATATATGTTTTTTTTCTTTTGTTTTCACTTATGTTTGAATTTGCAGGACTTTAAAGTGACGGAAAGTAATCTACAGAGATGAAGAGGTTTTTCTCATTACATTTTGATTGTTGCTTATGATTTTTTTTTTTTGTATGTGACTACAGTTTAGGTTATGATGGACACAAAGAATTGCTGGAGCCAATTCCTTTCTTAAAGAAATTATTCTTCTATTCTTTTTGTTCTTTTCTTTTATATAGGACTTTCTTCTTCTCCCCTGTTTGCTTATATATTATTGATTTCTTATCGAGATGAACTAAAGTATGGAAGTTTCTTCTTCATTTCTCATATGTTCAAATTTCTTAGAAGTAATTATACGCATCACTATTTTTTGTTTTGGCGCGATAAACTCCACATTTTCAGAGAGATAAATTGAACCATATTAACTTCTCCCACACAAAGTGTTTAATTTTTTCATTTTATTAGTAATTTTTTTTATCAAATGGCTCAAAATATGTTAAAATTTACTCATTTTATGTATAAGTTTGTTTCTAATTGTGAAGAAAAAAGTGTCATCACGATTGAAGAAGTCATGAAAATGATGAAGATCATGATGATGAAGAGGGTAAAAATAAAGTGGTCCTGGAACATTTACACTTTTATTCAAGGGAACATTTTTATCCTTGAAGATGAGAAGTCAATTTACCATTTTTTTTCATTTTTCATTGTCTAACAAATTTTGAAATGATTTATGAATTTTTGAAATTGGATATTATTTTGTATTGTTTCATTCTATACTTTAAATGTTAATGTTTTTTTATTTTAGATCGAGAATAAATAGATTTTTCTCATTGTTTGAGGTGTGTGTTATGTTAAATTTCTTTTATGAAATTTGGAGAGTTTTTTTTGTTGAAAGATATCCAGAAAGTTGGTTATACATTCCAATAACTAGGTGTCCACCGCGTCCTACGGACGCGGTAGATTCCTTTTGGCTAACGCCGTTGTTAGTACATTATTCAAGAACATATGACTTGTCAATGAATCTTTTACGGTCAACGTAAGTCGGGGTCGAGCATACACTCAGACGTGTATGTGCCACTGGTTCCATTTCTTCACTACCTGGGATCACACAGGTATCTGTGATTCGCATAATTGCGAATTACAGACCCTGCATAATGTCGGATGGTGAAGAAATTGAAACAATGGCACATCCACGTCTGAGTGTATGCTCGACCCCGACTTATGTTGACCGTAAAAGATTTATTGACACGTCATATGTTCTTGAATAATGTACTAACAACGGCGTTAGCCAAAAGGAATCTACCGCGTCCGTAGGACGCGGTGGACACCTAGTAAGATATAAAATAAGTTCAGGGCTTGCATGGTCAAGTGTGGGGATCCTAATTAAGATATGGAAACCATTAATTTGAAATGTTTTCCATGTATTATTGTAGTTCCACTAAACAAATTTCAGTAGGACCAAAACAAACCTTATCTTAAATATCATGTACTTTAATGAACTTAATTATTGATGCCATTGTTTTTTTTGTTAGATTCTTAGGATTTGTTGAATGCTATTAAAATATGGCTTATTAGCCAACAACTACATGTTTCATCTTGTACAACCCAAGCAGACCAACCGATACACGTAAGAAAGTTCGTGACTTTTTCTTCTCTATTTTTCTCTCTCACAAATACAAATGGCCGGAAACCTTAAAGTTCTTCTTTGTGATGAAGATAGTAATATATCAAGTTGTTTGTTTTGGCATATTTATTACATGACAAATTTCCCATACGGTCTATATCTATTTAAAGAAGCAACCCTAACTAAAAAAAACTCGAATTTAAGTATACGAAAGAGAAAGGGCTAAATACTAAACTGAGAACAAAATATAAGGATCAAAATAGCAATTAACGTATCAGATATTTTGTTAATGCGACCAACACATTACAAAACCAAATTAATCTTTTGATCTAGTCAGGCCCATTTGTATTCTTATCCTTATTCTTGCATTATATTCCGGTTCCAGTAAGTATTTTTGAGCTTAAAATGTTCATATCCAGTTTAGTTCAGACTTAGCTCAGCACGGTTTTACCTTATGATTTCTTGACAGTGACTTGGACATTTTGAAATGAAAAATCTTTGTCATTATCATCTGAACCCCACACTTACCAGTCAAAGGGGCACCCAATTTTCTTTTTTTCTTTTAAATTTTATTTCCAACTAATTTTCTAATACGTTTTCATTGTAAATTCCGATTAAATCAATACGCGGATTGCTTATTCAAGTGAAAGTCGATGAAAATAAATATTCCGATAGACTTAGTTGTCTTCAAAACTTATTTCGATATTTTAACTTATTTCCAAGAGATTTTCTTTGTTGGTTGACAACAAACAATAGAGAAATAACTTATAAAAGAGATAAAAAAAAAAAGAAACTAAAGGAACTTGTACCAGCATCTTAATGTTTTATAGGATTCTAACAAATTTATATATAATTCTCCAGTTTACTTTGACAGAGTGTAGGAATATGTCATGGAAGACGAATGTAATATACAAATTCTTTCTGTAGAACAAATCAATTTGTAAATTAATCACGAGTCAGTAATTGAAGAAATCCACAAAACAAGTTCAATATATTGGATATATTTTTCTGCAAGGATTTCTTATGAATTATTTTTTTCTGGAAGAACTACATTAAAAAATGATAAAGATATTATTCCTATCTCTTTTTTTTTGTTAAAGAGATAAAGATATTATCTCAATTTTTGAAATGTATTTACGAAAGATCCCTATCATAAAAAAGAGGATTGAAATATCAGCCACTAAATACAAAAAAAAAAAATTCCACCGCCCTATAACTTCCAAGTATCCTTCAGAAAGCTAGACCACAAGTTGTAGCTTGTACAATGTCGATTAAACAAGATGTTATATGTCTATCTACTAGTGATACGTATTAAATAAACCTTTATGTCTTTTTTTTCTGTTGAAAGAAATAAACCGTTATGTCAATAAGGATATATTTGTTTTTACACATTACACTTGACATGTTACTCATTGTCAATGCTAGTGAGCTACTAGCTACCTCGCCGTACACATATCAACCTTTGTCACTATGTTCTAGACAATGGCCAAACACACTCTACATTTGTAGATAGTTTATTGATGATGAACAATATAAACCCCTACATATCACATAATAAAATTTTAGTGTTGTTTAAAAGTGGAGTCAATCTCATGACCTCTCGTACACAGTCTAAGCTCTTGAACCACTGAGCTATAACTTGATTCATGTCAGAAATTTCTTTAAAAGAAAATTATTATTTCAGAAATAACATACATGATTCGACATATAAGGTCCTTGACTACGTCGGAGTCCAAAACGACCGCTTTGGTTGCTTTGGACCCGAACCACCCCTGACAGAGATGTAAATGATGAATTGACAAACAATTATGATCTATAAATGATCACTATTTGGATGATATTTTTATTTTAAATATTTCGATCCAACTTGATTGATTATGACTCATCTAACTACGAACCATTTGAATATAACTCCTTTTTAACTTTTTATAATTTACTTAAATAAACGCAAAATTTACCTAATTCAGTCGTTCACAGTAGTTCCACATCACGAATCAATTTATTTAGAATCAAGGTTCAGATCTGACTTAGAGAAACATAAACACCATGATTTTGTAAAGAAAGAATGCGTGAAAGCCCAACATCTGGACCTTAATACGAAAAAAAAACCCGTCCAAAAATAATAATGTAAATAACTCATTTTTTAACACTTTTTAAACTGTGGACAACATATATAATTATGTTGTTAACAAGACATTCATATTTTTCCATAATCTCTTTTTTACCCTTTTATGTTGACAACATATTTATATATGTTGTCATAAACTGTTGACAACATATATTATTGTGTTGATATAAAATGTTGACAACATCTGTATAGTTGTCATGACTTGTTATAAAATGTTGACGACATATATAGTTGCTCTGACTTGTCATAAAATGTTGACAACATACATAATTATGTTGTTAACAACACATAAAATACATTAACCAAAATGTTATTTGTCCATTAATGGGTTTGTCAAATACAAAAGATAATATAAATAATATTTTAATTTTTGCAAAAGTCAAATAAGAAAATGTATTAGTCGAAATTTTTATGTCAAAATCAAAACAAAAAAATGCAGAAACTATTTCTTTCTTTACAAAACAAATAAAAAAATGCTTTAACCAAATATTAGTGTCAGTCTGTGTTTCTCAAATGCAAACGACAAAATGCAAAATATTTTTGAAAAATAATTTTTGAGTAAAAACGAATTTGTTCAGAAATGTACAAATTTTTTTAGAGCAAACTAAGATTTGTTCAGAAACTTAAAAAAATGTTTTTCACATTGATTTTGGAGGTAAAATTGTACTTTCACAAAATAATTTTTTTTAAAAAAATATTATTCACATTTAGGCTGGTTTTTTTTTTTTTTGAGAATTCGACTAGGATCTATGTTAGTCGTTACAAGGCAGGCATTGATACATCATTAAGATGTGATGAACACGATAACCGTTTAATTTAAACCATGAATGAAAGAAGCCTAAAGCTCAACAAAATGAAAGAGACCTAAAAACCGACAAATTTATTTACTTTACTAATAACTTAAATTATACGTGATAAATCTTGATGGCAAAATTAATTTTCTTTATTAATAACCTAAATTATATGAGATAAATCTTGATAGGAAATTGCTTCCACCGAGACTCATCTCGCGACTTCATAGACTTAACATGGGTGTACTGCACCAAAAATTGATTGACTAACTGGTTTTTTATTGTACCCAAATTTTGGGTTTTAAATTTATCCTCCCGTTTTGTAAATTTGTATGGTGGGATGGTGGGATATGAAACTCGGTGGAAATAACACATTCTCCGTATGATGATATTGGAGTATATCCAAAGAAATGTGTATCCATTCATTATTGACACAAAACCAACGTGGATCTTTGCTGTCTAAACCCTAAGAGCATCTCCAATGCAAAACTCAATCTTAGAAACTCGGAGTGCCACATAAGATTTTCTGAGTTTTTCTTAAAAAATCATCTCCAATGCAAAACTCAACTAAGATCTCAAAGATGATGTGTCGAGAGTGGAATAGAGATATCTCAAGAGGACACTCTATTTTCAGAGTGTCCTCTTGAGATATCTCTAATTGTCCAACTCATCAATATTTAAATTTCAACCAATAGAAATCAAGTCTTCGTATATTTCCAAAATAACTTATTACTTTATTACGAAAATAACCATAACACGTAAGTAAAATAAAAGAGTTTAGAGTATTGCATTGGAGACATATAAGAATTGAGGATCTCTATTTTCGACACCTATGAGTGAGAATCTCAATTGGAACTCGACAAATAGGACGAATAGAGATTTTTTTGAGTTTTGCATTGGAGATGCTCTAACTCCCATCCCTTCATTTATCTATCTAACTTAGTTTGTCCTTATCATACACCCAATCAAAAACCGCCACATGTACATTTGGTCCTACAAAAATGTCCGCGGCGAATCGCTCAACCACGTCTGTCAGGTGGGACCCATCTAAAATCTAACCTATATAAAGGACCAGAGAATTTTCTGATCATTCACAAAGATAAATTTAGAGTTAATTCCTATATGGCCCCCTACTTTGTGACCAGCTTCCTTTATGGCCCCTTTTTTTTCGTAAATTCAAATATGGCCCCCTATTTTCAGATAAATGTCATTACTACCCTTCTTAATTCTAAATTTAAAACAATAAAAAAAATGATTTCCACCTCACCCCTCTCTCTCTCCACCTCATCTATCCCTACACCTCATCTCTCCCTACACCTCATCTCTCCCTACACCTCACCTCTCCCTACACCTCACCCCTCTCTCTCTCCAATTCACCTCTCTCTCTCTCTCCAACTCTTTCTCTCCTACTCACCCCTTTCTTCTCCGGCAAGGTGGCCGGCCGGAAAATTTTCCGGCCGGTCACCTTCAAACTTAAAAAAAAAAAAAAAAAAAATTTCTCTCTCCTCTCTCTCTCTAAATTTTTTTTTTTTTAAATCTCACCACTCTCTCTCTCTCTAAAACTCCGGCGAAGGGGGTTTCCCTTCGTCGGAGGATCTGTTCACGAACAGCAGCTCTGTTCGTGAACAGCAGCTCTGTTCACAGAGCTGCTGTTCGTGAACAGATCCTCCGACGAAGGGAAACCCCCTTCGCCGGAGTTTTAGAGAGAGAGAGAGTGGTGAGATTTAAAAAAAAAAAAATTAGAGAGAGAGGAGAGAGAATTTTTTTTTTTTTTTTTAAATTTGAAGGTGGTCGGCCGGAAAATTTTCCGGCCGGCCACCTTGCCGGAGAAGAAAGGGGTGAGTAGGAGAGAGAGAGTTGGAGAGAGAGAGAGGTGAATTGGAGAGAGAGAGAGAGGGGTGAGGTGTAGGGAGAGATGAGGTGGAGAGAGAGAGGGGTGAGGTGGAAATAATTGTTTTTTTATTGTTTTAAATTTAGAATTAAGAAGGGTAGTAATGACATTTATCTGAAAATAGGGGGCCATATTTGAATTTACGAAAAAAAGGGGGCCATAAAGGAAGCTGGTCACAAAGTAGGGGGCCATATAGGAATTAACTCATAAATTTAAGACACTAGTTTTGGGTGGAGAGGTAGGTGATTACTCACAATGGCCGGAACACAGGGAAGAAGAACCACCGGTCACCGGATTCTAGCCGGTTTTGGAAATGATGTCGGTTTTTCCGGTCGACTGACAAGTATCGTTGATATGGATTTTGGGGATTTTGAAGAAGAAGATCGGTCACCGAAAAATTATTGTAATGATATAGGCGAGGATGACGAGGACCAAGACAACCCACAAAGTGTTGCTGAGAGTAAAGCTTTTTGGGAAGATCAAAACCAACTTCTCCAAGTAAGTTGTTTTTAATTTTTTCTTAATTACTCCATTAGTTATTACTTCAATTTAATTAATTATATTTAAGATGATTTTCTATTAGTCCTTTCATTCGAAAACCCAATTCTTATGTTTTAAGAGCTGATGACTAAATGGGTTTTGTTATTTTATATAGGCAACTTTAATAAGGACTACATCGATCGAGTGGAAAATCAGGCTAGCAACAAAAGAAGCCATGAAGGAATACCAACTCGAAGGAAGTGTTTGTGTGTGCTTGAGACCAGTACACAGTGGATGCCGAAATTGTATGAGGAGAGACGTTAGCGATCGCCTTCAAAAGGCTGGTTTCAACATAGCTATTTGTAGGTCTAAATGGCGAAAATCATCTGAAATTCCATCAGGTAAACAAACAAACAAACGAAAAAAACAATAGACGAATAAACAAAAATTTGTATAAATATGAACTTGGTTTTTTTTAATTCAGAATTTGACTTAGTTGTACCATTTTTTTCAACAGGGGAACACACATATCTTGATGTAGTAGATTCAAGTTCGAAAAAAGGAGAAATAAGAGTGATAATTGAGTTAAATTTTCGAGCCGAGTTCACAATGGCACGAGCAAACCAAGAATACAACAAGTTAATAGATAGACTTCCGGAGGTATTCATCGGAAAGGCAGAAAGAGTACGAACAATTATCAAGATCTTATGTTCGGCCCCTAAAAAATGTATGAAAGAGAACAAAATGCATATGGGTCCATGGAGAAAACACAAGTATATGCAAGCAAAATGGTTTGGTCCTTGTGAGAGAACAATTTCTACACAGTTTTTCTCCCAGGGGTTTTCTAACCGACCAAGGAAACCGAAGGCTTCCTTGCTCACATTTGACTTGTTAGAGAATTTACCTTCTCTGCGACATTTTGCAGTAGTTGAAGTTGTTTGGTATGTGAAGTATAATGAAGTTTGGTTTGTGAATGTATGATCTTCCGGGCGAGGTGTAAAGTTGAGAGAAAATATATAATAGTGTATCTGTATATCGAATGATGTATAAGAAGATTGAGAAATAGTTTAGTGAATGGTCTAAACTATCTAGTTTATGAACACGTTCGTAGTTGTAGATTTATCGAAGTTTATTTGAATTCAGAAAGAACATAAATGATTTCTCGAGTGGATATTCGTTGAGAAATCAAGTTTTAGAAGACATCAAAAGTCATGTTGAAGGGGTGATTTTTTTTCCATTATCAGAATGTGACTCGGATTTATTTCATCAAAAAAAAAAATGAATGTGACTGAGATATATAAAAACGTATCTGAATCTATCACGTCGTGGACAAAATAGGAGTCTAAAGCAGAGTCAGATATATACAAACTTCGAATAAGTACTCATAATAGCTCCAATTCAAACGCTTTTCATGAGTCAGAAATGAAGAGATAAAAGAAAATGTATTAAACTGACTCGGGGTGATTCAGGCTCCAAATAATACCAGATGGAATAAACAAATTGAAAGTTCAATCACAGAAGTTGGATAAGTATCATTATTGTTGTTACAGACAGTAAATTACCTGCACTTTTCTTGTCTCATGGAATAAATAAACTCTCCTTGGTTAGCTCTGCACTTCAATCTTGCTCCTCCGACTATTGGTGTTTCTTTTCTCTGATGGATCCTTTTGTAAGTATAAGCTAACAACGATACTTTTCAGCTTCCGTGGCAAAAGTTAAGAAAACGGATAACGTGTTATACTGTTTCCGACCAAGAAAAATACGGTGCACAAACACCTTTGAAAGAGAACGGAGAAGCTCTACCTCTCTGTTCTCACTCTGACAATGCTAAAATTAGTGTCATTTGGCTGCAACAAGAAAACGAAGAACTTCTTCATCTAATCTATTTACATTGATTTGACCTAAGTCTTGAGGAAGAGGCTATCTTAGACAAGAGAAAAGAAAGTCGACGTGATCCTGGCCCTGGTTTAATCTTAGTAGGATTTCCAACTTCAGAACATGGAGGATTTCCAGAGCACCAACCACCAGGAGTGAAGCTACCGTTTTTTCGCTGAAGAAGATCTTTGTCTATCTTATCTAAGACGGAGTCATTTTTCTTGAATTTCCGGGCAAAAGGAGCACCACTTCGAATCATCCTAAATGTGTCGTTAATGTTGAGAACATGAGGGTGTTGTTTCGGGGGAACATCCCAAGCAATATAATGTAGATCGTGGTTAACTGCAGTCTCGGCAAATTGAGGCACATTGCAGATAATTGTGTGGAAATAGCCTTCGGGTGATGAGAGAAAGTTGGAGTAGTACATCAGGAGAGTTCTCGGTAGGTTGTCCCAGCCCCATATTATATACTCAACGAATGAGCGTGATAAAACCATCCATGCTGAACCTGCAAAAGTTCTTCCTCTTACCCCATTAACGATATACACTAAATCTGGCAATAGTCATCCTGCAACATTTATGTACAACCCAACTCCCCCCAACTATATAACAAGGGAGGAGGGTATCTTTTTCAGAATACACCATCCTCTTGAATGGCTAAGATTACACCTCCCAAACTTATCTCTAAGAGTTGAGATTACATCTCCCACTTATTTCCAAGGGTTGAGATTATACCTCTCAAACTTATCTTCAATGACTAATATTACACCTCTAAAACTTATCTCCGAGGGCTGAAATTAGAGAATTGTCCGTGTCAACCGGGCATGGGGTTATACCTCATTACATCAAATGTGTAATCTCAACCTTTGGAGATAAGTTTGAGAGGTGTAATCTTAGCCATGAAGAGGGTTTGAAGATAAGCTTGGGAGGTATAATCTCAACCCTGTGAGATAAGTTTGGGAAGTGTATTCTTAGTCATCGAAGAGGGTTTGAACATAAGTCTGAGAGATATAATCTCAAGCCTTGGGGATAAGTTTGGGAGGTGTGATCTTCGCCATCGAAGATGGTATATTATCAAAAAATACCCAGTGGCATCGGCACGGTGAAAATTAAATTTTTAGGCAAACTACATGAAAACAAACAAAAGGTAGAAAAAATAAACACATTGTTGTTTTCGTCGTGAAAATGTCAATAAAACATATTTAGGAGTAGAGAAGGTAATTAAACTCAAGAGAAGCTAACGGTCATCAATTTGGGGATCTTAAGAGAGTTATGTGAAAAGTGATTACAGGGGAGGTTATTTAACTAATTTAACTGTATGTTGGAGGGAGATATTTTACGGGAGGTTTTTTTCTTTCTAATTTAACGTATTTTAAAGGGATAGAGTTGGAAAAAATGATGTCTATATCAGATTTATCTTTGGATATATGCTCCGATTCATCTGGAATTTAGCGACCTAATGGTTGATTATAAATTAGCCAACACAACTACAACTGCCCCTTGGGATTATAACCTCTTTTAAACCTGACAAAATAAGGCCCATTCAGCCAAACCTACCCTAAATCACTCCTAAGATACGGTTAGCCAAATAACCTACCCAAAATCTCTCCTTAAAGGACCTTCATATATATCTCACTTTCCATACAGGTCTACTAAAATTAACATCATAGATGAGTGTAATTTACTCTCTGTTAGTTACCTTATCTTCTCTTCCATCATCTTCTTCCATGTTTATTGGTATTTTTCTCAGCAGGCACGACAATGCCTTTACATTTTTTTAGGTGCATTCATATAATATGCATCAATTCTCTATGTTTAATCTTTGCAAGACTGAAGGAAACGATGGAAAAAGAGAGTCTGACCTGTAAATAGTTTAAATGCTGTTCGTAGTTCTCTTCTCTCGGTTGCCCAGAATATATCTGCTTTTTTTGTCATATAAAGTCCAGGATCTATAATCAAGGGCTTCGCCCTTTGACCTCTGTTCACCAATAGAATTATAAGATTAATGTATGAACATGGCATAGTTAACCGAAAGAGAAACTGAAAAAGGATATCAAAAAGAGAAAGGAAAATCAAGGTACTCCTTCCAACCTAACCGACTTGTATGCTCTATAAAATTGAAACTTCTATTTAATTTTGAAAATGTGAAGATAATATCTGCATATATAAATTAAAACGATTACGAGATTATAAGAGAATCAACAAACGAACTTTTGAAAATACCGAGAGAATAAAACGAACCATCTTGTGTCATGAGAGGGTAATCTGAAGCACTGAGATTTATAAACCAATCCCATTCTTTGCTTTTCTTGAGCATAATGGCACATGCATGAAGTGTATTAGAAATCATAGTTGGTCCTCTGTAAGTAACCATATTTGCTTTTTTGATCATATCCACATTGCCAATCTTTACAAATATAGGTTCCCTTTCTATACGAGAAGCAAGTTCCAACCTTTCTTCCACCGATGACTCCAAGTCCAAATGAACTATGTAGTGATTCAATGGATGATAAAGGACTTTCAAAGTTCTCCATAGCTTTTCTAAATCACCTTTAGAACCTGAAACCAGATAGGCGAACCGAGGAACAGAGGGTTGTGTTGGGGGAGGAGGTTCTATAACTTTAGATTCAACAAAGATTGATTCGGTTTGGTTCAACGATGTTCCTCTAGAGAAAATTGAAAAGATAGAGTTGATTTTATCTAAAGAAGAAACAAGACCCAAGTTGAGAGAGGTTACAAGGAGGAAGACACATAGGAGAGAGCTTACCACAAACGAAAATACCCATTTTTTCTCTATGTTTAAAGGTTCCATGAATGAACCTGTTCATGGGTTGTTTTCGGTTACCGAACAATCATCCCCATTTTTCAATCTACTATGTTTTATGATCTCACCATAAGAATGAAAACTAATAACAGAGGCCTTCGATATTCGGGGTTTCTAGCTTTCGAAAAAAATTGAACTTGAATGTACCTATAGATTAAACACATGAAATAATTTAATATATGCATATAAAAGGAAGATCCAATATTTATATATAACAAGCATTTTGATGTCAATGAGCTAACAAAACAAAGTCTGTGAATTTCTTCAAAAGACTTTCTGTTTTTCCTTCTATTTGAGTCATTTTTTCAAACACATTAACTACATAATTCAAATTTGAACAAAATAAACAAGGAACTATACTATAAATCCAATTCAAACCAGAGAATTATGATAAACAAATCTGAAGAAATAAAAGAAAATAATCGATACCCAATTGGATCATAACCCATTGGAGAAATTTGCATATAATTTACCCATATGAATGAAAACCATCAACATACAATATAATTCACAACAACAAGATCATGAAAATAAAAACATACCCACAACTTCAAATCAATCATACTATTAGAAAGAGAGAGAGAAAGTTCTAGAGAAAGAAAGAAAGAAAGGGTACCTTGTTGAAACAAGACAAGAAGCAAACCAATCAATATATGAATATGAAGCCTTGAGGAAGCTAAAAGGGCAAAATAAAGGAAGCTTTTTTTGTGCATGGAGTAAAAAGAAGGAAAAAGATACTCCTTATAAAATATGAGATCTAAATTTTGTTGTTAACTAATCAGTATTAAGTATCCCGAAAAAACAGCGGGAAAAAGTTCCCGAAACATTAAGGACCATAGGATTTAAGCGAGATCAACACGTGGATGTTCATTACGGGTTTGTAGAAAGTAGTATATTCGGGACACATGTTGGGTCAGTTTGGTATTTTGCTTTAATGGTAACTAAGTCGGCATTCATTACGGAATAATAGTTGACCAATGACGGAATAATCGTTGGTGACTTGGTCCCTTTCTCTAGCCTTCGAATTTCATACACTGTTCGTGCAAAGTGGGAATTACGGATTGCTATGACAGATTTCGTCGTATACTGGAGCATCAAATTGTTTTTTTCATCGAAACGGTTCGGGACGAACCTCGTGGGAGAAGGGGAAGCTGATGCAGGGGCATCCGGCGTGGACGCTTTTGCCGTGGACCTATCGGCCACGTAGGTCAATCGGCCATATTGTTTAGAATTAGGAAAGTCCCAGTTTTAGTATGATTGAATTTAGGTTTAGGAAATTACATTATTTCAGTATTTACATTAATTGGAAAGTCTAGTTTGAGTCTATTTATTTAGGAAGTTGCAGTATTTCAGTATTTCCATTATTTAGGAAAGCCTAGTTTGAGTCTAAAATCCTATAAAAGGAGGTTCAGTCTGTCTTTTATTTTCATGTTGAAGAGAAAAACCAATTGAGTTTAATCAAGTTTATAGTTATTTATTCGTTCTTTTATCGTTTTTTGTTTACTTTTATTATCTTCTTTTAATTCCGCTGCGTTCTACATCAATAGCTCTCCAACCATAATAGCTCCCTAATAACAATTTTCAGCTCCCTTTACCAATCGCCCAAATTTAACAGCCGAATAAATAAGTGGGTTCAACTGAAAAAAATCGCCGAAATTTAACAGCTGAATAAATAAGTGGGTTCAACTGAATTTTTTTTTTCTCTCTCTCTCTAACTAGTCGGTTGGAATAGGTATAAATAGCTGAACAAAGGAGTTTTCGTTCCACACTGAAAAAAAAATCTCTTTTTTCTCCCGATTACCTTCGTTCTTGCTCTTCTGATCTCTGGTTTTAGAAATTAAACCCTTAACTCTCTACAGTTTCCAACCATTTTCTCCTTCATTGTCTCCCTATCTCTCTCGGTAAGTCTGTAGTAATAGAATTTCTTTCCATTTCTTTATCGTTTTCAATTAGGAAACAAAAACCGTAATCCAAGAATCCATTAAAAAAATGGGAGAAAACCCTAATCGATCAAGAAAACAAAACTGCAATCAAAAAGGTGATTTAGACAGACTAAGTAATCTTCCGGAAGATCTAATCCATCTTGTGTTGTCGTTTCTTGACATAACTGATATCATGAAGACTAGTTTGTTGTCAAGACAATGGAGATACGTCTGGTGTATGATGCCCTATTTTAATTTCAATGAAGCTAAGTTTTCAAAGTTACAGATGAAGAAACTGAGGTTTAAAAGGGAACTCACAAATCAACAGTTTGCAAATTTCGTGAATTTCGTATTAAGTCATCGTTCTCGACAGAAGACCATCAAAAAGTTCAGTTTGGAATCCAGTTCTTCCAACCCGTCTAATGAAATCAGGGAAAATATCAATTCATGGATACATCATGCTATTAAGAGCAAGGTAGAAGAGTTATCCATTAGGTATTATTTCCTTTCACCTTTTCGATTTACTTCTAGTATTTTTTCAAGTGTTTCTTTAACAAAACTAGAGTTAGGTTCATCTATGGATAGGGACGGAAGTTCCAATGTTAATCTGCCTGAAACTATTCATTTGCCTAATCTCAAGTACATGAAACTTGATTCGATCGTAATTGAAGAAAAAGGGATTCAAAAGTTCATCTCGAGTCTACCCTCTCTCAAAACATTGATTCTAACGATTTCTAGAGTTAGAGACAGGGATAACGTTTTCGAGATATCTTCGGTGGTACTATCAAAACTTCAAATAGAGAATACACTTGCCTCGGGCAATAAACCCAGCAAAATTCATCTGTCTACTCCCAAATTAGAATCTTTGATTGTCCACGACTTTATGGCACAGCGATACACATTCCATGACCTATTATTGTCCATTGAATGTGCACATATTAACCTAGTAGCAGTTAGGGGATCTGATGTTGGTCCAAATGCTATATCGGAACTCCCAAAGAATTCTCTTATTTTATACGTTGAGCGTGCCAAGGACTTTTTAAAAGTTTTAACTAAAGTGACAGATTTAAGCGTGTCCCATGACTTCCTCGAGGTATGTCTTCCCTTGAATTTCTTTTGTCTCCAATTGGTTAAATGCAATTTAGTTGGCTCATGCATAGTTTACTTATTTTATTTCTGCGAAGGTTATCGAATCTCTGAAGTTTCATCCGAACCAATTCAATTGTCTAAAGAATTTGAAGTTAGTGACATGGCTTTCAAATAAATCATTTGGTGCAATAATTTCCTTGTTAAATGCATCTCCTAATATAACATCAGTGTTCGTGGAAATTAAAGTGGTAATAACCGAAAACCTCACCTCTTGAGCTGTTTATGTTTTGGATGTCTTCAATTAAACGGGTACTAACTCTTAATGTTTTTTTTTAATCCAGAGTTCTAACAGAGACAGATTGTATCCTTTCCATGATGAAGAAAACACTGATTCTAATATGGAATTGGAATCACTCCCAGGCCTTCTCAACCATCTCACGGTTGTTAAAATTGAAAAGCTATTTGCTTCTATTAATGAGCTTAAACTATGTGAGATGTTTTTGAAGAGTTCTCCCAATTTGGAGAAACTTATTATCAGTTATAACAATGTCGTGGTTAAGGGAGAGGACAATAAACACGAAATACGGACGGGGAGCTTTTTTGAAAAATTGCTTAATTTCCCTGCAGCTTCAGCCACAGATTTGACGATCGAGGAAGAGGATTATGTGAGTTTATTAACGTTTGATTCATACTTACTCAAAGAAGTATCCTTACTCATTTAACTTTAAGTTCTGATTTTCTTGTATTTTTTACTTAATCAGGGGCAGAATGGTACTGCTGGTATCAAGGAGGTTTCTGCATCAACCAACTTGATCTCCAAATAGGTTTCATCTATGGATATCGAAGGACAGTAGAGAATGAGTTAGTAGCACTACATGTATATAATAAGTAGCTTGAAGTTTTAGCTGCAAGAGAACCTTGAGGGTCTTTATTTGATTTCAGTTGGATATTGTTGGTGGTTTGTTAAATTTTAGATGAACATTTTGTCATCTTTCTCTATTAATATTGTTGGCTTAGTATTGCAATTTAGACTACAATGATTTGTGTTTTTGTTGGCTTTTTACTCTAAACTCCAATTTAGCTGCAGATTTTGTGTATGTGTTCTAATTGCTAATCTTTAGTTTATTTTTGTCGAATGGTTATCTAAATCCTTGATGATATTTTGATCATCTTGTGAGATGTCAACAGGGCTAATTTTCGACATTAGAAGGCTAATTTCAACCACAAGATGATACAAGCCCATAACTAGGAATCGAAGTGGTACAAGTCCAACTAGCCAATTTTCGACATCGCAACGAAAAACGTATACACAACTTGGAGGTATAAACCTCATAACTAATACTGCAAAATGACAATAAAACTATGCACCACATTCAACTAGACAGTCTGAATTACACTTCCATTAACAAAATGGCAAGGAGAGTATGTCCTGGTTAACTTAAAACTCCATTAATAAACTAGGAAGAGATTAACCAAAAGTGTCACCAACCTTTGGGTTAATCTCTTCAACCTTTTGGGATGAAGAGAGAGAGAAGGAGAAAGGGATGAAAAGAGAGAGAGGGATGAAAAGAGAGAGAGGGTCGCCAGCGTTAATGGTAGAAGTTGCCGGAATCCGGTGGAGCTAGCTGGAGTTTTAGTTGAGGTAGAGGAGAAGAAGAAGAAAATAAAAAATTGAAAGGGTGATGTTTGGGAGAAACTAGAAAAGTTTGTTTCTACCCAAAACTTATTGCCCCGCAAACTTTGTTGATTCCCCAAAACACTGGCCTAAAACAAAGATACTACAGTCATGATCTCCCACCACCACCTCTGGCCACAATCATTTAGGATTTCCCTCGAGCAAGACGACTGGCGAAGAGAAGATGCCCTGAGAGAGAGATGGTCGGAAGTAGTGGTGGTAGTTGTGAAGTTATGTATATGTTATTTTGGCAGTTATAAGTCATTCGACTACGATCACGTAAGTCGTTACTAGACATTGATACATCATAAAGATGTGATAAGCACGATAACCGCCTAATTCAAACTAAGAATGAAAGAGGCCTAAAACCCGACATGAAAGAGGCTTAAAGTCGACAAATTATTACATTATTTATTTTAATACATAGCCTGCATTAGAAGGGATAAATCTTGATAACAAACTGCTTCCACCGAGACTCGATCCCACAACCTCATTGGCTTAGGAGGGGTGTCCAACCGTTGCACCAAAGGCTGGTTCCACCATCATCTCTTATCCCCAGTTCGTTCGCTACGAATTTGGGCTCTCGCAAGGGGTTATATTTTGTTTTATTCCGTCATTTGTAAGTTGATTAGTTTTACCAAAATAGCGAATAAAATGCTAATAAGGAATCCGACTGAAACTAAAAGATACAAGCATGACGATCATTCACATTAAAAAGAGGAGTATTCGAGAAAAAAAAATTGATTCTCTCTCTTCTTCATCGAAGAAAAAAAGGTGTATTGAATGAAAAGAAAACACGGGTATTCACATAACCAAATGCCGCCCAAGACCAATAACATAATCTTCTGATGTCTACACTGAGTATAATTTAGAAAATAAAAAGGGTACAAAGAAAACCGACAAGATTTTGACTGTAGTCATACTTCTATGAAAATGCTTTAACGGACACGGAGCAACAATAAACACAATAACAGTTCAGTCGGGCCAGGGCAATCCCATTCTTAGAATAGGAACTCAAGGATCCTGTTGAATGTCTTCTCTTTCAATTTGATTATTTGAATCTCCCCAGTCGAAGTTACTTGCATCCTCTGATGCACACCAAAAACTCCAAATCGACGCTGAGTTTTCATCACCTAAATGGAGCAGAAGCAAATAAATCAATTTTGTTACGAAAACTAATTTGTCACAAACACATGTGTATATATATATAATCCCAGATTAGAATTGCATGAATATTGTAAGAAGACTAGGAGATAGGAAATATACAGCTTAGGCTATAACGTTCGTCACTTTCATTGAGAGTGTCAAACCTCCGGTGCCCAGATGAAGTAGCAGACATTGGAAGATAAGGTTTACCGTCAATGAATATTGTTGGATCTTTAAAACCAAACACAAGGCGGATGGTTCACTAGAACGATATAAGACCCGACTTGTTGCAAAGGGCTTCGCTTCAATCAAATGCAGTGGAAAGCGAAACCATTGACAGTATCTGCAATAAAATCAAGAACAATAGTTCTGATTTCGGAAAACATTGAAATCTTTCTTTCTGGTTTAGGAGATGTAAAAAACCATACTGGATGCTGCTTTAAAGCTTGATACCCATTGCCCAGTCTGAAGGTCATAATAATGAACTTGACCATCCTGGTTAAGAAAATACCACAGATTTTAATGATTTGAGGACGTCAAGATACCCGACATACATTAAAAAGGAGGTTGAAGGATACCTGCCCGCCTGTACCAAGATGTCGACCAGAAGGTTCTATATCAAATAATATCCGCTGGTTCTTATGTTCTGATGATCTGTACAACCTAAAGATCAAATAAATGTAAGAATATCAGAACTGTTTGGACCTAACTGACTCCATTCTGGTTCTCATATAAGTTAATTTTAATGCAGAGAGAAATACAAAAGATGCACCAACTAAACTATCACCAAACATAAGAAGTTATTACTTGCCCAATAGTTCACTTACTTGTAGACTATTCCAGCAGTATTTCGTATGTCCCAGCATAGTATATAGGGGTCCTTCAACCAGCAAAGAAAAGTCAGTGTCAGATACAGATATTCAATATCGGGATGAAGATCATGCTGGATTAATTAAACGCAACTTGTGTTTTGATACATGGAGCCTGCATAAATTGGTAAATAAAAACATCCATTCATAACATTCATTACTTAAATATCGGGATGAAGATCATGCTGGATTTTCCAACTTACTGCAAAACTTCTTAACTAAATGCTTGCCTCCGGTTAAATCGTACAGTTATGGTATTACATCATTAGTAAGAGTAGGACAGCTCACCAATAAGTTGGAAAATCTACCTTGTACGTGGTCTTACTGACGAGAATAACAAGCGAAATTAAAAAACAAATTTCGCAAAAGTATGTACTCCAACCTTTTTTTTTTGAAACTGTGAATTAATATTCATAAACCCGAAGGTGAGCTGTTCGCCAAGGATAAGACAAAGTACAACGTGCAAAACCAAGTAAATGAAAAACATAACTAACAGTAAAAACAGAAAAAAAACGGGGGAGCGGATCGGGCGTTCCCCCGACGAAGCCTAACCCAGAAATATCCCAACCAAAAAGTCACCCTCCACCGACCTAAGGTGACTACATAGGGCTGCCCCTCGACACGGGCCACCATTAGATGTAACCCTCGAATGAACAATCACAAAAAGAGACCCGGACTAACGAGACAAAACACCCCCCTTCCACCCCCAACCACATAGGTCTAAGACGATTCTTCCTCTGACGATACTTCATCCTTTTTCTCCTTGCTGAGGTCCCTCTGCGTAGATGTTCTCGTAGGGGTGGCCAAACTCCATTCTAGCAGCTTCAGTTCCCTGCTGTAAACCGCCAACCTTTTTTTCTTCAATCTAGATCTCATAGCGGCCAGAGATGTCTCACTCCCCTCAGCCAGATTTTGAGGGGGAAGAGAGGCCAGAAACTCTATGGGTTTAGCGATAACCGATTCCCCTTGGTTCCTCTCTGATTGGGTGGGTTTTCTGATATTCCTTCCAGAGAAGGGGCCTGCCGACCAACCCATTTCCTTTATCTTTTCACCCAGCGATTCCGACTGTCCCCCCGAGACTTCATTTTCGCCCATTTTGGCCCGGGTTGGTGTTTCTAAGGACAACTCACTAGAAATCCCCAAGCCTGCTTCTCCAAGCTTATCCATGCTAGAGCAACGATCCTCGACCCTCCTCTTCAAACCTTGCGTTCTTAGGAGCGCCTGTTTAATCCGATCCGGGCCTACGTTGTTCTTGGCCCACCTAACTGATAAGTCCATTAGGACTTTCACCGCTGATAGCACTTCTTCTGACTGGGGCACCTCCTCGAGAGAGTCTCTCTTGCCCTTCATTTCCTGAATTTCATTACCCTATATTATCTCCTTCCCCTTTGATGACGTTCCCACGGCTGTGAGAAGTCTACTGGCTCCATCCCTAACCCCTGAGTCCTCACTGGCAGACCTATTCCTTCCCTTTTCTGCTCCATCCCGAAGATAGGTAGGGCTCGTATTCAGTCTTTTGATAGGAAAAGAGATTGAAGTCCTTCTCAGAACCGGGAAGGAGTTACGAGGCATATATACTGGAACTCTGACTGGAGGGAATAATTCCTGCCACACTTTTGATTCCGAGGCCGACACGGACTCCACCTCCGAATAGATAGGATAGGTGACTCCATCTATCACAAGTTCCTGGCTCACTGGCATCGAGTTGTCCTTCTCACACAGAACCGTGATAGAGGCATACCAGAGGTTATTCATGGACGAAGTGTCCTTATGAATGGCGAGTATGGTTATGTACTCCAACCTTTGGTTCACCAAAATCCCATTAACTGAGTGTATTGCCCTAGAGACGTGAAACCTACTTTAGTTGGGCAGTAACATATGTGTTTCTCTACTACAGAGATGGGGGTTCAGATCTTACTGATAAAAAAAGAGGAGTTACCCTATAGATAGGTAAGTAAAGTTTCAACGGGAATCTAGCTTTTATCTAGTACACTCATTGTTATCTTCATTCTTTGTGTTACACTGTTACTATATGAAGGACAGAATCGATGGAGATTAAAACAATTACCTTTCTTCCACCTGTGTATAAATAGGTTACCATCTCTTGAAAATTGTACCTGCAAAATGATCATAATAAAAGGCTTGTTTATAAAAGACTAGCTGAAAAAAGGAAACATAAAATCATAATAAATAATAGACATCTCACTTACATGGGTAACTCCACCTTCTTGGCCATGTAAAACATATAGAAGCTCCATGTTATCTTCTGTATAAATTGCTGTAGTGTGACTATAAGAACCAGTAGCAAGCATCCCAGTATGCGTGGGGCAAAAAGCAGTAGCAGATATGATACCTGAAAACCAATAACAAGTGGATGAACTCAAAGCAAATTCACACTGGAGAAATAGTTGCATTCGTAAAAGCAGCTGTCAGCAAATCACTTTTAAGCTCCACCTTAATAGTGTCCAAACTCCAAATTTCATGTTAATAACACAAATGAACTTAATGATAAGACCCCCAACCATAAAATTTCAGTTGCCCTAAGTTGAGGCACAATACCAAGTTTTCGCACTGACATCATATGTATGGTGATTTCGCCAAGAGTGCTTCTAGGATTTTTGCTGCAAGTCTTCACATCCAGGTTTGTTACTATTCTTCCTCTTCTTATTCTTCAAATTAAAAAATCCAGAGTTCATGATTGGGCAAAATCAAAGGCCAGAGAGAAGTGGTAGTGTTGGTGCCAGCAGTCGGAAGTAGTGGTGGTGTAAGCGAGGGAAGTGGTGGTTGTGGTTATGGTGTTCGGACATAAAGATGAAGGTTAAGAGGTAAAAGACAAATTGATTTTTAAACTAAAACAAGATTGTTTAGTTGACCAAAGTCTTTATGTTCCAGATAATATTTTGGATGGTCCAAACCCTCTAAATACGAAAATAAGAGGATGTATGACAGGTTTATGTGCGACTTGATTACAAGTAGGTTAACAAAAGCAAAATTGTACTGGTGTGAACTTTGGTTCCAAATATGTGATATCTTACCATCTCTTGTTACATGCTCTTGATTATCATTTAAGAATCCCACTCAAGGATAAAATAAGAAAAGCCTTTTGGAGAGCTAAATCCAATCCAAGAATTATAGCATATTAAATGTGAAAAAGAAAAACCCAAAATAGGCACAAACATTTTAACCACATTTTAGATTGAAGATTAATATTACTTTTCAAGTTTTAGCTAATCTATCTTTTACGATGGTAAACCAATTTTTGGCAGGTGAGAATGAAATGTGATCACAAGAAATCACATCATGGTAGGACTCTTTTACCGCGCTCTGAACATGGCCAAAGGGACCTGATTGCAGACTTCTCACATTAAAGGTCTGGGGTGGTGGGTTGGGGTGGACTGGTTCCATTTCATCTGCCAGCCCACTTCTCACATGACAGTGTACACACAAGGGCCAGCAGATTTTACATGTAGCATATCTCTTTTAAAGAAGGTAGTACTCTCCAGATAGCTTAAGTTCTTAAAAGGAAGAATAAATCAATGTAAGTAAACAAAGATAAGCTTCAAAATTAAAAGTGGATGAAAGATCACACAGAAGTTAACATTCTAAAAGATGGAAAAGAAAATGTGAAGTCCTTATGATGTAGACACATCGGAAATAATAAGAATACTAAAACTTGAATAAAGAACGATTAAAGTAAAGGGAAAATACGATAACTTGATTAATAATTCTCTGAAAGGTGAATAAGAATGACAGACTTGACGTCTTTTTATACAAACTTGGACTCTTCTAGATAGACTCAAACCACGAGTCCTAAATATAAAAGATACTCAAAGTTAGAAACTCGTAAACCTAGGAAATACTCAAACATAGAAATTCTCAAATCTAACCCTAATGGACTCGGACATAAGGCCCTCTAGCTAGCTTGGCCGTGAGGCCAGTACAGTCTGCATCACCTTAGCTCACCTATACAGACTTACATCATCACCTTAGCTCACCTATACAGACATGGCACCGAACTTAATTTTGGCCGAGGCTATAGGGAAGCTTCTTAGCTTCTGAATGAACTTCGTTACCCGAGAGCATAAACGAGGGCTTAACCCCCTAGACGAATTGGCCACGCGAAGATTAACTATATTCAAGATAGTAGAATTCTTCAACAAAATTTCCAAAAACTTGAGTTCGTTAACGCACCCTAAGAATCCTCGAATTTCGACATACTTTAGGTGTTTGAGCAAGCACGGTAACGAAGACCCTGCATCCCAATAGTCATCTGAAGTAAATTTGACCTAGAAGAAGAAGAAAATGGTAATTAGAGTAGGCAGAATCTCTCTCCCTAACTAATAACAAAAAAAAAAAAAAAATTGGTTACCTCATCAACGAAGGGATAAAGTTGGGGACTCTGATAATGATTCTGGATACAAATGAACAATATAAGCTCATCTTCAAAGATGAAGAAAAATTAATTAAAGACATGAAAACTAAAACACAGTTGAGAAAGATTTTACCCCAATAAGTTTCAACTTAATATATACTATATTAGGAGAAACCTTCAACAAGTTCATGATTGAACGAAAGGATTCTCTTGAAAGCCACGACTCAAGCTTCAAGTATTTTAGATTATAGCTTTGAGGGGGGCAAATATCTAACAGTTGAGGAGGTTCCGAGATAACAACCTTGCACATTTAAAAAAAATACTCCTAGGTAAATTAAAAATGTACTAGAATTTGATATTTCCGAATCACAAACAACAACATGTAATAACAACTTGTGTGTGTGTGGCAATAGAATAATAATCCTATATACTATCAGTGAACCAATTAGGCGCCGGGTGGGTGGGTGGGGAATTTATTGATGACAAAAGAAAGTCAAGAAAAGGAAAAGTGACATACATACCTCAAAGAAGGAAGAATTCCAGAGACATCTCCATCTTCTTGACAAAAGACTAGTTCTGGCAACTTCTTTCACAGTAAGGAAGGACATGATATGATCAATTAGATCATCAGGTAAGTTGCTAAGTCTATCTAAATCTTTAGAATGTACTAATGATTTTCTTTCTCCCATTCTGAACTAGGGTAACTAACAAGAGATTGAACTACGTTTCTTCTTTTTGAGATGAAGAAATTAGGGTTTTGGTTGAGATTCAATAAATGATTAGGCAAAGCAACAAAGTCGTTGTAGTATAGTGGTAAGTATTCCCGCCTGTTACGCGGGTGACCCGGGTTCGATCCCCGGCAGGGGCGTAATTAATTTTTGTTTTTTTCCTTCATGTGGTGAACTGATCATTATATTAGTCTTTAATTAAAAAATACTAGGGTTTACTAGTCAATTATAATATTAGGGTTTATGTTACAAAGACAATATTAGTTAACCCCTGGTTAGTGTCTTGCTAACATTATTTTATAAAGTCAATTTCGTAAAATACCTTAACATGTTTGCACGATCGAAAACAATATATAATTCCTTATACTCTAGTAGACTTTATACTACATTTACATATAACATGAGCAATTAATTGAGCATTTTGCGCGGCTGATAAATTATGTCAAGATATTTTTTCCTGTGAAGAGTCCTTTAACCCGAAAGTTAGCTCAACTAAGTTAGTTCAAGAGTCCAGGGTTCCCTAGTATTTGATTTGGAATGCGAAAACAATTCAAAGCATGTGTAAATTAGTTCTACAATAATGAAGCCATTAAGTTAGGACAATGCGTATCTTTTTCACTTAGGTAAGCTCATTATTGTGATCGATATTTACAACTTTATGTAGGTGAAAAGCTCGCCAACATTGGATGCTCGTCTATCAGATATCTGCATTGCCACTTCTGCTGCACCAACATTTCTTCCATCTTATTATTTCGAAAACAAAGATAAGGATGGCAATGTACGAGAATTCAACCTCATCGATGGTGGTGTCGCCTGTAATAATCCGGTAAATGCATGCATAACTCAAAAGCTAGTGAAAGGAGCCATGCATAGTTTAATAACCAGCAATTCAAGCTCAACTTTCAATATATTGTTTTTACTAAGTTGATAATATTTTACAAATTAAGATTATGTTAAAAAGAAAAAGACTAATGATAGTGATTATAAACTGATTAATGCAGTCTCTGGTTGCTATTAGTGAAGTAACAAAGCAAGTGTTCAAGAAAAACCCTGATTTCTTGCCAATAAAGCCAATGGAATTTGCAAAACTTCTGGTTGTGTCATTAGGGACTGGGTCAGCAAAAGTGGAAGAAAAATATGATGCTAAAATGGCAGCAAAATGGGGAATATTTGGGTGGTTAACAAGTAAAAATTCAACCCCAATTCTTGATGTGTTCAATCAATCAAGTGCAGATATGGTTGATTACCATATGTCTGTTGTTTTTCAAGCTCTTCAATCTGAAGCTCAGTACTTAAGGATCCAGGTATAAAGTTAGTTTACCCTACATAAATGATTTTTTTTTTTGATTTAATCCTTGCAAAATGCTTAATTCAAATATGCTCCTTGTTTCAATTGGTGATTAAACTTCCCTCCTCCAACCGCCACAAATAAGTTATAATTTTTAACATATGACCAAATTGCCACGAAGTTATACTTACCTCTTTTAGATCGGTTTTCTGAACAAATCTTAATTTGAAATTTTCACTAATTAAGTTTTTTATTCGGAATTTTGAAGTTAATAAACTCTCAAGTATCCGACTTGATATTTTTATTTTATGTGTATTAGTATTCATGTTATCATGTGTAACTATCATATTCGCTCAATTACAAATTTTCTTATTCTTTTTACAAGAATTTCAAAACTATCGTTTTATAATTTGACTCTAGCTTTATATATCTCACTAAATATACGAAATGAAGATTATTCTAATTAGAGTGGGGCTTAGTTCTTAGATTAATCTTAATGTTATTATTCCATGTGAACTAATTTTTGTATGTCATGACCTCATGACCTTTCCATGAATGAAAAAAACAAAAACAGGATGATGGGTTAACAGGGAAGATTTCATCTGTTGATGTTGCTACCAAGGAAAATTTAGAAAATCTTGTGAAAGTGGGTGAGAATTTGTTGAAGAAACCATTTTCAAGAGTGAATCTTGAAACAGGTCAAACAGAAGCTATTCCAAATGGTGGAACTAATGAGGAGGTTCTCAAAAAGTAAGATTATCAATTTGCTCCTCTTGTTAATTGTTTGTTACCACCATTTCTAACTTAATAGAGAAATTTCGAACGCAATACTTGTTTTCAATTCTTATTCAGATTAATACAAAAATAAGCGTGCAAAACGGTAAGTCTCTTTAAGTCGTATTTTGATCTAATTTCTTATGCTCTTTATAGATTTGCCAAAATACTTCCAGACGAAAGGCGAGTTCGAGAATCAAGATCACCTCATGCACAACCTTTGAAATGAAATTAGGGTAAGAAACTATATAATAAGGTGTGGTTGTTTTACGTTTGTTCAATATGTCATTCAAACAATTTATTCTGATAACAAGTTGTTATTTTATGCATTTCATCAAATGTGTATATTTATATATATTATGGTAATAGACATGAAGGTTCTCATTGTAAAAGTGTTTGTAGTTTCGATGTAATAAAAATATGTATAGTAATTCAATCTTATTATTTCTCTTTCTTCGTATATTAATAGTGTCCGAGTTCATATTCAAATATTACCGTTCCAAACATAATGGAATTGTCCACAACTTTAAATTGGAGTGGTTACCACGTTAGTTTTCACCTTCTAGGTCAAAAGTACTTCGAGACACGAAGTCATGCCCCTTAAACTATCCTGACATTTCAAAAGAAAAAATACAATGGAATTTAACTTGTTTGTCTAATATAGTACTAATTAATATTCTTCGAAGAATCGAAGAACAAGTACAAAAACAAGAAAGAAAATGTGGAATTTAATTCAGAAATCATCAAAATACCAATTATTCAAATTTTGTAAATTAGTTTATTCATTTTGAACTTCATGCATTTTATTGCTCTCCTTGCATGAATATCTTTTATTGAAAATGATAAAAGGATTAATTCGATGGTTTTAATTCAACATCTTAAGCTTTTGATGAGAACCTCCTCTATGCTTTAACCAAGATTCTGAAGGAGAAGTTGGTAATGGTGGAAGCAACAATTCCTTCCTACATAACCCAAATGGCCAACCTTCACAATGACAAAACTCTTGCAATATTGATCTCTTTCGAGTCATCTTGGAAAACTCGATAACCCTTCCAGTACTCGAACAGCGAGAAAAACAACTCCCACCAGCTGAGAAGAAGATTTCTGCAGTTGAGCTGGAACAACAATGAGAACCCACAGAGTAATAGATGGTTTCAGTCTCATCAAAATCACCACCCACTTCTTTTTGTTGTTGTTCTTTCTCATCATTGTTTGTTTCTATTCCTTCTTCGTTTCGGACTGGGTAAGCGGCAGCCCAACGAGAGCTTGAATTGGTTGAGGAGAAACCGTTTTTACGTCTAAGTTTCGCTTCCATTGCAAGAGTTTGAATTCTAAAGATGATTGCCTGCATGTGAGAGGAATATAATTAACTAGTCAAGTAATGATCTAGCTAAGAACATATGCATATATATAGACTATGAAAGTGAAAGATTGTGAATAAAAGTTGTTTTAGCTTTAGTATATTAGTATTTCTTGTTCGTATTCGACATCACTATTAATCGAATACTCTTCTTCTTCTTCGACGTCAAAAGATGGTGAAGTTATTGGAAGGAAAGTGCAGCTTTGGCCAAAAGCTTGTTTCATTGCTTCACTAAAGAGATTCAATGGTTTGAGATGGTTTTTGGGTTCCTCTTTTTCTTCTTCATGAGCAAAGAAACTCATGTTAATGATGTGGTGGTGGTGGTGGTGGTGGTGGTGGTGGTGGTGTGTGTGTGTGTGTGTGTGTGTGTGAGGGCTGGGTGGTCTTAGGTTTAGATACTTCAGATGAAGGGGGATGAATTTATTTGAAAAATACATGATGTGAGCCAAAAATTTGTGATAGTGGCCTTGCAGCTAAGCTTATTTAAAAATATAGGTTTCTACCCTTTAAGGCAAAGATAGTTCCTTGATTAGGTTAGAGTAAGGAGTAAATCATCATAAATTGATATGTTACCATCATAACTTGATATGGTTTCATACATATATAATTAGCTAAGTTGGCATGTAATTTTCATATCTTTACTTTTATTTTGAAAGGATTCATATATATACTTTAAGCTCACGTTTTTAAGTCAAGATTAAGACCTTATTCCTAATTCCAAGTGCACTTCAAGATGTCAAAATCATCTTCAATAAACAACCATTAAACCAGGACTTCAAATTAAAAACCTTTCTTACATAGCAAACACTCTTATGAAATTGACACCAATACACATTTCCAAAAAGTATTTATACATGTAGAACCATTTAGACCTCAAAACGATGTAGCTTGCCGGCCCATACGAGTACACTAATGGTCATGTTAGTAGTCGGCCCCGTATCCGCCCCACCTGATTCCTACCCTTAAGAGGTATTGTGAGGTTGACATAGCCATTATATATGGTCGTGGTTGTAGATGTTGCTCAAGTTCTTATTTTCTACCATCTATTGATGGTGGCCATGGTCATCCTTGATTAATAATAGTTATAGATGTTTTATGACTTTGTTTCCTAGCCTCTATAGTAGATGGCCTGGGCTGTGAATGGTTTTTCTTTCTAGATGATACTGTCGAGGTAGTCAATTCAAAAGACACCTAAAAAAACATAACAATTATGAAAACTTCTGAATCAAATAAAACCCTGAAATTATCAATTAAAGAGAAAAGATTAGAGAATATTTGAAAACTTACTTTGAGAATCCATCTGATCGACCACATATAAAAAAGCTTAGAGAAAAGATTACGAGGTCCATAAAAAAGCTTGACTCGAGAATGCTAAGGAGAACAAAGAAGATGCACCACCTATAACAAATCAACTAAAACCCCAAAAACTTTATATCCCAATTTACGCCCTCTACTGGCTATATGGGGGTAAAATTGATGAACTCACACTACAAAGGATATAAGCCCATCATTGTTAGGATTAAAAAGCATAAGAATTGATTATTAAAAGGATAGTCAATACATACCATCTCTTCGTTCTCTCACTAACAAAACCCGTCTCTCTTGACGTTAAAAGAATTGACAACAAGTTATAATTAGTCAAAAAAAATGTAAATAGCAGTTCATTTTTGTACACTATATACTTGACTAAGTGGTGTGAAAGAAAATCAGGTCATGGAAATTGTTGTAGGGGGTGTTGCTTCCCGAGAACTTCAACGAACCACGCCTTCCAAGCTTCCAGGTAATGTGACTAAAGAGAGCGGTTAGAGCTGCCATCACAACATAAAGAGATCGAGTTTTTGTTAAGTAGTTCTTCGAAGAAATTGATATGCCCATGAAAAGGGATTTCAGTATGAAGATGGTTAACCGAACTTGAACCATAGCGGTAGTAAGTCATACTGGTATGTATATAAACACTTTTTATGGGATGAAGAGATAAGAAACTAATGGAGAAAGACTGACAAATGATTGATTTGACAAACATTATCAAGATAATTTCATCATTCTGAAATCACTAGGATGCTCAAATTGGTGGATTTCCTCACTTTTGAAGAAGTTAGTGACGGAATAGTATGTAAACGGATTCTCAATTACCACATGAACAGTTTGCAAACATCTGAATATGGCTTGTAGGAAGCATTGTGCTATAAAAATCGGTCGCTTGATTTTATGAAGCTATGAAATTGAACGCTTTATCTATATTATAAATGTAAACTTTGGTCATTCACATACTGGTGGGGCACTAGGGATTTCAATAACATTTCGAGATCTTATTCTAAGTGCACCCATTCATCCCACAAAGATTTTCAAAGTGCTTTTTGTTTTTCAGTCATGTTAAACAATGAAAAGATACAAAAAACACACAACCCTGAATGGTTAACAATTTTTCTAAAACAAAAGTTCATTTTTGTTTAGGTTAATAGTTAATATCATTGCCAATGCTAACCACAAAAAGAAACCACATGTAGCATAACATATATCTATTGTCTGTCCCCACAAAATATCATCCATCATCTCCTCCCAAGGCTGCCTGGCACCGTCATTATCACCAAGAGCTTCCTCAACTGTGATCCTATTGCACTTCCAAATGCCGAGAATTTTGTCAAGAGTTTAAAAATATCAGACCAATTATCGTATGTAAACAGATCCAACAACTCTTTTATAAGATCCTACAATTGCAAAAACTCGTATTAGTTAGTTTCTCTTTTCTAGAAACAATATTAGAATCCAACATTTAGTATACGACTCCATAACTGTTGGGTTTTCCTCCTAGTGGGGAAACCTAGTTGGGTTTGGATTAGGAAACCAAACCCGGGCCCGAGTCGAGTTTCTTTGGGTCGGTTACTTATGACGGTGGAATTAGGGTTAAGGGTAAGTCTATAAATACTTCCTTAATCTTAATTAGAAGTATGCAACATAATTAGAAACGCACAAGAGAAGAAGGGAGAGAAGGAGGTTGCCGAGAAGAGCGGGGCAGAACTTTTTCAGCACGCGCAGTCTTCGTTGTTCGGAAAATCCGACGGTGAGTTCTTCTCCGATTGAGCTGAAATTTGGCAGAACTGTTCTTGACATATTTATCTAGTATTTGTACGGAGGGATCGTTGATTGGTCGCTGGAATCCTAGTGAATTTAGGGTCGTTTTGGGCTGCAGATTTCTGGACTGTTTTGTTCTTTCTTGTGAGGGTTTCTCCGTGTTTCTTCGTGTTTGAGATTGATTCTTTTGGGAAGGGTCTGAGTCTCGGTTGGACGTAGTCTGTAACTACTTTGCTATCATAGTTGATTTGGTTGGACTACGAGTCCCGTGGTTTTTACTTCTCACGTTGAGGAGGTTTCCCACGTTAAAAATCGTTGTCTTATTTACTTTCAGTTCTTTGTTTATTGCTCCCACATATTCTTCTATATTATCCTCGTAACTAACACAAAGGGAAAAACTCTTGTTTCCGCTGCGCCTAAGTGCCCGTTTTTCCCAACAATAACTAGTCCAATGTAAGAAAGACATTAAGATGTAAACAAACACCAAATCATTTCACATCATTCTTTCATCGGATTTCAATGTACTTCTTCCTTCTCTTCCAAATCTAGATTAAATCAGGGAGATTTGCTGTTTGGACTCCCTTTCCTATAATTGACTTGCACTTTGGACTCCCTTTTTCCAGAGTTGCACTTTGGACTCCCTTTTTCAAAATAATAAGTTATATGTAACAGTTCCAAAATAATGACACAGTGAAAGTACTATTTTACCCTCGTTTTGGAAATTGAATCACAGACAAATCGTGGGTTTAGTTGAAGATGTATAATAGGGAGAAACCCATTTTCCAATTTAATCAATTTCTATAACAACTCATTGTATTGCAAGGATGGGTATGACGAATGAAAAACCCAGATCATATAGACTGGAAATTTTATCAAGCATCAGGTGTGAACCAGTTTGATGAAGAAATTTGGGTTTGGTTACTGGCTGGATTGACTCCGGTTTGGAAGACCCAGATGAAGATGGGTATGAAGATTGAAGAGCAGGTAAAGCTATTGGTGAAGAAAAGGAATGAAATGTTAGTGAGATGCCTTATTTTCCTGTTTTTAATAAGAGAAGAAGGAGCATCTCATGGCTTTTTATTTTCAGTCTTGCTTCAATAAATTTTGTTTTAGAAAGAGAAGTTGTCAATCTTAGAGAGAGAAAGAGTGTTTTTTATTCATTTCATTAGCTAGGTTGGGTAATGGAGCTCTTTATAGACAAGTTTAGAGAGAGAAAGAGTGTGATGTTGCTCAAAGTGAGGGGATGATGACATGATGTTAATGGAACATGAAGAGGTATGATGGATTTAACCAAAAACAACCCCCTGAAATTCTTTTTCAAGTTTGAGTTTCAGAGGCATAGGGATACTACTAATTAGAAACAATGGAGAATCTCTTAACTTATCTGAAAATGCCTTCACTAATAATACTAAGTATCAGTTAATGGCACAACAAAGATATTAACTCATACTATTATGAGTGCCTTCATTATTATGAATTCAATTTTGATGAGAACAGAGATATTATTGTTTCTGATTAGTTCAATTCAGTTCAATTCATGGTGAAATTGAGGTTTATCAAAGAAATTTGAAGTTGTTGTTTCTGATTATCCAAAACCAATATTATCCATGATAATTAGTCATCCTCTTGATTTTTGGTGATTGAGTTATATTGGATATTAGGGTTTGTGTGGTGTGTTTGTTAAATGGAGGAAGAAGATGAGTTAAATAAACTAGGGAGTCCAAACTGCAATATTGCTAATCTAAGGGTAAATTGGGCATTTTTGTAAGTATAACCTTAGAGACGGAATATTCCCGGATGATTCCGTCAAAAGGGAGTCCAAAGTGCAACTCTGGAAAAAGGGAGTCCAAACAGCAAGTCAATTATAGGAAAGGGGGTCCAAACAGCAAGTCAATTATAAGAAAGGGGGTCCAAACAGCAAATCTCCCATTAATAAATTGTTAACGTTTCAAACAACCTTTTATACTATGGTTGCAAAACCTCATAACGTAGAGTTTCCCCTTATCAATAAGAATACTCGGACATAAGAAACTTATGGACTTTTTTCTACTTTGAAATTAGATAGCGGGAAAAAAAAAAACTAGTATTGTCTCTGGATAGCATCACGCTATCAATGTCCGACACCAAAAGCATTAAAAATCAATCACTATTAAACGAATCACAAGAACAAAAATAGATATTACCTTGTACTTCTCTCCACGGCACTTTGCAGTTGCGTCTTTCTTGCCGTAATACTTTTCGAAGTTGATCACAGCCCTCAGGATAATAAATTTCGTAAAAGTCCCCTCGGTACTGTCACCAAGCGTGGGTTTTTTTATTTTGAAAGGTTTGAATTAATATTAATAGAAAAAGGATTTCAATGAAGAAAAAAAAAAAGCTTTACCGGTACATATTCTCCCACGTTCGCGCCATATGATCAAATGACTCATCCAATGTCCAAGGGTCTCCTAGTGTGGGATCATTCTTTATCTTATCAACAACACCTTTAATCTGTTCACATAACCAAAATTCAGCAAACAGTAAATTCAAATACAATAAGATGCGAGATGGGCAGGAGAGTTGGAGTTGAGGTTTTACAATACCTTTTTTAATTTACGAAAACACGCTGTAATATTAGGATTAATGACTTTGTCAATGAATTCTCTGTAGGCATTTCTTTCAGCTAGGCATAGCTCACCAAATTCCTAAAGATCATACATATTACGACATCAAATTTACTCTCAAAGACACTAACATAAGTGGTTAACAAACAAGACATATTATAATATTACTAGGCATAACCCGTGCCACTGGCACGGGAAAAATCAAATTTAAATATAGGTCAAGGGATTTACCTAATATTATGGTATATGATCTTTCCTCCTCCAACAAAGTTTGGAATTTTCTATCATTTAATGCAATTTTACCATCACAAACCCACGTCTCTCTCTCCTCTCTCTCTAAAATAACTGTTTGCTTCTAAAGTCCAGGAGTGTTTTTGCCTCTCCGGCGAAGGGAAGACCCTTCGCCGGATTCCTTTTTTTTTTTGTTTATAATAAAGATCCAACACCTTCAACAATGTCCGGCGACTCAATCAATCTCACAATTCTTTCCATCGGCGGCCAATTTGTCTGTCAAAGTTTATGCCGTTGTCATCTTCAACATTAGTGATGGTTATGTGAGGCGTCCAGATTAAGTAGAGAGGGAGATTGGTGGCATTGGACATTGAATATCACCATCACATGTTGATATTTCACGAGAAGGTGAACCCTAAAGAGGTCTTTGGTGGATGACACTCAATCGGCTTCGGGGTCTAAGAGATAATGATGAAGAAGATCGACACACGCATAAACAATCAAAACATAAGATTCTTCGCTTCATGGAAATGGAAAAGGCTATAATCGGTGTTTCGTTCGACTTTATCTTCTTCACAATGATGGATATGGTGGAGTGATGGAGGCGGGTTTCCGGCGACAATGGCGATTTTCCTGCGACAATGGCGGTGTTTAGTTTGTTTAGTTTTTTATTTTTTTGTCAGACCTTTAGGGTCTCCTTTCACGGATCTTTAGGATCCTTTTGTCAGACCTTTAGGGTCTCCTTTCACGGATCTTTAGGATCCTTTTGTTAGACCTTTAGGGTCTCTCTTCTCGGATCTTTAAGGATCTTTTGTGGCAGTGTTTAGTTCAATTCTTTTCCCTTTATGAGGTACTTTGCATTTAAAGGTATGTAACTCTCATGAAATCTTCAGATGAGAGAAATTACAAATTATCATCCATGTAACATCGTGATTTTATCACTTATTAATGGATATGTTTCCCTTGGATTAAAAAAAAATGCAATTTTACATCAAATTGGAATCGTTGAGGATATTGGTACTGTTTTAAGACGGGCCAATCTTCGATTTCACTACTCTCATCACCATCACCTATTACCAATCGCCATCTTTTCTTATTTCAACAAAAAAATACCATCTTTTCTTCCATCTACTTCTCCGGCTCACATGTTTCTTTCTCCCCAACACCATCTCTTCTTTGCAACAAATTCTAGTACATAGTCGATTTTATAAAACCACTGGAGTCAAGCAAACTTCGAGTTTCTAAATTAAAGCATGGAAATCTATTGAATCTAGATAATTGGCATCATCAAGTCCAACACGGTAGTTCTCCAAGGATATACCAACAAAACCAATTACAGATGCTACTTTCTCTGTTATACTTCAGAAACAAATAAATTCATAAGTATAACCAATTAACCATATGATGCTTAATGAGAAAGATAATGGTTAGTAATCCAGGAATTATCGATTTAATGTACCTTGTTTTACGAGACCCACTTGGACCACCAATGTCAACTGTCACAAGTCCATCTTTCTTTCCTCGAAGTACTTGAATAGACATTACTAACAAATGATACCCACCATCAAAGGACTGCGACAAATATTACACATTAAATTTTGCTAAGAAATTCATAATTAACAAAATGTAACAAAAGACAACAGATTGCTTCGATAGATATACAATTGCTAACGAATTATAGCTTAAGTACTTACAAAACATTCTTTAACATAGACTCAAAACGCAGGTTAGAACCCCACGAGCAACACCAACCATTGTATAGGATGCTTCTTATTTATATAAAATCCTTTTTTCCCACGCAAGTGAAGATTCTTTTTACCTGAGGAGCGAAGATTCTTTTTACCTGAGGCACTCTCCAAATCGAAAGTTGATGAATTCTTTAAATTCAAAAATCTCCGTAATAAAAAAACTCAATTAAGATTTATATTAATATATAAAACCAAATGAAGAACACTATAAAACCAAATGAAGAACACTATAACATAAAAATTTCACGCCAAAAACAGAGATGAATGGAAAATTGAATTGTAAATTTAGTAAAAAAAAATTAAATAGAAACTTGGTAATGAAATTGAACGGTAGTAAAGATTATTTACCCGTTAAGGATGCTAGATGATCGTAAAGCTTTTACAGAGATGAATCTTTTGAAAAGAAAAAGACAGAGAGTCTCTCTTTCCCACTCTCTGAATTAGATGAAATCAAATGAGGAAGAAGTAAGTACATGAAAATGAAATAAAAAATATAGTTTATTTGAGGAAAAAGATAAATACGAATACCAAACAGTGTAGATAGGGTTCAACTGTTCCAAGATCAATACCAATACCAATTTTTCCAAGACCTTCCCAATTGATTGGCAACCATGTAAATCCTTTAAATCATAGCATCTTAAACCCTGTTATCCCCACCATAAATATCAAACAAACAAAAAACTATAAACCACAAGTATCAAACAATCAAAATCTATCTTATGGATTTACCTCTTGTCAAAAACATCTTGTTCATCTTCAAAATACTACTACCATTCTCTTCCCTTCAAACATCTTCTTCTCTGTCACATTGTAATTGAGTTATTTTGTCAAACACCTTCGTTGCAAATTTCTGGTTTACAAGTTCTAATCATCAAAAAACATCTATTAAAGCTTCGATTTGAAATTCGTCAAAATCAAGGAACATAAGAAAGTTTCAGGTCTGCAAATTCGCCAAAATTGATAACTCACCTACATGAAGATTTGATTTTATAAGAAAATCCTTGAAGATTCAAGAGAGATAACTTGATGGAAGATCAACTGAAAAGAAGCTTCAAATAAACTGCAAAACCAGGTGTGGATGTGCCAAGAAGAAGAGAGGTGAAGTAATGTCGGGATAAAGTAACCGAAATTCTCTCATTCATGAGGGGAGTAATGTGAAGTGAAGAGGAAGAATTTAGCCGGTTCATTTGATTGAAGGAGAGAGAGAGACACGAGATTCCGGCCGTCTGATTTATTTAAAGGGTCCAGATTCATTCCACCGTGTAGTCCTAGATGGCAGTTTTATTCATTTTGATCCTAGTCAGATTGTCCTAGTCACAACTTTTGTGTTTTGTTATATAGATGTTACCACCTCCCAGAACTTGGCCTCCTTTTCTATCTCTTCTAATGCAGCAGTTTGATCCAATTGTACACCCAATTTGGATTTTCCAAAACATTGATAGTAGTCATCCATATAGTTATACAAATCAAACAAAGTTAGGTCTAGAATTTCTAAAAGAGAGCCATCAACCCCATCTCTCTTCTTTTCTACATTGTTCTTCATTTTCCAAAGAAACATATTCTTGTTAGCTTCATCCTCTATAAGAAAAATGAACAAAAAAAAATTTGCAAAATTATTTGATTTATCCAAAGTTAGGGTTTCATTATTAAAGATTTAAGCTTTACTTGAAACATATGAATCAATATAAACAAAGTTAGGGTTTCATTATTAAAGATTTAAGCTTTACTTGAAACATATGAATCAATATAAACAAAGCATCTATGAAGATGGAAACCACTTATAATAGATCAACCTGTATCTCTTCAATTTAGGGAGGAAATTTCTGGTTAATTTGTCAAACTCTTCCTGGGTAGTAGTAGTTTCTTCTTGCTTTTTCTCGCACATACTGTTTTTTTCTTCTTCTAAGTTTGCCTCCTCGTTTTTTCTTTTTCTCGACACTTCTGGCTCCATGATTTCTCTCGATCAGGCGTTTCCCTTTTTTCTTTCTTTTTAGGGTTTCTTTCTTCAACAAGAGGCAAGAGCGTCGTCCTCTTTGGTATAATATTGAACTTTCCTTTGTTAGTTATTTCAGTTATACTGCTGCTGAATCACTGGTTATGACCAAATCTCACCACCATCTCCATGTATGGAAATCTCATACATTATTTTAATTCTCACTTAAACCAATAGGCAAAATTGATGTATCAATGTCGTAGTTTAGTTGTGCTATAAGTTCGTTCTTTCTTGTAAGACTAAGAAATTAGCTAGGCGGTTGTCGTGCTTATCAATGACATTTTAATGACTATCGTAGATCGTAATCAATTTAAAAAAAAATCAAAATTGATTGATGCGTCTGTATTTATCTTGCAAGAGTCAAGTTTGGGTTACAAAAGCTCCGTGCGTCTGATTTCAAAAAAAAAATGTGGTGCATATCGAGTTTTCTCTAGTTAGACTGTTAGAAACTCGAACAACTAAAAAGGCACGCAGGTTTGGATGGGTTTTTCGACATCACTTTTTTGTCAAATTACCGCCTATAATCTTAACAGATATATAAAATTTCATAGCGAGATCGACCCAACCCAATGAGAAAGTAAACCTGCAGTCACTTGCCCCGACCTGATGATTCCCACCCTTAATTATGTCGTTCGGTTCATTAACTTTTGATTTCTAAATCTAATCTTCGATTTTTTTTTTCTTCCGGACATCTCAAATTCAAAATTAAAAAACATCTAGTAATCTTATTTGTTAAGTTTCAATTGAGATTCTCATTATTAAGTAGCGAAAATAGAGACTCCATTCATCAATTATTTTGTATCTCCAGTGCAAAACTCTGACTTGTTTTACTTAATTACGTGACATGCAAAGCTTATCTAAAAAGCATACTCTCTCATTATGGACTAAGAGCATCTCCAATGGGACACTCTAACAAACACTCTAAAAGTCCTAGTTGTCAAGGGCCAATAGAGATTCTCTTTCTTAAATGTCAATATAGAGTAGGGGTGGGAATCGGGCAGGGCTCGGGCACCCGTGGGCACTTCTAGTCCGGGCTCGGGCGTTTCGGGTGCCATATATCAATGCCCAAATGACTTATCGGGCGGGCTCGGGCCGGGCAAAACCAAAACTTTGTTGCACAAAGCCCGCCATGGGTACTAGCCCATGACGGGCATAACGGGCTTCGGGCGGGCCGGGTATCGGGTAAATCACCTTCAAATATTATTCCATATCTCATGAAAATCTCCCTGCATCATTTGGCTAAATCGAACCAGTTTTTCAGTTAATTTTTTTACTTGATTTTGTTAGAATCTTTTTTAGGTTCGATTTAGAACTTTAACCAAGTATATTTGTAATTTCATAACTATATTTTGTACCACAATTGATTTCTTTGTTTCATCATATACTATTTAAGTGGTTTATATTTTTGTTAAAAAAATAGTACATACAGATCAATCTAAATGAATATTTGGTTTTTTCATGTCTATATTAGTGTAGAGGTTGATTATAAACTACTCTATAATATAATACAGCTGGACGCTGGTTGCTTGGTATTAGAATCAAACGGCTCTTCCATCACCAGGTATTTCTTATTCTTTCATTATTTCATCAATACGGTTGGTATTTTCTTCGCGGATTATCATCACACAAAGGCATAAATAACCTTTCTAGGGTTTGCTATCTCTTCTTTCTATGGGCTCGTATACAATGGTGAGTTTGTAATAATATTTTTATCTCATTGGATCTGATTACTTGCGATCCTGCTTTCAGGGTTCTTTGACCTCTAATCGTTGTACTCATGGGTATTAGGCATCGCCAATTGATGATGACGATCTTTTAAAAATTGTAACGAGGGAGAAGAAGACACACAGGTTGCAGCGTTATCGTCTTTCATCTTCTGAAACTATCTTCTAAGTAAGGATTTTTTTTATTAGGGTTTAGTAGTTGTTCATGCAGATCATATTTGACTAATGAACTCTATGTGTTGTAGGTTGTGAAGAAAGAACATGAACTATTTTGTAGGTAAGGCTTTACTTTGTTTTAGGGTTGAAGTCTCGGGTTTCGTTTTAACAAATGCAGGTCCTGTTTTACCCGGAATTTGCTCGAGAAAGAGAGCCATATTATTTTCCTTCCTTACTTATTGGGTTAATAAGTTAATGAAATCAAGCCTGAGTGTACACTTATATTAGTACATAAATATATTTAAATAAGTTTTTGATCTTGCCTTTTAGGTGGCGCATCACGGAACCTTAAAAGAAAAGGAGTGTCGTGTATTTTATAATTGTTTGAAGGTTATTGCAGACTCTTTAAACTAAGTTTCCTTATGCCCTGTTAGATTCACATTTAAATTGGCTTCCAAATATGCTATTATTGTTTTGGAAAGTAAGCTAAACTCGTGCTTAACTTGTTTGAATTTTATAGTGTTAATCTAGGTGATTCGTAACATCAATGAAGAAAATTGTGTTATTAAGCACTTCCGGATTCTCGTAAATTATGGATTGCGGTTGTGGTGCGTACTTGAATGTTAGGTATTTAGATGGCGTTCTCTCTATAGAATTAGTTATATTAGCTGTCAACACATTCTACCGATCCATGTTGTAATGTTTGATATTTCTTTCTTCATTTTATAATTCGTTAGATATGTATCCCTTTAATTATGTAATAGATACAAAATATAGTTGAATAAAACTATATTTGTGTGAATATATGTCTTTTTGTTACGTTGTTCTACTGGCCAAACATCAATGTCTTCGTTAATCTTACTATTTTGACTAATTGAACTGAACGGGGATGATTGAAAGTTGAAAAAAAAGAATAACACAAGAAATTGGTTGTAGGTTGCAGCCCTTTAACATTGTTGTATGGAGTGAAAGCTGACAAGTGGAATTTATGACAAAATTACCCGCAGTTTTTTTAAGGTAATGTTTTAAGCATTCTTCATGTATTTATCATTTTTACAGCTCCTGATATGAAAATTTCGCATCTCTTTTGTGATATAAGATGACTACTTGCAACAAAAAAATATTTGTAAATGAATGGAGATGTGGGTTTTGGTAAAAAGTTTGTTTATCTTACATTGGTATGTTTCAATTTGGGGTTTCGGTAAAAAAAATTAGATTGTATTTTGCATTGGTATGTTTCAATTTGGGGTTTCGGTTTTACAAGTCAATCCGATCAACATCTTGTGGGTATCTCTGTCTCTTATGGTTAAACGCTTAATTATCTTCCTCTTTAGCTATTAAAAAGCTGCACAGGTAATATTTCAATATAGGGTTATTTTGTCTATCTGTATACATAACATGAACAACGATAGAAAAATATCAAACAATATTTGGAAAAGGGTAAAAAAATACTACCACTGTCAGCCATCTTGTGGGGGTTCAAGTACATAGAAATCAACTACAACTTCTATTCTTTTTAGCTTGTCAGAATGCTAATTCACATGAACAATAATTGGATTCATCTTTCTCAATTTCCCATTTTCCTTCCTATTTTGAACAACACTTCAATACCCACAGAGTTATAAATATTTATGATTCTTTTAGATGCATGAATTCCATTATAACCAGTACATGAAGGATAAAATAGTTCTTCAATAAGAACTTGTTTTTTCCCATTTTCCTTAATTCTTAGAATCCTTTTCCAAACCTCGAGATGTAATCGTTGCTCTTCTTTTAAGCTACCCATGTATTATAAATCAAAATTCTAAAGGAAATAACAGATGTAGACGAACCCCTTATAGGATCATTCAGACATAATACATCTGGACATTTCCTTGCATTAGTGGTTTTCTCGAATACTGTCTCCTCCATATCAGACTAATATTTGAAATTAATATGGTATTCTTTTAGTACTATTTGAAAATCAACGGGAAAAACAGTCTTCACTGCTGCTAACCACTTCTAAAACAACTACTTTTCTTACAATATATGGAGTTATAAGTCCATACATAACAATATTTTCAGCGTCCGGAACATTATTGATTTATTCTCAACAGTCAACTATTACAAATAAGTTTACGTTCTATTGAAATATGAACCAGTTCTTGCTTCATATATTCGAAATTCTTTTTGCCTTACTTTCCTCCTCTGGTTTGCAGGTGTCCGGAAATTGCGTTAGACAAGCCCTAATTCAAGCTAGGTGCACACCAATTCATTGATAATTTATGTCATAATTATTTGCATTTCCGTTCTTTATTTCCAACTCTGAACCACTTACATAACCTAGCTAAGCTCGTTCTTAACTTGTTTGAATTTATATTATAATTATTCTTGTAAGTTACTGACTACGGTTGTGTTGTGTACTTGAATGTTCGGTAGTTAGATGGTTTTCCGTCTTCCCTCTTTCGAATTAGTTATATTAGCTATCAGCACATTGACTGATCCATGTTGTAATGTAGTTTGATATTTCTTTCTTCATTTTATAATTTCTTCTTTTGGTATCCCTTTGATTATAAAATAGATACAAAATGTAGTTGAATAAAACTATATATGTATGAATGGATGTCTTTGAGTTACAGGCTTATCTGTGAACAACACTGATTAAGGTTAGTTTCTTGATTTTAACAACAAATAATAATCTTCTTTTTGGTTTCAAACTCCTATATAACACCCATTTTCCGTCTATGTAACTGAAAAAACGTGCTTAGAAGTGTTAGACCTTTGACATTGGTAGCCAAGACTGCGATGATAATAATGTGCTAAATAGTTAGTTTCTATTTGTAGTGAAGTTGTTACAACGAACATCCTTGGGTTGATAATACTCTTTTGAGAGGTAAAAACGTGAAGAGGCTATATAAAATGCACGAAATGTATTTCTAAATTGTCATAATCAGACTAACTTTAACTCAATCGTCATTTATTCATTATTATGTCCAGGCAATAAATATGATGTTCACTCAGCCTCGATGAAGTCATATTATAACATGGATGGAGCTCGTTCAAATGAAACACCAACCCCTTAGGTACCATTGTTCTTCCAACGTTGGTAAATATAAAATAGTCAGATTATTGAAATGACAATATCTTGTTCATTATCTCTTTCATAACCTATTACAATGAACTAAAAGTTATGATTGGATCATACCATTTAGTTAACTAAACTTGCAAGTGGAATAATATCTTAAACATCAATTGCTATCTTAGTTGCATATTTTTGCACTTTTGCACATGAGATGTTTGTAATACTGAAAGCTACAGTTTTTTTTTTCTACTTTCCATGCCTTAAGCTTTAGAAATTCACTAATTATTTCTGAGTTTCATTTATTCACATATTAACATTTACTCCATTGTCCAACAACCATCACTACAATACTTCTTTAGTGATCGTCCCAATATCTTCATATATTTGTTCCAGATTCTTCTTCTCTTACATCTTACTGGGTATTAATCTATTGTCAAGCAAACCCTTGCACGCGCTCTTCTTGCTTTCCCCTTGGTGTGAAGCTGATGATGTTGTAGTTGTAATAAGGTCAGATTTATCTTGTGTGCTTATGATTGTTTTATGTTGTTTTATTGTGAAGATCAATGATGTTATTTCTTTTTCGTTAATAAATGGATGCTACCACCCCTAGATACTAAGACAAGGATGGAAAAAACCGTGACGGAAGTGCGATCTTACTTGAAGAAGGTTGGGTACTTCTACCTTTTCATGTGTTCTGAGTGTTTATATCTCCCACCATTTGAAGTACCTCCTCCGTTTTTCTATTTTTTGGTTTATGAAGTCTCATATGATTCTTTAATAGACTTTCAAATTTTATTCTTTCGATGATCTATAAGATATGTTATTCTGTGTTTATTTTTGTATATGAGATGAACTAAGGGTTGCAAAATTTAGATTAAATAGGTTGCAAGTAATAAGTTTCAACTTATTGACTAGGACAAAATTTTTGTTGATGAATATGTGGGAGAAGTGATACGATCATACAGACTCGTCCAATATATGTTACTGGTGTGTATTTGTCTTCTAAGTTTTGACTACGGATAGTTAGTTGTTTAAGTCTGTAATTCTTATCAGTATGTTTTTGTAGGTGGTGATGAATCTATATTTTTCTATATGAATTTAGTAGCTTTGTCCTAAAACGGTGGTAAGAATTTCACGAATAGAATATATTTCATTGATTACTTCATATAATATTCAATGTTTCCAAATAATAGATGTGGAGGGTTCATGTTTCTGGCACGAATAAAATATATTTCATTGGTCACTTTACATAATATTCAATGTTACCAAGTAATAAATGTGGAGGGTTCATGTTTCTGGCAACAATCTGATCTCATCTAATTACTTGTAATTAGAAATAGAGTTGTTTGTTTAGTCAAAATAGAAAAGTTTTATATCACATAAGTTAATTTCTTGAACTTGTATGCAGCTTTCGAAGAATTTTTGAAACTTGGCCAGAGTGCTCTATTAGCAGCATTAAAAGGTAAGTCGGTTATCTTGAAAAATTGATATTGTATATATATATATATACTTTCACTATTTGAGTTATATGCTAAGAAAGATGAACATTTTCTTAATTTGATTTGGAAAACTGGCAACTTTTCAACCAAAATCGTTATTACTTCAAATAGTTTTGTAAGATGTTCAAGGAATCAAGGGCCTATACTATTTCTTAACTTCAACTCAGGTATTATTGGTTTGCCGTCTCTCTAAAGATTAATCAATATGTTTGAATTTCATTTCCGCTTTCTTTTCATTTTGTATTTTTTATGTTTTCTTTTTTGGTTTTAGCTATGGTTGGTATTTCACCTTTGCTCATTTATTTGTGCATTTGATACTACATTCACGTACAAAGGCTTACCACAAAACAAATGGTGAATCCATTATCCATGGAAGACATTGGAAGCTCTCCAATTTTCTTATGGGTTTCAATGGATTGACAAAGGATCTTTTTCTTATTTGAGTTTAAAGTCAGTTTCTACATGATCTGTCCCAGAAGTATTTTTGACAGGTAATATTTAGTTGTTTGCTTGCTTCATTTCACTCTTTATAATTGATTGTAGTCATTCTATTCAATGAACTTTTGCAGTTATGCTTACAAAAACAAGATAAAATAACTAATACATTCAAATCAGATAAAGGGAGACAGAAGTTACATAAAACATAGCAATGATCTAGGACTGAACTCTTCTAACAATGTTGCCAGATTAGAAGACCACAGACCTAAGACCCCCCTCAATTACTATAGCAACTAAGTATAGGCAAAACAAGGTCTTTAGCTGTTCTCAGGGCAGGTGATAAATATTCACAATAGGATAACACCCTTCAAATGATTCTATGTACACATATATGTAGAATGATGATACAAAAGTCAGGACATGCAACACCCCTAGAGTTTCTTTCTAAATTAGGGTTTGTCAATTACCCATGTTCTAGTGTTGTCAATCTCTAAATTTGAGGGATCGTCACAAGAGACAACGGACTTATTTGTGCGGACCCATGGACTTATTTGCACATTATACTGTAAATTTGCCGATTGCATCATGTTTCTGCCATTCAAAAATTAAAGCTTAAATCATCATCTATATAATAAAACAGGTTGAAAAGTGCTGACTGGGACAAACATTGGAGATAAATCCGTCCGTCCGTCCCATATCAACACCGATATCAACCGTTAGATAACTTCCATTATAATGAACGTTATTGTTAGTATTAATATCACTTTTCAAATAAACCGTTGGATCAACCATTATAACAACCGTTGGATTAGCCGTTCAGCGTAATTGTTAGTATTAATATCACGTTTTAAATCAACCGTTGGATCAGCCGTTAAAACAACCGTTGGATCATAGCAGGGCGCCTTGAGTGGAATTTGACGATGCCCAGAGACAAACAATGAGATAAATCTGGTCGTCCATCTTAAATCATCCTTATTAACATTTAACAATCTGACGGTTAAAAATAACCCACCATTTTTCGTTAAATCTTGCCCTTAAAAATCTCCTCACATCAAATATTGATCGTGCAGATCTGGCCGTAAAAAAATCTTCTCAACAAATCGTGGGTATGGAATCATTTATGTCCGTTCGTCAGTTTCAACAAATCGTGGGTAACACATCAAGTGGAGAATCATTTATCTTCTAATTCCTAACGCCAATTTATCTTAACTCCAAAATAATGATTCCTAACGCCCAAAGATACTATTTTTCCCTTGATTTCATCCTTCAAGATGATGATTTCTCACTATAAAATTCTTGCATCACACCCATAAATCATTCTGTAGTTTTTTGAAATTGGTAAGTTCCTTACATTTTGATTATTGAGTGCTTTATTGATTTTTTTTAGTTTGATTATTGAGCTTCTTATTCATATTTTTTCATTATCACAGAGAGAAGGTGATTATTGAGTTTCTTAAAGCGATCACTAACGGTAAGTTTCTTATTCTGATTTTGATATTATTTTTCCTGTTCTATAGAGTTTGATCATATGATTTTTAGACTTTCATTTTATTGATGAATACCTAAAATACCTAGATTCTATAGTTCTTAGAATTGTTTACTTGAATACCTAAAATACTTAGATTCTGTAGTTCATTGTTAGATCATTTTTAGTTTATCTTAATACCTAGATCAAAGAATTCTTTTGATTAAGTTATTTTGTGGAGTTCAGTTTTGTTCATTGTCAAGGAAAAACTATTTGTAGTTCATTGATAGTTCATTTTAGTTTACTTGAATAACTAGATCAAGGATTCTAATGTGCACACAACATGTTCGATAGAACTCCCCCGATAGCGTACACCCTTGAACGTTGTTAACTTTCTTGGCTAAAACAATGTTATTATTTGGCTAAAACATTAAACATAGTTTGATTTTTCATAATTGTTTAATTGACACTCATAAGTGTTTACTTGAAAAAATATATAACAATCTCCTGAATAAGAATTCAACAGAGTATGTATATACAAATGTTCACATGAAAAATCCCCATGAAAACCTCAAAGCTTTAATTGACTCTGGCAGTGTTGTTGCAATCAACCTCACCGAAGAGACGATTATTAAATTCATTTTAATCTAAATCCCCAAAAATAGCCAAAAGGAGTGATTTGCTGCAACTGAAAACCTTTATATGATAATTGTTCATACATTCCAATCTGTAAAGAAAGAAACTAAAGTTTGGTCTTAGATTTGCAATATTAATTGTCATGTTAACCTTGGAGCACATCCTTTGTGGGGATGGAGTGACAGTAAATACCTATTAGCATATAAATTGAATCTTAAAATGATGGTGATAACCTGCTTGCAAGAAGTAGATCATAGGTTGCCCATTTACTTGAAACTCATAAGTCTTTACTTGAAACTTGATTCCTTATGCTTACGGCACAAACACAACCATGTCTTACATTGAGGTCACCTTTGGGGCACCTGCGATTCTCCTGATAAATCTTGGTCTTTTATTTATCTCATGATAAATCATGACCTTCCATTATCTATACGTAACTCTAATTTATTGGTAATGAGATAGGCTCTTTAATTGGTTGTAATAAAAGCATTGACCAATCTAAGTCGTTGATCAAACAGATTGACCAATCTCAATCGTTCAATCAACTCAAAGCTCAAGAGGTTATCACTAAGAAGAGGAAGAGAAAAAGAGTTTCAGTTACAGATCAAATGTTTTCCATGTAGCAATTCATTAATATCCATTCACATGCACCCAGATGACCACGACCCATAACCAAGCATCACCAGACGCCACCCTTTTCTTTCCCCTTAAAAATCATCCGTAGTTCGAGAGAATTTGTGAATTTGATCTTCTTCTTTGATCATTCTAAGATTCAGGGTTTTATTTTTTCGTTCATTTTAATCTTCACTTACAAAGGACTGCCATCCCATATTAAGATGGTTTATTCTTTGAATGAACGGGAAACTCAACGGATCCTCATCAAACCAGGTCTTTCTCTTTCTCTCTCTATCAAAACTCCATCTTCTTATCGAGTTTTATGATTTGAGCTGATGGACTCAGTTTATTTAAATAACTCTTTGTTTAATCTGTTTATTGGTTTTCTACTTGACGTTCCTTTATGTGAGTTACTCTAAATTAACTATTTGACGATTCTTGCTCTCCTTCTCTTCATCGAATCTTCAAATGCATTCGTTAAATCTCTTCAAACCCTAAATCGATTTGCTATTTCGTTTTCAGTCTCTTGATTTTAATAACCTTTTTATTTAGGAATTCTTTTTGTGCAGTTTGGAGAAATTGGAGTTTGATTGATTGGAGATTTTTGTATGATCTATACAGTGAAAAGTTTGAATTATAGTTTACTTGTAAATTTCATCTCTCTCTGACTCTCCTTCTTCTCTCTCATTTTGATGAAAACCCCCTTTTTTTATGAACATTGAAAACACCTCAATTGATAATCACATAATAGTAATTCAATGGCTATTATAGTGTAAGATTTTGAATGTACATCTTCCTTTTAGTAGCACACACTTAGGGACTATGAGACAACATTCTAGTCTATTATACAAAACAGATCCTTGTGACTAGGACACCTTGTGACTAGGACAAAATAAATGTTCCTATGTGATGAGTTAGATGATGACTTGGACAACCCCTTATATCATTCTCTTTCGATCTGGGCCGTTCAAACTAATTAATATCTCCAATAAGGGACCTTCCATCGTATCTTCCTTGGTCATTGAAACGACAACATAAACCGTTCCAATCGGCAATCTCTTCGTCTTCTCTTTCTCTTGACTTGGTCATTTACCTCTCTCTCATATTCTCGTAAGTCTCCGTCGCGCTCTCTCTCTTCTCATGTCGGCCTTGCGGAAACCATGGAAATGAGGTTTTCATGATCCTACCCAAGATGAATTGATATTTCGGTGGATTAAATGAATCAAAGTGTTCATTTTTTTTATTTGATTTCATTGTATATTTTACTATGATTATGTGTTTTAGGTACTTCAACTACTCGGGCAGTTATTGGCCTAAAGATGGTCAGAGAAATAAGAAAATCTTCAATGACGGTATCAGCGACGTTCATATGCGAGAGATGGTTGGATTCAAACTTCTTAACCTTGTAAGTTTTGAAATTGACCCTCATGTGACAAGTAAGACAACCAATGATCATTCAATTGTCAAACATCGATCAAAAGTTAATTTGGGTAGTCTTTAATCTTGATAAACTTCTTTGTGTGACATAGATTGGGGTTGTTTTAATTTGTTGTTTCTGTGATTCCAATTGTTCCTTTTTATTTAGGTTAAGGTAACTTCATAGTAGTTAACAAATCAAGTCCAGAAGCTTCTACAGTTATATTATTCATTATTTGAATGATGGTAGTGTAGTCGAAAAATGGCAACTCGAGACTTGTGAAGAAGGGGAGGGGGTTTCTCACTGTTCTCGGGACTACTTGTTGAAACCTCTGCTCATTGAGGAGCTAAAGAATATATTGCATCACCTTTATTTGTATAAAGAAGGTAGAGTTGAATGCCCAAAATAGTTATGAGAAATTTTCTAATCAAGGAATTGGAGAAAGTGGGAAAATTTCCGCACTAAGTGGAGGTGATGAACATCAAGATGGAAAACCTAACAAAAAAATAAATGAGCAAAATGAAGAAGATAATGATGATTGTGGTGAGAATGAGAATGACGATCCACCAGCCGAAAAGAAACCTCGGATTTTTTGGTTTGTGGAACTTCATCAAAAATTTGTGGCAGCTCAAGAATTGACAATATAAGTAAGACTTCGAGATTTCCTTTAGTAGCTTTTTATATGTTATTTCTAATATATTTTGCTTCTGTTGCTTTTTGTTACAGAGGTCGTACTTATAAAGGTAGATATAATGAATGTCGACATGCTTAAAATGTTGTTAGGCATCTTCAGGCATGCATACTTCCCTGTTTTTCTTACTTTCCTCAATGGTATTTGGTTTCTGAAAAAAAAATTTAAATATCCAGAACAAGTGTCAATTTGATGATTTGTTGATAAGTTCACAACACCAATAGTTGATATTTAGTTATGGTTTTGAGAGGTTGGATAAAAACTCTATTTTGCATTGTTGATTTTGACCCACAAGGGTCAATTTGACAATCAACAGAGTTGATCCAACTAACTTTTATATTGGCGGAAGACAAGGATAGACATTAAAATCGCTTCTATAAAATGAATCATTTTGACTAATTAATTCTTCAACTGACAATTTCAGGCACCAAATGAATCAAGGTGCTCTTTCTTACACATCGACTATCTTAAGCAATATTGGTGCAACAACTATTGACATTACAAACATTTGCATAAGTAAAATGCTTGATTCTAACTATACTCGAGAATAAAGGGTAACAACTTCAAGCTCGATCACAGTTAATTGTGTTTTATGTCTTCATTAAATGCACCTTATTCTTCAATGCACTAGGGGTAGTTTGTGATACTTTTCGAAGTCGGAACTCTTTCACTGCACGACTATCACTAGCCCGTATTACAGTGTGAATTAATCCATATCTAGGGCTTCTAATTTGTGATAATTATTTCTTTGTCCCTTTAGCCTTCTCGGAATCTATTACCGAGTTGTTATTCTCTCGTACGACTGTGTCTTGACTGTGGATCTTCTTTGCGGGTACATATAGTTAAATGGTGAAATGAATGAGTTGAAGGACCTAGAATTTTGGTCTACACTGCTTAAAACCTCGGGCACCTTTTGCTCTTCTGCAGCATATCTAACAAGATGATCATCGGAGGTTGAAATTTGTATGGTAACTAATTTACCGTTCTTGATGTGATGACTATATTTTCTTCGAGGAGTTTAGGAAAAATTATTTAAAGACATACTAAACACCAATGTTCTGCTTCTGTCCAACTTTCCATGGTAATATACTGATATTAAAAGTAGAAAGAGTAAGAACTATTTATATATTGCTACAACGTTCAATAATTTAATTCGTACTTTTGAAATATGTAAAAAAATTAGACAAAATGTTTGACGATGTAACTTATGATGCAAAAGTATGTGAGAAAGTGGATGGGTGCTCGGGAACGCAAACAATAAAATGAGGAGTGTAAGATTACGAACTACTTCAGTAGCGAAGATGATGATGACTCCCAAAGTCATTTCTCTACGGGTCAAAGCAAGTTCATACAAATTTCTACATAGTTCTCTTTCAGATGTAAGTACATTTTTCAAGCTCTTTAATGATGCAACCTCTATAAAGAGATTCATTACGTTTTTCTTGAGTATATATTTATTTTTTTCTTGATCTTCACTGTTAGCAGTGACATAATATTCTTTTGCCCCTGACCTCCGTTTTTATATGTAGATATAATGTTAAGCTTTACTGACTTACTACATAATTACTAGCTCACATGTTTGTGGAGTTGAACTTGTTTCTAATGTGTTTTCTTTGTTAGCTCAATAGGTGCTTTTAGACCAATTTACATGTTAAGTTCGCTCTTAGAGCAGTAGAAAGAGTCATGCACCAATCCTCGTACCCTAACATGTGTTGCAACATATTCAACAATGATGCTTTCATGTAAAAATGTCAAATGAGGTTGTTTCCCTATGAGAGGCACCAAGGCCAGAGTCTTGTCATTTCCTCTGTGTTTCTTCCATTTCTTCTTTAAAATCATTTTTGGTGTGTATGTATGTGCTCCATTAAATGTATTTCAATGTTAATTGTTGTTATGTTACCTTTGATATTGTATATTTTCGAGTAAGTTGATATTTATCTGTTTTCTGAGGGCTTATGGACATTTGTTCATCCCAAATGTTCTCTCTCCTGCTATAAACCGTCATGTACCACGCTTCATCGTAGATATGGAATCTATTGTGAATGCTATTTTTGTTCAATTTTTACAAAACACAAGAAATTGATGTTATTAATTCGTCTAAGAAGTGGACACACATCTTCCTGCCTCTATGGCAAAGGGGACATGGTGGTTTTTTTGTTGAAACATGGGGACGGAGAAGAGGATGGGAGAAAAGATGGTGGCTGTAATATGTGATGGTGATGAGTGTGGCGAAGTTGAAGAGCGGCCATTACCAATATCCCCAAAGATTTTGATTCAAATTTGATTTTTCCGGTGCTAACAGTTTCAGACACCCTAGATGGTGACTGGACAACCACAGAGCATATGACTACAATATCACTTCTTATTCAAATCCAACCATCCATTTTCAATCTCACAATAAATATAAAAGTGTCCATGTGCACTTCAATGACACTTCATTTATCTCACTCTATTACTATGTGTTATTTTCCCTCTCACAAGTACGTCATCTTTTCGTTTTTTTTCCATGTACACTTAATTGACCCTTCATTTATGTCATTAATTTTGTTACCAAGTGTTCCTTTGCCTATAAAAAAACAAAATAAGTGTTTCTTTCCCTATCATAACTTCATTTATCCCGTAGTTTACTTTGGTCAAAAATCTATTTTTATTCTTCTCACTTTGAGTTGTCGTGATATAAGATTGGTTTGATAATCCAGTGAACAAAAAAGGAAGGAAAGTAAAGTTACACTTTATAGTAACACCCTTTTATGAATTCATCATTTTGAGGATGCGGACGGCTTTTATGTTCTCATAGTGATTTTTTTTTGCTTAAATATTATGTGGCTGGAGTCGTACAAATCAATTTTTTGTTTTTGCAAGACATACTTTTCAAAACAATTTAAATTTATGTCTGCTAAACCAAAGTTGGAGTTTGAATTGTTTTTTTTTTCAATGGGTCTAAATTGATTATGTTAAATTGGACTTAAACCTATATGAAAAATTATGTCTAATAACTACATCATAATTTGAGAACATCTTTTGGAACTCATATGTAAAAAATAGTACGCGTGCAGTGAGACATCTATAAAAGAAACCTAGAAATTTTTTCAGAAAGATTTTCTTAATAGATTTGAAACATCAAAATAAAAAAAAATGTGTAGTTTCAAAAATCTTAAATAACTTGCGATAAATCTTATACCTCCAAAAAAACTTCACTTATCTTTAGAGAGTACCAAGAGTTAAAAATTAGGATTTTTGAGTTTAAGGTCCAAAAATAAGGGGGGTAATTAGTCATATATCCACTCCTAAATCAATAAATAAAATAAAACCAAAATAAATCGAAAATGTAAAATAAGTCCAAAAATTCACTATTTGGTGGGCCCCATGCATCAATCCTTTAATTTTCTCTCAATTTTGCCCTTTCATAAATATTTTTTAACCATTGGTAAACCAAATGTTTATAATGGTTGAGTTAATACAATTATTCTTTCTATAAATTTTATGAAAGAATATTTATGGTGGATATTTAACGTTAATCTTTATTTCCAAAACTTATATTTTTCTAAAGTAACCTACCAAATCAATGGATATTTACCTAAAACTAGTTCTCTCTCCCAAACACGAGTTTCTCTTTCTGTAACTATATGTTCTTTGAATTTAAGAAAATATATATTTCCAAAACTGATATTTGTCTAAATTAACCTACCAATTCAATGAATATTTACCTAAAACGAGATGCTCTCTCCCAAAAATGATTTTCTCTCTCTGTAACTCTATGTTCTTTGAACTTCAAGAAAGTATGAATTTGTGATTTGTTTTTTATCTCTACCTCGATCCAATTAAACATCTACAAATTCTTTCGTGAGGTTAAAAAGGAAAGTATTTTGCTAGGTTCTTACTGATTCTACTAGCATATTTTACATTCTACTAGCATCTGATGAATGAATTGTACAAAGTAGTTTAAAAAGCAAATACTATTTAGCTAGCATCTTATTGATTCTAATAGCAATTTTTACATTCTATTAGCATCGGTTGAATAAATTTGAATACAGTAGTTTAAAAAGCAAGAATATTTTGCTAGCATCTTATGAATTTGTTACAATAGGTTAACAAATACTTTTTAGTAATTTTATGAAAGAATATTTATGGTGGATATTTAATGTTAATCTTTATTTCCAAAACTTATATTTTTCTAAAGTAACCTACCAAATCAATGGATATTTACCTAAAACTAGTTCTCTCTCTCCCAAACACGAGTTTCTCTTTCTGTAACTATATATTCTTTGAATTCAAGAAAATATATTATTTCCAAAACTGGTATTTGTCTAAATTAACCTACCAATTCAACCAATATTTACCTAAAACGAGATGCTCTCTCCCAAAAACGATTTTCTCTCTTTGTTATCTATGTTCTTTGGACTTCAAGAAAGTATGAATTCGTGATTTGCTTTTTATCTCTACCTCGATCCAATTAAACATCTACAAATTCTTTTGTGAGCTTAATAAGCAAACTATTTTGCTAGCATCTTACTGATTCTACTAGCATATTTTACATTCTTCTAGCATCTGATGAATGAATTTGATAAAGTAGTTTAAAAAGCAAATACTATTTTACTAGCATCTTATTGATTCTAATAGCAACTTTTACATTCTATTAGCATCGGTTGAATAAATTTGAATACAGTAGTTTAAAAAGCAAGAATATTTTGCTAGCATCTTATGAACTTATTACAATAGGTTAACAAATACTTTTTAGTAATTAAAATATATTATGTGAAATTGTTTTTGTTACATTTTCAGTATTTTACTAGCATTTTCTTGATTCTGTTACCATATGATATGAATTTGTTACAATAGGTTGATTCTAATAAAATTTTATGTTGGTAGAATCTTATCAAGTCTAACAACATTTTTAACATTTTATTTTAACGTTTGTTTTTTCTTACTCTTCACTACTGTAGATGATGAATGAAACCATCAATCGATTCTCTCTCTCCCACTCGATGCTTTCGCCTTTTTCACTCGGTTTAATTTGGGCGTCGATGATGAATGAAATCAAAACCTAGTTCATATATTAGAAAGTGACGATGCTCTCTCTCTCTTCGGTTTGTTTTTGCCCAATTCTAATAGAAATATAAAAGAAAGTATTCTGCTAAACGGTAAAGGCAACTATTTTTTCGGAAGGAAAGTTTGTTTTTGAGGAAATCATTTAATGAATCTCTAAATATTATGGTATATATTATTTTAGGTTATTTTTTTTAACTTAGGATAGGTTAGGCAGTAAAAGAGAATGAGAGGATAGACATGTAATTTACTTTGAGTGGATTTATTTTCTATTTCAGATTATCTTTGGTCTCTAGACTCATTGATCATGCGATTTTGGACTTAAAACACATCCCCCGTAAAAATTACAATAAGAAAGTACCAATTGTAGAGAAATTAAAATTACAATGAGAAAGTACCAAATGTTGAGAAATTAAAATTTAATAATCGGATATCATGTCACTTATCTTTGCTAATCTTACAACTACCGGAGAGATTGATATGGTAGCTCACCAGACCCCTGGATCATTGGAGAAGACGTTTTCTGTTTGAAAAAAGTTATCCACGGAAATCACCGTTTGATCATCAATTGCGGTAGGCTTGATTCAATATCCAATTTAATGATATGCCTCACATGTAGGAAATTATAGTCTTCAAGAGAATGTAAAGTAAAGAACTGATCTGAATTTCATACATTGCTTACTAAAGAAAGCAGTACACTTAAACAGGAAAAACAAAAAACTACCTTTGTTGAAAATAACCAACCACTAACACATGACTAAAAACTTAACATACACCAATAAATCCTAAAACCAGTTGCTAAAACAGAACATCTATTATATTAAAACAGCTCAGTCAGTTATCCAAGGGATAAGTCTGACCGTCCGACAAATAATATAAAACCTTTTTTATGTAAATAGAGTAAAAAGAGAAGGGTGTCCATGTAAATCAGTGGTTAACCACCTATCCATGTGTCACTCAATTAGATAAAGAGTTACAAACTACCTCATGTTTCCCCCCATTTTCTATTCCTCAAATCTCTCCCTCAACAAATTATTCTACCCGCGTTTCTCCTCTCAGAAAATAACCACTTAAAAAATATTTGTTCAAAATAACTTCCCCCTCCCACGAGCCTATATATACACTATTAACTTGCAGTTTTCTAGGAAAGTAGCAATCAATTTTTACTGATTTCATGGAAAAACCATTGTATTTCAATTGCCTTCTCTTCTTCTCTATCTCTCTCCTCTGTATCAAGCACTTTATTGATGTGTATGTATCTTTAAAAATTTGTAAATAATGTAAACTTTTATTATGCAAATTTAAATTGGATTCATTGATATTTTATTATTCATTTTATTGATGTGTATTTTGGTTAGCTTTACAAACTGTAGCAAGTCTGGTTAGCTTTACAAATTGTTTAAGAGAAATTTGTCTAACCAAAACAGATGGTGTTAATTCCCTTATTTTCTCTCTAAATACTTTCTCTACTCTCTCTCTCTGATGCAGGGGCACCCGGCATGGAGACTAATTCCATGACCGGACCCGGTCATGGTCCAACCGGCCAAGGAGAGAGGACTTAGAAAGTTCTTATTTTAGTATGTTTATTAATTAATTTTGGTTTAGGAATTATGCTATTTTAATATTTCCAATAATTGGAAAGGTCCAGAGTTAGTCCAGTTATTTAGGCAAGTTGCAGTATTTAATTATTTAGGAATTCTAATTCAAGTCTATCTAGGAAAGTCCAAAACCCTATAAGAGGGATATCTAGTTTGTCTATTATTTTCAGATTTGAGAGAAAAACCCCATTGAAGTTTTAATAAAGTTTATTATTTAGAGTTATTTGATCTTTAATTTCATTGTTCTTATTTAGTTATTTCATATCTTTAATTCCGCTGCGTTTCTACATCAAGTGGTATCTAGAGCCATAATTTTTTTTCTTTTCTTTTCTTCATCACTTTTATCATCATGGTTAATACTACTACTACTACACCAACTAAGGAGAAATCACCAACTTTCTCTTCTGAATGGGACAACATTAAAGAAGGGCTATCTGCAGGAAGAAAATTGGAAGAAGGGTTCAATGAGTACAAGAAGGAAACAACAGAAAAATTCGACAAAATCGATAAAAGATTCGATCAACTCAATGACTCAATCACCATCATCTCCAAACAACTTGAAGGTATGTGTAAAAACCAAACTCCACCTCCTACCACTATCACACATCAACCCTCACCACTAACGGGCACCACCACCACCACAACCACTCGGTTTCCCCCTCTAGGTTTCTCCTCCGAACCGACGACACCACTCTTCGGCCACACCATTAGCCACCCTCCACCGATTATAACACCACCCTTCACCACCTCCTATTCACCAAACACATTTTTTCCAACACCTAGCTACCCCCCCTATACCCACTCTTCAACACCACCATCATTCTCCTTCCCCGAGCCGACGACAACACCACACCGACCACCACCCGAGAGCCACCTCTCGGCCGATCACAATACCCTCACCACTCCACAAACCAACAACCGAAACATCACCAACCTAACCCAACCAATTGGCCCTTTAGGAACCGTTACGACCCAACAAGACCCACGTACCCTTTACCCGTATAACCGATACCCATCATTCCCAACAAACCCAATCGAAACCAACCCACCGTACCATCAACATCACTACCAATACAACCCTCATACCGAAACACGATCAACCACCACACCTTTTGATCCGGTCACACCACCTTCACAACACCGTCGCCCCCTTGAAACCGAACCACACCACAACCCCCCTTTCCAACCCGACAACACTACCAACCAACGTCATCAAAACCACCCGGTCAACCGAAACCGAGACCACCTCTCCACCAATTCTCTAAACCGTGACCTTACTACCACTCTCACCCGTCCAACCAACATACAACAACGACAAACTTTGGGAGTACAAAGCAACAAAACCGAACGTGATCACTACATTCCACCCACCGACATCGAATCTCCAAATCCTAGTTCATCATACCGTATTCGAATGGAGGTACCTTCATATGATGGTTCGATTAATATTGAAGATTTCTTGGATTACGTCTCTAGACTTGAGATATTTTTTGATGTTATGCAAGTTGAAGGCCCTGAACAGGTACGTTGTGTAACTGGTTATTTTTCTAAAACTGCTCTTACTTGGTGGAAACAGGAATCTGAGAATCGTCGTTTATTAAACCTTCCACCTATTTCTTCATGGTTAGAATTGAAACCATTAATGTTCTCCCGTTTTCTCCCTCCGGATTATGAGAACCAACTATGTGTTGATTATTTACGTTGCCGCCAAGGAAGACGTTCCGTTGAGGAATATGCTTCGGAATTCCAAAGACTTATTACTAGACTTAATCTCCCAGATTCAGAGTCAATGAAAGTAGAAAAATTCAAGGACGGACTTCGTAATGATATTAAAGATTTGGTTAATTTGAGAGCTTTTAATTCGGTTTCTGAATGTATTAGTGTAGCTCGGTCTTTTGAATCTGATTCACGTTCAATTTTTCGAGGACATAGTACGAGAAATCAAACAGTCAGAACTCTACCAGATGAATTAGATCAATCAAAGCAGGCGGAAGACGGTACTAAATCACTAACAGAAAATCCTTATAAAAAGCCTCCACCAGTTAAGTGTTATCGTTGTTTTGAAACAGGCCACTATTCTAATGCTTGCCCCTCTCGCGGTAAAGCTAATTTGGTAGAAAAGAAAGCTGATTCGGATACAGATGAGGATCAATTTGAACGAATTAACACTATTCCCGACAATGGTGATAGGGTTATGTTACTCACTCGACGAGTTCTTTTCACACCTTTCAAGAGGAATTTATCTCAACGAAAGAATTTGTTCGTTACACGGGGAACAGTACTGAATAAAGTTTGTACTATTGTGATTGACAATGGTTGTGTAGAGAATTTGATTTCTACTAAACTAGTCAATTTCTTGGGTATTCCTACAGTGATTAAATCAACACCATATAAAACAGCTTGGATTCAGTCCGGTACTACTACAAGAGTTGATCATATGTGTACTATTAATCTTTCTATTGGTTCTTCTTATGTGTCTACAGTTAATTGTGATGTTACAGATATGGATTTATGCCACATCATATTAGGACGGCCATGGCAATCTGATGTTGATGCCACTTACCGTGGTCGTTCGAATGTTTATGAATTTCCATGGAAGAAGAAGATTGTGACATTATTACCAATTGAAGATGGATCGGAGGAATTACATTCGCTTCACAAACGGTTCGGGACGAACCTCTTGAGGGAAGAGGATGCTGATGCAGGGGCACCCGGCATGGAGACTAATTCCATGACCGGACCCGGTCATGGTCCAACCGGCCAAGGAGAGAGGACTTAGAAAGTTCTTATTTTAGTATGTTTATTAATTAATTTTGGTTTAGGAATTATGCTATTTTAATATTTCCAATAATTGGAAAGGTCCAGAGTTAGTCCAGTTATTTAGGCAAGTTGCAGTATTTAATTATTTAGGAATTCTAATTCAAGTCTATCTAGGAAAGTCCAAAACCCTATAAGAGGGATATCTAGTTTGTCTATTATTTTCAGATTTGAGAGAAAAACCCCATTGAAGTTTTAATAAAGTTTATTATTTAGAGTTATTTGATCTTTAATTTCATTGTTCTTATTTAGTTATTTCATATCTTTAATTCCGCTGCGTTTCTACATCACTCTCTCTCTCACTCTAAAAAATAATAGAGATGTAAAACATCAACGACGACGTAGCCAAAAGGGATCTACCGCGTTCGTAGGACGCGGTGGACACCTAGTCTATATAATAAAACAGAAGGGAAAACGATGACTGGGACAACCATCATTTTTTGATAAAGGATATTGTCTAGAAGCCCTTCTCAAAATTTAAAATATAGTCCTTCGTAGAAATAAAGTTGCCTATTTAAAAAACAATAATTCTTTCCTTCTTAGAAATAAAATAACTAATTTAAGAGAAAAAGAAACAAAATAAATTTCAAGGGTTAAAAAAAGAAATTAAAATCTCCCTATCTAAATAAAATAATAACTAATTTTAGAGAAAAGAAACAAAAAAATAATACAAAAAAAATAATAACTAATAAAAATTTCTCTCTCCAAAAAAATATAACAATAAATTTCGTAACATTTGATTAATACAAGTGTCCGTGCCCTAGGGCACGGGATATACCCTAGACTTTAATAAATTGCAATAAAGTACAAGGAGATGTTTGTTTATAAACTACAAATTACAAGATGGATAAGTTTAGATCTTTGCGTATAAACTAAAACTAGGTACACACCATATAGTTGTGAATTTGTGAGAAGCAACTCAAAGTTAGTTTATAGAAATGAGAAGTGAACTTTATGGAGGTAATAGGCCTCCTAAATACTCTGGGGAAATACAGGTTTTAAGTTACTGCAAGAACAATTGAGGAACACAGATCAACATACATTGAATTTCTTATGATAAAAGATACGAGCGCAATCTTCTAACGAGTAAGAATTGAATTCTAAGGATGTCAATGCACAATAATTGAGCTCAAAGTAACATGTAATTCAACTTCTCTATCTACAATCCATAAATACATATACCCAAATTCTGAACAAAGATAATAAACTTATTTGACCATTGTACTGCTATAGTCACAGCTTAACAAAATGAAGAGGAAAATCAAAGACAAATTCGAGTGGCATGAAACATCAACAAAATGATAAAATGAAGTATAAATTCAATTTGAGTAACACACAAACTTGGAATAAGAGTCCAGGATATCAAGTGGGAAATTAGAACTTCACTTTTCTTCAAAAAGTTGTCGGTTGATCCCAAAAATGTGTCAAAGACCTTTAGAAACCCCTTAAAAATCATCAGTAAATAGAACAATGAGTAGAAGAAGAGAATACTTGTTGATTAAACCCAGCGAGTTGCTTTGGTTCGAACTTGTTAAAGTCGAGTGAAGAAAACCTTATTCGAACTTGGGATGAAAACCCTGAGTGAAGAACTTGATGAAATCGTAAGTGAAGAAATCGAAACCCTAAGTCGAGTGAAGCGTCTAGTGAAGTAGTCGAAACCCTAAGTGAACAAATCGAAACCCTCAAGAGAAATGTCGAGCTGCTGTTCTGAAGGAAACGTGATTAGTTTGTTAATTTTATTAAAAGCCCTCTATTGTAATTAAACTCTATTCGAGGGACCAGAGATGAAATTAGTCCTAATCCCTGTTCATCGCGAACAGATCTCTGTTCGTGATGAATCCTCTCTCTCTCTCTAGATTTGATCTAGAGAGAGAAGAAAGGAAAAACATTTTTTTTAGAGAAAGGGGGAAAAAAAAAAAGTTTGAAAGTCGCCGGCCGGAAATTTGGCCGGTAGGCGACCCCTGCCAGTGAAGACGATGATGTGGCATGCTGAAATGATGTGGCAGAGAGAGAAAATGAGATGGAGGAGAGATATTAACGAAAAGTTAAAGATAACGAAAAAAGGGGGTCATACGGGAATTATTGCTAAAGTAGGGGGCTAGGCAGGAAGCTGGTCACAAAGTTGGGGGTCATTTGGGAAATAACCCTTTTAAAAACGCATCAATCACTGGTTTGGTTTGGTTTGATGAAGTTGGTTTGGTTTGAGATTATCTGAAACGGACGGGATTGATTTGGTTAACCGATTTGATTTTAGGAAACCCAAACAAGACAGAAACAAAGTGCATATAAATTAAGGGAAAGCAGTCAAAACTCCTTATAAATTTTATGTTTTAGTGAAAAATGATCACTCAACTTCTTATATATTCAACTTCTTAGGCCGATTTTGGCGCGTGGGAATGGAATGTGATTCCCAGGAATCACATTCCCATAACGTGATTCCTAAGAATTATATTACTGTACTTTGATGTTTGGTTTGACCAGAAATAGGAATTTGATTCCTAACATATTCCTAATTAGGTGTTTGGTTAGTATAAGAATAGGAATGTAAATATTCGTAAAAGTTCACTTTTACCCTTACTTAATCTACATAAAATACACATCAACTTTGTTATATATTAAAATCAGTATTATTTATTCAAATTCGTAGATATAAAATAATAACACGATACACCAAATGGTTAGAATTTAAAGATAGTAATAAATAAAGGTCTTAATAAAAATTTATCTAAGATAAAATTATGTTCGTAAACCTAAAAAGAAATTTATCTAAATTTAAATTTTGTTCACAAACCCTAGTTTAATCATGATTTATGTATCACACGGTAATTTAAAAATTGGTGATTCAATATTTTGTTTAGGATATATTTGCCAATAAATATTAAATATGTGATTCCGGGGGAATGGGAATCACAAACCCACCTCCCCCTAAGTTTGCTATTACCCATTTTTGAGGGAATCACATTCCCCGGCCCACGCCATTCCCACAAGCCAAACCATGATCTTATAGTATTTAACTTCTTAGATATTTTCGTAATTTGCTATTACTTGCAACAATTTTCAACGGATTTGCAACAACTTGCAAGAGATTTTCAACAAGTTTGCAACAACTTTCAAAAAGGTTGTAACAACCAGCAAGAGGATTGCTAAAAATTATAGTAACTTTCAACTAAACAAAATGCAAATATTAAGTTTTTAATCACACAAACTACAATTTGTCATTTTAACTTCAAAATTTTAAAATTGGGTCTTCAGCTCAATTTTTTGTAGAAATTATTAGTGTATTTTACGTACATAGAAACTTTTGGTGGAAGGTCCTAAATATGGGCCTTAATAGCACCATAAGTCCAATATTAACATCAAATAGGATAAAAGTCCATAAACAAACACAAATTTTGACATTCATCAAACAAACCATTTTTGCGTACCAGTTTGAGAAATTTTAAAGGTGTCTCCCGACTCCCATAAGTGATAGAGGCGTCTCTTTTCCTCTCAAACTCCCCCTCAAAATTTTCTTGAGGGAGACGTTTACAACACTTATGAGGGCGCCTTTAAAACTTCACAAACTCTTTTCCTTCTTTAATATTCTGTTTAATTTTCAATTCTATTTTTTAGATTCTTTTAGTGGTTCAATATCCATACTGAACCAATCTGCTACAATCTGATTTGATTCGATAACCGAACCAAACTATGAGTGGTTTGGTTTGGTTCAAAAATTTTATCGACCAAATACTTTGGATAGGGTAACAGATGCGTCTAAATAACATGGAAAGATGAAAGAGTGTTAATTTCTCCACAACCTCTTACTTTTAGTTTATTCATAATTTTAGAGATTATCTGTTCATAACTTTTATTATTTTTAAAGTTTAACTTTATTGGTTCAAAACTTCTTTTAAGAACTTTAAAGTTTAGCGTTAATAACATAGAAAACTCACAAAGTGTTAGTCTTCAAACCTGTGTCATTTCGTTCTTTTCGTCGAGTTCTTAAGTTTAGAGTCATGTATCGCTCAAATCTGATTCTGGATGAACGTGATATTCTTGTTTGATCGTTGTTAGGGACTAAAAGGTAAGTTGGAAAAATTAGATTAGGGATTGTTTTGCAATAAGAGAAAGTCCATCTGACGGCTCATATCAAACCCAAATGAGATAATCCTAACAACCATTCAATTTATGGATGGTCAAAGTGGGTTGTAGACGGTGAGAAGTCTACGGGTCGGAAGTCAGAAGGTCGGTAGCTGAAACGTCTTCTGGAATTCCAAACGTCGAGTTCTTGATTGATGGGCACCAGCAACGTGTGAAAGAAACCTGCAAAAGAAGATGAACAGACACAAACAAACCCGTGAAGGCTTGGGGGGACACCGGGATGGTGCCTGCCAAGGGCCCTCCGACGGTCAAGTCAGCAAAGTATTACAATGGATAATAAACGAAAAGCCGAGGGTATAACCGTTGATGTATTATCGGAGAGTGGCTAGGCTCGTAGAATGACCGGAGTTCGAATCTACGGGAGTGAAATGATCAGAAGTACGAGAGTAGATGTTACCAGTAGCGTCGAGCAAGAAGAAGGTTGTGATCTCCTCGAAGACGTCTGGAAGCGTCGAGCAGGAAACGTCGAGCCGGAAGCGTCGAGCAGGAAGCGTCGAGCAGGAAGCGTCGAGCCGGAAGCGTCGAGCAAAGATGAGCTTTAACACCGTTGAGGCGTCTAGTAGTGTCCACGACCAGAACCAGGTGAACTTGTATGCAAACGTCTCGAGAATAATCGAAGAACAGAGGGCGAGTGGAGGAGAAGAAGTGGTATGGGTTGCTTTGCTCTGTATTCGATGATCTGAGAAATGAAAGTGTTCCTCTTTATATAGGCTTGAGGAGTGATCCGTTGGGGGAGTAAAGGCTTGACCGTTACAGAGTAAATGCATGGCAAGATACTTGGGATGTGGTGACGTGTGCACTAGCTGTACATGCACAACGGTTGTGCATGTTCTCTGGCAACTACTCTGATTGTGCATGCGCATGGTCTCACATTTATGTGAGACGTTACCATGTTATGCATGTCATTGATGGGGGATAATCGTCTCTGAGGTTACGTTGACCAACATTAAGATCTATGTCATTATGGGTATATGTGACATGTCGAGGATCTCATCGTCAAATGATCTTTACACGTGGTGCATGGAGATCTCGACGTGTCAAGCGCCAGACGTGTGGAGACTCAGACGTGTGGAGTTCTGTGCACGTGGAGACTTTTTGCACGTGGTTGGGCTCGACACGAGTTTTAGGGTCTAGTTGACGAGTACCCATTAAGAGACTTCTGGGCTGGGCCCAAACAAGGACAAGCGAGCCGGGTTGGGCTTGACGTCTCGATGGACATTTTATCGTCGAGGGTCCAGGTGTAGTTTTTGGTCAACACAGTTTGTCCCCCACTCTCTAAGTAAATGGTCTATTTCCTTGGAGAGTAGATGAGGAAGAAGGAACGAGGGCGGTTCCGTCGGTTAGATGATTTCTGTGTCAGGCGCGTGAACCAGATAACAACGTTGCAGCCCTGCTTGGGAGGAGAAGTCCGGGAGACCTTCCCCGTCGTCGGGCAGGTTTCGAGATGTCCCTCGCGTTATCGGACCGCGTCGAAGGTTCTTTTGAATCGAGGCGCTTCGAGGGTCTTCCCCACGCTGCCTGGGCAGCGTGGAGAGTCCACTGTTGTCGAAGTACGACGCCGGGAGTTCTTTTTTCGGGGTAACCGAATTTGGTGACTTGGCGGAGTAGTGCCATGTGGACGCCCAGGTGGCGTTTATGTCATGGATCATCAGGATCTTGCCATGTGGCGATGTGACCCATGAGTCGATGTGGCCCTTTGATCAGGGGTTGGGAGCCCTATAAAAGGGATCCTTAGGCCTTTGAAGTTCATTGTTTGTGAAATTTTTTAGAGCTCTGGATTTCTAGAAGCGGTTTTCTCCTGTTCTTCGCGTTCTTCGTGATCTTCATACCAATTCTCAACAAGTAAGTCAATTTTCCATTTTTTGAAATTTCGATCCTTCGATCTGTTTTCGTCGTATGGAATCTGCTATTTTTCATTTGTCTTACCGATCAGCATGTTTTTCCATATTAGTGCTTGTATGAAACTTCTCATATGCATGTGAACTTGTAGTAGACGTATGCACCCACTCGTAGTAGTTATAGGGATACACGAGAACCTGCAGCGTGGTAGTAGTTGTAGTACAAGTAAACTTGTAATTCGTATCGGCGCACGAGTGAACCGGTGAAGCATGTAGGAGTACATGTAAATTAGTAGCACGTGTGGGTGTACATGCAAAACTTGTAGTACGCGTAGTTGTATACGTAAACTTGCGAGGTGGAGGTGTGTACACGTACTCATGAGGAGGATGCGTGCATAATCTCTGACGTGTATCTGTGCACAACAGAAAAAATTGCTCAATCCTGTAAGTAGTACGGAAAATACCTCAATTTATCGTGACTCGTCTATACGCGCTCTTGATCCGCAAGTGTCTTTATTTTGTACGTGCCTCCATTTTGCACGGGATTTTCAGTTAGTCTGTCTTGTACTCGTGCGAGGCATTCCTGAGTGTGTTTTCCCTTTGATACGTAGGATGGCCAGGACTTTCCCATACAACCGTGAACAAAGTAGCACCGAGCTTTCTCCGCATTTAGGTGGAGAGTCTCATGTTGACTCGTCTTCTAATGACGAGATTGATGCGGAACGACAACTCTCGGTGCTGACTGAGGAGTGCGTAGAAAACCTCAAGATGAGGTATCAAATTCCAGCGACTTTAAAGATGAGAGCGCCTGAACCTGGTGAAACTGTAGTCGAGTCGCGTCGGCCTGGATATTATGCCCTTTATGAGAACTTTCTGGAAGCAGGCATACGCTTCCCCATTTCTTGTCTGGTGAGGGATGTGTTGGTTAGGTTTGGGATAGCCCCCACTCAACTCATGCCGAATGCGTGGAGGTTGTTGATGGCTTTGGAGAAGCTTGGGGAGAATCTGAATGATCCTCTAACCGCACAAGACGTAATTGCCCATTATTTCATGAAAGCAAATGATCATGGATCAAGGCAGTACCAACTCAAAGTCCGTCCAAGGATGCAAAAAGTTATAGTCGGTTTGCCACGTTCTGAAAAGAATTGGCATCGCCGGTTCTTCTTTGTTAAGAGGGACGGCGTGTTTGCCCCGCGTGAGAGCGGGAATGTCTCGTTCAAATGGAGAAGTGCTCGTGGGTGTCGTCCATATTGTCGATTACGCTTTCACATGTTTTGCTTTCACGCGTTTTGCTCCACATGTTTTGTTTCACATGTTTTGTTTCACATGTCTTGTTTCGCATGTTTTGTTTCACATGTTTTGTTTCACATGTTTTGCTCCACATGTTTTGTTTCACATGTTTTGCTCCACATGTTTTGCTCCACATGTTTTATTCCACATGTTTTGTTCCACATGTTTTGCTCCACATGTTTTGCTCCACATGTTTTGTTCCACATGTTTTGTTCCACATGTTTTGCTCCACATGTTTTGTTCCACATGTTTTGCTCCACATGTTTTGTTCCACATGTTTTGTTTCACATGTTTTGCTCCACATGTTTTGTTTCACATGTTTTGTTCCACATGTTTTGTTTCACATATTTTGCTCCACATGTTTTGTTTCACATGTTTTGTTCCACATGTTTTGCTCCACATGTTTTGTTCCACATGTTTTGTTTCACATGTTTTGTTCCACATGTTTTGCTCCACATGTTTTGTTTCACATGTTTTGTTTCACATGTTTTGTTCCACATGTTTTACTCTGACATCTGCTCTGTGTAATGCAGAATTGGCAGACGGGAATTTGCACGGATTCTCTCGTGACGATCAGATAGTCAGGCTCCGGAATTTCTGGGAGGAGCCCGCATTGAGGAGGAGTTGGAGAAGGTTGGTTTTTTAGAGAGACTGAGTCTGTAGCTCCTAGACGCGCACAGGGTACGTGTTCTGCTTTTTGCGCTCATCAGTTTTCTCCAGCCGTTTGACTTTTACCTGTTTCCTTCGCGCGCGTAGATGTTTTCTTCAGCTGTTTCTTTTGTTTCAGTACTAGTTGATGGATTTCGTGAATGGGTGAGTTTTTGCCCCATTCTTGATTTTAAGTATTTTGGCTCGAACTTGGTGAGACGTTGATTCTCACTTGCTATATTCTGAATGAAGTATTTCGTTTACGCTTATATTGTGTACACAAGTTGTGAATGTATTCTTTGTATGAGCAATCGGGTTGCCTTTTATAAGTCGTGTTGACTTATGTTTTGTAGACTATATTGAACTTGTGTACGTATCAAGACGAGTAGAAGTAAGAAACTTAGACTTTGGAATCCACACATAAATGAAATAATACCTCGAGAAATCCTTTATTGAGACAAGTAGTACGAGTACAAGACAATCAGGTTGTCGCCTGTAAGCCCTTTTTACAAGAAAAGAGCCAATCGGGTTGCCGAGTGCATGTAAAACGAATGAGCAATCGGGTTGCTAAGTATATGTAGAGAAAATGAGCAATCGGGTTGCCACTTTGTCGATGCTTGCGAATGTAGACAGACAAACGGATTGTCTTGTAGTTGAGTTTGTTGTACATTCACACCTGGTTTGTGTTGTCTTTTCATGCGTTTTTATTGGTTCTTCATCTGTTGCTTCTTCATATGTCTTTACGTGCAATGTTGCTTCTTCACATGTCTGTATGTGCATTTTATTGCTTCTTCAACTGTTGCTTCTTCATACGTCTTTACGTGCATTTTATTGCCTCTTCGTTCATGCTTGTTTTTTTCCCACATCTCTTTGTTCTGTGAAAATACATCATGAGTGTGCTCCCCCCAGCCTAAGTGTAGTACTGAACTTTGTGCTGGACTTAGGCTGTGTTAACCTCCGGCAAGAGGTGTCTTCGATTTCATGTGGGGGAAGAAACAAGTGGTCAATGACATAGCCATTGACCCTCCGACGCTCAAGTTAGTCAAGTACTAAAAGAGAAGTGAAAGATGGAATATTTGAGTTTAGAGTGTGAAAACTACTTCCCATTTCCTCTCGACATGTTCTTGTGAGCGTGAAACGCGTACTGGTGTGAAGATGTTTTTACCTGCACAATTTCCGTTGAGGGGCTATAGTCGGTGGAAATCCCACCGACTCTCCGATGCCTAAGTTAGTACATGTACAAGTAGGAGAGAAAACAAAGAAGTAACAATAGAGTTTAGAAATGATACAGTTTGAGATGCACGGCATTCCAACTGTTGTTTATGTCACGTCCATCTTGTACTTGAATTTTATACGCGCCTTGTCCTACCACTTTAGTGATCTGATACGGGCCTTCCCAAGTAGGTGCAAGTTTTCCAGCGCCGCTTTCTTTGGTGTTCTGGAACACCTTTCGAAGTACCCAATCTCCTACCTTAAACGTTCGAGCTCGTATGTTTCTGTTGTAATGACGTGCTACTTTCTGTTGGTAAGCTGCATTTCTAATGGCTGCCATATCACGAATTTCATCGAGCGTGTCGAGATTGTGATTGAGTTGTTGCCAGTTACTTTCTTCTTCTGTCCATTGGTAACGGGTAGAAGGAAGTCCTGCTTCTGCTGGTATGACGGCTTCTGAGCCATAAGCGAGTGAGAAAGGAGTTTCTCCTGTTGGAGTTCGAACAGTGGTTCTGTACGCCCATAAGACTCCTGGTAGTTCATCTGCTCAGGCGCCTTTGGCTTTCTTTAATCGTTTCTTTATTGTGTTCATGATTGTTTTGTTGGAAGATTCAGCTTGTCCATTTGCTTGGGGGTATCTCGGAGTTGAGAAGTTTAGTTTGATCCCCCATTCTTTGCAAAAATCTTGAAAGTCGAAACTAATGAATTGCGAACCGTTGTCGGTCACAATTTCTTTTGGAACGCCAAACCTGCAAATGACATTCTTCGAAATAAAACTTTTTACCTCTCTATCTCGGACTTGGTGGAATGCTTCTGCTTCAATCCATTTGGTGAAGTAGTCCGTCACAGCTAACATGTACACCCGTTGTCCAGGTGCTGTAGGAAGTTTTCCTACTATGTCCATCCCCCATTTCATGAATGGCCAAGGAGATAGTATTGAGTTGAGACGTTCTGGGGGGAGATGAAATGTGTGTGCGAAGCGCTGACAACTATCACACTTTTTTACGAAGTCAATGCAATCTGACCTCATAGTTGGCCAAAAGTACCCGGCAGTGAGTACTCTAGTTGTTAGACTGCGTCCTCCGGAATGATTCCCACATTCTCCTGCATGTAATTCAGTGAGGACGTACCTGGCTTCTTGTGGGGTGATACACTTGAGATAAGGTCCTGAGTATGACCTCTTGAGTAGTTGTCCATCTAGGATGGTGTATCGGGCAGCTTTAGCACGAATCTTTCTCGCTTCTCCTTTGTCTTCTGGTAACTCGTCATTTTCCAAGTATCGAATCAAGGTATTCATCCAGCTATCGATTTGATCCGTAGCGGCTACCTCTGAAGTAGGATTTTTCCACACTACTGGCCACTCGAGCAAAACTAGAGGGATATTTTGAGTTACCTTTGTTTGAATTGAAGAACCGAGGTTAGCGAGCGCATCAGCGTGTCCATTCTCTAGACGAGGTATCTGTGTTATGTTCATTTCTTTGAAAGAAGTTTGTAACTCTTTTACGTGAGCAAGGTATGCAGTCATCTTGGCGTCACGTGCTTGATAAGTTCCCTGTAACTGGTTGACAATGAGTTGGGAGTCTGACTTAACGTCTAATCTCTGGATTCCCATTTCTTTTGCAAGTGTAAGTCCAGCTATAAGTGCCTCGTACTCAGCTTCATTGTTTGTTGCTTTGAACGCACAACGGATAGCTCGTTGTATTAGATCTCCTTCGGGAGAAGTCAGAGCTATCCCCAACCCTACACCGTTCATGTTGCTTGAACCATCTACTGATAGATTCCACTTCTGTTCGCTTTTGTCGGTTAAGCATAACAACTCTTTCTCTGCCTGCATTAGTATGTTAGGTGAAAAATCAACAAGAAAATCAGCTAATACCTGTGATTTGATGGCGGTCCTTGGTTGGTATGAAATGTCATACTCACTCAGCTCCACTGCCCACTTGGTGAGACGTCCAGAAAGTTCAGGTTTGTGGAGGACATTCTTTAGAGGAAATGTCGTAACGACCACTATTGAGTGACACTGGAAATAAGGTCTGAGTTTACGAGCAGCAGTTACCAGTGTAAGGGCAAGCTTTTCTAACCGGCAGTAGTTGGAAGAGCTTGATGCGTGTATGGGAAGACACGTAATGGCGCGACAGGAGTAGCGTCAGGAATTGAAGTTGGTCCTCCAACCGTTACAAGAATTCCTTGACTAGAAGGGCCTGCTTCTTTTATGTTTGTAGAAGATGGTCTAGCATCTGTTGAGGTGCGAATTCTGGAGCCCTCTGGAGTCGTCATAGAAATTTCCGTAATTTTTTCTTGGAGTAACTGGTTCTCTGCTCTGACCAGTTGATTTTCTTCCTCTAACGCCTTGACACGTTCAGCGTTCTCTCGCATTTGGGCGTTAAGTAGAGCAAGTTGAGCAGAAACGTCAAGATGAGCAGATGTCATGTTCTCTTCCATTCGGCTGATTGTCTTCGTTGATAGTTGCTGAGGCCCCACGGTGGGCGCCAAACTGTAGACGGTGAGAAGTCTACGGGTCGGAAGTCAGAAGGTCGGTAGCTGAAACGTCTTCTGGAATTCCAAACGTCGAGTTCTTGATTGATGGGCACCAGCAACGTGTGAAAGAAACCTGCAAAAGAAGATGAACAGACACAAACAAACCCGTGAAGGCTTGGGGGGACACCGGGATGGTGCCTGCCAAGGGCCCTCCGACGGTCAAGTCAGCAAAGTATTACAATGGATAATAAACGAAAAGCCGAGGGTATAACCGTTGATGTATTATCGGAGAGTGGCTAGGCTCGTAGAATGACCGGAGTTCGAATCTACGGGAGTGAAATGATCAGAAGTACGAGAGTAGATGTTACCAGTAGCGTCGAGCAAGAAGAAGGTTGTGATCTCCTCGAAGACGTCTGGAAGCGTCGAGCAGGAAACGTCGAGCCGGAAGCGTCGAGCAGGAAGCGTCGAGCAGGAAGCGTCGAGCCGGAAGCGTCGAGCAAAGATGAGCTTTAACACCGTTGAGGCGTCTAGTAGTGTCCACGACCAGAACCAGGTGAACTTGTATGCAAACGTCTCGAGAAAAATCGAAGAACAGAGGGCGAGTGGAGGAGAAGAAGTGGTATGGGTTGCTTTGCTCTGTATTCGATGATCTGAGAAATGAAAGTGTTCCTCTTTATATAGGCTTGAGGAGTGATCCGTTGGGGGAGTAAAGGCTTGACCGTTACAGAGTAAATGCATGGCAAGATACCTGGGATGTGGTGACGTGTGCACTAGCTGTACATGCACAACGGTTGTGCATGTTCTCTGGCAACTACTCTGATTGTGCATGCGCATGGTCTCACATTTATGTGAGACGTTACCATGTTATGCATGTCATTGATGGGGGATAATCGTCTCTGAGGTTACGTTGACCAACATTAAGATCTATGTCATTATGGGTATATGTGACATGTCGAGGATCTCATCGTCAAATGATCTTTACACGTGGTGCATGGAGATCTCGACGTGTCAAGCGCCAGACGTGTGGAGACTCAGACGTGTGGAGTTCTGTGCACGTGGAGACTTTTTGCACGTGGTTGGGCTCGACACGAGTTTTAGGGTCTAGTTGACGAGTACCCATTAAGAGACTTCTGGACTGGGCCCAAACAAGGACAAGCGAGCCGGGTTGGGCTTGACGTCTCGATGGACATTTTATCGTCGAGGGCCCAGATGTAGTTTTTGGTCAACACATGGGTGTAAAACTCTCTTGTTTTAAGCTCCGAGATATCTTTTCAGGCAATGAGTCAGATCCAAGGGTTGGTGTTCTCTCTGGCCATTTTTTGAAGATCCCGAAGTTGTAGATCTAAATCGACGCTTTCTTCTCACGAATCGTCGCCTTTGTTCACCCAACGGTCATCTGATGCATCCTTATTTGAATAGATTTGTACCTAAAACATGTGTATATTTGATTCTTATTAATATAACCCAAATCAACTCCAAGTTTCATTCCATTTTTCCCGGAGTCCGTAGGTATATAGACCAAAATAATATTCAAAAAAGGTTTATGATCCAATCTTCCCAAAACATGGATATTTAGTCTTTTTACATTATGGACATAATAACCCATTCTTTATGAGAGAACTACCGTCCATGTCCCTCATACAAAAATCACGGGATTTTTAATTTTTCAGGGTGAATTTGGAATGTTTCTAATGTAGGCGTGATTTAGGGGATTTAAAGCAACTAACGTATAAATCCGAAATTGATTTTTCTCTATCTTCTAACCATTTTGGAAAGCAAATTTATTTCCAAATCAATTCAAAACAAAAATCGTAACCAAATCAATTTTCTCTCTCTTATTATGTAATTTTTTTTCGATTCAAATCAATTTTCTCTCACTTAACTTTCAGATTTGGAAATAGTATATTTTCAAGGATCAATTTAGCGTGATTTGGGGGTTAATATACAAAAGATATATATCACTTTCTCTCACTTAACTTTCAGTTTTGGAAATAGTATATTTGTTTAGGAACATTAAAGCAACATGTGTTTTCGTTTTTACTCATACATAAATATACATAGAATACAAATTATGAAACAAATACATAAATTATGTATTATTTATGACGAGGAAACCATCATTTGTCAAGTATACAACATAATTTATCAAATGTATGTGGGTCTTGTTCAATAAATTACACATAATTTCTTTTACATTGCACATAATTTCTTTTACATTACACATCCTTTACATTCTGTTACAAAAAAAAAGTACAAAATCTTCTTTGGTTCAAAAATGGTGCCGATCCATGTATTCTCCATTAGTTTCGCTGACTCACTTTGATTTGATGATTCTCTTTAAAATTTCATCTGGTATATCAAATCTACTCACATAAATACACATACATTAAAGAAAAAAAAAATCATATATTGTATTATAAACTACATGTACAGTTTCGTAAATTATATATAATGTTTGTCAAATTTTGACAACATTTGAAGGTTTTGAGTAGTTTGGTAAACTTATCAAGGCTACTGTTTTGGGTGAAAAGTACACGTAATGGTAAATAAATAATACACAATTTATGTGCACTTATACGTAAATTATATACATAATGGTAAGAACATGAAGATATACGTAAATTATATATACTTTATTGCAAAGTACACGAGATTTGATAGTAAAGCGAAGTATTTCAACTAATGAAATGAGTACTGTTTTGGTGTTAAAGCACGGGTAATGTTCTATAAATTACCCATAATTTACTATTAAATTGTGGTAATTTACGATAAAGTACATGTACTGTAAATTCTGTTATGAGTAACCGTACGAAAGAGCAAATGTTTTATAAATCCGTACGGATTGAAAACCAGATCAGAAGAAAAAAAATGAGAATATCATTAAGCTTAAACTACAAATCTAAATATATCTGCTATGATGATTGATTGCAATAATGTCAAACTCGAGTTGAAGGATTAAACATCAAGATCAAAAACATAAATGAAATTTTATGAGAGAGAAAGAAAATAAACATCAAACATTCGATTGATGATTGATAATCTGATCTCACGAAATATCAGAAATAACAAAAGATTAAACATAGATCTAAAGAAATATGATATTATCACTGAATGCAAACATAACATACTAACTTTGAAGGAATCATTGAATAAGGAATAAACATAAAGATCTTAAACAGTTATGAAAATTTTAGAGAGAGAAAATAAACATCATACATTCGAAGTTAATGAATTAGTAAACAGATCTTATAGATATGTATCATAAATCTGATACGTTTTATAATAGATAATTAGGGTTTTAGTTATAAGAAGAAATATTAGATATTAACAATGGTGTTTATAAAGATTTCGAAAGTATTAAACCTGATAAATGATGAATTTGGACAGCAATATAATGTAGAAGAAGAAGATTTTCTGATTTTAATGGAGGTTTGTCAACTAAATCAGTTTTAGAGAGATCAAATAAAGAGTTTCCGTTACTGAAAATAATGAAGATATCCTTACTTTGAATAGAAACATGATTGGAGACAAATATGAGAGATAATAATGAAGATATCCTTACTTTGAATAGAAACATGATTGGAGAGAAATATGGGAGATAAATATGGAAAAAGATATGCATAGATTTCGAAGATAAATCAGTTATAAAATATGGAAAGGTTAGATTAGGGATTATGAAATAATATTTATTCTAGAGATTTGTGTTTTCTCTCTAGATGAGACCAAATGGACTAGATATCCATTTATATTATTTTTTTGGTTTTAAAACCCTTTATAGGATTAGAGAGGATTATATCTACTATTAGGACCCGTTTTTTGGACTATAAGCCCAAAAATTCTTTTTCCCGGTGCTCCAAGCGTCATAAAACAACAAATAGAGATTTTAGAGAAAATAAAATGAAAGATTGTCATTGAGATTTCTACCACTAATTGAAAGTTTGTTCATGTCAAAATAGAGGAGTCAACTTTCGAGTTTGAATGCTTTCTGGTTCGAAGTACCAACTAATCAAAAGGTTAATCATTGTATCATGAGAGACAAACACCATTAACTGTGTGGTACTGTACAGAGCGTCATTAAAACATACTTTTTTCTAATCCTCAAATTTTTCTTTTTTGTTTATCTAATTCCCAGATTAGGGATATTATGATTTTCAAAATCAATAACTGTATTAATTTTAAATTCAAACATAAGAAAACAAAGAAGGAATACAATTTCTTTTTCAATCTTAAATCGATAGTGAGAGTTGACTATAATCATCTTTCCAAATACCAGACACTATTGATTAGAAACACGAAAGATATGGAACTGTTCTCTTTCTTATTCTTTCTCCATTAATTTAACATGAAAGTGTTTTCGATTGATTTAACAATAAAGTCAAAGTAAGAATCAGTTTCACTAGTGACTCGGTAAAGAAACTTGTGGGATCAACTCGTTTAGTCGATACACTGAAACCAACAAAGTATATGCTAAATTCTTCCTTATAATCTAGGACATCTTTCTATCCTTCTGATGCAGGGAGATTTTCATCAGATATTCCAAGTATCTTGGATATGTTAAAATTTAGTTATTTTAGTAGCATAATATTTTTGTTAGTAGAGAATTATTATTTTTAGCAGTTTTATATTTTTAGGAAACTTTTTAGGTTTTAGATTCTATTATTTTATTTATTTAGAAGTTGTTATTAGAATTTGATTAGGTTTAGGAAAGTAGTATTTTATTTATTAGAAATTGTTATTTGAGTTTGACCAAGATTAGGAAACCCTAAGTCTATATAATGAGGGCTTAGAAGTTGTTTCAGTCATTCATTCAATCAATAAAATTCAGTATTTTAGTATTCTTGTTATCAATTTCGGTTCAATAGTCTTTAGACGGAGTTCTAAGGCTTTTATCAGTTTTTCCGCTGCGTCAGTTGGCATCAAGAGCAAGGTTTCTCCTGGCTTAATGGCAGAAGACGAAGTTAGATACACAAACCTCGACGGTGAACGAGGTAACAATGTCATGTGGGCAAAAATTGACGGTTTGAGTCATCAACTAACCCAAGTTATGGAGATGATTAACAACCTGAATGTCAATACAAACCCTAGGCAACCTATTAACAGAGAACGTGTTGAGGGATTCGCCCACAACCAAGCTGTTAATGGAAACGAAGGCAGAGAACAACCACTTCAACAATATGTTGGCAACCAAGAAAATAGAGGTAACTATTATCCTAACCAATTATATCCGCGTAGATATTATGATGAATACAAAATCAAGGAAGAAATACCACTCTTCAATGGTTATTTGTCGGTCGAAGGAGTTCCTTGATTGGCTACATGAGGTTGAGCGGCAAGTGAATATGTCATATACTGTTCCTGGTGAACAGATGGTAAACATTATTGCTTGTAGACTGAAAGGAAGTGCTGCTGTTTGGTGGGATCAGTTACAACGTCAAAGAGTGGGGCAAGGAAGGGCTCCAATCCAGAATTGGCCGTCTATGAAAGAAAACCTGAGAGAGAGGTTCTTACCACCAGATTATCAACAACACTTGTTTATGACTTACCAGAATTGTAGACAAGGATTGCGTTCGGTGGGTGAGTACTATGAGGAGTTTTCAAAACTGGCTCAAAGAAACAATATGGAGAACATTATAGAATATGAAGATGTTGTAGCAAATCGATTTTTAAGCGGATTAAAATTTAGTTTGCGAGAAAAAGTGGGGATAGTTACAGTATGGACTATTCAGGAGGCGTACAACTTGGCCCTAAAACTTGAAGCTGAGGAACGGGAATATAGGAAGTTTGGATTTCGGAGGGAAGAACAACCTCACTTAACTATTAAAAAGGTAAAAACGACTCCCTTAGAGAATATTGAACCACCACAAATTGTGAGCATAGAAAATTCAAGTAATATTACTCACAAATCAAAATCTAACATTATTGTGTTCACAAATAAATCTCCTGATATCAATTTACACGGTAAGGAATTTGTTTCTGAAGAAATTATTCAGAAAATTGAGTTACAGAAAGTGGTTCAACCAATCGAGTCAAAGAAAGTTGTTCAGGAAATTGAGACAACGGACGTTGTTCAAGAAGCTGAAACAAAGGAAGGTGAAAAACTTCGGAAGTCAAACATTAGTCTAATTGAAGTTCCTTCATACGATGATCCGTTCTCAGAATTTGGCGAATCTAAAATTGTTTCACGTGGATTGATAAGTTGTTTTATTAGAAAGTCTTCATCGAAGTTCGTAATTTTCAATCACTATACTCATGATCTATACAAGTTTATTTTTGGAGTGAAATGGGAGTTTGAATCACATCACAATTATAGTCCGCAAGTTTTCTGTGACTTAATAAAGTCTCCCATCCAATCTGATAGCTTGGTGATTCCCATGCACAATTCACGACAAAGTTTTCTCATGGGTGTACCATTCAAGACAACCTTCCAATCAATCAGTATCGAAGTTCGTAATTTTCAATCACTATACTCATGATCTATACAAGTTTATTTTTGGAGTGAAATGGGAGTTTGAATCACATCACAATTATAGTCCGCAAGTTTTCTGTGACTTAATAAAGTCTCCCGTCCAATCTGATAGCTTGGTGATTCCCATGCACAATTCACGACAAAGTTTTCTCATGGGTGTACCATTCAAGACAACCTTCCAATCAATCAGTAAACTCGAGGCGAGTTTCTTTGAAGTGGAGGAGACTGATGCAGGGAGATTTTCATCAGATATTCCAAGTATCTTGGATATGTTAAAATCTAGTTATTTTAGTAGCATAATATTTTTGTTAGTAGAGAATTATTATTTTTAGCAGTTTTATATTTTTAGGAAACTTTTTAGGTTTTAGATTCTAGTATTTTATTTATTTAGAAGTTGTTATTAGAATTTGATTAGGTTTAGGAAAGTAGTATTTTATTTATTAGAAATTGTTATTTGAGTTTGACCAAGATTAGGAAACCCTAAGTCTTTATAATGAGGGCTTAGAAGTTGTTTCAGTTATTCATTCAATCAATAAAATTCAGTATTTTAGTATTCTTGTTATCAATTTCGGTTCAATAGTCTTTAGACGGAGTTCTAAGGCTTTTATCAGTTTTTCCGCTGCGTCACCTTCTCAAAATATAATCACATTTCCAAATTCAAAATCAAAAACAAAAATTGTTCAAAAAAAAAATAAAGGTACAGAGGATGGACCATGCTCCAAAAGTTCTTAAATATTTACAACCACAGATGTTTTAGAATTAGAAAAACAAATTGGGCATGGGCCTTCTATCATACTCGAGATTTTTAGAGTTCATTATCCATTTATTGAAGGTTCTTAATAAATATCTTAAGAAGGTTATAGTGAGGACAAATGAAAAGTTAATTATATACTTTTATATCACTAAACACCCAAGCTATATAGGTTTTCTTAGCCTTTTGAATAAATTTTGAGTTATTAACATAAATATGAACTAATTTAGAGAGGAAGAACAATATCGAGCTCTAGATTAAGTAATTAATAATGAGATGAATCAACTCAATCAAGAGACTAACCATATGTGTTTCAATTCTAATTAACTTACTTATCATAAATCAATCAAAACAACAACAATATCTTTAATCATGAACACCATAAAATCAAATCTAAACTTTTAGAAACCCACACAAACATAGGGGGTAACTACGTTTCCTTCGAGGAAAATGGTTAAAGCAACCGGGGACAGTCGAGGATCCTTTGTCAAACCGGCTCATTCCATTGCACTGATCTAGAGCGTTTGTAGTGACTGGCGGGGGTCGAAGAAATAAACACACAAATTACAAGAACACAAGAATCAAGCACTTTACATATACTATCTATATGGCGTTCTTTTTCTTTTTGAGTTTAGAGCAAACTAATGGTGTGATAATGAAGGATTAATTCTACTTGGTTTTGTGTGGAGGGCATTGATAGCATTTGGTAAAGAGACCAAATGTATTGACTTGTTGTATGAAATTGAGCATACTTGCCCACCCTCCAAACCCAAACCCTACCACCAGTACCCAACCCACAACAAATATATTCATGGAGAATAATCCTGCCCATCCTCCTAAAAATGATGGTGGTCTTTCTACTGCATTCTGCAACCAAAATCCAAAACAACAAGAGAAAAAAACTCAATATTCCCTCTTAAAAGTACGAAGTTAATTTTAGTTGAGTTGTAACATATCTGTCTTGCTACTAGAAAAACTAGGGTTCAAATTTTACGGTATAAAAACAAAAAAGAATTTAAATTTCTTTATTGTGATCTTGACTACAAACTTGTATGACTTTCAAGGAAATAAAGCAAAATACAAAGAATTTTAACATTAATAAGAGCATTAATCAATAAATTTTCTTATTTTGTGCGAATAGAAAATTATTTGTTCCGAAAAATACCTCTCTTGCAGTTGGTGTAGCAAATGTTAGCATATGAGCTAAAGCAGGAATTATGTAAACTGTGAAGCTAACCAGTAGAGCTCCAACAGCAGAGTTAATAGGTCCAAAGAAGGGAAATATTATAGCCAAAAACCATATTGGTATCACGACGGGCAATCTAGCTATAGCTTTCTTGAATACGCTTTTGACCTCGTGCACTCCTATAAATTTCTCCCAGACAAAGTACAAGGGAGTACAAGCAAACCCAAACGTTATAAACTGCATCAGAGATCGAAGATAAAGTTTTATTAGTATTAATTTCAATAAATGTATAAAATGGTCTAAATAAACAAAAATAACATTTTAACCTAAAACAAGAAACCTTGTTTTATTAGAATAGGCAAAATTTATGTCCAAATTTACAAGGAAAGTGAAATTTAATACCTGATGAATGAGCATGAGAATAACAGCAGAATCTCTAAATCCAGACTTTGGGAGCAATGCGAAGGCATTGGAATGATTTAAGAGCAAATCCCCAAAAGCCCAATAAACAGAAATTGCCGACGGTAGCGTAAGTGTTAGCACATAAAGTGTTGCTATTAAGTAAATCATCTTGAACTTTTGTGGCTTCCACATTGCATGCATTATTTCTCTACAATTATCAAATCCCAATCTTAATCAAAATTAACTCATAAGATTTAATATATTAAAATAACTTATACTTTTTTTTTGTTCACTGCTATTTGGTCTAGTGGTTGGACACTCCTCCGTGACCTCGAAATTCTAAGTTCAATTCTCAGTGGATCGTTACAACTTACAATCAATGAGTTATAGATCCTAGGACAAATTTTATAGGGCCTGCCTCCCTTCAAATGTACTAGAAATTAACTTTCAGTCTCTTCAAGAAAAAGCAATGATTCGAGTCTTACACAGTAACGGCATGCCCACCAAAGGTGTATAAAATATTGGTTGCTCCAGTAAAATATAGAACTAATCTTGCTGGACCTGAATGTTTCACTCCTTCGACCTTAAAAAAAAATAAAAATAAAAATTATTTAAATTAAGTTAAATTGAAGTTAAAATTAAAAAATAAATAAAAGAAAGTGAGAATACCTACCTGTCCATGAAGTAAGGAAGCAATGGTGAGATACCAAGAAGTATAAGTAGTCATAAGAAGGCCTAAGAATGACCAAACTCTGTAATTATGGAATGATGGTATGAACACTGTCACTGCACAACATGCTCCAAATATGTATGTCCATGTTCTCTTGTCCAAATTGTCGTTTATGTAGTATATGTTACTGCATATATATACATTATTAGCAAATTAAATGAATTTCTTCCGAGATTATTACAAGTATGTCGTTGTACAATTTATTTTCCTGTCAGAGTCTTCAGCCCTCTATACATTCTGAGGGATACAGAAAGCTCTTTAGGATCAAAAGCAATAACATTTGGATACACATATAGCTTATATTATGAATTTTTTTAATTTTACACATCAACACCAAAAGGTTTCGCCAAATGCCCAAATCTTAACGACTAGGCTAAGGCAAGGTTGGTGTAGAGAAAATTGAACGGAAGGAATGTTTTGTTATTATCCATTTGTATGAGGAAAGGGTTGCGGGTTGGGCAAAACTCAAAATACCACAACTTACGGACCCTACTCTCATGTGACGGATGTAAGTGTACAGATTGGGTGTTTCATTCGGACAAAAAAAAATCGAGCGAAAAGAAATGGATAAATGTACCTGGCACAAGCAATAAGTTGAATTACAGATCCAAAGAGAAGGAAGGTGCAATTAAAAAACAATCCGACATTCCTCCAATGTTTCCCCAACAACCCATCAAGAACTTCAAACCACTGCACATAAATAGATAGGTTTCAATTATTTCAACAAGGAATTTTAATACAAGAAATGGGATTCTGCCCGACCCGTCTCCTTCTTGAATCCTGGCTGGGTGACATGGCCGGACGATATTTCATATTTAGATAGAAACTTTCGCTCTCTAAATCTTGTCATACCACGTTACCCTGTCACGATTCAGTCGGGAGACGGGTCCGGCATTTTATCAAGGGTTGCATTAGTATATATTAATGAGTAGAAATGGGTACCTGAATAACATGATTTCTGAAATCAACCTTCTCTCTTTCTTTTCTAGTACGGTATTCAACATAGAGAATACTAATAAGGTAAGCAGTCCAACTCCCCATCAACCCATAAAACAGCTGAAATACTATCCCGGAGACCATCCCTAATTGTGAAAATGAGTAGGGCAATGTCAATAGTACTTGTGCTACCTACATAAATCAATCACATCATTCATTCACCAAAATCAATTTTACATCAAAATGATATAAAAACACACCATAAGTTAAAAATAAAATAAATGCATGCCTGGTTCGAAGCACAACTAAACCAAGCATCGTAAACAGAACCACCCTGCCAAAAAAATTTAGATAACTTATTTTTAGCCGCTCCGCCATCTCCACCACCATTTGAAATATCTTCCTCTCGTTCCATCTCTACGTAGTTTCCAGCTACAATCGTCTCAACCTTTTCAGACGCCATTGTTATGTATTGTAAACTAAGAAAAGAGGAGGAGGAGGAGATGGTGGTGGTGGTGGTAGTGGTGGTGGAAAATGGTAGTGTGGTGGAGAGGAGGAAGGTATGGAGGTGGTTATGTTTATATTTTGAACTTGTAAGTGGGAGTAGGAGTACAATTTGTAACTTTTGTAAGTAGATATCTTCTTCTTTTTTCTTTTTAGGGTGATGGAGGGTGGGTTTATTGGGACCTAACTCTCATGCAAATGCACGAGGGCTCGACCCCACTACACATGATCCCTACACTTTATGTTTCCCAAATCCAATAATGATAATCATTTTTATCATAATCTTACATATTTTAAAGGTTCTAAGTACAAAAAATAATTTTTTTCCTTGTGTGTGTTGGTGTGTACGAGTAGTTTATATAAGCCTTCAAATGGTCCCCCATTTAAAGAAGAAAATCGAAAAAATAAAAATAAAAAATTGAACTCTCTCTGCTTTATTGATAGAAACATGTACATGTACTAATGCAATGTGGTCTAGCGATACAAAGCATCCTTTAGAGAGAGATTGGAGAGTGAATGGTCCATCGATCAAAGTGTTTAGGATATAGATTGATTAACTACTAATAATTCATCGTTGGGTTCTGCTAAATCGGTACCAAAGAACACATGGTACTGGTTCATCTAGCCAAACACTTTCAGTCTTTCGTTTTCAATTGCTAGTATGTCACGTCAGAGTAGGGAAACTGTATCAGATTTTCTCCCCAAGTTTATCGTTTGCCAAAAAAAAGATACACGTGAAGAAAAAAGTGAATTGAAAAAGGAAAAGGAAAAGTCTATATCCCTCATTCCAATTCCTACTTTGCATCTTTTTAGGGTTTTGAATTGGGAAAAGTTTGAAAGAGTGAAGTTGAGATAGGGAAATGGAGTGAATGATTGTAAGGAGGTGGACTTATTGCTTCACATAATTAGACTCATACTTTCGGCCAAACTGGTCTTACAAGAAGCTATTACTACTCTCTCACTCTTCTCTTATTTCAACTTCTTTTTCTTCACTTTAAAAGTGTGTTTACTTTTTTTTTTTTTTTTTTTTTTTTTTTTGCTTTTTTAAAAGTCAGTTACCTTATGAAAGATATTGGGAGATATTCACATTGCCAGTAGTTGTGTGCTGCCCCTATCATTTCTTTTTTCTCTTTGTTGTTGATAGTTCTGGTTTCGATCTTTCTCACGAAAAAATTAACAAAAGATTTAATTCTGATACGTTCAAAAAAAACATACTCAAATACAAAGAGAATAAAAAAATTATGCAATTAAGCGCTAAACTGATTAGAAAAAATCGCGTCCAATTCATTGTGTGATGTTTTTACTTGAGAGAGATTGAGATTTTACTTGAGAGATATTGAGATTTTAAGATATATTGAAACAATTGTGTAATTCTTTTTTAGGTTATTTTTTATTGGCGGAGAAATTATGATCAGTTTTCCAGATGACTCTCTAAGTTAGCGAATGTCGAGATGATCCCCTTTTAAAATTTTCCGTGCACTTGACCATTTAGTTATAATTCGGATGAGTTGTTGAAGCTAAAACCGATGTGCAAGGAGGAGATTATTAGGATAATTCGACATCAGTTGTAACGGGAACAAGTTATATGTTTATAAGTATGAAAAAAAAAACCTCACTTCTTGAGCTATTTTTTGTGCGAGAGAGGCCCGAGATCACCCTAACAAGTTTTGCCCTCGAATAAATTTTAGTTTGTAAATATATGCAGAAATGAACAATATACTTGACCTAAAAAACAGTGAATCTCTTAGCTATGGAGTCCTTAAGCCATATTAAGCTTTTATAAAGGAACCAGAAACAATAACTTCAAGCAAGCCATCAACCAAAACTACAAAATCAAAAAGAATTCCTTCATTTCACTGAAACTCAGGACATACCAGAAGAAGAGTAACAACTAATATACGACATTAAAGCTCTAACTTCTGCTACACCAAAACCCGAATACAGAATCATCACAGTTTGGACTTTCAGTTGCAGGTAGAAATTAATCATAAGTTCCTGATCCAAGTTCACGACCATTGATGTGGACGTAATCCTAATGACAGATAAAGCCCAATTGGAACATAAAACCGAACGAGTGTAGAAGGGTATTACATTTGAACTTTTCCTACAACGTTAAATGATTCCAAGAGTTTAATTGCACAACCCTGGATCACGTAAATTAAATGCCGCATATGAGATAAAACGAAACTGGAAACTAACACATAGATGCAAGTTTTTCTACATCGCTCACGAGAGTGTCCGGAGCCTGGGCAATAGGTGGGTGTTGAAGCTTAGTAAGTGTCGAGGCCTTTTGGTGAGCGGGGACAATATCAATAACTGCTAAGGCTTGGGGTGTCACAAATCCTTATGCACCTCATTGTCTGAATCTGAACAATCTGACTATATTGATCAAAATCAACCCAAATCAGTCATATAGACGAGTCAGACTGAAACAAACATTCTGGAATCTGATTCAAGTTAATCTCAAAGACTCAAAACTCAAGTCAGATTTCAGATCTGACTTAGAAACTCACACTAAAGACTCACAAGTGACAAAACATAAGCCAGTTCATTCGTTAGAAGCTATGAAGATGATATTAAAGAGTACGGATTAGATACGGCCCGCCACTTAAGTATTAGACTAATAGGAAACCGACTAACAGAAAAAGATTGTCATATGATACACCTGCGTCCAGAATAATGAAATGCAACTATTTCCATTCAAGGAATTTTAATTTACATGTGTATACACGTACCTTTTCTTTACGTACATGAATTGCATTATATGAACTTTTTTTGTTTCTTCATTACTGTTGATGTTGGCTACTCTTCTTCTCTCTATTATAAGCTTTGAGAAGATCAAGACCGAGGAAGATGTTGAGTAGGTTCATTCCAGCCATTCCGAGAAGGGCAAGTGGAAGTTCTATGCCTTTTTCGAACTTGTTAGCGTCTATGATGAGTTTGATAGTGATGAGAATGTGAGACCCAAACCTTGCTAAGAAGAATGTCACCCAACTCAGAACCCATTCTATCTTCACTATTTGACTCTTGGAGTCACGTAATCCTGCCATCCTTCTCAACTTCCTCACGTGCAGAAAGATTGAGTGCAACTGAGTGTTTATTCAAGCAACCATTAATAATTAATCACCATAAATACATAAATACCTGTATAAATTTATATATATATATATATATATATATATATATATATATATATATATATAGTATTGTGCATATATGATATTCTGATATACATACACAGACACCAGGTTGGGATTTGTTTACACAGTTACCCGCATATGGAAACAGGTGAAAATGATTTTTTAGGATGATTTCTCATGAAGTAGTTTAGCCATAATAAAACCAGATTATTCATTTAGCCAAGACAAGATGATTGAAATTAACCATTCTAAGGGAATTCGTCTTTTTTTACTGTTAAAGATTCATTCAACTTCTGAGAGCGATAAAAGTTCTAGAAGATCTAATTTTTTGAATGATGAATCACAACACGACGAGTTAACCTCGGCAGATGTGAGTCATATGGCACGATTAACTGTGGCATACTGGCGTGCGTGAAGTAGAACAGATCCTGACCCATATAAGAACGAGATAAAGATGAAAGACAACAGCCCTACCAGAAGCAAGCAACAGTGTCAACTAGTTGTTATATGAGATATTAAAGCTACTGCTATGTCATAGTTCCGCCACAGCTACAAGACAAATCATTTAAGTGAAACCAATGGACCTTTCTAGCTAGGAACCATCAAAGCCTACAATCATTCGCAGACCTCTAGTTTCATTACTGAATTATTTCAAGTGTTAGACAAACCAGAATAGTAGATCATTTGCAACTCATCAAGGTTGATTATTATGCTCAAGCTAATGGATGTATGTAACCCAATTACGTTTTCAATCTTATGATTTTCCATAACTAAAGATCATGGGAAGCAAGAATTCGTATTTGGATAGATTGAGGGACAATAAAAACTTCAGAAAGGCATACCTCACAGATGAGGGTAAGAATAAGATAGTTGATGGTCACGTTCCGATAGAGTGCGAGTGTGAAACAAACCAAGAGAATCAAGTGGTGGACAAGAATAGAAGGAATCAAACCACTGTAGAGACGATAACGAAGCATATCCCATTGATCATATGCAAAGTAACCACAAGAGATGCACAGTGCAGGGTATGATCCAATCCATGTGCCGCCAAACAACTGGGAGTGCTCAAAAACCTCCCCCAGATTCTTTGTTCCCAACTGGTTAAGTAGAATGAGAATCACTGTGCATTCAATGAAATATAAGGCCAAGTTACTCTCTACTTCGCAAGAAATAAGATAGAAAAAGTATTCATACACGGCATGGTCTTAATTAATAGGTTTACTGAAATGATGTCATGCCCATCTAAATACTAGCATATTGCCCCTGATTTAAGCACCACCGAGGAGGCCAGGACCAGGGTTCCACATTGTACAAGGTTTTTCCTTGGCATGGGTTTGCCCTAGACCACCACAGGCTTCTCTACCTGACCGATCTAGGTTCCAAATGCACCTCAAAGGCGTACCCAACTAGGATATGTTATAACCAAGGTTTTCTTAAACAACGTGGGACCAGGTGCCTTGTACATGAAACTTCCATTTCACATCACCAAATTAACATACTAGTACATGAAACATGGAAATGCAAAAAAGTAGTTATTAGTTTCGTAGTCCATGCAAGCGAATGCATGCATCTCAAAAATAATAAGTACACTAGTAAAGCTAATAACTTTGTTTCTGTGAGAATAGTCCCGCATGAGAGAAGGGCAATCTAGCAACCAAGAATATAATGTCTAGGTCCCAGGGTCGTGGCTACCAAATTAGGGCCCTGTGCCAAACTTTAATCGGGGCCCTTTTATACAAGCAAAGCAAAATAAATTTTTGCATGCGAAATATAAACACAATTTTTTTATAATTTTCCTGTATAAATTATATAAAATCTTTGACAAATCTAAACCAATAAATTGTGTTGCTCTATCATGCGCCTAATAATCAATTAAAGCTTCCCGGTCTCGGTATAGGTTTTTATTCGAAATCACAGCTCCGACTTTGTCTTTTTACATGATCCAAAATCAAAGTTTCAAGAGATAGATTACATTACAGAGAGAGAGAAATAGCAAAAAAAATATTTCTTGAAGAGCCAGTGATAGACATTTGTCTGAAAGAAATTGGATTTGTAGAGAGCGAAGAGACGCGGTATCGAAGTCCTTAATGTATTACAGGCTATGCAAATATACAATATGTTATTTGATTATCAAAGTCATAAGATTTGCGGAGAATGAGGAGACGTGATTTGGAAGGTCTTAAGTATTATATGCTTGCAAATACTACAATAAGTTATTTGATTATTAAAATCATAGTTAATTAAAACAAGAAAAGAAAGATAGCATGCATAGAGGGTAAACTCGGAAAAGATTGGGTAGTCTTAAAAGTGCCCCTCAAAATCTCACCGAAAACTAGGAAAAACACCATGTGTGGGGTTTGATTCCACACATGTTACAATAACTCCAAACAGCTTACCAACGAGCTATTACACCTTTAATGTTTTACTCTCACGCGCTTACTATTAATCGTATATTTAGACTAAAATTAACAGACTCCCAAAAGAATGGGCCCCTTGTGGTGGGGGGGCCTGTGCGGGCGCACGGCCCGCACACCCCCATCCACGGGCCTGCTAGGTCCTCTCCAATCATTGCCAATTGGTTTTGAGTTGGATTACCACAAACTTAACATGATATCAGAGCTAAGCCCACACGTGAAAGGCTTAAAAGCCACACGTGCTCCACATCGCCCGAAAAGGAAAAAACATGTGTTAGGCTCAAAGAACGCCACACGTGAGGGGGTGTGGGAGAATAGTCCCACATGGGAGAAGGCCAATCTGGCTACCAAGAATATAATGTCTAGGTCTTCTCAACTCATTGTCAATTCGTTTTGAGTTGGAAGACTACAAACTTAACAGCTTCTATATACTCGATAATCTACTTTAAAGAAAGATCTAGGTATTTGTTTCTCTAAACGGAAACATATAAAAGTGCATGTGGAGGAGAGTGTCATATCCACAGTGACTCTAGGAAGAATGTGAAATATTGTAGGAGAAATCTTAATATCATCTTCAATATCAAGGTTTTAAAAATATCATACGCATCGAGGCGTGCATCGAGGCGAGGCGGCCCCGAGGCGCCTCAAGGCATACGTTTTTTTAGGTCAGAAAAAAAAAACATTATTTTTAGTCATCTTCTTCTACTTTTCTTGTTGGTTGATGGCTTGCTGCTACAAGTCTCTATCTCTTCTTCTTTTTGGCAAGTGTTTCTTTCTCTATAATTTTGAGCCTCTGGCTTCTTTTACTTTTACTGCTGCTAGCCTGCTATATGTATCATCTTCTATCTCTTCTTCTAGTTTTACTGCCACTAGCCTGCTACATATACCAATTCTCTGTCTAGTTTTTAATTGTTTGCTTCTTGTTCTTCTTTTACTTTTCCTATTGCATATTAAAGGAATTGTTTCTCTCTACTTCTTTGTTTAGTTTTACTATTTTCAAGTTCGAATATATTTTATGGTATTTAAGTACAAAATCTTGTTATGATATAATTTTACATAGTTGATGTCATTATCTTTAGCAATTTTTTCATCGTATTTCACGCATCGAGGCGTGCCTTGAGGCACTGCCTCGCCTTGTGAGAGCAAACCGCGTCGAGACGTAAAATCGTATTTTTAAACCTTGTTCAATATTCTAATTAGCTTATTTTAGCTCTAATATGGTTCAAGTGAGTCGCAAGCAGAGTGAGTCGTTATCATTGTGTCACCTCACGCAGTCATAAATTCTTTGCGCTCCAGAATAACCCTACAACTAAAGTGATAGTAAGACTGACAATACATGTTCTCCATTTATGATGCCTCCGTCGATTCGATTCCATATTCACCCTCATTTCCCTCTCAGTCCACTAAAAACCCCGCCAAAGTTTGCAAGTAAGACCTAGGTTCTAGGATTTTAATTTCAGTTAACATCTCATCAAAATTGATGAATCTCCATTAACATCTTCAAAAGAAAATATGTTTCTATCAGTTATCCATGTTTCCCCATCATGAGTGGTATGTTACTCTAGGGTTGAACTATTAGAAGACAGTACATTAACCCTCCGTTAATAATTTAAGCTTACACATTCCCATTACCTTGCTAATAATATCGAGACAAAGTATAAGCCTACCGGCATTGTGCCGTTAAAGAGATCGAAAAGAGTCAGACCAAAACCTAGCCGACCGAAAGCAATAGAACGGTCTTTCAACTTGTTCCAAATTACCCACATTGGTGACCTGGCTGTCCAATTGGTGTCTCTCCGGCCAAAACAAGCACCAAAACAATTAAAGGGACAACTATGAACTCTCATCATTTTGACCCTTTACTTGAACTCCTAGTACCAATTTTTAAATTCCCTACAAACTCTCGAGACTGATATATGTATCTGTATATATACCAATTTTAGAAACCCTAGGTTTTGTTCCATGTTTTAGAGCTCTCAAACTCATAACCAGAAAAAGGAATTGCATCAAACACTTCAAGAATAATGAAATTAACATTCAGAGAAAAGAAAAATCAACATAGAAACCAATGAGAGAGAGAGAGAGAGTTATAACCTGAGAAAGAAGAAATGGAAGAATGAAGAAGAGAGACGGTGGTATTGACAAAAAGAGCATCTTGAGAGAGGGTAAGACGGGTTACCCAATTTGCAGTTTGAAAGAAGAAACAACCAGCAACTATCCAAAGAAGTTGTACTCTCTTATTGAACACAATCTCAATTACTATAGAAATGAACCAGAGAATCAATGTTACCAGGAAGAAAATCCCAGTGTTATTGTTCTTGAACAGATTCTGATTCTGGGTTCTCTCTCTTGCCATTTCTTCTTCTGTTCTCTCCTCAATGGCTTCTCTTTACTTGAGTCATCTCATCCAACTACCCACTGCTCTATTCTATATACTCATAAATAGAGAGGACAAAACTGACGACAAGAGCCGAGGGGGAATTAATGGATGACAAAAGAAATGGAAGCGAGAAAGTTATATGGAAGAGAGTTTTGTTGTCCGTTAGGTGGAACAAGAAGTCTCCAAGCCAGAAAGCAGATAGCATCCCTTTGGCATCTATAAGACTAACCATCTTCAACTTCGAGGTTTATGAGTCCAATATCCTTAGTTAAAATGGATTGGTCAACAATTCGTTGTCCGTCCAATGGGTTGACATAAACTTCAAAATTTTAAAGGTCCCAATTTCGATTCCCAAAAGAGGTGGGTTTTATGATTTATTGAACTTGAGTTATTAAGGTATAAATAATGTTTTTGGACTTTAGGTCATAGTTTTTTTTTTTTTGAATTATTCAGCGTGTGCCTCGAACCCTTGACCTCTAGGTGGAAGATTATACCTCTTACCACTCCAACCAAGGGTTGTTGGCACTTTAGGTCATAGTTTAGTTTAGCTATAGGGTCGTTCTTTGTAAGAGTTTGAATCGATAGTTATCGTTCTTATCACATTTTTTATGTATCAATGTCATTGTAATGTCGATCGTAGATCGTAGTCAATTTCCAAAAAAAAAAAAAATGGATTGATACCAATACCACCTCTTAAGTCCATGGGTATTGGGATTGCATCATCGTGAAAGCAGTTATCTAGCATGTAATTTAGGTATTAAAATATGGCAAGTGTTTGGACATATAATTTTAGTTGGGACATATAAGACTCGGTTAATCAGATTTAACTTAAAAGAAATTTTATTATTGAGTCAAATCTCCATCGTCTAATGATTTCTTTCTAAATTTGGGTGGGGATTTCTCCCCTTTCAGACAAAAGGTGTGGACGAAGGGAAACCCTCGAATGAGTTTAACGAGGGAGAAAGAAAAAGAGAGATTAGGATAGCGAGAGAGAAAGGGAAACTGGGAGACAATTTGAGGAGATGTAGAGGAGAGGAGAGAACCTGACAAAAAATTGATGGTGGTGGTTTAAAGTGGTTGTGACCAAGGTGGCGGTGTTGGTAAAAAAATATTAGAATGTTAAAAACAAGGTTTAATTCCTTTAGGCCCCCAATTTGTGACCAATTGGTCGTTTTGCCTTCAAGAGCAAAAAGCTTTTGTCTTTTTTTCGAAATTATCCTTACAACACTTATATAATTATTATTTTTCCACATCATATTTCTTATCATGCTCACTTCACTCTCTCACTCCACCACTTCATCCCTCCTCTTTACTAATATGGTCGGACGTAGAAAGTTACGATCGACGACTTTCGGTTGGCGACATCCAGGAAAAAAATCTCTCATTTTCTTCCTATTCTCACCAACATTATCATTATCTTTCCTCTCTTCCTCTCTCTCTCTCTCTTTTTCCGCCTCACTCTCCATCTCTCTCTTCTGACGAAGGGAAGAATCTTGTTAGCCGATAAAAGTTCCGTCTGCATTTGGAGTTCCTCAATCTAGACAAGACAAAATTATTTCTGGCGAAGAGGAGAATCCGCTTCGCCATAACAGGGGGGAGATAAATAAGAAGAAAGATGATGACGGCGGTGGTGGTGGTGGTGGTGGTGATGGTGATGGTTGCGGGAGATGAAGAAGATTTCTTTTTGTTTTTATGAAGTTCGTTGGCAAAAAATCATAGCCTGACGAATTTGTTCCGCTGACCTTCTTGGTGAAGGAGAAGAGGTGGAGAGAGTGAGAGAATGAAGCGGAAGCGAAACAGAAATATGATGTGGATATAGAAAGAAAAATTATTTAAAGAAACAACGTAAGTTTCTTGGAAGGCGATCTCTTTTCCTTTAGAGGCAAAATCAAAGTGCGACACTTATTGGGACCAATCAAGGATAAGAGGTAGAGAGAGTGAGAGAATGAAGTGGGAGCGAAACAGAAATATGATGTAGATATAGAAAGAAAAATTATTGAAAGAAACAACATAAGTTTCGAAGAAGGCGATCTTTTTTTCCTTTAGAGGCTAAATCAAAGTGTGACACTTAATGGGGCCATTAGTCACATATAAAGGACCAAAAGAATTAACCCTAAAACGGGTATTAATTTTTTAACTTATATAAAATCCCTGTAAGTAATTAACCAAGTCTTGTATGCCGCCCCACGACCAACCCTAACCAAAGTTATAGCCTCAAAATACCAACCTAAAATAAAGATAGATGGGGTAGGAGCCAAAATCGCCTCCTCCATTCTCTCCCAACCGCCTCCTCAATCATCTCCAAACCAGTTTCCTAGATCTTGAATTATTCCGGAGGAGGGTTTCTTTCTCCGGAATTTCCTCTTGTTATGTATATATTTTTCTTTTGATCTACAGTAATCTTTTAGAAGTAGAGATTCGATTTTATGTTCTAGATTTGAGAGATTTTCCAAAAAACAGGAATGAACGAGAGGAAACATTAAGGCATTTTCCATATTCAAATTTCTTTCTCTTCCTCATTGATATGGTTTCTGTATCTTGACGATAAAAAGAAAATATCAATGGAGGAGGAAAGATTATACATAAACAACAAAAAGATAAAGTTATGAAATCACTTAACCTTCGTCTTCGAAATGAAGTATAATAATCCGTCTCCGAGAAACTTGGTTGTGCTTTTGATGAAACCGTAATTCTTCTCTACTTGGTCCATCTTGATTACATATAATTAAGTATTATAATTCACGACTTTTAGGGCCTCCTTCGTGATCTGTAAGATCTTTTATTTGTGACCTTTAGGGTCTTTTTATTTTATTTTTGCAATCTTGTACTTCCTTTCCCTTCATGTTGTCTTTACTTGTGTAAGTTTCATTTTGTTATTTGTAGTAAATCCATGTTGTACTCAAAGGAGTCAAAATCATCAACACCATGTAATTTGTTGGAATGTATTCCTTCTATGAATGATATTCTGGTTTATTTCAAAAAAAAAAGATAGATAGGGTTTAAGGCCCTTGGAATAGCAGTGGTTTCTAAGAGCCCGAGACATTAATAAGTATTGGTATAGGGCTTATTCAATTAATAAATCTTGATTTATCTTCATAATAACTCTTCTCATGTCTCTAAAAAAAACTCTTCTCGTGCCTTGTAAGCATGTAAAAAATACTAATTGTTGTAAAGCAATCCCACATTAGTGGTGAAACGGAGTGTGGTGCTCCTCATAAGAGGTTATGCACCCTTCGCTAGTGAGGCCTTTTAAAACCGCGAGGCTCAGGTGTGCCAAAGCGGACAGTATCACTAGCAGCCCAGAAGGCTGGTCTGCACCATCTTATAACACGTTATCAGCACGATTCGCTCTACTATGATGTGGTCTTGGGAGGGTGTGTTGTAAGTCAATCCCACCTTGGTGGTGAGATGGAGTGCGGTGCTCCTCTTAAGAGGTTAAGCACCCTTCCCTAGTGAGACATTTTTAAGCCATGAGGTCCAAGTGTGCCAAAGCGGACAGTATCACTAGCAGTCCAGAAGGCTCGTCCGCACCATCCTATAACACTAACTTCATTGTCCATCTTCTTTAACTTAGGCTGGTGTGCCTCTCTCAAATGATAGCCCCTTAGATCTCAAACTCATAACCAGAAAAAGGAATTGCATCGAACACTTCAAGAATAATGAAATTAACATTCAGAGAAAAAAAATCAACATAGAAACCGATGAGAGAGAGAGAGCGAGAGGGTTATAACCTGAGAAAGAAGAAATGGAAGAATGAAGAAGAGAGACGGTGGTATTGACAAAAAGAGCATCTTGAGAGAGGGTAAGACGGATTAGCCAATTTGCAGTTTGAAAGAAGAAACAACCAGCAACTATCCAAAGAAGTTGTACTCTCTTATTGAACACAATCTCAAATACTATAGAAATGAACCAGAGAATCAATGTTACCAGGAAGAAAATCCCTGTGTTATTGTTCTTGCCCAGATTCTGATTCTGGGTTCCCTCTCTTGCCATTTCTTTTGTTCTCTCCTCAAATGGCTTCTCTTTACTTGAGTCATCTCATCCAAGATCCAACTACACACTGTGCTTAGCTCTTCGGGCCGGCCCCGGTTGGGTCCAGGAACGGACCGGTCCGTACAGACCCGGCACGTCCCGGAAAACGTGTCAGGTTAATCCAGTTTCTCTTGGGCCTCTGTTTTGAATCCGACAGGCGAGGAGAGGACTGCCTCGGCATACATTCGGATTAGGCTGGTCCGTCTTACTTGAAGTCCATCAAGACTCAAGAGAGAGAAAGAGAATAGACTCGAAAACAGGGATTGTTTTGAATCCGACAGGCGAGGACGGGCCCGGCAGAAACCCGGATTAGGCCTCGTCCGTCTTTGTTAAAGTCCATCAAGACTCGAGAGAGAGAGAAAGAGATTTGACTCAAAAATACTGATTACACATTTCAGTATGTTTGATTTCACTCAAGAAAATAGTTAATAAAAGATATTATATGGTCATTGTTGACATGTCCCAATGACATCCATCTTGTTTTGACATTTCAAGTTATGGACTAAACGTGCATTAGAAAAAGGTTCAACAGAGTGCGTGGAGTCTCACGACAACTACTTCCAATTTGATAGTTTTTCTTTTTTTGTTGGGAATCCAATTTGATAGTTGCGGATTGAAATACGCTAAATATGTCATTTAGTTCTGGACCTACAACAAGTTGGCCACTACTATAGAAAGGTCTAGGTCTAGACCAAACTCTTTGTAAGGTGTGTATAGTAAAGTGAAATCACTTTTTCTATAACATTCTATGATTCTATCCGGACAAATACTACTACGGGATTCGACTGAAAAATGAGTCGAGAGTCATATTTCTTTATTCTTTATAAAAACGACGGGGGGACTTCCCCGTGTACCCCATGGCATACTCCATTGGTGAAGTAGCTAACGAAACAAGGGGGTATTTAGTCTTTTTTTAGTGTTTTAAGATTAAAACACCCCTTGTACGCAGGGGCGGAGCTAGGGGGTGGCCGGGGAGGGTAATGGCCCTCCCTGGAATTTGACTTCTAATAGTAATTTTGACTCCCACAAATTTTTTATGTATGATCTCTTCTATTAGATATCATCTTTGCCCTCCCTCACACTATTTTCTGGTTCCGCCCCTGCTTGTACGGTTGTACCTATGAGAGGGAGTACATCATGGAGTGAACGGGGAGTCCCCCTATCACCTCTCTATTCTTTATGTGTTCATTTCTCCTCAATTATTCATATTCACAGTGTAACTAGCTTGCTGTGCATTTGAGTATGAGAAAGAAGTCCACAAGGCATAGGAGCTGTTATATTTTTCTAGATTCAATAGTAAAATTAGCCTCCAGATTTTAGTTGATTGAAGAATATTATCGTCTAGTCTAAGTAATACGTCGGCTAATTTAGGTTGAGTTCAGACAAATTTGAGTCGTATAGAAAAATAAGTTCAACTGCAAACACAATATGTGAATGGAAAATACTATTATTGTTTCTAATTAATAAAAACAAGTTGAACTCACTTTTGAAAGATGGGTTGTGATTGAATGAGCTCGAGCTCATACCCTGGGGTGTGAGCTCGAGCTTGCCACCGTTAGATAGGTAGGATCAAAATCACAATCCACGCGCACAACTAGTTTCTCCCTAATTTTAGGGACCAACTATTACCAACACAGAATATGACCATTTAAATGCATTTAATTACAAAACTAGCCCTTGCCACTACTTCTTGACAATACCGAACCTACTTCAAAATGAACCAAGGCTTCCTCCACCAACTCATGCCATTTTTCACTAACATCCCTTCACCGAGTTATTTGTCTCACCATCCACCATGACCATCATATATTGTTAAGAATGCATAGACTTTGACTAAAATTTAATTGATCCATTTATTTCGTAGTTGTTATAGGAAAACGATTTTAGTTTTAGTTGACGTTCTTCTCCATACGGGTACGAACCATCTCCGACCACCTCCTCCGACCTTCATTTTTTTTTTCAAATTTCTCTCTCGGTTTTCTTCTCCCGATCACCATCTCCGGTCACCACCTCCGACCACCATCACCATCATTTGCCTCTCTCTCTCTTTTAATGAATCGTAATCCTCAAGGAGGGAGTCGAAAACCATCCTCAAGGTTTCAGACTTTGTGGTCGGCCGACCACGCAATGCTTCATGGTCAAACGACCACAAAAGGTTTGTGGTTGGTTGGCCACGAAACCCTCGTGGATTAATCCTCCTTAATCAATCTTTCCTCTTCTGAGGATTTCGTGGGCGACCATACACAACTCTTTTGTGTTCGACCGACCACAGATTGAAATCTAGAGTAGATTTTTCGAAACCCTCTTTGAGGATTAGGGTTCACTGACAGAGAATGAAAGAGATACAGGCAAATAGAGGAAGAAAGAGAAAGAGAGCGAGGGAGACGAACACATAAAGAGGAATAAGAAAAAGGGAGACACCGCGCGAGAGAGAGTCAAATGATGGTGATGGTAGACGGAAGAGGTGGCATGAGAAGAAATTGTCAACTAAAACAGTTTCCCTATAACAATTAAAAAATAAATTGGTCAATTTTTTGTTGACCAAATTTTTGACGAAATCTATGCATTCCGAAAAATATAGGATGGTCATGGTGAGACAAATAACTCAGTGAATATTTTCGTGAAAGATACCATGACTTCATGGAGGAAGCCTTAGTTCATTGTAAAATAGGTTCAGTATTGTAAAGGGGTATTGGCAAGGGCAAGTTCTGTAATTAAATACATTTAAATGGTCATTTTTTTATGTTGGTGATAGTTGGTCCGTAAAATTAGAGAGAAGCTACTGTGCACGTGGGGTCCAATCTTGATCCTTCCCTATCTAACGGTGGCAAGCTCGAGCTCACACCTCACGGTGTGAGCTCGAGCTCATTCAATCACGGCCCTTGAAAGATTTAGGTTTTGGAAGAGGAAAACCATATATCTCCATATTTATTTATACTAGAAGAGAATTACAATGGATGAAAATAAATAACGTAAATATAGAAATAATTTTAATTCTAGTGCATCTATATCTTAGAGATATATATGAGAATATTTCCTTTGAACTTCTTGGGTAGGAATATTTGACTTAAATACTTCTTTTACCCTTATTAACTTTATCGGTGCTTTGAAAAAAAAAGAAAAAACAGAAACCTCCCTAGTACCGAAGTGAATTAATATATAAAGAGGACAAACAGATGTTGAGTTAGAGGTAAAAAGTGGAGAAAGAAAGAAAGAAAGAATAAAAGTGGGTGGCTTGATAGGAAGAAGTAAGGTAGCCTTGGACAACTTCATCACTTTCCCATCACGTATTCTTTCTCTTTCCCTCTATTTTTATTATTTCTCTTGCCCTCCTCTCTTCTTATACTCTCTTTTCCTCCATTCTCCTTCTAATAACTCCATTTCTCACTTCCAAAACACCAAAATATATATATATATAGAGAGAGAGAGAGAAAGGAGAGAATTCATGAAGATGGCTACTTCACACATTTATGATCATGATGGTGTTATTACAACATTCTTGCTGCTTACCTTAACCATTTTCATTTCAGGTTATTAATACTTCATTTCTTACCCACTCTTTCATTTCTCTTTGGTTTGTCTCTATTTTTGGATCCTTGATTTTTTTTTTTCTATTTTCTTTGTCATGTCTTGTGAAAGTATGTAACTTAAAGGTTCTTAAAAATAAATTAGATTTTCAATCATCTCATGTGTACGTATTTGACCCAATATGTGTCCAAAACACGAAAACATAACACTCATAGAAGAATCATCATGTTTGGTGACATCTGGTTGGTAACCGCCTCCTAATAAGACAAGGGATATTTTAATCTTTTCACCTAATGAAAAATGCTAAAACACCCCTTAACATATTCGTCATGGGGACGAGACAGTCACCCTGGGTCATAAGGGGTTTTTTGTCATTTTCACGAAAACCAGATATTTAAGAACTTTTGCTTTGTTTCCGCTCATTCAAGAAAACACTTTTCCACCGGTTTTTCACGTAAGCAGTTTGAAGTGAACTATTTGGCCAAACTCAGACGAGTCTTTATGAACTGACATTATTCTATTTCTGTCTTATAGGGGTGAAACAATCGGAGTCGGCAAGAATTTTTACCATTATAAATGATTGCAAAGAAACAATATGGCCGGCCATTACCCCTGGGGAGAGCTTCGGTGGTGGTGGTTTTCTACTTAAACCAGGTCAATCTGTCGTTCTAACAGCCCCGGTCGGGTGGTCTGGTCGAATATGGGGTCGAACAGGTTGTAATTTTGATAAATCGGGTAATGGTTCATGCCTAACGGGAAATTGTGGTACATCTCTAAAATGTACAGCCTCGGGAGAAACACCGGCAACACTTGCTGAATTTACCCTTGCATCACCAGATTTTTACGATGTTAGCCTTGTCGATGGTTTTAATTTACCAATGGCAGTAACACCGATAAATGGTCAAGGAAATTGCAGTATTGCTGGTTGTGATGGTGATTTAAGACCAAATTGCCCCTCGGAATTATCTGTTAAAAACGGAAAGAATATCGTTGGTTGTCGGAGTGCTTGTGATGTTTTTCAGACAGACGAGTATTGTTGTAAGGGTATACATGGAAATGCAATGACATGTCAACCAACTTATTACTCGAAGTTGTTCAAAGGAGCTTGTCCTGCCGCTTATAGTTACGCATACGATGATCCGACTAGTATTTTCACTTGTTCTGGAACAGATTACATTATCACCTTTTGCTCTTCCAGGTTAGTGTGGTAGTGCTTGTCTTTCTAATTCCGCATCTGTCTCATTTGATTGGTCTAAATGACTGATTCAGACTGATATTTGATTTATTTGATTCAGACGCAAAATAAAAATGACTATTATACTCCAAACCAAAATAAGTCAGACTCAAAAGATTCAAATAACCTAAAATAAAGTTTGTATACGTATTAGATTTTGTCGGTCTCATTTTTTTTCTCGCTTGTGATCATCTAATATCTCAGTCACAATCTTTCAGGAAGCAAACTGTTTGCACGTATCACGACAATAAACTCAGATGCAGTGGATCAAATGGCTTAAAATCACTCACTCAAAATTGGAGGATCATGATGTTTTTATTTACTCTTCTACTTTCATTGTTTATGTACTGATAGTAGAAAGCAAAAGAAAGAAACTAGAGTGTTAATATTCTTTTTATTGAGTTGTTCTTGGCTCTACAATTTGTTATTGGCTTGAGGTTGACTAGTAGTTCTTAAACCATATTAGGGTGTTCTTTGTTTCCTTAATTAAAGGTTGATGTTATGGTTCATTGTAAATAGTTAATGTGTCTCATTTGTTTAATTTGAAACAAGTAAGGTTTTAATTAGTCATTTAATAAAGAGCATTAGTGTTTATCAAGTTTTGCTATATCCCCTTTTCAAAACAATCTTGTGGTTGTAACCAAAAAAAAAACAATCTAATGGGGAGTTACATTTTTTTCAATGAGATGAGAGGACAAATGAAGAAATTATAATTAGTGACAAGGGTAAAGTTGAAATGTAAGAACTAACACGGACAAGTTTGGTTCGGAAAAAAAAACAAAAAGCGAACCATTGGGCTATTTTTATAAATTAGAGGCTACCGATAATAAATAAGAGAACAAAGTAACCACACAAAACAGACCTAACAGATTTTTTCTAAGGTCGATGTTTTGTGGAAATAAGAAATACTTTCTGAAAATAAAATTTCGTTGGGTAATTTTTTTTTCAAACACTCACTTATCTTTATCTCTCTTCTACCTGTCTCTGATCTTTCTCTCTCGCTCTAACCTCTCCCTCAAATTTTCTCTCGAACCAGATCTCTCTCCCCCTCTTACTCGAATTAGATCTCTCTCCTTCTCTTACTCGGATCAGATTTCTCTCTCTCTCTCTCTCTCTCTCTCTCTCTCTCTCTCTCTCTCTTCCCCCTCTCAGGTTTCAGTCGAGAATTGACTGAAACCCTAGAGTTTCATTCGACTGAAACTCTAAGGTCATGTTTGGCGCGCGAGAATGGAATGTGATTCCTGGGAATCACATTCCCGTAACGTGATCCCTGGGAATCAGATTACTGTAGTTTGATGTTTGGTTTGACCAGGAATGGGAATTTGATTCCTGACATATTCCTAATTAGGTGTTTGATTCGTATAGGAATAGGAATGTAAATATTTGTAAAAGTTCACTTTTACCCTTACTTAAACTACATAAAATACATATCAACTTTTTTTTGCATAAAATATACACATACTTTGTTATATATTAAAATCAGTATCATTTTTTCAAATTCGTAGATATGAAATAATAACACGATACATCAAAAGGTTAGAATTTGAAGATAATAAATAAATGTCTTAATAAAAATTTATCTAAAGTAAAATTTTGTTCGTAAACCTAAATAGAAATTTATCTAAAATTAATTTTTGTTCATAAACATAAATAGTACTTATTTTGTTAAGGATATATTTGTCAATAAATATTTATATATGTGATTCCGGGGGAATGGGAATCACAAACCCACCTCCCCCCTGGGTTTGATATTACCCCTTTTTGAGGGAATCACATTCCCGGGCCCACTCCATTCCCGCAAGTCAAACAATGATCTGGAATGTGATTCCCGGGAATCACATTCCATTCCCACGCCATTCCCGCGCGCCAAACAGGCCTAAGGTTTCAGTCGAGATACAGGGAAAAACGTATTCGAGTGAGAGATCAGGTGATCAATAGAGAAGTATGGTGATGATGTTATTTCGATCACTTTCGAACAACGACACTAAGTTTCCAAACAGAATTCATCTATATTACAACTCATTGAGTTTGAGTAATCATCTACCACAAATGATCATCATACAGAACAATCAAAACCTTTGGATCATGAGGAAGACCCATATAAATCCAAGAATAATTAATTTCACCAATTCTAATATGGGTATTTTTTTTTATTATTTGTTTTGTATTTTAATGACTCCTTTATGAGAGTTTCAGATTCTTGAAACCAAATAAGAGGAATGAAAAGGCAGAGAACAAAATGACACAATGAAGTCTTTTTTATGGAGGTACATATGTGAGAGAAAGAGGGAGACGAACAGAGAGAGAGAGAGAGGAAAAAAAAGAGAAAGAGAAGAGGGAAGATGATAGAGGAGGAACTGTTGTCGGAGATGATGAAAATGCCGCCAGAATTAGTATTGGAGGTCGTCGGAGTTGATGGTGGTAGTACAAGAGGCAAAGAGAAGCTGAAAAATATATGAGTTTAAGTGTTTGGAGGAAACAAAAAGTTCCAAATTCTTTTTATTTCCACCTAATACTTTGTATCCGGATAATTTCTTTATTTCTCCAAATCACCCACTTTTTTCTAATTGTAAATTAATTTCTTGTGATAGGATATTGCAAGATATTCAATTAGTTTGAGTTCCTCGTTCAAGAAACCGTTAATACCTGTTTAGATCATGAACAACTCTAGATGCATAATTAAATGCACGAAAATTTGTGGAAATGATGATATTAGAAATAGATCCGTTGGACAATAATTTACTAGTATGATATTTTCTTCTTTTTTTTGTTGAAAGTTTACTAGTATAATATTGATTGAATATTTGTTTATTAAACAATATTCATATCATTGGAAGATATGGACAATAATTTTTTTTTTTTTGATGAAGTATATGGACAATAATTTACTACTATAAAATTGATTGAATATATAGACCCCACTTCTTTTTGTTGAAATTATATAGATGCTATTGAAAGATGCTAAAATTACAAGCTTTTTTTAATTACAAGCTTTTTTTTTTTTATGACAGGCTAAAATTACAAGTTGGAACAGTGTTGTTTAGTACTTTTTTTTTTGAACTATGTTGTTTAGTACTTAATAATCGATCATGGTGCGGATATCTGTTGGACAACCAAAGTACGGTGCAAATTTGATTCATTTTCTTTCCACATATGACGTTTAACAAAAATATATTTCACATACAACCAAAACAGGTCTGTATCAAAAGTTAGGTTGAGTGATTCTTTTACCAAGGTGTTGTGGGGGCTATAATTTTGGTCGAGGGCATTAAAATCTTGAGTCAATTTAATTAGATGCCGCTAAAATAAAGAAAGTCCGGGGAGCACAAAGAATAAGTCAATCTTAAATGATTTAGAGGTTATATTTATTGTTTAGTCTTAAAATGCACTTGATTGAACTTTGCCTCTAAATATTCATCTTCTTATCACTTTCGCCACCACAACTCCGAGCACCGACATTTCCGACCACCTCCATTCTTACCACCAACTCATTCTCTCCTCCTCTCTCCTTCTCTCTCAATCTGTCAATCTCTCATGCTCATTTTCTCTCCATCTCCCTTTTGTTCTCATGCCGTTCTCTATCCCATTCTCTGTTGTTCCTCTCTCTCACTGTTAATTTCTCTCGTGGTCCCACTTGATTCAATAACTTGGGATTTTTTTGCTTAATTTTTGTAGAATCCATCAGAATATCGAGTTTGCTGATAAAATTGGTGAATCTATATTGTCATCTGAGAAAACCCCTAGTTTGGGTTTAGCCATTTTATTATCAAATATTTATGCTTTTGTGGATATATGGAAGGATTACGCTAGAGTGAGAAGATTGGTGAAAGACAATGGAATTAACATACCTTCTAGGTGTAATTGGGTAGAAGCTAACGGTGTCATTCGCACTTGTTGAAGATACAATTCATCTTCAATCTAAAGCTATAAATGATATTTGTGAATGCTTGATAAATCATTTGAAGGTTGAATGGTATGTATCAAATGTTGATTTTGGTTTAAAGAATCTTGATGGCAGGTGAAAATTTCTTTTATTTGAGTTTGAATTAAGCAGAATTTGAGATAAAGTACTGATTCTATATGATATGCAATACAGGTCTGATGTGATGTACATTGTTGGAGAAAATTATCAAAATTTTATTACTTATTAACTCTCAAAAACCAGTCGATAATCCATAATACATTCATTATTAAGAAAGGATGAACGCACACGAAACATGAAAGATATACTCATAACGATAAACATGAAAGATAAAGAGGGGGAATGAACAACGATAAGATAAAGAATCAACAACAAACTGATAGACGGAGAATTATCATATGGGATAGAAAGATAAAAAAGGGGGTGAGCATGAAGAGAAGGAAATGAGATTGGGAGCAAAAATCAAAAGAGTCAATTTTCAGACTCAAATTGAATATATGCCTAGGTCACATCACGACTTTAGGACATAAAGTATAGGCCAGCGCTTTGGGGAAAGCAAAACAGTTTTCGGGGTGTGAAGACTTGGTCAAAAATTAGTCAATTTTGTTTGACAATTTTATTTAAGGGGAAAGCAAAATAGCTTCTCCACCTCAGCTCTCTCTCTCTCCACCTCACTTCTCTCTCTCTCTGCCACCTCATGTATTCGCCACCTCATCGTCTTCACCGGTGAAGGTCGCCGGCCGGCGACCTTCAACCATAATTTTTTTTTCTTTCTCCTCTCTCTCTAGATCTGATCTAGAGATAGGAGACCTCCATTGGAGGTCCGAACAGACCTTCAATGGGTCTGTTCGGACCTCCAATGGAGGTCTGCGAACAGACCTTCAATGGGTCTGTTCGCAGACCTCCATTTGGAGGTCCGAGCAGACCTTCAATGGGTCTGTTCGCAGACCTCCATTTGGAGGTCCGAGCAGACCTTCAATGGGTCTGTTCGCAGACCTCCATTGGAGGTCCGAACAGACCCATTGAAGGTCTGCTCGGACCTTTAATGGAGGTCTCCTCTCTCTCTAGATCTGATCTAGAGAGAGAGGAGAAGGAAAAAAAAAATTATGGTTGAAGGTCGCCGGCCGGCGACATTCACCGGTGAAGACGATGAGGTATTAGAAAATATTCCCCATAAAATATGTTTCCCCGGAAAATTTTCAAAATTCTACATATTCTTTTAAAATTTCACACCCCGGAAACTATTTAGCTTTCCCCAAAGCGCTGGCCAAAGTAAAGTCTCAGGGGCATAAAGACTTTTGTCAATTATATTTGACTTAGAGGATATTTTCAATTTGGATCCAAAATTTGAATATTTTGAATTTTGCCCCCTAACCTTATTAATATCATTTTTTTCGCTCTTCCTCTCTCTCTCCCCTTTTTCAAAATTTCAAACTTGAATTTCTTCTCAGCGAAATCTTTTGCCTTTATTTTTTTCATATGAATTCTTCATTTATGTAAAAGTTAAAAGGAGTAACAGTTAAAAGAAAGAAATGACGAGGCAAGTAGGACGACAAGTGTTAGGTGGTGCGGGAGATTCAAATCCATAGAACAAAATTTTAAATTTTATAGGATATCATCATCCTATTGAAACCACAACAACCTTTTGCCCAACCGAAAAAAAAAAACGAATCCCCCTTTCTTCAACTTCAAAATTGTTCTTCTTTTTCTTCAACATTATAGAGTTTGGAGAATTGGCTCGATTTGTTTTTTCAGATTGATTGAAAATCAGGTCTTGTGAAATATAAAATTGTTGAATTGGGCATGATGGAATTACAAAAGTTAGATAAGAATACAGCTGATAATCGTGAACCCATTGAAGGAGAAGAGATTGGGAGGACTAGAACAAACGAAACATGGATGAAGTACCTCGATTATTGGGTACCTGCGTAAGCTTGTCTCTACGATTAGGGTAGACTTTCTTCCCCTCTGCCTCTCTCTTGCTCATGTCTTTAGGTGTTCAATTCTACAACTATACTGCTTTCTGGTAATTATTCCCTCTCCCTCTCTCTCTCTCAAAATTTAGAGGTTGGAAGAGAGAGATTTACAGCGAGAGGAAGAGAGATCTACAACGAGAGAGACACCTACATCAAGAGAAAGAGATATTGAGATCTAGTGTAAAAGATCTACAGAGGGATAAAGAGAGAAAAGAAAAACAATGAGTGAAAATGAGATAGAGTGAGAAATGAAGATGGAGATTAGGGTGCTAAAAGTAGTCAAGTAAATTTTTAAGCTAAAAAATAAATATGTCACCTTAGTCAATCTTCTTTATTCTCAGGAGATTTTCTTTGTATCCCAAAGAATCACCATTTAATTTCACACAAATTGATCTGAGAAAAACTTAATTTTAAGTCTAAAATTAATATGTTTGTTTTTTACTCCTTAATCTTCTTAGACGAAGGGGTTCTAATGAAAGAACCTTTTTTCGCCCTAACAGAGAAATAGTAGAGAGAAGAGAAAGAAAAGAACATTGAGAAAGAGTTGATGATGGTGGTCAAATGTGATTATATGTCGACGGTGATGGTGAAAAATAGTGGCGGTGGTCGGATGTGGTTGTGGCTAGTAGTGATGGTCGAAAGTGGTGGTGACGATAAAAAATTAAGTGGTAGAAAACAAACATCTGTTATAGGATGATGCAGCCAAGCCTTCTTGGCTGCTTTGACATTTTCTGGGCCTCACGATATTAAAAGGCATCATTAGAGAAGAGTGTTTAACCTCTTAAGAAGAGCACCACACTCCGTCCACCGATGTGAGATTGTTTTACAACATACCCTCCCAAGACCACATCACATAGAGCAAATCGTGGTGATAACGTGCTATAGGATGATGCAGACCGACCTTCTGAATTGTTAGTGATATTGTCTGTTTTGTCACTTTTGACTCTCACGGTTTTAAACCACCTCACTAGGGAATGGTGTTTAACCTCTTAAGATGAGCACCACACTCCGTCTCACCGCGAACTAAGGATTGCTTTACAACACCATCTTAATTATTGAGACCTATTATAAAATTGCCTTGTAGTCAATTTGGATCAAAGTACATTGACCCACAAAGTCTTTGTACCCCCAACCAAATCTGTATGCCCCCAAAGCAGCCACTTTCTTTCATCACTATTCCGGACCTTATTCGGGTTATCGGGTAATTAAATTATCCAACTTGAGCACTAATGCCAAGAGCTAAACCTGATGGGAGATTTTAAAAGGCCTCCCCGTTTTTGTTAAAAGGCCTCCCCATGGTTTCGTTGACTTAGAAAAAAACCTTTGACTTAGCTTGGTTAAAGGGCCCCCTCTTTGAATGGGTGAAAAAAACCCCCTTTAAAGGTGTATTTCACCCACATCATTTGACCACGCCACATCATCATCTTCTCCGGCAGGGTCGCCGGCCGGCCAAACTTCCGGCCGGCGAACTTCAAATTTTTTTTATTCTCTCTTCTCTCTCTCTAAAAACTAAAAAAAAAAATATTTTTTTAAACTCTCTCTCTCTCTACAGATCTAGAGAGAGAGAGCAGATCCATAGGGTCTGCGAACAGAGCCTTTCAAGGTCTGTTCGCAGACCTCTAATGGGTTTGCGAACAGACCTTCAAAAGGGTCTGTTCGCAGATCCAAAGGGTCTGCGAACAGACCTTCAAAGGGTCTGTTCGCAGACCCTTTGGATCTGCTCTCTCTCTCTAGATCTGTAGAGAGAGAGAGAGTTTAAAAAAAAAAAAAATTTGTTTTTAGAGAGGGAGAAGAGGGAGAATAAAAAAAAAAAAAAAAATTTGAAGGTCGCCTGCCGGAGAAGATGATGATGTGGCGTGGTCAACATGACCGGTCTTGGGTTAAGTTTGACCTAACGGCGTTAACTTTGCCGTTAGGTCAAATATTGATGAAGGAGGTGCTCTTTTGTAGAGAGGGCCCTATAACCAAATGGGTTATAATGAGGGGCGCTTTTAGCGGGAGGCCTTTTAACAAAAACGGGGGCCTTTTAAAATTTCCCAAACCTGATTTCCCCAAAATGGACCTACCTGTCTCCTTCTCTGTGATCTTTGACTCCATTGTTAAGTCCTTCACTACTACTCTCTCTCTCTCTCTCTAAAAAAAAACTTTCAATTTCATATACCCATTAGTAGGTCCCTTTACAACTAGATTCCACAAAACAGACCAACAAAAAATAATCAGATTTTATTTTCCCAATCTCTTTTGAAGAGATCCCATAAACCAGGACTCTTCTTTCTCTCTCTGTTTCTTTGCATGGCCTTAAACAACAAAAATGAAGAAACCCATGACCCATTTTCAAGATCTTACTCTAAGTTCTTGTAATGGATGCAATAGTGAAAGTAGTTCTTCTCCTAGTTCACCTTCATCCCCTCGCCGCCGGCCTTCTTCCCCTGGTGGCGGTGCTGTTCTTGGTGGTGGTGGTGGTGGGTTACATTATAGGCGGCGGTTTCGTTCTAAACCACCACATCGAGAGAAATTCTTTTACACTATCTTCTGTCGCTGCAATCTTAAACATTTATTAATCATACCCATTTTGTATATCTTAGCTTTGGTACTGTTTGTCGGTAAATTTTATGTCATTCGTAACCCTCGTCCTCTTCCTGGTTCACTTTATATTAGTCCTGAGATCTTCATCAAACTCTGGCCTCAAATTCAGTCTGATAATTCCTCTGTTCTTCAGGTTTGAATCTTCACTCTCTTTCTCTCTTGATTTTGTGATTTGGGTATTATGATTTTTAAAGTCTCTATGTGTTATAATTTGTGTTGTTAAAATCCCCCATTAGATTAAAATGCTCTGTTACTATAAGTTAGGGTTCTTTTCCCCTTTGCCTTGGGTTCCTTGAGTTACATTAATTTTCTTGATTAATAGCTTTATTTGTGACTTGGGGGTTCTTGTGATTCGTTGTTTATGTTGTCATGATTAGGAGTGTTGATTACTTTTCTGGTTGAGAAGTGCTTCTTTCCTTTAGTCTTATTACTAGAGTTTGATTCCGAAGTTGATGTAGCATTTTCCTGACCACGTACTTTCAGTGATTTAAAATCAAAAGTACAAGTGGTACCATTGATGCATTGGGTAAGAGTTTAAGTAAAACCATAAGTAATTATGGCGCTCCCTCATTTTTTAGTGATTGGGTGAGCGGTCTTTTACAATCCGAGTATTTCACCTTTTCTGCTCGCCTCTTTGTTATTTGTTACTAGTGTGGTGATTAGATGTTATTTGACCTAATTAAGAATTCAGTATCAACTACTTGGTATTGAATTATGTAGTACTATTATCACGATATATTTCAGTTAGGAATTCGACAATATGGTCCAGTAATTCAGTATCAACTACTTGGTATTGAATTATGTAAGTACTATTATCACGATATATTTCAGTTAGAAATTTGACAATATGGTCCAGTTATTTCAATCCAAGTAGACCCAGTTTTTGAAAAAGTTGGGGAATATGTCACATATACCGTATTATTACCGTAATTGAAAATGTTACATGGTAATTTATTGTTGAGCTGAAAAATGTGCTGGTTACACTTTGCAGTTGTCCCAAGTATGGAAATATAGTCATAGGGTGAAAGAGCAGACATCTTGTGCAGATACTGCTGTTATACAACGCTCTGGTATACACCGATCTTCAAACATCTTTTTATAATCTCATGGGTGTCAAATTTAGTGAATAAACTTCCTCAAAATCACCTAAACCATAAGTTCATTAAGATTAAGGTAGTTTATTTGTTCAAGTCAATAAAGGTTAAAGAAAGAAGAACTCAGTCTTTTGCAATAAATGAACTTTTCTTTGATTTTCAGGTACCTCTGAGCCTAGTGGTTACTTGCTTGTGGATGCTAATGGTGGTCTTAATCAACAACGCTCATCAGTAAGTAATTATCATCAGATGCATCATCTATTGGCATATTGGGTCATGAGTCATGAGATGTGAATCATATCGGTATTCCGATACTTGAAAGCAACTATGTTCTCTCAAGATAAATATTGAGTTCTCCCTCTGACGTTTTCAATTTGTGTTGTAAAATTTGTTTTTCATTCAAGTAAAATATTTTGCTTGCAGATTTGCAATGCTGTGGCTGTCGCAGTAATCTTGAATGCAGTTCTTGTCATCCCTCGCTTTGAATACCACAACATTTGGCAGGATCCAAGGTGAGAAACTATCTTGTTTTCCTCGATCAACAGAAAATGTAATCAAGTTTTGAATCTCATGTAGTTCTAACTGGAAGGTACTGCTTTCTGAATTAAGCGTCTTAGTGACCTCAAACTCAATTTGTGATACCTCTTAACAAGAACGATATTTAGCTTGCTTTTCATTTTGCAAACAATGCATGGATTTACTCACCAACTGAAAAAAAAAAATATACCGACTAGTTGGTCTTGCCCTTCACCTTTCGACATTGTTGTTCGCTAGATTGGCAACTATACCTTTGATAGTATACGAATTTGCTAGTATCTAACTTCTTGTTCAGATGCATTATCCACATCAATCTTCTTTTTGGTAAAAAAGACTGCATGTTGAACGAAAACGCTTGGAAATTGGACACCCAATTTTAGCTTGAGACCCTCTTGATGCTTAGTTAAACTGCAGAGCTAATATTAAACGATTTGGTTTTCTAATGGTCTCTTTCGTGTTTTTAATTGTACACTTGTAAAAGATGGAAGCGTTTGTGAAATTTCTTTTATCCTTTTGCATTTTCTTCTGCTTCACTTTAATTCTAATTTCATTTTCCATATCGATTACTAGTATTCATATACGTAACACAAATACAGCCTTTTGGAACTTATTCCATGTCAATATGGACCTAATATAACCCCAGAAAGAGGCGTCCTTCAGTTCAGATTACCAATCTTTCCCTTGAACTGACTAAACTTACATGCACATCTCCATGCTGACCCTAACAAAGGGTATATCATACCTTAACCATGAACCAGTGAATCAGTGATTGGTAATAATCTTCTGTTTGTATTTAGTTCTCCTAAGTAGCATTGTAGTTGGAAGGTTAACAGTTGAAAAGAAACTAATTGGTGCTAGCTTTTCTGTTTTTTGTTCCTTCTCTCTCATTTTTAGTGAGTTTGGAGACATTTATGATGAGAACCATTTCATCTCCACGCTCAAAGGGTATGTGACAGTGGTCAGGGAGCTACCTAAGGTAGTAATGGAACGATATCATTACAACATGAGTAAAGTCCCTGATATCAGAGTCAAAGCTTGGGCTCCTCTTAATTACTATACAGAAGAAGTTCATCCTTTTTTGCGTGAGAAAGGGTATGTACTGAATTAGATCTCATTTCAGAATATCAATTTATCTTCTTGAATCATCGCTATTTGAGTGTCCTTTTGTTGTATTGGGATGTGAGCATGTATAGATTATGCTGGCTTATAAGTATATGATGACAGTTAAGTCCATATAGGTCTAATTTCGAACTTTGACTTGACTCACACGTGCAAGACACAAAAATAAATCAAAGACGAAAAATAACTTCATGCAAGGATGAGAAGTATTAGTGATATATAGCTATTTCCTATCAATATGTAAATGTTTTCTTTGTACTTCATTTACGAGGCTAAACTGACGTTATGTTTCACTTAATACAGAATTGTTCGTATATCACCCTTCGCGAACAGATTAGCCATGGATGTTCCAACTAATATACAACTTCTTCGATGCCTGACCAACTATAAAGCATTACGATTTTCTGAGCCCATTGAGAAGCTTGCCAATCAGTTAGTTAGCCGGATGAAGGAGAAGAGCTCAAAGACTGGTGGGAAGTATGTGTCAATCCACCTTCGCTTCGAAGAGGTAGGCATAATACCTTCATTAATCCTAAGATGCTGACAAAATCATAAAATGTTTGTTGTTTTCTGACTTCTGTTACAACTTGTGCAATTTTGCAAATTTATCGATTTCTACTGGAAGAAAGTCAGCATGTGTCTCTTTAATTAATAGGATATGGTGGCATTCTCATGCTGTATCTACGATGGCGGGGACACTGAAAAGCAAGAAATGGACGCTGCTCGTGAAAAAGGGTGGAGAGACAAGTTCAAACGTAAAAATTATATAATTAGACCTGGTCTGAATAGAATCAACGGAAAATGCCCTCTAACACCATTGGAGGTAACTAAAAAATCTGATAGTTTTGGACATAAAAAAGAATTGAGAGACAACTAGTTTTCAAGACATGTTGTTGGAGAATCTCTCTCTCTCCTAAGAAGTACGTCTTTTTATGTCAGTGTAGGTCGGAATGATGCTAAGGGGCATGGGTTTTGATAACAACACTTCGATTTATTTGGCATCCGGAAAGATATACCAGGCTGAAAAGAACTTAGCTCCTCTTCTTCAGATGTTTCCTCTTCTTCAAACCAAGGACTCCTTAGCTACTCCAGAAGAACTTGCTCCATTTGAGGTTAACTTCCCTTCTTTTTTCTAACCTGTAGAGACTTAAAAGTTTCTTTATTTTCGTCTATCGTTGAAGTTTGAGAAACAAAAATTTATCGTGTTCTTTAGCTGCATATGTTTATATTTACAGGGTTATGCATCGAGGTTGGCTGCTTTGGACTACACAGTCTGCTTGTTTAGTGAAGTCTTTGTAACGACTCAAGGTGGAAATTTCCCTCATTTTTTGATGGGTCATCGTCGGTTTCTTTACGGACATGCCAAAACTATCAAACCTGATAAACCCAAGCTAGTTTTATTACTGCAAAACACTAGCATAAGGTAGTCTCTCTTCATCTCTCTCTCTCTTGATAGGAAGGCCGGCAGAATTACTTAGAGAGATAACATTTTTTTTCTAATACAGTTGGAATACTTTCAAACACGAGACGAAGTCAATGCTCATTAAAAGCAACCGTGAGGAAATGACGGCAACTAAAACTACAAAGGCCAGCAGACGAAATTCAATTTTTGCGTACCCGATTCGGGAATGTAATTGCATTAAAGAAGGGTCATCATAATCATCTCTTGAATCAATCCATACCACCCAAAAGAACTCAATCAGCATCCTCAGACCGTAACACCACCAACTAATTGCTACCACCTTCAGGTTGGATGGTAACTTGTCTTTCTCTCCACTACTAGAACAAATCTTTTTGTGAAAAGGAAAAACTAATTTTCAAGTTCAGGATTTCAATGCAATTGTGTAGCTTTCTTGTCTGTATTCCTGCAAGAAGAAGAAGAAGAAGAAACGTCTGGGAAGAGTCGCCGTATTTTCAGTTTCTGCGCCAGCTTCAGATTTTTTATCCTTGCTTCAAAAGAGACATTTTTGTGCAGAGGTTATTGACCCCTTTGGGGACTGTATAGGCAACTTGAGTGTCATTGTATACAAATAATTAGGTTGCAGATTTTTAGTTCAGATTTTATTTGTTTATTTTTCTTTTAATAAAGATTCGATTAATTGGTTTGGGTTAAAACAGTATGTTAAGAGTTATATAGTTGATCGGTTGTAGATTCTCTAATTTCATTTTTGTGTCCCTTAATGAAGATCAGAGGGTGTACTTATAATCTCATCTATATATGAAATAACATGCATTTCTTCAATATTTTATCATCCCTGCTCAAGTTAAAAGGTCGGATTTTCAAGTGATAGCTTGGAACTTGGCATTTTGGACTCTCAAAAAAAAAAAAATCTTCGCATTTTGGACTTCGGAGTGATAGCTTGGAACATTGTGAAATGTGAACCATGTATTTGACCCAAAATAATATTTAGAAAAGAAAGACCGTTTGGGTCAAAATAATTTGGTTTGATGGGAAAAAGATGAAAACAAAAGTACCAGAACACCAATATATCGGAAAACCAAACTAATATAGTACAATTGAAGTTCAGACAATAAATTAGCGATTTTCGTGGAATTTTTGTTCACCCATGATATTTGTTATTTGCTCATTGCAAAATGTTGTTTGTTTCCTCCAAACTGTTGTATGTTCTATGAAGTCAGATTTGTTCAAAGTTATGTTGGTATGTTTTATCTGTTTTTGCTCGTTGCAAACTGTAGTTTGCTTAGATGGATGTTGTTTGTTTTTTTACAAATTGTTGTATGTTCTAGAAAATCAGATATCCTCCGAGTTACTATGATGTTTTTTTATTTGTTTTGATCTGAACTTTTTATATATTTAATTTAATTTAAGGGTTATTTCCCAATTGGCCCCCTAAAATGCGACCAACTTTTCGAGTCGCCTCCTAAGTTACATGAAATGTCGCAATGACCCTCTTTTTGTTTTCCCCTTCATAGTTGTTGTTACCTTCATCTTTTTCATTCTGATTTTACCCTTTTGTATGGCGGTTACTTTGTCAACTGATTCACAATTAATTAAAGTGACAATTCAGGCAGAGCAAAGCCTCGTCCAACCGAGCATCTAAAGCTCTGAATCTTTTAGGCATAGAAAAACCTTGCCGCACCGAGCACCAAACATAAATTCAGTTAGTCTAACGATGGAATTATTTAGACCACGATCAGGCACGGGGAAAGCCCCGATAACTACAACGACTGAACTGCTGAAGCCATAAACCGACAGCAAACCCCTAATAGTCGAATCAATGGAAATGATGAAGCCATAACTAGACAAACAAAAAAAGATAGCAAAATTGACTGCACTACTGAAGCCATAACCCAACACCAAGCCATGGTAGCTGAAGCAATGGAACTATTAAAGCTAAGTGAGCAACAGTTGATTGTCGGCAATTTTGGGTTGGCCGAAGTCAAACTAGTCGATGGCGGATGGCTAAATTATTTGTCAAAACCAAACCGATCAAATAGTCAACCGACTCAGTTTGGTTCGACTAGGTTTACGTCTTTAATAAGAACCATGATGAAGTTTAATGTTGAGAGAAGGTTGAGTAAAAAAGAGGAGGTAAAGTAAGGAGACTACGACAATTGTAGAGATGAAGATTGTGAACGAAACGATGGTGGTGGTGGAAGGAGAGAGATTGAAAAAACGTTATTATTTATTTTGATTCAAAGTCGCCATCAAATGGTGGGTCAAACATCTCCCGTTGAATATTTTCAACGAAGAAAAAGAGAAAGGGAGGGAAACCTTTTGAAATGAAGAGTAGAAAAGGAAAAGAAAATATTGACCGTTAAGTTTGACTTATAAAATCATGATGAGAAGTTTTATAGAGCCCCCATTCTTGTTAAAAGGGTTCCTCTTTGTGAATTCGGTACGAGCCCACCGAATTCACGAAAGACTATTCGGTACAAGTCTACCGAAATTCACCCTAGTAGTTTGTTTTTGTGAATTCAGTGAAATCGTACCAAATTGTGAATTTAGTAGACTCGTACCGGATTGTGAATTCGGTGGACTTGTACCAAATTCATGAGAGGCCCTTTTAACAAAAACGGTGCGCTCCTATGAAACTTCTCCATCATGATTTTGGAGGCCAAATTGAAAATTTAAAGAAATGCATATGTCAAATTTCCCAAATGATCACAATTAGGTCCGATTAAGAATTAACTTAGAAAAAATATTTTTTAAATCAACCCTAGCTTTAAATAAAAGAAAGCAAATAAAAATCAGTTTCATTTATGTTTAGATTGTTTGAATATAATTCATCCCACTATCTTCAACAAAAAAAAAACTCATCTGAATCGTCTAAATCTGAATTGCTAGACTCAAATAGAACGAATTATCCGGTCGAAGTAGACATCACGAGTTGGAAATCAAAATTTGGACATCACGAATCAGCCATCACAAATCATACATCATGAGCCAAACATCAAGAGTCAACCATCACGAAACAATAGGTCACGAATCGGACATCAAGAGTCAACCAAACCTGAAATAACTTTATGTGTACATAGCTTTGTGTATCCGGATGAAATATCACAGTCACAAGCACCACAACCCAATTGCCTCCTCAACGCCACTTACAAGATCATTACCAAACTCCTGGGAAATCGGCTCAAAAGAACCCTTCCTGACATCATTTCTCCTTTCCAAGCTGCCTATGTTCCTAGTAGACAAATTACTGATAACATCATTATTAGCCAGGAGATGTCTCATTACTTCAAAACTGTCCGGGGAGCTAAAAGTTTCTTTCGTCTCAAGTTGGACATGTCCAAAGCTTTTGATAGGATTGAATGAGCTTATCTTGAGAATATTATGACCCATTTGGGTTTTAATGGTCACTGGATTCAGCTCATTCATTCCTGTATTGCAACCTCCTCCATGGTTGTCCTCATCAATGGCCGACCCCGTCCTACTTTCAATGTCACGAGAGGCATTCGACAAGGAGACCCCCTCTCTCCTTTCCTATTCACCATTGCGATGGAAGGCCTTAGTAGGCTCCTCGAAATTAATGATACCACTAACCAATTTATAGGTTTCCCCATCCCCATAGCTATTCTCACCATCAAGTATCTTCTTTTCGCAGATGACTGCATCATTTTTTGCCAGAACTCCTTAGATAACATCTTTACGCTTAAAAACATTCTCAGCATTTTCAGTGAGGCTTCGGGACAGATGATCAATTATTCCAAATCTACCATCTTCTTTTCGAAGAACACCCACCCAAAGTTCAAAAGAATGATTAATCGCAACCTAAAAGTGCACCAATCCTCTTCCCTCGACAAATATCTCGATACTCACCTCTTTATCGGAGCCAACAAAAAACAAGCTTTCTCTTCCTTGCTTGTCGAAATCCAGATTAAACTGTCCAAATGGCATACCAATCTTCTCTCACAAGTTGGTTGTTCAGTTGTTATATCAACAATTGCAGCGACCGTTTCCCGATACCAAATGCAATGCTTTGCCATTCCTAAAGGCATAAGTAATCGCATTGAGATCCTTCAAAGGTCTTTCAGGTGGGGAAAATCCAAATCCATCCATACTATCAACTGGTCCACTATCTGTCTTCCTCGCAAACAGGGGGGCCTCGGCTTCAGACTCCCTTCTCTTAATAATCAAGCCTTCCTCAGTAAATTTGCGTGGAGGACTCTTAAAAATCCTAACACTCCTTGGGCTCAGATTATCAAAGGTAAATACTTTCCCAAGAGCTACAAACAAAGCTTTGCTAAACCTAATCATTCCTGGCTATGGAAGTCCATTGTTAAACATTTTGACCAGGTTCAAAGCCTTATCTTTTGGGACGTTAATAAAGTGACCAATACTAATATCTGGCATGACTACTGGATACCGAATAATCCTCCCCGTCTGACCAACGATAGGAACTGCACTCTTAACACTGTGGCCCAACTTATTAACAGTAATATGTGGAATATGAATATTATAACGCAATACTTTCACACTGATATATGCGATGCAATTCTTAGTATCAATCTGCAGGATAATCAAGAAGATACCATGTGGTGGACCCCGACCAAATCAGGTAATTTCACTATGCGATTGATGTACCACACTATCTGAGAAACTATAACAATTCTTATGAAACGATCGAATGGAAATTTATATGGCATATCAATACTACTCCTAGAATCAAAACATTTCTATGAAAGTGCTGCACTAATAGCCTACCAGATCGAGACAAAATTGGTAAATTTATCGGTAATATCTTCAACTGTACTTATTGTGACAACATTGAAACGACTTTGCATGTGTTACTTCATTGCGACCATGCTCGACCTATATGGTTCCATTTTAACGTCATGACAGAAACCATCACCAACTTAAAAGAATGAATCATTCAATGGAAAGATATCGAAGCGAAAAAGGTATCATTATTAGCTAAAATCCTTTGGTTTATATGGAAGGCTAGATGTAACAAATTATTTTCCTCGAGAGACCAGTCACTATGCAGGTTATAACAACTATAACGGGAACCATGACAGGCATTACGATGACCAAAAATGAAACGAGAAAGATCAATGACGGCGTATGGACTCCCCCGAACGCCCCATTCATCAAAATCAATGTAGATGCCAGCCTTCAACTCCTTAAATGATCCAGCCGGCATCAGGTGTATCATGCACGATAACCAGGCTTCCTTCATAGCAGCACTATCAGACACAACCAGGGGACAAAACGTAGAAAAATGTGAATGTTAGGCAATTTTATGGGCACTCCAATGGGCAACAGATCTCAAAAATCCAGCACATCCAGATAGAAAGTGACAATCAAAATCTTATCAACTATCTCAACAACAACAGCTCATCGATTCAATGGCAATCCGGAAAACACATGGACAAAATTCTCAGGCTTAAGAACGAGGTCGATAACATAATTTTTTCTTACACTCCGAGTCTCAACAACTCGAAAGCAGATAAACTAGCCAAGTGGAGGAAGAATCATCGAAGTAGAAAGACCTGCAACTCAATCCAGGAGCTTGCTTTATTTATGCTCCTTAGTTACTGTTTTCCCTCAACAAAAAAAAAAGTGTACATTAGAATTTTTCTACTAATTTAAAACGTGTGTAGAGTGTACTGTATACATGCTTAAGAATGTCGAGTGACCAATTTAACTCATGAGCGGCAAACAAGCAATCCTTTTTTTTTCCTTTTGATTCAAAAACTTCCAACTTTTTTTAGGCTTTTGGTATAGGGACCTTGCTTAAATGTATTGGGACATTAATTTTAAAGGGACATTGGCACTTTTAGTAAGTAGACGTTAATTTATAAACAAGCCCATCAAAACATCTTTTATTTATTTACAAAACCTTGTCTAATATTAACAATTCATCAATAACTTAAAACCCTAAAATCATTTTGAAAAGAAAAAAAAAGACCTAACTTCTTTTGCTCGTTCCTTTCGTCCCTAAAATCATAAAGTAAAATAGGATTAGTACAAACAACATTCGTAGAAGAAAAAAATTTGACCAATATAGCAGAATTTCGACCATTGTGGACGAAATTTATAAACTATTTCGCCGCCGAAATTTTGAAATCTTTTTGCTAACAAACATAGTCAGTAATTTCGATCATTGTAGCCGAAAAAGGTCATCTTCACCATTTAAAAAAATGCTCGAAATTTGGCAACGAAGAGAAAACCTAAAATTCGATTTTCTTCAATTAAATGTCAAATAAGTATTCTTCTTACCTCTTGCAACAAGCCTTCACTACCATTATTACTACTTGATTGTATTATTTTACTAGATTGAGAAAAACAATCTTGTATTAATGATACATCATCTTCTATTAATGAATCATCATCTTCCTTCCATGAAATATCATATTTTATTAATAAAACATCATCTATGCCTTGAGACATATTAAACACTTGAAATAAAGAATAAACAAGGCTATGGTGGTTATTAGTGTTGATTATTTGTTGTATAAAAGATAAAAGTAGGGTTTTGTGGTGGAGTTTTTAGGGTTTAAAAGATACCTAAAAGATGAACAAAGACATAAAATATTTTATTGTTATTTTTTTAATTAGCATTGAATCCCTATAAATATTTATTTGTTTATTTTAATCCTTAAAATCAATGTCCTTCTACCAAATTAGAAAAGGGACATAAATCATAAAAATAACCGTGTCCCTATACCAAAAGCCTTTTTTTAATGTTTCCGCCAACACTCTCTTTCTCTCTCTTTCTACTTTCTCTCTCTACTTTCTCTCTCTAAAACCAGTTACACTAGTAGATGAACTTTCCTCATCTACAGCAATCCCTTACCCTTCCTACATCCAAAATCATCTCATCATTTCATATCATGGACAAAACCCTAACAATTTTCCCTCTTTATCATTACTGAAGAAGAAGAAGAAGAAAAGGCTTTCTCCTTGTTTAGAAAACTTCGAAATGCCGTTAAGATCTGGTCATGGAAAGGGAGGCTAACCTTCCATCAGCCCCTTCTTCACCTACCAATAAAGATAATATTATTAAGATCCTGGCTGATACTAATACTTCTCGATCTTTTAATTCCTCTTCTTCTTCTTCTTCTACTTCGCCTCCTGAATTCCTCCGGCATGTTCAGGCCGCCTTCAAGCGTCACAGACCCCTAGGTACCTTTCTTTTTCTTTCTAGGGTTTTAAATTTTTTGTTCTGTCAAGTAATTAGTTTGATATTATTAGCTTTTGAATGTTCTGTCTTCATAATCTAGGGTTTGCCCTTTTGAAGTTTTGCTATTGTGAAAATAAAATTGGGACTTTTCTGTCTTTTTCTTGTCTGGGTTGGTTTGAAAATTATGTTCAGGTATGATGCAGTCAACTAGTATTCAAGCAAGGCGTATTTTGCTTCCACAGAGAGAAAGATCAAAACCTTTGAATTCTGATGCTGGACTAACAATAGAGAGTGAGAAATCACTAGATGTTGCATCGTCGAGACAAAATAATGCAGCTGAAGAGTTAATTGATCAGATAAACCCTTATGATTCTTCAATTACTCCACCTCCTTTTACAGGAACAGAAGAAATAAACAGGGATTCAATTCTTGATCGTAATGATAATAATAATGCACGCCAACACATTTCCGAATTCGAATGTCAGAAGAAGGTTCAGTTTTCATTTGATGGAACTAGTAAGTTGGTTGTATTATAGTTTTGGGAAGAATTACTTCATTATTTTTTGCCATCTATTTCCTTTTTGTTTTGATTTATGCAGGGGCCGAAAATGAGCGAATGGCCATTGGAAATGACTACTTATCGTCTCACATGAGTTCTATTGCATTGACAGAGATGGATTGCGATGTGGGTGGTCGTGTTGACATTTCAGCTGTTGATAGTTGCAACTCCACACAGCAAGATTCACAGAAGGTAGATATGCCTCATAGGACAAGTAGTGGTATTTATTCTTTGTTAGAGAAGAGAAGCTTGTTGATACAGGATCAACAACACCAATTTACGCCATTTGTTGGGAAGGATATAAGTCATCCCATGACTCAGTCTTCAGTTTTGGACTCTTCATGTGTGACGACGACATCAGTCCATTCTAGATCTGCACCCATGCTTAGTTCTACAACCTATAGCTCTCAGTCGTATCGTGATAACAGTTCTCATGTGGATAATGAAAACTTGAATACGAACCCTCGGCCTCTGAATTTAGGAGCTTCAGCGGGCACAATTTTAAGTGACCATACTGCAGCAACTACACAAGCTTCTATCTCTTCTCTGTGTACAACAGGATTTGGCGACAACCCCATGTCTAAGGGACAGCAAGGGAATCTACGTAATGAAAGTGGGTGTTTGAAAGATGGAGTTCTTGATCATGGTAAGGGTTCTTCTGCTCTCAGTGATAAGCCAAATAAAGGGAAAGAGATTACTTGTGATACTACTGATGTACAATCGCAAGCTCCAGGGACAAAAAACTCTTATTCTGATATGAAATTGGAAGCTCCGAAACCTGAAAAGTCAGAAAAAGTAGTAAGTACCAAAAAGGCACCAGCTCCTCGGAAGAGAAATTATGATCCTGATTTGTTCTTTAAAGTTAATGGAAAACTATATCAAAAGCTTGGGAAGATCGGTAGTGGAGGAAGCAGTGAGGTTCACAAGGTCATATCAGCAGATTGTACCATCTATGCTCTAAAAAAGATCAAGCTTAAAGGTCGTGATTACTCTACTGCTTTTGGGTTTTGTCAGGAAATTGAGTATCTAAACAAACTGAAGGGGAAGACCAACATTATACAGCTAATTGATTACGAGGTATTGGTCGTATCAAAGTCAAAGCATGAACATATGAAAGTCATTTCATTAATGTATTATAGTGGTACACATGCTCTTTTTATTATCTATGTTTTCTGCTCTGGCAGAAGGTGCCTTTCACTTTCGTATTTATCTAAAATTCTCAATAATAGGAAGGGATCAAATTGTGTCTACGATTTAATGAGGTTAAATTGAGTGCTTCTATTGAGTAACAAAACTGTGTCATGATACTCTAGGAAAATGAATTATGAATTTATGCGTTACAAACTCCACTCTCTTGGTTCATGCCCTCTTTATTATTCTTTGAGTATGTCCAGCTGGACGCTTGGAGAGATGAAGTTCTGCGAGTGATCCTCATTTATGGCCTAAGCATAATAATTCTGATGTCTTTATCTTCTAACTATACAGTAGTTAGGAAACAATGATAGGTTTGTGATTCTGATATATATCATTTATAATTGGCTTTAGTTCCCTCCAAAGCACCAACCCTGGTGGAACCATTAGCATTATGAACGTCTTCTCACTTCCCAAGTGGACGTAATTGTATTATTTTTCTCATTTTGTTCTTCTATGCGTGATTCATTAGCATTGCCTCTCATATTATCTTCCTTCATAGGTCACGGATAAAATTTTGCTCAAGGAAGTAATGAATGGGTCGATGAGCATCAAGGATGGAAGAATCAGGGATGATGGATATATTTATATGGTACTAGAGTATGGAGAAATTGATTTAGCTCACATGTTGTCGCAAAAGTGGAAAGAAATGGATAGCTCCAACTCAAGTATGGATGAAAACTGGCTTCGATTCTATTGGCAGGTATATAAAAGGCTTTCTTCCCTTTCATGGTTCCCGCTCTCTTACAAAATGTTCATTCGCTTCAGAATTTATTGGTTTGCTCATGTCAAAATTTGTTAACCGGGACTAATCTACTGTTATCAGGTCCTTAATCCAATGTTCTGGGTGTACCAAATTTGAAACTTTTGCCCCATGAAGTATATAACTATATCTATTAATGTGAACCAATCACTTAATAGCAGATTAATGATTTCTCTTTTGTAAGTAAAAAAGCCGAACTAATCTTTTTTGGCAGCAAATACTTCAAGCTGTGAACACCATACATGAAGAGCGCATTGTGCACTCAGACTTGAAGCCAGCCAACTTCCTTCTTGTCAGAGGCTCGCTGAAGCTGATTGATTTTGGCATTGCAAAAGCCATTATGAGTGATACGACTAACATTCAACGGGATTCACAGGTATTTACATCTCTTACGTAATATATTTATTCTAAAAATTAATATCTTAGCCAATTTTTCCTTGTCAAATGATAGCACTAGAAGAAAACTGCAAATCACTCTTTGTAGTTAATTTGTCCACTCAGAATGGTTGCTTTCGTGCTCATGTATGCATATCATAAACTCATAATTTCCTCATTTAGATTCTAAGAGTGTCCTTGCTCGTGGTTAAAATAATACATCGTAGAATATTCTCGTATGTTAAATATAAATCTATGAACATGGATGATGTTCACCAACCGACGAACACTATCTGGGTTAGTTTAAAATGAGAATGTTTAACCATTCAAAGTCAGTATTGTTCTGAATTTATATAATGACCGTGCAAATTTGGTCATGTTTTCTGTTGGTTAAAGATTTGTAGCAATAGCTTAAGGAGATAAATTCTAATTCTTGTAATTAATCATCACTGATTACTTACTGTCAGTAACTATTAAATTCATCTCTAATGGAGATAAGTCAGATTTTTTGAAAAATGTTAGGAGGTTTTCAAATTAGCCACAAAGAACTCAGGTTTACCGAGTATCCTGTGGAAGTTTTTATTTTTAAATATTTGTCTCAAATAAGAACCATTCATGCAGTTATAGACCTTCATTGAATAGTATCTGACTCTAAATTTTCTATGGCTCACTTTAGGTTGGTACATTAAGCTACATGTCACCGGAAGCATTCATGTGCAACGAGAATGACGCTAATGGAAATGCTATAAAATGCGGTCGGCCATCAGATATCTGGTCACTTGGCTGCATACTCTATCAAATGGTATACGGAAGAACTCCATTTGCAGAATACAAGACATTTTGGGCAAAATTCAAGGTAATAACTGATCGAAACCATGAAATAGCATATGAAAAAGTTTCAAATCCATGGTTACTTGATCTTATGAAGAAATGTCTTGCTTGGGATCGTAATGAAAGATGGAGAATACCTGAGTTACTTAAACATCCTTTTCTTGTTCCTCCATTACCAACCCAAATGTCTCTTTCCTCTCCTGACCCACCTAAACTTAAACTACTTCAGCAGATTTCTGAAGTTTATAAGAATGATCCTGAAACATCAAGGTTATGTTCTCATATTCAACATATCCTGAAAAAATCGTCACTGCCTCCAACAATACCTAATTTCTCTTCAACATCAGAACGTCGGAAGTTGCTTTTGCAAATGTCCATGATTTGTGAGCAACTTCAACAAATTGCAAGTGTTGGAAGTGAAGTAGTAGATGATGCAACCATGTAAACAGTTTTCCGCGTTTGATAGTGTAATGTAAGAGGATGATCGTGCTCTTTTCTGGTACCCTATTTTGTATTTCATTCATCCCTTTTTGTCTTATTGAAATTACTTGCCAGGTTCATTTTTTCCTTGTGTAATGTTTCAAAAAATATGTAATCAGTTGAACTGCAACAACAGTGTTCTGCTCCCTGTTTGCTTTCTTTATTAGGTTAAAATTCATGAACTGACACTATTTAGAAAAACATTTTGGATCTCAAGTTCTCAAACCATCTAGGGTTGTTCTTAATCAAGATCTGCAACTTTGTTTGCTAAAAGCTGGTACTTACAGCAACAACACTGATCTAATTCGTGAGTCACGGTGAAAACTTTGTACACAAGCGTCCAAGGCCACGGTGCGGTGCGGTGCGACATCCATGGGCCACCCGTTACACAAGTCTGCGGGCCACAAAATATCATGTACAAAGGAAATGGAAATATTTAGGTCAATAGAAGTATTCATAATTTAATTTCTTCTTTTCAGCCACGAATGAAACTTCGGTAGCCATAGAAATAGAAATTTTTCAGTTGTTTAATCTTTCTTGGTTTTTACTACATCCTTATGTAAGTCCAGCAAGACTGTAGGTCAAAACAAGTTTTGCTAATTGGAAAGATGTATGATTTTCAAAGAATTTATAGACTGATCAGGCAAACATATATGGAAAATCTCTCTTCAAGTTCTTAAAAGAAAATATTTGCTAATACATTCTTAAACAACACATGAATGATACACGTACAGAATACTAGAAACACAAGTAGGACTTTTCTGATTAAAATCGGTATGAAACTAAAGGAGTTTTTCATAACTTTTAGCCATGAAAGATGAAGCACTAAATGTCTTCGTACGAGAGTTTGTGAGCAGCTTCTGCGTGTGCTTCATCCAACCTAAGCAAGAGATCCTTCATGAAGGATGTATTTGTACCATGAGTTATTCGCAGTATATTAACAGCCTGGGTCAGAGATTTTTTAGCATTCTCGGTTTCTCCAAGGTACCTGCAAAACCTACTGAGATCAGATATGCTTCATATACTACAAAGGGTGTCGATCTCGTGCCTACGCATTTTTCTCTCGTTGAATTTGCCTTAGTGAAATATCACCTTCTCCTATTTTGCTCTGTGTGGGTTTGGTGGTCAGGCTGGTTAGATAAAGAAAGTCTATGCCATATGGAACTGCGGCACTGCGCAGAGTGAGCCTGGTGCCTTAATTAAAGACCAAGTAATTTGGAGCCTGGTCTTGAGAGTTGAGACAGGTTATATAACTAGATAATTCTTATCTATAAGGAACAGTGAAGTGACTTGTATGGCAGTTGGTTAGGAACCGACGAAAAAATGTAACACACAGAACGAGAGAAAAGAAGTATGAATATAGCCATACCATTCGAGCTTTCCACAAGTGTAATATTGCAATCCAAGCAAAGGATGAATTTCAGGATATACTCCTGCAGTAAAATAGATAACCAATGATATAATATTAGGACGATCAATGTTTTACTGTTGGGTAATATTAAGAATCTGAACTTCTCCTATATCCCAGCTCATCGACTCTCGAAATTTCCATTACTTAAACTAGGAGATATGGAGGCAGCGGATTGATCGACTAACACCATATGGCAAGTGTGGATTATGAAGTGGAGAAAAAAGAACAAATCAATTAAGTTATTATTTCCTCACGGGCCAGGATGTATAATCCATTTCCATTAGACTTAAACTGTTCGACATTCAGACTTTAACTTGTTTTGGTATACAGAACTGAAGTTAATATTACATACTCTGGTAAGCTGGAATAAGCGATCTGCAACATGCTAGTGCTTCTTTCCAGTCTTCCAGCTCCATCAACATCTGAAGAGATAAAAGTACATCACTTATGGAGGACAATACGTTGAATAAACGGAAATGGAAGGCATTGCTGATAGCTTACATATATATTTAATGTGGAAAAACTAAGAACGAAAAACAAAGATACACTAGGAAGTAGATAGTTAGACATACCTTCAAAACATTTTCTCGAGTTCGTATCAGATTGATGGAGAAGAAATGGAACAATTTGAGTTGGAGTTGCTCAATTGTTCTGTGCATGGTATTGGCCTCTAGATGATCTACCACGTGTCAGGGAATCAAATCTCAACATAAATCATCAAAAGCGAAATTTTCTTTCTTCAGTATAAGTTGTTGGTCGATCATGTTAATTGAATGCCAGTCAGTTCAAGAGGTATAAATTATAAGCCAAAGCAACCAGTGCCTCGGTGAATGGTACCATAACCCTAAAAAGAGAACAAAAGAGGTTGCGTTCGGAAAGAGAGATAATATATTCCTACAAATGTAAAGGTTTCCTAGTACAATGTACCCAAACCTTGTCCTATATATCAGTGTAAGTGAATCATGTTATTCGAAATCTGACAAGCACGCGGGGCATAAACTATTGTGATATCTAGTAAAAGAAAATCTCATGCCACATGAGAATTAGCAAAGGATACTTCTGGAGGATAGAGATATTGAAGCTTTTTCCATCATCGAATTTAGATCATTGACTATCATTCTTATCTCCTCTTTGCTCCTAACAAGTCCACATGTTTGACACATAAACCCTTCATCATCTGAACAAAAACCACACTTTAAAAACTCATTAATAACAAGATGAAGAAAGAGGAGGCATTTTAACTTAGCTACACTTAATGACATACCAGAATCACGGAGCAAGAAACCGTTGCATTTCTCGTCCTTGCATCTGTAACCTTCTAGCATAGCACTTTCTTGGATATCCTCATAAACTCCCTTCAATAAGCAACAGCCAAGTTAAATTGCATCCATCAAAATCTTACATGCGTATACAAGAAATCATCAAAGAATGGTACTTACGAAAAATTAGTCTAAACAGAACATACTTTTTTGCATCGGGAACACGAACATGTAAAATAGTATTGCTCCTTCAGAGCTTTTTGTCGTGTTTCAGTGCTTCCGGCAGTCTCAATATAACTGATCAACACCTTATAAAATGTAATCAAAATTATAACATCACTAAACAACTTCAAAACCAATCACATTTAAAAGAAATATGTTAGAAACTTAGAATACTAACAAAACATAGTTAATAGATCATCTTACCTCTGTACCTTTTGGTATAGGTTCCACAGCACGAACTACTGCTCGTCGTTCCTCGAATACCAAAACTGAGTTCGGGGAACAGCTAGATGAACACCACAAGATTAGTTGAGCTAAGTGTGAGATTAAATTTGTCAAAACTAAACATTATATGGGACTAGATTACCTGTGGTTGATAATGGATACTACAGGATATAATCCTGTCCCTAATGGTCTTAATTCACTGTCACATATTGTATGTGCATTGCACGCAAGCTGCATGAAATTCAAGATGGTCAAATGAGGATTGAACAAAAACTCTTGTTTTCAGTATAAAATTATCCTAATCAAGAAAACATTGCTCCGGGAATGACAACATGTGGCATTGTCGCCATAACGAGAAGGCATGGAAAAATATGATATGATCAGGGAACAGTTTGAACAGAAGACCTTGGAAAATATTTGTGCAATTTCTTTTAGGTTGATCTCCGGCCAACTAAGAATTAGGTGGACAAGGTTAGCCATCTGAGCGTATAGCACCAGTTGTTTCTCATCAATATCAGACATATCTTGGAGAAAACAGTTATCAAAGTCAACATGTAGAGCTCAATAATATGGAAAAAAAGGATAGTGAGAATGAAATCATATCATGAAGAAAAAAAAAAGGATACGATCCACCAGCACCTCCACCAAGTCATAGTTATCCGTAGCAGTAGCCGGGATAACCTGATCATAAAACAAACAAATTATTAACAGATGAACATTATTTTTATTGTGGTGAACAACTTGCAGTTGGAATAGAGAAATTCACTATTCGTTCCAAAGGCATTCATCGGTTGAGCTATTGTCAGATCAGAATCTAATTCATCTCCACATTTTATGGACCATGTGGTCGAGTAAGACAATTATTTTTCCAGTCAAATGAGGCTGTGAGTTTCAAATTAGTGTGTAAGAAAACTCAATAAGTGGGTTCAGAAGAGAAGAAAATGAAATACTGCCATCAGAAGGTATCAGCAGATGACTCTATTGATATTGAAGATCTAACTAAAAGACCTTTTCTGTCATGGCACTTAGTGTAAGAAAGGAGCAGTGCATAAGTATAAAGGAAAGACAATTAATAGCAAAGAGGGTAGACCAATTAACCAGAACAAAGTAGATAACGTAGTTTAGAAACGGGAACAATGAAGATCAATGACCTGCTCATTTTGTAATTTTCGCTTCAGGTAGAGTCTAACTATTAAACGAAGGGAAGGTGTGAGTAATCTCCGCCTATCTTTACTAAGTCCAGCAAGGGCTTTGCATTCGAGTCGGTGCAGCTTCCACTCTGACTTCTGAAAAGACAACAATAGACAAGTGTGTCAGCGATTGAAACTCTTCTTGTGGTAGCAGTGACTGAAATCTTCATAGTTCATAGCCAAGCCGTAACCTAGGGTGCATGTAAACTGTTGTCGTCTAGGAGCAAGGTGACCACGGGAACATGCCTATTTCCCCACGCAGACACACTACTTAAACATCTATCCCACCGGACACCACATGAAAAACAAATAACCTACCCATATACCCACTACTTATGCATGACTCTTAACAATCAAAAAGCAGGTAACTACACAAAAAAGAAAAAAATCTGCCTAAATCCAATCAACAAGTGGACAGCACACACAGTGGTCGTTCGATTGAATTAGTGGAATATTGGCCTTTGGCTGATTCATGGGCCTGCCAAGTATTTTGATATCTCAATTCATCAACCTACAAACACACAGCCTGCCAGGTAGTATTGTGGAGTCCTGGTTTCCTGATCAAATAAACTATTAAGCAGAGAAATACAAGAATTTGTGCCTCAAAACTGAAAGAATATATAGGTACATATGTACCTATACATATTACATAATTGTGTGTTTCGTTTCAACCCTTTTTAGAGAACAAGGAGTTTCTTTCACTAATGTCAAGTTTACTTACAAAAACTTATTCGTACAAAAAAGGCTACTCTCCATCTTCATTCATATGTAAAAGGTTATAAGATAACAGAAAAACATAAAGTATCACTACCATGTTTGTTTGTCCCCTTTAGAATTGTTTTCGAGTCGGAGATTAAGAATGGTGTACTCCAATTGACTCGACTATTAATAGAGTAACGGGACTGTTTACTAAGCATAAGTTCATCACCTTAAAGCAAAATCGACTACGACAAAAGAATCAAACTGCAATTTTTTAGAGATTTACCAAATAATACCTGGCAAGTACTCCCACAATACCATGAAACCTGACATCCTGAGCATTTCTTGAGGTTAGTAGACATAAAACAACCATCACATTTTGATTCAGATGAGTTATTTGGAACACAAACATAAGGATCTTCAGATATAATCACCTCTCCTGCATGATGAAATTATGATATTCTTTTAGTAAACAAAATTTTAAAAAGGTGGGTACTGCTTGTCTAGAAACAAACACATTTACTCAATAATTTTATTGGATTGGTCTGCAATTATTTCAAAATTTGTTCAAAGGGTGATTACTATTTCCCTAGGGTTTATTTCACAATTCAGAGGCATACCCAGAGCTTAGAATAATTGTTTATTTAGTTAACATTTGTTGAAGAAATTGAAGTTGTAGAGTAATTCACAAGAACGTATTGAGTAAAAATGGAGGTTGAGCTCTAAAGATTAGTGATAATACCACAGAACCAGAAGTCCAGAGAGAGGAGAAAGGAGAGAGAGAGAGAGGACCTGGTGAGAAGTTTGTGGTGGAAATGAGACAGCGACCTTTCTCTGGATTGGTAGAAACGGTTAATCCACGGGGTATAAGGGCTTTCTGCAACTCTTCCATGAGAGTTTTAGAGAGAGAGAGAGAGAGAGAGAGAGAGAGAGAGAGAGAGAGACAGAGAGAGACAGAGACAGAGGTTAAGGGTTGAGATTTTGTTGAACTGTTAGAGGTTTAAAATCTAACAAAATTATTATTAAAAAAATAATTACTCTAATTAATTTTATTTTTAAATCTAACAAAAGCTCACATATTAATTTTTTTAATCTAACAAAAACCTACACATTTTTTAAATTCCAACATCCAATAATTTTTCAACTTTAGAAAAAAAAAATAATTCGAAAATAATTCAAACAAGTGTTTCGTACATAAACTAAATCACACAGGTTCTTAAAACACACCCACCAAAAACCCATACACGCGTTCCTCACATGCGCATATTTAAGGCCTCAAGAGAGGCTGAGGTTGGAGCTGAATTTTATGGGTTGAACTAAAGCTGTAAATTTGGGGTGAAAAAATGGTTTTTAGAACCTGAGACAGACTGAGGTTGGACTTGCACTTAGTCAAACCCTACATACACCAACTCAACAAGTAACTCGAAGAACTCGCTCAATCAAACTGAGTTCGACCTATCTATTGAATCGACAAGTTAGTCCTTTGCCCAATTTATTTTCAAGATAAAAGAATCGTAAATTAGAAAATGAAAGAACTAAGAAATCATGATTTTGTTAGAAGATGAAAGGAGAGAAACAAAAATTTCAAGTTTCTTCTTCTCCCTCTTTCTTCTGCCACCCTTTTCAAACATGTTAGGTGATTGTTGGTCTATAGAAATGGTGAAATTAAGATGATTGTTTTTTTTTATGAAGAGATTAAGATGATTGTTGGTACATAGAAATGATAAAATTATGTAGGTTTTCACAGACGGTGGCAAACCCATAAACTTTAGCTATCTTAGGTTCCCTAAAGCTATTTGCCATATTTGTCGAATCATTGAACATCCATTGACCCCTTGTATTAGGCAAATCCACGTCAATCAGTCTCTCCTATGGAGTTCACCCCCAATCAACCTATTCCTGTGTCCCAGTGGGCTGTTACTGTGGCTAGCAATCCACCTTCTCCCAATGTTCCCATCCCCCCCCCCCCCCAAGACCTCTTTCAACAGAGAGGCAAGAGGAAGGAATCTCAAGCTCTAATCGAAGTTAAAATAGAAGAGGGTGAAGTCAGGAAAGCTTTGACTAAGAGACACAGAGAAATGTCGGTGGGTGGGAGTTCTTCACAGGGGGGTTATCAGTATCAATGGATTTCTAAGAGTTCTTCTGGTTCACTTGGGTTCTCTCCTACTATTCCTGACAGCTGGTATTGCCCTCCTTCAGAATCGATCAACAGTCAAGAAGAAAGGAGGCGCCATTTATTTGCTGATTCACTGTTAGAATCCCCCAGTCAGAATTCAGAGGCAAGGATGGACGGTGGCAAAGAACAATCTAACTCGATAGATTAATCGGTTGTCAGTCTTAGTCTTTTTCTGTTATGGTCTATCTTTCTTGTCTATATAGTCTGGTATGTTGGTTTAGGTCTTCTCTGTCCTGTGGGATTACTGCTGCCTAGTTCTCTTTTGTTCAGTTAGTTCGAGATTAGGTTTACATTTTGTTTCTAATCTCTTCATGTTGTTTTTATGGTTGGCTATTATGTTATGAAGTACTATGTTATATTATCTAATTGTATCTAGCTTCTAAGTTAGTTTTGTCATGCTTTTTCCTTGATTCTCTTTCGTTTCTTTTAGATTATCTGTTGTTAGCATTGTATTTCCTGTGAGTGGTATTCCTTCTTTTCTCTGCTTCTTTTTGGTTAGCTTTTGGTGCTTTCAGCTTGATCCCGGCATAAGCTCTTGTTCAGTGGGGCCTTCTGCTGTGGTGCCTATTTCCTTCCTGCGGGTTAGCCGGGTTTTAGGCCCATCTTGGGGTGTTGGTTATTTAGGGGCCTGCCCCTAGAAAGCTTCAGTTGTGACCCTGATGATGGACTGCCCCTCGATTTTGAGTTGGAATGTTCAAGGCGCCTCCTCCTTCCTATATTACTCGTAAAAATATGCTTACCATTATCAACAGAAATGATCCGGATATAATCTTCATCTCCGGAACCAAGAACAAATCTACTAACATGAACAAATTTATACCTATTAGCAAGCACTACTCTAACTACTATGTTGAACCGGTAAATAAAGCAGGAGGACTTGCACTATACTGGAAACACCATTTAAGCATCAAAATTAACTATGCGGATAGCAACATCATTCATATGGACTTTAACGGTGGTGCCTCGTATCCAGTTCTTCATTTGGAAAACATGTAGCAGAGCTCTCCCGGTCAGAGCAAGAATAGGGAAATATATAGTTAAGACCGAGTCCTGCCCGAACTGTAGCGCTATTGAATCCATTGAACATGCCCTTTTACACTGTGCAATAGCGAAAAATATATGGTTCCACTATAACATCAAATCTGAGAACATTCTTTCCATCGAGGATTGGATTTTCTCGTGGGAAGAACATCCCGATCTTTGTTATTCTAGTGACAATATTCACTTCGCTACAATCCTATGGATCTTATGGAAAATGCGTTGTGACCATTGCTTTCAGCATGAAATCAATGATCTTACGAAAATTATTAACATGATAAAAAATTACCCGAATATTAACAGAAAACAGGAACCGAATAAAGAAAAAAGATGTGACAAATGGCAGCCTCCGGCGAATAATTTATCAAGATTAATGTTGACGCATCCTTTCTCAATATAACTTCCATGGAGGGAATCAGTATGATAGCACATGATGTTGGGGCTAAGTTCATTGAAGCTCAGGTCCAATCTACTAGAGCCAGGAATAGCGAAGAAGGTGAAGCTAAGGCAATCCTCCTAGAAATGGAATGGGCAATAGACAAGCAATACAGATCAATTATCATTGAAAGTGACAATGCTAACTTGATAAAACACCTCCGCAACAGTCGTCACTCCATACAATGGCAATCGAAGATTCACATCAAGAAAATCAGAGAAAGATGTAGTGCATTCCACGCAATCCAGTTTCACCACGTCAAGAGAGCAGCAAACTCCCAAGCTGATAAACTCGCTAAATGGTCGAGGAAGCACATTCATAGCAAAGTGTGGCATAATATTCCTTGTTTTTTAGTTCATATGTATTGTAAGAACTCTTTGCTTCATTAATGTTATCTTAGTTCAACAAAAAAAAACTAACTTTTTTTTTTGTTGTTGAAACTAGCTTTAATTAATTAATAATAACGTTATTACAATATTAATCAATCAAAATACAAGGAATATTTAGCCATTTTTTACTTCTATTCTTCTTTCTGACCCATTTGGCTAGCTTATCTGCATGCGAGTTGAGCTCTCTAGTGGTATATTTGAAATGCACTATCTCGAACTTTCTTCTGATTTCACGTGATTTTCGGGTATGGATCATCGATTGCCAGTGGACTGAGTGCTTCTTATTGTTGAGGTGATTGATAATATTGATGTTGTCGCTTTCAATGATGATTGACTTTAGATTATGTTCTTTCGCCCATTCAAGACCGTGTAATATTGTCATAGTTTCACTTTCTTCACTGTTTCTCGCCCTTGAAGTTTTAACTTGCGCTTAGATGAATTTAGATTCAGTGTTGTGAGCAATTAAGCTGATTCCCACATTAGATATTACATTAATAAAAGATGCATCAACATTAATTTTTATGAATTGAGGGGGCAGGGGTTGCCATTTTTCTACAGTTTTTTGTTTCTTTTTCTCTGTGATTTTGTTGTTTCTAGGAAACGATACAATCATTTTAATGATTATTAAGGTCATTCATCTCATGTTGAAAACAGTGATCACATCTAACTTTCCATAATATCCAAAGAATGATCGCAAAGTGAATATCTTCGCTAGTGTAACATAGGTTTGGATCGTTTTCCCAGGAGAAGATCCAATCTGTGATTGAAGTAATGTTCTCCGAAATAATATTAAAGTGAAACCAAATGTTTTTAGCTAGAGCACAGTGAAGAAGCGCATGCTCTATGGTTTCTATGTTAGTACAGTTTGGGCAATTCATGTTGTTGTCAATGTATTTTCCGATTCGTTCTCTGACCGGGACGGATTTTGTGCATATTTTCCAGATGAAGATCTTAATGCAAGGAACCGTGGGGAGAGACCAGATTAACTTCCAGTTCTTAGGTATCGTACTTGATTACTGTTGTTGGTGCTAAGGTCCTGGTACATATATTTAACTGTGAAATTTCCCGAATTGGTGAGCTTCCATTTGATCTAATCCTTACCTTCGTTGTTCACCGGGATGGCCTTGATGCGGTTTTGGGTCATATTATCGAAGTTAGCATTGAGGACTTCGTCATTCCAACTATTATTCGTAATGAGTTGGGAAACCTTGTAAGACTAGAGTGGTTGTTGTTCTGAATTGGACCAGTAATATCTGGGATTCAGTTATCTTCCCAGATATTAATGTCCCTACCCGATTGCACTTCCCATGTAGCCAGGTTATCAATAATGTTGTAATGCCTCCTTATGGTCTTCCAATTCCATGAATGATGATGTTTCGCTGGACCAAGTTTATCTGTGAGCGGGAAATAATTAGCCTTGAGAAGTTTGGCCCAAGGCTTTTCAGGTTCAGTTTTAAGCCTCCAGGCCAGCTTAGAAAGAAGGGATCTGTTGTCCAGATCTGGCAAGTGAATGCCAAGGCCTCCGAGTTATTCGGCATGCAAATATAAGACCAGGCTTTAGTGCAAATTCCTTTCGACTTACCCCACCAGAAATTCCTTTGAGCAGACTTGATGCGTTTGCAAATTCCTTTCGGGATTGCAAAGCACTGCATCTGATATCGGGGTACGGCCGCAGCTATGGCCGAGATGACCACCGTGCGACCAGCTTGGGACAGAAAAGAGTGCTTCCATTTGTTGAGTTTGTTCGTGATGTGATCGAGGATATCACTGAAAACCTTAGTTTTTTTTGCTCCTATAAAAAGCTGAGCTCCCAGGTATTTTTACCGAGATGGACGCATATTTGACTTTGAGAGTGCGCATGATCAGCCGCTTGAACTTAGGATGCGAGTTCTTGGAGTAGAAAATATTAGACATCGCGTAGTTTATCATTTGACCCGAGGTCTCACATAATTCATGTAGAATCGTCTTGAGGATGTGGATGTTGTCGATTGTGTTTCTTCCAAAGATGATGCAGTCGTCCGCGAAGAGGAGATGTGAGATTTCCAAATCAGCTCTGTTAATGGGGAATCCCAGGAATTTGTTACCATTGTTATTCATCAATTTTCGACTAAGACCTTCCATAGCGAGCGTGAAGAGGAAAGGGGAAAGGGGGTCGCCTTGTTTAATACCCCTAGAAGGATATAGGCCTGTAAACGGTAGCTTATCGGAGCGGATACTGGTATATCCGTATCCGATATCCGATAAGCTATCGGATATCCGAATCCGATAAATATCCGACGGATAGTACATGTCAACATCTGAATTCGTATCCGTTAGTATTACCGGATATTCGAAAACTATCCGATATCCGAGAACAAAAAAATACCGTGTAAATTGAGTGCAATAGTACTCCTAAATCAGAGAAGGTTCAATTCGACATTTCGACATAACATTTCAAATCAGTCTATAGTTTCACAACTCTTCAAAATCATCAACACAATTCACAAGGGTTGTAACTTGTTAATTTAAATTACGAAGTTATTGGCTCAAAACAATATATAAGTTGCGAGACGAAATAAAATCAAATGGTTCTTCAAAAAGTCTTCCCTTTGGCCCTCTGCTGCTCCTTCATCCCTACTCCCTTCTTGAATTCGTTCTTTATCATAGTTCCCTGAAAATATAGATAAATTGTAGTCATTAATTCTGCATAAGGATGTAATAACAAATTCAAAACAATTATAACTTCAATGTTATATATATATATATATATATATATATATATACTACTTGAGTACAAACAAATCGTATAAGAAGGCATCATACCCTTCAAAATTCAGACCACTTCTCATAAAAGTAAAAAAGCTATTCACAGGCATCATACCTCCAAATGAACTAGACTATACCTGGAGATGAAACGTTGGTGTAGACAAACCCTAACTTATATATTTTGCTCCCACCCTGATGGGTTGAGCAAACATAGTGTATTCTAGCATATTAGCAATTGAACTTAAACAACAAGGTTATGTCACCAAGGCATACATACATGATGTCTTATTACCATTAAACTAGTAATTCCATCATTCATCAAGACCGGGCGTAGAGACAGTAAGTACAAACCATTGTTCGAAACAAAATACTAATCGATGACATAATACTTAAATTGACTTACAAACGAAATATTTAAACAAGTAATATGCAGAGAACTAAATTCATAACCACTGTACATGTCTGCAAATGAGACCTACTAAAAAACACATCCCCTTTTCTATGTTTTGCTACCTACAGAAGGAACCCTAATCCCCATTTATCTCTAACAAGGAGAATGAAACCTAATTTTTGAAACTATGTCAATGAGCTAACAATATGAAACCCTAAGCTAATTTATGTAAACTGAGATGTCACATCAAACCTTAATCTAGCATAGTTTTCAGTACAAAATTAAATAATAAGTTATACCCTGTTTCACTTTTGGTTTGACAACTATCTAAACTTAAGCAAAGGCAAAGAGAGTAGTACCGTTAATCACATAACCATTTGCATTACAAAATCAATTAGCACTTGATTGCTCATTCGGTCATTCCTATTGTCCTTCTCAAACTCAAAATCTGAAAAAGAAAAAGAAATAATTAAAGAAACAAGTAAAAGTTAGATTTAACACCATGAACATTTCAGACGAGTACACATGTACTCGACAATCTGAAAAAGAATAGAAACTCAAAATCTGAAAAAGAAAAAGTAGAACACATACCCAACATGTAATTCAACTGCATTACAAAATCAATTAGCACTTGATTGTTCATTCCTATTGTCCTGCTCAAACCCAAAATCTGAAAAAGAAAATGAAATAATTAAAGGAACAAACAAAACATTAAATGGCGTTAACTAATAGAAGATTAATAACGTATTACCTGGTAAGGATGGTAGCCAATCTTTTAAACAACTCAAGGCTTCCACTACTTCAGGAGCTAATGAAGATCTATATTCCGTGAGTATCCTACGACCACAACTGAAAGCGGATTCTGATGCTACCGTGGACACTGGAACAGCCAAGAAATCTCGAGCCATCTTATTAAGTGTAGGATATTGAACACCACAATTTCTCCACCAACGTAATACATCGAAACTCCAATCATCATTTCCCTTTGGAAATAACTTTTCTTCCAAGTATCTATCCAACTCTGATTTTGTAGTTTCTAAACTAGTATCTCCCTCCCTTAAAAATTCATCGAATTCTCCATCATTCCCTCTATTCGTTTGGTCAGATACCACATCAAAAGAGGGCCTAGAAATACTTTCTGATGAATTCATGAAAAACTGTCAGAAGAAGATTGCGGAGTTTCATTTGTAGAATAAACATTTCTCAAAGATTCAAGAAACATGTTGAACTTAATGTTAGCATTGGTAGGATAAAGCTTCTTAAAAACAAATTCTACATATTTTGCCTTGTATCGTGGATCAAACACCATACCAATGCTCATCATTAAGCTACACTCGCTCCAATATTTATCAAATTTTTGTCTCATTTGCATTGCCATGTCACGAAGATATGAATGCTCATTGAATTCCCAACGAAGAATCTCTTTGTTTACTTCAAAAACACTTCTAAAATACAAATTTGCAGTTGGATACTTAACACCTGAAAACTTTATTGTTTCATCGTAAAATACTTTCAACCCTTCACAAACAACTTCTGCTTTTTTCCATTCATCCAAATTAGGGAAACAATTATATCCTGGATCCAACTCCGTTAAACGCTTAAATGCCTCGCGCACTGCAATGGCACTCTTAAGCATCAAATAAGTTGAATTCCACCTAGTAGGAACATCTCTTTCAACTCCCTTTCCAACCAATCTTGTTTGAGCCAATGCACTTTCAAACTTTTCGAGTCTACTTTGAGAAGCATTTACATAGTTAACACTTTCCCGAATCATTCTAAGAAAATCATCTATGACTTTCAATCCATCTTTTACAATAAGATTTAATATATGCGCACTACACCGCATATGAAACATCTCTCCATCAAGAAGCAACGATTTCTTTCCATTTAACCATAGTTTAAGATTTCTTATCATAACATCATTACTAGTTGCATTATCTACTGAGATTGAAAATAATTTGTTATCAATATTCCATGACAATGCCAAAGACTTGATAACCTCAGTTAGAACTTCACCTGTATGTGGAGACGGCACCATTACATAAGCAATGACTTTCTTATGCAATTTCCACTCGTCGTCAATGTAGTGGCAAGTTAGACAACAATAACCCTTGCTCTGATGTTCAGCTGTCCATAAATCAGTCGTGAGACTAACTCGCGAAGATGTTGAATCTAGCTCACGTTGTAACTCAACTTTCATCTCAGAGTATATTTTCAGAAGATCTCCTCGAATGGTGTTTCTCGAATAAAACTTGGCTGTCGGATGGTAAGATCTAATTAACTTTCTAAAATAATCATATTCAACCATATTAAAAGCACAACCATGCTTAGCAATCATTTCACTGGTAATTTTTCGACTTTCTGACTCATCAAACTTCCAATTTACGACCTTTGAGGATTTATCATTACTCTTGAGAGAAGCCAAAACTGATTGGTTAGCACGGTTCATAGGCCGCCTCTTACAAGTACTCAAATGATTTTACAGATGAGTTGTTCCTTGTTTACTATCAGCATCAAATGTTCTCTTACAATGACTACATGTAGCTTTGATCTTTCCATCTACTGTTTTTTTCTCAAATTCTAGCCATACCGGTGACCTCTGTTTTCTTTTTTTGCATTCAGGGGCTTGTTCGGTAGCTTCATGTTCTTCTTGCATTGTAGTGTTATCTATATTTGTCACATTGAGATCGGTTGTTGGCTGAGACGACACTGAAGCACAAGTAGTCGAAGTCGAAAAACTTGTTGTAGGTTGTGACATTATATAGAGTTGAATTTCTGAACCTGTAAATTATGAAAATTAGCCATATCGTATTCTTTTAACTACATAGAAACTATCTTCATATTGTGAATGTAAAAGGAATCCATATATAGCATACCAATGATTCTAAAACATACATAGTACACACTTACAATTATGAACAAATATAAAGTAGATAAATTCCTAAAACATAATGACATAATGACATAGTACAATTATGTAAAAAATAAAGTAGATGAATTCCTAAAACATAATGACATAATGACATAGTACAATTATGTACAAATATAAAGTATATGAATTCTTAAAACATAATGACATAGTACACAATTATGAAAAATAAATTCTATACATGCCTAAGAAGTTGTCACTAATAGTTGCACTATATGAATGTTAAAATGTATTCAAAACAAATTATCCTTGCTAGTTTTTATCCTTATCATTGTCTTAATGCTTAAAAAGGAAAGCCATAAAAGGAGAAAGATATTTAGATTCTCACATTAATTAGTGATGTCTATATATTAAGAAAACTCCTACAAAATTAGATACACCTGTTATCATTGATATAAATTCAACTAACCCAGTGTTGAACAGAATAATTCATGAATTACAAACCTAGAAAAGCAAATTGATAAAGACCAAAGTGGGGGTGAATTCACAAACCCAAAAACTCAATTCAAAATTAAAATTGAGGGTAAATGAGATATAACAACCTTAACCAAGAGGAAAGGTCCGATCCAGATGAAGAAAACCACAACAACTGCGATTAGAAGAAGACATAAAATTACCATATTTAACCACCAACACCAAGCAATACATACACTTACAATCTCTTTGCACTTTTTTTTTTGTAAATAGCCTAAACCTATGCCAACTTATGTAAATCTCTTTGCACCCACAATTGATGGTCTCTGTTTCTAGTTTTGTAAATAGCCTAAACCTAGAGTTGTAATCAAATTCAGTGTTTTCCTAAATAATTATATTATCAAGAGTGATTAAGTGATTTTGCTAGAATAAATTACCAATTACACAATTCTCTTAATGATGCAGGATCTAGGATGAAATCCATAATATATAGTATATGTAAATATAAACAGGAGAGAATCATTAAACCTATATATTCCCTTTCGGCTATTCTTTTTTGGTATAATTGTATGATGATTGTCTTTCCAGTTTCCCTCTTCACTTCGTCACAGACTCACAATGATTATGATTCAGTCGAGCATCTCAAGTAAGAAACCCTAGCATTTAGAGAGAGATAGTTAAAGAGATTCAAAGAGAGTTTGAGAGAGAGAGAGCGTTAGAGAGAGAGAGCGTTAGAGAGAGAGGATTTACCTCTTAGGGTTTGCAACGTCTTCATCTTCTTCTTTGTCTTCTTAGAGCGTTAGAGAGAGAGAGAGATTGTGTTTTCTTTTCTCTGTTAGATTTAGATTTTGGAGAATGAAGTTAGGGTTGGGTTGGGTCACAACTCTGTCAATCATAAGGAATTTCAACCATTAGATCATAATACCTAATCTCATCCGTCCATATATATATATATTATTAATAATAAAATTTATATTTTATTATTTTTATATATTATTTTCGGATACGGATAATTAACGGATAGGATATTGATCTATCCGAATTCGTATCCGATAGGTAACTATCCGATAAGAAATATCCGACTCCGAATCCGATATCCGAAATTTCGGATTTTTTTTAAAAATCGAATGCGAACACGGATCGGATGTCGGATATCCATTGACAGGCTTAGAAGGATAGAATGTGTTGCCCGGACATCCTTTCACCAGGACTGCCATGGAAGAGGTCGAGATACATGTATGTATCATTATGATTCAGTATTCCTCGCAGCCTAATTTTCTCATGATGTCTGTGAGGAAGTTCCATTCAATTCTGTCAAAAGCTTTGGACATGTCTAACTTGAGACCAAAATATCCTACTGCTTCTTTCATCCTCTTGTAAGAGTGAATAATTTTTGGCCTATGATGATATTATCAGTGATCTATCTACCTGGAACATACGCTGCCTGGAAAGGATTGATTATGTGGTTCAAAGTCTGCTTAAATTTATCTGCAAGAATTTTCGTGATGATCCTGTAGGTAGTGTTGAGGAGACTGATTGGTCTGTAGTCTGCTGGGGTTTGAGGTATGGGAGTTTTGGGAATGAGGCAAATGTGGGTATGGTTGATCTCAGGTGGTAGGTAGGCAGTCTCGAAGAAGTTCTGGACAAGAGTATAGATGTCGGGGCTAATCGTATCCCAATTCGATTGAAAGAAAAAAGGAGGGTATCCGTCCGGCCTCGGGGTCGCTTCTCTTTTAAGACACTGGATCGCCTGGTCGATCTCTTCTTTACTCGGAATGGCTAGAAGCTCCAAGTTTTGATCATGAGTAATCACCGAGTTGAAAAGGTTAATATTGGAAGGGTCTTCTATCGGATTAATAGTGGTGCTAATATTGAGGAGATGAGAAGAGAAGATGCCTTGGATCCCTTTAATGTCTTCCTTCCAATCTCCATTGTTATCCTTGATAGCTGTGATCTTGTTAGTTTTGTCTCGTTGAATGGCTTGAGAGTGAAAGTACTTAGTATTCTTATCTCCGAGGGTGGGGAAATTTTTCCTAGACTTTTCCTTCCACAGACTCTTCTGTTGACTGTAAAGTTCTTCGAGTTTATTGTTAAGGCGAGTGTAGTCCTCTTGAGAGTTACTATTCTGCATATGCTTGATAGTCTGGCTAATGTTGTTCTCAATGTTATGGAAGACCTTTTTATTCCTGCTCAGCTTCTTGAGATCTCCTTGAATGTTATTATTGTTTTGATTGTATTTGATGCAATTCCAATTATCTTCTATAAAGTTGTGGCACTCCGGGTGGGTCATCCAAGTTCGGATGAACTTGAATGGCTTAGGGCTAAGTTGGCTGGGGTCTCTGTTGTCAAGCAAGATGGGCGCGTGGTCTGAACCCACAGCATCCAGATGGGTGACTCCAAGGGTCATCATTTTCAGGGCAGAGCTGAGTAAGAGTAGTTCAAGGCTTCATCAATTTTCTCTCTTTACAGATTTGGAAACCAAATTAATTTTCTCTCTCTTACTATGTAATTTTTTTTTCGATTCAAATCAATTTTCTCTCACTTAACTTTCAGAATTGGAAAGATAATATTTTTTGTGATCAATTAAGCGTGATTTGGGGGTTAATATACAAAACGTATATATCATTTTCTCTCACTTAACTTTAAGATTTGGAAAAAGTATATTTTTCTGGAACATTACAGCAGCATTTGTTTTCGTTTTTACTCATACGTAACCATATATCGAATACAAAATTATGAAACATGTTCGTAAGTTATGTGTTATTTATGACGAGGCAACCATCAGTTGTCATGTATACAACGTAATTTATCAAATGTATACGCGTCATATTCAATAAATTACACATGATTTCTATTACATTACACATCGTTTACATTCTGTTACAAAAAAACGTACAAAATCTTCTCTGGTTCAGAAATGGTGCTCATCCATGTACTCTCCATTTGTAGTCTTGAAATGGACAAATAGCAGTTACACGTTTTAAATCATTTTTGATGAATTTGAAATCATGTGTTGTGTTTATACTATATGTTTTTTTTGTAGTTTTGCTGTTACCTATGGAGTTTTCTACAGAATCATCCAATTAAGTAAGACCACAAAACTAAAATCTGATGGCTGGGATAAAATATTTGTCAACAAAACATATAATTTGCTAGAAACGACATGTGTAATGGAGTAAAATATGCATACTGTTTGTTAAACTTCATAATGTGTTGGGAGACAAACAAAACTTTAGTTTGAATCACAAGGTCACTGTTATGTGAAAAAATATGTATAATGTGCAATAAATTACATATAATTTTTGGAACATTACGCAATGTTTACATTCTGTTACAGTATAATTGTACGAAATCTTCAGCGGTTCAATGTGTAAAGCGCAATAAAGTACATATAATTTTTTGCACAATACACATTGTTTACATTCTGTTACAGTAACATCGTACGGAATCTTCTATGGTACAAACGTGTGATGTTCAATAAATGCACATACTTTCATGTAAATTACACATCGTTTACATTCTGTTACAGAAAAACGTACGAAATCTTATCCGGTACAAAGTTGTGATGTTCAATAAAGTACACATATTTTGGTATAAATTACACATCGTTTATATTCTGTTACAAAACACATAATCTTCTCCGGATCAAAAACGGTATCGTTACCAGATCTGATATCAAGAGATGTTCTAAACTTCGAGATCTGTAACCTAAATCTAATGAAAAATAAAATAATATATGGATACAAACATAACATAATCGAAGATAATGAATTATTAAACAAGGATTTAACATTAACATCATAAATCGGTTATAAAGATCTTAGAGAGAAGAAATCATGAATAATGATGAATATTTGAGAAGGTGATACAGAGATGAAATCGATTATAATGAAAATCATAAGTATCTTTAAAGATGAGGATGAAAAACATTAAAAAGAAAGATAAACTTGTTGCTTTAACCTCAGAAGCAACTGTTGATCTTAACAATGGTTCGAAGCTGAATCTTGATGATGGAAATCGAAATAAACGATGGAGGTTTCAGCTGCTGTAATGAAGATGAAGAAGATTTTTGAGACTAAAAAATTGAGGTTGATTAGATGATTCGGTTTTAGAGAGAGAAAAGAAACAGGTTTCCGTTATGGAGGATAATGAAGATAATGGTTACTTTAAATAGAAACGTGATTGGAGAGAGAAGGTGGGAGATAAAAGTGGAAAAAGATATTTAGAGATTTTAAAGGTAAATCAGTTTTTATATATAAAGGAAGGTTAGTTTAAGTATTATGATTTAATATGTATTCTAGGGATTTGTGTTTTCTTTCTTGATGCATACAAATGGACTAGATATCTATTTACATTAATATTTTGGTTTAGAAACCCTTTATAGGAGTAATAGGAGCAGAGAGGACTAAATGTATGTTTAGAGCCGTTTTTTTTATTATAAGCCCAAAAATTCTATTTTTAAAGGCCAGCGCTTTGGGGAAAGCTAAATAGTTTCCGGGTGTGAAACTTTAAAGGGAATATGCAAAATTTTGAAAAGTTTTCGGGGAAACATATTTTATGGGGAATATGGTTCAAAATAAAAAAAAACCCTCCACCTCACCTCTCTCTCCCTCCACCTCACCTCTCTCTTTCTTCTCTGATTAGGTCGTCGGCCGGAAAATTTTCCGGTCGGCGACCATGGAAAAAAAAAATCACTCACTCTCTCTCTCTCTCTCTAGAAACTCCGGTCGGCCGGAAAATTTGCCGGAGTTTCTAGAGAGAGAGTGAAAATATATATATATATATTTTTTTTTTCATCGTTGCTGGCCGAAAAATTTTCTGGTCGGCGACCTAATCGGAGAAGAGAGAGAGAGAGGGAATAGCAGGGAGAGAGAAGATGAGGTGGAGAGAGAAGATGAGGTGGAGAGAGAAGATGAGGTGGAGAGAGAGGTGAGGTGGGGGGGGGGGGTTTATTTTTCCCTCTAACAAAAAAAATAAAATTGACCAATTTAGACCAAGTCTTCACACCCCGGAAACTATTTCGTTTTCCCCAAAGCGCTAGCTTTTTTGAAGGACTCATCCAATTAATCAGGTGGAGTGATGTCAGATCCCGGCGACGGGTGTAGTCAACTTTACGGCTAAATATAAATACATAGATAGAGAGAGAGAGAGAGATTAAAAGGTCATTGGTGGAATCGCCGTCTGTTTCTCTCTCTTGAAACAGTACTAGCCTTTCCCTCTGTCTTTCTTTCTTCATAAGAAATAGTACTACAGAAGTATATTTTTAGATATACAGATAGAGACTCTAGAGAGAGAAAGAAATAAACCAGAAACGCCATAGAAGCAACGCAAACAACTTCCATCCAACCAAATATTAAATCAATCAATCAAAGATCTCCGCCGATTTTTCTCGAATATTCCCCCTTCTTGTTCTTCTGATCTTCCTTGATCTGATTTGGTATTTCCTCTTTATAATCTTTTATGTATTTCTTAGAATTTCACACAAGGAATCAAATTCGATTCAATTTCATCTTCTTCATTGACTTAATTTCAGGATATGCCTCCAATAATCAGATCTAATTCTATGAATCGTCGACTTGATTCATCATCATCATCTTCTTCTCTCTCTACTTCTAATTCCATTCTCAATACCAATAACAATGGATTTTCTAGCAATAATCACAGCAAAAACAGAAGCAATAATCATATTAATAGCGGCAATGGAATCAGCATTAGTAACGGTGGAAGCGGCGATCATTCGCGGTTGATTCAGACAATGTTGTTACCGCCTTCGAATTCGATGGATAGGATTCCGTCTGTTCACGAACCTCAAGTTTTAATGGTGGATCATAGAGATTTGAAGATTAATGATATCGTTGGTAATGGAATTTCTGGTATACTTTATAAATGGGTTAATTACGGGAAAGGTTGGCGATCTCGATGGTTCGTATTACAGGATGGAGTTTTATCTTATTACAAAATTCATGGTCCTGATAAAATCGAATTGAATTCTGAAACAGAGAAAGGATCTAGAGTTATTGGGGAAGAATCAATCCGTAGAATCTCTCGTCACAAGAACAATAATAGTCATCATAATCATCCTCGTCGTAATCCTGTTGGTGAAGTCCATCTTAAGGTAATTTTGCAATTTGATTCGAAGTTTCTGATGTATTGATTTATTGATTTGATAGAAATGCAATTTGATTCGCCTATATATACTTGATTGATTCAGGATTTCGAAATGTAATTTTGCCTTATTAGATATAATTTGATTGGTTGAATTAGGTTTCTTCAATTCGAGAGAGCAAGTCAGACGATAAGAGATTCTCGATTTTTACGGGAACAAAGAGGTTACATTTGAGAGCCGATGCTAGAGAAGATCGAGTAGCATGGATGGAAGCATTCCAGGCGGTGAAGGATATGTTCCCTCGGATGTCAAATAGCGAACTCATGGCTCCTGTTGATGTTGTTGTCTCGACAGAGAAACTGAGGCAGAGGTTGTTGGAGGAGGGAGTCAGTGAGGCGGCAATCCATGATAGCGAACAGATCATGCGGAGTGAATTTTCAGCAATGCAGAACCAACTCGTTCTCCTTAAGCAGAAACAATCGCTCCTTATTGACACACTACGGCAGTTAGAGGTACATTCATCGCTTCAAATTCGGAATTCTTCTGCACAGAATTTTGCACGTCCTAATGTTTTTCGAACCATCAAAATTATAAGACTTTAGGCCTGCCAAGTTTGTCACTCGTTTAACTTTTTTCTTAGTACAAACCATAACTTGTAAGTCCTTGATTCTTTCCTTCTCCCCTAATTCTCTTTATAAGTGGATTTACCGTGTACCTTTTGCTATAGACATTCTTATCTATAAAACAAGAAATGATATTCTTTTATGTTGGGTGACTGGTATAAACTTGGATTTGCATTAGGTGCTAGTTTTTTACTTTTGAAAAATCTTCAGCAATAAAAAAACTGATTGCCAAATTGCTTTCCTTCTCTTTTTATCTTGTATAAACTTCATCAGGATAAGTTCAAACATCTCATGTAGCAAGCTTTCACTGAGGAGGTTATGGATTCTTTTCTTTTCTTTTCTTTTCTTTGATTTTTAGCATTTAGTCCATTTGTAGAAAGGACAAGACTACAAGTCCTTTCTCCGTCACGTGAAGTATAAAATCCAAAATTTATAGTAATAAAAACAAGAAATATGAAGTTTCTTGCAAGCTTGCGCACGTCAACATTACAGGAACACATGCCCACCCCTTGCCCACCACTCAATTTTTAGATGATTCATTCAATTACATGGAATTATTAATACGCAATATAATGTCAAGAATATGTTGTGGAGGATGAAAGTGAAGTAACCTTTTTGACTACTATAAGCATCATCCGACTATCTTTGCAATAGGTTTTTTGCTCTATTTGGTTCAATGTAGGTTTTATATCTTCATACAAGTATCTACTATGATTGAAACTTTTTTACTACTATGATTGAAACTTCCAATTACTCCAGAACCTGCATACGTTTTTGGGTTTGTCATGGATAGATTTGATAAAGTGGCTGTCTAATTTGTTTTTTTCCTTATTTACTGGAAAAATATTAAAAGAATCTAATTACTGACACGTGAAACATGTTCTTTGTTTTACATTGGGCTTGAAAAAACTATTTAGATCTTAATAGTCGGTAGTTTTTAGGCTCAACCTTGGGCTGTAAGTTCTTAAAATTACTTCTCGAGCTGTAATCTGATGGCGGATCACATATCATCTCGAGAACTTGCCCCAAAAGTCCAACCTTCTCATTGGAGGCTGGATGTGAAGTTTTTTTGCTTTATATGTTATTTGTTCTTTTCATGATTCTCCTCTTCTGAATTTTTTTGAAAGTGCTGGTGATATATAGCTACTTGTATATATCATTCGTATGACACTGTTCTAATGGTTGCTCATGTAATGATTTTCTTAGAGTTTCTTTTTTGATTTTTGAAGAAGCTTCTGGTGGTGTTATTGTATCATTCGTAGTACATTTTGAATTAGTAGTTGATTAATAATATTTTGGTTGTTGGTAATTATTTTCTAATTAGCTAGTCACTGGTTCCTTCTTACTATTCAAACTTCATTTGTCATAGTTTACCTATATATATATATTAGCTTACACGTCTAACATAATGATGAATGATAAAAGGAATACTATAAATATACAGTACTCACTACATTAGGCTTAGCAACAGCGTTGTTATAGTTTAGTTGGGGTGTCGTTGCTTACTTGCTTATACTCTTAATTTCTTATTTTTCTTACATGGTTCAGACAGTCTCTAAGCTTCAAACATTTAACTGCACTGTTAGAAATTAGAATTGCCTAAAACTTTCAGTTATTCTCGTGTTTGCTCATATACTCCACGATATGTATCTTATCCTTGTAGCATTCCTTTTAGGAAAATCTTTGATGTTCCATTGATAATCTTACTTAACGTAGTGTAGATTGTGTTCTTTACTTGGACATTCTTCTCACAAGGTACTGAAAAGTTACATTTACCTGTATTGTGTATAGACAGAAAAGGTTGACTTGGAGAATACACTTGTTGACGAGAGCCAGAGGCAGACAAAAGAACAAGGGGATTCCTCCATGACAAAACAAGACAAATCCAGTGGTACGATTCGGCATAATCTTTTCGTTATTTTTTGGCAGTTTGATTTGGTTGCCTCACTTGAAGTTATGTTTAGTGTTTTGAATTCAGGATTTCATAGAAATGTTTGAATCTCGTCGTTTTTAACTAACATAAGCATTAGCTTGAGATTAAATTGGAACCTTTTTTTTTTCTTTGGATACATCTCGAAAGTTGGTGAGGCAACATTAATCTGTAATCTAGGCTGTCAATACTTTTGGGGTGTGCACTTGTTAGAATCTGGTTCTGCTTCTAGTTACACTGGTTTGAGAGGGAGAGAGGGAAGGAAAAGCAAAGAAATTGGGATGCATACAAAAAGAGTAATTTATTTAGTTTTTTCACATTATACTGTGTCAGCCGTTTTTTGGTCAGTTTGTTTTCTTAATAAAACCTAATTTATCATAAATTTGTAATGCTTTTTCAGAAGGAAGTCCAAGTGAATCCGACGATGATAATGAACGGCAAGATGCTGCAGATGAAGAAACCGATGAAGATGAGAATGCTTTCTTTGATACAAGAGATTTCCTGTCATCAAGTTCTTTCAGGAGTAGTAGCTCTGAATACCACAGATCTTCCTTTGATTCAGATGACGAAGATCTTTATGCAGTTGATTCTGAAGACGGAATTGATGATCACAGTACATATCCCAGAGCTAACTACCCTTATATCAGGCGACGTAAAAAATTACCTGACCCAATCGAAAAGGAGAAAGGAGTTAGCCTGTGGTCAATGATTAAAGACAACATTGGGAAAGATCTAACAAAAGTCTGTCTTCCTGTTTACTTCAACGAGCCCCTGTCATCTTTACAAAAATGTTTCGAAGACTTAGAATACTCTTTCCTTCTTGACCGAGCATATGAATGGGGTAAAAGGGTAAGCTTATGATGACGTTCATATTCTCTTTTAAAATATGTTAATTACAAGCCTAACTTGGCTGCTCATTTAAAATTTTGCTCGAGGAAAGTGCAATATTTGACGAACATGAAGTAGTTACTGGTTAGATTCTTTTTACTTTTACGAGATAGTTCTTGGTTTAGGATTATCTTTTTTTTTTTGAGATATCGACTACGATCTATGTCAGTCTACAAGGCATTGATACATCATGAAGATGTGATAAGCTTGATAACTGCCCAAGTTAAACCAATAATAAAAGAGGTCTAAAGCCCAACAACATGAAAGAGGCCTAAAGCCCGACAAACTTATTACATTATTTATACCTTTAATAACCCGAATTCAATAACCGTGGATTCCACCTCCTATGGAAATCGAACCTGAGACCTCCAGGATTTTGGAGTTTATGTCAACATTATTAACCACTCGGGCAACCAAGTGTTGACTTGGTGTAGGAGTATCAATCTTATCATGCAGACTGCAGATTTTATATTTCAACCAAATGACATTTCAACAGTGACTATTACAATAAATTGAAGTCGTGAAAATTTTGCTTATTGTGTGTCCTTCAATTCTGTTTGATATTGAAAGTTTTGTATTGTTTGCCCCTCAGCACTTTCTGCTACTGAACTTGTGTGCATTCTCTTGGTCATTTTTCGGATGTGGAAATATGCAATTTGTTTGTTCGCTTTTTTCCCTAATGATTGGTGTTTAAGTTCCTTAAGTAATACTATTCTAAAGAGTTCAGTTTTTCTCATGTTCCTTTTGTATCTCTCTTCTTGACTTTTATATCATATGATTTGTAGGGTAATAGCCTTATGAGGATCCTTAATGTAGCAGCTTTTGCGGTGTCTGGATATGCTTCTACAGAGGGAAGACATTGCAAACCCTTTAATCCACTTCTGGGTGAAACATATGAGGCGGAATATCCAGATAAAGGTCTTCGATTTTTCTCTGAGAAGGTTTGGTCTTCACTACTAAATACTCGATTATATTGGTCTAGCTTACTTCGCTATCTAGAATCTAGTTTGCAGCATAGACATTCTAGCAGCTTTTAGTTTGCAAGGACCTGCTCATGAATTGCTTGGACAATCTTTGGATTAGTGACATATGTTACATATCATCTAAATTTAACGTATGTTACAAGTCATAAGGATCACAATTGAACTCCTCAAACTGTTCTTTGTATCAAAAGTTAAAATCTTTCATTTTCTTCATGTAGTCATTCTGAAAGTTACTCTACAAAATTATAAATATGTCATGACGAAAACCGACACAAATCTAAGTATGTAACTATGCCATACTTGGTGGATAATATGATTTGTTTCTGCTCTTCCTTACCCTACCTTGCCCTCAAACGTATGTTATGTTTCGCGGATGTTTCTTGTACTCGTTTACTACACTCTAGGTATCATCTCTACCACTAGACTGATCATCCAATGACTGGTGTGTGCCAGTATCTGTTACTTGGGATTTTAATGATATTACCAGTTACAAGTCTCTGTTTTTATTGAAACAGGTAAGTCATCATCCAATGATCGTTGCATGCCACTGTCAGGGAAATGGATGGAAATTCTGGGGGGACAGCAATTTAAAAAGTAAATTTTGGGGGAGGTCTATTCAACTCGATCCAGTTGGTGTCCTAACTCTTGAGTTTGATGATGGAGAAGTGTTCCAATGGAGTAAGGTAATTAAAACTGCTTAAAATAGCTAAGTTTCTTTTCTTTACTCAGCTGACTGGTGTTTTCTTCTCCATCAGGTTACAACATCAATTTACAACCTTATATTAGGAAAGCTTTACTGTGATCACTACGGTACAATGCGCATACAGGGAAATCGCGAACATTCCTGCAAACTGAAATTTAAAGAGCAATCGATCATAGACCGCAATCCTCATCAGGTTCCTTATTCTTCTGATTTTGCTCTAAAATCATACTTGGACTTACTATTCTGATGATTCATTATAATTTTATATTATTTAATTGGTTAGTTCATGGGAGATATACAGTATCTTGTACAAATATTGTTTTATTATCTAGTTGTGTAGTATTACAGTTTCCGAGTCGATGCCCTCACCTTGTTATTTGATCTGCCTATCAGGTCTTCCTTTGACAGTGACTTAAACTAGTGACTCGTTTTCTTTCTTTACGTTATAGATCATCTTAAATAGTAAATTTGGCAAGTGAAACTTGAAATTCAAGCATATGTTTTGATTCCAGGTACAAGGTGCAGTTCAAGATAAGAACGGCAAAACAGTGGCAACAGTTTTTGGCAAGTGGGATGAGAGTATGCATTATGTATATGGAGACTTGTCTGGTAAAGGAAAAGGATCAGAATCATTATCTGATGCCCAGTTGCTGTGGAAGCGAAGCAAACCAGCCAAGTTCCCAACCAGATATAACTTGACACGCTTCGCTATTACACTCAATGAACTTATTCCTGGATTGAAGGTTTGCTGATGAATTCATTTTATTCTGCTTTTTTCATTTTCATTTTTACAAATCTCAAGTCATCTCAATGGAAGTTTCTAAATATTTGCAGGAAAGATTACCACCAACAGATTCAAGGCTTAGACCTGATCAGAGATGTCTAGAGAATGGAGAATATGAAATGGCAAACTCTGAGAAATTGCGGCTTGAGCAGAGGCAACGCCAGGTATTATTCATCGTCTCTTAATGCCCCTATTTTAATGTTCACTTTATTAGCATTATCCCACGGTATTAAAATTTGTGAAGTAGATGACTCTTGGGCAATCCTTTCCTTGCAAGCCGTTTTTCAAGGAAAGTTAGGCCTAATGGGCTTTGCATGTTGTCCGACAGAGGGATCATTGGGGGTTTCGTAACCTTAACCCTGCACGGAGGGATAGTGTCAAACTCATTCCCTGACGTTGAGGGGAAGTATTAGCATTATCTCACATCGTCTGGGCATTAGAATTTGTGAAGTAGATAACTTTTGGGGAATGTTTCCCTTACAATCCAGTTTTCAAGAATAGTTAGGTCAAGTGTGTACTACAACCTAAACAGACAATTCTTATTATGATATTCTCATTCTATGAACCGAAAGTGAGCAAACGTGTTTGTATGATGCAGTCACGGAAAATGCAAGAGAGAGGTTGGAAACCACAATGGTTTGCTAAGGATAACGAAAGTGATTCTTACCGATACATTGGTGGATACTGGGAGGCCCGAGAAAAAGGAGACTGGGAATCCTGTCCTGATATCTTTGGCCAAATCTCCACTGAGCCACAAATGAATGACTGAAGAAATCATCTTCCCCTGATTTACTAGATTTGAATAGTGAACTCGATTCGACAGTAGATAACAAGAGGTACATATCAAAGTCTTATAACTCCATCAACTAAGAAACTGAAAAGTCAAAAAAGAAAAATGATAGAAACCATTTCTTTCTTCGATCCATCTTTTTTGTCTATGTCAATTTTTTAGGCTATCTGTTCTTTTTTTCTTTCTCTTACAGGTTTCCTTTTCCGTCAAGATTGAAAATTTATGTTGAGATTACAACTTTAGTCTCTAACATCAAATAATATAGTTTTTCTCATTTTATCCTTTTTAATATCTTCTTCGTCGTACTAAGCTTTCTGCTGATAGATTGGGTTAGATTTGACTGATGAGCTCTTTGCAGCATAAGAGAAATTCTGTCAGTCGAATCGTGGATGGAGTTATTAGATATGGTTGCCTCTTCTAACTAATTCATTTAAGGTAAGTAGCAAACTCAAATCTAATAGATCAATTCAACTTGAATATACCACAAGCACAACTATGGCATCTCTATCATCATATATTCAAGTTTGGGTTCTCTACTTCAATACGTTGTGTTACTTTTTGTGTTGTCAAAGACGGGTCAGAAGCTTCGTTGCATCTCTATTTATCTAATAACGACGAAATATTAGAAGTAAAAGTGAGTATAATTATTGGCCAGCGCTTTGAAGTAGTTTTAGAACAACCACATACGAGTCCTAGTCCTACACTCCCACTTTGTTTCCGTCCTCAAATAACTACTTCGGCATTTTAAGGTGGCATCATCTTTCCTTGGTGTCTAAAACTGACTCAATTGGCAGATGCAGAAACAAAAAACTACTCATAAATGGGTTGAAAATCAGCCCAAATCAGTCATTCAAACGAGTCAGATGTAGAAACAAAAAATTCCAAACCGAAGAAAGTTCTTTGAAAATCCGGTTCCAGCCTATTAACACATCAAAACATACTTCATATTTGAATTTGAGGGAGAAGAAGCATCGTCGTAGTCGTAAATGTAAACCTGGGGTAAGGTTTCAAAATGAAAGAATTGAGAGAAAGAGGTGTAATCGAAGTTTCTTTCCAGTATTCTGTTGGATCAAATAACGGAGTCAAATTACTTTTGCAACTGCAGATTGACCTTTATCTTCTTCTCGAACTCAATCACACTTAATAAACATTACCAAATTTATATCTGACAAACTTGACCGAACAAATTATTTTTTCTATGGAGAGATCGATGTGACTCTATATTGATTTTGCAATGACCTAAGCGGCTATGTTGACGGAACAATAGAGCAACAAGGTATTCTAGTTCACGATCAAGATGGAATGAGAAGGGGTGAATCCTATAGATCTAATTGACGGAACAATAGAGCAACTAGGTATTCTAGTTCACAATCAAGATGGAATGATAAGAGGTGAATCCTGTAGATCTAATCTAGAGAAAACAAAATTGTTCGGTTAAATCTCTGTTTAGAAACAATTCTTCTCAATCAATATCTTTTAATGTTCTAGGTTTACAAGTAGCTCAACAAATCTGGATCTATTTTGAGATGATAGATATAAAAGAAATTAAAGCTAACCACGACTTACAGCATATGCAAAAGGAAAATAAATTTATTAATTCTATGTGTCAAGTCTCAATTGAGATTTTCATTCTTATAACACAAAATGAAAGTAGTTAGAGAAGAGAATGATAAAGAACTCAAAATATATTTTGAAGAGTCATGGACAATGGCAGTTGGCCAACGATCCTCGTGGGACTCGGCATGAAAAGAGGAAGTGGTGTGGTAGGGGTTGGGTCCACAATTTCTCACCCAAAATCTTGGATGTTTCGTAACTAAAATGTTGCAAAAAAAAAATTAATAATTCAAATTTAATTTAACGAGCAAAGAATTTTGATAAGGTATGAGGCTCTTCTTACCTTAAAATAAAGCAAGTGTCAACCTTTTGAATTACCTTCTAGCATCACTCCTAGTCCCTTGTATATGGTGCATTGTGATGTCCGGGTCCAACGCTTGAGAGACAAATTCAGAAGTGAGCTATTGTCCATCACTCTTTGGTGTAATGGTAGGACATCCTTTTTAAGTTCATGAGGTCTTGGGATCGAGTTTCGTTGGAAGTAGTTTATCATCAAGGTCCTACATAATTTAGGCACTAAATAAAGTAGATGTTGTCGGGCTATACTCTTTGTTGTTGGGCTTTAAACATCTTTAATTATTGGTTTTACAAGGCGGTTATCGTGCTTATCACATCTTGATGATGCATCAATGACTTGTAACGACTAACGTAGATCGTAGTCGATTTTTCAAAAAAAAAAAAAAAGAGATTATGTTTTTGGTTGTATATAATTTATGTAGATGCTTTTTTATTTATCTTAGGAAGAAAAAGTCCGACAGCCTTGCTTATTTCAAGAAGTTCAAGGCCACTTTTTTTTTTGGTGAAAGAGTTCAATGCCACTTGAGAAATATCTACTTTGTACTTCCATCAAAAATTTCCATAGTGATGGGGTTTATGAGTTTTTTTTTTTTTAATATGAGTTGTTTAAGGGGAATTTAATTAGTTTCATGATAAAAATGGAACTTTATGGAGGTGTTTGTGCCCTTTTATCCCACAAGGGAACGACCAAACTGAAAGAAAAAATGGAAAAATAACATACATGAGCAATACCTTTACTTTTTTGATGAAAGAATATGAGCAATACCTTGACTTTTAATGTTTCTCTTCCAAAAACCATATGTTTTGATGCCTTTGAAGATGCTATATATATTATAAATCGGCTCTCATTTGGGATGTTTGGAAACGACTATCAAATGAGGATTGTAAACTTCTATAAGATCCTACATATCACAAAAATCTAGAAGGTGGTCTTCAGTACGTTACAGTGACTCATTCTGATATTGAACTTGGGGTCAACTATGTTGATCAATTTATGCGTACTCCAAAAGATTCTCATCTTCAGTTGATAAAAATGATTCTCATGTATTTTAAAGAATATTCTGGAATTACTCTTACGTGGAAATTTGTTTACAATCTTCCAATTTTTTTTTTTTTGGATTATTCAGCGTGTGCCTCGAATCCTTGACCTCTAGGTGGAAGATTATACTTCTTACCACTCCAACCAAGGGTTGTTGGCCAATCTTCCAATTATAGTGATTCTTATTTGGTTGGTTGCCCTAACTCGAAGGGTTCTACACGTATTTCTTGGCTCCACTTTCATTGCTTGACCCTCTAAGAAACAACCTACGGTGGTTAAGTAAAAGTTTGAGTACAAGACAGCATCATCTAAGCTGATATGCATTTCGTATGTCATGGATGAATTAGGGATTTCTGCTTACTTATTTATTGAGATGTGATAAACTAAGAGCTAAGCACTTAACAACAAACATAATATTTCATGCTTTAACCAAAACATGTTGAAGTTGATTTTATATTGTATGTGATTGATTTTTAAGGTGGTATTTCTCTGGAGTTTGATCTTACTCAATTTCGGATCACAAATCTCTAATCCGGTATTTCCTGATCTCCTATGCAATCAGATGCTTCTTCACTCAACTTTAGGTGGAAAGTTAGTGTCAGAAGAAAAAGACGATAATGCATAGTGTAGATCTGGTGGTCTTAGGTTTGTAAAAGAGAAATTTGAGAGAGAGAGAGAGAGAAAGAGAGAGACGTAAATGGACATTTTGTTCTTTAAAGACTTTAACGATGAAGTTTGTCTTTCAACAAAAAAAAAACGTTGAAGTTTGTTAACTTAACGATTTTATTAGAATGAGCCTGATACACATACACCTTTGTGCACCTCCCACCTTACCGTCTTGAAAGTGTGTGAAAAAGTGATGGAGACCATCTTCCTATTGGGCCTCACGGCCATGGTGATAGTGGGCCTCACGGTCAAGAAGCTACATTAGCGTAGTTTCTATAATTAAGTATTTAGGGTTTCCATAATTATGAGTCTTAGCAATCAAGGAAAGTATTATTAGTAGTTATCTTACTTCCTTATTTGAGTCTATCTAGGAAAGTACAATCTCTATATAAGAGAAGTCTAGTCTGTCTTTGTTAACCAGATCCGAGAATATTATCAACCAAGTTTATTATTATTCAAGTTATTAATCAAGTTTATTGTTTATCGTTATTTTATTAGTTTTATTTCGTTAGTTTAGTTTATTAACAATGGTGGATTCCATTACTTTTACGCTTCCGCAACAATCTACATCAGCTGGTATTCAGAGCTTGAAAAATCTGGGAACAAAAGATGAAATTTTTTTCATGGATACATCTCTCCTTGAGTGCTGGAAAATTTTTCCACGTTTAGATTGGGATCCCTTTCGAGATTCTAAACAATTTTATGTTGATCGAAAATATCCAGAAAAAATTAATACCATTTCTAAAATTCCTCTATTCGACGGTCAATATCATATAAATTTTTGGATTCAACATATGGAAGATTGGTTCATAAACCAAGATATCCACGATGAAGATAAGGTTTTTCTCATCGAACAACATATGTCCGAAAGAATCTATGAACAATTCAATGCAATGCAATGGGGACTCATTAATCAAGGGAAAAAATTCGTAGACGATTGGACTACATTGAAAAGCATCTTCAGGTATGTTTTTCTTCCTTTAGATGAATATTTTTCATATGCGGAGACAAATATTGAATCAAGTAGACAGTTCTCCAATGTTACTTCGGTCACCGTGTTCGATAGTATTGAAAAAGAAGTTCTTGACAAAAAGAACAAAAAATTTTCAATGACCGAGGAAAAAGAAGAACAAAGTGAATTATCCGAAATTCCTTCGACTACCATGGTCGGCACTGTTGAAGGAGATTTTCTTGATAAAATAAATACTAGTTTTTCAATGACGGAAAAATAGTTCAATGAGATGAATAACACAAGCTCACACAAATTATTTGCTCCGTATATAATCCCGGGAGAAGAATTAGTTGTGTCGAATCATAAAATACTTTCTCCTCCATTGATTTCTTCATGGCTTTCAACTTCAACGAATCATACAAACCAATCTTCATGGCCATCCATTGTTTTTCCAAGAACAAGACAGGTTGTATATGTGACCTCTTTCGTCAAACTAAAAGACGACGGGCGATGTCGCAATTTACTAGACGTATCTACGTTGGTATTGCTTTTGCGAGTATCTTGGCAATATATGTTTCACATTATAATTGGTGATATTGTCAATATTTTTCTTCTTCGGATTTTCGGCAATTTTCGTGAAAAGTGGGAACTAAGGATTGCCTTCAAACTCGTCGCCGAAGTTACCTTCAACATCGCTGATATATATCCTCATTACTTGGACGATCCGCTTTATGTCAACACCAACTTGGGGGCAAGTTGTTCCGCAGCGGGGGAGTATGATGGAGACCATCTTCCTATTGGGCCTCACGGCCATGGTGATAGTGGGCCTCACGGTCAAGAAGCTACATTAGCGTAGTTTCTATAATTAAGTATTTAGGGTTTCCATAATTATGAGTCTTAGCAATCAAGGAAAGTATTATTAGTAGTTATCTTATTTCCTTATTTGAGTCTATCTAGGAAAGTACAATCTCTATATAAGAGAAGTCTAGTCTGTCTTTGTTAACCAGATCCGAGAATATTATCAACCAAGTTTATTATTATTCAAGTTATTAATCAAGTTTATTGTTTATCGTTATTTTATTAGTTTTATTTCGTTAGTTTAGTTTATTAACAATGGTGGATTCCATTACTTTTACGCTTCCGCAACAATCTACATCAAAAAGACAATGTTGTCACTGTCATATTGTCCGCGTAGGATGCACAAGAGTGTACACAAAGGAGTACTCCAAACCAGTAAATCCGTTAAGGTCTTAACAAAATTTCTCTCTCCTCACTTCCCTCGCGTTCTATCTTTATTACTGAATTGGCTCCCTAAATTCTAATATCTCACACATCACATTTTAGTGATGTCTTGTTTAGTGACTTATATTTTTGCATTGTGATTTAAAAAGTTGGTGCGGCTTGTTTAGTGAGCCTCCTTTATAGGACTACTAGGAGTATAATATGAGTTGGAACTTTTTTTTTTTTTTCAGTTGAGGGGAGTTGGAACTTGGATCACTCTACTTTAAAAGTAGTTTATCTAGACAAGCACATTCATCATGTTTTAATGGCATTATTGGGATAGGAAGAGTCACGAAGTTTGACTTGTTCTAACCTATAGACTCATCTTCCTAGAAGGAGAAGTCCTTAGAAGTTAGGGCTCACCTTCTCTCCAACCCTATCCAATGATGATTTGCTATCATTCTGTTTTATAATAAAAGGATACAATAGTATTTGCATATCAAACTTGGGATACACCAGTCCTTTATTTTAATCTGGGTCTTATATTCAAATTCAATGGAGAGAGAGACATAAAAAAAGAGAATCACCCCCAAGATGTCAGAAGATGAGGTCTCCAAGAGATTGTATCAACAACCTATATTTAAATATCTAGATTTCAAGAATTGAGATTTAATTCGATTAAGAGTGTTGTCATATTATCTCATTCTTGCAACTCTTTGTCTAGTTGATGTGTTGTCATCTCACTTCTAGTTGTTATTCTTTTTTCGAAAATCGTATCTCAAAAAATTTTTTTTACTCTTGATAATCACGATGGGAATCCGTCCAAGTATTTTTTTTTTTTTTCTTTTAAAATCTTTAGTCATCTCGAAAAGAAATAATCACCAGAAGAAAGAATTGGATTGGGGAAAGTCATTTGTTCGTCTAAGGGATGCTTGAACATATCTCATCTTTATTTGTTATTTTTTGCCTTTCAAATTGGTAATGTAATTGTGTCTTTAAAAAGGTAATCGGAAGTAGCAAAATAACAGGTTAGGAAGGAGGAGAAGATCTCACTTGACATCCAACGATCCACCTTCCCTTTTTCCTCTCTCTAAAAGAGCATATCCAATGGGATACTCAAACTCTACTGGTATCCTCTCTACTCCGCCAATTTTATAGGTTATCGGGGCATTTGATTAAATCCTCCACATGTCTCATCAACTTGTTGTCATGGGTCACTAACTTTTTTTTGATGAAGGATGGGTCACTAACTTGGGGTCTAGTGTCACAACTAATTCCAATTGATTTTCGACGAACACATAAGCCTAAAGTTAATGGGCCTCAACAATGTCAGGTGACTTTGCTCGGCCCATCTCGGACCCATATGTTTAAGCAACACGCATATGTTACTTCGCCAGCCCATTATCGACTTGATCGTCACTTACCTTTAGACCTAACTTTCAGCCCATGAGGAATTACTTTATTGTCCTGATACTTGGCCCGACCGGTGTATTTTATAAGCATCATTTCACTTGCAATGTCAATTAACTCTTAGACTGACTTTAGTGTTAATTGGTTTTATATGTTTTTTGGTGTCTGAGCATTTTCTCTTTCAACTTTCATTTTCTTGTTAGTAGCTATTTTTGGCTCTTTATAGATCTAATCTTTCATCTAATATCTCTAACAGTTTCACATCCACCTTTCTTCGTAATATTCTTGCGCCCTTTTGCAGACCTAGATTGGTATCCATACCCTTGCTTTGTTAGCGACCCCATTAGCTAGGTTTCGAATTCTTTTTTTGCTATCAAAACTAGAGTCAGCATGGTCTCGTCGTTTAAACAATACTAGCGGGGTAATTCATAATTACTTTTTGGTTCTTTCTTGTGGACATCTTTTACACTTTTAAGAGTTTTGAATATCTGTTTTATCCATCTTCACTCTCTCAGGTTGATGGTCTTTCTTTCAGCTAGGCGGGCCTCTGCAATCATACTTCATATCATTTTCAAGATGAACTATCATAGTAGCACGCTGTGAAATTAAGAATGTGCTATTTTATAGCTCTTAATTTGTGTACTTCTAATTTACTTTCTTTGTAATATTATAGTTATATAAATAAATTTTCATGTTTCAACAAAAAGAAAAGTGGAATATAGGAGAGCCAACGATTGATTTATCGAAACCATGGAGGCATTGTCTTCTATCATCAGAGACACTATAATTTCACTATATCTTTTATTTGAATCTGACAAATTACATCGAAGATGTCTTTACCTAAAGGATCCTATGAGACTGTTGAACTAATTATTTCTTTTAAAATCCTCTACCTTTTTTTTTTTGTTGAACTTTGAGATCCTCTACCGAGTTTGGTTCAAAGAATTACAATAAACTAGAACAGTTTCAATGTCAAACTATAAATGTATCTATAAATTTTGATCGTCCTTTTTTCATATGTAGATCATGAACTTTCTCATGAGTCATGAACCATCTTATCATTCTAATTAAGATGAAATAATTCCTTTGAATGTACCCACTCTCCCTCTTTTCACTTCATTCTCTCCTCTCATTTCATTCTCTCCTCTCACTTCTTGATTTAACCTCTCATTCATGAACACATAGGAAAAGAAAGAACGGAACAAGAAAACTATTGATCTAAACTCAAACGTGTCATCCAAATAATCAATGTAGATGACAAATTGTATGTGTGGGCGGCACTGGTTATACCTAGTTAACCACCTTTAATCATGTGATGGCTCATGGGGAAAAGAAAGAAGAAAGAAAATAGAGTTGGGTGAGAAAAAGAGAGGGGAATTCCTCATATTTGAACAACAAGGACGTGGGCAGGCAACCCCCCACCGGCCTTATTTACAAAGTCACATAGACAGTAAACCATGTGGACCCAATCTGGCAGCCCCCCACCGGCCCGGCCCCTCACTCCCAAACTACAAAAGGGATTGTTTGGGTCGACTCATATTCAACCTAATAAAATAACTAAACATCTTGTTTAGATATAAATTATTTGCTTAATTAATACTAGTTAGATATCATATTTTGATGGGTATACACAAATAACATAATTATACTATTGTTAATCAAGATATCATAGATGGAATGGATATAAAATAATTGAAATTAATTATTTAAGTAGTTTAATTTATTTATTATTCCTTATAAGCGGCTAACAACTTCTAGGTCTTATACTTAATTTTCGGCAAGTCCCTAATTATTTAAATTCATGTTTTTTACATAAATTTTATTTTGTTTTTTATGCCAATGTATAAATTTCATAAAACTTGGTATATGTTATAAACAGAAATCGGTCAGAATCAAAATTAGAATTAATATTCTAATCAACATGAGAACATTCTAGTAACTTGTAAATCAAATTTACCTAAAAGAGGCAAACACTGAATGATTAATTAACCACAAAAATTATTGAGGAATATAAGGATCTCAATTGTGGCCTATAATGAACACACAATACCCTCTTCAACAAAAAAAAAAAAAAAAAATTAACACACAATACCCATCAAGTTCTTATTTTCTTTTATTGCTTAATAAATGTGAGATGTGCCACCCAAAAATTTGTTGAAGAGAAAACAATCAATATTTGGTTTGTATTTCCATTCAAGTGATTGGGACCCCACCATTTCAAGGAACCAAAGCAAGTGAGAGGTGGGCCATAAAAGCAAGGTGGGGATGAATGGGTCTCTATGTTTATAGCACTAGTTTTTGAAAATAGAGACCATACCATTATTAATGTTTTACAATAATAGGTACCACACCTACCAAAATTATAGATAAATGAACAAAAATAGATATCCCACAAAAATATCAAATCCAAACAAAATTTTATTCTTCTCCTAGTTACTCTTTATTAGACTAACATCTAAGTTGGAGCTTATAAGAATAAGTGCAATGTCAAAATCTATTACCTGTTTTATCTTATCCACGCCACCACTTGAGTTTACTTCTCTTGATGTAATTCTATGATTAATACAATGTTCACATACTAAAAAGGAAAGTTTATTTCTCCTTTATAATTGGTAATTTAGTTTAACATTTTCTCTGAGCATTTTTCGTTAAGTTTTCTAGTATTTTCTTTTCTCTCTTTATCTCTCTTGGAGGCGCACTCAATCTAAATCATATCCTTCTCTTCATCTAATTATTCTCTCACCTCCTTATTCTTTTTTTTCTCTAAATTTGTCATAGCTGAACTTCCTCATACTTTCATCTTTTTAGTGATGCAATACAAAGTAGATTGAGGTAATGCTGATTCAAAGTGCTTCTTCACAATCTCCTCCACCTACTCTAACTACAAAAATTCTACAAATCAAACTTAAAATTAGAAACTATATTTAAAGGTATTTTAATTGTTTTTTTTTTGTTTGAGCCAAGGGAAACAGATTCCGTTAATAAGTGACAAAGTCACAATGATACATGGATAATAATTCTTATTTCTCTCCTCTGAAAACTGCATGAGAGTTACATACTTTTAAATGCAAAGTGCCTCATGAAGGGAAAGAAATTGGACTACACACAGACACGATGATCCTAAAGATCGAGAATAAAAAACCCTAAAGGTCGACAAGAAGATCCTATAGATCGTGAAAGGAGACCCTAAAGGTCTGACAAAAAAACTGGAAAAAAACTAAAATAACCACCGCCGCTTTCGTCGGAAAATTCTATTGTCGCCGGAAAACCGTCGCCGGAGAACCGCCAATTTATTGTACTAAAATATAGATGTACTAATTATCTCTCTCTTCTATTGTTCTTCGCACCACCCACCACCGCTACTGAAACACCACTAAAACACCACCATCGCAGAGCACCCCAGACACCACCACCACTCATAGACGAAATCAACAGCATCATGACTCCAATATGATGAAGATTCTTTTGCCCAATTCGATCCACCAAATTCCACCCCTTTCCATCTCTTCCGCTGCCAGAACCACCACCACCAGAACCATCATCCGTCCCAAAAAACCCATCATCTTCATCGTCTTCAGAATCACCATAACTACGATCGAAACCCTAGAAACCAATTAGGAGTAGATCAAAGAAAGATGGATTTGAAACGAGAAACGAATGGAAGAAATTTAGATCGCGTGAAATGGGAATGAAGAAGAAAAACAAAGACTAGAATTTCGTTTCCTAAAGAACTGAAATTGAACGATACACAACCATGTAAATTTGCGTTAGGGTATTTGTTGTTTCATGTTAAACTTCCTCAAATTTTCGTTTGGATTTGAGTTCTACAAGCTTTGTTGATAATGTTACAAAACGCACCAAACATTAAATGATGAAGAGAGAAATGTGAGGTAGAAGCTATGTAATTGACAGATTGGAGAAATTACAGATAAAAAGCAGATTAAAGAAAGATAAGAGAGAAAGAGGGAAAGAAACGAAGAAGGAAAAGAGGAAAATCCGGCGAAGGTTCCCCTTCGCCGGAAAGCTAGATCACAAACTCTCTTTCTCTCTCTAAGAAAACGGTTATGCTAGAGATAGGCTAGTTTCTCTGGATTTATAATATTATAGTTCTAAAGGTATTTTAATTGTTGATTGGGTAAAATGTCTTGATATACGCAGATGAATTGCTGGTTTTGTATGTTTTTTGGACAATCTTTAATCTCTTGGTGCTCCGAGAAGCAAGCAACAGTTTTAAGATATTCTACAGAGGTTGAATATAAGGCACTATTCGTCGCAACATCTGAACTTATTTTGATATCTTACTTGCTTCGAGACTTAGGAACTCAAAGTAGAGCCACAAATCTTGTTTTCCAAGCTTGAGCGAAGCGTATTGGAGTGGACTATCATTTTGTTCGAGATTTGGTCACTTCCAATAAGTTGAAGCTTCTTCATATTGCCTCCTTTGAGCAACCCGTTGATTTACTCACTAAAGAGGCTCCCAAAGATCAATTTCACTTTCTCAAACGCAACCTGCTATGTTGGCTCCATCCATTAACTTGAGAGGGCATGATAGAGTAGAGTGTATAAGAGCATCTCCAATGCAAGACTCAAATTCTAAATCTTAGAGTGCCACATAGGATGTTTTAGAGTTTCTCTTCAAAATTTATCTTCAATGCAACACATAACTTGGATCTCTAAAATGAAGTGGTGGTAGTTATTGTTGGGTTTTCCTCCTAGTGGAGAAACCTTAGTTGGGTTTGGATTAGGAAACCAAACCCGGGCCCCAGTCGAGTTTTCTTTGGTCGGTTACTTATGACGGTGGAATTAGGATTAAGGGAGAGTTTAATAAATACTACTGTAGTGGTCAAAAATCGTGTTGGGCCCACTTCGTCTAAAGGTCGCCTAGACCGAGCCTACTTCGAATTTCCGTCACTTGGGCCCGACCCACTTGCCTACTAGTTGGACACTCTCCAACGTGAAGTTTGGCCAACTAAAGGTCCAAACAGCTCTAAGCCCTTGTGAACGTCCATCTAGACGAACAATAACCAATTAAAAGTAACAATACTCCAAGCACCCCTTGGTCGCCCTCAACCGAGCCTGCCGGTTACCGAGTCAACCTCAACTCCGGAGACCTCGCCACGTATTCATTTGACGAAGTCCCTCTAAAACCCCACGTCGCCTTAAGTATCGTTAGGCGATCTCAGACTACGAAGAGTCTAAAGTCGAGGCGGCGTAATCGTACGATCGAGTTACTCCAGGCGACAGATCGACGGCCGAGAACGAGTCTCCCTTAGGGTTTGAGGTCACCCTCGACCTCAATTATCTCGGATCTGACAGACTCCACGAGTCCATCAGTCGCCTATAAATAGAAGGAGACTCTGACTCCAAAGGCATCAGATACCGACTAGAAAACTACAGAACATTCTTCTCTCTCTCTCTCACATTTAGTATCTTCTGATCAGTGCTCTAGACGACGATAATCGACCTTCGAATTCCAGAAGACTTGAAGGGTAATCTTCTAGGGGATCACTCTAGACGGCGATATTATATCTTCAAGCTCCATCACCCTCGAAGTCCTTCTAAAGTCCCTGTTACATCCCACTTCTCCCTTATCCAGAATCTTCGATCGAGACGACCTGCTCCAGGAGATCAATCCGACCAACTATCCCGTAGAGTCGAAGCTCCAGCCACTCTACGAGTCTAGCCACCCTCCGACGATACAACACGGTGACACCCTCGGCATTCAATCGATTAATATTTATCTTTTATAATTTGCTGACTTGACCGTCGGAGTGCCCTTGGCAAGACACCATCCCGGTGTCCCGAAGACTTCACGGTTTTACTTGTTTTTGTCTGTCTACAGGTCCAACCGGAACTTCGTCCGTCTCGAGGTCTAAAGCCCAAGTTGTCGGTAGCCCACCAATCGACGATATATTAATTGTGCCGTCCACAACTACCTTAACCTAATTTAGATGTGTGTGAGGAGCACCAAAGGGGGAGAACACAATTAGAAACGCATAAGAGAAGAAGGGAGAGAAGGAGGTTGCCGAGAAGAGCGGGGCAGAACTTTTTCAGCACGCGCAGAAATTTGGTAGTACTGCTCTTGACAGAATTGTTCTTGACATATTCATCTAGTATTTGTATGAAGAGATCGTTGATTGATCGCCAAGATCCTAGTGAATTTAGGGTCGTTTTTTTACTGCAAATTTCTGGGTTGTTTTGTTCTTTCTTGTGAGGGTTTCTCCGTGTTTCTTCGTGTTTGAGATTGATTCTTTTGAAAGAGTCTGAGTCTCGGGTGGACGTAGTCTGTAACTACTTTGCTTATTATAGTTGATTTGGTTGGACTACGAGTCCCGTGGTTTTTACTTCTCACATTGAGGAGGTTTTCCACGTTAAAAATCGCTGTCTTATTTACTTTCAGTTCTTTGTTTATTGCTCCCACATATTCTTCTATATTATCCTCGTAACTAGCACAAAGGGAAAAACTTTATATTCCGCTGCGCCTAAGTGTCCGTTTTTCCCAACGGTTATCTTAGAGATCCTTAAGAGGACACTCTAAAATTAGAATGTCTTCTGTAGGATCCTTAAGAGGATCTCTAAGTGCCACATAAACAAATCAATTACTTTTACACCAAAAAAATAAGTTTTTAGAGTTTTTCTTGAGTGTTGTATTGGAGAAGACTTTCCAATAAAGTATGTGTAAATAGAAAAGAGACCAACCTATTTTTCCATGGGATTTTCAAATTAATTAATGTAGGAGGTGCCTCTAGACAGTCTGTCTCGTTATAATTATGAATCACATAAAACCAACACAAAAAATAACCCAGGACTATATGTATGGATCTTAGTAGATACTCTGTTTTTAGAAAGTTTACAACCATTAGAGTACTAGACAACCATCTAATGGGCATACATATATCAAAGATTTTGTTGTATATTAACAAAGACAATTAACGGAAATACTATAAAATAATACATTCTCATGATAGTGAGCCACATGAGCTTGAAGAAGAAAGTTAGACAACCTAATGCTAAAATCTCTACCTACAATCCTTAACTATCAACTTAAACAATTTTAGGGTTAAGAATACAATGACAAAATCGTGGTGATCTTGCTCTATTTGATTAACTTTCTTTCTTGAGCTACCTTTCAATCCAATAATTCTCAAATTGGAAAGATAAAATTTTTAATGAAAAAAAAGAAAGTGTATTTGTTAAAATAATCTTTGTCATGTGTTTGGTTTTAGGTTTATATTTTGGCTTCAATCGCGTTAAGCATTTATCGATTGCTATAAATATCTTTCGTAATTAACTTTTTTTATCATTTAGTAAGTGGTTATTAAAACTGTTTCAATATCTATATTTCCCTTTACAACCTTTATAATAGAAAACAAACAGAAAATGTTGGACCACTAGGGCTAGAACAGGTCCAAACCAAAAGCAACCAAAGACGTTGCTTTTGGACCCCGACATGTGTCAATCGACTAAGATCGGATTCGTAATACAGTCAACTGATTTAAAGTCAAGTTATAAGATATAGTTCAGTGATTATAATGTAAATTTTGTTCAATAGTTGAAAGTCGAATCTTCTTAAAAAATATTTATTTCAGTGACAGTAAAATACATTACGAACAACCATAACATTCTTGAAAAACGAAAATCAACCACTTATACATTAATTATTCTAACTGCATTATTTTTTTATGTTTCTCGACAATAAATATTACTACTGAGAAAAACTAGTACAAGAATTATATGAAACAAAATAATAAGAGTAAGAACCATAAACTATTATGTTGTTGTTTGAAAATTTGATGACCTAGATGATTTATAATTAGGTAGGAAAGGGACCACTATTTATAAGTCTTTGTCTCAGCCTTCTCTTTATTTGTACAGTCAGTAAATAAGGATGGCACTTTTGTAAATATATAGCCCCAACATACTTGATTCCACATTCTCTCAAAAAGGAGGCAAGGTCATGACCGTAATTTCCTTTAGTACCTCAACCGTCATTTTCCTATTTTCCCTCCTTCCCTCTGTCCACTTTATCATTATGTTAAGAGAGAGAGAGAGAGAGAGGATGCAGTTAAACTCCCAGAGCGCCCCAAAATGTTCTCTTATCTAATTTTCATTCACTCATGGATTTCTTATCTAATTTTCATATCCAAGACTACATTTCTCGTTAGAGGAGATAAAAAAACTATTTTCTCTCTCCTCCTCTTTTACCTACCAATCAACACCACCAAAATGGTTTGGTTCGGGTCGACCCAAATCCAAAGCAGCTGCAACGATTGTCTCACACCCTAATGTTGTTATAGATGATAAACGGAGATTTGATACAAGTGTTTGGTTATTTAGGATGAAGAGAGCTATGGGCGAAGATGAGAAAATGTGTTATTTGATAATGAGTACAAACATGAAGTAACGACACGATCACCGGATGGGTCGGTGTGAAAACGAGAGCTTGTAATCATAAATTATGGCACACTTAATAGGAAATAGATTAAGACAATAAGTGGTGTGAATGGTATTAAATCGACACATCAAGTCAACATAACTATACAAGTACGGTTTATTCATGGTAGAAGCTTGGTAGGTTGTATTAAATTAGGAGAATACCAATTTCATATCTTCACATTATGATCTCTGGGTTACATCAAGATTGAGTGGTAGTTTACGGTTGGCTGTAGGTTGATAATCACGTATGAGTCATCTAATACCAAAACTAAATGTCATGACATATCTATTATACAAATTGATATTTGCCCCAAAAATATGACTGTCACCAGTCTCAGTGTTGACAAAGTTAGAGCAACCCCAACTCCAGTCTGATTTAGGCTCAAAAAAACACTTTTCAACTTCAGCTCAGCCTCAAAAATCAACTCCAACTTCGGCCTCTATTGAGGCTTAAAATTTGTTTACGCAAGAAATGCGTGTGTGAATTTTTTTGTGGGGTGGGCGAAAAAGTGTGATTTTGTGTATGGGCGACAAACGTGTTTGAACAATTTTCGAAATAATATTTTTTTTCTAAAGTTGAGGAATAATTCGAGAATTGACACGTTGGTGAGATGTATTTTAATTATTAATGTGTGAGTTTTGCTAGAATAAAGATTAAATTAAAACTAATTAGATTTTTTTTTTTTTTAAATGTGGTGGTTGGGTCAAATCCAACATCCAGACTTGGTCCTCTACATAACCGTTGGGGCCTTCAGCCGACCAAACTGTTGGGTCGGCTGAAGGAGGGAACTTGGTTTAAGCCTTAACTCAGCCTTTCCGACCTGAGTTGTTGACTCAGATTCAAATTCAACTTCAAATTTTAGACCTGAGTCGCTCCGGGTTAGAGTAGCTCTTAGCCCCGAGCACCCGATCCACCGAGCATGTTAGAGACAAAACATGCTCCAAAAATCTTGGTGCCCCATATCAATAGTAAATTGTGATCGCCCATATTTTCGGGCTACACCCATATCAATAGTCAAGTTGTGATCGGCCCAGAATCTCGGGCTATTACATCATTGTTGTGCCTTAATACTAACCATTGATCTCCCTCGAGATACGTCTACACACAAGATCAACTAGGGAAAGGAAGAGAGTACCATCAACCTCAGGCGTACAATTTTAATAATTTTGTTGTACTACCTAAAATAAGTAAACCCTTAAAATTTCATTCGATCATATTCTCTCGGCTAATTCTGTTGGGACATAAAAGGAATATTCTAAAACATAGAGGGTATTATCGTCATTAAAAAATTGTAAGAGAGACCTTTACTATTCTCTCTCTCTCACACAACTCTCTTATCTCTCTCGCTTTTGCTTTTTCTCTTCTTTCACATTTTTGTATCTTCTTCTTCTTCTTCTCTGAATCTATCTACCGAAGATCGTTCCAACTATGAAGTTTTAGAGAGAGAAAGAAACTGAAACCCTAGAAAGAGAAAGAGAGTTGAGATTCACCGGAAATGCAGCTGGAGTAACAGATTCCGGTTAAATTTCCGGTAACAGTGAAGTTTATTTAAGATCTGGAGTTCAAAAAAAAAAAGAGATGCGAGAATCAATAGGTAACGAAGATTATAGTAATAGCAACAAGAAGAAGAAATCAGACGAAGAAGAAGTAGAGAGAGAAACTGAAACTGAACCTTTGTTATTAGTTGTTCCACCACCATTTATTGTTGCAGGAAGAAGTAGATCTCAAGCTGGTAGTATAAGAAGAGTAACCCCTACAACAACAACAACAACAACGAAAACCCTAGTTAGAACAATATCAGCTACAGTTGAATCAACAAGCTCAAACAACAACGTAGAAAAAGTTCTTCCAAACGGAGATCTCTATACAGGAAGTTTTGTAGGTAACGTACCTCACGGTACCGGAAAATATCTTTGGATCGACGGTTGTATGTACGAAGGTGATTGGAGAAAAGGTAAAGCTTCAGGTAAAGGTAAGTTTTCTTGGCCATCTGGAGCTACTTTTGAAGGTGAATTTAAATCTGGTAGAATGGATGGATTTGGTACTTTTATTGGTTCAGATGGTGATACTTATCGTGGATCATGGATTTCTGATCGGAAACATGGGTATGGTCAGAAAAGTTATGTTAATGGTGATTTTTATGAGGGTTTATGGAAAAGAAATTTACAGGAAGGTCAAGGTAGATATGTATGGAGAAATGGTAATGAATATGTTGGAGAATGGAAAAATGGGTTGATTAATGGAAGGGGAATTTTGATTTGGGCTAATGGGAATAGATATGATGGTCAATGGGAAAATGGAGTTCCTAAAGGAAATGGGGTTTTTACTTGGCCTGATGGAAGTTGTTATGTGGGTTATTGGAACAAAGATTTGAAGAATCAATTGCTTAATGGAACTTTTTATCCAGGTACTGGTAAAGATCGAAGTTCTAGTATATCAAGTCCTTTAATGGAAGATAATTTTTTGTTGACTACAAGGAAGAGATCTTCTGTTGATGGAGGAAGAGGTAGTTTGGCTGAGAAAAATTTCCCTAGGATTTGTATTTGGGAATCAGATGGAGAAGCTGGTGATATTACTTGTGATATTATTGATAATGTAGAAGCTTCTATGTTTTATAGAGATGGAACACATTTGAATCATGGTGGAGTTTTACAGACAAGGAGAAGTCCTTGTTGTTTTACTGGTGAGGTTAAGAAACCTGGTCAGACTATATCTAAAGGTCATAAGAATTATGATTTGATGCTCAACCTTCAACTGGGTATCAGGTAATAATCAATCACTGATTCCATTTTAGGGTTTCTGTGATCTCTCCTTTTTTTGCTGTTTTTTTGTTTTGGATTTCGCTTTGTTAAGGTGAAGGAAATGGATCTGTAGTTGGTGTATTATCTAAGGTTTTGTAATCCTGGGTTGGGTTTCTGAAATTGTTGTTTGTTTGTAGGTATTCTGCTGGAAAGCATGCTTCAATTCTAAGGGAACTTAGACCAGCTGATTTTGACCCAAGAGAGAAATACTGGACGAGGTTCCCGCCAGAAGGATCCAAAGTTACACCTCCTCATCAAACAGGCGAATTTAGATGGAAGGATTACTGCCCCATGGTATTCAGGTAATGTTTTACGGCCGAAATGCTCATTTCGCATATGATATTTTCCGATATTTAGTTGTGTATGTTGTGATTTGGATTGCGTTTATGCTTTGGGGGGTTTCAATGCATTTGGTGATTGGATCCTGATTGAATTTTTGTTATGGTTGTGATTGTTTTTGGCTTAATCTAGACATTTGAGGGAGTTGTTTGCGATAGATCGGGCAGATTACATGCTAGCCATTTGTGGAAATGATGCACTCCGGGAGCTATCTTCCCCAGGGAAAAGTGGAAGCTTCTTTTACTTGACACACGATGATCGGTTTATGATAAAGACCGTAAGAAAGTCCGAAGTGAAGGTTAGATGCTTAATTTGAGTAGCTATTGCACACATTTACTGATTTTGTTATGCACTACCTCATTCATGTTTATTACTTCATTCAATTTTCTGATTTATTTTTCATGGTTTGCTTCCATTTTCAGGTGCTTCTTAGGATGCTTCCAAGTTACTATCAACATGTTTGTCGATACGAGAACTCCTTGGTTACGAAGTTCTTCGGGGTGCATTGTGTGAAACCAGTTGGAGGTCCAAAGGTTTGTCAAACGGGCATTGTAATTACATAAGAAATTCGTTCTTCCATAATACTACAAATACTTGCTTCATGGTCTAATTTTGGGCACACATGATTAAATTTCCAGACTCGTTTTATTGTTATGGGAAATTTGTTCTGCTCGGAGTATCGGATTCATAGGCGATTTGACCTGAAAGGTTCCTCACATGGCCGAACAACTGATAAACCAGAAGGAGAGATTGACGAGACTACCACCCTCAAAGACCTTGATTTAAATTTTGTATTTCGCCTACAAAAATCTTGGTTTGAAGATCTAATTAGGTTAGTGGCTAGCCCATACAATCTTTTCAGATTTAGCTCTCTCTCTCTCTCTAGTGCTTTATTATGACTATGGTATTAATATTCATGGGTTGCTATCAGACAAATAGACCGAGATTGTGAATTCTTGGAAGCTGAGAGGATCATGGATTATAGTCTCTTGGTGGGTCTACACTTTCGTGAGGATTACCCAGGAGATTCGGCTGGAATGTCACCTTTTGTTTCACCCTCTGGTAAAAGATTTCTCTAGTCTCACTAGGCTTGATTTGATCTGCAACTTTCAAAATTCTTATATGACTTAATATAGCAATAGCCTTTATTTAAATGTCATTTCTGTTACCAGGCAAAACAGATTCAGGACGTCGCTTCTTTGGTGCAGAATTGAAAGATGTGGACCGGGTTCTCTCTGGACGGTATGATTAGCTCACTGATCCTTATAGCTTCTGTATCATTAATCCCACATTTTTGGTGTAATTTTAATTAGCAGTTCACCTAATCTACCTTCCACATATATCTTCAAAAGTCAAAAATTCCTGTACTGATATTAGTTCCAAGAATATCTGCAAATAATCATGACAAACTGCTACAAAATATCTTGTGGTTGGGCTTTTCTATCCATTTTAGCTTAGATCAACAAGATTTCAATTATTTTTCTTTTTCGATAACGATTGTGTTAGTTAGAAATAATTGAACAAGGCCACTAGTCTTCTATGCCAAACTGGTGGTCTTTTGCAGGTAACAGTTGTGAGTGTGGGGTACCTATCCAGACTGTAGTCTTCTTGTTTTCATGCATAAGAACAAGTCTTCTTTTAATGGTTTTTGTTGGTCCGACTTTAACTTCATCTCCTGTTCTAAAAGTATGCAAACATGACAATCGAACATGGAGTTCTTGGATTTTATGTTTGACTATGATCTATACTCTAAATATGGAAGTTCAAATAAATTTGGTTTCTTTCTTGAGTAATACACTCCACTAGTTTACAGATGGATCTGATTAATGGTGCCATTGACTTACTATTATATATTGTTCACCAACTTCCAACTTCCAATTTGTAATTTCTTTTGATAAACCATGAATGAAGATTTTGTATGTTGGAAAACTAGAAAAAGTATATATTTATCGATTGTTTTTTTTCTCTTGCAGGAAACCATCAGTCAGGTTAGGAGCAAATATGCCAGCAAGAGCAGAACAAGTACCAAAAATGGACTTCGATCAGTTCACTCCTTTTGGACCCGAAAATGGTGAAGTTTATGAAGTAGTTCTCTACTTTGGGATCATTGACATTCTCCAAGACTACGACATTAGCAAGAAGCTAGAACATGCGTACAAGTCTTTGCAAGCAGACCCTTCTTCAATTTCAGCTGTCGATCCAAAGCTTTACTCGAAGAGATTCAGGGATTTCGTTCGAAGAATCTTTGTAGAGGATAATTCTTAAAGAACATTAAAACTTCAAAATGAACGAAATGATCGATGGGTCACTGGTTAGAGGAGTGTTGCTGCAGGAGACGGTATATACATCCCACGGTGGCATAAAGAGCTAGTTAGCTTCTCAGTCAACTGGTTCAGAGGAGGATAATCGGATTCCATGGCTGAATTTTGGAAAATCAGCCATGAATAGGGGACAAAAAGAGAGATGTTGTATATGTTTGAAAGGGTTGTTGAGTGGGATTCTGATTATTATTGTTATTTTTTTGGGTGGGTAACAAGGAAATGTGAAGATTCTGAAAATAGATATAGAAAAAAAGAGTTAGAGAGAGAGAAAAAACAATGCTTCCGTATGACTATTGGAGGAAGAGAGGGTTTGGGAAGAGGAGAGAATTGGAATAAGAAATGTACAGCTAAAACAGGACAAGATGGAAATATAAGATTTTTTGGGGGACCTTTTGTAGTGTTTTCAATTCTTGCACTTTTTAAGTAGTATCTTTCTCTCTCTACTATTATACATAAATTTCTGTTTATACAACCCTTATTTGTTTTCTTGTTTCTTTTGCTTTTCTTTTAGGGTTGAGATGGATGCTTTAACAGAGAGAAGAATGGTAGTTTGGTAAGAGGGGGGAGGGTTAGAGAGAGAGAGAGAGAAACATGAAAAGGAGAGAAAAGTGCTTTCTTCTCTCTCTTCTTTTGTTTCTTTTGAAAGAAGGGGGTAGGAGTGGGGAAGAAAGACTCAATGGATTGATATCCAGATTCCAGTCTAGTCATTCTTTTTCTAATCAGTTGGTCAATAACTTTGTGGAAGAGACCTATTTGTCATTGCTTTATTTGTTGAGAAATCAAGAATAAAATTTTAAAATAACAAGACTTGTTGGGAAATGTGGAGATCTAAAGTCTCTCTCTCTCCTTTCAACAAAAAAAAAAAAAAAGTCTCTCTCTCTCTCTATATGGATTGGTGTAGTCTTTCTCTCTCTCTCTCTATATATAAACAATCCTCTCTCTCCATTTGGTCTTAATAATCATCTCTCTTTATGGGGAGGGGAGTCTCATGAGAATAGGGCTTTGCTTGAATCAAATTATTGAGATGATAATCTGTACCACTAATTTATTATTAAAATTTTAGAAAATAAAAAATATAGTTAAGAAGTCTATATAGATATTCATATATATATATATATATATATATGACAATTCAATCTGGCCTCTATGTTTATCTAATTTTGTAGTCGTCATCTTCGGTTTGAATTTGTATGTAAGACAAGTCGGAGAGAGAGGATATTGGGGATCGGTAATTCAAAACAACTCGAGAGGATTATAAGACTTATTTAGTGTTGGACACGTCTATTTCTATATGTTATTGTTTATAGATTAGTGGGAGGCACGTCTATCATTGAGTATGACATTGTCTTGAACATGTTTTTGGAAGATAATATATTTATTGAATATTATCATCTCAAAACTCATTTACATTCTTTTGTTTTCTTATTTGTCTGTCTAATTAGACTTATATAGAGATTACTATAATGAACATTTTTGGTTCGAATTTTTCTCCACGTGTGGGGAATTAAGAGCATTTCTTAGGTAAAAAGAACATCAATGAATGTAGGTGCCATGTAGCGAAATAACGACTCTATTTTTCTTTGATTTTTTAGTTCTGTTTAGCATCAATACTTACATACGAAAAGTAAATAGTTAAAAAGTTTGCTTCATATAAATGAGTTCATTCTTGTTTTTTCTTATTTCAGAATGAACCATTTATCCGATAGACCATTTATCCGATAGAATGTCATTTCGAATCCAAATTTTAGATATGACTCAAAAACACTTAACACTAAAATTACCATCCTTAGAAATTTACTAAACAAAACATAAAGACTTGTTGGATTTTGAAAATTAAAAAGGACCATGAAATCCTAGATGATTGAAATATGAGATTTGGAAGAGTAAGAGAGAGACAGAGAGGATATAGTAAGAGAGGTGTGACTGATTTTTGTAGGGGCTTAGGGGTATGGAAAAGAGATATAAAAACAGGAAACAATGCAGTCATTTATATATCAGACCTAAAATTGTTTGTCCAAATAAAGTAAAATCATTAATGTTTTTGAATTTTTATCTACTAACTTTCATTTTTCTTTTGTTTCATTATTGTTTGATAAACTTTCCCTTTTATTGATGAAAGCCAAAGAGAGAGAGAGAGTCTTGTTGTTGTTTCATTTATTGTGTAATTGAACTTGCCAACAGTTAACCGTGAAAGGAGGCGTTTCTGTCAGAATTAAGCTGTGAAATAGGAGACCCATATTCTTTATGGGGGTTTCTAACAATCTGGTCACAAATTTTAAACCATTTAATGGTTGAAATAAATTCGGTTTCCATAAGTGGGTGTCTTGTATAACTCTCTGTAATCATAAATACTACGATTAATATTGGGTATAATATTAGTTAGTTTTTGACGAAATTAAGAAGTCAACAAATTGACCAAGATTGAACGAGAAAAGATCCTCGCCAAAGCCATCAGGAAGATAAATTCGACAAAAATTTGTCGCCTGAGCTTTGTTGGTCGAGGCCCATTAGTAGGGGTCAAGGGGAGCGCCGCCCTTGACCCATATGATTTCATTTCATTGAATTTAATCAGAGGCTCTCTGAGACCTTACGCCATATAGGCGTTTAGCGCATATCCTTTCTTAGTGGAACCATAAAGCCAAGCTTAACCGCAGCAAGCTCCGCTTTCAGACAGCTGTGTAGCTTACGGATCAAATAGATCTAAAGAAACACACGTTTGATATTGCTCGTGGTAAGAGAGATTGGGCATGGAGGGCAACTTCACTTTTGTTACATGACCCAAGGGGCTACAAGTTTGAGACTATCTCTCTCTGATTTCTCCATCTAGAACATAATCTATGATCATCTTAGTTTTTTTCCTCTATTTATATTGTTTTCTCTCTGAGTCTCTCCATCCATTCGAAGTTTTGCATCAAGCATCGTACTGTTAAGTTTGTGGCCATCCAACTCAAAACCAATTGGCAATGAGTGGAGAGGACCTATACTTTATATTCTTGGTTGCTAGTTACCCATTCTCCCATGTGGGACTATTCTCACACGTACTACGAAGGTCTGTATAACTTTGTGTTATGTTTTTATCTGAATCTTTAGTCCTTACTAATTCGATTCATACTTAGTTACTTACTGAATTCATTCATATTTACTGGTTCGATTCATATTTGTTTGCTTCACGCAGAAGAAAATGAAATTATAAGTTTATGTAAATTGTTATTGGAAAGCCTGAACCGAGACGGTCTGGTGTCTGACTGGTCCGGTAAAATCAATGATCTTGGACGGTGTCAAACAATTTTTGAAAGTGACCGTCTGAGACCGCCTGAATAAATAGGTAGTCACCAACATTTTATATCCGAGTCCGATCTGATAAAGTTAGAGCTCGACCTGCCCATACTCATTCCCACCACTATCGGCTACCCACTCCATTACCGAAAAGCCTGAGGTTCCATTCTCACTAAAACTGAAAACCCATAGTAGATGTTATGACATAAATAATTTTATAATGGTGATTATAACTTTTTAATTTCACGAAATATGGTGATTATAACTTGACCTGCAAGAAATCTATTCATGATCTTATTACGTTAATCCCACAGTTAAACCCTTCTTTGGGATCACATGGAATTTCAAGACAAGAATGAGTAAGCACTATTACATGTAATTAAAAATGCTGAAACCAAGCTTCTTTTTTTATAGTGATTTGAGCTGGTTTTACAACATTCAAGCACGCCTAGAGAGAGAAAGTTTCCTCCATCTCAAACCCTAAAGTTAACCCAAGAAAAAGAAAACAAACAAATGGGAAAGATTTCTTCCCCATTTCAATGAGATTTTCTTTGCTTTCTGTTCCATTTAAACAATATAATTACCAATTAGCACATAATTAATTATAGTTGAATACGAATACCAATAAGCTAGGTCAGTAGTAGTGATTGTGAGATCACCAACATCTATCCTTACAAAATTCTCTTGATATATAATTCTGCCGTTTCTTATTTTTAAATAGTTAGATATGGAGTTGACTCAATTATCTCCTAGAACAAACGGAATGGAGTCTCCTAAATGATAGTATGAGATGCTCCCATCCTATTGTGGGAGCTCCTACAACTTTTTGTTTGAAAAGAAATTTTCATAAGTTCAAATTTAAATTTGATTTATTACGGATGTGTCATGTGTGTGATTTACGTGTGTGTTTTTTATTCAATTTTTCGGCTATAAATTATTAGCTCTAAATTTCTAATTTGATCTAATTTTAGAGGGGCAGGGAGTCCAACCCAGGGCTCTACTGTTGGACCTGGGAGTTAGGTTGGGCTCCCCATTTATTGGTTTTGTTCTAAGGGGTATCGGATACTGATGTTGACAAACATTTATTAATAGAACGTCTTGTAGACATTTCAAGACACTTAGTCCATAGATTAAATGTCTTTATAGACATTTCAAGACACTTAGTCCATAGATTAAATGTCTTGTAGACATTTCAATACATTTAATCTATTGATAAAATGTCTTGCCAACAATTTGAGACATTTGTTTATAGGCAAAATGTCTTGTGGACATTTCAAGATATTGAGTTTATAGACAAAATGTGTAATGAATGTTTTATAATTATATCTATTATTATTATAATAATAAAAATGTTTAATATTATTGTTGTATTTCTCGATCAAAATAGACATTAATAGATTATCATCCCATAATTTGAAATATATAATATTCTAAAATATACTGTTGGACTTTTGTGGACATCTAGACATTGTGGATATTGATGAACATTTGGTGGATATTTATGATTTTATATCATTATTATTTACAGTATCACATGTAACATATTTTTACTGATATTTCAAATATTTTTGGACTTTCGTGGATATCTACATATCAATGGACATTGATGGATAATTAGTGGATATTTATTATTACAATATTATTATTATTATTATTATGATAGACAATTAGTGGATATTTATTATTATTATTATTATTATTATTATTATTATTATTATTATTATTATTATTATTATATTATCATTATCTTATCATACGACAAAAACAATTTTAACGCTACATTTTAGGAGTTTCATGGAACGTATGGATATTTGTGGACATTGATAGACAATAGGTGGAAATTTATTATTATTGTATTATAGAGGAATTGGAGTACATTTGAAAAGTCTCAAATGAATAACACAGATATTTTAGACATTTGAAAGGCACCGCTAGAGGCACTCGATTTTGATCTATAAGCGGACGTTTCTATTAGCAACATACTATTTCAAAAAAATCTTTTAGCACCTAGACTGTTCTAACAAGCACGCGTTGACCCTTATACATGACACATTCAAACATCAAATAGTAGGTTAGAGAATCTTTATATACTTCAGATTTTTCCTTCGTCGACAACCTGCTAGGAAGAGCTATAGTTGATTATTTTATATGTTTTACAAAGAAAAAGATTAAAAAACACTTAAATTTTAGTGTTAATTATATTTGTGTCAATGTTCATTGACCGTATTCAAATTAATAAGTCGTCTGCTTATAGCTGAACTGTCGGATGCTTTTAGCAATACCCCCATTTAAAATGTCCGAAACGAATAACACAGACATTTAAGAACAATTTAAATGTCTCAAACCAATAACACAAACATTTGTGGGCATTACCATGTCCACCAATGTCCGCATCCACTATACCCATAAATTTGCTTGTTGTCCAAGTTAAGGGTCAAAACGTTATCTGGGGCAAGAAAGACCAAACCGTTTTTCCTCGTACAAAATTGTGGGTAAAATTATTTTGTTTTTGTTTTTTTGTTTCCCCAAACTCCCACCACCATTCCTTATCCACTACAGTAAGGTCATATTTGGCGCGCGGGAATGGAATGTGATTCCTGAGAATCACATTCCCGTAACGCGATCTTTGGGAATCAGATTACTGTAGTTTGATGTTTGGTTTGACCAGGAATAAGAATTTGATTCCTGCATATTCCTAATTAGGTGTTTGGTTCGTATAGGAATAGGAATGTAAATATTTGTAAAAGTTCACTTTTACCCTTACTTAAACTACATAAAATACATATCAACTATTTTTTTTTGCATAAAATATACACATCAACTTTGTTATATATTGAATTCAGTATTATTTTTTCAAATTCATAGATACGAGATAATATCACGATACATCAAAGGGTTAGAATTTAAAGATAATAAATAAATGTCTTAATAAAAATTTATCTAAAGTAAAATTTTGTTCGTAAACCTAAATAGAAATTTATCTAAAGTTAAATTTTGTTCATAAACATAAATAGTACTTATTAATATCAGATCCTACAAAAAAATAAAATTGGTAATTCAATAATTTGTTAAGGATATGTTTGTCAATAAATATTAATATATGTGATTCTAGGGAATGAGAATCACAAACCCTCCCCCAGGGTTTGCTATTACCCTTTTTTGAGGGAATCACATTCCCGAGCCCACACCATTCCGCAAGTCAAACAATGATTTGGAATGTGATTCCCGGGAATCACATTCCATTCCCACGCTATTCCCGCGCGCCTAACATGGCATAAGGGTTATCTTCAATCAATTACTACAGGTGACCTTGATTTTTTTTTTGATAAATCTTTCTCTTTTCTTCTCCAACCACCATTTCTGGTGAAAATTTTCTCTCCAACCACCATCTCTGGTGAAAATTGCTGACAACCATGAAGAAGAGTGAGGTGGATAAATGAAAATTACAAGAATACCACAATGAATCGTTGAAAACCTATAAGAGCCGGTTGGTAAAAAATTAGGGGTCGAAACAGAATTAATTTCAAAATATATTATGTCAAAGACATTGTATTGTTGTTGCAGACTTAAATCATTGTCAAGCCCCCTGACGAAGATATTATATCTTTCTTTCCAAAGAGGCAACTAATGAAAAAGCTAGACTAATGAAGATATGACATTCCAAACAAGTGATTCTTATTGTGATATTTTAATAAAAGTGTAAGACTTTTTGACGAGGTTTACAATGTAAAATAATTTTTATTACACATCATAAAAAACTCTCTTAATTAAGATATATTTACTTTTGAAGTGTTTTAGTTGATAAACTATACACGAAATTCTCGCAATTGTTATGTGTGCGGTATTTTCTTTTGAGATGTTTGTGTTTTTGGGATTTTTGATAACTTAAAACACAATAGAAAACTTGAAATGCTCGTACTGTTCGACTGGTCATAATACTTTATTAACATAGAACAATTAGTATCAACCAATATAATGTCATATGAAATTTACAAGTTGTGGGATGCTACAAAGGAATATCATATGAAAGTCATACACCATTGTGAACAAATTATCTTCAAAAGTAATCTTTCATAATACGTTATGTTACACAATGATATGGGCGTTACGAAACATCATAATACAGACCATATTTTGCTAACAAAGACAATTTGATGCGACCCTTCTCTAGCGTAAAGAGAATGAGCGGTGGTCGGTGGGTGATAGACATCCAAGAAATTCCCACTACAAAATACAAATCTAGGATGAAAGCCACGGTCTTTTTTAAACAATACTATATTACTATGCAAAACTCTACTTTATACTCAGATGAAATTATTAGGCAAAAATAACTAACTAAAACATGTGTTAAATTTTTAAGTATCACTTGTAGAGAGAAACACAAAAAAGTAAAAATGTAAACCGTTGCAAAGAAGAAAAGACTCTCTATTTTTCCTAAATAAGAGATTAGAAGAATCTCTTTCATTTGTAGAGATAAGTGAGAAATTCAATTATCGATAAAAAGATTTTTCTGTAAAAATGATATCCCGATTAAAAAAATTCTTTACTGTTGTTTTATGGAAAATATATTATTATTTTTACTGTAGTTTTTTGATGAAATATATTTTTACTGTAGTTGTTATTTTATATTACATTTATTAACAACACCTCGAAAAAAAGACATGTTTTTGGAACAATTCGACCAAAAGAAAAATGTGTGGGTAGTTTTAAAGGGCCCCCTTATAAGTGAAGGAAGGAGGCGCCTATAACACTTATGGGAGGCCCCTATAAAACTTCCCAAAATAATGTGTTCCCCAATAAATATTGTGACATCCATAAACCGTTGTGAAAAATAACCATCACAAAAACTCCGCGAAACGATTCAAAATGTTTCTGCGTATCCTATAGCGGCGATAAGGGTTATACTTCCGTAGATTTTCTGGGGTTTTAGGATTCTCTTCGACAACTCGAGATCGAACATGGCGGATGAAGGATTCGATCGTCTCTCACTCTCTCTGGATAAAGAAAGATTGAACGGTGAAGATGTCATCACTAACCTTCAATCTCAGCTCAATTCCCTCCAAATTAGAGTAAAGGTGTAAACTTTTCTTCTTCTTCTTCTTCTTCTTCTTCTTCTTTTCGAATCTTCCTTTTTTCTCTCTCTCTAGAACTCTTTTAGGCAGTTAATGGAGTTTAACTAATTTTTTTTAGGAATTGGAGATGGAGAACGCTAGACTTTCATCTCAGGTTTTACATTGCCACTGTCAAAAGGTTTGCGTGAACGAACACTTTGTAATATAATCGATTCTCTTTTTTCAATTTCAAGTATGATTTAGTGTAATTGAAGTAATTGGAGCTTAATCTAGGGTTTTGAAGTGCAGTTAGTAGAATCTAGCAACAGTTCTGCTGAGGACAGAAGCAACTTAAGTAGAAGCTGTGGAGATGAAGTTAGTAAGAATGTGGAATTACAAAGAGGAATCAAATCCATTGATGAAACTAAAATGAAGAATGTAAGAGATAAATCCTCAGGTTAGTTGTTGATTTCTCACCCTTTTGATTTCTTAATTGGCTAAGGTGGTGTTTGTTTTTATTCCATTGTCTGAATCTGAATTGTCTGAATAGACTCGAATTCAACCTAATACCACTATTCAGGCAAATCCTTATGTTACTTGGGGATGATAATGATGGATGTAATAAGTACTAACAAATAATAATAATTATATTTGGAACAAAGGAGGTTTCTTCAGCATATTTAGTAATTATAGCATAGAAATTGTAGAATTTGTCAATGCACTACGACCTATGCACTATGACATATTTTAAATTTTGGTGTATGATATGCTGAGGTAGAACTTCCCGGTTGATTCACGTAAAATAAAAAAGTTATTATGCTTCGTGTAAAATAGGTGGCTGAAAATCTTTCTCGACGTTTATATGTTTCATGACTCTAATGTGGTTGGTTAGAAAATGAGAATACTCACCTTCAAGCTGCTTTCCTAAAGCTACATTGAGTAGTTTTTTAAACATACTTTTGTTATGTCGTCTCTCGTTATGTTGTATATGGTATCTTATTATGGACTAGGAATAATAACACCAAACCCTTCTGACCGGTTTTTTTGGGTGTTTGCGGGTAAAGAGAATGGAACACGAGTTCATCTTTGTTAATGTTATGAAGTTAAAGTAATTTCTGCTCAGATCATATGCAGTTGTGGGGAAATTTATAATTCAAGGTTCTGCTGAAAATTATGTGTTTTTGGTCACTACAGAAATCATGAATTCCGAGCACATCTGCATATCTTTATATGTTAGTTGCTTTTGCGTGCAGGTTGTAACATTAGGACCATACATCACCATGCCAAGAGATATATTGCTCTTAAAGTCATGTACTTCGGTAAAAGGTACACAAGTACATTTTAATTGTATTAATATTATAAGTTAAGAGGTGATATATGTATCAAGTGTGCAATTATTGATTCATGACCTAAGGTGGTTTCAAAACCTGGATGGTCACATCACCTTCTCTTTTATCATCTGAAGACGTGTTATCTTTTTTCTCTTCGAGGTGTCTTAGTTTTTTATATGTAAAAATATGCCAGATTGGCTTGTAAGACTCACTCTTTTCCCTTGGTTGAGTTAGACAAGGCGCCAATTCCACAATTATATAGAACTCCAATCGTCTGCTTTTTTGTCCTAAAATTTGGTTGAATTGTATTCCTTAGACATGTCATGTTGTGATGTTCATGATGTCAGAATTTATTCCATTGACAAAAGAACTCCAAAGTTTACTCTCGAGAAAGGAAGAAAAGACGTTTTAGTCTTTCAGTTGGGAAGTGTATATCAGATGTGTGCATCTACGGTAGTCGTCTTGATGTAGACACCATAATCAATTAATTGCTGCTAGGGGGATAGAGTCAGTGTGCGTTGGTAGTTTCTTTGTACTGCTTGGTCTGACATAATTTACGATGAAAGGAGGAATCAGGGTAAAGTTCTCCTTCTCTATGATGAGAGATAGCAAAGACCCAAATAGATGGGCTTCTGGAGCCTCTAAAATACTGTGTTCTGGAAGACAAGTATCCCATACCCCTTGCCTGTCTTGTGACTCTTGTCTTGTTTGAAGTATACCTAAACAAGTTTCTAACTCGTCACCTATATATTAAATCCTTACAACTGATAGTTCTACTTGTCTTGATCTTATATTTTGTCTTCTAATTTGATGCAAATGCATAACCTAACTGAGTATAAACGCTTTATATCAATCTTTGCAGGTTTTACGGGTTTGCTTCAGAGGCACAAATGGATCCGACTGTTGAGGTACGTTTGTTCTGGAATTGAAGTGGATGGTCCTCCAACAAGTTTCTTTTGATTGGAAGATCTTAACAATGGTCGCATTGATAACTGGTTGTGCATAAGATTATGTTTCTGCAAGTTGGTAGCGTCTGATATCTCTTATACGCGCTACTAGCAAAGCAAGAGGCCCCACTCACTTGCTCGCTCTCCCTTTTTTCTTTTTTCTGGATTTTGGGAACACTATGAGGGGTTTATACCTGATTTTATTACTTCAGCTATTGATAGACATTTATGTTTAAGGTTATTGTAGACAGTGGTGCAGCAGCAACCACTAACACCACCTTGGATATCAGACCACTAATCGGTGCTCACCCACCAAACCCAACTACTCCGTATGTTTAGGCTAAAGATATTGGTTGCTTGTAGTAGTTTGTGTTCTGACTTTGGAAACGGACCTCCTAAGCTATTCTGCATCACCCAATGAAATTCCTACAAAGTCGTCCTTTATATTTAGGTACGACTTACGGGGTATTTTCTTTTGGTCATGATTCACTCAAGTTTCGGTTTTCTTACAGTCTGAGATATTTAAAGCACTCAAGAAGACGAGGCTCTTGATTGTCGATAAGGAGCAGTCGCGATACTCAAGGTGTGGTAGAACAGACAAGGGTGTTTCTGCAGTTGGGCAGGTAAATCAATTCCACGACAACTCCTCACAAGTACTTTTGTGTTTCTGTTAAGGATGATTGATCATGACCTACATTTTCTATTTCAAGTTCTTACTAGCAGTATGGATTCAATTACAAATTCATGGATCATGAAAGTGATAGAAGTTGCAAAACTCATGGAAATATTATAGAAATTTGTATTCGAAGTTAGCAGACAATAGAAGAAGCATGTTACAATTGGCCATCAATAATCGTGATTCGCGGTGTGTAGAAATGAAAATTAATACAATATCATTTTCTTCGATGCTCAAATACTTTCCATAAAAGAAAATGTAAGAAAAGGTTTAAGGAAATATGTAAAGTCCCTATTTACTAACAAAACAAATTGCATTACTGTAAACCTCTTAAAGTATGTTTAATCAACACCTCTCTCAATAATGCTAAGTTATTTGGTGTAGGTGATTGCTTTATTGTTACGATCAAGTATCAAGAATGCGGATGACAACTCTCCAAAAGAATCATGTGGTTTGCCATCTTCTCTTGTTCCATTTTTCCGTTTTCTTTTTCTAAGTAGTCATTTTTCGTTTTACTTTAACATGTAGAAAACCATATCGCCCTGAAAAGAAACTAGAAAGGAGTCATCTCTATCTCGACATTTCTTATCGTACCCATTGCATGGTATAGTTAAATATATAACTTTTGAAATACAAGAAAATAATTCAGAGGAGCCGACTGTGGCAGTTGTTATCTTGTTACCTGCTGCAAATCTGCTCCTATGAATTACGATGACCATGAAGTAATTCCTAACGTGGAATCAGAAAGATCCATTTATGTTCAGTTAAGAACCTAGGATGTAATTCTAGTTTTAACCAGTATCATTAATTGTTTACAAAGTTATTGCTACACTCGGGGTAAAATGGGACTTCTCTAGTTTTTCAGTTCTTGCTGGATTTATTCATTCTCTAATTGTTTGTTTCTTAGAAGAAGAAATTGACTATGTGAGGGTGCTGAACAGAGTCCTTCCAAACGATATCCGAGTCCTTGGCTGGTGTCCGGCTCCTGCTGATTTTCATGCAAGGTTTTCTATTCTTCTATAGTGTTATGCATTAGAATCTTCATGTGTTTGTTTGAATTATACACTTGAGTGACTTGCTGTTTCTGGTCTTTGCGTTTTATTGCTTTCCTAACAAGGTTATAATTTTTGTAAGCGTAAAAAAGTTCCATAATAGAGGACATGCCATCTGTTTCTGAGTTATAAAAAGATCACCAAATAAACACTTTTTACTCTGGAAAGGAAAATGAACAAATTAGTGACAGGAAGAAAACCACCAAAAGTTGTACCGTTATTTTGTATGCCTCTCGCTAAAAGCTATGTAACATCATGGATGACGTAACATTTGTTAGATTAAAGGCGTTGACCTACAATGATTTTATTGTCCTAACTCGATTATGTGCAAGTATGCACACAGCACACATACAGAAACTGTACATACTAAATTGATTGCTAGTATTCGTTGTAATATCCAACAGAAGGATCTTAGAGTCCGAGCACCCAACATGGTGAACAGTACTAAAAAGGTGTGTCCATGTTTCGTAGAACCAGTAGTGGTCTTGTAATGATGTCCTTATAGATCTGAAATCTTTGCATACGGGCTCAATCTCCGTTCACTTTAAGGAGAAATAAAATTCAAATATGAGCATTTTTTAAAGTTAGATATCCAAGACTTGTGATGTAATTGCTTTTACTAGTCCCGTTTGTACGCTCACCTGAAGAAGATTAATGGTGTCAAATGAAGTGTAGATTCATGAGATTTGGCCCCTGAAGTTGCTGAAGGGAAAATTCTCCTTTTTCTCTGTACCATTTTAGTATTTCATTGCTTTCTGCAGTTGAATTGCTTCTGTAGTTACAATAGTTGTTTGAACTCGGGGGGAAGAACTTAATGTATCTGAACTTCCGGGCTGTAGGTGAATAATGTACTTAAAAACTGCAGGTTTAGCTGTTTGGGCAGGGAATACAAGTACCTCTTTTGGAGAGAGAATATGGACATTTCGGTATGCAAATTGTAACTCTCTCTCTCTCTCTGAAATTTATGTTGCATTAGTGTCTACTGGTTCTAGGTTCTTGGGAAGTAATAACAACTCTGTGTTTTTCTATTTTGGTTTCTCTTACCAGGCAATGGAGAAAGCCGGTAAGAAACTTACAGGGGAGCATGATTTTAGGAACTTCTGTAAGATGGATGCAGTGAATGTTCACAACTATATGCGTTATATCTCAGATTTTGAAATCTCTTCCAGCGATGAAAGGTTCAAATTCTCTCACAATAAACTTGTAAACAGTTTTTATGATAGTATCGCAACAATCCTTTTTTCTCTTGTAAACTATCGCAATTAAAGGTTCAATTCTCTTGTGGAACTTACTTTGGTTGAGTCATCACATGTATATTTCTAATTTCTCCACCAGAGAGATTAGGGTTCGAATCTTGACGTTGTCAAAAAGAGGTTCATTCTTTACCTCTTTGGCTCTCAGGCCCATACATGATACAAGCACTTTGATATAGCGTAAAAACAATTCTTTGTCATGTTTGTGATTTCTTTTACGTATATTTATTTAGTGCAGTACATCATGATAAATGTTTCTCTATAATATTCACAGGTCTGAATATGGTCAGCTATGTTCAATTACAATTAAAGGTAGTGCTTTTCTGTGGCACCAGGTCCGATGCATGGTTGCTGTGTTATTTATGATTGGTCAAGGTCTTGAATCCCCTTCTGTGCGTATACAATATCCTTAACCTTACTGAAATTCACACTCCGATTCTCTGATTGATGTATCCTGTTTGTTAATTAAGACTTCATTTACATGGATAAGCTACCTTAAAAACGTTTCACTGGATAAAACTATCAAACAGCGTTCAATATCCCACAATTTTCACTCTAGCACTTAAAATATCTCTTCGGTATGTCATTTTGGGTCATGGTGCGTTTGGGGATATATGTTATGACGCATATAGTCTACATACATTAGAGTCAGAGCATTCCATTTCCATAAACTTAAAATCTTAACGAAGTACCTAAACAATCTTGTACCTTACTGCTCAACTAGTTAATCTCTATAGCATGTTATCAGAAGAAACATTGGTTAATTAAGGCGGAAAATTGAACACACCAGGATCATTAAAGTACCAAAGAACAGCGTGAGGAATTTGGTCAGCGGTTCACAAGGGGAGGTAGAGTATATTGTAACATTGATTAGAATAACCTATCCGTTCAATTGGTGTCTTCTACTAGATTTATGGCACCTAATGTTCTTGTGAAAATGATTATAACAATGCTAGCAATTAAGCGTTGGTGGTCTAGGACTGTAGATATTTTTGTCTTAAGTTTGGGCTGTAGTTATGTATGCAACTGTGAAAGAATAAGCCTAACTGCTAACATCAATTTCTTCAAGATCTTCTAAATTTCAGATGTTCCCTTTGAAACAATCACTATTTTTCTTTTGCATTTTCGATCCAGTTTGTCGAGATCCTTATTCTAATTGTTTGAACATGCTGTAGGTAATAGACGCATTACTTGACACTAACATGACCTCTAGGAAACCTCAGTTCAAAATGGCTTCTGAGGTTCCACTGATTCTCCGATCGTGTGAATTTGAAGATCTTAGTTTCATTTGCTCACCAGGTATTCCAGAGACAAGTAATTGTATTCTACTCTATATTTTTGTACCATATGAAAGTAAGTGTGAATTTTACGTCTTAGATGCACAGCAAGGACTAAAAGAGCATTTGACTAATGAATTCAATGCTTACAAACTTCAAGCTGCTATCTTTCTGGAGGCACTCTTGACGTGCTCCACATCTACAGGTAAAAAAAAATTACACATTTTCACTGAGAACTCTTTGATTACATATATTGAGTGATGAAACTTTGATTTTCAGATAGAAATGTCTTGAATCATGGCAAGAAGAAGCCAGCTCACATTCCTCTCATGTCACGACCCACAGAGCGTGAGTCCCCACTATAACCCTTTAAAGTTGAATAGTCATTATCGACCATCTATGTTTAGCCTTTTCATGTGTCACCTCTAGATTTTCATTATCGTCTGTCAAATGTACCCGAATCAACCATTCAAACGAGTTAAACGTCATGAGTCAGACAAACGCTAATATTGTGAAATCTTACTTCAGTCAGTTCAAACCTCTTTCAGGTCTGACTTATAGAAAACAATTAAACACTACCTTTGTCAAGGATCATCTGTTTTTTCACTCTCTAGTTGGCCTTTATATATTTTAAGTCCTTTAAATGTTGGTCTTTAGGGTTTCCATTAAATTGTAATGCTTCTAAGTTTTAACTGGTTTCAGCATCATACGAAGAGCGCCAGGCGAAACTGAAGGCAAGGACAAAGACATGAGATCCCACTGATTTCTCATCAAAATTTTGAGGATAAGCCATTATTAATTTACATTATTATGTCCCCCCATCTCTGTCAAAAGGAAAGCAAAAAAGCTTTCATATCTGCATCTGCGAAGCAATTTTCCTATGTTTCATGGAGAACTTAAAAAGTGTTAAAAGAGGGAGTACATGTGTAATTTGAAGTTATAGTTTGATGTATGATGGATTTTATCTTGTTTTACATGAAGCATTCTTTCTATATTTTGAAGATGGTCCATTATGTTGTTGTAGGCTACTAGGCTTCAGTTTTCTATTTAAGATTTAAAAAGATGTTGATAGTCTCTGTAATGGTCGGCATATTTTTAAGCAGTAAGGAACTGCTAACGTTTGAACTCAGGAGCAATAATACATTTGTGCATTTGGATGGAAAGATGCTAATCAATTTTTTGTATAGATTTGTGTTAGGAAAAATAACCTAATTAACTTGTTCACAAATATGAAGATAAAAGATGTGAATGTAAAAGGAGAGACACCAAGATTATTTAACGTGGCAAAAAACCCCTCCAAGATAGAAGGTAAAATAACCACGGGACCTAGTCCAGAAATCTTCCATTATATTTAAATAATGGGTTATACAATACTTCACCAAACCTATAGTGGATAAACTAATTGTTCAAGATGTGCAGAAAGGCTCTTGGATAACAATTCTTCCCTAAATAAATAGACGATTAACCAATTCTTCACTAAGCTTATGGTGGATAAACCAAACAAGAAAGGGGATACAAAGATTTCTCACTACCATTAGGATTTGAACAAATCTTAGATTACCACAAGCTGAAGTAGATAACCACAAAGCATGGAGAAGTTTAACAAGATCAATAATCTTCTTTTCTTCAAATCAATATTCTTCTCTTTCAATCTCTCTTGCAAGAACCACTTCAGAAATCTCTCTTTCTCTAACCTCTTTCTGTTCTCATCTCTCTGATCTCTATCTATCTCTAATCTGAGAGGATATGATCTGAAAGGATTCTCTGGTAACTCTCCCAACTGGGAGGATACACTCTAACCTGAAAGTATGAATAATTTCTTCCCTTTCATTTTCTATGTATAATGATAAATAAGGAGGTATTCCTATAGAAATAGGATTCCTTTTTAGACTTGAAAGAATAGAAGTTTCTATTTTTTTCCCCAAATAAGGAATAAGGGAAATCCTATTTCAACTAGGAGTCCTTTTATTATAAGGAAGGACCCCAACAGTTTAAACATATGGCAACAAGCAGGTGGATACATTAGCAAAATGGACAAGAAACAATCACGAAGACAAGATATGGATCTCGGTTCCAGTTATTATTTCACAGTTATATCGTAATAATACTCTTCGTTATTAATAACTAGGTGTCCACCATGCCCTACGACCGCGATAGATTCCTTTTGGCTAACGCCGCAACGCTAGAATGTGTGAGGTGTTTGGGTGCAAGTCGGGGTCGAGCATAAATTCGAACGTGCATATATCGTGGTTTCCATTTCTTTTCCATTTGGGATCACACAGGTATCTGTGATTTGCATAGTTGCGAATTACAGATACCTACATAATGTCGGATGGGGAAGGATGGAAACCACGGTACATGCACGACCGAATTTATGCTCGACCCCGACTTGCACCCAAACACCTCACACACTCTAGCGTATTGCATTAGGTGGCTAATATGTGGACAACCAATTTTTTTTATATGGACAACTATTTTCGGGCCCGATGCTACTTAACTATATTTGATTTAGTTGACTTAGTCGGTCCTTGGTACGATCACTCTACCAGGGACTTGAATATTAACACTAATTAATGTGAGGACTATTAACAAATACAATAGCTAAAAATAGAAAATCTAATTGTTTCATCTTCATGTTAGTCTTCATTCAAAAAACAATCCGAACATGAGGAGTTTTTGTCTGATTAAATTTTTTTGTTTTAAGAGATAAGGTGGTTGCCAGAGTTGTGACGCAGTTGTTGTTACTTGTTAAAAGTGATTGTACGATTAGGGCAAAATGGAAGGCTCAACTGTTGTTGAAATTGCTTAGAGATTTATGGCAGGATGATTCCATTACTAATGGTGATGATTAGAATTGTAGATTTCTAGTAATATTGTTCCGTTTTGATTATTTTTTCCAAATTTTAGTTCAAGTCTAGAGAGAGACGGTGGAAGAACAAGAAGTAGAGAAAGAGAGAGTTTGATTAAGGTTTTACCAATGGTATAAATGTTGGAAATTAAAAATACTTGCACAAACAAAGAAGAATAAAGAAGATATTTAACTTGAATTGAATTACTTGACTTATTTTGATATGAAATTAACTACAAAGACTTGTCTATTTATAGACTAAAACTACAAGCACTAACTAAGACCACTACTAAAATCATCCCACAAACTAGCACATTAACCCACTTACTGGTACATTAACTCCACTAACTAGTACATTAACCCCCACTAAAATTAACTCTCTAATTACTTAACCAATAAAATATATCTACTCAATAATTTTGAGTTTAAATAAATTTAACACGTACCCTCCCTTAAACTCAAACGACATAACGTCCATCATAATCTTCAACTTGAAAGATAAATGGACCTTCAATGGCTTAGTAAAAATATTAGTCACTTGTTCTTCAATTTAAAACTGCACATTAATCTGGTTCTTGATCATACTCTTTCACAATTAATTTGTCTACTTGACCATCATCTGGTTTGTACTTGTTTTTGGAAGACCATTTCAACCCAATTGTCTTATTTCCTGCAGGAAGATAATTTAACCCCGAATTATCATTTTTCTCAATTGAATGAATTTCATCATTTGTAGCTGAAATTTGCCCCACATTTTTACTGCTTCTTTAAAAGTGATAGGATTGCAATCTGCAAAAAATGCAAAACTTGCAAAATCTTCGTCAGAATCATCATTATTATTGCTTACAACGTATTCATCAAACCTCGACGACATAACTTGAATATAAGTTGAACTGGGACATAATTCTGGATTTGAGTTTTCATGAATATTCAGAGAAATAGGTGGAATCTCAATTACTTGAGATTCTGAAGCTACTGTCTCATCATCAATATCAATTTTTACTAGATGATCTTCTTTAACAAGACAGTCTCAAACTGCATCTTCATCACTTTCTACCGAATAATCATCTAAATATTCATCCGAATCTTCATCTGAATCTTCATTTATTCTGCAAGCTAATAAAAGAATTTATCCCTCTTCTGCATCATCTTCAGCAAAGTTAGCATGCTCTGAGTATTTTTTGGAAACTCTACATTCTGACTGATAATGACATAATTTTTTACAACGAAAACATCTAACTTTAGATTTGTCATGCCTTCCAATTCTTTTGGATTCTTTACCATGACTCTCTTCACCATTAGAACCACCTTTTTCAAGCAGAGTCACTTTGCTTTGAAAAGCTTGTTCAATAGACCCTGCAACAGCTCTCTGGTTCATCCTATGTTCATGAGAACATAATGAACTCATTAAACCTTCAACTGACATAGTTGAAAGGTCTTTTCCTTCCTCAATTGCAGCGAAAACATAGTCAAAACTACCTGTCAATGATCTCATGATTTTCTCAATAACACGTAGATCAGTTAATTTTTCACCATTAACCCGCAATTGATTAACTATAGATTGAACTCTAGAAAAATAGTCAGAAATATTTTCAGTGTTAATCATATTAAGAGATTCATATTCACCTCGTAAAGTTTGCAACCTTACATTTTTTACCTTCTCATCACCTTTGTAGGATCTTTGCAACAAATCCCACACTTCTTTAGCTGTTTCAGCTCTTGAGATTTTCTCGAAGACTATCTCATCAACAGCTTGATAGAGAAAGAACAAGGCCTTCTTATCCTTCTTTCTGTTCTCTCTCAAACTATCTTTTTGGACATGAGAGAGAACTTCATGTGCTACCTGATCAACTGGTTCTACATACCCAAATTCGACAACCTCCCAAATTTCCTGGAAGCCAAACAATGCTTTCATTTGGATACACCATTGATCAAAATTTTTCCCACAAAACCGCGGAAGCTGAGGTTGGATTGATCCATTCATTTTGTAATTCGGTTAGTAATCACAAAATAATTCTAGCTCTGATACCAAATGTTGGAAATTAAAAATACTTGCACAAACAAAGAAGAATAAAGAAGATATTTAACTTGAATTGAATTACTTGACTTGATTTGATCTGAAATTAACTACAAAGACTTGTCTATTTATAGACTAAAACTACAAGCACTAACTAAGACCACTACTAAAATCATCCCACTAACTAGCACATTAACCCAGTTACTAGTACATTAACTCCACTAACTAGTACATTAACCCCACTAAAATTAACTCTCTAATTACTTAACCAATAAAATATATCTACTCATTAATTTTGAGTTTAAATAAATTTAACAATAATATCTATATGCAACAATTCCCAAATTAAAATTTTTGAAGAGCAGAATAAGTGCTTGTCTCGGATTAAAACTCTAGAAGCAGTACTCATGTTCTGATTACTTTTCCAAATTTTAGCTGAAGTGTAGAGAGAGAAAGTGGAAGAAGAAGTAGGGAAAGAGGGAGTCTGGCTAAGGTTTTACCAATGTTATACATAAACATGAAGGCATCGGCGAGCATTATTCTAATATATATCACTCATGTCCTCCGAATTTTTTTTAGTCTTCATCTATGTCACTCGTCATTTTCTTCCACCATCATTAAAGAAAGAGTAGACAAAGAGAGAAGGCGTAGGTGGGGAGTTTTTGTTTGAGTAGAGAGAAGGAGAGGGAAGACTTGAAGTAAAATTTTTAATTGTCAGAGGACATGACTGAAAAATCATAGAATGATGTCCTCTTAAACATTGTTGTCCATATAATTTTTTTTATTTTTCTAGCTGTCCACATAAAATAGTTGTCCATATAAAAAATTGATTGTCCACGTATTGGTCACCTTGCACTATACTAACGTTAGCCAAAAGGGATCTGTAACGCCCGTAGGCGTAGGGTGCGGTGGACACCTAGTATATATATATATATATATATATATATATATATATATATATATATAATATGATAGGTATCCAATGGTAGAATTATATATGAATTAGAGAGAGAAACAAACTATACACATGACACATAGTATATTACGCATAACACATAACTCATTACAATTAGGCCAATTAATGTCAAATCCTAAAAATGCTCTTAGGATCGACCCAAGTTAAAAAACGAGAGTGTAAGAGTTTTGGAGAGAAAAAGAGAGAAGAAGTACAACAATACGTATTGCATTAAAGAGAAGATATCTCACATTTTTCGACCTATATTACCTCATTTCTCCATTATTTAGTTACCAAAATTTCTCAAAATAGTGACCTATTTTGCATTAAAATTTTTCACAATATTACCATTCCTCATTTCAAACCTCAAAACTTTCAGCAGCCTCTTTCTCACCATCCTACAAAATCAAATAAAAAATCACTCATAAAAAACATATCATATAATCTGAAGCAGATAATGAATGATTAAGCAACTTACATATAATCTTAAATAATGACATTTATGTGGATGGAAACGCTTAAACGAGATTGCCCACTTAATTTTATTTTCAAGCAAGTCTTCAAAGTAAAGATCGTTGTTGTTTGTGTCATATGACACATTAATGCGTAGTTTGTGTCACATGACACCTATTGCATTAATGTGTTATGTGTTATATGTCATATAGTTTGTCTCTTTCTTCAACTCACTTTGCTAAAAATGCAGTCTGACCAGACGTGGCCGAGCACACCAGATTTCTGGCTAACATCGTACAACCAGTCGGTCAAACACCATTACTCATTATTATTTTTGCTTTGATTAATGAACATCTCTCCACTTAAAAAATTGCTAAGCTACACCATGGTACTTAAAACTAAGTATGAAAATAACTTATATCTTAAAGCTTATATCGAATGCAGCGAAATTCGAAGTAAATAGTCTCACATACCAACTATAAAATGAGTTTCTGGTGGAATTTGCGGTATCATTCCATACAATAAAAGGGGTATATACCCCTTTGTCTTCGAAGATTACATTTGTCCAATTGGCGTATAAGTGGACCTTCTCCCTGCGTGCAAAATTCAATGTAATTGAATAATCAATTTCAAAACATCCTAAAATCATTTCAAATAATCTTTCAAAAAAATCGTAGGCCCAACCCCAGATTGGGAAGGAACCCGGGTCAACCTAGCTCGTGTCCATAAGGCTCGGGCTTGTAGAGACGGGGTCGGGCCGGCTTTTTAAATCAAAACAGTTGTGCAATTGGTCACAGTAAAATGTGGACCAGAAAGTTAGCAAACAAAAACGCTACTTTTTGCGCCAAACAGTTTCAACTCAAAATTTGATTTTTGGACCGAACACTATTTCTGATTCTATTTCTTCTCTTAGCGATGGGATTGTGAGGATGAAATGGATAGAATTACTTAGCAAAAAAAAAAATCAATAGTAGGGAAGTGGTTGGTAAGTTAGTCATTGTAGTAGCTTGAGTAAATGAGAATTAAATATTGGAAACTGTAGCTTGTTTTCGACAAATGTTATAGAACGTTGTGTTCTGTTCAAAATTTATATATATTGTCATATAAAAATAGGCTCATTTAAAACTCCCTTAAGGTAAAAGACTATGTATGACATGACAGAACTACCACTTAGTTTCCACTTTTCTAGTGACACATTTTCATCCAAAAATAGGCGCATTTAGAACTCACATTTGAAAAAAGTATAGAGATTGACGTAAAACCACCGTAATACATAAGATTTTGATTTCTGATATAGAACTCGCTCTCTTTCTGTAGGATTTTGATTTTTGATACGTAGTAATATTGCTTTCTCTCTCTCATTTTTGTTTGATCTCAAACTTTTATTCTGTCTTCTTAATACAATAGGTATTGTTGCACTTCTTCTCTATTTTTCTCTCCAAGACTCTTACACTCCCTCGTTCTTTAAGTTTGATCATTCCTAAAAGAATTTTTAGTATTTGACATTAATTGACCTAATTGTAATGAGTTATGTGTCATGTGTGTAGTTTGTTTCTCTCTCTAATTCGCCTATATAATTTTACCATTGGATACCTATCATAATATATATATATACCGCACCCTACGGGCACGACATATCCCTCTTGGCTAAAACCGGTATAGTGCAATACGCTAGAATGTGTGAGGTGTTTGGGTGCAAGTGGTCGAGCATTAATTCGAACGTGCATGTACCGTGGATTCCATCCTTCCCCATCCGATATTATACAGGTATTTGTAATTCGCAACTATGCGAATCACAGATACCTGTGTGATCCCAAATGGAGAAAAAATGAAAACCACGGTACATGCACGATCGAATTTATGCTCGACCCTGACTTGCAAGTTGCACCCAAACACCTCACACATTCTAGCGTATTGCACTATACCGACGTTAGCCAAAAGGGTTTGCCGCACTCGTAGGGCACGATGGACACCTAGCTATAAGAAGGTATAATCAATTCTTTGAGATTCCACAAAAAAAGAATTTAAATAAAAAATACAATTTATGTAAACTACTAATTAGATATTACATAGAAATTACATTATATGGCACAAACAAAGAAGAAGATTATTCCACGAATTAGTAATGGAAACAAAGAAACTAATAAAAAAAATCAAATAATAAAATTTTAATTTAATTTTCAAATTTTAGAAGTGAAAGAAAAAAAAGGACAAAGAACTCCATAAAAAAAAATTAGCAACATGCAATGAAAGAGTTCTTTTTTATCCAATACCAAAATCCTCGTATCCCCTTTTCACAAGTTTGGAATCGGCCAACACTAGAAAAAAAACACTAAACCAAGTTAGAGTACAAATTTTTCAAACTTCTCCAATCTCCATACCCCAATGAATGAAAGGCTGAAGCTCGGTAACTCAAACATTCTACCATCAGGAAAATGAAAAGAATTAGCCATAACTGCGAATTAATAGATTAAACTCAAATAGCTAGACTGAAAAAATGATATTTGATTAAAATTGCTAAATTTTTTTCAAAGAATGAATTACAATTCGTGTACCTTTTTACAACCAACATTTCTTCGTCACTCCTGCCCTCCAAAATATTTCTCCTACTCCTTCCTGGTATGTGTAGTCCCACAACGGTTAAAAGTGCTGCAAAATAAACTACCATTTCTTAATTAGAAATAAACATTATCAACTCATCAAGCAAAGAAATTGTATAAAATTAAGAGATAGAAGTTAGAATAAAAGTATGTTATGTAAGGATAGTGAAGTAGTAAATGGTTGCCAACATACTGCAACAATTACACCATTCATGGAACCATAATCCTCCTCTTTTGATGTAACTCACAATTACACCGAGAGACTGAAAGAGATTGTTTGAATCAAACTATAAGAAATACAGAAAAAATAAAACTGAGAAATGAACCCAAACTAAACTTTATATATATAGAGACAAAGGGAGGGGTTGAATCAAATTCAATTTAAAATTTACATCAAAAAGTTAAGAAACTGAGTAAAGTGACTATAATTTCTTTTGTTAATGTTATTTTCTTTTGAGATCACCTGAAAAAAGAAAAATGTAACAAATGAGTAATATAAGAAACTAATGAAATATAAGAAGTATCGAATGAGAGAAAAGAAACTAGTGAAATATAAGAAGGAAGTATCAAACGAGAGAAAGAAAAAGAGAAATCAACAGATAAATCAAATTAACTTACCAATAGGAAAACCTTTAGAAAGTAGTTAGTTAATTTAGGAAAGAGGGAAAAAGAGATCGAAAACAAATAATGAGTTGCCAGGAGAAAAATAAACGTGGAATATATACTTTAGAAAGTAGTTAGTTAATTTCGGAAGAAAAATAACCGTATGCGAGAGAATATTGGGAGAAAATCAAGAGACATTTAAGGAAGTTGTGAAAATAACCGATTGAAAATAGTTGTGAATCAAAATGTGGGAGGATATGCGCTCGACTTATAAGCCATGCCTCGGTCAGTACCACTACTCTACAATCCTGCCTCGATTTGAGTAGCCTTTCACTAAGTCTCCGTCAAGTACACTCGACGTATAAGCCTTGCCTTGACTGACAGATCTGCGTCACGTGCCTCTCTAAGAGCACTAGGTCCGCCTCGCCAAGAGCTCCGGATCTGCCTCATCAAAAATTTAGGTCAGGACTACAGGCAGACACCCTGCCTTGGTCGGTATTCCTACCCCATGAGCCCGCCTCATTTAACTTTTTACATAGGACCACCTGGCAATGCCTTGCCTCGATTGGAAGTCCTATCCTATGAGCCCGCCTCATTAAAATATTTATGTCAGGTTTACACGACACACACCTTGCCTTGACTGACAAACCTGCATCACAACGTGCCTCTTCAGGAGCACTAGGTCCGCCTCGCCAAGAGCTCCGGATCTACCTCATCCAAAACTTACATCAGGACCACCTCGCAAATGTCTTGCCTCGATTGGTACTCCTGCTTCACGAGCTCGCCCTGATCAGACAAAAATAAAAGTACCTCGTGAAAAGTAATTATAAAGGAACAATTACGGGTGCTCATTGCATTGGTTCATCCAACATCGCATCACCGTCCCGTTAAACGATCATCGTCGTCGAATGACCCGAAAAATCACTCAGGTATGAAGCCCCTCATTTTACATTTTTACAAAAAAGATTTTGGTCCCTTTACGCGCTTGACCTCAGGTCAACGGACGCTGACCAGGGTCACGCGCTGGTCAGCACCCGCTGCCCGTGGTCACGCGCTGGTCAGCACCCGCTGCCCGTGGTCACGCGCTGGTCAGGACCCGCTGACCGTGGTCACGCGCTGGTCAGGACCCGCTGCCCGTGGTCACGCGCTGACCGCGCAATTGACCAGAGGTCAGCGCGCTAGTCAGCACGCGCTGACTCGGGTCACGCACTGATCAACACACGCATGACCCCGGGGCAACATGTGCTGATCGCACATTTGACCCGAGGTCAGCCTATACCTGCCTTGGTCAATCGCGTCCCTTGACCTACTTGTGTCGATCCTTGCTCCTCGACCAACCTCCAAGCTTCAACCCCGACTCTTTTTGGGTCAGTAACTAATGTTATTATGGTCAAATATTTCTTACAAAACATTTTGGTAATATTATTTTGTCACGAGGCTATCACTTTTGTCAAATTGTTTTCGAAACCTCATAGTGATGACCCATACCACCCTTCTACGGTTTACGCCAAAGGACGCAGAAATATTTGCAAATTTCTACAAAAGCATCGGAACACTCTGACAATAGCTTATCGATCTCCAAACGTCTTTGACTCACAAAAAGCGACACTTCTCGCTACCACGTCCCCACGGGACATGTACCAAGTTACAAATGTAACGATACCAAATTTCGAATCAGTCTCAGCGACTTTACTCTCTAAGTCTCCGCACTTCGTCGACTTAGAGAGTGGGGGACAAATTGTATGGGCCAAAATACGTCACCAGGGGCCCCCCCAGAAATACATGATTGATGGGCTTACGCGGTGGCCAATCCCATGAATTAATGGCTAATGGGTCCGACCCATTTATTTTCAGGCATGCCGAAGCAACGTTAAAGTACGGAAGTATGCCCAGCTCTGGATAAAGAGGTCCGTCCTCACCAGCCAAAGTACGGAAGTACATCCAGCTCTGGATGAAGAGGTCCGTCCTCGCCCCTTCGGTAAACCAAAATACGGACGTACATCCTGCTCTGGATAGAAGAGGTCCGTCCTCTCCTCCTTAGCTGACTTTCGTTCGTATATCCGTTGAGGAGGCTTTACCGTCATTCAAGATAACAATATCCCAATATATCCGTTGGATGGGAGTTAAGATATCCCCATTCATGGTAATAACTCCATGTGATGGGCCTAGAAGGTTACCCTAAATAGGTCTACACCCGCAAGTGCACGGGTGTCAAGTTGTAATAAATTCCGGTAAGACCGGTTCGTTCCTCAGAGACTAAGTGAAACCTATTCTAAGACTTGGAAGTAAGACGGTTTTGAAAATGGTTTTGGTTTTGGTGACAAAATAATAATGAACAAATTAATAAAACAAATTATGATACAACGAACTTAAATGGGGGAGAGGACCTAGGATTTTAGAAATTCACCACATAAAATCACCTTTAGAAACAAATACTTAAAATGGTTAATTCTCTTCTTTTTTTATAACTCAGAATTTTGGATAATGAACTATCCTAATTCCGGGAGATGTTTTCGTTAAAACCGAATAAAACATAACAATGTAATCATTTTATTTTAAATAAATAAATCTCTAAACTACTATTTATCAATTAATAAGTATGAACCGTCAAATGATTTAACATAAGCACGACGCATCAAATCGAAAAGTATAAATAGTGAAAAGAAAATCTATTTATCAAACTAAAACGAATTAAACTATGAAGCATTAATCAAGAGTTAATCAATAAAAATTATATCTCTAAAAGATCAAAAATGGGTTTCATCGTAAAACCCTAGATTAGATAAATTAGCTACTCATCACTAAAGAGATCATAATCATGGTGGGAGAGATAAAAATTAATAACATTAAAGAAAGAAAAAGATTCGGAGAAGAAAACACTTTTTTTCGCTTTTTTTTTCCTTCTGCGCAGCCAAACAGAACCTTAGGGAAAATTATTTTCTCGTCTTCCCAGAAACGATTTCCAGGTGAGAAAATAAATTTCCTTCCCTGGTTTTTCTTCTCCTTCTCTGTTTTCTCTTTATTTCTCTTTCCAAACTTCTCTCTTTCTCTCTCTAATGAATACAGAAACTCTCTCTAATAATTATAACCGAGTGATGATAAAGAAAGAAGAAGAAGAAGATGATAATGGATTTATAAATTCAAACTTTCTCTCTCTACAGTATCTCTCTCTCTCTCTCTCTCTCTCAACTCGTTCTATCTAACTCTCTCTTTCTCACTAAGAGAAGAGTTATAAGAAAAAGAAGAAGAAAAGAAACAGAACTTAAGATATAATCTTTTTCACTCTCTCTCTAGCTCTCGGCTATACTTCAATGGAGGAGAGATGATTCTCCTCTTTCTCTCTGTCTCTCTCTCTGATTTTTCTATAGGTCGAGCTCGAGAGGATCAATCCCCAAAACCGAGATGATTCAATCAGTTCCTCCTGTTATTTCTTATAGCCGAGAGCCTATACCTCTCTCCATCTCTTTCCTTCTCTATCTCGGTTTTCTTTCCCTCTTAACCTTTCTTTCCGTTCTCGGCTCTCTTTCCATATCTTTCATTCTCTCATCTAAATAAAATCACTTTCCTTTTTCTGCATCTCTTTCTATTTCTGTTTCAGTCGGTCGGAATCTTGGTGAAGTCTCGGTTTTAAGAAGAGCTTTCGGTTATAATAAAAGGAAGAACTATACTCCTCTAAAATTGTATCCTCGTCATCATAGTACACAGGACACTGTGGACCGTACTCTACATTCTCATGGTGATCTTCTTCTATAATACTAGTTGTTATTTCTTGTAGAGTTCTATAGGTATTGTCATTCTTTTCTTCTAAAGTCTGACAAAACTCGAAAGTACTCTTTTGAAGATCACTAACAGTTTGGGTCAATGAAGATGATCCTAAAGATGGAGAGTCAATAGTTTCACCGTTATCCCACTGAGGTTGAGACACGTGTGGAGCATAAGACTCTCCATTAATCCTCCTTAGCGCAATCATAGACTCTTCATGAACCTTCTTTAACATACTCATAGTTTCGGCCAACGAAGATGATGCTAAAGATGGAGAGTCAACCTTTTCACCGTTATCCCATTGAGGTTGAGACACGTGTGGAGCAGAAGATTCTCCATTAATCCTCCTTAGCGCACTCATAGACTCTTCATGAACCTTCTTTAACATACTCATAGTTTCGGCCAACGAAGGTGATGCTAAAGATGAAGGATCAATGGTTTCACCGTTATCCCATTGAGGTTGAGATACGTGTGAAGCATAAAATTCTTCGTTATAATGCATGTAAGAGTCATTAGTTTCAATGTTTTCCCATTGAGGTTGGGACACATTTGGAGCATAAGACTCTCTACTATAATGCATGTAAGATGATCTGTCAGGATATCTATAATATGGTTCATAACCTTCTTGAGGTTGGTAATAATCCCTACGACCATCATTATGCACATTGTCTCTAGGATGACTACTACTATTCTGCCCATTTGCTAAATACCACCATGGTAGATTTGAAAAACTCTCGTCCCTTCTGCCATTATGTTGGGACCACGATCTATCCATTTCTCATCAATTTTTTATTTATTTATTTATTTATTTTTTATCGAAAACCGAGGAATCACTACGAAGACCCTAGAGGAACGCAAACACAATCAGTCTAACTCCACCAAGCAACCTAAACAAAATCTAGACGAAAGACAAGTTGGTCAGATTTCCCTTAAAAATCTAGACAACTCCTACTTCGTTACAAAGCTTGAACTATAATGTTTATGAGGGTTACTCCATCCAAGTACTACGATCAAACAACTCTTGGAGACGACCAACGATAAACGTTGTGATAGCCGTCCAACCTGGTAACGTTTCCTCTTCTCGAGGCGACCTTATAAAGAGTTGAATGAACTTTCCCTTTAGGAATGCCCAAATAAAAATTAAGTCCCTGAATTGTTTCAAAGATCCTATGAGCTCGATACCCTAAGGCCAATGTCTAAACCAGATTTTAATGTAAGTGAGGTTTGGGATTCGCAACGTTGTTTCCTAAATGGGCAAGAGATCGGTGATGAAATCCGACTCCTATCTTGTAATGGGGTTTGTGCCCTTACTAAAGACGATTAAACTAAGCAGTTCGTCAAATCAATGAGGCACACAAAAAACATACAAGTACCCACTTACAGGGGATTCGTGGGTGGCCAGAGAAATTACCTCCCGTTCAAGACGGGCGATGACCTTTGATGACGACCCGGGCCACTCTTCCCTCAAGTGTCCGAACCCGAGGCTTCGTTTGACTTTCGGTTACAATTTACAAGCCCTCTAATTTAGGGTCAAAACTTTAATCCAAAAATAAAATTCAGAAAGTCTAAAGTCTCTCTCTCCCCAAAAATAAAATAAAAAATAAAAAATGTAAATTTCTTCTTTTCGACTCCTCCTCCTTGTTTGCGCCTTCTCTTTCGCTCCTTAATGCCCTACACACCAAAAATAGAGAAGCAAGTCAAAGTGGCCAAAAATCAAAACTTACCAAAAATAAAAACTTTCCAAGATTAGAACAAATTTAAAACATAGTCCCCGGCAGCGGCGCCAAGAACTTGATGGGCCTAGAAGGTTACCCTAAATAGGTCTACACCCGCAAGTGCACGGGTGTCAAGTTGTAATAAATTCCGGTAAGACCGGTTCGTTCCTCAGAGACTAAGTGAAACCTATTCTAATACTTGGAAGTAAGACGGTTTTGAAAATGGTTTTGGTTTTGGTGACAAAATAATAATGAACAAATTAATAAAACAAATTATGATACAACGAACTTAAATGGGGGAGAGGACCTAGGATTTTAGAAATTCACCACATAAAATCACCTTTAGAAACAAATACTTAAAATGGGACAACAGATCCACTTTGAAGTTGACTTATTCGCTCGGCCAATCGTCGGAATGTGTACGAGATACCATAAGGGCCCAATATCTCAATATCTTCTTTTTTTATAACTCGAAATTTCGGATAATGAACTATCCTAATTCCGGGAGATGTTTTCGTTAAAACCGAATAAAACATAACAATGTAATCATTTTATTTTAAATAAATAAATTTCTAAACTACTATTTATCAATTAATAAGTATGAACCGTCAAATGATTTAACATAAGCACGACGCATCAAATCGTAAAGTATAAATAGTGAAAAGAAAATCTATTTATCAAACTAAAACGAATTAAACTATGAAGCATTAATCAAGAGTTAATCAATAAAAATTATATCTCTAAAAGATCAAAAATGGGTTTCATCGTAAAACCCTAGATTAGATAAATTAGCTACTCATCACTAAAGAGATCATAATCATGGTGGGAGAGATAAAAATTAATAACATTAAAGAAAGAAAAAGATTCGGAGAAGAAAACACCTTTTTTCGCTTTTTTTTCCTTCTGCGCAGCCAAACAGAACCTCAGGGAAAATTATTTTCTCGTCTTCCCGGAAACGATTTCCAGGTGAGAAAATAATTTTCCTTCCCTGGTTTTTCTTCTCCTTATCTGTTTTCTCTTTATTTCTCTTTCCAAACTTCTCTCTTTCTCTCTCTAATGAATACAGAAACTCTCTCTAATAATTATAACCGAGTGATGATAAAGAAAGAAGAAGAAGAAGATGATAATGGATTTATAAATTCAAACTTTCTCTCTCTACAGTATCTCTTTCTCTCTCTCTCTCAACTCGTTCTATCTAACTCTCTCTTTCTCACTAAGAGAAGAGTTATAAGAAAAAGAAGAAGAAAAAAAAACAGAACTTAAGATATAATCTTTTTCACTCTCTCTCTAGCTCTCGGCTATACTTCAATGGCGGAGAGATGATTCTCCTCTTTCTCTCTGTCTCTCTCTCTCTCTGATTTTTCTATAGGTCGAGCTCGAGAGGATCAATCCCCAAAACCGAGATGATTCAATCAGTTCCTCCTGTTATTTCTTATAGCCGAGAGCCTATACCTCTCTCCATCTCTTTCCTTCTCTATCTCGGTTTTCTTTCCCTCTTAACTTTTCTTTCCGTTCTCGGCTCTCTTTCCATATCTTTCATTCTCTCTTCTAAATAAAATCACTTTCCTTTTTCTGCATCTCTTTCTATTTCTGTTTCAGTCGGTCGGAATCTTGGTGAAGTCTTTGTTTTAAGAAGTTTAGACAGCTCTCGGTTATAATAAAAGGAAGAAGAAGATGATGACGTCAACTGACGTCATCGAGTCAGTTTGGGCTGTCCGGGTCACGCATATATCTTGGTGTACCTCTGGACGTGACAGAAAGTAGCCCGCGCATTCCCTGGTCCATTCGATTTCTTGCCGGATGCATGCCACGTGTCTCTCTTGACTTTTAGTATACCAAATTTGACCCGAACTTTGACTTGCTCTAATTTATTCATCCGGACTCCGATTTGACTTTCGTTTTCGCCTACGGGTTCGTCTTGGACTCTACTTTCCATCCGAGCACTAATACTGATCATGAAATCAGAATCACAAAATGACCAAAATACCCCTAGTCTGCATTTCTCCGACTTTTATCCGTTTTGCACACATAACTCTGAAAAAGGTACCTGAGTAGAAAAAGAAACAAATCATCAGAGTAACCGCTCGAACTGGACTAACTAACCCGAGTTAAGAGATTCAGATGGGACATTTTCATGTCTCATCAAACATCCCCAAACTTAGATTTTGCTAATCCTCGAGCAAAACATAATAATAAAACCAAACCTAACTCACCACTTTCGCAGGGAATCACGATTGCACTTAGCACGTGCAACAAGCCGTTAAACCTCTAGGTTGCCCTAGAGGACGAGTTTTGTCTCGTGAGGGTTTGCAGTGAATATACCCACAAAATTCAGAACTTTCAAAATCCAGAAGGGTCTAAATATGATATGGGGAAAAAATGTTTATCCGGTACACTTTCGAAAGTTAATAGAGATGAAATCCAAGTCGACCAAACCATACAAATGCTAAAAATCCCTTCACTAGTAATCAAGACTCGAAGTGCACGTGACTAGCCAATATGAGTATCATTTCGGTTTTGAAAAGACAAGACCTCGATTACCGTCTCGATACATTTCGCCTCGACTACTGCCTCACGGTCATACACTCAAAAATTAAAGTCACTCAGAATGGTTCACTCTATGTGTGAGTATGAATATGAAGAAAACTCAACACATGAAAAAGACGGACTATAATTTTTGTGAACGACTGATCTCATAGGAAGGAAACAACCACTAATACGGGATGGGGAAGCTAACCAACTCTTCTCACCTGATCTACTTTCTAACAATGCTTCCTAGAAGTCGATAGATGATGAGACATGAAAATGTCCCATCTGAATCTCTTAACTCGGGTTAGTTAGTCCATTCCGGGCAGTTACTCTGATGAATTATGTGTTTATGTGTCTCAGGTGTCTCTTACGGAGTTCAGTGTGAAAAACGATTAAAATCGAGAGAAAGGCATGCTGAGGGCATTTTGGTCATTTGTTGGTTCTGGTAATCCTGGTCGAAATTAGTGCTCTAGTGAAAATGCAGTCCAAGACGAACTCGTAGGCGAAAACGGGAGTCCAATCGGAGTTCGGATGATAGAAATATAGCTAGTCAAAGATTGGGGTCAATGAGGGATGACCAAATAAGCCAGAGACACATGGCGCGAATCGGACAGCTCAAAGAAGATTTTCGGTACACTCTCGGGATGACTAAGAGGCGGAGGTCTAGTATATCTGGACGCAGGTTGCTAAGATGGTCCCAGAAAATCTATCCCTTCATCTTCGTGCCTACCTCGATCTGACGGCTCCTGTAACACTCATGAAATCCCGCGGCTTTAACGTGGATGACGCATGGTTATTAGTATGTACTGTGAAGTAGCCAATCATTTGCTATAAATCCAGCAAATACCCACGTTGGTTGATTCCCAATTTTTGGGAATTCCTATTTCCCTCTATTACCATCTCGGGTTCCTACCTCTCCATGGATTAAAAAGGCAAGAATATTTCTAGAGAGGGAAAGAGGGTGAGATGAGATTTTAGAGATGGAAAGTGTGAGCTGGGATAACCTTCCTTGCTTCTCTTACTTTCTTAGTTTCAATTCAAACAGGAAACTAAAGAGAGAGAGGGAAAGAATCCTTAACCATAATATTTATAGAAGAGATTTGGAAAGAGATATGATTTGGAGAGATAAGGATTCTGTTATTTGAAACATAGAGCAACCGAGAAAGTGAAGACTGGTTCAGCTTCTCCTATAAAAACAGAGGTTAAAACAATAGCAAGGGATCTCATCTTGCGGGGAGAATAAAAACAAGGGGGTCGGAATAATCTTTGAGGCTCTGTCTTCTTCATCTTCTCTAGAGCTTCAAGGACATAATTTTTAGAGAGAGATAGATAGAATTCATAGATTTATTTTCTTCTTCTTTTACTGTTTTATTAGAGTTGAGAGATTACATGACAGAGAGCTTTATAGAGAAAGCAGAGCACTCATCATCACTTTTTTTTATCATTTTCTTTTCTTTGTGAGAGAGAAGAGAGAGTGTTAGTAGAAATAAAGTGAGAGAAAGAGCTTAAACAGAGAGAGTGTTGTAGTTGCTATCAACATAAACATATATTCATCTTCAACATCTTGGAGCATCTTCTAAAGGCATTACTACTCCTTTGTGATCTTCTTTTGCTTGTCTTGATTTATATTCTTTTCTGAAATTTGTGACAAGATAATAATGAAGATCATGTTTGTATTTATGGCCATGTGCAGCTAGAATTCTTATCTAGGGTTAGATGAAACCTTGATCAAGTTTAACATATTTAGCCTTTTCATCAAAATATTGTTGTTTAGACTCGTATCATAATTTTAGTGATTTTCTTTCATTGTTTATGCTTCTAGACTTGATCTATCATTATTAGGTTAAGTTCTTTTATGATTGATACTTGTTAGTTGATAAGCAATAGTTAGTATCCGTAATATGGTGAATGAGTTCAATGTTGATAATTTAGTTTTCATGGTTATACCTCCGATTTGATCCACCATCATTAGATTAAATTCTTTTATGGTCGATGCTTATTAGTTGTATTTCATTAGTTGACTTATTATCATTCGAGAAATCAAGCTTTGTAATGTCATTGATGATTAGGTTATGAACGTATCATGACAAGGCGGATTCGAAACCCTAGCTTTCTCCCCCATTTGAGTTCATCTCTTTTATTTTCGTTAATCATTTTAATATTTTATTATCACCAAAACAATTCTCAAAAACAAAAAATCGTCTTACTTCCAAGTCTTAGAATACGTTTCACTTAGTCTCTGAGGAACGAACCGGTCTTACCGGAATTATCACTTGACGCCCGTATACTTGCGGGTGGTGACCTATTTAGGGTAACCTTCTAGGCCCATCAAGTTTTTGGCGCCGCTGCCGGGGACTAAGTTTTAAATTTTTTCTAATCTTGGAAAGTTCTATTTTTGGTAAGTTTTGAATTTTGGATACTTTGACTTGCTTCTCTGTTTTTGGTGTGCAGAACACTAAGGAGCTGAAGAGGAGGCGCAACAAGGAAGAGGAGCTCAAAAGGAGAAATTTACAGTTTTTATTTTTTGTATTTATTTTGGTGAGAAAGAGAGACTTTAGACTTTTTAGACTTTCTTTTTATGTTTTAAGTTTTGACCCTAAACTTAAAGGGCTTAATTGTAACCAAAAACCAAAACGAAGCCTCGGGTTCGGACACTTAAGGGAAGAGTGGCCCGGGTCGTCCACAAAGGTCATCGCCCGTCTTGAACGGGAGGTAATTTCTTGATCACCCACGAATCCCCTGTAAGTGGGTACTTTTGTGTTTGTTTTTCTATATGATCTTCGTAGTGATTCCTTGGTTTTGAAAAAAAAAAAAAAAAAAAAAAAAGAAAGAAATTGAAAGAGAGATGGATAGATCGTGGTCCCAACATGGAGAGGTTGTTGATTTGAAGTCGTCTGACTCGCTTAAGGACGATGAATCATGGTTGATAAATGTGTTAAATGAGACCATTGTCTCGCTTGACTTTGGTGAGGATATAGAATTCTTTAAGGACCCTGAGTACATCGCGATCAAAGAGAGTATAGAAGGTTTATCTAAACCGACTTCTAGGGAGTGTGAGTCTGACATTAGGGTTTCTCCATTGAAGGAACCCGAAGTACTTTTTTTAGAGACCTCCAATTTAAGTCCAGGTGTCGTTGATAGTCCTCTAGACTACTTTGCATTTTATCCCTCAAAACCATGTGTAGATTTTGAAACACTCTCTCCCTATATCTATCATCAATATAATGACCCCTTCTATCCGTTATATACTCTCTCTAGTGCGATGCCAAACTTAACGACCTTATTGTCGTCTAAGTTTGGGGATTGCCCTTCTTACTTGATAGTCTCACTTACACTATCACCAATTCACAAAAATGTGAGACTATCGTTCACTGAAAACTTTGTGTTTTGGGTGGACCCACAGATGTATCGAATATTGGTTTACAGTTAGTTACACTTCTGTAATCCAGTAGGTATAATTTTTTCCATTTTTCAAATCATCTGTTTTGTCTGGCTGAAGACGTTAAACTTAGCGCTTTCTGGGAGGCAACCCATGCAGAGACCTCCAATTTAAGTCCAGGTGTCGTTGATAGTCCTCTAGACTACTTTGCATTTTATCCCTCAAAACCATGTGTAGATTTTGAAACACTCTCTCCCTATATCTATCATCAATATAATGACCCCTTCTATCCGTTATATACTCTCTCTAGTGCGATGCCAAACTTAACGACCTTATTGTCGTCTAAGTTTGGGGATTGCCCTTCTTACTTGATAGTCTCACTTACACTATCACCAATTCACAAAAATGTGAGACTATCGTTCACTGAAAACTTTGTGTTTTGGGTGGACCCACAGATGTATCGAATATTGGTTTACAGTTAGTTACACTTCTGTAATCCAGTAGGTATAATTTTTTCCATTTTTCAAATCATCTGTTTTGGGCGTCAAGTGATAATATTGGTTTACAGTTAGTTACACTTTGTGTTTTGAAACAGATGTATCGAATATTGGTTTACAGTTAGTTACACTTCTGTAATCCAGTAGGTATAATTTTTTCCATTTTTCAAATCATCTGTTTTGTCTGGCTGAAGACGTTAAACTTAGCGCTTTCTGGGAGGCAACCCATGCAGAGACCTCCAATTTAAGTCCAGGTGTCGTTGATAGTCCTCTAGACTACTTTGCATTTTATCCCTCAAAACCATGTGTAGATTTTGAAACACTCTCTCCCTATATCTATCATCAATATAATGACCCCTTCTATCCGTTATATACTCTCTCTAGTGCGATGCCAAACTTAACGACCTTATTGTCGTCTAAGTTTGGGGATTGCCCTTCTTACTTGATAGTCTCACTTACACTATCACCAATTCACAAAAATGTGAGACTATCGTTCACTGAAAACTTTGTGTTTTGGGTGGACCCACAGATGTATCGAATATTGGTTTACAGTTAGTTACACTTCTGTAATCCAGTAGGTATAATTTTTTCCATTTTTCAAATCATCTGTTTTGGGCGTCAAGTGATAATTCCGGTAAGACCGGTTCGTTCCTCAATAGACTAAGAATGAACTAGAACTCCTGAGAACTTGACGTCTTCAAATCTTCAAGAACTAATTCAAGGGATAAACACTTAAACTAAACAAACACATTTTTTTTTTTGATTTTTCTGTTTTTTCTCTTTTTTTTTTTTCATAGTACTTTTCTGGTAATCAAACTCAAATACATAAAGAACTTTCTTGACATTATTCTTTCCTTGGGTATAATTCTCTACATTTTGCTTCATGCCTTATTCTCAGGGTTCTAACAAATGGATTTCTATCTTCCTCTAGTTGACACTGTTTTCAAGTTTCTCAGACTACAAGAGAAAGGTTTACTTCCTGATGACATCCCTAGTGGTTGTAAAATTTGAACTCAAGAGATCAACTGAGCTCTAGTGAATATTGCGAGGTTGAGTAGCTCTTCATTCTACTCGGAGTTAGCTCAGAAGAGATCACTCAAAACAACAAGAAAGGCTCAGAATCTCACATAGGTTAAGTCTCCACTAATGATCGATTAAGTTCTCTCAGAAAAGTCAACTCTTCACCTATCTAACACTCACATGGCTAGTGCACAAACAACTTCAAGACTCGAAATTCGTGGAAAAAAAACCTTTAGCAAACGAATAGTCTGACAAACTAGACTCTATAACTATTAACAAGCAAAAACAACTAGACTCACGCTTTCAATCCAAAAATTAAAAATTTTGAAAAAATTTTAAACCCTTTTGAATTTTTGAAATAAGGACTTAGCAAAATTTCAATCCCCTATCCCCAAACTTAAACCAAACATTGTCCTCAATGTTTTGAAGACTATGCAAAAAAAATAACAGGGTGAGGGAAAGATATTACCTGATTCCAACGTCCTAACCGTGGGTTGCCTCCCAGAAAGCGCTAAGTTTAACGTCTTCAGCCAGACGAAACAGATGATTCGAAAAATGGAAAAAAATTATACCTACTGGATTACAGAAGTGTAACTAACTATAAACCAATATTCGATACATCTGTGGGTCCACCAAAAACACAAAGTTTTCAGTGAACGATAGTCTCACATTTTTGTGAATTGGTGATAGTGTAAGTGAGACTATCAAGAAGGAAGGGCAATCCCCAAACTTAGACGACAATAAGGTCGTTAAGTTTGGTACTGCACCAGAGAGTGTACAAAGCGGATAGAAAGGGTCTTCATATGGATGATCGACAGAGGGAGTGAGTGTTTCAAAATCTACACATGGTTTTGAGGGACAAAATACAAAGCAATCTAGAGGACTATCAATGACACCCGGACTTAAACTAGGGTTCGCTAAAACAGGTACTTCGGGTTCCTTCAATGGAGAAACCCTACTATCAGACTCACAATCCCTAGAAGTCGAGTTAGATAGTCCTTCTATAATTTCTTTTATCATGTTATCATTGGTGTCCCTAAAGAATTCTAAATCTTCGCCTAAATCAGGCGAGTCAATCCTCTCATTTAGCAAATTGGTCAACCATGATTCATCATCCTCAGTTGAGTCAAACGACTTCAAATCATCTTCAACTCTAGTGAACTCTTCATTATGGTCTGAATGTATTTCAAGTTCGATACAATGAGAGGATATCTCAATATCGGGATCCATCGTTTCTGAGATTTTAGTCTCAATAACGATGTTGTCGGGAGAACTATACTCCTCTAAAATTGTATCCTCGTCATCATAGTACACAGGACACTGTGGACCGTACTCTACATTCTCATGGTGATCTTCTTCTATAATACTAGTTGTTATTTCTTGTAGAGTTCTATAGGTATTGTCATTCTTTTCTTCTAAAGTCTGACAAAACTCGAAAGTACTCTTTTGAAGATCACTAACAGTTTGGGTCAATGAAGATGATCCTAAAGATGGAGAGTCAATAGTTTCACCGTTATCCCACTGAGGTTGAGACACGTGTGGAGCATAAGACTCTCCATTAATCCTCCTTAGCGCAATCATAGACTCTTCATGAACCTTCTTTAACATACTCATAGTTTCGGCCAACGAAGATGATGCTAAAGATGGAGAGTCAACCTTTTCACCGTTATCCCATTGAGGTTGAGACACGTGTGGAGCAGAAGATTCTCCATTAATCCTCCTTAGCGCACTCATAGACTCTTCATGAACCTTCTTTAACATACTCATAGTTTCGGCCAACGAAGGTGATGCTAAAGATGAAGGATCAATGGTTTCACCGTTATCCCATTGAGGTTGAGATACGTGTGAAGCATAAAATTCTTCGTTATAATGCATGTAAGAGTCATTAGTTTCAATGTTTTCCCATTGAGGTTGGGACACATTTGGAGCATAAGACTCTCTACTATAATGCATGTAAGATGATCTGTCAGGATATCTATAATATGGTTCATAACCTTCTTGAGGTTGGTAATAATCCCTACGACCATCATTATGCACATTGTCTCTAGGATGACTACTACTATTCTGCCCATTTGCTAAATACCACCATGGTAGATTTGAAAAACTCTCGTCCCTTCTGCCATTATGTTGGGACCACGATCTATCCATTTCTCATCAATTTTTTTATTTATTTATTTATTTATTTTTTATCGAAAACCGAGGAATCACTACGAAGACCCTAGAGGAACGCAAACACAATCAGTCTAACTCCACCAAGCAACCTAAACAAAATCTAGACGAAAGACAAGTTGGTCAGGTTTCCCTTAAAAATCTAGACAACTCCTACTTCGTTACAAAGCTTGAACTATAATGTTTATGAGGGTTACTCCATCCAAGTACTACGATCAAACAACTCTTGGAGACGACCAACGATAAACGTTGTGATAGCCGTCCAACCTGGTAACGTTTCCTCTTCTCGAGGCGACCTTATAAAGAGTTGAATGAACTTTCCCTTTAGGAATGCCCAAATAAAAATTAAGTCCCTGAATTGTTTCAAAGATCCTATGAGCTCGATACCCTAAGGCCAATGTCTAAACCAGATTTTAATGTAAGTGAGGTTTGGGATTCGCAACGTTGTTTCCTAAATGGGCAAGAGATCGGTGATGAAATCCGACTCCTATCTTGTAATGGGGTTTGTGCCCTTACTAAAGACGATTAAACTAAGCAGTTCGTCAAATCAATGAGGCACACAAAAAACATACAAGTACCCACTTACAGGGGATTCGTGGGTGGCCAGAGAAATTACCTCCCGTTCAAGACGGGCGATGACCTTTGATGACGACCCGGGCCACTCTTCCCTCAAGTGTCCGAACCCGAGGCTTCGTTTGACTTTCGGTTACAATTTACAAGCCCTCTAATTTAGGGTCAAAACTTTAATCCAAAAATAAAATTCAGAAAGTCTAAAGTCTCTCTCTCCCCAAAAATAAAATAAAAAATAAAAAATGTAAATTTCTTCTTTTCGACTCCTCCTCCTTGTTTGCGCCTTCTCTTTCGCTCCTTAATGCCCTACACACCAAAAATAGAGAAGCAAGTCAAAGTGGCCAAAAATCAAAACTTACCAAAAATAAAAACTTTCCAAGATTAGAACAAATTTAAAACATAGTCCCCGGCAGCGGCGCCAAGAACTTGATGGGCCTAGAAGGTTACCCTAAATAGGTCTACACCCGCAAGTGCACGGGTGTCAAGTTGTAATAAATTCCGGTAAGACCGGTTCGTTCCTCAGAGACGAAGTGAAACCTATTCTAATACTTGGAAGTAAGACGGTTTTGAAAATGGTTTTGGTTTTGGTGACAAAATAATAATGAACAAATTAATAAAACAAATTATGATACAACGAACTTAAATGGGGGAGAGGACCTAGGATTTTAGAAATTCACCACATAAAATCACCTTTAGAAACAAATACTTAAAATGGTTAATTCTCTTCTTTTTTTATAACTCGAAATTTCGGATAATGAACTATCCTAATTCCGGGAGATGTTTTCGTTAAAACCGAATAAAACATAACAATGTAATCATTTTATTTTAAATAAATAAATTTCTAAACTACTATTTATCAATTAATAAGTATGAACCGTCAAATGATTTAACATAAGCACGACGCATCAAATCGTAAAGTATAAATAGTGAAAAGAAAATCTATTTATCAAACTAAAACGAATTAAACTATGAAGCATTAATCAAGAGTTAATCAATAAAAATTATATCTCTAAAAGATCAAAAATGGGTTTCATCGTAAAACCCTAGATTAGATAAATTAGCTACTCATCACTAAAGAGATCATAATCATGGTGGGAGAGATAAAAATTAATAACATTAAAGAAAGAAAAAGATTCGGAGAAGAAAACACCTTTTTTCGCTTTTTTTTCCTTCTGCGCAGCCAAACAGAACCTCAGGGAAAATTATTTTCTCGTCTTCCCGGAAACGATTTCCAGGTGAGAAAATAATTTTCCTTCCCTGGTTTTTCTTCTCCTTATCTGTTTTCTCTTTATTTCTCTTTCCAAACTTCTCTCTTTCTCTCTCTAATGAATACAGAAACTCTCTCTAATAATTATAACCGAGTGATGATAAAGAAAGAAGAAGAAGAAGATGATAATGGATTTATAAATTCAAACTTTCTCTCTCTACAGTATCTCTTTCTCTCTCTCTCTCAACTCGTTCTATCTAACTCTCTCTTTCTCACTAAGAGAAGAGTTATAAGAAAAAGAAGAAGAAAAAAAAACAGAACTTAAGATATAATCTTTTTCACTCTCTCTCTAGCTCTCGGCTATACTTCAATGGCGGAGAGATGATTCTCCTCTTTCTCTCTGTCTCTCTCTCTCTCTGATTTTTCTATAGGTCGAGCTCGAGAGGATCAATCCCCAAAACCGAGATGATTCAATCAGTTCCTCCTGTTATTTCTTATAGCCGAGAGCCTATACCTCTCTCCATCTCTTTCCTTCTCTATCTCGGTTTTCTTTCCCTCTTAACTTTTCTTTCCGTTCTCGGCTCTCTTTCCATATCTTTCATTCTCTCTTCTAAATAAAATCACTTTCCTTTTTCTGCATCTCTTTCTATTTCTGTTTCAGTCGGTCGGAATCTTGGTGAAGTCTTTGTTTTAAGAAGTTTAGACAGCTCTCGGTTATAATAAAAGGAAGAAGAAGATGATGACGTCAGCTGACGTCATCGAGTCAGTTTGGGCTGTCCGGGTCACGCATATATCTTGGTGTACCTCTGGACGTGACAGAAAGTAGCCCGCGCATTCCCTGGTCCATTCGATTTCTTGCCGGATGCATGCCACGTGTCCCTCTTGACTTTTAGTATACCAAATTTGACCCGAACTTTGACTTGCTCTAATTTATTCATCCGGACTCCGATTTGACTTTCGTTTTCGCCTACGGGTTCGTCTTGGACTCTACTTTCCATCCGAGCACTAATACTGATCATGAAATCAGAATCACAAAATGACCAAAATACCCCTAGTCTGCATTTCTCCGACTTTTATCCGTTTTGCACACATAACTCTGAAAAAGGTACCTGAGTAGAAAAAGAAACAAATCATCAGAGTAACCGCTCGAACTGGACTAACTAACCCGAGTTAAGAGATTCAGATGGGACATTTTCATGTCTCATCACCATGCGTTACCACATTCAAGGCAACAACTCACCACCAGGTGACGGTTGACCAAAACAGACAGTTGACCACAAAACTCTATATAAGGATCAGCTGATAATCGACTAAATCATCTGACCACGGATAACAACACATGACATCCAATTCACTTGCGATCAGCTAATCAACTATTTTCTCTCTCACATCACATCGATCATCCAAACCACTGGCAGTCAACTAACACCTGCTCAAGGAAGACGGGTGATCATTCTCTCTCCTAACGACCACCTGCTCAAAGAAGACGAGTGATCATTCTCTCTCCTAACAACCACCTGCTCAAGGAAGACGAGTGATCATTCTCTCTCCTGACGATCACCTGTTCAAGGAAGGCGACTGATCATTTCTCTCCACACGACTAAGGGGTGCAAGCGCTTTATTTCACTCGACGACTAGAGAACTAGGCATGCATACACTCGGTTGTATCACATTTTCTCATAATGATCGACTCGCTCAAGCAACATATTTAACTCCATATCTCAAACTCTAGTTTAGAATCCCTATTCATTATTTGCCAAGTTTACTGACTTGACCGTCTGAGCCCCCTTAGGCCGGCACCATCCCGGTGTCGCCTAAGATCTCACGGTCACGTGTGTTCTTGTCTCTTTTGTCACAGGTTAAGCCCAAAAACGTCGTCGGTGCCTGCAAAAATATTAATAGGTAGAGGTTCGACTTCCGGTCAACGACTCGGTCCAACTGACTTCTTGACTCGCGATTTCTTACCCTCACAGAGTCCGTAGTGAGTGACATGGAAAGCGTGCTTGTATAAGTTTGTAGAGAGTTCTTTGGCAATAAAAGAGTTCCTTCCACCAAAGTGCTAGTGGTGTAAGTTGAGCTTACTTGCTAATCTCTTAAGTAATTTAGTAAGCTTAGTTCTCTTGTGTGATTCCGCCAGCAAAAGAAATTGTTTGCCCATAGTCAAGGTTAATCGCCAAACCTACTGAAAAACTAATTTGTGCTCGACTTGTGCCAGTCTTGAAGCATAAGTGTCAGCACAGGTAATAGGTGATTGTGCCTAGTCATACTTTACTCCATAACAGTTTCCCCCTATAAGTAAACATAAAAATTATAATAAGCCAAAAGAAATTTGGGTTCCAATTTTCTGGACGTCGAGTACACTATCCTGTTGTAGTATACTCCTTTGTTCATGTATCTAACTGCCTGCAATGCCCCTATGCTCTCGAATACATTGGACTTTCGACTTCATACCATATTTGTCTACATCCAATCAAATTACTTGCAAAAGCATTTAAAGCCACAACACTTACATAATTTGTCAATATAGACGCATCAAGATATAATTTCAAAATTCTGCGAAGATTATATTTTCCATTATTGGTTCATATTTCTAGTAATATGTGTAAGGTCGTGTGTTGTTATTAGATCTATTGAACAAAATAAGGGCTAATGCAGTTAGAAGTTTCAAACTCCATTAACGGTATTCTCCAACTGTGCTCCACAGCTCCACTAATAGATCCCAATACTAGTGGAGTTGGGTGGTGGTGGTAGCAATGGTGTTTTTATTGAACTTAGGTTTATAGGAAAACTCTTTATATGAGTCTCAGACTGGAGCTCTCAAATTGTCTGGTTCGTCTGGCTAGCCAGAAAGAGCATTCAGACTAGTCAGGTTAAGATACCATTCAGACTAACCAGTCCGAGAGACCTATCGAACTAGTTAGTCCGAAGGCAAAATCATACTATGGTGCTAATATAATCCATTGGTCAAAATTAATCGACCCGGGTCAACAAATTTGCTGTCATATTATAGTAATTTGGGCGAGTGGCGATAATAGTAGGACAACAATAAAAGAAATTACTCCTAAGAAGGGAAAAAAGAGGGGTGCGTCTATGGTGCCTCTTCATTTTACTCTCGAGCATCATTCTCTCTTCGCGTCCCACGGATTGGGGCAGTCTAAGGGCATTCGGACGGGGCCTAATCCATGTTGGACTTGAACAACACTGATTAGATCTAGTCCAATAGTCCTCGGTCTGCTCCGATGCGAACAGTGTGAGGCCCAAAAGGAGTGCCAAGAGTGGGGAAGGGTAAGAGCACAAAGGATGGGGGCCCTTTAGAGGTACTACCCAAAGGAAAGTAGTGGTTGAGAATGAATTGATTAGATCAACAACATCAAATAAATGAATTCAGACCAGATGAAGAGACAGAGGAAACCAAAAGACAGAGGGGTTGGGGTGAAGTCTACCTCTCATAGCCTACCACCCATTACAGTCCAAGGAGATCTAATCCTCCTCCTCCATCAACTAGTCTCTCTGATGGACTCTGTCCCACACCCACACTCTCTCTCTCTCTCTAGTTTCTTCTCTTCTTCACCTGCTGCACATGTTCACACAGTCCTCTTAATTATACCTCTGTTTTTACTGTACATATCTATTTATGTTGACACCACCCCACTTCAATTCTCTCTCTCTCTCTTCATTTTTAACATATTAGAATAGAGACATTAGTGAAGAAGAAGAAGAAGAAGAAGAAGAAGAAGATCATGGCAGAGGAAGTGAGTAGCAGTGAAGTTTCTAAACCAAGTCGTAGAGTTCTTCTCATTTCTGCTGGTGCTAGTCATTCCGTTGCTTTGCTCTGTAAGTTCAATCTTCAAACCCTCTTTTTCTTTTCTTGATGTGTTATTTGTGATCGTTTTTTTTTACTGAAGGGTTGTTTGATCTTGGTGATTACTTTGAAATAGAAAAGGGTTTTACTTTGATTTCTTAGTTATACTGTGTTTCAGTATTACACTTCAATTAACATTCTTAATTTTAGAAATCTATGTACCATTTTCCTAGTGTTGAAACTTTAGGGATTTCATATGATCACAAACTTATACTACAAATATGGTTGTCTTATGAAACATTGGGGGTATTATCTGCTACCATTTGAAATATACTTGGTAAAGGGTATGATTAGTAGTTGTACACTATAGATCATATCATGGGGTCTCAAGCTCTGATATTCGGAATCGTACGGTTGTAATGTTCATTCCCTGGAGGCAAATGTTGACACGGGGAAGTTGAATCTCAATATCGGGTTATGGCTGTTGCTGTGTTTGACGCTTACCTTGTCACTGACATTTTGAGCTAGTTTCTCATGCTGCTAATAGTATGGAAACTCTCGGGTCGGGTTAGAAAATCTGCTTTCACTGTTGCCTACAATGTAGTCCAATGCACAAAAGTTGCCAAGCACTTCGACATTGGCACAGATGCAATCTGAATTTTGAAACTCGACAAGTATGTATGCTATTTAGAGATTCTTCTAAACAACTTGCTTATGAAGGGGTTTAAGACTAAGATCAGGTTAAGTTTGTTATTTCATTTTAAGTATCACATATATTCTTAGAAGGGAGGGGGAATTAAAGTTGCAAATTTCTTATTTCACAAATCGTATTTATATTGTAAGGGTTTACTGAGGTCAACTCTCTTAAACTTCTGGAATTGTTTACTTCTATTTGAAGCAGAGGTTCATATCTCGCAGTTTTGCTTTCCATATAATTCATCGCCTTACATGAAAAATGAGCTATTTTCAGTAGTTCCGCCTGGCGGTGCTATTGTTTTATTTATGTGCTAGTTGTGGTTGATATAAAATGTAAAAACCCAATGTCATGTGCTAATGGTATGGTATATGCAGCTGGACATGTTGTTGTCTCTTGGGGACGAGGAGAGGATGGACAGTTGGGGCATGGAGATGCTGAAGATCGTCCTTTTCCTACTCAAATGAGTGCATTGGATGATCTTGATATAATATCCATTACTTGTGGAGCTGATCATGCAACTGCATATTCCGAGTCGTTGATGCAGTTATATAGTTGGGGATGGTTTGTTTCTCTTACTTTTTGTTTTGGCTGCAATTTTCTTTTAAAGCATACATTTATGAATTACGTTGAAGATAAGCCTAGTGTTAAATCAGGGGTAAATTATTCAAATAGATTTGAAAACCATTATAAACATAACCTAAAAATCAAGATATCTATGAGAAATGAAGAAGAAAATGAAGATGAAGGAAGAGATATGTTATTAGTTTCTTCGTTTTTGCTAGATTTCAATTATGTCGGTCGAAATTTCATCAAATCGGTGGAAATTTCAAAATTTCTCATGTCAATGGAAACTATGCAAGAAATAGTTGTAAGTCTGATTTGGTGCACCTAATCTAAATTTAGGAAATATTTCGCAAAATGTCGCTCCTTGATTTTATATGCTTTTGTAGGTTGCTGATCATTAGTCACGGAACTCTAGAAACTAACTGAAATTTGCCACTCAGTCTGCTGGATTTGACTGCATGCAATGATTTTCTATCCTTTGTTTATGTTAGAAGCAATAATTTTTACGGCTCTATCTTTTATGAGTTCACTATTTTCTTGCCTTTGATATAGTATAGTTTTCTTAACAACCTCTATAAATTTGATTCGTCTCATTCTCAAATTTGATGATGTGCATAGGGGTGACTTTGGAAGGTTGGGCCACGGTAACTCTAGTGACCTGTTTACTCCTCAACCAATCAAAGCTTTGGGAGGTGTAAGAATCAAGCAGATTGCTTGTGGTGATAGCCACTGCTTGGCAGTTACAATGCAAGGCGAGGTGCAGAGGTTGGTTGTCTCCTTAATTTGCCACTTTTACTGTTTTGTTTTTGTTATCTGTGTGATAATAAACCTCAGTCCAATGTTTTACCCTCTCGAGTTTCAATTTAGTAAGGAAATGGACTGATGCTTAAGCATCTGACAGGTTGCTTTCTATCTTAGTTCTCACAGTTTGTATGTAGTTTCTTTCTTTCTTTTCCGTTTTGTTGTTTCGGTATTACTCAGTCATCATGCATCTTCCTGCTCTGACGAAGTAATGCGTGAAACATAACTTTTGTTGACCACTTGAGTGTCTTAGGCTTATAACTAGTTCACCTGGATTCTGTCTAGCTCATTACGATTGCTAACTGATAATGCTCTGCAGAAAGGTTGTAATGTTTTGAGGTGAGGAGATAAATTTCATTAATTTCCTTCATATTTCTATGTTGTTTAAGTTGGGGGAGAAATCAAAATGGGCAACTTGGGTTGGGAACCACTGAGGACTCACTTGTGCCACAAAAGATACAAGCTTTCGAGGTGACTTTACATATATTTTTTTCCTTCATTTCTGTTTCTCAATTATATAATATCATATGTATACATGTATGTTACCTTCCCTCTTTACTTTATGTTGTTTGGAACAAAACAAGAGTGTTTGATGCGTATAATACTATGATGTAGTAGTAGTCATATAATTGATCAGCCCGGGAGCTTCAGAATAAACTAAGAACTATTAAGTTATATATTACAACAAGTAGTTTTTTGAACATTAATGAGTACATTTGTACAAGAGAACTAAATGCCACCTTATGTAGCTGAACTGTATCTATTGTCAAATCTGTTAGCTAAACTAGTTGAATTGTTAACTACAAGATTTTGCTCTTAGCTAGTCATGATTTAAGGTTTTATAAAGATAGTATGGCTAAGTGTATGTGTATCTATTCTATATGCATCATAAGGAGTATTTATTATCCAGTAAAAATAGCCCAAAACGTACCAGACCCTAAAATAGTGTACCGAAGAGGTATACACCTAGCGTACCGCATACTCACACGGTACACATCGGGAACTGTACTGGTACCACTTACTGGAGCCCACTGTGTTTTAGGTAACATTGGTTTGCAATAGGCATCTATTTGTTTACCTTTTGGTTGGTCTGTTCTTTTTTGGTTTAATGGTTTCTAGCCATGATAATATTCTTGGACTGTTTTTAGGGAATGTCTGTAAAAATGGTTGCTGCTGGTGCTGAACATACTGCTGCAATAACGGAGGATGGTGAGCTCTTTGGTTGGGGCTGGGGTCGATACGGGAACTTAGGTCTAGGTGACAGAAACGATCGCCTAGTACCTCAGAAGGTTTCTGCTGTTGACGTATGTCACTAACCATTGTCCTAGATTAGTTCATATCTACTTTTATTTCTGTTACCGAAGTATTACCAATTTACAATATATATGAACAATATCCTCCTCCCTAACGATTACCTTGAAGTATTTCTTTATATTCAGATATAGTTGTATAGAATAATCTAGGTATGCACTCCTAGAACATGGTACACTGATGAAATGGTCTGTTACTGTTCTTTCAAGGTATATGACAGATGCCCTTTACATAAAATAAGGCCAGTTTTCTTTGCTTCAGTATGCTGAATGCTTAACCAGGGTTATGAATGGATTGGACATCATGTAATTGTGGAGTTCAATCAAAGCTGGGAAATAACATTTTGATGGTCCCTGGTTTAGTTCAATATTTCTTACTAATTAAATCCCAATGAAATCAATCTTTATAAGATCTTAACACCTTGCTAAATCCAAACCCAACAAATACAGTTATGAAATGAATACAATGTCACATGGCACCCGCCCTCTGAAGGCAGGTGAAGAATGTCAGTTTTGCTTCGATGGATTGCACCAGTTTTTATCTTGGGAAGTATTCATGTTAGAAAGCAAATAATTGAAAGCAGATGATAAAACCTATAGAATATCAGCAAAGCATAAAGTAGGGGATTCTCCTCTTGGAATTGAGACTCATTCTTTGATGCTAGTGATACTTAAGACTTAAGAGACAGTGGGACAAAGTTTATTTAAATTTAAATAATATGCAAATGCTATGTATAATGTTTTACCGTTTCATTTTTATCTTGTTTTTAGTCAAGGCTTAAGGATCACTGGGTATGGTTTCCCACAACTTGCACTAGATAAATTCTTAAGGATGAACTCCCTTGTACTCGAGAAGAACAAAAATACATTATTTATGTGGCAATCTAGGACCCATGATCTCAAATGACTTTTCATCCATGGTTGTTGACATTTGTAATATTCATGTGATGTAGTTATAGCTTAAATGTTCAGCCAACTCAAAACGGAAACTGACTAGAAGTGCTAAGTGATTGAATAAACACAGAGTGATAAAGGTGAGTTGAACAAATATTGTTCACAAACCTAAGAAAGTTGCCTAGATCGACAAGCGAATCTCTCAAATTAGTGACATTAGGTAGAGACTAATTTCATGTTCTGCTCATTTAGAAAATCTGATTGGTAGTTACGTACTCGGTTAATATAATCTCTTAACTTTATATTTGTAGCCTAAAAAGTTTGCCTCATATCTCTCATGAATGTCTATAACATAACAGGGACAAAAGATGATTCTCATTGCATGTGGATGGCGGCATACGATATCTGTCTCCTCTTCAGGTGGTCTATACACGTACGGGTGGAGCAAATATGGTCAACTAGGGCATGGGGACTTCGAGGATCACCTCGTTCCCCACCAGTTAGAAGCCCTACGCCACAGTTTCATTTCTCAGGTTAGCTTGCATTCATCTGTGACAATGGTCAGTTGTATCACTTCTAATATTTCCTATAAAGAGGAAATTCAAACTTCAAATATGTACAAAGCGGGAACGAAATTGAAGTAGAATAGAGGTCTTCTTTGATGAATGTTCCAGGTACATAGGTATGCCTTAAGAAATAAGATGCTTCAGCTTATTAGTCTGAATGTGATTGAACTCAATTAAGTCATCCTGGGCCTATTTGAGGGAATGTTATGGTATTCTTATAAGCTTGGATTTGACAGTAGTAGTTCCCATCTTCGAGAGTACGATTATGTTGTCGAGTTTTTCTTATTGTTACCTAAAATTCGTCTCTAGAAAAGTTTCAAATTCTGGAGTATACAATTACAGTTGGTCAAAATGTGAAAGTTTCTAGAATTTTTCTTTACCATTATATCCTACAATTGAATATGAAAATTTTCTCTGAAAAGGGTTTGAACGTTGATGTATACATATTTCAATGTGATAATTATGTCCTTGATTTTATTTATTTTTCTGTTTACTCTTAAGTTTTCACTATTTGGTTGCTCAATAGTCAACTCTTTCCAGATATCAGGTGGGTGGCGACACACTATGGCTCTGACTACTGGTGGAAAACTTTATGGTTGGGGATGGAATAAGGTTGGTGCTTCATACCTCTTCCTGAAACCTTTTCCTAATGAAGTTCCAGATCCATTCATACACCAGATGAAGAAACTTTTTCTGATGGAATTGCTGTACTTTCTCTAGTAGTCTACGTAATCGGAGAAAATAAAATTCAAAGATAACATAAAATCACTTGGCTGTGAAGTTTTGTTATTCGAAGCTTCACAAGTAATCTGTATGACAGTATTAAAGCCTAAGGACGTAGCCTTGAAGAGGTTCACATATTCCCGTCCAAGAATTGTGTATGAAATAGTCATGGTTGGTTTGAAGAAATACATGTTCTATACTGTTTACTGACTACAATTAGCACAGGGGAAGAACTTAACTAACCTAAGAAATCCAATTGGATCAAATTTTGTTTCTTGTCTAGGTAAATCACTGCCTAGTAGTAAAGCATTCAGAAACCAAAAGAGAGACAGGACTTGCTTCTAATACACAAATGTTCTCAGTCAACTGACTACGGGAAAGTCAAACCAATATTTTGTCGATGGTACATACATTTGAGGTTAACCGGGAGTGGCAGGGAGACACATTATGATTTCTTGGTAATTTGGATTAGCGATCTGGACAAAATGAGGGTATCCTATTCTATAGAAAAGGATATGAGATTAGCATTTTAAGAATTTAACTCTTAGGTTATAATCCCTAAAAATGGGAGCACATGAGCTTCCTTTGTTTCCCATTTGCAAATTTCGCGGTAATTTGGATTAGCGATCTGGACAAAATGAGGGTATCCTATTCGATGAAAAAGGATTGGAGATTAGCATTTTGAGATTTTCACCTTTCAGGTAGATAATCCCTAAAACTTTGGGGCACATGAGCTTCCTTTGTTTTCCAGTTTGAGAATTTTAGATTAGGGACAGTAATCGTTGAAAAAGCTGTTTTTTCTGGTTTCCATGGCCATGTTTGTCGTTATTCTTATTGACCTGTTACAGTCTCCAACCTGTTACTAGTATAGTCAGAAACCATCAAGGGTTGTAAAATTTGGGGAGTGGGAAAGACCAAGAACTGACTCCGGAATCCATTGTTCTACTGCTATCAACAATAAGAACATTTGTAGTTCACATATGAATAGTGCAGCTAGTGCTTTATTGGTCACTTAAGTCGGGGAATTATCTAATCTACATGATTATGTTTGAACTTCTGACTCTTTACTTAGATTATAGAGTACATGCATTATATAAGATCTTTTGTGTTTGACTACCTCAATGTATAATGGAAAAGAAGAAAGCTTCTGGCAATTCATTATTAATGTTTTTCATATCTTCTGCCATGCAGTTTGGTCAGGTTGGTGTTGGTGATAATGTCGATCACTGCTCCCCAGTGCAAGTTAAATTTCCTAATGAGCAGGCACGATTTTATCCCTTGACTACTTAAATTGTTCAAAACAATAATGGCTGCTATGATCTCTTGATTTGTGGGTTTTCAATCTTATTAGCAAGTGTATTAGACTTTCCTTGGCTTTCTTTCACTTGCAGAAAGTAGTCCAAATCTCTTGTGGTTGGAGGCATACACTTGCTGTTACAGAAAGAGGGAACTTTTATTCATGGGGTAGGGGTACAAATGGACAACTTGGACATGGCGATGCGATTGACCGGTAATTGCATTTGCAACTGGACTACTATTTGAAATTGTGAATTATTCTTTAATTGTTTAAATGTGAGGGTATAGGGATCACTGGATGTGATTGGCATGTTAGATGGGATGTTGTAAACGTACTGATGTTTAAAACAAGATGCTATTAGCTCATTAAAAACTGTCATTCATTATTCATGTCTCCTAGTCTGAAGTTCTGTTTCAAGAGAACCTTAGAAGATAGGCTCCACAAGAATAAAGCAAACAAGTATGTGTAGGGAAATTAGCATCTAATAGACTGGCATCTTAAGTCACGAAGGAGCACCCACAATCCACAAGGGCAGCCGGCAGCAACCATTGCTTGGCCAGGTTGTCAATTAGGCTTAAGGAGTTATTTTGGTTAGTTTAATTCCTAGTAGGTCAACTATTATTCACGAGTTGTTATCTTTTATCTTGTTTAGTACATGCTGGATTGGGTGTGAGTGAACTTGCACTATAAGTTAGAGATAAGTTACAATTATTGCGTATGCAGTTTAGGTCGAATTAAGCTCTTCATGGAGCTTAATCTGGCCTGTGTTGGTCCTATTTGAGTGCTCTAATAGCACCTTATATCTTGCTTTTTCTTTTAAACTTAGTCAACTATTCAATGGAAGTACCTTCATATCTTCATCATTCTCTTATGCTTTTATTGCTTACTTTCATGGTTTTTTAGTAGATAATTCTAGCTACGTTTTTAGTACAACCTTACTTCCGCAACCTATGTCGTTTGAGGTACTAGACTAGGCAAAGCTTTGAGCATCTCTCCTCGGTTAGATAACTGCCTAAACTCATGGCTGAGGCGATACGACTTCTTTTCCTCTCTCGTGTACACATTCTTATTATCTTTTCATAATGATAAAATATGCTTCAGTTCCATGTCGCTGGTGTATGCAGATTTTAATGCAAAAAATTCAACAAAAAGTTATTGATTGGACATGGAAATGAAATATGCATGTTGGGTTGCCTAGCTCCTAGGAGTCACCTTTGACAACATCTTCTAAAGTACTAAATACTCTTTCCCCACGTGTTGTTCGAAGAAACATATTTCAACTTGAAAATCGCCTCGTGTTTTTTTCACTGCCCTAGTATTAGTAACTCATATCGCCTTTAGTGCTATCTAACTAATTATTCTCTGCTTATTGTTTAATATGATTTCTTCCCCTTCATCTATTAATGAGACAATGGTTATATACATACCGACCCAGACCATCAAAGTTCCTCAATGTTTGAATTTCTCGGTGTTTAACATTTTTTGCCACTAATTAGGGGAATTGGAGGAAACCATTTGCTTTTGCAATTGAGTGACAGTAAGTGGAGTGTCACTTACTATTGAACTATTAATTGCTTGGAAGAGTACAAACTAACAAGTAAAAGCATTGTGTTTGTGATGTAGAAATATTCCTAAGATAGTAGATGCTTTGAGCACAGATGGTTTACGTTGTCAAAACATAGAATCCTCTAAAGTGGAGTCTTTATCAGGTAAAAGTTGAATTCCCGGAATCTTCTATACAAGTAAGAGTATTAGTAATTTTGATTTGTTCTGCAAAATGTTCCTTATGATTTTCTTGTTTATCTTTGTGGATCTATGAGCAGGGAAGATATGGGTCTCACCGTCAAAGAGATATGCTATTGTTCCCGATGAAACTGTAAGTTTGAAATCTTAACTTATAGCAGTTTAGAAGGCTTGCAGAGAGATGTTTCGTTTGAGACAACGATACTACAATGTGAAGTTGTCTTGGCTCTTGGGGATCATTTTAACATCCTCCAAGAAGGATAAAATATGAAAATCATTTTCAACTTGATGTGATTTTGAAAATGGGCAGGTGTTACTGAGGTGGTGTTTGTTTGTTCTCATTGTCTGAATGTGACTCGTCTGGATCTGAATCATCTGACTCAAATGGACCCGAAATCAGCCATTCAGACGCACCAGACTCGAGGCAATCCCCGACCTGGAGTCAGATTTCAGATCTGGCAGAACAAGACGACCTAAGAACTCCTATTGCTACGGCCACCACTTCGGAGAAACAAGAAAATTTTTCGGGGTCCAAAATTTCGAGTAAAATACTTGTGTCTTTTTTTGTTTCCGAACACCCACCAGTACCACCATTCCTTCTTCATGCCGGTAATGGTCGCCGGCAATACCAATTCCTTCTCCTTGCCGGTAATGCGTGCCCGCAAAACTGCCATTGCCGGCGATTTAATTTTTTATATTCAAATCTTTCCCTCTTCTTCTCGACCATCACATCTCTCTACCTCCTTCCTCTCTTTCTCTCATCCTCCCTCTCTTTCTATCTGTTCAGCCAAGGGGGCCATCCCCTTCGCCAAAGAGATAGAGAGACGGAATAAGAGAGATAGGAAAGGTAAATGGAGGTGGTGGTGGGAGGATAGGAGGAAGAAGAAAGGGAAGATAGATAGAGAGAGAAATAGTGGTAGTGGTAGTTGGAGGTGTGCTTGGAGAAGAAGAGAAAGTTTCGTTGCCCCAAAAATTGACAAAATTCGTAATGTTCTTTTGAAATTTTGTATCCCGGAAAATTTTCTTGTTCCCCCAAAGTGTTGACCGTTGTTATTTCTTGGACTGCATCTACAATCAAGCACAACCGAACTATATTTAGCACAATGCGGTTATGGACTTCACTTCTTGAAGAATCATCTGGATAGGTTAAGTGAATGATGTCTAATTGTGTATGCAGGTAAAAGGGGAAGCAGATGTTGCATTTAGAAGCATTATGAGTGATGTAAATGTCCCAGAGAGTGATGTGAAACGGATGCGCATCTAAAAGCACGAACTTGCTCGAAACATTCTAGAACTGTCGTGAACGCTCTAAAATTTGCAGCATTTTCGGTTGACCTATAGGAACCAAGCGACGTTACTATTGACGAATGGGTATACTCAGTCTTAGCTAATGATCGGTTGTGGTACTTTCCCTTGTACGAAGATGGTGTATTTAGTCTAGCAGTAATAAAATGATTAAAATGACGGGTTTTTCTATCTAGGGTTTTTGTCATTGAGCTTTTCTATGTCAACATGAGAGTATTTACTCAATGAAAAAGCCTATTTATCTGTAACATGAAATTCTATACGACCGATGAAGTATCATTCTGGTGTTTTAAGATGTATCAACTCAACTAGATTTCTCCAGCTCTCTGGATTTCAACTTAGTTATACATTTAGCCCTTAATGTCTTGAAATAAATATTTATACTACGATTTACAAATGCCTGAACATCTATTTTTCATGTCACATCACGAGTCTATTTAGGCTTCCTATCTGACGTGCTGAAAATGTTTGATTTGAAGTTATTTTCGACTAATTTAAGTCAGATGAACCCTTTGCACCCTTCCTCTTTTACCCCTATTTCGAAAGCAAAAATGAGTCAAAGGTCCAAAAGCAGCTCCTTTAATGAGTGAAAAACACAAGCTAGAAAAAAAATGGGTTTGAGGTCCTATTTGACAGTTTTGGTGGGACCAAAGCAAAAAAGCCACCATAATTTTTCTGACATTCCGTGTTTACCCTTCACGTCCTTTCCCCTCTAATTTTTTTCTCTCAGCTAATTTTCTCTTTATAGTTTCTCTCTCTACCTTGCTTTCTCTCTCCAACTTTCTATCATTTTATTATCAGATTTGAAATTTTTAACTCATTTTTTTTTCGATCTCTCCATATTTTTTTTTCTTCTTTGTTGATACATAATCCTAAAATCAATAGGAGGGGTGAACTATTTTTTCTTTAGCGGAAGCCTGATAATAACAAATCTGGATTGGATGATAACAAATCAAGGAAGTTGTAAAATTTGTTTTTATTTCTCCATGGATAATAACAAATCTGGATTGGATGATAACAAATCTGGATTTTCATCAAACTAGATAGAATATCTTTGTTAATTCAGTTTCCTATTTATGATCAACCTTGGGTTTATTTGTAAGAGGTTTGTTAGATCTGTTATTTTTGGGTAAAGAGATTGAGTGAAATTTACGATTTTTTAGATCCCTAAAATTGTGTGAAATCAGATTTAAAATTGCGAATGAAATCTTAATCTAAATGGGAAACTATATCCGGATTTGACGAGATCTAAAATTGTGTGAAATCAGATTTAAAATTTACGATTTTTTAGATCCCTAAAATTGTGTGAAATCAGATTTAAAATTGCGAATGAAATCTTAATCTAAATGGGAAACTATATCCGGATTTGACGAGATCTCCCTGTTCTCTTAGATATTGTACCATTTTTTTTTTTGTTATATTTAACGTCATTTACGTATTGAAATGTAGTGTACATTCCTCAGTTCTAGCTACGTTTTATCGGTCCCAATCAATTCCCACGTTTCCTTGTTATGTGCAAGTTTACTGTACATTTTTTAGTTTCCTTCGTCTTATATTTCTATCTTTTTCCTTATTTGGTGAAGATCCAATTTAGAAAGAGAGATAAAGTAGTTAGAGAGAGAGAATTTACGAGAGAATATTAACTTGTTTACAATACATTATATGTTGGTGAGTAAATACGAAAATGTATTGTAAGTCTTATAGTTCCCAGGATACTTTAGTCAAACTATTTGTACTGTTCATAATACATTCGCAAATGTCTTAACACAGTTAAAAATTTCTTGTTCTTGTTTGTTTTAGTAGATTCCAAGTGCATGTTAAGACTTAAGAAGGCAAGACATAAAATATATATATTAGTTACATACGTAAATATATATATTCGCAAATGTCTTGTTGTTTTTACTAAAAAAAAAATTTCTAGAAATTTCTAAAAGTGTATCTTATCTTTACAGATCTTTATATACTTTCTTTCCAAAAAGGTTTAGTACATAACCAAATGGCCAGTACATAAAACAGTTTCCTGTACATAAGAAAATTCCCAGTACATAAATAAATTCCTGATACACAAGAAAATTCCCAGTACAAAAGCCTATAGTACATAACCAAATGATCAATACATAAAACAGTTCCCGGTACACAAGGAAATCCCCAGTACAAAAGTGTCTCGTACATAACTAAATGGCTAGTACATAGAGCAATTCTCGGTACATAAGAAAATTCCCAGTACAAAAGTGTCTCGTACATAACCAAATGGCTAGTACATAGAGCAATTCTCGGTACACAAGAAAATTCCCAGTACAAAAGTGTCTCGTACATAACCAAATGGCTAGTACATAGAGCAATTCCCGGTCATAAGATAATTCCCAGCACAAAAGTGTCTAGTACATAACCAAATAGCCAGTATATAAAACAATTTCCGGTACACAAGAAAATTCCCAGTTCAAAATGACCCTTGCATATTTTCCAATGTATTGTTTATTTCTCAATGTTCTGCACATTTGCGAATATACACTTTGAACGCTTTCTAAACTAAGGAACGCTTTCTAAACTAAGTCATGAGATGTATCTTAGTTTAGAAAGCGTTCAAAGTGTACATTCGCAAATGTCCAGTACATTTCGAAATTCCTTGTGCATGTTAAGAAGGCAAAGTATAGAAAAACCCCATATTATGCATCGTATATTTGTAAGTGCCCCGTGCATTCACAAATGTCCCGTACATTCGAAAATGTCTCGTACATTCGCAAATGTCCCACACATTTCAAAATTCCCGGTTCATGTTAAGAAAGCAGAGTACAGAAAAAGTTTTACTATTCATCGTAAATTCGTAAATGTCTAGTAAATATCTTTTATATTACCACATTTAAATGATTATATGAAAGATAATTATTTTATTTATAGTACATACACAAATGTTCAGTACATATCAAAATTTCTTGTGTATGACAAGAAGCAAAGATGGAAAAAAGTTACATTATTCACCGTAAATTCGTAAAGGTCCAGTAAATATCATATATATTCCCCCATTTCTAAATTATGTGAAAGAAAATTATTTTATTTATAATACATTTCAAAATTTCCTGTACAATTTCAAATGTCAAGCGAAAGGAAAAAAGATATGGGAAGGAAAGAAAGATGTGAAAGAAAAATGTGAAAAAAAAATCTTAAGAAAAAAAAAATGAGAAAGAAAGAAAAATGGGATAAAAATTAGGAAGTGAAGAAAGAAAAAAATAAAAAAAGACAAAGAAAAAATACCACAGATAAGGAAAGTAGTTAAATAAAGAGATGAAAAATATTTGTAGAGATAGAAAGAAAATTAAAAAGAAAGAAAAAAATTAGTTAGATTGGAAAGAGAAAAAAACTATAGAAAGAAAATATTTAATAGAGAGAGAAAATAGGAAGAAGAAAAAAGATCTGGAAATAATATTATAGAAACAATAGGAGTAGAAGAAAATTTGAACAAGGTTGGAAAAAGAGAAAAAGTTGAAAAAGGGGGGATAGTACGTGCACTTTTTTGGTTGCAAGGGAGTACGATCCTATTAAAGAGAAAAAAAATGACGTGGAAGGTATGAAGGGTTGCCATTTTGAAATGGTTTTAAATGGATGGCAAAACTGTAATTATCTAAAAATGTCAAGCCTGGAAACGAAATTTCCCACCCTCCCTGCCATTTTGGACCTGATCCTTATATAAAGGTGGCAGGGGATTTCAGTCCTATTAAAGTCCACTTTTTGGATGGTTGGGTCAATCTCTCATTTCGAAAGTCTTTCCCTATCATCTCTTTCCTATGCGGTTGAGGATTTGTCGAAAAAAGTCTTTGATAGACGGCCAGTGGCTATTACCTGCCTCTTCAATGTAAAAATTGTTATTTTTCTAATTTCAATCTTTGTTCTTCCTCTCACCACCATCACCATTTACCTCTCTTTATTTCTCGTGAAACCTTAAAGGGAAGGTCTTGCACTGTGACCACCGACTGATCTCCGGTGATCATTTTCCACTACTGCCCTTTGAAAAGACTTGAAATATAGGGGAAGGGTATATCGGAGGTGCCAGTGTTATTGGCACCCCTTTTCATCATTCCCCCTCTAAAATTTTCATTGAGGGGTTGCAAGTAACACTTTAGAGTTTAGAGGATGCCTTTAAAATTACCTGAAGTTAAATAAAAATTTGACCAAGGAAAATATGATTTTACTAATCATTTTAGGGGTTAAATTTTTCTGTTTGTCATTAATTGGGGGGCAAATAGGAATTAGTCCAACTCTAAATGAGTCTGGAACTAGTTAGTTATACAACCCTATGTGGCACAATACATTGAGTTAGATTGAGGAATCTTGATTTTGGTGGGAGCTTTCACTGAAATGCATTTTAATATTTTTTTCACCATCAAATAATCGATTTAATCTCGTATCAACATATCACCACTTTAAATTTCTATTCAATTTGCTACTGAAAATACATTAAGTACATATCTATCAAACATCATCACACAACACAAGTTTTACCCTATCCCAAACTTAATTCATAATATCGATTTTCTTTTGAAACAACAAGATTCGAACCCTGATTTCTGCAGGGAATAGACATGAGCCCTAGTATCTGCAGTGAGAGACAGCATCCGACCATAGTGAACTTAACGATTTCATATAGTATCTCGATTTGATCGTCTTACTAGCCTTCTTTAATTACCTTAACATATCTCCACTATTATAACGAGGTACGCTCATGGAAGTCGATGACCCACCAAAAGTATTTCCATCGCTACAAAAAGATCGATGTCCGAGAGGTAATGGTCTATCAGGAAGAATAGGAACTTCAATATCACCTTCTAACATCTTTAGTGCATCTAAAATAGTAGGTCTTAAAGCTACCATTACATGTGCACATAATATCCCAACCCTTACAAATCTTTCCATTATTCCTTTTGGATTACTATTATTATTATTATTACTATCATCTCCATCATTCATCATCAATGATTTATCAAAAACTTGTTCAGTTTCACCTGATTTCACTTGTGTCCATGCCCAATCTGTAATCAAAATTGTTCTTGGTGATCCTGTTGAATTCAAATCTAAAGCTCTTCTTCCACTCATTATCTCTAAAATCACAACTCCGAAACTATAAACATCGCTTTTCTCTGTTAATTGTCCATAAAGTGCATATTCAGGAGCTAAATATCCATGGGTACCTGCAACTCTTGTTGTTAGATGAGATTGTCCTTCTCTACTTTGTTTTGCTAATCCGAAATCCGCAACTCTTGCTTTCATATCTAAATCCAAAAGTATGTTTGTAGCTTTGATATCTCGATGAAATATCGCGGGTTTTACTCCATAATGAAGATAAACTAGTCCTTTAGCAACATCTAGGATTATTCCTTTTCTTTGAGGCCATGTTAATGGAGTTCTCTTGCTTTTTTCATTCAAGAAAAGATGATCATCTAAGTTCCCATTTGGCATGAATTCATAAACAAGATATCTTTCTCTTCCTCTATCTTCATGATTATCATCCTCATGTTCATCTTCAGTAACACAACACCCACGAAGCGGAACGAGATTTCGATGTTTCAAATTACTAATAATCTCAACTTCATTACAGAATTCAACATTTCCTTGAAAATCTGATTCTATCATCTTCTTTACTGCAACTTGAGATCCATCTGATAATGTTCCTTTATATACTACACCAAACCCACCTCTTCCAATGAAATTTCTTTGAGAAAAATTATCAGTTGCTTTCTCAAGATCTTGTATTTTAAACCAAATTGATCCAGTATTTGGTCTTAATCTTAACTTTGAACTTCTTTCTTCAGAACCCAAATCTTCACTAAAACCAAAATTAGTACTACTTCTAATGTTGTTGTTCTTCTTCTTTGGGTGGCACCAGATATACAAACCTAACATACATAACACTAATAGAACACCAACAGAAGCACCAGCCATGGCAAAAGCAAGAGAAGAATGGGTTTTCTTTTTCGAATTCGAATTCGGGTTCGAAGAAATTGATAACCCAAATATACAAGTAGCAGTATTTTGATTTTCAGGACCAAATTCATTAACAATACCAGCAGCATAAAGAACAGTAAAGTAAAAACAATCAGTAGCATGAGAAGTATTTCTATCAATTGAAATCAATTTAGATTGAACTTTAAAACCAGCAGCAACACAAGCATCACAAGAAGTAAGATCAGATAGATCAGATTTACAAGATGAATCAAGTAAAGTTGAAGAACCAAGGGTTTTATTCCAATCATGGGTATTTTGAATTCCAGCACAAACATCAGGTTTGATGACAAATCTTTGAGGATCATTGAAACAAGAAGAAGTAAGAATAGAGGGTAAAGAGAGAAAGTCAAGTTTGGATTGGAATTCATTAATACAAGAAATAGAAGTTTGAAGATCAGGAAGTTGGAAGAGAGAAGTTTGTTTTAAGTGAAGAGAAAGACCTATACCTAAAAGACTGAGAAGGGTTTGACAGCAATGTTGATTTGATGATGAATTGTTTGGATTTTGATTGAAATTCTGACAAGCACTTGTATCCCATGGGATTTTCTGAATATAGGTCATATCAATTGGACATGAAGAATTATTGGTGGATGAAGAAACTGTTGGAATCATAATTAGTGATGATAATAGAGGAAGAAAGAGAATTGAGAGAGGACCCATGTTTCTTTCTCACTCTATCTTTCTCTCTCTCTCTAACTCAATCTGTCATTTGGGGTTGGTTATGTTTTTTTCTTTCTCCCTTGGAATTTTGATAGAGGGTGGGTGGAGTTGGAGGATGGTTCACAGAAGGAGATGAAGCTTGTGATGGCTATGACTTTTGTGTAGTTGGTGGTAAAAAAGAAATTGTGCCAATTGAGGTATGAAATAGAACATGTGATAGTATACTTGACAGACAGTTAGACAGTTGACAGTCACTTCAATCTAACCTTTGTTTTCTTTTAATATACATTTAATATGGTAAGTATGGATTTTTTTTTTTTTTTTTGTTGAAGAGTGTGAAGGTTGGAATTTGGCCAAAACTCCCTAAGAAATTATGACTTTGGTTAAAAAAGATTCATCAAAGTTTTTTAGGCTTCACCTTCCTGATGGCAATTATGTAATTTTCAATTTCAGTCTAAAGACCAACCTAACCCTAGTCTAAGAAAATACCTTGCAAACACCTTGCACTGCCTTGCAAACACCTTGCACTGTCTTGCAAAGCCTTGCAAACACCTTGCAGAGCCTTGCAAACACCTTACATGGTTTTTGCAAACACCTTGGATAGCCTTGCAAACAAATTGCAGAGCCTTGCGAACACCTTGCAGAGCCTTGCAAAAACTTTGCAGAGCCTTGCGAACACCTTGCATGACTTTTGCAAACACCTTGCACAACCTTGCGAACACCTTGCAGAGCCTTGCAAAGCTTTGCAAATACCTTGCAGAGCCTTGCAAATACCTTGCAGAGCCATGCAAACACCTTGCAGAGCCTTGCAAAGCTTTGCAAATACCTTGCAGAGCCTTGCAAACACCTTGCAGAGCCATGCAAATGGTTTGCAAATTAGTTTTTGAATTGATTTAACATGAAATTTGTTACAAATTATTATATTTTGTCTAATAGAATGTTGTATCGAAAAACTAGCTAAAACCCCTACAAATTCATAATAGTCATTTTATAAGCTCTAGCACCATCATTTTACATTTCTTCGAAAAACTTCCAAAGCTTTCATGAAATTCTCAATTTGAACACAAATACCAATTATGATTGTCCAAGAAAAAATATTTCTCATAAGCATTTCATCTAACAACTTTATAGCTATTTCAACAAATCTAAGTCTTGTATAACCAACTAACGTCGCATTCCAAGCAACAACATCTCTTTCAAGCATTTTATCAAACACATTGCTTGCATCAACTATACTTTCACAACTTCCATATAAATCCAACAAATAAGTTTGAACATAAACATCAAAACTAACAAATTGTCATTCGATTCATAACTCAATGAAAATAAAGCAATGAAGAAGTTGAATTATACCTTGAAACACTATCAATTTCTCCTTCCATTGAAAGTATATAAAACTTTCTCTCTCTAGAATTTAGAACCAAAAACTAAATCAAACCCCTTAAAAGCCTCTTCAAACAACAAGCAAATAGATTAAATCACCAAAACCTAAAAACATCAACCTATCTTATAACCAAAATCGATTCAAACCCCAAAATTATTATTCGGCGTCGACAATCCAACTCGGTTCGGTCATGAGAAAAACTCAAATTCCTGATTTATTAGTTAGATTATTACTAGGTATTTCCAATTGAATGAAGGGTATTTTTGACTCTTAAAAAGTTGGTGCCTTTAAAAATGTCCTTCAAGCCTATTTTTATAACTTACTTGGGGCCTAGCTAGTTAAAAAGATGGGTTGTCTTTTTAACAAAAAAATACTAGAAATTGGGCCTCCGGCCCAATTTCCTGTTGAATAAATACATAAATAGTTATAAGTCCCATGGATTATTTTGTGGGCATGAAAATCTCTTCTTACATTTAATTTATTTATAGCTTTTAGCATAAAGTGATAAATGATCGGATCAGTGATCCTAGAATTTCAGTGTAGATACACAACCAACTAACCAGACATTTAAAATTGATCTTACATTTGTGATTTCTTTACACACGAGGAACATCTTCTAGCTAAAAGAATCTTTTAACAAAATTGAACCATCAAGAGAGAAACTAGTAGAGGGACTGATATTTTGATAGGTTAGCTCACACAGGCATCATACTTGGAAATCACTTGAATTGAATTTAAGACGGAATCATCTACTAATATCCTGGAAGAAGACAAGTCTAATAGACTTTATTTTAAAAGTTAAATAATGATATCTTTCCAAAAGTTGAGGCCTCTCCATAAAAGAAATCGGCTTGAAAAGAAAATATATGGCGAACAAATTATATACATATCAATATATATGTATATAGCAATTACAATTAAGCACGTGCTATTACTTAAACAAATTTGACCAACCTTGCGTGACATTTGCCTTATCTTTGTTTTTTTTTTCTCGGAAGGTGCTTCTATAGGCACCAGGCTAAATGATTGTAAGCGGGTTCTGGGCGGCCATCTCATTGACTCGGGTCAATGACCATTAACCCGAGATCTCTATAAGCACCCGATCAACTAACTTGAGTGAAGTTCACTTTCATTTTCTTCTATCTCCTTCTTCCAAAACAAAACTCTAGGTAAGAGTGCACTACTACGAACAATCTCTACGGTTAGGACATCTAACGTGGGAATTACATGGGAAAACCTATATTTCTTGTCCCATAGATTCTCAAACAGCATTTGTGAAATTACATGGGAAAACAATGTGGGAATTAGCAGAAGAAGTACCACAAGTAAATGAATTGATTAATGATGGAATGGCTTGTGATACAAGAATGGTAATGCCTGGATTTTCTTCATGGTTGTGAGAAGATTTTAAAAGGGATTATGAAATTAGTTAATATTGGAGGTGGTACGGGATCTGCCATTAATTATGTTGTTAAAGCTTTTCTAGAGGTAAAATGTTTTTTTTTTTTTTTTTCCGCTTTGCCTTACGTTGTTGCATAAGCACAGGAGATTCCTGGTGTAGAATTGGTGGGTGGTGATATGTTTGAATCGATCCAAAATGTCAAATGCAGATCTCATGAGAACAAAAGCAAGTGGTTATGGCATTTAAAGTGGGTGTTAGGGCGCCGGGTACTCACAAATTTTGGGACGCAATAAACTTGTTGTTGAGGCCGGTGCTTACAGAGTTACCTACTAACAGCAGTTTGGCCGGGTGCATCCAGAAGCGCCCTTCCTGGGAACACCAGAGTTATCAGCCTAATTGGCTGGTTCAAATGAACCCCACAACCAAAAGACATCCCTCTTTAAATCTTTATAAATTCCATAATTAGATAATAAATCAAGAAGCACCCTTAGGTAGGTAGTGTAATTTGTTCTTTAGAAGCACCCTTTACTAGAACTTGGAATCGGACCCTAGCCAGCTTATCTATTTTATTTGATTTCAAGACCATAAACTTAAAGGATCGAGGGTAGGATCGAGAGTCTCTCTGGTAGAATATGACTTTTCTAATCTAAAATCAATTACTTAGATGAGGTAAATCAGATCTAACATGGAAAAGAACAAATTACCCTACCTACCTAAGGGTGCTTCTAAAGGCACATGGCCAAAAGGCTGTTAGTATCCATCTCTATTAGCACCAGGCCCAACCGCTCATTTCTCTATTAGCACCAACCAACTATGTAGGCACCGGTCCCTTCTCAGTTAACCTTAACTCCTCCATCCATCTCTCACAAAACCAACCAGAAATCTCAATTTCAAACTTTTCTCTAAGCTAACCGAACTCTACTCACCAAATTGCTCATAATCTCACGAATCTATCAAATTTAACTGGGAATAAGTCCTTTCACTCTCTAAGTGTTAGAATCAAACATCATTTGGTGGAGACGAAGTTGAAATCAAGCTTCAATTGCTCTTTAAAGGTTGGTTCAAAAACCTTAATTTTTATAATTCTTTTCAAAAACCCTGACCTCTGGATCATCAAACATCCTAAGGGGAGAAGTGCTGGAGCTTAATAGGTCTCTGACAGCTTCATTGTTGATCTCCATTGCGGAAAATTTCAAAATGTATTCTCTTTCGGTGTGCTACAAGTAGAAAACCCACTTACTATTTTAATGGGAATGAAACCGTTAAAGAAAACAAAAGAAAATTTATTGAAAAAGTAAGCATTTTCATTAATACCTCTGGATATAGTCATACATATCTGCAACAGCCTAATGACTTCAGTCATGCAAAGATGCTTGCTGATGAAATGATTGGTTCATGGAATCTTTCAATTTTCAATAGAACACATAAGGAAGCTCAACAAACACAAGTAAAAGATGAAAAAGATATACTCACAGTTAACCCCATTGACGACAGAAGGAGCAACTTCCTTCGCGGCTTCCTCATACACCTACCAAGGGGAGCAATCACACTGGAATACCCTGTCTATACTAGAAACATTTACAAGAAATAAAAGACTTGGCACTGAAGGAACAATATCAAAACAAAATATGGAAATAGGGATTGATGGTTCCGAATAAAAGAATGGTCGTCAGTAGGTGTTGGTGTCGTCGCCGGAGAATGTTGCACTCTTTTCTAGAATTTTGTTTGGAAGAAAAATGAACTGGGATCCTTTATTTTGGAAGAAGATGGAAAAAGCAAACGAAGGTGAACGTCACCCACATTAAAAACCGGTGCTTATAGAGACCTCGGGTCAATGGACATTGATCCAAGTCAATAAATTTTTTGGATGCTAACAGCCTTTTGGTCCGGTACCTTTAGAAGCACCCTCTAGTAAAACTAGGGTTATAACAATGGGAAAGAATCCATGTTGAAGATTCCATATTGAGGTTGTATTATAGTACTTTAATGGGGAGAATTTGACATACACCCCAACTATTATATGAATATTAGGACTACACCCCCACTTTTTGAAAATTTTTGATATATACCCCCACGTGGACGGAAACCGTCAACTCAGAGTTAAGTTGGGTGTGTGCGAAACACACGCGCCAACCATGATAATTTTACCCTTTTGTAGTTGTTAAAATATTTTGAGAGATTTTGACATACACCCCCACTATTATATGAATTTTTGGATTACACCCCCATTTTTTGAAAAAAACAAAATTCTCCAATTTGCCCTTCAACGGTCATCTTTTCCATCTTGTCTTATAAACTTATTTATCTTAGACAAGCTAAAAGATCAAAACGAAAGAACTATTTGGGATATCAAACTATAGAAAAGATGGGAGGTAGATGCACCATTTCTTGGTGGTTGTTTTAATTGTTTGGTGGATTGTACTAGAATGGGTTTCATGAAAATTCTAATAAGAACAACTAAAAAAGTTAGGAATTAACTTACTGATGACTGACATACCTTCCTTCTTCTGCCATTGATGAAATACTCAACAACAAAAAAACCTACTGATGACTGACATACCTTCCTTCTTCTGCCATTGATGGTATTCTTTAAAAGAAAACCAAAATTTTTAAATCACCAAATGGGTTTCTGATGTTCCTTCCTTTAGAGATAGAAACATACAATCACGAAAAGGGTTTCGGTTGTTCCTGTCTTTATAGAGAAGAAAGAACAATTTTCTGGGAGCAATGAGAAACGGAGAATTTGACATATAAGATAAATAAGTTCTTTCGCTTGATATCCGAAATAGTTCCTCCCATCTTTTCTATAGTTTGATATCCCAAATAGTTCTTTCGCTTTGATCTTTTAGTTTGTCTAAGATAAATAAGTTTAATTACTTATTAGTTGATGTAATTTTATTATTGTTTGGTTATTTTCATGTTTGTTGACCTTTAGGGTCTTTTAATCCGTGATCTTTAGGATCCTTTCATCTTTCGACCTTTAAGATCAATTTATTGAGTCGGTGTCTAGTCAATTTCTTTCTCTTCATGAGGCACTTTACATTTAGAGCTATGTAACTCTCATAAATTTTTCAGAGGAGAGAAATAAGAATTATCATCCATGTAACATTGGTGATTTTATCAGTTATGAATGAAAATGGTTTCACTTGGTTTAAAAAAAACAAAAAAAAGATAAATAAGTTTATAAGACGAAAGGTAAAAGATGATCGCTGGAGGGCAAATTGAAAAATTTTGTTTTTTCAAAAAATGGGGTGTAGTCCAAGAATTCATATAATAGTGGGTATGTCAAAATATTTTAACAACTACAAAAGGGTAAAATCGTCATGATTGGCGCGTGTGTTTCGCACACGGCCAACTTAACTCTGAATTGACGGTGTATGTATCAAAAGTTTTCAAAAAATGGGGTGTAGTCCTAATATTCATATAATAGTTGGGGTGTATGTCAAATTCTCCCTACTTTAATCCTTCTAAAACCAATGAATTTATGGTGAATTTTTTACCCCAAGACTCTTTCACATCATATACATTCATTGCCTATATTTCATTACGAGAAAGAAAGTAAACAATCAAAAAACATACATCTTTAACACTCAAAAACTATTACTTACTGCCAAGTTTTCACCAAACTAGGTTTAGGTGGTTCTCAAATTTAATCTTAGAATAAGCGCTATAACCAAATCTTTGGATATTTCAGAAAAACAACCATTCAAATAAAGTAGTCCATTAACCAATGCTTCAGAAAGTCGATACACAATCATGCAAATGAAGTATTCCATTAAACAATGCTTGAGAAGATCGATATAAAAAACGTATATGGTAAGGAACGATCTCTCCACGGCCCACTTCCTGTTGTATAAACCTTAACTTCAGACAGAATCTTATTAGTTCTTGAATGAAAACCAAAACCCCCAAGAGACAATAGTTTGAGTTAACTGAGAAAGTAAGACCCTTGTTCCATAAATCATGAATTTCTGCTTCGACAGAGAAACGAAATCTTGATTCCGGAGCAAGTGTCCAGCCACTAGAGCAGAGTGGAAGGTGGTTGAAGCAAGCCATACGGTTTCTAAAAATTAGCTAACTATAATTCTTAGCAAATATTTTTAAAATTTGTTCACTAAAAATGTCTTATACTATTCATAAACATTTTACCATAATTCTTTGCAAGTATTAAAAAAAATCTAAAGAAGTGATTCACTAGAATAGATATTTTGGAGTAATTTAGATGAAAATTACAATAAAAGACATTAAAATTCAGACAATAAGAAAATAAACAACACCTCCTAAGTAGAGGATAAATCTCTCAACTTAAATGGAGGGTCATCAAAAGGTTAAAATCTAATGTTGCAACTCTAACAAAATTATTTGAAACTCACCTGCTCTTTCTAATAATCTATCATCAATTAGGGTTACACAACCTTTATTGTCCAATCATCCGAAATTGGGACATTGGGTTTCCGGATAGTTAGAACAGTTGGACTATTTCTTCCCCCTTGTAGCCTGAGAGGGCCAGGTTCAATGCCGGCTCTTTGATTTGAAGGTTCTATCTGAGCGATTTTCGCCCCTGAGAGCCCTAGTAGTATAATCCTCTCAATGACACAGTCTGAAGAGAAACTTTTGCTGCCTGTTTTAGAGGTTGCTAGATTTGAAGATGTAAGTTTACCATCAGAGAATATAAATCGGCGATGAATGTAGGCTCCGTGCAGAAAATCCAAAGTCTTGCCATCATCAATGTAAAGTTCGCCTTCGGCCGCTTGAGAACTGTTCAGAGCAATCACCTGAAGAAACATGTATACTCGGAAATGTCAGAGAGAGAGAGAGAGATGAAATGCTCTAACTATGCTAGGAATCCAAGTTCTATTGAACTAGAAATTACTCATGAAGGAAGAACCAAATAAATTTTTTTAGCAAGATTCAAGAAATAGTTGCCAAGTACAAGAAAGGTTACTATTCGACAACCTCCACGGTAAAACTTTTGTGACAATTTGTTTTTCTCCAAGTCAGACCTGAAATCTGATTCGAGGTTCGAATTGACTCATTTCAAATTTCAGAATGATTTTTTTGACTTTTGATGTCTAACTAGTGAGAATGGCTGATTTGGGCTTTTGGATCCATTAAAGTCAGACAATTAAGATTCAAATTAGACAAATTCGGACAAGTCAAATTCAGACAAACGCCACCTTAGTGTTAGAACATGGGATAAAGGAAGTCTGAAAAATGCATCACAATTTTTTATAAAGGAAAATGCATCTATCAGCACAAAAGTCGTACCAGGGTGTATGGGTCGTTGGCCATCTGAGTAGAACTCCTGCGATATCTGTCCTTCCTTGGTACGATAGTGCCTGCCTTCTGAAAAGCAGGAATGCTATCTTCGGAAGCCTCTAACTTGTGGGTTACTCCTCCAGCATATGCAACTCCAGTTCTTAGGTCATACCATGACTGACCTCGAGGCAAATACACTGATACATGTTTGGCTTTCTGCTCCAAAGGTTGAAAAAAAGTACAAGGTTTAGCCGTTTAGGTCACTCATGTATGTTGAAAATCATCACCAACAAGAAAAAAACGAAAGTGAGGAAATAAGTAACAGAAAACCTTACCTCAGTGTAGATACCTTGAACTAGAAGGGAGTTCCCTACCATGAATGCCTCATCGTTGCTGAAAGTAGCTTCATCTGAAGGGAACTCCATCCATAGTGGACGAACAACTGGAACACCGGTTGTGTTTGCTTCTCTAAACAAAGTATAGAAATATGGTAGCAACATATAGCGCATGTGGATGGCATCCCTCATCAATTCTGTATTCCTCTCCCTACACAATCACATTGTATGAGGTCAAAGTATTGGTTTAAGATCTCAATTTGCGAACAATGGATAAATTCTATGATGCATACAGAGAGTATGTAGTGTCCAGGAGTAATATTACAACTGCTGATAATCTAATTTAGTATCATGTATGCATAAAATAGACATTCAAAGTATTTGTTTAAGATCTCAATTTGCAACATATGGATAGTTTCTCAACAATATTAAGCAAACCAAAAGGCTCAGTATATTACCCAAATAACCATGGCTCCCTTCTCTTGGTATCATGATGAGCATGACCTCTGAAAAAAGGATAGTAGGCACCTAGCTGGTACCACCGAACTAACAATTCAGGCTCAGGGTTGCCAAAAAACCCACCAACATCCGCACCTGCATATACATAGAGAATCAACAACAAAAGATTCTGGGTCAAGAGAATGTGAGACAGATAATTAACTGCTTGATTAAATCAACGATCCTGCTCACCGGAGAATGACATCCCAGTTAGACCAAGAGTCAAAACCATTGGGACTGAGACTCTGAGATGATCCCAGTCTGCTGTGTTATCTCCAGTCCAAACGGCTCCAATCCTCTGGCTTCCAGGAAAGAATGCTCTTGACAAAACAAATGGCCTGTCATTTCCATTTCCACGCTTTAAAAGCCCATCAGCTGTAGCCATGTGGAAGTAGTAGCCATAGGCATTATGTACCTCTCTGTGTTCTACACCTCCATAATGTATAGCATCCCTAGGCATGGTTACCTGGTTGAAGACACATAATCATACAACTTCATCAGATTAAGGCTATTAATACCTTTTTTTACTTTTGAAAAAGTTCCCTACTTTTGTTTCTAAGCATATACACTTCAAACACCTCCACATAGTCTTTTTTTTTTCTCTTTTGTGTGCAAAAGACAATGCAGCAAGCAATTAAGTGGCTTCTACAGGAGGTTGACTCGCTTCAATAAAATTCCATATTTTCTGCAGGAAGAGTTCCATAGAGACCGATACAGGAAAGGAGAGTACGCAAGTGAATCAATATTTTCCTTAAAATATAATTTGTATAAAGTAGGATTTGAGTGAGAAAATTTATGGGGCACCTATTATCTAGCAACTGCGACACTTAGGTGAGCTGGCCAGGCTGTCACATGGCCTCACAATATGTTAGCAAGTCAGCAGCCCGCTTTTAGGTAGATCTGACTTCTGAGAACTTGAACAGATGTACCATTAAAGTTAAGGAATAAGGAGGAAGCCGCTCTTCCTAAAAAAAGCCTTAGGTGGTAAATTGTTTCTTCGGTGACTAATATGTGATATTTGTTCTTGGTTTTGACACCACTGATGACTGCAACTAGAAGAAAACAGTTGACATTGTGCTTTAAGCCAATAGAGCTCATTGCATGCCTTCCTATAGTCCTACATTTTTTTTCTCCACTCCATTCGTCTTGGTTATCAACAACTAGTTAAAGCAATTGGAGGAAAATATCTACTTCACTTCTTTTTCTTTTCTTAAAAAAAACTCCCTTCTTCTAACTTCTAAGCTTCTAATAATTAGGTGGAGTATATGTATATTTTACCAAAACTCTCCCTCAATGTCACACTGATATTTGAACCGAAAACTTTAGAAAGCTTTAGTTTCGATGCCATGTCGACAGATTCTTAAACTCCCGCTAGTAACATGGTATACTCCAATGACATTCTCACTAGAAAATACACTAAATATTGAAATTACTAGCTCTAGAGAGTAGGGACTTTTAGTCCATATACTGTTAAAACCTAGTTTAATCTAAAAGCTTAGGCAATTAATGAGAAGTTACAATATGTAATAAAGTAAGGATGACAATCAAATTAGAAGAGAACCCAGAATCATCTACGATTTTCGGGCAGATGGTATTTTAACAGGTCAACTATCATACATTAATATTGGTGTACAAATATTTCATATTTGGCGTAGTCTTAAATAGACTCTCAGTCCCATGTTGTAACTCCATTGGTCTGTAATTCTAGTTTGCACTAACTCAGTAACTCTTATATTTTCATTGATAAAGTAAATTCATTAAAGCAACTAAGTGATCTTTGATTGCTTACGCTGTTTATAGTTGATAATGTTTAATTGTTTATAGTTGATAATAACTTTCGCAGATTACTAGAACGCAAGTAAAAGCATATAACAATACAATTGGGTTTGTGGATCACTCACGCTCTACTGAATATAAAACTACTCATACAAAGTTCATAGTTTGTATTTTCCTAGAGATCCCAGGTGTTCGATATAACACTACCAAATTTTTTTAATTCTTTCCATTTTTAATTACTGAGATGTCTCTCACTGCTAACAACAAAACAAGGTCGATATATGTCATCAGGAAACGGAATAAGACAAAACACAGAGCCAAGATTAGGCAGCATACCTCGGGACCATTGAAGACAGAAGGTTCATTCATGTCGTTCCATATATACAAGGAAGGAGTTGATCCAACATAATTTTGCAAAGAGAACTTCTCAGCCCACCAAGACCTGATCTCCGGACTCAACATGTCAGTGTACGACGACGAACCAGGCCAGCACCAACCATCATAATCCCGACCCGAGGAATCCTTCACGTAATACCCATTTGCAGTTGCCTCTTTGTGCAAAGGATAGGAATCATCTCTTTTCATATGAGGATCAACAATAGTAACCATATGCCTACCCTTAGCAGCCAATTTGTTCTGCATTTCTTCAGGATGGGGGAAAAGAACATTATCCCAAGTAAAATACTTCTTCCCATCCGTGTGTTCAATATCAAGCCAAAGAACATCGTAAGGAATATCGAATTCGTCAAACTTGGTATCGACATTCTCAACATCTTCTTCATCCCTATAATTCCATCTACATTGGTGATAAGCAGTAGCGAAATGCTGAGGCATAGCAGATGTTCCAGTAACACTAGCATATTGTTTCATAACATCTTTTGGATCAGGACCAACAAAAAAGAATGTATCAACAATACCAGCTTCAGCCATCCAAAGGGTATCAATCCGTCCTTGTGAAGAAGGAAGAGAAATCCCAGATTCAGCATCCCAACCAGAAGCAAGAACATCAATTTGCATCTCAGCAGCATTCAACCAAAAAAACCCTAATGTTCCATGATCTTTACCATGAGAAAGCATGAACGGAATCGACCCATAAATCCCAAATGGAGAATCATGTACATACTCAAATACATCTAGGTTAAAAAGACGATAAGGTTCTGAAAATTCAGTTTCAGGTCCTTTAGTTGGTTTTAAAGCAAGAGAAGTTGCATGTTCAGGGATTCCATAAACAAAATCAGCTCCATAAAATGAAACATCAAAACTGATCGATTGAGGACCGTACGGTCTTGAATCTGTATGACTTCTAAAGTTTTCTTCCCAATTATCCCCTTCTTTCTTACTCCTCAATTGCTCAAAATCAAACAATCCATGTGAATTCATTGACAAAACTCGATCACCTCCTTTCTTACGAACATAAACCTCAAACGGATCGTGACGAAGAACAACTTCATGATCATCAGAAAGATAAACAATCGAAGAAGGAGATGAATCACCATTAATAACCTCAGTTTTCAAAATCTTCTGTAACCAAAGTTTCTTATCGTTTAACTCAGGAACAATCACATCAGGAACTTCAAATCTCTTCTTAGGTGGATCTAAACTTGGATCTTCATCAATCTTAACCCTAACAATTCCATTCTGATAAATAGATAACCTAAGAATCAAAGGTTTAGAACTAACAGGTTCTTCTTGTGGATTATTACCTTCTTCACTCTCTCCTCCTTCAGTGATGATTTCTTCTTTGATCTTTGGGACCAGTTTGGCGGTAAGATCTCCGTCGTTAATTGAAACATCAGTAGCTATAAGAGAAGATGATCCAGGTTTTCTCGATCTAGCTCGTTTACAAAAAGGAGTTTGATTACAGTTTCGAAATTCATCTTTTTTCCATGATGAAACTGAGGTTAATAGTTGAAGAAGAGAGAGTAAAAGAAGAACAAGTGCAATTTTTCTTCTGATCATCTTAACTGTTTAATTAACGGAGTATCAGATCTGTTGTTGGTTTTAACCTAGCATCAGTATTTCATCGTCGGATAGAAGAGCTTATTAATGAGAAATGAAGATGGATGAAGAAGCACTTCGATTTCTCCCTTTCTGTATTTTGCTATGATTTTTACGTGGGCGCCCCCTGTGGGGAACAAGATAACTTTTGGCCAGCGCTTTAGGGAAAGCTAAATAGTTTCCGGGGTGTGAAATTTTAAAGGGAATATGCAAAATTTTGAAAAGTTTTCGGGGAAACATATTTTATGGGGAATATGGTTCAAAACAAAAAACTCTCCCCCTCACCTCCCTCCACCACACCTCACCTCCCTTCACCTCATCTTCTCTCTCTCTTCTCCGATAGGTCGCCGGCCGGAAAATTTTCCGGCCGGCGACCATGAAATTTTTTTTTTTCCACTCACTCTCTCCCTCTCTCTAGAAACTCCGGCGAAGGGGTTTCCCTTCGCCGGAGTTCCGGTCTGTTCAACAGACCAGATCGGTATGTTCTTCAACAGACCGGATCTGGCCTGTTGAAGAACATACCAGATCGGTCTGTTCTTCAACAGACCGGAACCGGTATGTTGAAGTCTTCAACAGACCGGAACTCTTCAACAGGCCAGATCCGGTCTGTTGAAGAACAGACCAGTTCCGGTCTGTTCTTCAACAGTCCGGAACTCCGGCGAAGGGAAACCCCTTCGCCGGAGTTTCTAGAGAAAGAGAGAGTGAGTGAAAAAATATTTTTTTTTTTTTCATGGTCGCCGGCCGGAAAATTTTCCGGCCGGCGACCTATCGGAGAAGAGAGAGAAGATGATGCAGAGAGAGAAGATGAGGTGGAGGGAGAGAAGTGAGGTGGAGAGAGGGAGAGCTGAGGTGGAGAGAGAGAGAGGTGAGGTGGAGAAGCTATTTTGCTTTTCCCCTAAATAAAATTGTCAAACAAAGTTGACCAATTTTTGACCAAGTCTTCACACCCCGGAAACTACTAACTTTCCCCAAAGCGCTGGCCTAATTTTTCTAGATATAAAATTGGGTTATTTTCCAAATAGCCCCCAACTTTATGACCAGCTTCCTGCCTAGCTCCCTACTTTATAAAAAATACCCAGATGGACCATTTTTCCAGTTACCGTTATAACTCCGTTAACTAGTCATCATCTCTCTCTCTCCTCCATCTCATCACCTCCCTCTGCCACCTCATCTTTTCGCCACATCATCGTCTTCACCGGCGAAGGTCGCCGCCCGACCAATTTTCCGGACGGCGACCTTCAAACATAAAAAAAATAAAATAATATTTTTTCACTTTCTCCTCTCTCTCTCTAAAAAAAAAAAAATTGTTCTCCTATCCTCTCTCTCTCTAAACACTCCGGCGAAGGGGTTTTCCTTCGCCGGAGGTAGGTCTCTCTAAAAAATTTCTATCTCATCTTCCTATCTCTTGTTCTCTCTCTTCCTCTCATTTCTCTCTCTTCCTTTCTCTCGTCTTCACTGGCGATAGTTAAATACTGTAGTTGATTCTCATCGACTCATAGAACAAGTTTCAGTCACCATCTTCATCTTCCTCTCCTTTTCTCCCTCTTCCTCTCATTTTCTCTGCCACCTCATCTTTTCGCCACCTCATTTTCTTCACCGGCGAAGGTCGCCGCCCGACCAATTTTCCAGACGGCGACCTTCAAACATAAAAATATATATATATTTTTTCCCTTTCTCCTCTCTCTCTCTCTAAAATAAAAATAATTTTTTGTTCTTCTATCCTCTCTCTCTAAACACTCCGGCGAAGGAAAACCCCTTCGCCGGAGGTAGGTCTCTCTAAAAAAATTTCTATCTCACCTTCCTCTTTCTTGTTCTCTCTTTTCCTCTCCTTTTCTCCCTCTTCCTCTCATTTTATTTCTCTTCCTCTCCTTTTCTCTCTCTTCCTTTCTCTCGTCTTCACCGGCGATAGTCAAGTACTGTAGTTGATTCTCATCGACTCAGAGAACAAGTTCCAGTCACCATCTTCATCTTCCTCTCCTTTTCTCCCTCTTCCTCTCATTTTCTCTCTCTTCCTTTCCTTTTCTCTCTCTTCCTTTCCTTTCGTCTTCACTGGCGATAGTCAAAGTACTGTAGTTGATTCTCATCAACTCAGAGAACAAGTTTCAGTCACCATCTTCATCTTTAGTAGAAAGAGAAACAAATAGAGAAAGAAAATGTTGAAGTTGAAGAGATGGTTCAGTAGAAGTAGTAGGACCAGTAACAGTAGTAAGGCGAAAATGAGATTTTCATCTCCCCCATTATAAAAAAACTCGACGAGGTTCCTTCCTTTTTTAGTCAAATCAAAACCCTAATCTTAAAGACTGAAACTCATACGAAACTCGGTTTAATCTTTGTCAATCGGCAACATGTTTTATGTGATTGCCATTAGGCAAAACCCTAAAAAATCACAACATTATCTACTCTATCTTTTAGTAAGATTTGAAGTTCTAATTACTCTATTTGTTCAGTTTCACTAGATACTAGGAAATGAGCGAATTCTAATAGAGAAAATTTCAATTGAAACTGAAAGAGCAAACAATTTCACCAAGTCTAAGAACAAACTAGGTAAATAATTTCCAAATTGATTCTTTTGTAGAAATAAGATTTGGGGTTTGATTAGAAGTAACTAGAAACAGTTTGATGGAATTAGAAAAGCCTAATTTTGCCATGATTCAATTTTGAATTGTGCATTATCACAGCTATAGTACAATGTATGAAGAGAAAAACATATTATGAAGTTCAGTTAGATCAACTTGGAACACTTCAATTACAAGTTCATGAACAGGTGGATTTGTTTCTACAAGATTCAGAATTATATTCTTATCATTGAATACGATTAGTTGGTACAAATTGTGATTACTTTTTTTTATCACTTAATTCCGTAGATGAGAATGGTGGAAGATGCGGTTGTTTCTGATCTACCAGTAGTTGATGATATTGAAAAACTCTGGATCAATGACTATTGGAGCACCTGAATATTGTCAAGCAAATTTCACAAATGGATTTTGGTCTGATCCAATGTTATCAAGGGGTTTCAAAGGAAGAAACCCATGTTACTTTAACATTGGTGTAATGGTTATGGATTTAAGTAGATGGAGAGAAGGAAATTATAAGAAAAGAATTGAAAGTTGGATGGAATTACAAAAAACAAAAGAGGATTTATGAGTTAGGTCCACTTCCACCTTTTACTAGTTTTTGCTGGTGATGTTGAATCAATTGATCATAGATGGAATCAACATGGACTTGGTGGTGATAATAAAGTTGGAACTTGTAGATCTTTACATCCAGAACCTGTTAGTTTGCTTCATTTGAGTGGTAAAGGGAAGCCATGGGAAAGAAAGAGAGAGAGAATATGAGAGGAAGAGAGAGAACATGAGAGAGAAAAGAGAGGAAGAAGAAGAGAAAATATCTTTTTTAAGGTTTAGGGTCGCCGGTCAGAAAATAGTCGGTCGACGACCTTCGCCGGTGAAGATGATGAGGTGGTAGAGAGAGGTGATGAGATGGAGTAGAGAGAAGTGATGACGAGTTAACGGAGTTATAACGGTAACTGAGAAAGGGGGCGATCTAGATATTTTCGATAAAGTAGGGGGCTGGGCAGGAAGCTGGTCATAAAGTTTGGGTCTATTTGGAAAATAACCCTATAAAGTTTTAGAGGGCGCTGCTAAAGGTACCGGGCCAAACTGCTATTAGCAAGCGGCTCTATAAGCACCAGCCCAACAACTGCATTCTCTATAAGCGGGGGCCAAGCTGTAAGCGGCCGGCCTCACATCACCTTAACTTTGACGCCCCAACGGATTAAAGAAAATTAAAGAAAGTCATCAACTCCCCCTTTCGATTTTCTCTCACTGAATCAAATAGTTGATGGCGTTTCTTCCTCTCTAACTCATATTCCCTTTTAATTTTCTCATAGATTCGACATCTCCTAGTTTCGTTCTCTTTGATCTAGCCCCCGACACCTTTGTACTTGAAGAAATTGACCAAGAAAGACTCGAAATCAACCCACATTTATTTGAGTAAAGATTGGTTTAAGAAGGCTCTATTATGAATTTTTTCCATTAATTTGTTGTTTGAATGATTTATAACCTAAATAATACACTATAACGTGTCTAGGATGCATTTTATATGATTACGAGTAAAGTAGGAATATTATTGTGATGATTTATGGAATTTTTTGCCCTAAAATTAATTTCGGATGGTCTAGTTCAGTACCTCCTGACTTCTAAGTCACAGATTGGGCAATCCGTTTGGGGATGAACACAAACTACTAGCGATTAGTTTGCCTTCAAATTCTCCCAGACTGCCTTATATGTGGGTTAGTGACAGTTTTTTATATTTATTTATCTAATATCTGGATGATTTGTAACTATGAATATCATTATATAAACTTTGCTGATATGGACAAACATTCACAGATGTTTACGATCTCTCAATATATAATAAAAAACTTAGTTCATTAACCCCAAATGAACTTGATTTATAACTATGAACGCTTCATCTTAAACGTATTCATAAGTGCATTCATTTCAACACTCGAGACTTGAGAATTAGCACAATAAACGTGATTGATGTTAGAATGAGATATAAGAGTGATTTAGGATGGCCATAATATCTTTTTTATTGAACAATAGAAAAGTTTTCGATTATTAAATCTTTTTTACTTTTTTGTTATCTTCATTTTTTGTGTTTTTAAACTTTCTCTTCTTCAATGAAACAGATATTATGACATCACGTATTCCTCCTACCGCGAGCGAAATGGCTCGTAAGCAACAAAGAAAAAGTAATGATGATGACTAACCTTCTGAGGAAGAACCATTTGTTTGAACACCATCTCTGGGCCTTCCGCCCGTAATAGAGAGGAACCGTATGGGCGAGGTGAGAAATGAATTTTCGCACGATCCTTCTTCTGTCAAATAGACCCCCATACCACAATCAGAAAAAAAAGGGGAACATCTTCTGTCCCAGACCCGTATTCTGGAGGTCCAACAGTAGTCTGCTGAAATGTTTCAAGAAATATGTTGTTTTCCAGATTTGGAACAAACCGATAGGCATATTTTTTTACTAATTTTAGTACATATAAGAGGAATTTTGTCAATCATTAATCTAAAACAATTTTTTTTTTCAAGGGGGATTGGTGTTGAAGTTACACAACCATGCTTCTGTCGTACTTGTGGGTTCTCTTTTCAACTCATGCCTTTATATAGGGAAGAAAAAAGTGTTTGGGACCTGGAAATGGAGTGTGTGTGAGGGTGTTCGATAGAGAGTCCACAAAACAGGTCTGACCGACATTGCCAAATACTCTTATCTCAAGTTAGTTCGGTATCTACTCACAACATTTACAAAGCGAAGGTACGAGGACACAAGTACTTTCCGCATCTCGTTCAAAGAGATGACGATCACGTTAGAGGATGTGTCTCGCATATGTGGTCTTCCAACTGAAGGTGAGCCCATTGTTGTGTCGAGGAGAAAAAATGAAGAAAAAGAAGAAGAAGATGATGATGATAAAGAAGATGCCGATATTACTAGTTAGCAAGTCTTTATGCTTAGAGTTTAACGAAGTGAAAGAGCACATAGATAAAATCTAAGTCGGTGCAACTTTAGTGGCTGAGGGACAAATGTGTTGGGTCGAATGACAGTGACAGTGAGAATGCCAAGAATGTTTGTGCCCGGGCATACCTCTTACATCTTCTTAGTTGTATTCATTTCGCCGACAAGAGTGCAACTAAAGTTCATGCTATTTATCTACGTTATGTAAAGAACTTAGATAATGTTCATAGCTACTCGTGAGGAACAGCGGTGCTTGCCTCACTTTATAGGCAGATTTGTTACCTAACCTTATTTCAGGCAATTTCTTATATATTTTTCTCAATTATTTATTTATTATATTAGAATAGGGAATAATAATTTTGTTTTTAACTTTACATTGGTAGACGTAAACCGGTGAACACTTGAGCCTTGGTTGTTTGTTGCCAACCCAAGATATGTTCCTACATCCAACATCCCCTGGATGTACAGATGGGAGGAACACATCATGAAGGCAACAAGCCATGTGTTCTAGAAAACCTTTGTAAACAGTTAGATGGTCTAACCGAGTGAGATGTAAGTACCGAAATTTTTGTGTGTTATCTAATATATCTATAAATGTTGTTTTGTTATTTTAAGAACGTCTATATCATGTAGGTCATTTGGTACCAGTATCGTCCCTTAATTTCTGATGTTGTACACTTGTACTTTCACTTCGGGAATACTCGTTCGACACCAAATGCGTTGTGGTGAATGATATTGTCGAGCCCTATCACCTTGATGGGGTGTTAAGGCAGTTTGAGTTGATTCAAATCATCCCCAAAGATCCCATTAGATCAAAGAAGAGAATGTTGCATTGAAGGAAAATGAAGATTTGAATGAAAGAAATAAGCAACTTTAAAAGAAGAAAGCTGATATTTTATTAATTTTATGTAGTGGTGACCAACGGGTCGTGTCGGCCCAGAAACAGACCGGCACGACCCATCTATAAGGCAAAACGACATGGCACGGAACAACGCATGTCGTGTCGATCCGTCACGGGTCAAGGGGGTCATGGCCGGTGTAGAATTTTAAGTTCCCAGACCCGTCAACCACGACACGTGAGGAACGAAACACATAGTTCGCCAAGGCCCGTGGTGTTCCTACCCGCCACGCTAGCCCGTTAGAAACGAGTATTTTATTTACAAAATATTATTGACATTTTGTTGAAAGTAGTTATTTATTAATAAAATTATTAATCAATAAAACAAACATAGATTCTAAAACTTAAACAAAGATCACAACGTTTGACTTGAAAAGTATTTAGTGATTTCTTTTGTTACTTTTTTTGTTTACAAATAAATAAATAAAAAATTTGTTATTGGCCAAAAATAGTTGGCCCATTAGCCACGACCCAGCATAGCAACGGTCGAAACCGCCACGACAACGGTTGGGTCGTTGCCATGGGTCATTTCCGTACCCGGACCTTTGGGGTCTGGGCACGGCAAGACTCAAAGTCGTACCTGCCGTGGTTGTGGCGTGTCTAACATACCACGACTTCCAAACGTGTCATGCTGCCACAACACGACCCGTTGCCCACCACTACATCTATGGATGAAAGAACATATTTTTTATTACTTAGTAGTAGGGGTGGGAAAACGGTCCGGGAACCCGAGATCCGGCCCAATCCGCCCGGACCGTTAGTATCTGAAACCCGAATACAACCCGAGTCGGGCATACCCGGCCCGTAATTTCGGGCGGGCGTAGGCGGAACTCGGGCAGAAGGTCTTGCCCGAGTACAGGCCCATTTCACCCGCCCGAACTACAACCGAGATCCGCCCGTCCGATATGCCCGACCATTAGGTTCCCGACATCTGACCGCCCGATCACCCGCGTACATTTTTATTTTAATTAGCAAGAGAAGGGGTTATTTATAACCTTTTTTCTTGCTTCTTTATCCTTTAGACCACCAATATGGTATTAAAGATTTAAAACTTTAGGCCTTTAAAAGCCTAGATTTGGAAAGAAGAGAGGGAGAGGATTATTACTCTTTCCTTGCTTCTTTATTGAAGACCATTGATGTGGTTTTAATAAAGTCATGTCTAGAATGGCAAAGGAAGAGGTTATATATAACCTCTCCCCTTGCATTTTTTATCTCTAATCCAAAGGTGTGGGACTAATATTGTGAAGCAAAGGAAGTGATCTTGTGACCTTGACTAACTATGGGACATGGTCAATACTAATTGACCATATCAAATGGTCCTAAGACCATGTTTTCCTCCTACCTTTGATGTATTTTATTTTCAACACAAAAAAATACTTAAGTATATTTTTTTCAACAAAATTTTGTAAGACATTATAAATACTTAATACACTTTTATGACCACGTGCACCATGTCTATTTCGTATTTTAATGTGTCGTAGAGTACTTGACATCTCGTAATTACACATGTGATATAGAGTACCCTCCTAGGCGAAGACATATCATGTTGGTCGACAGGTTGGTTATTTCTTGAAATTAGCATTGAAACACAAACCATTGTTGATACTTCTTTTGGAATTAGTTAATAAATATTTTGAACCAAATGCTTCGTTTCTTTAATGTTCGAACCCATCATGTCTGCATATGACTGAAGTGCCAGTGATCATTACGCATGATAAGTTCAAAGACACGAGTTGGTGGCTTTTCATTGCTAATCAATTCCAACTTTTTGGTTTTTTGACTGTTTGCTTAATATATATGCAAAGAAGACTTCTGAGTACCAAATTTGCAGGCACATTGTAAGTAAAAGAAAAGGCAATCACTTTAATATTTTTCATATCTAGTATTTTGGACCAACCAAGTTTTATAGAATAAACCTAATCTTGTTGCAGCAACCTTAACGGACCAACCAAGGTGTATTTTGGACCAACCAAATGCATGGTTGCTATTTGATGTGGAATTGCTCGATGTTCGCTAATCATTGCTTACAAAACTCACATGACTGTCATTTTGCATACATGTATGGTAAAGAAGATGAGTTTTGTAGCTAGTGTTGCAGAAAAGAGACAGAAGACTTCATCAATATTTTGAAGTAGGAAGTTAATGAAACTAATACTGCTGATCACGTAACTGATCAAGACCAAAGTGAGGGCAAAAAAAAAAAAAAGAAAAGTAAGGTGCAAGAGAGTGATGAAACCGTAGAAAAGAAAGATGAGTAAAAGAAAGAATCAACTGAGGTGACTCCAAGCAAGAAGGAAAGAGTAAAGCAATCAAAAGTTAGAACCCTTGCTAATGGTCTAATTATTGAGATATAGATATGGGTAAACCTAATGATAAAAGAGCTACTCCTGGAAATATGGGTAAACCTAATGGTAAAAGAGCTACTCTTGGATATAAGGTAAAGTATGCAATGATTAAACGAATTCAATCCTCGAATTTTTTATCAATCTGAACATGAAAAGTTATCACAATGTCCAGTATATTGAAGTAATGTTCACTCGGTTTCAGGTTGCTGTCCGTTACATTTGTAAACTGAAGAGCAACGGCAAAATATTTGACGCAAAATACTAGATATGAAAAATAGACACCTATAGTTTTTTGGACCAACCTAGTTTTAAGTAAAAGAAAATATTTGACTCAAAATAGACAACTCTATAGTTTTATCAACCAAATTTGATCAGGGAATATACAACACCTGAATATGCAATTCATGGGCAGTTATCTGAGAAAGTAGACACCTATAATTTTGGTGTTGTTGTCCCTAAAATTATTAGTGGTCGAAAGAGTAACGACATTAAGCTTGAACCCATCACTCAATACCTTCTTGAATGGGCCAACAACTTATGATGAATGAAACATTTTGCATATATTATTCCCACATTGTTCCATTAAAGACAATAAGGAGTTGGAGACTTTTATGTAAATGAAGAGAATGAATGATGGTGAATCAAACTTTTTGAACATATTAGTCCCACATTGTTCCATTAAATACAATAAGGAGTTGGGTACTTTTACATAAACGGAGAGAAATAAACAAAGAGAACAAAAATGGTAAATCAAATCTTTTGAACATACTAGTCTCTCATTGTTCCATAAAAAACAATAAGGATTTAACTCAAGACAATTTGATTCTTGATCAAACACTCCAACCAACAATTTGATTCCTAGCTAATCTTCAGTAAATTATTATCATTTAGTTCTCTGCTATTAAGAAGACACATGTTTTGTGATTTAAAGGAATGGAGTATCTATGTTATATTCCCATGAACTATCTTTTTTGTTGAAAGAATCTTTCAATGAACTTGATTACATTAATGGCTTTCAAAAATTCTTGTTTGGAAAAGCAAAGGAAAATGTTATATGCAACTTCATTCATTTCTTCTTTATCTTTACCTCTAAAGATGTGGCACTAAATAGTTTTGTGAACTCAAAAAAATTAAGTAAGTTTGAATAATCCCACATCATGGGTAACATGAGAAAGAAAATGGGTGAGGGTTATTTATATCATCTTTACCAAAGACATCATGTGTTCTCTCTTTAATCCCACATCATTGGCACAAAAGAAAAGTGACCCACGTAGTAGTTATTTATATCCTACTCTAAACTTTAAAAATCTTAATTGGAAGTATAAGTTTTTTGAAAATAAAAGTAAAATATTTATTTATATAAAAAACCCGTAACCCGTCCGCCCGTGCCCACTAGAGCCCGAACGGGCTTGCGGGCAGAATCGGGCCGCGGGCACCAATATGGTTAGGTCTGTCCGGCCCGAAGTGCCCGATGGCCCGATCGGACATTTTATTCTTGAGACCGATCCGCCGAATCCGTGCAATAAATGTCGAAGCCCGACCGAACCCGCCCGATTCCCACCCCTACTTAGTAGTGTTTAAGAATTAAATATGAATAGGGTTACTGATGGCCAATTATGAAATAACTTTCCTATTATCTTGTTTAATGTCTTAACTTACCTAGTAAGATAATTGTGGTTGCTAATACATGGTGATTGAGATTGTTCCACTAGTAATGTAGGTTCTCCCTAGATTTTTTTTGTCTCCCTTCAGATAAACGTTATTAATGATTGTATTGTGGAAACTTGCCTCGTTCTATAGTATAGATGAATAAGTAAAAAAGTCTAAAGGTAACTTCATGGGTTTGTTTAAAAAGGACTCAATACTTGTTCAATATGTTGATATTGATTTGATGAAGGAAGAAAGTGCATAGGGAGATTCAGCTCTAGGTGCCATGGACAGGTGACTATGTTTTCGGAGACAACCTCTAAAGCACTGCATACATTTCTAGCTCTCGTCCCACGTATGTCGTATCTTTGAGCATGATCAATTATGTGTGGTTCTCTTTCGCTGGTAAAGTCCTAACGTTAGAAGTTCAATCATTGTCTACTTGGCTATCGACCCACGTATGTCGTATCTTTAAGTATCATCATCTAAATTTATCACACTACTTGGCTCATATGAAACATTTGGGTAAAAACTATCTCCATTACCGATTTTATCTCTAACAATTTCAAGTCAACCCATTGCCTCTGGCGATGCATACTTAGACCATTGCAATGCAATTAGAGGGAGTATAACTTGTCTACCGAGTTTAATACACATAAAGTGACCACCTACATATCCAATGCATATCATTTTATAACTCTCTCAACATGAACCACTAACTAAGGGTAAGAACGTTGTCGAACATTCGTGATACAAATGAACCAATTTGCAATTCTAACGGATCGCAACAGCCATACTAGTATGCAGGTGACTGTGGAACCAATCATCTGGAAATGTAACATTGAAGATGTTCGCGACACTTATCATCCGATTGTAATCAAATGGTCCAAAAATCTTGTTGTAGAGTTCGGAACGTAGCTGAAGTTCTTCTATGATATTTGGACGGACTTATTTCCAACCATCTTCTATGAAAAATCCAAGTCCTTTAGCAACGACAACCCACAATTAGCATCGCTTGGCACATCTATAATGACATTCAAGAACGGAGCATAATTGATGGAAAATGACCTTTGGGAACCTCACCACTTCCTCTGGTAGCTCTGTTAACTTTGAGTACTGTTCGAGGAGATGGAACATATTCATCAATTAATACACTTGGCATATCGAAAGCGGACGGGTTCCTCTTGGATGATTTTGCAGCTTACTTTTTTTTTTTTGCTATTTGTTCTTTGTTTAGGAGCCTCTTTTGTCTTTGTTGGTTACAACGACTCGCACAGGTTTGTCGTGGTCGGACAAGCAATGACCCTCAACTTCCTAAGTATTGCTGTCCTCTGAGGACTGCTCGATCTATCCCACATTAAATAAAGTTGATCCATCTCATGTGATGTGTGGAGATCACTATAAATTTTCGGAGTTTGGTTAATCAATAATTTGGTCCACTAGAGGTGAATGATGTCCAGAGGAAATACCTTATCTTGACTCATCAAAGATACCATCTCATGCGCACAATAAATACTATAGACATACCTTAGAACACATCCGCAATTTTGAACGTTAATATCAATCCCACTTGCACGGTCGATCTCATCCACCATAAGGTCTAATGCAACGTGCGAGACATAACCACATAGATTTTTCATAAACTTTGTCTGATGGGTCTCCTTTACCTTTGTGTGACTATGCTCAAAAGATGCTTTAATTTCACCTATCTCGGTTTTCATCATGACATGAATAGATTCCCAGCACGTAACATAATTACCTAGATTCCTCTTCAATTTGATATAAGTACCTTCCACACGATTTATTGTAGTATTTTCCATGTGCATGACTCCAATAGTCCATGCAGTCACAAATCACTCTTTCAATCCAAACCAGGTCTTCTGTACATAACTAACATCTACATGATTACTGCGTGACCAAAACTTCACAAAAATTTCCACTGCCTCATTATAGTCACTTTCAGTCTCAACGTACATGATGAATCAAAATTTTGTCATAAAAACTTTGAAATCTTCTTGTTTGAAATTTCCTTTGACATTTTCTACCACACACTTGTCAATGTGAAAGTACATAGAACCTTTCAGCTTGTGGAAAGACTTTACCAATGGCGTTAATTGGTGCAAGTTCATGATCAGTAACAAACACACTTAACATTAAGTTGGGAGGGAACAACGCCTTCAGACGATTAAGGGCCCACATATACTGGTTTGTTGTCTCTCCATCCATAAACATAAGAGTCGCGGTGAAGGATTTCAACGTAGAAGTTGCTCCGTCAATCTCAAGTAACGACTTTTTAAATTTGTTGGTTTGACACATACAATCGAATATTAACACGGTATAGAAGTACTTTAATAGAGTCAGGATGTGCCCACAATAGATCTGTTACCTCATCAGTGTCTACGCTCCTTGGAAAATGGTAGATGTAATTGTGTTCCACAACAACTTAATTAGTTGTTGCATCGAACTTCTTCCTTCTTGATTTTCCTTACGTATCTTCAACATTGCATTGTAAATGGTTTTCAATGTTGATTTGTTTTCCTAGAATTAACCACAAATTTGCGAAAGAATTTGGGATGGTTTTGAACCAATAACCATTAGTTGTTTCACAATAGTTTTTTCATTGGGTTTCAACCTACTTTTCATTGGGTTTCAACTAACTCATGGTTGTGGATTGCAAACACAACTGTCGCTTTCCACGTGTCACCATCCCGCGGTATTCCTTTGAGCTTGAACGGACATTGACATTTTTTGGTGCTCGATTCTTTATTTATTATGGGTGGTTGATGGGATTTTGGAACCAGATCCTTCTCGTCTTGTGAACGGAATGTTCCACTTCTTTCACAACATAAGTCTAACCGGGGGTTCTCTCTACCTTTCCTATTAGCTGATTTGTTGATCCAAACTACAAAGTTATGCCTTCTCCCAACCCCATCCGATGAACTCGTCACGAATATGAAAAACATCTTCCATCAAAAAATACTCGCCAACATCACAACTAAATGACCACCGATCATTTGAACGTCGATTCTCTTCTTTGACACGGTACTCATCTTCAATAAAAAGATCTTCAAAATCAAATCGAGTAATATTAAGGTCTGAAATCAGTCAAAAGGTGAAAAAAAAGAACTTCAGGATTCAGTTTATAATATTTGCACGGACTACAGAGTCTGGAACTATTAAGTATATAACGAATTACCTAGTCTGTGACCTTTCACAACTGGATTGATCACGTGATTCGTCCTGGTGTGAAACTTCACGGGCATGTCCAGTTCGTCCTCGTAACCCATATTCGATTTTTTTTCACCTAATTCAAACATCAAATAATGGGTCGAGAAATAGGTGTATACCTCACGAGAAACTTCCCCTTGTCTGAAAATAGATTAAAAACTTCAAATCGATGTAGAAATCGTATTTTTTGAACCCCCTTTTTCTTTAGGTCGGGGAATGGTTGCATACTTCATGACAAACATCGACAATAGTGTCCTCTTACATAGGGCTTTGTTTTGGAAGAAGAAGATAAAAGAAGATGGAGGTGAACTTCCCCCAGGTTAGTTGACCGGGTGCTTGTAGAAATCTCGGGTCAATGATCATTGACCCAAGTCAATAAGATGGTCGCCCGCTTATAACAGATTTGTTGCTTATAGCAGCGTCAAATTTTAAAGGAAAACTGTGAATTTTGTTAAATTTTCTAGGGAAATATTTTTTTTTCTTTCCCTTCTCCTCCAGCCTCCCACCATCAATTTCGACCACCACCCTCGGTCACCAATTTTGACCACCACCATTATCATTTTCTCATTTCTCTCTTTGATCTTTCTCTCGGATTTCCCTTTCGAGTTTATCTATTTCGAATCTCTTTCTTTCTCGCTCAAATCTTTTTCTCTCTCGAATAATTATCTCCCTTTATCTCGACTGAAGGTTTTAATTGATTGAAGCCATGGCTTTTAGTCGACTGAAACCATGAAGTTGCAATCGAGATGGGTGAGAGAGATATTTGCCCTTTATCTCGGATGAAGGTTTTAGCCGATTGAAGCCATGGGGATTTAGTCGACTGAAACCATGTGGTTGCAATCGAGATGAGTGAGAGAGATATTTGAGAGAGAGATCTGAGAGGGAGATCAGAGAGAGAGAGAGGGGGAAAAAGACTAAAGAGAAAAAGATTCGAGAGACATAGATTCAGGAGACTAAAAAAAGGAATTCGAAAGAGAGAGAGAGGTAGTCGGAGGTGATGATGCCAAAATTTATCCTTCTGGTATCATTCAAGATGTTGAGACTAGTAAGTTGAATTAGGAGTGATAAACGAGTCGGGCTCGGGCATTACGGGTAACTCTAGTCAATGCCCAATGAACTATGTGGGTACGCTTAGGCCGGGTACAAACTTAAATCTCTTGCACAAAGCTCGCTGTGTGCATTAGTTCGTGACATGTACTTCAGGCTATGGCGAGCTGGGTTTCTGGTCCACTCACAACAAAAAATAGTCAAGTAAAAAAAACTTCATACTCTACCCACCGTATAGTTCTAAAAAAAAATTTATACGAATACACAAATATTATACAAGTATGATACACAATAAACACAACATAATCTAACTTATAAAATTTGGGTAAACCTAATATTATACAAGTATGATTCATAAGATTTACACAAAACACTAGATCTAAAGAACATTACCACTGTATAGATCTAATGATTAGAAAAAGAGGGTGATAGAACAAAAGAGAGTCAGATTGAAGAAAATATTACAGTGGAGATTTGTGATATAAAAGAAACTTTCTTATGGAGAAATTGCATCTTTCGATCTTCGCTCTTTTATGAACCAACAATGCTCGATTCAAGTTTATCTTCCTTCTTCTAGACATGCATAATGAAGATTAAATAATACATTTTGGTGAAATGAAAGATAAAGGAAATGTGTACTTGACAAATAAATTATTTTAATCTCTTTATATTTCTCACATTATGTCCCCCTCTGTCTTTATCTCTCTTTTTCTCCCAATCGCTCTCCACATATATAGAGTGGACAAACAAGGAGTGGGAGTGGCAGTGGCAGTGGCGATTAGGTTTTGGAGAAAGTGGGGGTTAATGTCTTATTTATAGGCATTAACCCATGACCTATATCCAATGACGTGGATTAAAGACTTCTACTTTCCTGGTCGTGAGATTTCATACATGGATTAAAATTTTGTGGTGCCTATAGACGGACTTCATACTTGGTCTTAATAGACGGGGTAGACACTCGGGCAAGGGTGTTTTAAAGGAAACCCAAGCCCGCTCACTATATATAGGCGCGATGGGCATTAATTACCCATGTCGGGTTTCTGGCTGAATGTTTATTGGTCGGACCTGGGCGTTCAGAATCGGTTTTCGAGCTTTTAGACAGAATTCCACCCTATGTTGAATCTCTCTTTGCTCTTATCAATTTGGGGGCGAAATTTGCAAGGAACTCAGAAACCTCTCAGGCGCTCAAGACAGTCAGATTGCCATTGCAGTTAAATAATTGAGTAATCTAGCGTTTAGGAGTTGTGACTTACTTGTTGGTTTGTGTGTTGGGTTTTGGCATCACCTAGTGTTGTCAGCGGAATCTCAGACGTCTAGTACGTCTAACACTAGTTTCCTGGATCACATGCAAGAAGTAAAGATGAACTAGAAGCAGAAAAAAGATTACCTTAATCGCTTTCCCTCGAACTAGATTTCAATGCCTTTTCGGAAGATAAAGAGCTTCGAAGTGTAGCTCCACCACACTTGATACACCGAGTTGGTTGATTTGAACTCCCTTATTTAATGTCAACTAGGACCTTGTTGAAGTTTGAGAAAAACAACTCCTTTCTTCATGACTAGATAGATAGATTGAGAGTCTTTTCTCTAAAATCCTTCTCTACATGATGTTGTAGAGATTGATTTTATCTAGAGAAAATTTCACACTTTTCTGTTCTCTAATTAGTCCTTATATAGAAACTCTAGAGTCGGAATCATATCCAAACTAGGATTTAATATGAACCACAGAAAAGATAAAGTCAGAAACCCTTTCTGCCTAGGATTCCTAGATGGAAGGGATTTCCATCTAAGGTTTGCCCTTAGTATGGCCGGCCAGATCAACCCCCTTAGTGGGCTTGGCCTAGCCGGCCCATTCCTTCAGGCTCCAGCCGACCATCACATCGGTCGCCCCTTTAACTTGTTACGGGCTTTCCTTTCGGGCTCGGTCTTTTCTATCTTTGTTCGGGGTCTTTTCGAACCTTTTGGGCCTATCAAACTGGATCTAACCGATCTATTTTCCAAGTTCCCTCTAGTCAATTCTCTTTGTTCAAGATAACACTCTTTGGTGTAGCCTATTGTAGGATTCGGTCTATGTTAGCCGCGGATTACCGAAGTGATCTGATTATCGTAGTTGGCTTCTAACTAAGCATTACGATCCCTAATTCGATCAGATTAGATGATCTTTCAGATAAGGTCATCTTTATCCTATTCGATAAATTGTGCGCATTGTCATCTTGGTCGGAGGGCACTCTTTCAAAAGGACATTCCTTCAGACCGAAAGAGCATATCCTTCATTATATTTGTGCCTTTTTCGAGTCGAGTTCATTATCTTTTATAGGCTTTTTAGCCGGCTGTTGATAAGCGGTGCTGATAAGACGGCTAAGATCCACCGGTTGATATTAGAACTACGATGTCGTAGTTGTAAGGTATTTGGATTTTTCTTAGGGGTTATCCCATATATTCAATATAGGCAAGTTTCCTCATTCAAGGATACTCGATATTTAAGATATATCGTGTTCTCGACTTGTAGATTATGTAGTAGAAATTTCCTCCTGGGAGGATTCTTGTATCCCAAGTTTAATAAATACAAAATATCCTCATCGACTAGGATCTTTGATAAGGTTCAAGAGTAAGTCGGTAAAGCATCAGACATCTTCTACCCACTATATTTTGGAATTGAAGTATCGAGCCCACTTACGTGGACCTTGCCTTCTCTTAAACTCAAGAGCAGACTTGGTTGTATTTGAGTCATAACAGGGATTAAGCGCCTCAAATAATCGTGTCGATCCCCCAGTTTTAAGATTGAGTGACATACCTCTTTCGGATTCAACCTCTCTGATGACTTCACACGAGTTGACCCGTTGTGTTTGGTGTTATCTTAACTTATTGATCGTAATCGGCTGATGAAAATTTTTGGGTTAACAGGAGGTGGTGGTCGGAGGAAGAGAAGATGAGAGAGAAAGATTTGAAAAAAGAGATTAATGGTCGTCGACAATAACATTTTGTCGAGACTCTTACCGGCATCAAAAAACTGTAATGGAAACTTGGGGAAAACAAAAAAGAAAGGCCAGCGCTTTGGGAAAGCTAAATAGTTTCCGGGGTGTGAAATTTTAAAGGGAATATGTAAAATTTTAAAAATTTTCTAGGGAAATATATTTTATGGGGAAATTTTCCACCTCACCTCTCTCTCACCACCTCACCTCTTCTCTCTCTCCTCCATCTCATCTCTTCTCTCTGCCACCTCATTTTCTTGCCACTTCATCATCTTCACCGACAAAGGTCGCCGGCCGGTCAATTTTCTGGCCGGCGACCTTCAAACATAAAAAAATAAAAAAGTTTTTTTTATTTATTTCATCTCTCCTCTTTCTAAAAAAAAAATTTTTTTTTTTCATCTCCTCTTTCTCTCTCTAAACTCCGGCGATGGGGGTTTCCCTTCGCCGGAGTTTGTCCGACAGACCTTGAAGGTCTGCTCGGACAAACCTTGAAGGTCTGTTCTGGCAGACCTTTAAGATCTGCCGGAACTAGGGGTGGGAAAAAGATCCGGAAGACCGTTATCCGACCCGTTCGACCGAGATAAAAAGTGTCCATGGACACTCGATGGTCATAACGGTCAGTGTCCGACCGGCCCGAAAGAATTGGCGGACGGTCACGGTCAAAATTCTATGTCGAAGGACCGACCGCTGACCGACCGGTACGAGTGACCGAATAGGTTCACCGACTAAACTGTCCTCATTTTTAGAAGTTGACCGTTGAACTTTATAGTCATATGAATATATGATGATCGTTGGCTATAGTCATATAGTCCTCTGGAAGACCAAACATTAGTGCATGGCTTAATTATATCTTGTCAAATGATGATCAACTGTGTTTTTTCTTTTTTATATTTACTTTTGATTTCTTGGCTAAACATCTTCATTTGTAAGTAATTTTGTTTGTGATAATAAAAATAAAGTTCTGAATTAAGTAAATTTATTGGAAAGTCCGGACCGAGACGGTCCGGTGTCCGACTGGACCGGTAAAATAAACGGTCTTGGACGGTCAATGGACAAAGAATTCTTGAGAGTGACCGTCCGAGTCCGCCCGAGTAAATAGGTGGTCACCAACAGTTTATGTCCGAGTCGACCGGTTCGATGAAGTTAGAGTCCGGTACCGACCGGTCCGGACCGATTCCCACCCCTAGCCGGAACAGACCATGAAGGTCTGCTCCGAGCAGACCTTTAAGATCTGCTCCGAGCAGACCTTTAAGATCTGCTCCGAGCAGACCTTCAAGATCTGCTCGGAGCAGACCTTCATGGTCTGTTCCGGAGGTCTGCCGGACAAACTCCGGCGAAGGGAAACTCCCTTCGCCGGAGTTTAGAGAGAGAAAGAGGAGATGAAAAAAAAGAAATTTTTTTTTTTAGAGAGAGGAGAGATGAAATGAATTTTTTTTTATTTTTATGTTTAAAGGTCGCCGGACGGAAAATTGGCCGACCGGCGACTTTTGCCGGTGAAGTAGCAAGAAGATGAGGGGGCAGAGAGATGAGATGGAGGAGAGAGAGAAGAAGTGAGGTGGAGAGAGGTGAGGTGGAGAGAGAGGTGAGGTGGAGGGAGGTGAGGTGGATGTTTTTATTTTTCCCCTTAACAACTTATAAAATAAAATTGTCAAATAAAATTGACCAATTTTTGACCAAGTCTTCACACCCCGGAAACTATTTAGCTTTCCCCAAAGCGTTGACCAAAAGAAATTGGCGTGGCAAAAATTTTGGGTTAACAAGAAAATTTTGTTCCCCACAAAATTTCCTTTTTTCTCAAATTCGTGGCCTTCTTTACATCTTATATTAATTTACTTTTACGCCCCTAATTTGGAACATATTTATTCCCCTATCCGTGGTTATATGTGATATAATCTAGGCCGTCGAAAATATCAGACGGCTCAGATTGTATCCCTTTTCAGTACAAGGCTACATCTAGGTTCGATCCTCATATCTTGAAGAACGAAAAGAAGCAGAAGAAGAAGGGAATCGAGCGATTTCGACCTGTCTAAAGCTAGGTTTTTGGGGGTTTTGAGCTCAAAATTGGAGAGGTAAGCACTAAAAATTCGATATACTTTTGTGTTTTTGTTTAAAGATAACATCAATCCGTTTGATATAAGTATATGGTATTTTGGATTCTCCTTTTTTTGGTGTTTCAAAGTCTAGCCGAATCATCGATTCCTCAAATTTATCACCATAGAATATTTGTGATTTTGAAAAACAATGATTAGATTTATTCAATTAATAACTAGATTATACAAAGTTTTTTGCAAAAAGATGATTGGAGAATTTGTGGAAAACTTGTAAATAACAATTAGGGTTTCTTTTTGGCTTTTGTAGTGTTTTGGATGCTGCAAATTAGGTTATCTTCTGTTGTTCTAATCCTTCTTGGTTGTATTAAAAAGCTGCCAATTTAATTGTTCTTTGTTGGGTATTGGAAGGAAATTACAACCTATTACATATGAATTGGAAAAGAAAGTGTGTATTATATTATCTCTTGATCATCATTGTTTCAATTTCTTTCTGTTCCAGAAGAATAACTTGGTGATTGGCGGGGATTCTACTAGTGGACAGGCATTGAGAAGTAGAAACTAACATGAAGTATGGTTTGCAACTTAGGGCACCGCCATCCCAACAAAAGAAGCAATTAACTAGGCCTCCTCTTCGTCCGGCTATCTTTTCTGACGATCATGATGAGGATGTTGATGGGGAAATTGCTCGTCAAGCTACCAAGAAGAAGGTTATCAGGGATGTAAGTAATTCCTTTAACAAATTAGGGTTCTTTATATTTCGTTTTTTTCTTCTTATTTAGGAAATTCATTATTGCTTTTGTGTTTCGTGTTTTAGGTTGAAGAGCAGCATAAGAAAGCCTTGGAAGAGGATCCCTCGGTTTTCGACTATGATGGGGTCTATGATCAAATGAAAGAAGCGACTGCCGCACCTGTCATACGAGACCGACAGAAGAAAGAGGTATGTTACTTTTTTCACTTTATTTTCATTATTGAATGTTTGATTAATCGCTTGTCCGTGTTCTTCCGTTCACCCTATAGGGTCCTGATTTGTCAGAGCATCCACAATGGTAGTTGCTTTGTGCTTTAAATGGCTTTTTTGCTCATATTATCTCCACTACTTGCTTTTGAATGGTGCTTCATGCATGTAATTAGACTCCAGAAATTTCCAAAAAGAAAAGTAATTATCTATGGTGTCTGAGAATTTTAGGTCTGGTTTGGTAGCTAGCCTGACATGAGCCCCACTTGATCGCCCAAATTTAGAAAAAGTGTCCCACCAAGTTTGGATCTGTCCAGTTGATATCCGAGTTACCAGACTGCCAGTCATTCGGTAGTTGAGTCAGGGCGACTGGTAAGTCAGCTTCGGGTGTTCTTTAGATTTTTGAAAATTCAGGAGATATGTGCTTACCGTGCCTTGAGGCTTCACATCACCTCATAAAAGAAAATCGACTTTGGGACTAGACAGTATCCATTAGCATTGATCTTCAAAATTTTTTAACAAGCATTTCATCTTTTGACAATTTTCAAACTTCTTGTTGCAGTCAAAATACATCCATACTCTGATGGCGAAAGCTAAAGAAAGAGAACGAGAGCATGAAGTAGTCTATGATAGGAAACTTGCAAAAGAAAGGAGCAAAGAGGATCATCTGTATGCGGATAAGGAAAAGTTTGTTACTAAGGCTTACAAGGAGAAGCTCGCTGAGCAGGCAAAATGGTTAGAAGAAGAAAGGTTAAGGGAACGTCGTGAGGAAAAAAACGATGTATGTATAATTTCCTTAGACTAAGATTCTTCTTCCTTTATACGAGTATCTTCTTTACAGAAATATTTCATTAATTGGTTCGTTATCATTTTTCTTTACAGGTTACTAAGAAAAGTGATATTAGTGAATTCTACTACAACCTTACAAAAAATGTTGCTTTTGGAGCTAAAACAGCCGAATCTAAACTCCCACTGAAAGAGGAAGAGAAGAAAGACATTCCCGACACCCCAAAAATAGATGTCCTTCCAATGACGAATGCACCTTCAAGCTCTCGAACATATGAAGATCGAGTTGAGCCTTCTGCACTCTCCGAGAAAAAAGTTGTTTCTCCAGACGTGAAGTCAGAACCGAGTACTAGTACGGTACAAGAAAGTATTGTTTCTGAACAACCAGTAGCTGATCAGCCAAAGCAAGACAACCATAAAAAAAGTGAAGATGCATTATCTGCAGCTAAAGAACGATTTCTTGCCCGTAAAAGAGCAAAACTACAATAGGGCAAGGTTGATTTTGTTATGTTCCATGTTTTACCACCTTCACAAATCTCAAAGTTGTCTGTAGCAAATTAGCTTGTTTCTGATGATAAAACATGTAAATGCTATGAACTTGAGTTCATTTACTTATTCCTTGAATCTAGAGAGTTTTCATAACTTTTGTTACTGAAAACCTATAAAAGATTGAATCTTATTGTGTGAATTTTTATCCTTGTGAAGTTTTTCTTCGTACTCTTCAAAAAAACAATTACTATCAGCAATCAGGTGAAGGATTGACAGAAAATGTGAAGGAGAGAAATGCTATATGGCCCGGGTTTACATGCTAACCTGAAAATAAGGAATTCAGTGCTTTTGAAATAATTTTCGAGAATGAAACCAAGTTACCTTTCACAGTGCATTTTTTGCTCTTAATGTAAACATTAACGAAGATACCTTTCACAGTGCATTTATTGCTCTTAATACAATACAACAGCAAGATCATTCGTCAATCAAATACATATATCCACCAAATCGAAATATGTAGTCTAGAAACTGAAAGATGTACACATAACATTTGTCTATCTATCGATTTTCTTTTATTATCATTTGCATTATGAAATTTGCTCCATTGAGCGATTTAAAATGTACAAACTTCATTTTTTTCATTGAGCGATTTAAAATGCATTCTATAGTCTTTCAACTTCTTTTGCATTTCTTTCACTATCTCACCATTTTTTCATCCAAAAAATACTATAGATAGAGTGTCGATCCACACCAACTATTATACCGACTGTTTCCTATGACTTTGAGACTATTCTCTCACCTTTCCATCTGCACAGTGATTTGCTCGAAAAAAACATCAACCAATTTACAACAGTTGAGTACGTACACGATGCATTATAAATAATTTATAAAACTATTAGAATGAAATCAAGAAAAGTTTAGTTTGTGTTAAGCTAATGTGGAAATGGTTTGGATTGTGTGATGTTTGTGATAACTGTCCTATAAGCTGTTAAGTACAATGTTTGTAGTGAGAAAGATAATTCTACATTCTCATCAAAAAAAAAAAAGATAATTCTACATATGCATTGACATTCGACAAAATGTATATCGACATGTGTATCACATTGTTCAGAAGTTAATATGGTTTGACTTTTGCTTGTAAGAAAAATTGTCAAGATGGCTCACATCTTAATCTTACGACTGAGATGTATCCTAGAAAAGATTGATATGTACAAATTTGTCAAAACATAAAAAAATGCATTTTGCTAGGTTGGTGTTCCTTGAGTACCAATGTGATTAGGTTTTCTTTTGATGTTCATAATTATTTGAATGAGTTCTAATGACTTGTTGAAGAATAGTTTATGAGAATTAGCGCTCCTCCCTTCCTTTCTCTTCTTTTTCATCTGAAATATAGAGTAAATCAAGACTTCCGTACTCCAACAAAATCAAGTATGTTGGTCACAAATAAAAAATGCAAAGTATTTTAAGCGTATGATTTCGTAGTAACCCTCATCTAAAATATAGAAGAAATTATCAACGTGTCTCAAACCTCTGACTTCTAAGGTGAAAGACTAAACCTCTTAACATTCTAACCAAGGGTTGTTGGCAATGATGCCTCTATGCCCCCCCCCCCCCCCCTCTCTCTCTCTCATCAAGAAAATTTATGATTCGGAAATGCAAACTATTAGTATAAGAGAACCGTAACAGATATCTTGGTTAAAGGGCCAAATTTTCTAGTTAGTAACAAATCAGGGACCGAAGTAGAATTAATCCTTTCTTGTGTTGCGTGAGTCTAACGTTATTTTTGGTCGTGCTTTTGACTCTTCGATGCTCGATTCATGACGACGGCGCACTTCATCGATTTTAGTCTTTAGTACCCACTCAAATCATGATTACCGTAAAGGACATCTCCGTCATCTCGGGGTCCCACACCTATAAGGCGTTAGACCCCATATGTTGACTCAGATTGATACCTGCTCATTTTTGTTGACTCCATTTCTTCTTCTTCTTTTCATATAGGACGAGTAATTCTCTTTCTTTCCTTATTAGGAAGAGAGATTTCTGGACAAACCCTAGAAATTAAACTCATAAGTATAATCCTCTTGAATCAATTTTACTTTCAGGTTTCTCATCTTTCTAATTTCTAATGCCACAGAAGAAGAAGATTCTTAATTAGGTCAATTATTGATTGCTTACTAACCACCCCCTTTTCATAATTTTAATCTTATTTGAGTTGTTGGTGAATTATGTTACTCAATAAGAACAAAATTGTTACTTTTAAGCTACCAATTCCTGATTCATACTCATAATTTTAACTCAATTTTGGTGGGTTTTTCTTCTTAATTGTGTATCAGATTCATCAACTACAAGTTGATTTTATTTTTGCTGTTATGTTGTCTGAATCTTGTGGTTCTAGCTTATTTCTCTCTCTACCAGATGATGTGTTTTCTGTTATATCATATTCTTTCTCCCCTAGAGATGTATGTTCTCTCAGTTTATGCTCTAAGAGTATCAAATCTCTGGTTGCTTCAGAGAAGATCTGGTTTACACAGTGTGAAAAATTAGGTCTTGTGAATTGTCAGGATCTTGTTGAATGGAGGAAAGGGGTTTCCTCTTATAAATCTCTTTGTAGGTTTCTTTTTAGTGTGAAACCCTTAATTGGCATCTGGGTTCATCAGAATCCTGAGCTTGGAAATGTTGTATATGTCATTCCTGGATTTCTATCTGTCGTTGGTTGTCGAATTTTGCCTCAAGAACTTGGTCCATTAGGGCTAGAAGATGGTCCTATTCTGTGGGCACCAGTTTTTGAGATTATGGGTGACTATGATGGTTCATCAGCTTTCTTCCTCCATGGACAAGAGAAGGATGGTGATTACATCTATCCTGGTTCTCTTAAACCAATTGACAGGGAATCCAATGTTCTCCTTCTTGAGGTTGAGCCAAGAAAGCAAAGTCATGGAGGTAAGTTGCTAGACGGTCCTAGTGTCGCCCATCCTCATTCAGATTGTGATTCTTTCAGACGGATTCGTAGGTCAGATAGTGGTAGTGGTCTTAGTAGGTCACTCAGGGTAGTTGGATCAAGCGACTCAATGGTTTCGTTTAGCCGTCTGGGGTTTGTAGATAGACGGAACTTACTTGAAATGGTTGTGGGTGAAGTGGGTTTGAAGGTCCCTGATTTAGCCCATGGCCCCCTATTTCCTCAACTGACTGAAGGTGGAGGGAGTGCCAAGAACGATTTGTCACTTTTATCAGAACGAAGGTTACTACTTCTGCGAATGCATAAGCAAGGTGGGATTAGGGGATGCACAGATTGGCAGGTGGCATCTAGGACGTCTTCTGATTCTACTCAATTAGTATCAGGCAAGCTTAAGAAAAGTCTTGATTCACCGAATAACTGCCGTGGATCTCCTTGCGAGAACAATGTTCTATTTCGCAATTCTAGTAAGAGAAGTGTTGCTGGTTATTTTAGGGATAGCCTAAAACAGATACTTGGTAGGTCTACTTCACTAAATGGGAAGCGAATAGTTTCAAGAAATGGTTCTTCAAGCACCTCAAATAAGCACGCACATCTTCATGAATTTCTCGGCTCATGTGACATGATAGGTCTTAGCTTACATGCGTCAAAGATGACGTTATCCACATACAGAGCTTGGCCAAATATGCACGATAATCGATATGCATTGTACAAATTGCCCACTAGAATACCAACAATTGATCATGAATACTCTGGTTTGTGGGGTGGAACCTTTGGGTGGCCTCCTGGGAGGCCTAATGAAGACAAGCCCGGAAAGGCCTTATTCTTTCTTTTACTCTCATATGAAGAATCCGCAGACCAACAGCTTCTAATTGCAACCAAAATATTAGAAGGTACCCATTATGTTCTTCATCCAAACGGCTCGGCTATGTTTATTGTCAAAATCAATGAGTTCTCTACGGATACATTTCCGTGGGATAAAGATGAAGAATCTCTAAACTTAGATGTAAAATATGCTTATAATGGTGAGGGTATTGCAAACGGCTATGGTTTTAGGTATCCTGGCTCGAAACCTGGTTCTTTATTTGTGATTGAAGATGGTCTTCTTGCATTTGTTTGGAAAGAATCAAGGGCTGTTTTGACCTTGCAAAGGATCAATCTACAAGAACTTTTGCAGAAAGGTGAAAGGGTTCCTGCTTTACCTCCAATTGTGAACTTCGCATATTTGACGAAATCTTATTCAAATATATTCACAGGCTTCTCCTCTACAAATTGTGCCGGCTCGCCGTGAGGTATCATTACAAACTCTAATGTCTCCTTTGGAGTTCCTTATGTGTTCCAATTGTTTAGGGGTACTTACCATCTATTAATATATACATATTATATATGTTATATGAAGTCTTTAGTTGCTTCTCTAGACTTTCTGAAGTCTCAAATGTGTAATCAAGAATTAACTTGAATGTATTTTCCTCGTATATAGATCGTTTAAGGTTCTTTATGTCAACCACTCTTGCTAACTTTCTAACTTGTTGTTTCCTTTCTGAGTCCTCGGCTTGTTATCTGGAGTGTCATGTAGGTGGATGCAATACTTTTTAGAACATACGAGTATAATAATTTATGTATATAAAGTACTAACTAGGAAATTATGCTAACTAGCACAGACCTTGACACCAATTATGTGATTCTAGTCAAGAATGAAATGCCATTATGAGTCTTGGCTCTTGAAATAAAGTTTTATCACTCATTGAGATTTTCAATGAAGTAGTTGGAAGGTTGGGGTTGGGGATCAGCGAGGTGCATATCCCTCCTATTCAAGTGGTATAACTTAGCCTAGTTTTTGCTCCCTCTTGCTTATGTATTTTATGTGACATACAGAAACGCTATGCTCTTATAATTCAACAAAACTCCAGTAATTCAAAGTTTGGGACATAAAAAATCAGAAAGGTAAAAGTAGAAAGTCAAAAGTAACTTAAGGCCAAAAAGAAAACTAAGACACTTATGGGGCCAAAATGAACTGCAGAGACTTGTGAAGCCAAAATGGCAAGTTTGTCACAAAATAGACCAAGTCACTAGAGACCAAATTCACTCAAGGAGGATGAGATCAAAGGGATGTTATACCATTGGAGCATAAGAATGAAGTCTGTGATGTCAGTGTCGTTTTATGATTTTGTTTTCAATTGGGAAAATAGTATAATGTAACATAAACCCTAGGCTCTATGTATGTTAGCTGGCCTATCCACCTCCTGTTCTATTACTGATTCAAATGATTAAAAAAAAAAAAACTATAGACCAATTCACAATAAACCAAGTCACTATAAATTCACAATAAACCAAGTCAGTATAGACCAATTCTCCAAAAACTAGACCATTTAACTGATGGTTACCTGGTCGTCTTTGTTGACTCCAATTCTTTTCATCTTCTTCCAGCATAGTTCTCCTTTTTCCCTCTTCCAAAAAGAAAAAATATGAACAAACCCTTGAAAGGATTTCTATTTTATATCATAATTCTCTCTCTTCCACTCTATAGATGGCGAGGTTGTTCATTTTGAGATAGGACGGATAACTATATATCTCTTCAATCAATTTAATTCTGAAGTTGTGATCTTCTGATTTCTTATGTCACAGAAGAATCTTAATTACGCTAGTTATTGAAGACTTGCTAACCCCCTTATCACGGTTTTAATCTTCTTTGAGTTGTTAATGGATGATGTTACTCAATAAAAACAAAATTCGTACTTCTGAGCTACCAATTCCTGCCTCTTGTTAATATCGTGAACTCAATTTTGTTTGGTTCCTCCTTAATTTTGTATTTGATTGATCAACCCTGAGTTGCTCTTATTTTTGCCTGTTATGTTCACTGAATCCTGTGGTTCTAGCTTATTTCTCTCTTTACCAGATGATGTATTTTCTGTTTTATCTTATTCTTTCTCTCCTAGAGATGTATGTTGTCTCAGTTTATGTTGCAAGAGTATCAACAAAGCTCTGGTTGCCTCGGAGAAGATTTGGTTTACACAGTGTGAAAAGTTAGGTCTTGTGAATTCTCAGGATCTTTTTGAATGGAGGAAAGGGGTTTCCTCTAGCAAATCACTTTGCAGGTTTCTTTTTAATGTGAAACCCTTAACGGGCATCTGGGTTCATCGGAACCCAGAACTTGGCAATGTTGTTTATGTTATGCCTGGATTTTTATCTGTCGTCGGTTGCCGGATTTTGCCACAAGAACTTGGTCCTTTAGGGCTTGAAGATGGAGGTCTTCTGTGGGCACCAGTTTTTGAGATCATGGCTGATTCGGATGGTTCATTGGCTTTCTTCCTTCATGGACAAGAGAAGGATGGTGATTACATGTACCCTGGGTCTATTAAGCTTATTGATAGAACATCAAATGTTCTCCTTCTTGAGGTTGAGCCGAGAAACCAAAGTCATGGAGGTAATTTGCTAGATGGTGTGAGCCTTGTGCATCCTCATTCAGACCGGGAATCTTGTAGACGCATTCGTAGGTCAGACAGTGATAGTAGTAGTCTTTGTAGGTCACAGTGGGTAGTTGGATCAAGTGACTCACTTGTTCCGTTTAGTCGTTTGGAGTTTGAAGATAGACGGAACTTACTTGAACTTGTTGTTGCTGAAGTCGGTATGAAGGTCCCTGATTTAGCTCGCGGTCCTCTATTTCCTCGGGTGATTGATGCTGGCGGGAGTTTTAAGAACGATTTGTCGCTTCTATCAGAGCGAAGAATACTACTTCTACAAATGCATAAGCAATGTCAGAGATATACTAATTGGCAGGTAACATCCACGACTTCTTCCGATTCTACTCAATTAGTATTAGGCGAACTTAAGAAAAGTCTCGATCGCCCGAGTGGATCTCTTAGCGAGAATAATGTTCATTTTCGCAATTCGAGTAAGAGAACTGTTGCTGGTTATTTTAAGCATAGCCTAAAAGAGATACTTGGTAGGTTTAAGCGAGTAACTTCAAGAGATAGTACATCAAGTACCGAATATAAGCATGCACGTCTTGATGAATTTCTCGGCTCATCTAACATGCTAGGTCTCAGCTTACATGCCTTGACGACGGAGTTTTCTTTTTACAGAGCTTGGCCGCACCTGCATAATGATGATCGACATGTATTATACAAATTGCCCACAAGAATACCAACAATTGGTCACGAATATGCTGGTTTATGGGGTGGAACCTTTGGCTGGCCACCTGGAAGGCCTAATGAGGACAAAGCCTTGTTCTTTGTTTTACTTTCGTACGAAGAATCCGAGGGCCAAGAGCTTCTCACTGCAACAAAAATATTAGAAGGTACCCGTTCTGCTCAACGTCCAAATGGTTCGGCAATGTTTACTGTTAATATCAACGAGTTCTCCTCCGATACATTTCCGCAGGACAAGTATTTTCTAAATTTAGACGTCAAATGTGCTTATAATGGTGAGGGTATTGCAGATGGCTATGGTTTTAGGTATCCTGGCTCAAAACCTGGTTCGTTATTTGTGATGGAGGATGGTTTTCTTGCATTTGTTTGGGAAGAATCCAGGGATGTTATTACCTTAGAAAGGATCAATCTACAAGAGCTCTTAAGGAAAGGTGAAAGGGTTCCTTGTTTGCCTCCCATCGTGAACTTCACCTATTTATCGAGATCTTATACGAATATATTTGCTACCTTCTGGGCAAATTCGGTCGACTCACCGTAAGGTTTGGTACAAAATACAGTATCTCCTTTGGTGTGCCGAACTTCCTTGTGTGGTTCCAATTGTTTACCTTACCATCTATATATATATATATATATATATATACATACTTATGCGCGTTTGTGTGTTTCTGTGAAGTCTTTAGTTGTTTGTTCACACATTCAGAATCCTAAAAACTTGAGTATATCAGCCTATATAGATTGTTTAAAGTGCATTGTTTTAGCTTGTTGTTCATAAAAAAAGCTTGTTGTTTGGCGTGTCTTGAACAAATATCGATTGACTCCAATTATGAGATTCTAGTCCGGAATGAAACACCATTACGACTTTTGGGTCTCGTGATGACCTAAACAATATATTGCACCTTTTGGCCTTGTGATGATGTCCTAAACAATTACGTTGTTGGTTACTAGATCACAAATATTTTCTTTTTGGGTGACATGGAGCGCATATGGTTTTTAATACCATGTTAAGTTTGTAACCATTAAACTGAAATTCAATTAGCAATGAGTGGACAAGACTTAGACATTATATTCTTGGTTATTAAATCACTTTTCCTCCGGTAAGACTATTCTCTTAGCCTAAAATCCGACGTTGACCGTTAGTTGTTAGGTCATTGTTTTCAGTTTCACACAAGCACTGGACTTGAAACATGAGAGGAAGACCAAGTGATGTTTTAATTTAACGACGAAATGTTTGTCTGAGACGGGCCAAAAGGACATAGGTTACATCCGTCCAAGTTAAACTAATAATTAAAGAGGCCTGAAGACTGACAACAAAGAGCCTAAAGTTCGACAACATCTACTTTATTTAGTGCCTAAATTACTTGGCATAAATCTTGGTGATAAACTGTTCCTTCCGAGACTCGATCCTAAGACCTCATGGGCATAAGAGGATTGCCCTACCACTACACCAAAGGTTCAATATTCATTTGACCTTACTCATCAAGTATATACAAATTTATGTATTTACAGTAACATATCCAACCTAGCCTCCTCCTATCATAACTTGTCTGTCGGTTTTGTTAGTTGTGGCTGGTGTGTCTCTTGTCCACTCGAGTCACACTCTATCCTTCTCACTTAGGTTTGTTAAGATGAGAGGAGAGTTAGTTATTTTTCTGTTTTTGGTGGTTATGATTTCTCTTTAAATACGAATGTAATAGTTAGAAAATCATTAATGAAAAGGGATTTCGACTAATCTGGCGTCTCTTGTAGGTGGATGCATATACTGTTTAGAATATACGAGTATAATACTTTATGTATATAAAGTATTAACTATTAACTAGGAAATTATGCTAACTAGCACAGAACTTGACTCCAGTTATGTGATTCTAGTCTAGAATGAAATTCCATTATGAGTTTTGACTCTTGAAGTTAAGTTTTATCTTCACTCATTGAGATTTTCAATGAAGTAGTTGGACGGTTGGGTTGGGGATCAGCAAGGTGCATATCCCCTTCTATTCAAGTTGGTATAACTTAGCCTAGTTTTTGCTTCCTCTTGCTTATGTATTTTATGTGACATACAGAAACACTAAGCTCTTATAATTCAACAAAACTCCAGTAATTCACAAGTTTGGGACATAACAACTAACTTAAGGGTTCAGTCTGGGATTGACTTATGTAGATTGGGCGATCCCAACTGCTTAAGATGCAGTTTTCATTTTGAGTTTCATATAAGCAGAATATTAACTGAGTTTTCTTTTGCTCAGTTAGAATTGAGAAATAGTTGTGATTTTAAGTTTTTTCTAGTTCCAGGGGTTCCAGATTCCAGTTCATTGGATTAGTCTAAGTTCTGGTGCTCATCATTAGCAAATGCACATTATGTATTGAGAAACTGCTTTTAGTAGTCTCTCTGGTGGCGAATGAAGGTTAGTTCGATATTTTCAGTTTAATTTTTGTGAAATGTTGTTCTCTGAAAGAAAACTGAACCAAAATTATGTAACCAGAACCCATTTGGTTAGGATAAAATCAAGTGATGTGTTAGTATATGTTCCTTTGTGAATTGTGATGCTCTCAAAGAACACAGGTTAGGTTCACGGCCAATATTTGTTTGGCTTTTACTCATCCATTCAGAGAGACTTATGTATTTACAATAAAAATTCAAATAGAGACACACACACACATGCGCTCACATGCCCACGCTCACACGCACGCACGCACGCACACGCACGCATACACGGCCACATATCTATATATGTAGTCTTAAAGTGAGAGGGAATAGGAGAGAAGAAAGAAGACAAAAAGTAACGAGAAAATCAGAACGGTAAAAGTAGAAAGTCAAAACTAACTTAAGGCCAAAAAGAAAACTAAGACACTTGTGGGGCCGAAATGAACTGCACAGACTTGTGAAGCCAAAACTAAGTTTGTCACAAATAGACCAAGTCACTAGAGACCAATTCACTCAAGGAGGATGAGATCAATGGGATGTTATACGATTGGAGCATAAGAATGATGTCTGGTGATGTCAGTGTCGTTTTATGATTTTGTTTTCAATTGGGAGAATATTATAATGTAACATAAACCCTAGGCTCTATGTATCTTCGGTGGCCTATCCACCTATTCTATTATTGATTCAAATGATTCAAAAAAAAAACTATAGACCAATTCACAATAGACCAAGTCACTATTAGTTCACAATAAACCAAGTCACTATGGACCAATTCTCCAAAAACTAGGCTCAATCAAAACAAAATTCGTACTTCTGAGCTACCAATTCCTGGCTCTTATTAATATCGTGAACTCAATTTTGTTTGGTTCCTCCTTAATTTTGTATTTTGATTAATCAACCCAGAGTTGCTCTTATTTTTGCCTGTAATGTTGTCTGAATCCTGTGGTTCTAGCTTATTTCTCTCTTTACCAGATGATGTATTCTCTGTTTTATCTTATTCTTTCTCTCCTAGAGATGTATGTTGTCTCAGTTTATGTTGCAAGAGTATCAACAAAGCTCTGGTTGCCTCAGAGAAGATTTGGTTTACACAGTGTGAAAAATTAGGTCTTGTGAATTCTCAGGATCTTTTTGAATGGAGGAAAGGGGTTTCCTCTAGCAAATCACTTTGCAGGTTTCTTTTTAATGTGAAACCCTTAACTGGCATCTGGGTTCATCAGAATCCAGAACTTGGCAATGTTGTTTATGTTATGCCTGGATTTTTATCTGTCGTCGGTTGCCGGATTTTGCCACAAGAACTTGGTCCTTTAGGGCTGGAAGATGGAGCTCTTCTGTGGGCACCAGTTTTTGAGATCATGGCTGATTTGGATGGTTCATTGGTTTTCTTCCTTCATGGACAAGAGAAGGACGGTGACTACATGTATCCTGGTTCTGTTAAGCTTATTGACAGGGCATCAAATGTTCTCCTTCTTGAGGTTGAGCCGAGAACGGAAAGTCATGAAGGTAAGTTGCTAGATGGTCCGAGCCTTTTGCATTTTCATTCAGACCAAGAATCTTTTAGAGGGATTCGTAGGGCAGATGGTGATAGTAGTCTTAGTAGGTCACAGCTGGTAGTTGGATCAAGTGACTCACTTGTTCCGTTTAGTCGTTTGGGGTATGAAGACAGACGGAACTTACTTGAACTTGTTCTGGCTGAAGTGGGTATGAAGGTCCCTGATTTAGCTCGTGGTCCTCTATTTCCTCGGGTGATTGAAGCTGGCGGGAGTTTCAAGAACGACTTGTCGCTTCTATCAGAGCGAAGATTACTACTTCTACGAATGCATAAGCAAGGTCGGACTAGGGGATTTGCAAATTGGCAGGTAACGCCCACGGCTTACTCCGATTCTACTGAATTAGTATCAGGCAAACTTGAGAAAAGTCTTGATGGCCCGAATGGATCTCTTAGCGAGAATAATGTTCATTTTCGCAATTCAAGTAATAGAAGTGTTGCTGGTCATTTTAAGGATAGCCTAAAAGAGATACTTGGCAGGTCTAAGCGACTGATTTCAAGAGATGGTACATCAAGTACCGAAATTAAGCATGCACATCCTGATGAATTTCTCAGCTCATCTACCAAGATAGGTCTCAGACTACATGCCTTGACGACGGAGTTTTCTACTTACAGAGCTTGGCCGGACATGTGTGATAATAATCAACATGTATTATACAAATTGCCCACAAGAATACCAACAATTGGTCATGAATATGCTGGTTTATGGGGTGGGACCTTTGGCTGGCCTCCTGGGTCGCCTAATAAGGATGAAGCCTTGTTCTTTCTTTTACTCTCGTATGAAGAATCCGAGGGCCAAGAGCTTCTCACCGCAACAAAAATATTAGAAGGTACCGATTATGCTCAACATCCAAATGGCTCCCCAATGTTTATTGTTAATATCAACAAGTTTTCCTCGGATACATTTCCGCGGGACAAATATTCTCCAAATTTAGACGTTAAATGTGCTTATAATGGTTCGGGTATTGCAAATGGCTATGGTTTTAGGTATCCAGGCTCAAAACCTGGTTCGTTATTTGTTATGGAAGATGGTTTTCTTGCATTTGTTTGGAAAGAATCTCGGGATGTTTTTACCTTACAAAGGATCAATCTAGAAGAACTCTTACGTAAAGGTGAAAGGGTTCCTTGTTTGCCTCCAATTCTGAACTTCGCCTATTTATCGAGATGTTATACGAATATATTCGCTATCTTCCACACAAATTCTGCCGACTCACCTTAATGTTATGTACGAAATGAACATCTCCTTTTGTGTGCCGAACCTCCTTGCGTGGTTCCAATTGTTTACCCTTCCATCTATTTTCATATACTAGGGTATATCCCGTGCCTTAGAGCACGAACCATTGTACAAGTCAAATTCGTAGACTTTTCATATTTATTATTGCTATATTGTGGATACCCTAATTTTTTGGTATTTTACTTATTGTTTATTTTCTTTTGTTTCCTTTTTTTAAATTAGTTATTATTTTATCGAGAGATATTTCAATTTCTTTTTATAACTCTTGCAACATCTTATGTTTCTTTTTTTAATTAAATTAGTTATTTTATTCCTAAGAAAGACATAGTAATCTTTTTTAAATAAGTTATTTTATCTATATTTTAAATTGGGAGGGCTTTTAGGCAATATCATTTATTAAAAAAAATGTTTGTCCAAGTCATCGTTTGTCCCTTTTGTTTTATTATATAGATTCGTATTCTCGTGCCCTAGGCCACAGACAGTTGTATCAATCAAATGTGACGGAATTTTATTGTTATATTCCGGTACCCTCATTTCTTTGTATTATTTCTTTTGTTTCCTTTTCCTTATATTAGTTATTATTTTATTGAGAGAGAGATTTTAATTTCTTTTTTTAACTCTTAAACTTTTTTTTTCTTAAATTAGTTATTTTATTTCTAATAAGGATACAGTTATTATTTTTTAAATAGGTAACTTTATCTCTACGAAGGACTATATTTCAAATTTTGATAAGGACTTCTGGACAATGTCTTTTATTAAAAAAAGGTGTTTGTCCCAGTCAGCGTTTTCCCTTCTGTTTTATTATATAGACTAGGGTATATCCCGTGTCCTAGGGCACGGACACTTGTATCAATCAAATGTTACGAAATTTAATTGAGGGAGAGAAATTTTTATTAGTTATTATTTTTTTGTGTTACTTTTTTGTTTCTTTTCTCTTAAATTAGTTATTATTTTTTTTTGGTTAACGGAGGCTACTTAGTTATTATTCTATTGAGAGAGAGAAAGATTTCAATTTCTTTTTTTAACCCTTGAAATTTATTTTGTTTCTTTATTTCTTAAATTAGTTATTTTATTTCTAAGAAGGAAACGATTAATGTTTTTTAAATAGGTAACTTTATTTCTAAAGAATGACTATTTTAAATTTTGAGAAGGGCTTCTAGACAATATGTTTTATTAAAAAAGGATGTTTGTCCTAGTCATCGTTTTCCCTTCTGTTTTATTATATAGATTAGGTATAACCCGTGCCTCCGGCACGGGTGCCTCCGGCACGGGTGCCTCCTCTAAGCATTATATACGTTATGAAGTTGTTGACCACCTAAATCAAAATGCACGACCTTTTGTCTGCAAAAATATATCTAGTCTTATCACAACCATTTGGTCCCTTTTAACAGATATGAAGCAAATTGTGGAGTAAAAATATATTAAAATTTACTGAAAACTTATATTTAGTTTCGACTGGTTTACAATTTCATAAATAATTTGTACCAAAATCACTATCACCTATTTTAACACAGAGCAAATAAGAAATTTGTGTACTTCTGAAAATAAGTCTGGATTGACTGAAGATTTTTCTCCAAACAATTAGAACTCACACAACATGAAGTTTCTGAAATGCACAACAAAATCGTTGACATTATAACCAATTCAATTTGAACTAACTTAGAGTCGCCTGAAATAATTGGACCAACCTGAATATCAAGCATACACGAGACAAAATTAAACAAAAATGAAAAACTTGAACACGTTCAATGTGAGAAACAAAAATGAAAGAAACCCGGACTCATCAACAACAAATTAAACTGAAATAACTTTGGAGAAACAGATTACTAAGCTCAATAGTTTCGTTGTTATCATACTTAGTAGATCTTTTCTTTAACACAAACTAACCGAACTAAATATTTGTGAATGCAAATCTAGGAAAATATTTGTAAACTACAATTCTATAACTACAACGAATCTAGATCATACCAAACCAAATTCGTTACAATTCACATAGAAACAAATATGACAAAAATAAAATGAACCACTTTATCACAAGATCACTCAAACTAACACATTATTAAATTCAAAATTATTAAAATAAACTTACAATATCAGACCCATTACATTGAACCGAGGTGAAGGCTTGTGCCCTGAAGTTTACAAAACCATCCAACCATCAAAATTGAAAAATTATTTACTTTCTTCCCAGTTTTTAAAACTTGGCATCTGTAAGCATGAGACTTGACTTTTTATATGAGCAGTTGTTTCTCCTTACACAATAAAGAGGCTATTAGGCAAGTAGAAGAACAATTTATCATCGATTAGGTTGATTTTTAGAGAGATAAATTACAATTTTTTTGATATTTCTAATCGAACATCGTTCATAATCATTTCAATCCACACTTGATGAACAAAAGATCATGAAAATGAAAAGGATAATCGAAATCTGAACATTGCCATCCTGTTTTCATACACTTCCGAGAAAATCAAAATATTAATTTTCCTTTAATAGAAATTATACACTCTCAAAACCAAAATTAAAATCACAATATAGATTAGGAACAATTTCATTGCCACAGACCTACAGAAACGAGAAATTCAAAATGAAACGAAAACAGATATTTCATGACAATAAATGAAAATCCATTGAAACCAAGCGTATAGAATAAGAACAATTTCATTACAACACCTATAGAAAAGATAAAAAACAAAATGAGACGAAACAAATATTTCAGGACTACAAATGAAAATCCATTGAAACCAAGCCTATAGAAACCATTTGCTTTGCAATTTTTGCATGAGTTTGATTTATTGTCTATTTGAGTTATCATAGAGATGGGGTATTAATTCTTTAATGACAACAATTAATTGGAGTGGATTTAATTTGGCGGGTTTTTTTTTTAATCATAGAGATGTTTGATTAAGGTTTTAGTGAGGGAGAGATGGATCCAATGGTCGTGATTTGTGCTAATCTGAGACAGACGTCTGAATTTATCATTTTGTTTGCCTCTGTCAACGCTCTTCAATCTGCTTGAATCAAATTCAAATATGAAAAATTTTCACAAATAGATATTTAAATTGATTCGAAAGAGTTGAAAAAAATGTAGTACAATAAACTACGAAAAATTAAAAGCTTAAGAATTCAGAAAATTATAGAGATTAAGTCTACAAAAATTACTGATTCCATTTACAAATATGTTGTATCTTTGGAGAGTGGTTTTTTCTTTGAAATGTACATGTTATATCTTTGGAGAGTGGTTTTTTTTTACTACAACATGTCAGATTACTAATGAATGACAGATTTTGAAGGCGAAGTGTTAGAGAAGAGAGAAGAGATGTAACAATTGATTTGATCGCAACTTAAGTTCCACCCATTGAAAAAAAAAATTCAAAGCTCTTTCTGGTTAATTAGCATTACAGCATTACCATATTCCTTGACAATAAAACACCCGTTGATATTTTGCAAAACTTTTCCTGATCAATAACCATTACCATTGCACATTCGTTGGCAATAAAACACCCATTAATAGAAGTTAATGGGTTATAGTGTTGGATATAACGCGTTCATCCAGCACGGACACTCATATTGAGCATTTTAAGCGTTCGAGCACGGGCACACCCTCTTGAAAATTTTCATCTGCAATTTTCAATCGAAAAATCACAATAGATCAAGAAGTTCTCTAATTGGCTAACATAAAGCGACAATAGAACCTCATGTAAAGTAGAAGTAGAGATGGAGGGATCCCCCAGTATTGCATCTCAGTGAACCGTGCACCGAGCACAGTGAATTAAATAATACACATTATCTGAAAAGATAAGCTTTTGTGTTTTAATAATTGAAAAACGTAGCTGGAACCACTCTAGGAATGAAAAATTATATATGAGATCATGTTCATCCTTTGAAGAAATTGATTATCTAACAAATGTGTACCAAATCTCTATATCCAAAACAGAAAAACGATTTGTTCATTTTCTCAGGTAATCTAACATAACAACTAAGAGGAGTCTTCTGAACTGAAGAGCATATACTATAAATCTTAAAAAGGCCTATTTCTCAATTAGGGGACTCCAAATTGAAAGGTTGATGAAAACCAAACTTAAATGGAAAGTGTCATACCTGAAAAGATGGGTGGAGTCAATGGCGCATCTTTTTCCTGTTGTGAAGAAACATGTCTTACAAAAAAATTGAAAATGGATTAAATCGTATGCATTATCTAATAAATGTCTACCAAATCTCTATATCTAAAATAGAAAAACGATTTGTTCATTTTGTCAGATAAATCCTGAAAAGACCTATTCCCCAATTATGAAGGGGACTCCAAATTGAAAAGTTTGATGAAGACCAAATTTAAATGGAAAATATCATACCTGAAAAGATGTTTAGAGTCAATGTCTCATCTTTTTCCTGTTGTGAAGAAATCTGTCTTACAAAAAAATTGAAAAAATTTCAAATAGATTAAATCATACGCTAGAACAAAATTTAGATATAGAAGTTACTTGCAAAGACGAAGATGATAAGGATGAAAGATAGAGAAGGGTTTGATGAAGATAAAAAGAGAGCAACTATATAAAATTAAAGGTGAAACATCACACACTAATGAGAGGATTAATAAGGTAATTCAAGAACTGAAGATTGAGAAGGGAGAAAGGCGTTTGGATTTTGGGAGATGAAGGAGTTATAATCTAACAACGTGATTAGAAATTCATTACTAATAAACCACCATTTATTCACTTCATTAACATTGTGATTAGCACTCAAAATAGGGAAGCGAGAAATGTGCGTATGGATTTTGGGGGAGATGGAGAGAGATGGGGTTACAAAGTAGCACAAAATTTAGATATGGAAGTTACTTGCAATAATCACCATTTAATATTCATGAATTCTAATTTTATTCACATCAATAACGTTATTAGCAATTCATCACCAATAAACCACCATTTATTCACATCAAAAACATTTTCATGAGCAATAATCACCATTTAATATTCGTGAACTCTAAATTTGATCAAGAGGCTAGTAGATGGATCTAATGGTTAAGCATTTGTGTTGATCCGGGACAGACGGCTGGATTTATCTCCAATGTTTGTCCCAGTCAGCACTTTTCAACCTGTTTTATATAATAGATATGAGTGTTTGTGCGTGTGTGTGAAATCTTTAGTTGCTTCTTTACACTTTTCGAGTCCTTAAAACTTGATTATATCAGCCTATATAGATAAAAGTGCATTGTTCCAATCAATCGTGTGAGATGTGCAATCATCTTTCTAGTTTCAAACTTTCAAGTTTCAATGTACAAACTTTTTGTTTTCTTAACTGATTTTTGAGCTTTTCTTTTTTTTTGATGAAATTAGGCAGTTGCCTTATTTTATTAATTGAGTCGAAGAGTCTAAGCGAGCCTTATTAATAGCCACTTGACCTAAAATACAAATATGAGATTGAGTTAACTCCTCGTTGGATACGTGATTCAAATTAAAAATAGATTGCGCTAAAAAGTGTGCAACTTTATTTGCTTCTCTTAAACAATGTGTGAAGATTTTGTTTTGTAGATGTAGCGCTTCCTTCTTGATCTCCATTACAAATGGCCTAATCTTCCACGACATTTTTCTTTTGATTTGCAAGCTTCAATAATAGTTCGAGCATCACCCTCCACTAAGAAATGGTACTGATGTAAATTTGATACTATTTTCATTGCTAGTCTAGCAGCTTTTGTTTCGGCTTCCATCGCTGATGAAGCTATAGTTAACTTTGTCGAAGCCACCACGAACTCACCCTTTGCATTTCTACAAACTGCGGCTAGGGCTGCTTTTCCATTTTTATAAGCCGCGTCAAAGTTTATTTTTAATTTTTCTGTTGGTGGCTGTAGCCAATATCGAATAGACTCCCTTCGATTTTCTTCTTTATCGGGATCTGATTCTTTCTTTGCTTTTAAGTATTCCTGAGAAGTGTATAGAGCACTTTGTATAATTGCATAACTATCCGGCATCACCCCGTCAAATATACACTTGTTCCTTGCTTTCCACAACTTCCATAACACATATAATCTTACCGCCATAGTTTCTTCTCCTTCTTCTCCCTCGAACTGCCTGCATATTATATTTCTAATTTGAGTGTCACCTTTTAATCTTTGATATGATCGATGTCCTCCTCCTCCATATTACGAATTGAGCAAGTTGTCGAAACTTGATAGTTAAATCAGAGAGCTCTTTTTTTTCGTTGGGACGGCATCATTTAATAACCTCCATATAAAAACTTCACTCGAGGGATCACATCCACTTTAGTCCAGATTTTTCTCTAACACATATTATTTGGTAATTCCATATGTTGTGACGAAGATGGTATACTTTTTAGCAGGGAATTGTACATGGATTTTGAAGTACTCCCTTCTCTGTAAACACCCATATTAGTTTATCATTGATGTCCCTGTTTCCCAAAGGTATTTGAATACTCGATTGAGCCGATAAAGTATCAAAGGTTTTCTCAACGAGATCTTTGTTCCACGATCCATTAATATCGAATAAGTCTCAAACTAGAAATTGGTTATGTGGTTCATCTATTTCTTCCTTTTTTTTCTGGTTTGAATCCTCGTAAAGTCGATATCCATGGGTCGTCCCATATTCGAATAGTTTCACCATTACCAACTGAAAAGCATAGTCCCTCTTTTAAGGTGCCTCTCATCTCCAACATACTTCTCTATATTGGAGTACATGCAACCTTCTGTTCATGTTCCCATAAATTCATATTCTTCATATATTTGGCTCTCAATATTTTCACCCACAGAGCATCCGGTTCCGGTATGAATCTCCATACCAACTTGCCCACCAAAGCTTGATTTACTAGCCCCATATTCCGAATACCTAAACCACCACCTTTTTGACTTGCTTGTAATTTTTTCCATCCCAAATAGTGCATTTTTGGTTTCTCCGTGTCATGTCCCCACCAAAAAAATTTCTTTGGATTCTTTCAATCATGTCAATAATCCCTTTAGGTACTATATTAGTAGATAAGAAGTAGGAATTGACGATAACTCGCTTTTCAAAAGAGTTGTTCTTCCCGCATGAGAAAGTGTACTTCTTTTCATCTCTTACTCCAAGTATATGCATAACATTCACCCTTCTTTCCTTCAGTAATTTGGCACTAAAGTGGATTGAAGATTTGTTGTAGTTTTTTTTTTTGTTGAAAGGGAAGATTTGTTGTAGTTGATAAGTTGTCCAGAACATTTAACATAAGTATCTAGGATCACCTTTATTTTCATTACATTATCTTCACTTGCTTTACCAAAGAAGAAGTGATCATCGGCAAACATTAGATGATTTATGCAAGGGGCATAACTGTTGATTCTAAGCTCACTAAACAAGCCATTTGCTTCCGCCTGATATACTAATTTTGTAAGCGTCTCTGAGCATAATATAAATAAGTACGAACTCAACGGACATCCTTGTCTTAGCCCCCTTTCACTTTATAAGAATCCCTTAAGACGACCATTTATTAATAATGAGAAAGAGGCAGTTGAAACGCAACTCATAATTAACAAGTGGGTGTTACCAATAATACCATATCGCTTTAGCACTTCACTCAAAAATTTCCACTCTACTCGGTCATAAGCCTTTGCCATATCAACCTTTAGAGCAAATGCTCCATCTTTCGCTCTTGTTTGAGTAAGTGAATGGAAAATCTCTTGGGCAATGATGATATTGTCTGAAATCTGACGTCCCGGAACAAAAGCATTCTGAGCTGAAGAAATTAACCTTTCTGAAATTGGTCTGAACCTGTTAGTTAAAATCTTCGTACAATACGGTAAAGAATGTTGCATAGAGATATTGGCCTGAATGCAGCTGGAGTTTCTGGAGCCTGAACTTTAGGGATCAAAGCAATGAAAGTGTGATTTAAATTACCTGGTAATCGCCCTGTTGTAAAAATTTTCTGAATTTGATTTGTTACTTCTTCTCCAACAATTTACCAACACCTTTTATAAAATAACGCTGAGAAACCATCGGGTCCTGGTGATTTAGAAGAATTCATCTTCTTTAATGTATTCCAAATTTCTTCCTTTGTCGGTATCGAGCTAATCATCATGTTCTCTGAGTTAGATAGCGGTTGGCTTGATAACTCCAATGCTTCTGGAAATTCGCTCACTGGTTTCGATCTAGAAGCCCTATGAAAATGCTCAACAAATACATTTTTTATTTTATCCGGGTCTACCGTCCAACTATTATCAGGAAGCCTAATCATATGAATATTGTTTTTTCTTCTTCTAATAAGCATCGATAGATGAATAATTTTTGTATTGCGATCATGGTCCTAGGCTCAGATATTTTTTGCTCTTTGTTTCCAAAATTCCTCCTCTATTTTGTTCAATTTCTCGATTCAACTGTGCACTATAGTCTTCTGCCAATGCCTCCACTGATGGAGGTCGATTTTGTATGTCGAGTAACTTATGCTCTGCTTCTTGAATTTGTTTAAAGATCTGCCCAACTCTACACTTACTCCATTCTTTTAATTTCTTTGCCAATTGGGTAACTTTTGTAAGAACTCACCTCTCGAGTTCTCCCAACTTTCTTTCATAACTTCATCAAACTCCTCATGTACCGTCCAATGGGCTTCGAACCTAAATGGAATTCTGCCTTTAGCTTTCGGCTTCGATAAGGTCATTATGATGGGTGCATGGTCGCTATTAACTCTTGGTAAGTGTTTTACTGCAACATCTGGGAATCTGATTCTCCACTCTGGATCAACAAGTACCCTATCTAACCTCTCTCTGATATGGTGGTGAATATCTCTTCCATTAGCCCAAGTATAAGTGGGTCCGGAGTAACCTAGGTAAATCAAATTACAGTCCGTAATCATTTTCTTTCGGCCGCTTTATTATTTAACCGTGCACCTCCCCATTTTTCTTCACTATTCATAATGGCATTGAAGTCTCCCATAACACACCATGGTTCTTGGATTTGAGCACTAAAAGTCCTTATGGACTCCCAAAAAGTATCTCTTTCATTCGTACATGGTGGCCAGGCCATACACTGAAAGTAGGTTCCATGTATCTAGATTTCCTTTTTCTGTAATACTCGAATGTACGTGATTTTTTTGGACGATAAAAATATCAATTTGGACTTCATCGTCCCATAACAACCATAATCCTCCGCTCAACCCAATAGCCGGAACAATAAAATAATTTTTGTATAACAATTTGCGAATCCATATTTCTGACGAACCTTGTGATGATTTTGTTTCAGACAGAAAAATAATTGAAGGTTTCCCTGCCCGGAGGAATGAATTCAAGGACAGAATTGTCGGAGCATTCCCCGCTCCCCGACAATTCCAAATTTGTACTATCATTGAGTTAACGGCCTTATTGGGTTGGCCGCCTTCACCCTTTCACCATCAATATGTCCCATTACAAATTTTCTTTTCTTTCCCTCATCTATAAACTCTTCTTCTTCAGTGATACTCGGTTCTCAACCACGTTTTGTAGGTGTTTCAGTTGAAGTTTTCTTCTCCGTTTGTTGTTTATTAATTTCTCTTGCCATCTTCCTCCATGAGCCACGATTATTTACCTGCTTTATACGATCTCGTTTTCCTGTTCCCAGAGTTTTATCCACTTCTTGAGTCACACCCCAATTTACTTCTTCTAAAGCCATATTTAGACTCTAAGACTTGATTACATATGGAATATGTGGTTCCACCATATCAACTTGAGAATTTTGTACCTTCTGAAAGTATGGTAACGCCACTTTTAAAGGGTCTTCAGTTTCTTCCGAATTCATCTCGGGTAGCAGTACCAAGGACGACAAGAGGGTCTGCTTCTCTTGACCACCTTTACTAGGTACTTCAATTTGATTTATAATACTCCGTATCTCTTGGCACAATTCCTTGCGAATTGTGTTCTTTAACATGAGTGTGTTTGTCTAAATCTGAATTGGGTCGAAATGATAATTGGGGTTTGTCCACTTCAATTTCCATGGGGGTGTGCTCCTTTGTGTTATTATCGTGTACGACAACGTCTACTTGTAACAGTTCCGTAACGGGTTTGGCAAGTTCAACTCGTTTTTCCTTGTTTTGCTCCTCCACATCTATCAACTATTGGCAAATTAAACTCTTCTTATCGCCTTCTATGTGTTGCTGAGTTTTAGAAAGTACATTATTTTCGGCCTCTAGTTGAGCAGCTTGGATCTATTCTACATTATTCTCGTCAACATAGGATTCGTAAGTTATTATCTTCTTTCCTTTCATCACATCCTCATTGATATAATCGGAAACAATTTGATTTGAATTTGAATGTTGAGCCAACTTAGGAAACTTGCTAGAATTAGTTGATTCATTACTATCTTCTCGCGATTTTTGTGGATCTTTCCAATATCTTCTAGCCGGATTTCGACCACCACCATCTTCTCCGTTCACCCAGGATTTGTAATCTATTTAGTCGACTTCTAAACTCAACTTTCATCTCGTCTGAGAACTTCGGTATTAATAGTTGTTGTGCTTTTTGTTGTACCTCATCTTCTCATTTATCAGAGCTAGCTTCTCTTATTTTTGCTCTTATGATACAATCTGCCATTATATGACCAAGCTTACCACAGTAGTAACAACATCTTATCAACTTCTTATATTTAATTTTCAAGGTGCATTGACTCGAATTTGATAATTCTACCATAATATCTGCTTTCAGAGGTTTTGTAACATCTAATTAAACACACCCTGGTTCTGGCGTACTTTCCCCACTTCTTTTCTTCTTCTTCAAGAATTATTCGAGTTTCGCCGATCATATTACGAATTTTCTTTACCGCTTCTCTTGTAAGATAATCGATTGGTAATCCATGAATTTTGTATATGAAAATCTGTCTTTGTGAATTAATATTCAGTAGGTAGTTTGTTTCTCTCACATCTTTCATAAATGAGAAGTTCATCTTGAATGTACCAAGGACCACCTTCCTCTATCTTCTCTCTATTAGTTGTTAGTTCAAAGGTAATTAGATATGAGGTGCCATAAAACACTTTCAACCATAACTTCCCTAATGGCTTCCAAGATCTCACTAGAATCTCCTTCATTATGTTTACATTCATTGTCTTTCCAAATATTAATTTAAAAGCCAAGCTTCTTCTTCCTCATCGTCGGATGTTGCATCTTCCTAAGATAATTGTAGTTTTCTATCATCCTTCTTCCCCATCAGTTCTCCCATAAGAGATACCATTGTTTTATAATCCTTTTCCATAGTTTTGTTATCGCCTATTATGCAATCAAGTCTAGCCGATTTATCAATCCCAAGTAAAGATTTCCGGCAAGAAGGTAGACTTCTCAGAGAATCAGTTTTGAACTTGTTATTTAGCGGGTCTTGCACAAACATGGATCGACTTATTATGAGATTCTAGTCGGGAATGAAACACCACCATTACGACTTTTGGCTCTCGTGACGACCAAATAATATATTGCACACCTTTTGCCTCTTGTCATGATGACCTAAATAATATGTTGTTTGTTACTAGAGCACAAACATGTGTTCTTTTTTTGTGACATGGAGCACGTATGGTTTTTAAACCTACCACGTATAGGCCTAATTTTGATACCATGTTTAGTTTGTAATCATCAAACTGAAAACCAATTAGCAATGAGTGGAGAAAACTTAGACATTATATTCTTAGTTATTAAATCACCTTTTCTCCATGTTGGAATATTCTCACAATCTAAAATCCGATGTCGACCGCTACCTTTTAGTTTATTGTCTTCAGTTAAAAAAGAAATTGTTTTCAGTTTCACACAAGCACTAGCAATGGACTTGAAACATTAGAGGCATACCACGTAGACTTGTGGATCAAGATAAAATAAGTGATGTTTTAATTTAACGACGAAATGTTTATGTGATGCCCGGAAAGGGCACATTTACATATACAACCAATATTCATTTGACCTTACTCATCAAATGTATACAGATTTATGTATTTACAATAACATATTCAATATCTACTTTTCATAAAAAAAAATCAATATATATTATATGAAACAGAAGGAAAACGATGACTAGGACAAACATCCTTATTTAATTACGTATATTGTTTAGAAGCCCTTGAAAATATTATATGCACTTACTTTGAAATAAAATTACTTCTAAATTGGGTTAAGCTTTTTGGAATTGTCGTCCTCCTGTCACAAAAATACATTGGTAGTTACTAAATTTTGAAATTGACCATTGATTTATTAGGATGGAAAAGTCAATCTTTCCAATATATGGAACGAAATCCACAACTAGCATCCTCTTTTTCTTTTGTTGAACTTTTCTATCATTAATTGGAATAAACGTTATTACAATATTTATAAACTAAAATACAAGGAACATTATGCCACATTTTGCTTATATTTTTCTTTCTTGCCCATTTTGCTAGCTTGTCTGCATGCGAGTTGAGTTCTCTACTGGTGTATTTGAATTTAACTATATCAAATTCTCTTCTGATTTATCGAATTCTTCGGATATGGGTCAACGATTGCCAGTTGACAGAGTGTCTTTTGTCATGGATATGCTTGATGAGATTTAAGTTGTCACTTTCTATGATTATCGTCTTGTGATTTTGTTCTGTCGCCCAAAGTAGCCCATCCAAGATGGCTATTGCTTCACATATATTCTTCACTATTTTCCGCCCTCGATGATTTCACTTGAGCTGCTATGAATTTTGAATCTGCATTATGTGCAATTAAGCTAATTCCCGAATTGGATGTTACATTAGTGAAAGATGCATCAACATTAATTTTTATGAAAGGTACTGTTGGCGGTTGCCATTTCCCAGGAGGTTTTTGATTGATTTTCTCAGGTTTTTTGTTGGTTTTTGGAAATACTTTGATCATTCTGATGATCTTATCAAGATCATTTATCTCATGCTGGAAGCAGTGGGTACATCTCACTTTCCATAATATCCAAAGGATGCTAGCAAAGTGAATATCTTCATTAGTGTAACAAATTTGGTTATTGTCTTGCCACGAGAAGATCCAATCTGAGATCGATATAATGTTTTCAAATATTATATTAAAATTAAACCAAACATTTTTTGCCATAGCACAGTGTAAAAGTGCATGTTCAATTGTTTCGGTATTCATACAATTCGGGTAAGTGATGTTATTGTCAATGTATTTTCCTATTCTATCTCTCGCCGGAAGAGCTTTTGTACAGATTTTCTAGATGAAGATCTTTATTCTAGGAATAGTGGGAAAGGACCAGATGAAATTCCAGTTAGGCGAGTTAGCAGAGAGGATGATATTATTAGTGCTAATGTGTTGGTACATCGATTTAACTGTGAAGTTACCTGATTTGGTGAGCTTCCATTTGAGTTGATCTTTACCTTCGTTGTTCACCAGGAAAAATTCCATTTTTTGCCGTAGCTTGTTTTCATTTATTTAAGTTTCCCATTCCAAGCGCTTAGGACGAACAAAGTGGCCCACCGAATGAGCATCCTAACTTCTTGGAATGGGAAATTTCCCCCAAAAACAGGCTATTTAAACCTACTTATTTACAAAAATGCCAACTCAATTCTCTCTTTCTCAGACATTCTTTCGTTGGGAGTTGTAAATGACTTGTGATTTTGGTCACGTGTTTAAAATTCATTAACAACATTTATTTTTAATTTAGTTTTCTATAATTATATGATTACATTCTTGATGCATTGAATGGTATAATATGCTCTTAACATCGATATTAAACTCTAAAGGCGTACAAAAAAAAAACTCTAAAGGCGTACAAACGGCTCTAAAGACTATATATTCCATCTCCGTTGTGAATCAAACTTAGGATTCTTAAGATTTTTTAATAGATGCACCACCAACTGAGATTTAAGATAGATGCAACTTCTTTAGTATCTTATAAACATGATTCCATATAATGTAGTATTTTTATTTGTGGGATGCAAGTGATCCCGATGAGTTAGCTTCAAGAGTATGATTTCTATATGTATTCTTGCATAAATAACCAGTTAAAATTACTTAGAGAAATCCAAATTAAGTAAAATTTACTAGATTGGTATTGATGTTTTAGTTTGCCCTCAACATAAATCTTGGATTCGCCACTGCTAATAGAGTCACCCATGAACTGACTGTTTTGGTCTTGAACGAGCATTTGTATGGAGAATGAAAATCCACTAATATTCCCTCATGAATTATCTGTTATGTAACCTCATATTGTTACTGGAATTATAGTTTATGTTTCAAGAAAATAAATAAATAATATATAATTGTTTCTTCATGTGTCATTTTCCATGAGCCAACTAAAATGCAAGAATTATTTCATCAAAAAAAACTAAAATGCAAGAAAGAATGAAAGTCATTATCGGCCCGTGAATTTCTACCTCAACAGACAACCTTTTGGACAAACAAGGCTAATAATATATCATTTTTTGTTAAAGAAACCTCTAGAATAATGAAAAAAAACTCTTTAACTCAAACAGAAAATAAAATTTCAGTATTCTATATAAAAAAGTATTCATTATTTTGAAAAGTAGAAACAAAAAGGTGTGCATTTCGAACTTTCAAAAAGATTATGTTTTCAATCAAAGCAAATATCGGGCTCAGGCTCGTACCTGACTTGAAAAAATTTAGGTGATTTTTGGTCAAATCGATTATACATCTAAATGAGTGACATTGACTTTCACTAATTTATATGGTTGGTTAAGCATTCTTAATTGACTTGATATGAAATAGGCAAATATGAGTCATTCATTTTTAGGGTGGCCAATACGCGGACAACCAATTTTTCTATATGGACAACTATTTTATGTGGACAGCTAGAAAACTTAAAAGTTTTATATGGACAATGGTTCTTAAGGGGACATACCTCCATTATTTTTCGCTAATGTCCTCCAAAAATTAGATCTCTTATTTTAAGTCCTCACTCTTTTCTTCCATAAACCTTAAATTTTTTTCTTCTTCTACTTCTTCTTCATTACCAACAAATTTTTGGAGAGAGAAAATATCTATATACCTATCTAAATCTATCTAAGTCTCTCCTCAATAACAATTTTGGAGATTCATAAGTGTGACTGTGATGTGGAATGGATTCATAAACTCACTGTTGACATGGATCAAGAAGAAAAGGTGGGTGGTAATGATGATTAAGCACTTGAACTTTCATTCTATATGAACCAGTGGAAGGATCAAAGAAAGCATTTGACAAGCTTCAATTAATAAATCGTCATTTTCTTCCCCAAAATCTACCTTTTATAACATCTCATTTTCAAATCAATTCTAACTCATTCCCTGCATCTAGGGTTTGATAAGATATAGCTTTTAAAAGCTTATTTTCACTCAACAGAAAACATATAAAACAGAAATACTCTTACAACCCCAAGTCCTATATAGGGCAAAACAGAAGAAATGTTTGAGAGATACTCTTTAAATCCTACATGAACTACTCAGATTACTTCAAAATTATCTATTAAAGATTGAAAAATCGAGAAGAAGTTTGCAATTACTATATATGAACTACTCACATCTACTTCCATAGATGTTGATGGATTAAATTCTTCTCTCTACAATTATGAACCAAAAGACAAGACAGTGTTTCAAGGATTACTCCATGAAGAAGAAGAAGACAGTTTAGGTTTTCAATCTTTAACGATTATTTTTGTTAGTAGTCCACAAGTTACTAATTATTAGTATTTAAGACTTTATGGAGTTGTCCCCTTATTAAATCAAAGTCAACTAAGTCAAGCATAGTTGACTCGCATCGGTCCGAAAATAGTTGTCCATATATGAAAAACGGTTGTCCGCGTATTGGCCACCATTTTTAGGGTTATTTCCCAAATAGCCCCTAACTTTGTGACCAGCTTCCTGTCTGGCCCCCTACTTTAGCAAAAATACCCATATGCCCCCCTTTTTCAGTTATCTTTAACTTTCCGTTACTCTCTCCTCCATCTCGTTTCCTCTATCTCCCACATCATTGATCACACCACATCATCGTCTTCACCGACAGGGGTCGCCGGCCGGCCAAATTCCCGTCCGACGACCTTCAATTTTTTTTTTATTCTCTCTCTAATTTTTTTTATTTCCTCTCTCCTCTCTCTCTCTAAACTCCCTTCGCCGGAGGTCTGTCGAACAGACCATTGAAGGTCTGTTCGACATACCAGTGATTTGGACACAGGTGGAGCTCCTTTTATTGAATTTTCATCACTCTCAATTGAATTTTGTAACATTTGTTACAGTCATTCCGGCAGGTCCATCGTTTGCGGCGGATGAAGATACAAAAACTCCATTAGAAATAACACCATAAGAACCAATAGCAATTGGATCTAGATAATATGGAGATGAAATTCCTTCTCCACCACCAATTGAGATGGAAATAACATCAACTCCATCAGAAACAGCAGAATCAAAACCAACAAGAATATCAGAATCGAAACAACCAGAGTTCTTCCAACAAACCTTGTAATCGACGATTCTAGCTTTCGGAGCAACTCCTTTAACAATTCCTTATGCGTAACCAACCATACTCGCTTTGAATGTGTATCGACCGGCAGCAGTTGAAGCTGTATGAGTTCCATGACCGTCGACATCTCTCGGAGATCTGAATTCGATTGGTTGATTTACTAAAGAAGAAGAAAAAAAGCTTCATGTACATTAACAAAAAACCTAGCTCCGAATATCTTCCAATTACAGTTTATTGAGGTAAATCTATCACCAGATTGACACCTTTCCAACGAGAAGGTACCGGACTTAGATTCTGATCTGAGAAACTTCGTCGTTCTCGCCAAATTCCGGTATCTAAAACACCGATATCATATCAGATCCGTAATCTGATTCAGACTAGAGACCATGTTGAATTCTAAGACCTAGAAATTGAGGAGAACGAGTTACATGAAGTTGTCTTCGACGATCTTCAAAAACAGCAAGAACCGAAGGATTTTGACTGATTGAATCTGCTTGAGATTTAGTTAAAGTAGCAGAGAAACCATGAAAGACTGTATTGTAAACGTAAAGGATTTTAGAAGAATCGGTGAAAGAAGAAGTGTACTAGTGATAATGAGATGGGAAAATAGTAGGTTTTGAGTTTTGGTAGATTCTGAAAATGAAAGTTTTAGTGGTTTGAGGACTTGAAATTGATTGTGGAATTTGTAGAGAGAGAAAGAAGAGAGTGGAAAGGAGTAGAGAGAGAAGAGGGTTCGAAGAAGAAGAAGCCATGAGTGAGAAAGGAAATTAGGGTTTAAAGAAGGGGGACCCCCCTTCACCGGAGTTTAGAGAGAGAATAAAAAAATGAAGGTCGTCGTCCGGAAATTTGGCCGCCCGGCGACCCCTGCCGGTGAAGACGATGATGTGGCGTGATCAATGATGTGGCAGAGAGAGGAAATGAGATGGAGGAAAGAGAGAGGAAATGAGATGGAGGAGAGAGAGAGTAACGAAAAGTTAAAGATAACTGAAAAAAAGGACCATATGGATATTTTTGCTGAAGTGGGGGGCTAGGCAGGAAGCTGGTCACAAAGTTCGGGGCGGGGCCATTTGAGAAATAACGCTTAATTTTATCATGTTTGTGAAGGAGTTGAAGGAGATGTCCTTCGACCAAGGTGACAATGCGAACAATTTTTCGGATAGGACAATTGATGTGGAAGATCATCAAGTCCGATTGATTTAGGGATCGTAGAGTTGTAGCTAGAGACCAACTACGATCGTCGAATTACGAAGTAATTCGCGGCTAACTTCGATCGAATCCTACAACGGGTTACACATAAGAGTGACAAACTGATCTAGGATATGACTAGTGGGAGTGAGATATAATCATGGGAGTGTCCCAAAAACATATCTCATAGGCCTAAAAAGGAATTAGGCAAAGATAGTACAAAAAGGCCAAAAACAGGGTTTTTGGGCCTAGACCGGTTCGGGTACTTTTAGGACTCGGATTGGGCTGAATTTTGGAGGGTTAGTTGCTGATATAATAAACATTATATCTGCCAATTTTCGTGGTGTTTGGGCACCTCCTCCTTAGGGAATTGAGAAAATACCAATAGTTGCTATTTTCGACTATTTCCCTAAATCTTATTCTAAAGGGTGTTTTAGGAAACCTAAAAGGAGGTGGACTCTTATTAGGGTTCTATATAAACACTCTTAGGGCAGAGAATAAGGTGTGGAATTTCTTTCTAAGCTTTCTTACTCTACCACATCAAGTAGAGAGGAGAAAGTGAGCTAATTCCCATTACTATCAATCTAGTCAAGAAGAAGGTCTTCTTATTATCCAACCACCATTGGTGTGCTAGCTATACAACAAGGTGGGAGATCAAATTGATTGCTCGTGTCCCAAGTAGAGGAGCTACACTTGAAGCTCTTGGTCTTCTTCAATCAATTCAACTAGTTCGAGGGAAAAGCGATTAAGGTAATCTACTATCTCCATTAGATTAATTACTAGTTTTGCATGTGATCCTGGGAATACTAGTGTAGACATTAGATGTCATATTTCCGCTATAAACACTAGTAGAAGGGTATAAATCCCTACAGTGGCGTCAGAGCCTCTTGCTATTAACTAGTTTTTGCTAAGAATCGAACTAATTTATATGCTTGATAGTTTGAAAATTGAGTTTATAAAAGTATTTTAAAAGGTGTTTTAAAAGGTATTTTTAACTCATAATTTGATAGGATTCAATAAATTTTCAAATTGAGAATCACATTGATGATTAAAAGTGTTTTAAAAGTCTCAATTTGATTGAATTTCAAACTAATCCATGCTTGATTAAATTGATAGTTATGTTTAAAAAGATTTTAAAACATAAAATTTGATTAATTTTGAATTGGATTCAAAGATTTTTCAAAATTGATTTCAAAATTGTTCTTTGAAAAATTTCAAAAACCTAGATTTTGATCCAAAATTGGTTTGATTAAGAGTTGTTTTTAAGTTTTGGAAACTTTTGAAAAACAAAATTTTGGAATTTTAGAATTTTAGAAGTGTTCTAAAAAGAGTAGTTTTGACTTTAGGAAGCTCTCAAAACAAATTTGGAAAATTTAAAAGTTTCTAAAAGTTTTAAAAAATTTTTAGAAGTGTTCTAAAAGGAATTTCAAAAATTTAAGAAAAGTTTTAAAAAAAAATTGGAAAATAGCAACTTAGAGTTGCATAAGAAAAAAAAAAAAAAAAAAAAATTTCTTTTTGGAAACTAGGGTTTTGAAAAACCCTAGTGTCCGGCCAGGAAGCTCCTGGATGCGTCCTCTGGACGCGTCCAGAGCAGCTGCTGAGACGCGTCTTGAAGACGCGACCAGCAGCTGCGACAGAAGCTTCTGGACGCGTCTTTGAGACGCGTCCAGAGCAGCTACTAAGGACGCGTCTAAGACGCGACCAGCAGCTGCGAAGGAGCTTCCTGGACGCGTCTAGGACGCGTCCAGAGCACTCGACCAGACGCGTCTTGGAGACGCGTCTGGGAGGTTCTGGGTGTCTCGGACTAGTCCGAGACACCTAGTGCTGGTCCGGTCCAGTACCAGACACGTCTAGGACGCGTCTGGTACATGGACTAGCGTCCTGGCTCCGGCCAGGACGAGACCAGGCCTTGATAGGCCTCGGCCAGGACATGCCGGCCCTATGGGCCGTGCTATGTCCGGACCTTGTCCGAGCCCTTTTTGGGCTTGGGCCGGGACTTGTCTAGGACTTGTCCCGGGCCTTTTCGAGGCTTTTCGGACCACGAAAAGGGACCATCATTCGAGTGGGAGTTTTTGCCAAAAATTTTTCCGATTCCAACCAAATAATTCCAAAATCAATCCGGGCCATCCAATAGCCCAAAACGGATTTCTCTTTAAATTGATTTATGAAATCATTAAGAATCGAACCAATATTATTTCCGAAATTGACCCGGGCTTTCTCGAGCCCAAAACGGAGTTTTTCTTAAAGATGAGTTTAGAAATCATAAAAGATAAAACCGGAAAGCACCATTAGTAGAATTCTTCGAATTTAGACTTAAGGTCCGTAATGTGACATGTGATGTCAACAAAAGTATCTCCCAAGATAATCATGCATATATAATTCTTAGCCTTGATATATTATATGATTGCATGCGATGTGAATGCGGGAAACTAGTATGGCCATAGATTTATTTCTTTATTCTTGTTTTAAGCACGGATGGGTGCATGTTTTGTAATTAATTTTAATTTCAAGTTTATACGATCTGCGAATCGTTAGAGTCTTGTAATTAGAGTTTAGGGTCTATGAGTCCATTGAAGAAACTCGAGGATGAAATCCAAAGGCGAGCGGGAGAAATCAATGGAGGTTCAAAGATGGCGATCTAAGACGAACCAAAAGGCGAAACAAGAAGAAAACCAAGGGTGATTAGATCTTCTAGGTTAGGGGCCATACTAGGATCCATGTCTGCTTGATTTACTTTCTCGCGCGCATTTACTTAGTTATTTACGCTTTATGTCGTGGATGTTAGTTAGGCTAAATAGTTCACTATAACAAACGCCAGACTAGCGTAAAAGTCCCCAAAAGTAATCTTGAGTAATCGCCTATCCAGATTAAGACACTCGTTGCGCCCTTGTTCGAGGAAGGTGGGTCGGCCTTCGCAGAGTACCTCCTCTACCTTGGGACAATGCGGGTAGGTCTATAGAAGAGGCCTACACGTCTAAATGGTTCTACTCAACGAGATCAGCAAGAGAGTCTTGGATACTCGAGGCAAAAGGATAGATTAGTCATTCATTAATGAAATCTATCAACAAAGAGTCATAAGGTATGATCAGTGAAGTAGTTCGCTCACCCGGAACGACGGAGTCAAAGGGTAGGGCCTTCGTCCGCTTTACTTCGAAGAACTGGGGTCTTGGATGACAAAAGATATTTTCAACTTCCGCTCACTTCTCGACAAGGAGAAGCTGAATGAGCACAACTTCCTTGACTGGGAAAGGAACCTAGGAATAGTTCTCAGGATGGAAGGAAAGTAACATGTACTAGAAACTCCAATTCCTGTATTGGATGATAATTCGACTAAAGAAGAGATAGATGAAGAAAGGAGTGTGCGGAAAAAGGCAGAGCCCGTAACTTGCTTAATGCTAGCAACCATGGAACCGACTCTGCAAGAGCAGTTCATAGACATGGATGCTTACTCCATGATGCGACAACTTCGGGAAATGTTCCAGAAACAGTCGAGATTGGAGAGGTTTGAAACCTCTAAAGCGATTATGGACATTCGCCTTGAAAAGGGAAAACCAGTTGGGCCTCATGTTCGTCAAATGATCAGGCTCATAGGCAAACTGGCTAAACTAGGTTTCCCTTATAGCCAACAGACAGCTACCGACACTATCCTTCACTCCCTCCATAGTGGTTTTAATCAGTTTAAGATGAACTACAACATGAATGGATGGGATAAAACGTTGGAGGAACTTCATTCTATGCTTCTAACAGCCGAAAAGGACGTCGCTATAGTGGAAACTAAGAAGGACGTTCTTATGGTACAAAAGGACAAAGGGTTCAAGAAAGGTGGAAAACAGAAGAAGAAAACCACGTCAAAAGGTAAAAGCAAACGAGTTGCCAAACCTAAAGACAAAGGTCCTCCTCCTGACACCAAATGTTTCTACTGTGATGGCAAGGGCCACTGGAAAAGAAACTGCCCTAAGTTCTTGGAGGACAAAAAGAATGGAACAGTGGCTTCCAATTCAGGTATAAACAGTTAACTTATCAAATACTGGAAAATTCCCAAACCTTGGTATATGATACCTAAAATTGCCCTTTCATTGTGAATGTACAGGCGCAGCTGGGAACTGAGTATTTGGCTAAGGAAGACAAGATCCAAGAGGGAGCAGAAGCCTCGACTGCTAAGGATGCTGAAAGGGATCGAAGTCTACTTTAGGCACTATTCTAGATTAATCGTTTTCTAGTTTTTTAACATCATCTCTGTACTAAGTATTATGGAGAATCAATAAAGAACTTTATTTCTAAATTGAGATGTTAATAAGTGCTAAATTTAACAAACTATACCAAAAGATTCTAAAATTGGTCAAAAACCTATAAGATAGGTTCATCCCAATCGGAAAGGGATGAGGACAACAAGTCCACTATAACCAAAACATGAATCAAACTAACAAGAAAGAAAGCCTTGAGTCAAAAACAGAGATTGATCTTCAAACGTACTTCTAACCTATCCATATTTGGAGTGTCCAAAAGGATTAAGATGAAGAACACGAATCAAACTCTATCCTCCAAAATCCATTTAGTCTAGACATAGCTTCTCACAAAACTACCAAAATTCCGTCTAACAGCTAAGCTTGTAAAAGCATTACAAAAACTAGCTAATATCTGACGCAATTTCTTTTGAAAGAAATTTGGGCTTCTTCCACAACCAATCAAGAGAACAAAGTGTTTGTTGCTCATGATAGTATTCTTCTAATAATTAGCACACCTGGTCGTCTGGGAGAAAAACACTAATTATTACAAGAATAAGTGGGAGAAAAGTACAAGTCGATTTAATTCGATCATGAGAAAAATCATGGAGGGTCATGAAGAACAATCATGAAACTTGTACAAGACGATTAAAGTCGACCAAGAGCAACAAACTGCGGCTCCTCGGAAAAGGAAAGGTTAAAGACATGATCTTATAAACCCACCGCACAAAAGCGAATGTCATTCGCCGGAGAACTCTCAAAACAAGTGAAAGTGTCTCTAAAGGAATATCTTAAAGTAATTGAGAAAATTCCAAATTGTTGTTCAAAAGCCCTAAAAGGTCAAATCTCAAAGACACAGAAAATAAAGGTTATTTCTGAAGAGATAAAAGACCTGCGCAGAAACGGAAACTGACTCTAGATTTTGGCTAGAACCCAAAATCATCGTGGAATCCATATCTCGTCAAGACATGAAGCTTGATAATTTAAGTCAACAAAAGACCTAAATTGGTTTTCCAAAATAGAAAACTGAGAAGGATGGATAAGCATAGATCAAAAGGATGATAGGATTAGAGAGACTCAATACGCTGAGATGCTTGAGATCCGAAACAGAAAATCTAAGACTCGGAAAGTCTAAAAGAATTTCGACCCAAAAACTCATGACAGAGGGCGTTGCAAAACTCGGAGTCTAAAAGACACCGATGAGCTAGCACGCATGAGAGAGACATTTATGTTCGAAAACATAAAGTCAATCATGTTGGACATGATTAGCATTTAAACATCCGAATTCGGATTGGAAAACCGAAACACTACTTAGTACATCCTAGAAGGCCAAAGGATGAAGTAGTACAAAGTTGAACATGTCATCGTAGCAAACTTCCAGACATGGAAGGAAAGTAGGCTAAAAGTGTTTTAAGCCGGGAACTGTTGCAAATACTACACAAAGAATTAAAGGCCTTAACTCTAGTAAAGATTACTAGATATTATCAAGGTTGAAGATAGTAATCTTCAAATTAATTGATAATAAGCAAAGTTTAAAACCGACTACCACGGTAGTCAAACTAAACTGTCACCTTAGACATAGTATGAGATTCATACACAGTCTAAGGCATGAGGTATAATTTTAAACCTCGACAAGTATCGTAGATATTGGGACCAGACAGCTTAGCGGCCCCTTCAACCAGTGTCTGTTTCATACTAGCCGGATTTAAAATATCTTTTCGATTTCCTTCGGGCATGACACTGACAAGCAAACAGACCACACCTGCAACCACTGGACTAGCCACACTGGTACCTGAGAGACTTTTGCAACCTGTGCTGATCTTGGATCCCATGATTTCTCGTCCATATGCAACAATGTCTGGTTTCACACGACCATAGCTGCATTAGTAAAAGTTTACTGTAGTTAGAGATTAGCTCAACATGCTTGAATTAGACCAAAATCAGCATCAGACTAAATAAAAAGACAGATGAGATCTCAGGAGTCAGGACACCAAATTTATGGCCAAAAAAATGGTACCAAGACACATTCGTTGAACTTTTCATTAGCTCCTCATTCAGTTCCATTTTTCTGGACAATAACATTGACTCCATAGAAACAAAGACTACGAGCAAAATAACCTCCCCTGGATAAGGTTATATCCGTCAACCGGAGTTTCTCACTTTTGCTGTTGAACACGAACAAGCAAAACCAAGAATTAAGAAAAGATAGGTTAACCGGATAAAGAGAAGTACATATACTATACCCGTGAGGAATCTCCCATGTACTCATTCCCCGAGAGGAAAATGAAGCTATATGATCACTGTAATCAATGCCACCAACACCGATGACATCACTTTGATCTGCAGGGTTGTTTTGGGTACCATACAGAGGTCCATCATTTCCGATGGCCGAAACCATAATAACATTATTTGCTGTCAGCTCCCAACCTAGAAAACAACACAAGTCACAAGGAAATTAGACTATCACGTGACATAGGTACCTTCTTTTCTTTCCTTTTTAGGAGAAAAGCCTACAAGTATGAATCAAGTTTGATTATGCCATCGTCCACATCCTCGGAAACAACTCCAACAATAATCTATTTGGTTACTTTGTCCATTATACTCAAAATTGAAAGCATTAAAGTTTACCAACTAAGAGATGGGTCATTAACAAATAACATAAATGAAATAGGCACTGTCGTCTACCAAAACGCAAATTCAAGAAAGCCACAAGGAGAAGTAACCAACAGAGATCACTTTTATTTAACTTTTGTCGAAAAGAACTTCGGGAATTTTCTAAGAAATCAAGCAATCAAGCTAAATCAGAAATACAAGGAAGATTTACCTTCTCAACAAATGGGAGATCCAAATAATCAGGTCCACCTATACTCAAATTTAGTACATCCATCTCTTTTGCAATGGCATAATTGAAAGCATCAAGAAACCATGATGTATAAGATACCTGCAATAGGCTGAATACAGATTTCTCACACTTCTGCCACCACTTATTCCATCTGAAAACAATTTAATTAAAAGAAAAATAATATCATTGTAACATGACACCTTCAGCTAAGTCTTTGGAAATTTCAATGATGATAATGAAAGTGAAACCCTACTAGCTATAAGAAAATTTGATTGGTATGGTTGTTGCAAAATCCCTTATGAAACTGAAACTAGGAGTCAGTCAGAGCTTGATATCCGAGTACAACTGTAAAAGACAAACGATTAACTTTTAATCCGTTTGAGTGCGGCCACGCATTTTCAGTTGCTACTCATCAAGTGGCCTTGAGACACTTTGTACCTAATGTGATTAGGGTGACACAATCCATTCTTGCGCTCCCACTTAACTTCATGTCTATCCTGTCCTTCCCAGTATCCGTCTTTATAACCTCCTTTTACGGCGCGGCGTTTAACGGAACCAAAGTCGGGCATTCCTTACACAAGATGAGTGGAGCACTCATGTTTTGAGGAATCTCTCCAATTGTCTTTATGAGAAGTATTGACGTTCATCACGAATGATGTACTTCTCATTTGAGGGTTATCCAGTGTATAAACCTTTTACACACCCACGTAGTCGAATAGAATATACTATTCATATAGCCCATGAAACTGCGCTATCCCATCGACTCCCGTGCTAGTCTTCGTGAGTCATTGTTGTCCATGCAATGACCTGGACCAGGGATTTTTGATAATAATTATTCCAAGTTCACTTAATAGGGTTTCATTCATCAGATCACGTATCTGACAAACCTATTCGGAACGTTTTATTATCGATGGACTGTCGTTTAAACACTAAACCAAGTTTAGACGACTGGTGAAATAATTCTTATTATTTCTGATAACGAGAGTTGTAAATCTGAGCCTCTTCCGTAAAACTCCTTTTACCCACTCAGTTTTGGACACCGATTACTGGGTTCAAATGTTCCTGCACTAAATGATCTTCTTGCTCCATACAGAATTGCTTTTGGGGACAAAGTCGTTATGCATCTGGAACAGACATAGTCAGGTTTCCAGGGGGTGGGTATTTGCATAGCTTCCCATTCCTTGATAGCTCAGAGAGTGGTGCTTCTTCTGATTTGATGAAGGTGGGTATACAACTTTTTCCAGTTAATCTGTTGGGGTAGCGCTTGATAGATGTGAAATGTAAACCAGTCAACATGCATTACTTTAACAGGAATGTAGGGTTCCTAGTGTTCAAATTATTTTGCACAGGCAAAGGATTTACGTAGTCATTGCTCGCTTTGCACCCTACGAGTAAAAGATGGAAATAGAACTTAAGTGGAAACTCATTTCTTAACATCTTTTAGTAAAACATTAGGATGACAGTCTTCTGGGTAGGGATCGATCTTAGACACCTGAACGTATTTGCATACAGACCTATGTTCCTAACTTCATCACACTAAGATAAACCAACTTTCTGATGTATGGTGTCGAATTGTTGAAGTAGGTTCTTTAAGAACAATTATTAGTACTATCAGTTAGTTACTTAATAATTCTTAGAAAACATGTGTCAGAACAACTAGTATATAAAGGTCTATGTGACACGAGTCCATACAGTAAGGCTGCTTTTCCTCTGAAATATGAATTTAGGATCTATCAAGTTTATATATAAGCTTGTCGTCACCAAAATACGAAATAATTTGTTTCATGGTGTTCACTATTCTAGTTGTTTTTCAACGTATTTCTGGAACAGAAAAAGTAGTTATGTTCTACAATGTAAGAAAGAAAGCTCACCTTTTGTTTGTGGTTGCCTTTCATTTTAGGACTTGTACAAGTGGGTACTGGACGTATTTCTGTGTATGGCGACTCCAATTGCCTTGACAGTAGCCATATGGTGACAAATTGCTATTGGCTTCTGAAGAAAATATTGGATTTCACTAGTGCGAATATCAAAGATCCAGTGCTCTTCTCTGATTTGGTTAAGAAAAGTGTACCCCTTCTCAAGGAAGAGAGTCAGTTACCAACTCGCAGAACCGATGTGAACTTCTCTTCTTATTCTGCAGTTCTAGAAAAGGATATTATCTGCCAGAAAGATTCCAGATCTGAGATATGGAAAACGTGTTAGAAAGGTTTTGAGTCTTAGGTGTTGTTTGTTTTTTTTATACGTCTGAATCTGAATTTGCTGAATCTGAATTTGCTAAATCTGAATTTGTTGAATCTGAATTTACTTAATTACTAGGGTATATCCCGTGCCCTAGGGCACGGTCACTTATATCAATCAAATGTTACAAAATTTATTTTATATTTTACTGAGAGAGGGAGATTTTTGTTAGTTATTATTTTTGGGTATTATTTTTTTGTTTCTTTTTTCTTAAATTAGTTATTATTTTATTGAGAGAGAGAGAGAGATTTTAATTCTTTTCTTTAACCCTTGAAATTTATTTTGTTTCTTTTTTTTCTTAAATTAGTTATTTTATTTCTAAGAAGGAAAAAATTATTGTTTTTTAAATAGGTAACTTTATTTCTACGAATGACTATATTTTAAATTTTGAGAAGGGCTTCCAAACAATATGCATAATTAAATAAGGATGTTTGTCCCAGTCATCGTTTTCCCTTCTGTTTTATATATATACTAGGGTATATCCCGTGCCCTAGGGCACGGACACTTGTATCAATCAAATGTTACAAAATTTATTGTTATATTTTATTGAGACAAAGAGATTTTTATTAGTTATTATTTTTTTGTTTCTTTTCTTTTAAATTAGTTATTGAGGGATTGAGGGAGTGATTTTAATTTCTTTTCTTAATCCTTGAAATTTATTTTGTTTCTTTTTTTTCTTAAATTAGTTATTTTATTTCTAAGAAGGAAAGGATTATTGTTTTTTAAATAGGTAACTTTATTTCTACGAAGGACTATTTTTAAATTTTGAGAAGGGCTTCTAGACAATATGCTTTATTAAAAAAGGATGTTTGTATCAATCATTGTTTTTATTGAGAGAGAGAGAGAGAGATTTTTATGAGTTATTATTTTTTGTATTATTTTTTTGTTTCTTTTATGTTAAATTAGTTAATATTTTATTGAGAGAGAGATTTTAATTTCTTTTTTTAACCCTTGAAATTTATTTTGTTTCTTTTTTTCTTAAATTAGTTATTTTATTTCTAATAAGGAAACGATTATTGTTTTTTAAATAGGTAACTTTATTTCTACGAAGGACTATATTTTAAATTTTGGGAGGGACTCCTAAACAATATACATAATTAAATAAGGATGTTTGTCCCAGTCATCGTTTTCCCTTCTGTTTTATATAATAGATTTTGCAAATTGGATGTTTGTTTTTTAAATCTGAATTACTAAGTCTGAGTTAGAATTTTGACACTTATACCCCTATTTGATATTTTTGACAAACAAACCCTAATCTCTATTTCTCATCCTCCTCTCTTGTCTAAATAAATTGAAACCCTAATCCCCTTTTTCTCATCCTCCTCTATTTTTCTGCTCTCTCCAACAAAGTCTCTCTATAACAAAATCCGGCGAATGAATTCCGGTGATGGAGTTCCGGCGAGGCTTATCTCTCTCTCTCTTTATCTCTCTCTTCTTATCTTTCTCTCCGTCTCTCTCTCTCGCAACCCTCTCTTTCTCTTTGTAACAGAGAGGCAAAAACCCTAGATCTCTCTCTCAGCCGATCTTTCACTCTCTCTCTCTCCATAAACCCTCTCCAAAAACCTTCAACAGATCGCCCTGCCTCTCTCTGTATAACAGATCGACAAAACCCTAGCCGAATCTCTCTCGGTCCCTCTCAATACTAAATCGACAGAAACCCTAGCCAAATCTCTCTTTGTCAATCTCTCAGAAAAATTTATCGTCTTCAGCTAGACGATGATTATTAAGAAAAAAAAAGAACGAAAAATTACTGTAAACCTGCTGGATTGTGGGTTGATGATTCCCCATACAATAGTATCCGGAAAATCTGAGGGTCAACCCAAAAGATGAAGTATCCAGGAACGTTCAGTCTCACGTCAATGAAATGATATTACAACTTAAGTGAGAATTCCAATGTGAATGAGTTATCCCCAATATCTAATAAGTAAACTATGTTTCACCTACATCGGGACCAACAATTTTTATCTATATAAGATTTTTGTTTGTCTATATATTTACAACAAAATAGCATATATTAACTATAGTCTAAGCCATTCTAGGAGAGTAATTGAAGAGAGATGAAACCATAAGGCATGAGAAGAAAAAGATCGATTAAATTATAAGTAGTTCAAATACCTGACACAAACCACTTGGTGTTCATATTCAGATATGGTGGTGTCACTGCTTATACATACACTTTCTTCTCTATTTTGTGAGTAGTGAGGCTTGTACACACAATTTCTTCTCTCTTTTGTGAGTAGTGAGAAAGTAATATGTTGATGAAGATAGACTGATCATGATAATCGTACAAATTTATCTTGATGGAACTGTTAGAGAGATAATATTTCTTCTTCTCTCTTTTGGGATATTGGAGATGGATCTAAGGTTAACATCTGGTCTGATCATTGGATTCCAGGAATTACTTCTCTGAACAATCCTTCAAATTGTTCTGGTTATAATTTTGTCTCTCAACTCATAAATAGTAATGGAAATTGGGATCAAGATACTTTAGATGTTCTTTTTCTTGATTACATCAAACAGAGAATTCTATCACTTCCTCTTAGAGCTTCTGAAGATACCCAAAATGGGAATTATCAGCATCAGGCAAATTCAGTGTTTCCTCTTATTATAAGCATCTCATCTATACTCAGTGCAATACCCAACCTCCATCCTCCCAAAATATTTGGAAACCTCTTTGGAAGATTAGAGTGCATCCCAGAGTGAAACTCTTTATTTGGAAATTAGCCCAGGACATTCTCCCTGTTAACCTCAAACTCTCCAGCAGGGTGCAGGAAGACTCAATTTGTAAGTTTTCCAAATTAATCATGTTAATTTCTTCATTTTCCATAATTCTCTGCTCACAAGCTTGCTAATTTTCCCTTTTTTGTTAGCTTAGAGTCATATGAAGTTCTGAAAAGTTACAAACCTCGGGTAAGCGTTTTTCCTAGTGTTCTCGACTACACAGATTGCCCCTCCTCCTGGCCCTTTTGCCGTCAGCCACTCTATGCAGGTGCAATGCCAGTCATCTTCGATGTCACTATTCTAAATGGGATGGGTGTCATTGGCTATGTTGCGTCCCCACCTACATGGCAACCGTCAACAGATGTGGGCAATCTGCTCAGCATTCACTTTACATACTCTGAAGTCATCTGGCCTTGGACCGGTTATCTAGCTATCCATATGCAAATAAAAGAAGAAGGTGTCCAGTTTTCAGGTGTGATTGAGGGTAATGTGACAGTTACAGTAACTAGTCCAGCAACCAGAGGAGATAAAAGCCCAAGGGCTAGCACATGTAATCTTCAGTTGAAGCTAAAAGTTATCTCAACTCCTCCAAGAGCAAAACGGGTTCTTTGGGATCAATTTCACAATATCAAATATCCACCTGGTTATATCCCAAGGGACTCGTTGGATGGTCGTAATGATATACTAGATTGGCACGGGGATCACCTACATACAAATTTCCACATTATGTTCAATATGCTGAGAGACGCCGGATACTATGTTGAAAATCTTGGTTCACCATTCACATGTTTTGATGCTTGTCAGTATGGAACACTTCTCATCAATATTGTTCACACCTACTTACAGACTGAGTAGATATACAACCTAATGTTCTTGATAACGCGATCCTTCTTTATTATCTATGTACTGGTTGTCCCGCCAGTGAATTCGTTGATCGTGGAGTTGTAGTTTATAGCATTGACCGCCCATGCAACAACATTTTCATAGGTCGTTATCTTCTTGTCACTACAAAAAAGAAAGAAAAATATTAAACATCACTATCATAAATTATCAATTCGAAAATAAGTAAAATAAATATTACTTAAATGGGACCCATCGCTCTTTCCACTTCGTCTTTGTTGCCACAAAGAACGATCTTGTCTTCGACAACCGAGCACTTTTCCATCTCCAAAACTATCAACTATTACTTCCACTTGCCTGAATCCTTAATGTCCCAACCCCTACTAAGCAATAGACGTCAACGATCTTATTGTTTTGCATATAATCTATTGCCCTTGATGCTACTTCAAGAATTGAAGGCCCATGTAGGTTTTCAGCTAATTTGACCCTCAAATAGTTTTTAGCTTGGACGCCATTATAAAAGTGAAAAAAAATTAGTAGTATTTTGTCATACGTTCGTATAAAATGTTATAAGTTGATATAGTAAGTTTGTCTTATTATATAAGATGCTTATAAAATATTATATCTATAAGATATGAAATTCATTTAACATAATGTTCAAGAGAACATACAAATATAACAGACTATAAGGCCTATTAATTCGTCTAAAGTTTATAAATTTATTTATAAAAAAAAAGATAAATACTTAAAAAATTTAATAAAAATATTTATTAAAAATAAGAAGAATTTTTATTCGATAAAGCTTTATTAAGATTAAGGTTATAATTTTTTTTTTAAAAAGTTATTATTTGATACAACATAACATTAACAAATAGAATATTAAAGAGTCACGTTAATATGGAAGTGAAAATTAGAAAATATAAACGGAAATTATATCGGTCTCACAAGCTACAAACTACACGTCAACGATCTTATTCTTTTGCATATAAGCTATTGCCCTTGAACATATTTCGGGAATTGGCGGTCTGTGTGAGTTTTCAGCTAGTTTGACCCTCAAATAGTTCTTAACTTTGACACCATTATAAAAGTGAAAAAAAATAGTAGTATTTTGTTATACGTTCGTATAAAATGTTATAAGCTGATATAGTAAGTTTGTCTTATTATATAAGATGCTTATAAAATATTATATCTATAAGATATGGAATTCATTTAACATAATGTTCAAGAGAACATACAAATATAACAGACGATAAGGCCTATTAATTCATCAAAAGTTTATAAATTTATTTATAAGAGAAAAGATAAATACTTAATAAAATTAAGAAAAATATTTATTAAAAATAAGAAGAATCTTTATTCGATAAAGCTTTATTAAGATTAAGGTTATAATTTTTTTTTAAAAAGTTATTATTTGATACAACCAAACATTAACAAATAGAATATTAAAGAGTCACGTTAATATGGAAGTGAAAATTAGAAAATATAAACGGAAATTATATCAGTCTCACAAGCTACAAACTACACTACAACCAATTTTGATTTAAAATTAAAATAGAAAACAAAATATAAATGAACTTCAAATAAGTTACTTACTTTGTCGTGTCTAAAGATTAGTAAAAAAAAACTATAGAGTCGTCCAATAAGAATTTTCATGGTACTTATGTTATTCTATTAAAGTATATTCTAATAAAATATTATAAGTCGATATAGTACCATTGTCTTATTATATAAGATGTTTAAAAAAATAATATTTCTATAAGATATATGATGCATTTAACATACTTTTAGGAGAATATACAAATATGATAGACGATAAGACCTATTAATTAGTTTAAAGTTTAAAAATTTGCTTGTAAGAAAAGATAAAAACTTATAAAAGTTAAAAAAAACTTTGTTAAAATTAAAACCAATCTCTATTAAAATTAAGAAAAATCATTCCTAAGATTAAAATAATTTTTTATTAAGATTCAGACAAAGTTTTATTAAGATTAAGATTATAAAAAAAAATTCTAAAAAATATTATTTTATACATCCCAACTATGAGAAATGACAAAAACTACAGTTTTATCCTTTTTTTTTTGTAGCCTTTACAAATTAAAAAAAAATCTGCTTTGTTTTACTTGGTGTTTTCTAATTCATTTCATACTCAACGTATGTAATCATTACCTTAAAAAGAAATATATATATTTTTTAAAACATTACAAAAAACAAGCAATCCTAACAAAAAAACAAAAAACAAACAATTAATAATAGTAGTACTCTTATAATTACACTATAAAGCAGTATCAACATAGAGAATCTCCAACGCAAAACCCAAAATAAATCTATATGTGTCATATGTGTAAGTTTCGATTGAGATTCTAACTCTTAGATGGCGAAAATAAAGATCCTCAATTTTCTCGTGTCTCCAATTCAAAACTCTAAACTTGTGTTTATTTACTTACGTTGTATTGTTATTTTTGTAAAAAAAAATAATTAATTATTTTTAAGATAAAAAAAGACTTGAATTCTATTCGTTGAATTTCAAATATTGACGAGTTGGATAATTAGAGATAGGGTAGCTTTAAAGGGCCCTCCTATAAGTGTTATAAGGGCCTCCCTCAAGGCAAATTTGAGGGGGAGTTTGTGAAGGAAGGAGGCGCCTATAACACTTATGGGAGGCCCCTATAAAACTTCCCATAAAGATATATTAAGAAGACACTCTAGAAATAGAGTTTCCTCTTGAGATATCTCTATTCCACCTTCAACACGTCATCTTTGAAGTCTTAGTTGAGTTTTGCATTGGAGATGATTTTTAACAAAAAAAAAACCCCCAAAAGTCTTACGTGGCACTCTAAGTTTCTATGATTGAGTTTTGCATTGAAGATGCTCTTAGATAGTTCATTCCCTTTAGATTTTCTAACAGTTGCATCCTTTAAGGCCCTCTACAAGAAAGTTAACAAAATCTAAGAACAATTAGCGCAAACCAAAACTTATACTCACGAAAAAAAATAAAATAAACCGTAACAAAATTAAGTGACTGAAAGGAAATGTGTCTTAATAACGTAGCCAAAAATAAAACAGAATAAGATCTTTTTACAAAAAGAATTTGTCTAAAATCATTAATGCTTCATTTGGATATGTGAAAGTTTCTACAACTACTTTTCTTTCTGTTCAACAAAAGAATTACTTTTCTTTCAATAAGTTTGAATGCTTCAAAAGAAGCTACTATATTTAAGTATGTGGTAATCATGCAAGGACGGAACTAGAACTTTTGTTAGTTGGGGGGCCGAACCATTCTAGTTATAAATTAATTTGAAAAATTTATACACAAATAAGTCATGAAGATTAAATATAAATATCAATTTTATTCCTTTCAATAAAACAAATGTAATAAATTATTTATAATATATATATATATAATTATTATATATATATATATATTTGATACATAAAAATTAAAGTGGCATACATGGCAAAATATAAACTGAAAAAACATTTCAATAAAACAAATGTAATAAATTATTTATTTCAACTTACTGTACCATTAAAACATTGAAAATAGTTAATATATTCTAATAAACATTAGAACAAAGTACGAATAAGATAAATTAGTGACTTGATTGGTTGATTTCCTGTTTTCATACTTCGTGGATCTACTTTACCATTACTCAACCAACTTCTTACTGATTTAACTAAAGAATTTGCTGTGAAGAAGCTTGGTGATCTTCATTATTTCTTGGGTATTGAAGTTCAGAAGTCTTCATCTATTCGAAGATAATTCATTGCCATTGTCACTACAAAAAAGAAAGAAAAGTATTAAACATCACTATCATAAATCATCTATTCAAAGATAAGTAAAATAAATATTATTACATGGGACCCATCGCTCTTTCCACTTCATCTTTGTTGCGACAAAGAATTTTTGTTAGCGGGGGGCCGAACCATTCTAGTCATAAATTAATTTGAAAAATTTATACACAAATAAGTCATGAAGATTAAACACAAATATCAATTTTATTCCTTTCAATAAAACAAATGTAATAAATTATTTATAATATATATATATATATATATATATATATATATATATATATTTGACACATAAAATTTATAGTTGCATACATGGCACATATAAAAGATTCTGAGTGACGCTGGATACATAAAGTGATGGTTGCTCTGAAGTTTTGAATTATCTATAAATTCTCGTATTGTTGAGTTGAAGATGGTTTTAATTTGTTTAGATTCAAAACGAGGTTTTGCTTCGAGTGTGTCTTTTTTATTTCTTGCAAAATCTGGATTGAGTAATGTTTTTTAGGTTTGAGGATTTCATTGGTTGTAAGATTAGCCCAGAGCCAAATAATCATATTATCAAAAACTTTATAAAATGGTAAATGACACTCTTTTTTTTTTGTGGGAAAAGTAAATGACACTCTTAAGTTTTAGAGTTTGACAGTCCCATGGGAGATGTTGTGGTAGATGTTATTTCTGTGTTCATAAACCCGCAGAATCCAACTTAATTGTTGGAGTGCCACCACTGAGTGACACTTCTTTAGTTTCCCTAACCCTATGTTAATTAAGATTATAGATCTCAGTTTACAATTAGAAACTAGTTGGTGCTTTTATAGTTTTCTATATAATCATTTATTATCTGTCATTTTATTTTAGTAGATGTTAAAAAGGCAGAGATGGTGTGTACCAGAACTATTGTAATGATAAATGTTTCATCAGGTGTCAACCTAGTTCGGATGTCATGTGAAGCAAAATGAAATATCACATCTTTCATTTGAAAAAAAAACTGTTTTACTAGATGCACTTTTTAAATCCCGAAGAGTTCTAATGCAATATCGGTTTTGAGGAAGATGGGTCTATGTGTTAAGATATCCCATATAATAATATTAGGAAGTATCAAATATTAAAAACTAGTAAGATATTAGAAACTAGTAAATATATTAGCATAAAACTATTAGAAACTAGAAAGATATTAAGAACTAGTAAAACTAGAAACTACTAGTATTGTAACTCTATAAATAGAGTCTTATATTTCTTTTGTAAATCATCAAGGAATAAAACAAGTTCTTTGATCAATTTCAACTTGGTATCAGAGCCGACGGTTTTAAATTTCTTTTGTGAATTTATATTGATTGAAAGAGAAAGAGCCTTCATCTTTATCTTCATCTTCATATTATTTTTTCCAGTTCAGTTAAAGTGAAGGGCTACTGATGCTTCCGCGACAATGACTCGTAATAAGGCAAAGTCAAATTTTGCTAAAGTTGTTGGTCAATCTGACAAAACTACTTATAAGTGTACTCACTGCAACAAAATTGGGCTTACCAGAAGTCATTGTTATGAACTATTAGGCTATCCAGAATGGTGGGATTATAATCGAAAGAAAAACTCTAAGAAGACCCTAGACCCAACTGTTAAGCAAGCTTTATTGAAAGTAGCCACTACAGGTAATGTAGGCAAGACTATAAATATGTCTACACATGTTTCGAATAGTACTTGGATAATTGATTCTGGTGCTACAGATTATGACTTTTGATTCTAGACAGGTTTCAACCATTAACCAATCTTCACATAAATATGTCTCTACTGCCAATGGCACCTCAGCCCCTGTTGTAAGGGAATGACCAATAACTCTAATGAATACATTTAACTTATACTCTGTTTAGGTTGTCCCATCTTTAGATCATAATTTATTATCAATATCTCAAATAACCACCACTCTATTTTGTGTTGTCATCTTTTGGCCTGAATTTTTTGTATTTAAGGACATCTGGACAAGGCAAACAATTGGTCATGGTGTTAGGCGAGGGAAGTTGTATTACTTGGATTTAGTATCTGAAAGCTCTAGTAAATTGCGTCAGACATTTCTGAAATAAAAAAAATAAAGATGAAATATGGTTATGGCATTGGCGTCTGGGGCATGCCTCCTTCGGTTACCTTAAGAAATTATTTCCATCGTTATTTATTACATGCGATGTTTCAAGTTTTGAATGTGATGTTTGTGCACTTGCAAAAAGTCATCGTGCATCGTTTTCGTGAAATTTAAATGAAAGTCCAACTCCTTTTATGATCTTACGTTCCGATGTCTGGGGTTCATCTAAGGTTCCTACTTTGGGTGGGCCACGGTGGTTTGTTACCTTTATTGATGATTGTACTAGAAGGACTTAAGTGTGTTTGATGAGATCTAAAAGTAAGGTAAAGTTATTGCTTCAGAAGGTTAATAAACTGTTTAGTACTCAGTACAACACAAATGTCCAGATACTTCGTAGTGACAACGGAGGAGAGTATATGGGTCATGAACTTCAAACTTATATCAAACTACTTGTCCAAATACCCCTCAACAAAATGGGGTCGCTGAAAGAAAGAATCGTCATTTGTTAGAAGTTATCAGGGCTATGTTGATCGAAGCATATATACAATTATCTTATTGGGGAAAAGCACTTTTTGCCGCAACCTATTTAATTAATAGAGTACCTTCTAGTACTATTGAGTTTAACACTCCTTTTCAAGCTCCATCGGATGTTACAACCTCTTCGACAGTTTCAAATTTACCTCCCTGTGTCTTTGGGTATGTAGCATTTGTTCATCTTCACGAGCACCAACATACAAAATTAACTCCAAAGGCATTAAGATGTGTATTTGTAGGGCACGCGGCTAATTAGAAAGGGTACAGATGTTATCATCCTCCAACTAAATGAATGTTTGTTACATTGGATGTTATCTTTCATGAAGATTCTAAGGATTTTTTCATCTGAGTCTGAACTTCAAGGAGAGAAAACCAAGCAGCAAATCTGACTCTTGATTACGAAGAAACGAATAATCATGTAGAATAGAACAACAGTGGATCTAATATTGAAGTAAATTTGATTCCTGAAGAAATAATTAGAGCTGATATTGAAATTCCAAAATTACCACCACCTGAATAGGTAATGGAAGAAAGTGTTAATGAAATCGTTGGCAAATTGTGGAATTTATCTCCAATTGAAGTCGTTGAACCAAGGGTTAGTAATACACCAAACCAATCAGTTGCCGAAGATGTTCCTGAAGCACCTTCTGAACAACCTAGAAAAATATTACCATCGCGAAAAACCAAAGGTATTCCTAAACCGACATATGAACCTGAGTTGTCTAGTATAGTCAAATATCCTATGAGCCAATATGTGTCAGGTCATCGGTTGTCAGAATCAAATAAGTCATTTGTAAATCAATTATCTACTGTATATATTCCTAAAAATGTGCAGGAAGCATTATCTTATTCAAAATGTAAAGCAGCTATGAATGAGGAGATGAAATCCTTACAAAAGAATGACACTCGGGAGCTAGTTGATCCTCCAGTCGATAAAAATCTAGTGGGACGTCGGTGGATTTATTCAGTGAAGTATAAAGCAGACGGTACAATGGAAAGTTACAAAGTGAGACTAGTGGCAAAAGGCTACACTCAAACTTATGGAGTCGATTACACAGAGACATTTGCTCCAGTTGCAAAAATCAACACTGTTCGCGTCTTGTTATCGTTAGAAGCAAATTTAGATTAGCCACTACAATAATTTGATGTAAAGAATGCTTTTTTGCATGTGGAACTATTAGAAGAAGTCTATATGAACCTTCCAACGGAATGCAAGATACTAGAGATACATAACCAGAAAGTATGTAGATTGAAAAACTCATTGTATGGATTAAAACAATCACCAAGAGCGTGGTTTGGAAGGTTTACAAAGGCTATGAAGGAATTCGGGTATCGTCAAAGCAATTCTGATCATACCTTATTTATAAAAAGGCAGAAAGGAAAACTCACAACACTTATTGTATATGTGATGACATGGTGGTTACTGGGGATGATCCTGAAGAAAGGAAGGCTTTACAAAATTACTTATCTAAAGAGTTTGAGATGAAAGACCTTGGTCCATTGAAATACTTTCTTGGAATTGAAATATCTCAATCTAGTAATGGAATTTACCTATCCCAATGAAAGTATACTTTAGATTTGTTACATGAGGTGGGTATGTCAGCGTGTGAGCCGATTGATACACCTGTCGAAGAAGGATTAAAGTTGGTCGTGGAACCTAATCAGATACCGGTTGATAAAGAAAGATATCAACGACTGGTTGAAAGGTTGATGTACTTGGCGCACACGAGGCCAGATCTTGCATATGCGTTAAGTATTGTTAGTCAATTTATGCATAGTCCCGGTGAAAAACACATGAATGCTATTTTACGCATTTTTGAGATATTTGAAGGCGGCTCCTGGAAAAGGTATTTTGTTTATTAAAAATTTGAGTTGTCGAACTATCGTTGTATATACTGATGCGGGTTGGGCCGAGGAAGTAAATGGTAGGCGATCAATTGCAGGATATTTTACCTTTGTTGGTGGAAATCTTGTTACATGGAGAAGTAAAAAATAGAACGTTGTTGCACGTTCAAGTGTAGAGTCTGAATTTAGAGGTATGGCTGATAGCGTATGTGAAGCGTTATGGTTAAGACTCCTCTTGGATGATTTAGGATATTCTTCTGAAAGACCAATTCAATTATATTGTGACAACAAATCAGCATGTGATATTGCACACAATCCAGTTCAGCAAGACCGCATAAAGCATGTTGAGGTGGATCGATGTTTTATTAAAGAAATGTTGGAAGACAACATTATAGAGTTATCAAAGATCCGATCTGAAGAGCAATTGGCTGATGTTCTTACCAAAGCAATTTCAAGTCGAATCTTTTCGAAATTGGTAGACAAGTTGGGCATGTGTGATATCTATGCCCCAACTTGAGGAGGAGTGTTGAAATATCTTTCTATGTGTTAAGATATCTCATATAATAATATTAAGAAGTATCAAATATTGAAACTAGTAAGATATTAGGAACTAGTAAATATATTAGCATAAAACTGTTAGAAACTAGTAAGATATTAGGAACTAATAAAATTAGAAACTAGTATTGTAACTCTATAAATAGAGTCTTATATTTCGTTTGTAAACCATCAAGGAATAAAACAAGTTCTTTGATCAATTTCAACTCTTTTTACTCTTTTATACATTTATATTGTTTGTTTCCCAAAAATACCATTACAAATGATTAGATTTAAACTTTTCATAAACGGTAGCAACCCTTTTTCATGAACTTCAATCAACAATCTGGACAGAAAAGTGAGAACAAATTATTAAACCGTGCCCGACCAAGTTCCCGCGGAGGGGTATGTCGACATGGAGGATGTAGAGTGAGAACTGAAAGCAAATTTGTGATAAGACATTTAAAATTTTAAAATTTAATATCAACTTATACATATTCATGAGACTTGTGAGCATTTAGTATTTGCATTTGTATGGTTCACATATTATTTGTAGGTTATATGTATCCATTATCGAAGTCCATAGTATCCATCGGTATCTAGGTTTGATACGAGGGAGATGGATAGGACATCGATATAAATCAGTTCGCAGTTTTATCGACTTTGGGAATCGTCGATATGGAAACTGTAGCATCACATACTCTGATACAAAAGGAGTGGCTTATCTCAGCCATCGGAGTGGGAGTCTCTGGTATGCGTTGTTGGCACACTTAGGTGGGTCAAACAGGATCACCGTAACGAAATACGTCGTAAATGGTCACATAGAGGACACTCCCTAGTAAACAGTCCCGGGCTGGGCCCTTGTATTACCAACCCGGGTTGGGGCCCGGCCCGGCAACTTTCAACCCGGACTGGCTAGGCCCGACCTGACCCGGACAGGCCCGGGCTGGGCCGGCCCAGCCCGGCCTTTATAACATCACTAGGTCAATGTTTTGTACCTGTATCAGCTATCCAAAAGGGTTACCTCCAAAAGAAGTAAAAGAGTTTTGATTGCCAGGTTTTGAGTATATTCCAGTCATCTGCTGACTTTTATTTGAGGTGCCAAATATCCCTTCATTGGCGCCAGAGTATCCGATACCTTGATATCTGTGATAGTCGAAAGGTAATTAGGTATACTTAAAACAACATTAGACCAAGCCCAAATTAAGTGCAAAACTGATACATAAACAAAGACATACCCCAAAGTTGACATGTTGTTCGGAATTTGTTGAACCATGTAAGGACCTGATAATTTCAGATGATCCTTAGAAACATAAAGTAAGTTGTAGAACACAAAGAGTTATAGGAGACTTACTTGGTGGTAAGGTGGATGCATAGGATGCTGGTGGCACTGCAGATCCATAAGATGAATCTTGAGGAGCCATCCAGTGTGGAGAAGGGTTATTAAGACTTGAAGTTGGCGGAATGCTTGGCGGAGCTGCAATATCCGGTAGTGCTCTTTGCAAGGATGCCATGCTTGGGAACTACGTAACAAGAAACACAAATAGGTTAAACTAAGAAAAGAACTAAATACACAATTTGGTGTTTGGGCATTGAAAATTGAAGGGCTCAAGGAGTTGAAGATCAACATGGTTCCTTCTGATATCGTCTATCTGATAGAAAGAAAATTTATCTATTCCGAAATAATATTGTTCTAGAGAAACACTTCGACCATTATTAATTTATTTCTAGTCTTTTTTTACTCATTGTAATTTCTCACTTTCAGTAACTTACGGTTTTACATTATTTACAGTTATGTTATGCGGGCTTCTATCCTAAATTCTATGGGGCCTCTCCTGAACTATATGAAGAATAACCTGAGTAAATTTCTATCGGTATCTGCTTATAACTCTCCAAGATTTAATTAGAAAAATTATATAATTGATCATATAATATAACAATGAAAAGCAAAAGAAAAAATTCTAAAGAGTTATTCTCAATAGTCAATGCAACGTACTAACAAAACCGTAATGAAATCACAAATCAGAAATTAACTTACCAAAACCCCAATCTGGGGATAAACACGGCCTTGGTGATAGATTCAGACGATGCGAAGACACCATAATACTATTATCTTCCGGGTCAAATTTGAACAAAGTCTTCTTACTATCATATAGAGGCATTGTGTAAAAGACACAACCCTTTGTAAGTCCTAATTCGACGGCGGAGTAAGACATTGTGATGTTGTTTCCACTAACAAAGAGAACATGATCACCCAAACTCTTAACTTCCTCCCAAGTTATTGTAGAGAAATCCATCTTAAAGACATGCACATGGAGTATTTCATTGTAAAAGGATCCAGGATAATAACGTCTTGTAACCCTAAACAACTGATCATTAGATTTTACAAACAAAGATATCTTCAGTTGAAAAGTTGTGTGCCGTCCTATCTGTTCTTAAAATGTTAATTCAACTGTGTATCTCTTTAAGAGAGGGAAGATTGTCTTCCTTAAATCTACATTGGTGGCTCCACTAAGTTTTTTGTCTCTCTTTTCACTATGCCTATGTCAGTGGTCAGAGAGGTTGAGACCAAGATGAGGAATTCCCTTTGGCATGATAAGCTAGAGGAACGAAAGACCATTGGGTGGCGTGCGAGACTCTGTTTAACCGTTCAGAGAAGGTGCCTGGGAATCAAAAATCTCCAAGCTGCTACTCGACCCTTCTGAGTGGCTTTGGCGTTTTAACGTGGACGATAACAATCTTCGTATCCTTATTATTAAAGAGAAGTATGGGGCGGATCAGGGTTCATGAGTTACTTTGGAATGGAAACTTGGGAGTGTACAGTCTGGAGAGGCATCTTTAATCGGTCGACGGTCTCGAAACCCATTAAATTTCAATTGGGGGATGGTATGAGAATAAAATTTTGGATAGATACTTGGCATCTAGATAGAACCTTGATGGAAGTCTTCCTTTGATTTTTTGCTCTTTTCCTTAAGAAGGAAGCAAGCATCTTTCAATAGTATGAGGTTTATGAAGGTATTGTTTCATGAGATCTGGGTTTGAGAACAAATCTTAACGGTTGGCGGTTTGATGAGATGGTCGCTCCCATTGAGGTTCTTAATGACATTATTCCAACCGAGAGGGAATATATGAGAAAATAGAAGCTGGATATGGTTAATGGGTTTTCAGTGAGATCGTGATATAAAGCTAGTAGCTATTCTTCTTTAAATTGTTATTTATCGGCTAAGTGGACTTGGAAAAAGGAGACTCCTTTGAAGGTTAATTTCTTCGTCTGGACAATTTGCCTAGAGAGAATTCCGACTATTGACAATCTACAGAAAAGAGGAGGCGTATGCCTAAACCGTTTTTACGTAACAAAAGACATACTGCTAATAAAATACATACGTTTTCTTTCTAAGTGGTCATCATCTACGACTCTACGTCATGACTACTTTCATAGGCGTACACCTTACACAGAAGATGCTTACGTTTTTTTCTTGGTCAAAACTCTAAAATACGTACGCCTCGAGGCGCACCTCGAGGCATACACCTCAACTGTTTTTTCAAACATTGGTCAACACTGCAAGTACAATCAGCTTCTCAATAACTCTCATAAGCAAGTTCACACCCAACCGCATAGTTCTTCTCCTACTTTTATGTAACAAAAGAAATAATGCTGATACCGAAGCATTGACTTTGTCATTTTGCACAAATTAGAATTCCTCAATACATAATGCACACATGCATATATCTCATAGTACTTAACACTAGAGTTATTTTTTGTTTTTGAAGCTATTAACACTAGAGTTATGGAAGCTAACTCATACCTGGAAATGCAGAATACTTGATTTTGCAGACCTTGTATTCCGCTGAAACTCGTAATAGTTCCCACCTTTTTGTGTTGCTTTACATTCCTAATTGAAAATAGAAGTCAACAAAAAAAAGTAGAGAAGCAAAAACATGACATAGTAAGGGAAGGATGTTTATTACCTTCTCTGACTCCTTTCCAGAGTCATCGATATTTTCATAAATTTTGTATTGTTCTAATCTGGTCCGGCGGTACTTCTCCCTGGTGACGCATAGTCTACCCCACGGGATTCCTTGGATATCTGCCCCTTTCCTTGCTAGCGCAGCAGAAATATCTGTTATCTTATTGTTTTACATACGAACCAAAAAATTCTTCTTAATAACGATTTGTATCATTTCTCAAATACTAAATACATAATATGAGGAAGTCTAACATGACTGAATAAAATTAAAGTATAAAGCTAACATTTGCAAATTGAAAGCTTGAATACACTCAACAAAGAGATGGGGGGAGGGAAAAAGAGTCGAACCAATTGGTCATCTTCATCATCTTCCGAATCAAATTCACCAAATACTTGTTCATGGATTTCTTCATGGAATTCTTCATCCATACCCTCGTCTACATAGGCAGCTTCATAATCCTCAGCCATGTAGTCTGTATCAAACATATTAAAGTATAACCACATGCTGAAATGTTTCTCTTGTAGGAGAGGGCAGAACCAAGTTCACAATCATTTTAGATTTCTCAAAAAAGAGAACTTTCCTGTGATAACTAACATTCCAAAACCCTATATACTATGTGACACAAGATAATGAATGAATTCAGAAAAAAAAAATATGTTTACCTGCTGATTTTACCAAATTATAAAATCTTATGAAGAAGTTTAAGAAGGGATTGGCGTAAACCCTAGAATTGAGGAAGAAGATATAAAAATCATTGCTAGAAGCATGGGAATTAAGCCCTAAAGACAATCATTATTGAAAAGAATAACACACGGACAGGGGCATACCGAAATACAAAGAAGCCATTTTCAAAAGAGAATCATAGAAAAGTTTATGAAACAATCGTCAAAACACAAACCCTAGAAAGAGAGAGAGAAGGAGAGAGAGAGAGAGAGAGAGAGAGGAGGTACCTGACCTACTAGGAGAAGAAAGACAAACTCTCCGATCAAGCTTGACTTGTATCGGTAATCGGTACTGGTCTAACAAATCGAAGTCGAGAAAGGAGGGGTATAGACGGAGAAGAACGATAAGAGGGGTTTAGACGGAGAAGAACGATCGGTATCATCTGTCTGTCCCGGTTTGCTGGTTGACTTTTGTACTAAACTGTGTGCGGGCAGTGGTCAGCAACCTGCCCTGCCGTGCCGGCGTCGTACCCAGGCGGGCGTGCCAAGCAAGCTCACTTAGAAGTGGGAATCGGGCAGGGGGGGCAGCCTGTGGGCAGAGAAAGACTCGAGTCAGGTGGTATTGACAATTGACAGTGATGACTGATGACCATTAGGTGCACCGACGGGGCAGACATGTAAAATGTTCTTCTTTGCCTCCCAATGCCCGTTTGATTAGAAGGCAAATACGATAGTAAAATTATTATTATTATTTTTTTTTAAAGGAACTGTATTATATTACTAATAAGAGTTAGGATACATAGAGATACAGTTCATCAACGAGAGGGACCTAGATACATTTACATTGTGACACAATTCTCGTGAAACCTTCGATAACCTGGTTTGTTTTGCAAGATCATTAGCCTTGCTGTTTGCTTGTCGAAGTACATGATTAAAAGAAACAAACTCAAAAGAGTTTCTATGACTTCTTGTTTTTAATATCCATTGCTTACTGGTCCAGTGAGCTGAGGATAAATCTCCTTTAAGACCAGAGATGATGTTTCTTGAATCTCCCTCCAACATTATTTGTTTCACCTGCATTTGTTTGGCCAAGAGTATTGCATTTAGCGTCGCCATGGCTTCACCTTCATCTACGGATCTGCACTTGACAAGAACAGTTTTCTATGCAATACAAATACCCTCATGATTATGGAGTACCACTCCTATGGCAGCATCTTCATCGATAGATTTGAAAGAGATATCGAAGCTGCATTTGAATATATTTGGAGGTGGAGGTATCCATGAGGTGGGCACAGGTTGTTTAGGAAGAGTATCTGCTTTGTTGTTTAATTGGATGTCCACTAGCCTTCTCACCTTGTGGAGGCACTCATGAAGTTTAGGATGCTTACTTTGATATAAGACTTCACATCTTGTTTTCCAAATAACCCAGAGAGCAGTGAATATTTGTGTTGAGGTAAAAGGTTCTATGTCATCTACTTTCATTACTTCGGTTAGGAAGTCACAAAAGTTTTCCTTTCTTAGTGTCTCTATTCTGATGGTCGAAGGAAGAGAGAAGCAGATAGCTTTAGTGAAAGAACATTCGAAAACAAGGTGTTGCCAAGAATCCATACTGCTTCCACATAACAAACACTGTTGAGTCTCTATCGGTATGAATCTTGATAAGACCAATGTTGTAGGCAGAATATTATGAGAGAGTTTCCATAGGAAGAGTTTTACTCTAGGATTTACTTTGAGTTTCCAGAGTTTGTTCCAATAGCTAGAGCTCTGTGGCTCTAGTGTATGAGTGGTAGTTAGAGCTGCATTCATAGATTTCACTGAGCATTCTCCTGACTTTGTTAGATTCCATCGTGGAGTGTCTATGCTTATATGAGACAGAGGAATGGTGAGGATTCTATTGATGATGTCTGGCTGAAATAGCTGAGGAAGTAACGACACATCCCATTCTGAATCTTGTGTGATGAGTTGGTTAACCGTTTGGAATTCTTGTTGCTCTTGATAATTGAGTGTAGTGAGAGGTGGAGTGTCAGGGATCCATTGGTCGTGCCAAATATTTATAGCACTTCCATTTCCCACTTCCCACATTGTTTTTTGAGTAACTATTGGAATCAGTTTTGTGATTGTTTTCCACCACCAAGAAGTTAAAGTTTTCTTAGGTTTGTTAATATCCCCATGTGGATAATATTTAGTTTGTACCATTTGGCTACATAAGTTGCTTGGGTTCTTCTTCAGTTTCCAAATTTGTTTCGCCATTAGGGCCTCGTTATCTTTGTTGAGATCTCTGAATCCAAGTCCTCCTAATCTCTTCTTTTTGACCATCCCTGACTAGGCTTTGAGACACAACCCTTTTGATTTCTTTTTCCCCCACCAAAAGTCCCTCTGCAAGGACTGAATGTTTGTTATGATTTTCTTGGGACTTTCAAAACAAGACATTTGGAATTTTGGGGCAGTTGAGAGAGAATAGCTGATAAGCTCTGCTCTTCCAGCCTGAGAGAGAAGCTTGGCTTTCCATGTAGCCAACCTTGAATTTGGTTGAGAAGCGTTTGAAAACTTTTTATTTTAGATTTTCCAATGAAAAGTGGGGCTCCAAGATATTTCTCATTTTCTGTCATTCTTTTAATTTTGAGAATTCTAGCCATCATTCTCCCCAGTCTATGATGAGTATTTGCACTAAAGAAGATACCTGACTTTTGAAAGTTGATAACTTGTCCTGACATACTCCCAAATGTCTTGAGGAGATGTTTAAGGTGATGAATATGGTCAATACCTGTTTCCATGAAGATTAGACAATCATCAGCAAAGAGAAAATGACTTATTTTTTATTCAAATGGAAGAAATTGAACAGGAAGGACAAAATAACAAGTTCAACAAAATAATATTGCAAAATTAGCTTCAACATATAATGAACAAAAGATAAAAAAAAAATAATATAAAAGAAAATTTAGATCATCACTTGGCAAGATCACATAGACATGGTCGCATAATTGGATACTTGGATCGATGCCAAAACTTCGATTAGCCACTATAGCTGAAGTGTTCCTGATTTAAAGAAAGACATCACATTCAAATATTTGGCCCACCAGATTAAGGTCGAAACATAATTCATTGTCACAGATATTAAAGTACCATCTAATTAGGGGTGGGAATTTAGCCCGAGAACCTGACCAGAATCCCCGAGTCCAGTGGGCTAACCAGTTGCTTGAAGCCCAAGACGGGCTCTACCCACCCAATGCGCTAAAATTTGATGGGTGGACTTGGGTTCCATCCTAAAAACATTTACCCGCACACCTAATCCGAGTATAATGACCGACTACCATGCCCGACAATTTAGGACTTTTAAATATAGAAAGCATTGTTAGATTGAAGAAAGTTTTAATTTACTACCAAACCCCTAGAGCTACCTTTTTATATTCAACTTCCGTCACTTCTATTTCCGATCGTCCTACTATAATAGAGAGAAAAATGAAGGTAATAGAGATAGAGTAACACCTAGAAATCAAGTCTAAGGCCAAGGGTGGGAGTATTCTAGGCCTTCTTCATGTTTTTCCATACGGAAGATCATCTTATCAAGACTCGAAGCTCGTCAGAAGGTGTTCAATACGAAAACAAATTGATACCCATTGGTGTTGATCTATAGTTTTTTTTTTCTTTCGTTCGGACTTGATGTCTTCATACTATCACTAAAGTTTTGTTTCATATGATTAGTGAATTGGGTATGTACTCTTCTTGAATTCGTTTTTATTAACATATACAACTATATCTATAGATATATAATTTATTACACTTATCTCTCTCTCATTTATACATCTAGATCCATAGATTAATTACAAACATATATTGTTTTAATTTCTTGAGAAGGTGAGATTTTTTTTATTTTCAGATGTTGAAACCCTCCTCGCCCGACACCCATAAAACCCGTCATGGGCTATTACAAATGGAAGGCTCTGTGCATGATATTCACAATTTTGCCCGCCCCGAGCCCACCCCATTAAGTTCAATAGTCTTGGAAATTTAGTCACCGGAATGCCCGAGACGGGCGCCCGAGTCCTACTAGATTCCTACCCCTACATCTAATCACACCATCCGAATATAAGCAGCTACAAATACTAACAAGACAGTAAGGCTGCAGTATGTCAGTTTTCAAGACTACGACAATATCAGTTCTTACACAAAACTTACAAAAAATACAAGGGATATTTAGTGTTTGGGTCAAGAATAAGTACCGGCTTTAGTGTTTAGGTCACAAGTTCGTTCGTTATAGGGACTGGGTCGCGGACTAACAGTTGACCCCATTGACCGTCGACGGAAGCTAACTACCGTTTCAATTCAATGAAAATTATTGTTTTACCCTAACCCTTAAATATAATTTACGAAATAACCAAACCCATTTCCGTTAGTTTGACAGAATGAATCGACCGCCCAGATTCGATCTGAATAGACGGTTAGATTTAAAACAAAAAGGGGGGGTTGTTAAGTGGATTTCCCGCGACAGAATTGGGGATTTTGTGAAACCTCCCTCTCGATCATCTTTCTTCCTCTCAAGCCACCTCCGAACTCAAGCTACCACCATCTCTCATTCACTCTCTCGAGCTAAGGTAATGAACTCTATGGTGATTATTAGAGTTTGTTTTTCTTTTTAGAAGTTATTTAGTTTCATATAAGTGTTTATTAGAGTTGTTTTTCTTCAATCTCAGGTGATTAGACCCCTCTCTCTCTCTCTCTCTACAAAATCAGGAGGTTAGACAACTTTCTCTCTAGATTTACCCATTTCTTTTGTTTATTTCTTGGTTTAGGTTTTGGTGTACTTGATTCTATTTATTTTCTACTTTCTAGGGTTTGATTATGTATTATTTATGTTATAAATTTGTTGTTGAAAACTTGAGATGAGATATTGATTACTAAATCTAGGGTTCATTTAATGTTTTTCTTTATATTGCCAAATTTTAGATCTATTATAAATGATTTGATTTGGTTTAGATATTTCTTTCAATGCTAAAATATTCACTAATACTAACTTGTAATAAATTGAATCATGTTGACTTGAAATTGGATTTATTTATGAATCATGATTATCGTATAGTGTCTTTAGATGAAACGGGTAGTTAAAATGGGGGAATCTAATCAATAATTGTTTGTTCATGAAATCTGAAAGTGAATTCTTCTTTTACTTAATCATGAAGTTAGAACTCAATAATTTCAATTGTTTTTTATGATTCCTATGGTTAAAACTAAATAGTTTCAATTGTTTGTTCATAATCTATGGTTGAAACTCAATAATTTCAATTGTTGTTTGACAATTCCTTTCGAGAAACCCTATTTTCAATGTTGGGTGGAGATTTTGTCATGGTTGTTTCTTATTTAGACATTGGTGTAGGGTGTGCTTGTTGTACTCAAATGCGTTTAAGGAACAAAACATTATAGAGATATGCAATTGTAGTAGAGAAACTGTTTGACCTATGCTTCATCGTAGCAGTATGTAAGTAGTAAGTTAGTAATTGAACTACTAAAATAAATTATAGTTGAAAATAATGCCTGAATCTTTTAATGTTACTTGGATAGTTTCTAATTGTTGATATTTTCTTTTGGTGTGTCTTTGAAGTCTAATGGTCATTAAGATGATAAACCTAAACACCATTTATGCATTAGTTCAAAAGATTGGTTTAGAGATAACCTAGACACCATTTTCTTTTATTTTATTCTATACTTTCGTTTTATATTTCTTTCAGATTTAATTTGGTGACAAACATTTGTCACTCAAAGTTGTTAAAATGGTCAGTGCTTCCTCGTCTGTATCAGTTTCAGTAATTCATGTTTCCAATTTAATATTTATCTTTATTAAATTGAGTCATTCATCTCTTTAAGACTTGGTTTCTTCTTCATTTTCAGATGAGCCCTATCGGATATGTACCTCCATCATCATCGGAGCCTAAAGATCTCACTCTTGATCCTCCAACAACTATAGAGCAAAACGATGAAACATGCCTACGATATCTTTTGGAAGTGCTCTGTGGTGATGAGCAAACTAGTGCATTAACATCAAAGGTAAAGACAACTTTAGAAGAATTATATGATGAATATAAGTTACGTTACCCTGGTACCAATGAAGGTGTAAGTGAAACCATACATCAAGTTGAAAATATCAATGATGATAAAGAGGTTGATATTGAAACACTACTTGTAGCTGGATTTGAGAAGCGTGTTAAGGAAAATGATAGTGTAGAATACGAAACTGAAATTAGTAAGTATTTGATGGAAGGATGTGAGAGTCGATCGGAGTCTCGGTTTGATATCTTAGCTTGGTGGAAGATTAATTATACGAAATTCAGAGTTTTATCATGTATTGCAAGAGATGTTTTAGTTGTTCCGATCTCTATTGTTGCTTCTGAATCAGCGTTTAGCACAGGTGGACGAATCCTTGATCCTTTTCGAAGTTGTTTGTCACCATGAACAGTAGAAGCATTGATTTGCACACAGAATTAGATACGAGTTGGTTCAAGGATTGATCTTCGTGCTTTCGTGGATGAGATTGAGAAGTTTGAGTCTGGTAATGTTATATTTGATATTATAATATTCTTTTTTGTTTATAATATTCTTTGTTTTAAGTTTTAGTTATATTATTCTCTAATAGTTGATATTAATTATTTGGGTTACAAGTGTCTTGGGTAATGTACATGATCTTGATTTCGATGATGAACTATGAATTGATGTCAATATACTTAAATCAGGCAACTTCACAATCTTCTCATTTATTTTATGAAGTTTGTTTTTGGTCGCGGCTTTGGGGAATAAAGAGAATTCTCCGGGGAATAAAGATTAAAGGAGCATATTTACATTTTAGACCGAAAATTTACAAAGTTGTATCTTGCCCCCCTAATCTTCATCTTCCACTAAGTTTATCTTCTTCTTCTCTCTAAAAACCTTAATCCAAGAAACCTAATAGTAGTACTACAAATCAGAATCCCGAAGAAATTAAGAGAAGAAGATTGAGGAATTTAAAGACCAACGGGATTCTTCTTCTATCAAATTCGTGTTGGAATGGATACTAAATCATTGTCAATCAACTCACCCAATTTTGATATAACATCACTTTGTAGGTTTCAAACTAATTGGATTTTGAAGGTGTATGAACATTACTTCTAAATCTCAATTTGTAACCCTAATCCAAGAAACCTAATAGTAGTACTACAAATCAGAATCCTGAATAAATCAAGAGAAGAAGATTGAGGAATTTTGAGCCCAGCGGGGTTCTTCTTCCATCAAATTCGTCTTGGAATGGATACTAAATCATTGTCAATCAACTCACCAAATTTTGATATAACATCACTTTGTAGGTTTCAAACTAATTGGATTTTTGAAGGTGTACGAATATTACTTCTAAAACTCAATTTGTAACCCTAATTCCTCAATCTTCATCTCTTGATTTATTAAGAATATTGATTTGTAGTACTATTATTGAGTTTCTTGGATTAGGGTTTTTAGAGAGAAGAAGAAGAAGATAAACTTATGGAAGATGAAGATGAAGATTAGGGGGCAAGATACAATTTTGTAAATTTTTGGGTTAAAAGTAAATATGCTCCCTTAGTCTTTATTCCCCGGAGAATTTTCTTTATTCCCCAAAGTCGTGGCCTTTTTTTTTTTGTTCTTAGTCATATTTATATTGCAACCTCGTTCTTTATTTTCGTATTTGCGCTTTAATTTGCACTTGTCATATTTAAATTGGAATATAATATCTTTTATACTTGTTTATATTGCAGCTTAATGCATGTGGAATGGAAGGAATGTTCATAGTACGAGGAACGGAGGAAGGAAAGGATTTGGAGGGATTTAACAATCTACGTTTTGAACTTATGTTTATCATTTTTTTTATCGTACTTTTTTTTTGTTGAGATTTCTTTATCGTACTTAATGTTGAGAACTTATGTGACTTGATGATTGTGGTTTAGTGTTGAAAACTTACGTTTTGAACTTTTAAGTATATAATTGCAACAGGTGTATATGTCGGAAAATAGAAATTATAACAGGTTTATGTCGGAAATGAAAATTGGGTAAATTAAAATTACAACAGGTGGTTCGGTTATCCAATCGAACCAAACCGCCCATGTAGGGTTCGGTTGGATAACCGAACCGAGCCACAACCGGATTGGCTCGGTTAGCATTTTTCAGAAACTGACAGTTTCGGTTCGGTCTTTGGATGAGCTGAAAATTTCGGTTATCCAACCAATGAACAACCCTAATGGATTATGTTCTCCTATTGGTCTACCAATTGAAGTCGAAATCAAGAAAAATCCGAAAGGACGAAATGACGTATCACCTTGCTTGATTTTTTATGTTGAGATATTAAGTCACAAAGAAATTGATCATTACGCACATGTTAATGATACTTAGAGAGTTAGAGATTGAAGGAGATTTTCTTTGATCAAGATGACAATGTGATCAAATGGTCAGAAGGATATATGATGAATATCATTAAGTTTAATCTCTTTATGGATCATAGCAGTTAGCTACAAACCAACTATGGTATGTAGGTTAAATTTTTGATTTACACTAACTGCGACTGAATTCTACACACTTTACATAGTAAGGCGTGGACTTAACTACAAGAATTGACTAGAAAGGCAAAGTTGCAAGTCTCCATATGGTCGAGAGCTCAAGTCCTTATAAGGTACTAGGTATGCCTGGTATTAGGTCAGGCCTTCAGAAGACTCACATGGCCTGACTATGGGTCAGACCCATGATAATGTTCGCGTAACCAAGGAGTCCCATGGGATGGGACCCCACCCGGCTGAGAGTTCCATGGGACTCCAACCGGCCAAAAGTCCCTCCCATGGAATTATAACCGGTAAGAGATTCCCAAACCTTGAGGGCATTGGGCTATGCTTAAGTGTGGGATAGTTTCCAACCTACCTTTTGAGCTACTCTGGCAGAAAGGTAAAAACGATACATAATTTTACCCAAACTCAAGAGAGAGTAATTTCCTAATTGTTAAAGTTTTAATCTTCACAAGTAAATAAATCATCGTCATAGGGGGAGGGACAAGAAGGTCTTAGTTCATTGTTCTAGCTAACCTCCCGTGGCGGTCAGGTTACAGGACTCGTGTGTCTCAAGTAGAGAAAACTCGATTGGAGTTTTGGATCTTCAAGACAACGAGCATATTCTCATAGTTTATTCAAAGGGAGCAAAAGTAAGGTGTACGTGTCCATCTTTAGCTTGTTCACGTTGAGTTTGTGTTTGCGATCCTAAGTAACTAAAGTTAGACGTTAGACGTCAACGATTCTGCTCATATCATTTGGTTACGATAAAACTCAACAACACTATTGCCCTTAAAGGTGGAAAGAAAAATCAGTAGAGGAAGATCAAACCCATCCCACGAAAATTTGGCCTCTCAAAGGCAGAAGTACTAAGAATTAGGGTAACTTTGCTTCATTGCTCCAGATTTCTGTGCCAATATCTCCTAAGTCTTTCCCAAAATTCAAGATGTTTAAAGCTATTCAACAAAAATCCAAGTATGTTGATGAAGAAAACCTAGTACATACTGGAAAAATAAATTCTCTAGAGGGGTATCAGTTAAAATGCAGTATATCTGTGTCCCGTACAATTTTTTTGTCCATATAATATTTCTCGTATTTGGTATTATCGCCTCAAATTTTTGTCCATGTAAGATTTTTGTTTGTGTCTTTCAAAAGGTATTCGATTGGGATGAAATAAGGGTGGGAATCAAGCCCAAAACCCGATTAAGACTGCCTGAAGCCCGTGATCGATAACACATGCACGCCCCACCTATAGCTAATGGACGGGCTTCAACTTCATATAAAAGAATCTCACCCGCTCGTATAACCCAAATACCGGGCCCACATCAACTACCCGTCTCAAAAGCAAGTATACACCATTATATATGCACCCTCATATTTGATTTTTAATATAAACACGCTATGTTTTCCCAACTCTTCCCAAGTTTCACTGCCCAAACAAAGATAGAAATGTGAGAGAGAGAGAGTGTGGGAGAGCGAGCGAGTGAGTGTGGGAGAGTGAGCGAGAGAGAAGAAGAAGAAGAAGAAGAAGGAGAGAGAGAGATAGTTTTTTTTTTTTCTGGAGTCAAAGAAGCGAAGATGATAATGGATATCTATAAGTTTCTCCTGGTTATGTATATTATTCTTGTATTTTGTATCTAAATTTTTTATTTTTTTTTTAATTGTTCAGCGTGTGCCTTGAACCTTTGACCTTTAGGTGGAAGATTATACCTCTTACCACTCCAACCAAAGGTTATTGGTTATATCTAGATTTTGTTAAAGTTTAAAGTATATATAAGTGAGATATTAATTTTTATTTCATTTTTAATATGATGATAAAATGAATTGATAATGATGAAGTCTCTCTCTTTGGTCTATATTATATATTTCTTTTTTGTATATTTATATAAAATATATCTCTTGGGTTATGGGTGGGTTTAATGCCCGAATACCCGAAATTTGACTCATTCACCCGAGCCCGTTGAGGACCATAACACCCACGCCCGAGGTCGGGTATCACCCACCCGACCAGGTGATTTTTTAGTGGGCGGAATGGAATTGAGTCTCTTACCCGTTCACCCGCCCGGACCTGAAACACACCTGGTAGCCCGATGGACCCCCTTTACCCACTTTTTTTTTGTTGAACTAACATTACATTAATGAATCAAAACGTTATTACAGTAATTATCAATTAAATTACAAGGAATATTGTCCCAAGCTTTGCTTCTATTGCGCTTTCTTGCCCACTTTGCTAGCTTGTTTGCATTTGAGTTTAATGCTCTTTTGGTGTAGTGGAAGTGAACCGCCTCAAATTCTAGTTTGCTTTCTCGGATCTTCCTGACGTGAATCAAGGATTGCCAGTGAATAGTGTGGCGATTGTTGCCAAGATGTTCGATGAGATTGAAATTATCACTTTCTATGATTATAGATTTATGATTCTTAGATTTAGCCCATTCCATTCCTAAAAGGATTGCCATGGCTTCGCATTATTCACTATTTCTCCCTCTAGTAGATTTAGCTTGAGCATGAATAAATTTTGCATTATCATCATGAGATATCATACTGATGCCCACATTGGATGAGATATTGCTGAATGAAGCATCAACATTTATCTTGATAAAGCCATTAGTTGGAGGATTCCATTTATCTATAGGTGTTTGCTTGTGTTTGCTTGTGTTTTGCCTGTTTTTTGTTCATTTTCGGAAAGTTTTCTATCATTTTGATAATTTTCGGGAGATCATTAAACTCATGTTGAAAGCAATGGTCGCAACGTATTTTCCATATAATCTAAAGTATGGTTGTAAAGTGTATATTCTCCGCTGTTTGACACAGGTCAGTATGAGCTTCCCAAGAGAAGATGCAATCCGTAATGGAAGCGATGTTCTCAGAGATTATGTTATAGTGGAACCAAATATTTTTCGCTATGGCACAATGTAAAAGAGCATGCTCAATAGATTCAGTGGAAGTACAATTAGGGCAACTCGTGTTGTTGTTTATATACTTGCCTATTCTTTCTTTGACTGGTAGAGCTTTGTTACAAATTTTCCAGATAAATAATTTGATCCGAGGGATAGCCGGGATTGACCATATGAACTTCCAGTTCCGAGAGTTAATATTTTGGTTAGTGCTAGCAGTGCTTAAGTGCTTGTACATAGAGGATACCGTAAATTTTTCGGATTTTGACAGTTTCCTTTTAAGGTGATCGTTGCCTTCGGTATTACCTATATAATGGGACTATGGATGATATAACCCCAACTCATGTGTATCTCGCACTAAGTTGTTAGTGTGGAACTAGAAATTTAGTCAAATGGGAATTCAATAGACCCACAAGGCCCCTCTAGGATTGGATAAGAGAATATAAGTTGTATAGAAGGAAACCCTCCACCCTAAAATATGTAGGAAACTCCGTCACCACTCGGGCAGTCAGGGTGAATCGGGCGGGCAAATTTAAATATTCGAATGATCAAATCCCGCCCATGCCCGGTTAATAACTAGGGTTGGTCGGGCTTCGTGCAAACGAGCATCGGGTAACTCATCTTAAGTTTGACTGTATACTAACAAGCTCACGACCCAAGTAGGGTGTCTGTAAAAATTTAGAGAGGGATTGCCCTACTTTCGTGTTAATTAGATTTACCCTTTCAACAAAAAAAAAAAAAAAGATTTGGGGCGAGAAAGAGAAAGGTGAAGTTTTCCCAAATCGACAGCAATCAAGGAGGGGACGAGAGTTCTAGGGTTCTGAGTTCTTCAATGCCCACTTTCTCTCTCAAGGATTTCTGGTGAGGTTTTTTCTAATTATCCTCAATCGAAGACAGCAAGGAGCCGAACTTCTGACCAACTAGGGTTTTTTTTATTTTATATCTTAAATCTTCATTTTCTCTCTCAAGGATTTGGTTAGTAACTTTAACTTATAACAATTTTCTCATTTTTGATGTTTCTAAAATCTTAATGTTCTAACTCATAGAGGTCATTGATCCTTATTCCATGTTATAGATATAATTTTGCTTCCCCTTCAATGAAATTCATCAAGAAATTGATGAGTCTCTTTTGAGAATTATGGAGATGGTTTAGGTTGTAGTCTTGTAGACCAGCTGCTTGATGAAATTCCTCTTACTTTCTTATAAGTTATAAATCATAGATAAGTATAAATTTAGTTCATTAGTTGATGTTTAAATAATTGTTTATTGACTTAGCCCTGTATAAGTTTTTCTTTCATATGTCGTGATGAATTGCCCTGAACCCAGCCACCTGATGACCTAAAGCCCGTTCTTCCCGTTGGGGACTAGCATGGGGAGCCTTGTTTAGGAAATTTTTACCATCGAAACCCGCCTGCTAAGATCAGGACCTACTAGGAGACCGGGCAGCTGCCGGTCTGGAATTTGTTTTTATTATAATAGTAGGTGTAACTCTGTAATTTGATATGTTTAAAAAAAATTCTTAAGGGTAGCAATCTGTGCGTGTTTAGGTTTTGAGGAGTTTGAAACTTCATATTGGGCGAGAACTAGAAGGTAGCAAAGAGAACAACGAAGATTCAAGTTTGAGTTTGAAGGATTCATGTTCAGGATTTGAAGGATCCAAGTCGAGAAGGCAGCAAAGAGAAAACTTTCAGAAAAATTGATTAAAAAAAGAAGCAGGTTCCGACGGATTACAGCATCTTCTACTTGCTTGTCCCTAAACTAGACTGCCTTCACTATCTTTCAGCCGGGGATCAGTCCGGCAAATCAATCAGGTATATACAGGACATTACTCTTAAACAAGAAAGAAAGAGATATAACAAAACTCTAACATATTACATTAAAATTCAATCATATTTGAACAAAATTTCACCTCATCAAAAAAACTTAAAATGATAAACAGATAAATCAAGGCTACCTCAATACACTAATACATTTCTAGTCTACTAAATCTCTTTATTTTCACCTTCTCTTAGAGGTAAGGTTGAAGAACAACCGTTTGGATAGTGGTTCATTAGATGTGAATGTGACCCTTGTCACTAACCTTCCAATCATCAATAACAACAATAACATTAGCTTTTCTAATCGTCGCCTTGTCTAATAACGTTATCTCTGCTTTCTTGATAGTTTTGGAAGTAGAATATAGGTTTTGTAGTTATTCTTTTTTGACTAACTTTAAGTGAGAGGCCTCCCCCTACCTGAAATCCTGGTTCCGCCCTTGCCTTTTTGCTATAAACTATCTGGATTGTCCGAGTCTGAACTAGAGGTACTCATGGGCGCCTGAGTTGTAGCTAGAGACCAACTACGATCGTCGAATTACGAAGTAATTCGCGGCTAACTTCGATCGGATCCTACAACGGGTTACACATAAGAGTGACAAATTGATCTAGGATATGACTAGTGGGAGTGAGATATAATCATGGGAGTGTCCCATAAACATATCTCATAGGCCTAAAAAGGAATTAGGCAAAGATAGTACAAAAAGGCCAAAAACAGGGTTTTTGGGCCTAGACCGGTTCGGGTACTTCTAGGACTCGGATTGGGCTGAATTTTGGAAGGTTAGTTGCTGATATAATAAACATTATATCTGCCAATTTTCGTGGTGTTTGGGCACCTCCTCCTTAGGGAATTGAGAAAATACCAATAGTTGCTATTTTCGACTATTTCCCTAAATCTTATTCTAAAGGGTGTTTTAGGAAACCTAAAAGGAGGTGGACTCTTATTAGGGTTCTATATAAACACTCTTAGGGCAGAGAATAAGGTGTGGAATTTCTCTCTAAGCTTTCTTACTCTACCACATCAAGTAGAGAGGAGAAAGTGAGCTAATTCCCATTACTATCAATCTAGTTAAGAAGAAGGTCTTCTTATTATCCAACCACCATTGGTGTGCTAGCTATACAACAAGGTGGGAGATCAAATTGATTGCTCGTGTCCCAAGTAGAGGAGCTACACTTGAAGCTCTTGGTCTTCTTCAATCAATTCAACTAGTTCGAGGGAAAAGCGATTAAGGTAATCTACTATCTCCATTAGATTAATTACTAGTTTTGCATGTGATCCTGGGAATACTAGTGTAGACATTAGATGTCATATTTCCGCTATAAACACTAGTAGAAGGGTATAAATCCCTACAGTTTGTTCGTCTTTGTTTTGTAGTATGAAATAACAAATATGGGTCATTCATTTTAGGGTGCTTCTAAAGGCACCGGGCCAGAAGGCAGTTAGCATCCGGAAATTTTATTGACTTGGGTCAATAGCCATTGATCCGAGTTCTCTATAAGCACCGGTTTTTAATGTGGGTGACATTCACCTTCATTTGCTTCTTCCATCTTCTTCTTCCAAAATAAAAAGAATACCAATTCATTTTTTTTCCAAAACAAAAATCATGTGTGCTCATCTAGACAGTGTAAGTAAAAAAAATTCATTTTTTCTTATTTACTTTATATTCCTGTTAGTAAATACACAAAATTGAAAAGAATGGGTCCACTCTCTTCTTCCTTCTTCACCACATTTCATCCACAAAATAAACTCATTTTCTCTCCTCTTCCTTCTCATGTTCATCTTCATTCGTTCTACATCTCCTTTGTAAATGTAGAAGAAAGATTGCAAGATTCAGAAAGGTAGAGAGAGAGATGAGAATAAGGGTTTTTAGAGAGAGAAAGATGAAGAAAACCTTGCGAGAAGTAGCAGAGGAGCTGGTCATGGTCGAGTTCACGAGAAAGAGAGTGAGGATTGGGATATTTTTTAAGCCCCGGATCAGCTGATCCGTTTGGTCATCTTAGGTCCCGGATCAGCGGATCCGTTTGGTCTTCTTAAGTCCCGGATCAGCTGATCCGTTTGGTCCTCCTAGGTCCCGGATCAGCTGATCCGTTTGGTCCTCTTAAGTCCCGGATCACCTGATCCGTTTGTTCCTCTTAAGTCCCGGATCAACGGATCTGTTTGGTCCTCTTTAAGGCTCGGACTGGTTCAGTTCGTCCGATAGATTTTGTTTGATTTTGTGATAAACGGATGGAGGTGTTAGGGTTAAGTTGGCTTTGACTGGTGCCTACATAGTTGAACGGTGCTAACAGAGAAATGAGCAGTTGGGCCTGGTGCTAATAGAGATGGATGCTAACAGCCTTTTGGCTTGGTGCCTTTAGAAGCAACCTTCATTTTATCATGTCTCTTCGTCTTTGTTTTGTTGTTTTTATTATTAGCTAAATCCCTATATGTAGCTAATAGCTTATATGCATATTAGGTTTGATTCATGCTTATATATTTAAAATGGTAAAATATTTTTTCGTTACTTTACAACCAATCTCATATATAAAAATGGTAAAAACATGAAGTACCGTACACAAAGGAAAAAAAATAAAAGATTGTCAAATCTGCACGGAACCTGAAAAATATGTGTATAAAAAGAAGAAAAGGATTGAGGAATCCATGGAGGAAGCTTGGAACTCATTTTTATGTAAGATCATTTGGAGTTCCTCGAAGAATTGTGAATATCTTATAAGCATTCTAAAGCCACTGTAAATAGCCTACCATACCAGTGTTGATATTACTTTCTTAATGTCCTACTTTCACATGGAAATTTTTGTTCATATTCATGTAAATATCTCTTATTTTTTGTTTCCCTTTTGTTTTAGATTTTTTACTTTCTTTTTTATTGAACGTAATTGTACTTGGCTCAGGGCATCGTTTATACCTTTAATTAGTTAGAAGTTAGATACCTATCATTAACATAAAGCTAGAAAGGAATGAAAAATTAATAACTACAACGTTCTTAATCAATTTAGAAAAAAATACTCTAAATAACGGATTATCCTATTTCATATAATTCTTTTTTTCTTTTTCTATATTTCAATGAAAATGAAACTGACATATCCCAAAAACATCATTCGTGCCGAAGGCACGGGTGGCTATACTCTAGTATATATATATATATATATATATATATATATATAAAGTTTTTAGAGAGAATGTATGTGCTTGACCCTCTGAATTGCTTTTCTGACTTTTGCTGATGGTTCTTCAGATAAAATGGCTGGATCGTCAAGCTGAGAAGCTGAACTTGGCTCACCGAGAAAAGCCCTAAATGAATCTGCTACTGAATATGAAAGTGATTTCAGATTATAACCACCTTCTAGGAAAAATACGCACCGTCCTCCGCATAATTCCGTCGCTAGTTGTTTGAGGTTCGATGCCAGCATATAGTATGTACTCGTCGTAAATTGTAGAGAGGCTAGTGGATCTAGAACATGAGCATCGTATCTGATCATAAAAAAAACACCAAACCCAAAATAATGATAATTAATAGTAATTCGTAAGTAATAAAGTAGATTCTCAGTTTCGAGGTCTGCTCTGATCGGGTGTTAACATGTGCATCTCTCCGCTGACAGAGAACCGGGTTAGAATCCTGGTTGTGGAGGTTTATGGTCCTTTACAGGACCACATTGCAATTTAGAATTGAAGAAGTAAATACTTTTTCCTCACCCAGCGGAAACAAGAATAATATCTGGCTTGAATCTTTGGGCAGCCGGTACAATGACTTCCTCGAACACATATCTCATCGTTGTATCTCCAGACCCTCCGGGTAAAGGCACGTTTAGTGTTGTTCCTTCTCCTTTTCCTTCACCCGTTTCATCTATCCTTCCTGTTCCAGGGTAGCTGCCATCCTAGACATCAAACATTAAAGTTCGTAGTTACTATGGTCTCTAAAATGATTGAGCGGTGAGTCTAATATCTTTCGAAATCCTACAATGGTAATTCACAGTATAAAAGTGTTGGGCGGTCCACTAAGGTCATGTTTGGGAGACTAGAATGGTTCTATTATGATTTGGTTTTGCTTTCATTCTCCGGATAATATAGATGCATCGGTCGAAAAATCTAACAAGGGTAGTAGCTTCAAAATCTCCACTACTGCTGGCAAAATCTGATATAATTTGTATAATGATGAAGTGCTTACTTCGTGAGTTGAAAGGAAGTAAATATCCGGGTCATCATAAAATGCATCACTTGTTCCATTTCCATGGTGAACATCAAAATCAATTATGAAAACCCTCTTTAGTCCATGAACACGCTGAGCGTAACGAGCTGCCACAGCCACATTTGCGAAGACACAAAAGCCCATAGCGCCTTCAGGAATAGCATGATGACCGGGAGGCCTTATCAAAGCGAATCCAATTGGTGGACTGTTGCTGATCTTTGATGCCGCTACCTGGATATATACATCCAACGTTAACAAAAGAAATTGCCTAATTTCCTCCTAGATATTGCCTAATTTCCTCCTAAAAGTCACGAGACAAAGTCTCATCGGAAACTGAATATGGGAGAAAAGAACCATATGGCGGTGCTTGTGTTTTTCTCATTGTCTGAGTTCAACTCGTTGAACTCGTCTCAATCTGAATAATCTGAATCGAATTGACCCAAAGTCAACCTGAATCAGCCATCCAGGCAAATTAGACAAAAACAAACAGTTTGAAATCAGACTTGTGATATTTCAGATCTTTGAGTCAGATTTCAGATCTTACTTAAGAAAAAAAACACTACCTCAATCTCAGCATATGATAGGAGTTAGAAAAGCTACTTTACCACAGAATCAACTAAGGAAATGCCTGCTCCAGCAGCAGTGAGTGACTCCTGAAATGTCTGCATCATCAATAGATTCAATAACATAAGAAAGCTCACGATTAGGTAAAGTAATCCTACACATGGATTTCATTTTAAAAAACTATATTAACCAAGTCCAAATATCTATTATCAGAGACTAACATTACATGGTCAGAGCATACATCGTGGTTGATTTTTCATCCGATCATTCGAAAAGACCAATTGTTTTCAACTTTTAACAATAACACCACACAATCTGAAAGAAGCAAAAGCTTAAGTGGCAATCTTACAGTTGAAGTAGCATATGTTGGCCCGCTATCTTCGATGAAAATAAGACCTTCTTGAGAAGCTCGACCCATAGCCTACATAGGACATAATAATATATAAATTTACCCAACAAGATGTTCCAATTAAGTATTCTGTAAGTCCAATAGAAGTTCAGGTTACTGAACTCCAACTGCTCAGGAACGCTGGCTTTGTCCTTTAAGTCCTAAACCCTAAACCGAAAAGTTTATATTCCACTTGGTTGGGTTGCAATATTTTGTTTCTCCACTGTGGTAGCAGGGCTTGGCTCTTCGTTTTGGAGGTTTATGGTCTTATACAAAACCAGTGTGCGATATAGCGCAAAAAATACCTCCAGCCTCAAGTGGAAATGCAAAGAATTGATACATTCTCGTCTCCACGTAACGAAATTTCAAATTATGTTACTTTCTTTCTTTGTATAGGAAACCAACTGCAAGGTCGGATAGGAAAATGAGATTGGTACCTTCTCCAGACCAGTAACATAAGATCTTGCATGAACAGCTGCAATATCATCGATACTTGCGAACTTGAAATTTTGAAGTTCAACCACGTCTGAACCACGATGCTGAAACAAGAGTTTAACAAAGAACAAGTCTATAGGTGAAAGAAAGAGAAAAACAAGAATAGGAGAAACGGATTTCCATTTCACTATTAAGAATTAACTTCAAACGAAAAATATTTTGAAGACAATATTCACTAATATCTAAACAAGAACACAAGTTGTAGATAACGGAACATAAAACCGAACTAACTTCGTACTGTCCTTCTCGCAGCCAAATCTATAAATGGCTTATTTTTTTCTACATTATTACGGAAATGGGTTTCACTAATAGCATAATGAGTTCTAACATGAAATTAAGAGTGAAATCTTATTTTATACCTTTGGTGTGAGCTCCATCTTTTCAAGAGCACTCGTAATTGCAGGAACTCTGAAATGAGACTCTGGATGTTCTTCCTGTTAGTTAGTATTAAGTCACACATCAATTCAAGATAAAATAGAAGTAAAACTATCTGAATATCAAAGGTATAAAATACTACTTTCATGTACTTGAGAAGACTACAATCTCTCAAGTGCCTAAAAGGCTCATATAAGGGAACTTTACACCAATTATAGAGAACATGAAAATCGGCTTCACTACGGTAAATAGATGTACGATGTACAAAATGGCAAACGAGTCAATACGTCACATGTTCTTTGGGTGTGGAGACTCATTGCAGATATGCAAGCATTTCATAGGGGACAAGAAGAAGGGACAAAAGCACTTATAGTAGCTACAATTAGAACAAAAGAAATGTTACTGGTGCTACACAATAAATAATACGCGCATCCGATAATTGCTGCATACCTGGTTATGACCCATTGCTGGTGCTACACAATAAATAATACGCGCATCCGATAGTTGCTTATCGGAAACAGATACAACTGCATTTTCTTCTACACCTTTTGAACAAGAAACAATATCTCTATGATTTCTTAAGGAAAGTTTTTTCTTTGATCTCGTACTCGCACAGAAACTTCTCTCTTGTTTGAATATTTTGTTTGCTAAACTAAACCTGCAAAGGTTCTCTTGTTTAGCAAGCAATGGCCGGCGCATCAACCCCAAGAGGTTCCCTGTATCGACCAAACAAGTAGTGGAGACAGAGTAAGGGGTCAATGTTACCCGAAAAGCTGATCACTACGGTCGTAGTACGTGAATCGGTGCGTGATACGCTATAGTATCGGATATGCTAGGGGTATACATATTAGGTATTGGTTGTGCTGCATGTTGTTGGACTATTTCCCTTTGACAACATATATATACTCTTTATGATTTCTTATTGCAAATAATTAGTACTTGGGGTCATAATTTAAATCAAAAGGATCATATTAAAGAAGAATCAAATCAATATTGTACTATATTATATTGGTATCTTAAAGAGTAGTTAAATCAGTAGAAATCAAACCCTCATTCAGATAGCTTCTGTGGGTGGTGCAGAATTGGAGAGAAGACTGAAGATTCATTCTCCTAGGATTCTCCAACATCTGAGGAAGGAATGAAGGATGAGGGTTTTCAGTTCTTCTTCCTACTCTTTTTAAAGCAAGGAATTAAATATTTCTTGCCAATAATGGCTCAAGTGGTGAGAGGTAAGTCTTCCAATATAAAGGTCAAGGGTTTGAGGCACAAGCTTACCAATTAAAAAAATTAAATATTTCTTGCAAGATTTTCGACCAAAGTTTTCAAGATTTCGGCAAATCCAATAATAACAGAAAGGGAAATTTTAAAGGCAATGTATCTTTTTGTTAAAGGCAATGTATCTTGCCCCCAAGACTTGGTCAAAACAAGTTGACCAAGTTTGGTTAGAGTCAATGCTATCAACCCTATTTTCCGGCAAAAGTATCCTGGCAGGCAACCTCCGACCAGCTATCTAACCTGCAATAAAAAATATTATATCTCTTTTTCCTCTTCTCTCTTCTTGTCCTCCAAACCAGAAAAAAATTGTAATCCTAGTTTGTCTAATTGAATTGAAAATCGATTCGTTGTGCTCTCTATCCTTCTTTATTTTTGATAAAGTAACTGCATTACCCCACCAAAGATGTAGTATAAATAAAAATTAAGTCTTCGAGGGTTTTAGACTTATCGTTATGTGTCTGTAACAATATACAACCCTATTAGCAAGGAAAAACCATATAAATATTCACAATGTGATAACATACAAGAATTAGTGAGAGTATTTTTAGGCTCAAAACTAGGGGTGGCAATTTGGTCCGAACCGACGGTTTTTTTCCCAAACCCGTCCCTAATGGAACGGGTTTTACCGACCCGTTTATTAAACGGTTCGGGTTATGAAGTTGAAACAAATAATCGAGTTCGGGGCGGGTTTGATATTAGATAGTAAACTCCACCCCTAACCAATTAGTACCATATATATATATATTAAATATATGTTTTATTTATGGTTATGTTTCTAAAACTTTAATCTTATGTTATCAATTTAACTATGTTATGTTATATATTATTTAAGTAGTTGTAGTGTTTATTATTGATAAACTCAAAGTCTTATAAAATTTTATTAACGATTGTTATGTTACTTCATACTAAAATAACTTATGTGAAACAAAACACAAAATATTTTGTTTGAACCCGACCCGACCCCACTCATGTTACCCACTCATGTTATATTAAACGGGGCGGGACGGTAATGGTTTAGCAATTTTTAATTGCTGCAGGTATGGTAATTGAATATGTGTCTCGATTAATTATTGGGACGGTAATGGTAAAACCCGTTTGCTAACGGGACGGAGTTGGGAAGGGGATGAACCGTCCCAAACCCGCCCCGTTGACATCCCTACTCAAAACCAGAAACTGAGAAAAGAATACTGAAGTGGGAATTCAAGCACAAATACTGATTCTTAGGGGTTTAAGTTATTTAGGGTTTTGGAAAATGGAAGATGCAGTGAGAGAGGGAGAGGCAACCTGCTTTGTTATGCTTTTACTTCAGCATCTTTGGGGAGGTTTGTGAGAATCAGTGGGGAGGCAGTATAAATAAGCAAGTTTACAGAGAAGAAACCTTTATGATGAACTAGAAGTTTCCGGCGAAGGGGTCATCTCCTTCGTCGGAGAGAGAATGAGAAGAAGGAAAGAAGAAGAGAAGAGAGAAAGAGTCGACTGACAACTTGACGCCGGTAGGTCAAACTTTGATCTACACATTGCCTCTTAATTGCACATTGCTTTTAACTAAAATACGGATTGCCTTTAGCGAGATTGTCTTTAACAACTTTGGGCATTGCCTATAAAATCTCCCTAACAGGTATATGTTGGAGATTGAATCATTTCCAAATATGATTTATTTCTTGTTTATTTATCTTGTTTCCTTATTCATTGAATCATTCTTTCTCATTTACTACATCTTGATTTCTGCTTCTCTAAGAGAAGGGTGCTTCTAAAGGCACCGGACTAAGAGGCTGTTAGCATCCATCTCTGTTAGCACCAGACCTAACCGCTCCTTTCTCTATTAGCACCAACTAATTATGTAGGCACCGGTCCTTCTCAGTTAATCCTAACCCCTCCATCCATCTCTCATAAATCTAAACCAAATTGGGAATTCCAAACTTTCTCTTTCACAAGAAGATGGAAGAAGCAAACGAAGGTGAACGTCACCCACATTAAAAACCGGTGCTTATTGAGACCTCGGGTCAATGGCGAGTCAATAAATTTATTAGATGCTAACAACGTTTTGGCCTGGTGCCTTTAGAAGCACCCTTAAGAGAAATATGATTGATTTGAAGAGAGATTTGAAACCCTGGAGAGAAAGGGAGAGCCGACAGATATTTTAGTGAAGAAGGAACCTCATCTTTTACAACAGACACTTCATGTGTTATTTCAGATTCGCCCCCCCCCCCCCACCCCCCCCTGACAGTTACTACTTATTGCAAATTAGACCCATAATGTAACTGTTTGAGAGCTATTAAGGTTAAATAATTCAATTTTTACCCTAAATTAACTGTTATATTATAAATTGAACGCTACACTAATTGTGTTAGGGTTATTAGAGCTTTATAATTCAATCTAGCCCCTAAAATAATGATTTTACTGTAGATTAGACCCTAAGTTAATTGTTTTACGATTATTAAGTTTAATTTAGTCCCTAATCTAACAGTACCATTGTAGATTACACCCTGGCCTAACTATTTTCGGGTTAAATAATTCAACTTAGCCCCTAAGCTAACTATTTTATTGCACAATTTCATTATATTCTAGGGTTAAATAATTCAATTATGGTGAAAGAGACTTGTTATGCACAATTGCATCATACTTATGTCATTTTGCAGATTTGTAAAACTTCCACACTAACCGAAGCGTTTCCACGAAACGTTTCCACTTTTATACCGACCGAAATTTCCATCGAAACCGAAGTTTCATTACTTGGTTTAAAGGCACCCTGCTACTGCTAACGCACCTACTTGCAACCTGAATACTCAAACAGGAAATTTGGTCGAAGACCTAATTTAAACTTATTTATAGTTAAAAAGACAAGTTATATTCCAGTTGGCCGTGTACAGGTTAATTACTGAAGTATAGTTGTTGATGAACACTCTTGGATCTTCTAGACCATAGTAATGGTTGAGTGCTGGACGTTTGAAGTTCTTCGGCTTCTCTGATTCCAATATTTCTCGGCAGAGAGGGGGTTGGTGGATTACCACTTTTCCCCACAACCTCTCCTTCTCTCTTTCTCGAGTCAGCTCCGATACTTGATGTATGAGCACCTCGCAAACGGTTGGATCATCTACGCATCCTTCTCCGACTCCCTTGTTTTTGGGGACGTACGGCCGATTGGGATCCAACGTTTCATACTCGTCCAAAATATTCTCCAGATGCATCTGATCGCCAGGTTGTAAGGTCAGTGCTCCAGAAGAGAATATGTTGTCGGGTGAGACGAGCCTTCTTGCGTGCATCTTGATTGCTTCTTTTCTTTCTTCTGGTGCTCCGACTTTCCTAGCCGTTTCGGCTTTGCGGAGACTTTCCTCCAGTTGTTTTGCCTCCTCGTCCCTCCGGAGGTAGTCGGCCTTGAGTTATTCTAGCTCGGCCATAAGCTCTACCACGTTGGGGAGACTATGCGATCCACGAGGCGTATGCTCGCTTGAAGACATGTCTGTCTGAAGGGCTCAAGGAAATAGTTAGTCTGAAAAGTAGAATGAATAAGATTCGAGTTACCGAACTGATGATTTGCTGGAGAGATCCCCTCCTTCTAGCGCCAAATGTTGATGTAAAAAAATGGCCTTCCGCTAGATTAGCATGAAAAAGGGAGTTGATGCATGACAGCCTCCGTTACATATGATTGTTCTGTTTAAGTTGATTATTGTTCCACCTAGTTTTTCCTGCTTCCAACTCTGTTTCTTTTTATTCCAGCTCCTTGCTCCAGCTCTTTGCTCCTTGTTCATGTTCGTCTGTTCCCAAAAAGGGGGGAAAACCTGCAAAGGGTTCGAAAACCGCTCCGACGCTCAAGCCAGTTAGGGTGCTCTTTGCAGTAAAAGAATGAATATTGATTGATCCTTTTTGGAGGGAGAGTTGTGAGAACTCTGAGTTTCTTGTGATCTTTTAGGGTTAAGAGATCGTGTCCCGAGAAGGACGATGCGGGGGGCCTTTTATAGGCGATGTTAGGCCGACTGTGTTTAGTGGCGGTGGTGAGGCGGTTGCCGTCCAACCAATGGAGAAGTTTCCTCTCTTGAGTATCTAGGGTTTCTCTTAGAGTTTATCTCGAATCTTCGATAACTAGAAGTTCCTAAGTTCAAGGATTCTTCGTAGATATCTTACCGAAGTGATAGACTCTAAAGGAGAAGTTTCCTCTTTTAGATACGTGGAGTCCAAACTGGCTTAAACACTCCGAGATATGTAGCTGTCTGAGATCTCTCTGGAAGCTTCGGGATTAAGTCGGTAGGTCTCTTGGCGCTTCTGCCTCCCCAGTTCTGGGCGTAAGACGTTGGCCGAACCTGTGTGAACCCCCTTACTCCTTTGAAAACCCCAGGACTGATATGTTCATGCTAAGGGCATTTTGCAGGGCTGGTTTCCTCTGGCCGACCTCCCAGTTAGGGGAATATGTGGTGGACCATCAAAGGCCCAACTGTCCTGATACCTTAAGCTGGGTTGACCCAGTGGACTTCAGGTCTGATCTTGCTTCAGACGTTAGTCAACGTCTGGATATTTTGTGCATCATCAGCTTCAATCTTCAGACATAGGGTTCATTCTCTGCAACTTTTTTGTCGGAGAAGACGAGAGATGAAGAGAGATACGAGTCTTAGGGTTCATTCTCCGCAATCTTCTATCGGGAATGATTCAGGAGGATTTGGGTTGATTTTAGGGTTGGATTTAGGGAGGAAAAATCCAAAATCCTATAAAATCTTAGGGGGTTGGGTGGGATTCTGGGCTAGTACAAATTATGGACTTAGGAATTCTTGGGATTCAAGAGTCCTAGGACTTTTAGTAGCCAAACAGACCAGGGATTCATGATTCCTACCAAATCCCATTTTTGGTAGGACTCCTACTTAAGAATCCCGCAACCAAACGCACCATTAATGAGATTCATCATCAATTGATTCCTTAATAATCTGTCATAGATTAAGCTCGTAATTCAACTTAATGAAATTCATCATCAATAAGACAACACAAATGGAAATGATAAAATTGAGAGAGAGAGTGTGTGTCTAGAAAATACCTGAAAGATGAAGATGATAAGGACTAATTAAAGCAACCGAAAATTGAAAATGGAGGAGTAGAATTGCTGCTTTAGGGTTTTGCCATTGAAGGGATGGAGAAAGTCCAGCAAATACTTGGAAAGATGAAGATGATGAGGATTAATTAGAGCAACATAATGTTGAAAATGGAGGAGTAGAAGAGGTGCTTTAGGATTTTGCCATTGAAGGGACGGAGCAAAACGTGATTAGCCAATAAACCCCCATTTATTTAAGTCATTAATAATAAACCAAGAGTTGTCTGACGTATCAAGGAAGAGATGTGCTCTTTTTTTGTTTCTCTCTCAGTCTCAAGATAAATGGAAGGCTGAGATTTATCATGGGATAAAAGGACAGATGAATTTATACATTTGTTTGTCTCAGTCAGCACCCATCCACCCATTTTATTATATAGACTAGGTATAGCCCGTGCCTTCGGCACGGAGATTTTGTATAATTTGTGCTATATTTTTATGGGGGCACTTGGAAATCCACAAAACAAAAACAAACACTTGTAAACTTATTTCAACACAGAGTCCATCTACTTTGAAAATGAACTGTATTTTCTAATAAAATAAAGAAGATGATTTTTATTGTTTTTTTATTTTATTTCAGCCTTTGCTACATTGTATAATTAAAAGTACTACGACAAATACATTTTGTAATCAGAAGAATAAAATTATAACTATTAATAGAGAGAGATCAAGTGTCAGACATGTTGTATAACACAATATAATGAAATTGTATCATATTATTAGCCTATTCAAAGAAAAGAAAACTATATTTTCAACCAATTTTTTTTTTTTACAAAATCATCAATTTAAAAAATGTTTGCAACATTTGATGAGAACTACATTTACATAATTTAGTAATGAATATTGACACAAAAATTACTAAATTTATGTATGTTAATACTGAATAAAAAGTAACAAAGAGAGGAAGGTTCCTAAAATGAGTCATTTAATGCAAATCGAGCACGAAAAAAAAGGATTTTAGAACTTCTTTGTAAGCCGCCTTAGGAGTCGTACTTTATTGAATTCAAGATTTTTTGGTTCCGCTTAAAATAGCTTATTTGAAGTGCTTTTAAGAAATTGTTTGCGTTTGGATGAAATAAGTTGTGGCTTATTTTAAGCCGATCAAAAGCACATCTATCGCAAAAAGCAAAAGCCAAAAATTATTGGCTTCTTGCTTTAAACTTTTTCGGGAAGCCATTCACGGTGATTTCATCAACCGTGAAAGGGTATTTTTTTTTTTGAAAGCCTTCTTTGTATTCCTTCTTTCTACCTCTTCAACTCTTCTCAACAAATTAGGGTTTGGCCAAGGTTGCCCTAATCAACAAGAACTACCAATCTCAAGTTTGTTAAAGCAACATCGTTTCAGTGAGAAATAATTCTTTCTAACTATTACTTGATGAGTTTATATTTTTGTTGAATAGGTTAGAGAAATTTGAACTATTTTGTGTGATTTACATTGAAATTTGTATTGTTACTTAATGAGTTTTTGTTTTTGTTGGATTTGAGTAGAGAAACTTGAAGTTTTTCTTGTGATTTTGTTGAAATTGTAGTAGAGAAATAATAGTTTGGGAGGTTCATCATATTTGCTCAACTTTCTCTCTCTACAAAATTTCTTTCTAAAGAGATAGTTTTTTTTTCTTGTTATACCAATGAATTCCTGATTCATGTAAGATGAGAGAAAACTATCTCAAAAAACCTAGCTATCTCCAAGTATGCTTAGGTACAGAACAATATGTTTAAGGCTTAGATTGATTCAAACTTCTTTTTTCTTGTTATACCATGAATTCCTGATTCATGTTAAATGAGATTAAAAAATATATAAGTTTTTTTATTATTTAAGTTCATAATTTTAAATCAATTTAGAACCTATTATCTCTCTAAATTTTTTGAGAGAAAATTTCTCTTATGTTATACAATGATCTAAAGAGAGAACTATCTAAAAAAACCTAGCAACTCCAAGTATGTTTAGGTAGAGAACAATATGTTTAAGGCTTAGATTGATTCAAACTTTCGAAATTGTTCAAGCTTGAATCCGAGCTAGTTGAATTCATGTCAAATTTTGGGGGTACTAAACTAGTGGTCTTAATTAAGGAAATACAACCACAAATAGTTAATCAACAACAACAAATGCAAATGGACATTTTTCGAGATCAAATTGCCGACACTATTGCTCATGTCAGTCAACCAGACAAATGATAGTGATGATTAAAGTTGTTATGTATTCAGTCTTAAACTTTAACAACATTTCTTTTTCAGTTTGTTTGAATTTATTAGCATTCTTATAGTACAACTAGTTTAGTAAATTATAAAATTAATAACATATTTATAATTTGGATTTATGTTTCTTATGAAAACTGGTAGGTAATTTTATCGAAAATGCATTCACCATTTTTGTTCAAGACAAGGAGATGTGAGTGCATATAACAAAAATAAGGAGTGATTATAACATTTCCCAACTAAAATGTCTTTAAATCTTTTTTTGAAATTTGGAATTTGATTACGACGTACGATAGTCATTACAATAGCATTGATACATCAAAATGTGATAAGTTTGGTAACTGTCAAATTAAACAAGAACATGCCTAAAGGCCAACAAAGTGTTTACCATCTCTCAATCTTTGAATTCATGTATCAAACCCAAGTAAGACATCAATAACAGTTTTTTTTTGTTGAAGGGACATCAATGACACTTGAAATATTCCAAACCACTCTCTTGGACATGGGTGAATATCTGAAGTATTCCAAACCAATGCCTCAAATATTTTGGAGCATTCCAAATGTGTCAAACAACTAATGGCACATCAGTAGACATTGCTTTGTAGGTCAATTTTCCAATTTACTCCTCCAGCCATTCGGGTTTCCATACCTCTATCATGCTAATTCGGTTGGTTTATTTTTGACGATTAGTGTGGCCTAGGTATAGAGGTGGAAGTTTGCAGAGAGTGCGATGTGACACTTCGAAACATTAAGAGAAATTGATTGCTTGAAGTCTGAGACAAACTATGTCCCTCTGACCAGCAAAGTTAGATAGGCTACTCATGGACTGTCAATCCAATCACATAATTATCTATCTCAATCAAGGATAACTCTTTTTCGTATACTGTATTTACTCCCAATCACAAATATGTATTTACACCTTATATTCTATTTAAATCAATCACAATATATTCGTAATATTTGTTTGATTGCTATAATTATTATTGTAGATTTGATTTTTGAATTTTAAATCCATGTAATTTGTTCATATATAGATGTATTACTATATATTGAGAACCTCACACAGATTAGAAAAGAAAAAAAAACTTCTCTAAAGTTGACATGATCACACGGTCCGCCCGTACCCTAGATAGGTTCATTTTAGGAATTTAACATGTAATTTAGCAATATTAAAATATGAGTTAATTCCTATATGGCCTACTTTGTGACCACCTTCCTTTATGGCCCCCTTTTTTTTTTCGTAAATTCAAATATGACCCCCTTTTCTTAACACCGTCAGTCAACTTTTATGGTTAATCTTTCTGTTCCCATATTTACCTTTCTTATAAGAATGATTTCAAAATTCAAAATTGACCCCCTTTTAAATTTGGGTCAATTTCCAAAAACTTATAGCTACTTTAGAAAAAACTAGGGGGCCAAAATAGAATACGTATAATTTTTTTTTTAAAAAAACACCTCATCTATCCCTCTCTCTCCTCCACATCATGTATCTCGCCACCTCATCATCTTCTCCGATGAAGGTCGCCGGCCGGCCAAATTTTCCGACGACCTTCAATTTTTTTTATCTTTCTCTAACTATTTTGGACCAAATCAAATCCAAACTCTCCAAGTGGAGCCATTCTTTCCTTTCTCAGGCTGGCCGCACAATTGTCATCTCAGCTGTTGCTTCGTCCGTTCCCCGATATTAGATGCAATGCTTCGCACTCCCGAAAAGCGTTAGCAAAAGCATAGCGACTTTGCAAAAGTCCTTCTGGTGAGGAAAGTCCAAAGGTATATGCCCCAAAGCATGGTCATATATATGTCTTCCGAAGAAACAAGGAGGGCTAGGTATTCATGATCCTCATCTCGACAACACCGCCCTCCTTAGCAAACTGGCTTGGCGCCTCAAATCCGACCCTGAAGCTTTGTGGGTCCAATTCTTGAAAGCCAAATATTTTCATAACTCTAATACTCCTGGGCCAGCCAAATCCCACCATTCGTGGAATTGGAAAGTCATCAAAAGACATTATGACAACATCGATCATCTTATTACATGGGAAGTACACTCGGGCGAAAACATTAACATCTGGACTGACAAGTGGATCCCAGGTACTACCAGCACCATTTCTAACTCCAACAACTCTACTCTTACCAAAGTTTCTCAACTTATCACCAACAATCAGTGGAATGATGAGATTCTCCGCGCTACTTTCGATGTACATACCCAAAATCTCATCCACACCATCCCCCTGCATAATGATGGTCCCGATCAAATGAAATGGGCTCTTTCGGAATCAGGTAATTTCACTGTTAAATCTATGTACCATCATCTTAGCATAACTAATCAATCTCAATCTCAACTTCCTCATAACTGGAACTTCATATGGTCTCTCCCAACTAACCCTCGAATAAAACTCTTCATTTGGAAGATTTGCTCGAAAGCGCTACCAGTCCGCGACAGAATAGGTAAGTATATTGGAAACAATTACATCTGCCCAAACTGCTCGGAAATTGAAACCATTGAACATGCACTATTACATTGTCCATTTGCGAATGTTAGTTGTATACATATTAGCTAGATAACAGTCATATATTAGCTCTCTGATTGTTTCCTACTTATATAGATACCTAAGATATATTCCTAGATATGTTTCCTAAGAGAGATAATCCTAGCTGTATATATATATGTGTGTGTATATTGCTTGATAATGAATATAAGATGAAATGCAGAAATATTCTTAACATGGTATTAGAGCATTGAGTTTTTCTTCTGTTTTTTTTCATTTTTTTTTCAGAACATCAAGTTGATTTTTCAGAGCATTAGGGTTTACAAATATTTCATTAAGTAATTTTCAGAATAAGGGTCTTCTTTCAGAACATTAGAGTATACATTGCTGCTACTGGTTGTTTTTCACTGCTGCCCTATCGTTGATCTTTCATTTGCTGCCTTGTTGAAGTTTTGTTCATATCATTCTTCTTTCATTCTCTATTTTGCTCCCTCTCACTTTATTTAACTGGTATGGATAAGTGCTCTACTGTAACGGACGTAGTGCCGGTGCTTTCTAAAATCACAGACCACAAGATAAATGGATCCAACTATATGGATTGGAGTAAAACTGTTCGCCTTTATCTCCGTAGTACAGACAAAGATAATCATTTGATTGATGATCCTCCAAGAGAGGATTCAATGGAGAAAGGGAGTTCAGGACAAACATGGCTTCGAGAGGATGCTCGTTTGTTCCTTCAAATTCGGAATTCCATTGATAGTGAGGTAATTGGCCTAATCAATCATTGTGAATTTGTTAAAGAACTTATGGACTATTTGGAGTTTCTGTACTCCGGCAAAGGGAATCTCTCCCGTACATATGAGGTATGTAAGGCCTTTTACCGTGCAGAGAAGCAAGATCAGTCCCTTACAAACTATTTTATGGCATTCAAGAAGACATACGAGGAACTTAACGTGTTGTTGCCTTTTAGCACTGATGTGAAGGTTCAACAAAGACAACGTGAGAAGATGGCTATCATGAGTTTTCTTGCTGGTCTCTCTTCTGATTTTTGAAGGAGTTGAAGGAGATGTCCTTCGACCAAGATGGCAATGCGAACAATTTGTCGGATAGGACAATTGATGTGGAAGATCATCAAGTCCGATTGATTTAGGGATTGTAGAGTTGTAGCTAGAGACCAACTACGATCGTCGAATTACGAAGTAATTCGCGGCTAACTTCGATCGGATCCTACAACGGGTTACACATAAGAGTGTCAAATTTATCTAGGATATGACTAGTGGGAGTGAGATATAATCATGGGAGTGTCCCATAAACATATCTCATAGGCCTAAAAAGGAATTAGGCAAAGATAGTACAAAAAGGCCAAAAATAGGGTTTTTGGGCCTTAGCCGATACGGGCACTTCTAGGGCTCGGATTGGGCTGATTTTTGGAGGGACGTTTCCTTATGTTATGAACATTAAATCTGCACATTTTGGCTGGGTTTGGACGTCATCTCCTTAGGGAATTGAGAAAATACCAATAGTTGCTATTTTCGACTATTTCCCTAAATCTTATTCTAAAGGGTGTTTTAGGAAACCTAAAAGGAGGTGGATTCTTATTAGGGTTCTATATAAACACTCTTAGGGCAGAGAACAAGGTGTGGAATTTCTCTCTAAGCTTTCTTACTCTACCACATCAAGTAGAGAGGAGAAAGTGAGCTAATTCCCATTAACTATCTATCTTGTCAAAGAAGAAGGTGTTCTTCTTTCCAACCACCATTGGTGTGCTAGCTATACAACAAGGTGGGAGATTAAATTGATTGCTCGTGTCCCAAGTAGAGGAGCTACACTTGAAGCTCTTGGTCTTCTTCAATCAATTCAACTAGTTCGAGGGAAAAGCGATTAAGGTAATCTACTATCTCCATTAGTTTAATTACTAGTTTTGCATGTGATCCTGGGGATACTAGTGTAGACATTAGATGTCTTATTTCCGCTATAAACACTAGTATAAGGGTTTAAAACCCTACAGTAGCGTCAGAGCCTCTTGCAATGAACTAGTTTTTGCTAAGAATTGAACTAGTTCATATTGGATATGATTGATAGTTTAATAAATTGAGTTTTTAAAAGTATATTAAAAGTGTTTTAAAAATTATTTAAACTCACAATTTGATATTATTGAATGGGATTCAATGAATTTCAAATTGATTATCAAATTGTTAAAAGTGTTTTAAAAGACTCAATTTGATTGAATTTCAAACTAATCCATGCTTGATTAAGTTGATAGTTATGTTTAAAAAGGTTTTAAACATGAAATTTGATTAATTTTGAATTGGATTCAAAGATTTTTCAAATTGATTTCAAAATTGTTCTTTGAAAAGTTTCAAAAACCTAGATTTTGATCCAAAATTGGTTTGATTAAGAGTTGTTTTTAAGTTTTGGAAACTTTTGAAAAACAAAATTTGGAATTTAGAAGTGTTCTAAAAGAAGTGTTTTGAGTTTTAGGAATCTCTCAAAACAAAATTTGGAAAATTTTAAAAGTTTCTAAAAGTTTTGTAAAATTTTAGAAGTGTTCTAAAAGATTTCAAAATTTAGAAAGAGTTTTAAAATTGGAAGTTAGCAAATAAGATTTGCACAACAACAAAAAAAAAAAAAAAAAAATTTTGGAAACTAGGGTTTTGGAAACCCTAGTGTCCGGCCAGGAAGCTTCCTGGCCGGACAGAAGCTGCTGGTCGCGTCCACTGGACGCGTCCAGAGCAGCTGCAGGAGACGCGTCCAGCAGCTGCAACCAGATTGCCACTGGTCGCGTCTAGGACGCGTCCAGAGCAGCTGGGACGCGTCTTGGAGACGCGTCTGGGAGGTTCTGGGTGTCTCGGACTAGTCCGAGACACCTAGTGCTGGTCCGGTCCAGCACTAGACACGTCTAGGACGCGTCCGGTGCATGGACTAGCGTCCTGGCTCCGGGCCAGGACGAGACCAGGCCTTGGTAGGCCTCGGCCAGGACATGCCGGCCCTATGGGCCGTGCTATGTCCGGACCTTGTCCGAGCCCTTTTGTGGGCTTGGGCCGGGACTTGTCTAGGACTTGACCCGGGCTTTTTCGAGGCTTTTCGGACCACAAAAAGGGACCATCATTCGAGTGGGAGTTTTTGCCAAAATTTCTTCCGATTCCAACCAAATAATTCCAAAATCAATCCGGGCCATCCAGAAGGCCAAAACGGATTTCTCTTTAAATTGATTTATGAAATCATTAAGAATCGAACCAATATTTTTCTGAAATTGACCCGGGCTTTCTCGAGCCCAAAACGGAGTTTTTCTTAAAGTTGATTTTAGAAATCATAAGAGATAAAACGAGAACGCACCATTAGTCGAATTCTTCGAATTTAGACTTAAGGTTCGTCATGTGACATGTGATGTCAACAAAAGTATCTCCCAAGATAATCATGCATATATAATTCTTAGCCTTGATATATTATATGATTGCATGTGATGTGAATGCGGGAAACTAGTATGGTCATAGATTTATATCTTTATTCTTGTTTTAAGCACGGATGGGTGCATGCTTTGTAATTAATTTTAATTTCAAGTTTATACGATCTGCGAATCGTTAGAGTCTTGTAATTAGAGTTTAGGGTCTATGAGTCCATTGAAGAAACTCGAGGATGAAATCCAAAGGCGAGTGGGAGAAATCAATGGAGGTTCAAAGATGGCGATCTAAGACGAACCGAAAGGCGAAACAAGAAGAAAACCAAAGGAGATTAGATCTTCTAGGTTAGGGGCCATACTAGGATCCATGTCTGCTTGATTTACTTTCTCGCGCGCATTTACTTACTTATTTACGCTTTATGTCGTGGACGTTAGTTAGGCTAAATAGTTCACTATAACAAACGCCAGACTAGCGTAAAAGTCCCCAAAACGTAATCTTGAGTAATCGCCTATCCAGATTAAGACACTCGTTGCGCCCTTGTTCGAGGAAGGTGGGTCGGCCTTCGCAGAGTACCTCCTCTACCTTGGGACAATGCGGGTAGGTCTATAGAAGAGGCCTACACGTCTAAATGGTTCTACTCAACGAGATCAGCAAGAGAGTCTTGGATACTCGAGGCAAAAGGATAGATTAGTCATTCATTAATGAAATCTATCAACCAAGAGTCATAAGGTATGATCAGTGAAGTAGTTCACTCACCCGGAACGACGGAGTCAAAGGGTAGGGCCTTCGTCCGCTTTACTCCGAAGAACTGGGGTCTTGGAATCACTTATTCAATCGGGGACGATTTTTATTGAATAATGTGGGAAAACTAAGTTTTTCAAAAACGATAACAAGTTTTAAAACTTTGCCATTTCTTTTATGTAGTTCAAAGATGACAAAAGATATTTTCAACTTCCGCTCACTTCTCGACAAGGAGAAGCTAAATGAGCACAACTTCCTTGAATGGGAGAGGAACCTGGGAATAGTTCTCAGGATGGAAGGAAAGCAACATGTACTAGAAACTCCAATTCCTGTATTGGATGATAATTCGACTAAAGAAGAGATAGATGAAGAAAGGAGTGTGCGGAAAAAGGCAGAGCCTGTAACTTGCTTAATGCTAGCAACCATGGAACCGACTCTGCAAGAGCAGTTCATAGACATGGATGCTTACTCCATGATACGACAACTTCGGGAAATGTTCCAGAAACAGTCGAGATTGGAGAGGTTTGAAACCTCTAAAGCAATTATGGACATGCGCCTTGAAAAAGGAAAACCAGTTGGGGCCTCATGTTCGTCAAATGATCAGGCTCATGGGCAAGCTGGCTAAACTAGGTTTCCCTTATAGCCAACAGACGGCTACCGACACTATCCTTCACTCCCTCCATAGTGGTTTTAATCAGTTTAAGATGAACTACAACATGAATGGATGGGATAAAACGTTGGAGGAACTTCATTCTATGCTTCTAACAGCCGAAAAGGACGTCGCTATAGTGGAGACTAAGAAGGACGTTCTTATGGTACAAAAGGACAAAGGGTTCAAGAAAGGTGGAAAACAGAAGAAGAAAACCACGTCAAAAGGTAAAGGCAAACGAGTTGCCAAACCTAAAGACAAAGGTCCTGGTCCTGACACCAAATGTTTCTACTGTGATGGCAAGGGCCACTGGAAAAGAAACTGCCCTAAGTTCTTGGAGGACAAGAAGAATGGAACAGTGGCTTCCAATTCAGGTATAAACAGTTAACTTATCAAATGCTGTAAAATTCCCAAACCTTGGTATATGATACCAAAAATTGCCCTATCATTGTGAATGTACAGGCGCAGCTGGGAACTGAGTATTTGGCTAAGGAAGACAAGATCCAAGAGGGAGCAGAAGCCTCGACTGCTAAGGATGCTGAAAGGGATCGAAGTCTACTTTAGGCACTATTCTAGATTAATAGTTTTTCTAGTTTTTAACATCATCTCTGTACTAAGTATTACGGAGAATCAATAAAGAACTTTATTTCTAGATTGGGATGTTAATAAGTGCTAGATTTAACAAACTATACCAAAAGATTCTAAACTTGGTCAAAAACCTATAAGATAGGTTCATCCCAATCGGAAAGGGAAGAGGACAACAGGTCCACTATAACCAAAACATGAATCAAACTGACAAGAAAGAAAGTCTTGAGTCAGAAACAGAGATTGATCTTCAAACGTACTTCTAACCTATCCATAAGGATTAAGATGAAGAACATGAATCAAACTCTATCCCCCAAAATCCATTAGTCTAGACATAGCTTCTCACAAAACTACCAAAATTCCGTCTAAAGCTAAATTTGTAAAAAGAGTTACTAAACTAGCTAATATCTGACACAATTTCTTTTTGAAAGAAATTTGAGCTTCTTCCACAACCAATCAAGAGAACAAAGTGTTTGTTGCTCATGATAGTATTCTTCTAATAATTAGCATACCTAGTAGTCTGGGAGAAAAGCACTAATTGTTACAAGAATAAGTGGGAGAAAAATACAAGTTGATTTAATTCGATCATGAGAAAAATCATGAAGAGTCATGAAGAACAATCATGAAAACTTGTACAAGACGATTAAATTCGACCAAGAGCAACAAACTGTGGCTCCTCGGAAAAGGAAAGGTTAAAGATATGATCTTGTAAACCCACCGCACAAAAGCGAATGTCATTCGCTGGAGAACTCTCAAAAGCGAATGAAAGTGTCTCTAAAGGAATATCTCAAAGTAGTTGAAAAAAATTCCAAATTGTTGTTCAAAAGCCCTGAAAGGTCAAATCTCAAAGACTCAGAAAATAAAGGTTATTTCTGAAAAGATAAAAGACCTGCGCAGAAACGGAAACTGACTCTAGTTTTTGGCCAGAAGCCAAAATCATCATGGAATCCATATCTCGTCAAGACATGAAGCTTGATAATTTAAGTCAACGGAAGACCTAAATTGGTTTTCCAAAGTAGAAAACTGAGAAGGATGGAAACATTCATGTTTCCCGAAACTAGACAAGAAGAATAAGATTCTTCCAATCAAGTTATGTCCATAGACATGCTTCAGAAATCCATCGACGGATTAAAAGCACGCAAGAGTTAGAATCTTCGATTCAAAAGGCAATCAAAGAAATTTGATTCCTGGAGAATGAAGAAAAATCTTGAATCGCGAGTTTCAAGAAGGTAAGTGGGAGAAACAAACCTTCCGGGTCCGTATGCTGAGTACATACAAAAGATTGAGTACGACATAAGATGTTGTGTAACAGTGAACACACTGACTCGATAAAAGGACCACACACAAGGATGAAATGCCATTTTGGGCATCTGAAGATCTATAAGCATAGATCAAAAGGATGATAGGATTGGAGAGACTCAGTACGCTGAGATGCTTGAGATCCGAAACAGAAAATCTAAGACTCGAAAAGTCTAAAAGAATTTCGACCCAAAACTCATGACTAAGAGCGTTGCTAAATCGGAGTTGAAAAGACACCGATGTAGCAAACAAGCATGAGAGAGAGATTTATGTTCGAATACATAAAGTCAATCATATTGGATATGATTAGCATTTGAATATCCAAATTCAGATTTGAAAACCGAAACACTACTTAGAAACATCCTAGAAGGCTAAAGGATGAAGTAGTACAAAAGTTGAACATGTCATCGTAAGCAAACTTCCAGACATGGAAGGAAAGTAGGCTAAAAGTGTTTTAAACCGGGAACTGTTGCAAATACTACATAAAGAATTAAAAGCCTTAACTCTAGTAAAAGTTACTAGAAATTATCAAGGTTGAAGTAAGCAATCTTCAAATTAATTGATAATTAGCAAAGTTTAAAAACGGACTACATACGTAGTCAAACTAAACTGTCACCTAAGACATAGTATGAGACTCATACACAGTCTAAGGCATGAGGTAAAATTGGAATAAACCTCGACGAGTAAAACTGAGTGGGTAAAAAGAGTTTTACGGAAGATGCTCAGATTTACAACTCTCGTTATCAGAAATAATAGAGTTATTTCACAAGTCGTCTAAATTTGGTTTAGTGTTTAAACGACAGTCCATTGATGATAAAACATTCCGAATAGGTTTGTCAGATACGTGATCTGATGAATGAAACCCTATTAAGTGAACTTGGAATATTTATTATCAAAAACCTTGGTTCAGGTCATTGCATGGACAACAATGACTCACGAAGACTAGCACGGGAGTCGATGGGATAGCGCAGTTTCATGGGCTATAGGAATAGTATATTCTATTCGACTACGTGGGTGTGTAAAAGGTTTATACACTGGATAACCCTCAAATGAGAAGTACATCACTCGTGATGAACGTCAATACTTCTCATAAAGACAATTGGAGAGATTCCTCAAAACATGAGTGCTCCACTCATCTTATGAAAGGAATGTCCGACTTTGGTTCCGTCAAACGCCGCGCCGTAAAAGGAGGTTATAAAGACGGATACTGGGAAGGACAGGATAGACATGAAGTTAAGTGGGAGCGCAAGAATGGATTGTGTCACCCTAATCACATTAGGTACAAAGTGTCTCAAGGCCACTTGATGAGTAGCAACTGAAAATGCGTGGCCGCGCTCAAACGGATTAAAAGTTAATCATTTGTCTTTTACAGTTGTACTCGGATATCAAGAAAGTCTGAATGACGTGACGTATCAGATGGGATACTAAATTGACACGGGAATCGAGGCATTGCACTTGTTCTAAGTCCAAATGGGAGTCTGAAGGAGTTGAAGGAGATGTCCTTCGACCAAGATGGCAATGCGAACAATTTGTCGGATAGGACAATTGATGTGGAATATCATCAAGTCCGATTGATTTTGGGATCGTAGAGTTGTAGCTAGAGACCAACTACAATCGTCGAATTACGAAGTAATTCGCGGCTAACTTCGATCGGATCCTACAACGGGTTACACATAAGAGTGTCAAATTGATCTAGGATATGACTAGTGGGAGTGAGATATAATCATGGGAGTGTCCCATAAACATATCTCATAGGCCTAAAAAGGAATTAGGCAAAGATAGTACAAAAAGGCCAAAAACAGGGTTTTTGGGCCTTAGCCGATACGGGCACTTCTAGGGCTCGGATTGGGCTGATTTTTGGAGGGACGTTTCCTTATGTTATGAAAATTAAATATGCCAATTTTGGCTGGGTTTGGACGTCATATCCTTAGGGAATTGAGAAAATACCAATAGTTGCTATTTTCGACTATTTCCCTAAATCTTATTCTAAAGGGTGTTTTAGGAAACCTAAAAGGAGGTGGATTCTTATTAGGGTTCTATATAAACACTCTTAGGGCAGAGAACAAGGTGTGGAATTTCTCTCTAAGCTTTCTTACTCTACCACATCAAGTAGAGAGGAGAAAGTGAGCTAATTCCCATTAACTATCTATCTAGTCAAAGAAGAAGGTGTTCTTCTTTCCAACCACCATTGGTGTGCTAGCTATACAACAAGGTGGGAGATTAAATTGATTGCTCGTGTCCCAAGTAGAGGAGCTACACTTGAAGCTCTTGGTCTTCTTCAATCAATTCAACTAGTTCGAGGGAAAATCGATTAAGGTAATCTACTATCTCCATTAGTTTAATTACTAGTTTTGCATGTGATCCTGGGATACTAGTGTAGACATTAGATGTCTTATTTCCGCTATAAACACTAGTATAAGGGTTTAAAACCCTACAATTTTGAGTCAGCTAAGTCGCATATTCTTTCTGGTTCTGAGATGACATCTTTACAGGATGTTTTTAGTCATGTTCTTCGCACGGAAAGTACTCCACCTGCTCCGCTCAGTGGAGCTTTGGTAAGTAAAAACAGTAACTATGCACCTTTGAGATCAAATAATTATAATGACACCAAAGGAGGAAGCTCACAAGGATCTGGAAACATCGTTTGCAACTATTGTCGCAAACCAGGTCATACTAAATTTGAATGTCGAAAGCTTCAGTACAAAAATCAGCAAAAATAGGTGTTTAACGTTGCATTCACCAATGGTAACTCTGACAAATCTATTCGTGTCTCAAGCGATGAATTTGCCAAGTTCACGGAATATCAAGAGTCACTTAAGTCTTCATCTCCTTCCGTCACTGCTATTGCTGATTCAGGTAAACCCAACACGTGTCTTCTTTCTTCATCCTCCAAATGGGTCATTGATTCTGGTGCCACAGATCATATGACAGGTAATCCTAAACTCTTTTCTACTTTTTAACCACAAGCTTCCGCTGCAACGGTTACTTTAGCTGATGGGTCATTATCTTGTGTTCGTGGGTCTTGCACCATCAATCCTACCCCTTTGCTCCCCTTATCGTCTGTCTTACATCTACCACATTTATCCTTTAATTTGCTATCGGTCAGTCAACTTACTCGTAAACTCAATTATTTTATCTCATTTTATCCTGATCATTGTTTGTTTCAGGATCTTATGACGAAGAAGATTATTGGTAAAGGACATGAATCTGGCGGTCTCTACATTCTCGGTACATCGCTACCAAAATCTGTTGCTTGCTCAAGTATAACTTCTTCGTTTGAGGCTCATTGTCGGTTGGGTCATCCTTCTCTTCCTTTACTCAAGAAACTTTGTCCGCAATATAGTAAGGTGTCTTCATTAGATTGTGAGTCGTGTCAGTTTGCAAAACATCATCGTCTTAGTTCGTATCCTAGAGTCAATAAACGAGTAACAACTCCATTTGAGTTAGTTCATTCTGATATTTGGGGTCCTTCTCCTATTTTGTCAAAACCTGGATTTCGTTATTTTGTTACCTTTGTGGATGATTATTCCCGTGTAACTTGGTTATATTTACAGAAAAATCGTTCAGAATTATTTTCTGTGTTTTGTGCATTTTGTGCTGAAATTAAAAATCAATTTAATGTTTCCCTTCGTACTTTGCGGAGTGATAATGCAAAAGAATATACATCCACTTTGTTTAACACTTACATGGTTCAGAATGGAATTCTTCATGAAACTTCTTGTATTGATACTCCATCCCAGAATGGTGTAGCAGAGCGTAAAAATAGACATCTTCTAGAAACTGCTCGAGTTCTTCTATTTCAAATGGACGTTCCTAAACCATTTTGGGCTGATGCTGTTTCTGCAGCATGCTTTCTTATCAATCGCATGCCATTTTCTGTTCTTAATGGTGAGATCCCTTATAAGACTCTTTTCCTTGATAAACCATTGTTTCCTGTTGATCCACGCATATTTGGCAACACTTGTTATGTTAGGGATGTTCGTCCATCCGTCACTAAATTAGACCCAAAATCATTAAAGTGCGTCTTTCTTGGTTATTCTCGTCTTCAGAAAGGTTATCGTTGTTATTGTCCTAGCCTTAACAAGTATCTTGTTTCAATTAATGTTACATTTAAGGAAGACACACCTTACTTCCCGTCTTCACCTACTCCCATTCGTCAGGAGGAGGATGATGATTTGTTAGTCTATTCCATTAAGTCCTCTACATCTGTTCAAGAGCAATTGCGAGCTAAGCCTCCTATTATACATGTTTACTCCAAACGAAAACCTTCTGATTCATGTCCAGGACCTGCTCCTTCGTCAACAGATCCCGTTGTAAGTGATGATCTCTCTATAGCCCTGCGTAAAGGTAAACTCCAATGTACCTATCCTATTTCTTCTTTTGTTTCATATAATAATTTGTCATCTTCCTCGTGTTCTTTCATTGCCTCCCTTGATTCTATTACCGTTCCTAAAACTGTTAAAGAAGCCATTGCAAATGGGTCTTCGCGATCAAGGTCAATCCTGATGGGTCCATTGCACGATTAAAAGCTCGTCCTTGGGTGTTAAAGTTACAAGGAGTAAAAAGGGTATATTTCTATCTCAAAGAAAATATGTCCTTGACTTATTAACAGAGACAGGAAAATTAGGAGCAAAACCTAGTTGCACTCCAATGACTCCGACTATGCACCTGACGAGAGATAGAGAACCGTTCGAAGATCCCGAGAGATATCGAAGGTTGGTTGGAAAGCTGAATTATCTTACAGTAACTAGTCCAGATATTGCATATTCAGTCAGTATTGTTAGTCAGTTTATGTCATCTCCAACAATTCATCATTGGACAACACTAGAACAAATTCTATGTTACATGAAAGGGGCACCCGAACGTGGAATTGTGTATGCAAATCATGGGCACTCTCATATTGAATGTTTTACAGATGCTGATTGGGCAGGTTCTAAAATAGATAGGAGATCAACTTCAGGTTATTGTATTTTTGTTGGAGGAAACTTGGTCGCATGGAAGAGCAAGAAGCAAAATGTTGTGTCACGATCTAGTGCAGAATCGGAGTATAGGGCTATGGCACAATCAGTTTGTGAGATAATGTGGATATATCAGCTTCTGACTGAAGTAGGTCTTAAAATTTCTGTACCAGCAAAATTATGGTGTGATAATCAAGCTGTTCTTCATATTTCCTCTAATCTGGTGTTTCATGAGCGAACTAAACACATTGGAGTTGACTGTCAATTTGTGCGTGAGAAAATTGAACAAGGCTTGATTTCTACAGGATATGTAAACACTTGAGAACAACTAGGCAATATCTTTACGAAAGCCTTAAACGGAGTTCTAGTTGATTATCTTTGTAACAAGTTGGGCATTATTAATATATATGCTCCAACTTGAGAGGAGTGTTAGCTGTATACATATTAGCTAGATAACAGTCATATATTAGCTGTCTGATTGTTTCCTACTTATATAGATACCTAAGATATATTCCTAGATATGTTTCCTAAGAGAGATAATCCTAGTTGTATATATATATGTGTATATTGCTTGATAATGAATATAAGATGAAATGCAGAAATATTCTTAACAGCGAAAAACATTTGGTTTTACTTTAATATCATATCGACTAACATTGACTCTCTAGTAGATTGGATATTCTCTTGGCAAGGATCAAAACCAAAGTAGTTGTACTTCAAATGATATCAATTTTGTTACTATATTATGGCACATTTGGAAAACCAGATGTGACCATTGCTTCCAGCACTCAATAAATAACACTAGATCGGTGATAAATATGAATCATGGCGTTCCCAAATACCCATATAGTGCATGCAAAACCTACCCTTGATAACACTGAGAAATGGCAACCTCCTATCATTCCTTTCTTGAAAATAAATGTTGATGCATCTTTTACTAATATTAAAACCAATATTGGTACTAGTTTCATTGTACACAATGCTCAGTCTAAATTTATGAAGGCTCAAGTAACTTCATCCCGCGCGAGAAACAGTGAAGAAAGTGAAACTATAGCAATCCTCAACGGAATCAAATGGGCAGAGGAAAACTACCATATTGTGATAGAAAGCGACAATATCAATCTGATAAAACACTTGAAGAACCCGAGACATAAAATTCACTGGCAATCGAAGATCCACATCAAAAAAATCATAGACATCAAAGGGAGATTGGACAACGTCAAATTCAACTACACGAAGAGATTACAAAATGTTCAAGCTGATAAACTAGCGAAATGGGCTCGCAAGAAGAATGGATCGAAAAACTGGAACAATGTTCCCTACTTTTTAGTTCATATGTACTGTAATAATACTCTTGTGGCTTAATGTAATTTTACCTTTCAACAAAAAAAATATATAACAAATGACATAGGTTTTGGTGCCATGTCATAACTTTGGTTTATAAATCTCGGTCGTCCAATTTTCTTTTGTAAATCATGACCCTTCATTTTAAAGAGTCTTTGAAAAGATAGATATTTAACCGTCAAAGTAACTACTCACTCCCTAAAAACTCTCAAACTCTTTTTCTCCTTTTCCTTTTTTCTCCCTTCAAACAACTCAATATAATCTCGGTTATTATTTTAAATATATTTTTATTACTTCAATATTTGTATAAGACCAAAATATTTGATAATTTTGTATAACATAAATACAGAAATTTCCGTGCCCTACGGGCACGGGCTATACCCTAGTATGATATTATTAGTATGGGAAATGCTAAATATACAAAGAATCTTTGACAAGATTCTTGACAAAATGCCATTTGAACGGTCTCGATCACAGTCAAACTTTGAAAAACTTTGATCAATTTTTGTTATTCAGTGAAAAAGTAATTTGTATTGTTTGGGAAATCTAATGTAGGGAAATTTGGAGGAGGCAGGCGGCTTTAGAAATTTAAAAATAAAGATTTAAAAGTACTACAAAATGGACAGTGGGAAATGGTAGGTAATATCCTCCTCGAAAAGTATATAATTCATTCTTCTTCTCTGCCTCCTCCTCGTCTATCTTGTCTAAAAATCCAAGTTATGGAGGGAAGCAGCAGGTTCATAGCACCACCAATTTTCATAAAGAGCGCAGAATTGGCCAACAGCAACATATTTGAGTATCAGCAATCACCTCTCTCACCAAGGATGGTTGATATATGGTTTGAAAAATGTAAGGAGGAGGTGGAAAATGGGTGATTGCTTTCGAATCCTGCAACGTTTGAGTCAATTATGTTACCTTCTCTTTTCTCCTTTCTCGACGATGAGACAATTTATGGTCCACTCAGTTGTATCCTAACTTCTCCACCAACCTCAAATAATTCCATGGTTGTCTTTAGCTTTTGTAACACGGATCGACAAGATTTGTGCTTTCTTCTATTTTGCTGTCCAGGAGATAAACAATGAAGGAAACAAGACTATTCATTTGATGCTCATCATCTGTTTTGCTTCAGAGGTAGTAGTAGTAGTAGTACCAAATTATGCATCATGGGTACTGATGACGATTTTGATGAGATCCATATGATCGAAAAACTCGACCCTTAACTCATCCAAAGTGTTATTTAACAACAATGCACGTCATCCAGCAGAAGGAGAACAACAGCATGTGGTATTAGAACAAATTATGTGGAGTGTTTTGATGAACTGTTTAAGATTGTTAGAGCGTATCGTATTCGTGATTTCATTTCCGGAAAAGTACTATTGTATTTCAAAAAAATTTCCAAATTTGATTTTGCTTCAAAGGGGGCTCCTAGTTGGATAAAAGTTGAAAGCATGGGCAATCATGTGCTCTTTCTAGGGGAAAACAATATTGCTTCTTCTTCAGCCGCCAAGTTGGGTCTCGCAAAGGGTTGTGTGTATTTCACTCGGCGAAACAAAGACAACGTATATAAATTTGACGTAGAAGATGATTCTATTTATGTTTGTTTACCCTACTCTCCATTGGATTAGCTAATGCCGTTATCTCCGCAGGATTGGGTTAGACTCGTACATGGAAGAAGATCGAGCTACATCTTTTGCGACGAGGAAGGAGCACAAAAGACTCTCCCTGCTGAGGTAGACTATGCCATTGTACAACCTACATCTCCACATCTAGTTTTTTTACGAAAAAGATGTCTGGAACTTGCTAGATCCAATGCATAATAACCACAAGTATCACTTAAACTCCCTTCCGGAAATTATATTAGATGCAACAATCCACTTCTCTAAGGGTGGTTGGCTACTAATGTTTAGAGGAAAAAGAAATGTATTCTTTTTCAACCCCTTCACCAGAGTTACAATCTGTCTTCCCGACTTGGAAAAAGAAAATCCTGCTAGATTTTTGTTCTTGCGCCAAGTTGCTGTAAATTACTCGCCTCGGTATATTAGCTAAAGCGGATAAGCAACCAGCACTCCCAAAGATATTAGAAGCAAGAGAACTCCCAATAACGGCTGATAAATTGGAGCAATATAACCAATATTCTAATTGTCTAACAGTAAAAGATTACAAGAAAAAGAAGCACTTTTATTATATTTATGATACTATTACAGTATACAAGAGCTATTCGGCTGAAACACGAAACCTTCTTAATTACAGAGTCAGAGGGGACGGTCGTTACCATCTCACTACTGAGACAATCCAAAAACTTTCATTGTTATCGTGGGATATGCTCTGTTGTATCGATGTAATCTTTAGAGTTCATTGACATAATGCACAAGCTATGTGGGAGAAAAAAATAAATTGCAAGAAACACAAGAACGCCAAGATCTGCCTCTTCACCAATGGCCGGTCGAGGTGGGTTCCTCCAGTAAATTTGACTTGCACACCAAACACAGTATAAACTCGCTATAATCACAATAAGTTTCATCGATTGATTCCATTGTGTCCTATCGGATTTTGTGTGCTTAACTCTGCAATCATAACATGAAAATATGAAAATGGAAAAATCACGTAGTTCTATGATGTCCACAGAGGAAAACTTTCAAAATCGTACACAGCTCAGTCGGTTATTCAGGTGATAAGTGTGGTCATACGTTTAGATTTGGAATATAATGGGTAGTCTTAGTTTCCGAATGAGATTTTATTCCTACACAGAAAAATAGCAAATTGTATTCGAAAGAGTTCTAACCTGTTGATGTAAATGAAGCCTCCTACTAAACAAATGCACAAGAATCCAACCACAACGACAGCATCCGGGTCGACAGGAGCTCGAGATTTCCACCAACCAGTGCTCAATATCCAAGTATACATTGATGAATGACCATTTTCCTGTTTTCCGATGATAATATGTTATCAGTACTACGAAACATAAAGATTATCATAAAATGAAAAGTGAATTCAAACTGCGCTTAGTAAAGAAAGAAGTTGAAGTAGATAGAAGAAAAAAAGTGGGACCATGACATGAGAATATATGCCAAAATCAACATACAACGATCATATATTCGCCAACTCCGGTTGGTTTTTCTCATAGTTACACAATTGCAGAATATGGTCCGCGAAATTGACCTAAAACTTGTGATTTACCAAGTTTATGCACTTTTCTTGGATGTGAATTTTTATTTTGCTACATACGATATTTGTTCTAAAAATTCATCGAAGTCAGTCTGAAGATGAGGATTAGACAACAAGACAACAACTGTTCTTTAGAAATGTATGCCTAGTTCAGAGTGGAGTTGAGTAACTTTGTAATAATGCATCTTACCGACCTCAAACAAATGATCCAAGAAAAAGTGTGATAAAGAACCAGCAGATATCAATAGTAAGCATTGTTTTCTATTAAGAGGTACCTGCAAACACATTAATGATAAACAATTTAGAAACGTCAATGGATCTTGTATCATGCTTTGAATATTCCGAGCAACCTCCCTATACCGTCTAAAATCATTAATTGTCTTCATTTTAACAATGAAAAAATGCTCCAAATTCATCGAAAAATCTATGCCAAAGACCTTTCTACCTAGGATAACAGTGTGTTCAACGAAACATGAGATCATGTTAGGCCATATATTGTAGAGCAATGGACACTATAAAACAAGACCAAATCATAGTTCTGCTCAATCTCATCAATACCCGCATTTTTAATCGGGCTTAAATACTCAAGCAAGTAATGGTTGCTCTGTCTCAATTGAATAGCATAAACATAAATCAACAAACAGGCAGATCAAATGAACAATATGGGCAATTCATATACACACACACACACACACATATATATAGGAGTAATAAATTGAAGTAAATGAAGAATAAACTAACCCCAGAAATAGAATCAAGGATACCCTTTTGGAGCAAAACCCTAGACAAAAGACAGTAGAGAAATGATAAAGGTAAACCTAAAATTAAGATATAGTAAAAGGGGTGATGAATTAAGTCCATGAGAAAAGACCCAAAGTTCTCCCCAATTCCAAAAGTGGAAGATACCCATTCAGAGAAAGAACCAAGATCAGGACCCAAGAAGGAATTAACTGCATAGAAGAGACAGTGATGAGGACTAAATCTTCCATTAGAGAGACTCATCAAACCAAGACCTGAGCTAAATGCATAGAGTGTGTGAGGTCCTGGTCCTGGCATAGTTCTTACTTACTCCTGACACTTAGCTGAAAACCCTAAATTTAGCTCCTTGATGAAACTCAATATCATGGAATTGGTTGCTCCAATTGGATCATTTGCATGTTCATTTCTGTTGATGGGTGATACCCAGAAGGGAAAGTTTTGTTAGATTTTGTAGTTCTTGAATGAAACAAACTTTGTGTTTTTTTATTTAGTGAGTAATTATTAGGGATATCCTCTCTCTCTCTATTCAGACGCCTCGATTGACTTCCATTAATAAAGAGGGATTAGGTGATATCTGTTTTTTCTCTTTATCTAAATCATAATCATCTCAAATAGTATGAATGCTTTAATCAAATAGACCTTACATTTAATTTTGATGGGTCATTCAGACGACTCAGATATCCATTCAGTCTAAAATCAGATTGAAGTCAAATGAAATCTTCTGTTAATATTCATATCCGATTAGAAAAAAAAAATTTATTATAGGGTTAAATCTAGTCTAACACTCAATTTGTGACAAGTTTGAATATTTAGCAGCAAATTTAATGGTGAAAAAACTCATTTTTTTATTTTTTTTTGTTTATAATTATTTCGCTCATGTAATTATTTTTTGTTAAGGACACTCGTGTAATTTCTCTTTATACTTGTTGGAATTGGTTGTAGGCAACCACCAACTATTACTGCGGACCTTCAACGATATCATTCTTTTGTGTTTTAGATGAAAGGTCAACAATATCATTCTTAATCTTCCTTTTTTTTTTCCTCTTACCACCAATACCACTACCATTCTCTTATTGTCTCCCCTCTTACGAAGATACTCAGATTGGAATAGAAACCCTAAATAGGGGTTACTTAGAGAGAGAAGGTGATGATGATTGTGAGAGTAAGAAGAAAAAAAGATTGTTGAAAGTCGTCGATGGTAGTCAGTCGAACGTTGTCGATAGTCAATTTCGGCGAGTATGAAAATGACTAATTGAATCATGATTTTAACTCTTAAGGTCAAATCAGAATGTTAGATAAACATGGGGTCAACTTTTCCACTTACAGTCCGTTTTTTACGTGGAAATATTTGATGTGAAAACCATTTTTTCCGATGAGAAAGAAAACCAAGTTTTTCTTAAATTCAAATCTCATCCCCATCCTAAAATCGACCAACAACTATCCATTCCCAAAAAGCGAGTAGCAACTCTCCTGTTCAATTTCAATCTTGTCAAATCTCAGTGTAAATCTAACTCAATTGCTCTCCAATGAGGTAGATCCCTCATTGCTAACGCCGTTGTGGTAAATCACATATCGGTCTTACGGATTAGATGTTTACAACATTCTCAGAGTGTGTGTAAACACCTAAGCATGTATGTTACTCCCTAAAAAAACGTACAACAATTTTAATTAAACTTAAAATCTTAACAAAATACTTGAAGTAAATATTGAATCCAAACTAATTATACAAAGTGAATGATGCACTACATCATTAGAACTAAGAAATACACTGAGAGTTTGTTAGGGACAGTATGAACCCAACCATAAGAAATACAGAAAAAAAGAAAAAGAAAAAATGAATTCAACCTAACCTTTAGAAATATAGAGATGGAGAGGTTGAATCAAAGTTACATAAAAAAGAAGGGAAGAGAGAAATAAACAGATAAATTAAAATTTATGAATCAAATTAATTTACCAATAAAAAAATTATCTTGACTGTTTAGAAGAAGAGAGAAAGAGAGACCGAAAACAAATAAATGAGTTGTCAAAAGAAAATAATTGTATCTTATATAATTTAGAAAGTATTTAGTTAAAATAACGGTTGAATTTCAACGTGAGAAAAAACCGTGGTAGCTAGGGAGAAAAATAACTGTGTGATATCAAGGAAGTTAAGATTTATGGTTAAGCTTTATATTTCAAACAAATAAGTCTTTCAGTTTTAAGTAAAATAGTAAGAGAAAATCGTGGTGGCTAGGGAGAGAATTACGGTAGTAGTAATTGTAGGGATCCCAACTGATTTTGGTCGATTTACGTTACCATCATTTTGTTTTAAGTAAAATTACACAAAAAGAATTTTATATCAGTTGTTTGATCTAATCAAATGTAAATCTCCCAAAAAAAAATGGACGACCAGACTTATCCCTCCTCTAACCGACCGACCTGTTTTAATATGATAGTTTGGCACCTGATTTTGTAACTCGCTATTTGGTCCAAATATTTTGGTCAACCTTCGTTTTGGCCATCAAATTAAGTTTCCAGCCAATTTTTCCCTTCAATAATAAATGTTAACTCCCAATTTTTCCCATAAAATCTTTTGTTTCTCTCCCAGAAATTTCCTGAAGGGGTAAGGTATTCAATTCTTGGAAATTAGACCCAATTCGTAGTTTTGGTCCAACGTTTTTCTTTTCTCTTTCAAAACTAAAACTATTTTTCTTCTTCTCTCTCCTAAGAAAATTTCAACCTAGAATCCACCATGAAAGAGACAACCAAATCACCCGCTTTATGGTTATCTTCTTCGTCATCATCACCATCATCGTAGACATCTTCTCCCTTGAAATCATGAATTGGCACTCATCAAAGTTTGGACTAAACTTGATATAATTTTCTTGTTCTTAATAAAATCTCAATAGATATAACTTATAAGTTTGTTGGTTTGATATTATAGCTTTTTTTTTACAAAAGTACAACGTTTAATCTATAATTTTCTTCGTTTTCTCTCATAACAAATCTTGTTTTTTTTTTCAGTTGTCATCATTTTGTAGAAACCATATTGTTTCCTAATGTGAGAAATATATATTTTGTTTTTAAGAAAGATTTGTTGCTTTCATCAATTTGTTATTTGCTTTCGATGAATCCATGTGTACGATGTCAAAAAAAATTGTCGTTATGTCTCTATCCGTGTTTGACCTACCTCTTGTTTGATAGTTTGAATTTCACCCCAACCAAAAAGACGTTAGAATATTTTGTTGAGAAAATAGAAATTATTGATGGGAATTGCATGGGCAAAAAACTGTCATCAAGAGTGCCTGTAAAAAGTCTACGTCACTTGGTTCATGCATTGACCAAGCCCACAATTTAAGTAATGAATGGGCATGACCCATTCAACTCCGGAAACCGAGAATACCTGAGGAATGCTGCTGTCCAGCACATCCACATTGGATAAGGAGATCGGACGTTCGAGCGAGAGGATCGCCCTCACTGATCTTGTCTAAAATCGTCTCTAGCCAACATATCCTCTGAAAGTGTTAACGTCATTCAAGATGACAGCTAGCAGAAGGATATCACCATACCAGTTGAAGAGGCGTTACCGCCATTCAAGATGACAGTTAGTCGAAAGTTACCGCTATCCAAAATGACAAGTTCTCAATGACATTATACAAAGACGAAGAAAGCCACGTACAGAGGATCGACTTCTGGACAAGACAGCCCACAACTGTCATACTTTCTTTTTCATATGAAGCAATCATACACTTTTCATCTTCTCTCTCATATAGAGGATTCCATCCTCATACAAAAAACGACCGTCCTAGAATGTTGTTCTAGAAAATTGTCTTCATCTTTCTACTCATCCACCTGATCTTTTTTTAGCATACAATACACATGTCATTGCTAACGACAAACATTCCACTTTATCTCTCACTCGTACCTTGAACAACAAGCATTTTACTTTATCTCTCATGCATACCTTAAAACACAGGTGTTCCAGTTTATCTTTCTCACATACTTTGAAGAACAGATGTTCTATTTTCTCTCTCCTAATAAGGGAAATGTTTGATTGAGTAGTTATTCTGCTTATTTCTCTTTCTTCGTAATGCTACAAGTTTTTTTCCTCAATCAAACTAACCTGTAGAGATCGAGCAACAACCATTCTACGAGTCGCATCATACTCCGACAATTTCACCCGGCTGTAATATTTAAGGCATTGTTCTCGTATTTGCTATTTCTCATGTAAGTTTACTAACTTGATCATCAGAGTCTCTTTGGTTGGCACCATCCTGGTGTCCTAAGGATCTTACGGTCACGTGTGTTTTGCTTCTTGTCACAGGCTAATCCCAAGAATGTAGTCAGTGTCTTTAGGTTAACTACCTTGTTCGTTGACTTCTTGTCCCGCAATTTTAATCCCGCATAGTAGTTCCCATATTGACAAAGAAATAACCTATTTTACTCCGGTCAATTCAGAAATTGCTCGTTACCACACAAATAAATAAAGTAATCAATACTCATAATTTTGGTTATAAAATATATTTTGTCCATAATCGTGTTGACCACGGTTGTACCAAATATTCTTTTTTCATTATTTAATTTTGAAAGACCAATACATGGTTTGCTGTGAAAGTTCAATTAGTTATCCGAACATAGTGCATTCTTCTCAATAAAATATTGCAGTGTTTTAGGCGATTTTATACGATTTCAATTATCGAAGCCTGAAGTTATCGTCAGGGTTTCGATCTTAAGTTATAGTTTTCTAGGTTTTGATGTCAAGTTATAGGTTATAGTTTCGTAATTTTAATTTTGGATATAGGTTATAAGTCTACCTATTTGGGACAAGAAAAATAATACCTAGTAATATATGTTTTGCTATGTCAAAATAAATAATGTCCTTGACATTGGGTATTTTGTAAAAGGTTTATGGGTTAGGTTATAAGTTATAGGATTCTAGCTCATAGAGTTAAGCTATTGATTATACGGTTAAAGGTTAGCTTTAGGGTTTGAACTCACGTCAGTCAGTTTTTCCAAAAATCGAAGACAGTACCTGCTGGAAACTAAAATCAACCCTACGGGGAATTTGGCCAAAACTCCCCAAAAAATTATGACTTTGGTTAAAAAATATTCATCGAACTTTTTTAGGCTTCACCTCCCTGGTGGCAATTATGTAATTTTTTATATAAGTGAAGAGACCAACCTAACCCTAGTCTAAGAAATTACAATTTCTCTCTTCTTTTTCTAAACCCACATACGATTACAGTCTCTCTCTCTCTCTAAACTCACGCCGATTCACTCTAAACCCATGGACGATTACAGTCTCTCTCTAGGGTTTACCACAACTTCTTCAATCTCAATAGTATTTGATTGTAATTTATTCCTAATTTTGGAAATTTAGGGTTTTGTTTTGTTGTTGTTCAATTTTTATTTTATTGACTTTTAGGTTTAATTGTGTTTGAACTGAAGTTATTTGACTTGTTTTTGTTAATTTAGAAATGGGTAACCACGCATGATTACAGTTTTTCTGAAGAAATGATGCTTTTGGTGAAGTTATTTGAGTTGTTGTTGTTGATGTTGCTGATGGATTTGGAGAAAGAATTTTTGAAATATTTAGGTCTATAAGTCTATTTTATGATGCTATTAGGTTTTGTATTAAACACCTAAAGGTATCTTGCAAGGCTTTTGTGTATATTTTAGTGAAATTAGGCCGTTTAAATGATGCATAAGACCTGCTCGACAAAATACTTCAATGAGCTTGCACTGCCTTGCAACAGCCTTGCAGATACCTTGCACTAGGGGTGTTCGTTGGTTCGGTATCCGGTAATTTGGTATCATCCGTTACCAAACCGCCCATGGTTTGGTTAGTGATTTTTCAAACCATTACCAAACCGTTCATGGTTTGGTTCGATTACTAACCAAACCATCATAAGCGGTTTGGATACTACTGGATACCAAACCATCCATAAAACAATTTGTTCTCCATGAAAATTGACGAATCGAGTTACTTTCTTCATACACTGACGTATAAAATCAAGAAAACACTCTTTAAAAATCTGGAGAAACAATCAAACTAACATAATACGTCGAAAAACGTTTAAAACATTAAAGACATGTGCAGACCACCGACCGAAATATTATGTAGTAGCTAGTAATATTATCGATACATGTTTAATATAATACTAGCTAGTAACATTATATTGTAGTGGTGTTGTTGTATTTGTATGAAATTATGGAGATATGATATATATATTTTAGAAAAAATATGTAAATATACAATTATAAATATTAATTGAACTTAACTGGTTCGGTTTGGTTTTAATGGTTCCTAAAAATTACATCCATTTACCGAACCAAACCAGTTGGTTTTTGAAAATCTACAACCATACCAAACCACTCGTTGTTTGGTTTGGTTAGAAAACCGACTGGACCGGTTTGGATCGGTTTGGTTTGATTGGTTCGGTCTATTTTCGCACACCCCTACCTTGCACTGCCTTGCAAAAGCCTTGCAGACACCTTTCACTGCCTTGCAAAGCCTTGCGGACACCTTGCACTGCCTTTTAAACATCTTGTTAAGTTTAATTTATGTTCTATAATTAGACAATCTTATAATATCTTTGTAAGGTTTATAATCTCTTGACGAAATGGATCAAATGTTAAAGCCTTGCAAAGTGATTGCAGAGCTTTGAAAACTTCATGCAAACTAAGTACTTGTTTGTTTTATATTGTAGATAGAAGTTGTAGATGTTTGTCTTATTTATGCTCATAATAGAAACAATTCACGTCCAAAACCTCCTTCGGGAATAATGAGAATGCAGGTAAACTGTTCACAACAATTAGAAACTTCGTAAGTATAAAATCATCATTTTTTTATTATAGCAAGTAATGCTTTTGATTATTTATCAACTTAATGACTTGTCTTTTCTTTATAGAGTCGATTGTGTTTTATACGTGTGCCACTTTATTTCAAATATTACAAAGGGTGGTGATATTGAAGGAATGCAGATCAACCCATCTGAGATGACAAAACTTAGAGGAAAGTTAGTTGTTAATATAATTTCTGATGAGAATTACTGTTGGTCAAAAAAGGAGAAAAAGTTTGAATTTGTCTCTTGGATATGAATATTTTGATGAATGAATGAATATTTTCGTTAATATTTTGGTGATTGGTTGGATATGATAATTACATTTTCAACAATGTTTGTGTATTCTTATTTTCATATTGTCTTTACATGTTTTGAATAGATTGCAAACTCCTTGCAGAGCCTTGCAAAGTGATTGCAGTGCCTTACAAACACCTTGCAGAGCCTTGCAAACACCTTGCAAAGTACTTACAATGATTTCTAAAGTTTTATATTTTTTTGTGTGAATTATTTTGAAAATTTCTAAAAAAACGTGGGCTCCGCCCCCCCAATCCCGTAAAAGAACGTCAACAACATTTACAATATAAATGTCGAATTCTTAAGATTACATTTTTATTCATTTAATTATTTTTAAATTTTATTTTCTAAAGTTACATATTTTTGTATGAATTGCTTTGAAAATTTCTTCACAAAAACTGGGGATCCGCCCTTGAACCCCCATAAATAGAAGGTCAACAACAATTACAATATAAAGATACATATAAATTTCTGCCAAAAAAACTTTGTTAGAGCTTTCATAGTACTTGCAATGGCATCTAAAGTTACATATTTTTTTGTATGACCTGTTTTGAAGTTTCTTCAGAAAAATAGGGGATCTGCCTCTGTCCCCGAATATACATAAATAACGTCAACAACGTTTACAATATAAATGTCGAATTCTTAAAATGTAATTTTTGTTCATTTAATTATTATTTTTTAATAAATTCTAAAGTTACATATTTTTTATCAATCCTGACAAAAATTTCCAAAGCTTTGCTAGAGCTTAAAAGGCTTTTGCAAACACCTTGCACAACCTTGCAGACACCTTGCATAGCCTTGCAAACACCTCACATAACCTTCCAGACACCTTATACACACCTTGCAGAGCCATGCAAACACCTTGCATAGACTTGCAAAGATCTTGCAGAGCTCTAGTACCATCCTTTTACATTGCTTCGAAAAACTTCTAAAACATTCATGCAATTCTCAATATGAACATAAGCACTTATCATGATTGTCCAAGAAGAAACATTTCTCACGTGCCATTTTTATTAGTAATCTTTATCTCTTTATTTTTGCCAACAACCCTTGGCTCAAGTGGTAATAGGTAAGTCTTCCAACTTAGAGGTCAAGGGTTCGAGGCACACGCTTACCAATTCAAAACAAAAGCATTTCTCACGTGCATTTCATCAAACAACTAACATTGCATTCCAATCAACAACATCTCTTTCAGGCATTTTATCAAACACTTTCCTTGCATCAACTATGCTTCCACAACTTCCATATAAATCCAACAAATAAGTTTGGAATAAACATCAAAACTAACATAGCAAAAAATTTATTTCAATCCTTAAGATTCATAACTTGGAAATTGCAAGTTTCTCTCTAGAATTCTTCACAAAAAACTAACTCAAAACCCTCAAAATCATCTTTAAACAACACGTAAAGAGATTCAATCACAAAAACCTAAAATAGATTGATGATAAAAAATCAGGAAATCGTTTTCGACCTTATAGAATCAGCTCGGCGAAATCGCCCAATTCCCCACGCTCGTTTGGTTTTTCCATCGGTAGAAAACAACATTCTAGTTTATTAGAAATTTGTTTTTTGGTATTTCTCAGTAGAAAAAGGGTATTATTGACCTTGAAAATGTGAGTGCCTACAAAATTGTCCTCTAAGAACATTTTCAAAAGTTATTTGCGGCCTAGCTCGTTAAAAAGATGAGATGTCTTTTTAACTAAAAAAACATGAAAATTAGGCCTTTCCTGAATATAGAATGTATGGGTGGGAGGTCCAAAATATGGGCCCTAATAGCACAACAACACCACAATTAACACAAAATAGTCCAAAAGTCCAAAAAAGATCAAATTTTGAAATGTACCAAACAAAACATTTTTTGTGTATACCGTTTTTGGGGATTCAATAAAAAAAATCATTTTTGCGTGAAATCGTTACGTTATTGCATTAAGCAGTACGTAAATAACCCTTTAAATTATACTATTGAACTTCACGCATTTTGGCTTGTGCTGCGTACAAAACAAACCTATTCCTGCACATATCTACATATTTGCTAGACAATAAACACATTAGTGATACATTTGTGTAATTGTAGGAGGCAAAAGTAATTATTCTAACAAAATGGACTTTTTACCTATCTTATATTAAATTTGTATCTTAAACCCTATTTATTTCTTAGTTTGGACTTTTTGCCCACGGTCCTAGGAAATATATACACTCACTTAACCCTGATCCCAATAATCAACCATAACAAATAACTTGGTCCAGGCTTGGTTAACATGACCAAACCCGTTCGGTTTCCCCACTAGGGAAAACACCAAAAAACATCAAGGAAGAGGAGAGGATGAAATAACTTAATAATAGTTCAATTGTTAATTTTCATGGTAGAGAAGAAAATATAGAAAAATCTTATCGGCGGATCGAAAGAAAAGTAAGTACTTGTGTCCACCATATACAAGTCTGGGGGAATGATACAAAAGTTGGATGATGATTCTAGTTTTGGAAGATCAAAATGTTCCAAAAGTTTATCTGAGTAGGGAAGATAATGAGAAAGGCCATACATGAAATTTCTTGACTTCCTCAAACGGTTAAGTGTAGTGGCATGGCATTGAACTAGAAATCGTTAGAGGAGTCTTTGAAGTATATCCATAATCAGAACCAAAGAGAGCAGAAGGGGAGAAAATGTTGAATAGTTCTATGAGTGAGCGGCAGGGATCAAAATGTTAGAGCATATCATATTGTTTACCTATGTAAGCAGTTGATGTTTGCCTTTTGCTAGTACTCCTTTCATCCTTTGGATGAGAGACTTCAGTATTTTTAACTCAGAAAAGTCCTTTATTTTTAAAGTTCGTGTTGGGTGACTAATTTATTACTTCACTTTATCAATATAAGGTAAGTGATACTCGGTGGAGCGTCAGAGATTCTTCGTATTACGAATAAGAAGGTTTAAGGACTACACGGAAGGTCGATATGAAACCTTGAGAAAGATACCAACATGTTACTGTAATTGGACAAAATGCAATTATTGCTTCATCCCGACATCGATGTTCATTCATCCCAAATGCAGAAAGTCTTGGTTACCCCTTGCTTCATCACGACTGCTGCCTTCTCCACCAGTTTCTTGGCATCTTTCAACCCCGGAGTTTTAATCCCCAACTGGTAAAGAGCGTTTTGTTAGAATAATATATATAATAGTTATGGGTTGTCTAGTAATTTTCCCTTAAGGGCCTTTTAGTTTTTATCTTTACTATATATTGTTATCTTGTAAATTCTAATTCACAACTAATGAAATCACTAGTTTCCTTTAGAGTGTTTCTCTCTTCTTCTTCTTCTTCTTCTCTCTTTGAATATTGTTATTGATTTCTACATGGTATCAGAGCATTAGGGTTTGGTTTTTCCTTTTTGTTTTAGAGAATTTCGGAGTAGTTTTTTCTTTTGGAATCAAAGTGGCGGTTTTGTGGGGTTTGATATCATTAACACGCGAGCAGTAAAGAAGAAAGTGTTGGGCGGTTTCAGTTGAGTGATTTGCTTGGTTTTTGGGAGTTGGGTACTAGGGTGCTTGCTGGATTTGGTGGCAAGGGATTTATAGATAGTTTTTGAAAAGTGGTTTTGGTTTTGAGTGAGAATTAAAGGGTAGTTTGAAAAGTGGGGAGAAGCATTGATTTTTTTTTTTGGAGAAACAACAGCTACTTTTTGGGGGAGCTGGTGATTAATGTACGTTTGGTTCTTTCGCTAGCCTACTTGGTGTTGCTTGGTTATATTTTCTTTTGAATTTGAAAAAATGGAGAGTGGCAAAGATGATTCATTGCAAGCTATTAGTGTAAGATTGAATGGTAAAAACTGTTCGGTTTTGTACGGCTCTCAGACTACGTACTTAATCATCTAACAAACGTTGTAAGCGGAATCTCAAACATCATATGTTTAACACTAGCTACCAGGATCATATGCATGAACTAATAATGAACTAGAAAACGAAGAATACCTGGATTCGCTTTCCTCAATAAGATTCCAATGACTTTATCTCGAAGAAGATGAGAGCTCCAAATGTTGCTCCTCTACTTGAGACACCCGAGTAAATAACTTGATCTCCCTTCTTTGTTGTCTGCTAGAACTCCATCGAAGGTTGAGAAGAAGAACTATTCTTCTTTTGACTTATTAGATAGATTGGGAGCTTTTTCTCTCAAACTCTCTTTCTCCACTTAATTGTATATTGTGAGAGATAAGTTGTTTTCTCTTGAGAAAAATCCAACCCCTTTTCTGAACTCTAATGACCCTTATATCAAGAAATTCTAGTAGGAGCCTCACTCAAATTAGGTTTCAATAAGAGTCCCAGAAAAGATAAACACCCCAAATTTCCCTTAATACCTTTTTAAGGGAAATTAGGGATTCCCCTTAAGTGTGGCCGTCCAAACCAGCCCACTATGGGCTCGCTTGGCTGGCCCACTTGCCTTGTTCGACCATCATATGGCCGACCCCTTTAGCCTTTCTACGGGCACCCCTTTCGATCCTGGTTCTTTCTATCTATGTTCCGAATTTCCATTCGAACTGCTTCACCCAATTTAGTTGGATCATACCCATCTATAGGCAAGCTCCCACTACTCAACTCGATCTGATCAAGCTACCACTCTTTGGTGTAATCCGTTGTAGGATCCGATCTATGTTAGTCGCAGATTACCGAAGTAACCCAACGATCGTAAGCGACTTCTAGCTAAGCATTACGACCCCTAATTGGACCGGACTAGATGATCTTCCGGATAAAGTAATCGTTATCCTAACTGACAAATTCAACACATTGACACCTTGGTCGAAGGACACTCCTTCAGAAAGACATCTCCTTCAGACCGCAAGGATATATCCTTTAGTCTCCCACTTGTACTTAGAACAAGTGCAATGCTCGATTCCCATGTCACTTTGCATCTCATCTGATACGTCATACCTTTCAGACTTTCTTGATCTTGAGAACAACTTTCAAGCCAAATGATTAACTATTAATCCATTTGAGTGCGACCACACATTTTCAGTTGCTTCTCCTCAAGTGGTCCGGAGTTACTAATCCTATCCTAGTTAGGAGGACATAATCCAGTCTTGTACTCCTACTTACTTCATGCCCATCGTGTCATTCCTCGTAGTCCGCTTTTATAACATCTTTTTACGGCACGACGTGTGGCAGTACCAACATTTGACACTCCTTACATAAGATGAGTGGACCACTTATGTTGAAAGAATCTCTCCAATCTTGCTTATGAGAGTTCATGACGTATTTCACTACTCATTGAAGAACTCTCATGTTGGGTTATCCAGTGTATATTCCCAATCATACACCCATGTATTTGACTCGAATTCCCAATTCGTAGAGACCATGAAACTGCGCTATCTCACATGCCAGTCTTCGTAAGTCATTGTTATCCATGCAATGACCTGGACTAGGGACTTAATAATGAATCCATTCCAAATTCACTTAGTAGAGTTTCATTTACCAAATCACGTATCTGATAATCCTACTTGGAATGCTTCATTATTTTTGGATTGTCAGTTAAATACTATACCACGATTTACCGACGAAATAATTAACTTATTTCTGATAATAAGAGTTTGTAAAATTGAGTCTTCTCGTGTAACTTCTTACACCCTCAATTTTACCAGTCTAAGCTTTTCGGGAAAGCTTAATACCTATGACCTTAGTATGTCTTTCACACTTAGTCTAAGGTGACAGTTTAGTTAGATCTAATCTATTTAGATTTTGCTGGTTATCATTCTGATGATAATCTTTTAGTATTCCAATGCTAAATTAAAGCTTCTCAAACTTTGACTTTTTTCTCTTATTTGTAAAGTTTGCAACAGCCTTTGCCTGAAACCCTTCCAGCTTACTGTTCTTCCATATCAAGATTGTCATCTTATTCTAGAAGTTTTGCAACATATGACTTTTCAACCGTTTTATTTTCCTACCGAGAATTTATCACAAGTTCTTTTCAAGAACTTTGTGCGATCCAGATCATCTTATCTGGATCTGATTGGTGACGACCATGGATACTTCAAGTATTATGTGACGTTGAGGCGAATGATAGTCATGTCCAACATGACCGATTTTATGCCTTAAGCATAACCATCTTTCTCATGCGTGCGTGCCCATCAGAATCCTTCGGATGCTGAATCTTGCTAAGCTGTGTGCCATGAGACTTGGGTAGAAATACTCCACTTGAGTTTTTCTCATTTAGACTTTTCAATTTCTTTACTCTATGTTACAAGATTTCCTGACTTTCGAACACTTCCTCCGCCTCGAAAAACTTAAAAAGACTTACAACCCCTTTATTTAATCCAATTCCTTGGTTTTCATCTACTGGTAGTGTAACACCCCAAATGCAGATTTCCACATCGGCCGTCATGAAAACCTAAACTTAAAGCATTTCTTCGCAAAACAGTGAACTATATGATATACTCATCAAAGAGACAAATAACATCGAACATGAAGCTCAAAAGTAACAATAAATCAACTAATGAAACTTTACCAAGCTTCTCAAAATTCGGATGAAGTCTCTAAATCATCGACACATATGTCCGACAATATCAAATAAAGCAAAAACAAGTATTTAGCAGGTACAACTTCAAATAACTACCTAAAGAAAGGAGACTACTAAGGAAACTCCTCCAAGGCTAACTATGACTCAAGCAGGTGACACTTCCCGATTTCCTTGTCCTGAAAAATAAAAGGTTGGGAAAGTCCCCGACAAGTAGATTTCGAAACCTCTAAAGCCTCAATAGACAATTTCAAGAGCTACCAAAACAAATGGACAACTCCAAAGCATATAAAGGTGCCCAAAAATAGTATCTGAGTTGTGACCGTTAAAATAAAGTAAACCACATATGTAACAAACAACCAAAAGCTATTTGACAAGTCGGTGTCCACGTTGTATAAGAGTGTGGTCCATAAGGCTACCCTTGTGTTAGCGCCGACCCCATACGTTCCATACCTAGGTTGCATCCGGTAGAGAGGGTCGAACCAACCACAAAATTCCTACAATCCTCCACCAACTCCATCATGTCACACATACATAATAGCATCACACTATTTGTAGTAAACAACCAAAAACTATATGACAAGTTGGTGTCACGTTGTATAATAGTGTGGTCCACAAGGCTACCCTTGTTCTAGCGCCGACCCTATGCGCTCCATACCTAGGTCACATCCGGTAAAGAGGGTCGAACCAACCACAAAACTCCCACAATCTTCCACCAACTCCATCACATCACACTACCACATACATAAATCAAAATTATATTCGCCAATATATTACGACATACGAGTTTCATATCTATAACGTTTTGCAAGTAATGAATCAATGTATAATAATAGCCTACAATTCTCATATCATGTTGAGTTCTAACACATGGTCATGTATCTTCATGAGCCTAGAAAGTTTCCTTAATAGGTCTATACCCGCAAGTGCACGGGCGTCAAGTAGTAAAATCCCGATAAGACCGGGGTCGATCCGCAGGGACTAGTCAAACTCGTTATTAATCTCAAAAGAACATGATTTCTCAGTTGTGATTTGTATTTGGTGATGTAACAATGAAAATAATAAAATACTTGAACAAAAGAGATTGAGGACTGGTTCTCGAAGATATCAAAATGAGAGAAAATTCTAGAGTTCGGATTCAACCTCGAACTCCCAAAATGGTTTTACCCCTTTCCTAACATGATTCTTTAACTTATAACTCAATATTTAGTAAAATAACTTTACCTAAACATCGGAAAATATGAAATTCTAAACAAACGTATCTGAGATAAACTAATATAGACTTGCACTGGTAGCATTTGGTAGCTACAAGGATAGGTGCAGAAAGAAGCTAATGTAGATTTTATAAGTATTGTTCTACCTGCTTGACTAACCAATTTATTTTTCCAGCCTGACAGAGTGGTTTTAAATTTATCCACTAACCGGTTATGGCTCTAAATTCGATTGCCTGGTTTAAGGATTAATGCTCCCAAGTATTTTGCCTCGTCTGTCATAATTGGTGCATTGAGCTGCCTTGTAAACAAGGTTGAAGTTTAAAGGCGCCACTGTTACTGCTAAGGCGCCCACTTTCAACAGGAAAATGTTGGTCCAACAAATGGGAAAATTGGTGTTTTCTATGGAAGCCCTCCTCCGAATTTTCCTCTTTATTGTTTATGTTATATCTATAATAAGATCTTGGAGTGTAGGTTTTAGAGAGAGATTCTATGGAATCAAATCTTATTCTACATAATTCTTCTTATTGGATTCGTCCTCTTCTTCTTGTTCTTCTCTCTCTAACATGGATCACATATGCATTTCTTAAACTTGCAAAATTAAATTCGATGAAGTATCATCCACTTGTTGGCGATTTTATATGTTTAAGGAATGGAAGTATGGATAAAGATGTCAGTGAGAAAAGAAGATTCAATATCGCCGAATTTTACGATGAACAATTCAAGAAGATTGAAGATGCAATTACAAGTCAAGAGAAAAGAACGATCAAGATTTCACTTTTATTAGTATAATATTATTGTTGTAATTTTCTTTTTGTCGACCTTTAGGGTCTTTAATTCTTGATCTATAGGATCTTTCTACCTGTGTCTAGTCAATTTCTTTCAAGTCATGAGACACTTTACATTTGAAAGTATGTAACTCTCATGTAGTTCTCAAAGAAATAAGGCTTTATCATCCATGTAACTTGTGATTGAATCACTTACGAATGAAATATGGTTTCAAAAAAAAAACAAATGGGAACATTCATACACACTACAATTTGTAGTTCAAATGATTGAATCACTTCATGTTTTTATCGGGCACATTCATGGTCATACGCCCCCATGACTTGACTTGTTTTTACCCTATACACTCACTTTTCGTATACACACATATTTTGGTCAAAAATCTTTCTATCGTAAAACGATTTTGAACGTCATTTGAACTCGATATTTTTGATTTTGGATGTTTGGTCGTCAGTACTCATCCCACCGAAAAGAAGTGAGACCGATATTTTATATGGGTGGCTTTTGATTTTACGTGTAAGACGATTGCGAAGATCATTTGAACTACAATGTAGAGTTACATCTGACTTTGATGTTTGGACGTTGATACTCATCATACCGACGAATATTCAACAGTAATATGTAGCTAATGATTTTTTTTCTTGATAAGAAGGCTACGGACTCCGTAAGAAAAAATAGTAAAAACGCAACAAATTTTGTTTTTTGTTTGCCGATACTCATCCTGCCGACGAAAACCGACAGATATGTGAAAGAAAAGGCAGTAAACTTTTCATTCATATGCATTTGTCAATTTTACAAAATTTACTTGTATATTTTACTTGAATAATAGACAAAAAAAATGTCTGTATTTGTTCTTGACGACTTAGTCGATTAAAACGATTTTATGATTTTAAAAAACTAGAGCATCAGCGTCAAGGAACGACTCCTTCTATAACTAAGTTTTTAATTGAGGTTTTCTTTTGTTGAACATTTTGTTTACACTAACGACAAACTTGTGTTGTCCAATAATTTCTTTACACCCTGTTACAATCTTCCTAACTTTCAAACACTTCCTCCGCCTCGAAAAACTTAAAAAGACTAGGTTCCCTTCATTTAATCTGATTCCTTGGTTTTCATCTATAGGTAGTTCACTTGAAGATGAATTGTCACGTTAAAGATATTATTCGTCTCCAGACGTGCTATTTACAATCACTTGAAGATATTCAGTAGTATCTGTGTTGATGAACTTATGGACAACCTCGTTTGAATATTCTTCACCAACGATACCACCAAAGTCTTAAGAATCCATAAAACAACCTAAGCGACTTAGATATTTGAGAAGTGATCATCTTACATGATTTGGCAAAACCGCACAAAAAACAAGTAGTAGTTATTCATTGTCACATATCAGAGAGAATAAGCCGACATGGTTATTAATATAGGTGTGTAGCTCATCGATATGATTACTTACCATCAAAAGCTTCAGGTCGGTGGTTCTATATAGCTAACAGAATGGTACAGTTGATAGGTTACAATCAGGAATCTTTTCGCTTTTTAAAGCAACACTTCCACTAAAAAGTAACTTGAAAGAGAGACCATGGAGTGGTGTAATACCTTTTCAGTGAGTGATTCTTCTGTATTTATACTTTAGATTAAATCAAACTAATCATTTGAACTTTTTCTTTTCACATGATTTTAACTAATAAAACACTAATGCAAAACTTCAACAAGATGGTATTGAAAGAAGTTATTAATGGTGTCATTTTGGTGTTCCCGCTCGCGAAAGAAGCTTAAAGTGGTGGGGTAGAGTGTGGTTAATCGAAGACTTCCTAGGTTTTAAGAGTGGTATAAGATTTTGAAGTTATTCTAATAAGATTGACTCCATTGACCAAGTGGTTAGTGTGTGTGAAACTTGAGTTGATCATAGTAAATTGATGATGTGATGTGAAAACATCACATTTAGGTCACTTAACTTAGATGAATTAGTCTATTTTATGCTTTAATTCTAATAAGTTATGTTTATATTCATGACAAGGTGCCATAAAAGAACTATACAAAGAATTGAGCTAAGGAGACTCCTAGAAGAGTCAAAAGCGCTTAAAAGAATATAAAGAGAGGTCTCTAGAGCCTAAGGAGCAAAAAAGAGGCAAGAGGAGAGAAAAGATCGCCAAGGGTATTTTGGTCATTTTGCATTTAAGAGGTTCAAAATTTAGTTTAAGAAAGCCTATTAGAGTCTTGGGAGAATGATGGTCACTTTGGTGAAGACTATAGATGAAAAGGATAAAAAAATGAGCAAGTTAGGAGACAAGGGCAAAATTATCATTTTGCACCCTTTGGTCAAGCTAGAGAGTCCATTAGTCAAGTTAGAATCAAATGGAGTCATAGAATAAGTCAAAATAGCTTGAAAAGTCATACTAGACAAAGTAGTAGCTAGGGCTGAGAAAACGGTCCGGAAACCCGAGACTCGACTCTAATCGCCTGAACCGTTCAGAGTCGGCAACCGATAGAAGCCCGACTCGGGCTTACCCAACCCGTAATTTCGGGTTTAAGCGGTCGGGACTCTGGTAAGACCTCCTACCCGAGTCCCGTCCCATTATACCCGCCCGTTACCTACCCGCTACCCATCCGCTACAACCCGTAAAAGATCTGCCCCTTATACCTCCTCTTTTGAGAGTGTAATCTCAACCGTTTGTTAGCAATCTCAACCGTTTGTTAACAATCTCAATGTATAAAAGTATAAAACCTTAATATCACCCCAACAAAGCACATATTCATCTTCTTCTTACTTCTTAGCCTTCCTTTACTCTAGTTTATTCTCAGACGAAGACGATGAACTTGTCTCCGACGTCTCCGCCACAATAGTAACCACAATTTCATCATCTTCTTCACCTTACTTTTCTCCTCGACATCCTTCTCTTTGATGTAGAAACCGAAGCAAAGATCTTCTCACTTTATAATCTTTGAGAAGATCAGATTTTTCTACGAAGAAATTCAATAAAGTTTCAACAACTCATTATAGAGTTTGCTTGCCCAAGATCGATTTCAGAACATCATCGTTAGGTCCGACAGAGTTTCCAAAAGATCCAGGAAGTGAAGAAGATGAAGTTGAGGGTTGTTTTTGTATCTTTTGTTGCCCTTCCTCCTCTTGAAAATCATAAATATTTCTTCTAGATTTGATTTGGAATTTTGTTTTTGTGATGTTTATTTGGAGATCTTCACATTTGGAGGTCGTTTCTTCTAGTTTTGATTTGGGGTTTTGTTTTTGTGATGTTGATTTGGAGATCTTCACATTTGGAGGTTGTTTCTTCTAGTTTTGATTTGGGATTTTGTTTTTGTGATGTTGATTTGGAGATTTTCACATTTGGAGGTCGTTTCTTCTAGTTTTGATTTGGGGTTTTGTTTTTGTGATGTTGATTTGGAGATCGGTTCTTTGAATTTTTTTGTGTAACTTTTTTTTTTTCTGATTTTAGATTTGGACTCTTGCCTAAAGCCTGATGACCCGACGCCCGACTTACCTGATTTATTTGGCGGGCTCTGGTGAGCTTCGTGCGTCAAAAAAATCAAAATATGTCCGCCCGAATCCGCCCGCCAATCTCATCGGAAATAAGGGAAAGGGGCTCGATCCTCCCGAGCCCGAAAGAAAATTGGTCGAGGGCGTCCGAGCTCGACGGATTCCCACCCATAGGAGTAGCTATAACTACTAAGGAAGGGCAAAGTGGTCTTTTGGATAGGAAATAGAAATTAATGTCTTGACTTTGTCTCTACACTTGATCTTCTTGCTGATGGGCTAACTTTTAGTGGGAGAAAATGACAATGGAGGCTAGGGTTCATGGAGATTGGAAGATCTAAATAGAAAGGAACAAGATCAAGGGTAAAAGGTAAAGGTAGGAGCATCCAAGGCTCGACCATGAGTGGAGTAAGGGTCAGATCATCAAGGAGAAGCATGGGCTGCCTCACTTATGGACAGATCTGACCGTACAACAGCTTGCAACGTCAAAACGCCCCTTTACAAGGCTTGGCTAGGCCAAAATCTTGGTCCTCTTGGTGGTTTTTTGTTTGTATCTTCTTCCCCTTTAAGTTTCGAAGGGTTTTAGGTTATTCTTAGGCTTGTATTTGGCTACTTAGACTTGTTTGTGATAAATTCTAGAGAGATAAAGTATTTTTTATGGGTGATTTATGTTATCCTGCTTAGATTTTATTATGTTTGTGAATGACAAATAATCTTTCTAGAGTTAATTACTACTTGTTTGCTAAATAAATAATATGTATAGAGAAATTAGAAATCAAGAGAGTATGATATGTGTTCCATGACATTTATGATCTTAATTACACTCTCATTTGGGCTTAAATGCAATAACCTCTCTATGTCTAGCTAAGCCTTTTCTTGAGGATTAAGATGAAATCTTGATATCCTTATATATGTGTTTATATTGGTTAGATCAGTATGTTTGATGTCTCTTCCATGTTCGGTTAATCGTTTAATTTTGTTTCATGTCTTATGTCAAGCATATGCCACAGTTGCTTGTTAATCGATCTTTCCAATTTTAGAATCGACGTTAATGGAATATGATGACCTTTTGACTAGTTATGATCACTAGGTATATCTAGCACTTAAAGCATCTAATTTAGAGTCGAGAAGACTCAAACTCAAGAGTCGACCTAAACAAGTATTTATATAAGTATATCTCGATAGATTCCCGAATCCCCAACATTTCTCATACTTAGAATAATACCCTAAGCCTCCGATTAATCCCTTAGGGAATTTAAGTGTAGTAATTTCACTTTAGTTTCTTTTGGTCCGCGCCTAGTCTACAAAACCCCTCTCTCTTTGCTTGTTAAATTAGTTAGGCGGTTAGGTATAGTTTTTTTTGTTACAGTATTTAGTAACAAAATTAACACTAGATCTCTAAGCTACGTTTGAACTATCCCTATAGATCGACCTCGATTCTATCGAGTTACTACTTGATACTTCCGCTTGGGTTCCCACTTTTTTCGGCGCATCAATTGACCAGGTCTAGTCAAATGTGAGTGTGGCAAATAGAAACGGGGGAGTGTATATAAAATTTCTACCATTGTTATTCACAAACAAGGTTAATACAGAGACAACACCTAAAAGCGCACTCAGCCTTCCCAAATTTTGGATCATTCATTTGTTATGGAGAATGATTATCAAAATATAATCAACTTTTTGGATGACAAACCAACTATTGCTCACTGGACCATTCATAGAGTACCCATACTGTCATACAGACGACATGCATTTTTTTTTTCTGTACCTGTGAAAAGAAAGAGCTAACAGTCTGGCAATTCTGAGAAAAACACATCACAACATCTATGTATCTTTATGTTGGTCTATGAAAAAAAAAAAACTAATTATTCCTCAAAATTTGAATTATTAAAGACTTTCTAAATACCAAAAATAATTAAGGTGAAGCCACGTAAATTGGTGTCCCCTCTGACAAGTTTTGTTTTTTCTCTCCATTTCAACCCCCAAAAACATGACAATATTGTTTTATAGGTTATGAACAAATAAGTTCTTCTTCTTTAATGAAAGTCTACATTATAGAGTATAAGATGAACATTGGCAAGGTTCTTTGGGGGGGTTTTTGCACCCATTTTGCTAACCTAGAGAGAAGCGATAGATTAGGACGTGAAGACTCAATGTCTCGTGGAGGAGTTTTTTGAGGAGAGAAGGGGTCTGACATGACGTCAGCATAAGAAATTTTTTCCCTCTTTCCTTTTTACTCGAACCCTAGAAACCCATGAACGTAATTGCGTCTTAATTTCTTCATCAAATCGTTTCAGCAATTGAATCTGCCTGAAAGATCACATCTAAAGCTAGCTATCCTTCTTTAACCCATCTAACCAATCTCTTCTGATCACTCCAATATGTTCAATCAAAAACTCATCACAACCTAGGTTTTCTTACCACAAATTCATATCCACCAAACCAGAAATTGAATCCTAGTTTCTTGTAACACTCTCAACGATACAACATCACCAGCCGACCGAATCGCCAAGCACAAAGGAGTGAGCTGGGGGTGTAAGCGCTTTCATCATTCCATTCATCATCATCAACCAGAAACCAGGGGGTTCTCTTTCTCTAAATCAGTAACTTGCTTTAATTTAATCTTTCATCTTTTATTAGATTATTGAGTTGCCTAACTAGCTGTTTTAATTTTCTTCTCTTGCTGAGATATGTAGACAAATTAGTTTATATTTTTCTCTCACTTACCTATATGAAGTTGTTTGGTCTCATCTGTCTCCTTCTCTCTTCTAATCTTATGCTTATCTATCGAGTCTTCGCATGTAAGCATAGATAGATTTAAGTCTGCTTTTGTTTTTGGCGTTCATGCATGTATACTTTCTTTCAGATTGGGTTGTTATAATTCTGCAATATGCTTAATCAGGGGAATTTTGTCTATCTTTTGTGTCTATTATAGGGGATCTTATGCTTGATGGTAGTAGTATAGTTTGAGCGACTTCTTCCTTTCTTTTTCTCTCTTTATGAGGAACTAGCTTTTTGGTGTTATTCCAGAGGTTGTGTCTGTCTAATCTGTGGATTAGCTCGAGACTTTATTTTGTAACCTCTGGCTCTTCTACCATCAATTTAGCTCCTTCCTTTGGTTGTTTATCTTGTTCTATCTAGTACAGTGGTTGGTTTAACTCTTGTTGCTGGTGGTGTTATCGCTTATCTTGTCTATTCTAGAACAGTTGTTGGTTTAACTTGTGTTGCTTATGGTGTTTTTTAGTTCTGTATTTGTTATTTCTTTAGATTTTGCTTTGTTGTCTTCTTTCTTTCTGTGTTTCTGCTGCAGGTTCGGGGAGTTGGGGGTGTGTGCCCTTAGGATTTAGTTTGGCCTTTTAGTTGTGGTTTGGGCCTTGCTCCTGGTCCTGGGGGCACCTCGGTTTTCTGGCTGGTCTCTGTCTTGGTTTCGTTAGGTGCTTCTAGTGGTTCCCTCTCTTGCTTGGGGCTGGGCCTGCTGGTGCGGGCCTGTGTTAGGGGCTGCCTCTCTATTTTGGTGTGGGTCTGTCCTCTGGAGGCGCCGCGGGTGGCTGGTTGGGTACTCTAGGGTTTTCAGGCAGCATAGACCAGACTTTCTGTTTTGTGTGATGGGGGAACAGTGTCCAAACTTCTCGGTTTTGGCTTGGAACATAAGAGGCTGTGGTCGCGTCCTTAATTGTAAGCACCTTTATCGGCTTTTCAGGCAGCATAGACCAGACTTTCTATTTCTCTCTGAGACCAAGAGATCCAAGGACCAGCTGTCCAATTTACTTCCCTTTCTTAGGGACTATAATAGCTTTGTGGTTGACCCGATGAATAAAGCCGGTGGGCTGGCTATGTTCTGGTCAGCGGATTTCCAGGTGGAAGTCCTTCATGCGGACGAATTCATTATACATACTAAGAGTCAGCACATTGCCAGTGGCCACCCTTTTATGTTAACCGGCTTTTATGGAAGCCCGTATAGTAAAACCCGGATGATCCCTTGGTCTACGATGCATAACCTTCAGGATAAACATAACCCGGGTATACCTTGGTTGCTTCTGGGTGACCTTAACACTATCCTCCATCCCTCGGAAAAGGAGGGAGGTAATCTTAATTTGCCCGCGTATGCCCATAAAATAAAAAATGTGATCAATGAGTGGGGTCTTAGAGACATGGGCTTTAGGGGTCCCCAACACACTTGGTCGAATAAACACTTTAAGGGCACGCTTATTAAGGAGAGATTAGACCGGGCGTTAGCGAATTATAGTTGGTTGTAGTCTTTCCCTGCTTCTCTCCTCACTCATCTGGATGGGGTGGGATCGGATCACCTCCCTATTTTACTTACCACCCTTCCGTCGGCAGATCTGGGACGGAAACCTTTCAAATTTATCAGAACCTGGATGTCGCACCCGGATTGCGGGGAATTCATTAAAAACCACTGGCCTCCTACCCCTAGTCTTATACAACCCAAACTCAATCAACTGGCTCTTCATCTTTTGAGGTGGAATAAGTATGTTTTCGGAAACTTGGAAACCAAAATATCGGCGCTAACTCGGGCTATTCAAGATGTGGAGAATCAGGAGCATTGCAACTCTTTACAACAGGAGCTCGAAGCCACGTATCTTCAGCTCGAGAGTATCTGGAAGGAGAAATCCCGCAATGACAATATACAGTTGGGTGATCGTAACACTAAATTCTTCCATGCGAAAGCCATTAATCGGAGCAGAAAGAACCAGATTTCGGCTATAAAGCGTAACGATGGATCTTGGACTTTTGAGGTCTCAGAGATTGCTGATATCTTCTCCCATAATCTTAAAACTATTTCTACCTCGGCTGAGTCTTCCATCGATCCGGCTCTTCTTAACCTGTTCCATTCTCAGATTACCGGTGCCCAGAATAATCTCCTCGTTAGTATTCCTTCGGAGTCTGATATATTTCAAGCGATGTCGTCGCTCAAATCGGATTCTGCTCCAGGCCCGGATGGTTACCCGCCTCTTTTCTATAAAGCCAATTGGGATACCGTTAAAGGTGATATCAATAAGTTGGTGGCTGACTTCTTTCACCATGGTTTCCTTCCTCATCAGGTTAATCATACCCATATTTGCCTTATTCCTAAAACCAAATCTCCGCAAACCACTGCTGACTACAGACCTATCAGCCTCATGAATACCACGTACAAGGTTATCACTAAGCTGTTGGCTAATCGTCTTAAAGTGCTTCTTCCGGATATCATTTCTCCTTTCCAGGCTGCCTATGTCCCGGGTCGCCAAATCACTGATAACGTCATCATTAGTCAGGAGCTGACGCATTCCTTCAAGGTCATCAGAGGTGCCAAAAGCTATTTCGCTCTAAAGTTGGACATGTCAAAAGCTTTCGATCGGATTGAATGGAAGTTTCTTGAAGCAGTGATGGGTAAAATGGGCTTCTCCGATCAGTGGCTTAGGATGATTCATGAATGCATCTCGACATCTACAATGGCGGTGCTTATCAATGGTAGGCCTGGCCCTACCTTCAATGTCTCTAGAGGCATTCGTCAGGGGGACCCGCTTTCCCCATTCCTATTCACCATAGCCATGGAAGGCCTCAGTAGGCTTCTCGAAAGCGGCGAAGGGGAAGAGAGGTTTCAGGGTTTCCAGCTGCCTCGTTCAAGTGTTCAAATCAAACATCTGCTTTTTGCTGATGATTGCATCATCTTTGGGCATAACTCGTTGGCAAATCTTTCGGTTCTCCAAAACATCCTCGATATATTCTGTCAAGCGTCGGGCCAATTAATCAATTTCGAGAAATCTTCTGTCTTCTTCTCGAAAAACACTCATCCCAAATTTAAGCGGCTGATTATTAGAAACCTCAAAGTCCATCAAGCCTCGGCTCTTGACAAGTACCTTGGTACTCACTTATTCATTGGTGCGAACAAGGTTAGGCTCTTTTCGGCTATCACCAACCAAATTCAACTCAAGCTTTCCAAGTGGAAAGCCTCTCTCCTTTCTCAAGCTGGCCGCTCTATCGTGATATCCACGATAGCAGCGGCTGTTCCCCGATACCAAATGCAATGCTTCGCTCTCCCCAAAGGAGTTAGCAGGCGCATTGAAGCCTTGCAAAGGGCTTTCTGGTGGGGAAAACCCAAATCTATCCACACCATTCACTGGGAGGCTATCTCTCGTCCCAAGAAGATGGGAGGCCTTGGATTTAGGCGTCCCGATCTTGATAACAAAGCGTTCCTTAGCAAAATTGTGTGGCGTCTTCTTAAATACCCCGATTCCCCGTGGGCTAAAATTCTGAAGGCTAAGTATTACAGGAACGAGGAGCTTCCCAAAGAAGCAAAGCAGCATCATTCCTGGCTCTGGAAGTCCATATCCAAACACATCAGTCTAGTGACTAACCTGGTGTTCTGGGACGTCAATCATGGTACTCATATAAATATTTGGAATGATTTTTGGATACCTAACCATCCCCCACCGCTGGCTAATGACTATAATTGTCCACTCTCGAAAGTGGAGCAACTTATTACGAATAACCAATGGAATACGAATATTTTATCCCAATATTTTAATTCTAACATATGCAATGCAATTCTGAGTATTAATTTACAGGCACACCAGGTGGACACTGCTAGATGGTCTTTAACTAAAACAGGTAACTTTTCGATCAAATCCATGTATCATTTCCTTCGAGCTGCAAGTAACCAAAGTGAAACGAAAGAATGGACTTTTATATGGGACCTACCTGTTATACCGAGAATAAAACTATTTGTTTGGAAATGTTGTACCAATTGCCTCCCGGTGCGGGACAAAATAGGTCAATTCATAGGAGGCATCTTCAACTGTGGCTATTGTAATGACAGGGAAACCATCAACCATGTATTACTACACTGTGAATTCGCTAAATCAATTTGGTTTGTTTTTAATATCATTTCAGAAAACATACATAGTTTGCAGGAGTGGATTACTTCATGGAGGGACATTGATGCTGATGCTCAGGTGCTATTCTCTACAGTGCTGTGGCATATATGGAAGGCTAGGTGTGAAAAATGTCTAGCTCAAACTCATAATACCCCTGAGACGACGATCAATAGGATTAGAAGCTCCCCCAGGCTTATCAGCTTTAGTTGTGACCAAGATGTTAGGCGAGTTACGGAACAGCCGAACCAGGTCTCACCTGCATGTGTTGTGATACAAGTTGATGCTTCGTTTACAGACGTCACAGAGGTAGCGGGTGCTGGTTGTTTCATACTTGACGAGCAAGCAAATTTTAAGGCAGCGGCAGCTTACATGATCAAAGGGCAAAACGCGGAGGAATGTGAATGTTGGGCAATCATAAAGGCGCTTGTGTGGGCTAAAAATAACAACATCCAAGGTATTCGGATTGAAAGCGATAATCTCAACATAATCAAGCGCATAAACAATCAACAATCGACAGTCGCCTGGCAATCGGAGAACCTCATGATTATTATTAATCAGTTGGCTTCTGAGATTGGAGAAGTAGGCTTCACTTTCATTCCGAGAGAGAGGAATACGCGGGCTGATCAATTAGCAAAATGGGGCAGAATGCATGAAGGAAATTGGATGTGGGTGTCGGATCAGGCTTTTAGGGAGGCTTTTCCGTTGGTTTAGGTTTTCTTTTTTGGTTTTCTCTTTCTCAACAAAAAAAAAAAAAAAAAAAAAAAAAAAAAAAAAAAAAAAAAAAAAAAAAAAAAAAAGAGTATAAGATAATATTTTATAGTTGCAAACTAATCAGAGGGGTTTGTCCTATTACATTATTCATATAATTAATAAATGAGAAGTATGGTCAACCTCTTCTGTTTTCAACTCAAAATCTAAAGAGAAGGAAAAAAGGAAAAGGCAAACTAGCAACATAGATTATCACCATTATTGTATGTCTATAATACATCATATATGTTTTAGTTTTCGTTTTTTTGACACCGGAAGATAAGACTTCTCCACGAAATAGGATGGCCATGGTCTATTTCTAAAGAAGAAGTGTTTTTTTTTATTTTATAAATGATGAGTAACAATAAAAGAGTTTTTCTTTTTCTAAATAAAAATATACAATTATTCATGGGGATGAAAAAAAAATACTACGCAATTCTTTTTATTACAAGTCATTAGGAATATCTTCACGAATGAATGTATGACACATATTTAAATATATGTTAGTTCGGCTTAACAAAGAAACTCTTACACAGGCATTATCAAATAACACTCTTTGGCGAGAGATAAGAACTATAGCCTTTGTGACTTACTTCTAACGAGGGTACATCCCGTGCCCGCCGAACACAGACAGTTCTATCGAATGCGTCACGTGAGGTTGACTTTAAGATAATTGTGGTTGATCTATACGTGTCCCACACTGCAGCTATAGGCGCTCCCTCAAAGGTTAAAGTTTAAGAGATCCATATATAAATGGGGTCCCTACAACAATAATATGGATACCTTTTAGTCTTTCAAAAGAAAAATTGGATCTTTGAAAAGATGCTCTTTCTTATAATCTCAATCTTTGAATGAATTTTAATCGAATCTGAACTCTCAAACTTTGAGAAAGTAAATCCCAACCATTAGAGATAAACATGGGAGAGCAAATCTTGGTCATTGGGAGGAGATGAAAAGATACCCTTCTCCATTATTATATAAATGAATTGACAAGGAAAAAAACGAGGATCAAGGCAAACTAGGGATACTAATGTTTTTCTTAGAAAATTAGATTAGAAAAGGGTTTTTTGAACTTACCCCCTCAGAATTAATTGGTAATTGAGTTTACCCCCTTCAGTAATTGGTAATTGAGCTTACCCTACCACCCCCCCCCCCCCCCATCACTAATTGGTAATTGAGTTTACCCCCCTCAATAATGAGTAATTGAGTTTACCTCCTTAGATTTACTATTTTTGACAAAAACACAAAGGTTGTGTTTGCCGTACATGAAATAAATGTTACTACCAAGAACAATTATCCTTCAATATGATTCCACGTAGTTATTCCACCTTACTTTTATTGTTTGATTTAGTCGGTAATAAGACTAGTAAAGATTGATTTTGGTTGTAATTAGTGATTTTATCAACCCATGTCAAACATGTCCTTAGTAATTTTGCTAAAAATACTAAATTCAAGGGGGTAAGCTCAATTACTAATTACTGAAGGGGGTAAACTCAATTACTGATTAGTTTTGAGGGGGTAAGCCCAAAAAACCCTAAATTTTTTGTCAAAACTACTAAGGATATGTTTGGTATGTGATAACAAAATCATAAAATAAATAATATATAAATAAAATCAATCTTTACTAATCATATTCCCAACCAAATCAAACAATAAAATGTGGTAGAATCTCTACTTGAAATCATATTGAAGAATTGTTGTTCTTGGTAATCCACAATTATTACACGTACGCCAAACATAACCTTTATGTTTTTGTCACTAATAATAAGTCCAAGGGGGTAAGCTCAATTACCCATTATTGAAGGGGGTAAACTCAATTACCAATTAGTGACGAGGGGGTAAGCTCAAAAAACCTATTAAAAAATGAGCTTGATTTCTCATATAAAGAGCCATATTACATGATGCATGACATTAGTTGTGAGTTACACAATAGGTGATCTTAGAGTACATGTATAGCTATTAATAAAAATGAAATTAGAAAATTAATGGTTTAACTGTTAGCGACATATATATGTTCACCTTTTATACAACTAGCTAATTCCTAAATATAAGAAGCATTATTTTTTGTTTGCACGTCATGTTATTTAAACACAATAAGTTAGATTGTTAGGGAGAATTCAGTTTTCCATCATATAGCTACAGATCGACTTTCAACTTGTAGCTGAACAAAAACTTGCTTTAAAATAAATATAGATGATATAAGGTTATTACATATGCATTACTAAAATTGCAAAATCCTATTTAGTTTAGATAGTCATAGCAACTCTAAATTGCTAACTAAATATGATCTGAATTTAGTAGGTAGTCTTGAAGGGATGGTAAACCTTAAGATCTGAAACAACGCCGGCTATAGAACCAGAAGCAGCAGCTATAGAGATGAAGAGGCAAACGACACTTAATATCTCGAGGCAGATCCAACGAGTACTCCACTTGGGTATTTTCTTTTGTGATATATACATCTCAATGGGGAAATACACTGTCAATGGCCAAAACCCTAAAGCTCCTAAAATCCCCACAATGTCATTAAAGAAAGGTAAAATCATAGATATCAATGTGGTAAAGGCCACAAATGCTGACCTCCATACCAACCTAAACAAGCTCAATCTGAATCCACCAAGTACTTGAATTTCTTTTGTAATGAATTTGTTATCAGACCATCTATTGTTAGCCCATTTCTCTACAAAAGCAAACAATGGCTGGCAAAATACTTGGTAAGCACCAACTAAGTGGATCACGATTGCTGCATTAGCGATATCGAGTAACCAGAATGGATTGTAGAAACCGAATCCTGTTAATAAGTTCCCAGGTGATTTATCCCCAAACGCAGCATATCCAAAACAACCACAAAGCATGTAGAATGTAGTAGTCACAACGAGACTAAGTAATGTTGCTTTCTTCATCGTCTTTGCTTCTGATGGTGGGGATTTAATAGTATCCTGCATTTTTCAATTTCGTTAATATTGAAACTACAAGTTTAAAACTCAAAATCAATTGACAAATAGTCAAGAAATTGTCTATTATGGACTATTCTCACGCGCCCCTCAGCTATGAGGTTCCTTGAGGTCTCACTAGTCTTTTCTTTGTATAGGTGTTGGTAGAGCTTTTTTGACCTTATCGCGTTTAGGTCTAGATTTAAAGATCAAACTCAAAACTAATTGACAAATTTTGAACTAATCTGGACCATTCTCTTTATGAGCCGTTCATCTTTTAACAGTTAGGGTTCAGTCAAACTTTCAAAAAGGACCTGTCACATTATTTCGGCGAAAGTACTACCTGAATTTCAATAAGGATGATAGAGTAGGAGTAAGCAAAAGCTATATTCCCAAGTGCTTGAAAGCTCCTCCATATCTTTTGTGCTTCAGTTACCTCTCCTATACTTATACCTGTTAAGCTTCCCTTGATTTTCCCTGTCTCTGTTTCAATTTCAAACCTAAATCAATATTTAAGAAGAATCATGGGTAGTAATCATTCTAGAGAGAGAAAGAGGAAAGAGAGAGAGAGAACCTGCAACTTTAGCTATCCCAAGGGCAAGACCAATGCCAGAGTAAGTGAAAGACATAACAGCAGCAACAATGGAGAGCCACCAAATCTGATCAAAGTCTGGGATCTGAGATAAAAGTATCTCAACTAACCCAAATGCTATCATATATGGATTACTTGATAATTTACATGGATTCTTTCCTCCACTTTCATGAAAACAGTTTGATCTTTTAATTGCCCTGTTTTTTGTTTAATTAACTAATTAGATCAAGAAATTAATCACTAATTAACTATTGAAATATTGAGTTCTTGACTCAACAAGAATAAAACTTACATCATACTTATTGAGGCAGCAATTGTGTATCCAATTGCCACCCCAAATAGATTCAAATATTGAATTATTCCACAAATCTTTACTTTTGCTCCTCCTGAATCAATAATCATAACGAAACGTAAGAAACAATAAAATAAACGATAAAAATAATCAATACTACACAAGAACACAAGAGAGTACTTGTTCTGTTTTTCAAGAACTCCAGTACTGAAAACAGTATTTTCACTGTGCACGAAGAACAAGGTTACAGAGATTTCTCAAAGACCGTGACCCAAAAACAATAGAATGCTTGAAAAGGTGGGTCAACCTTCGAGGTCCGTCTACCTCGAATTTCGGTCCGATTTCAGTCCACTTTTTTGGGCATCCTAGCACTATTTTATTGATAGCTGCATGTCCTTAGGTTTGACATCGACTCGTATTCAAGACACTTTTTAATATTCGTCTAAAGAGTGAGTAATTATGTACCGAGGTTAGAGCGGACAGCATCGGTGTAAGTATAGTTACGGCGACCGGAGATAGGGTCACCGGATCTGTAACAATCAGAGAGGAGAGAAGAGGTGAAGTAGATAACAAAGGAGAAGAGGAACATCATAGCTGGACCAGCAATCCAACCAAGTTGAGCAATTGCCCAAGCTAAAGAAAGAACACCTGAACCTATAACTGCAGTTATTATGTGTGAACTAGCAGTCCACACATTTCCTGTTCTTTTTACTCTTCCATCATCATCATAACATTTCAAATATTCATCACTATTGTTATTTTCAGATGGGATTACTATATCATGGTGGTTAGTTGATTTCATCTTTGAAGATGATGAATCACTCAACTCACTGGTTTGAGTTTAGTGAAAGAGAGAGAGAGAGATTGTATTTAACCCTAGAGAGACAAAGATATTGAAGGGACAAGAGCTAATTAATGTGGGTAGGGATTTACTAAAATGACTTGTGTTTGTAATGGCATAGAACTATTACTACATGTGGTTGATGAAATATATAGGAAAAGGAAAACTTTTTACTACATTAAAATGTTACAAAAATGATAGTCTGCCCGAAAAGGTGGGATGAAATTCGAGATGAAAGGTTCCATATCATCCCTTGTTATTTCTCTTTCTTGATTAGTTAGGCAAAATTTTAGGTCTACGTCTAATTTAGAGGGATTTTCAGATAGATTATTACTATTGGAAATATTACAAATAACAAGATTTATATATGACGAGGGAACAACGCTTACCATCTGACGGACCACATGACAAATGTTTCTGTATCTGAAGGCCGAGACTGAGAGTTTTATTTACTTTTTTTTCTTTGAGTGAGTGAACTAAAGGTAGTTAAAGGATCTAAAAACCAAGATTTGAGAGAAAACTCAACAAACGTGCGGATTTATCTAGGAATTTGTCCCTGTCAGCACTCATCCACCTGTTTTATTTCTTTTAGAATAACTTATTTTGTAATTGTTATTTATTAGTACTAGTTTTTGTGAATTTAAAACCGGTAATAAATAACAATAACCATATAAATAGGTATGATTATGGTAAGGTTGTTAATGACTTCATAAACAATTACTAGTCCAAGTATGAAGTTTTTTTCCTTTCTAATCCAATTAGTAAGTTGTACATTTACTTTAGAGTCTTAAGGGGATTAAAATGAGGTGTTAGATAACTTCAAGAACAAAATGGTGAACAAATCCTATATGAATAACCAAACAAGAATTGGGTTGAAGAATACAACATTCTGCATTAAGACGAGAAGAAGAAACTCTACGTCACCTTTTTATTTTTAAAAGGTGAGCTTTGTTCACGTCATTCAGACGACAAGTCCATTCAAATGATTTTTCAGATTTTGGTATAAAAAAAAAATTGAAATCGGAATTGAGTCTCATTTCAAATTTCAGACCTAAATTATTTAAACCACAAACACAACCTTAGTGTCTATGAATTTGCAGAAATCTGCACGAAGAGCCTCAGCTTAAAACACAATGTTGAACACGTAACCCAAACCTAAAAGAACAATGACACATCTTTTTAAGCAAGACCAACATAATATTTAGACTTCAGCCGAATTTCCTACTCGAAATAACTCACAATATTTGGTCAAAATAATGTCTGTAGTAATTTATTAATGAGAGTACAAAAACTTTAGGTAGAAGAGTTATATCTCTCAAATGAGGAAAGTAGAGACATGAAGAAGAGAAAAAGAAAAGGAAAGGGAGAGATAGAAGAAGGGAGTGAGAAGTCTGATCATGTACTAAAGAAAGGCAAATGGGTGGGGAGGGTGAGTGGGGACCTAAAGAAGGAGGACCAACCAAAGATGAGATGCCACGAAAAAAAGGTGTATATGAAATCTTTTAACAAATCTCAATCGATTTGTCATTTTCTTGATAAAAATGATGTAACATTAGACATAGATTGAAATAAGTTCACAAGTTCAAAATAACCACAACCACCTAATCAATAAGAATCCGACCGAAGTGATATAAACAACAAGAAGAATTTAATAGACTTACGTTTCAACGGTGTCTTTTATTATTAAAAGCTCTGCCAAGCTTTTTTGTCTTAACCTTTGTTATTATGTATGTCGACAAGCTTGAAATGGGGAGGTAGATAACCATCTTGAGGTGTAACAAGAAAATTCTGTATTCTAGTTGTGCTAACTATAGGAAAGGTGATTCTCGAAGGCGCCCGACGTAACTGCTGTAAGGTTCCTAGTTTCATATAATGCTTCCTCCAAAGTTGGCTGTGAGAGGGTGCATACAGCAATTTTGATGGGCGCCTGTAGATGTTTCTATTCTTTTTTTCCTACAACAAGAATTCATTAACTTGACAAGACATTGTTAGAAGAAGAGTTTGAGTGGATATGACTAATCCACTCATTACCCAAAACAAACTGTCAAGTAGTCCTTGCCAATTCATCTACCTTAACATGGGATGTTCATTTACATGTCTAAAAACTAGAAGTACAAAAGATTTACACATGGATTGAATTTCTTTTAACTATTTTAGTGTTGTCCAATGTGTTGAAGATCTTTTTCCTTGCAAGCTGAAAATGATATTACTCGAGTCTCCGTCCAAAACTGGTTTGCAACATCAATTAATTGTAATGAACGCTGCTAAGGCCTCTCCCTCATCTAATGGTTTGCAGTAGATGGTCCTGGCCTCCCCTGCAACACTAATCAAGTTAGCATTATGATGTATATATGATATAGTTGCTATTTAAGTTGGGGATATAAATGACACATGAAAATTGATTGTTATAGTATCTACGATTTGGAAATCCCGGAATGTTGAAGATGATCTCGTTTGTTGAAAGGTATGACTAGTGGGCGGAGGTTTCGCTTAGTTATGGAGTTTTTGAGCTGATGAGCTATATCCATTGTATGATTGACGTTATGAAAATCATTCTGGAACTTTACGTCACACCTAACTTTGGACACCATCCAAATAAGAATGAAAAGTTTCATAGGCAATGCGCATAATTGTTAGAGGCAATGTGATTTTCACCAAAGACTTGGGCAAAACAAGTTGACCAAGTATGGTTACAGAGAATCCTCTTGCCGCTCATTTTTTAGAGTGTTTATCACCCATTTCTTCTTTCTCTTTCGCTCTCGCAACTTCATCATTGTTCCCCCATAAAAAAGTCGTCGGCTGGCAACCTCTGACTCGCAGGATTAACTTAAAAAAAAAAAAATTGACATCTTCTTCTGTAACTAGTGAATAGTTTGCCATCAAGTCTCGGTGGACACCCCCTCTTAAGCCCATGAGGTCGTGTGATCGAGTCACTGTGGAAGCAGTTGCCATCAAGATTTATCCCATGTAATTTAGGCAATATATAGTAAATAATATAATAAATTTGTCGGGCTTTAGGCCTCTTTCATGTTGTCGGACTTTAGGCCTCTTTCATTATGGTTTAAATTAGGCCGTTATCATGCTCATCACATCTTCATGATGTATCAATATGCCTTGTAACGACTAACGTAGATCGTAGTCGATTTAAAAAACTAGTGAGTAGTTACTGAACAGTTACTTGCATTAGGAAATTGTTTATCTACATGTATCCATTGGTTTAACCAATATCTGAAAGTGGTGGTGAGAGATTCAGTTACTTTACAAGTTTCACCTTGAGCAAATGAGTTAACTTTAATGAAATCACATTCACCACAAATAGAACACATCGTTTCAGATAGGTATAAAGTGGGTTAAATTTGTTAGGAATGGTAGGCATGCCATGACAGAGTTTCCAAGGAAAAACTTCATTGAGTAACTTGGATCCTAAGTGGCAGTGTCATTTGTTTCAGAATATCTTTGCACATGGTTGTATTGAGAGAGTATATTTTCCTCTGGAAGTAAGATTCAACCTAATTTGATCATCATCATTTGGGAAAATAGGGATTCTGTGAATTATATAGTAATTGTATTCATCTCAAATACATGACGTAAAAGAGTAGAGCTTTATTCATTATTTCGGAGAAACAAGTCCTTAGAAGTTTAACATTTGTATCCCTATGATTTGTACTAGATGAACTAATTTCAAGAATCTGACTGTCTTTTCGGACGTGAACGTTATATCCATTACCCAAACCTTCATAATAGATTACCAAAACCATAAGTGGAGCTAGTTCTGGCTTCTGTATCCATTTAACATGAGTCCCGTCAAGACCATAAGTGGAGCTAGTTCTGGCTTCTGGTATCCATTTAACAAACATGAGTTCGGTCAAGAATTGCTTATCCAGAGTACGAAAAGTGAGCATGACTTCTTTATAACATAAATGCCCCAGAAAGAGCCTGACCCAACACAAATGGGATTTGATAGTTTGTGGGAACGCGATGGTGTTCACTTCTTAAGTGTGAGAGGAAAGGTTATTTCTATATATACACGGGACAAACCATTTGGATGCTCCATGCTAAACTTCAACAAAGTTAAGAAATTAGGGATTTCTTTTCAAAGTATACATAGTAATTGTTAAGTTTATGGTTATCAAACTCAAAATCAATTGGCATTGAGTGGAGATGACTTATACCTTATATTTTTTGTTGCTAGTTACCCCTTCTCCCATGTGGGACTATTCTCACACGCACCTTCACGTATGACGTGGCTAGCCTAACACGTGTTTTTTTATGGATAACGTGGAACACGTACGACTTTTAAGCCTATCACGTGTGGACATAGCTCTGATACCATGTTAAGTTTGTGGTCATCCAACTCAAAGCCAATTGGCTTTGAGTTGGATGACCACAAACTTAACGGTAATCACTATTTTTTATTGTAAAGAGTAGACCATACATATTTTATATATCAAACAACATTTGCATTGCTTCTCATATTAAATAAGACAACTTTTCATGATCAATTTATTAGATGGGGAGAAAGTTTTGATACATAGTGATCTTTTTCCGTTATCTTTAACATTCCGTTAATTAGTCATATTCTCTCTCCTCTAAGTATAAAAACCCTTACTTTAAACAAATCAAAAAGGGTTATTTCCCAAAGGCCCCCAACTTTGTGACCAACTTCCTGCATGGCCCCCTAGATTAGTAAAAATATCCATATGGTCCCCTTTTTCCGTTATCTTTAACATTTCGTGAGAAGAAACCCTCTCTCTAGATCTGTTATAGAGAGAGAGAAAAAAGAAAAAAAATTTAGAGAGAGAGAGGAGAGAGAAAATAAATAAATAAATAAAAAAATTTCTTTTATATTTGAAGGTCGTCGGCCGAAAAATTGGTCCGTCGGCGATCTTCGCCGGAGAAGATGATGAGGTGGCGAGAAGATGTGGCAAAGAGAAGAGATGAGATGGAGGAGAGAGAATATGACTAGTTAACGGAATGTTAAAGATAACGGAAAAAGGAGGCCATATGGATATTTTTGCTAATCTGAGGGGCCAGTCAGGAAGCTAGTCACAAAGTTGGGGTCCATTTGGAAAATAACCCTTTTTGATTTGTTTGGAGTAAGGGTTTTTATACTCACAAACTTTGCATCTAGGTCAACATACAACCTTTTACAAAAAGAATGGCATCGTTACATCATATCCATGAAGCAAAGAAAAAGTGTGAAATTACCTATAGTCCAAACCAAGACAGTTGTTGTAGGCCAAATAAAATTACAATGACGTTATAAGTTATATTTTGTGAGCTCGAGTGCACTAAACCCTAAATTATTTTAAAGAATAATTATTTAATGAGCTCAGCATTATATAATATTCGTAGATCTTAACATGATATTGGTGAATCTGCAAATATTTTTACCATCCTTATGAAAATCTATGGTTGTTATATAAAGTTGAAACTAAATTGGAGCTTTAGGAAGATAAATCTAGAAGGCCGTAAACCATCCTAATACTTGATTTTAGCATTAGTCTATACAACTCACAAGGGTGATTTATTTGGATGAATATTGGTATCAACCAGCCAACAACCCTTGGTTTGAGTGGTAAAAGGTATAGTCTTCCACCTTAGTGGTCAAGAGTTCGAGGTACGCTAAACAAGAATATTGGTATCAATCAGGAAAGAAATTTTTGGGATACTTACTAATTAATGGCCCTTAGATTCATGATCAAAGTTGGTATAGATAATAAGATCCATGAAACAATTTTTTCTTGTGAAAATCAAAATTCACAAACACAAGAATCACACATGCAAATCCTTTAGATTGAAATTGTAGTATAACTAGTATAAAATTTATTAGGTAAAAAATATTTTTGCCTTAAACATAGAACATATGTTATGACATATGATGATATGAAATCTCCAAAAATTGTATCTCTCACCAATCTATCTATATTTATAGTGTAACATGCATATGTCTTTACAAAAAAGATCAGAGTTGGAATCTTACTACGTTTAAAAAGTTATATGCATGTATGGTTAAGAATATTTCCTAAGGGAAGAGTAATCTTGTTACAAATAAAGTGGAAAAACTCACAAGTGTCTTTTGTTGCTTCCAATAATATCATTTTGTTTAATTCTCTCTCTAACCAAGTCCAACCATAGATCATAAAATTCTCATTTACAGAAATCTTGAATGGCAAAGGTAGAGGTGGTGAAGAAAGAAGATCAATCCAAAAAGAAGAAAATCAATTATAAAAGTAAGAGAGAGGTCGAAAACCTAGTACAACCTATCAATTTCAAGCAGGAAAAAGTCATTATTACATTTTACGTCGAATCATCTTTTTCTTCGTCATCATCAACAACGAAGAAAAATAAAGAGCAGAAACCACAAAGACAAGTGGGTATTTTGTCAGACGAAAATAATCATAGTAATAATAATAATAATAATAATAATAATAATTGTCGGTTCTTACCTGTTCTCGTTAAGGGGAATTCGGGTTATGATAGAAAGGCACAGCTTCTTGCCTATGCTCAACAATTGAGATCTTCTTCAACTTTTGAATCTGAATCACAAGAACCAGATGGATGTCATAAGCCCAAACCCACCAAGGTATGTTATTCCTTTCCAAATTTGAGTGGTTTTAAATTTTAGTGGGTGAAAATAAAACAAATATTCACCTCAAATTCTTTTTTCTCGTGTTTAGAAGCCAATTTTACTTTCATTTTGTTTTAAGAAAAATAAATTATCAAATTTAACATTTGTCATTTATATCTTTTCGAAGACATTTTTTGAAATTTGGAAAAATAATATATATTTAATTATTTATTATATAAATGTGATTTTTATATTTTATTTTTAACAGTACTCGAACTTGAAACTTTCTTGGATGAGATTACGCCCACCAAGAAGAAATGATAGTAGCGGTACACAATTGGGGCAAAATGAATGTTTTTCACCACAGAATTATGAGAGAATGAAAAAAGAAGAATCATTTTTAGAACCAACAACGACAGGTAGAAAAAAAACAACTAAACAACAACACCACCAACAACAACAAGAGCAGAAGGCCTATTCTGATCACCACAGCTTGTGTGTATGAAGTGCTTATTTTATTGATTTCATTAATTTCTTATTGAACTAAGAGCTTAATTTGCCTTTACTTGCATACACTCAGAATAAACAAATTAGACTATAGAAAAAGTTTATGTCCATATGGCTTCCGAAATTAGGGTAAGTTTTTCTGCTTGGCCCCCTACTACGTAGAAAATATCAAAATGGATCCTTTTCATTTTTCACGTCTGGTAAAGTACAAGTTAAATCATATGAAGATGAAGGTGGAAGTTGGAGGATATGAAGATGAAAATGATGATGGTAGTGAAGATGATGTCGGAGAGAACCATCAGAGAAGACAAAACAAGAACTTGAAAAACTTACAATTTTGGAAAGTCTAATAGTTCTGACTTATCCTCGTTTGGACGTCAAAAAGGAAAAAAGGGGTCAAATATTCATTTCTTACAAACTAGAGGTGTAAAGGAAACTAACTAATGTAGAATGTCATATGAAAAAATTTTATGTTAACTAGCCTCACAAAAAGGGGCATGAATAACCCAATAATGTGAATTTTGTGTATGACATCAACATTTGTCTTTTTCTGGCCATCAAACTACTTTTTATCGAGTCAAATAGCATTTCCAAAATAAAAGTATGACTTGCAAGGTGTGAAATAATATTCTTAGGTTGATTTTTATCATGTGAAACTACAACTATTAGGACTATTATTGGTATTTTACAAGATTAAGCTAGAAAATCTTTAAAAAAAAATTCAAGATATCTAGTATTGTTAAGAATTTGAATGTGCCGAAGTAGATATTCTTATATTTGTGATTAGGTTTCTTAATTTGTTTTTGCAGATGAAATTGAAGTTCATGTTGAAAAAGATATCTTGCAAGGAATGATGAAATGTGGGCTAGTGGTATACTAGTTTTTTGTTGAAACAAGTTAGTGATTCAATAGTAAAGAGATGTAAAGTTTTGTTTTCTTCATCTTCAATACCTAACTTTGTTTTGCTGAAGGAACTAGTTTTTTTTTGTTGCAAATTCAAGGAACTAGTTGATGATCATTTTATTTTAACCTTAATTAATTATATACTCAAATTGAATGACCCTGAGGTGCCTGGAGAGATCAGTTTGAGTTGTTTTAGCTCTCCCTCAGTTTTATTATTTTAAGGACTTAAAGCCAATTATTTCACAATTAATGGCTTATTTTGCAACTAATGGCTTTTACCATGTGTTTATAAATATTCTAGAAGTTAGGGTTTCTTTGGATTTATTTCATTTTGACCCCTTGAAAATGACAACTTCTGAATCGAGTTGTTAACCATTTTCAATCAGATTGTTCTCGGATAATATATCATCTTTATTATAATTTTTGTCCTTACTAATATTCATCCAGGTTGTGTTTTGTTATTTAAAGAATGCATGAAAAACTCAAAATCTGAGTCAAATAGGAAAAAAAAAAACTCACCCAGAAAAATTAATTACAAAAATTTCTTATTTTTTTAACTGTTGACAACATATATAATTATGTTGTCAAGAAGACAGATAGAAAAAAAAAACCACCCAAAAAAAAGAACCAACAATAATGTTCTGACTTGTTATAAAATGTTGAAAACATATATAATCAGTGGCGGAGCCATATAGGGGCGCAGGTACGCTATAGCCTCCCCTCACCCCTATGCAAGATATGAAAGAATCGAGCAAAACATAGACAAGTAAGTACCCAATTCTGATTATAAGATCAAATGCAGCCCTTTACTAAAGCAAAAAAATGTTTAGGGAGGGATCGAACACTTGACCTCTCTACCTTCTAACCAAACTTCTAACCACTGGGCCATTGCTCATCAATTCTAGACATTTTAGTTATTATTTTATTTATTACAAATGAACTACCTCATCATAAACACCATGAAAGAGGCCCTCAGGTAGGTTGGGGTCCAAAGCAGCCGCTTTGGTTGCTTTGGGCCTGGGCAGCCCCTGCAATGGTTGAATTCTATGGTAAATACGCCAGTTAGATTCCCATGGTTCCAAACTCCCACAATGTTTTTCATTTAAATCATCTATTGTTTAACAAACAAATCATCCTCTTTGAACTTAAATTAATGGATAACATAAATCTGAAATTATTTATAAGATTAATATTTTTGAAAATCTATTGATTTTCTTTCTTAAAAATTAAGGTTATATTTAATCGCTTTTTCTTCTTAGGGTGAAAGTGGGAGCCTAACTATTACACAATGTTATATCTGGTGTACCTACAATTTTAAGTAATTTAGTTAGTTTGAGTTTATACAATTTAAAATAAATTAGAATAAACTCAGAGTAATTTTATAACTTTTTAAAATACTTCAGCTATAAGGTTTTGGTATTGCAACTATTTTGAGTCAAATAAAACACTAGTTCACTACTTATACTTGATTTTAGTTTCAAATTTTATTGTAGAACTTTGCTTTACATAGAGCTAAATTTCATAGAAGAAACCTCTTTAATTTTAGCCTCCTTTGTCGATAATTTCTGAATCGGCCACTGTATATAATTGCCCTGACTTGTTATAAAATGTTCACAACATATATAATCGCCCTAACTTGTAAATATGTTGAAAACATATATAATTATGTTCTTAACAACATATATAATGCATTAGCCAAAAGATTATTTTCCGTTAATGGGCTTGTCAAATACAAAGGACAATATGTAGAAAATTCTAATTTTTGCAAATGACAAATTATAAAATGCATTAGTCTAAATGTTTTTGTCAAAAGCATAACAAAAAATGCGAAAAACATTTCTTTCTTCAGAAGATAAATTGATTAATGTTTTAGCCAAAATGTTAGTGTTAGTCAATGTATTTGTCAAATGCCAAAGAAGAAATGTAAAACATTTTTGCAAAACAATTGTTGAGAAAAAAATGAATTTATTCTGAAATTTACAAAATTATTGAGAGCAAACTAAGATTTGTTCAGAAATTTTCAAAAATTTTACGTTGATTTAGGCAGAAAATTCCATTTCGAAGATAAAGTTGTACTTTTACAAAATAGGTTTTTTTCAACTATTATTCAGGTTGGGCCTAATTTTATATCATCCTCCAAATTTTGAGTTTTTAAATTTTAAAAACTCAAAATGTGGGGTATAATAGGAAACCAGACTCAATTATAAATAATATTTGAATAAAGCTCATTTTGTGAACATAAAATTTTACTCCTGAGATCAACGTGAAAAACATTTTTGAAAATTTGTGAACAAATATTAGTTTGCTCTCAACAATTTTGTAAATTTCTAAACAAATTGTTTTTTGCTAAAAAGTTATTTTGCAAAAAATATTTCGCATTTTGTCTTTTGCATTTGACAAAACACAAACTGACCCTGACATTTTGGCTAAAGCATTTTTCGATTTGTCTAGTAAAGGAAAAAATAATTTCCGCATTTTCTGTTTTGCTTTTGACAAAAAACATTTAGACTATTACATTTTTTTATTTGTCTTTTGCAAAAATTAAAATGTTATGTATATCATCATTTGTATTTGACAACCCCATTAATGGACAAATAATATTTTGGCTGATGCATTGTATGTGTTGTTAACCACATAATTACATATGTTGTCAACATTTTACAACAAGTCAGGACATTATTGCATATGTTGTCAACATTTTATAACAACACAATTATATACGTTATCAACAGTTTATAACGACATATTTATATGAGTTATTTCCTTTTTAGCCCCCTACTGTGTGACCAGTTTCTTTTATGACTCCATGTTTTTTGTAAATTCAAATTTGACCCCTTTGTTAACACCATCAGCTAACTTCAATGGTTAACCTTTTTTGTTTATATAATTGCCCTTGTTATAAAATTGACTTTGTAAATTCAAAATTGACTTCCTTTTAAATATGGATTGATTCCGAAAAAAATTTAATTGATTTATAACAAACTAGGGGGAAAAATGGAATTTGTTTTAAAAAGAAGCCAAGAATCACTCTTCAAACTCAAAAACTGAAAGCGCCATTATGTTCGTCTCGTCTAGCTCTTGAATTTAGAGCCAAAAATCACTCAAATCCGACTACGGATGAAAGAGAAATTCAAGTTTAAAATTTGGACGAGAAGATCGATTAAGTTAGGAACTAAAACGTCAAAACGGACAAGTTAGATTAGGAGGCATCTGGGGGAAGCGAGCACGTCCAGATCTGGATGGCTTGCGTTCAAGCCAAGCTCATCCAGCGGTCTCACGCTAGCTCGTTCAGGATTTTGGTGGGACGCCATTGCGATCGTTAGATCCGCGAGGACCAAACGATGGGCATTCCACCCATGTTGCGCAGCTTCGGGATCTCATCAGATCTCATCTGACGGACTATCTATTCCGTCTATTGAGTAAGCTTCGGGACTGATCCATAAACAGATAAGCTTCGGGACTGATCCAATGGATCACGTTCTCTCCCAGATTTTTAGCCAAATGTGACGATCAGAAATCCTGTCAACGAAACCAGTTAATTAACCAACTCTCTTCAAGAGTTGTGTCCCAAAAGACCAAGGGATATTTCCCAAAAAACTAATGGATTTCTCCCTAATAAAGCGCCTATCTGATTCCCATATAAACAACCCAAATTCATTTCAGAAATAATTCAATTCAGTTCATTCCCTTCTTTTCTAAAATCAGTATTCTAAGTGTGTCAGGAATAGAATTCTGATTTTAGAAATATTCTAGTGTGTCTAGAATTCTGGAGAAAGAAGCATCCAAGTGAATTTATAACCATTCAAATATCTAGAGATCGAATTCAAGTGTCTAAAAGATCCATTTGCATCAGTTTAAGAGCTGACATTATTTACGAAGGTTCGCCCGCTTTCAGAATGTGGAAGTACCATCAAACTTTTGGCAGGGTAGTCGTTGTATCCCGAAAGCATACACCTAACTGTTGATACTGTTACAGGGGTGTAAAATGTCTTAAGAAAAGAGAAATGTTCTCGCCTCCACTACAAAAACTCTTCTTCTTATCCTCCGATTTTTTTTTAAAAAATTTCTAACTCGATTAATTCGAAAGATGGAACATTGATAAATCATTATTCACTTATCATCTATCTCTGTTAAATTAGAGAAAGAAAACTCTGTCTTAGTCAAGGCAAGATAGAGAGAGATCGAAATATCGACCACAACCAGATAAACAACAGACAATATAAAGATCCTTAAGGGTCCGTTTGATACGTTGGAATGTGTGAGTAAGAAAATCCGCCTTTTTCTTATGGGAAAGAAAACAATCTCTTTCAGATAAGAAAGTCAAATTAAAGTGTTTGGTAGGTTGTAGGAAAATCACGTGGTGCCTATAAAAACGAATTAATTTATTTAATTTTTCTTAGGTGCCTTCAGAAACTTTAGTTTCTTCCTCAATTGAAACCCTAGTTAAACTCTTTTGACCCCTTCGGTTCTTCTGATTATAACTTCAAAACCTCTTCACATCTATGGTAAACCCCATTACCAGTGTAATTGGTCCCCCATGGCGGTAATGAATCTCAATTCATCTCAACGGTAGGTTACAAAATCATCCTTGATTGGAGTTATAGTCGTGTTATACTTTTGTTGTTGTTAATGGCAATTGTCAAGATCCAGTCATTGTGGTGGTGGTGATGCAGATTGAGTCTTTGATTGGGTTTTTATTCAAGCTTCAATTTCTGGTGGTGGTGATATAGATTGAGTCTTCGGTTAAATCTTTGATTGAATCTCCTTGTAGTTTTAATGGTTGATTACATCCAAAGTGTTGATTCCATGGAAGAGAGACGCTATGGAGAAATGTTGATGTTGTGACCGGAAGAGAGAGCGAGAGAGAAAGAAAGAGTGTTTTGAGAGAAAGAATGAGCGTCAAGTGAGAGGAGAGAAAGTTGGGGACATGGAGGAGATGGAGCGTGTTTTTTCGAGAGTGAGTAAGAAAAGCAATTTCACACCTTTTTGGTTGGAAAATTTGTCAACTCGTTTTCTCACTTTTTTTTGCCAGAGAAATCGACTCTCTTATTCTTTTGGCTTTACCAAACAGGTCAAATTCAACTTTCTCGGGAAAACGACTTTCTCAGCCATGGTTTCTCACGTAGCAAACGGACCCTAAGACTATCCTAAGGGAATGAGAGCCCATTTCTTATTTTATGTTATTTATACCCTTTAACCCAAGTCAATAAATAGTGGATTCTATCGCCCCAAATCAAATATTTTACCTTCGAGTTTTTTAAGTAGATGTGCAACCATTGGGCCAAATAGTTGTTGACATATTACTATAATAGTAATATCAACAATATAATTATATATCAACATAATAATACTAATTATTGTTACGGTAATTGTGTAATATGAGTCAACTAGATTCCTTCGGCATAAACAAAAGAAAAATGCTACTTAGAGCGACAGATGACTAGCGACTCAATAGCGAACAAATATAAACGTGACACGTGGCGCTAAAAAAAGAATCATGTGGTTTGAGGGAAACAGTTCTGATCTTCACACTTCAGTCCTTGGTTATAGCGTGTTTACAGTCAAGTCCTTACGCCATAATATGATATGGACCGTTGATCTTTTCAACAGCCCAGATCATAACAACAAAGCGTTCAAAACCCCCCAAAAAGTCTCCCTCATTCTCAACAGATCGGTCTCTTATCTTTCTCCCTCTCTCTTAAAAACTCAACTCAAAATCATTCGAGTTGTTCTCCGAGATTCAAGGGAAAGAGAAGAAGTGATCTTTTTCAGGTTGGATGGTTTAGTTTGGAGCAACAGTCCTAAATTTTATAATCTTATACTAGCCCATTTTACTAGAAGACATATTCATATTGTTCTTATTGTTATTAGTATTTTAGCTTAATTCTGGATGTTGTGTTAGTTCCATTATAGTTGGATCACTTAAACTTCATTCTAGTTTAGTTGGTAGAAATGAGAAGTTACAAGTGAGAAGTGGTGTTAATAACTTTGTAAAAAATAAAATGCTTCTTGTAACATGTCATTTTGCTTTATTATGTTGGTTTCGGTGTACCGATTCAACGAGTTGACTCAGCAAGTCTATAACCGAAAAACTGATTTCTACTTTGATTTTATTTGTAAATCAATTAAAACACTTTCTTTCCAATTTAATGGAGAAAACCTAAGGAATAGAACAACTCAATATCTTTCGTATTTCTAAACGATAATGTCTGTTATCTAGAACAGATGATTCATTGTCGAATCTCATTATCGATTTAAGATCGGAAAGAGGAATTGTATTCCTTCTGTGTTTACTGATTTATTACTTTAAAATCAACACACTTTTGATTTTAAAAAATCAGAATGTCTTTGATTAAGAAATCAGATAGACAAAAAGAAAAAGGAAAATCAGAGGATAAGAAGAAGAAGATTTTTAATCGAGGCGAGGTATTCCTCTTTCCCTAAGACAATTGACATCCTGTATAGTACCAAACAGTTACCGGCGTTTGTCTCCCAAGATACAACAATTACCTTTCGATTCAATGGTACTTCGAAGTTTGAATCAGAAAGCATTCGAACTTAAAAGTATACTAACCTCTAACTTAATGCGAATGAACCGGACTTCCTTCTTATGAAACTCTTTGAATACTCTATTAAATGATCTTCTTAAACCCTCTAAAATGAAATTATAAAAATGCTTGATGCTTTGGAAAAAACGGAATTAAATTTGGAGTTCATTTGGGTCCTATAAATAGGTTTCGAATAGGCACATGCATTTGGGACACTTCTGTTGGTTAAGGGACGCATCTGTTGAGAAAGTAAAGTGACGGGTCACTTCTTTAGCAACAGATCATGTCGGTTGAGATTTGAACCGTTAGATCTTGCTCAAAAGCTCGGGAGGAACGCCCTCCGTTAGATCTTCTTAGACGTGCCCGAAATTAGCCCAACAGATTAACCTCGGTGGCCGTTAGATGGAGTTCGGGAGATGTCCCACCCCATGCCCGACAGGGGCTTTACGCTATCCGTTGGATCTGCGCGGACTCAACAAGCGGCGTTAGATCTGAACCAGCGCTCCTTGCGCAAATGACCCTCAAACCAACATTTCCCTATTGCCATTTGGTCCATAACTTAACCATTTTCTGTCCAAACTTCAAACTTGAATATCTCATTCATCCGGAATCGGATTTGAGTGATTCTTGGCTCTGAACTTAAGATCTCGACGAGAAGAATGCAATGGCTTGCTTCATTTCTGAGTTTGCCGACTTGAACCGATCTGAAATAGGCTTCGATTCCAACATATTATACATATCACTAGTACTTTATAGGTCCCCAATAGAGAGTTAAGAACTGTTCTATTAAATGGCATTCATTTTATTTTATGGTTGTCATTGTTTGATTCTAGCTTGTCCACTCTAATGAAATCAAAATTAACTTTAATATTTAGCAATCCAGAAGAGTCTAATAGAATTGGGATTAAAAGAAATGCTCAATTTAATCAGGGGCGGCCCAGGCCCAAAGCAGCCAAAGCAGCTGCTTTGGGCCCCATTTTGGAGAAGGGCCCCAAAGGTATAAATTTTATAGGCACACAGTCAGCAAAAAGTTAAAGAACAATTCTTCGTTTGAATTAGTCCGCCATTCCTGAGAAGAATTGCGCGTCCCGGATTGTTAAGAGAAGTTGCACGTGACTCGTGGGCCTACCTCCAATTAATAAACAAGCCAATTAAGAAAGGGGCGCGTCTATAAGGGCCTCCCGAAATTGCTTAGGCGCCTCTCCTCCTTAGGCGCCTCCACAAAATTACTGTAGGCGCCTCCGAGCACCCCCCATCTTCTTCATTAATCCTAACTCTGAAAATCAAAGGCCATCATCTCAATATGAATCAAAATCGGTTTCTCATCTGATTCTTAACCTGCTTAAATCGTGGCAATCTATTCATGTTCAGGAAAACCTAGATTATTAGGATTGAATTCTATCCCTTTACGCAGAAGAAGAGAGAGAATTTCTAGTTGAATTGAAAGTTCCTGTCACTGTCATCGGAGCTATCATGTGATGAAAATCCGATGTTGTTTTAGAGATCCAGCAACACAAGAAGTAATCCTCGGTAATGATCAAACTTTATTAGTACCTAAACTGCATGCAGTTAAACCATCATCTTCTTCGAAGATTGAACGACTAAGAAATCTGTTTATTATAACTGGCGCCATTGCTGAAGCTCGAAGATTGATTGAACATAATAATCTGTCAAGCGTGTATCGTCTTCTCTCTTCTACTCGAGATTTGATGAAGAAATCGAGTTCGATATTACCGGATGCCGAGTACCTTCAATGACTGGAAACTGAGTTAACTCTGTTTCGCCTCCTCTCGGACGGTCCAGTCCGACTTGTCTCGGCCTCAAATGTCCGAGACCCAAAGCATGGTTTCGGACTGGGCCTAGTCCGTGACTAGTCGGACTGGACAATCAAGCTACTATCGGACTGGGCCTAGTCTGATGTCATGATTTGATCTTCGGACTATTCAGTCCGAGAGGAGGCGCCTATAGGTGTCGGGGTTTGACCACGGTCAAACCCCTCTTGGAGGCCCCTACAGCCATTTCGAGAGGCGCCTATAGACGCGCCCTTAAGAAAGAACCCAATTTGAAAAGGAAACCTAATAACCTAGGCTTCACCCAATTTCTATTTTATTAAACCTAAAACTAAACTCCTCTCTCATTAAAGTCCCACTGAACTCTCTCATTCTCTCACATCTTTCTTTGTCTTATAGTATTATACTATTATTTAATTTCCTGCCTTCCTGGTATGTTTAATTTTTGAATTTTTGGGTTTATAGCCCAAAAAATGGGCCCTAATAAGACATTTAGTCCTCTCTAATCTTATAAAGGGTTTCAAAACCAAAAAAATAATACAAATGGATATCTAGTCCATTTGGTGTCATCTAGAGAGAAAACACAAATCCCTATAATACATATTAATTTATAATACCTATACTAACCTTCTTTATATATAAAATCTGATTTACATTCTAAAATCCAAAATATCTTTTTCCATTTTTATCTCCCACCTTTCTCTCTCCAATCACGTTTCTAAACAAAGTAACCGTGATCTTCATTATCTTTAGTAACCGAAACTTGCTTATTTTCTCCCTCTCTAAACAAAGTAACTGTTTGATAATCATCCATTAATCTCAGAAATCTTGTTTCATCTTTATTAGACCAACTAAAATCATCTTCTTCATCGTTTATCAGGTAAAACACATTATAAAAGTCATTTTTCATTCCATTGAAACAGATTCTGAATCAGATTTAATATTGCTTTTCAGGTAATGTTAAAGGTTTTAGTTTCTTCTTTTCTGTTTAATGTTTTTCATCTTCATCTTTAACTTTGTTCATGAATTTCATTATAATCAAATTTCTCTCTGTATCATCTAATCAAATCTTTATCATTATTTAGTATTTTCTCTCTCTAAGATTCATAACCGATTTTATGATGTTAATGTTAAATCCGTCTTTACAATTCATTTTATTCGATTAAAAAGTGTTTGTCTCTATGTATTTTGTTACTTTTTAGTAGTTTTAGGTTACAGATTTTGATTTTTAGATTATTTTTTCAAATCTTCATTAAGGTTTCCGTACAATTTTTGATGCAGTGAAGATATCGAACGATTTGTTATAACTGAATGCAAACGATATATAATTTAAAATAAATTACGGATCGTTTACAATAAATTACATATCATTTTTGATCCAGAGAAGATCTAGTACGATTTGGTTGTAACAAAATGTAAACGATATATAATTTACACGACATTACATAATGTTTACTGAACATAACACTTACATAACGCAAACATCTTCTGTACGATGTTTTTATAACAAAATGTAAAATATATGTATTTTGTTACAAATTATACATATTTTATAAATAATATCAAAAACATCTTATAAATCTGCATAAATTATATATAATTTATTCAACATTAAGCGTACTTTTTCCCCAAAACAGTTGTTGTTTATAGTACAATAAATGTTCAAAAAATTATATGTAATTGATTGCATATTATACAAATTTTTTCACATAACAGTGACCTTGTGATTCAAACTAAAGTTATGTTTGTCTCCTAACACATTATGAAGTTTAACAAACAGTATGCATAATTTATTCTATTATACATGTCGTTTCTAGTAAGTTATATGTTTTGTTGACAAATGTATATGCTTTCTTTTTGTAGTTTTGCTGTTACTTATGGAATTTCCTACTGAAGTTGGTCATTTGTTTCTTGGTGGTGCAAAAGCATTTGGATATGTTCTTCGACAATATAGTGTAAATGTTGTTTGTCCTGCTCAAGACTACATATGTTCTACGACAATATAGTGTAAACGATTTTTTTGTAACAGAATGTAAACGATGTGTAATGTAAAAGAAATTATGTGTAATTTATTGAACATGACACACGTAGAGTTGATAAATTACGTTGTAAACATGACAAATGTTGGTTTCCTCGTCATAAATAACAAGTAATTTATGTATTTGTTTCATAATTTGTATTCTATGTGTATTTATGTATGAGTAAAAACAAAAACAAATGTTGTTGTAATGTTCCCAGAAAAATATACTATTTCCAAATCTGAAAATTAAGTGAGAGAAAGTGATATATACGTTTTGTATATTAACCTCCAAATCACGCTAAATTGATCTCAGAAAATATACTCTTTCCAAATCTGAAAGTTTAGAGAGAGAAAATAATTTAATTTACAAATCTGTTTAGAAGAGAGAGAAATTATGATTTGTTTCTATCTGTTTTTTGCTAATAAATTCCCCAAATCACTCCCAAATTTGATTTCCTTCTTTTCAGCGTTTGATTAGTTTCGAAGATTTAGTTTAAGATTTTTAGAAACGTTTCGTTTTGGGAAAGTTTCGATTTTGTTTCCTATAATTTATCCCAAATTCACGGTTAATTAAGTTGTTGGAATTTTCGGTCAGGCCCCACAATTTAAAATCCCGTGAAAATGGTTTGGGACACGAATGAAATTGTTTTATAGATAGTATGGGTTTTTAGACCCAAGAGCAAAAGGACTAAAAATCCATTTTTTAACAAGATTGGACCCTAAACCTTTTTTGAACATTATTTTGGTCTTTATACCCACGGCTCCTTAATTTTTTTACTTTCTTCTCTTTCTTTCCATCCCTTTTCATCTCAATAGCCTTATTTTTTTATTCTTTATCTTTCTAAATTTTGTTTTGTGAGTTAATTTTTTTGTCTCTACAGTGTACTCATCTTCTATTGGTTATGTTATAGGATCTTTACGACTTTACCAACTACAACGTATGTAATTCTTAATTAGATCTTTCAATGTTATTTTTTTATGCAACAAATATGTAAAATAATTGTTGTAACTATTACACTAGATGTTTTTTTTGTATTATATGATGTTGAATTTATATAATTGGACTATTTGATAGACAATGGTTATCGGTCTAAACTTTTCTATTTTAGGTCTAAGTTTTGACATTATACTTAAATTATTTCATTGATATTTAGTGTAGCAATGAAGCGTACATATGAATCAGAACATACTAAGAGAGAAAAGAAAAAAAGATTAGAGATATCAGCAAAATCTCAAGAAGGTTCTCTAAATAAGTATTTTACGACAACTAAAAAACTTGAGAATAATTCCACACAAGAACCTAATAATAAGATTGAAGAATCTAGTAATGGAAATATGGTCGAAGAAATTGTTGGTGATGACGTTGGTCATTAGAATACAAATGAAGAACATGAAAAAAAAAAACTATTCCTGAAGAACATAGATACGAAGACATTAGTGAGGAACTAGCGAAGAAGAACATTGATGAAGATATCGAGAACAAGAATACTAATGAAGATTTTAGTGATCCGGCTAGTTGGATAACAATTGATCAACCATTAAGGGACTTGTTAGTCGAAAGGGGACCTATTAGAGTATTAAGAGATGAAGATGATTTTCCAAAAGATGCTCTTAAGAGACGCTTCTCTTCGACGTATTATACTCGACATTTATCTAATGGAGATAGACAAGATAGGAAGTGGCTTGTGCATCTCAAAAGGCGAGAAGAATGTTTTCAAAACATATTTAGCTCGTTTCTGTATGGAAATTGGATGCACTTTTTATAAAGTTTATAATTCATTTTTATATTTTTTACTTATACTTTTAGTAAAAATTTAAATTGACGGTAAATTTTTTTTTATAGTTACTGCACAAGGGCCCCAAATTTTGGTTCGCTTTAGGCCCCCAAACTACTTGGGTCGGCCCTGAATTTAATACGAAGAAGTTCAACACTTAAACCATGTCCCCCTTAGTTTTCAAAATGGGTTTCGTTCCATTTAATGGCGGAAGAACAAATAGAATGATCTTGAGTTGAGTTTTTAAGAGAGAAAGGGAGAGATAAGAGACCGATCTGTTGAGAATGAGGGAGATTTTTGGGGGGCTTTGAATGCTTTGTTGTTATGATCTGGACCGTTGAAAAGATCAACGGTCCAGATCATATTATGGCGTAAGGACTTGACTGTAAACACGCTATAACTAAGGACTGAAGCGTGAAGATCAGAATTGTTTCCCTCAAACCACGTGATTCTTTTTTTAGCGCCACGTCACGTTTCTATTTGTTCGCTATTGAGTCGCTAGTCACCTGTCTCTCCAAGTAGCATTTCTCTAAACAAAAGGGGTAAGCCCAAACATCATATATCTTTGAAATATCAAAATAAATTTTGAAATATCAAAATAAATTTTGAAATATCAGTAAAATATGTCATTTTAAGTGACAATAGTAATTCAAATAATAATTATTATTAATTATCATGGTTGGTATTAGTTATTAATTAAAGTAGGATCCACCAAAATATTCATGAAGGATTACTCATTTTTTTGTTGACAAATTTAACTTTATTTTTACACAAGAATCCACCAAAATGTCAATGAAAGTCCAAATCCACAAAAGTCCATGGATTTGCGCATGTCAATGACATTCACAGACTTTGAAATGTTTGTGATTGAAAGCCTTGGACATACGCGGACTTTAAAATGCCTATGTTTTAATGTCTCAGGACAATCACAGACTCTAAAATGTTCCCGATTGAATGTCGCAGACACTCGCGGATTTTGAAATATCATCCAGAGTCACCATTGACTACCCCTCCTCTAAGAGAGAACAAATAGATAGAGAAGAGGGAGGGTATATAGAGAGAAAAAGAGAGAAACTTATGTTAGAGGTGGAGACGAAGAGAAAAATTTTGTATATTTATTTTTTGTTTAAAGGTCTTAATGAAGATGGTGAAGAATGAAGATGAATAAGATAAATAACCATAGTAAAGAGAGAGAAACATAAGGGATGAAAAGAAAAATAAATGAGGAATTCTGAACGGAATTAGTTTGACTTTTTGAGTCAATATATGGCAATTATAAAAAGGGATCATTTCGCCATTTTCCATACTTTAAGGGCCACACATGAAATTGATCCAACTTTGGGGGGTTAGCAGAGAACGAACCAATCTTCTTTCTCTTTTACATTGAAGGCATCCATAAAAGAATTTTTGTTACGAGAAGAAGTGTGTGGCCACCATTTTTCTCTTTTACATTAGACCCATCTGGTAAGCCTTCAAGTGTGGTCGGCCAGATTTGTCCTAGATGGGTTGGGCTTGGCCGACCCCAATAGTATGGTTGGCCATGCCATGGTCGGCCCTTCTCTTGGTCAGACCCTATATCAGGCCATGTTTTATGGTCTGGGCATTTGGCCCAGCATATGTTATCTTTGTCTTGGAGTTTAGCCAGACCTTCTCTGCGCATTTTATGGATCCAATCCATACTCTATATGCCTCATGCTTTTAGTCTTATCTTTCGATTGAATCGACACTCTTTGCTATAATCTATTGCAGGATTCGGGTAAAAAAAATCACATAAGTGATCCGCCGATCATAGTTGGTTTCCAGCTAAACGTTACGACCCTAACCGGTCGGACTTGTTAATCTTCGTCATTTGTTTTTATCCCTAAACAATCCAAATTCCTCGCATTGTCATCTTGATCAAAGGACATCTCCTTCAGATTTACGATTCCCCCTTAGCACATGTTATTGCAACATATCTTCAAACTCCTTGTATTCTTCTCTTTGGTGTCGTTTACGCTGGATGCCCCCACTTTTTTGGCGTAACGAAGACAACAGTTGTACAACTCTTCAAGACTATTAAAACTCCATTCCAGACTGAAATACTTTTACTTTTATTTCTGATCCAACATTGTATTTATCATCATCGGACTCATCCTAACGCTAAAAATCTCCACTTTCTCAACTTTCAGAAGTCAATTCTCCACAGTAGGAGTTACAAAAAAGTCAAAAGAAAAAAAAAGTAGGGAGCGTCTAAAGGTGCCTCCCAAAATTTTTGTAAGCGCCTCCAAAAAGGGTTTGACCATAGTCAAACCCCGACAACTGTAGGCGCCTCCCGTTCAGAGTGACCAGTTCGAGGCCCAAAGCATGATGTCGGACTGGCCAGTCCAAACAGACTCGGACTTTCCAACCCGAGTGGATTCGCGAAGTCCAGTCTAAGCCCAAAACCATGTCTCAGATTAGTTCCCTCTCTCTTTCACTAAGGTTTTGCTTTTTAGCTTTCAAGAGGATTTTTGATGCTTGAAGAGGATTTTTAGGGTTTTTTACCCTGTAAAATTTTGAACATGATTTCCGAGGTTTTTTATGGTTCGGAAGTTTTGAAGAGGATCTCTAAGATTTTTCATAGTTTCGGAGTTTTGAAGTAGATTTCTAAGGTACATTTCTGAGGTGAGTTTCATATTTCTTGTTGATTTTCTTTCCTCGAGTTTAATCACTGCGAAAATTTTCTTGTTGTAGAGGAAAAAGGCAACCTAAAGTTTGCATTCCTCTTTCTCTAGATGTATCTTTTTTTCTTCATTCTCTTCTTTTATTTGGGTGGCCAATATACGGACAATCAAATATCCTATGTGGACAACAATTTTTGGGTCGGGCAAGTCACCTGTGTCCAACTTGCATTTACTAGAGGGACAAAACTATTAGGGTTAAAATGTTAAAATAATAAATTTTTTGAGGATTATAGACAAATATAAATATAATACTTCAGATTAAAAGAAGAAACTAATTTTGTCATTCTTCTTCTTCGTCCTCCCTAAAGTCCTAAGAAGCACCTTGATGTTGAGCTACTCTTGATGAAGATGAAACTCTATCTAATTATCTCTCTCTCTCTAAGTATTTTTAAAAATCTAAGCAAAAGAGATAAAATAGAACCAGATACAAACCCTAAGAAGTAAAAAGACAAACTTGCAATACTAGATCAGTGATGAAAGTCCCAAATGAAGATTCTGTCCGCTTCTCCTTCTCATTCATTACTGATGATGAAGAAGGTTTTAATTGTTGATTTTTGTGGTCTTTTATTGCTTTCTACTAAGGACTTTAGTACTCAATGATGGGCAAATACTACAGCACTTCATTTCATCTAGGTATTTGATTAATAGAACTTTAGAGTTCATATAAGTTATCTGCCAACAGTAAAAAGAAGTAATTAAAGAGCTACTAAGAACTTAATAGAGGACAGTAATGGTATGGAATTACATATTCGCACTGAAAAATCTCGCTCATATGATCTTCCAGCTCTAATAATATCTTCTTCCTCTGATTTCTTTTCTACCATCTTGCCTCCGTCTCTGAATCAACAAATAAACCCACTGGCTATGGTGGAAATTTCTTTTATGTTACTCGTTTTCCTTCTCTTGTAAACAAATCCATGGTTATTAGAAATCTCATTGACCTTCCTCCCATGATCTTACTAGTTCTTCTCCTGCCATGCCGTTTGGTGTTCCACCATTGAAGAAGAAGAAGTCGAAAGTCTTTCTTAGGGTTTGTGGCAGAAAAAATGGGACTTAAAAGTAAAAATTCAAATTCTTGGAGGGCGTGAGTCAAATATATTAGAGTGATGTCCCTCTAAAAATTGTTGTCCATCTAATTTTTTCGTTTGTCCACGTAAATTTGTTGTCCACATAAAATATTTGATTGTTCATATATTGCCCACCTTTATTTGATACATTTCTTTTTATGAAAGAATCAAGAGTACATAAAATATTCTTCAACAATTAATGACAAGAATAAATAAATTATCAAGGTTGCCAATATATGGACAACCAAATCTCTTAGATGGACAAACATGTTGGGTGTAAATATAATTAGATACTTCTAATAAGTGAACAACAGAGATTTCATTGTCTGCTAATTTTCACCGCCATCTTCCTCAAATAACTATCACCGGCACATTGTCTCAAGGCCCTAGTCTTCTCCAACCACTACTAAGCAAGTCAAACCTCAAAGAAGAAGAAAAGAACATGTTTTTAAAGAGAAGAATCTGACTTTATTTTTTTAGTCTAATAAGTTTTCATGGTGATTAGTAGATTTTACCTTTTCTAGGGTTTATGAATAGCTTTGTATCATTTCAAGAATTCAAACTCAATAAAAAGTTTGCAGATCGTAGTGATAAAAACCCCTAATTTCATGTCAGTTTACAATCATTAACAACTTCAACTTCTCCAGTATCAGGCCAACATCCCATATCCACATCCCTTCTTTGTAGAGAGAAAAAGTAGATGAAAATAATGAACATCTGTTTGGGATAAGAGATGGGCTAGAGAGAAAGAGAAATGAAAGATCAGATTTACCTTTGAGTTTGAAAAAGTGTGATTAATTGGTTTAGTTAGAGAGAAAAAGACAGGTAGATGAAAGACAGGAGAAAGAAGAGCGGTAAGGATGGAGATGGAAGAGAGAGAGTTGAAGTGTTTGGTTGTCCCCCAATTAAAAGTGATTAATTATATTTCCACCTCATCTTTTATTGTCCACATAAGAAATTTAGTTGTCCATATATTGGCTACCATTATCAAGGTTTAGCTCATTTTATTGTTAGAGTTTGTTATATAGTAGTGAACTTATCATGGCTATGCAGTTACTTGTATTTGTTTGGAGAATGAGATCACAAATCTTTTATAAACAGAGCATGGTTTTGATTTTAAGTATTGATTTTTTTCTATAAATTCTTATAATCATTCGTTTGAATATATATATAATAACTTATATTCGTCATTTATACAGATGGAGCAAAACCCTATGTTGGTATTGGAGCACCTCACATGCCATGCCATATGCACGGCCCGACCCAGTCGACTAGTCCTCTTGGATCAGTCAATGCTAGTTAGTTATGATTAATGTAATGTTTGTATTACTTATCTAGTTTTTTTTTTTTTTTGTTGAATGAAAGACAAAACAAAAACACTACATATTAAGATCCCACTTCAAGTTGTCGAGTGAGTGCCACGTTCTGGTAATCCTGTGTTTCCTTCCCCACTTCGCAAGAGCGTCGGCCAGGCCATTCGTTTTCCTCGGACTGTACTGAAATTGGATTTGCTCGAAATGGTTCATGCGAGCTCTGATCTGTTCGATGTTATGTATTGATTGCCAGTTGATAGTTATGTTTCTGTCCTGAATATTCCTTATCAAATTGTTGTTGTCGCTTTCAATTATGATGTGGGTAAGATGGAGCTCTTCCGCCCATATGATAGCTTTCAGGATAGCGATGCTTTCACATTCTTCCGCCGTCTGTCCCCTGATGCTAGCTACTCTGGCCATCCTGAAATCACCGTTTGCATCATGGATGATGTTTCCGATACCTGCCAGGGCAGTGTTGGTTTTGAAAGAGGCGTCCACGTTAATTTTGAGAAAAGGAGGTGGAGGTGGTTGCCACTGGGGCGAGTCCGCATTCCTTTTAGCCCTTAGTTGCCCGGGGAGGTTTGTTATATAGCATTGAATCTGCCGGATAATCTGCGTCGGCTGGATATCTTTCTTGCCGAAGCTTTTTTCGCATCTAGCTTTCCAAATGAACCACATAATTTTTGCCAGAAGCTCTGTCGTGGCATCTTCCAACGAAGCCCAGTTTGTAATCCATTCAATCACTGAGCCAATCCCATCCGTTCTTATGTTGTAGTGGAACCAAATTGCCCGTGCAAAGTTGCAATGGAGAAGGATATGGGTGGAAGTTTCCCGTTTGTCGCAAAAGGCACAGATGTGGTCGTGGCCAATGTAACTACCGATTTTGTCTTTGACCGGGAGACTGTTGGTGCAGCATTTCCAAAGAAACAGTTTGATTCTGGGGATGGTTCTAATGTTCCATATAAACGCCCATTCTACCGTTTCTGGTGCTCTGGTGCCAATACTAAGATACCTGTACATAGATTTTATGGTGAATTGCCCAGAGTTAGTGAGTGTCCATACCATTTCATCCTCAGCCGACGGGTGGAGGTTGATGCCAAGGATCGCATTGCAGATTTCCACGTCGAAGTATCTTTGAAGCATGTCCATCTTCCAAGTGTTATTGTCGATCAGTTGGTCTACTGTGTTTAGAGGACAATTTTTTTGGTTGTGTAGCGGCGGTGGTTTATTAGGAATCCAGAAATCCTGCCAAATATTGATGTTGGTGCCTCGGTTTACATCCCAAAAGATAAGTTTAGAGAGATTTCCGATGGGTTCCGCAAGCGATTTCCAGACCCACGAATGATTTTGTTTTGGGGGGGTGGGTTTATCCGTTTTTGGGTAGTATTTTGCTCTTAGAAGTTGAGCCCAGGGCGCTGAAGGATATTTGAGAAGGCGCCAACCCAGTTTACATAAAAAAGCTGCATTGTCAATGGCCGGCATTCTGAGTCCCAGGCCTCCAAGCGTACGAGGACGACAGATTGTTGCCCAGGTGATAGTGTGAATTGATTTTGTTTTTCCCCACCAGAATGACCTTTGAATGGTCTCTATGCGTTTGCTGATGCCTTTGGGAATGGCAAAGCATTGCATCTGATATCGGGGAACCGCCGCGGTAATAGACGAGATGACTACTGTGCGGCCAGCTTGTGAGAGGAGGTTAGTTTGCCACTTTGAAAGCTTATTCTGAATCTGTGCCAGCAAGGGTTCGAAGGTCTGTTGTTTTTGGGCCCCTATGAACAGCTGGGTTCCCAGGTACCTGTCTAAATTCGAAGCTTGATGAACTTTGAGAGATTTGGTGATTAACCTTTTGAATTTGGGGTGGGTATTTTTGGAGAAGAAGATGGTAGATTTGTTGTAGTTAATGATTTGACCCGACTCTGACCCGAATAATGATAGGATGGAAATAATAGAGAATCGTTCTGCCTCATCTTCTCTCTCACTCGCACCTACTCTATCTCTCTCTCTCTCTCTCTCTCTTTTTAAATTCTATTTTTATCTTATTTATAATATTCACGTGTATCAGAGCTACTTCGAATGACTATTCATCTACCATTTGGACTTTCCAACAACATTGTTGGTTGTTCTTCTTCCTTCTGGAGATATGTCTCCTGGTCCCGAGGAATGAAAATGGATCTCCGAGCTAAAGACAAATTCGATTTTGTTGACTGATCTGTTCCACTGCCAACTACACACTTTTGAGATGGGTGTAATGATCTTGTACCTAGTTGGATCATTAACTCCATATCTCTGCTCTTCCATTGTATATGTGGACAATGTCGCTACATTTGGCGTGACCTTCATGATAAGTTCTTTCAAACTAATGTGTTTATGGTTTATGGGTTATTAACTTAAGCAAGCTATTTCCACCTTTACTCAGGAATTTTCAAGTGTTTTTTCTTATTTCACTCAACTCTCCACGACGAAGTACAATCCTTAATGGTCAATGAACCCTGCATTTGTGGTCACGGTAAATCAGTTATTGAACGCTCCAATCAAGAGAAGGCGTGGAATTGTTTCAAGGTGTCCAATCTTCCTTCTTCTAGATCCTTTCCGTTTATTTTACGTATGGACATCTTCATCAAAGAACAAAATGTTGTCTACCCTAAGTCTAACTTGGAAGCGGTAGCCCTAGCGGTGGGCCTATACGGTGATACTCGTCGAGCCCATTTAGGTGGGCTTAAGTTCAACGCGCTAAGCACCCTCAACCATTTTGTGACTATTGTCGGACCCATGTCCACATACGAGCCACATGGAAGGCCCATTGGGCCTCGTTAGGCCCTTCTGCCCGGCTTTGTTTATCCCGACATCGCTAAGGCGCCTGGACGCCAGCCACCTCCTTGTCCCCGGACTAATACGTTTGTATCGCCACTCTCATAAAACATCAAAACAGTCTTCAGGAACCCACGGTTCACCTTTCTCCATTGTCGCCACCACCACTAACAGGGGCGGAGCCACATAGGGGGCCGTGGGGGCGCAGGCCCCCAGGGCTCCGCGATAAAAACGTCTTTAGGTGTGAAAATCTCAGGGTCGGATTTAGGTATAATATAGTTGATTGCCAATTTGTATCACAAAGTTGTAGTTGGCTCGGCGGTTGAGTTAGTTGCCATTCACACAACACGTTATGGGTTCGAAACCCATTGTCTTACTATTATTTTTATGTTTTTTGGGTGTTTTATTGTGAGCCCTTTTAAAGGTGCCTTGTTTTAGTGTTACAGGCGCCTCCCTCAAGACAAATACTTATAAGGGGGCTTTCTAAAATTTTCAATTTATTTTTGTCTATCTAGTTAGTACCTCAAATTTTCTTTTTAACTCCTTTTTTTTTTTTTATCAAATTTCTTTTGTTCCTATTTCTTTGTAAATTAATCCAACTTCAGACTGAGTTATTTGCATCCCCATATAACCCTTGGGTCCTATTAATTCTTCATTCTTATGTATATATACAAACATTATTTAATTTAACTGCAAATGTTACTTATTTATGTTTAGATTTTAGTAAAAACATGTTACAGTTAATTGTAGCCTAATTAGTTGATAGTATTGTATGGACATATAGAAGTCATTGGTTTGAAAAACATATGATTTTCTTTTCGCAATTTAGACTTATAACTATTTTCAATAGAGGTTACTATTGAAGGTCTGCAATTCGTCATTAATGAAGGTATTCTTTTTTTTACTGTTCAACAGTGCCCCCACAAAGAAAAGCTTCTGGCTTCGCCACTGACCACTAATGGTATAGTAAAAGGTGAAACTTCCCCTTCTCCGCAGAGAAAGGGGATTCTCCCTTCACATGTGAAGAAAGATTTTATCCCAATCACACAGTGAAGGGTAATCCCTCGAAAGAAAACCCCTTTCCTAGATTTTAGAGAGAGAATTGATTGTGGAGATGGAAAAAGAAGGGGAGGAAAAATGAAAATAATGATGGTGATCGTTAAGATGGAAGTGGTGGTTGTGGGGGGTAGTTGTGGTCGATGGTTGTGAGGGTGCGGGTGCAGGTGCAGATGAAGATTAAGAGTTAAAAACCAAACTAGCTAGTTAATTTTTTTACTCGAAATGAGGTTGCTCCATAAGTCAAATTTATTCGACCAAAATCTTTACAACACAAAAATATTGTATCACGTTCTTTTAAAATGAATGTAACGTAAAAAAAAAAAAAACAATTGTCATCCTATATAAAAATTTTAAGTTATAAAAAAGAACGACTATCCGACTAAATTATATGATTTTTTTATAATCGGAATACTTTACTATATTATTATTATTATTATTTTTCTTTAGTTAGAAATAAAAGATTAACCAGACGAGAGACATTTACAAGTGTATTCCAGTCAAACATGAAGTGAGTAATTTTAGATAAAAAAAAAAATATAGGTTGTTAGTAGTCCAACTTGACTTATTCTAACTAAATAACTAAAAATAGGTTTTTATTAGATAAGCTTGACTTATTCTATCTAACTACTAGTAAATCTGATCTAACATGAGATTTATCTGGAGGTTTACCCAAAACCCTAAACCTATATAAACCATCTATAAACCCTTTCGTTATCCCTTCTTCCTTAAGGAAGTTATTAAAGAAGTTTTGGAGATTATTTACTTTTATCTTAGTTCTTAAACCAAGACTACTTTCTCTTCTTGACAATGACGAATATTTTTCATGCTCCCTTGGTATGTATATGATTATTAATGAAGTAATTCCTAATCAAATTAGTTTAATAGTATTTTTGTTAATCACATATATTTATTTAAAAAATTAGATTTTCTTTGTGTTTCTTAATAAAAAAAACTTGTGGGTATCATATTTTTTTTAATTAAAAATTGATTTGATTTGATCGTTCTTATTAGGTTTTACTAAGGATCAAGAGGACTAGGGTTTACTTTTCTTCTTAAGTTTTTTTTAGATTTACATTGAAACATTAATAATGAACAGTCAAGAGAGCAACAAACACTAAGGGGGGATCAAGAAAGCATTTTGGATCCTTTGATGGTATTTTTTGCATCTCTGTTCATCTGTTTTTGTAATTTCAAAATTGACACTCATTCTATTATATTAAAAAATTTCACTAAATAATATATCTACTATTTTAAAGTAAAAAAAAATAATGAAATTATTAGACAATTATAATGTTATTCATTTGTTGCACATATATATTCTTTCTTATTTGTCTTTTATCTTTTTCAATCGTCTTTTGATGAAAAAAAAAAATAGTTTTACCATCTTATATTTTGTCTTTTTTTCTTGACATTTGATTTAAATAAAAGAATATAAAAAAATTCTTCAACTAGTAATGGCTGAATGAAAAAAATTATGAGGGTTTCATTCATTTCTCCTATGAAGTATATAGTCTAATAAGGAACTTGTATTTGGTAGGAGAATGAGGCTAATAGTTCCCAAGGGACAAGAACTCAACAAGAAAGGAATTTGGAGAGTTGGCTACCAATTACAGCATCAAGAGAGGCAAAGTGGTGGTATTCGGCATTTCACAATGTCACTGCCATGGTTGGTGCTGGAGTTCTTGGATTACCATATGCATTATCTCAACTTGGATGGTATAATTGATATTCTTACTCTTATAGTTTAGGTCTTACAATTGGGTCCTTGTCACAAAGTCTTTATGGTTTTCTTTCTATGATTTATGTAAACCTCTAATTATTTTTATGTAGACCTCTAATTATTTTTACGATACTTAATTAGTGATATACGAAAATTGCAGGGTAGGTGGAATCACAGCAATAGCGCTATCATGGTTGATAACACTTTATACATTATGGCAATTAGTGGAGTTACACGAGGTAGAGCCTGGGACAAGACATGATAGGTATCCGGAACTAGGTCAATACGCATTTGGAAAGAAATTAGGGTACTGGATAGTAATGCCTCAACAACTATCAGTTCAAGTAGGTTCTGATATAGTTTATATGGTTACTGGTGGAAAATCTCTAAAGAAATGTGTGGATTTACTCTTTCCACAATTTAGTTCCATAAGGCAAACCTATTTCATCCTATTTTTTGGTGGTCTTGAATTACTTCTCTCTCAAACTCCAAATTTCAATTCACTAAAAATACTCTCCCTCCTTGCAGCTATCATGTCATTTAGGTGATTAAATCTTAACTTTTCTCTTTATTTTATTTAAGCTTCACTCTTATATATTTTGGAATTGTGGTGCCCCGGTAGAAAAGTCGTGGATGACTTTGATGGGCCAAATATCTCTCTAACATAGTTGGCCCATCCTGCCGGACTACATAGGTCTTCGACTGGCTTTTTTAGGCCAAGTATCACAATTGATCAATTAATCAACCTGTCCTCTAACAATGGTTTTAAACTAATTTGTATTCCAGTTACTCGGGAATAGCTTGTGTTGCATCAATAGTTCATGGTATAACAACAAATGTAAAACCAAATTATGGAGTAAGAGGGATAACAACAACAGACAAAGTATTGGATATATTTTGTGCAGTGGGAACAGTAGCATTTGCATTTGCTGGACATAGTGTTGTTTTGGAAATTCAAGCAACTATTCCATCAACACCAGAGAAACCTTCAAAGAAACCTATGTGGAAAGGAGTTGTTCTTGCTTATATAATAGTAGCTTTGTGCTATTTCCCGGTTGCTATTTCTGGTTTTTATGCTTTTGGGAATTCGGTCGAAGATGATTTACTTGTTTCATTAGATCATCCTCCTTGGCTTATTGCTATTGCCAACTTAATGGTCTTTTTTCACGTCCTCGGCAGTTATCAGGTACATAACATCTATAGTTTTACTCGTAGTCTTATAGTAGCATAATTCATTACGTCGATTTAAAGTTATTTAACAACTCAAAAAATAGTTGATCATAAAGATGCGGTTAAAGTAGTATCACAACAACTTTTGAGTAAGATTATGAGATAAAGATGTAAGCCTGTTTAATTTAGAAACTATTATATTATGATGCTAATAAGAAATTTTATTTGTATATTTTAGGTATTTGCTATGCCGGTTTTCGACCAAATTGAAGGTTGTTTAGTAAAGAATTTGAAATTCACTCCTGGTCTACGTCTTCGACTCATTGCACGAAGTATATATGTTGGTAAGTGGTTTCGTTTGTAATTTTTTTTCTTCACGAGCATAAGCTAATTAACTAGGCGGACCATAAATTTGTAAAGAAAATATTGATAACTGTCGAGAAACATAATCTAATTTACTGACCAAGTTGTTTCATAAAAATTACAGGGTTAACATGTTTCGTAGGAGTATGTGTTCCTTTCTTCGGTGGACTATTGGGGTTCTTTGGAGGACTCTTTTTCACGCCTATCTCGTATTACGTAAGTTTTTACGATCATCTATTTAAATGATAATAATAATAATATAGATATATTTTTGATACTTCATTTTTACAATTAAATGGTATCAAGATTTTTGAAAAATTAAAGTACTTGATACTTGTCTTATACAACTAAGTAATATTTATGAAAAATACATAACTAATTTTTATTTGACTGCAGATTCCTTGCATCATGTGGCTAGTCATCTTTAAATCAAAAAGATTCAGCTTTCATTATCTTGCTAGTTGGGTGAGTAGAAATAAACTTAGTTTGCGTACTCACCGTCTACTTTTTTTTTGTGGAACAAAATTGTGCTCACCTTTACTTCATTAAAATCTCATCTTATCTTGTTCTCTAATTAAATATTTTTCTTTATGACTTTTGGCTTTATAACGTTTTTGTTAGATATCAATTATCCTTGGTGTTGCTGTAATGATTTTGGCTCCAATTGGAGGAATTCGACAGATCATCGTCTCAAGTCAGTCTTACAAGTTTTTTTCTTAGACTCGTCTTGATACCTAGTTGTACATATCCGAGAAGAAATAAAATAAGGTAAATTAATTTTCCACTTCAAATTGTTATCACTATTAATTACTTTGACTAACTATTCTTTTCCTGATTAACAGGAAGAGGTATTCGATGGAGGTCATTCAGAATCATATACTATATTGTGAAATTCTAAAATCTCGGGGAAAAATAAGATTTTTAGTGTAAACGAAGGGAATTTTATTGGATGAAAAACATATTTCGGTTGTTATCTTACTATCCTTTTAAGAACTTGAAGTTCAGTTTTGTTTCCAGGATGGTTTGGATTATATTTTTTTCTTTTGGTTTGATTCTAGATTTATAACGAAGTTGTTGATAAATTACACCGTGATTCTGTTTGGTTTATTTTTTTTGCGTACTATTTAAAAGTATATCTTTGAAATAAGGGTTGATTATGTTTTGGTCCACAATTTGTGACCAACTGGTTGACGACTTTTTCCACCTTTTTACTCTTTTTTTTTCCCCCTTTTCTCTCTCCTATCTTCTATCTCCCTACTCTCTTTTCTTTTCTAACCTCAAAGGGGTTCTAGGTCTGACTTTCTTATGTTAAAGAAGGTGAAGTGGAAAATTCTCGACTTTTTTATGTTGAAGAAGTTGAGGTGGAAAATAGAGAAGAATTAAGTGACAAGATGACAAAAAGTAAATAAATTATAGAAATGCTATTAGGATAGATTTGGAAGGTTAGACTCGGACATCAGTAGAGTAAATTAGAAAATCTAGGCACTTATGGGAGTCAATCGGCCAATTGGTTATAAATTAGGGGCCAAAACGAAATTAACCCTTAAAATAATCCAAAATGAGTGAATGGGCGAAAAAGTGGGAGAACCCGGTCCAATTTGTGAGTTTTTTTGTGGGCCCGAGATAAGAGGTACAACAAAAAATGTGTCTTTTTATCCTACTACCATTAATTCTCTTTATTTTCGTTACATTCTCTCTCTCTCTTTCTAGAAATTTTCAGAGATCTATTCTTTTTCTCTTTAGGAAGTTTCAAGACCTCTCTTATTTCTCTCTATAAGGAATTTCTTTAACAAATTTGGTGAAGAAATATTGGAATGGTTTAGGGTTTTGGAGAAGTCAGATTCGGTTTGATTTCTTGAACAAATTTGGTGAAAGTTTAATGGTGAAAAAATACTTTGGAAAAAACAGATCTGGAAATATTTTGAATGATTTAGGGTTTTGGAGAAGTCAGATTCGGTGAAAGTTTAATGGTGAAGAAATATTTTTGAAAAACCCGATCTAGAAATATTTTGGAATGGTTTAGGGTTTGGGAGGAGTCAGATTCGGTTTCAAATTTAATCGGGAAGAAATCTTTTCTTGAACAGAGATGCACGGGTTTTAGGGAAATTTCAATTTGTGCAAAATTAGATCTGAGATTGCTTAAGAGGTTTTCAGGTTCTAACTAATCTGTCTTGATTTTCAGGTAATTTTAATTTCATGCTAATTTCAGTCGGTTTAGTTGCTTGAGGTTTTAGCAATGGTTGATTGTCGAAGTTAAATTGAATTCTGCAAAGCTTTTGAACAACATAGTAATATGGCTCCAGATATCCGGATTTGACGAGATCTAAAGCAAAAAATCTGGATCTAAAGCAACTATATCCGGATTTGGCGAGATCTCCCAGTTCTCTTAGATATTGTACCATTTTTTGTTATATTTAACGTCATAGATATACGTTTACGTGTTGAAATGTAATGTATATTCCCCAGTTCCCGCTACATTCTATCGTTCCCACTCAGTTCCCACATTTCCTTGTTATGTGGAAGTTTACTGTACATTTTTTAGTTTCCTTCGTCTTATATTTCTATCTTTTTCCTTATTTTGTGAAGGTTGCAATGTGATAGTTTCGTTCGAATATTTTACTAGTGTCTAGTATATAACCAAATGACCAGTACATAAAACAATTCCAGGTACACAAACAAATTCTCAGTACAAAAAGTCTAGTATATGACTAAATGTACTAGACACTGTTATACTGGGAATTTTCTTGTGTACCAGGAAATGTTCTATGTACTAGCTATTTGGTTATGTTCGAGACACTTTTGTACTAGGAACAATTCCCGAACATAACCAAATAGCATGTACCAAATAGTTAGTACATGAAACAATTCTCGGTACACAAGAAAATTTCGAGTACAAAAGTGTCTAGTACATGACCAAATGGCTAGTACATGACCAAATTCCCGGTACACAAGCAAATTTCCGGTACAAAAGTGTCTAGTACATAACCAAATGGCTAGTACATAAAATTCCCGGTACACAAGATAATTCCCAGTACAAAAGTGTCCAGTTTATAAGAAAATGTATAATATAAAGAAAAATGTGTGTTGTAGATTTCTTAATGTACTGCACATTTCAAAATGTGGAAAATACACATTTCATAATATGGGTTGCAAAATTCTATGTGGAGTACATTTGGGAATGTACTGCACATTTCAGAATGTACTGTACATTTACAAATGTACTGTACGTTTGCTTATGTATACTTTGAACGCTTTCTAAACTAAGTTTCACAAAAACATAATTGTTCCAAAACATATATTCTTGTTTAGTACATTACAGGTGCGTTAGCGCGTGAGCAAAAGTACAGTAAATGCTACAAAAATTGTATTAAACGAATGTATAGACTTGGCACAACAACAACAACATTTAAGACACTTCATCTTCAATTCTCTTTCTCATCCCTCTTGGGACTCTTTCATATAATGCTAGTCATATTTTTGTCGTGTTCTTTTGCTTACTCACAACAGAGATAGTGGGCTCAACAGGTGTTTCTTGTAAAAGATGAACATTTAGTGGTAACTACATCTGTAATAGAAATATCCAAGGAACAAATATGTTTACAGTGAACAAATTAGTGGTCAGGAACAAACATGTGTACAGGGAACAAGTTAGTCATATTTACCTTTTTCTTCCTAGGGTTTGTTCTTCTCACCCTTTGTTCTTCCTAGGGTTTGTTTTGCACCATGGAAAGTGGAGAATCAACACACATTCGTAAGAAGGCATCAAGTAAAATAGGTTGAAGAAAAAAAAAACACGGTCTTTAAAGAGCAGAAACACAAAACCGAATCTTAATATTTCTTCCCCAAATCAACAAAAGGTTGTTGATTTGATTTTTTAACAAAAACAAGAAGAAGAAGTTGGAGAATGAAGAGGAAACTTACGGTTTTTAACTGTTGATTATGTGTTCTTCGTTTATCAGTGGTGAAAAAGGAGATTTTAAGATTTAGGGTTTTTTTGTTCAATCTTGGTAAGAGAGTAGGAAAAACTTACTATTTCGAAACATATTGTTTGTTGTAAATGTCTTGTTGCAACGAATAAAAGTTTTTCGATGGAGATTTGTTGGAAGGGGAAATGAGGAAGATGGATGAGAAGATTTTCGGGTGATTTGTAGAGAGAGAGTAGTCGATTTCGTTTCGGGTGATTTGTAGAGAGAGAGTAAAGATGGCATTTCAGTAAATACCGAAATTCACAAGGTCATTACTGTCTTTCAAATGTGGAACCTAACCCTTGGACCTGCATCTCATTCTTTTTCTGACCTGGACCTGCATCTCATTTAGGGCCATTTTGGGGCTTTTGCCCAATCAGAGTAAAAGAAAGATTGATGGATGGGAGAATACCACCAAAATATTGATAGCTCCGAAAATAACAAAAAATAAACAATAATAAATGTTATACTATATCTTTCTCCTTTCATATTCTATTCCAGCCTGTCAAAAGTTATTTTTAAGGAAAAAGCAAGGGAAAACAATTTACATCTAAATGGAGTTATTAGTAGTTAAGAATTTGACTTTTATTCTTACTAATATTTAGTAAAGTTTTCAATATAGTTGATCACAAAAATATTAATAATTATTATTTGATCATGTATAGTGGTGAAACACAAAATTCAAATCTAGACTTCTCCTCTATGATTGGAATGTGAATCTCCATTCCCATTTCTATAATAAACATTCAAATGATGAGTATCTTTATCCAGTCCAAATGATGACTATCTCAACCTAATCTGTATTCATTTTGAATTTTACTCCTAAATCTTAAACCTATATAAACCACCTCAAACCCCCATTTGTTCTTCTCTTCTCCTCTATAAAATTATTTGTCTAATTCTTCATTTTTGTTCCCTTGTTTCTCTCTGAAACAAAAACACTTTATCGTTCTAAATATGACGACTCCCGGTCGTCCTTCCCCGGTATGTAAGAAGAACAACAATTTGTGTTGTTTAAATAATTTTTTTTACAATTTATAATTAAATGATTTAAACAACGTCATTTGATTTGAAAAAGACGAACCAGATTTCTATTTTATTTACTCGAAACAGTCTTTATATAATTTTTATGATAAAATGATTGATAGGTACGAGATCATTTGATTTCATCATTATTTTATATATTATTTTTTTCTGTTTTTGAATTTTACAAATATTTTTGTGAAATATTAATAATGCACAGTCAATAGAGGAACAAACACAATGGAGGGATCGAGAAAGCATTTTGGATCCTTTAATGGTATTTCTTGCATCTCTATTCAACAATAATATATTTTGGTGCAAGCAAATTGTTATAATAGTCATTTTCTCCTGCTTTAACATGTTTTTCTTCGATTATGAATTACAAAAGTAAAGAGTATCCTTGAGGATCTCGCTATTTTCCCCAAAAAATTTTGACAACGAGTTTGACAATATGGAAAATGAATAGTCCATATTCGGACTCTACAAAAATAGTTCATGTTAGTTTTTACGAAAATACTGGCATCTTCATTTAAACCCTTCAATTTTTTTTTTAAAGATGTTGGATTTTTCTTTCAAAAAAAAATGTTGAATTTTTTTAGGTAATATAGCATTTCCTATATTCTAATGCACTTGCTTGGACTCCTTATTAAGTTAATTGTATTTATAGAGGAATGAGGTGAATAGAACAGAAGGGACAGGAAGCCAACAGGAGAGGCAATTGGATAACTGGTTACCAATTACAGCATCAAGAGAGGCCAAATGGTGGTATGCCACATTCCACAATGTCACTGCCATGGTTGGTGCTGGGGTTCTTGGATTACCATACTCATTATCCCAACTTGGATGGTAACTCTCTCATATAAAAATATAGGATTTTAAGTTTTAAGGTTTACAGTGTAAGATTTATAGATTAAGTTATTTGAAAAGAGAATGCCATATCTATCGATAGAAATTTGGAATGTCTCTCTTTTATGAAAACACAAGTTCGTGCGTTTTGAACAGATGAAAAATGAAGATAGATTTCTCTTTTACAAACAAAATGTGACTTTGGTTTTTTTATAATCGTCCAATAAATTTTCATTTGTTCATAATATACAAAAACCAAAACTGTATTTTAGTCTTCTAGACTTTTATTTTTTTGTTGAAACATTAGTCTTCTAGACTTAGAAAACGAAAAAGAAGACGAAATATTTCTTTTGTAAGCAAAACTTTATTTGGGTTTTTTGTTGGTTTCTTGTATTTGGTCGTGTAGACCGTCAATCTGATAATTTTCCTGATCATTTACACATAATTTACGAATCACGGAAATGCAGGGTACCAGGAATAACAGCAATAGCAATGTCATGGGTGATAACACTTTACTCATTATGGCAACTAGTGGAGTTACATGAAGTAGTACCAGGGAAGAGATATGATAGGTACCCTGAACTAGGTCAATATGCATTTGGAGCAAAATTAGGGTACTGGATAGTAATGCCTCAACAACTAACAGTTCAAATAGCTTCTGATATAGTTTATATGGTTACTGGTGGAAAATCTCTCAAAAAATTCTTGGATTTACTTTTCCCACAATTAAGTTATATAAGGCAAACCTATTTCATCATGTTTTATGGTGTTCTTGAACTAGTTCTCTCTCAATCTCCAAATTTCAATTCACTAAAAGCAGTCTCCCTCCTTGCAGCTGTCATGTCATTTAGGTAAACCTTTTTTTTTTTTTACTTTTATCACTCTTATATTTATAAATATTTATAAAATTATAATATGTAATTAATATTTGGACTTATTCCCAAATGAAACCAAGCTTGATGAACTGTGGTTTTAGGGGGAAATGAGTCTATTGTACAAAACTGAGGGCAACATGGTAATAAAAAACAGGGGTGATTTAGGAAGTTGTCCCTGATCGTTTGATCGGTTGCCAGGGCTGTGCCTGAGAATTTGGGGTCCCCGTGCGAAATTTGAATTTAGGCCCCCCTGACTTCAGTACCAACGATACATAAAAAACAAAATATATCATTAGATCGATAAAAACCATGGGATCCAAATGTATTTTGAAAAAAATTGTCATAGAAAAACATTTTTATAATATTTAGTTTAAGGATCTATACTCACTTATGAGCAAAAATCGGGGTAGCCGTGGATCGAACTTGCGTCAATTGATTGGAAGGCATTGTACGCTACCAACTGAGCTGGGTGTATGTCAACATGTTTCAACCCATCAGTTCTTATATATATACTGAAAGAGTTTTAAATGGAAATGGGCCCTTATTGGTGGGGGGCCAGTGCGAGCGCCCTGCTCGCACCCCCCACTGCACGGGCCTGTCGGTTGCCCTCAGCTGATAACCATCTACATCTAGTACTCTCAAAATTATGATGACTAACTGATTGTTCGTCAGTCCACCATCTCTTGGTATAGTGGTTGGACACCTACTCTGCAACATGGAGATCTTAGGTTCGTCCAAGTGCAAATTCATGACTTATTGAACTTGAGTAAATAAAGTAGATGTAGATCAGATGGGCTTTAGACCCCTTAGAATGACCTTTAAAAGAAGACGTATGTGGTCTTTAAGGCTCAAATCAGACAGTTATAGTGATGTATCAATGTCGTGTAATGGTGGCTCTTGTAGTCCATTTTCCCAAAAAAAAACATATATAGATGATTGTACTTATATCTTGACTATTGAATCTTGAACTGTATACCAATTAACCAAAATGATGCTTGATCAGAAAAAGGTTAGCCGACAGCAGACTGACGGCTGAGATGGTTGGCCATGATGGATTAAGTATCTTAGTCTGTCATCTTTTTCGCGACATGTATAGAGGTCGATAAATCATTAGTATTTTCTCTAATAACAATGACTTTCGATTGATTGCAGCTACTCAGGAATAGCATGTGTTGCATCAATTGTTCATGGTGTAAAAGCACATGAAACTCCAAATTATGGAGTAAGAGGAACAACAACGATGGACCAAGTATTCGATGTATTTTCTGCCATTGGAACAGTAGCATTTGCCTTTGCCGGTCATAGCGTTGTTTTGGAAATTCAAGCAACTATTCCTTCCACACCTGAGAAACCTTCAAAAAAACCAATGTGGAAGGGAGTAACGACTGCTTATATAATTGTAGCTTTGTGTTATTTCCCTGTTGCTATTTCTGGGTTTTTTGCTTTTGGCAATGTTGTTGAAGATGATGTACTCGTTTCATTAGATCATCCACCTTGGCTTATCGCTATTGCTAATTTGATGGTTTTTCTTCACGTCCTTGGAAGTTATCAGGTACTTAATATTCACATAATTCTAGCATTCAATTATTTTACGAATTGTCTTAATAAAAAGATTAGTTGCGCTGCCTATTCGGTTGGTTTTGAATCACTAACATTTCAGAAGAATGGCTGATGATAAATAAGTATTTATATTTGATTTATATTTATAGGTGTTTGCTATGCCTGTTTTCGACACGATGGAAAGTTACTTGGTAACGAAATTGAATTTCACTCCTGGTCTACCTCTTCGACTCACTGCACGTAGTATATATGTTGGTAAGTAGTTTTTTCTTCATTCATTTTTCTATAAGCAGAGAGATACAAATACAAATACCCAACATAGACACAAATAAGCATGTACCGAGTTTTTTGTTCGAGTAATGAGATGCATGAGCTAATGAAGTGGGCAAATGCAGGATTTTTAAAAAAACATATGGATAATTGTTAACCACTAGACTACTGATTTAAGTTTTCGTATAATTTGCAGGGTTAACATGTTTCGTGGGAATTTGTGTTCCTTTTTTCGGTGGACTTTTGGGGTTCTTTGGCGGGCTCGTGTTCGCACCTACTTCGTTTTTTGTAAGTTTCTATATACCATATATTTTGATGATATACTATGCTTCTATAGGCGCCCCACGGCTCTACGCTCGCCATTTTCTAGGCACCTCAGTTCACCTATTTCACCAGTAGACACCCACTCTGGAAATGAGTACCTCTTGACTTCTTCCATTTTTATTATGAATTTTTTTCTAAAATATTTATCAAATTTTTCTTTTTCTTTTTATAGGGTATCATCTATAGTCCATTGTCTGAGAAAAGAGGCTGAGAAAAACTTCAAAAGACTCCCATTCAAATTCTTAATAAAAATTCATTTTTCAAAAATCCTAAATTTCTTGATAATTTTATCTTGTAATCTTGTGTTGAAAGGTTTCAAAGTGATTTTACCTTTAAAAATTGTTTTTCAGAAGATCTAGGTAGATTTCGAGTGGTTTTATAGTGATTTCTAACAAAATAAATACTTGATAGAATTTAACTTTTTAGTATTCATTTTTTGAGTGCAGATTCCTTGCGCCATGTGGCTTTTCATCCACAAACCAAAAAGATGGAGCTTCCATTGGATTGCTTGTTGGGTAAGTAGATGTTTATCTAACTACATGCTCTCATTTCAACAAAAAAAAAAACTACATGCTCATTGCTCACATAGGAACCACTGTGAGGATACTCAATTACTCATGGTCCAAACTAAATATAGTTAGGTTATGCACTTGTGTTATATATTTAGCTACAATTATATGAATCAATTAGTGGTTTCTAAATAGCAAATTATGTACGTAATTACATTTGGCTTAGGCATTGTACTTAGTAATAGGACGGTTGAGTTTTGCCGTGTCGAATGTTAGCTTCTCTTTTTATCATCTCATTTGCTAATCAATATTATTCTTTCCATCTTTTCTTTAGATTTATGTTTTTCTGTTTCGTGTTTTTGTTAGGTGGCAATCATCATTGGTGTTAGTATAATGATTGTGGCACCAATTGGAGGGGCTAGACAGATCGCTATCGCTAGCAAGACTTACGAATTTTTTTCTTAGGCTAGTCTTGATAGTCTGTTTGTACACGTACGAGAAGAAATAAAACAAGGTAACTAATTTTCTGCTTTAAATTGTCTCTAACTAGTAATTACTTCGACTAACGGATATTTTTTGGTGAATTGTAGGAACTTAAGTTCGGGTGGATGTCATTTAGAGTAATTGTACTATTTTAAGTACAGTTTGGATCTCTCTCAAAACTTCAAACTTTTAGTAAGTAAAGGGAATCATCTTGAATGAGGGAAATTCTATGGTATGGGAAGAGAATAGTGTGTCTCTCCACAATAGACCCCCAGAGTTGGATTCTCACTATTTGTTGAGTTTTCAAGATTTCTTTCTTCTACAATGTTTCTCCTTTGCCTTTTTTTATTTTCTTCTTCATCCGTTTTGTTATCTTGAGATGAACAAAATTAAATAACTATCTAAAGAAAAAGCACAGTGGGTTACTGATGACAATTGATTTTAATTTTAAAGTAGCACGGTTGTTGTTTCCTTGTTATGTTATAGTTATTCTAGTAATTGCTTTCTGTTATCTTTATGGTACAATTTTATCTTGGAAAATTTTGGCCATAGCGTGTTATCGTTATATACACACCAATAACACTTGTGTAAAGGAATAGCAAGACGACTGTGTGCATAAAATTTAGAGGCGGCCTAAGCAACTCGATCCACGATCTAGTAAATTTTTACAAACGAGCCATGTCCATTTTAATTTGGGATTGGTCGGCGTTTGCCCACATCTAGTTAGGGTTCACATTGCCTACGAGAGACCCAGACAAATTGATCAAGTTGTTGGCTCATGGACTAAAATCCCATCCACACAAAGATGTGGAAAGCCCAAAAGTTGGAAAAGATGGGGGAAGTTCTATAGACGCCCAACATAATTGTTGTAGGCGCCTTTTTACCTCTAATATTCGAGGAGGCCTTGCGTGCAAATGGGGCGCGGAAAGTAATTATGTCGGGCACCTATAGAACCTCCCAAAAGTGGGGTGGGTGGAGTTAGCTTCTATCACTATCACTTTTGTTCTTTTTCTCAAATTCAACTATCTAAAATAGACAACAAAATTTTCAAAAGATAAAAACCCATCATGAAAACACAATTACACAAACATAAAATTTCATGACTACCTACCCCCCTTCCCCTACTACTTTTGTTCTCTCTCCCTTTACTCTCTCTCTCTCTCTCTCACTCACTAACTTTTCTTTTCCTCCTTATATATTCACAACCACCATTAAAGCATCATTACTACTTACCCATACAAAGCCCTAATTTCCCTTAGAGCTATTAGGTTTAAACTTAGATTACCCATAATTAATGGATTGGTTCACATGGTTATCAAGAACAAACCTTGAACCTTCTCTAGTTTATGAATATGGTTCATCTTTTACACACAACGAGCTCGAAGAAGACGATATTACTTACTTCAACCATGAATTCCTTCTAAGTATGGGAATCTCAATTGCTAAACACAGACTAGAAATACTCAAACTTGCTAAGAGAGATAAAGGATTAGGAGTAGGAAGTTCATTGAATATAAAGAAGTTGGTTTCAGTGATCAAGAAAACAAAGAAATGTTTGGTTAAGTATATTGGTAGGATATTAACTCATAATGATGATCATAAAGCACTTGTTCTTGTCCCACCAACTAGGGTTTCAAGATTTGGATCATCATCTTCATCAAGATGGAAAGGAGCTGTTTTAAAGAGAAGTAATAGTAAGAAGAGGTTAATGATGCTTAAACAACAAGGAAGATCTTCTTCAACAAATTCTTCTTTGATGCTTACACATGGAATGATGAGTCCTGCACCTCAATTTCCAACTAGTATCGGGGCTAGCCCATCCGCGTTTTATGAACCAGGTCACGAAGGGAGTAAGATGGACGGTGATAACGACTATGACGGTGACGATTATTGGGCATCTGCCATTGGTGTCCAAGAAATCAAGTGGGATGCTATGTTTCAGGATTTAAAGCCTACATGAAGTTACTAAATTAGTGAGTATGTGTTTTTTGTGTTTAAATGCTACAGAACAAGAAATGCCCGGCAATACTCTAGACAGAAATCCAATGTGATCTCCAATTATTAGAGCAGAAGCAGATACAAGTCATTGGAAGCTCTAATCACGAGAAGTCACATTGAATTTTTCGTATAGTCTGTCAGGATTATCTTATTCCCAAACACTAGTGTCATTTTTTTTTCCAAATCAGGCTACAACCAAGGTGGATGGCTTTATTTTGCCTAAATTTTAGATTGCGCACTCTAACATATAGGCAAAATCAGGTCGTCCACCTCAATCGTTTGTCTAATTTTGAGCCATTTTTTGGGGGCTTAGTAATATGTTTGGTTTTCTTTTTTCCAAATTTTAGATCTGAAATATTTTTTCAGTCAACTGAAAATAGTTTTTTTTATATAATATTATTCTAATTGTGCAACAGAAAAATATAATTTTGTTTTTTTCTTTTTGGTCCATATTTATAATAGTCGGTGGTAGAAAGGGCAGGCTTTATTAAATCAAAGAGTTGGGTCCTTGGTGAGTCTACTTTTTGACCTTTGGGTTCAATTTGTCGACTAAGATTTGCTTTTGTGTGGTCTTTTTAATCTCCTTGTCTTGGGGTGATGATTGAGAATGAGTAACTAATGGGCATGGCTCGTGTTCACAATGTACTCACTTTAGTTATGATATAGATGTATGTGATATTTGGTCGAGTGCTTTGGAAAAATAGAACTTTTCATGTAAGAGTACTATATGTTTACAATGTTTTAGGGATTACAATCTATAATAGAATGGCTTGTGGAGTTTATAGGATACAAATTCTAATTTCGATCTTTTAAAGTAGTTCATTTTCACAAAAATCTTCATTATAAAACAACGTGAGATCTGAATGATGACCCTTTAGACTAATTGTCACGAGACTAACGCTAATGGCCACGAGTCTTCGTAGTTTCTAACAGGGCAGTTAGGTCACCTCAAATCGACTTACCTAACGAAGTTTCTGTTGGAATCGGAGCCGATCTTGGCCGACTCGACTCGTCAAACTCAGAAACGGAATGCACCATTGTGTTCGTCTTGTCGAGCTCTTCAAGTTAGAGCCAAGAATCACTCGAATCCGATTTCGGATGATTGAGAAATTCAGGTTTAAAGTTTGGACGAAGATCGGTCGAAATAAGGGCTAAACGTCAAAATGGACAAAGTTAGATTGAGGGTCATCTGGACGAAGCAAGCACGTCCAAATCTGGACGGCTCGCGTTCAACCCGTGCGGATCCAACAGACGCGCGTTAGAGGCTTCGGGATAGAGTTGGGACGCGGCAAAAGCGTTGGATCTGCAAGATCCAAGGGCCAGCGTTAACCCCGAGTCGGTCACAAGGTGGGATAACGCCCATACATCCGTCGGATATGTTCCCAACCAAATCTCTAAAATAAAAGGGACGGTCAGACTTTCTCCTAAATAACTGGGTTGTTTTAATATATTTAACGAATGAAAGAGTAAAGAAGAACATGAGAATTGTTAGGTATTAGTCAAGGGATGGCGACTTAACGGTAACCCAACGGTGTTGAGATTTTCGTTAGGTCAAACTTGATGGAGAGGGAGTGCTTGTTTTCCGAGGGAGGACCTATAACCACTTTTGTAATATTTGGGGGACGCCAATAGCCAGGAGACCACAATAACAGTTTGGAGAGGCGCCTTTAGAACTTCCGTTCTAAAATAATAGTTACTTGGGAGCGGCTGTAGGCGCCTCCCAAAACTACTGTAGGGGCTTCCCCTCTGTAGGTGCCTCCCAAAACATCTATAGGGGCCTCTTGAGCACCTCCATCATCTTCTTCTCTTCTTCGTTTTTCTTCTTTCTCTCTCTATTTTCAATCTAACAATCAACCAACTAAAATCCATTAATCTTCAAAAAGATTAAACACAAGATTAAACCCTGAACTCTAAACCCATTTTCAATCGTTTTCGGCTTCCTTCTCTCTCTACTTTCTTTATCTTAAACCAACTCAAAAACATAAAGAAAACCCTAGATTTTGCCAGCCAACTTCGAAAGCGTGATGAAGAACGCCTAGATATGTTGTCCAATTTCGAAAGTGTGATGAAGAAAGCCTAGAGCTACTGTCAAATTTCAAGTGTAATGAAGAACCCCACCATTAATGAAGATCCAAACCATTAATGAAGAAACCCTAGATCTACTTTCTCTATGTTCTCTAAGAGTGATCAGTCCCAAGTCTAAAGGATGGCCTCGGCTTGGCCAATCCTAGACCTATCGGACTGGACAGTCCGACTTATTTCGGACTGGGCCAGTGCGAGGCAAAACTTTGAGCCTCGGACTGGTCAGTCCAAGTGGGGGGCGCCTATAGGTGTCGGGTGTTGACTACGGTCAAACAGAAATTGGAGGCCCCTGTAGCATTTTGGAGAGGCGCCTTTAGACGCGCCCTAGTTACTTTTGAACAACGAGATCCACACAAACCTCTCCCTCTTGGTTGTCTCTCTCGTTCGCATGAGAAAACCACGGACGCACGCACACAATACTCTCTCTCTCTCTCTCTAAAAAAGTGGGCGCCTTCCGGCCCTTCGCCGCCGTATTTAACGGACCGGAAGTTTCGAAGTTAATAACCACCACACCAACTTCCCACCCGAAATTAAAGTCAAAACCAACCAACACTTAACTACCAACTCACACCCCATTTTCTCGGTCAAATTTTGTTTTCCCCCACCATCCTCCTCCTCTATTTCTCCCTCTCTCTCTCCTCCCCCAATCCTTCACTTTCTCTCTCTACCATTCTCTTCTCTTCTCTCTCTCTACCTGTGCTTCCACCGGGATATGTCTCTGAAAAGATCTTCTCCGTTGATCTGTCGATTTGCCGGAATCCAACGTCATACCTCCATACCCATTCGCTCATTCTTCAATCAACCGTCATCATCATCATCATCAGTTGTAGCTTCTTCATCGACCTTCTGTGTTCCTCCTCAATCTGCTGGAATTGGAGCTGGAGATAACAACAACAACAGTAACGAAAACAAGAGTTCTGGTTCTGTTTTGGGTTTGTTTCTCAAATCTGTTTCCGGGATTTCTCTTGCTTCTGGTTTAGGGTTCTGGTTTTGGTCTACGGATGCAACTCCACCTCCTTCTTCGTCGGATTTAGAAGACCCCAAACCTCATTCAACATTTGTTGACACCTCTAACAAAAAGAAACCTAAATTCCTGTTTGGGGGTAACTTTCTTACTACCCTAATTTCATTATTTCAACTCCTTCCTGACTTTTTTTCACTAATTCACTTCGATTTGTGTTGAAACATTCGATTTTTATTGACGATGAGATTTAGATCCAATTTTGAATTTCCCTAATTTTTTAAGGATTTGTTGAATTATTTTATGGCAGATTAATATATTTCAGGAAGTTATAGGATCGATCTGGCAGGATAAAAAATTTTACCCAAGAAACAGATGCTCATTAAATTCCCAAGCGAAATGGGAAACTTATCCAGAGATCTAGAATAATTTTTGTCCTGCTAATTAGTTAAACAATGAATAACATAATTCCAATTATTGTGGAGGATTCACAAGATCATTTAGGTCAGGTTCGACCCTATGGAAGCGCAATTCCAGGAATAATTTTTGTCGTGCTTATCACATCATATAGATGTATCAATGCCTTTGTATTGCCCATTGTAGTCAATATTCAAAAAAATTGACAATGATATTTGGATACTAGTTTCATTTCTCTTTATGTGGTTGAAAGAAGAAATGATTCATCAAATATTTTTCTTTTGTATTTCATCTAGTTTTCTTTCTCAATCTGACTATTTTGTTCCAATGACTGTTGGGAGAGATTGGGTTTGCATTTAATAAGGTTAGATAAGGATTTTTTTGGCTGTCGAATTACAAATTTTCTTAGTACACTTGTTTTTTTATGTCAGATTCATTTAGGAGAAAGGTCTTCTTTAACTATGAAAAACGGATTAGGATGCGAAGTCCCCCTGAAAAGGTACTTATAGTTCCCTTTCTTGATTACTTCAATAAGCTAACTTTTGTGGTATGAAAGTTAATTTTGGAAGTTAGAAGATTAATACTGATTTAATTGTATACTTCATGGCTTCCTTATTTTGATTGTCAGATTTTCCTTTTCGAGTTTTTTTTTACTTGTCAGATTAGGTTTTGATTGTTCTTGTGCTTGTAACTTTGATTTACTTAAGTTGTTCAAGGAGGTCACTTTCTTGTTGTTAGTCTTTGCATTATCTATATGGTTTTGGATCTTACATGTCAATGAATTAACAGAATAGAATCCACCTTGGCCTCGTGATTGCAATGCTGACGTCGGACGACTTGAGATTCAACATGGGATGAGTAGAGATGTCCCCAACTTCTCATAGTTCAAAGGCGATATGATTAGGGTTTGAAATACTCTAGGTGGTCATATTTTATTTCTAATGTTTACATGATGACCTCTTGATATTTATGTATCTTGTAACATGTTTCCTTCCAGGTTTTTGAGTACTTCGCATCTATTATTACCCCAGAAGGAGAGGTTCTTATGACACCAGCAGACTTAATGCGAGCAGTCATTCCCGTCTTTCCTCCATCTGAATCAGAGCGTGTTAGAGAAGGGTACTTGAGAGGGGAGAGGGCTCCCGGCCAGTTGAAATGTGCTACTTCAACCTTTTTTATGCTTTTTGATACCAACAATGATGGACTTATATCCTTTGCAGAGTGAGTTCATCAATTCTACCCCCATAGCAAGGAGAGGGTTTTTAATAAATCTTAATTGTATTTTTTTTTCCTGTTCTACATGCAGAGTTGAATGTCTAAATGCCGTAATTTTATGTTGGTTAACAGAGATCTAACTTTTGTATGGTTCTCAATTTATGATAGGTATATCTTCTTTGTCACTCTTCTTAGCATCCCTGAATCGAGCTTTTCCATAGCCTTCAAAATGTTTGACCTTGACAACAACGGGTTAGTATTTCATTCTTCCATGAAAATTGAGTCTTGTTTACATTACAGTGTTGCGTACTTGCTTCCGAGCGAAGGAGCCATGTTATAGTCTATCTGCATTGTGATTATTCATCTAAGCTATTAACAAATATGTGGATTCATTGAAGAGATGGGCATGAAATTTTCATTGTATTCAATAATTATTTTCTCTTGCATAATCTAGGCAATCGTCAAGCTCTAGAGTTGTCGCTTAAACGTAACCTTGATTTCTGCTGATCTCATTTGTAGCTAGAAGTTTCAGGAGCAGGAGCTCATCCTTAGCTAAATCAATTAGGTTTCAAAAAGAAGTGTTGCAGCTGAAAACTAAGAACACTTCTCTGTTATTGTTGATTTGTTGTATAATTCTTGCCCTTTCTTGGTGGTAGATAATTTCTTTGGGACTTGTTTTGTTTGACTGCTTTGATGTGCTATTCTCCTATATATTCAACTTGTTGTTTCTGTCATTGTGATTGAGCTAGTGGCTAAGGTCATTCGGCCTTTCACAAAAAAAAAAAAATTAATCTGATTAACCTTGCTTGTGAACAATCTATGAGTTCCTATAACAACCACTCACGGACCCAATAATGCTCAGTAGTTACCTTTTCTAAGGGAACAAACTGTTATGTAAGCCTCGTGCTTTCTCATTTGTTTCAGTATGTTAGCTTTTTATGCGACTTATTTATGTGTCAATTGTTGAATAACTGATATTGGTTAATTCCAGCGAGATAGACCGGGAGGAGTTTAAGAAAGTAATGACATTGATGCGAAGTCAACATAGGCAAGGGGCTCATCATAGAGATGGGCGACGGGTTGGTCTTAAAATTGGTGAATCTGTAGAAAATGGTGGTCTGTTGGAGTTCTTCTTTGGCAAGGAAGGGAACTTAGGGCTCGAACATGAAAAATTTGTCGACTTTTTGAGAGGCTTGCACAATGAGGTACGTGCTTCTTCGGTCTCATGCTTGCATTAGTACTTACATGCATGTTCTGAAGTATTTTACCTATACTGAATTAGATGGAACTCAATAACACATAGAATTCAAAGATGAAATATATCTACTTTGACTGTTGAGATATCATGATTCCTAGGATCAAACATATGTTTTGCGGAAGTGCTTCCATAATTCTCTGCTTGCAAGACAGCATTTTCCAAGTGACCCCTTAGTTTGTTAACTTTAGAAGATAATGCGCGAAAAGTGATTAATTTCTGGCTTCATTAGTATTTAGTAAGAAGACAGTTTGATGCAAGCAATATTTAGACACACCGAGATGGAAGTCGGGGAAAAGGAAGGAGTGGTATTATCATTTACTAAACAATCAAATTATAATTCTGTGCAATAGGCATTAGCTTTGAGTAGCTCATGAAAACAATGAAGGGATCTGCTTTCTGATTTTTGGCTCTTTAGTCTTTACCGTGTTATGCACTAGTTTTCTATTATTTACTTTCCATTACCTCCAATGAAGCTGGTTAATAACAGAGCTAAAACACTCTCGCGTTGAAATTTTAGGTATTGCGGCTAGAGTTTGCTCACTATGACTATAAAGGACAAGGAACGATATCGGCGAAGGATTTCGCGTTGTCCATGGTTGCTTCTGCAGATATGAGCCTCATAAACAAATTCCTTGATCGGGTTGACAAATTAGATAAGAAACCAGATCTCATAGACATCCGGTTTACTTGGGAGGAATTCATGGCCTTTGCTGAGCTACGTAAGAGACTGGAGCCATTGTCCTTGGCAATCTTCACATATGGGAAATTAAATGGTTTATTGACCAAGAAAGACTTCAAACGAGCTGCTTCCAATGTAATTCTACTATCATTAACTCTTCGTAATTTTCGATTGATTTTTTGCTTATGGCTTCCACTACGGTATAACAATAATATCGTGTCATAACATAGTTTTGTGATAATTCATGACTATCAAATGGCAGGTATGTGGTATAACTCTCTCAGACAATGTGGTGGATATCATATTTCATGTCTTTGATACCAATCGTGATGGGATTTTAAGCGTGAATGAGTTTGTAAAAGTTCTACACAGACGTGAACGAGCAATTGGCCAGCCTAGCACTGATGCTGGACTCATGGGTTCGGTATCAGGCTTGATGAACTGCGCAAAAAGTTCTTCTTTTAATCAAGTCTTTCTGTAATTGAGACGTGGCTGGAGAAAGTAGAAAGTTTACACCTATAATAGATCTCTCTCTATCTCTATCTTCTATCCACCGACTTGAGGCGGGACAGCGGGTACATATAAAAATTCTTGACGTGTGATTTTAGGTCTGTTCTTCTGCAATGCATTCTAAAAACCAGTACTGTACTTGTACTTTTGCAGGTGCTTTTGTTGAATTGTTGTTAGTATCAATGCTTCGATGCGGCGAAAGAAGATTTATTCTTGCTGCATCTAAGTCAAACTGTACAGACTATATATGTGTTGATATGACATATATATATAGGTATATAATGTTCTTTTGTTCAACTTAAAGAAGAGATTAAGCCTATGAAATCCTCTGTATAACTCATTCATATTTGAACTTTGAAGTCTTTAACTCAAGGAAGCTGTTGAAGGAACTCTGATTTATTTTCCTACAACTTTGTAAATAAGTATTTTGGTTTCTGGTTTCATCTTAAATAATAAAATCTGTTCTATTAAGACCTGACTTCCAAGAGTTATTTCTATGACATTTTCTTTTGGTCTAGAAACATTTTCGCAGCAGTTGTCTCTACGATTGAAGCGAGTGCGCTTCATAGCACTAGTATGTGGAAAAGTTAGAAGCACACACCAAAAAGAATACTACGACAATGGGTGGGTGAAACGCAATTCGTTGGTTTTGGGAGTTTGAGACTATTTCGTTTGGGTGCCTTAAAATGGAAGATTCGATTCTTCGAGCTTGTCTGAAGCTATCGGAAGCGATGTGAGAGGAGCAAATATTCTATCATTAGCGTCTTTTTATCTAGCATGAGACTTCATCAAAATTTTGTTCTAAACTCAAGAACTGGACGAGACAAAACAATCATGAGTAGATTTTCATATTTTGTCATGTTGACTCTAATTCAAACATGAGGTGCATAATATTATTAGTCCATAAATATTACATTGGTTCATATGGTGAATGAGTTATATTGATCCAAAAGATTTGGATAATGTTACTCAGACTCCCAAAGTACAGAAGAAGACAAGAAAGTAGACACTTTGAAGTCAAAAATTTGTAGATCACTTTTACTTTGGTAAAGTTGAATAAAACCTAGACTCTCAAAGTGCCTATTTTCTTGACTTCTTTTGTACTTTGGGAGTGTAGCATTATCCGAAAGATTTACAACAATTACATAATAGCTTCTTTTTATGTGATTCAAATTATTCCCAGTAAAGTTGTCAAATACATAATCAAAAAAATCAACAAATATAAATGAGTTAATGAGATAGAAAAACCGTTCCAAAAGAAAAAATTGCTGTAAAATTGTTGTGATTCTGTTATACTAATATCTATAAGCCATTAAAGACGGCCAAATATTCACCCAAACTCCGAATAGAGTTGGAGTGGGAAATCAACAAGTTGTGGGCGAGAAATATATATCGGTCTGAGAGAGCCTGGGTGTGCATTCAGATGGCAGTTAGTTGTCTTTGTCTGCGAAATGCCATTGTACGAGTCAGTATGTCTAAAACATTGATTACATCTATTTTTCCAAATATACCCTATTATGGAAGCCCAAGTAGTTGAAAGTTTTTAGGTTTTCCAAGTGATGATCCAATCAGATCGAGAGTTTGTAGCCCAAGTAGCTGAAAGTTTTGAGGTTTTCCAAGTGATGATCCAATCAGATAGAGAGTTTATAGCGGTTGATACAAAGTTAAAGTAGAACTAAATATTACTGAGTTCAATGGTTTCTGGTTGGCCACATGTATGATAGTGGATTATTATAAATTTACTTCCCTATAACTGGAAGAACTTTAGTACAACATTTCCATAAGAACAATTTTATCCTGGGCATAGTACGCATATTCTATATAAAAGTCCTTTTAAGGTTGTTCACGTTATACATGGAAGAAGTAGAATAATTGCCTGAAGAGGTGAATGCCCCTCTTTTTAGAGGGGAATGCCCCCCTATCCCAGAAGATGGTTCAAATGAGATTAGCCAATTGTCAATCGAAATTGTGAAGAAAGAAGAGGGGCATTCCCCTCTAAAAAGACTCTCATTATGCTTAGATTGTGCTTAGATTGGAATTTTTGATATTAGGGATAGGGGGGAAGAGTTGAGATCCAGTGTGAATAAGTTTTTTTTTCCCCTCTAAAAAGACTCTGATGCTGCAAATTCCTTGAATTTCCGAAACATTACATCTGGTTTTGGAGAAACGCAATAGTTATCGTTGTTATAACAATAGTGCGATCAGCTTGAGACATAAATTTATTCTGCAGAGAGATAATTTGGAAGTTATTTGTTGAAGTACTTCGTTAAAAGCTGAATCTTTTTTTTTTTACCGATAACCATCCGAGTCCCTAGATATTTGTCCGACAGAGAAGCCTGATTCTGTGTATGTAGAGTTTGAATTAGGACCACATGAAAGACTTGCATCAAAGTTTGCGAGAAAACAAGGCATAGTATAGGTCATATCACAGTAGAAAATTTTGATTAGGATCATAACACTAGAACAGAAGAGTAAAGTAGTATCTTATAGTTCTATGCACCACCAAGACATCGAGATATACCACGTAAAAACACAAAAATATAAGAGTATGAAGTTTTTATCAGCTCATTTGACAATGGATTGGTCTGAACGATATTTCAGATCAAAAACCAATAAATCAAAGAAACACATGAACAAAGAATGAGTTAAATCATTTTAATAGCACTGTAAAAGTTGCAGGTAGTATAACAGTACACAGTGATAAGAAAAAAGAAAAACGATTTCAATAGAAGATCGTAATCAAATGGGACTATATGGAATATAAAAGAACTTCAAAAATAATAACTTAATCTGTAAATCTTATCTCCAATGTTCCCAACCTGCTAAAGTTTCGACTTTCTCATATCATGTACTCCATGTAGTATAACTACTTCTATCTGAATAAACTTCGAAAATGTGGGACAAGGTGAAGATTTCGTAAGCAAAATCACCCTCCCAGATCTTGGTTCACCACTACTTGATATTTAAAAAGTGTAAAATTGCTCCAAAGAAGAGGCCATTTCAGATCGACAGAAACGCCCAAGAAGTCTCGCGAATGATTTCTTACCCAGTAAAGAAATATACTACAAAATTTAACGGGAAAGGGCGAATGCCCAAGAGGATTATTATTCTGATTTGCTGTTAAGGCTGTAGATATTCCCAGTTACTCCAACAACGCCAACTGAAACGCCCAAAAATAACATCAACCATGATAAAAACTTCTCTCGTTGGCTCAAATTCTCGCCTTGCTTATTTAATCTTAATGCAATTAGAGAAGGGAATATGAAACCTAAAGAAACTGCAGTTGTTGCTCCTGTAAACTTGAAAGCGGACCAAATGTTCGGAATCATAGTAGATCCTACATAAATAAGGGCCAAGAGCACCACCGTTAGACCCAACGACCTTTTCCTGTTGTCTACTAGCGGGCCTGAGTCCTTGAACACTAACCCGTCCACAGTTTGCCTTAACGAGAAATGGATAACGGGGAAAACAAGTACTAGATGAAGAATATAACCAACTCTGACAATGTAGTTTAAGATTGAGCTGAAACGAATTCCGAGGTCCTTATCGAAGTTAGTCAAGATATCAGATTCTGTGTCATCGCCAAAAAGAAGATACCCAGATAGAGCAGTAACTGCATAAATCATAATACAGAGAACAGTTGTGATTCTCCCCACCTTATTCATTTTCTGAGGTGATCGCCCTTCGAGCTCATTATAAATAGGTTGAACATTGAAATGACAAACATAAGCATTTATCATAATTGGAATCACCACAAGAAGATCTAGAATTGCTTTCTTTGATCCAAAATCAGGACCCATTCGAGGCATCTCGATTCGCCCTTCAACTAGCTTAATAAAAGCAATTCCACTACAAACTATAACGAAAACAACAGCAAGAGCGACAGACGCAGCTGAAGTAAGGCTTAATGAATCAATCTTTTCTAACACACAAAGAGGAGCTAGAAAAACCACAACAACAACTAATACGACCAGTTTTCTATGATCCCAAAACCCATTACCAAGCCATTGATCGAAAACTCCAATATGATGAGATGAACCAGACATGACATCTCCCATTATAATTAAATAAACAACTAAAACACCCGCGTTGTTAATAATAACGCAGATTTCGGATAAAATTCTCGCTGGACGACCTAAAGCAGATTGAACTACATCACCATAAGAAGAAGCATTACAATGAACGGAAAATCGAATAAGCAATTCGACACTAAACTCTGATAGAATACCCATCAAGACTATCAATACAAGTCCTACAGCTACCCCAAGGACTTTCATGGTGGCTGGTAAAGCCATAATTCCAGCACCAACAATTGTTGTTGTGAGATTAAAAACTGCACCAGATACCCCTGACCCATTATTCTTAACCTCTTTTCCAATTAAAAGAACATCATCAAATTCATCTTCTTCATGACAACCATTCTCAATTTCTTCATCTCCAAGTTCACCATCACTAAAAGGTAGTAACTTTAAAGATGATTTAGGAATTGGGGATTCAGGTTGTTGTTGATGATGATGATCTTCAGGGAAACTATCATTATTGTTGGTATTTTTATTGTGTAATTGTAATTCTATAGATGCATTTCTTGGAAGAGCAGAGTAATTACTATCCATTTCTTGATTTTGAACATCAAAAAGAAAAACAAAAATTGAAGTTTTTCTTTCTTTTATTAGATCTGAGAATATAAAGAAAGACAGAGAAGATGAAAACTTACCCAAAATCTATGCTTTTTTTTTGGATTCTTGATCTGGGTAGATCTTATTTGGATTGGTGATCAGCAAAATTCAATAACCCACCTCAGATCTGATGGTTTAAACACGTATCTCAGCTGTTCAGTGCTCAATGACACAGAGAAGAGAGGTGGGTAGAGAGAGAATGTTGATGTTTAGAGATAGAGAGAGGGAGGAGGGAAGAAGGCATGGACTTCTGTGTCCTCTTTGAAGGAAGAGTAAGATCTGATTGATTCTTTAGATCTTGTTTAAAATTTGACGGGAGCCAATGGGAAGTCAAAATTAGAAAGAGGACCCAATTTGTAAGTTCAGAAACGTAGACGGCGCCACAAACCAAGTCTAGGTCAACGCTCCGTCTGGCTCCAAGATACTAGTAGAGAGGGTGCTTCTATAGGCAAGCCGACTCCGGCCCTTTTTTGTGTTTCCCACGACTTTCGAAACGTATTATACCGTCGAATTGGACAGTTTGAGACTTTGCTCAAGTTTTCGGGCAGGTCCAGCGCTCTGCATCTTTAAATTAGACAGTTTGAGGCAGGCCTTGTTTATGTTTTCGGACTGAAACCAGTCTTAGACTGTCAATAATTTATTAGATATATTTCAACATTATTCATGACAAATCTCTTTAAAACCACTCAAAATCAGCCAAATTTAGTGATAACCATTTTTCAAAGATGAAACTAGTTCTTTCGAACACTGGATTAAATGGTAAAATAATTGAAATGTTTAGGATTTTTACAATTGGTCCTTAATAGAAACAAAAGTCTTTTGAAATCTATCTTCAGCCTCCTTCAGAAAACGAATATATAATATTTTTTACAAAAATATAAAAAAAACCTAAAAAATTGGTTAAGAATTTGGAATAAAACAAAAATGCATCAAGAAAAAGATAAAGAAGTGGTGGGCATGGAGAAAAAGGGTGGGACGCTTTACAAACACCCTAGTTAAGGAGGACCGGATTTTGTACAGAGTTGTCGAGGGCAGAGCATGTTTCTACCCTACCTGAGAAGACGTCACACACTCACACACCCTAAACCGAACTAATTTTAATTTGTGACCAACTAGCCATTTTTAACTTCTATGTTTAACAATTCGTTTTACCTCGTGAAGTCTATGTAGATAATTTTTTTTCTATCCACATCATCTCTCTCCCTCTCTCTTTCCTACATTGAAATCAATAAAATTAACAAAGCTAGTAGACAAAAGAAACCAAACTAAACTTGGAGGGGCTAAAGGCACCCGACAGAATTAATATTCGTACTGAATGCCCGTTAGCACCCAGTACGAACACATCCAGTCCGCTTAGCCCCCTTTTTTACTTCTCTTCTTCTCCTTCATCACTTCTCCTTCGAATCATCATCAACACCATATCATGGAAACAACTTTGTTTTCAAACGCATCATCATCGATTAACAATGATGAGTTGGAGAAAGAACTTTGTTTTAGATAGAATAAAACCATCATGAAGAACTTTGATACCAAACTAACTTTGATCTAAGATGAGAAGTTAGAGACCGAAAGAACCTTAATCCAAAATCACCATTGAAGATACTCTCAGGAACCCTACTCTCGCACTGGTCTCAGACTTAGACCAGTCCAAGAGGTTTGGGACTCGAACCTGTGTGAAAAGTTTCGAACTTGGACCACTCCAGGACCTTGCCTAAGATTTCGGGTTGGTTAGTCTGAGACCTTAAGCACAACTTCAAACTGACCACTCCGAAAACCAAATCAAAGGCTCGGACTGGACCAGTCTGAAACCTCTCGGATTGATCCGAGTCCGAAGCCCTGCTTTGGATTTCAAACCGGTTGACCAGAGCCCATGTGTCAATAGATATTTGGGGTCAAAGGAGATTGACCTTAGCCAATCTCATCCCCTATATGCTAACAACAATTTTTTAGGTGCTTTTAGCCGCTTAAATGTGAATTAAGATTTGATTATTTGCTTGTCCTTTACTATTAGAAAAGACTTGGTAAGGAAGCAAAGTGAGTTTAGACTTCAGACCACCTAAAACAACAATGGTTTTCCCTATCACCCAAAGATCACCACTAGGGAAACCCTTTAGGAAATATAAATATGGGATCTGCAAAGTTGGTGGTGATAAGGCTTCCATTTTTCGCATTTTATAGCTTTATTAGAACCTTAAATGACATCACTTAACAAAAAACAACACATCAGATATGAATCCAAATGAGTAAATCTAAAACCAAATTTGAAAAGGAAAAGAAACGAGAAAAAAAAAAGGAAATGATTATCAAAGGAATTTTTTCTTTGAAAAGAGTATCTTGAACCGAGTATAAATATAAAACTGATTCATAGGTAAGTATCTTATTCAAGGAAGAACAAAAACAGAGAAACGAGAAGACGTCAAAAGTACTTACTCGCCATCGATAACATCTATCTACTCGTAAAATAGTGTCATCTTCGACAACTTAACAAGCATGAATAATGATCAATAAAATCCCACTGCATATATATAGAGATTAAAGCCTAAAGGAACTAAAACTATGGTACAAAATAGAAACAATAACATATCCGAAAAGCACTAAAATTATGATACAAAAACTAGCTGAAACTATCATCAGTGTATATACAAATGAGCTCAACGTTCACCATACTCGAAAAAATTCAAGAAAAAACAAAGAAATGGAACTAAATATTAACATTAAACCCTAGGACTTACCATATGCAACTGCAAAGCTAGAACATCTCTGTTACTAGGGATTTCATTCTCATTTTGACTATCTTGAAAAACAGGGAAATCTTGCCCATGTGAGGAATAATCAACATTTTCATCTGGCAATGGTTCACTACAATTTAATAGAAAATTATGCAATAAACAGCCGGCGACGATAACATATGGGTAATATTCGACCGATTCTTCTTTCCATGGTACCGAAAGTAGTTGCCATCGAGCCCTAACTCTTCCAAATGCGGTATAAACTAACTTCATTCCTCGATTATGAAAAGAATTGAATACTTGTTGTTTAGAACTATTGTTATTAGGATTATCATCTTTACTTGATATTGAATAAGGTGTTAATAGCCATGGTAATAAAGGGCAACAAGAATCACCTAATATATATTGGGGAATTGAAGATCCATCATGAAATTGAAAAGAAGGTCCATTTAAGAAATCTTTTGAATTTTCAACCCTAGAATATAGTTTAGAATGGAATAAAATTGAGTTTGGATTCATTGAGCTAGGCCAACCAGCTGAAACATCTAAGAATCTACCTTCGGAATCAACTAAACACTGTACAATTACTGAATCATCATCATCATCAACAACAAGATCTTTCTTTTCTTCTGATTCTGAACCTTTACCAATATGAAATTTACTAAACCCTAAAACCCCACAGCAATTTGGAAGTGAAATCCAACCAAAACCCACAATAATTTTACTTAAAAAATCAGGGGAGAATTCAAAATAATGCCCTAATCGATCATGAATGGCTTTACATACCTCATAGAAAGCATAACAAGCTGAAGCTGAATCAATTCCAAATCGACTACCAACAGATTTGAAGGAAGTACCATGAGCTAATCGGAAAAGGGCAGCAGCAAGAATGTATTCAAGGGGGATTTTGGTGGAAGAAATGGAGTTTTGTAGAGAAGGGGTTAGGGTTTGGAGAAGAAGAATGAATGAAGTTTTTGACATTCTAAATGATTCAACCCATCTTGGATCAGATGGGTCAGAAGCAACAGAGAGGAATCGTTCAAACCAACATGGAGATGAAGGAGGATGAGAAGGAAGAGGATTTAGGGTTCCAAGAGGGAGATGATTGAGAGTTTGGAGAAGAGAGTTGAGCTCAGTGAGGGAAAGAGCAATGGAGTTAATTTTGGATTCTAGGGTTAGGGTTTGGGAAGGTTGGAGGTTAAGATCGTTTTGAGAGAGGAATGAATGAGCTTCAGAGATGGCGGAGGAAACTAGAGGGATAAGAGGGAACAAGTGTTTGTGATGATGTTGGGGACCTACCTTCGGCCCTTTCTTATGTTTATCGCAACCAGAGGCGGATGTTCCAGCGGCGACGGCGGTGGCGGAGATGGTGGCGGTGGTGGTTGCACCGGTGGTGGTGGTGTTCTTTCTTTCGCCGCTATCCATGTTTAACCGGAAGTGAAGAGAGAGAGAGAGAGAGAGAGAGAGAGAGAGAGAGTAAATAAGAGTAGGTAGGGTATCTGAGAATATATCAAGGGCCTCAAGTGAAGATGAGTGCCCGGTTATCGGAACGTAACGATAAATTAGGGCTTGTTTATTGATGCCCTTTTCCTATTCATGGGAAATGATGGTATTCAATTTTAGTTGTTTGAGTGGACGGTTATCCAGCTTATTACATTTATGATGTATCAGGTGTCAAAAGTAACGACACGATCGTAGTCGACTTCCAAAAAAAAGTTTGTAGTTGTTTGATTTCAATTAACACTTATAAAATTATGATTAATTATTTAATTTCAATAAATATCATGACATTAATGAAATCGTAAATAAGTCAATTGAATTTCTTGTATAAACAAAATCATCCTAAATTCAATTAGAGTACGATAAATGTAGAACAAGATATATTACCTACAAAAGTTTGCTATTAATTTCACGTCTCCTTTCACGTCTCCGTCATTCACCCTAATAATAGAGAGTCACTAATTTCTAGACGTACCAAATTAACAAAAAATCTCTAATGTTTAATGGTACAATTATGTTTTATGAAGTTACATTTAGGAACCATTAAATTAGGTGTACGACAAAAGTTCACACGAGTATTATTTTTGTTATTCAAAATAAATATTCTGCTCACCAAACTTAACACTAGTATTTCTTAATTGAAGTGTTCACAGTGGTCATTTTTGTCAGACTCTTCCTTTGTATTTTTGTTCGACTCTATGAGATTTGACTTATCTAAAAGCATCTCCAACGCAAGGGATCTCTAAATGGTCTTGTTCTTATTTGTCTATTTAGAGATACTCTAATAGAAAGCCTTCTCCAATGTAACACTCAAGAGAAACTCTAAAAGGTCGATGTTTCGGGGGAATAAGGATATTCTTCTGGGAAGACAGTTTTGGGTGAAAACAATTTTTTTTTTGTTTCCTCCAAACACTACCCACTTCTTTTGTTTTGATTTTCTTCTTCCACCATCTTCCTTCTCACCAACACGAGCTCCGGCGGCCATTATTTCCGGCGACAACAACTCCGGTCATCTATCTCCCTCTCTCTCTCTCTCTCTCTCTCTTCATCCATCTCTCTTTGTTCTCTCTCTCTTTCCTCTCTCTTCTCTCTCTTTCCTCTTTCTTTTTTTTCATAGTTCTGGCGAAGGGGAACCCTCGTCTAAGAAGAGAGAGAAGAGAGATAGAGAGAGGAAAGAGATAGAGCCGGCAAGCGGTGGCCGGAGAGAGAGGGTCGGTCGGCGGTGGACGGAGAAAGAAGAGAGATAAGGTGCATTTGGTTTGAGTTTTTTTTTGTTCCACCGTCTTCTCCGAAATTTTTCTGCTTTCCTCAAAACGATGGCCCTTTAAAAACCTATATTTTAGTGTAAAATTAATTGATTTGCTTATATGACCCTTAGGGATCCTCAAGAGGACACTCTAAATTTAGAGTGTCCTCTGAAGAATCTCTAAAATAACTATCGTCACCTCATTTTAGAGATCCAAGTTAAGTGTTGCATTGGAGATGGTTTTGAAGAAAAACTCTAAAAATCTTATGTGACAGTCTAATATTTAGAGTTTGAGTCTTGCTGCGGAGATGCTCTTAGAGGATGATTTAGATTGATATTAGGTCTATTTTGAATCAGACAAATTTAAATTCAAACAAGTCAAGAAAAAAATAGAATTTTTGAGCTTATAGCCCTAAAAACGGGCCCTAATATGACATTTAGTCCTCTCTAATCCCTTAAAGGGTTTGAAAACTAAAATAATAATGTAAATGGATATTTAGTCCATTTGTATACATCTAGAGAGAAAACACAAATTCCTAGAATACCAACTAAATCATAATTCCTAATCTAACCTTCTTCATATATTATAACTAATTTATCTTCAAAATCCATAAATATCTTCTTCCATTTTTATCTCCCACATTCTCTCTCCAATCACGTTTCTAAATCTAACCTTCCTCATATATTATAACTGATTTATCTTCAAAATCCATAAATATCTTCTTCCATTTTTATTTCCCACATTCTCTCTCCAATCACGTTTCTAAACAAAGGTTTGTAAGCTTCATTATTTTCAGTAATCGAAACCTCTTTATTCTCTCTCTCTAAATCCGATTCACATAACAAAACCTCCATTAAACTCTGAAATCTTGTTTCATTAGAATGTTTTTCAAACATTCGTCTTCTAATCAGGTTTTACAAACATTCATCCTTCATCAGCTTCTCAGATTAAATTAACAGATTCTCTATCTCTAACATTAATCGTAACAGATTTATTCATTTTGTTTTCCTGTTTGTTTACATATTTATGAGGTTTATTTTCTCTCTCTAAGATTTTCTTAATTGTTTATGATATGGATGGTTAATCCTTCTTTACTGATTCGTTCAAACCGATTATGTTTTGTTTTCATCTGATTATCATATCATATTTCTTTAGATTTATGTTTAATTTTCTGCGGTTTCTGATCTTTCTTCAAATAAGATCTATCTGTCCGTATAATTTTCGAACCTGGTGATTATCCGTACTGTTTCTCGTAACAGAATATACAATACAGTTAATTTAGTATACATTTCTATACTTTCCAGTAAATTACGCGAACTTTACAGGTAAGATGTTATTATTACTGAATGATATATATATATATATATATATATATGTGTGTGTGTGTGTGTGTATTTTTAATACAAATTATACGTACTTTATCATTGATGTCAAATACATATTACAGATGTGCATACAGTATTAAAAATTTATCCAACATTACTCAACCTTTTCATACCTGCAAAGATGCCACGACAAGCGTATAAAGCTTCTCTTAACCAAATAAACAATCGTACTTTCCCATACATTATATATAATTTACTGAAATGTACATGTCATTCATGATACAAATTTGTTTTCATATTAAATGTCTCATTATTAATGTATGTTAATTTAGGTTTAAGCTTCTTGATGATCTGATATTTCTTCACTTCAGATCTTTGGTTTCGTACAATTTTATGAACCAGGTGTTATTCCGTACGTTTATCATAAAAGAATATACATTATATGTAATTTACAGTAAATTTTCATACTTTCTAGTACATTACGCAAACATCTTCCGAACCATGTTTTTATAAGAAAATGTAAAATACGCGTAATTTGTTATACATTATATATAATTTATAATAAATTATAAAACATCGTATAAGTGCACATAAATTATGTATTTTTTATTTACCATTACGCGTACTTTTCACCCAAAACAATAGCCTTGTTAAGCTTACCAAACTACTCAAAACCTTCAAATATTGTCAAAATTTGACAAACATTATACATAATTTACGCAACTGTACATGTAGTTTATAATACAATATATGATTTGTTTGTTCAATGTATGTGTATTTATGTGTGTAGATTTGATATAACAGATGAAATTTCAAACAGAATCATCAAATCAAAGTAAGTCATCAAAACTAAAACCTGATGGCTGGGATAAAATATTTACTGAAGTTGGTCAGTTGTTTCCTGGTGGTGCAAAAGCATTTGGATATGCTCTTCGACAATATAGTGTAACTGTTGTTTGTCCCGCTCAAGACTACAAATGGAGAATACATGGATGGGCACAATTTTTGAACCAGAGAAGATTTTATACGTTTTTTTGTAACAGAATGTAAACGATGTGTAATGTAAAAGAAATTATGTGTAATTTGTTAAACAAGACCCACATACATTTGATAAATTACGTTGTATACATGACAAATGATGGTTTCCTCGTCATAAATAACACATAATTTACGTATTTGTTTCATAATTTGTATTCCATGTGTATTTATGTATGAGTAAAAACGAAAACAAATGCTGCTTTAATGTTCCCAGAAGAATATACTATTTCCAAATCTGAAAGTTAAGTGAGAGAAAGTGATATATATGTTTTGTATATTAACCCCCAAATCACGCTAAATTGATCCCAGAAAATACACTCTTTCCAAATCTGAAAGTTAAGTGAGAGAAAATTGATTTGAATCGAAAAAAAAAATTTACATAGTAAGATAGAGAAAATTGATTTGGTTTCCAAATCTGTAAAGAAGAGAGAGGAAATTGATTTGGAAATATCCGTGATGATGGCGTTTTGTTTTGGTTAAGATTTTGGTTTCTGATTGATTCGGATAATAGGAAAGAATAAATTTAATTTCCAAATCTGTTCAGAAGAGAGAGATATTATGATTTGTTTCTATCCATTTTTTGCTAATAAATCTCCATATTTTTTGCTAATAAATCTTCATATTTTTTGCTAAGAAACGCGAAATTTGAGTGTGGTACATTGACGGTAATGTGTTTAGAAATTGAGGGTTTTTATGTCGACTAAATATCCATATTTTGGGAAGATTGGATCATAAACCTTTTTTGAACATTATTTTGGTACCCAAAAAAATACCCAATTTCAACAACAAAAAAAAAGTACCTAAAAGTCGAAAGTAATAGTTTTTTTTTTTTTTAGTTCGGCCCCTTGCAGCTCCTTAACATTCCTTTGGACTGTGTTTGTCAACTTACATAAGACAGCCTAATAAACACTAAACTTGCACTTTTCTATAAGAATATAATTCAAATTCTGCTCTGATCTCCGTAGACAGGTGAGTAGATGAGAATGCATCATCATGTAGCATAATGTTCTGAATCATCGTCGTAGTTTGATATAGCTTTAATCATGTCAGGGACAATTGTTGTCCGTTCATCATCTTTCATGCTACTACTTCTCTCTATCGTTTCCTTATCCAGTTGATCTTCACCAGTAACTTTTGAAAACTCATTGCAGTCGATTGTGTGCCATACTGGTCTCTCTTCTTGAAACATCCTGTCGGGTCCAAAAATCAACAGAAGTTAGTAATTGAAGTTCATAAAAGAAGTCATCAAATGATGCAGCATAAAACATATAATTAGAATGTGAAGCTGCAAAGTCATAATCGTTTTATTATCTTCTATCTTGATTAATTCCTATATCAATAAAAATTCGAAGTATCAAACCCAAAAAGAAGAAGATTAAAGACCGTAATTGGGGCTTACGGGTGTTTGCATAGCATTGGACTTTGCAACGTAAGCGCATATCTGCAAGTGGATATCTCTGTGATTGAACTAATCATAACTCTCGAGTCCGCACATACAAATCTCACCTGAAAAATAAGTTCAACCCATCAATTAGAATCTGATATTACAATGTACAAAGAACTAAAGCCACCCGTAAATTTGGTTTACCTCAGTTTCTCGAGGTTGATTTGTAAGATCACAAACAGTTCCATTTGTATATTGATGTGCGTGGTACCTACACAAAAGTTGAGAACGGTGAGATTTTTTTTTTTAATTCATCCATGTTTGCTCAAACTGAAGAGTTCGTACTTCAGAGATGCATCTTTTGAGCGAGGATCTTTCAAAGTAGAAACATCAGAGAGGTTCTGGTTGAAGGCAGTGGTAGCCTCAGCATCAAACACACCCAATACAAATTCCTGAAGCACCTGTTAGGATGTAAAATAAATTTAGAAATGCATCATTTACCCATGCAATCTTATAACTAATTTGAATAGTCGACATAAAAAAGTAAAGAAAATAATCAAGACAATTCCCTTAGATTGATTCTCCTACCCTTCTGATATATTATTCCGTTAGAATGCTTCCTAACATCCCATAGAGATTGATTCTCCTACCCTTCTGATATATTATTCCATCAGAATGCTTCCTAACATCCCATAGTCATCCGTATTCAATATTATTGGCGCCAAAAGCACAAATCTCATTTTAGTAACACTCTTGTTTTAAAGTCATAGACTAATGTTTGCTTCCATCAATTAAGAAAGAATAGATAATACTCCTATCAATTATATAGCTTTACCAGAATGGGTGGACTACTGGACAAAAGTTAATCACTGATTTAGGAAAATTAGCTAGAGAAAACCTCTAGCGGATAAGAGGTAATGGTACCTACCTTATCGTTCTCCAAATGAAGTTGCCGCAACTTCTTTTGGTAACAAAATTCGTAAGACCACCAGCCTTCTTGCTGCAAAATGAAGTAAGCATTAGAGGGAAAATTAGCCCAAAATGTTTCAATAACCTCTTGTGGAAACTAACTCTGTTCATCATTTTCTAATATTTCAGTATAAGCAATGAGATATATACTAATGGAAGTTCTGGTAATAGAAACTAACTCGATAAAAGCATCGCTCCTTCAAAACTTCAAGTAGTTCATCGGGTGTCTTTAACTTGATACTTTTCTCTGTTTCCATAATCATGTTGCTTGTGTTCTGCTGAGTAGCCAATTCCCCACTTTTTGCTTTCTCCACCCTAGGCAAGAAACAAATGAAATTTTTACCTTCTTTGTTTGACATCACCAATGACTCCTGGTTATCATCCTGGAAAACAGATCTGAATCGTAAGATTATAAACAATAGAGGGGCAGGATATACTATATAAAGGTAATATCACGGTCATCGCCATCAAGTGTTACTCGTAAAATGTCATGTGGGGAATGGAGGCGATTCAAGGGTCTGCGGAGGATCACCATTTTATGTCGGTTATGCTCATATTATGTTTAATACTTCTGAACCCATAAAAACAATTGTTTGAAACTAAAGAGTAATATGATAATATATTACCTATTTTTATGTGGTTAAGTTTTCAGATATGGGTCAGCTGTTGACTACATTTTTTAGAAATTTGAGGTGTGGACTATATATAAAGTGACTAAAGAATCTGAAGAATAAAATGCCCTTAGAAAACCTCCGTTCCAACCCCCACATAATTATCATAACCAAATAAACAAAGTTAACAAGCACTACTACTCGTCTACTTTGGCACATTTATACAGGACTGCGAGTGTGGCATATTTTGATGTTATAAAGTGTACTCACGGGATAAAAGGGTGAGTCTGCTTGATGGAATTCAATCTTGTATTTTGGCTCGTGAGATCTGCGACCAAATGCTCCACCTGTTACGTGAGTGTTAGAATAGAACTCGATGAACAGAGCTTTGAACTACAACAAATTATAGAATAACAGAGCTAATAAAATATAGTTTTTCTGACAGACGTATCTTGATTTTGCATAATAAATCAACTCCTCTAAAAAAAATAACTTGAATACCAAATCAGAGAACTCAATAACTGACAGTATGTCAGTATCCACTAATCTTCATCCAAATTGTCTTTTACCTGCTTCTATATATCCTAAGAACTCGAATCAATGTCAAAAGCATTACTGGCTCGCATTCGTTAGAGCAAGGTTTCCTACACCTTCCACTGAAACACAAGTGAGCTCATAATTTTTCCAATAACCACTGATAGGTGACCGTGTATCCTATGTGCATAAGTAGGTGTCAGCTGGGACAGTGGGGCAAGCTATTGCCTGAAAACGGGCAAGTTTAGCATCTCTTCACCTCTAACTCTACCCAATCTCACTATAGATTAGAAAATGTCGCCAGAAACACAACCTCAGTTAGTTACGGAATACAACAACTGTTATTTTCAAAGGCTGGAAAATACTTTGAAAGGTTTTATTATCCAAAGAACAAACATTTGTATATAAGTTGGGAAAAACATGTTGGGGCCGGGAGGGACTAAGATGTGGAGGCAACCATCCTTATTCTCAAGGAAAATACATTATAAGTGGCCATGATCCGATAGAAGGAACCAGATTCCAGGCAGGCAATGAATAAGCCCTGATAGAACTGGAGTTCCAGCAGAATTTTCAACCAGTGATTCCAAAACCTGAGAATCAGAAAATCATAGATATTGGTTGGTCTAAGTGCTCTATGTGCACTCACTATTTAAGCTCGATTCATTAATTTTTTAGAGATATTGACGTGTTTCAACTTGGGTATGCATGATTGTTGGTCGACCCCCTGTTGCTCAACAGTGGAGGGATTATCAACGTAGACTAACAGAAGCATGGTTGTTTCAAACTGATTAAAGGAGATACTTCTTTCCCGCCCTTCCTCTCTCCCTTTGCGTGGTGAATTGATTAAAGAACTTGGTTCCTTCAAATCTTCCAATTTAAGAGGGGATATGTTCGATAAGCTGTATGTATCTATTTCCGACACGGTGAGTTACTTTTTGAAAAATTTATCAGCTAAATATCTATTTCTTTCCGACAACACAATATCGTTCCTATCTTTTCAGTTTACACATTTTATTCTTTGCACTATCATATTTATTTATTTATTTTGAAGGCTTTATATTATCAAGATAACTAAGCTATGGGTCAGAGACGCTTCTCAACCACTCCATTTCCAAGTGTGATCCCCAAGCCTAGGTTGTGGACTTGTATTTATCCTAGTCCTCGTGGTTGGTGCTTCAAATCTCATACATTTTCTAACCAGATCTCTAAATTGTTTGAACTAGGGTTCATGAAATTATTTACACGACAACTAATCCGCCAAACCAGTAAAGATTGACTACCCCCTAAACCCTTACTCTGAATGTACTCAGCTGGCAGGAGACAACCCACAAACCCAAACTAAAACAACTAATTAAAATCTCTATTCTCTGAAGCTTGAGTTAAATCAAACTTCAGTTCCAATACGATAATCAACGCAAACTAGGTTTATATTAAGCATACAGTAATCAAAACGACATAAGAAGAACTTCCCCTCTTCGATCAAAATTCAGAACAGAACGAATTTCATTCACATAATTAAAATTAAATTAGTTAACCTATCACACAAAATGCAACCTCCTTTAAAACAAATTTGGGATTATTTAGGGCAAATTAAACAGCAATGATAAAAAAAGTACTTTTTTTTTTTTTTGATGAACAATAACTGAGAAAAGCAAAAAAAAGGAAAATTGAAGAGTTTATCTTCTAACCTGTCTGAGCAGTAAAGATCTGATCGGCGAAAACATTGTGGAAGAGATTAATCAAAAATAGGAGGAGTAACCAAGAAAACTTCATCTCTCTCTCTCTAAAATCAGAAACCCCAAACAGAAAGATGGATTTGATTGTTTTACAAATTTTTTACAGATTTGTGTTTGTGCCATTTTGACCGACTAAAGTCTATAAATGCTACGGTCGTATTGGGGCAACATTTTTTTTTTTTTTTTTGACTACTATCCACGTTAGTCATTACAAGGCATTGATACATCGTGAAGATGTGATGAGCACGATAAGCCATTACATTGGATAATTTTTCTTGAGTTATTTTATTTTTGACTTCCTAGTTTGTGAGCAGATTCTTTTTTGACCTCATAGTTTCTGTAAATTCAAATATGATCCTTTTTTTGTAGATCCGTCAGGTAACTCTAATAGATGCTTATTTTGTTTCCTCAAACTTTTCCTATAAAAATAGTTTTCTCTTCTCTCTTCATGAGATTATTTTTTCTTGCTGTTGCTTTTTTCTTCTTTAGATAACAAAATAAGAGATTCTTCTGCAACACTTAATTTACCTGAATTTCTTTTTTATGAAGGTTGTGTTTGATATTTGAGAAACAATTCCATGAAAATAAAAGAGTTCTTTAGAAAGTCTTCCACAGAATTTATTCCGTGGAAATAAAAGTTATTTCGTTTGGTAGTCATTTATTATTCCGTGAAGTTACGAATATAATGAAGTATCCAATTAAGAGTTTTTATTTACTCTTTATGAAGTCAAAATAATATTTTTACTTTCATGTTGCAAAAGTTTCATTTTCATCCTTATGGTACCTAAATTACATTTTCACCCTTATGTTTTCAAAATTATTTTTTTACTTTGTAAAATTATTTAACCTTCTGTCACTTTGCTAATTTAAGAGTAAGAACATCAAACTGCGAATAAACAAGGTAAAAATGTAAATTTGACAACGTATATATAAAAAAGAGATTTTACTAATATAAAAGGGTAAATTGTCATTTTAATGTAAAAATGTAAACATACCATTTCTATAAGATAAAGGTAAGAATATCATTCAAACCACATAAGGGTAAATGACATTATACGAGGGTAAAAATGTCATTTTGACAACATAAGAGTAAAATGTCAATTTGATATTATAAAAGGGTAAGAATGTAATTTTGGCTATATAAAGTCAAAATATCATTTTGACAACTTTGTAAACATGTCATTTGGTAAGAAGGACAAAAATGTCATTTGCTCAATGTATAAGTACAAGTTTATTTTTGCTAAATTTTTTGGATAAAAGTATCATTTTGAACATATATGGAGATAAGGATTAAGTTTCAAGTATCCGAATATATTAAAATATTTTTATTTTGATTTTTGACTTTCCACAGAAACTAATTCCTAGGGTGAGCAAGGAATTAAAAGTGAACTATTTCATGGAAATTGATTCTCCAGGGAATTAAAGCCATGGAATTACACTTCGTATCAGACGATGGAAATACCTATTTCCATAGAAAGTTTTTTATTCCCATGAAAATGAGAGATATCAGACACCACCCGAAGATGAATTTGGTGGTGGCAAATTTGATGCCACCATAGATTTTCAAGCCTGATTTGAATGAAGAACTAGAGTATGATAGTTTAGATGAACACTGTATTTCTCTCTCATAGATATTATCAGTTTGATGAGTTTGGATAAGAAAATTATTGGCATCAAAATTGTCTTTTATTTATCAATTCATAATCATGAAATTGTTCTAGGATTATTTCCCAAATAGCCCCTAACTTTGTGACCAGCTTCCTGCCTAGCCCCTAACTTTATGAAAATTTTCCAGATGGCCCCTTTTTTCAGTTACCGTTAGAACACCGTTAACCAGTCGTCATTCTCTCTCCTACATCGCATCACCTCTCTCTGCCACCTCATCATCTTCACCGGCGAAGGTCGCTGGCCGGACAATTTTTCGACAAAACCTGATTATGGCCTCATGGGTAAGGTATTTTTTTTGTCAAAACAAAACCTGGGTAAAACATATGGGACTAAGATTTCACTGACTTTCCCTAACCACTTTCCTCACAAAATAACCTAACCGGACAACATTAAAGAGAAAGATAAGAAGTTAAACCAGAACTGACTATTCGTATCTTCTTCCTCTAAGTGGTGCATCTTTGTTGAACATTGTTTCCTTCTGAAATGAGATAATCCCATGATTTTTTCTGAGAATGGAGTAGCCGGAGGTTCTGACGGCGGCGCCGTTTCTGTTTAGAAGGGAAAAATCGTGGCGGTATTTTCATTAAAATAGGTCAGCGCTTTGGGGAAAGTTAAATAGTTTCCGGGGTGTGAAATTTTAAAGGGAATATGTAGAATTTTAGAAATTTTCCGGGGAAATAAATTTTAAGGGGAAATAAAAAAAAAACACTCCACCTCACCTCACTCTCTCTCCACCTCACCTCTCTCTCTTCTCCGACAAGGTCGCCGGCCGGAAAATTTTCCGGCCGGCGACCATTAAAAAAAAAAGTATTTTCACTCTCTCTCTCTAATAAAATTTTTTTTTTCTTCTTCTCTCTCTCTAGAACAAATCTAGAGAGAGAGAGAAGAAGCAAAAAAAAAAAGAAAAAAAAAGTTTTTTAGAAAGAGAGAGGAGGGAGAGAGAGTAAATTTTTTTTTTAATGGTCGCCGGCCGGAAAATTTTCCGGCAGGCGACCTGTCGGAGAAGAGAGAGTGGTGGGGAGAGTGAAGATGAGGTGGAGAGAGAGAGCTGAGGTGGAGAAGCTATTTTGCTTTCCCCCTAAATAAAATTGACCAATTTTTGACCAAGTCTTCACACCCCGGAAACTATGAACTTCCTGTTGGACACGTCTCTTGTTAGAGACTAAGGGTGGCCCACATTCCTAATTTCCCTCTATCTTGGCTTTGACCAATTTACTGATTTGATTTCAGTAAATGCTTGCTTACGTGGGTATGAAGAATATTTGGGAGATAAAGTTGGTTACAATAACCAACCCACTACCCCCTTTTTCGATGGAAAAGAAGTGGGAGTAGTTGCATAACTGAAGGTCCCTAACCCCTCCTATATTAATGCTTGTGTCTCTCCATCAAAACACAACAACAAACTTACGGAGAGGATTGGGGTTAGAAGACTTTCAGGCTTTTATCTTGCAGTTCAATTAACTTAATCAACAATGGCTGAAGGTATGTAACTTCCGCACTATTAGAATACTTAAATTGATCAGGGACTTGTGAAGTTTTTGATTAATGAAAATATTATGTATTAGAACTAAATGAATGGGAACCAAGAGAGAATACAGTAAGTATGATTTAAGTACCCCATGCATATAGTCTATTGTTGTATTTGTATGCAATTATTCATGGTGCCACAATTTATTATGTGTTGTTTCTCTCTCTTGATGTACATAATATGAAGGTGGACCTTAAATGCATGGGTATGATGATTTGTTCATGATAATCGAAGAAGTCATTTATTTTGGACATTACATATTTTTAGAGTAGCCATAGCATCTAGAAATATGTAGATGTGCGATAATAAAATGTTTTTATTTTATCGCATCAAGTTGAAATGACGTTTCCAATTGCAATATAATTTTTATAAATAATTATTTTGCCCCACAGGGAGATAATTATTTTGTAAAATTATATTGGAATAGGATAGTAAAATGAAATATTAAATGTGAATTTTCTATGCCCACAGGTAAGAAAATTTTACGGGTTTAATATTTTATTTATACTAGTCTTATTAATAAAGTATAGTAAATTCTTATGCGGTTGTAACCTCTGCCCACAGGAAGGTTAGAATTTACTACTAAATTGACATTAGTTGATTTAGAATAAAGATAAATATTTCATAGCTTGAATGTTTCTTTTGCAGCTATTTCTACTACTTTTATGAATGATACTTCTCGTATTCCTATTTTATGTGGTGATAATTTCTCGGATTGGAAAGACAGTGTTCTCTTCACTTTGGGGTGTATGGACTTGGATTTGGCGCTTCGTGTGGATGCACCACCCGTCCCCACGGAATCAAGTACGCCTCAGGAAAGGTTGGACTATGAGCGGTGGGAGCGATCTAATCGCCTAAGTTTGATGCTCATTAAGTCCCGCGTGAATAAGAGTATTCGGGGTTCAATACCTGATTGCCCTCACGCAAAAGACTTTCTCAAAGCGGTTGAGGAACAATTTGTTCGCTCAGATAAGGCACAAGCCAGCACCCTAATGAAGAGACTTTCAGACAAAACTTTTGACTATTCTAAAGGAGTGCGTGAGCACATTATGAGGATGAGGGACATTGCTGCTCAGCTGAAACCCCTTAAAGTTGAGATTCCTGAGTCATTTTTAGTTCATTTGGTACTTAACTCTCTTCCTAAGGAATATGGGCCTTTCAAAATCTCCTACAACACACATAAGGAAAATTGGTCAATCAATGAACTTCTGACCATGTGTGTTCAAGAGGAAGAGAGAATGAAACATGAGAAACTTGAAAGTGCCCATTTTGTTTCTCATGCTAAAGGAAGTACCAAGAAGGGCAAACGTGTCAAGAATGTGCAGAACAAAGAAACTATGCCATTACAACATCATGGCAAACGGGTGAAATGTTTCTTCTGCAGAAAGGCTGGACATGAAAAGAAAGATTGCCTCAAGTATAAGAACTGGCTCGAAAAGAAAGGTAATCTCATATCTTGTGTATGTCATGAATCGTTTTTTGTTGATGCCCCAACTAATACTTAGTGGATTGACTCCGGTTCTACGATTCATATTGTTAATACCATGCAGGGCTTTCTGGACCTAAGGAAGCCGAAAGGAAATGAGGTTGGCATCTATTCCGGAAACCGGATGCGGTCTCAAGTCGAAGCTGTGGGGACTTTTAGATTAATTTTGAAAACTGGCTTTGTTTTAGATTTAAACAATGTTTTCTATGTTCCATCTTTTTCTAGAAACTTGATTTCTGTTTCAAAACTTGCGGATGTTGATTATGAATTTTTATTTAAGAAACCATGTTTTCGTATTTTGAAAAATAATTTTTCTGTTGGTGGTGGAACTTTAATTGATGGTTTGTACAAAATTGATCTAGACCCCACTTTCGAGCATAATTATTTAAATATGCATGCAGATATTGGTATTAAACGTAATAGGATCGATGAGAACTCCTCTACTTTATGGCACAGGAGATTAGGTCATATCTCCATTGAGCGTGTAAAGAGATTAGTGAAAGATGGAGTTTTAAAAACTCTTGATTTTACTGATTTTGGTACTTGTGTGGACTGCATAAAGGGAAAGCAGACAAACAAGACCTCTAAGGGTGCCAAAAGGAGCTCTCAGATCCTAGAGATCATACACACTGACATATGTGGACCATTTCCTACCCCATGCCTCAATGGTCAGAGATATTTTATCTCCTTCATTGACGACCATACAAGATTCATGTATCTTTATCTTCTGTTTGATAAGGCTGAAGCTTTTGATGCCTTCAAAAGCTTTAAAGCAGAAGTAGAGAAACAAAAGGACATGAAAATAAAGATTGTAAGGTCTGATAGAGGCGGGGAGTACTATGGAAGGTACACAGAAAAGGGTCAGATGCCTGGTTTGCTAAGTTCCTTGAGGAAGAGGGCATTGTTGCTCAATATACAATGCCTGGCACACCTCAACAAAATGGGTGTAGCCGAAAGGAGGAACCGAACTCTTATGGACATGGTGAGGAGCATGATTAGTAACACTAATCTTCCTTTATACTTATGGAGTGAAGCCTTGAAAACCGCAGTGTACATCTTAAACAGAGTTCCATCTAAGGCCGTTCCTAAGACACCATTTGAATTATGGAACAGATGGAAACCGAGTTTAAGTCATTTGCACATATGGGGTTGTCCTGCAGAAGTGAGAATTTACAATCCTCACATAAAGAAGTTAGATCCAAGGACAACCAGTGGGTATTTCATTGGCTATGCAGTTAACTCTAAGGGATTTAGGTTTTATTGTCCTTCACATTCCCAAAGAATAGTTGAGGCTAGAAATGCTAAGTTCTTTGAGGATTTTGATTCAAGTGGGAGTGATATTCCTCGACTGATAGAATTTGAGGAAACACGAGAGGAACCTGAGTTGCCTGTGGATACTAGAGATTTGGTCATTGTGCAAAGAAGTCAACCTGACATAATTGCACAACAACCAACTTTAGAGCAACCTGTTCATGAAGAACAAATCCCACAAGAACCTGTTCCACAAATTGAGCATGAAGATGTGGTTCTAAGGAGATCCTCAAGAACAAGAAAACCAGCTATTTCTAGCGATTATCTGGTATATCTCCAAGAGTCTGATTTTGACATTGGGCCTAAACGTGACCCAAATTCATTTTCAGAAGCCATAAATGGAGAAAAATCTGCACTTTGGTATGATTCCATGATGGAAGAGATGGAATCTATGGCTAAAAATCAAGTCTGGGATCTCGTTGAGTTACCAAAAGGGTCTAAGGCCATTGGCTGCAAATGGGTTTATAAAACCAAAAGAGACTCTTCCGGAAACGTCGAACGATATAAAGCTAGACTTGTAGCTAAAGGTTACACTCAGAAGGAAGGCATAGACTACCATGAAACCTTCTCTTCGGTTTCTAAGAAGGATTCATTGCGGATTATTATGGCTTTAGTAGCTCATTTCGATCTAGAGCTACACCAAATGGACGTTAAGACAGCATTCCTTAATGGTCATTTGGGAGAGGAGGTATACATGGTTCAACCCGAGGGTTTTCGTGACGAAAACGATCACCATTTAGTTTGCAAGCTCAGGAAATCTATTTATGGACTAAAACAGGCATCCCGCCAATGGTATTTAAAGTTTCACAATGTTATAACCTCTTTTGGTTTTATAGAAAACATTGTCGATCAATGTATATACCTTAAGGTCAGTGGGAGCAAATACATATTTTTAGTCCTATATGTAGATGATATTTTACTTGCAACTAGTGATTTGGGATTGCTACATGAGGCTAAGGAATTTCTTTCTCAGAATTTTGAGATGAAGGATTTAGGTGAAGCCTCTTATGTCATAGGCATAGAGATTCACAGAGATAGATCTAAAAGATCCTTAGGATTATCTCAGAAAGCCTACATCGAAAGAATTTTGGAAAGATTCAGGATGCATAACTGTGCATCACTTGTAGCGCCAATCGCTAAAGGAGAAAAATTGACTTTAAGTCAATGTCCACAGAATGCATTGGAACAGGGGGAGATGAAAGACATTCCATATGCATCAGCAGTAGGCAGCCTTTTATATGCACAGGTCTGCACAAGACCTGATCTTGCTTTCGTGGTGGGACTGCTAGGAAGATACCAAAGCAATCCCGGGAAAGAACATTGGAAGGCTGTGAAAAGAGTTATGAGATATCTGCAAGGCTCTAAGGACTACAGACTGACCTACGGATATACTGACCATCTGGAGCTGGTTGGATATTCGGATTCAGATTTTGCGGGATGCGTGGATTCAAGAAAATCTACTTCGGGATATATCTTTCTTCTTGCTGGAGGAGCTATATCTTGGAGAAGTACCAAACAGACCATCCTCGCAACATCTACTATGGAGGCAGAGTTCATTGCATGCTATGAAGCAACGACACAAGCAATATGGTTGAGAAACTTTGTTTCGGGTCTCAAAATTGTCGATACTATAGAGAGACCATTAAAGATCCTTTGTGATAATTCTGCTGCGGTTTTCTTCTCTAAAAACAATAAGAGTGGAAGCAGAAGTAAGCATATCGACATAAAGTACCTTCTTGTCAGAGATAAAGTTAAGGAACATGTGGTGGCCATTAAGCATATCAGTACTAAGTTAATGATTGCAGATCCCATGATGATGATGATGATTAGTGATGATGGTGATGATGATTAATGATGATGGTGATGAGAATGGGTTACTTAAAAAATCCATTTCTAGTGAGAAGTGCATTTCTCACCTCACTGGCATCTCTTCCTTTCAATGTCCTTCCAACACCATAACCAGAATCTTCATATCCCTGACCAAATGATCCTTGCTTCTTTGAGTTCTTTTTGTAAACCTTTGACTAGTCTTGAATATTAACTGGAGTTACTTCTAATGAGTTTTAGTTTCACTAAAAATGCAATTATTTGTCTTTGAATTATTCTCAAGAAGAAGAGGAAATCTCGTGAAGAAGGAATAGATGATTATAGTAAGGGTAATTTTGGAAACAAAATAATCAGTTGTTAGAGTTAACTGACTGAATTATGAAAAGGAGGCCAAATCTGAATTTACGATAAACAGATAGCCAAAAAGGAAGTTGGTCACAAAATAGGAGGCTAAAAAAGAATTAACTTTTTTTGAGTTAAATCAGAATTTTCATTCATATTTTAGGAACTAAATCAAATACATTTTACATTTGATAATATGTGTATACATCACGGACACATAAATTAAATAAGTCCGACAACTACCATCATTAAAGATATTTTGTGGTTCTAAAAGGCTTACATCGTGAATCAAACCTTTGACTTCTTGATTCTTAAAGTACATGCACACCAACTGACCAAGTAGTTGTTGGCGATTTTACATGGGATTCGGAATGGAAAATGATAAGCTTACAACATGCTTGCCTTAATTTGTAACATGTCGACTCACTCAGGTAAAAGAACTGTCCAAATCAGAGTCGAACTTTGAATTATTTCATCTTTTAAGTGAAGATGTGTGTCACAAATTAAGTCAAAACTTTTCATGCACAACAACATAAATATGAAAACGGACCAAAATAACTTTTATTCAAATAGTGTTTTCTTTCTTCTTCTTTTTCAATGGGAAGTTTTATAACCAATGCCCATATTTATTAGAGGCAATGCGATTTTCACTTATGACTTCGTCAAACAAGTTGATCAAGTATTGTTATATGCAATTCCCTTAACTCAAAATATTTTTATTTCTTCTTCCTTCTTCCTTCTTCTTCTTTAATCTTCTCTTTTTTCTAACTCTCTCCTCTCTCCAACGAAGGGTATGAGTCCCTTCGTCGATAGTCAGGTAAACCCAGACCGAGAAGGTCTAAGACCGTGAAGGTCGGGAAATTAGACCTTCTCGTCTGCAAACTAGTTCTAATAGAAAAAATTTGGGGTTCTAGACCGCCTACCAAAGGGGGTCATCTCGTTCTCCGTCGAGAGAGAAAAGGAGAAGAAGAAGATTGCTACAGTGGTCGCCGACTAACTGGTCATCGCTGGCCACATTTCCAGATGATGAAGAAGAAGGGGACATAAAGATAATTTAATTTGTACAAATGGTAAAAGAAGAAATTAAATATCAACCGTTAAATGTAATTTAGTAAAAAGAAATTGTCAATTTTAATCTTATAAAAAGGGTTAATTCTGTTTTGGCCCCAAATTTATGACCAACTCACCGTTTTGGCCTCCAAAAGTGTTTGGTTGTTCGGTTTGCCCCCAATGACCAAAGAATTCCAACTTTTTCTGAAACTATTTTTGGCGGTCAAAATGGAATTAATTCCCAAAAAAGTTTAAAACATGAAGCTACATCATCTCTTTATTTCTCCTTTACTTCACCACATCTCTCCTCCAGCTCACCTACATCTCTCCACCTCACACTCCCTTCTCCGTTGAAAAGCTTGCGAGGCAAATTTTTCAGTCGATGACCTTCAACCCTTAAAAAAATTCCTTTATCCCTATTCATCTTCCTTTTTCTTCAACTTTTCTTCTCTCTCCACTAGGATTCAGGAAACCCTAGATCTGATTTGGGTTTCCCCAAACCCTAAATTAGTTTGGGGAAACCCAAACAGAGGCTTCGTGGAGCTTTAAAAGCTTCATTATTGAAGCTTCAACAGTGAAGCTTTACGCGCTATTAAAACTTCACGCATTGTTTTGAAGTTTCAACAGTGAAGCTTGGCGCGTTGCCGAAGCTTCAAAAGTGAAGCTTCAACAGTGCTTCGAACTGAAGCTTCGTTGAAGCTTCCAATCTGATTTGAGTTTCCCTATACCAGATCTAGGGTTTGGGGAAACCCTAGTGGAGAGAGTAATATATAAGAAAAAATGAAAACGAAGAAGAAGAGATAGAGAAGGAGAAAAGAAGGAAGCAATAAGATTTAAGTTTGAAAGTCGTAGAAAAATTTGCCTAGTCTGCGACTTTCGTCAGAGAAGATGATGAGGTGACGAGAGAGATGAAATGGAGGAGATAGGTGATGAAATGGAGGAAAAAGGGAGAAATGAAGTGGCTTTAATGTTTTTAAAAAATTTGGGAATTAATTCCATGGCTGAATAGTTAAAGCGCCCAACTCATAATTGGACGGGATAGCCTGAATTTGGTGGATCCACCGCCCCATTTTGGCCCCAAGGGTACTTTCGAAATAAATTTATATTTTTTGCTCTTGTGGGGCAAATCTAACTGCATGACAGTTATGGGGTATTGTGAATTAGTCACAAATTGGGGGCCAAAAAATAATTAACCCTTTAAAATCAAGCTGCTAAAAATAAAGCTGTCATATATTTGGGCGGAAAAGAGATTAACTCTTTGTTACTTGTTGTTGGCGTCTTGTCACAACAACAAAAAAATTGAGAGATTCATGTGTAAATGGGGGAGCCTATATAACGACGAGGCATAACCCATGTCTGGTGGTTATGCTTATCCCTGTTATCAAGTTTATGTAATTCTTTATTTTCTTCTATTCAATTTCCCCTCTTTAAGATTCTTTAAAGAAAGTTTTAAGTATTGTTGTCTTCGTATATAAATTTTGTTAATTTGTATTTTTCTGTGATCAAAGATTCCAGTGATTATTAGTGATTGTTTTGGGTGCTCTGGATGTTTGCATTTGCCCGTCAAGGAATAAATTTTCTCTCTGTAGACCCCTATCTCTTTCTTTACTAATGAAGATCAAAATATAATTCAACACGAAAGTTCTAGGGCTTCCAGATCCAGACGAAGGTTGCTTCGCCTAGATCTGGAAACCCTATATCGATCCGGATGAAGCAACCTCGTCAGGAAAATCGGACGAGGGTTCCGACATAGGGGTCCTCCCTTCGCCGGAACTTAGAGAGACTATAAATAGAAGTATAGAGAAAGAAAAGAGAAATAAAGAGAGAGAGGGAGATACGATAGAAGGAAGAGTAGAAAAGAAGAAGAAAAAGGTGATGACTGACGGGTGAAGTTGGTGTTGAAGGTGTCGCTTGATTGATGGTTAAAATGTCGGCGAAATTGTTGTTTGTGGGAAGGGAAGATGGAGGAAGAAGAAAAAAAAAACAGACACACACACACATTAAAAGAGAGTAGTGATTGGAGGAAACGAAAAGTTTAGTTTTCATCCAAACTTTGTACCCTGAAAATTTTTATATTTTAGCAATGGCCAGCGCTTTGGGGAAAGCTAAATAGTTTCCGGGGTGTGAAGACTTGGTCAAAAATTGGTCAATTTTGTTTGACAATTTTATTTAAGGAGAAAGCAAAATAGCTTCTCCACCTTAGCTCTCTCTCTCTCCACCTCACTTCTCTCTCTCCACCTCACTTCTCTCTCTCCACCTCATCTTCTCTCTCCCTACCATTCTCTCTCTCTCTCTCTTCTCCGATTAGGTCGCCGGCCGAAAATTTTTCCGGGCGGCGACCATGAAAAAAAAAATTCACTCACTCTTTCTCTCTCTAGAAACTCCGGCGAAGGGAAACCCCTTCGCCGGAGTTTCTAGAGAGAGAGTGAAATTTTTTTTTTTTTTCATAGTCGTCGGCCGGAAAATTTTCCGGTCGGTGACCTGTCGGAGAAGACAGAGAGAGGTGAGGTGGATAGAGAGTGAGGTGAGGTGGATAGAGAGTGAGGTGAGGTGGATAGAGAGTGAGGTGAGGTGGAGTGTTCTTTTTTTATTTCCCCGAATTTTTTTTTAAAATTCTATATATTTCCTTTAGAATTTCACACCCCGAAAACTATTTAGCTTTTCCCAAAGCGCTGGCGCAAAACACGATTGGATAACATGGGACCCTTTTGAACTTCCCTCATTTTCCTACCTTTTTTTCTTTTTTGTTCAAGACTTGTTTTCTCACCTTTTTTTTTTTTTGTTGAAAGGACTCGTTTTCTCACCTAGTAGACATGTTTTAACATGACAAGAAACTTTGGTCACGCATTCCTCAGCTCAATTAGCATCACCTCTGGTCATCTTTATCTAATTTCTCACGATATCTCATTTGAGGATATCTCCATAATATTTTCTTTTTCTTACATAATAATTTATCTCATCTTGAAATATCTAATTTCTCACGAGATATATACGGCACGCACGTATGAGATTCTCGTGTTAAGTAATTAACCTACAAATCGTTGTCTGCCACCCACCCAAGCAACATTAAAACCATTAGATATAAAATGAGTGGGCATTACTTTCACATCCCTATCCAATGTTATAATAATGTCAAAGCACCACAAGGTCCTCTAGTTCTCTTATCTTGTGCACCCTTCAAAAATATGGAAAGGAAATTTAAGTAACTAACATTTTTCTTTGCAAAAAAAAAAAAAAAATACTTACACTTTTTGTTGAAAATCTTAAGTACTAACTTTGCTCCAATGAGTTTTGACAAAAGATTTAGGTAATTTTGTGCTTTTAACAACTCCGGGATAGAGTTGTCGAAGTTGATTTCTATACTTTAGGTTTCAGATTTAAAACATGGATATTTTATTATTTTTCTGAAAAAATATTTAACAAATATTAGTTTGACGTAGAGTTTGTGTTTTCCTCTACTGAATCTTTTTATGCAATTTATAGCTACAAATAAAATATAGATCTTTTGTTTTTCTATGGCATGTTAAGGTTTTCAATCTCTTAAACTTCATAGTAGTTACGAAGATTTGTTGTTACAGTTAATGAACTCTTAATTCTTGGAAGGGTTGTATTAAAACTGAACTGTAACAACTAACAACACACATTCCTTTAAAGTTAAAAGAACTGTTGCGATGCGTAATTATTTTGGTAAAAAAAATAGATCTAATAGACCAATCATTATATTTTAATAACTACATGGACAAAACAAAAAAATTCTAAAAATAAGAAACTATAGGTGACAAGTTATTAACTAGAAAGTACTTTGTTTACCGACACGGATACTGGGGATGTCTATAGAATGAAAATATAAATCGACCACCTATACGTTACATGTTAGCAGGCCAAAAATAAGCAGCACTGACATTGTGTCTTAGTTGTATCCTCTGTATCTAACTCCAAAAGTGATATAGAGTGAATGATTTTATCAAAAGAATACAAAGCCAAGGCTTTTATGAGTTCAAATATAGTGACCCCCCTAGACATGAAAACATGAGTTTGGAGGTATTAGTTTCCTAAAAATCAAGGTGTTTAAGTGGGAATTTAGGGTGCGCCATCCTTCACATTCTGATTCTCAATTTGGCATTGACAGAGGCTCCAATAGCTTAGCACTTCGATGGAGCCAACAACTGGTAGCCAGTTGGTAAGTGCATCTACTCCGCAATGCCGAGGTCTCTAGTTCGATCTATGGTAATGCAAATCCATGAATATACTTGGGTATAAATAAAGTAGTTTCTGTTGATTTTAAGTCATTTAATTCGTCGGACTGTAAATGCCAAAAACACCTCCCTCGAACAAACATGAGAAGGAGTTTGTAAGGGAAAGAGGCACCTTTAACACTAACGGGAAACGCCTTTAATACTAACTAGAGGTGCCTTTAATACTTCCCAATCTAAATTCCTCATTTTGGAAGCCATCCTTACCTATGTATTTTTGTATAATTTTCATATAAATCTATCATGTATGAATCTATAAATATTGTACAGTCCCAATGACCAATAAAAATGGTTTCCAATGTCTTCCAATCGTCAATATACACATATTTTATAATAATTTAAAAACCCAATTGTCATGTTTTAACAACTATGTCGCCGAAAATATCAGACAATCAGAAACTATGAGAGAAAAGTAGTCCTCAATTAGAAAGTTCTGCGATATGAATACTAGAACTGTCTATAAGATGATTTTTTTTCAAAAATCTATCAACCACGAATCTATAAATAATGTATAGGTAAGGACCACTAAAAATCGTTTCCATGGACATAATATGTAAAGGCATAGTTGTCAATAGAGTATGAGAAAAATAAAAAGAAAAGAAAAGGTCAAAATAGCCTTCTCCTGTTTGAGTTTGAGATATTTTCTCTTATCCCTTTACTTTAGTAACAAGCTATAAAGACTTGGGACGAGAAAAGACCCGTCCCTATTATCATGTCTTAATCTTCTATTTTCTTAATCCCCAAAGGATTTTGATAACTTTAGGTAAGAATAGGTATCTTTCACATGTACTAAATATAATATTTTAGGCTATAGAATTTCATATAATCCTACTACCATTTAGTTGTCATCAATCCAAACAAAGTATGTAATTTGTCTTTGACTGAAAAGACTTTTTTGATAAAGAATAGCTATTACAGCACGTTTCCAATTATAATAGTCATACAACATAATTTTGGTGCTTCTAGTTGTATATGACCAATTTTATAAAAACACATAAATCGATTCAACATAATGATAAAGCGGAATTTCTTTATGCCCATACTTCCATTATCACCACCAGAACAACATAAGTAGGTGAAATCATAGCAATAGCAGAAGGTATCAAATGGGCGATTACCCACATAGTCAACTTCCTTCGCATCGAAAGTGACAATCGAATGATCATTAGTCACCTGAATCGCTCCAACCATCAAATCCACTGGCAAACTCAAGCGCATGTCCCAAGAATCAAGAATATGTTAAAGCTTTTTCAAGGAGTTATATTCACCCATCTTCTGCGTAAAGACAATGTAATAGCTGATACTCTTGCCAAATGGACTAGAAATTCTAATAGTATTTTTTTTTGATGAAATAGAAATTCTAATAGTATTAGTAGTTGGGAAGATGTTCCCTATTTTATTCGACATAAGTATTGTAATAACTTTTTTGTTGGTTAATATTATTTCCTTTGTAACAAAAAAAAAGGATTCAACATAAATTCTTTTTGGAGTTCTTTGAGTTTTTGAGTGGGTTGTGATCGAAGTTCGACCATGGCCACAAAATTAGTCAAGCTCGTATGGATCAAAGTTCCCCATATGGGATTTCAAATTTAAGTGAATAAACGAAATAGTGTGCGAAGTAAATTTCTTAAAAATTTGTTTTACGCTTTATCTTTAGCTCTCATATGACTCCTGATTGACACCAACCTGATTGACACTTAAAATTCATAAATCATCTTTATATAAATAATTTCTTTTGACATTGGACTCCAAGAGTTATTACATTTCAATTACATTGATACATCATGAATATATATATATATATATATATATATATATATATATATATATATATATATATATATATATATGCAATACATCATGAATTTGGATAAGTATTATAACCGCCAATCAAGACATCTTGGGCCCTAAAGGTCATATAAAGATCCGAGGTCATCTAGGGGGCATTAAAGGCCGTCTACTTCTACTTTTACTTTATTTATTGCTTAAATTACATGGGATAAATCTTGATGGTAAACTGCTTCCGCCGAGACTCGAATCCACGACTTCATGGGCTTAAGAGGGAGTGTCCAACAACTTCATCAAAGGGTGGTCGACCTTTTATAAATCTCTTGTAACCACTTTGAGAACATTATAAATTTCAGATTAGCAAAATGAAGAGCAAAATTACAAGATCGAAATGCTAATGCATTTGATAGGGAAAATGTTTTGGTTTGATTCATCCTTTGAAATGAAATATGGTGCATGGTTACTATGATTATCTTTTACTTAATTATAAGTGTTAACAATATTGAACTTAGTCAACACTTGATTGCCCAAGTGGTTCAAAGTGTTGACATAAATTCCAAAACTCTGGAAGTCGTAGGTTGGATTCCTGAAAAAGTGGAATCTATAAGTATTGAATTTCGGTTATAAAGATATAAATAGTGTAATAAGCTTGTCGAGCTTAAGAAGACATGGATATAGAGAACTAAAATTGGGAGCAAGACAGTTTTTAAAAGGTAGGATGTTTAGTAAGACGCCAAAAAAAATCTGCATTTACTTGAGGACTAAAATAAGTAGTAGGTCACATCACAATCTAAATTAGTAGGAATTGGCCTTTTTTTTATAAGTTTCCTTTGTGTATCAAAGATGAATTATTAGCAGCAATAAACAATAGAGTACTAGGTCAAACACTTTTTTTTTTTTTTGAGGAAGTAGGTCAGACACTTGGTTGGGTTGATAGTGCTGACATAAACTCCAAGATCCTAGAGGTCTCAAGTTCGATTCGTAAATGAGGTGGAATCTATGGTTATTGAACTTGGGTTATTAAAGGTATAAATAATGTAATAAATTGTCGGGCTTTAGGCCTTTATCATGTTATTGGATTTTAAGCTTCTTTCGTTATTGGTTTAACTTAAGCGATTATTATACTTATCACATCTTCATGATGTATTAATGCCTTGTAACGACTAATGTAGATCGTAGTCGATTTCTCAAAAAAGGAAAGAATATAGTAGTAGAATGTTAATGCAAAAAAATAGTAGAATGTTTTTATTTTAGAGCAGTGCCTGAAAGAACTTGTATAACAAAATAAGTAACCACTACTTTTGGCAGTGGTCTTGAGGCATAAAGAATAATCTCCGGGGAATAAATTCTCTAGAGAATCCATGTCTTTTTTTACATTTTTGGGGGGATATTATTTCTTAACCAAAAAATTACCCCTAATTTTCATCTTCCCTGTCACCTTCACCTCCACAACTTCCCACCACCACCATTGCCACCCTTTTCTTTCTTCTTTTCTCCTCTCTCACTCACTTTTACCCTCTTTTTCGGTCTCCCCTCCCCCCTTCTTCTCTCAATGTTTTTATGTCTTTCGATCTCTCACTGTTTCTCTTTCAATCTCTCATTGTTTCTCGATCGACCTCTCATTGTTTATCTCTTTCTCTTTCAATCTCTCTCTGACAGACACTGTTCCAACGAAGGGAAGTGTTCCCTTCGTCGAAACCAGGCCTCGAGGAGGGTTTCTGGCAAAACCTTTGAAGGATTTCATAGCCGCACAACGTTTCGTGGCCCTGACCATTTCGTGTCCACGTGCCCACAAACTCTGTGATCTCCACAGAGATATCTATCCAGACCAGAATTGAGAGAAGGGGGGAGATAGAGACTGCGAGAAAAAGAGATAAAGACTATGAGAGAGAGAAAGAAAAATTAATCTACAAAGAGATATGTCTACATCGAGAGAGGTGAAAATGATCTACAATGAAAGAGATGGAGATCTAGAGTGAGAACGGCAGAGAGATAGTGAACGAGATAGTGAGAGAGAGAGAGAGAGTGTGTGTGTGTGAGTGTGAGAGAGAGGGAGAGAAAAAATGTGTGTGAGAGAGTGTAAGTAAGAGAACGAGAGAGAGAGAGAGAGAGAAGATGAACATTAGTGGACAATGTTTGATCATGTCAATTTTTGGATGAAAAGAAGAATATGCCCTCTAAATCAATGTTTATTGACTAATTCTTTATGTATGGAGATTTTCTTTATTTCCCAAAGCCGCGACTTTATTTTTATATCGTGGTAGTACCTTCTTTGTCATTTGAAAGTAAATCATTGTTCCCTATAATGTCAAATTTAATTGCTATAACAGTACAATCATTTTCCATTACAACATGAGTAGCCACTTGTAGTCGTTTTTAAACGGTAAGAACAAAAAATCTGGACCGTGCAATGGTCGTTTTAACTTTTTACCTTGTGGCGTCTTCCTCATTTATATTTGGGATATTTTATAGATAATTTTTCTTTTTTATTGTTAAAGACGATGTATTTTTTTGGAGAGATGCTAGAATCACAAAAGATTTTGACAAAAAAAAGTTTCCAGCTGATGTGTCGGTTGTGATTTTCATCTCTCAACGGCCTAGATTTGGTCAAAGTTTGAAACCACACCTGCCACATCAGCTGGGAACCTTTTTTTGTCAAAATCTTTTGTAACTTTATCATTTCCCTTTTGCAAGTTATTCTCACATCTATTTCGTCAACCACCTATGTATTCATGAGAAGAAAAATGTTATAAATTACATTATAATGCATAAATGACTTTTCTCGTGCAAATATCCATAAAGTTTTCAGTAAAACATTTGTTCACTTTTATATTTTGGTGGGCGCTTTAGAACATAAAGAAAAGCCTTTGTGGCGTAAAGACTACTTAGTCCATCAAGAGTGACTTACGAGACATATTTATTTTTTAGTCCAACAATTCACTAAGTTGTCTCTTGCTCCCTAACTTTCAACTTCATTTCAACCTCACAGCTTCACACAACCACAATTTCCGCCCACCACCATCACCCCAACTTCTTCCCCAAAAATTGGTGATTGTTCGCAAAGGTGGATACCGGGGGAGCAAGAGTCAGAGGACTTTTTGCCCAAATATTTCCCAAGAAATCTTTTAGATAGAATAACGCCGGAAGAAATTCTAAGTAAGCTTATATTTCTCTCTGAATTTTTGCTTATTTTCTCTTTATGATAATCTACTTCGTATTCAAGTAGGAAGTCAGATGACTAGATGAGCATGACGAAAATGAGTTGGTCGATGACTTGTTGTAGCACGGATGATTATTTCAGAGCCGAAACGAAGTAGGCTCTGTGCCCCAACTACGTACCCCGATACAAGAAGAGTGATCCTCTAACCCGAAGGCTAACAGTCTCTGTGCAACATTATGATCAGTCATTGAGCCCTGATAATTAACAAATGTGTCATCCTGCCCTTTATACTTCAACTGGCGATTATGGTGACAACTGACCTAGATTTAACTTTATGCTAATCTAGGCAAAGTTTTAGACCCGAATGGGGGAAATATATTTTCTAATTTTGGTTTGGTTGTTTTTTTTTTTTTTTGTTGAATAGTGCATTAGATTACTCAAACTAAAAAACTATTACAATAATGTTTATATAAAAAGAAAGGTACATTCTTCCAAGTTTGACGCTTGATCTTCTTCCTGGCTTATTTCGCCAGCTGGTCAGCTTGAGAGTTGAGGCTCCTATTGGCATACTTGTAAATGACACTTTCAAAATAATTCCCTATATCCTGAATTTTATAGATATAAGCTGTTGACTGCCACTGGATTCTGTGCGTGTTATTTTGGAGGTGCTTTATAAGATTGTAGTTATCACTTTCGATGACAATGTTTTTGTATTCATTGTTCTTTGCCCAAGTTAATCCTCTAAGAATAGCAATTGCTTCGCTTTCTTCACTGGTTCTGGCTCTGTAGAAATCTGCTTCTGCTTGTATAAATTTTGCGAAATTTTGGTTTGGTTGTTGCTTTGGGTTTTTTTTTTGTTGAAAGGTAATACATTAATATAAAAAGAGTATTACAACAAACTACGAAGAAAATTAAAATTACAGTACATAAAATAGTAAAACACCTACGTAAATATAAATGGGTGTGTAGCCATTGTTAGTCCTTCTAGGGCTATGACACTAAACCAGGAGGGACACGACCCCCTGACCCTTTATATTTCTCCCACCACCATTTAAATATGGATTTAACTTTTTTCCATTTAAGTATAATGGCCCCCTTTTATTCCAACCGGACCGCAATACAAAGTCTAGCCTGAACCAACTTAATTTTTTACCAAACCAATGAGTCAATGCGAAATTTTCGGTAGATTTAAATTTTCCCTACTATTTTTGTTGAGATAATTTTCCCTACTAAAGTGTATTAAGCTTGTGCTAACTCTTCACGTTTCTACTCTGACAGTGGACCGATCTTTCTCATCTATACACACAATTAAAACAAGGCTAAGCAACAAGATGAATGACTATTTTCTCTCAAATTATTTGATTTCGTACACTGAAAAGAAAATTACTCAGAAGTTTAACATATAATACATCGCTGATGACTTTAGAGATTCGAAGGAGCGACGGGTTCTATTTTGATACATTAAATAAATAAAAAAATATTCGGCGTAGTAGTCTGATGTCATTTTTTTTTCATATTTGTGTTCCTCAAACTTTATGACTTAATTGATATTCTTAAGTGGCAATTTGAATAGAATTTCTATATAAAAATTTTAAATTTATTTATGACTAGCCCCCCACTAATTTTTTTTTTTGTTTCGTCCCTGGTACGATCAACAGGTATTGGAATTTGCATGTTATTTTCAAGGTCGATATTATCATTTGCAGGACTTCGTAAATTATTTGGTCAAGAAGTGGTGGTGATGTTGGTCGGAAGTTGTGGGGTTGAAGCGAAGTGAAGTTAAAGATTACGGGATCAATTTTCGGGTCAAGAAGTGTTGGTGACTAAAATAAATATGTCACCTCCTAAGTTAATCTTAATTGACCAAGTCCTTACATCCGAAGTTTTTTCTTCCTGGTCCAAAGTCACAACCTATATTTATTATATCATATATTGTGAAGATTCCTAGATATCATGATTTTACATAAAATGTCTTCAACTTATCATAAAAGCATAAAATGTCTTATAAACTAGGAGACATGAAGTAATTCGAAGTAACATAATAATTATTTATTTTACTTATCAAAATAATAAAATAATGTAATTTTCTTCGAACATTATTCAACAAAAAGAAAAAAAAATTCTTCAAACATGGATTATGTGTTCATTCGGTATTTTAGAGAAGCACACGACTATCTCGATTAGAGTCAATGTGCCATTGGTACAAACTACAAAGGACACCCACCATTCTATCATCATTTGACTTGGTCTGCTAAACAAACAAATCCTTAGCATTCTCCTACTTTCCAGGGCAGTGGTGCTCCTCCCTTTTCAAGTGAAAGTCGGTTACAAACATAACAATTAAGAAAGGAGTACAGCTAACTAAGGAGGTCGTTAACCTTTTGAATATAAACTGGAAAAAATAAAAAATTGGCATAATCTCAAATTGAAAGTGACAAGCTATCCTCAAACCACTTTCATTTTCTCTCGAGATTATCTCTTTTCATTTGGGCATATACTCACTCACGAGATTATCTATTCTCATTTGAACATATACTCACGAGATTATCTCAACTTTATGATTTTCCGTGACAAACATTGTTCTCCCTTAAAAAAAAAAAAAAAAAAACTTTCACTTTTAGAGGTCAACAACCTTTGGTGGGAGTGATAAGAGGTATAATCTTCCGTGACAACCATTCTTCTCTCTAAGTATCTCGTCCCTGCGCGTCAACAACCTTTGGTTGGAGTGATAAGAGGTATAATCTTCCACTTTAGAGGTCAAGGATTCCGGACACACGCTGAACAATTAAAAAAAAACTCGTCCCTGCACTAAAAAGTTTAATTTTCGCATATACTTTACTAGGTAATTACTAAGTCGTTGATCCATCGTTAAGATGTGATAAACACAATATTGGCTCTATGAGATCAAACTTGCCACCTCGACATTGCGGAATGTGTTCATCCAAGGTCGTGTGTTGGTGGCGCGCGGACAGGGTGTTCGCACCGAACCCCCAACAACAAGGGGCCCACTACTAATTTTAGAAAGAAAATAACGGTTATATATTTTATACCCAGCAACTTCCAATCTTGTTTCTTTTGTTGAATAACGATCTATGCTAGTCATTACATGACATTAGTACATCATCAATATGTGATAAGAGCATCTCCAATGCAACACTCAATTTACAAAACTCGATTTGACACATAGGATTACTTGAGTTTTTGACAAAAAACACTCTCCAATGCAACACTCAACTAGAGTCTCAATGTGATGTGGCAACAATAAATATTGAGATACTCAAAAGAAAACTCAATTGTTGAGTTTTCTTTTGAGTATCTCAACATTTATTGTTGTATGTCAATTGGTCCACACCAACATTTTATATAATAAAATAAGAACCAAAAGTAAATCTAAAGTAAATGTTGAGTTTTTTTGAGTGTTGCATTGGAGATGAATTTTGTATTGAGTATCTCAATAATGCAACCTAGGAAAGAGAAACTCAACTCATACTTGACACATTGGATTAATTGAGTTTTTGTTGAGTATTGCATTGGAGATGCTCTAAGCTCGATAACCACCTAAGTTAAACCACGAATTAAAAGGGCACAAAGTCCAACAACATTATCAAAGAGCCCAAAATGCAAAAACTTTTATTTATGTATATAATAATCCAAATTCAGCTAACATAGATTCCACCTCTTTGTGAGAACCGAACCACTTGGGCTACCAAGTGTTGACTCGAATCACGTTGTTTAATTATATACTTTTGCTGACTTTCTGTTCTCTGGGACCAGCTTCATGAGATTGATAAGACAAAGACAGTTGTCAAATAAATCTTGGCTTCTGCTCCATTATGTTAATGTGTAAATGAAAATCGTTATATTAAAGATACCATACTCAAAATCATAGTTAGAATCTAAATTACAAGTTTATATATATGTACGAGAGAAATTTAGTTTCTAACGCTTTAAGATAGCCCTTGATTCTATGAAAATTTAATATTTCATCATTAATATATTCGTTGTGGTTATAAATTTATAATCCAAAATAGAATAAACAGATCGTTACTCATCAGTAGTTGTAGGTTTGTTTCCTTGGACTAGATTTTATTGAGCTGATTTTGTTAGTAATAAGAAATCAAGTCCACTGATTTCGAACCAAAAGATAGGAGTTTATCTTTGAGAAAATATGCTTTTAACAATTTTTTAGAATTAGAGAGTACTTTTAATTAAAACTAGCTTTTAACAAGAACACGAGGCACCTTTAAAACTTCTCTATCAATGACATTCTATTGCTAGAGTTTCCTTTTGAGATATCTATTTGTCCAACACATCAATATTTGAGTGGGTGCGTTGCGTCTATAGACTTCTCCCAAAACTGCTTTTGGGGACGCACTCTGTTTGTCTCAACACGCGCCCGTCTTCTTTTCTTCTTTGTTATTGCTTATTTCTTTCTTGTTTCTCTCTGAATTTTCAAACTTAAATTTGGAAATCAATAAAAATATTAAAGGAAAGAAGATTAAACTCCCGATTAAAAAATTCGATGTTAAAGGAAACAAAAAGTTCTTTATGATTTTTTAAAGGAAATAAAAAATCCTTTGTTATAAGAAATCAAAAGAAAGAAGTTTAAACTTCGATATGTAAGGAAATTAAGAAAAAAAATCAATATTAAAGGAAAGAAGATTAAACTCTTGATTGAAAAATCCGAAGTTAAAGGAAATAAGAAATCCTTCATGATTTGTTAAAGGAAGTTAAAGGAAATAAGACTAAACATCAATGTTAAAGGAAATAAAAAAAAATTGATTATAAAGGAAAGGAGAATAAACTTCCGATTACATAAACCAATGTTAAAGGAAATAAAAATCTTTTTATGATTTGTTAAAGAAAATCAAAGGAAATAAGATTAAACTTCAATATTGGAGGAAATCAAGAAATCTGATATTAAAGGAAAAAAATATTAAACTTTCGATTAAAAGATCAAACATCTTTCTCTCTATATGATGTTAAAAGAAATAAAATATCTGATATTTCTTCTCTTGATTTTTCGTCTTTTAGGGTCTGTAGACGACAGTCGTGTAGAATCTTGATTTTTCAATTGTTAAGGTTTTCAAAGATAGAACTTGAGGAGGAGACCCTTGGGCTGACCCAGTCCGAAGTCATGCTTTGGGTCGCCGAATTGTTAGACCGCCTGGGGAGCTTACAGTTGTTGGGAATCGACCACGGTCAAACACTCTTGGGGAGCCCCCATAGCAATTTTGGGATTCGTCTTTAAGAAAACAAAACCTTATATTTAAAAATAACTAATTATTTTATTTACAAAAATAACTATACCATATAAATAAATAAATAAAACAATAATTAAACAAAACCTAAAGTTTAGAGTGTCGCAATGGAGACACAAAAGAATGAGAATCTCAATTGTTAATTTAGAATTATTCAAAACTTTTTCAAACTTTAAGTTTGAAAATTTAATCTCTCTAGTAATCACCGAAAAAGCACAAAATTTTGGAGAAGAAGATGAAGAAACACTTGGAATGAGTTTAGGGTTTAGATCCTTGAACGATTTAGTTTAAGTTTATAAAAGTTTCTTCTAAATTATTTTATGGGATCTTCTAAAATTTTAATTTTTTCAACACCGAATATTAAGTGGAAGCCCTACAGCAACAAATAGAAATAAAAGAGTCAATCTTTGTTGACCAATTTTGTAGAAAATTTTTATTCTCCAGTTAAGTATTTTTCTTTATTCCCAAAACCGTGACCATGTTTAATGCTTTCAAAAACATAATTTTTCTTTGACACGTGTTAAAAAAATCACTTTCTAAATCATTCAAAACTTACAAAAATGGCCAGCGTATTGGGGAAAGCTAAATAGTTTCCGGGGTGTGAAATTTTAAAGAGAATATGTAAAATTTTGAAAATTTTATGGGAAAATATATTTTATGAGGAAATTGTCCACCTCACCTCTCTCTCTCACCTCTCGCCACCACACATGTCTTTCCACCTCATCTCTCTCTCCACCTCATCTCTTTCTTCTCCGACGAAGGTCGCGGATCGAAAAAATTCCGGCCGGCGACCTTCAGCATAGGTTTTTTTTCTTAAACTCTTCTCTTTCTCTCTCTAAAAACCAGACCTTGAAGGTCTGGTTTGAAACCAGACCGAAATCTATTTTCATCAACCAGAACTCGGTCTGGTTTGAAACCAGACCAGATCTGGTTTGAAACCAGACCAGATCTGGTTACAAACCAGACCTTGAATCTGGTTTCTCCGGCGAAGGGGTTCCCTTCGCCGGAGTTTCTAGAGAGAGAGAGTGATTTTTTTTTCATGGTCGCCGACCGGAAATTTTTTCGGCCGGCGACCTTGTCGGAGAGGAGAGAGAGGTGAGGTGGAGAGAGAGTGAGGTGAGGTGGAGGGAGAGTGAGGTGGAGGTTTTTATTTCCCTCTAACAACTTACAAAATAAAATTGTCAAACAAAATTGACCAATTTTTGACCAAGTCTTCACACTCCGGAAACTATTTAGCTTTCCCCAAAACGTTGGCCTACAAAAATAGGTGTAAGAAAGAACATGCGAAAAAAACATCTAAACCATAAGTAGTTCAAATGGTATGTTCAAGTAAATTATATTTTTTTACTCCAATTTCTTGTATTATTGTACTAGTAGGAAATAGAAGGAGCTCTCGTTTTGCTTTGTTGTACCCATTTTTCTGTTGTATTTTAATTTTTTGAAGATGATAAAAATATTTTCGGTTAATACGCCAGACATGTTAAATATATCTTGGAAATAATGACGGTCTTTTATAAAACTTGACAATGGTCTTCTTTACGCTTTTTGTTGTTTTTGGTATCTTGCGACATCCTCATTTTTGTTTATTTTGAATGACAGTTCATAAATTCTTAAATCAAGATCTCATTAATAGATATTAAATATTTGTAATCGCGATTCACCTGCTTTGTTATAATTGAAGGATTCTTATGATAAAATATTCTTTCTGTATATAAGAACGAAGTACAATCTGTCTGAAAAGTTAAACGTTAAGGTGTTAAAAACGAAAAAAAATCAATGACACATACTAGAAAATCACTTTATTTAATTACTTGAAACTTCATAAAAATGCGCGTAAAAAGCTAACATCTAAAAAAATTTTGGACGAAAAACATCTAAAAGTGAAATAATTTATTAAACAATTCTCTTGTTGACCAGTTTAAGTCTGAGGGAGCAAAATATCATTACCCCATTTTTGCAGGCCCGTGCATGGGCCAGTGCGGCTGCTGGGCGCCCGCACTGCCCCCCCCACTACAAGTGCCCATTTCTTGTAACACATTAGAATTGCCGTTATGTAAACCCGATAGCAAACAATAACACAATATACCAATCAGCCCGAGTGGGAGGCTTCCAAAGCTTCCACCGCGGAGACACAAATTCGAATCCCTCTCCACACAAATCTTTTGGTTTTTTTTTCACACTTTGTAGGTTGAGGGTAAAAGTGTTAAATATACCTTTAATTCTACTCTATTATACTTTTTCTTTACTGTATTGTTAAACTTGAAGTGTTTTTAAAAATGAAAATTTAATTGTAAGAGGTATAATCTTTCACCTCAGAGGTCAAGGGTTAGACACACGCTGAACAATTAAAAAAAAGATAAAGTATTATTTTTCAATTATTTTAAACTAGCCATGCTCACTAAAAGTCTCTAATCTGCTCCTGGTCATATTTGATAAGTAGCGAACAATCTATATTGTTTATATTAAGATCTAACATTTCATAAAACCTTAATATTTCATTAGAAGAAACAAAAAAATGGGTTTAAGTTATCGTGGATTTTAGACTAGATTTTTTTTATAAAATGAAATTTTAAAATGGAAAAATTTTCTTACGACTGTTTTTGTCAAAATACATTTGGATTCATCTATACTATGCACTAACATATTACCTTGCATTTTTTTATAATTTTCATTTGTAATTTTTTATTATACAAAAGGCCCACAAAAAAATTCGCACAGGGCCTCTGAATTCTCAGGCACGGCCCTGCATTTTTGTTCTGGGTATCTTGCGGCATCCTCATTTTTGTTTATTTTGAATGACAGTTCATAAATTCTTGATCAAGATCTCATAAATAGATATTTGATATGAGTAATCGCGATTTACCCGCTTTATCATTATTTAAGGATTATTATGATAAGATATTCTTTCTGTATATAAGAACGAAGTACAAATTTTTTTTTGTTGAACAAATAGTTTGAAAAGTCAAACGTTAACGTGTTAAAAACGAAAAAAATTAATCACACATATCTCTTTATTTAATAACTTGAAACTTCATAAAAATGGGTGTACGAAAATAACATCTAAATAATAATTTTCGTACGAAAAACATCTAAAAGTGAAATAATTTAAACAGTTCTTTAGTTGATTAGCTAAAGTATGAGGGAGCAAAATATCATTACCCCGTAATAACATCAATTTAACTAGTGACACACCTTGTAATTTATAACCTAAACTAGGCTCCAAAAGTAAACTTAAGAAGATAAGAACTCCATTTTTTAACTTTTTCTTAAACGATACGATAAATTTAACGATAATTTCATTTTCTCTTGAATTTCTCACTCTCCTTTATGAAGATCAAGACAACTGTCCTCTAGGGATTCCGCGTCGATAAAGTCGACTCAACTCAGTCTGCTCATGTGGGACCCACCTCAAACTGTGCTTATCAAAATTGCTTATCCCTAATTGATAAGTGAATTTCAATATTAATGATAAGTAAACTAACTTATCATTGGTCCTGTCGCCTCTTCCTATCACCTCTTCTTATAAATCCAATCTCTTCTTCCTTCACTCGCAGCATATTTTTCTTCTTCTTCTTCTCTCGAAAAGAGGAAGAGAAAGTTAGAGAGAGAAAATCTAGAGAGAGAGAGAGAGAGAGAGAAAGTTGGAGTTTTTGATCTCTTCTTCTTCTCCTGTTTTTTCTGCTCGATCGATTTGGGTTTTAAGAGGTTAGTTCTTCACTACCCACTCTCAATCTCTGCAGAAATGTTTGAAAGTTTCTGCTTTTTTTTACTTTATTATCTTCATCTCGCTTTTCTAGAAATCTTCATTTTTTTTTTCATTTTTAGTTATTTATTTCTTATTTTGTTTGATTATGTGTTTGGTTTAAGTTGTTTTGGTATTTTTGATTGTTGAAAGCCCTAATTTTTATGGTTTAGTTTCATGGGTTTTTGGTTTTGTTCTTGCCTGATTTTCAATTTTATGTTGTGATCTTCATGGGAATTTTAGGGGTTTTTGTTTGTTACAGAGATTTGAGTTGAACCCTTGTTTTTTTTGTCTCATTTTTGAACAATTTGTGCTTATATTTATCAGAGAGATCGTTAAATAAGATTGTTATTATGTTTTATGCTGAAGATCTACTCTTATTTTGTTTCATTTGAAGGTTTAGAGAGATAGAGACGTTGTGACCATGTCATCTCTCAGTAGAGAGCTTGTTTTCCTGATCTTACAGTTCCTTGATGAGGAGAAGTTTAAAGAGACTGTTCACAGGTAAGGAACTTACTAAAATTGTTGTGGGGAGGTTTTATTTTTTGTTGTTTTTGTTTCTTCAAAATGATTTTTGTGATCTTACTTGTCAACCCTATTATTAGACTTGAGCAAGAGTCAGGATTCTTCTTCAATATGAAGTACTTTGAAGATGAAGTTCACAATGGTAATTGGGATGAGGTTGAAAGATACCTATCCGGTTTTACAAAAGTTGACGACAATCGCTATTCAATGAAGATATTCTTTGAAATCAGGAAACAAAAGTATCTAGAGGCATTGGATAAGTAAGTCATTTTCCATTTTTGTCTTGTCAATTTTTGATTTTTGATTTTTCTTTCTACATTTCTCTTAATGCGAGTTTGATTTTGTAGGCATGATCGGACTAAGGGTGTCGATATTTTGGTTAAGGATCTCAAAGTGTTTGCCTCATTTAATGAGGAGTTGTTTAAGGAGATAACTCAACTCCTTACATTAGATAATTTCAGGTAATGTTTCGTAGTCATGTGAGAAGTTGTTGTTCCTTAATTTCTGAAAGGGAACCCTAGAATTTGATGTGCTCACATTTCTCTGAAATTATAGGGAAAATGAGCAACTCTCCAAGTATGGGGATACAAAAGCTGCAAGAGCAATTATGTTAATTGAGCTGAAAAAACTGATCGAAGCAAACCCTCTATTCCGTGATAAATTGCAGTTTCCTAACCTCAAGAACTCAAGGCTTCGAACCCTCATTAACCAAAGGTATTCTTTTTATGTTGCTTCATGACTTACCAACTGGTGATATTTTATTCCATTAAAAATGTTTTAGACTTCAATCAGTATGTAGGTTCCTTGATTGTGCTCATTTTTCAAATTAGATTAATTCTAGACATGTCTAAAGCATAAAACCTACATGGTTAGAACTGTGAATTGGTTTTTCGCAATAACTTCTGTATGGCAGTTTCTAATCGCAAATCATGTTGCACGAAAAAGGCGCATATTCTTCCTCGAATGGGATTTAGTGTCAAATTCACCGTTGAATTTTGTAAGATAGAAGTATTAGATCGTATTATTGAACACCACACTTGCGCAATAAAATCTCCAATATATTTGGGAAATGAACTTCTCTCTGACTTGAAAGCTTCATGTTCTATTAAGCTCAATTAGACATTACTTGTGCTTTCTTCACTGCCAAAGTAGTTTACAGGGCTATATAAGCTTGTGAGTAGCTTGAATTGCTTTCCTGTTGTAGCCTCATGGACCTCATTGCACATGGCTAATGAACTCCGTTTTATATTTTGGAACCTACCCTTGTTTGCCACCTTTAGCACTTGACTTTATTAAACCGTATGCATATTATTAAATTCTCCGAAATAATTTCTGGCCGCTTGAATCGCTTTTATTGCAGTATGGTGTTATGGTAAAGAAATTTGTGGTTATATCTGAGCAATTGACCCGGGCTATCCTCAGATGTCTTCACTAAACCTTATGCATATAATTAATGGCTCAATTGTGACATAGATATTTCTGTTTATTATGGCAGCTTGAATTGGCAGCATCAGCTCTGTAAAAACCCGAGGCCTAATCCTGATATAAAGACTCTGTTTGTTGATCACACTTGTGGGCAATCCAATGGCGCTCTTGCTCCATCACCTGGAAACAATCCTCTGCTAGGATCCCTACCTAAAGCTGGGGGGTTTCCTCCATTGGGGGCACATGGGGTACGCAATTGAGCTGGCTATTTGGTCATAGAATTGCTTTCATTTGATACATGTCTATCTCTTACTATGGGTTAATTATTTTGGCCAGCCTTTTCAACCTACCCCAGCACCAGTTCCAACTCCTCTTGCTGGTTGGATGTCCAATCCATCTACTGTTGCTCATCCAGCTGTTCCTGGAGGGGGCATTGCACTTGCTGGTCCAGCAAACCCTGGTACTACTTATAACTTCTTACTTTCTTTAGTTCTTATTACGTTTCGACCAGGGCGTCAATTTTTGGTCCATGGTGATACAATTAAAAGTTCTCATGTATTTACAAATTTAAATGTCTTGTGACAGCTTCAATGCTGAAGCACCCTAGGACTCCACCAACGAATAACCATTCAGTAGATTACCCATCTGGTGATTCTGACCATGTACCGAAAAGAATAAGGCCGCTCGGAATTTCCGATGAGGTAACTGAGCCATCATAAACCACTCATGATTTTTTTTTTACTATTTCTTTAGTCCTGGGATATGGACTCTTGAATCCTTTTTTTCTTTGCTTTTGTTTTCTGATATTTGCTGTTTGTTTATTTCCTGTACTGGTGTAGGTAAATCTTCCTGCTAATATTTTACCTGTATCCTATATGGGTCAGAGTCATAGTCAAGCTTTCAACACACCAGATGATTTACCCAAGACTGTTGCAAGGACATTTAGTCAGGGCTCATCTCCCTTGAGCATGGATTTTCATCCTATTCAGCAGACTCTACTTTTGGGTTAGTTTCTCTTACCCTCTATGTGCCTTTCTGCAGCTTTCAGTGTTTCGGTGTGATAAACTTTAATTTACTATTACTCTCTAATTTTTAGTTGACTAATATCTATTAATGCTCCAGTTGGTACCAATGTTGGGGACATTGCATTGTGGGAAGTTGGTTCTCGAGAGAGATTGTTTGCGAAGAACTTTAAGGTTTTGGATCTTGGAGCTTGTTCAATGCCACTGCAGGTATATTCCCTTCCTCACCAAGGGTTATACTTCGACAAAAGTAGGATCAGCTTTGAATTCTCTATTTCGTTCATTCGTCTTCAAGCAGAAATGAGTTTTTTAATTTAATAATGCCATTAGTTAAGGCAAAACTAAAATATAATTTAATGAAATTTAGGCAGCTCCAGCTAAGGATCCCACTGTATCTGTGAACCGTATTATTTGGAGCCCCGATGGTACATTATTTGGTAAGTAACTGCGACTGCCAGTATTTTATTTTTGATGTACCCAATTATTCATTAATTTGATATGTTACAATTGAGCAGGAGTGGCATATTCTAGGCACATTGTGCAGATATACTCTTATCATGGAGGGGATGATGTCCGACAACACTTGGAGGTACGTTTTCTAATTAACTCATATTGATTATATCATACAGTTTTGTATGAATTGAATGTACTATTTCCTTTTATGTACATGTTTGCTGTTATATGGTCCTAATTCCAACGTCACCTTTTCTTTCTAGATTGATGCACATGTTGGTGGTGTCAATGATCTTGCATTTTCTCACCCCAACAAACAACTATCTGTTGTGACCTGTGGTGATGACAAGACCATTAAGGTTGGTTTTTTGCAATGTAAGGATGGAGGTATTGTCATCTTTTCAGTCTTAGTTTAACATTGTGGTTCGTTTAGGTGTGGGATGCTGCTACTGGCACCAAACAGTACACTTTTGAAGGTCACGAAGCCCCTGTATATTCAGTCTGCCCACATTACAAGGAGAACATTCAGGTAAGGATATAGATGTGAACATGTTCGTGTTTCGATATTGTACTTCGAGTTCACTTCATCTTTTGTATGCTCCCGCAGTGTTGACTGCCCTGCAATTTTTTATGGTCTTATTGTGCTACCTATGCTGTTTATTTCAGTTTATATTCTCAACAGCGGTAGATGGAAAGATAAAAGCATGGCTATATGACAATTTGGGATCTAGGGTTGATTATGATGCTCCTGGTCACTGGTGCACAACAATGGCATACAGTGCTGATGGTTCAAGGTTGATTTATCAGAATTTACATTGACAAACTCTTCCTATATTTGAAGTGGTCTAATCTTATTATGCCATCTTTGATGTTTTAGGCTCTTTTCTTGTGGGACAAGTAAAGAAGGAGAGTCCTACATTGTTGAATGGAATGAAAGTGAAGGTGCTGTAAAGCGGACCTACCAAGGATTCAGAAAACGTTCTTCGGGTGTTGTGCAATTTGATACTACTAAGAACCGGTTTTTAGCCGCTGGTGACGAATTTGTGATCAAAGTTTGGGATATGGACAGTATTAACCTCTTAACAACTATAGATGCTGATGGGGGTTTACCAGTAAGTTCTTAAAGTGTTATTCTAATTAAAGTTGTGATCACTTGTCTCAGTGAAAAGTTCTGTTCTAAGCTTCAATGTTCTCCTTTTTGCGTTTTTAAGGCAAGCCCGCGGATCCGCTTTAACAAAGAGGGTACTTTGTTAGCTGTTTCTGCAAATGATAATTCAATAAAAATCTTGGGAACTACTGATGGTCTGCGGTTGCTGCGGACATTTGAAAATCGCTCTTTTGATGGCCCAAGAGTTGCATCTGAGACTGTACCAAAGGTTTGCGTATTCAACGTTTTATTGCTAGAAGACCGTTTCTAGGAAGTGGCTTCCCCTAATACTTGCTGTTCTTTGCAGCCTGCGATAAGTCCAATCTCAGCTGGTGTTGCTGCCACTAGTGCTGGACTTGCAGATAGAGTTGCCTCTGTGGTGGCTATTACTGGAATGGTTTGTGGCAATTCTTTCTCTCTTTTTTTCTCTTCCTCTGCATATTGTCTATAAAATGCCCTATTTAGACCTTGCTCATTTAGTCATAATATCATTAAACATAAATTATTTTATGTTAGAATTGTTCTGAAGGACGCTTATGTTTTTCCTTTGCTAGAATGGGGACAATAGAAACTCCAGTGATGTTAAACCTAGAATACCAGAAGAAGCCAATGACAAGTCAAAGATTTGGAAACTTACAGAGATAAGTGAACCGGCAGATTGCAGATCGTTACGGCTCCCTGATAATATGAGAACAAACAAGGTATTTTCCCAGATAACTTGCTAAATCTTTGCATTTGAATACTTATTGGGCACTTGTAGTTTTGTAATTTTACTTGTTGACCAATTTGTATTTTTCCCGAGTAATATAACATGTTGACGTCTCTCAATATATGCTACGCGTATGTTGAACCAACTCATACTCTTATTATTTCTGACCTCTGGCCGAAGACCTCGAGCGTTCATGCTACAAGTTTTACGCTTAAATTTTGTCACAATGAGTCAAGTGCTGCAACTTCTTAAAACTAGTTCACTATTTTCATTTCAGCCCATTTGGCGCCTCAGCTTACCGCTTTAGTTTTGTCGATTGAATATTTGTAGTGATGAATTTGGTTTTGTCAGCTATTACATGGTAGTATTCATTTATAAGTCGTATGCATATTAAACGGTTATTTGTGCTTGACTTCTCTAGAAATAATTGTTTGTATCCCAATGGAAAGTTTTGGGTAGATCTGCATCTGTTATGACCAAAATATAGGGAATTGACGTGTTCTTCAATCCAAAAGAACACAAACACTCTTCAATTCCATATGTTCTGGACCTCTGATTTTATTTGGCAAACAATTCTTGACAGATACAAGTTTGTGTATGTCTTCAGTTGATTGGTGAATTTATACCTAATATTATTTGATCTTGCAAAATTTTGATATCCTTTATATCCGATAGCTGCAGATATCGAGGTTGATCTATACTAATTCCGGTGGAGCAATTCTAGCATTAGCATCAAATGCCACTCATCTTCTATGGAAATGGCAGCGAAATGACCGAAATTCTACCGGCAAGGTAAAACGATCGTATACTAGATGAGCTTTCTATTCCTCATGGAGCTGCTCTCATTAGACTAGGGAAATGGACACTGATTACGATATACAATGCTTTAATTTGTTTTAGGCAACAACAAATGTCCCCCCTCAACTATGGCAACCTACAAGTGGCATACTGATGACTAATGACATAGCCGATGCTAACACAGAAGAGCCTGTTTCATGCTTTGCTTTATCAAAGAACGATTCTTATGTGATGTCGGCATCAGGAGGAAAAATATCGTTATTCAACATGATGACGTTTAAGGTTCTTACTCTAGAACTCAGTTTTTTTTTTGGTGGATTTTACGTTCTTCTTGGCTTAGATTGTCTAATATCAATCTCCACTGGGAAAATGTAGACAATGACGACTTTCATGCCTCCACCACCTTCGGCAACATTTCTTGCTTTTCACCCTCAAGATAATAACATAATTGCAATCGGCATGGATGACTCGACAATACAAATTTACAACGTGCGGATAGACGAGGTATGGTACTACTTACATATTGGGAGAGAGAGAAGTCTGTAAGCAACGAAATAGGGTCCTCGATAAAAATATATTATTTATGCAGGTTAAAAGCAAGCTTAAAGGTCACTCTAAAAGAATTACCGGTCTTGCCTTCTCTCATGTACTGAATGTACTCGTATCATCTGGAGCAGATGCCCAGGTTAGTAACAATGAAAGAGTTCGTCCATCAATTCATATGAATCCACATGCTTATTTTAGATCTTGCATATTGGCCTTAGTTTTGCGACTTATATATGTTTGACCTCATCTTTCTGTAGATTTTCGTGTGGAGCTCAGATGGATGGGAAAAACAGAAAAGTCGATTCTTGCAGATTCCATCTGGGAGGCCAACAACAGCCATGTCAGATACGCGAGTGCAGTTTCACCAAGATCAGATACACTTCCTAGCTGTACATGAGACCCAGCTTGCCATATATGAAACTACTAAACTCGATTGTGTGAAACAGGTACTTACATTTGCAAGCTCGTAAAGTTTATTACAGGTTGTTTTTCACTGATTCATTTTCTTTGTTCTTCGACGATGTTTTTGTATTTGGACAGTGGGTTCCGCGAGAAAATTCTGCACCAATCTCCCATGCAACATTTTCATGTGACAGCCAGTTAGTATATGCCTCCTTTGCGGATGCAAGCATATGCATCTTCGGTGCTGCAAACCTGCGACTAAGATGTCGGATCAATCCAGCTGCCTATCTTCCAGCCAACGTCAGGTATTTTATGCTCGCAAAGCTACTTCACTCACAAAGTTAGGCTGAGAACCATATCTCTGACCAAGTCAGTGTCAGACCTCATGGTACCAATGAGCTTCCTTGAGCAACCACTCGATAACTAACTGTGCGTGGAGTCATAATGTGTGGCCTGGATCATATTTTTTGTCACAGAGAAGCAAAAAAGAAGCAAGTACTAATTCATTTAATATTTGTTTTGCTTATGGTTATGACAGTTCTACAGTATATCCACTAGTGGTAGCAGCACATCCATTAGAACCGAATCAGTTTGCATTGGGATTGACGGATGGTGGAGTCCATGTATTCGAGCCGAGCGAGAAAGAAGGGAAATGGGGCGTACCACCTCCTGTTGAGAATGGTTCAACTTCGGGTATGCCGTCTTCATCAACAAATGTAGGAGGAGGAGGAGCTTCAGGGTCAGATCAACCACAGAGGTGATGAAATATGAAAAATCTGACTAGTTCTCAAAAATTTTAGGTAGAGTTTTTCTAGTTAGGGTTGGAGGGGTTTCTGTGTTCCTCCTTTAGAAATGGAACTGCAAAATTCCTGTGGTAAATTAAATGTTATTATCAGAATCATATAATTTAGCAGGATTAAGAAAAAGTAGGGTTTGCTTTGTATCTGGTTGGAACTGAACCATCCTTGAATCTTATTTAGTTTTATATCTTCCTGTGCTTTTCCTATTCTTGATTCATGTTTTTGTTGGGGATGGAAGGGGTTTGGTGGTGTATTTAGATTCTGTTTGCAATAGTTTAGGGTTGTTTCTATTAATATAATAAAAATATTCATTGCAAATACATATTCGACCCGGACTCAAAGAAAATAGAGTTCAATAACTTTAATACAGGTAGACTTTTAATAATTTGCAAATAGAAATTTGCAATAGTTTTTAGGGTTGTTTCTATATAGATAAATAGAGATGAGAGATGTTCTCACCCAGAAATAGAATTAGAGCACATCATCTTATTCTAATTGACCAAGTGTTTTCTGACCTGCTAAGGATGTACTTCATTTTGCACGGCTAATGCTTTAGAATATTTTAGGGCGATAAAGATTTTGGTCAACTAGCTTTGACCGGCCATATTCACTCAGAGTCTAAAAATTAATTTTTTATTTCTTGTCCTCTATTCTTCATCTCTCTCCTTCCTAGAGGGTTTCGTAGCCGACATTCCATGAATCTGAAACCCTTTTCGAGGTGTTTTTTTGTCTCAGACGAAGGAGAATTCGGCGAAAGGTATACTTTCCTTCGTCGAAACTATGTGTGTGTGAGAGATAAAAAGAAAAAACTGTGTGAGAAACTACGAGCCCGAGAGAGAGAGAGAGAATTATCAGTGGTGGTCAGAAGTTGTGGTGGGGGATGAGAGGGGAAGATGAAAATTAGGGGGCGGAGGCAAAATAATACTTAGTCAATTTTTGAACTCAAAATAAATATGTCCCCTTGACCTAAGACTTTATTCTCTAGAGACTTTTCTGAATTCTTCAAAGAAACCGCGTTTTGCAAACTAAATTTGGGAAATTTATATGTCTACCATTTCTACATGTCCCACTCACACCTTCTTTAACTTTGGAACAAAAATACCTTAAAGGGCCAAAATCCAACCAAATTCTAAGGTGTGGTGGTTTGGTAGTGGTGGTTGAGATACAAATGCTGGTGGTGGTGGAGATACAACGGTGGTGCAGGTTTGACGGGCGGTGGAGGTGTACAGTGGTGGTGGTACGACAGTGTGGTGGTGGAGCAGAAATAAACAAACAAATTTTTTTGGTAAAGTAATATTCGTGCATATGCTGAAGAAAAGTTGCTTAACTTTAAAATCAAATTTTTTTTTTGAGACAACTGTAAACATTGTATTATTTATATGTCAAAAGTTACAGATGAGAAAGCAAAGTTACAATGAGGGAGTTAACAGCTGAAAAGTATAAAGTGAAACTCAAATCCTTATTGTTAACTGTAGTGGCTGAGTCATAAGCCGTCGAACAAACCAACTCGATTGTAGCAGTTTTTCGACCATCCTTCATAAGTGGAAGAGTAGCAACGAGGTCCAATAAACTGGTGTATAGCATAATAAGATTCCATTGCAACCCATCCAAGCTCGAGCATGAGATCTCAAGAAACCAGCACCACTCTATAAAGCTTTCGAGCAAATCAGTCCAAATTAGTCCCTGAAACACAAACAATAACACCTCCCAAGTAGGGTGAAAGAGGAATTTAATATCTCCAAAGAAGAAAATCAAGTTCCAGACAACGGAATCATCAGACTCCAGGGGTACCCTCCAGACTTCTCTCGATAGAGAAATAATATCCAACTGTCTGCCAGAGGAAGAAAAATTGAATACCTGGTTAGGGTTGCTGGTCCAGTTCAAGTTGAAAGACTCAACTAAATCATTTAAAAGAAGTAGCAAGGCTACTAAAGGTGGAGAGAGTGTGAATAAATCTGTATTCCATGACAAATAACGAACAAATCTATATCGAAGAACCATTAAAGAGATGTATCCATCTCTAGAGAAGCAATCAGTTGTAGCAGTAGCTTGAGCAATATAGGTGACCAATTTACCAGGGTCAAACGGTCTGCCCAACAGGAATAACCCGCACGCCCAACTAGATGGTCCGGGGTCAAAGGGGTGCCCCAAACAGTACCATATATAGGCTCAAGAACATGAAATTAAGTTGGGCCCAGAAAGTGTTAGGAAACAATTGTTAAAGGAGAGACCCAAGATTGTCTTTGAGTGGACACATGTTGAGATGAGACAATCCCATTTATTATAAGACGTGTCAACTATAGGAGAAAGGGGAGTTTTGGGATTGACATGTGCGACGGTCACCGGAACCCTCACCATTCTCTCCTTTAGGCCAGAAAAGCAATGTTCAGGACTACCTGATCTTGGGTTCAAAACACAGTGAGAGGAAGTACACATAGCTTTAAGCTCAAAGTGAAGCATACAATCCAAGAAATCACCCACACAAAGAAAAATTGGCCGGAAATGATTATTGCTATCTGAAACTTTGAGCTCGGCGGCGAGAAAACCATGAAGGTAGAATTCAAACAAACTTAAATTAAACACTAATCTACTACCATCCTACAAAGATAGAGAAGCAAACCTTCTGAAAACACAAAACAAGACGATGAAGATATACCTAATATAAAGAAATAAAGAAGCACTATTTTAACTCTAATACTCTAGATCTTGCAATAAACAGTCTTACTAAGGTGCTGGTGAGAGATAATAGGTGGTAGAGATGAGTACAAGAGAAACCTAGTAGAAACCCTTTTAAAGGCAAGGTAAGCCATTTCCTCCGATCAAAAGACCAAGGCACAGAATAACTTCTAAAAGACTGACCTGGAACAGACACAAGAAACTTGAAATTTTTGGTAGCTACAAAGGATTCTTGAGAAATGTTAGACAGAACTCCTTACCCAGATGCTTGCTTCCACCATTTTTACTTCAAATTTGATTTTCCAACCCTAGATTTACTTTCTCTCTCTAGAAGTTAGAGAGAGAAAGTCCTGAAAATAAGCCAAATTTTAACTTAAGTGAAGTCGGGCATTTTCGCGTTACCAAACTAACTTTTTTACATTTCTACTTAAATAAGCAAAAAAGTAACTTATTTTAGTGTTGCCAAACAACACCTAAAACTAATTCAGAAACTCACATTGAGTTGAAAACATGATCCCTATGCACAAAACGTGTCTACAGACTTATTATTTTTTCACTAATTTCTATAAATATTCCATTCCTTGAAAATCTTAAGGGTCAGGTCTTATTCCATCCATTTTTTCAAGCTAAAATTGGTCCATTCTCACTCCACTATCGAATATTTTTGTCTCTCATCCACCGGAAAAAAAAAAAATCAAGACATCAATAAAAGTTCTTCCACCGTTCAACATTGGGTCGCTGGAAAACACCCATTTTGCAATTGTAAGAGGTTATATCCATGATTTTTCTACCACTTTCTGTTTGTAGTTTCAACGTTTTTTTGTTTGGTTTGTTTATTTTGTTCATCTATTTTCGTTTTAGCATTATATTTTATTTTGCTCACTTAAATCATTCATCTTCATTCACTTTCATCATTCATATCTTTTACAGAGAAAAACATTCATGTTTATAAGCTTTACAATTTTTTTCGAAATAGAACAAAGGTACGTTCTCTGATCTCATCATTCATATCTTTTACAGAGAAAAACATTCATGTTTATAAGCTTTTACAAAAAATTTCGAAATAGAACAAAGGTACGTTCTCTGATTTGTGTTTGTGTTTCTCCCTCTAGAAAATCCGTTTTCAGTACAAAATGGTGTAAGTGAAGGAGATGTCTGTCAATCAAAATGACAATGATAAATTTGTCGAATATGACAAATAATGAATAAGATCATCAAGTCTGGTCGTTTTAGGGATCGTGATGTTTATACAGAAATCAACTAGATCGACAAGTCACTCGGATGATTCACGGATAATTACGGTCGGATCCTAAAACTGGTTACACCAAAAAGTGTCGACTCGGTCAGAGATATGACCAGAGGGAATTGGATAAAAGGGCTCAGATTATATCCGCCTAAATTTGCTCAAAAAGGGTTTGTCTAAGAGTTGTACAAGAATAGCATAGGTCGGGCCAAGCGTGTGAGCCATGCTAAGACCGTCCCCGTATGGGCCAGTCGTGGCAAGTCCCATGAGAATCGGACTGCCTTCGCCGACCACCAATGGGAATCGCAGATGAGATAGACCCCATCTGGAAATCCTACTCAGAATAAGATTTTAAGTCTTTCTATTTCCGTGGTGTTTATGGAATCCTATTTCGTATAGAATTCTGATTTTAGGAGTCTCTATATAAGGACCTCATTAGAGCATAAATGTGTCAAAAATTCTCAAAAAAAATTTCTATCTCTTACTACAGCAAGCAGAAGGTAAAAATAGATAATGAACCCCAACTACCTATCTAGTCTAAAGAAGAATCAGTTCTTCGTCGTAACTGCTGAAGAAGGTCTTAGCTGACTTGAAAGGCGGGAGATCAAGTCGATAGATCGGGTGTCTCAAGTAGAAGAGTTACACAAGTGGAGATGGTCTTCGGGAGAATCAATCCATTCAGTCCGAGAGAAATGATACAAGGCATATTTTTAACCTAAGTAGTTCATCTTCGGTTTTTTGCATGAGATCCTGAGCAACCTAATGTTAGAAGTATAGACGTCTGAGATTCCGCTTAGAACATTAAAAGACTCCATAATCCAACAAGTTTTGTGCGACTTCACTAGTTTTGTATGCATTTCTTTGATTGTCAACGAGAGAGTATACATTAGAGAGTATACTTTCACAAAAAAAACGAGTATACATCATAGAGGGTTCTCAATACATATCTTGCAGTACTGAGGCATACATTAGAGAGTATACTTTCAACAACTATAAAACGAGAGTATACATTATAAGAGCAGAGAAGACAAAGAAAAGATGGGAACACCAGTATCATAAAATCAAATCAAGGATTCTAAGTTCTAATTTTCAATTCTTGAGATAATATGATTTTTTTTGTCTCATTTCTTGTTTTGATTGACTAATTCTATATGTTTGAATATTATGAATAATTGTTTGATATATAATTTTGTGTTGATTTTTAATTTTGTGTATTGATTCGTCTTTTCATGCCTAGGGTTTGTTCAATCAAAAAAATAATTTTGTTTGAAGATTTTGAATTGGTTAAATATGAAATTATCTTATTTTTAGGAGTTTGATTGTTAACAATTTTTGGATTTATTTAGGGTTTTAATACATAATCTATGTAGGTTTATACATGTGTTATGAGGGAAATCTAAGTTTAAGAAATTAGTATTTGGGGCATTAAAAATTCGAAAAAATAGTGTTTTGGGCAAAAAGAATTCACTAACACTAACTACCGTTATTTTTGGATGACAAAGTTAGGAAAATTAGTCAAAGTTAAATCATGTCCCAAACTCAAAAAAAAAAAAATCAAATGGTGCCCCAAACTCATCAGTCGGTACTTATCTTTGCGCTTTTTACAAAATAACTCTTTTTAGAAAGATAATGTTCAGAAGTTAGAGAGAGTGAAACTGTGCGAAGATACAGTTTTCGGAAGACTCGGTTGGTCACGTGACTAAAGATGTTTCTTTGCCCAAAATAATCACCAAACAAGTGAATTTTTTTTATTTTGTAGAAAGTTTTTCTCTTTTCAATGGGAAAAGTGTTAATTAAACACAACTTTAGAGGGCGTCTGATTTTTGTACTTACTAAGTGCGACCGAGTTCAAAAAAAAATGTGGCCGACAATTTTATGTCGTTTGTTTTTTCACTTAATAAGTAAAAAATCACTTCTAAGTGGTGGTAAATTAAGAGTCTGTTTGAAAGGTGTGGAAATAGAGTGAGAAAATAGATTTTCTTATGGTAGGGTGGTGATGGTGGTGGAGGGGAGATAGATAAAGAATTTTTGTTGAATAAAATAAATTTCATGCATGTATTGCGCATAAGTTACTTTAATATAAAGTCAAAAGCAAAAAATTTAGACTTTAAAGTGAAGTCAAAATTTAACTTAAGTGAAGTCGGAAATTTTCGTATTATCAAAATAACTTTTTGTTTTTCTACCGAAATAACTACAAAAGTAACTTAATTTGGCGGTGCCAAACAAGACCTAAGGGAGATGGAGTCAGGAAGTAAAAGGGTAATAAGGGAGTTTAAATAGAGAATGCTGGCTCCTGGTTTTAATCAGACCACCCTTTGGATCCAACAACCCAGAGTCTCAAAAGATTAAAAAAACTGAACCGTTTTCCTCTCTCTCTAGAATTTCTCCCAGTAACTTCTTAGATCTCCGTCTTGTTCTTCCGGCGAAGGGTAATCCCTTCGCCGGATCCCCTTTTCTCTTCCTCCATTAATAATTTCCAGGGTTATCAAGATGGGTACTACGTACTGATCAAAGTAAAGTACGTTCTACAATTCCCCCTATTTCTCTCTCTAAAAATCACAGAAAGAAGATGAAGATGCACATGAACTTCCATTGGATAAGAAAGTTACAATCCTGGTCGATTCATGGAGGACAAATTCATGGACAATTACATATTGACACTACTTGCTTGTCTCTTCATCTCAATTTTCTATCAATATATGGAAGAAAGATGTCTCAGATTCAAGAACATCGCCAAAGGAAAACCTATTAATCCAAATTCTTCTACAAGTCTTTTAATGCCCGTGACGGCGGCCATGGGGCAGTGGGTGGTTGCATTGGCGGCGATTCCTCTGTGGTGGTGGTTATACGGAGATGACGACGGTTCTCCGACGGTTCTCCGACGGTTTTTCGATGATGAAAAAAGTTTTTTCCAGTGAAGACGACGGTTTTTCTGGTGAAGACTAAGGTGGTCATTCTAGTACTAGTATTGTAACATTAGTGGTGTTTTTTTCCTGTTATTTTGTTGACCTATAGGGTCTTTTCATCCGTGATCTTTAGGATCCTTTCATTTTTCTTCTTTCTTATTTCGTCAGTGTCCAGTCCAATTTCTCTCACTTCATGAGGCACTTTGCATTCGAAATTCTGAGAATTTACTTATGTAACTCTCATGTTGCTGAACCGAGAGAAATAAGAATTATCCATGTAATCAGTGATTTATTCACTTATGAATGATATACGGTATCAATGGTTTCAAAAAAAAAAAAAAAAAAACAACCCAGAGTCTCTACTGAACAGACGTGAAACCTCAGCTGTTGGATCTAGGCCTATACACATGGGCTCTCGGGAGGTCATTTACTGGAATGTAACCAAGCAGACAACGTGGGCGGGTTCTTAGACAGGTTACGACGAGTCCTTAATTACTGGGTATAACGTGTGGGTCTCGGGTGGAAAACTGTCCCGACTGTTTCACCCCATTATGATTGGACAGGTAAGCTCGGAGCGAGTTCATTTTGACTGTGGAAAGATTTGGGAACGTAACTTAGAATGAAGCGACATGCTTGTAACACTAATTACGAGCCAAAATTAAACACTACAAATAAGAAAACATTTAAATGTTTTATTTTTCTTGTATTGTTTAAAACTACTTAAAAGAAATATATTAAATATATTAAAACTACTTAATATATTGAAGAAATATATTAAAATATATTAAAAGATTGAAGAAATATATTAAAACATTGTGTATTTTAATATATTAAAACATTAAAAGAAATATATATTAAAACATTGTGTATTTTAATATATTAAAAAATATTTTAATATATTAAAAGAAATATATATTAAAAGAAATATATTTTAATATATTTTAATATATTAAAAGAAATATATATTAAAAGAAATATATTTTAATATATTATAACATTGTGTATTTTAATATATTGTGTATTTAAAATATGTTTAAATGTTTAATATATTTAAACATTGTGTATTGTTTTATTTAAATGTTTTATCCAAGATGTTGAAGAAATATATTAAAAGAAATGCAAACTACTTAATTTCTAACTTAGATTGTTCTCCACAAAGAAAACTTTTTTTCCATCATAAATATATGGGAGAAGTAGATCCGGTGGTGTTTTAAGTAATAAAGATCAAAACTTTTGCCGTGAATGACCCACGAGTGATATTGTAGTGCCAAAGTGGTGCATCATAGTCGACTCTTGACACCATTATCATACAACAATGCCTTAATATTCCCATGAACAAAGAAAAAGACTATGAATAATTAAAAACTTCACAAACAGAGAAAATTGGTGCCTCGTGCTCCTCGGAAGTGGTACTGTTTCGCACTAGTTGCTGCATCACATAACTACAAAAATTCAAGATAGCATCCCTTAAGCAGCTCCAAATAGATATTATAGATAAAGGATTAATAAAGAGTACCTGCATTGCTCGGAGCACCTAAGCCCGTCCGGACGGAAGTGTGGTACAGCAGAGGGATTCATCCATCCTGCCGTGCCTTTGCAGGCAACTAAGAGAAACAAAACAAGCCAACAATACCACATGATTTTTAAACCTAAATTAGTGTCACCTTGGTAACTCAGAGAAACACAAGTAGTCAACAACACAACATGATTTTTAAAATATGAAAGAGATACCTGGAAAGGCACTGAGCGTGTCTCAAAGCTAGAAACTTCGGTGAGCAAGCTTCTCTCGGCTACCTAAATCCCATAGTGCAATATCACCATTACCTGTTCCAACTGAAAGCCCAAAGCCACAAATCATCAGTAGTTTTTTTTTCTCTGAAAAGTTGACCGATTATATCAAAGCCACAAACCATTAGGTGGAAAGAAACATAGAAGTCAGCATTCTTCCTGTTTCAGCCTACTTAAAAACAATAACAGTGACGCAGAAAGAGATCTGGAATGAAAATAAGTAATAGCTTACCAAGAAGTACTGTCTGCTGCACCGGGTGAAAATCCATGCTCTTGATATTGAACGGGCTTTGAGGGACCATTTTCTTTTCAGGTAACTTACTGATTCCCCATGCCATGTTATATTGGATTGCATCCAACGAGTTCAGGTTCAACCGTGAGGTGTTGTACTCCAACAGGTTATCTCATCTTCTTGATATTGCACAGAAGGAACCAAATTTATGCGATGACCTTTTAATTGAATATACGAACACTTGTACATTTACCTTTTATAGGACTCAACATCCCAACTAGATATGTTGAAACTCAGTAAATCTCATAGATAACCGGACTCAGTAATATACCCACCTGTTATAACTTTTAAGTCTTCGCCTTAAAGAACCTTAAACCGTATACTACTTTATATTTTCTTGTTTAAATGGGGACTGTGGCCTTTTCAAGTTCAAAGAAATGTGAAGACCTTAAATTTACCATATTGTCTTGTTAAAAAACTTAAACAATAAAAAGAATAGCAGAGGTATCTTTTGTTACCTGCATGCTGTTCCAGAGTCTCATGAGTCTAAATCGATTACTTCGTTGGAGGGAGGAGAAGGAGATTACTTTTATATAGTTGGCAGTGGTGAACTTGAGGTCTTCGCTAACTCACGTACTTTTCTGGTGTATATCCTGCCGTCAGTTTCATTCTCCACACAAGTTGTTGAAATGAGCTTCCACATTAACATATATATAAACTGTATAATTCTCTTATAGTATATTTGAGATTCTCTCACACTTAGATGGACTACCCTCTTAAAACTTACCATTGTTAACTGCCAGATATTCCTCTAATGTTCGCCTAACCACTTGGTTTCGGTTCCGTAGAATTTTTGTCAATTGTTAATCTTCTTGAGTTTGATAGTAACCGATTGAGTAAAATAGCATGAAGAAAAGACTTAGGAGGTGCCTAGGGTTCTTCAACGCTACACTGCCTAGAAAGTGACATCCTTCAGGGAGTTAGCACTCCTGTGAGATATTCTATCTACTATTTTTCTTGTATGGTCGATAACATTGTGTATTGTTTAAAACTACTTAAAAGAAATATATTAAATATATGAGAAATATATTAAAACTAGTTAATATATTGAAGAAATATATTAAAATATATTAAATGCTTAAAGAAATATATTAAAACATTGTGTATATTAAAACATTGTGTATTTTAATATATTAAAACATTGTGTATTTTAATATATTAAAATATATTAAAAGAAATATATTTTAATATATTAAAACATTGTGTATTTTAATATATTGTGTATTTAAAATATGTTTAAATGTTTAATATATTTAAACATTGTATATTGTTTTATTTAAATGTTTTATTAAAATGTTTTATTAAAATGTTTTATCCAAGATGTTGAAGAAATATATTAAAAGAAATGCAAACTACTTAATTTCTAACTTAGATTTATCTCCACAAAGAAAACTTTTTTCCATTATAAATATATGAGAGAAGTAGATCCGGTGGTGTTTTAAGTAATAAAGATCAAAACTTTTTTTTTATTAGACAGAGAGAAAGAGATTGGAGGAGGTGTTAAGGGTAGATGGAAGATCAAGAGATTGGAGAACGTGGTTAATGCTATTTCAATGCTCTCTTTAGTTGAAATCTAATGTGGTTAATGCTATTTCACTGTTAATACAATTAGTATGAATGAACCTCATCCGGTAATCTTTCAATTATTTTTTCAAATATTATTAGGTAATATTTCAAATAGTCTTCTACTGCAGACGTGGAACCCGAAAAGATTTGGGAACGTAACTTAGAATGAAGCGACATGCTTGTAACACTAATTACGAGCCAAAATTAAACACTACAAATAAGAAAACATTTAAATGTTTTATTTTTCTTGTATGGTCGACAACATTGTGTATTGTTTAAAACTACTTAAAAGAAATATATTAAATATATGAGAAATATATTAAAACTACTTAATATATTGAAGAAATATATTAAAATATATTAAATGATTGAAGAAATATATTAAAAGATTGAAGAAATATATTAAAACATTGTTTGATTGTTCTATTAAGATAATAAAAATATTCATTGCAAATACATATCGACCCAGAATCAAATAAAATAGAGTTCAATAATTTCAATAGAGGTACACTTTTAATAATTTGCAAATAGAGTTCAAAAATTTCCAAATAGTTTAAGGTTGTTTTTATATAGATAAATAGAGATAAGAGATGTTCTCACCAAGAAATAGTATTAGAACACATCATCTTATTCTAATTGACCATGTGTTTTCTGACCTGCTAAGGATGCACTTCATTTTGCATGGCTGCTGCTTTAGAACATTTTAGGGCGATAAAGATTTTTGTCAACTAGCTTTGACTAGGGCCATATTCACTTGGAGTCTAAAAATTAACTTTTTTTATTTCTTGTCCTCTATTCTTCATCTCTCTCCTGCTCATCATGTCTCTCAATATTTTCCTTCATTTTCTCTCTCGGTTACAGGAAGAGAACTTTATCCGACACCTCGAGGACGGTAGCGAAACCCTCCTAGAGGGTTTCGTAGCCGGACATTCCATAAATTTGAAACCCTTTTTGAGGTCTTTTTTGTCTCAGATGAAGGAGAATTCAGCGAAAGGTATACTTTCCTTCGCCGAAACTATGTGTGTGAGAGAATTCAGCGAAAGGTATACTTTCCTTCGCCGAAACTATGTGTGCGGTCGGCACTCTACTTTGTATATTAATCTCCATCTTCGTCGTGCAGTTTATGCTACCTATGTTCCAACTCACTTTTTGTTGAGTACATGTGTATTTGGTGATCTTATAGATTTAACTATGAATCCAAGTTCTGTAACATGTTCACTTCCACCCCTTTACGCAATTTTATTGCGATCTTTTGCCGGATTAGCAGGGTATTCATACTCGGGCTATGACGGCGATCCCATTTTTCAGGTATCTGAACTGTTTCTACATTGTAGAATTCGATCGGATATGGTCTCTGTATATGGAGAATACTGGCGGGATAACCCGAAATCATCCTATGATTCCATCTTGCAGACACCCTCGTTTCTTCTGGAAATTTTGGGTGTGTGTTTAATCCATCTTAAGTGTTACAAGAAGTTAGATACGAGCTTCATCTTTATAGATACCAGACGGACTCTCAAGATTAAATATAGTATCTTACTTAAGAAGAGTTGCCAGCCTTGCAAGCTACAGAATGAAGACTGCTCTACAAACCGAAGTTATACTATGCACCTCTTCAGTTCTGATATTTTGTTGTATTACTTTAATTATTGTATTTGTGTTTTTCTTCTTAGTATATTGTAATAGACTCTTTAATGTTAATGTAATCCTTTCAACAAAAAAAAAAAGAAAAGCTTAAACCTTTAAAGTCGGTCCAATTGAAGTTTTTTATTTCTGAATAGACAATCAATTTAGACATTATTTATTTATTGAAACTCATTGCTGTTGTTCTCATTCCTGTTTCGATTCCTTATTGAGTGAAGGAAATATTGGCTTGGACTGTTGTCATTGATTCATATGATCTCTTTCGCACAATATTAGCCTCGAAATAATCTTTTAATTGTTAATATTTGGTTGAATGAAGTTTAAATCGAAAAACCAGACTGAAAGACCCGTTTCTAAGTGAGTTGTCGATTTTATTCCGTACGGGCTTTTGGTAGGGTTCTTTTTACATTTAAAAACCGGACCATTGTCATAGGTGTCTATCCGTTCAGATATGTCAAAAGCCGGTCCACCCAGACCGGTTTCACTCCTACAACCCATCTAAATCTACACAAAGGCAAAACCCTAAACAATAGTCCAAAAAGTAAATACTCAAAACATTTTCGGTATTACACTATTAGTGTTCGACAAAAATGAAACCAATTCAAGAAATTTGAAGAATCGAACCCCAAACCTTGACTCTTTTCCCCCCTAATTTCACTACCAATCTAGATCTGCACAAAGGCCAAACACTAAAAGTTCATCCAAAACCATGAACGATTCAAAACAAAAATTTTATTTGTATCATGCATTCCGATCAGAACCAATAAAAAATCCCAACTTTCTTCAACTAAAATACAGCATCTTCAACAACTTATTGAAATCTAGTCGTAATCCTTAAAAAATTACGAAAAATTGGCTAGGTTATATCTTCTTTGCGGATCAAATAGAAGGTAAAATGTCGGACCAATTGAGTGAGACTAATCAAAGGACTCCTCGTTTACAACCATTTTACCTGAAAGATAGAGGTTTGAGGGAGAGAGAGATAGATAGCGGTTTAAGAGAATATCAACAAAAAGTCTTTACAAAGTAAACCCTAGTTCAAATCTAGAACAATTAACTTAACAATAAAAAACAAATAGTCAATTGTTTTCTTTAATAGTTACTGAAACTTATCTTGCTATGGCAAGGGAAAAATTAAAAAACCCTAGGAAAGAGAAGATTGAGAGATGGAGAGAATTAAAACCAAAGAGCAAGAAAAGAAGAAAAGTGGAGCTTTGTCTTAAATCAGATTGTCATACTGCTTATTCAATTCATGAATCTTAATGTATCTTTGTATTATCTCTTCATAATGTGTCAATACCTTGTAATGACGGTTATAGTGTATACCAAAAAATTATCAATGGCTCATTACGAAAAACCACAACTTTTGTATTCTGCTGAGGTCTCAACTACTATTGTATTTGGGGTCATATGGATGATAGTGGATAGCTCCAAAGATGAACAGTAGCTTGAGGAGTAGCCAGTTTTCTAAATGGCATGGAGATTTTCTAATGGCAGCATTCGTATCATATTTTATTTTTTGAATATAGTGTTGCAATCCTAATACTAAGTTTTTTAAATACTCGACAAGCACAGATCCTGATAAGGAGCCAATTTTCCATTGAAGGGTTCCAATTTTGTGCAAATCTATCATCAGAATCTCCAGGTTCTTCACCTTAGCCTTCTTGCCTTTTTTTCTTGGCTGCAGCTGCACCAATTAAGTCTACAAAATTCTCAGCCATTACCTGTAGCAATTGCCGTCAGAGGTCATTTACTGAATTCCCACGATCGACTACCATTGAGGATTTGTTCTGATCCCTCGTGCACATTGTTTCCTGGTCTGCAGTATATTGAATGAAATATCAAGATAAGGAAGTGAACATGTTTCTATGCCACTCACAGAAAGCGAAACTGGATATCATTAAACAATACAAAATAGTATGCTCATACCTCGATAAACCAATGATTAACCAGCAATGGGCGAATGTGTTCTCTTGCTTTCGGCTGATAGCTTAGGAAGAGCCACGAGTCAGCTAACTCGGGCATTAGCTAGGGTCAGCCTATCACTGTTACGCTTTCTTGACAGGCTTATGGGTGAAGTATTATGTCAAGTTAGCCTGGGATGATCCATCCTTTCAGTGCTCCAGCAGGGCAAAAGAGATCTTGCAGAAGGATGTCAACTATAGGCAGAGATAGTCAAATAACTTTTTCTTTATCAGATTTGAACTCCTCAAGTAGGGATTGTAAGATCCTAGAGGGTTCGGAACCACTTTCTCGAACTAGATACTGATCTAATAATTTTGAGTACCTGAGAGCAATTTGAAGACTTTGTTCGTCAAGATTGCAAGACAAAAATTTGTTCCACTCGCTCGATCTTCCTTCCACGCAAATGCCATGTAGAAGAGCTGCAAACGCTATGGGATCTGATAGGTATCCTTTTCCGATCACTTTATCTCTCAACTGAAATGCAGTTTTTAGCATCCTATGTTGACAAAGGCACACAAGGATAGCGCTATAGGCGGCTATATGCGGGTCCCAAGTATCCAAAACCATCTTCCTAAATGTAATCAAGATCAAGAACTTATTAATATCTTGGTTTCCGTTTTCTTCCATGGAAACAAGATCAGATGAGCAGTTCGTGAAACCATTGATCAGATAATGGTAGGTCACATTATTAGGCTTACACCTATTAATCAGCATTTCTTCAAAAAACATGGCAGCTTTTGGAAGTTTCCCTTCTTTGCAGAAACAACCAATAAGAATGCTGTATGTAAAAACGTTTGGAGTCAAATTAAAAGATTTCATCTCATTAAAGAGCTCTTGTGCTCGATCAGAATCCCCATTTCGGCAAAACCCATTTATTAGAGAAGTATAAGTGATCACATTTGGCTTGCATTTCGATTTCACCATCTCATTGAACACCTTTAGTGCTCCATCCATGTCATTTTGTTTTGTATATCCATCTATGAGAGTGGAATATGTGATTTTGTCAGGAATAAGGCGCTGTTTTACCATTCTATCAATGCATAAATTTGCATCCTTTATCATACCAAACTTACAGAAACCCTTGATCATAGCATTGTAACCAACAACTCCAGGCTCAATACCCTTTTCGACCATGAACTCAAAGAGCTTTTTTGCTTCATCAAGATCACCATCTCTGATAAACCCATCTACCATCGTAGTATAAACAAATGCGCCAGGTAAAATTTTTAGGTCAAGCATCTCTATAAGCAACTGCTTTGCTGTTGAAAACATCCCTTTCTTGCAAAGTCCACTAATTAAAACATTATAAATACCTGCATCTGGGTGAACACCTCTGTCTGTCATTTTTTCACGGATCGACAAGGCAACATTAACCTCACCTGCAACTACAAGCCCATGAACCAGAGCTCCATAAGTTACCAAATCAGGTTTATGCCCTCTTTCTATCATTTCGATCAGCAAACTTGAAGCCTTAACAAACTCCCCTTTCACATTATATCCATGAATAAGAGGTGTATAACTAAACTTATTTGGCATCAACCTTCTCTCAATAGCCTGTAATAGAAAATCATTGGCTTTCTGAACCTTACCCTCTTTACATAAACCAGAAATCAAGATATTATAAGTTCTAATATCCGGATCAACACCTCTCCCAATCATCGTCTCAAACATTTCCGTTGCTTCGACAACAAAACCGTGCTTGAAACGAGAATCAATAAGATTGTTATAAATGTGTACATTAACAGATAAACCCCCTGCCATTACTTCCAACAAAATCTTGTCAATCACCTTAAAATCTCCTTTTGTGCAAAACCCATTAATCATAGCTCCATAAGTAACAATTGTAGGCAAAAAACCCTTCAATTTCAGTTCTCGAAAAAGTTTATAACCTAATTTTACTTCACCTTTTCTGCAATACCCATCAATGAGAGTGTTATAAAAAACTATGTTTGGAATACAACCCTCACCCCACCTATCCTCAATCAACTTCTTACCTTCTTCAACCTTTCCTTCTTTACACAAACCTTTCACCATTATACAAGTACTATAATTATCTATACAATTGTTTCCACCATTATCATCTCTCTTAAGCATTTCACCATATACTTCATGTGCAGTATTAATTCTACTAGACTTAATTAGGGCATCCAACAACCCATTACAAGCAAAAACACTAGGAAAAGAAGAATAATCCTCAACTAAGATTGAATAAAAGTTCAAAGCTTTATCAACTAATCCAGAATCAGAATAAACCCTAATAAGTACATTAAGAGCATCATGGGTAACTGTTTTTTCATCATTTTTCATACTATCTAATACAAATTCAATCTCTTTAAATCTCTTTGATTTGGCTAATACTTTCAAAAGTGAAGAATAAGATTGAGAATCAGGAGAAGTCCATGGTCTTTTGGAAATAAAATTAAAAAACTTTAAGCTTAAATCAACGTCATGAATTCGGTCGAGTACAAGTGGAGCAATGTCTGTGACTACGATTCTTTCTTCGGAGAAACGGGTTTCTAGGGTTTCTTCCCATTGTTGGTGAGTGTGTAAGATATCTAAGACGTCGTTTAAGAGTTTCTTTAATTGAGTTTCAGGAGGTAGATTGAGAGAGAGTCGAGGTTTATGTCTATGTGAAGGTTTGACGAGAGAGAGAATGGTTTTAGACATAGACAACTAGAGAGAGAGAGAGAGAGAGAGAGAGTTTAGGGTTTTTACCTGTAAAATTAGGTATTTTCTGAACTTCTACCGCACGCGCGCAAAATTTGAATTAATTATGTAGAAGAGAAGAATCAGAACGAAGGTCAAACATGAAGAAACCCTCAAACTCAAATAAGGAATTCGGTTTCAACAGAAAAAAGAAGGGAGCGGGTAACAGCACCCGCTAAAAGTGCGGTTAGCCCCCTATCTGGGCACCTGTGCCTACCGAGGAGGCGGCCGTGCGCCCGTGCCTACCGAGGAGGCGGCCGTGCCTACCGAGGAGGCGGCCGTGCCTACCGAGGAGGCGGCCGTGCCTACCGAGGAGGCACCCGCCCGCCCCGTCCCCCCTTTTTTTTTTATCTCTCTTCTTCTTGTTCTTTTCCTTCTATTCTCACGTCGAATCATAATCAACATTTTGTCAAGAAAAAATCTTGTTTTTGATACCATCATCACCAATCAACAATGAGGAGTTAGAGAGATACAAAACCTTGGTTTAGAGAGAGAAAGGGAGTAAAATCATTATGAGAAGAAATTTGATCTATAATGAGAAATTAAAGAGAGAAAGAATCTTGATCCGAAACCACCATTAAAGATACTCCCGAGAACCCTAATCACGGACTAGGTTCGGGCTTGCGCCAGGCCGAAATCCCACGGATTGGCCCGAGTCCGAACCTAATTCTGTGATTTTCGGATGGGTTGATCCGTGTACAAAATTTTTAGCAAGTGCCAACAGATATTTGTGGTCAAAAGAGATTGACCTTGGGCATCTTCACCACCAGGGCCTAACATCATTTTGAACGGGTGCTTTTAGCCACTCCAAAAAAAAGGGTTATTTCTCAAATGACCCACTAATTTATGACCAGCTTCCTGCGCAACCTCCTAATTTATTGAAGATACCTGGATTGTCCGGTCCCCTTTTTATTGTTACCATCCGATGATTGTAAACTTTTTTACTCTCTTCCAAATCTACCCTTCTCTTATTTCTCTCACATATCCAACTCTTTATTTCCCTCTCTAAAAAATTAATCATCATCTAACACTTCAACCATCAAAAAATCATCATCATCATCTAACACTTCTCTCTCTAAAAACATCATCATCATCATCATCATCTAACACCTTAACAAAATCTGGACAAAGAAAACTTTTTATCCCTAAATTTTTTTTGCAATGCCATCTCTAATCTGAAATGAATATCTTTTGATGATCGAAAACGGAATCAGCAAACACATTAGAATGGACCGTATTCGATTCTGACCACAACGTTCATTTAAATCAACAATAAAGAAAGCATAAAAAATCACCTAAGAAACTAGAAAAATTCCAACAACAACACACTAAGCAAGAAGAGAAGGAACAAAATTCCAAAAAATCGCCTAAACCAACACTTTCTCTCTCATCTCCAAAAATCCTAAGAGAATTGCATCACTTGTTTCATAATTAGCACAAAAAGATTTGAGTTTGTACAATTTATATGGTGGATTTATATGTGCCTAGGAAATGGTGAGAGAGATTTTTGCGAGAGATATAAATTTTAGAGAGAGAAAGACCTTTTAGATAGAGAGAAAGAAAGTTGTCTGTAATAATTAAATTATTTATTATTTATTTGTAATTTTTCAGTTTCGAAAATATTAGGGCCCCTAGTTATCGTTTCGTTACCGGGCCCCCTAAATCTCGGTCACACCACTGATTATTTTTGTGATTTTGTAGTTCTTAATCATGAGAAAGAGTCTAGACTCACTCAAGACTACGATGTTTAGGATTCTCAATGTTTCTGATTCTTGTTGTGTGGTGCTCAATTCTTCATCATGGTCCAAATTATCAAAATATCATCATCATTAAACACCTATTTCAACTTATTTCTTCCATTTTCTCAACAATGTCTTCTTTTTTTTCTCTTTGGGATTCTTCGGATTTCTTAGGTTGTGTTTGATTACAAGGTGGGGAAAGGAAAATAAAAAGAGAAAGTGTTTCTCTGGGTAACATTTTCACTTAGAAAATGATTCTTTTGAAACATTTTCTAAAGTTTCTATTGTTTGGTTCACCACGAAAAAATAAAGTTGTTCACCATCATTCTCATTCCTCTCATAATCAGGTTATTATCCTCTTTTAATGCAGTTCTAAAACCAAATTCCAATAACCTAGACCTTGAACTAACCCCATTTTTAATAGATAAACGGGAGACATAAGATGATTTGTTTCGGGTTAATCACGAACTTCAATTTGGATTAAAAACATATTCAATCACTACATCTTCATCCTATCAAATCTCAAAACATCCAAACCACAATAAAATAACAAGCACGTAAAAGTAACGAAATGCCTATCGTATTTTTTGTATTCATATATCTCAAAAAAAAACTTTGATTTCATAAACAATAAACATGAAATTGATGAAACCAAAATGAGATAACTAAAGAATGCTATTAAGAAAACAAAATGGATAACTAATGAGAACAATGAAATAAGTTAGAAAGTAGGGATAAAGACTAGTTCTCTTGTGGACATTTCATCGAACAGTTTGTCAACAATGATTCAAACTGTTACATCATTTGTATCTAGCTAAAGATTTTCAATAGTAAAACATAAGTTATGACTCTACAGTAAACTACCAAATCAATGAAATACAAAAATGTGAATAAACCAAATCAATGAAATAAAATTTTATGACTTTGAATATTTCTCTCATAAATAAATATAGTCATTGAAATCATACCACTGAAATTGGTTTTTATTTAACAAGGATAGTTACAAGAATGTGTGAGATAGACGTTCACCTTTTATTCGATCACAAAGTTAGAATTAATCTAGACCTAGATAAAACTTCCTAAAGATATCCATGGAGATTTTGCCCAAACTTTCGTTGAAGAAGATGTCCTCGAAATTTCGACTCAAAGATTGTGTTTAGTAGTAGATGAAGATTGATGGGTCAAAGTTGTTGAGAGAAATATGGTAAGGTGGGAGAGAGGGTCGGTGGGAAAGAGATTCTTAGGGGGGAGGTGGGTCAAAACTTTCCCTTGTTTCATGAAAATTCAGGAAATTTTGGTCACGTGAGTGAAAAATTATGATTCCCTGCAAATCCTAACAAACACATGAAAATCTAAAATTTTAGGGAAAGTGTTTTTATTTTCCCCGGGAAACTCGTAATCAAACACACCCTTAGAGCCAAATGTGAGAAAATTCTACAGAAGTACTAAGTTTTATCATAAACACATTAAAAAACTAAGGGTCCTTTGATACGCGAGAAAATATATGACTAAGAAAACGGTTTTCTTTCCCATTAGAAAGAAAAGGGATATCTTACCTCAAAGCCAAATTTTAGGTGTTTGATAAGGTGAGAAAAAAAGTATCTTTAGACAAATGTTTATTAATTAGGTTTTATTTATCAACTAGAGTATAGCCCGTGCCTCCGGCACGGCGAAATTCGTCGAATACACTATTATCTGAAGTATCCAAAGTGATTCAACTCTCCCAAGTTCAAAACACGTTAACGATAAACGTCATATAATGTATTTTTTATGATACACACTAACACACGTATGTAAACAGAAAATTATCCAGATGGAGAGGAGAAGTTTAGAGAGACAAAAATACTGACTTTTTGTAAGGTTATAATTATAATGTTAACAATAATAAACGAAAAGAAGAAATAATGGGTTCCCAAAGGATTGCAGAAATGGAAAATAAGAAATCTAACATAATGCAAATCTATATTTTGTCTAATTCATGAATTACTATGTGTAATATGTTGCACAATATTAGGACCATACGACAGTCAGTTTAAGGGTAGGACCAAATGAATTATTGAGTAGTTTTTTTTTTCTGTTGAGGAAATTATTATTGAGTAGTTACCTAAATACATATGAAACACCAATTCAATTCAACCGGAAAAGAATATAGTTTAACGATATTTTTTAACTTGAAGTGTAAGCACATGGAAGAAAAAAACTTTTCCTGTTTTGTTGATTCAGACTTCACGATCACCTTCAGACTTTCTTCCCTGTCAAAGATAAACATATGATTCAACTCCTATATTATAGAGTGTGAAACCTGATGAAATAGTAGACCTCCTATACCAACAAATTCTCTCCGTTTTTGGTCTTCAAGTTTGTATCGTTATGTATCGACATAGTCCTGACATTGTCTTCTTTGGAGAGCTTGATTTTCCATGAGTTATCTAAACCTCGGCTTCTCCTTATCAGTTAGACCCGAAAGATCATTTACAACCTTCACAATCCTTAAGTTAGTAACAAAGAGGTCTCGACTATGCATCCGCAACCTGATTTCCTTCTTTCTTCATTTCTCCTTCCAAAAGAAACAACCAGATTATTAAGCCACAAGTTACGGTAATGTATTAGACCACTAAAAAAAATGAATGTACATAAGAGAATCAACAGAAAAGACTATTTACTAAATTGCAGCACATAAAGAGACAAATTTTAGAAAGATATAGAACTCACCGACTGTAGATGAAAGAAAAGAGCTAATAGTCAGAAGGTTGAAAGAGTCCTGGTGAAATGAAAGAGCCAAAAAGTAAAAAAACCCATAGCAATCTAGAAAACAAAATTAGGTCAGGGTACATGCCAATGAATAAAAAAATGACTATTTACTAATTTTAAGTAACAAAAAGAAATCAATTCTAATGCTCTAATTTTCGAGTCAATGAATCAAATCAAGCACAACCAGTAAATTTGTTGTCTGTGAATCAACATAATTTACTTTTACTAATTTGAAGTAACAAAAATAAATCAGTTTCATTATTCTAGTTTCTGAAACAATGAAGACAAATCAACAGAAATAAAGCAAATAAATTGAAATAATTTCTAAAATTACTGAAATAAGCAATGAAGCAAAATCAACTAAAGTAAAGCAAATAAACTGAAATAAAGCTAAACCAATAGAGCGAAATCAGTAAATCCTGTGAATATAGAGTTCATTGGCCCAAAACAACAACGCAAGAGTTTGAAGAAGAATAATTTTTCGTGTCATGAGAAATACCTGCAATTGTTTCTTCTAAAGCAATGCTGCACCTACAACTGTAGTTGCAACTACAATAGAAGCAACAGTATCTGGTAAAGCGTAAAATATCACATATTTTCTCTTCATCTGTTTAAGTGGCTTCAAATGGGAACAAACAGTGGAGTATGGATACCTTGAAATTTTAAATTTTCTCTTTAGTGATTTGTAAAAGTTATAACAATTAGGATCAATAAGCTTATTTAGTTACATCAAATCTCATCAACTTTAGTTTTACAAGTTTAAAGGGCATCAGACCATAGAAAACATACATGAACCTGTTAGTAAGAATTAACAAATGAAATCATATGCTTATCATGTACATTACACAGACAACGATTGTTTGTCGTTCCCATTTACAATAATAAACTATTGTTAAAGCGTAAAATATCACATATTTTCTCTTCATCTGTTTAAGTGGCTTCAAATGGGAACAAACAGTGGAGTATGGATACCTTGAAATTTTAAATTTTCTCTTTAGTGATTTGTAAAAGTTATAACAATTAGGATCAATAAGCTTATTTAGTTACATCAAATCTCATCAACTTTAGTTTTACAAGTTTAAAGGGCATCAGACCATAGAAAACATACATGAACCTGTTAGTAAGAATTAACAAATGAAATCATATGCTTATCATGTACATTACACAGACAACGATTGTTTGTCGTTCCCATTTACAATAATAAACTATTGTTAAAGCGTAAAATATCACATATTTTCTCTTCATCTGTTTAAGTGGCTTCAAATGGGAACAAACAGTGGAGTATGGATACCTTGAAATTTTAAATTTTCTCTTTAGTGATTTGTAAAAGTTATAACAATTAGGATCAATAAGCTTATTTAGTTACATCAAATCTCATCAACTTTAGTTTTACAAGTTTAAAGGGCATCAGACCATAGAAAACATACATGAACCTGTTAGTAAGAATTAACAAATGAAATCATATGCTTATCATGTACATTACACAGACAACGATTGTTTGTCGTAGCTCATGAAGTTAGCTCCAGCCTGCGGGTCATACCGCTTCCAGTTGGAGTCTAACCCCAGCTAACTGTAGAGAAGCGGTTCATAAAGTGTTGAATCTCACATTACCAAAACTAATTAAGTTTTCTCATTTATCGTTTGATGGTCTTACATCGATTGATGAAATTCCGTGAACAAAGTAGACAGTAATCAAAATTCAGAAAAAAAAAAAAAAAAAACAATTATTTTCTACGAAAAAGATTCGAGTGGTAGATATGATATTGAGTTACAACATATTTCAAATTCATTTTGAGTAGAAAACTACAGATGCATACATACTAAGTCTAAAATGAAAACTGATGTGCTAGGAAATACTTGTCTGTACGTAGGCAACATGTATAAGTGTTTAGAGATAGAATAGATTTTCATATGCGCATAAACTCAAGTCCTCATTTGATGAGTACAATATACTCTTGATCTCAAAAAAGTTATAGCATAAAACATGAGAAATTGGCGACAAAGATAAATAGAGATGGAGGGAGAGAGAGCAGATAAAGGACTTACTCAAATATACATCCAACTTGAAATTGAATCTTCGACATGGCAAGTCCTAAAAACTACTCTTCACGGCCATACATTAATTAAAAATCCCTGAAGAAAGTTTTCGCCTACAAGAACATTATCAAGATGTAAGTGATGGCAAAAAAAATCAATGGCTCGGGCCAGAGTAATATTATTCAATGAAGTGCAACGTTAAAATTCAATCAAAGCAAGAATGACATAGAAGTTCCAGAGCAAAGTTTAAAATCAGCTCTTTATACCCTTTTGATATAACACGAAGATAGAAAACCAGGAAAAGAAACTAACCATGCTCAATATTCAATTTGAACACTTCGTCGAAGGCATTGCTCGTGACAGATTGTAAACTGGTGCATCTTCTGATGTATAAACAATATATGTCAAACATCTCCACAACATTTACACTAATAAACTATTGGTAATGCAATAGCATGAAATTCAACATAAGAATAAACAATACATTTAAATTTAGAATAGAAAGAAGCAAAATGGTTTGAGTTCCTCGAAATAACACTTCTGAATTGATTGAGGAATTTTATCAAACAACTGGACCTCGCACTACATAAAGTTCCTTCGTTGACATTAGTAATGTAAGAGTGAGAGAGTGAGAAAACATATAAAAACTAACTAATCTAAAGACAGCAGAAAAAACTTCATGAACAGATAGATCTGCCGAGAGTTCATTTGATGGAATTACGGATTCAGGCTCACTTCATGAAAAAACTTCAGATTTTACTTCCTTCAAGGAGTATTAAACCATAGAGAGGAGTATTAAACCATAGAGAAGAAGCAGTGGAGACTGGATTTACTTATATAGACGAAGTCAGGATTTACTTATTAACTAAAATCCTTACTCTTGAATATGTGAAAGGATTTCCAAACTATTAATTGCTTTAGACTTTAAAATTGGGGGAAACAAAAAATGGAACTTAAACTAAACATATAAGCCCACTATATTCTAATTTCAATTACTAAATGATGCAGGTGGTAGGTGGATCTATATTTCTAAACCCAATCATTTCACAAGAAATTGGAACCCCCAATTTACTAACAGAAAAAAAATTAATACTTCAACTGAAAATCATTATCTTTGAAACTAAAATCGAGAGAACAAAAGAAAGACACCATAAACCCTAAAGGAGGAAAACTTAACGAACACCTCAATTGTTTCTAGAGGAATATAAAAATCATAAGTCACCAAATAAAATCCAAATAAAATAATCACTTCAGAAATTGTACCTTGATTGTTGAAGACACATAGAATGATGAGATAAGAGATCGGAAGCTTGGAACATTCAGAAAGATTAAATGAAGGAGAAGCCATTGTTTTATGGAGGAGAAGATGTGAACCGAGAAGATGTGTAGGAGAAGATATGAACTGAGAAGATGTGTCCATTCATTGGCTATAGGCGCCCGGTTGCCAACCTAAGATTTTGCTTAATCCAATGGTTGATGACAGTGCTGATGTGGGTCGGACGGCTGGATTTATCCAGAGTTTTGTCCCAGTCAGCACCCATCCACCTATTTTATTATATAGATTGGGGCTTTAACCAATATATAAATGTTAGACATTTAAGGGTGTCTTTAGAATTTAAGGGAGTGCCTTTAGACAAATGTTTATTAATTAAGTTTTATTTATTAAATTAATTGGGCCTTTACCAACAATATAAATGTTAGGCATTTAAGGGATGCCTTTAGAATTTAAGGGGGGTGCATTTAGAATTTGAACTTATTTATTAATTCGATTTTATTTATTAATTGGATAAAGATGAACAGAGAGAGTTACAGTAGGAGAGAAATAGAGAAATAAAGTTACGGGAGAGAGTTATGGGAGGAGGGAGAGAGAGAGAGTGAGAAATCAACTTTCCCATCGAAAAGTGGGGAAAAAAATTATATTATTTGCACACTTTTTTTCTTAGAAAATCGATTTTCTTACCCAAAGTAGCCAACCAAACAACGGAAAACTGATTTTCCTGCGAAAACGACTTTCTTACTTACATTTTCACACGCATCAAACTGACCCTAAGGAATGTTTTAAAGGTGCCTCCACATATTGTTATTGCTGGCGTCTTCCATACTCTTAAATCTTCTTCTTTTTTACAACAACCCATCTGAAAAGAATCACTCCAACTTTTCCTTCTTGGCTCAAAATTGATGGATTCGAGCAAAAAAAGTCGGCATAAGTCCTCCAATATCAATGGACTTGAGCACTTTATCCCATACACCTCAGATTCGGTAAACTTGAACCTAATTTTGAAAGAAATTTTGGCCCAACTTCAATGAACTTGGGGGCCTCTCATGAAAGTAAATCAAACCACATTTAACCATTCAAAGTTCTCAACAAAAAAAAGGCCAGCGCTTTGGGGAAAGCAAAATAGTTTCCGGGGTGTGAAGACTTGGTCAATTTTGTTTGACAATTTTATTTAGGGGAAACCAAAATAGCTTCTCCACCTCAGCTCTCCCTCTCTCCACCTCAGCTCTCTCTCTCTCCACCTCATCTTCTCTCTCCCCACCACTCTCTCTCTTCTCCGACATGTCGCCGGCCGAAAAATTTTTCAACCGGCGACCATTAAAAAAAAAATTTAATTCACTCTCTCTCCCTCCTCTCTCTCTCTAAAAAACATTTTTTTTTCTCTCTCTCTCTAGATTTGATCTAGAGACAGGATCTGTTGAAGGTCCCGAACAGGACCTTCAACAGATCCGTTGAAGGTCCGTTCGGGACCTTCATCATATCTGTTGAAGGTCCTGTTCGGGACCTTCATCATATCTGTTGAAGGTCCTGTTCGGGACCTTCAACAAATCCTCTCTCTAGATCAAATCTAGAGAGAGAAGAAAAAAAAAAACGTTTCTTTTTAAATGAGAGGAGGTTTTTTTAAAAAGAGAGGAGGGAGAGAGTGCAATTTTTTTTTTTTAATGGTCGCCGGCCGGCGACCTTGTCGGAGAAGAGCAAGAGGAGAGGTGAAGAGAGAGTGAGGAGAGGTGGAGTGTTTTTTTTTATTTTCCCTTAAAATTTATTTTTCCAGAAAAGTTTTAAAAATTTAGCTTTCCCCAAAGCGCTGGCCAAAAAAAACAATTCAAAGGGGTGGGGAAGACGTTTCTAACAAAAATTGGAGGGGTTCTCTGATCATCCCAAAATAAATCATATGCATGCCTAGAAATAACAATGGATTTTTTAAAAGTTTTGGTGAAAAAAGAAATACTTCGTTCATTTAGTTTCCCCCGAACTCTTATAACTGGTTTTCTTCTTCACACTTACAAGCGCCGCCGCTGACTAACTACCATCTTTGACGACCCTTCAAATTCACACTTACAAGCGCCGCCGCTGACTAACTACCATCTTTGACGACCCTTCAAAATAACCGCCACCGCCACTATTTCTCCCTCCTGTCTCTCTCTTTCTTTCTCATCTTATATCTTTTCTCTCTTATCCTATGTCTCTCTCATCATCTCCCTCTCCAAAAACTCTCCTCAAAAATCAAAAGTGAATCCATTAGCCTTTCAATCTAGAGGTGGTATTCCAACTTGAACTTCAACCTGGATAGGTTCCTCCTAATCTCTTAGGCTTCACAAATGGGAAAACTCCTTGATCTAGGGTTACTTCCTAAAACCCCGGTCTAGAGTTTCTTAGTTGATCAAACCCTATTGGGAGTTTTTTTTTTGAGACCCAATCTCATTTTCCTAAAAATCCCAAATGAGTTAGACAATTAAAGATATGAACATTCTAAAAATAGAATGTCCTATTAAAAAAACTCTAAATTGTAGAGACTACACATAAGATCACTTCGATTTCATGACCTCAGATAACATTTTATACTAAAATATTTCCAAGGTGTTTATCACGTAAGCAAAACAAACTGAAAACATAAAACGAAATATCAAAATACCATCCATACTTAATGAGAACAAACCAACCCCTGATAATTCCTATTTCCTATAAATGCTAAAATTGAATCCATGACCCAATTAGGACACTACCCCCTAACAAAAATATAGAAAAACTTGGAGAAATTAAAGATGGAGAAGACTACAAAAAAAGTAAGTTTACCTACGAAGAGAAAATTGGAAAAAGAACAAAAATTTCATGTCCCAAATCCACCATCATCAGTTCGTATCCTTGAGTCGCCAAGAGAAATCACTCTAGAAGAGCTTGAAGAGAAGCCCACCGTGTTTGGCGAAGAAAGGAGCAAACACGAGCGACTCCACTGCCATGAGCTTGATCAGGATGTTGAGTGATGGACCTGATGTGTCCTTGAGAGGATCTCCGATTGTGTCACCAATCACCGCTGCCTTGTGAGGGTCTGATCCTTTAGGTCCAAGAGTCCTTGCATGCTCAGATGCACCAGCCTAATTACCATGAAACAAAGATTAACCTTATGCTATAGACCGAATGACGAAAAATCGACAGACAAATAAATAGTCTTTCATCGGAAAAATAAATTGTGAAGGAATATTACCTCAATGTACTTTTTGGCGTTATCCCATGCACCACCAGTGTTGGATGCAGAGATTGCGACCTGTGTGAAAAACATAGTCAAATTCATGTTGGATACCCTTCGAGTTACAAAACTAGAGCATACAAAGGGACATTATATTCGGAGATGTTCACAGGAGATCAAGAGGGTTTAGGGCATAAACAGGGACGTGGAAAAGCTAATTCAGGGGGTGTTGTTTTCAGAAGTTTGAGAACTACTGAAGTGTTTGAATTATATAAAGAATACAAATATTGATATTACCTGGACACCGGAAACTAGAGAACCAGCTAAGACACCAGATAGTGTCTCGACACCGAAGAAGGTACCGACAATGAGGGGGGTAAGCATGACCAGTGCACCAGGTGGGATCATTTCCCTAATGGATGCATCTGTGGAGATCTTGACACAGGTTGCATAGTCGGGCTTTGCGGTGCCTTCCATGAGACCAGGGATTGTGTTGAATTGTCTACGGACTTCTTCCACCATCTCGAGTGCTGCACTTCCTACACTTTTCATGGTCATAGCTGAAAACCAGTATGGAAGCATGGCTCCAACAATTAAACCAATGAAGACCTTGGGGGTTAGGACATCCACACTCAAAATACCAGCACGGCTTACAAAGGCACCAAATAGAGCCAAAGACACTAGAGCAGCTGAACCGATCGCAAATCCCTGTTACAAAAAATACAGTCAATAACTAACGAATACCAAGATAGACAAATGTGTAGAAATTGATCAAGAATAGAAGGGTAAGCAAGTGCTGGTTTTCTCTCTTTCACAGTCAGAATCAAGATCAGAATTGACTAGTCAAATTTCACGTGTGTGTGTGTGTGTGTAAGTCGTCCTAATGGCCGACTTCTGCTCATTGAGTCTTGGGTCAGACAAAAACTAACTCTGGACTAAGAGCCCTTCAGTAATCTGAAATGACTATCTTGCCTATGAATTTAATAGGTTCAGACTACTCGATTCGGATTTGTCAGACTCGGCTAAGTCAGATACAGACAATAAAGAAAAACAAACAACACCGGAGTGGAAATACTACCTTTCCGATGGCAGCAGTAGTGTTTCCAGCAGCATCTAGAGCATCAGTCCTTTCTCGGATTCTGTGACTCATTCCAGCCATCTCAGCAATACCTCCAGCATTATCACTGATTGGACCGTATGCATCAATTGCCAATCCAGTTGCGATGGTGCTAAGCATTCCAAGTGCAGCTACGGCAATTCCGTACATAGCAGCTAGACTGAAACTTACGAAGATACTGGCAGCAATAGCGAAGATTGGAATAATAACAGACTTGTATCCCAAGGCAAGACCGAAGATAACATTAGTAGCAGCTCCAGTTTTGCAGGAATCAGCAACATCTTGCACAGGACTACAAGAAAAAGAGAGACAAATTAAGTTTCATAAAGAACCAGTAACAGCAAGCAGTAGCATGAAAAAAGATGGTAATGATTGTTAATATAGAGTACCTGTATGCATTGCTAGTGTAGTACTCTGTCACAAACCCAATAACCAATCCAGCCCATAGACCAATAGCAACACAGAAGAATAGTTCCCTACAAAACAAATCAAATATTGGTACTTTATCTATTAGCCAATCATCTTTGTTGATTAAGAAACTAATTGAAAAAAAAAAACAATATGAAATGGAGATAGATGTTAAATGTTTCAAAGACAGGATTCAGATAGAGCTTACCAATTCTTCACAACCTTCTGGACTCCAAAATTGAAGATTGTGAAAGATGAGGGAAGTGCGAGCCAGCTAACAAGTGCAATTCCAAAAGTCATGAGAGCCGTGGAGATAATTAGCTGCTTCTTAAGTGCAGGCTCAATTTCTTTGACAGCCTTGATTTCAAAGAAATCAGTTGCAAATAGGGTGGTTATCAAACACACAATGATACCAACGGAACTAATGAGGAGAGGGTACAACATAGCAGTAAACTCATGGTTGATCCCAAAAGATGAGATAGATGCAACAACAAGTGCAGCACATGAGGATTCAGCATATGATCCAAAGAGATCAGAACCCATCCCAGCAATGTCACCAACGTTATCACCAACATTATCAGCAATAACCTGAATGAACAAAGAAAATTACATATGCAGTACGAAGTTTTCAGACTGGAGAAGATATCATTAAAAAGGTAAAACCCATAAAGAAAAAAAAAATGAGAAAACTACTTACAGCTGGGTTCCTGGGGTCATCCTCAGGAATGTTCCTTTCAACCTTGCCTACGAGATCAGCACCTACATCAGCAGCTTTTGTGTAGATACCTCCAGCAACTCTGCCAAAGAGAGCCATAGATGATCCACCAAGCCCGTACCCGGTAATAGCCTCAAAAAGACCTTCCCAGTCATCACCGTAGTAGATCTTGAAGAGGTTAATAGTGATGTAAAGCACCAAAAGACCGTTAGCCGCAAGAAGAAAACCCATCACTGCACCAGACCTGAATGCAATAATGAAAGCCTTTCCAACACCTTTCCTTGCCTCTAAGGTTGTCCTAGCATTAGCATAAGTTGCAATTTTCATTCCAAGGAAACCAGAGACCACTGAGGTGATAGCCCCAAGCACAAATGACACGGTGCTGAAGATAGCGTTGGCAAGAGCAGACTTGCACATATTGTGTTCATTGTAGGTGCAAGGCTGTAACTTTGTACTGAATCCTTCCACAGAGCCAAGGAAGAGGAATATAAGAATTGCGAATGCAACCATAAATATCCCAACATACTGATACTCAGTATAAAGGAAGGAAGTTGCTCCTGTCAACACATAAGTTCACTTTCAGTTATTAACAATGAAACACACCCAGAATAAGAAGAACTGACCTCAAGAAAAGATCCAAAAAAATAAAGATTATAACATAAAAATCAGTGAACTAGCACAGTTATATCGTTATATGACACAAGAAATCTTCCTCAATAAAAGACATCCCAAATCTAAAGAAACAATTATGTTTACATACCCAAGTATGAAATGGCACACAGGATTCAAACATAATCAAATATAGATCAGATAACATCATTTGGTACTACAAGCATTTCTGCTTGGTATACCATGAATAGTTCTAAAATCTAGACCATAAACTCAAAAGTACAAAAATAGAAGACAAAAGAAAATGGATCCCTTCTCCAAGAAACTTTTTTATGGTGTGGCCCCAACTATGTCACAAGAAAACGGCATAAAAGAACACAGCCTATAACCTAGATTAGAACCCACACTCACGTTAGCAAAAAATATGAGTGAAACTAACTACTCAAATTATATCATCAAAGTACACCATTTGTCAAACCCTAATAATATCAAATAATCAGGATTCAAACAGACCACGTTTTATCAGTTACAGATACTCATCCCACTTTTAAAGGAGTCATGAACGTATATGGCAAGATAAAGATAAGCACGAACTAAATGAATAACTGAATAAGAAAAAGACAAACTTTATAGAAGCTAAAATTAATAATCCTCAAATCTAAGAATCACAAAACCCTAATACCTCATAAAACAAGAAAAAAAAAACGAAACTTTATCATAATTCTTCACTTATAAGCTTAAGACGATGAAAAAAATGCATAATAATTGAACAAAAAAAACAGATAAATTCAATAAAAAAGCAAGATCTGAACCAAAATTAACCAGATCTAATAAAACCTAATATCAGATCCAAACGTCAAACTCACCTTCAGATATAGCGTTCTGAATTTCAGCACATTTAGTAACAACATTATGATCATTAAGACCTTCTTCTTCTTCAATTAGAGAATCATTATAACCATTTTTGTTATTATTATTGTTTGAAGAAGCTGTTTGTCTTTCAGGTGAAACCTTAACAAGAGACACCAAATACCATTGAACAAGAGAAAAAACGATTCCGATTACAGCACAAACTGGAATCAAAATCTGTGTAAACAGATCTGTGATGATAGTTGTTCCCATGGTGAAAAAACTTCACGGCGAACTTCAGAGAAAAAACGAGCTGATTTCAGTCAAAAATCGGCCGGAAATTTTGGAGAGATGGCGGAGAAGTGAGTGAGTGAGTCGGGGAACGAAGAACACACCTCTCTGAGGGTTTTGTGTGGTTTTCTGTTTTTGAGGTTCGTAGCTATCTTTATATATCAGGAGATAACACGTTTATTTTTATTTTTAAGGCTAAATGATCAGCCCGCTGCCCACCCAAAATCAGAATAGTACTCGGGCAGAAAATGTAATCAACGGTCAGGATTTGAAGTTTTATTCTATTTAGATTTGTTTATCAAATTGTGAGAATATCCTGACTGTTGATATCATTTTCTATCCAGAATCTATCTCACATATGTGTGGTTGTATCTTAATACAAACACTAAAATAGGATAAAATAAGAATTATATTTTTGAGCCTATTGAGTTTTTCTTTACAAAAAAAAAAAAAAAAACTTTTCAAGAAATCTAGAATAACTCCCACTTCTTTCAAAAAAAAAAAGACTAACTCCCAATTCTACTCTTGTGTGTTAATTTAAGATTCTTAAAAAAAAAATTCTACTCTTGTGTGTTAATTTTAAGATTCTTAAAAAAATAATAGATATTGAGCACAAATGATGATAAATGAATGGTGAAATTATTAGAGGTGCTAGGAGTGAGAAGTAATCTAACATCATCAAAAACTTTTCGTCTTTTTTTGTTGTTGAAATTGAAAATTTTAGTTGATCTGTTGTAAAATGCAAATGAATGAACTCTTTTTTATAGCTGTAACTAAGATATTTTCTTAATTTTGATTAATTTTGAAAATTTGTAATTAAATTCTTTTTTGTCAAACAAAAAGAAAGTAAAATAATTAGCATGACAATTTTTTAATTGAGGTTGTGGGGGTGAATTTGTAGTGCATGAAGTAACAATGTTTTTCATTTTGTTGATTTTTCTTCTGTTTTTCACTTTATGATAATATATTTTATTTTATTTTCAAATTTCACTTCGAACTATTCAAAATTGTGACGTTATTTCCTCAGTTTCTTTATAACATTTAAATTTGTTGATTTAAAAAAAAATTGCAAAGAACACAAGGAGATAACATTAGATTTTTAAACATGCCTTAGGCCGAAAAATCATTCTCAAACCACAAACGAGTGTGAAACTGTCATTGGGCAAAACCCAAGCGAAAAATCTACGAATTTGAAATGACGTTTTTGTCGCTTCGCATTTTCGACATGATGCAAAAAAATGTTGTACTTTGAAATAACATGCCATAAACAACCATTTAGGTTGTATGATAGTTCATAATATGTTGACCCTGTATTATGAATGTTATGAATGTTCATAATACATTTATGAGTGCTCATGAGAAAAAGACTAAAATAAGATAGTTCGTAATACATTATCAAGAATCATATTCATTATGAAAATTCACAATATTTCGAGAAGCGGAGGGTATTTTAGTCCAGGAGATTTCGGTGTTAGACCTTTGATAAGTGGTTTTTTCTTCTGTAATTTTGTCTATAATTAACATTAGTCCCAAAAATTTGACAAGATTTGGACAATCAGTCACCTATATTTTTCGAAAGCAAGACTAATTGTCTATCTTGAAACATATAATAGATTTTAGAAATATTTGTTATATTCTAAACATTGACAGTAAAATAAAAAGGTATAGATTTTCTATGTAAGACATGGGAGGACGAGTGACTAAATGAACGAAATTCCAAACAAAAATGAAAAATGTCATTGTATTTACATTTTACATTTTTGACTCCCTATTCGCCTATAAGACTATAACCACATTGTGTAAAGTTTTATTTTTTACTTTATCCCTTGTTTGATATTTCAAAGTAAAAAATCCTAAGAACATTTTAACTGAAAAAATTTCGTATAACAATTAAAATTAGGAGAATAACTTAGTTACCCTTATAACGGAAAAGTTTCTTAGTTTGGATTATTGAGTGGGGCAAGTCCTCTTATACTTTCAATAGTGTATTCTTACACCACCTAGATTTGTTTAAATCAATAAACACATAAACAAAGGAAAAACATGTAAGATTATGGTTTAGACAGCAAAAAAATGAAAAAAGATTTAGCCCCCTCTTTTACCGTCAACCATGTTGTCAGTAGACACATCAACAAAGAAAACATGTGCAAAATCATATTTTGTCTACCAAAGAAAAAAGAACTTGTTTCCTTCTTTTACAGATAACTATGGTTGTTTGAGAGACAGAATAATTGAAAAAGACGAGGAAAAGAAAAGAGTTTAGATGAAAAGAAAATGAGATAGAGAAAAATGAAAGAATTTGTCACAAACTGGGGCAGAACGTAGCAAGTAATTACGATGTTATAGCAATGGTTGCAACCTTGTAATCTCTTGTGTTTATAAATAATATGAGATTTCTTCAAAAAAAAGGAAAATTAGTCATGTGTGTATAGGGACTCATCCAGCTCAAAAATACTATCGGTTGTAGCATGTAATTTCTCTTGGCATAAAAATTGGCAGTTTATGTGCGTCTTTGGAAGCACCTGCCACGAGTTCTCTACCGTTTCTTGAGTGGTGTGCAATCACCTGCACCGGATAATCTTTTATTTTCTTTTGCTTAGATTATTAGATCTTTTCTCCTGGTTACTCTAAAGGGGGTAGTGGAGCGGGACTTTCACAGACTTTCATAGACAAAATGTCCCGTAGACATTTCAACACATTTCGGATGAGTTATTATAGACAACATGTGTCATTGACATTTTCAAGACATTGAGAGTTTGTAGACAAAATGTCTTTATAGACATTTCAAGACATTTGATCCATAGACAAAATGTCCTGAGGACATTTTAAGATCTTGAGTCCATTGACAAAATGTGTAATGCATATTATATTTGTGCTAATCAAAAATATATTTTTCGACTTTTGTAGACATCTGTAAATATTTGTGGACATTGATGGACATTCGGTAGACATTTATTATTTTAATATTATTATTATTATTTAATCACATGAAATAATATATTAATACTAACATTTCAAAAATATATTTTTCGACTTTCGTAAACATCTGTGAATATTTGTGAACATTGATGGACATTTGGTAGATATTTATTATTTTAATATTATTATTATTTTTTAATTACATGAAATAATATATTTATACTAACATTTCAAAAATATATTTTTCGACTTTCGTAGACATCTGTAAATATTGTGGACATTGATGGACATTTGGTAGACATTTACTATTTTAATATTATTATTATTGTTTAATCACATGAAATAATATGTTTATACTAACATTTCAAAAATATATTTTTCGACTTTCGTAGACATCTGTGAATATTTGTGGACATTGATGGACATTTGGTAGACATTTATTATTTTAATATTAATATTATTATTGTTTAATCACATGAAATAATATATTTATACTAACATTTCAAAAATATATTTTTCGACTTTCGTAAACATCTGTGAATATTTGTGGACATTGATGGACATTTGGGAGACATTTATTATTTTAATATTATTATTGTTGTTTGATCACATGATGGACTTCAAATGTCTCTTGTTTTTTGAAAGACATTTTGGCTTCCAAATTTGTCCCAAATCCTTCACAAATTCATCAAACTATGAAGTCCACCAAAGTCTGGGACATATTTTGTATACAATCGAATGCCTCAGACTTTCATAGACTCTCAAATGTCTGGATTTGAATGCCTCAGACTTTCGTGGACTCTCAAATGTCTGGATTTGAATGTCTCAGACTTTCGTGGACTCTCAAATGTCTGGATTTGAATGCCTCAGACTTTCGCGGACTCTCAAAAGTCCGCGAAAGTCTTGCTCCACTACCCCCCCTAAATTACTTATCTATTTTGATGTAACGGTTGGACACTCCGCTTAAGTCCATGAGATCGTGAGATCGAGTTTCAGTAGAAGGAGTTGGCATCAAAATTTAGGCCTCTTTGTTGTCGGACTTTAAACGGTAATCGTGCTTATTACATTTCCATGATGCATCAATTCCTTGTAAACGTCAGGCTTTAAACGGTTATCGTGCTTATTACATCTCCATGATGCATCAATTCCTTGTAACGACTAACTAACGTAGATCGTAGTCGAATTCTTAAAAATAAACACAATCCTAAAGAAATTATTGGTAATGGGGCCACAAGGAACATGTGCCTAGCCGGTTAAATAGTCTAGAACTCCACAATTTAATGGAATATTAGTCAAAAAGTCGAAAAATATAGGAAGAAAACAACTACAAAGTATAAATCTATATTTGTGCATCTGTGTCAACTTTTACCTATTGCAAACTATTGACAGAAGAATAAATCTATATTTGTAGTTTATCATTTGATTATTTCATTTATCATTTGATTATACTCCTTTGCAGCTTCTCTATTTATAACAATGACTAATTATGTCCTTTTTTACGAATTCGTTTGTCAAGTATAGTATTACATAAAAAAAAAAATTGACAAGTTTCGGTATAGACAAAAATTTGTTTCTCTCTTGATCGAAACGATCATATTCCCTTTAGGATTTTATTTCTCTATCTAACACAGTATAAACTACCATACAACCTAAATAATTGTTCATATTTGTTAGTTTTTCTTATATCATTTTCCCCGTGCGGAAGAGTATTTTTGTCATTTCCGCTATTTTGAACTTTCGGTGTATATTTTCTCTATCTCTCAGTGATCTTCTGCCTATGCATAGATTTATAACCCAAACTTCGTGATTCACTATTTTATTGTATGTAAAGACCGGAATATAATTCATATAATAATGTCTTAAGAAAGTATAGCTTTTAGCAAAATCATGAATCTATACCTAATATTCCGTGCTATTTAGGACTTGCACCAAAAAATGCAGAAAGTTAGGGGCGACAGAGTCGTGTAGTAAGTAAGCTGGAACATTGTGTGCTTATCTCTCATATTATCTGTCGGTGACTCAGCTTTATTTTATCTGGATTTATTACTAAATTAGATAAGTACAGCTTTCTTATCTTAGAAAATACTACAAAATACAAAGGTAAAAGTTGGAAAAGGGACACTTGAAACATGCAACTAATCGGATTCCAAACCCTACATTATTGGTGGTGTTGGGTGATAATTAATTGATATTAAACATGAATCTAGAAAGAGCCTAAAACTTTTTTGGTAATTTATGATTATGTCCATGGACAATAGAGTGAATGACTTGATATAAAAATAAATAAATTAGTGGATGCTTTTGGGAGCAACTTTGATTGCAATTTTGGAGATACAAATGTGAAGTCGAAAGTGTTGGAAAATGAATATCTAATCGGTTTGTCGAAATCAACATAATGTATGTCAGTTGAGATTGAAAACATAAGAAGAATGGATTTCTTTGAGGATATTTGAAAATGGAATATGGTAAGTCATCGTACATGCGTTGGCACAATATTACCATTAAACGATTGATCTATAAAATTTGATAATGCGAATCAATTATGCATGCATAACGAGGTGAATGACAACATAACATGATCCAACTAGTAAAAGTATATGTCAATAACATGCAATTATTATTAAGGGGAATGAGACTATAGCCTAAAGTAAATGAGTAATTATAACGGAAACCCAACCTAGTTGACTGGAGATCTCAAGATATAGGTTCAATGAAAAACTCAAGTCATACTGACTCACCATTAACACTGAAAGAGATTATTCTCGAGCCACAAGCAGGATATATTACAGCTCGAGCCCACCGTAGAGCACCAGTGGCTATTGTGCAATTATACAGTGGGTTCGAGACGTAAAATGTGTCATTTACGGCTCGAGCCCACCGTAATGGTGCACAGTAGCTTTTCAGTCTGGTGCGACCGCAAGGTATTCTTCAAACAATAAAAATCCTATATCCAATGTAATTTTAAACAATTAATTGAATAAAAATCATGAATATCAGTACAACACACAATAAATTGAATAAAAACCATGAAACGGTAAGATTTTAGGGTTTACCTGAAAAAATTGGGGGTTTTCGTCATCTCTTGATATTCACCCACTTCCAGACAAAATACTTCCAAATAAGGTCCGCAAATTTTCTTCCTTGTGTAGCTAATCAGTAGATTCAAGTATTCAAGCAATGTTGTTCTAAAAAATCGAAAGAAACTAAACCTACGGTTTTATGTTTTGAACAACATAACGACATAGATAAAGAGCGAGAGAGAGGGAGAAAGAACAAGAGAGAGGGAGAAAGAACGAGAGAGAATGAATGAGAAATGAAGATTAAAATGACTTTGAATTCGTGGTGAGATTTTAGAGAGAGGGAGAGAGTGAGAATATGAAACAGAGGTTATAAGGAAGATGAAAGAGGAATGAGAGTGTTTTGAATCTTTTGGTCTTCTGTTGGGTGGAATACCTTTGACTAATGGCGCTAATTTTTCCGTTAAGTCAAACTAGACAAGGGGGAGTGTTTTTTCTTAGAGGGGTCCTTTCAACCAAAATGACCGATTTGGGGGGCGATTTTAAGGGATGGGGCCTTTTAACAATAATGGGAGACCCTATAAAGTCCCCCTTAAAGGATCACCTTGTAAGTTGAAGGTAATGTTTCTTTCCTCTTCCCATTCGTTAATATCTCTCTCTAATTTTTTTGATTTGATCCTCCTCTCTCTCACTCTCTCTAATATCTCTCTTTTCGGCACAAAGCCATTTGGACGACTTTGATGTTTTGATCTGATCCTCTTTTTACTCTCTAATATCTCTTTAGGGCATAATCCATTTTGGTAGAAGGTAGCTGGTATACTACGGTTTGGGAAACGGTGCAGGAACTCGCACCTAAAGGTGACGACACAAACGGTGCAGGAACCCGTTACGGGCTCACCTGGCCAATCATAATGGGTTGAAACAGGCGGGACATGGGTAAGGTCTGCTACCGAGTCCCGACCCATTATACCCAGTAATTAAGAACTCGTTGTAATCTGCCCGAGAACCCGCCCATGTAGTCTGCCTGGTTACAACCCAATAAATGACCGCCCGAGAGCCCACATGTATAGGTCTAGATCCAACTACTGGTATTTCACGTCTCTTCAATAGAGACTCTGAGCTATTGGATCCAAAGGGGCGTCTGATTAAAACCCTAACAAGTGCACATTTTCTAATTAAACTCCCTCATAACCCTTTTACTTCCTGATTCCATCTCCCTTATCTTCTCTCACATTCTCTTTATCTTAAGATCTTCCCGTGCTCTCTCTTCATCTTCCAACCTTCAAACTCCCTCGTCTTCTCGTACCTCTCTTCATTTTCTGGTTCTTCTAACACTTTCTCTTCATCTTCAGACTCTCTGAGTATCTCTCATCTCTCTTTTCTTCTTTGAACTTCATCTTTAAATATTGATTCCTTATTTTTTTAATGTGGTAATGTAATTTTTCTTATGTGAGATGTAAAACATCTCTAAAACATATCAACATTTGGATATAATTGATCAAACTTACCCATCTACTATAGAGACGTTCTGTTAATATGATTATGATGTAATTTTTTTATGTGATGTGAAAAACAAATCATCATTTGGATCTGTTTGATCAAATAGATCTACCAATTTGTTTTAAAGATCTTATGTTTATATGATTATGATGTAACTTTTTTTTAGGCCGCGGCTTTGGGGAATAAAGAAAATTCTCCGGGGAATAAATTCTCGAGGGAATCCAGATTTTTTTGAAAATTCTCCGGGGAATAAATTTTAATGGAGAATACAGAATACATTTTTTTGAAAGTTCTCCTCCATCTCATCTGTTCCCTCTGCCACTTCATCTTCTCGCCACCTCATCATCTTCTCCGGCGAAGGTCGCCGGCCGGCGACCTTCAAACAAAAATTATTTATTTATTTATTTTTTTCTCTCTTCCTCCCTCTCTCTCTCTAACACTCCGACGAAGGGAGACCTTCGCCGGAGGTCTGGTCTGTCCACGGACAGACCTCCAAGGTCTGTTCACGGACAGACCTCCAAGGTCTGTCCACGGACAGACCTCCAAGGTCTGTCCACGAACAGATCCGGTCTGTTCGTGGACAGACCGGACCTCCGGCGAAGGTCTCCCTTCGCCGGAGTGTTAGAGAGAGAGAGAGAGGGGAAGAGAGATAAATTTTTTTTTTTTTTTTTTTTTTTTTTATGTTTGAAGGTCGCTGCCCGGAAAACTGGTCGGCCGACGACCTTTGCCGGAGAAGATGATGAGGTGGTAGAGAGGTGATGAGATGAAGGAGTCTTTTTTTATAGCATCTTCTAAAATTAGAAGCCCCTTAGCAATAAAAAAGAAACATAAAAGTCAACCTTATTTGACTAGTTTTAAGAAAAGTCTTTATTCCCCGGAGAATTTTCTTTATTCCCCAAAGCCGCGACCTTTTTTTATGTGAGATGTAAAACATCTCTAAAACAGACTAAAATTTGGATATGTTTGATCAAACGAATCTTACCATTGGATCTGTTTGATCAAGCTCTTGAAGCTCTTAACACAAAAAATAACTAAGAAAATTAAACACCATCGACCAAATCCTACGATGACCCCATGTCCGCATTTTGCTTTTTTCCAGGTGACAAGTAAGACAAACTAGAATTTTGAGAAAGATGAGAGTCTACCAAATTAACAGATTATGACTAGTTAAAATGCATAAAAGAAAACGAAGTATCGCTACATAGGTTAAAAAATCATTTCAAGATCAACCTATAGATGACATGTTTGGTCAAACATGAGAACATCCGGGGACACACCCCTAGAGTTCAGAAATTCAATCAAACAAGAAGCAATTGAAAACAGTTAGGAATACGTTAAATTAATACGAAGAATAACTTCAAAAGTTTATGAAAAACACAAGAATCCTACTTATGGATGTCAAACCTTGTGTGGTTCTTTCTAACGCGGGGACGACATAAGCAACACAAAACCAAACAGATGATTTGTGAGAATAGTCTCACGTGGGAGAAAGGGTAGCGAGCAACCAAAAATATGTTGGACTAATTAGTTTTAATTGTCCTTCTCGAATACACAATTCGATAATGATTCCGCTCGACAAATTATAGAAGCAAATAAGTAAAAGAATAAGTAATAATTTTATGACTGAGTCGAGTATTGGATACTCTCTCCTTAAGACGTTATTCGTCCCGCAATGGTGCTAAGCCGGGTTGTATATACGAATAGTCTCCCAGAATAAAACAGTCTTACCTTCTTGAAGCGCATCACTTATTTCTTCAAGAAACTTCGAACCAAATAAGTAAAGAACTCTCTTAACTTCTTAGACTTCTAATGCAAACTCTAAACTTAGAAAACTAATTGATTTTTCTATATCTAAAATGAAATCTGGATTATGTATATATAGAGATGATAGTGACTATATGGAGAGACATCTATATGGAAAGACATGATCCCAGGGATGTGTCTCTTTTAATTTTAATTCAACCAAGGCAATGGTTCAAATTGCCAACAATCCCCCACATGAATTAAAATTTATTCTATATGAAGACTATGCAAACTGACAATGTATACAAACTAAGAGAGTTCAAATGGAAGTTGTTGCATCAGGAGAGGTGGCTTTTGGCTTTGAACCTTCCTTAGTGTATGACTACCGGACTTACTAATTGATTAGTGAACATGATGTCTTGAACTATTCAATTTTCGCAGTAAGTCGATACAATAGCCAACACACAACTTCTTCCGTACATATTTGATTTTTTGGTTGTGTCCTTTTCGGCCCTGGACAACTCCTGGATTCATGAGTGCTTTAGAGAATTCCGCCTTAAGACATTCTCATAGAACCGGCATCAGTTCTACACTCACATAGGTGATGTCCTATGAAGAGTACCCTGACGTACCCCACTTGTTTACACAAGAATATAGGCATCATTAAAAACATCGCTTATCCTATCACCTGACAGGCAACACTGATACTTAGGAATGGGTAAGAAAATGACTCTTTCAGTGTTACTCGCGAGTATTTCACATTTATGTTGTCCCTTTTGAACCTAGATCTTGGGATCTCCAGTCAACTAGGTTGGGTTTCTATTGCGATCTACTCATTTACTTTAGGCTTTAAGCCCATTCCCCTTGATAGTTTGTACATTTGCTCTTTCGATAACCCCTTTGTAAACGGATCCGCTAAGTTATCCTTTGATTTTATATAATCAATTGTTATAATTTCATTTGAGAGCAAATGTTTAACGGTATTATGTCTTCGACGCATGTGTCGAGATTTTCCGTTATACATTTTATTATGTGCCTTGCCAATTGCCGATTTACTATCGCAATGTATTTTAATAGCAGACACCGGTTTTGGCCAAATTGGAATATCCTCTAGAAAATTACGAAGCCATTCAGGTTCTTCTCCAGCTTTGTCTAAAGCAATAAACTCTGACTCCATGGTTGATCTTGCTATGCAAGTTTGTTTTGAGGACTTCCATGAAACTGATGCACCACCTATAGTAAAAACATAACCGCTTGTGGATTTAGAATCGTTTGTATCTGAAATCCAATTTGCATCAGTATACCCTTCAAGAACTGCAGGGTATTTGGTAAAATGTAACCCATACTCCTTATTATATCTTAAATATCTAAGAACTCTTATCAGAGCACTCCAATGACTTGTATTTGGATTGCTCGTAAACCTACTCAATTTACTTACTGAGTATGCAATATCAGGTCGTGTACAATTCATTAGATACATCAAACTACCAATTATCCGAGAATATTCTAATTGGTTAGTACTATGACCCGTATTCTTAGTTAGATGTAGACTAAGGTCTACTGGAGTTTTTACAACTTGATTATCATTTTTGTTGAATTTCTTTAAAATTTTCTCAATATAATGTGATTGAGATAAAACTATTCCATTAGAAGTTCGACATATCTTGATTCCAAGAATTAAGTCTGCTTGACCTAAATCTTTCACAATCAAATACTTTTGATAGCATTTTCTTCGTAGATTTGATCATATTTAAATTGCTACCCATTATTAACATGTCGTCTACATACAAACATAGAATTATAACTCCGTTGGTAGTAGATTTAGTGTAGACACATTTATCACACTCGTTAATACTAAAACCATTTGACAGCATGGCCTTGTCGAATTTTTCGTGCCACTGTTTTGGTGCTTGTTTTAGCCCATACAATGACCTTACTAATTTACAAACTTTCTTTTCTTGACCAGATACTATAAACCCTTCTGGTTGTTCCATATAAATTTCTTCTTCTAATTCGCCATTCAAGACAGCTGTTTTAACATCCATTTGATGTATCTCTAAATTATATAGGGCTGTTATAGCAATTAGCCCCGAATTGATGTTATTCTCGTAACAGAAGAATATGTATAATAGTCTAATCCTTCTTTTTGTTTAAATCCTTTTGCGACAAGTCTTGCTTTGTACTTGTCTATAGAACCATCCGTTTTTAATTTTCTCTTGAAAATCCATTTATAACCCAATGGTTTACACCCCGGTGGAAGATCTACTAACTCCCATGTATGGTTCTGAAGGATAGACTCAATTTCGTTATTTACGACCTCTTTCCAAAATTGAGATTCAGGAGAAGACATTGCTTCTTTGTATGTTTGCGGTTCTTGTTCTAACAAATATGTGAGGAAATCAGGACCGTATGTTTTGGCAATTTTTTGTCGCTTGCCTCTTCGGAGTTCCTCTTTATTTTCTCCTGCTTGTGGTTCTTGAACCACATTTTCTTTATCATTTTGGTTTGTATTTTCATTGTTACTAATATTCTCAAATTTCCTCTCTTGAGAACTTTTCTCATCGTTTAATTTACATGGAAATATGTCCTCAAAAAATGTAGCATTTCTTGATTCGATTACCGTACTAACATGTAAGTCTTGAATTTCAGATTTATGTATGAGAAATCTGTATGCACTACTATTATGTGCATATCCTATGAAAATACAATCGATAGTTTTTTGTCCAATTTTGACCTTCTTTGGTGTAGGAATCGCCACTTTTGCTAAACACCCCCACACTTTGAGGTATTTATAAGAAGGCTTTTTTCCTTTCCATAACTCATAAGGAGTTTTATCCTTTTTCTTATGAGGCAATTTGTTCAAAATATAGTTTGCTGAAAGCAAAACTTCCCCCCACAAATTTTGGGGTAATCCTGAACTTATAAGTAATGCGTTCATCATTTCTTTTAAAGTTCGATTTTTTCTTTCAGCGACTCCATTTTGCTGAGGCGAATAAGGAGCCGTTGTTTGATGGATAATACCACTTTCAGCACAAATATCAGCAAATGGCGATTCATATTCACCACCTCTATCACTTCGTAAAGTTTTGATCTTTTTATCGAGTTGATTCTCAACTTCACTCTTATATATTTTAAAATTTTTTACGGCTTCATCTTTACTTCTTAATAAGTAAACATGACAATATCTGGTACTATCATCTATAAACGTGATGAAGTATTTTTTCTCACCTCTTGTCTGAACCGTTTTTAAGTCACATATATCACTATGTATTAGTTCTAACGGTTCTGTGTCTCTTTCAACTGAACGGAAAGACGACTTAGTCATTTTTGATTCGACACAAACTTCACATTTATGATTGGGATTTAAGTCGAATTTAGGTATAAGGTCCATGTTAATTAATCTTCTTAAATACAAGAATCAATAATATAAGCAGAATTATTAATTTTATTGATCTTAGGAATAACAGTCATTACATTCATCTTGAATAGACCTTCACTTAAATACCCTTTCCTACGTACATCCCATTTGTAGTTAGAACAAAATTACCCGATTCAAATACAAGCTTCAAGTCATTCTTTCTTAATAAAGAACCAGAAACTAAATTCTTTTGGATGCTGGGTACATGAAGAACATTTTTCAGAGTTACTTCCTTCTCAGATGTGACTTTCAGTATAACTGTCCCATTGCCTTCAACTTTCAAGGTTGTTGAATTTCCCATAACTAAAGGTTCGGCATTTTCCACCTTCTTATAAGATGAAAATACTCCTTTATCTAAACACATATGATGAGTAGCACCAGTATCTACCCACCATTCTCTTGGATGATTAACCAAGTTTGGCTCAGAAATAACGGCAAACAAGTTAATCTCTTTAACACCACCAGACAAACTATCTATCACTTTGTCTTCCGTCTTTTCCCTGTCATTTTTCTTCCAAATTTTGGAGCGACAGTCTTTGGAAACATGTCCTTTCTTGTTGCAATTATAGCAAGTCCCTTTGAACTTCTTTGAGTTGCCTTGATATTTTTCTTTACCAGAAAAATCAATGCCAACAAGCTCCTTAGGGTTTTCTCCATGAGAAACATGAGTTGGAGGCACAGAAGTAGTGTTTCCGATATTACTTGCCATTGTCTGTTGAATACATAATTCACAAACTAATAAGAATATTGTATTAAATTGTATACTTTTCTTGATTGTATACCGTCTTGACAATAAATAATAAGTAATCAATTCAAATTTGAAATTACAAAATAAATGAAGCATCAACACTCACTAGCATAAACCAAAATCAATTTGATAATTGCTTCATACTCCAGAACAGACAATGAATATGTTCAATAAGAAAAAGTTATGTTTCTATTTCATCTATTGTATCCAGTTCATATATTGTAAATCAATTAATATGACATAGTGAAGAGTCACAAAGAAGTGCACTAAAGTTTCTTTTCATGCAATAGTCACCCATGCCCAGTAGCCAGTGGGTATCTCGGTTATGAACAGGAATGTATACACTTAAATCACTTACACAGTAAAGAAGACAAAGTAACTTGGAATTCGACTGCCAATACTAGAACTAATTATTCATCAGGAAAGAAACCAAATACTACTGAAAAGTGAATCACGGTAAGTTTGACGTGGATCAATTGTGCCTACTTTTATGCCTCGGTATTAAGACAATCTTCATGTGCAAAGTTAAGAGGATAAAAGGTGATTGAGTCTCCTGACTAAACTGGTTAGGTGGTCCTTTATAGTGTGATTTGAAATCAAAACAATCTAAGGAGATTAATTAATTCACATTATCTCTCCTGTAAAATTAAAGCCTACCGAGTATTGTTATTCTTTTTCTAATGAACAGGGGTCTCCAAATGCTTACTCTGTTTAACATGCGAAAGTGTTCCTTTTCAATTGTGTATAACTAACCGAAACCAAATGCAAAAAGTGTAATTAATAGTCACATGCAGAGATAAGAACATCAAGGTCCAGGAGCATTCTTTGTCTTGTTATTACTTAATTAGGTTTGTTCTATTTTAATACTAACGGACACAAACTAATAGTATCAAATAAAATTGACGAGCGAAATTTGACAATAGGAATAACGTCTTAAGATTGTTGGACTAATTAGTTTTAATTGTCCTTCTCGAATACACAATTCGATAATGATTCCGCTCGACAAATTATAGAAGCAAATAAGTAAAAGAATTAAGTAATAATTTTATGACTGAGTCGAGTATTGGATACTCTCTCCTTAAGACGTTATTCGTCCCGCAATGGTGCTAAGCCGGGTTGTATATACGAATCGTCTCCCAGGATAAAACAGTCTTACCTTCTTGAAGCGCAACACTTCTTTCTTCAAGAAACTTCGAACCAAATAAGTAGAGAACTCTCTTAACTTCTTAGACTTCTAATGCAAACTCTAAACTCAGAAAACTAATTGATTTTTCTATATCTAAAATGAAATCTGGATTATGTATATATAGAGATGATAGTGACTATATGGAGAGACATCTATATGGAAAGACATGATCCCAGGGATGTGTCTCTTTTAATTTTAATTCAACCAAGGCAATGGTTGAACCAAGGCAATGGTTCAAATTGCCAACAAAATACAATGTATAAGTCCTCTCCACTCATTGCCAATTGGTTTTGAGTTGGATGACCACAAATTAAATATGGTATCGGAGCTAGGCGCAAATGCGATAGGCTTAAAAGCAACACATGCTCCACGTCACCCAAGATAAAAAAAAAACACTTGTTAGGCTAACAACGTCTCGCGTGAGGGGGCGTGTGAGAATAGTCCCACATTGGGGAAAGGGTAAATAGCAACCAAAAATATAATGTTTAGGTCCTATCTACTCACTACCAATTGGTTTTGAGTTGAACTTGATTCATCAAGGGGGTTGTGAAAATTTGAAGCCAAAGGACAAGCCAAGCATGTTGTAAACAATATAGAATTTAGCCCTTTTAGATAGCAAACAACTCAAGATATTGGACTGTAAAACAAAGCGATGTATCGACCCCCCTTTTTTTGCATTATATGAGTGAACTCTTATGTCAAAATATGATCAATGTATACAGTAAGGGAGAGGAAAGAAACTTGTATCCCTTAAATTAAGTGACACCATCAATTGAATGAACCATAAGACACATTGAAAACAAACCCGAGTCTCTAAAATGTACTAGATGAAGGATATAGTGCCTAAAGTCTGAAGGAATGGTATCCTTCCGAAGGAGTGTCCTTCGACCAAGGATGCAATGCGTACAATTTGGCTAATAGGATCTTAATGACCTTACTCGGAAGATCATTAGTCCGGTCCAATTAGGGGTCGTAATGCTTAGCTAGAAGCCAATTACGATCGTCGAATCAAGAGTTGATTCGCGGCTAACATAGACCGGATCCTACAAGGGTTACACAACAGAGTAGTGATTTGAACGGAGAGAATTGACTATATGGATAATGGCAAATAAGTGGATTGGATCCATTATTGGTAAGTCCTGAAAGATTCGGAGAAGTCCGAAGAGATAAACATGTCCGGGCCCAAAAGGGAGGCCAGGAATGGCTTTAGGGAGGCCGGCCATGTGATGGCCGACCTAGGCAATAGGGCCGGCCATGAGATGGCCGGCTAGGCCCTAAGTGGGCCGGCCAAGGAAGCCCATAAAGGGCTATGTTGGCCGGCCACCTTAAGTGACCCAATGGAGGGTATTTTGGGTGTTGCCTAATAATTAGGTTTATGGAATCCTAGTCTGAGTCTAATACCTCTTCTAGGGATTTCTATATATACCTAATTATACAACCTAAAGAGAGAGACAACTTTGAGGCAATTTAGAGATGGAATTGTGAGTGTCTGAAAGAGTTTCAGAATATACATCTCAGAGAGAGAGAGAGAGAGAAAAGGAGTTTTCTCAAGTATCTAGTCAAGAAGAAGGAGTTCTTCATCTCAACCTTCAAGAAGGTCCTAGCTGACTGAAAGGAGGAAGTTCAAGTCATTACTCGGTGTCTCAAGTAGAGAAGCTACACTTGGAGCTCTTATCTTCCGAATACTGGTCGGGATTTAGTTCGTGGGAAAGCGATTAAGAGGTAATCATCTTTCCAATCTAGTTCATTGGTATGTTCATGTATAGATCCTGGTAACTAGTGTTAAACATATGATGTTTGAGATTCCGCTACCAACACTAGACAATTAGGTGTATGAGATACCCTAGTACGATCCCCTACACAAGACCTATCTCACTACAATCCGTGGAATACGTGCACGTTCTTCATTCATGTGAAAACACATATCACTTAGATGGTCTCAAATGCATGCCTTTTAATTTGTATATGGTTGCATGATGCATTGAATAAAAAAATTCCAAACTCAAACAAGAAGAGGCATCAAATCTCTTACTAAATTAGACAGCTGAATCTCAAACTAACCGGAAGGATCAATATCTTACGCAGATGTGGAAGAACACGAAAAATCATCTTTTGAAATACGATCCACAAGTAACAGATAAATAAATGAAATTGAGCTAAAGAAAATATACAAGTAATAGAAAAACTTATAGATGCTGGAATTTTTTTTTGCCAAAAATAAAGTAGCAGTCGTTGGAAAGATAGAGCGTAATTGTTATCTTCCTTTACAGGTTTTGCCAAAGGTCCAATTGCAGAATGAAATGTTTCTTTCGTCATAACAACACATGTGACATAACCAATTAAGGCCTTTCACCCGAGTCCTCGACTTGTTATACCCAGTAATTAAGGACCTATTGTCATCCAACCGAGAACCTGCAACTATAGTCCGCTCGATTACCGTCTAATAGTCTGTTTGAGAGTCTGCATGTATAGGTCTATATCCGACGGTTGAGGTTTTATGCCTCTTCAGTAGAGACCCTGGGTCGTTGGATCCAAACTCCCAAGGCACGCCTTCATTCTCTATTCCCCCTCACAACCCTTCTAATTCTTTTACTTCCTGACTCCATCTCCCTCATCTTGTCGCACATTGTCTTCATCTTTTGATCTTCAAACTCCCCCATGTTCTTGCATATTTTTTTCATCTTTAAACTCTCTGGATATCTTGCATCCCTCTGTTCTTCTATGATCAGTTCGAAAATTGTTAGTAACTAAAACACTAAGCCTTCTTGGTGTATGATCGTCTTTTTCGTTTAAATAGAAAGTTGAATTTTCTAATCGAAACGAGGATGATCTTTCAATCAAATGATGCATTCAAAGGTTGTAGATCTTCAACCGGATGATCTTTTGATGTTTTAAAAAACAAAGTTGGATGGTTCTTTCTTCTTCATCTATTTTTTTTTAATAATTAAGTTGAATGTTTAGCAGAAATGCCAATGATCTATCGACCGGATGAAGCGTTTAAAGGTTTTTGAACTCCATATTTAAATATTAGTTCTTTGTTTATTTATGTGATGATTTAATTTTTTATGTGAGATGTAAAACATCTCTAAAACAGATCAACATGTGGATCTGTTTGGTCCACCAAATATTACCGTTGGATCTGTTTGATCAAACAGATCTACCCATATGTTTAAGAGATGTTTTATTAATAAGATTACGATGTAATCTTATTTTTTGTATGTGATATGTAAAACATCTCTAAAATAGACCAACATTGAGATCTGTTTGATCAGACATATCTTACCGTTGGATCTATTTCATCAAACAGATCTACTCATAAGTTTTTGAAATGTTTGGTTAGTATGATTATGATGTAATTTTTTTATGTGAGATGTAAAACATCTCTAAAAAAAAATAACATTTGGATTTGTTTGGTCAAACAGATCTACCTATCCGTTTTCGAAAATGTATTCAGAATTTACTTCTAGGGGGTCTAAACAATTATCGTCCATTCCAAGAATTACAACAACAATTAGAGAAAAAAAATATGTACTAACCTTACGAGACTATACAGAATTCGAAGAGTGAAGAAGATTATAAGACTGAATGTTGGTGACTTAGTTCTTGAAACATATAATTTGTAGGAGGGGTAGTTAAGGAATTTATCTTAAAAAAGGGGGTCAAATTTGAATTTACAAGAAATAGGGGGCCAAGAAGGAAGCTGGTCACAAAATAGGAGCCAAATAGGAATTAACTCTAAATATTTTCACTCATATGTTCATTTGCAATCTTTGTGAAGGTTGTAGTTAAAGTTCCTTTGGGAAACATGTATTTCAGATTTCTTCACTATGAAAGCCTAGATTGGTCCTTGGTTGCATTAGTCAAAACTCGCTCTTTCACAGAATTAAGGTTGACAAACAATTAAAAACAACTCTAATCTTTCTTTGTTGGCCTACAAGTGAATGAGAATAAAGAAATAGATTTGTCTTCCCCAAAAGTGTTTTAGTCTCATTCCACAAACAACTTTTGTTTGTTTTTGAGGAATCAATTTAAAGGGGTCGAAAGAAACTGTAAATTTATTTAAGATAATACTAGCCATTTTTTTTATCTATAAAACTGTGAATTTACATATTTATGTTTTGTTTTGAAAAAGGTAGAATCAATATCATTTAATGTTTCTTTCCATAATGGTACTAATCACAAGAGAAGGCTCATATAAGATATTTGGTGAGTTCATACCTCTAACAAGGCACCTAACAAAGAAGTCAACAATCTTTGTTCTTATCTTAACAAAAGAAATCTTTGTTCTTCAAACATTTGAATTGGTTTAAAAAGCTTAGAAGGAACTACAAGGACAACATTCTATTCTTTTTTTCACACAGAATATAACAAGGACGTCATATTCACCCATCATATCTACAAGACAGGTGGCACGATGCATTGTGAAAATTATATACTCAGAAAACCATTTACTACTCGGTTTAACAATTTTATTTGAGTTATTTCTTTTTTGGTCCCCTACTTTGTGACCAGCTTCTTTATTGACCTGGCCTATTTTTTATAAATTCAAATTTGGCTCCCTTTTTTAAATTAAATATCATAACTGCCCTTCCTATGAAATATATTTTCAGAATAAAAATAAAAAAAATCTTCTATCCACCTCACTTCCACCTCCCCTCTTTCTCTCTCCACCTCACCTCTTTCTTCGTCGGAGTGTTTAGAGAGATAAAGAGATGAGAGAATTTTTTTTTTGTTTGAAAGTCGCCGACCGGAGAGGGAGAGAGAGAGAGAGAGGTGAGGTGGAAATGAGGTGGAGAGATGTTTTTTAATTATTTTTATTTTGGAAATATATTTACAAAAAAGACAGTTATGACATTTATTTTAAAAAAAAGACCAAATTTAAATTTATGAAAAATATGAGGTCAAGAAGGAAACTGGTCACAAAGTAGTTACCAAAAAAGAAGTAATTCATTTCATTTACATAAATTAGATGTATGATTATAGTGATATAGTTGTATTATAAATAGATAGAAAAATATAGGACAATTTCTTGTAGTCTAATGATTGAAAGTATTGTATTTATATGTTCCTTTAAACCGAGACGGGGTATATTGAATTTTTCTTTTTGTTAACTGCACCACTCTTATTTAACTTTTCTCAATTTTATTTACTTGAAGAGATTTGGTCTTTTTAACTACACATATCTTTTTAAAGGCCTTATATGAATCTATCATATTTTGCTTAACAATATTTTGGATGATTTAGTTTTTTTTTTTTGTTAATACGGGACTTAAGAGTTTTGCATAATTTCGTAACATATAACTCTAAGTTTTAAGATTTATACATATAGCATAATTACATTGAACTAGCTCTTGCGAAGGGGCTCCGACCTTTCGCCGGAGACAAATAGGAGAAATAAAGAAAAAGAGAAGACAGAGAAGAAAGAGAGAAGAGAGGGTGAAGCGAGAGAGAAGAGAGGGTGAAGCGAGAGAGGAGAGAGGGAGAAGAGAGAGAAGGAAGAGAAGAGATAAGATTCCGGTAAGATTGGCCGACCGACTAATATTCCGACGAGATAAAATAGAGAGTGTGTTTGGGAGAATGTTTTTAACTTCCTATTCTTTGATACTTTATCCCGGGAAACTATTTAGATTTTAACCTATACTTTTTAGGAGCAGGGACTTAAATGTAAACACTATAAAACTCAAAAATGCTTTTTTCAAAGTACGCGCGCAATTCTCTATTTTTTTCGCGCCAGGTGTCAAGTTCGCATTGGCTATAACATTGTCGCGCTAAACAACACTTCTCTTCCCACTTTCATATTTGTTTTCCTATATAAACCAATGATTGGTGCGAAGCTTCTGACAATTTCAAAGCCTCATCCCATCTTCATCTCCCACCATTTTTTCTCCTTCTTCCTCCGGGTTCAGGCTTTCTAACCAGTTAGGGTTTTAATCTATCCTGGTATATATTAATTTACAACTATAAACCTCTCTAGTTCTTCAATTATTACGTGGTTCTTTTCTAGTTCCAAATTCCAATAAGTCTTTCATCTGCTGATTTCGATTCTGATTTAGAAGTTAGGTCATTCTGATGTTAGAAGTTGGTGATTTAGTTATTTCTGTATGTTTTTAGTGGGTTAGTGTTTCCATTACCTTTAGGATAACTCCAATAGTGGAGAAGTCTTCAGTTGTAGTTTATTTCGTGGGTTAGTGGAGTCCTATGTTTAAGGGTCAGTTATTTCTTTGTTTTCTTATAAATATGTAGTTTGATTATCATTGAATGAATCAATTCAGAATCAACATTTGGTATCAGAGCCTGAAGATGTGCAGGCTAGAAATATACTACACTCTGATACCTATTTAACAATTGGTATCAGAGCCTAGATGAAAAGCTAAAGATATATTACACTCTGATACCAATTTGACAATTGGTATCAGAGCTTGATTGGTCAAGCTAAAGAGTATTGTGCTCTGATCCCATATGAGAATTGGTATCAGAGCCACAAACAACACACCACCTGTTTGATAAAAATCCCCATAGAAACAGTAGCTTTCTACTTTGCAACAACAACTTAATATGTCTGATAAGGTAGTAGACAACTTTGTTCAGCCAGCTATACCCCGTTTCGATGGTCACTATGACCATTGGAGCATGTTAATAGAGAATTTCCTCAGATCAAAAGAGTATTGGACTCTTGTAGAAAGTGGTATTGTTGAACCTCAAAATGCAGGAGGTTTAACAGAAATTCAGCAAAAGAAGTTAGATGAATTGAAGTTGAAGGATTTGAAGGTGAAAAATTATTTATTCCAGGCAATTGATCGCTCTATTTTGGAGACTATTCTGCAGAAAAATACCTCCAAAGATATTTGGGATTCAATGAAAAAGAAATACAGAGGATCGGCAAAAGTGAATCGGTCACAACTTCAAGCACTTCGTAGAGATTTTGAACTCTTCAAATGAAACAAGAGGAGTCGGTGAACGATTATTTTGCTAGAACAATGGCAATTGCAAACAAAATGAGACTTCATGGTGATAACATGACAGATGTCACCATATCAGAAAAAATTCTTCGATCAATGACACCGAAGTTTGACTACATTGTGTGTTCAATTGAAGAATCGAATGACATTGATGAATTTTCAATTGATGAACAGCAAAGTTTTCTGCAGGTTCATGAACAAAAGGTGTGTAGGAGCAGCAGCAGTCCCACGGAAGTTCAAGCATTGAAAGCTTCAACCTTTACTGAATCCTCAAGAGGAAGAGGCCGAGGTAGAGTAAGAGGAAGAGGAAGAGGTAGAGGAGGTCGAGGAAATAGAGATGGAGGCAGACAACACTCAAGCTTCAGGCATGAAGATCATTATCGAACTCGTGAAAAGTCTCGTGAACAGCAGTTTGATAAGTCGAACATTAAGTGCTATAGGTGTCATAATTTTGGACATTATAGTTCCGAATGCTACACCAAGCTGCCTACTGACAAAGAAAAAGGTGAGAAGTCGAACTTTGTTGAGAAAAAAGAACCAGAAACTCTCTTAATGGCTTTCCATGACGAGGACAACAAATCTGAACCAGAAACGTGATATATAGACAGTGGTTGCAGCAACCATATGTGCGGTAAAAAGTCTTTCTTTCTTGTTTAAATGAAGATTTTCGTACTACTATTATTTTGGGTGATCATTCTACAGTGAATGTCATTGGAAAAGGTGATGTTCAAGTCATGACTAAAGAGGGCAGTATAGAGACAATCTCTGATGTTTATTATGCTCCCAATTTGAAAAATAATTTGCTAAGTATGGGGCAGATGCAAGAGAAGGGGAATGTGATTACAATCAAAGACGGTGCTTGCAAAGTAGATGATCCTATTAGAGGTCTGATTATTGCTCATGTTAAAATGACAGAAAATAGATTGTTCCCGCTGAAAATGAAGAGTATTCAGACCTCTTTTATGGCCAAAGGGAATGACTCAACGTGGCTTTGGCATTTTCGCTATGGTCACTTGAATTTTAATGGGTTGAAGACTTTGTTTCAGAAGAATATAGTGAATGGCCTTCCTCAAATCTGTCATCCCGCCAAAATATGTGAAGAATGTGTTATTGGTAAACAACATCGAGAGCAATTCCCGAAGGGAAAGGCAACAAGAGCACAAAGACCATTGGAGTTGGTCCATTCTGATATATGTGGTCCAATTAGCCCAATTTCAAATGGGCAGTTGAAATATTTTATTTCTTTTATTGATGATTATTGTCGCAAAACATGGGTCTATTTTTTTGCAGGAAAAATCTGAAGCTTTTGCTGCATTTAAAAGATTCAAAGCGAAGGTGGAGAATGAAAGTGGAGCAGCCATTGGAACGCTCCGTACTGATCGTGGTGGAGAGTACATGTCACGAGAATTTGCAAATTTCTGTGATGATCATGGCATTCAAAGGTAGTTGACAACAGCATGTACACCTCAACAAAAATGGTGTATCGGAGAGGAACAATCGAACTATCATGAACATGGTAAGAAGCATGTTGGCAAAGGACTGAATTCCAAAAAGTTTTTGGCCTGAAGCGGTGAATTGGAGCATCCATGTTTTGAATAGGAGTCCCACATTTGCTGTCCAAAACATGACCCCAGAAGAAGCTTGGAGTGGACGAAAGCCATCGGTTGATCACTTCAAAATTTTTGGGTGCATTGCATATGCACACATTCCAGATGAGAAGCGAAAGAAGCTAGATGACAAAGGAGAAAAATGTGTGTTTCTTGGAGTCAGCAAATAATCAAAAGCTTACAAATTGTTTAACCCCTTGACAGAAAAGATAATAGTCACTAGGGACGTTGTTTTTTATGAAGAAAAGACATGGAGTTGGGCAGAAAAGAGTGCAGAACAACAACAAATACCAGTTAACTTTGATGAAGGAGTAGAAGTGGATCTATAACCAAACATTCCTACTGATATGGTGATGGAAGAAATAGATCAGCAGCTTCAACAACCATTCAACTCAGTAGGAGAGAGCTCTCGGCCCCAAAGAACGAAGAGGAGACCCGGATGGATGGTAGACTATGAGGTTAGTGATGATATTCAATCTGATAATGCTGAAAATCCAACCTATTTTGCACTATTTTCAGATTGTGATCCCATCTCATTTCAAGAAGCCGTCGAAGATGAGAAGTGGAGAAAAGCTATGAATGAGGAGATCAAGTCTATCGAAAAGAACAACACTTGGGAGTTGACACAACTTCCAAAAGGGCAAAAATCGATTGGTGTCAAATGGGTTTATAAGACAAAGTTGAAGAAAGATGGCAGAGTTGACAAATCCAAAGCTCGACTCGTGGCAAAAGGGTATAAGCAAGAGTACGGAATTGACTACAACGAAGTATTTGCTCCTGTTGTAAGGCAAGACACGGTTCGCTTAGTCTTATCCATGGCTGCTCAGAATTCCTGGCCTGTTTATCAATTGGACGTGAAGTCATCATTTTTGCATGGCGAGTTAAAGGAAGAGGTATACATCGAGCAACCTCCTGGATATGCAAAACAAGGTTATGAAAGTCAGGTATATAGGTTAAAGAAAGCACTATATGGACTTAAACAAGCACCGAGAGCTTGGTATAGTCGTATAGATGCTTACTTTGCCAAGGAAGGTTTTCTTAAATGTCCATATGAGCACACACTCTACACAAAGCTTGGAAATGATGGAAAGATACTCATTGTCTGCTTATATGTTGATGATCTTATTTATACGGGAAATAGTACAAAGATGTTTGTTGATCTTAAAAAATCTATGATGGATGAATTCGATATGACAGATTAAGGACTGATTCACTATTTTCTTGGTATAGAGGTCCTACAATCATCTATTGTTGTCCATGCAATGACCTGGACTAAGGATTTGATAATAAATATTCCAAGTTCACTTAATAGGGTTTCATTCATCAGATCACGTATCTGACAAACCTATTCAGAATGTTTTATCATCAATGGACTGTCGTTTAAACACTAAACCAAATTTAGACGACTTGTGAAATAACTCTATTATTTCTGATAACGAGAGTTGTAAATCTGAGCCTCTTCCGTAAAACTCTTTTTACCCACTCAGTTTTACTTGTCGAGGTTTATTCCAAATTTACCTCATGCCTTAGACTGTGTATGAATCTCATACTATGTCTTAGGTGACAGTTTAGTTTGACTACCGTGGTAGTCGGTTTTAAACTTTGCTTATTATCAATTAACTTGAAGATTGCTATCTTCAACCTTGATAATATCTAGTAATCTTTACTAGAGTTAAGGCTTTTAATTTCTTATGTAGAATTTGCAACGGTTACGGCTTAAACACTTTTAAGCCTGCTTTCCTTCCATGTCTGGAAGTTTGCTACGATGACAATTTGTACTACTTTCATCCTTTAGCCTTCTGGGATGTTTCAGTAGTGATTCGGGTTTCCAATCCGAATTGGATGTCTAAATGCTCATCATGTTCAACATGACTTGACTTTATGTTTTCAAACATAAACGTCTCTCTCATGCGTGCTTGCTCATCGGTGTCTTTTCAAACTCCGATTTGGCAACGCTCTTTGTCATGAGTTTTGGGTCGAAATTCTTTTAGACTTTTCCGAGTCTTAGATTTTCTGTTTCGGATCTCAAGCATCTCAGCGTACTGAGTCTCTCTAATCCTATCATCTTTTTTATCTATGCTTATAGATCTTCAGATGCCCAAAATGGCATTTCATCCTTGTGTGTGGTTCTTTTATTGAGTTAGTGTGTTCACTGTTACACAACATCTTATGTCGTACTCAATCTTTTGTATGTACTCTGCATACGGACCCAGAAGGTTTGTTTCTCCCACTTACCTTCTTGAAACTCGTGATTCAAGATTTTTCTTCATTCCTCAGGAATCAAATTTCTTTGATTGCCTCTTTGAATCGAAGATTTTAACTCTTGCGTGCTTTTAATCCGTCGATGGATTTCTGAAGCATGCCTATGGACATAACTTGATTGGAAGAATCTTATTCTTCTTGTCTAGTTTCGGGAAACATGAAATGTTTCCATCCTTCTCAGTTTTCTACTTTGGAAAACCAATTTAGGTCTTCCGTTGACTTAAATTATCAAGCTTCATGTCTTGACGAGATATGGATTCCATGATGATTTTGGCTTCTAGCCAAAATCTAGAGTCAGTTTCCGTTTCTGCGTAGATCTTTTATCTCTTCAGAAATAACCTTTATTTTCTGAGTCTTTGAGATTTTACTTTGACCTTTTAGGGCTTTTGAACAACAATTTGGAATTTTCTCAACTACTTTGAGATATTCCTATAGAGACACTTTCACTTGCTTTGAGAGTTCTCCTGTGAATGACATTCGCTTTTGTGCGGTGGGTTTATAAGATCATATCTTTAACCTTTCCTTATCGGAGGAGCCGCAGTTTGTTGCTCTTGGTCGAATTTAATCGTCTTGTACAAGTTCCATTATTGTTCTTCATGACTCTTCATGATTTTTCTCATGATCGAATTAAATCGACTTGTACTTTTCTCCCACTTATTCTTGTAATAATTAGTGCTTTTCTCCCAGACTACTAGGTGTGCTAATTACTAGAAGAATACTATCATGAGCAACAAACACTTTGTTCTCTTGATTGGTTGTGGAAGAAGCTCAAATTTCTTTCAAAAGAAATTGCGTCAGATATTAGCTAGTTTTGTAACGCTTTTTACAAATTTTAGCTTTAGACGGAATTTTGGTAGTTTTGTGGGAAGCTATGTCTAGACTAGTGGATTTTGGAGGATAGAGTTTGATTCGTGTTCTTCATCTTAATCCTTTTGGACACTCTAAATATGGATTGCTTAGAAGTACGTTTTGAAGATCAATCTCTGTTTCTGACTCAAGACTTTCTTTCTTGTCAGTTAATTCATGTTTTGATTATTTGAACCTATCTGTAGGTGTTTAACCAAGTTTAGAATCCTTAGGTATAGATTGTTTAATTTAGCACTTTTAATAACATCTCAATTTAGAAATAAAGTTCTTTATGATTCTCCATAATACTTAGTACAGAGATGATGTTACAAAACTAGAAAATCGCTTAATCTAGATTAGTGTCTAAAGTAGACTTCGATCCCTTTCAGCATCCTTAGCAGTCGAGGCTTCTGCTTCCTCTTGGATCTTGTCTTCCTTAGTCAAATACTCAGTTCCCAGTTGCACCTGTACATTCACAATGATAGGGAAATTTTAGGTATCATATACCAAAGTTTTGGGGATTTTACAGTATTTGATAAGTTAACTGTTTATACCTGAATTGGAAGCCACTGTTCCATTCTTCTTGTCCTCCAAGAACTTAGGGCAGTTTCTTTTCCAGTGGCCCTTGCCATCACAGTAGAAACATTTGGTGTCAGGAAGAGGACCTTTGTCTTTAGGTTTGGCAACTCGTTTGCCTTTTCCTTTTGACGCGGTTTTCTTCTTCTGTTTTCCACCTTTCTTGAACCCTTTGTCCTTTTGTACCATAAGAACGTCCTTCTTAGTCTCCAATATAGCGACGTCCTTTTTGGCTGTTAGAAGCATAGAATGAAGTTCCTCCAACGTTTTATCCCATCCATTCATGTTGTAGTTCATCTTAAACTGATTAAAACCACTGTGGAGGGAGTGAAGGACAGTGTCGGTAGCCGTCTGTTGGCTATAAGGGAAACCTAGTTTAGCCAGCTTGCCCATGAGCCTGATCATTTGACGAACATGAGGCCAAATTAATTTTCCCTTTTTAAGGCGCATGCCCATAATTGCTTTAGAGGTTTCAAACCTCTCCAATCTCGACTGTTTCTGGAACATTTCCCGAAGTTGTCGTATCATGGAGTAAGCATCCATGTCTATGAACTGCTCTTGCAGAGTCGGTTCCATGGTTGCTAGCATTAGCAAGTTACAGGCTCTACCTTTTTCCGCACACTCCTTTCTTCATCTATCTCTTCTTTAGTCGAAGTATCATCCAATACAGGAATTGAAGTTTCTAGTCCATGTTGCTTTCCTTCCATCCTGAGAACTATTGCCAGGTTCTTCTCCTAGTCGAGGAAGTTGTGCTCATTCAGCTTCTCCTTGTCGAGAAGTGAGCGGAAGTTGAAAATATCTTTTGTCATCTTTGAACTACATAAAAGAAATGGCGAAGTTTTAAAACTCGTTATCATTTTGAAAAACTTAGTTTTGCCACATTATTCAGTAAAAATCGTCCCCGATTGAATAAGTGATTCCAAGATCCCAGTTCTTCGGAGTAAAGCGGACGAAGGCCCTACCCTTTGACTCCGTCATTCTGGGTGAGTGAACTACTTCACTGATCATACCTTATGACTCTTGGTTGATAGATTTCATTAATGAATGACTAATCTATCCTTTTGCCTCGAGTATCCAAGACTCTCTTGCTGATCTCGTTGAGTAGAACCATTTAGACGTGTAGGCGATTACTCAAGATTACGTTTTGGGGACTTTTACGCTAGTCTGGCGTTTGTTATAGTGAACTATTTAGCCTAACTAACATCCACGACATAAAGCGTAAATAAGTAAGTAAATGCGCGGGAGAAAATAAATCAAGCAGACATGGATCCTAGTATGGCCCCTAACCTAGAAAATCTAATCTCCTTTGGTTTGCTTCTTGTTTCGCCTTTTGGTTCGTCTAGATCTCCATCTTTGAACCTCCATTGATTTCTCCCACTCGCCTTTGGATTCCTTCCTTGAGTTTGTTCAATGGACTCATAGACCCTAAACTCTAATTACAAGACTTTAACGATTCGCAGATCGTATAAACTTGAAATTAAAATTAATTACAAATATGCACCCATCCGTGCTTAAAACAAGAATATAGAAACAAATCTATAGCCATACTAGTTTCCCGCATTCACATCACATGCATTCATATAATATATTAAGGCTAAGAATTATATATGCATGATTATCTTGGGAGACACTTTTGTCGACATCACATGTCACATTACGGACCTTAAGTCTAAATTCGAAAAATTCGACTAATGGTGCGTTCCGGTTTTATCTTTTATGATTTCTAAAATCAACTTCAAGAAAAACTCCGTTTTGGGTTTTGAAAGCCCGGGTCTATTTCGGAAAAAATATTGGTTCATTCTTAATGATTTCATAAATCAATTTAAAGAGAAATCTGTTTTGGCCTTCTAGATGGCTCGGATTAACTTTGGAATTATTTGGTTAGAATCGGAACAAAATTTGGCAAAAACTCCCACTCGAATGATGGTCCCTTTTCGTGGTCCGGAAAGCCTCGAAAAAGCCCGGGACAAGTCCTAGACAAGTCCCGACCCAAGCCCACAAAAGGGTTCGGACAAGGTCCGGACATAGCACGGCCCATAGGGCCGACATGTCCTGACCGAGGCCTATCAAGACCTGGTCTCGTCCTGGCCGGAGCCAGGACGTTAGTCCATGTACTAGACGCGTCTGGTGCTGGACCGGACCAGCACTAGGTGTCTCGGACCTAGTCCGAGACACCCAGAACCTCCCAGACGCGTCTGGTCGATAGCTCTGGACGTGTCCTAGACGCGTCTAGGAAGCTACCAGTGCAGCTTCTGGTCGCGACCTGGACGCGTCTCCAAGACGCGTACTAGACGCGTCCAGTCGCAATCTGGTTGCAGCTGCTGGACGCCTCTCAACAGCTGTTCTGGACGCGTCCAACAGCTTCCTGGCCGTACACTAGGGTTTCCAAAATCCTAGTTTCTATTTTTTTTTTGTTTTGTAAATCTCTATTTGATATTTTCCAAATTTTAAACTCTTTCTAAATTTTGAAATCCCTTTTAGAACACTTCTAAAATTTCTCAAAACTTATAGAAATTTTTAAAATTTCCAAACTTTGTTTTTGGAAGTTTCTTAAAACTCAAAAACAATTCTTTTTAGAATACTTCTAAAATTCCAAATTTTTGTTTTTTTGGGAGTTTCCTAAAACTCAAAAAAATTCTTTTAATTAACCAATTTTGGATCAAAATTCTAGGTTTTTGAAAATTTTTCAAGAACAATTTTGAAAACCAATTCAAAATCAATGAAATTCAATGTTTTGAAACACTTTCAATCATCAATTTTGTTTTTTTAATTTGAAAAACTAGTTGAATCATATTCATTGTAATCAAATTATGAGTTTGAAGTACTTTTAAAACACTTTTAAAATACTTTTATAAACTCAATCAATCAAACTATCAAGCATATCAAATATTAATTAGTTCGATTCTTAGCAAAAAACTAGTTAATTGCAAGAGGCTCTGACGCCACTGAAGGGAATTATACCCTTATACTAGTGTTTATAGAGGATAACGACATCTAATGTCTAACACTAGTATCCCAAAGATCATCATGCAAAACTAGTAATTAACTAATAGGAAGATAGTAGATTACCTTAATCGCTATTTCCCTCGAGCTAGTTGAATAGATTAAAGAAGGCCAAGAGCTTCAAACGTAGCTCCTCTACTTGAGACACCGAACGGTGTATTTAATCTCCCTCCTTGAAAGCTCGCTAACACTCCAATGGTGGTTTGATAATAAAAAGACCTTCTTCTTGCTTGACTAGAAGATAGCTTGGGAATTAGCTCACTTTCTTCTCTCTACTTGATGTGGTAGAGTAAGAAAGCTTAGAGAGAAATTCCACACCTTATTCTCTTCCCTAAGAGTGTTTATATAGAACCCTAATGAGAATAACCTCCTCAAAGGTTTTCTAAAACACCCTTTAGAATAAGATTTAGGGAAATAGTCGAAAATAGCAATTAATGATATTTTCTCAATTCCCTAAGGAGGAGGTGTCCAAACACCACTAAATTTTTCTTGCATACTACTAGGTATGTCAGAAACTCACCCTAAAAAATTCAGCCCAATCCGAGTCCCGGATGTACCCGAACCAGCCTAGGCCCAAAACCCTTATTTCGGGCCTTTTTGCCATCTTTTGCCCAAATTCTATTTAGACCTGTGAGATATATTTATGGGACATTCCCAATGTTATATCACACTCCCTCTAGTCATATCATCCGATTAAATACCCATTCTTATGTGTAACCCGATGTAGGATCCGATCGAAGTTAGCCGCGAATTACTTCGTAATTCGACGATCGTAGTTGGTTTCTAGCTAAACACTACGACCCCTAAATCAATCAGACTTGATGATCTTCTTCATCAATTGTCCTAGCCGACATATTACTCGCATTGTCGTCTTGGTCGAAGGACATCTCCTTCAACTCCTTCAAGAGAGAGTAGCTACCAAAAACTATAGTAACGTTGTACGGGCTGAAACAGCAATGCTCCGACAACGTGCTAAAGTCGACTGGCTCACTCTCGATGACAGCAATATAGCTTATTTTCACAATTCTATTAAGGAGCGGAAGTCTCGGAACGCTATTACTCGACTCATCAGAGAGGACGGTTCGGTGGCTGAGGATCCAGTGGAAATAGCTAATATGTGTGTGGATTTCTATCGGGATTTATTCGGTCGAGAGGATGAGGATAATGAAGCATTAGATGACATATCTAATGTGGAGTTCTCACGCCCGCTGACGGAAGCTGAAGGAGCTCTTCTTATTACGAGGGTGACTAGAGATGAAATATATGCTGCTTTACAAACTATTGGGTCTGATCGATCGCCGAGGCCGGATGGGTTCTCTTCCCACTTTTTTAAGGCGTGTTGGTCGATCGTGGGAGATGACTTTGTGGAGGCAATTCAGAACTTCTTCAGCTCTGGAAAACTCCTCAAAGAGGTAAACTCTACTTTTGTGACTCTTATTCCTAAAATTGATAAGGCTTCTTCAGTTTTAGATTTGGGTTTTTTTAGTTTACCCCCTCAATACTAATTGATAATTGAGTTTACCCCCCCTCAATAATTGATAATTGAGTTTACCCCCCTCAACTTACAATTTTTATCAGAAACACTAGGACAATGTTTGATGGTGTGTGGAAAAAGAATATGTCTATCAAAAGTAATGATTGCGTAATGTGATTTTAGTAATTGTAATACCTTAGTATGTTAGATTTATTCAAGAATAAGATTCGTAAAGACTTATTTTGTCCGTACACTATTTAACTTGTGATTCACTTCCTTTACGCCAAACATGACCCTAGTATTTTGCCTAAATAGTAAGTTTAAGGGGGTAAACTCAATTATCAATTATTGAGGGGGGTAAACTCAATTACCGATTAGTATTGAGGGAGTAAACTCAAAAAACCTTTTAGATTTTAGACCTATATCTTGTTGTAATGTGTTGTATAAATGCATTACCAAGATACTCACTATTCGACTGAAAGGAGTCATTTATTCGATGATTAATCCGAACCAGTCAGCCTTTATTTTTGGTCGTACCATTCAGGATAATATCATGCTAGCCCATGAGATTGTCCGGAATTACCATCGACCCACTTGTCCATCTCGGTGCACGGTTAAGATTGACCTTAAGAAGGCGTACGACACAGTCTGTTGGTCTTCACTATTCTCAGTCCTTGGTAAAGTCTATTTTCCAAAGATATTTATAGAATGGATACGGGCTTGTGTTACCACGTCTAAGTTTTCCATTTTGGTCAACGGTGAAGTCCTTGGTTATTTTGATGGGAAACGGGGTTTACGGCAAGGTTGTCTGATATCTCTATATTTGTTTGTCTTAATGATGGAGGTATTTGTGATTCTTATTGATCGAGAGGAAAGAGCAGGTCGGTTTCTGCTACACCCCAAGTGTCTAGTCCCGAAGGTTAGTCACCTTTGTTTTGCAGACGACCTCATGGTTTTCTTGAGTGGAGACACGGGTTTGACTCAATCTCTAAAAGGTGTGCTAACTGGTTTTCATCGGGCGACGGGGTTGCAGGCCAACGTGCTTAAGAGTATTATCTTTTTTTCTGGTCTTTTGACTCAAGGTCAGAGCGATATTACCACAATCCTGGAATTCGGTACTGGTTAACTCCCTATTCGATACCTGGGATTTCCTCTTATATCTTCTCGTCTTACCTATAATCACTGCATCCCGCTGATTGATAAAATCAAGGGACGAATCCAGTCTTGGAAGAGTCACTTTTTATCGTTTGCGGGGCGTGTTCTTCTCATTAAGGTGGTTTTGAAAAGCATGTTATTATACTGAGCAGCGGTGTTTGTTATTCCCAATAGAGTTATGAACGATATCAACTCCATTTTCAGTAAGTTCCTTCGGTCTGGTGCTGATATGGGATGTAAGAAAGGTCTCATTGGCTGGGAAAACTTATGTACCCAACTGACGAAGGAGGGCTTGGATTTCGCAATATCGAGAAGCTTTTCGAGGCGTCAAATCTTCATCATATATGGGATTTGGTCAGTGGTAAGCCGACCCTGTGGGTTGATTAGGTGAGAAGTAATCTTATCAAAGATCAGCACTTCTGGACTCTTTCAGCTCCGAGTACTAGCTCATGGTGCTGGCATCAGATTCTAGGCAGCAGGCCAACGACTCGGCGACTTATTGGTACCTCTTTGGGGGACGGTCGTGATACCAAATTCTGGACTGACTTGTGGCATCCTCGCGGGCTTCTCTACGATGCATTTAAAGAGGGGTATAGATATAATTCTCACCTACATTTAGATGCACGGGTCTCCCAGTTTATTGGGCAGTCGGGTTGGATTTTCCTAACTCGTACTGGAGCCATGTTAGGGACTATCGTGGTCGAGGCAAGAGATGTGGTGGTCGATAGTACCCTCAGAGATGAGGTGGTCTGGATGCCCAGCCAGAATGGAGAGTTTACTCTCAAAGAGACGTATGAAGTGATGAGACATGAAAATTTCCCATTTGAATCTCTTAACTCGGCCTAGTAAGTCCATTTCGAGCAGTTACTCTGATGAATTGTTTGTTTCTCCTGTCCAGGTGTCTTTTGCGGAGTGAGCGCGGAAAACAGATAAAATCGTGAGAAAGGCATACTTGAGAGCATTTTGGTCATTTGGAGATGAGGGTGTTCTGAAAATTTTTGATGCTCGGATGAAAGTAGAGTCCAAGACGAGTCCAACGGCGAAAACGGGAGTCGAATCGGAGTCTGGATGAGTAAAATATTCAAGGTCAAAATTTTGGTCAAAGTCAATTGATTAGGACAAAAAGGGACACGTGGTGTAAGCAGGTCACATGTGGGCTATCTTCTGTCACGAGCGAGTGTCACTGGGGATCCTCTTTGTAGATTGTTTTGGTGGGACGCAAGGCTTCGGAGGAGGATACTCCCTTTCCACGCATAGCAGGATCCAGTGGCCGAAATCAATATTACACACGTGGGTCCATCTAAAGCTGTGTCTCAACTTATCGAGCTTAGCCGAGAAACACAGAACCATTCCTTGATGGATAACACGTCTTTATCTAATTGGTGCCCAGATTTGAGGCAACTAATTTCCTCCCCTTCTCTCTCTCGTCTTTATCTATGGGAATGGTAGTTTTACAGTTAGAGAGAGAGAGGGAGCTGAGAAACAAAAAGGGAAGAAAGAAAGAAAATGGCAAGTCTGATTTGTGAGAAAGAGATTGCTGGAAAAAGAAAGATAATGAGCTGGTGGAGATGAACATTTTTTAGAGAGAGATGATGTGATTTTGTTCTCTTTCTTGGAATTCGAAACCGAGAGGGATGAGGATTCAGTTGCTGCCAGATATTGGATTCGTGAGGAAATGGAAAGAGAGATTTGATTGAGCTAAAAGTAGGAGAAATCTTATAAAATCTAGAGAAAGAAGATCAATAGAAGGAGAGGAATATATTTTACTACTTCTTCTTCTCGGCTGAAAGGAGGGATTCGATTATTGTGGCTGGAAATTGAAATTTTATTGAAGAGAAATCTTTTGATTGACAGAGATAAGAGAGATATGATTTGATTCGATTGAGCTCTGAAGAAGGAAGAAAAGGATATTTTTAGAGAGACGGAGTTGTTATTGATCTTTATAGAGTAACAATGAAGAACAGAGGGATATCTTTATTTGGGGGGACTGGAACAGAGAGTCTTCTCTTTAGGGGTTGATCATCTTCTTCTTCTTCTTCTCAGGGCTTTATTGAACATTAAGAGAGAGAAGAAGAAAGGAGATTGGTCCAGGAGTATTCACCATCATCTTCTCACGGCTACAACAGAGAACATTATCATCTATCTTCATCTTCTTCCTTTGATTTCTTTCCTTTTTGTGAGAGAAAGTGAGAAACAGAGAGCAAGAGAGAACCAGAGATTGATTATTGTGTAGAGAGCAAAAGAGAAACATAGAGATTATTGTTTAGAGAGGGAGAGAGAGAGAGAGTGATTGTTTTCTAAATTTTCATTCAATACAATCATTTTTTTCTTCAATTTATTGGTACCTTGATCTTCCTGATTGAATTAAAAATAGAGAGAAACAGTAGAGAGGGAGAGATTTTATTGTTGAAGAAGACCGCGTTTGGATCGAAATTACTTCTGGAAAATAATTTTCCACTGATGCTGGATTAGGTTGACCATGATTAGGCGGATTCGAGACCCTAGATTTCTCCACGGTCGAGTTCACTTCCCATGTTTACTTGTCTAATTATTTGCTTTAGTATTTTATCACCAAATCAATTTTGAAAAGAAAACCGTTTACTTCTAAGTTTTAGAATAGATTGACTTAGTCTCTGAGAAACGAACCGGTCTTACCGGAACTATTACTTGACGCCCGTACACTTGCGGGTGGTGACCTATTTAGGGTAACCTTTTAGACCCATCAAGTTTTTGGCGCCACTGCTGGGGACTATGTTTTAAATTTGTTCAAATCTTGGAAAGTTTTTATTTTTGGTAAGTTTTGAATTTTTGAATACTTTGACTTGCTTCTCTATTTTTGGTGTGTAGAACACTAAGGAGCTGAAGAGGAGGCGCAACAAGCAGGAGGATCTGAAAAAGAAGAAATTTACAATTTCTAATTTTTTTTATTTATTTTGGTGAGAGAGAGACTTAGACTCTTTAGAACTTTTATATTTTAAGTTTTGACCCTAATTTAAAAGGGTTGAATTGTACTCGAAACCAAAGAAGCCTCGGGTTCGAACACTTAAGGGAAGAGTGGCCCGGGTCGTCTGCAAAGGTCGTCGCCCGTCTAGAACGGGAGGTAACTTTTCTTGATCACCCACGGATCCCCTGTAAGTGGGTACTTTTGTGCTTGTTTTTCTATAGGATCTTCGTAGTGATTCCTTGGTTTTGAAAAAATATATATATATAAAAATTGAAAGAGAGATGGATAGATCGTGATCCCAACATGAAGAGGTTGTTGATTTGAAGTCGTCTGACTCGCTTAAGGATAATGAATCGTGGTTGATAAATGTGTTAAATGAGACGACTGTCTCACTTGACTTTGGTGAGGATCTAGAATTCTTTAAGGGCCCTGAGTACATCGCGATCAAAGAGAGTATAGAAGGTTTATCTAAACCGACTTTTAGGGAGTGTGAGTCTGATATTAGGGTTTCTCCATTGAAGGAACCCGAAGTACCTGTTTTAGAGACCTTCAATTTAAGTTCAGGTGTCGTTGATAGTCCTCTAGACTACTTTGCATTTTGTCCCCCAAAACCATGTGTAGATTTTCAAACACTCGTTCCCTCTGTCTACCATCTATATGAAGACCCCTCCTATCCGGTTTGTACTCTCTCTGGTGCAGTACCAAACTTCACGACCTTATTGTCGTCTAAGTTTGGGGATTGCCCTTATTTCTTGATAGTCTCACCTACACTATCACCAAATTATTTAAGTGTAAGACTATCGTTCACTGAAAACTTTGTGTTTTGGGTGGACCCACAAATGTATCGATTATTGGTTTACAGTTAGTTACACTTCTGTAATCCAGTAGGTATAATTCTTTCTGTTTTTCGAGTCATCTGTTTTGTCTGGCTGAAGACGTTAAACTTAGCGCTTTCTGGGAGGCAACCCACGCTTAGGACGTTGTAATCAGGTAATATCTTTCCCTTCACCCCGTTATTTCTGCATAGTCTTCAGAACATTGAGGACAATGTTTGGTTTAAGTTTGGGGATAGGGGATTGAATTTTTGCTAAGTCCTTATTTCAAAAATTCAAAAGAGTTCATAGTTTTTCAAAATTTAAAATTTTTCAAATTTTTTAATTTTCGGATTAAAAAAGTGAGTCTAGTTGTTTTTGCTTGTTAATAGTTATAAGTCTAGCTGGTCGTGCTATACTTTTCCTAAAGGTTTTTCCACGAATTTCGAGTCTTGAAGTTGTTTGTGCACTAGCCTTGTGAGTGTTAGATAGGTGAAGAGTGGACTTTTCTGAGAGAACTAGATTGATCATTAGTGGAGACTTAACCTATGTGAGATTCTGAGCCTTTCTTGTTGTTTTGAGTGATCTCTTCTGAGCTAATTATGAGTAGAATGAAGAGCTACTCAACCTCGTAACATTGAAAAAAAAGAACTCATTTGATCTCTTGAGTTCAAATTTTACAACCACTAGGGAGTTCCTCAGGAATGTGAACCTTACTCTTGTAGTCTGCGAAACTTGAAAGCAGTGTCAACTAGAGGAAAATAGAAACCTCATCCATCATTTAGAACCCTGAGAATAAGGAATAAAGCAAAGTATAGAGAATTTTACCCAAGGACTAGCAAAATCTAAGTTTGAAGATATTTGATGAGCCTAAAAGGTTACCCTAAATAGGTCACCACCCGCAAGTGTACGGGCGTCAAGTAATTGTTCCGGTAAGACCAGTTCGTTCCTCAGAGACTAAGTCAATCTATTCTAAAACTTAGAAGTAAACGGTTTTCTTTTCGAAATTGATTTGGTGATAAAATACTAAAGCAAATAATTAGACAAGTAAAAATGGGAATGAACTCGACGGTGGAGAAATCTAGGGTCTCGAATCCGCCTAATCATGGTCAAATATCAACCTAATCATCAATGGCTTTATGTAACCGGCTTTCTCGAATGATGATAAATCAACCATTGAGTTACACCTGATAAGTACAACCATAAAAGAATTTAACCTAATAATGATAGATCGAATCGGAGGCCTAACTAATGAAAATTATATCATCGACAAAAGTGAACTCATTTATCAAATCACGGATTTCTAACTATTGCATATCAACTTATCAAGCATCAATCATAAAAGAACCTAATCTAATCATGATTGATCAAGTTAGAAGTATAAACAATGAAAGAAGATCACTAAAACTACGATAAGAGTTTAATCAACGATATTATGATGAAAAGGGGATATACGTTAAACATGATCAAAACTTCATCAAAACCCTAAACTAAAGAGATTAGTTGATCATGATCAAAGAGATTAACAGTAATAAGTATGGATGATAAGATAGAAACGTCGAAGAAGGGCTACAATTTTCTCACTGATTTTTCCACGGCAGCCAAACGCTCCCCTGGAGAAAATAATTTTTCAGCGTCAGTGGAAAATTATTTTCCAGAAGTAATTTCGATCCAAACGCGGTCTTCTTCAACAAGAAAATCTCTCTCTCTCTACTGTTTCTCTCTGTTTTTAATTCAATCAGGAAGATCAAGGTACCAATAAATTGAAGAAAAAAAATGATTGTATTGAATGAAGAATTTAGAAAACAATCACTCTCTCTCTCTCTCCCTCTCCCTCTCCCTCTCTAAACAATAATCTCTCTGTTTCTCTTTTGCTCTCTACACAATAATCAATCTCTGGTTCTCTCTTGCTCTCTATTTCTCACTTTCTCTCACAAAAAGGAAAGAAATCAAAGGAAGATGTAAGAATTTCTCCAACCCTAATTTTATTTCAATAATTTGATAAGTTCTATTACAACTATTATTTATACTAAGAGAAGAAATAGAAGAGAAAGTAAAGTTGTTATTATAACAGATTCTATTATAATAACAGAATTAGTTATTAACAGAATTAGTTAACAACTAATCTTATTGATTATTTCAGATGTCCTTGTGAGTGCCTCTAGACAAGAGTGCCTTCAGACGAGCTGGCTTGTTGACTTCCTGTTGGGCCTTGACTCTCGCATTGACTAATAGTCAGAATATAGCTTGACTTGACCAGTCAACTATATATATATATATATATATATATATCTAAAACCAGAGAAACCCTAAATCACTTTACTTTTTCAAACCCTAGCCTCTTCTTCATTCGACTGCTACTGTTAACATCCGCCCTCAAACCGATGGAGAAGATGAAGTATGATCCATCAGTTTGTCACGAAGATGAGAGAAAACCTCGAGAGATAACCCTTTGGTAAAATTATCCTCTAACTGATCCTTTGTAAAGATGTGTTGGATCTGTATTGAACCATCAACAACAATATCACGAACATAGTGAAAGTCTACTTCGATGTGCTTTGTGCGCGCATGGATGATCGGATTCGAAGCAAGGTATTTTGCACTGATGTTATCACAAAAAAGACTAAAGGGTTTGATTAATGGACACTTAAGCTCGTCCATCAGGTATGAAATCCAAACCATTTCAGTTGATGTAGTTGAAAGAGATTTATGTTCTGCCTCTGTAGATGACTTTGCAACAGTAGCCTGCTTCTTTGAGCTCTAAGAGATTAAGCTTGAGCCAAGGAAAACACAGAAACCCCCTGTAGACTTTCTGGAGTCTGGACATCCAGCCCAGTCTGAGTCTGAGTAAGCAGTGAGTTTAGTAATATCCCCAGGAGACAATCGAATCCCAAAACCCACATACCCTTTCAAATATCTAAGAATCTTCTTTACTAGAACCAAATGAGATGTAGTTGGTTTATGCATAAATTGGGTTGTGTAGTTTACAGCATAAGATATGTCTGGTCTTGTTAATGTAAGGTACTGGAGAGCACCCACTAAACTCATGTACTCTGTTGGACTAGAGAGTTCTTCACCATCAGTAATTGATAATCTTTGACCACTAGACACAGGTAACTGAGATGGTTTTGAGTCCAATAAAGAAGCTTTTTGCAGTAACTGTAATGTATACTTCTTCTGTGTTAAAAGCATACTTGAGGTGGTAGTCCCATGAGTAACTTCAATACCTAAGAAATAGGCCAAAGGGCCTAAGTCTTTCATCTTGAAAGAGACATTAAGATCACATATTAGCTTGTTTAGCATAATCAAAGAGCTACCAGTGAGAATAATATCATCTACATAAAGTAGAAGCACAAGCATATCCTTATCTTGATGAAAGACAAACATGGAGTGATCTGTCTTGCTCTTATGAAACCCATACTGACATAAAAAATTAGCAAATCTATTGAACCATGCTCTTGGAGCCTGTTTGAGACCATAGAGAGCTTTGTGAAGATGACAGACATGAGTTTCCTTATCTGGTTGAACAAATCCAGGTGGCTGTATCATATAAACAGCCTCTTCCAAAACTCCATGAAGGAAGGTATTAGATACATCCAATTGTTTAATATGCCATGAATTTGTTGCTGCTATAGTGAGAATAAGCCTAATAGTTGTTGCCTTGACAACAAGACTAAATGTTTCATAAAAATCAACACCTTCTTGTGATGAAAACCTTTAGCAACCAATCTTGCCTTGTACCTTTCAATGGACCCATCACTTTTGGGTTATTTCCCAAATTGCCCCCAACTTTGTGACCAGCTTCCTGCGTAACCCCCTACTGTAGCAATAATTTCTGTATGGCCCCCTTTTCCTCGTTATTTTTAACTTTGCGTTACTCTCTCTCCTCCATCTCATTTTCTCTCTCTGCCACATTATTTCAGCACGTCGCATCATCGTCTTCACCGACCGGAAATTTGGTCGGCCGGCGACCCCTGCCGGTGAAGATGATGATATGGCATGCTGAAATGATGTGGTAGAGAGAGAAAATGAGATGGAGGAGAGAGAGTAACAGAAAGTTAAAGATAACGAGAAAAGGAGGTCATACGGGAATTATTGCTAAAGTAGGGGGCCAAGCAGGAAGCTGGTCACAAAGTTGGGGGCCATTTGGAAAATAACCCAATTTTTTTTTCCTCAAATTACTCAAAACCATTACTCGGTCCTCCAAAAGTTAAAATAAAAACAAGGGTTTTTTGAGTTTACCCCCTCAAAATTAATTGGTAATTGAGTTTACCCCCTTCAGTAATTGGTAATTGAGCTTACCCCCTTGAATTTAGATTTTTTGTCAAAACTATTAAGGATATGTTTGGTATGTGATAATAAAATCATAAAGTAAATAATATATAAACAAAACCAATCTTTACTAATCATATTCCTGACCAATTCAAACAATAAAATGAGATAGAATCCCTAATATGAATCATATTGAAGAATAGTTGTTCTTGGTAGTGGCAATTATTTCACGTATGCCAAACATAGCCTTTGTGTTTTTGTCACTAGTAGTAAGTCTAAGGGGGTAAGCTCAATTACTCATTATTGAGGGGGGTAAACTCAATTATCAATTAGTGACGAGGGGGTAAGCCCAAAAAACCCTAAAAAGGAAGAGAGAATAAAACCGCTTCGTAATTAAACTCCCCTTTCGACTGTTTAATTTACTGTTACATGTGTAAGTGTCAAATATCTGCAAAAATAGAAGTTTTCTTCAAGCATTCATCGAAAAAATTGAAAAGCAAATAGTCCACATGTTTTTCGTCAATAGTTAATTTTACAGTTTATTCAGCCCCAATCAACCTCAAAAAGGGGGCCGATAATAAACTCTACCTCCTTAAGTGCTTGGTTATAGAAACCGCGTCGGTAAGAAATGAAGTACCTACTTAGAAACAATAAGGCAGTAGGATTTTTTTTCGAATCATGAATCTCGATATATCGGCTGGGCTGCCCACTTGAGATGCAAATTTAACTTAGCTGATTTAGTCCCATCTATTGGAAAAGAGTCTTTGTATTCCCCTTCCATGATAACTCTTGTGAGAGTTAAGATGCATCTCCCCATATAATCCTGCATGAAATTTATATATAAATCAAGCTTGTAGTGTTCTTCCTTATGTTTTCCTAGCCCATCAAACCATTCTATCACCACTTGTTTAAAGTCAACGACCCAAAAAAAGTGAAAATCGAAATACCATGTCTCCTAGAAAAACGAAAGGTGTTCAATCTCGCTTCAGTTGGACTATATTAGCATTATCCCACATCGCTTAGACATTAAAATTCGCAGACTAGATAAACCGCGGGGGTTATTTCCTTCCAAACCATTTTTCAAGGAGAGTTACGACCAAAAGGCTCTAACATGGTATCAGTGCTAGTATCTTACGGACGGGTAGGGACATGGAATGAGTAACCTTAGCCCTGCGTGGAGGGATAACGTAGCACGGTAGCAGGGAAGTACAAACGTCGCCTAGGCATTAGATCTCACACAGTAGACAGACAAGCCTTTCCTTGCAAGCCGGTTTAAGGAGAGTTCGACCCAATGGGCTCTAACAGGATAAACTATTATTAGAAAGACTCATCTAACTGAATTGGTTAGGTGAAAGGTAAATGAAGACGACTAGAAGAGGGCGATAATATGAAATAGATGGTAGTCTTTAGTTAAAACATTTTTTGACAGAAGATAATAGTTTCTGAACTTTGGGGTTGTCAAATTATTGTAAATGGTTAGGCTGGAAAGTGAGTTCGATAATGGTTTGCCTAACAAGGTAAACTTAAATCCTTAATAGGAAACTACCAAGTAGGCAATGGTTTGCACATCTTCATGATGTGTTTGGGTTTATTCACGACGAGTCATGAGACTAGTTATAAAATACCTTCGAAACAAAATATTGATTGAAGAATGAAATTTATAAAACCGGAAAGAGAGTGTTACCTTCCCAAATGTGTCGTGATCAAATATTTCCATGTGTAACATATCATGTAAGCCATCTTCGACTACGAAGTCAAAAGTTTGATTCCAAACTGGATTTAGGCAGTCGTTTATCACCTGAAAAGGAATTCCATATTTACAAACACAAAAGTTACAGCTTAAGTTACGAAATATCTGCAAACTTGTAAGTCATAATGTTTACCCGAGTTTTGTTTCTGGATTGACTTTTTTTCATTTGAAGTAGAACATATGGGTCAGCCTTCCCCATTATATCAGCGGGTGGCAAATCTTCTGCAGATATCACTGTCACGGAAAGGACTCCTCTAACTATGACTTCTCTTCTCCTCCGTCTGGATATTTGCCCAACGTCAGAACCATCTGTTCCATCCTTACCACTACCAAGAGCCTTCTCCAATGAAGTCATGGAATATTTGGAGGCAAAAGGATTCGTAAACCCATTACCCATGACATAGGGGCAGTACAGAAGCTCCAAGTGTACCTAAAAGCAAAATGTTTAGACGGATCATTGAAATTACTGAAAATTAGCACTATATCAAACTTAAAAGCAGAAACTTCTAATTTTATTTGAACGGGTCGTATGTGATAAGTTCACTTTTGTAATTGTAACTTATGCCATTCTTCCTATATCTTATCTAAAGCTTAAACGTACCATGAGGGAATTTGATTCTTACCTGACCCCTGTTCTTATTATCTCTCTGCACATCCAAATCCTTTACCAATTTCAACCATACATCCTTCACTTTACCTGGCTCAAGATCCTTTAGCTGCAGTTTTGCACATCCTATTAGCTCAGCTGCTTGAAGTCCTTCATCGTCGTAAATTTTTATTACCAAGTTTTGAGTTGATTCATCTTCCACTATAAACTCAAAATGTTCATTCCACACAGGATTCAACTGATTGTTCTGAGGAAAAAAGATATAGAATTAATTTTTAACTGAGAGAAAGATGAAAAGAAACAAAGGAGAAAATGGGTTTACGTACAATTGTTTTGCTTGTTTTCGTTCTTTCACGTAATGGACGTATATATAGTACAGCAAATGGATCTGATTTTCCAATGAAATCCTTATTTGTGAGTTCCTTGGCTTGTACAAGTTTCACTTCCAACGTTCCAACTGGCTTCAACTCTAGATCACTAATCAACAAAATACTGCAGGTTAGGAAAGCTGGAAACATCCAAACTACTTAATTGAAATTATATGGCCAATTGGACAATGATGACTCTAATCCATTAGAGCTTATGGGTTTATTCATTTCCTCCGCCCTACTTGAATAGAAAAAGAAGAATCAATCACCAATACATAAATGTATGCTACACGTATCATTAGGCTGTTCGTAAACCACTCTATTGCTTCAAGCGTCTAAGAAAGTCGAAACCAAGCTTATCAGCTCTCTTTTTCAAATATCCATGAACGACATACCTGTAGTCTCCAGGTATAATTGGAACAATTTTGCGAACTGGCCATGTTAAAGAATCTTCAATAGCATCCTTAATTGTTTCCTACAGAAATAAGATTCCAAATTGACAAAATTACATTCTCCGTATAAAGCTTATTACCGAAGTGTAGCAAGTAAAACTATATGAATGTAGATTCCGTATTTATGCACAATTTTGATGCAAAATTAACATTGGAGAGGAAAAATGAGAAAAATCTCAGTAACTAGGACTAGGAGAACCATTTAACTAGGACTAGGTAGGTCTAAATTCAAATTATCCTTCATCTATCTTAACTTTATCCAACTACAGAGATTGTGCAACTCAAGTTGCATTTTTAACCACAAAAGATACTAAACCAGTTACGAGAAAAGATCACACTAAAGAGAGATGTTATTGGGCACAAACCTCAATAGCATCTGAAACTCCAGGAATGGCAGATATATCTCCTCCGACAACTTTTAGTGTAAAATCCAACTTTTTCTGAAAGTCAAGACATGGTGATATTGTTATCTTACTTCACAGCTAACTGTTACCATCCACTGATAGTCTTAATTGCTTAAAATGATTGGAATCCATCTGCAAAATAGTAGCTAACGGAAAAGAAAAGCCGCACCTTTTCTCTCAAAGAATAACAAACAGCTCCAAAACATGGAAGTTCCTCAACTAGCGGTTTAAAGATTAATCTAAAAACACCAGTGAATCCAATATCTTTTACCTAGATAGAAACAGTCAAAACGACAATGTCAATTAAAAGTCGCTGAAATTTTATATTGTTATTTCATATAGTGGCAGTTTCTAACTTCTTACTGAGAATAAATAATCATTTTTTCTATTTCTAAATCCCAATGTAATCTCAAACTCTAATTTGGCACCTCTCAAGCATAGATTTGAGTTGATTTTTAGCCTATAGATGATCAAGACGTGAACACGGGAATAATGTTTTTTTTATGAGATAACACGGGAATAATGTTAGTGCATTATATATAGAACGTGCACAAATTACTATTCATCTATGAGTAATTTGCAGTACCAGTTAGTCTTTCATTACATATTCAATTTAGACAAATATATATAATGCATGCAAAATATAAACATACAGACACCACACACAAAGGCCCTAAATAAGATCTATCGAATTGATACTTCATTTGATGTTTCTGTGCATGTCAATTAAGTACATTAGCTCATTAGTAAATAGATCATGGTTCCTCAAAACTTCTATGGTTGTGTTTGATGGCCTTCATTTCTAGGAAATAGGTGGGTTATGTTGAAATAGGCGAGTTTCAGTTGTTTGGTTGCAATTTTATTTCCATCTAAGTGTAGTCCCATCAACTCAAAATCAAGACAAAATATGTGGTTTTTAAACAATTCCATGGAATAAACTTCCTTGCCTCCCCCACAACATCACTTCCACGGAACTCATGAAAATGAACACACTTCCATACAACACATTCCGTTGTCATCAAACTCAACCTAAGAGAAAGTAAGAGTCAAAAGAAAATTGAAACCATGACGAAAGATATGATAAACGAGTAAGACTAGAAGCATAATAATCCTGAGCTGGAATTGGTCAATCTCTACGACTAGCATTTACAAATTTTACAATACACTAATTCCAATATTTCTGAAGAGACAACTTTAGGAAAGAATCATGTTTGCTGTAACCATGCGTAGTAGAAAGATCTTGTTATAACACACCGGAAGAAATCAGAGAAGAGACAATAAAAATAACTAATCACATGCAAATAGAATATAAGAGATTATGTGGTTCAGTCACAAGACCTACTACACAGTAAAAATACTTCAAGGCAGAATGAGCCTCCATTGCCGTGAAGCACACCAGCTATATTAGTAGTAAAGTAAGCATTTCTTTTACATTTTTTTTTTGCACACGATATGTTATTTAAGTTTTCTAAAGGCGAGATTAAGCACCTATAGTCTCAAAGCTACGTCTTGCCTTGTCGACAAACTACCTCAAGGTTGGAAAGCTTTTTTTTCCCCAAATATTGATTATTCTAGAGAGCCTACCAAAATTTTCTAAATGAATAGTACTCCTTACTTTTTTTTTTGTTAAAAAAAAAATAAAAAAAAAAAAAAAACGTAATAGTACTCCTTACTTGGATTGAAGAGAAATTAATTCGTGAGACAATGCAACAACGTAAACGGACAGTTGAAGTAATAGTACTGGTTAAAGGTCACCTGTACAGGCAGTGCGATACCAAGTTTAGTCTTAATATCAAGTATGATGCTGGGGTTTCCATCCCACTGCAAATCCAACTCCATTGTGATGCCCCCACCTCCCTCTTCAATGATCGAAACTCCTAAGGAATATGGCAAGTAACATCAATTTTGTAAAATTAACAACCAGAACAATGAACAGACTAAATTGCAAACGGGAAGTACAGCCCAGTTTACTGTGACAACATTTGGAAGAAGACTTTCCGGTTATTGATAGGAATATAAGTACGTATAAATATTTCTAGAGTTGAAGGTATTTTATTTGTTTCAGTCGTCTGAGGAAATAGTTAACACTTTATGGAATAATAGAAATGATAGAACTGTGGCACGAACAGAAAACAATGGAAACATTATAAAACTTTTTATTCAACTGAGTGCAAGCAGAAACAAAACGAAGCAAAATAGCAAATACAACCTTCCTATTCTATTTTAAACTGAAGGACTAGAGTGTACTTTACAGCCATATAGGAAGTATATTGAGTTTAGGGCACCCGAACTGCGACAAAGTTAGGAAATGGGCATTGACAATGCAAAATTTTGGTGGATAGGAAATGGATATCGTGTTGAGCATGAGTCCTTCTGTTAAACAGTAAAGAAGTACTTGAACCGATGATTGACTCTAAGGCTCTTATGGGACTAATTGCAACTTGTAAGTTTCAAGGATGTCTTCTTCAACCGGCTAATCACGGAGAAAAATCAACCTAGATATCTTCCATGATAGAGTTCATGCTGATTCCTATATCAGGCTATGTACCAATCTAGGTCTTTGTTATTATAGATTTCATTTGGTGAACCAATATATGGTCAGCGAAACCGAATTTCTCAAGTAGATCATTCACTGGCAATTATAACTTAATTCTGTCAACTCACAGAGACAACGTGTATCCGCAGTAACCCAAGAACTTTAAATTTGAGTTTAAGACTTCACTCTCTCTCAGTGGGTCAAACTCATCTTATTCAATTATAGGCTTATAGCAAACGCTGAACAAGCTCATACGGTTATATTACCACAGCCAATTCTTTATGAATGGGCCAATTAATGTTTGAAACTTTTATCTGGATAATCAGCTTTCAGACATGAACAACAATAACATGACATCCATACTTACAGATTTCAACTCAAACAGGAAGAACCAAATTATGATTTAAGAATAGACAAATGAGCATGTGATTATATGAAACTAACAAAATATCACTTCATACTCAATAACGTGAGATAGTCATAAGAACAGCAAAACAGCTTATCAAAAGCTTCAGCATTGGACAAAATCTTCTTCAGTCAGATAAAGTAAGCAATAAGACTAACCTGTAAATTGAGGAGCAACTGTACCAAGAGTAAACTTGGAAAACTTGAGAGAAGACAAGATGGCAGGTCTATATTGTTCCAAAACTGGTTCAACACTAGTTTTAATCAGCTCAGATGCTGCCTTTAACACCACAAGAAAATAAACAACAATTACATTTTTAAGCTCTAACTATTCCCAACCAATCAAGACATTTCGGAAAGCAAATTTAACAACATAAAGGCCCAATTAAAGACAGGAAATTAACCTCATTTACATATGGCCAAATCTTTGTAAGTTCAAGGTTAAGCCAATTTAACTGCAAAAGAGGAAAAGCTAACACAACAATCAGTACTCAAACCAGTATTATAACGCACGGGGTTTTGTTCTTCGCGAAGAGGCTCGACAAGCCTGCCCAGAAGGCCTCGACACTTACTAAACTTAAACTCGCAAGTGGGACTATACCATCCCCCACAATTGGAGACCAGCTGTCTCATACCATAATGTAATAGTCCCACATAGGTTGGTAACATTCGAAGCCTAAGCTATGGGTGCGCGCTTAAGCTTAGTAAGTGTCTAGCCATTTTAGGTGGGTTCCTAAAGCCTTCCCCAGGAACAAAACCCTGTACTCCTTCAGCAGGAGTCTGGGTGGCCACAAGGAAAACAATATCGATAACTGCTAAGACTTGGGTATCTGGAAGAGTATGTAACTTAACTTTTGCTTATTGGTGAAGACAAGCCATGAAGGATAATAATCATCTGGAAGAATTTTCCTTGAATCTTCCACTGTCATTTTTGCAAAAGCAGCTACTGTAGTTGCCTGCAAAAAAAATCAAAACCCAAAATGAAGAAGAAGAAAATTAAGAAATTGCATGCAAAATTAGAAGAAAAAAAAAGAAATCATGGGTTGAAAGATTAAAACTTTACCAGCTGAGAACGAAGTTTAGATCGGGAATTTTCAAAATGTACAAAAGCGAAAATCAGAGCAATACCAAGTGAAATCCCAATTACTAAACCAAAGAAGAAAGACATTGTGATTTGATTCACAAACACAAATGCTAAAGAAGAAGAAAATTGAAAATCCCAAACAAACAAACTCAAGAAAAGAATTTCTTCTTCTTCTTCTACTGGTTTTGCTTGAACTAACAAGAAACTTTAAAGTGTTAGAGTGAGAAAGTGGGAATTGGTAGAGAAGCTAATGGGTTAGTTGGGTTTCAGGGGGGGGAGGGGTTTAGAAAGGAGAGTGATTGAAAAATTACATCTGAAAAAGAGTTGACTGTGTTGTTAATAGTAAGTAGGTTGAATCCTAAGATCTGATTTCTTTCCTTTTCTATTGGTCCACTTATTTTTCACCTACACGCATTTTGGGGGGAAGGTCGATGTTTAGGGGAAATAAGGATATTTTTCGGGGAAGACAGTTTTGGGTGGAAACAAAATTTTTTGTTTCCTCCGAACATTACCCACTTCTTATGTTTTGATTTTCTTCTTCCACCATCTTCCTTCTAACCCACACCAACTCCGGCGGTCATTATTTCTGACGACAACAACTCTGATCATCTATTTCCCCCTCTCTCTTTCTCTCCATCCCTCTTTTTTATCTTCTCTCTTTGTTTCCTCTCTCTTCACTCTCTTTCTTCTTTTTTTTCATAATTCAGGTGAAGGGGAGTCCCCTTCGCCGGAACCCTCGTCTGGTTCTACCAGACGAAGTAGTCCTTCCTTCATCTGGTTTTCCAAACGAAGGATTCCGGCGAAGGGACCATTCCCTTCGCCGGAACTTAGAGAGAGAGATACAGAGAAGAGAGGGAGATTGAGAAGAGAGAGACTGAGAAGAGAGAGATGATAGAAGAGAGGTAGAGAGGAGAGAGAGAGCCGGTCGGCGGTGGTCGGAGAGAGAGGGTCGACCTGAGAAGAGAGATAAGGTGCGTTTGGTTTGAATTTTTTTTATTTTCCACCGTCTTCCCCGGAAACTTTTCTGCTTTCCCAAAACGGCGGCCTAGGGAAATTAGGAAATTTTAAAGACGCCCCACGTAATTGCTCTAGGCGCACTAATTACACATGAACTCCCATTTATCTTATGAGGGCGGCTATAGATCCAAAGATATATATAAATATTTATGAATTGGATATGCAAAATAAATGACCTCATTTGAGTACGTCTGAAGTCCATCTAAATTACTTCAACTTTATTTACACACAAGTTCAATAAATTTTGTATTTGCACCTCAGTGGGATAGATCCTGAAAATTTCCTGTTACGCAGTGAGTATCCAACCACTACACCAAAATGATGTGGACATATCATATTTTCTGTTGTTAAGACGAAATTAGGTATGTAAATATATTTGTATTTGGATTTGACATATCTGAATATATTTGGATGGCAATGCAGATTTTAGATATTTATCGCATTTTTCTTCATCAAATATAACATAGATATTAGAATGTCGATCTATCCGTATATCACAATATCTCATCTAAACTGAAAATACATAATATACTTAAATAGTATATATTAGATATTATTATTATTATATTAAGACATGAATGGATAGTTAACTAAGTAGAATTATTCAACAAAAAAACTAACTAGAATAATAAAAAGAATTAAAAAGACTACCAGACTTCACTTTTAAAACGTCAGATCCAGTTAATACTCTTAAAATTTTTGTTAAAAAATCATTTCCAACAAGACGTATATATATGAATTATATGATGACATAAAGGTATAGATAAATACTCTAAATTTGGAGTGTACTCTTACAGATATCTAAGTGTTAGCACTCATCAAACTTTAAATTTTAAGTGTTAGCACTCATCAAACTTTAAATTTAAGCCAATAGGAAACTTTCTTTGTCTCTATGTGATTGTTTTTTTTTTTTTGACGAAATAAACTTAAATTAAAGCAACAAAGCCTTACAAGGTCTCTAGAGTAAACCGGAAATAAAAGAAGGTACAAAATTCCAAATATTCCTATGTCCATTTCTACGACCCCATTTCGCGAGTGCATCCGCTTGAGCATTGCCATTTCTAGGAGCAAAGGTGAAGATTATACTAGTGAATTTGTCTTTGAGGCCCTTCACTTGTTGCATGATTCTTTTGGATTGCCAATGAAGCCCAACACTTTGTCCGTTGATGAACATAATTAATGCTTGATTGTCACTTTCTACATGCGCGTGGGTAATGTTCAGTTGAATAGCCCATAAAATACTGGAGAGAATAGCCAAACTTTCGCCTTCTTCTGCGTTCTGACATCGAACTGAGTCCGCTGCTGCAATAATAAAATTTGCTTCTTCATCTCGTATAATACATCCTATCCCGGCCGGTTCAGTGAGCATAGAAAACGATGCATCGACGTTTAACTTCAAGAATGGTGTCGATGGAGGTCTCCATGTTTGTTGCTTGGTTTTGACCCTGCATTTATTAGTAATACTAGTCTCAATTTTGAGTGGGGTGGTCGAAGTGTTATTTTATCTACCACCAATGTGATTGTTGTTTTCAATGAACGATTTTATCTACCACCAATGTCATACATAGTGGTGGCCAACGGGCCGTGCCGTGGCGTGTCAAACACGCCACGGCCACGCCAGGCACGGCTTGAGCCGTGCCGTTCCGTGCCCAGACCACAAAGGTCTGGGCACAGAAACGGCCCATGGGAACGGCCCAGCCGTTCCGGTGGCGTTTCCGTTGCGCCGTTTCTGTGGTCGTTCTGTGGCGTTCCCGTAGTCGTTCTCGTGGCCGTTCCGTGGCGTTCCCGTGGCTCCGACCCATTCATAAATATTTTTTTTACTTGTTCAAAAAAACTAATAAAAGAAACATTACATTTTTTTTCAAGTAAAAAATTGTGATGTACAAAAACTTTAGAGTTTATGTCATATCTTTGTTTATTTTATTGGAAAAGAGTTGTATAAAGATTCTCCACATTTACTTTATATTTTGTGGTTTAGGTGTGGGACTATCTTTACCACTTTATTTGTTTATTTTATTGGAAAAGAGGGTGTTGTACACCCTAAGTAACTTTTTAAAATAAAAGAAATTAAAAGTGTTTTGAGGATGTTAGTACACCCTAGGTAATTCTTAAAAATTCAAATAACTAAATTGGGCTGTTGCTAGCGTGTCGTTGTTGCCATTTCCGTTCCGTGTCGTTCCGTGCCCACGGGCCGTGCCGTGTACGATCCGTTCCGTGTCGTTTCTGCGTGTCTAATGGGCCGTGTTTAACGGGTCTGGGGCTCTAAAATCCCAGCCCCGACACGGCACGGAACGGACCGTTCCGTGCCGTTTCGTGTCCTCAAATAAACGGGCCGTGCCGGTCCGTTTCCGTGTCGGCACGTCCCGTTGGCCACCACTAGTCATACACCAGATTCTTTCCTTCCCTTTTAATTCCCTTTTAATATGAACATGAAATCAAAGAAACACAATTAAAACAAAGTACATAGATGGATCCCTCCAAAACAACCATATGTGAAAATAAACTCGGATGCATCCTTTAAAACTAATGAATTGATAGGAATGGACTTTGTTATTATTCACGACAACAATGACAATTTATGATGGTTATAGCCAACACAGGTAGAGCCCGAACAGCAGAGGAAAGTGAAGCTAAAGCAATAATAAAACTTTAATTACTCATTTGCAAAAGAAGATTGTGATCCAATGGAAATCCAACATGCACATTTCCAATATTCAACAATTTCATACGCAATTCCTCAGCTTCAAATTCACCTAATCAATAGAAAGTACAATTCAAACGGCGAACAGATTAGCCAAATGAGCGAGAACGGAGAACAGCAACTGCATTTTTACTAGTATTCCTCAATTTCTTTCTCAGCATTATTGTAACAACTCTGTGATTTATTAATGTATTTCCATTGCATAAAAAAAAGGAACTTTCTTTGTAACTATTCATTCATGTGACTGGAAAACCACACGACCTCACCGATTTCGACTTTAGTAGTTTAAATTAAGTTTCTTGAGTTGAGATGGTACACTCAAACTAAATATGGTTGAATAATCTGGCTGGAGTCTACCGTTTTTGGCTCACGAAGTTACTGAAGTTCAAATCGGTATGTCTATACCGAATTTTGATACCGATACCGGTTTGGTTCGACTGTTCTACGTGACGAAAATTTAACATAAAATCCATTCAAACTTTTCCGAAAACCCATTATAAAGGGTAACAAATGAAAACTTCAAAGTACCACATTTAATTCATGAATAAAAACAAGATATTAAATTCTCAAGAGACCCCCATTGTCTAAGCAAGAATCCAACACTTCTACTATGCCATCAATTTCTTGATCTCCAAAAGATCTTATTAGCACTCTTTTAGCTGGTTAAGTGTTCAACTTGATCAAAAACTACAAGCTGTATTTTAAATCTGAATTTCTTTTTTCTTAATTACATGTCAACGTCTGAATCAGACAAGAATGTTCATTCAATTATCTCTTGATAATCTTTTCAAACCTTAAGATCAATTAAAACTCAAAAAAGAAACTGCTCTCCCCCATCTCCGTCGAAGGATGTAAAACTGGATTTGATCAAGCTGGCTGTACAAATTAATGTGAAGGTATATAGAATTACCCTCCTCTTTTGACACTCCTAAGATAGTTCATCCTGATTGTCCAAAGTTCTTGTGCCACTTCCTTCATGTCTGGTCGATCCTGACGTGTAGGCGCTGCACACTGGAAAGCCAAATCAAACATCCTTCCCAATATCTTGGAATGCACTACTTCTTTCATTGAAGGATCCAAAATCTGCCCCAATCTTCCTTTATCATAGTTGTCGAAAGCCTGCACATTTTCAAGCTCAATTCAGCAATCACTTAAATATAACCAACTGAAAAATCAACACATTTTCTCAACTGAAAAATCAACACGCACGGCTTTATTTCTTTCTGAATTTGGTAGCGCGATTAATGGTTTGACCCAAACACCAGAGCTAGACAAGACTCGGATTAGTAATGATCCTGCTTGTGAAAACCTTTACCGTATTAAATCTACAATCTTTATTCTATACATAGAGGTTATCAACAGGCCATGCCGTGGTGGCACAGGCTGTTAGCTGCCCGTGGCGCTACCAGGTACCCATGTGCCTTACGGTGCATGACCCTTAGCGAGGCGCGCCTCATGGTCAAATGGGTTCTGGCAGGGCCATCAACCCTTGGTTGGATTGGTAAGAGGTATAAGCTTCCACCTAAGGTCAAGGGTTCGAGGCACACGCTGAACAATTCAAAAAAAAAAAAAAAAGGGTTCTGGCAGGTCAGCACAATCCTTTCTTCAATGGGGCGTGCCGTAATAACATATACATCTAATAAACAAGCCATGTTAGGCCTGAAAATGGTCTAACACGGCTCGTTGGTAACCTCTAATCTACCAACATAGGTGGAGCCAGGATTTATGTATAGAAGATGCTTTATGTTGGTTGCTGTAACAGACGGATCCACCCAATCTATATAAGATAATTTGGAAAGATTTGAAGCTATTTAAACCCCTATAAAAGGAACTTTTAGCAAGCTAGCCCAGGTTACTAATATCCACCAAATGCAGCACTCACAGCATACAAACTCAAGTAAATCGATTATAAGTATTACAGATAACATCCTACGACCATCTAGTTCCGTTTATCGGCCTAAGATATATTTGTGTTTAGGAAGTTGCAGAATGCAGACACTCCTTGAGGTTCACCGAAATCTTTACAATAAGGAGTATACTAGTTTTGTAATTCTCAACGACATTAGACATCTCTAAACTTTGTTCAAAAGCGGAGCAACAATTGAATCTTATTTAGAAAAAGGAAAATACTTACCCATTTAAGTGTAATCCTTTCATTAGGAGCTCTGCTCAACTCTACTGGTCGACGCCCAGTTAAAAGTTCTACAAGTAAAACTCCGAACGAGAACACATCACTCTTGGGAGTGAGTTGAAAAGTACTCATATACTGGGGGTCAACATAACCGGCCGTGCCTTTGACCTTTGTGGATATATGTGTTTGGTCAACATCTGATGGACCAGCTCTTGCAAAACCAAAATCACTCACTTTAGCTCTGAGATTCTCTGTAAGCAAAATGTTCGATGACTTCACATCTCGGTGTATTATTTGACCCTCTGAGACATAACATTAAGGTTCAACATCAGTTCTATATTTTGATTGCAATAGAAAACCCAAAACAGGTTCCTGTTTGAGTTTAATCATTGAAAAACTATACGGGTTTAACTTAGTATAAGGCCATAACAATAATGAAGAAACGTTTCCATCGTCTAACATAGAGTATGTTTAAAGAACTTACCTGCATATAGATGAAGATAAGTCAGAGCATGAGCAACATCGATGGAAATTTCCAGGCGTTGATAAAAATCCAGTGTTCTTCCACGCAGACCTGCCAAAAGTGGCATCCAAAATATTGAGTTACTTAATCTACTTATCTAAATACGCATTTATTAATCCTCCAAAGGAACGGAACTTACCATCTAGATGTTCCCTTAGAGTACCATTAGGAACATATTCTGTAATTATAACATGTTCACTCCCTTTATCGACATAACCAAGAAGCTTAACAAGACTTAGGTGTTCAATTTTTGATAGAAGTTCAATTTCACTGGTGAACTCAGCTTGTAGGTTGGTTTCCTGTTTCATTTTGACACTGATCAATTCACATACTATTTGTTAAAGCGAGTAAGAAATTCGGCAGATGAGATCATCAACACAAAGCAAAAATTCTATTATTCAAGTTCTTTCGTTCATCACAAAAACACTTGAAAGAAATTAGAGGCACTTAGAGGATTAAGTATTCAGCTCGTAGATTGGTTTCCTGTTTCATTTCCACTCGATCAATTCATATACTTTTTTCTTCCGCCAGGACATATTATTGTTATTTCAATCATTTTCAATGGAAATATATACGAAAGGTAGCTGTAAGCGAATTTTTTTGACAGTTGAGTTCCATTGGAATTGGTTCTATGGGTAAACATTTGTCGACATTTAGTATCGTAGTCCTAATTATATAAATATGACGAACTAAAGAAAACAACTACTTTCAATGTCCTGCGACTTCAAGTTTTTCCAGAATATTTGAACCCGAAATGCTAACATTAATTCACATCATTTGGTGACGCCAGGAACTAGTTTCACGGCAAAAGACACACATTAAGCATTGTAACTTGATTTGTTTCTCGCAGAGAAGACCCATTTTCATGGAATGGGCGAATTGTTTAATTGGTCTGACCCAACCAAAATTTCTCAATTAAATCTGAAACACTGAAGTATGCTACTATAAGTTTGGTAGTAATAATGTAACGAAATTAACATTACCTTCTTTGCACGCTTAATGGCAACAATTTGGCCATTTGGTAACTGGCCCTTGTAGACAATTCCAAAGCCTCCTTCGCCTATTTTCAACGAAGGTGAAAAGTTTTGAGTAGCTTTCATAACCTGACTCATGTTGAGATGTACAGAACCAATTCCTGTCTGTTTGGGAGAGAACCGAGAGTTATTAGGGAGCCCCCGAAACTGGCTAGCAGGTACTCGATCTTGACTGCCTGATGATTTTTCCGAAGAAGAACTTAATTCCACAGAGGAACGTGAATGAGTCGAATCCACTGCAACAAAGTTGATTTATTGGTTAGGAACAAACGAGTACATAATTCTAAGAGAAAAATTGAAGATTCGAAAAGAAAATATTCTCAGGCAAAGATTGACTTAGTAATAATGGTTAAGAATCCTACAGTTAGTTCAATAGAAGGTTGATCATAAAGCATGTATACGAAACTTTCAAATGGACCCAAGGAAAATAACCAAAAAATCATTAAAGAAAATGGAATTCGTTCAAACTTTTATATGAGAAGTAATTTTGACTCACTTGAATCTTGGTCCTTGGTGAGAACAACTTCTGATGTATCTTTTCTTTTAGAACGAAAGCAGGAGCATATTAAATCGCAACACAGAAAGAACGTTCCTGCTACAGCCATTGACATAGTATTTTGGCCTAACAAAGAGCTCCCATTAAGTTTGTGAATCTTAGGAATTATCTGCTCCTGAGGCTAGTAATTCTTTAGATGCCCTTTGAGGCAATTCCCCTGCACATTCTTTTTTGTTAAAACCCGTGCGATATTTAAGTAAAAAGTAAAAAAGAAGAAACATTTACGCTGTCACACTTACGACTATTTGAAACTCGTAACCAAAAAAATCAAATATCAGTAAAATATTCATATACCTAGCTAATTTCATTCGGAAATCGTAAGAATATGATGATCATTTTCATATTTACTGAGAAAACTAGATATAACTAAAGCAAGGATCCAAATATCCACTAAAAAGCACTACTTTATCAAATTCAACTACATTCTCGGTTAAGCAGTTGGGCTCGGAAATGACTCTAGTCAAGATGGGGTGAGCTCCATGTCATCAGAGTCAGCAGAGGAAGAGGCTCGGACATCATACATAAATCTTAAATATCTTTGTACAAGTTACGCAGTCAATTTCGTCTTTCAGATTTTTCTCTCTTAATAAAAACCTTAGACACTCACACGGAAAAAGATGAAAATAAAATTAAGGAAAATTTTAGTTCGCCGAACTAGGCTCATGCTCGCGCCCCTGCCAAGTTCAAATTACTCGGGAATCCGCCTACTTAGTTTCTTGGATACCTATATTCACATTACAGATAAGGAAACACACTAGATGATCTGAGTGAAACAAAAACAACACAATCAGCAACTGTCCACTCCAAATTTATCAATATTCTTCAATACCCAATTCACTTAATCAAGAAAAATACGAAACCCTCGATTGAAACCTTTATCCAATGAATATTTACTAAATAATTTGATACCAAAACTAGAAATTAAAACCAATAACAAACAAAAACTACAAAAAGCTAACACCTGGTACCAAATCACAATATTAGCTAACCTCTCATGCATATCTCTTATTCATCCAATCATTAGAAGTAAAGAAATCCAAACCCCAGTATTTGTTTACACAATTCACTTAATACCCATACCACCAAACACCCACAAAGAAGCAATTGAATTGTTAAAATTTAACCAAACCCCCACAAAGAAGCAATTGAATTGTTAAAATTTAACCAAGCCCAGAACAAGTATAGAGATAAAAAAGAGAATTAGATGAATCATGGCAGCTATAAGTACAAACCCACTTCTGCTACTAGAAAACTGACCTTATTACTTGAAGCAAGCTGGCTGGAGTGTGGCCGAGGATGATAATTCATGGGGGGAGAGAGAAGTAATGCGGAAAGAAGAAGAAGAAGAAGAAGAAAAGTAGAGAGAGAGAGAGAAGAAAAGTTGTAGAGTTGTGATGTAAACGCGCTCCCTCTCCGTGTGCAGGAAATTTGACTGTGTGTTTTAGTAGTTGAAGTTCTTCCTGGCTGCCATAGTAAGAACCCATCCAGACCATTCATTTCTAAATTGTCATAGGGATCCATCCACCCAAAGCTTCTTCTAATGAGCAGGAAAAGGTTGAATAACTCTTATTAGTCAATATAAAGAAGTCAAGAGAACAACTAGTTTACCTCTATTCAACCCCAATACTCTTGCCTCATCCAAAATGATGAAGACATTTTGTTCCTTTTTCGGGTTCAAACTATCTATTGTCGTCCCTGACTCTCGGATTTCTATATGTTTATTTTCGTATAATGTTTATTTTTGTCTAGCTCGTTATGTCTGATTTGTCAGACTGTCTGATACTAGTAGAAATCAACTTCAGTTGATTTAGATCGTACAGATTTAGACCATGAGAGAAACAAAAAACATATTACCCGAGACAAATAAAGACCAAAACAAAAGATATGATTTGTTACTCAACATGTTTGATTTGTCAGACTGTCTGATATTAGTAGAATTCAAGTTCCTTGGTTTAGATCGTACAGATTTAGACCACGAGAAAAAAATATCTACTACTTGTGGCAAATAAAGATCGAAACAAAAGATATGAGTTTTGACTCAACATGTTTGTGAAGAACCGAAAGTGAAAGAGCTAAAATAAAGAGATTGAATTTTACCATCTTCATTACATCGATCAATTGCAGTTGTATAACTAGTCTGCACATTTTAGTTATTTTTTTATCAAGAATTCAAGGTTCTTTTTCTTAGTTGATCTTACATACTACTATTTACAATGTCAAAGTTAAATTACATACTTATTTTACTAATAAGAATGAAAGCAAAATATTTACATGAAATTTACCACTGGATGATGAAAAACACAGTGAGCTTCTTCACTTGATGGCGATGAAGTTGTGAGACAAGCGAGCAACTTGTGCTTTAAACAGATCACTGAAAGAGAATCGAGGCTTTTGAAGAGTCATTGGCCATGGTTGATCATTCTTCACTTCAAGAGCAAGTGGTTCGATTTGTTTCTTCATCGACTCAACAATCTCCATATCTACATTTTTTCCTGAGACATCTCGAACATAGAATGCATTTTTCACCTTCTCCCCTTGAGTTGCCACATCCGCCCTAACAACGACAAGCCCGTTTTCACGGAGTATCCTAGTGATGTCGGAAAGTAGGCCTACCCTATTGAGTGCCGTTAACTCCAATCGGACACCCTTACTCGAACAAATATAACATAATTAGTAGAATTCGACAAGGTAGTTGAACAATGAGAACTACTTACGTAAAAGACTATTCAAGGTCTATCATAGAAATCCCACCTCACATACTCTCCGTTCTATAGCGGCTTCTAAGCATTTAATAACCTGTTCTTTCTCCGCCTTTGTAATCAACGTGTGCCCGTCTATGTGCCGAATATAGTACTCCTGTTACAATAGCATGTTAGAAATTAGCAAACTTGAGTGTCGTGATCGGTAAAATATCTTTTGAAGCTTCCAGTGGAACTCTAGAGTTGCATACTGAGGTGATGTTTGTTTTTCTCCTCAGATCTTAGATCTGAATCGACTCAAGTTAGATTCCGGAATGTTTGTTTCTTATCTGCCTCGTGCCCCATACCATTCTGAGTGGCTAACTCGGTCTAATTTTGAGCTGATTTGCCTCAGATATAAAATACACCTTAATTAAGAGTACATTGTCTAAAATGACTATTGTCCCACTGACTAGAATAAGTCAGACTTAGATGACCCAAATACAGACAAGTCAGACTCAAGCGAGTCTGATTCGGACGATAAAAAAACAAACACCACCTGAATGATGTAAGTTGTTACTGGAGGGAAGTATGTTTTTGTGTTAAGTTCTTGATTTAAAAGGAAACTAAGCGGGCAGAGGAAAACACCTGAATTGCAGAATCTCCACGGGAACTTATGGCAGCATGGAAAACCATATAATGCATATCAGTTAGGGTGCATACTGTATCGAACATAAGCCTTCGCCGATCTTTAGACTCGACATTCACAATTGAATACCCTTTCTCCCTACAATTCTCTATTGAAACAATTGTCTTTCTTCCATGTTCTTCACCATTTATAGATGTCGGAGAAGATAAACTACTATTCAAATGCCCTAAAGGCACTTCAAAATCACGACCAGCAAGCATAAGTTGGTGCAACCGATGCTCAACATTTGTTATCATTATCCCTTCTTTTACTCCTTCAGAAGGAAGATCTGCGGTTTCTACTCTTTGCTCATTAAAAGATTCAGTGTGATTAACGGAAGTTGTTGCATGAATGACAGTTGAAAGATGATCTTTAATGGTAGCAAGTCGATTAGGATCATCGATGCGACTAGAAGTGTACTGGTCAGAAATATAGGCAACACAAGCAAGGCAGTCATTATGGCTCCAAGCATGAGCTTCTACAATATTGCATCTTAAATCAGTAAGGGCTGCTGATATCTCTGAGAACAGACCAGGTCGATCCGCCCCTGTCAATTCAATTGCTGTATGGTCTGCTGAAACATTAGGGGCTTCGTTCATTGATCTTTTAACCTCATTTGAATCTAATGGCTCTTTTTTTACGGAAATTCCCTGCATGTTCTGTTATATAGACATGACCCATATTTAGATTTTCATGTTAAAGATTAGTTATGAACATATGGACTAGTTCTACCATAGTACCTGCTGAATATAATTGACTAGCTTTTGATCAGTAAGTTTGTTTCCTCTTTCATCCTTGACATGAAAAACTGCAACATAACAGAGGTAGCTAGTGAAAACCCGAGATAGAGAAAAACAATATGTGAGTGTTTGAATTCTACACCATTCACAATGTCGGTAGTCAGGAATCAAGTAATGAGTTAATTACCATCCATGAACCATTCTGCGTCAGAGGAAATGTAGCTCTTGGAGATGATAAGGTTCATGTCTGTTAAGGCTTGAACTACTCTGAGTAAGAGCCCCTGCTTGTTCACTGTATCTACCTGCACCAACCCCATTATGTTTGTATATAACATTCTTCTATCTGAAAAACTTTCAGTAGAACATTGTTCTAGCTCTGATCAAACGGGTTCGTCACATCGACATTGTTGATATCTCTAAACAACCGGCCACACCGCCTCATGTACAACACTCACTGACAGATTATGTGTTAACATATATGCGTACCTTAACAACTGTGCAGTATTTGCAGCTTTCATTGTCGATGCAAACTTGGCAACTGAAATCAAACAACACTCGTGATGCATTATAGATCTAAATAAGCAGAACCAAAAGACGTACATGTTCCAATGAAGACGATATATACTAATTTGCTTTTTAAGGTGAAGTTCGGATGAGCGGCACGCCCTTTTATCTAAGCATGTTATCCCAAACATTTTGATAGGTAAGCATCATAGCTAAATGCTTTTCTGTTCGTGAGAATCCCACGAGGCTTTCTACTTTTAATAGGCCATGAACTAGATCAGCATTGTTTTCAAACAAACAACCTCACAGATGTAAGGCGTGTGAAGATCTCACAGCTAAGACCTAAGAGGCACGCGTCACAACCACGTAGTAGTTATAGCATGTCATTTTGACATGAAAAAATTGCACTATATCTATATAACCGTTACGAATAACATGAAAACCCAAAGGACCCTCGAAGATTACGCACTCGACCCACTCATTTTTTATCCAAGTTCAATAATCCTGGATTTGCACTTCCATTTATACTGTATTCTGCTTATCACATCGTATTGATTAATCTATGCCTTTGTAATGACTATCGCAGTCAATATCAGACGAGTCAGACATCACTATCCGGACATAAACACACAACTGATATCTGACTGAGTCCATTCAATAATTGAGTCAGATTTCAGATCTGACTCGAGTTAGATTTTCCCTTTTCTTTGTTTTCAACCTAATTAACATCAAAATGACACCTTCCCCTTGATCCAATTGGATCATCTGATCGTTCATTATCAACATTTCACGAAATGGAATTGCTTGTAGCTTGACAAACAATTCACCTTAATAAAGCATAATTGTGATATATTCAATAAAAGATTTAACTTTATGGAAGCCATTATGAATCATTTCCATTAAAAAAAATTACTTCAGTAAAGTATATTAAAATGGGTATTAGTTAATAAATTAAATGAGAAGAAGAAGAAGAAGAATGAGAAAATGCTGACCTAGGACCATATACCCTTTCCTTGAGATTTTCAAATTCTGGATCATAGTATGGCCAACAAACCTTCATGATATCAAGTCTAATGCCAGAAGAAGAAGAAGAAGAAGAAGAAGTTTGGGTTCAGAAAGAAAGATCAGAGAGATTTATTGGGTCAAGAATGAAATATGAATGGATCAGAGAGGAATCAGAAATCAAGAGAAAGAGATGTGTTTGAAAGGCCATAAATTTTTGACATTTTTTTTCTTCTCCTGATTTCTCGCTTCTCAGTTCATGATTTGATTCTAACCTCTGATTTTTGGACCAAATTCAGAATTGGTTTCCTATTACGGACCGAGTTTAATTCTATTTTGGCCTCCTAAAGTTGATCAATTCACCAAAATGGTCTTCTAAAGACTAAAGATGACTAGTCTCCAATATGACCCTTTTTTATTCATTTTCCCGTTAGTCAACTTTAACTGTTAACGTTTGCTTTCCTTCTTTACCTGTCTATTCGAAATGAATACCTTCACGTCCCTTATCTCTGACATTGTCTAGAAATGGGCGTCGACCGATCACCACTATCATCACCTTCAAGAAAAAAGAAACTATTTTTTTCCTTTTCTTCTCCTTCTTCGTGCACAACCATAACTCGTAACCTCCATCACCATCATCTTTTCTTTCTTCTTCTTCTTCTTCAATCACCTCTCTCTATAAAAGGTTTTCGTTTGCAAACTAGGTTTTAGTCCAGTCGATGAAACCATAGGTTTCAGTTCTAAAGGTTCAGTTAAGTCAACTGAAACAATGCGACTTCACTTTTTGCCAACAACCCTTGGTTGGAATGGTAAGAGGCATAATCAAAGAGGCATAATCTTCCAACTTAGAGATCAAGGGTTCGAGACACACGCTGAACAATTCAAAAAAACGCGACTGAAATCGCAATTAAAATCATAGTAGTTCAATTAAGTCAACTGAAATAATGCGACTAGAATCCTGGGGTTTTGGTTAAGCCGACCAAAATCCTGGTGTTTTAATCACAATTTTCCGACTAAAATCTCATGGTTTCAGTTCGTGATTTCAGTAGTAATCGAACCCAACTTATTTTTTGTGATTCCAATAGCAACTAGACCATAGGTTCAGTTCATCAACTTTTGAAACTCCAAATTAAAGAAGAACCTTAATATGGGGTTTGTAGACAAAGAGAGAGAAAGAAGACAAAAGAAGAAATCTAGTGTTAATGTTGACTAGTAGAAAAATGAAAAAAAAAATTATATTTGAAAATGTTGATGAAGACTAGTTTAGCGATTCAGTCATGTTTAGGGGGCAAAATTGAATTAACTAGAATAAAGGAAAAGTCAAATTTCACGTACGTAAATGATGGGATTTATCATAATCCCTTGGGCGATCTCAAGGATGCTGATTCTTACTAAAACGGTCACCATAGATAATTTGGTGATTTTAGTTCCTTTTGCATATTAACTTTTCCTTATCGTCAACACTTCGTTGCCAAAGTGATTGATAGTGTTGACATTAACTCTAAAGTTCTAGAGGTGGTTGGTTCGATACCATCTATTATATTAAAACAACTCAGTCGGTTAGCAATGGAATAAGTCTGACCATCCATTTTATTTTAGAGATTTACTTTTGATTAGATCGAACGACTGATATAAAATCCTCGTAGTGTAATTTGACTTGAAACACAACGGTAGTGTAAACAGTTAATTATTTTTGAATATTTGGTTACAATCTCCCTAAAATAACTGTATGTATCTTCTCACTCACGATTGCACATCCAATTTCTCCTTAATTTTAGTGATTCGGTTAGACTTCTAAGTCAGTTCAAAATTCTGGCTCATATATTTCTCTCTATAAATATGGTTTTCCCTCTTTCATCTTCAATCACACGATTATCAATCTCCCTTGCAATTCTATTTGATTTATGTCGTAATTTAAATTTATTTTTTTTCTCCTCGAAGCGTTAGCCAAGAGGGATCTTCCCCGTCCTACGTACGGGGAGGAAATAACTAAAGTAGGTCGTATTCAATGTCTAAAAAAAAAAGTTCTGATTGTCGCCCATATATATTATTATGAACAGTAAATTTCTTAGGTTGTAATTGAATAATGTATTTCTAGATTGATGGATGAATAGCTCAAGGATTCTTTTTTGTTTCTCCAAAACCTATCTAGCAGCTTTTTTCCACTCTCGTAATGGTCGCTGACAACTGTCATTGACTTTGCTGTTTGCTGAACACTTTTTTTCTTCTTCAAATTTTCCTCTCTTTATCCTTCAACTATCACCACCACCTCTGATAATCATATCAATCCCCAAAGAGAGTCATATTAACACTAGTCAGAATCAAACAATTTGCACTATAAAAGATCAAATTAAGAAATAAATAGAAGTTCAAACGAACAAATATTGTTTTAGTCTCAAATGACCTGAGACGTTCTAACGGGAAAACCTCATCAGTAGAACACCTACTCAGACAGATCTTCCTTTTCTAACATCTAACAAAATTTTGTCATACGGGGAAAAACCGTCTAAATGTAAGCAAGAGCAACTCCAATTGGAGGGACTTAGGCCCAAAAATCACTTTTTCTTTAATATAATTAAATCAAAGGATTCTGCCTTAAAAATCAACACCAACCTTGAAGGGGGTTGGACCTAAAAATTGTGCATGTGCCAAACACGTGTGCGGTATTTTGTGAGTGTGGAAAAAGTGTGTGATCTTGTGCATATGTGAAACACGTGTGTAAGCTATTTTCAAAACATTTTTTTTTCCATATTTTCAGATTTTGAATTTCTCAATTTTTCTGCCCAACCAATTTTCAGATATTACATTTACGATCTACTCATCTAACTTTTAATTACATTTACCGTAACTAAAATATAAATACATCTACCATCCAAATTATAATTACATTTATCCATCCCAGAAACATGGAATAAATACCCCACTACATGGCATGAAACCTAAACTGGCTTTTAAAGCCCCGACAATCCTCCTATAAGAGTTGCTGCACCGTCAGATCTCCATATATGCCCATGTGACATGCATTTTTCGGATCTTGTAACGACATTAATATTCTTGAACGTTTACCGTTTTTGAAAATTATTAATAGGTGAGAGACCCCTATCCTTAACAAACAAACAAAAAAAAAAAAAAAGGTGAGAGCCCCCTAGTTAATTATGTAGTTTTTTTTGTCGGGGTTGATTATGTAGTTAATGACACACAATATGATATAAGTTATTATCTTGTTGATGGGATATTACCCTCAATGAGGTACGTTAGTCAACTATTTCTAATTCGTAAAACCCGAAAGAATCATACAAGAGTCGGTTAGATTAGATATTGAACGAGTTTTTGCCCCCCTAGTTTGTTCTAAAGTTAGAATATTTTGGAGATTAACGCATATTTAAAAAGGGACCAATTTTGAATTTAGAAAATCACTTTTATAAGAAGGACAAATGTGGAAATAAAGAAACCAACCATTATTTTAACTAACGATATTAACAAAAGGGAGTCAATTTTAAATTTACGAAAAACAAAGAGCTAAAACGAAAGCTTGTCAGAAACTAGGGGCCAGAAAAGAAATAACTCTAGATAAAATAAGAGAGAATGAGAAAATTATATAACAGAGAAGAAAATGAGTGAGAAATTATAGGGAACCAACCCAATTTGGACAGTTGGATGAGCCCCAACGGCCCCGATCTAGAAGATTTCACCGTTGGATGAGGCTCATCCAACGCCAGGAGCCATCCCCCACATGACCGTTGCCTCCCAACGGTCATGTGGAGGAGGGTGCTCAATCAACACTACAACTAGAATCGACTGAGCTCCTCTTTGCGGTTGGGCCTCAACTCAACCCCAAAAGGCCCAGGCTGGACTGAGGCCCAAAATTGGAGTTGCTGCAAATATTAGCAAACAAGAAGGGCAGAAAGGCTAACAAAGTCCTATAATACTATTTGACCAATCTTTTACTTATGTACACATTAAAATTTCTCCAAGTCAAGTTACCTTCTATGAAATAATTACTAGTACATAAACACCATCTTACAGGGATGACGTTACCTTCTAGACTTTCTATGATGGTATGTTTACTTCTGTCAAGGCCTCTGACCTCTCCAACCAGGAGGCTTAATAGGATGAAGTCTCACACTATTGGGTCGTGTGCTGGATGGGGGCCTCAAAGTGGGATTCGGGCTGAATCCCGATGAATTCGTCAGCGGAAATTGATTATACCCACAAGTAGGTCCTGTTTGAGACGGATTCATAGTGTTCGTACTGGTGGAAGGCTGAAATCCAGTAAAAAACCTTTGAGGTTGAAGATTAGGATTGTTTAGAATTGGAGGTGGTGGTGGTGGTAGAACAGGTCCTGTCTTCTGTTTTGGTAGGTTGTGAACTGGATAACTGATCCGCGGAGCAGAAGGCACGAGTGTTGAGGCTGCTGCTGGTAGATGAGGCTGCTGCTCTAGGCCCGGTGGGCACCACTCTGGCATGTCGTCATCGTCCCAAAGATTATTCTGTGCTAGCTTTTTCATTTCGCCTATTTGAGTACCAGTTCCAGTACTAGATCGATTTGACAACTGAAAGTGATCATGATTTGCATTTTCGACTCTGGGCTTTCCTTGATGTCTATCGATAATAAATTCTCTGGGATTTGAATTGTCTAATCTTTCTTGGGTAGTAGTTCTTGGTTGTCCAAATGGCAGTACAAAAGGACTAGGCTGAATGGAATCTTTGGTTGTTTCGGCAGTAAGTTTCTTGTCAGCTGGAGCAAAACCGGAAGCATGAGCACTATTCAATGGGAATGGAGGCTTCCCACCTGAATTAAGAGAAACCCCACATGACGTATTGAAATCAAATTCAGGAAGATCATCGTCATCAAGATCAGGTCTCTTCTGAGGTTCCACAAATTGAGATATCACAGGAAGAACAGCTCTTGAAATCTCTAAACCAACATTAGGTTTGTCCGACCTTGATTGCTGCATGAGAGAGATTTCACCTCTCAAGATCTCCGGGCTCTTCTGCAGAGATTTCAAGTCAGAACTCGGCATTATCTGAGACCCATTTAGCGTAGTTGGAGAATTATCCGCTGCAGAAGTTATCGGCCTGGTATTTTCAGTGCTAAAGGAGTTACCAACTTCAACTCTGATGTCACTGGAACAAGGAGGAGTAGCAGTCTTGCTTTCTGAACTCTCAATAGCAGAACTCACTTTTCCATTTTCTTGGATACCTGAGCCGGTCTGGAAGTTCAGAGGCGGCTCTTCTAATGAAGGACTCTTTCTCTTTCCTCTTTTTAAAGCAGTCCCTGAGGCTGTCTGGTTTCTTCTCCAAACAACACAACCAATCATGGAGTCTTGATCATCTTCAAGTACTGCCATTCCATTAAAGTAGCCATATTTTGCAAGTATAGTGATAATGGTGTCAGTACGAGGACAAACATAAATGTCTAGACTTGAACATGGTTTGGCATACCCAACTCTCTCTTCTTCTTTATACCCTTTTGAAACCTGCAAATCGGTACAACATTATCCAACTATAACTAACCTCCCTCAGGAACCAGACTGAAGGTTTATGAAAATCTCTTACCTCCTTCAAGCTCTCAAACCCGGTTTTCGAAGACCCAACTTTCCAACATAGAGAGATAACCTGAAAATGTATATGCAGATCGTTCAATATCACCAAACTACAATGATATATACAAAGTAACCATGAATATCAATACTCAGTGCTTAGAATGCAAACAGAAGAAAATACACAAGAGATTAAAAGCTTGTACATATACATAAGAAAATGCAGAGTTTCCTAGTTCTCTTTTTGAAGTGTTTGTTCACAAATTATAATGATTTTCGTTATTCCTTTTCAGCTGTTTCAGTTTTAGTTTCTAATTTCTTCTGGTTAAAGTTGTCTTTGTTGATATATCTTGTGAAAAGCCATAGAAGTACAGGTTCGATCTTTTCGTTCATAACAACCATATCATGGTGCACTAAAACATTTTTACTAACTGGAACGAACCATCACTCTGCCGTTACTAATTTTGTTCCATTCTCCTCTTTATTTTGGATTTGGTCTCTAGCTTGGCATTAGTCCTTCCCAAGGAGTTCTCCATCGGCGGGCATATTAGCTCTAACTAAGATATGATCATTGAGGTGCATGGTATTACTATTACTATCATTCCGTCGGCGATAGAATATTTTAATAACATTTCAGAAATAATTTTAGAACTACTTGTCCTTCCGTACTTTTGCTTAGATTTCTGCATTAACTATCAAGATTTTGTATATTTTCAGAAGCTTGACAGGGATTTTTTATGTTAACCCAAGAAAATGAGAGATAAGGGCAATTGTTTTCCCCCAAATCTTTTGCTTCATCAAGTTGATGCTACGCACTTATACTTGGGTTGTGTTACTGTGTTTGTAGAAGTTAAATTTCATGCTTACACTGAAAATGTTGTTTCATTGCATGATTGCATCTGATCTTCAATGTCCTCAACCTAATCTTCACCATCCACTTTTTATTATTGTAAGCTTTCACTTATAGAATATGAGGTCCTTAATAAGCTCTACTTTTTGTTCCATTAATGGAGTTCTTAATAATTTTCTAAAAACCAAGGTTTCTTTCCCTTTTAGTAGGATGCCATTTTAGGGTTTACTTTAAGTTCTAAAATGATATGGGGATTTCTTGCTCAATTAGTCAATTGCAATATGTCACCTTGATCTAAAATAGGAGTAACCAAATAATAAGCGTGTTCGAACATTAGCCCATGCTTGACAAGCCAAACAGACAAACGACCCTGCATCTTTTTAATCTCTCCCGGTTCATCTGTATTAGTATTCCACTGTTTCTCTGAATTCTTTCGTATTTAACATGGTGTAGATATTGTGAAGAGGTAGATGACAAATAACCAAAGGAAGTTCAACTCTTTTACTCGCACACTTCATGATTTCTCAACCTTTGACCTAAAACACGGTAGCATAGCTTAGAATCAAAGAGAAAGTAGAGTATCTGAACTTCATTTGATTATTTTCTCTCTAATTTTGTACAATGACTACAATACGTTAACTACAAAGAATTCATAAAAGTACCCTAGTATATATTTATACCAGGAAAGCAAGCAAAAGTTTCCAGTTCTTTTGCACCTTTCCCTTCAAATTCTAGAGAAACTAGGGCGCATTTCAAAATGATGATCTTTTTCTTTTTAGCTCCCTAGTTTGTCCAATAGACTGTTTAGCCTCATTTTTTAACGTTTTCGTAACTTTGTCATTAAGGCTTTCTTTGCCTTTCCCAACTTTACCCTTTTGTTACTTCTTTATGTGGCTCATTTCTTTCTTCAGTTAATCTACACAGATTTCTATTTACGGAGAATTTTTTCTTTCAAACAGTGAACAGTAATCTCTTCTCACTTCATATTTTCTCATTCTATTCATTAGTGTCTAGAGAGCAAGGGGTGATGATCTGTTGAATCAGGGCATTCTCCTTCAGTCAAAAGAGCAAGTTAACGTGGTAATGGAGCTCCATTAAAGTTGAAGAGGGACAGTTCGAGAGACAGAAACAAGACATAAAGTTCTTTTCGAAAGCGAAAGAAAATACTAAAACAGTTCGTGGGTAAAACCGTTAAGTTTGTGAACCAAATGGTTTATTGGACATACTAAGGATCCAGAAGGTCTATTATTCATAAACTAGATGCCATTTCTCTTTTATTTGCTTCCTCCCTAAGTTGGGAGAGGAAGCTAAATCTTCCAAAGTTTGCCTGCTTGAGTGAAACTTCTGCAAATAATTGCTGAAAGCTAAATGACCAGGACTAACTTTGCAAATTGAGACCAGCCACTACTATATTATGTATTTTACATTTGGAAGTGTTTTTAAGGTAAGATTTGAGGCTCAAATATACGGTCTTATGACCTAATTCGCAACTCTCCCCTGTAAATTTGGTTAAAGAGGTTTTTGAATGTCAAGAGTAGAATTCATGTCTGCCAACTGATTCTTAGGTTCTGTAGAATCGATTAAAACAGTGGCTGATTCAGATTTTTACCTTCATGAGGGTTAAAGTAAGATAAAAATTGTTTTACAAGTTTGGCCTATGGTGGTGCTGAACTATGTTAGCCCCATTGGGTTAAGCATTCGAGCTTCAGAGATAATGAGATATGGTGATTTCGAGGTAATCCTTTACGTCTCATATCATATGTGTTCTTATATGATCATATTTTTCTAGTTTTCTAGTTAAGTTACCGTAAGTTAGCAAATTATTCGCTTTGATTTGTTCAACGACCCTCCTCTATATTTTGTCTATCAATAGTCCTGACTAAGAGATTATGCAGTTCTGGCAAGTTGAATATTAAGATTTTTGCTGCTGTGACAGTTTAGTGGCATAGAAATTAGTCGGTTTGTCCTAGACGTAACCTGAGTGTGAATTTAGCGAACATGGATAAACTTGCAAGTTGGATTTATGCTAATGTATCATGAATTAACTAGGGTATGTACTATGAAATTTGTTTCATCTTTATTATTTGGTTATGTATTATGAATGAAAAAAGGTACATATTATGAAAGATTTTCTGCGATCTTTGTTTGTACTCTTCTAGTCTTCTGTCAACAAAACAGAGAGTTTCTAATCTGCCGACTTAGCCCAATTTCATCTGAAACTATGCATATTATGAGTTCGATTTCAGTGACAGAATAAAAAAGGAATTTCATAATGCATCTTCGATAACAGAACGGAAGGGTCAAAGAGAAAAGATTACGTCTTGTCACTGCAATAACAGAATATTCTTACAAAAGACAAGCAATCCCAAGTATAGTCGTAGAGTACAACCTATATTCGATGACTAGAACAGGTTGACAGGTAGTAGGTTCTCAGAGATGTAAAGCAGTGTTATGTGAAGTAGGTCAGCCATAAACCGTTGGCCTCAGGTGATAATGTGAATTCCTGTTTTCTTTTCTTCGTCTGTCAGTGTCATGTAGGTAGGTATATAGTTTGAATTTGTAGGGAACCACTAACGGCTAACCTCTATTCTATATGATTTAATCGATGTCTTTTACATTTCGACTCGTCCATCGTACCTCCTACTCCTAAGGAAAATCTTAAATTGACGAAATACTAGGTCCCCATCCGTTTGTTTGTGCACTCAACATCATGGGATTCTTGCTATGAGAATTGTAAAAGATCTTTCTGGTAACCCATGACCGATTAGGTCACATCTATATGTTCGATGCCTAGAAAGGGCTGTGGATCTTGCAATAAAATTACTCTCCTCTCAAGTTATATTCTCTCAGTTTTAAGAACTAAGTATCTGGGACCAGCTCATCAGCACCGAAGTAAGTCATTGATTGAATCGGGGGGTATTCCAAAGCTGATGCCCTGACGAACCTCAGGGTTTGTTATATATTAAATCTTGAATTTTTTGAGCTTAATTTGAACTATTAGAGTAAATTTTGTGCCAGTAAATAAAATTTATCCTACACTATAGCAGCTAGCAGGTATATATCTATAAGCATGGGTCTGTAAATGAGTGTATGTGTACATACGTATAAGTTGATTAAAACTTGGCCAACTTGGCTTGGGTCAAATGGGGATGGAGGACTGGCTCCTGTCGTATCCCTATAACGGCTTAGTTTAGGAAAACTTAGCAGTGAATTGGACTCATTTTAGGTGTTGATGTTCTCAGCAATATCTAGACCATCCTCACCACAGCTCGCATTGAACAAAAACAGCTAACCCCTTGTAGTAATACTATTAAAAATTAGAAGTGAAACTGCAACGAACTCCTTAGTGTAGGAATATATAAGAAAATGATTTTCGGTATAACGATCTAAATGTTATGGAGTTGATCTCCTTGCAGGTCAAGAGCTGTTTGTAACAATTATAATAACATACAAACATTTCTGTTTCTGTTCAACGATTTATTTTGAATTTTTGGTCCTGTACATAAGGTTGTTATAGAGCTTTATTTGACACGTCAAGTTTACTAAGCAAATAATAGCACCAATTTCCATGATGTGTCGAAAAGACAATCCAGGTGTCCTCCCATATGGCCTAAAGGAGATGGGCGTGCTAGTCTCTAAAACCACGTTATGTCCCCCTAGAAAACCCTATTGTGATGCTTCCACCATTGTGACCGATCCTAGCAATAAGCAACTAAGGTACTATTCTATCTTTACAACAATGATAAGGACTAAGGAGAATAAGAAAATCATACCATTAATGCACGAGTACGAGAGCGAGGGAGTTCTTGAATAAAATTTTCAAATGCGTCCAACTTGACTTTTCCTTTAACTGTTATAGATTTAGGCCAGTTGATCCCTGCAGCCTTCTCACCACTGCAAATATTTATTTACAGAAATAATATCAACTATACTATCCTGCTCTTCAATAGGATTTGGGAACAAAACCAGCTAACAACAGCACTGCTAAAAGCAATTTGCAATTTGAAGCATTTCTATGACGAACCATGCGAGTCGAAAATGTGAAAACAAATATGCAAATTGAATCTAAAGAGAGGCTGACATAAGTAGAAGTAGCTCTACTTAGCGAAGGATTAATTAGTTTCGTGAAAAAACAAACGATGCATAAGAGAAAATCAAATCAAAACCCTAAAGACACAAAGTAACACTTTTAGCCAAAAGATATAGTGTACAAGTATGTAGCACAGAGCTTATTTTGACCGGCAGCTTCATTATGATGATGATTTATTTTGCAGGTTAGGTTTATTAGTAAAATAGAAAGAATACTGGGAGTACAATACATTTCCGTCTGATTGCAGAGGGCATTTGGTAAACTATAGTAACTAAAATGGATTGACTGCGTATTTAAAGGAAAACCTAATAAGGAAAAAAAGTGGAAGTACCCAGAAGCACCAAATTGTTTTCTATTCGTGCTAAACAAGAAACTAAGAAGGGAAAGCCTGTGTCCTACGACTCTACGAGACACATAATTTGCTTGACTTAATTCAACTAGACAATATCTTTAAGAATTGATATTACCATTTGCCTGATAGAAGGTTAGCTATTAACCAAGTTCGTACGATTTATTATAACAAATTCAATATTATTGTGTATGCACTTGGACTCCTTTTTTTGACATAACGAGCCATGGGAGCTATCATGATGCTGCTACTCTATATCTTTAAATACCACTATCTTTCTCTGATTTCGGCGAACTTCCAAACTTCAACATTTTCCTTCACTAACAAGATATTTACATAAACACCCTTAAATCCATAAAATGAGGAAACATAAAATTATGGAGAAAATAGATGTTCAAAACATTTAGTACAAGTACAGATTTAAAAATGAAGTAGAAAAGGCAATATACAAAAGAGTAGACACCTTTTAAAGTAGGCAACAGCGGACACCTTAACTGATGCATTTAGCTGAAGTGACCCATCCCAGAGTTTCTCAAGAGTTACAGGACCTACTTTGCAAGGAATAGACTTACTTTTTTCTCCCAATCCATGAGCATGTTGTAAATCATACGCATGTCCAGTTCCAATACGAACTGGAGCAGTACTGTCGACTGTTTTAGGTGAAATTTCCCTCCTCAAACAAAGATTCATATCCTCTAGTTTTTCCCCTTCTGTTTTCCCGATGATTTTGATATCCAAAACTCCATAATCTTGTCCTCCACATTTTGGAGTTATACTATCACTGCAAGTAGTAGCACTGCTTCTAAATACAGCAGAAGAATGTTGATCAATAACATTCACGCCACTGTGTTGTTTATCCATGGACACTGCTTTCCTTTTTCTAGATGACTCAACCAGAAGATCACAGTTAGCAACAGCAGTAGGGAGCGGTAGCTTCATGTGTTCCATATAACAAGCTGGTGGCCCGAAAGGGGGCCCACTTCTTTGACCTGGATATATTTCCTTATCTTGTTCCTGCCATCACATTATCTTGATCAGGAATATAACATGACTAGCATAATATACAAGTCTTGGAACAAGCCCAAGGTCTCGCACGAGAAAATATATCTTAGAAAGGAAGAAGGAGAAAATGGACACATAATCCTATATAGTTATTGAGAAAACAGTTTCTTTAACATTCCAACCTTACGTCCTCCCCTGCCAAGGTCTCGCACCACTAACTAACACTTCTTACAGTTGAAATATTACATGTATGCCTGGCTATACACCCCCCCCCTCCCGTGTGTTATGTATGTTTCGCTTGATTCTGAAAATATTTTACCAGGCATCTAACTATTTGATTCATTTGCCCCTCGGCATGGCTAGAGTACTCAAAATTTCATACTACAATGCAGGTGTAAACTAATAGATTCTAGAAGTGAACAACATCTACACATAATTCTAGATGCGTGTAAATTTGAATGCCCTATGCACAAAATATTCCAAACCATAAGTAGCATTTTAAATAGTTTAAGAATTAGGGAAAATCTCCAGGACCAGATGGATTCACAAATGAGTTCATATGTGGACTTTTGGGACATCATCAAACCAGATTTCATGGACCTGATGGATTCAAAATATTAAAGTGGGTCTGGTCCAGGAGATTTTCCTTTAGGCTGAAATCTGGTTTGATGATGTCCCAAGTCTTAGTAGTCGTGTTTCGGCGTGCTGGAAATTAAAGTGGGTTTGGTACAAGTGGACTTTTGGGTCCATATGTTCTTAGAGACATGAAAAGAAGGGGATTTCAAATCCCAAATAGATGCATTCTATGCAAGGAAGATGAAGAATCGGTTGATCACTTATTCCTCCACTGTAGGGTGGCAGCCAGTATTTGGAACTATTTTGTCAAGTTATTGGCAACCCAGTGGTGCCCCCCTGAATCCATTAACAACATGCTTACTCATTGGGACGGCCTGTTCAAGAGGAAACATAGAAGGGAGGTCTGGCAACTAGTCCCAGCCGCGATCATATGGAGTATATGGTATGATAGGAATAACAAAATCTTCAAGGAAAAGAACCTAAATTCGGTCGTGGACATTGAGGATGTTAAGGGTGTAATCTACTCTTGGGTTAGGAGAATTGATAAATTTAAGAATGTATCCTATATAGATGTAGTAGTTAATTGGGAGGCTTGGATGTCGTGAAACATCACTTATAAGCCACCCACCCACTTGTACATAGTTTTCTTTTTAATATATTCAATCTAAGTTTCAAAAAAAAATGTTCTTAGAGACATGGACCTGATACTCCGACGAGGCGACGACGTCTTTTTTTGAAGTGCACAGTTAATGTGTAGCTGTAGCTTAAGAAATGGTGTTCAACCTATAGGAGGTTTAATTCGATCGTTCAAGTTTTATTTATTTTTATGTTTAGCTGCTATTACGTCAACATTTTATGATGCATTTTGCAGGTGTGACCAGACCAATTACAGAAAAGACTACGCCGAACAGAATTAGAGGGAACCTGAGCCGATCCTAACTCGAAAACTGTTTTTTATTTCGTTTTTCTTTCTTCTTTTTCGTAATATTTTACAGATTATTGTGATTTACTTCGAATTATTAAAGTACACTTCGTGCGGCATGTACAAAAAGTATCATATCTGCATATGTACAATTAGAGTTACTGAAAATTCGACCGGAACACGACTACTAAGACTTGATAAATCAGGATGACTCGGGCGATTCGAATTGAGCTTGATCCCCTGCTTCGAATAACTTAGTGAAACAACCACTCCAAAACTTGATATTCCAAAAACAATTAAAATCGCCATCGTCACAGCCGGAACCAATATCTCCACCTTATACATGAAAAGGAGAAGATCTGATGGATGAGAGGGGCTTTAATTATCTCTTCAGCACACTTGGTCCATCTCCACCCCAATCCCTATTCCCATCCCAGAATTCTATCTACACAACTAGACCAAATTTTGGGCAGAAGGAAGAACTAACAAAAAAAATAATCATATTGATTCTATAAGAAATTGGTCTTCATCAATGGAGGTCCATTGAGTTTGAAGACAATGGAGATAAGAATACAACCGGGAAAAAATCATCAAATGGTTAAAGGCCAACTTTTCATTCTCTCTACCCAAAACAATATGGGGTTAAATTGTAAGCTGAGCAAACAATGAAATCCTCTTTGAGGAATTAACCCTAATAATAAAAACATTACAACTCAACTTAGCAAGTTACTAACATAGAACGTCTAAGAAAACGTAAATATTGAACATTACTCAGATAGAGAAATTAGGGTTTACTAGTAATCCATCCGTTTCAAAAACTTAAAATCACAGGAAAAATGGCAGTAGGAAGCACATAATGAAAGACATCGGATATGGCTGTACGAAACATAGTATGAATAATGTTCATAGTAAAACCTAAAAGTAAGGGTTACACAGTATGATAATTCACCTGAGAAGAAGGAGAGAGAGAGAGACTGGTTTCAGTGGCCGCCGTTCAAATATCCATGTTATGTGTTAGCTTACGCCGATTATCAATCAGATCGGAAGATTTGGAGGGAAATAAACGAAGAGGTCAAACCCCGACGATAAAAGGGTTTTAAGTGTAAATAGGGTCAATTAGGGACGCAGTTTACCTATAACCAAGTTTACACTCGCAACTTAGAGAGAGCTATGCATCCCCTTGGTTAGGTACACTCCTCAAAAGTTATGGGCCTAACGAATGGACCTAAATAACACCATAAACCCAATATAAAGTTCACTAAAAACAAAATTTTACTATTTTGTGATTCACGGAAACAAATCATTTTGCATAACACTATTATCTTACTGCATAATCGAAAAGTAGATAATTGTATGTTTTTTATTGATTAATGGGGAATTTGGCCAAAGCTCCCTAAGAAATTATGTTTTTGGTTAAAAAGGATTCATCAAAGTTTTTTAGGCTTCACGTCCCTGATGGCAATTATGTAATTTTCAATTTCAGTAAAAAGACCAACCTAACCCTAGTCTAAGAAAATACCTTGCAAACACCTTGCACTGCCTTGCAAACACTTTGCACTGCCTTGCAAAGCCTTGCAAACACCTTGCAGAGCCTTGCAAACACCTTGCATGGTTTTTGCAAACACCTTGGATAGCCTTGCAAACAAATTGCAGAGCCTTACGAACACCTTGCAGAGCCTTGCAAAAACTTTGCAGAGCCTTGCGAACACCATGCATGACTTTTGCAAATACCTTGCACAACCTTGCGAACACCTTGCAGAGCCTTGCAAAGCTTTGCAAACACCTTGCAGAGCCTTGCAAACACCTTGCAGAGCCTTGCAAACACCTTGCAATGCCATACAATAGTTTGCAAATTAGTTTTGAATTGATTTAACATGAAATTTGTTATAAATTATTATATTTTGTCTAATAGAATGTTGTATCGAAAAACTAGCTAAACCCCCTACAAATTCATAATAGTCATTTTATAAGCTCTAGCACCATCATTTTACTTTTCTTCGAAAAACTTCCAAAGCTTTCATGAAATTCTCAATTTGAACATAAATACCAATCATGTCCAAGAAAAAAATATTTCTCACAAGCATTTCATCTAACAACTTTATAGCTATTTCAACCAACCTACGTCTTGTATAACCAACTAACGTTGCATTCCAAGCAACAACATCTCTTTCAAGCATTTTATCAAACACATTGCTTGCATCAACTATACTTTCACAACTTTCATATAAATCCAACAAATAAGTTTGAACATAAACATCAAAACTAACAAATTGTTATCCATCATTCATAACTCAATGAAAATAAAGCAATGAAGAAGTTGGATTATACCTCGAAACACTATCAAATTCTCCTTCCATTGAAAGTATATAAAACTTTCTCTCTCTAGAATTTAGAACAAAAAACTAAATCAAACCCCTTAAAAGCCTCTTAAAACAACAAGCAAATAGATTAAATCACCAAAACCTAAAAACATTAACCTATCTTATAGCCAAAATCGATTCAAACCCCAGAAATTTTAATCGACGTCGACAATACAACTCGGTTCGTTCATGAGATAAACTCAAGTTCCTGATTTATTAGTTAGATTATTACTAGGTATTTCTAATTGAATGAAGGGTATTTTTGACTCTTAAAAAGTTGGTGCCTTTAAAAATGTCCTTCAAGCCTATTTTTATAACTTACTTGGGGCCTAACTAGTTAAAAAGATGGGTTGTCTTTTTAACAAAAAAATACAAGAAATTGGGCCTCCTGCCCAATTTCCTGTTGATTAATTTCATGCAACTTAGTTTATGTTGCTAAAAAACGAATATATTCTTACATCCGTTTTCACCTTGAGTAAACAATTATCAGTGATGCGATTGTGAATTTCGATGCACGGTGGACCACCAAGTGGCCTACGGGAGCACGCGTAGATTTCCCTTGAAATAGCATATTTAGTTAGTGAGCTATTTGTTAAGAAGATTGATAAGGATCCGGCCTCCATTCTTGTTGAAAGGACCCCTCGTGTGAGTTCGATACGAGTCCACCGAATTCACAAAGATAAGTTGTGAATTTCGGTGCACTCGCATAAAATGTTCCGTTGTAAATTTGGTGGACTCGTACCGAATGTTCTCTTATGATTTCGGTGAACTCATACCGAATTCACAAGGAGGGGTCCTTTTAACAAGAATGGGAACCTTATAAAACTCCCCTTACATTTATTGTACACCGATGGACTCTTTCTACCCTCTTTATTTTACCCAAAAATTTTGCATACACTTACTTCCTTCTCTGTCACATCCCCATCTCTTTGGAATTGAACAAAAAATACTTTAGATGTGAGTGTGCTTAACAAAAATGATGAGTGCATTTAAAAATTCCCTTATGCTATTTCCTAACTATTAGGCGATCAAAACATTATTCTTTTCAATTTTGTCTTATGCATGTGTTTTGTAGTATTGTTTTTATTAAGTTTCGAACTTAACCCTATATATTTTTCTATTTTAGACCTATCGTTGGCTGACCTATTCTATATTTTTGGGCGGTAGTTTACTATTGTGAATTATTCAATATAATTTATAGGACTCCATGGCCTTGACACTCATACACCCAAAGTGTGAAGTTGTACAAACTTAACATGACCTGTCATGGGAGCACTCTAATGATGTTACATTACTTTTTTTTTGTTGAGATATGATGTTACATTACTTAAGCATATAATTATATGAATCATGTCATATAGATGTATAGTCATATTTGTTGTTTCTTACTGTTTGATGCATGCAAGAAATCTAATAGTTAAGTCTAGCTCAAATCCAATCCCAACACAGTGGCTAATAAAAACCTCTCTGCTAGTCTGAGCAAAACAAAAGAGATTGGAATCTCTATTGTTGGGATGTCTATACTAGTTTGATCGAGCAGGAGCTTTATGCTCTTCTCGAGTAAAACAAGAAAAAGAAAAGAAGAAAGGGAAGGGACAAAGTAAAGACAGAAGAAGCTAAAAAGGTGAAAAGGCTTAATTTTTCTTTCTATTTATACTTTTGGGGTGATTTCGTTTTAGCCACTAATTTGTGACCAATCTGCCGTTTTAGAGAGAGAAGATCTCTTTAAGGGTTCAAGGTCGCCCGTCGGCCGAGGACCTTCCACCTGAATAGAGTTGTGAGGTGGAAAGAAAGAGTGATTGGTTGAAGTGGAGGAGATGATGTGGCCTTTAATATTTTTAATTTTTTTTGAGAATTACCTCTATTTTAGTTCCAAAGTTTATTTCCGGAGAAACATGATTTTTTTTTCCTTAGATGCTAATTGGGCTAGATGGTGACGAATCCGGAGCCAAAATAGAATTAACCCTTCGGTTTTTGCAATGGGAGGAAACTATTTTTTTCTTCTTTTTTATGCATTTGTTGGCAAATATTAGAGAATATTTTCATTCTTTTCAAGCATGTCATGTTAACTTTAATAATGTAATGATTCTTTAGCGATAATCATCAGAGGTTATCCTTATTTAATATGGGTTTTTGTTTTGATTAATCCTGTGTCTGCAATATACTTGTTGTACAACTAAACAAATGTTAATATCATAAACTTTTTCATACTATTAAGGTATAGAAAAGTTTATATGTAGTTTGGAACAATAAACAACATTAAAAAATGGTGGTTCAACTCTATAAATTTCATCACATCTTCATGGTGTATCAATGTCTTGTAACGACTAACGTAGATCGTAGTCGATTTCTCAAAAAAAAAAAAAAAACTAAAAATTTCATCGTGGAAAATGACAATATGCACGGCCACTCTCCTGGATGAATCTCGGCCCAGTGGCACTCTATCATTGTTGGTTCATCTTTTATTTAAACAAAGCTAACCTCATCCTGAAAATATATATATATATATATAACAGTCTTTTGGTATATGTAAGAAGGAAAAATGAAAAGAATAAATACAGAAATACAACCAAATGAAAGTGATATTTGATTAGGAGTATTTGTTTGACAACTAGCAAGATTTGGCATTTTGGGTTTTAAACCATACTCTCTTCACATGCTGTGTTTTCTTTCACTCTTTATAAACAACAGATAATACTACAATCATCTTCAAGCTGAAGTAGTGCATAGAAACCCTAGCTAGCTAGTCATGGATTACTCCAAGTTCTCTGCTCTTCTTTTCATTTTCTTGTTTTTCATATCCTCATCAGTTACTCCTACTCTTGGTTGTCCTACTTGTACCAAACCAAAGAAACCTAAGACTCCCATTGTTCTCCCTCCTGTAACTCTCCCTCCTATTGCTAAACCACCTGTTACAATCCCCCCGGTAACCCTCCCTCCCGTCGTCAAGCCGCCAGTTCATCTCCCTCCGGTTACCCTACCTCCCGTCTTAAAGCCGCCAGTTCATCTCCCTCCAGTTACCCTCCCTCCCGTCTTAAAGCCACCGGTTACTCTCCCTCCCGTTCTAAAGCCACCGGTTACCCTCCCTCCCGTCCTAAAGCCACCAGTTACCCTCCCACCCGTCTTAAAGCCACCAGTAACACTTCCACCAGTTACCCTCCCTCCCGTCCTAAAGCCACCAGTTACCCTCCCTCCTGTTACCCTCCCTCCTGTTACCCTCCCTCCGGTCGTCAAGCCACCCGTTGATCTTCCTCCAGTTACCCTCCCTCCCGTCTTAAAGCCACCAGTAACACTTCCTCCAGTTACCCTTCCTCCCGTCCTAAAACCGCCTGTGACACTTCCTCCTGTGACAGGGAAGCCATGCCCACCACCAACTACTCCAGCAAAAGAAACTTGCCCAATTGATACCCTAAAACTAGGAGCATGTGTTGACCTTCTAGGAGGATTGGTACATAGTAAACTTGGAAACTCAGTAGTCAATGAGTGTTGTCCAGTTCTTGGAGGACTTGCTGACTTTGAAGCTGCAGCTTGCTTGTGCACAACTCTTAAGATTAAGCTTATTAATCTCAAAGTTTCTTTTCCAGTTGCACTTCAAGTCCTTCTAACTTGTGGAAAGACACCTCCTCCAGGCTACACTTGCTCCTCCTAAGTCCATATCCATCTAAGTATTACTTCAAAACTTTTCTACCTTGCATGCTCTACAATTATAAAATTACATATACATTGTGTTCATTCTACCGATGTAGATAATATCGTCGAGCGTTTAATGTAGGTAATCAGAATATTACCTTATTGTATCAACCCTTATATATAGGGAAATACTAAGTTCACAAAAAGTTTGACAAAATTTTTGCCGAAATAATGTGACATGTCTCTTTTCAAAGTTTGACTGAATCCTGACTATTAAAACATAATTTGCTCATAAAGAGAACGGTCTAGATTCAGTCAAAGTTTGAGAATGAAAGTTGCTTGTCAACCTGTTGGGCACTATCCCCGACCACGATATGTGTCCAGACAAGATTTAAAGAGAGAGAGTAAAATACTTCCTGTCTTTAAATCCTGTCCAGACATATACCCCGACCGAGATTCGACCAAAATAGTGCATCAAGGCTGTTGGGGAATTAATGGTAGTGATATTTGTAGCTGCAGGTTATTGGCTCATTATTCAGTGAAAGGGTTGAGCTCCTCTACATGTGCATGGACACCATAGATTGGGCTGTTGATGTCACAATTATGTTTGGTTTCTTTTAATTTATGTGTGTTTGTTAAATCTAATTGAATTGGTGTTGGCTTTATTCATGTACACATTTGTTTGTACTCAATTCATTGATTGTTGCATTTGTTTTCTGGTCGATTAAAAAAAAAATAATGAAGTTTTGTTCCTCTCCTTTCCATGTCTTCCTCATCTCTCTCTATGTGTGTATGTATTTGATGGGTTTAACAAAGTAATAAAAGTTTCGGGGAGATGCTAGAGTTACAAAGGAATTTGACAAAAGAAAGTTCTCGGTCGATGCGCGGTTGTGGTTTGAAACTTTGACCAAATCTAGGGCATTAAGAGATGAATATCACAACCGCCACATCAGCTGAGAACTTTCTTATGTCAAAATCCTTTGTAACTTTAGCATTTCCCTAAAAGTTGTTTGTTGAATGATTAGTTTAGGAGGAAAAGTTGCAACTACCACTTATAATTTGTTTACTCGACGATAGTACCACATGGTGATAAAGAGCAACATGCACGAGCATGGAATGTCTTGACGTGCAAAAACGCTTGTTCATCTGGACGACACGACAAGATTAGTTGTTTAGCTTCGGATTTGTAGTGTAAACTTTATACCTAGTAAAGTTGTACAAGTTTGCTCATACTGTGTAAGTTTCACACATAATTCTGGCAAATTTATACAAGAAGGCCAAACCTAAAAAATATTGGCATGCATATAACTTAAATTAAGAGCAACAAGAAACTGGATTTTATGCCAAATTTCATGATATATTAAATTTTATGAATACTTCGCATGTAGCTCTCACCATCTTTTTGGCTTTTATTGTAATGATCTCCTGTCCTAACAACCCTAAATCCTAAGCTGGTCCAGGAAGTTGCATCAGTGGTTCACAAAAATCACATGAAATAGTGAAAAACAGAGGAAGAAGACACTGCATGGATAATGGGCTGGTCCTGGTCATGGGCTGTGGGGAGGGACCAACTACTATCACATGTTCATTTGTTCTTTTCCCACTGCCCTTTGCCTACTCACATGTCATGGGGCAGTTCAACAAAAAAAAAAAAACATGTCATGGGGCATCCTTAGATACTATACTCTATGTGTGTGTATATATATATAGAGAGAGAGAGAAATGCTTGTTTTTTCTTGGGTTATTTCCCTAATGGCCCCCTACTTTGTGACCAGCTTCCCGCCTGGCCCCCTACTTTACGAGAAATACCCATATGGCCCCCTAAAACCGTTAACTTTAACTTTCCGTCACTCTCTCTCCTCCATCTCTTTTTCTCTCTCTGCCATGTCACGCCACCTCATCTATTAGGCCACCTCATCACCTTCTCCGACAAGGTCGCCGGCCGGCCAAATTTCCGGCCGGCGACCTTCAAACTAAATTTTTTTTTTTTTTTTGTTCTTTCTCTCCTCTCTCTCTCTCTAAGAACTCCGGCGAAGGAACCCTTTTTTCTCGTAAAGTAGGGGGCCAGGCGGGAAGCTGGTCACAAAGTAGGGGGCCATTAGGGAAATAACCCTTTTTTCTTTAGGTTCTTCTCAGGCTTCATTGACAAAAGGTGTAGAATTTTAAAAACAATACAAGTCCCATCAATATATATCGAGTAAGAATGAATCAAAACCAGTGGTTAAACTGGTTATACGACAATATATATTGAGTAAGACTCTAAATCAAACTCAGTGGTGGTAGGAACAACCTTATAGAGTATATATATAAGCAAGATTACAAAATCTACATGAAAAGGCAAAATGATGCACTTCATGAAATGACATCATACCACACAAGATCATTTTATGTTATCAGAAATTTTCATGTCCTAGACAGTTTTAATTGAAACTTAGAGGAGATCCAAGGAGGAAAAGCAAAATTAGTTAGAAATCCTTCATCACTTGCTCATCCTACAAAATGTCATTCCCTGCCAAATAAAAAAAATGAAAGCATAAAACAAACCCAATTATCCATGATAATATTTCACAAATCATATTAATAGTACAGATCTCAACATGAACTCTTGATTTAAGTAGTAAACTACTACTAAAACTATTACCACTTTGTTCTTGCTAAAGTGGTGGTTCCACTTTTACCAATGCATTCGAAGGAGTCGTCTCTGTCGATTCACCATATTGAAGCCAGTCTTTAGCACAAATTAGAGATTCCACTGTCTCGGGTCGAAGTGAACTTCGGTATGGATCAAGCTCCTTCCTTCCGATGAAGAAAACAGACTCAGGAGAGACTGTTGATACTGGGATAGACAAGATATCACGAGCCATCTTCGATAATATTGGGTACTTGAGTTGATTCAGCTTCCACCAACTAAGTATATCGAATTCATGACCACGAGATAATAATGACTCTTCGAGATACTGATCTAGCTCAGACTTAGTTTGCTGGGAACTAGACATTTCAGATATGAAAGCATCAAAATCTAAAAGATCGTCGTCACAAGAGAGAAGAGTTCCTCCAGCAGTTAGTTGGAGTGGTTCTTCTGCGTTGGACTTCTCTTCAGTTTCGAGTTCGACATTATCTGGCACTAACGGAAGGGAGGGTTGTGCTTCATATTCAGCATAGAGTTCATGAATTCCCTCATCTACGACCTTGACATAATTTGCAGCTTCTTCACCATAGATCTTTGTGAAGCTAAACTCGACAAGCTTCATCTTGAATCTTGGATCCATAGCCACGGCTAAAGCTAAAACAAGGCTGCAGTCATTCCAATATTCATCAATTTTTTCTTTCAGAGGCTTGGTAAGGTTGCTAATAAGAGGATCTTCATTAGCTGCTGCATGTGTTAGCTCTAACTGGATCTTCCATACTTCGTGGAAGTAAGTATTGGCGGTTGGATAAGAAGTACCCGTCAAAATATTCGCAGCGTTATAGAAAAGCCTCAAGTATGTGCATAAAGTCTCAATCTCCTTCCATTCGTCTGAAGATGGGGCTAGTTTATAGTCTGGATCGGTAGTATCCAAGCAAGAGAAAACTTCCCTTAATTCCATGGCAGCTACAAGCATGAGATAAGTTGTATTCCACTGTGTTTTATCATCCAAGATCAGATTTCTTGAGCTTGGAACTTGGAGTTGTTCTTTCAGTTCCAAGAATTTCTCATCGTGAATCTGAAATGTTTTCACATATTTCACACTTTCCCGAACCTTGTTCACGACATCTTGCATTCTATTTAAAGTGTCTGTGGCAATGCTGCTCAAGAAATGAGCATAGCAATGCTCAATTAATAACTGCCCGTTTAGAATAGTCGGATTTTTTACAGATATATAACCTCTGAGGCTTCCTGTTTCTGTGTCGGGTGAGATAAATTTCTCCAAGGTTAGGGAGAATAACTTATTCTCGATACACCAATCACCAAGACAAACTCCAACTGCATGACTAAGAGCATCTCCACTATTAGGAGCAGGAACCATGACAACATTAAGAATTCGTCTCTGTAACTTCCATCCGTTATCAATGAAATGCCCAGTGAGAAAAACATAACCTAATGTCTGATTTGAAGTCAACATATCGACAGTAAGACTGATCTTCCCAGGAATTTCTCCGAGTAGTTTTGCAAGATCTTGTTTCTCTCTCAGGTAAATTGCCACACAATCACCTTGTATAGTATTGAAATTCATCAAGTTGAATTGAGGTTGAAGCTTTTGGATAAAAGACATAAAGGTTGGATGTTCAACCATGTGAAGTGGGTATTCGTTCATAACAATCATTTTAGCGATTTCTTGACGACAGATATCCTGATCAAATGGAGGAATTAGTGTGTAACCAGAGCCTCTATTACGTTTTCGTGATGGGTTAGAAGCACTTCCAGTTCCACCATTTTTTGGGGTCATTTGATTCTTTTCTTCTTTTCGGCGAAGGCAAGTCCCTTGGGCAATGTGTCGCTTGAGGTGACTCGTACCTGCAAATTTCGAACCAGTACTGTACGCAAAAGTTTGTTTGCATTCTTTACAACAAGCTCGAGTACATCCAGCACTTACATTTTCGACAGTGAAATGTTCCCAAACAATCGACTTCTTCCTTCTACGCTTATTAGGCTGTGATTCTGTACTTCCAGGTTCGTTATTCTGATTCTCAGCAATTTCAGCATTCGATTCCACGAGGGCCAAGACCTCTTGCTTTAATAGGTAGGGATAAGTATCACAGAAAAACAACGAAATTAGAACGAAAAAGTGGTGAAAATAGGTATCGAGAAATAGAAAACATAGTGAATATGGGACAGAAAACCATCACAAGATCCTATACTCTGAGAATTGCTGTTAGACTAACCAAACTACTCTATTGAGCTTTTGAGTAAATCTAATAACATAATTCAAAGACGTCTTTTCAAGCACTCCGAAGAAGTAAAGTAAGCAGTTAGGTGGTCATTATGATGACTGTATACAATAAACTTCGAAAAAAATGCCATTCGTGAAATATAGTGTCAATAACCTGGAGATTACAGGTAATAGAGACAACATTGTCCGAAATACAAAACTTGGGCCTCTAAAAGAAGGGGCTACACCGATAATGGTGGTCCAAAAGATGTCCATAATGCGTCAACATTATACATTTATACGACAGAACCCACCACTTCCTTCTAACACAAAAATATATGACGGTCCAATAATGAAAGATAAAGCCCAACTCGTTGTAAATTTCAGCCGACAAATATCATTTCGTAATGAAGTTTCATACATCAGAAGTCATTGGTCCTGTCCTCTAATCCAAATCAAGGTTTTCTCAGTGTCATCTGATACATATCTTCCTCAGCTATGGGCCTTACAGGACTATGGTCCAGTAAATGGTCCTAATCACCGCAAATCGGGCCTTGAAGGCTTAACCATGGTGTTACTATTAAAACTTTACAGATCGGGCTCGGTCACAAAATGTCATACAGGACAGAATAACAAAAGCCCAACCATGCTTATCAGATCTAACAGGCTAAACTTAATAGGAAATTTTTAGGTTTAGTCAGTAAGAAGATGAAGCCCAAAATCATTTCCAGCTTGATTCGGGCCTTCTGGTCGAGAAACTTATTCTTCAGTTTTAGAACAGATCTGTCAAAATCAAAGAATATATTGGCCCTGAATCTACACAAATCAAAACCAAAGCCCAAAATCTAAAATCCCCAACCATAAAACTCAAATCTTTTGAAACTAGAAACAACAAGATCCAACCTTTCCAACAGATCAATGAGCTTCAAAAAAGGTTTTTTTTTTCCCAAACCAAACTACCCACAACCACAAAATACAGTAAGCTCGTCAAAAAGAAGCAGATAACATGATCACCAGGAAACCCTAAAAGCATCGAATTAAACAAAAAAAAAACCAAGAATTTATCACTTTACGACTAAATAAATAGAGATTAGAGTTAGGGTTTTTACTTGATCCGTCTCTTCTGTCATGGATCTGTTGAAAATTACGCCGGTGAACCTGATCAGAGATCCCTGCGGTGACGGAAAAAACTAGGGCTTGGAAGTGAGAGGAGAGAAGGGTAATGGGCCTTTGGTTGTGTACGCACTAATGGTTTTAAGACTTAAAACTCTAGTAGAAATCTTGTCAAGGCCTAGAGATCTTTTGCGTGTCAAGTCTAGAAAATTGATAAAAATTCAGAACGTCTGAATATTAGGTGGCCCACCTAAACTATGACAAAAGATTAGCTATTAACAGCCCAAACCCTAAAAACCAAAAAAAAAAAGATTTGGGCTTCTTTCTTGCTTGGGATGTAGATTTTGGAGTAGCTAGGAAGTTATGAATGTCTAAGGTCAACAATTTAAAGTGGACTATTTTTTATTTATTAATTGTTTGGAAATGAACATTCACTATCAATAAAATAAGATATAAAATTAAATCACATCTCAACTTTTTTTTGTTAAAGAATCACATCTCAAATTGACAATGCCTTCAAAGGAAATAAAAAATTGGCAATGGACTTCTCTTTCTTTTTTTTTTTTGTTAAAGATGGACTTCTCTTTTGGTTAACAAACATGGCATTGAAAATTTAATACAAAATCTAAGCCAATCTCACATATAAGTTCCTTCTAATACGTCTAAATTTGGTATCATGGATGCGAGTTGCTGGATTAGAAACCCACTTACCCTAATCCCTCTATCATTCTTGAAGAACCACATAAGTTGTTTGTACTTGATTACGTAGAAACTTAGAAAATATTGTATTTGTACATGAATTTAAAAAAATGAGTGTTAATATTTTTTTTCCTATATTTTGATTGATTTTTCATGTAATTGTATTGCACGGAAATCTGCCCTCGTTAGATGCAAGACAGTAGGTGAAGGGGAAGCTTTAGCTGCTTATAATGCTCTCATCATGGCCAGAGAAATTAATTTTGTGAACTTGATCTTGGAAGGTGAATCTTGTAATATAATTAAAGTTATCAATGGTGATGCATCTACTGGCCACTAGACCAACCAGAAGACGGTTGCGTCAATCAGAGCCATAAGGCAATCTTTTGACATTGTGTTATATAAATATGTAAATAGATTTGCATATAGCAAAGCAGACTAGGAGCTCTAAACTCCCTCCAGAATGGTAGTCTGAAAGGCCATGCTTGATTATAAATTGTAATACCGTAATTGTTCCTTTGGTATAATCTAATGCAATTTATTTAAAAAAATGATGATTGAAAATAATGAAGATGAGAAAGGCTCTACCGTTTTTTAATTGATGTATAATTTTAGTACAATGCGATGTTTAGTGATTTCCAACTTGTGAAGGTTAGAGAGTAGTCCCCTAATAACGTTTAAGATTTCTGACTCAAGAAGTAGTAACTTAACAACATATTGGATTTTTAGGACCGATTAATAATTACTGAATTTTGACCAACGTCTACCATAATACGTGTGAGTGTAAGGGGTTATTATGATACGAGTGTTTTTTAATTTACCATTTCAACTCTAATTGGTAGTTTAGTTTACCCCTCTCCATAATTCGTAATTGAGTTTACCTCCTTTGACTTACTACTTTTTGTAAAATACGAGGGTCGCCATTACTATTTTTTGTAAAATACCAGGGTCATGTTTGGCATAAGGGAATTAGAATCCTAAATCAAATAATCCACGAAAAAAATATATCTCTGCTAATCATATTCTAGGCTAAACTTACACTAACGTAAGGTATTACAATTACTAATTAAAATCACATTACTAGGTCGTTTGGTAGTCATACTTTTTTCCACGAGTCAAATATTGTCTTTGTATTCTTAAAAGAACAGGTTGAAGAGAACAATATCGATTTTGGAGATAAAAGTTTAAAGCGGCTCGCCTCTTTTTCAGACACCCATTTGACACTCGTTTGTCACCCGCTTTCGTAAGAGAGCAATCACTTTTCATTTCTCTCATTTCACCACCATCACTTTATCTCTTCCACATCTCAATTTTCACACCAAACCTTCATTTCCCTCTATCACTATGCCTTCATCTCTCCATTTATTTATTTTATTTTCAAATAGGGAGGCCATGTTCGTAATTCTTTTGAAATTTCAAAGCCTTCATGTTATGGATCATATCTTTTCTTTTTTAATTTTTTGAAATTTAGTGTTATCGGTTCAATTTTTTTTGAGAAACTCTTAATGACGTGTAATTCTTTTTCTTTTTCAGAACCTCTTAATGACGTGTAATTTGTCTTAATGACAAACCACTACTTTAACCCAAATTTCTGGAAAAAGAACATTGAATACCATTTTATTCACAATTTTACCCAATTTAAAATAACTCCAGAACAGGTGGAACTTTGAAAGATATCACATTTTTACGGGGTAGACATAACAAGTTATTGGTGTGGAAACAACTGAATAGTTACAAGCAAGACTCTCTCTTTCTTTCTCACTCTTTGTTTTTTTTAATGAGTGTGAAATGTAACATTGCTCTTCGGACTTAGAATAAATGTGTGCATCGGTGATCGGTCTATCATTTTGGGATTAACCCGTGGATGAATTAATCCTAATTTTTTTTATTACTATGCCACTGTTGATGTAAAATCTAAATATAAGAAATATATTTTATGTGCTTGATTGAATAAGATGAAGAAATTTATTATGATTGTAGAAGCTAGGGTTAGGGTATATATCTAAATGACGAGAATAAACTTCAATTATTTTTTATTTTCCTCATGGAATATTTTACAGATTGAATTGCTAGAATTTGGTGTTGATATGTTGGTTAATCTTGTTTATTTGACAAGAAAGCTACATAGATTAGTCCGAATCCAATTTTTCTATGAAAAATTATTTTGTAGTTTTTGTTTTAATCCTAATCATTGACTTAAATGACTTAAATATAAAATAGTCCCATAAAAAGTTGTAGCAAAAGTTATTGGAAATAAAGTATTGATTTTAAAGTTTTTGAACTTATTAGAATTTCAAAACTTTTAGTTTGATCATGGAAATGATAGTAGTTTTGATTATATCAAATTCATCGGCCTGATTTGATTAGAAGCTCGAGGGGAATAAACAAGAAATTGGACCATATCTTGCACAATGAGAAACCCATGTTTCTGATTGTGAAGGCATGATGGTTTTGAATTTCAACAATAAAAACACTCTAATTATTTGTAATCTAAAAGGATAACCTTGTAAAGGAGCTCTAGTTCGTTTATTTAAAACGAAGGGGCTTGAGACGAGAGTTTTTCTTTTGCACTGGGCTAATCGAGCATACATGATCTTCATTTAGCTGGAACATAATGCAAATTTTTGTGTTTTCTAGTGCAGGATGAAGAAGAAAATAAAGAAATGAAGTTAAAGAGACAGTCGTGGTCTTCGTGGAAGAAGATAGATGAAAGGCAATTGCCTATCTCCACTGAAGTAAGCGCGTTAAACAGAGAGGACACTCGCCTTCTCTTTAATAACGATTTTTTTTTTTTTGGGTATTAGAGAGTTGGGATTAAAGGGCCCAGACCCAAAGGAAAAACAAGCTGAAAAGCAACAAAAAGAGAAGAATACAAGCCTTCAGTGCCAACATTTTCTTTAGTAACGATTTTCTGTCCTTGTAACCTATCAAAAATAAGAAAACCGACAAAAGAGCAAACGCAAATTACGCTAGAATGAAATTAACTTTAGTACGTAATTATGATTATATATATTTATAGTCAATTCACACATTTTTTTCTTTCCCTGATTCGAATGACTTAGAAGTTTAGTTAGCGTCCATTGAAATGTAAAGAAACCTAGATTTCTAGTAAAAAGAAGAGTCTGTGGTTTTTAAGTCCAAAATAAAGTTCAAAAAGGGTTTAAAGTCCAATCTTCTCAGAAAATGGGTTTTAGTCCTTTTCCGTTTTGGAAGAAACATTGTTGATACATAATGTGTTATGTATGTATAAAAAAATGAAATAAAATATGAAACGTTAACAATAAATAACAGGTAATTTATGAAACAAAACAAGAATCAATAAACAGAAAAACACTGTAACTTTGACATTTAGACATACTTTAACTAATTTGGATTAAATATCCATTATAATTATTATTTTGGCTTGATATCCTATAAGCTATAGCCTGGGTTAGGTCTTATACATTACCGACAAGTTAGCCCTGATGGTAGGGGCCACGCCTAACGCACATAAGATCCAAGGATCGACCCCCAGCATAAGGTTGTTTAATTTTGTTTTTTATACTTACCTTTTTTCCAAAGGAATAATTGCATTTTGGTCCCTTACTTATAAGGAAGTCACCATTTTACTCTTAATTCATAACCAAACGTCGTTTTGGTACTTTATTTTGTCCAAATTTCTTTTTAGCCCCCATTCTTTTTATCTTGTTTTGTTGTACTTACGTATGCTATTCATCTTTCTTTCACTTCATCTTTCTGTCTCATATATTTCATGTTTCCAGCTTAGACTATTTACCATATTTTGTTTCGTTTACTTTGTGAGACAAAAGAGTTTATTTCTTTTTTTTGTTTTACCATAACTTTGATTTAAAACGTTTATTTCTCTTCTCAAATCCTAGACATGTCTATTAGTAGAAAAACAAAAAAAAATTATCATAAAATCATTAAACGTATGAAGCAATTGTAATAGAACAAAAAATATATTTATCTTTTGCAAACAATGATACCTTATAAATACAAATTTAATACGTAAAAATTATTTAAGTTAGCCCTGTCTAGAAAAAAATCCTGGCTCCGCCCCTGATTAGAGTGAACTAAATGTGTCTTTAGATGTAGATTTTTAAAATTAATAAAGGTAAATTACATTTTTCACGGTTCATTATTAGCTACCTGCTACTACAACCAAGCAGGGGGGACCCATGTAGGGGCCTGTGGGGTCACGTGCCCCCACAGGCCTAATGCTAAGTCTTTTGTTTCGATAGAGGTCAATTACCTTTATATAAAAACGCAACACAAATGACGACATGGTTAGGGATTGGCTCGGTGGAGAGGGGTGATGCAGTACGCATATTGGCCCTGTAACTGTTCTTTGGATGCTTTATTTTAAAATCACTTCTTCTTTTAGTTTGTCTTTTTTGTAAGTTTGATGTTGACCCCTTATAACTTTGTTACAGTTGTGTTACATAATTTGAGCGTGTATGCGACTAATTATTTATATTGAGATACAGTCTATACAAGGCAAAAGTTAACACTAGTCAAGTTAGTTGAGAATGTAACTATAAGATATAAGAAACTCGCTTGAACATCATATCAAGATTTTTGAATGATTTACACCTGCTTATTATAACTAAAGTTCCCCCACAACGAAATTTTTCTGGGTCCGCCGCTGCGACCAAGTATGGTTAATATTATTAGTATCTTCACTCTATCAATTGTTATCTTTCTATTAAAACATGTATACCGCAAAATTTCATTAAAAAAAATTAAAATTATCTTATGTTTTAAGTTTCTGTTGAGATTCTCTTTTCGAGATAACACTATTGAGATCCTCAATTCAAAAGACATCTCCAATGCAACACCTTAAAATGAAAAAATACTAATGAGTTACTTTCTAGATGAGTAGTTTGGTATTTAATATTGAGTAGATAATAGATATCTTGTAAAGAAATCTCAAATGTTGAGTTTCTTCTTAGCCATATCATCTTAATACTCAAATTGAGTTTTGAATAGGAGAAAGATTTTTGTAATTAAAAAGATCTTATTTGACACTTAAAGTTTTTCAAGTGGATCTTGCACCGGAGATGCTCGGTATTTCAACATGATTGTAATAACCAATCCATTTCAAACAAATACAAAATTGATTTACTATCATGATATTAACAATATTTTAATCACTAATTAAAACTTCATCTAACAATAACGTACCAACTAGGAGTACAAACTAGATTGCCATATTGAGACCATAAAATCTTCTTGTGTAAGTAAATATTGGCTTTTGGTATAAGAAGATCACTATTTAGTAAAGGCAGTGCGTTAGAAAGGTTAATTTATATATTTGCTATTCCTTTACCAAATTAGTTTAAGGAGGGCGTTATAAGGATCATTTAATAAATAGTTCCAAAATAGAAGGACTTAGATAAAAATTAATAATAAATCTAATATTTTATTCACTTATAGTTTCTCTCACATAAACAACCAGAACTCTAATATCGTCACTACTATCAACATCGTCATTAGTATTAAAAAACATGCAAAGTTTACCATCACTATAGTCTTAGTTTCGAGCTTTTAATGGTGCCTCAAGATCTCATGGATGAGGAACCACCATTAATGAAGGAGGCAACCTACATCAAGAAAGAAGATTCCTTTGAGTTAAACGTAGACATCGACTTAAACGAAGCCATCGACTTAAACTAGGGGTGGGAATCGGGCGCCCATGTACACCCATGGGTAGCTTAGGCTCGGGCTCGGGCGGGTCGGGTAGATTAGGTCTTTGGCTATTAGGGCAGCCGAGTTAATCGGGCGGGCAATTTTCACTTTCGCAATGATCAAAGCCCGCCCATGCCCATTAACAGACTCGGGCAAGCCGGGTTCGGGCTAATCGAGTGTCGGGTAGTGCCATTACACATTAACGAAAATTTTAATTTTAATATTAATGAAATGATATCTAATGTAACTTAATAGTCAACAAGTGATTTAGTACTTACAACCTCTTAACACTTTATAAGAGTTTGCAACACCTTTCTCACTTGTAAATGAACAATGTGGAATTATGGGAAGTTTAAGTTATTTTTAAGTTTTTGTAAATATATAGTGCCACATTGAAGAGAATGAGTAGAACTTCCATTAGGTTGACATTATAAGTAAATAACTCTCATTGCCATCAAACCAAGCTTCTACTTAATAGAAGTGTTTCCTACTCGAACCCATTTCTAATGGGCTCGGAAATTTAGTCTTTCAAGACCAGATAATGGGCTATTTAATGGCTAATGTTTATAAATATAAGTTGTGGGCGCCCAATGATGAACCTGGCGGGCTCGGGCATGGGCGGGATGGCGGGTGAGCTTTTCCACCCGAGCCCGCCCACTCTTTTTCGTCGGGCCGGGCGGGATGTGCCTACGTCGGGCATGGGCGCCCATGGGCCATTTCGGACCCCGGGCGCCCATGACGGGTGGCGGGCATTCGGGGGAAAATACCACCCATAACTTAAACGAAGTTATCGACTTAAACAAAGACATTTATAATGAAGATAATATGTCTCATGTAAAGAAATATCATTTTCTTGTCTTCCTCTATGGTTGATCTAACGTTTTAGGGTTTTAGGTCGTTTTTTTTCGTAAAGAATTTTCGGTTGGATCGACGGAAAAAGACAACAAATTTCGGTAAGGTTGGCTGAAAAATACAACAAATTTCGGTCGTAACGGCTGAAAAAGATGACAAATTTAGGTTGGGTCGATTGAAAAAGATAACAAATTTCGGCTGGTCCCGCTGAAAATAGTAATAAATTTTGGTTGAGATGGCTGAAATTAGTCTGTTTTTTCAACCGCTCTGGCCTAATTTTTTAAAATTTTCACTTGGTATTTATAAATTTTTATTTATGCTAAGCGAAATTTCTTGTATGTAAATGCCGATTATATATTTTTCGAGTTACATCCTTGTTTGTATTCTTCATTGCAATATTGATACGTGAAATCTTCAAAAGTTACTTTAATTAGTATTAAAACCCTAAAAATCTATGGAGAAATCAAGCAATAACAAGAATTACAAACTCTCTATGGAGATGGGTGTTGTGTTAGTCATCTAGAGTTTAGGTTTCTATTTCTATATCTCTCTTTCTGATAGATCAAACAGATTTAGGGCTTTTCTCCTTTTCAGGATGTTCATCTCTCTTCTCTCTCTCTTTGATTTAATTGAAGGTTTTAGGTCGAACAAGATTCTCTCTTCTCTCTCGAAGGTTTTTAGTTGAACAGGAGGATACTCTATTCTCTCTCTTTAGAGAGCGGTATCAACAGGCCCAGACCGATTCCTATCCCTCACAGGCTAACACACTCATGGGAGTGACCAAAGTATAAATTTGAAATATTTTAAAAAATGTTCATCCCTCTCTATTCTAAAAAGAGTGCTCTCCCTATCTAATGCACTCCCTTTGCTAAAAAATGCTTTTCATATACCAAAACCCTAAGGCCATGTTTGGCGGACGGGAATGGAATGTGATTCCCGGGAATCACATTCCCGTAACACGATTCCCAGGAATCAGATTATTCAGTTTGATGTTTGGTTTGGCCAGGAATAGGAATTCGATTCCTGATAGATTCCTAACTTGGTGTTTGGTTCGTGTAGGAATCGGAATATAATTTTTTGTAAAATTCCTATTATATCCTTAAACTACATAAATAAAACGTCGATTTTATTATGTACTTTAATCAGTATTATTTATTCAAAATTGCAGATATGAAATAGTAACATGACACACCAATTAAATAGTATCTAAAATGCCAACAACCTTTGGTTGGAGTCGTAAAAGGTATAATCTTCCACTTCGGAGGTCAAAGGTTCGAGGGACGCTGACCATTTAAAAAAAAATTATTTAAAATAAATAAAGGTCATGGCTAAATTTTTTTCTTTTTAAACATTATGAAATCGATTGTAATGAAAAAAGAAAAAGAGAAGAGAGAAAAAACTAGAGAGGGAGAAAAAGTTACATTTGAGCGAGAGAAAGTATTGCTATGGTGGTGGCTAACCATAGGTTTTTAATTTTTTTAGTTGTGATATTGTGTGGAGGACGATTTTAATAATAGTCATTCTAATATTTTATTAAGGATAATTTGGTCTATAAATATTAAAACAAAGCATTCCCGGGAATGGGAATCACAAACCCACCCCCCTCCCTGGGTTTGCTATTACCCCATTTTGAGGGAATTCTATTCCCCCGGGAATAGGATTCCCACTGCATTCCCGCGAGCCAAACAATATCAGGATTGTGATTCCCAGGAATCACATTCCATTCCCACGCGATTCCCGCGCGCCAAACATGGCCTAAATATTTATATATATTCCCTTTTCAAGTCTTTTTTTTTTGTTGAAAGCCCTTTTCAAGTCTTTTTTTTTTTGTTGAAAGCCCTTTTCAAGTCTTAATTTAGAAAAACTACTACGTAAGTGTTTATACGCGATAATTGTTCTTCGCTAATTAGAGTATTGATAATCTATTTTTAGACAATCAACACAAAGGATTATACAAATTTTCATAATATATGCCTTAGGCTCAAACTTAAAAAGTTCTCCCCAAAAAAGTTCCCACCTACCTATTTTTTTTGTTGCAATAAAATAAATAAAACTTACCTTGCCCCTTTATTTGTTTACACCCTTTATTTGTTTACAAATAGAATTTAAATAATCATGTTGGTTTTTTGTTTTGAGAAATCGACTACGATCTACATTAGCCGTTACAAGGCATTGTTACATCATCAAGATGTGATAATCACAATAACTGTCGAAATACTACTGAGTCCAAAGTCCAACGAATTAAATGACCTATAGCCTCACGAATGAAATGGCATAAAACCTACATAAACTACTTTATTTATACTCAAGTTCAATATTCTTGAATTTGCACTTGGATCGAACTTGGGACCTCTGCATTGCGAAGTACATGCAATGACCAACTGAGCTACCAGTGGTTGATAAATAGTCATGTTGGTGACATGGGGTAATGGGTCATGGCATGGCTTGGGTGGGGGTAGGTCTTCCTCGAGAAACATGATAGATTCCCACAATGAAAATGAAGGGTCCAGATTTGCAGATGAAACTTCGGACAAAGTACATCCTCTCGAGAAGCAAACAATGTGACCTGTTCTAATCGGTTTCTCCTTTGCGCTGAAAAGAGAGAGAAAGAAAGATATAGAGAGAGAGAGAAAGCTGAAAGGAAATCATCCATATGGAGAGAGAAATCTGAAAACTTGAGAAAGATTTAGGGCAAACTTTAAATGTGTTGAACAAAAAGGGAAAATCCATTAAAAAAAGTACAAATCTGAGAGAGAGAGAGAGATAATTGCATGATAGAGAAGGAAGAGGATAAAAAGGGTAGGAGGTGGGGAAGAGGCGGAGAAATCTGTGAGGAAATTTGATTCTGGGAGAAGAAACTCCCGAAACCCCCCACCATGTCTGCTATTCTGTGCGGCAAGAGAAGCTCTTTCTTTGACGACCTTTCATCTCCATCATCCTCTCCTCCTTCTGTCTCTAAGAGACTTCGTTGTTCATCCACTTCCCCTATTCATTTTTCTCCTTCTACCATTAACCCTTTCTCTCAATCTTCATCACCACCACCACCATCGTCTCTTTTGCCATCTGATACTCCTACCCTTTCGTCTGTTCCTTCTCCGATCGATCACCTGATCGTCCTTTTTCCTGGCATGGAAAAGGAGGTATCTCTCTCTCTTTCTCTCTCTCTCTCTCTTTCTTTCTATCTGGTATTCATTTAAAGTTTCGTATTGTTATTAGATTTTCTGATTTTTTTTTGGTTGATGATGCAAAATTGATAATTTTTTAGATCATTTGTGTTCTAGGGTTTTCTGATGTTCCCGTTATTGGCGTTTATATCATGGGATTATTATTTGTTTCTGTCTATGCTGTGTTGTTTTCCAAATTCATCCACTAATTAGAACGATCTTATTATCTTTGAGTTTGTAGTTACTATTGTGATTTTGGGTTTCTGTTTTAGTTGCCTAATGTCAATAATTATCTGATTAAATGCCGAGCATTCGTTTGTAAGGGCATACATTCTCTTCTCCAAAATAAGTAAAATTTGAGGTAATTTACAATGTCGAAGATTGCAAGAACTTCGAATCTAGTAACTCATAAATCATTCAGATAGTTTTTAGTCTTGATTGTTATGCTTTCCTTGTTTGCCTCTTAACCTTATTTGCTTTAGGATAGGGTTTTATGATGTTCAATTTGTAGACATGGAGTATGTTTTAGGGTTTCTGCTCTCCTAGTTGGTGTTTGATAATAACATGAAATCTTATGCTGATGTATTTACTCCAATTCATGTTTTTTTGTGCAACCTTGTGAATTTTGGAGGTGTTTAAAACCTTGAACGCGAGGAAAATGGGAGGAGAATCAAGTTTTTTTTTAAGTGATGTATGGTGCTTGGTCGTTTCTTAAGGAACTCTTCGTAGTTTATTCTATTTTCTTTGAAGAAAGAGGCAAGTATTTAGGGTTTTTATTACATGGAGAAAGGAAGGATTAGTTGGGATGTAAGGTTCTGAAGGAGTCCCAGTGATTGGTGATTGAGGTAGTAGCTTGGAATTGTTTCGCTTGAGATAATTGAGCATAGAAAGTGGATACGTCAGTTGGGTTCGTGGTGAGCTCTTCTTGAGAAATGTGCAAGAGTTAGTGCGTTCATCCCTATGGAAGGTGTGTTTTTGGTAACTTCCTAGGGAAGGTGTGTGTGTGTGTTTTTGGTAACAACCGACCTACTGCGTCTATAGGGTGTTGATGGTGGATAATGTATGATTTTCTTGTTAGTAGGTGTATCTTGTGTAAATGAGTTGAGTTCGCTGTCCACCCTGTGATTATTGCCTCCTCACTGGGCATGTGTGGAGCTTCTTTGTAAAGTGAGTTTTCCGCTTAATTGAGTGAATGTTTTGGATTCGTTGCTCTTATCTTGAGATGTTGCAAGTTTACCTGCGAATATAAGAAAACTATGAAGCCATATTCTTGATATTACTTTGGGCATTCTGGAAGGGGAGAATTGCGTTATTTATAGGAGTAGGAGAATATTCTGAAGAGGCCATTGGCGGTTGTTTCACTCCTCTAATTGTGGTGTAAGAAAAAGTAAGGATTTCTCTTTAAATTGGGTGGCAATGATTTTAACTTTCTTAGATGCCCGGTTTCTCTCCTTAGGTGTTTCTCATTGTTATTTTTACTTTTTGTTTCCCTCTGGTTTCCTTGTGTACTTGTATAGTTGTATGTTTCTTATTGCTTTAAATGTAGTTCTTCCCCTTTTTTCTAATTTAAAATTTGAAGGAGAGCTGTGAAGTTTGAATATAATAGCTTATATATTTATAGATAGTTATAAGTAGGATCATTAATTCATATCATGGTTGTTGTTTTCTTATACTACATCTGATGCTAATTCCTTGTAATCTCATTATGCTAAGTTATTAAAACTCCTACAACTGTTAAGGTTTTAGCCTTTAGTGCTTTGATATAATCAACAAACCCAATTGAAGGTCTCGAACTCTTGATAGATTTGTTCATTTGCACCTTTCTATTCTAGTATTCTCTAATCGTTTTTGGCGATTATGAATTCGGGGGATTTCACGTGCGACTTTAGTACTTCCAAATCTGTATTATATTCCTAGGTCCATTAAATATTTTCAATTGATAATATTTTTTGGCCTTCAACATTTCATAGTAATGAGGTTTTATAGTTCTAGAAGTTCTCAATTGTTTAATGTTAAACATCTTGACATGGTATGTTCTGTCTTAGCAGTTATTATTTCCTATTCTCGATTATTAACTATGGACATTGTATGTTAACAAACTTGCCCATTTGGGAGGTGTTTGGTGGCTTTTGAGGAGACTTTTAGTTGAATGTCAGCACAAGGCTATTTTGGTATTAAAGTTGTATACGCCAAAAGGAGAACGTGTCAGTGTAATTTTGTTTCCTCCTGTTCTATGCGATAGCCTAAGAGCTTCACTACTCTAGGGGCGATATCAGTTAAGCATTTAATGTATGATATGCCATGAATTTAGCTGTTATTTGGGCCCATAGATGTATATGGTTGAAAACCACAACTTTTGATAGAGATAGCACATTTGGCATGCCAGCTGTGTACATATTCGGATTGCCTACAATGTGGAGCGGAGTAAACGACATCGAATACGTGGACATGTGGTATTTGTAACACATGACGTTAATGAAAGTAAGTAAGCTTCCATGTCACCATTCCAGTGCGAGGTTTGGATTCTTTGTTTAACTTATTTGAGGATTAGATGACGTTTGTTTAGTAGATATGAAATCAAATGAGTTGTCTAATGGATTTTGGGGGTAGGTGGGGCGTGAGCCCTATAAAGGGTAATATTCAAGATATAGATAGAGAGAAATTTGAGAAAGCGAGAAAGGAGGGAGAAGAGAGAATAGAGAGAAGATAAAGAGAGATACAGAGCGTTAGAGGAAATCAATCTTCCAAAGTTGCGAGAAAGCAGAGGATACACCTGTTATACACCGTAATGGTTAGTATTTTATTCCATTCTTGACGGAGACCAAGAGATCCCTATAATTTACCGATCGTCACTAATCTGTCTTTTGTTTTTATGTTTTCCTTTTCTTTGTGTTAGCCTAATTTCCTGCTTAATTAGGTTTGTTAATTATTTGAGTTGTACTTGTGAGAACTTAAGGTCAATATTCGGTTTTGGCTATGCTGTTGAATTTGTAGAGACAACCCTCTAGGGATTTATTTGTCTCTTTTTGGGGGAAATCTAATAATACAGTTTTATCTGATTCTCATGTATATGTTTATCTTTTGTAAGTTTTCCTTCTTTATTTCTTCTACTTCTCATTTATTTTGTGTGTGAAGGTATTATTTTCTTCAACAATATAATGCTGTCAGGAGATTATAACCCAGGCTGGTCGTGAAGTTCAAAATTTTGTTATTCAAATCTATTATCCTTATGGGTTGGCGGCCCCCTTCTTCAAGTAACTACGCCCGATACATTCGTATGTCTTAAATTAGCCTTTTCTTTTAGATCCAAGACGGAGATCCTAGTATAACTCTTGCTTGAAGTTGAAAGTATAGTTAAATTTGGATAATTTTTGTGTACAACCTCTAGAAAGTGAATGCCTTGGGACTATCTCTTGCCTGAAGTACACATATAGAAAAAGCGTAGTTAGGAACCAAATGTCACAACACAAGAATCAGAAAGAAAATTCATGTCAGACAAACATGAAAGAGCCGAATTCCATCTGTTTTTGGAGTCCTAAACTAGGAAAAATTGATACTCTGTCTTGATTGTTATGTTCTTTTGCCTGTTGTTTTACTTTCTGTTTACCCTATTTAGTACTTCAAACTTATAAATTTGTAGGTTTTCTTTATATTTTCTGCGATTCCTTGTAGTTCCTGATGTTTAATATCTGATCTGACGTTGACAGACACCTTGGTGTAAAGTTGCTTTTCTTTCTCAAAAGCTTGACATGGGTAGACTAATTCCTTTATTTAAATTGCTGATATATTTCTTTTTTCAATGTCATAATTTGTTATGTTTACTAGAATTGATAACACAATTTTCTACATGCTATGGTAGTTCGCAAACAGCGTTTATGTTCCATGTTGTTTCTGAGTTTCTAGACAAAATTAGAACAGCAGAACACATCGCTTTCTTTTCTAAATGTCTCATTCCATTGGAGCAGAACCATTCCAGTTGTGAACCTTAGATCTTTTGTCGACATAGTCGAAAATTAGGAGGCTTTGTGCTATCTATGTAATTTCTTGTTGTTTTTGCTGTTTTTTTGCCCCTTGGGGTCTTTGTATATCCTGTTATTTCTTTTCTAATTCAATCAAATTATTTAAAAAAAAATGTTGTTTTTGACTTCTAGCTCGTTTTAGCTCTTATAATTTTTAAGCATTGATTTGCAAACTTTCAGTTTCTTGAAAGAGCATTCAAAGAATGTGGTGATGATTTGGATTCTACTATCAAGAGTTTGAATGGACTTTGTTTGGGTTCTGCTGAAATGAATTCTGCAGCTGCTGCACCAGGAGGAACTACTCTCCCACAGCAAGGTATGGATTCCATTGTACTAAAGTTCATCTGACAGACTAAATCCTGTGGTTGTTTTTGGGCATTATATTGCATGCTTCTGCAATAATTTTAAATTCAAATGTTCCAGGTTTTTTTATCTTCTTGGTCTTCGTGAAAGTTCCTAAATTTAAATGTTCCTGCATGTTTTCTTTGTCCGAGATGACTAATAAACTCAATTGAACAGGACTCTAGTTTTAAACTAATCTTTGAATAATTTGATTGAATAAAAAAAAGGAACTATATGACAAATTTAAGCGAAAGCCCAACGGTGAGGTACCCAAAGGGTTGGAAGAACAGAAAAAGTTTCATGGCCTTCCAACAAACCGAAAATCTATAAAGGGAAGACTTGTAGCCCATAGTATTTGCTTGCTCCTTAGATGTTTGAACAGCAAAAGTTGAACTTACTCTTTTTATACTAGATTGCTCCTATTAATTTAATTTTGCTTTATCATAATTTATCCGAACTTCACCATGAAGTGACCAGGAACCCCGGCTCAACGCCATACCTTTTAGCTATTACGTAAGTTGACACTCTTAGTGTTTCTGATGTGAATCTCTTTGTTTAAAAGGATAATTATTAATTGGTTTAAGGAGTTCCTAGATTTAGTGTTTACTTTTTTCCAAGTCAGTTATGAATTCTGACTCGAGGTCTAAATTGACTCCAGCCAGATTTCAGACGGTTTGTTTTTGTCTGCCTCATCTGAATGACTGAATTCAGGTAGATTTTGGATCCATTTGATTCAGACGATTCAGATTGAAGCGAGTCAGATCTAGATAGTGAGAAAAACGAACACCACCTTGGTCAAGTTGTTACAGAGTCCATTAGGTTTAGGGAAGAGTCTTTCAATTACAAACTGGGTTGGGGTTTATTTTTGAAAATAAATTTGAGTGTTCAATTTATGTTTAGAGATAGTTTTTGGAAGATATTCAGTTTTCAGGAGAGCTTGAACTTCGGAGAGCACTTCGAATTATTCAATAAATGCCACCCTAAGTTTTTCGAACTACAAGTACAACGACCCGACACGTACCCTATGAATAACACCTATCTTCTTTTGTCACAAAAGCTAATGCTGGGAACATCGCATCTGCTGAAAATCTTTTGCCTGAAGGCTTCCCGAAGAATGGTACAGAGTGGGTGGAACTGTTTGTTAATGAAATGACAAGTGCATCCTCAATGGATGATGCCAGAATTCGGGCTTCAAGGGTTCTGGAAGTTCTGGAAAAATCCATCCGTGCCCATGCCAGTGCTGAGGCTGCTGAAAATTTCGAAAGGGTATGGCACTTATTACTCACGTAGTTTATTTTTTCTTTCTTTGTGCTCTTTTGTGAGGCTTATATAGCATTCTCCTTTCTAGGAAAATGTAATGTTGAGACAGAAATTGGAAGCAGTGGTGAACGATAACAATGTCCTCAAGCGAGCTGTGACTATTCAGCATGAACGTCAGAAGGTTTACGATAGTATGAACGAAGAGCTGCAGCAATTGAAAAAGCTTGTCGAACAATATGAGGATGAAATGAAGAAACTGGAGGTACTCTCTCTCTCTCTCATATCTGCACCATAGTTTAGGAACTCAGCCCCCCACACAAGAGTGTATAGTTTCAGTTTTGGAGCAGTACTGGTGTGAGTTAAGGTGCTGTTTGTTTTTTCATTTTTTCAGATCTGAAATCTGAATTGGGTTCCAATTCAGGTTTCAGATGTTTGTTTTTTGATTTAAAAAAATCTGAAATTTTAGCTGAATTGGGCCGAAAGTCTGAATGGGCTGAAAATGAGCCCATATATTTCAGACTTCAAACCAAGTCTGAAAAATGGGTCCAACTTCTGAAATTTGTTAAATGACGTTTCTGCCCTTATATTTTAGAAATAGAAAATTTTCCAACTTTGAACACCACGACCACCGGCAAAATCACCAGATTCACCACCACCGCCACCACCGGCGAAATCACCCTTGTATAAATGTCAGATTTTTGTCCAAACAGTAAACACCACCACCACCACCACCACCACCGGCGAAATCAACCTTGTATAAATGTCAGATTTTTGTCCAAACAGTAAACACCACCACCACCGGCAAAACCGTCAACACCACCACCGGCAAAACCGTCAGCACCTCCTCCGGCAAACCCAACAACACCACCACCCACCAAACCAACAACACCACCACCCACCAAACCAACATCACCACCACCCACAAAACCAACAGCACCACCACCCACAAAACCACACCACAACCACCATCGCACACTACGGCCACCACCACCACAACACAGAACCAACATCTTCAGACATTTGTGAACCCTCGCCGGATCTGGCGAGGGTTAGAGATATTTCCGGCGAGAGAGTTCCATGGATGGAGAGAGATGGAGGCTGATATGTTGACGGTTTGAGAGGAGAAAGATTTAAAGGCTAGGGTTTCTAACATTTTATTTAGGATAAGGTTAGGGTATTTTTGGTGAAATACATGAATGAGGGGTATTATAGTCAAAATAGTAATTCAGACTCATTAATTCAGATTTAAAAAACAAACACCTAACTTGTAAAACTTTTCAGCAAATTCAGATTCAGCCAATTCAGTTCAGCAAATTCAGATTCAGCAAATTTAGATTCAGACACAAATAAAAAAACAAACAGCACTTAAAGTCTAGTTAGAACTACGTTTCTGGGGATTTCCCTGTATGTTTTGCTAGGAGATATATTTTATTAGATCAGTGTCCTATACGGCTATAATGATCTGAAATCTGTTTTCAGCACTTACGTCGCATTGTTTGATTGTTCACTGTTTCCAGAAACTTGTTTTGAAAGCAAAGCTTAAATTTCAATACACCACGATAGTGTTGGTTTTCCTTTTTAAAGTCGGGTCTGAAATATGAGTCGAGGTCTGGACTGACTCCACTCAGATTTCATAACACATTTGTTTACGCCTAAATATCTGAGTCCTTTGGATGGCTTATTTTGGTTATGCGACAGACAATTCTGATTCATATTAGTCAGATTCAAATAGTGAGAGAAAACATAAACCACATAAGTTACTAATTGATAAAAGATGACAAATCTGATGTCTTTTTTTGGTTGTTTCAGATGAGCAACTATGCTCTTTCTGTGCATCTGAAGCAAGCACAGCAGAACAACTCCAACATGCCCGGTCACTTCAATCCAGATATATTCTAAGTTGGGAAGGAAAAAGGTAATCAGGGAGAGACTTGATACATCATATCCTCCCATTCTTCTAAATACAATTGTCATAAGAGGTGAATATTTATAATCTGTCTGAAATAGAATGAAAGTTACATTTGGATTTATCAGTTTGTATGTATGAAATAAAGCATGGAGTTTAACTTAAAGAGTTTACTTTGTTTGATATTGTTTTTGGTGCTCTCTGCCTATCCGTCGACTTGGAAGGGCCGAACCGTGGAATTGCCTGTGTTGTTAAACCTTCATAATCTGATTGAGAACTGCTTCTTTTAGAGTTTTTACTCCGAGAGTGTAATGAGGCATCAGTCTAGTAACATACTTCCATTTCTGCCTTTAAGTATGGGCATAGATCATGATGCTTCTTGAGTGATTGTAGTACTTCTAGGCACCATTGTTTTAGCCAAGTAGAAAATAGAAAATAGAAAACGGTTCTTTGTTTACAAAATATTAGTGATCTTGTTTATCTCCATATTTAGACAAATAATACTTTATCAATTATTATTAGTTTGTCAAAACGAAGTTTCCAGTATTTAAGTTACAGATTTGTCTGTTGTAGGGTTTGGGTCATTGACCTAATTGACATGTTACAGTGGCTGAGTCATCCTATATAATTATGGGCTCGACGTTTGATAAAATTACCTTTTAAACTAACCTCGTTTTCTTATGCTCTTATTTGTTTCATCCTTCATCATCTTCTCCATAACATTTAGATAAGGAAGTATTTTTCAGAAGAATTGTAAAAAAACCAAGATCTCTTAATACTATTTGACATGATTTACTTCAATTTAAATACTGCTATAAGAAGTTAACTCAGTTTTCTCTCCTTATACATTTTGTACTTGATTTTGTTCAAGAGAGAATCTCAACGAAATGAGAGAAAAATAAAAGGGCATTTTGGGTTCCCAAGAACTCCGACATTAAAACAAAGAATATCCACAAAGGATCAAGTCTGGATCACATAATAAGACGGGGAAGATCAAATGGATGTTTTTTTTTTATGAGATAAAATGGATGTTACTTAGTCCCTCATCTTTCTTTACACATGAAGTTTATCAAAACACCCCACAAGTAAACTTTATTCATTTCTAGGGATACAATTTTGGGACCAGGTTTCAAATCCAAATCAAGATGGTGTAAATAGGAGGAAGGCTTCTTTCGAAAATATCTCTTTTTGTTATGTAAATCGGAAGTTTAACAGCAAAGCACATAATCTTGCTGTAAACTCTAGGAAAAATGGCAAATGTTGGAACTCTTGCTTTCCTAACTGTTCTAACTCTCAATGTAATATCTCTGGACAAGTTTTAATTCTCAATCAACAGATGTTATTTTGTCTCAAAAACAAAAAATCAAGATGGTGTTATTGAGAATTATAGGCCCTACGAAGAAAATAATACATTCAGTTTATTCTTCAAAAGAGAGAGAAAAGTTGAGATAAGAGGAAAGTAATTTTGAATTTTTTACGGGATTTCAACTTTTCCTCATAAAGGCAGTGGGTGGATATAACTGGATTTTCGGTGCTGAATTTATCTTTTACATGAATTTTGAAATGGTGACTCGCGATTGTAACTAGTCTACTAGGTCGAAGGTTTGTCAATGATCCAAGTTGATGCAGGCACGACCGGGCCGGGCTCGCCGTTCGTGGGCTTCACGGCCGTTTTGACAACTTAAGCCAGTCGGCCATAGCATTAGGGTTTTAGGAAGAGTCTCAGTTTAGTAAGATACGTATTGAATCTAGGTATAGGAAGTTGCATTATTTCAGTATTTTCATTATTTAGGAAAGTCCAGTTCCAGTCTATTTAGGAAAGTCTAATATCCTATAAAAGTAAGTCCAGTCTGTTTTTATTTTTCATGATGAAGAGAAAAACCTCATTGAAGTTATTCAAATTTACAGTTTTATTCAGTTATTTACAGTTCGTTATTCGTTCTTCGCTTTACTTTCAGAGCCATCAAAATCCTAGATTTTTTTTAACTTATGGAAAAAAAAATCTATGGATACATATCATCTTGAATGTTGGAAAAATTTTTCACGTTTATGTTGGGATCCTATTCGAGATACAACTCAATTTTTTATTGATCGAGAAGACAAATGAAAAATTCATCAAGTTTCTAAAATTCCACTCTTCAAAGGTCAATTTCATATAAATTTCTGGATTCAACACATAGAAGATTGGTTCAGAAATTAAGATGTTCATGCCAAAGATAAGGTTTTTTTGGTTGAGCAACATATGTCCGAAAAAATCTATGAACAATTCAATACAATGCAATGCAATGGAGACTCATTGACGAAGGAAAAAAATTTATCGATGATTGGACTACATTGAAAATTTTCTTCAGATATGTTTTTCTTCCTTTGGATGAATATTTATTATATGTAGAAACAAAGAATGAATCATGCAGACTATTATCCAAAGTTACTCCGACCACTATGGTCAATGATGTTGAAGGAGAACCTCTAGACAAAAAAAAACAACGTTTTTTTAATCGTGGAGGAAGAAGAAGGAAGAGAAGAAATTCTCGTTTCGAGTCATAAAATTCTTCCTGACTCTATCTTCATTGGGTTCAACTGCTACAAGTCAAACAAAAACTACAAAGGAAGAAAGATTTTAAAAGACAACCATGGCTATCATCGTCAAGAAAACTGCTTCAGACCGTAAATGCAGGGTCAAGAATATGTCTCCGGCTGATTTCGATCGGCGTAAGGTCGAGCTCACTGAAGTTGAGATGTCTGGTCTAGTATGTTCTCGTGTTGGGTCTGACCCATATCAACCATTCATAGGTTTTCGTGCTAGACCTCTTCACATCCAAATCATTGCTCTTATTAAAACCTTAGTCGTTGATGCCGTCATGGCAAAACAATTCATAGCTCCCTTCAACAAATTCTACGAAGCTTTCTCAAAGAATCTCAAGCTTGGAATCCATGAAGACACTCAGAACAAGATTAAGCTTGCTGAATTGCTCCGATACGACTCTACCAAGAGCAGAGATGAGATGAATAGCTTGAAGGACTACGTCACCGGGATGAAGGAAGGCCAGAAAGAAATTTTCTACATGACTGGTGAAAGCAAGAAGGCTGTAGAGAACTCTCCATTCCTTGAGAGACTGAAGAATAAGGGTTCTGAAGTATTCTCCATGGTTGATGCCATTGGTGAGTATGCAGTTGGTCAGATAAAGGAATTTGAAGGAAAGAAGCTCGTCTCTGCAACTAAAGAGGGATTGGAACTGGATGAGAGTGAAGACGAGAAAAAGAAGAAACAAACCTTGAAGGAGAACCTCGAGGGTCTGTGCAAGGTCATCAAGGATGTTCTTGGCGACAAAGTAGAGAAGGTTATTGTTTCTGACCGTGTTGTGGATTCACCATGTTCTTTGGTCACCGAAGAGTACGAATGGACAGGTAACATGGAGCGTATCGTGAAGGGTCAAGCTTTGAGAGACTCAAGCATGACAGATTACATGTCTAGCAAGAAGACCACGGAAAATCAATCTCTTTTAGCTATTGAAAAGGCAATGAATCAAAATCCCCATGAATCTTTAGCTAAACAAGTTTCAATAATACTCATGATTGCATATGATGAGTTCTCATCATCTGAACTTTGTTTACATTATCTATTTGCATCTTCAAATCTTGATAGATTCACATTAGCATTTTCTCTCTCTACCTTGAAATGGAAAAGAGATAATGGGTTTAGTTAGGTACTTGGTAAGTGGTTAACGAAGTATGAGAAGTTTCCTCAAGAAGTCCCTGCCTTAAAGCTTCATCCATATTTGGTCTTAAAGCTTGTGAATGGGTTCTTTCACTTGAATCTGTGGTGAAGTATCTTGGGTTGGTTTTGGATGAGCATTTTTCTTCGTTGGTTTTGTATATTTAATTCTATGATGAGATTATATTGATTGATGGGGTTGTGAAATCTTTATCGTCAGAAGCTAAATTATCTTTTTATGTTGCTAATATTGTCGAGAATTTGAAGTCAGAAGTTGATTCTCGAAAAGATGCATATGATCTTGTGAAAGAGATGGTGAAGACGTTGATGGCCGTCACATGTTTGATAAATTGTTCATTCTACTTCTTTACACGACAACTTATGATAGAGTTTTGGTTTACAAACTTCACGAAGACTAACGTGGAAAGATAACTCAAGTTGTTGTTAAGAGGGAAGATACAGAGAGAGTGATGAAGTGGCTGCCGAAATTCAGAATTAAGTTTTTCATAAAGATTAATCTGATGTTTTTGATCGGATTATTAGATGACGGGAGATGTAGAAACTTGTTGGAAGTTTGTTTCCTACAATTGTTTTTTAGAGATCCTTCGCATCATGGTTTATGGATTGTAGTTGGTAATTTGGTCCATATTTGTCTTTTACGAATTTTCAGCAAATTTCGTGAAAAGTGAGAATTAAGGATCGGTATGTCGAAATTCTTCGTTTGCGGGTGCACCAAATTGTTTTTTTCATCGAAAAAGTTCGGGACAACCCTTGTGAGAGAAAGGGAGGCTGATGTAGGCACGGCCGGGCCGGGCTCGCTGTCCGTGGGCCTCACGACCGTTTTGACAACTTAGGCCAGTCGACCATAGCATTAGTGTTTTAGGAAGAGTCCCAGTTTAGTAAGATTCGTATTGAATCTAGGTTTAGGACGTTGCATTATTTCAGTATTTCCATTATTTAGGAAAGTCCAGTTTGAGTCTATCTAGGAAAGTCTAATATCTTATAAAAAGAAGTCGAGTCTGTCTTTATTTTTCAAGTTGAAAAGAAAAACCCCATTGAAGTTATTCAAAAATTTATAGTTTTATTCAGTTATTACAGTTCTTTATTCGTTCTTCGCTTTACTTTTATTATCTTCTTTAATTCCGCTGCGCCTGCATCACAGGTCCTATAACGGGCAAATCTGTGATGCAAACGCTAATGCTAGTATTTTTCTTTGACCCTAAAACTAACAATCCTTTATTTTTTCTCAAAATTTGATATTTGAGTTTAAGTCCTTGAAATATCTTACTTAGTTTTTGGTCCTTGCACAAATTGAAAAAACTTGCGCACCAGATTTTGCTTCGCTTTTTCTTTTGGGTCTCGTTTGTTTTGAGAGGTTCAAACTTGGGTAGTGTTTTGTTGCGAATTCATCTCTAAATTGGTGAAACTCAACTTATACTGTTTTGAAATCTAGATCGAGTTAAATGATGAAATCATGAATGAAAAGACAACAACGAAATTGATACAAGGAAGAACAAATAGAATTATCCATGTTAAGCTGAAGTCAATATGAGAACTCGTGGATACGAAGAAATCAACAACAATGCCGCTAAAAGTCAGATAATTATTACTAGAAATCATCAAAGAGATTCAAAGAATCTAACTAGCAATGCATTGAAAATCTCTACAAATCCATAACCAACCCAAGAACTAAGCAAATCATCAAATCTATTAGCAATACTGTCCATACATGTTTCCTGCACATTTTCTTAGTTTGTACATAATCACAGTTTTCTACATAAGAAATATTCTTCAACACTGATGTCGAAAATTCTCTAGTTAGGTTTACCTCACTAAACATAACTACTTTCTTTTCAATTGGACTTTCAGTTGTTTTCTCATCTTATGTCTTCTTCTTTCATATATTTATCCATTTTCAGTTGCACAAACCTGAGTTTTTTTTTGAGAGGGAATCAAAACTAAATAAAAATTGTTTTACCTGAATTTTCTTGATATATAAAGATGAAGAAAGAGGACTTAGAAAACCCTCCTGTAGGCCTTGTCTCGTTCGTTTAGCTGCTTAGAAATGAGGGCAAAATGGGGTCCGTCAAACTATGGGTAGCTGAAGAAAGAAGGATTAATCTCAGCCGTTGAGTTATCTGAAAGGTTAAGATCGGCAATTAGTGCAGGGATGTCGCATCAATTACTTCAAGTTCATAAGAACCTAAACTTAATTTAGTTTTGAATATAAAACAGTCCGCCAACTGGTCTGATTTGCTGATGCAAGATTCCACGTCAGCAAATCAGACCCAAGTCAGACTCTATCTCGTTCCTAATAGAATTGTTGTATTCTTTCCCTCCCCAATCTTTTTCTGAGATCTCTATCTTTGACTTATCTATCGGATTACACACACACTCTCTCTCAAATCTTTATCTATTTTTGATCTCTCTTCCTTGGATATGCCAATCCTTGTATCTCAATTGAACCCCTAGGGTTTCAGTTGAGAGATAAAGAGAGATTCGAGAGAGAAATTCGAGAGAGAGAGAGAGAGAGGGTGTTTGATTTTTGCACTTATCAAGTGACTTTCATTTATTTAGTGCGGGACAACAATTTTAGATTGTTCATTTTTTCACTTAAGTAAAAAAAGTATGCTCTATCTTGGAGCTTAATGTTTTGGGTCGCTGCTATTTACAGAGCTACTAAGAGCTATTTAGAGAGCTGGCTATTTGTAGATACACTTTTGCTATTTACAGAGAGTTTGACTTTATCACAACTTATTAGGTATTTAGAATTAGACCCCTATTTTACAGATAGGTCATTCCCTCCATCTAAATTCTAAAACCATTTATTCCCTCAAAAAATTCTTAAAGCCATTTTCTCAAATAAATATTATTATAGATTTATTATTATAGATTTATCCTTAATCATATACACTCATGGAAGTAGATTTCTCTTCAGATCTTTAGGTAGTATTCAAAGAAATCTTGTCATTGAAGAAGATGAGATTTTGTTGTCATATTTTTTGTTGGTTCTGGCTGAAAAATTTCGATTTAAATTTGGTGGTTCCTACAAAAAATCCATATTTTTTTTGTTGTCATATTTTTCTTGTAGTTTTTGTTGTTTTTCATCGAAATTTGTTGGTAAAAATGTCATAGAAAATGTTCATCGTTTGAAGCATTATTTCACTGAAAATTTGGGTCGTTCATAACAGTTAGGAAAAGATGTTGACATAGAAATCTAAGTTCTGTTTGGAATAATTACCACAAATTAGTTTATCTTACTTCTAAAGTTATGTCTTTACTTAGAATGTTGTTATATGAGTCCAATGAAGAGTTATAGTTGAGCTCTTCCATTAATGAAGTTTATTGACCACCAAGCTACTTCATTAATGCACCTTCCTCATTGTTAGTTTCTTCCATTACTAGTGTTTCTGGTAGGTGATTGTGAGTTGATTGCTCATAGTTATGGTGGTGATTGTTGGGGTGGTGGAAGGTGTTGGTGGTGGGGTTTGGAAATGAAGGAAATCAAATATCTTCTACCCTATAATTAATATATATATATATTTCAGTTTGATCCTTATGAAAATTTGATTTTAGTCCCTATGTGCTCTGTAAATAGCAAACCTTATTAGAGAGTGAAAATATTCCAACTTTTGGGCTCTCTAAAGAGCCGAAGTAGCTCTGTAAATAGTTTTGGCCAATTTTTTGCGCTTATTTTAGAAGTGCTAAAGATAACATTTTTATCTTATAATAATGATCAATATGATCGTAACTAAAACGAAAATCTTAAATAATTGATACGTACAAAACTGTTTTTTAATTTAATTAGCGACTATTATTTTCCTTCTTCACTCATCTTTCACTTAAGCTTTTCTCCTAGATTTTTTCACCTTTCCTCCTTCGCCAATCACGAAACCACCCAAATTTCATGATCCAACGTGAGCTATTTCTCCTTCATAATTATTAATTGTATACGTATAACAATTTTGACACAAAGTAATCATAAATTTTAGTTCTTTTGTACTAAACTCACGAGCTTAATGATTTAGTATGAAATGCATTAAATGATTTATGCCAAAATATACAATTACACATTATTATGACATTTAGAACTAATATAAATATAGAAATCAAGCACTTAGAAGTAACGAAAAACAAATACATAATACTTACAATTAATATCACTTATTAAGTGATTATCACTTAGTAAGTGATAGCATTTAGTAAGTGGTAGCATTTATCAGTGCTAAAATGCTCTTGACAATTGAGTCATTTATTTGAATGATTAAGATTGGCAATTAGTGCAGGGGTGTCGGTTCAATTACTTTAAGTTTATAAGGATTAATTTAGTTTTCTTTTAAAGTAGTCCCCAACTAGTCTGAATTGCTGACGCAAGATGGCATGTCAGCAAATCGAACCCAAGTCGGACTATATTTCGGATTAAAGATGTTCTAATAAGTTTCTCAATAAAAGGAAATTCAAATTTGTATCCGATACAAAAACTTATAGGCCATGTTTGGCGCGCGGGAATCGCGTGGGAATGGAATGTGATTCATGGGAATCACAATCCTGATATTGTTTGGCTCGCGGGAATACAGTGGGAATCCTATTCCCGGGGGAATAGGATTCCCTCAAAATGGGGTAATAGCAAACCCAGGGAGGGGGGGTGGGTTTGTGATTCCCATTCCCGGGAATGCTTTGTTTTAATATTTATAGACCAAATTATCCATAATAAAATATTAGAATGACTATTATTAAAATCGTCCTCCACACAATATCACAACTAAAAAAATTAAAAACCTATGGTTAGCCACCACCATAGCAATACTTCCTCTCGCTCAAATGTAACTCTTTCTCCCTCTCTAGTTTTTTCCCTATTCTCAGGTTCTTTTTTCATTACAATCGATTTCATAATGTTTAAAAAGAAAAAAATTTAGCCATGACCTTTATTTATTTTAAATAATTTTTTTTAAATGGTCAGCGTCCCTCGAACCTTTGACCTCCGAAGTGGAAGATTATACCTTTTACGACTCCAACCAAAGGTTGTTGGCATTTTAAATAAGTACTATTTAATTGGTGTGTCATGTTACTATTTCATATATGCAATTTTGAATAAATAATACTAATTAAAGTATATAATAAAATTGACGTTTTATTTATGTAGTTTAAGGATATAATAGGAATTTTACAAAAAATTATATTCCGATTCCTACACGAACCAAACACCAAGTAAGGAATCTATCAGGAATCGAATTCCTATTCCTGGCCAAACCAAACATCAAACTGAATGATATGATTCCCAGGAATCGTGTTACGGGAATGTGATTCCCGGGAATCACATTCCATTCCCGTCCGCCAAACATGGCCATATAGTTTTGGTTTATCAATGGTGTAAATTAAGCCAAACTGAAGTGGCAGAAAGATTCTTTATAGAAATGTTGGATCGTGGAATAGAACTGGATGTTATTGCTTACAATGTTCTCTTCAGTGGAATTTTTCGAAAATCAAGTTTACAACGGGAAGATCGATCAGAAAAATAAATTCAAGCTTACCCTAGGGTTTCAGTGAGAGGGGGAGAGAGATTCGAGAGAGGGATGAAAAAAAAGGAGATCGGAAGAGAGATTAGAGAGAGAGAGATCTGAGCGAGAAATTAGAGAGAGAGATTCGAAAGAGAGAAAGAAAGAGGAAAGAGACAGACGAGGGAGAAAGAGATGAAGATGAGAAAGGCGTTTGGAAGAAATTTTTAGTTTTTCCACCTCATGAAATTTTGTACCTCGGATAATTTTCCTTTTTCCCCAAAAGATATTGACCTCTATATATAGAGAGAGATGAAAAACCTCGAAAACACTAAATAATAGAAATTGATGATATATGGTCAGCTGCAACTACATTTTGTGGGGGAAGTTTTAAAGACGCCCCTAATAAGTGTTATAGGCGCCTCTCTTAAGACAAATGTGAGAGGAAGTTTGTGAAGGATAGAGGCGCCTCTAACACTTATTAAGGGTCTCCTCGTTTTTGTTAAAGCGGCACTGACTAACAAAATGACTTGGTCAATTATGATTGACCAAACATGATTATAAGGACCCTTAACAATGGGTATGCAAAACTTCTTCGAGGGGTTATGCGCCCACATGAATTATTTTTCTCCCTCAAACTCAAATCCCTAAGTGCATTGTTGTTCCTCAACTCTAAGATCTACAGGTACCTTGTTTCTTGAAAACCACCACAAATAACAAAAAGTTTAAATTTTTTTGGAAAAATGTCAAATGACTCTGAAAAATCAATCTCTCGACGTGGTGCAGTCTTTAAAGATGAAGGTCAATGAACATTATCTAACACATTATTACATGTTTGATGAATTATTTTTTTTATATAAAGAAAAAACTCGTGGAGTACGATGGTTATTCTGTCTGGTTCAACTGAACTTAAACGTTAACAATTAAAACTACTAGTGCTTATCCGGCCAGACCAGGCTCACCTATTATAAAACGGTCCATACCAAATTGCAGGTCGGGCCCACGCAACCCGGACATGAATAGTCTCGGGCTGGGGCAGGGTCCGGTTAGCTAAACCCATGGCCCAACCCGGTCCCGGGACTTAACCCAGGCTTGGCCTATCCGTGTCGAGCCAAAACCCACGTCTGGTGGGGCCAGCATGTTTTTCTTTTTTTAAAAATATGAAATTTCAATTAAAAGTTTACCTAATCTTAAAAGTAAATTAAAAGAAAATATTACAAATATAAAACTATAAGAAAACGAGTCAAAACATAAGCATTTTTTACCTTTAAAAAGAAAATAGAATTTACCTAAAGAAAATTAGATTATAAGATATAAAGTAATGAGTATTTACCTAAAGCAAAATAGAACTTACCTAATACTAAAACCAAAATTAAAAGAAAGTAGGAATTACCTAAAAACTTCTTAATATTACTTGTCTAAAGTTAAGATTTTACATAACTAATCTAAAAGATTTTACAGAATTGATGTAAAATATTTAAAAGTATTTACCAATTTTTTTTTCTCTAACTTAAAAAGAAAAGATTTTCTGAAACTTAAATAAAAAAGTTTATAAAACTTACCTAATTCTTTTATATTCTCTAACTCAACATATTTTCTAAACTTACATAACCTATAAATCCTTAATAAGAATATAAATATTTTTTTTATAACTTAATAACTTACCTATTTTTTTTTTAAAATAAGATTTTCTAAAACTTACTAACAATTTATTCTCTAACTTGAGTTTGTTACGTTATACTATTTTAAGAATATGGCAGACATCATTAGACATGAGCACGACCCTGAACACAAAGCTTTAAGGACGCTAGTTACAAACTCACCTACTGTCCATCGCGAGCAGGACATGAACAACTTAACAATAAAATATTTGAATTCAAAAATTAAAGTATTTGTTATATATTTTATTTTTATTAATAAAATTTATTTATATGAAATAAAAACAATTAATATTATTAATTAAATATTATTATTGATTAGTATCTTAAATAGAATCCAACTCAAGTGGACTTCATGCTTCTTCAATAGTAAGATCATGTCGATTACATTATTATTATTAATTAGTATCACAACTAATAGATAACATTATTAATTAGTATATAAAGTTTTATTAATGAAAACATTTATTAATAATACTATTTAAGATAAGAATATCAATTAATAATATTATTTATTAATTAGAATATTAATTAATAATATTATTTATTAATTAGAATATTAATTAATAATATTATTTATTAATTTAAATATTAATTAATAATATTATTTATTAATTAGTAATATCATTTATTATTCAGAATATTAATTAATAATAATATTTATTATTTAGGAGAAATCGAGAGGGATTGGAGGTGTTGACGGTGGATGGAAGATCAAGAAAATAAAAGGAAACATTTGAGGGTTGTGGTGGTGGGGGGGGGAGGGGGGGGGGGGAGCGGTGGTGGTGGGAGGTGGCGCCCTGAGATAGAAACAACCTTCAACCTCAAAAGTTTTATCATTTACTCTGTACTAGGTTTTGACATGCTTTATGTATAGGCTTAATTATTTTTTGACTCACCTATTGTACAAACTAGTAACTACCCAATATCGTTTGATTTTTATTCTAAGAAATTTGACCAAACTGCCTAAAAGATTTGGACTTTGGTTAAAAATGATCAGTTCATCTTTTTTAGTCTTCAACTCCTAAGTACATTTTTAATTTGCAACACCTTGTGACAGATTTACAATGTTTTGCGACATCTTTGCAGTGCCTTGCAACAACTTTACATCACTTTGCGACAACTTTACAACGCTTTGTGACAACTTTTCAACGCTTTGCGGCAACTTTACAACTGCTTTGCAATAGCTTTGGAGCCTCTTGCAACACCTTACAACAGCTTTGCAACACCTTTCCAGTGCCTTGCAACGCCTGTTTAATTCTAGATTTGTTCTCTCTCCCTATTCTTTGTAACTCTTCCTCATTTATTCTAGGGTTATTTCCCTAATAGCCCCTAACTTTGTGACCAGCTTCCTCCCTAGCCCCTAACTTTATAAAAAATTCTCAGATGACTCCTTTTTACAGTTACCGTTAGAATGCCGTTAACCAATCATTAACTCTCTCTCCTACATCTCTTCTTCTCTCTCGCTGCCACCTCATCTTTTCGCCACCTTATCGTCTTCTCCGACGAAGGTCGCCGACCGGCGACCTTCAAACATTTTTTTCTCTCTTCCTCTCTCTCTCTAACATTCCGGCGAAGATTTCCCTTCGCCGGAGTGTTAGAGAGAGAGATGAAGAGTAACAAAAAAAAGAATTTTAAATGTTTGAAAGTCGCCGGTCGGAAAATTTGCCGGCCGGCGACTTTCGTCAGAGAAGACGATGAGGTGGCAAAAAGATGAGGTGACAGAGAGATAGGAAAAGATGTAGGAGAGAGAGTTGATGACTTGTTAACGACGTTCTAACGATAACTGAAAAAAAAAGACAATCTGGAAATTTTTGATAAAATTAGGGGTTAGGCGGGAAGTGATGAGTCATGAAAATGCCTCATCTGAATATCTTAATTTAGACTAGTTAGTCTAATTCGAGCTGTTACTCTGATGTTTTGCTTGTGTTTCCTTACTCAGGTACCTTTTTCAGAGTTATGTGTGCAAAACGGATAAAAGTCGGAGAAATGCAGATTAGGGGTATTTTGGTCATTCTGTGATTCTGATTTCATGATCAGTATTAGTGCTCGGATGGAAAGTAGAGTCCAAGACGAACCCGTAGGCGAAAACGGAAGTCAAATCGGAGTCCGGATGAGTAAGATAGAGCTAGTCAAAGTTCGGGTCAAATTTGGTGGACCAAGAGTCAAGAAGGACACGTGGTGCGCATCGAGCAAAGTAATCAGAGGGACAAGAAACAAAGTGGGCTACTTTCTGTCACGTCCAGAGGTACACCAAGCTATACTCGTGACCCGGACAGCCCAACCCGACTCGATGACGTCAGCTGACGTCATCGTCATCTTCTTCCTTTTATTAGAACCGAGAGTTGTTCTTCTTCAAATCGAGATTTTTCAAAACAGAGAAAGTTTCTCTTATAACCGAGAGAGAAAAGGAAAGAAGAGAGAAGAAAGGAAAGAAGAGAGAAGGATGGAAATCACGATTATTTGAAGAAGAAAGAAGAGAAGGAAGGAGGGACAGGAACCGTGAGCTGTAGGAGAGATATAGTTGCTGTTTTTAGAGAGAGAAGATATTTTCTCTCTCTAAAAACCGCAACTAATATAGCTGAAGAAGGAGGGAGTTGAAAAACATCTCATCTCGGATGGGATGAAGCTCTGGAGCTCAAATTAAATCGAAATATTAGAGAGAGAGAGAGAGAGAGAGAGAGAGAGAGAGAGAGAGAGAGAGAGAGAACAAATCTTCTCACGGACAGAAAACAGAGGACCCATTCTTATCATCATAGCATCACTCGGTTATAAGGAAAACAGAGAATAGCTAGAGAGAGAAACAGAGATCATCTCTCCACTTAATCATCATCATCAACACCTATCTTTGAACTTCTTCTCCTGTAATTTATACTTTTTGTGAGAGAAAGAAAAGAATAACAGAGAGAGAGAGAGAGAGAGGTATTGTAGAGAGAGAGAGAGACTCGGTTTTAGAAATTTAATATTATTCGATTTTCTCTTTCTTTTTGTTTCCTGTTTAGTGAGAGAACAAGAAATAACATAGAGAGAGAGATTAGATTAAGAAAAGAAAGAGAAAACAGGAGGTTGAAGAAAGAAACAGGAGGTTGAAGAAGGTGAGAAAATAAATTTTCTCACAGGGAAAATGTTTCCGGGAAGACGAGAAAATCGTTTTCCCTAAGGGTCTGTTTGGCAGAATTTGGGGAAAACAGAAGGAAAATCTTTCCCTAAGGCCCTGTTTGGTTCTGAAATAGCGAAAAAGTTAAGTTTTCTTCTCCTTCTCTTTACTTTATTTTCCAATTTCTTTTATTTAATGTCCATGAGTAACTAATCTTCTAATCTAGGGTTTAGATGAAGTCGTAATAATCATTTTCTCGACAATTTATTAAAGTTTTTACCATTTTAACGATAAAATCTTCCGGGTTTTTAGACCGTTCATGGACTAAAAACCTGAGTTATATAAAGAACTATCTAATCAGACCAAAATTAATTTGTCATTAGAATTGTTAGGAAGACGGATTCAGAAAACCCTAGGCTCTCCCCCATTTGAGTTCCTTGTATCATTTGTAATTATTTTCTTTCCATCATTTTATTTTAATATTTTATTCATTTAAAAACCAAAACCAAATTATTTTAAAATCTTCTTACTTCCAAGTCTTAGAATAGGTTTCACTTAGTCTCTGAGGAACGAACCGGTCTTACCGGAATTTATTACAACTTGACACCCGTGCACTTGCGGGTGTAGACCTAATTAGGGTAACCTTTTAGGCCCATCAGGAAGCTGGTCACAAAGTTAGAGGCTATTAGGGAAATAACCCTTTATTCTATTCATCACTTTCATTTTCTCAGTTTTCTTTAATTGTTTTCGTTCTCTCTCCCTCTTCTTTGTAACTCTTCCTCATTTTTATCTCTCTTGTTTTCCCTCTTTTTCTTATTACAACATAAACACACTAGTAATTACATGTCTTTCTGTTTACTTCTAGATTTGTTCAGTTCCGAAGAGATGTGCTACAGACTTATTATTTTAAACCTTATACGGATTTGTCGAGCATGCTCATTGCCTTGAGATGCCTTTTGTCTATAAATCCAACAACTTAAGTCATAAAAACTTCTAATTTGAGAGTGTCATAAAAAAACATTACTCGTATGAAATTGTCTTATTTTCGAATCAAATTAGATTACTAAGGAGTGAATGACTCTAATTGTTAATTGTGGATGGTAGGACCACTATATTATTTTGTTACACAAGCTAATATTATGAACATCACAATTTCTGAAAATTATTTGCCTAAAGGCTTGCGGAAGTGTCAGAATTGTCTTCTGATGCAACAACAAGTGTCAGAATTGCCGAAGGGTCAATGCGAAATTATTGAAAGAAGTAAAAACTCAATATTCTATAGTTTGTTTTTTTTTGTCTTTTTGCTCATGTCTGAAAAACTTATAAATATCTTTTTTTTTACAAATATGTTGTGGAGACAAAAAATTGAAAGCAATGGTACATGATAACAATGCCCTCAAGTTAGGAGTGACTATCCGACGTTGATACCAAAAGCTTTTCAATAGTATGACAAAGGAGTTGTAACAACTGAAAAGTTTTGTCGAACAATACGAGGATGAAAGAATCTTGAGATATTTTCTCTTTCTCATGTCCAAACATTAAGACACGAGACTTGAAATGTAGTGCTAAAACACTAAATAAAGTCCACACAAGTTGCATGGGTAACGAGTTAGTCACTTAATAGGTTATTTTCAATAAAGTTGTATGTTTTCACTGCAAGGGCATATATGGAGCAAAAATCACTTTTCCATCTCAACTTCACTAGAAGGGCAAAAGTGAAAGGGCAGATGAAGAGTAAGACCTTAGATAGTCAAGGGAGTCACTCGGTCATCTTAAGTGGTCAAATGAGAAGCTAGAGAGCAAAAGAAAACCCCCAACAGCAGTTTGGCCATTATTAACTTAAGAGAGAGAAAAAGAGAGACAAGTTGGCACAAATGGGTCTTACGAGGATTTTGTTCTTTTGGGTTAAAGGAGAAGACAATATGACACCACCAGTGGGTCTTAGGAGGATTTTCTCATGATCTTTTGGGCTAAAAAAGATAGTGAAAAATGATAAAAAAAAAAAACCCTAGCAGAAAAATCAGAAGACAATATGGTCGTATCTTGCCTTATCTCAAGATATATCGTATATACGACCATATAATTTTATCATTTACACACCTTTTATTAAGGGGTATTTTCGCACCGACAACTCATCAAATATATCTTCTATAAGCTCAATTTTCCAATTACCTGCTTCATCAACCAACTCACTTACTAATAATGGAGTGTACGTATCTTGCTCTTCATGTTTTTTTCCTGGTTTGAACCCTCTCAATGTGGGGACCCATGGGTCTTCCCATATTTTAATTTTTTCTCCATTACCAACCGAGTAACATAGTCCTTTCGCTATACTACTTCTCATCTCCAACATACTTTTCCATGTCGAGTGATGTAGAACGCAGCGGAATTTAAGAATAAACTAAACTAATACGAAGAACGATCAAAATAACTGTAAACAACTGTAAATAACTGAATAAACTGTAAACTTTGATTAACTTCAATGGGGTTTTTCTCTTCAATCTGTCAATAATAGACAAACTAGATATCCTTTTATAGGATTCTGGACTTTCCTAGATAGACTTGAATTAGACTTTCCTAAATAATTAAAATACTGCAACTGCCTAAATAACTAGACTCAAATCTGGACCTTTCCAATCATTGGAAATATTAAAATAGCATAATTACCTAAACCTAAATTATCTAATAATCATACTAAAATAAGGACTTCCTAAATCTACTCTCTCTGGCCGGTTGGTCCATGACCGGGTTCGGTCATGGAAAAAGCCTCCACGCCGGGTGCCCCTGCATCAGCTTCCCCTTCTCCCACGAGGTTCGTCCCGAACCGTTTCGACGAAGAAAATAATGTGAGCCGCCCGTATACGCTGAATTCCGCCATGGCGATTCGTAATTCCCACTTCGAACGGATTTTGCATTTAATGTGGAGGATACCAATGTGTAAGAAAGTGTCAACCTCATTCTCATTCCCATATTGTAATGATGGCATATCCTTGAGTGTCTTTTTTTTTTCTCTTCGTCAAATTCCTTGTCATTGTTTTTCGCGGTCCAAAGAGACAGTGGGTTGTTGATAAACTCCGAAATAGCAACTGTTTTCGATTGATCCATCAAAGCTTCCATCAAAACATTATCTTCACCAAACGGATACTTGAAATCGTCTCCATAGTCTAATACTAGGGTTTGGATAATATTGAGACGATTTAGGTCATCATGAGGGTCGATTGAAGTAGTAGGAATAAACAACTGAGCACCATAACAAATTGCATTCCAAGTCCAATCTTTCACAACCACTCTCTTATAATGAGATAACAAAATATTTTTTGCAACAGGAGGACCCTTTGGACAGTAGTAGATGCAAGACGAGTTTCCGGATACCAAATTTGCTTGATCTGCTACCTTTAAATTAGAACCAAGAGTCGTTTTTTGATCATCCACTTCAGCATAAGCAGGATCCTTTTTAGGTAATAGAACTTGGGTAAATTGGTTGAACCCGGTAGTAGAAGATCTGGCAAGAAAAACTTTGGGATGAGAGAATTCTCCTTTGGCATCAATCGGTGTTGTAAGTGAGACAAATAGTACTATTATAACCACTGCCCTTCTCTTGAATTCTGCCTGAGATATGTAATTACCAAGTCTCATGCCTTCAAAGAGTTGATGAAAACACAAAGCAGCAATAAGGGGTTTAATAGTTGAAGGACTTTCGGAAATACCCAATGATATTCCAATTATTATAGAATGAACCACAGTTCCAAGCTCTAATACTTGAGACATAACACGATGATGAATAAGCCACAAAGAATGCTTATCAGTGGAAGAAGACGATGATATCGGTAATGATCCCTGTGTATGCCCATGAGTAGCATGAGTATGAACATCAACTTGCTGATTACCACTTTCTTTAATATTACCATTAGTGGTTTGTCTTTTATAATAACCAGTAGCTAAAGAGTCCATTATCAATGTTAATAAAGAAGTCATCATAGCAGCAAAACTAGGAAATAGCAAATCACCCCATTGGTGTTCATTCAAACAAGGTGAAGTTAGGTCTCCAAAAGCATCTGGTAATATATGAATTAAACCAGGTGATGATAAAACAACAGCAGAGGTAAGAACTCGAAGAGAGTCTTTATGTCCATATCGTGCAGAGATCATAAGAGTTGTTTCACCCGCTTTTGTTTTGGAACTGATATTGCAACCAGAATCTACTAAGCACCTAACAAAGTTATCGATCCCAAGCCGGGCAGTCATGTGAATAGGCATAAAGGAAGTTTTTTGTGTCGTTTTCACCATGAATTCACCTGACCAGGTTCCCAATCCAACCTTCGTATCTGTTGTTACTACAATATCTGCAACTTCAACTTCTTTGAAATCGTCTTTTTCTTCGTCGTTCATATTATCAGATTCATCTTCTACACTAGCTGATCGATTCATATCGTCAGTTCTAGTAGTCGTATCAATTGAATCACTAATCACAACTTCTTCTTCTTTTTCTTCTTTTGCTTCAATTTTAACGTTGTCGAGAGCATCTTCTTCAACTTCTTCATACTCTCCTTTTTCTTTTTCCTGATGGAACGACAAAGTAAGCGAGGAAGATGGTTGACATATAATTTTTCTGAAATCGTCACACATATGTTGAATCTTAGATAAATCAGATATTAGCGATTGAACCGTTTCAGAAGAAGTCGGTTGTGGTGACGGTGGTGGTGAATAGGAAAGAGAAGATGGTAATTGTGTTGGTGGTGGCGGTGAATATGGTTGTATAAGAGGTGATGTTGGTGGTGAGTACGGTGGTGGTGTATACGAGGACGGAGGTGGTGTATAAGAGTACGGAGGTGGTGTATAAGAAGATGGAGCTGATGGTGAGTATGGTGGTGAGTACTATGGTGGTGTATATGAGGACGGGGTTGTTGTATATGAGTAATATGGATGTGAAGTTGTAAAAGACAATGGTGGGGTTGGTGACGGTGATGATGAATACGGTGGTGAATTCGGCGGTGGTGAATGATTAGAGTACGGAGGTGGTGACGGTTGGTATTGACGAGGAGACGGTTGTGGAGGATTTTCTCGTGCGATTTCTCCCGGATTCCAATGATAAATGTACGAGTCGTTATTCGCATATAAACATGAAGAACATGAGCATTGATTCGTTATCTCTTGATGAGTATAATTTGATTGAATATAATCATCTTGACGAATATAATACGATTGATATTGATGTAACTGGTCTGGAAAAAAATTTCCAGAATCATTAGCCCAAAATTTTGGTGGCTCTGAATACCACATGATGTAGAACGCAGCGGAATTTAAGAATAAACTAAACTAATACGAAGAACGATCAAAATAACTGTAAACAACTGTAAATAGCTGAATAAACTGTAAACTTTGATTAACTTCAATGGGGTTTTTCTCTTCAATCTGTCAATAATAGACAAACTAGATATCCTTTTATAGGATTCTGGACTTTCCTAGATAGACTTGAATTAGACTTTCTTAAATAATTAAAATACTGCAACTGCCTAAATAACTAGACTCAAATCTGGACCTTTCCAATTATTGGAAATATTAAAATAGCATAATTACCTAAACCTAAATTATCTAATAATCATACTAAAATAAGGACTTCCTAAATCTACTCTCTCTGGCCGGTTGGTCCATGACCGGGTTCGGTCATGGAAAAAGCCTCCACGCCAGGTGCCCCTGCATCATCGAGTCAGCAGACCAAGATTGGTCAGCTAACTTTACCGCATTAATATTGTTTTTCCTTCTCCTATTAAGGACAGAAAGATGAAAAAACCCAGTCTTCCTATCGTTATCCTGCATCCAATGCTTTTTTGCTTTTTGACTCCAAAATATTTCCTCTATTCTCCTAAATTCTGTGATTCTTGCACTTACCATCTTCTCCTCTTCAAGCACTCCCAGAGAAGGAGATCGATTTTGTTTTGCTAAAAGAGTACATTCGACCTCTTTAATTTGGTTGAAAAGTTAACCAACTCGTGTTCTACTCCATGTCCTCAACTTCTGTGCTATTTGAAGTAACCTCTGAATAAATCCCCCTCTCGAATTTTCCCATGATTCTTGCATCAATTCGTCAAACTCTTCATGAATTTTCCCATGATTATTTGGGTTCATACAGAAAAAGGGGTTTTCACAACTAAATCCCTATATAAGTCGATTGAAAACTCCATGCCTTCTACCTCTTACGCTTTGGAACTGCCCCAAGGAACTCACTTGGCATTGATTTTGGAAGAAGATCAAAGTAGTACCAAGAGTAAAACTATTTCTTTGGCGTTTAGTTCATGATGCACTACCTACAAAAATGAAGGCGTTCTGCTTTAATGAACAAACTTCAAAGCTATGCTCTTGGTGCAATGAAGAAGATGAGGATATTGAACATCTTTTCAAAAGGTGTAAGTTGGCCAGAGAACTTTGGAGGAATCCTGCTATGAACTCGAGAGTCGAGGAGAATGACACACTTATTAATACTTTATGTGGATGGTTGTGTGAAGAAGAGGAAGATAGAAATATGCTCTTGAGATTATATGTTTTGTGGTTCTTATGGAAGGCGCGTAATAGATGGGTGTTCGAGGGTAAAAAACCGAGTTGCATGGAAATATTTAATGAGGCAGCAATGATGCTACATGAGTTCTCTCAAGTGTTGGAGCCCCAAGAGGCACAACAAAAACAATGAGGAGCGAGCTATTCTCCGAAGTTGGTCGGCACCACCAAGTGGTGAATTGAAGATTAATTTTGATGCAGCCTTTAAGAAAGGAAAGGCTGCCATTGCAGTGGTTTGCAGAGACAGTAAAGGAGACATTATCATGACTGAAGTGAGGAACATCTTGGCTCCATGTGCAACAGTAGCAGAACTCATGCAGCAAGACTTGATGTTGAACTTGCAAAAAAGGTGAATCAATTTCCCTGTACCATTGAAAGTGATGCTTTGATGGTGACTAAAGCATGTTCTGAAGGAGTTGAAGGAGATGTCCTTCGACCAAGATGGCAATGCGAGCAATATGTCGGCTAGGACAATTGATGAAGAAGATCATCAAGTCCGATTGATTTAGGGGTCGTAGCGTTTAGCTAGAAACCAACTACGATCGTCGAATTACGAAGTAATTCGCGGCTAACTTCGATCGGATCCTACATCGGGTTACACATAAGAATGGGTATTTAATCGGATGATATGACTAGTGGGAGTGTGATATAACATTGGGAATGTCCCATAAACATATCTCACAGGCCTAAATAGAATTTGGGCAAAAGATAGCAAAAAGGCCCGAAATAAGGGTTTTGGGCCTAGGCCGATTCGGGCACTTTTAGGGCTCGGATTGGGCTGATTTTTGGAGGGACGTTTCCTTATGTTATGAAAATTAAATCTGCCAATTTTGGCTGGGTTTGGACGTCATATCCTTAGGGGATTGAGAAAATATCAACTAGTTGCTATTTTCGACTATTTCCCTAAATCTTATTCTAAAGGGTGTTTTAGGAAACCTAAAAGGAGGTGGATTCTTATTAGGGTTCTATATAAACACTCTTAGGGCAGAGAATAAGGTGTGGAATTTCTCTCTAAGCTTTCTTACTCTACCACATCAAGTAGAGAGGAAAAAGTGAGCTAATTCCCAAGCTATCTTCTAGTCAAGCAAGAAGAATGTCTTCTTATTATCAAACCACCATTGGATTGCTAGCGAGCTTTCAAGGAGGGAGATTAAATACACCATTCGGTGGCCCAAGTAAAGGAGCTACACTTGAAGCTCTCGGTCTTCTTTAATCTATACAACTAGTTCGAGGGAAATAGCGATTAAGGTAATCTACTATCTCCATTAGTTTAATTACTAGTTTTGCATGATGATCTTGGGGATACTAGTGTTAGACATTAGATGTCGTTATCCGCTATAAACACTAGTATAAGGGTATAATTCCCTTCAGTGGCGTCAGAGCCTCTTGCAATGAACTAGTTTTTGCTAAGAATCGAATTAGTTCATATTGGATATGATTGATAGTTTGATAAATTGAGTTTATAAAAGTATTTTAAAAGTGTTTTAAAATTATTTAAACTCACAATTTGATATTATTGAATGGGATTCAATGAATTTCAAATTGAGAATCAAATTGATGATTAAAAGAGTTTTAAAAGACTCAATTTGATTGAATTTCAAACTAATCCATACTTGATTAAGTTGATAGTTATGTTTAAAAAGGTTTTAAACATAAAATTTGATTAATTTTGAATTGGATTCAAAGATTTTTCAAATTGATTTCAAAATTGTTCTTTGAAAAGTTTCAAAAACCTAGATTTTGATCCAAAATTGGTTTGACTAAGAGTTGTTTTTAAGTTTTGGAAAATTTTAGAAATGTTCTAAAAGGAATTTCAAAATTTTAGAAAAGTTTTAAAATTGGAAAATAGCAACTTAGAGTTGCATAAGAAAAAAAAAATTGGAAACTAGGGTTTTTTCCAAAAAACCCTAGTGTCCGACCAGGAAGCTTCCTGGCCGGCCAGAAGCTCTTGGAGATGCGTCCTCTGGACGCGTCTTGGAGACGCGTCCAGAGCAGCTACTAGGGACGCGTCTAGGAAGCGACCAGCAGCTGCGGTGGGAGCTTCCTGGACGCGTCTAGGATGCGTCCAGAGCACTCGACCAGACGCGTCTTGGAGACGCATCTGGGAGGTTCTGGTTGTCTCGGACTAGTCTGAGACACCTAGTGCTGGTCCGGTCCAGCACCAGACACGTCTAGGACGCGTCTGGTACATGGACTAGCGTCCTGGCTCCGGCCAGGACGAGACCAGGCCTTGAAAGGCCTCGGCCAGGACATGCCGGCCCTATGGGCCGTGCTATGTCCGGACCTTGTCCGAGCCCTTTTGCGGGCTTGGGCCGGGACTTGTCTAGGACTTGTCCCGGGCTTTTTCGAGGCTTTTCAGACCACGAAAAGGGACCATCATTCGAGTAAGAGTTTTTGCCAAAATTTCTTTCGATTCCAACCAAATAATTCCAAAATCAATCCGGGCCATCCAGAAGGCCAAAACGGATTTCTCTTTAAATCGATTTATGAAATCATTAAGAATCGAACCAATATTTTTTCCGAAATTGACCCGGGCTTTCAGAACCCGAAACGGAGTTTTTCTTAAAGATGATTTTAGAAATCATAAAAGATAAAACCGGAACGCACCATTAGTTGAATTCTTCGAATTTAGACTTAAGGTCCGTAATGTGACATGTGATGTCAACAAAAGTATCTCCCAAGATAATCATGCATATATAATTCTTAGCCTTGATATATTATATGAATGCATGTGATGTGAATGCGGGAAACTAGTATGACCATAGATTTATTTCTATATTCTTGTTTTAAGCACGGATGGGTGCATGCTTTGTAATTAATTTTAATTTCAAGTTTATACGATCTGCGAATCGTTAGAGTCTTGTAATTAGAGTTTAGGGTCTATGAGTCCATTGAAGAAACTCGAGGATGAAATCCAAAGGCGAGTGGGAGAAATCAATGGAGGTTCAAAGATGGCGATCTAAGACGAACCAAAAGTCGAAATAAGAAGAAAACCAGAGGAGATTAGATCTTCTAGGTTAGGGGCCATACTAGAATCCATGTCTGCTTGATTTACTTTCTCGCGCGCATTTACTTACTTATTTACGCTTTATGTCGTGGATGTTAGTTAGGCTAAATAGTTCACTATAACAAACGCCAGACTAGCGTAAAAGTCCCCAAAACGTAATCTTGAGTAATCGCCTATCTAGATTAAGACACTCCTTGTGCCCTTGTTCGAGGAAGGTGGGTCGGCCTTCGCAGAGTACCTCCTCTACCTTGGGACAATGCGGGTAGGTCTATAGAAGAGGCCTACACGTCTAAATGGTTCTACTCAACGAGATTAGCAAGAGAGTCTTGGATACTCGAGGCAAAAGGATAGATTAGTCATTCATTAATGAAATCTATCAACCAAGAGTCATAAGGTATGATCAGTGAAGTAGTTCACTCACCCGGAACGACGGAGTCAAAGAGTAGGGCCTTCGTCCGCTTTACTCCGAAGAACTGAGATCTTGGAATCACTTATTCAATCGGGGACGATTTTTATTGAATAATGTGAGAAAACTAAGTTTTTCAAAATGATAACGAGTTTTAAAACTTTGCCATTTCTTTTATGTAGTTCAAAGATGACAAAAGATATTTTCAACTTCCGCTCACTTCTCGACAAGGAGAAGCTGAATGAGCACAACTTCCTTGACTAGGAGAGGAACATGGGAATAGTTCTCAGGATGGAAGGAAAGCAACATATACTAGAAACTCCAATTCCTGTATTGGATGATAATTCGACTAAAGAAGAGATAGATGAAGAAAGGAGTGTGCGGAAAAAGGCAGAGCCTGTAACTTGCTTAATGCTAGCAACCATGGAACCGACTCTGCAAGAGCAGTTCATAGACATGGATGCTTACTCCATGATACGACAACTTCGGGAAATGTTCCAGAAACAGTCGAGATTGGAGAGGTTTGAAACCTCTAAAGCAATTATGGACATGCGCCTTGAAAAGGGAAAACCAGTTGGGCCTCATGTTCGTCAAATGATCAGGCTCATGGGCAAGCTGGCTAAACTAGGTTTCCCTTATAGCCAACAGACGACTACCGACACTATCCTTCACTCCCTCCATAGTGGTTTTAATCAGTTTAAGATGAACTACAACATGAATGGATGGGATAAAACGTGGGAGGAACTTCATTCTATGCTTCTAACAGCCGAAAAGGACGTCGCTATAGTGGAGACTAAGAAGGACGTTCTTATGGTACAAAAGGACAAAGGGTTTAAGAAAGGTGGAAAACAGAAGAAGAAAACCGCGTCAAAAGGGAAAGGCAAACGGGTTGCCAAACCTAAAGACAAAGGTCCTCCTCTTGACACCAAATGTTTCTACTGTGATGGCAAGGGTCACTGGAAAAGAAACTGCCCTAAATTCTTGGAGGACAAGAAGAATGGAACAGTGGCTTCCAATTCAGGTATAAACAGTTAACTCATCAAATACTGCAAAATTCCCAAACTTTGGTATGTGATACCTAAAATTGCCCTATCATTGTGAATGGACAGGTGCAACTGGGAACTGAGTATTTGGCTAAGGAAGACAAGATCCAAGAGAGAGCAGAAGCCTCGACTGCTAAGGATGCTGAAAGGGATCGAAGTCTACTTTAGGCACTAATCTAGATTAAGCGTTTTTCTAGTTTTTAACATCATCTCTGTACTAAGTATTATGGAGAATCAATAAAGAACTTTATTTCTAAATTGAGATGTTATTAAAAGTGCTAAATTAAACAAACTATACCTAAGGATTCTAAACTTGGTTAAACACCTACAAGATAGGTTCAAATAACCAAAAACATGAATCAACTGACAAGAAAGAAAGTCTTGAATCAGAAACATAGATTGATCGTCAAACGTACTTCTAACCTATCCATATTTGGAGTGTCCAAAAGGATTAAGATGAAGGACACGAATCAAACTCTATCCTCCAAAATCCATTAAGTCTAGACATAGCTTCCCACAAAACTACCAAAATTCCGTCTAAAGCTAGAACTTGTAAAAAGCGTTACAAAACTAGATAATATCTGACGCGATTTCTTTTGAAAGAAATTTGGGCTTATTCCACAACCAATCAAGAGAACAAAGTGTTTGTTGCTCATGATAGTATTCTTATAGTAATTAGCACACCTAGTAGCCTGGGAGAAAAGTACTAATTATTACAAGAATAAATGAGAGAAAAGTACAAGTCGATTTAATTCGATCATGAGAAAAATCATGGAGGGTCATGAAGAACAATCATGAAACTTGTACAAGACGATTAAATTCGACCAAGAGCAACAAACTGCGGCTCCTCGGAAAAGGAAAGGTTAAAGATATGATTTTGTAAACCCACCGCACAAAAGCGAATGTCATTCGCAGGAGAACTCTCAAAGCGAGGGAAAGTGTCTCTAAAGGAATATCTCAAAGTAGTTGAGAAAATTTCAAATTATTGTTCAAAAGCCCTGAAAGGTCAAAATAAAATCTTAAAGACTAAGGTTATTTCTGAAGAGATAAAAGACCTGCGCAGAAACGGAAACTGACTCTAGATTTTGGCTTCTAACAAAAATCATCGCGGAATCCATATCTCGTCAAGACATGAAGCTTGATAATTTAAGTCAACAGAAGACCTAAATTGGTTTTCCAAAATAGAAAACTGAGAAGAATGGAAACATTCATGTTTCCCGAAACTAGACAAGAAGAATAAGATTCTTCCAATCAAGTTATGTCCATAGGCATGCTTCAGAAATTTATCGACGGATTAAAAGCACACAAGAGTTAGAATCTTCGATTCAAAAAGGCAATCAAAGAAGTTTGATTCCTGAGGAATGAAGAAAATCTTGAATCACGAGTTTCAAGAAGGTAAATGGGAGAAACAAACCTTCCGGGTCCGTATGCTGAGTACATACAAAAGATTGAGTACGACATAAGATGTTGTGTAACAATGAACACACTGACTCAATAAAAGGACCACACAGAAGGATGAAATGCCATTTTGGGCATCTGAAGATCTATAAGCATAAATCAAAAGGATGATAGGATTGGAGAGACTCAGTACGCTGAGATGCTTGAGATCCGAAACAGAAAATCTAAGACTCGGAAAGTCTAAAAGAATTTCGACCCAAAACTCATGACTAAGAGCGTTGCTAAATCGGAGTTTGAAAAGACACCGATGTAGCAAACAAGCATGAGAGAGAGATGTTCGAATACATAAAATCAATCATTTTGGATATGATTAGCATTTGAATATCCAAATTCGGATTTGAAAACCGAAACACTACTTAGAAACATCCTAGAAGGTTAAAGGATAAAATAGTACAAAAGTTGAACATGTCATCGTACCAAACTTCCAGACATGGAAGGAAAGTAGGCTCAAAGTGTTTTAAGCCAGGAACTATTGCAAATACTACATAAAGAATTAAAAGCCTTAACTCTAGTAAAAGTTACTAGAAATTATCAAGGTTGAAGATAACGGTCTTCAAATTAATTGATAATTAGCAAAGTTTAAACGGATTACATCCGTAGTCAAACCAAACTGTCACCTAAGACAAAGTATGAGAGTCATACACGAGTCTAAGGCCTGAGGTATAATTTTAAACCTCGACAAGTAAAACTAAGTGGGTAAAAAGAGTTTTACGGAAGAGGCTCAGATTTACAACTCTCGTTATCAGAAATAATAAAGTTATTTCACCAGTCGTCTAAATTTGGTTTAGTGTTTAAACGACAGTCCATTGATGATAAAACATTTCGAATAGGTTTGTCAGATACGTGATCTGATGAATGAAACCCTATTAAGTGAACTTGGAATATTTATTATCAAATCCCTGGTCCAGGTCATTGCATGGACAACAATGACTCACGAAGACTAGCACGGGAGTCGATGGGATAGCGCAGTTTCATGGGCTATAGGAATAGTATATTCTATTCGACTACGTGGGTGTATAAAAGGTTTATACATTGGATAACCCTCAAATGAGAAGTACATCACTCGTGATGAACGTCAATATTTCTCATAAAGACAATTGGAGAGATTCCTCAAAACATGAGTGCTCCACTCATCTTATGAAAGGAATGTCCAACTTTGGTTCCGTCAAACGCCGCGCCGTAAAAGGAGGTTATAAAGACGGATACTGGGAAGGACATGATAGACATGAAGTTAAGTGGGAGCGCAAGAATGGATTGTGTCAACCTAATCACATTAGGTACAAAGTGTCTCAAGGCCACTTGATGAGTAGCAACTGAAAATGCGTGGCCACGCTCAAACGGATTAGGAGTTAATCGTTTGTATTTTACAGTTGTACTCGGATATCATGACAGTCTGAATGACGTGACGTATCAGATGGGATACTAAATTGACACGGGAATCGAGGCATTGCACTTGTTCTAAGTCCAAGTGGGAGTCTGAAGGAGTTGAAGGAGATGTCCTTCGACCAAGATGGCAATGTGAGCAATATGTCGGCTAGGACAATTGATGAAGAAGATCATCAAGTCCGATTGATTTAGGGGTCGTAGCGTTTAGCTAGAAACCAACTACGATCATCGAATTACGAAGTAGTTCGCGGCTAACTTCGATCGGATCCTACATCGGGTTACACATAAGAATGGGTATTTAATCGGATGATATGACTAGTGGGAGTGTGATATAACATTGGGAATGTCCCATAAACATATCTCACAGGCCTAAATAGAATTTGGGCAAAAGATAGCAAAAAGGCCCGAAATAAGAGTTTTGGGCCTAGGCCGATTCGGACACTTTTAGGGCTCGGATTGGGCTGATTTTTGGAGGGACGTTTCCTTATGTTATGAACATTAAATCTGCCAATTTTGGCTGGGTTTGAACGTCATATCCTTAGGGAATTGAGAAAATATCAACTAGTTGCTATTTTCGACTATTTCCCTAAATCTTATTCTAAAGGGTGTTTTAGGAAACCTAAAAGGAGGTGGATCCTTATTAGGGTTCTATATAAACACTCTTAGGACAGAGAATAAGGTGTGGAATTTCTCTCTAAGCTTTCTTACTCTACCACATCAAGTAGAGAGGAGAAAGTGAGCTAATTCCCAAGCTATCTTCTAGTGAAGCAAGAAGAAGGTCTTCTTATTATCAAACCACCATTGGAGTGCTAGCGAGCTTTCAAGGAGGGAGATTAAATACACCATTCGGTGTCCCAAGTAGAGGAGCTACACTTGAAGCTCTCGGTCTTCTTTAATCTATACAACTAGTTCGAGGGAAATAGCGATTAAGGTAATCTACTATCTCCATTAGTTTAATTACTAGTTTTGCATGATGATTTTGGGGATACTAGTGTTAGACATTAGATGTCGTTATCCGCTATAAACACTAGTATAAGGGTATAATTCCCTTCATGTTCTACAAGGGAAACATGTCCGCCATGGAAAATCAGACCAATAACTATGGACATCTTGGTGGAATGTAACTCCCTCACTGATATTTCATTCAAGTTTTGTAAGAGAGATTTGAATCGAGTTGCACACTTACTGGCTAACGATTCTTTTATGTCGGGAAGTAATAGATCTTGGGATGCTATACAATTTCCAAGCTACATTGTAAGCCAATTATTGGCAGAGAAATCCAACATTGTCATTGAGAATTTTATATGAATAAATTGCAGGCTATATGCCTTTTCACCCAAAAAAATATATACGACCATATATTCCGCTATTGTTAAAAAGATTTTGTTGACAATAGTGGCGTGGAGGAGATTTTCGGAGCAAAACTTTATCCGAGGCACTTCTTATGATGATGACAAGCCGAATCTAATTGATGAGGATGTGATGGTAGTGTACGAGTTATCTCATTATGATAGATGAAGAAATTGCAGGGTGTAATGATCAAATGAAGAAATTGTTATTCATATTTAATAAGAAATAATTCAATAATTGATGAGCTAACTAAAAGTCACCACCACCAACAACAACAATAAAGGCATCAGAGATGGAATTGCAAAATGGGTAAGGTAAGGGCGACTCCAATGTGGGGGGCTGGGGGCTCCCAGCCCCAATTTTAATACCGTTGGGAGCTCCCAACGGTAGTATTGGGGTGGATCCCCTATTAAAGGGGATCCACCCCATTACTACCTCCTCACATCTCCTTCTTTCTCTCAATACTACTTCTTCCATTCCTCTTGCATTATTTCTCTCTCTCTATCAATTTCTCTTCCTCCATTCTTTTTTATTTTTCCATGGATCCAAATGCCAATTTGAATAATTTAGGCTATATGGAAATGTTAAACTCCGATTTCAATTATGCCGATGAAGTTAGTTTATCGAATGATGGGGTCGAATAGAGTTTTGATTGTAATGAAACGCCAATGTCGTCGGTTTCTAGTAAGCGTTATACTAATGATGATGATAATGTGCTCGTTAATGCTTATTTACATATTGCCACCGATGCGATTATTGTAAAGAGCGGGTACTTTTTGGAACAAGATTGTCGAACACTTCAACGAGCGTACAAATCAAAATCGTGTACCAAAGGGTCTTAAATGTCGTTGGAGTGAAATTAACAAGCAATGCGCGAAGTTTTGTGGGTATTTGTCATTGTTGCAAAGGAACCCAAAAAGCGGAGAAAATGATGATGATCGGGTAATTACTCATATTACATTTTGACAACATTATGATTTATTTTTGACACATATTTGAAATTTTTAAATTTTATTTTTGCAGTTGAAATCCGCAAAAGTATTGTTTAAACAAAACGACAACAAAGAGTTTAAGTTCGAACATTGTTATAAAATTTTGAAAGACCATCCCAAATGGTAATTAAACTTATCTCAATCTTCATCACACAAAAGAAAAACTTCTTTAGACCAAGACGAAGGATCTCCCTCAACAATCCAACAAAGAACACTTGGAAGAAAAGCAAGCAAGGAGGCTAGACATAAATCTAAAAGTAGTGAAAGTTCTGCGGCGCTTGATTTTTGGAAAGAAAAAATGGAGAAACAGGATAGTAGAGATAAACTTATCAATGAAAGTATACTCCTTCAAGAGAAACAAATAGACGTCAAACATAAAGAATTAGACGTGAAAGCAAAAGAATTAGTCGTGGAAGACAAAAAATTAGACGTGCAACTAGATACCAACAAGATTCAACGGATGAAAATGGGAATAGACTTGGTGGGCAAAGATACTTCAAACATGGATCCCGAACATCTTGCTCTTCATAGGATATTAATCTCAAATTGGAAAAAGGAAAATGAAGTTTTGTTGTTTTGATTATGTATGAATTTTAGTTATTTGTTAAATCTTAATTAATATTAATTTTAATAAATTTTATTTATAATAATTGATTTTCTTTTTTAAATTTGGGAGTCCCTATTGGGAGCCCAACGTTGGAATTGAGAAAAGCCCGGGGCTCCCAAAATTGGGAGCCCGAGCCCCCACATTGGAGTTGCCCTAAGAGCACTATAACAAAAATTGGGTTTACAAGGGAACGCTGAACAAAGCAACAACCACCATTACTGAACCTTCAAGTCAAATTCAACCTCAGTTTGTTTCGGTGATAAACAATGATTCATTGGGACAGCTAGGGCTGCTACAATTATGATGAACCCAAAGAATTCGATTTCTCAAACTAAGCGTTCGATTGGGCGTCAATTTTCTGATCCTGAGCTACAAAGGAGATGACAAATTTTGATGATGAAGATCAAGTGCAGATGCAGAGACAAAATGAAGGGTTTGATTTTTCTGTTTCTACACCTGTTAAATCTAGTAAAGAACCCTAGGTTATATAATTGGTTGACGATAATTTTGCACCTGATTTAATTGTTGGAACCAATTTAAGCACTGGGAAGGAAGCCCTAATTCTCTCCCCTGGAATCATCATCATAAACATCACTTTTCTACTGCTTCTCTCTCATAATCTTGATTCTCTCTCTAAAACTAATCTTGAGGGAGACTGGGAGTGAAGGTAGAAAGAAAGCACCGATTCATGTTGCTAAAGGAGAGAAAGATGCTAATGCTGATAAAATTATAATTTGGAAGGAAATTTGATATGGCACATTGTCCCACCTGACTAGTTGTATTGAACCTCTTAGTTTTTCATACGATCTCTCTCTCTCCGGATGGTTTGTGAGCTTGCATATCTGAACTTACAGGAAATTTGATGTGGCAAACTGTGTTTCAACTTCGACTAGTCATTGTTGACACACATTTGAAAGCTTCTCTTATATATATACATATATATATATATATATATATATATGCTCCAATAGAATTTTAAGTTTTTTTTACGAAGAGTTTGATATAGAAGAAGCTAAATTGATTTGGGGTTTGTGTTCATAAAATGATGAAGGTTTGATCTTAAAGTCAACTACACAATTTCTTTCATGAGTTTTATATGATGAAATCAATTCCAAACTCAAGATTTCGTAGACACATACTCTTAGTTTATATTCTCAATTTGCAAATCGAATTAGCAAGATATGTAACTCAAGATTATATTATGCGAAGCTTGCAAATCATGTTTGCAATCTATATTTTGCAAACACAGTTTGCAGTTTACATTATACAAATACATGTTTGCAGAACAGATTGTCGCAAACACATGTTCGCAGAACAGATTGTTGCCAACACATGTTCGCAGAACAGATTGTTGCCAACACTTGTTCGCAGAACAGATTGTTGCCAACACTTGTTCGCAGAACAGATTGTTGCCAACACTTGTTCGCAGAACAGATTGTTGCGCAGAAAAACGTAAGGCAAAGAATGCCGTTTTTTTCTGGTTTTATTTTTTGAAAAAAAATATTGAAAGTGGATCTTGTTAGAAATCTAATGAAAAATCATTTCTAAATATATAATTTTTATAGAAATCCAACATCTTAAACAAAAGTTATATAGATTTGAAGTTCAAAGAAAAATAAAAGAATTTAGTTACACAAAATGATAAAAAAAAAGGTATTTTAGTCTTTGTACACTTTTTGACCTTAATAATAACTTCCAAATGTGTTTGTGTTTTTTTTACTTATTTTCTATATTATTTTGACCTATATAGTTAAAACCCCGAATACAAATCTATTTAAGCATTACCCCCAAATAAGCCCCTAGGTAGAGGGGGGGCTGCACCCCTCACCCACGCCTCTAATTAACGACTCTGTCACATGACCTTCTTTGATCTGGTGATTTATGATTGTCATTCAAGTCTATATAAACGACATAAGTTGGTCCAAAAAAGAAAACTGATCTTTACCTTATAATTATTGGCTTTCAACCTATAACACTGAACTGACTTCACCATCAGAGTGTCTTTGTAAATACCTTCCCCCATTTCCTCACCAGTGTCACGGAAGAATAGTAACTTAAATGTACAATGAAGATTTGTAGGATGATTTTTCGGAAACCAGTTTCCACTTTGGGATTAGAAGAAGGGGTTGTTGAAACGAGTCCGACAATCTTCAAAATGTTCGAACCCACCGTCGCCATGTCCTGAGACAGACAAACAACTTATCTAGCATAAGAAAACGGGAGGATGGTTGATGCACCAACTAAGACATAGACAGTTGTTGAAGGGGCTCACATGCGCACGGTGCTCGAGCATGGCGTTAACATGACTCAACATTGAAGCCTCACCCCTTGGAGGTGCGAAAGAACCATTAGAAATTCGCATGGTTGAAGTCAAGTCGAATCCAGCTGACGAGGATGTGATGGTAGTGGACGAGCTCAGGGCCGACCCTAACATTTTGGAGGCCCCAAGTGGCGTTAAAAATAGGGGCCCTATATGTTAAAACAAAATTTGTAAAAAGAACGCTTATGGTAGGAAGAGAACCCTTGACTTCTTACACATAATCAAAAACCCTAACCATTGAGCTACAACTAAAGATATGGTTTAAAATAGTTTAGAACGTTATTATTGTTTGACAAACAAACATTAAAATCCAAAATATTAGGCCCTCAGTCACGTTGGGGCCCAAAGCGGCCGCTTTGGGCCCTGGCCACCCCTGGACGAACTATCCCATTACGATAGATGAAGAAATGACGGGGTCTAGTGATTAGATAAAGAAATTGTTTTTTATATTTAGCAAGAAATAATTCAATAATTGATGAGTTAACTAAAAGTCACCACCAACAACAACAACAATAAAGGCATGAGAGATGGAATTGCAAAATGGGTAAGGTAAGAGCACTATAACCGAAGAACAAAAATTGGGGTTACAAAGGAACGCTGGACAAATTGGGGGCCCAAGGGAACGTTGGTCACATTTGAGGGGGCTAAACGGGAATTTATCCAAACAAAATTTAGAAGTACAGAATACAACAGATCTCTTCAGAGTGCGGACTGACTGCAATGGTTTCTCTACATATAGCGTTAAGCTCTCCCAAGAAAGTCAGTGTACTTTGCCCTAGAATCTGTCATTACTCTTCAAGGTAAACCATCTCCTCTTCCTCTCACTTCGTCCAGTTTTTATCCCAATGAGTTTTTCTGGCAAGGTTTTAACGAGGCAGCATTTTGCGTATCCAACATCATTCAAGATTCTATTGAGATAGTTATTTTGCGTTGTGGTCATCCAAGGAGGAGTAATATAATATAGTGGCTTCCCACAATGTATCTTATGGGTGCCTATAGCAAGCCCTGTGGAGGTGCTAGTTACTTTGATACTAAGTATTACATGTGCCAGTTGGAGAATTCATTAGCTGCCAACTCAATACTTACCCACATTCAATCTTATCTCCTCAACAGACTATATAAGCCATCAACCCACTGATGTGGCGTTAAAATGCCACATTTGGATCGCTTAACTTCGATGAGTTAGTTCTTTTCGTGTTTTAATTCTAATTATTTATAAGTTTTTCTTGGTAGGTACCTTATTTAGAGTTTGACGCTGAATTCGAAATAAATAGAGCATTTATCCCATTTTCATTTCATGTGGAAGCGACCGGAAGGAAAGAGTACCAGGGATATTTTGGTCATTTTGGTAGAAATCAGAGGTTAAATGGCAAGTGGAGTCAATGGTGAGCCCGACGGCGAAAACGAAAGTCGAATCCGAGTTTGGACGGAAGAGTTATGGAAAAAAGAATTCGCGGGTCATTTTGGTATTTTCTGGAAATTAGAATATGTACAGATAAAGTTAGGGGCACCCCTCTTTATAAGCCCAAGTCAATTGCCAAGTGAAGGGTTTGTATTTGGGGGTCCATGAGGAAAGAAAGGAAATCTGATTAAGGGGCCATCTTCTTCTCCATTCAACATATTAGGGTTTAGGAAGAAAAAAGGGGGGAGAGAGAGGAAGTAGCCGCCGAGCATAGCTTTGGCCGGTCAGCACATCTAAAGCTTGGTTTTATTGAAGAACAACAGCAGCTCCAACAAGTAGCAGCCACGGGATTGATGGGAACAACAAGTTGCCGGAGCCTTCATCACCAACTCGATTCACCAAAGGAGTAGCTCGGGTTTTCGTCGACAACAAGAGCTCGAGTCGGAACAGTAGAAGGCAGCACGGGATCTTCATCATCAATGGCGCGGCAAGGCACGGCACCAGCTCGGGACGGGACAGAGAAGTAACAGCTCGGTTACTTCAACGGGAAGCTTGGCCGGAATTCATAGATTCTGGCCGGTTATATTTCGAGTTGTTCCGGTCATAAGACATGGTGGTTGTATTTTAAGAGGAAGAAGATAGCCTGGTTGCTAAAGGGACCCTAGTTTTCACTGAGGGGACGCCTAATCTGCACTGTTAAGGGGAAATCAGAACATTGCTAAGGGGAGATCGGCAGTACCAAAACACATATTTTCCGACGATCCTAGCCTAGCGCCATCATCGAAAAAGGGGTATTTCAACTTTAACTTTTGTCTTTCTTTATTTTCTTCTCGTTTATTATGTGTTCCCATGTCTAGCTATCTTTTGCATTCAGATATTTGTGAAACATGATTTGATATGTGATGAATGACTTATGATTCGTTCAAATGTTATTTTAGTTGACTTCGTCTAATTTTATGAATTAGAAACCTCGTTCGTAATTGCTTATTGACACATAGTTTGATAGTCCGTACTTAATTTGATAGTCGCTGCTGAGTAACTTTTGATCGGTTATACTTAGTTTGACGGATTATGCTTAGGATTGTCAATGTGGGTGAAGTTAACTGATTTTTCATGCTTATAGATTGTTAGTACTAGTCACTATCAATTTTGTGGATCGAAGTATCCCTCTTACTCGATTCTTACTCGATCTCTCTCCCGAATCGCTCTCACATCCCTCACCTTTAGTTTAGTAAGTTTTATTTATTTCTTTATCTCAAACCAATCAAAAACTCAATTATCATCTTTTGTTTTTGTCTAAGTTAGTCAGTGACACCTAGACCAGTGGGCTAGACTCCCTCGATATTCGAATCACCTTCCTATCTTCGTGGATCGATCCGGTCTTACCGGGTTATTACTTGACGCCCGTATACTTGCGGGTGGAGACCTTTTAGGGTAACCTTTTAGGCCCATCACCCACCCCTTTGTAAATAGAATGAATTACTTTTACCTTTGTATCACAGAGAAGTGTTTAGGAATTACTTTGAGTAATAAAGTGGGATCTTTCATTCTTGCTAAATTAAGACTTGTTTAAGTGATAATTTGGCAACATAGTTATTGCAACATAGTTATAAAACTTACACAATAAAAATCACTTTCTTTCTCTAATGCCAGAAATTTTAGGTTTTTTCTCCTTCTTCTCGGTTCTCCTTCTTCTTCTTTTTCGGATCTTAAAGGCAGTTGAATCTTAAGCTTTAACAATTTCAGTGGCGGTATTTAAAGTACCAAGCCAAGCCAAGAACCTTTTCTACTTGGATCTCAAATCTCAGTTGCAAAAAATGGTGATTTGTAGAAGTAAAACAGTGAAGATCAGAAAACTAACGACTAACAACAAGTTGGTTCTTCGTTATTGCCGATGATTGCCTTAAATAGTGACGAGAGTAATGATGATGATGTTTATCTCGTGGGTTGCTCTTCTATTCCTGTGACGAAAGAATTGGGGGAGGAAAAAAATTAGGGTTCAGATGATAAAGAAAAACATGAGGAAAATAGTGAATATACTCTTCAGATGGGTATGGATCTTGATGGAGCCATGCAAATTGATGACTGGGAGTGAAGGTGGAAAGAAAGCACCGATTCATGTTGCTAAATGAAAGAAAGATGTTAATGCTGATAAAATTATAATTTGGAAGGAAATTTGATATGGCACATTGTCCCACTTGACTAGTTGTATTGAGCCTCTTAGTTTTTAATACGATCTCTCTCTCTCCGGATGGTTTGTGAGCTTGCATATCTGAATTTACAGGAAATTTGATGTGGCAAACTGCGTTTCAACTTCACTATTGAGACACATTTGAAAGCTTCTCTCTTGTATACATATATATATATATATATATATATATATATATCTATGTATATATATATATATATATATATATATATGTATGTATATATATATATATATATATATATATATATATATGTATGTATATATATGCTCCAATGGAATTTGAAGTTTTTGATGAAGAGTTTGATATAGAAGAAGCTAAATTGATTTGGGATTTGTGTTCATAAAATGATGAAGGTTTGGTCTTATAGTCAACTACACAATTTCTTCCATGAGTTTTATATGATGAATAATGAAATCAATTCCAAACTCAAGATTTCGTAGACATATACTCTTAATTTATATTCTCAATTTGTAAATCGAATTTGCAAGATATGTAACTCAAGATTATATTATGCGAAGCTTGCAAATCATGTTTGCAATCTATATTTTGCAAATACAGTTTGCAGTTTACATTATACAAACACATGTTTGCAGAACAGATTGTTGCCAACACTTGTTTGCAGAACAGATTGTTGCAAAACACTTGTTCGCAGAACAGATTGTTGCAAACACATGTTCGCAGAAAAAACGTAAGGCAAAGAACGTTGTTTCTTTCTGGTTTTTTTTTTGAAAAAAAATATTGAAAGTGGATCTTGTTAGAAATATAATGAAAAATCATTTCTAAATATATAATTTGTATAGAAATCCGACATCTTAAACAAAAGTATATAGATTTGAAGTTCAAAGAAAAATAAAAGAATTTAGTTACACAAAATGATAAAAAGGGTATTTTAATCTTTGTACACTTTTTGACCTTAATAATAACTCTCAAATGTGTTTGTGTTTTTTTTTACTTATTTTCTATATTATTTTGAAAATAAGCCCCTAGGTAGAGGGGGGACTGCACCCCTCACCCACGCCTCTAATTAACGACTGTCACATGACCATTTTTGATCTGGTGATTTATAATTGTCATTTAAGTCTATATAAACGACATAAGTTGGTCCTAAAAAGAAAACTGATCTTTACCTTATAATTATTGGCTTTCAGCCTATAACACTGAACTGACTTCAACATCAGAGTGTCTTTGTAAATACCCTCCCCTCATTTCCTCACTAGTGTCACGGAAGAATAGTAACTTAAATGTACAATAAAGATTTGTAGAATGATTTTCTGAAAACCAGTTTCCACTTTGGGATTAAAAGAAGGGGTTGTTGAAACGAATCCGACAATCTTCAAAATGTTCGAACCCACCGTCGCCATGTCCTGAGACAGACAAACAACTTATCTAGCATAAGAAAACAGGAGGATGGTTGATGCACCAACTAAGATATGGACAGTTGTTGAAAGGGCTCACATGCGCACGGTGCTCGAGCATGGCGTTAACATGACTCAACATTGAAGCCTCACCCCTTGGAGGTGCGAAAGAACCATTAGAAATTCGCATGGTTGAAGTCAAGTCGAATCCAGCTGACGAGGATGTGATGGTAGTGGACGAGCTCAGGGCCGACCCTAACATTTTGGAGGCCCCAAGCGGCGTTAAAAATAGGGGCCCTATATGCTAAAAAAAAATTTGTAAAAAGAACGCTTATGATAGAAGAGAACCCTTGACTTCTTACACATAATCAAAAACCCTAACCATTGAGCTACAACTAAAGATATGGTTTAAAATAGTTTAGAACGTTATTATTGTTTGACAAACAAACATTAAAATCCAAAATATTAGGCCCTCCTTCACGTTGGGGTCCAAAGCGGCCGCTTTGGCTGCTTTGGGCCCTGGCCACCCCTGGACGAACTATCCCATTACGATAGATGAAGAAATGACGGGGTCTAGTGATTAGATAAAGAAATTGTTTTTTATATTTAGCAAGAAATAATTCAATAATTGATGAGTTAACTAAAAGTCACCACCAACAACAACAACAATAAAGGCATGAGAGATGGAATTGCAAAATGAGTAAGGTAAGAGCACTATAACCGAAGAACAAAAATTGGGGTTACAAGGGAACGCTGGACAAATTGGGGGCCCAAGGGAACGTTGGTCACATTTGAGGGGGCTAAACGGGAATTTATCCAAACAAAATTTAGAAGTACAGAATACAACAGATCTCTTCAGAGTGCGGACTGACTGCAATGGTTTCTCTACATATAGCGTTAAGCTCTCCCAAGAAAGTCAGTGTACTTTGCCCTAGAATCTGTCATTACTCTTCAAGGTAAACAATTAATCGATTTCATTGATTTATTATCTGGGTTGAGTTCAAAGTTAGGTTTTTTATGCTGGTTTTGAGGAACTCTTTGTTATAAATCAGGGTTTCTAATTGTTTCAATTGAATTTCATAGAGCTCATTCTCGTCACCTAGTCATCCATGGAGAAGAAGAAGCTTCCAGCAGCAGAAACAAGAGAGAAGAGAATTCCACGAAATTGTCCACCACTTCCTTCAGCAGCACCATGGCTAGTTTTACCATGTAAGAAGAACCAAAAAAATCAAGCATTCTACAATCTCCTTGAACCTAATAAGAGAAACTGTAGAAAACAAATACCAGAGATGAGTCGAAAATCGTTTTGGCAATCTCCTTCTCATGAAGGTTGGTTAGTCATTGTCTGTAATGATCAAACTGATAAAAGTAATTCAATTTGGAAATATGGGGATTGCTTTCTTTGGAATCCATTCTCATTGGAGAATATCAAGTTGCCTAATTTGCTCAATTGGTTAGAATATGACAAGTACACTATCTCTAGTTGTATATTGACCTCACCTCCCTCTAACAATAACAATAAAACCAGCATGGTCTTCTTCTTGCTTGGTTTGAATGAAGATGAAGGTGAAGATGAAGATGATGATGAAGGTGCATCCCTCCTTGTATATTGTCGTGCCGGAGACAAACAATGGAGATCACATGAATTATTGTCTGAAAATATTAATAAACGTGAAATAGCTTATGGATCACTCCTTTGTGTGAAGGGCAAGCTATACATATTTTTCTGGAATGAATGGCATTTTGAGATTGAAATAAAGAACAAATTTGAGGCCGATGAATTCCTCTCCATTACGTTGTTTTCCACAAGTGAACCCTTTTTATCAATTGGAAGACTTTGTCCTTCCAGACTGATTTATGTGGTTTCTTCTAATGAACTCTTTCGGGTTACTATATTCTACAATTCAAGAGAGCACTTCCTTCCAGAAGGGAAATCAGTTATCACAATAGAAATATTACAATTGGATTTCTCTTTAATGCATTGGAAGAATGTAACAAGTTTAGGGAATCATGTACTCTTTTTGGGGCATACCACCACGACTTCTTGCTCAGCAGCCGAGTTGAGTCTTAAAAGAGGTTGTGTATATTACACGCTCAACGGAGACCCCAGCCTGTATAAATATGACATAGAAGGGCCAAGTACTTCAGTTTGTTTGCCGTTTCTGAATCTACCAATGCCATGTTTATCATCGGAGTGGGTGATGATGCCTCCAACTTTGAGGTAACTTTGAATACAAACTCATACTCAGTAGTACATATAAGTCTTGCTTTTGTTTTTATTTTTTTTATAGTAGACACTGAAACCAACATTCTTTGTGCTTTAAATTTTAGGGCTTGTGAAGGAAGAAGAGAAAATATATTCATGAAAGACAACGAGGCGGAAGATAACATTACAAATGGAGAGGACAAGAAAATCAATACAAATGATGATGAGAACGAGGTTAGTGGACAGGATAAAGACCGAGAAGGACTTGAAAATGCAAACCCATTAGGTATTCTCAACAGGGACACCTTGGTGCTGCTAGCAAGTTATCTTCCTCCAGTGGATTACATACATTTTCGTGCCGTACATAGAGAGAATCGATCGGTGCTACCTGCAACAATCAGGAATACTTTTGGAAAAACCGATACCAAAATCACATCTTTATCTCCGTTGATGGTTTTCTCTGAAGGTAATATCTACAATTTTGTAGACCCGATGCATAATAATGAGAAATACACAATGGATAGTCACGACATTATATTAGGTGCAACTATTCGTTTCTCAAAGGATGGGTGGTTACTAATGACAAAAGGCAAGGATGGCATATTTTTTTACAATCCAGTTACAAGAATGGCAATCCAACTTCCGCCCTTACCATTCGATTTCAACAATATGTCCACTGGCCTCTCATTCTCATCCTCACCTACTTCATCAGATTGTGAAGTTATTGGCATCACTCAATTTATAGATGAAGAAGATTACGAAGAAAAAGTTTTTGTTATTTTCACTCGAAGGGGAAAGAATACTTGGTGGTCGGGTAACTACCCAAAGTCGGATATATTCAGGTATTGTTTTGATAATCCAGTTTTCTGCAACGGAGCTTTTTATTTCCTAGATTATAACGGAACTATGGGTGTTTTTAAGACTAATAGTTGCTTGTTGAAGGAAGTTCTTGCGGATCCTCGATGGCAATTCGATGATAGCTACAAAAAGTTCTTGGTTGAGTATAAAGGGAAGCTTTTATTAGTAGATTTAGGGCATCTTGGACTGTCAATTCGGGTTTTTGAATTGGATTTTACGAGTTTAACGTGGGGTAAAGTTGAAAGTTTGGGAAAGGATATGATGTTCATTAGCAATACTTGTTGTCTACTAAGAGTTGCTCCCAATAGTAGGATGGAGAACAAAATCTACTTCCCTAGATTACATGGCGAAGATATTCTATGCTATTCTCTTGATACGGGTAAGTGTCAACCGGTTGGAAGTCAAAGTTGTACTAAGGGTTTTTACGACACATACGAGCCGTTCAACTGCAGTTGGCTTGAACCGACCTACACGCAAAGCCCAACAGTTCAAGAGCTTGACTGGTTTCATGTAATTTGAAACCAATACTAGAGTTAGAAAAGGTGTGTATTTTTCTCATAATTATAAATATTTATTTGTTATTAATATTAGTTTTGAAATATCATAAGATTCTTGATATGTTGAAATTTATTTATTTTTAAGGCAGAATTCCACTAAATTGAATTAAAAAAGAAACCACACTTGTCATTCATTTCTTGATTTCAGCAGCCATGTCCATAAAGGCTTTCGCGTCGTTGCATTTTTCACACCAGAAGCTTGTTGACATTCTCACTTGCATAGCGATCGATCTCACTCAACCATTGCTTCACAATGTCGAAGCTATCTTGGTCTGTCGCATCATACAGTATACACAATTATAATTCCATGTGCTCCGCGGTAGTAGCTGCTAGTAATTGTACTGAAACGCTCTTGCCCGGCAGTGTCCCCAATTTGAAGCTGAATGGTCTTGCCATCCTGCTCCAAAGTGCGATTTTAAAGTCAACACCAATAGTCCTGTTGTAACCTCCAGATAAAAATCATCAGCAAATCTTAGAAGCAGCCATGATTTTCCAACACCAGTCTCCGATGAGCAAAAGCCTGAATAGATAGTCAGTCTGAATATTGGAATCATGATCTTTGACAGGTAGAAACTAGAATAACTTAATGTTAGATCGCCGGATCCCTCTAGTTTCTGGTAGGAAATTAACCTAGGTAACCGATCTTCCGGCGAAAAATAGAGAACCAGTAGAGAGACGTGCGTGCGGGAGATGAGTTCTAGAGAGACAAAAACTTAGTCGGACCAAGTCAAAATGCAATGGGGTTGGGTTTGTTGCTTATACAATTTCCCTTGATTAAGTTGGTCACTTTTTAACTTTGAAGCACGAAATTTATATAGGCGCTAAGGGTTTTTACCGACACCCACACACAATCCGTAGTGATACTATTTGGTAAAATTGACTAAGCCTAAGTCAATTGGTAAACTCACTTACTATAATAAAAACAATACTGCTGGAAAGCGAAGTTACAAGATGTTTCCGTATGACCTGTTTGTCAAGCTTTATAACAAGGACAAAGCAGAACTCTACCCATGCGGCCTGACAAACTGTGGTAATAGCTGCTATGCTAACGCTGTGCTTCAATGCTTGGCATTTACTCGGCCTCTTACTCTTATTTTCTCCAAGGACTTCATTCTAAAGCATGCCGTAGAGAAAAATGGTGCTTTACTTGTGAGTTGCAGAATCTTGTTCGGAAGGCAAAGGAAGGAAGGATGGAGCTTTCTCCAGTTGCAATTCTCTCCCAGTTAAACAGCATTTGGAGTATTCTTGGTAATGGGAGGGAAGAAGATGCCCATGAGTTCTTAAGGTATGCTATCGATAAAATGCAATATGATTGCCTTAAGGAAGCAGGTACAAATACAGGCCCAATAGCAGAAGAAACAACTCTTATAGGCCTGATATTTGGGGGTTATCTTCGATCGGAAATAAAGTGTATGAAGTGCCGAGGGAAGTCTGAGAAACATGAGCGCATGATGGATCTTAATGTTGAGATAGAGGGGGATATTGCAACTCTTAGGGGTGAACATCGGTTGGATAACCGACTTTTTCGGCCAATCCAAAGTCCAAACCGAAGGGTTCGGTTTTTTTAAATCTAAATCCGAACCAATCCATTCATGGTTTGGTTCGGTTACCGATCCAAACCACTCGGTTTTGCCATTTTAACATCCGAACCAATCCGGAATACTATTGGATCGGTATCCAAACCGTTGAAATCTGTTTGGATCGGTCGGTTTGGATACTAAATGAACACCCCTTATTGACTATAAACTCCAACTCTAGAAGATGCACTTGAGAAATTTACAGCCACCGAAATCTTGGATGAACAAAATAAGTACCATTGCAGCATATGTAACTCTTATGAGAAAGCCAAAAAGAAGTTGACTGTGTTCGAGGCTCCTAACGTCCTTACAATCGTTTAAAGCGCTTTCAGTCTGGTAAATTTGGGAAGCTTCATAAATCAGTTCGCTTTCCAGAAGTCCTGGACTTGGCTCCATATATGAGCGGGAGTGATGACAACTCGCCTGTATATAGTCTGTATGCAGTGGTAGTTCACTTGGATATCATGAATGCCGCATTTTTTGGACATTATGTGTGTTATGTCAAGAATAGCCAGGGGAAGTGGTTCAAGATTGATGACAGTACGGTAAAACCCGTGGAATGTGATAGAGTCTTGTCAAAAGGGGCATACATGCTCCTTTATGCAAGGTGCTCGCCTAGGGCTCTAGGCTTGATCCGAAGTGCAATGCTATCTCACGAGAGCAAGAGTAAACCACTAGACTTTTTCGAATCAGTGCCTTCTAGTAATGGTGGAAATAATGCCTTGTCAATAGCAAGACCACCAAGATCTGTAATTTCAAGTGCTCTCCCTTCTATTGCTCATTGTAATCAGGAAGACTGTAGAAAAAAAAAAGACAGGCCAGCTATTTTTGAGGGTATCCAATCATTTGACAGAAGATACTACCGTATAATGAGCCAGCAAATTCCAAGAGGAGAAGATTCATCTTCGTTAAGTGATAGCTATTCTCTCTTCAGCTGCTCTGACGAAGGCTCATGTAGTACTGAAAGCACCAGGGAGTCGATAACAGCAGATGAATTCTTGTCTGATTATATATTTGGCAACACAGTTTGTAGTTTGAATGGCCCATTAAGGGTTTCGGATGAATCAAATAGTTCTTCACCATTATTATATACTTATTTACCTTTTACAATTAATATCAAGAGAAATTCAAATTGTATTCTATGTCTCTCTCTCTCTCTGACTCTCGGTTTCTCTTCTCTCCCTCTCTCTCTCACTCACTCTCTCGGTTCCTCCTTAATATCAAGAGGGTATTCCCTCTTCACATGGTATCCGAGCAGGTTCATCAATCCTGTTTCATCGTTGTTTTAACTATTGTTTTCCCTATGTAATCATCATTTGTTCATAAACAAATCTTGAACAAGTTATAGGAACCAGATCAGCTTTCCCCACTTACTCCATCTTGCTTCATTTTTTATGTGGCTAAAATTCATCTTGAACATTTTTCATGGTAGGACAATTTTTTTTTAATCATTAATCTTATTCATTCTCAATGCTCCAACGTTAGGTGTTTTTCACTGCTATGATCGACCGGTTATGGTTTTCCGTTTCGGGATATCTCCAGAACTCAAATACATCTTAGTTATTGTCTGGATCATCAAATGTGTTAATCCGTCATGTTTGTGTCTCCTCTGATCTTTCCAACATTTTTTTTTTTCTTCTAGTTATCATGGTTCCTTTTCTTTGCGGATGATCTTCAACTTTGTTTTCTTCTTTCTCCACATCTATCTCTATCATGGATCCATATTTTCCTTATTCTTTTCCTTTAACAGTTCTCCTTGTGTTAAGATCATCCTCTGGATGATCATATAATTTTTATATGAGTGGTTTGTCATCTCCATCAAATATCATATATTCCTTTTCAGTAGCCTCAAGCAATAGTCGAGCCTGTTTGTGACAAACGGCTAGAATATCCCGGTCCTTTGGACAACGTTTATCACATAATCGTTGAGCAAATCCATCTGTCCCATTATATGGCTTATCGTATTTCACTGTTAAGTACGATTATATTTTACTTCTGTGCTTCATCAATATTTTTTGGTTGTGTTAATTTCTGTTTCCCTTTGGCTAATTCTAATTCTTAAGATTTAGGCACAAGAAGTCACGAGTCCAATCATGATAGTGATAGTTTCTATGAAAATAGAATGGCCGTTGTCTCTTCTACATCACCACATTAGCCTATACAATGCTATTGTTGCAGTTTTTGCCATATTTTAGCTTCAAGCTAGTGTACTCTCTCCACCTTTCTCAAGTTTGTCTTTGAAATCATTGCATCCTTGTATCGGGTACGAGTGAATGGAATTCTTGAACAGTCCAAAGAACGCATTTCCAAATGCTTCATGGGGTACTCAATCCTGATGATTAATTTCAAGAAATCCTACCACCTCCTACTTCTAAGTTATCACACACAACTGTCTCTTCTTCAATATATTGAGATGACTCAATAATCTCCCAACCTATTTTTATCAATGCCCATATCGAGTAATTATTGGTTTATTTTTCAAGTCTTCAACCATTCTGGTAATTTTTTAGTTGTGTTTTTTCTTTGTTGTTTGAGTTATTTCTTTTTGGGTTTTTTGAACTTACCCCCTCAATACTTATTAGTAATTGAGTTTACCCCCTTCAGTAAATAGTAATTGAGCTTACCCCCTTGAGTTTAGAATTTTTGGCAAAACTAATGAGGACATGTTTGGCATGGGATAACAAAATCATAAATTAAATAATGTACAAACAAAATCCATCTTTGCTAATCATATTACCGGCGAAATAAAACAATGAAGTAAGGTGAAATAACTACGAGTGATCATATTGAAGGATAATTCCTCTTGGTAGTCACATTTACTTCACGTACGCCAAACACAATTTCTGTGTCTTTGTCAAAAATAGTAAATCTAAGGGGGCAAGCTCAATTACCCATTATTGAGGGGGGTAAACTCAATTAGCAATTAGTGATGAGGGGGTAAGCTCAAAAAACCCTTTCTTTTCTGACCTCCTATTTTGCGATCAGCTTCCTTCTTGGCCCCTAATTTTTCAGAAATTCAAATTTGACCCCCTATTTTCAAGTAAATGTCATGACTACCCTTCCTAATTTCAAAATAAAATTTCACCTCATCTATTTTCAAGTAAATGCCATAACTACCCGGATTTTTTTTTAATAGTTTTATTTTGAAATTAGGAAGGGTAGTTATGGCATTTACTTGAAAATAGGGGGCCAAGAAGGACACTAGTCACAAAGTAGGAGGCCAAAAAAGAAATAACTCTTCTTATCCGAAATTCAGAATTGGACCATTCACAACATTAATAGATGTTTATCTACTTTTGAGAGTGTTGAATCGTGTACTCATGATATTGTTCCTCCTTTCTTGAACTATAGATCATCCGCTGGCAATCATTGTCGTGAAGCTAATGAAGTTCGATTCTACATTCTAAATTCTGGTGGTCAATCTTCTGAAGTACTACACTTCGTACCTATTTCTCTTCCACGTGATGTTCAATCCTTTGTTTCCCAATCACAATATTGATTACTTCTCTCCTTGGTTTAAATGAATTATTCTATCTTGAGAGCAAACGGTTTTTTCTCTCTACACTTATTTCACTCATCTTGAATCACTTCAATATGATATGCCATCATTCAATGTCCGAATCGCGAATGACCAATGAAGTTCTTGAAGGAGTTGAAGGAGATGTCCTTCGACCAAGATGGAAATGCGAGCAACATGTCGACTAGGACAATTGATGAAGAAGATCATCAAGTCCGATTGATTTAGGGGTCGTAGTGTTTAGCTAGAAACCAACTACGATCGTCGAATTACGAAGTAATTCGCGGCTAACTTCGATCGGATCCTACATCCGGTTACACATAAGAATTGGTATTTAATCGGATGATATGACTAGTGGGAGTGTGATATAACGTTGGGAATGTCCCATAAACATATCTCACAGGCCTAAATAGAATTTGGGCAAAAGATAGCAAAAAGGCCCGAAATAAGGGTTTTGGGCCTAGGCCGGTTCGGGTACTTCCGGGACTCGGATTGGGCTGAATTTTGGAGAGTGAGTTGCTGACATACCCAGTAGTATGTACGAAAAATTTTGTGGTGTTTGGACACCTCCTCCTTAGGGAATTGAGAAAATATCATTAATTGCTATTTTCGACTATTTCCCTAAATCTTATTCTAAAGGGTGTTTTAGGAAACCTTTGAGGAGGTGTATTCTCATTAGGGTTCTATATAAACACTCTTAGGGCAGAGAATAAGGTGTGAAATTTCTCTCTAAGCTTTCTTACTCTACCACATCAAGTAGAGAGGAGAAAGTGAGCTAATTCCCAAGCTATCTTCTAGTTAAGCAAGAAGAAGATCTTCTTATTATCAAACCACCATTGGAATGCTAGCGATATTTCAAGGAGGGAGATTAAATACACCGTTCGGTGTCCCAAGTAAAGGAGCTACGTTTGAAGCTCTTGGTCTTCTTTAATCTATTCGACTAGCTCGAGGGAAATAGCGATTAAGGTAATCTACTATCTTCCTATTAGTTAATTAGTAGTTTTGCATGATGATCTTGGGGATACTAGACATTAGATTTCGTTATCCGCTATAAACACTAGTATAAGGGTATAATACCCTACAGTTCTTTCATGGTATTCCTGGTCGCTTCTCAGTTCTCAATGATTCTTAGTCTCTTCCTTTCAGTGGAACATTCTCAGTTCTCAATAATCATTACACCATCAAATTTGTTCCTGACTTTTGGAAGTTTCAATTCACCTTCTGAAAAGTTTAAGAGTGCAAGCATTTCTTCTTTTCGGTGTCGGTTGGCAATCGAAAGTATAAGTACTTTTGCTTTGAAAAAATAAAAAAAATTCGAAAGTATTTTTGAGAAAAACGTTACTTATAAGTAAAAAAGTCAAAAAGTTAGTTTGGTAATCCAATTTACGGTACGATGGTGGTGGAGGTGTATGGTAGTGGTGTTGGTGATGGTGGTGGTAATACGAAGATGGTGGTTAAGGTGTGGTAGTTGTGGTGGTGGTGGTTGATGGGCCTAAATAGTTTCCTAAATAGGTCTCCACCCGCAAGTATACGGGCGTCAAGTAATAACCCGGTAAGACCGGGATCGATCCTGAAGGATAGGGGGTAATTCGAATACCGAAAGAGTCTAACCCACCGGTTTAAGTGTCAGTCACTAACTCAGACTAAAAACAAAAAGATAATAAGTTGGGTTTTTGGATTGATTTCAAATAAATAAACAAATAAGACTAACTAAACTAAAGGTGAGAGATTCGGGAAGAGTCGAGCAAGAATCGAATGAGAGGGATACTTCGATCCACAAAGTCGATAGTGACTATTACTAATAATCAATAAGCATGAAAAGTTAGTTAACTTCACCCATTTACTTGGATTGGTCAACGAACTCTTTGTATAACTCAGATTCTAGTCCTTGAACGGTCTAAAAACCCAGAAGATTTCATCATTAAAACTCATTTGTCACATCAAAACATGTATCACGAGTATCCGAATACAAAAGTTAGCTAGACATGGCGATACAAATAATAAATGGGAAGAAAATAAAGAAAGACACGAGTTAAGATGAGAATCTCCCTATTCCGATGAGGCGCGAGACTAAGATCGACGGGAAATATATGTGTTGAAGTGCTGTCGATCTCCCTGTAACAGAATGCAGGGGTCCTCTTAACAGTGTATAATAGGTGTCCTGCCAGCAGAACTTGACCTCCCCTTAACGACAGTGTCTTCTTCTTCCACTAAAACAATCCACCATTAAAGCTATAACTAAGCTTTCTCTCTCTAGACTTTTGGCAACCAAACCTCAATCAAGCAACAAGAAAATCAAGACAAGAGACAAACCACTAAAACCCCTAAGATATTTCCGGCAAAATAGTGTCTCAATAACTCTACATAGAACCGGCCAAAGAAAGAAGATTCCGGCCAAGAAAAAGATGGATTCCGGCCGGAACTTGCTGTCCCGGGTTGTGCGTGTTGCTGCAGCTTCTTCAAGTCCCGAGCCTCTGTAGTCGCGTCCCTTTCAATCCCGATTAAGTCCCGTGCCTTGCTCCTTCAATGACAAACCGAGCTGCTGTCCAACCGAGCTCTATCAATGGAGTCTCAATCTCCTGTTGTTCATGGAGCTGCTGTGAAAGCAGCTCTCTCTGTCCCGTGTCGCTGCTGTTCAAGAGAAGCTGCTGCCGTCCCTTCTCGTGCCGGCCAAAGCTTTGGCCGGTTTAGCTTTCCGGCCGAACTTTGGCCGGAATGGTTCACCCCCTTTTCTCTCTCTCTCCAACTCTCCAAAACCCTAATACTCCCTGGAGAAGAAGCCCTCTTTTTCTTTTAATCAAAACCCTTAGTCAATCTTTGACTTGACTAGTCTTGGGCCACCTTCATTAGACTACTTGACTTGTGAACCCATGAGGTGCTCATAAAATTTCTCATTGGTCTTCTTTGGTCTTCTTCTTTGGACTCTTGGGCTATTATTTTGATTCTCACTTAGAAACGAAGGAGTGCCTTCAGCATATATTTCTACACATCTAATTTTCAAAAAAAAAAAAACTTAAATGTCCCTCGACTTCTTTCTATCATAACTTCTCCGTCCAAACTCCGATTCAACTTCCGTCTTCGCCGCCGGATTCGCCATCGACTCCACTTGCCACTTAACCTCTGATCTCTGCCAAAATTACCAAAATACCCCTGGTCTCTCTTTCTTTCCGGTTTCTTCCACATGAGATAAAATGTGATAAATGTTCCGTTTTATTCCGAATGAAGCGTCAAACTCCAAATAAGGTACCTACCAAGAAAAACTTATAAATAATTAGAAATAAAACACGAAAAGAACTAACTTTTCGAAGTTAAGCGATCCAAATGTGGCATTTTAACGCCACATCAAACATCCCCAAACTTAGAATTTGCTAGTCCTCGAGCAAACAAACTTAAAGTAAAATCCTAACTCACTTTCGGAGGAATCCCGATTGCATTTAGCATATGCAACAAGCCGTTAAACCCCTAGGTTACCCCTAGTGGACGAGTGTCGTCTCGTGAGGGTTTCCAGAGAATATACCCACAAAATTCAAGATTTCAAAGACATAAAAGAGTTCAACATCGATGTAAATAAGATAACGACAACCAATGACACACTCAAGCATGCTAAACAAGCGAATCAGAATCGATAAACGCATATAAATGTTAAAAGTCTCCTCACTAGTAGTTTCATCCTAAAATGTAAGTGTCCAACCATAATGAGCATCATCTAAGTCCAAAGTTACAAAACCTCGATTCCTATCTTAGTACATTTCGCCTCGACTTTAGCCTCACGGTCATACACTCAAAAACATGAAATCACTCAAAAATAGATAATACGGTTCACTCTAATGTGTGAGCATGGAATAAAGAGAAACTCAACACATACAAAACAAACGAGGATAACAAGTTTTAGAATGAAATGATCTCTAAAGAATGGAAATAACCACTAAAATGGAATGGGGAAGTTCACTCACCCTTCTCACCCACTATACCCTCTAACAATGCTTCCTAAAGGTCAACGGATACAAGTAATGAAATGGAAGTGATGACAACCCGAGAATGTCGACGTCTTCAATAAAAAGAACGCTCAAACAACTACTAAATTTAGCTTTTGCTTTGAACACTTTATTATTCACAACACAAACAAAATAACAAGTAAACTCAATCTTTTTTTTTCACTTTTTTTTTCTTTTTTTTTTCTTTTTTTTTTCTTTTTTTTTTTCATAACAAAACAAGAACACTAACACTTGTATTCTCAACAAACAACTTTTTCTTCATTCTCACTTTGTTTCACATTCTTCTTTCTATACTTTCCAAGTCTTCATTCTCGGGAGTAGTATGTGAATGGGTGGTGGAGTATCCGTTTCCCTAAAGTTGACACTATTGTCGGGTTTCATTACCCGACCCCACTGTCTATCGCTGTCTCATTGGTCGATTATTGTATCTAACGGTGACTCGCCCGAATATCGCTTATTCCGTTAACAACCTTAAAGTTTATGCAATCTCCAGATCAAATTCACCTCGAGGCAGCTCATCGCATACTTCGCTACCTCAAGGGCTCTCTGAAAAAGACATTTTTTTTGTCTGCTTCAACTTCTACGCATCTCTCTGGCTATTGTAATTTCGAATGGTTGATTGTCCTACTACTAGGAGATCCACCTCCGGATATTTCACTATGCTAAGTTCAAGTCATTTGTCTTGGAAATCCAAGAAACAACCCGCAGTTGTCAAATCATCAGCCGAAGCCGAGTATCGTGCACTTGCTACTGCTACTTGTGCACTTCTGTGGCTCCAGTATCTATTCAAGGATTTAGGTTTTTTATCATTCTTCTACAATGACTGTTCATTGTGATAATAAGGCAGCACTTCACATTGCTGAGAATCCAATTCTTCATGAAAGAACGAAGCACATCGAGATCGAGTGATATTTTTTTCGTGAAAAATTGAAAGATAGCATCATTGAAACAAAGTTTACACCAACGACTGAACTACTTGCAGACATATTTACTAAACCATTGGGTGCAGATCAGTTTCAGAAGCTCATTGGCAAGTTGGGCATTATTTCCATCAACGCTCCAACTTGAGGGGGAGTATTAGGATCCATAGAGGACTTATACCCGACCCCACTCGGTCACAAGAAGACCCGACTGAATTGGTCAATGTAGTTAGTTGGGATTAGTTAAGCTTTTAGATTTGAAATAGATTTACTTGTAATCCTATATATACTTGTATTTACCTTTTACAATTAATATCAAGAGAAATTCAAACTATATTCCACATCTCTCTCAGACTCTCGGTTTCTCTTATCTCTTTCTCTCTCTCTCTCGATTCCTCCGTAATATCAGTAGGGTATTCCCTCTTCACAATTATCATCTTCTTCTTTCGCGGACTCACCCGAAACAAGTTGGACGTGGAGCGTAGCACAAGATGAAGAGGTTAGAGATCGGCGAGAGAAGGGGAATCATTCCATTTTATACTCTGACGGAATAAGTGATCGATGTAAAAAGTTAAACCCAGTGGCATGGCCGAGATTTTCGGGGCCGGTGCGAATTTTTTTTCAAGCCCTTCTTATGATGTGAGAATTAAAAACAATACACGTGATATAGTAGATGAATATTTAAATAATTTGACTGTGGTATTTTTTCATAAAATATCATTGAATAAATATGTTTATGTAATAAAATACTACTATCACAATGAACTCTGCTTAGAAACACTTGAAATGAACTCTGCATCGGCTGCAGCTGAAGGAACTGATCTACCACAACAAGGTAAAGATTTTTTTTTTTCCATAAATGGTTTAGCAGATAAAACAATTATGTTATCGCTAAGCATTATATTGCATCTTGTTGTAACAATTTGAAAGTAAGTTCAATCATTCTTGGTTTATCTTTGACTTGGTTGCCCCAAAATTTCCTCATTCTTTTAATTCACTATTGTGTTTGTATTCTCTTGTAGAGATTATCGACTTTATTGACCATTTTTGTTGATCCCTGTTCATAGTTTACCTGAATTACACTTATTTTTAAGCTTACACAGTATTCTGAAATCTGAATCTATATGAACTTATCTTGTCCTCAAAAATCCTGTGGGAGATTTGATAATGTAATAGATGTAGTTAGACTCCCATGTAAACTATACCTTTTGAGAATTCGCTCGGGGAAATCGTAATTATATCTATCTACTTCTCTACGATATCAAAGTAATTTTCTTTTTTGGACTTTAGACTATCTTCCACTTTGAACGTTATATCATTCAAATGGATTCTCTGTTTATACTAATTCTTCATTCTCTTTTTTTTTAACTTTTCTGGAATATAGAAGTCAATGCTGGAAATATTTCATTTGCTGAAGTTCCACTGCCCGAAGGGTTGCCAAAGAACGGCTCAGAGTGGGTGGAGTTGTTTGTTAGTGAAATGTCAAGTTCATCTACAATGGATGATGCGAGAGGTCGTGCCTCAAGGATTTTGGAGGTTCTGGAGAAGTCCATTCATGCAAATGCTAGTGCTCAAGCAGCTGAAAACTTTCAAAAGGTTCGCAGCTTATTATGTTAGTGTTTATCTATTTTATGTTCTCTGTATGGTTTGTTATGATTGTCGAAGGGTTTTTGCACTTACACAGTTTGTTCTATTCTAGGAAAACATGATGTTGAAGCAAAAATTGGAAGCAGTGGTGAACGATAACAATCTCCTCAAGCGAACCGTGTCTATCCAGCATGAACGTCAGAAGGCATATGATGGTATATGCCTCAACAGGTGCAGCAATTGAAACAACTTGTTGATCAATACCGTGAGGAACTGAGCAAACTGGAGGTAATCTCTCTCTGTCTTTCTTATGTGTATATATTGATGAGACATGAAAATGTCCCATCTGAATCTCTTAACTCGGGTTAGTTAGTTCATTTCGAGCAGTTACTCTCATGAATTACTTGTTTCTCTTGTCCAGGTGTCTTCTATAGAATTGAGCGCGAAAAAACGGTTAAAATCGGGAGATTGACACATTAGGGGCATTTCGGTAATTTAGTGCTAATGATGCTCTGGTAGTTTGGTCTATTTTGATACTCGGAAGAAACTAGAACTCAAGATGAACTCGTGGGCGAAAACGAAAGTGAAATCGGAATCTAGACGAGGGTATTATGTGAAGTCAAAGTCAGGTCTACATTTGATCTATTTGGGCACGGTTCGGGCATGCGGGATAGCGGGTGACACGTGTTCTCGTGTGGAAGTCGTCATATCTTATTCCTGTATTTGCGCTGAGCATCAAAATGGACCTTCGGAGTATGATTTAGTGCATCCGGAAGCAGCTTAATTCGGTTGTCCAGACCCCATGTTTTGATCTTCACTGTTATCTTCCGCGTATCCAAGATCCGACGTCTTCTGAGCATCTGGCCTTTGTGATGTTCCCGCGTTACCCGTAGTAACATATTTCCGTGCTCCATCTACCGAGATCCAACCAGATTCACTTGTACTCAAAACATTTAACTCTCCTGCACGTGGTTCCATCCGACTGCCTATTGCAAGGTTTTAAATAGAGCCGTGAAGCACCAAATCATCCCCTACAATAGCCAGCAATTAACTAACCCGTCTACATTTGTGGGAAATCAAACATTATCTATACTTTACTGGTTTATCTCTTTCTTTCCCTAATAAAACTGAAACTAAAGAGAAAGAAATCTCTCAAGAAATATAGAGAGAGACCGAGAAAGGAATGGAGAGCTGGAAATCGATGGAGAGATTAATTTGGAAATTGAAGATTTGAGGGAAAGAAGGAAAGAAGATAAGTGAGATATCTAGAGATATTTGTAGATTTTGGATTTTCAAATATAGAGAAAGTGGGATTCGGCTTCCATAGAGATGATTTAGTTATTTCCGAGAGAATAGAGAGAAGGATATTGAGCCGAGATTGTATGAAGATGATATTGAAGATTGATTGGCTGGAAATGGAGACTGTGAGTTGGAGATACATGAACTTCTTCTACTTCTATGTACAAGATCGAATTGAGAATAGAAAGAGAAGGATTCGGTTAGATTGCTGATCATATTTCTAGAGAGAGAGGGCCGGCTAGATTGATATTTTTTATGCTTCACTCGACTGGAACATAGCTGGAGATTTGAAAACAAAGATAGAAGATTGATTTTCTCCCATTAACAGAAACTTTTAGAGAGATTTGATGGTGTTAATCTTAGAGAAAGAAATCAGAGACTGAATTGGATTGGATTTTACTCTTCTTAGACTTCTATAAAACAGGGAGGACATCTCTAATCATAGGCATCTCGGATTGGGGGTCAAATCATCCTCTCTCGAGCTCACCAAACCAGAGAAATACAAGAGAGAGAGAGAGAGAGAGAGAGAGAAGTTAGAGACCATTATTTCTTCATCATCTATTGTCATCTTCTTTTTTCTGTATTTTTTTTTAGTGAGAGAAAGAAACAGAGAGAAAGGAATCAGAGAAAGAAACAGGAAAGAGAGAGAGAGAGAGAGAAATTTGTAGAGAAACAGAATCATTTTCTAATGTCTAAATCTATTATAATCTTCTTCTCTTTTTCTGTAATTTAGTGGCTTTAGTTGATTTGAATTGAAATAAAACAGAGAGAAGAAAAGAAGTGGAGAAGAAGACCACGTTTGGGTCAATAATCTCTCTGGAAAATAATTTTCCCAGAGAGAAAATATTTCCGAGAAGATGAGAAAACTATTTTCCTTAAGGGTGCGTTTGGCTTCCTGACAGGAAAATCAGAAGGAAACCATTTCCAGGAAATCAGCAAGAAAAGTTTTGTTCTTCTTCCATATTCTCTCTTACTTTCCGTATTTATTTTAATCTCATATTATGAATAGCTAACTCTCTCCATCTAGGGTTTTAGGATGAAACTCATACTTGAACCTTTAGAGACATATTTTTATTTTGTTAATTCTCTTGATTGTGATTCAAAATTGAAATTGTTTTAATTTGTAGAACTGATTTTCTTTTCATTGTTTATACTTTAAAATTTGATATATCATGCTTAGATTAGATTCTTTGATGATATATGCTTATTGATTGATAAACAATAGTTTAGAGATTTGTTTTTCGAAATAAACAATTACATTGTTATAGATTATTGGGTTTAAACGAAAACATCTTCCGGAATTAAGATAGTTCATTATCTGAAATTCCGAGTTATAAAGAAAGAGGATTGATTAGATAACTATTTGTTTTAAAGGTTATTTTATGTAGTAGATTCCGAAACCCCTAGACTTCTCCCTCATTTGAGTTTATTTTTTTATTTTCGTTATTTTATTTAAATATTTTTATCACCAAAACCAAAATCAAAACAAAAACCGTCTTACTTCCAAGTCTTAGAATAGGTTTCACTTAGTCTCTGAGGAACGAACCTGACTTACCGGAATTATCACTTGACGCCCGTATACTTGCGGGTGGTGACCTATTTAGGAAACTTTCTAGGCCCACCATATATATATATATATATATATATATATATATACAACATACACAAACGTACATGCATAAACTTATGTGGTGATCATATAAAAATGCGTAAATAACTGATAATTTTAACTTGCAACCAAATATTGTCTAGTTTCTGTGGGGTGATTGTATATGGATGAGTTCCTTATAAGAAGTCATTCTTATGGTTAATAGGGTTTATTACAAATAAAATAATAACAATTCGCATGGGAATTATGTTTAACTCTCACATTCAATCTTGAGCAAAATCTATTTAAGCTCTTTATATATACGGAGAGAGACAGCTCTACTTAAACGACTCGTAAACCCCTGATAGTTGATATTATAAAACCGGAACCAGAACTTTAAGTAGTCGTGGAAGTCACTTCTCAGTTTGTGAGTGGGCGGATGTATGTGGGGACTATCCCTGGCTGCAGCCAGGGATAGTATTTGTAAAATGCCTCACAATGTCTGAACAATTAATAAGGCAGCTAGGGATAGACAAGTAGCGCGAGATAGCTTAATGGTAAAACATTTAGCCTACATACATAAGGTCCAGGCATCAAATCCCCCTCAAATCACCTTATTTGTCTATTTTTTTTCCTCTTCTTATTACTTGGAGTGCATTAGTTAGTTCTCCTGGACTATTAGACTATGTAATATGTGCTTCTGCTATTTAAATAATTGTTAAGAAATCCATTATTCTTATGGGTAATAAAAGAAATCCGTTATTTTATGGTTAATAAAAGTTTAGCTTTCTAAATTATCGATTGGCCTTTGAAGAAAAAAAACATTAGGGTACATGTTCGTTGGATAACATAGTTAACTAATTGTAAGTACATTAAAAATTCCGTCTTCCTAGCAGTAGTTCTATGGAAAAAATTTTCTTTTCTACCATTTCGTTTTATTGAAATTTTAGGCTACCCAGGTGTGATTTCAAATTCTGGCTCCGCCCTTACGTGAGAGTAGCTGCATGGGGCTCACTCGTATGCCCCCTTCCCTAACCACTCACTTGCATTAGATGGTCCAAAGGATTGTTTCGTGTGTTTTTTTATGTTCTTTTGGCGAACATGATTTCTTAGCAATGTATATCTTCATCTGCATATAGTTTGTGCTCTTTTGTGGAAGACTTATGTAATGTTCTCTTTCATAGGAAAATATTTGATAATGTTTTTTTTCAAGTCGTGCATTTACTTTTTAACAGTCAGCCATTACTCCTCCCAACGAATCATTCCTTATGCCTATATAAAGAGGAGCACCTCCATTTCTCAAATCATCGAAAGCAGAACAAAACGACACCACTTCTTCCTCTCCACTCGTCCTTTGTTCTTCCTTGAGACGTTGGCATATGAGTTACCTGGTCCCTATACGCCTTGTCTATTTTACTTTACATACCCATTTGGTTCTAATCGTTCCTATTACTCAGATCGACTAGACATCTTCAAAGATATTATAACTATCTTCTTGTCGATGCTTCCAGAGATTCTTAAGGAGATCAAAGCTTCTGGATGTTTATGGTAACATCTAAAACTCACATTTTTTAGCATCTTCTCCCGTAGATCTGAGTTCCGACCATTCCACGAGTCTTGTCACTTCAGATTACACGTCAACGGTGACACCCTCAACATTCCATTTATCATTCATTACGACAATTTGCTGACTTGGTCGTTGGAGGCTCATCGGCAGACACCATCCCGGTGTCCCCAAGCCTTTACGGATTTGTTTGTGTCTGTTTGTCTTCTTTTGCAGGTTTCTTTTGGACCTTATTGATGCTTTATCAATCAAGATTTCGAAGTTTGGAATTCTAGAAGGTGTTCACACTTTCGACCTTCTAACTTCTGACTGTCTACGACTCAGAATTTCTAAGATTGAGTTTTGCATGGGAGATGCTCTTAACTTGCAACAAGAAAGACATAAAAATATCCACGGTCTGCACACGGTGGAACCTTTCACGGTTATTTTTCATATGGCTCCTTAATCTATGACCAATCTCTTGCCTTGTTCTTCTTATCTTTAAGGAAGTATCCACGTAACTTTCTCTTAGGTTCGAGGCACGCTGAACAATTAAAAAAAAAAAGAACTTTCCATTAGGTTTCTCTGACCAATTTTTTGTTAATGTTAGTTGTAATTTTTAATTCCTCATCATCATCATAATTACTTTCTCTATCATCTCCATAAATACCGAGATGACGCAAGATGCCACGTCAGCAAATTGGACATAAATTTAATTTCGTTTTCTTTTTAAAATATTCTTCCAACTGGTCTGATTTGCTAACGCAAGATTTCACATCAGCAAATCACACCCAAGTCGGACTACATCTCGACCTAATAGATTTTTTGTATTTTTTTCTCTCTCGGCGCTTTCTCTCAAACCAGTTGAAATTGTTCAAAGAACTTATTTTATTCCTTGATGATTTACAAAAGAAATATAAGACTCTATTTATAGAGTTACAATACTACTAGTTTCTAATTTTACTAGTTCCTATATCTTACTAGTTTCTAATAGTTTATGCTAATATATTTACTAGTTCTTAATATCTTTCTAGTTTCTAATATTTGATATTTCCTAATATCTCAATATAGGAACAATATTATATGGGATATCTTAACATATAGAAAGATATTTCAACGCTCCCCCTCAAGTTGGTGCATAGATATCGCACATGCCCAACTTGTCTATCAATTTCGAAAATATTCGACTTGAAACTTCTTTGGTAAGAACATCAACCAATTGATCTTCAGATCGGATCTTTGGTAACTCTACAATGTTGTCTTCCAACTTTTCTTTAATAAAACATCAATCCACCTCAACATGCCTGGTACGGTCGTGTTGGACTGGATTGTGAGCAATATCACATGCTGCTTTATTGTCACAATATAATTGAATTGGTCTTTCAGAAGGATATCCTAAATCATCCAAGAGGTGTATTAACCATAACGCCTCACATATGCCACCATCAGCCATGCCTCTAACTTCAGACTCTGCACTTGAACGTGCAACAACGTTCTATTTTTTACTTCTCCATGTAACAAGATTTCCACCAACAAAGGTAAAATATCCTGCAGTTGATCGCCTACCATTTACTTCCACGGCCCAATCTGCATCAGTATATACATCGGTAGTTCGACTATTCGAATTTTTAATAAACAAAATACCTTTTCCAGGAGCCGCCTTCAAATATCTCAAAATGCGTAAAACAACATTCATGTGTTTTTCACCGGGATTGTGCATGAATTGACTAACAATACTTAATGCATTTGCAAGATCTGGCCTCGTGTGCGCCAAGTACATCAACCTTCCAGCCGGTCGTTGATATCTTCCTTTATCAACCAGTATCTGATTAGGCTCCACGAACAACTTTAATCCTTCTTCAACAGGTTTATCAATCGGCTCACACGTTGACATACCCACCTCATGTAACAAATCTAAAGTATACTTTCTTTGGGATAGGTAAATTCCATTACAAGATCGAGATACTTCAATTCCAAGAAAGTATTTCAACGGACCAAGGTCTTCCATCTCAAACTCTTTAGATAAGTAATTTTGTAAAGCTTTCTGTTCTTCAAGGTCATCCCCAGTAACCACCATGTCATCAACATATACGATAAGTGTTGTGAGTTTTTCTTTCTGCCTTTTTATAAATAAGGTATGGTCAGAATTGCTTTGGCAATACCCGAATTCCTTCATAGCCTTTGTAAACCTTCCAAACCACGCTCTTGGTGATTGTTTTAATCCATACAATGAATTTTTCAATCTACATACCTTCTGGTTATGTATTTCTGGTATCTTGCATCCCGGTGGAAGGTCCATATATACTTCTTCTAATAGTATCTCATGCAAAAAGGAATTCTTTACATCAAATTGTTGTAGTGGTTAATCTAAATTTGCCGCTAAAGATAACAAGACGTGAACAATGTTGATTTTTGCAACTAGAGCAAATGTCTCTGTGTAATCGACTCCATAAGTTTGAGTGTAGCCTCTCGCCACTAGTCTCGCTTTGTAACGTTCAATTGTACCGTCTGCTTTATACTTCACTCAATAAATCCACCGACATCCCACTGGATTTTTATCAACTGGACGATCAACTATCTCCCAAGTGTCATTCTTTTGTAAGGATTTCATCTCCTCATTCATAGCTTCTTTCCATTTTGAATCAGATAAGGCTTCCTGCACATTGTTAGGAATATATACAATAGATAATTGATTTACAAATGACTTATTTGATTCTGATAATCGATGATCTGACACATACAGGCTCATAGGATATTTGATTCTACTAGACAACTCAGGTTGATATGTTGGTTTAGGAATACCTCTAGTTTGACGTGACAGTAATATTTTTCTAGGTGGTTCAGAAAATGCTTCTGGAACATCCTCGACAACTGATTGATTTGGTGTATTACTAACCCTTGGTTCAACGACTTCAATTAGAGATAAATCCACAATTTGTTCAAATGATTTCATTAACACTTTCTTCCATTACCGATTCAGGCATATGTGTTTCGATCAATATAACCCTTATAACTTCTAACAAGTGATGATTCTTTTTTCAGCGACCCTATTTTATTGAGGGGTATTTGGTCAAGTAGTTTGATGAATAATACCATGAGAATCCAAATAAATTTGAAGTTCATGATCCATATACTCTCATCCGTTGTCACTACGAAGTATCTGGACATTTGCGTTGTACTGAGTACTAAACAGTTTATGAACCTTCTGAAATAATAATTTTACCTCACTTTTATATTTCATCAAACACACCAAAGTCATCCTAGTACAATCATCAATAAAGGTAACAACGTTGTTCATCAATTTCAGCTTTAATATTTCTTCAGGAATCAAATTTACTTCCATATTAGATACAACGTTGTTCTCTTCTACATGATTATCCGTTTCTTCATAATCAAGAGTCAGAACTTCTTGCTTAGTTTTCTCCCCTTATAGTTCAGACTCAGGTAAAAAATACTTAGAATCTTCATGAAAGATAACATCCAATGTAACAAACATTCATTTAGTTGGAAGATGATAACATATGTACCCATTCTGATTTGCAGTGTACCTTACAAATACACATCTTAATGCCCTTGGATTAAATTTTGTACGTTGGTGCTCATGAAGATGAACAAATGCTACACACCCAAAGATACGGGGAGGTAAATTCGAAACTGTCGGAGAGGTTGTAACATCCGATAGAGTTTGAAAAGGAGTCTCAAACTCAATAGTACTAGAAGGTATTTTATTAATTAAATAGGTTGCAGCAAGAAGTTCTTCTCCCCAATAAGATAATGGCATATGTGTTTCGATCAATATAACCCTTATAACTTCTAACAAGTGATGATTCTTTTTTCAGCGACCCTATTTTATTGAGGGGTATTTGGTCAAGTAGTTTGATGAACAATACCATGAGAATCCAAATAAATTTGAAGTTCATGATCCATATACTCTCATCCGTTGTCACTACGAAGTATCTGGACATTTGCGTTGTACTGAGTACTAAACAGTTTATGAACCTTCTGAAATAATAATTTTACCTCACTTTTATATTTCATCAAACACACCAAAGTCATCCTAGTACAATCATCAATAATGGTAACAAACCACCGTGCCCCACCCAAAGTAGGAACCTTAGATGGACCCCAGACATCGGAATGTAAGATCATAAAAAAAGATGGACTTTTATTTAAATTTAACGAAAACGATGCATGATGACTTTTTGCAAGTGCACAAACATTACAATATAAACTAGAAACATTGCATTTAATAAATATCGATGGAAATAATTTCTTAAGGTAACCGAAGGAGGCATGCCCTAGACGTCGATGTCATAATCATATTTCATCTTTATTTTTTATTTCTGAATTATTCACTACTAATGTCTGACGCAATTTACTAGAGCTTTCAGATATTAAATCCAAGTTATACAACTTTCCTCGCCTAACACCATAACCAATTGTTTGCCTTGTCCAGATGTCCTTAAATACACAAAATTCAGGCCAAAAGATGACAACACAAAATAGAGTTGTGGTTTTTTTGAGACTGATAATAAATTACGATCTAAAGATGGGACAACCAAAATAAAGTCTAAGTTCAATATATTCGTTAAAGTTATAGGTCCTTCCCCTACAATAGGGGTTGACGTGCCATTGGCAATTGAGACATATTTATGTGAAGATTGGTTAATAGTTGAGACCTGTCTAGAATCAAAAATCATATGATCTGTACCACCAGAATCAATTATCCAAGTACTATTCGAAACATGTGTAGACATATTTAAAATTTTGCCTACATTACCTGTAGTGGCTACCGTCGATGAAGCTTGCTTAACAGTTGGATCTACAAGGGTCTTATTAGAGTTTTTCTTTCGATTATGATCCCGCCATTCTGGATAGCTCATAACAATGACTTTTGGTATGACCAATTTTGTTGCAGTGAGTACACTTATAAGTAGTTTTGTCTGATTGACCAACAACTTTAGCAAAATCTTATTTTATCTTATTGCACGTCATTATTGCGTAAGCATCAGTTGCCATTCACTTTAGCTAAACCGTAAAAACAATATGAAGATGAAGATGAAGACTCTTTTTCTTTCAATCAATATAAATTCACAAAATAAATTTAGTGCTAAAACATTGCATAAGATCCACCAAAGTTTCATGAGTTAGTCACTTAATAGTTTATCTTCAATAAAGTTATATGTTTTCATTGCAATGGCATACATGGAGCAACAAATCACTTTTCCATCTCAACTTAGCTAGAAGGCCAGAAGCGAAAGGACAGATGGAGAATAGGATCATAGATAGTCAAGGGAGAAGTCACTCAATCTTAAGTGGTCAAATGAGAAGCAAGAGAGAAAAAGAATAATCCAAAGAGCAGTTTGGTCATTATGGACTTAAAGAGAAAGAAAGAAAGAAAGAAAAAAGAGTCAAGTTGACACAAATCGGTCTTAGGAGTATTTTGGTCTTTTAGGTTAAAGGAGAAGACAATATGACACCATGAGTGTGGGTATATTGATCTTTTTGGCTAAAAAATATACGAAAAATGATTAAAGAACCCTAACCGAAAAATCATTGGACGATATGGTCGTATCTTGCTTTATCTCAAGATGTATACGACCATATGCGCTATAATTAAAAATATTTTGTTAACGATAGTGGCGTGACCAGAATTTGAAGGCCTGAAACGAAACTTTATTTGGGGGCCTTCTTATGATGATGTCAGGTCGAAATCCAACTGATGAGATGTGATGTTAGTGGACGAATTATCCATTATGATAGATAAAGAAATGGTGCGGGTCTAGTGATCTGATGAAGGAATTTCTTTTATATTTAGCAAGAAATAATTCAATAATTGATGAGTTAAGTAAAAGTAAATAAAGGCATCACATCATGAATCGTAAAAGGGCGCGGCTTTGGGGAATAAAGAATAATCTCTGGGAAATATATTCTCTAGGGAATCCATGTTTTTTTGTAAATTTTCGGAGAAATATTTTGGGTTATTTCCCAAATGGCCCCCAACTTTGTGACCAGCTTCCTGCCTGGCCCCCTAGATTAGCAAAAATACCCATATGGCCCCCTTTTTCGTTATCTTTAACTTTTCGTTACTCTCTCTCCTCCAGCTCATTTTCTCTCTCTGCCACATCATTTGACCACGCCGCATCATCATCTTCTCCGGCAGGGGTCGCCGCTGGGCAAATTTCCGGCTGGCGACCTTCAATTTTTTTTTTATTCTCTCTCTCTCTAAAAACTAATAAAAAATATTTTAAAAAAAAAAAAAACTCTCTCTCTACAGATCTAGAGAGAGCAGATCCATTGAAGGTCTGTTCACAGACCCTTTGAAGGCCTGTTCACAGACCCTTTGAAGGTCTGTTCGCAGACCTTCAATGGATCTGCTCTCTCTCTAGATCTGTAGGGATAGAGAGAGTTTTTAAAAAAAAAACTAGTTTTTAGAGAGAGAGAGAGAATAAAAAAAATAAAAATTTGAAGGTCGTCGGCCGGAAATTTGACCGGCCGGCGACCCTTGCCGGAGAAGATGATAATGTGGCTTGGTCAAATGATGTGGTAGAGAGAGAAAATGAGATGGAGGAGAGAGAGTAACGAAAAGTTAAAGATAACGGAAAAAGGGGGCCATATGGGTATTTTTGCTAATCTAGGGGGCCAGGCAGAAAGCTGGTCACAAAGTTGGGAGTCATTTGGGAAATAACCCATATATTTTATTTTAGGCTAAAAACTTATTTGATCTAACATTGCTCCCTAATCTTCATCTTCTTTATCCCCTTCACCACCACAAGTTTACACCACCACCATTGAGGCCACAACCATTGCCTTTCCTATCTCTCCTCTCTTTCCTCTCTCCTCCTCTTTAACTCACTGTTACCCTATATATATATATATATATCTCTATCTCTTTCTTGTTGCTTTCATCTCTCTATATATCTCTCCTTATCTCTCTCTCTCTCTCTCTCTCTCTCTCACACACACACACACAATGACTATATTTTTGTCTTTCACACTTTAGATCTCTCACTCACTTTCGTTGTAGATCATTGTCGTTATTTATCTCGGTGTAGACATTTCTTTGTCTTTCTCGCAGTCTCTCTCTCTCTCTCTCTCTCTCTTGGTCTGTGTGGAAATAACAATGTTCGTAGCCACGAAATGTATTGTGGTCACGAAACATTTTGTAGCCACGAAATGGTCATACCCACGAAACGTTTTGTGGCCACGAAATGGTCATCGTCACAAAACATTTTGTAGCCACGAAATGTTTCGTGGCCACGAAATCATTGAGGAAGATCTCACCAGAAATCCTCTTCGATGTCAAATTCCGACGAAGTGAACAATTCCCTTTGTTGGAACATTGTATGTGGGAGAGAGGGAGAGAAACATGAGAGATTGATTGAGAACAGTGAGAGATTGAGAGACATAGATAATGAGAGCAAGAAAGAGATAAACAATGAGGAATTGAGAGAGAGAGAGAGAGAGAGAATAAGAGAATAAGAGAGAGATGGTGAAAGACAGAGAGAGGGAAGATGAAGATTTAGGGACAATGTTCAATCAACCCAATTTTTGGACTGAAAGGAAAATACCCATGAGTCAATATTTATTTACTAAATTTTTATTTCCCCGGAGAATTTTTGTTATTCCCCCGACCATCGCAAAATGGGTGAAGTAGGAGCACTACAACGGAAGAACTAAAATTGGGTTTACAAGGGAAAGCTGAACGAATCAGGGGGCTCGAGGGAACATTTATCATATTTGAGGGGGCTAAACGAGAATTCATCAAAACAAAATTTAGCAATTAGTAATAATCATTGGATTGAGGCAATTATTTCTCTACATATAGCGTTAAGCTCTCCCATCAGTTTACTCTTCAACAGAAAAAAAAAGTTTGCCCATCTCCTCACTCTTCAAGGTAAACATCTCCTCTTCCTCTCACTTCGCTAGTTTTTTTGTTAGAATTAATGGGTTGATTTTAATTATAAAAAAATTAATCGATTCCACTAATTTATTTTTTGGGTTGAGTTTAAAGTTAGGTTTTTTATGCTGCTTTTGATGAACTTAATGTTATAAATTCTGGGTTTCTAATTGTTTCAATTGAGTTTCGTAGAGCTCCATCTCGTCAACCTAGTCATCCATGGAGAAGAAGAAGCTTCCAGCAGCAGAAACAACAGAGAAGAGAAGTCGACGAAATTGTCCACCACTACCACTTATTTCAGCAGCACCATGGCTAGTTTTACCATGTAAGAAGAACCAAAAAAATCAAGCATTCTACAATCTCCTTGAACCTAATAAGAGAAACTGTAGAAAACAAATACCAGAGATGAGTCGAAAATCGTTTTGGCAATCCCCTTCTCATGAAGGTTGGTTAGTCATTGTGTGTAATGATCCAACTGAATTTGATAAAAGTAATTCAATTTGGAAATATGGGGATTGCTTTCTTTGGAACCCATTGTCATTGGAGAATTTCAAGTTGCCTAATTTGCTCAATTGGTTGGAATATGACAAGTACACTATCTCTAGTTGTATATTGACCTCACCTCCCTCTAACAATAACAATAAAACCAGCACGGTCTTCTTCTTGCTTGGTTTGAAGGAAGATGAAGATGAAGGTGCATCCCTCCTTGTATATTGTCGTGCCGGAGACAAACAATGGAGATCACATGAATTATTGTCTGAAAATATTGATAAACGTGAAATAGCTTATGGATCACTCCTTTATGTGAAGGACAAGCTATACATATTTTTCTCGAATGAATGGCATTTTGAGATTGAAATAAAGAACAAATTTGAGGCTTATAACGAATATGCTGATGAATTCCTCTCCATTACGTTGTTTTCCACAAGTGAACCCATTTTTTCAATTGGAAGGGACGCTCCTTGCAGAAGGATTTATGTTGTTTCTTCTGATGAACTCTTTCGGGTTACTATATTCTACAATTCAAGAGGGTTGTTCGGTGGCATTGGGAAATCAGTTATCACAATAGAAATATTACAATTGGATTTCTCTTTAATGCATTGGAAGAATGTAACAAGTTTAGGGAATCATGTACTCTTTCTGGGGAAAACCACCACGACTTCTTGCTCAGCAGCCGAGTTGAGTCTTAAAAGAGGTTGTGTATATTACACACTCAACGGAGATCCCAGCCTGTATAAATATGACATAGAAGGGCCAAGTACTTCAGTTTGTTTGCCGTTTCTGAATCTACCAATGCCATGTTTATCATCGGAGTGGGTGATGATGCCTCCAACTTTGAGGTAACTTTGAATACTAACTCATACTCAGTAGTACATATAATTAGTCTTGCTTTCATTGGTTTGTGTTTTTGTTTTTTTTGTAGTAGACACTGAAACCAACATTCTTTGTGCTTTAAATTGTAGGGCTTGTGAAGGAAGTAGAGAAAATATATTCATGAAAGACAAAGAGGCAGAAGATAACATTATAGATGCAGAGGACAAGAATATCAATACAAATGATGATGAGAATGAGGTTATTGGACAGGATAAAGACCGAAAAGAACTTGAAAATGCAAACCCATTAGGTATTCTCAACAGGGACACCTTGGTGCTGCTAGCAAGTTATCTTCCACCAGTGGATTACATACATTTTCGTGCCGTACATAGAGAGACTTGATCGGTGCTACCTGCAACAATCAGGAATACTTTTGGGAAAACCGATACCAAAATCACATCTTTATCTCCGTTGATGGTTTTCTCTGAAGGTAATATCTACAATTTTATAGACCCGATGCATGATAATGAGAAGTATACAATGGATAGTCACGACATTATATTAGGTGCAACTATTCGTTTCTCAAAGGACGGGTGGTTACTAATGACAAAAGGCAAGGATAGCATATTTTTTTACAATCCAGTTACAAGAATGGCAATCCAACTTCCACGCTTACCGTTCGATTTCAACAATATGTCCACTGGCCTCTCATTCTCATCCTCACCTACTTCATCAGATTGTGAAGTTATTGGCATCAGTCAATTTATAGAAGATTACGAAGAAAAAGTTTTTGTTATTTTCACTCGAAGGGGAAAGAATACTTGGTGGTCGGGTAACTACCCAAAGTCGGATATATTCACGTATTGTTTTGATAATCCAGTTTTCTGCAACGGAGCTTTTTATTTCCTAGATTATAACGGAACTATGGGTGTTTTTAAGACTAATGGTTCCTTGTTCAAGGAAGTTCTTGCTGGTCCTCGATGGCAGTTCGATGATAGCTACAAAAAGTTCTTGGTCGAGTATAAAGGGAAGCTTTTATTAGTAGATTTAGGGCATCTTGGACTGTCAATTCGGGTTTTTGAATTGGATTTTACGAGTTTAACGTGGGTTGAAGTTGAAAGTTTGGGAAAGGATATGATGTTCATTAGCAATACTTGTTGTCTACTAAGAGTTGCTCCCAATAGTAGGATGGAGAATAAAATCTACTTCCCTAGATTACATGGTGAAGGTATTCAATGTTATTCTCTTGATACGGGTAAGTGTCAACCGGTTGGAAGTCAAAGTTGTACTAAGGGTTTTTACGACACATACGAGCCATTCAACTGCAGTTGGCTTGAACCGACCTACACGCAAAGCCCAACAGTTCAAGAGCTCGACTGGTTTCATGTAATTTGAAACCAATACTAGAGTTAGAAAAGGTGTGTATTTTTTTCATAATTATAAATATTTATTTGTTATTAATATTAGTTTTGAAATATCATAAGATTCTTGATATGTTGAAATTTATTTATTTTTAAGGCAGAATTCCACTAAATTGAATTAAAAAATAAACGAACTAGTTTTACACTATTTTTTTCCTTTTAAAGTAGAGCAGCACCCACCTTTTTAAGCAACTGGTTGTGCTCGAATCTGCATTGTTGGAGGCCTCGCCTTGTTCATTGTTGGTTGGCTTGCCACCCGTTTCTTGATTTTAGCAGCCATGGCCATAAAGGTTTCTCGGCGTTCATTGCATTTTTCGCCTGGTTTCCAGGAATGGATTTCCAATCTCATCCGCAAATGGCTTAGCTATTTCATACGATACAACTTTGTTAGCAGTCATATCACTCTTGTTTCCCACCAGAAGCTTGTTCACATTCTCACTTGCATAGCGATCGATCTCACTCAACCATTGCTTCACATTGTCGAAGCTTTCTTGGTCTGTCACATCATACACAATTATAATTCCATGTGCTCCGCGGTAGTAGCTGCTAGAAATTGTACTGAAACGTTCTTGCCCAGCAGTGTCCCCAATTTGAATCTTAATGGTCTTCCCATCCTGCTCCAAAGTGGGGATTTTAAAGTCAACACCAATCGTCCTGATGTAACTCTCCTCAGCAAATCTTAGAAGCAGACATGATTTTCCAACACCAGTCTCCAATGAGCAAAACCCTGAATAGATAGTTGGTCTGAATTCTGGAATCATGACCTTTGACAGGTAGAAACTAGAATAACTTAATGTTAGATCGCCGGATCCCTCTAGTTTCGGGTAGGAAATTAACCGCGGCAAACGATCTTCCGACGAAAAATAGAGAACCAGTAGAGAGACGTGCGTGCGGGAAATGAGTTCTTGAGAGACAAAAACTTAGTTGGACCAAGTCAAAATGCAATGGGGTTGGGTTTGTTGCCTTGATTAAGTTGGTCATCTTTTAACTTTAAAGTACGGAATTTATATAGGCGAAGGGTTTTTCACACAATCGGTAGTGATACTATCTGGTAAAATTGACTAAGCCTAAGTCAATCGTTAAACTCACGTACAATAATAATAAAAAAAAAATAAAAAAAAACTCTTCATCTCCATTTTCATCTTCTCCATCAGCACCACTACTATTACTGAACTCCACCGTCAGGATGTGTGGGAGAGGGATGCCACAAATGGGACGGCGTTGGCCTCCTCAAACAACAAGAGGTGTAAACAGAGAATGAGGTGTAAATAGAGAATGGGAGGTCCTCCCAAAAAAACTAAGTTGGCCTCCTCAAACAACAAGAGGTAAAGTCCAAATCATTACCATTTGGTCGTATCTTAGTTGGTAAATACGTTGTTTAGATAAGATTATAGGCTAAACAAATAGTCAATTACAAATACTTCAATTAGTATGCTTCTAGGCGAATAATTATAGAATTTAAAAATCAAAAATAATTTTTTTCTTTTCGGAAAATTGATTACGATCAACGATAGTCAATACATTTGCCATTGATACATCAAAGATGTGATAAACTCGATAACCGTTCATTCAAACTCTTACAAGACCGGACCTATAGCCCAACTAAAATATGACCTAAACCCCAACTACATTATTTATACCCTAATAATCTCAATTCAAATAACCAAAAAATTCCACCTTCTATGGGATTCGAACCTGGGACCTCCAGTGCTTTCTGGAGTTTATGTCAACACCTTGGAACCACTTGGGCTACCAACTATTGACAATCAAAAAATAATCTTGTCGTTCTCTTATTTTTTTAGATAATATTCCAACATTTATCTAAGGCCTGAATGATATTTCGCACCGGATCTCGTTATACTCAACCACGCCATAGACCATCGTGGCAACGATCTTTCTGAACGTTTTCTCATCTCTACTATTTCATCTCTCATATCTCCCTCCCATCCACCTTCTCTCTTTCTTTTATACTGACGACGAGATCCCCGTATTATCGACATCTTCTTTATCTTTGTTTGAAACGAAGAGGATAACATCCTGCACTGAAAACCTCCACGAGGGTTATCCCCTTCGCACAAATAGTGTCGGGAGATTTTGTAGGCAATGGACAAAGTTGTTAAAGGCAATCTCTAGTTTGGTTAAAAGCAATGTGGGTTTAGGAGGCAATCCTCATCTTCTTTCTTTCCCGCAAGAAGTCGCCGGTGGCAACTTCTGGCCGGCGATCCATGGTTTTCTTTAGAGCATCAAATCACCAACTTGTCCCTTTATTATACAAAGAGTTAATTCCTATATGGCCCCATACTTTATGACCAACTTCCATTATGGCCCCCTGTTTTTCGTAAATTCAAATATGACCCCCTATTTTCAGGTAAATGTCATAATTGCCCTTCCTATTCATAATTTTTCAAAATAAAATTAAATACATTCCACCTCACCTCTATCTCCACCTCACATCTCTCTCCACCTCACCTCTCTCTCTCCACCTTTCTTTCTTTCTCTCTACCTTTCTTTCTCTCTCTCTCTCTTTCCACCTCTCTTTCTCTCTCTCTCTTTCCACCTCTCTCTCTCCACCTCTCCCTCTTTCCCTCTCCCTCTCTGTCTTCTCTGACAAGTCACTCCGGCAAAGGGGTTTCTCTTCGCCGAAGTACTTAAAGAGAGAGAGGAGATATAAATTTTTTTTTTTTTGTTTGATGGTCGCCGGCCGGAAAATTTTTCGCCGGACGACCTTTGTCGGAGAAGAAAGTGGTGAGTTGGAGAGAGAGAGAAGTGAGTTGGAGAGAGAGGGGTGAGTTGTAGAGAAAGATGAGGCGGAGGGAGAGAGGGGTGAGTTGTAGAGAAAGATGAGGTGGAGAGAGAGAGGTGAGGTGGAAATAACTTTTTTTTAATGTTTTAAATTTAGAATTAGGAAGGGTAGTAATGGCATTTACTTGAAAATACGGGACCATATTTGAATTTACGAAAAACAGGGGGCCATAAAGGAAGCTGGTCACAAAGTAGGGGGGCGAATTAACTCTTATACAAACTGCCCGTGGCTATACTCGAAATCATTAGTTCTAGATTATAGAAAGAAAAAGAGTAATTTACCTTGCTTAATTACATGTGCTTTATCTCCTTCATTCTCATCGTTTTTACCCATACTTCACACCAATCAGGCCATCATCCCACTAGCTAGCATATCTTTCTCTCTCTCTCTCTCTAAATTTCTTTATAACCCCTTCACTAAAATCCATATTAGGTGGGCGATTTTGAACATCCATAACTTCTGTTAGGGTACGATTTCAAATAAGGAATTTTGGAACAACACAATACTGACATCATAGGATGAAATTATAGAAATCCTAAATTCTCTTACTGATGTATTACTCAATTGGATCCTACTTCTTTTAGGAGACCAGACAAAGAGCTCTAGATCTAGGGTTACAAATCCTAGATCCAAACTTGTTTCCGCCGAAGGAGTTCCCCTTCGCTCGAATAGATGATGGAAATGAAGAGAAAAGAGAAGAGTGAAAAATAATAGTTGAAGGTCGTCGGCCGGAAAGTTGTCGTCGACCTTTTGTCGGAAAAGAAAGTAAATAGGCATTGCCTCTAACAATACTTGGTTAATATAAGTCTTGGGTGAAAGTACATTGTCTTTAACAACTTTGGGCATTGTCTATAAAATTTCCCAACGTGTTTTTGGTGAGTATTTTGGAAGCTAGTCAGCCTTAGCCCTTACGGGGCTATTTTGATGAGCTTATTATATTTAGGGGGTTAAAATGGAATTACCCCTTATATATACCCCTTCTCCGAAAGCATTTTCGGTATTACTTCTTTCCTTCTCTTTCGAAGACAAAACCTCATAACTTGAACAAAAGGGTTAGAGAGAAGACGAATAGAATTGGGAAGATATTTTTTTTTTTAAAATCTGTGTGGAAATTTGAATTTTGGGAGAAGAAACTCTCAAACCCTCCACCATGTCTGCAATTGTATGTGGAAAGAGACGATCTTTCTTTGACGAAGATTCATCTCCTCCTTCTGTTTCTAAGAGACTTCGTTGTCCATCTACCTCCCCAGTTCGTTTTTCTCCTTCTATCATCAACCCTTTCTCTCAATCTTCATCACCTTCATCTCTTTTACCCTCTCAAAATTCTAACCCTAATTCCGTTCCTTCTCCGCTTCATCATCTTTTATCCCTCTTTCCGGGAATGGAAAAGGAGGTAAATTTCCTTCTCTTTCTCTAGGTTTAATTGTTTTATTAATTTCAAAACCTTGTCAATGCATAATTAAAGTTTGATCCTTTTTGGGTTTTCTTATTTTTTTGCTTCATGATGGTAAATCCTTCATCTTGTAGATATGTTTGTGTTCTAGGGTTTTCTGATCTATGGGTTGTTGAATTAACCATAAAATCTGTTTTGATGCTTAATAATATATTTGTTTAGGTTTCCAAATTCATCTATTAGTTGTTTGAGGTGATTATATTAACTTAGCAAAATATATAGAACTACCAATTTTCTCTCTTGATTATGTGTTAGGTTTATGTTTCTATTGCTGATAATACATATCTCATCCAATGTCAATATTATTCGCTTGTGGGGATCTATTTTTCTTTTCCAAAACCTGTAGACTTGATTATAACCTCCAAAGATTGTTGGGAACTTTGATTTTATAGTGAGTCACAAAGCTGTTGAGTGCGAATAATAGATAATGGGGATGGTGTTCTCCAATCTAGTTTCAAGAAATTTGAAAGAGATTTGGAGAACATTGTTTTGCTCAGACTAGTTTGGAGGGTTTGAGAGGTCGGAAAGAGATGGAGATAAAAGATGACGAAAATACACATTTGGATCTTTTCGTTCACTAACGCGATAGATCTTATGTAACTTGAAATGATAAGACAATCTTCTGTGCTACGGTGCTTCCGTTAAACAATTTTGTTCTATATCTTACGTCAAATTTATTTATCAATTATCAAGTCTACGAATTGTTGATTTACATCTAAAATTTTCAGCTTGTCGAGAGAACATTCAAAGAATGTGGTAATGATTTGGACTCTGCCATCAAAAGTTTGAATGCACTTTGCTTAGGAACACTTGAAATGAACTCTGCATCGGCTGTAGCAGAAGGAACTGATCTACCACAACAAGGTAAAGATCTTTTTTCTATAAATGGTCTAGCAGATAAAACAATTTTGTTATCGCTAAGCATTATATTGCAGCTTGTTGTAACAATTTGAAGGTAAGTTAAATCATTCTTGGTTTATCTTTGACTTGGTCGCCCCGAAATTTCCTCGCTTTTTTTTAATTTACTATTGTGTTACATGTATTCTCTTGTAGAGATGATTAACTTTATTGACCATTTTTGCTTAGTTTTGCTGATCGCTATTCATAGTTTACCTGAATTACACTTATTTTTAAGCCTACACATATTCTGAAACCTGAATCTATCTGAACTTATCTTGTCCTCAACATTCTTCTGAAAGATTTGATAATGTAATTGATGTAGTTAGACTACCATGTAAACTATACCTTTTGAAAATTCGCTGGGGATGTACATCGTAATTATATCTATCTACAATATTAAAGTAATTTTCTTTTTGGACTTTAGACTAGCTTCCACTTCGAACGTTATATCATTCAAATGGATTCTCTGTTTATACTAATTCTCCATTCTATTTTTTCTAACTTTTCTGGAATATAGAAGTCAATGCTGGAAATATTTCATCTGCTGAAGTTCCACTGCCTGAAGGGTTGCCGAAGAACGGCTCAGAGTGGGTGGAGTTGTTTGTTAGTGAAATGTCAAGTTCATCTACAATGGATGATGCGAGAGGTCGTGCCTCAAGGATTTTGGAGGTTCTGGAGAACTCCATTCGTGCAAATGTTAATGCTCAAGCAGCTGAAAACTTCCAAAAGGTCCGCAGCTTAGTATGTTAGTGTTGATCTATTTTGTATGTTCTCTTTATGGTCTTGTTATGATTGCCAAAGGGTTTTTGCACTTACACAGTTTGTTCTTTTCTAGGAAAACATGATGTTGAAGCAAAAATTGGAAGCAGTGGTGAACGATAACAATCTCCTCAAGCGAGCCGTGGCTATCCAGCATGAGCGCCAGAAGGCATATGATGGTATGCCTCAACAGGTGCAGCAATTGAAACAGCTTGTTGATCAATACCGTGAGCAACTGAGCAAACTGGAGGTAATCTCTCTCTCCGTCTTTATATATATATATATATATATATATATATATATATATATATATATATATATATTATATATATACACACTACCATACATAAATACATGCACACACTTATATGGTGATCATATAAAATGAGTAAATAGCTGGTAATTTTAACTTGCAACCAAATATTGTCTAGTTTCTGTGGGGTGATCTTATATGGATGAGTTCTTTATAAGAAGTCATTCTTATGGTTGATAGGGTTTATTACAAATAAAATAATAACTACTCGCACGGGAATTCTGTTTAACTCTCACATTCAATCTTGAGCAAAATCTATTTAAGCTGTTTATATATATATAGAGAGAGACAGCTGTACATAAAAGACTCATAAACCCTACCAAAACTTCACCTAAAGAACCCTTGATATTATAAAACCGGAACCAGAACTTTTTAGTAGCCGTGGGAGTCACTTACTCAGTTCGTGTCTGTAGCTCGGGGAGAGTAGCTGCATGGGACTCACTCGTATCCACCCCCCCCCCCCCCCAACCACTCGCATTAGATGGTCCAAAGGATTGTTTCATGTGTTTTTTGTACGTTCTTTTGGCGAACATGATTTCTTAGCAATGTATATCTTCATCTGCATATAGTTTGTTTCGGCTGGTTGAAAATTAATGAAAAATATGGTCCGTAAAGCGAGAATTTCCAATTTGCTATGGAGAAATGCTGACTAGTCTATTGTTTTTTTTAGGTCGCCAACTATGCACTTTCCATGCATCTGAAACAAGCACAGCAAAATAATTCCTCAATGCCGAGTCGTTTTAATCCAGATATTTTTTAAGTAGGTGAAAAATAAGATCAGGTATAAATCATTTTTAGATAAGAGAGATACTTGATACATCATCCTCAGTTTACGTATTTTTCCGAATTTTAATTAAAATTTTAAGTGTTGTAGAGAGCTGAACAATTATGTTGTCTAAGAACATAACATTGTTTCGGTTTTGCGAATTTGATGTGAGGAGTTAAAGAATTTGAACTTTGGAATTTGATAAGTGCAGGAGTTTTATATTGATGATCCATTACGAAAAAGATGTTGCTTTACTTGGGTTTGTTTTTAGGTTTCATTTTGATAACTCTTGAGCCTGAATGACTGAAGGATTATTAGAGATTATTCTTATGATTGACCATTTGGAAGGAACCTATACAACCCCTGGCCGTGGAATTTCCTTCTCCATGAGAATCCTATTCCATTTTCCCTTGACAAAAGATTATCGTGTACCTTCATATAGTTTGGACTAGTACATGTTGGATATTTTATATAACCATGAGTTGAACTATTATATAACTTGTAGGGTTCGAAAAGTCCCAAAACCCGAAATCCATTAGACAACCGACCGAGTCCGTTAGTATTTATCCAACATTATCTGCCTAATAATGTCTTCCATTTGCCGATAATCCCTATTTTATGTTGACACGGTTTTTCTTTTCCTGCAACAATGGGGCATGGTTTCCCCATGTTATCCTTCTCATTACTAGGTTTTATCTCTCATGTCCTTCAACATTCAAAAGTCATAACCACTTATGTTTCACATTTTTCATCAAAATAATGTTTCCTGTTATTACAGGAAAATTATCCTCTGCAAATTGTCTCAATAGTTCACGGTCACAAGCACGTATAGACTCTCATTTTCGGAGATCTTAATAGTGAGAAGAAAAATAAATGGCAGTGAAACAACAGATAAAATGTTGCCTTCGACAATATCTCAGTAAACTTAAACCTATTGAACTTGATTTTCAATTTCTAATATGATGTTAACAGATAAAATAGAACAGTGGGGGCTAAAGAAAAGCAGCTGAGGTTTGAGGTTCACTAAAGAAAAGGAGCTGAGGTTTGAGTTTCACATTTGTCGGTATAAAAGTCAGTCCTTCCAGCAACACTCACGTGGCTCAACGAGCATGTACAATGATGTTCCGTTTAGCCGACAGTGTCCCTGCACGATAATGCAATTCTCAATTAGTTCATAATTGGCATGTTTTACTCACTCTGCCTAGATCTTCTAAGTATATGGTAAACAAAAAATGTAGATCGAAACCAGTACAAAATTCCAGAAACGGCTTGCAGCAATGCATAACGATAACCTTACGGCAAATGAATTATTAAGTCCAAGTATTTGACTACTAGTAAGGGGACGCGAAGAGTTAAATCCTATTTAACATGGACACTAGTACGGGTTCAAGGAAATGTCAGGACGTACAAAGACATTCATGTCATAGATATGAGGTTCTCTACTCATACCCAATTCATTTCGTTTGCTGTTATTTTACATCACAATCAAAAGTTGACGTAGAGTTTACGGATACGATTATGTGAACGCTAAAACAAGATAGCATATAACCACCTAGAGAAATGAAGAGAGTATCCAAGTGTCATACACGAGTATCTGAGATTCGCCCATGCTAGAAAGACTGTAAAGGAGTATTTATGTCCAAAAGGTTAAACCTAAGCTTGTCCTCATCAAATTATCTTTGTACTTCCTACAATCGGATCAAAGGTCCATATAGGGATCCGATGGAGAAGTGAAAACATATAGAAGCCTACACTTTTCCAGTATTACTACCTTCACTTTGCTCGTGTACATTGTGATACGAACCAGATCGATCTAACTAGAACCCAGATATTTAGAGTCTGGGGTTTCGTCTGTTGCAGCAGTAACAAAAATAAACAACGAACGAGTGACATTAAACAGTTCAGTCACTTAATTCTCACACAATACCGGCAAAATAAATTCATAATAGGAAAACTGAAATGTAAAACAGAATGAACTTGTTCTATAAGTAATTCGGTCATCTTAAGCATTACCTTGACCTCAGGCACCCCAATTACACAGCCACATTCAACCACTTCAGCACCTACGCGTTCTATAAGAAAACATGCCAAACAGATAACTTTTCACCGACAATATATGTATACACACACGCACAAATATATGAATTAAAGACAAATAAGATGTCCCAAAAAACTTCCACACTTTTACCTAGAAGTCTTATTGCTGCGGCAAGGGTTCCTCCAGTAGCTACCAAATCATCAATTACTAATGCCCGTTCCCCAGGCTGAACAGCTCCGACGTGCATCTCGAGACAGTCAGTACCATATTCAAGCTCATAATCTTCTGATATTACTTCACCTACATGTGAAAAATCTTGATGGATCAGGCATGAGTCAACAAGGAAAATTGAACTGAAAGAAATCGTGAAGTGCTTACAGATTGATAAATATTATCAAAAGGAAGTAAGAAAAGTTAAGCTATTGTACTAATGTTCCGAAGTTCCATATAAGAAAATAAGAAAAATACTTCAAATGAAGAAAAACTAAAATGAAATAAAGGTGATTCGGGCGAGCCGAGTTTCCCCAACTTAGATTTGCTCAAGCTAAGATCAAGCCATATCCGACTTCTGAGTTACTCACAAACACATAGCTTAATGCTAAGATAGTATTGAATTTGATGCCTCCAATGAAATGATTTTAGTAAAAAAACTTGTTTTGTTTTCAAAGAAACTAGATAAGGTGCTCTGGTAAGTGCATGGAGAACAAGAGAAGTTATGAATATCTCTACTGAACTGCACACAAGTAAACTGTCATATTTAAGGGATTGAATAGGACCGAGTCGGCTGACTAAGACGCAGATGATAGTAGTATATCCTTTACCTCAAACATTAAATGTGAAAAGTTAAGTTCATTCAATCTTCATCAACTTGAAGCATTTGCTTGGCAATTGTGAAAAAATTAGAAACTTAGCTGACATAAACAATGCTCAAATTCAAATCCAAAGGACCACCCTTGGTCTAATTTGCAAATAAGTATATGCATACCAGGCAACTTCCTAGGTTTTCGTAGAGGCACGAACTTTGCACCAATGCCCAAGGCAATTGAAGGACCAAATATGAATCCTCTTGCTTCAATTCCTGTTGTGAAATAGAGAATAAGCAAATAGTAAGTATGAAGCATAAAAGAAAAGACTCTTTATGCTAATATGCTAAGAAAACGAAAAACACCCATCCTCTAGAAAGCCCTATAGTTACCCCTACATCTACGGATCATAAGAAAATATGAAAGATTCTATACATGCTGCTCCTCACGGACCAATCCTGCCTCCGCCATATGTGGCCCCACGTGTTGGCTGATGCGCGGACATGCGCCCCGAGATTCACAAAGACGTGGTTACATATTTCAAATTATTGGTTGACAAGAATGGTTTCGGTAGGTATAAAGCTGTGGTATCAATAACTTAACTCGCAAAATAAATATCACATGAGATGTGGATATGCATCCTGTTGAGAGAGAGAGAGAGAGAGAGAGAGAGAGAGAGACGAATTACATGTTATATAGCCTATAGCATCCATCTAGAGCAAAACCAAAAATCTAGTATCTAGATATTCAACAGCTGTAATCTGTTTTTACGTGTGTGGATATCGATCTTGTTCCTGGGCAATTTTAACCTTCTCCGGGCATTCCAGTAAACAGAAAATAACATACATTGTAAAGTTTGTTCATAACATTGACCATGGACAATCCATATATGCCAGACATAATTCGAGGCGGGATTTTTAGAATATGGTTGACTTACGTATCGTCTGATGGGCAGATCATGGATTTTACAAACAAGAGGTAAAACTAGCATTGCACCTATACAAGGACTATAGCCAAAATTCTGTCCCCAAATTCTAGTGGAATTGGAATTCCCAATTTATCTTATGAAAAAGTAAAGGAAACAATATGATTGACGTCTTGACAAAACCACCAAGACGAGCACATAAGGTATGATAATAAATAATAATAGGAACTGAGCTTTGCAAGTTGACAAATTGCAAATTTTTTATTGAATATCATTCATATAAGGAATTGGCAAACATAACTACTCATTGGAGTTCTTCAATTTCAAAATTGAAAAAAAGAACACAAGAACTCAAAACCCTTATTTCATTTAACCTATCTATGAAACAAGATTTTACTATCAAGGATTCAAAATAAAACCACTCTTGAAAAAACTAAAAATCTAAGAAACTTCTAGGGTTTATACTATATAGTTGTGAATCCAAGTAAGCATATCAATTTGGTGATACACTGCTTCTCTGAAAACAAAAAGAGTTAAAAAAAATAGAAACAACACAAGAACAAAAATTTAGCAGGAAAAATCTAAAGATACCCACAAAATTCCAGATACCCACATTTCATTTCTTGCAAGATTGAAACTAGAAAGTCTCAAATAGAACTAAAAATCAGTTACTTTTTCATTGACAAACAAAACCCTCACTCTTACAGAAAAAAAAAGGGGGAAAACAAAAGGGGTTGACATTTTTACCTGCAACCACAGAGATATGCATGTCTCTATAACGATCAACAAAGATATCAACAGTATCTTTGAATGTCTTATGATCAAGAAGAAGAGTTGTTATATCTTGAAACATAATCCCTGTAGAAAAAAAAAACACAAACCCATTAAAAGAGATAATCAAATGTGTTTGATAAAAGTCCAAAGAGTAAAATATAGAAGATGGGTTTGAGTGAGAGAAAGTTAAAAAACAGTAAAAACCTGGTTTAGGGAAGTGAGGAACAACTCTAATGGCTTCAGAAATGGCTTGAAGTCTTGGGTCTCCTTGTAATCCATCTTCTCCTGCAAACATTTCTTTCTCTCTCTTCAATGTCTTTACTTTCTCTATCATCTTTCTCTCTCTCTCTAGAAGTTAAGAGCAAGCAGTGAGAGAGTTCAGAAATTATATATTCTTCTTCTTAGTTGTTGGCAGAACTGCTGAGGCATCATACAAGAAAAGAGCTACTTATGTTCTCCTCTTAAATACCCTTTTTTTTGGTGTTTGGTATAAGGAGAGAGTGCATTGGTGCAGGGAGAGTTGTGCTTTTAAAAGGATAAAATATTCATAAATTCAAGATAGAAAACCTAATTAGTTACACATAAGAGGGGTTCCGCACAAGGACTTTCGTTGACATGTGAGAGTCAAGGATATTCGAATCGGAATATCTGAGAGTCTATCTGAATATCCGGAACATTCAAATCTACACATTGAGAGGGCATGATTGTAAGAAGGTAAGAGACACTGAGATCAAGGTGTTTGAGTATCCACTCCATAAACAAGTGAAGCATTCAGTTTTGACAAAAAATTTGTCAGTTTGGTGGACTAAGAAATGTCCTCCACAAAATAAATGAAGTTTTGATCCTTATTAGATTAAATATGATTATAATAATTATAATAGTTACAACAAAAATGAATTTAGAACAGTAAAACACTTTAACATTCTTATGTAACAAGAATATATCACATTATTTCTCAATCATAAATAAATACTATATTACTTTGTTGAAGATATTGATTTAATTAATACAAAAAAGATATTAATTTAATATCCATAGAGGACTGTAATAAGTTATTGTAGGGCGCCAGTTTTGAGAAACAATAGGTATTTCCAGATACAAATTTATGGGTGGAGAAAAAAATTATTTTCTTATTCTTTCAAACTTCCAGTACCATTTCCTCTCTATTTTGGCGAAGTAGGGAGGGAGAGAGACAAGAGAAAAAGAGACCAGAATAAAGATGATGGTGGTGCTAAAAATAAAAAGAGAAAAAATAAATTATAATGAAGTTCGCCAAGCTTGATCGTCGAGCGGCCCTATGACGACAACATTTGGGCGAAGAAGGGTGACGAGGGGTTTGGGCAAAGGGAGATGCTAGAGTGACTTAGAGGGTGACATAATGACGTGGAATTCACTAAAAAACAAGAGTTTTTCAAAGTTTGACTACGGCGGAGACTTCTTTTGTTTCCAAATGAAGAAATTTGGACACCCTCTCAAACTTCATCCTCACAAAAATTCACATCCTCCCAACCCAATCAACTATCCCCCAACTATCCATCCTCACAAAAAAGTCAGGATTGTCTCTCAAACTAGAATGAATTATCTCCAAAATAATATTTTCTAAATAAATTAAAATCTACGAAATAACCACAAACATTTTGAAACACTAATATGTTTTTATTCTAAATCTATAATCTTTTGAAATTTACGGTGTGAAATTTTAATCCAATTTTAATCCCTGTCCCCTCGGAACTTTTCATATTCCAAAATTCACATCATTACACAAGATAAATACAATCTAAGACAACTCTTATAAAAAAATCCAAGATATTGTTAAAAGCATAATTAGTGTGGACAAATTAGATGACTTACAAGAAATTTCGGGTCCCAAATACGTTCCCCTCTTGGATGTTTGTCCTTTTCATTTAATTAACTATACCATTATTAAATGCAAAAAAAAAAAAATTATTTTTGATTGTTTGTTTATTAACATATCTTTAGCTATGGGTCTTTTTAATGATATTAACTTCCTTTTTTGTTACAACTTTTAATGATATTACTTACTTTGTTTAAATGGATAAAACATGAGCCATATTTGTAAGCCCATCCAAACCCAAATTAGCAATAATTACCCCACAGTACTCTATAGTAGAGGCCACTTGATACTACATATTTTTATATAGCTTAGCATATAGTTTAGGGCATATTTACATCAGCTATCAGTATTCAGTATAGTCATTAATTAAATTGTTTGTGACACTAAGCCTAAATTAGAAGATTTTGCATCAAGTGTTTTTATCATCCCCTGCTTGTTTCGGTTTTTCTAAAAAAAATTTGTTCACAATATTGAACCAACGAAGAATTTATATCACTATTTAAGTTGTTTATGGTACTATGCGTAAATGGACCAAATAAAATATTTGTTGGACGGATAAGTTATTTTTGTATATAAAAATGTTTTACAGAATATTATAATTTTGGGTTAATTTTAAGTTAGTTCTCAATTTGTGACTAATTGAAAAATTAAATTGTATATATGTCTAACACTTCAATTTCGCTTACGAGACCTGATTTTTTTAGTCAATATTCTCTATCTATTTTAGCCATTCCTTGCAAAATATTTCTCTCCTTGTCTTCTATCTTTCCCCAAGTAAAAGTAAATATCGACATACAATCGACCATTCAAGGACGCCCTTCAACTTTAATTTTTTTTATAACTCTTTTTCTTTTTCTCTCTTCTCTGTCACCATCACCGGTACCATCAACTCTCTCTCACACACTTGCTAGGAAACCCCATATTGAGAGTAGAGAAACCCCAATTAGACTTCAGCATAATTAACATAACCTCAGGTTGGAGGTGAAGGCACCACCATCTTGGATTTATGTCGCTCAAAACCCAATACTAGATATTTAGTGGGGTCTGTGAGATCAGGAACTTCAATGTCGGGTTTCTACGAATGGACATCGCAGTTGGGTCACCAGATATCTACTATCAAAAATTCTAATTGGATCTCGGTAATAAAGAAAAACTCAATTCTTTGTTAAGTTGAAGGTCGTCGACAGACAATATGCATTCTGCTAACGACTAATTCCAATAAAAAAAAGATACAAGACATGAAGAGAAATATTTCAAACTAAAAGTAAAAAAAAAAACATATTAATTGTTAAATCTGACCAACATAATCGTAATCTTTTAAACTAAATTAAAACGTTAGGCAGCAAAAGCCTATATTTACAATTAGTCACAAATCTATGTAAGCCTGATATAACTTTTGTTTATGAGGTTGTGGTGCACTTTTGATTGCAATATTTTCAAATACATTCTTTTTTTTTTTTAACTAATTTTCAAATACATTCTCAACGAGGCTTAGGCGAGTCTTAGAGTCCAGAGGTCATAATCTATGAAATTGTTGGCAGTACTGTGGAGAATCAAAAATAGTCAGATAACCCTAGATTTGAAGAGCTATGGGACCCAAAACCTCCACATTTCTAGCACCACTTGCTATAATCAATTTCATCCTGATTATTACTCCCACTACTAATATTACTTCATTAAGGTGCTTCTTGTTTCACCATACTATGTTACATAGACCAAATGGTAAAAGCTGATTGGCTGCAGAATGAAAACATTTTGGGGACAATCAACCACCCTTTCCTGTCTTATTTTTTTTTGAAAGAGAATAAATATTAATGGATAAAAGTACGATTACAATCTATTATATAAAACAGAAGGGAAAACGATGACTGGGACAAACATCCTTATTTAATTATGTATATTGTTTAGGAGTCCCTCCCAAAATTTAAAATATAGTCCTTCGTAGAAATAAAGTTATCTATTTAAAAAACAATAATCGTTTCCTTCTTAGAAATAAAATAACTAATTTAAGAAAAAAAGAAACAAAATAAATTTCAAGGGTTAAAAAAAGAAATTAAAATATCTCTCTCAATAAAATATTAACTAATTTAAGATAAAAGAAACAAAAAAATAATACAAAAAATAATAGCTCATAAAAATCTCTTTCTCTAAATAAAATATAACAATAAATTTCGTAACATTTAGTATATTGTTTAGGAGTCCCTCCCAAAATTTAAAATATAGTCCTTCGTAGAAATAAAGTTACCTATTTAAAAAACAATAATCGTTTCCTTCTTAGAAATAAAATAACTAATTTAAGAAAAAAAGAAACAAAATAAATTTCAAGGGTTAAAATAAGAAATTAAAATCTCTCTCTCAATAAAATATTAACTAATTTAAGATAAAAGAAACAAAAAAATAATACAAAAAATAATAACTCATAAAAATCTCTCTCTCTCACTAAAATATAACAATAAATTTCTTAACATTTGATTGATACAAGTGTCCGTGCCCTAGGGCACGGGATATACCCTAGTATATATTAAAGGGAAATTTGAAATGTATTTCTAGAATTTATTTTTTTGTTTTTTTCTTGTCCATTTTGCTAGCTTGTCAGTTGGATTATTTTGTCCTCTGTTGATATAGGAAAACTTGATGCTACTAAACTGTGGAATGAGGTTTTTCACTTGTTGAATATGAGTTGTTGATCGCCACTGTAGCATTCTTCTAGAATCGTGTAAATGTTGGACAAGACTTTTATTTTTACTTTCTATAACAATATATTTATAGTCGTTTGCAGCCGCCGCCGCCCATTGTAAACTGAGCAAAATAGCTTTTGCTTCAACTTCTTCACTAGTTCTAGCTCTGAGTGTTGACACTTTTACTTCTATGAATCTGGCCTGGTGACCATGAATGATAAAGTTAATACTGATACAAGAACTCTTAATGTCGAAGATGGTAGACAAATGAATATCATTTGTGGTGCATGAGATATTATCTAAATCTTTCTATGACGTAATCCAATCTGAAATTAAAATAATATTAGTAGATTCAACATTGAAATAAAATCAAATATATTTAGCAAAATGACAATGAAGCAGCGCATGCTCAGGGTTTCAATTTCATTACAACTTGGGGAATTTGTCTGATTACCTATGTATTTACCTATATATTGGCGCACTAGAAGGGCTCCCGTGCAACATTTCCATAAAAATAGTGAAATACCAGGAATGATTTTAATATTCCAAATAAATCTCCAATCAACGACATCCAGATAATGAGGATTTTATTCTGAAATTAAATGAAGATACATAGAACCTGTAGTAAATTTACCAGATCGTGTCAGAGTCCATCTAATTGTATCATGCATGTCTTCATTAATGTCAATAGCTCTGGCGAGGTTAAAAGTATTTGGATCAAAAATAGTTTCCAAAAGTTGAACGTTCCGATAGTTATTCTGAATAAGTTGAGAAACCGTAGTAAGATTAGAATTGGTATGATTTTGGATGGGAGGAGAAGAATTTGAGATCAAGTGTTCGTTCCAAATATTAATTTGAGAACTATTATTCACTTCCCAGAGCGACAGAGGTTCAATGATATCAAAGTATCTACGAATTGTTTTCCAAATCCAAGAATGGCTTTGTTTAGCCGGACAAGGATTTGGAGTACGATTGAAATATTTGGCTTTTAAAAGTTGAACCCAAATTGCATTGGTTTCTGTTTTAATGCGCCAGGCTAGTTTACTAAGAAAAACTTGATTATCTAATTGTGGATTGTGGATGCCTAGTCCGCCCAGTTTCTTAGGAAAACAGACATATGACCAAGTTTTGGTGCATATACCTCTACATTTTTTCCACCAAAAGGACTTCTGTGAAGTCACGATTCTCTTACAAATGCCTTTGGGTATGGCGAAACACTGCATCTGGTATTTGGGAACGACCGCTACCACAGAGGTAATACCAATGTTCGACCAACTTGGAACAGAAAATTATTCTGCCAATTAGTAAGTTAGCTTGAATTTGATATATAAGAGAGTGGAATACCTTCTTCTTGTTAGCTCCTACGAAAAATTGGGCACCAAGGTATTTGTCAGATAAAGAGGCCATTTGCACTTTGAGGTTATGAATGATCATACGTTTAAACTTGGGGTGGGAGTTTTTAGAGAAGAATATGTTAGATTTAGTGTAGTTGATCATTTATCCCGAAGAAGAACAAAAGACATTAAGAATGGTTTTAAGATTATGTATGTCCTCAAGGGAATTTAGCCCAAATATAATGCAACCATCTGCAAAAAGAAGATGTTTTATCGTTAGATCTGAGTTAGCAGTAGGAAATCCTACGAAACTAGAATCAGACTGAGTCGAGAGGAGAACTCGACTCAAACCTTTCATCGCTAAAGTGAAGAGAAAAGGAAAGAGTGGATCTCCTTGCCGAATTCCCTTGTTAGGATAGAATGTGGGACCAGGAGGACCATTAATGAGAACAACCATGGACGGCGTGGCTATACAGGTCATAACCATATGAATCCAGTGTTTAGAAGAACCTTAATTCTTCACAATATCAGAATGGAAGGACCATTATATGCGGTCAAAATCCTTAGACATATCGAAGCTTCATGTAGCCTTTCGCTCCATGAAGCTTCGTGAATGAATATGATGATGTTATCTGTGATTTGCCTACCAGGGATATATGCCGCTTGGAAAGGAGATAATGCCGCTAAGCACATTTTTCAGTCTGTTGACCATAATTTTAGTAATGATCTTGTAAGTAGTATTGAGAAGGCTTATAGGTCTGAAATCAGTCGGCGTTTGCGGGGTTGGAGTTTTGGGCAAAAAAAAAAAACAAATATGGGTATGGTTTGTATTGATCGGGAGAACTGTAGTTTGAAAGAATTTGTGAACCATCTCGCCAATATCCGATTGCACCATATCCCAATTAGACTGAAAGAAGAAAGGGGGGTAACCATTTGGTCCCGGGACTGCCGCTGATTTAAGCCATTGGGCGGCAATATCAATTTCCTCTCTGGATGGTGTAGCAGTAAGAGAAGCATTTTGATCATTGGAATTGAAGGGATGATGATAATTTGATATTAATAATGATACCGATAATAATATTAACAAAAAAAAGGTTAAATAATGATAATAACATAATGCCAATATGTATTATCATATAACAATAATAATAATATAGTCATATAACATTATGAAAATATTGTGTTGTTTCGGCACTAGTCAACATATATCCGTTCTTCATATCGGTCGTTCCAGACTGATTTTCAGTCCGTCAAAGTGTCGACCCGTCAAGTTCGTGACACTTTTTCAGCCTTTTAAACTATAAATGATGTTATAAATATAATAATATAAATATGTAATTATATTGTATTATAATAAAATATTATATTAAATATACGATATATATATATAGTTTATTATCTGCACTACATAATTATATCATGTCATCTGAATATGCTAAAAGACGTGTTTAAAATTTGCTACTCCGAAATCTATCGTTATATAATAATATATTTTAATGAAGTAATAAATTTTTATAGTATATAATAATATCATATATTATTTATCTATTTAATTGTATGATATTTCGTTTATGAGTATGATCTAGCCCACTCAAACCTTCCTAATTGGTATTTCCCTCCCCCAGAGCCCATTGATAGCCAAGAAGAGAGGAGGCGACATATCTTTGCAGATTCACTGTTAGTTTCTCCTGGTGATGCTTCGGATGCTAGAAATGATGAGGTTAATGAACAGCCTAGTTTGGTCGATTAATGTCTGTTATCTTGTTCAGTTTATCTTTTGTTAGTCTGTGTTAAGTTTTTCTTAGTGTTGTTTATGTGATTAGCTTGTCTAGTTTTTTGTTAAGTCAGTCCATTTGTTGCTCCTCCTGGTATAAGAAAGGAGCAGTGACAGCTTTTGATGTTTTGATTAGTTTTAGTTCTTTGTATTGGGACTGTGGCTTTCATGGGATTATGCTTATGAGGTGATTATGCTTATTATCCTTTTAGTAGTTATTATTAATCCTTATTAGGTATAGATTCTTATTTGGTGACTAGTTCTCTAGCTGGTTTTGGTTTGCTTTTAGTGGTTTTCTTGCTAGCTTTGGTGATCGGCCAGAGAGGGCAGATTGTGTTTTCTTCTGTCTTTGTCAGCTCCCGGTTTGATTTGGGTTGAAGGAGTGGGTGTCGTTAGATTACCATGGGTATCCATGCCCCTCAAGAAATCAGCCCAACTATCTTAAGTTGGAACGTTCGTGGCATCTCATCGTTTACGACGAAGAAACACTTACTCAACATTATATCCCGTAAACATCCAGACATAATCTTTCTAGCTGAAACAAAGAACAAATCTTTTAATATCATGAAAAATATTCGTATAGGCAAAGAATATGCGAGTCACTTCATAGACCCGGTTAACAAGGTCGGAGGTCTAGCGATGTTCTGGAAACATAACATTCAAGCTAATATTCTTTTCTCGGACAAAAATATGATTCACATGGAAATTCATGATACTCAAAACTATAGTCGCTCTTTTATTACGGGCTTCTATGGTAGCCCATATAATAACAACAAAATGAAACCTTGGAAGTGGCTACTAGATCTCAACCCGGGTTCAGATATGTCGTGGATGGTTATCGGGGATCTTAACATCATTCTGGACCCCCAAGATAAGAGTGGGGGTAATTCTGACTCCAACTCAAACACACTCAAAGTTAACAATATCATCACTAAACTTGAACTATTGGACATGGGCTTTCAGGGTAATCCGTATACGTGGAGTAATAGACAATTCGGTCATAACCTGATTCAAGAACGTTTAGACAGAGCTCTGGCCAACCAGCCTTGGCTGCAGAAGTACAATAACTCTGGCATCACTCATTTGGATGGGATTGGTTCGGATCATCTACCGATTCTGCTTTCTAGTTTCGTGCCCCATCACAAGCAGCCGAAACCCTTTAAGTTTATTCGTACATGGATGTCACATCCGGAGTGTCAGAAATTCATTGCTGACAAATGGGACACAAACATCTAACCACAGATCGATATTCAAGCCAATCTTACAAACTTAAGTAAACATCTCACCAAGTGGAATAAGAATGTTTTCGGCAATATTGAAAACAACATTAATAAGATAGTGGCAAATATGCAGGAGTGTAAATGCAACAAAGAATATATTAGCCTTAGTACGAGGCTAGAGGAGCTTTACAAACTGCAAGAGAGTATGTGGAAGGAAAAATCGCGTAATAATTTCATTACGATGGGAGACAAAAACACTAAATATTTCCATTCACAAGCAATTCAAAGAAATCGAAACAATCGTATCCTGGCCATTAAGGACAATATGGGTAATTGGCAGGAAAACATTAATGACATCCAGACCATCTTCTCTTCTCACATTTTGAACATTAGTTCCACTAACAATACCAGTATGAATAATCATATTATTGACCTTTTCCAGCCTTCCATCTCAGATATTCAGAATCATGAGCTAACGAGAACCCCAGATAGGACGGAGATTGATGGAGCCACTTATTGGTTAAAGAAAGAGGCAGCCCCAGGTCCCGACGGCTTCCCCCTTTCTTTTTCATTCTAACTGGGACACTATCAACCATGATATCTACACGATGGTTACCAATTTCTTTTGTACAACACATCTTCCCTCGGACACTAATCACACGAATATTTGTCTCATCCCCAGAACTACTTCACTTTAAACGGCGGCAGACTATCGCCCTATTAGCCTTCTAGACACTACATACAAAATTATCACAAAAATCCTAGTTGATAGATTCAAAAGAACGCTAACCAACATAATATCCCTTTTTCAATCTGCTTATGTACCAGGTAGACAGATCTCAGACAACATCATCATGGCGCAGGAGATTATCCACTCATTCAAAAAGTTGAAAGGAAACAAAGGATATTTCGGCCTCAAATTAGATATGTCTAAAGCGTTCGATAGAATCGAATGGAATTTTCTTGAAGATCTCATGAGGAAATTGGGTTATGCAGATCATTGGATCAACATGATCAACGCTTGCATATCGACCTCTTCCGTGGCGGTTCTCATTAATGGTAGGCCAGGTCAAAAGTTCTACCCCACCAGGGGTATTAGACAAGGTGATCCCCTCTCTCCATTCCTCCTCACTATTGCGATGGAAGGTCTCAGCAGGCTCATCTCCTCTAAAGTAGGCACAACTTCTTTTCGAGGCTACCCGACCAGCAATCCTGAGCTGGAAATTTCTCATCTTTTATTTGTAGATGACTGCATCATTTTTGGAAGAAACTCTTTGGATAACATTTACAATCTTAAGAACCTCCTCCGAATCTTTTGTGAATCGTCTGGGCAAATGATTAATTATAGTAAATCTAATATTTTCTTCTCCAAGAATTCTCACCCTAAGTTCAAAAGGATGATTACTAGATCTCTCAAAGTCAAATATGTCTCCGCTTCGGAGAAATACTTGGGTGCACAGTTATTCATAGGGGCGACCAAAACGAAAGTCTTCAACGAACTGATAGAGCAGATCAACAAAAAACTTAACAAATGGAATCACTCATTCCTTTCTCAGGCAGGCCGTACGGTGGTGATATCTTCTGTGGCGGCGGCCGTACCTCGATACCAGATGCAATGCTTTGCACTCCCTAAAAGTGTAAGTAAACGCATAATGACTGTCCAAAAGTCATTTTGGTGGGGTAAGTCTAAAGGTATTTGTACTAAGGCTGGACCTCTATCTGTCTTCCTAAAAAAGAAGGAGGTCTAGGTATACACCTACCGGAATTAGACAATAAAGCTTTTCTCAGTAAACTCGTTTTGAGATTACGTACTGAGCCTAAAGCTGCGTGGGTCCAACCGTTAAAAGCCAAATATTATCCCAATACAGATACTCCTGGTCGTGTTAAATCTAACCATTCCTGGATTTGGAAAAATATTAACAAATTTAATGATCAAGTGCATGATCTTGCATGCTGGGAAACACACTCGGGAACATATATCAATATTTGGAAGGACAAATGGATACCAAATCTTAATACTCCACCTTCTAACAATAACAACTCAAACCTCATCAAGGTTTCCCAACTCATTACAAATGATAATTGGAATGAGAACATTTTAATGGAAACGTTTGATACGATTACTAGAAACCTGATTAAGTAATGGGAATGATAAAATCAGATGGCAATTAACTAACTCAGGAAAATTCACAGTCAAGTCTATGTATTATCATCTGAGAAATAGTATTATCACTAGCCCTACCACCAACTATAATTGGAGTTTCATATGGTTGATTCCCACCATTCCACGAATCCAACTCTTCATCTGGAAAATTTGCACTAAAGCATTACCCGTTAAAAGTCGGATGGTTAAATACATAGGTAATGATCTTATGTGTACAAAATGTTCAGTTTTGGAAACAATGGAGCATGCACTACTACATTGCCCGATGGCAAAGAACATCTGGTTCTACTTTAATGTTATTTCAGAAAACATCAGATCGATAATAGAATGGATCTTCTCTTGACAAGATTCGTCATAGATAAACACTACATCTAATGGCACTCACTTTGCAACGATTATATGGAATATATGGAAAATGAGATGTGATAATTGCTTCCAAAATACCATTACAGAGATTAAGACAGTTATAACAAATATCAAAAGTTTCCGGGAAAAATCTGCGGAAAAGAACAAGATGAACAATCCCAAAGCTACTAAATGGCAACCTCCTATAGACCCCTACATCAAGATTAATGTTGACGCTTCATTCATCTCAGTTATAGAAAATATTGGAGTCGGTCTAATAGCTCGTAATGCGGAATCCAAATTTATTGGAGCGTACGTGTCCTCGGAAAGAGCGAGGAACAGTGAAGAAGGTGAAGCTGTAGGCATATTACAGGGTCTCATCTGGGCTGAAAAGAATAATTATAGAAGTATAATTATTGAAAGTGATAATATCAACCTTATCAAACATCTCAAAGATCAGAGGAATACCATTCATTGGTACTCTAAAATTCATATTAAGAAGAACAGAGAAGCAAAAAGTAGATTGGATTGTGTTCACTTCAGCTACACAAATAGACGGCTGAACGATCAAGCAAACAAGCTTGATAAATGGGCGAGGAAGAAGAAGAGTTCGAAGTCTTGGAAAGTTGTTCCTTCTTTTTTAATTAATAAGTATTGTAATAGTGTACTTATTTAAGTTTTTATGAATGAATTTCTTAACAAAAAAAAAAATGATCTCAACTGAAATGAAATCTATGAGACTTCAGAGTCCATAGATATCCATTATTGGTGCGTTTGGTTGTAGCATCCCTATAAAAAATGGGACTTTATATGATTCATGATTCTTTGGTTATCAAAAATCCAAGGACTCTTGAATTTTAAAGATTCATAAGTTCAAAACATGTATTTTACCAAAATTTCACTCTACCCCGTAAGATTTGTTAGGATTTTGGATTATTAAGTCTAAATTTCAAACTTAAAATCAACCAAAGAAAATAATTCTTTAAAAAGTTTTTTTTCCGAAAATTTTTTTTTTTCGAAAAAATCAATTTTCTCGAAAAACGTTTTTTTCTGGAAATTTATTTTTTCAAAAACCTTTTTTTTCCCAAAAATCGTTTTTGCAAGAATTAATTTTTTTTTTTGCAAAAATAATTTTTTTTTCAAAATCTGCTTTCGTGAAAAAATGGTTTTCGTGAAAAACGGTCTTTGTGAAAAAAAAAACGATTCTCGTGAAAAAAAAATAGTTTCAGAAAAAGAAACAATTTTCAGAGGAAAAAACATTTTCGTGAAAAAATTGGTTTGCGTGAAAAAGTTACAGAAAAAGAAACAGTTTTCTGAAAAAAAATGAATTTCAAAAAAGAAAACTGGCATTTTTTCAAAAAAAAAAAACTTTATTAAAATAGTATTAATTTTAAAAATACGTTTATACGTTTAAAAAGAATTCAAGTAATTATCAATCTTAGGATTCATACTAGTTACGACACAAAAAAAAATTTACTTGAACTTACGAATCTTTAAAATCACGAGTCTGAACGACTCATGAATCCATATAATCATGATTCCTTCGCCTAAACAGACCATAAATTTTTTTTTAATGTCAATGAAAACATTTTTCAACAACAACACAGCTCAACCACTGTCGGTAAAAAAAAACGACTGTCGGTCAAAATCTGTAAAAATCTAAATAATGTGTTTTTTTATTTGAAATTACGAATTTTCTAACATCAACATAAGTTCAAGTCCGTGAAAATCTTCACACCACTGCCACACATAAAAATGGGTTCGATTATGACATTATACACAAAAACACTATATAGGTCCACCAACACCGCAATGTGACAGTACATAATTGAACCCACCAACAAGAATCAAATCCGGCGCCGGAAACGGTTTAAGCGCCACAAACACATGAGAATTGAGAAATATATCCAAAATCTAACCATGGGAAAAAAAAAATCATATATCCACAGTGATGCCGTAATGATTATTAAAAAGAGTGGGCCCAATAATGAACGTGCAAGATTCACTGTTCATTAGCACGCGCATCATATAATATCACGTGATCATGACCTTATTATTATTATATCCATATGATTGATATTTGATAACAAGATCCTTCTCTCAGATTTTTCGGAATCTTAAATTTGTCTCAATGGTCCCACCCACACCGTCTCGCGTCATCTCTCTCTCTTTCCCCTTTTTCATGGAGTTAGGTTCGTTTTTCCCATCTAAAAATGACCAACTCACCAAAATAGTCTCCTCAAGACTGACCACCTTCTTAAATGGCCCCTAAAATACTGTGGTTTTTGTCAGATTTTCTTACCTTACGTAATTTCAATTCCAATTTAACTTTTTTTATGTTTTGTCCGATTTTACAAATGGAAGAGAGATTAGAGAGACACACATTAAAAAGATGGAGAAAAAAGAGAGAGATGATCGGATTATCTCCAGAACGACGAAATTCTTGCCAGAACGACCAAATTCATCCCAAAATCATATCTTCATTCACATCTTCTTCTTTGCATCTACCACCATATCTTATTCATGCCCACTAACCTCTTCTTCATTTCGCTTCCTTATATACCTTTTACCGAAATCTCGTGTTCTTTATGAACAACCGTCATATTTTCACCTTCTCGAGGTCCTCATCCTTCCGATCTTAATATCCCTGCTAATCCTAAACCTAGCCCTAATATTTTTCATCTGTAATGAAAGCCCATAAGGCAATAGCAAGAGTTCGGTCCTGAGAGTTTCTAACAATCATGAGATACTTAAGGCTGAGAAAACAAATGTATCTGAAAATCTCTACTCGACATATCCACAATGATCAACAACTATGAAAAGATGCACTGAACGGAACCTTAGTCCTAAATAGTCACTCGTCGGATCCAGTTGGTTCGATTCTATGATATTTATTAAGTCTTGTTTGGTAAAACCCCTAAAGCAGATGCACAGATTTAAAGGTTTCATCTAGTTTGGAAAAGAAAATCCCAAAACTAGACAAACTAATTATGAGTTTTTTTTTCTCCCACCCCGTTTTTATAAATGGAAAAGAAGAGAGAGATGGTGGTGGAGACGAAGATGGTGATGGAAATGAAAATGGAGTAGTAATGGTGGATTAAGAGAGGTCGCTCAGGTGAGAAACTGGATGCTTCAGTGAGAATACGACCGCTCAGGCGAAAAAAAAATCCATTCATCCATCAGTTTTTCCTTCCCTGGTATTTCTCTTTGGCCGCGGCTTTGGGGAATAAAGAAAATTCTCCGGGGAATAAATTCTCGAGGGAATCCAGATTTTTTTGAAAATTCTGTGGGGAATAAATTTTTATGGGGAATACAGAATACATTATTTTGAAAGTTCTCCTCCATCTCATCTGTTCTCTCTGCCACTTCATCTTCTCGACACCTCATCATCTTCTCCGGCGACCTTCAAACATAAATTTTTTTTTTCTTTTTATTTTCTCTCTCCTCTCTCTTTCTAAATTTTTTTTCTTTCCTCTCTCTCTCTCTAATTTTTTTTTCTTTTCTCTCTCTCTCTAGAACAGATCTAGAGAGAGAGAAGGTCAGTGGAAGATATTTAATGTTTTGAACATTCTTTTTCAGAGTAAGCCATGGCTTTAGTGGTTCCTCTGTAATTATTGGCTCAGCTTTTCGAACCAGTTCTTGCTTATGAGTCGGAACAGTGCATTTATTATTCGAACTACCATCAGAATCTTCATCCCCACGGCCAAGAATTTCAGTATTTTTCTTAAGAATAATTTCACGAATTGAGGAATCAGGACTATCAATTTCCCTAGATCTAACCAAACTACAACAATTGAATAAACCAAGAAACGAATTGAAACTACACACGTCTTTAACGGATGATGTATGAACAACAAAAAAGCCTTCGGGTTTGAGTGTTCTTCCAATTTCAGAAGCGAAATCAATCGGCCGAATTGACCGATCGAGTCCTCCATCACCAGAGAAAATAAAATCAAAAGTATTATCAGAGAAAGGTTGTCGGAAAACCTGACCGGATTTCACTAACGGAAGAGATGATTTCTTTGAAATCCCAATTGAATCTGAAACACCGATCTCTTTCAAAGCGAAAACATCTTGTCCAGTTGGAGTTTCAACACATAAAGCCTTTGAATCAGGTGATAGAAAACCTTAAGAAATTAGATCTTGAAACACAGAAGAATAGAAATCGACATTCTTTCTCCATTCTTTACTGGTCCATAGATCACGAAGAGCTGAACTTGAAGAAGATCCGATTCCGGCAACGAAAACAACTGAAGCACCGATTTGTACACCAGCACCGGCCAAATTGATATTTTCAGGAACGGAGAAGAAACAGAAATCACTAGTGGTACAAGATCCTCCAGTAATTGTTTCGACATAGAAGAACCGAAGGAAAATGATGAAAACTCCAAATAAAAGCATAGGAACCAGAACGCTTCTTAACGAACTCGATTTCCCTGTTGAATGATCCCTCATCTCACTGAAAACTATGAGAAATTCTTTCTCTTCTCTCAGTAGAAGTAGAAACCCTAAGAAGATTGAAAAAAGGGATGAAGTAGAAATATAAACCCTAGCGAGAACAGAAACGAGCAGAGGTGTGATTAGCGCCAACTAGTGTTCTTGGTGAGTGAAAAGAGGAGATGAAAATGGATATCATAATTTCTTTCTATTTTATGTTTTAGGATGAAAATTTGTTGCCAGTTTAGTTTTTTTAGACCTTCATCCTCGTCACCATAGGTAATGGTTTTTGGTAGCAGAGGGAAAGAGAAAGACAGTTATAGAGAAAGAGAAACAAAAAAAAAAATTAGAGAGAGAGAGAGAGGAGAGAGAAAATAAATAAATTAAAAAAATTATGTTTGAAGGTCGCCGGCCGGAAAATTGGCCGGCCGGCGACTTTCGCCGGAGAAGATGATGAGGTGTCGAGAAGATGAAGTGGTTGAGAGAGGTGATGAGATGGAGGAGTCTTTTTTATAGCATCTTCTAAAATTAGAAGCCCCTTAGCAATAAAAAGAAACATAAAAAGTCAATCTATTTGACTAGTTTTAAGAAAAGTCTTTATTCCCCGGAGAATTTTCTTTATTCCCCAAAGCCGCGGCCTTCTCTTTATGTTTACAAGATCTTAGAAAGCCCGAAATTGAAATTAAATTACAAGGCTGACATATTGACGATTTATAGGCCTATTTTGGAAGTTGTCTTATCTTGAGGGGCACATTTTGGCGAATTGGTCATCTTTAGGGTGCCCAAATAAAACTTAAAAAAAAATTAACATTTATTATTAGCCATCAGCGAAGACATTTTTTTTACATGACACAAAATATTTGATATTGTGTTTGACAAAAATTTGAGGGGAACATTTATTTTAAAAGTTCCACATTTTTCTTTTTACGAAAGCATCCTTATATCTTCGCCATCTTCTTCACTTCACCACCACGAACAACAATAATTCTTTTTTTTTTCTTGTTTATCTGTCTCCTGCTTTCTCTCCTAATACTTTAGAAAAAAAATCGTCATGAAAGTTTTGTGAGAAACCCTCGATAAGGGTCTGAAACCTTTCTCAAGTGTTTCACCTTAAATCTTAAATAAATATAAAACAAAAGGGCAAAAGAAAATGAGATAGAGTAGTTGATGGTGGTGTTTGACATCAGTGGTTGTCGTGATGATGGTGAACAAGATGAACATGAAAGAGAAAAGAGGGGCCAAAACACAATTTTTTAGAATAGAGCGCCCTGAACTAAACCCTAACTAGACTGACAAGTTTTTCGCCGAAGTCTTTTGTCCCCCAACCATTTCGAATGTCCATAAAATCTTATTATTTAGAGACTGGTTTTAGTTATCTGAATCTCCTCCTTTATCCGTCTTGGAATATCTCCGTTAGTGGAGGTTCTTAAAAATAATACATAAGGTTAATTGCTAACTGTCCCCTTCTTTAAAGAGAGTGAGTTTTCCTTAACGAATGGTCAACCTTTCCCTGATGATTCTCTTTGTAGATGCGAAGAGAACAATCTTTTGATGAGGAAGAACTTTCCTCTGCAAGAAGGGTAAAACTAAGAAGAGAAAAAGAAGTTAGAAGAGAAAAAAGAATGAAGAAATAAATGAAAATACAGAAGTTGTTGATATGAAGAAAAAAGTAAACTTGCATTTTCATAATTAAGTTTTAAGGACTAAAACGACCAACCTAACACGTTTGGATGGCCATTTCAAAATTAATTTCTTAAATTGTCCTAGGGTGACGTCAATAGATATCAGCTAAGATCTTTTGCTTCAATTAGTGAATATCATTTGTTCTTAATCTTCTTTTCCTCCCTATATCTTTTCCATTGGATTTGAGATGAGTTCAGACTAAATTCTATTTGGTGGAGCGTGGGATCCACATTTGGTTTTCACTGTAAAATGCACTCTAGTAGTAAAAGAATGATTTTTTTTTTTTTTGTTGAAGAAAAGAATGATTCTTTGTTATATTTTCTTTATAACATAACAAAAAAAATGACCACACCCATAATCCAAAAACTTTGTGCATCACTCAATTATTTTCGAAATAAGTAAAGAAAAAAAAGAACACTCACAGATGTTCAAAGAGAACAAATAAATGGGAGAACGCTGAAGATATTATTTACCAACCAAATCTTTAAGTACTACACAGGGCGTGTCCTGAGAATTTGAAAACTCAGTGTCAACCTTTTAGAAGTATTGCAATTGTGTGACAAACAGCCCATCATAATATTGCTAGTGAAAGGAAAAATAATACGATTATGAAAATCGTAAGATGTGTGGTTAATAGCAAACATTGGTAAGAAGATTTATGTTGACCCAGTTTCTCGTGCAACTTATTTGATTGACAAGTTTGCTACAAAAACTTAAACTGCACGCCTCATGAAGCATAGTATAATGTGATGACGGAAGTGAGTCATTTGAGAACTTTTGGTTGTTTGTTTATGCACGCAACTCAAATGAACTAAGAAAAAAGTTGGATGATAAATTGGTAATATAATTGTAGGCTATAGTGAGAGGAGCAAAGCCTAGAGGAGCAAAGTCTATAAATGGTACAATCCTGAAATAAACAAAATACTGACCAACCAAGATGTTTGATTTGAAGAAAGTGGTTCCTTTATGACCAAAAGTTAAAGTTATAATTGGTTTACCATTGAAGATGAAATTGAAAAAGTATGCAATTCCTCCGTCTTCTAGCAATCATTAAACACGATTCACCTCAAAATACACTAACAAGGAAGACAAAGAACTTAAGGAGAATTTATTACTCAAGTAATATTGTTATATTTTTTGCTCTCTTTGCAAATAAAGGTCCAATTTCTTATAATGATGCATACAAAAAAGAAAGTGGAAAAAATCATGGATGAAGAAATAAAATTGATAAAAGAAATGAAATAAAGGAGCTTACTAATTTACTTCAAAACAAGAATTCGATTAGTGTGAAATGATTCTACAACGAAAAGACTAATTCGCAAAATGTACGAAACTAGACTTGCAGGCTATAAGCATAAAAGAGACGAAGATTATACTGAAGTTTTTTCTCATGTTTCTAGACTTGTCCGTCTAATTATATCTCTTGTGGCTAAGAATAACTAGACTAGCTTCCAAATTAATTGATGTAAAATCTTCATCTTTAAATGGTGCCCTTAATGAAGATTTTCACTTTGAACAACCTTTTGATTTTGGAACGCAAAGAATAGAAAGAGTACAAGTTCAAGAGCTTGATATATTTGTATTAATTAATCTTATGTTGAAATAAATTGGTTTCGGGAAATGATATAGTTACTTAGAATTTGTTACTTAGAGGATGACATGTTTCCTCATTTGGAAATAAAACATAGTCTGCATGGTAGTCAAACTTTGAAAAAACTTTGTCTTATGTGAATTCCATATCATTATGTCATCCCCTAACTAATTCTCTAAGTAACTCTAGCATCTCCCGTTATATTCAAAAATGTCCATACGAGCACACTCTCTAAATCAATGAGAGGTCTTACCGTTTCATCGTTATATTGATGATCCAATTTTTACTAGAAATAACTTGAGGATGTTAGTTGATCTTAAATTGTCTATGACAAATGAGTTTGAGATGACTGGTTTGGAAAAAGTACGTCACTTTCTTGGTATAAAAGTTCATCAATCTTAAAAAAAAAAATCGTTTTGCAAGAAATGTATGCAAAAAAAAATTAAAAAAATTTCAGGATGTTGTAAATCTAATTTCAAGTCCGTGCAGTAAAGATTTGAAGTTAAGCAAAGATTGTAAATGAAATATCGTAAAATCCACCATTTTACAAATTGGTTAGAAATTTCATGTACTTGACAGATACAGACCAAAATTCATGTTTACAATAAGTCTTTTATGTATGTTTACTAAGAAACTATATTTTACTCATTTTGATGCAAAGAACATAATTTTACTATATACGAATGGTAAAACTGACTAAAAAATTCGTGTAAAGCAAACATTCCAGTTAATCTTGTTTTGGTAGCGGATAAATTTTTTTTTTGTTGAAACCAGTTAATCTTGTTAGCTATGTAGGCAGTGATTTGACAAGAAATTTGAATGATAACAAAAGACTAGCGGGTTATATTTATATATTTCTAACTTTGGTAGCGGATAAATTTCATGGTGTTCCAAGAAACTACATGGTGTTTCTCTTATACAATTAAATCTAAACTTATAGTTGTTGCCTTGACAAGATGTCAAATTGTTTGTTTGTAAAGTTTATTGGAAGGTCTAACACATAAACAAGTTAGCCCAACAATATTATTTTCTGATAATACCTTAATTATTGTTGTCAGTAAGGATCCAATACTATATGAAAGAACGAAAAATATCCGTATCTGATATTATTTTTCACTGGAGCTTGTAAATTATAAAATTTTATTCAGGTCAAGTATTGTATAAGAAATGATTTAACAGTTATATGTCCATCCAAAACAAATTTCAAAATGAGGAGGTGAAGACTCGGATCCGGGTTAGTTGCATGGACACCAATTGCCCTTCGCAGTAGAGCTATTACTCACTAAATGATTAAGTGGGTACCTTATTATATATAACGTTAACTGTACCCCTTTTATTAGAAATGGGCCCTTTTGAAGTGGGGACCCAGAGCAGACGCCCTGCCCACCCCCCTCAAACACGGCTCTGACGAGACCAATCGTATATTTGTATACTTGTGTTTTTTTTCTTCTTTGCAAGTATGTACACTCTTCTTGACTATGAGTGTCATTTCCGAGTTTTTTCAACAAAAAAAATTATGAGTGTCATAACCTATGATTTATCAAGTTTATTTCATACAATGATGATATGGGGACTCCCTGGCATACTCCCAGGTGTACCCCCCTCACAATGACGAGGCCACTTTGGTCTTTTCACAATTTTGTTAAAGTTAAAAGACCAAAATGGCCTTCGTCTGTGAGGAAGAGTACACTTGGGAGTATACTTTAGGGAGTCCCCCATTCATTTTTCTATTTCATATTGTGCAAGGTGGTGTGTCATATCAATCCTAAAAATCTGCCTAAACTCAAATCCTAATACAGCTAACTCTATCTTTATCATAAGATAAGTATCAATTATAAACCAAGATTTTGAAACCTACAAATATTTTGAGCCATAGAAAATTCACAGTCGATTGTCAATGTGGGACCAAAATCCTCTCTTAAGATTAGATATCCCCAAATTGAGTCAACACATAAGGGATCGACACATAAGTTTGTAATACCAAAACACACTTTTAAACATGACAATGAAACATGACATGCTAGATTTGACATTTACCAGTTGTCATTTGTCAATGAAAAAAGTTTTATAAAAGATCAGCAATTTTTTTTTCAAAATTTCTTAACAGTTACGAGATAACGAGGGCTAAAGTCTTACAAAGAAATACAACTGAAAAATTGTCCATCACTCTTTGTATGTAGTCAGACGACTCCCATGCATGAAGTCTCGAAATCAAGTTTTGATGAAAACAGTTTATAATCAAGATTTATTCATGCTATGAAAGCTCCTATAGTGGTAATTTAGTTTATGATATATTCCAATGTGTAAATGCATGTAAATGTAATGACTATTGGGTTGAGAGCAATAACTACAATTGAAAATACAATATTTTCAAACATAACTTTTCAAATGAAAGGTAAAGTATCCCAGATTTGATAATAGTTGAAAAACACTACCAGCACCTGAACGTAATCGAACAGTGATGAACTTATTGTTGCATAAATTATATTAAGTCTAGTTTTTGTTTTGCATTGTTTTTACACATTTTCAATTGTCTTGCATTGTTATGAAACGAATATTAAAGACATAGAGCGCAGGACGTTGAGATTGAGATACATACACAAAGTATAAACCTCATTATTTCATCCGAAAAATACGTCATGTAAAACTAAATTGTTTTACAAATCATTAAATAGGTCAAGAAAGTTGGGGAAGAAGATAGATGCAAATATTATTCAATCTCAAGGATAAATTATTTTACAAATCATTAAATAGGTCAAGAAAGTTGGGGAAGAAGATAGATGCAAATATTATTCAATCTCAAGGATGAAATCAACTTCACAAAGTTTTACCACTTTTGCTTATTCTGCTATGTATGACACAGCTAAACCTTTTCTTGTGGGACCATATCACATAGTGATCTTAAGCAAATCTTCCTGGTACTAAAAAGATTTTCCAACATTTGATGGCAGATGATATGACACTCTTTTAACCTAATCTGACAGAATTTGATATATTTATGGCTTCATGTGTCAAGAAAGTGATTGGTCTAATGATGCTACATGTGGTGTGACTTTATCACGTTTGATTAGATGGAGTGCCGAGGACACAGGCATTGGGCTTTGGGAGACTACTTAGGGCTAGGGCATTTGCCCCATAAAGAAGATTAAACCTTTTCAAAACTCACATGCAAATGGAAAAGTGGAATCTATACTAGCAGAAATCCGTAGATCAAATAAATTATTACCATACACCACCCGGAGAGCAACCTATCGGCATAATAGAAGAACATTCAAGAGAGGCCGGAAGTCGAAGAGCTTTCAGTCCAGAATCCAAGGCAACAATTTTCGAGAAGAATTATCACGATCAAAAGTTCGGAGTTACCGAGTAAGTATAATCTTCATTTTTTTTTATCTTTTTTCGAGTATTTTTGTGCATTTCATACATGTGTCAAGAGTAATTAAGGGTAGATTAGGCTGTTCTTTTCCCGGAGTGAGGCGTGCACCGGATTTTATTGTTTTTCTTCCTCTTGGTGTTCGTGGATTGGGCTATTAAGGTTTGAGCAACAGGTGGTGGTTGATGACTGAAATCTCGCTCCTTCCCTAGAACTTGAGAATCCTTTCTTCTTCCAGAGATATCTCTTTCCTACTTAGAGACTCAACCAGCGGACTTAATGACCTCTACCCCCATTTACATTCTCCTATCCAGTCTCTTGTTCTCCCCCTTCATACACCTCTATCTTTCATCTCCATTTACCTTCCACCTTCAAAACTGGTTAATGTCGACCCACTCCCATATTCATAGCATAGAAAGCCTTACCCAACAGATGTCTATTCAAATGAACATCTCTGCGTATGGTAACCTCACCATTACCTATCCAAAACCATCTGTTAGTAAAGAGCTCCAAGAGATATCTTCTGGTTTTATTGCTAGACTTTGCTGCCCTTATGATTTCGGTATTGGTTTTATCAGGAAGAACTTGTCTGGTCAATCTCAATTCTTCAGAGAATGTGCGATCAATAAAGCCCCTACTGGTCCAAATCTTTTTGTGATTAAGCCTAGAAGCCAGATTGTTATGAATGAGATCAATCAAGGTAGACCTTGGATCATCAGGGGTTGGTTAGTAGTCATGCAAGAAGTGGACTTTCCACTTGGTGATAAGGTTCCAGAGTTGATGTCAGAGCCTATGTGGTGCAGCTTCGCAGGTTTACCTTCAGCTATCCAGAATACAAAGGACTTGGAATCCATATTCTCTTGCATGGGATATATCATGCAGATCCAACCAAAAAATTTTAGCATGGTCCCAAACACTTTGATTAGGATCCAGTTCATGTACGATGTGCGTACACCTCTGCTTGCTACTTTGAACTCAATTTTCACAGATGGAGGGAAGCCGATTAATTTTAGCTACCTAAGGTTCCCGAAGGCTATTTGTCATAGGTGTCGAATTATTGAGCATCCTGCTACCCCATGCATCAAGCCGAATAGAAGATCTTCTGTATCTCCTTTGAATGCAAATGTGCCTTCTCCCATCTCTCCAGGTAATTGGGCCATCTCAGTTGTCCCCTTTATTATTCATCAAGAAGTTTCCACTAGTCTAGTGGATACAAATAAGCATAAAGGAAAGAGAAAAGAGGGGGAGCGTCTTATGGAAGTAAAAATAGAGGTGGGAGAGATAGGACATTCAGGGTTTAAGAAACAGAAGGATAAGAGCATGGGTAGTAGTTCCTTGGGAGAGAATTTGAGAGGTATCCCCTTCCCAGGCAATGTGTTGATGGCGTTGGACAATGAAGAATTCATCCCTCCAAGCTGGTTTGTCCCACCTCCTGAGTCTATTGATAGTCAGGAAGAGAGAAGGAGGCATAAGTTATCGGACTCTTTCCTTGTTTCCCCTAGCCAATCTTCAAGAGCTCACGATGATGGAATGGATGAACAGCCTGTAGGGATTTATACCCTTCTACTAGTGTTTATAGCGGAAATATGACATCTAATGTCTACACTAGTATTCCCAGGATCACATGCAAAACTAGTAATTAATCTAATGGAGATAGTAGATTACCTTAATCGCTTTTCCCTCGAACTAGTTGAATTGATTGAAGAAGACCAAGAGCTTCAAGTGTAGCTCCTCTACTTGGGACACGAGCAATCAATTTGATCTCCCACCTTGTTGTATAGCTAGCACACCAATGGTGGTTGGATAAGAAGAACTCCTTTCTTCTTGACTAGATAGATAGTTAATGGGAATTAGCTCACTTTCTCCTCTCTACTTGATGTGGTAGAGTAAGAAAGCTTAGAGAGAAATTCCACACCTTATTCTCTGCCCTAAGAGTGTTTATATATAACCCTAATAAGAATCCACCTCCTTTTAGGTTTCCTAAAACACCCTTTAGAATAAGATTTAGGGAAATAGTCGAAAATAGCAACTATTGGTATTTTCTCAATTCCCTAAGGAGGAGGTGCCCAAACACCACGAAAATTGGTAGATATAATTTTTATTATATCAGCAACTAACCCTCCAAAATTCATCCCAATCCGAGTCCTAGAAGTACCCGAACCGGTCTAGGCCCAAAAACCCTGTTTTTGGCCTTTTTGTACTATCTTTGCCTAATTCCTTTTTAGGCCTATGAGATATGTTTATGGGACACTCCCATGATTATATCTCACTCCCACTAGTCATATCCTAGATCAATTTGTCACTCTTATGTGTAACCCGTTGTAGGATCCGATCGAAGTTAGCCGCGAATTACTTCGTAATTCGACGATCGTAGTTGGTCTCTAGCTACAACTCTACGATCCCTAAATCAATCGGACTTGATGATCTTCCACATCAATTGTCCTATCCGACAATTTGTTCGCATTGTCACCTTGGTCGAAGGACATCTCCTTCAACTCCTTCAGACTCCCACTTGGACTTAGAACAAGTGCAATGCCTCGATTCCCGTGTCAATTTAGCATCCCATCTGATACGTCACGTCATTCAGACTTTCTTGATATCCGAGTACAACTGTAAAAGACAAACGATTAACTTTAATCCGTTTGAGCGCGGCCACGCATTTTCAGTTGCTACTCATCAAGTGGCCTTGAGACACTTTGTACCTAATGTGATTAGGATGACACAATCCATTCTTGCGCTCCCACTTAACTTCATGTCTGTCCTGTCCTTCCCAGTATCCGTCTTTATAACCTCCTTTTACGGCGCGGCGTTTAACGGAACCAAAGTCGGGCATTCCTTACATAAGATGAGTGGAGCACTCATGTTTTGAGGAATCTCTCCAATTGTCTTTATGAGAAGTATTGACGTTCATCACGAGTGATGTACTTCTCATTTGAGGGTTATCCAGTGTATAAACCTTTTACACACCCACGTAGTCGAATAGAATATACTATTCATATAGCCCATGAAACTGCGCTATCCCATCGACTCCCGTGCTAGTCTTCGTGAGTCATTGTTGTCCATGCAATGACCTGGACCAGGGATTTTTGATAATAATTATTCCAAGTTCACTTAATAGGGTTTCATTCATCAGATCACGTATCTGACAAACCTATTCGGAACGTTTTATTATCGATGGACTGTCGTTTAAACACTAAACCAAGTTTAGACGACTGGTGAAATAATTCTTATTATTTCTGATAATGAGAGTTGTAAATCTGAGCCTCTTCCGTAAAACTCCTTTTACCCACTCAGTTTTACTTGTCGAGGTTTAAAATTATACCTCATGCCTTAGACTGTGTATGAATCTCATACTATGCCTTAGGTGACAGTTTAGTTTGACCACCGTGGTAGTCGGTTTTAAACTTTGCTTATTATCAATTAATTTGAAGATTACTATCTTCAACCTTGATAATATCTAGTAATCTTTACTAGGGTTAAGGCCTTTAATTCTTTGTGTAGTATTTGCAACAGTTCCTGGCTTAAAACACTTTTAGCCTACTTTCCTTCCATGTCTGGAAGTTTGCTACGATGACATGTTCAACTTTGTACTACTTCATCCTTTAGCCTTCTAGGATGTACTAAGTAGTGTTTCGGTTTTCCAATCCGAATTCGGATGTTTAATTGCTAATCATGTCCAACATGATTGACTTTATGTTTTCGAACATAAATGTCTCTCTCATGCGTGCTAGCTCATCGGTGTCTTTTAGACTCCGAGTTTTGCAACGCCTCTGTCATGAGTTTTTGGGTCGAAATTCTTTTAGACTTTCCGAGTCTTAGATTTTCTGTTTCGGATCTCAAACATCTCAGCGTACTGAGTCTCTCTAATCCTATCATCCTTTTGATCTATGCTTATAGATCTTCAGATGCCCAAAATGGCATTTTATCCTTTTGTGTGTGGTCCTTTATTGAGTCAGTTCGTTACTGTTATACAACACCTTATGTCGTACTCAATCTTTTGTATGTACTCTGCATACGGACCCGGAAGGTTTGTTTACTCCCACTTACCTTCTTGAAACTCGTGATTCAAGATTTTCTTCATTCTCCAGGAATCAAATTTCTCTGATTGCCTTTTGAATCGAAGATTCTAACTCTTGCGTGCTTTTAATCCGTCGATAGATTTCTGAAGCATGCTTGTGGACATAACTTGATTGGAAGAATCTTTATTCTTCTTGTCTCGTTTCGGGAAACACGAATGTTTCCATCCTTCTCAGTTTTCTATTTTGGAAAACCAATTTAGGTCTTTTGTTGACTTAAATTATCAAGCTTCATGTCTTGACGAGATATGGATTCCACGATGATTTTGGCTTCTAGCCAAAATCTAGAGTCAGTTTTCGTTTCTGCGCAGGTCTTTTATCTCTTCAGAAATAACCTTTATTTTCTGTGTCTTTGAGATTTGGCCTTTTAGGGCTTTTGAACAACAATTTTGAATTTTCTCAACTACTTTGAGATATTCCTTTAGAGACACTTTCACTTGTTTTGAGAGTTCTCCGGCGAATGACATTCGCTTTTGTGCGGTGGGTTTATTAGATCATGTCTTTAACCTTTCCTTTTCCGAGGAACCGCAGTTTGTTGCTCTTGGTCGAATTTAATCGACTTGTACAAGTTTCATGATTGTTCTTCATGACCCTCCATGATTTTTCTCATGATCGAATTAAATCGACTTGTACTTTTCTCCCACTTATTCTTTTAATAATTAGTGTTTTCTCCCAGACTACTAGGTGTGCTAATTATTAGAAGAATACTATCATGAGCAACAAACACTTTGTTCTCTTGATTAGTTATGGAAGAAGCCCAAATTTCTTTTAAAAGAAATTGCGTCAGATATTAGCTAGTTTTGTAATGCTTTTACAAGCTTAGCTGTTAGACGGAATTTTGGTAGTTTTGTGAGAAGCTATGTCTAGACTAAATGGATTTTGGAGGATAGAGTTTGATTCGTGTTCTTCATCTTAATCCTTTTGGACACTCCAAATATGGATAGGTTAGAAGTACGTTTGAAGATCAATCTCTGTTTTTGACTCAAGGCTTTCTTTCTTGTCAGTTTGATTCATGTTTTGGTTATAGTGGACTTGTTGTCCTCATCCCTTTCGATTGGGATGAACCTATCTTATAGGTTTTTGACCAAGTTTAGAATCTTTTGGTATAGTTTGTTAAACTTAGCACTTATTAACATCTCAATTTAGAAATAAAATTCTTTATTGATTCTCCATAATACTTAGTACAGAGATGATGTTAAAAAACTAGAAAAACGATTAATCTAGAATAGTGCCTAAAGTAGACTTCGATCCCTTTCAGCATCCTTAGCAGTCGAGGCTTCTGCTCCCTCTTGGATCTTGTCTTCCTTAGCCAAATACTCAGTTCCCAGCTGCGCCTGTACATTCACAATGAAAGGGCAATTTTAGGTATTACATACCATAATTTAGGAATTTTACAGTATTTGATAAGTTAACTGTTTATACCTGAATTGGAAGCTACTGTTCCATTCTTTTTGTCCTCCAAGAACTTAGGGCAGTTTCTTTTCCAGTGGCCCTTGCCATCACAGTAGAAACATTTGGTGTCAGGAGGAGGACCTTTGTCTTTAGGTTTGGCAATTCGTTTGCTTTTACCTTTTGACGCGGTTTTCTTCTTCTGTTTTCCACCTTTCTTAAACCCTTTGTCCTTTTGTACCATAAGAACGTCCTTCTTAGTCTCCACTATAGCGACGTCCTTTTCGGCTGTTAGAAGCATAGAATGAAGTTCCTCCAACGTTTTATCCCATCCATTCATGTTGTAGTTCATCTTAAACTGATTAAAACCACTATGGAGGGAGTGAAGGATAGTGTCGGTAGCCGTTTGTTGGCTATAAGAGAAACCTAGTTTAGCCAGTTTGCCTATGAGCCTGATCATTTGGCGAACATGAGGCCCAACTGGTTTTCCCTTTTCAAGGCGCATGTCCATAATTGCTTTAGAGGTTTCAAACCTCTCCAATCTCGACTGTTTCTGGAACATTTCCCGAAGTTGTCGCATCATGGAGTAAGCATCCATGTCTATGAACTGCTCTTGCAGAGTCGGTTCCATGGTTGCTAGCATTAAGCAAGTTACGGGCTCTGCCTTTTTCCGCACACTCCTTTCTTCATCTATCTCTTCTTTAGTCGAATTATCATCCAATAAAGGAATTGGAGTTTCTAGTACATGTTGCTTTCCTTCCATCCTGAGAACTATTCCTAGGTTCCTTTCCCAGTCAAGGAAGTTGTGCTCATTCAGCTTCTCCTTGTCGAGAAGTGAGCGGAAGTTGAAAATATCTTTTGTCATCTTTGAACTACATAAAAGAAATGGCAAAGTTTTAAAACTCGTTATCGTTTTTGAAAAACATTAGTTTTCCCACATTATTCAATAAAAATCGTCCCCGATTGAATAAGTGATTCCAAGACCCCAGTTCTTCGAAGTAAAGCGGACGAAGGCCCTACCCTTTGACTCCGTCGTTCCGGGTGAGTGAACTACTTCACTGATCATACCTTATGACTCTTGGTTGATAGATTTCATTAATGAATGACTAATCTATCCTTTTGCCTCGAGTATCCAAGACTCTCTTGCTGATCTCGTTGAGTAGAACCATTTAGACGTGTAGGCCTCTTCTATAGGCCTACCCGCATTGTCCCAAGGTAGAGGAGGTACTCTGCGAAGGCCGACCCACCTTCCTCGAACAAGGGCGCAACGAGTGTCTTAATCTGGATAGGAGATTACTCAAGATTACTTTTGGGGACTTTTACGCTAGTCTGGCGTTTGTTATAGTGAACTATTTAGCCTAACTAACATCCACGACATAAAGCGTAAATAAGTAAGTAAATGCGCGCGAGAAAGTAAATCAAGCAGACATGGATCCTAGTATGGCCCCTAACCTAGAAGATCTAATCTCCCTTGGTTTTCTTCTTGTTTCGCCTTTTGGTTCGTCTTGGATCGCCATCTTTGAACCTCCATTGATTTCTCCCACTCGCCTTTGGGTTTCATCCTCGAGTTTCTTCAATGGACTCATAGACCCTAAACTCTAATTACAAGACTCTAACGATTCGCAGATCGTATAAACTTGAAATTAAAATTAATTACAAAGCATGCACCCATCCGTGCTTAAAACAAGAATAAGGAAATAAATCTATGGCCATACTAGTTTCCCGCATTCACATCACATGCAATCATATAATATATAGAGGCTAAGAATTATATATGCATGATTATCTTGGGAGATACTTTTGTTGACATCACATGTCACATTGCGGACCTTAAGTCTAAATTCGAAGAATTCAACTAATGGTGCTTTCCGGTTTTATGTTTTATGATTAAAATCATCTTTTAGAAAAACTCCGTTTTGGGCTCGAGAAAGCCCGGGTCAATTTCGGAAAAAATATTGGTTCGATTCTTAATGATTTCATAAATCAATTTAAAGAGAAATCCGTTTTGGGCTCTTGGATGGCCCGGATTGATTTTGAAATTATTTGGTTGGAATCGGAAATTTTTTTTGGCAAAAACTCCCACTCGAATGATGGTCCCTTTTCGTGGTCCGGAAAGCCTCGAAAAAGCCCGGGACAAGTCCTAGACAAGTCCCGGCCCAAGCCCAAAAAGGGCTCGGACAAGGTCCGGACATAGCACGGCCCATAGGGCCGGCATGTCCTGGCCGAGGCCTATCAAGGCCTGGTCTCGTCCTGGCCGGAGCCAGGACGCTAGTCCATGTACCAGACGCGTTCTAGACGTGTCTGGTACTGGACCGGACCAGCACTAGGTGTCTCGGACTAGTCCGAGACACCCAGAACCTCCCAGACGCGTCTCCAAGACGCGTCTGGTCGAGTGCTCTGGACGCGTCCTAGACGCGTCCTAGACGCGTCCTAGACGCGTCCTAGACGCGTCCAGGAAGCTCCTTCGCAGCTGCTGGTCGCGTCTTCAACACGCGTCCTTAGTAGCTGCTCTGGACGCGTCTTCAAGACGCGTCTCAGCAGCTGCTCTGGACGCGTCCAGAGGACGCATCCAGGAGCTTCTGGTCCGGCCAGGAAGCTTCCTGGCCGGACACTAGGGTTTTTCAAAACCCTAGTTTCCAAAAAGAATTTTTTTTTCTTATGCAACTTTAAGTTGCTATTTTCCAATTTTAAAACTTTTCTTAAATTTTTGAAATTCCTTTTAGAACACTTCTAAAATTTTTCAAAACTTTTAGAAACTTTTTAAATTTTTCCAAATTTGTTTTGAGAGTTTCCCAAACTCAAAACTACTCTTATTAGAACACTTCTAAAATTCCAAATCTTTGTTTTTCAAAAGTTTCCAAAATTTAAAAAACAACTCTTAATCAAACCAATTTTGGATCAAAATCTAGGTTTTTGAAATTTTTCAAAGAACAATTTTGAAATCAATTTGAAAAATCTTTGAATCCAATTCATAATTAATCAAATTTTATGTTTAAAACTTTTTTAAATATAACTATCAACATAATCAAGCATGGATTAGTTTGAAATTCAATGAAATTGAGTCTTTTAAAACACTTTTAATCATCAATTTGATTCTCAATTTGAAAATTTATTGAATCCCATCAAATTATGAGTTTAAAATACTTTTAAAAACATCTTTTAAAATACTTTTATAAACTCAATTTTCAAACTATTAAGCATATTAATTAGTTCGATTCTTAGCAAAAACTAGTTAATGGCAAGAGGCTCTGACGCCACTGTAGGGATTTATACCCTTCTACTAGTGTTTATAGCGGAAATATGACATCTAATGTCTACACTAGTATTCCCAGGATCACATGCAAAACTAGTAATTAATCTAATGGAGATAGTAGATTACCTTAATCGCTTTTCCCTCGAACTAGTTGAATTGATTGAAGAAGACCAAGAGCTTCAAGTGTAGCTCCTCTACTTGGGACACGAGCAATCAATTTGATCTCCCACCTTGTTGTATAGCTAGCACACCAATGGTGGTTGGATAAGAAGAACTCCTTTCTTCTTGACTAGATAGATAGTTAATGGGAATTAGCTCACTTTCTCCTCTCTACTTGATGTGGTAGAGTAAGAAAGCTTAGAGAGAAATTCCACACCTTATTCTCTGCCCTAAGAGTGTTTATATAGAACCCTAATAAGAATCCACCTCCTTTTAGGTTTCCTAAAACACCCTTTAGAATAAGATTTAGGGAAATAGTCGAAAATAGCAACTATTGGTATTTTCTCAATTCCCTAAGGAAGAGGTGCCCAAACACCACGAAAATTGGCAGATATAATGTTTATTATATCAGCAACTAACCCTCCAAAATTCAGCCCAATCCGAGTCCTATAAGTACCCGAACCGGTCTAGGCCCAAAAACCCTGTTTTTGGCCTTTTTGTACTATCTTTGCCTAATTCCTTTTTAGGCCTATGAGATATGTTTATGGGACACTCCCATGATTATATCTCACTCCCACTAGTCATATCCTAGATCAATTTGTCACTCTTATGTGTAACCCGTTGTAGGATCCGATCGAAGTTAGCCGCGAATTACTTCGTAATTCGACGATCGTAGTTGGTCTCTAGCTACAACTCTACGATCCCTAAATCAATCGGACTTGATGATCTTCCACATCAATTGTCCTATCCGACAATTTGTTCGCATTGTCACCTTGGTCGAAGGACATCTCGTTCAACTCCTTCACATCCTAGCCTAGTCGATTAATCTCTGTTGGTGTCTCTGCTTTAATTTGGAGTTTATATCTTGCTTTTTGTGGTAGTTTGTATTTGGTTTATGTTCTCTGTTTTTTTAGTTAATAGGTGTTAGCAGGTTTAGCTTTCATCTTTCTTAGTGTTTCTGTTGTTAGATCATCCGGTATAAGACAGATGATGTGGTCCTTTTGTCTATGATGTTTATTATGATACTCTATGCAGATTAGTTAGTTTCTCTTCTCCGTGCCTTGCGTTTTTGTGGATCTTTTTAGTTGATTAATCTTCTATAGCTAGAAGTGAATCCTCTGTTTTTGCTTCTCTTGCTCCTTTGTTTGTTTCTGTTTTTCTCTTGGTTTTTTGGCAGTACAGGTTAGGTCTTTCTCTCCCGCAGCTTGGACTGTTTTTCTTCTCGTGCCGGTGGAGTGCCTTTAATTTTTGGCCAAGCTTTTTGGGCTTAGCTGGTCTGTTTTCCTTCGGGAATGGCCCTTAAAACCCCTCCTTTAGAGGGTCCGGTTATTCTTAGTTGGAACGTGCGAGGAATCTCATCCTTCAATACCAAAAAACATTTACTTAATCTTATAAAAAAACACAACCCGGATATTATTTTTCTTTCGGAAACCAAAAATACATCGAGCCAAATTAACAAACATATCCATATTGGTAGACAGTATGCTAGTCACTTCATTGAACCTTATAACAAAGCAGGTGGCTTAGCGATGTTCTGGAAACACCACATAAAAGCGAACATCGTATACTCGGACAAACATATTATTCATATGGAAACTTCGGATAAAAACATAGACAACCATAATATCATCACCGGCTTCTATGGTAGCCCCTACCAAAAGGATAAGGTAAAGCCATGGAAAAAACTTATTGATTTAAACCCAGGAAAAGATATTCCTTGGGTTGTATTGGGAGATTTAAACGTCATTCTAGATCCAAAAGAGAAGAGTGGAGGAAACTCTTCTTCGAATTCTCGGATGCCGAAGATCTCGAATATTATTAATGATCTTGAACTGCTGGACATGGGTTTCAAAGGCAATCCTTTTACTTGGACAAATAAACAATATGGAGCTAATCTGATCCAAGAGAGGTTGGATAGGGCCTTGGCCAACCACCCATGGTTTCAAATTTTTAAAAATTCAGGTATCACTCCCCTAGATTCAGTTGGTTCTGACCATCTACCGATCCTTCTGTCTAATCATGGAGGAAACCACACTCAAGCAAAGCCTTTCAAATTCATGCGCACCTGGATGTCTCATCCAGATTGTTATGACTTCATAGCGAACATTTGGGCTGATAACGAAAGAGATCATACTAGAGATGATATACAGAGCAACCTCAAAAGCTTAAGTAAGCAACTCACAAAATGGAACAAAACAGTGTTCGGAAACATAGAAAATAGCATCAATGATATCATCAAATCTATTCAGAGAAGTCAACCTCGGAAGGAACACAATGAGCTGAACAACAAGCTTGAAGAACTTTATAATCTTCAAGAGAGTATATGGAAGGAAAAATCCAGAAACAACTTTATTACTTTAGGCGACAAAAATACTAAATATTTCCACGCACAAGCAATACAGAGGAATAGGACTAATCGAATTATGGCCATAAAAAATGACAGGGATGAATGGATGGAAGAAATAAGCGACATCCAAGACACCTTCTCAAAACACTTGCTCAACATCAGTACCACTACAAATCCTTCAGATAACACTGATATCCTTCAACTCTTCCTCCCGACCATCTCTCCGGCTCAAAACAATCTTCTCATCAAAAAACCGACTCATGCAGAAATAGACAACGGTATTAGCTGGCTGAAGAAAGAGGCAGCTCCCGGGCCGGACGGGTACCCACATTTTTTCTTTCAATCCAACTGGGACACAGTAAGTATTGACATTTACAAGCTGGTTGAAAACTTTTTTCTCTCAGCAGAACTGCCCAGCAATACAAATCATACTCACATCTGTCTCATACCTAAAACTCCAACACCCACTACACCTGCGGACTACCGACCGATAAGCTTGCTAAATACCACTTACAAGATCATAACAAAAATTTTAGCGGACAGGTTTAAACTGACCTTGGTAGATATTATATCCCCGTTCCAGGCGGCATATGTTCCGGGCAGACAAATCACGGATAATATCATCATCGGACAAGAGATTATCCATTCCTACAAAAAGATGAAAGGAGGAAAAGGTTTTTTTGGACTCAAATTAGACATGTCTAAAGCTTTCGACAGAATATAATGGTCTTTCATAATTAATATTATGAGGAAACTGGGCTACACGGAACATTGGATTAGCATGATTCACACTTGTATATCGACTTCTTCCATGGCAGTGTTAGTCAATGGGCATCCTGGTAAGATATTTTACCCTTCTCGTGGAATTCGACAAGGAGATCCCTTGTCCCCGTTTCTTTTCACCTTAGCCATGGAAGGTATGAGCAGACTTATGAATTCAGAGATGGGAAATGGGAAATTTCAAGGTTTCCCGAGCCGTGGGAACAACTTTGAAATTAACCACCTTCTGTTTGCTGACGACTGTATAATTTTCGGTCAGAACTCGCTTGATAATATCGATCGGCTAAAACTCATGCTCAACACTTTCGGTGAGGCCTCTGGACAAATGATCAATTACTCTAAATCGAATATTTTCTACTCTAAAAACTCACACCCGAAATTCAAGCGGATGATTATGAGGGCTCTAAAGGTCAAATATGCTTCCACTTCGGAGAAATATCTCGGTGCTCAACTGTTCATTGGTCCGAATAAAACTAGAGTTTTCAACGATCTGGTAGATAGAATCAGTCAAAAACTCTCGAAATGGAACAATGCATTCCTCTCTCAGGCTGGGCGAACGGTGTTCATCACAGCGATAGCAGCAGCCGTACCCCGATATCAGATGCAATGCTTCGCCATTCCAAAGGGCGTAAGCAAACGCATTATGACTATTCAAAAGTCTTTCTGGTGGGGTAAGTCAAAAGGTATATGTACAAAATCTTGGAAGTCGATCTGCCTCCCAAAAGATATGGGAGGCTTGGGTATTCATAGTCCAGATATTGATAACATAGCTATGTTAAGCAAACAAGCCTGGAGAATAAAGACTAATCCGGAAGCAGCATGGGTAAAATTCCTGAAAGCAAAATACTATCCGAATTCAGAGAATCCTGGTCCAGTAAAGAAACACCACTCTTGGATTTGGAAAAACTTATGCAAATCACTAAACCAAATAAACAACCTGAGTATATGGGAGGTAAAAACTGGCGAAAATATAAATATTTGGAATGATGTATGGATCCCAAATAAAAACCTTCCCATCACCAATCAACATAACTCAAATCTAACAAAAGTTTCTCAACTTATAGAAAATAACAAATGGAACGAAAACATAATACGGGACATCTTTGATGATAATACCAAAAACTTGATAAGAACAATTCCAATCAATCAGGAAGGTAAAGATGAACTGAAATGGGCTTTAACTGAATCTGGAAACTTTACGGTCAAATCGTTATACAATCACTTGAGAAGAGGAAATATCGACCCGAATCCCGATCAAACCAATTGGAATTTTCTTTGGGGGCTGCCTGTTATCCCCAGAATTAAGATCTTTCTCTGGAAAATATGCAACAAGGCGCTGCCGGTTAAAGGCAGAATAGGAAAATACATAGGAAACAATATGAACTGCCACATATGCAATGAAATAGAGACAATGGAACACGCACTGCTTCATTGTCCGGTGGCCAGGAATATCTGGTTCCACTTTAATATCATTTCAGGAAACATTGAATCTATAAAAGATTGGATTTTCGCGTGGAACAATTCTACTTATAGATGCAACAATCCAAATAAAACCCATTTTGCTACCATTCTGTGGATTATATGGAAAACTAGATGCAATAGTTGCTTCCAAGGAACCAAAACCGAGACATCGAGCATCATCAACGCTATACAAAATTACCCGGAAAATAATAATGAAATTATAAAGGAAAAACATAAAGTTACCGGAAAATGGTCCCCCCAACAGAACCGTTCTTAAAAATCAATGTCGATGCCTCCTTCACGAAGATTGATGAAAGCATAGGCACGGGATTAATTATTCACGATCACAAGGCTACATTCATTGAAGCTGCGGCCGCTTACACTAGAGCTAGAAACAGCGAAGAGAGCGAAGCTATAGCTATTTGCAAAGGTATGGAATGGGCAATACATAGAGATTACAAGCACATTATCATCGAAAGTGACAGCTACAACCTCATACAGCACATCAAAGATCGAAAGCATTCGATAGGATGGCAATCAAAGATCCACATCCAGAACATTAAAAATATGACGAGAAGCTTTGAGGGTGTCTCCTTCCAATATACAAATAGAACGATGAACTCTCAAGCAGATGCTTTAGCGAAGTGGGCGAGAAGAAAGAAAAAAGAAAAGATATGGAAGCAAGTGCCTTATTTTCTTATTAAAAAGTACTATAAGGATATTTTACTTTAGTTTATAAATAGCAGCCTATTTCAACAAAAAAAAAAAAAATTTATGTGCAGACTGTCTTTTTTTTTTTTAGAAGTCGATTACGATCAATGTATGTCGTTACATTTGAAATTGATACATCAAAGATGTGATAAGTTCAATAAACGCCCACTCAAACTCTAATAGTGTTTTGCACAAATTTTTTTCACTTGAAGATTTTTTATTTATTTTTGTTGAGATACACTTGAAGATTTTAGGGTTTACATTTTGATGGCCTTTGAGATATGAAAATATGACAAAAGCCAAAGATTGTAAACTAGTTCAATTTTTTTTTCTTCTTGCAAAGTGATACTAGGGAAATAAGATGCCCTTAGTTGTCAATGGTGACCACGACGTATGCCTAGAGTGATCGTGACAGTCCGGTCAAACAACTAAGTCGATAGAAATATGACTAGACAGATATTCGAAAATGATAGTAAGCATGGTCGACAAAATATATTTTTTCAAGAAAAACCGTGTGTGCTTTTGTATTTGGATGATTTTCTTAGAGAGATGGAGGGTTAGGGCCTAACAAATCTAGAGGTGCTAAAAAAAATTCCTTGAGTTGGCATTCTCATGGCTGAGCTCTCCAATGTGGGTCTAGGGACTGCGGCCCAATAGTGGAGTCCAATAGGTTGTGTCCATCAAGGCATCAACTACTTGAAGATATTGCCCACATTAGAAAACACTAACAAAATAGAAGCTTTTACAAGCCCACGTACTTTGTCGTTATACACACCATTTTTAAGAAAAGTTCAAAATAATACAAAAGGAAGAAGAGCGGTCGGGTCCGCGACAAGGGTGCCCCAACTACTATCTCTCTTTTTCTAATCTTCACCACCGCTGCCACCATCATCACCACCACCACTGTCACCACCATTCTCGGCCTCTTTCACAAACAATCCTTGAAGTTGACGACGGTTCATTTGAAACCCTACTCGAGGGCAGAGAGGTGGTGAGGACTATCCAATGTAGTTTTTTTTTTGTTGAGAGTCCAATTTAGTTGTTGGGAGTGTCAAAAAGCAACAGACTTATCTCGGTCAAGCTCTGAAGCCGAATATAGAGCTTCAGCTGAAGCTTTATTAACATTACCTGGGTTAGCTTTGTTCTTCAAGAACTTGGCGTGACTCTATCTTTGTCCACGATACTTAATTGTGATAATATGTGTAGCATCGCTATGAACTCCATTCACAATATAAAAATAGTAAGAAGTAATTAGGTTTCCTCAACCAAAACCATTGATTTACATTGTTCTTTAGAAGTTATACAGGCACTTACATACCCCAACTACCAACATTCTTGACCAAGGCAATTATCAAACCTACATAAAGAAAAACTCATCCTCGGCTGTATCACCGCCACCACCACCACCATATCAAAACCTACATAAAGAAACACTCATTTTGTCTATATAACCATCACCACCATCTAATGTCTATCACCACCACAACCGCGGCGTAACCAACCACTACCACAGCCTTAGGAACTACCATCATTACTATCTCTTTCCACTTCTCATTAGCTTTATGTTAAACCCATTTTCTTCTCTATCACCGCCATCGTCTATCACCATCACAACCGCACCGTAAGCAACCACCACCACAGCCTCACAAACTACCACCATTACCATCTCTCTCCACTTTCTCATTAGCTCTATGTTTTTGTAGCTTGGGGTTCACCTCCTATAACTCTATAAGAGTGAATAACCAAAATGATTGAAACTATGCTAGTATTTTTTTTCTTTCAAAATGAATATGAAAGATTAAGCAAAAACACTAGACAAATATATATGTTTATAAAGTAATTAATCAACATTAATACAAATTCATCCACAATTATAATTCTAATTCATAATCAAATACAAACCCATAATAAAATTAACATCTTTTATTATAATTTAAATTATTAAACAGGTAGAATCTTCTTAACAATCTCATCACCAAGAGCAGCAATCTGTGAATCAAGAGCTTTAATTGTTTCTTCCTTTTGTTTCTCCAAATTCCCAAGTGCTTCTGCTAATTCCTCTTCAACTTTCTTCCTCCCTTCCGCCATTTTCGCTTCCACTTCCACCGTCGTTTCTTTCTTCATCTGATTCAACGCCGCCGTTATTTCAGCTCTCGCCGCCCTCATTATCGCCGCCGCTTGTTCATCTAATTGTTTCACTTCCGATGAAGTATCTTTAACACTGTTTAATTTCTCTCTTATATCTGCATCTCTTGCATCCATGAAATTACCAAGTGGGGTATAATAGATTTTGTCAAGAACAACCATTAAGAAGAGAAATTCAGCCATTATTAATGGTAGAGTAAGATTGAAATCAAATAATGCTGCTTTTTCAATCTCGGCAGCCATTGATGGTGGTGCCATTGATAAAATTGCTGCTGCTGCGGCGGCGAATGTGGTTGTTGATTTCAAAGAATCGATTGAGAGTACAAGGTTTGGTTTGTTTTGGGTTTTTTTGAAATTTACGGTTGAGAATTGGGGGAGTTGGAATTTTGGTGGTTTTGGAGTTGGTTGGATGGACGAAGATTTGATTAGGGTTTTGGAGGAAGCCATTATCATGTTTGACATGATTTTGGTTGTCTAGATTTCTCGACAGATTTATGAACCCTAGCTGATCAATTTCCTTCTCTCTCTCTTTTTCACTTTGTATTTGGGGAGAGAATAATGTGGATGAGTGTTCTTGAGTGAGAGAGAATCAAAATCCTATCTCAATACACACCACATAATTCTTGAGGTTAATAGAAATATAGGAAGTTGGGATTATTCTTTATTTTATTTTATTTATTCAAAATGTGAAAGAAATATTGTTTTTTTCTTTTGTAGAGAATTTTTTAAATTTCGATGTAATAAATATCAGAAATTTAACTACGAAATACATTCACATGCTAAAAGTGAAACAAAAAACGATCATGAAACTGAAAGAATTCTTCTATTTATTTTTTATTTTTGAGAAATCGACTACGATCTATGTTAGTCGTTACAAGACATTGATGCATGAAAAGATGTGATGAACCTAAAAGCCTGCTTCCACCAAGACTCGATCTCACAACCTCATGAGTTTCAGAGGGGGTGTCCAATAGCTGCACCAAAGGGCCGTGGACACTTCAAACTTGTATTTGAAACATATGTTTATTGAAATATTTCATTGTTTCGCCTATTTTCGTGGAAGTACATACAGAGAAAAACCTTAAGCTAAATTTTCTGTCCGTTGAATCAGAAAGAAAAGAAAAATATTTCAATAATTATACATTAGTACCATGATCTCTATGAATGCAAATAGAAAATCCCCCAAAAACACCATTTGGGAGGAAAATCAGGGCTTTACCAATGAAGAAATACCAGAGGTGCCAGCCAAAGAGAAGATCATTAACTTGATTAGTTACTTCCTCGATGTAATTGTTAACTTCAATCCCATTTTTATGAATTTACCAAAGAATTTTGTAGGATGAACTTTACTACGTGATCTTCCTACAGCACGCGATCTTGAGTGTGAAAGCCAACCCTTCAAACGATTCGTCAATTTGGACTTCTTATGCCCAACCAAATCACCATGTTCATTATCTTCATAATAGTATAATTGGTTATGGGATTCCTCTGCAATATCACCATTTACTTTAATCTCTTCTCTCTCAGAGTAGATACCTGATCCTGCCAGTAATCTGCAAAACAAATTTCTTAGTTAAAAACGGGACATTTCAGCTTGACATACAATTTTTATCCGACGTGGATATTCGTTAAAGTATTTATTTTGTTGTGTTGGACGTTTGTGTCTGGTATTCTTGTACTCTTTATATAATTTCTTTACTCGATTTACGGCAATAACATGACATTTTGTATGCATATATTACGTGCAGATGTACATAATCGTTTAAAAGCCATAAAATAGAACTCTAGTTTTTTTTGATGAGAAATAGAACTCTAGTTTAACGTTTTATGTGAATAATGTAAGACCAACTAATACAAAAGTAGAAATTGTACGTAAAACTAAATGACATGCGAAGACAAGTTAACGAGTCTAACATAATATTTCTTTTTGGGCATTCCACTTGTTGCACCCGACACCTCCTACTGGTGTCAGATACAAATACTTGTAGGATCTTTACAGATAGCGTAGGTGTCAATAAATTTCAGAAGAAAGCTCCTCTCTTCTAAAGACTCTTAAACAAATATTATCGACATAGTGATCCACTAAAGACTTCAATAAGTTCAAAATTCAAGAGATTTGTTTAAGTAAGCAAAGTAAATAAATAAATCTTTGAATTTCGAGTTGGTCTACAGGCAAATAAGAAAATTGTAATCTAAAAGATGCATGTAATTGGATCTCCTGAGAAGGTAAAGTTACAAGGACCCTTACTTCATGTTTTTCTGGCAAGCAACATTCTTTTTGGCTCTTCCCTTTGTCTGGGTATAGTAACTAACAGATATATGCCGAATAAAATGAAGCTGCATATAGGCAAACTAAAAATTAACACAAGAGAAGGAAATAGGGCTCTATAGTTACTAGAACATTTATTACTTCACGGATAATATATCATTGCATTTACAGTCGAACAGAAGGATAAAAAATTACTCATGGTACCTCACAGAGAAGCAAAGAAAGGGCAAGATCATATAGCGCTTCTTGACGTTATGTCGAACTATATAGAACTAAGAGCAGCTCCAACGTGGGTGCGGCTGGGGCTCCCAATTCAAATTTTGGGAGCCCCAGCCCCAGCCCCAGCCCTCCAACCCGGGAGCCCCGGGGCTGGGCTCCCGGTGGGGCTGGGAGCCCCATGCTCCCGGGCTCCCAAATGGGAGCCCGGGCTGGGGGGCTCCCAGCCCCAAATATAGCCGTTGGGGGTCTCCCAACGGCTATTTTTTAGGGGATCCACCCCACCTTATTTTATTTTTTTTTAATTTTTTTAATTTTTTTTTTAAACTAATTTTTTTTTTAATATTCTTATTATTTTAAATACTACTTTTTTAAGTATTTTTCTCTAATTTTTATTTTTGTGTTTTTTTTTTGTGTTTATCTTTTTGAAATTATCTCTCTCGAATAATATCACATTTTAATTCATAGTCGAAATCTAATAATTTATAGTCGAAATTTAAAATCAAAATTTCGCACACATACTTCGCACACGTATAATATATTGATTTGGGAGCCCCGGTTGGGAGCCCAACGTTGGAATTGAGGAAAGCCCCGGGGCTCCCAAAATTCAGGGGCTCCCAAAATTGGGAGCCCGAGCCCCACGTTGGAGTTGCTCTAAAGTGAAAAGTCGAGTAGGGATTTTATCATCCAGACATAAGAATCACTTAACCAACATCCATTGTTTCCATCAAAGTTTGGTTAGACCAACGGGTCCCAAAGATTTATTAGGAATCACCTGACCTCAATTCCAAGTGACATTCAACCTCTTGTTCAACCAAATTCTAGAGAATCTAGACTTCCCACATTGGACTATCAACTGAAGGCATAAGCTTGTTTCCACTATCAGTATCGAGTACAACTTCCATTTACTACTTGCCTCATGAATCTAGGTCTCCGATTTGGCATGAATTATGGAAAATATTCACACCCTTCTTTTTGAAAGGCCATTAACAGGGAAAGTTCTAAGAGTAAAGAAAGAAACAGAGCTAACATTCCATGTGATTTTTTTACGTTCGATAACTGATGAGCAGTTAATCAACAATAAGTTAAGAACATAGAAACCCAAACCATTTCATATAGAGGATATATTACCTCATAGATGTGATTACAAACATTTAGATAATCATTTTTCAATATGTCGAATGAATATATAAGTGAATCGTCGTTCATATAAACAATTCCTGACAATATTCACACAAACCAGTGGACAGCATGTGCATTTTCCACATATTAAGATAATGAATGGTAAACGAGGTCCATTATTTCATGGAAAAACACAAAAACCAACCTTGAGTTTCCTAAGTTTTTCAAGCAATGAAAATCAGATCTCTAGACCAATCAAGAAGAAATAAGTAAAGACCAATCCCTCTTCAGTTTAAATTGAAGGAAGGGTCATGTCTTTGGGCATGAACTACAAAAATGCTTGTACTTATGACTTGTTCTTTTAACATAATATAACCGAAAACCTATAACAATACATATATTTGTCTATGAACTCGAAGTTGCATACAGGTACAAAGTTTACATCACATAGATTTTCGACCATCGACATAATTAGAGTATCACACCATTTTCCTTTTTATTGAACCAGGCCTTAACTATAATACAAAAAAATTATGTGGTGATCGCAAGGCGGAGACAAAGCATAGACAATCGCCATGAGAATTTCATTTTGAAGTGTACATATAAAACAAACCTGATCACCATCTCGGATTAAAAAGCTCGAGATATAATCCTCATCATTGATTAGCTTTTGACCTTCATAGCATAAACAAAATTGCCCCCAGACATGCAACCTGGGTACAAAAGAATACAGGTTAATTTCCAAATATCCATAATATAATTAATCCTCGAAAGAAGATCGGTACTTCAAGTAACTCAAAGATTATTCAACCTAAAGAATGCTTGAGGTGGTGTTTCTTTCAGATCAACCCAAGCTCATTCATTTGATTAGGCAAAATGACTACTCAATTACAATAATTTCATTTTGACCTAAATGAATTCTCAGTTCAATTTCAAGATTTTTATAAAGATGAAACTGAAATTAACACAGTAACATTTATTAATTCAGATTAAAATTAATTTCTGATAAAAAGAACTTGAGGAAGAGGGTGAAAATATTCAGTACCAAGAGACCAAACCCTGATTATTCATAGAAGATAATGTGAAAACATCTTCCACTGCCTGCTTAAGTTCTCCAACTTTAGCATTCCTCTTGATTTGAACATCTGAAATCATACCAAAATCAAAATCAAATCCCAAAACTGGATTCCAAATAACAACAAAATAAAACCCTAATTTCAATCTAATTAGTTTAATTACCAAATGAAGAACCATCCAATTTTAGAATAGAAAGGTTAATTAAGATCTGGGTAGGAAGCTTTTGATATGTTGAATCATGAAGAAGAAGTTTAGGAGCAAAAGGAAGAGAAACACTTCTTCTTCTTTCTAATAAAAGAACCCTAGGACTATCATCAAATCCATATTCATCAATTCTTAGCATTTTTATTTCCCTCTATAGAAAACCCTAGACAGACATTCATTCATAAAGTTTTTTCTTTTTGTTAATAATCAAAGTACCAAAGAGAAATGGTTGTTGTGATTATAAGTTTGTAGGTTAAAGGAATATGATTCTTGGGGAAGAAAGACACGGCAGTCTTTTTTTTTTTTTTTTATTTTCTCTCTCTAGGCTCTAGCTGTTTATATATTTTGAACCTCAGAAGTGAGTTTTTAATGAGGTAATTGAAGAAGAAGAGAGATTTTAGAGAGAGAGAGAGAAACAAGGAAAGCAAAGAATTAAAAATGTTCATTTTAGGGTTCAACTTTTTTGTAGTATTATATTTCTGTTGTAATGGTTTAGCTTAAATAACGGAGACAGTTATTCTGATTCTGGTACTGTCTCATATTTTGACTTATTTCCTAGTATTTCCAGGTAGGGGCGAGAATCGGGCACAAACGTTCGGTCTCGGGCATTCAATATCTCGGGTCGAGCCGGTCGAGCAGTAACGTTAGGAGTACACTTTAAAAATCCGTAGGGCTCGTCGGACCGGGCTTTTCCTAACAGACACGTGCGCGATACCCGCATACAGACATAAGTCAAATTGGGTTTGATGTTTGTCGGGTCATGCTAGTATTAGACAACCCATCAGAGTAAAAACCACCACTGTTACGACTAACAGGAAATTGGGCTGGAGACCCAATTTTTTGTTTTTTTTTGTCAAAAAGACAAGTTATCTTTTTTTCCTTCTAGGCACCATGAAAAGTTTGGAAATAGGCTTGAAGGACAATTCTAAAAATCCCTTAATTTTGTATACCTGAATTGACCTTTGTATAAAGGAAAATTTTAGAAACACCCTCAGATTTTCCAAAAACCCTCACATTTTATATAATCTTACTTCTTAGTTACTTATTTTGTTAGGGTTTGATTTTGCGAAGCTTTGCAAACTAGTTTGCAAACTGATTTGCAAACTGGTTTGCACTACTTTGCAAATTGGTTTGCAATCTGGTTTGCCTTGCAGAGCTTTGCAAACTGATTTGCAAACTGATTTGCAAACTGGTTTGCAATCTGGTTTGCCTTGCAAACTAGTTTGCACTGCTTTGCAAATTGGTTTGCAAACTGGTCCGACGAGCCCTATATTAGATAATTTACAAAAATGCCACAGGGAGCTGAAGCCCAAAAAAAATTGTCCAATCCTTTTTAACCAAAGGCCAAAGTTTTTAGGGAGTTTTGGCCAAATTTCCCTACGACTAAACCACGGTCAGATTCTACCATTTCATCTTTGGATCTCATCAATCAGATCTTACCATTTCATCATTAACAATGAGTTTCTATTGCAAAAATAAACAATTCTCTTTGATCTATAACATTTGTATTAATGCTATAAAAAAAGCTATTTAACATATGTTTTGTTGAATAGAATTGGACAAATCTTTTGTTACAATTATAGACCTGCTTCAACAGATGTGATACAAGATCTACAATCCGATCTATACTATAGGAAATAAATAATGAAGAAAGATAGGAAAAGAACACAAAAAAATGATCAGTGATGATAAAGAAGAAAGATAAGAGATTGTAGATCTCTTTTCTCTTCAATTGTGAATAATGCTAATAACTTCTTCTATTCTTCTCTTGTCTTAGCTTTCATCACCATCTCTGACTACTACCACTACCATTTTTTCCTATGTCTTTCTCTATTGTCCTCTTTTGTCTCTATTTGTCGTTCTCATCTCTCTCTCTATCATTTTTCTCTTTGTACAGTTTTCATCTGAGATGAAGGAAGTTCTGACAAAAGGGATCATTCATTTTGTCAGAACAGTGAGATAAGAGAGTTTGAGAGGAAAAAAGAGATAGAAATAGACAATAACAACAAAGGGGGAATAATAAGATTTTTTTAATTAAACGATGATCGTCTGTTGGTGACCGATCGACTGGCACTAAAAATGACATAGGGAGGAAAAGAGTTTCGAAGAGAGGTCTGGAAAAAAAAAATCAAAAGGAGGTCACCTTAAGGGATGGCCCATTTTGGTGAGTTGGTCATCTTTAGGGAGCCGAAATGGAATTATCCATAAAATCTATAAGATGGATGCACATCAGCTTCAACCTTAAGTTCTGAGGGTAAGACACATTTTCATATAAAAAGGGTAGTAATGAGAGTTCAAGAGGAAATCAAGACTATTCAATATACTGAAAAATAATACTGTATATTGTCGCTGTTTTGGAGAAACTAGAAAAAAATTTGGGGTACAAATTTTTCGAGATAATATTTTTGTTTCCTCAAGCCCCTCTCCTGCTCCAAACACCATTTCTTATCCACACTGGCAAGAGTCGTCGGTAAATTGTCGTTGTCGACGACACTTAATTTTCTTAAAGATCATTTTCTCTCTCTTATCCCTCTCTATCTCTCTATATATATTGCCATTGTTCGGTAAATGGGAGGATTTACTTCGAAATGAACCCATTCGTCCCAGCTGGAAAGGGAGGGTTTCAGTTGAAACTCATGAGAATTTTGCTTGAAACCCTTAAAAATCCTCGAGGAGGATTTTCGCGGTTCTGAAAAATGAAACCCTTCCCTTTCCCTTTCCCGGAACAATCAAGATATATATATATATATATATATATATATATACGGAACAATCAAGATATATATATATATATATAGAGAGAGAGAGAGAGAGAGAGAGAGAGTGTGTGTGTGTGTGTGTGTGTGAGAGAGAGAGAGAGATAAGAGAAACGACGGTGGTGGTAGTGGTCAAAGTGGGAGAACAGGAGGAAGAAGTGATGTCTAATTTTTTGACCCAAAAAATTCTTTGTTCCTCAGAAACATAGTTTTGTTTTCCAAGAACACTGACTTTTATTATTTTGTTCTTCTTCCCTCGTGGGAAGTGAAGATTGAGAGAGCGAGTAAAAGTTTTAGAGGGAGCGAGAGCTTTAGCAGAGAAAGGAAAGAGGGATGATAGAGGACAAGAAAAACATGGTGGTAGGAGGTGGGAGGAGAGGGGGAAGAGGACGTGATTTTTTCCACCAAAAAATCTTTATACACGAGAATCATCTTTTTGTTTCTCAAAAACTGCTCGACACCTTGAGCCCCAGGCATGGAAAGGCAGATCCGAGTCAGCTCCGCAACCTGAGGCGCCTTGATCTACCTTGCGATACAAAGCAGTGAAGTCTGCAGAAGTGTGCTCGACACCTTGTGTTCTACTCTACCTAAGAGAAATAAAAGCTACACGGGAGGCTGGATAACGCCAAATATCTGCTTGCCTTATCACGAGATACTATCGTATCTGCTACGATAAAAAAAATTCTACTAATGACCTGCCATGTGGCTTACTTTAATCTGGTGATTCACGGCCGCAGTGCAAGCCTATATAAACACAACATGTTTGTCCTGGAAAGGGATATGATCTTTACCCTTCGATTTTCGATTACTTGATTTCAACCTGCAACAGTGAACTGACTTGAAGGTTAGAGGGTCTTTACATGTACTCCGCCCTCCCTCTCCTCAACAACGACAATGAAGAACATCAATTCGAAGGTTAATGATAATTTTGGAGAAACCACTTTTCAATATCATCAGATAAAGAGACACGAAGAGGGAGAGAGAGAGAATAAGAAAGAGGAAAAAACTATGGTGGAAAGAGGTAGTAAAAGAACAAGAAAAAATAATCGCCGATTTTTCCACCCAATTTTTTTTGTACTCAATAACATGAGGAAAAGAGGAAGAGAAAGTGATGTACGATTTTTCCACCCAAAAATGTTTTGTACCCCATAAAACATCTTCTTTCCCAAAAACATCTACTTACACTATTTTGTCGTAGTTATAGCAATTCCTTATCCAGCAGTCTTTCATCTTAAAGAGAAGACAGCACAAAAGAATCATTTTTTCCCGAGCTTTAAACTGGATGACGTAACTCTGTTTCTCTCTCTCTCTCTTACTTGAGGTTCCATCTGTTTTAGAGAGAGAAAGAGAATTTGGCTGAATTAGGTTTTCTAGATGGGAGTGATAGCTCCAATGACTCCATGGATACCTGAAGACGATCTATTATTAAAGAATTCTATCGAGGTAAAGTTCTCAGTTCTCACTCCCTTCCTACACTCTCTCTTCATTTTCGTGTTTTTTTCTTAGATCATGAGGTTATTTGGTATTTATATAGCTCAATTTTGTCAATAAATTCTGATTTACTTTCCCAATTTGGGGAATTTTGATTTAGAAATTCATTTCAGTTTTCTCAATTCTTTAATTTGATTACAATTTTGATTTTGTTATCTGAAATTGCTTGTTATTTGTTTAGTATGAAAAATTAGGGTAATTAGTTCGACTGAATGCTTTTCTTTTTCTTCCCAATTTTCGTACTTGGAGCTCCCGATCTGATTTCATGAACTTTCTGTTGAGATGGGTGAGCTATAATTTGATTTTTCTGAGTAAATTACCTTTCAATTTTGGCTAATCGATGATGAACTTCAATTTTGGATAATTGTAAATTTACCTACAAAATATGGGAAAAGTGTTTTTTTTTTTTTTTCTTGTAGTATATTCTTCATCGTTTATAAAAATCTTATTAGTTTATCTGAAAACCATGAATTTGCAAAATTTGAATTTTTACTGTAAACCTAGGTAAGCCTATGCTTTTGTGTTGTTTGCAAAACGAGAACGAATGCATGTCATTGTGTTGTCTATGGAGTATTTTACTAGGGATTGACTACTTGGGCTTGCATGCTGATATTTTTAGTGCATCGGAAAACAATTAAAAGGCCTAAAATTAGGTTTAGTGCTTGAAAACACAAGAAGTTTGTGAGAGAAAAACTAGGAATAGATAGAATGAAGATGATGAAGGATTAACGGTTCTCCTATATTTCTTGTTACAAAAGAAAACCTAAAAACACCAAGTTTTCCGAACATTGTAAAGTTTGAGCAGGCTACTGAAATAGAAACTACTAATAGAGTGAAACACGTAGGAATTGGGGGGACATCATTCTGATGAGTATAAATCAACTGCCCTAAAGAGGTAAGTTCCCTGTTTCATAGCGTAAAAGATGGGCTTCAACCGTGAAATTGAATTATCCATGGGAGCACAATAGATCTAAACATTTAACGTCAACCATGCCGTTTCACGTGATCTTGTATTTGGAGCTGTTGATATCTACTTTTAACTTTATCCTCTTCTTGGAAATTACCGTCTTAAGGCTTGAAGTCTCTATGTTCCCATTTTCCTCTAACATTTTCGCATCAATTTTTTCTAACTTAGACAGTTGCATCTGTAACACTTTTTAGCGTTTTAGTCCTTAGACCTTAATAACACGTTATTTTTCCGAAAAAGCTATTTATATTATTTGTACTAAACTTATAATTTCTTTGTTCGTTTATATGAAGTGATACTATTGAATGAGTTGGTGATCACGAATTTTTGGACCAAAGATTCTTAATTAAAGCAAGATATAATTCTTTCAATATAGGGCGTAGTAGAAAATGAAGCGACACACACGAAAAGAAAAAAACAGATTAAAGATTTAGCTCAAACGTAATGATTTTCCTTTTCTTACCGTGTTTCCAATTTTTCCGTTATCTTGTTTCAACCATATCAATCATTTATCGCAGGCTGGTGCTTCTTTGGAATCACTTGCTAAAGGTGCAGTGCAGTTCTCTCGCAGATTTACTGTCGGAGAACTGCAAGAGCGGTGGCATTCTCTCCTATATGATCCTGTTATTTCTAACGAAGCTTCCGGTCGCATGCTTGAGCTGCAAAATGCTGCTCCAGATATTTCATTGAAATCAGAGAGATTGGGTGCTTCGAAAGAAAAGGAAAGGATTCATAAGAAAAGGAAAGAGAAAAGTGTTCGTAGCCATTACTATGGCATGCGAAAGAGAGTTTGCACTGAACCTTGCAGACGAATGGATCTAAGTTTTCTTGCTGAACCGGACCTTCAGAAAGGGTCCGGAAATGGAGAATGTCAGGAGCAGTTAATTCTTATCAGTAAGCATCCAGATGGCAGTTATCCTACTGCAGCTGACTTTGATTCAGATTTTGATATCGTTCGGCATGCTTTTCCACATATGGCAGCCAACACTGCCACAACTAACGTTGCCAGTACTGCCCATGCATTTCATTATGGACATAGGGATTCATTTGAAGAAGATATTCCAGATGAAATCATGGGTAGGGACTGCATGTATGGATTTGAAGAAAATGTTACCTCCTTCTCAATCAATGACGCCGTAGGAAATAACGTGGGATATTCTTTCGACCAGAACAATGTTCAGAAAGCTATTCCCCTTATTGAACATAATCTATCTTCTTTTGATAATGACTCTAGTGCTCAGGAAATTGAACCAATTCAAGAGCTGCATGTCTCTGCTTATGGTTCAATTGCCGATAATCAAGAAACCGTTTGCCCTGGATTATTGCCTGTGTTAGATTCTAGTGCTTCATGTGAGCAGATAGGGTATTCATCTGATGTACCAATAGATGATAGATTTGGTGAGAAAGATAAGGGTGTGGTTGATCCATCAGCGGTTCCTCATGATGACAATAATGATGCGAAGAAAGTGATTATGTCTGGACATAGTGTTGGTGTTTCAAGGACTCAATCGGAAGAGAGGAAGCCTGATGATGGGTTAGCTGGTATGAATGTTATAGCAGAAGGTGGTTTGCTGGATGTTTCACATTCTCCCTTGAACTTTACTCATGAGGAAGTGGTCCTCTTTATGAATGGCGACGGGAAAGACATGATGGAAGATAAATCAAGTCCTAATAGTCTTAACTCAATTTTTCCCAGCTCTCCTTTTGCTCTTCCTCAAAATATTGTATCTGCTGCTACCGATCCTTTATCTGTAACTTTGAAAGCAGAACTTACAGTAACTGATGTTGCATGTAATTCAGAATTAGATACTTGTGAACCATTACAGTCTGGTCAAAAAGATTGTGATTCTGTTGCTACACCAACATTGACAACACAACCAAATACTCAGCTCCCGGAACTTCGTGATGGGGTTGTATGCTGCATGTTGAACATGGAGGACCCTGAAATCCCTGGCAATGATGATATATTTTGTGCGAGTCAGATGCCCCAGCCGCTTCTTTCCTCTGCATTGCAAAATCACTCCAAGGGTAGTGGCTCAGTTGCGAAGTCCAACAAGAGCTTGTTCAATAAAGAAAAGGCAAGTGAACAGGGGCTAAACCTTGTTAATCAAAAAGAGGAAACTCCTGGAAATGGAATACCATGTAAGGTAGAATCCCAACTGGTGCATGATAGTATTAAGTCTGTATCGCTTAAGGGAGATAGCGAAATCCCAGGTCAGTGCATATCGGGGTCATCTGCTCAACACTCCATCGTAGATGGAGAGTCAAAGAAAGATTTGCGTAAAGGTAGTGAGTTAGGTAACTCCCTGGAGAGGAAAGTTCATGTATCTGAATGCACAAAGAATCAAATCCGGAAATGCTCTGATGCTAGTCAGCAGGATGCAGATGTTTCTGTCATGGTTCCAAGTAGTACAGAACAGAGTTCTCTAGAAATTCTAAAAAACAATGAGAACCCTTCAATATCTGATCACGAAGAGGAGATTTCTGAGGATGATGACTATCTACCAAGTTTTTCTGATATTGAAGCAATGGTAATTGTAGATTATTTTCACCTATTGAGTGCTTTTCCATACAAGTAATCTGTTATCCTCTGAAATTTCTTTCCTTCATTAATAACTTTTGCTTGCAGATATATGATATGGACTTGGCTCCTCCTGATCAGGATCGGTATTTAAGTAAGGAAGGTAATTTGTTGAAGTCCTTGAAGTTAGATAGTTTATGATGTTCCTACTTCATAAAACATATGTATTATCTTTTTCATGAATTATATAGTAATATCGATTTGGTGTGTTTTCTGTTTCTCAGTGTCAATGTATCAATGTGATGAATCAAAAAAGGCATTGATAAGGTTGGAGGAAGGTGCTGGCTCTTGCATGCAAAGAGCTTTATCATCCCATAAAGCATTCGCGGTTTTGTATGGTTCTCACGTGAAGCACTACATTAAGAAACCTAAGGTACGCTTTGTTACTCCTTAGATTTACTTTAGTTATTGCTAATTTTATTATTACTGTTATTATTTTTATTGTTATTGTTATAATTATTATTACTATTATTATTATTACTATTATTATTATTATTGTTATTTTTAAATTATCAATAAATCTTAATTCTCAACTGATACCCAGATGGAAGATGCAATTTTCTCTTGAATTTTGTTTGCGCTAGACTACAAAATCCTAGTGCAGGTACGGAATGATACTATATTCCCAACTTATCATCCATATCTTTAGCAATGCCAAATTTCTTTTTCACGAGGGCAAAATAAATAACTACACAATTTCCAAAATAAATAAATAACTATAAATAAAAAACCATGGTTTTTTAAGGATGCATCTAAAATTTAATATCAAGTTCTAAATCCATATCCTCCATATCTTTAGTAATGCCAAATTTCGACTATTGTTCTTATCTTAGAAAGAGAACTGATCAAAACTTAAGTTTCTTGCGACTTTATCCCATCCATCAAACAAAATCCTAGACTCAACCCCAAGTCTAACATGATTTATCCCATCCATCAAACAAAATCCTAGACTCAACCCCAAGTCCAACATGATTTCCAAAGATAATTTATTATCATGCACAAAACGTAAGGTAAATTTTTGGAACTTCCATAAGCTTATAGTTGGATTCACTTTTACCTCTTACATTAGAATTTATTATTCAATTACGTTTTTAGGGTGGTCAGCTTACTGGTTGCCGGAACTCAGAAAAACAAGAAAAGAATACAATTTATTATTTGTTTTTCTTAACAAGAACGAGAATCTTGTATTAAAATAGAATGGTATATTTTATTATTTGTCAAAAGCTCAAAGTTTAAAAGTCCATCAATGACATTAAGTCATCAACCCACAACCCATTTTCCAACTTCTTACCACTGTATGTACGTATTTTATTTTTTTTATTTAACATATATATATATATATATATATATATATATATATATATATTTATAATCCAATAATGAACTTACTGCCCATATTGCTTATTACTCCTTTCCCAATTTGTGTATGAACTATTTAGGTTAGATGGTGAAAACATGTATTGGAGATTTTCGAAAGAAAAGTATGTATTGGAGAGTCAGGCACACTGTCATGCCATGCGTGACTACTGCGAAAAGTTAGGAGTTGGTAAGGGTTTTAGAAGACAGAAGTATGAATTGGTCTTGTAACGGATCTTGTATTCTTGTAGTTCCATGGAAGTATATGTTTCATGAGAACCCTTGATTGAAAAAGTTTCTGAACCTTGCATGAATTGGATTAATATAACATCTTCTTCTTTTACACTTTCAGAATATATAAAACTACTTAAAATGAACACCCATTCTAATTGGCAATGTCAAATAAGAAGATTATTTGATAGTCATCAGAGAGTCATAGTTGCTTCCATGGGTACAATGTGAGATCTAGATGCACTTTTTCTGTGTGTGCATTCTTTGATCCTTAAATAAGCTGAGGTACTGTCGTTTTGTGTATAATTTAACGACAGGTGATCCAAAAGTAAAACAACATCGGAAGGGATAATAAGGGACCTGATAACTAAGGCAATAAATTATATGTGTACCACCATGCCGGAATCGCCATATTGGGTTTCTGTGTTGCTGTATCCAACGCCTCATAACTCTGTCCGTGTTAAATTTTTTTAAAATGAGGCGCCTGCACCCCAATAATCAGTTATTTAACACAGTTAGTGTGTTAGAAGTGAAATTTATTCGTCTATGCAGGTCTTACTTGGTAGAGCAGCTGAAGGCGTCACTGTTGACATTGACCTACGAAGAGAAGGGCGTGCTAATAAGATATCTCGGAGGCAGGTTAGTTAATTTTACTGTGCCTTCGTTCTGTTTTTGCAGCTTTTGGGGAAGGTTGTGTAACCTTAAATCGCAATATCGAATAGCTTTTTACTAACAATCTCAAGAAAGCGCGAATTTAAGGTTTTTATGCTAAAAGGGGAAGTTCACAAGTCACAACCAAATAGTATGTACAAAGTCTTATAAGGATGTGGCAGCTAGCAGATTCACTAATGGTCTCCACACGAGCGCACATCACCACCTTTATAGAATATAACCTGGATTTGTGTAGTGCCTCAGAGAAAAATATTTATTGCAACTGCCATTATATTATCTTAGTAAGGGGAGGGGGATTACCATGTTGCAAGCTGCAGTGGAATTATAGATCTTTCTGTGATTGCGAACATTTTACACTCTTGTTGGGGTAGTGCTCAAGATGTATCTACTCTTAAACTTTCATTCTTCAAAGTGCATGCAGCAACCAACAAGTGGATATAGTTTAACTCTTATGTTTCTGTGTTGTTTTCCTTCTGGGAGAAGAAGGATACCTCTTTAAGTTTCAATTCTCCCTTTAATGGGAAACTTTTTTTTTTTTTTTTTTTCGGATATTGGAAATTTGAGTTTGTAATGATGTAATTTAGGCAATTATGAAGATGGAGCAAGATGGATTTTTCTACTTGACAAATCTTGGGAAGTGCTCAATCTTAGTCAACAGTAAAGAAGTACCTGGCGGACATTGTTTGAAACTTAGCTCAAGTTCTCTGATTGAGGTATTTAACTATTTTTCTCTTTCATCCGTTCGACTAGTATTTCCTCTTCTTTCTTTGCTTCTTGCACACTATGGCATTTACTGTTTTTGTACCCAATCATTTATGTTCCAGCTAACTTAAGTTTTGCTTTGTACTCCGATGTAAAGCAAAAGGTTGAAATTGACCTATGTCATAGTATCTCTTCTCTGTGGAATAAAATATCTGGTCAGTCGAGTGACATTCTTAAACAAAATCCCCGAAGCTGAGATTTATTTAGGATTCATTTTGAATGACTAAAATTTGGTTAAAAGTCCACTGAGCAGAAGCAATTTTAAGAAAAATAAACGTAGACTAGAATTTATAATGGAGACCACCTACATGGTCGAGCAAATCTTAGGCGTGAAAAGTAGATGAAGTTTGCAAAGGTGCGAGAATCCTATATAGATACTTATTAGTTAAACTATACATAATCAGTGGAAAGAACAAAAAGTAAGTATTTCGTTTTTTCCATGTAATGAATTTGACTTGCACAGAAGAGATTAGAGTAGATAGAAAATGATATTTTTGTTGCTGTGTTTTCTGCCATCTTATGTCTCACATGCAATTGATTGTACTGTAGATAGAAAGTTATTTTACTTTGCGAACAAACTAAATACTGTCCAAGTATCTTACTATTATAATATTAAAAGTTTTGTTAATGGAACGAAGTAATGTTCTTGTTTCATTTCCCCTACCATGACACATCCACCACTTTTCAACCCTCAATAAGAACTGCTAAATTCAAACTTCAAGTTTCCATCTTTGACTGACAAACTAAGATCACTGGACTACATTCAACCATTCTACCTTAGGCGATATAGCAGTAGGACTGTTCACACCCGTATTCTCCCATAACGTAGAAAGTTGGCTTCATAGGGGGCCCATCCCTATACAGGTCTTACCACAAAAGCTGTAACTAGTTGTCTAAACTCTAAAAGATGAATGAAGAATTTCTTGGATGCAATTCAAGTGCATTATATATATATATACATGTATGTTTGGTTTTCTTTCTGCTTCATTTTGTATATTGATATATCTATTTCTGCTCTTACGCGTGTTGACGTTCATGTTGATTTCGATATATCTCGATATATCTCGATATTGCGTACCGACATAGTAACTTGTGTCTAAAATGTGAAACTGACGGAAACGTTTGTTGGAATTTGCTTTGCTTGAAGTTCCCTTTATTACTATTTGTGCTCTATACTTTCACATTACGAATACATAACTGCGACTAATTTTCATTATCATGGCGATTTGCAGATAAGAAGCATGAGATTTCTGTTTGAGGTAAATCAAGATCTTGTGAGAGAGTACTTGGCTAAAACTGCTAAGAAGCCCAACAAGGAAAGAGTTGCAAGTTTGCATGCTATCCTTAAGAAGGGTTACCATCACAAGTAGAACTTGTTATCCGAAACTTATCTCTTGCTTTGTCTCTCATCAGGTATTGGGTAGGTTACAAACTTTTATATTATTCAAGTTTGCTTCATCATATAAGAGGAAGATGCATCTTGGGTTTCTCCACTTCACCTTGTTTACTATGTATATACATATAAGTTTCTAAATTATTATAAAATGATGAATATACCAAATCTGTTTAATTACTGATATTAGTCAATGGGGATGTATCCGACTATTTTGTACGGAAGATGATGTATACCAACCGATGCTGTAATAGGCCAGTTGTAAATTGTATGCAGGATATGGTGATGGTCATATCATCTTATACCCCTTTTGTAATATCTAATGAAGATGGTATATATTAAGGTACGTCTTATGTACCTATGATCTCCTTTGAGTATTCTTCATCTAGTAGTCATGTAAGAGCATCTCCCGTGCAAAACTCAGAAAAATCTCTATTCATCTTATGTGTCAAGTTCCAATTGAGATTCGCACTCCTAGGTGGCGAATATAGAGATCCTCATTTTTTTTGTGTCTCCAATGCAAAACTCTAAACTTATCTTATTTACTTACGTGGCGTAGTTATTTTTGAAAATAAATAATTTAGTTATTTAGAGAATATAGAAGACTCGATTTCTATTGGTTGAAAATCAAATAAAGATAAGCTGGACACTCTAGAAATAGAGTGTCCTCTTGAGATATCTTTATTCCTCTTTCGACACGTCATCTTAGAGATCCAAATAGAGTGTTGCATTGGAGAGAGTTTTTAAGAAAAAACTCTAAAAATCATATATGTGACACTCAGAATTTTTAAGATTGAGTGTTGTATTGCAGATGCTCTGAGTTATTTACATATTTAATTGGGTTGAGCTACTCTTAGCCTTGGGCCGTTTGGACGGGCCAGGCTGACTCCCTACCCTAACCAGATTCATTTTGGGATGCTATACGCCTACAATTACAACCTAACAACTCTTTATGAGACAAACATAAACCTTCTCTTCTTCCTGGAGAAAAGTCAAAAGTGGTGGGAAAAAAGAGAAATGTCTATTGTCAAACACTTTGAGAATGGTATTAGGATTTAGGAAGGGACAGTTGAGTGTCCCAAACGTCTGAGGCATTGGGTATCAAATGTCCTCTAGTAGGTGAGGCAATGGTTAGTAGAACCACCACGTTTGCAAACATTTGTTGACTTTTTCAATTTGGTATGTTAGACATTTTGTGAGTTCGCTTTGATCCATTTTTTTTTGTATCTTTCCGAAAATACCTATGTTAATCTTCGAATCTTGACCCTAGTGGAAGTTTTTCGACGAAAGACCAATTTTTCTCCCGGTTCTACCAAAATTTTACCGAAATTGTCTTGAGCCACCCGAAGGCACAAAACGAGTTTTTCTTAAAATTGATTTTGGAAATCATTAAGAGTCAAACCAATTTTTTTGAAATTGACCTGGACCCTCCGAAGGTCTAAACGGAGTTTTTTTCTTAACTTGATTTTGGAAAACATAAAAGATAAAATCGGAACACACCATTAGTCGAATTCTTTGAATAAATGTGACATAGAGATGTCGACAAAAGTAACTCCCGGGTTATCATGTATATATAATTGTTAGCCTTGAATATTATATGAATGCATGTGATGTGAATGCGAGAACTAGTATGGGTATAGAAAGTTGTTTTCTTTCATTCTTGTTTTAAGCACGGATGGGTGCAATTTGTAATAATTTTAAATTCAAGTTTACACGATTTGCGTATCGTTTGAGTCTTATAACTAGAGTTTAGGGTCAATGAGTCCATTGAAGAAGCTCAAGGATGGGATCTTGATTCGAGTGGGAGAAATCAATAGAGGTTCAAGGATGACGATCTATGCGAACCAAAAGGCGAAATAAGAAGAAACCAAAGGAGATTAGATCTTCTAGCCTATGGGCCATACTATGATCCAGGTCTGCTTGATTATTTTCTCGCACGCATTTACGTATTTATTTACGCTTTATGTCGTGGATGTTAGTTAGACTAAATAGTTCACTATAACGCATACCAGACTAAAGGTAAAAGTCCTTAAAAGTAATTTTAAGAAAAATGTCCACCAGACTAAGGTGCTGTTTGTTTTTTTTTTGTGTCTGAATCTGAATTGGCTGAACTGAATTGGCTGAACTGAATTGGTTGAATCTGAATTAGCTGAGTTGTTATAAAAGTTGGATGTTTGTTTTTGAAATCTGAATTATTAGATCTGAATTTAAACTTTGACATTTCTACCCCTATTTTATATTTTTAACCCTAATTCCTACTCATTCTCCTTTTTGTCTGAATAAAAGAAAAGAAACCCTAGAACTTTTTATCTCTGGCCGTCTTCATCTCTCCCTCTCTCTCTTTAGATACTTCAACCCTAGAATCCATATCTCTCTCTCTCGGTGAAGATAAAAAATCCAGCGAGGCTACTCTCCCTCTCCAGGTTTCGTGTCTCTTTCTCTCTAAGGTTAAACCCTTACAAGGTTGCGACTCTCTCTGTCCCTCACTCTCTCTCAATCTCTCACCACATCGGTTCCGACTCTCTGTCTCTAATAGATCGGTGTGAAGCCCTCGCCAGATCTGGTGAGGGTACACAGATCCATGGTTTTTGTGGTGGGTTTTCGAGTTCTTGTTGTGGTGTATGGTGGTGGTCTGATTTATGTTTTGTGGTGGTGGTGGTGGTTTGGACGAAAGTGGTATGTGGATGTGGTCTTGGTTGGTAGTCTTGTGAGGCGGTGATTTGGTTTATGGTGGTGCCGGCGGTTTGGTTTATGGTGGTGGCAGTGGTCTGTTTAGTGGTTTAAGCTTGTGTTGATTTTGTTGTTTGGTGGTTTTTCTCTAGTATTGGTGGTGGTGTTCTGGGGGTGATGGTAGTGGCAGCTTTGTGTTTTGGTAGTGGTGGTTTGGTGGTGATGTTGGTGGTTTTTCGGTGGTGGTGCCGGCAGTCTTCTGGTGGTTCTGGCGGTGGTGATCTTGTTTGGGGGAAGTGATGAAATATTTTAATATGGAAAGATTTTTCCAAATGACAGGGGTATAACCGTCATTTGACACTTTTCAGCAGTTTGACCCTTATTTCAGACTTGTTTTGAAGTCTGAAATAAGTGGTCTCTATTTCAGCCAATTCAGACCATATCCCAATTCAGACAAGATTTTCAGATTTCCTTAAATTAAAAAACAAACATCTGAAATCTGAATTGACATTCAATTCAGATTTCAGGTCTAAAAAAATGAAAAAACAAGGGATATTTAGTGTTTGGGTCAAGGATAAGTACCGATTTTAGTGTTTAGGTCACAAGTTTGTCCGTTATAGGGTCTGGGTCACGGACTAACAGTTGACCCCTTGACTAATGACGATAGCTAACTACCGTCATTAGTCAACATGGTCAATGGTTAGTCCGTGACCCAGACCCTAAAGCCGGTATTTATCCTTGACCCAAACACTAAACACGAGCTGATGTGAGCCGTTCTAAGTCCCATTTGTTGCTGCCATGAAAACCGAGTTAGTCCCTTGAAATCCCAAACTCGAGGGTGCTTCCATGAACGTCCAAGCTGCTGCCACCTTCCATGAGCCGAGCTCAACTCCTTCTTCCCGTGTCGGCGTAAGCATTGGCCGGTCGGCCAAGCTTTTGCCGGTCATCTCTCTCTCTCTTTCCCTCTTTTCAAGCTCTCTGAAACCCTAACTCTCAAGAACCCTGGAAAACCCCCCAACTTCAGAAACCTAGCTTTTCCCCCCTTTTCATAATAAAATGTGAAGATCTGTTCATTTACTCATCTAACAACTTTCGATACAATTGTCATGGATTCACATCTAAAAAAACAAGGTAAAATCAGATCTAGAATCTTTTATTAAATTAAAACAATTTTATCATCGATTACGTCTTGTTTGGAAACAAAGCTATCTTCTTCGGTCTTCCATAAATTGGAAAATCATCATTCGTTTCCGCCATGGCTAAATTCCAGAACTACGATATCTAAGATATAAACATATCAAATGTTACTGATGATTCTGACCTAAAAATGCTTCTTCTTCAAACAACAAAACGATTAGTTATTTTTATTAAAGATTTAGATCTATATTTGAATGAGAAATCAACATCTATAAGTTTATCAGGAATTTTGAATTTCATGGACGAAATTTTCTCTACTTGGTTGGAGAAAGAATCATGGTGATTACTATGAACAACAAAGACCAAATTGATCCATCAATTTTAAGACCTGAAAGAATTGATGTTCAAATCCTTTTTCTGATTTTAATGCGTTCAAATTTATTTCCGTCTTTGGAACGGCTCACAGCATCGCTATTTAGTGTTTGGGTCAAGAATAAGTACCGACTTTAGGGTCTGGGTCACGGACTAACCATTGACCCGTTGACTAATGACGCTAGTTAACTGCGTCATTAGTCAACGTGGTCAATGGTTAGTCCGTGACCCAGACCCTATAACGGACAAACTTGTGACCTAAACACTAACACCAGTACTTATCCTTGACCCAAACGCTAAATATCCCAAAAAACAAACATCACCTAAGACACCCTTTGAGCTCTTGTTCGTGATTGTGGGTCTGCCTCAGCAGGGTGCCATCTCCTCTACCTTGGGACAATGCGGGTAGACATGTGGTAGAGGTCTACGCGTCTAAATGATTTTTTCTCAACGAGATCAACAAATGAGTTTTGGATACTCGAGGCAAAATGATAGATTAAGCATTCATTAATGCAATCTGTCAACCAAGAGTCATAAGAGTATGACCACTGAAGTAGTTCGCTCACCTAGGACGACAGGGTTAAGGGTAAGGCCCTAGTTCGCTTAACTTCGAAGAACTGGGATCTTGGAATCATGTTATTCAATCGGGGACGGGTTTATATTGAATAATGTGAGAAAACTGAATTTTTCCAAAAACGATAACGAGTTTAAAACTTTGCAATTTTTTCACGTAGTTTTAAGATGACGAAAGAGAACTTTAACTTTCACTCATTTCTCGACAAGGAAAAGCTTATGAGAAACTTTCTTGAATGGAAAGGAATCCGAGAATGGTTCTCAGATTCGAAATAAAAGAAGCATTCTAGAATACCCAGTCTCAATGTTGACTCATACCAGATAAGGCCACAAGCCTTTTGCAAGCAATCGTAGAACATTATCTTTGGAAGAGTAATGGATGTTGACATGACCATTAAGACAAACTAAGGAAAAGTTCTTACAGAGGTCTCGACCACAGAGGTCACTAATAGAGAGGTACGAGACCTCTAAGGAGACCTGAATGTCATCTTAAGATAAGACAACATAGTTCATCTATCACCCGTTTCAATACCGGTTGCACAAAGATAGATAAGACCTTAGATAAGTCACTCAGATTGTTGTGAACAACTGGGCAGAACATATGGGAACATCGAATCTAAGAAGTTCTTGAAATTCAGTGAAAGGAATCTAAGAAAGAGTTTTTAAGATTCAAAAAGGACAAAGGGTCAGTCAAGTGAGACAAACATTTGATCAAAGAAAAGGCAATCAGTTGTCAAGTTCATGATCATGAATGTTCCTCATTACTGTGAATGTTTCCAAACAATGGCTAGACCATTTAAGAGGAAACTACCCTTCGTACCTGGAGGACAAAAGGAATGGAATTGTGAATTCCGATTTCAGTATCCTTGTTAACAAAGTTAAGCAAGTATAATAGAATCCCTTCATCAGGTATTTAAGACCAGATGTGCGGCTTAATGGGAGCTCAAGGGAATTACGTACTTGACTAAAAGGATAAAAGATCCAAGATCCAAGAGGGAGCAAAAGCAACATTGCTAAGGATGCTGAAAGGGATCAAAGTCTTCTTTTAGACACTAATCTAGCTTAGAACTTAATAGTATTTATTTTGTTCTCATAGAAACATCAAATGTTTTAAACCAGTGGTAAATTAACTGAAGATTTTTGAAGAACCGAAATTGTTAATATTGATAATGGCTAAAGTCAAAAGATTCAAATTCGTGAAACTAGCATTGTTGCTTAGGTCTTAAGGACCAAACAACAAAGTCACCCTTTTCAGAAAGACATAGAGACTAGTAATCTATTAATTAGGACTCATACTTGGTTATGCAGACCCATAAGCTTACTTGCAGCAGCTAACAGGAGTTACTTCAATACGTACCCTGACAACTTCATGAAGTACGAAAACGTACAAGTCATAAAGTATAAGTCGGAATGTTTGAAAAGTTCAAACAAAGTACAAAACGAAGTAAAAAATCACGTTGACAAGAAAGTCAAACACTTGATAACCATTAAAGGAGTTGAGAAACGGCTTCCCAACTCACTCCATGGAACTCATCTGAGAGATGGTGAAACCAGTAGGGAGTAATCGAACACCGCTAGGCATGATTCTATCAATGATGTAATTAAGCCAGTCTTCCGAATTTTGGGATATATTCTGCAAACGGTCATTTTCTCACTTAACATACTCCGTCTAAAGCTAAAGCCATGTACAAGGATTACATGGCATATATTATTTTAACTTTAAATACGCATATCTTTTTCTATTTTTGTGTTGAAAGGCATATCTTTTTCATTAAAAGATTTCTATAAAACTTATATACTTAAAAAGAGCTTCTCATTAGCATTCTAACACTATTCACTTCCAATATTTTTTCTAAAAAGAATTTAAAAACGACATTTTTTTTTCTAACTGGATTCGCAAATCTGATATTTTTTTTTTTTTGCAAACTGGATTTGTAAATCTCGCAAACTCTGTTTCTAGAGTGCAAACTCAATTTGCAGATTTGGCAAACTTAATCTAATATGTGCAAACCCTATTTGCAGATATTGCAAACAGTATTTACAAATTGCAAATAGTATATATAAACACGATTTGCAGATCTTGCAAACTGTATTTACAGAAGGCAAACCTGATTTGCGATATCGCAAACTCGATTTATATAATGCGATTTGCAAATCTAGAAGAAAAATCATTGAAGTTTCTTCTTCTCTAAAATGATAAATGTCTTCTTAATCAGTCAATTGTATGCAATTAGATGGAACACTACCCGGATGATTGGATCAGTCCAAAATACTGAAAATCAACTTCATAATAACACCACCCACTACAAAAGAAACCATAAAACAAAAACCATTAAAGTTTCTTCTTCTTCAAATCTGGTAAATGTCTTCTTAATCAATCAACGGTACGTAATTAGATGGAACACCACCAGGATCAGTTCAAAATACTGAGAAACAACTTCATAATAACATCGACGACTACAAAAAAAATCATAAACAACTTCAGACCAAATTAGGGCAAAATGGAAAATAGAGTTTGTTCTTCATTGAAAACAATCCAAGCCATTGTAGTTTTGTGCATAAGAATCCAACAACGAGACGAAGAACCCTAAATTCTTTGGCTTCTATGAGAAAGAAAGTGACTTTAATGGGTAAGTGTATTTGAGAAATGAAAAAAAGTAACCAATGATATAATTGGTAATGTTATTCTAACACATCTATTATATTAAAACAACTCAGTCGGTTATCCAGTGGATAAGTCTACCGTTCATTTTTATTGGGATTTTCATAAAGATCACATCTGACGACTGTTATAAAATCCCTTTTCATGTAATTCGACTTAAAATAGAAGGGTTTTAGTGTCAACAATAAATTATTTTTAAATATTTAGTTACAACCTCCCTAAAATAACTACACCCACAAATCTTCTATCTCTACTTTCCTCTCTCACGATTGCACATACACGTCCCCTTAATTTTATCAATTTGGTTAGACTTTTAATTCAGTCTAAAATTCTCACTCCTATATTTAGACTTTGAGAATGTTACAGGTAAGTTTTCTAAGTTTTTAATTTGTAGGAAGAATTTGAGAATGTTACGACGTTAGCCAAGAGGAAGCTGTCGCGTCCGTAAGACGCGGCGGAAACCTAGTGAATAATAAATACATGTCATAATCTTAACACTTTTACTTATTTCAAAAATACTTTTTGGTACTACGATTAACTAAACCAGGAGTTGCAAGTATGTAATGAGAGATGAAGAATTAAGCTAAGATAATAAAGTTTAGGGTTATTTCCCAAATGGCCCCCAACTTTATGATCAGAGTCCTGCCTGGCCCCCTACTTTAGCAATAATTCGTATGGCCTCCTTTTTCCGTTATCTTTAACATTCCGTTACTCTCTCTCCTCCATCTCATATTCTCTCTCTGCCACATCATTTCAGCACGCCACCTCATCGTCTTTTCCGGCAAGAATATTAAATTTTTTTTTCTCTCTCCTCTCTCTCTTTAAATTTTTTTTATCATCTCTCTCTCTCTACACACTCTGGCGAAGGGTTTCCCTTCGCCGGAGTACCTCGATCTGTTCAAGGAACAAACCTTGAAGGTCTGCTCCTTGAACAGACCTTTAAGGTCTGTTCTTTGAATAGATCACGGTGCAAGAACATACCTTCAAGGTCTGTTCTTGAACAAACCTACTCCGGCGACTTGCCGGAAAAGACGATGAGGTGGCGTGCTGAAATGATGTGACAGAGAGAGAAAATGAGATGGAGGAGAGAGAGTAACGGAAAAAAGGGGTCATACGGAAATTATTGCTAAAGTAAGGGGACAGGCAGGAAGCTGGTCAAAAAGTTGGGGGCCATTTGAGAAATAACCCTAAAGTTTAAACTGCATTTTTATTCTTGAACTTTTTCCTACCATATAAGTTACAGCAAAAGGGTATTTAAATCCAAAATAAGTGCCTATAAAGATGACACATAAGGTAAGTATGTGTAGGATATATGAGTATTAAATCTTGGAAGGAGGCACCTCATCCTTGCAAACATGTGGAGATAAATCTCACCTTCAGAGCACACCTCATGATTTCAAATTTAAGGAAGGATAATTTATGGGCAGCCACAATATCCCATAACATTTGGTTATTATGTAAAATATTTTGACTCATGCATAGGGCAATTTGGCCCGAACCGGCGGGGTTTTTCCCAAACCCGCCCCTAATGGGACGGGTTTTACCGCCCCGTTAATTAAACGGTTCGGGTTTGGTATGAAGTTAAAAAAACTAATCGGGTTCGGGGCGGGTTTGGTATTAGATAGTAAACTCCGCCCCGAACCGATTAGTATGTTATATATTAAATATTTGTTTTATTTAAGGTTATGTTTCTAAAACTTTAATCTTATATTATCAATTTAATTATTATATGTTTTATATTATTAAGTAGTTGTAGTGTTTATGATTGATAAACTCAAAGTGTTACAGAGTTTTGTTAACAATTGTTATGTTACTTCAAACTAAAATAACTTTTGTGAAACAAAATACTTTGAACCCGACCCGACCCGACTCGTTTTATATTAAACGGGCGGGGCGGGGCGGGGCGGGTCGGTAATGGTTTAGCAATTTTTAATTGGGACGGTTATGGTAATTGAATATCCACCCCGATTAATTATTGGGACGGTTATGGTAAAACCCGTTTACTAACGGGACGGAATTGGGAAGGGGATGAACCGTCCCAAACCCGCCCCATTGACATCCCTACTCATGCAGTCACAGTCAGTTTCTATTAAACATAACCACCATCTCTTATCATATAGTTTCCACACCTTACCTCCTGCTGAACCACATTGGAAAGGACAAAGTGGGAGGGCAATCTCTTTTCCTTCTTGTCATATTATCTGCATAGGCAATGCAATCTCTTTCCCTTCTAGGTTAGAGGACATCCTATCATCCCCCCTTATCACTAATTCACTATGATTAAAAACATACATTTTCTTTTTTTAGATATAATATATGTTTTTATAATATTTAACTCTAAGAAATAGGTACAGTCTAAATAAATTTTGTCATATGAGATACTTGAATTTCACAATTAGATGCCCTTTTCAGACACTTAAGTTACAGACAGCTTGAACCAAGAATTAATTTAATGTGGAAGATTCCAAACAAACAATTTAATTACAACTTTTACTAGTAGAGTCAAAATAACTTAAAAACCCATCCAACCGATTCTTCTAAACTTCGTCATTATACTACAAAATACAAACTACTCCACCAGACCCAGGTAAGTTCTCTTATTTAGCCATCGTGAACAGCTCCTCGCCTCTTAAAAAGACTGGGAGCTATCTTCTGCATCTGACAAACTAATAGTTTGCTGAGGTATTTCGACATTTTCAAGAGAATCTAGCTTCTCTTTTTTCTCTCCTTTGAGAAGGTCCAATACCTCAAGCATGGTGGGTCTATTTTTAGGCCCTCTTTCAGTACACAGAATACCAACTAGTATGACCCTCTTCAGCTCTTCTTTTACGTACTTCCCACTCAAAGTCGGGTCTGCCAGTTCATCAAATTTCCTCTGGCGAATGAGTGGTAATGCCCAATCAGTAAGTGTGCGCTTCATGTTTGAAGAACTGAGTTTTTCAATGGGTTTTTTGCCAGTACTAAGTTCTAGTAAGAGAACTCCAAAGCTATAAACATCACAGCTCTCTGATGCTTTTCCTAACATGGCATATTCTGGTGCAAGATAACCTAGGGTGCCTTTTACCCTTGTAGTGACGTGAGTTGCTCCGGTTGGGATAAGCCTCGCGAACCCGAAATCTGCAACTTGAGCTTCAAAATCTGAATCTAGCAGTACATTGCTTGCTTTGATGTCTCTATGAATTATATGGGGTGTTGCGTGATGGTGAAGATATCTGCAAGCAGAAAAGCAGAGAAAATATTACCCCGAATGAGTTGAGAGAGAAAATTTAATCAACCATTCCGTCCTAGGTCTCCAACTTGCTACATAAAATACACAATAAAACGAAGTCTCGCTCGTGACAACTTAGAAGAATGCCAATACGAGGACATGACCTTAAACACGTAAATTTTATATCGTAGGCTCTTAGTTATTACATCCTTTATTTTATCTTAGGTACTTGTTGTTTTTCCAGATCTAATATCTTACGCGAGGGATGAATCGACTAGCGTAAGATTGAATGTTTTCTTTTATCTGACTCATCTGAATGGTTGATTCGAGTGATTTTGGGTCCATATGATTTAGAAGATTCAGATTCGTACAATGAGAAGAAACTAAACACCACCATACATTTTTTTTATCTCCGGGTTGTCGCTCGTTACATTAACAAAATGATGAAAATGGTTTCTTGATATTGAATGCGCAAGTTTGATATCTAACAAACAAAAAACATCATCTTTTTAGCTGTCAATGACTTGATGAAAGCGTAACAGGGTAAGGTGGTATGTCTTTTGAAGCATCACAAAACATGTCAAACTGACCTCTAATAAAGAAATTGTAGGAGAAAAAGGTTTGGGGTTCAGACTTACGCAATCCCCTCAGCCGATCCTATTGCAATCTTCATTCGTTTTTCCCAGTCAAGAAGGTATTCTGCTGAATGGTGCCCATGAAGATGGGAGTGTAAGCTCAAGTTAGGCATATAATCGTACACTATAAGACGTTCCTGTCGTTCTGCACAGTATCCACGTAAACTCAACAAATTCTTATGCCTAACTCTACTCAGTATCTCGACCTCGACTGCAAACTCCATCTCAGCTTTGGTGCTCCAGATCTTCAGCCTTTTAACCGCAATCTGCAGAAAAGATGTCTTCTATTAAGGTATGAAAATAGAAACATCACAAGAAATAGTATATGTTGCAATTTTGATCATCAGATCAATATAGAAACCTTACTCAAATGACCCGAAAGTATAAGAACGCCTTCTGGTTAAATTGCACAATTTCAGACTGAACGTACAATTCAAGTATGATTATATTAATATTAAACGGGTAAATATAGCCACTCATTTATATTTGTCAAAGAGAGATGTAATAGACGGTTGTTTCATACGTACATTCAAACCCTAATCATAGCATTATCTACTGGAATTGTACATTGATATTCGCAGAGATCTTCTCTTCAAGAGATCATTTTCGTCTCAAAAGAATCTCTAGATTCAGTAAGGCTATAAGTAGAAAGAGGACCTATGAGGATAGTCCCACATGGACTAACATAACTCTCATGATCATAAAATAAGATGTCTTTACGCTAAAGTGCTGTATCAAAGGTTCCAATTGTGTCACATTATCCTAAATAAGATTGTTATGTAAATCTTTCAATCCAACTGACACAATAAGACCATTCCTCAAGAACAACAATTCATACTTGAAACATTTCGGCAACTACCCAATTCAAGCATTTAGGCAATACTTACAGATAAATCTAAACACTTAAATTGAGAGCTAAATATACTTAACAAGTTCAAACTTTCCAATTAAAACCCTTAATGACAAAAGAATTATAAAATGAATATATATATATATATATATATATATATATATATATATATATATATATATATATATATATAAATGAAGAACATTAAAAAAGAAGGAAGGGATTTTACTTGAGTTCCATCCATAAGCTGTCCCCAATAAACAGTACCAAATCCACCTTCACCAAGCTTATTATCATAACTAAAATTATTAGTAGCCGTATGTAATTCTTTCAAAGTAAATACCCTCCATGTTATCCTCTTCTTTAAACTTTCTTCCCTGTAAATTCACAACCCAAATTGTATGAAAAGTTCCTCAAACCCTAAAATCATTTACCCTCTGCTTGAAACCCTAAAAACCTTTTTTTTTCTTTCCTCATCTGAAACTAAAACAATATTAAGAATAATCTAACAAAATTCATCATAAACCATTAAAAGGGTAGGTTGTAAATTCACTCTGGAGCACTTAACTTACCGAATTGGACCATTTCCACAACAAAATCGAGCAAATAGAGACATTTTTATATGAATTTTTTACTCCAAAATCAGAAGTGGAACTCTCTGTTTTCTTCAATTTTCAACTAGTAAACAGCTTGGTGGAGAGAGAGAGAGAGAGAGAGAGAGAGAGAAGAAAGGGGAATACAGGTCTTTCTGTTTGAAGACATATTGTTGAAAGTTGAAAGTGATAGAGATGTCAAGTTTCAGTCTATAAGAGGGGAGACTTGGAGTGAAGACGAAGAAGAGGTGAGAAAACTTCCTTGGTTTTTTCTGTTTACTTTTCAAAAATGTGACGTCAGCTGCAATGACTAGGGCTTTTACCTACACATAGCTACAAATCTTGCAATTTATTCATTTGTGGTGGATGATAATAATTCTCACAGACTCAGGTGGAAGCTACTATCTGCTCTCAAGACTTCTCTTGACATTTGATAATACATGGACATCACATAATTTTGAATCAAGGAAGGGTTAAAAATTAAATTGGGTTTAAGGTCCAAACTTAATGAAATATATAACAGGTAAAAAAATCTATTTTTTTTTTGTGTATTTATTTTCGCCTAGTGAATGTGTAGATATATGTATCACTAATATGTTTTGATTGTTTAGTGAATGTGTAGATATATGTACGAATATGTTTGTTTTGTATGCAACACAAACCAAAATGCGCGAAGCTCAATAGTAAAAGTTATTTTTTTGTGAATCCAAAAAAATGTATATACAAAAATGATTTATTTGGTACATTTCAAAATTTTGTATTTTTTTGGACTTTTGACCTATTTTATGTTAATAGTGGACTTATTGTCTATTAGGATCCATATTTTAGACCTTCCATCGATACTTCCGTTTCGTTCGACATAACCACACGATTGAAATTGATTATAAACTATAAGACCAAACAAAAAATAACCCTATTATTAATTACATAGTTAGAAGTTTAGTTATATTGGGAATCTTTAATACTTATAAGTTAGGCGATTTGATATCTATAAAAGGATCTTCTCATTTTCATCTTCAAACCGAAGACAGATCCAAGGAGGTGCGATGAGTGTGCGGCGGCACCCCTTGATCTTCCCAAAGAAAAAAATAGTAATCTTTTAAATATATATATATATATATAAAAGATATATATCCGATCTCGTGTTAACCTAACATTAGCTAATGCCCTCGCGTAGTGGTGGTGGCATAGATTACTATAATAGAGGTAGCTTGAGGTCGAGGATTCAATTCATTTAATAAGCATTTAAATTATATTATTTTTTATCTTGTAAAATTATTCAATTCAACTCCTAAACTCTATAAAATTCAATTCATCTATACTAAACTTCAATTCAATTCCCTACAAATTTCAATTTATCTATCTCTCAACCTCTATATATATATTTCTCGTTTCTTCATTTCAAACCACACCAAAATCACTTCTCTCGACTATTACTTTTTTTTCTTCATCATCTACGCAAATCATTCAAGTTCATTATCAATTATGAAAAGATATTTTAAAAGAAAATTATTTTCGATTTTCGGGCAAGTTCAACACCTGAAGTTCCCCACTCGAGTCCAACGTTATTTTCCATTCCAACACCCGAACCGGTTTCAACACCGTATTCGACTTCAATATTGGGAGGTTCTCTCGAATTTAATTTATCATTTTTACCTATTGACCTGGGACTTAGACTTCCAATTTCAAGTTATAAATCCAAATATAGAGATGAAATTCGTAAACTAAGAATTTTAGTTTTTTGCTTATTACTTTAGTACTAGCTTGTCGGTTGCTACTGCCTCTATTGAAAGAGTTTTTTCGGCTATGGAGCTAGTCAAGACACGCGCTTAGGAAACTAGATAGTGATATGTGGTTAGATGATAGTTTAGTAGTCTTCACTGAAAAAGATGTTTTCTTGAAATTGACAATAAGTCGATTATGCGAACAGTTTAAAACATGAACTCTCGTAAAGGTCAATTGCATTTGCAATCGTTGATGTATTAATATAATTAATGAATATGAGTTGTTAATTATCGTGTTTGCAAATAAAAATATTTATCTAAGTATATAATTTTGCATCCCCTAAATGGAAATCCTGGATCTCTCCCTGCTTCAAACCATTCGATTATATCAACTGTTGGTTGCTTTACCTTCTTCAAGTTTATTGTTAACTATCACTTCATTACAATTTTATCGGTTATTTCTAGTATCTTGTAACTCCTAGCTTTAGTTACTACCTTATCCCCGCTATGTTCTAGTTCAATTGGTATTCAAAGCCATTAAAATTTTGAAAAAACTGAGATAATTTGAAAGTTCCCATTATTTTTTGAGAGAGAAAGTGAACCCGAAGCAAGATTTGTTCAAAATCTAATCACTTCGTCCTAAGTTACTGAAGAAGAATACGTTTGTGAACGGCAAGTAAATAATCATACGCCTAATTGTTTCAGCTAGGCCAACAACTGGTAGTCCAGTTGTAAGTGTATATACTCCTCAATGCGGAGGTCCCAGGTTCGATCCCATAAAAGTGCAAATCCACAAATATTGAACCCGATATAAACAAAATAGTTTTGGTTGGCTTTATGCCAGTAATAATATTTCGGCAGTTACTGTACTTACCACATCGTATCGATGTGTCAATGCCTTTGTAACGACCATTGTACTCAATATTAAAATGCCTTTGTAATGACCATTGTACTCAATATTAAAAAAAATTGTTTCTGTTCGGAAACTAGACAATAATTAACAACTGCTCAAACCATATTTTTTTTATCTTAATGCAAATCATCATGAGAGAAAAAAGAATCACTTAGCTAAAATTAGACAAACATATATATTTTTTATTTGAATTGTTTAACGTGTGCCTTCAAACCCTTGACCTCTAAGGTGGAAGATTATACCACTTACTACTCCGACAAGGGTTGTTGGCTAGATGGCTAGACAAACAAACTAATAGGTTGGACAACACATTAAATGTTAAGTTGGATTTTTGTCCATGCTTTTGCACCGTCTACCCCTCTCGTCCACTGGCACCACTACACCGGCAGCACCAAGTGGCTGACCGCCCATTCACCTAACCTAGCCCAACAAGAAACAATGAACACTTCAGGCCCAAACCTATCAAAATCTATGGGATTCCTGCCCTTTAAATGATCCCTCCTACCACAAAACTCCCACCCTATCACCCTGAACGTTCACATATCAAAACCAACTGCCACTCACCCACAACCAAACCCTAGGAGTCACCAAAACTCCACCATTTACCCATGAAGCATACCCTACTTAAATTAAACTAAATACCACAACAATCAAAACCTCCCTACAACATCCCATGGAAATCATCAGATATGAGGTGACAAATCCTAAATGTTTATGCAATTGTTTTTCTGCATTTACGATGGAAAAGGATGTAATCACAGACGATTTTGAGTGCGAGAGACAAGATTCTTCATCCTGTTACTCCTCGACCATAAATGATCTGCATTTGTCAACCCGCTGCCAACTTGATTCAGATATAATCCTCTTATTGAACTATGATGAGAAAGTGAAATCAAACAATAAAATTCTGACTACCAGAATGAAAAACATAACTACCCATTTAGAACAAGAGTTATATGACCAATATAAGGTCTTGTTTCATCTTTATGACGACTACACGAGATGGGCATCATCGTTAAAAAATAACAAGACTTACAAAGTTTCGTTATCATCTTGTTGGGAGTACATGAGACCATTTTCGTTATCAACAGGTAAAGACGGTGGGGTTCCAGGAGGAATGCAAGCTTCACCATTCTCACCTGCACATATACACAGAGCTTCTGCATCCCTAAGGGTTGCATTGAGATCTATGTGTCCACTTAGCTCGTTGATGAACTTCAAAAGTGTATCGAAGTCCATTTGCTCACCCATTATCTTCTTTCGGTATCTCTTCAGAATTGCAACACATACGTACAAGTGGAGATGTTCAGATAGATAATGTGTCCATAATACTTCCCAGAGAAGCATCGTTTGTTCATATTCGAACTCCCTGATAAAAACATAACAAGAACGTATTAAATTTTAAGAATTAAATGAGAACTCCTGGGATTAAAATGAACTTATCACATACTTCTATGTAAATAAAGTCATCAGGAATTCGAGCAGCTTAGCCTCTGTCAGAAGCAAATAATAACTCCAAATGAAGTCGAAATAAGTTTGAGTAACTATGTCTACAGTTTCTAACATCAAGGTGGTTCCTTAGTAGTATCATAATTAGCATCTGAGTATTAATGGTAATAACAAATATAAAGAATAATATGAAACATCGTTCTCCACATCAAGTATAATATTAGTATCGCCTCACCTAGAGCCTAAAACAACATAGCTTTTATTCCCCATACAACCTCAAACGATCTATGTAAGAACATCCATTGTCCAACATACTACTACTACTATGCTGTGATTAAATTATACGTTACTTTCTAGAAAAAGAGATATTACTCTGACGTATTTTCCCGATTATCCTATTTTGTGCTTCACCTATAAAAGAAAAGAGAGCACAATCTTCGTCTCTTACAGTGAACTACTGTCTTTAGCTCCCAAGAATATGTTTTCCAACTTAATTTGGTCTAATTCGACACATTTCACAAAAACCAATCAGATCACAAATTCAATGTGAAAGAAAGTGCCCGGACATAGTAAATCAACTATCAATCTTAAGAATCAATGGGATAAACTATACTACCTTATCGTAGTTTTAGACTTTTAGTCACTAGAGCTGACTTATAAAGAACAGAACATAGATATCCATGGAGAAAACAATAACACAAACTCCTCCCCAGAAAAACACAAACTCAGGTTCAAAATATAGTAACTCCAAGAAAAGTAAATTGAAATCCATGTACTTACTAATGTTTTAAAATTACCTCTTAAATTGTATGAGGACCCAACGGAAACAGAAGAAGTAATTTAAGCAGTCATTCTGATTGAAATAATTGTGCAAGGGAGTATCCAACAACTCCACCAGCTGCCAAAATCATATAGCCTCTATTAGCATGTCCTTGGTATAAAGAAAAACAGTAAATAGCTGAAGGAGACAAACCGAAATTCACACACATAAAAAACAGTACAACAGATAAAGGAAGAAAGAGAACCCAACAAAGAACACTAACATTAAGTGTACATACACACCTATTCTTGATTCTACTATTTTTAGTGATTTCAAAGAGGTGAAAGACATCCGAGTACAAGAAAGTTTGCTTCTGAACTTCATAATTATAACTTGAATTATGTCCAGAAAAACAGAATGCGGTCCTTCTGGGGTAGGACACAAAACTCTTCTATCAATAATTCAACAATACAGTGGTACAATCCTTTACCATGTTTTGGCACCAGATTATATAACATCTACGTAGATGCTTGAAGATCAAAGTGTTTGTACAAATGGAAACTGAAAAAAGCTAGACCATTTGTCAACAATAAATATACATTAGTAGAGCAGTATCAGTATCCCTGTATTCAGATTTGCTAGCCTACAATATTAGACGTTTTATATTAGTGTTGGAGTGGACGCTTCAAGTAGGAAAAGGGAAACACTAGTAAGCGCTTAAGATGCTTAACGTGAAAGGTAGATCATTAAGTTTATTTTCCCAAGCTTACAACATTTATTGGCTGTTTTTCTTTACAGATTGTACAATTTAATGACGACTCTTTTTCATAACTCCTCATCTTTCCCATATTGTCTTCTTGACCTTTGATTCAGAACTAATATCTTTTTGTAAATGCAGGTTGGATTTTGAAGGGAAACTTCTTATGGAAGTGTGCAAATGATGAGAAAGGATTATTTGCATGTCGTCGATCAATAAATTGTAAACTGAACCGGAATACAGAGTCCACACGGAAGTATAAAAGATGCTAACTGAATAATTGTACTCATAAATTATTTTCATAACTATAATATGAGGTGACCAGAATAACAAGTGCATACCTTTGATAGGGCAAACAGCTGAGAGTGCATGCCATTTTGGTCCCGATTAAAATTCGGACCCATGCGCTCCATTAATGCAACAAAGCACCAGAACGATTCTGCCTCGTCCCTCATCACAAATAATATAGGAGAAAGAAAATCACTCATACCCTGTAAAACACAAGAAGAATGTGTGTTTCCTGATCAGTAAAGCTAATGTAGCAGCAAACTGCAAACATGCTATAGAAGGAACTTATATTCCGGTCATTTAAACCCAAGTTGAAGTATTAACATATTCTCGAGAAGTACATACCTGACAATAACCAAGATCAAAGTTGTAGAACGAGTACGTCAGCAGTATATCTCGTAAAAGAGTAACATTTGGATTGTCATCTCCATCTCCTTCATAGAACGCGACACTCCTGTCAGTTCTTACCTTGAAGAAGATGAACAAACAGAATAACACAATTAAAATTAAAATTTAAGCCATAATGTTTTCTTAGTACAAAGCTACATATATACTTAATCAGAAGATGCTGGTAGAAATTACCACATCCTTGTCAATAAGGCCTTTCCTCTCCCTATACTTCGTAAACCTTTTTGCCTGTGCTGGAGATATACTCTGTATTACAGTGGAATGAAATGTTCAGACACATTTTGCCAAAATAAGGACTACATTAAATAAATTGTAATATTTGCGTTTCAAGACAGAAGAAACAAATTCGGCTAGAAGTCCAGAATAGAAGAACAAACATATGGTGTTTTCGTTTGAGGATTGTTTAGTGCCACATACGTACATCAGCCACATGTGTATGGTGCTATTAGCAGGTGGGGGCAGCATTATTGTTCCTAGTCTCTGTTAGCATCAAGCCTACTGAGTTCCAGGGGTCGGGCTGAGGCATCCCACAGGGCCCGCATGGTGCATCAGCCTAACCCAATCCCAGGGTGGGAACTCTTAGGAGCTCAAGTGTGCAACGTATTCTAAGCATGGATTGATGTATTACGTCATCCTAACATATTCCAAACGTTGCATGACTCTAACGGGACCACGTTACTCAATAGACACAAGTAACAAAAGGAAGTGTGACCAGATGAAAACCTCCTATAAAAGATATAAAATACAGCTTTCATAGGATGTGTGTATATATATATATATACATTCATGATTCATGTATTGAAATTTTATATCCATCAAGTTCTTTGAGAACCAATGGAACTATTAGACTAGAAGGCTTTCTATTCCAATAACCAGAAGTAAGAATAATGACTAAATTTCAATTTGAAGATAATACAGAACCTGCCACTGTCGTTTCATAGTTTCATATTCTGATTTTTTAACTGCCGCAAGATATTCCCTCTCAGCATAAGTTGATTCGTATTCATTGTAACCCAACAGAAATTTCCAGACCTAAAACCATTATGAAGATCTTGTTATATATATATATATATATATATATATATATATATATATATATATATATATATATCTGTGATTAAAGAATAAGCACTTTTTCGTTCACTTCTCTTTTGAAGATTGACAATCTTGTTTGCAACATAGCCTACAAACCTCTTTGCGCAAGCTGTGCTCAACTCCTCCATAGAAAATTCTCTTTCTTAAACCATTTGGATCTGCAACTCTTCCTTCAGCATCTAAGAAAGAAGCCCACTACGGAAACAAGTAAAGGTAAGCCAAACAAAATGATAAAGAATTTGATGTTATTTACGAGTAGTATATGGGACATCTTAGCAATGAAAATAATCTTCACGGATGTGAATGTTTAGTCAAAGCAACTAAAACAAAATTATCAGCTTTGTAATGCAGTGGTAAATAAAGAGTATGAATAGAGATCTAAAATACTGTAGCAAGTTTTTAACATGAAAATAGATGATAATGTCATGCACAGGATTTCAATGGCTATGTGTCTTGGACTGCCACATTTAAGATATACATCTCTTAGTGGACTCAATTCACTCAACAACCATTGGAAAAGTAAATGCTAACTGATAAGCTTTTAAAGACACAGATGAAAAGAAGAAACTATGTGAAAACAAAAAAGTACCTCCTGAGATCCTAAAGGTTGTTGCCGTGGCTTCCCCCACACAAGCGTTAGTTTATCAAACTGCCAAAAGGAAATATCATTAGTTAGACAAAAAGAAATGTTAGGAAGTATCATTTTATCTATCATGAATAGAAAATGGACAATAAGAGACCTAGCACGTTATTGCCCCACTAGGAAATTAATATAGACTTCACTTCTCCAAGGCTTCTTGACATTCATTAGGTTAATTCAGTTTTGAATTTTTCAACGCTCAGATATGTATATCAGCGTGGACAGTTTCGGGATGTATCCAGATATTTTAGAAGTTCTCAACCAAAAGGTTTATGAATGAGTACACAAATATTGAAGGCTCAACATTTGCAAGCCTATATTTATGTCCAAAATAAACAATAATCTTGTTTTACATACATCTGCAAGCATGCTTTGTCCACCAAGACTCTAATCTAGATCCCTGGTTAGTAATCTAGTGGAGCCGTGAAGCATAGCTTTGCAAAATAAATAGCAGTTTAGCTGTCCAATAATTACCTCTAGAGGATCTGAAGCGACAGGTACTTCATCTGGAACATCACTCTTGTCATGGCCTGTACTAGAAATATTATTCGGAACAGAAGTCTGAATTTGATTCTTTTTCTCATTACTACTGAAATTTTCATTATGAATTTCACGGAAGATCTGAGAAGTAGTTTCTCGAGCAAACTTAGTCACAAGAGAAAATTTCTCCAACACTTGAATTGAGATATCACGAGCAGGATCATACTTCTGCCTGTTCCTGCCATTATATTGAGTTATGCTGGAATTTCCATCTTCTTTCTTTGCGGAGGTTTCTCCAGAAGGACCTGGATTTATCGAGCTTGATGGACTATTTGCACCAGAAACAGCCCTAGGCAGCTCCAAGGAAGACAAGCTTCTCTGCGACAAACATTCCACACGAAGAATAGACATAAGTTAAAGGTTATTGATCAATTACTTGAAATAACCTGCCGTTTCTTTTGCTACAAAATAATTCTCCTGGCAAATCCCATCATGTCTTGATAAAAGTTTGCAAGACAATGTGAAAAGTAGCGAGAATATTCACCAAAGTATGCACCTCTCTTAAGATAGAAATGAAATTGTCTTCAAATGTCATCACTTTATCGTACACGACTGGCATATCGGCTGTAAATCTTCCGCAAGACTCAAAAGTACGGTTATCTATGTTCTTTGCAAGAAGAATGGTGCTATACAAAGAAGAATGAGGAGTAGAACTCTGTAATACATCTGACTGCGGCTGTCCTTGCCTTACAATCTTCCACTGAAAATTAGGGATTACCCGCAGCAGCCTTATCCTAGTTAGTGGTACTGGGACTAGTAAGGAAGAGTGGGGCTGGGATCACGTCGTGCTTTGTCTCTTTCTTTTTTAGCACTTCTCAAATAGTGTAATTGCTTTGATGTACCATTAGAGAAACGGTGTGTTACCTAACTGACATGTTCATGATTCTCCCTGATTCGGATAAACAGCTAAGAGTCCAGACAAAGCTATTACTCTCCACCACTTAACCATCATTTAGTTGACATAATTCAGTCTCCTAGCGTAACACAAGAATATATGAGATGAAAACCATTCATCATGTTACCATGGCATGCACAACTGATTCATCTCAACTTCAAGATGCCATTGGGTTCCAAATCACAAGGTTGTCTCATGATACAAGCTATGCAACTCAATACTACAAATACTAGATATAAAACAGCCAGTATAACAGCAGTTCTTAACTAAAAAGTGTGCACAAGTCAGTAATAAATAAAGATACACCAGGAATAATATAATATACACACAAACGTTTTACTAATATGAACTTGAACTGTAGAAATATACAGATTTTAGTATTTCACAAGACATAAAATTTCTTTGAAGCATTTTCATATCTCTAAGCAAAACAACTATCTGTACCAACTACCAAGAAGAACATTCTCAAGAATACCACTAATTTTCTTATGTGGCAATGCAATAGAAAGTTCAATGAGGACTTTGGAAACGCATATACCTGTAGAGGATCTTGGAAATCATTCACAATAAATACATTGGCATCATCAGCAGACCTGCAAGAATACGAAATTTTGGTAAATTGAATTGCTAGATAATGCAGACACACACTTGAGAGTTCCAGCACCGTACTCAGTTGCATGATACTATGAATATGAGCTCTTCTCTCTTTCCTATCCATTAATGACAGAACAGGCAAAATATATCAAGGTATAGGTGGTTTCTCTTATATACTCATAAAACTAGTACATCCAATCGAATATGAACATACAATTTCAATTTGAGACCTCGTATTTTACGCATATTAGATTTACTAGGCTCAGTGTTCTTTCTATACACTTACAAGTTACAGCAGTGCTGAACAAAACAGAAGAATATGTGTACTTTGCAGAGACATGATTAGTTCTATACACTGGCCTGCACTAGAAAGCCAAAACCTCAAACATAAATAAGATATAACTCACAATGAAGACAAAGAGAACTAACCTCACAAGAAAAACATGTTGTTTTAATGTCGCAAGGAACTCACGAACACCTCCATTGTAGAAGTAAAGAGGTGGGAATGCAAGTCCTGAATGAAAGTTCTCATTACATTTCTGGTACAGAATATAGTGTTCGAAGCATTGGACTAAATATTAACACTCAAATGAAAGCTTGACCAGTGAAGAGTAGAGGTAGAACATCCGAGGGAGTCTAAAATATGTGTTCAGAACTGGTGCACAACTTATTCTAATTCTAAGAGAATAAGGACCAAAACAGATATCAAGGGGCATTGGAATCAACATTTCTAGAAAGCAACGCGGATAGTAATTGAAACAAATCCATAAACTGTCTGTAGTTATTTCAAGTTGAGCGTACTACAACAAGGTCTATGACTATTTAAGTGTGAAGTTGGAAATAGGTAAATCAGATTGAGTTTTTAGAGACAAAATTATTGACATTGACAAATTTTATTTCCATTAAATAGCTAGCTCCAGTGATGAGTTACTATGATTCTATCACGCCTGATCTTGCTACTCCATTAACTTGATGTAAGGTTCAATTGCAACCAGGCCTGGCCCCACAGGAGTTACCATTATAATGTAACCTCATTATAAAAGTCAGATCATTTAACTACATTAATGATGACAAAAGAGTTTCGAAGAGGCCCCTGAAGACGGTTATAAGGCTAGCAACCTCTGTAGTTCTGTTTTCCTAATTACTACCCTTATTAAATGAAAGAGATCAAGAATGGAAGAATGCAAGAGAACATGTTACTATGGATCTACATATAGTAGTTATAGAGGAAGAGTCGATTTTCCCAACCCATCAGATTGCTGACTCATTACGAACACAACAACGAGAACACAATTTACATTCTTAAAAAGTGGCCATTAAAGATATTCACAAGTTTAATTACCTGATGCCAACACAACAATTATGTACTGCCACCCTAGGGTAGGAGTATGACGACGAATAGAGCGTATATCAGTCAACGGAACTGCCCGAATGGTGTATAAGTTTCTATCTGTAAAAAAATATCACCACGCCACAACATCAACATCACATCTACAGAAATATGTGCATTTCAGTAACAAATAATTTGAACGAAAACATAGAAAAATAGGCAATTATAACCTAACTAACCTCTTTCGGATAATCTGGGATTTGGGCTGTGTGAAACAGAATCAGTACCATTAGGGCTAGCTTTATAAGGAATCCATGTCTGTTATATAAAATTTATTTTGGAATTAGAGATAAAAATTATTCAACAATCATTAAAACAAAGTACTAAAAAGATACCACCCTATTAATCTGTTTAGTGTTCAGGTAAAGAAGATGATAATACCATGAATATCGAACTCCCTTGTTTGATAAGCCTTAATCGACCGCTAATTCTTTCAGACGCATATTGAGTTGGATGAATTGTTACGTTATCTTTCAAATAAACAATTTGAGCTCCATCTGTATCATTTGAAGAGCTTTTTTTGCTATCAATTCGTGAAAGGCTTCTCGGATCCTTGGTAAAATCAAGTAAAAATTTATTACATAAACGAATCAAAATTATTGATAAGGTAATCAATTACTACTAAAAAAAGTAGATTAGATTGTTGAATTAGGTTAATAAAAAAAAAACAGAGAATCGATTGATTTAGGGGAAATTAAAATAGAGATTGATGGGAATGATCGATTGATTTACCTGTTGTTGTGATGCCACAGCGTAATCAGCATCATCAGCCAAATCTTGAAGTTCGGCTTCTTGCATCGTTAGTGATTGTTACAGAGATCAGATACAAATTTGATATTTTAGAGAGAGAGAGAGAAGAGAGCGCTGGATTTCTTCTATACTAAGAAAGAGAGCGATTCGCTAAGTCGGTTTTTGGTGCAGACGCGGGAACCCGAGAATGTGCGGGTAGAGTCGGATAGATTGGGTGTGTTAGCTTGTGAGGGATAGGAATCGGTCTGGGCCTGTCGATACCGCTCTCTAACTTCATCAGATCGGTCGACTCGAATATAAAATATTGGTGACCAACTATTTAATAGGGCGGTCCTGGGCGGCCACTTTCAAGAATTATTTGTCCATTGACCATTTATTTTATCAGATTAGTCGGACACCAGTAGCCTCGATCTTGACTTTCCAATAAACTTTACATAAACTTATAAGTAATTTTTATTACCACAGACAAAATTACAATTTCAAATTACAAATAAAAATATTTAACCAAGAAAACACAAATAATAAATATATAAAAAAAATTGATCATCATTTGGCAAGATATAATTAAGATACGCGCTAATCATTGAATCCACCCTCATATTTTCGGTAACATACATTATTTGACACTACAAGGGTCAAGACAAAGTACATATGTTATTCACTCAAAGTTAGTTCCACCACTAGGTGGTGTCGTGGTCCGAGGTGGTTTCAATAACGTTACACTAGCGAAGCAGTTGAAGTAATGTCTTTTACAACAAAATAATATTTTATTTGCCAGAAGTTCACAATGGCTCTCATATTAATATCTGGAACGATTATTAGATTTGCAACCTCATCTAATTGGAAACATCCATAACTCTCTGTTAACTAAGGTATCTGAATTGATCTAGAATGGTTAATGGAATGACTCTTTACTCTCTTCCATGTTTGATTCCACTACTCATAATCTCATAAATACTATTCATATTATGGAAGGAGTGCAAGATAGTATCAAATGGATTCTTACAAAATCTGGCAACTACTCAAATACTTCCATGAATCATCAGCTCTCAGATAACATCAACCAGGATAACTATATAGATATCAATTGGAACTTTATTTAGAAAATAACACTATTTCGAGAATTACTCTTTTTCTTGGAAATATTGTAATAATAGTATTTTGAATTGTCCTTACTATAACGAGATTGAAATACGAGAGTATGTTTTACTTCATGGTACCTTTACTAGAAATACTTGGTTTTGTTTCAGTTTACATTCAGGAAACAATTTATCTTTACAGGAATTAATAATCTCTTGTGGCAATTCGTTTTACTACGACAATAACCAAGACACACTTTATGCCACTATTATCTGGAATGTATGGAATCTAGATGTGAACGATATTTTCAGCACAACGATTGTACTCATATGCAGGTTATTAATCAGATTTTAACTTTCTCTCAGGTTCAAGGGCAATAAAACTTCATCAACTCCAGGTAAAATGATCAAATGCACCCTCCCCCCCCCCCCCCCCCCCCATTCATCTATTCGTCCTTATGTAAGAGTGAATACGAGTGAAATGGGCTACAAAGAGTAAAATACATGTGGAAAGTGGTAATCTAGCACTCATTAATCTTCTATAAAACTCAAGGAACGAGATTCACTGGAAGTTGAAGGTCCACGTAAAAAAAAATAAGTAAACTTCTACTCCAGTTCCATGGTGTAAAATTGTATCACATCCTTCGCAAAGGAAATGCTCGAGCTGATAGTTTAGCAAAATGGGCTCATTCAAATGATCGTAATGCTAATTGGATTATAGTTCCACCTTTCCCCTGCACAAGTATTGTAACAACACTCTGGTTTAATAATGTAGTCTCCGTTGTAATAAAAAAATCATTTGGTCAATAGATTTAGGGTTTAAAGATGTAATTTACAGGTTCAACCCCTCTTTTCTCTACTACTGTCTAACTTTTCTCCAGGTTAGAAAAACACGCCAAAAAAAAAAGCAGGAAAGTGTGTTTTCAGTTTTAGGGATTTCAAACGGTCTTTGGTACAGGAAGAACACTACCTGACATAGGCAGTGCATTAAAGAAAGTTAACTTATGTACTGGCTCTAGTGGTGGCCAACGGGTCGTGCGCCCTGATGAGACATGAAAATGTACCATCTGAGTCTCTTAATTTGGACAAGTTAGTCTATTTAGGGCAGTTACTCTCATGAATTACTCCTTTTTCTACTCAGGTATCTTTTACAGAGTTATGTGTGTAAAACAGATAAAAGTCAGAGAAAATGCAGACTAGGGGTATTTTGATCATTTTGTGATTCTGATTTCATGGTCAAGATTAGTGCTCGGATGGAAAGTAGAGTCCAAGACGAACCCGTAGGCGAAAACGGAAGTCACATCGGAGTTCGGATGAACAAAGTAGAGCGAGTCAAAGTTCGGGTCAAAATCGGTGGACTAAAAGCCAAGAAGGACACGTAGCGCGCATCCAGAAAATAATCGGATGGATCAGAAATGACGCGGGCCACATTCTGTCACTCCAGAGGTATTCTGGGCAATTAGAAGATCACGGAAGAATCTAACGGTCGCGATTTAATCAAGTCGTGTAGCAACGGATTACGGCTTAATCCGAACTCTCCCTCGTTTGGTCGCGATGCACTGGAGCTGAAGCCTATAACTTCCCAACCGCCATCATCGTCTTCCTCTTCTCTCCTATGTTTCTAAAAACGAAAGTTACCAAAAATCCGAGACCGACTGTTAGAAGGATGGAAAGAACCGACTCAAGTAAGCCGACTCAACCAACCTATATAAAGGAGAAGAAACCGAGAGAGAAGATCATCCTCCATTGAAGAGCAAAAACCGAGGATAGAGAGAAAGAGAGAGAGAGAGAGAAAGTTTGAGAGTTTTCTCTGTTTCTGTTTCTTCTTCTTCTTTATTCTTCTCTTTGCGAGAGAGAGAGGTTTAGATTGAAAGAATTAGAGAGAGAGAGAAGCTCCTATTCTGTAGAGAGAGAGAGAGATTGAATTTATTATAAAAAATCCATTAAAGTCATCTTTTTCTTCTTCTTTCTTTTCTGTTACTGTTGGAGAGAGAAAGAGAGTGTTACTGGTTTGTAGAAAGAGAAAGAGAGATCATAAGAGTGAGAAAAAGAGAGAGAGATACCAATCGGTTAGAGAGAGAAAGTCGAGAGGTTGAAGAAGACTGCGTTTGGTTTGCGTAGGAAAATTATTTTCCTTCCTGGAAAATTATTTTCCCTAAGGGTCTGTTTGGTTGCGCAAAAGGAAATTTAGTGAAAAAAGGTGTTTTCTTCTCCAATTCTTTTTCTTTCTTTAATGTTATTATTTTTCTTCTCTTTAATCATTATTATGCTCTCATCCATCATGAGTAACTAACTTTCCCGATCTAGGGTTAAGGTTAAGCTTTAGTTTTGTGTGATTTTCTGACTTAATCACTTTTAAGTACTTAATACTTTGATTTCTTCGCGTATCTTTCACGATAACCCCTTTCATTAGTTATGCTTATGTTTGATGTTTCATATTTAGGCTTTAGGTCTTTAATGTTTCATGCTTATGTTTGATATCTAATAGTTAGAGTACCCGTGATTTTACGTATCGAAATTGAAAGTTTTAAAGTAAGTGTTCTGAAAAGTCAAAATCATCCGAGGTTGGTTATTCTTCCTTGAGTTATATAAGGAAAAGATCTGAATTGCATAAGTTAGATGTCATATTTGCTAAAGTGGATCTTGAAACCCTAGATCCTCCCTTCTCATAAGTTTCCCGATTATCAACTTTTTATTGTTTCTGTTTTAGTTATTTCACTTTAAAAATAATCTTTAAAAGAGAAATCACCATAGATACAAGTTTTAGAATAGATTATACTTAGTCCCTGAGGATTCGATCCTAGTCTTATTAGGTTTTACTACTTGACACCCGTATACTTGCGGGTGTACCTTTTTGGACACATCAAGTTTTTGGCGCCGTTGTCGGGGAATAATAGCGGATTTGTTCTAATCTTGTTTCTATTTTCAGTAAAAATTTTTTGCGTTTTGAATTCTTTGACCTGCTTCTCAGTTTTCTTTGGTGTGCAGAACACTGAGGATCAAAAGAGGAGGTGCAACAAGAAGAAGGACTCAAAAGGAATTTTTCTGATATATATAAAAAAAAAAACCTCAGATTCGAACACTTAAGGGAATAGTGGTCCGGGTCGTTTGCAAAGGTCATCGCCCGTCTAGAACGGGAGGTAATTTTTCTGATCACCCACGAATCTCCTGTCAGTGGGTAATTGTGTGAATTTGTTTGCCTCATTGTTTTGCCGAACTGTTTAGTGTAAACATTTTAGTAAGGGCACAAAACCCAATTGCAAGATAGGAGTTCGGATTTCATCACCGTTCTCTTGCCCATTTAGGAAACAACATTTACGATCCTAAGCCTCGTTAATAATTAAAATCTGATTTAGACAGTGACCCTAGGGTATCGAGCTCATAGGACCTTCATAAACAACTCGGGAACTCGATTTTTATCTACTCGGCCGCGCAGGATATCTTGAAGAAGCAATTCAATACATTGAGGAATCGATATTGGGTAAACCCGCACCTGCAATATGGACAACCTTACTTGGTGCATGTAAAATGCATAAGAATTTCGATTTAGGAGTACAAGTAGCTGAGCATTTGTTAGAAGTAGAGCCGGAGAATCCTGCTCACTACGTACTATTATCAAACATATATGCTTCTGCAGGTAGGATGGATCGAGTAGAAAAGGTTAGGGATATTATGATTAATAGAGGTTTGAAGAAGCAAGTTGGGTACACTTTAGTAGAGATTGATCATGTAACTCATATGTTTTGTATGGGTGATAAATCTCATTCGAAAACATCTGAAATTTGTCGGTATTTGGAGGAGTTGATGTGGAAATCAAAGGAAGCTGGTTATTTACCTGAACCCGAATCGGTGATGCATGAGTTGGAAGAGGAGGAGAGGGAATTCGCACTCAGATTCCATAGTGAGAAGTTAGCTATAACTTTTGGTTTAATGAACACAAAGACAAGAACTATGATCAGGATCGTGAAGAATCTTCGGATGTGTGGTGACTGTCATTCTGCAATCAAGTTCATATCAGTTGTTACTGATAGAGAAGTCATAATTCGAGATAAACACCGATTTCATCATTTCAAAGATGGCTCTTGTTCTTGTCAGGATTACTGGTGAACCCGAACTCAGAATTCACTGGCCGGGTCTAATAGGGGATTTCATCATTTCAAAGATGGCTCTTGTTCATCAGAATTACTGGTGAACCCGAACTCGGCATTCCCTGTTTGAGTCCAATATGGGCTTTTGATGAGTGTCATTCAGCAATCAACTTTATATTGTCATCCTACTTTTTGTTAACAGAGAGCTACCTGTTGACAGGAGTACCGATCATATCATTTTACAGCAGACTACCATTGTTGTAATGTTATTAACCACATTAGTTATTCCAAAGAAAATAAGAAATTTTTGTACCGATTTGATAATTGATGGATTTTTTCAGTTGAAACTTTTTTTATCTTCGAAGTGTAAATTCTCTTGATATCAAAAGGTTATTGAAACAACAGAAAGAACAGTGTAATTTTTATTGATTAGAAGATATGTTGAAACAGCAACAGACCCGATGAAAGGGTTATTATCTCGGTGGGTGAACTCACTTCAAAAGCAAACCAACAGCTTGATAAGAATTGTGCAGTAGAAAAGTTACATGATAAGCGAAACTAGGGCATTGAAAGTGGTCCTTGATATAGGAGTACAGGACCGTACATCACACTTACAAAAGCAATTGATACAAGATTTAAATGGTTCTTCAGCTTTCTATTTCAATGCAGATTAAGAAAAAAGATTTATCTGATCATACATAGGTCGAGAATGCCTAACTAAGATAAAATTGAAAACATAATTTAGATTGAGTTGTCTAGCACATGACTGACATTTCTAGTAAATGATATCATCCATCGCTATTAGCCATTTCTTTTATACTTCGAGTTCAATGTTTTATCGACTGTCCCAAGCCTTCAATTTCTTGCTTCCTCTGAGTTTCTCTATAGGTGCATCCATTCCTGCCATCTTCGCATTGTATTTTGATCGAAGAGGATCATTGTATGCCCGCCTGCAAACCACAAAAAAACATCATAAGGACCGTAACAAAAGGAGATTTCTCCAGAAGAAAAAGGGAGACCTTATGCGTGATAATTTATAGAAAAATTAGATACTAATAACCGAATAAATTTACCAGGTTCTAATGGAAAAGAGAAGAAAACGAATGAATGAGCAGTAAATATCGTCACCTACTCACCTATTTGGACACCTTATTGGAGTTTTAGATAGGTTTCTCAAAGTAAAAAAGTATGGCAATAATCGGTTTGCATGTTTCTAGAGGAACATAGATTAACGGTCATAGGTTGAAGGTGTGGAGTTGAGCTCAAGATATCAGAAATTGAGGAAGAGCCTTTCTTAATGGTTTGAAATTGAAGTTTCAGATTCATTAGGCGAGCAGAGTTGAGGGAAGAGAAGTTACGTTCAAGAGATTCCCAGACTGATCGAGATGATGTTAAGCCAAGAACTTGAGTTAAGACAGGTTCAGTAAGAGTTGCATTAATCCATGAGAGTAGCATTTGGTCAATGCAATACCAATACAAATAGTTAGGATTAATGAGTGGAGTAGATGAAGATTCATTTGGGGAGGTAAGAAACTCAGGAGGAGGAGGGTGAGAGTCATTAACATACTTGAAGAGATCTTGAGAATGAAGAATAGGTAATAGTTGGCTTTTCCATAGGAGATAATTGGTATTGTCTAATCGAATGGAAACCAGATTAGCTATGTTTGAAAGAGCAGGGAAGGGCATGGAGGAAGAAGAAGGAGAAGAGGAAGAAGGAGAAGAAGGAGGAGGAGAAATGTTGGCGGCAGTGAAAGAAGCCATTAGAAATCGAGATGACACAGAAAGCCAAAAAAGTAAGAGGCTCTTGATACCATGTGGAGTTGAGCTCAAGATACCCTAGGAAATAGGGTATGTTTGTATTTATAGAGGGAAACTCAAAAATGTAAATTACAAAGCTATCCTTGTGAAAAGAATAAAATACAAATGTACATCAATACATTAACAGAAGGATGTATCATATTTGTGTTAGTTTGAGAGTTTCAACAGATATCAATTTGGTTACCAATAGCGTCATTGTACTCGAGCCTAGGCTACCATGGGTTCTATGCTCTGAACATTTACACCAAATACTAGTCGACCGTGGGTTCTATGCTAAATCTTCCAATGAGTGCTTGTACTTAGCATAGGATCAACATATATCAATTTGTTATGTCTATTAGATTAGCGAAATTGATATCTGTTGAAACTCTGAAGCCACTGAGCTAGGAGGCTGACGCAGCTTGGGCCTGATCTGAAGCCCGCCAAAGTGTCGGGTTGGGCACAAGTTGCCCCGCCCGACCCACTTTACACCACTTTTCCTTTTTTTTTTTTTTTTTGTTGAAAGACACCACTTTTCCTTTTTTTTTTTGTTGAGGAACAAAGAAGCAAACTAACAAAGCGGAGACAACTCCTGCGGAAGATCTAGTGAAGAAAGCCACACCCAAGTTCCTGAATTTCTTCTGCTCCATTTGGCCAGTAGATCTGCTTTATGGTTACCTTCTCTGGGGATATGAGTGTATAAAACCTGTGTGTATTTGACCTCCAGCTGTTGTATTTTTTCTATGATGCTTTCCGCCTGCCACGATATGTCGTCCGACTCCTTATTAAGTTTTTGAACTATGTTAAGGTTGTCGCTCTCAATGTGAATGAAGTTAATTTTCTTTTTGTGTGCCCATTGCATGGCCCTGAGTATCGCTTTGCATTCACACTCTTCTGCATTCTGACCTCGGCAAGTGAAAGCTGCTGCGGCAAGAAAAGATGCCTCGTCATTGTGCATGATGCACCCTATTCCTGCCTCCTCCTGAACTGCTATAAAGGAAGCATCCACATTAATTTTTACAAACGGGTAAACAGGTGGTGACCACCAGTTTTCTTTTTCAACTTGTTGAGTAGTATTCTGAGTGTTCTGCCGAATAGTACTACTGTTAATGTCATCAATGATTTTCATCGGGACCGGGTCTTTAGATTTAAAGCATTTATCACAGCGTGCTTTCGAAATATGCCACATTATAGTCGCAAAACGACAGCAAATGTCATCATCAATTTCTTTCCATGAGATGATCCATTCTACGAGATCATTGATATTACTCGAAATAATGTTGAAGTTCATCCAAATAACCTTAGCAAAATCACAATGTAAAAGGACATGTATCATAGTTTCTTGATTCTGACAGAGTTCACAATGAAAAATATACCCTATGTAGTTTCCAATTTTATCTCTGACAGGTAAACTGTTGGTACAACATTTCCAGAGGAATAGTTTGATTCTGGGTAAAGTTGGCAGAAACCAAATAAAACCCCAGTCTTTTAAATCGTAATTATGGTGTTCAGTCCGAAGATGATAGTACATGGATTTGATAGTGAACTTACCCGATTTCGTGAGTGACCATCTCGCTATGTCGTCCTGCTGTGCCTGTATATTGATACTTAAAATAGCATTGCATATATCATGGTTAAAGCATTGGTATAAAATATTAGTATCCCAATTGTTATTTCTAATAAGCTGATGAACTTTAGTCAGGTCGCTATTAGTACTATTGGTCAGAGGGGGGGGGGGTGATTAGGTACCCAATAGTCCTGCCAAATATTAATGTTCGTACCTTTATTAATATCCCAAAAGGTAAGGTTAGAGACTTTGTCAATATACTTGGATATGGATTTCCAAAGCCACGAGTGATGGTTTTTCGCCACCTTAGGTTTTTGATCTTTGTTGAAATATTTAGCTCTGAGAATCGAGGCCCAAGGAGAGGTTGGAGTCTTATTGAGGCGCCAGACAAGTTTACAAAGGAACGCTTGGTTATCAAGGATTGGGTAACGGAAGCCAAGACCTCCCAGCTTCTTCGGAAGACAAATAGCAGCCCAATTAATGGTGTGGATGGATTTGGATTTTCCCCACCAGAAAGCTCTTTGAAGAGCTTCAATGCGATTGCTTATACCTTTAGGAATGGCAAAGCATTGCATTTGGTATCGGGGAACGGCCGCTGCAATTGTGTTGATAACAATGGAGCGGCCAGCTTGGGAGAGAAGAGAAGTTTGCCATTTGAACAGCTTATTCTGGATTTGAGTGACCAAGGAAGAAAAAATTTTCTGCTTCTTTGCGCCTATGAAAAGGTGGGTACCAAGGTATTTATCGAGATTCGAGGATTGGTGAACTTTCAGGTTACGAGTGATAATACGCTTGAATTTTGGATGAGTATTTTTCGAAAAAAAGATAGTGGATTTGTCGAAGTTTATCATCTGGCCAGAAGAAGAGCAGAAGACGTCAAGGATGTATTGAAGGGCCGAAATGTTATCCAGAGAATTATGCCCAAAGATAATACAATCATCGGCAAACAGAAGATGCTTGAGGTTGATGTTGGTACGCGGGATCGGAAAACCCTTGAACGGGATCTGCAACTCCTTAGTTTCAAGAAGCCGACTAAGGCCTTCCATGACAAGAGTGAACAAGAAAGGAGAAAGGGGATCGCCTTGTCTAATACCCCTGCTGACGTTAAAAGTAGGACCAGGACGTCCGTTTATAAGGACCGCCATGGTAGAGGTGGAAATGCAGGTATGAATCAGATGGATCCAATGGGTAGAAAAACCCATCCGACTCATAATAGCCTCCAGAAAATGCCATTCAATGCGATCGAACGCTTTCGACTCATAATAGCCTCCAGAAAATGCCACTTTTCCTTGGTATGTTAAAGAACGACTTCCTCTAAAGTATGTATGTCAAGTTAAGGAGATGTGAAAGTTCCAGTTTGTGAAAGTGGGAGTCTTCCTCTAGTCTCCCAAATGGATTTTAAATTATAAACAAGTACAGAAGACCCAAAAAAAAAAGTACAGAAGACCCAAAACCTACTACCCTTGTTGAAATAAACACTTGATTTCTATGATATTAGCTTTATTCCTGAGCAAAAGTCCATGTTTACCTAAAGGCCTTTGACATTTTTTCCAAGTTAAAACTCACATTTAGAACAATTAGGCTTTGGATGTTGTACACTTGTACTAAACAATATTAAACAGAGTAAATAGTTACCGTTTAACATCTGCCTTCGTCCATCATAGACACGAACTATCCTTATCTCATTGATAACTTGAATAAAATAATTTATTTACATGTGCACACACTGATAACCAAATCGAGTAAAAATTAAATTTATGATTTTACTTGTAACTTTTACCCCCTCCAACCTTTTTATATGATACTTTTAGTGTATTTGAGCATACAATATTATCATAATATAAGTACCCATTTGGATTGTATAATGCACCACAATATCACAAGTTTCAAGAAGCATCTTTGTACTACAACTGACTTAAATGATTCTAAAATCTACAACATATATTTGTATGGGTTAAGCCACACATTTTCACAACAATGTCATAATTTATACAATAATTCTACTTAGAATAAGATTTGGATATGCACAGCAAGGAAACCGTCAAGAATTACCTCGCATAGTCATTTGAGACGGTCGGATAAGCATCCCCAACCATTAACATTAAAAAAAGTAATGTTTGTTGTGCTAAAAACTAATATCAATGAATACACTTACCAAACAGACCCCCTTTATGGAGATTAAAATAATCATTCTATAGTTTATTTGGTGTACTAAAGAAGGGAAATTTCAGAGGATTTATGAAATAAATGCATGATTTGAGCACAATAACAAAGCAACGTTCATATTGGCAGAGAAGCAAGTGGCACTATGTCCTTTTTCTACAATTAAAGAGGTCGCCCTTTTGAGGAAAAATCCAAAGGATTTGATTTTCTTATTTTCATCTTTATGGGGAAAATCTATTTCTTATATATATATATCCATTTTCCAATGATAGAAAATGGCATCTTTTAATAGTCGTAATTACATAAAAACCAACGCATAGCACCCTCATAAACATGTAAAATGAAAAAGAACAAGAGCCTATGGCTATCCATATCAACCTCAAAAACATATGCAACAAAAGAAACCTCATAAACATGTAAAATGAAAGGAACAATCTTTCAACAAAAAAAAAATGAAAAGAACAAGAAAATATAGTGTTGAGCCATTCTCAATCGAACAAGACCAATATCAAAATATCTGAAGACTTAGGTTGTGTTTGTTTTTTCTATTTTGTCTGAATCTGAATTGGCTGAATCTGAATTAGCTGAATAATTTTGTTAGTAAGATGTTTGTTTTTAGAATCTGACTAACTAGATCTGTATTATATAAATTACATTATTATCCCTGCCCCCATTGATATTTTTGAGGAAAAAACCCTATCCTTCACTTTTTTCACTCTCACGTTCTCTCTCCTTCCCTCTTATCTAAAGAGCTGCTACTTACTATTTCTCCAAACCCTAGATTCTAAAAAGGGAAGTTCATATAACAAGATCAAAGATGATCAAAGAGAAAGCAAGAGAGAGTTTTATTAGATGCAACTGTTGATTATCATATATTAATCTAACCTCATGGTACTAATTTCAACTGGATCTCAAGATGAACATGGCGACAAGATGATGCAGCCAAATTGGTGATGTTTCCATTGATGATGGAGTGGTACTCTTGTCGTTTTTGCTCTCTCTCTCTCTCTCTCTGTGTGTACCCGAAGATTAGCCAAAGTTAGATCTGGATGAGGGGTTTGAACAAGATGACCCTCGCCAATCCTGCGAGGGTTCACAAAGCCCTTATGCGGTGGTGGTGGCGGTCGGTTGAGGGTTTGGTGATGGTGTGTTGTGGTTGTGGTGGTCAGGGTTTGTTTCAAATTGGTACTGTATAGTGGTATTTTTCTTGTTCTGAAAGTGGTGGTGGTGCCGATGTGGTGGTGGTGCCGATGTGGTGGTGGTACCGATGTGGTGGTGTTACCGGTGTGGTTGTGGTGCCGATGTGGTTGGTGGCGGTAGTGGCTGTGAATTGTGATGGTGGTAAGATACGTGAGAATGGGAGAAGGATTTTTTTTGTAAATCACGAGGGCATAAACGTCATTCCACGACATTTCAGAAATTGGCCCTTATTTCAGACTTGTTTTGAAGTCTGAAATAAGTGGGCTACTTTTCAGCCCATTCAGACAGAAGTCAAATTCAGTCAAATTTTCAGATTTTTTTAAATTAAAAAACAAACATCTGAAATCTGAATTGAGACTCAATTTAGATTTCAGATCTGAAAAAATAAAAAAACAAACACAACCTTAGTTAGTATATGCGTAGAATGTAGGAAGAGTCGCATAATTGTGAACCCATACCATACATATAATGGATTCAATGAGCTCAGTATGCGGTTTAGTCTGAAATACATTGTTTGTAAATTTAGTAATACCACCTGACAATCGCTCAAACCTTACGATATCATAAACTATTATAATTTACACATGTGAAATGTTGATTTCATAATATGCATATTAACCACACAAAATTTCACAACTTTCAAAATCATATTTTTGATGGTGATAGGAGTGAAATAAGTTGGTCTATCTGAACTATAAGATCAACGTGTCTAAATATTACCGAATAAAACTAATTATATAAAACATCTAAAAAATGAATTTCAAGATATCTCATGTATTATTATTTCAGTTTTCTTAGAATATTTTATCGGGTAGAATAATATATATCGCAAAAAAAAAAGTTTTATCCTTCACCATTCGTTATCTAATAGAACAACATAACAAAAAAATATCAATAGTAACCGTTGGAAAATACTTGCAGTATGACAAAGATTTGTTCTTCCATTTATAGTTAGTTAGGGTTTTGGAAGCATAGAAATTATGAATTGTACCATTTACTCCATGAGATTTTCATGGTTAACCAAAAGCGACAGTTTCAATCATCAAAGATACGGATACGCCTATCGGATGGTACTTCCGTAGATATCTACAAAAAATAAGGTCTAAAACGTCATTATTTGATCCGACTCGGCACACAGAGTTAAGACACCCTAGTCAGCGCCAGACACGCGATTCCGCAGATCAAGCCCAACCCCACGATCTCCTCCTCGCTACAGGTTAATTTTTCCGCAATTCGAGGTCATATACGTGTCTTATTATAGCTGACGTGGGACTATCTGGCGTGTCAATAAACTATTTTTTTTTTCTTTATAAACAGGAGTCTACTTCTCTTACCTTTCCCAAGTAATCAAATCAAATTCTTGTTACCGTTGTGTAAAGTTCATCAAAATTTTCATTTCTCACACAAAATCTCTCAGATTTTTTAGGGTTTGTTTTTTTTCTTTAGTACATAAACCCTAATTTTCAGATTGGGGATTTTGGTTCTGGTGTGAGGTGTGAAAATCAATCATGGGGAGTAGAAAGCTTGTGATTGAAATTTGTAATGCTAGAAATTTGATGCCAAAAGATGGTCAAGGAACTGCTAGTGCTTATGTTCTTGTTGATTTTGATGGACAGAGAAGAAGAACTAAGACATTATTTCGTGATTTGAATCCTCAATGGGATGAAAAGATCGAATTTGTAGTTCATGATCCAAATACAATGGCTTCTGAAACCCTAGAAGTTAATGTTTATAATGATAAGAATACAGTTAAGAGAAGTACTTTTCTTGGTAAAGTTAAGATTTCTGGTGCTAGTTTTGCAAAATCTGGATCTGAAACTTTAGTTTATTATCCATTAGAGAAAAGGAGTGTTTTTTCTCAGATTAAAGGTGAGATCGGATTGAAAATCTCTTATGTCGATGTTGATCCGCCACCACCGCCTGCTGCTGATTCCGCCGCCGCTGCTACTGACAAAACTGACGCGGAGAAAACAGAGGAAAAGAAAGATGACGAGAAAAAAGAGGAAAAAACAGAGGAGAAAAAAGAAGAAGAAAAAAAAGAGGAAAAAACAGAGGAGGAGAAGAAGGAAGAAGAAAAACCACCGGAGAGTTCAAAGTCAAAGGAGGAAGGAGCGGCGGCGGCGCCACCAGCTGAGAAAACAACAGATCCGCCTCTTGTTCTTGAAGAGAAAGTGAAACAACATAAACAGGTAACAGTTAAACCTCATGATTCCGGCGTTAAAGATCTAGAACTGAGTTCACTCAGTTCAAATGATCGGAACCGGAGTACTTACGATTTAGTAGATCGTATGCCATTTTTATATGTTCGAGTAGTAAAAGCTAAACATAAAGAAACCGGATTAACAACATACACAAAACTCGTGATCGGAACTCATAGTATCCGAACAAAATGTGTTACCGGAAAAGATTGGGATCAAGTTTTTGCTTTTGATAAAGAAGCCCTAAATTCAACAGCTTTAGAAGTTTCAGTTTGGTCGGAAAAGAAGACAGAAACAGTAACAACCGATGAGAATAATAATAGTACAACAACGACAACAGTAACTGAAGATTCTCTTGGTACTGTTTCTTTTGATCTTCAAGAAGTACCAAAACGAGTTCCACCAGATAGTCCTCTTGCTCCTCAATGGTATACACTAGAAGGTTCTGATAATTCGTCGGGAACTGACGTTATGCTTGCAGTTTGGATCGGAACTCAGGCCGATGAAGCTTTTCAGGAAGCTTGGCAGTCAGATTCCGGCGGATTAATACCGGAAACTCGAGCTAAGGTATATCTTTCTCCCAAGCTATGGTATTTGAGGTTAACGGTTATCCAAACCCAGGATTTGCAGCTTGGCTCGGGTGGTGCCGAAGGTAAGGCTCGGAATCCTGACCTATACGTGAAGGCTCAACTAGGTGGGCAGGTTTTTAAGACTGGGAGGAGTTCAATCAGCTCATCCAGCTCCGCTAATCCGACTTGGAATGAAGATCTTGTTTTTGTAGCAGCTGAGCCGTTCGAGCCGTTTTTGGTTATGAGCGTGGAAGATATATCAGCTGGTCAATCCGTTGGTCATGCTAAAGTTCACGTACCAACCGTTGATCGTAGACTCGATGATCGTACTGAACGAAGATCGAGGTGGTTCAATTTGATCGGCGATGAGAACAAACCTTATGCCGGTCGTATTCACGTGCGGATTTGTTTGGAAGGCGGGTATCACGTGTTGGACGAAGCTGCTCACGTGACTAGTGATGTTCGTGCCGCTGCTAAGCAATTATCAAAGCCTCCTATTGGGTTGCTCGAGGTTGGAATTCGTGGGGCCACTAATCTCCTCCCTGTTAAGACAAAAGATGGAACACGTGGGACGACCGATGCTTACGTGGTTGCTAAGTATGGACCAAAGTGGGTCCGGACCCGCACAATTCTAGATAGATTCAATCCACGTTGGCACGAGCAGTACACGTGGGATGTATTCGATCCTTGTACCGTATTAACTATTGGGGTATTTGATAATGGGAGGTATAAAAAGGATGAAACTGGTAAGCCGGGGAGAGATGTGCGTATTGGAAAAATACGTATACGCTTGGCTACTCTTGATACGAATCGGGTGTACATGAACTCCTACTCACTCACTGTGTTACAACCAGGTGGGGCAAAGAAGATGGGTGAGATAGAATTAGCCGTTAGATTTTCATGTTCATCATGGATGAACCTACTCCAAGCATATAGCAACCCAATGTTGCCACGTATGCACTATGTGAAACCATTGGGTCCCGCACAACAAGACATCCTACGGCACACAGCAATGCGAATCGTTACTATGCGGTTATCGAGGTCAGAACCACCAATGGGTCAAGAAGTGGTTCAGTATATGTTAGATACAGATTCGCACGTGTGGAGTATGAGACGAAGTAAAGCTAATTGGTTTAGAGTTGTTGGATGTTTGTCACGTGCGGCTTCTTTAGCTCGATGGTTAGATGGAATTCGCACCTGGATAAATCCATCTACTACTGTTCTAGTACATCTCTTACTTGTTGCTGTAGTTTTATGTCCTCACTTGGTCCTCCCAACTCTCTTCATGTATGCTTTCTTCATCGTGGCGTTACGATTCAGATTCAGACACAGATTACCTACAAATATGGATCCGCGATTATCCTATGTCGATGCAGTGGGACCGGATGAACTTGACGAAGAATTCGATGGATTTCCATCTACAAGATCGGCTGATCAAGTCCGCATAAGGTACGATCGGTTACGGGCTTTAGCGGGTCGGGCCCAATCATTACTTGGCGATGTGGCAGCCCAAGGTGAGCGTGTGGAGGCATTGATGAATTGGAGGGATCCGCGTGCCACAGGGATATTTGTGGTGTTTTGCTTATTGGCATCTTTGGTTTTCTATGCTGTGCCCTTCAAGGCTTTCATACTCTGTTCAGGATTTTACTATCTGCGCCACCCAAGATTTCGTGATGACATGCCTTCAGTTCCGGTTAACTTTTTCCGGCGACTACCAACTTATTCCGATCAGATTCTCTAGATGGATGTACTGGTGTTTTTCTAAACGCCTTTAGAACTGTTTTTTTTTTATGTTATTTTAGTTGTTTATTAACTTAAATTTTTATTTCTTAATTTGGGGATATAGACTTACTCTTTGAAAGCTGTGGAAATACGACCGTTGGTAGTTGTAGGTCCCAATGTAATTACACATATAATGGCTTCCTATTAAGAGGTATAGATCAAACAGCCGTGAGTATCCCCTCAGTGTTGTTCTTGCTAGAGGCTTTAAACAGTTCATCTGGTTCCCGGGAGAAAGGGAAGATTTCTCTAGGTATTCGAACATTTCCATAGAGAGAAAGTATAAGAACAAGTATTGGCTAGTCGATTCATTTTACTGTTTATATTGATTATTGTTAAATTTTTTTATTTTTTTTTGTGAATTCTGGTATTAGTTTCTCATTTTCAGAGCAATATCAGAAGGTCGAAACCCCCTTAGGAATTGTTGTGTTACGGTTTCGGTCTTATTTTAGACGTTTAGTTAGGGTTTAAGGTTTAAGTTTTAGGCATATTATATGCTTTTATCCTTATTTTGGTAACTTTCTTTGGGATGATTTTGAAACTTCTTTGTGATTGAGAACAATCAAGTTCTTCTCCATTTTAAAATGTACCCCTTTAATAAAATAAAAAACTCATTTCTTCAGAAAATTCCTCATGAAGTTTTTTCATGGCAATGGGTGTGTTAAGAAAAATATGAGACTTCATTGCTATTATAATGAACTTACTAATTAGTGAACACTGAAAAGTGAATAACTTTATAGGCAGATTAATGGAGTTACAGAATCAATTCAAGATCTAGGATTACAGGATCCTCAAGAGGAGGAATTCTCTTCTGCTGATCTCACTTGGACTAAATTTGGAACTTCGGAACACCATGATCTCAGCTGGGCCTTGTAATGAAAGAAGAATTGGATGTGGAAGGTCGAATTGAGCCAATGTGTGGCTCGTGCCCATTCTCTCTCTGGGCACGAGCAGGAACATCCAAATTTAAGACCGAATACATGTACATGGCGGAACGACATATCATCGAATACGTGATCTGATTTGATAGGCTGCCCTCCCTCGAGGGATTAAGTCCAGGTTTAGAAAAGAGGACGCAGGCCGCTTGGCTTCTACGGTGGAAGGTGGGCCTCTATTATCGAAGAAATAGGGAAACGGGCGACGATTTGGCACCAGATATCCGGAGGTGTGGAAAGAGCAGCTGTGAGAAGCGGAAAAACCTTCAAAAAACGACGATTGTTTGTGGAGGTTTCCACAGAAAGACCCCTTGGTTCTGGCAAACGGATCACAATTACAGGTTCAACTATGAAAAGTCATCCGCTGGCAAGTCAGGAAGCAGCTGGTGCCATTGAAGCATACCATTTGAAGCTGAAACTTAAATTATACGATGATTCACATCTGGGTTCACTCCAACGGGTTGATTGGTTAGTCCACAAGCTGACCACTGAATTGCACTCAACTTTCTGGCTCGATCGTGTGGCTGATGAAACTGGTTCTTATCAGAATGTAAAGGAGGAGTATCTTGCTTCAACTTCATGGCATCGAGCTCTCCAAATTCCAGATAATGCTGTTATCTTGGATGACAAGGATCGCCTTTTTGCCAAGGTTATAAGTCAAAAAGACAAAAATAAAATGCATATAGTTTGGAATCCTGGGTCAGAATTTTCTCTGTGATTGTTCTTGGTCAATGCAAGGAAACTTATGCGAACATGGTATGTGAAAACTGTCAGGTTACAAAAACTCCAGGTCGTTTCAGTCGTTCGAAAAAATCATACTTGACATTTGGAGGAAACCAGTGGATGATTCAATATTGCTTGACCAGTCAATGGCGTGGACCATCCAAATGCACGACCAAATCCAAAGATTAGTTGAACTGCAAAGTGGTGATGGTATATCGAGTGTAGTAAATAATTTACCATTGAAGTGGACTGCCAAGAGGTGTAGAACATTTGTTGGAAGACCTTCATTAATCGTGGATCTTCCATCTCATTTATTGAGTAATTCGAAGAATGCTGCTATCAGAAGGAGTAAGAAAAGAAAGAAAGTCGCACGATTGAGGTGAACATACTCGGTACATGACTATAATAGCATCATCTTCCCAAATACAATCCTAAAGGTATTTTGCTTCCTAACGCCTATGAACTATTGAACAGTTACTTAAGATTTCTTTGGGTTGATACCAATCACTAGTAAAGATCATTTTAGGTGTGTTTTTTGTCAATCTTGATGAAATCATTGGTACAAATTGTTGAATGTTCTCAAGTTACTCTTGATTTTTGTACAAAGATCAAACCCGAAGAATCCAATTTTCTAAGAAAATGGTTAGTTAGCACAAAAGTAAGCAGACAGATAAGATCTCATGGGAACTACCACTTGATGCTTGTTATTTATCACTGCAGCCTGCGTTGTTTCTACTGTATGGCAATGGGAAAGACATCTTCACAGGGAAAAAAGGGTTATCAACTAAACCTTTTCCCCTCATTACAGGAGTATCCTAACAGAAAGAAGTATTGTCCAGTGTCCGGACGATGAACTTGGCGCAATGCATGAATTGTAGAAAATCGTATCGTGCTAATGCAAGCGTCTGTCGTTCATTTCAGCTAGGTGCGATTTTCCTCCTCCATTATTGTCTGTGCACATTTAGAACATCAATTCCCTTTTTGTTAGTTTAACATTCTTGTCTGAATTTTGAAGTATGATTAGTACCTATCTTTTATCTATCTCCTTAGTCTGAATCAAAAACATCATATTTAGACAAGGGAGGTTTATAGGTGCCTCATTTTTATCGATCGATAAGCATAAGCGAGTACCCTCACAAAATTTAGTTGTGGAAGGGGCCCAAAGCAATAGACTGGAGGGCGTTTATATCGCTCCTTTATGCTAACAAAACAAACGCCATCTTAATATGTGGCTTAAAATATTAGTACATCATACAAGCCAACAAAAGCAGCAACCAGCAACTGGTTTCCTCAAATACAAACAACACATGGGACAACAACAACCCTTGCTCATAGTTTTTTACTTTCTTCCAATCTTGGACTTGAATTTCAACAAAAAAAAATCTTGACCTTATTCCTTATTCTTAACAATCTTTTTGGAGGGTCGGTTTACGGAAAAGTTGGTTGAAAGTGAGTAGAGAAGTCAAGAGGGTTTTGGTTGGGGCTAGTAAAACTGCGGTGCCCCTATAGTTTTACATTGAGTTATATACCTAAGTTAGCTTGTCCATAGTAAATATATCTAACGTACAATACGAAAATCAACAATGTATATCAGTAGTTTAGTTGGAATTAGTCGAGGGGAGTAGTGATTGATTGGTGATTTCTGTATTGATTAGTAAAGATAACTTAATCAACAATGTATATCAGAAGTTCAGTTGGAAGTCGATGGGAGTAGTGATTGATTGGTGATTTTTGTATTGATTAGCAAAGATTACATCCGACTTGTAGAACTTTTTCCTCTCATTTTATCAGTCCATTGATAAGTTGAGAATTTCTCAATGAATGTTACTAGACATGAGGTAAGCATTCTATATGGAAATTCGCTATTTATTTTGATTTTCTTTTCTTATTTTCTCAGTCATAAATCTTGCTGATCATAATGAGACACTCATAAGTTTTTTGTTTTGTCGAAAGGATAATCAACACACTTTTTTTTTTGATGAAGAGATAATCAACACACTTGACTCCACTAATAAAAACATATGGGTAGATATGGACTATTTCTGGAAGCCAGTGGGATTTCTTCCACTTATGGGTTGAAATTTGAAAAGGATCTGAATTTTATTTTGAGCAAATATATGGGTCATACTCAAAATTCATGAAAAATATTACCCGTGAACCAAATAAAACAAATTTATTTATTAATTAAACCCCCAACTTCGTGACCAGCTCCCTATCTGACTAACGGAATAATCGTGGACCTTGCTAACTAATTCTGTATTTTAAATATGTTCTTCTAGAAACTTGACAATTTTAAATTTACAAATACTCGTTTTTATTTTAACATTTTTGTGTTCTTAGTCATCAATGAGAAAATTAAAATTCTTTAGCCAAGAAGTAAATTAGAATTCACTTCTTAGAGTAAGTTTTAAGGTGGTTGATAAGGAGAAGAGAAGGATCTATATGGTGCTTGGTGTATTTATAAGGGCAGGTCTATAGGCGCCCCTTCTTTTTTAGTATTTCATTCTTCGGCCTCTTTCTCTCCCAATATTGGAAATACTCATTATAGCCGTTGCATTCCGCCATTTTTCTAACGGTCCCTTTCAATTCCAATTTGAATGAACGGTGGATATTTAGTTGATCCAACGGTTTCCATATTTTACCACACTTTCTCTCTTCACTATATATTCTAATCTTTCCTTTTCCTACTCAGATCTACCTGATATCCCCACTTTCTAATTTAGGGCATTTTCTTTCTACTCACTTCTTCTCTCTCTGTCTGAAACGAATCACAAAACCCATTGATCAAGAACATCTGAAAAACCCTTTTATGTTTCAATTTTTCTTTGTTACACATTCTTGAATCGATTGATTTAGGGTTTTATTATTTCATCTTATCAGGAATTGTTGAATCGATTGATTTAGGGTTTCAGCATTCCATCTTATAAGAAATTCTTGAATGGATTGATTTAGGGTTGTAGCATTTCATCTTTATCAGGAATTCTTGAATCGATTGATCCATTCACTGAAGATTAATCTGTTCTTATCGTTCTTATTTAGGGCAACGAGTGGTTTAGCAATCAGAGAGAATAATCAGGAACAAGTTTCTACTTTCCCACTTTGCTATTTCTCATCTTAACACAGGTATTGCTATTCTCTCTTGAAAACCCTATATCCCCCCGTCTTTCTTCTTTCTTGTTTCCAATTTCTAGTTTTTGTTCTGGGGTTTTAGGGTTAAAGGGTTTTAGTATATCTTCTCATACTGATACTTTACATAGTATACTTTTTAGGGTTTTTTGTGAATGTTTTGGTGTATTTCTTTGAGGGGGTTAGTTTAATTGTTGAGGTTAACTATCTTTAGATTCAACATTATTAGAAATATCAAATCTCACTAAGAAATCTGTATTTCTTGATAATATTTCTGTGCACAGTGAAAACTCAACCTTGAATATAAGATATGGGGAAGAAGAAGATTAAGATTGAAAAGATCGAGGATAAAGCAAAGAGAACCGTGACATTTACTAAGAGACGACAAGGGTTGTTCAAGAAGGCTGCCGATACTTGTTTAGAATATGATGGAGAAGTTGAGGTGATTGCTTTCTCCGAGGCCGGTAATGTCTTCACCTTTAGTAATACCTCAGTGGATTCTGTTATTGATCATTACATCAATGGAGTTCTAGTAGAAGAAGAAGAGAAAGAGGAGAGACAGGTTCAGAAGAAGAGGAAGTTAACTGATGATGCTGGGTTTTGGTGGGAACATATTGATCCAAGCAAACTTGATTACGAGAGATTATCGTACCTGCGAAATGTATTGATGGGTTTGGAGCATAATGTCAGGAAAAGGCTTGACGAACTTACCTCATCATCTTCACATACGGCAGCCGCCACTCCTCCATTATTATCCTCCTCGTTTATGGCAGCCAAACCTGTTGAATATTCTTCTACCCCTGCTGCTTCTACTAGTTTCGATATTCCTGCTGCTTCTACTAGTTTCGATATTCCTGCTGCTTCTACTAGTTTCAATATTCCTGCTGCTTCTACTAGTTTCGATATTTCTGCTGCTTCTACTAGTTCGTTGTTCTTAACAGAAGAAGACTTTTCATTTTTAGCGAATGAAGCCGAAGCCAGTACCCCTGTTGTTGCTGCTTCTACTGACATTGCTTCTACATGTTTTGATATTCCTGCTGCTTCTTCTGCCACAAATGTTACTTCTTTCACTGCTATCGAAATGGGAGAAGAAGAAGAGGATAATTTGCCATTCTTAACAGAAGAAGACTTTTCATTTTTAGCAAATGAAGATGAGTTTCCATTTATAGCAGAGAGAGATGATATTTCGTTCTTAGATAAGGAAGATGATTCTCGTTGGCCATTGAAAGATGATGTATCTGATATCGCTAACATTTTCGACGAAGCAGATGAAGAGGGGCACCAACTAGCTTCATTACTAAATGATATTCAAAGACAACTTCATGAATGAGATTGACCAACATTATTCGTTGTTCTGTAATATTCAGAGACCATTTCATGAAGGAGGTTGACCGACATTGTTCATTGTTCTGTAATATCCGAAGACCATCTGATGAAAGGATATTGACCAACTTGTTCATTCCTCTCTGATGTTCTACGACAACTTGCTAAAGAGGGTTGTTACAATTTTTTTGTTAATATAGTTGTCTTCGACCCTTCAATTGAATTTGTTAATTGTTAGTACCATTTTTGTACTTATAGACCTTCTGGTTAGTGTAATTCATTGAAACAATTCTCATTCATGTTGATTCAGATTATTAGTTTCTTATCTTAATAAGAGTTTTTTTTTTGTCCAATTTCATTCTTCTGTATTTGTGTGTATATTTTTTGTTTTATAGTTCACTTCAACCTTCAATTTGATTTTTGATTTGTTTAGTGTAATTCACCATTAATATCCTGTTGATTGATACTCTTATAGTACCACTTCAACCTGACCTCAGACTAGTTCAAGTCCGAGAGTATGCTTACTTTTTCAGACTCACCAGTCGAATTCTAACACAGTAAACTTTCTTAGCTGGTTTATATTAGCATTTTCCTACATCACCGGGTCGTTAGAATTTGCTATAACTAATCTTGGGAAGTTCCTATCGGTTTGGAAGGAAAGTTAGCTCTAACATGGTATCGCAGCTAGTGATCAAGGGATTAAGAATGTGCATGGACTTGATAATTTGGGGAGAGAGAGCGCCGAGTGACTCTAGCCTGGGCGTTCGGAGAGGAATTATCAATATCCTACATTGTCTAGCGTTAGAATTTGTGAAGCAGCTAAATTTTGGACAACCCACAAAAACGGAAAAAAAAGAATACAAAAACAACAAAATTAACAATCATGATCTCTTAGTTTCGAACTCTGATTATACAAGATACACATGTATATATAACATCTATCTAGAATTCAGGAACCAACAAAGTCAGTATAATTTTCTCAAATTTCATCCTGTAGTCGACATTAGGCTTCAAAACAGTCATGACTGAAAACATCTCAAACGGTTTTAGACTAAAAGAAGCTTACTGTTTCATATCTTCATCCTCTGCTTAAGCTCATGGTAGCTCCATTTCTGTTGAACATACACCACAGTTGCAAGCAGAACCAGAACAATCGGAACGGAAACCATATCAGGTTTGGAGATGAACCGGGTTGAAATTATACGCCCGTCGTTAGGAGAGTATAAGGATCCAAGATAGGATCTCTTATGTTGTTATAGACATAAATTAGAACTCTCAATATAGTAAAAGCAATGTAATAAGATTTACACAAAGATTTACCTTCGATCTTCCATATAAAATTTCCGATAATTTGAGGAAGCAAAAAGAAGTATTAACGAAGTTCTCAATGTCCACCATCCAAGTCGACCTACGGGTACTGTTCATGTTGAAGGTTTAAATCCTTCTGATTCAAGCAACATTTGAGTGATGTTCATTCCGCGAAATATATGTGCAGTTATAAAGCCAAAGATAAGCAAAAACAGGTGATAACGAAAACCTTGTTATCGTTGAGGGGGTTTGCAGCGCCTGGAGTCTTGAGAGACATTATTTATTTATTTGGATTTGAGATCTTCAAACCTCCATGGAAAGCCTTATAGTGAATAGAAGGCGCTGTAGGATAAAGGATCTCAGCAATGAGATATATAGCTCCCAAGAATGGGATGCTTTCAAGAACATTGGACGTGCCTTTATAAAATTCTGATACCTTGGACTTGAACAACATCCCAGCATTAGCCGCCAAGAGCAGAAGGATATATCCAAAAACTTGAATACCAAGCGTAGTAAGAGATATATACGGAACAATATCATAATTATTTCTGATATGTGATAGTTGCCTTCTTATGAAGAAAATCATAGACACGAGCAATAAAACTCTAAGGATTCCTTCGAAAGCAAAGCGAAATGATACGTCTTGTCCATGATTTGCGTAAGTTACCATAAGTTTTTGGAGGTTGATTTGGCTAAAATGGAGTTGGTCACCTTTATTTCTTTGGCGGGTAAGTGATATCTTAATTGCCGAGTTTATTAACCAACGTGCAGTTTTGGGTGGGTACTGGACTTTTGCTTCGATTAAACAATCTCGTCCATCTTCAAGGTTTGTGCTCTTGAACATGATCCCCTGCGAGTCACGTACGTCCCTCCAGCTAACTAAATGCATCTCGCCAAGAATTGGGTCATTCAAACCTTCCAAAGACAACAAAGAGATATTCCCATATGGCTTTTCAGTAAATTGAAGTATCACTGAGATATTGAATAGCTGATATTATGTAAAGTTAGCTTGAGCGTTGGACAGATCTTTTCTAAGAAGAGATACATATATGTCGTACGCAAGAGGCCCAAATAAAGGGCCTGATGAAATAACTGCAAACTCGATCCGAGTCGTCAGCGGCTGACCCCATGGTAATGGGTCTGCCACTGCATAGACACGAAAAGCTAGTTCCGTCTAGAGCCCATCAAGAAGAGATAAGTCCTCTCCATTTACTGGTTTTGGGTAGCTTAGAAATGATTTTCTTAAAGAAGTTACGAACTTGGCAGACTGACATTTTCTCTACAAGATTTCTTGCTTGATCTATTTTCGAGTACTTGTATGTCAAATATGAGAAGATTTACTTATAGTTTGGGAAGAAATTATTATACCTCAAAATTCTTTCAAACGCTAGAGTTGAAGTAGTCTCATTTACTATCGTTGATATGCTCCTAAATAAGAAACTCTAATTCGTAATGGAGAATTGATGAGGAAAGTATAAGCAATAAAGCAAACCTATGAATCACATCGACTAGATCCCGAACCAACAGTAGATAAGCAACCAATCAAGCAGAGTTCACTACTTGAGAACTTCCATACACCCTCAGCCGAAAGAGTTGGGCCAGGACCAGTCCTTGCCTCCTCAATTTCCGTCCTTGCAGAGGAAGTAGCCGAAATACAATACCAACCCTAGCATTACTGACACCGCTTTCCTTTGTTTCTTCCGCACATTTCACACTCTGCATAATGAGTGTAACATTGTCAAAATTTCTGCTTGCGGACCAAATCTCGGACCCGAAGATAGAATGAGGCCACTTACTACAATCTTTGTCGCTACATTTCCAATTGGGTATAAAGTTTAATACTTCATTAGATGTCCAGATCTGTAAGTTACGACAAAACAATGAAGCGGATGAAAACTTGATACCATCATCGACTGAACTATTTCAAATCATATAGTTCAAGTTACTCTAAAAAATTAAAACCTTTAACTACCATACCTTGTATAGTTCATGATGAACTCTTGAAGATTTCATCAAGCACCTCCAATGCTATTTCTTCATTTCAGTATTTCAAAATGTATATCCATTTCCAACATATAAGCTGAAATAATTGAATTCCAGTAAACCGATTTATATGTGGACATTATATCGAAGATTTGAAAAGCAAATTTTAAGTACTTTAAAACAAAAATGCTGGTACCCAAATCAAAACATGAGGATCTGAATTCCTATAAAGTACTGTTTTTCATGGAAATATTAAGTGGGAAAGTCATTTTCACATCAAAACGCAAATTATTAGAGAGACCCCGGAAAAGTCGTTTTAACATGTATAAGATGGGAAAATTCAGACATTTTTCCCACTTTTTTTCCATTACAAATTGGTTTTAACACCTCTTTTGTCCAATCAAACAACAAAAATTTGATTTTCTTGAGAAAACAACTTTCTTAGTCCTACTTTTTTGTTTATCTCCAATCTAACTTCAAAAAATTTCTTCGCTTCTCAAATCCTAGGAATGTCCATTAGTAGAAATATAAAAATATTATCATAAACTGAATAAACGTATAAAACAATTGTAATCGAATAAAAAAGAGTCGATGGGTATATAGACCAAAATCATTTTCATAATAGGTATATAGACCAATCTTCCCAAAATATGGACATTTAGTCCTTTTACAATAAGGGCATAAATAACTCATACTTTATTGATAAATACCCTCCATGTCCCTCGTCTAAAAAATCCGGGGTTGTTAAATTTCGGAATGAATCCGGAAAGTTTCCCAAACCAGGGGGTGTGATTTGGGGGAGATATTTAAGTTACAAACTGAAAAGATTTAATAGGAAGTAACGGATCAAGGATATTTTCCAAAACAGATTTTTCAAAACAGATTTGGAAAACGGATATTTTCCAAAACAGATTTTCTCTCTCATCCTTTCAGATTTGGAAACCAAATCTATATATCACTTTCTCTCACTTAATTTTCAGATTTGGAAAGAGTATATTTTCTGAGATCAATTAGCGTGATTTGGGGGTTAATATTCAAAACATATATATCAACTTTCTCTCAATTAACTTTCATTTTTTACTCATACATAAACACACATCGAATACAAATTATGAAACAAGTTCGTAAATTATGTGTTATTTATGACGAGGAAACCATCATTTGTCATGTATACAACGTAATTTATCATATGCGTGTGTGTCATCCATTATGTACCATTGAATACTTAGATTATTTTCTGACATAAATTACTTGTTTTTTATGTCATGTTAGGAAATGTACCATTGAATCCATTATGTACCATTGAATCCATTATGTACCATTGAATACTTAGATTATCCATTATGTACCATAAATTATAGTAACTTGTTAGGAAATGTAAATCTGAAATCATGTTTTTTGTTATAAAGTATGTGATTTATCATAAATTATGTATACTGTATAGAAAATAACACAACCTTTGTACGACTGAAAGGAAATTTTATTGAACAGTAATCTGTGTTTTATTGTAAATGAAAAGAACATAGTAGACTAGGTAACTTAAAAACAAACTCCGTCAGAATGTTGCCCAATCTCTCAATCCTTACTGTCTTTGGTCTTCCAGGTTTACGGCGAATCAAACATGGTAGTGTTTTTGACTCTTCATTAAATGTACATGGTTCATCGAAGTTAGGGGCAGGGTTTATATGTTCCTTGTAAGTCTTCACGTAAGACTCCGTTGTCCAAACAGGATCATAGAAACAATCTTCTTCATCGTAATTTATACTTCTATAGTTTATGTGATGATTCTGTAAGAAATTCCATCAGTGCTGGTTTACTACAAGAAAAAAAAAACATATGTATTAGTTAAAAAAAATTATAATCAAATTTACATACATTAATAATGAAACATTTAATAAAAATCAAATGAGATGGATCATAAATAACAGGTACAGATCAATAAATTATGTATAATGTATGAAAAAGTACAATTGTTTATTAGGTTAAGAGAAGTTTTATATGCTTGTCATGGCCACTGTTCTGGTAAAAAAAGGAGTGTAATGTTGGATAAATTTTTCATACTTTACGAACCTTTGATCATTAATACTATCATCTTACGTGAAATGTATGCAGATTGTATCATAAAGTATGGTAATTTATCGTAACGTAACTGTAATTTTTATTCTGTTACAAGAATCAGAAAGGATAAACATCAAGATATTATTAGCAAATTTTATCAGAAAACATGAAAAGTTATCGTAAAGTACCTGTACTTTATATTCTGTTATAGGAATAAGTGTGGATAATCACAAAGATCAAGAACTGTACGGACAGATGATTCTGATCTGCAAAAAAAACAAAAAAAGAAGAGGATTTAACGTAGATCTGAAGAAATATACAATGAACATTGGAAGGAGAAATAACATACTAACATTGAACAAATCATTAAATAAGAAATAAACATCAAAGATCTTAAAGAGTTATGAAAGTTTTAGAGAGAGAAAATATAAATCTTCCATTCGAAGGTAGTTAAGATTACAGCAAAACAGATTCAAAGTTATTGAAATGGAAAACAAGAAAAGAAAGACCTAAATCAAGATTTGATGTTTTCAACGATTCTATATGAATCTTTAACCTATAAAGCAATAAAGATAAGATTTTAAACCTGAATAACAATGGCTAGAAAAAGAGATAAACAGTATAAAACCTAAATAACAATGGAGGTTTTGATGAAAGCTCTTGATTGAATATTAAACAATGGAATTTTTAACAGCTGGTGGTGAGTTTAATTTATGTTTAATGAAGATTTCGTTTTTAGAGAGAGAGATGGAAAGTTACCGGATTTCAGTTACGGAATATTATCAACATAGTAGTTAGTTACAATTCAAACGTGATTGGAGAGAGAAAGTTGAGATAAAAATGGAAAAAATATCTTTAACAATTTAGAATGTAAATCACGTTTTGATATTAAAGAAGGTTAATATAGGTATTAAATCTTTAATATGTATTATATGGATTTGTGTTTTCTCTCTAGATGAGACCAAAAGGACTAGATATCCATTTAAATTATTATTTAGGTTTTGAAATCCTTTTTAGGATTATAGAGGATTAAATCTCCTATTAGGACCCTATTTTTGGTCTATAGACTCAAAAATTAAATAAAAAACTTCGTTTTTGCAAGCAATAATGCCTTTGAATACAAATTTAATATGCAAAGTTTATTTAAGTTAGTCCTACCTCGAACAAAATTCTGGCTCCGGCCCTGGTCTTTGGTAACCCTACGGCAGGGCCGTGTCTGGGGGGAGGGTAGGGAGTCCGCCCTGGCCCCCCTCCATAGATAGGCCCATTTCTTAAGAAGATGATTTTCCAATTGTATACTCCTTCCGTCCCAAATTAAGAGTCCACTATTCCTTTTTGGGATGTCCCAAATTAAGAGTCTCATTCCTAATATATCATATAAAATCCCTTACTTTTCATGAATACCCTTTCTTTAATATTTTCATATATGGTGCATTAATTAAGTTAATTAAGGCATTTGACACTTTCCAATACAAAAATTAATTTTTCCAATCAGCAAATTCTTTCTTTTAGATTAATATAGTTACTTTAAATGACTAATCGTCAAATTTGATTGATAATCCTTGAATTACTCTAACAAAAGTTATCAAATAAATAAGGGTAAACTTGGAAGAAGAAAAACTATGAAAATAAGTTGGATTACCAATATGGGATTCTTAATTTGGGACGGAGGGAGTATATAAGTTACTATGCATAATTATGCCTGTAAAGGCAACTAGCTCCACAGGTAAGACTAGTGTGTTTCCAAGCTAGGGATTGTGGTTCAAATCTAACTGGCTCATTTTCTTTGTTCTTTTCCTCGGTGTTTTGGGGAAACGAGAATAGTTTCCGGAGAAAAAGGTGGAAACCCAAAAAAAGCAAGAACCAAACACACCCTTAAGGTCGCCGGAAGGATATTGCCGGCGACTTCATGTCTCTATTCTCTCTCTCATGTCTCTCTCTCTCTTCACTCTCTCCCTTTTCTCTCTCTCTGATTTCTCTTTCTCTTTCTTCTCGTTCTCTTCTCTCCCTCTCTAACTTCGGCGAAGGGGGAGGAACCCCTTCGCCGGAGTTAGAGAGAGAGAAGAGAGAAAGAAGTGTGGAAAAAGAGGGAAAAGAGAAAGAGAGGGAAGAGAAGAGAGAGGAGAGAAAAGAGAGAAGAGAAGAGAGAAGTATCGCCTGAAAGTGTCGTCGGAAGTGTATGGAGGTTACCAGAATTTTGTGGAGGTTGCCGGAGTTCATGTGAAAGTAGGAGAGGAAGAAGAGGGAAGAAGTTGAAAATATGAAGTGTTTGGAGGAAACCAATTTTTTTTTGTTTCCACCTAAAACTTTGTACCTCGAGAAATTCCTTTATTTCCCTAAATCACCCACCTTTTTTTAATAGTTGGGTCAGGTTGAGAGTATTACTGCTAAACCAATCCTTCTTTATGGTCCGTTACACTTACATTTTCATTTTTAACTAATTTTTTATTTGGGTGCATCTATTTCATTTTTAAGTTAGTCACACTCACTAAAAGTCTTTGATCGGCCCGTGGTCATATTTTGAAAAGTTGAAAACTGAATATTTAATATAATTTTATATTGAGATCCAAACATTCCATGAAAATTTAAAGTTTCACTTTGTTATTTGTAGTTATAAATTTTAATCTAAGATGAAATAAACATATCTTCTTGCTCACAAGTGATTCTGAGTTCTTAGACTAAACATATCTACAAAAGAGTTACATAACTAAATTTCTCAGAACTTTCGAATGTAAAGTGCCTCATGAAGGGAAAGGAATTGACAAGACACACACTAAAAAAAAGACCATAAAGGTCGAAAAAATCCTTAAGATCGAGAATGAAAATACCCTAAAGGTCACAGATTAAAGACCCTAAAGGTCGACAATAATAAAATTACATCAATAATATTATACTAATAAAAGTGAAATCTTGATCGTTATTTTCTCTTGTGTTCTAAATTCATCTTCAATCTTCTTGAGATGTTCATCGTAGAAATCGACAACAGTGACTCTTCTTTTCTCACTAACATCTATATCCATACTTCTATTCCATAAACATTTAAAATCACCAAAAAGTGGATTATATCCTTCATCGAATTTAAATGTTGTAAGGCGATCCATGTTGGAGAGGGAAGAATAAGAAAAAGAAGAAGAAGAAGAAGAATTGGCGATCTTGTTGATGATAATGATATTTCTTTCGAGTTAAGAGTGAGAGAGAATAACTGTGTAGTATGGGTTTAGATTCAATAGTTTCTGTCTCTAAAGCCGACACTCCAAGATCTTATTATATATCTAATAGATAACATAAACTAAAAAGAGGAAAATCCGGAGGAGGGATCCCTCCTCCAGAGAAAATCAAGATTTGTAAAAGTAGTTTTAGAAAGAGAGAGAGAGAAGAGATGAAACCGTTTTTAAGAGAAGTAGGGGATTTGTTAGTTCCTTAGATGCTCTTATTTAGACTGCTTGCTTAAAAACAATATCGAGCTTTGAGTCCTTTAGAGAGAGAGAGAGAATTCTAGAAAGAGAAACATGATATTGGTGGCAATAATAGCAGTAATATATGCTAGAGTACACAGTAGTTTTAAGAAGAGTAGTTGAACATGTATTTCGTGGAGCTCCATTTCCAAGGCGAATGCGTTTACTTATACTCAAAGGTCTACCACTCCAGCGTATTCATCATCATCACCATCATCACTATCGCCTTGACTGTCTAACTAACACACTTGTTTGTTTTTCTTCTTCCCCTATTTTCCTGATGTAGAATTTTAGAGAGAGAGTAAAGAAGAAGATTTAGATTTTATTACAATTAGAACAAGTAATTACAATTGTTCTCCTCAACTCTTATTTATAGTGTTTAGAGAAAGAGAGCTAGAACAACCGTTAAGGCAGTTATAGAGAGAGAAAGAGTCTGTTATAAATGTAACATAAATTAAACCGAAATTCAAATGAAATGAATTCTCATTTCCTTCTCATATCCTTATACTCCCCCTCAGACTGATGCTGGAGTGACAGGAGAAGGCATTAGAATGTGCTTGAGTCAAACAAAGAGATCCTTAGGCAATCCCTTGGTGAAAATATCAACTACTTGCTGATCAGTAGGAACAAACTCAATATTCAAAATTCCTTGAGCAATAAGATCCCCGACAAAATGATAATCCACCTCTATATGCTTCATACAAACATGAAAGATAAGATTTTGAGCAAGATTCTTGGCACCCATATTGTTACAGAACAGAGTATAAGGCTGACTAAGTGGAAAACCAAGTTCCTCCATGAGATACGAAATCTAGAACACATCAGAAGTAGTCACACTCAAAGCTTTGTACTCAACCTCATTTGAGGAACGAGCAACATTGGGTTGCTTCTTAGATGACCAATGGATAAGATTGGGACCCAAATAGACGCAAAACCCATTTGTACTCCTCCTTGTATCTAGACAACCTGCCCAATCTGAGTCACAAAACACCTGAAGCTCATGAATACTGCCATGACTAAGTGTGAGACCTTCTCCCAAACTACCTTTCAAGTATTTAAGAACCTTTTTCACCAGCTACATATGAACATTGGTAGGTTGATGCATAAACTGAGCTAGGTAGTTGACCCCAAAGAAGATATCAAGTCGAGTAATAGTCAAGTACTGCAAACCACCCACAAGAGTTCTATAGGATTCAACATCTGTAAAAGGAATACCATCAGTACGAGACACCCTTTGGCCACTAGGAATAGTCACTGAACTCGGTTTGCAACCAATCATATTTGCCTTGTCCAAAAGCTGCATAGTGTATTTCTTCTGAGTCAGAAGTAAAGAAGAGGTAGAGCCAAGCTTTTCAACCTCTATACCCAGAAAATAATGCAACTCCCCCAAATCTTTCATAGCAAATTCAGTAGACAAAGTCTGAATCAGAGACTCAATGAGATTTGAAGAAGAACCTGTCAAGATAATGTCATCAACATAGAAAAGAAGAATCAACTTATCATAGCCTAGTTAAAGAGTAAACATGGAGTGATCAGATTGACTATTTAGAAAACCAAACTTCTCCAGAAAGGCACCAAATCTCTGAAACTAGGCCCTTGGAGCCTATTTCAACCCATACAAAGACTTATGAAGATGACACACATAATCTTTGAGTTTAGAATCCACAAACCCCTGAGGTTGTTACATATACACATCCTCCTCCAAAATTCGATGAAGGAAAACATTAGAGACATCCAACTGCTTGATGCACCAGTGATTAGAGACAACAATATGTAAAAATTTTCTAATGGTTTTAGCTTTAACAACTGGACTAAAAGTTTCAGAATAATTGATTCCACATTGTTGATTGAATCCCTTAGCCACAAGTCTTGCCTTATGCCTTTCTAAAGAACCAACAGCTCTGTGTTTCAACTTGTAAACCCATTTGCAGCCCAAAATATCCATAGAAGGCTGAGGAGGAACCAATGACCAAGTTTCATTTTGTTGAAGGGCTGAAAACTCATCTGCCATTGCCTTGCACCATTCCTCATCCTTGGAAGCTTCTTTATAACTGGAAGGTTCAACCTTTTCAGTGAGAAGTGTCATGAAGGAAGAATGAATAGAGTGACAAGCCACAAAGTCAGCAGCATTCTTAGGCTTAACAATACCATTTCGAGCTCTCGTAGTCATGGGGTGCTGAGGTGTAGAGGGCATAGGAATGGCAATAGGAGAACCACTAGTGTTAGAAGTAGGTGCTATCCCAATAGATGTTCCATCATCAGCTGGGACAAAAGCAATAGGAATAGAAGCAATAGGAAGCACCATAGGCAAATTAACAGTGTGTTGTGCTATAGAAGAAGCAGAATAAGAATCAGCAAAAGGAAAATGTGATTCATCAAATGCCACATGCCTAGACATATAAATCTTGTGTGTTTTGGGATCAAGACACTTATATCCCTTGTACATGGGACTATAATCCAGAAAAACACATAGAACAGATTTAGGGCTTAACTTATCCCCTCTCTAAACACCAAGATGGGGATAACAAGCACACCCAAACACCTTGAGGTGAGAATAATCTGGTTTCTTCTGAAACAACACCTCATAAGGACTCCTAAAAGTCTAGTGCCTTAGAAGGTAACAAATTCATGATATGAACAACTGTGGAGAAAGCTTCAAACCAAAACTCCATTGGAAGAGATGCTTGAAATGAAAGTGTATTACCAATTTCAATAATTTGTCTATGTTTTCTCTTTGCCCTTCCATTATGTTGTGGTGTATATGGACAAGAGCATCTAAATTGAATTCCACTTTCATCAAGAAATGACTTAAAAACACCCTTAGCTATCTCTGGAGCTCCATCACTTTGAAAGGAAATAATACTTGTACCAAATAAGTTTTCACTTGTAGCCTTGATGTGTTTAAAGCAACCAACACTACCAAATCTTTCTGTCATAGGATATATCCAACTATACCTACTAAAATCATCAAGAAGGAAAATGTAGTATCTTCCTCCTGACTTAGTAGAAATAGGGGCAGGACCCCAAACATCACAATGTATAAGTTGAAGAGGAACTGTAGAACAACTCTTTGAATATAAAAAGGGAAGACATTTGCTTTTCCCAAGCTGAAAAGAGCTACAGAACTCATCATCTATACTTGTAGAGACATAAATCAACTTAGTATGATTAGGCTTTTTGACAATAAAAGTGGCTGGATAACCTAACCTTCAATGCCAAATAGAAGAAGAAGCAGCTGTAATAACAGCTAATGCCTCATTACCATCAGAGAAATCAATAGGGTACAAATTGTTTATCATAGGTACTGTTGCTAAGGTTTGATTACTCCACAAATCCTTGATATAGTATCCCCAAGGAAGAAACTCAACTGAGCATAGATTATCCTTGGTGAATTTGGATATAGATTTCTCTTAATTTTGGGAACATGAAGTATATTATTCAACTTGAAGTTATGTGTAGATGTCAATAGTTGAGTATGACCAATGTTTATAATAACAATATTCGATCCACTACCTACGATAACAAACTCTTTACCAAGATAAGGTTTAGGTTCAGAAATTACCTCTGAATCATGAGTCACATGACTGGTGGCTCCTGAATCAGCAAGCCAGATTGAAGCATCAATATTGTGCAAAGATACAAGACCTTCTTCTGCTTTAGGAGCATAATCAGCCTCATAGAGATATATAAAATCTGATGAAGCAAACTCATCATATGACTCATCATCAGACTCATGTATGAGAATATAAGTATTGCACTCTTCAAAACCTTTATCTTCTTGAGCCGAACTGGTTTCAGTGAAATAACCACCATTTTTGGATGAATTGGATTGATAATTAGACGTATTAGGTGGAGAATACCTATATCTACATTTTCGAGCTAAATGCCCCCATTTGTGACAAATTCCACATGGAATTGATGAGAAATCGAAGTTCTCAGCCTTAAAGACTGGAGAGCTTGTACTTGATTTTGTTGATATTGATTTTTCGCTTGTGATACTTGATTTTGCGATTTTTGAGTCAGAGATTGATTGTTTTCCTAACTATGTTTAGAGTTTTGCGTCTGTTTAGACTGTTGTTTCATATGATTTTGATATTTCTGATAACTCTTCTGAGCTTGAGGTTGTTTGTATTGATTGTTCATAGTATAGAAAGCTAAATTTTGATCATCACTCTCTTGAGACTTCATCCATTGTTCATGTTGAATTAGTCTCGATTTAAGTTCAGCAAAAGTAATCTTACCGGTTCGATTTTGAATAGCAACTACAAATTGGCCATGAGCTTTACCTAATCCTTGTAAAGTGAATCGAATTAGTTCCTTCTCACTAACCTTATCATTTACTGAAGTCAATGAATATGGTAGTTGTTTGATTTGACGCAAATACTTAGTAATAGTCGAAGTTCGCTTGATGATTTGAAGCTCTTTGGCGAAGAACATCCATCTTTGATTTGATTTCTTCAGTATAAGCATTATGTAAATAGCACCAGATCTCTCTTGAGGTCTTTAATCCTAGAATATTAGATGAGATCGAGTATGAGAAAGTCGCTTTTAAGCAAGATTTCAGAAACTATCCTGTTTGCGCCAAATCACATATTCAGGATTAAGGATTTCTCTATTGTTTTCAGTAATCGTAGGATCAGGTTGAGTGAATGATCCATCGATGTAGCCGATTAGATCATTACTCATCATCATCATAGTTTCTATCTGATCTTTCTAGACCAGATAATTCAAATCATCGAGCTTAACTGAAATGTAGTTGATGATATTTGACCTTTTAGGAAGAAGAACTGGAAGAGATGATGGAGACTCCATTATCGATCGCGGAAGCTTTTGTGATCGACTAGAATGGCTCTGATACCATGTAGAATTTTAGAAAGAGAGAGAGAAGATTTATATTTTATTAGAATTAGAACAAGTAATTACAATTGTTCTCCTCAACTCTTATTTGTAGTGTTTAGAGAGAGAGAGAGAGAGAGAGCTAGAACAACAGTTAAGGCAGTTATAGAGAGATAAAGAGTGTGTTACAAATGTAACAAAAATTAAACCAAAATTCAAATGAAATGAATTCTCATTTCCCTTTCATATCCTTATACCTGATTATTAGTTTCGTTTTGTTGTTCTTTTGTTTTATAGGGTGATTACTAAGATTGATGTAAATATATATGAACGCCATCAAGGTGTTCCAAACTAAACAAGTAAAAAATTTTTGTAATCTATCACGTGAATAAAAATTAAAGAAAACTTCTGATTCAAAGGCTATAAAGAAAGACTATAAATTTATCAAAAACAAGTATAAGAACCTTCTTGGAAAACAATACTTATTGTGGCTCGAAACAACAAAGCAAATAATAATTATTGAAAAACCACTCAACATGTTCGAACAATGGTTTCTATCAAAGTCAATATGAAGCTAAAGAGATATTAAACTTACCCAACTAGCGCGCAAAGGGAGTACATTCACCTCAAACCGTACAATGAGATGAAATCAACATCCCCAAAGAAATAAATAAACAACCCATTTTGACTTTACATAACTTAATTATGTCCAAACTTTTGACCCCTGCATGACGTTTCTTCACCTTGGTAACTTTCTGTTCATGTTTAATTTGCCTAAATTCCAGTAGCAGTAAACATAAACCTAAAAAATATGTTTGTTGGAATCGCAGCAGAAGAGGCAGCCAGCCAAAAGCTTGGCCGACCTCCACACTAGCCAGCCATAGCTTTGGCCGATGCGGCACATCTAAGGCACAGGAAAAAGAAGCAGCTCGGTATTTCTCTCGAGGTTGCTCGAGTTGCCATGGGAAGTTCTCGGGAAGAAGGGACAATAGCGCGGTTTTCATCTCTTGGCCGGAATCGATAAGAACAGCTCGGGACTGCTCGTGTCAACTCGAGAAGGGGCTACTTAGCTCGGGAAGCAACTATTTGGGCGAAAGTCTTCTTGATTTGGCCGGGTTTCCTAGGTTGTTCCTGCCATTCTTTTGGCCGGAAAACTTAGGGGTTTTAGTGGAATATTTCTTGCCTTGATGCTCTTGTTGTTTGATTGAATTTTGGTTGCCAATTTCTAAAGAGAGAAAGCTTAAGTGAAGCTTTCATGGTGGTTTAGTTTAGAGGAAGAAGAAGGTACTGACTGTTAAGGGGAACCCTAGTTTCACTAAAGTGACACCTAATCTGCACTGTTAAGGGGAAATCAGGACATTTTTAGGGGGAGATCGGCATCACATACTTACTCATATTTTTCAACAATCCTAGCCTCGCGCATCATCGGAATAGGGGAATTTCAACCTTAACTCGTGTTTTTCTTTATTTTCTTCTCATTTATTATGTGTTTCACCATGTCTAGCTAACTTTTGTATTCAGATACTGGTGAACCATGAATTGATTTGTGATGAAAGACTCATTGTTTGTTATATGTTAATTAGATTAACTTTGTCTAATTTTATAAATTAGAAACCCTGATCTCAATCGTCTATTGACATATCATTTGATAGTTCGTACTTAATTTGATAATCGATGCTTAGTGACTTTTGATCGGTTATACTTAGTTTGACGTACTATGCTTAGGAGTGCCATATTTATTCATTGCCAACTTATTTGATAGTGTGTCATTAGTTTGATAGTCGATGCTTAGTGACTTTTGATCGACTATGCTTAGTTTTACACATTATGCTTAGAATTGTCAATGTGGTTGAAGTTAGCTAAACTCTCATGTTCTAGATAATTTGTATTAAGTCATATCGATCGTGTGAATCGAAGTATCCTTCTCACCTAATTCTTCCTGCAACTCTAATCCCGTATTTCTCTCATCTCTCATTTAGATTAGTTTTATTTGTTTTCTTTATAGTCTTATAAACCCAAATCCAAAACAAAATATCTTTATCTTTCCATTTTAGTCTAACTTAGTCAGTGACACCTAGACCGGTGGACTTGACTCTCTCGATATCTGTATTACCTTCCTGTCCTCGTGGATCGATCTCGGTCTTACCAGGTTTTATTACTTGACGCCCGTATACTTGTGAGTGGAGACCTTTTAGGGTAACCTTTTAGGCCCATCAATAAGATATATATGAACTAAGATGCTTTCTCAAAGATTTACCTTAACCGCTATTTTCCACGGATTAATATGATTGCTTTCTCAAAGACCAAGAGCTCCTATACTTGAGACACCCGAGCAATCAACTTGATCTCCCACCTTCAAGTTAGTTAGAACTTCACGGTGGTTATACGTAGAACACCTCCTTCTTTACACTAGATAGATAGTTCGGAACTAACCTCTCTTACTTGATGTAGTAAAAGTAGAAATATCTCTAAGAATTTTCCACACCTTATTATGTTCTAATGAGCCCCTTATATAGAATTTTCAAAGTCTGAGTCCAACCCTAATTAGGTTTCCTAATTGCCGCTAAAACAGATTTGGGATTTTCACCAAAATAAAAACTTCTATTACTTTGGTATTGCCGACCACCCTACGCCTTAATGGTTAGGTCTGGCCGGTCCCATTAGTGTGGTTGGCCATGCCATGACCGATCCACTTACGGGCTTTAAGTCCTCGACCCAAATTGCTTTTGGCTTAGACTCCATACTATCTATGCCTTAGCCTTTGCCTGGTCTTTTGTACATATTTATGCATCTAACCCATACTTTTATGTCTCATACCTCTAGTCATATCCTTCAATCAGATCAACACTCTTTGGTGTAACCCGATATAGGATCCAGACGAAGTTAGTCGCGAATCATCCCGTGATTCGACGATCGTAGTTGGGTTCTAGCTAAACATTACGAAACTAAATCGTCCGAACTTGATGATCTTCTTCACCAATTATCCTATCCAACAAATTGCTCGCGTTGCTACTTTGGTTGAAGGACATCTCCTTTAGGAGCCCTAGTCGAAACTCGTTAAAATGTAAGTCTGGATAGCTCAAGCGATAACCTGACCACCAAAAATTAAGCCTTGCCAAAGCGCAGGCCTAAGGAGAACCCTAGTCAAAACTCGCTAAAACCTAAGATCGGATAGCGAAAGCGATAACCCGACCATAAAAAAATACACCATGTCAAAGCGCAGGCCTAAGGGGGAGCGCTAGTCGAAATTCAGTAAGTTGTAAGCCCAGATAGCCCAAACGGTAACCCGACCAACAAAAATTAAGCCATGTAAAAGGGCAAGCTTAAGGGGGAGCCCTTGTCGAAATTCGTTAAAATGTTAGCCCGGATAGTCCAAACGATAACACGACTACCAAAAATTAAGCCATGCCAAGGCACAGGCCAAAGGGAGGCCTCTAGTCGAAACTCGTTAAAACCTAAGTCCGGATAGCGAAAGCGGTGACCCGACCATAAAAAAATAACCCTTATCAAAGTGCATGCCTAAGGGGGATCCCGAGTCGAAATTCATTAAGATGTAAGCCTTGATAACCCAAGCAATAGGTCGACTACCAAAAAATAAGGCCTACCAAAGCAAAGGCCTAAGGTGGGGCCCTAGTTGAGACTCAATATAACCTAAGCCCGAATAGTGAAAGCGATAAACCGGCGATAAAAAAATAAGCCATGTCACAACACATGCCTAAGGGGGAATCCCTAGTTGAAACTCGTTAAAACGATCCCGGATAGCTCAAACGATAACCTGCCTTTAAAAAAATTAATCGTTGCCAAAGTGCAGGCCTAAGGGGGAGCCCTAATCAAAACTTGTTATAACGTAAGCCTGTATACTGAAAGCGATAACCCGACCATAAAAATTAAGCCCTGTCACAGCGCATACCTAAGGGGGAGCCATAGTCGAAAATTGTTAAAACGCAAGCCCTGATAGCCCAAGCTATGACCAAGCAAAAAGATATAAAACATCAAAAGAGAAGCCATGCTAAGGCAGGTGAAGCTATGAAATCACGCAGATTATCCATCGAACTAATAATTTTTCTATCTTGCAGGGAAACTCGAAGAACAAGACTTGAACCTTAGTCAGCTAAGACATGTCATCTAGTAAGCCCAGGTCACGAATGTTCTAAACTAATTAAGTAACAATCATCATTTCAAAGAGAATATCGTGATGGAAACAAAGAACAGATAAAATACATTATTGTTATAAGGGATGTGGCTGCCCATAAATCATTGGTGATGCAAGGGATTTGGGTGCCTTTAATATACCCTTTTTCTTATCCAACTTGTATCTCTAGCCACCCACCATTCCTACAATACCACCTTGATGTGGTGTCACCTTATGGTAGCTCCATATGAGAGGTGTCACCTTATGGTAGCTCCATGTGACAAGTGTTTGTGGTTAAGTGACACCACATCATGCAAGTGACAACACATGAGGTTATGTGTCACCATTCTACAACTCCATATGCAAAGTGTCATCTTGGTGGTGACAACACACCATGCAAGTGACAACACATAGGGTATGTGTCAACATCCTATTAGTTCTCCCACCCTATAAATAGATGTACTTTGTGTATTGTTGATATAAGTTTGTAAGAGATAAGAAAGTGTATGGAAAAGATTTGGAAAGAATTCTTCTAAATGTAGTTTGGTTCAAGATCATCTCTTTGTTTTAGTATATCTTAATATTTCTATCTTTTTCACTTCCTTTATTTCCATTAAGTTGCATGCAAATATCGATACACACTGAAGAAAATAGACCGACAATTTACAACACGTTATCAGCACGAGTCTCTAGCCAGCTGAAAGAAGCCGTTACTCTGCTCATTTGTCGAAGTCAACATCAGTGAAATATCGAACAAACTAAGCCGCTACTCCGTCTAGTGAAAGGTATAATATTTTAATTTATATTTCATAATGTCTAACCTTGCTAGACTTGAATTTGCAGCTCTAGATATAACAGGTAAGAATTACATGGAATGGGCAGTCGAAGCTAGACTGACTCTAAAATACAAAAATCTCCTGAACACTATTGTTGAAGGGAATAATGCAGAGGAAATGTTACGGGCTCAAGCTTTAAGCTTTTTGAGACGTCACATACATGATGACCTGAAGTCAGAGTATTTGTATGTGGAAGATCCCTTGGCTTTATGGAATATCTTAAAAGATAGATATGATCACCTGAAGATGGCCATCCTTCCAAAAGCTCGAAATGATTTTATAAATCTTCGACTACAAGATTTTTCTTCCATTTCTGCTTATAATTCCAGCCTTTGTAAAATTGTTTCCAGACTAAAAGTGGGAGGAGATATTATCACTGATGAACAGATGATAGATAAAACATTGAGTACGTTCCATGCCTCGGATATTGTCCTGCAGTCACAATACCGAGAGCGACGTTTCTCTAAATTCTCCCAGTTACTGACCTGTCTTTTGGTCAATGAACAGAACAACCAGTTGTTGTTGCAAAACCATGAATCTCGACCCACTGGGTCCGCACCTGTGCCTGAAGCACATGCAATATTGTCAAAAGATCATGGAGGGAAACAAAATTACAAAGGGAAGCGTGGTTCCGGAAGAAACCACCAACGTGGATCCCGCACGAACAAATGGGAGAGAAACAGGCAAACCCCTTACCACCGGAAGTGGGAAAAGGGAGAAAATTCAAAGAATTATGCAGCGAGAAAGCCTGATAAAGTAAAGGGTAAACATAATACCCCTCCCAAAGCTCGTGAAGAAGCTTGTTACCGTTGTGGTATGGAAGGTCATTGGTCCCGTACCTGTCGAACGGCGAGACATTTGGTGGACCTATACCAAGCATCTCTGAAATCTAAAGCTGCACCAGAGATGAACCACATGGAACTTGATCCACCATTGTGTGTTGGAGATTATCTCCCTGAAGGAGAAAATCAAACTGATGATATGTTTAATATTTAGTGTATTTAACTTTTCTATCTATTATAATGCTATATTATAATAACTTTTGTCTGTTAGATATTAGATAGTATATTATATGTATCTGTAATAGTTTTGTTTATGTTATAAATAGTTGTGGTTTGAATCTTTTATTATATTATGAAAGGTATGGATTCCAGAAGAAACATATCTAAAGGTGATGAAGATAGCTGTCTAGCAGACAGTGGGACCACAAATTCGATACTTCGAAATACAAAATATTTCTCGACCTTAAAATTATGTGAGGCAAATGCGATTACTATTGCTGGCTCATCAAACATTATAGAAGGCTCCGGAAGAGCTACTATAATATTGCCCCGTGGTACGAAAATAATTATTGAGGATGCTTTGTACTCGACTAGATCCCTGAAGAATCTATTGAGTTTCAAAGACATTCGTCTGAATGAGTATCACGTCGAGACTGGGTCTGAGAATGATAAAGAATATTTATATATCACCTCGAGTATATCATGCCAGAAGCGTGTTCTGGAAAGACTTGAAGCTCTTTCTTCTGGGTTATATCTTACAGAGATTAAAACAGTTGAATCATATGTCGTTGTCAACCCGAAGTTGCACGATCCAAATACTTATAAAATTTGGCATGATCGACTAGGACACCCAGGATCTACCATGATGAGTAGAATAATACAAAACTCTCAGGGACACCCTCTTCAGAACCAGAAGTTTTTGATAGATAGGGATTTTACTTGCACTGGTTGCTCACTGGGGAAGTTTATTACTCGCCCATCCCTGACGAAAGTACATATCAAATCTCCCAAATTTTTGGAAAGGATTCAAGGTGATATATGTGGCCCTATACACCCGCAGTGTGGACCATTTAAATATTTTATGGTATTAATCGATGCATCAACTAGATGGTCTCATGTAAATCTGCTCTCGACGCGGAATCAGGCGTTTGCAAAGTTATTAGCTCAGATAATTCGTTTACGAGCTCACTTTCCTGATTATCCGATTAAGTCAATTCGTCTAGATGGAGCAGGAGAATTTACATCGAGTACTTTCGATTCCTATTGTCTCTCAGTTGGAATTAATGTTGAACATCTTGTAGCTCATGTTCATACTCAGAATGGTCTAGCTGAATCATTCATTAAGCATATCCAACTGATTGCGAGACCAATGTTGATGAGGACTAAATTACCGGTTACTGCATGGGGACCTGCAGTTCTTCATGCTGCAACTTTGATAAGGTTACGTCCTACTTCGAATAATCAATTCTCACCTTTGCAATATGTTCAAGGCCAGCAGCCAAACATATCTCATTTGCGTATTTTTGGATGTGCTGTATATGTTCCTATTACAGCCCCACAACGCACAAAGTTTGGGCCTCAGCGCCGACTGGGAATATATATTGGTTTTAATACACCATCTATTATTCGATATCTCGAACCCCTGACGGGTGAGACTTTCACTGCACGCTTCGTCGATTGTCACTTTGATGAGACAGTTTTCCCGCCATTAGGGGGAGTAAATTTGCCTGAAGCAAATGTTACCAAAAAGGAACTTTCTTGGGTTACACCAAATTTGTCTCATTTTGATCCTCGTACTAATCAATCTGAAGTTGAAGTACAAAGGATAATACATCTACAAGAGATTGCTAATAAAATGCCTGACGCATTTAATGACGCAGCGAGAGTGACAAAGTCACATATACCTGCTGCAAATGTTCCAGCAAGGATAGATGTCCCTGAAGGACACAATAAAAATATTGCAGCAAATGAATCGTCCAAAGCACGTCTGAAACATGGACGACCAATCGGTTCTAAAGATATAGTTCCCCGGAAGAGGAAAAACCAACCACAAGCAAGTAATGTTCCAGAAGAAACGACAAATACACCCCTAGAAGTGGGTAAAGCCCCAGAAGAGGCAGAAGCTCTTGAAGAGCATGAGTTATCTCCAAATGAAGAGATATCTATAAATTATGCTTGTAATGGTAAAGTGTTAAATCGAGATAACATAATCATCGATGATATATTTGCGCTTTCAGTAGCCACTGATATTATCACTGAACATGATGATTATGAACCACATTCTATTGAGGAATGTCGGAAAAGGACTGATTGGGTAAAATGGAAAGAAGCAATCCAGACAGACCTGAATTCACTGTCAAAACGTAACGTTTTTGGACCTGTAGTCCTGACACCCAAAGATATAAACCCTGTAGGTTTCAAATGGGTATTCATTAGAAAACGAAATGAGAACAATGAGGTTGTCCGCTATAAGGCGAGACTCGTGGCACAAGGTTTCCTGCAGAAACCAGGGATCGATTATGAAGAAACATATTCTCCAGTTATGGATGGAATAACCTTTCGATATTTGATCAGTTTAGCAGTTCTAGAAGAACTCGAGATGAATTTAATGGACGTGGTCACTGCGTATCTATATGGAAAATTAGATACTGACATTTATATGAAAGTCCCTGAAGGATTTAAATTGCCTGGAGGCAACCCACGTACCATGTATTCACTAAAGCTTAATCGAGCTTTGTACGGATTGAAACAAGCTGGACGAATGTGGTACAATCGTCTTAGTGAATATCTGATCAAGGAAGGTTATGTTAATGATCTCGTTTGCCCATGTTTATTTATCAAGAAAGGTGATGTTGGATTCGCGATTCTTGCAGTATATGTTGATGATATCAACCTTATAGGAACTCCAGAAGAGCTCTCTAAAGCAGCAGAATATTTGAAGAAAGAATTCGAGATGAAAGATCTCGGGAAAACAAAATTCTGTCTTGGCTTACAAATTGAAAGAAGCACAAGTGGCATACTTGTTCATCAAACATTATACACTGAAAAAGTCCTGAAGCGCTTTAACATGGAGAATTCTTATCCGCTTAGTACTCCCATGGTTGTTAGGTCTCTCGATGCTCTGAAAGATCCATTTCGACCTAAAGAAGAGGACGAAACACTCCTTGGTCCAGAAGTACCATATATGAGTGCTATTGGTGCATTATCATACTTAGCTCAATGCACTAGACCGGACATTGCTTTTGCAGTAAATCTATTGGCCAGATATAGCTCTGCACCTACTAAGAGGCATTGGGTTGGTGTAAAGCAAATTCTAAGATATCTGAGAGGAACAACTGACATGGGATTGTTTTATTCAAAGAACTTATCCGGTGATTCTCAAGTAAAAGGATACACAGATGCCGGTTATATTTCTGATCCGCACAAAGGGATTTCTCAGACAGGTTATGTATTCACAAGTGGAGGTACAACTTTCTCATGGCGATCTAGTAAACAAAGTATGCCCGCTACCTCATCAAACTATGCAGAAATTATAGCTCTTCATGAAGCAACAAGAGAATGTGTATGGCTTAAATCCATTATTGAACACATTAGAAGCTCAAGTGGTCTTGATTCAATCACAAAATCTCCCACAGTCATTCACGAAGATAATTCGGCTTGCATCGCTCAGATCAGAGAAGGATACATCAAAGGCGATAGGACTAAGCACATATCCCCTAAATTGTTTTACTCACATCATCTCCAGAAGAATAATGAGATTGATATCCAGAAGATACAATCGTGTGAGAATTATGCTGACTTGTTCACCAAGTCTCTGCCTACTACGACGTTCAGAAAACTGGTAGATGGCATCGGAATGCGACGCTTGAATAGCCTGATGATGTAAGACTACATCGTTCCAAGATATGATATTCATCAGGGGGAGTCTATTATCATGTGCAGGTTCATGTATCGCTATCTACGCTTTGTACTCTTTTTCCTTCGTCCAGTTTTTGTCCCAATGGGTTTTTCTGGCAAGGTTTTAACGAGGCAGTATTTAGCGTATCCAGCGTCACTCGGAATCTATTATTTGTACTCTTTTCCTTCATCAGATTTTGTCCCACTGGGTTTTTCTGACAAGGTTTTTAATGAGGCAATTATTTCAAGTGATGGTCATCCAAGGGGGAGTGTTATAAGGGATGTGGCTGCCCATAAATCATTGGTGATGCAAGGGATTTGGGTGCCTTTAATATACCCTTTTTCTTATCCAACTTGTATCTCTAGCCACCCACCATTCCTACAATACCACCTTGATGTGGTGTCACCTTATGGTAGCTCCATATGAGAGGTGTCACCTTATGGTAGCTCCATGTGACAAGTGTTTGTGGTTAAGTGACACCACATCATGCAAGTGACAACACATGAGGTTATGTGTCACCATTCTACAACTCCATATGCAAAGTGTCATCTTGGTGGTGACAACACACCATGCAAGTGACAACACATAGGGTATGTGTCAACATCCTATTAGTTCTCCCACCCTATAAATAGATGTACTTTGTGTATTGTTGATATAAGTTTGTAAGAGATAAGAAAGTGTATGGAAAAGATTTGGAAAGAATTCTTCTAAATATAGTTTGGTTCAAGATCATCTCTTTGTTTTAGTATATCTTAATATTTCTATCTTTTTCACTTCCTTTATTTCCATTAAGTTGCATGCAAATATCGATACACACTGAAGAAAATAGACCGACAATTTACAACAATTATAAAGAGACCAAGTAAAAAAAAAGGTAACATCGTCGTAAAAGCAAGGCACAAGAAGAAAAATAAAGCGTAGGTGCGGGAGAGGATCTTAAGTTTCCAACGAACTGGAGCTCTCCTGCGGGGGGAGAAGGGTCCCTTGGAAGTTGGTGAACAGAAAAGGTAGAGGCTTCATCAGAATCATCTCCCATTATAACCACTGAGTCCATCACCTCGTCATCCCACTCGTTGTCATTAAAAGGAAGGGTCTCCGTTTGTCCCCTCTTAGAGCAGAAAGAAGAGATGATCTCATTCACCATATCCTTGTTGAGCCTACGGAGAGAAAGGGTCCAGTCAGAACTGTAAAAGCACCGAGAGTACTCCCACGCATACTTGAAATGCAGTTTACGTTGCTTCCGCATGATACGAGCATATTCGTCCCTCCACTTATAAAGAAAATCACCTAATCCCGGGAGAGCATCTCCACCATTAAACAATTGTTTTTCATGCTCTGAAAGTGGCTTTATTTTTCCCCCTTTGCTCGACATATTTGAGGTACTATCTTCACTTGAGAGCATCAACTTCTTTCGTAAAAAAAGGTAAACGCGAGTCCTGGTAACTGAGCTGATGTTTTAAGGAACCCTTCTCTGATCGAATAAGGTCACTACCAGAGTTTCGGGTCCGCATGCTCTGTTTCGAAGATTGAAGCTCCATCTCGATATTTTTTTGCTCTCTTTCGCTGCGTTCAGGCGCTTCTTGGATAGCTGCGACATCAGGATCAGGGCGAGAGCTCTAACAAAAATAAACGATGAAATAATGAGATCCTAATTGATGTCAAAATTTGTCAATCCTAGTTAGTCCGCACCATGAGATCCTAATGCTGGGCCCCGTTCAATTGATGAATGTCTTCCTTTGATTCTCGCTCCTGCTCCTAAAATCCTAGGAGGAAAAACTGCAAAGAGTTTGGAAACCTATTCGAAGCTCAGGACAACCAGATTGCCTTTTTCACTTAAGGAATTGAGTATTGGTTGAACCTTTGAGTTCTTACCTTCTTCGAGGTAATTTGGTGCCCTTCTATAGGCTGCTTTGGGCTGACTGTTGATAGACGGTGTGGATAAACGGTATAGATCCACCGTTGGGGATTGAGACTACTTTTCGGTAGTTAGGAGATTGAGGGTTTCCCCTTTGAGTTTATCTCGTATCTTGGATATCAAGAAGTTCTTTTATTTTGGGATCGTTGATAGATATCTTACTGAGTTGATAGATTCTGTAGGAGATGTTCTCTCCTTTGAGACTTTTCCCAGTTAGGTAAGATGTTCGAGATCTTGGTAAGATCTGGGATTAAGTGGGTAAGCGTTTGGCGCACTTCTACCTCTATGTTTTAGGCTTAAGTTATTGACTTTGCTTACGTTGCCCCCCTGTATTTCTCGCGAATCCAAGACATCCCTTGTTGTATTTGAGGCAGGGCAGGGTTGAAGCTCCTAAGACGATCTTACTGACCTCCCAATTCAGGGCTCAAGTGACAGATCTCTTTGGGCTCAGCGGTCTTGTTGCTTTGAGACGAGTTGACCCCTTGGACTTTTGATATTTTGTTTACTTATTGACGTCGGTCAACTGATGACCATTTTCTGTATAATATTATCTATATTACAAAACAGCTTGGTTGTGACTAGGACAAGAAAAAAAGAAAATCTGCCAACTAGATTTAAAGACATACCATGTATTTAACCCTTAAACTTTACTTTGTATTTAACCCTCCATAATTGCTTAGATGTAATGACATTTTATAACCCTCCCAACTAGTCACATTCCTTAACTCATCCGATATAATGGAATTCCAACCAACAATTCTTCCTCTATAAACCCCCATAAGTACTCTCACAAAATTCTAATGGTTTTTTTTAAACCTCCTCTACTCCTCCAGCAACAAATAAGTTACAAAGTGGTATGAAGAATATTTTCTTTTTTTTTGAAGCATATCACAAAATGGGAAATTTCACTTTGTGCACAAACAAAATTAATGTTTGAAGTTACTTTCTAAAAAAGAAGTTTTTGTTCGTTCAAAACTAATTAAGTTTTATTTCTCAATTAAAATTCATGAAAAAAACATCAAAATATATTCTACCATCAAAAACTAGAAAAATTGCCAACTAGATCGATAACTCCATGATTGTTCATCATTTTCTTTTATTTAGTAGGAGCCCTGATATCAAATACTCCCTATATTACAATACAACTTGGTTGTGACTCGGTAAGACAAAAGATAGAGAAATTGTCAGCTAGATTGACAACTCAATGATTATTCAACATTTTCTTTTAATTAGTAGGAGCCCTGATATCAAATACTCCATGATTGTTCATCATCCTTTTGAGTTAATCTCCCTCATTTATTGTATCATTCAAATTTCATCCTTCAGAAACCTCTCTTTCTACCACCAAAATTTTTCATTAACTCTCCTTAAAATTTAATGTTCATCAATAGATCAGTTTTGGACTTTAAGCTACTCTAATTCCTCCATAAAAACCGGATTCATTCTCAACTAAAGGATACCAACTTAGTTCATTCGGTTGTTAGTTAACGCAAGTGTTTCCTCCTCCATTGTTCAACATTTTTTATAAGTTAGTATATATAGAGTGGATTCGTAGCACTCTAGAAGCAAACCGTCGGTTTAACAACTCAATTTAGCCTAATGTTGAGATTAAGATTGAGTGAAACTCTCTAAATCGCTGTAATATTTACAGGGATGGGAACACAATGTTATTATGGTACCATTACATTTCTTCCTTAATTGTTTATTATATGTTGTACATGAATCTTATAAAATGTTATATTAGATGAATCGTACACAAATTATGATGTGAATGTCGATCTAGGCCTAGATATTTGGGCACATACAAGATATACCTAAATTCCAATGGTCAAGAATGAACAACTATTGCTTATTGCTTCTTACTTAAATTCGAGTTATGAACTAATAATATTAATACAAATTTCAATTGTGACTGTGGTCTGTCCTAATTCTAGCTATACTTTCTCTTTTCTTCTTCTTCTTCTTTCACACTTCAGTAATATGAGTAAAATTTTTAATCTTGACTACGACCTGTTATAGTTCTGGTTATACATTTTCTTTTCTCTTGCTTCTTTCACTCCAACAGGTAATAATGTTCATGCTGAAAGAGAAAATAAAATATCATACTTGTGTTTCTGAGGGAATCTCCGTAAATAAGATGGAATGTTGCTTTAACATTATACATTATATATGATAAAATAGATACATAACAATAACAGGCAGAATTTAGCTCATATATGTCGTCTTCTTTGTAATAAATTTTTTTACTATAAATTTCAATTTATGATAATTTTTTTATTTTTATTTTTAATAAAATTATTTGGGTTCAATTTTTCCTAATTAGTGAGCATATATTGTCTGTCTTACTCTTAAGAAACATGCCCGGAGCAAAAAAATAAATGCTTTACTCCATATCACACATTTTTTCTTTAATTTGTCGTCTTTAAAAAATATCTCCACACATTTGCTCTCAATCCTCAAACACATTTGCTCTCCATCCTCAAACTACATCTTCATATTGAACGATAATCAATTTATACATCTCTATAGTATATGATTCTCATATGTTCATCCACTTTAAAGAAAAATTGTTGAACTTAAGCTAGGAAAGATAGTAAATAATGCTTAACAAATAAATATATATATATAATCGCACTATAATTTGGACTTTCACCGTGCCGGAGGCACGGGCTATGCCTATTATGATACAAGGACAAATTCAATCGTTATTGAGTAAGTCAAGAGATATTTGTACTTGGATAATTTGGGTAGGAAGAAGATTACCTAGCAATTAATGGAACATTCGACTGCTAATGTACGAATTACATCCACGATAAAACACAGGAAATATAATTATAGATGATTAAGACTATACCAATTCAAGGACATTATCTCTATTTTCTTCATAATTCGGGTTTCAATAGATGTTAGTTGTTAGATTATGTTACTAACAAAAGCTATCTATTCTCATGAAAAAACAAAAGCTATGTAAGCACAAAAAAATTAAGAATATCACAAGGGTAATGGCAAACTAAACTTGTAGTTTTGGCAAATTTTAATCAATTCTTCTTTTGGTCTTCTTTTTTCTTGTGTTCACCAAAATTTAACTTTTAGAGCTATTGTCCTCGTATCTATATATAAAATGTAAAGGGTAATTAACGATGGTACTCAATTGCATACTTGTTTCGGCGATTTGTTAAAATTAATTGCATGAAATCATTGTGCTGGGCCATTCTAACATGTGTATAAATGTACAAATGTATGTAATAGAATGTAATTAATATTGTATATTGTTATGAGTTTAAAAAAGATCCTTCGAACATGTGTCCTAAAACATATGTTAAAGTATAATGAATTTCAACATTTAACATGTCTAAATTCATTTTCTAGTTTCTAAAAATTTGAACTTAAAAGAGGAAAGGAATCTATGTCTTTTAGTGTAATCATAGAGCACATAATAGGAAAACCCTATTCTAAAAATGTAAACCTAATTAGCAAAATATAATAATAAATATTTAAAAGGTAAAGAATTAATGATGGTATTCAATTGGTTAATTGTTTTGTTTTTTTGTTCAAATTGATTAAATTAAATCATTAATACATGGCCACCAACCCTCCTTTTGTAACTCACCTCTTTTGGCTCTTTCATTTTGTGTATAAATATATCTCACACAACCAAGCTTGTGCTCCACCATCTTCTATCTCAAACCCTTCTCCCTATAAACAATTTAGTATTATTACCATGCCGAGATCAAAGGTGAGACTAGAAAGGATTGAAAGTACCCGTGCAAGAAAAGCTACTTTCAAGAAAAGAACAGATGGATTGATGAAAAAAATTAAAGAATTGAGCGTCCTATGTGACACACCTGCGTGCGCAATCGTTTATGCAGAAGATAATCGAGTACCACCAGAAACCTGGCCATCGTCACAACTGGAGGTGCGTGAAGTCTTGGAGAAGTACAATTCGTTACCAGATATAGAGAAGAAGACGGAGAATTCAATATCCATCTATGAGAAAAAGGTTAAGAAGGAGAAAGAGCGCTTGAAAAATCTTCGGAGAGTTAACGAAAAGAAAGAGACGAATTTGCTCATGGAGCAAATATATTATAACGGTATGAGTCTGCGTGATATCAATAATACTAATAATTTGAGTTCTCTTAAATATATGATTGAACAAAAAGAGAAACAATTCGAAAGACAAATAAATTTACTCACAGGGAAACAAAACAATGATGTTGGTCCATCATCTATTCCATCTTTACCAAGATCAGTGTTCAACCCTAACACTGCTACTACAAATCCAAGTATCAATACTACTTATACTCTGAATAATCAAAATCCAGTTGGAATTGGTCAGATTTACAATAATTTAAATAATGTTGGTGATTTCCAAAGAAACATGGTTCCTGCGCCTCATATGCAGATGCAGCTGCAGGATGTAGCTAATACAGATGGTTTCCAAGGTTTGTTTAACAACCCTAATCTTCCACCTTATCCTTGTGTGGAAGATCAAATGAATGGGTTAGTTGGTCAAGGTGTTAATCCCACTAATCAAGAGTGGATGCCGCAACAGAGAGTTGACCAATCATCATTAATGGTAGAACAACCTGCTGATGTTCTTGCTCTTGGAGGTTTTCCTAGTACCATGCAGGACAATATCAATACTGCTACTGGAAATCATTTTTATTATGGTCATTTCAATGATTATTCTACTGCTGCTAATCATCACAGTTTTGGGAATGTGATGACTAACCCTCCTGTTCCTCCTTCTCTCTCTCATCTTAATGATCCTTTTAACAATCTTATCAGTAATGAAGTATTCGGTTCTGGTTCTGGGGATCATGTGAATCTTGCTTCTCTGCAAATGCAACAAGGAAACCAGTCATTGTATTCTTCCTTTCAATCTACCAACTTGGGAAATGTTGGATTTGGAGAACAACCACCCTCTTATATTCCTCAAAACACCACTGTGGATAATTTAGGATTTGGGAATCAGATGAATGCCCCTTATGCTCAGATGCAGTCGCTACAAGGAGGACAATCTTCATATCCCGTTTTTCACGATAACAACATTGGACATGTTGGGTTTGATAATGACATGAATACTCTTGCTCAGCAAATTCAAATGCAGGTGCAGAATAACAATGCTGGTAATGTTGGATATGGAGGTCATTAACAAGAGAACCATTCCCTATGAGAAAGATGGAGCAAGTGAAAGTAGCATATCCGTAGACATTTATAGGCGTCTTTGAATAATATTTGTGGTTATGCTTGCAAGTGTTTTCATATGGAATTTCTTACAATTTTTTGTGTTCGTTTAGAAATTAGGTCAGGTTTCGTAGCATGGTTTGTTGAGTTCGGGATATGTTTGTCTAGTTTTATAAATTAAATTATGGGTTTGCAACTATCTTTCTTTCTTTCAATTCCATATCAAAAAAGTTATTCTTGGTTCATTTATTTTTACTTTTTAAAAACACATCATAATGTAGTTGCTATTATTGTTGGCATTCGCTGAACTATATACATACATATATATATATATATATATATATATATATATATATATATATATATATATATATTGAACAACCGTGATACAATGCCCGACACGAATCCGTCAGGATGGCGTGTCGGGCCTTGGATTTTGCAAGTGCTGAATGATGCTGAGATTGTCACTTTCAATGATGATATTTGTGTAATTGTGGTCCACTACCCATATAGTTCCATTTAGAGTTGCATGTGCTTGACTTTCTTCACTTGTTCGAGCACACAGAGTTTGAACTTTAGCTTCAATGAACTTTGTCTGGTGATCATGAATGATAAACCTGGTGCTTTTGCAATCATTAATTTCAGTAAAAAAAAGCGGCAACATTTACTTTGAAAAAAAGGATACGTAGGGGGTTGCCATTTTAATGAGATTTTATGTTTTGATTTTAGCCTCTCGCCTTTCATTCTTGGGAATGCCATGATTTGTTCTATGACCTATTGCGGGGATGTTATTGTATGTTGAAAACATCAATCACATTTGGCTTTCCAGATGTGCCAAAGTATAGTAGCAAAATGAGCGTTCGATAGTGTGTTACTAATTTCTTGGGGGTCCGACCAAGAGAAAATCTAGTCAGATATTGATGAAATGTTAGTCGAAGTAATGTTAAAATACAATAAAATATTCTTTGCAAATATGGGTCTATTCTTAATGCACTGAGTAATAGGATTTTGTAGAGAAGATATCATTCTTAGTCCTAGTACTCCTTATCAGTCTATCTTGGATTTCAATATTAACTAAATATGTTATTAACAACATTGATGGTATGATCGTCTAAGTATTCTTCTAATATCCTCTGATTCCAGTTGTTAGTATCATGACTAATCAGATCTGAAACCTTCCTAATGTTAGCTGGTATATTCCTATTCAGTATTGGTTTGTGATAAATCATTTCAGGTAACCATAGATCTCGTGTGAGGTCAATTTCATTACCGTTACCCACCTACGAAATTAAATTTACTTGTAAAGTGGCTCTAGTTTCGAACATAGATTCCAAAAAGTTGAACCTGTTCTATTGTTATCTACCGACCAAAAGTCAGTGGACGTAAGATATTTCTAAGTGAAGAGCTTTACCCATATTTCTTCTTGTTGTGTATGAATCGCCAAGTCATTTTGGCGATAAAGGGAAATTTGGCTCCCTGAAAAATTTGGACTTTAGTTAAAAAGGATCATCAATTTTTTTGTCTTCAGCTCCGGAGTACTTTTTTAACTTGCGACAACTTTGCAACACCTTGCGATAGCTTTGTAGTGACTGGCGACAACTTTGCAGCGCCTGGCGACAGCTTTGCAACGCCTTGCGATAATTTTACAACTATTTTGCAAAGTTTTGCCACACCTTTGCAATGCCTTACGGCAACTTTACAACGATTTTGCAAAGCCTTGCAACACCTTTGCAGTGCCTTGCAGCACCTTACAACCCCTTGCAACACCTTTATAAAATTATTAGGGTTTTAACCGAGAAAATACAAATATTTGAGTTTTTAACGAAAAAAAATACCAAATTTGGGTATTCAACAAAAGCAATTTTGAACTTGTCTTTTTAACTAAAAAAAGTTTAAAATTGGGTCTTCGCCAAATTTTCGGTTAATTAAGGAAATGAATTTTATGAGATCTTATCTTATGACCCCACCAAAAGCTACACTCTCTGTTTCTAATGTTTTAATCACTTTTTTGGGATCAATTGATAACTAAAAGAATAAGTGCAATAAGATCCTGATATCAACTTGTTAAGCACCGTCTTACCCGCTTGGGAAACAAGATTTTGTTTCCAACCCGCCAATGATTTGTGAAGTTTTTCAACTAACCAATATTGTGATTGGGTAACATCTTATCAATATTGTCATTGGACAAAAAGTGGGATTGGGCGCTGCTAAAAGCACCCTCCAAAATGCTTTTTGCTGGCAAAGCTATTATCAGGCGGCCAAATAGCTAATTTATCAATAGACGGATAGATGTCGGCTAATTTGTAAGAAACCAACAGAACCCCGTTAACGCGAACAAGACGTCTTTATCTCTCTAACTGAGTTGTTCATGGCTTCCTGCCAATTCATTTAGTCGATGAAGACGAGTTCCAAAACAAGCTCAGCGGATGGATATCTTCACTACCTAGTAACTAACATCACTTACTCTTGAAAAATGTGAAAGCTTTTATGTTAGGTGTCACATAAAAAATAATGTATTTTTTCAGCCAAACATGATTTCCTCTTGATCTGTTTTCCCCTCTCAAAGTAAAACAAAAATAATCAAATCAAGAGATCGCTTAATTGGAGAAGACGACCCACTACTCCACTACACCCATGTCAGGCCGAAGATTATCAGTTGTGGGTACAACTAGATTGAGTCCGAGTATCTGAGGAGGAATTTATTCGGATCTATTACTACGGTTTAGTTGTGCGTTTCGGTGGTTCTTTATTAGGGTTAATGGCGATGGTTGTTTCAAGAAATCTTGTGATGATAAGTGATCCAAGAGATTCTTTAATTACTCCACTCCAAAACCAAGTTAGAATCATTGGTCAACTTTACGATAAAAGCTTCTTAAATTTTTAATGAATTACGGAACTTTATATGGTTAGAAAGCCCAAGATCTCCATTTACAGATGTGTCAAACGGTTCGTGAATCCGGATTTTGTAGAAGAAGTTATTCCAATTTTCATACGAAGAGTCAGCACAGTCCTTAATGAGCATAAATGCTAATTCATGCATCTTGTTGTTTCTACGTAGTCTTTTCTAGAACGGAAGTCTAAAGATATGTCCTAACTCTATAAATTGTAAGTTGAAGTCTGTCTAGGAGATCATATTCTGATTAAGAAAAATTCATTTGAAGTCTATGACTTATTTCTAGCCCTGCATGTCTTTGGAGTTTTCCTTAGAGTGGTGAGCATATTCGGCCCTCTATCTCTTCGGTTTTCCTTAGAGTGGTAAGCCTTTTTGTTGTAGCTTATGTTGGCTTCTCTTATCTCCATTAACCGGCATCAATAAGAGTTGGTAATGATATTATGCAATTACGTAATGGCCGTGGTAGAATCTTACGGGCTTACTGTATTTTTATAAATTAAAAATGAAAAACTAATTAACGATGATATCAAATTGATTAGTTTCTTTTTCAGAAATTTGTTAAAAAGGTGAAAGAACTGATCATCCTTTGTATTGCATCTGTTTGTGCAAATGTTCACAGTGAAGGTGATGACAATTCTCTACAAACCTGACCAACCTCAGGTAGGAAGGTACATGAAGTCCTCCAAAAGATCGTTATGTTATCGACTTATCGGAGATGGACTATTTAATCGAGAGCACAAATAATCTAGTGGCTGTATATCATTGAACAGAAGATTGACAAAGAGAAAGATCGCCTAGAAAAGGTTCAGAGGCAATAAAATGAAAGAGTTCAAGCTGCTGATGAAACAAATATGTTTCCAAGGTACGTATGAGTTTACTAGATGCCAATAGTATTGATGATTTGAATATCTGAAATGAATGACTGAGCACTAAGAGAGGCATATCCAAAGGCTAATAGTACCATTTTCTGTTGAAAATCAAGAGTACTAATAAATTTTAACGAAAACGATAAGTGACCAGCCCGCACGACCATCCCTCTTATATGACTAGCATGAAAAGGGGCGAAAACGATATGTGACGTCCAGTCAGCCTGGGTGGTAAGTGTATAATCTCCGAAATCTTAATACTACTACTGGTACTCCTAAATAGTACCGGTAAAAATGTAGGAAAATAAAATAAATTCAAAGAAGTAAAGAATAAGGAGAAAACGGCATCACCTTGATTGAGGAAACTCTTCTTGTTTCTATTCTGTTAAATTTTTTTTATTAACTATCGTTTAGGGAAAACGACTGGTGAGGAAAACTGTCGATATCGAAATCGCCCGAAGAAAATGAGTTATTCCTCATCGAACAGATAAAGAGATAACGAATTGAGCAAGAAGAAATTAGGTCAGTAAGTTATGGAAGAAAAGGATCATTTAGCTTGATTTATCAAACACTAATCAAACAAAAATATGAAATTATGACAGAGAGATTGTTTGTTCTACTGTAATCCAGTCTCCCGCGAACTAGGGATGGGTATGCTTCACTTCTTCCAAGGACTATCTAAATGTCGTCAAATAATATTTTCTTGAAAACTTGACTACATTTTCGCACCTTAAGACGAGAAAAGTTAATTTATGTTCTCGATGGGTCGAAGGTATACTTCTTTCGACGACTTGGGGTCCTTGAGAATAACATATCCTCTTTAAGAAGAAATAGGCCCAGTCTTGAACTTGTCATTGACGGTAAACTAGAGAAGTCGTTGGGAATGTGGACAAATTTCTACTTCTCTTTCTAAACCCGTCGGGAATATGTAGCATTACCGACAACTTACTTTTGTCATTCAAAAAAGATTGTCACCAGAACTCACGTGGTGTTTGTTGTAACCATGTTTCTTTAAACACCTCAAACATCATCAAAATTATTGTAATTACCAACCATCTTATCTTAACTTTGACGATTCTTGATATCTTTAATATGGTTAATTATCATACAACTTTGTTTTGTTGTATCGTTAGGAATACTAATAGTGGCCTTGGTGCTTTGAGACGAGTTGACCCGTTGAACTTTTGGTCTTTTGTTTTTTTATTGACGTCGGTCAACTGATTACCATTTTATGGATCATCAATTATTGTATAATATTATAATAAGTATTTAAAATGTAAAGGGTAATTAACGATGGTATTCAATTGCATACTTGTTTTGGTGATTTGTTAAAATTAATTACATGAAATCATCGTGTTGGGCCTTCTAACATGTGTATAAATGTACAAATGTATGTAATAGATTGTAATTAATATTGAATATTCTTTCTTAATGCTAATATTTTATATTCTTAAGAGTTTAAAAAAGATCCTTCTGACATGTGTCCTAAAACATATGTTAAAAGTATAATGAATTTCTACATTTAACATGTCTAAATTCATTTTCTAGTTTCTAAAAATTTGAACTTAAAAGAGGAAAGGAATTTATGTCTTTCAGTGTAATCATAGAGCACATAATAGGAAAACCCTATTCTAAAAATGCAAACCTAATTAGCAATATATAATAATAAATATTTAAAGGTAAAGAATTAATGATGGTATTCAATTGGTTAATTGTTTTGTTTTTTTGTTCAAATTGATTAAATTAAATCATTAATACATGGCCACCAACCCTCCTTTTGTAACTCACCTCTTTTGGCTCCCTCATTTTGTGTATAAATATATCTCACACAACCAAGCTTGTTCTCCACCATCTTCTGTTTCAAACCCTTCTTCCTATAAACAATTTAGTATTATTACCATGCCGAGATCAAAGGCGAGACTAGAAAGGATTGAAAGTACCCGTGCAAGAAAAGATACTTTCAAGAAAAGAACAGATGGATTGATGAAAAAAATCAAAGAATTGAGCGTCCTATGTGACACACCTGCGTGCGCAATCGTTTATGCAGAAGATAATGGAGTACCACCAGAAACCTGGTCATCCTCACAATTGGAGGTGCGTGAAGTCCTACAGATGTATAATTCGCTACCAGATATAGAGAAGAAGACGGAGAATTCAGTATCCATCTATGAGAAAAAGGTTAAGAAGGAGAAAGAGCGCTTGAAAAATCTTCGGAGAGTTAACGAAAAGAAAGAGACGAATTTGCTCATGGAGCAAATATATTATAACGGTATGAGTCTGCGTGATATCAATAATACTAATGATTTGAGTTCTCTTAAATATATGATTGAACAAAAAGAGAAACAATTCGAAAGACAGATAAATTTACTCACAGGGAAACAAAAGAATGATGTTGGTCCATCATCTATTCCATCTTTACCAAGATCAGTATTAAACCCTAATACTGCTACTACAAATCCAAGTATCAATACTACTTATATTCTGGATAATCAAAATCAAGTTGGAATTGGTCATATATCCAATAATTTAAATAATGTTGGTGATGTCCAAACAAACATGGTTCGGGCTCCTCATATGCAGATGCAGGATGTTGCTTCTTTTCGAACTCGATCATATTGGGATGGTTTCCTAGATCTGTTTAACAACCATAATCTTCCACCTTATCCTTGTTTCGAAGATCAAACGAATGGGTTACTTGGTCAAGGTGTTAATCCCACTAATCAAGAGTGGATGCCACAACAGAGAGTTGAGCAATCATCATTAATGGTAGAACAACCTGCTGCTGCTCTTGCTCTTCGAGGTTCTAGTAGTACTATGCGGGAGAATATCAATATTGGTCATTTCAATGATTATTCTACTGCTGCTATTCATCAGAGTTTTGGGAACGTGATGAATAACCCTCCTGTTCCTTCTTTATCTCATCTTAATGATCCTTTCAGCAATCTTGTTAGTAATGAAGTATTCGGTAGGTTTCCTAATACTGGTTTAGGTTCTGGGGATCATGTGAATGTTGCTTCTCTGCAAATGCAACAAGAAAACCAGTCATTGTATTCTTCCTTTCAATCTACCAACTTGGGAAATGTTGGATTTGGAGAACAACCACCCTATTATATTCCTCAAAACACCACTATGGATAATTTAGGATTTGGGAATCAGATGAATGCCCCTTATGCTCAGATGCAGTCGCTACAAAGAGGACAATCTTCATATCCCGTTTTTCACGATAACAACATTGGACATGTTGGGTTTGATGATGAGATGAATACTCTTGCTCAGCAAATTCAAATGCAGGTGCAGAACAACAATGCTGGTAATGTTGGATATGGAGGTCATTAAATTTTCACTTAGTGATTTTCTAATAATCTTTTCATCTGAAAATGTTAACAAAAGTTTGAGGATTGTTATGCAAAAGTTAGCATTGGGTGCGTGTTAACAAAAGTTTGAGGATTGTTATGCAAAAGTTTGAGAACCAGTCCCTATGAGAAAGATGGAGCAAGTGAAAGTAGCATATCTGTAGACATTTATAGGCGTCTAGGAATAATATTTGGGATTATGCTTGCAAGTGTTTTCATATGGAATTTTTTTTTTGTGTTCGTTTCATTTCGGAAATTAGGTCATATTTCGTAGCATGGTTTGTTGAGTTTGGGATATTTTTGTCTAGTTTTATAAATTAGAAGTTTGCATCTATCTTTCTTTCTTTTCGTTCCGTATAAAAAAAATTACTTTCGTTCAAAGCACATCATATATATATATATATTGTTTCTTAACATGATTTTTTGTAAGAGGTGGGTAGGAAATATATGTCCTCCATTTCATTGCCAAAAAAGTAACATCTTATCTTTTTTTGAACGAGTGATCTATTATATCAAAACTAAGGTCCTTACAAACATAATATTGGCACGATATAACAAATTAACATCAAAATACTAGTTGATCCTTTAATTAACGGTCAGGTACTAAATATGTCGTCGCTAGCATATGAGGGGACTTCGTTGGCATTTTGGCTACAGTGGGAGAGTCGCACATGTGTCGTTCGTATTCTTCCACGTAGCATCTCCACTTCCCGTTGAATCCTCCATGGGACTGAATATAAACTGTCAGATAAAATAGAGACCATAACCCTAGAGTCTCCTTCCATTTCGAAATCTATAAATGAAGTCTTTCTGTCAAATCCAACCCTAACCAGAATGCCTTCATCTCGCTATGAATGGCAGAGATGGGAGAAAAAGTTTGAGAAAATTGTCTCTAAAATGGTACCACTAGAATCTCTAACCAGCCTCTGTCTCCGCTTTGTCTTCTCTGTATGTAGCATCAACATTGATTTTCAACCTTCCTTAATCGAAGGAATCCAATCAGTAACCTGTAAAGAAGAGACAGGAAGGAGATAAGCAGTTAGATTCCGATTTTTATGTAGCTCTTGTTCCGTTTGCCACCAGATTCGATTCAAATCTAATGGTTTATGTTGAAAGTGAAACTCATTTCGAGCCTTTTACCATATCCACAAACAGATAAATATATTTATCCTATTAAATTCACGATTATATAATAATCGGAGCTAAACATTGAAAGTAAAGACACGATAGTTTAACGTGGTTCGGTCGGATACTCAAGATCTACATCCACGGAGAAATAACTCTTTATTATAATTCACCACATACAATTGTATGTGGGTTGATCGGTTACATAACTCAATAACTCGATGATTTAAATTCTGTAACCCAACTCATATTTATAGAGTGATTCGGGTTATCTAGTTTCCTAAGTTTCCTAACTAAACTTAGGAAAGAATGCAATATAAGAGATATCTTGAATATATGAATATATCTTCTGATTTTCATATATCTTGGTCTCTTCTTTTATCGTCGGATCTCTTCATCTCGATCCGTCTCATATATTTTGTATCTTTCGATATCTTCCATATCTTGTGTATTAGTAGTAACCATATCCAATATATCTTCCATATCTCAATACCCCCCCGCAAGTTGGAGCACGTAATTTTGAAGTGTCCGACTTGGAGAGAAGATAAACTTGTTGATTTTTTTTTTTTTTTGCTTGCAATTCTTCGATTTTGGATGCTTGGTGAAGATGATGGAAGAATGATAAAGTCACAATGAAAACGTTGGTAAAGACGGTCATAGATTGAATGAAAATCAATGGCAACGAAAATAAATTTATCGTTGTCATGTATGAGAATATGTCATTGTATAAACAATGTGAAAGAAAATGTCGACAACAAAGTTGTGTTTAAAATTGACATGGAAAGCAATGTCAATTTACCAAAAAATGTGTAGAAATAACCATAATGATGGTTTAGGAAAAATTGTCGACAAAAGATTTCTTGTCGTAAAAATGTCGAAGTCGCGGGTATAGTTCCGGAAGAAAATCAAAATAGATCGATGAATCAAGTCTATTTTGGAGAAAAATATAAGTCATCACAAAGTATGATCTTGAAAATGTCACGGTTGAATCTGGAATGAAAATCAAAATAGAGATTCTATTCGTTGAAAGAAAAGTTCTATTCGGTGAAGAAATATTTCAAAATGTAATTTGATAGGAAAGACAAGTCATCATAGACAAAGTATGAGTTGAAAAATGTCACGAAAGAATCCGGAAATAAAAGTCAAAATAGATATATTCTATTCGTGGTAGGAAAAGTCAAAATGGAGAAATAAAATCGTCATAAACAAAGTATGACTTTGGAAATGTCACGGGTATATCCGGAAAGAAAAGTCAAAATAAATGAAATTAATCTATTTTAGTGTCACAAATAGAAGAGAAAGTGACAGAAAAAATTGTGTCACAACTATACATAGTTGGGTATAAGTGACAGTAAGAGACTGTCGCAAAATTATTTCCAACAGTGAAACTGTGGCAAAAGATCGTCACACAAAGTTGTGTCAAAAAACTTAATCTGTCACAAATATCAAATTTGGGGAATATAGGAACTTCTAAATTAGGGTTTACCCAAATTGAAAAATTTCTCAAAATTGGGTTTCCCAAATCAGAAAGTAATTGAAAATTAAACAACAGAGATCATCTGTGAAGTGTATGAGAGTCCAAATCGATGATTGGTATAACCAAACACGGCCAACTATCGCCTATGAGTAATAGAATTGTAGAGAGAGAAAGTAATCAGGGTGGTTCAAAACTTAGATGAAATTCAACCGATTCTTCACAAATCCATAGGTAAATAAATGATAGTTGATAGCGTGACGTCCAAATCGATAGAAACGATCGATTGGTAAAGAAAAAACGCCGGAAAATATCGCCGGCAAAGGAAGAACGAAGTCAGTTGGTGTGGACGCTCTGTGTAAACGTGAAGTCACCAATTGGGGTATGTGTAGTTGCCGGTCAATAAATGTGGCGGCACAAAAGAAGTGGTTTCACAACAGGAAACCTAGGGTTTCATAGGATTAAGTGAAAAAATTTCTCAATGGAGAAAAAAAACTGCCTAGAAGAACAGTAGGTCCTTTGGAAAGGGTGGGTTGCAATAGGGTACCAGGAATATTTTGGGTCAATTACTTTCTATAGCCACCATCTAAAGTTTTATAAGACGAAATTGAGAAAATGTAGAGAAGAAATAAAATTTATTGGAAAAGTTACCTCTGTTCTGTAGGGAATCATTGATGATTAGGTGCTACCTTGATGAATTTAAATTAACTCCATCCAATGAAGTAAATAATATCGCTTTCCTATTCTCAAACAAAAGAATAAATAAATATTTTCTTCTTTCACCTTATTTTTCGGTTTGACAAGCAAACTTAATCACAAGAATAATCTTGGAAAAGTTAAAACAAATCGTATACACGATTGAAAAATAATATAATCACAACTAAAAAAATAATTAGAATTTTGCGAAAGCATAAAACACGAACAAATAACCAGCTCATGATACCATATTAAATTCACGATTATATAATAATCGGAGATAAACATTGAAAGTAAAGACTCGATAGTTTAACGTGGTTCGGTCGGATACTCAAGACTTACATCCACGGAGAAATAACTCTTTATTATAATTCACCACATACAATTGTATGTGGGTTGATCGGTTACATAACTCAATAACTTGATGATTTAAATTCTGTAACCCAACTCATATTTATAGAGTGATTCGGGTTATCTAGTTTCCTAAGTTTCCTAACTAAACTTAGGAAAGAATGCAATATAAGAGATATCTTGAATATATGAATATATCTTCTGATTTTCATATATCTTGGTCTCTTCTTTTATCGTCGGATCTCTTCATCTCGATCCGTCTCATATATTTTGTATCTTTCGATATCTTCCATATCTTGTGTATTAGTAGTAACCATATCCAATATATCTTCCATATCTCAATATATCCCAAGCACTATTTCCTTCTCTCCTCTGTTTAAAATCATCTTCATGTTGGAAATAGGATCTTGATCTACCTGCAATAACTCTTGATCATGAATAGTTAGTAATAATTGTTTAAACAAAGCACAATCTCCAAATAAACGGAAGTTAGTTTTGAGTTCTTGATATGGACAGTTTACAAACTGAACCTATATGATGAATTCTTTTGGAAATGTTTGAAAGTGTAGCCAACCCATCATGAATTAACTTCCAAATAAATAAGAGTATTGACTCATGGTAGAGCTCGAGCTAATGACCATAGATATTAGGAGGGTGAGATAGATATGAGAAATTGACAGCTTGCATTCACATATGTTAGTTATAGATAAAAATAATGAAATAAGTCTCGTAAATCAACTTATATTGCCATTAATTTTAAACTGAAGGGCACAGTACACGGAGTTCCTCTTTCCATCCTACTTAAATAATTAATGGGCACGAACTCCAAAATCAACCATAATAGTTAGTTATTTCATTTTCATTTTTTTTTCTTTTTTCAGTTGTTGCGACATATGATTACCTTATCTATACAAGAAAGTGATTATATGTTGCAAAAACTGAAAAAAAGAAGTTACTAACTCTTATGGCTGATTTTTTTCTCAACAAAAAGAAAAAAAACCTGTTATGGTTGATTTGGAATTATTTAAGTGGGGAAGGAAAGAGGAACACAGGGTACTGTGCCCATGAGTTTAAAGTTAATTTACAAGACTTATTTAATTATTTCTAATGTTTCCATAACTAACTTATGTGAATGCAAGCTGTCAATTTCCCATACCTATCTCACCCTCCTTACGTCTATTTACGGTCATTAGCTCGAGTTCATGCCCATATCTATCTCACCCTCCTTGTATCTACAGTCATTTGCTCGAGCTCGATGAATCACTCTCAATAAATAAATGAATTTTAGGATTAGTTTGCTCTTTTTCCATAATTTAGTCCAGGAAAAGTCAACTAAATGATTAGCTAAATGCATGAGAAATGGGAATTTGTAGAGAAGATACCACCCAACTCAGTCTATGTTGGGTTTCAATATTAGCTAAATATATGTTATTAATAACATTGATGGTATGCTGGTCATAGTATTCTTCTAATATCCTCTGATTCCAAGTGGTAGTATCATGACAAATCAGATCTGAAACGTTCCTAATGTTGGATGGTAAATCCCTAATCAGTATTTGTTTGTGATAAATCATTTAAGGTAACCAGAGATCTTGTGTGAGGTCAATTTCATTACCATTACCCACCTGTCAGATTAAATTGTCTTGTAATGTGGTTCTAGTTTGAAACATAGATTTCCGAAAAGGTGAACCTGTTCTATTGCTATCTACCGACCAAAAGTCAGTGGAGGTAAGATATTTCGAAGTTAAGAGCTTTACCAATATTTCCTCGTTGTTGTTTATGAATCGCTAAGTCATTTTGGCAAAAAGAGACTCATTAACTTCCTTTAATGATCTGCTACCAATATCCCCATGTTTCTGGCACTACTACTCATGTCTCAATTAAGGAAATGAACTTTAGGAGATCCTATCCCATAACCCCACCAAAAGCTACACTCTTCAGTTTCTAATGTTTTCATCATTGTTTTTGGTATCAATTAATAACTAAAAGCTTTCAACAAAAAAAAAAATTAATAACTAAAAGGATAGGTGCAATAAGATCCTAATATCGACTTGATAAGCATTATCCGACCTGCGTGGGAAACAAGATTTTGTTTCCAACCAACTACTGATTTTTGAAGTTTTTCTATATTGTCATTGGGTAACATCTTATCAATATTGTCATCGGGAAACAAATGGGGATTGGGGGCTGCTAAAAGCACTTGCCCAAAATGCTTTTCGCAGACGGAGCTATTAGCAGGCGATCCCATAGCTAAATTATCTATAGACGCCAGCCAATCTGTAAGCACCTAGTCGAACCCTCTTAACGCAGACCAGACGTCTTTCTCTCTTTAACTGAGTTGTTCATGGCTTCCTGGCAATTGAATTAGTTGATGAAGATGAGTTCCAAAACAAGCTTAGCAGGTGGTTATCTTCACTCCCCATTAAGTAACATCACTAACTTTTGGGAAAGGTGAAAGCTTTTGTGTTAGGTGTCACATAAAAAATGATATGTTTTTTCAACCAAACATGATTTCCTATTGATTTGTTTTTTTTTAATTCTTCAGCATGTCTCGAATTCTTGACCTCTAAGGTGGAAGACTATACCTTTTGATTTATTTTTCCCTCTTAATGTAAAACATAAATGATCAAATCAAGAATCGCTTAATTAGAGGCGAAGACCCGATGTCAGGCCGAAGATTATCAGATATGGGTACATCTAGATTGAGTCTGGAAACTGAGGAAGAATATGCGTCCACAAAGAGTATTGAACTCAAAACCAGATGCTTGGGAACAAGTTTGAATTCCATTCGAACTGCATTCAATATCTTTGACTAGTTCAGAATTTCAAACTTCTATATTAAGTTTGGGTTATTCAAATTAATTGAATCTATTCCCTTCTTCATCTTAGAGCATCTCCAAAGGTGCTCTAAATCTCTATATATAGAGTTTTCCAAGCTCCAAAGGAAACTCTATTACTCTATAATATCAAGATTTCTTATTAGTGAATTTTGTTATTTGAAGCTCTATAATATAGAGTTGATGTTCTCGAAAAGCTGGGAAAAGACCTGACTAATTGGAATCGGGATGTGTTCGGCAACATAGATCGCCAGATTAAATCTATTAAAGAATCCATTCAATCCACCCACAACTCTAGTACCTATGTTAAGCTTAACGTTAGGCTGGAAGAGCTTTATCTTCAACAAGAAAGCCTTTAGAAGGAGAATTCTCGCAACAACTTCATCTCCTTGGGGGACAAAAAAACCAAATACTTCCACTCCCAAACTGTTCAACGCAACCATCACAATCGAATCCTTGCTATGAAAGATGACTCTGGAGATTGACAGGAGGACATTGAGGACATCAAAATCATTTTCACCAACTGATATGGCGTTAGAATGCCACATTTGGATCGCTTAACTTGGATTACTTAGTTCGTTTCGAGTTTTATTTCTAATTCTTATGTGTTTTTCTTGTTAGGAAACTTATTTGGAGTTTGACATTTGATTCGGAATAAAACAAAGCATTTATCATATTTTCATCTCATGTGAAAGAGACCGGAAGGAAAGAGCACCAGGGGTATTTTGGTCATTTTGAGAAAATCAGAGGTTGGATGGAAAGTGGAGTCAATGGTGAGTCCGACGGCGAAAACGGAAGTTGAATCGGAGCTCGGATAGAGAAGTTACGAAAGAAAGAAATCGAGGGTCATTTTGATCTTTTCTGAAAATTAGAGGGAGTATAGACAAAGTTAAAGGCACTCCCTTGTTTTCTAAATTAGAAGAAGAGCCTAAACCCAATCCCACAGGTCCAAAGAAGAAAACACATGTAGAGAAGTTTTATGAGCACCCTCTTCAAGAGTTTGACCCAAGTCAAAGAAATTGACCAAGTCAAAGTTGACTAAGTTTTAATTGGAAAGAAAAAAAGAGAAAGGGAGGTCAGACTAAGGATCATCTTCTACATTGAAAAAGATTAGGGTTTTGTTAGGTTCTTGGGGGTTCTAGGTTTTTCGAAAGCTTGAAAGGGGGAGTTTGAGAAAGCTAGGGAGAGAAAGAGAAGAAGCAGCCGGCCAAAAGCTTGGTCGGCCACCACACTAGCAGCCCATAGCTTTGGCCGGCATTAGAGCTACTCGAAGACAGAGAAAGAGAAGACGGGGAGAAGCAGCCAAGTAGCTCCAGAACAGCAGCAAGCTCGGGTTGAAGAAGACCACCATTGGAGCTGCTTGAGTGTAGCTCGGGTTTTAAAGGACGACATCTTTGAAGCAGCAAAGGAGCTCGGTCTAGCCGCAACAGATACAAAGGGATGGGACGCACCTGCTCGAGACCGGAATTGCTTGGCCGGAATAAACCAGATCTTACCGGATTAGTTTGTGGTGATTCCGGCCATTATTTTGGCCGCAAAGATTAGGGGTTTTGCTTGAGATGTTATTATCTTGATTCCCTGGTGTTTGATTTGTGTCTTGGTGTTTAACCTGTAGAGAGAGAAAGCTTAGGTTAAAGCTTTCATGGTGGATTGTTATTGAAAGGAAGAAGACAACTCTGTTGTTAAGGGGAGGTTAAGTTTGACTAAGAGGACACCTATTGTATTCTGTTAAAGGGACTCCTGCATTCTTTTACAGGGAGATCGACAACAGTTCAACACATATATTTCCCGTCGATCTTAGTCTCGCGCCTCATCGAAATAGGGAGATTCTCACCTCAACTCGTGTCTTTCTTTATTTTCTTCCCGTTTATTATTTGTATCGCCATGTCTAGCTAACTTTTGTATTCAGATACTCGTGAAGCATGTTTTGATGTGATAAATGAGTTTTATTGCTTTTGATGATACCATCTTCCAGATTTTAGACCATTCCCAAGTAAATGGGTGAAGTTAACTAACTTTTCATGCTTATAGATTATTAGTACTAGTCACTATCGATTTTGTGTATCGAAGTATCCTCCTCACTTTATTCTTGCTCGACCCTTTTTCTCGAATCTCTCTCACCTCTCCTGTATATAGTTTAATTTACTTTTCGTTGTTTCTTATAAATCACTCCAAAAACCAAATTATCATCTTTTATTTTAGTTTGAGTTCAGTGACACCTAGACCGGTGGGCTAGACTTTCTCGATATTCGCATTACCTTCCTATATTCGTGGATCGATCCCGGTCTTACCGAGTTATTACTTGACGCCCGTATACTTGGGGGTGGAGGCCTTTTAGGTTTAACCTTCTAGGCCCATCACTAACCATCTCCGGAACATTAATACCTCCCCGAACACTAGCACTGCCTCTATCATGACCGACCTCTTCACCCCTAGCATCACCCCTGAACAAAACATAGATATGTCTGCAATCCCGGACAAAACTGAAATTGACCAAGCTATCCATTGGCTCAAGAAAGAGGCTGCTTCGGCTGCTGATTGTTATCCCACATTATCTTTCAGGTAAACTGGGATACTTTTCACCATGGCATCTATAACCTTGTTCAGAATTTCTTTGAGACTAGCACCCTGCCTCCGCTAACTAACCACACCCGCATTTGCCTTATCCCCAAAACCCTCACCCCCCAAACTCCGGCTGACTTCCGTCGCATCAGCATCCTTAATACTACCTACAAAATCATCACCAAAATTCTGGCGGAAAGACTCAAGTTTAATCTTGGGTCCATCATTTCCCCTTTTCAGGCTGCTTATTGCCCTGGCAGGCAAATCTCTGACAATATCATTATCGGTCAGGAAATTATCCACACCTTCAGAAAGTTAAAAGGGGGTACTGGATATTTCAGTCTGAAGCTCGACATGTCCAAGGCTTATGATAGAGTCGAATGGAATTTTCTTAGCGATGTGATGAGAAACTTAGGTTTCTCAGAACACTGGATCTCTATGATTAACACTTGTGTCTCTACGTCCTCCATGGCGGTCCTCATCAATGGCCGCCCAGGCCCTAATATTTGTCCCACTAGAGGTATTCGACAAGGTTACACACTCTCTCATTTCTTATTCCCTCTGGTCATGGAAGGTCTCGAGTTCTGACCATTCTATGACCATCCCCTATGAAAGTTATATATTAGAGACATCACTCTCGTATTTGTTATGTTTTATAAAAGTTTTTGGACATGACCGTCGAAGTCTTATCGGTCCGGCACCCCCCCCCCCCCCCCCCGGGTGCCCCGGAGATCTTTTGGAAAGTGTGTTTTAATTCTCATCTGTCAGGGTAAAGGCCATGGACTTTGTCGGTTCTCGCAAATAAGTTCAACTACGAGTGACGGTCTGACCCCCGATCAACGGCTAGACCACCAGAATTTGGAGGTGATCTGAAAGTTATACGTAGATGGTGCATCTAGCGATGCTCTGATATGAGCAGGAGATATGCTAATTTATGCATACGTACCGGATTATGTTAATCAGGTTCCCACTACCAAACAGTGAAGTTGAATATGAAGCTCTAAGGAGAAGTCTATAATCAGTTATGTGAATTAAGGCAGCTGAAGCACAAATCTTTGATGATTCCCAACTTGGTACTCAAGTTTTAGGGGAACATGAGGCCAGAGGAACCTAGGGAAGATAAGGTCTCTATCGAAGCTACTTTATAAAATTTAATTACGAGAATACCTAGAGCAGAGAGAGGTTAGCACCTTGTCTAAGATAGTGAAAAACAAAGCTACTCTGAAGAGATTTCTATTTAGATTGTTCCTTGTAAAGAGCCTCAAAATGACATGATAAGTGTTAGCCACACACCTAAGCGTGAAAAAACATCTAGATGACTCCTTTGGGTACATACTTCAAATTTGGTGAGAAACGAAACGATGCGAATGAAGCTCACAAAGTACAAAAGAAGAACACTATTTACAATATGATTGATGATCAAGTATTGAAGATCTTTTGTGCACCTTCTGTAAAGGTGGTTTTTAAAAAAAAGTATTAAAAAGATACACGAAGGCTCTTATAAGAGTAATGTTGGACCCAGAGTAATGAACTGGATGGTATTGGGCTAAGATGTTGGAGTTCTCCATAGAGTTCGGAAGGTACCACATACCCTGTTAGGTACAATTAAATATACAAAGACGCACCGGCCCCAATCTACTGACCCCCATAGTCAGTCTATGGCCTTTTGCTCAGTAGGGCCTGGACATGGTAGGTTCCTTCACCAAAGTAGGGGGAAAAAAATTCTTGATAATGAGAGTTGATTACTTCACTAAATGAGCAAAGATAGTAGCTTAGGCGAAGACAAGTGCCCAAGTACTTTGTCGATCACATAACATCTTCGCCAGATTAATGGTCCCAATTATTATTGTAATGACCCATTAAAACCCAGCTCAAGAGTGAACGCATACGAAGCTTCGTGGTAGATTACAAACTAGATGTCCAATATGCCATCTCATTCAATTAATAATGGACAAGTGGAGTTCACCAACAGAACCATTGCTCGTTACTTGAAGACTAACTATACAGAAAAGGGTAAGAATTGAGCAAACGAACTTTCTATTGTCCTTTGGGCTTACAGAACTAGGGGTAGGAAACGGACCGGACAGGTAGTCCGCGACCACATACTTCCCCGATTCGTGCGGAAACGGACAAATTTTGAATTTGTCCACTTGTACTGCCGGACAAAACGGGCGGACACTTGAGAAAATCGAGTTGTGCCCGTCCACGTCCGCCTTAATTGCCAAATAACCCGGACATCGGGTCATTCGAACCTGGGCATAACCACTTTTTTTTCTTCTTTAAGTGATCGACCATAAATATATTAATCAGATTTTTCCTTAGATCGAAATCCACTTTAAAGCCTAACAAGGACAGTTTAATCTCTCAAATCTTATACGTAACTCCAGTCACTTTTTCCTTTACCACTAGTGATGTGCAACAAAAATGTAGAGGATAAAACTTATTTCTGTTATAATATCTTAGTTTCACATTGTAAAAATTTTGGGATAAAAGAGATCCAAAGCTTTATAAATAAGAGAAATTTATGTAATAGTCTACTAATGCATATAGGTTCAAGTGGGCATCCTAAATGCTACATTTTAGTTAAATCATTACTATTTATATACAATTAAAATTCCAAAGTGAGGTATATATCAACTGGTCGGGCTTTATCAGTCGAACTCAGACAAAAAGTCGGTTAAAGCTTCTTGTTTGTGTCTGTATGCCTAGTGGTGGTCCAAACGGGTAGTGTCTGTCTCGAACATCGGATGTCCGCGGGCACATCGGACTCGGGCGGTTCGTGGGAAAATCTGACCCGCAAACTTTTTTCCACTCCTATACAAGACCACATCGAAAAGAGCAACAAACGAACCTCCCTTCAAAATGTCCTCCGAATTGAAATCTATTATGCAAGCAGAAGTGGGAAAACCGAGCTATCGGAGGAAATACTTCGATCCCGCGCTAAATATAGAAGTGATCAGAGAACAGGTGGACCTACTAGAAGAGGTCTGAGGTAAGGAAGGGCTTAAATAAATTGCATAAATGTACATGTTATCTAGACAATATTAACACAAATGCAACATGAAGGAAATAACACTAATAGTTCGCGACATCGTCTGGAGACAACCAAATGGGAATGACCACACAAGGTGGTGAAGATCGTGTTCCTAAGAACATACACCTTCGAGTAGGCTGACAGATACGTCTTGTCCCGACCTTGGCATGCAGAGCACCTGATGAAAGCTTTAGCGAAAGGACTAGAGAGGACCTTTAAGAGGCACATACCTTTAAAATTGTTAGATCACGATTATGTAATAATCGGAGAAAGACATTGAAATAGTGACACGACTATTTAACTTGGTTCGGCCGGATAATCATTACCTACATCCACGGAGAAATAATAATCACCACATACAATTGTCGGGTCGATCGGTTACATAGCTCGATGATTTAATCCCTAAAATCCTCTCCTATTTATAGAGATATTAGGGTTTAGGGTTTCCTAGTTTCTCCTAACTAAACTAGGAAACTAAGTAATCTCTATCTATTATTTACATTACATAGTTATAATAGATATCCTGATATAAGAAATTTTATCTTCAACATCTTCTAATATCCTAGTTAGTCTTGATCATCGGATTTTCGTCTATACGATCCGTCACGTATATCATATAACTTATTAAAATTTACTTCATAAATGAAACTTCTGAAATACTTAATGTGCTTTGAGTTATTGTTGCATCAATCCATTCTACGTTGGGTAAGGGAAAAATCATGCTTCGCCAGGCCACAAGGCTCAGCTCGATGTGATCCCAAAAGACCTTTTCTTTTTCTGTTTTCTGAAAGTCAATATTTTAAGAAATAGTTTTTGTGCAGAACACTTTTTCCGAAGAATTTTTTTTTGGATTTTTCCTTTTTTAGAAATCAGTTTTTTTCAGAAACCGTTTTGTGAGACAATTACAGTGACAGTTACATGTATAGTTTCATTTGTAATGAAAGTGTAAATAGTAGTGACAATGAAAGTAAAAGACGGGTTCGGTGAAAAGTGGCTATCGTGAAAAAATATTTTTTGTAAAAAAAAATTCGTGGAAAACACGGTTTGCTTAAAAAAAATAGTTTCTGGAGAAAACATTTGGGAAAACAAATAGCTTTCGAAAATAAAAAAAAACAGTTTCTGAAAAAAGTAGTCCGTGAAAAAATGATTTTCGAAAAAAAAAAAAAAAACGCAAGATTTTTGAAAAAGTAGTTTCTTTAAACAAATAATTTTTTAAAAATGCGTTTAAAAAAACAAATCAACAACTATAAATCCTATGATCCTTCCTAGTTACTAAACAAATAAAAAACATCATTTGGACTCATGAATTCGTGGAATCATGAATCCGAAGGGCTAATGAAACCGTGGATCTATGATTCTTCAACCAAACACACCATTAGTTTATTCTCTAATTACTTTAGCATTAACTCTGTCGGTTGCAACTGAGTCCGTTGAAAGAACATTTTCAGCAATGTAGTCAAGACGTGCTTAAGAAACAAGATGAATGCATAAAAAAATTCCTCCATGTCTAGATAGATACATAGATTCACTGTTTCACAGCAAGATCAGTGGCATTCTCCATCGTCATGGTCAGGTGCTGCCTCTGTGGTGAAATGATAGTTTAATAGTCTTTATTGGGAAAAAGGTTTTAGTGAAATTGACGATGAGTCAATTATCCAAACATGAACTCTCGTAGAAGTGAATTACGTATGTAATCCTTGATGTATTGATATAATTAATGAATATAATCATTTTGTTCATTACTGTATTTACAAAAAACATTAAGAAATATAATTTCGCGCCCCTTAGGTCGAAATCCTGGATTCGTCCCTGAGTCGTGAATAACAAACTTGTAAACAACAAAACTTCATGGGCCAACCTTACAACTATGAAGTACAAATGTTGTAAATGTTGCGAGCGGTGAGAAGCAATGAGTTTTGATCGTGAAGGCGTCCTGAGTTTCTGTCGTCGATTTTTTCGCGAATTTTGGTCGGATTTCATTAAACTTCTTCCTGGTAATTCTATTCGACTCATTCCACATATCTAGCGTTTTAGAATTTTCTATTTCCTCCGAATTTGGTGGTCAGTTGATAGTTATATAGAATATTGTATAGTTGGGTCCAATTTCTTTTGGATTCATAATTTGAACTGGTTATTCTTTAGTTTCTTCGAATAATTTATGTTCGGGATCATGTTTAGGATATTATGGACTATTTTGGAGTGTCAATATATAGACGGGCTTCTATCGAATTTTTTTACAGCTCAAATTTCTTATTTGGACCAGTTTTAGAATGACATGGCATATAGAGGATTACTCAAACTTTGTCATATTTCACATGAATGGACGGTTTGAGTTATAAATTCATATTTTATATCATCTGACAGCTTATGAAGACTTTGAAATGGAAAATAGAGCTTATGGGAATTTGGTTGGTTAATTTGTATGGATTTCAAGTGTTCCACAGAGCATCAATTGTGGTCAAAATTAAATTACTCAAATGATGGTTCCCTATTTTTAGTTACATAAATATTTGCAATGTCTTTGAACTATTTGGTATGAAAAATCGGCAAAATTGAATTACTCAAATAAATGATAATAGAGCATATCAATATGAGCACCTACATTTACAACCAAACACGTAACATTTTTTATTAGACGTGCCTTTACTAACAAAAGATCTTCTTCACGAGTAGAATTTAGAATGGGTTAAAAAAACTATCGAAGAAATAGCTAATTTTCCTATTTACAACCAATCACATTTATAGAGACTTCAGAAGAACTAATCATCAAGTTTTAATCTTCTATAATCTTCTAAAGTTACGATTCTTCAAATCGATGATTTGAGTACAGAGGTAATGCTAGATCTTTTATAGTTTCTTCATATTATAAGTTATAAGGTTACCAAATTCCTAATTGTCACCCATATTATTTTCTTTATATTATAAGTTATAAGGTTACCAAATTCCTAATTGTCACCCATATTATCTTCTAGATTACCAATAATGAAGGCTTACTTCCATATTGTACCAAGAGAGAAAGGCTTTATGTTAAGAGGGTAATAAAATCTTTTAAAGCCCAGCGCCTTCAAATAAATCGTGATTTGGGAATTCCAGTACTGCAAGACATGAATATCTAAACCCCCAGCTCCACTAGTTAATTTGCATATTTACAACCAACCACAATTATAGAGACTTCAGAGGAACTAGATTTTAACATCAAATTAATATGAAGAGATTAGTTTCTCATAGACATAGAATTAAGAAGATATCTCCATTTATAAAGGTTAATTTACACGTCTTACACCAAAGTTGTATATGAATGTAAGTCGGATCCACCACTGAGCAAGAGAACACGACACTTAAGAACGTTATATAACTTTTCACATTATATGTGGATATTTGTTTTCTCAATTTACTCCAACCTCTCAAAAATGTTTCTCTTTTGTGTTTTTATTTTCATCTCCATACTTGGTCTAACCTTTTACATAAGAAAATAAGATACATATTGACAATATATAATGAAAATGAATGAAAGCATTAATGAACAAGTTGTTGAGTAAACACAACGAACATATTTCTCATAACAATAGCACCTTTGGATGAATTTAATGTGAATAAACAAACTCCAATTGCATGAGGTGGTTCCAGTATGGTTGTGAAACTTTTCAATTTTGCATGATATATCACTGTACATGCTCCACACTAGTATATCTATTGAACCAAGAAGTTATTGTGGTAGTATTATACTATTATTTGATATTTTGTAATACTCATTTGATATGTGTATGTTTGATGGTTATGTTATTTGATAGCTGGATTGACAAATCATCATGCAACCTTTCCATTTGAATAATTTGGATTTTATCCCACTAATTTCTCTTGGCTTGGAAATCTATACAGAAAAATCAGCAGAAAGTTGACAGATACATTACATGGGACATAGGGGATGGAACCAAGGTTAACATTTGGTTGGATAAGTGGATTCTAGGCATGGCAGAGTTAGGCGCTAATTTACCCAACTTTGGTTACACCTGGGTCTCCCAACTCATCAATCCAGACCATACTTGGAATCTTGCCGCCTTATCTCCTATTCACTCCAGTGTTGGAAATTAGAGGTATAAATACTCCAATACACTCAAATAAACTCAAAAGATTCACATCAACATACTTTCATATAATAAAGCTTCTTTAGATCTACACAATCTCATAAAACAAGAGACACAAAGTTTTGTCACAATATTAAACTAGATATTGAAGTTAGTTCTTACCTTAAACACAATATTCATACTAGATCTATGTCTTCTTCTTCAAGTTTCTTGTATACTATTCTCCTTTTACTTTCTCTCTCTAGATTGTTCTTGAACTTGACTAGGAAAAGAACTCTCTACATCCTTTTAATTAATTTCACGAGGCTTTTACTTTTTTACCCCTTCTAGTTTGGTAAACCATTTACTCAAACCCACACTTTTATATTGGGCCCAAACCCAAATTTGGTTTAAAAGCCCCCTTTTCAACATCCCCCCTTAAACCAAATTTCCATAGCTTCTCATACCTAGCATCCACTTTAATCTCTCAAAGACATCATGCTTCAAGGGCTTCGTAAATATATCCGCTATTTGATCTTGAGACTTGCAATACATCACTTCAATATCACCTTCCTTAACATGTTCACGAATAAAATGGTAGCGTGTATCAATGTGCTTGCTTCTTTCATGACAAACGGGATTCTTGGCTAAAGCAATAGCCGATTTGTTATCAAGGAACACTTCGGTTGGACCAACTTGAGGGCATTGAAGATGCTTCAACATATTTCTTAACCAAATTGCATGACAAACCATAGAGCTAGCGGCGACATATTCCGCCTCACAAGTAGATAAAGTCACAATGGGTTGTTTTTTAGAAGACCAAGTAAATGCCGTGTAACCCATAAAAAATACAAACCCCGATGTACTCTTTCTTTCATCTAAGTATCTACCCCAATCACTATCGGAATAACCGATAAGCTTAAAATCTTGTTCACAAGAGAAAAATAAACCATCATTGAGCGTACCTTTAATATATCGAAGGAGCCTCTTTGCAACATTAAGATGAGATTCATCCGGTGTCTCCATGTACCTACTCACTAGCCTAACTCCATAAAGAATATCCGGTCTTGTACATGTAAGATAACGTAGACTTCCAATCAAACTTTTGAAATATGTAGGATCGACATCACTTCTTCTTGAGCATTTTCTCAACTCCACTCCACTTTCAAGAGGGGTGTTTACCGGATTACATGACTCCATTTTAAACCTTTTAAGAACTTCCTTAGCATATCCACTTTGAGAAATAAATATGCCATTTTCCATTTGCTTCACTTCAATACCAAGGAAATGACCCATCAACCCAATATCGGTCATATCAAATTCCTTAATCATGCTCTTCTTGAACTCATCAAATAGTCTTGAATCATTACCGGTGAATATCAAATCATCAACATAGAGACAAACAAATAACATACCTCCACCTTCTTTCACTTTCATATATAAAGTGTGCTCATGAGGACACTTTTCAAATCCATTTTCTTGAAAATACTTATCAATTCTTGCATTCCATGCACGTGGAGCTTGCTTTAACCCATAAAGGGCCTTCTTCAACTTATAAACTTTATCTTCTTTGCCCTTTCTAACATATCCTAAAGGTTGTTCAACATATATCTCCTCCTCAAGGATACCATTCAAGAATGCCGACTTGACATCAAGTTGATAAATTTTCCATGAATATTGAGCCGCTATAGAGATTAACAATCTAATTGTTTCCATACGAGCAACGGGAGCAAATACCTCACTATAATCAATGCCGGCTCTTTGCTTGTAACCTTTAGCTACAAGTATTGCTTTGTATCTTTGGACTTCTCCACTTGCATTCTTCTTTGTCTTATACACCCACTTCACACCAATAGGTTTGTGTGATCAATACATGGTAAACCCCTTACCATATTCTTGCTTGCCAAGGTCTTCATCCCATCAAAGTTTAGATGCCCAAGTCTCAAGTGCCACAACCAAGATTCATCTTTCACAATAGAGTTTAAGCATTTTGCATCACCATGTTGAATGTTCAAGGGAAATAATCTATTCTTTGCCATATTTACCTTAGCAATTAGAGTTCCACTTCTATCTCTTAATGTGAGATGAAGATCCTTCAATCTTATATCATAACCTTTTTCTAAAAGTTGTCCCAAACTCAAAATATTATTTTTCATTGCGGGAACATAATAGACATCGGAAATATAGTTATGTTTTCCATTTTTTAGTTGAATGAGGATATTACCTTTCCCTAGCACCGGTATCTTTGAGGAGTCACCGAACTTTACACACCCTTTCACACTTTCATTCACTTCAACAAACAATTCTCTTTTTCCACAAATATGATTACTTGCACCGGTGTCGAAATACCAAGTGTTTGTTTGTGATTCGTCAAAACCATCACAAGAAAATAACAATGTAGGATCAACATTAATTTCTACTTCATCTTCAACAAGGTTTGATTCTTCCTTAACTTGATTTTTATACCAACATTCATTACTATAATGCCCGAGCTTGTGACAATTATAGCATTCAATATCCCTTTTGTCTCTACCTTGGCTATTATAAGCTCTAGTAAAGTTTCCTCTACCTCTTCCTCTTGGTTCATTTGTTCTTCCTCTATTAAAAAAATTTCTTCCTCTTTGGTTTCCAAAGCCTCTTCTACCATTATCATAACCTCTACCATAACTCTCATAGCTTCTTTCTTTTTGGGATGTATATTGTTTTTCTTCTAAAGTGAGTTTTGCTTGAAGTACTTGATCAACCGAACAATTTGAAGAGGTTGCGACATTTCTATTCACCCTTTGTTCATGGATTTGCAATGTTCCCATCAATTCATCTACCGTCATGGATTCCAAATCTTTTGATTCTTCAACGACAATAACCACATTATCAAATTTAGGTGTCAAAGACCGTAAAATCTTCTCCATCACCCGAACATCATCACATTTTTCACCACACCTTTTCATTTCGTTAACATTAGACAATACTCTTGAAACATAATCGGAGACAAGTTCTCCTTCATTCATACTCAATTTTTCAAATTCACCACGCAAAATTTGGAGACGAACCTTTACCACTTTATTAACTCCTCTAAATGAATTCTTGAGAATATTCCAAGCCTCTTTCGATGATTTTGCTTCGGAAACTTTTTCAAATGTAGGACTATCAATTCCTTGATATATAAGAAATAAGGCTTTTTTATCCATCTTTCTTGAGTCTTTAAGAACACACTTTTGTACATCATTCATAAAACTCTCTTCTTCTTGAGTTGGTTCTACATAACCATTTTGAACAATATCCCACAAATCTTGAGATCCCAATAATACACTCATTTGAATACACCAATGTTCATAGTTCTCTTTAGTTAACCTAGGTATTTGAGGTTGTATCATATTTGACATTTTCTTAAAAGATCCCCAAAAATTTCACAAACCCTAGATCTCAAAAATGTTGAAAAAGCTTGAATTGATAAACTAATATGGCTCTGATACAAATTTGTTGGAGATTAGAGGTATAAATACTTCAATACACTCAAATAAACTCAAAAGATTCACATCAACATACTTTCATATAATAAAGCTTCTTTCGATCTACACAATCTCATAAAACAAGAGACACAAAGTTTTGTCACAATATTAAACTAGATATTGAAGTTAGTTCTTACCTTAAACACATATGTCTTCTTCTTCAAGTTTCTTGTATACTATTCTCCTTTTACTTTCTCTCTCTAGATTGTTCTTGAACTTGACTAGGAAAAGAACTCTCTACACCCTTTTAATTAATTTCACGAGGCTTTTACTTTTTTACCCCTTCTAGTTTGGTAAACCATTTACTCAAACCCACACTTTTATATCGGGCCCAAACCCAAATTTGGTTTAAAAGCCCCCTTTTCAACATCCAGATGTCCAACTTAGAATTCAATCAATACCTCTAAACTCTAATCAAGCTTAGCAAAAATAGATACTGTTGAACTCAGGGGACTTCTCAGTTTTCTCACTGTACAAGCATCTATTCCATGAGCACCCCTCTCCTAACCAATTAGGTGACTGGAAGCATATATGGAAGCTTAGAGTTCATCCTACGATTCTCCTATTTTTGTGGAAAAGTGGCCCAAGGCATCCTCCCTCTAAACTACTTATACGCTCAACATATGACAAATGTGACATCCTTATGCCCACTGTGCTTAAAAGAGGAAGAAACCCAAATTCACTTCGTTCAAACTGTACTGTCACTAAGGCAATCCTGGAGAACTTTACTACTTTCAACCTTAATGAACTCTCTTTCTCAACTTTCAAGGAATGGTTCAATAGTCTCAGAGATATGGGAACAGGAATTGATCACTCATGTGTTCTAAATACGATAGAAACTATGGCCATTGCTTTGTGGCACCTTTGGAAGGGTAGGCATGGTGTGAGTAGGTCTTTAAAGGGAAACAACTGAACTACACTAACTTAATCACAAATATTCGAAGCTATATATGTTGGGTTTGTATCATGGTTGGGCCCATTAGGGTGATTCCTTGGTTGGGCTCATTACCATCTTACAATTAATTGAGAGTGAGTCTCACCCACTTAATAGTGGTCAAGACTATTTGTCTTCTAGTTAGCACATGAATAGGGTCCACCTATAGAAGGAAGATGGCATTCAAAGCCATCTTCCAACTAGTGAAACTAAAGGTGCTTTATAATAAGTTGTTTGACAACTCATTGTAAAGCACATGGTGGAGTAGAGAAGGCTCCCACACGCGCGCGCACATATGTGAGGCATATGGGCTTTTAACCATTTGGGCTCTGTGGCTATTTGGGCTTATGGGCCTTTGGCCCGTGTGCTCGGGAGCTCGGGAGCTTATAGTGAAAAAACTCTTTTGCCACGAAGAGTAGTTTCACTTAAACTCGGATTTTTACTAAGTCGGTGGGATTAACCTAATCAGTGTTTGAGTATATCTCTAACTGATTTCGTAGGGTTAGTCCGATTAGTTTCCGAGTTTATCTCCAACTCTCTTAACTTCTCTACCACGTTTCCTAGGCCGTAAGGGTTTTCTCAGAGGCTATATATACTGGCCAAAATCAAGAGAGAAAACACACAACTCAATTTCGGCTATACTCCTCTTTCTCTGCTTAAGTTTCGAATCCTGCAATCTCCATTACTGTCTCTGTTAGTGTAGACAGAGAAAGTAAGTTGTGATCAATCCTTGGGGAGTGTTCGGAAGTCAGTAATTTAGCACCCCGGTTACTCCGAAATCACTTTCAAGGCGTGGCCTCCACACCACGACACAGCGAATCAAGTTTTATCTACTCAACAGTTTCATTGATCTATCCCATATTTCCAACAATTTGAAAGTGATTTTCTGATCAATGGCTGCTAATAACATCAAAACTCTACCGGATATGTCAAAGATGACCCCTCTTGACTGAACCAATTACAAGAGATGGTCACAGAAGCTGCTTATCTTCTTCGAAAAACTTGAAGTTGATTATGTTCTGTTCGAAGTCTTACCTTCTGGGTCCACAATCGACATCAAATAACCCCTATCAAGATAGGGCGGCTACTTCGAATGGTGATGTTGTCAAACATCAGAAAGACAACAAAATCATTCGAAGTCACCTTCTGAATCACATGGATAACAAGTTATTCGACTTGTTTGTCAACTACAAGTCTGCTAAGGATATCTGGGATACCCTTGAAAAGAAATACGGAGCTAATGACGCTGGAAGGAAGAAATACATCGTAGGAAAGGCTACAGTTCCAGATCAACGATGAGTCTTCAATCATGGATCAGGTTCATGTCTATGAAACCTTGTTGCGGAAATACTTGCTGAAGGGATGAAGATGTGTGAAATTCTTCAAGCTAATGTTCTGTTGGAAAAGTTTCCTCAATCCTGGAGTGACTACAGAAACCATCTGAAACATAAGAAGAAAGACATGTCCCTTTAGGAGCCAATCAGTCACATGAGGACTGAAGAGGCAAATCTCCTCAAGGATAAGTTTGCTAACCTCACTTTAAATTCTTGTGATGTTAACTTAGTTGAATCTTTTCCTTCTGGAAACAAAGACATGTCTAAGGTAACTAAGAAGAAGAAGGAGTCTGGTAAAAACCAGAAGAACAAGACAGGAGGAGTGAAGTCCAACTCTAAAATCCAGAAATCGAAGGGTCTATGCTATGTCTGCGGAAAAACATGACATATAGCATACCAATGCAATCAGAGAAAGGACTAGAAATCAAACACTGTTGTTGTGTTGAACGTTGCTGAGTCTGAAGACATCATTGTTGCAGTAGCTGAGACCTGTTTGGTGGACTGCAAACACGAATGGGTGCTGGACACAGACACATCCGTGCTTAAAACAAGAATGAAAGAAAAACTTTCTATAACCATACTAGTTCCCGCATTCACATCACATGCATTCATATAATATTCAAGGCTAACTATTATATATGCATGATAATCCGGGATATACTTTTGTCGACATCTCTATGTCACATTACGGACCTTAAGCCTAAATTCGAAGAATTCGACTAATGGTGCGTTCCAGTTTTATCTTTTTGGGCTTTTGAAGAGCTCGAGTCAATTTCAGAAAAATTGGTTTAACTCTCAATGATTTTCCAAATCAATTTGAAGAAAACCCCTTTTCGGGTGTGGCCCGAGACAATTTCGATAATATTTGGGTGGGACCGGGAGAAAAGTCTAGACTTTCGTCGAAAAACTCCCACTCGGGTCAAGACCCGTAAAACTTCAGCTCTAGGACCTAAGTAAAATTTGGAATAGCCCTGGACAACCATATGTCAAGACCCGGAGGTCAAGGCCCAATATGGTGGTCCGACCCAAAAAGACTCGGGTCATGCATAGGTCCGGCCCATGCACGGTTCGGCATGAGTCCGGGTGAATTGAGTTGTGCCTAGCACGATCTGGCCGAGACTAGACGCGTCTCGGTCGAGGCATTGGACGCGTCCTGGCTCTAGACTAGGACGCTAGCCAAGTCCTAGACGCGTCTGGCCTATGGTCGAGCCCTATGGGTGTCTCAAGTGAAGACCGAGACACCCTAGGCCGTCCCAGACGCGTCTGGCCCTTGACCGAAGCACCTAGGCCATCTCGGTCCAAGACCGAGATGCCTAGGATGCACCAGACGCGTCCCATCGCGTCTGGTGGAAGCTTCCACACGTCTCGGACTATGTCCGAGATGTGCTCGGGCTACCCGAGTTCCCAGACGCATCTAGTGAAGTCGCATGTGTAACCCGATGTAGGATCCGGTCGAAGTTAGCCGCGAATTACTTCGTAATTCGACGATCGTAGTTGGTTTCTAGCTAAGCATTACGACCCCTAAATCAACCGGACTTGATGATCTTCTTCATCAATTGTCCTATCCGACAAATTGCTCGCATTGCATTCTTGGTCGAAGGACATCTCTTTCAAGGACATCTCATTTGCAAAAGAATATCCTTTAGTTCAGAACACGAAACCATTTGAAGTTTGTCACAAAGGGAAACTGGTAATTGATCAGTTAAATCTTTATGGATGTATAGCATACTCATTGATTCCTTTCTCAAGAAAGAGAAAAATTGGACAAAATAGGAGAAAACTTATTTTTGCTAGTTATAGTGATGAATACTGAGGCTATCAACTTTTTAATCCTAAGACTAACAAGTTGATTGTTTCAAGAGATGTTGCATTAATTTAATGAAACAATAGCTTGGAGTTGGGGAAGTTCTTCTGAAGCACCAAATTTATTTGAAATCTTGGAGCCTTCAGCAAACGAGAGAAAAGAACCACAAGTTGTTTCAACCTCCACCACAAGTAGTTCAAACTTTACCATCTAGTCCAAACATAACCTCACAATCAAGTTCATCAAGTGTCATAAGCCTAAGTAGTCCAGGTTCATCAGAAAGAAAGACACGGTCATTAAATAAGTCGTGTGATGTAGTATTCTTCTCTTGTGATTCACAAACTTTTCAAGGAGCAACAAATTTGGTTGCAAGGAATTCTCACTGCTTTACTTCAAATTCAAAAACAACCAACTCTCTTTCATTGTGACAACATGTCAGCACATTGAGTTACTTCACCACTTCATTAAAGATTTGGTAGACAAAGAGGTAATAAAATTAAAGTTCATGAAAACGAATGATCAACCAACTGATTTCTCACGAAGTTATTCAATAGTGAGAAATTTGAGAAGTCCAAAAAGTTCTTAAAAATTACAATTGACGAGGGGTGTTGAAATAAATTAGTAATTTTATATAAAATAAATTACCTACATATTTAAGTAAAATGTTAATATCATAAGAGTTATGTTAAACTAAGTATGGGGCTTTAGATAGGGAGATCAATTTTTAGCAAAGGCAGTGTATTAGATAGGGAGAGCACTCTTTTTAGAATAGGGAGGGATAAATATTTTTTTTTTAATATTCCAAATTTATGCTTTGGTCCCTCCCATCAAACTATTTTGGACCAAAAGAGAGAGAAGAGAGTATCCTCATGTTTGACTAAAAACCTTCGAGAGAGAAGAGAGAATTATGTTCGACCTAAAACCTTCGATCAAATCAAAGAGAGAGAAGAGAGATAAACATCCTGAAAAGGAGAAAAGCCCTAAATCTGTTTGATTCTATCAAAAATAGAGATATAGAGATAGAAACCTAAACCCTAGATGACAAACACAACACTCATCTCCATAGAGAGTTTGTAATTCTTGTTATTGCTTGATTTCTCCATAGATTTTTAGGGTTTTAACACTAATTAAAGTAATTTTTGAAGATTTTAAGTATCAATATTGCAATGAAGAATAGAAACAAGGATGTAACTCGAAAAATATATAAGCGACATTTACATAAAAGAAATTTCGCTTTAATAAAAATTTATGAATACCAACTGAAAATTCTTAAAAAATTCGGCCAGAGCGGTTGAAAAAACGGACTTATTTCAGCCATCTCAGCCGAAATTTGTTACTATTTTCAGCAGGACTGGCCGAAATTTGTCATCTTTTTCAATCGACCCAACCGAAATTTGTCATCTTTTTCAGCCGTTACGACCGAAATTTGTTGTCTTTTTCTCCCAACCTTATCAAAATTTTTTTGTCTTTTTTAGTCGATCCAACCGAAAATTCTTTACGAAAAAAAACGACCTAAAACCCTAAAACGGTTGTTCAACCATAGAGAAAGACAAGAAAATGATATTTCTTTACCTGATACATATTATCTTCATTATAAATGTCTTTGTTTGAGTCGATAACTTCGTTTAAGTTGATGTCCTTGTTTAAGTCGATGGTTTCGTTTAAGTCAATGTCTACATTTAAGTCAAAGGAATCTTCTTTCTTGATGTAGGTTGCCCCTTCATTAACGGTGGTTTCTCGTCCATGAGATCTTGAGGCATCATTAAAAGCTCGAAACTAAGACTATAGTGATGGTAAACTTTCCAAGTTTTTTAATACTAATGATGATGTTGATAGTAGTGACGATATTAGGGTTTTGGTTGTTTATGTGAGAACAACTGCAAGTGAATAAAATATTAGATTTATTATTAATTTTTATCTAAGTCCTTATATTTTGGCACTATTTATTAAATGATCCTTATATCGCCCTCCTTATACTAATTTGGTAAAGGAATAGCAAATACATAAATTCACCTTTCTAACGGACTGCCTTTACTAAATAGTGTTCTTCTTATCCTATACCAAAAGTCGAAATCAAGAGTTGGGAGTTTATAAGTCTAAGAATCATAATTTATTGTAAGAGTTATGTCAATCATCTATACAAGTAGATGTCTTTATAACAAGAAGATATCAAGCAAAGAACAATAAATATAAATATATAAAATATAAGTTCAGCAATTATCATCTTATTCTTACAATCAGAAGCAGACCTATGTGAAGTCCAATCTAGGAAGTGGCCCAGGCTGGAAGTTATACTTGTCTTTTAAGGATAAAATAGAGACAGACCAATAGCTAGCTCAGTGGTTAGGACTCCTCCGTGGGCACTAGAGGCCAGGAGTTCAACTCCCATTGCCTACAAGCACTTTTATTTTATTTTTTTGCTATTCTTTGGGAAGTGTTAAAGACGTTCCCTGTAACTACGAAAGACGCCTCCATGAATTCAAAGTTTGTGAGGGAAAGAGGTGTCCTTAAAGTTTTTTGGGGCGTCTTTAAGACTACCCTTCTGGAAAACTACATCTCCTTTTTCCCTTGTAACATGAATAACTCACAAAAGGACTTCCAAAAAAGTAATATTTTTAGTCGTTTTTCTTTAATACATCGTATTTAAGTCCGCCCCGGCTAGTTAAAAATTCTGGTTCCGCCACTGCTTACAATTCTTCTAGTAAGAAAAGAAAACACCAACAATCCCACAATCCAGTTTCAACAAGGCGGGGGTAAGCTCGAGGTTGCACCTATAAGACGAGAGGATATTCGAAACAGAAAACATGATAATTTAATCTAAAAAATTAATTACAAATAAGTTTCTATAAGTAATGATATACTTATTAATAAATTAACACTCTTTAATTATTTTAGAAAGAGGGCGGCGTTTTTACTTGTATATAAAATATTTTAACATAATAGCCATTTTCTATAATTATCTTATGTATTTTTATCATTCTAGCTAATTTTTTGTACTTCAAGAAAAAACAACTAATCTTTTGTACTTTTTTTCATTTGTGGTTTATAACTAGTTATTCTAAAATCCATTCATTACCTTTATGAGAAAGAACAAAACAGAAAGAAATGTTAACATACAAATCAATTTGTACTGAAAATTATTGCAAACTTGAACAATTATGGAGAAATGATGAGAACAAACAAATATAAAAACAATTACAAACATTAAAAATACTAATAACCTCAAAGCCAATTGAGATTCTTATTCCAACTCTGTTCAGAGCTTCTCTCTAAAGACTCAACTGAAAGGATGGAGTAGTCTTCTTCTAGAGATGGCAAACAATAAGTCTCATCATAAAATATAGTTTCATCCCACTTTGGCCACCAAGAAAGTACATCACCATTATCTTCACAACTCAAAGTACTAAAATCCACTGCAAGATTAGGGCTTAAGGTTCTTTGTATAGAAGTACTCCAGTCATCTAATCCATTATTCATGAACATGTCTTGGTGGATCCTTTCGGTATCGTATATGACCTCAGTATCATCAAGTTCATATGATCTGTCGATTCGGGTTGTGTTGGTTCGAGTACTTTCAGTAATGGAAGTTGGTTGGGTACTAGTAGTAGTACTTTTTGCAGAAACCCTAATTTCATCATTAAATCCAATTCTTCTAGTTGATGTTGAATGCTTGGTGATATTAGTATCTGTGGGATTAGTTTTCTTTGGATTAAAACTAGTCGGTGAGTCGCCTTGACGATTCTGTTGATGAGGAAGTTTTCTTTTGCTTAGATGAGTATTCCAGTAATTCTTAACTTCATTGTCTGTTCGACCGGGGATTCTGCCTGCAATTAGTGACCACCTTCATTTAACATGAAACCATGATTAGTATTAGTACTTAAAACATCCAATATACATTCGCAAGTTTGTCTTAAAATCTGATGTGACATCTTCCTGATCACGAAATATATTGATCAAGTGTTCTTTTATTCCATGGTATACAAATTCAAAAGTACAAATAATTATGTTATCAATGCTATGGATGAGACTTTGAGTCCATCTCTAAGTGATGGTGGGATCTTATACTATATGAACATATATAATGGAAGGGTATGAGTACTAACCGGTTTCCGAGTAGTTTATGCATTCGGATGATGAGATCTTCTTCATCTTCTGAGATCTTTCCATGTTTGATGTTAGGTCTTAGATGATTCTTCCATCTCATCCTGCAACTTTTTGCTCCCCTCATCAACCCTGTTAAAGGAGAGAGAGATGATATGAGGAAAAACCAAGGAAAGATAGTAAATCTTAATATATGAGTGTATGAATATGTCCATACCAGATTTCTTGGAAACATCAGTCCATTTTCCTTCTCCATAGGTTTCTATATATTTTCTAAGAAGTAAATCCTCTTCTGGTTTCCATGCACCTCTCTTAATAATACTATCTTTCTTATTATTGGGTTCTTCATGATCTCTTGATTCTCTTCTCTCCATCACTCTCTCTCTCTCTCTCTTTCTAGAACTACTCTTACCCAAAAGAAATTGATGAAAGATTAGTTAGATGATGGAGGAATCAAGAGAGATCATTAAGTAGTACTAATGTGAATGTCAGAATGTGGCTTTTCCTCCCATTAACAATATATTATATTATACATTATAATATATTAATATGCACTAAAGTTTGTGTGAGCCCTTTTATGTTTTAGATATGCTTTCCCTTTTTTAATTTTTTTTTTTTTTTTTTTTTTTTTGTTGAGAGGCTTTCCCTTTTTTAATTAACTCTCAATTCATCTCTCCTTTTAGCTACCAAAAAGCAGGAATATATATGAAAATTTGAGGTGGATCTTATGATGATTTTCTTGGTCCAAGTGAATGAAAGACAGATACAAATTACACTGCATTTTATGAAAGTTAAGACAGATCTACCCACTTTCATCTCTGAGTAAAGTTACTTTCAAATTTGTTTATAATCTTGGGGCAAATTTCCTTTTCGCTTCCGATTCGTGACTAACTCGTTGTTTTGGTCCCTATAAGTGTCAATCTATTTGATTTGGCCTCGAGGACAAAAACATATTTAACTTTTTATGCAATACCCTTAGGACCCAAAATAAAATCAAACTTAAAACACTTATTTTCCATCTCCTCTCTCCGCCATTTCATCACGTCTCCTTCTCTCATGACCTCATCTTTCTTCTTTGGTAAAAGTTCGTCAGTCAATAACCTCCGAGTGGCGACCTACAATCCAAAAAAAACAAACAATTTATTTCTTCATTTTTCCTTCTCTTCTTCATCTTTCTTCTTCCTTCTTCTTCTTCTCTTATCTTCTCTTTCTGTGAGGGACTGAAAAGAAGTTAAAAGACTGGATCATTGACCGGAAGTTAGACCTTCACTCGTTAATACTTTATGGGCACCGACAACGTTCTTGGGCTTTAACCTGTCTGACAAGAAATGAAATACACGCGATAGTAAGATCTTTGGGACACCGGGATGGTGCCGACTAAAGGACTCTGACTGTTAAGTCAGTAAGCTTGTATGAAAAGTAATAAACACGTGGATGATATCCCTGGAATTTTACCATCAAGAGGATGGTCGGAGTGTGACGCGGGTCGTAGAGTGGTCGGAGTTCGATCTCTACGGGTGAAATTGACTAAGGATAAAAGCTTATCTGACCTTTAGAATCTCCAAGAATGAAGAATGAGCAGAATGGTTGCTTAAGTGTTTTCTTGAGAATATGACTGACCTACTGTAAAGTATGGCAACACTTATGAGGTCGTTAAGGATAAAGTGGAAGGTTTGCCTTAGCGAACGGTCCACCGCGTATGTGTGAGGGTAGCGAACAATCGTCTGTAACAGTGACAGTCGTCCCTTGGGAATGTGATACTCTGTAGGAGAGATGAAGTAGACAACCTCTATAAGAGAGATAAAGTAAGCAGTCTCTGTAGGAGTGATAAAGTAAGTTGTTTCTGAAGAGAGATAAAGTAAGCAGTCTCTGTAGGAGATATAAAGTAAGCAGTCTCTGTAGGAGAGATAAAGTAACTTGTAGGTTGCTTGCGGGGGAATTGGATTCGATGTATGAGAGAGAAGTATGTTTGCTTTGTTGTCAGAAAGAAAGTAAGACTATGTGAGTTATTAGCCGATTGTCAGATGTAGTGGTCGATAATTGGATGCTTGTATCCTTCTTTCCTTGGCCATCTTATAGTGTTTTGGGGTCGACTGTCACCTAGTGGTGAGTTGTGGTCTTTAATGTGGTAACGTACGGAGCTGTCATCTTTAAATATGGATAGCGTGACCCTCTATTCTCCATTTAACATATATATTGGTGATATCCAGATATATTGGTAATATCCTTGATTAGTTGTCATCTTGAATGACTAGTACGTAGTAACGTTTTCAACACATATATAGGAGAGGAAGTCTGTTTAGGAGGTGATGACCGACCTTTTTATCCAGCTTGGACTCTTTTTCAAAAGCGCGTGTGCATTTTTTCTGTTGCTTCGATTTCCCAAAGATGAATGGGTCGGACCCATTTGTCATTTAGTTCATGGGCTTGGTTGGCATGTAAGTTTGTTGATCGTGGATCTTTAAGGGCACTCTTGATAACGGATTTTGACCCATACACTCTCTCTTTCTCCTCTCACCGGCTAAAGAGAGGATTCCCCTTTGCCGACGCTTAGGCTTACCAGACCTTCGACTGGATCTGGAGTTCTAGATCTAGACGACAAGAGCTACTAAACCATATTCAAGGTTTGGATCGTCCCTTTGTTTATTCATCAATTTCCTCTATGCTCTTCCCCACCAATCTCCTTAATCAGTGAATCAAATTTCCTCTTACTTCTGATAGCATCTCAGCCCATGTGTGCATGTATTAAGAAACATATTGTGATTGAGGTATTCATTCTTTTGTTATATTACGTACGTACTCTTCTTTCCTTATAATTGTGTTGAAAAAATTATCCTCTCCTTGATGTTTTTTTTCGTTTTTATTATAAAACCTTAAAATATGTGTAATATAAGTGATAGAGGGCTTATATCTCTCATATTTTAGGAAGCGACTAGTTTTTTTGAAGGACGATTAGTTAATATAACACAAATGTGAATATAATTTTTTTTTTTTTGTGAATATAATTCTTCTTTGTACCACTAATTTGAATTTTTATTTTTTACGACTAATTATTCTCACATCTGAATCAGGGTCGGTCCTGGGCCTCGGCAACCCAGACGCCTGCCTAAGGCCCCAATTTCTACATCATCATATAAAGAGTATTATTAGGTATTTTTTGTTTATGCATACACATATCAAGTTTGTTTGGGTAGTAGAGTTTGTAGATTAGTTTGTTAGAGAACCAAGGTACTAACTACCTCCACATTTTTAGTTTCGCCACTCGATTGTAAGCAGTTTTAGGTTGGGTAACATATGAAAAATGTATTTTTATTTATTTACCCTCAATAGTAATTAGAAATAACCTCTATGTTAACTTCTCAAAATTAAGTTAAAGGGTTAGTATTGTCGTTTATATTTTTCCACCTAGAACAGGGGAAAAAGTCGTGGGATGGAGAGAGAGAGTTGCACGGATCTAAGAGCATCTCGAATGCAACACTCAATCTTAGAAACTCTGAGTGCCACCTAGGATTTTTAGACTTTTTTTTCTTAAAACTCATCTCCAATGCAACACTCTAATTGTCCAACTCATCAATATTTGATTTTCAACCAATAAAAATCGAGTCTTCTATATTTTCTAAAATAACTAATTATTTATTGACAAAAATAACTTTGCCACATAAGTAAATAAGATAAGTTTAGATTTTTCCATTAGAGACAAAAAAAAATTGAGGATCTCTATTAAGGCCACCTAGGAGTGAGAATCTCAATTGGAACTTGACACATAAGATGAATAGAGATTTTCATGAATTTTGCATTGGAGATGCTCTAATTTAGGAAATGGTGGATTGAGTTTCCCTATTAGGGATCAATTTTAGGTTGCTACCACTTAATCTTCATCTTCTCCTCCCTCTAACTTTGTTAATTTTTATTTCATAGATTCTCATTGTTTATCCTTCATCCCGTTCTATAGATTTTTCTGCCAAGAGATTCATTAATTTGTGCATTCTTCATCATGTTTCAAAGCTATGTCGAGTTCCATTGTATTATGAGAGAGAAAAAATCAGTTAAAAGACCAAGAGAGGAAAAAATAGAATGAGCAAGATTTTTGTAATTCTTTAATTTCATGCTCTCTCCTATCATTTCTCACTTCAGTGTTATGTAGATCTATGAGTTTCCTCTTAAGGATGTTATTAATGTTGTTCTCTTCGTATTTATGTTTCATGAAAATTAATTAACTATAATGTTAATTTGTTGCTTCTAATGTATGTAGATGTTTGGAAATGTTCATTAGGAGTTACAAACGAACTTATCTACCCACTTTTCTCTTTAGGGATAGTTTTTCTAACTCTCTAGTTTCGTGGACTAATCTCCTCACATTTAGGAGGCAGTCAAAACTATAATTCATAAATCTCATTCACTGAGCAAAGGTAAAATTTCAGTTGGAAGTAATTAACACTTCTCTTTCACAGTCTGTTTTTGTTAATTAATTTCTTTTTTTCTTTTTGCATGTACTTACAATCTCAAAGAAATCAGTCATTCACATAGAAGTTCTTATCTATTGTCATTGTCTCGTGAAGATATATAATTTGTTAATTTCTTAGAACGTTTTGGATGTAAATTTGAAGGACATTGATCAATTTGTTAGAACATTACTAGATATTGTCTAAAAACTTTTAAGTCCCTGCAATGCCAACTACTTTTCTTTTTTATCTTTTTTTTTTAGTTTTTTGTATGATTTCATTAAAAGAATTGTCCTAAATCATGAACAAATAACACATCAAAATGAGTTAGCTAGGAATGATGAGACTTAAAGAACAACAAATTTATTCAAGAAATAGAGAAAGAACCATCTCCATATTTTTCGTTATGTGTTGCTTTCATAGTAACGTTAATTCAATGTTTATTTTACATCTACGTAATTATTTTACTCTAATTACTAACTTTTTAGGTGTGTCTTCCTTTCATTAAGGATTACGGGTTACTATAATTTATTTTCTTTCGACCATAGTTTTTGTACTCATTTCTTTAATTTATTTTTTCTTATGTTTTTATTTAAAACAAGTGTCTGTGGTATTTTACTAGCATGGTCAATACTGCCGCCAAACACATTTATGGATAAATTAGGAGTTACTATAATCTATAATTATTGTAGCCAACATAAAAAATTATGGGTGTTTTGCTTATGCAAAAGAGAATTTTACAGAATCATATCTTAAATAGTTGAATAATCTTTTTTTTTTTTTGAATTGTTCAGCGTGTGCCCAGAACCCTTGACCTCTAAGGTGAAAGATTATCCCTCTTACCACTCCAACCAAGGGTTGTTGGCAATAGCTGATTAACCTTAGACTAGGCATTTCCCGCGCCCTGCGGGCGCGGTCAAACCCATCAGGCTTACGCCAGTCGTGGTCGAAAATTTCGTAGTACAAGCATAGTCGGTTCAAGCATTCACTCAGGGTGCACGTAACACGATGTCTACGTAAACCGTCGATTGCCGTCACGCTGAGTGATCGTACACCTGAACGTGCTAGCATCACATGATCAAAGAACATGCACCATAGTGCTAGCACGAGGTTGCGTTCCCAAGGATCTAGGTCTTCTTCGCCCTAATGGCATTGCTAGGTCGTCTTCTATCTAACAACTAAGATTTTAATATTTAATTTCTTTGGATATGTTTTGTATCCTTGCTCTTTGTCTTATTACGAGGGTTATCCCTTGTCCTACGGCACGAACAACATCAATCAAATTTGACGAAATTTTCTTTTGCTTCTTTTTTTCTTAAATTAGTTATTTTATTGAGAGAGAGGTTTCAATTTACTTTGTTTAACCCTTCTAATTTATTTTGTTTTCTTTTTTTCTTAAATTAGTTATTTTATTTCTAAGAAGGACACACTTTTATTAAAAGAGAGAGATTTCAATTTTTTTTTTTTTTTAACCTGTGCAATTTCTTTTGTCTCTTTTTTCTTAAATTAGTTATTTTATTTCTAAAAAGGGCACAGTTATTTTTTTAATAAGTTAATTTAGTTCTAAAAGCATCTCCAATGCAACACTCAATCTTAGAAACTTCGAGTGCCACTTAGGATTTTTAGAGTTTTTTCTTAAAAACCATCTCCAATGCAACACTCTATTTGGATCTCTAAGATGACGTGTCGAGGGTGGAAGACAGATATCTCAAGAGGACACTCTATTTCTAGAGTGTCCTCTTGAGATATCTCTAATTGTCCACCTCATCAATATTTGATTTTCAACCAATAGAAATCGAGTCTTTTATATTTTCTAAAATAACTAATTATTTATTTACAAAAATAACTATAACACATAAGTAAATAAGATAAGTTTCGAGTTTTGCATTGGAGACACCAAAAATTTGAGGATCTCTATTGACGTCAGAGCATCTCCAATGCAAAACTCAATCTTAGAAACTCGGAGTGCCACATAGGATTTTCTGAGTTTTTTTTAAAAAATCATCTCCAATGCAAAACTCAACTAAGATCTCAAAGACGATGTGTCGAGAGTGGAATAGAGATATCTCAAGAGGACACTCTGTTTTCAGAGTGTCCTCTTGAGATATCTCTAATTGTCCAACTCATCAATATTTAAATTTCAACCAATAGAAATCAAGTCTTCGTAAATTTCCAAAATAACTAATTATTTTTTACAAAAATAACCATGACACGTAAGTAAAATAAAAGAGTTTAGAGTGTTGCATTGGAGACATACAAGAATTGAGGATCTCTATTTTCGACACCTAGGAGTGAGAATCTCAATTGGAACTTGACAAATAGGACGAATAGAAATTTTTTTGAGTTTTGCATTGGAGATGCTCTCACCTAGGAGTGAGAATCTCAATTGGAACTTGACACATAGGATGAATAGAGATATTTTTGAGTTTTGCATTGGAGATGCTCTAAGAAGACTATATTCTGAATTTTGGAAAGAGTTTCTAGACATATCCTTTATAATAAAAAGATGTTTCTCCCTGTCAACATTTTTCCCTTCTATTTTATTATATAGATTCTTATTAAGTATTGTTATAAATTTTTGCAACAACAAAAAAGTATTGTTATAAATTTTTAGTAATAAATTTCGAATCTTCACATACTTAACAACAATTTCCTATAAAAAAAATGGTTCGTTTTTCCCAAAAAAACAAAAGTTATAGCTCCCGACCACCAATCCACCTGTTAGGTGAAACCTGAGCTAGACGCCTAGACCCATGAGTCCATGACTAATTGTAGCTCCACCAACATATTTGAATACTGACGTGAAAGTCCATGGACATGACTTAAACAAAATTTGTTTTAAGAAAAAAGCAAGATTTTGGAACACTCTCATGTTTCTGTAAAAAATTGATATGATTGTGACAACATATTTTCACTAAACAAAAATTAAAAGAAATGAGCATGTGCTAATTCATTGTTTTATTTTATTACTTGTATATTGAACAAATTAATAGATGGACACTCAATGATTATTGTAAAGCAAATGTGTTATGTCGGAGGGCCACTAGTGTTGTGTTTATTAACCACGTGTTCAAAATATATTTAGCATCTAACAAATAAAAATGCAAGGGTTAAATTGTGATAAAAAAAACAATTGTGATCGATGATCTATGGTATAATGAGGAAACCCTAGTTACAATTGTTATTATGTGATCAATCAAAAATACAATTGTTATTATGTGAGAAATAATAGAAAATTATGACAATAAAAAACAATCATCATACGGATAAAAGTGTTATTGTTACCGTATTATAGTACATTAACAACTATTAATGGTAATGAGAAAAATGTTCTTCGAAAATAGTAACATCTAACAGATAACAATGACTATGAAAAAAAATTATCGGTTGTATTAACAAAAGATTGAATCTAAAAATAATGCATGAAAAAAAGTTGAGGTTATCACAATTGTTTTTTATATCAACTAGTTCAACAAAAAAAAAACTAGTTTTGGGACAATTTCATCAAAAAAATAAAAAAACTAGTTTTGGAACACGGTGTGAAAGAGAAACGTTACCATTGTTAACATTTTAGTTTATTATTATAAATTCAAGTTTGGAATTAGATTATGATATATTCTCACCCATGAGTCAATTATGTTGAATTAAAAGATACCCTACCGGATACCTTTTAAATTTTGCCTTCTGGAGACTATACCATCTGTATGTTTATATGAATCACTTTTTTTTATTATTTTTTAATTTTTCCTTATAGATATAATAATATCCGTGTCTCGGATCATATGACCACATTTTGGATCCAAAGTTTTATTACGAATATATTGATCTGAACTCTCGAACATCCGCAAAAAGAAAAAAACCGAAAAAATAAATAGTGGTAGGCTCCCAAGCTTTCTTCCTGCTTTACAATATAGTGAGGTTTACATAGAGTGTTCTCACGGCATCATTGTCAAACAATTTTTCGCTTTTAATTTGATACATATATTAATCTACACTTTCAAAAAGAAATCATTTAAATTGTCAAAGAATTGTTAATTTAAAAATTTTCTGCTTTGCAGATAACTTTATATCTTGATTAGAAAAGAGGGAAATGGGTAATATTAAACAACATGCAAAATGATTTACATGTCGTCTAATTAATTATATATAGCCGTTACAAGTACAGTAAACCGCGGAAACAAAAAAAGAAAGTAAACCGCGGAAACAAAAAAAGAAAGATCTAGACGAACTTAATATCTAAGAGTTGGAATGGGTCCGGACGGACGAGAAATGGACACTAACTCAATCCGTCCGGGTGGAACGGGCACAAGTCCTAACTGTCCACTCGGACAAAACGGGCGGACATTTCAGATTTTTCTCCAATGAAGTGTCCGTCCTTGACCATTTTAATAGTCGGGCAAATCGGGTATCGGTCGGTCGGACACTAGTCACTAATGAACAAATAAAGAGATTTTTATTCGAAATTAAAACTGTTCAGTAGCTAAATACAACTTTCTAAACTCCCACTTTACAACGTCAAAAAGTAAATGAATAGAAATTAAAGGATAATCATTGAGATTTCTCATTCTCATGGATACGATCGGTTCTATTCTTCTTCTCATGGATTACGATCAATGTATTGTGGATCCTAGGTTACTGATGACACATTGAGATTTTAGAGGAGAGAGAGATTGGATAAGTAGAGAAACGAAGTCAAGATTAAGAAAAATGATTTCTATAGTTATATATTTTTACTCTTGAAATCTAACAGTTGTAGCTAACCCCACAAATCTAGAGACTTAAAATCAATCATATAGACGGGCGAGTATAACAAATGGACGAGTATGGACGCTCGGGCGGACTATATAAGCGGACGGACTCGGTCGGGTCACCGGTAAGGACCTATGCCCGCGTCCGTCCCCTTAAGCTCTTTCAGTTGGGTGGATACGGACTGATTCGGGCATCAGACGGTCACAGACCCTTCGGACTCGGACGGTTGTTGGCGGCTTTCGGGTTTCCGAGGCCAAAATCCCATCCCTACGTGGACAAAGATAAATTAGGAATTCTGACTTAATTACATGGCACACAACTGTAAAATTAAGGGTTAATTCTATTTTGGCCCCCTAAAGATGACCAACTCGTCAAAATGGCCCCCTGAAGATGACCAGCTTCCAATATAACCCCCTTTTGAGTTTTTCTGTTAGTGAATTTTAGTCAACTTTAATAGCTGACGAATTATCTCCTTGTATACCCCTCTTTTAAAAAAATCTACCATATTTGTCTTTTCTCCCTCTGTCGTCTGAGGAAAGTCGTCGGCGACGGCCGTCACCTCACCAACGACGGTCATCACCAGAAATAATATAAAATAAAAAACATTTTTTTCTTTTCCTTCTTCCTTTTCACTCTTTCTCTCTCTTCCTCTCTTCTCAAATTTTTGGGATTGGAATCTCATTGTGCTTCATTTATCCATAAGGCAACTTCATTTATCCAGAAGGCAACCTTACGAATTCTCCATCAAATCGATTAGAAATTTCTTGGTCTTCATCAGATCGGTGGCAACAAGATCGGAATCTAGTACATGCGGACATTTTGTGGGTCTTCATCAGATCGATGTGCTTTCGCTGTGTGTTATGCCTGGAAAAAAGAACGATGATGTAGATGAAAGGTCCAGGTGAATTTTGATTTCATTGTGCTTCATCAGATCGATGAGTCTTCATCAAGAATTTCATTGTGCTTCAACCTAAAATTTGACGATGAATTAACGAATTTCTATGTTTTAAAACGTCCAAGTGTTGAAGAATTTCATTGTTCAGCCATAGAGAAGAATAGTAACAACCAGATTAACCCACTTTCTCTGTTTGTCTCTTTAGATTTTTCATCCAATAAGTCCATAAGATTCTCTAGATTTTCTCTCTCTAGGTTTGCTCTTTATCTTTAAATCATGTACTCAAAATCCCTAATTTTATTATTTCGCATGTAGTTGTATCAAATTAGGGTTTTGATTTGTGATTGAAGCTTGAATCTGTAAAAAAAAGATAGGGTTTTTTGTTGTTGGAGCTGGGAGTTAATGATGATAACTTGAAGGCTTGTTTGTCAAAAAAAAAAAGGTTTTCTCTTTCTCTAGAATAATCATCAACTACATCAAGGGATCCTCAAGCACTTCTGGTGGCATCTGATTTACAACCTTGTTGATAATTTTGGGTTTCCTCACTACGATCAATCTTCACATCAAGAGAAGATACACACAGAGAGTGATGGAGAAGATAGAGAGAGAGATCTCCAAAATTTGAGAAAGATAGGAAGAGAGAGAAAGAGGGAAAAGGAAGATCAGAAAAAGAAAAAAAAAATGTTTTTATTTTATATTATTTCTGGCGACGACCGTTGTCGGCGAGGTGACGGTCGTCGACTGAGATATGGTAGATTTTTTTAAAAGAGGGGTATAAAAGGAAATAGTTCGTCAGCCGTTAAAGTTGACTAAAATTCACTAACGGAAAAACTCAAAAGGGGGCTATATTGGAAGCTGGTCATCTTTAGAGGCCATTTTGGCGAGTTGGTCATCTTTAGGGGGGCAAAATGGAATTAACCCTAAAATTAATCACCTATCATTGGCCGCTTATGTAGACCAATAAATGTATGCCACGTCTATATTCCATCAACTTTTTCTCATGCTCTCTCTGCAACAAACTCATTTCTCTCTTGACCTCATTCTTCCTTCCTAACGAATCATTAAAATTGTGGAAGGATCAGCTTTCTTTTTTTTTGGTTGTTGAAGAGAAGGATTGGCTAATATTAGTGCTCCATTGCTAATGAAGTAAGGTGCTCCAACTTTTGAAACAAAATCTTTGGACACCCAAGTTGAAGACCTAGAATTCAACAAAAAAAAAAAAGTTGAAGACCTAGACAATATTTTCTAGATTAAGAGATTATCTTTTGTTTTTGTAGAATTAGTTTCACATGTTCTTTGACTCCTTGCGTAACTGTGATATCATGTTAAATTTATCGTTACTTTACTCAAAACCAATCGACGATGAGTAGAAAAAAAAAACATATTTATATCTACGAGAATATCCTACGTCTATTCTTGAAATAAGAAAGACTTCACTCCACAAATTATCGAATGTATGATTCTAATATTTGTACCCATTTTGAGTTTCTATCCATTTCCTTGTATGTTTAGAGAATTTCTGGTAAATTCAGCTACTTCTGTAACAACAAATCCCTCATCGGTACTGTGGTTTTTATGCATTCTGTACAATTTCATTACTTGATATTACCCATAATGGGTTCGTAAACATTTCATGGCCTCAGAAGTTTTGGACCTGAATTCGACGCCATCCAAGATGTCGTTTCTTCAACGAGCAGATTAACTTCCTTTGAGATTCGTGCACGAAGGATATTCGAGTCAACGCCTAATGTGTTGCCAACTTCTCTACCTACTGTTTCCCATGGCGTTCCCACTGTTAGGTTTGCCAAAAGCTCGCTTCCTCGGTTTACAGCGTCTGCCATTGCTGGTGGAACATCTGGGAGAACCTGCAAGTTACACATTGTACGAGTTCAGTTGAGGCATTTAAATTATAATGAACTTTATGTATCTCTTCAACCACGCTTATAAGGTTAAAGAACTGTCTTCACTGTCTATAGTTCATTAATATTTCAGTAAAAGATAAAACAGCCGAACGGGGAAAATGATCTAAATAAAGACTAGGTGGCAAAAATGAGTTTTTCTTTAAAAGACTGAGTTCTTTCAGAGAAAGGCAAAATGAAAAAAGTAAGAGGCTGTCTTCGAGAATTTGCTGTTACTTTCCATTTTATCGACTGTTTTATAAGCACTGAATTCAAACAAGAACGTCAGTTCACCTGTTGCAATGGAAGTCCATGATCTCCAGGCAGTGAACGGATAGACATATCCAGTAGTGAACTTACAGCAGATTCTGAACTTAGAACTTGTGCAAGTGTTGGAGTGTCGTCTATGGTGTCATCTTTGAATTTTATTAGAAGATTTCTTGACACTCCATAATACGACTTTATCTGCAAAATTTGCAGGCATAGCCACGTTTAAATTTACTACCAACATTTAAATGAATAAAATATAAGAAGAGATTTTGTTCTTGCCCAAGAGTAATACAAATATACTTTTCATGAGTTCCAACTTAGGATCCATGAGTCCTACAAAGGTCATGAGTTGATTTTCCTAGGACCTTATCATCAACTCTCCTCACTTCCCCACTGTCCCTCTGCCCCCGCAATCTAATAACCCTAAATCCACTGGCCTCGACATGAATAATGAATAGATCTGTCCATCTATAACAAGTATATGTTCTAGACAAATCTGATGAAAAACTGCAACCTAACTTGGGTTTGGAGAGAGAATTATACTGTAGAATTTTTCTTTTTCTATTTTTTCGTGGACACCTGCCCAACGACCGAGTACCCGAAACCCAAGCTGCCCAAGTTTCTTGCTGGCAGCTACCCTAATAGCCAACCCACACGGCCCACTGATGTTAGAGCCCGTAGGTACCTGCCAGTTTCCAACCCTAAGTGTGGGCTACCGTTGGGAAGTATAATAAAAGCATAGACAAAACCAGGATTTCGATGAAATAGTCATTGAGGTTGCATACCAGTCGTCGAGTTTCTTCTGGTTTTGGGATGAAGTCCTCTCTGCCTTTCACTAAATCCATATATAAGGGAGGAAGTTGTTCAACTAGAGGTAGAACTTGCTTCAAAATTGGAGGACTAAGGTTCTGTAGCTGCTTCATAGCCATTTCTGCCTGAAATTTATTCATTATAAAAAGATTAATGACAGAAAGAAATTTCATTTGTTAATTCTTTATGTACTATGCAATATATCAACTGGTCACTCCATACATTAGCACTGGTGAGGTATGAACAACATACCACCGAACATCAAAACATAGCCACATGGCTCATGACAGTAAGATCAATTTATTTTTTATTTCGACCAAGCAGTTTTTAACCCTAAACTAATTAATTGAGAATGTTACATCACAACAACAAGCTCCTTTTGTTCATCACCATTTAGCACTCTCACAGCATTTAGTGATAAGTAGACGTACTGTCTCCCAACTGCAGTGGAGTTTAGTCTGAGAGGGCTAGAATTTGAATTTAGCGTTTGCTGTACTGCTGTAGAGAAGTAAGAGAATTTAGCCAGAGGGCTATCTTTGGCTTATTCAGGAAATTGAAAAAAAAAATCGCATAAATAACTAAAAGTGTATTCCATTTTGCACATTCACAAAGAAGTTCTAGGAGCAAGACTCCATTTATCAGAATAACAGAATGAATTGAGGGTGAGAGAGCCACTTATCAGAATGAGAGAATGAATTTAGGGATGAGAAAGCCACTTATCAGAATGAGAGAATGAATTGAGGGATGAGAAAGCCACTGTTCCTAGTTACTAGTACGTTGGCAACTGCTACCTGAGGCAATGTCACTAGCTCAGTCTAATTTGCTGTAACTCGTGGAAAAGATCTGTTCTGATCCATTAACATGTTTGTGACTTCTGTCCAGTTCACAGGGTCACGATTTATTCATGTGCAGGTGTTAGATGGAAAGTAACAAAGGTACTTCGAGGCTGAGCTAAACATAAATTTCAACCACGCTAGATATTTGTTACAAAAATTATTTCCAAGACCCTGGCTCGATCTGCCACAAGTATATCCACCATTTATTCACATGCCATCACCCAAATTCGAACTGCAATAATATGAGCATAATATGGCAGATACAACCAAACACAATGTTGGTACTCACCCCAATCCGGACAGTAGGAGATGATGTCAGCTGAGATAAAATGGGACCGAAGTTTTGCGCCATTGGAACCATAACAGGCGAGAATAAGGGAATAGCTAAGCTTGCTTCCTGTAGAATAAATAAGAACACCTTAATTTTGCTAATAACTCAAACTATTCACATAAAGAAGATGCTATTTAGCAAGAGGGTATTCATACATCCACCAGTTACATGGTTATCACTTATCACACTTTGCATAGTAAGAATGACCCAGTTACAAGACAGGTCATAAGAGGTGCTTAAGTTTAGGTTTTTCTCTACATAACTGAAGCAAAAGAAATTATGATGATCTATTAATATAAGTGGAAGTATTCAGTGATTATCATTAAGTCCCGAAAGTCTTTGGCTACCTTATTGTTAAATGACATTAATATGTTTCCACTTCTTTGAACAGCATACCTTGAACCTGGTAAGTCCAAATTAGAGAAGAGACCATTACACACTGAGTAATTTGATTTGACCAAGGAAAACCCATGAAAAGAATATGAAGTTTGTAATAGTAAAAGAACATACCAATCAGAAGGTGGATAACCGATCCCAAAGAATGGCCAACACCAAATGTAGGAAGGTCATTTACCTGTACAAAGATACTTAGTCTTATATCTTGAAAAATCATGAGAAGATTTACGCACAACTAACATTTAACTCACAGTATCTTGTAAAAGTCGAAGACATCTATCAAATTTGAACTGTACTTCATCCGCAATGTAGAAGTGATCAAATCCACTAGCATATGGTGTGGCGATTACTAAAATACCCCTAAAGCAGCAAAGGAGTTAGATCATTAGTTTAAGGACAATCTTTTCTCTCTCGCTCTGTTAGTACGCAACTCGCAGGGCCACATATGGAGATACTTGTTAGTCGTTACTCAGCTGATGAACGATCTACTTGTCAGTTTAAATAGAAATCTTAAGCCACTTTAGTTGTACATCAACTTTCTAAATAGTCAATATTGTCAAAGGATGATTTTTGGTAAATGATTTTTTTTTTTTTTTCAAAATTTCAATCCAAATTTCTCCATTTCAGTTCATTCTATTCCATTCGTAACATAGTTGATGCACAGGAAACTTTTTGAAATGTCCTGATTTTAGTAGAGTAGATCTCCCGAAAAATCGACATGTCAAACATGTTGTTCCACTTACTATAAGTAAATTTTGAATCTAACCTTGCAGTCCGTATAGTCCATTCCTGTAGACGTTCAATAGTCAAGACGTACATATCATATGTCAAGCTTCTCCTAAAAATGGCCACTGTTGACTCATTTGAGATAATATGGGAATCATCTGATTGGAGATTTATCAATTTCCATTTAATTATTTATAGGTTTATTATAGTCAATAAGTTGACAGAATATGGAGTGAAAGAAAATTGATCGAGTCGGTTTGGGCAATGTAAAACAAGCACTGACAACATCAGAAGTGAAAAAGCATCACCCTTTGCAAGTCGAATGTTCTATCAGAATGATATGTAGAAAGAAAATGACATGGGTAGAGGTAGCAAGGGAAAATCTTAAAATTCGTTACATGGTTCTTCTAAATCTATCTCATAAACTAAAGTTATGTCAAACTGAAAATACCACGATATTGCTGTTTTCTCATATTAGTTGGACTCCTAGTAATAATGAGAGGAAATATAAATGGGTATTGCATGTCCCTGTAATGGAGTTTTTATGTTGCCACATCAAACACCCATACTCGTACTCGGAATACGATACATATATGGGGTGCCTTACCTTAATATTATGTATATACATATATGTATTATGTATTGACAAAAGATGGTCATAAGAAACTACTTACTTCTCTGAAAGACGCTCCAGAAAAGAACGGTAGGTGAGCTGAGGGGCAGCACCAACGAAGACGCCACCAACGAAATGAACAACTGATGTTGGTTTTAAGTTCTTTGGCTTTAGCACCCATGCTCCCTGAGACGGAAAAAAAAATACACTTGAACTCACTTATACCCAAGATAGTCTAAACAGGTAAAATCAACTATATCAAGCTTCCAAAAGAACTAATAACTCAAAAACTACAAGACTAAACATCTAAAACCTTGTAATCAACAAGCTAAGAGATTTCAGTAAAGGGATAATGATTTTAGTCCAATTTCAGTTATAAGGATGGTAATTGTTTTCCCTGATGTCTTTATTGCAATACAAATTGAGGAAATTGGCTCGATGCCAATACCATGAATTCGAATCAACAGATGCATTTCGCAATTTGAGTTAATTAAAAAAACTTGCAGCGAAATTTTAGTTATTTTCCTGTAATCAAATCGAATTGTTCCTGAATAGCCTTGATTCCAAAGCAAATTTAGCAATAAAAATAGCAAAAAGACCTCAATTTCACTCCAATCTCCTGAAGCACTCCAACCATCTTGGGATTGCTTTGCAGTTTCTGTAATTAATCTGCAAGTAAAAGTACAATAAACCATCAATCTTTATCTTCTTCTTCTCTTTTGATTTCACTGGTTGAATGAATTAAAAGATAATCAGTTCAGATTTTTTCATTTTTAAGTGAAATTGATTCAGATTATCAATTAGGTTTTAACACTAAAAGTAGTTGATGATTGTGTATACAGCTTAGTCGAATTACTAATAGTAATTGAAATTACCTCTCAATCTCACTATAGATCTGAATACCGCGTGGCTTATCCGTAGCTGCTGCTTCATCGGAATTACTCAAGCACGAGATCTTCGTCTTCTTGTTGGTGATAGCAATAGAACGGAAAGATATAGAAGTCGTGTGGTGATGCTGAGGACGGCGGATATGGAGGTGGTGATGGAGATGATATCCAAATTGACGGTGAGAAGAAGGAGATCTTCGTGGCTGAGGTAACAGTTGCACACCGGAGACGCAGGTCGACATCTCTCTCTCTATCTACCAGAGACTTGTCTTCTTCCTGATTGTGGAAGTAGTTGAACTGGTGATGATTGAAAGTTTTTCGTGTTACCAGAACCAATTACTACTATTCAATATCAGCAGAATCAGATGGTACCGATTTCAACGGTTACGATTTAGTCATTCAGAGTTCTCACTTCTCACACAACCCTCTCTCTATCTCTCCCTTGATGTCACTGTACTACTATAGTCGAAACAGAAGGGGTCATCCAAGTGTGGCAATAAAGCTACTTTTGTCCCTCCCATTCCCATCAACCACCTCTAATCTCTCACGATCCGTCGGCTTGGATCTTGGGATCCAAAAGTCACAAGTGGGTGGAAACTCTAAAAAAAAATAATATGGGAAGTTTTTTTAGACCGCGATTTTGGAGAATAAAAAAAATTCTCCGGAGAATAAATTCTCGAGGGAATCCAAATGTTTTTGAAATTTCTCTGGGAAATAAATTTTTATGGGGAATACAGTATACATATTTTTGAAAGTTCTCCTCCATCTCATCTGTTCTCTCTGCCACTTCATCTTCTCGCCACCTCATCATTTTCTCCGGCGAAGGAGACCGGCGACCTTCGAACATTAAAAAAAATATATATATTTTCTCTCTCCTCTCTCTCTCTAAATTTTTTTTTCTTTTCTCTCTAGAACAGATCTAGAGAGAAGGTTTGTTCTCACGAATAGAGATTTTTTGGGCTTTTGGGGTTTCTCTTTGAAGCTCTTGAAGAAAACCAAACCTTTTATACTTCTTCTTCATTCGGTACGACCTCAACAAAATTCACTGTAGTAGACTATTTTTGTGAATTCGCAAGTTAACAAGAATTGGGGGCTTCTTATAAAACTTCTCAAATAATTTTTAGTTACTGCTTCCAGGAATACAATATTTTTCAGAATAAAAAATTTTAATCAAATTTTCTGAATACACATTTCTTTAAGAAACAAATTTTCTAAAATCTTTTGAAAATGTAAAAAAGATAAATTGTACTACTTTTAAATGAAGGTACAACAATTTTAAAAGAAAAATTCTTCTTTCTTCTTCCATCTTTATTCTTTTTCTCTTTTTTTCTCATCTACCTTTCATGTCCTCTATCTATTCCTAATAAATTTGTTTGATTCTCTTTTCAAACATACTCCATCATCTCTTTAGTTAGTCTTTTTATTCGGTAAACTCTCTCCACGCCATTTAGTTAAAATAAAGAGAGAGCATTAAAAGCATTTTAGAGAAAAGCATGTTAGAGAGAGAAATTTTCAAAAAAAAAATTAAAAATCATAATTATGGGACGTAGAAATCGAGCATCTTCGTCTCACAATCCTACCGCAAGAGACGTAACCTTCTTAAATCACCCTCCAAGGCCCAAGCACACTCCTACACAACTGTCCTTGTTGATGTGTCTATAAGGACAAAACAAATGGAGGGTATTGATGTTTCTTCTGGTTTGGTAATGTAGAGAACCGTTCCAAAAGGACATTGTTCTTGGAACCGAGGGTCTATCAATATTGATAAAATTCAACCAGTCATCTTATCAAATAGCCAACAAAACCCTGACGTTCACTTTTCATCCCTCATTTCACTTTGTTTCCTCTACGGCTCTACTTACTCAGCTGACCAACATACTATATCTTTAATTTTCTTCTCCCATCTCATCTTCTCCTCCATTCTTTAATCTTCTTCTCCATCGTTCTATAACAACCGACAAACTCCCAGAAAGTTACATCTTCAAGGTAAAATTGATGGTTTGAAAACAGTTACATCTTCAAGTTAAAATCGAGGGTTTGAAACAATAATATATTGTGTATTCTTCTTTTTTTGTGTTGATTTTTATGCTTCATATATGTGTCTTATTTTTTGCTTCATATATACCTGATTTATATGGTCATGAACTTTCTCAGTTTTTATTCTTCATATATTGCTTCATATATTTTCTGATTTTTATGCTCTCGTAAACTATCCCTCATTTCTGGTTTGATGTCTTTAAAGACGAGACGATCCTCGCACGAACGTTTCTCTGTAACGCCTCTAAGACCGACTTTGCGCCATTAAGTTCGTCCTTATCCATATATAAGGAAGTCAATTCTACAGAAAAAGGAAATCCAAATGCAAAAGGTTTCGGTTTAGCATTCCTTTGTCCTTCAACAGACATTGTAACTCGAGTTCTCTCTCCCAGCAGGATCATCGTCCTCCATTTGCATATCCGAATGATTCTCATTCTCACATTCAATAGGGAGCTATCGAGAACATCTTATCACTAATAACTTCTCTCTCCTAGAGGCATTTCATCCATGTCCACTTACAAACCAAACCACCCCGTGGAGTCGAGCCCCGACCACTGTACAAGTCAGACTAAGTTCTGACGATAATAATGTCTTCCCTTTAGTTATTTTGCTTAATCTCCATATAAAATCGTTAATTAGACCAACAAAGTCCCTTTAGTTGGCACCACTTCGGTGCCCCAATGTTTGTGATCCTTGACCTATCTCCTTGTTCGTGTATCTCTTCGCTGACGTCATAGGTGTCCGCAATATAAGATGCAATTAGAAAAATCGATTGTCAGCCCGACCTGTTGACTTCGACCGTTGAACCATTGACCTCGTTCATAGGCCCGTTGACTATCGATTCTTTGAACGTAAACACTTTGACCGTCTATAGTTTGGTGTGCATCGTGTGACAACTAACAACCGAATAGATCGTCGCGGTGGAAGAAAGTCTTACCACCACTCAAATGAATATCTCGACTCAGCTTGCTACTCTGACCGACTAGATATGCAAGAGCGGCGAAAGACCCAAACTTTTGAAAGAAGAAAGCGCCCAAATAAAAACTCAAAACAAGTTGATAAGGGACTAAGTTAAAAAATTTACAGTTATCGCTCCCGAGAGACCAACGATCTGAACTCTGGAAGATGCCTAACCTCCACATACCTCAAAGGCGGGAGGTTATTCGAGTCGATCAGTTCTTCTGCCCACCACAGATTGAGATACTCCTTTAGAACAAGCTATGGAAAAACGACTAGTATAAATGAGATCTTTGATCACCCAGAAAACTGAAGTCCCAACTCCATTCTTAAAAAGTCTCCCCCAGAGTTGATTCTCCGTTCGTTGGTGTCATTACATTTGTAGAAATGTCCAATACGTTTTCATTCTCCAACTTGAAGATGTACGATGGTACCTCAAATTTGGACGACCACATTGCTTCTTACAAACAACACGTGTTTAATGAACCCATTACGAGAGACCTCAGAGAAGCGTGTATGCAAAAAAACTTTAGATCCGGCCTAACTGACCAGCTTTGCAATGGTAACGAACAATAAAAAAACTTCATTGCCTTGCTCACTCAGCTCGTTGACACCTTGATCGGGCAGTTCGCGAGCAACAATAACAGTTATATATATCAAAATCGAGCAATGGAAAGATTGAATAAAAAAAAATCATGTATATCATCATTTCATTAAGTTTCTCTATCTAGAACAATAACGACTACATTGTATAAAAATTAACTCCATTTTTTCATTAAATGAATTCATTTATCCATTTATAGTAGTACGTAAACCATCTTCTAAAGGCTATTTTGATATATTGTTTCACAAAATTTGTTTCTCTCCTAATTGAAATGATTATATTCGTTTTTATAACTCTTTTTTTCTCTCGAAATACGGTGTTTTTCATAACACATTATGAACTATCATACTACCTAAATAGTTGTTCATTATATATTATTTCTCCGTATGCCATTTTTTCGTGCGTAGTGTAGAAAGATGGAGGGGTACTTTTGTTATTTCTACCATTTCGTCCGTCTACTTATTTTTTTTTTTACCGAGAGGGTATCTTCAACCCATTTCTGAACCTCTTTTTTTTTTGATGAGGAACCCCATTTCTGAACTTAAGGTGAGATTTTGGCCCAAGTTCTACTACAGTATACGTACTGTTAGTTGGTTGAAACAAAGACATTGAAGCTTGTGGGCTTTGTGGGCTTGTGGCTCCACTATTATCTTTGAAATTTTCTAACTCTTTCTTGGTGCTATTTTCTTTTATTATTTTTTTCAGCTTAACTTCTTTAACCAACGATATAATGTTAATATTATTGAGCCTAGATTCATTTACTTTTTTCCAAAGTTATAATAAGATCAGTAACATTAATAAATACAACGTTAAACTTAAACGGTTGATTAGGTTTTGTTCATTTATTGTGTTTATACTTTATCCGCATTTGGATAATTTTGTTCTCTAAATACGATGTTTTTTCTTTTCCGGAGGCAAGTAATATTTAATTAGTTATTTTCAAGGGTATAATTTGTTTTTTTTCAAGTGGTTTAAGTAGTGCAAATATGATTTTATTTTGGGACAGTGGCATAAGAAATATATTAATCATGATTGTCAATCGACGTAAATTTTGAATCCGCCATTAGTGGTATAACCGACTAATTTCTATAGTAAAGATGGTACACAAACCAAACCCTTGAAAATGATCAATTAAGATTTAAATAAAATGTTTGGACATTTGTTGATCTAACACTCAAATAAGAAAGATTTAATTTAAACATCTATTGCTCTATTATCTTAAACAAATCCATTTAACATCAAGTTTAAGACAAATTTTCAAACTTCTATATATCAAAAAAGGATGGAAACACCAATCCTTAGTATATCAGTTTTGAACTTATCACAAATCGTATGGTTTCGAACAGAAAGAAAAAGAAAAAAAAAATAGATATGCCTTCCTTAAAAATAAATTGTTCTAAGTAGATATTTGCTTATCCCTAATACTAATGTCAACCATGTGTATTGTCAAATGAATATATTTTAGTGTTACACATAGTTTTGGTGAATGTTTTTCGAACTCCATTTTCGTTACAAATCATGGAGTTTGTTCGAACAAAAGTGGATGAGAGAGAAAATGAACTCGACTAAGCAAAGAGGTAATGAAGGTTAAATTATATGCCATAATTTTGTGACGGCATTTATATCATTATTAATAAAGTATTATGTTTAGGTAGATTTTTTTGACGTAATGTATGTCAATTTACTCGATTGATTTTGGCATCAATCACTACTCACGTCATATATTTGGCTAAATTTTTTTTCCTTATTACTCGCGTCATATATTTTGGACCAAAAAACAATATTTCTTATTTGAAAGGAATGATATAGGTTGTCATTTTCACAGACTTAAATATAAAAGGTTACACTAGAATGACTGTGAACACTATTTCGAGAAAAGTTATACATATCCATATCCACATCCACATTCACTCAAAAAATCAATTTGTGTTTAAACTCACATGGTAAAGTTTTGTAGATTGATTAGCAAGATTATTTGCAGTAGCTTATTTCATTAACTTTCACGTCACTTCAAAGTAATTCTATATATTATAAAATATTTGGTCTCATACCGTGACAAGATCTTTATAAAACGAAAATGCTTGGTTTTGCCAAAGATATAGAAAGTACTACTTCTTTTAAAAGGAATAGAGCCAAACACAAATCTTAGTTGCTATTGTGACAAAATTGTTTTCCTGAAAAAATTAATCTCTTTGATTGTATATGGCATTCGTGTAGATCACACATTATTAAATCTCCTTTTTCTTAAATCTCCTTTTTTCTTTACTACAAATCTCTAAGATTTGAAGGTGTGATTTAGAGGATTCAACATTAGTAAATATCTGCAAAATCCATTTGTTAGATCATCTGCAATATCTATTTCATTAATTTGTACGCCACTTCAAAGTAAAGTAATTCTATGTATTATGAGATATTTGGTTTCATACGGTGACAAGATCTTCATAAAACAAAAAAAATGCTTAGTTCTGCCAAAAATGTAGAGATTTTTTTCAGAAAAGAATAGAACCCGTTTACAAATCTAATTAACTTACTAACTTTACCAAATTGTTTTCTGAAAAAAAGTTAACCTCTTTGATTACATACACTCTTTGAGATCACCCATTATTAAATCTCCCTTTTTTTTTTTACCACAAATCTCAAAGATTTGGTGTGATTTAGAGGATTCAACATTAGTAAATATATCAACTAAAAAACACACCAAATGATCTGATCACATAAAATGCCCTTTTGGTAAGAGATAACAGGGCGTATACTTAAAATCTCATAAACCCATAAACAGAATATTGATTGAGATAACCACATGCACCTATTCAGGAATTTCTTTAATTTCCATACACCCACTTATCAAAATGATAAGTACATTTACTTATCATACTATAAGTTGGACCGCTTATCATTACATTCGATAAGCTTATAATCTAGATCGCACTTCACTAATCCATCCATCTCTCTTTTTCTAATGTTGAGTTAAAATTAGAATCAGCTCAGGTGTACAGTAAGTCTTAGGTCAACTATCTTATCTAACGATGTAGAACGAAAGGTGTACGGTACTCTTTAAGGTTTATTCAAAGAAATCTGTGTCCGTTTTATTTTGCAGTGAAACTTCTGACTTCTAGGTCTTGGATTTTTAGAGAGAGAAAGTAGAGAGAGAGAAGGTCTTTATATAGAAAGATAGAAAAGATTGAATGACTTTCTATAAGAAAAAACATTTTAGACTGAATAAAAAGGGCTCGTCTTCTTAGATTTCTTCATTTTTCATTGTGTTTCTTCTCTTCCTAGCTTCTATTTATATAGATCTGTTTCAGATTCTTCTTCTTTGTCTAGTAAATCAACTAGTTCTTACAAAATCCTTCATTTTTCTGTTTGTTTTTCTTCGATTTGGTTTTGACTTTTCTAAAGAAAGACCTATATGTTCGATCGCTTTCTAAGGAAGTTCAGTTTTTCAAAATTGAAACCCTAATTCGACCAATTTAGAAGTTTGTCCTTTTTTTTTGCTCGAATTGCATCGATCTATTAGGGTTTTGATCTTTTAAGGCGGGTTAGGAGAATCTGAGAGGAGACTAAGATGTCTTCTCTTAGCAGAGAGCTCGTTTTTCTGATACTTCAGTTCCTGGACGAAGAGAAATTTAAGGAATCTGTTCACAAGTAAGTAAATTATTGTGTTATTTGTGTATAAATATGGTTACTTGATGATATTGAGTATTTGTTCTGGTTTATTTGTGTGTGTTTTTTGAAGATTGGAGCAAGAATCAGGGTTTTATTTCAACATGAAGTATTTTGAGGATATTGTTAATAATGGAGAATGGGATGAGGTTGAGAAGTATCTCTCTGGATTTACTAAGGTTGATGACAATAGATACTCCATGAAGATCTTCTTCGAGATCCGGAAACAGAAATATCTTGAAGCTTTGGACAAGTAAGTGTTTAATTTCTTCATTTCCTTTGTTTTAGGTTTTGTTTCTGTTCAGAAATGTGGTAATTTTTTTATATAATCAAGTTTGTTCCATTTTTGAAGACGAAAAATGAATTATTTGTGTTGTGATTTTAGGCATGATCGTCCGAAAGCTGTAGATATCTTAGTCAAGGACTTGAAAGTGTTCTCGGCTTTTAATGATGATCTTTTCAAGGAAATAACTCAGCTTTTGACTCTAGAGAACTTCAGGTATTCAAGAAATTTTTGTAAGTTTGGTTATTGAAGTAAATGTTTAATTGTCCGTACTAATATGCCGCATTTATGCTTTTTAATATTTCAGGGATAATGAGCAGCTATCGAAGTACGGAGACACAAAATCTGCCAGAGGCATAATGCTTATCGAGCTCAAGAAGCTGATTGAGGCGAATCCTCTGTTCAGGGATAAGCTTCAGTTTCCTACCTTGAGAAACTCGAGGTTACGAACTCTAATCAATCAGAGGTAACTCCGGTTGCATCACATTAATAATAATTTTAGCTCTGTTGTTGTCAATAAAAAGTAACATACTGTTATCATTACAATGTTATCAACCATATGGAAAAAAAGAGATTTTGATTTCGTAACTATAATAACAAGTACTGAACAATTTTAAGAAAATGCATAGATGCATCGGAGAAGATAAGAAAGAACTCTTTCGTCACGTGCTTCGAGTCCATCAAATCTTATATGTATCCGTTTTTAGAATCTTGCATTTTTTCCTTATAATTTTGTGCTTTACTTAAAGTGTTTATTTGTTATGTCTTTTAGTTTAAAGAAATCTTTACCTCTTATAAAACATATAAATGTTTTTTTATTCGTCGTACTTGATATTGGCTCGTAATTAGTGTTACAAGCATGTGGCATCTATCTAAGTTATGTTCCCAAATCCTTTCGGGGTTTCACTAATAAATGCAGCATATGAAAAAGAGGTACGTTTAGTTGTTGATGGATACTAGTAGTCTTCAGCCTCTTAATTTGAATTGCAGTTTAAATTGGCAACATCAACTTTGTAAAAATCCAAGGCCAAATCCTGACATCAAGACCCTCTTTGTGGACCATACATGTGGACAACCAAATGGTGCTCGAGCTCCATCCCCGGCCACCACCAGTCCGCTAATGGGTGGTATGCCAAAAGCAGCGGGGAGTTTCCCACCTCTGGGTGCACCACATGGAGTAAGTGAAATTCAACCACTCTACCAAATGGGAAAAAAATTAGACTAGTGGTCAAGAAAATTGAATTTGGTTTGGCTTGCAGACATTTCAGCCGGTCCAAGCTCCTCTACCGACACCAATTGCAGGGTGGATGAATCCCTCTGCTGTACCACACCCTGCAGTTTCTGCTGGGCCGATGGGCTTAGGTGCTCCAAGCAATGCAGGTACTCTTACTATACTGCTCATTATTTCCACCTCAAAGTAACCTTTGTTAATAGAATTTATGGATACTATACAAACTGATTTTCCTTGAGTCCTTCATTTACAATTTCATAAGATCTATTAGATATGAATCCGCTGGAACCACCATTTTCATGTTGTAATGTTGGGTGTTATTGATTAATCACAACAGCAGCTATTCTCAAGCGTCCAAGGACTCCTACAAACAACCCTGCCATGGATTATCAAACAGCAGATTCCGAACATGTTTTGAAGAGAACAAGGCCAATGGGAATGTCAGATGAGGTACTAAAAATGTTTAAGTGGAAGTTTGTTTTTCCCTTCCTTAATATTTGTTGTAAAATTATGCTTTCTTTTACAGCATTTGTTGCTTCACTTTAACTTGTTCTAATTTATGTTCTATGCAGGTCAATAATCTGCAAGTTAACATTTTACCAATTGCATATCCTGGCCCAAGTCATGCTCAGAGCTTATACTCATCTGATGAATTACCGAAAAATGTTGTTATGACTCTACATCAAGGCTCCACTATCAAGAGCATGGATTTTCATCCGGTGCAGCAGACAGTACTTCTCGGTAAGCTATTACATATTTTCATTTAGTTCTCTTTCTGCTTCGCTGTTGTGTCTTTGTGTAGGCTATAAGAGGAAGAATGTTGACTTCTATGTTTCTTCCTACGTAATGATTTGTGGCTTTGATATAGTCATTCATCTTTTCAAAAAAAAAAAAATCTACTGATGATTTGTGGCCTTGGATTTTCAGTTGGAACAGGTAATGGTGATATTGCAATATGGGAGTTAGGTAGCCGAGAGAAGCTTGCTCACAGGAATTTCAAGCTTTGGGACAGTGGGACATGCTCAGTGCCTTTGCAGGTATCTGTTTCATATTCTAAAAATCATGTTGTGTTGTTGGCTTGTTGTGTTTCTCTTAGTTACGAGTTTCCAAGATGACACTAATTTAGTTTTTGTTTGATATTTTGAATAGGCAGCTTTGTCCAAGGACCCTGCTATATCTGTTAACCGTGTAATGTGGAGTCCTGATGGTACTCTTCTAGGTAAGTTCGCTGTTTAAATACTGAGATAATGTCTACACATGTTGACTCGATTAATTTTCATTTTATATGTAAAAATTCTATTGTGGGATACTTTTTTAAGTATGAAACGCTTGATTAGTGTTTATGTTGCTACTTACAATTTTGTACGTCCCTATCTCAGGTGTTGCATATAGTAAACACATTGTGCATGTATATTCTTACCATGGTGGGGTTGAAGTACGACAACATTTGGAGGTTTGCGTCGTTCTATTTGGTGTTCCAACAGTATTATATTCTGTCTACTACTGAAAAGAATATGTGTCTATATGGAGAACCATGTCCTAGTATTTTGTGTTTTTCATCTTGAGGCATTTGTTAAATTTAATTTGTAATTGCAGATTGATGCTCATGTTGGTTCTGTTAATGATCTTGCTTTCTCTCACCCAAACAAACAACTGTGCATCATAACTTGTGGAGATGATAAGGCTATCAAGGTATAGTTGTCTGTTCCACCAATTATGATCAAATTTTTCCTTATAGAAGTCCCTTATTACAGGTTGTGAACCTAGGGCTCACATCAATCTTGAGTTTTTGTAGGTGTGGGATGCAGCAACTGGTACAAAACAGTACACTTTCGAAGGGCACGAAGCACCCGTTTTCTCTGTTTGTCCTCACTACAAGGAAAACATTCAGGTACCTATTTCTTGTTTGTCGAGTTTTTATTTGTTCCCAGTGGTTTGTTGAAGATCTTGGATGCTTAAGTTTCTTCTTCTCTCTCTTTCAGTTTATCTTTTCAACCGCTGTTGATGGGAAGATTAAGGCATGGTTGTATGATAATGTGGGGTCAAGAGTCGACTATGATGCACCAGGTCACTGTTGTACTACAATGTCATACAGTGCCGATGGCACAAGGTTTGCAAATTATTTCCTTCTGTTCTGTAATTTGATGGTATACAAAACTTTCTTTCAAGAATAATGAAAACGCTATTTGTTATATTGTGTGACACTCCATAAAAACACATCATCTTTCTTCCAGGTTATTCTCATGCGGAACTAGCAAAGAGGGCGAATCATATCTTGTCGAATGGAATGAAAGTGAAGGAGCTGTAAAGAGAACATATCAGGGATTCAGGAAGCGCTCTGTTGGAGTTGTCCAGTTTGATACCACTAAAAATCGATTCTTGGCTGTTGGGGACGAATTCGTGATCAAAATATGGGACATGGATAGTCCTAATATCCTGACAACCATCGAAGCAGATGGTGGATTACAGGTAATTTCCTCTTGATGATCTTGTAGCCCTGGCCACTCCTTTATTGACATGCCTGTTACTATATTCTGAACTTGCAATCAGTCAGTCGGGACAAATCACCGTAACCTACCATTCTTGAGAGAATGTTGATATGGTGGGTATAAGATAAATATATAACCGACCATAAGCTTTATTGTAATATATATATATATATATATATATATATAATTTAAGATAATACTGATATGTAAAAGTGTTGATTAGAGCCGTAAATTATAAAGTCTCGAATTCAAGGAAGTGCTCGCATTTATATCCACAGAAGTTGTTACATGGACAAAGGTTAACTTATCTTTTCTTTTAAATCCCCAGGCCTCCCCTCGTATCCGGTTCAACAAGGATGGTATGTTGTTGGCTGTTTCGTCAACTGATAATGCTATTAAAGTATTAGCAAATACAGATGGCCTTCGGCTGCTACATTCTGTTGAAGGTTCTAGAGGCGCTTCTGAGGCTGTTGGAAAGGTAAGTTGACTATTAAAAATGTTCGGCCCATTATCTGGAATTCTGGATATGAATAGTTAAGTGACTTTTCTTGCAGGGGCCAATGATTAACCCACTAGGAGTTCCCGGTGCAATATCCGGAACAAGTGTTGCACATTCAGATCGAGGTCCTCAGTTGGTAGCGCTCGGAGGATTTGTAAGTTGTTTAGATCTTTCACTTGCTGTACTAGTATGTCTCCTAGAAAAGTATGTCTTAATTCTAAGTTGATCTAATCTTTTTGGTGTTTTTCCATTTTAATTGACTTCAATTCTTTGCAGAGTGGAGAAAATCGAAGTATGGCAGATGTGAAACCCAGAATTACTGACGAGGCAGTAGAGAAACCGAAGATATGGAAGTTGACTGAAATCAACGAACCATCTCAATGCCGCTCCATTAGACTCCCTGATAATTTATTACCTATAAGGGTATGTTTTTACTATGTCTATACAACCGTAAGAGGTTTGGAAATATCTTAATAGAACAAGACTGAAGATAATTGTAGCCATTGAGTCCTCTCTCTTCTCAAATGTAGTAACTATGTTCTTGTTAAAAGTGCCAGTTTCAACAAGTTTGTTATTTTTCTGTTCTTGTTTCTGGTGTATATTCCTTAATTGAAGGAAGCAAGTGAATTAGTGAAAGGTTGAAACAGACATAATAACTCTGTCATTTTTATAGTTCCCAGAATGCTCAATGGCAGGGCTTAAGTCTTGTTTGTGGTCGGTTAGGAATGGACTAGGGAATGATCTCCACCATCTTGAATCCTAAGAGAACCCGTTAAAAGCATCAACTTGTCTATTAAGCGTATTATCTGTTCAAGGAATTATCCTAGTATGATAAATATGTTATTTTATCATTTGTGTTAAATTGTTTGTTTTGGTTGTTTCAGGTTTGTAGATTGATTTATACTAATTCGGGAATTGCTCTGTTAGCATTATCATCTAATGCAGTTCACAAGCTATGGAAATGGCAGAAGAACGACCGCAACGCGACCGGAAAGGTTTTCACTTTTCATTAACATATGATAGAAAACTTTCATTTCAATGAGTCTTCATTTTCTTGAGTTGAACTAATCAAATCTGCAACCTTGTATAGGCAACCACTAATGTGCAGCCTCAGTTATGGCAACCTTCAAGTGGAATATTAATGACCAATGAGATAAGTGATACAAAAGCGGAAGATGCTGTTCCTTGCTTTGCTCTTTCAAAGAACGATTCTTATGTTATGTCAGCATCAGGAGGCAAAATATCCCTCTTCAATATGATGACGTTCAAGGTAAAGTTGTGAAATATCGAGTCATGTATTTGTTTGTTTGTTTCTATTCTTTTGCTTTATTAATTGAATTTATATATTTATGATGCAGACAATGACAACGTTCATGCCCCCTCCTCCGACAGCAACTTTTCTTGCTTTCCATCCCCAGGACAACAATATTATTGCAATAGGAATGGAAGACTCATCGATCCAAATCTATAATGTCCGAGTTGATGAGGTCATGATCTAGTTGAGCTGCTTGTTAAATCTGTAATGTGAATTGGCAGATCATTCTTTGCAGAGAGATTTAATTCTTTTTCCGGTTCCTTTGCAGGTCAAAAGCAAACTTAAAGGTCATCAGAAGAGAGTAACAGGTCTTGCCTTCTCTAATGTATTGAATGTGCTTGTATCATCTGGTGCTGATGCTCAGGTAAGATTCTCTCTCTATCTCTCTCAATCAAATAAAAGTCCATTTTGTTGATCCAGCTACCTTGTTCTGAGATAATTAAGAAAGATAAACTCGAGCACTACTAGTATTAAAATGAACTAATGTACACCAGACCAGGTCGAAACTTAATTTGTTGATGATAACTCTTACAGTGGCTCTGTAATGGTTTTGTATTGTTTTTCAGCTCTGTGTGTGGAATACCGATGGATGGGAGAAGCAGGCTAGTAAATTCTTGCAGATCCCTACCGGACGTGTGTCAGCTCCCCTCGCGGAGACGCGTGTTCAATTTCATCAAGATCAGATACACTTTCTAGTAGTCCATGAAACACAAATCGCTATTTATGAAGCATCTAAATTAGAATGTCTGAAACAGGTAAGCTTAGTATAATTTATATTTGATGTTCTGTGTTCTTCCCTTGGTAGTACCACATATTAATCATAAGCCCGTGTCGAACTTAGGACTAGGCTCCACTTCACTCTATTTTCTCCCTTCAATTCTTTTCTTACATATGGAAGTTTGGAAAGTTAGTCAAAGAGCTCTAGAGCTGTCGTTTTTTCTTCAAATAAGAAATATAATCTCAAAGAATGATTTCCTCCTACTCTTTGTGGGTCTTTGTTAATATATTTTGTTTTCTTGACAACAGTGGGTTCCTCAAGAATCAGGTATTCCCATCACACATGCTACATATTCCTGTGATAGCCAGTCTATTTATGCAAGCTTTGGGGATGGAACTGTGAGTGTATTTACCTCAACCACACTCAGCTTGAGGTGTCGAATCAATCCAACAGCATATCTATCATCCAGTCCCAGGTAATTTCGGCAAACAAACCAATCTAAGGTTATGCCTGGATCTGACTCGTCTAAGGCCAACTTGTACTTGGGTTTTTCTTTAGGCAATGACCTCTTAATTCAGACATATATTATGACCGACTCAAATCCACTCAAAATCAACCTGAGTCAGCCATTCAGGCGAGTCAGGACTCGGGAGGTTTTATATAGAAATGAGCTTTCTAAAATCTGACTCGTCGACTCAGATCCCGAGCCATATCTCAGATCTAAGTTTGAAATAAACAATCATTACCTAAGCTTATGCATTTTCTCTCGAAGATCATTTCAATTTTGATATTCTTTTACAGCTCAAATAGCACAAGAGTTCATCCGCTTGTGATAGCCGCTCATCCATCTGAAGCTAATCAGTTTGCCCTGGGGCTAACTGATGGAGGTGTTGTCGTAGTTGAGCCTTCAGAGTCAGAATGGGGCACGGCCCCACCACCTGAAAATGGTGCTGGTCCAAGCATCACCTCCGGTCAAGGTGGTTCAGATCAATTGCAAAGGTGATGATTTTCCCTGCATCAATCCGCAACTTCTTCCGAAACCCATGACACAAACTTACATATTTAAATAGATCGAAATTAGGTGGTTCAGAGCAGAGCTCAGGCTGATGAAAGACTTGGGATAATCTGCCTTCGTACTTGGAAGGCTCGAATAGAAGGTAGATGTAAATGTAGAAGAAGAAGAGGAAATATATGGAGATAAGATGGTTAGGTTGTTAAATTAAATATCACTTTTACTGTGAATTGTGTAGGTTTGGCAGGGAAACAAGGGGATTAATTCTTTCTTTTCTTTTTAATGTTATTGTGTGTTAACTTCCTAGGGCATCAAATGTATTGGATAATTAATTTTTTCAGTTTCTTCAAGTTTTAAGATTATATGATTTCTAGCATTTCTTTCTGCATAATATAATACGCTTTTAGTGTTTGTGGTGCGGAGTTATAAGAGTAATTCGCCTGAGTTACTCCGTTGAAGGCTAAGTTTGAACAATCAGATGAGGTAGCTGAGTTTGTCCTACAAGTCTCCTTGTTGTGAATGGGTGAAATTCAAGAAAAGCTTGTGTGCATATAGACTTCTCGTAAAAGATGGCAGCTTACAGGTTGAATTCATGGGCAACTCGCCCAGTCCTGTCTTGTGAGAGGGTTGTTGGTTCTAACGACCCACTGTGGTATCTAACATTGGAGAAAGATATATGTTAGCACCAGGCCACCAGTTACAATTGGCTTCGCACTTCTGTCGGAACCAACTTTTCTTGCCTTCAGAAGTGTTAACGAAATTTGATAAGCCTGCTTAAAACAGTTGTTGGAACAAGATGCAAATTGTCTGGACTAGGTTGAATTTGTGGTAGAGATAAAGTTTGTCCTGGGTATAGTTCCAAAAGCTAGCAGGTCTTCCAAGGGGGGGGGGGGGGGGGGGAATCTCCTCCCACTTCCAATTCCTAAGGATTTTTCTTTTCACTAACCCACCACTTAAAACGTTCTATTTTGATGAAAGACCTAGAAATCAAATGATTATCTTCTTCCATGAATATATTCAAATCATTGAAGCTTTTTATTGATGTTTTAACAGTAAAAATCATGTGAGAGGGAGAAACTTCACATTCTTATTTTGATCTAAATAAAACCATAAGGACTGTAGAATTATCCACTAAAAAAGTATGGAAACATCCTATGAGTCTTCTTTTTGAGTTTTTTTTCAATAAAAGTGGTGTTATTCTCGAAAAACAACAAAAATTCATAAAAGCAATCTATCAGAGGTACCCGTTCGACAAATTACATTAGAGGTCGACAAGAAGCTACCGATATGTAATGAAACATATCGGTGTTGTCTTATCGACAAAAACTTATCAAAATTTTCTATAAATATTGTTGTTCTCTGTTATCTGTCGGTAAAACTATACCGATGCCTTATGTTACTCGTCGGTTTCATCTTCCTTATAGTTTAAGTATAGCAACAGTTTTCTTGTTAACGAAAGAAGATTATTAAAATTCTCTTCGGATGTTCCTCTTTGCTATATGTTGGTATGATCGGACTGATTCTTTATGTTACACATTGATTTCATCTGTCTGATAGTTTCAGTATAGAATCTTACCAATGGAAACTGGTGAAAGCATTTGACAACATATGTGTGTACAGAAAAAGTGAATGTGCTAGGGTTAAAATAGGTTGAAGTGTAAATGTGAATAACAATGAGGATAACGGGCAAAAATAAGTATAACATTTCCCTTTGGAGAACCTAAATTCAATTAGAAAAATAACAACAATTCTGAAAGCACCTCATTTTCCTAATACCCACTAAACACTTAAAATTTAACTTCACATAGCAATCCACCACCTTTTGGTGCAGTGGTTGGACACTCCCTTCTTAAGCCTATAAGGTCACAAGATCAGGCCTTAGTGTGAACAGTTTATCACAAAGATTTATCCTACTTAATTTAGGCAATAAGTAAAACAAATCTAGGAATAGATGGACACATGCCCCCTAGAACATACCTTAAGGGTCTTTATATGACCTTTAGGGTCCAAGATGCCTTAATATGATAATTATAATACTAATCCAGATTCACGATGTATTACATATTAAGTTCGTGCAAGTGACATTCAAATGTTTTCGCGACCAATCTCAAGTAACATAATAAATTGATAAGTCTGTGAGGTAGACACATTTTTCTTTTTTGAGTAAAACCAGAATCACATTGATAAGTAGAAATCAATCCACAACATTACATGGTTTGAGAATTTTAATTCTTCTGAGAACTACATGAGAGTTACATAAGTAAAGTTCTACACAGAACTTTCAGACGTAAAGTGCCTCGTGAAGGGAAAAAATAACAAGACAAAGACTAAATGAAAAGCCCCTAAATGTCGTAAAATGAAAAGATCATCAAGATCGAGAATAAAAAGACCCTAAAGGTCATAAAATTTATTGTATCAGAACATAAATTGCTTCCAAACAAGAGAACCACTGCTGCCATCATCGGAAAATCGCCACCACCACTGAAAGACCGCCGCCACTGCGAGGAAACCACCGTCACTATCAGGAACCCACCATGACCAAACCACAAAACCACCACCATCTCATACCACAAAACATACCACCACCATCACCCTGGAATAACCACCAGAAAACCTCCAAACCACGAAAACATGCCACCACCATCACTTTCGTTCAAACCACACCACCACTATACACAACAAATCAAACCACCACCATCACTTCCGTACAAACCACCGCCACCACCATACAACACAAATTAGACCACCATCATTATCGTTCAAACCACCGCCACTACCGTACATCAAAAATCAAACCACCACCATACACCACGACCACCACCACAATAGAACACAACGACTACCATAACAGCAACAACCGCGACTACCACTACAACATAAATTGGATGTGTGAAATTCTAGAAACTTTTATGGAGGGATATCAAACTTTTATTAGAAAGGAAAAAGGGTTCTGGTAAAGGGATGCCCCTTCGCCGGAGAAGAAACGAAAATCTCTCAAAATTTTCTCAAAAAACGGTTATAGAGAGAGAGAAATTTAGGAAGTTATCTATTTGAATTTCATGGATAGTTGACCCCATAATACACGCATTTTTCAATGATGATAGAGGACTCCCTCGGAGATACTCCCAAGTGTAATCCCCCTTACAGTGACAAGACCATTTTGGTCTTTTCATAATTTTTGTCAGAGTTAAAGACCGAAGTGGCCTTGTCCTGTGATCCGAGAGTACATTTGGGAGTATCTCTAGGAGTCCCCAATTCATTTTCCTTTTCCTTTAAAGTTGAACTTTGAAGGTTAAAAATGGCACCAGTATTGGGCCTTTGCTACTACAAGGGCCACGTCAGGAATCTGATGCGGAGCCTCATTATTGGTCTAAATTTCCACTTCACAGGTGCCACATCATTTGGTCTAGGGTTTTGTCACTTCCTCGAGCATTAACAAAAAAACTCCGAGATCCGACAGTACATCTGGAGAAGTGACGAAACTGGTGGTAAAAAGAAAGCAGAAATGATATAAGAGGCGAAAGTTGGAAACATACCGTAGACCTACGCTTATACGGCATTGCCACGTAGCCTCTTATCCTCGTTAGCCTCTGATTTCAAATATTTTGTGTTTGGCCCAGGGAAACACCGTGTTTCTATTCCAGTCCCTACGTTTATTTCTGATCTAGACCGTTAAATTAGATTAACGATCCAGATCAAAACACACATCCAAACCTCTAAAACCAGATTGAAGCCTTTCTCTCTCTATCACTCCCAAACCGAGAGCTTCTTCCCCAAAATATCAATCTCTCTTTCTCCATTTTTGTATAAACTCGATCTCAAATCGAATTAGGGTTTGTGACTCTAGGTTTTTGGGTGAAGAAGAAGAAGAAGAAAAGATTAATGGAGAAAAAGAACAAAATGGGATGGATCGGAGAGACCGTAGACTCCATTAAATCTCTTCAATTCCGACAAGTTCTTACTCAAGCCGTTAGTCTCGGTTCGTCCTAAACCCTAACTCTAGCTTTTGTATCTTGATTGCTTCTTAGATCTATCTTTGATATCATTATGGGGGTTTCGATTCAAGTAGATATCTTTGTGTCTGTAATACTCAAAAGGGAATTGTTTCCTTGTTAATTTTGATTTTTTTGTAGTTGGACATGCAAAATTTCATCCTTGATCTGAATTTGGTTCTGTATTATTTGATTTTGATTGGGGGGGTTAATGGGTTTTATGTAGATCTGAATTTGGTTTTGTTTTAGGTATGATTGTTACATCAGCTTTAATAATATGGAAGGGATTGATGTGTTTTACTGGAAGTGAGTCGCCTGTTGTTGTTGTGTTATCTGGAAGTATGGAACCTGGCTTCAAGAGGGTGAGTTGAATCATCTATCTAGTTTTATTGAAATTCAATCTCATGACTTCTACTTTTTTTTATCTGATTTTAGTTTGTTTATTAACATGTCAATTTATAATGCAAGTTTTTTTTCTTTGGAATATTTCCGAGTTGTTGACCTACAATTGGAAAGATATAATGGTTGTGGACTTTTTGGTGGGTATGAGCCTAGGGGGATAAACGTTTGAATCTTCTATTGAACACTTTTGAGCTTAGCTAGTTAATTAATATCTAACGTTGCAAGCGAATCAATAAAAACTCCCAACCAAGACCAACACATAGCCACATAGAAAGATAGTTTCGGACCTGGTTTGAACAGCTACATAGAGAGATTAGATTGTCAACAGCCTGAGCTTTGTGCAGCAATGATCTCGTTACATCTAGACTTTAGAGAAACCAGAAAGTTTCTATAACTCTTAGCTCGATGTGTTCGTTGCTTACCTGTTCGTGAATGAAATTGCGAAAAACCTCATATCACTTAGAAAGCGGGTTGGTGAGAAAGGGGTGTGGAGGATTACAGAATTTTCAGTTAGGTAAGTGGTAATGCTGATGACCCTGAAGGGTTTCTTTGTCATGACAGAACGATTTACCCCTCCTTGGGTGGCATAAATCTGTTCATATTAGTAGTCTGTTGAGTAAACTTGCATCGATGTCATGCACCTTCTTAGTCCTTAGACCCTAGATTCCTAGACAGCCACGCCTAGCTAATTTGGAGTATTATATCATCATCAGAAGCATGCTCTTGAGAAGTTGGAACACTGTGTCAGAATCCCAAATTTTTAGTTAGATTTCTCTCTACTAGTCTGATTTTACTTCGGGAGAATGGGAGATTATGTTAGGAGGCATTGCAACGTGAAATGTTGCCCATCTAATTGATTTTACTACTCATCATGGTCATTTCGTATTGATTCTTCTTCTTTAGTAAAACATTTTGCTGACAGGATTGAGGCAGTATATTACTATGGTCATCATGTTTCATCTCCAACTCAGCTCCACCGTCTTCATTTTCTCTTTTCTCGGGGGGGGGGGGGGGGGGGGGTAGTAGTTGAGTACTTTTATTCATAACTTTTAGCAGGTAGTGTGTGTAGAGGTATCGAAGCTACTATTGCATCATTTCTTTTGTATCTCCTATTGTTGTCATCTTTCTCAACAAAATAACGTATGAACAAATTATGGTCGTGCAGGGTGATATATTGTTTTTACACATGAGCAAGGATCCAATTCGAGCAGGGGAAATCGTTGTGTTTAATGTTGATGTAAGTATATATTACTCCTGACATATGTTATAAAATAATGTCTCATCTCACGGATTCTGCTATTCCAAGATAGTTGCTTATTATTTTAGTTTTGACTTTTGATCACTATTTGTTTGTTAACTACAAAACATATTTCCGATATTATTTTCCTTTGATTCTTTAATTGACACATTGGATATTTCACTTGGTTGTTAGAGAAGTCTCTAATTATAGTTATTTTGTTTACAGTTGCACTTGTGTTACTTGGATTACTAAAAAATAGGGGAAAAAAATGTTGTCATGTGACAAATGTTGGAATTATATCATTACTTTTAACTCCCCCACCTTCGTAGCAACATAGATTATGCACTAGTATAACATGCTCATTGGCCTATATGTGAAGATGATTCATGGACTAGGCTTTGGTGAAGTTGGTTTTCTCTGCCATAAGAACAAAGGTTCAACTCTTTTAAGACTTCTAACCTGTTTGGTATTTAATTTGAATATTAGACCAAGTTTATTTCAATTTAAGAGCTCAAATACAACCAACTCCGAAAGTCTGCTGCTTAAAGTTACCCCTCTTATTATTTTAGCTATCATTTCAATGTGTTGCTGAGTTTTGTGAATGACACCTTTGTCATTCTCTCTACATGTCCCTTTTTTTTCTCTTATTCCTCATCACTGCACAGTTGATTTCTTTCAGTTATTTTACTTTCAGGTTCCTCTCTGTATTTTGTTATGAAGTTTGTAGTGTTATAACTTGTTTCCTAATATTGTAGAGGTTTAGATTTTTTTTCTGGCTGGGTTTCTTCTTGCTGATATGTTTACCCCTCATTTGTTTCAGGGCCGTGAAATACCAATCGTGCATCGTGTGATTAAGGTTATCATCTTTTCCACACCTTTCCCTTTATGTCACTTCGCTTATGGTATAAAACCGCAAACAACACAATTTATTTTTGTTAATTTTCTAACTTTTTTGATAAGTCAGGCTACACAATTTTTCTATACTTGCTGTCAGTAACAAATATGGGCAGTACCCAGATATCTAAAATAAATTTAAATTAATTTTTCATTGCTAGTCGACTTGAGCTCTCCAATGCTGGAATTGTTCGTTTGTCACTGAATTAAGTAAACTATAAATTCTTAACGGGGCAAACCAGTAGTTCAGCAGATACAAAACTGCAAAGCAGAAAAATCTTCTGCGATCTGTTTTGGGCAGTTTGGCTTACCCGATTGAAGTAGTAATTTTACAATTCCTGGTGATTGACATATTCTAATTGAATTTATCTTTACAAGAAATTTGGAATTTGAATTACTAATGAAGGGTTTACGTAGCAAGAAATGTCTTACCGTTGTTGATAGCAGTTCCAGCCATTGCCAGATGCTTAGGGAAAAGATGACTCAACCAGTAGAAACACCCCAACGTTGTGATCCACTCGAAAATAGGTTCATGTCTAGATGGCATTTTTGGCATTTTGCTAACTAACTGTAACGATGTCACATTCACCTTCAATTTTGTATGTTCACGTTAGTGTTGTCTACGTGTACGCTTAGTTCTATTTACTGTCTTGCATTATTTCATAACGTTTTCAGTGTATTACTTGCAAAAGAATAAAACAAAATGAATATATTAGTACTGGAAGCATTGACTGATTTTTTGTTTCTGATATTAGGTTCATGAAAGGAAAGATACTGGAGAAGTTGATGTCCTTACGAAAGGTATTTTTTATAAAATGAATTCATATGGAGTTTATGTTGGTCCCATAATTTTGTCAGGATAACTTATACTGGTGTCATTACTCGTTATCTGTTTAATAATTTGTCTCTCAATTCGAGCATAAATGTTTTCTCTTGAACATTCCTTGTTTTCACGTGGTCCACTTTTTTCTTTTTTACGACACATCATTTATGTGTGCCTTTCTGGTAAAAAAACTAATACCTTCAGAAATTGCTTATTTTTGTTTCAGGGGATAACAACTTTGGGGACGATAGACCTTTATATGCTCATGGTCAGCTTTGGCTTCATCGCCACCATATTATGGGGAGAGCTGTTGGGTGAGAACCCTAAGAAATTATTTTCTTTTATGTAGTTGGTATAGTTGTATGTAATGTCATGACTGGCACTAACTATTATTGCTGTGCAGATTCTTACCATATGTTGGCTGGGTAACCATTATCATGACCGAGAAACCGATCATCAAGGTATATCTTATACTTTGGTACAATCGTCAAATAATAATGATGATGTTCAGAAATTAATATGGTGTTTTTCTTCTCCTTCCCCTTCTCATTGTTTGAGTGTGACTCGTCTGGCTCAAATTGGCCAATGATCTGTCTCATTAGGTTTTTTAGCTTACCCCCTCAACACTAATCAGTAATTGAGTTTACCCCCTTCAGTAATTGGTGATTGAACTTACCCCCTTGAATTTAGAATTTTTGTCAAAACTACTAAGTGACATGTTTGGTATGTGATAATAAAATCATAAATTAAATAATGTACAAAAAAAATCAATCTTTAATAATCATATTTCCGACCAAATCAAGCAAAATAACTACTAGGAATCATATTGAAGAATAATTGCTCTTGATAGTGACAATTATTTCACGTACGCCAACCACAACCTTTGTGTTTTTGTCAATTACCCATAATTGAGGGGGGTAAACTCAATTACCAATTAGTGACGATGGGGTAAGCTCAAAAAATCCGTCCAAATAAGTCATTTAAATGAGTTAGACGTCTGAAGTCAGACAAAAACAAACATCCTGAAATATGACTTGAATCAAGTCAGACTCGGAGTCAGATTTCAGATCTGATTTAGAAAAAAACAAACATTATGTAAGATTTTCTGTACGTTTCATTGATACTAACCCTGATCACAAGTAGCTTGTTGGTCGACATATTATGAATTTTCCACATTGATCAACCGAAGCTTTAAATGTATATCATAACGAGACTTTTTTATTCTCGGGTAGTTCTTCAACATGTATGCATCTTTTTAACTTGTGGATACATGCTTTTCGTGCAGTACATACTTATCGGTGCATTGGGGTTGCTAGTCGTTACAGCAAAGGACTAATGAGCAGCAGAATCTTGTGCCGCCTCCAGTAGGGACTTCATGGCCCACTTCTTTTTACGGCTTTTCCATCTTGTATGTTGGCTGAAATATGTTAACCTTGAAAGAGTAGACTTGTAGAAGAAGTTCTAACATATTAAGAAGATAAAATTTAAACCAGCTTATCATAGTAAGAGTTGATTTACTTTTTAGACATGTCCATCGATATTTCATTGTTTCTATGCTTTTTCCATTTTAGATTACTGGGTTGAGTTTCTTGTCTAGAGTAGGGGTTTTACTCTGCTGGCCGGAGGCAAAATACCTAGGAAGATGGAGAACAAGATGGAGGGAACCGTCGTTAGTGGTGCCAAACGGGCGAGTTGTTCGCACTTGGGGGTCAAACGGAAATTAACCCTACGAAATGTAATTTTGTATTCATATGTTAAAGGAGTTATCAGAACAGGAATATGAATTCTAGATCCCTATGCAATAAACTGTAATGCCCAACCACGAGCATTTCGAATTTGAATTTCGAGCACCACTTTCTTGTGTATGCTATACTGTTCATAGTTTAGATTCACATTCCATTTCCATAGTTAACAAAATTGTTGATCTAAATGAGAACAAGCTGACTTGTTTAACAAAAAACCAGGCTCATTTCGAATGCCATGGTCTGAAATTATAATTGGTAACTCCCAAAAGAATAGGCAAATGATTTATCCGTACCGGTCTCATTCTTAACCAAACTAAACAAGAAAGTAACATATTCAAATCAAATTCGACCCAGAGTTTTGTATTGTTCATAGTTTAAATCCATTATCCATTTCTATTATCGTCAAAACTACTGCTCTTACCAAGAACAAGTCTACTTTCTGAAAAGAAAAAAACAAAATCAAAAACTTGGAATCTGAGGTAGGCATGAAACGATAGGAAAAGTATCGTTAGATATTCCAAAAGCACTGAAACAAGAAGAAAAAACCTTCTCCACTTGATTTCCTGATCGAATATTGATATGATTCATGGTTATATGTTTGCAAGGTTTAGTATCACTGCATCTCAAATGAATGGCTTGATCATTCTCACAAGTTCCATGAAATCTACTGTAACTTACATGACTAACTTCAACAGCAGATGTCTGATTCATAAAATAACACCATTAAATTTGAATTAGTCCACTAATAATAATTAGTTAGTAGTTTGATTATAATGCATGAAAAATATATAGTGATAGAGTTCTTACTTGATTCTTGCAGTTATTTTTTCCATTACAGTAGAATTGGTCAATGATTATTGAATTTCTTACTTGTTCAAGTGTTATTTCATCAAATGATATATTTCTTGCATATCCAGACCCACCCTGAAAATCAACCAAGACAAGGTACAAATACATGTAAATCAACATGAACATTCTTTTATCTTAGTTGTTTCTCTTTGATAGTTTTTTGGTACTACTCTCTCAGCTGGGTTATATGGTTAGACAAGATTTAGAAGAGAAGGTTTGACATCAATCTCTCAACCCGACCGGAAGAGTGGCTGGGCAGAAGGTCATTTTCCAACCGGTAAAATGTAGGAGGCTAATAAACAGGCCCCCCGTCACATTCGAGAGATAAACGAGAGATTAGTTACCTGCCATGTTTTGATTCTAGCTCCATTTGTAGATCGAGTGAATTTACAATTGTGCACAAATATATTTTCCACCTTCTCATGAGCTCCATTTGCTCCTAAGCTTCCAACACTACATTTTTGTATAATAAGAATTCCAACCACCGTTATTTGGCGGTGCTTTTGGAAGAAGAAAATGCAAGAGTTTTCAGAAATAAGTTAACATTCTTTAGTTTAAAAGTTAAATTATCTGTGTCCGAGGCTCTAGATACTTTAACTCAATTCATTTTTGACAGTATTGTTCTCTTGGAAACTAGTAATTGCTAACTAACATAGTACTATTTTCGATGGTGTTGTTCCCCTTTTGTATTGTTTTCCTCCACTTTTTAACAATAGGTATTTATTACTAAAAATAAATATTTTATTTTCTCACAATTGGCCTAAGTAATGGCTTAAGTACTGAAAGATTTAGGAACAAACCTTATGCCATGTCCAGGGCCACAATGCACATTTGAGATATTAATGAAATAAGAACCACCATTAATAGCAACACAATCATCACCTAATATAATACACAAAACCATAATAAAAAAATCAAACATAAATAAAAATCATAATGAGAAAAAGGTATGAAAGGGTAAAGTTGTAAAACGTACCGGTCGAAAAAGAGGAGTCTTTTACTAGAACGTATTTTGATTGACCAATGTCAATGCCATCGGTGTTAGGACTATCTTGAGGAGCAATTACAGATATGTTAGAAATGGTAGCATGGTCGCATTTTGTTATGGAGATATGACCTTTCTGGCTGTTCCTAAATTTCAACCCACTTAAACGAAGTCCATTACACTCCTCTATTCTTAGTGCCTACAACCCACAAAAGAGAAATATCAACAATTCAAGTTGTGTGATTATTCTTGCTTTGTTGGAACATTGTTATTCTTGCAATTTTCCGTATTTAAGTAACGAAAATGAAAAAAGAATTGATCCACAAATTTATTTTGTATTTAAGATTTTTTTATTAGAACTCTGATTCATTTGAAATGAGTATTAGAGACTACGAGTTCATCCCAAGGACCTATATAGCCGTATAGGTATAAAATAAACTAGTTGTCAATACGTGTTTGACTTCAATAGACAATATTTTTTAGCACAAACACTAAATTTGAGGCCGAATAAGCTGCCCTATGTACATTCACATTTTTTTCCAAAGAAAAATGAAAAAGTTCGACTCTAACGCTAGAGAGAGTATTAAGATTTAGAATTAGATTTGTTTGTAGATAAGCAGTGGAGACAACTCTAACAAATCAAGCTTACCGTTGCTCGTTCAAGTTCCTGCAAATAAACAAATCAAATATCAGAATCAATTACATATTAGATAAAAAAGTTAGAGTTTTAGGAAAAGAATGAAATGACATCTGAAATTTGACAAAGGAAAAGGAGAAGATTGGAAATAAAGAAAGAAGAAACAAAAGGTATACATTACATATGAGTTTCCAGAGGTGGATATTAGATCCCACCAAGCAGAACCTTGTCCATCAATTTCACCTGATCCATGAATGGTTAGCCCTTCCACTTTAGATAATATAATCCATCCTTTTTTACCCTTATGCTCATCCCACAATTCAATTTGGTTTGGTGCTATTAGTTTCCCCAAAATCTGCACATACAATGTAATATTGCTATTAAGGATTTCCAATCGATGTCTAAAAATCTTAAAACTTATGGAAGCAATTATTATAAGGAAAATGATCCTCAGCCCGACACGTAACCCGGCCGAAACTCGGCGGGGTGACGTGTCGGGCTGTGATCTAGAGAGAGAAAGTGAAATACTTTATCTTTCTAAATCACAGCCCGACACGTCACCCCGCTGAGTTTCGGCGCGTGCCAGGATGTGTATCACGGTTGTTATTATAAGCCAAAAATAGTTGTTATAATATATGGTCAAATATTACCTGTAAATGAATGTCTTGAGAAGTGCATGGACCTTTCAAAGTTATAGGACTCAACAAAAATATCTTGTCTGATGGTACTTTAAGGGTTGGGGAAGCTATATTTGTTCTACAAATATCTCTCCATGCTTTTAAGAAAGCCTACATGTAAATTAGGGTAAAAATTGTAAATCTTACATAATTAATAAAAGCAATCTGAATCAAACTCTTTAGTTTTGGGAATCGTAATAAATTTTAGTCTATCGAAACTGCAAAAAACTCAAACTTATTTCAAATATGGTACAAAAAATAATTTTGATAGTTATAAGAAGAGGAAAAATAGAATAATTTACATGGGAGTCATCCGTTTTGCCATTTCCAACAGCTCCATAAGCAATCACATCGACAACACCACCATGACCGCTACACTCTTTGATCATAGCAAATCTATCACTGAAAAGCCACCCAATACCTATCCATAATTCCAAAGCTTTCGAAATAATACATAACAAACCCTGAAAAAGATAAAAAAGAAAAATAATTGTTGGTATGAGACATCATAATAATTTATAAAATCTTAAGCAAAAATTTAGTAACTATTTGGAATTCTATGAGTGTAAAAAAGAGATGTGAAAGCTAAATTATGCGAAGATAACAACATAAAAATATACTAGCAATCTTGAAACATAGTTAAGCACTTTCCATCGTGAGTTTACTTGCCAATCCTCACAAATTACCAGTCGAATCCCTCTCGAGACTATTGAAATTGGCGATTAGCCTTTTCCATATCACAATTATATACTAATTGAACTACACACAAGATAACCTAAATGGCCGGAATTACTGAAAAAATAAAAAATACAAGTAAACCATTCTCACCATCTCTAAGACCACCAACTAATTTGTTATTAGAAAAAGAAAAAAGATTCACATGGAAAATAATATTGGGTTTGATCAAGTCATTCATAAATATTTATTTTAATTGAAGTTTTTTCTATCACTCTAACAAGTAAAAATTTATTAAAATAGAGATTATAAATAATATTACTTAAGGTGGATAATTCAGTTAAATAAACTTCATTAGCCTTAAACTTTCTCTATTAATTAGGTTTAAACCGTTTATGATGCCTATTAACTTCTTAATGCATGTGATCAGTTTTGCTTTTTTTCCCCATAAGGTTTATGGACTTATGGACAGACCGAGAGAGGGTGAAGAAAAGAACTTCCAACCAAAAAAAAGTTATTTTCTTCATTTAGTGCGAACCAATGAAAACCGTACACAGTCAGCAAAAATAAAAAGAAATTGATGGATCATTTTCGAAAATAAAATTTGTTTAGGGAGTTTTTGACCAATTTTTAAACTTCTTTTTATGGAAATACGACTGCATAATAAGTTGAGAAGTAAATTTCATGGAAAACTACAACATGTTTTGAATACTGTAGAGATGTCAGAGGAGGATGAAGAATCGAGTCCCAAAAGGGCTCTTCATGATTTCTCCTAGACCGCTTAGCTAGAACATCAGCATTATTGTTACGATTTCTACTAACAAACTGAATACACATACAAGTAAAAAAGTTTCTATATTGTGGTAGCAGCTCTAGACTGTCGTCGAATCTCTCGCGTAAAATCAATCCTACAATATCTTCATTCAACGAGATGAAAGAAGCATCAATGTTCATCTTAACGCAAAACGTCCTAGGAGGAATACATTGAGATGTTCACACTAGTTGGAACCCATCTCTGGGTTAGGTTTGGCGAGAGCTAATAATTGGAGAGATACGACTTAACAATTGGAAAAACCAAAAGAACCACGAGAACACATAACAAGTTCAAGTACAAGTACAATTTGGTTCGAATCATCCCTAAACAATGAAAAAAACATAGTCATCCTTGAATGAAGTTTATAAGAGAATAATAATGTTACAAATTGGCAGCTTCACCAGATTTACTTCTTAAAAACCGACTTAAAATTCAGAAACCTGCCCCAAAGAGGCAAAACCGGGTTCAAATTATTTTACTAAATTGGACTGGAGTCATTATTTTCTCCATACAGCTTCAACTTCGTCGGTTCTGAATCTCTGAGTGAAAGTAGAATCCTCTAATGGAGTCGATATACCGTTTGCGTGAGCAAGGAGTCCAGTGTAAGCAATCATTGCACCATTGTCGATGCAATACCGGTCATCTGTTGCAAATAAGTTTCCGCCTCTTTCGGAGCACATTATTTTCATCATCTCTTGTAATCGCTCATTGCAGCCCACACCTCCAACAATAAGTACATCTTTCTTATCACAATGTGCCATTGCTCGCTCTGTTATCTCCACAAGCATCGCGAACAATGTTTCCTACCAATTTTTTATAAAGATCGTGGTCATTACAGATGCAGAGGAAAACCAACGTAGTAAGGTTTTTTTCTTGACACATGATTGTTGCTAAAGGCAAAAAGAAAGAAAACAGTTGGCTGATAAAAATTACGACAAAAGGTTGCTACAATGTTATCTTTTCTTTGGGGGAGAAGACAGTCAACACAATAACACGAAAAACAGCGTTACAAAGGTAAAGAGGCAAAATGGAACTTCTCAAATAAGTAACGAACTCCCACCATTACCAAATAATGTAAAATTATCATTTTGGTTGACTTTGAACACACTGATATGATAAGTGTGTTCAAAATTACAAAGCTTGTGTAGTTTTCTATTTCTATAGTATCTATATGATAAGAAATAAACTTTATAAAATGGGGAAAGAACAATCACTACTTACCTGCAATGAATAGCATAAATCCGCAGGAGTACATTCATTATTTTTTAGCTTCTCCACGGCGGTGGCTTCGATGTAGCTTAATATTCCACTGAAGGAAACATCCATTCCTTTGACTGCATAAGGAAGGTCTATAAATTGTACTCCTTTCTTCGCAAGCTGGTAAAATATTCAATGTTCATATCCAAGTAAAAAAATAAATAAGAGAAATTTAATTCAAAACTCAAAAGCAGGAACATTACGATTTTCTTATCCTATATTTTGATTTGCGATTATAATCTTGATTCTTGAATCAATCACCAGTACTACTACATAATACATAAAAGAGTATAAAAATAGAGTTGTACTTTACAGTTCTATTCCATTACACACAAAACGTCCACAATCTGAGTGTCTAAAATATGACTACCCACTTATCTAACACGGTAAAAATACTAAGAAGGCGTACCCGTGTCACATACCATACAATTACAATGCCAATGATAGTAATACTGATGGAACACATACCAAGAAGACGTCGGATATGTGGGAAAAGGTAGCACCTTACAACTTCAAAAATGATACTAGTGTCATACTGTCCTAGCTCGTAAACAATTTAACACAAAGACTTGAATATATTGCCTCACAGCGACGAAAACAATGAACTACTTAATTCACTAATCACTATTACCTATGTAACAAAATAAGCGTCAAACGTTATCATGTAGTGTCAAACACTGTGAGTACAAGAATGCTAAACACGAATCCCATATATCATAGTCATAATTATAACGTCATCTATATTTATAGCAAGTCTACATGTACCGACCTATTAAGGTTGGTGGTGGGTACATTCACGCGAACGAAAAACCACCATTAGATGTTCCAATAATGTAAGATATTGAGAACATTAGATAGTCGGTCATCTGTAGAACCTCACAAAATCCCAAAACTATAAGCATGCCACGTATTTATCTTTAGAACATTATACATAAAAGACGTCTACAAGTAGTATTTGATGGCTCTAACACAATTGTGCGTAAATATACAAGATCCACATATAAAATGTAAATATTGACATTAGACCTAAGTATGAAATATGCGCCTACTTTAGTTGAATGGTAACTGTGTGTCTATCCCACTCGAGAGACCAGAGTTCAAATCTTAATGTTTCAGAACAAAAAAAAAGGCTTGAAATCAAGGTGGTGCCTTTTTTCGTATGGTCTTCTAATTCCTTCGAGAAATCCTTTTTCTCTCTTATATTTCTACATTTCCAAATCGAAAACCGAAAACCTAATTTTCGTTTTGTTCTGTACTACTACTACTACTACTACTACTAATAACAATAATCAAATGAATGAAATAGATTACCTGCTCAATGTTATAACCTGGGCTAGGATCATTAGAGAGTGTTAAAACCCTAGCAAATCGATCTAAACAATTTCCAACAGCAATATCAATGGTTTCCCCAAAAATTCTATACTTTCCTTCACTATAAGCAATAACTTGAGTATTTCCACCACTAACATATAAAACAACAGGATCATCAGCACCAGTAACAATCCTTCCCATTTCAATATGAGCAACACAATGATTAACCCCAATAATTGGTTTCTTCCATAGTTGAGAAAGTATTCTAACAACTATTGCTGATACTTGAAGAGGAGCACCCATTCCTGGTCCTTTAGTATAACATAAACAATCAATTGAATCAATTGAAGTTATATTTGCTGATTTTAGGGCTGATTTGATCAGTGGAATTATGTGTTGAAGATGGTGTTGAGCTGTTTCTCTTGGAAGAAATCCATGGCCGGGAGGAGTTATGTATGTATGACGAGGGTTTGATAAGATTGTTCCATCTAGGGTTACGATTCCTACTCCAATTTTGTTAGCAGACCCTTCAAACCCTAGGGCAATCATTTGTTTCATCTCTGGTTTTAGAGAGAGAGAAAGTAGTTGTAGAAGAAGAAGGTCAAGGGTTTTAGCAGTTGAAGGGCGGGGTTAAGAGTTTTAGAAGATGGCTTCAATTAGATAATACCTGTTATGTCCCTCGACTTTGGTCAAAAGTTGACTAACGGAAAATACATAACTCCTACGTTAGGGCTTCTTTTAGGTTAGGGTTGTCCCCGAAATTATTTTTTCATTTCTCTCACTATTCTGTAGAAGCGAATTTTGTTTAGCAGGTAAGAGTTTCCCCATTCTTTAATCTCTTCATCAGCAATTTGAAAACAAAACTTAGGGTTTCCATAAGGAAAGTTACATGCTTTGTAGACTCTGATTAAACTTTGAACTATCTTGGATCTATTTCTTTAGGTAATTTTGCTTTTATTAGGTTAAACATGAACATGTGATTATTTTTAGGGATGAGTAGATTTTAATGGTTATAGTTAGGGTTTTAGCTTGAATGAGGTTGTTTTCTTCACTGTTTAATCCTATTTTAGGGTTTATGTTGATGGGGAAAAACTTGGCATTCTTTTTGGGTTAAGATCCAAATTTTCAACTTATAATATCATAGCAATCTTGAAATCAACATAGCTTTTAGTAATGATTTTAAAGAGTGAATCTTGATGGGTAGTAGAACTTTTATTTATGTTCATCAAGTAGTTTAATGGAGCTTGAGAGACTAAAATCTTTGAATGTAAATTTGGGAGAGGTATGCAATTTATTCACTAAAGATTTCTCAGATAAGGATAATATTTATATCAATAAAGTTTGGGATTCAGGGAGTTGTTTTAGCTTTATATTATTATAATGTCCATGCTAGAATTCTTATATCTTGTATGTATGATATGTGAACGATGAGGTATACCATGCTTTATATTAGTGAAAAATTTGAAAATGGGTATCTATTCGCTATCCTCGATAATACAATAGCTTAGTAAAGAATCGACTTGCTTCTTCCGTTTTAAGAATAACAAGATACAAACCCTGCTCTTTGCAGTGGAAACACACGCATGTTAGCATCCACACAAAGTGGGTTTCATTATCAAGAAAAGTTTTGAATCATAAATATAGCAGATATTGTAAAAGAAAGTAACTTTTATCTTTCCGAGAAGATGATCTTCGATTCAAATCCTTGCCTTGGAATGAATCGTTCCGCAGTAGGACTGTAGGAGATGGTTTCAAGGTTAGCAGGGTTTCGGTTAAACTAACGATAGACACGTATGAAGTATATTTTGCACTTAATGCGTTCGATTATAATGTGATGAAAATCTGTCGAAATCTATGAAAGTAATGTGTTTATCTACTCGGATATATGAAGTGCTTCTTCACTGCTTGTGTCTCTGACTGAACTGATGATTTTTCTAATTTATTTTGAATAGAGATGAAGGTTAGATCATCCGTGAAGAAGATGTGTGAGTTTTGTCGGACGGTTAAGCGCCGAGGAAAAGTTTTTGTATTATGCACTGCAAATCCCAAGCATAAGCAACGACAAGGCATGTCGACTATCACATCTGATGCCCCATTACCTCCTTTGTATGTATTACTACTTTACCTGATTCTTTCCTCCTTTCCATCGACTGTGAATTATTTATTTGGTTCCTTGCTTAAAATGGTATTGAAACGATATTCTAGAAAAGGCCATACAATTCAAAATCTTCCATATGTTATAGTTATTTCTTGTCACTGTTTAGCATTTTAGATTTTACTTCTTGTTTTTCCCTCAGTGGCCGTTATAACTGTTAGTACATTCGTTTTTTCTGCTTTGACAGTCGAACAAACCGTGATGTCCTGATAGTAAAAAGTAAAGATTGATTGTTATCTGACTGTGTTACATGGCATCTTTTTCCTACAAATTACGTGACTGTTTTCTACAGTACTTCGATTTGATAATAAAGAAACACTATGATACTCATTTTTTTCCGATTTAGGGGCATTTACTTGTTATTTGAACATTGTTTCAACCTCTACCTGAAGAGTTGAGACTTTAGATGCCTAGTTTGTCATGTAAAAGTTAGGTTTTATAGATATCCAGAGAATGTATTCTCATGTATATTTCGGAATTTCGAGTACAGGATTTCAGAGATGAGCACAAAACAAGGGACATCTTCGTTGATCTATAACTGGAAAGCAGGTCTTGCATCAATTTTCCAGAAAAAGCAAGAGCCATCTCTAATCTGTGGTGGAAGGGTTGGCCTAGCATCTCTCCTATACAAACAAACCAAATAGTCCGAGATCCAACAAGCAAGGGCCTTTCTCAGAACTGTTCTCATTTTGATTTCTGGTTTTCAATTTTAGTTCAATTCAAGACTAGTGTAAGGTATACATTAAATCAGAATTTGTTTGTATTAGCGAGTGAAATAAAAAATATTGCTAATATGGAGCTACCAGATATATGATGGTCAATCATAAAGATTGAAGTGAATGCTCAATTTGTAGGGTTTTTTTTTTCAGTATCAGATTCAACTGATTGTCTGGATATTTACACCCCGTAGATATTCTTTTCATGTAGATTTGAAATTGCACAACCTTATGGAATCTGTCTGTACGGCGAGAAGTTTGTATAGGGTGTCTTCGTAGGCGCTCTGCCTTTGTTCTCTTCGCATTTCGCTAGAGTTATTGACTCTGGTCAATCATTTTGACTGAAAATGTCATACTTTTGCAGACTGTTTAGTCTGAAAGCCAAAACCAGGCCTCAGACTGTCCAGGTGAAGTGGTCTTGGATTTGTTCCAGTCTGAGGTCTGCTTTGGCTCTCGGACTATACCTATGGTCTTGGATTGGCGAAGTGGTCTTGGATTTGTTCCAGTCTGAGGTCTGCTTTGGCTCTGGATTGTTTCGAGTCCCAGACCGCTCAAATTTTTCAGAATTGAAGAAACTAATTACTACTATATATAAAGCACTCTAAAATTACTCGATCTCAACTTAAAATCGTCACTTTTCAAGATTTTAATCACTTCAAAACTTTTCAAACAATGGATCAAAAAATAAAACTATAAAAAAATAAGATTTTCGATCGATTTCTAACAAATGGATATCTTTTGAAACACATCTTTGGCCTCTTTGTTCAATGACTGAACTATATACGATATCGATCAAATGAACAGGAAAAAAAATCTAACGGGTTTTGATAAAGATTTTGAGAAAAAACCGAAATGAGAATGGGAAAAGAGAAAAAAATTCAAGGAGTGTTGGGGGCGACAATGAAAAGAAAGAAAGTATGGGGCGCCTACATAGTCACCCGTTTGAATATGCAAATTAGGCCGGCGTTTTGGGTGAATAGGAAAATTTTCCGGAGTGCAAAGATTATGTCAAAACTTGGTCAATTTTGTTTGACTAATTCTTTTTCTAATTGTAGTGGGAAACAACTTTGAATGAAATATTCACTTTTACTTTCTTTCCTCCACAACTCCACCACCATTTTTTTTGGCAACTCTGGTAATAGTTGCCGGCAAACGACCACTTCTGACAACCTTCAATTTTTGTTGACAACCTTTTTTCTCTTCTGTCCGCCACAACCTTTGTTTTTATTCTCTCTCTCCCCAATTCTTCTCGCTTTAGCCGTTTCCTGACGAACAAAATATTATCAGAAACGACATTGGTTTTGGAGATCCCAAACTAGATCGGTTTTCAGACAAAAGGGAATCCCCCCTTCGTCAGATTAGGTAAAGAGAAAAGATTAGAGAGAGAGAGAGAGAGGACAATGAGAAATAGAGAGACAAGGATACATGGAAGTGGTGGACAGAGAGACAAAAAAAATGTTGGGAAAATAGTGGTGGTAGTGGCCGAATTTTGTGTTGGTGGTCAGACTTGGTGTTGGGTGTGGTAGGAGATGAAGAAGAAAAAAAAAAGTGTTTTATTTCCCTCACCATCGAAAAATTAGTTAAAATTCGAATTTTCCCTTTAAAAATTTTACACCTCCATTCCTCTTGTCAGACCATCGATAGCACTCATAGAGGCTCATAGCTACAACCCTCCTACTTTTTTTTTTCTAAAAATTGGTAACCCTAGAAAAATTTGTTATTTCTCCAAAAAAGGGGGCATGTAGGAGTAGATAATGGATTTGGACATTCAAGATCTTCATTGCTCCATCCACATGATTAAGAAAGAATCAAGTAGAAATAGAATCCAAACAAGAAGTTTAAACAATTAAAAGCTGCCATTGTATTATAGAACACAGCCAGTCAAGGATCATGAACTGAGCAACATAAATCAGACGGTCGGTCAAATGTGACACTGTTTCTTTCCATCAGATTGGGTGGGTCCTTTCCCTTCTCTCTTACTTTATCATAGATTAGATTTGATATGACTTGACTTTACCCTGAGTTATTGTACGAACCCTAAAAATAGCAGGAAGAGTTAACTCATTGTGGGGTTAGTATCAAACGGTCGATTCCAAATAAAGAAAAACCAGAAAACCTCCCACTGCACTACTACAGTTGCCTAAAAATGATTGATCACCCATTCATTATTTCGTATGAACATTTCTGTACATATAATAATAAAGATAATTAAATGTGATGAACTCATTATTTCGAAAACAAAAGATGAGCAAAATCTCATCTTTTAAGTGTCACCAGGTATAATAGCCCCCTATTTTAGTTTTGAACAGAGTGAGGAGGTCTCAGAGGTTAGCTGGACACCTAAGTGCAGCTTAAGCAGATGCTCTGCCTCGAGCAAGCAGAGAGGTGGATTCATGCCCCTGAACTTAGCTCTGATCAGAGAGACAAAGTAGGGAGGTTTGCAGAAGTAAGCTTGGCACCTCGAACTTTACGAAGCCTAAAGAGAACGACAGTTGCGTGGAAAGCCAGATTGCGTCAAAGATCCACTTTTAGCCTATGTACCGTAATGTAAGAAGATCTTTCAATGTCAAAACATAACCATAAGACGTGGCTCTCTTTTAGCCGGTGTCCTCGAACCGCATCATCCCATTAGGTGCTTTGCCACCACTTTCCAAACCTAGATAAGTGCATTTGGTTTGCCCTATAGGGGGGAACTCTTTCACCCACTCACTTAAAAACTTTTTTAACCTACAACATTTGAATGACTTGAGTGTTGGAGAGTTTTTTGAAACCCCATCCCTCCGCACCATCAAATATCATTTTTATTTTAGGGAGAACATTCAAAAGAGTTTACGGAATCAATTTTCTAAGAGGTACTTGGAAACCACTTTCAGTCATCATCATTTTAGCGTTAAAGAAAGGGACTGTCATTTCAGCAACCCCTAATTTTCGTTAAACACGAATTCAACAATTTAGAGCATATGGTTATGCAAGTTCAGTCACAGTACGATCAGTCACTTGAATACTGAAATTACCCATGTCGGGAGAAGGAGACATAACCGGAGAAATTGCTAGATTAAAAGAAGAAAAGAAGTAAGACCGAGGATTTTCAAAGATCCTTTGTGATCTCTATCTTTATGTATATTTCCTTGTGTAATGTGTTTCCTGCTTTGTGTAACTTCTTTATGTTGTATTCATTGAATATTAGTATAATATAACTATACAAAGAGGAAGATCACCTCAGTTTCCTTGATTATTAAGTTCTTTTAATGAGAAAGAAGAAAAGAATCAAACTACTCACTACTGGTTAGTCTTCAGTAAGATCAAAAAGTCAGTGCAGCAGTTCCAAAAAAACCTAGAAACTGGGAATAAATATTATCATTTTCAACAGTGTTTTAACTATTTACCCACCCATGAGTAATAAGTGTTTGAAGGCTCTCCATTCAATTGGTTAAGAATCAAAACCCTAGCTAAGTCTTGTCTCCTTTACTGCCAACAAGTAACAACCTCCCAAATGCTGTCTCAGTATTTCCCATCAAGACTTTCATCCTTTTCTGTATAAATTCTTCTTTAAATTCTACTTATAGATAGATTTCTTATGTATCTTCTGTTCCATCTCTTCTCCTTTCAAATCTTAAGACTGATATGGGTTTTCTAAGGATAAGAAGATTTTGGCTTCTCATTATCATCATCATCTCTTTTGTCTCATTTCTTCCCACTAAACAAGGTAATTCATTAAACTTTCATAAGGGTTTAGGGTTTACCACTTAAAAGAAATGATGATATTTGAAGTATAAAATGTTTTTGTCACTCATATGACCTTATTTTTTATTTTAACCTAATTAATCAAGTTTTATTATGTGCAGGAAGGAGTGGGAGTTCTACTAGTATGATAAGAAGGAAGGTGTTAGTTTTGGGATCAAGACCACCAGAGTGTATAAACAAGTGTTTTAGTTGCAGACCTTGCATGGCTACTTTGGTTATTCCTCATGTTCCAAAAGATGATCAACAACAACAACAAAGGAAGGAGAAGATCAAGAATAAAAAGATGAAGATGATGAGAAATAAAAGAAATAGTTTATTTATGGCCTCAACATCTAAAACAGAAGATGATGATAATTACTATCTCCTCTCTTGGAAATGTAGATGCAAAAATAAGCTCTATCATCCTTGATCATATATGGTATAGTACTTTTTTTTGTTGAAGAATATATATGGTATAGTACTTAAGTATGTAGAGTTTATATTGATTTTTGATATATATTGTTAGATACATATCTGGTCTTTTTCTAAAAGTATGAACAAAAGCACAATCAAGATTATAGACGACATCTAGAAACTAAAAGCAAAATTTACCAACACCATCTTTTCGTACTCTCTGAGGCAGAATAACCTATTGGCGGACGGACTAGCCAAATGGAGCCGGAAGAACAGGCAACATCATGTGTGGCACAACCTGCAAAAGTTAATTTTATGTTGTTCTTAGTTTCTATTTCTGTACGATTCTCAACAAAAAAAAAAAGCAAAAGCACAAATTGCTTTTGGGTCAAAATTGTTATTTTTTTATGCCAAAGATCTAGGCTGACGTTGACTGAAATTGGTCATGGACACAATCACAAGTTTCGTCTACATTTGGTTGTCCAAGCAGCGTATAGTGTTGAACTGTTGATATAAACTCTAAATCCTTGGAGGTCCCAGGTTCTATTCCCCAAGGAAGTGAAATCCATGGTTTATTGAACTCGGGTCATTAAATGTATAAATAAAATAGTTTAGTTGGACTTTTAGGCCCGTAATTCAGTTGGCTTTAGGTTGTTGTCTAGTTGGACTTTGGCCGTTTATGTATAAATGTCATTGCAATGACTATTGTAGTCACTTTCTAAAAACAAATCCCAAAGTTTCCCTAACTCTTTTGGGAAAATTGATTCGGGCCGTTCATGACTTTTCAGTCAATTTTCTACTTTGACTCTCTATTTATGATTGTTTAGTTTTGGTAGACTTGAAATTTCGCAAATTAAAACTTGATTTGTGGTTCATCTGAAATTTATACGTGGATAAATTTTCGGTTGGCTTTTTGGGTTGGATGGTATCATTCTGGAACCACAATATTTGGGGTTAATTCCTTTTCGCCCCCAATGTGTGACCAACTGACCAATTTAGGGGTAGCCAAATTGACCAGTTGGTCAGAAATTGGAGTCAAAACAGAATTAACCTAGTACTTGATTTTGATTAAAATCAGATAGACCTTATCCAAATAAAAAAAATAAGGAGGGTAGAGAGAAGATGATTTGGGTCTTCCCATTTTGGGACAACAATATAACTAAAAGGGTTATTTAGACATTGACCTCCAGTTATTTCGCGATATTAGGACAACACCCCCAAAATGAAAATATGTATGGCGTTGACCCCCATTCTTGAATTTTCCGTTAAATATCAGTTAAGTGGTTCACGTGCCAACCACATACGTGACTTATGACAAATATAGCCTTCACGAAATATTTAGGTTTACTTGCACATTGACCCCTAGTTAATTAGAAATTTTAGTACTACACCCCAGAATAAAAATATGTATGAAATTGACTTCCATTCTCGATTTTTCAGTCAAACATCCGTAAAGTAGGCGCGTGGCAACCACATGCATGAGTTTTTTTATAGGGTTAATTTCGTTTTAGCCCCCGATTTGTGACCAACTGGCCGTTTTGGCCCCGAATTGTGTCCGGCAGTTCGTTTTGGCCCCAAAAAATTCCTAAATGGCCCCAAATTTTTTCAACCTCCCAATTCTACCCCCATGGCATTTCTGTAATTATTTTTTTTTCTTTTTCTTTGTCCACCTCATCTAACAATTACCACATCACTCTGTCCACCTCACCGTTCTTCTCCGGCGAAAAGTCGCCGGCCGGAATAAAAAATTCCGGCCGGCCACCTTTACCAAAAATAAAAAATAAAAAATCTTCATCTTTTTCATTTCTCTCTCTTCTTCATCTCCTTTTCTTCTCTCTCTTCTTCTTCTTTCTTTACCTCTCTCTCTCTCTATAACCCCCTCTCTCTCTCTAACCCCTCTCTCTCTCTAACCCCTCTCTCTCTCTAACCCCTCTCTCTCTCTAACCCCTCTCTCTCTCTAACCCCTCTCTCTCTCTAACCCCCTCTCTCTCTCTAACCCCCTCTCTCTCTTTCTATAATCCGGCGAAGGGGCTCCGCCCCTTCGCCGGAAACCAAACTCGGTCTGGTCGGAAACCAAACTCGGTCTGGTCGGAAACCAAACTCGGTCTGGTCGGAAACCAGACCGAGATCTAGTTTCTACAACCAGATCCCGGTCTGGTTTGAAACCAGATCGAGATCTGGTTGTAGAAACCAGATCGAGATCTGGTTGTAGAAACCAGATCTCGGTCTGGTTTCCGAAGAAAGAGAGAGGGGGTTAGAGAGAGAGAGGGGGTTAGAGAGAGAGAGGGGGTTAGAGAGAGAGAGGGGGTTAGAGAGAGAGAGGGGTTAGAGAGAGAGAGGGGTAAAGAAAGAAGAAGAAGAGAGAGAAAAAAAGGAGATGAAGAAGAAAGAGAAATGAAGAAGATGAAGATTTTTTTTTTTTTTGTAAAGGTGGCCGGCCGGAATTTTTTATTCCGGCCGGCGACTTTTCGCCGGAGAAGAAGGGTGAGGTGGACAGAGTGATGTGGTAATTGTTAGATGAGGTGGACAAAGAAAAAGAAAAAAAAAATAATTACAGAATTTCCATGGGGGTAGAATTGGGAGGTTGAAAAAATTTGGGGCCATTTAGGAATTTTTTGGGGCCAAAACGAACTGCCGGACACAATTCGGGGCCAAAACGGCCAGTTGGTCACAAATCGGGGGCTAAAACGGAATTAACCCTTTTTTATATTATAAGTAACAAATCTAAAACTAACTAAGGACTAAACTTTGTATCTAACAATTATATATCTGAGATCTTCTCTAATCTCTCTAATCAACTAGACTTATTAGACGACCAGATATAGGGGTAAGCCTTTTTTATATGTTTCTCATCGGTAGGCTATCTAATATATCTAGCCAGACAGGTCGAACCCGTCTTTGAGTTAGGGGTATACGTCCTTTTTTTTTACATATGTATATTTTTTTATCTTCCAATTATTTTCTTATGCAAGTAGTTTCTTATGCAAAAATATTAGTTTTTGTTGTTGACTTCAAGTTTTCGGGTATACCAATACTTCTTTGATTCATATAATTGTGTCTTTTAAACATTCAGTTAAAGTGTGTTCTTGGATATATTTAACTACATTAAATATATTTTAGATATTATTATTGGCATTAAATAATCATTGCATGCATTAATACTTTTATATAAATATATTTTTGTTACAATAATATTCCTTTTAACTAAATTGTTTGAATATTTATCTAATACGTCGCATGTGATTTTTTTTTCGTTCTCACTGTGAAGGGGTGGGGTTAAAATTTCGCACCGGGCCTCCGAAATCTCAGCCACGCCACTTCCCCGGATAAGGCCACAACGACTACATACTTTATTACCCATAATTGTGGTGATTCATTACAATAACTGAATATAAACTAAGAGGGCCAAATAGGAAGTTAATCGGTTTTTTAGGAGAGAGAAGCTCCCGCTTGACGTAGGCAGACGAAAAGTTCCTCCTCTCCTTTCTTCCCCAAAACTAACCCTAAACCCACTTCTACCATTAACTTCTCTAAACCACTTATCCTATAAACCATCAAATCCGACATGCACCATCAGTAATCCCTTCCTCGTCACCCACAAACACATATTTCAAAGCTTATACTCCGAAAAACAACAAGTTATACCCCAAAACGCAAACAATAAATCTTCACAACCAAACCATAACAATCACCCAAATATCCCCCTGATTTATCAACTTAAAGCCAACTCAAAATCAAGCAAAGAAAAGTCATAAAAAATCAGCAGCATTTTATCCCCTCACACTATCAATTTAGCTAGCAGATCTAGGGTTTCACTACTAAGCGATTTTAACTTGAAGAAGTTTCGGGATCTTTTCCCATTCCGTTCTCCTTAGCAAGTAGATTAGAGCAATACTTGAAAACATCAGAAGATCCACTAATAGTGAACCAAAAGGTAAAGGGATAAGAAAGTTCATCGCCCAATAAAGAGAGTTGCAGAAGTCTGGTCCAAACCATCAAGCTCCAGAATCGGTTTTTATTCTTCAACAACAGTCGAGAAATCAGTTTAGTGAAGCTCGATCACAGCCAAGACATTAACCGAATTCAGAACAGGGAAGCATATCAAAACTCCTCTAATTATCCTTATTCTCTAGTTTGGATTTATACATAATTATATCGACTTTCCACACGTTGCTGCATGCTCACTTAACCATGAGTTCATCTTGTTTTCATCCTGATAATCTGCCATATGGTATGCTTCATCCATGGGGAAAATATACTTTCTAGTTTCACTTCACCTTTCTTTAGCCATTCCTTCGATAGAACTAAGAACAACAAAAATCATGGTAGAAAGCCTTGTACATCTATTTTTCAATCTGATCTCGAATCTGTCTGTTTATCAGTCAGGTTGTACCTTCACGACAACTTTGATTACAGTTCTTTTCCTTGGCATATAATGATACAATGTTATCGAACAAATTATGATTAGTTTGATAGGATATCCACTCTAGTTTCACCCATCTTGAACCGCAAACAGGTTAGGAACACTAATCGTCCAATAGATGGACTCTTATGCCGATCAATCAGACTAGAATTAAATACCATTCATCTCAATTTTCCCTTCGACCCCGGTCGAAAATCTTCACACATTAATCTACATCATTGTCAAGCAGTTTATGTTGTTTATCTTCCAACTCAATTTTTGTTGATTACATTAGTTCTTGATGATCTTATAGATTTAACTCTGAATCCTAGTTCCGTAACATATTCACTTTCACCCCTTTTCGCAATTTTATTGCGATCGTTTGTCGGATTAGCTGAGTATTTATACTCGAGCTATGACGGCGATCCTATTTTCCAGGTGTCTAACCTGTTTCTACGTCGTAGAATTCGATCGGATATGATCTCTTTATATGGAGAATACTGGCGGGATAACTCGGAATCATCTTTTGATTCCATCTTGCATACATCCCCGTTTCTTCTCGAAACTTTAGATATATGTTTAATCAATCTTAAGTGTTACAGGAAGTTTGGCACACGTTTCATCTTTAAATCAACCAGATGGATTCTCAAGACCAGAAATCACAACATTCTCAAGAAGAGCTGCCAGACACGCAAGCTACAGAATGAGGACTGCGCTACAAATCGAAGCTCTATTATGCACTCCTTCAGTTCTGTTATTTTGTTGTACTTCTTTACTTATTGTAGTGTTTTTTTTTCTTAATTGGTTATTGTAATAGACTCTTTTAATTAATGTATCGCCTTTCAAAAAAAAAAAAACCGAATATAAACTAATATAATCGAATGATTAATTCCTAGAACTCTCTCTTATTTATAGAAAAATTAGGGTTTAGGATTCCCTAGTTTCTCCTAACTAAATTAGGAACAATATAACCTATCTAATATTAAATAGTTACAAGAGATATACGAAATATAAAAAAATATATCTTCAAATATCTTGGACGCCTTGATCGTCGGACCTCTTCATCTCGATCTGTCGCATATCGCAATCCGAAGTATCAATACGGCAAGAAAAAAACCCAACACGGTCTCAAACTCGTCATTTTTTTTAGAAAGGAAACCTTGCATTAAACACGAAAACAAAGTGTCTATTACATTGTCCCTCAGAGAATAAAAAGGAATAGAAGCAAGACAGAACGTTAACGAAATTGAACAGTAAGGGCTAGATTAGTACACTACTCATATCTCTAGGTCATAGGCAGATCTGGCGAGGTTATCGGCACCAAAATTGGAGTCCCTAGGGCAGAATTGAATATCGACGTGATTTTCTGACAGCCTTCCACGGAGAGTAGTAATCTCGCTAGATAATCGCCACGACACCGATGCATCTGTATCAGACAAGATCTGGACCATCGAATTGGAGTCTCCCACAAATATATAATTCCCTTCTCTTAAATCTTCAGCTAGTTCACCCTAATGAGAAGGCTATCATTTCACTATGGAGAGGTGATATCGCCTGAAAGGTTGAAGTCTTCAAACCTAGAAATTCTCCCTCTGAGTTCTTTGCTATAGCCCCCGCTGAGGCTACCCGGCGGTTTGAATATCTACGTGGGTCTCAAACTCGTCATTGTCCTACATTCTAACAGGATTTTGTGTCGACAAATGCCCAAGCACTCATTTGACTCCGAGAAATTCTATTCATCCCTCCATTTTGGTCCCTCCCCTAGCCCTCCGCCGATGACGACATATCACTTGAGTGTGGAGCAATTAGAGAGAGAGAGTGGAGAGAAAATATACTTCAGTGATATGTCGCCACATCAGCGGAAGGCTGGGGGAGGGATCAAAATGGAGGGATGAAAGTGGTATGTCACCACATCGTCGGAGGGCTGGAAGAGAGACCAAAATGGAGGGATGAATAAAATTTTTGTTTGACTCCACCCAAGATACTAAGAAGTGGCCTTTCCCACTAGATATATGTCATTATGTGGAAATGTTTTTTATATCTTTGTAGTTGGGTGAGTATAAAATCTCATATACTATTTGACACAAGAAATACAAAAGAAGACTATCCTTGTTAGTTGTTACGTAGGCATAGGATTGAACTTTGTAGTCCAGTGAGTGCATATGAACTAAGCATAACGGTTAGCTAATCAAACTAGAGAAAAAGAGAACCAGGACTGTGTTTCCTTCTCTCTTCTATTCTTACGTTCTTTGAAGCTTTTGGTGGCTAAGGTATGGCTAGCATATCAATATCTTCTGTTTCTGCCCTTAAGCGAGTTGCATATCTTTTCTGCTATAATGCCCTTAATATGCTTACTTCGTATGTCGTTTACATGGAAATCGTTGGAACGTTTCCATTCAACTCTTTCCTCTCGGGCCTACTTTCTTGTGTTGGTACGACTGTACTTACGGATAAGTAACGATCTATCATACTTTTGTATAGAGAAGAATCTGTGAAGCTAAATCAATTTCAGGAGAGAGAGTATACAACAAGAAAGAGTAGGACTATGTATTCAAAATAGAATAAGGTAAATATATAACAAGTCAGAAATAGAGGAACATAGTAGATTACAAGAAGCAATAAGAGTCCATGAATATAACAAAGTTCTTTCAACAAAAAAAAAAAAAAAAAAAGAATATAACAAAGTTAAAGAGAATGTAAATAACAGAGAAGCCGAAAAGGTAAATTAAAAAGAAGGTAAACACACAGATTAGAGAAAACATGAACATATGCATTTCAAACCAAATTACTTACACGTAGGAAAAGAAGCAAAACTGTAATTTATGAGTAAAATTTCTTGGTTATATATTAGTATCTTGGTCATTAACATAAAATATAAACTACTAGTTCTTATAATTCGAAGCACAATTGAGTTACATAAATCAAATTAAACTATCAATGTGACGTAGAACACTTCCTAGCTGGCATGTCAAAATATGGAACGGTAAAGTTGCCTGAAATAACACTAGAAGCCATTAGTTGATAAGCAGCTTCCGTCATATGCGTCTCGTCCCACATTATGTAGCTCTCTGGGTTCTTACAGACATTGTTCGTCTCGCACGTCTCGGCATTATCTTCATAGAGGTAAGCGTCCAACCCTCTTGCTTCACAACAAACTACTGAAAGTGTATCTCTATTCTCTGTAAATCCGAATTCATCACGTCGCGCGTTGATGAAACGCATCGATGCGGAAGCATAATCAGCGTAGATTATGTTGACATGAGGATATAGCTCTCGAAGTTGTTGAATAGTGAGTTGGAGGAGAGCATTGTGATTATGAACAACTTGGTTCAATTCGTAAATACACCCATTTCGATCATATACATGCTCATGAGGATAGTTATTTTGAGCTCTAGGAAGACATCCAATTGGAATTAGTCCTGCAACCATTACTTGTGTTGCTCCTAGAGATATTAATTCGTTAACGGTACTGGTAATTTCGCTAACCACCCTAGGCACCATATAGATATGGAGTTCACTACTATCTTTGTCTAACATATAGTCGTAAGTACCAATTCCTCCTACGTGAAACAATGAACTCCCAAAAAATTGTTGACAGTCTTCGAAGTTAGAACACAAAGATGGGAGTAGAGTTTTGAACCACTCCATTTGAACACTAAGTGAATTTTTAGTTGAAGGAGCAGATAACGATGACGAGTTGACATCATCAAGAACAGTAGCTCCAATGACGGCAAAGTTTACGCCGTTCTTTAAAGACTTATCTCCAGCCAAGTAGGGTGGTAGGAATGGCAGACCTAGAGATTCGGCTATGAAATCGATGATGAGGCGACCATTAGAGAAACGTCCAGAGGGTTTGTTGAAGAAAGTGATGCCATAAGGAAGAGAGTGAACATCTCCATAAGTTCTGTTGGGACGAATATAACCATGAAGGAAACTCATGTCTTGATCAACACCATTAGGACTTTGATTAACTTGATCCCAGGTGAGGTTAGTAGGGCGAGGAGGAGATGCAGAAATTACGTTTAATTCTTGATTTTGTAAGACATAATTACCGGTATCAGATAAATCATCTCCAAAATTGAAAATTGAAGTTATACATGAAGTTCTACCTTGTTCATTAGTGTTTCCAGCAACACCACTGCCCATTACCCCACTTGCTGCTAACAGTAGTACAAACCAAGAAAGGATACTCATCACATTGGCCATTCCCATAGTTAGTTTTTAGAGAACGAGAGAGATGAGAGAAAGAGATGTTTGAGCAGATAGATAGCTAAGATGGTGAAGTGGTTGGTATTTATGGAGATGAATTGCTTGTTGAGGAGGTAATCCGTTTCCTGTTTATACAAAACTTTCTCAATCAGCAACATTTCTAATTTACAAGAATCTCTTTAGCAACAATTCCAGGGATACTTCTCCAACTCGGACTCTGATTTAAAAACGCCGCCCCAATCCCATTAGTTAGGAAATCCCCATAAATGAACAAATTTTAGGGAGATTAGTTTTAAAGGCGCTCTCATCATGTGGCCTCTCCTTAGAGCAAAACCAGTGTACAGGGGGCCGGGGCTTACAAATTGAATTTGGGAGCCCCAGCCCCCAGGCCACATCGCCCAACCTGGGAGGCCCGGGGCTGGGCTCCCAGCCCCAAAATCTAACCGTTGGGAGTTCTCAACGGCTAGTTGGGAACTCCCAACCGGTTAAATGGGGTGGGTCCCTCACACCATTTAACCCCCCCCCCCCCCCCTTTTTTTTTAAATGTAGAAAATTGTTTTATTTTTAATGTAATTTTATTAAATGTATTTTTTTTAAAAATAACACTTCATTGATTGAAAACCAAATACATAATAAAGTAAAGTAACTCCCTCACAAACACATAATCGAAATATAGAAAAATAAGTAAAATAACGAAAATAGTTCCGTTAGTGGTTGCGATCTTTAGTAGTCCACAAGTGCTCTACAAGATCTACCCTTAGTTGTGTATGAAAATCTTTGTTTTTAACTCGGCCAAGACGATCAAACATTTTTTCGACAACATTTGGCCCAACACGAACTTCTTCTAGAATACTTCCATCAAAATCATTAGTTGCATTAGGTTCTTCATTTTCGATTATCATGTTATGCAATATAGTACATGCCTTTATGATATAACCTAGTGTTTCCACATCCCAAATACGTGCCGGTTCTCGGATAATAGTAAAACGAGCTTGCAATACACCAAAGGCTCATTCAACATATTTTCTTACCGGTTCTTGACGTCTCGTAAAATATTGTTCTTGCACAGATAACGGATTTTGTATGCTTTTAACAAAACAACCCCATTGTGGATATATCCCATCAGCGAGATAATAACCCATATCATGATGATTACCATTAATCTCAGAATTAACAGTTGAAGCCCTACCTGTGGCAATTGCATCGAACAACGGAGAACGCTCCAACACATTGATGTCATTCAATGATCCAGGCAACCGAAAAAATGCATGCCAAATCCATAGATCCGACGATGCAACAACTTCTAGTATGATTGTTGGACTATGGCAATGGCCAGTATACAGTCTGTGTTGTGAGGTCGAAAAATTTTTCCACTCTCAATGCATACAATCTATACTCGCGAGCATTCCAGGAAATCCTTGTTTTTCAACAAGTGCTAAAAGCCTTTCAATATCAGATTCATTAGGAGACCTTAAGTAATGAGGGCCAAACACATTGACCATCGCGAATACAAATTCTCGTAGTGAATCGATTGTAGTCGACTTTCCAAGTCGAAAGTATTCATTAATTGCATCTGCTGGTGTCCCATAAACAAGCATTACCCGACGAGCATGAACAATTGCGTCTAGAACATTGGGATGGGTCATGTCACCAAAGAGAAAAGTTCTAATAATGCATGAACACCTTGCATCTCTGTGTGTAGATTTCGAGCTTGAAGGTCAGAGTCGACTGCCACGTCGAAAATCAGGCTGGAGTTTACTTGAGGAAGAAAGACATGAACAATAAGAAAAGCCATAGCAAGGATGCATCTGGTCCTCTAAATTTTAGAGAATTTACAAAGAAAGATTGAGTCGGTGATCGAAACGATCAGATGCCACGTTCTGATAATGTAAAGTCTCATTAAAAGATAGTTACATGCTTAAAAGAGCCGCGTCGAGATCAAGTTAAAACAAAAGGGCATAAATGAAGCGTCGTTGACGGCTAAAATGGCTACTAAACGAATTCGTTCAGCTGGGAGAATAATCAATGACAAACAACCAACTAAGAAAATATAAGTAATATAATTTATTCATGTTTGAAGAATTTATTACAGAAGAAATTACAACCTTGTACCAGGTATATCTTAAACTTGAAAGATTAATTTATATCAATTCATTATGCATTATCTTAATTTCTATACGAATTATTTGTGGAATTCAAAGGAAAGACTATAAGTTCTTCTCCTCCTTAGTTTCTCTACTTTTGACTAAGGAGTGGCGGGATTCGTGATGATGTCAAAAATAGTCATAAGTTGACTACGGTCAATAAGTCAAGAAAAGACCAAAAATCCAATGAGTCAACGCGTATCAAGTCACCAGTGAGGTTGAATCCGAAAGAGTACCTACCACTTAAGCCTAGAACTTGGGGGTCGGTAAGAATGTCCTAGGCGCCTCTGCCCAAGCTCAAATACAACCAGGTCTTCCCTTGGATTACAGAAAAGACAAGAAAGGTTCGCATGAGTGGGGTCAATACCTTAATATCAAAATATGAGGGGTAGAATCGTCCTTAATGGTTTACCGACTTAGTCACGAATCCTATCTAAGATCCAATCGGCAAGGATCTTAAGTATTCAGATAACTTAGAATACAAGAGTCCCACAGGGAGAAAACTTTCCCCATGCAATTACAAGATCAGAAATTCAATCTATCTTAACTATCGAGTATCCTCGATTAACAGAACTTGCATCCATCAACTATACGGGATAATCCCAAAGAGGAAGCCCAATATCTCAAGACCACAAAATAGTACTCCCTCCGTCCCAAATTGAATGACCTAATTTGTATTTTGGGTTGTCTCATTTTAGTGTCATATTTCTAAAAATAAAGAAAAGAACTTTTCGCTCCTTCCAATAATACCCATTACTAGAAATTCAATGACAACTTTATTAAAAGTAACTTCAACTTTTTCATTGTAAATTAAAAAAGTTAATGAGGATACAATTGAAAAAACAATGTTATTTTTGAAAGTCAAACTCTAATCAATGATGTTCCCTTAAAAAGTTGGGTTCTCAAAATAGGTCATTCATTTTGGGACTGAGGGAGTAATTCCAATCAAATACGGTGAATCAAAACAACCTCATCTCAGCTGCTCGATGCAGTCGGCTACAAAATCTTATAAAAAGGTAATGAACTCGCTTTAACAAAAGAACGAACTATCAGAATCACAACTACGGTATCCGAAGCTTATAACATCAATTAAAGGTCCAATTTTTACATTCGGATTGCTCAATATTCATTACTTTTTACTGCAAGAACGTTTTAACGGGCTTGAGCGTCAGAGAAGTTGTCGAGTTCCTTGCTGGTAATTTTGCCTCTGGCTCCGTGAGGAGCAAGTTCGAGATTCAATTAATTAGTCTCTCATCCTGAATGATAGCGGAATGACAAATTTTGACATCAGTAGGTATATGAGAAAGGCGTTGTTAATGGGCAACTTTAATGCATATGAATACTAAAGTTTGCTTTTTCAACTTGGTCAGTATATGATAAATGCAGATGTTGATGGTTTTATAAGAAATATTGATGTCGATGACAAATACAAAGACGATAGAGTTTGCTCAAAATTTGTAAATGAAGTTCAACGTACTTTTTCAGTATTATTTATCTATTTTGGGACTCAATCTAATTATATAGAAATTTGTGTTATCTATAATTGGTTTTTAAGTTATAAATGATTCTTGTGCCACTCACATTTTATAAGGATAGAGAGGGTTAATCGATTAAGAATGGTATGTTAGTCTATGAAATCGTTTTTTGTTAAATATGTGATCTTCATGCTTTCATTGCTTAACTGTAAAATTAAGAATTGTGACACAAGTATTACAGAATCAAAAGGTGTTCTTTATTGATTAGAGAAGGTGTAGATATAGACTTTACATGAAGAGAAAATAACATAATTAGAAATACAAGAATAGGAAATATAACTACAAAGATAGAAATATACTAATCCTAATTACAAAGAGTATCTAAGTATTTTGGAAGATTGTTGCGCCAATATCTTCTTTCCAATGTTACTTCATTACCCCCCCCCCCCCCCCCCCCCCCCCCCGCAAGTTGGAGCTGGGTAAGAAATCTGAGTCAAGCCTAACTTGGAAGTCAACCGATGGAATTGGTCAGAACCAAGAGGCTTTGTGAAAATATCAGCTACCTGATCTGCAGAGCGAACATGAGATATCTGGATAAGAACACTTTCAAGTTTCTCACGAACAAAGTGGCAATCGAGTTCGATGTGTTTTGTTCGTTCGTGAAAAACTGGATTAACAGCGATATGCATAGCTGCCTTATTGTCACAGAATACCTGAAAAGGTTTTGGAATGGAAAACTGAAGGTCCTGAAATAGGTATTTCAACCATTGGAGTTCGGCAGTAAGGAAAGCAAGAACACGATATTCTGCCTCAGCAGATGATCGGGAAACTGTCGGTTGTTTCTTAGATTTTCAAGACAACGGACTCGCACCAAGCATTGTGAAGTAGCCGGTGGTGGAACGACGTGTAATGGGGCAGCTGTCCCAATCAGAGTCGGCAAAGCCCGAAAGTGTCAGAGAGCTAGAAGACGAAAGAAAAATCCCATGATCGAGGGTGCCCTTCAAGTATCTTAGCACTCGAGTCGCAATATCCATATGTGTTGAACGGGGATGTTGCATAAATTGACTTAAATAATTCACTGAAAAGGCGATGTCAGGCCTTGTTACAGTGACGTAAAGAAGTCGACCAATGTGACGCCGAAAAGAAGTGGGATCGTCTAAAGGTGTACCATCTGTAGGTAATAATTTCAAGTGTTGTTCCATAGGAAATAAACTCGGTTTAGCTCCGAGAAGTCCAGAATCACGGATAATGTCCAAAGTGTATTTCCGTTGACAGAGGAAAATACCCTTAGGGGACCTAGATACTTCTAGGCCTAAAAAATATTGAAGTCGTCCGAGATTTTTAAGAGAAAATCGTTTCTCGAGACGTTGTCGAAGGAAGTCAATTTCCTTGTTGTCATTGCCTGTAATGATGATGTCATCTACGTAGACAAGAATATAGATAGTAGTCGAACCATTAAAATAACTGAAAAGAGAATGGTCTGACGAAGATTGAGAAAAACCCTCAGCTTTTAAACCGGATGAAAATTTAGCAAACCTGCATTGTCTAGAGGCCTGTTTCAAACCATATAATGATTTGTTCAAACGACAAACTCTAGTGTCATCTTTGCTGCTAAAACATGGAGGAATGGTCATATAGACTTCTTCTTCCAAGTCTCCTTGGAGGAAAGCATTATTGACGTCTAATTGATGCAACGACCATCCTTGGATAGAGGCAAGGGATAAAAGGACTCGAACAGTTACCAATTTGGCAACTGGAGCAAATGTATCATGATAGTCGACACCTTCAACCTGGGTATATCCTTTGGCAACGAGGTGTGCCTTATAACGTTCGATAGATCCATCCGAACGATATTTAATTTTGTAAACCCACTTACAATCAATGGGTTTCTTGCCAGGTGGCAAGGAAGTCAGACCAAGTATTATTAGTCTCGAGAGCTGAAATCTCTTTAGTCATCGCCTCACGCCATTCTGGAGAAGTAGAAGCGATTTTGTAAGATTTTGGTTCTTCTGTGGTGATGACGGAAGTTAGAAAAACCTTATGAGAATTACTAAAACGGTCGAAACTGATATAGTCAACCAGTGGATAAGGAGTGCGCGAAGATGTCGTTTCTGAACTAGAAAGAATATAGTCAGCCAAATAAGCAGGCGGATTCCTAACACGAATGGGTCGTTTAGGATTATCAGATTCCTCGGCGGGAGAGTCGAGTGATGAAGTGCCACCGGTGGTAAAAGACCGAGGAGAAGTGGAAGCAGAAAAGTCTGGAGAAGATGCACTATCAGAAGAAGCTATAGGCACCTCTACAGGAGATGATGAAGGTATATCCTTGTTGGGATCAGAGGGAGTCAGGGGCCTACCTGAAATAGGAGGCGTCGGCTCAATAAAAGGCAAACGAGGAGAATCAATCGAAGGCGAGGGAGAAGACTCGACTAAAGGTGGAGGTGAAAAAATATTGTGTCGCGACGGAGTCTGAAAAGTGTCGGGAGAAGGCACATGGTCATCCAAAATATTCAAAGGAGTAAAAATGTGTGAGTCAGATGAAACGTCAGTAATCGACTCAAAAGAAAATTTGTTTTCAAAAAAAGTTACATTTCGAGAGTCATAGAGAGTTTTAGTCTCTAAGTCATAAATGGTGTAACCCTTTTTTCCATAAGGGTACCCGATAAAAATTCTTGGTTTAGCTCGCATATCAAATTTAGTAGTAGCTTTAAAATTATGAGCAAAGCACAGACACCCGAAGACAAGGAGGGTCGAGTAGTCTGGTGGAGTATCATATAAAATCTCATAAGGTGACTTAAGTGATAAAATTGGAGTTGGCATCTGATTAATTAAGTAAGTTGCCGTTTTTAAACATTCGCCCCAAAAATTGAGGGGGAGATTAGCTTGAAATCGCAAGGCACGAGCGACATCCAGCAAATGTCTATGTTTGCGTTCAACAACCCCATTTTGTTGTGGAGTATGAACGCAACTGCGTTGGTGGATAATACCATTCGACTGAAACCAAGACTGTAAGTCCTTAGTGAGAAATTCAGTTCCATTGTCGGAACGAAAAGTCTAAATAGGGCAGGTAGAGCTGGTTGCCGAATCAGAAGAAACAGACTTAATAGTCTTTTGATACTGTTTAATTGTGAAATTGAAGAAATATTCTAAATATTTCTTAGTCTCAGACTTGGACTGCATAAGAAATGTCCAAGTATATCTGGAATAGTCATCAACTAAGGTGAGAAAATATCGCTTATTTGTGAGCGAAGGAACAGGAAACGGTCCCCAAATGTCAGCATGAACTAACTGGAAAGGAAAAGTACTAACTGTTGTACTTTTCTGAAAAGGCAATTTGGATTGCTTAGCCATAGGGCAAATTGTACAGTCATGCGTGTAGTCGAAGTAAATAAAATCAAATCGTTGAGATAAGTGTTTGAGGCGATTCAAACTTGGATATCCTAGTCGGCGGTGGCAAATGTCAAGCGACTTATGTAGAGTAAGTGCTTTAGAGTTACGACGTAAAATATAGAGGTCGCCAATCTCATCAGCCTGTCCAATCAGGCGGGTTGTCAAAACTTCCGTAAAGACGCAGTGGGAAGGTGAGAAAGTCGCAAGACAATTTAAAGATTTACATAACTGTCGTACAGAAATCAAATTAAACTTGAAACTTGGAATATGATAAACATTTTCGATATGTAAAGAGTCAGAAAAAACTACTTTACCGATATGTTTAACGGGAAGGGTGCTCTCATCAGGAATTTGAACGTAAAGTGATGGAGGGGAAAGTTCGTACGAACTAAAACACTGTAATGAAAAGCAAACGTGGTTTGAAGCTCCACTATCGATAATCCACGAAGTAGGGTGAATGGAAAGAATAGTTCCAGAGAAAAGTGTCGTAGCCGTAGGGCTAGGGTTACCAGTATCTATACCGGAAAAAAGAATCGATCTCAATGAAGGAGAAGGAAGATAAATCATAGGTCGGCAAAAAGTAGTAGAATAACTCGAGAGAATACGTTGTAAGAGTCTGCTAAAGAAAAAATAAGTATGGAAAATAGGTTGAATAAGTGATAACTTAAGTATCATTGTCGGTGAAGTCGACAAGTAAGTCATTGTCAAAGAAATGTCAAATATTGATTGAAAGAGCGACAACAAAAATAATTTTGTTGTGTTTAAGATTGACAAGTAGAGCAGTGTCGAATTTCCAAAAAATTGGATGATAAGGAAGCAAAATGATGATTTCATGATGATTGATGACAAATTATACATTGTAGGAGAAAAGGTGGCCAAAATTGACATTAAATATAACAACAAAATTGTCGTCATAGGTGAATTAAGTCCAGAGATATTAAATCGTCTTATCGACGAGATAAAATTGGGAAGGGTCGGAAAGAGGTCAAAGTAGCAAAATAACTACTTGTATGTAGTAAAAGGAATAATACAGACGGTAAATAAGTGTCACAACTGCAAACAGGTGTGTATTCTACTGTCACAAAGGAATCGATTGTTTCTGACAGTGAGACAGTGTGGTTAATAGAACCGTCAGAACAATCTGCCGTCACAAAAATATTCAGGCAGGAGAAGTTGCTGGAATATTTACCCGAACTAGGGTTGCTTCAAAAAAAAAACAATGATCCGAATTGCGTTGAAATATCAGATAGGGTAGTTGCACAAACCCTAATCGATGAAAATAGGTCAGAAAAACAGATCGTTTTTAGCCAAAATCGATCGATCCCCTAAGAAGAAAAACCGGTGTCGGGTTTATATTTCTAGAGAGAGAAAGTTCGTGAAGGATTGATTGTAAAAAAATCTCTCTGCCAATGGTTTTAGTGTATAGTTACCGGACAATTTTGGAGTCTTTTCGTCGAAAGAGGGGTCTTTCCGGCGAAATACAAGGTCCTCTATAGTGTTCGTCGTCGGAGAAGAAGACTACTAGTAGTCGGGAACCAAAACAGATGTTTGGTTCCGGTCTTGGGCGAGTTTGTATGAAACCGGTATTGTAATAGACCGGGTTTGAATTCGGGAACCAAAAATATATTTGTGGTTCCGGCTAAGAACAGGTTTGTGCTAAAACAGTCTGGGTGTGGGGTCGGGAACCAAAAATGAATTTTGGTTCTGGTCGCGGACGGTTGGTTGTATTCCAGTTTAAATGTGAACTGGAACAGGTCAGAATTTATTTCTAACCTAAAATAAGACCAAAATTCGAAAAAAAAAATCTCAAAAAATTCGAAACAATTCGAAAAAATTGGCAGAAAATCCGAAAAAAAACGTTGATGAGATTGTGTTACTGACCTTTGAAGATGAATGATTTATTGTAACACGAAAATGAAAATCCTGACTTTCGGAAGTGGGATGAATGATAATAGAGAAGAAAATTAATCTCTAAGCAAAGTTGATAATCGAACGATAGATCCCGATAGCGAAGAAATCCTTATGCCTGTATACACAACACTTTGTGTAGATAAAAAAACGTAGGGATGACGAGAAGAATTACCAGATAATGATCGAAAGATTAATGAAATCCTTAGCTCGTGATACCATGTAAAATTAAGAATTGTGACACAAGTATTACAGAATCAAAAGGTGTTCTTTATTGATTAGAGAAGGTGTAGATATAGACTTTACATGAAGAGAAAATAACATAATTAGAAATACAAGAATAGGAAATATAACTACAAAGATAGAAATATACTAATCCTAATTACAAAGAGTATCTAAGTATTTTGGAAGATTGTAGCGCCAATATCTTCTTTCCAATGTTATGTCATTATAAACAATACATTTTATGGCAACAAATGATAATATTTATGTAATATAAGGGAAACAAAATCTTATCAGTCTTGCATAGTTGCATTATATCCTTAGTTCGAGTTTGGAATTTACTTGTATTACGTTAAGTAGTCATATTGTTAATTTGAGTTCGGTAAAATACTAAAATCAAATTATTCATTCGAACTTTGAATAATATTTTGTTTTGATATTCAAGCATAATTTTTTTTTCTAGAAAGGATAAGAGTTAGATTTATGAATATATGTTGACTAAGTAGTATATTGTTGGGGTTAGGACATTAATGCATATGCCTTTACTCTTCGGAAGAGTTTTCGATGTAGAGGTATTGAAATGTCCATGCATAGATTATATTATCGTGGAGTGTTCTGGTAGAAAAATACTCAACGAACATTTAATTTGTTGTGGAATGATGTCCAATTATAAGGTTTAGCTTTTACATGCATGGTGAAATTGTTGACGAGCCACATACTCTTGAACCCGAAGTATTACCTACTAATACTGGCATAGATACTGAGGGAGGAGTTGACGACATAGAAGGCGTGTCGCACAATGCTTGCGGGATAAGTGTGGGCGATTATATGATATTATTAAAGAAGAATTAGATAATGTAGATGTTAATAATGACGCTGCCCAATTTTACAATTTGCTTGAAGAATCTAAAATTGGGTCGTACCCAAGTCGTAAAAAGTATACAAAGTAGTCATATTTATTTTGGCTATGGCAACTCAAATAACCTAGTGGAATTAGCAAAATGTACTCACAACAATACTTTTATTGTTAAGAAAAGTCTTTCCTTGTAGGTGTACATTGCTCGAAAATTTTAGTCACAACAAGATGATCATTATGGAGAGCTAAAGTTTTAAACAAAAGAAAATTGATGCATACCCAAATAGGCAAACATTACACATAAAAAAGAACTACCAAAGTTTTTCTGCCACTTTGCATTGAAATAGCGGTTGAAACGTTTGTTTATGTAATCTAAAGTTGCAAAAGACATGACATGCCATGAAGAAGATGAAACAAAAGGTTGGGTTCTCAGACATTCAACAGATGGAGAAGCATATAAATACTTTAACAAGATATTACGAAGTTTTTTTGCTGATCCACGAAATGTTAGACTAACACTAGCTACTAATGGTGGCTATCCATTTAGGAAGATGAGTTATGTGCATAGCACATAGCCAGTGGTATAGATTCCAAAAAATTTACCACCCTGGCTGTGTATGATACTGATACTTACATGACACCTCTAATTGATATCCGATTCTAGGAGGCTGTGTATATGATTTTGGCTGTGTATATGATTTTGTCCTTGTTGATATCCGATTCTAGGAGGCCTTAAAATGATACTGATACTTACATGACACCTCTAATTTATGAATTGAAAGAGTTATGGGAAGAAAGGGTGGACACTTATGATCCATCAAAGAGGCAAATGTCCAAAATGCATGCAGTTGTAGTATGCACGATTAAAGACGACCCACGATTGACAATGTTTTTAGGTTGGAGCAGAAAAGGTATAAGACATGCATAATATGTCGCAAAGATACCAACAACAATTATCTAATAAATGGGAGTAAAATATGCTAAATGGGACGTCGTATTTTTATCTACCGATCATAATTTTCATTTAAGGGTTTTGATGGAGATGTTGAAATGACAGAAACTCCCCCCTTTGATAGGAATAAAATGAGTAGAGTTACTGAGAGTAATTTAACACACATTTTGGCAAAATTACTATTGTAGGTCATGAAGAAGATGAGGAAGTCAAGGGACCTAAACAAATCCTCGAACAACATCTAATTTTTCTCTTACTTGGAAGAAGTTCTCCATACTTAATAATACCGTATTTTTCATTTGTTCTTCTTGGAAATAGTTTTCGATGTCATAGACACCGAACAAAATATAGACATACCCTGTTAGGTACTCCTTTGGGTCAAAACAAAAGATCTCAAGATAATCTTAAAATGAGGCATGCTTTAGAACTAATAGGGATCAAAGCAGCTCCATCTATGGTGGATTGAGGATACGAACAAGTGGTGTATACCAATGATTGTTATTCGATAACTTATAATAAGAGACAAGCTTTTTACAAAGCAGTGACAAGTTTGAAAGTGTCTGACGGGTTCTCTTATAACTTTTTCCGCCCTCTCCCAAAATACACACTCTCTACTCCTTCCGTCATTTCTTCTCTCTTTCTTTCTCGTCACATCCTCTCTTAACTTAATATTTTTCCTCTCTTTCTCATTTCCTTTTACGCGTAAGCCATCATCAACTTCAAAGAAACGAAATCTCTCCCTATATGAAATTTGTTCAAGTTAGGGTTACATAATCCCTCCCAGTGTACAGTGTTCTGAAGGAGTTGAAGGAGATGTCCTTCGACCAAGGGGACAATGCGAACAATTTGTCGGATAGGAAAATTGATGTGGAAGATCATCAAGTCCGATTGATTTAGGGATCGTAGAGTTGTAGCTAGAGACCAACTACGATCGTCGAATTACGAAGTAATTCGCGGCTAACTTCGATCGGATCCTACAACGGGTTACACATAAGAGTGTCAAATTGATCTAGGATATGACTAGTGGGAGTGAGATATAACAATGAGAATGTCCCATAAACATATCTCATAGGCCTAAAAAGAAATTAGGCAAAGATAGTACAAAAAGGTGAAAAACAGGGTTTTTGGGCCTTAGCCGATTCGTGCACTTCTAGCGGTCGGATTGGGCTGAAATTTTGAGGGGAGATTTATGACATATACCGTATTATGCATGTAAAATTTCGTGGTGTTTGGACACCTACTCATTAGAGAATTGAGAAAATATCAATAGTTGCTATTTTCGACTATTTCCCTAAATCTTATTCTAAAGGGTGTTTTAGGAAACCTTTGAGGAGGTGTATTCTCATTAGGGTTCTATATAAACACTTTTAAGGCAGAGAATGAGATGTGGAATTTCTCTCTAAGCTTTCTTACTCTACCATATCAAGTAGCTAGAGAGGAGAAAGTGAGCTAATTCCTATTAACTATCTATCTAGTCAAGAAGAAAGGAGTTCTTCTTCCAACCACCATTGGTGTTCTAGCTAAACAACAAGGTGGGAGATCAAGTTGATTGCTCGTGTCCCAAGTAGAGGAGCTAGCTTGAAGCTCTTGGTCTTCTCATAAACAATTGGAAAGGTTCGAGGGAAAACTAGCGAATAAGGTATTTATCTTTCTAGTTTTACTTAGTATTATTATGTACTTGCATGTGATCCTGGGAATACTAGTGTAGACATTAGATGTCTTATTTCTGCTATAAACACTAGTAGAAGGGTGTAAATCCCATTAGTGGCGTCAGAGCCTCTTGCAATTAGCCTACTTATCTAAGTTTTGGACCAATTCCATGCTTTTCTAGATAGATTATTGTGTTTAAAAGTGTTTTGAACACAAAATTTTGATTAATTTTGAATAAGATTCAAATATTTGTCAAAAGATTTTAAAATTTGTTCTTGAAAAGATTTTCAAAACCTAAAATTTTGATCCAAATTGGTTTGATTAAAAGAGTTGTTTTAAGTTTTTGGAAACTTGTGAAAAACAAAATTTGGAAATTTTAGAATTGTTCTAAAAGAATTTGAGATATTTAGAAGTGTTTAAAATTTTGGAAATAGCAATTTAGAATTGCATCACAAAAAAAAAAATTCCGAGCCCTTTTGTGGGCTTGGGCCGGGACTTGTCAAGGACTTGTCCCGGGTTTTTTCAAGGATTTTCGGACCACGAAAAGGGACCATTTTTCGAGTGGGAGTTTTATCCAAATTTTCTCCCGATTTCAATCCAAATATTTTCGAAATTAACCCGAACCATTCAAGGCCCAAACGGAATTTCTCTTTAAAAATCAGATTTTAAAATCAAACCAAGACGCACCATTAGTCTAATCCTTTGATGTAGACTTAAGGTCCATACATGACATGTGGATGTCGACAAAAGTATCTCCCGGATATACATGCATATATAATTGTTAGTCTTGAAATATATTTTATGATTGCATGTGATGTGAATGCGGAAACTAGTAGGGCCATAGAATTTATTTCTTATTCTTGTTTTAAGCACAGATGGGTGCATATTGTAATAATTTTAATTTCAAGTTTACACGATCTGCGAAATGTTTGAGTCTTATAATTAGAGTTTAGGGTTTATGAGTCCATTGATGAAACTCAAGGAGGAAATCCAAAGGCAAGTGGGAGAAATCAATGGAGGTTCAAAGATGGAGATCTAGACGAACTAAAAGGCGAAACGAGAAGCAAACCAAAGGAGATTAGATCTTCTAGGTTAGGGGCCATACTAGGATCCATATGTGCTTGATTTACTTTCTTGCGCGCATTTACTTACTTTTACGCTTTATGTCGTGGATGTTAGTTAGGCTAATTAGTTCACTAAAACAAGCGCCAGACTAGCGTAAAAGTCCCTAAAAGTAATTTTGAGTATAGTGCCTATCCAAATTAAGACACTCCTTGCGCCCTTGTTCGAGGAAGGTGGGTTGGCCTTCGCAGAGTACCTCCTCTACCTTGGGACATTGCGGGTAGGCCTATAGAAGAGGCCTAACATGTCTAAATGGTTCTACTCAACGAGATCAGCAAGAGAGTCTTGGATACTCGAGGCAAAATGATGGATTTTACACTAAACATGTAATCCATCAACCGAGAATCATATGGTATGATCAGTGAAAGTGTTCACTCACCTAAATCAATGGGAATTAAGGGCAGGGCCCTAGTCCGCTTAATCCTTGAGAGATGGGATCTCGGAATCGCATTATTCATCTAGGGACACGTTTTATCTTGAATAATGTGGCAAAAACTTAGGACTTTTTACAAAAATTATCGAATGTAATACTTAGCAAAATCGTTTTTCTGTTTCATGTAGTTTTACTATGGCGAAAATCAATCTTTTCAACCTATGTTCAATCCTCGATGAGGACAAATTGAACATGGATAACTTCCTTGATTGGGAAAAGAGATTGAGAAGTGTTCTCAAGTCCACAAACAAAAAAAGCGTACTGGATACCCCTATTCCAAGGATAACTGCGAACTCAAAGGTTGAGGAACAAAAGCAGGCCAAAAGTATCCGGATGAAATCAATTTCAGTAACTTCCTTATGTTGGACTATGGAGCCTAATCTTCAAAAGAGATTCAGGAAAATGGATGCGCACAATCATCCGTCGATTAAGGGACATGTCCCGAAACAAATCACGGTTGAGGAAGTACGGTACTTCCAAGGCAATCCGGAGTGGCATTGGAATGTCTGAATCAAAGAAAGAACTTCAACTGATTCAGAAGAACAAAGGGAAGAAGGAAGGAACTCACGGTTCCGACCAAGGTATCTATGTTATCGAAGTTAACTTAGCAAATACATTTGATTCTCAATCCTGGGTATTCGATACCGGATGTGGTGCTCATATCATTTCTGATGTGCAGGGCCTCAAGGGAATCAAGTATTTATCTGCAAGGGAGCTTGTCCTACGAGTAGCAAATAGAGCAACGGTTGCTGCGAAAGCTGTAGGAACATTCAGTCTACCTTTAGAAACTGGTCTAGTTTTAGAACTTCATAATTGCTATTATGTACCCTCTATTTCTAGAAACATTATCTCTGTCTTAGAATTAGACAAAGAGGGATATCACCTATTAATAAAAAACCACTGTTGTTCTTTATATAAAGGTGAAATGTTTTATACCAGTGTTAAGTTATACAACGGTCTCTATATTACGAATATTGAGAACGAAGTCTTTAACATAGAAATCAAAAGGCTATGGTCAGATGATTCGAATCCAGGTTACCTTTGGCATTGTCGTTTGAGTCACATTAACATGACACGCATGAAGAAGCTCCATAAGCATGGACTTCTAGGATTGTGTAATTTAGAATCATATGACACATGCGAATCATGTTTAATGGGTAAAATCACGAGGTCTTCTTTTAAAGGAAAAGGAGACCGAGCCAAAGAACCTTTGAAACTCATACATACGGATGTATGCGGACCAATGAGTACTCCGGCGAGAGGTTACTATGGCTACTTCATCACGTTCTCGGATGACTTCACTCGTTATGGTTACATATACTTGATGAGGCATACGTCCGAATCGTTTGACATGTTCAAACAATTTCAGAACGAAGTAGAGAATCAACTTGGCAAGAAAATAAAAGTCATTCGATCCGATCGAGGTGGTGAATATTTGAGTCAAGAATTTGAAGATCATCTTAGGAGTTGTGGTATGGTATCTAAACTCACTCCGCCAGGAACACCCCAGATGAATGGTGTTTCCGAAAGGAGAAATCGCACCTTGTTAGACATGGTTCGATCTATGATGAGTTTAGCAAATCTTCCAAACACGTTCTAGGGGTATGCTCTAGAAACGGCTACTTTCACACTTAACTGAGCTCCGTCAAAAGCTGTAGAAAAGACGCCATATGAGTTATGGTTTGGAAAGGTTCCAAAGTTGTCTTTTCTCAAAGTCTGGGGATGCGAAGTTTATGTAAAACGTTTACAAGGAGATAAACTCGCACCCAAATCAGACAAATGTCTCTTTGTGGGCTATCCAAAAGAGACAAGAGGTTACTACTTCTACCACGAATCTGAGAACAAAGTGTTTGTTGCTCGAGATGGTGTCTTTCTTGAAAAGGAATTCCTTTCCAAACAGACAAGCGGGAGAAATGTAGATATCGATGAAATTTGATATGAGCAACAAATAAACACGGATATAGGGATATCAAGAGGTTTAGCGGCTCCTATCTATCCACAAAGCATGGAAGAGGAAAATGAGGTCGAGATAGAGAAACTCGTGGAACCTCCCGCACAAGTCGAATTAAATTTGTAGGAGACATCTCAAATAGTTGAGAACACTCCAAAAGTTGCTCAGGCCCCTCGTAGATCTCAAAGGCTCCAAGAATTATCTCAGAAAACAGATGTCCTACTGTTAGAAGATAATGAGCCGAGTACCTACAACCAAGCTATGACGAGCCCCGACTCCGAAAAATGGCTAAAGGCCATGAGATCGGAAATGGATTCCATGTCAGAAAATCAAGTATGGGACTTGATTGATTTACCCGATGGAGCAACACCAATCGGATGCAAAGGGGTTTTCAAAGTAAAAACTGACAAGGATGGAAACGTTAGCGTTTTCAAAGCTAGACTCGTGGCAAAAGGATACAAACAGATTCATGGTATAGACTATGATGAAACCTTTTCACCTGTCGCAATGCTTAAATCCATTCGGATCATTCTAGCAATTACAGCTCATTATGATTATGAGATTTGGCAAATGGATGTCAAAACCGCCTTCCTGAACGGACACTTGGAAGAGGAGTGTACATTACACAACCCGAAGGTTTTGTAGATTCTAAAAATGCTGGAAAAGTTTGCAAGCTTAAGAAATCCATTTATGGACTCAAGCAAGCGAGCCAGAGTTGGAATCTTCGATTCGACGAGAAAATCAAAGAATTTGGATTTCTCAAGAATGCAGAAGAGTCTTGTGTTTACAAGAAAGTTAGTGGGGGCAACCTAGTTTTCTTAGTCTTTTATGTCGATGATATATTAATCATAGGAAATAATATTCCGATGTTGGAATCAGTTAAAGACTGGCTTCGAAAATGCTTCTCTATGAAGGACCTAGGGGAGGCAGAATACATATTAAGAATCAAGATCTATAGAGATAGATCAAGGAGGATGATCGGACTTAGTCAAGAAACTTATATAGATAAGATTCTTCAACGGTTCGAGATGACAAACTCCAAAAGCGGATTCCTTCCCATGACACATGGCATAGTGCTTAGTAAAGATCAGTGTCCTAAGAGTCCTGATGAGCTAGCACACATGATGAAAGTACCATATGCTTCGGCAATAGGATCTATCATATACGCCATGATCTGCACTCGCCCAGATGTCTCTTATGCCTTGAGCATGTGCAGTCGTTACCAATCAAATCCAGGCGAAACGCAATGGAACGCCGCCAAGAATATTCTAAAGTACCTGAGAAGGATTAAGGATCACTTCCTGGCATATGGCGGGGAAGATACTCTAAAGGTTGTAGGCCATGTGGATGCAAGCTTTCAGACGGATAGAGACGACTTCAAATCGCAGTCTGGTTACGTCTACTGTCTGAATGGAGGAGCAGTGAGTTGGAAAAGTTCCAAACAAAGCACAATTGCAGACTCTACCATTGAAGCAAAATACCTAGCAGCCTCGGAAGCTTCAAAGGAAGGAGTTTGGATAAAGAAGTTCATAATAGAACTTGGTGTCTTACCTGGCATAGAAGAGGGAGTGACACTCTATTGTGACAACAATGGAGCGATAGCCCAAGCCAAGGAACCAAGAGCACACCAAAAATCCAAGCATATCCAAAGGAAGTACCACTTGATTAGAGAAATCATAGAGAGAAAAGATGTGGTCATTTGCAAGGTTCACACGGATGACAATGTTGCAGATCCGTTGACTTAACCGTTACCTCAGCCTAAACATGATTCACACATGAGGGGCATCGGTATAAAGCGCATTGGGGAATGACAACAAATGTAATTTGGATTCATAAAAGAGTTTATGTACCGAATTACTTGCATTCGATAAATAAAATAAAAGGAATTTTATTTTTGTCCTTAAAATTTGGTTTAGTATTTAAGAGACAGTCCGTAGATAAACAAAGCACTCCGAGTAGGCTTGCCGGATGCGTGATCTGATGAATGAAACCCTACTAAGTGAACTTGGAGTGATTCATTATCAATTCCCTAGTCCAGGTCATTGCATGGACAACAATGACTCACGAAGACTAGTACGGGAGTCGATGGGATAGCGCAGTTTCATGGGCTATAGGAATAGTGTATTCGATTCGATACGTGAGTGCATAATAAGGATTATACGCTGGAATAACCCTCAACATGAGAAGTTCATCCAAAGAATGATGAATCGTCAAACTTCTCATAAAGACAAGATTGAAGAGATTCCTCAAAACATGAGTGCTCAGCTCATCTTATGTAAGGAATGTCTGACTTTGGTTCCGTTAAACGCCGCGCCGTAAAAGGAGGTTTTAAAAACGGATACTGGGAAGGACATGATAGACATGAAGTTGAGTGGGAGCGCAAGAATGAATTATGTCCTCTTAACCATGTTAGGATATAGTGTCCTCGGGCCACTTGACGAGCAACAACTGAAAATGCATGGTCGTGCTCAAATGGATTAAAAGTTAATCATTTGTTTTGACAGTTGCACTCGAGATCAAGAAAGTCTGAATGACGTGACGTATCAGATGGGATACTAAGTGACATGGGAATCGAGCATTGTACTTGTTCTAAGTCCAAGTGGGAGTCTGAAGGAGATGTCCTTCGACCAAGGTGACAATGCGAACAATTTTTCGGATAGGACAATTGATGTGGAAGATCATCAAGTCCGATTGATTTAGGGATCGTAGAGTTGTAGCTAGAGACCAACTACGATCGTCGAATTACGAAGTAATTCGCGTCTAACTTCGATCGGATCCTACAACGGGTTACACATAAGAGTGTCAAATTGATCTAGGATATGACTAGTGAGAGTGAGATATAACAATGATAATGTCCCATAAATATATCTCATAGGCCTAAAAAGGAATTAGGCAAAGATAGTACAAAAAGGCGAAAAATAGGGTTTTTGGGCCTTAGCCGATTCGGGCACTTCTAAGGGTCGGATTGGGCTGAAATTTTGAGGGCAGATTTCTGACATATCCAGTAGTATGCATGAAAAATTTCGTGGGGTTTGGACACCTCCTCATTAGGGAATTGAGAAAATATCAATAGTTGCTATTTTCGACTATTTCCCTAAATCTTATTCTAAAGGGTGTTTTAGGAAACCTTTGAGGAGGTGTATTCTCATTAGGGTTCTATATAAACACTTTTAAGACAGAGAATGAGATGTGGAATTTCTCTCTAAGCTTTCTTACTCTACCATATCAAGTAGAGAGGAGGAAGTGAGCTAATTCCTATTAACTATCTATTTAGTCAAGAAGAAAGGAGTTCTTCTTCCAACCACCATTGGTGTGCTAGCTAAACAACAAGGTGGGAGATCAAGTTGATTGCTCGTGTCCCAAGTAGAGGAGCTAGGCTTGAAGCTCTTGGTCTTCTCATAAGCAATTGGAAAGGTTCGAGGGAAAACTCGCGAATAAGGTATTTATCTTTCTAGTTTTACTTAGTATTATTATGAGCTTATGCATGTGATCCTGGGAATACTAGTGTAGACATTAGATGTCTTATTTCCGCTATAAACACTAGTAGAAGGGTGTAAATCCCATCATGTTCGACGGTTCTCGCCCATCAGCGTTAGACCTCTTTCTAACCTAACCCTTCCCTCTCAGTCACAATGATCATCTTTGTCGCCCTAATTTTTCAGAACGGATGAAGAACACATTAAGTTAAGAGAGGCCCAATGATAATGTTCTCCCTCATCTTCGCTAGATTTCCCCTAGTTCACTCTGGTGGATAACCAATTTTCATTTTTCTTCTTTCCTTTTATGCTTCAAAATACTTACAAAGAAAAACATCGTAAGGAAACACAACAAAAACAGCAATACGAGTGATTAGCTTGCAAGAACTAAGCCCTTGCACCAAATTGTTGCGTGAAATGTATGATTGTTAAATCAAATGTGTGCACTAACCTTTTTATTATTTGTGATTTGAGAGTTTGTTCCATTATTTTCATAGGATTATTTACTTTGGATGAAGATCGCATATGAACTTCAGTTGTCATCAACACCAACCTCTATCAATGAGAAGAAACTCGAGTAACACTACAAAACTCATGTATAGAAATTTACAAACAGGAAATTCTGCTACACTGATGAGCACAAAACTAAACTGAAGTTCCCCACTTAAGTTAAATACATTGACAAATTTGCAAGTTTGTTTCATTATTTGAATAATAATTTTGCCATATTTAATGAAGCTTTCATATCAACTTCAGCTGTCATCAACATAATCGCTTGAAATGAGAATAACTCCCGATTTTTAATTGAAATTTAAAGCATCAGCAACAAAATAAATGTTGGAAAAATGGCTTCCAAAGCCTTTTAATTTCCAAAGTCCAACTTTAAGAGAATTTTCGGTCCGATCATAAGGGGTCGGGTCGGGTTTTCTTGTGGAACAAGTAAAAGATCCCTCAAATCAACAACTTCCTTATACTCTACCACTTTTCTGAGAAACCCTAATAGAGTTTGCTTGGCCTATAAATAAGACCTAAACTAGAATTGAAAAACATAACAATAAGAGAGATTCATCTTCTACTAAATATTGAGCCGATTTTCTACATCAGCAATATCATCTTCTTCAGTGCAGTTGAAGATGGTAGGTGTGGTAAGTCCTTGGGAAGTGACCGGAGTTATGTAATTTGCACGGGAGTTGTTTCGAAATCACTTTCAAGGCAGTGAGCTCCATACCACGACATAACAAACTCGTTTCTTGATTTTCTGAGTGATAATAATTTTCATTGATCTGACCTTATTTTTCCAACAATAAACTCCTAAATTTGTCTACCCAAAAGAAACCCTGAACCCCTAATTGAAGTTATCATCTCTGTATTTCCCTTATCTATTGGAGCCCAAAAAACCAAAATTCCTAAATTGTTATGTTCTAACCAAAGTACTTTTCATTTCAATTTGTTTAAAACACAATACCCCAACATTCTCAATTTGAAGATCCCAAAATGGTCCTGGATGTGCAACATATGTTGTTGTTTTATCTCCCTCTTTCTCTTTCTTTCTTTCTTTGGTCGATCTCTCTTTTACTTTGGTTTCTCTCTCACATACACATACATAATCGATTTTGAGAATAGATGAAGGGATCAAGACTACATGCACCCCAAAAAGTCCACTTCATATTGCTTTCTAAAGACACCATGAAATGAACTTTGGTACAACCCTATTAAACAATCAAAAGGTTAATTTCACATATGCAAAAATAGACTTTCTACCTCATCGAAAAAAGTTTATGTACATGTCAATTTTTTACCCCAAGATCTTCAACTTTATCACCAAAGGCCAAACCCATCACCTCTCTCTCTCTCTCTATATATATATATATATATATCTTTTCCAAGCAAAAATCTTCTCTTTGTCGAGAGAGAGAATGTGTGTGTGTGTGTGAAAGAGAGAAGGTAGAGAGGAGAGGGAAAATTTTTTGTGGCAGTCGTCAGAGGTGGTTGTAGTCGGAGGTGTTGGTGAAGTTTAAGATTGTAATAAAAAAAAAACAACGCCGATGCTTTACGGAAATAAGAAAATTTTATAGGGAAATTGTAAACTTCGACATATTTTCCGTGTTGCAAAATTTTAAAGGGAAACAAAATACTTATTTTTCTTTCTCATCTCTTACCACAACCACCAGTAAATCAGGTACCACCACCATTTTCCCCTTTTTTTTCTTGTTCTCTTCCTCCATCACCAGCCTCATCGAATCATCAAAAACGTTCTGGTTTGAGGAAATCCCCAAATCGAATCGGCCACTAGTTTGGGGTTCCCCTCCAAATTGAATCATCAAAAATGGAGAAATTGGTCAGTTTCTTTCTTCAGAACTTTTGGAGGTTGAAAAACGAAGAAGAAGAAAGATTTTAAAAAGGATTAAAGGTTGTCAATTGTATGGGCCAAAATACGTCACCAGGATTGCCCCAAGAAATTCGTGATTAATGGGCTTACTCGGTGACCAAACCCATGAACTAATGGCTAATGGGTCTGACCCATTTATCTTCGGGCACCCCGAAGAAACGCCAAGAAGCACTTCCAGCCCTGGAGGAAGAAGTCTGTCCTCGCCTCCTCACTAGGCTGAAATCCGTAAGCACTTCCAGCCCTGGAAGAAGAAGTCTGCCCTCGCCTCCTTAGCAACCTAAGTACGAAAGCACATCCAGCTCAGGATAAAGGGATCCGCCCTCAAATCCTCAACGGGCCTCCTGCCGTATATCCGTTGGAGAGACGTTTTAGTCATTCAGGATGACAACATCCCGGATATATCCGTTAGGGGGTTACAGCATCCATATTAGTGGTGACAACTCATGCGTTACCACCACTAAAGATGACAACTCATCACTGAGTAGCAGTCGATCAAAGACTCTATAAAAGGACCAAGAAGAAGATGATACAAATCATCTGATTCAGGGCAAACACATCGAGTACAGACTCAACATCGTCATCGAATTCCTGACTAAAACACTCGATCATCTGGTAATCGTCGAACACACCTCATTACTTTCCCTCTCTCTTGGGCGACCAGACAGACCATTACTTTCTCTCTCTTGGACTACCAGACAACCAAGGAAGGTCGACCATTACTTTCTCTCACTTGGGCGACCTGACAACCAAGGAAGGGCGACCTACCATTATCTCTCTCACGTAGGCAGGCTACTTTATCTCTCCTGGAGGTTAGGCTTTCCTTATCTCACTCACGTGAATATTTACAAGGTCAGGTCCTTAAAGCTTTCAACTTATTTACGATACATACCCCTGGATAAGGAAAACCATTTCAGGACTTCCCCACCCAAGGACAACCTCATAGACTGCCATATTCTCTCTCCAACCAAGTCAGTCAATCCGTAGAGAACGAGCTTCGGCCACTCTGCGAGCCGTGCTCGAGCTCCGACCATTATCCAACCAACGGTAACATTCCAAGGATATCACCCTCTTACATATTACTTCTCTTGCAAGCTAACTGACTTGACCGTCGGAGCCCCCTTAGGCCGGCACCATCCCGGTGTCCCCTAAGACCTCAAGATCAGGTGTGTTGTTGTCTCTTTTGACACAGGTTGAGCCCAAAGACGTCGTCGGTGCCCGCAAAAATATTAACAGGTGGAGGTTCGACATCCGGTCAACGACCCGGTCCAGCTGACTTCTTGACCCGCGATTTCTTACCCTCACATCAACTATGGTCGTTGCCGAAAACCATTACCGGAGGGGATAAAAAATATGGTAATGTTGTAGTGAAAAAAAATGTAAAAATAATATGTCAGTCAAAATTGTTTCTCTCTAACAATTAGAAAAAAAGATTATTTATTGACAAATCGTTTATAAAATCTTTACACTCCCGAAAATTTTCTTATTTTATCCAAGGCGCTAGTAAAAAACAAACATGTTAAGTTATACAACCAAAGTTATGTTACCTCTAAATTTTTTTATTTTTTTTTGTTGAAAGATGTACCTCTAAATTAGTTGGGGTCTTTGACTAAAGTTTGTATGTCTCACGTTCCTAACAAAAACTGTATTCTCCAAAGCACTCAATTTATTTATTTTTTGATTAAACCATAATTCCATTTATAAGTGATAACAATCACAAGATTACATGGTTGATAATTCTTATTCCTCTAAGAACTACATGAGAGTTACATAAGCAAAATTCACATAACTTTCGAATGTAAAGTGCCTCATCAAGGGAAAGGAATTGACAAGACACAGACTCAAAAAAAGACCCTAAAGGTCGAAAAAAGAGATCCTTAAGATCGAGAATGAAAAGACCTTAAAGGTCACAGATTAAAGACCCTAAAGGTCGACAATAATAAAATTACATCAATAATATAATACTAATAAAAGTGAAATCTTGATCGTTCTTTTCTCTTGTGTTGTAAGTTTATCTTCAAACTTATTGAGATGTTCATCGTAGAAATTGACAACAGTGACTCTTCTTTTCTCACTAAAATCTATATCCATACTTCCATTCCATAAACATTTAAAATCACCAAAAAGTAGATTGTATCCTTCATCGAATTTAAGTGTTGTAAGGAGATCCATGCTGGAGAGAGAAGAACAAGAAGAAGAGGAAGAATCTAAGAAGTAGAGAGAATTGGCGATCTTGTTGATGCTAATGATATTTCTTTAGAGTTAAGAAAGGGGGAGAAATACTGTGTAGGATGGGTTTAGATTCAATAGTTTCTCTCTCTAAAACCTACACTCTAATATCTTATTATAGATCTAATAGATAACATAAACTAAAAACTAGGAAAATTCGGAGGAGGGATCCCTCGTCCAGAGAAAAACAAGATCTGTAAAAGTAGTTTTAGAGAGAAAGATAAGAGATGAAACGATTTTTTCTCTGGGGAAAATCCTGTAATTTATTTCTTCTTGAATTGATTGGGTGGAGTGAGAAAAAAGCTTAAGAGCCAGAAATCTTGAGAGTACTTATAGCAAAACCAACACAGTATTAATGCAGCTTGCCTATAGACAAAAGAACGCCTAATAAAGTTTGAGGAGATATTTAAAGTGCTCCTGTCTATGTAACAAATGACATAGGTTTTTCTCTATATTATAACTTACAATCATAAATCTCATTCGTAAATATCTATAATTCAATTTGTAAATATCTATAATTCAATTTTCACTATTGCATTTTTTCCACTAATATAACTACTTCCCAACATATAACTCCCCACTCATTTTTAAGATAATTACCCACAATCTTCATCTTAAATTTGTGTCGGTCATGTTAATATTGGGCCAAAAAGTAACTTTTTAATTATTTGGGTTATTTCCCAAATGGCCCCCAACTTTGTGACCAACTTCCTGCCTAGCCTCCTATTTTATCAAAAATACCCAGATGGCTCCCTTTTTCAGATTCCGTATAACACTATTAACTAGTCATATTTTCTCTCTCCTCCATCCCATCTCCTCTCTCTGCCAAGTCACCTATCACGTCACATCATCATCTTCTCCGGCGAAGGTCGCCGACCGGAAATTTGGCCTGCCGGCGACCTTCGTCGGAGAAGATGATGATGTGGCGTGATAGGTGACGTGGTAGAGAGAGGAGATGAGATGGAGGAGAGAGTAACGAAAAGTTAACGGTAACTGAAAAAGGGGGTCATATGGGTATTTTTGCTAGAGTATGGGGCTAGGCAGGAAGCTGGTCACAAAGTTGAGGCCATTTGGGAAATAACCCTAATTATTTTCTAGAGACAAATTCAAGAGAATTTGATCGGGACTTCTTTTATTGTATGATTGTAGTTAGTTTTCATTTACTAACATGATCGACAAATTATGCCGAGGCGGAGGCACGGGCTATACCCTAGTTATTATTTCTATCGCTTCCTAGTTAAAAGCGTGTCTCAAGTTCGAGAGAATTGTTATAAAGGCTCCCTAAAATAAGCACTTTTATTCTTGTGTTTGACTCAAAATTGGTGGTCCCAATTGATTTTAGTCGGCAAATCTGATTCAATTTTAACGAATTTAGGGGAGCGTGAAACACAATCTATTTTTTTTTGTTCTCCAGTATTTATCAGCCACAGTTTGAAATCACGAACCCTACTACTCTCTTTAAATTCGATTCTCTATGCAATAAACCAGTGGAGCCTATGAAGTTCATATAATATTTGGTGCAGTGGTAGCACATCCCTCTTAAGCCCATGAGGTTTTGGGATCGAGTCTCGTGGAAGGAGTTTACACCAAGATTTATCCTGTGTAGTTTAGGCACTAAATAAAGTAAGTGTTGTTAGGCTTTAGGTTCTTTTTTGTCGGACTTTAGGCCTCTTTAATTATTGATTTAACTTAGGCGGTTATCGTACTTATCACATCTTAATGATGTATCAGTGCATTGTAACGACTAACGTATATCGTAGTTGATTTCTCAAAAAAATAATATTTGAAGTATGCCTTTCTCTCTATAAATTCATCGTGGACGAATCTAAAATGGGTAATCTCAGTGGTTTTTAGTTGAAATCAGTTGAGAATACTTCAATGGCTAAAAGAGAGTAAGTGTTTCTACAACGACCGATTATTATTAGCACTTCCGGGTTAAAAGCATCTCTCAAGTTCTAGAGAATTGTTAGAAGCACTACTTCTTAAAATAAGCACCCTTATTCTTGTATTTGACTCAAAATTGGGGGTATGAATCGATTTTAGTCGTCAAAATCGATTCAATTCTACGGAATTCAAAGGAGTGTGAAACACAATCAATTTTTTCTTGTTTATCAATACTTCATCAGCCATAGCTTGAAATCACAAACCTTACTACTCTCTTTAAATTCACTCTCTTTAAATTCGATTCTCTGTGCACTAATTCAGTGAAGCCTATGAACTTCACATAATATTTCAAGTACGCCTTTCTCTCTATGAAATAGTCACTGCACAAATCCAAATTAGGTAATTTTGTGGTTTTTGGTTGAAATCAGTTGAGAATTCTTCAATGGCTAAAATGGAGCAAGTGTTTGTAGAACGACCGATTAGGGCTAGACGTAGGTTTAGGCTGTTTTCGGTAAAATGAAATTGGTGGATTCCAACCGATTTCGGTTCACAAAATCGGTTAAATCGTACCACCACTACTGAATACGTTTGAGATCAGTGAACTTCAGTTGATTTGGTTCACAGAAACGGATCGAGTCTAAGAAGTAGGGGGTGCTAATAAACATGGGTGATCTTTCAACAAAAAAGAAAAACATGGGTGATCAAAACGAATTTACCGTACTAAGGAGAGGCCACATGATGAGAGCGCCTTTAAAACTAGTCTCCCTAAAGTTTGTTCATGTATGGGGATTTCCTAACTAATGGGATTGGGGCGGCGTTTTTAAATCAGAGTCCGAGTTGGAGAAGTATCCCTGGAATTGTTGCTAAAGAGATTCTTGTAAATTAGAAATGTTGCTGATTGAGAAAGTTTTGTATAAACAGGAAACGGATTACCTCCTCAACAAGCAATTCATCTCCATAAATACCAACCACTTCACCATCTTAGCTATCTATCTGCTCAAACATCTCTTTCTCTCATCTCTCTCGTTCTCTAAAAACTAACTATGGGAATGGCCAATGTGATGAGTATCCTTTCTTGGTTTGTACTACTGTTAGCAGCAAGTGGGGTAATGGGCAGTGGTGTTGCTGGAAACACTAATGAACAAGGTAGAACTTCATGTATAACTTCAATTTTCAATTTTGGAGATGATTTATCTGATACCGGTAATTATGTCTTACAAAATCAAGAATTAAACGTAATTTCTGCATCTCCTCCTCGCCCTACTAACCTCACCTGGGATCAAGTTAATCAAAGTCCTAATGGTGTTGATCAAGACATGAGTTTCCTTCATGGTTATATTCGTCCCAACAGAACTTATGGAGATGTTCACTCTCTTCCTTATGGCATCACTTTCTTCAACAAACCCTCTGGACGTTTCTCTAATGGTCGCCTCATCATCGATTTCATAGCCGAATCTCTAGGTCTGCCATTCCTACCACCCTACTTGGCTGGAGATAAGTCTTTAAAGAACGGCGTAAACTTTGCCGTCATTGGAGCTACTGTTCTTGATGATGTCAACTCGTCATCGTTATCTGCTCCTTCAACTAAAAATTCACTTAGTGTTCAAATGGAGTGGTTCAAAACTCTACTCCCATCTTTGTGTTCTAACTTCGAAGACTGTCAACAATTTTTTGGGAGTTCATTGTTTCACGTAGGAGGAATTGGTACTTACGACTATATGTTAGACAAAGATAGTAGTGAACTCCATATCTATATGGTGCCTAGGGTGGTTAGCGAAATTACCAGTACCGTTAACGAATTAATATCTCTAGGAGCAACACAAGTAATGGTTGCAGGACTAATTCCAATTGGATGTCTTCCTAGAGCTCAAAATAACTATCCTCATGAGCATGTATATGATCGAAATGGGTGTATTTACGAATTGAACCAAGTTGTTCATAATCACAATGCTCTCCTCCAACTCACTATTCAACAACTTCGAGAGCTATATCCTCATGTCAACATAATCTACGCTGATTATGCTTCCGCATCGATGCGTTTCATCAACGCGCGACGTGATGAATTCGGATTTACAGAGAATAGAGATACACTTTCAGTAGTTTGTTGTGAAGCAAGAGGGTTGGACGCTTACCTCTATGAAAATAATGCCGAGACATGCGAGATGAACAATGTCTGTAAGAATCCAGAGAGCTACATAATGTGGGACGAAACGCACATGACAGAAGCTGCTTATCAACTAATGGCTTCTAGTGTTATTTCAGGCAACTTTACCGTTCCATATTTTGACATGCCAGCTAGGAAGTGTTCTTCATCACATTGATAGTTTAATTTGATTTATGTAACTCAATCGTGCTTCGAATTATAAGAACTAGTAGTTTATATTTTATGTTAATGACCAAGATACTAATATATAACCAAGAAATTTTACTTATAAATTGTTGTTTTGCTTCTTTTTCTACGTGTAAGTAATTTGGTTTGAAATGCATATGTTCATGTTTTCTCTAATCTGTGTGTTTACCTTCTTTCTAATTTACCTTTTCGGCTTCTCTGTTATTTACAAACTTTGTTATATTCATGGTTGTTTCTTGTAATCTACTATGTTCCTCTATGTCTGACTTGTTATATATTTACCTTATTCTATTTTGAATACATAGTCCTATTCTTTCTTGTTGTATACTATCTCTTCTAAAATTGATTTTGCTTCACAGCTTCTTCTCTATACAAAAGAATGATAGATCGTTACTTATCCGTAAGTACAGTCGAACCAACACAAGAAAGTAGGCCCGAGAGGAAAGAGTTGAATGGAAACGTTCCAACGATTTCCATGCAAACGGCATACGAAGTGAGTATATTAAGGGCATTATAGCAGAAAAGATATGCAACTCGCTTAAAGACAGAAACATAAGATATTGATATGCTAGCCATACCTTAGCCACCAAAAGCTTCAAAGAACGTAAGAATAGAAGAGAGAAGGAAACAATGTCCTGGTTATCTTTTTCTCTAGTTTGATTAGCTAACCGTTATGCTTAGTTCATATGCACTCACTGGACTACAAAGTTCAATTCTATGCCTACGTAACAACTAACAAGGATAGTCTTCTTTTGTATTTCTTGTGTCAAATAGTATATGAGATTTTATGTAGTTTATATTTTACGTTAATGACCAAGATTATATGTAGAAGAAAGAAATTTTACTTTTTTTTTTTTTTTTGTTAAGAGAAGAAAGAAATTTTACTTACAAATTACAATTTTGTTTTCTTTCTCTTGAGTAATGATATATAACATGTTTGTTCTAAATTTGACGAATCTCTGTGTAAGTAATTGCTTTTGAAATCTATATGTTTCTGTTTTCTCAAATCTGCCTATACATGCTTTTACCTTCTCTAATAACTCTCTTATATACATACTGTGCCTGAAATATTTTAGTGTTTCTGTTTTGAAATTTATATTTTATGTTAACTCTGTTATCTTATCATTCGTGTAATCTACTATGTCCCTCTCTGGCATGTATACGTCGTAGTTTTGCCCGGCCAAATTCAAAAGAGAACCCTAACGGGCAATAAGATACCGTGCCTGATCCGTTAGAAATTTTTCCGTCCAGCCTGATTCACATTCATGTGGAGTCTGCGTAGATATTATATATAAAAGAACAGAGTTTTGTGTTGTTGAAATATATATAAAAGAGAAGAGTATTCCAAAAAGACGAAGACACCAGAGAGATCTCTAAAACCATCAGTAAATGGATGCGTCTCATAATCTCAAATCTCACTTTACCAAAACTGTTGTATCAGATAACTTTATGATAATAACTAAACATGTCATGGGAGGGGATCTCTCGGAGCTTAAACAGTGAATTAGCAACAAAAACTATTCATACCCTAGATTCAGATTGCCTGAATGATCAGACAACCTAACCAAGGAAATTCATGATCACCAAATGGAGAACCAAATTGCACAGCACAAAATCTGCAAAAGCACGTTCTGGAGCTAAATCCTGCATATAATCGAAATGTTACATCATTTAATACTCTAGTACTTAGAGATGTCTTAAACTTGGTAACCAACTCAGGTTGTTCACTGGTTTGAGGAATTTTACCTTGAATTCCTTGTTTTCTTTGTTAACTTGAATCCTTAGACAAACTGCAGCAAAAAAGACAAATTAACCATAGTGCCTCCTAAAATTAATTTAGCTTTTATAGCTTCTTCTCTATACAAAAGAATGAAAAGGATCGTTACTTACCAGCAAGTACTGCTGTACCAACACAAGAAAGTACGCCTGAGAGGAAAGAGTTGAATGGGAATGATCCAACGATTGCCATGTAAACGACCTACAAATAAGTAAAGTGAATTTGGAGACTTCTTAAGGGCATTATAGCAGAAAAAAAAAGTCATTAAAGTAATGCAAGATACACATCATACATGAATTTATCATACAGTATAGATTAACAAATACTACAAAAACCAGATTCAAGCGACTTACTTATAGAAGACATTGGTTTGAATATATCTAAGCCACCAAAAGCTTCTAAGAAGGTAACAATAGAAGAGAAAAGTAAGCAGAGTCCTAGTTCTCTTTTTCTCTAGTTTGATTGGATAATCATTACGTTTAGTTTATATGTTATAATCTATACCCCTCAATCATCAGTGCAGTCACTCGACGACGACCACAAAGTTCAAACCTATGCCTATGTAACAACTACCAGGGATAGTTGTCTAAAGTATTTTTGTTGTATCAAATACCCATACTCATGGATATCTGGACCCTATTAGAGTATTTGCCCTCACTTTAACGGGTACATATGAGATTTTATACTCATAACAGTCGGCAAAATCATCCTTGCACTTAAACATTTTAACATAGTGACGTATATCTTGTGGGAAAGCCCACTCCTTAATATCTTCTGTCGTCAAATATATGTACTTGGGCACTTGTCAGACACCTGCACTCACTTGAATGCATAAGATGTGACATTCTGATTGTCTACCATACTTGGCACAAAATCATGTTAGAATGCAGGACCATATAAATTTTACTCGAGCTTAATGGCATTTTGTATATGGACCAAGAACTGGTCCAAAAATTTAAAGTTGTAACTAAAAGTAAAGGGCATAACAATGACGAGTTTGAGACCGTATTGGGGGTTTTAATTGCCGTGGTGATACTTCGTCCAACTAGTTCACGACAATAATACCTGCACAAGTATCCGTGTTACGGGCAATGAAACTTTTGCCTACAGCTATGCTCTCGCTAATAATTTCACTACATGGCATAACCTATAATGCATGATTGCTGAAATCTAGAATAAGTCTGTACCGGATTAATCCCCTCTTCCGAAAAGGATTACTAGACATTTACGAACATGTTTGTCAAAACTACTGAAAAACTATTATTGCATCTTTCATTTGGAAAATTTCCCCTTCCAAAGACACATTTCATTATATTAGCTGCCAAAACTAGTTAACATACTCCAAATTCACCCACTCTTTAATAACCTAAAGAACAGAATAGTTAGTTAATGTTGTTTCTGGATAATCCTTACGCACATTTTTCACATCTACACGCTGAATTACGATGATTATAATCTTTACAACTTAATCACTCTGAGTATCTAGATCTTTAAAACTTATCTCCCAATGCAATAAAAACATAAACTAATAGACCAAACAAACCAAGGCAACTATCAATCTATACAACGATAACAATAAAGAACCAATCTGGTTCTTACCCACAGCAAGCAGGATCAAGGCCGAAATTAGAATACAACAGGCGTTGAAACAAGAAGTCACATAATGGGACAGCCGAAAGCTGATTTTCAAGTAAACCCTAAAGACTTATAAATTCATTTGATCAACAATCAGCTAACCAAAGTGACATAACATAATTATGTACCCTAATTGAAGTCCAAAAAACATGTTTTAACCAAATGAAGTATTCACGTTTCTACAAATCAAACCACAGTTTTTTGAATGTTTACAAAAACGAAGTATTAACAAAAAAACTGGATCTAAAACGATTTCAACCACCATGATGAATTACTTGGTGCTGTATTAAATTACTATACAAGTAATGAATAAGGGTTTCAGGGTCGCAGATCTAGATGTCATACCTGAATAAGAGCTGTCAAAACAGCAAAAACTACGTATAGATCTATGATCTGCACACACAAAAAAAATGCAGGTTTGTTAGAATTTAGGTTTTCGATTTCTTCAAATCTCTTTGAAAATAAGGGGGAAAATAGACCTTAAGATTGGTGGGAGTTGTGGCGTAAGCTGATCGGAGAGAATTCAGAAGGGCTTGAGCATCCTTGGTGGTGGTTGAGGTGGTGGTGGTGGTGGTTGTCGTCGATCTCGCCATTTTTGTTTTTCTCTCTCTTCTTCTCGGATGCGTATGAACCAAAACCTCACTCGCTGAGTCTACTACTAGTTGATAGTTGACCGGGCGTCTTCGGGTGTTGCTAAAGGCGCCTTTACTTTGGAGGGGCCTGCACTTTTTCTACTCTGAAACATAGGTTAGGAAATTACTTGTAAATTCATGGAGTTTGGTCTTTTAACGGGTCGACCTCTGTATCCCGGGCTGAACATCAGTTGGATAACCGACATTTTTATCCTATCCATAGTCTGGTCCAAAAGGTTCGGTTATTATAAATCTCAATCCGAACACATAACTTTACATGTGTGTGATTAATTTGACATAATTTATCAACATTCGAGGAAGATGAAAAAACGATAAACAATTGAATTCCACCATACATCATGCCAACTATATATTCTTACATATATAATATATAAAAGATAATAATAAACGGTTTGGTTTGGTTCGGTTATCCGTCAAACAAACATATGGATCGAACCAAACCCTTCGGTTTTGACCTTTTAGTATATGAACCAATCCGGATAACTGTTGGATCGGTCCCCACACTGCTCAAATCTGTTTGGACAGGATTGGTTTGGTCAGTTCGAGTACTAAATAGTACACCCCTACTTTTTATGACACTGTTAAGTGACCTGACATTGTAGTTTCAGTAAACTATCTTAGTAAATTAATGCAAAATAAATAAATAAATGCAACACCTCATACCACAAATATGGATGCAACAACTCGAGTTCTAAAATATTCGAAAGATTCGGGATTCTACTTTCTTCATCTGATTCTTTGACTATTCTAGATTTACGGACTTTGATTGGGCCAATTGCCTTATTACTCGGCGTTCTGCCACTGACTAGTATACTATGTTTGTTACAAGTCCATAGTCTTGGAAGTCAAAGAAACAATCAATTGTTCTCGCTCTTCTGTTGAGGCAGAATACCACACCCCTTGCTTCTCTAACGATAGAACTTCAATTGTTGAAATATCGGTTTCATGACTTATGTATTCCAATTCCTGAACAATATCAGGTTTATTGCGACAACATGGTGAGTGCCATTGCGGCAAATCTTGTTTTTCACGAACGAACTAAGCATATTGAGTTCGATTATCACTTTTTTCGTGAGAAGCTTGAGTTCAGAAGCGGAGTTACATGTGGGCTCAAGCGGGCTGCAGCCTGAGTCTTCCCACCTGTAAGCTTTCTTTTCGTTGGTCTTCTTACCATAGACTTCAACAACCCAGTTGGTAAGACAAGAGGATTCTTACCTAAGACTCTGTGAGGTTGTGTGTTTGATTCCCCTTACCGCATATTGATTTTTTTAAACTAATTCTTTTATTAACGTCAAGTCATCAACAACTAGAACATAAATAAAATTCTTCACTATTTTAAGGTTTCATTCTTGTGTGTATTTCTCCTCTCATACTAAAATATTTTTTTTTGTACAAAGATTTCTATGTATTAAACCTCCTATGTATTAAACGCAAATTATGTCTATTTTGTACAAAAGATAGATGTGGATCCAATAATACAGTGATTCTATAGTTTAGGCAAAATTTTTGTTATGAATAAGATTTTATTTTTAGTTATTTCCATTTTGGCCCCCTATTTTGTGATCAGCTTCCTTCTTGGCTCCCTACTTTTTATAAATTTAAATTTGGCCTCCTATTTTCAAGAATTTGTCGTAATATCCTTCCTAATTTCAAAATAAAAAATATCAAAAAAAAATATTAAAAATATTAAAAAAAAAAAAATCTGGGTAGTTATGGTATTTACTTAAGGGAAAATAGGTGAAGTGAAAATATCTCTTTTTATAATATTTTATTTTGAAATTAGGAAGGGTAGTTATGACATTTACTTGAAAATAGGGGGTCAAATTTGAATTTATGAAAAATAGAGGGCCAAGAAGGAAGCTGGTCACAAAATAGGGGGCCAAAAAGGAAATAACTCTAAAATGAAAGTTGATATGGTATTATCCGAACTTGAAAATTATTTTGAAAGTTTTGCTCAAGTTATAAAGTGCTCTTCATCTCAATCTTTCACGATGGTTGGTAAATTACGCGAGTTATTTTCCGAGTAAACGACCAATTTGAATGTCCCTACTTCTGCCTCTCCATCTTCGGTTGATGGTCCTTCTGAGGTTGACGACTCATCAAGGCGAAGTGTTTTTTGGAGCAGTATCATGAAGGCTCGAAGGGACCCTTTGGCTACTGCTTTCGAAGAAATATCTAGATATGATTTCGAGCCGGATCCTTCAATCGAAAATATTGAGAAATTTGATGTTTTGGGTTGGTGGAGTGAGAACGAGAAAAGGTATCCGATTTTATCCTTGATGGCAAGTGATGTTCTTGCGGTTCCGATTTCGATTGTTTCTTTTGAGTATGCTTTCTCTTTACGTAAGAGAATTTTGGGAGACTATAGGAGCAGTCTTACTCCAGGGATGTTGGAGTGATGTGTTTGTCTTCAAGATTGGTGGAAACACCAACTCAATGTTACTTTGATTGGAGTTTGATCCGTTAAACGACGGATTCCTGAAGCGATTCCTAGCACGTCTCAAGTTCAACCGCTCGATTAATGAAGTAGGGAGATGTAACTTTTTGTTATTAGTTTTGGACCTTTTGGTAATTGTGTACTTTTGTTAAAAACATAATTATAAAAGAAATGGTTGGTTAATTATTGAATTGTTTTTTTTTTAAATATCCTGAGACCGTCCGGCCCGTGACTATCGGAGCCCGCCCGGGCTGGCGGCTACGGACAGTACAATAGGGACATTTGATCGGTCTGATCCGCCCGACTGTATGAAGTGGGCACGATATCTTGGTGGCCGATCTGCCCGAGTTCGTCTTATTAAGCCCGAGCCCGACAGAATCCTACCCCTAGACGCAAGTGACCCTCATTGAGTTATGTTCAGGCGTATGATTTCTATATATATTCTAAATATATTCTAAGCTTAAGCAGAGAAGATGTGATTTTTACCTAAATAGTTAGCTATAATTACTCAGAAATATTCAAATTAAGTGACATTTTGTACTAGATTAGTCTTGAGTTTTTAACCCCCCTTCGCCATAAATCCTAGATCAACCACTGCTTGAGTGTTGTCTTATTAAGACAACTAATGTTCAATCTTTTGATCAAGTAGCTGATATTTTCACAAAGCAACTAATATTTTCACAAAGCTACTTGGTTCTTCACAAACAGGGGCGGAACTACTAAGAGACCAGGTCGGGCAGCTGCCTGGCTTGGATTTTGTAAATTTCTCACCTACCTACGGGTAATTTCGTAGTTTTGATACATAATATATTTTCTAGGGAGATTTTTGAGGAAATTGGACGATTTGAAGAAGATACGAGAGGGAGAATCAGAGAAAGAAATTGGAGGAAACCCTAACTAATAACTCAAATCGGTTTCTTCATGTACACTTCATTAATCTAAATGCAACTTAAGTTTAGTAATTTCATTTTACATGAAATCTGATTTTCATTGATTCAAATCATGAAATCATAATTTGAAATTATTCTTTGTTTTGGGGGTTTTGGTGTTGTTAGTATGAAGATCTTATTTTTTATCAAGAAAGTCAATTTTGTTCATGGGTTTTGTTGTAGATTTGGAAGAAGCACATCTTATGAATTTTACTGACCATTGAAATATTGAATAGAAATTGTATTTTAAATTTCATCTACCAATTTTGAAGAACATCTTATGAATTTTTTACTGAGGGTTTGTGTAGCTCTAATTTCTACTACTTCATCTGCTCGTATTGATTTGTTGATGTTATCATGTTAATAATCTAATCTTAAGGTGGGTTTCATCTATTCTTCGTGAATAGCAAATAAATCTTGATTTTATTTTTTGGAACCACTTAAATACTTAAATATGGCTTTAGATTTTCATTTAGCGAGTAGCAAATAATTCTTTAAGATAGATTTGTGGAACTTCTTTACATTTTCTTTTACTAACTTTAAGTAAGAGGGTTGCCCTCCCGGACCTAAAATCCTGGTTCCACCCCTGTTCACAAAGCTGCTTGGTTCATACCAAATCGGTTAATCGGGAATGTATTTATGTCCAAATAATATAAAGGCAATCCACAGAAGGCCTTAGTTAATTAGACCATCCTAGCCCTGCTTATGTAAAGTACTCGTATTCAAATGAATCAATAAAACCATTTTGATCCTCGTCCTCTCTTGCATTTTTTGTGTCTCCACTTTTACAGAGAGAAAGGAAGAAAAATTCCATGATCTCCTCCGGAACAAAACATGACCAGGTCGATTCGTCCTGTCATTTGGATGTTACTTGGTTTTAGAAAAGTTAAAGTTATCCTCTCTACACAAATATGTTGCTAAAAGATAATTCAAAAGTGGGCTTTTAATTCATAACCTTTTTTTTTATAGTTCATATAGATACAAAATAAGAGTTGTAATATGGCTGACCAAAACTGCCCATCTTCTTTGACTAGTAGGAGGTGAAAAGGAAGAGGTGGTGCCTGTATATCATTTTCTTATGGGCAAAGGCAGGATGCCTAAGAAAGAAGAGATGAGATGTTTTGTGGACACTCCACTTCATTGATGTTTTGTGGACACTCCACCTCATTCCATGCATCTTCTCTTGTGGGATGTTATCTTAATGCTTTGAGTATGGGTACTATATTACAATAGCTCAATCATCCATCTAGACAAATAAGAAAACCCTAAGACGAGAAATGAAGCTTAGGTTCCATAACTTAAGTCATGAAAACAGAAATGAGTATGGGTACTATATTACAATAGCTCAATCATCCATCTAGACAAATAAGAAAACCCTAAGACGAGAAATGAAGCTTACGTTCCATAACTTAAGTCATGAAAACAGAAATGAGTATGGGTACTATATTACAATAGCTCAATCATCCATCTAGACAAATAAGAAAACCCTAAGACGAGAAATGAAGCTTACGTTCCATAACTTAAGTCATGAAAACAGAAATGAGTATGGGTACTATATTACAATAGCTCATTCATCCATCTAGACAAATAAGAAAACCCTAAGACGAGAAATGAAGCTTAGGTTCCATAACTTAAGTCATGAAAACAGAAATGAGTATGGGTACTATATTACAATAGCTCATTCATCCATCTAGACAAATAAGAAAACCCTAAGACGAGAAATGAAGCTTACTTTCCATAACTTAAGTCATGAAAACAGATGTTCCAAGTAGTGGCCGTCTCCTGCTAAGCTTTATTTAGTGGCAAATTTTCACACAAATCAAACAACAATATCCATTTTTCCCAAACTTAAGGGCTGTCAAACATCAAGTATTCAAGTCCTTAGTCGATATGAACAATGAAACTCATGAGAACTATTATCTGCATGATACGCTCAACTGAAATTGTTAAACAAATAAAAAATAATCGAAGTTTTCATAAACTGTAACTATCTCTACAGAAGCTCCTGAAAACAAAAACGTTTATCTACTAGTACTAATATTTCCTTAACCCAACTCTAAATGTTCTCAAAAGAGCCCCAGTAAAGTGCATTTACCAGTATTTATCATCACATTAAAAACAACAAAACTACCAAGTTTAACCAACATCATACTTCACCACTTCAACTCTGCTCCTCTGCATTCGCAGCTTCTCTCTCCTCAGCTGCAGCAGCCATCAGCTCATCAAAGTTTTCTGTCTTCCCAAGCAATATCTCAATCTAATAGTAACATAATCCAGATATTAGTTTCACATTATTCAGGCAAAGAGAGAGGTTGTAGCACCAGGACTTTATCACCATGGTGGCCTTTTAACCCCAAGAAATATTGTAGAAGGAAAGTTAAATTCCGAAACATATGAACACAAATTACACAACTATTAGAATCCTTAAAGTATGTAGAGCTAAGGAGTTCACCTTTGCTTTTTGGACAGGGCGTCCTCTGGATTCGTCCTTCATATCAACGGTAGATGTTGTGATCTCTGCAATTGTCAAATTTCGAATGGAATAAGTAACTAAGTTTTTTCTTGAAATCAGAAATATTAATAGGATATGGTGAGAATCTCACTTTTCTCAACAGCCAGTCCATTGTTCTTCAAGATCTCTGCAATTGTGACGACAGTTGCAATGGCTACAGATATACAAATCAACCACTTAAATTATGGGCAGAGGTAATAATGAAGCATTAAGATGATCAGTTGAAGGACTTGTACTACTATCTTTTTAAACAGCTCTACATGATGCATGAGCACCATATTTAATCAGAGTTTCTAGTACGAGACTTTGGCGCTATCAGTGCTACCAATAGAATGTGATACAGAGGAAATTCTAGTTCATATATACAAGGTTTATCATCTCTTAAGTTAGATATATATGAATCATCATTTACAATCTTATTTTTCTCAGTGTTCTCTTTCTCCATGAAAGTGTAGGATGTGATTCATGTCTATTGTGAAAGAGTTGCTTCACAATATTAGTATTTTCCCACTTTTAAACTAAAAAGATTTAACAACACTTCCTTATAACATATAAACATAATGCCTTTCCATTTTCAGATAATAATTAAAACACTGAAATATACATTCAGATCATATTATTTATACACAAAAAAGCAAAGTACCCTCATGCAAAAAATGTGAACTACTGAATTATTTGTTTCCCCAAACAAGAGAGAAGTAAACTTGACAGACTTCCGAGGAAGTTATATAACAATACCATAAAGCACAAGTTCCTTTCAGATGTTCCTTTGAGTAATGAACCCCACAGCCTAGAAACTGCTTTGGGATTGAATACATAAAACAATGTCTTAAAATTTAAGCCTTGAAACAGTTCGCTTTGGAAAGGCGAAACCTGGCCACAACTTTTAAATGCAACACCAAGGCGTAAAAGGCACAGATCGGCAGTATAAGTATATTTGCACCTTTCGAACTCTATTCATTTGGTTTATTGCTTCCAATAGTTTTCCAGGGTTAAACATGTTACATGTCAGTCATCAAAGACGTCAAAACATAAAAAACGTAGACCGCGAGAACACTGTCAAGTGTCACCCATCGTTCTAATAATATGAAATATACCTCCTAATGCAAAGTCTGTTACATGTGGGAATTGGGATGGAAGGCATTCCTACCTGTGCAGGCAAACTAATTCAAAGCTCCTCGGATTCCTGGAATCCGTCTCCTAAAATCCAGACTGTTTTACACTTGATAGTTAGAATTAAGTGGTTTTCCACCCTCCTTGATACTACTCTTTTGTTTTCAGAGACTTTTACCTATTCTCTTATTAGGAGAATATGTGATTTAGAGTACAATTTCTGTTTTTTAACAACTTTGATATACCCATTTACAAAAGAAATATATAGCAAGTGCAGGGTTCATCATTTTCGCAAAAAACACTGCGAATTTTGAATCTCACCAAATTGGGGAACGGAATTTTATTTTTCGGTCTACAACACTTCAACGAAATACTTTCTTATTCTTGTATCGTAAGAGCTGGGTTCTTTTTTCGATCCATCAACATTAGTATGCGGAGAAATACTAATTAAATCTCACTATAAATACCCAAAAGCATAAGTCCCATAAACCAGATAGTGCCAAATAAAAGAGATAGACAGACAAGAACTTACCCATTCCAAGAGCTGAAAGCTCAACCTCATTGTATTGCTGCATATACCTCTGCAATTGAAAACCTAAACAAAATTAATACCATCAAACGGGCCAAATGAACAAGTAAATCATCATATAGAGACCTTCATAGCACTGATAACAAGTGTCCTGGGGCTTCAAACAGCAATAAAACAAACCCTAATTTAAAATCTAAATAAAAAGAAAACTTAAAGAAGATCTTCAACGAAATGTTAATCAATTAATCCAAAACTAAGAAAGAACAAACAAAAATAGTTGAAGAACAGAGATAAATTAGGTTTTTCTAACCTTGGCAAGATTGACGTAAAAGAAGAGAGGTTTCTTGGTGTTAGAGACTTGAATCCGATTCTTCTTCTGATCGGTGATATTCAAGTTGTTAACTGCGACAGTGATTTCTTCCATTGGAGAGTGAAACTACGAAGAAACGAACTTTTGTTTTTCTAAAACCCTAACCCTAAACAGTACTTAAAATAAAAGGGATGAATGGACTCTAGAGAAGAGGGCAAATAGCGTGCAAAATTTCTCAGTATCGTTGTCCAGTCTCATAATTCGTTAGGGTTTATTACGTTTTGCTGTAGGGGCGGTACAGTAACTTACCCAACACCACTTTCCTCTGACTTCCACGGGACACCTTCTTGGACCCATGTCCTGATTTGTACTAGCTCTGCTCGGGTAAGAGCAAGTCCAACGGGGACAAGGGCTGGGCCACTAAACGGTGGGCCGAAAACCCGAACCCGATCCGCATCCGTACTCAAATAATCTAACAATTCGGATATCGGATATTTTTTTGGATATTTTCGGATTCAGATATATCTATATCCGTAACTGAAATAATCCGATCTGATTCGAGTTTAAAATCAACGGTTAAGACTCACCTAAGGGGTAAAAAAAATTTATTCTCGACTTCAGGTCAAGTCTTCAACAGTTCAACCCTAATCAACAAAAAAGAAAAACCCTAGACGAACATCTTCTTCTCAACTCGGCAGTCGGAACTTCGGCAGCACCAGCAAGCAACTCCATCTTTGTCTAGGGTTGTAACCGGAGCTAACTCGGACTTTGCATTTTATTGTGTTAGGTTTTATGGTTTATGTGGTGCTAGGTTGTATGAACTTTGATGTCTTTCGGGTTAAGGAAACTGGACTTTGCATTTTCAGGTGTTAATTGTTAACTCTGAAATTTAAAAAAGAAGTTAAAAAATTCAGAATTTCGGATCGGATAATATTCGATATCAGAATAGCATTTCGGATATCTGATTCGGATATCATTTTTTACCATCCGTCAGATATCGAACCCTTATCGGATAGTCCGAATATTTTCGGATATCGAATTCGAACAGTAGTGTATCCGGAAAAAATTCGCTCCATTACTAGGGATGTCAACAGGGCGGGTTTGGGACGGTTCATCCCCTTCGCAACTTCATCCCGTTAGTAAACGGGTTTTATCATTACCGTACCAATGATTAATCGGGATGTCAACGGGACGGGTTTGGGACGGTTCATCCCCTTCCCAACTCCATCCCGTTAGTAAACGGGTTTTACCATTACCGTACAATAATTAATCGGGGTGGATATCCAATTACCATACCCGCCCCAATTTATTGCTAAACCATTACCTCCCCGCCCCGTTTAATATGAAATGAATCGGGTCGGATCGGGTTCAAACGCAAAATATTCACAAAAGTTATTTTAGTTTGAAGTAACATAACAATTGTTAAGAATATTTTATAAGACTTTGAGTTTATCGTAAACACTATAGCTACTTAAATAATATAGAACATGCTAAATTGATAATATAAGATTAAAGTTTTAGAAACATAACCCTAAATAAAACATATATTTAATATATAACATACTAATCGGTTCGGGGGCGGGGTTTACTATCTAATACCAAACCCGCCCCGAACCCGATTATTTTTTGTAACTTCATACCAAACCCGAACCGTTTAGTAAACGGGTCGGTAAAACCCGTCCCATTAGGGGCGGGTTTGGGAGAAAACCCACCGGTTCCGACCAAATTGCCACCCTTACCATTACAGGCGGCCCGGACACTCACTCCACTGGTTTTTCTTCGACAATGTTAATATTCGAACACAAATCTCCCCGGTCGAGACTCGAGATATATACATGTAAGCACTCAATCAAAATTAGATGTATATGGGTCCACTAGTTTATGATTTTGAATAATGAAAAAACCAATTTCTGGTCGTAAGGGTGAGCATAATAGACGGACCAACTACAATTAGATAAGTTTTAATGTTTTAGTGCAGTAAGGGTTACAGAGGGGCTAAACTAACACGATTGGGTATTTTTTATGTGGAACACTAATGTGGGAATTGTCAAATATAAGAGAAGTGTAATCTAGCAACCAAGAATATAGACATTGATCAATACAATATGATAAACTAACTATCTAAGCTAACCATTACAAATGCATTATGGAAACATTCAACAAGTGTTTCTAGATCTCATGCTTGCAAGAACCCAGAAACTGGAAAGAGTGGAAAGAGGGGACAATTTATGTATAATACGCATCTGTATATCATTATGAACGAAACTAGATAAGTAAGAGCTCTAACCACACTTTTTTGTTGTTGCAAACCATAAACCACATAGTCCACGGAAACTTAGTATTTTAAGGGTGTAAAGAGGTCGATTTATTCTTTTCATATTACAAATACTAGGGTATATCCCGTGCCCTAGGGCACGGACACTTGCATCAATCAAATATTACGAAATTTATTGTTATACTTTATTGAGAGAGAGAGAGATTTTTATTAGTTATTATTTTTTTGTATTACTTTTTTGTTTCTTTTCTCTTAAATTAGTTATTATTCTATTGAGAGAGAGAGATTTCAATTTCTTTTTTTTAACTCTTGAAATTTATTTTGTTTCTTTATTTCTTAAATTAGTTATTTTGTTTCTAAGAAGGAAACGATTATTGTTTTTTAAATAGGTAGCTTTATTTCTACGAAGGACTATATTTTAAATTCTAAGAAGGGCTTCTAGACAATATCCTTTATTAGAAAAGGATGTTTGTCCCAGTCATCGTTTTCCCTTCTGTTTTATATAATAGATTGTCTTTTGGGTTTCAACGAAAAAATATTGTCTTTTGGTTTTTATCTATGGATTAGGGGCAGTGGCGTATTTAGCATCACTCCTCATACATTGCACCAAGTACAACTTTGTAATTATAACCAACCTACATCTACTTTTTTTTTTTTTTGTTGAAAGAACCAACATCTACTTACACAACTACAATATATTTTAACTGGGTAGTTAGTAGGGGTTTTTGAGGAGAGAGAAGGTCTAGAATGACGTCATCAAGGCGATTTTAGCCCCCTCTTCTTTTTCCCCAAAAACGACGAAGAACCCTAATTTTAATCCTCAGGCTCGCACCCATTAATCCATCTAGAGGTGTAACACTAACAAGGTGACTAATCTATAGCACTAATAAGATTGAGACAGTGGAGAAATACAAATCAACCCAAAGGCAAGAACACTAGCTTTCTCGGAAGAAACACTTAGAAGACGAAAGGGTTTTGATCTCGGAATCAATTCCAAAAAGCAGATCCAAGTCAGTCCTTGCGAGAATCCAGGTTAGTTCTATCTCTCATTAATTAGCCCTCTTTCCTGTTAACATGTGTATGAACTAAATAGGCCGAGTTAGATTGTTCGGATCCCCTCCATCTTTGCATGCAATCAGAATCGGAGGGGGATTACATCTGGTGGCAGTCCAGTGGGTGAAGATAGACGTACTTCCAAGTGTTAGCCTCGTCTCCAGGTTTTAAGAGATTGAGGGTTTAATCAGAGAGATTCAAGCGTGCAAGTTGAGTCTGAAGCTGGTTTCTTCATTATGGGCTGTTCTCCCGAGACAAAATTGGACCTTCCCAAGATAATAAATTTAATCCATTCTCTTCTCTGCCTCATGACGCTGGGTATTCCTCTATTTAAAGCCTCCTTAAAGCAGCCCTGTTCACTCATCCTTCTGATTCTCAGACAACCATCCATGTCTTCCTCTTCTTCTCACCTCAACATCGATCACCTCTCTCAGAACATGGCTCTCCAACTCAACTTATCGGATTATGGTAACCTAACCATTAACTACCCAAAACCAGCCGAGAATCAAGAGCTACAGAAGATATCCACTGGTTTTATAGCACGTCTATGCTGTCAGTACAACTATGGGATCGGGTTCATCAGGAGAAATCTCTATTATCAGTCCAAATTCTTTAGAGAGTGTCAAGTTACACCAATTAATCAAGGTCACAACTACTTTTTTATCAAACCGAGTAATCTCATAGTGATGAATGAGATTAATCAGGGTAGACCTTGGATAATCAGGGGACTATTGATTGTAATGCAAGAGATTGAATTCCCGTTCAGTGGAGAGCTCCATGTGGTGTCACTTTTCTGATCTCCCATCGGCTATTCAGAACCAACATGACTTGGAAATCATCTTCTCTTGCATGGGCTACATCATGCAAATCCTTCCGAAGAATTTTCATATGCTCACCAAGCCGTTCATCAAGGTTCAATTTATGTATGATGTAAGAACCCCTCTCCTGTCTACTCTTACCTCTATTTTTACTGATGGTGGCAAACCCATAAACTTTAGTTATCTCAGATTCCCTAAAGCAATTTGCCATATCTGTCGAGTGATTGAGCATCCAATGACCCCGTGCATTAGGGCAGTCCCTAGACACTCTGTCTCTCCAATGGAGATAACTCCCAACCATCATATCCCAGTATCCCAATGGGCTGTTACAGTGGCCAGTAACCCTCCTTCTCCCATTGCCCCGATCCCTCCACAAGACCTCTATCAACAGAGAGGAAAGAGGAAGGAATCTCAGGCCCTTATTGAAGTAAAGATTAAAGAGGGTGAAGTTAGGAAGGCTTTGACTAAGAGACACAGAGACGTGTCGATTGGTGGGAGTTCTTCTAAGGGGGATACTCATCAACAATGGATTTCCAATAGTTCGTCTGGTTCTCTTGGATACTCTCCTATTATCCCGGACAGTTGGTATTGCCCTCCCCCAGAATCGATCAATAGTCAAGAGGAGAGAAGACGTCACGTATTTGCAGATTCACTCTTAGAGTCCCCCAGTCAGAATTCAGAGGCAAGGATGGATGGTGGCAAGGAATAATCTAACTCGATAGATTAATCTGTTTCAGTCTTAGTCGTTGGTTTTGGGTCTGCCTTACTTGTTTAGATGTTCTAGTTTGTTGCCTTTTCTTCTATTCCCAGTGGTTTTTGTTGCCTAGCTACTTTTTGTTCAGTTAGTTAGAGGCTAGGTTTTCTTTTGTTTGTCTCATCTTTCGTTAGTAGTTCATTGTCTATGAGTGTAGTGGTTATGAATGATATTACTTTCTTGTATTAGCTACGGTTTTTTTATATTACTCGTCCAGTTTCTTCTCTTTTCTTCTTCTGAGTTGTTATTCTCTGTGAGTAGTTTTTCCTTTTCCCTTCTCCTCTTTGGGTTGTGTTGTTGTTTTCAGGCTGATCCAGGATTACTCTCGGGCTCGGCGAACCTTAGATAGAGGTGCCTCCAGCCCTCCTGCTAGTTAGCCGGGGGTAAGGCCCATCAAGAGGGTTGGTTGGGGGCTGCCCCTAGATCTCTTCTGTGTTTCTCTGCTATGGACTGCCCCTCAATTCTGAGTTGGAATGTTAGAGGCGCCTCCTCTTTCATAACACGTAAGAATATACTATCCATTGTTAACAACAAAAATCCGGATATTATATTCATCTCGGAAACTAAGAACAAATCAACAACCATGAACAAATTAATACCCATAAGCAAACAATATTCCAACTTCTACGTGGACCCGATCAATAAAGCTGGAGGACTTGCATTATACTGGAAACATCACTTCAACATCAATATTACTTACGCTGACAACAATATCGTACATTTTGAATTGAAAAACAATAAAGACTCGACTGCCGTACAGATCACTGGGTTTTAAGGCTCCCCTTATAATAAGAACAAACTTAAGCCGTGGAAGAACATGTTGAATATTCATACTAATAATGAGCTCCCTTGGATTCTTCTAGGAGACCTTAATTGCATTCTGGACCCGTCTGACAAGAGTGGGGGCTTAACCGGCTCTAACTCCAACACGAGCAGGATTATTGATATTATTAACGAGTTAGGTCTTATGGACTTGGGCTTCCAGGGTCACCCATTCACATGGTGTAACAAGCAGTATGGTGAAAATCTTATCCAGGAGAGGCTAGATAGGGCACTGGCTAACCTTCACTGGCTGCGACTTTTCCCTAACTCTGGAGTCTCACACTTAGAAGCAGCCGGGTCAGATCATCTCCCTATCTTCTTGAATAACATCACCAAGTATCAGAATAGTCCTAAACCCTTCAAATTTATCAGGACGTGGATGTCTCATCCAGAGTGCTTTGGTTTCATAAAAGATAGCTGGGATAATATCAAGCACAACAAAGGTAAGCACAGCATTCAGTGGGATCTCAAAAAACTTAGCAGGAACCTTACACTCTGGAACAAACAGGTGTTTGGGAATATCGAGAACAAGATAAAACAGATCACAGCAAACATCCTTAACGCAAAGAACAAGGAAGACTATAACAGAATGAGCATAGAACTGGAAGAATTATATAATCAACAGGAGAACATATGGAAGGAGAAATCGCGCAACAACTTCATCAAGTTAGGAGACAAGAACACAAAATATTTTCACTCCCAAGCCATTCAACATAACAGAAATAATAAGATCAACGCCATCAAGGATAGTAATGGGGACTGGAAGGAAGACATTAAAGAAATTCAGGACATCTTCACCTCTCATCTTCTGCACATCAGTACCACCATCAATCCTAGCACAGAACCTGAAACTTTGAATCTGTTTAACCCCACTATCACTGAAGAACAGAACCGGACCCTCACGACCATTCCTAATAATGAAGAGATAGACTGGGCTATCAATAATCTGAAAAAAGAAGCGGCGTCGGGTCCTGATGGTTACCCCCCTCACTTTTATCAGTCGAATTGGGATACTATTAACTCAGATATTTATGTTATGGTTAAGGATTTTTTCTCTTCAGCGATCCTCCCGCCCGAAATTAACCATACCCACATCTGTCTTATTCCTAAAACGGCTACACCGCAAACTCCGGCGGATTATCGACCTATCAGTTTGCTCAATACTACCTATAAGGTTATCACAAAACTGCTGGCAGATAGATTCAAGCAGACTCTCAATCCGGTCATATCCCCCTTCCAGGCGGCTTACGTCCCGGGAAGACAGATTACGGACAACATCATCATGGGCCAGGAGATCATTCACTCTTATAAGCATATGAAGGGTGCAACGGGTTACTTTGGACTTAAATTAGATATGTCCAAAGCGTTCGACAGAATAGAATGGAACTATATTCTGAATATTATGAGGAAATTAGGCTACAATGAGCATTGGATTAAGATGATCCAAGTCTGCATTACTACTTCTTCCATGGCGGTGCTGGTTAATGGTAGACCCAGGTCTACTTTTAGCCCTACGAGAGGAATTAGACAAGGGGACCCACTGTCACCGTTCCTATTCACTTTGGCTATGGAAGGCCTCAGCCGGATGCTAATGGATAAAAACAACCTTCATAATCAGGACAATTTCATAGGCTTTCACACCAATCACTTAGACATGGAGATATCGCATTTGCTTTTTGCAGATGACTGCATTATTTTTGGTAAAAACTCTATCGACAATGTTCACATTCTTAAAAACATTTTGCAGGACTTCAGCGAGTCTTCTGGGCAGATGATCAACTATGCCAAATCAAATATCTTCTACTCGAAGAACTCGCACCCGAAGTTCAAACGAATGATCATGAGAGCACTTAAGGTGAAATATGCCTCTACGTCAGAAAAATATCTGGGTTCGCAGCTTTTCATCGGACCTCAAAAAACCACGGTATTTAAAGACATCTTGGATAATATTAAAAAGAAGCTCAATAAATGGAATCACAATTTCCTTTCGTTGGCTGGTCGCACGGTTGTAATTTCAACCATAGCGGCGGTTGTACCCCGATATCAGATGCAATGCTTTGCCATCCCCAAAGGGATTAGCAAAAGCATCAAGGCCGCTCAGCGGGACTTCTGGTGGGGTAAGTCTAAAGGTATACGTACTAAGGCTTGGTCTGATATTTGCACTTCTAAAAAGGAAGGGGGACTGGGCATCCACTTGCCAGAACTCGACAACACAGCGCTCCTCACGAAAATGGCTTGGAGGCTTAGGAATAACCCGAAAGCTATTTGGGCTAAACATCTCAAATGCAAATATTATCCTAACAAAGATACCCCGGGTCCGGCCAAAGCTCATCACTCCTGGACCTGGAAAAACATAAGGAAGCATTACGGCTATGTTGAAGAGCTAGCAATATGGGAAGTTCACACAGGTAAGGATATAAACATCTGGACTGATAAATGGATCCCTGAAATAGAAACTAATGTGGTGAATAATAATAACTCCAATTTAACTAAAGTTTCACAGCTCATTAGCAACAACCAATGGGACTTAGATATCCTTAAAGAGAACTTCGATGCTAGCACCCAGAACCTCATCAAGGCAATCCCAGTTGAATCCGAAGGTCAAGATCAATTAAAGTGGCAACTCTCCAAATCAGGTAAATTTACAGTTTCGTCGATGTATCAGCACTTAAGCTCTAGGAATAGTGTACGTAGTTCCAATCACAATAACTGGAAATTTATATGGTCTTTGCCGGTGGTACCTCGCATCCAGTTCTTCATTTGGAAAACTTGTAACAAGGCTCTCCCAGTCAGAGCCAGAATAGGGAAATATATTGGAAAGATCGAGAATTGCCCGAACTGTAGCGAGGTTGAATCCATTGAACATGCCCTTTTACACTGTGCTATTGCGAGAAATATATGGTTCCACTATAACATCAAAACCGAAAACATTGCCTCTATCGAAGAATGGATTTTCTCGTGGGAAGAACAGCCTGACCTCTGTTATACTAGTAACAATATTCACTTTGCTACAATCCTGTGGATCTTGTGGAAAATGCGATGTGACCATTGCTTTCAGCATGAAATCAACGACCTCTCAAAAATTATAAACATGATACAACATTACCCGAACAAGGTCAAAACTCCGAAACTGAATAAAGAAAAAACAAGTGAAAAATGGCAGCCGCCGGTGAATAATTTCATCAAGATTAATGTCGATGCATCCTTTCTCAACATCACTTCAACGGTCGGTCTCAGCATGATAGCTCATGATAGTGGGGCTAAATTCATTGAAGCTCAGATCAAATCCTCTAGAGCCAGGAATAGTGAAGAAGGCGAAGCTCAGGCTATCCTCCTAGGGATGGAATGGGCAGCAGACAAGCTTTACAGCTCGATTATCATTGAAAGTGACAACGCAAACCTGATACAGCATATCCGCAACAGTCGTCACTCTATCCAATGGCAATCGAAGATTCACATCAAGAAAAACAAGGATAAATGCAGTTCGTTCGAGGCTATCCAATTTCATCATGTTAAAAGGGCAGCAAACTCCCATGCAGACAAACTGGCGAAATGGTCGAGGAAGCATAGTCATACTAAAATATGGCATAATATCCCTTATTTTCTAGTTTCTATTTATTGTAAGAACTCTTTGCTTCATTAATGCTATGGTATTTCAACAAAAAAAAATATATATATATATATATATTTTGACCCCCCCCCCCCCCCCCCCCCCACCACCCATGATGAATCTGCCACTGATTAATGGTGCACTCTTTTTTTTTTGTTGTTGAACTGTGATTAATGGTGCACTCAGCTGTTGATCTGTCTATATTGCTACTATTAGAAAATTTAAGGTTCAAAACCCTAAAACATAACCATTAAAAAAACACAACCAGGTAGAAAGGAATATTTCATTTACTAAGATAGTCCATCAGTTGATTCCGAAGAACAATCAAATATTTGAAATGAAATTTTTTGTATAAAGTAACTTTTAGTTGACCACATTTTTTTTTACTTAGATCATATAATGTATAGTACATATAGATACTTTCAAAGGTTGGGAGACAACTAGCATCTGGTTCTTTATCTTCAAAGATATGATTTATCTTATAGGAATTTGATACCAATCTGTTTTGAAAAAATAAACTTACTGTATATAAAAACCTAAACATATTCTTTGAATCCTTGATCTTGTAATTTCTAACTAGCTTGCTTTTGTGGGTGTTCTTTATTGAACTCTAAAAGCTCTAAAAGCTCTAAAAGTATAATCCTATAAGGAACAAGTTCATTGAGCTCTTTAGATCCTTCTCAAATTCTAATCTTCTCTTCAAGATGGAGACCGGGCCTTGCGAATATATCTATTACACCTTCCTAGCCTAGTAGCCCGGATCCGAGATGGCATTCACGTGCACAAGCTAACCGGCCCTTTTAGGAGAAATTAACCATATCAAAATAAGATGCAGAAAGTGTTGGAATCAGAGCTAATTTTGATTTGGATCAAATCATCAAACTCAGAAACAGAGTATGTATTGTTTTCGTGATCTCTTGAGTTTAGAGTCAAGAATCACTAGAACCCGACTCCAGATGAATTAATGATTCACATTTTAAGTTCGTACGAGGCTCGACTATTTTAGGGACTAAAACAACAAAGAAGAAAATTAGATGGATCAGATGGATCACGGTCCGCCCAAAGCCTAAGATCCGACTCCTCGTGCTAGGTCACGGGCGTTTTTCAAGCAACCTTCAAGAAGGCCCCGAAGCATGCAATCGCACAACCAGGACCTATTTCAGGATTCTTTCGGTACATCCTTTTAGATCGACAAATAGAGTCATTTCCGCCATTTTTTTCTTGATCTAACATCCCATTATTGTAGTGAGACTTAGCTCAAGCAAATTGTCACATTTCTTCACGAAACTGTGCCTTTTTATAACCAACACATCCCTAAAAGGGAACTGACTACCAAATAATAAGATCTATTGAACCCAAAACAACTCCAAATTCTATTCCGGTCTTACCTATGCTTTCAGCACGAAGAGCTTTATATTTTTGCCAACAACTGATAGCTCCGTTGGTGTGCATGTACTCCTAAACCATGTATGTTCCAGGTTCATTTCCAAGTGAAGGTGCAATCAATTAAAGGTATAAATAATGTAATTAGATGAGATTTAGGTTAGTAGGTTAGTTGGGATTTAGGCCCACTTTTTTAAAGGTTTACATTCGGTGGTTCTCGTACTTATTACATCTTATTGATGTATCAATGCCTTTGTGATGACTATTGTAATAATAAATAAATAAAAATAAGAGCTTTGTATTTTTTGTTCGTCCAGAATATTAACTCTAAAGAAAAGAATATCATGAGCATTCTAGTGTCTAAAATAGCACCTGGAAATATTAGAAGGATTGCATTTAGTTTCTTTTTCTCTTCTGATTAAATTAAGCTTCCATGTGCTCCTCGAATAAGCCTCAAATCAGAAGTTGGGATCAAAAGTATGGAATTGAAAGTATTGTAGTATGTCTAAAATACAGAACAAAGAACATTCGAGTATAACTAGAATTTTGAATCAAGAGCTTTCTAGAGTATTACTATCTACTATCGAGAATCAATAACATTATAACATTATATTGAATCTATAACTCGGAGTCCGGAGAATCCAATTGTGCGTAGAAGACAAAACCGAAGTTAGGAGTTATCTCACAACCAAGTCAAAAGTCATGAGTCATCTCGAACCCAAGTCAGGAGTTACCGATATCAAGTCAGGAATCTAGAAGATCAAGTCAAAGAGTTCGTATTGCTTACGAAGCTTGTCCGCTTTCAGAACTATGAAGTACCATCACAAGCCTGAGAGGAAGTGGTTGAATCTTAGGAAATATACACCCAACTGTTGGTACTGTTACATGGATGTAAATTGTCTCAAGGAAAAATAATTCGTTGTCGCCCCGACTTAATCCACTTTTCGTCTATCTCGGTCATCTCCGAAAGAACGTTTAGTGTTAGGCAGCAGCATTGTCGATATCCCAAATAACTAGAGAAAGTGTTATTGTGGTATGAATACAACCTAGAAAATTTGTTTAACGAAATAGATAGAGTGACAACTCGAAATATAGCCATGCTATTTCTATATCATCTAAATACATAAACTCGATTTTAATGAGTAAACCAGAAACATAAAGACTCGACCTGAACCAAGGAAACAACAAAGTAACATTTATATATATACGCGCTCTACACATCCCACGCCTTATTTAGGTTTTCTTTTGTCCGGCTACACAAGAAACAGTGTACAACAAAAGATAAAGTAATATAGCAAATACGGGATATGTTGGGGTTACAGGTTATATTTAACATGGTTTCGGGAGGGTGGAGTGAACTGGTGATTTTGGGTTTGCATTACACATGTAGGTCTTCGGCTAATTTATTTTCGTGCCATGGACTTAAAGTCCATAGACTGTAAAACTAAACTAACAAGAACAAGATGAAGAAGAATGAAAAAAAAACTTATATATTTTAACATCTTACATTATTCATATTTAATGAGAGAAAAAGAAGTAGATATGTGAAAGAGGGGTTTAAACATTTCCTTACTTCCATAGCAATAGTTCCTTAGTAAGTACAAGTTAAGATGGGTTAAGAAAGAGAGTAGTATATTTATCATAGATTATAGTAATAACATTATGCATCCTTCTTTTATGTCTTTGTGACACTCTTACAACACTTGAAAATGAAAGCGACAAATTCAGTTTATAGCAGCAGATGGTGATTGCGATCATCACTGTTTCTTAGGTGTGTTGCATTTGAAGCACACATTTCTACTTGCAAAATTATGTTCATTGCATCCTGACCTGTCCAAGTTCATAAAAAACATATAAGCATATCGATCTCATTTCTTAATTTGCCACATTATTATGTTAGTTTTTAGGGTACAATAGCGGTCGAGTATATTTTCAACAATGCATCTAACTAGCTAGAAACGGGAGTGTTATGTGCACAAAGGGTTTAGACAAAATCCTTGACTTGCTGACTCACTTAGCATTTCTTAGCTAGAAATCTTATTTATGGCAAAAAACGTCACAAGCCGAATATCAAACACTCAGAACATAAACATATAGTTCTAGATTGAGTATTTCTTAGCTTATAACTTTACTCGACGAAGACAAGAATGTATAGTACTACTTTTTACAGTTCCGGTTTGAATGAACGTGAACTTCAACTACATTAGGTCAATAGTGTAAAGTCTACTCGTGTTTGATGGTAACATGAATTGGAGATAAAAAGTTTGAATCCAACTGTTTAAAAAAAAGATCGGGTCTCATAGTAAATATTCTACTAGTAATGTACCTGGCGCAAACCCAGTCACCGAGTTTCCATCCCGAGTGACCAACGATTCTGTTAATGTCATTTTCATCCCTAGTGGAACCACACCTGAAGCAGTTCAAGCGATTGGCATAGTTGTGAGCATCACATTTACCAGATTTACAGTACCAGTCACCTGGTAAAACACCTGTGCCTCTAAACCCCGAAACACCAGTCATCGTGGCAACCGAACCTCCACAGTCTCTTAAGTCACCACAAATTTGACATGTATCTCTCCATGTGAAGTTCATGTGTTGACATGAACTACAAAACCAATCTCCTGGTCTGCTCATTGTCTTTATAAACAAGTCCTGAAGAAATCAGGAACAAAGCAACATAAAATAATGGTCTTTTTTAACTTTTCTTGAATTTATTTAGGGCATGTCAATATGTCATATATGTTACATTGTTGAGGATTAGGTGATTAGAGAAAGAGAGATATTAGAGAGTGAAGAACCAAATCCCATATCTTAGAAAACACTAAATTAGAGTACCAAAAGTTAGGGCATTCCTACCTAGACCAACACCCTAATGACTAAAAATAAAAACCCTCTAGTTCTTTTAAACTTTTTTAGAGAAGGTAAAATAGTTTCATTCATATGAAGAACATAAACACAACTATGGTGGAAATCAAGGTGGTTATAACCAACCAAAGCACCAAAAGAAGAGCAAGATAAAAATCAACTACACGAGGTTTAGAGCATGTTCATGGAATCCCAATTTCTAATATAAAGGCTGAAAGGAGTTGTACTACGCCATTGCTGGTTAGAAGCCCCAAAGTACTAGTCTATAGTGGCTTTATATGCATGCATTATCATTTCGTTCATTTCGTGGAGATTTACTCATGTTATTCATAGATCGATGATTCATAAGTGCGGTGGGGATTAATTTCGATAGTTTTGGGTTCTTTCTAGCCATAGATTTCACAAGATAGTACTAGTAGTTTTTGGGAGTGGAATTGTGGAAATAATGCAATCCTGGTTCACCTTTGTTATTTACATAGAAAACAACATAATGAACATGCAATTAAAAGTTATTGAACTAAAATAGATAAATTTTAGAAGACAAAAAAGAAAAGTGATGGACTTTACCTTTAACAAAATGAAGTTGAGGTGAGTGAGAAGTGATGAGATTAAAGAAATGTTATGGTTGAATGCCAATTGAGTTTGAGGTGATGGACAGTTCTGGATGGGTTTATATAGTTTTTTTTGAGCTTCAAAAGAATATTATTATGTAGTTCTCATAGGGATATTAAATACATATTATATGTATAGTTGAACAAGACGGACAAAGTAGCATGAACCCACAACACATAGCATGGGACACTCTTGACCTAATTTCTTAACTAGCTAGTCAAGACTCAAAATTAAGGTTAGATTTTAGAATCTTGTGTGGCAAGGGAAAATGTCTCGGGTCTAGGTTATAGAGATGTGTCCAAACTTAATAAATATCAAAACATTTTTGCTGAACTTGTGGAATACTGATCCAGGATAAAAATTCATATCCATTATATTCGAGTTTGGATATGAAAATCTGGTCAGTATTGATAACTGCTAAAACTTAGAGTTAGATGAGTTGGATCATCGGACCCACATGCCCCAACCCCACAATGTTACATTTTGGAAAGCCAAGGACAGTAGTAGCCCAACCATTCTTGAAAGGTCAGGATATGATTGGACGGTCTGTTCACTCTTTGACTGAATAATCCAATCTCCTTTTATCGATGCCTTAGTTGTCACTCTCTTACATGCAGATCAATTGGTATATCCTTTAATTGTCACTTGTCAATTAACACATGAAAAAGTGGTAATTAACCAACAAATCTTCTACTTCTTTTTACTTAGATTTATATAGGGATTGATATAGGTTAGTCAATGCCAAAGTGGACAGATATGAAAAACATTACTTATTATGTGTGTGAGTTTGTTTGTGGCAAGTAAAAATATATTTAATAAGCCAAAAATAAAATGTTTAAAGTAAATCATATAAATCCGTTTGATTAAATTTATTCATCGAATAAACATGTAAAACATTTGAGGACAAATGTATTTACTTGGGATGCTTCAAGACTTCAAGGGTTTTGTTATGGGTTTCAAGGGTCTTGTTATGACCTCTAACCTAAAGGTTGGATTTGATGAAATAGCAGTATTTGTTATCTTAATCATAATATTGTATTTTTTTTATTTGTATGATTTTATAATGTAATCAAATCATGTAAAATGTTAATTCTGTCGAACAAGTTTCAGTTTTGAATAAGAAAGAACTAGATTGTGGATTTTATATATTAAATTGAGTAGTGGTTCATGCTACTAGTATTTGTGTAGTGGTTCTTGGGGTTCACTAGCAATTTATGCGCTATGAGATTTTTTTTTGAAGAATGGCAAATGAGATAGTTATGGGCTTCTAGTATGTAAAGTTTGATACTAATTTGAAATAGTCATTTGATACATACATGTTATGAGAAAGTACATTTTTGGAACAATAATGTATTTGAAAAAGTGACACACCAAATCTTAAAAAGTAATATGGAATTAAGTTAGTAAAGATTATATATGTTTTGACCTTTCATAAAGTTGATAAGTCATGCAAGACCCAATGGGACAAAGATGCCATTGGACTATTGAAGTTGTTCTCGTCTTTGCCAAATAAGGTAAGGTGCTGTTTGTTTTTGTATTTAGTTAAATCTGAATTTATTAGATGTCTGAATTGGCTGAATAAAGACCCACACATTTCAGACTTCAAAACAAGTCTGAAAATTGAGCCCAAGATCTGAAAACATGTTAAAGACGTATATACCCTTGTTAAACTTTAAAATACCTAATTAAATCCATCTTCTTCCCTCTTCCATCCAGGAACACAACCCCACCACCACCACCACCACCACCACAGTTATCACCACCACAGTTAACGCCGCCACCACAGTTAACGCCGCCACCACAGTTAACATCACCACCACAGTTAACACCATCACCACAACACCACACAATCACCATAAACCACCACAACATAATCACCATAGACCACTACCACCACACAATCACCATAGACCAACACCACCACAACAATAACCACAACAACATCACCACCAGATTTATTTTTGTTGGAAGGAAAGGTAGAGAGAGAAACTGAATTAGGAATTTAGAGAGATTTCATGGAATCGATTATTGAAACATCACTGACTCATTTTACTATACATTGAATCGATTTGGGTTGTGATTATGATTGGATTACTAACCGGAAAACTCGTTGATGGTATGCTTTGGTTCCTTTGAACTGCTCCACTGGGATCCAGTTTGGAGAGAGAGAGAGATTAAGAATAAAGAGAGAGAGAGAGATAAAAAAAAAAAAAAAGATGTTTTCGGATCTGGCGAGGGTCACCGTGATTGAACCCTCGCCGGAACTTTGCCATCTTCGGCAATAGAGGGTGGCTGTTGAGAAAGAGAGAGAAAGAGATGAGGGTGGGATTAGGGGTTTTTTTTATGGCATTCGTGAGGGAGAAATAGAAATTAGGGTTTCTTTTTTTTTTTAAAATACGAAAGGAGGGTATAAATGTCATTATTTTAATTCAGATTTAACATTTCAGATTTAAAAAACAAACAGTAAATTTGTAAAATTCAGATTCACCCAATTTCAGATTAAGCCAATTAAGATTCAGCTAATTCAGATTCAGATATATACAAAAAACAAACAGCACCTAAGAAAAGTGATCTTGAGAACCTACTTTAACAATATTATTGACACAATCTTTAATATTGTCATCCATACAACAACTCCCGAGTTTATACTATATATACTACACTTTTCTGATACAACACTGTAGCTTGTCTTGTTGTAGATCTCTCGGATGTAGCGGTATATATGACCGACCATAACATTATATGTATGAGGGTATACTCGTGTCTGGTGGACACAAACAGTTCTATAATTTCAATAGTTGGAGATAATTAAGTTTGAGAGGTGTAATCCAAGTCATTGAAGATAAATTTGAGATACATAATCTTAACCAGATAAGTTTGGGAGATGTAACCGGAAACCTTTGAAACAAAATTGGAAAGTTAAATCTCAATCGTTAAAGAAGAAGGTATATTCTAAAAAAAGATACCATCTTCGTGTCTATATATATATAAATATACATATATGTATGATATTTAAATTGTATCTTTTGAAACTATTTGTTTGGTATGTCAAGACCTCGTTAAAAATTCTCAATTAATGTAGTAATTTGATTTCGACTAATATTTCAGTACGGATAAAATGAAATTTTTATTCACTATGTTCGAGATATTTTGAAGTGTGAGATCTTAAAGTGTCAAAACCAACATGACTACTAGTTTGGAAGGTCCATTAGTGCAATCCTATAACATGTCATCCTCTGTTATAATGTGGGTTTAGGAGGGCGTGCTGGAAACTTATCCCACCTCAGTAAGCGACACGGTGAGGTGCCCTCTTGTAAGGGATTAAGCGCCCTTTCCCACTGACACGTTTTAAAAGGTCGGAAGCCCGTGAGTGTCAAAGCAGAAAATATTGATAGTAGTCCAGAAGGTTGGTCCATGCCATTCCATGACATCCTTTTCTCAAACTTACAAAATGTCACATTTGTTCGATGACTCTAAAACAGATGTAACAGAATATTGCTATCACAACCCCATAAACCGTTACAACAGGTTCACGAGGGGAAAAAAGTCTTCAAATAATGGAAAAGGACAATGGGGGGTTTCATAATCCCAAAACGGCCGTTTCGCAAATGCTAGGTTTATACAAGTCTTTGAACGAATTTTATGCCAAAACGACGAGGCAATGACTCTTCGAAATGTTGACCAAATCGGGAAAGGTGAAAGAAATGATGTAGCAAACAATCCAGATTTGGTCAAAATTCCAATGGAACATTACCACATCATTTCGGCATAAAATTTGTCAAAAACTTTTCTGAACCTAGCATTTCAGATAACCTACACTAAATCAAAGCATTTCCAGAAATGAACATTTAACAGTACAACCATCTTCTGATTCCAAGATTTCTGAACACAATACGATGAAAAACAACTTGCAGGAAAACAGGCAACAGAGCCTTCACAATCAATTAGAAAACCCAATGACATAAATTTGGAGACATATTTCCATCAAGTATGAACACTTATTGAAGCTATATCAGAAGAACTTGGAAACAATTGGGTCGGATTTTATATATAAGAGAGATTAGTTTCACCTATGAATTTGACTTTGAGCTTCTCTGATAAAAGCCATTTCGACACCACCGGTAGTAGTTGGGGACAGAAGATGCTTATCTTGATCTGTATCATCACTTTCTGCAGGATCCTGTTGTGTGATAGTTGATTGGGATGATAGAGACTGAGTCTCAGACCCTTCTTCTCCTGAGTTGCGGACAAGATAACAAAACTAATTAATGTGTTCATCAAACAATGATTACGATATAAAGGGAAAAAAACAGATTAACTTCGATTTATTCAATACCCAGAGTCACGAGATTAAGTGTGAGTAATGTCATTTACTAACCAGAGCAACCTTGATAATCCTGTGATTGTTTAACTTGAGTTACTTGGAGGCTTTCAGGAAGTAAACAACTGCACATAACACCTGAAAAATAAACCAGATTCAGAATTTCAATTCTCTTCCTATCAGAAACATCACTAAATTTTGACATATTTCTGTCAAAATGAACGAATTTTTTTGGTTTTGATGGCTACCCCCATTGGTATTTGGCTAATAATCACTATTCAGTTTGACACAAACATTGACATCAGGCGAAATTGAAGAAAACCTACAAACACATAAATGGAAATTACGTTTTTGCACGCAATGCAGCCTCTCCGACCAAATAATTTTGTTATGCCCCATAAACAGTAAAACGCATATTGTCTTACTCGTTTCCATAAAACCCTCTATCAAACTGAGACAATGGAACACATAAAGAAGAGGCATTAGTTAACAGAGGGTATGACCCTGTACCTATTCGGGCGAGTCGATTCACCCATCCTGGAATTTCTTTGCCAGTCAATCTTAAAGCCATGTCTTCTGTAAAATGGTTGCAATTCTTAGTGATGAGATGATAAGTGTCACCATGATATTCTGAAGCAATGTTCTCCATAAATGCCCGGAACTCTGTCGGAGTCATGGTTGTGAAACCCAAAGGTACAGAACATCTGAATATAAAACCCGGGCACCTCTTTGGTTCCACCTCAAAGACTCCGCTTGCAGAATAGTCGTGAGCTCCAAATCCATATTCCAAACCGTGGACTGCCATTACAAACAAGAAGTACAACCATATGTAAGATAGACAGAAGTAGAAAATTTTTGTGTCTAAATCCTAGATACGACATTACAAGCTCGTAAATCAGTCAATTCTGTGAAGAATTAGTGAAGTAGTCGACCGTAAAGAGGTCATATAACAACTTGTCCTAATGAAAACTGTGAAATTACACCCAGTAAAATGAGGTTCTTAAAATAAGATTTATGCGAAATGCAAAACCAGATAAGAAAACGATTTTGTTGTATGTAGTCGAATCACCCACCAGTACTCAATGACAAGGTTTCCATGAACCAACCAACAACTAAATGTTTGTCACGGATTATTATCAGTACGGTTCTCGTATTTGATGGAATTGTGCTAATATAAACTGCTGATATGTGATAGATTACTGAACTAATGGTACCTAGAAGGTGGATCATTTCGATATATGGTAGCGATATGGGTATGATACACTGGGCCAGTCATCTTCAAAAACTCAGAACATTTTGAACTTGTCTTCTACACATTATGCTTTTTCACGCACAAACAATAGTTACACTTACACCAGATTGACTCTATCTCCATAGATTATAAATTGTAAACATTTTACTACTAGACTGAAAATATTGTAGTTAAGTGCTCCACAAGTTAATAACCTAGAATGGGGTACACACAAGAACGATACAAGATGCCATAACTTTTCTCTAACAAAGGATGCAAAGAGAGCTAGGGTTCTAAGACCAATGGAGAGATCTTCCTATTTGGGTTGATAAAACAATAAAACCCTTAAACTTGCTCAACAAAGAGGAAGCATAATTCAAAACATCTAGATTCTTTATCGAAGATCAAAATTTAATCATTCAATACATGCTAATAGCAAATTTTCCAACCACCATTTGATTTTAATTCCAACCTCTTGCATAAAAATAAAAAAAAAAAAAAAAATCAGTAATAGAAATTCATCCATGATAAACAGGATTCAACTTAAAGCAACTAATAAGGAGAATCATTCTGACCCATTTCTTCAAAACCCCATAAAAAGAAAAAAGGAAGAAAAAACCTAACCCAATTTCTTCAAAAACAAAATTAAATCAAATCCTATTAATAAAGTCTCATACAGGAAATAGGAAGAAAAAGGAAAAGAGAAATCTGACCTTCAATTCCAGAATGAAAAATTCCCAACCCAACACAACGAGTATAATTGTTTATAGGGGTTAGATCGTAAATATTTAACAAAACGGGTGCCTGGTGAATACCATTACTATCTTCAGAAGCAGAATTAATGTTACCCATTGATAAATGGGATGATAGATCTCTTCTGCAACTCCTTTCAAAGCCCTAAAAATTACAACTTTCAAATCCACTAACGTCTCTGTCGAGTAGATTATCCAAAAGCTAGAGAGACGGAGAGAAATTGGGCGAATCCAGAAATGAAAAGGGAGTCGGGAAATTGAAATCCAAATCAATTAGGTATGTTTTGATCGTGTTCTCAGAAATGGAAAAGAAATGAAAAGTAATATTTCTCCTTCCTCCAGCATTCAATTTTGTGAAAAGCTGGAGGAGGGAAGAAAAAGTTATCGTCCGTACATTTTACGGCCCACAATTGGGAAAAAAAGAAAAGGCCTCCCCTTTGGCACCCAATGTTATAATGGCCCCAGATTTTTTATTTTATTATTTTTTTTTGGTGTTGTTGTTGAAAGAATGCCCCACTTTTTTCAAAAAGTGTCCAAATGTTTCCTATTTTTTTACACGAAAATTGACTACAATCTACAATAGTTATAACATTGACAATTTTTTTTTTTTTTTTTTTTTTTTTTGAATCCAAGGGATACATATCCATTAATAGTGATAAAATACAATGATACAAGGATGATAATTGTTATTTCTCTCTTTCGGATACGTCATGCTATTTACATACCTGTAAATGCAAATGCCTCCTTAAGGGGAAGAAATTGGACTAGACACGGACACTATTGGGATCCTAAAGATCCGAGAAAAGAGACCCTAAAGATCTGACAAAAGGATCCTAAAGATCCGACAAAAATAACTGAAAAAAAACTAAAATAACCATCGCCAGTAAACCTTCAATGCCGCCGGAAAACCGCCTTTTTCACCCGACATAATTTAAATCCCCGTCGCTTTCGCCGGAAAACCGCCATTGTCGCCGGAAACCGTCGCCGAAAAACCGCCGTCAACACCGGAAAACTGCCACCACCATAGAAAAAAACCGTCGTCATCATCGGAAGACATAGTTAACTCAGCAAGTCTCAACGAGTCAATTCCTTCTTCTTTGTTACAAGTATTCGCCAACCACCACTCCCACATCCAATGATTGATACATAGAAAGCAATTGAATTGATCTTGGTTCTGCCAACAACTATCTGAATATATAAAGAAGCATTCTCATGTGCTGCCTTCTTAGTATGTGAAGCAACAGAACTTAATGGAGTCTGGCTACTCTTGAAGTTGATACTTTTACAAAGAATGCCGGGTGGGAATGAAATTATCAGACCCTCCATGAATCAAAGAAGAGAGAGATAAAATCTCTTAGTCTCTGTCTTTAAACCGTGAAGAAGACAATGGTTCTCAACATCCGATGATTCAAATATGATCCTAGAATTATTTATGGAGGAAAACTAACTAACAGAAAAGGAAGAAGGGGATCCGGCGAAGGGTCTTCCCTTCGCCGGAGGAATCAAACACAGATCTGAAGGCGGTTTAAGAAATGGTTATTTTCTAGAGAGAGAAACTTCCCCTATGTGTTGGGGTAGATACCAAGAGGGTTTCACTTGTGTAAGAAGTTTATAACATTGACATTGATACATAAAAGATGTGATAAGCACGATAATTCTATCACTTTGGCTCCCAAATATTGATGTGTAAAGTCGCGTTATGAAGATGTAATTAAAATTTTAACGATTAAACAATCTGATCTAAAATAAAAACCATATATATAAGATGTACTGATGATTGTGCAACTAACATTTTTCTGTTTTAGGCTAATCCTCTACTTGATCAAGGTATAAAATTTTTTAAATATTTTGGTAGAACTGATTTGAATATTTTTATTTTCATACACACTAAATTTAACTAAAATTTTCTTAGCATTGTCTTGTCAAAAACATAAATTTTTAAATATTTTCTTGCACGTGACCAGTTGGAAAGAATGGGATGGATAGTTGTGTGAACTAGCTTCATCTGGTCGAACGGATCAGGCTGGACAACAAATCAAATTGCGCATTGGAGTAAGTTATCAAGCAGACCGGCATGCTAGGGTAGAACCTAAGGGTCTGTTTGATTGGTGTGAAAATAGGGTTGGAAAATCGATTTTCGTAGGAAAGTCGATTTTCCACTGTTTGATTGGGCTTAAAAGGTTGGAAAATCGATTTCTGTGGGAAAAAAAGTTGGAAAATTAGCTGAAATATTTTATCACAAAAAAGGTGGAAAACCGTTTTCCCACCCTTATTTTTTTTGCGCTCTCTCTCTTCCGCGAAACTCTCTCTCTCTCGTTTTCCTTTCTTCAGCCAGCCGACTCCTGTCCTCCTCTTCCTCCTTTCTCTCTCTAAGACCCAAGAAGAAAACACATAATTCTTGATCTCTCTTGCACTCTATCTCTATTTTATCTCTCAATCTAATTTGATCTCCTATAAATATCAAAAAATCATCTCAAGATTTAAGTGTTAACCAATAATAGATAAATAAATGACTTGGTATTTCTCTACACCACAATTGATTCTTTGAACCCTAGTTTCTTTGCAACATAATCGATTTAAGTATTCACATAATTGATTCTATGAACATTAGTTAATCTGCAACACAATCCATAGTAGCAAACAAGAAGTAAAAATAGAAACCCTAGTTCCTATGAACCCTAATTAATTAACGAAGAAGTAAACTCCAATCAAGTTTATGCTTCAGTCTCCTTCTTCACTGATAAATCGATTTAGACAGATCAAAAGAGCGGGAAAAAGGAGTAAAGACATCTAGATGATCAGATTCATGATTTGAGATGGGGATAGTCTTCATGGTGAAGACAAGAAAGATAAGATTTGGGAAGATGAGGAACAGTGGAAGAGAGGAAGACACTCACAAAAGTCTAAAGGCACCACTCTAAAAGCCAGTCAGTATGTTGTTTTTTAAAGGCACCTCCCTTTATTTTCTCAGTGTATCTCAAACACCAAAAAATGTAACTTTTTGTTTTCTTTCCCAAAAAAAGGGCTTTCTTTCTCATTTGAAAAAAAAACGGTTTTCACACGTATCAAAACGGACCCTAAAGTCAAAATATTATTGAGATTTATGTCACATAGATTGGTATGAAACTCCAAAACATCTCATATGATCAAACTATTAACTAATCTGCAAATTTACTTTTCAATATTAGACAATAATAAGTTTAGTTGTAGACATTAATCGAGTTAGCAGACATCAGACGTGGCACTTGGCGAGACTTAGATTTCAAGTTCGATCGTCTAGTAACCTAGGGGGTCAGTTATTGCTCGAGATCAGGTTTTGGGTGCCACAAGCACTACAAACCCAATTATGAATCTGTGTTTCAGATCAATGGGTTTTTAAGCCCCACCTAAATTGATGGCAAAAGTTTTATCCTCCGGTTATTTCCCTAATAGCCCCCAACTATGTGACCGTTTTCCTGCTTAGCCTCATACTTTATCAAAAAATATCCAGATGGCCCCCTTTTTCAGATTTCGTTATAACATCGTTAACTAGTCATCACCTCTCTCTCATCCAACTCATCGCCTCTCTCTGCCACCTCATCTTCTCGCCACCTCGCCATCTTCACCGGCGAAGGTAAAATTCTTTAAACTCTCTTCTCTCTCTCTAAAACATGGCGATTATTAGGGAAAGTAGAGAGAGAGACAATGAAAAATTGAGGAAGTTGGCAGGTTGGTGGTATTTCATAGAGGAAGAAGAAGAGAGCAATTTTTTTTTAATGTTTAAATTAAGGTCGCAAGTCGGAAAATTGGTCGGTCAGCGACCTTCGCCGGTGAAGACGATGAGATGGCAGAGAGAATCAGAGAAGGGATGAGATGGAGGAGAGAGGTGATGACTAGTTAACAGAGTTATAACGATAATTGAAAAAGGAGGTCATCTGGATATTTTTGATAAAGTAGGGGGCTAGGTAGGAAACTGGTCACAAAGTTGGGGGCTATTTGGGAAATAATCATTTATCCTCTAATAGTCTTCATGAGCTAAAGTTATAAATCATGGCAATGAGATTTTGTATGTGCCATATGCAGATGATACTATCATCTTTGTGCAAGTTGACATAACTCGGGTCGATACTCCCATTAATATTATTCAGCTATTTCATTGCCTTATCGTCCTAAAGATTAACAGAGAAAAAAATGTTTGTTATTGGTGTCAATTTTAATGATGATTTATTGCAACAAATTAACACCATTAATTGTTTGGTGTAAGCTAGAGATATTCCCTTTTACTTGTCTTGGTATTCATTTGAGAGAAATCTCGTAAGTGCAAATATTTTTGGGATCTAATCTAGGAAAAGCTACAAAAACCTAACAACTTGTACTGTACTAAAGGAGGAAAAATGTTTTTGATTAAACGTATACTCTCTGCTCTACCTTTGTATCACCTTTCTCTCTTCTTCATGCCTATATCTATCAAAAAGTTCACTGATAAGATAATCATAAACTTCCTCTGTCGATCCCCTTCATCCAAGAGGAAACACCATTGGGTGGCATGGTTGAAACTTAGTTTGAGCAAGAAATTTGGAGTAGGCATAAAGAATACGGAGCTTATGAACAAAGCACTGATAGGCAAATGGATTTGGCGGTATGGTCAAGCCCCTAACCGCTTCTAGAGAAAAGTAATACAAAAAATACAGAGGCTTCTCTTCCTGATGGTTCCCTAAAGACCAAAAAGCATCAAAACCCTTAGAGATCAATCACTAAAATACTCCCAAGTATCAGAAAACTTACCAAGTTAGAGATTACCAGAGGTAAGCACCCAAACTTCTGGTTAAACGATTGGCCCAAGAGTGACTCTTTCAGAATTTGATTTCCAACTCCTTGAAAGACAACCAAGAAGAAATATGCAACTACTGAAGAACACTTGGATAAAGATTTTACCGATGATTCTTGGAACCTCCATCTCTCAAGACCCATACGGGGTAATGAGGTTTAAAATCTTTAATTCTTCTTAGTGAGACAACTCAAACTTTAAATTCTTTGTACTCCATGATAGATAAGTGGGTGTGGATGCCCTCCCAACATGGTTTTTCTGTCGACTCCTTCTACAAAGAGCTCCAACAACAATCAGTGGTTTACCAAAATTTAATTCCAAAATGGATTTGGAATAAATTCACTCCTTCAAAGGTGTCATTTTTTTCTCCGAGCTATTATGTTAGATGTTGTCTTAGCCACTGATATGATGACAAAAAGAGGGTCTACTATTTCAAACACATGTACTCTTTGTAAGTTAACAGTGAAAACTTTTCTCACATTTTTCTCCTATGCCATTCACAACTAAAGTCTGGGATACAACCTATCTTAATCATTCCATCTCTACTAATGTCCAAACCATTTCTCAAAATCTTAGTGATTGGAAAATTAAGAATATTATAGATAGAAAGACTTTTATTCATTTGTGGGCCCCTCAAACCATCATCTAGACAATCAGATAGAGAGAAGTCATCTGATATAGGATGAAGAAGATGATAGTGAACAATCAGTAGAGAATACAGTTGTCAAGGTGCAAAGCATGATTTATTTGTGAGACTTGAATAAGAAAAGAATTAACATTACTCATTTTAGTCGATTCAATAGAATTTGGGATGTCATGATCAGGCTATAAAGCTGTTGTAGTCTAATCTTCTCTTGTACTGTTGTTACATGACCTGGTTAGCTTCCTTAGCTACAAGTCCTACTTTTCTTTCATTAATGAAACTATTTTGCCTTCCACCCTAGATTTATTTTGTTAGTTTGGTCCACCATCGCTTGAGCAACTTTAGTGTTGGTATTAGATTATAAGGATCGAGATGGGCCGAAATCCAAAGATATCAAATATCAACCGTCCAAGATATATGAAAATTTGGAAGATATTATTCTTGTATTTATCCTAGATAGAGTCCTAGAAAACTAAGATACCCAAGTCACTCTATAAATACAAGTGACCTTTATGTATTTTAGATATGGAGTTACATTGAGTCTTCGAGTTGTAACCAATCAATCCCACGATTTTGGAGATAATATAATAGAGCCATTAGTGGCTTTCTTCCGACCGAACCACGTGAACAATTGTGTTCTTTATTTTAGTTTATATCTTCTATTCCATCAACACACATGAACTTTCACATGGTATCATGAGCGGGTTCATCAATCATATTTCATCGAATTTTTTTAGCTTCCGCTAGTATCGACAATATTTTCGTTGTGATTCAATATCTTTTTAATCGCTTTGTGTCGATTTAATATCCACTTGTGATCACTTTCGTCATCTTCTTTTGATCATTCTGCAGTTCTTATATATGGTTTGTTACTTTTATCAAACTATTAGTTCTGTGAAGATTATGTTTGCCATTTTTGGTTGTCAATTTGTTACCAACCAACCAAGGTCAGAGAAGATTGTGTTATAATTTTCTATACATACAAAGCACCCAAACTATTATCCCCAAGGTCGTGACTAAAGTGAAAATCATCACTATGAAGTTTCACTCAAGAACCATCCAATTTCATTCAGGAACCATATTCATTCCATTCATCCAAAACTAGGAAACCAATCGATTGTTTCCATCGATTTTGCCGAACCACCAACGATTTCCCTTTCAATTTGGTGACGAACCGTTTTCTTCTCGGCTTTGGACTACCACTGATCACTCTCTCTAGAGTTCTCTGTCGGTTGCGACGAGTAAGCTTTATGCGCCCATTTTACCTCTTCACAAACGATTCTTGTGAACCCTAGACTTATTCGATCTTTTCTCTTCATGCGACATAATCTTCACGATTTCTTGAAAAATCTAGGGTGATCGAAAAACATCTAACCGGAACCCTGGACTGAAAACTATAACCGAGGCAACTCTGGTGATTTTTATCGTTGGTATATGCCGACTAACCATCTATCTTCTCTGATGATTTCTAGACCCGGTCATATTTTTTGAGCTTTTTCTCTCTATAAACCGATTCATCGTCGGTCAATTCTTGGACGAGTTTGATTGAAATACCACTCATCGATTAGGAGTCTAATACACATTATATGTTATTTCTCTTGTTCAATTTTCACCCCAAATCGAGATTGAAAAACCCTTATTTTGAGAATCCTGGTTCTTTTGCTAGAGTTTTTAATTTTCCCAAATTTTATTCTTGACAGTTTCTTTCCTGTCACTGTCTTTCTCTAACAGTATTGCATATTGTTGCGAATATTTCTTCCCATTTATTCACCATGGTTTTTGTTTTGAATGAATATTTCGTTGTGTTTGTGACACTACTTGGATTCATTTCATCTATTTTTTACGGATCACCCGTGACTTTATCTATGATGATTTCTATTTCTTATCAAACTATATTTTGGAAATCCCTTTCAACGAATAAACTGTGTTTACTTTGTTTCTTAATTCCGGAATTAAACCCATGACCTTGTCTTTTCCGACAATGAATAACTTGTTGATCACAACAACGACTTCATTTGTGTTGTTGCCTTTTAAGTCTCTTTTGAGCTCTTTCACTAACTTCTTGACAAATATATTTGTTGGCGACAATTTTTCCGACAATATCATCTGGTTGTTAATCCTACACATATTTTTGACAATAATTTTCTTGTCAATTTAAACACAACAACTTTTTTTTGTTGTCACTCATCAGGTTAATACTTGACATTGTCTATTTGACAATTCTTCTCTTGTCGATACTATTCATCACAACTTTTTTGTTGTTGACATTTTCTTTCACATTGTTCAAACAATGACCATCTATAGATGACAACAATAAATTTCCTTTCGTTGTCACGGATTTTCGTTCAATTTATGGTCGCATTTCCAACGTTTTCGTTGTGACTTAATCATTCTTCGCTCATCTTTGTCGATATAAAGAAAGAAAGAAAGAAAGGAAGAAAACAAGAAAAGATTGTTATTCAAGCATTATCGATCAAGATTACTTCAGTTGAAAATTTTCAAGTTTCTAGGCCTATTAAATTACCAAGAAAAAGTTATTTATACAATGGAATTGCAGGCAAAGTGTTCACCACTATTGCCAATTGTTTGACATTAAAAAAAAGAAAGAATCAAGTTCAAGTTTAAGCTTTGAATCCGATCGTATGCGAGCAACATTCACTTTTTCCAAGTTCAATCTTTAAGTTGGATACTTCACAAGTTCCGCATTCCAACTTGAGGGAGAGTATTAGATTATAAGGATCAAGATGGATCGAAATCCGAAGATATCAAATATCAACCGTCCAAGATATATGAAGATTTGGATGATATTATTTAGTTATCTTGTTTTTATCCTAGATAGAGTCCTAGGAAACAAAGATACCCAAGTCACTCTATAAATACAAGTGACCTCTATGTATTTTAGATATGGAGTTACATTGAGTCATCGAGTCTATCGAGTTGTAACCAATCAATCCCACGATTTTGGAGATAATAATAGAGCCATTAATGGGTTTCTCCGTGGATGTAGGTCGTGATCATCCGACCGGACCACGTAAACTATTGTGTTATTTATTTTAGTTTATATCTTCTATTCTATCAAGACACGTGAACTTTCACAGTCGGTCTCTTTTTAAGTGTTCTGTTATTTGGTAACTAAATGTTTGGTTTTCATCTCATTTTTTGTTATCTCTTTGTCGTCTTTATTTTGTTTCTCCCGTCTTCTCTCTTCCAATAAGGTTTCATTATGGATCTCCACCAATAGAGATTATAAGAACAACTACAATGTAGGTAAAGTTTTTCTTGTCAAACCCCTGTAAAGAGGGTTTAGTTGTTAGTAATTTTTAATACTAATGACTAATATGGACTAATATATGTATTAATTACATAATACATGTTATGTCACTTAAGGGTAAAGTGATCTAATCAATTTATACATTATGGACCATATATATAATATCAATTTGAAGTGTGGGGGCATATTATTAATATATTATGTGTAGTTATTAAAAATAATGGACTCTTTAATAATTGCTTGGGTAACTGCCAATAATCACTTAGGTAGTTTCTATTTATTTAGGGCAAATCTCTAAACCAGAGATACCACATGATTTCCCAACTCCCATTTTTGAGAAATCTGAAACAAAGTACATTCTCGGTTTAGAAGATCTTGTCCAAATCTTAAGGATAACACTGAAATCTACGACATCTTCAAGCTATGGATTCGGGTAGAAACCTACAACATTTTATATCTCTTTAATTCATCAAATAAAGATGTTGGGTTATTTTCATTATCCGTGTTCTTCATAATTTCTGCGCTGAGTAATAAGATTTCATCATTAGTCTCTTCCAAAAGTAGACCTTGTCCAAATCTTAAAGGTAACACTGAAATCTATTGTATCTTCAAGCTATGGATTCGGGTAAGTACCTACAACCTTTTATACCTCTTTAATTCATCAAATAAAGATCTTGGGTCATTTTCATTATCTGTGTTCTTCATAATTTTTATGTACGAGTAATAAAATTTCATCATTAGTCTCTTCCAAAAGAAGGCTCCGGTGAGGAAACATTCACCATCATGTGGAACGTTTGTTTTTTCTTAGACATCCATCAAACGAGGAGAGAATGAGATAGAAACAAATGGGTAAAAATTATAGAGGAGATGACACTTATGCAAAAGTGAAAAAAGGATCACAATTGAAAACCCCCATCCCATATTTTCTTAGTTTCAGCTCCCTAAATAACCTTTCCACTCATTTGCACATATTTTATTTTTTGTTTGCATGTTTGCATTTAGCACATTATGCATAAGTTAGCAGAAGAACCAAAACCTAAGAAAGTATTAGACATAGAATCAAAACGCGAAAAGGTATTGACATGTTATTTTAAAGTCGGACTGAACTTTCAACAATACTAAATAACATTCATTTTCAACAAAGAAAAAGTAAATATCATTCATATGATTTTTTTTTTTTTATTATAACATATTGAAAGAAGAAATTGTATATATATAGCTCTTAGTTCTCCAAATTATTGTACCCGAATTCAACAAATTAGTGTTACTAATATTAAGTCTCTTCCAAAAGTTCTCCAAAAGTTTGGTGCTTTATTTGGAAAATGTTACATAATGGATTACCGGTTCGATCAAGACCCGCTTGATTTATACAAATACCATCTTTAATGTGTCCCATATGCAATCGCAGTTAAGAAACCATCAATCGTCTTTTCTTGGAATGTTCATATACCAAGCAAATCTTCAATGAGTTTGGTATTCAAATTCCTTTAACAAATTCATTACCAACTATTACTAGTTGTCTGTTGTCATGGATCAACATCAATGACACTTGTGATTATTTTAGTAAAGTTTGTATCCTCTTATGAAATTTATGGAAGGAACGCAATAGAGTCCTTTTTGATTTCACCACTTTTGACAGAGTCAAGGTAAGTTCCAACATCATCAAAGATCTAGCATTGATGAACCACTCTTCAAGTCCCGACACACATTCAATACCCATCCTCCAACCATGTTTCTCACCTTGGGTGCCTCCAGCCGAATCTTTTATAAAAATCAATGTTGATGGTGCATACTCAAGTCTTGGAGCAAGTTGTTCGACCATCGCACGAAATCATATTGGAATTTTCCTACAAGGTGAAACCAAAATTTTAATTTGTAATTCAGCAATTGAAGCCAAAGCAGAAGCAATTGTTTTGGGTTTAACACTCTCTCATCACATTCGCCTTCGCTGGATTATAATTGAAAGTGATTCGAAATCACTCATTGAGAGTATTATAATCCTACTTCGGAAGATCCACGGAGGATACGTGCAACACTCATTGAGATACATCACCTTGAATCTTTATTTGGGTCTGTTCACTTTTGTTTTTGTATGAGACAATGCAATACACCTGCTTGAATTAGCTGCATATTTCTTGCGTCATAATATTTCGAACTCATGGCATTCAGATAACATTCCAAGCCAAGTTCCATCTTGTATTAGTGCTGATATTTAATGAATTAAATTTATTTTCCTTGTCAAAAAAATAAAAAGAAACAACAAGTTTGTTTGTACCAAAGGAAAAAATACACTAGATAAAATGATTGAAGTATATATCTTTAAACGGCACATCACCTCAACAATAGATATTAGTAACAAGTTTGTGGTTATCTATCTCATAATTAATTGACAATAAGTAAAAGAAGATCTACATATTAGATTCTTTGTTATTGGAGTAACTTTGTTTCATATAGAATTATTCTCACATGTTCCTTTAAGTATCACGTACCTTTTGAGCCTAAAACAGATTTTTCTTTTGTTTTTTGGTGACGTGAAACATGTGTCAACGTTAGGCTTAGCATGTGAATGCCTAGACCTGATACTAGTAAGAACTTGTAGCCACGCAACTCAAAATCAAATGTCGAAAATAAGTATTTTTTTTCTTGGTTACTAAAATACTATTTTTCATGTGAGACTACTTCGACAATTAGTTAAGGTACCATTTCTACTAGAGATTTATGAACTAGAAATCACAATTTTCACAAGGAAACTATAGTGTTATTTGGGCTTGCGTGAATTTCAGACCCCAACAAACATAACCTATTTACTTGAATCCTGAAAGCGCGCTTGGGTGTTTCCCGCGGAACAAATAGGTTTACCGCCCCATAGCCGTTAGTAATGGTTCTTTTTCCCGGTTTCTCCAAATATAGTCACCACATCGGTAAGGGTTTCAAATCGTTTTGGGGAAACCGGCGGAAACCTGTCGTCCTCCTGCTAATCCGGCGATTTTTCTGCGTCTTATCATCAACAAAGAAAATGGAGTCTCTCTCTATCGACAAATTACAACAGATATTGTACGAGACCATCTCTTCTGGTTTCCATCTCACCGTAAAACTTCGAAATTTTCCATTTGTATGTTCATGTCTTCCTCGACGTTTCTCTCTTTCGTCAATCTCAATTAGGTCTTCAAGAAATTTTTTCCTCAAATTTCATTGATTCAGGTCTGGTACCTCTCTCTCTCTCTTCTGTATTTTGTATGAACCACATCCTGATTAGTAATTCTTGCTGAGTTTCACGATTAGTGCTTGAATTTCAACTGCAATTCGTGTTGAATTGATCTAGGTTTAGTATGATGTTGAAGACTTTGTAGACAAGAAGATAATGGCAAAGAGGATAAACGACGACGAGAAAAATGAGAAGATAATTCGTGGTCTTCTCAAACTTCCTGGGAATCGAAGATGTATCAATTGCAATAGTCTGGTATGCATCTTCCCTTGTTTCTATAAATTTGCCCTAATTTGAGTTTCGAGGGCTTTGATTTCTAATTGTATTGCATTGAAAGGCTAGAATTCTCTTGAAATGAGATTGTTTTTTAGTGTGTAAAAAAATTGGAACTTTATGTAAAACAATTAACGTTCTTTTTGTCAAATTCAATCTTAAGTATATTTGCTATTATTCTTCACATTTGTAATCGAAAGATTCTCCCATAAAAAAAAATCCTCATTTGCCCAACACAAGAAGCTTTGGTTAGATTTCTAACATACTACTAAAGATTCTAATCTAATATGAAGCCATGAAGACGAGGGAGTTCTTTGGTTAGGGTCATCGGCCTAGAGATCTGCACACTCATTATTTGTATCTTATTTTCTCCTTTTGGCCATTTTTAATGAGATCTTTCCTATTCTCCCAGATACTACTTTCTGATACCATGTTGATACTTGAAGTACTAAAAACTATTTTATTTTAGTTGATCTGGACGAAAGATAATACTGCATGGTGAATTAATTTGTGATGTAGTATAATATGTTGAAAGCTTAACGTCGTGATAGAGCAAGTGAAAATAAGGAATTTATGCATTATATATGCTTTAATGATGCCAATACCATAGCCCTTAAGAAGAAGATTAAAAACATAAATAAGTTATTCCAATATCCTCGATTAATGTTGGTACCTTAGTAGATAGTGCTTTTGTTACTCCTTATATTGGATACGGCTCTAGCATCATAGATATTTTGTTTTTATATGTGTACCCATTAACTTGTTGCTCGTATGCACCCAGTTTCAAATTGATAACATGATTAAGAAGCTGGTTAGTATGCCATTTCACGAGTTTGTTCATGGATGTATGCAAAATTACTTATTTAGTAGGTACCCTGTTCCCATATCAATGTCAGCAGTTCATTATTTAATACTAGGATTTGTTTTATTTTCTGCCTTTTGCAAATCAGGGTCCGCAATATGTGTGCACAAATTTCTGGACATTTGTTTGCACAGCCTGTAGCGGTATGCAGTAAGTATCCATGCATTTTAGTTTTTTTTTCCTGATCTTTCTGCTTACTAGCATGTGGACATGTTCAATGTATGTGATGCTATAGAAATTGGTAATCCATTGATGTGGTTCTTGATATGTTTGTTGGAACCAGTATTAGGATATTATGTGCGGATGACTGTTATTTACTAGTGGGTGTCGTGAAAGCATATGAATTTCTGCATAATCCATCTAATATGATTCACAAACGGGCATCTAAAGTTAAGATTTCCCATATCTAGTACATGACGATTAACTAGGACTTTTGGATATAAATTGCAAATTTGAGCTACGTATATCCATCATCCAGGGAGCCAAAACCTTAGCAACTACAAACAAAACAATTAAAATTAGAATCTTCGTCTTTTTAAGTTTGTACACCTATAGATCAAGTAAAATTAGTGTTTGATCTACTTCTTTTTCTTCTTTTGGAGCAAACTGTTTTGATCAATTATTGTTTCGCTTCATTGTTTATACCTATTTGTTTTTCTTAGTGTACCATCGGTAACATACACTCTCTAATAAAGACTTGGTAACAGAAATTTTCATGTGGTCTTTTGCGTACTACAAACACCGCCCATACTTACCCTGAAAAACAAAAACCCTTATGTTTGCATAATACACAAACACTTCACTTTTTCTTAGCTTGTGGACATTCATGTGAGGCTAATGCGAAATTGACCAAGACACGCGTTTCCTTTTCTGTGGAGGACTTGTTACTTCTTAAGTACACGTCCCTCCAGAAAATGAGATAATATTTACCATTTGCACAATACTTCCACCATTACGTAAGTCATAATTATTTCTTCACTAGATGAAATCTATATAATCAGCGGGGGTTAAATTTAAACTGAAAACCAAAATTTTAAACCTTGGTTGAGGTTTACTTATTCTTGTACATCATTAAGCTTTCTAGTCTCATTTCTTGAATTATATTGGATATATGTTGGCATTGCATTCATGTTATATTGTCGATTACTTGTCCTTTGAATCTTGTACATTAAGTATGAGCAGTTTCGTATTATAAGTTAGTACATGGACCAGTTTGCTAACTAATGTATATCTAAAAAATTCAGTCGGGAGTTCACACACCGTATTAAATCAATATCCATGGCTAAATTTACTTCTGAGGAAGTTAATGCTCTTCGAGGAGGCGGAAATGAGGTAGCGATCTATATACGATAGCTAGCTCGCTTACAGCTTTTTGAATCGCATTTAGTTTTTATTCTAGACTATATCTTCATTTTTCGTTCACTCTTACAGCGTGCAAAGGAAATCTATTTTAAAGAGTGGGAACCACGCTTGCATTCTCTACCTGATAACAGGTTGTTATTGTATCTATGACATGATGTTTACTGCTCTTAAGTCTTAAAAGGCGCTTTTGTACTGACCTGATATTTGCTTCCAGTAATACCCAGAAACTTCGCGATTTTATTAAGCACGTTTATGTGTTTAGAAAATATACCGGGGAGAGGAGTATTGACAAGCCTACAAGGATGAAAACGGTATGCATAAGTCTCCTTTATATGTAACTTTCACATAATTTAACTGTGTTAGATCAAGTTTTTTTTACGATTATGAACTCTTATATGTGTTTCCCATTGAAATGGTACCTAATGGCACTAACTCAGATTTCCTTGCTAAATCTTTCTTCATTCATGTATGTTGCTTCTTTGTCTCATATAGGGTAAGAGGGAGGATTTATATGAGAAAAGAGATTCACATTTGGGAGGATCTAGGACCCTCCCTCCATCTGAGTCCACATTTGAACGTCGTTTTTCTGAACGATCTCGCTCTGTCGGGCAAGATGAGTTTGAGAGAAAATACAAACATAACTATGATGAAAAAAGAAATCAAGTGTACGAACAAGAATTTCGCCAGGCTTCACGGAGGACACCTGTCCGGTTTGAGGTAGTAGATGACAGATATCGAGATGATGATTTTGGAAATGGTAGGAGGTTTGAAGTGTCCAGGTTTCCTGGTAGAGAACGAGAATCCATGCCCAAGGAAAGAGTTCCACATCGTCATAGGAGCCTCGATATGTCGAGTCACGCTGTAGTACGCTCTGTTAGAGATATCTTACTAGAGGATGTTCCAAAAGAAAATGGAAGTCCTAAAGAAAATGGAAACACGGATACTCATGGATCTTCACATTTACAGGTAAATTGTCTACTGGATAACAAAGTCAACCTTGTGCTATTGAGTAAATCTAGCTTTCGTTACATATTTTGGTCTGTTTTTGTTCAGAAGAATATAGAATTTCATAATAACTATCACTTTATCAATATCTTCACTTGAAGTATATTTTATCAAAAAGTACTGGTTTAAAATTCATCGTGCACTTTCAAAACCACCTATCTTCTGAAGTCTGGGGAATAATAAATAATAGGAATTTTTGTCATCTATTACATTTTTGAGCAATGCTCGGGATGTTGTGGCATATGTGGTATCGTTTCAGAAATGCATCTGTTAGCTTACAAGTTCTTAAGATGTATATACTTATCTATCAGAGAGTTCTCAATGCAGAGGACTGCATCTTCAAGTAGCACGGGGTCCAACAACGTGAACTCAGTTGAAGTTAAAACGGAGAATTTAGCGAGCTTGATCGAATTTGATATTGATCCTAAACCTGCAGATGAAACAGTTGCATCACCAGCAAAATCTTTAAATGCACCTGGTGAATCTTCTATAGTGCCAAGTAAAAGTCCTTCAATTGGTGGTGATAACTTGGGCGCTTCAGGTTCGAGCACTCAGAGCAACCTACCACCCACACAGAATCTTTCAGTAACAAGCACAATTGAAGATGCCCTGTTCGAATTATCAGCTCCAACAACTGCAACTGTTGGCAACTTATCAATGTCGCCTGCCTTTTCAGATGTTAATCCATCATATAGTGGAACTCCTAGCAATCAGGTAATCAAACTTTTTCTAGCTTGTTTGATCATATCGTGATATTATTACCATGACTTTAGGAGCATATGCATAGGGGGCTGGGGCTAAGCCTGTTGAAGCTTGACCTCGTAATCCCATATCTACCAAGTATATCCTTAAACTAATATGAGCCTCCTCTCAAAAAGGAACTCACTAGACATCATTGGTAGATAAATTAGCATCTTGTTTTCATTAAATTGATTCAGCGGAACCCCCATCCTTGTGGTTGGCGGTTTGAGTTCAGTGTGGCATATAAAGAAAAACTTATAGAATGGCACTTACTCCATTTATTTCTTAGACCAGTTATTTTTCTTCTACGATTTTGAGGCATTTCTAAACAGTTACCTATCCAAAGAAGTTACAATTTTTAGCTTACTTCCTTTTAGTTTAGTCTCTTCTGTAAGTAAATCCTGGATTTGTCACGGCATGTCATTATTTGTTCTCTGTTTTGTTGTTGCTATGCATAATAAGCAGGCTTCAAATATTCCACCTGGGCAAAATACCCAATCTACAATTGGGCAACCATCTCAAGATGTCTTGCTGCCAAACCAACATAGTTTTTTGTTTAGTGCTACTCCCAGTCCCATACCCATTCCATCAGTTGGTGGGACTCCAAACAATCAGGCAAGACATTTTCTATGGTTGCTTCCAAGTTCCATCTTTTTTCCGTTGTTTGCATTTAGTAATTTGCATTCTTGTCTTTTCTATTATTTCTGTAGGTACATGATTCATCTCAAGGACTTTTCACTGCTCAAATTAGACAACCATCTCCGCCGGCTCCAGCGCCAGTCCGAGTGACAAGCACTGAAGGTGCACTGAGCCCTGCTTCTTTGGAAACCAAATCTAACGAAAGAAGAGAACTTCCAGCGGTATGTTTTTCTATTTGAACTCCCATTCATTCGAACAAAAGTTTGTCATGGTTTATCCCTTGCAGGACCTTTTTACTGCACCTTATTCGTCAGTTCCTGTACCACCATTTATTGGTTGGCAAGCTATTCCTGCATGTGACATGTCATATGGAAATGGAATGCCACATCCTACTTTTGTGGTATATAAACTTCCTAAGTTGATTACCCTTCTGTTAGCTACACGGTATTACATTCTCTTAACTTATATTTCTTTGTGACAGCCATGTGCAGGCTCTCCTCGTCCTTCAAAATCTGTGAACCCATTTGACATAGAAAGTGAACCGACTTCAGTTCAGGCACAACCGGTATACAGATTCTTTATCTTCATTTAAATGAATGTTATTTTCTTAAAGTTACTCAATATTTCACGATCAATTATATAATGTTTCTAAGTGAAGCTTGAAGCCTCTTTCTCCTTTTGTTATAAGCAGATACCGGCTAGAAATATTCCCAGGTTATTCTCTATATAGTTCGGGAGAGAGGACTGCATAGCGTAAAGTTTAGGAGAGAGAACCAACCGCATAGCCTAACCGTAAAGTTTAGGAGAGAGAACCAACCGCATAGCCTAACCGTAAATAATGTAAAACCGTAAGGAGTTACTCAAAGTGAAAACTTACAATGACTAAAAAAACACTAGAAATAAATCAATGGTCGAAGTGTTTCTCTAGAACAATATTGTTTCGGAATAGGTAGATTTTCTTTCTATAAGATAGAAGATATCATAAGGAACCATGTTGATCTTCAACTCCTTCACCCCTTCAATTTGCGATGCCCAAACTCCTAATTGTGTATTTAGTTCTTTTCTTAGTCTTACCTATTTGTGTTTCTTGTTACGTAGTTCCCAAACATGGCATCCTTGCAAAGAGCACTGCCAGATATTGCAGCTCCACCAAGCATACCGCGAACTTCAAGTCTTGGTAACCCTTCTCTACACTGGATGGCTCCTCAAGATCCATCTTATGGATCTGCAGTGCCACCAGCATCCTATGCATCCACCTTACCACCAAGTAAGTCTCCTTTAATTCTTTTCGTTCCTTTGATCTACAACTTACTTTAAGTTTCTAAGGATCATCTAAAATTATCAGGTCCATACATGGTTCAACAAATTCCGAACAACATGTCAACTTTGGGGTATGTCTTTGTTTATGTGTCAGATTTGCGCTTAATATGGGCTCAGTGTGGTACTAATTTTGATTTTTTCAACTGTAAATTTAGCTCTTCTTTACCAACTTTTGCATCTAATAGCTTTAAAAAGCACTCATCAAGTTGCTTCTTAGAATCTGCTTCGAAGATTATTTGTTTTAAGTATACCTAATCACATTTCGATTATCACAGATATCAAGGTATCGGATACTCTAGCGCCAATGAAGGGATATTTGGCACCTCAAATAAAGGTCAGCAGATGACTGGAATATATTCAAAACCTGACAATCAAAACTATTTTACTTCTCTTGGAGGAAACCCTTTTGGATAGCTGATATAGGTACAAAACACTGAACCATCTCTATATTTATGGTCAGCATCTTGTTGTTGAAAGTTGAAACTTTTAATTTCTTGATCAAAATTAGAGTTTTTTTTTTGTTTTTTTTTTTCTGTTGAAGCTTCACCAAGACCCGGATCTGTTAAGAAAACAAGCGGAAACAAAGTCTAAAGATGTGTGAAGCTCACGTTAGTTGAATGACAACATTATGGCTCTCCATCGGAGATACCAATATTGTGAAAAAGAAGTCCAGAAAAACATGGGACAATAACTAAAAAGGTCAAAATAATAGTGAAAATGAGTACAAAAGCATAAAACATTCCATAATTATCATACAAAGATTAAAGTAGGCCTTTGTCATTTTGTGTAACTAATTCTTTTATTTTTTTTCTTTAAATTTTAAATCTATATACCTTTTTCTTGAGATATGGGACTTCTATGAAATTTAAATATTTGGAAAAGATATTTCATTAGCTTTCTAACAAGATCCACTTTCAATACTATTTTTTTTTTAAATAACTAAAAAAATGATTTTTTTTTTCCTGTTTTTGTGCAAACTGGTTTTGCAAGATGTAATATGTAAATTAGGGTTGCAAAATATAAACCGCAAACTGGAGTTGCAAAATGTATACCGTAAACTGAGTTTACAAAATGTAAATTGCAAATTTGATTTGCATGCTTTGTAGAATGTAATCTTAGTCTGCAGATTTTGCAAACTCGATTTGCTCTTCGAGAAAAAAAACAATTGAAGTTTCTTCTTAAAATCTGAAAAATCTCTTCTTCATCAATCAATGGTATGTAATTAGATGGAAACACCACCTGGATCGATTAAAACTACAAAAAAAAAGTAAATCCATAACATTACCAACTACAAAGAATTCATATAACACCTTCATAACAAATTAGGGGAAAAAAATTAAAATTAGGGTTTATTCTTGACTTTTTCATTCCAATTTATCCTAGTTCCAAATTTATGTAGTAAACTGATTTGTTCTTCATCGTTTTTCATTCCAATTATATTAAGGCATCTTTGACTTATATGACATTTACTTTTCAAATTCTATTATTTCTTTACTTGATAGATGACATGAGATTGTTCTTATACATTTTCTAACAATACTTTAAGTAACTAACTAGTAGTACTAATACCTGTTGTTAAAGAACCTATTTTGACAATTTGACACCATATGTCAAGCAGTTGGTTTATCCAGTGAGATGAAGTTAGGAATACAGAAATTCAGTACTTGGGTATGCAAATTCCATTCAGGGGTCTAAGATCGATCCTTACCAAGAACACTATCATCCTAATGTGTTACTAAAAGATATCGAGAAATGAGTTGCCACATAACACAGAAAGCGAGATCATGGAGCTTCACTGGCCGCAAAATGTACAGACAGCCACTTAAGTTCTATTTCCATCTTTTACTTGTAGGGTGCAAAGCGAGCAATGACTACGTAAATTCTTTGCCTAGGTAAAATAATTTAGACAAGCACATTAGTAACCCTAGATTCCTATTAAACTAATGCATGTTGACTGGTTCACATTCCACATCTACCATGCGCCACCCCAACAGATTAACTGGAAAAAGTTTTATACTCTTGATGTTTGAATTATGTGTGCAGATCTAATAGTTAATTTTTAAAGACGGTTCCAATTACTCATTCGGAGTCCTTCATGATTTAGATCAGTCGAATAGTTCATTATTAACTAAGAGAGAGGAGGTTGATGTTAATATTTTAATCTGAAGGCTAAGCAATTTGAAAATAAGGGTAGATATTTGTTGGTTTATTTTTTCGACGAAAATTCTCTCCAATCTATCTCTCTTGGTCAAATTCATGGGTATTTCTGTTTCCTGTCATCACCATTCATAACAAAGTTCATACATCGCTTTGTTGACAAGATGTGGATACTCGTAGATATCAACGATAAATATATAAAACATGAATTTATGCAAAGTCGTTCATTTACAGTTTCAATTATTTTACGCACAAATTTTACTAAGAATTAGTCTTAGAGTTTAGCCCCTCCTGAATGTATATCGTAGATCCGCCACGGATTGGAGTTGCATCCAATTATTTTAAACACAAAATACTAACCTAGAGTGATACTTTATTGTCCTAACTCTTACAAGATCATGTACAAGTTCATCACAAGATATAAATCAAAAAAGAACATCTTATGCGTAAAGAGTGAGCGACTTAGACTATCTAAAAAGACTAAAGAGAGTACCCCCGTGTGTTTATTTCTAAAATAGAATATGACTCATGAGCAATGTAAAAGATTGTATATTCTACGAGAACGGCATCAGAACTAACCCACAACGTTACCGTCTTTAAGTGACCAAATAGAAGAAAAACTCCTAGTTTTTGCACCATTGACTTTGAGTCGATTGGTACTACAACAAATAGAAGAAAAACTCTGATCAGTGTTCAAAAATAGTAGTAGAAAACATCTTTGATTTCATTTGAAATTTCATTACCAAAATAAAGAAAAAAAAAATTAGACCACTAATCCAGATGTTCTTCACTGTACCAACAAGGCTACAACAAATGGCCATCGAGCATATAACTGATGACATAGGGCAAGTCAATCGATTGGGTTAATGGGTAATGCTAAGTTTAATTCAATTAGGCATTCTAATTAACATCAGATGGATACATGAACATGAGGATGATATGAAACTCAAATAAGCCCTAGTAAGATTATGCATGGTTGACTTGGTCAAGGGTTAAAAGTAGAGTTCAAGACGAGCCCGTAGGAGAAAACGGAAGTCAACTCGGAGTCTGGAAGAGAGAATTATGCAAAATCAAAGGTTAAGTCAAACAAAGTTGACTATTGGGACGCTATCGGGCACGGTTCTGGCTAGTGGGATAATATTTGATGACGTGGCACAACCGGAGTGCTTTGGTTTCTAAGTTCCGTGTTCCTGCTAAGCATTTAAATGGGCCCTCAAGTGAATGATCTAGTGTAGCCGTTGCAACATAGAACTCGTAGTCCCACACCAAACGTTTTAATCTTGGCCATCTAAGTCCTTTCTTCTTAATCCGTCGGCTCTTGTTACAAAACCCACCTTATTATACTACAACCTGCTGCACCCTATCTTCCAGAACTAAAACACTAACGGGCAGTAGTCATGTGGTCCCCCATTTCTACTTTTAAGCCCCACGAAATTACCACTTTACCCCTAAACTCTTTCCTACTTGATTTTTCAACCAATAAGAGTTCATTTCTTGAGTAGAAAGCAACCCTAAGAGCATCTCCAATGCAACACTCAACTAACAAAATTCAATTTGACACATAGGACTACTTGAGTTTTTGACAAAAACCACTCTCCAATGCAACACTCAACTAGAATCTTAATATGATGTGACAACAAATAGAAGAAAAAACTCTGATCAGTGTTCAAAAATAGTAGTAGAAAACATCTATGATTTTATTTGAAATTTCATTACCAAAATAAAGAAAAAAAGAAATTAGACCACTAATCCAGATGTTCTTCACTGTACCAACAAGGCTACAACAAATGGCCATCGAGCATATAACTGATGACATAGGGCAAGTCAATCGATTGGGTTCATGGGTAATGCTAAGTTTAATTCAATTAGGCATTAACATCAGATGGATACATGAGGATGATATGAAACTGAAATAAGCCCTAGTAAGATTATGCATGGTTGACTTGGTCAAGGGTTTATTGACTAGGGCTTATTGACTAGGGCAAAGTAAAATAACAGGCAATTCACATTTTTATTCCTACCAGCCGTATAACGATTGAAATTACTGAGTTCAATTTGGAAAATGGTAATTAATCAACTGATCAACCAGTGAAAAACTCAATAAACTGCTCAATTTCGTTGAACTGAAAGCGAATTATACATATTGTGAACCCTAAATTCAGAACCTTGAAGAAAAATGTGGTATTGTGGCAGATAGAAGAAAAGCGTAAGAGTCAAAGTAGGGGAAGAACAAGTTAGGGATTGATACCAAGTTTTGCCTCCTTAAAAAAAAGAAGATACCAAGTTTTGCCCAAGGATTTGCGCAGGAAGATGTTGCGACGTGCCAACGACCAACTTCCGATATTCGAACGAAACTTGGTCATCTCATAAAAAAAAAAAAAACTTGGTCGACGACAATGAACATACTAGGGGCAAAAATAACATGTTTAACACAAAACTCAGTCTTACAAACTTGCATCAACATTTGATAAATCAAGTGGTAGATAATGTTGAAATAAACTCCAAAATCTTGGAAGTCAGCTTCGATATCAAGAGGGGATGGATTTCATGATTTATTGAACTTTGGTTATAAATGTATAATAAATGTTGCCGGGCTTTAGGTCATAGTTTAGTTGGACTATAGACCCGTTTTTGTAAATGTTTGAATTAAGCGGTTATTGTGTTTACTACATCTTAGATGTATCAATGCCGCACATAAATTTTTGAGTTTTTCCTTAGATCTTTATCCAGCGCAAAATTCAATTTGAGTCTCTAAAATGATTTGAAGATAGTTAAAATACTGGTATCTTACTATTTTTAGAGTGTCTATCTCTAATTGTCCAATTCATTATTTTTAAAATATAAATCAACATAAATCAAGTTTGTATGTATCTTCAAAACAAGTACTGTATATATTTCTTTAGAAAAATTATCTTACTAAAAGCAAAATAACTTTACAGATTTGTATCGGAAACGAAAGAAAGGTTAAAACCATAAAAAGACTGTATGTCCTAGCTCAATTCCCTTCTCTCATTTCACTTGGAATCCTCCACCTCCTTCACTCTCCAAGAAGATCAATACAGATGTCTCTCTAGCATGCTCTTCATTTACTTGTTGCAGTTGGTATAATTATACATTACCAAGTTTTCATTTTGTGAATGTCAACAGTGCAAGGGGAGTGTCGAGCAATTCTGCTAGCACTCCGATGGCCCATGAAGTTCCAGATTTTATACTTTGCAATAGAAGGACGTGAAATTCTCACTCACGGAGTAGTTGACTATTGGGACGCTATAGGGCACGGCTCTGACTAGTGGGATAATATTTGATGACGTGGCGCAACCGGAATGCTTTGGTATCTAAGTTCCGTGTTCCTGCTAAGCATTTAAATGGGCCCTCAAGTGAATGATCTAGCCGTTGCAACATAGAACTCGTAGTCCCACACCAAATGTTTTAATCTTGGCCATCTAAGTCCTCTCTTCTTAATCCGTCGGTTCTTGTTACCAACCCACCTTATTATACTACAACCTGCTGCACCCTATCTTCCAAAATTAACACACTAACGGGCAGGAGTCATGTGTTCCCTCTATTCTAGTTTCAAGCCGAAATTACCACTTTACCCCTAAACTCTTTCCTACTTGATTTTTCAACCAATAAGAATTCATTTCTTGAGTAGAAAGCAACCCTAACTTCCTATTTTAACCTTCGAAATTACATGTTTATTTATGTTGGAAATTCAATGAACATCATAAAAGTTATTAGGAAGTTCATAAATAGAAAACTTTGAACCTCCTGCATTTAGATTTTCATTTCATGTAGGCCTGTAAACGGAACGAACTATTTTCGAATGCAGTACTTTCATGTGACAAAATTTTATAAAGATTTTATGTGCAATTGCAAACGTTTTAGGCTCTAAGGACACTCTAGTTAATGCATATGAAATAGGTCATCAAATCTAAATTATAACCAGACAAAATGACTAGATTCGCAAAATTAAATAACATGTTATTAGTTTGCTTCAAAATTGAACACCTCTTATGTTTTAAAACATTTCATATTAGAAAATATCTCTAAGACTAATTCAATCAATAGATTTAGCCAGTGTTCTTTAGTATGACCATCACTCTTCTAAGTCAAAAAACCAAAATGAACAAAAAACAATGGTTTAGACGAGTCAGACAAAAACGAGCACCTTGAAATCTTACTTGAAATTGCATTCAGACTTTCATTAAATTGGTTTTGTATTTGATTTATAAACGATGAGTAACGGTTGACCAAATTGACCAGACCAAACTTGCTTGAACCAAACAAAATCACTTTTAGACAGTATGTAAAATTTATATATATATATATATATAAATTTATATATATATATATATATATATATATATATATATATATACATATGTATATATATATTGTATATAAATTTATATATATATAGTATATAAAATTTTTATATATATATATATATTGTATGTAAAATTTATATATATATATATTGTATGTATAGGATGCATAGGTGGCACTGCAGATCCATAAGATGGATCTTGACGAAAAGAGTCAAAGACTTACTTGGTGGTAAGGTGGATGCATAGGATGCTGGTGGCACTGCAGATCCATAAGATGGATCTTGAGGAGCCATCCAGTGTAGAGAAGGGTTACCAAGACTTGAAGTTGGCGGTATGTTTGGTGGAGCTGCAATATCTAGCAGTGCTCTTTGCAAGGATGCCATGTTTGGGAACTACGTAACAAGAAACACTAATAGGTAAGACTAAGAAAAGAACTAAATACACAATTCGGAGTTTGGGCATCGAAAATTGAAGGGGTCAAGGAGTTGAAGATCAACATGGTTCGTTCTGATATCTTCTATCTTATAGAAAGAAAATCTACCTATATATATGTATACATAATTATATATACATATATATACATATATGTATATATATATGTATATATATATATACATATATATATATATATATATATATATATATATATACATATATGAATGGCAACATTATGGCTCTCCACCGGAGATACCAATATTGTGAAAAAGAAGTCCAGAAAAACATGGGACAATAACTAAAAAGGTCAAAATAATATTGAAAATGAGTACAACAACATAAAACATTTCATAATTATTATTCAGGTCGAAAAAACATACAAAGATTAAAGTAGGCCTTCGTCATTTTGTGTAACTAATTTTTTTTTCTTTAAATTTTAAATCTATATACCTTTTTCTTGAGATATCGGACTTCTATGAAATTTAAATATTTGGAAAGGATATTGCATTAGCTTTCTAACAAGATCCAATTTCAATACTATTTTTTTTTTAAATAACTAAAAAAACGATTTTTTTTCCTGTTTTTATGCAAACTGGTTTTGCAAGATGTAATATGTAAATTAGGGTTGCAAAATATACACCGCAAACTGGAGTTGTAAAATGTATACCGTAAACTGAGTTTACAAAATGTAAATTGCAAATTTGATTTGCATGCTTTGTAGAATGTGATCTTAGTCTGTAGATTTTGCAAACTCGATTTGCTAATCGAGAAAAAAAAACAACTGAAGTTTCTTCTTCTTAAAATCTGAAAAATCTCTTCTTCATCAATCGATGGTATGTAATTAGATGGAAACACCACCTGGATCGACTAAAACTACAAAAAAAGTATATCCGTAACATTACCAACTACAAAGAATTCATATAACACCTTCATAACAAATTAGGGGAAAAATTAAAATTAAGGTTTATTCTTGACTTTTTCATTCCAATTAATCCTAGTTCCAAATTTATGTAGTAAACTGATTTGTTCTTGATCGTTTTTCATTCCAATTATATTAAGGCATCTTTGACTTATATGACATTTACTTTTCAAATTCTATTATTTCTTTACTTGATAGATGACCATGAGATTGTTCTTATACATTTTCTAACAATACTTTAAGTAACTAACTAGTAGTACTAATACCTGTTGTTGAAGAACCTATTTTGACAATATGACACCATATGTTATCCAGTGAGATGAAGTTAGGAATACAGAAATTCAGTACTTCGGTATGCAAATTCCATTCAGGGGTCTAAGATCGATCCTTACCAAGAATACTGTCATCCTAATGTGTTACTAAAAGATATCGAGAAATGAGTTGCCACATAACACAGATAGAGAGATTATGGAGCTTCACTGGCCGCAAAACGTACAGACAGCCACTTAAGTTCTATTTCCATCTTTTACTCGTAGGGTGCAAAGCGAGCAATGACTGCGTAAATTCTTTGCCTACGTAAAATAATTTAAACAAGCACACTAGTAACCCTAGATTCCTATTAAGGTAATGCATGTTGACTAGTACACATTCCACATCTACTATGCATTACCCCTACAGATTAACTGGAGAAAGTTTTATACTCACCTTCATCAAACCAGAAGAAGCACCACTCTCTGAGCTATCAAGGAAAGGAAAGCTATGCAAATACCCACCACCTGGAAACCTCACTATGTCTGTTCTAGATACATAACAACTTTGCTCCTCATTTATAGAATAATCACCATTTATTCTTTTGTCCCCAAACGCAATTCCATATATATGGAGCCAGAAGATCATTTAGTGCAGGAACATTTGAACCTCCAGTAATCGGTGTCCACCAGCTGGGAGTATTATCGCCAAAGAATCTCATTTTCACCATTGTGCCAACATTATACCACTCAGCAAACACAGCCAACCCTAGTCCAGTATTCACAATGTCATCCCTAAGTTAAAAGTTCATCACAAGATATCAAAAAAGAACATCTTATGCGTAAAGAGTAAGCGACTTAGACTATCTAAAAAGACTAAATAGAGTACCTCCGTGTGTTTATTTCTAAAATAGAATATGACTCATGAGCAATGTAAAAGATTGTATATTCTACGAGAACGGCATCAGAACTAACCCACAACGTTACCGTCTTTAAGTGACAAACTGAAATAAATAATCACAAACCTCAAATTTTGCACTCGTGTTGTACATAAGTCAGAGCTCCTAGTTTTTGCACCATTGACTTTGAGTCGATCGGTACTACAACAAATAGAAGAAAAACTCTGATCAGTGTTCAAAAATAGTAGTAGAAAACATCTATGATTTTATTTGAAATTTCATTACCAAAATAAAGAAAAAAAGAAATTAGACCACTAATCCAGATGTTCTTCACTGTACCAACAAGGCTACAACAAATGGCCATCGAGCATATACTGATGACATAGGGCAAGTCAATCGATTGGGTTAATAGGTAATGCTAAGTTTAATTAAATTAGGCATTCCAATTAACATCAGATGGATACATGAGGATGATATGAAACTGAAATAAGTCCTAGTAAAATTATGCATGGTTGACTTGGTCAAGGGTTTATTGACTAGGGCAAAGTAAAATAACAGGCAATTCACATTTTTATTCCTACCAGCCGTATAACGATTGAAATTACTGAGTTCAATTTGGAAAATGGTAATTAATCAACTGATCAACCAGTGAAAAACTCAATAAACTGCTCAATTTCGTTGAACTGAAAGCGAATTATACATATTGTGAACCCTAAATTCAGAACCTTGAAGAAAAATGTGGTATTGTGGATGATAGAAGAAAAGCGTAAGAGTCAAAGTAGGGGAAAAACAAGTTAGGGATTGATACCAAGTTTTGCCTCCTTAAAAAAAAAAGATACCAAGTTTTGCCCAAGGATTTGCGCAGGAAGATGTTGCGACGTGCCAACGACCAACTTCCGATATTCGAACGAAACTTGGTCATCTCATAAAAAAAAAAAAAACTTGGTCGACGACAATGAACATACTAGGGGCAAAAATAACATGTTTAACACAAAACTTAGTCTTACAAACTTGCATCAACATTTGATAAATCAAGTGGTAGATAATGTTGAAATAAACTCCAAATCTTGGAAGTCAGCTTCGATATCAAGAGGGGATGGATTTCATGATTTATTGAACTTTGGTTATAAATGTATAATAAATGTTGCCGGGCTTTAGGTCATAGTTTAGTTGGACTATAGACCCGTTTTTGTAAATGTTTGAATTAAGCGGTTATTGTGTTTACTACATCTTAGATGTATCAATGCCGCACATAAATTTTTGAGTTTTTCCTTAGATCTTTATCCAGCGCAAAATTCAATTTGAGTCTCTAAAATGATTTGACGATAGTTAAAATACTGGTATCTTACTATTTTTAGAGTGTCTATCTCTAATTGTCCAATTCATTATTTTTAAAATATAAATCAACATAAATCAAGTTTGTATGTATCTTCAAAACAAGTACTGTATATATTTCTTTAGAAAAATTATCATACTAAAAGCAAAATAACTTTAAAGATTTGTATTGGAGACGAAAGAAAGGTTAAAAACCATAAACAGACCGTATGTCCTAGCTCAATTCCCTTCTCTCATTTCACTTGGAATCCTCCACCTCCTTCACTCTCCAAGAAGATCAATTCAGATGTCTCTCTAGCATGCTCTTCATTTACCTGTTGCAGTTGGTATAATTATGCATTACCAAGTTTTCACTTTGTGAATGTCAACAACGGAAGGGGAGTGTCGAGCAATTCTGCTAGCACTCCAATGGCCCATGAAGTTCCAGATTTTATACTTTGCGATAGAAGGAGATTCAAGAAATGGTGATTCAGGCTCAAACCACATCATCCAATTCATGCCACTAGACTACCAAGGCAACCATAGTACAAATTTTGGAGTTAAAATTTTTTTTTTTGTTAATGTAAAGCTTACTTGTGTTGCTAGAAGTGTAAATTGTCTAGCAGTCAGTGAAGCTAAAAAGGCTAATATTGAGAGTCTACTTTGTGTGTGTAACTACTATAAGAACAGTGTGATAATCTTTTGATGATTTCAAAAGTAAAACTATAACAAAACTAAGGATATTAGTGTTTACCCTAAAACTTAACATATAGAGTGTCACACTCTCATGTGAAGGTCATAGCCAGACTCTAATCTATTAGTTTATGAAGTTGGCAATTGCCAAACAGAACATTGTATATCAACCAGACACCAGTATCATCAAACTCAAATGTTTCTAATCGCATTTTACCACTGAGTAAGTAGTATGATAAAGTTGGCCAACATGTGATTCAATTATTGGTAAAGGGTGATAAATACTACTTATTTCTAAATCCTAAGCTAATTTAGATAAAACTTGAAAAACTCTTGAACAAAAAATTCACTAAACCAAAATCAATGTTTTGGGTGTTGTAAAATATAAGAATGTAACTATTGTCTTATTTTTACAGTTTCTCTATTGACTTATCTAGGGGTGCAAAACATACCAAATCACATGCCACTAGGGGTGTACACGAGCCGAGCTCTTAACGAGCTGCTCGAGCTCGGCTCGACTATTGCTCGTGCTCGACTCGAATATTAACGAGCCCGAGCTTAACACGAGCTCAAAATCAAGCTCGTTTACATAAACGAGCCGAGCTTGAACATTCTTTAGTGTATCACGAGCTACTCGTGAACAGCTCGTTTAACATACTCTTATAATAGTATAGTACATAATTACATATTAGTATTCAAACTTGTACATGAAATATCAACCATTACAAAATTATCGGAATATGAATCATTAATCATTATTATTGTATGTGACAAATGATCATTGAAGTATTTTGATGATTTAGAAAGTTTTAATTTGAAGTATTTTGATAAACGAGCTTAAAACAATGCGAGCTCGAGTTCGAGCTCGAGCTCTTTCAAACTTATACGAACCGAGCTTGAACAAGTGGACAATTACTCGAACGAGTCCGAGCTCGAGCTCGAGCTCGACAGTCAAATACACGAACCGAGCTTGAACATCTTACTACTCGGCTCGGCTCGACTCGAGTACACCCCTAGATGCCACCCATCCAAATATTATTAGGTGGACTTGGTCAGATAGAAATTTTATTTGTATGGACCAAAATCAGTCCAAGAGCTCAAATAAGCGGAGGTTGCAACGAGTGTTTGAAGGGCCTTCGGATAAACAATTGAATCTCCACAAAAAATCATACTCAATCATATATTCTTATATATAAAATAAACAAAAAATAATAATAAATAGTTTGGTTCGGTTTTTTCAGTTATCTGTCAAACAAATGCATGAACCAAACCAAACCATTCGTTTTGATCTTTTAATATCCGAACCAATACGAATAACCACTAGATCGGTTCCCGAATCGCTCAAATCTGTTTGGATCGGATTGGTTTGGTCGGTTTGGTTATTGAATGAACACCCCTAGGTCCAGCTTGTAGCTAGTAGCTGTAGTAGAGACTCTGGTATGAGTAGAGTCTCGAGCAGGCACAAGCATCATAGACTTCGGCATTCCAAACTGGGGTTGCGGACTTCCGGGACAAGGATCTTTCTTCCACTTATTTGGAACTCGAATACGACCTTTTGAGGAAAAAATGAGGGTGTTGCGGTAATTTGCAAACACGCGAGGTAAGGATGCTACCTCCCAAAGGTGGTGGTGGTTTCAATTCCACCTTTGCGAATTTCGTGTCAAAATCGTATAAAATTTATTTAAGTGTCACAGTAAATTTTTAAGTAATGGAGTTAGAATTAACGGTGTTAAGATTTAACTTGTCAATACTGATGGGCCTAGAAAGGTTACCCTAAATAGGTCTACACCCGCAAGTGCACGGGTGTCAAGTTGTAATAAATTCCGGTAAGACCGGTTCGTTCCTCAGAGACTAAGTGAAACCTATTCTAAGACTTGGAAGTAACTTGGTTTTTGGTTTTGATGAGGTTTTGGTAATAAAATAAAATAAATAAAATATTAAAATATTAAAATAAAATTACGGAAAGAAAATAATTACAAATGATACAAGGAACTCAAATGGGGGAGAGCCTAGGGTTTTCTGAATCCGTCTTCCTAACAATTCTAACGACAAATTAATTTTGGTCTGATTAGATAGTTCTTTATATAACTCAGGTTTTTAGTCCATGAACGGTCTAAAAACCCGGAAGATTTTATCGTTAAAATGGTAAAAACTTTAATAAATTGTCGAGAAAATGATTATTACGACTTCATCTAAACCCTAGATAGAAAATTAGTTCTTCATGATAAAGGATGGAAGCTTAAATATATGGAAAAAGGAAAGAAAAGTAGAAAAGTTGGATTTCTTACTGATTTTGTAGCCAAACAGAGCCTTAGGAAGTGATTTCCTTCTGTTTTTCCTGTTTTCTGCCAAACAGACCCTTAGGGAAAACGATTTTCTCGTCTTCCCGGAAACGGATTCCCTGTGGGAAAATTATTTTCTCACCTTCTCCAACTCTCTTTCTCTCTCTAACTTTCTGTTTCTTTTCTCTTAACCTCTTTATCTCACTATAATCTCTGTTAATCTCTCTCTTTCTCACTTAAAAGAGATACAAAAATCAAAAGTATGAAAGAATGAAGATACTCTCTGTTTTTATTTCAAAACTAAATCTTTACATCTCTCTCTCTCTAACTTTGTAACATCAATCTCTCTCTGTTCTTTGTAATCTCTTTCTCTCTCACTAAGAAACAGAAATAAAAAGAATACAAGAAAAATTGAAAAGAAAACAAATAATCGAAACAAGCTAGAGATGATGATGATTTCTCTCTCTCTCTCTCTCCCTCTCTCTATCTCTCTCTGTAATTCTTGTTTAGTTGAGCTCGAGAGGTTGATCCCCCCAACCGAGATGATCCTCTAGCTCTCTCTGTGATAACTATATAGAAAAAGAAAACAGCCACCATCCTCTCTCATTAAAATATCTTATCTTAATCTCTTCTCTGTCTTCTTTCCATTAATTTCAATCCTCAAAATATCTCCTCTGTTTCTATCCTAGTAAAATCAAAGAACAGCTCACACTTTCCTTGCTTCTCTATGATTCCATAACTTCTCATTACCATTCTCTCGGTTTTCCAACTTTCTCTTTAATTCGAATTCTTTCCATATCTTCTCTGTGATTGACTGCCCATCACATACTCTCTCTCTAGATTATGTAAACAGCCGAATCCTTCCTCAATGAATCTACCATATGGGTAGCAATACTCTCAATCGAATCATTTCCTTTTTGTTTACCTTAATCTCCACCCGTGTGGATCTCTCAATATCCATTTATGTTTCTGTATCACGGCTTTTTCCCACGGTTCTGTAAGTTTGTAGAGAGAAGAATATAGCTAAAAAGATTTCCAATATCTTCTCTCTACTGTTCTTAAGGAAATATAGCTAAAAAAATTGGGAAAGAGATAAAGAGGATGTTAGAAAATATACCCAATCAAAAAGTGGGGATTATACAAATTCATGGCTGTCACTAGTGCTAATTTGAATTGATCAATGGTACTATTCCTCCCGTGATTTAATTAGCTGGCATGAAGGAGAAATTCTGTGTAGTAGAAGCAACTTTGGTACCATGTGTTTTCACGTTGATTGGTCGATCTCGTCCTTAAGTCTTTGAACACCGTCCGATCTTAAGGGCTATTTTAATAAATTGCTTCAGGTAACACCATATTTATAATTGGTCTAAAATTCCCGGATGACTCCCGATCTGCCCAACAGTGTACCAATATTTTACTTCCCATCCTGGATGTGCGCCAAGTGTCACAAAGTCAACGGATTTTGAACCTGACTTTGACCTGTCCTAGTTTTCACAACCGGACTCCGATTTGACCTCTGTTTTCACCCACGAGCTCGTCTTGGACTATACTTTTCACATGAGCACTAATATTGACCAGAATACCCTTTTCATAAGAATGACCAAAATGCCCCTCAAGTATGTCTTTATCACAATGTTTCAGCATCGAACTCCGTAAATGAGACCTGAGGAAGAAAATCAAGCAAATCATCAGAGTAACTGCTCGAAATTGAGTAACTAACCCGAGTTAGGAGATTCAGATGGGGACATTTTCATGTCTCATCAAATACTATTCCACAACCCTTTGCCAAAAACGTGGGAAACCTATAGTGGAGAGTCACAAACTTTTCTACCAAACTAAAAGGGGTAAGGCCCAAAATAAAACCTAAAAAAGGATTAAGATCCTATTTTTCCATAAAAAAAGATTTTAGTTCTTTAGCACTTTGGACCATATTACCCTCATAAACATGGAATCCATTTCGACCCAGTCCCTCCTTAATTCTCGCCCAAACTTTAGAGAGCGGTACGCCCAAATTTTTTTCTCTCACTTTCTTTCTAGAAAATAGTCCGGCTCCCTCTCTAAAACCCTATAATTTTTTCACCTAAACCAAGATGAAGCATCTAACTCCTTCTAGATCTCTCAATATTTTTGGTTTCCTCACCATATATTTCTGAAGGTTCATCAAACACATTGTACAGCACAACCGGAATCCTAAAAGTCAGAAACAAAACACCATGAATGATTCATCATCTACATCTTTAAGTTTCTTCTTCATCTTCAAGTTCCATTAACGATGGGCAATGTTTTATTAAGGTTTGTACCGTTTCATCTTGAAGCCTTCTTTATATTTTTCCATATTGTGATTTACAAAAAGGAGATATCCATTCATAATAATGTGCAATTTGAGGTCTTATTATAAGTAACAAAAATATGTAACAAAAATACATTTTTTACGAAAATGATGTGTTATTATCCAATAAAAATACCAAAAACGAAAATGAAAGTTCATTAACAGAAGCAACATGTGTGATTTATCAGACATTTCCTATTTAGGTAGATAAATAATATTAGAGTTATTTCATTTTTGGCCCCCTACTTTGTGACCAGCTTCCTTCTTGGCCCCCTATTTTTCATAAATTCAAATTTGGCCCCCTATTTTCAAGTAAATGACGTAACTACCCTTCCTAATTTCAAAATAAAAATATCAAAAAATTTATTTAAAAATATTAAAAAAAAAAAGATAAAATTTTCCGAGTAGTTATGGCATTTACTTGAAAATAGGTGGGGTGGAAATATCATTTTTTTTATATTTTTATTTTGAAATTAGGAAGGGTATTTATGACATTTACTTGAAAATAGGGGGCCAAAAAGGAAGCTGGTCACAAAGTAGAGGGCCAAAAGGAAATAACTCATAATATTAATTGTTGGATAATGTTGATTTCAGAAAACTAAGTCAATTTTTTTTTCTACAGATTGTTGGAACAAGTTCTAAGAACAAAAGATAAAGGAAAGTCAATGGGAGGCCGCACGGTCGATGTGGTTGGAGAACCTAAATTTATACCGGATTGTAAATCAATTTATACCAGATTGCAAATCGAAAATGGAAAATCTTTTGATATTTTTTTCACTAACAAACAATGTGATTTTGTTTGTTTTTTTTTTTTTTTTTGTTGATGAAACAATGTAATTTTGTTGACAAATACTATTTGTTATTGTAATTTATTTATTTTGTTTGAAGTAAAATGTGTTTTCATCTACTTAAGTATGTTTTTCGTATACAAATGTTAATCATCACTAAACAACAAAAAATGTTACGTTATATTTTCAGTCAAACAACCGATAAACTTAAAGGTTAATAATATAAATTTTGTTGGCGGCAAAATGAGTATATTCATCTAACAAACATATATTGATTACTGAAAGTTATATAACATAGACACAATAATGAGAATAAGTTGGAACATAATGTTTTTTACTAAAGTAATAATAAATTTTTTTCCTTTGCATGGTGTCCAACCATGGATTTTCATTTCAACGGTGCCTGATGGGTCATGAAAATGTTCCATCTGAGTCGTTTAATTTAGTCGAGTTAGTTTGTTTCGAGTCTTTATTATAATAAAATGGTTGATTTTCTTGATTAGGTGTGTTTTGTAGAGTTGGGTGTAAAAATGGTTAAAAAACGAGAAAAAAAATATATGGAGGGTATTTTGGTCATTTGGAGTCAAGAGTATTATGAGAAATTGAACCAAGATCAGTGCATGGGTTAAAATTAGAGTCCAAGACGATCCCGTAGGAGAAAACGGAAGTCAATTCGGAGTCTGGAAGAAAGAATTATGCAAAATCAAAAGTTAAGTCAAACAAAGTTGACTATTGAGACGCTATCGGGCACGGTTCTGGCTAGTGGGATAATATTTGATGACGTGGCGCAACCGGAATGCGTTGGTATCTAAGTTCCGTGTTCCTGCTAAGCATTTAAATGGGCCCTCAAGTAAATGATCTAGTGTAGCCGTTGCAACATAGAGCTCGTAGTCCCACACCAAATGTTTTAATCTTGGCCATCTAAGGCCTTTCTTCTTAATCCGTCGGCTCTTGTTACCAACCCACCTTATTATACTACAACCTGCTGCACCCTATCTTCCAGAATTAACAAACTAACGGGTAGGAGTCATGTGGTCCCTCTTTTCTACTTTCAAGCTGAAATTACCACTTTACCCCTAAACTCTTTCCTGATTTTTCAACCAATAAGAATTCATTTCTTGAGTAGAAAGCAACCCTAACTTACTATTTTAACCTTCGAAATTGCATGTTTATTTATGTTGGAAATTTAATGAACATCATAAAAGTTATTAAGAAGTTCTTCAAGAGAATAGAAAACTTTGAACCTCCTGCATTTAGATTTTCGTTTCATGTAGGCCTGTAAACGGAACTAACTATTTTCGGATGCAGTACTTTCATGTGACAAAATTATATAAAGATTTTATGTGCAATTGCAAACGTTTTAGGCTCTAAGGACACTCTAGTTAATGCATATGAAATAGGTCATCAAATCTAAATTATAACCAGACAAAATGACTAGATTTGCAAAATTAAATAGCATGTTATTAGTTTTCTTCAAAATTGAACACCTCTTATGTTTTAAAACATTTCATATTAGAAAATATCTCTAAGGACTAATTCTATCAATAGATTTAGCCAGTGTTCTTTAGTATGACTATCACTCTTCTAAGTCAAAAAACCAAAATGAACAAAAACGAGCACCTTGAAATCTTACTTGAAATTGCATTCAAACTTTCATTAAATTGGTTTTGTATGTGATTTATAAACGATGAGTGACGGTTGACCAAATTGACCAGACCAAGCTTGCTTGAACCAAACAAAATCACTTTTAGACAGAACAAAACAATACTCAACTCGTATCGGCTGAAAAAACGATCAACAGATCTTGATTTGGTTTTACTTCGACTTGAAGTTTTAAAAACCACACAAATTAAACTGACCGAAATATATATATATATATATATATATATATATATATATATATATTGTATGTAAAATTTATGTAATATAATTACATATGGATTCTGTAATACTATAAATAAATAAGGGAGAATTTGACATACACCCCCACTATTATATGAATATTAGCACTACACCCCCACTTTTTCAAAACTTTTGATATACACCCCCACTTGGACGGAAACCGTCAACTCAGAGTTAAGTTGGGTGTGTGCGAAACAGACGCGCCAACCATGACGATTTTACCCTTTTGTAGTTGTTGAAATATTTTGAGCGATTTTGACATACACCCCCACTATTATATGAATTTTTGGACTACACCCCCATTTTTTGAAAAAAACAAAATTTTTCAATTTGGCCTCCAACGATCATCTTTTACCTTTTGTCTTATAAATTTATTTATCTTAGACAAGCTAAAAGGTCAGAGCGAAAGAACTATTTGAGTTACCAAACTATAGAAAAGATGGGAGGAACTATTTGGGATATCAAGCGAAAGAATTTATTTATCTTATATGGGAGGAACTTATTTATCTTATTTGACATATAAGATAAATAAGTTCTTTCGCTTTGATCTTTTAGCTTGTCTAAGATAAATAAGTTTATAAGAAAAAAGGTAAAAGATGATCGTTGGAGGGCAAATTAAAAAATTTTGTTTTTTCAAAAAAATGGGGGTGTAGACCAAAAATTCATATAATAGTGGGGGTGTATGTCAAAATCGCTCAAAATATTTCAACATCTACAAAAGGGTAAAATCGTCATGGTTGGCGCGTGTGTTTCACACACACCCAACTTAACTCTGAGTTGACGGTTTCCGTCCAGGTGGGGGTGTATATCAAAAGTTTTGAAAAAGTGGGGGTGTAGTGCTAATATTCATATAATAGTGGGGGTGTATGTCAAATTCTCCCAATAAATAATCATTGTCATAAATTAAGAAATAAATTATTGTTTAGGTATTCAAATCTACAACCATTTATAAAGTGATTTTAAATTGTAACTTTCATTCGTCTTCATAAGTTCATTGAGTTTGACCAGATCGGTCAACCGAATTTAGTCGAGTCGGACCAAACCGAACCAAACCGAGCCGAATGAAATCGGTCAGCGACTTGATCGGCTCGACTAAAGCTAATGATTTAGGCAAACCGCCATTTATTGGTTTGACTTCGAGTTGATTTTAGATGGCCGACATCTGACCATTGGTCACCCCTCAAAATAATACTACTTCATAAGCAATTTCTAGAATAAATAACTTTTAGACTAAAGCATACGCTATTTTTATGTAAGACGTGCACCCCTCAAAATAATACTACTTCATAAGCGATTTCTAGAATAAATAACTTTTAGACTAAAGCATACGCTATTTTTATGTAAGACGTGTTGTATTATGTATACCACACTAATTATGCTAATTGGTAATACATCTAATTAGTGGTCAAGAAGAAACAAGACCAAGTAAATTTATTTATAGCAACGAAATTTCATATTTTAAAAGAGGACGTGCAACTGTTTAATTCAAACTCTTATAACAGCGGACATATACGCCAACTAAATTATCCTCAGTGAGTCGCACTTGGAACATTTAGAGTTTTGAAATTTGTGTCAACATTATCTACCATTTAGACTACTAAACGTTGACACGTTCTCACATTTGTATTTTTTTTAAACCAAGCGAAACTAATTTCATTCATAAGTGATAAAATCACAATAACACATTCTCACACTTGTACTTGAAGACATTATGAACTTAATTTGGTGGTAGCGGTTCATAATGGATTTCAAAGATAACTTGTAACCAGTTCAACAAAAAAAAAAAAGGATAACTTGTGACTATATTTCTTTAATAAAACTTGTAACTATATCAAAGCAAATTGCTGCTGAAGCAAACGTCTAGGCTTTTTAAGGCAGCTATTGATCTTGACGACAGGATAACTTTTTACCAAAGCGGGGCGAAGGGACCAAGGTCATCGTTTGAATACAAATTTTTTGTGGGTCCCATTAACAAACCATCAAAAAGTCGAATATTGTCTGACAAAAGGTAGTCCTAGCCTCCTAGGTATAGGGGAGAACTAGTAGATAACTTCTTTGTGGGTTGGAAAAAGACAAAGTAGAAAAGATATTTGGCGAGAAAGACCTACGCAATGTAACCAACTTACACAATTTTTTTTTTAAGACAACTTACATTTTTGCTGCTACTTCCCTTGAAAATTTCTTGAACATCACAAAGGTTATTAAAACGTTTATTAATAGACTAGACATTTCTAAATTTAGATTTTCATTTGACATAACAAAATTCCTTGTGTAAAACGGCGAAAATTTTCAGTTTTATAGACGTTTTTTTTGTTAAGGACATTTTTTATAGACGTTATAGTTGATGCATATGAAAAATGTCTTCAAACATAAATTATAACTAGACAAAATGATGTGATTTGCCATTAATATTATTGAAAATAGAATACAGTAGAAGTTGTAAATAATTTCATATCAAAAAATTCATTTATCGATAAATTTAGATGGTGTTTTTTTTTCGAATGGTTATGATTGGTCTAGTTATATTATTAAAATGAATCCAAAATAACAATTCAAATAAGTCAGAAAAAAAAATAAACACTACCGTCTACCGCAACGACAATAACAAGAATTTGGAGGGGAGAAGTAATAGTTTCACTAACCCTAACATTTCAACCAGTTTCATCGCTGCACAGTGAAATGAGAAGCTTTGAGTTAGGATTTTCTACTACGTGAAAGAATGAATTTGTATGAATATGATCGGGAGGGGTGATCCAATGACTATCGTAGCCTTTCTAATTAACGAGCGACCAGGATGAAGCCCCTTGGTGTGTAGCGCATGAACTGAAAACATGACGCGACAATTTCAACCCAAAAACAACAATCTCGCATTGTTTCAAGAAATGTGTTCCTAATTATGCTCCCCATAATGTTTCATATTCCATTTTACACCATATTCACTCTGTGTTTGAGTTCAGATGTTTGTAATACGTGCACATTTAACCACTTTCTTTTTTTGATGGCACTGGTTACTACAAAAAAGAAACTAATTTACAACTTCATCAATGGAATTGACAAAGTCTAAAGCTGAAAATTAAATTGCTACAAGGCATTGCCTAGCTTTCCTATCAAAATTGGCACTATTGTAAACTAACAAAACAATATATAGGTACCTAATATAAATTTCAACAAAAAAAATACCTAATATAAGACTTGGCCCCACTTTGGTGAGGTGAACACCTTGATTTGGTGGCACGCAAATCGTATGCAGCACTTTCTTGGTGCAGAAGAATTCTCTCTCTCTCTCTCTCTCTAAACTGTAGTGTGTCACAATCACTAACTATATGATAGAAGGTGAAACTCTGAAGGTCGGTTAAGAAGAAGTGAGCGTAATAAAGAATAATGTTAGTTAATAGTCCATTTCTCACAGAAAACTAAGCTTTCTCTCTCTAAAACTATTCTCTTCTTCTTACTGAAATTCACACTTTGAGTTCCTTCACTCTCCAAAGATGAAAGAACTTCAGGATTTGCCCGATGATGATGCTGATCGTGTGGAATTACAAGAACAGGTAAATCAATCATTCATTCTCTATTAGAAATGTTTTTAACCGCTTTGAGACATTTCTAATCTTCTTCTTTAGTCAAATTGTTGTTTGAGTTGTGTGAAGTTAGCCTTCTCATCTAATTTCTGTTAGTTTTTTTAATCAATGAAACTATTCTACTTCTTCCAAAAAAAAGAAATGTTTTTAACTATATTAATTTCTACTAAGTTCAATCGATTCTCTGCTTTTCAAAACCATATTGGAGTGTATTTTGATTCTTAGCGCCGCACGACACGTTAGGATTTGATAAAGGTCGTGACAATTGGTATCAGAGCCTGAAAGTGTACAGGACAAATTATTGCACTCTGATACCCATTTGACAATTGGTATCAAAGCCTAGATGAAAGGCTAAATATATATTACACTCTGATACCCATTTAATTTTCAGCATTTGACAAAGTCTAAAGCTGAAAATTAAATTGCTACAAGGCATTGCCTAGCTTTCCTATCGAAATTTTATATTTTAAAAGAGGACGTGCCAACTGTTTAATTCAAACTCTTATAAAAGCGGACATATACGCCAACTAAATTATCCTCAGTGAATCGCACTTGGAACATTAAGAGTTTTGAAATTTATGTCAACATTATCTACCTCTTAGACTACCAAACGTCGACACATTCTCACACTTATATTTTTTTTTTCTGAAACCAAGCGAAACTAAATTCGTTTATAAGTGATAAAATCATAATAACACATTCTCACACTTGTATTTGAAGACATTATGAACTTAATTTGGTGGTAGGGTTCATAATGGATTTCAAAGATAACTTGTAACCAGTTCAACAAAAAAAAAAAGATAACGTGTAACTATATCTCTTTAACAAAACTTGTAACTATATCAAAGCAAATTGCTGCTAAAGGAAACGTCCAGCCTTTTTAAGGCAGTTATTGATCTTGACGACAGGATAACTTTTTACCAAAGTGGGGCGAAGGGACCAAGGTCATCGTTTGAATACAAATTTTTGTGGGTCTCATTAACAAACCATCAAAAAGTCGAATATTGTCTGCAAAAGGTAGTCCTAGCCTCCTAGGTATAGGGGAGAACTAGTAGATAACTTCTTTGTAGGATGGAAAAAGACAAAGTAGAAAAGATATTTGGCGAGAAAGACCTACGCAATGTAACCAACTTACACAAATTATTTTATTTTTATTTTAAGACAACTTACATTTTTGTTGCTACTCCCCTTGAAAATTTCTTGAACATCGCAAAGGTTATTAAAACGTTTATTAATAGACTAGACATTTCTAAATTAAACTTGATGAATTTAGATTTTCATTTGATATAACAAAATTCCTTGTGTACAACGGCAAAAAATTTCAGTTTTATAGACGTTTTTTTTTGTTAAGGACAATTTTTATAGACGTTATAGTTAATGCATATGAAAAATGTCTTCAAACATAAGTTATAACTAGACAAAATGATGTGATTTGCCATTAATATTATTGAAAATAGAATACAGTAGAAGTTGTAAATAATTTCATATCAAAAAAATTCATTTATCGATAAATTTAGATGGTGTTTTTTTTTCGAATGGTTATGATTGGTCTAGTTATATTATTAAAATGAATCCAAAACAACAATTCAAATAAGTCAGAAAAAAAATAAACACTACCGTCTACCGCAACGACAATAACAAGAATTTGGAGGGGAGAAGTAATAGTTTCACTAACCCTAACATTTCAACCAGTTTCATCGCTGCACAGTGAAATGAGAAGCTTTGAGTTAGGATTTTCTACTACGTGAAAGAATGAATTTGTATGAATATGATCGGGAGGGGTGATCCAATGACTATCGTAGCCTTTCTAATTAACGAGCGACCAGGATGAAGCCCCTTGGTGTGTAGCGCATGAACTGACATGACGCGACAATTTCAACCCAAAAACAACAATCTCGCATTGTTTCAAGAAATGTGTTCCTTTTTTTTTTTTTTTTTTGTTAAGAAAGAAATGTGTTCCTAATTATGCTCCCCATAATGTTTCATATTCCATTTTACACCATATTCACTCTGTGTTTGAGTTCAGATGTTTGTAATACGTGCATATTTAACCACTTTCTTTTTTTGATGGCACTGGTTACTACAAAAAAGAAACTAATTTACAACTCCATCAATGGAAGTGACAAAGTCTAAAGCTGAAAATTAAATTGCTACAAGGCATTGCCTAGCTTTCCTATCAAAATTGGCACTATTGTAAACTAACAAAACAATATATAGGTACCTAATATAAATTTCAACAAAAAAATACCTAATATAAGACTTGGCCCCACTTTGGTGAGGTGAACACCTTGATTTGGTGGCACGCAAATCGTATGCAGCACTTTCTTGGTGCAGAAGAATTCTCTCTCTCTCTCTAAACTGTAGTGTGTCACAATCACTAACTATATGATAGAAGGTGAAACTCTGAAGGTCGGTTAAGAAGAAGTGGGCGTAATAAAGAATAATGTTAGTTAATAGTCCATTTCTCACAGAAAACTAAGCTTTCTCTCTCTAAAACTATTATCTTCTTCTTACTGAAATTCACACTTTGAGTTCCTTCACTCTCCAAAGATGAAAGAACTTCAGGATTTGCCCGATGATGATGCTGATCGTGTGGAATTACAAGAACAGGTAAATCAATCATTCATTCTCTATTAGAAATGTTTTTAACTGCTTTGAGACATTTCTAATCTTCTTCTTTAGTCAAATTGTTGTTTGAGTTGTGTGAAGTTAGTCTTCTCATCTAATTTCTGTTAGTTTTTTTAATCAATGAAACTATTCTACTTCTTCCAAAAAAAAGAAATGTTTTTAACTATATTAATTTCTACTAAGTTCAATCGATTCTCTGCTTTTTAAAACCATATTGGAGTGTATTTTGATTCTTAGCGCCGCACGACACGTTAGGATTTGATAAAGGTCGTGACAATTGGTATCAGAGCCTGAAAGTGTACAGGACAAATTATTGCACTCTGATACCCATTTGACAATTGGTATCAAAGCCTAGATGAAAGGCTAAAGATATATTACACTCTGATACCCATTTAATTTTCAGCATTTGACAAAGTCTAAAGCTGAAAATTAAATTGCTACAATTTTTATAGACGTTATAGCTGATGCATATGAAAAATGTCTTCAAACATAAGTTATAACTAGACAAAATGATGTGATTTGCCATTAATATTATTGATAAATTTCATATCAAAAAAATTCATTTATCGATAAATTGGTCTAGTTATATTATTAAAATTGGCACTATTGTAAACTAACAAAACAATATATAGGTACCTAATATAGCTTTCATATCAAAATTGGCACTATTGTAAACTAACAAAACAATATATAGGTACCTAATATAAATTTCAACAAAAAATACCTAATATAAGACTTGGCCCCACTTTGGTGAGGTGAACACCTTGATTTGGTGGCACGCAAATCGTATGCAGCACTTTCTTGGTGCAGAAGAATTCTCTCTCTCTCTAAACTGTGGTGTGTCACAATCACTAACTATATGATAGAAGGTGAAACTCTGAAGGTCGGTTAAGAAGAAGTGGGCGTAATAAAGAATAATGTTAGTTAATTGTCCATTTCTCACAGAAAACTAAGCTTTCTCTCTCTAAAACTATTCTCTTCTTCTTACTGAAATTCACATTTTGAGTTGTTTCACTCTCCAAAGATGAAAGAACTTCAGGATTTGGCCGATGATGATGCTGATCGTGTGGAATCACAAGAACAGGTAAATCAATCGTTCATTCTCTATTAGAAATGTTTTTAACTGCTTTGAGACATTTCTAATCTTCTTCTTTAGTCAAATTGTTGTTTGAGTTGTGTGAAGTTAGTCTTCTCATCTAATTTCTGTTAGTTTTTTTAATCAATGAAACTATTCTACTTCTTCCAAAAAAAAGAAATGTTTTTAACTATATTAATTTCTACTAAGTTCAATCGATCCTCTGCTTTTCAAAACCATATTGGAGTGTATTTTGATTCTTAGCGCCGCACGACACGTTAGGATTTGATAAAGGTCGCGACAATTGGTATCAGAGCCTGAAAGTGTACAAGACAAATTATTACACTCTGATACCCATTTGACAATTGGTATCAGAGCCTAGATGAAAGGCTAAAGATATATTACACTCTGATACCCATTTGACAATTGGTATCAGAGCGTGAGCAACATGATGAAGATGTACAGGCTACAAGGTATTATGTTTTGGTCCCATTTAACAATTGATATCAAGGCTAATGTGTATGTTGCTCTGATCCTAGTGATGGATGGAGTTAGAGCTTGATAGCTTACGAGATATGTTCCAAGAGCCTAGTGATAGTGACAAATGATGTGTTTCTATAGCTTGAGAGGACAAGCAAAGAGATATGCCAAAGAACATGTGGTATGTTTGGAAACATACTTCTAGAGCCTGGAGGGCAGGTTCAAAGGGACGGTTCTCCGATCCCATGATGGTTGTTTCTATAAATTTGCCCTAATTTGAGTTTCGAGGGCTTTGATTTCTAATTGTATTGCATTGAAAGGCTAGAATTCTCTTGAAATGAGATTGTTTTTTAGTGTGTAAAACTTTACGCAAAACAATTAACGTTCTTTTCGTCAAATTCAATCATAAGTATCTTTGCCATTATTCTTCACATTTGTGATCAAAAGATTCTCCCATAAAAAAATCCTCATTTGCCCAACACAAGAAGCTTTGGTTAGATTTCAACATACTACTAAAGATTCTAATCTAATATGAAGCCATGAAGACGAGGGAGTTCTTTGGTTAGGGTTATCGGCCTAGAGATCTGCACACTCATTATTTGTATCTTATTTTCTCCTTTTGGCCATTTTTAATGCGATCTTTCCTATTCTCCCAGATACTACTTTCTGATACCATGTTGATACTTGAAGTACTAAAAACTATTTTATTTTAGTTGATCTGGACGAAAGATAATACTGCATGGTGAATTAATTTGTGATGTAGTATAATATGTTGAAAGCTTAACGTCGTGATAGAGCAAATGAAAATAAGGAATTTATGCATTATATATGCTTTAATGATGCCAATACCATAGCCCTTAAGAAAAAGATTAAAAACATAAATAAGTTATTCCAGTATCCTCGATTAATGTTGGTACCTTAGTAGATAGTGCTTTTGTAACTCCTTATATTAAATATGGCTCTAGCATCATAGATATTCTGTTTCTATATGTGTACCCATTAACTTGGTAATAGCTGACACAAAGAATATAGCTGACACATAAATACTTGATTAATTATTTTTGTCTCCTCTAATATAAAGTTAGATTATGTTAATAACTTTTAATAGAGATTCCGCTATATAGTATCCCTCCCTCATGGAATCATGAATCTAAATTATTTTGGATACAGTAACATTTTTTGATACTTTTGATTCCATATATTTAGGTATATGTTTGGTTGATTATTATGGATGTTTAACAAAATTTGGATTGAATTTCAAAAATGTCATTGTTTTATACATATATTTGAAATTCTTTATTTGATTATCATGAATTGACATTTGTTATACATGAAATATATTGATATATGTTGATACATATTGATAATCATTGTACATAAGGTTAGGCTATTAATTTAATCTTGTATCAAAATATTATTATTTTATTTTGACAAGAACTTAGATGGTTATTGCACTGATTATGACATTGAACTGACATGTCACCAAAGTGACCCCTGTTTGTAGCATCAAACATGAGATGACCCATGAAGAGGTCGTTTCGATGATATTTGAAGCTATCGACTACAGTTCAACCGTTGGTAGCTTCACAGGTGGGAGGGTTCGTGTATTTACAATAAAGAAGGCCAGGGTCATTTGATGGGTAAACATTTGATATCTAATATAGCACTGAATTGATACAAAGTATCTGTATCTTGGGGCTAGACAAAAAGTTTAGAAAGACACAGTTGGTGCAATTGAACTATGGATATATGTTGATACATATTGATAATCATTGTACATAAGGTTAGGCTATTAATTTAATCTTGTATCAAAATATTATTAATTTAATCTTGTATCAAAATATTAATTTAATCTTGTATCAAAATATTATTAATTTAATCTTGTATCAAAATATTATGGATATTCATAATCATTGTACATAAGGTTAGGCTATTAATTTAATCTTGTATCAAAATATTATTATTTTATTTTGACAAGAACTTAGATGGTTATTGCACTGATTATGACATTGAACTGACATGTCACCAAAGTGACCCCTATTTGGGTAAAATGTCATAGTTGATGCAGATAAACATGTCTTAGCCCATGTGAAGTGATCGACCTAAAGGAAGGTCACTTTTACCGGTCTAAGGGAAGCCTTAAATTGCCTTATGCCGAGGGTATGTGGTATACTTCGTTGTCATGCGAATATTATGTCGGTCCAAAGGAAGGCATAATATTTGGTAGATCTTGTACCAATATCCGAGAGTATCACTAGTATGTTACTATCTCTGTCCAAAAACTAGGTCGTAATGTTACACTTGATATCTTGAAATGGGTCCACAAATTGCAACTTTTGTTGTTTTCAATAGTTGTTAATTTTTGTCTGATGTAATTTGAACTCTAATTGAGCATATATGTATTTTGTTATTCTTTATTTTATAGTAGCTGCAGTATCTGCAAACATGAACAACATTCCTGTGCTTAATGGCACAAATTTCAAGAAATGAAAAAAGCACGTGATGATTGTGCTTGGTTGTATGGATCTAGATGTTGCTATCAGGGCTGACCGCCCAGCACCTCTGACAAACTTAAGTAACTCTGAACAGAGGGCCGCTTTTGAAAAATGGGAAAGGTCTGACCGTATGAGCTTAATGATCATGCAAAACTCAATTTCAGACTCCATAAGTAGTGGCTTGATTGAGACGAGTTCTAAGGAGTTCCTTAAGAAACTTTCTGATCGCTTCACAGCGAGTGAGAAGGTGGAGATAAGCACTGCATTAACAAAGCTTGTCACCATGCGGTACAAAGGAAAGGGGAACATAAGAGAGTACATTATGGAGAAGTCTAATCTGGTTTCCAAACTCAGGGAACTCAGATTGGAACTATCAGATGACATCCTTGTTCATTTGATCCTCATTTCACTTCCTGCTCAATATAACACACTGAAGATCTCTTACAATACTCAGAAGGATAAATGGAGTTTGAATGAGCTCATAGGACAGTGTGTTCAGGAAGAAGAGAGGATCAATCCGGAGATGTCTGAAAGTGCTCACTTAGCCTCGACCTCAGGAGTCAAGAAGTTTGCTAAGCGAAACAAAGCTAAAGGTAAAGCAACTGCAGTGGGTGGAACATCACAGACTAAAGGAAAAAAAATACAGGTCTCAGGACCTTCCTGTTTCTTTTGTAAAAAGACTGGTCATGTGAAGAAGGATTGTTCCAAATTCGCCGCTTGGCGTGCTAAAAAGGGTATATTTCTGAACTTTGTTTGTTCTGAAGTTAATTTAGCTATTTTACCAAGTGACACATGGTGGATAGAGACAGGAGCTACTACTCACATTAGTGTCACTATGCAGGATTGTCTCCACTACCGAACGCCGTCTGATGGTGAAAGATACATCTTCGTGGGCGATGGAACTATGGTTAAAGTGGAAGCTATTGGTGTTTTTAGAATTTAGTTATGTACTGGTTTTTATCTGTATTTAGAAAATACTTTTGTTGTACCGTCATTTAGACGGAACTTAATTTCTGTTTCTTGTCTAGACAAATCTGGCTTTACTTGTTCATTTGGAAATGGATTATTTAGTATTTCTCTAAAGTCTGATATTGTTGGTACTGATAACTTAATTGATAAATTGTATCTATTAAACACCATAAAGTCTAATTGTGATGAAAATTTACATATTAGCACTTTGGGTACAAAGCGGAGATTAGCTAATGAGAATTCCAGCATATTATGGTACAAACGATTAGGTCACATCTCTCAGGAGAGAATCAAGAGACTTGTGTCTGAAGGAATTCTTGACTCCCTTAACGATTCTGAATATAAAATTTGCATAGAATGTGTTAAGGGCAAACAAACAAACGAGGTAAAGGCGCATATAGAGCTACTCAACCGTTGGGACTGATACATACAGAGATATATGTGGTCCATTTCCTAAGGCATCATGGAATGTACAACGTTATTTTATTAGTTTCATCGATGATTACTCGCGCTATGGATACCTTTACCTTATCCAGCACAAATCAGAATCACTGGACAAGTTTCAAATCTTTTAAGCTGAAGTTGAAAACCAACTCGGCAAGAAGATTAAAGCTGTCAAATCTGACCGTGGAGGTGAATACTACGGCAGATACGACAGTTCAGGAGAACAACGTCCAGGACCATTCGCCCAATATTTGAGTGAGTGTGGTATAGTCCCTCAATACACCATGCCGGGAACTCCAAGTCAAAATGGAGTAGCTGAGAGACGAAATCGTACCGTCAAAGACATGGTACGAAGCATGATTAGTCATTCTTCTTTACCAGAGTCACTATGGGGCGATGCCCTAAAAACTGCAGTTAATATATTGAATAGAGTACCAAGTAAAGCAATAACTAAAACCCCTTACGAGTTATGGACAGGCAAGAAACCTAATATTAGGCACTTGCATGTATGGGGTTGTCCAGCTGAGGCTAGGCCTTACAAGCGTAACGAAAGGAAACTGGACTCGAGAACAATTAGTTGTTATTTCATCAAATACAATCATACCGACTAATCCTGTAGTAGATGAGGAACCCTTCCCTATACAAGCTGGACAAGCACCTTTGGAAACAGAGGAAGTAACTGTGGAAGTCCCAAATCAACAACTTCAAGTTGAGGAGCCACTTAGAAAATCCACTCGAGAAAGAAAAAAGGCAATTTCTGATGATTACATTGTCTATCTTAATGAGCACGAATATGACTTAGGATTGGAAAACGATCAAACTTCTCTTAATGAGGTCAAAACGAGCTCAAATTGTGAAAAGTGGATTGAGGCCAGAAGGAAGAGTTAAAGTCTATTGTTGACAACGATGTTTGGGATCTTGTCGAGTTACCTAAAGGGGCGAGGCCAATTGGTTGCAAATGGATTTTTTAAACCAAAAGGGACTCAAAAGGTAACGTAGAAAGATACAAAGCACGTCTTGTCGCTAAAGGCTTTACACAGAAGAAAGGAATAGACTTCAAAGAGACATTCTCGCCAGTCTCTACGAAGGATTCTCTAAGGATCATCATGGCTCTGGTAGCTCATTATGATTTGGAGCTTCACCAAATGGACGTAAAAACAACTTTTCTTAATGGAAACATGGAAGAAACCATATATATAATACAACCTGATAGTTTTGAGTCGAGTAGCTCAAAACAACTTGTATGTAAGTTAAAGAAGTCCATTTATGGCTTAAAGCAGGCATCCCGTCAATGGTACCGGAAATTTGATGAGGTTATTACCTCCTTTGGCTTTAAGGAAAATATCATTGATCAGTGCATATATCTCAAGATGAGTGGGCGCAAATTCATTATCCTGGTGTTGTATGTAGATGATATTCTACTAGCAGGCAGTGATATAGGCATGTTGTATGAAACTAAGGTATTTCTTTCAAATAATTTTGAAATGAAAGACCTTGGAAATGCTTCATTTGTTTTGGGTATTCAGATAGACCGAGATCGCTCAAAAGGCATCCTCAGTCTTTCTCAACAGGCTTATATCGACAAAGTTCTCCAACGCTTTGGCATGGAAAAGTGTTCACCAGGAGACACACCTGTGGCAAAAGGTGATAAATTTAGTTTGCTCCAATGTCCAAAATTGAACCTTGAGAAGAAGGAAATGGAGATGATCCCATACTCGTCTGCAGTTGGGAGTCTTATGTATGCACAGGTCTGTACACGTCCAGATCTGGCCTTTATTGTAGGAATGTTGGGCAGATATCTGAGTAACCCAGGTCTAGATCATTGGAAGGCCGTAAAGCGGGTTATGAGATATTTACAGAGGACGAAGGATTACAAGCTCACCTTCAGGAGAAACGATCACCTAGAGATCGTAGGATACTCCGATTCAGATTTTGCTGGATGTATTGATAGTAGAAAATCAACATCTGGATACATTTACATGATGGCTGGAGGAGCTATTTCTTGGAAAAGCGTTAAGCAAACTCTTATAGCCTCTTCAACCATGGAAGCAGAGTTCATAGCTTGCTTTGAAGCATCTAACCATGCTATATGGCTTCGAAATTTTGTCTCTAACTTGAAATTGGTCGATAATATTGAACGACCAATGAAGATTTATTGTGACAATAAGGCAGCCGAGTTGTACTCAAAGAACAACAGAAGTTCTTCGAAGTCTAAGTACATCGACATAAAGTATCTTGCGGTAAAAGATCGAGTTCAGAATGGTTTAGTGTGCATTGAGCACATTGACACAAACTCCAATGTAGCTGACCCGTTCACTAAAGGTTTACCGCCTAAAGTGTTTTGTGAACATGTAGTCCGTATGGGGATTCTAGGACCCCTTGATATTATTGATTAGTGGGAGTTTATTTGGTCATTTTATTGGATCCTTCAGTTTATGTTCTTTGAACATAACTGTATTTGGTATTAATCTTGTACAAGTTTTGAGTTTTAATAAAAGTATATATTTCATCTCAATATTCTGAACTTCAGTACTACAACTTTCTATTGAGGAATCATTTGGAGAAAGTTGGACTCTATGGAGTCGCTGGATTAGTTGGAAATAAGCATGTATAGATCACATAACATGTAATTTCCAAGCTACACATCCACACTTGATCTATGTTGTTAATTACGTTAGTAATGTGACCATTAAAGGTCTAGTCATGAACAAATGCGACGAACGTCGTTTTGATCCTTCGCTGATGTGATTAATGAACCAGATTGGGCGTGATATTTCTAAGCTCAGAAATAGCCTTTTATGCGCGCACTAAAATTTTTCGTATTATATAATTCAGAATCATATAAAGTCCAAGTGGGAGATTGTTAGTATTTTCAATACTAATAATTATGTGGACTTAATATGAGGTTTATAATATATAATATGTTGGCTATTTCGATTGAGGGTCCTTAGTGGTCTAATTAATAATTATGTGGACCTATTTAATATCAGTTATATTGTGTGGGGGGGATATAATAGATATGCATTGTGTAGAGCCCTTGAGTATTATTACTAAAGAATGATGGGCTCTTTAGTAATAATTTGGGTAACTTCCAATAACTGGTTGGGAGTTCCGATCCATAAATGGGAAAATCCCTGATCCAGAGAGACATCACTCTGATTTTGTTCTCTTCCCATTAAGTCAAAATTACTACAGAGATCTCTCTAGGTTTAGAAGATTTTGCTTCATCATCATCATCATGGCTTCTAATGATTCGGGTAAGTAACTCATTTAAATTTCATCTCTTTATTCATCAAATATGACTCCTGGAATGTTTTTCATTGTTTAGAATTGATAACATGTTTGATGCTTGTCTATAATGATGAAAAATCCCAACAACGAATACCCTACTTCGTATGAACTTGAAATTTCTATCTGGAAGCGACATGAACTAATTTCAGCATGTTTTTCGTTTGATTTTTATGAAATATAGATCTGAAAAACAGAGCCAAATGCAGTTCGTGGAAAGAGAAGATATGGAAGACGAAGAAGACTTGGCTGTTGATAAACGTAAATATCTATACCTATTTCAAAGTTTCTCTCTGAATTTTATTTATTGAGTTGGATTTTCTGCAAATTCTGATATAGTAGTTTTTTTGCGTTTTCAAGATTATGTCCGATTTAAGCATTTCTTTCTTCAGTGTTAGCCCTTGTTCTTATTATGCAGTTAGATGCTAATAAAATAGATCTGAATTGATTGATTCGAAATTTTTTTTAGTATGAGCGCTGATTCAGTTAGTTTTTCAATTCAAGTAGGATTTCCATGTGTTAGGTCTAATACTAATCCATGAGAATTTTTTTGTTTTGGAGATTATGTCCGATTGAAACATTTATTTCTTCAGTTTTAGTTTCGTTTTGTTACAGTTAGATGCTCGCTCCTAACCTAGATCTTAATTGATTGATTCGAATTTTTTTTTTTAGTATGAGCATTGATTCAGTTTTTCAATTCAAGTTCGTCGTCTGTTTTGCTTATACAAGTAGGATTCGATCAAGCTCTTAATTTCTGCAATTTTTGCAGTAATCACTCGGGGAATGGTTGTCGGAGACATTAAGAAGCTTGAAGATGAAGGAATCTATACATGTGATGGATTGATTATTCACACGAAGAAAGTAACACTCTCGTTAATATGAATCTTTGGTTTTTTGGCGGTTCTAGTTTCCTCCATGTTTTTGGTTGTTGCCTTTAACTAGTTTCTTATTGGGAAATTTCTATTTCAGCTCTGTCTCAGTAGTTCTTATCTTCCTGAGAATTTTGGTTACATCACTGGGAGCGATGAAATGCTACGACTAAGTTCAGAACACCTCTCTCTCTATATATATATCTATTATATAAAACAGAAGGGAAAACGATGACTGGGACAAACATCCTTATTTAATTATGTATATTGTCTAGAAGCCCTTCTCAAAATTTCAAATATAGTCCTTCGTAGAGATAAAGTTACCTATTTAAAAAATAACAATCATTTCCTTCTTAGAAATAAAAATTCTAATTTAACAAGAAAAGAAACAAAATAATTTTCAAGGGTTAAAAAAAGAAATTAAAATCTCTCTCTCTCTCAAAAAAAGAATAACTAATTTAAGAGAAAAGAAACAAAAAAAATAATACAAAAAGCCCTTCTCAAAATTTAAATGACTGGGACAAACATCCTTTTTTAATAAAGGATATTGTCTAAAAGCCCTTCTCAAAATTTAAAATATAGTCCTTCGTAGAAATAAAGTTACCTATTTAAAAAACAATAATCGTTTCCTTCTTAGAAATAAAATAACGAATTTAAGAAAAAATGTAACAAATAAATTTCAAGGGTTAAAAAAAGAAATTAAAATCTATCTCTCTCTCAATAAAATAATAACTAATTTAAGAGAAAAGAAACAAAAAAATAATAACTAATAAAAATATCTTTATCTCAAAAAAAATATAACAATAAATTTCGTAACATTTGATTGATACAAGTGTCCGTGCCCTAGGGCACGGGATATACCCTAGTCTATTATATAAAACGCAATGGTCTTTTTTGAGAAGTACTGTAGGATTTATCTCTAGATATTCATGATCGTCCGATTTATTTCTAATCTAATGGCTGATTTTAAATTTTAGATAAATAACCACCCACCCACTATTCTCTCTCTCCCACGTTTTTATTCAGAACTCTCCCTTAAACATCCTATAATCTCTCCCCATGTTCAGAAAATTAGTTACAAACCACCCAATAAATTCTCTTCCTTCCCACTTCCTACTTATTTTCACACTCTTCTTCCCACTTCCTACTTGTTTTCACACGCTCCACAAATTATGCCGTGGCGGAGGCACGGGTATACCCTAATATATATACGAGGTAATTTCTGAAAAAGTCAAAATAATATTGAAAATGAGTAGAAAAGCACAAAACATTTGAAAACTATTATTCAGGTAAAAAAGTGTGCAAATAATAAAATACCCCTTTTTGTCATTTTGTGTAACTAAATTCTTTTATTTTTTTAAACTTTAAATCGATATAACTTTTGTTTGAGATGTCGGATTTCTATAAAAATTATATATTTAGAAATGATTTTTCATTAGCTTTCTAACAAGATCCACTTTCAATACTTTTTTTTTTAAAAAAAATCCAGAAAAAACGGCATTTTTTTCCTTTACGTTTTTCTGCAAACGTGTTTGGAAGAATCTGTTATGGAAACGTGTTTGCAAAAATCTGTTATGCAAACGTGTTTGCAACAATCTGTTATGCAAACGTGTTTGCAACAATCTGTTCTGTAAACGTGTTTGCAACAATCTGTTCTGCAAACGTGTTTGCAACAATCTGATCTGCAAACATGTGTTTGCATAATGTAAACTTACATCAAACACCTTCTCTAATAGGAAATTCATCAAACACCTTCTGTCCACCTTGAATAAACTTATATTTCCCATACATTTGTAATATTACAAACTGAAAAGCTTATCTTCCCCAAACTAATTTTGTTAACATGATTTAAGATGTTAAAAAAATCGCGGTGGTATAAATTTATATTTTTAGGATTAGAGAATGATGAAAGTTCTTAGTGTGTTTTATAATGTTAATATAGAAAGTACTACCATGAAACACAACAGATAGACCACCAAAAGCTTCTAAAACTGGTTTTGTTTACATAAAAATCATAGTATATTCAACCATAACAACACCCATAACTCCCATTCATGAGGGTTATCCATCAGAGAAAGTTCCTTTCAGTCATTTCGACAAACTCCTCATGAGCTATGTTGGTATCACCGTACCTCCCATACATATTTACAAGGTCATCATTTATAATAACATCAACTCCAAAATACATATTCACAGGGTCATTATAACGATGGAATTGTGCCGTTTAGCAAGTTTCCAAACATATTCAGATCTTGAAACTTCGAATTCAATCAATCTTTTTGATGTTTTGAATGAATACATAGTAAGGTAATTTAGTCTTTTATGTTTGGGAGATGCTAGAGTGACTTAGAGTATGACTCAGAGGGTGACATAATGACGTGGAATTCATTAAAAGACAAGGTTTTTCAAAGTTTGACTACGGTGGGGACAGTTTTTGTTTTCAAATGAGGAAACATGTCATTCTCCAAGTACCAATTTCTAAGTCACTTTGGCCCCGTTTGGTTCAGCTTAAAAAAAGCTAAAAGCCAGCTTTTAGCATATTTTAAGCGCTTTTTGAAAACTTTGCGCGTTTGGTTCAAAAAAGTTGTAGCTTATTTTAAGCTAGAAAAGTCCATTTTCCCCAAAAAGCAGAAGTCACAATTTTGTGGCTTTTTTATAGGTGCTTATTAAAAGCTAGATATGAGAATAAAATAAATATTTTTTTTTTGTCACCATCAATAAACATCCACCACCATCACAACCACCCCACCACCTCTACCACCACAATCACTCCACCACCTCTGACCATCACCCCACCACCTCTGCCACCATTCCACCACCATCACTAACACTTCACCACTTCCATACCACCTCCGACGCAACTCCATCACCACCACTTTCGCCGCAACTCCACCACCACCACCACAACCACAACTATTCCACAACCATCAATTTTTTTTACAACCACTCCACCACCTTCGCCACCACTCTACCACCATCACGGGCGCTTCACCATCATCCCCCGCGACGCCAAGACCTCCGACGTAACTTCACCTTTGGTTCAACTCCACCACCACCACAACCATTCCACAACCACTTCACCATCGTCGCCACAAATCGACCACTCCACCACCACACTATACCACCTCCACTAATATCATTTCACTATAGGCGTTACAACTTTACCCCCTAACCACCAACACCCCCTCTATTCTACAACTAACATCACTACCATAACTCCGCCACCATTAAGCACCACCATAACACGTCCACCACTATTGAGCCTATCACCACTACATAAGATTCAAATTTTGACCTTTATGTGTTTATGAAAATTAAAAAATATCTATTATTTTATTTTATTTTTAATATATATACTTTTTTTTTATTAATATAATGATATAAGCATATTGTTTAATAACTACTATACGAAGTTTACCTTTTTTTACCAAATGTCATATTCTAGCTTTTTAAGATACAAAAACACTTTTTATGTAGCATACCAAACGACTCAAAAAGATTTTTAAAAAGCTCTTTTATTTATGGACTTATCATTTTCGTTTATGTTTTTTTACCTTCATAATAATTATGAAAAGTTTTGTGTTTTTATTACTTACTATCAATATTATTTTGACATTTTTAGTTAGGGTTATTTCCCTAATGGCCCCCTACTTTGTGACAAGCTTCCTGCCTAGCCCCCTACTTTATAAGAAATGCCCATATGGCCCCCTTCCGTTATAACACCGTTACTCTCTCTCTTTCATTTCTTTTCTCTCTCCTCCAACATGTTTTCTCTCTCTGCCACCTCGTTAAAACCTGCCAACTCATCATCTTCTCCGGGAAGGTCGCCGGCCGACCAATTTCCGACCGGCGACCTTTAAACCTAAAATTTTTTTTTTTTCATCTCTCTTCTCTTTCTCTCTCTCTCTCTAAAAAAAAAAAAAAATTTGTTTTTTTCACCTCCCTCTCTCTCTCTCTCTCTCAACTCCGGCGAAGGGGGTTACCCTTCGCCGGAGGACCTTTAAGGTATGCCCGAGCAGACCTTGATCTGCTCGAGCAGATCTTGAAGGTCTGCTCGAGCAGATCAAGGTCTGCTCCGGCAGTAAAGGTCTGCAGGAGCAGACCTTCAAGATCTGCTCGGGCAGACCTTTAAGGTCTGCCGGAACAGACCTTCCAGATCTGCTCGGGCAGACCTTACCATGATGGTCTGTTCCGGCAGACCTTAAAGGTCCTTCGGCGAAGGGTAACCCCCTTCGCCGGAGTTGAGAGAGAGAGAGAGGGAGGTGAAAAATTTTTTTTACTTTTTTTTAAAGAGAGAGAGAGAGAAGAGAGATGAAAAAAAAAAGTTTTTTTTTTTTTTTTAGGTTTAAAGGTCGGCGGCCGGAAATTGGTCGGCCGGCGACCTTCCCGGAGAAGATGATGAGTTGGCAGGTTTTAACGAGGTGGCAGAGAGAGAAAACATGTTGGAGGAGAGAGAAAAGAAATGGAAGAGAGAGAGTAACGGTGTTATAACGGAAGGGGGCCATATGGGCATTTCTTGTAAAGTAGGGGGCTAGGCAGGAAGCTGGTCACAAAGTAGGGGGCCATTAGGGAAATAACCCTTTTAGTTATTATCCTGTTACTTACATGTGTGGCAGTTATTTTTGCAAAAAAGTAATTAGCTATTTAAAAATTTAGAAGACCTCGTTTATATTGGTTGAAATTCAAATATAGATGAGTTTGACCATTAAACATATCTGAATATGACAGTTTATTTACTGGGACATCTTAATTCAACCCTAAACATGCAGGGGCGTGGCTATGTGAGGGCCTGTGGGGTCACAGGCCCCCACGCCCCACATACCTAAATGAGAAACTCCTTTCACCCACTTCTGTGCCCATTTTTTTTAAAATAAATCTTCTGCCCATTTAACAAACTAAGGAAGTCCTCCCTATACCTACACAACTAAACACAAGCCCATTTGTTACTTCTTCCTAAATCAACCCTTTATCTCACTTGGAAGCCATCATTTCACAAACCCAAAACAACATGTGTCTTTGACTTAGTTAAAGTCTAACTCTTTGGACCAAGTTTTTGTTAAGCCCATAACAAAAAAGAGAGTAGACGATGAACAATTTTGAAGGAAACTCTTTGTCAGCAATATGAACTATGACCCAAACAAATGAATGGAGAGAGATATTGTCGAATTAAAGACAGAGATCGCCAGATTAAGGGAAAGAGTGAGTGAAGGACAAAAAGCGAGTAGAGAGAGATAAAGATATACGAATGAGTTGATTATAAATAAGTAGATGTATGATTTCTTGTGTGTCTATATAACATCCCATTTCATTGTTAACCCTAACCTTCCTAGTATAATTTTTTTTGTATACAAATTTTTAATTTATAGTCACTAAAACGGGCCCCCACGACTAAAAGTTTTGGCTTGAGACATGTCCCCTTTTTGAGATACTAGTTGTTGAGTTTTGTATTGGAGAAGATTTTGAGTTTCTATTGCAAGTTTCAAGAATTGGAGATTATCTTATATGAGAAAGTCTAAATCTTTTAGTACTATAAAATCAGCCCCAATCCTAATAAAAATAAATTATGAAACAAAGAAAAGCTTCATCCTTGTTCGGTTCTCTGTACACGCATCAGTGGTTCCGTTGTCGGTTTTTGGTAACATGAAGAATGGTTTGAATGAACAATTATATTTCTACAATAAGAACTATAATTATGGACCACTACTCTACTACCAGAAGTCTCTCGTTACAAAGTGGAGCATAGAGAATGAAACTAGTCGTCGAAAATCCTTTTGGAAGTCTCCTTTTGTTGATTCTGCACGTGCAGAATGGTCAGTTATAGTCTGTGATGATGATGATGATGATGATGATGATGAGAAAATAAAGCTGAGTAAAAATCATCATTATGCTTACTCATCATTAAATTTGAAATTTGGGGATTGTTTGTTGTTGAATTCAATTTCTTCTGAGACAATTCAATTACCTACCCTTTTACCTTGGATTCAAAAATTCCAACCCAATCGACGACATGGTATCCATCTCCATCGCTGTATTTTGACTTCCCCTCCTTCTGCTGCTTCAGGTTCCATGGTTTTTTTATTCCTTTGTGATGCTGATATTGATGATGATTATAATGATGACAAAACTAGTGGTAATAGTTTCAATTCTTATTACTTACTTCTATTTTGTCGACCTGGAGACAAACATTGGAGAACACATGAGGACTTTCCTGCAAAAAAAGGTACTATTAGAACCCTAATTTGTTTTAATAATAACAAGTTATATGTAATTTGTTATGATGATCTTATTGTAGAGGTTGGAAATTTCAATGATGATAGTGAAAGTGAAACCCTACTAGGAGTCAGTCAGAGTTTGTGTGGTTGTTGCAAAATCCCTTATGAAATTGGAACTAGGAGTCAGTCAGAGTTTGTAAAATCTAATGATCAGTTGTTTAGGGTTACAAGACGTTATTATCCTGGATCCTTTTACAATGAAATACTCCAAGTGCTTGTCTTTAAGATGGATTTCTCTACAATGACTTGGGAGGAGGTTAAGAGTTTGGGTGATCATGTTCTCTTTATTAGTGGAAACAACATCACAATGTCTTACTCAGCCGTCGAATTAGGACTTACAAAGGGTTGTGTCTTTTACACAATGCCTCTATATGGTAGTAAGAAGACTTTGTTCAAATTTGACCCCGAAGATAATAGTATTATGGTGTCTTCGCATCGTCTGAATCTATCACCAAGGCCGTGTTTATCCCCAGATTGGGTGGTAACTACTAGTACACTCACAAATATTGGGAACATAAGAAGAATAACAACAAATGGACAAGGAAACAACAAAGAGAGAAATACTAAGAATTTCGTTGTTACAACGGGAGGAGAAAATAAGATGAACGGGAAATGCAACGGAAATGAGAGTAAACTTTTAGAGAAAAATCAAGGTGGATTAGAAGGATTGATAAATTACGAATTTCTTTGTGAGGACTTGTTGATGTCGTTAGCTAGTTTTCTTCATCCATTGGACTATATACATTTTCGTGCAATTTGTAAAGCAAATCGATCTGCAATGCCTGCACGTAATTGGAGGATATCTTCTAAGGCAACCAGTTATTTAACCCCATGGCTAGTTTTTTGTAAAGAAGACAAGGCTGTCTACAATTTCATAAACCCGATGCATAATAACGAGAACTATATTATCAACCTTTCTGAATCGCTATTAGGTGTTAACCATTCTGAATTGCTTGTGGGTGCTAAAATTCGATTTTCAAATAGCGGATGGTTATTGATGTCCCAAGGCTGGAAATCCATATTCTTCTTCAATCCCTTCACGAAAAAGATAATTCATTATAGGACCACACTACTTTACCAATTTAAGTATTATTCTTTCTCATGTACACCAACTTCTCCAGATTGTCTACTTTTTGGCATCAATGAAGGGTGGAACCGTAGTACTTCAATTTCCCTTGTGAGAAATGGAGAACCTATTTTTTCTAACTATTTCAATAGGACCAACTCCCCTAACGGAGAGTATAAGGAATTCAAGCCTTGCCGGAGCAATTCAATTTTCTTCCGTGAAGCGGTCTATTGCTTGGATCGAAGTGGAACTTTAGGAGTTTTTGATTTCAAACACGTATTCAACTGGAATGTTCTTGCAACACCTAGCGCTCCATGTTCTTCATTCACTCAGTGTTTCTTGGCGGAATGTGACGAAGAGCTTCTATCAATATTTATAGGGAAAGTCGGGCAATGGGTTCGGATATTTAGACTAGATCACAATAACAATTGGGTTAAAGTTGAAGATTTGGGAGGTTATATGTTGTTCATCAGCAATACCAGTTGTCTATCTGCAGTTGCACCGGTTAGTAGTGGCATGGAGAACAAAGTCTACTTCTCTAGACTCCACGAGGAAAGTATTTTATATTATTCTCTTAATACAAATAGATATCATGTTGTCGGAAGCCACCATTCGCTTGAAAACTTTTACGGCACAAAGGAGCTGCTAAATTGTGGTTGGATTGAACCTAACTGGTCACCCAACACAGATGAAGAGCTAATTTGGCGTCACCGTAATTTAAATCTCAAGAGGTGATTTTGGTAGTCGAGGTGGTGGGTGGGTTTGAGTAAATTATATGGAGATGTCTATTTTTGTAGTTTGCTTTAATATAACATACTAACACCATGTTGTTTCATTTATGTTCTTTTATGTCATGGTCAATTAGTATAAGAAACTGATTGTGTTTATTTCAGTTTTTTCGTCATACTAACGCCTAGATGCACAAAAGACAGCTCCAAGGCAGCTTCGAGTGGCCACCTCCCTTTAATTTGCCAAGACACATTTTGAATTTTGCTGTACAAATTTGATACAAAAGCTATGAACACCGAGTGTAAAGGATTTTCATGGAAAGAATGAAGTGTTTGCGGACTAACTTTGTTAGTCAGAAGGAATAACATGGAAAATGGTATGATAAATTGGAGTTAGATTGTCAAGAACCCTTGCACACAGCAGTTTACCCCTCAGTACTAACACCGGAACAATTTTGACGTGTGGAAAAAGAATAGGACTACAAGAATAATGATCGGCTAATGTGATTTTAGTAATTGTAATATCTTACTTTAATGTTAGACTAAATGATTGATAACTAAACTTTGTCCTAAATTTGTTAATTAACACCAAAACCAAACTGACAAAAAGAAACATTTATGTATAATTGGTTGCATTCTTATGGGATTGGAATATGGAAGTTCGGCTGGTGGACGGCGAGCCGGGTCGGTCGACCCTGTCCCTGGTCTAGAGATGACGTTGGCACAGTAGAGCCGAGTGTATCTCGCGAGGTGTCTGTAGAATCTGGCACAAGAGTGCCTACAGAGTCTCGTGAGGATGTGGTTTGTAATGTGGGCACAGAGGCGCCGTTAGAAACAGTGGGTGAGGGGGTGCCGTCAGAAACAGGAATGTCACCCTCTAAAATTGGCTCGGTAGTGCCTGCAGGGAGATCATCTGCGATTAGGCCCGGGTGCTGGTCTTTTGTCCGTGGGCACCCACTGGACGGGCCGATGATGGGAGGAGTGACAGGCGTCGGATAGACGAGAGACCCGTTATCCGACAGCGTGATTAAGTGTCGCGGAGGGCGATCGGTGCCGGTATTAGAGTGCATAGGGAAGATATTCTCGTGAAAGACAACATTACGAAAGGAGAATATTTTATTACTAGAGGGGTCGTAAATACGATAGCCCTTTTGCCCTTGTGGGTAACCGACGAAGATACCTTCTATAGTTCGTGCATCGAACTTGTTCTTGATATGGTTGTTGTGGACAAAACAACGACAACCAAACACCCGATGGTGAGTAATCGAAGGTGGAGAGCCAACTAACATCTCATGAGGTGATTTTCTATTCAATAGAGGTGTAGGTAATTTGTTTATGAGATAGACGGTCGTAAGGGCACATTCTCCCCAAAAAGAGAGAGGTGAATTTGCTTGAAGGCGAAGAGCTCTAGCAACATCGAGGATATGCCGATGTTTTCTTTCAACAACCCCGTTTTGTTGAGTGTATAGGCATAACTACGTTGGTGGATGATACCCTTTTCTTGAAACCAACGTTGTATGTCATTAGATAAAAATTCCGTACCATTATCAGAACGGAAAGTTTGTAATTGTGGAAATAATAATCCCCATTACCGGAACTAATAAAAGAGATTTTATGATGGAATTGAGTTGTCGCATAAACGAAGAAATTTGTTAAGATTTTTGTAGTTTCCGATTTCGAATGCATGAGAAAGATCCACGTGCATCTAGAAAAATTGTCTACAATAGCGACATCCGGAATGAGAGGAGATAGAGAATGGTCCCCATATGTCCGCATGGATTAATTCAAAAGGTCTACGTGATCGTGTAGTACTACGATTAAATGGTAGACGTGATTGTTTACCAAGAGGACAAATAAAACACGGAGGTTTATTAACTAAATTAGATTTAATACATGGAAATTTGTCCAAGATTAAACGAAAACGAGGTAAAGATGGGTTGCCTAGGCGCCAATGCCATACATCAAAATCACTCGTATTACAAAAAGAAAAAGAAAAAGATCCTATGCTCCGTGTGTAGAAAATAAAGACCTTTAAGTTGATCACCAAGTCCAATCGTTTGATTCGTCGTTGAGTCCTGAAAGACACAAGAGGATGAGTTAAAACTAACATCACACGAAAGAGACTTGGTAACTTGGGAGACGGAGATAAGATTGAATTTGAAACTAGGAATATGTAAGACATTACATAGAGATAATTCTTTTGTAAAAGAAATAGAACCAATATGAAATACCCGGCAACGAGAACCATCGGGTAAGCGAACAAAGTAATTAGGTGGAGCAATTACATAGTTAGAAAAGGATGAAAGGGTGCAACATATGTGTCTTGCCGCACCGGAATCTACTATCCAAGGAAGAGAAGAGAAGAGTTTACCTAGGGTGCCTTCAGCGGAGGTGTGATCAGCCGAAGAGGTGATGCCCGAAGGCCTGCTAGGGAGCGCGAGCTGCCCGTGGACAGCAAAGGCGTTCCCAGCGGAGGTGCCTACAGCAGATCGTTGTTGGTCCAGGAGGTTATTTAAAAAGGTGTACTATTCCATTGTCATGAAAGCTGCTGGAGGCGCCTCCTGGCCGTTAGTAACCGAGGCTACGGTGGTTGTTTGTCGGGACCGAGGTGGGTAACCGTGTAGCTTGTAGCACGTTTCTTTGACGTGTCCATGCATGTGACAATGGTCACAGTATGAACGAAATCGTTTACTCCTTAGTTTATCCGATCGGTCCGAAGAGGGAGGCTGGGAGGAATCGAAACGGTTAACGGCGAGGGCCGCGACCTCGGTTCCATTGGTGGTGTCATACATAATGGTTTGTTGAGTTTCTTCTTGTTTAACCAAACTATGTATTTTTAGAAGAGATGGAAAAGGATCCATTATTAGAATTTGGCTACGAATAGCCGAAAAACGGTCATGAAGTCCTTGAAGGAACTCCATTGCCCGGTGTCAAGTAATGATTTTCCTTGACATGGTTCGAGTACCATGAGAGATTGAAGTTCATCTTGAATAGTTTTAATCTTAGTGAAATAGGAAGATACATCCATTCCATCTTGCTTAAGAGAAGAGATAGCACGCTTAAGTTGGAATATCTTAGGTGCGTTAGTTTGATGGAATCGTTCAAAAAGATTTTGCCAAATAGCGGTCGCTGATTCATCATAGAGAATTGATTGTCTAATATCCGGAGTAACGGAATTGACCAACCAACTTGCTACTAGGTCATTCCAACGTCCCCGTGCATGCAAGTCAGTGATAGAGGATGGTTTTGGATTGATCCATCACAAAACCCGAATTTGTCTTTAGCTCGTAGAGCCATCTTCATCCCACGAGACCAGGAGGCATAGTTATCTCCGTTTAGAAGTGAGGTGATGAGAATAGAAGTTGGAGAATCCGAATGATGAACATCAAAGATGGGATTTTAAGAAGTTGATATAGTTTCAGAACCGGTATCAGTTTCGGAAGCCATAATGAAGGAAGTAGAGAAAAAAAAAATATGAAACCAAGTGACTTTAATTAGTGTCTAGCTCTTATACCATGTGAAATTCTCACTCACGTAGTAAATACCGTGAGAGAGAGAGATGGACGAGAGAGAGAGATGGACGAGAGAGAGAGAGAGAATCAGCCGAGAGAGAGAGAAAGTTGGCAGAGAGAGAGAACTTGGTAAATTATTTTCTTGTACATTAACAATGAGGTTACATCCCTATTTATAATAATGAGAGACTAATCCTAATACAAACACTATTACTATTTTGATAAATACAAACACTAGCTTGATGGTTATCCTAATAATGATAACCATAAAGCATGGACTCTAACCGACCGGGTCGGTGGACCCAGTCGGGTCGGATAGGCAACCCGCCTATCCTAATAAAGGAGATTCAAGAAATGGTGATTCAGGCTCAAACCACATCATCCAATTCATGCTACTAGACTACCAAGGCAACCATAGTATGTGACGCCCCGTGCCCTATAACTAGGCACGACCACGCCCTGGCAATTCACAGACGAGCCGAAAATCCAGCAGCACCTCCTCTGTAAATCGAACCGGTCGCACCTGTAACCTGTCATGCAAATCATACATTCGCATACACAAACACAACGGAAGCTAATATGAAACATAATTAACTAACAGACTCTGGTTCCAAGCCGAACCACCAGCACTCTGTCAACTCATCCTGAACAACACCGTACATCCCTATACAACCTATGTGATACATATATATTTATATTACATGGTGTTCAGTGTATAAAAGTATAACTTCGAAGATAAATCAAAACCGAAATGAAAGGAAATAACACCAAAGTGGCACCGCGCCACAACCCCTGCAATCCATCTGCTAACCCTGTCGCTGCAGATGCTTCTAACTAGGAACCTGCATACTAACACACTGGTAGGGGGTCAGTAACTCACCGACACGAGTTAACTGGTAGAGGAGTCCCAAAACAAAACTGCGATAAACCTTTTCTCGAGTAAAACATGCACACATATAAATATATATCAATCCTAATACTAGCATACAATAGCAGACTTAACTGCCCACCCTTGGTATGCCTCTCAATTAACAGAGAGTTACCCAGAGAATTCTATAGTACTTTGGCTAGTACCGTCCCATTTCCGGCACTAACCAAGGTACTCAAATTCTCTCGAGAAAGTGGCTTGCCCCTAGGTAGGTAATCCCCTCTCCCACTAGGCGACTCCACAGTCATTAAAAAGCTAACCTCGTGATAAATATATACACCTAGCTTAACTAGATACGTTTTAGCTTCACCGAAGTCGAATAGTCAGGTCGTCCCTCCAGTATTCGTGTTGGGGCGAAAAGCAAATTCTCATCGGTTCCTAGCATGCAACTATTTCTTCTGGTTTTGGAAAACCATTTATTGTGTCAACAACCGAAATAATACTCTTTTCTTGTGAAAACATCCTTCACCCACAATCTCAGCAGATTCGGAACTCGCCCGTTACTCCCTCGACTGAGATAGGCTTTTTAAAACATTACTTATCTTATCACACACAGAAGTGGCACAACCAAGAGTCATATCATAACGTGCAGAGGGATCCCAATCACCAAACCAGTCGGGCGGTCCGAGGTGTACAGCCCCTGAGCCCCGAGGGTAAGAACAAACAGGCTTACAGTCCAATCGAGCGGTCAAGGGTAGCAAATCCCTGAGCCCCGAGAGTCCAACCTAAACGAGAATCCTGGCCAGAGAGTGGAGCACTATAACTGCCAAGACCCTCATGACTCGTTTCAGTCCACTTCACCAATCACATACAACACACGAAATCTTTATGTTTTCAAAACATCGATTATCACAAAGCAGTTCAAAACTATCACTTTGAAAGTCATTTACGAGTAAAACTCATCAAAACAACTCATCCATAATCACAATAAACAATACAAGCTTCATCGTAAAACAATTACCGAAATAGGCATAATCCACGTTGTAAACCTCATTGAAATCAACGGTATAAATCATGCATATATGATCACCTACCATCTACACATAATGATGCATGCGTATCTCCTACTTCTAGCATGAATCTAGACAATAGTATAAAAGAAAACAAGAGGTATCCCCTACCTAGCGATGCAGGACTCCGTCCTCATCCGATTTGCTTCGAGCGTCTTGCTCCCAACTCGTTTCGGCTTTCCTTCTGACCTCCTAGACAAAGATAAACTTAGATTCCTCGACAAGAATCTTAAGATGACATAAATAACTCTGAAAAGACAATACGACAAGAGGGACAAAAGAGACTTGACTCGCATTAACATCGGAAGAACCCGAGTGACTCTATCACGTCTTAGCTTCATTCCCATTTTAACTCTGATCGGTTTCGGTCATACCATATATCGATGGAAAGATAATTCAATTTATAACATTTCATTACTTAGTATCTCGGTCAAACTTAAAGTGTTCGGTCCCCGAAATAGCAAAATACAAACAGCAGCAAATCTTTATTTTCTAACAGCGCGCTGCGCACTATAACAGTCGTAACTCTTTCGTCCGAAATCGGAATAACTTGAACCATACCTTTTCGGAAAGCTAACAACCTAAGCTACGACTTTTATGTTTTGGAAAAGTCCGTCCGAGTAATATATCAAGCCCAGAAATGCTCGGACAGTAGACTGAATTACTGTCGCTCGAATCGTCGTTCGATCGATAAACTATATCACATATCTCTCTAAAGTTTCTTATATACCAAAATTACTTAATTTCCAACCATATAAACCCTAAAACTACATGAATCAATCAAAACCCCCAAATATTATAAACCTTAAACCCTAGAATTTAAGAACAAGATAATCAAATCATCAAAACTATGATTCTTACCTTAACTTGGATGTTATTGATTTGTTTCTTCATATCTTTATCAATTTCTCCCAAACTTCCTACAAATTAGAAAGAGAAACCCTATTACAACTCCATTTACAGAAATATTGGATTCTAGAGAGAAGTCATGAGTTCCTTACCAAAAGTCCATAAAACCTAGTTCAATATACTTCTTGAAACTTGAATTTAACAAAAGCAAGGTTATCCCTATGAAATTCCACCCGAAATCCTTTGTTCTTCGACTCATTCATCTCCAAATAGGAACCCCAACTTGAACACGGCGAGCAGCTTATACCAATCTGATTTTGTCCCTTAAACAGCCAAATTTAAACTTCAGTCCCCATATTTGTTCTGGTTGCAAACAAGCCCCCTGATTCTGACCTGGTGGCAAGTTTAGTCTTGTTTAACCCGACCTAATTGCCACAATAGTCCTTCAACCAACCTTATTATTTGGCTCCTACTATCGGAAAACTTGGGACGCTACATAGTACAAATTTTGGAGTTAAATTTCTTTTTTTTGTTAATGTAAAGCTTACTTGTGTTGCTAGAAGTGTAAATTGTCTAGCAGTCAGTGAAGCTAAAAAGGCTAATATTGAGAGTCTACTTTGTGTGTGTAACTACAATAAGAACAGTGTGATAATCTTTTGATCTTAATGATAAGTGACCTTACCAAAAAAAGACCCAAAGGTTACACAGAACCTTAATGATTTCAAAAGTAAAACTATAACAAAACTAAGGATATTAGTGTTTACCCTAAAACTTAACATAGAGAGTGTCACACTCTCATGTGAAGGTCATAGCCAGACTCTAATCTATTAGTTTATGAAGTTGGCAATTGCCAAGCAGAACATTGTATATCAACCAGACACCAGTATCATCAAACTCAAATGTTTCTAATCCCATTTTACCACTGAGTAAGTAGTACGATAAAGTTGGCCAACATGTGATTCAATTATTGGTAAAGGGTGATAAATACTACTTATTTCTAAATCCTAAGCTAATTTAGATAAAACTTGAAAAACTCTTGAACAAAAAATTCACTAAACCAAAATCAATGTTTTGGGTGTTGTAAAATATAAGAATGTAACTATTGTCTTATTTTTACAGTTTTCCTATTGACTTATCTAGGGGTGCAAAACATACCAAATCAGATGCCACCCATCCAAATATTATTAGGTGGACTTGGTCAGATAGAAATTTTATGACCAAAATGAGTCCAAGAGCTCAAAATAAGCGGAGGTTGCAACGAGTGTTTGAAGGGCCTTCAGATAAACAATTGAATCGCCCCAAAAAATCATACCCAATCATATATTCTTATATATAAAATATACAAAAGATAATAATAAATGGTTTGGTTCGGTTTTTTTGGCTATTCGCCAAACAAATCCATGAACCAAACTAAACCATTCGGTTTTGACCTTTTAATATCCGAACCAATCCGAATAACCACTGGATCGGTTCCCAAACCGCTCAAATCTGTTTGGATCGGATTGGTTATTAAATGAACACCCCTAGGTCCGGCTCGTGGCTAGTAGCTGTAGTAGAGACTCGGGTATGAGTAGAGTCTCGAGCAGGCACAAGTATCATAGACTTCAGCATTCCAAACTGGGGTTGTGGACTTCCGGGACAAGAATCTTTCTTCCACTTATTTGGAACTCGAATACGACCTTGTGAGAAAAAAAACGAGGGTGTTGCGGTAATTTGCAAACACGCGAGGTAAGGATGCTACCTCCCAAAGGTGGTGGTGGTTTCAATTACACCTTTGCGAATTTCGTGTCCAAATCGTATAAAATATATTTAAGTGTCGCGGTAAATTTTTAAGTAATGGAGTTAGAATTAACGGTGTTAAGATTTAACTTGTCAATACTATTCCACAACCCTTTGCAAAAAACGTGGGAAACCTATAGTGGAGAGCCACAAACTTTTCTACCAAACTAAAAGGGATCCATGGGGATAAGGCCCAAAATAAAACCTAAAGCGGGATTAGGGTCTTATCTTTCCATAAAAAGAGATTTTAGTCCTTTAGCACTTTGGACCATATTACCCTCGTAAACATGGAATCCATTCCGACCCGATCCCTCCTTAATTCTCGCCCAAACTATAGAGAGCGGTACGCCCAAATATTTTTCTCTCACTTTCTCTCTCTAGAAAATAGTCCGGCTCTCTCTCTAAAACCCTATAATTTTTTCACCTAAACCAAGATGAAGCATCTAACTCCTTCTAGATCTCTCAATATTTTTGGTTTCCTCACCATATATTTTTGAAGGTTCATCAAACACATTGTAAAGCACAACTGGATCCTAAAAGTCAGAAACAAAACACCATGAATGATTCATCATCTACATCTTCAAGTTTCTTCTTCATCTTGAAGTTCCATTCACGACGGGCAATGTTTTATTAAGGTTTGTACCGTTTCATCTTGAAGCCTACTTTATATTTTTCCATATTGTGATTTACAAAAGGAGATTTCCATTCATAATAATGTGCAATTTGAGGTCTTATTATAAGTAACAAAAATATGTAACAAAATTACATTTTTTACGCAAAATGATTTGTTATTATCCAATAAAAATACCAAAAACGAAAATGAAAGTTCATTGGCAGAAGCAACATGTTTGTTTTATCAGACATTTCCTATTTAGGTAGATAAATAATATTAGAGTTATTTCCTTTTTGGCACCCTACTATGTGACCAGCTTCCTTCTTGGCCCCCTATTTTTCATAAATTCAAATTTGGCCCCTATTTTTAAGTAAATGGCGTAACTACCCTTCCTAATTTCAAAATAAAAATATCAAAAATTTTATTAAAAATATTAAAAAAAGAGAAAATAGGGGGCCAAGAAGGAAGCTGGTCACAAAGTAGGGGCCAAAAAGGAAATAACTCATAATATTAATTGTTGGATAATGTTGATTTCCGAAAGCTAAGTCAATTTTTTTCTACGGATTGTTGGAATAAGTTCTAAGAACAAAAGATAAAGGTAAGTCAATGGGAGGCCGCACGGTTGATGTGATTAGAGAACCTAAATTTATACCAGATTGCAAATTAATTTATACCAGATTGCAAATCGAAAATGGAAAATCTTTTGATATTTATTTCACTAACAAACAATGTAATTTTGTTGACAAATACGATTTGTTATTGTAATTTATTTATTTTGTTTGAAGTAAAATGTGTTTTCATCTACTTAAGTATGTTTTTCGTATACAAATGTTAATCATCACTAAACAACAAAAAACTGTTATGTTATATTTTCAGTCAAACAACCGATATACTTAAAGTTGAATAATATAAATTTTGTTGGCAGCAAAATAAGTATATTCATCTAACAAACATATATTGATTACTGAAAGTTATATAACATAGACACAATAATGAGAATAAGGTGGAATATAATGTGTTTTATTAAAGTAATAATAAAAATTTTTTTTCCTTTGCATTTCAATGGTGTCCAACCATGGATTTTCATTTCAACGGTGCCTGATGGGTCATGAAAATGTCCCATCTGAGTCGTTTAATTTAGTCGAGTTAGTCTCTTTCGAGTCTTTATTATAATAAAATATACGAAAGGGTATTTTGTCATTTGGAGTCAAGAGTATTTTGTCATTTGGAGTCAAGAGTATTCTGAGAAATTGAACCAAGATCAGTGCATGGGTTAAAAGTAGAGTCCAAGACGAGCCCGTAGGAGAAAACGGAAGTCAATTCGGAGTCTGGAAGAGAATTATGCAAAATCGAAGGTTAAGTCAAACAAAGTTGACTATTGGGACGCTATCGGGCACGGTTCTGGCTAGTGGGATAATATTTGATTACGTGGCGCAACCGGAATGCTTTGGTATCTAAGTTCTGTGTTCCTGCTAAGCATTCAAATGGGCCCTCAAGTGAATGATCTAGTGTCGCCGTTGCAACATCGAACTCGTAGTCCCACACCAAATGTTTTAATCTTGGCCATTTAAGTCCTTTCTTCTTCATCCGTCGGCTCTTGTTACCAACCCACCTTATTATACTACAACCTGCAGCACCCTATCTTCCAGAATTAAAACACTAACGGGCAGTAGTCATGTGGTCCCTCTTTTCTACTTTTAAGCCCCTCGAAATTGCCACTTTACTCCTAAACTCTTTCCTACTTGATTTTTCAACCAATAAGAGTCCATTTCTTGAGTAGAAAGCAACCCTAACTTCCTATTTTAACCTTCGAAATTACATGTTTATTTATGTTGGAAATTTAATGAACATCATAAAAGTTATTACGAAGTTCATCAAGAGAATTGAAAACTTTGAACCTCCTGCATTTAGATTTTCGTTTCATGTAGGCCTGTAAACGGAGCGAACTATTTTCGGATGCAGTACCTTCATGTGACAAAATTTGATAAAGATTTTACGTGCAATTGCAAACGCTTTAGGCTCTAAGGACACTCTAGTTAATGCATATGAAATAGGTCATCAAATCTAAATTATAACCAGACAAAATGACTAGATTTGCAAAATTAAATAGCATGTTATTAGTTTTCTTCTCAATTGAACACCTCTTATGTTTTAAAACATTTCATATTAGAAAATATCGCTCTTCTAAGTCAAAAAGCCAAAATGAACAAAAAACAATGGTTTAGACGAGTCAGACAAAAACGAGCACCTTGAAATCTTACTTGAAATTGCATTCAAACTTTTATTAAATTGGTTTTGTATTTGAATTTATAAACGATGAGTAACGGTTGACCAAATTGACCAGACCAAACTTGCTTGAACCAAACAAAATGACTTTTAGACAGAACAAAACAATACTCGACTCGTATCGGCTGAAAAAACGATCAACAGATCTTGAGTTGGTTTTACTTTGGCTTGAAGTTTTAAAAACCACACAAATTAAACTGACCGAAATATATATATATATATATATATATATATTGTATGTAAAATTCATGTAATATGATTACATATGGATTCTGTAATGCTATAAATAAATAATCATTGTCATAAATTAAGAAATAAATTTTTGTTTAGGTATTCAAATCTACATTAATTTATAAAGTGATTTTAAATTGTAACTTTCAATCATCTTCGTAAGTTCATTGAGTTTGACTAGATCGGTCAACCGAATTTAGTCGAGTCGGACCACACCGAACCAAACCGAGACGAATGAAATCAGTCAGCGACTTGATCGGCTCGACTAAAGCTGATGATTTAGGCAAACCGCCATTTATTAGTTTGACTTCGAGCTGATTTTAGATAGCCGACATCTGACCATTGGTCACCCCTCAAAATAATACTACTTCATAAGCGATTTCTAGAATAAATAACTTTTAGACTAAAGCATACGCTATTTTTATGCAAGACGTGTTGTATTATGTATACCGTACTAATTATGCTAATTAGGGTTTGAATCCTAAAACCCTCTCCTATTTATAGATGACTTAGGGTTTAGGGTTTCCTAGTTTCTGATTACTAAACTAGGAAATAATACAAAATCTATCTAATATTACCATTAGATAGTTACAAGAGATATTCTGAATATAAGAAACTAAATCTTCACATCTTCAATATATCTTCAAATATCTTCAATATTCTGAATTCTTCTTGATCGTTGGATCTCGTCTTCTCGATCCGTCACGTACGTACACGTGTTACACACGTATATTATTTCTACAACTTATCTTGGCCGCCAGATCTCCTATTTTCGATCCGTCTTATATAACGTATCCTATTACCCCCCCCCCCCCCCCCGCAAGTTGGAGCACGTAAATTTTGTAGTGTCCGACTTGGAGAGAGAAAAAGGAAATACTTCTTGATTCGTCGTATTCGTCTTCTTGCAACTCTTAGATTGTGGATGCGTTGGAAGATGATTGAACGATGATTAAGTCACAACCAAAAGGTTGGTAGTTGCGGTAAAAAAATTGAGCGAAAATCAATGATAATGAAATTACATGTATTTTTCTCATGTATGTAAAGTTGGTCATTGTATGAGGAAAATGTCAACAATTAAAAGGTTGTGATGATCAATATCTTGTCGTATAAAAAACGTCAAGTATGAATTTTAGGAGTGACAACAAAATAATTTTGTTTTGTTTAAAATGGACAAGAAATCATTGTCGGAATACCAAAAAAATATTAGATAAGGAACAACCAAAACGATGGTCGACATGAAATTGATTGCCAAAAAAGGCAAGATCGCGGATATAATTCCGGGATGAAAAATATAGATATTTTATTCGTGGAAGAGATATTCTATTAGGTGAAAAATTATTCCAAAATATTATTTGGTAGGAAAAGTCCAAAATAGAATTGGAAGAATAATCATTAGAATATATGATTATGAAAATTTTCGCGGGTTGAATTCCGCAATTAAAATCCAAAATAGGAATTCTTTCTCCTTTGAAGAGAAAATACAAAATTTTGGTAGAGAATTAAAATTGTCACAAACAAAATATGACTTTGAAAATGTCACGAGTATATCCGGAAAGAAAAATAGATGAAATTAATCTATTTTAGTGTCACAAATAGAAGAGAAAATGACAGAATAATTGTGTCACAACTAGAAAAAGTTGGTTATAGATGACATTAGAAGTTTGTCACAAAATGAATTCCGACAAATGAACTGTGGCAAATAAATTTCACACAAAACTGTGGCAAAAAACAGTGTTCAGTTGCGACAGATTGTTGAAATAAGTAACTCGTCGCAAAAACATGTAACATTAGTGACATCATGAAATAGTGTCACTTTCCTTTGGATGGAAAATAGTGACAGCATTCAAACTGTTATTGATCTGATAAAGTCGCCGTCACAAAATAATGTGGGGAAAGAAACTGTCGCAAATACTTAATTTGGGGAAATTTAAGAACTTCTATATTAGGGTTTACCCAAATTGAAAAAATTTCTCAAAATCGGGTTTCCCAAATCAGAAGGTAATTGAAAAAACCCATACCTAATCGATAGTAGGTTGCTAGAATAGATTTAAATCCAACCAATTTGAGCCAAGGTCAAGGTTCATCAATGGTGGTATATGTCTAGAGAGAGAAAGCTCCAAAAAAATATGATTTTCGGTAATAAAATAGTTGATTCTTCACCAAATCAAACAAGAAATCTTTGGTGGTTAGTAAAGTTATGTATAAATCGATGGGAACGATCGATTGGGAACGAAAATTTGGACGGAAAACGCGAGAATTAACCCTTAGGGTTTGTGTCACGACAAAGAAGAAGAAAGGTGTCAAAGAGTATTGACTGAGAGTCAATGATGACGTCAGCATGACGTCATCGTGTGTAATAAAACACGGGTCAAAGTTCGCTGACTCAAACGTGCCCATAAGGGTCTGTTTGGTTGCGATTTTGTGAAAACCGGGTTGTCTTTATTTCGGAACGGGAAATCTGGTTAGTAGAAAGTGAACCAGATCCGTGATTTTGATTCCAGAAATTTCTATTTTTAATATCAGACCTATTTTAGGTCTAAAAAATTCGAAAAAAAATTGAAAAAAAAAATTTCGAAAAAATTGAAAAGAAATATAAAATCATACTTTTGTTGGACAGGAAGTGTTTTTTGATGAACTTTAACAATCATTGATAATCTCCAGTCTCCTATTCTTAATTAGTAAAAAAAACACTTATTTCTCTTGTTTTTCTCGTCAGGAATTTCTAACATTATCACAAGAATCATCTTGGAATATTTGAACAAATCGACAAAGCGATTTCAAATAATGTAATCACAACTAAAAAATAGTTTGACACAACAATATAGAAATTGTTGGGAAAAGCGGAAGCTAAAACACGAACAAATAACCTGCTCATGATACCATGTTAAATTCACGATTATATAATAATCGAAGATATAAACATAAAGTAAAGACACGATAATTTAACGTGGTTTGGTCGAACACTGAAGACCTACATCCACGGAGAAATAACTCCTTATTAATAATCACCACATACAAATTGTATGTGGGTTTGATCGGTTACATTGGTCAGACATAACTCGATGAGTTTGAATCCTAAAACCCTCTCCTATTTATAGATGACTTAGGGTTTAGGGTTTCCTAGTTTCTGATTACTAAACTAGGAAATAATACAAAATCTATCTAATATTATCATTAGATAGTTACAAGAGATATTCTGAATATAAGAAACTAAATCTTCACATATCTTCAATATATCTTCAATATATCTTCAATATATCTTCAAATATCTTCAATGTTCTGAATTCTGCTTGATCGTCGGATCTCGTCTTCTCGATCCGTCACGTACATACACGTGTTACACACGTATATTATTTCTGCAACTTATCTTGACCGCCGGATCCCCTATTTTCGATCCGTCTTATATAACGTATCCTATTACACTTGTGTACAACGGCAAAAAATTTCAGTTTTATAGACGTCATTTTTTCTTTGTTAAGGACAAATTTTATAGACGTTATAGTTGATGCATATGAAAAATGTCTTCAAACATTAATTATAACTAGACAAAATGATGTGATTTGCCATTAATATTATTGAAAATAGAATACAGTAGAAGTTGTAAATAATTTCATATCAAAAAATTCGTTTATCGATAAATTTAGATGGTATTTTTTTTTTCGAATGGTTATGATTGGTCTAGTTTTTTTTTTTGAAATATGCTATAATTAATTTATAATATAGTTATTACAATATTTGTCAATCAAAATACACGGAATATTAAGCCAATTTTTATTTCTATTCTTCTTTCTCGCCAATTTGGCTAGCTTATCTGCATACGAGTTGCATTCTCTATTAGTATATTTGAAGTGCACTTTCTCGAAATGTCTTCTGATTTCACGTGATTTTCGGATATGGGTCATCGATTGCCAGTGGATTGAGTGCTTCTGATTGTTGAGGTGGTTGATAATGTTGATATTGTCGCTTTCGATGATGATTGACTTTAGGTTATGTTCCTTCGCCCATTCAAGACCATGTAATATTGCCATAGCTTCACTTTCTTCACTGTTTCTTGCCCTTGAAGTTTTAACTTGCGCTTCGATGAATTTAGATTCAGTGTTGTGTGCAATTAAACTGATTCCCACATTGGATGTTACATTAACAAAAGATGCATCAACATTAATTTTTATGAATTGAGGGGGCGGGGGTTGCCATTTTCCTAAGGTTCTTTGTTTCTTTTTCTCTATGATTTTGTTGTATCTCGGAAATGACACGATCATTTTAATGATTTTATTGAGGTCATTCATCTCATGTTGAAAATAGTGGTCACATCTAATTTTCCATAAAATCCAAAGAATGTTCGCAAAGTGAATATCTTCACTAGTGTAACATAGATTTGAGTCGTTCTCCCAGGAGAAGATCCAATCCGTGATGGAAGTATAATTCTCCAAAATAATATTAAAGTGAAACCAAATGTTCTTACCTAGAGCACAGTGGAGAAGGGCATGCTCTATGGTTTCAACGTTAGTGCAGTTAGGACAATTCATGTTGTTGTCAATGTATTTACCGATTCGGTCTCTGACCGGGAGGGATTTAGTGCATATTTTCTAGATGAACATCTTTATGCGAGGAACTGTGGGGAGAGACCAGATGAACTTCCAGTTTTGAGATATTGGTTCTTGATTACTGTTGTTGGTGCTAAGGTGCTGGTACATAGATTTCACTGTGAATTTACCCGAGTCCGTGAGCTTCCATTTGATCTGATCCTTACCTTCATTGTTCACTGGGATAACCTTGATGAGGTTTTGGGTCATATTATCGAAGTTAGCATTGAGGACCTCTTCATTCCAACTATTGTTCGTGATGAGCTGGGAAACCTTGGTAAGACTAGAGTGATTGTTGTTTTGAATAAAACCTGTACTTTCTCGAATCCAGTGATCTTCCCAAATATTAATGTCTCTACCCGATTGCAATTCCCATGTAGCCAGGTTGTCAATAATGGTGTAATGACTCCTAATGGTCTTCCAATTCTAAGAATGATGCTGTTTCGCTGGGCCCGATTTGTCGGTGAGCGGGAAATACTTAGCCTTGAGAAGTTTAGCCCACGGCTTTTCCGGTTCCGTTTTAAGCCTCCAGGCCAACTTAGATAGGAGAACTGTGTTATCCAGGTCCGACAGATGAATGTCAAGGCCTCCGCAGTTCTTCGGCATGCAAATATAAGACCAGGCTTTAGTGCAGATACCTTTCGACTTACCCCACCAGAAGTTACTTTGGGCGGTCTAGTTATATTATTAAAATGAATCCAAAAAAACAATTCAAATAAGTCAGAAAAGAATAACCACTACCGTCTATCGCAACGACAATAACAAGAATTTGGAGGGGAGAAGTAATAGTTTCACTAATCCTAACATTTCCACCAGTTTCATCGCTGCACAGTGAAATGAGAAGCTTTGAGTTAAGATTTTCGACTAGGTGAAAAAATGAATTTATATGAATATGATCGGGAGGGGTGATTCAATGACTATCGTAGCCTTTCTAATTAACGAGCGACCAGGATGAAGCCCCTTGGTGTGTTCCTAATTATGCTCCCCATAATGATTTATATTCCATTTTACACCATATTCACTCTGTGTTTGAGTTCAGATGTTTGTAATACGTGCACATTTAACCACTTTCTTCTTTTGATGGCACTTGTTACTACAAAAAAGAAACTAATTTACAACGTCATCAATGGAATTGACAAAGTCTAAAGCTGAAAATTAAATTGCTACAAGGCCTTGCCTAGCTTTTCTATAAAAATTGGCACTATTGTAAACTAACAAAATAATATATAGGTACCTAATATAAATTTCAACAAAAAAAAAATACCTAATATAAGACTTGGCCACACTTTGGTGAGGTGAACACCTTGATTTGGTGGCACGCAAATCGTATGCAACACTTTCTTGGTGCAGAAGAATTCTATCTCTCTCTCTCTCTAAACTGTAGTGTGTCACAATCACTAACTATATGATAGAAGGTGAAACTCTGAAGGTCGGTTAAGAAGAAGTGGGCGTAAAAGAATAATGTTAGTTAATAGTCCATTTCTCACAGAAAACTAAGCTTTCTCTCTCTAAAACTATTCTCTTCTTCTTACTGAAATTCACACTTTGAGTTCCTTCACTCTCCAAAGATGAAAGAACTTCAGGATTTGGCCGATGATGATGCTGATCGTGTGGAATCACAAGAATAGGTAAATCAATCGTTCATTCTCTATTAGAAATGTTTTTAACCGCTTTGAGACATTTCTAATTTTCTTCTTTAGTCAAATTGTTGTTAAGTTGTGTGAAGTTAGTCTTCTCATCTAATTTCTGTTAGTTTTTTTAATCAATGAAACTATTCTACTTCTTCAAAAAAAGAAAAGAAATGTTTTTAACTAAATTAATTTCTACTAAGTTCAATCGATTCTCTGCTTTTCAAAACCATATTGGAGTGTATTTTGATTGTTAGCGCTGCACGACACGACGGGGTCACTCGAGCAGAAAAAGGGTGTTAGTAGGCATTCTTGGTGCAAATGGGCACGCATTTGATGAAAGTATTCTAGTTTTGTGCAAGTGGGTAAGTATTTGATATAATATAAAACTGAATTCATACAAACTATCTGTATCTTGGGGCAGGACAAGTTTAGAAAGGCATTGTTGGTGCAATTGAATTATGAACTGATGATAGGTTTAAATGATAATGTTGGAGACTTAGACTTATGATGTTTATGGGAAAGTTGTTATTTTGTTTGTTTTCTTAATTACCTTTACATCAGAATGCTAGTTCAGATTAAGTTTATCTTGGCACTTCGCCAGGGAGATAAGTTGCATTTAGCAAGTGATCATCATGGCCATCCTCTAGTTCTTGGTGATTGAGGTGATTAGAAATGACTAAAAGAAAATAAGATGGTTTGAGTGGAAATTGAAATTTAATATCGATGTTTTTGTCCTTAGTTGCGCGTGCAATTCGCACAATTGAAACTTAACTCCGAATCAATAGTTTGGGAGTGCAAATTAAAAGTTTTAATGTTATTTTGCGAAAGGGTCATACATAAGTACCGGGTTTTGCAAAAGGGGCATGACCTTTTATTTTTTTGTAAAAGGGTCGTGGACTAGTGTTGACCAGTTAAGTTCTAACACTGTTAATCTAATTCCATTACTTAAAGAATATATTGTTACATTTAAGAAATTTATGTGATTTTGATACTAAATTCGCAAAGGTGAAAAATAAGACATTCACCTTGAAAAACATTATTTTTCTAGATTTTCTAGTATTACACATTTAAATAATGAATTTCATAATCTATTATACAAAACAACTCCTTGTGACTAGGACATAATTAAGTACAAACAATATGACTGGGACATAACAAAATCTGAGTAGGACATAATTTGATTGCCACAAAGACATTTTAAAAAGGCAACCCTTCTCTTTTAATCTTAGTCGTTCAAATGGATGATATGATTATTCATCTTTTAGTCAAGACCTTCAATTGAAGAGCATATTGAATACCAAAACCCTTTGCCTCTTCGTCGTCCTTCACGGTTTTTTCCACTCCCATGAGTCATTCATCTTTACTCTCTGTATTTAATTCGATTGACTCCATACAGTTTCTCTCAGCTTCTTTCTCTCTCCAATTTCGCTTCAGTTCCTCCTTCACCGCATATTGTCATCACGAAGGTAGGAACAATCTTTCTACGATCTACTATCTCTTCTTTCCTTGTTAGATTTTTCATAGGGTTTAGTTGTCATTGTTCACGTAGATCATATCTGACTGATGAATTATATGATTGTGGGATGTGAAGAAATGACATGAATTCTTATGTAGGTAAGTCTTTACTTTGTTTTAGGGTTTAAGTCTAGGGTTTCATTTTAGAATCATCTCTTCTTAGGGTTTTTGAATATTAATTGATCCCTAGAAAATGCAGGTTTCACTTAATTCACAACTTACATTATCAATTTGAGCAGTTGCACCAATTACCTTCTAAAGTTTCCAATATCTCATTAGCTTCTATTCCCACCCAAAGGTAAATCTTCTCTCTCAAGGTTATAACACCCAAAAGAGATACAAAAATTATCAGAGACAAAAAAACATGGAGAGTCCAAGTAGTAATATCTGTACTTACGTTGCTAAAATCAGCATGTCTAACGGAAATGGTAGATGTCATTCTTCGAATTGGCAATTGAAACTGTATACTTGACGAGTATATTAGGTGATACCAAAAAATATTTTCATGCATTATATCAATGTGAAACATATAGTTTAATGTTTGAGCCTTAAAGATAATTTCGAGGAAGAATTCAATTGGGTACTATTCATATTGTTTTTTGTAGCAGTTCGTCTAAGTAACCAATTAGCAAATCCGAAGTGTGCTCAACTGTAACTTGTGGTTGTATTTAACCAAGTGGTATTTTTTTCTCAATACTTTCAGTTTAAGGTCTCTGAAACTTTTTTAGGTTGTAAGTGATTGGGGGTAAAGCAAACCTTGGATTCCTAAAGATGGAACTACTGAGGTACTTCAACTATCGTCTGCCTGACTTTTTACTCGGTTCTAGGTACAAAAGCTTATAATTAACAATCGTGGTTCTATTTTTCCAACTTCTGAGCGAGGCTGTCAAAAAGTGGCTGGAAGAGAAGGAAGCCGAACAGAAAAGATAAGTGGTTCTTCTCATAAAATATGTTAATTGGGTTTCCTTTCATAGTTTCATGTAAATTTGGTGAACAATTCCTACCCACTTTCGAATTATTAAGTTTTATGAGAAAATATTTGATCACCGATTGGAGCTTGAAAATTTAATCATTTTATACCTAAATTTGCTAAAAATCAAGTGTCGATATCTTCTGACATGATTTCTCCATTTAGTACTCCAACATTCTCATCTGACGATTTTTACGGATGTTTGATTAAAAGAATAAGTCTTTCCCTCTAATCTCCCTTTCATGTAAAGACCAGAACTATGGAGTTTGGAATTGGTATTGTCTGGTTGTAAAATAAGTGCAGGAAGTAATGGTAAAGTTGCTTGGAGACAAACTCCATGGCACCATTCTCATGCTTCTCGTGGTCCACCGAGACCTCTTCGTCAAACCTTACAGGTTAGTTTTAGGGTTCATCTCTTCTCTCTCTCTATAGAAGATTACCTTAATTACTCAATTAATTACACTGATTTTGATGCTTCAAAGTTAAAGGTTTTAGCTAGATTAGCGTTGGTCGGTCTACCACCACAAGTGTTTTACAAAAGAAATTCCACTGTCATGTAGTATGAAGTGATCACAACTCAGAAACTGAAGTTGCTGACTCTCATTGGTTTGGATGTGTAGAGATGAAAATGCCCAAACCAATGAGAGTCGTCCACACCAGCTTTCGGGCTACGATCGCCACATTTTCGGGCAATATAGTATTCTTCTGTTATTAAACCTCTTTCCCTGTTAAAAGAAAGAAAAAGATAAAGATAAAGCTATTGATGATGATGGGTCCCAATTTGATATAAACATATGATCCATCTAACTGGCCCTACTGATTAAGGCATCGATGACAACACGTCTATATAGACATTTTCTTACGAGGGCCCGGTCAAGTCATATACAGAACTGATAAATTTAATCACACATATAACTGATAGATCTTTAAATGCAAAATAGACGATAAAAAAATGGATATATTGAAGATGTTTTAATTTGGGTTATGTTATGAAACAGGGTCTTGATCCAAAGTTGACAGCCAATCTATTTACGAATTCGATCTGCATAGGAGAGAAAGCTATAAACAATGAAGACTGTTTTGTACTAAAACTTGAAGCTGAACAAACCACATTGAAAGATAGAAGCAGCAGTAATGTAGAGATCATGTGTCATACAGTTTGGGGTTATTTCAGCCAAAGAACTGGTTTACTTGTTCAGCTAGAAGACACTCACCTCCTCAGGATAAAGAATTCTACAGGTGATGAAAGTGTGTATTGGGAAACCACCATGGAATCTTTGATCCATGATTATCGTCATGTCGATGGAATTAACATCGCACATGGCGGTCGAACAACTGTTTCGTTGTTTAGATTCGGCGAGAACTCTGAAACCCATTCAAGAACAAGAATGGAAGAAGTTTGGACAATTGTAGAGGTAGATTTTAAGGGATTATCCACGGATTGTTTCTTGCCTCCTCCTGATCCCAGGAAAGAACTACAAGATGGGTGTGAAGTTGTTTCGAGTAATATACGTGTGCCATTCAAACCTCAAACTGTCCGTCCTGTTAAAGTTGGTTTAACGAAGATAGTTGCTTTCGATGATTCAGACTCTACAAATTCATCAAACAACTCAACAAACGGTGACGACGAAGACTACAAATTTATCTAACCATGAGACCTTTTTGTGTTGTACATATATTTTACATGTTATTAGATAAAGAGAAATGTAGATGACCTCCCTAAAGACCCTGGATAAAGTGGTTTGGAGGCATTCTCTTTTAAAAAGAGGTAGAGGAATAGGGACACTCTTCCTCGATTGACTGAGTAGACGGCTATCTCCTAGCTTTTAGGTTTTCTCCATAAATCGACCTGGATTCGATCTCACTGATGTGGTTGTGATCTTGAGTTCTTAGTGTCCTAAATATCTGTAGTTAGTAGTTTTATATTAATGTGAAGTTAAGAAGAGTTTAATACCTTATTTTTCTTCTCTTTGAGATTGTCTTTTCTTGTTTTCTTCTCGGCATTGTTCTTATTCGAGAGAGGATCTGTGAGCAAAAGAAAAAAATTAAGAAGTTCTTTGACGAGATTATTTACGATATTGAATTCTCAAAGCAAAAGTAGCAAAGGGACAAAATATGGAATTCAAGATTATTAACTTCATATATAAGCATTCTTGCTGCCGATTTTACAAACTAATACCATAAACAAAAAAAACAAAGGGTTCTTCTTACCAGACTGTCTCACTAAGCACATTCCAATAGAGATTGAGCACTATTACTACGGATATGAAAGCAAATTTAGACTCAATTGCCAGACAAACTGTAAATAAGAAGTTCCTTATCTTGATTTGGAACTGGTTATTCACTATTTATTACATTTGCAATTTTCTGCATTTAAGTTGATTTGAGTACATCTGTGGAATACCTGTTTAGGTCCTTGAACACTTTGCTATTTAAATATATTTACTTACGACTAGATAGACGAAGTCTGATAGCACCTTCTGAGTAACTAAACCCTTGCAAAAGGAGAATGAGGTGGAAAAGAGGCAGAATTTGATATACTCGTCCAATCATTTGATGTTGCATCCTTCATGCTATTAGTTTTCATCGTTATGGGATCCCGTGAAGTTGTCTCACCGAGAAGGTTACCCGTTTTCCGGTAGATCAGCAAGATTTCTACGATGTAGGAAAGCTATACAAATGGAGAAGGCTTGCAATGAAGAGATAGATGTATTGAAATCAACTGAATAGATACCCTTCTTCTAAGTGGTCAAGCTGAAAAATGGCTTCTGCTCTTTAACTCCTTCCCGTGGAAATTTTTTAAGAAGAATTTTAATATAGTTCTTATCTTTTATCATCCCGGATACCATAACATCGAAATACTTAGCTAATTGATACTATGAAAAATTTCTTATGGAAATTAATCTTTTGAGACATAAAATTGAAGTTTAGAATGAAAGAAATTCTCAAATATAGAAAAGGGAGAACCGAAGATGCTTAAAACTCCTACAGATAAAACTATAGTCGAGATAAAATGGAAAGATGGAGGACAGTAAAGGTAAGAGTAGAGGTAGAAATACCTCAACGAAAAGATGAAATTGCTCTGGTGTTGTAAAAGCTTTGGATTTGCATGAGCTTTCACTGAGTTCTTCCTGGTTGGAAAGAACTCTTAGTTTGCAATCAACATCCCAACCACCACAGTCACATACTCCACCCGATCTCCAACGATGAATTAGTGGTGAAGGTCGTCCGCTGCTGGCAACCCATGAAAGCCACTTGGGAGTAAAACAGCCGTACTTGGTGAGCTGGAGCAGGAGGTCTCTTCTGGCAAGAAATCCGACAACTTCATCTTATATGAATCTGCTGAATTATCATTCTCAGACCCACCACTTGGTGATGTGCCAGTGGTTTCTCTTGGGACCTTTACAATAACGGCTGCAAGCTCACTTTTGTGTTCGAAATGTCGTGTATCTTCACCTGCTTGTCCGGGTTGATTACCAAATAATATGAATTCTCTCTCCATACATTGATCTTTATTTCTATGCTTAGTTGAGCACTGGGCACTGGTGACTTTCATTTCAACGACAACATTAGGAACGTATTCACGACTTTTAACTTTACTTCCTTGGCTTATCCACCCTACACTCTTTTCTGCAACTTGGTGAAAGGAGTAGAAAGTGTACATCCAACTGCAGTCGTACTTCCCGCAGACACTAATTCTCTTCCTTGTAGCTGCAAGAACATCTTTGTTCTTGTTTACTACAAATGTGAATCAAGGTAAACAGTAACTTGCAAAAGAGCTGGTACCATTGATGTATGGTGCTTCTCGTCTTGATGTAAACCCTCAGAGTTTGTGGGAGTGCAATTTGAAAAATCCAGACTTCTATTTACGGCCTGGGAGACGGAAAATTCATGAGATGGTTCTGATATACCCTGCCTTGGCAATGATTCATCTGGGAATGACACTGTAGCATTAACCCGATTTGCTGATTTGGGCTTCAGAAGTGAAAGCTTTCACAAGTGAAATTTATGACAAAATTACCTGTGGCGTTTGTAAGGTAATGTTTGTAAGTATTCTTCACGTATTCATCATTTTTACTGCATCTCTTTTGTAATATAAGATGTTAATTCAACATTTGTAGATGAATAGTGCAACAACAATTTTTTTTTTTGTGATATGAGTTTTGCTGAAAACTTTATATATCTTACATTAGTATGTTTCAATTTGGGATTTCTGGTATAAAAAAATTAGATTGTTTGTTGATGTTTTGTTCACGTTGTATAAGGGGCATTTCCCCGCCCGTAGGGCGGGGACTATGCCTAGTCTAATACATGATGAATAAATGATATAATCAAAATATATTTATGTGAAATATAAAAAAGGAAGCAAAATTTCAGTTTCGGCATAAACAAGAGAGAAAAAAAATCTAAAAACACATGAATATAAATCTAAACTTTATTCTGTCTACTTAATTTAAAGAGTTAGAAAGTAAAAGGAATTTAAGAAGTGTGATAAGGATTCGTAAAAAAAAAGAATTAAAAAAAAAAAGACAAATAAACTGACAAAAAAAACCCTAAGCTCTTCTCTTGTTGGCACAATCTCTTTGTAAAACTCAAGCGACAACACCTCTTTCAATTTCCGATGAAAATCGAAGGTGGAAGAAAGAAAAAAAAGAAGAAGATGAATAATGTTAACTATTCATGTAATGTGATGTTAAATTTAACATTTATTTAACGATCAATGTTAGTCCACGACTCCTTCGCAAAATAACACATAGTCATGTCCCTTTAACAAAACCCGGTACTTATCTATGCCCGTTTCGCAAAATAACCTAAAGATTTAAGAAAACGGAAGTGTTTTTTTTGTTGACAGAAGAAAAAAAAGAGAGCGGAATTGTTGTTGTAATCTCTTACTATAAAATTAACCCTAATAAAAAGAAATCATGAAATAAAGAAAAGCTTCATCCTTGTTCGGTTCTCTGTACACTCATCAGTGGTTCGGATGTCGGTTTTTGGTAAGATGACGTATGGTTTGAATGAACAATTATATTTCTACAACAAGAACTATAATTTTTTTTTGATGAGAGAACAAGAACTATAATTATGGACCAGTACTCTACTATTAGAAGACTTTGGTTACAAAGTGCACCATAGATAATGAAATTAGTCGTCGCAAATCCTTTTGGAAGTCTCTTTTTGTTGATTCTGCACGTGCAGAATGGTCAGTTCTGGTCTGTGATGATGATGATTTTGAGAAAATAAAGCCCAGTAAAAACTCATCATTAGATTTGAAATTTGGGGATTGTTTGTTGTTGAATTCGATTTCTTCTGAGACAATTCAATTACCTACCCTTTTACCTTGGATTCAAAAATTCCAACCCAATCGACGACATGGTATCCATCTCCATCGTTGTATTTTGACTTCGCCTCCTTCTGCTGCTTCAGGTTCCATGGTTTTTTTATTCCTTTGTGATGCTGATATTGATGATGATTATAATGATGACAAAACTAGTGGCAGTAGTTTCAATTCTTATTACTTACTTCTCTTTTGTCGACCTGGAGACAAACATTGGAGAACACATGAGGACTTTCCTGCAAAAAAAAGTACTATTAGAACCCTATTTTGTTTTAATAATAACAAGTTATATGTAATTTGTTATGATGATATTATTGTGGAGGTTGGAAATTTCAATGATGATAGTGAAACCCTACTAGCTATAAGAAAATTTGATTTGTATGGTTGTTGCAAAATCCCTTATGAAACTGGAACTAGGAGTCAGTTAGAGTTCGTAAAATTTAATGATCAGTTGTTTAGGGTTACAAGATGTTATTATACTGGATCCTTTTACAATGAAATACTCAAAGTTCTTGTCTTTAAGATGGATTTCTCTACAATGACTTGGGAGGAGGTTAAGAGTTTGGGTGATCATGTTCTCTTTATTAGTGGAAACAACATCACAATGTCTTACTCAGCCGTCGAATTAGGTCTTACAAAGGGTTGTGTCTTTTACACAATGCCTCTACATAATAGTATTATGATGTCTTCGCCTCGTCTGAGTCTACCACCAAGGCCATATATATCCCCAGATTGGGTGGTAACTACTAGTACACTCACAAATATTGGGAACATAAGAAGAAGAATAACAACAAATGGACGAGGAAACAACAGAGACAGAGAGAATGAGATGAACGGGAAATGCAATGGAAATGAGAGCCAACTTCTAGAGAAAAATGAAAGTGGATTAGAATTTCTTTGTGAGGACTTGTTGATGTCGTTAGCTAGTTTTCTTCATCCATTGGACTATATACATTTTCGTGCAATTTGTAAAGCAAATCGATCTGCATTACCTGCACGTAACTGGAGAATATCTTCTAAGGCAACAAGTTATTTACCCCCATGGCTAGTTTTTTGTAAAGAAGACAAGGCTATTTACAATTTCATAAACCCGATGCATAATAACGAGAACTATATTATCAACCTCTCTGAATCGCTGGTATTAGGTGCTAACAATTCTGAATTGCTAGTGGGTGCTAAAATTCGATTTTCAAAAGGCGGATGGTTATTGATGTCCCAAGGCTCCGAATCCATATTCTTCTTCAATCCCTTCACGAAAAAGATAATTCATTATATAATTCAAGCACTCTACCAATTTATGTATTATTCTTTTTCATGCACACCAACATCTCCAGATTGTCTACTTTTTGCCATCAATAATAATGAATGGCACAATACTGTTTCAATTGCACTTGTGAGAAATGGAGGACGTATTGTTTATAATCTTTACGAAAATACCAAGCTACCAAACGGAAAGTATATGCAATTTAAGCCTTGCCGGAACAATTCAATATTCTTTCGTGGAGCAGTCTACTGCTTGGATCGAACTGGAACATTAGGAGTTTTTAATTTCAAACACGTATGCAATTGGAATGTTCTTGCAACACCTAGCGCTCCATGTTCTTCATTTTGTCGTTGTTTCTTGGCGGAATGTGACGAAGAGCTTCTATCAATATTTATAGGGAAAGTTGGGCAACGGGTTCGGATATTTAGAATAGATCACAATAACAATTGGGTTAAAGTTGAAAATTTGGGAGGTTATATGTTGTTCATCAGCAATACCAGTTGTCTATCTGCAGTTGCACCGGTTAGTAGTGGCATGGAGAACAAAGTCTACTTCTCTAGACTCCACGAGGGAAGTACTTTATATTATTCTCTTGATACAAATAGATATCATGTTGTCGGAAGCCACCATTCGCTTGAAAATTTTTACGGCACAAAGGAGCTGCTAAATTGTGGTTGGATTGAACCTAACTGGTCACCCAACACAGATGAGGAGCTAATTTGGCGTCGTAATTAGTTGTACTATCATAAGGCATTTATTGGGAGCTAATCTATGGTATTCTTAATTTCAATTTCATGAGGTGTTTTGGTAGTCGAGGTGGTGGGTGGGTTTGAGTAAATTATATGAAAATATCTATTTATGTAGTTTGCTTTAATGTAACATACTAACACCATCTTGTTTGATTGATGTTCTTTTATGTCATGGTCAATTTTTATTACTATTGAATGTGATTACAATTAGTACAAGAAATTGATTGTGTTTATTACAGTTTTTCTTATAAGGCAAGCCTTGCCCTACGCCTAGATGCATAAAAGACAGCTCCAAGGCAGCTTCGAGTGGCCACCTCCCTTTAATTTGCCAAGACGCATTTTCAATTTTTCAGCTCTCTATGAAGCTGCGCAAATTTGATACAAAAGCTATGAACACCGAGTGTAAAGGATTTTCATGGAAAGAATGTAGTGTTTGCGGACTAACTTTGTTAGTCAGAAGGAATAACATGGAAAATGGTATGATAAATTGGAGTTAGATCGTCAAGAACCCTTGCACACAGCAGTTTACCCCTCAATACTAACACCGGAACAATTTTGACGCGTGGAAAAAGAATAAGACCACAAGAATAATGATCGGCTAATGTGATTTTAGTAATTGTAATATCTTACTTTAATGTTAGACTAAATGATTGATAACTAAACTTTGTCCTAAATTTGTTAATTAACACCAAAAACAAACTGACAAAAAGAATCATTTATGTATAATTGGTTGCATTCTTATGGGATTGGAATATGGAAGTTCAGCTTTTTGCATCCATCTAAGCTAAACCACCGACCAGACAATATAAGGCTCACTACTTTCATTTAACTTTGCTTTAAACACATTGTGCCGAATTATAAAAATCTCACAAAGAAAGAGTTCTACAAAAAGACTATTGGATTTTGAATGAGAAACTATCTTCCCTTAACGCCAATGTCGTGGGAAACTCCTACAAAATTTCCAAGGGCAAGAGCGGCAACAAGTGTGAAGTCTTCAGACAAATAGACAAGGTTCTTAGAAATAGAACTCTTTGACATATACATTGGGGAAACTACCCGAGCTTGATTTCCTCCTCCTTCCTGCGCTTTCGCCTGATTCGCCAAAAGCTCAAGAACAACACAAGTCCTAAACAACACCAATAATGAATGATTATCACAATATCATATTTCAGTGGTAGGGTAATGCTAAAGTTACAGAAGTTTTGAAGGAATAACTATCAAAAATTCTATTTCTCCCTTCATTTTGGTCCCTTCCCTAGCCAAGGGCGGCCCTGGCCCAAAGCCACCAAAGCGGTGGCCTTACGCCCCCAATTTTGAAGGGCCTCCCGTTAAATTTTATAAGTTGTTTACTTATTTCCTTATATCAATTAGCACAAAAGAGATCTTAGTGGATTGATCCACACACTTGGACTCGTCCCAACTGACTCAGGTTTGAGTCCCCACAAGTGTATTTTCTTTAGTCTTTTTGTATAAAACATTACAAGGAACTATTAGGGGCCCCAAATTGTCTCTCCAATTGCTCCACACTCAAGTGATATGTTGTCACATCGGCAGAAAGTTAGTGGAGGGACCAAAATGGAGGGATGAAAAGAACTTCTTTCTAAAAATTCTATTTATCCCTCCATTTTGGTCCCTCCCCCAGCCCTCCTCTGATGTTGCGACATATTACTGGAATATATTTCTAACCATTCTCTCTCCAATTGCTCCACACTCAAGTGATATGTTGCCCATAACGTTTCCATTGAGAGAGAGATGGACTTTAGAGAGAGAGAGAGAGAGAGAGGGACTTAAGAGAGAGAGGGAGAGATGAAAACCATTAGGATGATTCACCATTAATGGAGTACAAGGTGTTCCAATTTGATCAGCCATAAAGAAATAGAGGAACTAATAAACTCAGAGCAGAGCACATTTGTTGAAGTCCGGAAATAGTGCTTTGTGTGAGGGAATTTTTTGATTTGATGACAGCTGACTTCAATGAGAAGGAAGATCCAGTTTGCATTGGTTTGATCTTCTTCATCAATTTGATGGGTTTTCTATTTGGTGAAGTTTTTAAAGAGATCGGATTGGAAAAATGTTAGATGAGAGAGAGAAGTGTGACTTTTTGCAGACGACATTAATTGTTTGAATCCATTGAATCTGGGCCCTTCATTTTTGATGACCCAGACTCAGTCAAAATTTCAAATTGGGACGCCACGTCATTCCGCAACATTTATTCGTCAAAAATGGGCCTCATCTCGAAACCCTAACAGTAGAGGAGGAAATTATCAAAAGAAAAAGTTATTGAAGAAAGTTAAGTGTTTAAGAAAACTCAAGGCCTAAGGAGGCTATTTATAGTGGAAGAAGAAGATCAAGAGACCTTCTTAAACAAGAGGAAAGCATTAAAGAGAGAGGGAAAAAACACCTCGGTGACGCACCAAGTCATAATGACTGTGCATCAAATCGCGACTATAGTCTGACCAAGCTAGAGAAGGGAATTAGTGAGACCCGACAAGACTCCTTCGTCCCTCCACTCACAAGACGCCACGTACCCCACGCATGGCAATATAGGTACCGTGGGCAGTTACCCAAAAGATCAACGTCGAAAGCAGGTGATCATATGATCAAATCTTTGACAACATAAAATCACGCATGAAAGCGAAAGTTAATCTTTTGAGGCACGGAACCCAAACGTGTCAAGCGAAAGACGATACGTGGGTATATCGCTCAAGAACCACCACTCGCCCTCTCTGGGTGAACAACCTTGACAAGCAAAACTGCATCAGCGCAGTAACAAGAAACAAGGCTTCGAAATAATCCTGAAACACGAAGCTCACAAATTCAAAAGAACGACCGAGCTTCACGAAACGACTCTTGTCCAGGTATACCCATTATCTTCAGGGTTATTTAAGATATTTAAATATTAAAACTCGGGAGTCACTTCTATTCCTTAGTTTCTCTACTTTCGACTAAGGAGTGGGCGGACTCATGATGATGCAGAAACTGTCGAGAGGTTGACTGACCTCAAGAAGTCAAGAATACCAAAAGTCCAACAACTCAACCTGGCTTAAGGCAGGAGGCCTACTGAACCCGCAACACTCCGCCACTTGCACCCCTAACTGGGTGGTCGCTCAGGATCAGCTAAGAGGTATCAGCCCTTTCGTTTAACAACACGATCAAATCAAGCCTGGAATCTCTAAAGGAATGAGGCGGGTCCACGTAAGCCAGGCGGATGCCTCACGCCTTAAACTGGGGAGACAGAAGCGCGCCGCAAGCCTACCCACTCAATCCCCGAATCTCCCTAAAAGATTATAATTGGTTAAAGATCTAAATTGTTTAAGCAAGCTTGAACTTCAAGAATCTCAAATGAGGAAACATTTCTTAGAAGATCTATCACCTCGGCAGGATATTTACGAAGTATCCTTGAACTTAAGAACTTCTATTTATCGTAGATACGAGATAAACTATAAGAAAAATCTTAACCACGAACAGTGGGAAACTCCCCAGACGGTGGATCACAACCGCCTCATCTACACAGTCTAATTACAGTCAGTCTAAATCAGCCTATAACAAGACCCGCCATCGTCTTGCACAGGACACGATCACTACACTAAGTTATCACAACTTGCCCCCAAAAGGTTCAATCAATATTTAATCTTTTCCTGCAAAAAGCAACCTGATTGTCTTGAGCGTCAGAACAGTTTTTGAACGCTTTGCAGGTTTTTCTCCAAGTTTACAAGGAACATGAGCAAGAGGAAGGAATATCGATCAACTTAACGAAATATTCAATCATAACGTATGTTGTCATGCAACAAGTCTCAATTTCTCGACTGATTAATGGAAAGCCATTTTTCGACATCAGCACTAGCGACACTTGTTGATGTCAAAAATTAGCTTTCCATTAAGCAGTCCGAGAATTTAGACTTGATGCATGATAACGTCAGTTATGAATGGATATTTTGTCTGGATGATTAATACTCCTTCCTTTTCCCTTTCCTTGATCCTTCCTCTTTATAAACCAAGGGGCAGGGGGGTTGCATAGGGTTTGAAAACCGCTCTAATACTCAAAACAGCCAGATTGCTCTTTGTAGTTAAAAGATTGAGTATTGATGATCCTTGTGGAATGTATTGAATTTACTCAATGTGCTTTGAAGAAGGCGATGTGATGCCCTTTTATAGGCCGAATTTGACCGACTGTGCTAGACGGTGTAGATGAGGGGGTTGTGATCCACCATTTGAGAATTAAACTTCGTAGATAGGGTTCTCTTTTTTGTTTATCTCGTCTAGGATAACTAGAAGTTCTTATGTTCTAAGATACTTCGTAGATATCCTGCCGAGTTGATTGATCTTCTAGGAAATGTTACCTCCTTTGAGACTCTTGACACCCAAGTTGCTTAAACACTTAGGATCTTTAACCGACTGAGATCTTTAAGAAGATTCGAGATTAACTCGGTAAGCGTGTGGCGCGCTTCTGCCTTCCCAGATTAGGACGTAAGGCATCGCCTTGCTTACGTAGACCCCCCCCCCCCCCTCTTACTATTCTAGAGAATCTTGGGGCTGACCAGATTGTGTTTTAGGCGAAACAGGGCTGGAGCTCCTTAGCTGATCTTTGCGGACCTCCCAGTTCTAGGCTTAGGTGGCAGATCGTTGCGAGTCCAGCAGTCCTGTTACTTTAAGCCGGTTTGACCCGCTGGACTTCTGGTCTATCTTTAACTTATTGACATTAGTCTACAGTTGAACATTTTGTGCATCGTCAGGTGTAAGTTTCTATTGTGAAGAGAACCATCGACCATGTCAAAGGATAATAAGTTAGGTTAGAAGCATTAGTATAAATAGGACTGATTAGAATTTTTTCGTGCAGGAGGAGACTTTAGTACCAGACATAGTAAATTAGGGAAACAACATTAGTAAGCTTAGGGTTATGCTAACATGATAACAGGGTTTCTTTTTGATGTTTTGAATGAATACATAGTAAGGTAATTTAGTCTTTTATGTTTGGGAGATGCTAGAGTGACTTAGAGGATGACTCAGAGGGTGACATAATGACGTGGAATTCATTAAAAGACAACGTTTTTCAAAGTTTGGCTACGGTGGGGACAGTTTTTGTTTCCAAATGAGGAAACATGTCATTCTCTAAGTACCAATTTCTAAGTCACTTTATCATTTTCGTTTATGTTTTTTTACCTTCATAATAATTATGAAAAGTTTTGTGTTTTTTCACTTACTATCAATATTATTTTGACATATTTAGTTATTATCCTGTTATTTACATGTGTGGCAGTTATTTTTGCAAAAAAGTAATTAGCTATTTAAAAATTTAGAAGACCTCGTTTATATTGGTTGAAATTCAAATATAGATGAGTTTGACCATTAAACATATCTGAATATGACAGTTTATTTACTGGGACATCTTAATTCAACCCTCGACATGCAGGGGCGTGTCTATGTGAGCCCCCACGCCCCACATACCTAAATGAGAAACTCCTCTCACCCGCTTCCTCCTCTTGTGTGCCCATTTTTTTTTTAAATAAATCTTCTGCCCATTTAACAAACCAAGGAAGTCCTTCCTATACCTACACAACTAAACACAAGCCCATTTGTTACTTCTTCCTATATCAACCCTTTATCTCACTTGGAAGCCATCATTTCACAAACCCAAAACAATATTTGTCTTTGACTTAGTTAAAGTCTAACTCTTTGGACCAAGTTTTTGTTAAGCCCGTAACAAAAAAGAGAGTAGACGACGAACAATTTTGAAGGAAACTCTTTGTCAGCAATATGAACAATGACCCAATGAATGGAGAGAGATATTGTCGAATTAAAGACAGAGATCGCCAGATTAAGGGAAAGAGTGAGTGAAGGACAAAAAGCGAGTAGAGAGAGATAAAGATATACGAATGAGTTGATTATAAATAAGTAGATTTATAATTTCTTGTGTGTCTATATAACATCCCATTTCATTGTTTTTTTTTATGAGAGAACATTGCATTAAAGAAAAACGAGAGTACAAAATACAAACCAAACAACTAAAGTAGAACCGAAACAAAAGAAGGTACAGAATTCCACACTTTTCGATCCTCATTTCTTCTTCCCCATTTCGCAATCGCATCAGCTGGAGCATTGCAATCTCTAGGTACACAGGTGAACATGATTCCTTCGAAATTGTCTATAAGGGATCTAATTTGTTGAATAATCTTTAAGGATTGCCAGTGTAGTCCTACATTTTGACCATTGATGAAATTGACAAGAGCTTGATTATCACTTTCTATATGAGCGTGAGTAATGTTCAATTGTAATGCCCATTGTATACTAGAAAGGATAGCCAATCCTTCACACTCTTCCGCGTTTTGGCATCGCACCGAGTTTGCTGCTGCTATAATGAATTTCGACTCTTCATCACTGATAATACATCCTATTCCGGCCGGATCTGTAGCTTTGGTAAAAGAGGCGTCAACGTTCAACTTTAAATATGGTGTCGATGGAGGTCTCCATATTTGTTTCTTAGTGGATTTCCTGCATTTGTTAGTGATAACCGTCTCAAATTTGAGAGGAGTGATAGACACATTATTAATTCTGTCTATTATTTGTCGAGGATTTTGTTTGTTCGTGTTAAAACAGTTTTCACATCGAGCTTTCCATATGAACCAAAGTATCTTGGCGTATTGATTGGTAATATCCTCATTTAGTGTTTTCCATTGTTTGATCCATTGATTAGTCGAGCTAATCTGATCTGTTCTCACTTGATAATGGAACCATATTGCTTTAGCAAACGTGCAGTGAAGCATCACATGGTTTAAAGTTTCGTTTTCATCACAGTTAATACAAGAGAATTGGTCTCCAATGAACTTGCCAATTTTAGATTTGACAGGTAAGCTATTGGTACAGCATTTTCATAGGAGTAGTTTCACGCGTGGGATAGTATTCAAATTCCAGATAAATAACCAGTCGGAGTTATCCTGCATAACGTTCGTGCTTTCTGTTCTTAAATAGTAATACATTGATTTTATGGAGAAATTACCTGATTTAGTTAATGTCCATATCGGTTTATCTTCTTGATTACTTTGAAGGTTGATGCTCAGGATAGAACTGCATATCTCATCATTAAAACATTGCTGTAAAATCTGAAAATTCCAAGTATTATTAGTAATAAGTTGTGAGACCCATTTAAAGTTAGACCCCGTTTGGTTAGTTATTGGAGGGGGTGGTTCGGGATCCAAAAATCCTGCCAAATGTTAATGTTAGTCCCTGTATTAATGTCCCAGAAAATAAGACCTTCCATATGAGAATATTGCTTAATAATAGATTCCCAAGGCCAAGAATGAGTGGCTTTGGGGGGAGTGGGCTTATGTGATTCGGGGAAGTACTTGCTTTTGAGCACGCGAACCCATATATCATTAGGGTTATTGATAATACGCCAGATTATCTTGCTGAGAAAGACTGATTATCAAGAAGAGGGAGACGTAACCCCAGACCACCCAGTTTCTTAGGCTTGCAAATAGTATACCAGTTGATAGTATGGAAAGTTTTGAATTTTCCCCACCAGAAAGTCCTTTGGAGGGACTCAATGCTGTTACATATGCCTTTAGGGATGGCAAAGCACTGCATTTGGTATAGGGGAACGACCGCTGCGATAGTTGAAATGACTACCGAGCGACCAGCTTGAGAGAGAAGATTGGATTGCCATTTGACGAGTTTGTTTTTAATTTGGGTGAGAAGGGGTTGAAAGATAGATATTTTGTTTTTTCCAATGAACAGATTAGTGCCGAGGTATTTGTCGCCAGCCGAGGATTGATGAACCTTAAGTTCACGAATAATCATACGCTTGAATTTCGGATGCGAGTTTTTAGAGAAGAAGATGTTGGATTTAGAATAGTTTATCATCTGACCCGACGCATCACTGAATTCTTTAAGAATCATCTTGAGATTGTGGATGTTGTCAAGAGAATTTTGACCAAAAATAATACAGTCATCTGCAAAGAGTAGATGATTGATAGTGAGATCCGAATTAGAGATCGGGAAGCCGATGAAGGGGGTGTGGCTGTTTTGTCTATCAAGGAGACGGCTAAGGCCTTCCATGGCAATAGCGAAAAGGAAAAGCGAAAGCGGGTCGCCCTGACGAATCCCCCTGCTAACATCAAAAGTGCTCCCGGGACGCCCATTGATCAGGACAGCCATGGAGCTAGAGTTGAGACAAGTACTGACAAGCTTAATCCAGCTAGGAGAGAAACCCATCAGGAGCATAATTTGCTCCAGATAATTCCATTAGATCCGATCAAAAGCTTTGGACATATCAAGTTTAAGACCGAAATAGCTTTTCGCTCCTTTGATTTTCTTGAAGGAATGAATTAGCTCTTGGCTAATCAAGATGTTGTCTGTGATTTGCCTTCCCGGAACATAAGCAGCTTGGAAGGGGGATATGATATCAGCCAGAGTTGGCTTGAGCCTAATGGCAAGGATTTTGGTGATGATTTTGTAGGTCGTGTTGAGAAGACTAATCGGTCTATAGTCAGCCGGGGTTTGGGGAGTTTTAGTTTTAGGGATTAGGCAGATGTGAGTGTGATTAGACATCGTAGGGAGAGTGGCCTCTCGAAATAAGATAGAAACCATATGGTGGAGATCCTCCTTGACTGTTTCCCAGTTGGCTTGATAGAATAGAGGAGGATATCCATCCGGCCCAGGAGCAGCACCAGGTTTCGAAGAGAAAGTGGCCTTACAGATTTCATCTAATTCCGGGATGGCAATAAGAGCGTCATTATGGAATTGAGATATCTGCGGGTTGAAACACTCAATGAGATTGCTAGAAAGGGTGGAGTGATAGGCCTAAAATAGGTCTATTCCCGCAAGTATACGGGGTTAAGTTATAGTACTTCTAATAAGTCGAGTTTCGTTCCAAAGGACAAGCTATTTTATCTAAATCTCGAATTAAACCCCCTTTCAAACTTTTGATTTGATTTGGAAACTACTATGAAAAAAAAGAGCAATACTAATACACTAATGAGAATGAAATCAAGATGAGAAGAAGAATCTAGGGTTTTCGATTTCACCACATAAATGGACTACTTAAAACATGCATTAATTAACAAATCCCTTTTCTCATGTATAACTCAAAATCTAACATAATAAACTATTTAGATTTCGGAATATATTCTTTAATAACACAATTCAAAATCAAGAATGTATGACTGACTACCATATAAAACTAATTTTTTACACTATCATTCAAGATCTAAAAGGCATATCTCATCTAATAAATCAATAAAAGCATGAAATATCTAATTATAATACATGAATGATAACAAGGTTATAGAATCAACATGAAATGACAATCAATAGGCATTGAAGCTCAAAATAAGGATTCATTGATTTATAACATATCTCAAAATAAGCCCAAATATGGGTTTCCTCTACACCCTAGATACAAAATTTAGCTACTCATGGAATCTAAAATAATATTCATTGAATTCATAAAATAAATGGAATTACAAAAGATTAATGGAAAGAAATCACCAAGAATGTTCACAATCCATATTCCCATGTATCTCCATTTTGATGTCCAATTTAAGCTCCAAGTATCTCAAGAATATTGCTCAAAACTCCAAATAATAGCTTATTAGAAGATAAAAGAAGAGAAATTTAGAAGAGAGATAGAAGAAGAAGAGATTTTAGAGAAGAAGGTATGGAGAAATTAGAAGGTTAGAAGAAGAAATTAGAAGAAGAAAGTAAATCTAGAGAAAAGATGAAGATGGTAGAGAAAAGAATGGTGGCTAGGGTTTTTAGTTGAGAAGAGGTAGAGAGAAAAGGAGGCTAAGAGAGGCTAAGAGGGGAAAAGAAGGGTTAGGGTTTTACAACTACAAGAAGGAGGAAAGAGGGGCTAAGAAAAGAGAAAGAGGGTAAGAGAGGATTGAGAGGGTTTGCAAGTCTAGCCTTTAATGGAGGAGCAAGAGATTTATTTATAGAGTTGGGTTAGGGTTTTGATTGGGTCAAATGGTAAATAGTAGGAGAAAAGAGGGTCATTTTTGGAGTTTTAGGGATTAAAGTGCAAAACCCTAAGGCATAACCAATTGTAGTTGGCGGCTAGGGTTTAAAGTTGGGAATTCGGTTTGATTTGGTGCGGCCGGATGTAAGATAATAGAGTGAATCGAAGCAGTAGCCGTCGGATCTCACGCGCACGGATCTGGAGTGACGATACAGGGCCACGTGTCCCGGACCACGGAGTTTAAGCTGCTCCGGGTGCACGGAATAAATGATAAAGTGGCTGATGCACAAGAACCGTCAGATCTTGAAAACACGGAAGGTTACGGTCAAGATTAAATGGCGGGATTGGGGCTATGGGAGCTAAGTGACTTCGGTTGCACGGGATCATAAGAAATGGAAAATCATCCGGAGTCGTCGGATCTGGGACACGAAGGGTAACGGCTGAGATTATAACGTGAGAAGGGGGCTACCGAAGAAAGCCGCAACGCGCTACACAGGATCCGACCTATTCGATGCTCAGCAGAAACACGGGAACTGGATGCGACGGCCTTCCGATCTCGACACGTGTCCTTAGGCATACCGCGGGCCAGAAACTTGCCCGACATTGTACCGAATGTTGACCAAATGTTGACCTGACTCTGACTTTGCATTTTTCACTCATCCGGACTCCGAATTGACTTCCGTTTTCTCCTACGGACTCGTCTCGACCTCTACTTTTCAACCACGCACTGACCTTGGCCAAATTACCAGAATTTCCTTGACTCAAAATGACCAAAGTACCCTTCATGCATCTTTTCCTCGTTTTTAACCGTTTTTCACGTCTAACTCCGCAAAAGACATCTAATCAAGAAAACCAATCATTTTATTATAATAAAGACTCGAAACCGACTAACTTGGCTAAATTAAACGACTCAGATGGGGCATTTTCATGACCCATCATGGAGCCAACTGAAGCCGAAATATTCTAGAGGTGAGAAACAAAAACATTGGCTATCTCAGCTTCATCATTAGTCCACGAGTTGTCAGCCAACTTAATGGAATGGATTTGATTTTTACGATTTCTCGTGGTGGCTTTTGCATGGAAGGATTGAGTGTTACGATCACTTAAGTTGATGTTGGCTACTCTCGATTTTTCTTTCCACAGGTTTTCTTGTTGAAGTAGAAGAGTCTCAATCTGAGTGAAAGTCTCTTTGAACTGGTCAACATTTTTAATGAATTGGAGTTGCTGGGTGAGGCTCTTAATGTTATTGTCAATGTGTCCAAAGACCTCTTTATTCCACTTAGAGAGTTTGATAGCCAGGGAGTTAAGTTTGGTTTGGATCTGGGTGGGGATAGAGCTCCAGTTAGTTTTTATGAATTGAGCACAATTTGGATGGGCCATCCATGTAGGAATGAATTTAAAAGGTTTACGCCCAAGAGTGGAGTTAGGTTTAGTGGAGAGAAAGATGGGGTTGTGATCAGAGCCTAAAGTAGGAAGATGTGTGAGCTTGGAGTGGGGATAAGTGGTAAGCCAGGTATAATTCACTAAGGCGCGATCTAGTCTCTCTTGGATGAGGTTACCACTAAATTGTTTGTTAGACCAGGTGAAAGGGTAGCCCACATATCCAATATCCTGGAGACCCATGTCATTAATAATATGTTTATTAAGGTCAATAGAACTCTGCGACACTTCTTTGCCTCCTAGTTTTTCAGACTAGTCAAAAATGCAGTTTAAGTCTCCTATGACCGGCCAGGGGATGTGGGGGTCAGGGGCTTGCTGCGCCAATATCTCCCAAGGTTTAGTTTTATCCCTACTGTACGGGCTTCCATATATTAAAGATGTTTTCCTTGGCTGAGTGAGTTCCCTGTACATGAATCATATTGTTGTTAGAGTAGATAACGTTAATATCAAATTGGGGTGACCAATAAAGAGCTTGACCGCCGGCTTTATTGACCGGGTCTATAACATGCTTATCGTAGATGCTGGTAAGATTAAGAAGTTTGTCAAGATTAGTGTTGATACATTTGGTTTCAGATAGAAAAAGAAAATCAGGATTATGCTCTTTAATAAGCCTGCTAAAGTGTTTGCGATTAGCAAAGTTCCCGCACCCACGGACATTCCAAGCTAAGAAAGAGGGCTCCATCCACAGAACGAGGAGAGGACGATCAACTAACAAAAACGGCAGCCCCAAAATAACCCACCACTTCCGGGGTCAGCCTAAACCTTAGTAATCTAATGGCCCCTGAGTGGAAAAAACCACAAAACCAAGAAAAACCAGAGGCCCAGCCCACCGAAGAAGAAAGCAAAGCACCACAGGGGCGCCCTAAGATCCGACCACCTATAAGCACCTACCACTGCGTCTAACTAACCACCTCAACACTAAGAATGCCAAACCCGACCAAACCCGAAACTATAGCCACCACAAGAGGCCTAGCCAGGCCCAAAAAAGCCTAACACGAAAGAAGGTTTATCGACAAACCACTCAGAGCTACCTACCCTCCCAAGGTCCAAGAGCCCAGAAAATCCAACTGCAGCTAAGAGGATAAGGCAAAGAAAAGGCAGTCTCAAACCGACAACCTTAAACCTAAAGAAGTTTAAAGACAGACCACTGAAGCTAGCGACCCCACCAAGGTCCAAAAGGGCCAAACAGGGCCGACCACAAATATATGAGGAATAGATCACTAAAATCAGCCTCTATCAGGTCACCCTCCTACCTACCGAACACTCCTCGAGACCCTAATCAGCTAAAGAAAACCAGATAAACTACAAGCAAAAAACCAGAGGTAGATGTCTAACAGAGGTAATATTATTAAAAAGACAGAAAGTACACAACCTAAATTAAGAACTGAACAAAAGCAAATAAAGGAACTAGAAAACAAATAAAGGAGGTAGAAGAAAGAGACAGTAAACAAAAGAAAAAAACCAACTAAGTCTGTTAATTATCTCGAACAAGCTTCTACAAATATGATGAGAAAGATAGGTGACTATATCCACCTATTTCCATCAAGCTCGATGAAAGTCAAAAGGTCCATCATAGGACAAAAGCAACCAGAGATACCTGGCAGACTAACCACTAACAACTAGAACCAAAAGAGCCCAAGGACCAAGTCACTACCCTGGGTTAACCATAGCTAGACAAAGCATACCACAAAACCAAGAAACAGCAAAAAAAGATACAACTAAGAAGATAAAATATAAGATAAGAACAGGAAAGAAAAGAGGACACCAAGAGTAACTACTGAGAGGACGAAACTGAAGTGTCCGATGACATCATTGAAAGAGAGAAAAAGAAGGAGAGAAGACAGAAAAAACAAAATCAAAACTAACAACAGTTAAGTAATACCGGCGGAGGGGAAAAGGAAGGGTTGTGAAATACCTTTACGTGGTGATAATGGCAGAGAAGATGTCTCGGTTTTAACGTTTAGCCCCCTTAAACTGCTCCTCGAGTTGATGTTCCCCCAATCCCTATGGTTCTTGACTTGGAAAGCGAGATTCGCGTGCTCTATAATGCTAATTGTTGTCTGCTGTTGTAAATGCTTGAGATGATTTAATTGAGGTTGCTTAATTAGGCTTTGATTTGCTGAGATATGGAGATTTCATGTTTGAATTTGGTGACAACTAGGGTTGTGAATTTGGGGATCTAGAGGTGGCGTATTGAAAATCTGATTGCGTGATTATGTAGGTGAGATGATAGTAATTAGGTGGGAGTAATTGCATGTAATGAATGGGATAGCTAGGAGGATGGTTAAGATGAAAGTTGGTGTTGGTATTAGGTTTGGCTGTGGAAAGGAGAAGGAAGGAGACGAGCTTCAGATGACGTCAGCCTGGTCTCTCTCTCCACATCCCATTTCATTGTTAACCCTAACCTTCCTACTATAACTTTTTTTGTATACAAATTTTTTATTTATAGTCACTAAAACGTGTCCCCACGACTAAAATTTTCTGGCTTCGCCACTAAGACATGTCCCTTTGTGTAGGAGAAGATTTTGAGTTTCTAAAATTCAGAGTTTCTAGAATTGGAGATTATTGAGACGTAAAGTCAAAATCTTTTACTATAAAAGATCAGCCCCAACCCTAATAAAAATAAATCATGAAACAAAGAAAAGCTTCATCCTTGTTCGGTTCTCTGTACACTCATCAGTTCTTCCGATGTCGGTTTTTGGTAACATGAAGAATGGTTTGAATGAACAATTATATTTCTACAATAAGAACTATAATTATGGACCACTACTCTACTACCAGAAGTCTCTGGTTACAAAGTGGAGCATAGAGAATGAAACTAGTCGTCGAAAATCCTTTTGGAAGTCTCCTTTTGTTGATTCTGCACGTGCAGAATGGTCAGTTATAGTCTGTGATGATGATGATGATGATGAGAAAATAAAGCTGAGTAAAAATCATCATTATGCTTACTCATCATTAAATTTGAAATTTGGGGATTGTTTGTTGTTGAATTCAATTTCTTCTGAGACAATTCAATTACCTACCCTTTTACCTTGGATTCAAAAATTCCAACCCAATCGACGACATGGTATCCATCTCCATCGCTGTATTTTGACTTCCCCTCCTTCTGCTGCTTCAGGTTCCATGGTTTTTTTATTCCTTTGTGATGCTGATATTGATGATGATTATAATGATGACAAAACTAGTGGTAATAGTTTCAATTCTTATTACTTACTTCTATTTTGTCGACCTGGAGACAAACATTGGAGAACACATGAGGACTTTCCTGCAAAAAAAGGTACTATTAGAACCCTAATTTGTTTTAATAATAACAAGTTATATGTAATTTGTTATGATGATCTTATTGTAGAGGTTGGAAATTTCAATGATGATAGTGAAAGTGAAACCCTACTAGGAGTCAGTCAGAGTTTGTGTGGTTGTTGCAAAATCCCTTATGAAACTGGAACTAGGAGTCAGTCAGAGTTTGTAAAATCTAATGATCAGTTGTTTAGGGTTACAAGACGTTATTATCCTGGATCCTTTTACAATGAAATACTCCAAGTGCTTGTCTTTAAGATGGATTTCTCTACAATGACTTGGGAGGAGGTTAAGAGTTTGGGTGATCATGTTCTCTTTATTAGTGGAAACAACATCACAATGTCTTACTCAGCCGTCGAATTAGGACTTACAAAGGGTTGTGTCTTTTACACAATGCCTCTATATGATAGTAATAAGACTTTGTTCAAATTTGACCCGGAAGATAATAGTATTACGGTGTCTTCGCCTCGTCTGAATCTACCACCAACGCCGTGTTTATCCCCAGATTGGTTGGTAACTACTAGTACACTCACAAATATTGGGATAATAAGGAGAAGAATAACAACAAATGGACGAGGAAACAACAAAGAGAGAAATACTAAGAATTTCGTTGTTACAACGGGAGGAGAAAATAAGATGAACGGGAAATGCAACGGAAATGAGAGTAAACTTCTAGAGAAAAATCAAGGTGGATTAGAAGGATTGATAAATTATGAATTTCTTTGTGAGGACTTGTTCATGTCGTTAGCTAGTTTTCTTCATCCATTGGACTATATACATTTTCGTGCAATTTGTAAAGCAAATCGATCTGCAATGCCTGCACGTAACTGGAGGATATCTTCTAAGGCAACCAGTTATTTAACCCCATGGCTAGTTTTTTGTAAAGAAGACAAGGCTGTCTACAATTTCATAAACCCGATGCATAATAACGAGAACTATATTATCAACCTCTCTGATTCGCTTGTATTAGGTGCTAACCATTCTGAATTGCTAGTGGGTGCTAAAATCCGATTTTCAAAAGGCGGATGGTTACTGATGTCCCATGGATGGGAATCCATATTCTTCTTCAATCCCTTCACGAAAAAGATAATTCATTATATAACCCTATCACTAGCTCGTTTTAAGTATTATTCCTTCTCATGTACACCAACTTCTCCAGATTGTTTAGTTTTTGAAATCAATTATGATTGGAATAATAGTGTTTCAATCGCACTTGTGAGAAAGGGAGAGCGTATTTCTTCTAATCTTTACGAAAATACCAAACTACCTAACGGAAAGTATATGGAATTTAAGCCTTGCCGGAGCAATTCAATTTTCTTCCGTGAAGCGGTCTATTGCTTGGATCGAAGTGGAACTTTAGGAGTTTTTGATTTCAAACACGTATTCAACTGGAATGTTCTTGCAACACCTAGCGCTCCATGTTCTTCATTCACTCAGTGTTTCTTGGCGGAATGTGACGAAGAGCTTCTATCAATATTTATAGGGAAAGTCGGGCAATGGGTTCGGATATTTAGACTAGATCACAATAACAATTGGGTTAAAGTTGAAGATTTGGGAGGTTATATGTTGTTCATCAGCAATACCAGTTGTCTATCTGCCGTTGCACCGGTTAGTAGTGGCATGGAGAACAAAGTCTACTTCTCTAGACTCCACGAGGAAAGTATTTTATATTATTCTCTTAATACAAATAGATATCATGTTGTGGGAAGCCACCATTCGCTCGAAAACTTTTACGGCACAAAAGAGCTGCTAAATTGTGGTTGGATTGAACCTAACTGGTCACCCAACACAGATGAAGAGCTAATTTGGCATCACCGTAATTTAAATCTCAAGAGGTGATTGTGGTAGTCGAGGTGGTAGGTGGGTTTGAGTAAATTATATGAAGATGTCTATTTATGTAGTTTGCTTTAATATAACATACTAACACCATCTTGTTTCATTGTTGTTCTTTTATGTCATGGTCAATTTTTATTACTATTGAATGTGATTACAATTAGTACAAGAAATTGATTGTGTTTATTTCAGTTTTTACGTCATACTAACGCCTAGATGCATAAAAGACAGCTCCAAGGCAGCTTCGAGTGGCCACCTCCCTTTAATTTGCCAAGACACATTTTGAATTTTGCTGTGCAAATTTGATACTAAAGCTATGAACACCGAGTGTAAAGGATTTTCATGGAAAGAATGAAATGTTTGCGGACTAACTTTGTTAGTGAGAAGGAATAACATGGAAAATGGTATGATAAATTCGAGTTAGATCATCAACAACCCTTGCACACAGCAGTTTACACTCAATACTAACGGCGGGACAATTTTGACGTGTGGAAAAAGAATAGGACTACAAGAACAATGATCGGCTAATGTGATAACTAAACTTTGTCCTAAATTTGTTAATTAACACTATTAACAAACTAATGAAAAGAACCATTTATGTAGAATTGCTTGCATTCCTATGGGATTGGAATATGTATGTTCAGCTTTTTTTTAGTCCATTAAGCTAAACCACCAACCTGACAACATAAGACTCACTACTTTCATTTAACTTCTCTTTTAACACATTGTGTCGAATTATCAAAATCTCAGAAAGAAAAAATAGTTCTATTAAAGACTTATTGGATTTTGAATGTGAAACTATCTTCCCTCTTAACGCCGATGGCGTGGAAACTCCTTACGGAATTTCCAAGGGAAAGTGCAGTAGCAAGTGTGAAGTCTTCTGAATAAATAGACAAGGTTCTCAGAAATAGAACCCTTTGACCTATACATTGGCGAAACGACCCGAGCTTGATTTCCTCCTCCAACGGCCCTTTTGCCTGATTCACCAAAAGCTCAAAAACAACACAAGTCCTAAACAACAGTAGCAATGAATGGTTATTACAATATCATATTTCAGTGGTACTAAAAAATATAGCACTAGCAGTAGACATTTCAACTACCCTATAATATTCAAGTTGTTTGACTTAACAAAGAGAGTCTCGAAAATTCGAAATTTAAAACGGTATCTAATTATTTTAGTTAACAGTGATCACTACATCAGGCGGAGTGTTAACAGTGATCATGTTTTCATAACGAAAAGCAACACCTTGAAAATATGGAACTAATCATTCTTTTTTTGTTTTATATGGAACGAAGAAACGATTTTTAGAATGCTTTCACTTACCAGTACAAGAAATAAGAATAGGTATTAGCTACTGAGCTGCAACAACTCCATGTGTCAAGCTACAAAAAACCATAATTAAAAAGCTAATAGGCCAAACTAAACCAGTGCCAAGATGGAGCGGAGGAGCGAATAAACCTAGGCGTATCTGCATTTACCAATGGAACAGAAATAGAATCTACTTACCTCATCTCTACGAAGCAGACCCAAGAAGTCCATGGTTTTGCTATATTTGTTTCTGACTATGGAAGAAGAGGAGCTTCCTTTATTTGCATTGAACCCCTCGATCTTCCCCAGATTTGAGTTTTCCATGGTCATATTTGAATCTCTAACGACATCCGAATTAGGAAGTCCTGGTAATCTTCTATTCTTACCCATCATTTGCAAACTATATGCCTTCGTTTTGTTGGGAATGTAAAGCTACTTAGTTTGAAGCTTGAGGTGGAATCAACAAGCTTGTGGTGTCAATTATCTATGTGAGGTGTCAACCAACATGAAACACCCATGGTGAGTGAGACACCTAACCTATGTGACAAGTCTCTTATCTTTTGAAGTGTCCATCTCTCAAGAGGACAACACAAGTTCATGAGACATCTCATGTGGTGAGTTGTCTACACAATGTTTCTCCTCCAACACTATAAAAGGAGATGGAGAAGTTTAACTCAAAATCATCCCATTCTCGTCCCATCCATTCCATCTTCATATACAAATCAAGAGAAGAGAAAGTGTGTTAGTATTAGAAAGAGGGTATAGTTTATTTTAAATACATGTCTTTCCTTTTGTAAAGAGAGAGTTTATAAAATATCTCCTAGAATAAGAGAGAGGTTGTTCATAAGTGTTATCTCCTTATTTAGAGAGAAGAGGTTGTAATTAATTTATCTCTAAGTGTAAATTTATCTACAAAGTTGCTCATCTTCGTGTTGTTTGGTATTCGGCTTTAGTTGCAATTGAGTGTCTAAGACTCACAACCTTTCTAACACGTTTTCCATATCTCAGATCTGGAATCTTTCTGGCAGATCATATCCTTTTCTAGAACTGCAGAATAAGTAGAGAAGTTCACATCGATTCTGCGAGTTGTTTACTGACTCTCTTCCTTGTGTAGGGGTACACTTTTCGTAACCAAATCAGAGAAGAGCACTGGATCTTTGATATTCGCACTAGTGAAATCCAATATTTTCTTCAGAAGCCAATAGCAATTTGTCACCATATGGCTACTGTCAAGGCAATTGGAGTCGCCATACACAGAAATACGTCCAGTACCCACTTTTACAAGTCCTAAAATAGAAGAGTCCTCCTACGTTGTTTGAAAGGCAACAACAAACAAAAGGTGAGCTTTCTTTCTTACATTGTAGACTACTTTTTCTGTTCCAGAAATACGTTGAAAAAACAACTAGAATAGTGAACACCATGAAACAAATTATTTCGTATTTTGGTGACGACAAGCTTATATATAAACTTGATAGATCCTAAATTCATATTTCAGATGAAAAGCAGCCTTACTGTATGGACTCGTGTCACATAGACCTTTATATACTAGTTGTTCTGACACATGTTTTCTAAGAATTATTAAGTAACTAACTGATAGTACTAATAATTGTTCTTAAAGAACCTACTTCAACAATTCGACACCATACATCAGACAGTTGGTTTATCTTAGTGTGATGAAGTTAGGAACATAGGTCTGTATGCAAATACGTTCAGGTGTCTAAGATCGATCCCTACCCGGAAGACTGTCATCCTAATGTTTTACTAAAAGATGTTAAGAAATGAGTTTCCACTTAAGTTCTATTTCCATCTTTTACTCGTAGGGTGCAAAGCTAGCAATGACTACGTAAATCCTTTGCCTGTGCAAAATAATTTGAACACTAGGAACCCTACATTCCTGTTAAAGTAATGCATGTTGACTGGTTTACATTTCACATCTATCAAGCGCTACCCCAACAGATTAACTGGAAAAAGTTGTATACCCACCTTCATCAAACCAGAAGAAGCACCACTCTCTGAGCTATCAAGGAATGGGAAGCTATGCAAATACCCACCCCCTGGAAACCTGACTATGCCTGTTCCAGACGCATAACGACTTTGTCCCCAAAAGCAATTCCGTATGGAGCAAGAAGATCATTTAGTGCAGGAACATTTGAACCTCCAGTAATCCGTGTCCACCAGCTTCGAGTGTTAGCGTCAAAAAAATCTCATTTTCACCATTGTGTCCACATTATACCACTCAGCAAACACAGCCAACCCTAGTCCAGTATTAACAATGTCGTCCCTTAGTTTCTCAATCTCTTCTTCAAAATACTCATCCTCAAGATCCACCAAGAGAAGTGTTCCATACTGACAAGCATCAAAACATGTGAATGGTGAACCAAGATTTTCAACATAGTATCCGGCGTCTCTCAGCATATTGAACATAATGTGTGTAAGAGGCAGTTTCTAAAAATTGAAGAGGAGGTTTAAGAGGCAGCAATAGGCAGTTTCCAAATTGGGATGGTTTCCAATTTTTTGGCTCAATAGGCAGTTTCCAATTTTTTGGCTTATAATATATATAAATAGGGGTTGAGTGCTTTGTAATCAACACACCAACACAAGCAACAACAACTCTTCTTTAGAGAGCTAGAGAGAGAGAGCAAGAGTGAGAGAAATTTTTCATAGTTTTTGAGCGGTGTTAAATTTCTCGGTCGTCGAAGATTTAGTATAGAAGGTTATTACTATACGGTACCATCTTGGGACGAACTTGCGGATTGTGTTAGTCGTCTTCATCTATCCTTCAATAAAGATTTCTTGTTTGCCCGAGGACGTAGGCTTTAAAGCCGAACCTCGTTAAATTCTGTTCGCATATTTGATTTTGACTTAGCTTTTCGATTAATCTTCATAATCGGATCAATTTCTAGGATAGGTTCGATAGCTTCCGCGACCTTTCAGTTATAACAATTGGTACCAGAGCCTTGTTGAGATTGAACGAAGAGAAGATGGGATCGAGAAGCGGTACGGTCAAAGCAGGGAAATATGAGATAGAGAAGTTCAATGGGAAAAACGATTTTTCTTATTGGCGGATGCAGATGAAGAATCTGTTAATCTCGCAGAAATTACACAAGACGTTGACGGGAAAGAAACCAGGAGATATGTCAGATGAGGATTGGGAGGAGTTAGATCTCGAAGCACGGGCTACCATTATGTTGTGTCTTGAGAGGGACGTGGCGTTCCTAGTAGACGGAGAAACAACGGCGGCGGGTGTGTGGTTAAAGCTAGAAAGCAGTTTCATGACGAAAACTTTAACGAATCGGGTCTACTTAAAATCCAAATTATTCACATGTAGAATGGAAGAGGGTTCTTCTATTCAGGAATATGTGAATAGGTTTGACATGATTATCTCAGATTTGAAGGATATTGATGTTAAGGTTGAGGATGAGGACCAAGCCCTCATATTGTTATTTTCATTGCCTAAATCCTATGAGAACCTTGTTCAAACTTTGATGCTTGTTGGTGATAGTCTAAGCATGGAAGAGACGAGAAATTCGCTATTAGCGGATGACCTTCGTAAGGTTGCTACTAGCAGTATGGCGTCGGGTGGAGTAGACAAGGAACAAGCACAAGGGTTGTTTGTAACGAGGGGGAAGAGTAATGAAAGGGGAAAGGGAAAGGGCGGGAAATCTATATCCAAATCTAGAGGCTCTTTCAAGAAAACGTGCTTTAGTTGTGGTGAGTTTGGCCACTTTAAAGCGGCTTGTCCAAAGAGAAAGTTGAAGCAAAAGAACGAAGACTACAAAGGGAAACAAGAGATGCAAGAGGCGGGATATGTGTCAGAAGAGGCGGACGAATGTTTCTCGGTGACAGAGGTGTCTGAGAAAATCTTCGATAAGTGGATGCTTGATTCAGGGGAGTCACACCATATGTGTCCAAATAGGGAGTTGTTTACTACCTATAGGAGTATAGATGGTGGTACAGTTATACTGGGTGATGATAGTATATGTAAAACTGTGGGACTCGGAACAATACGGATCAAGATGCACGATGGAGTGGTGAGAACATTGACGGACGTAAGACACATACCCGATTTGCGGAAAAATCTAATTTCCCTTGGTGTGTTGGAGCGGAACGGCTGTAAGATAATTATAGAGAATGGCTCCATAAAAGTCGTTAAGGGTTCTTTGGTGGTAATGAGAGGTACTCGTTACGGTAATTTATACAAACTTTTGGGGACAACAATTACGGGAGATGTAGCAGTAGGAATCAGTGGAAGGGATCCAACGGCTAGTACGAGGCTTTGGCATATGCGCCTTGGGCATATGTCAGAAAAGGGTCTATCTTTGATGTGCGGGAAAGACTTGTTGAAGGACATGAAGAAGCCTTGCATGGAGTTTTGTGAGCATTGTGTGTTCGGGAAGGCACACAGGGTGACGTTCTCTACAAGCAAGCACAGGAGCAAAGAGGTGTTAGACTACGTACACACCGATGTCTGGGGACCGGCAAAGTTACCTTCCAAGGGTGGTTCCAGGTATTTTGTTACATTCGTTGATGATCATTCGAGATTTGTCTGGCTTTATTTTCTGAAGCATAAGAATGAGGTATTCAACACATTCCTAGTGTGGAAAGCAATGGTTGAGAACAAAACTGGTCGAAAGCTGAAGACGTTAAGGTCGGATAATGGGACCGAGTACACGGATGGGGCATTCAAGGAGTTTTGTAATCAGGAAGGCATTGTGAGGCACTGGATAGTAGTAAACACACCTCAGCAGAATGGAGTCGCAGAGAGATTGAACCGTACACTACTTGAGAAGGCTAGATGTATGCGCTCCAATTCGGGATTAGGCGTAGAATGGTGGGCAGAATCTGTTGCTACAGCTTGTTATATTGTGAACAGGTCTCCACATTCTTCTTTAGATAGCGGCATACCTTACGAGGTATGGTCAGGTGAACATGCAGATTACGGGAGACTTAGGGTTTTCGGTTGTACGGCCTATTACCATGTTAAAGGTAACAAACTTGACAATAGAGCAAAGAAGGCAATTTTCTTAGGATATGCTACAGGAGTCAAGGGTTATCGGCTATGGTGTACGGAAGACAAGAAGTTTGTAATCAGCAGAGATGTGGTGTTTGATGAGTCATCTATTGTAGCTATGGCGAAAGCTGCGGTGCCTAGTTGTGGTGATGTTGGGTCTACTAAAGCTCAAGTAGTGGAAGTAGAAGCCGAAGACCAACGGGTTTCTAGGAATCATGATCAGGTGGAGTATCAGGATAATACTCAGGATGAGGAAATTGATGAACCCGATCATGAGGAGGTTCAAGGGAAAGGTACACAAGTTTTACAACAACAACAGCAGGATGTTTCGGTACACACTAGGCCGAAACGGTTATATAAGCCGGTACAGAGGTTAGGGTCAGACAAAACTCTTAGGCATTATGGGCAGGCAAATCTTGTTGAATATGCACTCTCGGTGGAAGACGACGAGCCGGTCACCTTCAAACAAGCTATTACCGCGGAGGATAGAGAGAGTTGGTTGGTTGCTATGCAAGAAGAGATGGAGTCTCTTCACAAGAACAAGACATGGGAGGTTGTCCCATTGCCCGAAGGTAAGTCTGTTATTGGTTGTAAATGGGTGTACAAGAAGAAAGAGGATTCTTCCGAGATCAAGGGTACAAGGTATAAGGCAAGACTAGTGGCCAAGGGTTATGCACAGAAAGAAGGGGTCGACTACAATGAGATTTTCTCACCAGTCGTGAAACATACTTCTATTCGAGTGCTATTGAGTATTGTTGCTCACAGTGATCTTGAGCTGGAACAACTCGATGTTAAAACCGCCTTCTTGCACGGTGATTTGGAAGAAGAAATTTATATGGCTCAACCTGAGGGATACAAGGTTGAGGGCAAAGAAAATCAAGTATGTCGTTTGAGGAAATCTCTTTACGGATTGAAACAATCCCCTCGCCAATGGTACAAACGATTTGATTTTTTCATGCTAAAGCATGGTTTTCGCAGAAGTGACTATGATTGTTGTGTATACATCAAGAAGCTTCGCGAAGGTGACTTTATTTATCTCCTTTTGTATGTGGATGACATGCTTATTGCTTCTCGAAGCATGGTGGAGATAAATAAGTTGAAATCTCAACTCAGTCAAGAGTTTGAGATGAAAGACATGGGCGCTGCAAAGAAGATACTGGGAATGGAGATTAAGAGAGAGCGGTCAAGTAAGAAACTGTACTTGAATCAGAAAAATTACGTCGAACGAGTAGTCTCTCGATTCGGGATGCAGAATGCGAAGGCGGTTTCAACACCTTTGGCACCACACTTCAGGCTCTCGGGAAAACAATCTCCCACTACTACGGTGGAGAAGGATCATATGGATCGTGTACTGTATGCTAGTGCAGTTGGCAGTTTGATGTACGCTATGGTGTGTACTCGTCCGGATATTTCACAGGCGGTCAGTGTGGTTAGTAGGTTTATGGCAAACCCGGGGAAGACACATTGGGAAGCTGTGAAGTGGGTCTTGAGGTACTTGAAGGGTACTGTTGATACGGGTTTGTGCTTTGGTGGAGACACATGTCAGGTAAGCGGTTATGTTGACTCGGATTATGCTGGCGATCTAGATAGAAGACGATCTATTACTGGTTATGTATTTAGGGTACATGGTACTCCAGTTAGTTGGCGATCGATGTTACAATCTACAGTTGCGTTATCTACTACAGAGGCCGAGTATATGGCTATGGCCGAGGGTGTGAAGGAAGCATTGTGGTTGTGGGGTCTTCTGGATGACCTAGGGATTAAGCAGGAGTGCGTAGATGTATGGTGTGATAGTCAAAGTGCGATCCACTTGGCGAAGAATCAGATTCATCATGCTCGTACTAAGCATATCGATGTCAGGTATCACTTTGTACGAGATGTCATAGAGGAAGGTGATGTTTCTCTCATGAATTTACACACGGATGAGAATCCCGCGGACATGTTGACTAAAGTGGTGACATGTAGCAAGTTTCAGCATTGTCTGGAATTGCTACAAATCGGATCGTGTTAAGTTGCCCGAAAGGGCGTAATGGCGACAAGGTTTTCTTTATGTGAAGGGTTGGTAGAACTACGGTAGGCTTGATCCTGTAAAAGGGTACGTAGGCAGCCATGGTCATGTGGCGCAGTCGGATGAAGTCACAAAAGGAAGATATATCTTACAAGGAGTATCCTGGTGTTCGTCCAAAATTTGAAGTATATCAAATTGTGTACGAGGTGGAGAATTGTAAGAGGCAGTTTCTAAAAATTGAAGAGGAGGTTTAAGAGGCAGCAATAGGCAGTTTCCAAATTGGGATGGTTTCCAATTTTTTGGCTCAATAGGCAGTTTCCAATTTTTTGGCTTATAATATATATAAATAGGGGTTGAGTGCTTTGTAATCAACACACCAACACAAGCAACAACAACTCTTCTTTAGAGAGCTAGAGAGAGAGAGCAAGAGTGAGAGAAATTTTTCATAGTTTTTGAGCGGTGTTAAATTTCTCGGTCGTCGAAGATTTAGTATAGAAGGTTATTACTATACGGTACCATCTTGGGACGAACTTGCGGATTGTGTTAGTCGTCTTCATCTATCCTTCAATAAAGATTTCTTGTTTGCCCGAGGACGTAGGCTTTAAAGCCGAACCTCGTTAAATTCTGTTCGCATATTTGATTTTGACTTAGCTTTTCGATTAATCTTCATAATCGGATCAATTTCTAGGATAGGTTCGATAGCTTCCGCGACTTTTCAGTTATAACAATTGGTACCAGAGCCTTGTTGAGATTGAACGAAGAGAAGATGGGATCGAGAAGCGGTACGGTCAAAGCAGGGAAATATGAGATAGAGAAGTTCAATGGGAAAAACGATTTAGTTCTAACAATGTGGAAATTTGTATGTAGGTGATCCCCGTGCCAATCTAGTATATCATTACAACCATCCAACGAGTCTCTTGGGATATAACCGGGTGGATACTTGATATTGTGAAATTGATCCCAAAGAACCCGTTTTGCTCTTGGAGGAGTCGAGATAACTTTTAGCTTCAACTGAAGATTACATGTGCTAGTCCTTGGGCTTTTATCTCCTCTGGCTGCCGGACTAGTTACTGTAACTGTCACATTACCCTCAATCACACCTGAAAACTGGACACCTTCTTCTTTTATTTGCATATGGATAGCTAGATAACCGGTCCAAGGCCAGATGACTTCAGAGTATGTAAAGTGAATGCTGAGCAGATTGCCCACATCTGTTGACGGTTGCCATGTAGGTGGGGACGCAACATAGCCAATGACACCCATCCCATTTAGAATAGTGACATCGAAGATGACTGGCATTGCACCTGCATAGAGTGGCTGACGGCAAAAGGGCCAGGAGTAGGGGCAATCTGTGTAGTCGAGAACACTAGGAAAAACGCTTGCCCGAGGTTTGTAGCTTTTCAGAACTTCATATGACTCTAAGCTAACAGAAAAGGGGAGAGTTAGCAAGCTTGTGAGCAGAGAATTATGGAAAATGAAGAAATTAACATGATTAATTTGGAAAACTTACAGATCGAGTCTTCCTGCACCCTGCTCGTACATATTGGGACCAGACAGCTTAGCGGCCCCTTCAACCAGTGCCTGTTTCATACTAGCCGGATTTAAAATATCTTTTCGATTTCCTTCGGGCATGACACTGACAAGCAAACAGACCACACCTGCAACCACTGGACTAGCCACACTGGTACCTGAGAGACTTTTGCAACCTGTGCTGATCTTGGATCCCATGATTTCTCGTCCATATGCAACAATGTCTGGTTTCACACGACCATAGCTGCATTAGTAAAAGTTTACTGTAGTTAGAGATTAGCTCAACATGCTTGAATTAGACCAAAATCAGCATCAGACTAAATAAAAAGACAGATGAAATTAGACTATCACGTGACATAGGTACCTTCTTTTTCTTTCCTTTTTAGGAGGAAAGCCTACAAGTATGAATCCAATGCATATACAATTTCACGTAACTGGAGAATATCTTCTAAGGCGACCAGTAATTTACCCCCATGGCTAGTTTTTTGTAAAGAAGACAAGGCTATATACAATTTCATAAACCCAATGCATATATAATAACGAGAACTATATTATCAACCTCTCTGATTCGCTGGTATTAGGTATTAACCATTCTGAATTGCTAGTGGGTGCTAAAATTCGATTTTCAAAAGGCGGATGGTTACTGATGTCCCAAGGCTGGAAATCCATATTCTTCTTCAATCCCTTCACGAAAAAGATAATTCATTATATCACTGGCTCAATTTAAGTATTATTCTTTCTCATGTACACCAACTTCTCCAGATTGTTTAGTTTTTGCAATCAATTATGATTGGAACAATACTGTTTCAATCGAACTTGTGAGAAAGGGAGAGCGTATTTTTTCTAATCTTTACAAAAATACCAAGCTACCTAACGGAAAGTATATAGAATTTAAGCCTTGCCGAAACAATTCAATTTTCTTCCGTGAAGCGGTCTATTGCTTGGGCCGAAGTGGAACTTTAGGAGTTTTTTATTTCAAACATGTATACAATTGGAATGTTCTTGCAACACCTAGCGCTCCATGTTCTTCATTCAATCAGTGTTTCTTGGCAGAATGTGACGAAGAGCTTCTATCAGTATTTATAGGGAATGTCGGGCAATGGGTTCGGATATTTAGACTAGATCGCAATAACAATTGGGTTAAAGTTGAAAGTTTGGGAGGTTATATGTTGTTCATCAGCAATACCTGTTGTCTATATGCAGTTGCTCCGGTTAGTAGTGGCATGGAGAACAAAGTCTACTTCTCTAGACTCCACGAGGAAAGGATTTTATATTGTTCGCTTGATACAAATAGATATCATGTTGTCGGAAGTCACCGTTCTCTTGAAAAATTTTACGACACAAAGGAGCTGCTAAATTGTGGTTGGATTGAACCTAACTGGTCACCCAACACAGATGAAGAGCTTATTTGTCATCGTAATTAGTTGTACAACCACAAGGCATTATTGGGTGTTCTTCTATATCTAAAGAAGGTTGTTTTAATTTTTCTTTTTTCTTATGGTATTTTTAATTTAGATTTCATGAGGAGTTTGTAGTTGAGGTTGGTTTGAGTAAATTTTATGAAGGTGTCTATTTATGTAGTTTGCTTTAATATAACATACTAACACCATCTTGTTTCATTAATTTTCTTTTATGTCATGGTCAATTTTTATTACTATTGAATGTGATTACAATTAGTATAAGAAGTGAATTGTGGTATATGTATGTGATTATTACATTTTTTTGATAATTTGTTCGGTAAAGGCAAGCGCTGTCTTTTGGCGTACACCTAGATCCATAAACGGCTTACATTGATTTATTACAGGAGAGAAAGACGATACCAAAGACTCAAATGTTCAACAAACTAGAAATATAAATATGGTTATATTATATCCATTTCATCGATGTTTGTACATTTTTCTTTGTCAGTTGGTGGTGATAACTTTGGCGCTTCAGGTTCTAGCATGCAGGGGGGAACCTACGAGCCACATAGAATGTTTCATGATGCACAAGTGAAAATGTACTGCTTGAAGTATCAGCTCCAACAAGTGGACCAGAAAAGTGCAAAGCGTGCGCCTTATACAAGGGAACAAGTTCCTAATTGATAGAAAAGATTGGGGTTTTGGTAAGTTAATTTCTGATTTGTGATTTCATTACGGTTTTGTTAGTATGTTGCATTGACTATTGAGAATAACTCTTTAGAATTTTTTCTTTTGCTTTTCATTGTTATATTTTATGATCAATTATATAATTTTTTTAATTAAATCTTGGAGAGTTATAAGCAGATACCGATAGAAATTTACCCAGGTTATTCTTCATAGAATTTAGGACAGAAGTCCGCATAACATAAACGTAAATAATGTAAAACCTTAAGTTACTGAAAGTGAAAAGTTACAATGAGTAAAAAAAGACTAGAAATAAATTAATAATGGTCGAAGTGTTTCTCTAGAACAATATTATTTCGGAATAGATAAATTTTCTTTCTATCAGATGGACAGAAGGAACCATGTTGATCTTCAACTCCTTGACCCCTTCAATTTTCAATGTCCAAACACCAAATTGTGTATTTAGTTCTTTTCTTAGTTTTACCTATTTGAGTTTCTTGTTACGTAGTAGCATGGCATCCTTGCAAAGAGCACTACGGGATATTGCAGCTCCGCCAAGCATTCCGCCAACTTCAAGTCTTAATAACCCTTCTCCACACTGGATGGCTCCTCAAGATTCATCTTATGGATCTGCAGTGCCACCAGCATCCTATGCATCCACCTTACCACCAAGTAAGTCTCCCATAACTCTTTGTGTTCTACAACTTACTTTATGTTTCTAAGGATCATCCGAAATTATCAGGTCCTTACATGGTTCAACAAATTCCGAACAACATGTCAACTTTGGGGTATGTCTTTGTTTATGTATCAGTTTTGCACTTAATTTGGGCTTGGTCTAATGTTGTTTTAAGTATACCTAATCACATTTCGACTGTCACAGATATCAAGGTATCCGATACTCTGGCGCCAATGAAGGGATATTTGGCACCTCAAATAAAGGTCAGCAGATGACTGGAATATACTCAAAACCTGACAATCAAAACTCTTTTACTTCTCTTGGAGGAAACCCTTTAGGATAGCTGATACAGGTACAAAACATTGACCCTTCTTTATATTTATAATATTCAATTTATTTATGGTTAGTCAGCATCTTGTTTTTCAAACTGTTAATCTCTTGATCAAAATTAGAGTCCTTTTCTGCTGAAGCTTCAGAGCATCTCAATGCAAAACTCAATCTTAGAAACTCGGAGTGCCACATAGAATTTTCTGAGCTTTTCTTAAAAAATCATCTCCAATGCAAAACTCAACTAAGATCTCAAAGATGATGTGTCGAGAGTGGAATAGAGATATCTCAAGAGGACACTCTATTTTCAGAGTGTCCTCTTGAGATATCTCTAATTGTCTAACTCATCAATATTTAAATTTCAACCAATAGAAATCAAGTCTTCGTATATTTCCAAAATAACTAATTATTTTTTTACAAAAATAATCATGACACGTAAGTAAAATAAAAAAGTTTAGAGTGTTGCATTGGAGACATACAAGAATTGAGGATCTCTATTTTCGACACCTAAGAGTGAGAATCTCAATTGGAACTTGACAAATAGGACGAATAGAGATTTTTTTGAGTTTTGCATTGGAGATGCTCTCAGCAAGACCCGGATATGTTAAGAAAACAAGAGGCGGAAACAAAGTCTAAAGATGTGTGAAGTTCACGTTAGTTGAATGGCAACATTAAAGCTCTCCACAGGACATACCAATATCTGCTGAAAAATAAGTCCACAAAAACATTACAATGTTCATTGTCTTTATTTACATATTCATGGTGGTTCTTGTTGTCTCTCAACTATGTAACATATTTGATTTAGGGTTTTGGGTTCTTCTGTATGATCATTTATCCTCTAGCCGACACATTTCCAAACAAATCCCAATAGGTATGTGATTGTGAACATACGTTCTTGTTGGTAAAATACGGTAAAAATAATATTATTCTACTATGCAGCGGAAAAAGGATGTTTAGCATCTTCTATAAACATAAAGCAATCAAAAAGATAATATTAGATCGTACTTGAGAGTTCTGGATTGAATAATAAGAAATAGAACCAATCCGCAGCCTATTCGCAGCCTCTCTGATTTATGATTAATTTGTACTGCTGTAGTATTTTGGTTATAACTCCAAATGCTTTGAAACTTTCAGGGTCGACTAGAAATCGTATTCTGAACAACTTTGTCAGAAATAGCCCTAGGCCAATTCGGTTCCGAAGGTGCTCAAATTTGCACGTTTCTGTTACGAAGTAAAACTGCAGTTTTTCAAGTCCGAATTCTAGTAGGGTTTCTACTAGAAAATAATGCTTCCCCTCAGTTTCTTAACCTTAATGAACTCCTCCAATTATGATGGTAGACCTCAGTGAAGCAGTCAACCTGAAAGAGTATAAGCAGAAGAAGAAGAAACTGAAAGGAGATTCTAATCTGTTTTAGAGAATGAGAATGTGTGTTTTTAGAGAATGGAAATGGCGGTTTATATTGGCCAGGGGAGTACCCCTAGGTGTGCCGCCTCCCCCATGTGGGCCCACCTTCATTGCTTTCTCTAAACCCTAATCCTTATCTTCAGTTCTATATCTTCTTCTTTCTTGAAATACCCTTAATGTGCACCAATGGTTTAGAGCTTTAAGATTAGGATCCAAAGCCTATTATTGAACCGGCCAAGCGGGTCCATCAACCCACAGGACTTATCTACGTCCACCATAAAATATCGTCCTAACTCCCGTTTCAATAAAGAAAGCTAAAATACTTTGTTCCATCGGACATTAAGTACATTGAATGTTGAGCATCCGTGAATGTCTCTCCGTAATTGGTTTGTCACCACGGAGGATCATTTACATCTTGTTAGTCTTTTAGTAACCAACATATAAGTACTTAGATCTTAACTCGTGAAGAGACACATGTGTTCTCACGCCCCGGGGTTGATCACTTAAGTCAATGCTGCCTAAGGGGACACTCTCATAGACCATACTAGACTATAATAGCTCTGTCACCATTCACCTAGTGACAGTGTACTCATATCTGGAATCGATGTAATGAACTATACGTCTATGTGACCATTTACGACGTATTTCATTACGGTGATCCTGTTTGACTCACCTAAGTGTGCCAACAACGCATACTAGAGCCTCCCACTCTGATGGCTGAGATAAGCCACTCCTTTTGTATCGAAGTATGTGATGCTACAGTTTCTGTATCGACAATTCCCAGAGTCGATAAAACTGCGAACTGATTTATATCGATGTCCTATCAAGAAGTATTCCATCTCCCTCGTATCAATCCTAGATACCGATGAATACTATGGACTTCGATAATGGATACATATAACCTGCAAACAATATGTGAAACATACAAATGCAAATACTAAATGCTCACAAGTCTCATGAATATGTATAAGTTGATATTAAATTTCAGAATTCTAAATGTCTTATCACAAATTTGCTTTCAGTTCTCTCTCTACATCCTCCATGTCGACATACCCCTCCGCGGGAACCTGGTCGGGCACGGTTTAATAGTTTGTTCTCACTTTTCTGTCCAGGTTGTTGATTGAAGTTCATGAAAAAGGGTTGCTACCGTTTATGAAAAGTTTAAATCTAATCATTTGTAATGGTATTTTTGAGAAACAAACAATATAAATGTATAAAAGAGTAGAAAGAGTTGAAATTGATCAAAGAACTTGTTTTATTCCTTGATGGTTTACAAAGGAAATATAAGACTCTATTTATAGAGTTACAATACTAGTTTCTAATATTTGATATTTCTTAATATTATTATATGGGATATCTTAACACATAGAAAGATATTTCAACACTCCCCCTCAAGTTGGGGCATAGATATCACACATGCCCAACTTGTTTACCAATTTCGAAAAGATTCGGCTTGAAACTGCTTTGGTAAGAACATCAGCCAATTGATCTTCAGATCGAATCTTTGATAACTCTACAATGTTGTCTTCCAACATTTCTTTAATAAAACATCGATCCACCTCAACATGCCTTGTGCGGTCGTGCTGGACTGGATTGTGTGCAATATCACATGCTGATTTGTTGTCACAATATAATTGAATTGGTCTTTCAGAAGAATATCCTAAATCATCCAAGAGGAGTCTTAACCATAACGCTTCACATACGCTATCAGTCATACCTCTAAATTCAGACTCTACACTTGAACGTGCAACAACGTTCTATATTTTACTTCTCCATGTAATAAGATTTCTACCAACAAAGGTAAAATATCCTGCAGTTGATCGCCTACCATTTACTTCCTCGGCCCAATCTGCATCAGTATATACAACGATAGTTCGACAACTCGAATTTTTAATAAACAAAATACCTTTTCTAGGAGCCGCCTTCAAATATCTCAAAATGCGTAAAATAGCATTCATGTGTTTTTCACCGGGACTATGCTTAAATTGACTAACAATACTTAACGCATATGCAAGATCTGACCTCGTGTGCGCCAAGTACATCAACCTTTCAACCAGTCGTTGATATCTTCCTTTATCAACCGGTATCTGATTAGGTTCCACGACCAACTTTAATCCTTCTTCGACAGGTGTATCAATCGGCTCACACGCTGACATACCCACCTCATGTAACAAATCTAAAGTATACTTTCTTTCGGATAGGTAAATTCCATTACTAGATCGAGATATTTCAATTCCAAGAAAGTATTTCAATAGACCAAGGTCTTTCATCTCAAACTCTTTAGATAAGTAATTTTGTAAAGCCTTCCTTTCTTCAGGATCATCCCCAGTAACCACCATGTCATCACATATACAATAAGTGTTGTGAGTTTTCCTTTCTGCCTTGTTATAAATAAGGTATGATCAGAATTGCTTTGACGATACCCGAATTCCTCCATTGGCTTTGTAAACCTTCCAAATCACACTCTTGGTGATTGTTTTAATCCATACAATGAGTTTTTCAATCTACATACCTTCTGGTTATGTATCTCTAGTATCTTGCATTCCGTTGGAAGGTTCATATAGACTTCTTCTAATAGTTCCCCATGCAAAAAAGCATTCTTTACATCAAATTATTGTAGTGGCTAATCTAAATTTGCTACTAACGATAACAAGACGCGAACAGTGTTGATTTTTGCAACTGGAGCAAATGTCTATGTGTAATCGACTCCATAAGTTTGAGTGCAACCTTTTGCCACTAGTCTCGCTTTGTAACTTTCAATTGTACCATCTGCTTTATACTTCACTGGATAAATCCACCGACATCTCACTAGATTTTTATCGACTGGACGGTCAACTAGCTCCCATGTGTCATTCTTTTGTAAGGATTTCATCTCCTCATTCATAGATGCTTTCCATTTTGAATAAGATAAGGCTTCCTGCACATTGTTAGGAATATATACAGTAAATAATTGATTTACAAATGACTTATTTGATTCTGACAACCGATGACCTGACACATATTGGCTCATAGGATATTTGACTCTACTAGACAACTCAGGTTCATATGTCGGTTTAGGAATACCTTTGGTTTGTCGCGACGGTAATATTTTTCTAGGTTGTTCAGAAGGTGCTTCAGGAACATCCTCGACAACTGATTGGTTTGGTGTATTGCTAACCCTTGGTTCAACGACTTCAATTAGAGATAAATCCACAATTTGTCCAACGATTTCATTAACACTTTCTTACATTACTGATTCAGGTGGTGGTAATTCTGGAATTTCAATTTTAGCTCTAATTATTTTTTCAAGAATCAAATTTACTTCAATATTAGATCCACTGTTGTTCTATTCTACATGATTATCCATTTCTTCGTAATCAAGAGTCAGATTTGCTGCTTGGTTTTCTCCCCTTGAAGTTTAGACTCGGATGAAAAATACTTATAACCTTCATGAAAGATAACATCCAATGTAACAAACATTCGTTTAGTTGGAGGATGATAACATCTGTACCCTGCAGCGTACCCTACAAATACACATATCTTAATGCCTTTGGAGTTAATTTTGTACGTTGGTGCTCATGAAGATGAACAAATGCTACACACCCAAAGACACAGGGAGGTAAATTTGAAACTGTCGGAGAGGTTGTAACATCTGTGGAGCTTGAAAAGGAGTCTTAAACTCAATAGTACTAGAAGGTACTCTATTAATTAAATAGGTTGCGACAAGAAGTGCTTCTGCCCAATAAGATAATGGCATATATGCTTCGATCAACATAGCCCTGATAACTTCTAACAAAAGACGATTCTTTCTTTCAGCGACCCCATTTTGTTGAGGGGTATTTGGACAAGTAGTTTGATGAACAATACCATGAGAATCCAAATAAGTTTGAAGTTCATGACCCATATACTCTCCTCCGTTGTCACTACGAAGTATCTGGACATTTGTGTTGTACTGAGTACTAAACAGTTTATTAACCTTCTGAAGCAATAACTTTACCTTACTTTTAGATTTCATCAAACGCACTCAAGTCATTCTAGTACAATCATCAATAAAGGTAAGAAACCACCGTGCCCCACCCAAAGTAGGAACCTTAGATGAACCCCAGACATCGAAACGTAAGATCATAAAAGGAGTTGGACTTTCATTTAAATTTAACGAAAACGATGCACGATGACTTTTTGCAAGTGCACAAACATCACATTCAAAACTTGAAACATCGCATTTAATAAATAACGATGGAAATAATTTCTTAAGGTAACCGAATGAGGAATGCCCCAGACGCCGATGCCATAACCATATTTCATCATTATTTTTTTATTTCAGAAATGTCTGACGCAATTTACTAGAGCTTTCAGATACTAAATCCAAGTAATACAACTTTACTCGCCTAACACCATGACCAATTGTTTGCCTTGTCCAGATGTCCTTAAATACACAAAATTCAGGCCAAAAGATGACAACACAAAATAGAGTGGTGGTTATTTGAGACATTGATAATAAATTATGATCTACAGATGGGACAACCAAAACAGAGTATAAGTTCAATGTATTCATTGGAGTTATAGGTCATTCCCCTACAACAGGGGTTGAGGTGTCATTGGCAGTAGAGACATATTTATGTGAAGATTGGTTAATGGTTGAAACCTGTCTAGAATCAAAAGTCATAATCAATTATCCAAGTACTATTCGAAACATGTGTAGACATATTTAAAGTCTTGCCTACATAATTACCTGTAGTGGTTACTTTCGATAAAGCTTGCTTAACAGTTGGATCTAGGGTCTTCTTAGAGTTTTTCTTTCGATTATAATCCCACCATTCTGGATATCCTAATAGTTCATAACAATGACTTTTGGTATGCCCAATTTTGTTGCAGTGAGTACACTTATAAGTAGTTTTGTCAGATTGACCAACAACTTTAGCAAAATTTGACTTTGCCTTATTGCGAGTCATTATTGAGAAAGCATCAGTAGCTCTTCACTTTAACTAAACTGGAAAAATAATATGAAGATGAAGATAAAGATGAAGGCTCTTGCTCTTTCAATCAATATAAATTCACAAAACAAATTCAAGACCGTTGGCTCTGATACCAAGTTGAAATTGACCAAAAAAACTTGTTTTATTCCTTGATGGTTTACAAAAGAAATATAAGACTCTATTTATAGAGTTACAATACTACTAGTTTCTAATTTTACTAGTTCCTAATATCTTACTAGTTTCTAATAGTTTTATGCTAATATATTTACTAGTTCCTAATATCTTACTTGTTTCTAATATTTGATATTTCCTAATATTATTATATGGGATATCTTAACACATAGAAAGATATTACAACAAAAAGAAATATGGGAAAATGATTGTTGATGAAATTGAATTTGAATGAAGATCAATTGCCCATCTTCCTCAAAACCAATATTGCATTAGAACTCTTCGGGATTTAAAAAGTGCATCTAATAAAATAGTTTTTTTTTCAAATGAAAGATGTGATATTTCATTTTGCTTCACATGACATCCGAACTAGGTTGACACCGGATGAAACATTTATCATTACAATAGTTCTGGTACACACAATCTCTGCCTTTTTAACATCTACTAAAATAAGATGACAGATAATAAATTATTATATAGAAGACTATAAAAGCACAACAATTAAGTTGGATTCAGCGGGTTTATGAACACAGAAATAACATCTACCACAACATCTCCCATGGGACTGTCAAACTCTAAAACTTAAGAGTGTCATTTACTTTTTCAACAAGAAAAAAAAAGAGTGTCATTTACCATTTTATAGAGTTTTTGATAATATGATTATTTGGCCCTGGGCTAATCTTACAACCAATGAAATCCTCAAACCCAAAAAACATTACTCAATCCAGATTTTGCAAGAAATAAAAAAGACACACTCAAAGCAAAACCTCGTTTTGAATCTAATCAAAATAAAACCATCTTCAACTCAACAGTACGAGAATTTATAGATAATTCAAAACTTCAGAGCAACCATCACTTTGTGATCTTCATCAAAAAAAACCATCACTTTATGTATCCAGCGTCACTCAGAATCTTTTATATATGCCACTATAAATCATTTATTACATTTTTTTTCATTGAAATGAATAAAATTGATATTTGTGTTTAATCTTCATGACTTATTTGTGTATAAATTTTTCAAATTAATTTATGACTAGAATGGTTCGGCCCCCCGCTAACAAAAATTCTTTGTGGCAATAAAGATGAAGTACAAAGAGCGATGGGTCCCATGTAAGTAATATTTATTTTATTTATCTTCGAATAGATGATTTATGATAGTGATGTTTAATACTTTTCTTTCTTTTTTGTAGTGACAAGGGCAATGGATTATCTTCGAATAGATGAAAACTTCTGAACTTCAATACCCAAGAAATAATGAAGATCACCAAGCTTCTTCACAGCAAATTCTTTAGTTAAATCAGTAAGAAGTTGGTTGAGTAATGTTAAAGTAGATCCAAGAAGTATGAAAACGGGAAATCAACCAATCAAGTCACTAATTTATCTTATTCCTACTTTGTTCTAATGTTTATTAGATATTAACTATTTTCAATTTTTTAATGGTACAGTAAGTTGAAATAAATAATTTATTACATTTGTTTTATTGAAATGTTTTTTTAGTTTATATTTTGCCATGTATGCCACTTTAATTTTTATGTATCAAATATATATATATTATAAATAATTTATTACATTTGTTTTATTGAAAGGAATAAAATTGATATTTATGTTTAATCTTCATGACTTATTTGTGTATTTCAAATTAATTTATAACTAGAATAGTTCGACCCTCTGCTAACAAAAGTTCTAGTTCCGTCCTTGCATGATTACCACATACTTAAATATAGTAGCTTCTTTTGAAGCATTCAAACTTATTGAAAGAAAAGTAGTTTTTTTGTTGAACAGATAGAAAAGTAGTTGTAGAAACTTTCACATATCCAAATGAAGCATTAATGATTTTAGACAAATTCATTTTGCTAAAAGATTTTATTCTGTTTTATTTTTGGCTACGTTATTTAGACACATTTCCTTTCAGTCACTTAATTTTGTTACTGTTTTTTGTTTTTTTGTCGTGAATATAAGTTTTGGTTTGCGCTAACTGTTCTTAAATTTTGTTAACTTTCATGTAGAGAGCCTTAAAGGATGCAACTGTTAGAAAATCTAAAGGGAATGAACTATCTAAGAGCATCTTCAATGCAAAACTCAATCATAGAAACTTAGAGTGTCACGTAAGACTTTTGGGGGGTTTTTTTGTTAAAAATCATCTCCAAGGCAAAACTCAACTAGGATCTCAAAGATGACGTGTTGAGGGAGGAATAGAGATATCTCAAGAGGACACTCTATTTCTAGAGTGTCTTCTTAATATATCTCTATGGGAAGTTTTATAGGGGTCTCCCATAAGTGTTATAGGCGCCTCCTTCCTTCACAATCTCCCATTCAAATTTGCCTTGAGGGAGACCCTTATAACACTTATAGGGGGGCCCTTTAAAACTACCCCTTCTTCGAGGCGGTTGAACGACAACCTAAGTATTTTTTTTTTTACAAAAATAACAATACAACGTAAGTAAATAAACACAAGTTTAAAGTTTTGAATTGGAGACACGAGAAATCTGAGGATCTCTATTTTCGCCATCTAAGAGTTAGAATCTCAATCGAAACTTACACATGACATATATAGATTTTTTTTGGGTTTTGCGTTGGAGATTCTCTATGTTGATACTGCTTTATAGTGTAATTATAAGAGTACTACTATTATTAATTGTTTGTTTTTTGTTTTTTTTGTTAGGATTGCTTGTTTTTTGTAATGTTTTAAAAAAAAATATATTGTATATATTTATTTTTAAGGTAATGATTACATACGTTGAATATGAAATGAACTAGAAAACACGAAGTAAAACAAAGCAGATTTTTTGTTTTAATTTGTAAAGGCTACAAAAAAGAAAGGATAAACCTGTAGTTTTTGTCATTTCTCATAGTTGGGATGTATCAAATAATAATTTTTTAAATTTTATTTTTATAATCTTAATCTTAATAAAACTTTGTCTGTATCTTAATAAAAAATTATTTTAATCTTAGCAAAGAATTTTTCTTAATTTTAATAGAGATTGGTTTTAACTTTAATAAAGTTTTTTTTAACTTTCATAAGTATTTATCTTTTCTTTCAAACAAATTTTTAAACTTTAAACTAATTAATAGATCTTATCGTCTATCATATTTGTATATTCTCCTAAAAGTATGTTAAATGCATCATATATCTTTTAAAAATATTATTTTTTTAAACATCTTATATAATAAGACAATGGTACTATATCGACTTATAATATCTTATTAAAATACATTTTAATTAAATAATGTAATTACCATGTAAGTAATATTTATTTTACTTATCTTCGAATTGATAATTTATTATATTTAATACTTTTAATTCTTTTTTGTGGTGGCAAGAAGACAGCGACCCATAAACTACAGCTCCGCGATCGACGACTTTACTGGCGGGACAATCCGGACACGAATCATAAAGAAAGATCGTGTTATCAAGGACAGCTAGGTTGTTTATCTACTCAGTCTGCAAGTAGGTGTGAACAATATTGATGAACAATGGGTTTCTTTTAATGCTGACCTTGTCTGAATTTTAATAAAGAATAAAATAAATAAAAATTTTAATCTTAGCAAAGATTTTTTTTTTCTTAATTTTAATAGAGGTTGGTTTTAACTTTAATAAAAAAGTTTTAACTTTAATAAAAAAGTTTTAACTTTAATAAGTATTTATCTTTTCTTACAAACAAATTTTTAAACTTTAAACTAATTAACATGTATTATATTCTATCATATTTGTATATTCTTGTAAACGTATGTTAAATTCATCATACGTCTTATAGAAATAATATTTTTTTAAACATCCTATATAATATGACAATGGTACTATATCGACTTATAATATTTTATTAGAATATATTTTAATAAAATAACGTAAGTACCATGAAAATGCTTATTTGACGACTCTATAAGAATTGTGTTAAAGGATGCAATTGTAATTGGAGCAGATAGGTTTTTTATTAATCTTTAGACACGACAAAGTAAGTAACTTATTTGAAGTTCATTTATATTTTGTTTTTTATTTTAATTTTAAATCAAAATTGGTTGTAGTGTAGTTTGTAGCTTGTGAGACCGATATAATTTCCGTTTATATTTTCTAATTTTAACTTCAATATTAATGTGACTCTTTAATATTATATTTGTTCATGTTCGGTTGTATCAAATAATAACTTGTTAAAAAAAAATTTATAGCCTTAATCTTAATAAAGCTTTATCGAATAAAGATTATTCTTATTTTTAATAAATATTTTCTTAATTTTATTAAGTATTTATCTTTTTCTTATATATAAATTTATAAACTTTAGACAAATTAATAGGCCTTGTCGTCTGTTATATTTGTATGTTCTCTTGAACATTATGTTAAATGAATTCCATATCTTATAGATATAATATTTTATAAGCATCTTGTATAATAAGACAAACTTACTATATCAGCTTATAACATTTTATACGAACGTATAACAAAATACTACTAATTTCTTTTCACTTTTATTATGGTGTCAAAGTTAAGAACTATTTGAGGGTCAAACTAGCTGAAACCCCACGCCGGCCTTCAATTCCTGAAGTAGCTTCAAGGGCAATGGATTATATGCAAAAGAATAAGATCGTTGACGTCTATTGCTTAGTAGGGGGTTGGGACATTAAGGATTCAGGCAAGTAGAAGAAATAGTTGATAGTTTTGGAAATGGAAAAGTGTTCGGTTGTCGAAGACAAGATCGTTCTTTGTGGCAACAAAGACGAAGTAGAAAGAACGATGGGTCCCATGTAAGTAATATTTATTTTACTTATCTTCGAATTGATGATTTAAGATAGTGATGTTTAATACTTTTCTTTCTTTTTTATAATGACAAGAAAATGACGACCTATGAAAATGTTGTTGCATGGGCGTTCAATGCTATAAACTACAACTTCACGATCGACGAATTCACTGGCGGGACAACTAGTACATAGATAATAAAGAAGGATCGCGTTATTAAGAACAACTAGGTTGTATATCTACTCAGTCTGCAAGTAGGTGTGAACAATATTGATAAACAATTAGTTCTTTTAATACGTACTTAGGTAATCGAATTTTGAGTTCAGGAGACACATTTCTAAATTATGATTTTCTTACACAAGAAGAGAACTCCATTATTAAATATATGAATACTATGTTGTGTTGACAATTTGTTTTTCCTCTTCTTTTATTTTAATTCAAGGATCTGTATAAATCACTTGCGCTTTTAGGTCCGTTCTTCTCAGTGTTCTGACAGGAGAGGATGAGTTTGGCCATATTGTTGCGTTGGAATTAGGTTTCAGTTTGGGCTAGTATTTTATCTTTTATGGACTTTGTGTCCTTATGTGAGGCTTTCTTGATGTATCATTAGGCCGATTTAACTGCCTGCCTCTTTTTTCTTTTTGGTTTCTCTTATATTTCACATCTTTCTCATTCTTTCAATATTAATTTGAAGTTTCAAAAAAACAAAACAGAGAAAAAATTACACTTAAAATTTCCTATGCACGGTGAATGCACGACGAAAGTTAAAGTGTGTGGACAGTTCGACCAATTCTTAATTATAGGGAACGACTATGCTATTATATTGGATATCCATCTGAAGTGACGACATATATTTACACATATGTGACCAACGTGACTTGGCCTGGCAATCTATTACAAAATCAGTCTATCTACGAGGTAAAAGCATAATCTTCTATAATCACAATTGTTAGACTAAGAGATGAAAGCATAAGACTACCATATAGATTTACACATAAGATAGACATCCATGTGCTAGGACTGATACAGATTTTAGCATAATACCGATATCTCTGTTATTCAACTTCACAATCCAGTCCAAAATTAAACAATCCAGGGAACTAATACAAAATGACTCACCTTCATTACCTCATAAACATTTCCAGATTATTGATTCAATCATCGCTATCTTTCGAGTGGATTTCACTGGCCGTGGCGAGCTTGCTGATCCCTAGGTTTGCATCTTGTACAATGGTTATAGAAGGCATCTTGATGACTCGTTTAAGCTGTTCTAGATGACATTCAAATCTTGCAGCAAAAACTTGGACAGATGCTTTCTCGTATAACGAAAATTGCTGAAGAATTCAACGTTGCAGTCTGTGGGACCGACCAAGGTAACCTTGCCAAACTTGGTTCTTATGCAGCCTTCGTTCATTCTGATGCAGTTAGGCTAATAAGATAGACCTGGATTGATTGATACAAAAAAATTTAAGTACGAGGGTTGATTCAGTTTTTTAGTTTTTGAATTCAAGTTCTTTGTCTGTTTCGCTTATACAAGTAGGATTTGGATGTTGTAGATCTAATACTAATCTCTAGTTGACAAGAATCTGTCCAATTTGGTTGCGATTCGTCTTCAATTTGTCATTTGGTTGAAGTCGATAAGGAAAGAATTGATTTACCAAACAGATTGGGCGTCAATCGAGTGAAGCCTGGCTGAATATGATGAAGTCGATAAGGTGCTTCGCGGTTGGTTTGAATGAAGCAGACATGTCTATCCGATGGAGTTGTGGCAAGCGTGTCACATCCAAATTCGTTGGATCGTGTGGGAGTACCGTAGATTGATTTCGCAGAAGGTAGCGCACCAGTCTTCTCCGAGTTTAACCCATGCGTCCACCTGCGTACCGAGAAGCTAGCCCTCACCGCCAGACTGCGCGGCGCGTGTCCTTGCAACCCCTAAGTTGACTTCATTTTTTTTTACCAAAACTTGACCTGCTATAATTTTCTCATCCGGGCACCGATTTGACTTCTGTTTTAGCCTACGAGTTTGTCATGGATTCTACTTTCATTTGAGTAGTGACTAGAATCAAGAAATGGCTAAAGTATTTCTCGTGTGTCTTTATCTCGTTTTTATCTATTCTTCACGCTCTTGAGCGTAGACGACACCTGAATAAGAGAAACAAGCAATTCATTAGGGTAACTGCTCTAAATGGACTATAATAGAGATGATAGAGAGAGACGATGTAAGGAGGGTGTAATAGTGATGTAAAGGGAGTGTAACTCGGCTACAGTAAGAGAGTGCCTCTAACGAGGGGTAATTTTGTCTTTTCACTGAAGAGAAAGTTTGTTATAACAAACTTTCCCTCCAACTCTTTCTCTCTACCCGAGCTATATAAACTCGATTGTAATTGAGATTGATCATATAATAAACACAACTTCTAAACTCAATCTCTCTCTCTCTCTCTTCGAAACTCTCTTAAACTCACATGGTATCAGAGCTCTAGGGTTTCTTCGAACCTAACAATGGAGGAAACAAGCTCGCACTCAAATCCTTCTTCATCTTCCAATTCAAGTCATCTTCCTTCCTTTAATGTTACAAATTTCATAGCAGAGAAGCTAGATGAAACGAATTTCTTGCTTTGGAGAGATCAATTCGAAACCATTTTGATTAGTAATGATCTAATTGGCTATGTCGATGGATCTATAACTGAACCAGAAGCTTCGATCAATGAAAATGATAGAGAAATTCTAAATCCAGCTTATCAGATCTGGAGAAAACAAGATAACTTTGTCAAATCGTGTCTCAAAGCTACATTTTCTAGATCTGTTTCATCAGATGTACTCGGATTAAAGACTTCTCAACAAATTTGGGAGTATTTGAATACAGTTTATGCAGAAGAATTCGAGGCTAAGCAAGATCTTCTTCGAAGAGAAATTCAAAATACAAGGAAAGGATCAGCTACAATCAGTGAGTATTTACGAAAAATTAAATCCTTATCTGATTCCTTAATTGCTGTTAATGATAAGATCTCTGAGAAAGAGATAATTAGAATTGTTCTAGCTGGATTAGGAAAGGATTATAGTCAATTTATTGTTGCTATTGACAATAAAACAACTAGAATAAACTTTCCTGAACTTAGATCTCGTCTTCTCCATCATGAGCAATGGCTATCTGCTCAAGAGAAGTTTGATGAACAATCTGCCTATTATGTGAAGAACACAGACTATCATAAACCATCCACATATACTCAAAAGAACAATTATAACCAAAACAAGTCAAATTACTCAAAACCAGGCTATACCAGATATAATTCAGATAGATCTCATACAACAAATCAAGTAAAACAGAGAAATCCTTCTCAAACAAAGCCTCAATCTGAATCACAACATCCACTACATAACCAAAAAGCTGAGAATTTTGATTTCTCTAGCATTCCTTGTGGAATATGTCACAAATGGGGTCATAAGGCTAGCAAGTGTAGATTTCGATATGCTCCTTCTAGACCTTCAGACTCACCATCATTTGCTGGACTTCATATTGGAGAATCATCAAAATCTCCTCAAATTGATGGTGATTCTGAACCATCTCAAGAGGAGTGTCATATTGCTGTCCTTGAAGAAGGTCTCACTGCTAGCCTACTCTCTTCACCTAACTCAAAGTCCTGGATAGCAGACACAGGAGCATCAAGTCATATGACACATGACTCAAAGGTACTTACACACTCTACTCCTTATCTTGGTAATGAATCAGTGATGGTTGGTAGTGGTAACACCATTAGCATTACTAGTACTGGTAGCTCCAAAATGATGTCTGCCTCACAAGAATTTGATCTTCATGATATATTGCTTGTACCAAGTATTAGGAAGAACCTACTGTCCATTTCAAAATTCACTAAAGACAATGATTGCTCAGTAGAATTCTTTCCTTGGGGTTATAATATCAAGGACTTAGCTTCTCAATCTACATTGCTAGAAGGACTAATGGTTAATAATCTTTATCCTATTGAGTTTACACCATGGTCTATCAACCAAATTGAGGCTTTATCAGCTAATTTAGTAGCTTCTCCATCTTTGTGGCATCAAAGATTGGGACACACTGCTCATGGTGTTCTTGAAATTTTACATAAGTCACATCTTATTCAACTTACCTCTGAAGATACATCTAAGCTATGTGACTCATGCCTTTTGGGCAAAAGCAAGTGTCTGCCATTTGAGCCATCTTCTAGTGTGACTTCAGCTCCCCTTCATTTAGTCCATTGTGACATATGGGGGCCTTCTCCTATACCATCAGCCACTGGGTTTCGATATTATATTCTATTCTTAGATGATTATAGTCGATTTTTGTGGATCTACCCATTAAAATACAAAAGTGACAGCTTAGCCTGCTTCAAGAAGTTCAAAATTGTTACTGAAAATTTGTTATCCACAAAAACCAAGCTCTTTCAGACTGATGGTGCTCCAGAACTCACAAAAGGTGAGTTCAAGAGGTTTCTTGATGAGTCAGGTATCACATTAAGAATCTCTTGCCCATATACTCCTCAGCAGAATGGAAAAGCTGAGAGAAGAAACAGACAAATCACAGAGAAATACTTTGTGCTTTCAAGCTTCCATTCCTAAAGAATATTGGTTTGATGCTTTTGACTATGCTTCTTATATCATTAACAGATTACCTACTAAGATTCTAGATGGTAAATCACCATTTGAGGTTCTTTTTGACAAAGTACCTGATTATTCTGCTATTAAAGTATTTGGCTCAGCTTGTTATCCTCATTTGAGAGCAATAAGAAAGGACAAGCTCAGTCCTAAGTCTGTGAGGTGTGCTTTCCTTGGGTTTAGTCCTCTTTACAAAGGATATAGGTGCCTTGATGTTCATTCTGGAAAATTTTATGTCTCTAGACATGTTGTGTTTGATGAAGGCTCATTTCCTTTTGAGGACTTTGGTCTCCTCTCTTCAGGTACACCTCCATCTGCACCTTCTTCTAATCAAGTTGTACTTTCTATTCCTTCTCAAAACATTTCTACAGTACCTCAGCTACCTTCTAGTCCTACTACTAATGCTGTCCCTTTTGAGGATTCTATTCACACAAGTGGAGAATCGAGTTCATCCACCTCACTACCTGTTTCTGCCCCTCTTGCTCCTCAACCTATTCATCATATGACCACAAGAGCAAGAGCTGGTATTCATAGACCCAAGCTTCTTCCTGAATTTGTATCTCATCACACAGTGTGTCACCCACTACCACAAGCTTATGTTTCACTCTTACAACACTCTATTGATCCCACCTCTTACACTCAGGCTTCTAAGTTTCCTGAGTGGTGTCAAGCAATGAATGAATAGATAGAGGCTTTACATAAGAATCACACTTGGTCCCTTGTTCCTGCTCTTCCTTTTATGAATGTGTTGGGATGTAAGTGGGTTTTTAAGACAAAATTGAAGGCTGATGGGTCTGTAGAAAGGTATAAAGCCAGACTTGTGGCTAAGGGATTTCATCAAGTTGATGGTTTGGACTATACTGAAACTTTTAGTCCTGTGGTGAAAGCTACAACAATTCGAGCTGTTCTCACTGTTGCTGTTTCCAATTCTTGGTCTATAAAACAGCTAGATGTTTCAAATGCCTTTCTTCATGGCATTCTAGAAGAAGAGGTGTATATGAAGCAACCACCTGGTTTCTCTAATCCTATGCTCAAGGATCATGTGTGTCTTCTTCATAAAAGCTTATATGGCCTTAAGCAAGCTCCTAAAGCTTGGTTCACTAGGTTTGCTGGTTTTCTACTTGATTATGGGTTTCAAAAGAGTCTCACTGATCACTCCATGTTTGTGTATACAGTTGGTGATGACACAATGGTTCTTCTCCTCTATGTTGATGATATTATACTCACACCTTCTCTTCTTAACACTCTGGTTTCTCAACTTAGTTTGGAGTTCTCTATGAAGGACCTAGGAGCACTTCATTACTTTTTGGGTATTGAGGTTCACTCTGAAAATTCAACTGGTGGTTTGCTACTAACACAGACAAAGTACACTCTTGAGCTATTACAGAAGGCTGGGTTGCTTGAGAGCAAACCCATCTCTACTCCAGTCCCTTTTGGCCAAAGAATGTCTGCACTTGATGGTGAATTGCTTGAAGATCCTTTATTATATAGAAGTCTTGTGGGAGGTCTACAGTATTTGACAACCACTCGGCCTGACATTGCATTTGGGGTAAACTATGTTGCTCAATTCATGGCTGCACCTAGAACTTCTCATTTTCAAATGGTCAAACGTATCTTGAGATACTTAAAAGGTACTATTGGGTCTGGAATCACCATCAAGCCTGGAAATTTATCTTCTCTTTGTGCATATAGTGATTCAGATTGGGCTGGATGCCCTGATTCTCGTCGATCAACTGCTGGGTATGCTGTGTTTCTTGGCTCCACATTGGTTGCCTGGTCTTCGAAAAAGCAACCAATTGTGGCTCGATCGAGCACAGAGGCTGAGTACAAGGCAATGGCTAATGCCACTTCTGAGTTGCTTTGGATCTCCTATGTCATGGATGAGTTGGGTTACTCGATTTCTCACCCTTTTATTTTGCTCTGTGATAATATGGGTGCTAAGCACTTGGCTGCTAATCCAATCTTCCATGCTCGCACCAAACATGTTGAAATTGACTATCACTTCATTCGGGAGCTTGTGACTTCAGGCATTCTAAAGATTGATCATGTGCCTTCTTCTTCTCAGCTTGCAGATGTGTTTACGAAAGGCTTGGCTAATCATCTTTTCACTTCTCTCTTATCCAATCTGATGTCTCTTATTTAGATTGAGGGGGAGTAATAGATATGATAGAGAGAGACGATGTAAGGAGGGTGTAATAGTGATGTAAAGGGAGTGTAACTCGGCTACAGTAAGAGAGTGCCTCTAACGAGGGGTAATTTTGTCTTTTCACTGAAGAGAAAGTTTGTTATAACAAACTTTCCCTCCAACTCTTTCTCTCTCTACCCGAGCTATATAAACTCGATTGTAATTGAGATTGATCATATAATAAACACAACTTCTAAACTCAATCTCTCTCTCTCTCTCTCTCTCTTCGAAACTCTCTTAAACTCACAGACTAACTAGTCCAAGTTAAGAGATTCAGATGAGACATTTTCATGTCTCATCACCGCGAAGGATATATTCGTTCGATCTGAAGGAAGAAGTCCTTCTGAAGGAGTGTACCTTTCTTTAGTTTATATTATCTTTACAAACTAAAAGGTTTTTTGACCTCACCCCTTCAATATTAATTGGTAATCGAGTTTACCCACCTCAATATTGATAAAAGATTTTTCTCTCTTAAAGTTGCGATATTTGTTAACAACACCAAGACTATGTTGACCTGTGGAAAAAAAATAGGGCTACCAAAAGCAATGATCGGCTAATGTGACCTTAATAATTGTAATATCTTACTTTAGATTTAGATAAAATGATTAATAACTGAACTTTGTCCTAAATTTGTTAATTCACACAAAAAACAAACTGACAAAAGAACCATTTATGTAGAATTGCTTGCATTCCTACAGGTATGGAATATGTAAATTCAACTTGTTAATCCATCTAAGCTAAATCGCCAACCCGACAACATAAGGCTTGTTACTTTCATTGCTTTTAACACATTGTGGCGAATTATCAAATAGTTAATTCTTGTATGGTCCCTTATTGGTGACCAGCTTCCTTTATGGCCCCTTTTTTTCGTAAATTCAAATATGGCCCCTTATTTTCAAGTAAATGTCATTACTATCTTTCTTAATTCTAAATTTAAAACATTAAAAAAAAGTTATTTCCACCTCACCCATCTCTCTCTCTCTCCACCTCATCTCTCTCTACAACTCACCCCTCTCTTTCTCTCCAATTCACCTCTCTCTATCTGCAACTCACCTCTCTCTCTCCAACTCACCTCTCTCTTCTCCGGCAAGGTTGGCGGCCGGAAAATTTTCCGGTCGGCGACCTTCAAACCTAAAAGAAAATATTCTCTCTCTAAATTTTTTTTAATCTCTCCACTCTCTCTCTCTCTCTCTCTCTAAAAACTCCGGCGAAGGGAATCCCTTCGCCGGAGTTTTTAGAGAGAGGAGAGAGATTTTTTTTTTCTTTTTTAGGTTTGAAGGTCACCGGCCGGAGAAGAGAGAGGTGAGTTGGAGAGAGAGAGAGGTGTCTTGGAGAGAGAGAGAGGGGTGAGTTGTAGAGAGAGATGAGGTGGAAAGAGAGATAGGGGAGGTGGAAATAACTTTTTTTTTTAATGTTTTAAATTTAGAATTAAGAAGGGTAGTTATGACATTTACTTGAAAATAGGGGGTCATATTTGAATTTACGAAAAAAAAATGGAGCCATAAAGGAAGCTGGTCACAAAGTAGGGGGCCACATAGGAATTAACTCATTATCAAAATCTCAAAGAAAGAAAAAAGAGTTCTACAAAAAGACCTAACGGATTTTGAATGTGAAACTATCTTCCCTCGCAATGCCAATGACGTGAAATTCCTTACAAAATTTCCCGCAGCAAGGGCTGCAACAAGTGTGAAGTCTTCTGAAAAACAGACAAAGTTCCCAGAAATAGAACTCTTTGAACAATACATTGGAGAAACGACCAGAACTTGATTTCCTCCTTGCAAGGCATTTGCCTGATTCTCCAAAAGCTCAACAAAAACACAAGTCCTAAACAACAACAGCAACGAACCGTTAGATGATGATGATATTTTTATGGTTGAAATGTTAGATGAAGTTTTTTTAGGGAGAAAAAAATTGTTAGAGTGAAAAAAAGAGAGTTGGATATGTCGGAGAACAAGAGAAGGGTAGCTTTGGAAGAGAATAAAAAAGTTAATGGTCATTGGACGGTAAAGGCAAAAAAAAGTCATCTGGGTAGTTTTGATAAACAAGAGGGCTACGCGGGAAGCTGGTCATAAACTAGGGGGTCATTTAGGAAATAACTCAAATAGTATAACTAAAGATCATATCTTGAATAATATTCAATGAAGGTGATCATTGTATGGTTGGACCTAATTTTCCATCTCTCAGCCTGGAGGAGATCACCCACGTAGTTTATTCTTCAACATGATCATCAGCTATCCGATCTACCCACTACAAAAAATATGCCCATTAGGGACGGCCAAAATCCGTCCCAAAAATGTATAAACCGTCCCAAATAGATTATTGGGGACGGATTTTGTCTGTCGGCGAAAGTGGCGTCCCAAATATTATTTGGGACAGATATTGGGACGGATAGGCTCTGTCCCCAATACTGTTTTGGGGACGAACTATATCCGTCCCTGTAGCAAAGATGTTTTGGGACAGTCACTAAATGTCCCTAAAAGTTTCGCGGAAGTTTTTCCCATTTCACATTCGGGACAATTGTCATCTGTCCCTAAAATTTTGGCGGGACTATTTTTCGGGACAATTAATTACCGTAACCATAAATTCGGCGGGAATGCATTCGGGATAATTAATTATCGTCCCTACAAATTCGGCAAGAACTTTTTGTAGCCTGCGTTTGGAAATCTAAGAGCTTTCCTTAAAAATACTGTCCATAAGCAAATAAACTTGACACTCAGTTGAAACGAATTGAAATATCGATAATCAATAATATTTTTTCAGATGAAAAGATAATGTAATCCGTTACAAGCTATTGTCAACCTTAACTAACTAGAGTGTTTAAGAAATATTAACAAAAGAACATCCACGAAGTGTGTTACTTAACCGGTCCAACATTCTTAAAAAAAATGGTCTAACATACCAAATAGTATGTATTACCAACAAGAAATCTGCACGCAAAAAAAAAAAAAAAAAAAAAAAACAAGAAACCTGCACACACTATCATTTGTCCATCTATCGATCTCCCTGAACCACTGCTTAACATGATTGAAACTCTTCATACCCGGTAAGATTGTACATAATCTGTAAAGCCTCAAGCATCAGTACCTGTCTCATAATAATCAATTGAAAAAAGATATAATAAAAATTAACAAGGCATGTGAACTTATATCTCTAACAACATATAAAAATTGAACCTAACTTCCATGCATTGAATTTTTAACACAAGAAAAAATCCGGCAAAGACAAAAAGACATAAAGGCGTAAGAAGAGACCCTTGGCCTGCTGCGCCGGAGCAGCAGCTGCAGCCCCTGGCCAGGTTCAAGTTAGTAAATAGACATTCTTTGTTAAAGACAGCAGCAGCTGCAACCCAATGGAAATATTACAGGGGAAAACAATTTTAAGACCTTGTAAAATGGAGTCCCTGATTAACCTCTCCATCTTTGTATCAATTGCCACAATACAAGGGAAAACAATTTTAAGACCTATGGAGCAGCAGCTGCTGCAGGGCCTGTGCTGCTGCGGCGCAGCATCAGCTGCTGCAACCCAAGGGATAAGTTTGAAATCATACAAGAGAGGCAAAGTGCTAGACAATATGTCGGATTATTACATTACACACCTGAGCGCTTAATGCAAAAGGTTCACACCTTATAATAAGCCTTGAGATTTCAAAATAGAACAGAACACTACCACAAAGACTAGAGGGAAAACTGAAGTCGAGGAAATATTACCACTAATAAGCAAGATGCCATCAAGGCCTTTTGATTTTTGCTCTTCGACATGTTCAATGAAACCATGTACATGTTTCAAGCTGCAACCAAAAGAAAACAAAATTTTCGTTGGACTACTTGCTCGCAAAAGAAAAGAAGTTTCAGAGAAAAGGTCTCATGCTGATATATCAACAAATTTCACATATATGACAACCCAAAACTCTAAACTTCACAAGTAGAAATATCATTAAACTAAAGAAGGAACGAAAGATATCATGGATTACAAGAACAGGGACTCCTAGACCTAAAAATTGGGGTTTGGAGTAGATAAGTTTGAAATTTCATATTTGGCCATATACCATATCTATAAAGGGAAAAAAAACGTGACCAAATGAAACTCGATAAAAATCATTTAGCAAAGTAAGTTCGAAAAAAAAAATCATCATAACTAATTCTTTATTACCACTTGGTAAACGCTTCCCAACCAAATGAACCCTACTGAACTTGATCAAGTTGGTTTCATAAATAAACGATTGATGTTCGGTATGTGGTGAGGGTTAAATCAGAGTTATAACCACGAAGATAACAAATATAATTTGATTTCACCTAACCAAGAAGATAACAAAAACCACGAAGATAACAAAAATTAGTAAAAGCAGGAATTTTCTATCGATTTCTTGATCAATTCAGTCTTAACATCTATTGATAACAGTAGAAACATGAAGATAACAAATATACTTCGATTTCACCTAACCATAAACTTATTTTGATTTCTAATTTTAAAGAATAAGAAGAAGACGAAGAAGAACAACTAACAAGGAACATCTGTCTTTTACTCAATATACATCTACTGCTCCCCGAAACTAACAAAAAGAAACGATTAAATTTTCTATTTAAATATTAATTTACATATGAGAACGAGATACCAATTTCACAGACTGATCTTTTTAGGTCGTTGACTGCCTGCTAGAAGAATTAGGCTAGGGTGTTGTAGAGTGCTCAAGAATTGTGCAAGGTTTTTCCTTAGCATGGGTCTGTCCTAGACCAAGGAAGGTTTCCCCACCTGTTAGATAATCAAGGCGCCAAACCCACCTAAAAGGCCATATGTAAGACAAAGTGTTACGTTATATAACCCAAGTCTCGAAGGTCTTTTTAAGCAATGCGGAACTAAGTGCCTTACAGATAGAACTTTCGTTTCTCATTTCTCTCTCCCCAAGTTCTTCAAGTCTTGCTGAGGTACTAGAAAGCAAATGAAATGCAACCCAGACTTCATCCTCACATCCAGTATTGAATACAACTCTCGTTCGATGAATCACGATATAAGTTCAAGAAACAAGAAACAAAATTTGATGAATGGATGATGAGTGGTATATCAGGGCAGAAACATCGCAGATAATATCTAAATGATCAATTCTAACATGTTATAAATGCCAATCTCATTCCCAAGTTCTTACAAACTTATGTCATTCTTTAGACACCTGAACGTCTAACACAAGTATGGATTTTTTTACAACTTGGTGAAGACTTAATTCAAATAATGAGATCTTAATTCAAACTTATGTTATTTATAGTCTCAAATAGACCTCAAATCAACGGTTATCAACCATTCAACTAAGTCAGATAAAACACGACATGTTGAGATCGGACTTAAGTCAATTTAGATACGAAGTCAGTTTTCATATATGAATTTTGAAAATGTATACATACAACTGAGCTTTAGTATTTTTTCTTACACCTAAGTTGCACTATGTTGTATATAAAGCAAATTATGATAACAACTTAAAAAAGAACACTTTTACAAAAACAAACGGACAAACTATATTTCAACGTTACTAATAAAATCACTAGGTTTCAGAGTAAACATGATCATCGTAAGCTAGCTATACACACGCGCGCACACACACACACATTATATATATATATATATATATATATATATATATATATGTTCCGATCTATATTCGGATATAATCCAAAGTTCCATTAGACTGAACAGTATCACCATTTGTTGGATGGCCTTGAGGAACATCGTTTCATACTGTTCCAGCTTGCCAAACATGATTAATAGTACATTAGTACTAGTAGTACAACCACCCTGCTTATTACCCAAAGAACCCAAAACAGAATTACCTCCTTATTCGAAGATTCAGTACTAAGATTTTCAACAGGAAAGATTAAACTTTGTTGTTTCATTTATGGAGTATAACTTGTTAATTAAGTTGGGTAAGCGATTAATTTAACAAATAAGAAGAACAGGGAAAAGAACAATGAACCTGGATGTGAAGACTCGCACCAGAAACCCTAGAAATCTCGATCTACCTGCTTCACAAAACCGAGAAGAAGCCCAAAAAAACCCTAAGTCTACCGCACAAAAGAAGAAGATGCAACAGAAACCCTAGAAAGACTAACCCTATAACTAGAAGAAGATCAATAGTGTTGAAGAGGAGAGAAGAAAATCATGGGGAGAAGAAAATCGTGGTGATGAAGTCGTGATGGAAGAGTAGGGAAGCGTGGTGAAGAGGAGAGAGAAAGAAAAGAGGGAAACAGAACGAAAAAAAAAGTAGGGAGGGAAGAAGGGTTAAGTTTTGCGCTTTTTTTTGGTCGAAATTTTTTAACTGTTAATTTTTTTAAATTGCTCTCGGAAAATCCGTCCCCAAGATAAATTGGTCCCAATTATTATTCTATTGGGGACAAATAGCATAAAATTGTCCCTATTACTGCTTTAGTAGGGACATACGTAAACATGTGTGTCCCTATTAGACGTTTTTTTTGTAGTGACCATTGAAGGGGTGTGATGCTCGTGGCCTATGAATCCAAAGTACGGGTTTTCTCTTGGGAGTTAATGTTCGATCTTTGATGTTGCAATTCACACCTTTGTTGATGTTGAAAACCCAGTGAGTAGTCTTCACGAGCGCAGTCGGGGCAAAGGAGCAAAGATTACTTTCAATGTCAAGGTTTCTGTTTTGATGGTTTAGTTATTATTTGAAGAGTTTGTTTGGTGACTTAATGGCTTATTTTGAAGGTTTTGTGTTCATATAAAAATCCCTTTTGACATGGTTTTGTTTACATGAATTCAAGTATAATTATAAGTAGTGTTAAAGAAACTAATCTTAGTTTTCTGCAAATGGGTAAGCATTTGATATCTAATATAGCACTAAACTCGTACAAAGTAGGGGTGGGAATCGGGCGGGCTCGGTCGGGCTCGGGCTACCAAGTGCCGGGCTCGGGCGGATCGGGCTCGGATAAGCCGAGCCCGAGGTATTGAGCCGGGCGAATCAAAGACTTGAAGTGCCCGTAGCCCGTCCGAGCCCGACTACCCGAACGGGTTTCAACGGGCTCGGGTCGGGCGGGCTCGGGTCGGGCGGGCTCGGGTCGGGCGGGCTCGGGTTTATTGAATTATTAAAAAAAAATAAAATAAACAATAATTTAATAATAAAACAATAATTAATTAAAATACCAACCATTATATATATGATTATCAGATTATATCATAAACAAAATTACATAATCACCCATTTTAATAACAAAAAGTACATTTCTCTCCCTCCAACATTTTAATAACAAAAAGTCCAAAATATAAACAAAAAGTTACATTTCTCTCCTTCATTCATTAATCGAGCAATCGAACTTAAGAAATGCTAGGACTAGGAGTTGGTTCGGGAAACCCGTCGTTTAACGGATCAAACTCCTTCAAAGTAACATTAAGCTCATGTTTCCACCAATCCTTAAGACAAACACAACACTCCAACATTTCCGGAGTTAGGCTACTCCGATAGTCCCCCAAAATTCTTTTACCTAGAGAGAAAGCCGACTCGGAAGCAACAATCGAAACCGGGACAGCAAGAACATCACGTGCTATTCGGGACAAAATCGGATACCTCTTCTCGTTCTCACTCCACCAACCCAAAACATCGAACTTTTCAATATTATCGACCGCAGGATCTGGCTCAGACTCATATCTAGATATTTCTTCGGAAACGGTAGCTATAGAGTCCTTTCGAACTCTCTTAATACTTCTCCAAAAAGCACCACGCCTAGACGGTCCATCAAGCTCACTCTGGGGTTGATCAACAGCAGACGACGAAGAAACGGATGTAGGCACACTCAAATCAGCCGTATACTCTTTAAATAATTCACGTAACTTGCCGATCATGGTGGCAGATTGCTCAGTAGAACACTTGATAACAATAGCCGAAGTATCGAAACAATTCTCAAGTTCGGTTAAGAGCATATGAACTTTCATTTTGATCCTTGGATCTAAAATACATGCAACACCAAACAATACGGGAGTTTCACCCCAATACTTGCAAAATTTAGCCTCCATGAAATGAATAATGCCCGCAAACATAGGATCATGACGATTATCTAAAAATACCATCCCAATATCAATTAAATACTCCAAGACGGAGTTAGAAGTCACATAATCAACACCAGAAAAGAAGTTGGTTGCCTCATAAAAAGGCTTCAAAAACTTGTACAACAAATTGGCGTGCTGCCAATCACTACTCGATAAGACAAAAGGCGGAGATCGATCAGATAAGAACGAGTCGATCGGATCCTTAAACGGAAGGGCACTTCTCAACATAAAATAGGTTGAATTCCAACGATGTTTTACATCCAACTGCAATTTTTTAGGAGAATAGTTCTTTGATTCACAATGTGTTCGAAATGCACGTCTCCGATGCAGAGATATATTCAAGACAACCTTTCAGCCGAGTAAGCATTTCTTTAAACTGGGGAACTTTAAAACCATCCTGAACAACCAAGTTCAAGATATGACAGCAACATCGAACATGAAATAATTCGCCTCTCAATGGTAAATGAGGCATTAACTCGATTAAACGAGAAACAGACACAGTATTTGCACTAGCATTATCCATTGACAAGGAAAACACTTTGCCAGATATTATCCAATCATTAGTTAGCTTATCATACAAAACATTGGCAATGTGTTCCCCAGTATGAGACTTGTCCAACAGAATGTAAGAGATGATTCTCTTTTGGACACACCAAATTTCATCAATGTAATGCGCTGTTATGCACATGTAACTAAGCCTCTGGTTCGAAGACCACATATAAGAAGTAAGAGCAATTCGACCAGGAGCACTAAGTAAAACATTTCTGAGTGCATCTTTTTCTTCCTTAAAGTATTTAAGGATATCATTTCTAACAGTGCTCCTAGAAAATGACTTGAACCCAGGATGGAAGGAATCAGTAATATAAAATTGAAAGAAGGGGTCCTCCACAAATTGCATCGGCAACTCGCGAAGGATTAAAAGCTTGATAGTGTTTTTGCGAGGTCTCGCTTGACTAAACTGAAATGAACCCATATTTCCACTGTTTGGATCCTGTACCAACTTTGATTGAGTCAAGTCAATTTTTAGTGCTCTAGCACACTTAAATGTGTGTCTCTTGAAATGTGTTGTCCCGTTAGAAGATTTCGAATTTCGAGAAACGCCACAAAAGTTACATTTGGCCATTTTAATGATCTTGCCTCCATTTTTAGGATCAGGAGCATCATGAAAGGAATAAAAGTCCCAAACCTTAGAAGTTCTGCCTCTCGAACAGGTTGACGTTCCAGTCAGCACATCTACTTCGCCTGCGGGAGAACCAGCAGGAGCAGACACACCAGGAACAGGAGGATCAGCAGTACCAGCAGGAGATATTTCTCCATGAGCACCACTCTGACTCTCCGTCAAATCAACCTAAGTAGAACCACAGCCAACATAGAAAGTCATTCTACTAAGCTGAGTTCATGAGAGATCTAAGATAACGAAATTCATCATCGGTTTGTAGGAACATCAATATTCGTTCGGACATTCAATTTCTAACCAGCTTCCTTGAATCACCCATTTTGGTTACAGTGTTCTAACAACAAAGAAGTGTCCACAATTGGGAGAACCATTTAGGTTCTTCATCAATTCGGTCCTTCTAAGTGTTTAAACAACGCATCCAAAACTGGAATGACAAGTGATCCAGTCTGAAATCATGAGTCCTACAGAGAAGGTAAGAAACATAGAAGTGAGAAATAGACAAGTTCAAAAACAGACAAGTTTAAGAACTTAGAAGGTAAGTTGTTTTAGAAATAGAAAGTAAAGAGAAGTGAAGGTTAGAAAACTTGTTTTAAAAAAGAAAGAAAGAGAAGAAGAAGAGTAGTTTTGAAAAACAGAAAAACAAAAGTAGTTTTAAAAAAGATTTGTTTTAGAAAAAGAAAGTAAATAGAAGTGAAGGTTAGAAAACTTGTTTTAAAAAAGAAAGAAAGAGAGAAGAAGAGTAGTTTTGAAAAACAGAAAGAAGAGAAGTAGTTTTAAAAAAGATTTGTTTTAGAAAAAGAAAGTAAATAGAAGTGAAGGTTAGAAAACTTGTTTTAAAAAAGAAAGAAAGAGAGAAGAAGAGTAGTTTTGAAAAACAGAAAGAAGAGAAGTAGTTTTAAAAAAGATTTGTTTTAGAAAAAAAAGTAAAGAGAAGGTTAGAAAACTTGTTTTAAAAAAAAAGAAAGAGAGAAGAAGAAGAGTAGTTTTGAAAAACAGAAGAAGATAAGTAGTTTTAAAAAAGATTTTTTTAGAAAAAGAAAGTAAATAGAAGATAAGGTTAGAAAAGATTTGTTTTAGAAAAAGAAAGTATAGAGAAGGTAAGAAAATCTTTTTTTAAAAAAGAAAGAAAGAGAGAAGAAGAGTAGTTTTGAAAAACAGAAGAAGAGGAGTAGTTCTAAAAAAGATATGTTTTGAAAAGAAAGAAAGAGAGAAGAAGAAGATTTGTTTTTAATTGTCCTGAACATGAAGGCAAGATCATCATGTTGGCTCAGATCTGTGATGTCTGACTGAGTTGTTTGAAAAAAAAAAATACTTTAATCTATGATCAAGTCTCACTAAGTTGTTTAAAAAAAGAGATCTAATGGTTCTAAAACAAGAGATCTATAAATATTATTAATTACCTAATGGTTCTAAAACAGAACACTCAGATCTGTTTAATCAGACAGATCGATAGTCAGATGACTCAGATCTGTCTGATAAAACAGATCAAACTCAATGTTTGTGTTCTGTTTCAGAACTAAAAAAAAAAATTATTATCTATGAACTATGATCTATCATCTTGTATCAAAGAGATCTAACGGTTCTGAAACAGAACACTCATTTGAGTTTGATCTATTTAATCAAATGAGTGTTCTGTTTCAGAACAAAAAAAAAAATTTCCACTATTTTTTGTGTCTGTACATGGTACATCTTACATCGACTTCAAGTCATCAATCACAAAAAAAAAAAAAAAAAAAATTACAACAAGAACAAACCCTAATCCGATCTATTTGATCAGACAGATCAAAGGTTTAGAACTCTGACCTGTCTGATCAAACAGATCTGTTAACATTTTAAGATTGAACTAACTATCTAAGATCTAATAACAACATAGTATAACTTTTCACAAATCAAAAACAAATAACAAGATCATAACAGAAAATAAAAATAAAAAACCTATCTAAGATGAGTTCGAAGGCTTAACCGCTTCATTTGATCTTAAAGATCATCAGCGTATACCATTAACCGAACATCATCAGAAGTCAGAACTCAGAAGTAGATCCCTTTCTCGGTTTCTCCAAAGTCCAAACTCGAAACCCACATCGCATGCATCATTAGAAACAGTAGAAGACTAAAAGTAGAGAGAAGATACTAACCATTTTGTAGATCCTATCTGTTGGATGATGAAGGTAAGATGACCGGGAACTTTAATGTTTCGTTTAGGGCTTTAAGGTTACTTAGATGAAGCTTTAGGTTTTCGTTTAGGGCTTTAGGTATTAGGGTTACTGGTAGAGAGAGAGAGGCGGAGAGAGAGCTTCCATTTTCGTTTATGGTTTTAGGGTTACAGGTTACTGGTGGTAGGAGAGAGAGAGAGGCGGAGAGGGAGAGAGAGGCGGAGAGGGAGAGAAGACTTAGGGTTCGGATGTGAGGGTTTTTATAGGGTGGTCGTTTTAATCCAACGGCTGAGATGTGATTTGAAGGGGCGCCCTATCTCAGCCGTTGGATTATAAAATGACACGCGGATTCTAACGGGTACCCTCTCGGGCTAACTGTCGGGATATGTTGTCGGGCTCTGTCGTCGGGCTTGTAATCGGGCTATGCATCGGGTCGGGACTCGGACGGGCTTAACGGGCCGGGACTCGGAATTGAGAACCTGTCCGAGCCCGGCCCTATTAGCCCGTTATATCGGGCCGGGCTAGCCCGGCTCGGGGCTGCTTCGGTCATCGGTCTCTCACGGTTCGGGCCGGATCGCGGGTTTCCGGACCGTTTTCCCAGCCCTAGTACAAAGTATCAACTCTCACCGAAGTCTGCCTGTCCATCTGTTCTCGCCGTTCAGTGTAAACTCTTACAAGCTTGTCATAAATCTGACTTCACTGGTGCAAACAATGGTGAAGAATATTTTCTGATTTAAACACTCACCAAAGCTCGTGTTAACTGTAGCTCGGCCGTTTAAATGATTGATAAGTGAACTTTGTCCTAAATTTGTTAAATAACATAAAAAAAAATAGAACAAACTAACGAAAAGAACCATTTATGTAGAATTGTTTGCATTCCTATGGGATTGGAATATGTAAGTTCAGCTTTTTGCATCCATCTAAGCTAAACCACCGACCTGACAACATAAGGCTCACTACTTTCATTTAACTTTGCTTTTAACACATTGTTGCGAATTATCAAAATCTCAGAGAGAAAAAAGAGTTCTACAAAAAGACCTAATGGATTTTGAATGTGAAACTATCTTCCCTCTTAACCGCCAATGGCGTGGAAACTCCTTACGAAATTTCCAAGGGCAAGTGCAGCAGCAAATGTGAAGTCTTCTGAAAAATAGACAAGGTTCCCAGAAATAGAACTCTTTGACCTATACATTGGCGAAACGACCCGAGCTTGATTTCCTCCTCCTTCGGCGCTTTTGCCTGATTCGCCAAAAGCTCAAAAACAACACAAGTCCTAAACAACAGCAGCAATGAATGGTTATTGCAATATCATATTTCAGTGGTACAAAAAAATATAGCACTAGCAGTAGACATTTCAACTACTCTATAATGTTCAAGTTATTTGACGTAACAAAGAGAATCTTGAAAATTCAAAATTTAAAATAATATCTAATTATTTTAGTTAACACTGACCACCAAATCTGGCGAGTGTGTTAATAGTGATCGTGTTTTCATTACGAAAAGCAACACCATGAAAATATGGAACTAATCATTCTTTGTTGTTTTAAATCGAATGGAAGATTCGATTTTTAGAATGCTTTCACTTACCAGTACAAGCAATAAGAATAGGTATTAGCCACTGAGCTGCAACTACTCCAGGTGTGTCAAGCTACAAAAAAACAGAATTAAAAGGTAATATGCCAAACTAAACCAGTGCCAAGATGGAGCGAGGGGCGAATAAACCTAGGTGTATATGCATTTACCAACGGAACATAAATATAACCTACTTACCTCATCTCTACGAAGCAGACCCAAGAAGTCCATGGTTTTGCTATATTTGTTTCCGACTATGGAAGAAGAGGAGCTTCCTTTATTTGCATTGAACCCCTCGATCTTCCCCAGATTTGAGTTTTCCATGGTCATATTTGAATCTCTAACGACATCCGAATTAGGAAATCCTGGTAATCTTCTATTCTTACCCATCATTTGCAAACTAAATCCCTTCGTTTTCCATATCTCAAATCTGGAATCTTTCTGGCAGATCATATCCTTTTCAAGAACTGCAGAGTAAGAAGAGAAGTTCACATCAGTTCTGCGAGTTGGTAACTGGCCCTCTTCCTTGTGGAGGGGTACACTTTTCTTAACCAAATCAGAGAAGAGCACTGGATCTTTGATATTCGCACTAGTGAAATCCAAGATTTTCTTCAGAAGCCAATAGCAATTTGTCACCATGTGGCTACTGTCAAGGCAATTGGAGTCGCCATACACAGAAATACGTCCAGTACCCACTTCAACAAGTCCTAAAATAGAAGAGTCCTCCTACATTGTTTGACAGGCAACACCACGCAAAAGGTCAGCAGCTTTCTTTCTTATAGAACTACTTCTACTATTCCAGAAATATGTTGGAAAAACAACTAGAATTATGAACACCATGAAAAAAATTATTTCTTATTGTTGTGAGTCTTGTGACGATGAGCTTACATATAAACTTGATACATCCAAAATCATATTTCATTGGAAAAGCAGCCTCACTGAATGGAACTCGTGTCACAGAGACCTTTATTTACATTTTTTAACATTATTAGAACTAGTAACTGTTGTTGAAGAACCTATTTTGACAGGCAGTTGGTTTATCTAGTGAGATAAAGTTAGGAATATAGAAACTCAGTACTTCGGTAAGCAAATTCCTTTCGGGGGTCTAAGAGCGGTCCTTACCGAGAAGACTGTCATCCTAATGTGTTACTAAAGAAATCGAGAAATGAGTTGTCACGTAACACAGACAGCGATATAATGGAGCTTCACTGGCTATTTCCATCTTTTACTCATAGGGTGCAAAGCGAGCAATGACTAAGTAAATTATTTGCCTAGGGAATAATAATTTAAACAAGCACACGAGTAACCCTAGATTCGTATTAAACTAATGCATGTTGACTGGTTCACATTCCACATCTACCATGCGCTACCCCAACAGATTAACTGGAAAAAGTTTTATACTCACCTTCATCAAACCAGAAGAAGCACCACTCTCTGAGCTATCAAGGAAAGGAAAGCTATGCAAATACCCACCACCTGGAAACCTCACTATGTCTGTTCCAGATGCATAACGACTTTGCTCCCCATTTATAGAATAATCACCATTTAGAATTTTGTCCCCAAATGCAATTCCATATGGAGCCAGAAGATCATTTAGTGCAGGAACATTTGAACCTCCAGTAATCGGTGTCCACCAGCTTCGAGTGTTATCATCAAAAAATCTCATTTTCACCATTGTGTCCACATTATACCACTCAGCAAACACAGCCAACCCCAGTCCAGTATTAACAATGTCGTCCCTTAGTTTCTCAATCTCTTCTTCGAAATACTCATCCTCAAGATCCACCAAGAGAAGTGTTCCATACTGACGAGCATCAAAACATGTGAATGGTGAACCAAGAGTTTCAACATAGTATCCCGCGTCTCTCAGCATGTTGAACATAATGTGGAAATTAGTATGTAGGTGATCCCCGTGCCAATCTAGTATATCATTACGAACATCCAACGAGTCTCTCGGGATATAACCGGGTGGATATTTGATATTGTGAAATTGATCCCAAAGAACCCGTTTTGCTCTTGGAGGAGTTGAGATAACTTTTAGCTTCAACTGAAGATTACATGTGCTAGTCCTTGGGCTTTTATCTCCTCTGGCTGCTGGACTAGTTACTGTAACTGTCACATTACCTTCAATCACACCTGAAAACCGGGCACCTTCTTCTTTTATTTGCATATGGATAGCTAGATAACCGGTCCAAGGCCAGATGACTTCTGAGTATGTAAAGTGAATGCTGACCAGATTGCCCACATCTGTTGAAGGTTGCCATGTAGGTGGGGATGCAACATAGCCAACGACACCCATCCCATTTAGAATTGTGACATTGAAGATGACTGGCATTGCACCTGCATAGAGTGGCTGACGGCAAAAGGGCCAGGAGTAGGGGCAATCTGTGTAGTCGAGAACACTGGGAAAAACACTTGCCCGAGGTTTGTAGCTTTTTAGAATCTCATATGACTCTAAGCTAACAGAAAAGGGGAGAGTTAGCAAGCTTGTTAGCAGAGAATTATAGAAAATCAAGAAATTAACACAATTAATTTGGAAAACTTACAGATCGATTCTTCCTGCACCCTGCTCGTACATGTTGGGACCAGACAGCTTAGCGGCCCCTTCAACCAGTGCCTGTTTCATACTAGCCGGATTTAAAATATCTTTTCGAATTCCTTCGGGCATGACACTGACAAGCAAACAGACCACACCTGCAACCACTGGACTAGCCACACTGGTACCTGAGAGACTTTTACAACCTGTGCTGATCTTGGATCCCATGATTTCTCGTCCATATGCAACAACGTCTGGTTTCACACGACCATAGCTGCATCAGTAAAAGTTAATTGTAGTCAGAGATTAGCTCAACATGCTTGAATTAGACCAAAATCAGCATCAGACTAAAAAGACTGAGATGAGATATCAAGACACCACATTTGTTGCCAAAAAATGGTACGAAGACACATTTGTTGAACTTTTCATTAGCTCCTCACTCAGTTCCATTTTTTTGGAAAATAACATTGACTCCATAAAAACAAAGACTAGGAGCAAAATAACCTCCCCCGGATAAGGTTATATCCGTCAACCGGAGTTCCTCAGTTTTGCTGTTGAAACACGAACAAGCAAAACCAAGAATTAAGAAAAGATAGGTTAACTGGATAAAGAGAAGTGCAGATACTATACCCGTGAGGAATCTCCCATGTACTCATTCCCCGAGAGGAAAATGAAGCTATATGATCACTGTAATCAATGCCACCAACACCGATGACATCACTTTGATCTGCAGGGTTGTTTAGGGTACCATACAGAGGTCCATCATTTCCGATGGCCGAAACCATAATAACATTATTTGCTGTCAGCTCCCAAACCTAGAAAACAACACAAGTCACAAGGAAATTAGACTATCACATGAAATAGGTACCTTCTTCTTTTTCTTTCCTTTTTGGTTACTTTGTCCAATATACTCAAAACTGAAAGCACAAAAGTTTGCCAACTAAGAGATGGGTCATTAACAAATAACATAAATGAAATAGAGGACTACCGTCTACCAAAACGCAAATTCAGGAAAGCCACAAGGAGAAGTAACCAACGGAGATCACTTATATTTAAATTTTGTGGAAAAGAACTTCTGGAATTTTCTAAGAAATCAAGCAATCGAGCTAAATCAGAAATTCAAGGAAGATTTACCTTCTCAACAAATGGGAGATCCAAATAATCAGGTCCACCTATACTCAAATTTAGTACATCCATCTCTTTTGCAATGGCATAATTGAAAGCATCAAGAAACCATGATGTATAAGATACCTGCAAGAGGCTGAATACAGATTTCTCACACTTCCGCCACCAATTATTCCATCTGAAAACAATTTAATTAAAAAAAAAACTAATATCATTGTAACATGACAGCTTCAGCTAATTTTTTAGTTTTTATGTAGCGTCTTTGTGTTATAACCTAAAGTAATTTTCTGTTTGTAGCTTTTTAAGATAATGTAACGTATCCCAATTTCCAAATACCAGTATTAGCTAACATTTTCAAACAAAATAGAGTTCGCTGCATATGATAGACGTTATGTTTTTCTAGGCATGCTTAAGAAGCTTAAACTCTGGATTCAACCTCTAGTCCTCCATAACAATAGCATGATCAACCAGTCAAACATTTTAAGCTTAATTTTTTAAGATTTTGACGGTTTAAAACCAAGTCAACGGACACTAATATCAATCTGACTCTAAATATGTTGTAACATCTCAGTGCCACGTGAAATGAAGTGATTTTCTGAATATGAAAACTTTGGGGCGTTCTTAATATGAACTAATGAATAGGGAACTCCAAAGATTAAATAATATCAAGCACCTGAAACATACGAGGCTCATAAAGTTGAAAAGTTTTACACTAATGAGCATAATGAGGACGAAATGATAGACAACGTGCTACTTACATGAATGGTTATGTTTAACAAAAACGACCAACCAAATTCGCACTATTAATGAGACCAAAGGAAGTTGTTATGAAAGCACTTGGCTTCTATGTTTTGACATAAAGCACAATTTGCATTACCTGGGCATCAGTAAATACACGAAAAGCATAAATCTCTGTGTCGGGTGCAAAACCAAGGCACTCATCATCTTCGCCAGCAATAACTCCCGCCACAAATGTCCCGTGTCCAAGATTGTCATTTAGTGTATCCTCATTGGTCCAGTTTGTGCGTTCCTGCAGAATGTATCAGCGTACCCCATTAACCAGATATAACGAAAAAAAATTACCCAACCCATAGGCTAGATTTACAAATAAAAGCAGCAGACTCGAGCATAACCAACGAAGGAAGTACCTTTATGTTACGAAAGTGAGGGTGATTAGCTCGAATACCAGTATCAAATATTGCCATTTTAACCTTTGCCCCAGTATATCCTTTACCCCAGAGTGTCTCTGCCCCAAATAAAGATGTAACTTGGGATCTCTATAAACAAAAATAATATAGTAATTGCAGATTCTCATTAATACAAATTTCCAAACAAGATGAAACAATCGAAAATTTCACAAAGAAGAAATAATTTTTTTTTTTTTTACCTCCATCATAAGCTTGCGTTTCCAACTAATAGAAGAATTAATAAGTGGGGATTTATATTCTTCATCACTAAATGACATAGAGGTGAATATCTTTCCTGGTTTTTTCTTCCCATCAACAAATGAACCGCCTTTAACTCCATCTTCTGCAAACAAACTCCTGGAATAGCTCAAATCAACTGAAACATCCTTAACAAGCCCTAATTTTTCAAATTTTGAGATCAACGTCGTTCGAACTGATTCTTCTATAGAAACAAGACCAAAATCGGTAGGAAATGAAGATGCAGGATTCTTTCTCTCGATCCATTTCCACCTAGATAATATTCCTAAATTCTTTTCAAGGTAAATACGGTGATCATTCGCTTTCTTGTACTCACGAAACCTAACTATATAATTTCTCAGTGGGGCATCTTCTTCTTCTTCAATTACCCTAATAGTTGTTTCAGTTAATAAGGGTTGATTTATATTCTTGGTTTCTTCTAAACGGTTGTCGATCGGATCGAGGTAGGGTTGGAAGAATGGAGATCTGAAACGAAGGAAATAGAGGGAAATAAGGATGACAAAGAAAGCAAGTAGCGTATTCATGGTGTTTCTTGTTTATTTGGTGTTAGGGTTTTGTATAATTTGGCGGGAAAGATAACAAGTTCCAACATTGGACGAAGTGATTCGTGATGATCTCTCTCTCTCTATATTAGGTTTTTGATTTATTTCTTCTCCGGTTCCTTCGATCTAGGTTTTGTTTGAGGGGGGTGAAAGAGGAGGAGGATGTTTCTTTATGGTTAAGTGTCGATCCGACTGTGCGAAGTATTTCTCTCTCTACTAGTCTCTACCTTTCCCTCTCTCTCCTCTAGACAGTTTTCCGATTGGGATCGCCTGCAAATACGGAAACATTATTAATTTTTGAAAGCGACTTGATATTCATTTTGGCCGCCTCGTGCATCATAACGATCAAGGCATTCAAATGACTCCACTAGCATATGTTTCTTTTTTTTTTTTTTTTTTTTCTGTTAAGGACTAGCATATGGTCTTCGGCTCTCCAACCTTGTGGAAGGCTGGTTTTTCATAGAAGCAATAAGTTCGTCCGAGTCAACACTTCGTCCTCGTGTATCATATGGTCTTCGGCTTTCTAACTACTTATTTATCTGTTGAGTTGAAGAGTGACATGTATATTAAGTATTCTAGAGATTTTCATAGAAAACAAAAAAAAAATTTAGAGTGTCTCTACATTGACACTTAGGAAAAAGAATCTTCATTGAAAATTGACAACTAGACTTTTAAGAGTTTTTGTTAGAGTGTCCCATAAGAGATGCTTTAAGAGCATCTCCAATGTAAGACTCAAGAAAAACTCTAAAAATCATGTGTCAAGTGCGAAAAATGGATCTCTAAACAGTATTGGCCATTTAGAGACACTCTATTACAAAACCTTCTCTAATGCGACACTCAAAAGAAACTTTAAAAACCTATATTTTGGTTTAAAACTAATTGGTTTGCTTATGTGGCACTTAGAGGGTCTCTAAAATAAATCTTGACATGTCACTTTAGAGATTCATGTTGAGTTTTGCATTGGAGATGAATTTTAAAGAAAAATTCCTACGTGACACTCTAAGATTTAGAGTCTGAGTGTTGCGATGGAGATGCTCTAAACTCCAAAAATTTAGAGGTCCCAAGTTCGATTCCCAAGAGAGGTATAAATAATGTAATTTGTCTTAAGTGGTTTATTGAACTTAGGGTTATTAAAGGTATAAATAATGTAATTTATCGGGTTTTAGGTCTCTTGTAACGACTTACGTATTTGGTAGTCGATTTCTCAAAAAAAAAAGTTTGCCCGTTTCTTTGGGAAATAAAAAACAAGAACTTTAGGGAATAATTCTATAGGGAATTCATGTGTTCTTAAGGGTGTGCAAAAATAGACCAAACCAATCAAACCAAACCGGTCCAGTCGGTTTTCAAACCGAACCACACAACGAGCGGTTTAGTACGGTTGTAGATTTCTAAAAACCAACTGATTTGGTTCTGTAAGTAGATGTAATTTTTAAGAACCATTAAAATCAAACTGAACCAGTCAAATTCAATTAATATATATAATTATATATACACAATTTTTCTAAAATATATCTATCATATCTTTATAATTTCATACAAATACATATCTTTCATCAAGTTCTTGCAAGAAACAAGAATAACTACTACCCCTTACGAAACAACAATACTACTACAATATAATGTTACTAGCTAGTATTAGATTAAAACGATTCATGTATCATTAATGCTACTAACTACTACATAATGTTTCTGCCGGTGACTTGCACATGTCTTAAATGTTTAAAATGTTTTTCAATGTATTATGTTAGTTTGATTTTTTTCTTCAGGTACTTAAGAAGTGTCGTCTTGATTTTATACGTCAATGTATGAAGAAAGTAACTCGATTCATCGATTTTCATGGAGAATAAACTATTTCCATGGATGGTTTGGTATCCAGTAGTATCCAAACCGCTCATTGACGCTTTGGTTGGTAACCGTACCAAACCATGAGCGGTTTGGTAACTTTAGTTTTAGGAGTACAAACAAAGTTTAATTCTCTTAAAATTAATCTTTCTTCTAAAGTTGTCAGGAGATAGTCTCCCACCACCCTCGTCCGAAATGGTTTTCTCTTCTACCTCTTATCTTTGTATCCCTCTACCTCTCTTTATATGTCTATCCCTCTTTCTTTGCCTTTGGCCATTTCTCTCCAAGTCTCTTCCTTAGTCTGGTTTTCCAAACAAAGGTCGTCTGGAGAATGAGAGAAGGATTCCAACAAAAGGACCCTACTCTTCACCAGAACACAGTAGGATGGAAGAAAGAGAGGGAAAACGAGAGAGATAAGAGTGGAAAAGATACTGGTGGTGACGGTCATAGAGTTGGTGGTGCTTACGGTCATAGAGTTGGTGGTGCTTACGGTCATAGAAGGGAATACGAGGGAGGAAGAAGCTATATTAAGTCCAAAATATCAAAAGGAAAAAAAACTAATACTTCAAAAGCTATCTATGTTATTACTATCAAAATTTGTGCCAAAATAGGCAGACTAAAATCCCAAAAACATCAATATCTTATAATAATTCTATCAACCTTACACGAACGTCTTGACATGTATAATTTTTTACCGAAAGCATGAAAAAATAGAAAACGGATACAAGATAAGATCCAATGAGTAGTTCATTGTTGTCTCTGTTCTTTTTGTTCTTCCAGAGCTAGAAAAGAAGTGAACCATTTCTTCCATGGAGCATCCTCTTGTTGATCGATCCATGACAAAAAGGCACTATCAATCAAGCAAAATATGTTTACGTAAAGGAGTTGATACTGTACTGGGACAAACCGAAAATTGGCAACTTGAAGGATAGGCCAAACGCCTCCTTCCAAAACCAAGGCTGGGAGGAAATCCCTCTTCACATCTTCCTTCACCTGAGCCACACTCTTCCCAGTTGACAATCCCATGTAAGTGAAAAATGCAAATAAATCTAATGGCCCAAAAATAATTCCGTCTAATGCTACTTTAGTCGCTACGAACTTTGCTGATTTTGGTTGTAGTTTCAGACGTGTTCTTATAAGCCGGTCTAAGCCTTGGTACCTACAGCAGAAAAAGAAAAGAGTAGTTGTTAATGTCGTGTTGCACTTGAAAATTTGTAAGTTTAAAACTTTATATTACTTAGGAAGTTCGAGACATATATGAATAAACGGTATATAAGCTATGTACTAGGATGTCTCGTTTCACCAGAGACACAACTTTATAGGGTATTTCCTCTAGATATTATTTTTCAGATACAGCATCTAATTCATCTTCTCTATTCCCCCTTTTATCTCTCTTTAGGTTCAAGATTTTACCCATTAATTTTATACAAAAAGAACGTATGAAACAAATATAAGATCAATGAGAGAAGCTCTCTGTTCCGATCGTTTTGACTCCTAGAACTTACCCGTCTGATGGAACATAAGCTTCTCTGAATGCAAAATGTTTTTATTTCACAAGTGAATAACTACTTCCTTGAACCTTTTTGTGTCAACCTATACTCCTAGAGATTAGGTTTTGTTATTTCTGAATATATATATCACCAAAAGATATAATTACACCATAGATAATACTTGCCCCATTAAGATTTTATTTTTTATCAGTTACAACTTGAGTGCCTGGCGAGAACTAGATTCACGAAGAGAATGACAATGTTCATAAGAACAACTACTAGTTGGAGAGCACAGGCATAACATGTTTTCTTTTATCCAAACAGATCATAATAGAACTTGAAAGCCCTATCATCAGTATGGATTTGCATTTATAAACTATATAGATGTGAAAATTTTGATGGTGTGCATACATGCGCGTCTCGTATTCCGGCACGCGTCCTATTAATTTGATACATGTGCAAATGTATTCAAGAAGAGAAAATACTGACCAGAAATGACCCACTGGACCAACAAACCCCAAGCCAAACATTCCCGTAATGGCCACTCTTTTCCAGTTGACCTTGAATGCTTCATAAGTATCCTGTAAGTTAAACAGAAATTTCCATCATATCACGAGACATGCCTCTAAACTCTAAAGTTCCAAGCGAGTGATGAGCATGGGTAGGTAACAAACAAGGCAATATATCGAGAGATGCATTCATTAGATTTGATCTAGTATTTGGAAACGGTTTAGCCTGATTAACCCATGGCATTATTATTGAAGAATTGTATGCGAGTTTTTTCTCCAAAAGAATTACATTTGTAGCGGTATTAAGGGAGAATCATGCCCTAGGTTTTACAGTCAGCCTACAAGAAGTCAGCCATATCTTTTTTTAACTTATATCTCTATTTTAGGGATGAATACTAGTATACGACACAATCATATAAAATGGTACTAGAAAGAAAGGCAGGGGCAATTATTATACATTTACAGAAACACCAAAAATAATCTGATTATAAGAAAAGATATACAAGAAAACCCCAAAACACAAGGAAATTCTGTCATTGTGTATTGCCTTCAACATTTGAGATTAAGACTGGCAGTTGGAGAATAAAACAACACAAACGCTATAGATGTTTCAAGGTGGGTATCCTCAGTGTTCCCTTCGTGAGGCATAAAATTATGAAGGTTCTGCTTCTTTTTGTTGGTGTAATTAGAAGGTTAAGAGCAGATGGACTAGAACACTAAATATAATCTAGAAAATAGATGGAGAGTGTTCTTGCAAAGTGTTAAGTTGAAATTTCAAGACTGAGGGTTCAACTACAGTAGGCAGCAATCATCTTAGAAAGAACAACAAAAAAAATTATGTTCAACTGTACGAGTTAAAAGAGTTCTACACAATACTTCATCCTCCAATGTTGGTTAACCTAGTAAAAACGAAAAGGCCTGAGAATTCTTTCTGAGGTGACGATTTCCACATACCATCTTACCGAATGCCAAACACGAAACATGTGATGACGGGGAAAGAAGTCTAAAACAGTGAGTATTAATCGGATATCGAATTTGGAAATATGAACATCCCCGATAGGCTAATGAACCAAAGGTCTAAGACCCACTAAAGAATCTATTGGAAGTGTCGAACGGAGAAAAGTGTTGCCACAAATAACGCTCTTTGGTTATCAAGCGAATCGACTGGTAACTAGACTTTAGAAACGGAGAAACTACTTGTTTGATCAGTCTAATAAGATAGCTCTAGGCAGAAGATAATTTATGAGTACAGATATGTAGGAATTCATTAGCTTCCTTTTCCTTTTCATTTAGTAAGCAATCCAAAATCAAATTAAAAAGGAAAATACAAGCACAGACAGTCTCCAACCCAAATTAAAAAAGAAGTAGGATTATGCCCTCGTTCAAATACAGTACTGTTAACTGAGCTAAACCTAAATTGTCAAATTTTACAACATAAAGCAAATAAAGACAGAACCATTGAAGAGAGAAATCTAAAGAAATGACATTAAGGGGAAACCCAAAACTAGAATCAAAGAATAAGCCTAAAATAATATACTGCCAAGGCAAAATATCCAATACCAATTCTATAAAGTAAGAAGATATGAACAATGATTCAAATGGTCGTTATATTGAAAACAGATAAATACCCATAACTAGTAAAACTGAACAGAAGTGACTAACATCAAAAGGGATGAGAGAGAGAGATGATGATGGGGAAGTTACTTACAGGGTTTTGATGGCGTTTTCTAAGAGAGGAATGAGTGACAGCCTGAGCAGCTATATCTCCGGCTCCCCATAGAAACCCAGAGCTGATGAGTTGGGTTTTTACGGGATGAACAGCTAAACATTTCTGATAATATTTCCAGAGCTTCGACATCTTTACCTTCCACAAAAGGGTTTTTGATTCAATAGGAGAGGAAGAAAACTGAAGTTGGAATTGGGAAAATAGGGGTGAGTTTTTTTTTTTGTTAAAGAGAAATTGGGGCGCGTTTACTATGTGTCTATGTGTGTCCTTTCTTCTAGGTAAATTAAAGTGATATCAATATTGTATTTTTTCTTCTTGGGCTAGGTAAGCTAAACCAAGAGGGTGTTTGACATTTTATCCTTTATTTTTCGTAAATTAAAAAATGATCCTCGTTTTATGAAATCGTCAGTTAATTTTAACACTTGATTTTTCATTACCCTTCTTGTAAATCAACTCTATTTACTTCTTCAATTTCTTTCACACACATAACACAGTATTTAATGAGCTAAATTTATGGATAAAGATAATAAAGCGAAATTAGTTCTTCTTATTCTTACCCTTTTCATGACAAAAAAATTGAATTTTATTTCAAAAAGGAAATGAGAAGAAATAAAAAGTATCTCAGAATAAGTTTCCCATGAGTTTCTTCATTCAAGCAATCAAAGTGCAAGTATAACAAAAAATAGTTTGTGCAACCTACTAATGCTCACTATTGTTTACCCCAGCTTATATCTCCAAGGTAAAGATAAGGGTTCAAATCCCATTGCGAGCCATATTATCTCTTTTTTAGTTTTCATTTTGGTTTCTTGTGTCATTTTAATAGAGATCAATTGTTACACAAGATCATGTTTTTGCTTGGGTACACTTTTGACTACGTAATTTTTTTATTTTAAGTGTCATTGCGTAATTATATTATGAAGACCTTACATTAATGATTAATAAAATTAGGTGATTTTTTTTCTTGTGAGATGTAGAATAATTGACAAAGAATCTATCTATATTTTGTTACTCAATCGAGTTATCCAATCTTAGGTTAATTTGTTAATCAAAATATTACTTCTATTGTTTTAGTTAGATTATTAAGACAAATGTAAAAATCATGATGATGTTCTTAAAAAATTGTCTTGTATTGTATCTCGTAAGGCCATACACAATGTAAATAGAACTTTACTTTATAAAGACTTTAGGCTTGCCCTCTCTAGCATGAAATTCTGGTTCTGCCCCTGCTTTCGTTCTCTCTTTACCCATCTTCCTGCCTCACTACTCATAAAAGAGAGAAGAAATGTTATCTCTCTAACAGTTCCATCAAGATAAATTTGTACGATTATCATGATCAGTCTATCTTCATCAACATATTACTTCCTCACTACTCACAAAAGAGAGAAGAAATTGTGTGTACAAGCCTCACTACTCACAAAATAGAGAAGAAAGTGTATGTATAAGCAGTGACACCACCATATCTGAATATGAACACCAAGTGGTTTGTGTTAGGTACTTGAACCACTTATAATTTGATCGATCTTTTTCTTCTCATGCCTTATGGTTTCATCTTTCTTCAATTACTCTCCTGAAATGGCTTAGACTATAGTTAATCTATGCTATTTTGTTGTAAATATATAGACACACAAAAATCTTATATAGATAAAAATTGTTGGTCCCGATGTAGGTGAAACATAGTTCACTTATTAGATATCTAAGTTTGGGGATAACTCATTCACATTAGAATTCTCACTTAAGTTGTTATATCATTTCATTGACGCGAGACTGAACCTTCCTGGATACTTCATCTTTTGGGTCGACCCTCAGAGTTTTGGGATACTATTGTATGGGGAGTCATCAACCCACAATCCAATAGGTTTACAGTAATTTTTCGTTCTTTTTTTTTTTCTTAATAATCATCGTCTAGCTGAAGACGATAAATTTTTCTCATCACTTGTATCCGTTAACCTTTAAGAAGTATTATTAGAGAGTAGAGTGGGTGAGAAGGGTAAGTGAGCTTCCCCATTCCATTTAGCGGTTATATTCCCTTTATGAGATCATTCGTTCTAAAATGTCGTCCTCGCCCATTTGTGTGTTGAGTCTATAGTTGTGATCACACTCACACGTACGAGCGAACCATTCTTGAGTGATTTCATCTTTTAGAACGTATGTCTGTGAGGCCATAGTTGAGGCAAAATGTATTAAGATAGGGATCAAAGCTTTGTCTGTTCGGAACTAAAGTAATTTTCATTGTGGTTAGTCACGTATGCTTCGAGTCTAGATTACTAGTGAAAAGATTTTTAACTTCTGTATAGTGTTGTTAACTTTGACCTATTTTTATTAGCTTGCTAAAAATGTTCAAGGAGATAAACATTTTTGGGCCATCTTAGTTGACTTTGGGGTTTTGGACCCTATTGTATTTTTCAAATGTTTTTGAATTTTGTGGGTATATTATCTGAAAACCCCCACCAGACAACACTCGGCCACTTAGGCAACCTAGGGGTTTAACAACTTGATGCATATGCTAAATGTGACCGGGTTTCCTCCTAAAGTGAGTTAGGTTTTTGTTTTGCTCGAGGACTAGCAAAATCAAAGTTTAGGGATGTTTGATGGGTCATGAAAGTGTCCCATCTGAGTCGTTTAACTTAGGCGAGTCAGTCTATTTTGAGTATTTATTATAATAAAATGATTGGTTTGTTAGGTTAGGTGGTGTGAAGTTAAGAGCGAAAAACGGATAAAAATGGGAAAAAGATACTTGTTCGGCATTTTGGAGCAAGGTTATTCTGATAAATTTGGCCATGTTCAGTATATGGATGAAAAGTACAGTCCAAGACGAATCCATAGGAGGAAACATAAGTCAAATCGGAGTCCGGTTGAGCAAATAAGCCAAAATCAAAGTTGGGTCAAAGGAAGTTGACCATGTGGGACAAACTCGATCATGTTTTGGGCACGCGGGATGCCAAAAGATGAAGTGGCGCAAATCTATAAAGCGGTTCAACTTAAACTCGATCATGTTTCTGTAGTCCCGCATATGTACATCTTACTGATGCCTAGTTCTAAAGACCCGATGAGCTGAGAGTCGCACCTTGCTTAAATGGTCGCGACGCAGCAAAGGGCGACTCTTGTGTGCATAATCTGGTGTTTCAGACCTTACTTAGCTTCGGTAGTCCCACTACCAGGACCATCCAGATCTGTGCTTCTAAGATCCAATGACCTATAAACTGTGAGGAGAATAACTACCATGGATCCGGCTACGTTGAATCATCATAATTTCCATTTAAAACCCCTAGCCGCCCTTATAAATACAACATTAGTTCCCAAATTTTGGGTAGACTTGATATCCCTCTCATTTCTTTCTCTAATCCATCTTCTTAGCCTCCCTCTCTCCCTCTTCTAGTAGTTGTAACCCTAAAAACCCATTTTCTTGTAGTTTTTTAGCAACCTTCATCTATTCTCTGCAATTTCTTTCTACTTATAATTTCTAGATCTAATTTCTTTCCTATCCTATTTTCTTCTCCCCTTTCTTTTCTACGACCTAGTTCTCTTTAATTCTTCTAAACCTCTCTTCTTTCACCTATTCTCTAACAATAAAAATGTTATTATTTAGATTTGGAGCATAATGAGGATCATATTTGGAGTAAGGATTTGGGTGACTCTTTTTCTTTGTCTCATTTATTTCCATTTTATCAACGAATATGTCTTTGAATTCAATGAGTAATTAATCTTGTATCTAGGGTTGTAGAGGAAACCAGTACTTGGGTTTTTCTTAAATATGTTATTGATTAATTAAATCCTTCAATTGAGCTTTAATGTCTATTAATTGTCATTCCATATAGGTTTTATAATCTTTTCATTGTTCATGGTTCATAATTAGATATCTCAGGCTTTCATTAAGTTGTTAGATTGAATATGCGTGTTACATGATGAATGATAGTTAAAGGAGTATAGTCGTTATATGATAGTCAATTAAAAATACATGGTTATGAAATGTGTTGATAAAGAATATCTTCCGAAATCTAAATAGTTCATTATGTTAGATTTTGAGTTATATTGAAAAACAGTTAGTTAATTAATTGCATGCTTTAGGGATTCAATTTATGTGGTGGAATAAAACCCCTCGATTTCTTTCTCATTTTAATTTCATTAGTCTTTAGTCTTTTATTGTGTTCTTATTTAAATCGTTTTCAACAACAAAATCAGATTTACGAAAGGGGCGTTGATTGAAGGCTTAAAGCGAAATTACTTATCCCTTGGATCGATTTCCGGATTTACTATAACTTGATCCCGTATACTTGCTGGAATTAACCAATTTTGGGCCTATCAACTGCTTTACTAACCATTGAGGAAAAAAACTAGTAACAAAACTCAAGACAGATAAAACACCAGATCCATATGGCTATTCACCATCCTTCTGTCATGCTAATTGGGATATCATCAATTAGATGTTGTTAATATGGTATAAGTCGTTTCTAGAGAAGGCAACTTCGATCATAAGATCAATCAAACAAATATAACACTCATTTCAAAAACAAGGAGCCCAACAACCCTGCAGACTTTAGGTGAACGAGAATGTTAGGTTCCCGTAAGAATTTGCAAAATTTTCATAAGTCCATACGTCCTACAAAATCGTATAAAACTTATTACAAACAGTCTAAATCCAACTTTGGGCTCTTTCATAAGTCCATACGAGACTGCCTTCATACCCAATAAACACATTACCGTAGCCAATTAGATAGTTCACTCCATGAAGAGAGAAGTATTAAGTAGAAGTATATAACTTTGAAGCTAGATACATCTAAAGCCTTTGATAGAATTAAATGGAGTTGTTTTTCATCAAATCATTGGATACCGCGGTTTCTCTACTGCTTTGACAAACATCATTCAAAAATACATTTCTACTACAACAAACATGTTATTGGTATTCCTGGTACGATTATTATACTAACAAGAAGTCTAAGGCAAGGAGACCCATTGTCCCTGCATCTTTTCGTCATATGCATTAAGGAATTCAGAATGATGATTTGTTTCTTCAAAAGGAAGGGGGACATTCAAGGTTTCAAGCATTCCAGAAGATCACATATAATCTCATACTTCCTCTTTGCGGATGATTGTCTACTCTCCTCAAAATGGGTACGACAAACTAATCAACTTTCAAAAATCTGTATTCTATTTATATCCAAATGCCCACAATAAATATGTACACTAGTTTCCCGACTACTCAAAGTCAAACAAAACAACATGAAGGGTCTATACCTTGGTGCCAACCTTTCCATTAGGGAAATAAACATCCGAACTTTCTAACCTTTTCTAGATAGGCTCAAACAAAAACTTAATAATTGAAATTGGAGGAACAAACATCTTTCTGGGGCACGAAAAGGATGGGCCATAAACTCTTCCATACTGGTCCCTCACTCACTCCTGGCCTTTTACATGAGTCTAGTTGTTCATCTTTAAAGTACCCAGGAAATGTTTAGATAATCATCTGGAACTTAAACCTAAACCCAAGGGTCAAATTGTTTTTATGGAAATTTGATGTAGCCTAAGGATAAGCCATGTGGTGAGTAGTGTGTAGTTTGCAGTGTGCAGTATGTAGTGTGCAGTGTGTGTGTGTGTGTGCGTGCGTGCGTGTGTGCGTGCGTGCGTGTGTGTGTGTGTAACAGTTAGCTATGTTAGTTGTGGCACTTATGTGGTATTTAGATTGGTTATGAATTATTTTTGTCTAACTTGGGACGACATCTAAAGATCTTTAGAACTTGGACAACAAGAAGCTAATTGGACAACAAGGAAGAAGCTTCAAGATGCTTGCGCAGCAAGTTGCCTCTTTCAAGATACTTGCGCAACAAGCTGCCTCTTTCAAGAGACTTGGGCAGCAAGCTGCCTCTTTCAAGAGACTTGGGCAGCAAGCTTCCTACTTTATAAGCATTACCACAAACTTCACAAAAGGGGGATCACAACGAAGAGTATTCAGCTACAGCTGCCTCCTAAATCCTTCTTCTCAAGTCTTTTTCTTCTTCTTCTTCTTCCTCTCCTTCATCTTATTCTTCTTCCCAGCTTCGTTCCCCTCCCTTTCTAACTTTCTCATTCTCTCTCTCTCTCTCTCTCACATCTGATTTCTTTCTCTCTTCTAGTTCTATTCTCTTCTTCTCTCTACTTCTCTTTAAGTACCTTTCTTTTCTCTCAATTTCTCTTCATGTTCTCTAAATTTCATACCCTTCTCCTTTGCTGGTTCTATATGTTCGTACTTGATGTTTACCCAAGTATTGTTGTCAAGAGTTTGTCCTAAGCTGGTTAGATTTAGGAGTAGTTGTTCGTAATGAGGTTGTGGGTGGTAAGACTTATTGATTGTTACCTGAACCTAATTTGATTACTGTTTTTTTACTTCGAGATTAATATAGTTTTGCTAGTTGTTGAAGTTCCGGTTTACTCCCGTTGTTATCTTTACATTTCTAAACCCTAGGATTGCATCAAGTCGTATAAGAGCATGGGTTAGAGTAGTTTTAGTTAGCTGAAAACATCATATTGCATTGCACATCAAGTGTTTATAAAACTCCAACAAAGCTTAAACTATAACTTATTGCATAGTTAATTGTCCTAGGTTTAGATAAGTTTCTTCTCACAACATTTTGAGTCATTTTAAGTGTCATAATTTAGCTTAGGCATTGTGCATTATTTTATATCACTTGCACTAGTATTTTGCATCAAATGACCAACCAAAACCAGAATCCTCAAGGAGAGGCTTGACATGAAGCTCTCCGACGCCAATAAGATGCAATCACACAAATACAAAACCAACTAGCCCAACTAACCAACCTGGTCTGTGGACTTAATGTTAATACACTACCTCCTAATCGTCACCATAACAGGTACCCTAAGAGGTCACTCTAGAAAGTAGCAATGAAGCAGATTATGAACCAGTAAATCCAAATTGGGGTCGTAGAGTAAATAGAATAGTCAATAGACCTTCTATGACCATAGATAGGAATTGGGATCATAGAATTAAAGTCGATGTTGCAACTATGAGGAGCGTTTGTAACCAGAATATTTCCTTGATTGAGTTGACAAGATCGACTAATCCTTTGAATGGAAGGACATGTCAAAAGAACGAAGCATTAAGTTTGTGAGCTTAAATCTCAAAGGACATACCCTCATTTGGTGGAAGCAAGTGCAAGAAATGAGAATGCGCAAATGAAAATAAAAGATAAGATCATTGGATCACATGAAAGCTAAACTTCGAGGGAAGTTCCTTCTGTCTGACTATCGCCACACACTTTTCAGAAAGTTCCACAATTTGCAGCAAAACAACTGATTTGTCGATGAATATACCAAAGATTATATTTGCTCCAAGCATGCAATGATCTGAACGAGAATGAGGATCAAAGTGGCGCTCGTTATGTTGTTGGATTACACCTCCATATTCAAGATCAAGTTGAACTTCATGACGTAACACGAGTAAATGAGGCATACCGTTATGTTGTAAAAGTCGAGAGAGAACTAAAGTGATCCTCCTTTCTTAATATTGTGTCAGGTTCACTAGGAAGATCTCAAATATTTGGTCGATGAACACATGAAGCCACAATGTCAAATCCTCCAAAGAATTCTTGGACTAACCAGGGAGCAGGGGACATGAGCAAGGGTATTCTTGGCTCAAAACCATTCAACTGCTATAAATGTGGTGACTCGAGACATCTATTATCAGAATATCCTAAAAGGAAGTTTATTCCGCAATCAAATTTGATTTATCAAGGGGAAACGACCCTTACGACGAGGATGGTTTGGACCAAGAAGGAGCAAATTATGACGAAGGTGCCATGAAACAGATAAACGCAGACATTGATGGACAATATCTAGTCATTCATATAGTCATTCTTGCTCCCAAGATCCAAAAGAGTGATTGATGGTTGGGGCGTAGTCTCTTTCGCACTACTTGCATTGCAACAAGGGAAATTATGTTCAGTCATCGTCGGTGGTGGGAGCACGGAGAATTTGATCTCCCAAGAAATGGTCGACAAGTAGAAGTTGAAGACGAAACCTTTAATTAAACCCTATAATGTAGGATGGTTCAAGGAAGGATACGAGGTTCCCATCAAGAAGTGTTGCTTGATAAAATTCTCTACATGGAAGAGTTATAAGGATGAGGTTTGGTGTGACGTATTCCTGTTGGAGGTTTGCTATATTTTATTAAGTTGTCTTTGGCAATATGATAGAAAGAGGCACCGCGACGGAGAGAGAAACACTTATACCTTTACGAAAGATGGTGTTGAAATAACATTGTGCCCTCAGAAGGATGCCTATGTACCTACGAAGAATGTTCCTCCTCCCTTTCCCAAGGACCAACCGAACACACTCAGGATTCTTAACTCCACTCAATTTCCGACAGAGATGAAGGAGACCAATGTTGCTTGCTTCTTGGTAAGTAAAGAAGTCAAAGAAGAACCAGTTGTGCCTAAATAAGTTCAACAATTACTTAAGGAATTTCAAGACCTTATACAGGAAGAACTCCCCGATGTACTTCCACCGATGCGAGATATCTAACACTACATAGATTTGGTTCCAAGGATTAGAGTTGTTCTTAGCCAATAAGGTCGCCCAGTTGCGTTTTTCAGCGAGAAACTGAACGAGAAAAATCTAGGTACTCCAACTACGACCTAAAATTTTATGCCATTGTGCAAGCTTTGAAGCACTAGAGACATTACCGCATTCATAAGGAGTTTGTATTGAACTCTGACCATGAGGCCTTGATGTATTTGAATTCCCAAAGTAATCTAAACAAAAGGCATGCTAAGTGGTATTCATTCCTCTAGGAATACATGTTCCATTTGCCACATAAGGCCAAAGTAGTCAATATAGTAGTCGATGCTTAAAGTAGACGGTCGACTATCCTCGTGACTTTAAAACCAACCATTGTCTCCTTTGACACTCTAAAGGAACAATATGCGAGTAACCCATATTTTGGGCCCATTTGGGAGACGTGCTCTCAGTCACGTACCGATCCATCTGCATCATACTACATTCAGAAAGGTTATCTTTTCTACGGTACAGGCCTCTGTATTCCTAATGGGTTAGGTGGTCATTTCGGGCAGACGCAGACCATTTCGCTTGTAGAGTAGAGGTATTATTGGCCTATGTTGAGACGGGATGTGGTTCGCTATGTGAGTTGATGCCAAACATGTCAATCATTCAAAGAGCAATCACGGAACACTGGTCTTTATACACCCTTGCTAGTACCCAATAATGCTTGGGATGATGTTAGTATAAACTTTGTTTTAAGTTTACCGAAGACTCTTAAAAAGATGGATTATGTTTTGTGGTGGTCGATAGATTTTCTGAGATGGCTCATTTCATTGAATGTCATAAAACATCAGATGCATCTCATAAAGCTCAATTGTTTGTTAGGTAAATAGTTCCCAAAACATTCACGTCAGATAGTGATACCAAATTAATGAGTCATTTTTGGAGATCTTTATGGGGTAAAGTTGGGGCAAATCTTCAATTTAGCAGTGTTTATCAGCCTCAAACAGATGGGCAAACTGAAGTAGTGAATCGCAGCCTTGGCAATCTGCTAAGATGCTTAGCTGGTGAAAGGCCACATCAGTGGGACTTAGCTCTACCGCAAGCTGAATTTGCCTATAATAACTCTCCTAATTGAAGAACAAGAAAGACTTTTTCTGAAACTGTTTATGGTTCTTCCATTCCACGTATCCTTGATCGTTCCACAATTCCATATCATGGTCAAGATAGTCCTGAAGCGGACAATATTATTGAGCATATAAGGAGTGTGCAACAAGAAATGCTTGAGAAATTGCGAGTTTTCATTTCAAAATACAAGGAAGCAGCCGATAAAAATCGCAGGGAATTCTTTTTCAGTTAGAGATTTGATTATGGTTTATTTAAGCGGGAAAGACTTCATGTGGGGTCATATAACAAGTTGAGTAAGAGCCATATCGTATTCTCAAAAAGGTAGATGACAATGCATATCTTTTGGAAATGCCAAAGGATGTGGCAACCTCTCCAGTTTTTAATGTTTCAGATATATCAATGTTTAATGGGGATTCACCAGAGGTAACACATGTACCTGCAGTTTCTTCTGTCAATGCTACTAAGAGTAAAGATCTTATTGAAGATGTTATGGACGTGAAGACTACCAAGACTCTAGGAGGAATACAAAAGAGGTATCTTGTTTGATGGAAATATAGGCATTACCCGAGTGTTCATGAATTGATGAGAAAGAGTTAAAACATCGCCGTGAAGATTTGTTTTAGAGACTATTAGAGGCATTCTCGACGAATTCGAGTTCTTCCCACATAGGCAAAGTTGATGTAGTCTAGGGATAAGTCATGTGGTGTGTGTGCGTGCGTGCGTGCGTGCGTGCGTGTGCGTGTGCGTGTGCGTGTGTGTGTGTGTGTAATAGTTAGTTATGTTAGTTTTGGCGCTTATGTGGTATTTAGAATGGTTAGGAATTATTTGTGTCTAACTTCGGACAACGGCTAAAAATCTCTAGAATTTGGACAACAAGAAGCTACTTGCACAACAAGGAATAAGCTTCTAGAGTCTTGGTAGCAAGTTGCCTCTTTATAGAGACTTGGTAGCAAACTACTTTTTCTAGAGACTTGGGCAGCAAACTCCCTACTCTATAAATACCACCGCAATCTTCACAAAAGAGGGATCACAACGAAGAGTATTCAGCTATACAGAGTCGAGGGTAAAGTGGTGCTACCGGTGCGATGGCACCGAGCCCAACTTTACCCAGGGGCCATAATATTATTCAACGGTCAAAAAGATATCCAGCAAGTAGCTATAGTCTCCAACTCACCAAACATAGCACTTTCTTATAACAAGAAAAAATTTGTTTTTACCTTGTATGGGTGGGAGTCGTGGAACCCGTGAGTAAAGAAAGGAAGTGAAATTTTAATGATTTCCTCTCTCCAACAGTACAATTGCTCTATTACTATTGTTCAAGACTTGACTAAGGAATTACAAGCCTATTAATTAGGCTACCACCACGTTTTTTAAGTTTTTTGAGTTCCTCTCTTCTAATCCGAGTTAACATTTATAAATAGATAATATCTACTGATTTCCATAACAATATCAAACTTATTCTTCTTTTCACTTTCTTTTTTTATTATTTTTTCTCTCTTCTATGGTACTACCCAATCACAATCTATACCAAATCTAAATTTGCAAAGTTCAGTATATAGAGAGAAACAAGAGGAAGAAAACATCATCTCCGAGATTTTTCAATCTCCCGACAATGTTTTCTACTCATTTTGTTCCCCAATTTTATTAATTTTTTTCTTCTAAATTTATATTATTTATTATTCACTTATTTAAAATTATCTCAACTTTTTATACACAATAAACAACATATATTATGTTTTGTTGACAAATTGTCCTAATTTAGTATATTTTTATATATATATGTGAGTCAAGATTATCTCTTCTCACCATCGAAAGTTAATTTTTGGATCAAATTGATTACGAAGAGTTGATTGGTGATTTTGCTTCAAAAAGTGCAACGAAAAAAAATTCAAGTGAAAATTATTTCAAAAAGTCAAAAAAAGGTGCAAAGGTTGTAGTGTTTTTTGTTTATTTTCTATTAGTTTTTGTTTTTTAGTTCGATATATTTTAGGTTTGGACGGATTATCAATTAATATCATTTCTACATATTATTTAATGAGATTTTCTTAGTTTTATTTTCGTATAAGGGGCCTCTTTGAAATTTGGCACAGAGCCCTCAAAATCTCATCCACGCCCCTGGAGCTCCTATATCCTTCTTCTCAAGTCTTCTTCTTCCTCTCCTTAATCTTCCCAGGTTCGTTCCTCTCCCTTTCTAACTCTCCCACTCTTTCTCTCTCTCTCTCTCTCTCTCTCTCTCTCTCTCTCTCTCTCATCTGATTTCTTTCTCTGCTCTAGTTCTATTCTCTTCTTCTCTCTAAGTACCTTTCTTTTCTCTCAATTTCTCTTTCTACTCTCTGAATTTCATACTCTTCCTCTTGATGATTCCTTATGTTAGTACTTGTTGTTTACCCTAGTATTGTTGTCTCGTGTTTGTCCTAACTTGGTTACGTTTAGGAGTCGTTGTTCAGTAATGAGGTTGTGAGTGCTAAGACTTATTGATTGTTACCTGAACCTAACTTGATTACTACTTTTGTTTGTTTATTTTGCGATCAATATAGTTTTGCTAGTTGTTGGAGTTTTGCTTTACTCCCATTGTTATCTTTACATTTCTAAACCCTAGGATTGCATCAAAATGACTTCATACATTCCTATGCTCTAGCAATATTGAAACAATGCAGTTGCTACCTGTTCGAGAACGGTTAGTTGATTCAGAAATTGGTGTTCGACATTATGTTTTTGTGCTTGGTTTGTCTATTTATGGAGACGTAATAGCTATTATGAAATGAAAGAATCTGGTGGTAGTATGTTTTGTGCCAACTTCCACAAAATCATTCTGCAATCAAATAGAAGATTATATAGATATATTATGCAAAGTGTTTCCGGCGAAGCAAATTAGTACACTGCAGTGGCTACATGACTTTGCAGGTATGAAAATGGCATAAGAAGGGCAACTGCCCCACTTCAGGACAGTTGATGAAGGGGAAAGCAGATCAGCCTGGCTCAAAACTTTTTTGGGCCAAGAACCATGGATCTTCTCATGTCATTTTGGAAAGAAACTCTATCACTTCTCTTAAGAAGACGACTTATTCTGCTCACTGGACTGCGAATGGCTACATTAGAGAGATACTCCAAACAGCCACTTCTCTTGTATCCTTAACTTTTGTACATGTAAATATGAAACTCAACTCTAGTGCTCACACTCTTTGCCTCCGTGATGAGAAGAAACGAAACACATCAACTCTTTTGTTTCCCATCTTGTAACATCTCACACCACAACATCAATGTAAGCAACATGACTATGAATGAATAGATGTTAAAATAAATGAGGGTTAAACAGACGAAGTAGTCACATCTAGGGTCTGCAATTTCGAATAAAATACTTTAACAAAAATACTAAAAGGGCAAACCTTGTGATCTGTATTCATTGGATTTTGTTGCATTTGCGAGCTTCCATCTCTGGACCTGAAATGATCTCTAAATCTAATGGTAAAGAAACCCCCACTTGAGTATATACATAAAGCACTCTGATACTATATATCAATATTTGGGCGTAGGAAATTCAACGCTGGCCTCAAGAATTCATATAAGTTTCACCTGCAAGTAAGCGGATAACAAATAGATTCGAGATCACAAGATCGCTCGTTCAATATCGCTCGATTGCTACTTCTCTATCACTCTTTCAGACTCGAGTACAAGTATCAAATCTTGGCTCCTAAAAAGCGAAGCTTTCACATCAAGGTAACATAATAGTTTCAACCCAAACCAGGAAATATTCATCATCTACTGACTACTATTATAGACAAAGTAGCAACTAGAAAGTAAAATAGGAACTAATTAAAGCATAACTTTTATAGGAAGAACATCCACTTTCTGTTCTACAAAATATTAGAAACAAAATTTTAAGAGACATGGTTCATTCCTAAGTTTCTATCAATGTACTTATCAGTTCTTGTCAGAACGGGAGCAACGAACTTAGATGCTGGTTCAAGTTCATAGTGTATAGTTTTGTCTATAGTTCGTCTTTGAGTATTGGTTCCTGACTGTCTTTTGCCGTTTTGGCATTTTTGTTGATGAATTTAGCCAAATCCTTCACGCTCAACTTAGCAGATAGCTTAACCTGCATGTTAATGGGGTTTAGAAGTCGAACGCGAAATGAAAATGAAAGGAATAAAGTGGGTAGATATAATAATAGTATTGTTACCGGGTTCGATTTATCACTTGATGGGTAAAACAAAAGCATAGGGAGATCACTTATCTGCACAAACGGTAAAAGTATGACAAGAAATTATTAGAAAGACAATCCTCTCTTTATTGTCAGTTGTCACCACCGTCTCTCCCAAATTTTAAATGATGCACTAAATGTTCAATTATCTTTCTTGAACTAATGGGTTCAATTCAGGCTCATACAGAAGCGATGCAGTAATCGTTCTTCAAAATCCGAAATCATGGAAATAACTATATATAGTAATAGCTGGGAATACCTCTAATTTTGGATGCTCATTCGAAGAAGAATCTATTCTTGCTATAATTAGATTATCCATCCCTTTGAAATGCTTAGCCAGCTTCTCGATTTGCTTGCTCGTGGTCTCACAGTCGAAGCACCATGGCGCATGTACCTAACCATTAAAAGAAAAGCCACTTTTAGTTTTATAAATTCATAATTAGCAGAGTAAACAAATATACTTTCATAAAACAGACCTCGAGGAGAACATTTTGAGGACTGTTCAAAACCAAGTCATTGAATGTCCTTCCTACAATTTTCTTGACAATTGCATCCTCCTGCAATATTCATTTGAACAATCTAATCATAAATGTTACAAAATACAAACCCTTATTTCCTTTCTGAAACAAGAAAAATTAATCATATCCCCATTAACGGTGAATGAAGTAACTAGAAGTCGAAGATAAACAAGCTAGAGAAAGGAAATTGACAGAATGGTCCCATTTCTTCCTCCAGAATAGGGCAGGCATAATGGAAAACGGTAAAGAACAAATTATTGTCGAGATGTGCTACAGAGAAGTTAGGCGTCTGAAATCTGAATATATGTTTCTCGGTAATGCACAAATTCATTATTTTGGAGATCACTTAACCAACCCGAAGCCAAAGAAGCTTTGACTCTAAGAGATAGCATGGGCACATAATAGATAAGCTTTTCAGATATATATATAGTAGGTACCCCACTGTGGAGAATAGAGAACTATCTTCCGGATACTAAATTAAATTTGCTTTGGGACTCTTGAAGTACTAAAATTAGAAGAAAATTGTGGGGCTACTTACGTTATTTGGTATCGGTTCTGATTTGTAGTATGTCTGCAGAGTACCATGCAAAAGACCCAAGCAAAACTCCTACAAGATTCATACGAAACCAACTCAGATCTGCACAATGAGATTTCTTGTGTGGTAAAAATCAAATCAAGTTTGAAATATTACCTCCAGAGTTTGTGTCGTGGGATCTGACTCCAGCAAGTACTTTGAGTTGACTTTGTTATCAAAAGCGGTTATCTATGAGGCATACATAGAAACATAGTGAATTGATCAAGATGCTGGAGGTAATGAACAATGAAATTTACTAGATAGACTTTAACAGAAGACGAAAAATACTCACTACTGGCTTCTCTGAATCTTCGAGACCAAACAAAGTCAAAAAGGGTTTTGCAAGGTTATCTTCTTTGATGTCTACATACACAAAAAATACCTACAGCCAAACAAGTCATCTCGAAATTGTCAGGCTCGTAAAAAAAGTATAGCAGTTGAACAATGTCATCTTAATGCTTCAACAAAAGTACCTTAGATTTGAACTTTCTTGCAACATCTTGAAGAGAACCAAGAAGGTTCTTCAAGTCATCAGCCTCTGCGAACACAAAAATCTGAAAAAACGTTGGTCACAATCAGTAAATATTTGCTCCACAACCGTGCCTAATTTTGTAGTAGATGCATAAGTGTTCTTGTTTACAGTTCTTTAGTTGCAGAACATTACTTACAATCTCGCAATGTTTGATGAACTAATACCTTTCTTCAAAATATTGTAGTTGTTTAAGAAACCAAATAGACATGCTATGACGTAGTTCAAGTTCATGATTGCCGTTAACATCTCCTGGGGAGGATTCTATCTCTATCTGATAATCGTTTTGGTATTATTTTCCAAAACAAAATTAACTACTAAGAGGATAAGTTAAACATAGGATAATGAAAATGGGGAGGTAATTGGTAAGGTATGTTTTGCGATGACATATACAAATTCGGTAAATAAAAGCAGGAATAGGGAGACACTATATTCAATTGATATTAACCTGGAGTTTAACAGGGCTAGCATAGACTCTGGCGGAATTCAATTCAGTTAGTTTCGTAACTAACGGAAACTTGTTATACTCCAGAAACTGCAGTATCTTATCCTTGGTGAAGGTATCGTCTGCACAGTCCACAAATAGATTATGATGAGACAATTAATATAATTTCAAGGTACAAAATTGCTTTACGTAATTAGATACTCAGCGAGTCCAAGTAGCTAACTAATGCATGAGTTTGGCAATTTACCGAATGTCACATGGGTTTCTGGTTCACTTTTGACAAGGCCAAGGAAGCAACTTTCAGATTTAATATCTGGATAAAGAACCTTAGCAACTTCTGTGTTGCTAGCTTCAGCAAATTGGATTTCATTGTCAGCAATGGCTGCTTTTGCAAATTCCTCATATTCACTTCCCTGTAGATCATTATCAAGTAATACAACTTTAGTACTGTATCCATCAATAATGTTGTAAATGGAAAAAGAATAACGGATAATTGTCAATTTTCACTTATAGTAGTGATACCGCCGTCGGACTTGAAAATTTAGAACACAGCACAGCTCAAGCAAGTTGATGGAAAATTATAAACTGAAATACACAAGCTTACAGTCCTACATTTCATTCGCTCTCCACCAAATAGTTAGTTTGTGAATTTCATTGTCAAAGACTCAGAAACATGTTCTATAACAATTTAGTTAGCGGCTTTATTTTGTAAAACAAAGTGACAAACACCCGTCGTTAACTTGGTTACGAGTCCAATTATTAAACCATTGATCCTACAGTTCAACTGCAAACACCCGGCTTTATTTTGCATCCACTCTCATTTTCAAAGGGATCGTGAAGTAAGAGAAAGCATATACAGAGTAAGAACACCTGGTTCACTAAATCTCTATCCAACAATAAGTCTTTTGCTTCACGAATACAAATCTGCCATGCGGATATAAAAAGAGGCAACTCCCCGCAAAGGAGTTAGGTCTATATATATAATAGTGACACCAATTGAAAGCAAAGAATTGGGAAAAGAAAACCACAAATGTTATAATACGTAAGGAACTAGGGACCCATGTCAAACTAACACTAACAACATTATAAAACAATTATTTGAACATTTGAAAGCAGTGGTTTAAGGTCAGCGACCCAACTCACACTATCAGCTAAACCACAAGAAGGTACCAGTCTCCACAAATTAGTACTTCAGAATTACAACAGTAGAAAATGAATGAAATGTCGCGATCGCCTAAGTCACCAATTTGAACCTATACACACATCCGTTTTGCACATCTATTTACAGATTGGTTGGATGGCCTATATGGGGAACTAACTGCAGTAGCTTTCGTCATGTTTAAATTCCCTTAAAAAAAACGAAATACCCTCAAAATCTTAACAACACTCATCAAACTCATTTTACCAAAATTAAATTATTTTAGCAGTTTCAGATATGATCCTAAAGTTTCATACCTTAAATTTCTCAAAGAGACCAATAACAAACATCTGATTCTTCGAAAGAAAATCTTCTGCCTCAGCTACAGAATTTAGTCTAACAACAGGAAAACCAGTCTTCTTTCTTGCCCATAACACAATTCCGTCCCTATATAACAATTAAGCCCACAAAAGCATAAAAGTCAGTTCTTGGTTAGGACAAGAGCTGGATCAGAACTAAAATAAACAAAGAAATCAGGAGCTTACGCTGTAAATCCGCCATTATAGACCTGAGATTTTCCATTAACAAATAGAAGTAGAGTAGGGAAACCTTTGATCCCAATAACAGAAGCTGCTTTTGGGTATCTATCTGCATCAATCTTTGCTAACAATATAGGGTTCCCCATCTTGTTAAGAATATTAGCAGCTTCTGCAAATTGAGGCATCAATTCTGCACTTCTAGCATCCCAAGGAGCATAACCTAGAATCAAAACAAACTCATTACCATCAATAACCCTTTTGTAACTTTCACCATTAAGTTCAGGAACAATTCTCTGAGCCTTTGTTAAAACTTCAGCTTCAGCTGATTTGACTTGAGACCCTTCTTCTTGTTCATCTAATGCTAATAATTCTTCAAACCCTTCCAAGTCATCATCACCATTACCATTTGTGACTGACTCAGAAGCCATAACAGAACTGAAAAAACCCAGTAATAGCAAAAGGGTAAGAGCAAAACTAATGAATCTAGAAACGGGTTTTCTTGTAGACATTTTAGTGAACATCTAGTGAGCAAATTAGATCTGCAGATTTCTCAAGATCTGATTATAGGGAAATGGGTATCTTAAGAACTTTCAGAGGAATTGTGGGTCTGGGGTATAATTAGTGTAGATGAATTTGTTCTTAGATGAAATAAATTGTGGGTTTGGGGTATTAAAAGAAAATAAATTAGAGGTCAAAAGGGTATTTAGCTTTTAAAAGAACCCCCTAAAATATGAAAGAATTGGGATCTGATTCTAAGGAAAATGTTTATTTTATTTTACACAATGAAATAAACAGAGAGATTTTGACGAAGAAGTTGATTTTACTGTAATTAATGTGAATTCAAGAACTGAATCCCGTGGGAAAGAGAAAAAGGGAAGTCAATTTGTCAAGCCAATATGTTTCCTCAGTTTCCGGCAGCAAGTGAGGTGGGTAATAAATCATCAGAGTTGTTCTTGCTTCTTACCATCTCTGTCATTTTCTCTCGTATTAGGGATCTCTAGGAAGATTGTATAGGGAAGATTGTATGGGGAAGATTGTAAGGACCAGATTTAGCAAGACCCACAAATGCAATTCTCATTTCTTTTCTTTTTTTGTTGAGATACAAGAAACAAAAGCCCTAGCCGAAAATAATACTGAGATTCTCCTGCAGATCTTTTTCGGATGACAAAAACCGGTTGCAAGCATTTCGACGCCCCCATTTTGCTATCTTGTCCGCTTTGTTGTTTCCTTCTCATTTGGTAACTATACTCGATGTTGGTACATTTTTTTTTTTTTTGAAAGATGATGGTACATGATTATGTGGGAAAAAATATTAGGATGCTCCACAACATTCATTAGTAAAAGCCTCACAAGGCTTGCATTAACTCGTCTAAATGTCTAAAAGTGGTTTTCAGAATATAGTTAAGACAATGAAGAATCGACGACCCCGACAATGGATTTCTCTTTGTATCTTGAAGGGACAAAATCTGCAAAAATGCTCAGAAACATCTATGACACTCAAACCAGTATGATGTTTTTGCAGTTAAAAATTGAATTCAAAATCTAAACTTAAAAGTTCGAACCTTTGATGCCCTAATAAGGGTGAACTAGGTGTGTTTATATAGGTTCCTTTGATTTACTATGACGATTGGCTGAGACGATGCTGCAATAGGGGACCGACTTAGATGGAACCATGCATTGATTTCCGTCAAAAGGATAAATTGTCTATTTTCTTGATTTGACAGTGACAATTGCCAATTGAATATAAAAAGCTGGTTTCTGGCGTGTTCTTGCCTTTCACATCACTTAGCTTTGTCCAGACTTCGCTCGAAGCTTGGGCAAACTGTGCTTGCTCGGTCTGTACAACAAACATGCGAAAAGGAACAATGGTCTGTAAGTTACCCAAGTCGCCTTGCTTAGCAACAACATGAAATGCATCATAACTATTCCTTGCTCTAATGTGGGTCAGTGAAATATCATAGTGCTTGATCATCACCTCTGCCACATCTACGTAACCATATTCAACAACTACATAAGAGCAGTTTCTCCGGATTGGTTTAGTTTCTCTAATAACTCCTTCATATCTTCTCCTCTTGTCTGACTCGTCAGAATTACCATCTCTGACCTAATTGCAGGAAAACTTTCCTCTGCTAGTTTTAGCTATTTAATCCAAAACATTTTTCAATGAACAACCCAAATCACTAAATTCTAATTTCTCACATGATTAATCATGGATTTTGTAATTCATAAATTTCATAACTTTTCACATTTATTAGTTAAGTAAACCAAGCAAAGCCATAGGAAATAAACAATCGCACAGGATACAAGAGATTTACGAGGTTCGATTAGCTAGACCTGCTCCACAGCAAACAACGACGCGATGATTTTCGCTATGATAAACAAACACAGTACACACGGGATTCGTGAAAATTAGACATCAAGACATCACAGGATTTCAATTTATATAGTCATTAAAACTTTAAACCCACAGACTCACCACCTCACCGATTTTCTCTTTCTAATTCCCAAAACACACTGAACATCGCTAACACTACAAACCGACATAACAAGAGCCCTGCTTTGCATACCAACCCTGCCTCAAAGATCGGTGCCATAATTTCACGCGCCGATTTGCTCGAAGATCGGTGCCATAATTTCACGCGCCGGTCGCAAACCGGATTAGATATCTAACTTTTATTGAAGACACTTTCAACAAGTTACCTGTTCACAACCCATTTTGATCATCATCTTAAACATGAAAATAAGATTAAAATGTGGAAAATTTTCTCAACTTCTAATATTATAAACTCAACATCAAATAGCTGATCTTCATCTCTTCTCCATCTTGAAACAACCACAACCTCAAAACACTAAAAATAATTAACCCATTGCAAACCATAAAATAAATACAGAATATTGTTATAGTTGAAAGTCGAAAGGAGATAATGATTGGGTTGTGTTCGAGAGATTTATATAGTCGGACAGTAACAGACCTTCTCAAAGGAAGGAGCAGAAAAAAAAATAAGGGAGAGGTAAAAAGGGAATCGAGTGAGGACTTGTAAAGCTCTAGCGAATTTAAACGGTAAGGGGGAGAGAAATAAAAACAAACTGCAGAGATTTAGGGGGGGTAGTGGTTTGGGACATTTTCATGTCCCCCAATGTCCGTGTTATTGGTTGGGGACATTTCAAATGTCCCCAAATGTCTGTGTTATTGGTTGGGGACATTTCAAATGTCTCCAAATGTCCCCAAATGTCCGTGTTATTGGTTGGAGACATTTCAAATGTCCCAAATGTCTGTGTTATTCGTTTGGGACACGAAATTAAGGACATTTCAAGACAAATTGTTTTTGGGGACATTTGGAGACATTTTAGTGTAAATTTGGAGAGCTTTTGGATAGAAAATGTCTCTCAAAATATGGAAGACACTTGGGGACATTTGAGTAAGGAAAATAATAAAAATAATTATTATTACCAAATCATATTATAATAATATTATCTTATTATTATATTACTACATTATTGTATTATTATTATTATTACTATTATTATTATTATTATTATTCTTATTATTATTATTATTATTATTATTATTATTATTATTATTATTATTATTATTATTATATTATTTTTATTATTATACATTTGAGTAAAGAAGGTAATAAAAATAATTATTATATACATTTGAGTAAAGAAGGTAATAAAAATAATTATTATTATCAAATCATATTATTATAATATTATATTACATTACATTACATTACATTACATTACATTATATTATATGTTATTATATTATATGTTATTATATTATATGTTATTATATTATATTATATTATATTATATTATATTACATTATATTAAATTATATTATATTACATTATATTACATTACATTACATTATATTATATTATATTATATGTTATTATATTATATTAAATTATATTAAATTAAATTATATTATATTATATTATATTATATTATATTATTATATTATATTATATTATTATTATTATATTAATATTTAACTATATTAAATAATAAATATTTACCAATTGTCCATCAATGTCCACAGATATCTACAGATGTCTACGAAAGTCGAAAAATACTTATTTGGAAATATTAATTAATTTTTTTTATTTCATATGGTAAGACAGTAATAATATTAAAAAAATAAATATCAACTAAATATCTATCAATGTCCACAGATATTCACGGATGTCTACGAAAGTCGAAAAATATATTTTCAAAGTAGTAGGACAAATTTATTTCGTATGATTAGACAATAATGATTACATTAATAATAAATGTCTACCAACTGCCATCAATGTCTTCAGATATCCACAGATGTTCACAAAAGTCGAAAAATATATTATTGAAACATGAGTACAAATATATTATTTCATATGGTTTGACAATAATGATAATATTAAAATAATAAATGTCTACCAATTATCCTTCAATGATGAGATAATAATAATAATAATAATAATAATAATAATAATAATAATAATACCCACTACACATTTTGTCCATGGATTCAATATGTTGAAATGTCCCCAGGACATTTTGTCCATGAACCAAATGTCTTGAAATGTCTCTGAGACATTTTGTCCATGGATTCAATAATAATAATAATAATAATAATAATAATATCCACTACACATTTTGTCCATGGATTCAATATGTTGAAATGTCCCCAGGACATTTTGTCCATGAACCAAATGTCTTGAAATGTCTCTGAGACATTTTGTCTATGAATCAAATGTCCTGAACTACGGACAAATGTCCCGAAATGTCTTGAAATGTCTCTGGAACATTTTGTCTCTGAGTGTCCTCCAATGTCCTGAACCACTACCCCCCCCCCCCCCCCCCCCCCTTACAGTTGAGTATGTCCTAATCTGCAAAAAATTTGTGTTTTGTATAATAAAAGTTAGCTACTTTCGGATATTTCCTCTTTCTTGCTTACTGCAGATTTAAAACAAGAGCAAGAGGCCCATTAATAGTTCAGAAAAAACAACTTAAGATGGGTTTTTTAGTTTTAGTCCAGCACTTAAGTGGCACAGAGGACCTTCTCTTTAAAGAAATTATCTTGTAGTTTACTAACATATACACTGTTACTATCAATACCTCATAAGGGCTTTTAATGTGGTGGATAAAATCACAGGCTTCCTCCTTTCAGCAGAACAGATTTTCACCTGCAACACCATTTTTATTCAAACAACAGGACTAAGCAAAGGCTTGTTTTGAAAGTGAGCCTCCAAGTTCCCAATCACAAGATCTGCCATGGCCTTACGCGTTTCTGACGTACCAGTTCCAATATGTGGCACCAGCACCACATTGTCGAGCCCAATCAGTTGCTCCGGCACGTCAGGCTCGTGCTCAAATACATCGAGTCCAGCCCCACCTAACCGACCTTCAACCAGTGCAGAGACAAGCTCAGACTCATCTACAAGAGGTCCACGTCCGATGTTGATGAGGACTCCCTTTGGGCCCAATGTGTCCATCACTTCATGATTTATAATGTGACGGGTCTCTGCAGTGAGTGGGCAAGCAACCACAAGGATATCACAGTTAGCAGCTAACTCTAAGATGTTCGAGTGGTACCTGTACTTTGAGTCATGTTTCTCAGTTCTTGAGTAATAGCTTATCAGGCAATCAAAAGCATCAGCTCTCTTAGCTATTGCCTTACCAATTCTTCCCAAACCAACAATTCCCACTCTCTTGCCGGAGAACTGCAGAATATAGTAAAAAATAGATAAACGTTTGGATGACATTTAATGTATAGTTGCTACTGGCAAATAATGAACGAACATTGTGAGCTATACAATTTCCCACCACTAAGGTGGGCACGCAACATTAATGCAGTGTCGTGGCTGAGAGTTTTGTGGGCCCCGTGCCAAATTCGAATTGGGACCTTTCATCCAATAATATAAAAAGTTACCAGCAAAAAGTGAGCAAAACTCAAGATAATTTAAATGTAGATAGATGGATAACCAAAAACGAATCCAAATGTATTCAGAAGATCTTTCAACCAAAAAAAAATGTATTCAGAAGAAAGTAGTTGTAGGAAAAAAATTCACTTCAAAATTTCCTCCATATAGAAAACCGAGTCTAAGAAATCCAGTCACTTATGAGCAAAAATCTATATTTATTCTATCTTGGATTATAAGTTTATAATTACAAAAAATCATAATAACGAAATTTTGACACTTTCATGGGACACCATTCAAAAAATTGCCTTTAGAAACTAAACTAAAGGTCTATATATAACAATTGCTTTCTCAATCTCATGAAGCTGGTCTGATTAAAATGGAAAAACAAAAAGAATTGGAGGCACGGTGATTCGAACTTAGGTGACTAAATGCAAGTCACTCTTGGTACCAACTAAGCTAGAAAGACTTTAATAAAAATGGGTCCTTTAGCCCTTTGCGGTGGGGTCCCAGTGCGAGCTTCCTGCCTGCACCCCCACCAGACGACCCTGTATTAATGCATGGTAGAGAGTATGTGTCCACTCGACATCAATGTAGGCTAGCAAAGTATGTGTCCACTCGACATCAACGTAGGCTAGCAAACTATGTGTCCACTCTCTCTATTCTCTTTGAGCTCTCTCTCTCTCTCTCTCTCTCTCTCTCTCTCTCTCTCTCTCTATATATATATATATATATATATATATATATATATATATATATATATATATATCGAACTCTATCTCCGTTATCCTTGCGAAGCCTCTAATCAACGAATCTGAAGCTTTCAACCGATGGTCCTGCTGGTCAGAGCCTTAGACATTGTCGTGGAGTCTCTACCTACGAACCTGCAACGAGATATCTTACAAAAGGGTTCCTGTGAAGCAGAAGCTGGACGACGAATTTCTAGAGCACAAGCTCGAAAGGGAGTTCTCTATAGTCTATCCTCCCCCCTTACATTCATCCTTGACAGTGGAATACACGTTTCGGCCCCTCTACGAGTTGCATCACCTCCATACGCTACGATCTGGGAGACACTCTTCGCCTTAACTGTATCCTATTTGGGTTTTTTACTAACTCAGAGGAACTAATTTGACCGTCAGGGTGCCTTTGGCCAGCACAAACCCACACTGTCGTCTTCTGATCTTTTCTCGGTCCACCAATCAAGAACATGACGATTGGACACCCGGCCCTCTAACTTCCAATCAAAGCAGACGTTGAACGTTGCCGTTCAACTGGTAACCATCTACATTCATTTCACTGAATTTTTCGCCAGTAAAACGTAGTACTTAATCGACGCTGCTTAGGGTCATCGATAAAGGCATAAAGCATAACCTCAATTTAGACTATCTCATTAGTGTTGAGAACATCTTGAGAGAGTTTAGGAGAAAGAAACTAAACATACGTATCAAACCACATTGGCAACAAAACCACAACAATATGGATTTGGCTTGGTCATCACTAATAAGGTAAAAACTAAATATACATATCACACATAAGACTCCTAGGTGTATCTTGTCTCATGACAAGCCGAAACACTGAAATCAGATTTCAAATTTTTAATGAAAACCAAGTCGGTTTAAGATCAATTATTCTTGTCAACAAAATTTAGTAGAGAAACAACGAGGCACGATCATAAGGTTTAGTCTTGCCTTTAGCAATAAACAATTTAACAGAAAACCCAAAAATCATAAGGCTAACAATCAAGATCAAGATCAAGAGCAAGAGCAAGAGCAAACCTTTGTAGTCAATTTGAAATCACCTTTTTTCCACGACCCACTTCTTACAAAACGATCACTCTCACAAATTTTCCTCAAAGTAGCTAAAATCAAACCAATAGCTAAATCAGCAACATCTTCAGTCAAAACATCAGGAGTGTTTGTGACCCTAATTCCCTTTTCTTTGCATTTCACTAAATCAATCTTGTCTAAACCAACACTATAACTTGATACTATTTCCAATTTAGTCAATGAATCGATTAAAACTGAATCAGCTCCAGCAGAAGAAGTTCCAACTATTGCTCGGATTGAATTTGAATTTTGTTCGAGAAATTGTTTCTGTTCTGGAAAATACCAGAACTTGAATAACTTAAATCTCTTTTCAAGTTCTTCTTCTAAGCAAGTTGACATTGGACATGTCACTAGAACTCCTACAGATTCCATTTTTCACTTAATGAAGAAGAAGAAGAAAAAATTAGGGTTTCAACTTTTTATTCTTCTTCAATTATAGAGGGAAATGGTGGACTACGTGATCAAAATTAAGAAGTGAAAATTGTGAAGAAACTGGGAAGCGTGTTTCGTGCTGTTTTTTTCGTTCGCAATACCAACGTGGCAGATGGAGTCTTGGAGAACGATCCACGTGGAACAATTGCTGACTCAAATACTGTCATTCTATGTAAGCAAGAGCATCTCCATTTCCACAATCAATTTCAGAAATTTAGAACTTTTTGTAAAAAAAGTTCATTACTATTGTGTAACTTATTTCAATTAAGATTGTCATTCATATATTGCAACTCCTCAACTTTTGTGTTCTCCAATGACTATTTCTACTTGGGGTGTTGGGTCGTGTCGATGTGAATTGTAAGACGTTCAAGTTCGGCTAGTGCTGCCTGTTTGCTCGAGTTCGGTCGAATAATTGTCCACTTTCTCGAACTCGACTCGCATATGTTTGAGAGAGCTCGAGTTCGATTCGTATATATTTGAAAAAATTCGACCTCGTATTGTTTTAAGCTCGTTTATCAAAATAATTCAAATTAAAACAACTTCCTAAATAATCAAAATACTTTAATGATCATTTGTCACATACAACAATAATGATTAATCATTCATATTCCAATGATCTTTTAATGGTGATATTCTATGTACAGAATTCAATAGAAATACATAATTATGTACTACGCTATTACAGGTAGTATGTTAAATGAGTTGTTCACGGGTAGCTCGAGTTACTAAAGAATGATCAGACTCGACTCGTTTACAGAAACGAGCATGATTTTAGGCTTGTGTTAAACTCGTACTCGTTAATCTTCAAGTCGAGCACGAGCAATATCGAGTCAATCTCGAACAACTCTTTAAATGCTCGACTCAAGCAAACCCCTAATTTCTATCGTTATTTTGTTTGCTTATGTGTCATTATGATTTTTGTAAAGAAATATTTAATTATTTTGAAGATATATACAAACTGGATTTCTATTGTTCTAATTTGAAAATGATGAGTTAGACGACTGATGTCTCAATAGGACAATTTTGAGATATCTATATTTAACTAACTTCACATCTCTTACGTATCCAAAGAGTTTTGTATTATAGGGAATTTTTAAGAAAAAAACTCTAAAAATCTCATGTAGCACTCGGAGTTACCAAAATCGAGAGATCGAGTGTTGCATTGGAGATGCTTACAGTCACATCATTTATAGATTTAAATTGAATTTTCATTGAAGAACATTTTTATAAAAAATTTTAAAAATCCTATCTGGCACTCAGATATTCTAATATTGAGTGCTGCATTGGAGATGCTCTTCGAGTGTCACATAGAATTGTTAGAGTTTTTGTTAAAAATTTAAACCATCTCCGATGAGACACTCTATTAGACACTCAACTATGATGTGGAGGTAACTATTTTATAGGCTCTTAAAATGGCGTCTAAAATAAGAGTGATTTCTTGAGTGTCTCAAAGTGCCAAGGCATCTAACTTTAAAATCTAAACCAATAACAAAATTTATTTTACAATTATTCTTTTATACTAAATTTAAGATTGATATATGTACCAAATGAAGTAATCTTAGAGAGTGTTATTGGAGACCGAAAAAATTTAACGAATATATTTTGCTTAAAGCATCTCCAATGCAAGAATAAAGTTGAAAAACTTTAAGTGCCACCTAGAATTTTATTGATGGTGCGTTTGGTTGCAGGATTCATGAATCCACGGATTCATGAGTCCTTAGAGCATCTCCAATGGGACACTCTAATAAACACTCTAAAAATCTAGTTGTCAAGTGTCAAATAAAGATTCTCTTTCCTAGTGTCAATATAGAGACACTCTACATTTGTTTGATCTCCAACGGAGATCTCTAAAATCTCTTACTTAATACACATGTCCCTCTTCAATTCAATAGATAAAAAGTAGTTGAAAAGCAAAGTTTTCTATTGGTTGGAATTATAAAGTAACACTTAGAGAGTCTCAAGTAGACACTCTCATTTTAGAGTTTCTCTCTCTAGACACTCAATAATAAAGTGTCTAACAAAGTGTTCCATTGGAGATGATTTTTTAACATAAACTCCAAAAAGTCATATGTGGCACTCTAAGTGTTAGAGATTGAGTGTCCCATTGGAGATGCTCTTAGGATTCATGATTCCACGGATTCATGAATCCAAATGGTTTCTTTTGGTTTGTTTGGTAACCAATAAGAATTCTAGGATTCTTCATTCTTTCATTTAAAATCCTTTGGTTTGTTTGTCTACTATATTTGGATTCTTACAAAATAAGATTCTAATTAAAATAATATCCTTCAAATTCACGAATAATATCCCCAAAACAAAATCTCATCCAAATATTGTCTCTAGGTAACAGAAATTTCATAAAATTTATTTTTTTCACGAAATTTTCAAAAATAGTTATTTCTTTCTACAAAATAATTATTTTAAAAATATTATATTTTTCAAAATCATTATTTTTGCGAAAATTATTATTTTTTTCAAAATAATTATTTTTTAAAAAATCATTATTTTTTTCAAAAATCATTATTTTTTCAAAAACCATTATTTTTAAAAAATCATTATACTATTTTTGAAAAAAAATAATGATTTTTGAAAAGAAATAATGATATTTGTAAAAAAAAATGATTTTTGTAAAAAAGAATGATTTTTTAAAAAAAAAATAATGATTTTTGAAAAAAAAAATAATGATTTTTGAAAAAATTGAAAAAAATAATGAATTTTTGAAAAAAATAATGATTTTTGAAAGAAAAAATAATGATTATTGAAAAAAAAAATAATTTTTGAAAAATATAATGATTTTTGAAATAATAATGATTTTTAAAATAATTATTTTGTAGAAGGGAAATAAATTTTTGTTGATTTTAAGTTTAAAATTTAGGTTTATTAATCCAAAATCCTAGCAAATCCCAGGGGTAGGGTGGGATTTTGATCCAATACAAATTTTGAAATTAGGAATCGATAGGATTCAAGAGTCCTAGGATTCTTGGTAGCCAAATAGACCAAGGATTCATGATTCCTACCAAATCCCACTTTTGATAGGAATCCTACTTAGGAATCCTGCAACCAAACACACCATGAGTTGTTTTATATGCAAGACTCATTCTTAATATGATGTAGCCACATTTGATTCTAAGACGACTTAAGAAGAAACTCAAGATTCGAGATTTTCAACAGAGAATTTCAATTATCCGCTCAATATTAAAAGTAAAATGACCCATCTAGAAAATGACACCTAAGTAATTCTGAAATTTTTAGAGTGTTGCATTGGAGATGTCCTTTGAATTGAAGATCTGAATCGTATCTTCTAGGATACAGAATCTCAATTCAGACTTCATGGAAAACACAATTTGAGTTAAGCATTGGAAATGCTCTAAATGAAAGTGAATCTTTGCAGAGTTCTTTTTACAATCAACCAAAGTAAAATTAACTCAACCAAGTAAAATTCACTACAAATACCATCGGGTTTTCTTCAGAGTGTTTTACTGGAGATAATCCTAGTGACACATAAGCTTCAGTGGCGTGGCTGAGAATTTTGAGGCCCGGTGCGAAATTTTAATTGGGGCCCTTTTATATCGCAATATGACAGTAAAAAATCATACACCCTAAATAATTATTCAAAATTAATTTGATGTATTATTGTAAGTATTATCTCAAGAACTCACGATTTCCTTAAATGATTTTTTTTTTTTTTTTTGAGAATTCGACTACGGTCTACGTTAGTCGTTACAAGGCATTGATGCATCATGGAGATGTAATGAGCACGATAACCGCCTAATTTAAACTGAGAATGAAAGAGGCCTAAAGCCCGACAACGAAGAGGCCTAAAACCCGATAAATTATTACATTATTCATAGCCTAAATTACATAGGATAAATCTTGATGGCAACTGCTTCCACTGAGACTCGATCCCACGACCTCATGGTCTAAAGAGGGGTGTCCAACCGTTACATCAAAGGGTGGTGGACTATTTCCTTAAATGAATTATAATAGTATCTGTACGACGAACTAAACATATGACTGCATAGTCTACAACTCTACATTAATAATAAACATAGATTATTTTTGCTCAAAAATCAATGGAGAAACAAAAGGAAAAAATATTAATTTGATAGAGAAAAACGGATAAAAAGAGAAAAAAAGATGAAAAAAAAAAAATTAATAGAGAGTGCGGAACAACTTGACCTACTAACTACTTAGAGGTTATGTGTGGGGGCCTACAAAATAATTTAGAGTCCATGGGTATATAGACCAAAATCATTTTCATAATAGGTATATAGACCAATCTTCCCAAAATATGGACATTTAGTCCTTTTACAATAAGGGCATAAATAACTCATACTTTATTGATAAATACCCTCCATGTCCCTCGTCTAAAAAATCCGGGGTTTTTAAATTTCGGAATGAATCCGGAAAGTTTCCCAAATCAGGGGGCGTGATTTGGGGGAGATATTTAGGCTACAAACTGAAAAGATTTAATAGGAAGTAACGGATCAAGGATATTTTCAAAAAAAGATTTTTCAAAACAGATTTGGAAAACGGATATTTTCCAAAACAGATTTAGAAAACGGATATTTTCCAAAACAGATTTTCTCTCTCATCCTTTCAGATTTGGAAACCAAATCTATATATCACTTTCACTCACTTAATTTTCAGATTTGGAAAGAGTATATTTTCTGAGATCAATTAGCGTGATTTGGGGGTTAATATTCAAAACATATATATCAACTTTCTCTCACTTAACTTTCATTTTTTACTCATACATAAACACACATTGAATACAAATTATGAAACAAGTTCGTAAATTATGTGTTATTTATGACGAGGAAACCATCATTTGTCATGTATACAACGTAATTTATCATATGCGTGTGTGTCATCCATTATGTACCATTGAATACTTAGATTATTTTCTGACATAAATTACTTGTTTTTTTTGTCATGTTAGGAAATGTACCATTGAATCCATTATGTACCATTGAATACTTAGATTATCCATTATGTACCATAAATTATAGTAACTTCTTAGAAAATGTAAATCTGAAATCATGTTTTTTGTTATTAAGCATGTGATTTATCATAAATTATGTATACTGTATAGTAAATAACACAACCTTTGTACGACTGAAAGGAAATTTTATTGAACAATAATCTGTGTTTTATTGTAAATGAAAAGAACATAGTAGACTAGGTAACTTAAAAACAAACTCCGTCAGAATGTTGCCTGAGCTCTCGATCCTTACTGTCTTTGGTCTTCCAGGTTTACGGCGAATCAAACATAGTAGTGTTTTTGACTCTTCATTAAATGTACATGGTTCATCGAAGTTAGGGACAGAGTTTATATGTTCCTTGTAAGTCTTCACGTAAGACTCCGTTGTCCAAACAGGATCATAGAAACAATCTTCTTCATCGTAATTTATACTTCTATAGGTAATGTGATGATTCTGTAAGAAATTTCATCAGTGCTGGTTTACTACAAGAAAAAAAAACATATGTATTAGTTAAAAAAAATTATAATCAAATTTACATACATTAATAATGAAACATTTAATAAAAAACAAATGAGATGGATCATAAATAACAGGTACAGATCAATAAATTATGTATAATGTATGGAAAAAATACAATTGTTTATTAGGTTAAGAGAAGTTTTATATGCTTGTCATGGCCACTGTTCTGGTAAAAAAAGGATGTGTAATGTTGGATAAATTTTTCATACTTTACGAACCTTTGATCATTAATACTATCATCTTACGTGAAATGTATGCAAATTGTATCAGAAAGTATGATAATTTATCGTAACGTAACTGTAATTTTTATTCTGTTACAAGAATCAGAAAGGATAAACATCAAGATATTATTAGCAAATTTTATCAGAAAACATGGAAAGTTATCGTAAAGTACCTGTACTTTATATTCTGTTATAAGAATAAGTGTGGATAATCACAAAGATCAAGAACTGTACAGACAGATGATTCTGATCTGCAAAAAAACAAAAAAAGAAGAGGATTTAACGTAGATCTGAAGAAATATACAATGAACATTGGAAGGAGAAATAACATACTAACATTGAACAAATCATTAAATAAGAAATAAACATCAAAGATCTTAAAGAATTATGAAAGTTTTAGAGAGAGAAAATATAAATCTTCCATTCGAAGGTAGTTAAGATTACAACAAAACAGATTCAAAGTTATTGAAATGGAAAACAAGAAAAGAAAGACCTAAATCAAGATTTGATGTTTTCAACGATTCTATATGAATCTTTAACCTAAAAAGCAATAAAGATAAGATTTTAAACCTGAATAACAATGGCTAGAATAAAGAGATAAACAATATAAAACCTAAATAACAATGGAGGTTTTGATGAAAGCTCTTGATTGAATATTAAACAATGAAATTTTTAACAGCTGGTGGTGAGTTTAATTTATGTTTAATGAAGATTTCGTTTTTAGAGAGAGAGATGGAAAGTTACCGGATTTCAGTTACGGAATATTATCAACATAGTAGTTAGTTACAATTCAAACGTGATTGGAGAGAGAAAATTGAGATAAAAATGGAAAAAATATCTTTAACAGTTTAGAATGTAAATCACGTTTTGATATTAAAGAAGGTTAATATAAGTATTAAATCTTTAATATGTATTATATGGATTTGTGTTTTCTCTCTAGATGAGACCAAAAGGACTAGATATCCATTTAAATTATTATTTAGGTTTTGAAATCCTTTTTAGGATTATAGAGGACTATATCTCCTATTAGGACCCTATTTTTGGTCTATAAACTCAAAAATTAAATAATTTATCTGGTCATGGAACATTATAGCACAAAAATTACCTTAGAGGTGAGTGCATATAACAAAAATGATGAGTGTATATAATAACAACATTTCTCAAACAAAAATGATACTGAAGGCCGCTTAGGGGACTCAAACCCACAACCTTCATATTATTAGGCATTTGTACCTAACCAACAGAGGTAACTTGAGTTCCTGCATTACTGACAGCTTTTACAACTATATATAATGTTCTTGTTACAAAATTTCAGAAAAAGGGGCCCAGGTGCGACCGCACCGCTCGCACCCCCTCACCCACGCCCCTGATAAGTTTTGCAGAGTTTCTTTAAACTCTCTCCCATGCAAAACAAAATTCGGATCTTAAAGATGTGTGATGGTATAGTTGAATTGAGATATCTCATCTGGCCACTCTTGTTTTCCTATTTGATGGAGTGAGCAAACACGGGTCCAACCAATGAAGAGATATACATTGCAAGTTTGCAACATATATACATACAAAAAGAAATTTGTAGGTTAAAGAATTGGAGCAGAGCAACTTCTTTTCATTTACCCTTATTCAATAGGTATGAACTATTATATTTCTGAATTTGAAGTATATAAATATTTATATATATATATATATAATGTCTAATCAAACCACCGGAGTTAGCAGAGGCTTGTTCTGAAAGTAAGCTTCCAAGTTTCCAATCACAAGATCTGCCATAGCTTCACTAGTTTCCCACGTATCACTTCCAACATGAGGTACTAACACAACATTGTCGAGCTCAAACAATTGCTCAGGCACTTCAGGCTCGTGCTCAAATACGTCGAGTCCTGCTCCACCTAACCGACCTTCAACCAATGCAGAAACAAGTTCGGGCTCGTCAACATGAGAGCCACGCCCGATGTTGATAAGGAGTCCCTTTGGGCCCAATGTGTCCATCACTTCACGGTTTATAATGTGGCGGGTTTCTTCCGTTAGAGAGCAAGCAACCACGAGGATATCACAGTTAGCAGCCAAGTCTAGGATGTTGGTGTGATACTTGTACTTTGAGCCGGGCTTTTGAGTTCTTGAGTAGTAGCTTATCGGGCAACCGAAAGCATCAGCTCTCTTGGCGATTGCTGCACCGATCCTCCCCAAACCAACAATGCCCACTCTCTTGCCAGAGAACTACAAATAAATAAATGACATTAAGAATTGAGTAAGATTCGATGAAGAAAAACATTTAATAAATGGTGAATTAAAATTTCTTCTAAATAAGCAAATGAAATGACCATCAGCACCAAAAAGATTTTCATAAACAAGCACATATGTGAGATGAGATCTTAGCAAGAACACAAAGGACTGCTTTCTGAGTTCTGAGAAACTGATTGAGTGATTAATTTTCATAATGTTATGAAATTGATATGAAGACTTAAATCGAAGTTGCATAGAAACAATTACAAGACAGTGTTTCAAAGTAAATCAACTTTTCAAATTTATAAGTTCTTGGCATACCAGTCTTAGAGTCTTGCCAGACAGATAAACTTCAATAGTGAAAGGTAAAGTAAAGAACTCACATGGAATAAGATCAAGAAAGGGAAGATGGAACTGATAAGATTCGTATCGCCTGACGAAAAAGACGGAAAAACATAAAAGAAATCTAGAAAACCATCCAAGTTTCATGATGCAGTTCAATAGAGCAGAGAAAACAAAATTATATAGTTGCCTTTGTTCATCAAAACCTTGATGCACATGCATAAATGCTTAGAAAGAGATCCATTCCCCATATAAAAACACCAAAACTCCATGAAGAATTCTTGGGCAATCCAGAGAAACAACTAAAAACCAGTAAACCGGAGCTAGAAAACATTAGTGTTATAAGCCGAAAGAAGGTAACATAGCTATGAAACGTTCATTGGGCTAGTGTTAAATAGCGGCATTTCCTCATTCATAGAGGTTTCAACTCCACCAGAGCTTGCACCTAAGGTGTGGACTCGTGTTGATCTGGAGGTAGTTATTTTATAGACGTTCAAGAGGACACTTTGAATTTAGAGTGTCCTCTTGAGGGTCTGATTGGATATGTTCTACCGTAGGTTCCCCTCCATGATCAAGTAAATTGGTTTTTCGAATGAATCTATTTTATTTTGGAATTTCATTCATATTTAGCACTATACCTAGTATATATACATTTTGTGAAGAAACAAAAATAAATTCAAATTACCACATATCAACAAGAAAAAGAAAACCTACACATTTGGTAACATATTATGATTATAATGATATGCAAAATCAATAATTAAGCAAAAAATCCACAATAAAAGGCTAAAAATCAAGATGAAAATCAAACCTTTGTTGTCAATTTGAAATCACCTTTCTTCCATGACCCACTCCTGATAAAACGATCACTCTCACAAATCCTCCTCAAAGTAGCCAAAATCAAACCAATGGCTAGATCAGCAACATCTTCAGTCAAAACATCAGGAGTGTTTGTAACCCTAATTCCCTTTTCTTTACATTTCACTAAATCAATCTTGTCTAAACCAACACTATAACTTGATACTATTTCCAATTTAGGCAATGAATCAATCAAAACTGAATCAGCCCCAATAAAAGTGTTTCCAACAACTGCCTTGATTGAATTTGAATGTTCTTTAAGAAATTCCTTCTGTTCTGGAAACTTCCAGAACTTGAATAACTTAAATCTCTTTTCAAGTTGCTCTTCTAAGTAAGCTGACATTGGACAAGTCATAAGAACTCCAATGGATTCCATTGTTCTTCAGAAGAAGAATAGAGGAGTTGGATTCTAGGGTTTTAAAATTGGTTTTGTTATCTAATGGCTAATACTTTAGGAAGTTTTGGTTTTGTCAGTAGTCACTGATTAGAATTCAGAGCCTATATTTATAGGAACTTTGAGGTGTTTGGATTTTTTTTTTTGTTGTTCAAATTGAGGTGTTGGATTTAGATCCGCCGAGATCATAAATTTGAGATCACAAGAATGGGACGGATATTTCAACCCAACGCTTAACAAATTCTAAATTTTCTTGTTTGATATAAACTAGTTTTTTTTTTGTTTGATATAAACTAGTTCCAAAAAACAAAATTGATATGGGGCCAAATGGGATGGACAACAACATAAAATGAACTTGTATAACATAACGGACTCTCCTTGGAATTTCATCAAACACTTGATTGACAAAGTAAGAGATCCACACTTTGCATACTTGTGTTTCTATTAGATTATAACATAATAACCTCTCTTAGAGCATCTCCAATGGTTCTTCTCCAAATGCCCCTCTAAATGAGCATCTTCTCCAAATTTGGGGCCCACTTTTGGAGGGGCTCTCCAATAGTTCCAACTCTATCCACCCCTCCAAAACATTTACTACATTATTTTAACCTAACATTTAAACAAAAACACATTTACTACATACATAGTAAATTAAAAAAGACAAAATAATTATATTAAAAATCACTAATATATTAGAAAAAAAATGCAAAAAAATTTGCATGAAAAGAAAATTAAACTAAAAATAGTCTAAAAAAATTACAATACATTGCACTACTTAAACTTAAACTTAAACTTCTTCATTAATATGGAGGTAAGTCTCCATTTCCGGATCCATCTCCGCATTAATGAAAATTTTTATTAATGAAAATTTGTCGTAGTTTTCAGTTTAATTTGTCTTCGTTTCGAGTTGTACTATCTATTTCTATTAATGAAAATTTAGTTATGTTAATCTTTATAAAATAAAATTACAATATATTTTATTTTTATTAATTAAAATATGTTGAAATGAAACTTAGTTAATACAAAAAAAATAAAATAAAGCAGGGACTTAAAATGAATAAGTAAGAACTTATACAATAAATTAGGACTAAAAAACTAATTTAAAGGACTTAAATTAAACACATAAAAGCAAAAGGACCAAATAAAAAGTCACATCTCATATGGAGAAGGTGAATAGTGCCCCTTCATGTTTGAAGAAGCACTATTCATGGTTCTTCAAATCTTTGGAGATTTGGAGAACCATTGGAGAAGGATGGGAGCTTCTTCCCTCCAAAAGTTGTACTTTTTGGAGGGATAGAGCTCCCATTGGAGAGTAAGAACCCCAATCAACACATCATCAAACACATAATGAAACACACAATCAAACACAATGAAAAACCCTATATTGTTTATAGTATAAACCCTAGATTTTGGTAAAAAAAAAAAAGACAATACCTAACCTTTAATCCATTCAAACAACACAAAATAAAAGTTAAACATAGAACATTGTGTACAACTAGAGTTAAAATACATGTTTCAAATCGATTGAGAAGGTCAACGAGTAACTTGGAGTAGATAGAGTGATTCGAGCAAGAAATTTAGACTTGACACGAAGAAATTATACATATTTGTAATCTGGACCATAAGAATCAACGGTCCAGATCAATATCAAACATCTCTCGTAAATGTTTCGACTTCATTGAAGAGGTTTAGTCACTTCCATTTCAGATCCTTCAGGTCTTTGGCAGTGAAGAAACTTGGACAAAAGATTATGTAATAACAGTTGTAGAACTCTTATCCAAGATTTTATGTATAGGAAGTCACCAATTGATTATGAAGTACTTATAGTTTTGCTTCCAGAAAGAGTTTCTTAAATTTTGTGATAAATATTCCAATGGCTTATTTCATGATATACTTTATATTTTACCTTCAAAGAGAGTCTTCTTTTATGGAACCTCAACTCTCACAATGTTTTAGTTCTCTCTAACTTCTCAAAGTTTTTAAATGTATATTGAAATTAACGAACACCCTAATCGTTATTAAATCTCAATAGGACAGAAAATAATATGAACTTTTGCAGTTCACACTTGATAGACACAATGAATAGAATTATCGTATTTATAAGCCCGATTTCCAGAATTTAGAACACTGAATTTCCGTAATCATCCTAAATGTTCCAGGTGATTCTTTCATAAAATATTTATGAGTTCAATTTGGACTTGAAATCACACATTTAGAACGGTAGTACTTGATCTATAGTCAGAAATTATGGCTATCAATATGCACTTGTCATTCTCAACAAAAAAAAATGCACTTGTCAAATTTGTATTGTATCAGTAAAACAATGTCCATATCGAATAGGGATATAACGACATAAAATCAACTAATTATTTGATATCATTATTATTTTCTTTTTAGAATAAAATGTCGTGTATTTTTATCAATCAAAGGCTTAGATAAGTTTTTATTATGCCGAGGATAGAGATTTGTATTATCAATAAAACTAAAAAATGGATGATAGAGCTTTTTAAATTAGATATCCAATTTTATATGACCGATGATATTTTTCAAAATTTAGTAAGAGAATTCAACATATTTGGAATATTAGTTTTTTTTTTAAGAGTGTCCAACATTAGTTTTTTTTTTTTTTGTTGAGAAAGTGTCCAACATTAGTTTAACTTTTGATATCTATAACCTAACATTTAGACCCCTAAATATCTCTACAGTAGCTATTTTGTTATAAAAGCCACAACTTAATATGAAATCAAAACTAATGAAAAGATTAGTGGCCGGTTTGGATTAGCTTGTAAGAACCAGCATTCACCTTTTGTTTGAAAAGCTGAACCAAAAACAACCCATCTTCTTCTTCTTATTGCTCATGGAAATCAGTCACAACCAGACCCAAAAATCTTCTAAAAAGTGGAAAGTTTTAGCCGTTTAGATTAAACCCATCACTGATTCAGATAACTATTTCAGACCAAAAATTGATTTTTGCTCATAAGATTTTTAGGACAGAAATAGAAGTCGGTCTCTTTTACTTATTCTTCTTGGGTGTTGTTTTCAGAAAGCCGAACGATGATGACTATTCGACCGACCCGATACTTTACCACCTAAAGCTTCCAGCCACACGCGGGAAGAGTTCTCACTCACTCAGATCTGACTCCATGTCCCATATCTACTCAGTTCTGTCTCAAGATATGATCTACTCAGTTTTGTCTCAAGATATGACCTACTCATTTCTGTCTCAAGATATGACCTACTTAGTTCTGTCTCGAGATTTGACCTACTCAGTTCTGTCTCGAGATTTGACCTACTCAGTTATGTATCAAGATATGACCAACTCAGTTCCGTCTCGAGATATGACCTACTCAGTTCTGTCTCAAGATATGACCAACTCAGTTCTGTCTCGAGATATGACCTACTCAGATTTGATTCGAGATTCCAAGCCTGCAGATACCTAAGGTCGGGAATTTGGTAAGGTTTACTTCCTCATCAGGTCAGGATGGGCGAGCTTTGAAATTTTATGTTCATTAAGGTTATCATGTGGACTCTGACGGAGAATTACCGAAAATTGGATTCTAATACCTGTCCAGAGCCTCATATTCTTCTGATTTTTCGAGTTTTGGGTTTTTTAGTTTCAATTATGGACAAAACTTAAGACACACCGAGTGGTATGCCCTTATGTTAGCCAAATAGGCACTCCCAAACCAAATATATATATATATATATATATATATATATATTAGCGTATAGCCTGTGCCTCTGGCACCGAAGTTTTTCTCTAACACTTAACATAAGATTAATATTTAGACTTCTTAGCAATCGTACACCATATCCACCACGCCCGCAAAGAATAATAATAATAACATTTATAAATGCATGTTGGCTCCTCTTTATTTGCAACAATAACAATAATAGAATACCTTTCATAAAAAAAAAACAATAATAGAATATAATATGTAAACACATCAGTTAAACTGTAGCAAGACCTAAAGCCATTGAAGAACCGATACCTATACATACTGATCTGTATCTTGAACGGAAATAATCACGTATCAAGAGAAATATGAGAATTCTATTTGATTGCAATTTTAATGAATTTCTAGTAATGTAATGATTTCAAATAATAAAAGAGAAGCATTACAATTTTTATACAACAAACAAAATCTATCTAGTTGTGAAAATGATCCATTATATTTGAACTTGAACCTCGACTAAAAATTGCGCAATTTATTTTCAAAATTTAGGACTAACACGAGAAATTGAAAGAACCATTGCAATATTGCGATGGTGCAGTGGGCTCGTATCCCTGGAAAAAAAAACTATCTTGAATAGTAGCAAACATCAAGTAGTTCTTGAGTGTGCAACTCATTTGAGGAAAATCGAATTTAAGTTTTACTACCAAACTTATAAAAAAAAGACTTGAGTAGATATTTTATGAAGTTTGAAAAATATTAAAATACAATATACCGGTGTTTTCGATGAAGTATAATATATCGGTTCTTCCTTCTGCATATGCTCTCCAAAATATGACCCCGATTCTTTGCTGCCAAATAATCTCAAAATTTGGTTGTTGTCTTGGCTATGTCCGACTGCCTCCCAAAGTGATTTCCAGTGCCCATTCTCCTTGATTCATCTCGGCTACTGTTATACATGCTATTGTCTTAAGGTTTTCAATTTCATCCACTTTTAATTGTGCGTTCATCCAAATGTACGACATACGTAGATCGTAGTCGACTTCAAAAAAAAAAAATTTGTGCGTTCATCCACTTTTAATTGCGCACAACTACCTCTGTTCTATAGGTTAGTAAGTTCAGTTGATTGAGATGTCACTTAAGAATATTTTGATTCCCAATAGTGATCCCAACATGGAAACTAAATCATATTGGGTATGAGAGTTTCCAATTTAATTGATCACACGTATAAAGAGTTTTTTTTTTTTTTTTTTTTTTTTTTTTTCTGTTGAAGGGATATAAAGGGTTAATCCCTTTCTTTCCTTAAGTCGGGTCCCGTCAATTTCAATGGATGGAAAACAAATTTGTCTTTCTTCATGCTATACCCTCGGTCATTATTTTTGAAAGGTGATCTTAAGGGTTTATTTCTTTAAACTATTAAAATTATGAGGATCTTAAAGATTTAGGGATCATATTGAAAAATGAGTACGGACTCCTAAACAATAATCATATTTAGAAAAGGATGTTTGTCCCAGTCAGGGCCGTGCCTGATAATTTAGAGGTCCAGTGCCAAATTTTAGTCGGGACCCTTTATACAAATATATGTTGAAAGAATTTTCTTACACAAAGGTACGAAACATAAATTATAAAAAAAAAAACTATACAAAAGATATTAAATTAGAGCCGAATGCGAGCTCCATGTATGATATCTTATGTTGTTAAGCTGTCATTTTTTCTTATATAGGTTCATTGATTAATAGCTTTCCATAAAATGTTGGAAAACAAAAAAATCTCTCAAGGTATATTTTTCGAAGGGACAAATTTTTTTGTGTAACAAAAAATATTCGTCCTCATCTCCTCCCACCCCATCGTTTCTTTCTCCTCCTTCCTGTCTTTATTCTTTGGTAAGGTTTTTTGAGTATGTTTTCCTCTTCTCAATAAGATCTGATCTATATTTGCGTTTTGACTTGTATCTTCTGATATTATTTGTTTGAAAATGATAAGATTTAAATATTTGATCATAATGTCTAAAGCAAATGCAAATACTATGTCGGATTTTCAGCTATCTATTAAAAAATTTGTAGAAGAAACTCAAACTATTGGCCTAGATCTTAAGAAAAAAAGTTGTTCGGTGTGGGACTTACTAATATTTATGAATTGTAATGCCTAAACTAATTGCATATACTATGTCAAATTGCCCTACTATTAAAATATTTCTTGAAGAAATTCAAACTAACTCGAAGTATTGGCATATCTCTTAAGAAAATAAAGTCGAAAAAAGAAGGAAAAAAATTGCATCATGGGGGACTTGAACCAGGATCACTTACACTCCCATTTAGACAGCAAACCAGTTAAGCTGTCGGAGCTTTTGTGATTACAAATGAACGTGAAAATTACTTAGCTAACGCTACAGGAGAGAGAAGAAAAAGATGGGCCCCTTGTGGTGGGGGGCCCAGTGCGGGCGCACGGCCCGCACTCCCCACCACACGGGCCTGGTCCCAGTCAGCACAAATCCTTTTTGTTTTATTATATAGACTAGACATAGCCCGTGCCTCCGGCACGATGAATTTCTATTTTCAAATTTATAGTGTGACTATATTACATTTGAGAAAAAAATATAATCTTGATGTATCTTAGAAGCTATGTGCAACCGCTATTAAGTCATTCTCACATTATTGGAATCACACAAGGCAAGCCAGAAAACAGAAAGGTTTACTTGTAAATGAAGTTCAAGAGTCTTCAGCGACTAAATGGATCAAGCATTGAATCCTTGTATACCTAATAACAACACAAATATCGAGTTAGCATTAAACGATAAACTCTAGATGAAACCAATTATAATTAAATTAATTAATTAACATTAACTACATAATTAGTTAATTCCCTATTTTGTTGCAGTTAGGTCTGACTTCGATGTTGTAAACCTGAAATCTTCTTGTTTATTTTATTTGCATGTAAAATGTCTAAATTATAAAGACAATTATAGTTTGATGGAAAATAAAGCTATACCTACATTAAAAAAAAAATTATGAAACTAAAATCAATTGTCTATCACCAATTAGCCCTCAAGAACACAAACTATCTGAACCTAATAATATTTTTGTGATGGAAACTTCATATTATTATGGAAATCACCACAAGCCCTTAAGTTTTTCTTTGACCTTATTTGGTGCACCAATAGCCCTAATGGCAGAGCCAGTTTTTCACTTTTGAAGTATAAGGCTTTTTCCTTGTATTCCGTTAAGTTATTAACAACAACTCTGTCTTTCAAAATACTCCCTGTTGTTTTCAAGCTACACATTATAAAATTTAAAATTGTAAAAATAAACTTCAGATTTGAGGATACTCATTACATTGAAGCTAGTTGGTGGCTTGTCTCTTGAAGTTGTCAAAACCATCAAAACTTTTGGATGAAGAATTGGTAAGCTTCGATTTAATTACAAACACTATTCTCATAACAGAAATTTTAGACTCTAATAACATAATATCGACCAAGTTTAACTAAATTTGATTGATATACGCAAACTAATCTATTTGAATTACATAGAAGAATACAAGAACTAAATCATTGTGCATTCGAATTATGAAAAGATTGTAATGTTTAGTTTACATAAGACATCACCGAAATCATAAATACCTATGACCCAAAAAATGACACTCACTCAAACTTTTCGGCGTCGAACTACAGTAAGACCGAATATTAGTACGTATTGTGAGGCATATATAATAGAAGAGTTCACCTTAAAATGAACATATTATATATATCTATTATACAAAACATATCCTTGTGAGTAGGACAAAATTTATGTAAATGAATGTGACTTGGCAATGTGACTAGGACAAAACAGATCCTTGTGACTAGGACAAAATTTATGTAAATGAATGTGACTAGGATAAAATTAATACATTTTCCAGCCAAGTAGGACAACCACTATATAAAAAAACAAATCCAGCCATCCATCTTCTTCTCCAAGACTGAATCTGTCCGTCCATTCTTCCATGTCCCTTCACTTACTATTCTCAATTATCTCTGATAACGACCTTCCGTTTTCCCTCTCTACAACTTTATTCTTTTGTTTCTCTCTCAAACAAACTCAAGGTAATAGCTTCTCATCATCTTCAGTTGCCCTCTCTCTGTCGCTTCTCTCTCACGTCTTTCCCAAATTTGAAGGTAAGATGGTTATTTATCTCATCATTTTCAATGTGATTTGTTTCTGGTCTAGGTTTTTTTTAACTATTATCTTTCGAATTATCTATGAAATCAAAGAGTTCCGTGAGTTTTGATGGCGTTGATTTTTCATGTAGTTCGAACACTTCCTAAGATAGGTTTGGATTTTGTTTGTAGAAATCGAAGTCTTTAAAGGCTCAATCAATTAGGCCTAACAATCCTTGAGTTCCTTAACTCTGATTTATATGCTTATTTGATAAAAACTATCATGAATCTGTAGTTCAAATTAGAGAGTTTTTTTAATTAATCTGTTTGGAATTGAATCTAATTTGCTTACTTTTTATGTTTATTTGATTTCATTGTTTGCGGTTGTCAAAGATTTGATTATTTACAAGCAAACTGATAAGTTTTTTCTATTCTCATTTCCCAGGTAAACAACAGATCTTGAACTTGAATTTATGTCTCAAGGTATTAAAATCCTGCAGGTTGATTCGATTTTTACCACTAAACTTTATATAGACACTAACTGTTTGAGAGAATGTCTCTTAGAGGTTTGAAGTCAAATGTTTTGTCATTCCCTTTTTAATTTCTTTTTTTTGCTTTTGTAGTTGTTTTTTTTGGTTTAGTATCTGCCAGAAACAAGACCATACTCATTGCGCTTTGGTCTAGATACTAATCTGATCCATATATTTATCTCTTAGGAGGCTCACCCGACATTGAAATGGACGAGTGTGTTGACCAAAAACTACACCTGGGCCCTCGACGATAAAATGCCCATCGGGACGTCAAACCCAACCCGGCTCGTTTGTCTTTGTTTGGGCCCAGCCCAGAAGTCTCTTAATGGGTACTCGTCAACTAGACCCTAAAACTCGTGTCAAGGCCCAATCACGTGCACTTCTTTTGGCGGCTGAATGACTGACTCCGCTTACTTCTGATCCTCCTGTGATAACCAAACATGTTTTTGTTGGAGTTGGTTCCTCTGGTTCCTTTGGATGAACATCTCTTTGGGCTATAGTATTTTTCCCTTTATCTGTCAATAGGTCAGTGAGGTGACCTCTCTTCAAGAGTTCAGCTACTTCTAGTCGCAGGGCTATGCAATCAGTGGTCATGTGCCCGTGGTCAGCGTGGAACTCACACCACTTGGTATTGTCTCTCTTATCACTAGGAGTTTTTGTCTTGGCGGGCCATCTTACTACATTGCCCATTCCTTTCATTACAGCGACTACTTCGACAGGTTCAATGTTGAGATTGTATTCCGGAAGTTTGGAGCGAACAGGCGCTTGATTCTTATCACTTGGACGTCCAGAGGGGGTGTTGAATGGTTTCCTGTTCTCTCGGGACAGGGGTCCTCTGGATGTTGGATATGGTTCTGCATGTCGACGATCGGTCCTTCTGTCGGACTGTCTAGAACGTCGATCACTGTTTCTTCCTTCATACGAGTATGACCTGTTCCGGTGGGCTTCGTCTTCTTCCCAACGAATTTCTACCCACGCCCTTGCCAACACGTCTTCCATCGTAGTGCAGTTGAACTTTGTGAGTTCTTTGTAAAGTTCTCCATCTGGTAGAAGACCTTTTCTGAAGGCGTCTACAGCAGTTTCCTGGTTACAATAAGGGATAGATACTTTCTCCCTGTTAAATCTTCCCACGTAGTCACGTAGTGGTTCTCCTCTTCTTTGGTGGACTCGGTACAAGTCACCAGAAAGTTTTTCCAACTTTTTGCTGCTGGCGAATTGTTCGACAAAAGTGTCCGTCAACTGGGCAAACGACGCAATCGAGTTATTTGGGAGGTTTGTGTACCACTGCAATGCTGGTCCAATGAGACTAGACCCAAAACTTTTGCACATGCAGGCTTCACGTAGGTCTCTTGGAATAGCTGCTGTGAACATCCTCTGTTTGTAAGAGGCAATGTGGTCATCTGGGTCAGATGTACCATCATACATCTTCATGTTCGGGAAAGAAAACTTCTTTGGCATCTCCACCAACGCAATAGCATCGACGAAGGGCGAGTCAGCGTAACTGTGAGGAAGACTCTTTTTGAAAGGAGTGGGCATTCCTGGAATACGCGTAATCAATGCTTCCATCTCTGCCAATTTCTTTGCCATTGCCTGTTCTAGAGGAGTACCTGTAAACGCAAACGGAAGTGAATCAGAAGACACATTAACCTGAGTTGATCCGTTTGTCATAGGATACACAATAGGTAAAGTATATGGGAGAGAAGAGTAAAAGGGGGTAGTAGTTGGAAGAGTTTGATGCGTGTGCTGGGAGACACGTAATGGTGTGACAGGAGTAGCGGTAGGGACTGGAGTCGATCCTCCAGCTGTTACAGGAACTTCTTGACTCGAGGGGCCTGCTCCTTCTATGTTTGTAGAAGATGGTCTAACATTTGTTGAGGTGCGAATTCTGGAGCCCCCTGGAGTCGTCATAGAAATTTCCGTAATTTTTTCTTGGAGTAACTGGTTCTCTGCTCTGACCAGTTGATTTTCTTCCTCTAACGCCTTGACACGTTCAGCGTTCTCTCGCATTTGGGCGTTAAGTAGAGCAAGTTGAGCAGAAACGTCAAGAGGAGCAGATGTCATGTTCTCTTCCATTTGGCTGATTGTCTTCGTTGTTAGTTGCCGAGGCCCCACGGTGGGCGCCAAACTGTAGACGGTGAGAAGTCTACGGGTCGGAAGTCAGAAGGTCGGTAGCTGAAACGTCTTCTGGAATTCCAAACGTCGAGTTATTGATTGATGGGCAACAGCAACGTGTGAAAGAAACCTGCAAAAGAAGGTGAACAGACACAAACAAACCCGTGAAGGCTTGGGGGGACACCGGGATGGTGCCCGCCAAGGGCCCTCCGACGGTCAAGTCAGCAAAATATTACAATGAATAATAAAGGAATAGCCGAGGGTATAACCGTTGATGTATTATCGGAGAGTGGCTAGGCTCGTAGAATAACCGGAGTTCGAATCTACGGGAGTGAAATGATCAGAAGTACGAGAGTAGATGTTACCAGTAGCGTCGAGCAAGAAGAAGGTCGTGATCTCCTCGAAGACGTCTGGAAGCGTCGAGCAGGAAGCGTCGAGCCGGAAGCGTCGAGCAGGAAGCGTCGAGCAGGAAGCGTCGGGCCGGAGGCGTCGAGCAGGAAGCGTCGAGCAGGAAGCGTCGAGCCGGAAGCGTCGAGCAGGAAGCGTCGAGCAAAGATAAGTTTTAACACCCTTGAGGCGTCTAGTAGAGTCGAGGACCAGAACCAGGTGAACTTGTATGCAAACGTCTCGAGAATAATCGAAGAACAGAGAGCGAGTGGAGAAGAAGAAGTTGTATGAGTTACTTTGCTCTGTATTCGATGTCTGAGAAATGAAAGTGCTCCTCTTTATATAGGCTTGAGGAGTGATCCGTTGGGAGGAGTAAAGGCTGACCGTTACGGAGTAAATGCACGTCATGATTCCTGGGATATGGTGACGTGTACGCTGGCTGTACATGCACAACGGTTGTGCATGTTCTCTGGCGACTACTCTGATTGTGCATGCGCATGGTCTCACATTTATGTGAGACGTTACCATGTTATGCATGTCATTGATGGGGGATAATTGTCTCTGAGGTTACGTTGACCAAGTCAGATATCTTTGTCATTATGGATATATTTGACATGTGGAGTATCTCTTCATTAAATAATCTCTTACACGTGGTACGTGGAGATACAGACGTGTCGAGCGCCAGACGTGTGGAGATTCGGGCGTGTGGGGCTTTGTGCACGTGGGAACTCTTTGCACGTGATTGGGCCTTGACACGAGTTTTAGGGTCTAGTTGACGAGTACCCATTAAGAGACTTCTGGGCTGGGCCCAAACAAAGACAAACGAGCCGGGTTGGGTTTGACGTCCCGATGGGCATTTTATCGTCGAGGGCCCAGGTGTAGTTTTTGGTCAACACAACGAGCACACCTTCATGGGGAACAGAGAAAGAGTTGTTCATTATTTAAATTCATTGAACAAGGTAAAACATTTTTTCTTTTCTCAATTACAATTATTTCTTCTATCCCTGAAGAAATAATTTCGTTACACCGGATTTCACCATGTACAACACGGGCAGTTCCTGTGTAACCGTCACACCCATTACATGATGCCCTCGACCAGCGTAGACCTTAATCTTGCTAGGAGAGAGATCGTCATTCTTGGAATTCAATATGCTGGTGAAATAAAGAAAGGTCTATTCGGCGTTATGCACTATCTAATGCCTAAGCGTCAAATTCTCTCCTTGCACTCTGGTTGTAATATGGGGAAAGGCGGTGATGTCGGTCTCTTTTTTGGTTTGTCGGGTAAACTTGAACATTTTTATTGTCGCCCTTATGGAGTCCTTTTAGTATGTCCTGTTTTAACCATCTATAGAAACATGAAATTTGAATAGGTACCGGGAAGACAACATTGTCGACAGATCATAATAGCTAGGTATTTAATTGGAGATGATGAACATTGTTGGAGCGAGAATGGTGTTTAGAACATCGAGGGTGGTTGTTATGCCAAGTGCATTGATCTTTCAAGGGAGAAAGAATCAGTTATCTGGAATGTCATTAAGTTTGGAACTGGTAATTAACCTCCTTTGTCTTTTTCTTCATACAATTTTTTCTTCAAACATTGGTTTGTTTATACCAAATCTTTCTATTTGCAGTACTGGAAAATGTGGTGTTCGATGAGCATACATGTGAGGTGCACTATACCGACAAATCTGTTACAGGTAAATAACAACCAAACCGATATAACCGTATCACGACAATAGAGGTCTAATATTGTACTTCTTTAGTAGGCATTATATCAGTCTATAAAATGTACTTTCGTACATCACAAGTCTTTCTTTGACATTTCTAATAATTTTATTTGCCGCGTGAATTCCATGATCTATATTTGTCGATTTTGGTTGGTTGACCTTCGAGTATGATGACTACTTTGTTTTGTTGACAATAACACAAATCTTTGAAAAATTAGTAATGCTTATATCAGGCAAAATCTAGGAAATACCGTAGCTAAAGTCATTGGATGTTTATGGGCCAATTCAACCCATTATTTTATCTTTGTCAAGTGCCCACTCTTTTCCATCTTATCTATAATATGCCTTTTGGAGTGCAAATGGGATAATGATCTCATCTGTTTTGAAGGAAGGAAAAAAAAACTTTCTATCAAGCAATTCATAAAGTTGAAACTTGTTACGCTTGATTGATTTTAAGTGTTATAATTATAGTTCACAAATCACAATTTTAGGTTAGAAATTTATTGTTTTAGTCTAACTAAGTTTACCTTCTTTTTGTTTTCTCCGGATGAACATAATTAATGATAAATGATAATGAGATTTTTATTCTTAGTTTTCTATCAATCTCTATTTACATATATATATTTATGGTATATGTATAGACCAAAAGATGATGATGGTCCCTAACAGTTCTGACCCTGGCAGAAAGGCATCTTCTTCTAAAGAAGTCCAAAGTTGCGTGATATGTCGCTCTGTCTAGATTTGGTGATTTGGGTTGTGATCATTATGAGTTAAATCATCGCTACTCAGTTGTTTCTTTTCATTTTCTCAAATAATTTTATTTTGATGATTCGCAGTTTGTTGAAAGCTTTTGATTGTTTCTTTCTTACTACTATAGATGCTAACTTTGGTTCCTACTCTTCATTAGTGGTTATCCCAACTACTTTTTTTCGTGGTATAAATTATCTAGGTTTCTCTTTCCCAAAAATACACCCCCCTTGAAGAAGTATTTCAAGAAGGACTCAATTTTGATGCAGTTCATAGCAACACTAATTGTTTGGATAGAATAATCTTGAGCAAAAGAATGTGCCAACCATGCTCTGTTGCTGCTTTAGTTGTGGAGTCCTCTGTCATGGCTATGGACGCTGCAAAACTTATGGCCTTCTCTACATAACCATGGGTAATCTATCTTTTAGAATTCAAATCACATATTGAAGATTTCCAAAGTGTGTATAATGTTGATTATGTCAAGGGGAATTAAAATAATCTAGAAATGCATAAAGGTAATATACGAATACTAGCGGAATGCATTAGACCGTCGTACGTGCTCATCAAAATAATACATCCAACCAATTATTTTTGTCCCAAACTATATTTATCTCTATATCTGGCCGCCCGCTTTTTATTTATTAAATATTAAGAATCTGTTATCTCAGTTCCACTCTTTGCTCTAATTGTACTCCCTCACGTTGTGGTTCTCAGTTACTTCTACTTTCGTCATTGTTTGTAGTTGAATCCATCATTTAACCCTTTAAATTAGATCTATTAAATACATGGTTCACAGATTAAAATCGACATGTTCCTAAAAAGTTAATGCACATGCAACCATTTTTCTTAAAATTGTTTTCTTTCAACTAATTTCATTATATATATAAGTGAAATTTGAAAAGACGGAAGGTTATTTTTTTTAAAGCTTCTGATAATCATATTATAAGTTTGAATTTGAGCTTTTACCTTGCAGGATAAAAACACAGAGTCAGTTGCCATCCACATTCAAAAACTTTCAAGTCCAATCTAAACAAATGTCCTGGTTTCATTCCAACAAAGAGATGGAACAAATGTATATGCGGAAGATATTGAAGATGGAAAAGTGATTGGTATCATCACCTTGGAAGATGTATTTTAAGAACTTCTGCAGGTAATGAACATGGTACTCCAGTTCCTAAATTCCATGGTTCTCTCCTCTCATGCATGCATGTTCTTCGATCTGGAATATTCAACAAACCAGTCGTTTTTTTTCAAGATAATGTTAAGCTCTTTAGAGGAGTATTCTGCAACACAAAATTGCCGAGAAAAAAGTTAAATGCATTGCTATCAATCATTACAATCACTTTATTCTGGATATCTCTGAAAGGCTTGGTAGACTTTAGCATACTTGGGACAGGATTATACAATAAATTAACCGCTGTACTCATTAACAATCATAACACTTATATCTGCTTGGATATATATATATATATATATATATATATATATATACACACACATATATATATATATGTATATAATATATATTAATTTTGTTCGAACTATTGTCTTACACATGATATTAATATGGTTTTATACTGATGCAGGAAGAAATTGTAGATGAGAGGGATGAATATGTTGACCTACACAAAAGGTAATCGGACTAAAGATGGTTTATTTTACCATCGTGACAAATTCACAATGGACGAATGGTTGCATAAGAATTTTTCTCATTCTCTTCAGTAGTGAACTTGTAGTTGTTTAAAATAGTAAGTCTTCTTTATGTTTATTCCCAGGGTACGTGTTGTTGCAGCAGCTGCTGCTTCTTCACTTGCAGGAAGCCCATCCGAAGGATCACTAAGAAAGGAATAGTAAGTGCATGTCTTAACTACTGGTTTTCTTCTTTACGTTTCATTTCCTTGTCGTTAATAGAAAAAAATAAAACTAACTAAAAAACATAAAAAGGAGATTGAAAGGGTTTGGAAAAAAATTTAAGCCCCAAAACACCCACAACTTTATCATGGGAAAAAACATGCATATGTATTAAGGACACTGTAGAAAAACATGCATAAAAAGGAGATCGGAAGGTTTTTAAACAAAATTTCTCTTTTAAGTACGGTAAAATAGATTGTTAATGGATATGCTTCATTAAAGCATGAATAATAGCATTTGTAGTTGCAGTAATAGGTAGATAATCATCCGATATTTGAATTTTTTTTCTCCTTCTCAAGTCACATATCATATAAAATTTTGTACGAGATGTTCAAAAGGGTTTTCAATTTTACCTTGAGACCTTTAAGATCAATTTCATGGTCTACAACTAAAAATAGACTTAGTAATAAGGATAAAACAGAAACTGATTCAATAAGGTCATATTGGGATCTTCAGTATTTTATTCATAACATGTATATGATTGTAGACACAAAGAAGCTAAGGTTTGTATTTTATTTTTATCATTTACTTTTTCCAAATTTGTAATTTAAACTTATTGGACGAAGAAATGTATCAGATTTCTCAACCACATGAAGGTTGGAGTTCACGCTTGAGATTTGAATTTCTTTTCAAACGTTAGATATTATCGCATTTGTGTCCGAGTTGTATTTGTTTTATTCCAGTCATCACATATGCGAGACAAGTAAAAGTTATACACAAATGAGGTCAATATGACTAGGACATCATAATTACATAAAATCTGACTAGGACAAATATAATTTGATTAGGACATACATAATGTGATAAGGACAAAATAAATTTACCCCTTCAATCTTCCAACTCGAATGAAATCCAACGGATTCCGATAATGCATCAATCAAACACTTTGTTACCCCCTCACTCGTAACAGATGCATTCAACGGTTCATTTCCCTCGTGATTCTTATTTTTCTTTTCTTTTTCGCGGGAATAGTGGCTTTCTCTCTTATCTAAATAGGTTAGCTTCACTTGTCCATCTCTTCATATCATTTTCTGTCTTCGCTCTTGGTACAATTCTATTTCTCTCCCATTACTCCCAGGGTTAGGGTTTTGATTTAGTTTGGTTAGAATATTTCGGTATTAGGGGTACCAAAATTTCTGAGCCTAATTTGGCTGAAGTCGCTCTCTCACTACGACTGCAACAAGGTTATATCATTGATAGGTTTCAGGAAAGAGGCTGCTGATCAGTCACCGAAAGCATATCAGGTATACTTCTTCTGCTTTCTTTTGATTTGTTAATAATATTTAATAAGGGACTGATGAGATATATCTGGAAGAGTTTCAAATCGTTTCTTAACCTCATACTGCTTTCTTTTAATTTGGCTCATTAAGATTTCATATTTAATTAAAAAATTCTTAACCTCATACTGATGGAGATCTCATTTTCAATTTATGTTGATTCTATTAATGTATGCGTTTTCTTTTTTGAATGTTATAGTTTTTGAATTACGATGTCCTTGAATATTTTCAGTATTACCTATTTTAATGATTGAGTTGGTTCTGTTTATCATATCATTTATTCTTTAGATGAAAGAGATTTACGGGTTATCCGATTTTATAAATATGATTTTCATAAATAGGGTTTAATGGGTTGTTGGGTTCTTGATGTTGTAAATATGTTGTAAAAAGACTAGAAATTTCAGGGCCTCTCACTTTCGTAATCTTTTTAGCTACCATCTTTTTTAGGTTCGATTTAGAGGTTTTCTAACTATTTAAGCATCATAATCATCCATTCGAATGCTTACCTATTTGGTTTGTAATTTCGATGGAAGCATAAGTTTGCTTGCTCAGCTAAAGTCAACAAGATGGCATCGAAGTGTTAACAGGATATCGTGTTATTGGTGTCTCTGATGAGGCTATTTTCTCTTAAGAATAAATCGAACGAAGAGATTTCTCCTCTGACATATGGGATGGTTGTATGATCAACTGGTATCCGCATCCCTTATGTTATAAGGGATTTAATGAAACAAATTTGTCATGTTTGTTAATGAACTTGAGACTATCTAGATGTTCTAAAATTTGTCATCAACACGGTTGTCTATATGGTATTTCCTTCGCGGATTTTATAAGTATGATTTTCATAAATAGGGTTTAATGGGTTGTTGGGTTCTTCATGTTGTAAATATGTTTTTATAAATAAGGTTCAAATGGGTTCCCTATTTAGAGTGTCCATTTTGATATCAGTAAAAAGGATAGAATTTTCGGGTTCTCTCACTTTGGTAATCTTTTTAGCTATCATCTTTTTTAGGTTCGAATTAGAGGTCTTCTAACTATTTTAGCATCATAATAAGCCATTCGAACTCTTACCTATTTGGTTTTGTGATTTCGATGGAAGCATAAGTTCGCTTGTTGAGCTAAAGTCCACAAGATAACAGTGTTAACAGAAAATCGTGTCATTGGTGTCTCAGATGAGGCTATTTTCTCTTAAGAATAAATCGAATGAAGAAATTCCCCCTATGCAATATGGGATGGTTGTATGATCAAATGGTATTCGCCTCCCTCCTTTTATAAGGGATTTCATGCAACAAATTGGTCGTGTCTGTCAATGAACTCGAGACTATCTAGATGTTCTAAAGTGAGGTACTCATAATTTTTCCTCTCGGTTACAATTGCAGGTTCTCCATATGTAGGGCCATAGACGGGCTTTAGCAACCGATGAGTGGCTCCATGTAAAGGACTGCAAGGACGTCTATGCACTTAGTGACTGTGCCACGATCGACCAACGTAAAGTCATGGTATGTGCAAATTTTGGTTAATTCGTTAAGTATATCAGTTTTAAAAAATATAGTTTTACAATTGAGTTATTATGATAATGTGTTTGTTTTCGTTAAATAGGAAGACATTTTGAAGATATTTAGTATTGTTGACAAGGACCAACAATGATACCTTACCGTGTAGACATTTAGTAAGGTATCCCCAAGTTGAAAATTATCTTAAGAGTAAGCATCTAAATCATATTACAGATTTGTTAAAGGATTCCGAAGAAAGTGATATGAAGGATTTGGGTAACAAAAAGTTCAATTCGCATTTTCCCATGAGATTCACAAATGAAGAGTCTCCTTGCAACTGCCCAGGTCAAATCTCTGTCATTTTCGTCGAACCAACCCTTCTAATTATAATCTTTGATACCCAAAAGTTATCTAATTTAGGAGCATATTTTTGGCATTTTAGTTTGCTGCCCAACAAGGCACATATCTTGCGAAGTGCTTTAACCATCTCCATGAATGCACAGTTAACCATGAAGGGCCACTTCTTTTTCGAGAATCTGGACATCATAAGTTTCGTCCATTCAGGTACGTAATTGCTTGTGAAGTCCATGAATTGTCATTAGGTAGTTGATACTTATGTGATCTTTTTCGCAATATTCTTGATATATAAATTTCCTTACTTGAAAAAATCCCATAAACTATATATTATAAAGGTACAAGCATTCAGGTCAGTTTACACCTTTGGGAGGAGAACAAATAGCAGCAGAACTGCCAAGGGACTAGGTTTCAATTGGTCATAGACACAATTGCCATGGTATTTTAAAGGGAAACATTTAGATGATCATTTTCGGCTAAATCGAACCAGTTTTTCAGTTAATTTTTTTACTTGATTTCGTTAGAATCTTTTTTAGGTTCGATTTGGAACTTTAACCAAGTATATTTGAAATTTTATAACTATATTTTGTACCACAATTGATTTCTTTGTTTCATCATATACTATTTAAATGGTTTATATTTTTGTTAAAAAAATAGTACATAAAGATCAATCTAAATGAATACTTGTTTTTTTCATGTCTATATTAGTGTAGAGGTTGATTATAAACTACTCTATTATATAATACAGCTGGACGCTGGTTGCTTGGTATTAGAATCAAACGGCTCTTCCATCACCAGGTATTTCTTATTCTTTCATTATTTCATCAATACGGTTGGTATTTTCTTCGCGGATTATCATCACACAAAGGCATAAATAACCATTCTAGGGTTTGCTATTTCTTCTTTCTATGGGCTCGTATACAATGGTGAGTTTGTAATTTAGTATTTTTATCTCATTGGATCTGCTTACGTGCGATTCTGCTTTTAGGGTTCTTTGACCTCTAATCGTTGTACTCATGGGTATTAGGCATCGGCAATTGATGATGTCGATCTTCTGAAAATAGTAACGAGGGAGAAGAAGACACATAGGTTGCAGCGTTACTGTCTTTCATCTTCTGAAACTATCTTCTAAGTAAGGATTCTTTTTATTAGGGTTTAGTAGTTGTTCATGCATATCATATTTGACTAATGAACTCTATGTGTTGTAGGTTGTGAAGAAAGAACATGAATTATTTTGTAGGTAAGGCTTTACTTTGTTTTAGGGTTGAAGTCTCGGGTTTCGTTTTAACAAATGCAGGTCCTGTTTTACCCGGAATTTGCTCAAGAAAAAGAGCCATATTATTTTCCTTGCATACTTATTAGGGTAATAAGTTAATGAAATCAAGCCTGAGTGTACACTTATATTAGTATAAATAAATTTAAATAAGTTTTTGATCTTTCCTTTTAGGTGGCGCATCACGGAACCTTAAAAGAGAAGGAGTGTCGTGTATTTTATAATTGTTTGAAGGTTATTGTAGACTCTTTAAACTAAGTTTCCTTATGCCTTGTTAGATTCATACATTTAAATTAGCTTCCAAATACGCTATTATTGTTTTGGAAAGTAAGCTAAACTCGTGCTTAACTTATTTGAATTTTAAGTGTTAATCTAGGTGATTCGTAACATCAATGAAGAAAATTGCGTTATGAAGCACTTCCGGATTCTCGCAATTTATGGATTGCGGTTGTGGTGCGTACTTGAATTTTTGGTATTTAGATGGCGTTCTCTCTATAGAATTAGTTATATTAGCTATCAACACATTCTAACGATCCATGTTGTAATGTTTGATATTTCTTTCTTCATTTTATAATTCGTTAGATATGTATCCCATAATTATGTAATAGATACAAAATATAGTTGAATAAAACTATATTTGTGTGAATATATGTCTTTTTGTTACGTTGTTCTACTGGCCAAACATCAATGTCTGGTAATCTTACTATTTATTGACTAATTGAACTGAACGGGGATGATTGAAAGTTGAAAAAAAAAGAATAACACAAGAAATTGGTTGTAGGTTGCAGCCCTTTAACATTGTTGTATGGAGTGAAAGCTTTGACAAGTGGAATTTATGACAAAATTACCCGCAGTTTTTGTAAGGTAATGTTTTAAGTATTCTTCATGTATTTATCATTTTTACAGCTTCTGATATGAAAATTTTGCATCTCTTTTGTGATATAAGATGATTACTTGCAACAAAAAAATATTTGTAAATGAATGGAGATGTGGGTTCTGGTAAAAATTTTGTTTATCTTACATTGGTATGTTTCAATTTGGGGTTTCGGTAAAAAAAATTAGATTGTATTTTGCATGTTTTTTTCATACTACGTAAGGGGCATTTCCCCGCCCGTAGGGCGGGGATTATGCCTAGTATATATATATCACTATTAGGATTGTCTTTGATTATATTTTTACACCCATCAACCATAATACACATTTATAACAAGCATATATATAGAATCATAAAACTGACTAAAGATGGTGGAGAAAATTTTATCGGGGTTAATTTTGGATAACCGGAACACAATGGAATGAACTAAGTTGGTGTGGTTTAGTTGAGAATGAATAAGGGTTTTATAGAGAATTAGAGTAGCTTAAAATTCAAAACCAATCCATCGATGAACATTAAATTGAAAGAGGGTGAATGAAAAAATTTGGTGGTAGACAGAAAGGTCTGTGGGGGTGGGCGTGGGGGTATTGAATAGTAACATAAATGGATGATGAACAAATACCCATGGTGAATGGTACAGTGAACGTGAGAGAGTACCATTAGTTTTCGATTTAATATAAGGTCTCGAATTAAAAGAAAATTAAGCTGGTTAATTCTCACTGACATGTGAATGAAGGAAAGTAAGTAAAAGGGATGATGAACAATCATCTGAGTGTGGATGTGAATGGTTTGGGTACTTGTGAGTAGTCAATTCGACATTAGGGCTCCCATTAGAAGAGAATTAAATAATTTATTACTTCTCAATTATATGTGATAATATAGGAGTTAATAGAGAATTTAAATTACCAACCAGATTTTTTTACTAAATGAATTGGTTATTGGAAGAGTAAAAGTGATTTATATGAGAACATTTAAGGTGAAATTTAAGGATTAAATACAAGGTGTCATCCTCCAATCCAGTTGGCAAGTTTTTTTTATTTGTTTTATCCTAATCAGCTTGTCCTAGTCACAACCAAGCTGTTTTGTTATATAGATTTCACACCCTAGGGAAGTCCCCCGTTGGATCCCCACACAAGTTAAGAGAATTCATAGTTATTGAATTTGGATTATTAAAGATCTAGTGATAGTAAGTATGTCGGGCTTTAGACTCTTGTAATGACTAATGTATATCGTAGTCGATATCTCACAAAAAAAAAGTACTAGTGTTTATCGAGCCAGCCTCAGGCGTGAGTTAAGCCTGGTTACGAGTTGGGCCTAGTCAACCATGGCTGGAAATAGTCGTGGGCTGGTTTGGTTTGAGTTAGTTATACCTGGGCCTAGTATGGACCGATAATGAGCCCGTTTTAGTTGGGTAGGACCAATCTGGATCAGACTATATTTTTCAAAAGAAACACAGTAGAAACAAATTAAGTTTTAGTTTTTTTACATAACTTGAAAATTCTCAAATAATAGTTAGTACATCGTTTGCTCATTTTTACTACAAGTAGGGCCAGGCCAGTAAGGACCAGTCTGTTCCCATGCTTATATGGACGGAGCTAGTACCAGGCCTACCCTAACCTATAAGCACCACTAGAAACGGGAAAAAGTCCGGACGGACGAGGCAGTCCACGGACAACTACCCATATTCTTCGTTTTTTTCTTTCTTCTACCTTTGATTTTCTCCGAAAATTGAAAGAGGTGTTTCCGGTTGGGTTTTACAAAGAGATGTCATAATTTTCCACCTATATGAATTTAGTGTCAAGATCGTATAAGTTTACTTAAATGTAACAATATATTTTTAAGTAATGAAGTTAGAATTAACGGTGTTAAAATTTAACTGGGCAATACCAGTCCACGACTCTTTTGCAAGGTCATAATAAAAGGCCATTCCCTTTTTGCAAAGGTTGCGGCTTTGGGGAATAAAAAATAATTTCGGGGAATAAATTCTTCAGGTAATCCATGTTTTTTTTGTATATTCTTTGAGACATTTATTTTAGTCCAAAAACTCATTTGATGAAACGTTGCCCCTTAATTTTCATCTTCTTTGTCACCTTCACTACAACAACTTCCCACAAAAACTCAATATGTACTAAGTTTATGGGCTTTTAAATTGTGGATGATGATTGTTGTATTTAAACAGAGAAAAAATTACCAGCTTTGGAATTCCAGATCTGATGAATAAAGATTCGTATGATGATTAGTAGTAGTACTATAGGTTTATGAACAAAAATTACTTTTAATTTGTTATCACCTCTATAAGAATATTGTAAATCTTTTCTTGAAAACTAAATAAAATGCGGGAATATAGCAGTCAGTAGGAATGAAACCTAAATTTATGAATCAAACAACATATTCGATCCTAATACAATATGAATAGGAGCATAATAAAAAAATTACCACCTACCGTTTCGTTTTAACTTTTAAGAAAGAACAATATGTGGATCCGTCCATATATATATATAGCTGCCTTCCTTCAGTTTAGTTAGCTCCTTTTTTGGTTCCAACCCTAGTTTTTGTCTATTCTTACTGGACTCATCAAGGTTTTCTTCTTCTTCTTCTTCCGTGTCTTCTTCATCGTCAGAGAAAGAAGATAAAAACTATGAGGAAATGTTTGATCAAGTCAATTTTTGGACTACAATAAAATATGTCACTGAGTCAATATTTATTGATTAATTTTTTTTTTCTCCGGAGAATTTTTTTATTCTCCAAAGCCGCGACCTTTTGCAAAACGAGATACTTTTGTACCACACTTTGCAAAATAATACTTTCTTTTTCGAGAATAGAAATGATACTCCATGTGAAAGTTTAGAGTCCCTGGAAGTCCCGGTGTTATTGTTTAGTCCCTCCACCAGTCCGTCTTCATGTTTTGGCCACCGCGTTTTTTAATCCTCACTTTCTTTCTCTCTACAGAATCGACTTCTTCAGCTGCTGCTGCGTTATTGGTAGAAAGTTTGATTTGCTCCATTCTTGAAGGATTATGCTCGAATCTTGAAGGGTTTATGAGTCCTAGTGGATTTTCATCAATTTTGATCGATTTAATTCCAACTTTTCTTTCTGTTTCGGTCTCAATTTCTCTACTTAAACAGAACTAGGGTTTTAGATTTTGAAGAAAATTCATCAAGATATTTGGGGATTTTTTTAGTATGAAGGTACGTATTCCTTTTATTAACATGTTAACACTCTCAAAATTCAATGTTCTATAGTTTTTAAGACGATTTCTGTTTTTGCAAACCCTAATTTCTCTGACGATTTTTGGTATCTGACAGATTGATCAACTCTATTGGTCTGACAAAGAGGGGTAAGCTTCTACTTTGATCTTCTCCCTCAACTACTTTGATGGTGGTTGATGTTGATACTTTTGTATATACTGAAATACACATACTTTTAAAGAAATTTGTGGTAGTGGAGTTTGAACATGAATGTTGTATATAATACTCTGAAATCAAAATTAATCTCTTCCTTACGGTTCGATTTTATTCATCAATTTTGTATACTACTTTGTAATGTTTATGTTGTTTGAATTAGGGTATTGATGGGGATGAGCTACCATCACCAATTAATTTGTTTGTATATTTGTGTATTCAATTTTTTTTTTTTAATTAGGTTTTCGATTTTCTACAAATGTTTTTTTTTTGTCAAGTTAAAATAGTTGGATTTGATCATCTCCAGTTGTTAATGCATGGTGGATATGGCGGAAACTCATAGAAATGGAGGACTCCCTCCACCAATTGTTGCTTCAAAGCTTTTAAAAGGAAGTTCGTCTTCAGCCCAAATCTCAAGTTCCTCACCTGAAGCCAAAATCCTCTTTGATATTCTCATCAATGTGCCTGTCCACGAGCTCGAATCTGCTCTTACACGAACTGGAATTCCACCTGCACCGGAATTTGTGGAAGAAGTTCTAAAACTTTGCTATGGCTCTCCAGCTGCTGCAGTAAGGTTTTTTAGATGGGCAGGATTAACTGCTAAACCTACTTCTTACTCTTGGAATCTCATGGTTGATATTCTGGGTAAGAATAGCCTTTTTGAACCCATGTGGGATGCAATTAGGTCAATGAAACAGGAAGGAGCTCTTTCTGTTGCTACTTTTGCTTCTGTTTTTGGTAGTTATTGTATTGCCGATAAAGTTAATGAAGCTATTATGAGTTTTGATGTTATGAATCAATATGGAGTTCAACAAGATGTCGTTGCTGTTAATTCACTACTCAGTGCAATTTGTAGAGAAGATAACAAGACTTCAATGGCTTATAGTTTCTTCGAACGAATCAAAGCAAAGGTTTCTCCTGATGCAGATTCATTTGCAATTCTCTTAGAAGGTTGGGAGAAGGAAGGGAATGTTGCTAAAGCAAAGACCACTTTTGGAGAGATGGTGATTCATGTAGGATGGAGCCCACAAAACATGTCTGCTTATGATGCATTTTTGACAACTCTAGTTCAAGGGTTAGAAACAGATGAAGCAGTTGTACTTCTCAAAGTTATGAAAGGGAAGAACTGCTTACCAGGTATGAAGTTCTTCTCTAATGCCTTGAGTGTTCTTATTAAGCAGAATGATGCTAGTCATGCTTTGTCCCTTTGGGACATTATGGTGGGTAGCGGTTTGTTACCCAATTTGATCATGTACAATGAGATGATCTGTTTGCTCTGCAACCACAACGACATTGATAACGCATTCCGCTTGCTTGATGACATGGTCCTCCATGGTGTTTTCTCCGATTCCATAACATATAACGTCATTTTTCAATGCCTCATTAAGAACAAGAGGGTTCGCTTAGCGACCAACTTCTTTTCCGAGATGGTGAAGAACGAACATTCTCCGACACCTGTAAATTGCACGGCTGCCATAAAAATGCTCTTTGAATTTGACGACGCTCAAGGGGCAATCAATTTGTGGAACTGCATGGTCGAAAATGATGTTAAGTCGGTAGATGACGCTGCTAATGCATTGCTTATTGGCCTTCGTGATCTAGGTAGGCTGGGAGAAGTGAAAAAGTTTTTCGATGATATGATCGATATGAGGATTATCATTTCTGAGTCGACAATGGCAAAATTAAGAAGTGCTTTTTACAAGGGAAGAAGAAGTGATCGGGATACATATGATCGTCTTGCTAAGAGGTGGAAGCTTGCTTAGCTCAACTCAACTTTTATTGCTCTTCTTTTGTCCATTTCCTCTCTCCTTCTCCCAAAACTTTATAATGTCACATATATGCGGGTTTCAACTTCAAACAAGTTGGGGATTTTTACTAATTTCGCTTATGTTTAATAGTGTTTTTTTGCTCAACAAGTCTTACTCGGAACTCTCAGTAGTCATTACTAAATATCTCTCTATAGCTTGATTTCTTTTGTCAGCATATGCTATTTTCTTAACTTGAACTTACTACCCTTTTCGTCGTAGACTACTGATGCAAGTTGTGTCCATATCGCAGTGGACACATGTTTCTTATTAAGAGAAACTTCGACTTTTATTACTTTTGATTTTGCTCTGAATTTCCATTATATTTAGTTGCTAATATTTACTCGTTTTACTTATTTAGCAAGTCTTACGATTAGGAAACTCTCAAACTATAACTGTAACACTAGAGGCAGCCAAAATGATTTAGAATTCTTAGTTCAGTTTACAACAATGTTTAGGTTATGATTCAAGTTAGATTTAGCTTCAACTTTTGAGTTGTTATTTGTTTTTAGGAAGAGAAATTTTGTTTTGTTTTGTTTTTAATTTTCAACGAGTTCATAAATTTTGAGAGATTGAAACTTTAGAGAGAAGAAACTTCTGCAGAATGGATCTTGGCTGGAAACAGTGGCGAGATATGGGTATCCCTGAACTCAATTTGCAGGGGTAGATGCTTGCCTCATTCTTCTTCCATTAGTTTAGGTTTTAGATTATTTGTTTGTTGTTTTTACATCCTAACATTTTCTTTGATCTGAACCCTATATTAGCAAGTGGATTAGGTTTGCTTGTTCCATTAGTGTTTGATCAACCCTGAAGGGAGACAACCGATTCAAATCGGAAGCAAATGGATTAGGTTTGCTTGTAATATTAGTGTTTGATGATCCCTGAAGAGAGACAAGATTCAAATCCGAATAGAGAGAAAGAGAGTGATCCGAGTTCTAGTCAGTTGGTTACCTAGATCTGCACTCTCTATTTTAGAGCAGTCCTTTAGGGTTCGGGTCTGGGGTCTTCAACTTTATCGTCGTCCGTTCGATCGGGAGATGGTCGGTCAGGTAAAAAGGACTTCATTACTCTTTTCTGCTAGTTGTTTTTACGCTTTTGAGTCTTATTTTCATCTTCTCTAGGGGGTTGTGGATAGTCTAGGTAGTTTCTTCTTCTGATCTTTGCTCTAGCTTCTTTATCTTTCTGTTTTAATCTCGTTCTCGGGCTAGTCTGGTTACCGGAAAGTGTCTTACAAACACGTGCTTTGTCTTTAGCCTCCGTGAGCCATCTACCGTCCACGTGTTTGCTTAAGGATATCCACTTTTCAAGACAGATTTTGTTGAACAATCTCTAGCTTGCGGGCTTTCCTTCTACTCAATGACTACTTTAGTCTGAAGCCCACCAGTCCCAATCCATTTACTATTTCACTATGCCTTTTGACCCAGGAGATCCACTAAGGGCACTTCAAGATCTGGATTTTAGGAGATACAATACTGACACTCCCTAATAAACCACAGTCAGCCCAATAGGAAATTTGTTGCAGTCAATATGGTCAAGATCTTCCCCCACTCTCTCAAGATCGTCAATATCGTCAATATCGTCGGGTTTGGTGGATACATAGGTTTGAACCTCGACTGCTTATATTACAATAATGGCGTTAAACAACATCTACTTATCCACACTTTCAGATACTTATTTTGACTTTGACTCACTTTCGCTCCCTTATTTGTACGCAATTCTTTTGCGTCCTTTTGTTAACTTTACTCAGTACTTGTACGTAGTTGTCGCTAGCGGCCTAAGTTACCAAGTGTGTTATCATAGGCTTCTTTGTAAGTCTTTGGGATACATGACGTCTCTCTTCAGAAAAGATTTCCGGTGGGCAACTTTGAACCTTTTTGGTTCATCCTTGTGGACTTTCTTGATCTCAGCTATAGATTTGAGAGTCTACTTCCATCACTGTAGTCATGAGTTGGGTAATACGTTGTCTTTGGTCTTCTTTGTTTTGATGGGGTTTCCGCTGCATACTTACTATGTTTAGTTGAGGAAATTTCAATCTGCCATTTACCTTGGGAGATGGTTAAGTGTCGACTTCCGAGAGTTTTTATGTTTTTCTTCGAAGTATCTCTCTTTTCGTATTACTATGGAGAAGGATGTCAGTTGTCGAAGACACAAAATGGAGAAAGATGGTTTAATTTTAAATGTAATTTTGTTTTTCCACGTCTGTATTCCTCTTTCAAGTGTTGTAGACGTTCTTGTTTTATAAATAATACTACAATTACCACGCAAAAACGAAAAACAAGTTTATAAATATATGAATTTGAGATCTCTATCCTTATTTGAAATTTTGTTATGGATTGGTTACTTTCAATGATAATAAACCTTTGCAGTGTACTTGGCTTGTCTGGGACTTAAACATGCCAGGTTGGCCTGTGACGTGGAACTCTACTTGAGATGAATTTATTTGGCCTTATTTGGCTTCATTTTATCCTTCTGTTATTCGGCTTCATTTTGTTATTAGTTTGGGTTAGGCGGGCCTGCGCCCATGAGTACTTCAAGTCCGGCTCGGGCACCCAAATACAACATTTCAAACACAGTTGGATTTATTGGTTGGGTCCGGTCGGAAAAAAATGAAGAGTGCAATGCAGAAACCCCACTATCAGTAGGGGCCTGTGACGGGATTAAGAGGTGTTGAGCAGGCCAGATACGAACATTATCGTCAGAAAAATCAAGTTTTTTTTTCTTAAAAAAGAATCTCAACTTTGAACCGCAAGTCGTAGTTGGTTTCTAGCTAAACATTAAGGTCCCTTAAAGACTGAACTCAATGATTTTCATCACTTATCTTGTTTGACAAAACGATTTCATCTTGATTGAAGGATGCCTCCTTCACAAAGATGTCTTCTTTTAAAGGTAATGTCTTAAAACTTGGTCCTCAATTCAATTTCTAAACCTAAACACGAAGGAGGATTGTGTAGTCAGCAGCCAACCTAACACTTATGTGGAGATTGCTCAAAAACCCTGTCACGCTCTCGACTAAATTGCCGAAGGCTAAATACTATAAAAATACAGACCTGCTTCATTCCAACATCTCTTGGTCTGGAAGGAGTATGAAAGGGATAACACATCTGAGTTTTTTTTTGTAAGTGTGGAAGGTTGGGACGGGGATAGCAGCATCAACATATAGTATAATACCAAGATTTAGCGAAGATTCTAAGCATAATATTAAGTAATAATACCAATTACACACATAAATGGAGTCTTGTTTATAGAAGCATAGCAACAATGAAAACAACTGCGGTTGTACTAACAGAATGATGAGAGAATGAAAAATTCCCTCAAACCATTGCCATGAAACAACAATGAGGCAAAGTTACTTCTAATTCTTATGCTACACACAAAGATCAAACACTTACATACAGATTAAATAGCATGATGGGGTCATCATTAAAGGCGTCCGGTGAATGAATATTTTGCCCTCCTTGTCAAGATTTCCGTAAATAGTTTTCTAACTAACACAACCTCCACACATTACCCTCCTGCGCGTAGAAATAATATTTTCAGTAAAAGTGATCGATCCCCAACGACATTACATGGTTTTTTAGTCTTTTCCTGTACTGTGATGGCCGGGTAATGACAAGAATACAAAGTAGTAGTGAATTTGCTAATCGTTGTGGACCACTCTCTACCAGAAGAATCCATCATTCCCAATCCGACAATTCCAGGTATGAGACTTAGGTGGTGTTTACATTTTTCCTTGTCATTTTCCGGAACCGACTCGTCAGAATCTGAATTGTTTGAATCAAATGGACCCAAATTCAACTCAAATCAGCCATTTGGACGAGTCAGATGTCTCAGAGAAAAAACTTTACTTTATTAAGTTGCAGTACTAGAGGAGGTGAGATTCGCCCCATATGATGTCCAATTGAATGAACGTATATGTGTGAGACGTGAGTGTGTGGTATGACGTTTTACAGATGTAAATCTTACATGACTGAGCAGCCAGATCTCTTTTGCCTTCTCTTCTTTGTCATCATACTTCTTCGAGGCGGTTGAAGGACAACCTTGATTGCAGTATCAAATACAGCTTTAACATTCTAGAAAGCAAAAGAAATTACGACCATTAGTAAAGATAGAAATTATAGATTAATTGTAGAACGGAAAAATTTAACAGTATAAGAACGATTACAAAATTTTCGAGTTGTAGTTCCAAGTCGTATACCTGCTGAGTTTTAGAGCTGCATTCAATATAAGCTGCTGCACCTATTTGCCTACGCAGTTCCTCCCCCTAAGTAGACATAGCAAACCTAAACCATTTAGCTTCTTGTATTGTTAGTAATAGCAAGTGTTCTAGGACTCTATAAGCGACGAGGTGTTCAAAAATTCAAGTATTGATGTTATGGGTTTGCCCGTTTTAAACATGTTCGAATCCTATGTATGCTTATCTAGATACTTTATCGCGAAAGTAAAATTCAATTATCAGTCAATGATTTTTATATGAGTGAGGATAAACGACACGTAAATTTGCAAACACATGGAGAAAACGAGTACATACTTGAGCAGACGTTACTGCAACATAGCCCATATGATCATTCATATAACTTCTGTCATCACGAAGATCTGAATGTATAGAATATGAAGTTCAAAGAAGTTAAGTCATTATACTGTTTCAAAGTAAATGCCAGTACGAAGAAGTGAAAAGATGCATGGTATGTGCAATCTCAGAGAGGTGAAAGCAGAACTGTGAATTGCGAACTTACCTAACTTTGTCCCAACAAGAACAATCGGAACATTTGGTGCAAATCGACGAAGTTCCGGCATCCACTGGTTAGAGAAGCATAAAATAGTCATTTTTCAATCTCTAAACTTGCTAATAGTACACTTACAAAGCCAAAAGCATCTAAATTATGGTGATTAAGAGTTAAATACAATGTTCCTTTCATCGTTCTACTTTTCCATTCGAAGAGTCCCCTAATGGTAAAAACACGAACTTTTTTTTACACATTCTAGAAAAGAGCGTAAACAACTCAATGGAAATAAAATTGAGAATTTTGAAAGTCCGACTTTGTAATGAAATGAGTGATTCTATTGGCAAAACATGAATTTCCTTCATAGAAACAGAGAAATTTCTTAGCTCATAATCCATAGAAGCAGCCTAATACAGAGAACAACATCCAAACCAGGGTCAGATCCATCAATAAGATCGCCCGGGGTAGCATAAAGGCTCCCATTAGAGAGACTTAATAGGTAAGTTCGGGTTTCTACTAATTGTCTTGGATTGGTCTATCTATAGAAAGAACAACCCATGCAACCGTGGTTGACTGGCTTGTGCAAATTCCATACTAGCTTTTCATGTTACTCTATATTGGTTAGTTAGATGGGGCATTTCCTTATAATTTGAAACACACAAAAATTGCCGAAAACTGAACACAAGTGACAAACCACAATTTATATGATACTAAGTATACGATACGAAGAAAGGGAATATTCGAGCTAAAAATTCACCTTCTTGAGAACATTTTCATAGCTTGCTCTACTAAGTAAAGAAAAAGCAAGAACAAACACATCTGCTCCTCTATAACTAAGTGGCCTCAACCTACTATAATCTTCTTGTCCTGTAAAATAACACAAGATAGACAAATTTTTCATTGAGACATGAAAATTTATGAAAAAGATAACCGAACCCTATAAACTTAAATAGAGAAGTGAAACCCTAGAAATTTACCTGCAGTGTCCCATAAGCCTAAGTTCACAATGCTTCCATCCACAGCCACATTAGCACTAAAGTTGTCAAAGACAGTTGGTATGTAATCCTACAAATTGAACAAGAGTTACACATAAAAAGGGGAAGTAATTAAAGAGATTTAAGAATAAAAAAAAGGAACAAAAAATGGGGGGAACCCAAAAATGAGAATTTCATTCTCAAATTTCCCCAACATGCAAGAAGCAAATCCCTTAGAAAGCAAACTTGGGTCTTGAAGGAAACAGAGAGAGAGAGAGAGAGAGGGAGAGAGAATGAAACTTGGGGTTTTTTTATTACTTACAGTAGGGAACCTGTTACTAGTATAACAAATGAGCATACAGGTTTTACCAACAGCTCCATCTCCAACTGATACACATTTTATAAATTTTGAAGCACTCATCCTTCTTTCTCACAGTAATTCCCTGCAACTTCTTCCACAGGACTACTACTCTTCCCACTCTCTCTCTCTCTCTCTCTCTCTCTCTCTCTAAAAGGAAGTAGCAGTAGAAGAACTAGTACTACTATACAGATGCTTATTTGTCTGTTGGTTTATAACTTCATGGATTGAGATAAAAAGAGAGTTTGTTTTCTAGAGAGAGAAAGCAGCGAGTGGCATTTGCTAAGGACAAGGATCTCACTGACCCTTTTTGTGCTTCTCAATAAATTTCAAATTCAATTTAAATATATTTATTTATTTATTTGAACGAATTTTCAAACGGCATTCTATGCTACTTCCATCCAACATCTATTATTATTATTATTATTATTATTATTATTATTATTATTATTATTATATTTTATTTTATTTTTGTTAAGTTTCCACTTTCCAACATCTATTATTTAGATGGATGTTTTGGAGAAATAATAAAAAACATTTAGAGAATAAAATATCAAAGGGTGAAAAATTGAAAATCTTCCTCCAAACACACCCTCTATTTTATGTCGCCCGTGTAGTCACTGACCGACAAAACTCGCTGGAATCTCATCTTCTTTCTCTTCTCTCTCTTTTCTCTTTCTCTTCTCTATTTTTTATCTCTCTCCCTTTTCTCTCTCTACTCTCCGTCTTCTTTATCTCTATCTCTAGCGAAGGGGAGGAGCTCCTAAACCGGCGCTCGTCTGATTTAGATATCAGACGAGATTTGGTTCAAGATCAGGCGAGACCACAGGAGACCATGCAAGACCACACGAGACCAGATCTCGATCCGGTGAAGGGGATCCTCCCCTTCGCCGAAGATAGAGAAAAGAGAAAGAAAGAAAGAGAAGAGAAAAAAAAGAGGGAAGATAAGAGAAGAATAAGTGTCGCCAGAGACGCCGAAGTTTGTGATGGAAGTCGTCGGAGTTGATGGTGGTAGTGGAAAAGGAATAAGAGGGAAGAAGCTGAAAATTACAAGGGTTTGTTTGGAGGAAACAAAAAGTTCAAAATTACTTTTGTTTCCACCCAAAACTTTGCACCCCGAAAAATTTCTTTATTTCTCTGTAACAACGACCATAATTTATACACGTAACTAGAGGCGGAATCGGTCCAGATAAACCGATTTTTTGACATATTTGGACGGATATCTATTATAATAGTCTAATTTTTATATTTAAAGAGAACCCGACTAAAAGTCCGTACAACATAAAAAAAAAACTACCCATTTAGAAACTAGTATTTCGGTCTGATTTTTCGATTTAAACTTTATTTAACCAAATGTCAGCGGTCAAAAGATTATTTTGAGGTTAATATTGTGTGCAAGAGACTAAAAGAATGTGATTCAACAATAACCAACAATTTGTGCTAATAATTTTTTCACTCCATAGTGTATCGAAAGTACGTCAATATACTTTTTTTCAAGGATTATTTAGACGTCGCCCCCCAACTATTTAGCGATACCAGGACTAGACCCCAAAATGAAAAACAATTAGTGTTACTATTTTCTTCACTCCATAGTGTATCGAAAGTCCGAGACATATTCGACCCGTCTGGTCAAACATATTAAATAGGCTACCGATTGGAGATATATAAAAAAAAATTACCTTATTATCTGGTCATCCAAAAAATTTGGTTGATTAGAGAGACTAGAGAAGGTCTTAGATATATAGTCGTTAGATACTAAGTCTAGTCCTTAGTTTTAGACTTCTTACTTATAATATAAAAATGAATTTTAGCTATAATCCTAAAATTGCTAAATAAATAACTTGAGGTCAATGTGTAAATAAACCTAAATATTTTGTATTTTTGTTATAAGTTACGCATGTGGTTGGCACGTAAACCACTTAATTGATATTTAACGGAAAATTGAAATTAGGGGTCAACACCATACATATTTTCATTTTGGAGTATTGGTCTGAATATCATTAAATAGCTGGGGATTAAGGTCTAAATAACCTTTTTTTTTTCAATTACCTCTTCATTCGTCCAAGGTAGGAACCAAAATTTAATGTAATTGGTTCTAACTTTTTTCAATCTAAATTTTCTAGTTTCTAGTTTGGAACTTTTCCCTGGACAATTTCTCTCCACCAAGAAAAGAATTTATTGCCTCTCATCAAAAAAAGAAAGAAAAGAATTTATTGCTGGTAGCCCATTCCAATCCATATTTTCCACTTGATGGGTAAAGACTTCCCATGAAGTATCACAATTTGTGACTAAAACTCTGACATTAAGGAAAATATTAATATAAACCTACTTCTTGTGAGGCATCCAAATTTGTGAGGTACAATTTTTTTTGAGAATTCCTTTCTTCCAAACAGGAGAGAGTTAGGTTTGATGAACTTTACCTATAGAATTGATAGTTCTTATGTAACTGGAAAACTAGAATCTACCTCATTTGAACATATGGTGATTTATTACAATCATCTTGAAAGCGACAATAAATCGTATAAATCGAAAGGAACAAAAAAACAAACGAGCAAAACAAAATTTAATTTTGTTTCATACCTAAAAGACACAAGATAGTTTTAACAAGAATAAAGAACACAAGATTCAAATGGTAGACAATAATCTAACAATCAATTTCTTTTGTTTCGCATTTCTCTCTCATTAAGAAGTTATAAAGTAAAGATATAAATTGTATATATTTCACTCTATCACCTATATTTATGATTATATTTATTTGGTTGGACACTAATGGAACAACAAAAAAGTAGTTTTCTAAGCTCCTCATCATGTGTTTTAATGGCTACACATAACATTAAGCTCCGAAGTATGGCTAACACTTAAAACATAAAAAATTGAAGTCGTTTATAGATTATTAGCATTTTACCTAGTTACGTCTTCCACCAAACACACGAAACTTTTGTCATATTTGAATTTGTAAAACAATTCTACTATAAAAATGAATTTAAGTATAATAATCTTGTAATACAATTCGCAGTGCATGAATATAATGCAAATATGTATTGTTATCTGTAACCATTTTGCTTATATAGGAAGCCTTCTAGCTAATTTAGCATGTAATTTGTAAATGACGATTTACAAAGAAGAAAACGATAATCAATCTCGATAGAAATAAAAAAAAATAAAAAAAAAAAGACAAATGGTTCTATGTGTAATGAAGTTTACCCCTCTAGGATCTCATATGCGTGCATGTGATGTGTAATGGGATTGTTGTTCCCATAAAAGATGTCCTTCCATATAACTCCAAAAGCAACATTCAAAATGGTTTTGTTTTCTATAAACTTGGTTGCCAAGTCATACATTTTGGCTTAACCTAAAAAGAAAAACAAGTCATTGATAGATTCTCAATTCACTACTAATTTTATATTAGGAACTACTTTGAAATAAATTTGCCCTCCAGTGAAAAGATTATTTAAAACAACTTTGTAGGACCAAAATAAATTTCACATGTGTTTGTTTCATTGGATATTTTTTCAACGAGACCAATATTTATAAGGAGTCTAATGAGATTCGCAAATAACATGAATGACTGATAAGGTGAATATCCAACGGTCGACAAGAATTTAAGATATTTAAATATAAGAACATTGAGTTTCATGTGTCTAAAATATCTCGTGTAATCATCTAATATTATTACTTTTTAGATATTATCTACTCTCCTAGAATAGTAAGGAAACTTAGGAGAGTAGGAAATCCTAATTTACACTATAAATACGAGTTGGATCCTAGAGTTTTATTGATTATGTTATTTCTAACCACTGTAAGAAATCAAACCGACGAGTGTAATGATTATTAATAAATCCATTGTTGTTTTTGTCGTTGATGTAAGTCGAAATAATATTAAAATTTTTTTTCAAGTGAACCATTTTAAATTATATTTGAGAGTAATTTGTCTAAAATGCTATAATTTGTATCTTTGTCCTCAAATCTTCTCTCATCTATAAACTTTATTTCCAAAATTTCTGTATATCTTTTCTCTTTTTTCTGTAAGGGAGAATTTGACATACACCCCAACTATTATATGAATATTAGGACTACACCCCACTTTTTGAAAACTTTTGATATACACCCCCACTTGGACGAAAACCGTCAACTCAGAGTTAAGTTGTGTGTGTGCGAAACACACGCGCCAACCATGACGATTTTGCCCTTTTGTAGTTGTTGAAATATTTTGAGCGATTTTGACATACACCCCCACTATTATATGAATTTTTGGACTACGCCCCCATTTTTTGAAAAAAACCAAAATTTTCAATTTGGCCTCCAACGATCATCTTTTACCTTTTGTCTTATAAACTTATTTATCTTAGACAAGCTAAAAGATCAAAGCGAAAGAACTTATTTATCTTATATGTCAAATAAGATATATAAGTTTTTCCCATATAAGATAAATAAGTTCTTTCGCTTGATATCCCAAATAGTTCCTCCCATCTTTTCTATAGTTTGATAACTCAAATAGTTCTTTCGCTTTGACCTTTTAGCTTGTCTAAGATAAATAAATTTAAAAGACAAAAGGTAAAAGATGATCGTTGGAGGCCAAATTGAAAATTTTGGTTTTTTTCAAAAAATGGGGGCGTAGTCCAAAAATTCATATAATAGTGGGGGTGTATGTCAAAATCGCTCAAAATATTTCAACAACTACAAAAGGGCAAAATCGTCATGGTTGGCGCGTGTGTTTCGCACACACACAACTTAACTCTGAGTTGACGGTTTTCGTCCAAGTGGGGGTGTATCAGGGCCGGCCCTGGCCCAAAGCGAGCAAAGCCTCGCTTCGGGCCACCAATTTTAGGGGCCACCCAGCTCACACTTAGTTCATTAGTTGTATTGAAAAGAAACTTGAGGGCGCCTTCTCTATTTGAGTTAATGGGCCACCAAGCACCAGCGCAAAGAATTATCCCAGCCCACCGAACTACAAACCAATCCCGCATTTCCACTTTCTGACTTTTCCAGTGTCCCACTTTCCAAACTTTCCCACTTCCCCAAGTTGGTTTGACTTATCCCCCCCATACTTTCTAAATAAATAAAAAAAAGTCCAAACAATCTAAAATAACCTAAACTATTTCACTCAAATAGAAAAAAAAAACTAAACTAGTATTATGTTATGTTTTCTCCAAATTACTTGCAACTTCCACCTTTTTCTTTTTTGTTGAAATTGCAACTTCCACTTAAAACCCTGACTACCTCTTCTAAATACCCTAATTTCTAACTTTTTCTTTGTTTTTTCTTTGACTTGAAGATTTAAAGAGCTTATTTTTTCAACTTCAAACAATCAAACCCCGTAATAATATTTGATCTTTTGTCACCCAACATTCAAGTTTAAAGTTTCAACTATCAATCAAGTAATTCTTCAAAAAAAAAACAAGCAATCAAGTAATGAAGTAATCTTTCAACAAAAAAAAGTAATGAAGTAATCAAGACAACATTCCAACTCAAAGAATTTCTTTCTTCATTCAACATTTAATAATTGATTAATCAATATTCTAAGAGGTAATTTAATATTAAGTATAAGTATTTTATCTCTATCTTCCTCTCTCTTTATATATATATTTTTTTGAATACTTCTCTCTTTATATATTTGATAGACTTCTTGGTTAAAAAAAGGTTTGGTAGATGTTTTTGATCCGGGTAATTGGGACATCATAAATCAAAATTTGATAGGCTTCTTGATTAAAAAAATGTCCGATAAGAATTACTGATTTTGAGTTTCCTTCAGATGTACATGAGAGTCGTTTATGTTAGTATTTTTTAATACTAATGAACAATGTGGACTAATATATGTATTAATTACATAATACATGTTATTTCACTTAAGAGTCCCAAAAGGTGATCTAATCGATTTATACATTATGGACCATAAAATATCAGTTTAAAGTGTGGGGATCATATTAACAATATGTCATGTGTAGAGCCCCCAAAAATAATTATCAAAGAATTACTTGGATAACTGCTAGTAACCACTTAGGCAGTTCCCCTTTTATTTAGGGCAAATCCCTAAACTAGAGGAGAGATACGTGATTTTCCCAACTCCCATTTTTGAGAAATCAGAAACAACGTCTAAGGTTTAGAAGATCTTGTCCAAATCATAAGGGTAACACAGAAATCTCTGTATCTTCAAGCTATGGATTCGGGTTTCATCAGTTTCTCTCCTACATATTATAATCATAACTTAAAAATTTTCTGAGGCACAATGAGCCGTATGACATATATGGGTTAGACTTATTTTCTAACGCACAATGAGATTAGAAGACCAACCGAAGTGCTAAATTATTTGAAAGATATAAAGAGGTGTTACCCAGATGCATGAGTTGCTTCCAGAATTTTGTTAGAACTACCTGTCATCGTTGCTTCTGCAGAAAGAAGTTTGTCAAAGTTGAAGTTGGTTAAGTCTTACATTCCATTTACTATGTCACAAGAAAGCTTAAATGGGTTGGCTATTTTCCTATTGAGAAAGATATAGCCGACACGTTTGACTATTCAACAAATAATAGTGATTTTGCATCTAAAAATGTAAGAAGAACAATGTTCAAGTGATTGTAATTGTCATCACTTTTTTGTTACATAAATATAATGAAAACATTTACGATACTTATATGTTTCAAAAAAAAAATATTACGATACTTATAAGTTTTTGCAATAATTTTTACTGTTTTCCATAATTGAAGGGGCCACATTTTGTAAGCTCGCTTTGGGCCACCCAAAACTCAGGGCCGCCCCTGGGGTGTATATCAAAAGTTTTGAAAAAGTGGGGGTGTAGTGCTAATATTCATATAATAGTGGGGGTGTATGTCAAATTCTCCCTTTCTGTAAACTTCTCTATCTCTCTCTACATACTCACATTTTTCCCGCTTCTAGACCCGACGTTATCTTCGTATATTCTCTCATACTCATCTCCTTTAGTTTTGAAATTTGTAGCGCCTATAGAATACCCCAAAAGTGTCATCTATTTCTTCTTAAGCTCAGGCCTCAGTTCTAACTCAAGCCCAATTAAATGCCTCAAGAGAAAGCCCAAAATGAAGTCCAACCTCAAGCCCAGGACAAATCATTTTCCTCTTCAAAGTCTTCTTCCACTGTATCGTGTCTGATTTAGAGAGAGAGAGAGAGACTGTGTTCTTGGAGCAATGACAATGGCGGCGGGTATAGCAGCAACAATTCCGAACCACCACCCAACTTTCTCTTCCTCGATAAAACAATCACCACTTCTCTCTTTCCGATCATTAACTCAAAACCTCAGATTCCCATCCGCCGTCACAACAACCACCACCACTCCTTTGATCAAACCCCATCATTTCAACCACTCCTCCTCCTCTTGGGTTCCTATCCGCGCAACCACAAATACAACACCACCAACCACCACAACCAACACTTTCCACGGCGTTTGTTACGTCCTAGGCGACAACATTGACACTGATCAAATCATCCCAGCAGAATACCTAACCCTAGTCCCATCAAACCCAGACGAATACAAAAAACTCGGTTCTTATGCCCTAATCGGTCTCCCATCTTCAATCTACAAAACAAAATTCATAGAATCCGGTGAATTCAAATCAAAATACTCAATCATAATCGCCGGAGACAATTTCGGTTGTGGATCATCAAGAGAACACGCTCCGGTTGCTCTTGGTGCTTCTGGTGTTAAAGCCATTGTTGCTGAAACTTATGCTAGAATTTTTTTTAGGAATTCAGTTGCTACTGGTGAAGTTTATCCATTGGAATCAGAAGTTCGTTTATGTGATGAATGTTCAACTGGTGATGTTATTACAATTGAATTAAGTGAAAATCTTTTGATTAATCATTCAACTGGGAATGAATATAAGTTGAAACCAATTGGTGATGCTGGTCCTGTTATTGATGCTGGTGGAATTTTTGCTTATGCTAGGAAATCTGGGATGATACCAACTCTTGCTTCTTAAACCCTAAAAAGGTTAAATTTTTTCAACTTTTTTTCTTTAGATTCTAATGTGGGTATAATGATTGTTTCTTCTTTTTCGAAATATGATTGGTTTTAGAAGATTGGGTTTGTTTATTTGAGTAGGGTTTATAAATACTTGTTCTTTTTGAAAGTATGGAAGTATTTCGACACTGTGAGACTAGGGTTCGAATCTTACGGTTGATTTGCATGTGATTACTACTAACATGGCATATTGTGAAACTGAAATTGCTTTTGTGGTATCATATGTTGCTTTCCATTGTGGAGCGGGTATAGGGTTTAACCCTCGGTGGTAATGCTGTTGGTCTCGTGTTAAAAATATTTTGACATTGACCAAAAAAACATCGTTATGTCTCCTTTCATCTCATTTGTTATTGTTTTGTCAGTTTTGAACTTACGTTGCCCATTGTGACTGGAAGTTTTGTATTGAAGAAAATTGATGGTTTTGTGACACAGAAATTTACCTGTGTATTTTTCTAGTTGTCTATATTTCTCGTTTGGAGGTGTACTCAAATTGAATAATTAAGCAGCATGTGTAAATATTGAACTACATTACTCCATTTATAAGCGTTTGCAAGCAAATGAAAAGGTCAATATTGACTGAACAATGATCTGTTCATTATGAACGCGAGTAGTTCATTGAATTATTGTGGTAGGATTAGGGTCATGGCTGAAAATTACTGTAGAATCATTAGAAATTAAGATTTTGTTTGTTTTTTTTCTTTGTCTGAATTTGAATTGTCTGAATCGTGTTACAATTTAGAACGTTAGATTTTCAATCTAAATTTTAATGTCTGAATTTTTATTTCGACTCTTATACCCTTACAAGTAAATTAACTCCAATTACACATCTTTCTATCACAAGCATATTATTATCAAAATTTGAAATTCAACTCTACTTCCACTTAACACTTGTCTGATTCATCTAATTATCAATCCCATTGCTGTTTTGTTCTGTTTGATATCCTCTTTTATAAAGAAACCATACAAAATCAGTGACTTTGCAAGCTTGAAAAGTGGAGGTCTAGGTCAAGAACATTGACTGGTGTGTTTGATGGGGATATATCCTCCTCCTCTGCTCGACAGAGTTTGTCGTCGAGCTTAAACTGCATTGATTCTTTTTAGCAATCATCATCCTTCCAAACTCATAATCTCTTTTTGTAGTAATTTGTGGTGTAGATATTTCCACCGAAACTGAGATTTCATTCCTTTCTACTGGTAACACCGGAAACTTTATTTGGGACTAAAACATTTTTCACCTATATCTGTATGATGTTGTTGCAGGTTGCTGCCTAGAAATGGAGCAAGTAGTTGTGGGTGCTTGACAATTGAAAGAAAACCGAGTTAGTTCTCTCTCTCTCTTGTAGACGATAGTTTGGTTCTTGTTCTCAGTTTGCAGTGTAATTAGAATATAACCGTGTATTGGATCTGTTCGGAGATATTAATATTAGTCTTTCAGAGGATTATGAGTTGTTGAATTTGCAGAATAATGTCAATGTTTAAGTTCTCATGTGTGTAATTGTACTGTTACTGTCTGGCTTATTATATTATAGAAGTATTTAAATTTGTATCTAGGAAATCATAAGTTACTTGTGTGATTTAAAAACTCCGCGAATTTCACTTTGTTCTATAATCACCCACTCAACACAAGTTAGCACAACTGTTTCTGAATTGCTGTTGATACTCACTCATTGATACAACTTCATCACTAGAAACTTATTCAATACCAGCAACATTATCCTGATTTTGGCATCTAGGGCCACAAAGTCCAGCTTCAGGACTAGGCTACTTCAGGAGGAAGAATAGGCATTCTATAATGTTGGCATTGGCTGAATGGGTCTTGTATGCGCCCTAAATCGAGGACAATGTAGCTGGTAAGGCAAGCGGAAGTGGTTTTCATATGTACCGGGTCATAGGAGGGCTCTCCTGGACGATGGTTGATAACGGTAGCTAGAAGACTGATGTAGTCAGTTCGGTGTATGTATGCTTAGGAAGACCTTCGGACTTTTGCATAGTGGCTGGCTAGATATTTTGGTTCAGAAGCCCAGAGTGGCCATATCCAAATATCTCTTAGGTACTTGAAACTGGGGGTCTTTAATGAATCCAGATTCACAATAAAAGATGGATTCAACACAGGTTCAAAATAAAATTCAAAAACAGAAAATTATGTGAATTTGGTTTCTAATCAAAGACCTGGTGATCAAAAAATCTAAATTGATTTCTCTTCCAATTATATAACTCAAAGTTTTTCTGATTTCAAAACCCAAGATGCTCAAGAGAACAGAGCTAAGAATTAATCAATCAAAGGTATACGAGAAACCGGAGTAATCTACAAGAGAACTCATTTCCAAGTCCAGCAACAAATTCAGTGAATGTTTATTACCGAATCTTGGATCTGCATCATTAAGTTTTAGTTTTGTGCTCCAATTGATTTCACATGCGGAATTCCTTCTAGTGGTAATGGTAGATTGTTTGTGATCCTACCGTTATTGATTTCTAGTGAATTAAGAAGTCCCACAATGATCATCAAAACTACACAAATATCTTCAAAATTTTCAGATCCATAGTTTAAACAAATGTTTATTGATCTGCATACTTTTCTCAAAAAAATCAATAATATTCATTCATCCTCAGCCAGTGACAAACTTTAATGGGAGCACTTTTGTACGAAGGAAAAAAAAGCGGGTAGCAAATAAAGTTTGAAATAATTTATTTATAAAATATAATAAATTGTGAATGAATTGAAGCTTAACATATAACATTGCTATATAACTGGCTCGACTTTTTTTCGTTCTCCGATTCATACATGCGTTTAGTTTCACTAAGTATTATTCTGGAACTGAAGAAAAGAAAAGCATAGCTTCTAGGACAAAGACTTAAAAATTAGATTCTTTTTACTTAGTAGAGATGGATCTGGTTTGCGAGATTCTTGAAAATCAATAATTAGAAAAACAATGCTACAAGAGAGAGTTTAGTCAGTTGATGTTCATGTTGATACGACAGGAACTGTCGCAAGTGAAACGCCTTCAAAAACAATAGTAAGTAATAAGATTAAGGAGATTGATGAGGGTCAACAAGTTGGTGAATTTACGGAACTTTGTGGGCAGGCCTGGATGAGGAGGACATATCTCTGTTCTCTGACGACTTTTATGTCAGAGTTTAAGGATGGTAAAGTTTTATGAGGATTCTAGTGTTAGAAAAGCCAGTGTGGAGGCGGAAAATGGTAAAAAGGGATGATGAAATTTCAAATGTTTCTTTTACATTTTGGCGAAAATAAGGTATTTGGTAAACTGCGTCAATGAGAAGATAAATCTGATTGTAAGGTTTGCAGTGGTTTTTTCGACAATTTACAATGGTTTGTAAACAACTTGTAGTGGTTTGCAAATAATATGCAAACCATGTACGAATGTTTTGCAAGAAATTTGCAGTGGTTGACAAATAATTTGTAATGATTTGCAAATCATTTACAAATGTTTTGCGATACTTTGCAATAGTCTGCGCCAGAGGTGCAAGAGTTTGCAGTGGTTTGCTAAAAGATCGCATAATAATTAACTTTATTAACGTTGCATTGTATAGGGGGCACATTAGTCATTTTTATAAATATATTAGTTTAGGTGTCGTTTGGCAACACTAAAATAAGTTACTTTTTGACTTATTTAAGTAAAAAAATAGAAAAGTTAATTTGGTAGTGAAGTAAAATCGACTTTTTTTAAGTCGAAAATTAACTTTTTTCTGAAGTTAATTTTTTTAACTTCTGACTTCAAGTTGAAGTCATTCTAGAGACGGAACGACCGAAATATTTCGTGCGCCCACGGGAAAGGGAAATTTGTGTTTTTGGAGGGAACAACAAAAATCACCCCAATTTATTTTGTTGAAACTCTAGGTTATTTTTCAGTAGATTTCCTCTCCTTTTCTTCTTCATTACTTCAATCATCTCAAGATCTTCAAAACATTGCAAGTTATTGCAGGTAAGTCTCTCTCCATTTCTCATTTTCTCTCTCTAAATCAAAGTTAAGAAACTTATATTGTTTTCATTGATTAGATCTATCTCTTATTTTCCCTCTCTATATGAAGTTGTGAAAGATATTTTATTTATTTGTTAAAAATATTGCTTCTGAAATCTTTTCCCCTATTTTTGTTATTGAGATTTTACTTATCATAATTGTTGTAGAGATTTTTCTTTTTCATGTTGTTCTTGAATCTATAATTGCTAATTATGTTGATGATGTTGGATTAAGAGATAAATTATTATGTCTTTTGTTTCTAGATCAATTCTGTGTATGTGAAAGAGGGTTGTAGTAGTAGTAGTAGTCTAGGAAAGAGAGAGTTGTAGTAGTAGTAGTGAGAATTATGTCTCATTATAATCTGAATTTATTTTACGTAAAATAAACAATGATAAGAAGAATAAAGTAAATTGTGAGAAAATTACGCCAAAAATATAAAAGTTGTTGCCAAACTGACTTTTTGACTTATAAGTAAGTGTTTTGCCAAACTAACTTTTGACTTTTTTAAAGTAAAATAACTTCTACTACAAGTTAAAGTACTTTTACTTTTTGTTGCCAAACGACCTCTTAATATGGTTGCATTGCAATTTTTTATTTTTTAAAAGTTGATGTCATGGTTAATTTTTTTTAAATAGCGGGCGAGGAGGGAATTTTAACCAAAATACAAATATGAGTTTTTAACCAATCAAAATATATATATATATATATATGTGAATTTTAACCAAACAAAATACAAATGTGAATTTTGACCAAACAAAATATAAATTTTCTACAGTTTTAGTGTTTTCACATTCCAATGTAGGTATTCCTTACCTCAGATCTGCGGGTAAATTCTTTTTCCATGGTCAGATCTTTTATGACTTTCTTATTTTTTTTTTGTATCAAATCTAAAAAGAAGTCTAAACCAGATCTGCAGGTAATCCCAAATACGAAATTATTGAGTAAGAAAGATTAGTAGTCGCTTTACTTCGTTTGATTTGGTGGTTTCCTTCAAGTATTTTATTTGAAGACTTCGAAAAGTTTGTCGATCTGACACTTTAATTAAGGATTTTCTTTTTTATGATGCTGAAATGGATCTTCCCTATCATATCACTTATTATTTACTTATGCTGATCGTTGTTGATTAATCTACAACTTCCAATTCAGATTTGGCTACAACGATCAAGAAAAAAGAAAGAGCACCAAAAGAAGATTGTACAACATCTTATTAAATCAGGAGGACACCATCTTATTCACTCAACAACCTCGTCTTGGTTCATCGTTCTTACATATACTTATGTATAATAAAGTTTAAGACGTTTGGGAACTTTTCATTTTGTGACATTTAGGGTCTTTTTATTTTGTTATTGTAATGCCGTACTCATTTAAGATTCATATTGTAATTTACTTTTGTAAGTCTCCTATTGTAATTTACTTTTGTAAGTCTCATGTTGTACTCAAAAGGAATCAAAATTCTCAAAACCATGTCAACTGTATAGGATAAAATCCCTACATATGAATGAAAATTCAGGTGTAACTAAGAAAAATTTTGTTACCGCTAATAATTCATGATATTTAGAATTTTATTTAATATTTCATTTGATGTAGACCGTTTATTATCGTGGTTAAACCTAGACAAATCAAAATGTAAGAGTGTAAACCAAGATTTAAGTCATTTTTAGTAAATCAGTTCTTCATAAATCTATATTTATAAAAATTGAAATATATGACAACAAAATAATATTTTGAGTTTAGGTTTATGAAAGTTTAATATTTTCATATTCAAATTTTAGATTTATGGATAAAAAGTATATCGTTTGTGTTATGCGGAGGGGGGCTATTATAGTTTGGCATTGGGCCTCCAAGTTTTTAGGGACACTCCTAGAGACTGGACATCTAAGATTCGGTGAATCAGATTTTTCCATCCGACGCCCCTAACCAAAACATTTGATCACCCACTATGGGAATTACCCATTTTTGTAACAATTTGGCCCCGTTTGGTTCCGCTTAAAAAAAGCTTTAGCATATTTTCAGCGCTTATTGAAAATTTTGCGCGTTTGGTTCAAAAAAGCTGTAGCTTATGTTAAGCTAGAAAAGCCCATTTTCTCCAAAACGCAGAAGCCACAATTTTGTGGCTTTTATATACCTGCTTATTAAAAGCTAGCTATGAAAATAAAATATTTATCTTTTTTGACACCATCAAAAAACATCCACCACTATCACGACCACCCCACCACCTCTGCCACCACAATCACTTCACCCCACCTTTGACCATCACCCCACCACCTCTGCCACCATTCCACCACCATCACCAACACTTCACAACTTCCATACCACCTCCGACACAACTCCATCACCACCGCTCTACCATTTTCACCGCAACTCCACCACAACCACAATTACTCTACAACCATCAAATTTTTTTTACAACCACTCCACCACCTTCGCCACCACTCTAGCACCATCACCGACGCTTCACCATCTCCCCTGCAACTCCACGACCTCCGACGTAACTTCGCCTTCGGTGTAACTCCATCACCACCACTTCAGATTCGCCCCAACTCCACCACCATCACAACCACTTCACCACCATCGCCACAAATCGACCACTCCGCCAACACTCTATACCACCTCCACCAACACCATTTCACTACTGTCGTTGCAACTTTACCCCCTTACCACCAACACCCCATCCATTCTACCACCACCATCACTACCGTAACTCTGCCACCATTAAGCACCACCATAACACATCCATCACCATTGAGCACAATCACCATTAAGTCTGTCAATGGATATCCGAATATTCGACATCTGGTTCGCATCCGTGTTCGAATTTTAAAAAAATATCTGAAATTTCGAATATCGGATACGGATTCGGATATTCCTTATCGGATATCGGATACGGATACACTGATATTCGATCCGATAAATATCCGTATCCGATAAGTAATATAAGAAAATAATAAAAATTTAAATTTATTCATAATAATATATAAAATGTATGGCTGAGATTTATTATTTAGATCTAATGGTTAAAAATTTATAGGAAAAATTTGAAATTTTGTTAAAGTTTCGGATATCGGATATTATCCGATATCCCTTAATATTATCGGATTCAGATATTAATTTATAATATCCGTCGGATAATTATCGGATACGGATATTCGGATAGCTTATCGAGTTCAGATACAGATATGCCTATATCCGTTCCGATAAGCTACGGTTTACAGGCCTAATCACCACTACATAAGGTTCAAATTTTGATCTTTATGTGTTTATGAAAAATAAAAAAAAATTCTATTATTTTATTTTAGTTTTTAATATTTATATATTTTTTATTAATATAATGATATAAGCATATTATTTAATAACAATAATACGAAAATTACATTTTTTTACTAAATGTCACATCCTAGCTTTTTAAGATATAAAAGCACCTTTTATGTAGCGTACCAAACGACTCGGACAATTTTTTTTTACCAAATTATACATCGGGTTCTTGAAATATTAACAACTATATTCTATAGATACTCATTTTTCTCTAGGTTCAAGGACAAGACGGTTGAATAGTACCCAGACTTGCCTGTATCTGTACTAATTAAACCTAGGGAGATGCCAGAGTTACAAAAGATTTTGACAAAAGAAAGTTCGCAGCTGATGTGGCGGTTGTGATATTCATCTCTCAACGGCCTAGATTTGGTCAAAGTTTCAAACTACAACCGCCACATCAGCTGAGAACTATCTTTTGTCAAAATCTTTTGTAACTTTAGCATTTCCCTTAAACCTAACACAGATTAGGTCTAGTTCAAGTGCACTCAGACTGCCCCAGTACGTGGGAGCACTAAGAATGAGGAGGGCGAAGAGTAAAAAGGAGAAGGACCTATAGACGCACCCTGTCCCGATTTTTAGTCGACGGAGGTAATCAGAATTTTTAAAGTGGGTGCGTACTACGCCTTCCATCTCCTTTTCTTTGGTGGACCTTCCACACCAAGCAGACTTTCAGTTTCTCTCAGATTTACTCTGAGAACAGAGAAAAATCGACATGGCTATGGTGATTAGGGTTTTCCTTCTCCTTCTTCTCTCCTTCTATGCAATCCCAAGCTTTGCTATCTATGAAGATCAAGTAGGTCTAGCCGATTGGTACGTTACTTCCTCACAAGATATTCTGATTCAATTTCTTCTCTAATAACTACTCTGAATCTCAGTTTTTCTTTTTTTACTAGATTCCGATTCTAGTACTCATTAATTCGAAATCACTTATTCGATCAATCTACCAGTACTTTTCAGTTGGATTTCTCTGAATTTTCAGATATTTTTAAGATCTTGTTAATTTTGATTGTTTTAGGCATCAGAAATATATAGGGAAAGTAAAGCAAGCGGTATTTCATACTCAAAAAGCTGGAAGAAAGCGAGTAATAGTTTCTACGGAGGAGAATGTGATTGCTTCTTTGGATCTTCGAAGAGGAGATATATGTATGCTTATTATTTTCTGCTGGAAGTTGTGATTTTTGACTAGTTTTTTTTTTTTTTAATTTGTGATGATGTTCATATTCGAATTGCCCTAGTTTAATAAGTCTGATAACAGTTATAAGATTGTATTTTCTTTAAGTGGATTTCAGTTCAGTGAACTGTTTTTGTGTGATTGCAGTTTGGAGGCATGTCCTTGGTAGCAATGATGTTATTGATCAATTCGATATCGCATTTGGAAAATGTAATTATCTTTAAAACTTTTCATTATCGTTCCCAACTTCCTATTCTCTTTTGTTAATCATTACCGGCTAAGTATAAGTGACAATTTTTAGTAAGAAAGTGCATAGATATAATTCTTTCGAAGTTTACTTAATTATCAGTTTCGCTTTAGCTCTATTACTTGTTCTAATCTATGTATGAATAGCAATCATAGATGGACTCTTGCATTTCGAAGAACAGAAACTTGACGATTGGTTTACTACTTTCAGATGTTGTTACCCTTTCATCAGGAGGTAGCGTTTTAAGAGCGTGGAATCTTCCCGATGGACAGATGGTATGGGAGTCTCACCTTCAAGGTTCTACGCCCTCAAAGTCTTTGTTATCAATACAGGTAAGAGATAAACTTTTGCTTTCCTATGTTCTCTTTTTTTATCTTAGATTTGTTAACATAGTTGTATGTCTCGTACTATTGTAGCATATAAATTAGGAGACTTCAATTTTATGTTTGAAAGGCAAGCATTAGGGTGAGGACGGCTTGAAGCGCTCTTTTGAGACTTGAGAGGTTTCTGGTGGTCTTTTTTTGAGCGCTTAAGCATTTTCAACTAAGAATCTTCCTTACCTTGCATGATGATTTAGCCTGCTCGATTTTATTGCCTTAATTAAAAAATGACAGATTGTTGGTTTTTCGTATTTGCTTGCGTTTGTGTCAAACATTATTTTACTTGTAAATAGTAATCTGTAGTATATTTGTTAAGGCTCTTTCTTTTGCCAAAGAGTAAATAATATAGGCCAGATGAGACCAATGTAAGGAACATCTAGAGGGAACCCTAATTATCACTTTATTGCTTTGGTAGGCTAAGTATGATATGCTTGATGTTGATTATAATTGACATATAGGTGTGGAGAAAACATCTATTTTACAATCAGGAACTAAAGATGAAGTCTTAAATTTCCGGAAGCGACTTATTCTGATGTCGCACTTATTAGCCGCAAGAGGTTCTTAGCCTTACCTCGCTAGCACCTCATACGACATAGCTTTGATGGTCATAACTATGTTATGTTACTTAGCCTATGAAGTCTGAGAGACTTGAGGCCCATTACTCTTGGTCAAATACACACAAGATATTCCCAACAATTTTAGTTGTTTGGGGTTATGAGCTCAGTCAGGATGGTATCTTGTTTCGGTTGAGTGTTTCTTGTTTATAATTTAATAAAATCAATCCATGTTTTGTCACTAATTTAGGTGGTTTTTGAGCTTAGATTCATTGATCAGACAGGAACTTTAGTATATCATGTAATTCTTCTGATTTTCATAGAGTGCTTCTAGTCGTTTAATGTCTGTGCTATTTGTGTATATGTGTTTGTGTGGATCTGTTTATCGGCAATTTATGTTTTTTTCAGAAACTGTTCATGGATCTAAGTAGTTAAATGAAATAAAAGATTATTACTTGACATTTTTTAATTTCTGAAGGCAAGCTTGAAGATAAACAATGACAACACAGTTCTTGTTTTCGGGAAAGGGTGTTTGCATGCTGTATCGAGCATAGACGGTGCTGTTATTTGGAGGAAAGAGTTGACTGAGAGGTTAACAAAATTTGAATTATCTTTTGGTGTTCTTATCCACTATACGTTAAGTTGCTTCAGTGTCATGTTACTCATCTATCTCGTACTGTCTTTGCAGCTTGGAGATTAAGCAAGTTACTCATCACCCTGACAGTGATACCATATCTGCTGTAGGATTTGTTGGTTCATCAGAGTTTGTTAGGTATCAGATTGATGGTAAAAGTGGTGAGGTAGTAAAACACAACAAAGAAAACTTTCCTGGTGGTTTTTCCGGGGAATTGTCATTTATTTCCGACGACTTACTGGTGGCATTAGATACTAGCAGGTCAACTTTAGTGTCAATAAGCTTTGGGGATGGTGGATTTAGCTTTCACCAGACTCACATTTCAGATCTTATTGAGAATTCTTCCGGGACGGTCACAATATTGCCTTCAAAGTTTACAGGCATGGTTGCTCTAAGAATCAATTCAGTTATAGTCTTTGTAAGAGTTACAGGTGTTGACAAACTTTCTGTGGTAGAGAAAATAAGTTACCCAGCAGCTATTAGTGACCCCCTCTCCTTTTCGGAGGGAGAACAAGCTTTTGCATTTGTTGAAAATGGTGAAAGTGAGATTGGTATCACAGTGAAACATGCTAATGACTGGAGTAATGATCTGCTTAAAGAAAGAATTAGAATGGACCAGCAAAGAGGGTACGTGGAGAAGGTTTTCATAAATAATTATATCAGAACAGACAGGAGCTATGGGTTTAGAGCCTTGATTGTCATGGAAGATCATTCACTTTTGTTGCTACAACAAGGTGAGATTGTCTGGAAGAGGGAGGATGGGCTTGCTTCTATTGTAAACATGGCAACTGCCGAACTTCCTGTGGAAAAGGATGGTGTATCTGTCTCAAAGGTGGAGCACAGCCTATTTGAATGGCTCAAGGTGTGACTCTATCTTCCTCACTACTGCCTTTTGTTGAAAAATTAAGCTAGTGAAATTGATAATTCTGAAAGGGGCCTATACTTCTTAAATGCCATGACTAACAGTATGTTAGTTTATTTTCAAGGGAATGGCCTTCTCGGCATATCAACTATTTCCTGCAAATTTTGTAAAATGTTATTAGGAATAATCCTCTTACCAAGCGTTCTTGATCTCTCTGCACCCCAAGGAGTCTTTGTGAAGTAAAAAAGTTCATGTTTCTTTGAGTAAAAAATAATGTTTGGAGCACAATTAGCTCTAAAATCGAATTGCGTAGATCTTTCAAGGCACGCGACTTTTTCTGTGACCATGAGGTCCATAATAACCGACCAGATGACAAATTCTTATGGATATTCAAGACTGAACCCAGCCTAAATAAAGAATATTATGGGTTGGCTGCTAAATCAGAGACCTTGGGATCAACCAAAATTTGGATATATTTAAAATAATAAGATGAGTTTTTAGTTGACTGTCTTTAGAGCAGACCCAGCACAGAGAGCTCCAGCAAGTAGACCAAATTCTTTGCACTTTTAAGCAAGTAAAAAATTCAACTCCCCTCACTGATTACGTTGAGGTGTCTCGGTTAAAACTAGAAAGACTCTATGTCTTACCATGTTTTCTAAGGGCATAGGGGAGCACAATGTTATTATACACATTCTGCTGAGATAATCTTGTATGGACACTAGGTTGTATCGTGTATAGGTATCACTTAACACATTTTAATGAAGTTTCAAAATCTTTTTGTTGCTATTTTTGTCCAATGTCTTGCTATGGTGTGAATTCACATAAAGTGAAGGTCTGTTCTTGACCTAAGTCGATTATGTAGTGTTTCTCACTCGAGTTACTTATAACAGAAGTTGCCAAGTATGCCGTTTTCTGTTGGAATCTAAATCGTGTACATTTAATTAGTGGTGTCAAAATCGTCCGATTCGCGATTCAGATCGCACGATCTGAATCGGATCGGACTGAAATCGATCCAAAACTGAGTCAAATCGCATTTAAGCAAGAATCGTGCGATTTTTACTTGGAATCGCACCCTAAATCATGAATCGTGGGATTCAAATTGAATCCCACGATTCAAGTGAACTTGAAGAAAATGGGAGATGAAGTATTTAGGGTTTTACAACTTCTAACCTTGTTGAAGCTGAATGAAAAGAAAGTACATGGTCCATATTTCATCTTCTTATTTTCAGTTTTACTTCTTCTTCTTGCTCATAATCTGGTTTCTTTTCTGTTCTGGTGTCTTCTATTTTGATGTTCAGAGAGAGAAAATCAGAGATAAGGGTTGTAGAGAGAGAGAGAAACAAGAGAGACTTAATGTGATTCTCTCTCACCATATTTTCTTATGACCTTCTGGTCTCTCCCTCTTAGACCCTTCACCTTCTAGCCCCAAATAGTGTATAGGGAAAAGACATGGTCAACTGGTCTTTGAAAAAAAGTTTTAGTTGTTAAAAGACTGTATTAAATGTAAATTCAAAATTAATAGGGATAATAAATTAGGTTAGTTGGGATATATAAATCTATACATAATTATGTTTATTACTTAACTATATGTTTAGTTAACTATATAGTATACACTAATATTTTGAAAAATATGGAGTATATTGTGAGAACATTACAGAAAGTAATTCCTAAAAGCCAATAAAAATGTATTATAAAATGTAATATGAAATTATTAGAACAATAAAGATTTAGTTTGATTATTAAATCTTACGATTCACGATTCGATTTAGCGATCCGATTTTTAAAAGTAGAAAACGATTCACTGTACGATTTGCGATTTGACAACATTGCATTTAATGACCTCACTTTGCAAAATGAATATCCTTTCTATGTTATCTTCCTCAAAATTGAAGGTACATGTTTTTGATAATTATTCGTACTGAAACTGGTTTTCTTTGTATTGAAGGGACATGTCCTGAAACTTAAAGGAACTTTAATGCTTGCAAGCCCTGATGACATAGTTGCTATACAAGGAATGAGGTTAAAGAACTCCGAAAGGAACAAGATGACAAGAGACCACAATGGTTTTCGGAAGCTTCTGATTGTACTCACTAAATCTGGCAAGCTTTTCGCACTGCACACTGGAGACGGACGAGTTGTGTGGTCTCTTTTGCTTCCTTCTCTTAGAAGATCAGAAGCCTGTCCCGATCCATCTTTGTTGAATATGTACCAGTGGCAGGTCCCTCATCATCATGCACTTGATTCGAATCCATCAGTTCTTGTAGTTGGTAGATGTGGGCTTAATTCCGATGCTCCGGGTGTTCTTGCTTTTGTCGATTCTTACACTGGACAGGAACTTAACTCTTCACCCCTTGCTTATTCCATAGCGGATATTATTCCACTTCCTTTTACGGATTCAACAGAGCAGCGACTTCATCTTATTATAGATGCTAATAAGCATGCACACTTATTTCCGAGAACTCCTGAAGCTCTTAAGATTTGTCAAAATGAGCTCTCAAATTTATACTGGTACTTAATTGATTCCGATGAAGATATCATAAGAGGGTATGCATTGCATAAAACTTGCAATCCTGAAGTTTTTGACGAATATTGCTTTAATACAAGAGAATTGTGGTCAATCATATTCCCCTCAGACTCAGAGAAGATTATTGCTACTGCAACTAAAAAATTAATTGAGGTTTGCGTCCACTCTTTCTATCTTATCCTCGTTCCTTTCCATTTCGTTATGTCTTTGGTTTATTTATCACAAACTTCTTTCATCTTTTATCATGAAATGTACTATTAATCCAGTCTAACCAACTACCCAGTGTGATTGATTATTTTACTCGGTTGAGGTGGTGAGTGGTACTGACAAAGATATCTTAATGTAACTTGAACCAGTACGAGATTTGATAGATTAGACATGAATACCGTATGAAGATGCATTACAACAAGAACCTTTGTTTTCCTGCTTTCTGATCTTCGTTTGTCTTCCAGGTAGTACATACTCAAGCGAAAATTGTAGATCAAGAAGCCATATACAAGTATACATCAAAATATCTTCTTTTTGTATCTACCGTTTCTCCAAAGGGTGCTGGTGATATTGGATCAGCTACTCCAGAGGAATCTTCATTAGTAGTATATCTTATCGATACCATAACTGGACGGATACTGCACCGTGTGACTCACCATGGTGCACAGGGTCCTGTTCATGCTGTAAGTAATTTTTTTCTCTCTCTTCACCTTCAGTTCTACAGATTGTTTTAGTACACGAACTTACAATAACTTCTTATGCATGAAGGTTTTTTCTGAGAATTGGGTTGTCTACCACTATTTCAACCTCAGAGCACACAGATATGAGATGTCGGTCATTGAAATCTATGATCAATCCCGCGCGGTACTTTCTAAATGAACTCTCTCCTTATTGTACTTCTCTTAATGTATCTTTTTCTCAAATTTGATTTAATCTTCCCCAAATTGGCAACCTTCCACAGGATAACAAAGACGTATTGAAACTTATAATTGGAAAACATAATCTTACTTCACCGATTTCATCATATTCTCGACCAGAGGTGATGGTCAAATCACAAACTTATTTTTTTACCCATTCCGTGAAAACAATGGCAGTATCTTCAACAGCCAAGGGTATAACTTCTAAGCAAATTCTAATTGGCACAGTTGGTGATCAGGTCAGTGAACATCCAGTGGCACTAAAAGTTAATTTACTTGGTTCTTTTGTGGTTATAAATGTAAAATTAAAAAAAACTGGTTTTATTGATAGACCGTGACTATACTCCTGCCATATTTATGGTTGGATTCACTGTTATTGAATGGAAATTACAGGTCTTGGCACTTGACAAGCGATTTCTGGATCCTCGCCGGACGCTAACTCCAACCCAAACCGAGTTAGAAGAAGGAATAGTACCTTTTTCGGATACATTACCAATCATCCCACAGGTGCGTTTTTATTTTCTCTTTCATAGTCGTCATCATATATATATATATATATATGTATAGTATAGAGATGATTCCCCCACTAGAATCTGTTGAACAGCTCCAAATTCGCCTCTGGCAACTAAATCTTTTTGTGGGATCATTTAGTTACATCCGTTTGTGATATGATTCATATCTTTGAGTACCTTCTGCGACGGTTTCCAATACTGACCAACACTTACTTTTGCAGGCTTACGTGACACATTCGCTTCAAGTGGAAGGAGTACGAGGAATAGTAACTATTCCTACCAAATTGGAATCAACTAGTCTTGTCTTTTCGTATGGAGTAGATCTTTTCTTTACCAGAATATCACCCTCACGTATCTACGATTCACTCACAGAGGATTTCAGCTATGCTCTCCTCCTAATCACAATTGTAGCACTGATTGCCGCCATCTTTGTAACGTGGGTGTTGTCTGAGAAGAAGGAACTGAAAGAGAAATGGAGGTGAAGCCCCAATATTTATTTTCCCCACCTTTTCCTCTGGATTTTGTGTTTCCTTAACTTAGTTGTTTTTTTAGATTGGTAGAATTTTTCCCCAGAATTGTAATATTACTAACTCTTAGTTTGTTAGTTCAACAAAAAAAAAACTCTTATGGTGTGTTTGGATGGCGGAATCATGAATTCGCGGATTCATGAGTCCTTGGGATTCATGATTCCACGGATTCATGAATCCAAGTAAATATTTTTTGGGTTGTTTGGCAACTAAGAATCCTATGATTTATTATTATTTGAGTATTTTTAAACGTCTTTAGAAAAAATATGATTTTTGAAAAAAATAATTATTTTGAAAAAAAATAATGATTTAGTAGAAGGAAATATTTTTTTGTTGATTTTAAGTTTGAAATTTAGGTTCATTAATCCAAAATCCTAGCAAATCCTAGGGGGTAGGGTGGGATTTTGGTCCAATACAAATTTTGGAATTAGGAATCCTTAGGATTCAAGAGTCCTAGGATTCTTGGTAGCCAAACAGACCAAGGATTCATGATTCCTACCAAATTCCACTTTTGATAGGAATCCTACTTAGGAATCCTGCAACCAAACACACCATTAGTTTGTTATCAAGCCACTTCAGATGTAGATGAGTTAGGTTGTGATGAATTAAACTCAAGACTGAGTTAAAGTCAAATGATTCAGATCAGTTATTGAATTTATTATTGGCTTCTAGTTTGGAACTGAAATTATTTAAGACACCAGACAGCATCGATATTCGTATTCTCATGGATTTTACTTCTTTTTATGCTTGACCTAAAATTTTCGAGAGAAGAGCTGGATTGCCGTTGTGATGATATTTAGAGCATCTCCAATGCAAAACTCAAAAAAAACTCTAATTGGCTTATGTGTTGAGTCTCAATTGAGATTCTCTTTCCTATGTAGCTAACTTGAGTGTCTCTAATTCAAGTCCTTCTCCAATGCAACACTCTAAAAAACTCTAATAGAGACACATGTCACACATACATTTAATAGAAAAAAGTGGTTGTGAAAGAAAGACTTTTTATTGGTCCAAAAATTAAATTTGATGACTAGGACACTTAAGACTCTCAAAAGAGATCTCAAAAATAGAGTTTCTAGTTGAGACAACTTAAAACTTAATGCTTCCACATCATCTTAAGATCTCAATTGAGTTTTGCATTGGAGAGGTTTTTTCTCAAAAAAAACTCTAAAGTCCTAGGTGGCACTTAAGATTTTAAGATTGAGTCTTGCATTGGAGATGCTCTAATTTCTTCTGTTCGTCTTCTAAACTTATTATGCCAAACATCCTAATCAAGATTCAACTAGAAACTCGGAAATTTAACAATAAAAATCATTTACAGTGCAAAACTTAATTTGGATCCTAAGATGGTGTAACAACGTTTCATTCTAAAATGTCACAATATTTAAGATTCCTCTTCAGGACATCTATGTCTACATGTACATTTTTATTATAAAAAAAAATAACTATCCATCTAGAAATGACACAGAAAACAATTTTTATGTTTATCCAATGTTGCATTAGGTATGTCTTTTGATCCTACAACAAAAAGTATTCACCTCAAGATTACTACTCACACAGTGAATAATCATGCACCCTAAAGGTTGGATGTTATGGGAGGGCTTATAGAATTCAAGAAGCACAATGGCAATTAAAAAAAGGTTGGATGTTATGGGAGGGTTTATAGAATTCAAGAAGCACAATGGCAATTAAAAAAAGGTCACACATAATTCTTCTAACACGTACTCTTGGTTTACCTAAACATTAGGAACTTCTTTGTTGTTGAAAAACATTACCAACTTGGTCTAAGGAGCACCTATGATATTCTTCACAACTGAAAACAATCTTGGACGACTATTTCTTTCCAATAACATGAAAAGAAAAAGTCTAAAAACCATTCCCACCTTAAGAAAATAACAACACCCACAAATCAAGGAAAACCAATCATTTTTAATGATCTAAAACTATAAGTAAATCACATTAGAGAACAACAAATTCACCTTATTTCTTCAAAACTCACCATTTAGAAATCCAAAAATAATTAAAAAAAAAACACAAAAGAGAAAAGAAATGAGGTCATCTTTCTCTTTGGTTCCACTTTTTCTCTTTTTCTTTTTAAATGGTGTTGTAGGACATGATAATGAATTTATTGATTCAACATGTAAGAAAGCTGCAAGTGGTGATCCAAATCTTAGCTACCATTTCTGTGTAAGAGCTCTATCATCAAATCCATCAACAAATATAACAAATGTTCAAGGACTAGGTATTGTTACAACTGATTTAGCTATAGCAAAAGCAAGTTCTATAACTTTGTCTATCAAGAATATGTTGAAGTACCACGACAATGTCGCCGATGCTAATGTGAAAAAATGTTTAAATGAATGTTTAGATGTATATTCAGATGCTATTGTTCATTTAAGTGCAGTAAAATCTGCATTTTTATCTAATGATTATTTCACAGCAAATATTAAGATGAGTGCTGCCATGGATGCCTCATCTGAATGTGAAGAAGGTTTGGCAGGAGTTGAGAATCGTGTATTTGCATCTTCATTGTCGAAGAAGAATAGGAACTTCTTGCAGTTATCAACCATTGCTCTTGCTGTTTCCAACATGAATCATTAATTAATTATTTTTGGTTAAGTAATTGTGTTTATTAATTAAGATTTGTGACCAATTTGGTGGCTTATAATTAATAGCTACTACAAATCAAAGTTGTATAATTCCGAATGAGAATGGAGCTTTAATTTTATACTTTGGCTTTTTTCGGGGGGCTTTACTTTGCTATTCATCTTCGAGATCGTTGTTGTTTTCTTTCGTCATCTAAATGTTATTCTTTTTTCGGGACCTATTTAAAATTATAAATAAATACATCAAATTGGGACGTACTTTACTGACGGTCTTGGCTAACAGAGCCTCTTAGTTTTTTTTAGATTTAGGCTCTTGTGAAAATACCTGCAAATGTATCTTAGGTGATATGTGTAAACTAGTGCAAACTTTACTAATATGGGAGATTTAGACATACACCCCCACTTTTATATCATTATTTGGACTACACCTCCGTTTTTTGAATACTTTTGATTTACACCCCTACTTGGATGGAAACCGTCAACTTAAAGTTAAGTTGAGCGTGTGGCAAACACACGCGCAAACCATGACGATATTGCCCCTGCAAAATTGCATGACGAATTTGCCCCTGCAAAGTTTTTCTCTCTTTAAACTATTCTCTCTGTCAGACCCTTTTTGAGACCCTTCATTGGCGTAAAATATGCTACCATGATTCAATCTCCATTGATGGTGTCCTTGGAGACTTTATGTTTTGTGACGAATCTGAATCTGATTATGATTTTATAAATGATGATGGGTTTGAATAGAGAAGTTTGTGAGGAGAACCCATCAAACTAACTATCAAAACAAGACCTTTTACAATAGTGGGAGTTCTTCTTTGATGGGGGTTTCCTTACTGAGTAATGAATGTAATGGTAGAGAAAGAATTCGATCATGCCCCAAGAGATGAGTAATTGGGAGTTCTTCTTTGATGGGTATTTGATTCTTAAGTGGTTCATTGATTTTCTTAAACGGGTATTTTGTTGGGTATTTGATTCTTGGAATGGACATTAGAGGACCAGCCAAAGATCTCAAATATAACAAAGTGAGTAGTATTCAAAAGTGGAATAATCAAACTACCATTTCTTCCAAACTGTGAATATCTAAAAACCCATCTATTAGAAGAACAAGTTTTTAACACAGTAGTTTTTAATCTTGCAAAATAACTAGGTTGTCCTGTATAAACCAACCACTGAGTTCTTGCCCATGATAGATAATATTTTGTTTATTTGTCTATCTCTCTCTCTCTCTCTATGACCTTGATTCTTTCTCAGAAATCAAATGTGCCCCTTAAAAGAGTTTTCACTTATTTAATCTTATATATTTTTTTTTTCAGTTTTTTAGACTTTGTCTGAAAAAGTGAAATCAACCCCAGGAACAGTGGTATATTTTCGTGGTCTATTTTAGAATGATGATGAATATAATGGTGGTGGTGGTGGTGGTGGTGGTGATGATGGGTGAAGATGAAGATATTGGTGGTGGTGGTCGCAGGAGGAGATGAAGATGATGGCGGCGATAGTGTGGTTGCGGTGATATAGGTGATGAAGGATGATTAAGAAAGAAAATATGACCTTAAGTTGAAATTGAAATTTAATAAGGGTGTTTTTGTCCATATTCACGTGTGTAATTCAGTACACACGCTCAAATTAACCCTGACTTAACGTTTTTCGTTAATGTGGGGGTGTAAATAAAAAGTTTTTAAAAAACGGGAGTGTAGTCCTAATATTAATATAAGAATGGGGGTCAACGTCAAAATCTCCCAAGAGATTACCATGAACTATTAAGTTTATTTATAGCAAAAGAGTCGTGTAACTTTTGAAAACGTTTACAAATAAAATAGAGAGAACAAAATAAATTGTTAAGTGACAAGATTGTTGTTCGCTAGTATACAAATGATAAGTACAGAGATAGACTTGACATTTTATTCCGTAAAACAAAGATAGATTATATAGCTTTCTGTTTTGTAAAAGCATAGTAGGTTTATGAATTCCTTCAAAAGAATAACATTATCAATTTTGACAAATTCAGAGAAAGTTGAAAGAACAAGAATACAAAATGTATAATGAGATTTTATAGCCGAGGCAAGAGATCTTTCTCCTTAAGACAGTAATCGTCATGTTTTATGCACCAACTGTGTATGCAAAGTAATTCAACAAAAAAAAAATGTGTAGGTAAAGTGTATGTCAGGGTACAATGATTTTACCTTTCTGATAAGAAATCTTTAAGTACATAGTATATACTATTGATACATGAGAATAATATTAGATTAGACAATATATTCTTGATCCAATCAACCACAATTAGATCATTGATTGGATAACGAATATTCTTGACTGATCTAATATCCAATTCTAAAATATTTGTATATATAGTTATTTCCATTTTGTCATTGTTTTCCTTTATATCCATTGTCGAATATTGGAAAGTTTCCGTATGTAACAGATTCAACTTTACTATATAATGAATTGTTTTATTATGGGATTCTCATAAAAAAGAGAAAACACAAGAATAATATTATCTTATATGGTATCAGTTGCCTAGGTAGTAATACTAGAATTGTTTTCTTCCTTCTCTGTTTAGTGTTTATTCATTATCTTCAATGGAAATTCCTTCCATGTCAACCATTAACGCAGTCAAGCTTACTGCGACAAACTATCTGATTTGGCAGTCGCATTTTACGGCGCATCTTCGTGGCAATGACCTAATGAGTTATGTTGATGTAAGGGTGGGAAAACGGTCCGGAAACCCGAGACCGGCCCGGTCCGCCCGGACCGTTTACACCCGTAAACCGAAAGCCACCCGAGGTTGGGCATACCCGGCCCAATTGTTCGGGCTTTTAGGGCGGGACTCGGATAGGCCTTCATATCCGAGTCCCGACCCGATATACCCGTTCGACTTTACCCGCCCGCTACTCGTGTCCTATAGAAAGCCCGATACCCATCCTAAAGATAGCCTGATACCCGTTTAAAAGATCCGTCCGCTACCCTACTCAGGATCCGCGTGAAATCCTTTAGATCCAACGGCTGAGATAGGGCGTCTCTTCAAATTAGATCTCAACCGTTGGATCGATACAACTTGACCTTTCATCTTCTATAAATACCCTTCCCCCAACAGAGAAACCCTAAACCGCCTCTTTCTCTCTCGGCCTCTCTCACTCTCTCTGCTTCTCTCTCCCCGCCTCTCTCGCTCTCTCTGCCTCCCTCTCTCTATCTCTCTCTAACTAAAACAGAAACCACCTAACCCTAAATGCTAAATCCCTAACCCTAATCACTTACAACTTCATCTAACATTGTAATCTCATCTATCTATTAATCGAATCTCTCTGTCTCTTCGACGCTCTCCATTATCCAACAGTGAAAGCTTCAAATCTACAATGGTTAGTAATTGCTAGTTATTGCTTCGTTATTCTTCTGTGTGTGGGTTAAGGCTTACGAGTAAAGCTTAAGAGGATGGATACGTCATATGTTGATGTTCGTATATGGTATACGTCGATGATCTTTGATCAAATGACGCGGTTAAGCCTTCGAACTCAACTGATTTTATTTATGATATTCTGTTACTTTTTTTTTATGTGATAATGATGATAAATTATTTCTGAAACATATCTGAACTCGTTTATGAGTCAGATTTGTTTGATCAGACAGATCGATATCAACCATAGATATGTCTGATCAAACAGATTTGCGATCTGTTTTAGAAACAATAAGTTTATCATGTTATGTGGTTGTAATATTTTTTATATCAAATGTTTACATTTTTGTTTCTGAAACAGATCTAAACTCGTTTATGAGTCAGATTTGTTTGATCAGACATATTGATTTCAATCATAGATCTGCCTGATCAAACAGTTCTGCGATCGGTTTCAGAAACAAGAAGTGTATCATATGTGGTTGTAATTTTTTTGATGATCAAGTGTTCGCATGTTAGTTTCCGAAACAGATCTGAACTCGTTTATGAGTTAGATCTGTTTGACCAGACAGATCGAAATCAACAATTGATCTGTCTGATCAAACAAATTTGTGATCTATTTTGGAAATAATGAATGTATCATGTTGATATGGTTGTATGTGATCATGATGTAAGATAGATGATGCAAATTAGTGGAAATTTTTAATTTTTTTTTTCTTTCTGAAACAAATCATACTTGTGGGAGTCTGATCCGTTTGATCAGACAGATTTTACCATTGATCTATCTGATCAAACAGATCAGAGATCTGTTTCAAAAGAGTATGTAGTTAGTTGATAAAGTAGTATGGTCTTACAATTGATCACATGTCATTCTGTTTTGAAAAATTGTTTTTAAAAAATTGATCTCTTGTTTAAGACATATCTTACCTGATTTAAAAAAAATTGTTTTCTTTTCTAAAACAGGACTGTCGTTGGATAATTTGGATTCTTAGATCACTTGTCATTCTGTTTTAAGGATGCTTGTTTAAACACTTAGAAGGACCGGATTGATGAAGACCAGTGGCCAAGGATTATTCTATTTTCCAACAGAAGAACCGGGTCATGTGGTCTTACAATTGTGAAAACTTATCTGTTGTTCGAACATAGTAACCAAAATGGGTGATTCAAGGAAGCTGGTCTGAAATTGGATGTTGGAGCAAAGATGGACTTCCCTATAAACCAAGGATGAAGTTAGTTTGTCTAAGTACTATATAAATGAACTCATCCTTTAGAATGACATTTCTATGTTGGCTGTGGTTCTAACTTAGGTTGATTTGACAGAGATTCAAATTGGTGTTGATGGAGACTTAGCTCCTGCTGGTATTGTTGGGCCTCCTGATCCTGGTTCATTTGCTCCTGCTGGCTCTTCTGCAGTTGAAGTGGATTTGCCAACTGAAAAATCAACCTGTACGAGAGACAGAACATCTGAGGTTTGGGAGTTTTATACTTTCGTAGATATTCCAGATCTTAAAAATGAAGGCAAAATAATTAAAATGGCCAAATGCATTTTTTGTGGTGTTATGAAAGATTCTAAATCGTCCAATGGGACAACTGATCATAAGAGGCACACCCAAATATGTGTGAAGAAGTTGAAAATTGACATGTCACAGACAAAATTGTCTCAAAATCAAAACAGTGGAAAGTTGGCCTCATTTCAGTTTAGTCAAGTGAGAGCTCGGAAAAATACGATCAAACTCATAATCCTTCGCGAGTTGCCACTGCAATTTGTAGAGGATCCATATTTTGAGTTTTATGTGACAGACTCATGTCATCCTGGTTTCAAATCTTTTTCTAGGGGAACAACTAGAAATGATATTATAAAATGTTTTGAAGAAGAAAAGGATGCACATAGAAATTCTTTACTTAATGCTCCTGGCCGAATTGCTCTCACATCTGATATCTGGTCTTCGAATCAGAAATTGAGTTATATGTCTATCACTGCACATTATATTGATGAGAGTTGGTGTATTCAAAAGAGAATCATCTCTTATATTCTTTTAGACAAATCTCATACCGGGGAACACATTGCTAATGTTTTGCACGACAAATTAACCAATGACTGGATGATTTCCGGTAAAGTGTTTTCCCTCTCTATGGATAATGCCAGTGCCAATACAGTATCTGTTTCTCGTTCGATTGAGTTAATGCCTCATTTACCGTTGAGAGGTGAATTGTTCCATGTTCGATGTTGCTGTCACATCTTGAATCTTGTTGTTCAGGATGGTTTCAAAGTCCCTCAGTTTAGAGAAATGCTTATACGGTTGAAGGGAAACCTCGAATATATTTCCGCATCAGAAAGGCGGAATGCACAATTTCGAACGCATTGTGAAGGGTTGGGGTTTTCTCCCAAAAAATTATAGTTAGACGTTAAACATCGGTGGAATTCAACTTACCTTATGTTGAAAAGTGCTTTGCCATTTAAAGATCCGATAAATTCTTTTTTATCTTATAGATTTCCTCCGTCTGTTTTATCAAGTTATGATTGGCAACACGCCAATTTGTTGTGCAAGTTCTTGAAACCTTTTTATGAAACAACAAATTTCTTTCCGGGTGTTGAGTATGTAACTTCGAATTCTGTCTTGGAGTATTCGGTTGATATTGGAATGACATTTTTGGATAATCTAAATGATCCATTGTTTGCTGAAATTATTAATTCCATGGAAGCCAATTGCAAGTATTGGGGTGAAACGCATGTTTTATTTGGAATTGCATGTATTTTGGATTCAAGAATTAAAATGAAAGTTGATATGCTATTGGCCGAGCTTGAAAATTGTTTTGATAATTCAGCTAATGTTATAAAGTGTTCTACTTCTCAAGCCTTCACGGTGATCAGTAAATTACGCGAATTATTTTCTGAGTATACAGCTAATTTGAATGTCCCTACTTCTGTCCCTTCATCATCTGTTGATGTTCCATTTGAGACAGATGACTCGTCAAGACGGGGTGCTTTTTGGAGAAGTATTAAGAGAGTCATGAGGGACCCTTTGGCTATTGCTTCCGAAGAAATATCTAGATATGAGTCTGAGCCTGATCCTTCAATCGATAATATTGAGAAATTTGATGTTTTGAGTTGGTGGAGTGAGAACGAGAAAAGGTATCCAGTTTTATACCGGATAGCACGTGATGTTCTTACGGTCCCAGTTTCGACTGTTGCATCCGAGTCTGCTTTCTCTTTAGGTAAGAGAATTTTAGGTGATTATAGGAGCAGTCTTACTCCGGAGATGTTAGAATGTTGTGTATGTGTTAAAGATTGGTGGAAACATCAACTTAATGTTACTTTGATGGAGTTTGATCCGTTAAACGACGGATTTTCTGAAGCAACTCCTAGAACGTCTCAAGTTCAATCGCACGATTAACGAAGGAGATAGATGTAACTTTTTGTTATTATTTAGGACCTTTATACTTTTATGGACCTTTTGATAATTATGTACTTTTGTTGAAAATATACATATATGAAATGTTAGTTTAAGTAATTATTTGTTTTTATATTAGAAATTTGTTTTTTTTTGGGTTATTTCCCTAATGGCCCCCAACTTTGTGACCAGCTTCCCGCCTGGCCCCCTACTTTACGAGAAATACCCATATGGCCCCCTTCCGTTATAACACCGTTACTGTCTCTCCTCTATCTCATTTTCTCTCTCTACCACATCATCTCACCTCGCCCCGTCATCATCTTCTCCGGCAAGGTCGCCGGCCGGCCAAATTTCCGGCCGGCGACCTTCAAATAAAAAAAAACTAATTTTCTCTCTCCTCTCTCTCTCTAGAATTTTTTTTTAATTTCCTCACCTCTCTCTCTCTCTCTCTAAAACTCCGGCGAAGGGGGTTCCCTTCGCCGGAGCTAGGTCTGTTCGTTGAACAGACCTTATCGTCCGCCCGACCCAACCCGCCCACATCCGTCCGTTTATCCTACCCGTTATACCCGCCCGCCTATATGATTGATTTTAAGCCTTTAGATTTGTAGAGTTAGCTACAACCATTAGATTTCAAGAATAAAAATAAATAACCCTAGAAATCACTTTTCTTAATTTTGTCTTCGTCGTTCTACTTCTCTAGTCTCTATCTCCTCCAAAATCTCAGTATCTCATCAATAACCCGAGAATCCACAATAAACGATCGTAATCCATGAGAAGAAGCATAGAAACCGATCATAATCCATGAGAAATCTCAATGCTTATCTTGCGATTTTGAATTCATTTACTTTTTAGAATTGTAAAGTGGGAGTTTTAGAAAGTTGTCTTTAGCGACTAAACATTTTAAATTTCGAATAAAAATTTCTTTATTTGTTCATTAGTGACCGGTGTCCGCCCGACCGATACCCGGTTTGCCCGACTATCAAAACGGTCACGGACGAGCACTTTGTTGGAGAAAAATCCGAAATGTCCGCCCGTTTTGTCCGCATGTCCGAGTTGGACACTTAGGTTTCGTGTCCGTTCCGCCCGGACCGGTTGAGTTAGTGTCCATCTCCCGCCCGTCCGGACCAATTCCCACCTCTATATACAAAGGGAATTACTGAGAGAGAATGATCAATATACCTTTCAAGAGAAAGGGGAAAACTAGGGGATAAAGACACCCATCATAATTGATGTAGACGTCCAATTTACATTGAAGACACCAACACAATTGATATAGTCAACAACAGGTAGTCCAGTTAGTTAGTGCATCGCTCTGTAATGCAGAGGTCTCAAGTTCGATTCACTGGAAGTGCAAATCTCAGAGATATTAAACTTGAATTATTATTAGTATGAATAATATAATAAATTTATCGGACTTTAGACCTCTTTTATAGTTTAACCTAAACGATTATCGTGCTTATCCCAACTTCATGATGTACCAATGCTTTGTATCGACTAACGTAGAACGTAGTCATTTTTTCAAAAATAAAAATTGAGGTAAACGCCCAATTTAGATGCAACACTTCAAAAATTGTTGGCACACCAATTATGCTTGGCGCCTTTAGCCTTTCCAAAGGGTAAAAGGTCATATGAGGCTCTGACTAACACACCACGTGCACTGAAGTGTCTCTCCTGTACACCACAAACACATGGGTTGCTCCCAACTCTAAACCCACTTATCATACTCTCTACCCATCAACCGACATACATGTGGCATAACCACAGTCACTTGACCATTTTTCTATTCTCATTTGTTCCTATCAGACATATTCCCTTTATTAGTTGAACCAATCAGACACATTCATTTCATCTTCTCAATCACACAAGTTGGACCCCATTTAAGATGAGACCAATAGCTAGAGTTAGGCTGGATAAAGATACAAGTAAGTTCTTGCAAATGTGAGAGGTTAGAGAAATGTCCTTTTTATGGAGTTGGTTCAATGTTACTATCACACATTCACATACAAGGTTTTCAATTTTATTTCTTGTAAGACCACAATAACTCCTTGGACATTTTTTTTTCTTTCGAAAACGGTGTTCTTTGACATGACACCTTAGTGCTCTCAAATATAATAGAGTTTCGTACTCTTACGTTTTCTCTTTCACTGAGTGCTTAACCAAATTGTATAAGAAGAAAGACGAAATCCTTAAATCAATGAACTGTGGTGGAGGTTTCTTTTTGAGAAACTGTGGAGTTATTAATTGGAAAATAATGCAGCTTTTACTTACCAAGACAATATCTTCAAAAACAGTTGTATGCTCTTGTTCAATAAATTCAGAAAAAGAATTACTTTATGAACCTTGGCCGCTTGCAACAAATAAACAAGGAAAACTTGGGCCCATTAAAGAGTGGGGAGTGCTAAAAGAGGATGTAAAGTTAACGTCTTTAGAGCATCTCCAATGCTACACTCAACAAAAACTCAATTAATCCAATGTGTCAAGTATGAGTCGAGTTTCTCTTTCCTAGGTTGCACTATTAAGATACTCAATTTAAAATTCATCTCCAATGCAACACTCAAAAAAACTCAAGATTTGCTTTAGATTTACTTTTGGTTCTTATTTTAATATAATAAATGTTGATGTGGACCAATTGAGATACAACAATAAATGTTGAGATACTCAAAAGAAAACTCAACAATTGAGTTTTCTTTTGAGTATCTCAATATTTATTGTTGCCACATCATATTGAGACTTTAGTTGAGTGTTGCATTGGAGAGTGTTTTTTGTCAAAACTCAAGCAGTCCTATGTGTCAAATTGAGTTTTGTGAGTTGAGTGTTGCATTGGAGATGCTCTTAGTAATATATAGAATACAAAAGAAAAATACATAATAGTGTTTCTGCAAGGAATTAAAATTTCTAACCATTTGTTTGTGAATCGTATTCATGACTACGAAATTACTAGTTAATACGTTATCTATGTTTTATTTAAAATGTTCAAAAGTGTAGCTGAAACTTGTTTCTGTCCCTAATACTTTGATTGTTTTGGCCTTGGTCAACCTTACTTTACCTCAAATCTATAAACTCCCATTATTTATATGGGAGTTTGTTGAAAAACAAATTACTGGTAAATGGGCAACATCAAACTTGGTACATTTATATTAAATTTCTCTATATTAAACAAATACTTTGTTAGATTTTCTTAAGAATAATATTTTCCAATTAGATGGCGGATTGATCATCTTTTGATGGTAAAAATATACCATTCAAACATTATTTATTATTTCTCTATATTAAACAAATATTTTGTTAGATTTTCTTAAGAATAATATTTTCCAATTAGATGGCGGATTGATCATCTTTCGATAATCATAGAAAGCAACAATATCAACTTGATCAAACATCTCCGCAACAGACATCACACTATTCACTGGCAATCCTTGATTCACATCAGAAAAATCAGAGAAATCCGTAGAGCCTTTGAAGCGGTTCAATTCCATCACACTAAGAGAGAAGCAAATTCGCAAGCAGACAAATTAGCTAGATGGGCAAGGAAGCACAATCAAAGTAAAATGTGACATAATATCCCTTGTATTTTAGTTAATATGTATTGTAATAACGCTTTACTCCATTAATGTTATTCTAGTTTAACAAAAAAAAAGATAGCCCATGGCTATAGGGTTGAATATCTTTTTGATGAGATTCTATAAAGTTGAATTAGATAATACTTTTGTTTATTACATTGTGGGGTTATTTCTATCTTGGCCCCGTAAAGGTGTTAGATTTACTAGAATGGTGCCCAAAAGCTACCCAGCTTCTAGTGTGACCTTTTTTTGAGCTATTTGGTTAGTCAATCCAATCAACTTTAGGAACGACTAACATTTTTTCTTTTTACCCTTCTTAAAAAAATCTTCCCTCTTTTATTTTTTCTCTTTCCATTGTCGCAGAAGGGTCGCCAGCAACAGTCGATCAATCATACAAAATAATTCTTATTCTTCGGGGTCAATTCTATTTTAGCTCTTGAAGGTGATAAATTTATCAGAGTGACTCCAAAAAGATCACTCCCTTTTGAGCCTTTTAGTTAGTCAATTTCAATCAACTTTAACAATCGCTAATTTTTCTTTGTTACCCTTCTTACAAAATTATTTTCTCTTTCCATTATCGCAGAAGGGTCGCTGACAATGGTCACTCGAGCATCAAAAATAATTCTTCTTCTTCTTAAAAACCAGCCAAACAAGTCATATATGATCTAAACATAAAAAAAAATTGTTCGTCAGGGTTTACGTCTAAGATTTGAGAAAATTTCGAAGAAGCGAAACCCCCATTCACCGAAACTGGAGAGTAGAGAGAAGGAAAGTACAAGAAAGAGGGAAAAAGAGAGAGTTAGAAGAAGATAGAGATGAGGAAGGAGAAAGAAAGTTACGGAGATGGTGGTGGTATAAGGAGAAGAAGGAAGAAGAAATAAAAATTTATTTATTTGTTTATGGTGATGGGTTGTAGACGAAGTGTTAGCCAGCGGTCGACAACCCTTCTTCGGCAATAGAGAGAAAAAGGATAAGTAAGACACAATTTCCGAAAAGATACGTGAAAAGGGAAAGAATGAGTCACCTATTAAAGTTGACTGAGATTGACTAACAAAAAAAACTTTAAAAGGAGACATATTGGAAGCCGTCATCAGTAGGGGGCCACTTCGTTGACTTGGTCACTTTTATCGGGCTATTTTGTTGAGTTGGTCAATTGAAGGAGGCCAAAATGGAATTAACCTTCTTCACTTTTCACAACGTTTATTTGAGGATTTTTTTTTTATGAAAGATAAAATTTATGTGCGCGCATTACGCACTCGGCGTCTTTCTGAAAGTACCAAGAAGGCGACACTGAGCCAAAAACTGAAAAAGAAAAAAGAAATGGGTAGTTCCAGAATCCCGACCACAAGGAGATGAAATCCGGTTAGTTAACTGAAAACTAGTCTTGGGTATCTTCTAGTATTCCTTAGTAACTCTTCAGTTATTAGTAAACAGGTACGGTTTCTTTTACTGAAAATTGGTTTTGTCAGGAGAAAAAAACACTTCTTTTACCCTGAAATCTATATAGATTTGTGAAGCTTTTACTGATTTTAATACGTTTTTGTTTTTATTTCTTCATTATATGATCTGGGTTTGGGTTCTTTTATTAGTTCAATCTACCCATAAGAAGAATTTCATTTTAGTAGAGGTGAATGAAGTTTTCCTGAAATTCTGGAATTTGGGTTTGTTTTTGTTTTGATTGAACCAGACAGAGGAGTTAAAGTTGGGGTTGGGATAATCAGTAGTTCTTGGAGGAATCTGATTGGTAATTCTTGATAATATGAATATTTTGGCATTTTTGGGATTTGGGTTCTTCATTTAATCAATTTTCAGTGATGGGTTGTTGGATATCTAAAGATTGTTGTGTTGGACAAGTCCCAAATTCTCCAGTGATTTCTCGGTTAAAAGAAAGTGGAAATGCAAGAACAACTTTGGGGTCAGTTGTTTCTCCTGTTTCTTCAAATGGGGAAGAAGGAGAAAATGGAGATCAATTGAATCAATTAAGCATAACAGCTGATTCTGAAGTGGGTATAACTAGATTGTCTAGGGTATCTTCTCAGTTTCTTCCTCCTGATGGATCTCGAACGGTTAAGATTCCTTCAGGAAACTATGAGTTAAAATACTCTTACCTTTCGCAACGAGGGTATTATCCCGAAGCTCTAGATAAGGCAAATCAGGATAGCTTTTGTATTCATACTCCTTTTGGGACGAACCCAAATGATAATTTCTTTGGAGTGTTTGATGGGCATGGAGAATTTGGAGCTCAATGTTCACAATTTGTTAAACAAAGGTTATGTGAAAACTTACTTAGAAATAGTCGTTTTCATACTGATGCTGTTGAGGCATGTCATTCATCGTTCTTGACTACAAATACGCAGATACATGAAGATAGTTTGGATGATAGTATGAGTGGGACCACTGCTATAACAATACTTGTACGAGGTAGGACGATATATGTTGCCAATTCAGGTGATTCTAGAGCTGTTATTGCAGAGACGAGAGGGAAGGATATTGTAGCTGTAGACCTCTCGATTGACCAGACTCCATTTCGAACAGATGAACTTGAAAGAGTTAAGCAATGTGGGGCTCGAGTTCTCACTCTAGATCAAATTGAAGGGCTCAAGAATCCTGACGTGCAGTGTTGGGACACGGAAGAAAGTGATGATGGTGATCCTCCAAGATTATGGGTTCAAAATGGGATGTATCCTGGTACAGCTTTTACGAGGAGTATAGGAGATTCAATTGCTGAGACTATCGGGGTTGTTGCTACTCCTGAGATTGTTGTTTTGGAACTTAGACCAGAAAATCCGTTCTTTGTGATTGCTAGTGATGGAGTGTTTGAGTTTCTTTCAAGCCAAACCGTGGTTGATATGGTAATGTAGTTATTCTATCTCAATTATATTTATCAAGGAATGATTTTCCGTTTCAATAGGCATGGAAATGGAAATGTTTCGGTCATTTCGACCGAAAAATTTCGAAATTTATTTCCTTGACAAGGCATTGTTAAGAAAAACTTAGTTAAATTTCGGTTTCGGTGGAAATTTCGGTAGGTAATTTCGGTAGGTAAATGACCGAAATGTTTCAAAATTTAATTCCTTGCTATTTATTAGTCGATGTCGATTTAACTATTTTTGTTAGATAACATAAGTTATGATTTCTATCCTGCAGCTTCTAAATTTCACTTAGCCCGGATCCTTCTGTCTTAGTTTGTAGCCTATATGAAAACCAAAAACAAAAATAAAAATAAAAAAGGAAGTTGGAGTTCTTCCCATATAAGGTTAAATATTTTTCGCCAGTAACTGCCTTAAACTCTGTGTAAAATGCTAGCAAATAAAACTCCTCAATTGACTAGCTCTGTCGGGTCTATATGGCAAATAACCAACAATGCAGAAATAGGAAAATCAAAAGTAAAAACAAAGCACAAGCTAGATATGTCAATTGGTGACACGTGTCCGAGTCTGATGTTAAGATGCAAAAGGTTTCTATAAGAGAAATGCGGGGCAGATACGTCAGATGTTTGGCGTGTGGGTCTATGTGGTGACAAGGCAGAAATGTATAAGAACAAAAATGTAAAGACAAAATACCAGGCTGACATGTCAATTAGTGGCATAATTCTGTTTTGAGTCTTTGGATTACAAAAGATGATTAATGAGGTTCACTTACTATGTTTATTTCTACAAATTACTCTAATATGGGGTATTATTATGGCTGCTTTATATGCTTCAAGTATTTGTAAATATTAGTTTCCAAGTTTCGTCTTCACGTACAAACACATGAAATATCTTACAATTGACCTGCATGAACCTCAAAACATGCTTACATCATTGTTGGAAGATGACATTTTACTCTTTGGCCTGCTCCTTGTTAGTTGTTCTAGCTTCTGAATGGAAAGAAGACTAGAATCTTTGATCTCTATCTAGCTTCTAGTGTAGTATAAAGTATAATTACTAAGTGTGTATTTAATTTGGTCATCATTTTCGATTCTTTGGGTTTAATGTTGTATTTGGACATTTACTACAAGCTGAAGCTTAAATTTTCCTGTAGTGATATATTCATAACATTCTTCAACAAATCATAAAAGCAGATGCGATGGGTCGATGATTGTCTTTTTCTCTTATTTTTCCCTTTAAATCTCTTATATTTACTTCGGCATATGTATTGTCAGGTAGCAAAATTTAAGGATCCCCGTGATGCTTGCGCGGCAATTGTTGCCGAGTCATACCGACTTTGGCTCCAATATGAAACTCGTACCGACGACATCACTGTCATAGTTGTGCATATAAATGGGCTAACTGATGTAAGTGGGTATCTTCTGCAACCCAATTAGTTCCCAAGATTCATTTTTGGTACATTAATTTTTTTTTTTTCTGTTTCATCTATTCGCCAGACTGGGGTAGTTCCACCAACAACTCCAGATATTGCAGTTCGACCTCTACCTCAAGTTGTAGAGGTTACAGGATCTGAATCACCTTCCACCATAAGCTGGAATTCTAAATATCATCGCGTAAGAAATGATCTGTCACGAGCACGTCTTCGCGCCATTGAGTCTTCACTAGAGAACGGGCAAGTTTGGGTTCCTCCATCTCCTTTGCATAGGAAGACGTGGGAAGAAGAAGTACAACTTTGTTTTCACTTGGTTTATGTCATTATTAGTATTTTTTTCCTCCTTTTTTTGGGGGATTATTTGCAATGGTTCAAAATTTTAAAAAGTTGCGTTTAACTTTTAGTTCCTCATTTGTTTTTTGTCTTTTCCATTTTTCTGAATTGATGCTAATTTATGCAGGCACATATTGAACGGGCTTTGAGGGACCATTTTCTTTTCAGAAAACTTACTGATTCCCAATGCCATGTTTTATTGGATTGCATGCAAAGAGTTGAGGTTCAACCGGGAGGTGTTGTAGTCCAACAGGTTTTCTTCATCTTCTTGATATTGCATAGAAGGATCAAAATTTACGTGATGACCTTTTACTTGGACATATGAGGACTTGTGCATCTACCTTTTAATAGTATCAACATCGCAACTAGATATATCCAAACTGAGTTAATCTTATAGATAACAGAGTGTAGAAATATACCCACATGTTATAACTTTTAAGTCTTCGCCTTGAAGAACCTTATACAATGTGCTACTTTATATTTTCTTCTTTTAGATGGTGATGGTGGCCTTTTCAGGTTCAAAGAAATATAAAGCCTTATATTTACCAAAATGTCTTGTTAAAACTTAAAACAGTAAAAAAAGAGAACTATCTTTTGCTACCTATGTTCTCTTCCAGAGTCTCACAAGTCTAATCGGGTACTTCGTTGCAGGGAGGAGAAGGAGATTGCTTTTATATAGTTGGTAGTGGTGAATTTGAGGTCTTAGCTACTCAGGTACTCTTTCGATGTATATCATTCTGTCAGTTTCATTCTCCATGCAAGTTGTTATAAATGACCTTCCAGAGTAACATCTGTATACTTCTCGTATAGTGTATTCTAGATTCTTTCCCAGTTAGACGGACTCCCCTCTTATTTATTCATCCTTGTAAACTTCCAAATATTCCTCTCATGTCACCCTAACCACTTGGATCAGATTTTCTTGGAATTCTTAGCCCATTTTCTATCTTTCAAATACGGAAATAATCTTACCACTCAGTGAATTTTTTTTTTTTTGTTGTTTTTATGGAAAAGGACAATATTTGCTTTTCTTTCAGGAATTTATTGATGGTATATTCTGTCGTATTATATTATCATGATAATCCCTGCACTGCTTAACCATCACACTTCCCCTTGATTACAATTATTCTGTCTTTAAGCGGCAGTTTGATTTTCTTCTCATTATCTTTTCATTGGAGTGTCAAAGTTCTTGAGTTTGATACTAACCGGCTACGTGAAATAGCAGGAAGAAAAGAATCAGGAGGTGCCTAGGGTTCTTCAACGCTACTCTGCAGAGAAGTTGTCATCCTTTGGGGAGTTAGCACTCATGTGAGATATTCTATCTACTGCTGTTATTTATACTGGAAGTATAATCTGAGTCTTGTTTTTGACTTCTAGACGTGATAATTTTGTAAACTTATCAAGTTTGATACGACTCAAGCGTGCATAAACCTTACTGAATTTCAAACACTTGATAAAGCAATAATTTGAAAATATACAACTGTCTATAGCTGTTCTTGTTATCACTAAAAACAGTAGTTATAACAGTGAAAAACAGCCGCTGCAGCAGTTCTTTTATTATTATCTTACTTGGGGCAAGAGCTATAACTGAAAAAACTGTAGTAATAGGGATTATACAGTAGTTATACCGTGATAGCCCTTTTTAAAACACTGATTAATAGGTACATGTTTCTTAGCAAGGAATATGGTTTGGGTTAACTCTTCACCTCCATTTCATATCCCAGAAAAGCATGTCAAATGCCATTAATTTTGTTCAAAATTTCAGATGAATGGTGTCGGAGTTAGGGTTTTGTAGTTCATCTTATTCCTGTCGCCAGTGATTATTACAGATGTCAGTTTCTTGGTAAAACAGGTACAATAAACCACTTCAGGCTTCTGTCCAGGCTGTGACCTACGGAACTCTCTGGGCCTTGAAACGAGAAGATTTCCGAGGAATTCTAATGTCTGAGTTTTCAAATTTTTCATCATTGAAGTTGCTCAGATCAGTAGAGCTTTTCTCGAGGCTGACAATCTTACAGCTGAGTCACGTTGCAGACTCCCTTTCTGAAGTTTCTTTTTCAAATGGGCAGAAAATAATCGATACGGTGAAAAATTCTTGAACCATAAATAAGAGAATACAAAAAAAAAATCTTCAGCTAGAAGAAATTCTTATTACTCCATAATTTCCTTCAACTAATTAACTTATCTGTGTCAGCAGAATGAGTGTCTTTCCAAGTTGTATATGATCAAGAAGGGTCAAGTGAAGATCACATATCCCAGCGACCTAATAAAAAGTCCAAATTTCACGAGTCTGTTACCTGATATCAGTTCGGAAGACGACACACCAAGTGATACAGAACTCTCTGTGGAGAAGATGGAAGGAAGCTATTTTGGTGAATGGGCACTTCTTGGTGAAAATGTTAGCTCTATAAGTGCCATTGCTATGGGTGATGTCACTTGTGCTGTTATGACGAAACAAACATTTGATTCTGCAATTGGACCTTTGGCAAAACCGGTGAAGGAAGATCGCAAGTATGCTCTATCTTTCCTGTGACTACTAATTTACCTTTTTTACCTTTTTCCAACTTTTGAAAGTTTTTCTATTGCTTGTATATTTCCTCTAGCTCAATTTGATTTTTATCCAATACTTGTGGATCGTAGATCAAAAGATTATTCTTTGAGTTCTTCCAAATCTGCGAAAGATATTGATCCTTCCATTTGGTCTGAGATTCAGCTGTCCGATTTGGTAAGACATTTGATGCCCCCCATCTTATTCGTATTTGGAATGTATTTTTTCAATGCATTATTTGACCATATACGAAGTAAAAGCCGTGCATTTGAGACCATCTAGTGATATGTGTTTTTGCAGGAATGGAGAACGTGCACGTATTCCACAGATTGTAGTGAGATAGGTCTTGTACATTTGAGAGGCTCAGGTTTGTTTTCAATTGATCTTATGGCTTATTCACTTGATAGGTATCACTTACTTGAAGCACTACAAGTTTCTTACTAAGTTGATCTAGTTTCTTTCCTCTCCCCTCACTGTACATCCATTGTACATTTGACATGAGAATTGCTAGTTCACTCATACAATGTAAGAAAAGGGGGCTGATTCATCTCTTTGGTTGACAATAGTCCAATATTTTGAGCGTTTTGTTATCTAGAAGGGGCTATTCTAATTCTACTTGCAAAAAAGTAGATTTGTATTAACAATTTAACAGTCTAACAGAAATTCTCTTGCAAGCTATATAGTTGAGCTGTGGGGTAGCCGGTAGTCGAAGCCGAGACTGGATAACTTGATACATTTTCTGTTATTTTATACATGGAATGTTGGAATGATAGGAATTATATAGTTTATTTTTGCATGCAAGTACTTTTATCTTTACCTATGTATGTGTATATAAAGATACAATTATATTTTTTTGTCTTGCAAAAAGGCTTAGATGAGTAAGTCATGTAGCTTGCTCTGGGCTCGGTCCTGGCCGGCCTGACCCAAGTTCTGAGCCCAACTATTTTTTTTGCGAAGGAGCAGAGTCTCGATAGTGCTTCTAGTATCTCAAGAATGTAATTAGCAATTTAGCATTATCTCACATCTAATAGTACAAAAAGACAATTTTTGTCATTATCTTCTGCAAAAGTAACGTACAGGTGTTTTTTTAGGGTCAGATATGCTCTCAGAAGACATGCTGAGCTTGAAAAGATTTTCAAAGCAGAAGGTCGAACGACTCGGAAAGGAAACACAAGTCTTAAAAGAGAAAGACTTGATGAAGAGTTTAAGCTCTTCAGGCTTCGTACCACAGGTCCTATGCACTTGTGCAGATAAAGCACATGTTGCCATATTGCTTAAAACATGCCTGGCCTGTCCATTGGCTTCAATACTTCACAGCCCCCTTGATGAATCATCTGCTCGGTTCTGTGCTGCATCTGTCGTCCTTGCCTTAGAAGAACTACACAAGGTTTGACATTCATAAGTAGGATTCTTGTGTTTTTCTTGAACTTTTCAACGATGGTGCATTTCTTCTTCTTGCTATTTTTAATGTGTTCATACTTTTTATCATTTACTTCTTTTCTGTTTGAATTTCAGATTTCCATTCTCTACAGAGGTGTGTCCCCGGAAGTTCTCATGTTTGACCAAACAGGTCATCTACAGGTTGATCTTGATATTTTTTTTTATTAACCTATATTGGCTTACGTTTTTTATAGGTTTTGATTTGGTAGTAATCAATTAACTTGGTAGATTCTCATCTTTCTCAAAATTCTGATCCTTCTTACTTGTCCCTTAAATAAGCCAAATGCCGACATGGTCATATATTCTGTTGTCGCAGGGATTAGTCAATGGTCTTTCATTTTCTTAGTTTCCATTTCTTGCGTTGGATTAACCATTCTTACATTAGAAAATGATATTAGCCTCGAGTTACATTTTATAGTAATTATAACACAATTGTTTATAAGCATACTCAAGTCGTATGTGCAAAATGTTATATTAGCCCAGGGCTGATGACTAGGAGTATTCTGCACAAATATCCGAGTATCTGACATGATAAAAATATCTAAAATGAGTATCCATGGTAAATTGGATATTATCGTTGTTTACTACTTTTTTTGAAGTAAACTCACTTTCAAGAAATTATATTTTCTTTACTTGTATTTTATAGGTAGTGGATTTCCGATTTGGGAAAAAGTTAACAAGTGAGAGAACATTCACGATATGTGGGTTGACAGATTCTTTAGCTCCTGAGATAATTCAGGGGAAAGGCCACAGTCTCGCTGCTGACTGGTAAACGTCTTTTACTGTTTACATTTTACGGTAAACTTGATAGACTGCATTCATGATTATCTGTTACTGCATTTGGGCATCGTCAGCTAAGATATACAAGAAATGAAATTTACAGGTGGGCTTTGGGAGTCTTGATCTATTTCATGCTACAAGCTGAAATGCCATTTGGATCGTGGAGAGAGAGTGAACTCGATACTTTCGCAATGATTGCAAAGGGACATTTCACTCTTCCACAGTCCATTAGCTCTGAAGCTAAGGATCTCATTTCTCAGGTTTTGTTTATCTACTTCCATCTTTTTTCCATTGTCCTAGCTATTTGAAGAAGTCTTGTAGTTATTAGTTATGGAGGATGGGAATCGATCACCTAGCTCTTTCTCAAGGCTTTTGACATTAAATTTCCCATTTGACTAAGGTGGTGTTTGTGTTTTCTTTCTCATTGTTAAAATATGAATCGCCTGAATGAAATAAACTCAATATTAACACTTGGTTGCCCAAGTGATTCAAAGTGTTGACACAAACTCCAAAAACCTGGAGGTCCTAGGTTCGATTCCCATGGGAGGTGGAATCCGTGGTTATTGAACTTGGGGTATTAAAAGTATAAATGATGTAATAAGTATGTTGGGCTTTAGGCCTCTTTCATGTTGTTGGGCTTTAGGCCTCTTTCATTATCAGTTTAACTTAGGCGGTTATCGTTCTTATCACATATTCATGATGTATCAATGTCTTGTAACGACTAACGTAGATCGTAGTCGATTTCTCAAAAAAAAAAAATGAGAAGCCACTAAGACAAATCAGAAAAAGGTCTGAAATTTGTCTCGAGTCTGAATTCAGATCTGACTTAGAGTAAAACCAAACACTGCCTAAGGTTGAGGTTGGAGTTAACTATTATTTTACAAAACCGAATCTAAATTCCTCGACACCACAACTTTAACTTAGTTTTAGGCTTTTAGCAAAATCAGACTGAAAAGTCGAAAACACATTGCACACCACGATTTCATTGCTCTTATTTTCATTCATGATTTTGACCAGTTACTTCAAGTTGACGAAAACACAAGACTGGGAAGCCAGGGTTCCGATTCAGTGAAATGTCATCCGTGGTTTAATGGTGTCGACTGGAAAGGAATTTCAACTTGTACCTATCCTGCACCTCACGAGATTACATCTCGTATATCTCTATACATGGAACGTCGTTTAGATGACTTCTCCAATCCCACATTTTCCCCTCCCCGGGACGTGGAAGAAGTTAACAATTCGGATTTGTTTGAAGACTGGTAAAACTTTCAGATGATTATAGAAATGGATTCTTTTCTGAAATTCATTTTGGTTCGCTCGATTATTGATTTTCAGTTTTAGAACTATTCGATTTTCGCTGTTTTTTTTGTATATATGTACAAGTATATCAAGAATCCGTTATTTTGTTATGTCCAGTTGAGATTTTTCTTTTTGTACTTGAAACTTCATGATGCAATGGTCTGTAATTCATTAGTGATATCTCCACAACTCATGTTTTTGAGAGATTGAAGAGTTTTTTTTTCTTTCTGAAGACAAGAACATGGAATGAAGATTCTACTTAATTGTATCTAATAGCTATTTATGGTTTCTATTTGTGGTTGTCAATACCATAATTGTACTATAGTGTTGGTGTTTTTTTTTTCTCATAGTCTGTTTTTGAATCAAAAGGCCTCAAAATCAAGAATTTAGATGTTTTAGATATAAAAATTAAGAGTTTGAAATCTAACTCAAAGAATTTCAGATCTCGAAAAAACAGTCTATTGGTTTGTATTTCATTTAGGACATTTCGAAAAAAAATACAATGGTTTGTATTTCATTAGTAATTGTTGGCAATAATGAACCATTTCTTTGGTTGAATTAAAATTAGGAGAGACACATCTCTAGGATTATGTCTCTCTCTATAGTCATAATCATAATCATCTCTACAAATATAATTCAGATTTCATTTTAGAAATATAGAAAAATCGAATTCAAAAAAAAAAATATATAGAAAAATCAATTAGTTTTCATTTAGAGTTTCTATTAGAAGTCCAAGTGACCAAGAGAGTTCAGATTTTTCTACATATTTTATGCGAAGTTTCTTGAATAACGAAGTGCTGCGCTTCAAGAAGGTAAGACTGTTTTATCCTGAGAGACGGTTCGTATATAAAACGCGGCTTAACTCCATTGCGGGACGAATAACGTCTTAAGAAGAGAGTATCCAATACTCGACTCGATCATAAAATTATACCTTATATTATTATTATTATTATTATTATTATTATTATTTTTTCGTCTATATAATTTGTCGAACGAAGTCACCGTCGAATTGTGTATTCGAGAAGGACAGGTAATCAAGTGTGTCCAACAATCTTAAGACTTTATTTCTTAGAATTAGATACTACAATGATGCACGAGATAATTTAATGATACTGTTATTGGCAGAGTAAACTAGGACATGAAACTATGGTTAGATGTTGGCACTTTGTTGTCCGTTCTTGGTTAGAGTATGCATATAATTTATTAATCACTGACTTGACTAAAACCAAGACCCCTGTTGTTACTGGACGATTGTATTGATACACATTGTGTGATATAAGCACTATTAAACTTCAGTGAGTTTGAGCATGTTATTAATTGATTGTCATTTTAACTAGTGTTCATGTTTTAATTTGTTTATGCCTCTCGTTTCCAAGTAAGTATTAAAGAACAATCTTATAACTTGATTTACTTTAACTTTGCATGAGAGCATTAATCACTCTTCTTCAATTTGGGTTATGCTTTTTTTTTTTGATGAAGGAATTTGGGTTATGTTAATATCATATACAAGATAAAAGAATAATTAATGAATTGTGTACGTCCTCTGTTTCGTTAGGTGTCATTTTAACACTTTATTTTAAAGTACCTATGCGTCCAAATGAGTAGTGTACTTTTTTTTCTTTGTTGAACTCGATGAGTAGTGTACTTGTTGGTAAAATAAGTTCGACTTACTTCGTTGATGCCCAATGATTAGTTTATTCAAAGTTATTTTCCAAAATAACACCTAAATTTCTGACCAGCTTCCTGCGTAGTCCCTACTTTATCGAAAATACCCAGATGACTCTTTTTTCCGGTACCGTTATATGTCTGTTAACTAGTCATCACATCTCTCTCCTCCATCTCACATCTCTCTGCCACCTCATCGTCTTCACCAGCGAAGGTCGCCGACCGGCCAATTTTCTGAGCGACAACCTTCCAACATAAGAAAACAGACTCTCTTCTTTTCTTCTCTTTCCTTTTCTCTCTCTTCCTCTAACATCTTCTTCAGATCTAATAAAATTCTATGAATCTAAGTGGCCGTTTGAGTAAGCTTAAAATCTACAAAAAGCTAGCTTTTAGCTATTTTATAAGTTGTTATAGTCTAGGTAACATTTGGTAAAAAAAAGCACTTTTCAAAAAGTTATAAAACCGCTTATTCTCTAAAAACGCGAAAGCGGCAAAACGGAGCTTCCGCTTATAACTTTCTCGGGAAGCTATCAATTCACGGTGATTTCCTCTCCTCTCATTTAATAGGGGTCCCATCATCCCTATAATAATAAATTAAACATTCAACAGTCAAATCTTCTTCCCCCCTACACTAATTCTTTATTGTTGTTTAAATAACTTCCTTTCTGTCTCTAGGCTATCTTTTTTGTATCTCTCTAACTATATCATTTTCTATTTATAATTTCCTAACATACTCCATTATAAATGATATTTATTGTAAAATATATATGCAGATTGTGGAACAACATGAACAACATTATAGATAGTCTAATTAAGTTATCTAATTAAGTTGCCGAAAGAAGAGCATCGTTCCTCTAGTTATGTTACTAACTTGTAGTCTACATATTTAATTTTTGATGTTTCATTTAAATATTACGGTCATTTCATCGATTAGATTATATAATAATGTGTTAAATTTAATAATATAAGGAAGGCTAAATTTAAGATAAATTTGATTTATACAAAGGAGTGGGGCGTATTAAAATAAAGATAATAATTTGATCGTACAGTAAAATAAAATAAATAGTTTTGTCGGTTAGTTATTATCAAAATAGTTAAACATGCAATTGTCATAGAAATGCACTTTTAACTCATGTGTTTTGGATTATATAAGTTTGTGTTTTTTATTGGTTATTTAGATTCATAGAATTTTTTAAATCTGAAGAGAGAGGAAGAAGAGTTATTATTATTTTTTTTTATGTTTGAAGGTCGCCGGCCGGAAAATTGGTCGGCCGGCGATCTTCGCCGGTGAAAACGACGAGGTGGCGAGAGGATGAGGCAGCAGAGAGAGGTGATGAGATGGAGGAGAGAGATGTGATGACTAGTTAACGGACATATGATTGTAATGGAAAAGGGGTCCATCTGTATTTTCTATAAAGTAGGGAGCTACGCAGAAAGCTGGGCATAAAATTGAGGGTCATTTGGAAAATAACCCTCTATTCAATTTGGGGTTATGCCAAGTATACTGATGCCTGATGCCTGAAGCGTTGGGTCTTTTTATTCCTTTCGAAATGAGTAAACAATAGCAATGTTTGGGTAACAAGTGATTACCAATGTTACCGTCCAATTAATGATTCAGATTACATTGGGTTCCTTTCTTCATTAGTAGTCTAGAGAAATATCATGTGGATCCAATTTCCATAAACCTTTAGTTGTTACTTTCCTGTTAACTTATCTATCCCATAAGAAAAATGTGGTCATGTACCCGACATCCGAAAGAACTTAGTTTCTGGTTCTTAATTAATTAAGAATGACTTTAAGCTCGTAATTGAATCTGGTAATTTTATTCTTACAAAAAATGGGATGTACGTGGGAAAGGGTATATAAGTGAAGGTATATTCAAAGTGAATGTAATGACTGATATGCCTAAGATTAATAAAATTATTAATTCCGCTTATGTAGTTGATTCTTGTATTAAGTGGCATGAGAGGTTAGGATATGTTAATTACGATTCTGTAAGAAGATTAGTTAACATGGACCTTATACCTAAATTCGATATAAATTCCAACCATAAACAGTGGCGAAGCCAGGATTTTTTCGATGTGGGGGCACATTGAAGTCAATAGAAATAACAATTTTATAAGCTATAAAAAGATGACTTTTAACGATCCATAATAATTTTACTTATTTACATATTTATAGTTGTCTTCGACGAATTTTCATCTTCTGAAATCGTTGCATAATTATTTCATTACTAATAGTATCAAATACATCTTTCTCAATGTATGCAAGTAAATTATCATTCATCCATTCGTCTCCCACTCGATTCCGTAATCGGTTTTTCACAATACTCATACCAGAGAACACTCATTCTACTGTATCAGTTGCAACTGGAAGTGTTAGCTAGTGCCTCTAAAATAACATCAGCATGCTTCTCGCGGAGAATATCACGACGTTTCGGTGATGCTCTAACAATATTAACAACATTAGCAACTAAAGTAAATAAATCGTTAGTTTCGGTATGGTTCTTCGCCACATCAACAACAGTTAACTGAAGCTGATGAGCAATCAGTGAATGAAATATGCACATTTATTTTCTTTTGAAACTTCTGTACTTTTTGTTTGTTATTTGATTGGAATTAGAATGGGTATATAATAGTAGATTGGGAACCTAATTTTTATTAGCATAAAGAACAATCTAGGATTTAAGAAAAATAAAATCAGTTAATTATAAAGAATTATAAAAAATTTCAAAAAAAAATAATGACTTAAGAAAAACGTTCTAATTAATATTTAATGATTAGAGGAGGTAAGTGATGGGTAAAGTTTCAGGTTGGAAACAGTTACACGGTTTTTTTTTTGACATAACAGTTACACGGTTTTTTTTTTTGTTGAAAAGTTACACAGTCAATCTGTGGATGTTTAAGTTTTCAATAAAAATTAATGATGGGTAAAGTTTCAGGTTGGAAAGGGACATCCACTTTAATTAAAGTAAGTAATAGTGGTGGGTCATTGAATATTTTACTCAATAACTAATATAATGGGCTGGTCTTGGCTTAGGTTGTCATAAAATAATTCTGGAGGCACCCTTGTAGCCTTGTTCTATTACTACTACTAGAGGAGTTCACATTTGGGCCGTGGGGGCCTGCGCCCCCACGGGACCCTATGTGGGCCCGCCCCTGACCATAAATTTGAAGTTTGTGTCGAATCTAAACTAAATCGTCTTTCCTTTCAGTTGAAAGAGATACGGAATCATTAGAATTGATACATAAAAACGGTTAAAAAAAGAGGTGGAAAAAAATACTTCATCACGTTTATAGATGATAGTACTAGATATTGTCATATTTACTCGTTCAGAAGTAAAGATAAAGCCGTAGAAAATTTAAAATATATAAGAAAGAAGTTGAGAATCAACTCGATAAAAAGATCAAAACTTTGCAAAGTGGTAGAGGTGGTGAATATGAATCACCATTTGCTGATATTTGTGCTGAAAATGGTATTATACATCAAACAACGGCTCCGTATTCGCCTCAGTAAAGTGGAGTCGCTGAAAAAAAAGAACCAAACTTTAAAAGAAATGATGAATGCATTACTTATAAGTTCTGGATTATCCCAGAATTTGTGGGGTGAAGCATTGCTTTTAGCAAATTATATTTTGAATAAATTGCCTCATAAGAAAAATAAATAAAAACTCCTTATGAGTTATGGAAAGGAAAAAATGCCTTCTTATAAATATCTCAAAGTGCGGGAGTGTTTAACAAAAGTGGCGATTCCTACACCTAAGAAGGTTAAAATTAATTTCAACAAAAAAAAGAAAAAAAAGGTTAAAATTAGACCAAAAAATTATAGATTGTATTTTTCATAGGATATGCACATAATATTAGTGCATACCAGTTTCTCGTACATAAATCTGAAATTCAAAAGTTACATGTTAATACGGTAATCAAGTCAAGAAATGTTACATTTTTTGAAAACATATTTCCATTTTTTTTTTTTTTTTTGAATAGAAAACTTCATTAATTGCCAAAAGGCTACTGAGCTTACAATGAAGGGTCCGTGGGGTATATATACCAAAATAATGTTCAAAAAAGGTTTAAGGTCCAATCTTGTCAAAAAATGGATTTTTAGTCCTTTTGCTCTTGGGTCTAAAAACCCATACTATCTATAAAACAATCCCATTCGTGTCCCAAACCATTTTCACGGGATTTTAAATTGTGTGGTCGGACCGAAAATTCTAACAACTTAATTAACCGTGAATTTGGGATAAATTATAAGAAACAAAATCGAAACTTTCCCAAAACGAAACGTTTCCAAAAATCCTAACCTAAATCTTCGAAACGCCATTACCAGAAACTAATCAAACGCTGAAAAGAAGGAAATCAAATTTGGGAGTGATTTGGGGAATTTATTAGCAAAAAACGGATAGAAACAAATCATAATTTCTCTCTCCTCTAAACAGATTTGTAAATTAAATTTATTTTCTCTCTCTAAACTTTCAGATTTGGAAAGAGTATATTTTCTGAGATCAATTTAGCGTGATTTGGGGGTTAATATACAAAACGTATATATCACTTTCTCTCACTTAATTTTCAGATTTGGAAATAGTATATTTTTCTGGGAACATTACAACAACATTTGTTTTTGTTTTTACTAATACATAAATACACATCGAATACAAATTATGAAACAAATACGTAAATTATTTGTTATTTATGACGAGGAAACCAACATTTGTCATGTATACAACGTAATTTATCAACTGTACGTGTGTCATGTTCAATAAATTACACATATTTTCTTTTACATTACACGTCGTTTACGTTCTGTTACAAAAAAATCGTTTACACTATATTGTCGTAGAGCATATGTAGTCTTGAGCAGGACAAACAACATTTACACTATATTGTCGAAGAGCATATCCAAATGCTTTTGCACCACCAAGAAACAAATGACCAACTTCAGTAGGAAATTCCATAAGTAACAGCAAAACTACAATAAGAAAACATATACATTTGTCAACAAAACATATAATTTACTAGAAACGACATGTATAATGGAATAAATTATGCATACTGTTTGTTAAACTTCATAATGTGTTAGGAGAGAAACATAACTTTAGTTTGAATCCTAAGGTCACTGTTATGTGAAAAAATATGTATAATGTGCAATCAATTACATATAATTTTTGGAACATTTATTGTACTATAAACAACTGTTTTGGGGAAAAAGTACGTGTAATGTTGAATAAATTATATATAATTTATGCAGATTTATAAGATGTTTTTGATATTATTTATAAAATATGTATAATTTGTAACAAAATACATATATTTTACATTCTGTTATAAAAACATCGTACAAAAGATGTTTGCGTTATGTATGTGTTATGTTTAGTAAACATTATGTAATGTCGTGTAAATTATATATCGTTTACATTCTGTTACAACCAAATCGTACTAGATCTTTCCTGGATAAAAAATGTTATGTAATTTATTGTAAACGATCCGTAATTTATTTTAAATTATATATCGTTTGCATTCAGTTATAACAAATCGTTCGATATCTTCACTGCATCAAAAATTGTACGGAAACCTTGATGAAGATTTGAAAAAATGGTCTAAAAATCAAAATCTGTAACCTAAAACTACTAAAAAGTAACAAAATACATAGAGACAAACACTTTTTAATCGAATAAAATGAATTGTAAAGACGGATTTAACATTAACATCATAAAATCGGTTATGAATTTTAGAGAGAGAAAATACTAAATAATGATAAAGATTTGATTAGATGATATAGAGAGAAATTTGATTATAATGAAATTCATGAACAAAGTTAAATATGAAGATGAAAAACATTAAACAGAAAAGAAGAAACTAAAACCTTTAACATTACCTGAAAAGCAATATTAAATCTGATTTAGAATCTGTTTCAATGGAATGAAAAATGACTTTTGTAATGTGTTTTACCTGATAAACGATGAAGAAGATGATTTCAGTTGGTCTAATGAAGAAGAAACAAGATTTCTGAGATTAATGGATGATTATCAAACAGTTACTTTGTTTAGAGAGAGAGAGAAAATAAGCAAGTTTCGGTTACTAAAGATAATGAAGATCACGGTTACTTTGTTTAGAAACGTAATTGGAGAGAGAAAGGTGAGAGATAAAAATGAAAAAAGATATTTTGAATTTTAGAATGTATATCAGATTTTATATATAAAGAAGGTTAGTATAGGTATTATAAATTAATATGTATTATAGAGATTTGCGTTTTCTCTCTAGATGACACCAAATGGACTAGATATCCATTTGTATTATTTTTTTTGGTTTTGAAACCCTTTATAGGATTAGAGAGGACTAAATGTCTTATTAGGGCCCATTTTTTGGGCTATAAACCCAAAAATTCTACAATGAAGTTAACAACAGACAAGAAGCAATTACAGGAGGTAAAAGCAACTATAAAGAAACTTGAGGGTGTAACACTAATTGAGCTTGGTTGATATAGAGAATGTGAGAGTTCTTAAAGACAAAAATTTGAAAATATTAGTAACGATGAAAATACAAAGAAGGATGATATAGAGAATGTGGTTTAAGAACCACAAACAGGAGAAAATAAAGAGGAACCTCGAAGAGACAAGAGACAAAAATTGCCAAAACATACGGTCCTGATTTACTCACATTTTTAGAATAAGAACCGCAAACATACAAAGAAGCAATGTCTTCTCCTGAATCTCAATTTTGAAAAGAGGTTGTAAATAGTGAAATTGAGTCTATTCTTCAGACCCATACATGGGAGTTAGTAGATCTTCCACCGGGATGTAAACCATTGGGTTATAAATGGATTTGTAGGAGAAAATTGAAAACAGATGGTTCTATAGACAAGTACAAAGCAAGACTTGTCGCGAAAGGATTTAAACAAAAAGAAGGACTAACTATTTTGATACGTATTCTCATGTTACGAGAATCACATCAATTCGGGTGTTAATTGCTATAACAGGCCTATATAATTTAGAGATACATCAAATGGATGTTAAAACAACTTTCTTGAATGGTGAATTAGAAGAAGAAATTTATATGGAACAACCAAAAGGGTTTATAGTACCCGGTCAAGAAAATAAAGTTTGTAAATTAGTAAGGTCATTTGTATGGGGCTAAAACAAGCACCAAAACAGTGCCATGTTGTCAAATGATTTTAAATTAATGAGTGTGACAAATGTGTCTACACTAAATCTACTATCAACGGAGTTATAACTTTATGTTTGTATATAGATGACATGTTAATAATGGGTAAGAATTTAGATATGATTAAATCTACGAAGAAAATGCTATCAAAAGTATTTGATATGAAAGATTTAGGCCAAGGAGACTTAATTCTTGGAACCAAGATTTGTAGAACTTCTAATGAAATAGTTTTATTTCAATCACATTATATTAAGAAAGTTTTAGAGAAGTTCAACAAAAATGATGATCAAGTTGTGAAAACTCCAGTAGACCTTAATCTACATCTAGTTAAAAATACGGGTCATAGTACTGACCAATTAGAATACTCTCATATAATAGGTAGTCTGATGTACCTAATGAATTGTGCACGACCTGATATTGCATACTCAGTAAGTAAATTGAGTGAGTTTATGAGTAATCCAAATATAAACCATTAGAGTGCTTTAATAAGAGTCCTTAGATATTTAAGATATACTAAAGAGTATGGGTTACATTTTATTAAAGAGGAATTGGGCAGAAGGTCCAAAATCAACCCAACAATATGTATCAGGCCCACTGTAGATAAAGAAAGAGGAGCAGGTCCAACATGTCAGGCTGGGGGGTGGAATTTCCGAAACACCCTTCTTCTTTTCGAAATTTACGAAACGGTCATCGAAAAATTCTCGGGAAACTCGAATATTTTTGAAAATAATCTGACACGCCTCCCATCAGACTGTATACTTTCCATAAATTTACAAAATTGCCACCGAAAAATTCCTGGTAAATGCGAAATTTTTTGAAAAATAGTCTGACGCACCTGACATCAAACCTTGTATTTTTTCATGAATTTACAGAATTGCCATTAAAAAATTTACTAACTTGCCATTTTCGTTTTTTTTCCAGATTTATTTCTTATTTCTTTTTTATTTTCTCTCACACATATTTCTCTCTCTAATCTTTTTAAATTTCTCTCTCCAATCTCAACAAATTTCGTTCTTTTTTCCAGATTTATTTCTTATCTCTTTCCAATCTCAACAAATTTTTTCATTTTTGATAGTTTTTCATTGATTTGTATAAGGAAATTTTCTTGTGTACCGGGAATTATTTAGTGTACTGGCCATTTTTTGGATATGTACTACACATTTTTGTACTGGGAATTTTCTTGTGTATTGGGAATTGTTCTATGTGCTGACCATTTGGTTATGTACTAGACATTTTTGTTCTGGGAATTTTCTTGTTTATAGGGAATTGTTCAGTGTACAAGCCATTTAGTTATGTACTAGACATTTTTGTAGTGGGAATTTTCTTGTGTACCGGGAATTGTTCTGTGTACTCGCCATTTGTTTATGTACTAAACATATTTGTACTGGAAATTTTCTTCTGCAACGGGAATTGTTCTGTGTACTGGCCATTTGGTTCAGTACTGGACACTTTTGAACTGGGAATTTTCTTCTGTACCGGGAATGGTTCTGTGCACTGGCCATTTGGTTATGTACTTTGATGTTAGGGATGAAGAAGATAAAATGTGAAACAAATAAGAATGATGAAGAAGAAAATTAAGAACATAAAACTTTTAGAGAGAGAAAGACAGAAAACTTTGATGTTTCTAGAGATTGAAAGAGATGAAGAAGATAAAATGTGAAACAAAATAAGAATGATGAACATCCAAAAATAAGAACATAAAACTTTTAGAGAGAGAAAGAACAGAAAATTTAAGTTTTTAGAGATTGAAAGAGATGAAGAAGATAAAATGTGAAACAAAATAAGAATGATGAAGAAGATTTTTGGATGTATAAATAAGAAGAAATAAGGAGTTGAAACAAAATATAATGGGCGGGATCCACAAAAATTGGTTGAAATTTCGTCAAAAAATAGCGCCATTTTTGAATTTTCAAAAAATCTGAATGTTTCTCTGACATTACGTCATGTACGGCGAATTAATTGCTTCGCTGTCGTCCGTCAGATTGTCAGAAAAAACACGAAAATTTCTCGTGCAGGGGTAAAAGAGGGATAAATAAAACAAAAACTAGAAAAGTGTGAGTTGTCCTGACAATTTGGACTGGAAACACATTTATGTCCGAGTTTGGATTGAACGCGCGTTGAACCCCCAAAATTTAGACCTAACGCTCATTTTTCCTTTATTAAATACCCTACAGTTCTTAAAGGGTATACTGACGCAAATTGGATCTCAGATACAGACGATTCTAAATCCACAAGCAGATATGTTTTTACTATGGGTGATGCATCAGTTTCGAAGTCCTTGAAACAAACTTTCATAGCACGATCAACCATGGAGTCAGAGTTTATTGCTTTAGACAAAGCTGGAGAAGAAGTCGAATGGCTTTGTAATTTTCTAGAGGATATTTCAATTTGGCAAGGCACATAATAAAATGTATAACTGAAAATCTCGATACATACGTCGAAGACACAAAAACGTTAAACATTTGTTCTCAAGTGGAATTATTACAATTGATTATATTAAATCAAAGGATAACCTAGCAGATCCGTTTACAAAGGGGTTATTGAAAGAGCAAATGTAGAAGTTATCAAGGGGAATGGGCTTAAAGCCTAAAGTAAATGAGTAGATCGTAAGATCTAGATTTATCCTAAGTATAACAGTGTTGCCTGTCAGGTGATATGATAAACGATGCTTTTAATGATGCCTATAGTTTTGTGTAGACAAGTGGAGTACGTCAGGGTACTCTTCATAGGACATCACCTGTATGAGTGTAGAAGTTGTGTGTTGGCTATTGTATCGACTTAATGCAAAAATTGAATAGTTCAAGACATCATGTTCAGTAATCAATTAGTAAGCCACCGTCATACACCAAGTTTCAAAGCCAAAAACCACCTTTCCTGATGCAACGACTTCCATATGAACTCTCTTAGTCTGTATGCATTGTCCATTTGCATAGTCTTCATAGGCAATTAATTTTAATTCATGTGGGGGATTGTTGGCAATAATGAACCATTGTTTTGGTTGAATTAAAATTAGGAGAGACATAGGAGAGACACATCTCTAGGATTATGTCTCTCCATATAGTCATAATCTATATCTATATAACAAAATAGGTGGATGGGTGCTGACTAGGACAAATCCCTGGATAAATCCAGCCGTCCGTCCCACATCAGCACTGGTCTATACCGTTAGATTGAGCACTCGGGGTGCCTCTAGCCAAAATTACTCTTTTGTCTCCCTTCTCCACGCTCACTTCGCCGGACATATCTTCTCACTTCAGCGGATAGGAGGACACATCTCTTCACCGACGTCTTCTTCCTATCTCTCTCTCTAAAAACCATCTCTCTCAAATTTCAGTTTCCCTACTCTTTAGTTCAGTTTTTATTTCTCCCTCTCTCTATCATCTCTCTTGGTAACACCAAATATCTATTTCTCTCAAAATCAATCTACTATCTTAGTATCTCTTTCTTTCTCCCTTTTACCAATAGTGAAGCTACTGTGTTTGAGGCGTTTGATGAAATATCTCTGAGGTTAGTCATTTTATCCATCGATTGATTTTCAAACATTCACTTTTGCACTTTGTTTAGTTTCCAATTTTATAGTTTCCATTTTGTAGTTTCAATTTCTGCAAATAAGGTGTTCATTGAAATGTCTGTGAGGGGCATTTTGTTTTGTTAGTTTCAGCCTAATTTTGTTTAATTTCTCACAGGTAAATATGTCTCTTTCTTTTCTACTTCTTCTTCCAGGTACATCTGTGTAACTATCTATTTTTCCTTTTCTTACTTCTATTAACTTCTGTTTTCCCAAAATCAATTGTAGAAAATAAAGTGTTCATTGAAATGTCTGTGAGGGTCATATGGATTGAGCACTCGGGGTTCCATAATCAATTTAGTTTTGTTGTTCAAGGTGTTAATTATTGTTTGGTTGTATGTGGATTTGAAATGTAACTAACTTTTTTTGTTTTCCAAAGGTTTATTCTCACCCTCATTCTTATCATCTTCTGTTAGTTTCTCTCCCCCTCCATTAAAGGTTTTAAATTTTCAGAACTTTATTTTCAACTTGCGATTAACCTTCTTTTATTGGCTGCAGGTATATCATCATTCGGCTTACTTTTAGTCTCACCAGTTAGGTTGTCATATCGAAGGTACATTCATTTTTTCTTTTCTTTAATTGTCTACCTTTCAATGTTTATGACTTACGGAGTTTCCCTCCAATTTTATTGTTAAATAGTTTAAGTACTTTAAATTAATCTTTGCTTAGAAAGTTTCATCCTGTTTTTTCTCTTGCTTAGAAAGTGTTTGATTAAATGTCAATGTGAAACTGAATTGGTTTGTCTTGCCTTAGAAAGTGTAATTTAGATCAATTTCGAATTTTCCTTCTTTTGGGTGTGAGTTGTTCACGATTTAGAAATCTGAACTGGAGTCATACTTTGTTTTTGATTAATGATTATTAGTTCAGGCTGGAATTGCCTGGAAATGATAATAGAGATGCGCTGGACATGTCAAAGGGCTTCATTCTTATGTGTGTCTTCTAGACGAGCGAAGGTAACATTTATAGTCCCCATTATCTGTATTATACCATACTATTTTTTCCCGTCTTCTATGCGCTTCAATTTAGATGTGTTCGGGGAGTAATGATATTTAACAGTGGATAAGATATATTTACCATGCAGTGTCCGTTTACTTATTTCCGGTTACTTATTTCTTGTAAATTATTCTATACAAAATGCCCTATTTTAATTGAATTTTATATTATACTAAGAGAATAGTTAGAAGAGATTCAATTTCATGGTTATGGCTATTGCAAGTTTGACAGGAGCAAATATATTTCTCCGTCTGGGCTATCTGCAAATTTTTGGTGAGCTTACTATTAATAGTTTGTCTTGGTTCAAATCTTTCAAAATATGTGAAAACTCTATCGCATAAAATTCTCTTATTTGTGGTTTTACTTTGTTCCTTGTTTCAAATTTGAATTTCTTTTTCAGATAAAATATGTCTCGCTTTCAGTTTAAGTTCTTCTGAAATGCTTTATAGATCAGAAGTGGTGAGCAAGATTTGTCATGATAATATAGAATAGTAATTCTTTTCAAAAGGGTTGAAAGCAGTAACAAGGAGCACAATGGAATATGTTTTATAGGTCACAAGTGTTGAGCAAGATTTGTGATGATAATCAAGGATAATTTTTTTGCAAAAGGGCTGAAAGCAGTAACAAATATCACAATGAAAACCGGTCTATGCTTGAATCAATATTTCAGGGAATCCTGTTTTGAATTTTATTATTGTTGTCAATAATTTATTCTGACCCTTTTCACTCTTAGCACTACCATATGGGTTAATCTTTCCATCTCTTGATACTTGATAGGTTATTTGACATTTTGCAGCAATAGCCTTATGACATACCTACTGAAGCCGTCTTATTGGAGTTACTCGAACAAGCTTCCGTTGCAGTTCAGTTTTGTGTAATGTTGCTGCATGTAAATATTTTTTTTTTCTTAAGTTGGAAATGTTTTATATCTTTCTAGCTGCGTACCATGTCTATTGTGCATTTAGGTTTTTTGAGGAGAGAGAACGTCTGGGCTGACGTCACCTTCCTTAGGTTTTTCCTCTCTCCTTTTCGTAAACCCTAGCCGCAACCTCCTTCAAGCACCATTACTCTTCCTTCATCACTAGTCAAGCTTTCACCATTATTATTCAAAGAACAATTAAGAAACCCTTTCCTATTCCCATCGGAGTAATTAACACCAAGATCATCCATCATTAAATCGGGATCTCACACGCCAACAGAACAGTGTGCATTCCCAAGAAGAACAACCAGATTGGTTGGAAGAAGGAATAAGCAGACGCTAATCCACCCAAAGAACGAGAGCCGACGTCATTAAATACATGCATGCAGGCCAAACCTTGAGATAAGTAACCTTTAAACTCACTGCTCATCATTACTATTCCCCTTCTATCTCTCGTTTTTGTTTTATCTAGATGGATTTAGGTAGTAGTCGAGAAGTAATTAGGTTTTCTCGGGCGTAAGGGATGTCAAAGGTCATTTTAGGCTGAGTAGACAGCTCGGGTAGCAGGCCCTCCACCAATCCCCTTGCATGCACGACAATCATGGTATTTTGGATGCCAAGCTCCTCCATTCTTTATAAACATCCGGCCATCTTCCAGTTAACCACCACTCTTCTGTTCTCTGTCCTTAAAGCTCACCCTTCCCTTCTGAACACCTTCGTCTCCTTGCTCTCAACCCTCCATCTTTATCTCTTAACCTTCTCTTTTGATTCGATGGCCACTCACTATGCGACAGCCAACAGAGGAAGACTATCTCTTCGTTACACAAAACCCTCGACAAACCAGGAGCTACAGCCAATCAATCAGGGATTCGTAGCAAGGTGGTGTTGTCCTTATGCGGCTTCGTTAAACCAACTCAAGAGGCTCCTCTACCCGCAATCCAGGTTCTTTAGGGACTGTGACTATTTCGAGGTAGATGGACCCATTAACACTTTCTTAATCAAACCTAAGAGTCTGTTTATTCTCAATGCATTGAATTTTGGACGACCCTGGATTATGAGGGGGATGATGGTGGTGTTAAAACAAGTTGACTTTCCCCTTACAGAGGATGTTCATGACTTGTTTTATGAACCTATGTGGTGCACTCTTTATCGCCTCCCTCTTGCTATCCAAAACAGGGTGGACTTGGAAATCATCTTTGAACGGATGGGAAAAATAATCCAGATAAAGCCAAGGAATTTAGGGTTTGTCAATAACCAAATCATTCGGGTGCACTTCCTCTATGATGTGAGGACTCCACTTCTTGCTGTTTTCAATCCCATCTTTGTGGACAGAGAGATGGAGATTAAGTTAAGTTACCAGAAGTTCCCGGGAGCAATATGTCAACAATGTAGGATAGTAGAACATCCTCTCACTCGATGTCCCTCTATCAATCCTGAATCTTCTGATGAGGAAGAATCCAACCAAGACCCCATGGATACCGCCATTGTATTGTCCCCAGACTACACTCCTACTGCCCCTGAGCCAGTGGCACCTCCACCTTCCCCAGTCCACCATCCTATACCACCACATCAGCTCTTCTCACCTACTGGTAAGCGTACTCGAGCTAGCTCGAGTCACCATTCTATCTCATCTGACCCATCAGAAGATTCGGTGGAAGATCAAAGAATGTTGGAAGAATCATTGTTCTTAAACAGGAGCCTGGACATCATGACCAACAGGGAGGAGGCAGAGGACTACCATCTACCCGAGTAGTCTACTTCTTTAGTCTGTATTTCGAGTCTGCTGTAGTGGGTTCGAGTCTTTAGTTCTTTTAGTTTGGCTGTGTCGTGTTTGGTTGGTGGGTCTAGCTGTTGGGGTCTTTTGTTTCTAGTGCTGGCTTTTGTGTTTCGGTTGGTACACTTGCAAGAAAAATTAGCTCCTTTCACAGTAAGGATTGGAGGGTAATCGGAGACCTTACCTAGCTCAATGGTATAGACATTGAGACAAGGTCTTCCTTTTGGTTTTCTTGCCAGAGTACCATCTGAGCCCAGTGGTATGTTTAGTGTCTTTCTTGTTTTTTCTGTCTTTTTGTTGGCTTGAATAGCTAGTTAATGCTTGTTTAGTGTCATTTCTCTGCTTTGTAGCTTGCTTTGGTTTTCTTCTCTTATTTTGTGTTCAGGGGTGCCCTTAGATTTAGAGACCCTGAGTATATAGGTGTGCCCTTAGATTTAGAGACCCTGAGTATATAGGAGTGCCCTTAGTTTTTGAGACCCAAAGCATATAGGAGGGCCCTTAGTCAGTGGGGTTGTCGTGGTGCTCACAGACGCGACCGGTGATTGGGGGGTCTTGTTGTGAGTTATAGGCACTCCATTTATACCGTCCTTAGATGGATAAGCCTAAGACTGGATGGACCACCCTAGCCTGGAACGTTAGAGGTTGCGGCAATTATCTTAACCGAAAACATCTGTGGACCCTGATTAGAGAACATAAGCCGGAGGTTATATTTCTCTCTGAAACTAAATGCATGAACACTAATATTAACAAACTTCTGAATTTGGGTATGGACTACACACATTACACAGTGGAGCCCAATAATAAGGCGGGGGGGCTAGGCCTTTTCTGGACTAAGAATATAGATATGGAAATAGTGCACGCTGATAGAAATATAATTCAGGCCCGAGCCTCTTTCATGCCCGATAACTCTAGCTTTACTTTATCTTGTTTCTACGGGAACCCCTACAAACATAATCGCATGGACCCATGGCAGACTTTGGTTCGTTTAGCGCCAAATAATAACTTACCATGGGTCATAATAGGGGATTTGAACACTATTCTTCACCCAGATGAGAAAATGGGAGGTAGTCGAAACTTCCCGGCCCATGTTCGAAGTATAAATAGCATGATAAATAATTTAGGGGTCCGGGATGTGGGTTTCAATGGTTACCCTTACACTTGGTCGAATAGGCAATTCTCGGGAAACCTGATCCAAGAGCGACTGGATCGGGAGCTCACAAATGACCAATGGTTAATAGAATTCCCCGGAACTAATCTCATCCATCTCCCAGGGGTAGGATCTGACCACAACCCCATTCTGCTGACAACTAATCCCAAGCCTAGACTAGGTCCCAAACCGTTTAAGTTTATTCGTACCTGGATGTCTCATCCAGAGTATAGCAATTTCATTCATGAGAAATTGAATTTTAATCCCCCTCATATTCAGCTGTCGCTTAACCAGTTGGCGGGGCATCTTTCGAGGTGGAACAAAGACGTTTTTGGGCATATTGATAACAAGATCAAGAGTCTGACTAATCAACTTCAGAGGATCAGAGACCAAGACTCTTTCCATAGACTCTCTAAAGAACTGGAAGAAGCTTATAATCAACAAGAAAGTCTGTGGCGCGAAAAATCGAGAATCGCCAACGTTCAACTAGGAGATAGAAATACTAAGTATTTTCATTCAAAAGCGATTCATAGAGGTAGGAAAAATCAAATCATGACTATTAAAAAGGAAGACAACTCTTGGACCAATGAGCATAGCGAAATAGCGAGAATCTTTCAAACTAATCTTAAGAATATATCTACCACTAATGGGCATGCTGTGGAGAACAACATCCTGAACATTTTCTCTATCCAAACCACTGAAGCTCAAAATATGATGATAACAGCGACGCCAAACAAAGAGGAAATCAAAAATGCAGTGTTCTCTCTTAAACCAGATGCGGCTCCAGGACCCGACGGTTATCCCCCTTACTTCTATCAAGCCAATTGGGATACAGTCAATAGGGATATAGAAATTGTAGTCAAGAATTTCTTGCAGTATAATTTCCTCCCAGAGATGGCCAATCACACCCACATTTGTCTTATCCCCAAAACTAAGACTCCGCAGTACACCTCAGATTACAGACCGATCAGCTTGCTTAACACCACTTACAAAATTATTGCAAAAGTCCTAGCCAACCGGCTCAAAAGCACTCTGCCTACCCTGATCTCCCCTTTTCAAGCGACTTATGTTCCGGGAAGACAAATTACGGATAATATCATCATCAGCCAGGAGCTAGCGCACTCTTTTAAAAAGACGCGAGGATTCAAAAGCTACTTTGGCTCAAACTGGACATGTCAAAAGCCTTTGATCGGGTAGAATGGTCCTATCTCGAACTTATCATAACAAGGCTGGGATTTGCGGAGAAATGGATTAATATGATTCACTCTTGCATTGCCACCTCCTCGATGGCAGTCCTTATTAATGGGAGACCGGGCCCTTCTTTCAATGTCTCTCGAGGCATTAGACAAGGGGATCCCCTATCCCCCTTCCTTTTTACTCTGGCGATGGAAGGGTTGAGCAGACTACTTGAGAATTCTAGTAATCTCCCTGAATTCATTGGCTTCCCTATTCCCAACTCCAATCTTTCCATTAGACATTTGTTGTTTGCGGATGATTATATTATTTTTGGCAGAAATTCTCTCGACAACATCAACAACTTAATGAACATCCTCGATATCTTTGGAAAGAATTCGGGTCAAGTCATCAATTACTCCAAGTCTACCATCTTTTTCTCTAAAAACACCCACCCCAAGTTCAAACGCTTGATCATTCGCACTCTCAAAGTGCATCAATCCACTAATTTGGACAAGTATTTAGGCACCCATCTATTCATCGGAGCCAATAAAAAACAAATCTTCTCCTCCCTGATTTCTCAAATCCAGAATAAACTTTCTAAGTGGCATACCAATCTTCTATCCCAAGCTGGCCGCTCGATTGTGGTTTCCACCATAGCGGCGGCCGTTCCCCGATACCAAATGCAATGCTTTGCCATTCCAAAGGGTATAAGCAATCGCATTGAGACCTTGCAAAGGTCTTTTTGGTGGGGAAAAGCAAAGTCCATTCATACAATCAAATGGTCCCAAATTTGCAAACCCAGGAAAGAAGGTGGTCTGGGCTTCAGACTCCCTACAATTGATAACCAAGCTTTCCTCAGTAAATTAGTGTGGCGAACACTGAAAAATCCAGAGACTCCTTGGGCTAGGCTTCTAAAGTGTAAATACTTTCCTAAACAGCCTCAACCAAAAGCAGCCAATCAAACCCATTCCTTGCTGTGGAAATCTATGATTAAACAGTATGATCAGGTGTCAAAGTTAATTTTCTGGGAGGTCCATAAAGGTACTAAGGTGAATATTTGGAATGACTTCTGGATTCCAAACTATCCTCCGCCCATCTCGAATAATCACAATAGCAAGTTGGAGATGGTATCTCAACTGATGGTTAACAACAAGTGGAACAAAAACATTATTATGCAACTATTTGACCCTAATATATGTAATGCTATTCTCAGTATTAACTTACAGGAAACGAACGAGGATACGATGAGATGGACACTGACAAAAGCAGGTAATTTCTCTATACGATCGATGTACCACTTTATACAACAAAACAACCAAACCAACCAAGAAATGGAATTGATCAAATGGAATTTCATTTGGGAACTCAAAACTATCCCCAGAATTAAACTATTCTTATGGAAATGCTGCACAAACAGTTTACCGGTAAGAGATAGAATTGGGAAATATATAGGCAACATCACTAATTGTACCTATTGTGATGAAATAGAAACGATATCTCACATTCTACTTAAGTGTGCATATGCTAGACAAATATGGTTTCATTTTCACGTACACTCAGATAAGATTGACAGCTTAGGTGAATGGATTATTCAATGGAAAGACTTAGAAGAAGAACAAGTAATATTATTTGCAAAAATTATCTATTTTATCTGGAAGGCGAGATGTGAAAAATTTTTTGCAGGAAAGGACCAATCCCCATTGCAAGTTATAGCAGTGATAAAGAACACAATAGCAACAATAAAGAATCAACCAAACACTAAGTGCAAGGCCACAGAACACCTTGAAACAGCGCCGGAGGGAAATTATATGACAGTCAAAGTAGATGCATCGTTCACGACGGCACAGGAACCTGCAGGTTATGGGTGCGTCTTGACCGATGAACACTCCAATTTAGTGATGGCACTAGCGGATCACATTCAAGGACAGAATTCAGAGGAATGCGAATGTCTAGCTATTCTCAAAGCATTACAATGGACGGAACACCTTCAAGTTAAAAGGATCCTCATAGAAAGTGACAACCAAAGCCTAATCAACAACATTAATAGCAAAAAAGCCACGATCCATTGGCAGTCTGAGAGGCATCTACATGAAATTGGTAAGCTCCGAAATAAATTTGACTTCATAGCATTCAGATACATCTCGAGAGACAACAACAAAGAGGCAGACAAGCTCGCAAAATGGGGTAGAGTGAAGATGGAAAGATCCACATGGTCGTCGATTACTTCTCTGGAGGAGGCGCTGTTGTAGTTTCGTTTTCTTTCCTTGTTTTCTCAACAAAAAAAAAATGTCTATTGTGCATTTGTTTCCAGAAGTATCCTGACCGTGACCCAACCCCTTCCTTACTAACAAACGTCACAACCCAAACCTAGGGGCTTTTGTTTTATGTTATTGAAATTATTAATGTAAAAAACTCGTTTGTGAAATTTCTTTTTCTCTACTATATTGTGAAAGGTAGTTCTGGCTCTTGAAAGTTTCCCTCGAGCAAATATGCTTCACTGCCTCGGCTCCGGGAACATTTTTGTTGAGTTTACTGTAACAACTTTTTTAAATTTAAATTTTTGAAAATATGTGAAAACTCAATTGTAGAAAATTCTTTTATTTGTAGTTTCACTTTTTTTGTTGAACTTTGACATATCATTATTTTTAGTTCTTTTCGACTTGCACGACTGCGGTAACATTGACTCGCCAGTTTTAGGCTTCAAGACTTTTCTTTCACATTTATCAGAAGTTCTTACTTTTTCAATATGTCGGTATTTAGTTATTTATTTTAATTTAGTTAGTCATACTGTAATAGTGGTAGCTCACTTTCACTTGTACAACATTCGAAAGGTAAAAAAAAAATGAAAAGCTCAAGGGTGATTGGAAGAGGTTTTTTAGATTTCTCCGCTTCCGACAACATAAGATCTGCCAGATCCCACGGCACCTTCGTCATAGGCTCATAGCCTCTGATACTGTTGGTTCTCTCAATTAATGTCGCAGGTTTCATGCTAATAAAAATATAGTAGGTTGATGACTCTTTTTCCTTTGTAAAATGTTATCCTTTTTCATTTCTCACATTTCCTCTGAAGGACATCTTTTACATGATTGTTGTTGCTTTGTTGCGCAATGAAATAATTCACGAAAGTGTTCACCACGTGAGATTGCAAGTCTGTTGGATATCTAATGTGGTCATCTTTTTTTTTGCAACTGGCACTTGGATTGTAAATTTCTAACTCTTTCATGGTTCAAATTTGTCAATGCTATGATCATTGAAATTTATTACTTATAGTTCTTTGAACTTTTGTTTCAATAATAAATGATTTAATTATTGTGGGTGTTAGACAAGGAATCGAAGGACTTATTACTTACAACATCATATTCAAAATAATAATATGATTGGTGCTAACAAGTCTTATCCAACATTTGAAGGACCATGTCTTTGCTAATGTGATTTAATCCCTACTTCACCAATATATGTAGTGGCACTAGGAGATTAAATTCACTAGGAAAAACAGCTGATACCCTTTCCATGCTAAAGTTAGACAATTTGATTTTCCATACTTGGATTGTTGAATTTTTGGTAGAACTAAAAACTATACGAATGGAACTTGTTGGAATTTAGAGTTATTAATACGCCAGACAAAGTCTAATGAGTTGATGTGTAAAGGCAACTAATTAGATTAAACTATAGGCACTCTTTGTGTAATAAGTTAATGTTTCTTTACAGTTGTATTTACGTATAAGTTTAATCGTGCCGGAGGCACATTGTGTACCCTAGTCATCTCTATAAATATAGTTCAGATTTCATTTTAGAAATATAGAAAAATCAATTACTTTTCATTTAGAGTTTGCATTAGAAGTCCAAGTGATCAAGAGAGTTTCTACATATTTTATTTCGAAGTTTCTTGAAGAACGAAGTGCTGCGCTTCAAGAAGGTGAGACTGGTTTATCTTGGGAGACGATTTGTATATACAACCCGGCTTAACACCATTGCTATCCAATACTCGCCTCAGTCATATAATTATACCTTATATTATTATTATTATTATTTCGTCTATATAATTTGTCGAACGAAAGTGTTTGTCCATCAATTCTCTCTTAGGGAGTAGAGACAAAAGTGTGGTGGTTATACCAGCTAAATTCCACAAAACCAACTGATCTCCCTCAATTGCAACAAAAAAAAACTAATCTCCCTGACAACAAATAAACTTCCAAAAGAAACAAAAAACATACTACAACACAAAACAAACTTATTACAAGAAAAAAAAGGAACAGGGATAAACACATATATTGTTGGTATTATTACTTCATCCTTTTCTATAGTACAAATCAAATTAATACATGATACAAATGAAATTTTAGATATTGTGAAAATAATCTCACGTAGACAAATTTTGTACTTAAAATTTCAGTATTGATTGTCAATTGGTTTTGAATCGGTGATCTATAGAATCAATTCATGCGAGCTTAATAACTGGACTTGTTAGTCTGAGGGTGAAGTCGAATGGGGAGTCCTTTTAATGGTAACGGAAACGGGTTGAAGTATAACTTTTCATCGTTAGGAATTAATTTGTCCCATTTATACTTGGTAACTAAATGGTGCATAAAAACAAGTATTTCCAATCGAGAGTACTCTTTACCGGGGCACATTCTTGGTCCTCCTCCAAAAGGAACAAATGTGTAAGGAGCTGGTTCATTTCTTTTGAACCTCCATGGATCAAACTTCTCAGGATTTGGGAAGTACTCAGGATTCTTGTGTGTTGATATTATGCTCCAACATAACTGCAATAAAACCAATAAAAACTATTATTAGTATTTTGTTTGGATTTCTTGAAGTGAGGACAAAATTGTATATATGTGTAGACCAGTAAACGGTAGCTTATCGGATCTTATATAAGTATATCCGTATCTGATATCCGATAAGGAATATTCGAATGCGATATCTGAAATTTCAGATATTTTCTTAAAATTCGAATACGGACACGGATCGGGTGTCGAATATTCAGATATCTGTTGACAGGCTTACACAAGAATCCTGTGGGGTTCATGGTGTTGCAGCATACTCTGATGGTCAGGCGAATCGTGCGTATTTGGATGGGTTTGTGGAGCCTTCGCTAAGAACAAACCTCATACATATGAGCTTGAGTTTGGAGTGCCAAAAGCGGAGACAGTATCGTTAATTGCTAAGACTTAGGACGTCACAAATACACCCCGGGTGATTGTCGTCAAGATAAGGTATTAAAACCGCAAAAATGCTAAATGACCTGAAATTTGGGACCAACCACATAGTGGAAGGTGATGTGACCCGCCTTAATTTGTCAGGCGACGAGGAGAAAGAAACGACTTAACCAATTGCGGCCGGCTACACCACCTTTTGGCCCGTGGTTGGCCTCAGCGTAAAATCCAGCATGAAAAATTGTATCAAAAGCGTACCTTTCGACCCTTAGGAATGAAATATCCAACATGCGTAAAATCGGTGAGAGCTTGCTTGAAAGAAACTTGGGCAGGAGGTGCGAGTCTCATTGCTTCACAAGCCACGTTCCACGAAAACTTCATCTTTTGAATGTCTTTCCAATGTAGCATTTCCCCATTTTCTTTTGACCTCCAAATCTCCATTTGCTCTGATTTCAAAATCACAAATTATTCATCCATATACAACTTTTACATCACTATAAAATTATGAAGCATTTTATTACCCACTTTTCGGTAAGTGTTGAGTAATATCGATTGATCAACATTCACTACGTATCTACGAAGTCATTGTAAATACAATTGGAATGTAAGCCGTCGATTACAAACTTTAAAGAATGATTTGATTTAGGAATAAGTCAATGGCCAAATCCCCTAGGCTACCAACCAAGGTCCTCTCATTAGGCCACCCATCTTATAATTTTAGAGAAGTTTCAGTGAGATTTGTCCCATAATATTTAAAGTCTCTATGTTTATAGTTCCAAATTTGATTTTAGTTGGATGACCAAAAACTAATTAAATACTTACCATGTCTAATTATTTCGTATACTTCTGGAAACTCTGCAAGATACTTCACAATAGCCGTTACAACGACACTAGTTGTGTCGTGACCAGCTATAAGCAAACCAAGAATCATATCAGCCATGTTCATTTCACTCTTGTCCTCATCACTGTTGTTACTATCGCCATGACTTAATATTAAACGCGACAGGATATCTTGCTTCGAAACATCCTTCTTGATATGATCTGCCGAAACTAAATGTTTCTTCCTATCTTTTATTATTAGTATGAGTTCTTTTCTAATAAATTCCGCCGCTTTAATGGCACGGTGGAATGGCGTACCTGGTAAATTTATCTGCAAGGTAAAAAATCCTTTTGTGACATCAGAAAATCGATTGATGATGTCATCAATATATACTTGATCATTTATGCTCAAGAATAATTGACAAGCCATTGAGAATGTGAACTTTTTAACTAAAGGGTGTACAATAACTTCCTCCTTATTATCCCAAAAATTCTCAAAATGTTTCCTTGCCATTGAGTCCATAATACCAATGTAACTTTGTAATTCTTCCATAGTAAGTAGTTTACGAAGTATTTTCGTTTCTTTTTTAGTAGATGGGAGGATTTCTGTGACAGTCGGAGGCCATGAAAGTTTTACTAGTTTGTTTTCATTCGCAAACAAGAATTTATTACTAGAAGCACCACAAAAGACGGTAACAACTTCACCAAATAATGAAGTAGTAAAGATCGGTGACGAATACTCTTGCATTTTGTTAAGGAAGAAATTTTCGGGAAAACCTTTTCTACCCGCTCGAAAGAGTTCATGACCTTGGCCTATTATGGGCCACCCTGTCTTTCCCGGAGGGTAGTTGAGCTTTCTACCACCACCTTGGTAGAGCAACTTGACAAAATAGAAGGAGACGGGAAGAAATAGTAAGAAGAGAAAATAGGTTAGATCCATATTGCTTGTACTAAGCATGTAAATTTGGAGATCTTATATAATGCATGAATTCAGAAAAAGGTAGATTAATATAATGTTTAATTGACATTAGGGACGTGATTACGTTGGATTTGACCCAACGAACTACGCGTTACGGTGACTTTTTCTTTCTACAAAAATAATAAAAATATACGTAAATTTCTTCCATTTTTCACCGAGTTTTTGATATTTTAGTTTGATTGTAAAATTTATTTACTTTTAGAAATCATTCTATAATCATATCATATAGAACGAGTTTAGTCTCTCATCCTCTAACCTCAAATGCTGTTTGACTTGGAATACTTTTAATTTTCTGATATTTATTCCAAGAGTTAATGACCTTTGACACAAGTCAATGAATGATGGATTTCGTCTCTACCGTGTGACTTCAGAGTTTTGGAAGCAGATGCACAACCAACTGCCAAACAGTTGTTGGTGACTTTAATTATTGAGTCCTTACAATATAGTATAGAATATTGATTTCATAAAAATGGATTTAAACATGCTGAGTAATTTAATTTAGATTAATCTCGTACATTGATTAGGTATTTAGGTCTAATCAAGTTTTTCTTGTTAAAATTCAACACCAAATCCTTGATATTTTAGAAACCAATACAATACCAAAGCAAATCTACTTTTCTTTTCTTGAAGGGCTCTTGGTTGTATCTTAAATAAACGGAAATGGAGTTTCGATGTAAGCCTTTCACTTCATTGTTGAATCTAAAGCACTCTTCTTGGAAAAAATGCGAATTATCGTAATTGATTAGGTCAAATCAAGTTTTTTCTTGTTAAAATTCCAGACCAAACCACTACTCTTTCAGTGGGAAACATACAAAAACACTTATTTAATTTGTTACGTAAATTTATTTTATTTTAGTTTTTCATATTACGGATCTCTTGATTTCTTTATATATATATGTTAGAATTGGTCATAGCTCGTCTGTAAATGTTATTTTTACCTATTCGATCAACATCTTCGATTAAAAGTCAACAAAATTTGAAAGGAAAACAGCTCGTCGAAGTCTAAGAGGTTTATGGTCTGGTTGAACATGACTAAAGAATAATGAAATTCTTTAGACTGAGAACACAAGTTAACTATAAAATACTTAAAACTTAGGTTTCAAATTTTTGAGACAATCTTTGTAAGACAATATGGACATGGCAGTTTTCTTTATAGGAGCAGTTGGAGGAGGGACAAAAGCAACCAATCGTCACAAAGTCAGAGGCCTAATCCGATGAACTTCTACGATTTTTACCAAATTAGTTTGGTCAATAGCCTCGTCCACAGTTCCAGACTCCAGCCTTCTTATAGCACCCGTTAAAAGTGTTGTTAGTCTGCGGCCTCTGTAGGCACCCAGTACGGGCTGGGTGTCTACTATGGAGGCACCCGTCCAACCCCTTTTTTTCTCTCTTTTTTTTTTGGTTTTTATTTTTTTGAGAAATCGACTACGAGCAACGTTAGTCGTTACAAGGCATTTTGATAAGCACGATAACCGCCTAAGTTAAACCAAAGATCAAAGAGGCCTAAAACCCAACAATAAAAAGCCTAAAACCTGACAACATCTACTTTTATTTAGTGCCTAAATTACATGGGATAAATCTTGGTGATAAACTGCTTCTACCGATATTCGATCCCAAGACCTCATCGTCTTAAGAGGGATGTCCTACCACTACACCAAAGGGTGGTGGACCTCTCTTCTTCTTGTTGTTCCCCTTCTTCTCTTTCTTCTTCTTCATCTATTCTCTTTCTTCGAATCGTAATCAAACACTTTATCATGAAAACAATCTTGCTTCTAATACCATCATCATTAATAAACAATGAGTTAGAGAGATGAAAAAAGATCATATGAAAGACTTTCTCTCTCTAGAGAAAAAAGAAAACCGTCATCTTCAATACTCCTTGTAATCCGAGATCTTCACTATAGAGCGAATCAGAAATCTTCAATATTCCGGTGAAAGATTTCCTTCTCCGGGATTTCCTCTTAGTATGTATTTTCTTTTAATCTATTATAATCTTTTTAGTAATACTCTCTCATCTTGATCTCACAAATAGAGGGAGATTACCCAGATATGAAGGGTTGCCCTACCTATATATTACGGTATTTTTATGGTTTCACCAATAGAGATCTGTAACAGTTTCATTCTTCCCCAATTTGTGATAATTAGGGCATTTTTATGGGTCAGTATCAGAGATCCGTAATTGTTTCCTTCTTCTCCAATTTGTGATTGATTTACGAATTTATTAAAGTTACAGGATATCTATAGATTTGGTGATGAGGATGATGATTTGGTTTTATTCGATTTGATGATGTTCTCTTATATTTATGCATTGGTTTACAAAGAAATTCATGACGCCGAGATGTTCTCTTCGATTTGATGATGTTCTCTTCAATTTGGTTTGATTCCTTTTGATGAGTTTTTCAGAGAGAAAGTAATGGCCTCGCTGATTTGATAATGTTCTCTTTTATATGATTTGTATTATTTGAAGCATTATCAGACAACTACGCCTCAATTCAATCAAGAGGATAACAACTTATACAATCAAGAAGACAACATATTATTCCATCAACAACGTTTACTTCGTTCATCCTTCATACAAAATTATTATAATATATTTGTCGACCTTTAGGGTTTTTTCATTCTCGATCTTGATGATCTTTTCATTGTACGCCCTTTAGGGTTTTTACTTTCTCGATCTTGATGATATTTTCATTGTACGACTTTTAGGGTCTTTTCATTTTGTCTTTGTCTTGTTAATTCCTCTCCCTTCATGAGGCACTTTACATACGAAAGTTTTGTGCAGAACTTTACTATATAACTCTCATGTAGTTCTCAGAGGAATAAAATTTCTCATACCATGTAATGTTGTGGATCGATTTCACTTATGAATGTGGTTTTAGTAAAAAAAAAATGAGTTAGAGAGATAAAGAACCTTGTTTTAGAGAGAGAAAGAGAGTAAAACAATTATGAAAAAAACTTCGATTTCAAATCAACCTTGATCTATGATGAGGCGTTAGAGAGAGAAGGAATCTTGATTCAAAACCACCATTAAAAATACTCCCGACAACTCTAAACACGGAGGTTTGGACTCAGGCCAGTCCGAGGGGTTTCGGACTTGTCAGTCCGACAGGGTTCAGATTGACCAGTCTGAAACCCCTCTGACTGGCCCGAGTGCTAACCTACTCCGTATTTTCGGACGCGTTGATCCGTGTTCAAAAAATTCAGCGGGTGCCAATAGATGTTTGTGGTAAAAAGATATTGAGCTTGGTCAATCTCCACCAACGTGGGCTAACAGCATTCTTAACAAGTGCTTTTAGCCGCTCCCTCACAGCAAAACCAGTACAGGCTATCATCTTATTTTAGGAGCCTTTAAATTTTTGTCTTCTCATTTGGAAAGAGGCTTCCAAATGAGTTCACAACCTAAATTTAACTTGTTTAGTGTGTCAGGAATTTTATTCTAATATGCCATTGTAAAGTTTTAGTGGATCTACCCTCAAACTAGTTGTTGGGAAGGCTCAACAATTAGTCAACCTCTTGGAGAGCCCAGCCCAGTGGCTCAGCTCTCGGAGCACCTAGGCTAACTTGGGAGCCTAGTCCCTACTATTGGGTTTGCTCTAACAATAGACAAGTGATACTTGGGTGGGGTTTGTTTTGATTGGTTGAATTTAACTTAGTTATGTCTGATCTGTCTGAATGCGCGTTATCTGAGTTTGAATTGTTTTTGTGGAGGATAATAGTCTTTTCATATTTTTCTTTTACGATGAAATTTTAATCGAAATTTTTTGTTATGTCAAATGAACATAAAATCTACCCGAAACTATTTAGACAAGTCAGACAGCTGAGACACAAAAGAACAAACATTATGAAATCTTGTTCGGCCATCGAGCGATACTTCAGACCTGAATTTGAAAGAAAAAAATAAAACAACACTCAGATAGTAGAAAATACCAAGGATCTTCCATTTGGTGATAGTTAGGTTTGAATGGGTTTATCTTCCATTTGGTGATAGTTGGGTTTGAATGAGTTTAGGGTTTAGGGCTTGAATGCTGGTCATTGGCTTTGATTCTATCACTTATGGTCCTATATGCATCAACATCAACTAATTAACCACTTGGACATTAAAAAAGAAATTAGATCATTAACTTTTATATTTAATGATTTGTGAAATTCCATTGGAGGGAAAATTAAGAAGATCATTAAGACATGAGATAGAACATGATATCTCAACTTGCATTCACACAACATTGACTTTATGGTTTCCCATTGGCATCCCTCAAAGAAAATCACAAATACCATTTATAAGATATGCATTAAATTATTACATAAGTTCAAATTTTTGAGAAAGAGAATATGAATAGTAAGATTTGAACTCTGTACCACTTACGCGAGGATTTGAGCTTCATTAGTAGCTAGCTTCGATCAAATTCGCCATTGTTGGTTATTCTTTCAGATGAACAAATATGCAAATGACCCGCCAAATTTCAATTTTCCGTCGATGATTTTTCGATGAATGACTAAACTGCCCCTACCTTCTCGTCCTCTGAGGTGACCACATAATTCTTCCATAGCCAGTGGTTCTTGAATAATAAGCTTATCTCCTCAATGGGGACTTGTTTTGTTTCGGGCAATAAGAAGTAAATGAAGAGACTCATGATTAAAATTAGACCAGCAAAGAGCAAGAAAATCCCATATCGAAGGTGACAAAGAGAGACAAGGAAACATTGAGCAATTGCAGCAGTGAAGAAGAGGTTGACACAAACCACTACACTTTGGCCTGCAGATCTTGTTTCTAAAGGGAAAAGCTCACTTGGTACAAGCCATCCAAGAGGTCCCCATGACCAACCATAAGCGGCAACGAACAAACAAATCATAATCACCAGGACAATTCCATCTGCTTTTGGAAGTGTTGTTCCATGTCCAAACTTCAGAGCTAGAATTACGGCCACAACTAACTGCACAAGTACAAAAAAAAATATGATGAGGAATAGCCTCGATTAGGGTGAGATGGTCTTGACCTAAGCAAGTTATTATAGTTGATTTACACTCGATGAACTTTCCGCATATTATCATAGTTCAAGTGGGCTAACAATGCATTTGAACATGATAAAGTCTAGAAAAGGATCGGCCTACACATGAGAGGGGTGTAATTCTACACCGATTGAGAATGGTCTTGGGTTTCCGAATATTAAATTGGGCGATTCTCAACTCTAGAGACACAACTATAAGTTGAGTTAGGCTCGGTGGGCTTTCAACATGGTATCAGATAACTCTACTTGCAGGTGAGCGGCTACTATACCGAAAACATTCAATTATTCAACGGATAATGTATCGTCTCAACATTCTTAAAAATTGTAAAGAGTTGATGAAATTGAACTTACCATGGAAATAATCATTTGGCAACCAGCTTCCAAGAATAGAAACCTTCTTCCGAACTTATCAACAACAGCCATTGATACGAAAGTTGCAAGAACAAGCATTGCCATTGTTATGATGGATGAGAACAAAGATGCACCTGACCCCATTCCCAAGCTCTGAAATATCACAGGTGCATAAAATAGAACTGAATTCATGCCAGTAAGTTGTTGAAAGGCAGGAATTCCAATTGCTCCTATTATAAATTGTGGACGATTCTTTCGAGCTAGAAGGTTCCTAAACGGGTGAGTTATAGCTCGTGCCGCTTCACTCGCTTCAACAAGATCAGCAAATTCTGCATCTACATTATGGGTACCTCTTACTTTCTCCAATATTATTCTTCCTTCTTCTAATCTACCTTGTTCTACAAGACTATTCGGCGTCTCGGGAAGGAATAGACCACCAACAAACATTAGAGTTGCAGGAACTGTGGCTAGACCTAGAGACAATCTCCATCCCCATGGATGTATCTTTTCAGTTCCATAGTTAACAAAATTTGCTATCAAAATCCCCACACAAGTTGTTAACTGAAAGAGTTGATTAACAGCTCCTCTGATCTTCGCCGGTGCCATTTCTGAAAGATATAATGGAACAGCCTGCAACCATATACACCATAAATTATAACCCTAACTAGTATATATTAAAGTTAGTAAGCCAATTCAAGAACAAACTGATTACCTGGTTTCCGAAACCTATGCCTATACCGAGAAATATACGACCGATAATAAGCATGGAAATGTTGACAGCAGCTGCATTTAAGATTGCTCCAATGAAGAAACTGACTGAACCAACAAGAATACTTGCTCTTCTTCCCTTTGTTCTTGTTAAATGGGAAGCTCCAAACGTCGAAACGAGACCCGCATAGTATAATGAAGAAGTGAAGAGAGTAAGTAACTGATTATCATATTTACAGTAATCTGTCTCTTGTAAATGTGCTTGCTTTCTTCTGTAAACTTTTGGAAAGAATTCCTTCAAGAAATCATCCATGGAAGTTACTCCACCTGAATCAAATGTCATAAAAACTTATCAAATGGTAGAAATGTGATCAAGAAAAGTGTGAACAATAGAAGGAAAGCATAAGTGCCTTCAAAACTTAGCTAGGTGGTTTTTTTTTCTTGTGCTCTTAATCTGACTAGTTTGAATCTGAATATTCTGACTCAAATTGACCCCGAATAAAGCTAAAAGCAGTCATTGAGTCAAACATCTCGAGTTAGACATAAACAAACATTCTAAAATCTCATTCGAGACAGTCTAGACCTTGAGTCAGATTTCAGATCTGATTCAGGATAAAAACAAACACTACCTAAAATGTACTAAAACTTAACAAAATCAAACTACCCAGACCTCAAATCATACTAAAAATAAGAAAAGAAACAAAGGGTTGAAGTTGAGAAAATGATTAGTATTTGTTCCAAAAAGAAAAACTCACCAGAAACACCAAGATCATAACCAAAAAGAGATCCACCCATAGCAGCAACTATACAAGCAAAAATGAAATAACTAGTAATCTTATGTTCATAATGTTCAGCTCTTTTTGCTGCTCCTGGATCAACAAATCCTCCTCCTGCCATTTTTTAAAACTCTCAATTAAGAAGAACAAAAAAAATGGTTTGTTCTGTTTTTTTTTTGAATGACAAAAGTTGAAGAAGAAAAGGTCAACTAAAATGGGTTGTCAGATTATTCAAGATTCAAGAAGAAAAAAGAATAAAGAAATGAGTAAGTTTATTAAGATTTGAAAGTGAAGAGACTTTATTTATAGACAAGTTTATCATAGAAAAAAGGAAGACCAAGTTAAGGGTTTTGATAAAGACTTGGATGAGAGAAAGATCTGAACTGATTACAGTTAAAGTCCATTTTTGGTGTTTTTTGAAAACAGAAATTAACAAATCATCTTTACTTTTAATAGGATAATAAAAAATGGATTATCATCACCATGATTTGATCATGACTCACCAAGCGTTTATACAACTTACCCCATAATTATTCAGTTTGTCTCAATTACCCTTTTACCCTTTTACCCTTTTTAAAATATTTAATTTTGAAAAAAAAAAATACTATTAAAATTGATTACCAATATTTTATTTATTGAGTACATTTTTTATTAGTATATACTTCTACACTGACCAAAATAACCTAATTTTTGTTTTGTTTTTTTTTTTTTTTTTTTTTGTTGAACTAGCTAATTTTTGTTGTTGGAAACTTCACAATATGGAAACCATATAATATAGATAATACTACTAGAGTACTAGTAAAAGATTATACACTCTGCCCACTTGACCAAATATAAGGGGAGTCTTTTTGGTCAGTTAAAAGCCATATGCAATATAATATTTTATGTTAGGTCACAGCTAGTTGTAAGACGTAAGAATGTCTCATGTGTTTTGTGCGCGAACATACTTGTCTCTCTAACTCTTTCGGAATATATTTTAACAAATGGCTAGCTAGTTTAAGTAGAACTTTTTACAGCATTGTTATTTATTTCAGTGTTGAGAAGACGAAGAATAAGTCAACTTTTAAAGTTAAATGGCAGTTTAAGAAAAAGATGATTAATTTGCAATTAATGGAAATTAAGACCAAGAAAGAAGTTTGTCACAAAATAAGGAGTAAAAAGGAATATAACCCTTCGAAATAAAGGTATAAGCGGTCTGCGATCACTTATCAAATCGGAGAAGAGAGAAGGAACAGATGAGTCACTTGTTTAAGAAAAAGACGACAGCTTTTGCATAAATAAAATTTAAGGGGTCAAAAAAGAAGATGGTCGCGTACGATGGAGTAAAAGGTAAATAATCCTTGGAAAATGGAGACAAGATTCTTAGGACATTTTGGTCATTGGGAACTATTAAAGGATTAAATTTGGTATTCTACATTATCTATAATTACAGTTTGGATCAGGATATGTCGATTAGTTTAAACTGATTTGTTCATTTAAGGAGTAATGTCTAGTGCTTATCCTCTATAACAAACATTTCTCTCATTATCGATTAACTTGTACATTATCTTAAAATATGTTTGTTGTGTATATCTAAATGAACATTGCTAATTTTGGCCTCTGTATGAGGAAAATGTCTGTGAATGGGTGAATCTTGAAAATGGATTTCGATAACGAATATTTATCCACTTATTATTGTTCTTTATTGGAATATAAATCTGGATACTAGCTCATCCATGTCAAGTTATATCAATTGGATGGCTAAGATTTCACGAAGGATCCTGTCGAATATCATTAGAAAGGAGGCGATATACAATAAAGTTGTTACTCTTTGTTTGGCTTCGGGTTTATACTCTCTTGACACATTAGGTCGAATATAATGTTGTCACTGTCATTGGGAAAATCACGACGCTTGTCCACCCTTAATCTCAACATTTAATTATAAAATATAAGTTTTTTCTATCATACGACCACAATCTTTTTCCTCAAGCCTGCCATTTTCCCATTCACTTCGAAGTAACAACCTAAAATAAATAATTTGAGTCCGAGTAATTTCAGTAGTGACAAGATCAAAATATTTCTGTCAGTTAGAGAAGAGAGCCTGAAATATCCTCAGATTCATCAACTACCATCTCATTTTTGAAGAGGAGTTTGAGGTATGGAAGAACTTTGGGGAGAACAGGCAAATCTGCTGCATTAACGCTCATCATGTCGAAGCCAATGCACGTCTTGTGCATGTGAGTCTCGTCGAAAACTGGGATTTTTGGATACCTCTGACTGAAATGGGTAAGAATGATCCTATATGCGCCAGCCGAGTTTCCAACTTCAACAGCTTCTTTTGTTGTGCTATGGTTCTTTGCTATGGCTTCATCCACCATGCTGTCCTCAAACGTTGCCTGCCGAGAACGGAAAAGCACAGTGCAGTTACAGAATGGTTATTGATAACAGGAACTCCAACTTCAACAAGACTATTAGCAGATGATAACAGTCAATAAACTAAATAAGATTAAAAAAAAAGGTACGATTGTCTAACATTGATAACATATATACCTCGTGTATAAGAACTGTTGCTTCACGAGATGCTTCTATTAGTTCTGGACACGGCCTAGTATCACCAGAGTAGACAAGCTTCCACCCTGGTATAGTTTTCCCTACTCTGTTCCCTCTCTCAGCAGCCTTTACAACAACGCCATATGCCTGTGGACAATGCACAACAGGAACACTGATCAAAGCTTCCAATCCCGCTTCAGCTAGCACCCCTTTCAAGGTCTTAAGGATTTCGAGGACAGAAGCCTCAACCGGATTTCCGAGTGTCTTCCTGTAGCGCTCCATGAGGCTGCCTTTAGTAACCAAATCCGTATCTATATTTTGATTAATTTCTCCAACCTGATCTTTCTTATTTGTATTTTTACCTTCCGGATTTCTAGGAGAAGGGTAACTCTCATTTGATTCAAAAGCATCTAACGAAGCCTGGGTTGTAACTCTGCAATCAAGAAACTGCATATCTAGATCTTCAAGTATTTGATATGCATCCAAGAATCTCTTAAGTTGTCTTGGCCCAATAACAAGCATTCGTTCGTGAGGAACACCACGTAACAACTTGCACCGGAGAGAAAGAATTCTTGCTAGACCTGTGTGATGATCCGCATGAATATGAGAAATCCAAATACATCTTAAGCCTTTGACAGCATCATCGGCACCCATTACACCAAATCTGTTCACAAGTATTTCAGAGAGCATAAGCGAAAACGGAGAGATGAAACAACAGTACGAGGAAGATACTTATGTAAACAAGGACTTTACCTTCTTTTCAGCTGCCCTAGCGTTCCTTCACCGCAATCTAGGAGTAAGCTTCCTTTTGAAAATAGATTGATAAAGATAGAACTAACATTTCGATATTTTGATGGCTGGGATGAACCTGTTCCAAGAAGAACAATCTCCATATCTTCTCTTGTTATATTCTCCAAACAACTAGGAAGAGAAAATTCATGATTAGGCTTGTCCATGCTAACACTATTAAGAGACGAGGTCTCTTCCATGGCAACACCAGTTTCTTGTTTCCCGGAGCTTCTATTAGGTAAAGAAACATCCAGATTGGCACTTGGTTCTTTTGTCATAGCTATATCTTCCTGACGAGGGACAATGACAGTTTTGGCTACTCCAGAGACGTCCCATAGATGACTAACTTGTTCTGCAGCATCTACTATCTCAGGAATCTCCAAGAGAAGCTCATTAACCACTTCTGTGGGAGACAACAAGCGTGGAATCACAGATCTATCAAACCCAAGCTGTGTATAAGGGCGCAAATGGAACTGAAATGCATATGAAGACAATATCTTTGTCAGTGAGAAGGAAATCGTAGTTCTTTTAGCAATTTGCAGCAATCAAAATAAGAATCGAAGTTGTGGCAGAAAAGGTGATCCAGTAATTCTTCAACTTCACAAAAAAACAATTCTTGAACAAGTTCCACTTCTATGCAGATAAAGTTGTCATGGGTAGGGATCACCGAAGAGACAAGTGGAGTAAGAAAAAGTAGACAAGTGGAGTAAGAAAAAGTAGACAAGAGAGACACTGCTAACAGGTGCATGTTTCAATACCTTTAAGAGATTCTCGGCAGCACTGATTTCAGATGATTCAAGAGAAGAAACCTGTAAAAAAGAAATCAACTGCTCAACCACCATGAAGATGCTGCTATAAAAAAAAAATCGAATCAGAATATTATAACTAAAGCACCTCACTTGAAACCATTGATTCTAATCCAATATTATTAAGATGCTGGGGAGCCCAAAATCCAGGTGCTGGGAAGAACTGCGGACAAAGGTAATTAAGTCGAGTGGCAAGTCTTGCACTGGATTTCAGAATTGGAATTTTCATGTTCTTTCTGCAACGGGAAAGTAGAAACAAATATGAGAATATATGATGTAGATGTTGAACCACATGGACGTCCAAAAGATTATGCAAAAGCTCACGTTTCGTGTCCAGCCATGATGTGCTGAGCTTTGCCAAATCTTCTCATCCATGTCTGATATTCGGGAATCCTTGTTACAGATGATGGAGTCAGGTGAATAACACAATTCACAGACTTAGAAGAATCCATGGAATCTGCATAGTAACTACTGAGAGATTCTATACCTAACAAATCTTGCAAATAAGACGGGGCGGGGCAGTCCACAAGAAGCACAATAGGGCCTGGGGATGAGGGACCAAGCACGTCCCATGGATGAATCTAAACAAGCAGGATATACAGCTTTCAGAACATATAAATATGCATATTCTTCATAACTGAACCAGAAAAACTCAAAACAGGCAAATAAGGGACTTCGTTTAACCCACCATAATGTTTTGATGATCTGACATGACTGAGATTCCAAGTTGAAGGTCGCGATATTTAGGTCCTGGTTTTAATCCTAGGGCCTTAGCTCTTACAGTATCAAACTTCCCCTTAATTTCAGGCAACTCACAAACATAAACAACCGAAATGTCACCAGGCTTTACTGCCCCACCAACTTTGTCATTAGCATTTTGTGAATGTGGTCGAGAATCGTCTTTGACACGTTGACTCCCTTCAGTAGACGGTCTTAAGAGAATAGCAGATATCCTAACAACCTCGTCATCAATAAGAACAACGCGCTCTGAAGAGTTGCCTTGATTAGAACAAGAAGACCCGTGAGCATTTGATGGTGGCCCAAAACTACGAGTGTGAACCATGGCAGCAGTTGGGATGAAAGATCGCATTGCATCAACTAAGTATTGAAGATCAGAGGGTCCGCTTACGTTTACCTACAAATCAGAAGAAACTAAGTTGCAAGAAAAAAAGACGAGTGATAGATCATAGATCATGGCGGTATCTTCCTCGAGCCTGCCTGTCTATTCCAATTATTATCCATCTGAAACTAAATCAGATACATGATAAAGCAGAAGAGAGTACATAGAGCCCATCTATTACTAACCGATATCCCTTCGTTTCCCACACCAGCTAAAGTCAATAAAAGACCTGTAACCGAAAAAATCCTCGAGTTAGTGATCCCTTACTTGTAGGTTTCCAATGTAAGCTAAAAATATGAGGTTGAACAATTACTGAGAAAATGAAATTCTAAACTTAACCCTGAGATAAGTCAGAATGACTAAAATACTACTAATACTAACGATAAATCAGTGACAATCACTGAGAAAACAAAGTCGTTCAGGGAGGCCCTAACCTGGAAGGCCACCTGCAGTTTCTGAGCAGACACGAGAAAGGAAGATGTGGTCAATCTGAATAAAAACGAGAACATCATCAAAATGTATTTCCACGACACAAGGATGTGGCATTGTGTCCAAACCTGCCAATGAGGGGACACAAATAGAGAGCAGGGATTATAAGAATTTTCATATAACTCATACCTTTGATAACTTTATCTTGTGCTCGGTGCAAAAACGCTGCAATCCCTGTAAAAAACACCACATAATCAGGATCAGTGATATGATCTTCGTGATTCCCTTTTTTTCTTACAGTAAATGATACTTCAGAAATTCATTAATAAATAAATCAAAAACAAATCATCGGTAACTGAATGATATAACAACGTATATAAGTAGAAGCTTTTTTTATGTTTTTCTTTTTTGCACGAGAATACTATTGAAGAACCTCATAATATTCTACATACCAATGTACTAAAAATTCCTTCCGGAGACGTTTGAACCAAACCTACAATGGTCCATCCAGATCAAGGAAAAACCTTCAAATTCAACATGAAGAAATAAAATACTGATTTCCAGCCACTTGTCCTCATAATGTACGGAACTCTCGTGCAAATTCATAAAATCTTGACGGACACTACTATAATTTGAAAAGGGAATTGACCTTTGACGGAGTGGGGCCAATACACTATTAACCAATTATGCAAAAAAGATTTTATAATGCAAAACTGAATAGTGAGTTATTGGCAACGCTACAAATTTGAAATAATAGTGCATTCGAAACTACAAGAATCACTTTAAACCACAAAATTAACTCCTACAAACACAACAGAATAATGGAGATTTCAATAAGAATACCTATCGTCAACAGTTGGTAGCCCAAGTGGTTCCAAGGTGTTGACATAAACTCCAGAAAGCCCGGGAGGTCCCAGGTTCGAATCCCAGAGAAGGTGGAATCTTTGGTTATTTGAATTGGGATTATGAGGGTATAAATAATGTTGTTGGGCTTCAAGCCTTGTTGGGCTATAGGCCCGGTCTTGTTAGTGTTTGAGTGGGCGGTTATCGAACTTATCACATCTATGATGTATCAAATGCCAAATATCACGACGTACGTAGATCGTAGTCGTCTTCTTCCAAAAAAAAAATAAGCATACCTATCGGTATGCATTGCAAATTCAGTGCAGTACTTAAGTTTTCAATAAGAATGCTTACCTCTCCAGCATTAAATATAAACCTCTGCCTGTCAAAGAAAAGCAAAACTGATGGTGAAGTATCTTGTGTATCCAGACCAGTCCCCAAGACCTACAGAAACAAAACCAACAACTGAACTCAATCGGCAAATCCAACAGCACCAGTTTTCCCCAAACCAGGTCTAAGACCTTCTTTTCTCAAAATAAACCAGAACCTACTAATGAAACAAACTCGATCATTGTTAATAATAATTCAATAAACAAGGAAGAATAAAACACATCAATTTAACAAAATCCGAACAAACAAAAACAGAAAACATACCTGAACATAGCAGACCGTATTGACAGGATTTAGTTTCCTGGCTTTCAACTGGAGGTTTTTGGGTTTATCTTCCTTATCTTTCCCTTCTGCTCTTCTCTTGTTGAACCCAACAACAGTCCCAGTAGTACTATCCTCCATTGACAACGGAGAGTTTTCTTCTTTTCTCTCTCCTTATATCTTCTTTAGTAGTACTTTTTTCTCCTCCCCTTACTAGAAAACGAATGTTTCTTTCTCTACTAGAAGAAGAAGAGAAGAAACTAGTAGTGAGAGGAAAGAGAGATGTTGTAATTTTTTTGGATTTAGTATGGGAAATAATATTCAAATAGAAAGAGGATTTGAAGTGAAAGAGTGAGGGAATAGAGAAATGTAATTAATTGGGCACATTTTATTTTTTTTCGCACATTCAAACCAACTTAAATTCCAACACAGACTATACAGTATAATCAGTATATAATCGAAAGAGCCACTATACATCACAAAATGAGAACCATTTATTTTGCTCAATCAGAACAATCTTTTCATCGAAAACTTAAGAGTAACACTGGAGAAACATCATCCGGTCTAGGTTTCCTGCTCATGGAGGGTCTAGTTGTAGTTTTTTTTTAGCTGGGCTATCAGAGTGCCAAACATTGATATCAGATCACTTAAACCCTAAAAATGCAGTCAAATCGGGCATTGAAACCCTAAAAAAAGGAGAACTAAAACATTGATATCAGATCACTTAAACCCTAGTACAATAAACCCTAACATGATTCATGTATAAGTGCTATTAGTAACGGGAGTTGTTTTAGAATACCTTTTCTAGGGTTTTGTGGTGGGGATAGGAGAAGGTTAAGAATTTGGACGCCGCAACCGCAACCGCTCGAGTTACCTCTGGTCTCTGAGAAGGGAATGAGTCAGCACACAGGAAGATACTTCTAGGGAGTGTTTGGGGTTTTAATAGTACAGTTGGAATTTTCCGTTAAAATGGTTTATAATTTGAAAAACGGTTAATTCCAAATTTGGCCCCTGCCATGATTATGTGTATGGCCCAAACAGGGATTAGCCCTAAATAATGATGTTTGGGCTTTTCAATTTCGTGGTGCCCTTATATTTCCTAAAACTGGTCTAGTGCTAACTTTTGGCTAGACAAAATATAGGGAAATGTTAAATGCACTCACCATTTTTGCTATATGCACTCACATCTCCTTTGATATTGAACAAGAAATACCTTTAATGTCAGTGTATATAACAAAAATGGTGAGTGCATTTAAAATCTCCCCAAAATATATCCGAGGTGAACTTCCTTTTTTATAAGGGAGCGGCTAAACATAGATATATGGATAGGTAGGTAGATAGGTAAGTGGCCATAGATTTTCCAAGATATCTCTATCCCCATAATTCTCATAGCCAGTCTTATCAATTAGTACATGAAAGATGCATACATTCCAAGGCATCCACTAGTTCATACAAGTCAAGTAAAGTAGGGCAACACCTATAATTAGAAAAAGAGTGGAGTGGGGCACATTTCGAGGCATCCGCGAGTTCTCTTTTATCTCTACCTTCTCATTGTTAATTGATGTGGGTGGGGGTCTTCCTAGCAGCCACCCGGTCCATACCAGGTGCCTACAGAGGTTGAGGGCGAACATCACTTTTAGCGAGTGCTACTAGCCGCTCTAATATCAGACTCTAAGAGTTATTATATTTATATGGCGTCTTAGACCCTAAATACTATTAAAAGATCATTAGGTGTCAGAAAATCCAACTATTCTCAGATCTACTTGATTTTTGTCTTAATTACATGAGAAAAATCTTGATGATAAACTGTTTTCGTCGAAATTCGATCTAATTATTTCATGAGCTTAAAGAGGAGTATCTAACCACTATACCAAAAGTGGTGAATAAGTCGACTTCGTTAAATCATAAAAACTCAATATACACATACCAACAATGTGTCCACAACAATAACACAAAGAAAAACCAATGTGTGGAGATCAATATATAGTGTCACAAAAGAGAAAAATAAAACATAGATGCACGGATAGGTAGGTCCCTAGGTAGATATATATACAGGTAAGTGGCCATACATTTGCCAAATATCTCTTTCCCTATAATTCTCCATAACCTTATAAATTGTCATATACATGCCCCCTTAGGGCCCCTTTTTCTGAATTTGTTTTATATAGAATTATATATAGTGAGAAAGTCTCTAAAAAACAACAATCAAATTAGCTCGGCTGGTTTTGGTTCTTGCCTACTTACATGAAGGTCGTGGGTTCGATTCCCCTATACGACATACAGTTTCTTCTTTTGGTTTATGGGGTCATGAAGACTTGGCTTGGGCTCTAATGTTTGAAGACTCAAATATATTATTTTGTAGGCCCCCACAAATGACTTCTAAGTATTTACTAGGTTAGTTATTTCACTTCTTTAACTTTCGATCACTTGTTTTTGTTATCTCATACACTTAAGAGGTTTCTCTAGACGTGTTACATGCCAATACGAAGCAAAACGAAAATATCAAAACAAAATATTTGACGTTTCAATTTTTCTTTTTCTCCATAGGGTTTAGGTCTTTTTTATCTTTTTAGTCATTTTTCTCTATCAAATTGCAAAAAAAGAATAGTCAACTTAGTTTGTTGAACGAATACTATTATATTCCGATCATTACAACAAATTCAATGAAATTGTAAATTCTTGAGATTTAATACTTACAAAAATTCCAACAAATTTATTTTGAATACTTACAATAATTACAACAAATTTATTTTGGATAATTATTTAGGGTGCATGATTTTCTTTTACTTTCAAATTGCGATATAAAGGGCCCGATCAAAATTTCGCACCGGGCTCCTAAAATCTCAACCACGCCACTAATGCAAAGATGCATACATTCCACGGCATCCACTAGTTAACACAAGTCATGGAAGTAGAGTGGGACTGGGACAAGACCTATAGTTAAAAAAAGAGTAGAGTGAGGCACAACACAATCACCAAGTAATATCACCTTTTAATTATTTCTCTGGTTTGACATAATAAACTTTACTTAACTGCAGAAATTGCAAGCCCTACTAATTGAAAAGAGAAAAAAAATTGAAGGAAGAGGAACAAAATCACACACCTTAACCTGGGGGTTTAAGTACAACACCATCACATTTCAACTACTTTTACCATGCGTGGCCCATTTAATAAATGAGTTTGAAAATATGATATGATTGTGGTGTAAACGTGTAAGAGTAATAGTTATACTTGTTTTTTTTTTTTTTTGAACTTTATACTTGTTTTTTTTTTTGTTAAAAGGAACTTTATACTTGTTGTTAGAATGAAAAGAACGTATTGGCATATACTGATATTCTTTTGAAATTTGATATCTTAATTTTATAAGTGTTCTGGGAAAATAAAAATTGTCTTTGTAAAATACTGTTTTATAAAAGTTATCATTGTCACATGAAAAGAAAGCGGCAAATCCTAAAGCAAAGAAATTATAAATTAATAAATACCACAACAGAAAACATAAAACGTTACTTCTTGATGATATATGTCTGATTGGCCCTAAAGAGTATTGTTCAGTCTAATTAAATACACAATGTGATAAGCTCGATAACCGCCCACTCAAACTCAAACAAGACCTGGCCTATAGCCCAACTAGACAATGGTCTAAAACCAGACTGCATTATTTATACCCTAATTGGCCCAATTCAGATAACTAAAGATTCCACCCTCTCTGGTGATTCGAACCTGGGACGTCCAGGACTTTCTGGAGTTTATGTCAACACCTTGAAACCGCTTGGGCTACCAATTGTTTGACATCTTTATTTATTGTTGACTACCTTAAGTTAATCTATCTACAAGATTAATCTATATAAAATAACTTTCTTTTTCAGAAAAAAAATTATGTTTGCCCCTTAAATAGGAAATTGAGCCAAAGATCAAATTTTAAACTTTTGTAACGTTAGAAATATGTTATATTTTGTTAAGGGTAAAAGCCTAACATTTGTATTTTGTTTGGTTAAATATCTAAATATTTATATTTTATTTAGCTGAAAATGCAGTCATTTTCGCAACCTTCTTGCGCGTGGTTGCAAACGTCTTGAAAACTGTTGTAAAATTGTTGCAAATTACGAAAATTCCTGAAAAGTTGAAGATTGTACAAAATTGAGAAGATTCTTTTTCCGAGTAACAAAAAAATTATGTGGAGTTTTGACCACATTTTCTAACCGTGTGTGAAACATAATAACTTTTTAGAGATTTCTCTATCTTTTGCTAGCTTGATGGCATTAACCAATAATTTGAAAAACTAAAATGACATTTACTAGTTTCATGGATCTTTTTTAATTTGTAATCAAGAAGATTAGTTACTTAAATTCAATCATTTAAAAATTTACAAATTAATCATAAACCAAGGTAATAAAAGATTATTAAATAGAAAGGAAAAGAAGAAATTTAAGTTAGAGACAAAAATCATAAGTAACTACATATGAGAAAAGAATAACAGATGGGATTGGTCCTTTTTTACAGAGAGAGGGTTGCAGCTCAGCAATGAAGTCATGAAAGATATGATTTTTCCCTGTAACAAATATGTAGTGGTGAAGAAACCATGTAGGAAATGATAATAACAAATTAAAAATGGAAAGGGAGTAAGACAGTGGCTTTAAGATTTTTTGTCTGATTTGGTGGGGGAATGGTGATGAAATTTAGGTAGAAAAAGTATTTATTCATTTGAGAGCAAAATAAATAATTGAAGAAGAATCAATCTATTTCAACAACAAAAAAAAAAAATCAATCTCAAGTTTCATATTGTTAATAATCTTAAAATAATTGGACTTTTGTCTTCTTAAAAAGATTGTGTGTAATAGAATGTTTGTATGTGATTCTCAGAATTGAACCAAACCAATTTACTCTATATCTTTTTCTTCAACATCTATATAACAAAACACAATGTTTTATGCTGACTGGGACAAGTCGAAAGATAAATCCCGTCGTTCATTCTGATTTTGATAAGATCCACACCCTTTGATCGCTTACCCACTCCAAAAATAAGAAATTGGTTCACCCTCCAAGTGGAAGAAAGTAAATGAGACTCTTAATCTGGACCGTATAAATGTTCCACATTCTTCCTCATCTGTTTGTGGTAAACCTTCGCGCGTCAATTCCTTCTTCTTTATCTCTTGGCGCGTTATAGTCTTTATCTCTTCTTCAGTTACAATCTCCATTCCTCTTCACGCGTTATAATGTTCAAGCCGGATATATTCTTCCTCAAATCTCCCCAAATCCTAAATCAAAAACTCATTCATTTCTTTTGTTCTCTCGACGTTAAGAAATTCTTCCTCAAATCTTCATGGCAGAATTTTTACGGAATAAATCACTCCCCAAGATCTTCAGGGAAGATTCTTCAGTTATCCTCTTCATTAGTAAGAATAAAAAATCTTCTGATTCTTGGATTTATCTTTCGCCATGCCAGGGTAAGTCGGTGAACGATCCACTAAGAAAAATCCTAATTTTCTTATCTTTCATCAAAAATTTTGATTAATCTCAGATATGTTCTTCAAATGTCAAAATTCTTGTCCAAATTGGTATAACATTTGATTCTTGGATTTATCTAAATCTTGTATTTTTATAAAATACTAGGATATATTGAAGGAGTTGAAGGAGATGTCCTTCGACCAAGGTGACAATGCGAACGATTTGTCGGATAGGACAATTGATGTGGAAGATCATCAAGTCCGATTGATTTAGGGATCGTAGAGTTGTAGCTAGAGACCAACTACGATCGTCGAATTACGGAGTAATTCGCGGCTAACTTCGATCGGATCCTACAACGGGTTACACATAAGAGTGACAAATTGATCTAGGATATGACTAGTGGGAGTGAGATATAATCATGGGAGTGTCCCATAAACATATCTCATAGGCCTAAAAAGGAATTAGGCAAAGATAGTACAAAAGGGCCAAAAACAGGGTTTTTGGGCCTAGACCGGTTCGGGTACTTCTAGGACTCGGATTGGGCTGAATTTTGGAGGGTTAGTTGCTGATATAATAAACATTATATCTGCCAATTTTCGTGGTGTTTGGACACCTCCTCCTTAGGGAATTGAGAAAATACCAATAGTTGCTATTTTCGACTATTTCCCTAAATCTTATTCTAAAGGGTGTTTTAGGAAACCTAAAAGGAGGTGGATTCTTATTAGGGTTCTATATAAACACTCTTAGGGCAGAGAATAAGGTGTGGAATTTCTCTCTAAGCTTTCTTACTCTACCACATCAAGTAGAGAGGAGAAAGTGAGCTAATTCCCATTACTATCAATCTAGTCAAAGAAGAAGGTGTTCTTCTTTTCCAACCACCAATGGTGTGCTAGCTATACAACAAGGTGGGAGATCAAATTGATTGCTCGTGTCACAAGTAGAGGAGCTATACTTGAAGCTCTTGGTCTTCTTCAATCAATTCAACTAGTTCGAGGGAAAAGCGATTAAGGTAATCTACTATCTCCATTAGATTAATTACTAGTTTTGCATGTGATCCTGGGAATACTAGTGTAGACATTAGATGTCATATTTCCGCTATAAACACTAGTAGAAGGGTGTAAATCCCTACAGTGGCGTCAGAGCCTCTTGCCATTAACTAGTTTTTGCTAAGAATCGAACTAATTAATATGCTTAATAGTTTGAAAATTGAGTTTATAAAAGTATTTTAAAAGATGTTTTTAAAAGTATTTTAAACTCATAATTTGATGGGATTCAATAAATTTTCAAATTGAGAATCAAATTGATGATTAAAAGTGGTTTTAAAAGACTCAATTTCATTGAACTTCAAACTAATCCATGCTTGATTATGTTGATAGTTATATTTAAAAGGTTTTAAACATAAAATTTGATTAATTATGAATTGGATTCAAAGATTTTCTCAAATTGATTTCAAAATTGTTCTTTGAAAAATTTCAAAAACCTAGATTTTGATCCAAAATTGGTTTGATTAAGAGTTGTTTTTTAAATTTTGGAAACTTTTGAAAAACAAAGATTTGGAATTTTAGAAGTGTTCTAAAAGGAGTAGTTTTGAGTTTGGGAAACTCTCAAAACAAATTTGGAAAAATTTAAAAAGTTTCTAAAAGTTTTGAAAAATTTTAGAAGTGTTCTAAAAGGAATTTCAAAAATTTAAGAAAAGTTTTAAAATTGGAAAATAGCAACTTAAAGTTGCATAAGAAAAAAAAATAAAAAATTTCTTTTTGGAAACTAGGGTTTTGAAAAACCCTAGTGTCCGGCCAGGAAGCGTCCTGGCCGGACCAGAAGCGTCCTGGCCGGACCAGAAGCTCCTGGATGCGTCCTCTGGATGCGTCCAGAGCAACTGCTGAGACGCGTCTTGAAGACGCGTCCAGAGCAGCTACTAAGGACGCGTCTTGAAGACGCGTCCAGGTCGCGTCTAAGACGCGACCAGCAGCTGCGAAGGAGCTTCCTGGACGCGTCTAGGACGCGTCCAGAGCACTCGACCAGACGCGTCTTGAAGACGCGTCTGGGAGGTTCTGGGTGTCTCGGACTAGTCCGAGACACCTAGTGCTGGTCCGGTCCAGTACCAGACACGTCTAGGACGCGTCTGGTACATGGACTAGCGTCCTGGCTCCGGCCAAGACGAGACCAGGCCTTGATAGGCCTCGGCCAGGACATGCCGGCCCTATGGGTCGTGCTATGTCCGGACCTTGTCCGAGCCCTTTTTGGGCTTGGGCCGGGACTTGTCTAGGACTTGTCCCGGGCTTTTTTCGAGGCTTTTCGGACCACGAAAAGGGACCATCATTCGAGTGGGAGTTTTTGCCAAAATTTTTTTCCGATTCCAACCAAATAATTCCAAAATCAATCCGGGCCGTCCAAGAGCCCAAAACGGATTTCTCTTTAAATTGATTTATGAAATCATTAAGAATCGAACCAATATTTTTTCCGAAATTGACCCGGGCTTTCTCGAGCCCAAAACGGAGTTTTTCTAAAAGATGATTTTAATCATAAAAGATAAAAACGAGAACGCACCATTAGTCGAATTCTTCGAATTTAGACTTAAGGTAGGTCATGTGACATGTGATGTCAACAAAAGTATCTCCCAAGATAATCATGCATATATAATTCTTAGCCTTGATATATTATATGATTGCATGTGATGTGAATGCGGGAAACTAGTATGGCCATAGATTTATTTCTTTATTCTTGTTTTAAGCACGGATGGGTGCATGCTTTGTAATTAATTTTAATTTCAAGTTTATACGATCTGCGAATCGTTAGAGTCTTGTAATTAGAGTTTAGGGTCTATGAGTCCATTGAAGAAACTCGAGGATGAAATCCAAAGGCGAGTGGGAGAAATCAATGGAGGTTCAAAGATGGCGATCTAAGACGAACCAAAAGGCGAAACAAGAAGAAAACCAAGGGTGATTAGATCTTCTAGGTTAGGGGCCATACTAGGATCCATGTCTGCTTGATTTACTTTCTCGCACGCATTTACTTACTTATTTACGCTTTATGTCGTGGATGTTAGTTAGGCTAAATAGTTCACTATAACAAACGCCAGACTAGCGTAAAAGTCCCCAAAAGTAATCTTGAGTAATCGCCTATCCAGATTAAGACACTCGTTGCGCCCTTGTTCGAGGAAGGTGGGTCGGCCTTCGCAGAGTACCTCCTCTACCTTGGGACAATGCGGGTAGGTCTATAGAAGAGGCCTACACGTCTAAATGGTTCTACTCAACGAGATCAGCAAGAGAATCTTGGATACTCGAGGCAAAAGGATAGATTAGTCATTCATTAATGAAATCTATTAACCAAGAGTCATAAGGTATGATCAGTGAAGGAATTCACTCACCCGGAACGACGGAGTCAAAGGGTAGGGCCTTCGTCCGCTTTACTTCGAAGAACTGGGGTCTTGGAATCACTTATTCAATCGGGGACGATTTTTATTGAATAATGTGGGAAAACTAATGTTTTTCAAAAACGATAGCGAGTTTTAAAACTTTGCCATTTCTTTATGTAGTTTTAAGATGACACAAACGATTTCAACATTGAATCACACCTAAGGGAGGTGCTGATCCACTTCCTAGAATGGAAGAATGAATCCGAGAATAATTCTCAGATTCAAAAGGAAGGTCACTAGAATACCCAATCCCAATGTTGACTCATACAAGAGAAGGTCAAAAGCCATTTGCAAGCAATCGTATAACATTCTCTTTGGAAGAATAATGAATGCTAGCATAACCATTAAGACAAACTGAGGAAGAATTTCCCACAGAAGTCATAAATGGAGAGGTACGAGACCTCCAAGGCAATCTGAAAGTCATCCTAACGGAAGACAACAGAATACATCTATCACCCAATTCAATATTGATTGAACAAAGATAGATAAGACCTTAGATGAGTCACTCAGGTTGTTACAAACAAACTGAGCAGAACATACGGGAATATCCAGTCTAAGAAAGGTTCTTGAGATTTGGTACAAAGAATCTAAGAAATAGATTCAAAAGGGCAAAAGGATCAGTCAAGTGAGACAAACATTTGATCAAAGAAAAGCAGCTACCGAGTACATGATCAAGAGTATTTCTCATTACTGTGAATGTTTCTGAACAATGGCTAGACCATTTAAAAGGAAACTACCTTTAGCACCTGGAGGACAAAAGGAATGGAATTATGAATTCCGATTCTGTATCCTTGTTAACAAAGTTAAAAACAAGTATCGTAAAATTCCTTCATCAGGTATTTAAGACCAGATGAGCGGCTCAGTGGGAGCTCAAGGAAATCACATACTTGACTAAAAGAAGTAAAGATCCAAGAGGGAGCAGAAGCAGTAATGCTAGGGATGTTGAAAGGGATCGAAGTCTTCTTTTAGACACTGATCTAGCTTAGAACTTAATAGTGATTATTTTGTTCTTCTAGAAACGTCTGATGTTTTAAACCAGTGATAAAATTAACTGAAGGTTAACATTGATAATGGCTAAAATCAAGAGATTCAAACTCATTAAACTTCAGCATTGTCAATTGGGTCTTAAGGACTAATTGACAAAGTCACCCTTTTCAAAAGGCATAAAGACTAGTAATCTATTAGGACTCATACGGTGTTATGCAGACCTATAAGTTTACTTGCAGAAGCTAACGAGAGAAACTTCAAATACGTACTCTGACAACTTCATGAAGTATGGAAACGTACAAATCATAAAGTATAAGTCAGAATGTTTGAAAGGTTCAAACAAAGTACAAACCGAAGTAAAGAATCACTTTGACAAGATAGTGAAAACTTGAGTCAAACACTTGATAACCATCAAAGGAGTTGAGAAACAGTTTCCCAACTCTGCTCCATGGAACACATCCGACGGATGGTGGATTCAGTGGGAGCAATCGAACATTGCTATGCATAATTCGATCAAAGATGGGTTTAAGCCAGTCTTCCGAATATTTTGGGTCATATTCTATAAACGATTGTTTTCACACTTACCAAAATTCCGTCTAAAGCTAAATTTGTAAAAGCATTACAAAACTAGCTAATATCTGACGTAATTTCTTTTTTAAAAAGAAATTTGGGCTTCTTCCATAACCAATCAAGAGAACAAAGTGTTTGTTGCTCATGATAGTATTCTTCTAATAATTAGCACACCTAGTAGTCTGGGAGAAAACACTAATTATTACAAGAATAAGTGGGAGAAAAGTACAAGTCGATTTAATTCGATCATGAGAAAAATCATGGAGGGTCATGAAGAACAATCATGAAACTTGTACAAGTCGATTAAATTCGACCAAGAGCAACAAACTGCGACTCCTTGGAAAAGGAAAGGTTAAAGATATAATCTTATAAACCCACCGCACAAAAGCGAATGTCATTCGCCGGAGAACTCTCAAAACAAGTGAAAGTGTCTCTAAAGGAATATCTCAAAGTAGTTGAGAAAATTCCAAATTGTTGTTCAAAAGCCCTAAAAGGTCAAATCTCAAAGACACAGAAAATAAAGGTTATTTCTGAAGAGATAAAAGACCTGCGCAGAAACGGAAACTGACTCTAGATTTTGGCTAGAAGCCAAAATCATCGTGGAATCCACATCTCGTCAAGACATGAAGCTTGATAATTTAAGTCAACAAAAGACCTAAATTGGTTTTCCAAAATAGAAAACTGAGAAGGATGGAAACATTCGTGTTTCCCGAAACGAGACAAGAAGAATAAAGATTCTTCCAATCAAGTTATGTCCACAAGCATGCTTCAGAAATCTATCGAGGGATTAAAAGCACGCAAGAGTTAGAATCTTCGATTCAAAAGGCAATCAGAGAAATTTGATTCCTGGAGAATGAAGAAAATCTTGAATCACGAGTTTCAAGAAGGTAAGTGGGAGTAAACAAACCTTCCGGGTCCGTATGCAGAGTACATACAAAAGATTGAGTACGACATAAGGTGTTGTATAACAGTAATGAACTGACTCAATAAAGGACCACACACAAAAGGATAAAATGCCATTTTGGGCATCTAAAGATCTATAGGCATAGATCAAAAGGATGATAGGATTAGAGAGACTCAGTACGCTGAGATGCTTGAGATCCGAAACAGAAAATCTAAGACTCGGAAAGTCTAAAAGAATTTCGACCCAAAAACTCATGACAGAGGGCGTTGCAAAACTCGGAGTCTAAAAGACACCGATGAGCTAGCACGCATGAGAGAGACATTTATGTTCGAAAACATAAAGTCAATCATGTTGGACATGATTAGCATTTAAACATCCGAATTCGGATTGGAAAACCGAAACACTACTTAGTACATCCTAGAAGGCTAAAGGATGAAGTAGTACAAAGTTGAACATGTCATCGTAGCAAACTTCCAGACATGGAAGGAAAGTAGGCTAAAAGTGTTTTAAGCCGGGAACTGTTGCAAATACTACACAAAGAATTAAAGGCCTTAACTCTAGTAAAGATTACTAGATATTATCAAGGTTGAAGATAGTAATCTTCAAATTAATTGATAATAAGCAAAGTTTAAAACCGACTACCACGGTAGTCAAACTAAACTGTCACCTAAGACATAGTATGAGATTCATACACAGTCTAAGGCATGAGGTGTAATTTTAAACCTCGACAAGTAAAACTGAGTGGGTAAAAGGAGTTTTACGGAAGAGGCTCAGATTTACAACTCTCGTTATCAGAAATAATAAGAATTATTTCACCAGTCGTCTAAACTTGGTTTAGTGTTTAAACGACAGTTCATAGATAATAAAACGTTCCGAATAGGTTTGTCAGATACGTGATCTGATGAATGAAACCCTATTAAGTGAACTTGGAATATTTATTATCAAAAATCCCTGGTCCAGGTCATTGCATGGACAACAATGACTCACGAAGACTAGCACGGGAGTCGATGGGTTAGCGCAGTTTCATGGGCTATAGGAATAGTATATTCTATTCGACTACGTGGGTATATAAAAGGTTTATACACTGGATAACCCTCAAATGAGAAGTACATCATTCGTGATGAACGTCAATACTTCTCATAAAGACAATTGGAGAGATTCCTCAAAACATGAGTGCTCCACTCATCTTATGTAAGGAATGCCCGACTTTGGTTCTGTTAGACGCCGCGCCGTAAAAGGAGGTTATAAAGACGGATACTGGGAAGGACAGGATAGACATGAAGTTAAGTGGGAGCGCAAGAATGGATTGTGTCACCCTAATCACATTAGGTACAAAGTGTCTCAAGGCCACTTGATGAGTAGCAACTGAAAATGCGTGGCCGCGCTCAAACGGATTAAAAGTTAATCGTTTGTCTTTTACAGTTGTAATCGGATATCAAGAAAGTCTGAATGACGTGACGTATCAGATGGGATACTAAATTGACACGGGAATCGAGGCATTGCACTTGTTCTAAGTCCAAGTGGGAGTCTGAAGGAGTTGAAGGAGATGTCCTTCGACCGAGGTGACAATGCGAACGATTTGTCGGATAGGACAATTGATGTGGAAGATCATCAAGTCCGATTGATTTAGGGATCGTAGAGTTGTAGCTAGAGACCAACTACGATCGTCGAATTACGGAGTAATTCGCGGCTAACTTCGATCGGATCCTACAACGGGTTACACATAAGAGTGACAAATTGATCTAGGATATGACTAGTGGGAGTGAGATATAATCATGGGAGTGTCCCATAAACAGGGTTTTTGGGCCTAGACCGGTTCGGGTACTTCTAGGACTCGGATTGGGCTGAATTTTGGAGGGTTAGTTGCTGATATAATAAACATTATATCTGCCAATTTTCGTGGTGTTTGGACACCTCCTCCTTAGGGAATTGAGAAAATACCAATAGTTGCTATTTTCGACTATTTCCCTAAATCTTATTCTAAAGGGTGTTTTAGGAAACCTAAAAGGAGGTGGATTCTTATTAGGGTTCTATATAAACACTCTTAGGGCAGAGAATAAGGTGTGGAATTTCTCTCTAAGCTTTCTTACTCTACCACATCAAGTAGAGAGGAGAAAGTGAGCTAATTCCCATTACTATCAATCTAGTCAAAGAAGAAGGTGTTCTTCTTTTCCAACCACCATTGGTGTGCTAGCTATAAAACAAGGTGGGAGATCAAATTGATTGCTCGTGTCCCAAGTAGAGGAGCTACACTTGAAGCTCTTGGTCTTCTTCAATCAATTCAACTAGTTCGAGGGAAAAGCGATTAAGGTAATCTACTATCTCCATTAGATTAATTACTAGTTTTGCATGTGATCCTGGGAATACTAGTGTAGACATTAGATGTCATATTTCCGCTATAAACACTAGTAGAAGGGTGTAAATCCCTACATATATCCCATGTCCTAGTGTCACGACCTTACTTTCTCGGACGGTGTCGTGCGGCACTTGTGCGCGCTCTTGGGACAAGTCAGCCTTACAAAAGTAATATTCCAAAATTCAAAAGTGTGTGCTCTTGGGATCAGTCATGAAATAGGGACTTGTTGCATGACAACATCCGTTATGAATGAATATTTCGTTAAGTTGATCAAGATTCCTTTCGCATGCTCCTGTTCCTGCTCCTTGCTCCTGGGGGAAACCTGCAAAGGGTTCGAAAACCGCTCCGACACTCAAGATAGTCAGGTTGCTCTTTGTAGTAAAAGATTGAATATTGATTGAACCTTGATCTTGTTAGAGCATGTCTTGTGGAAGACGATGGGGGCCCTTTTATAGGTTGAATTAGGATGACTGTGATTAGACGGTGTAGATGAGAGGCTGTGATCCACCGTTTAAGGAAGTTTCTCACTGTTCGTCGTTAGGATTTTCCTTGTAGTTTATCTCGTATCTAGGATAAATAGAAGTTACTAAGTTCAAGGATACTTCGTAGGCATCCTGTCGAGGTGATAGATCTTTTAGGAGATGTTTCCTCCTTTGAGACTCTTAAAGTCCAAGCTTGCTTAAACACTTAAGATCTTAACCGACTGGGATCTTGTAGGGAGATTCCGAGATTGAGTCGATAAACTGCGGCGCGCTTCTGCCTCCCCAATTTAGGGCGTGAGGCATCGGTCTAGCTTATGTGGACCCTCCATTCCCTTAGAGACTCTAGGGTTGATCTGGTCGTGTTTGTAAACGAAACAGGGTTGATACCTCTTAGCTGATCCTGACCGACCTCCCAGTTTAGCGTGTATGTGGCGGAACATTGTGGGCTCAGCAGTCCTTTAAGCCGGGTTAACCCGTTGGACTTCTGGTCTATTTTTGACTCTTTGACGTTAGTCAACGTCTGGACAGTTTGTGCATCATCAGGTTCGCTTCTCATTGGAAGTGAAAATTCATGAGTCATAGATCTTGGGGTAAATTTATAGGATCTTGACCCCTCCCAATGTACACTTGAAAAAACCACAAATGTAGGCGAAATATGAGGGATGAATCTTGAATTCCTCTTCAAATAAAGGTTACAAAAGGTGGTGATACGGGGAAACAAAATTGTTTTCTGAACAAAAAATTGGTTTTTCTTTTGTTCCCCCCAAAACGAACCACCTCTTCTTCTTTTCACTCGGCGAAGTCTGCTCTCGTAAGCTTACATCGTTTCAAGGTCGTTGGCCAAGTTAGGAGAGAGAGAAAAAAAGACAAGATCAAAGGTGGTGACGGGAGGAGGAGAGGATGAAGAAGATAGAAGGGAAACAAGAGGAAATTTGTCGACGAGCCAACGTGAAGAGAAGAAGAGTTTGAGAGAAGCAGCTTTTTTCTCACCCAAATATTGTTTCTCATTATCACCCACCTTAATAAAAACACAGAAAAAAAAACAATCAGAATGCTTTTTCACTAAAAGCATTGTTTTGTTTTTTGGGGGGTTTAAATTCTTTAATCATCTTTAAACATTTTTTTTGCATATGGTAATATAATAAGTCAAACTATGCCGCTTTTATATTAAATTAGTGAACAATGTAACCAACAATGTTACCAAGGGTATCACTATGAGTTTTTTCGATATGTATTCATCAGCCAAGACACATGTGTGGAATGTGTTAGTTAGTATGCCACCTCGACTACACTGTGGTAATTATTTCATAAAGAATAATCTTATGTGTAATCAAGAGCATATGAGATTTTCAACAAAAGAAAAGTGCCATCCCTTTCTATAATATGTTGGAAAATTGTCGTTGCTACTAGTAGGAAATGGAAAAAACATAAATATGATGTTGCACACGAAACTCCAAAGCTCGATTATATCGATTCTTTTAGACAGTAATTCGCCCCCTTCTGGTATAAACTACGAGTACAAAATGGATCAGGAGTTATGTCTTCAGGATACGATGAAGTCTTAACAACTATCGTGGTTCAAAGTATGCACGGCTTGATCAAAATCGAGAACACTCGAAATATAACTGATAATGCCAAAGTAATGGATTCCGAAATACCAAATGACTTGATAATATAAAACCCAAACAATCTTCTCTGTTAATAACAAAAGAATAGGAAAAACAAGAGCCAGAGAGATAGAGAGAAATTCGTTGGATATTCTAGAGGGGTTATGCCACTTGATATATAGTAAACAAAGGGATTCACATGCATTGGATGTGTCCATCCATGATGGGTTATCATGCCCATTCATCACGCCTCACTCTGTGACGGTGGATTCAAAAAGGGAAGTGGTGCATCCCTTCATTTTCTATTCATTTACTTCCCTCCATTATTTCAAATTTAAAAAATTATCCAACATTCCCCTATCATTTTTTAAACATTGAAAGTTATAAAATAGCTCAACGGAAAACAAAACACAAAATACAAAATAAGACAAGACAAACAAATTTGGCATTATCGTAGAAACTTGTACGTACATGATAGGTATCTTATGGATTTGAACCTTCACTTAGTGCAAACAACTCAAAGCTTTATCAGAATGCTATGGTGAACGTCTCTTGAACCAAGAATCCTTTAGTGATGAAACCGGAGCCATCGCACATACTTGTTTCGGTGAATCAGAGTGTTCATACTCGGCACATTAATGGCCATGTGCAATATCCCTTTCATGAGTCTTCTTCAAAAAATGGTCTTATTTTCTTAGGAGACGGCCTAAACTCCATACTCACTTAGGTAAGTCCACTTGAGGTGTTTCCGCGAGGCACCACTTGAAAATTAGGACTTATTAAGGATTATCATCCGTCCTTTTTTTTTGCAGAAAATCAATACTAGCTGAGAAATGGGGAATATAAAAAGCTAATATTCCATAATCGCGAAAGCTTTAACTTGTTGGTACCCGTTGAACTTTGCCTATCTATTTCAAGATATGTAAAGGCGATCAACCTTCATTCACAGACCTGAGTCCCATTTCTTTATTCTTAACCGAGACCATTACTTTAGGAAGTGCTTTAGTCAATGGGTCCGCTAAGTTTTTCTTTGTTTTTACATAGTCGACTATAATTACTCCTCTCTTGAGTAATTGTCTCACAAATTGATGTTTGAGACTCACGTGTCTCGACTTGCCATTGTAGGTCTTATTTGCAACATTATAAAGTGTTGCCTGATTGTCACAATTTATCATGACCGGTGGAGATGGCTTCTTCCATATGGGAATTTTCTAACAAATTTCTAAGCCATTCCGCTTCCTTGCTTGCATCCTCTAATGCAACTAATTCTAACAACATAGTTGAAATCAGAAATTATGGTCTGCTTCTTGGATCCCCAAGACACAGCAGCACCACCTAAAGTGAAAATCCATCCAGTGGTAGACTTTGACCTTGTCTCTATACTATTCTAGCTAACATCGCTATATCCTTCTAATATAGCGAGGTCTCCTTTAAAATGTAAACCATAATCCATGGTTCCCTTCAGGTAACTTAGCACTCTAAAAATAACTTTCCAATGCTATGGTCCTGGATTACTAGTAAATCGTCACAATACACTGGCAACGTAGGCTATGTCAGGTCTAGTGCAGTGCATCGCATACATTAGACTACTTAGAACACTAGCATACTCAACTTGAGCTTGAGCACACCCATTATTCTTCAGTAATTTAATACTGGGGTCCGTTGGAGCTGGTTTATGATCAAAGGGATCATACCTTTTCAGGATCTTCTCGATGTAATGTGTTTGACTTAAAGCCAATATATTATCCTTTCTTAGAATTTTAATTCCTAAGATAACATCAGCCACCCCAAGATCCTTTATATCAAATTTAGATGATAAAAATTTGTTTGTTTCTTCGACAGAAGATAGATCAGATCCAAATATGAGTATATCGTCAACATACAAACAGATAAGTACACAACTAGACTTATTTACTTCACAGTAAATACATTTATCCGCATCGTTAACTACAAACCCATTTGATCGGACAATATGATCAAACTTTTCATGCCACTACTTAGGCGCTTGCTTCAAACCATAAAGAGATTTTACCAACTTGGAAACTTTCTTTTCTTGGTCTGGAGAAATAAATCCTTCAGGTTGTTCCATATAAACTTCCTCCTCTAAGTCAACATTTAGAAAGACCGTTTTGACATCCATTTGATGAATAACTAAATGGTGAATTGAGGCAAGGGCAATCAATACACGAATTGAGGAGATACGTGCCACTGGTGCATATGTATCGAAATAATTAATATCATGTCTCTGTTTAATGCCTTTAGCAACTAATCTCGCTTTAAACTTATTTATGGAACCATCAGGATTTAACTTCTTCTTAAATATCCATCTACATCATATAGGTTTAGCCCCAGGAGGTAAATCAGACAATACCCAAGTTTGGTTTGATAAGATAAAATTCATTTCATCATTTATGGCTTCTTTTCAGAAACTAAAATCTCTAGAATTCATAGCTTCAGAAAAGCTAATCGGATCATTATCAATATTCAAAACAAACTTTGTAACATCTGTTACTTCACTTCTATCACCTTCTATGATAAGTCATGAAGTTAGGACCGAATAAACGTTTAGTTTTAGCCCTCTTACCTCTCCTTGGTTCTAATTCAGGAGGTTCACGAGACTTTGGATCTTCATTTATATTAGTGTCAACAATGGTAGACTCAGAACTAGACAAATTTATGGGATCTACTAAATTATGATCATTAGCACTAGATCTCGTCAAGTTCTCGAAAAATTCTACGTCTACAGATTCTATAATTTCAAAGGTGTCTAGATTTAAGAATCTATGTGTCACACTATTATGAGAATAACCTATAAAAGCACACTTGTAGGCTATAACACCTAATTTTCGTCTCTTAGGGTCTGGTTTCCTAACATATGCAGGGCAACCCCAAATTTTTAGTCTACTAAAGTTAGGTTTTCTTTTAAACCAGAGTTCAAAGAGAGTCACATTTTTATTCTTTAAGAGAATCCTATTCAAAATATAACATGCTGGTCAAAACTAATTAACATTGCATTGACCATCTCAATCATAGTCCTATTTTTCCTCTCTGCAATACCATTTTGCTGAGGAGTGTAAGATGCAATTACTTGGTGAATGATGCCATGTGTCTGGCAGAATTTAATAAATTCGTTTGGATAATATTCACCACCTCTGTCAGATCTTAAAATTTTAATTTTAAGACCAAGATGATTTTCAACTTCCGCTTTAAATATCATGAATTTTTCAAAGACCTCATCTTTATTTTTCATTAGATATACGTAAGTATATCTAGAACAATCGTCAATGAAGGTTACGTAATATTTGTTGCCACCTCTAGTTATGTGATTTTTTAAATCACCCACATCACTATAATTATGTCAAGCAAATTAGAATTCCTAATAGTAATAGATTTATGGGATTTTGGAAATATTTTAGATTGAAGTCTTGAACACAAACATGGCATTTCCTAGTAGAATTAAAATCATAATTAGAAATTAAGCCTAATTTTTCCATTTTTTTAAGAGAACCATAATTAACATGATCTAATCTACCATGCCATAAATTAACAGAATCAACATTGTAAACCGAAGAATTATTATTTATTAGATTCAACTTAATCATTCTGTTACAAGAGTACCCCTGACCAACAAATGTGCCCCTTTTGGACAATACAAATTTATCAGACTCATACACCATCTTAAAACCCTTCTTATTAAGACGGTCTCCCGATACAAGATTTTTAGTCACATCAGGCACATGATGAACATTTCGTAGAGTTAAAGTCTTTCCAGATGTAAAAAAGAGCTTCACAGTTCCTAATCCCGTGACTTTAGAACGGATATTATTGGCTCCTTTAATATCGTTTCCGTCACCGCCAACTTCGTAAGTCTTGAAAAGATTACGGTCATTGTAGACATGGATAGTACCTCCTGTGTCGTACCACCAACCACTGTCGGCATCTATTGTATTGGCTTCAGAAACTGTGGCTATAAATTTTTCTTCGACCATGTTTGCTTGCCCTTTAAGATTTTTCTTTCTTGAGCGGCAATCACGAGCATAATGGTCGGGTTTGTTACAATAGTAACAAATTACCTTCTTCTTGTCCTTTGGAGTTTGTTTCTTAAACTTTTATCCTTCTTAGGCTTTAGAGAATCTTTATCAGATTTCTCTTCTTCAACCACATTAGCCTTAGGTTGATAATCAGTTTGGGTCTCTTTTAATTCTCGAACACGAGAATCTTTTTCAATACGAAGGTGACGTTGCAGAGAATCTAATGAATAATTTTCTTCGTTGTGTTTGAGTTTTTTCTTATAGTCGCTCCAAGAAGGGGGTAGTCTAGAAATGATAACCCCCACAGAAAAACATCCATAAGAGAAACCCAGCGTTTTTAAGATTGCTAACAATAAGTAAAAATTCATTAACTTAAAGCATAACAGACTTATTGTTAACCATCTTAAAATCCATAAAATTACCAATTAAATTTTTTTGATTACTTGCATCTTCAATGCGGTATTTGCTGTCCAGTGCTTCCCATAATGTTTTGGCAGAATCAATTGAACGATGAGCATTGTGGATAGAAGTAGATAGAGCTTTAAGAATATGACCACGACAAAGAAAATCGTCTTCCTTTCGCTTCCTTCGTCTTTCCCTTAATTCAGTAGAGTCTTCAGGAGTCTCATCAGGAATTTTGTCAAGCACCCCTTCTAATATATAAAATAATTTAATAGAAGTCAGAAAGAACCGCAACTTTTCTTGCTACCTTGTGAAATTTTCTCCATTAAAACTTTCAAGACGTGTGTAGTCTTGATTCATAACCGTAAAGATTGAGTCAATGTTGTTGATGCTTCCATTTCAAACTTAGCGAATTTACTGTCTAAAAATTGTTGGAAAATTGTCGTTGCTACTAGTTTGAAATGGAAAAAACAGAAATATGATGTTGTACACGAAACTCCAAAGCTCGATTATATCGATTCTTTTAGACAGTAATTCGCCCCCTTCTGGTATAAACCACGAGTACACAACGGGTCAGGAATTATTCCTTCAAAGTACGATGAAGTCTTACCAACTATCTTGGTTTAAAGTATGTACGCCTTGACCAAAATCGAGAACACTCGAAATATAACTAATAATGCCAAAGTAATGGACTTTGAAATACCAAATGACTTGATAATATAAAACCCAAACAATCTTCTCTGTTAATAACAAAAGAATAGGAAAAATAAGAGCCAGAGAGAGAGAAATTCGTTGGATATTCTGGAGGGGTTATGCCACTTGATATATAGTAAATAAAGGGGTTCACATGTATTGGATGTGTCCATTCATAATGGGTTATCATGCCCATTCATCACGCCTCACTCTGTGACGGTATATTCTTTTTTTTTTTATGAAAAGAGGCTAATGCCTAAATTTATTAGCTACTCGAGCTCAGAGAAATATTTGTTCTATCATTCGTCAATTGACTTACAATACATCTAGGAGCCATAGTGATCTCCATAGTCTGGTTTAAGCTTAAATTAAAAGCATCCGTAGCTAACAAATGAGCTGTCTGATTTGCCAGTCGCGGACAAAATAGAAACAAACAATTTCTAAGTTTCCGAGCTTCATTTTTTATCTCCATAATTATTGGTCTGATTCTCCAAGGTCCATCTTCAGGGTTTGACAAGCATGCTTTAATGACCGACAAAGCATCTCCCTCAATTGTGCACTCATACTCAGGAATACGGGAAGCTAGATTCATCGCCAGCTTCGCTGCCTTTGCTTCAGCTTCCAAGGCTGACGAAGCCTCGGTAAGAGAAGTAGCTGCCAAAATAAACGCTCCGTCTTTTCCTCTACACACTGCCGCTAAAGCAGCTCTTTCCCCAACAAAAGCTGCATCAAAATTAATTTTGAGCCGATCATTATCAGGTGGAATCCAAAACTTTTGAGCCCCATCATTTTCATTGTCTTCAGTAACCATTTGATAACTAGTTAAGCCAGAGAAATCTTTATGCATAGCTTGGGCTTCCCGAATGACCGAATAGCAGTTCGGTTTCTCCCCTTCAAACACACATTTATTTCTAGCTTTCCAAAGAAACCAAGCTACATATATTCGAAGTTCTATCACCTCTTCCTCTTCACTGCTAGCTAACCAACGACACATTAGGTCTTGAAACCTTTCATCTCCTTCCACCCTCAAATTTAAAGGTGAACTCAGCCACGTTTCTCTCGCCACCCTACACGTTCTTAAAACATGATCGAGGCCCTCTTCTTCTTCCTTACACATAGAGCACTCTTTTGAAATTTGAGGATTGTATTTAAGCGCCCTTGACTTTGTGGGTAATGCATCATGTAACACTCTCCAAACAAACATTTTAACTCGTGGAGCTAGATTTATCTTTGTCCAGATCCTTCTCCAAGTAATGCCAAACGGCAACTCGGTGAAAGAAGAGGAGGAAGATGGTTTCTCCTTTGCAATAGAAGTATAAAGTAATTTGGAAGTGGTGCATCCCTTCATTTTCTATTCATTTACTTCCCTCCATTATTTCAAATTTAAAAAATTATCTAGCATAATAAACCTAAGGTAACAAAAAATAAATGTGAGGGAAAAAATAGGGAAGTATATTAACATCAACACGAGTTGCCCTAATTGCAATTCCACCGAATCTATTGATCATGCACTTTTACACTGTGCGTTAGCGAAAAATATCTGGTTCCACTACAACATTATCTCTGAGAACATTAATTCCATAACGGAATGGATCTTTTCTTGAGAAACTCATCCTGACAGGTGTCAAACAGAGGAGAACATACACTTTTCTACTATTCTCTGGATCATATGGAAAACCAGATGCGATCACTGTTTTCAACATGAGATCAACAAAATCCAAAAAATTATAAAGATGATAGACAATTTTCCGAAGATGAGTAAGAAACAGTCAAAACAGAAGCAAACACCAAAAGACTCATGGAAACCCCCTCCCAATGGCTATATCAAGATTAATGTGGATGCTTCATTCACCGACCTTGCATCCAGCGTTGGCATTAGTATGATTGCTCACGATGATAATGCAAAATTTATTCAAGCCCAGGTGAAAACTACTAGAGGCAGAAACAACGAAGAGTGTGAAGCCAAGGCCATCCTTTTGGGACTAGAATGGGCCAAATCTCAGAAGCAAAACTCAATCATCATAGAAAGTGATAACTTCAATCTCATCAAACATCTTTGCAACAATCGCCATACCATTCAAAGGCAATCTCTGATGCATATCAGGAAGATCCGAGAAAGCGAGAAGGAGTTTGACGAAGTTCAGTTCCACTACACTCAAAGAACAGCTAACTCAGTCGCAGACAAACTAGCGAAGTGGGCAAGAAAGCGTAATCGAAGCAAAGTATGGGACAATATCCCGTGTATTTTAATTGACAGATATTGTAATAACGCTTTAATGCATTAATGTATTTTCAGTTCGACAAAAAAAAATAAAAATAAATGTGAGGGACTAAATTAATGTCACACGTAAAGACACGTATCAATACAATCCGACACAAAAATTCGCAAGACCAAAACTATTACATCTGAAAATTCAGTAGTCAATGTCACTGAATACTGAAAATATGAATGCCAGTAAAAGTGTAAAACTATCAAATTTATAGGAGTGTATTTTGTTTGTACTCTGACATGGTGAAACTTGAAAGGGAAGGGTAGTTCAAACTTCAAATGGATATTTTGACCTAATTTAGGGCACATTCACCTCTTTCAGGTCAGCAAGTTCTTGTGATTCCAAATTTTAGTGTGATGTACTATTTTGGAAAGGAACCCACTTTCCAAAAAGAAAAAGTATGACAATAACATGTCCTTAGGACTATTTTGAGAGATTTTTCTATTCTTATAGTTTACAGCTATTTTATTCTACTTTTCATTGTGTTGGTAAAATAGTCATATTGGAGACAAAAAGTTCAGGGTGAAACTGACTAATAAATGTGTACCACTATTCAAAACCTAAAGTCTTTTAATATTTCACCATCTCCCAAAAGAACCAATCACCAATACACACATTTTGGTCATATTAGGGTTAGGGTTTTGAGAACGATCTTTTTTCACTTTCTATTTTAAATAGAATCAAATCAACACTTTCTACACCTCAATGATATAAAATTTAGACTTGTAACATAAAAAATGTCCAAATTAGTGTGGGTCTTGTAATCTTTTATGACACCTAAAGAAAGAGAAAGGAGCATTAATTTGGTGAATAATTCACATCAACAAGAAACTGTGGGGGACTATGAAACAAGATTAGTTTTTTTTTTTTTTGATGAAGGAACAAGATTAGTTGAATTGTCTTAAAAAGTGAAGCCCACTTGTTTAATGAATTAATACTTGATGTAATCGTGAGTCAAAAGAGAAACATATACAAAGTTCATGACATCCAAGAGTTTTATTACCCTCCAGTTTACCTACATCCTCTATTATCCACAAACTCTCTAAAAATTCAATGACATTGTGAATCAATTATTTGTGGATATAATTGTAGATCGTGAATTAAAAACCAACTACTAAATATTGAGTTAACTACTATAGATCACAGTGTCACATGTTTTTCAGGTTCTTATCTTTTGTGATTTTAATTTATGTTCATGTTTTTGCTTACTCTCCCCGGCTCTCTTCAAATTTTTGTTTCACCATCTTTTTTCATACTTCTCACACCATACTTATCATTCTCCTTCATGTTCTTTGTTATACTCTCACATCGCTCATGAGAGTGTCTACAACATGGGCTACAGGTGAATGCTCAAGTTAGAGAGGCCTTTTAGGTGAGCTCGTACAACCTCCCCAAGAACAAACCTCTGTACATGTGGATTTATGTCAGGAGTACCAAAAGTAGAGACAATATCGTTAACTGCTAAAGCTTGAGGCGGCTGAAATGGTAAAGAGGCGAAGACGACTCTGATGGAAACTCCGATGAGGAAATCTCTAACAAAGGTAAATCTGTCTGCCAACTAGCTAGATATCCAGTCGCCTTATTTACCTCTCTTTAAGCATGCTCGATAATAAATTATTCAAAAGACTCTTTGAGTTGAGAAATGGTTCTCTATATTCTCCAACAGTGCCATGGAAGGTGAGCATTAGTAAAGTTGAAGTACGAAACTTTCGTCTTTGAGTCTGATCTCACCTAAATTTTTCGGTCATTCATCGAGCATGTTAGTCTCAACTCTGTTTCAATGCCTTGTAGCTCATGCAGTGTGATCGTCGCGGGAGTTACACCCACACAATTGCACCTCTAACATTACCCTGATGGTCTCTGATCAAAGCTCCAAAACTTGCCTTATCCGTTCGTAAGGAGCCATCTACGTTAATCATCATAATCTCGGTATCGATAGTTCTCATTTGCATATAATGCTACTAAATTGAGTACATGAGGCAGATATGCCAACGCTGTAAAAGAACCTCCTATTTTCTATAGTGTCGTCCACAACCAAATTCAAACAAGTTTGTTTTGATTCTCACTTCATTTTTTTATGCTCCATGTAAGTACTTCAGCAATTTTAGTTTTACCTCTGAACATTCTAGCATTTTGTTCGCCCCATATGTGAATAAAACATCCTCCAAGTATGATCTTCTTGATAGAATTCATCTTGACGATCCTGACCAATTTTTTGTGTAACAGTCGATGTCATCCTCTTACGTGTGGAGAGTTGGTTTCTGAATTTCCATATACTCTAAAAGTCATCTTCACATTGCCAAAGAGTAAGGGCACCTGAAGAAGAGTTGGTTTCAACCATTAATAGCTATTTTTTTGTTGAAAGAACTTATTCATAGTTATATAGTCGATTTCTTCTTCGCTAACAGTACTAGATTTTGATAGTCCCATATCGGTTCGATAAATTTATTCATAATTATATAGTTGATTTCTCGTGTTCAAGCTTTAGGGCATTTAAATTGAATTTAGATACATAACCAATGTAACATTTGCCCAATTAAGTATAACTTTGAATGATTAAGCATTAAACTTCAAATAACACATATCTTCAATAATAAGCAAGTGAAATTTGGGAAAATAATATGAAAAATGGAGTGATGAAAATGAAGAAAACTAAAATCATTAATCAATGAGTATCTTTTAAATCAAGAAGAAGGGACAAAGTATAATTCCATAACTTTTCGTGTATGATTGCTAGAAAGTGAAATCTAACTACAATCCAAAGAGAGGTAGAAACAGACAACAAGATAGAGAGAGAGAGAGAGAGAGAGAGTTGTGAGATAGAGAGAGAAAGAGAGTCACTTGCAATTCCAAACAATTTGTACACATTTATCAGACCAAACAGAAATTCAAACACAAAAATTAAAAATTCTAAAAATCAGAAAATATAGTTTCTAAACAACTTGAAATTGAAATTTCTGGAATGGGTAATTGATTAAAAAAAGACCCATTATGATCATCATCACAAATCTGTAACAATGGTGGAGGAAAATCGACCCATCCATTTTCAACTGAGTCAATAAAGATGAAATCGTTCTGCAACCCATGTACTGAGTCATGATTTTCCCCAAGACTTGGTAACTTAATTATCTCACTCAGTTCTTCGTCAGTATTCGAAGACAACGAAACTGAAGAAGATGATGATGATGATGTTGATGATGAAGATGGATTTAGGGTTAGTTCTGAATCAAATTTCTCCATTGAAGCTGCTTTTGCTGCTGCAACTTGAATATCACGAGGAGATAGAGTTACAGGACGAGGTAGAAACTCACTGAGTTCAGGAAAATTTAGAATCGCTGAGTTACCTTTGATACTTAAAGCAGCTACATCATGAGCCCTAGCTGCCATTTCTGGTGTTGAAAATGTTCCAAGCCAGATTCTTGATTTCTTACGAGGCTCACGAATTTCAGATACCCATTTCCCCCAAGCTCTCATTCTAACTCCTCTAAAACTTGGGTGTTTGTTACAATCTCTTGATCTTTTCGATTTCAATTGTTGCTCAGATGAATTTGAAACTGAATTTAGCAAAGATGAAGAAACAGAGTTGGAACTGGTTTCTGGGTTTGAGAATTTGGGCGATTCTTTCATTATTAAATTTGGTTACCCAGATCTTAACTTTGGAAGAAAAACAAACCCAAATCAACAATTTCTCCCTCCTCTCAATTTTGCAACAAAATTATCACAAAATGGTCAACTTTGGTTACCCTGTTTTTAAGAACAGTATCAATTTGAAGTACTTGTTGTACTATAGTTGGACGTACAGGATGAAGAAACCAAGTGATTCATTGGTCACGGATTACAATTTACAAGAAAGAGAGTGTGTTTTTAGAGAGAGAGAGAGAGAGAGAAGAAGATTGGTTGGTTTTGTTGAGAGAGAAAGTGAGAAGAATGAGAGGGAAAAGGAGTGTGAGTGAGGGTTTTAGTAGAAAAATCTAAGAGAGAAAATAGTGTTGAAGAAGTCGCTTCACAATGACAATACTGGCTAACTAGAAGATAGTGAACACACAGAGAAAGAGGTAATGGGTATGGAGGTCCATTAGGTGTATAATAGGGAGATCTGGTTGTAAGGGAGAATTGAAGATCGTTTCCTTTAGGGCCCGTTTGTTACCTGGGAAATATGGATGAGCAAGTCGTTTTTTCGGAAAAGTTTCGCGGTAAAGTCAATTTCCCGCTGTTGGTTAGAACAAAAATGGTGAAAACCGATTTTGATGAAAAAAAAATTGATTTCTTTTACCACAAAAAACTTGAGAAAACCCATTTCCCACCCTCTCCTATAAACACGCTCTCTCTCCCTCCTCCCACAAGTTTCTCTAGCATCTCTTTAAACTTTTTCTCCTTCTAAAACCATGAACAAATTTTTCTTTCGATTCTCCCTCTCTCTTTAAAATCATAAACAAATTTTTCTCTTATTTCTATCTCTTTCTAAACTCCTAAACAAATTTTTCTCTCTCGGGCATCTCTCTCGACTCTCTCTGTTTAAAACCATATTCTAATTTCTAAAAGCATATATATTAAATTTCTTAATTTTATCATAGTTCCACAATCATGCTAAAGCAACCGACTCATTCAGTGTTTGATAATCCAAATAGGACCAGAGAACGAAGTTGATTAAAGAAATTGGTGAGTGAAAATGTTACTGAAAAACCTTTTTATCTTCTCTCTCGCTCTCTATCTAAAGATTACCTAGATCAAATCCTAACTCTTAAAAACAAACCTTAAATTGATCTATCCAAACACAAAATACACAAAATTGATGAATGTTGATAATGAATAAGAACATCCCTACCTAAATCGACAACAATTGATTTAGATTTACATTATCTTTTTTTTTGGGATATTTTGCGAAAGGGTCTCAGATAAGTACCGTGTTTTGTAAAAGGGGCATGACCGTTTATTATTTTGCAAAGGGATCGTGGACTAGGATTGACCAGTTAATTTTTAACGCCGTTAAATTTTAACATCGTTAAATATTAACACCGTTAGCTCTAATTACATTACTTAAAAAGTGTGGTTATATTTCAGTAAATTTTATACAATTTCGACACTAATTTGCAAAAGTAACCATTTATGAGAGTTGGTCAGTCTTAGGGATTTAAGAAGTCTAATGTACATTGGTAAAATTAAATAAAAAAAAAAGCAATCCAGAAACCCTAATACAAAGTAAAAACTTTAAGATTCAAAATAAAAACTCTAAGATACAGAGTAATTAACCCTAAAACACAAAGTACAAAACCATAATACACAAAGTAAAAACCTCTTACTTACTGATTTCGGCCAAGAAAGATGCCGACTTTTTTTTTAAGAAACAAAATCAAGAGTTAAGCGAGTTCTATCAATCGACAACACCTCTTCATTATCCAGTGAAAATCAAAGGTTGGAAAAATAAAAAAGGGAAGAAGATGAACAGAATAAGATTTTCGTTTAAAACAAATGTCAGATTAGGTAACTTTACTTAAATATAACCATAACTTTTTAAGTAATGTAATTAGAGTTAACGGTGTTAAAACTTAACGACGTTAAAAATTAACTGGTCAATCCTAGTTCACGACCCCTTTGCAAAATAATAAACGGCCATGCCCCTTTCACAAAACACGGTACTTGTCTACGACCCTTTCGCAAAATATCCCTTTTTTTTCAAATGAGGGAGGTTAAAACTAAACTAGAGAAGAATGGAGGGTTCCAATTGATTTTGAGATGGAAATTAGATTCAGACGTTTCTAAAGGCAGTTGGACTTATTACGCTTGGCACCCCTTAATTTGTAAAAATGGGCAACGACTGTAATAACGTCATATGCCTTTAGAAGTTCTCTTCACATTTTCTTATGCCCTACCAAACAAAAGAAATTGAATTTCTGTAAGAAAAACTAGGTTTTCTTTCCCATCTAAAAAAATGATTTTCACACCAAGTATCTTAGCAAATAATAGATGTTAAGCAAGTGTTAAGGCTTACGATAAATTATATCTAATTAAGGACCTTGTTTGAGGAAGCCTTTCCGGTAGACCCTCTACTGACCCCGGTTGGTTTCTCCGACCTATTAAAATCTCTTTCATCGTCATTTGTCTTCCCTCTCATCTTCATCTTCTTTCTTTCTCTCACTTCTCTTCTTATTTCTCTCACTTCTCCTTCTTTCATCTTTTACCATCTTTCTCACTTCCCATTGAAGAATGGAGATATTATTTCTTGCAGCCGAAGGTTTTCTAGCGAAGAAAAAGTTTTATTCGCTACTTCAATAGATTTTCTTTAAGATTTTAGTTTATTACCCTTAAAAATTATCACCCAATACCAATTGAAATATGGAAAAAATTCTGAAACTTGTTTTTTAAACCTCCTTATATACCCTCATAGATCTCCCTACATGAGTCACTATTAAGATAGTATTTTAGAGAGAAAAAAGGTGACAGAAGAGCACCCACTGTCACTCAAAACAACCCAATGTTGTGTCCAACCACTATCCTGGTCGAATTTCGACCGGAAGATGTAGCAAGACAAAATTTAGAGAGTCAAAGTTAAACACTTTTTTCTCCAAATTCTACCCAACCACGTACCCCGGTTAGAATTCAGCTGGATAGTGGCCAACCTTGGGATCATTTTTCACTCAAAATAATAGGAATATAAATTTATTTCTCTCCCAAGAATGACTATTATTTTGGATGTGCAATATCTCTATACGAGGGTATAACCGTTGTCCGGTGGATACATACAATTTCTTAATCTCAACCTTAGAGGTAAGTTTAAGAGGTGTAATCTCAACAACGAAAATCAATTTGGGATGTACAATGTGAACCTTTATAGATAAGTTTGGGAGATGTAATCTCAACTCTTGGATATAAGTTTGGAAGGTGTAATCTTAGCTATTGAAGAAGAGGGTATATTCCAAAACAGATGGATACTTTTGTATAACACTCGTTTACTTTATGGTGAGATCCTTCGTTTAATGAGTGACAGGAAATACCATATAAACCCTTCGTAATTTTTTCTTGGTGTTATTTCCATTTCAACTTGTTAAAGATCATCAACTCATTAAAATGACCCTCGAAAGATGGGGTTTCAATCGTGCTCCAAATTTCCGAATAGTTCCCCTGTATATACGGACGAACATTGTTCATCCATTTAAATTTGAGGATTATCTTTTTAGTCATTTTTTGGGCAAAATTTCGTTTTGACCCCCAATTTGTGACCAAATGGTCATTTTGGGTCCTATATGTGTCTGGCAGTTTGTTTTGGCCCCTAATTGTGTTTGACGGCTCGCTTTGACCCTAATTTTTGTCAGACATACTAATTTTTTCCTTGCGGAAATTAAGTATATTTCTATTTTTTTTCTTTTTCCCATTTTCTAATTTCTTCATTGTTTGATTTTTTTCCACTCTTTATGTATTTCTCTCTCTTCTCTCATCTGTGTATCACTCTTCCGGTCAGTCACATAATATTCGTGTAACACAAATCCGAGTAGAACCAGTTGCAAAATGATCTTTGAAAACTAACCTGGATTTGAAAAGAACAAATCCAAATCGAATCATCTAAGAATTGTGGTTTTTTTATGAGCACGTAAAGTACTCCAGTTTCTTACTTTATTTTACTGTCTTTACATTTTTTGATGGAATGATTTAATTTACAAGGTTTTTGGAGGAAACTCCCAAAAAATACAAAGAAGTTACTAATGAGAAGTGATGAAGTTGGTCAGTTTATAGGTTTTAATTTCATGATTCACATGGACTAAAATTGAAGTACCAGGGGTCGTTTGGATTGAGATCTAAGGGCAAAACCAATGTGGGGCTCGGGCTTCCAATTTTGGGCGTCCCTAAATTTTGGGAGGTCCGGGGCTTTTCTCGATTTCAACGTCGGGTTCCCAACCGAGGCTCCCAAATCTAAATAATGTACGTGCGCCAAGTACGTGTGCGAAATTTTGATTTCAGAGTAGAAATGGATGTGGCATTCCACGGATTCATGAACCCAAGTAATATTTTTTGGTTTGTTTAGCAACTAATAGGAATCCTATGATTTATTATTATTTGAGTATTTTTAAACGCTTCTTTAGAAAAAATATCGAATAAACCTTGTTCTCGATACTCGTTTTTTCAAATATCGTTTCATTCGAGGAAATATCAGATTTTGGGAAACAATGGGTTTTGGAACAATTTTTTGAAGAAAAAATGATTTTCGAGAAAAAAATGATTTTCGGGGGAAAACTGATTTATTGGAAAAAATGATTTTTGAAAAAAATAAAATTTTGAAGAAAAAAATGGTTTTTGGGGGAAAAATTGATTTTTGGGAAAAAATGATTTCCGGAAAAAAAAATAATTATTTTGTCGAAGGAAATATTTTTTTTTTAATTTTAAGTTTGAAATTTGGATAAATTAATCCAAAATCTTAGCAAATCCTAAGGGGTAGGATATTGATCCAATACAAATTTTGGAATTAGAAATCCTTAAGATTCAAGAGTCCTAAGATTCAAGAGTCCTAAGATTCAAGAGTCCTAGGATTCTTGGTAGTCAAATAGACCTAGGATTCGTGATTCCTACCAAATCCCACTTTTGATAGGAACCTACAACCAAACACACCATGAGTGAATTACGTTGTGTGTTTGATTGGAAATTGATGGGACCCACGTGCATTAAATGATTTAAAGGAGGAACAAATTGTACAAGGCTTATATGGCAACAACGTTTCCGTTGGTTTAAAAAAAAACAATGTTTCCGTCAACCGGTCAAAGTTGGTAGTAACTTCAACATGAATTTCAGCGGTTGGTGGTTTACTTTTGTCTGGGCGCTCGTAGTAGAAGTTTAGAGTGCAACTAGCCCTTCCCACCCATTAGCCAAAGTTTAGAGTGCAACTAGCCCTTCCCACCCATTAGCCTTGTCTCTGAAGTGGGCTAGATACTTTTTTTGAGCTAATTTCTCATTAGCCCCAAACTTTATGATCAGTTTCTTGCCTAGCCCCCTACTTTGTCAAAAATACTCAGATAGCTCATTTTTTGAGTTACCGTGAGAACACCGTTAACCAGTCATCACCTCTCTCTGCCACCTCATCTTCTCGCCACCTCATCGTCTTCACCGACGAAGGTCGCTGGGCCGGTGACTTTCAAACATTGAAAAACAATTTTATTTTCTCCCTCCTCTCTCTTTCTTAATAAGAAATTGATTTTGGAAATCATTAAAGATAAAACCGAAACGTACCATTAGTCTAGTTATTCCAATATAGACTTAATGTCCGTATGTTACATAGAAATGTTGACAGAAGTATCTCCCGGATAATCATGAATATATAAGTGATAGTTTTGAATGTTATATGAATACATGTGATGTGAATGGGGAAACTAGTATGCCCATAGAAAGTTGTTTTCTTTCATTCTTGTTTTAAGCACAAGTGAGTGCAAGCTATAATAATTTTAATTTCAAATTTTACACGATCTGCGGATCGTTAGAGTTTTGCAATTAGAGTTTCGGGTTTATGAGTCCATTGAAAAAGCTCAAGGATGGGATCGTGATTCGAGTGGAGGAATTCAATGGAGGCTCGAGGATGGCGATCCAGGCGAACTAAGGCGAACTAAGGCGAAAATAAGAATAATCCTAAGAAGATTAGATCTTTTAGGACTAAGGGTCATACTAGGATCCATATGTGCTTGATTTACTTTCTCGCGCGTACTTACTTATTTATTTACGTTTTCTGTCATGGATGGGTAGGCTAAGTAATTCATTAAAACGCATACTAGACAAAACGTAAAAGTCTCTAAAAGGTAATTTTGAGTAAAATGCCTACCCAAACTAAAACACCCGTTGAGCCCTTGATTACGGAATGTCGAGTCTGCCTCTGCAGGGTGCCATCCTTTCCCCGGGCTAATGTGGGTAGACATATGGTAGAGGTCTACACGTCTAAATGGTTTTACTCAACGAGATCAACAAAAGAGTTTTGGACACTCGAGGCAAAAAGGGTGGATTAGGCATTCATTAATGCAATCTATCAACCAAGAGTCATAAGAGTATGATCAGCGAATGAGTTCACTCACCCAGGACAACGTGGTTAAGGGCATGGCCCTAGTCTGCTTAACTCCGAAGAAATGGGATCTTGGAATCACGCTATTCAATTAGGGACGGTTTTATATTGAATAATGTGGGAAATTGATTTTTTCCAAAAACGATAACAAGTTTTAAAACTTTGCAATTCTTTTATGTAGTTTTAATGGCATATAGAAAATTAGTTTTCTAACCTTCGTTCAATCCTTGAGAAGGAGCTAAATGAAAGTAACTTTCTTGAATGAAAAGGAAACAGATAATGGTTCCCAGATTCAAAATAAAAAAACGTCCTACAATACCCAATCCTAATGTTGACTCATACCGGATAAGGTCAAAAGCCTGCAAGCAATCGTAGAACATTCTCTTTGGAAGAGAAATGGATACTAGCATAACCACTAAGACAAACTGATAAAAAAGTTCCTACAAAACTCATTGTGGAGAGGTACGAGACCTCTAAGGCAATGTAAAGGTCATCCTAAAGAGAAGACAACATAGTTCATCTATTACCCAGTTCAATACCGATTGGACAAAGATGGGTAAGACCTTAGATGAGTCACTCAGGTTGTTGTGAACAGCTGAGCAGAACACACGGGAGCATGGAATCTAAGAAAGAGTTCTTGAGATTCTAAAGAGAAAAGGGTTAGTCAAGAGAGACATACAATTGATCAAGGAAGGCAAAGCGGTTGTCGAGTCCACGATCAAGATCGTTTCTCATAACTGTAAAAGTTTCTAAAACAATGGCTAGGCCATTAAAAGAAAAACGACCCTTAGTACTTGGAGGACAAAATTAATGGGATTGCGAATTCCGATTTCAGTATCCTTGTTATCGAAGTTAATCTAGCAAGTATCGTAGACTCCTTTCATCAGGTGTTTAAAACTAGATGTAGGGCCATTGGGAGCTCAAGGGAATTACATACTTGATTAAAAGAAAAGATCAAAGAGGGAGCAGAAGCAGATGTTGCTAAGGATGCTGAAAGGGATCAAAATCTTTTTTTAGACATTGATCTAGTTTAGAACTTAATAGTGGATATTACGTTCTTCTAGAAACATCAAATATTTTAAACCAGCGATGAATTAACTAGAGGTTCTTCAAGAACCAAAATCGTTAACATTGATACTAACGACTAAAATCAAAAGATTCAACCCGTTAACTCTAGCATTAGTCTAGTTGACAGAAGATACATGAAGAAGCTCGAAAAAAAATGGACTCATGAGTCTAAATGATTTGGTATCATATGACACATGTGGATATTGTCTTAAATAGACTAAACGACAAAGTCACCATTTTTCAGAAAGGCATAAAGACTAGTAAACTATTGGGACTCATACTTGTTATGCAGACCTATAAATTTACTTACAGAAGCTAACGGGAGCTATTTCAATACATACCCTGACAACTTTATAAAGTACGGAAACGTACAAGTCATAAAGTGTAAGTCGGAATTGATGATGCACAAAGTGTAAGTCAGAACTGACAACTTTATAAAGTACGGAAACATACAAGTCTGGGCGAACGCGTCCTGGTAAGACCGGTTGAACAACAGTTGCTATATTATGTTTTTATTTTCTAAAGCTGATTCCAGTTGTTGTTTTTGATGATTCAATCGTCAAAAACTCTAAATTTTTAAAACTTCTTTCAAAAATCAAAACCATTTAATCTTGTCTTCGAAAACTATTTTGAAAAAACGGAAAAACTAAGGATTTAAACCATTGAAACTCTTTCAATTTCTATTTGATTGAGCCTAAATCCCATTCAAACTAATCAAATTCATGCCCGAAAAACTTAACGAACATATCTATCTAATTAATCAAGTCTGAATCTAATTCGTCTAGTCAAAGTTAGTTCGTGCAAGAGGCTCTGACGCCATTGTTGGGTTTTGGTGTCACCTAGTGTTGTAAGCGAAATCTCAAACATCTATATGTTTAACACTAGCTACCAGAATCACATACATAAACTAGAAACAGAAAGAAGAATACCTCTGTTCGCTTTCCTATCGAAGCAAATTCGATGTCTTTTCTCGAAGATGAGAGCTTCAGTTGTAGCTCCTCTACTTGAGACACCAGAGCAAGTTGACTTGATCTCCCTTCTTTAATGTCAGCTAGGACCTTTTGAAGGTTGAGTAGAAGAACTTTTCTTCTTTTGACTAGATAGATAGACTGAAAGCTTTTTCTCTAAACCCCCCCCCCCCCTCTCTCTCTCTCTCTCTATCTTTAGCTATCTGAGAGATAGATTTTCTCTTGAAAAAATTTCACACCTTTTCTGTTCTCTAACTGGTCCATATGTAGAGAACCCCTAATAGGAATCCTATTCAGATTAGGATTCAATATAGACCACAGAAAAAAGATATTACTCTGAAAACCCTTTTCAAGATAATTAGGGTTTCCCCTTATGTGTGGTCGGCTAGATCAACCCATTAATGGGCTTGGCTTGGATGGCCCACTTCCCTTGGTCGGACATCACATTGCTGGCCTTTACGGTTTCTTCCGGGCACCCTTTCAAGCCCGATCCTTTCTATCTTTGTTATGAATCACTATTCGAACCCTTTTGGCCTATTTAGTTTGATCTAATTCATCCTTTGCCTAGTTCCCTCAGTCATTTCTTTCCGATCAAGTTACCACTCTTTGATGTAACTCGTTGTAGGATCCGATCTATGTTAGCCGTGAACCATCGAAGTGACCCGACGATCGTAAGCGGCTTCTAGCTAAGCATACGATCCCTAATTCGACTGGACTGGATGATCTTCTGGATCAGGTCATTATTGTCCTAACTGACAAATTGAGCGCATTGTTGCCTTGGTCGAAGGACACTCCTTCAGAAGGACATCTCCTTCAGACCGAAAGGATATATCCTTCACGAACAACCCCGTCGTCCCCTTGGCTACGTCCCTCACATCAGCCCAATATCAGTCACTTTTGGAACAACAAAAGCTACCGACGAGAACTTCTTCTACTGCCACCCCCCCCCCCCCCCACACACACATAAACTTTACGGGTGAGTTTCTTCCTATCTGCTTCCTTGGGTTATCGATTCAGGGGCAGCCAAACATATATGTTCGGCTCTTACTCACTTTTCTAATTACTCAATTGCACCACCTAACTTCTATGTTAGACTACCTGATGGTTGACAGGTTCGTGTTCTCCATATAGGATCAATTTATTTTTCAAATAATTTATTTTTACAAGGTGTGCTTCACATTCCATCTTTTCAATTTAATCTTATTTCAATTTCAGACTCTCAAATTTCTAAATCTCTTCAATGTACCGTCTTATTTGATTATGATTGTTGTCTTTCAGGACGGATTAACGAGGAAGACGATTGGACATGGTAGTCTTAATGATGATCTTTACTTTCTTCTCACGGAGCGTCCATTTCTTTCCTTTTTAGTTTAGTTAAAAATAGTCCGAGTAATGTTTCGTACAATGTTTGGAATTGGGGTCTAGGCCATGTATCTTTATCTCGTTTTAAATATTTTATTTTTAAACTTCCTTATATGAACTATATTTTATTTAATAATAATAAAGTATCATGAGATGTCTGTCCTCGTTCTAAGCAATCACGTTTGTCTTTTCCATCTCATATTTCTTCTTCCTCTCACTCTTTTGAGTTAATTCATGCCGATGTATGGGGTCCTTTTCCCGTCCCTTCTACTTCTGGTTGTCGTTATTTTCTAACGCTTGTCGATGATTTCTCTCGTTGTATGTGGTTATTTCTTATGAGTTCTAAATCTGAAACAACCAAATTGATTACTAATTTTTTTAGTTATGTCTCTACTCAGTTCAATTCAACTATTGAGATTTTTTCATCGGACAATGGTTCTAAATTTCTGAATAATATTTTACAACAATGGATTCTCGATAAAGGATTAATTCATCATAGAAGTTGTACCCACACACCCCAACAAAATGGGGCGGTTGAACGAAAATAACGCCACATCCTTGAAGTGGCTCTCTCACTCTGGCTACAAGCTCATCTATCTTTCTCCTTTTGGGGAGAGTGTGTCTTGGTTGCAGTCTATCTCCTAAACAAACTACTTAACACAAATTATGGATGGTAAATCATCCCATGAAATATTGGGTTCTCCTCCCTCTTTTTCACACCGCTGTGTTTTTGGATGTCTCTGCTATGCTCGGATTCCTTTGGTAAAAACGAGATGGGTCCCCGTGCATCTTTTGAGATTTTTCTTGGTTATCCATATGTACAAAAAGGTTATCAAATATATGACATTAACACACGCCGCATATTTACTTCCCGCGATGTTGGGATGAAAACAGATTTCCCATGACAAAATTAATTTCAGACCCACCAACATCTCTTTCGTTTCCGACCCCGTTTCTCTCCATTCAGGACAACGAAACTTTCGATTTCTCGACGTCGATTACCCATCGGTCTTCTTCTCCATCGTCCTTGCCTTCGGCAACACCATCAGTATCGTCCCCTTTGGCAGTCCCATCGGTTCCGACACCGATGATGCCTTCAGGCAGTGTTTTGCCAGGTCTGACCGAAGCGAAGGTGCCTTCAGTGCCCTCCTCTTGGCCCACTACTTCGGCTATGCCTTTGGCACCAAATGGTCCTTATTCATGACCTCGGTATGACCCTCCTCTCTCAGCTAACGCTGACCACTCCACCTCTAACATCGTTGATCGCCCATCGGGCTCGCGTCCAGCGAATCGACGTCCACCGACCCACTTAAAGGATTTTGTTTGTTCCACTCCTTCCGCCATCCAATATCCCCTTGAGGATTATTTTCTATCAACTCTTTTTCTACATCTCATCAGTCATTCCTCTATTCTGTCATCACAACGGAAGAACCTACTTCATTCACCCAAGCGATGAATTCTTCTCTTTAGCGGGAGGCTATGGCCAAAGAGATTTCTGCTTTGGAATCAAACAACACATGGTCCATTCTCCCGCTTCCTCCCGGGAAACGTCCAATTGGATGCAGATGGGTATACAAAATCAAGTTCAAACCAGATGGTACCATTGAACTTTACAAAGCCTGTCCGGTCGCAAAAGGCTACACTCAAATAGAGGGCCTCGACTATAATGATACAATTGCTCCTGCTGCCAAATTGGTTACCGTTAGAGTTTTATTATCCATTGCCGCCATCAAAGGTTGGTCTCTCCAATTTGACGTCAACAACGTTTTTCTACATGGAGATCTACATGAAGAAGTCTATACGAAACTTCAACCTGAATTCTCCTCTAAGGGGGAGTCCAATGTCCGTCGAGTTCAAAAATCACTATATGGCCTGAAATAGGCATCTCGACAGTGGTTCTCAAAATTTTCTTCCGTCCTCCTTGCTCGAGGCTTCTTTCGGTCTAAGAGTGATTATTCACTTTTTACATACCGCTCGGATTCCACACAAATATTTGTCCCCGTCTATGTAGACGACATAGTTATTACCGGAAATGATGAGATTGTCATTTCCAAACTTAAATATTTCCTTGATCACAAATTTTCTCTTAAGAACTTGGGTCGCTTAATATTTCCTCGGTATAGAGGTTTCTCCTTCTTCTCAAGACAACTTTCTTTGTCAACTGAAATATGCTCTTGACATACTCAAAGATTTGCCCTCAACGCCTCCCTTCCATCAGATTTTCCTGTGGATCAAAAACTTCGCTTAAGTCCTACCAATAGGGTTCCTTTACCGGACCCGTCCGACTATCGCCGACTCATTGGTGGACTTTCTTTTATCTAATTGTCAACTGTCCTGGCATCAGTAATGCGGTAAATAATTTAAGACAGTTTATGCAAAATCCTAGTCAGACTCACTTAGATGACACTCATCGAGTTCTTCGCTACTTGAAGGGTTTTCTTGACAAAGGTATTTTTCTCTCCGCTGACAGCTCTCTTCATATCATGGGTTACTGTGATTCTGATTAGGCTGGTTATCCATCCACCTGTCGCTCTACCACCGACTACTTTACGATGCTCGGTTCTAGTCCTTTATCCTAGAAATTTAAAAAGCAACACACAGTTGCCAAATCATTTGCTGAGGCAGAATATCGTGACCTTGCGGTGCTCACATGTGAGCTCCAATTGCTAAAATATCTTTTACTCGATTTTGGAATCGACCATTCTAGCCCGATGACAGTTTACTATGACAATTAGGTAGCTCTTCGTATAGCCGACAACCCCGTCCTCCATTGACGTACCAAACACATTGAGATCGACTGCCACATCGTTTATGAGAAGATCAAAGACAATGTCGTTCCCACGCGCTTCACTTCTTCAGAAAATCAGTTAGCAGACATATTCACCAAGCCTCTGGGGGGCGGCTCCTTTCAAGAACATTATTGGCCAGTTGGGCGTTAGTTCCATATTCGCTCCAACTTGAGGGAGAGTATTAGGATCCACCGATCCGCTTCCACTCGGCCAACCAAGTGGACCCGCTCCATGAAGATCTTTAATGTCTATTTTAGTTTAGCAACTGTATATCTAAATTTAGGAAACCCTAATTCACCTTGTATCCTATAAATAGACATCTATGTAACTTACAAGTATGTAACAGAGAGAATTAATCTAATATCAATTATCTCTCTCTCTCTCTCTCTCTCTATATATATATATATATATATATATATATATTTGTGAAGAGGTTCACCCCTCTTCACAAAACGCAATATTAAACAAAACTACCATCTAGGAAATGACACTAAGTAACTTTTAAGTTTTTAGAGTATTAGCATTGGAAATATTTTTTGAATTGAAGATCTCAATAGTGATATGTTGGAAAGAAATTGAGATTTGACAAATAAATTTTTTCTTATAAAGTACCATGCTCTTGGTCTATAATCATAGAAAGTGACAATATTAACATCATCAAGCATATTCAAAACAAAAGACATCCAGTTCGATAGAAATCCTTGACAAGTATCCGAAGCATTCGAGAAATCACAAGCAGACTTGATAGCATCCAATTCAAGCATACAAAAAGAGAGCTAAATTCACCGGCGGACAAGTTAGCGAAATGGACTCGAAAGAAGAACAGATCCAAGACATGAAAAAATGTACCTTATGTTTTAGTAGACTTGTATTGTAATAACATTTTTAAGTCTTAATGTTATGTAATGTTTCAACAAAAAAAAAAAGTACCACGCTCTTAGGAAATTAGAATCCTTGTTATACAAGAAAATAAAAATATAGAACTATTAAAATTAACAGAAAGCAAACCCAATGAATTTCTCTAATAGGAGATTGCCTTGATTGTGTAAAATAGACAAGGTTCTAGGAGCAGGACCTTTTTTTTTTTTTTTTTTTTTTTTTTTTTTTTTTCTTTTTATGATTTCTCCGTCATGGACTCATGTATAATGGTAGCAAGATTTCTGTAAAAAAACATATTTTTTGTCTATCCCTATTTTGAATTGGGGATTACAGTATTTTTTGTTGTTTCTCCGTAGGGTTTCCGGAAAAAGAAAAATAAGACAACTACTTGAAAGTCAAAATTCCCTCTATCCCTATTTTGAGGTGGGTAGCAAACCAACTTGATCAAACTCCCCCTAATATGGAAGCTGGAGAGAGGAGAAGGGTTTTTGAGGAGAGAGATGGTCTAAAGTGACGTCACCTAGGCGATTTTAGCCTCCCTCTTCTTTTCCCCAATTTTCCCCAAATCAACGAAGAACCCTAATTCCACCCCTAAGATTGCATCCAAAATCTAACCCTAGATTCACCTTGCTAATCTTGTAATCGTCAGCAGTAATCAACTCGAGTTAGTGACGGATTCAGAATCAGACCATAGATTAGAACCTAGACTTCTCGAGGAAAAGCACAGAAGTTGAAAGGTTGATCTCGGAAACACCACAAAAGGCAGATCCAATTCAATCCGGGAGAGAATCCAGGTTAGTTCTTTCTCCTCTTAATTAGATCTTTTATCTGTTTACATGTGTATGCACTAAATTGGTTGAGTTAGATTGTTCGAATCCCCTCCATCCTTGCATGCTTCCAAGATCGAAAGAGGGTTACACCTGGTGGTCGATCAGTGGGTTAAGGAAGACGATCCTCCAAGTGTTAGCTTCGTTCCTGGTTTTTTAGAGATCGAGGGTTCTATCAGTTAGACTCAAGCGTGCAAGAAGAGTCTGTAGGTAGGCTTAATGATGGGTTGTTCTTCCAAGACTAATTTGGTCCTTCCCGAGGTTCGACAATTAATCCTTCATCTTCTTTGCATCATGATGATGGATCTTACAGTATTTATAGCCTCATTTCACCAGCCCTTTTCTCTCATCCATCCCTCTCTCAGACAACCATCCATGTCTTCCTCTTCTTCCCAACTCAACATCGACCACCTATCCCAGAACATGGCTCTTCAACTCAACTTATCGGACTATGGAAACCTAACCATCAACTATCCTAAACCTGATGAGAATCAAGAACTACAGAAGATTTCCTCGGGTTTTATTGCTCGTCTTTGTTGTAAGTACAACTATGGTATTGGGTTCATCAGAAGAAATCTCTACTACCAATCAAAGTTCTTTAGAGAGTGTCAAGTGACACCTATTAACCAAGGCCACAACTATTTTCTTATCAAGCCAAGTAATCTCATTGTGATGAACGAGATAAATCAGGGTAGGCCTTGGATAATCAGGGGTCTATTGATTGTGATGCAAGAGATCGAATTTCCTTTCAATGGAGAGCTCCCAGAGCTGATGCAAGAACCAATGTGGTGTCATTTCTCTGATCTCCCTTCGGCCATTCAGAATCATCATGATCTGGAGATCATCTTCTCGTGCATGGGTTACATAATGCAAATACTTCCGAAGAACTTTCACATGCTTACCAAGCCATTCATCAAAGTTCAGTTTATGTATGATGTAAGAACACCACTCCTCTCAACTCTTACCTCTATTTTTACGGATGGTGGAAAGCCCATTAATTTCAGCTACCTTAGATTCCCTAAGGCCATTTGCCACATCTGTAGGGTTATAGAGCATCCAATGACCCCTTGTGTTAGGGAAGTCCCTCGACAAGCTGTCTCTCCAATGGAGATTATCCCTAACCATCCTATTCCTGTGTCCCAATGGGCTATAGATTTAACCAGTAACCCCCCTTCTCCAACAGCACCAGTCCCTCCTCAGGACCTCTTTCAACAGAGGGGTAAGAGGAAGGAACCTCAGGCCCTGATCGAAGTCAAGATAGAAGAGGGAGAAGTTAGGAAGGCATGGACTAAGAGGCACAGAGATTTGTCGATGGGTGGGAGTTCTTCGAAAGGTGATTCCCTTCAATGGCTTTCTAATAGTTCGTCAGGATCCCTTGGATACTCCCCCATAGTCCCGGATAGTTGGTATTGCCCCCCACCAGAATCAATCAGCAGTCAGGAGGAGAGAAGACGTCACATGTTCGCAGATTCACTCTTAGAGTCCCCAAGTCAGAATTCAGAGGCAAGGATGGACGGTGGAAAAGAACAATCTAACTCGTTAGATTAAGTTGTTTCAGTCTCTGTTGTGTAGTTTGGTTTTCTTCTAGTTTGTTTTGTCTTCTTGCAGGCTCTGTCTTGTTTAGTTTTGTTGATGTATCTAGTTATTAGGTGATGTAATTAGTCTCTTGGTTGCTGGCTTGCTGCTAGTTGGACTAGGTTTAGTCTATGCTTTTGGTGTTTTGTTAGCAGCCTCTGTTCTTGTTGATTAAGTTTTATAATAGTACTGTTAACTAAGTTTCTTTGTAATTAGTGTCTTTCTTTTGAGTGTTCTTATTTGCTTCTAGCTTGGGGGTTTTATGTAGGTAGTATCTCCTTCCCCTTCTCCTCTCTTGGTAGTGTTCTTGTTTCAGGACTTAGCAGGTTGTTCTTGGGCAAGTCGACCTCTAGCTGGTGGTGCCCCCAGACTGTTTACTAGAAGCCAGGGTATTGGGCCTCTCGGGGTTGGGTCAAGGGTTGCCCCTAGTCATTCTCTGGGCTGCAAAGGAATGGACTGCCCCTCGATTCTGAGTTGGAACGTTAGAGGCGCCTCCTCGTTTATTACTCGCAAGAATCTTCTTTCTATCGTCAACCACAAAAACCCGGACATCATTTTCATCTCGGAAACCAAGAATAAACCTACTAATATGAACAAATTAATTCCACTAAGCAAACACTATTCCAAATTTTATGTGGATCCGACCAATAAAGCCGGTGGACTCGCTTTATACTGGAAACATCACATTAATATCAAGATTACTTATGCGGACAAAAATATCATTCATTTTGATCTTAATAACAACCAAAACAAAAGTGCACTCCAGGTCACTGGTTTCTACGGATCACCGTACAACAAAGACAAACTAAAGCCATGGAAAAATGTGCAGAATATACACATTAACATTGATCTTCCCTGGATCCTGCTTGGTGATCTCAATTGTATTCTGGCTCCATCAGACAAGAGTGGGGGCTTAACAGGCTCAAACTCCAACTCTAGCAGAATCATTGACATTATTAATGAACTTGGACTTATGGATATGGGCTTTCAGGGCCACCCATTCACCTGGAGCAATAAGCAGTACGGAGAAAATCTTATCCAGGAAAGGCTAGATAGAGCTTTAGCGAATCACCATTGGCTGAGTCTTTACCCAAACACTGGAATCACTCACTTAGAAGCAGCTGGATCAGATCATCTCCCGATCTTTCTCAACAACATAACGAAGTATCAGAATAATCCTAAACCCTTCAAATTCATCAGGACGTGGATGTCGCATCCAGATTGCTTTAATTTCATTAAAGAGAGCTGGGATAAAATCAAACATCATAAAGGTCAGCACAATATTCAGAGGGACCTTAAAAAACTCAGCAGAAATCTCACGATCTGGAACAAGCAGGTTTTTGGCAATATCGATAACAGGATTAAGCAGATCACGACTAACATCCTTAAAGCCAAGAACAAAGACGAATATAATAGAATGAATATAGAACTAGAAGAGTTATATAATCAACAGGAAAGCATATGGAAAGAAAAATCGCGAAACAACTTCATCAAACTAGGAGATAAGAACACAAAATATTTTCACTCTCAGGCCATCCAACACAACAGAAATAATAAGATCAACGCTATCAAGGATAGTAAGGGGGATTGGAAGGAAGACATTAAGGATATCCAGGAAATTTTTACCTCCCATCTTCTGCGCATCAGTACCACCAGTAACCCAAGCATAGAGGCTGATACTCTGGACCTTTTCACACCTACTATCTCGGAAGAACAAAACCAAACCCTTACGGCCATCCCTTCTAATGCAGAGACCGACTGGGCAATCAAACAGCTGAAAAAAGAAGCGGCGCCAGGTCCAGATGGTTACCCCCCTCATTTCTACCAGACGAATTGGGATACCATTAACTCAGATATCTATGGTATGGTTAAGGAATTCTTCGAATCAGCGACCCTCCCCCAAGATATTAATCATACCCACATATGTCTCATCCCCAAAACGGCCACACCGCAAACTCCGGCAGATTATCGACCAATAAGTTTACTCAATACCACCTATAAGGTAATAACTAAACTACTGGCAGATAGATTCAAGCAGACTCTCAACCCGGTCATATCCCCCTTTCAGGCGGCATACGTCCCAGGCAGACAGATTACGGATAACATAATCATGGGACAGGAGATCATCCATTCTTACAAGCAAACAAAAGGTGCTACGGGTTACTTTGGGCTTAAGTTAGATATGTCCAAAGCTTTCGATAGAATAGAATGGACGTATATTCTTAGCATCATGAGGAATTTAGGTTACAATGAGCACTGGATTAAGATGATCCAAACCTGCATAACCACTTCCTCCATGGCAGTGCTGGTCAATGGTAGACCCGGGTCAACTTTTCACCCTACGAGAGGTATCAGACAAGGGGACCCGCTGTCTCCTTTCTTATTCGCTCTGGCAATGGAAGGTCTTAGCAGAAAGCTGATGGATAACAGGGGCCGGAATAATCAGGACAACTTCATAGGCTTTCACACCAACCATCTGGACGTGGAGATCTCTCACCTTCTCTTTGCAGACGATTGTATCATATTTGGTAAGAACTCTATAGATAATGTCCATATACTCAAAAATATTTTGCAGCAATTTAGCGCATCTTCAGGCCAAATGATCAACTACGCCAAATCCAACATCTTCTACTCGAAGAACTCTCACCCGAAGTTCAAACGTATGATCATGAGAGCGCTCAAAGTGCAGTATGCCTCTACTTCGGAAAAATACCTGGGATCGCAACTTTTCATAGGACCTCAAAAAACCATGGTGTTTAAAGACATCCTGGATAAAATTAAAAAGAAACTCAATAAATGGAATCACAACTTCCTTTCGCTAGCTGGCCGCACGGTTGTCATTTCAACTATAGCGGCGGCTGTACCCCGATATCAGATGCAGTGCTTTGCTATCCCTATAGGGATTTGCAAAAGCATCAAGGCCGCTCAGCGGGACTTCTGGTGGGGTAAATCTAAAGGTATCCGCACTAAAGCTTGGGCTGACATTTGTACCCCTAAGAAGGAAGGGGGTCTGGGTATTCACTTGCCAGAGCTAGATAACACTGCGCTTCTCACCAAAATGGCTTGGAGGCTTAGGAACAATCCGGACGCTATCTGGGCTAAACTACTCAAAAGTAAATACTTTCCGTACATAGACTCTCCAGGCCCGGCCAAAGTCCATCATTCATGGACCTGGAAAAACATAAGGAAACACTACGATATTGTTGCGGATCTAGCCGTATGGGAAGTGCATTCAGGTACGGACATTAACATTTGGACGGATAAATGGATCCCTGATATAGAAACTAATGTTGTGAATAATAACAATTCCAGTCTAACTAAAGTATCACAGCTCATTAACAATAACCAATGGGACCTAGACATCCTCAAGGAAAACTTTGATGAATATACCCAGAATCTCATAAAAACCATACCGGTGGAATCGGATGGTAAAGATCAATTAAAATGGCAACTCTCTAAATCAGGGAAATTTACGGTTTCGTCTATGTACCAACACCTTAGTGCCAGAAATAATGAACAAAGCTCTAATCCCAAGAATTGGAACTTCATATGGTCTTTACCGGTGATCCCTCGCATTCAATTTTTCATCTGGAAAACGTGTAACAAGGCTCTCCCGGTCAAAGCCAGAATAGGGAAATATATAGATAAAATAGAAAACTGTCCGAACTGTAGTGAAATTGAAACCATTGAACATGCCCTTCTTCACTGCGCTTTAGCGAGAAACATTTGGTTCCACTACAACATCATAACGGATAACATTGCCTCCATAATTGACTGGATATTCTCTTGGGAAGAACAGCCGGATCTATGCTACTCTAGTAACAATATACATTTCGCGACAATTCTATGGATCCTGTGGAAAACGCGATGTGACCATTGCTTTCAGCATGAAATTAACGAAATCCCAAAAATTATCCAAATGATTCAAAACTACCCGAACATGGATAAACCTACTAAGCAGAAAAAGGGCAAAACCAGTGAAAAGTGGCAACCACCAGAACACAATGTCATCAAGGTTAATGTCGACGCATCCTTTCTCAACATCTCTTCTACGGTCGGTCTCAGTCTTATAGCTCATGATAGTGAGGCGAAATTCATTGAGGCGCATATCAAGGCATCTCGTGCAAGAAATAGTGAAGAAGGTGAAGCTCAGGCAATCCTGATGGGAATGAAATGGGCAGCAGATAAGCTTTATAGCTCGGTCATCATTGAAAGTGACAATGCCAATCTAATACATCATCTGCATAATAGTCGACACGCTATACAATGGCAATCGAAGATCCATATCAAGAAGATCAAAGAGAAATGCAATGAATTCAATGCCATCCAATTCCATCATGTTAAAAGGACAGCCAACGTGCATGCTGACAAGTTAGCAAAATGGTCTAGAAAGCATAACCTATCTAAATGTTGGCATAATATCCCTTATTTTCTTTTGCAGTTGTATTGTAAGAACTCTTTTCTTCATTAATGTTATTGCTCTTCAAAAAAAAAAAAAAAAAAAAAAAAAAAAAAAAAAAACTCCCCCTAATATTTGACCTCCTACTTCATTATTTTATCCTTCCATTTCCATATTGACACACAAGTTCTCATAAAATCATAAAGAAAATTTTCCCAGCATTTTCCTCATAAATCTCTTCTCTCTCTCTTTCAATTTCAGTCTCTCTCCCCTTCCTTGATCAGCCTCCACTCCAGACAAGGGTAAGATTAATGCTTCTGTTTAATTGTTATCCATTTATGTTATTAGGCATGGAATAAGTATAATTTAGGCTTCTAATTTATTTTTTGACTTAATCTTATTGTGTGATTGTTATGATTTTGAAATCTGTGTGTTAAATCTTTTTCTTTTTTGGAATTTTTTGCTCATTTAACTATTTTATTTTCTTTTTATCTTCCCATTTATCATATATATAGTAGTCGTTCCTTTATTGAGAGGAAAATTATAAGGCCCAAAATTCGGGTCAAAATATCAAATGAAGCCCAACCCGGAATAATAATGCAAAAAAAACCCAAAATTTAAAATTACAAAACATTCATGAAATTTTTTGAACAAAACACAGTTTGCTCTCAACAATTTTGTATTTGCTCTCAACAATTTTGTAAATGTATGAACAAATTTGTTTTTGTTCACACATAATTATATATGTTGTCACAGTTTCAAAAGTGTTGTAACAGTTTCAAAAGTATTGCCAACAGTTTAAAAATTGGGTTTTTTTTACATTATTATTCCTGAGTGGGTTTTTCTTGTTGTTGTACTTTTTATTATGTGATAATCGGACAGATGAATTGAAATAATTTGACTTGTTTCAGTCGAAAATCTTCCACCATAATCTCTGACCTACATCCACAAAGAAACCAATAATGGATTTATTAAGAGTCACCACAAGTGTGGGTTTGATTCGTTATATTGGTCAGCATAACTGGATGAATAAAACCCAATCTTCTAAATTTTCAAATATCTTAATATCTCCAACTTTTGTTGATCGTCATATCTTCGCCTTCTCGATCTGACATGTTATTCACGTATCTCTTTACTAAGCCATTATCGTGGATTCCTATAGATTTTAACGAATTTGTCTACATAACTATTTGCCTCTTCATTCACATATATAAAAAACCAAAAGAAGCTCTAAAGCTTTGAGCTTGCTGTATGACTCTACGATTGGTCCAATGAGCATTTAGTGTCCTCCTTACAGCCTATCTACAATTTTTTCGAATCTCTCTCCAAAACCCTTCAAATAGTTCAAAGAATTGGCATAAAGAAGTGCATGATGCGTGGCTCGCCTTCGTCTACTGTCGTGCACCTGAGAAAGACGGATGGAGTTCCCCGCAACACAATGCCCTGTTTCATCATGAATTGGTGTTCCAGTTGTCGCCGTCTTAGTAATTAAATTAAATGATATGTCAAAGTTGCATTTAGTTCAGGATCCAAGATGTGTTACTGGATCTATAAACTCTAACAGTTGTACTGTCTTTATAATTGAAAGAAGTTAGGCAATCAGTTCTAGCTATTGTTGCATACATTTGTGGTGTTTTGATACTCCACGGGGAGGGCTGGGAGTCGAGACGTGATTCGTACTCCCCCCAGTTTAGTATATGCACACTATTGTGTATGCATATATAAGTTATTTGTATAATTATAGAAATGTGTGTGTGTTGATTCAAAATGTAGGTAATGGATGGGGTTAGGGAACTCAGTTATGCATTGGATGATGGGACTTGGATGGGCAGGTAACCTGGCTCTGCCCTGTCCCTTTTACATCCCTACTAGTCAGTTACCTGGTCTTTAAATCCTTATATTTTTGGATTAAGTTTGTGCATGCATTATTCATATAGTAGCTTTTGGTGCTCTTTGTGAAAAATTAGTAGTAACTCTATTGCATGTAGAATTGCGTAGAACTCTTTTCGCAAAGCAAAAAAAAAAATTATGATGATCAGATGATGCCTATTGTAAGCAGTAGTTGAGATTCGAATAGTATTCTGTAATTTTAAATGATCCAGTTGAAATAAACGGAGGACTTAAATACTACTTCCGTAATTGATGGTGACGGATGTTAACAAGTTCTTTTCCTTCCAATTAGTGTTATTCCCCAGTGTGTCCGGACTTGAGTACATGGAATAGATCATTCTTCCTTGAAATCGAGACTTTTACCATTTCCCCTTTTTTCATGTCCGTTGTTAACATCTCTTGTTTTTGTGTTGGCTTTTGGATCCAAAGTATAGGTTCTAAAACTTAATGTTCCTTTTATCTTTCTCCTCATTCCCATATATCAAGGTGTTAATCTTCGTTTTGGCATTTTTTGTTGATAGATTTTCTCCTAACACAAATTGTCTAGTTATTTTTCTAGTGATTCCTCGGAAATATTAGAACAATAACTTAATGCAGAAGGTGCTACTTTAGAAGGACCTGATGCATGGTTAGTGACTAAGTTGATATTACAATCTTTCTAGACGAATATAACCTCATAAATTTTTGCTCATTCTCTATTTTCTCTTTTGTCAGTGACTTGATATATTGCTCGACCGAGTAAGGTGGGAGAAAGTGTGGTACTCGGTGAGATATCAAATATCTTTTCTCACTCAAAAAAGAGAGAGAAGGGGTAGAGAAGTGGGTGGGATTATCATATGGCTCCCTTTAGAAGGGCTTGCACATCTAGTTCCGGACAAGTTTTTGGCTTGATAGCAAGGCCCTTCTTCAGTTATTGGACAAATCATGGAGAATCTGTCAGTTCCGTCACTTCATCAACTACCACCAGCTCTTCCTCCCTAACACATGGAATACATGTCTTTCACTGCCCTGTACAGACTCTCACTCTCTATCTCAGTGTCCTGATTCAAGATTGTCCTTATTAGACATTGGGGATTAATTTGGAGATGGAGTTTGGGTGTTTGTGTAGGATGCAGCTGGGATTGTTGCTCTGAGTGCATTGCGTCTAGAGGAGGAAACATACATAGTGTAGACGTCTTTGTGCCCGAGAAGAAGAATTTCTTTTATGCTAGAAGGTCAGGTTCCCAAATTTTAATAATTTCTTTTTCTGTCATTCTATTGCTAGTTTGTAATCCCTCCAACTGCATAACACATAATCTATTTGACATGAACATCAGTATGTGTATTAGTTATTTGTTACCGGTATGAGGTGTTTGATACGGCAAGTGGAAAAGGCTAATACTGGTTTACTAAGTTTTTCTTGTTTGCTTTCAAACCATCTATTGTTACGTCTATTGTGTGTGTATGTGTGTTTGCATTAGTCTACAACATATACCAAAATCAGAGTTAAGTATCATGCTTGAGGTGTGTCTCGATATCATAGACCGGCCAATTGGATTTTGAATTGAATTAGAAAACTTGACTCACTTGACCTGACCATATAGCTTCATTTTCCTCTCGGGGAATGAGTACATGGGAGCTTCCTCATGGGTATAGTATCTGCACGTCTCTTTATCCGGTTAACCTATCTTTTCTTAATTCTTGGTTTTGCTTGTTCGTGTTTCAACAGCAAAACTGAGGAACTCCGGTTGACGGATATAACTTTACCGGGGGAGGTTATTTTGCTCCTAGTCTTTGTTTTTATGGAGTCAATGTTATTTTCCAAAAAAGTGGAACTGAGTGAGGAGCTAATGAAAAGTTCAACAAATGTGTCGTGCTACCATTTTTGGCAACAAAGTCGTTATGCATCTGGAACAGACATAGTGAGGTTTCCAGGTGGTGGGTATTTGCATAGCTTTCCATTCCTTGATAGCTCAGAGAGTGGTGCTTCTTCTGGTTTGATGAAGGTGAGTATAAAACTTTCTCCAGTTAATCTGTTGGGGTATCGCATGGTAGATGTGGAATGTGAACCAGTCAACATGCATTAGTTCCATGCAGTGAGGCTGCCAATCCAATGAAATATGATTTTGGATGTATCAAGTTTATATATAAGCTCGTCGTCACAACAATAAGAAATAATTTTTTTCATGGTGTTCATAATTCTAGTTGTTTTTCCAACATATTTCTGGAATAGTAGAAGTAGTTCTATAAGAAAGAAAGCGCTGACCTTTTGCGTGGTGTTGCCTGTCAAACAATGTAGGAGGATTCTTCTATTTTAGGACTTGTTGAAGTGGGTACTGGACGTATTTCTGTGTATGGCGACTCCAATTGCCTTGACAGTAGCCACATGGTGACAAATTGCTATTGGCTTCTGAAGAAAATCTTGGATTTCACTAGTGCGAATATCAAAGATCCAGTGCTCTTCTCTGATTTGGTTAAGAAAAGTGTACCCCTCCACAAGGAAGAGGGCCAGTTACCAACTCGCAGAACTGATGTGAACTTCTCTACTTACTCTGCAGTTCTTGAAAAGGATATGATCTGCCAGAAAGATTCCAGATTTGAGATATGGAAAACGAAGGGATTTAGTTTGCAAATGATGAGTAAGAATAGAAGATTACCAGGATTTCCTAATTCGGATGTCGTTAGAGATTCAAATATGACCATGGAAAACTCAAATCTGGGGAAGATCGAGGGGTTCAATGCAAATAAAGGAAGCTCCTCTTCTTCCATAGTCGGAAACGTCTTGGGTCTGCTTCGTAGAGATGAGGTAAGTAGGTTATATTTATGTTCCAGCTTGGTACTGGTTTATTCGCCTAGGTTTATTCGCCCCTCGCTCCATCTTGGTAAATGCATATACACCTAGGTTTATTCGCCCCTCGCTCCATCCTGGTACTGGTTTAATTTGGCGTATTACCTTTTAATTCTGTTTTTTTGTAGCTTGACACACCTGGAGTTGTTGCAGCTCAGTGGCTAATACCTATTCTTATTGCTTGTACTGGTAAGTGAAAGCATTCTAAAAATCGTATCTTCGGTTCGATTTAAAACAACAAAGAATGATTAGTTCCATGTTTTCATGGTGTTGCTTTTCGTAATGAAAACATGATCACTATTAACACTCTGCCAGATTTGGTGATCAGTGTTAACTAAAATAATTAGATATTGTTTTAAATTTTGAATTTTCAAGATTCTCTTTGTAATAACCCATTCATTGCTGCTGTTGTTTAGGACTTGTACTGTTTTTGAGCTTTTGGCGAATCAGGCAAAAGCGCCGAAGGAGGAAGAAATCAAGCTCGGGTCGTTTCGCCAATGTATAGGTCAAAGAATTCTATTTCTGAGAACCTTGTCTATCTTTCAGAAGACTTCACATTTGCTGCTGCACTTGCCCTTGGAAATTTCGTAAGGAGTTTCCACGCCATTGGCGTTAAGAGGGAAGATAGTTTCACATTCAAAATCCAATAGGTCTTTTTGTAGAACTCCTTTTTCTTTCTCTGAGATTTTGATAATTCGACACAATGTGTTAAAAGCGAAGTTAAATGAACTTACATATTCCAATCCCATAGGAATGCGAGCAATTTTACATAAATGGTTCTTTTTGTCAGTTTGTTAATAGTGTTAATTAACAAATTTAGGACAAAGTTTAGTTATCAATCATTTAGAATTTAGAAAGGAAGATATTCCAATTACTAAAATCACATTAGCCGATCATTGTTCTTGTAGTCCTATTCTTTTCCCACACGTCAAAATTGTCCCGGTGTTAGTATTGAGTGTAAACTGCTGTGTGCAAGGGGTGTTGATGATCTAACTCGAATTTATCATACCATTTTCCATGTTATTCCTTCTCACTAACAAAGTTAGTCCGCAAACATTTCATTCTTTCCATGAAAATCCTTTACACTCGGTGTTCATAGCTTTAGTATCAAATTTGCACAGCAAAATTCAAAATGCGTCTTGGCAAATGAAAGGGAGGTGGCCACTCGAAGCTGCCTTGGAGCTGTCTGTTATGCATCTACGCGTAAGTATGACGTAAAAACTGAAATAAACACAATCAGTTTCTTATACTAATTGTGATCACTTTCAGTAGTAATAAAAATTGACCATGACATAAAAGAACATAAATGAAACAAGATGGTGTTAGTATGTTATATTAAAGCAAACTACATAAATAGACATCTTCATAAAAATTACTCAAACCCACCCACCACCACGACTACCAAACACTCGTGACATTTGAATTATTGTGATGCCAAATTAGCTCTTCATCTGTGTTGGGTGACCAGTTAGGTTCAATCCAACCACAATTTAGCAGCTCCTTTGTGCCGCAAAAATTTTCAAGCGAATGGTGGCTTCCCACAACATGATATCTATTTGCATCAAGAGAATAATATAAAATACTTCCCTCGTGGAGTCTAGAGAAGTAGACTTTGTTCTCCATGCCACTACTAACCGGTGCAACTGCAGATAGACAACTGGTATTGCTGATGAACAACATATAACCTCCCAAATTTTCAACTTTAACCCAATTGTTATTGTGATCCAGTCTAAATATCCGAACCCATTGCCCGAGTTTCCCTATAAATATTGATAGAAGCTCTTCGTCACATTCCGCCAAGAAACACTGACTGAATGAAGAACATGGAGCGCGTGTTGCAAGAATATTCCAGTTGACTACGTGTTTGAAATCAAAAACTCCTAAAGTTCCACTTCGATCCAAACAATAGACCGCTTCACGGAAGAAAATTGAATTGCTCCGGCAAGGCTTAAATTCCTTATGCTCTCCGTTAGGGTTGTTGGTCCCACTGAAATAGTTACAAAAAATAAGTTCTCCATTTCCCACTAGGGTAATTGAAGTACTACGGTTCCACCCATCATTGATGCCAAAAAGTAGAGAATCTGGAGAAGTTGGTGTACATGAGAAAGAATAATACTTAAATTGGTAATGTAGTGTGGTCCTACAATGAATTACCTTTTTCGTGAAGGGATTGAAGAAGAATATGGATTTACAGCCTTGGGACATCAATAACCATCCGCTATTTGAAAATCGAATTTTAGCACCCACAAGCAATTCAGAATGGTTAACACCTAATAGAGATTCAGAAAGGTCGATAATATAGTTCTCGTTATTATGCATCGGGTTTATGAAATTGTAGACAGCCTTGTCTTCTTTACAAAAAACTAGCCATGGGGTTAAATAACTGGTTGCCTTAGAAGACATCCTCCAGTTACGTGCAGGCATTGCAGATCGATTTGCTTTACAAATTGCACGAAAATGTATATAGTCCAATGGATGAAGAAAACTAGCTAACGACATCAACAAGTCCTCACAAAGAAATTCGTAATTTATCAATCCTTCTAATCCACCTTGATTTTTCTCTAAAAGTTTACTCTCATTTCCGTTGCATTTCCCGTTCATCTTATTTTCTCCTCCCGTTGTAACAACTAAATTCTTAGTATTTCTCTCTTTGTTGTTTCCTTGTCCATTTGTTGTTATTCTTCTCCTTATTATCCCAATATTTGTGAGTGTACTAGTAGTTACCACCCAATCTGGGGATAAACACGGCCTTGGTGATAGATTCAGACGATGCGAAGACACCATAATACTATTATCTTCCGGGTCAAATTTGAACAAACTCTTCTTACTATCATATAGAGGCATTGTGTAAAAGACACAACCCTTTGTAAGTCCTAATTCGACGGCGGAGTAAGACATTGTGATGTTGTTTCCACTAACGAAGAGAACATGATCACCCAAACTCTTAACTTCCTCCCAAGTCATTGTAGAGAAATCCATCTTAAAGACAAGCACTTGGAGTATTTCATTGTAAAAGGATCCAGGATAATAACGTCTTGTAACCCTAAACAACTGATCATTAGATTTTACAAACTCTGACTGACTCCTAATTCCATCTTCATAAGGGATTTTGCAACAACCATACAAATCAAATTTTCTTATAGCTAGTAGGGTTTCACTATCATCATTGAAATTTCCAACCTCTACAATAAGATCATCATAACAAATTACATATAACTTGTTATTATTAAAACAAATTAGGGTTCTAATAGTACCTTTTCTTGCAGGAAAGTCCTCATGTGTTCTCCAATGTTTGTCTCCAGGTCGACAAAAGAGAAGTAAGTAATAAGAATTGAAACTATTACCACTAGTTTCGTCATCATTATAATCATCATCAATATCAGCATCACAAAGGAATAAAAAAACCATGGAACCTGAAGCAGCAGAAGGAGGGGAAGTCAAAATACAACGATGGAGATGGATACCATGTCGTCGATTGGGTTGGAATTTTTGAATCCAAGGTAAAAGGGTAGGTAATTGAATTGTCTCATAAGAAATTGAATCCAACAACAAACAATCCCCAAATTTCAAATCTAATGATGAGTAAGCATAATGATGATTTTTACTCAGCTTTATTTTCTCATCATCACAGACTATAAGTGACCATTCTGCACGTGCAGAATCAACAAAAGGAGACTTCCAAAAGGATTTGCGACGACTAATTTCATTATCTATGCTCCACTTTGTAACCAGAGACTTCTCATAGTAGAGTACTTTATAGTTCTTATTGTAGAAATATAATTGTTCATCCAAACCATTCTCCATGTTATCAAAAACCGACATCGGAAGAACTGATGAGTGTACAGAGAACCGAACAAGGATGAAGCTTTTCTATGAGTGTACAGAGAACCGAACAAGGATGAAGCTTTTCTTTGTTTCATGATTTATTTTTATCAGGGTTGGGGCTGATTTTTTATAGTAAAAGATTTTGACTTTACGTCTCATATAAGATACGGGAGTGCTACATGTACAAAGTCCTTGACAAAATTCTTGACTTAATGACTCATTTTCACTAAAAGACAAAAATAGATAAAAGTTTTGGAAAATCTTTATATTTATGTTAAGGATTCATATCTTTATGTAAGTTTAGAAAATTTTTTCCTTTTTAAGTTAGAGAATATAAGAATATAGGTAAGTTTCATTAAACCATTTTGTGTAAGTTTTAGAAAATCTTTTCTTTTCGAGTAAGAGAAGAAATTTTTAGTAAATACTATAAATTTTTTAAGTAAGTTCCATTTTGTTTTAATTTACTTTAGGTAAGTTCGATTTTTTTTGGTAAATAGTCATTACTTTAATACTACGTGATAAGTTTTATTTTCTTTTAAGTAAGTTTTATTACAAATAGTTTTATATTTGTAATATTACTTTTTAATTTACTTTTAGGATTAGTTAAGTTTTAATTGAGTTTCATATTAAAAAGGCCGCGGCTTTGGGGAATAAAGAAAATTCTCCGGGGAATAAATTGTCCAGGGAATTCAGATTTTTTTTAAAATTCTCCGGGGAATAAATTTTTATGGGGAATGCAAATTACATTTTTTTTGAAGTTCTCCTCCATGTCATCTGTTCTCTCTGCCACTACATTTTTTCCGGCCGGCAACCTTCAAAAAAAAATTTCTTTTTTATTTTTCTCTCTTCCTCTCTCTCTCTAACACTCCAGCGAAGGGAGACCTTCGCCGGAGATCTGGTCTGTTCATGGTCTGTCCATGGACAGATCGGATCTGGTCTGTCCATGAACAGACCGGATCTGGTCTGTTCATGGACAGACCAGACCTCCGGCGAAGGTCTCCCTTCGTCGGAGTGTTAAAGAGAGAGAGAGGAAGAGAAAATTTTTTTTTTTTTTTTTTTTTATGTTTGGAGGTCGCCGGCCGGCGACCTTCGCCGGAGAAGATGATGAGGTGGCGAGAAGATGAGGTGGTAGAGAGGGGATGAGTTATAGCATCTTCTAAAATTAAAAGCCCCTTAGCAATAAAAAATAAACATAAAAGTCAATCTTATTTGACTAGTTTTAAGAAAAGTCTTTATTCCCCGGAGAATTTTCTTTATTCCCCAAAGCCGCGACCATTAAAAGCAGGAAAAAAAAAGCAGATTAGCCTGGTCAAACCCGGGTTTGGCCCGGCCCGGCCCGGATAGGCCTGGCCTGGGGCAAGTCACGGTCCCGGGCTGGGCCATAGGTTTAGCCAACCCGGGACCGGCCCGGCCCGGGGCTATTCCAGCCCGGATTGCTTGGGCCCGGCCCGCAACCCGGCCTGGACCGTTCTATTCCAGGTCGGGCCGGCCCGTCCCGGCCTTTTGAGCACCACTACTTTGAGGTTACGGATGATCATCCACTTGAATTTAGGGTGAGAGTTTTTGGAGAAAAATATGGTAGATTTATTGTAGTTGATCATTTGCCCTGAAGCATCACAGAAACTTTTGAGGATTTGTTTGAGGTTATAGATGTTTTCAAGTGTGTTATGGCCAAATATGATGCAGTCATCTGCAAAAAGAAGGTGTTTAATGGTAATGTTAGAGTTGGGATTAAGAAAACCTATGAACTGGTTGGAATTGCTATTGTTTTCTAGATGTCTGCTCAGACCTTCCATGGCTATGGTGAATTTTGATGAGACGTGAAAATGTCTCATTTGAATCTCTTAACTCTGGTTAGTTAGTCCAATTCGAGCTGTTACTCTGATTTTTTGCTTGATTTTCTTTCTCAGGTGTCTTTTACGGAGTTCAGGGTGAAAAACGGATAAAAGTCGGAGAAATGCAGACTAGGGGTATTTTGGTCATTTTGTGATTCTGATCTCATGATCAGTATTAGTGCTCGGATGGAAAGTAGAGTCCAAGACGAACCCATAGGCGAAAACGGAAGTCAAATCGGAGTCCGGATGAATAAATTAGAGCAAGTCAAAGTTCGGGTCAAATTTGGTATACTAAAAGTCAAGAGGGACACGTGGCATGCATCCGGCAAGGAATCGAATGAACCAGGGGATACGCGGGCTACTGTCTGTCACGTCCAGGGGTACACCAAGCTGTACGCGTGACCCGGCCCAACCCGACTCGATGACGTCAGCTGACGTCATCATCTTCTTCATCCTTTTATAACCGAGAGCTGTTTTGAAAAGGAGATATTTTGAATTTTCAAAATTGAAACAGAAATGGAAAGAAGATAAGAGAAGAAATGGAAAGAAGATAAGAGGCTGAAGAAGGAAAGTGAGATAAAGATGAAACCGAGAATGGAAGGAAATTTGTTGTTTAACCGGGAAGGAAAGAAATGGTGGAAAGAGGAGTTGGGACGTTTTATTCTCGGCTATAAGAACAGAGAGCTCGAAACAGAAGAGGTATCTCTCGACGGCTAAAACATAACAGAGAAAGAATTTTAGAGAGAGAAACCGACGGCCAGAAAACAGAGGTTAGAGAGAGAGAGACCGAGATCAACATCATCCATCTTTCATCTTCATCTCCTTTTCTTTTAGTGACAGAGAGAAAAAGTTGAAGAAAGATTAGACAGAAACCAGGGTTTAAGAGAGAGAAAGAAACAGAGACAGATTTCTCATCATCATCACCTTTTCTTTTTCTTGTTTTTTTTCTTTTATGTAATTTTTTTCTTAGTGAGAGAGAAAGAGGTTACAGAGAGAGATAGAAACAGGGAGTTGTGGAGAGATTGTGTAGAGAGAGAAATTACAAAACAAAGAAAGAAAAAAAAAAGAAGTTCTCGGATTTTGGTTATTTATTGTTATTGATTTACTGTATTCTTAGTGAGGAAGATAATACAGAAAGTTCTAATAGAGAGAAAGAGATTAAGAAAAAAAAAGGGGAAACAGAAAGTGTAGAGAGAGAAAGAGAATTGGAGAAGGTGAGAAAACAGGTGAGAAAAGAATTTTCTCACGAGGAAAATACTTCCGGGAAGACGAGAAAATCGTTTTCCCAGAGGGCGCGTTTGGCAGAACAGTGGAAAATCAGCAGGAAATTATTTCCAGCAAAGAAAAAGTTTGTTTTCTCTTCTCTCTCTTTATTTTATTTTCCGATTTCTTTTATATAATGTCCATGAGTAACTAATTTTTCTATCTAGGGTTTTAGATGAAGTTTCAATAATTATTCTAATGATTAATTTATTACAGTTTTTATTATTTTAACGATAATATCTTCCGGGTTTTTAGACCATCCATGGACTGAAAACCTGAGTTATACAAAGAACAATCGAATTAGACCAAATTAATTTGTCCTTAGAATTGTTAGGAAAACGGATTCGAAAACCCTAGGTTCCCTTTATTTGAATATCACTTTAGAATTATTTAAATTTTAATTGTTATTCATCTTATTAAAGAAAAAATATTATCAATCAAACCATTTCTTGAAAACCTAATAGTTTTAAGATTAGAATTGAAATTCGGCTTAGTCTCTGAGGAACGAACCGGTCTTACCGGAAATTATTACAACTTGACACCCGTGCACTTGCGGGTGTAGACCTATTTAGGGTAACCTTTCTAGGCCCATCAAGTTTTTGGCGCCGCTGCCGGGGACTTAGTTTGAATTGAATCTAATTTTATTTCTATTTTTGGTAAATTTTTATTTTTGGACACTTTGACTTGCTTTTCCATTTTTGGTGTGTAGAACGCTAAGGAGCGAAGGAAAAGGCGCAACAAGGAGAGGAGCTCAAGAAGGAAGATTTACATTTTATTTTTAGTAATTTTTTTATTTTTGGTGAGAGAGAGACTTTTAGACTTTCTAGTTTTTATTTTTGGTATTAAAGTTTTGACCCTAAATTGGAGGGCTTTATAATTTGTAACCGAAAACCAAAATCGAAGCCTCGGGTTGGAACACTCAAGGGGAGAGTGGCCCGGGTCGTCTGCAAGGGTCATCGCCCGTCTGGAACGGGAGGTAATTTCTCTAATCACCCACGAAGCCCCTGTCAGTGGGTATTTGCGTGTTTTGTGTGCCTAATTGTTTTGATCGAATTGCTTAGTGTAAGCATTCTAGTAAGGGCAATAACCCAATTGAAAGAAAGGAGACGGATTTCATCACCGTTCTCTTGCCCAAATAGGTAACAACATTCACGATCCCAAACTTCACTTAAAATCTAAAATTTGATTTAGACATCAGCCCCTAAGGTGACGAGCTCATAGGATCTTTGAAACAATTCAGGGACTTGATTTTTATTTGGGCATTCCTAAAGGGAAAGTTCATTCAACTCTTTATAAGGTCGCCTCGAGAAGAGGAAACGTTACCAGGTTGGACGGCTATCACAACGTTTATCGTTGGTCGTCTCCAAGAGTTGTTTGATCGTAGTACTTGGACGGAATAACCCTCATAAACATTATAGTTCAAGTTTTGTAACGAAGTAGGAGCTGTCTAGATTTTTAAGGGAAATCTGACCAACTTGTCTTTCGTCTAGATTCTGTTTAGGTTGCTTGGTGGAGTCAGACTGATTGTGTTTGCTTTCCTCTAGGGTCTTCGTAGTGATTCCTCGGTTTTCGTTTTAAAAAAAAAAAAAGTTTTTGAGAATATCCTTGGTCATTGGGCTCTAGTTTATGCCCGATAGATACCGTGATAAGAGAGGTCATTTCATTAGTAGAGAAACTCATCTAAGTAATCTTCTAGCCAATCTCTCTTTGAGTGACACTATGGGTGAAAATCTAAACCAAGCCAGGGATGGAAATCCACCTATGACACTCAGGGATTACATGAACCCTACTAGAACATCTCAACCATCATGCATACAGTTACCCCACTCCACGGCTCACTTTGAGTTAAAGCCGAGCATTATCCAAATGCTCCCACTCTTTCGTGGAGTTGAGAACGAGAATCCCTACCACCATGTTAGGGATTTTGAAGAAATCTGTGGGACTATAAGATTCCCCAATATGTCTGATGAAATAGTGAAGCTTAGGTTGTTCCCTTTCTCTTTGAGAGAGAAAGCAAAATCTTGGTTGTATGCCTTACAACCTCATTCCATCACCACATGGGAAGAATTAACCAGTTTATTCCTTCTGAAATTCTTTCCCAAGCACAAAACCACCGCTTTAAGGCAAAGTCTTAATAATTTTGTGCAACAAGAAGGAGAGTCTCTCTACAATTATCTAGAGAGATTTAAAGAACTGGAACTACAGTGTCCACACCATGGTTATGAAAAGAGTAGACTAGTCCAATTTCTCTATGACGGACTAAACTATCCCACTACATCCATGGTAGAGTCATTCTGTGGTGGCGGATTTACTTATAAATCCGTCGATGACTGCATGGCGTTTCTAGAAGATCTAGCTGAGAAATCCCACCAATGGGAAACTTCTAGAGGACCTCCTACTAGGGTAAATCCTACTCCAAATAAAGGCGGCATCTATAGAGTTGATGAGTCCGAACTTAAACTCGCCGCCATGACGAGAAGGATAGAAGCCCTAGAGCTTGGTCAACCTAAGGCAGTTAGGGAGGATCCCACTCAGGTCATGAGTGTTGGAAATGAATCCATCTCTTATCCGTGCTCCGTCTGTGGAGACCCATCTCATACAGGGAATAAGTGTACCCTATTCTTTGTTTCTGACGAAAAAGAGCAAGCTAATGCTCTTTATCTAAACTCTAGGCAAGATAACCGTCAGAAATATGATCCTTACTCAAACACTTATAATCCGGGTTGGAGAAATCACCCCAATTTTGCTTGGTCCAAGGGTCAAAATCAGGGTCAGGTTAGTAGCTCCATGAACCCTCCTGGGTTTAATGCTCCTAGGAATCCTTTTGCTCAAAATCAGGGTCAATCTAGTACCCAATATCCTTCTCAAAACAGTGAGTCTTTAGAGGAAATCATGAAGCAACTAGCTAAAGCCCATAAAGAGTCTTTACAACAGACCAACCAGTCTATACAACAGACCAACCAGGCTTTACAACAGACTAACCAGACTGTACAAGAGACCAACCAGGCTGTAACTAGTTTAAGAACCGAGGTAGGTCAACTTAGAGAAGCCCTTAGGCAGAGAGAACAGGGTAGGTTTCCTAGTCAACCAGAACCAAACCCGAGGGGTAAACAGTCGATGGACCAGGCCAATGCAGTAACCACCCTTAGAAGTGGTAGGGTAATTGATAATAAGGTAGGAGTTCCCGAAGATAGTGAACCAAACTCTGAACAACCCACCTTATCAACTAGTATCCCTAGCAAAGAGCCTGAGAAGACTTCTGAGTCTGAAAACCCACCCATTGTACCTGAGCCATATGTTCCTAGAGCCCCATATCCTCAGCGTTTGGTAGAACTAAAGAAGAAGACTCAGTTTGAGGAGATAATGGAAATGTTCAAACAGGTTAGCATTAACATTCCATTACTAGATGCTATTAAACAAATCCCAGCTTACGCTAAGTTCCTTAAAGACCTATGTACTAGGAAGCGTAAGATGAATGTGCATAAGAAAGTCTTCTTGACTAATCAAGTCAGCTCTATTCTCCAGCAAACCCTTCCAACTAAGTATAAAGACCCGGGAAGCCCTACCTTACCTTGCACTATAGGGGAACATGAGATCGAACGAGCATTATTAGATCTAGGTGCCAGTGTTAACCTACTTCCTTACTCGGTTTACTTACAGTTAGGGTTAGGAGAAATAAAACCCACTTCTATAGTTCTCCAGTTGGCAGATCGGTCTGTTAGGCATCCACGTGGGATAGTGGAAGATGTTTTGATAAAAGTAGGTGAATTCATCTTTCCGGTAGATTTCATCATCTTAGATACTGAACCAGTCAGTGATACCCAAAACCAAATTCCCGTCATTTTAGGACGACCATTCTTAGCTACATCTGATGCTGTCATATCCTGTAGGAGTGGAGTTATAAAATTATCTTTTGGAAACATGACTGTAGAGATGAACATCTTTAAGGCTGGACTTTTCCCTGATGATGTTAATGATTTTAGTGAGATGAACCTAATAGATATGTTCGTTCAGGATTCTTTACCTGAGACTTTATCCGAGGATCCTTTAGAAACATTGTTGGCTCATTTTGGCTTAGACTTTGATGAGGAGGGAAGTATCAATGAGGTGAATGCTTTGTTAGATTCTACCCCATTATTGGATACTAATAAGTGGAAAGCAAAAACTGAACTCCTCATTGAGTCCGAGCCAATTGACTCGCCAACTGTAGAGACGAACCAACTATCATCCACCAGTGAGTCCAGTGGTCCTTCTATCCCAGAGTTGCCTCCATCCACAGAGAAACAACCTTCCTTAGAATTGAAACCCTTGCCTGAGAACTTAAAGTATTCGTTTCTAGGCCCATCTGAAACTTTACCTGTCATTATTGCTTCTGAGTTAGAAAAAGAACAGGAAAGTAGATTGCTAGATGTCCTTAGAAACCACAAAGAGGCTTTAGGGTGGTCAATAGCCGATTTAAAGGGTATAAGTCCTTCTGTTTGCATGCACCATATCTACCTAGAGGAAGATGCTAAACCGTCTAGGGAAATGCAACGTAGACTTAACCCTCACATGAAGGAGGTTGTTAGAGCTGAAGTCCTGAAATTGTTAGGAGCGGGTATCATATACCCTATTTCAGATAGTATTTGGGTCAGTCCTGTTCAAACTGTACCCAAGAAATCAGGCATTACTGTAGTCAAGAACGATTCAAATGAGTTAATACCCACCAGGATGACCACTGGGTGGCGTGTTTGTGTTGACTACAGGAAATTGAACACGGTCACGAGGAAAGACCATTTTCCTCTTCCTTTCATTGATCAGATGCTAGAAAGACTAGCTGGGCATAGCTACTATTGTTTCTTAGATGGCTATTCTGGCTATAATCAGATCCCAATAGCCCCTGAAGACCAAGAGAAAACCACTTTCACTTGTCCATTTGGAACTTATGCTTATCGTCGGATGCCTTTTGGGTTGTGTAATGCACCCGCTACATTTCAACGATGCATGATGAGCATATTTTCAGATATGGTAGAGAGGTTTCTCGAGGTCTTTATGGATGATTTTTCAGTCTTTGGCTCATCATTCGATCAGTGTCTGCATCACCTCACACTCGTGTTGGTTCGATGCAAAGAGAAGAACCTTGTTCTCAATTGGGAGAAATGTCATTTTATGGTTCGCTCAGGAATAGTCTTAGGGCATGTCATTTCTGAAAAGGGCATTGAAGTAGATAAGGCTAAAGTAGAGTTGATAAAGAGCCTTCCAGTCCCTAAAACGGTCAAAGATATTCGATCGTTTTTAGGACATGCTGGATTTTATCGACGGTTTATTAAAGATTTCAGCAAGATATCTAGACCTCTTTGTAATCTTTTGGCAAAAGAGAACAAATTTGTCTTCGATGAGCCTTGTTTAGAAGCCTTTGAGAAACTCAAACTTATGCTTACTTCCGCCCCTATTGTTCAACCTCCCAACTGGAGTACTCCATTTGAGATCATGTGCGATGCATCTGATTATGCCATTGGAGTCGTGTTAGGTCAACGTGAGAATAAACTTCTTCACGTTATATACTATGCCAGTAAGACGTTGAACGATGCACAGCTAAACTACTCTACCACTGAAAAAGAGTTGTTAGCTGTAGTGTATGCCCTAGAGAAATTTAGATCATATCTTGTGGGTTCTAAGGTCATCATATTCTCTGATCACGCTGCATTAAAATATCTCCTTTCTAAAAAGGATGCAAAACCTAGGCTGATTAGATGGATACTCTTGCTACAGGAATTTGACATAGAGATTCGGGACAAAAAGGGTTCCGAGAATCTAGTAGCAGACCACTTGTCTAGACTTGTAGTCGAGTCTGTAGAAGACAAGTTACCCATGAGAGAGAGCTTTCCTGATGAGCAACTTTTTAGTGTCTCCCAATTACCTTGGTTTGCTGATATAGTAAACTATCTTGCTACTGGTCAAATGCCCAAACACTGGACCAAGCAAGATCGTGATAAATTTCTATCCGAGGTAAAACGGTTCTTCTGGGACGATCCATACTTGTTCAAGTATTGTCCCGATCAGATCATTAGGAGGTGTGTTCCTGATAGTGAACAGTCCAAAATCATTTCCTTTTGTCATGATCATGCATGTGGAGGGCATTTTAGTGGTAAGAAGACGGCCGCAAAAATTCTACAATGTGGTTTTTACTGGCCGTCTATTTTTAAGGACACCCATGCATATTGTCTGGCGTGTGAACGATGCCAGAAGTTGGGAAGCATTTCTCGTAGGAACATGATGCCCCTTAATCCTATTTTGGTAGTTGAGGTCTTCGATGTGTGGGGCATCGATTTCATGGGTCCCTTCCCAAATTCATTTGGAAATCTGTACATCCTAGTGGCAGTTGACTATGTGTCAAAGTGGATAGAGGCGGTTGCTTCCAAAACGAATGATCACAAAGTTGTGATCAATTTCTTGAAGGAAAACATATTTTCACGTTTTGGTACACCGCGGGCAATCATTAGTGATGGGGGCACACACTTTTGTAATAGGCAGTTTGAGCTTTTAATGAAAAAATATGGTATTACCCATAAAGTGTCTACCCCATATCATCCACAGACTAGTGGTCAAGTCGAGGTATCGAATAGGGAGATTAAACGCATCCTGGAAAAAACGGTTAACACCAATAGGAAGGATTGGTCTTTACGACTAACCGATGCACTATGGGCCTATCGTACATCGTTTAAGACCCCTATTGGAATGTCTCCATATAGACTAGTGTATGGCAGAGCATGCCACTTACCCGTTGAGTTAGAGCATAGAGCATATTGGGCTATCAAGCAGTTGAATTTTTCGCTTGACAAAGCGGGTAGAGAGAGAAAGTTGCAACTCAGTGAGTTGGAGGAGTTGAGAAATGATGCATATGAGAGTGCTAGGTTGTATAAGCATAAAATGAAAATGTTTCATGATAAAAATATTTTAAGAAAAACATTTTCACCGGGTCAGAAAGTTTTATTATATAACACACGCTTGCATTTATTTCCTGGGAAACTCCGTTCTAGATGGTCAGGACCTTTCACGGTCAAGTTTGTTTATCCTTATGGTGCGGTTGACATTGAAGACAAAAATGGTAGTGTGTCCAAAGTGAATGGACAACGGCTAAAACCATTTTTAGAGATGTTGAACGATACAGAGGATGTTTCTATCGAAGATCCTGTCTATCCAGACTGATCTGCTATGATCAGTTTCGTCTGGCTGAAGACGTTAAACTTAGCGCTTTCTGGGAGGCAACCCATGCATAGGACTTCCGAATCTGGTAACATCTTTCCTTACATCCTATTATTTCTGCATAGTCTTCAGAACATTGAGGACAATGTTCGGTTTAAGTTTGGGGATAGGGGATTGAATTTTTAGTCCTTATTTCAAAAATTCAAAAGGGTTCAAAATTTTTATTTTTGGATTGAAAATGTGAGTCTAGTTGTTTTTGCTTGTTAATAGTTATAGAGTCTAGTTCGTCAGACTATCCGTTTGCTAAAGGTTTTTCCATGAATTTCGAGTCTTGAAGTTGTCTGTGCACTAGCCATGTGAGTGTTAGATAGGTGAAGAGTGGATTTTTCTGAGAGAACCTGATTAATCATTAGTGGAGACTTAACCTATGTGAGATTCTGAGCCTTTCTTGTTGTTTTGAGTGATCTCTTCTGAGCTAATTCCGAGTAGAGTGAAGAGCTACTCAACCTCGCAATATTCATTAGAACTCATTTGATCTCCTGAGTTCAAATTTTACAACCACTAGGGATGTCATCAGGAAGTAAACCCTTCTCTTGTAGTCTGAGAAACTTGAAAGCAATGTCAACTAGAGGAAAATAGATCTCATCCATCATTTAGAACCCTGAGAATAAGACATAAAGCAAAGTGGAGAAAAGTATACCCAAGGAAATTGTTGAGAAAGTACGTCGTGTATTTTGAGTTGTATTACCAGAGAAAAAAAAAAAAAAAAAAATAGAAAAAAAAAAAAAAAATGTTTATGTAGTTTTATTTAAGTGTTTATCCCTTGAAGTAATTCTTGAAGATTTGAAGACGTCGAGTTCTCAGGAGTTCTAGTCACATCATCATTATAGTCTATTGACCTCTAGGAAGCATTGTTAGATAGTTGATCAGGTGAGAAGAGTTGGTTAACTTCCCCATTCTGTATTAGTGGTTGTTTCCTTTCTATGAGATCAGTCGTTTACCAAAAATTTAGTCCGTCTTTTGTAATGTGTTGAGTTTTTCTTCATGCTCATACTCGCACATTGAGTGAAACATTTCTGAGTGACTTTAATTTTTGAGTGTATGACCGTAAGGTAGCAGTCGAGGCGAAATGTATTGAGAAGGTACTCGAGGTCTTGTCTGTTTGGAACCGAAATGATACTCATATTGGCTGGTCATGTGCACTTTAGGTCTTGATTACTAGTGAAGGGATTTTTAGCCGTTGTATGGTTTGGTCAACTTTGATCTCATCTCTATTAACTTTCGAAAACTTACCGGATAACATATTTAGTCCATACCATATTTAGACCCTTCTGCATTTTTGAAATTTTTGAATTTTGTGGGTAGATTCACTGCAAACCCTCACGAGACAAAACTCGTCCTTTAGGGTAACCTAGAGGTTTAACGGCTTGTTGCACGTGCTAAGTGCAATCGTGATTCCCTACGAAAGTGGTGAACTGGGCTTGGTTGTATTTTTCTGTTTTGCTCGAGGACTAGCAAAATCTAAGTTTGGGGATGTTTTGATGAGACGTGAAAATGTCTCATTTGAATCTCTTAACTCTGGTTAGTTAGTCCAATTCGAGCTGTTACTCTGATTATTTGCTTGATTTTCTTTCTCAGGTGTCTTTTACGGAGTTCAGGGTGAAAAACGGATAAAAGTCGGAGAAATGCAGACTAGGGGTATTTTGGTCATTTTGTGATTCTGATCTCATGATCAGTATTAGTGCTCGGATGGAAAGTAGAGTCCAAGACGAACCCATAGGCGAAAACGGAAGTCAAATCGGAGTCCGGATGAATAAATTAGAGCAAGTCAAAGTTCGGGTCAAATTTGGTATACTAAAAGTCAAGAGGGACACGTGGCATGCATCCGGCAAGGAATCGAATGAACCAGGGGATACGCGGGCTACTGTCTGTCACGTCCAGGGGTACACCAAGCTGTACGCGTGACCCGGCCCAACCCGACTCGATGACGTCAGCTGACGTCATCATCTTCTTCATCCTTTTATAACCGAGAGCTGTTTTGAAAAGGAGATATTTTGAATTTTCAAAATTGAAACAGAAATGGAAAGAAGATAAGAGAAGAAATGGAAAGAAGATAAGAGGCTGAAGAAGGAAAGTGAGATAAAGATGAAACCGAGAATGGAAGGAAATTTGTTGTTTAACCGGGAAGGAAAGAAATGGTGGAAAGAGGAGTTGGGACGTTTTATTCTCGGCTATAAGAACAGAGAGCTCGAAACAGAAGAGGTATCTCTCGACGGCTAAAACATAACAGAGAAAGAATTTTAGAGAGAGAAATCGACGGCCAGAAAACAGAGGTTAGAGAGAGAGAGACCGAGATCAACATCATCCATCTTTCATCTTCATCTCCTTTTCTTTTAGTGACAGAGAGAAAAAGTTGAAGAAAGATTAGACAGAAACCAGGGTTTAAGAGAGAGAAAGAAACAGAGACAGATTTCTCATCATCATCACCTTTTCTTTTTCTTGTTTTTTTTCTTTTATGTAATTTTTTTCTTAGTGAGAGAGAAAGAGGTTACAGAGAGAGATAGAAACAGGGAGTTGTGGAGAGATTGTGTAGAGAGAGAAATTACAAAACAAAGAAAGAAAAAAAAAAAGAAGTTCTCGGATTTTGGTTATTTATTGTTATTGATTTACTGTATTCTTAGTGAGAAAGATAATACAGAAAGTTCTAATAGAGAGAAAGAGATTAAGAAAAAAAAAGGGGAAACAGAAAGTGTAGAGAGAGAAAGAGAATTGGAGAAGGTGAGAAAACAGGTGAGAAAAGAATTTTCTCACGAGGAAAATACTTCCGGGAAGACGAGAAAATCGTTTTCCCAGAGGGCGCGTTTGGCAGAACAGTGGAAAATCAGCAGGAAATTATTTCCAGCAAAGAAAAAGTTTGTTTTCTCTTCTCTCTCTTTATTTTATTTTCCGATTTCTTTTATATAATGTCCATGAGTAACTAATTTTTCTATCTAGGGTTTTAGATGAAGTTTCAATAATTATTCTAATGATTAATTTATTACAGTTTTTATTATTTTAACGATAATATCTTCCGGGTTTTTAGACCATCCATGGACTGAAAACCTGAGTTATACAAAGAACAATCGAATTAGACCAAATTAATTTGTCCTTAGAATTGTTAGGAAAACGGATTCGAAAACCCTAGGTTCCCTTTATTTGAATATCACTTTAGAATTATTTAAATTTTAATTGTTATTTATCTTATTAAAGAAAAAATATTATCAATCAAACCATTTCTTGAAAACCTAATAGTTTTAAGATTAGAATTGAAATTCGGCTTAGTCTCTGAGGAACGAACCGGTCTTACCGGAAATTATTACAACTTGACACCCGTGCACTTGCGGGTGTAGACCTATTTAGGGTAACCTTTCTAGGCCCATCAAATTTGAAGGGAGAGAATGGGTTTCCTTGACGAATGCCTTTGCTGACATTGAAAGTGGGACCGGGTTTACCATTGATAAGGACCGCCATAGAGGAAGTGTTAATGAGGTGGATCAAATGGTTAGAGAAGCCTAGCCTGATCATAATACTCTCTAAGAAGACCCATTCAATCTGATCAAAGGCTTTGGACATATCAAGTTTAAGACCAAAATAGCTTTTTGAACCACAGAGTTTCTTAAAAGAATGGACCAGTTCCTGGCTAATGATAATATTATCAGTGATTTGCCTGCCAAGGATGTAAGCTGCTTGATAGGGGAAATGAGATCAGGAAGCAGGTTATTCAGACAGTTAGCCAGGATTTTGGTGATAATCTTATAAGTGGTGTTGAGTAGGCTGATAGGTCTGAAGTCGGCTGGGGTCTGAGGGGTTTTGGTAATGATAATATTATCAGTGATTTACCTGCTAAGGATGTAAGTTGCTTGATAGGGGAGATGAGATCAGGAAGAAGGTTTTTCTATCAGTGATTTGCTTGCCAAGAATGGACCAGTTCCTGGCTAATGATAATATTATCAGTGATTTGCCTGCGAAGGGTGTAAGCTGCTTGATAGGGGGAGATGAGATCAGGAAGCAGGTTTTTCATACGGTTAGCCAGGATTTTGGTGATAATCTTATAAGTGGTGTTGAGTAGGCTGATAGGTCTAAAGTCGGTTGGGGTCTGAGGGGTTTTGGTTTTGGGTATCAGACAAATGTGAGTGTGGTTGGATTGTGGTGGGAGTTGTGTAGTCTGGAAAAAATTGTTCGTCATGTTGAGGATGTCGTTTTTTTATCGTGTCCCAGTTGGATTGATAGAAAAAAAGAGGGTATCCATAGGTACCGGGGGCAACTTCTAGTTTCAAGGAGAAGACTGCATTTTTCACTTCCTCTTCAAGGGGAACAACAGTGAGGTTGCTATTTTAGTTTTGGTTGATTTGATTGTTGAAAAGATTAAGGAGGTTTTCCGAGATGTTGTGTTCTTCTGCGGTAGAGATGTTGATGAGATGGGAGGAAAAGATGTTAGCAATATTGCTAAGTCGGTAGACCAAGTATTATCTTCTCTCTTGATGGAGTTTATCTGGTTTTTCCTATTTTTGTTTATTGCTTTGGAGTGGAAATATTTGGTATTGCAATCACCCAGAGTAATGGAGGCATTACGAGATTTTTCTTTCCAAAGACTCTCTTGTTGGTGGAAGAGCTCCTCTTGTGAAAAGAGATTCAAACAAGTTGAATGATCATTAACACCTTGAATTTTGTTGGTTAGGATTTAATTTTGGTTTCGAGGTGCCCGAAGATTGATTTATTCCATTTGGAGAGTCTGATGGCTAAGGCATTAAGCTTGGCCTGAATAGGAGTCGGGGTGGTAAGCCAATTGGTTCTATACCGGGGGCACTCAGGGGGTGACATCCAAGTTCTGATGAATTTAAAGGGCTTACGCCCTAGAGGAGATTTAGTGTTAGTGGTTAGGATGATAGGATTGTGGTCAGAACCAATCCCAGGAAGGTGAGTAAGAAGAGGGGCTAGGAAGTCTAAAAGCCACTGATGATTAGTTAAGGCCCGGTCAAGACGCTCTTGAATGAGATCGTCGCCAAATTGTCTATTAGACCATGTTTAGGGCGGCCTAGTATACCCAATATCTAAGAGGTCTAATTCATTAATAACTATTTTAACTTTGGTGGTGTGGGCCAGTTGGGCATCATTACCCCCCACTTTGTCTGACGGGTGAAGAATACTATTGAGATCTCCTATAAGTACCCAGGCATGGTGTTCTCAGGGGTATGGTTTTTAAGATCTTCCCAAGGTTTCATTTTGTTGGATTTATATGGGCACCCATAGAAGCTTGTGACCATGAAATGAAAGTTGTTCTGAGGTTGGGTGCCCCTAGCATGAACCAAGTGTCTATCAACATACAAAATCTCTGGAGTACAAGTTTGATTCCAGAAAATTGCCAATCCTTCAGTCTTGTTAATAGGTTCAACCGTGAAATTGTTGTAGTTTTGATGGAGGTTTAGCAATTTTCTGATATTGGTATTTCATGCATTTAGTTTCAGCCAAGAAGATGATATCAGGGTTATGTTCCTTGATCATGGTCCAAAGATGCTTCCTATTGATGAAGTTGCCACATCCTCGGGCATTACACGCAAGGATGGAGATGTCATTGGGTGTGGTATTCATAGTAGACATCACAGCAAAATGTTAATGTCTAAGTTCTTTTGTGTGTACTTGTACTGTTACTGTCTGGCTTATTATATCATAGAAGTATTTAAATTAGTATTTAATATATCACAGGTTACTTGTGTGATTTAACAACTCCGCAAGACTCAACACAATTTAGCTCAACTGACTTCTGAATTGTTGTTGATACTCACTCATTAATACAACTTCATCATTAGAAACTTATTCAATACGAGCAACATTATCCTGATTTTGGCATTTAGGGCCACCCAGTCCAGCTTCAGGACTAGGTTACTTCAAAGGAAGAAAAGACATCCTATCAAAAATGTGGCCCACATGTGTTTCACAAAAAAAAAAATTGTGTATCGGAATTTTTACATTTTCCTTACACCTAATGTCAGCTTTAAACATGAAACTTGTGTTAATAACTATGCAATATGCCTCAAACGATCTAATTGAGTTACTTGAAAATCGGTTCGATTCGAAGAGAGTACTACTAGGTTGTTAGTCGAACTTTCAATTCAGTGGTTCAACGAGATTCATAGGGAAAAAAATTGAGGTATAAGTGTTGTGGTAATGGAGGTTTAATAGTTGTTCAGCAGAGACTAGACAAAGACAAGAAACTTGAGTCAAACTAAAATGTAACTTTCTATATGTGTAGGTTTGTAGCAATAGCTGTGTCTTATTAAATTATTAATACTATATAAATTCGAGTCGTTCAGATTGCATAAAAAAATAATTTGTGTATTGTTACATAATAATTATTTTGAGCGTGTTATTAAATTTGTAAAATAAAAATTTATAACTAACAAATGACAGCTCAATTGGTTAGTACTCAAAGACACTAGAGGTTCTAGGTTCAATTTCCCATCTAATGGTTATTGAACTAGATGCATAAAAGTATAAATAAAATAGTTTTATGACCTTTGCAATGACAGTGTTATTAACCTTCGAAGTGAACAACAAAAACAAAAATCATATATAATAATATTGATAATGATAGTTAGTATGATGATAGTTCAAACGGCTGATTATGCGTACGCTCAAAGTCAAATATGCGACCACTTCGGAAAAATACCTTGGGGCTCAATTATTTGTTGGGGCTCAAAAGAAGAAGATTTTCAACGACATTCTTCAGAAGATCAAAAATAAATTAGAGAAATGGAATCATAATTTCCTATCTCAAGTTGGGCGCACCATTGTCATTTCGACAATAGCTGCGGCCGTACCCTGATACCAAATGCATGCTTTGCCCTTCCCAAAGACATATGCAAAAGCATTTCGACAATGCAAAAGTCGTTCAGGTGGGGTAAGCCCAAAGGCATATGTACCAAGTCTTGGTCCACTATTTGCCTTCTTAAAAATCTAAGAGGCCTTAGTATTCACTCCCCGGAGCTGGATAACCAAGCAATGTTGAGTAAGCTTGCTTGGAGAATCAAATCGGAACCTAAAGCAATTTGGGTTCAATTCTTAAAAGCTAAGTATTTCAATACTTCTGATAATCCTGGTCCAGCAAAACCTCACCACTCCTGGCATTGGAAAAACATAAGTAAACATCTCAATAACATTGATAATTACATCACTTGGGAGGTACATACTGGAGAACAGATTAATATTTGGAAGGATAACTGGATCCCCACGCTACCCAACCCCTATTAATAACCATAATTTTCACATATCTAAGGTTTCCCAGCTGATTAACCAGGATAAATGGAACGAGGATTTTCTCAATAATATCTTTGGTGTCACTACAAAAAATTTGATCATGTCGATTCCAATAACAGGAGAAAATGATGACCAAAGAAAATGGACCCTAACTGAGTCAGGCAAATTTACGGTCAAATCCATTATCAGCATCTCTGTACGAGCATGAATTCGCCGAAGCCGCTATCACCTAACTGGAATTTTATCTGGTCTATTCCGGTAGTCCCTAGAATAAAAGTGTTTATATGGAAAATATGCGTCAAAGCACTCCCGGTTAGGGAAAGAATAGGTAAATACATTGACAATAATTTGAACTGCCCTAATTGCAATGAGATTGAATCCATTGAACATGCTCTGCTCCATTGTCCTTTGGCTAAAAACATATGGTTCTACTCTAATATTCTATCTGACAAAATCACCTCGGTGGCAGAATGGATATTCTCATGGGAACAGAAATCACAAAATAGTAACACTGCGAATAACATTCATTATGCTACTATCCTTTGGAATATATGGAAAACCCGTTGCGATCACTGTTTTCAACATTAAATAAATTCGATAGACAGAATCAAAACTATGATTACAACATTCCCCAAATACCTTACTGATAATATTAGTAAGGTTCAGATAAAACAAGATAAATGGAAACCCCCTGAAACGTCTTTTGTGAAAATTAATGTGGATGCTTCATTCATTGACATTCAGAAAGTTACACGTACTAGTTTAATTATTCATGACAAAGAATCTAAATTCATAGAAGCACATGCCACTACCACTAGAAGCAGAAAACTCTGAGGAAAGCGAAGCCATAGCCATCCTTAACGGAATGTTATGGGCGGAATCTCATAACTACAGAAGAATCATCATAGAAAGCGATAATAACAATATTATAAAAAATTTACAGAACAGTAGACATGAAATTCAATAGCAACGAAAATTCATATCCAAAGAATACAGAAAATAAAACAAAGGCTGGAAAAAGTTAAATTCTTTTATACTAGCAGTAAATTCAATGTAGCGGCAGACAAGTTGGCAAAATGGGTAAGGAAGGAAAACAAAACGAAGTCATGGAAGAATGTACCTTGTATAGTTTTTAAGTTGTATTCTAATAGAACTCTTATTTCCTAGTAATATATAATATCAATTTCAACAAAAAAAATAGTATGATGATAGTGATAAGAATAAATCAAAACAATAATAATACCAAGAATATGCAAGCACAAAAGTATATAACTAATTATATACGTATAACTAGAGAGTCGGAGAAGAGGGTGGGAGAGAGATACAGTATGAGACAGATGAAAGGATGGGAGAGATCAGCAAGAGTATAAAACACTTTTATGCAAAAAAAAATAATATATAAAAGACTTTGTTTGTGGGCCCATAAATAGTTACTTTGTTAGGGATCCAATTTTGTTAACACACATTTTTGTGGTCCTTTTCTGTACAAAGTTGTGGGTCTACGTAATATTTTAAAGTCACCTCAATCCGGATTCCTCTTGAATGTGTCCCCTATATTTTGGGACCCAAAGCGACGCTTTGTTCGCTTTGGGCCCAGGGCCGGCCCTTATATCGGAAGTTGATGTTTACACGTCGCAACATCTTACTGCGCAAATCCTTGGGCAAAATTTGGTAGCAATCCCTAACTTTCTTTTCCCCTACTATCAGCCCAATACTACATTTTCTTTAAGGTTCTTAATTTAGGGTTCACATCATATATATATATATATTTCGTTTTCAGTTCAATGAAATTGAGCAGTTTTTTTTTTTATGAATTGAGGCCAATGCCTTATATATTAACTACTCGAGCAAAAATTAGTGTTGGCTAAATCTGCCGCCAACAAGCTTACAATGCAATTCGGAGTCTCATACGTCTCCATAGTTTGATTTAAATTGAGCTTAAAATTGAATTTCGCTAATGAATGAGCGACATTATTTGCTTCTCGAGGACAATACTTGAATTCCACTTTTTGAAGTTCCGCCGAATCATCTTGAATATCAGTAATAATAGCTCGGATTCTCCATGGTGCGTTATCCGGGTGATCCAGACAAGCTTTTATAATAGTTAAGGCATCTCCTTCAATGATACATCCATACTCAGGAATTTGTTTCGCCAAATATACAGCCAACTGTGTTCCCCTAGCTTCAGGCTCCATTGCCGTTGAAGCTATACAACTTCTCACAGCAACCATTACAAACTCTCCTTTGCTATTTCGACATATAGCTGCCACCCTTGCTTTTCCATTCTCAAAAGCTGCATCACAATTTATTTTAAGTAAGTCTGAGTTGGGAGGAGACCAAAACCGTTCTTGTTGTCTTGGTAACGTCTCTTTCTGTATATCTCCAGTGGGGTTATAAATCGAGAAATCATGCAGCATTGTTTGAGCATCTTGTATTATTCTATAGTTGTCCGGTTGTATCTTCTCAAAGGTACATTTGTTACGTGCTTTCCATAAAGCCCACATAACATATAATCTCAATACGATAACCTTCTCATCTTCATTACTCATCATCCACTTGCATAGTAGTGTTTTAACATCATCATCTCCATCAATCCTTACACATAATGGAGAACACATCCATGTCTCCCCTGCCTTTCTACATGTACGGAATAAGTGATCGATATTTTCATCCTCCTCCTTACAAATTGAGCACTTCATGGATATTTGTGGGTTAAACTTTAAAGTTCGCATTTTTGTTGGTAGAGCATCGTGTAAGATTCTCCATTTGAAGGTGCGGACTCTTGGGACTAATTGAAATTTAGTCCACATAGTCATCCAAGATAATTCATACGATAATTCTGTCGTTGAGATGAACTCGGTTTCTCCTTGTAAATAGTAGTATATAGCGATTTAGTTGAGAAAGTTCCTTTTTCTGTATGTATCCAAATCAATTTATCCTCAACTCTCTTCACATTCAATGTGATTTTAAGAATTTCTCTTGTAGATAACTCATCGAAAGTCTCTTCTATCACCCTTTTATTCCAATGTCCGTCCTCACTAATAAGATTTTTAACAAAGAACAGATTATGTGCCTCACCATCTTCATTTTTCAAATTTGGTTTGAACCCCCTTAAGGTTGGTATCCATGGGTCATCCCAAATTCGAATTGTATTTCCTTTCCCTACTTGATAACAAACCCCTTTTACTAAAAAATTCCTCATCTCCAGTATGTTTCTCCATGTGGTTGTCGAGTCCGCTTTTAATACACAATTCCATAGGCTGCCCGTTTTAAGGTATTTCGTCTTCATTACCAGAACCCAAAGTGCCGTTGGTTCATTTATAAATCGCCAAGTGAGTTTTCCAACCAATGATTGGTTCACTATTCCCATATCCCGAATACCCAAACCTCCTTCTTTCTTACTTGCTTGCATCTTCTTTCAACTAAGATAATGCATTCTCCGTTTCTCTGTATTATGCCCCCACCAGAAATTTCTTTGGTATTTCTCAAAAATTGAGCAGTTTATTGAGTTTTTCACTGGTTGATCAGATGATTAATTACCATTTTCCAAATTGAACTCAGTAATTTTAATCGTTATACGGCTGGTAGGAATAAAAATGTGAATTGCCAGTTATTTTACTTTGCCCTGATAAAAAACCCTTGACCAAGTCAACCGTTCATAATTTTGCTAGGGCGTACTTCATACCATCCTCTTGTATCCATCCGATGTTAATTAGAATGCCTAATTTAATTAAACTTAGCATTACCCGTCAACCCAAAGGATTGACTTGCCCTATGTCATCAGTTATCCTGTGAATCGTGTTATATGCTCGATGGCCATTTGTTGTAGCCTTGTTGGTACAGTGAAGATTAGTGGTCTAATTTCTTTTTTTCTTTATTTTGGTAATGAAATTTCAAATAAAAGCATAGATGTTTTCTACTACTATTTTTGAACACTGATCAGAGTTTTTCTTCTATTTGTTGTTGTTAGTACTAAAAGTTCGCGGAAAATTAATCGAAAAGCTAAGCCAAAAACTTAATATGCAAACAGAATTAACGAAATTTGGCTTAAAGCCTACGCCCTCGGGCGAATAAGAAAACTTTATTAAAGGATAGATGAAGACGACTCACACAACCCGCAAGTCCGTCCCAAGACAGTACTGAATAGAATAATAACATTATATCTCTCTCACCTACTTTCTCTTTCTAATGAATAGTTGTTGTGTGTGTTGTTAATTGATGACAGGCACTCATATATATATAGGAAGTCGCCGACTCCAATTTCCAATTTTGAGCAATTCCAATTTTGAGTCCAATTTGGAAAAGGATTCTCACCAAAACTGCCTCTCTTCACCAAAACCGCCTCTCTTCACCAACCGCCTCTCACAGTTGTAGTACCAATCGACTCAAAGTCAATGGTGCACAAACTAGGAGCTCTGACTTATGTACAACACGAGTGCAAAATTTGAGGTTTATGATTTATTTATTTCAGTTGGTCACTTAAAGACGGTAACGTTGTGGGTTAGTTCTGATGCCGTTTTCGTAGTATATACAATCTTTTGCATTGCTCATGAGTCATAGTATATCGTGGAAACAAACACACGGGGGTACTCTTTTTAGTCTTTTTAGATTGTCTAAGTCGCTTATTCTTTACGCATAAGATTTTGTTTTTTTATTTATATCTTGTGATGAACTTGTACATGGTCTTCTAAGAGTTAGGAAATAAAGTATCACCCTGGGTTAGTATTTTTTGTTTATAATACAACAAGAGTTTACCCAAAGCCCAAAGGTAAGTTATTGTAAGTCTAAATCTGAAGGACCCAATAACTGGGGAAAGAAGATTATATGTCTTTAGTTGTATTCCGTACCTTACTTGATAACCTGGTATTGGTCTTGGGTAAGCTCCGCAGTTCCGATGTCCTTGTTACATAGAAAGAAAGGGTTAATTAGTTAGGCTAAAAGGATACTTTCCCTCCAGTCATGAAGAGGAAACTTAATTTCAAGAAAGTGGCTATCTCCGCATGATATGTTTAAGTCCAGGGACGGAACTAGGAGTAGTAGTCAAGGGGGGCCGAACCAAAAAAAAAAAGTGAAAAATCTAAGTCTACCAGTGCTCGAACCCAGGTCTCTCACGTCCAAAACTCGAACCTCTACCATCTCACCCACGCTACATATATGTTATGAGTAAGACTCGAACTTTATTTATGCGATAAATCAGAAAGCAATCAGCATTTCTAAAACAATTTACGGCAAGTCAAGGGGGGCCATGGCCCCCTTTGGCCTGCATGTAGATCCGTCCCTGTGTTTAACCCAACTTATTGAAAATAGAGAACTTGGATGCAACTCCAATCAGTGGCAGATCTCGGATATACATTCAGGAGGGGCTAAACTCTAAGACTAGTTCTTAGTAAATTTTGTTTGTATAATAATTGAAATTGTAGATCGACGACTTTTGCATAAATTCATGTTTTATATATTTATTGTTGATATCTACGAGTATCCACATCATGTCAACAAAGCGATGTATGAACTTTGTTATGAATGAAGATGACAGGAAACAGAAATCACCCATGAATTTGACCAAGAGATATGAGATTAGAGAGAATTTTCGTCCAAAAAAATCAACCAACAAATATCTACACTTATTTTCAAATTGCATTGCCTTCAGATTAAAATATTAACATCAACCTCCTCTCTCTTTGTTAATAATGAACTATTCGACTGATCTAAATCATGAAGGACTCCGAATGAGTAATTGGAACGGTTTTTAAAAATTAACTATAGGATCTGCACACTTAATTCAAACTTTAAGATTATTCAGAAATATATGATACTTATAAGAGGCTCAAGTAGATGAAGTAAAAATATTCAAATAATCTCTATTATTGTTTGTTTTTATTTGCTGTGCAGATAAACATGAATATTTTCATTAGATGGGTTGCTTGGACATGGAGTAATAATATATTGAGAAAACTCTTAATATATAAAACAGTTTTTTTTTTTTTTTTTGTTGAAGAGTTAATATATAAAACAGTTTAAATCAGCATCAAATTCAGCAAGTGAATAACAAACAGTATGAATTACAAGTTGAAGTCAATAGACTCAAAGTAACTGTGCTTCACTGGTGCACATATTGATGGGCAACAAGTAGGCCATCATGTTTGCTTCACGGTGGCAAAAGATAAATTCATTGGAAGGTTGGGCTTTGAGCAGATCCCTCGCTTCTAAAATGCTCCTTCTGATTTTCCACTGCGAGTAGGCTTGCTTGCACTTCGCTCTCCATGGCCAAACTTGCACTAATGATTTTTGCTTCACGTTTTATGATCTTTCGATGATGGTTCTATAGGGTTACGTATGTATCTAATACACTATCTAGTGTTTATTGCGGAATCTCAAACATCTATATGTTAACACTAGACATCCAGGATCGATATTTACATGACTAATCAATGAACTAGAGTGGAAAGAAGATTACCTTAATCGCTTTCCCACGAACAAAATTCCGACTAGATTCGGAAGATCAAGAACTCCAACTGTAGTTCCTCTACTTGAGACACCGAGTGTATGACTTGAACTCCCTCCTTCGAGTCAGATAGCACCTTCTTGAAGGTTGAGATGAAGAACACTTTCTTCTTGACTAGATAACCGAGAAAACTCCTTTTTCTCTTTCTTGCCTTTTCTCTCTAGAAAAGCTCTCTTAACTTTGCTCTTGATTGCATTCCATAATTATGTCTAATGAGGTCTATTTATAGGGAACATAGTGTAGGAGTTTGTCCCAAACTAGGATTCCTAAAATATCTCACTTAAGACATATCCTTAAAAGTCTCATATAAAACCAAATTAGGGCTTATGGTGTGGCCGGCCACTATAGCCCATTATGGGCTTTGTGGCCGGCCCACTTAAGGGTTCAGCGGCCATGTGCTGGCCGGCCCCTTTCTAAGGTCGGCCATCACATGGACGACCCCTTTATGGGCACTCCCGGACCCCCTTTTAGTCTGGGTTTATGTATACTTGTCTGGACTCTTCCGAACACTAAATAATGGATCCAATCCACTTATTTGCCACTTTATATCTACTCAATCTCTCTCCATTCAAACCATCACTCTTATGTGTAACCTTTATAGGATCCGGTCTATGTAAGCCGCAGATTACCGAAGGTATCCGACGATCGTAGTTGGCTTTTAGCTAAGCATTACGACCCCTAATTCGACCGGACTAATGATCTTCGGTATAAGGTCATTATGATCCTATTCGCCAAATCGTACGCATTACCATCTTGGTCAAAGGACATTCCCTTAGAAGGATACCATTCCTTCAGACCGAGGGAATATATCCTTCAGTCTCCCACTTGTACTTAGAACAAGTGCAATGCTCGATTCCCATGTCTTTTCATATCGCATCTGATATGTCATTCTTATCAGACTTTCTTGATCCCGAGAACAAACTGTCAAATCAAATGATTAACTCTTAATCCATTTGAGCATGGCCATGCAATTTTCAGTTGTTTCTCATCAAGTGGCCCGGAGATATTTTATCCTGATTTTACGCAGGAAGACATATTCCATTCTTGTACTCCCACTCAATCATATGTCTATCATGTCTCCCCCAGTAATCCGCCTTTATAACCTCCTTTTACGGTGCGGCGTTTAACGGTACCAAAGTTCAACATTCCTTACATAAACTGAGCGAGTACTCATGTTCCGAGGAACCTCTCCGATTTGCTAAATGAGGGTTATGGCATCTTACGACTTCTTCTCCTGAAGTACTCTCACTTGGCGGGTTTCCATTGTATCAGCTTATACACCCATTAAGTTGACTTTGAATACTCCTATTCCTATAGCCCAAGAAACAGCGCTATCTCGTCAATCACTCATGTTAGTCTTCTTAAGTCATTGTTGTCCAACCAATGACCTGGACTAGGGTTATTATAATGGTGTGCTTCCATGTTCACTTAGTAGGGTTTCTTTCATTAGATCACGCATCTAATAAACCTACCTGGAACACTCCATTATTTTGGATTGTCTTCTAAATTCTAAACCACAATTTAGATGACGAAATAAACTGAGTTTATTTCGGATCACAAGAGTTTGTAAATATTGAGCACCGCGTAAACTCCTTTGCGTTTCTCAACTTTACAAGTCTTTTTAGGATTTTCTACCTTGATCCTAATTCCTTAGATCCGTTCATATTCCATGTTCGTTCTAAGGTGACAGTTTAGTTTGTTGTTTTCACTTTGCTTATTATTATCTTGCTTATGAACGTCTTTATAAGCTATTACGATAATATCAGTTTCTCAAACTGAAATTAGTACTTCCTAAGTTCTAATTTTAATTTCTTATCTAGTAGAGTTAGCAACGACTCCCAACATGAAAACTCCTTTTCATCTTTTCGCCCTTCCTAAAAGATTCTTATCTTTATTTTCGGAAGAGTGCTTTTATGACTTTCTTCAATCTTTGTGTTCAGAGATATGATCCCAGATGCTTCAGCATTCTAGGTCTTTCTCTGATTTTTATGGGTGACGACATCTTTTGTACTCCAAGTACTTCTTTTAGATGTACGGGTAAACCTCAATCATCTTCATGATCGATCTTATATTGTCCAGACATAAGTATTTCTCTCATGTTTTTGCTTTCGCTTGTCAGAATTTTTCAAATTCCGAGTTAGTTTGGCAGTTCTCATGTGAGATGGGTAGAATCTCTTTCAAAATTCCTTTTGAACGAGTTCTCATCACTTTAATCTATTGATATAGATTTTGATGCCCTAATTAGTTTACCCTCGTCTTTTTCCTATTGAGTCAGTTCTCCAACTGTTTTTAACATTCCTGATGTTTTTTCTCAATCCCAGTATGTCTCTACATACTGGAATTTGAAACATTCTTGTTTCACTCCCACTTACCTTTTTGTTGAACAAGACTAATCATTCTAAGAAATTGAATCCAGACAATTTCTTTACGAATGTTTAGAAACTCACTCTTTAGATCTTATCTCTTTAGACTCTCAGTCTAAACTCGGAGTGGTTTTGCTATAGTTTCGTTGAATCTTCTTTCTAAGACTCACTCGGGGTTTTGAGCACATATCGAGATATTTCTTTAACTTCTTTTAAGAGGTCTCGTGGTGAGTAACTCCTTACTCCTATTTGTTGCTCTTATTTGAACTTGTTTCGAATATTTATTTCTTCCCACTTGTCCATTTTAAAAGATGCCTTCTTTTAAATAGGACACCATCGAGAGCAACAAAAGTTGTTCCGGTGATTTGTGAGAGAACCCCGTTATTCTTCATTCGAAGAATCTATGTTTAACGGTCTTTTAGACTTTTAATAAAAGATCATTTTAGAACTCTTTCTAAAATCCATACTTGTATGGAATCTTTTATTTGCTATAGCTTTTTAGGTTTTTAGTGGGATGGCAGATGTGCATTTAGACTTTTACTTTCGAAAAATTCTATGACTTTTAGACTTATGATCTCATCATAATCTTTGGTCAGATTTGATCCTTACTTGATTTAGGTTTAGTCTCTAAGACTTTCTTTTAATCTAGTGTTTAGTACTTTAGTCTATTCTAGTCATATTAGTCACTTTCTTATGTCTAACACAAGTTCTAGTGAGTAATTTGACCTCTGGGATCTCGTCAAATTTCTTTTGTTTGAACCATGATTAACTATCGTTGAGAGATACAAGATCAATCAACTTTAGCTTCATCCATGTTCTTTCAAATTTATTTGACTAGATTAGAATAACTAAATTGGATCGTTCGGTATAATTGTTAAAAGTTGAATAAGCATTTTTCTTGAGAACATTTATAAAATACTGATTATTTTATTTATCTCCATAATCTTATTACAGAGTCAATGTTCTTAAAAGGAAAAAGAAAACTAAAAACTAATTTAAAGTTATGCCTATGGAGCCCATGATCCTTCTCCAGCTTTACGTAGCAACTTTTGCTTCCTTCAGCTTTTGACAGGTTCGTCTCCTATTCAATAAATACTCAGCTTCCATTTGTTCCTAACATTCATAATGAAAAGAACAATTTTAGGTATCCAATACCTTTTAGGAATTGTATTTAATTGAATCAACTTTCAATTCTTATTACCTCGTGCGGAAACTATATTTTCATTCTTTTTGTCTTCTAGGAATTTGGGACAGTTTCTCTTCCAATGGCCTGTGCCATTGCAATAGAAACACTTGGAATCAGATTGGGCACCTTTGTTTTTGGCAACTTGTTTGCCTTTCCACTTGCCCATTTGCTTCCTCTTGAATTTCTGCCTTCCTTCTTTCTTAAATCCCTTTTCCTTTTGAACCATCAGAACTTCTTTCTTAGGTTCCACCACTCCGATGTTCTCTTCGGCTGTTTGGAGCATAACGTGTAGTTCTTCCAGAGATTTATCCCATCCATTCATGTGGTAGTGCATTCTAAACTGACTGAACCCATCATGAAGTGAATGCAAGATAATATCAGTGGCAAAATCCCGGCCATGGTCGACTCCAAGTCGAGCTAGTTTCTCAAAATGACTAATCATTTTAAAAACATGTGGCCCTACAGGCTTTCCTCTTTCAAGACGCATATCCAATATTGCTTTTGAGGTTTCATACCTTTCCATTCTCGACTTCTTTTGGAACAGATTCCTAAGTTGTCGTATCATGGTGTAAGCATCCATGTGAATGAACTTATCCTGAAGATTAGGTTCCATGGTTGCTAACATAAGGCATGTTACGGGTTTGGACTTCTTTCGAAGACTTCTTTCCGAATCCTTCTCCTGATCAGTCGAATCTTTTGTGATTTCCGGAAGTGGTGTGTCTAGGATGCTTGCCTTATTTTCGGATCTGAGAACGAGTTCCAGATTCCTTTCCCATGCAATGAAGCTGTCTCCATTCAGCTTTTCTTTCTCTAGTAGCCAACGGATTTTGAAGTTTTCTTTGGACGTCATAATTAAACTACATGTAAGAAGCGCGAAAGTGATTTAAACTTGTTATCCTGGCATTATATTCGTGTATGCCTATATTATTCTTTATTTATTTTTCCCTAAGAATAATATAATTCCAGGATCCCATTTCTTCGAAATTAGGCGTACCAGAGCACTGCCCTTAATCCGTCGTCCTGGGTGAATAACATCTTACTGATCATACTCTTATGACTCCTGGTTGACAAATTTCACACTTTAGTGTCAAATTGCCTTTTTGCCTCGAAATCTAAAACCCTTTTGCTGACTCGTTGAGAATAACCATTTAGACATCTAGACCTCTGCTATAGATCTACATGTATCGCCCCGAAGTAAAAGATGGCACTCTGCGAAGGTCGGCCCACCATCGATGAATAAGGGATCAATTGGTGTCTTAATCTGGGTAGACTTTACTCAAAATTCTTTTTGGGACTTTTTACGTAATTTATCAAGTTGCGTTACTATGAACTCTAGCATAACCAATTATGATTTATTACGTAAAAGTTTATGTGGGTTTGCATAATGATTTATTCAAATCTTTAGTATATCCCTAAAAGATCTCATCTTTTAGGTTAATTTCTTGTTCGCCTATGGTTCGTATGGATTCTCATCCTTCAACCTCCATTGATTACTCCCACTCGAACCATGATCTCATCGTTCGGTTAATCAATTGATTTCTAGACCCTATACTCTAAGTATTATTTCGGGCACAATCACGTGTGTTTAGGAACAAGAAACGTTAGCCTATCTAAAGGTATATTAAACTACGCAATCACATAAAATATACATACATTCAAAAATAAGACTGTTATAGTAAAGTATCTATTCTAGATACGTTTGTATGTTCGCTATGTCTCGTATAGCTAAATGTGGGAAATTGTGGCATTCATATGTCTAACGTGAGTTCTAAGTCTATTTTCATAACATACGGGCCAATAGCACTTCGTGTTTCTTTCTTAATGATTTCCAAAATCGCTTTAAGGAAAAACTCTGTTTCGGCCCGGGTCAATTTCGGAAAAACAAGTTTGAAATTCGGAGAAAAAGGTCTGAAAAACTCCCACTCGGGTCAAGGCCCAAAAGTCCTCGAGTCAAACTCAAAAAAACCCAAGTTGACCCCGGTCAAAGTTCTGGTCAAAGTCCCTTGACTAGTCTCGGGTCAACCCTTGACTCTGACTAGTCATTGGTCGGACGAAGGGACAGCATGTTCCATCGTGCTTTGTCCCTTGGCCAGACGCGTCCTTGCCTAGCTAGACGCGTCCTGGCCAGGTCAGATGCGTCCGAGACGCATCTGGCCTTAGGACAGACCTTAGGATGCGTCCTGGACGGAACCTAGTGGAGTTTGGTGCATGAGACGTGTCCTAGACGCGTCTCGGGTGGGACGGCATGCGCATTCATCTTTGGATGCCCTTTGGACGCGTTCAGATGCGTCCTAGACGCGTCCAGATACGTCGTGGGCTCGTCTGGGCGCTCCGGGCGCGTCCCAGACGCATCCGGACGCGCCAGTCGCATCCTAGGTGCGTCTGGAAGCTTCCAGTCGCATCTGGACATGGCGTCCAGGTCTCGGTCCTAGACCGACGCGTTGGGACATCCGGGACGCGTACGTCTCGGACTCCTAGTCCGACTCAGACTAGGATATCCCAGCCGCGTCCTGGACGCGCGGGGATGTCCGAGATCCTAGGATCTCGGACTCCTAGTCCTGATAGGACTAGGAATCCCGGCTAACACGGACTCTTAGTCCGTGTCTCACCCGGTCTCGGACAGTCTGTCCGAGATGTGCTAGACGGCCAGGACGCGTCCTGGCTGGTCCGGCCAGGAGATTTCCTAGATTTTCTAAGAAATCTCTCGGTCCAAACTCATCTTCTTCACTCGATTTCCTGTCCAGCTGCTGTAACTCCTGGGCCTCCCTTTTAGCCCGGGTTTATGTATACTTGTTTGGACTCTTCCGAACACTAAAAATGGATCCAATCCACTTATTTGCCATTTTATATCTACTCAATCTCTCTCCGTTCAAACCATCACTCTTATGTGTAACCCTTGTAGGATTCAGTCTATGTTAGCCGTGGATTACTGAAGTCATCCGACGATCGTTGTTGGCTTCTAGCTAAGCATTACGACCCCTCATTCGACCGGACTAATGATCTTCCGTATAAGGTCATTATGATCCTATTCGCCAAATCGTACGCATTGCCATCTTGGTCAAAGGACATTCCCTTAGAAGGATACCATTCCTTCGAACCGAGGGAATATATCCTTCAGGTTCCTCACTATTACACCCACCACAGCCTTCTCTGTCGTAAAAGCACCATCATAGTTGATTTTTAGTTTTTTTGGCGGTGGTGGAACCCATTCTGATGTCAGATCCGATGCATTAGAATATAAAACTGAGGTATTGTACAGATCTCGAGCTTTTAACTTGGCTTGATGCACTATCTGGTTCTGATCTATTGTTTTTTGGCGAAATAACACCAATCTCTATAGAAATAACACCGACCTCTGACTTTGATGATTTGGAATAATACCCCTGTAATATGATTTTGCCGTAAACATGCCTTTGATTTGGGTGACCCAAATACGTTTGTCCTCTGGCATATGTCGACTGACTATTTGGGAGACTGGGATTAGTTCTCAAAGGACATGGTATCAACTACTTTTGAAGAATTTCATAAGAAACACCATCTCTTTAGTTGATAACTTGACTCTATGACATATTAACAATAGACTAGTCCCTTCTCTTATGGTGTTGTGCAAGACAATGTCAGGGACATTGAGAACCACTTCATAAAGTTGAAAGAAGTATAAAGCGAAGTGGTAATCTCTAACGATTGAATTAAGGGGGATTTCTGAACATTTAGTAAGATGACAAAAAAAAAAAAAAGATTAATGATAGTAATTGAAGTTACAGTGAAAAGCTTAGAACTCTAATTCGAATTGGAAAAAGCAAATATTCAATATTTTCTTTTTTGCCTTTCTCCACAATTAATTTTACTTCTACTTTTTTCTGAAGTTAAAAAGCATTACTGTTGACGGAACTGTGGTTGAGAAGGGAGTGAGGAACATCAAGTGTGGTAGTGAGACCCTATTTACTGAGATGGTGTCTATTAGATTCACATACAATGGTTTGTGAAACTAGTTTTGTGGTGATTCGATTAATCTTGTAACTATACATATGAGTAATTAACATTGAGTATGTGAATCTATACTTCCAAGTTTAAGTTTTGTGAGTTCATCAAAAAAAAAAAAAGTTTAAGTTTTGTGTTTCACATTGACTAGGTGGATGATATCTTCTTGGGAGAATTACCGAAACCCCAGCCTTTTGATAATGCGTGAAACCTCCACTTTTTATTAGTAATTACTAATACCCCCATGTTCTGTTAGATTTAACGGAAAATCTAAGTTAGTTTAAGTGTAATTACCTATATACCGATTTGCTAAATAACAAGGTTTGTAAGGCCCAAAATTTGGGGTGCCTTCGGTAGGAAGCAAATGCGCTTATAACGGTCACCGTTCTTCTCCACACTCGATGAACCCAGCAACTCTCTGTTTAGAAATCCTCAAATGAAGGAAGGGGGATTTCGATGAACTCGATGAAGGCAACTCGATTGATCAAGGGAATAAACTTGGGGTAGTTTCAGTCCACCGAACTAGGGTTTCATTAAATCGCTCTCCAGTTACTGTCTGTCTCTCTAATGCTGATCAATCCGAGTTAGGGGTAATTAGTAACGTAATTAGCAATAACTGGACAATTGTGGCATTGATATCAAATGGGTAGCATCAAATTCAATCCAAGCCTTAATATTCTGTCCATTTGTCATATTAACAGGGACGAGCAAACCCTTACTAAAAGAATGATACTCCAAAGAATTCCTTCCAATCAGTCAATCAGATGTTAATTATAAACACCAATCACCACCACTAGAAGATCAACTCAAATCCAAAATCACAAAATTGAACCAAGAATCTCAAAATCAAAGAACACTTGCAGAATTGAAACTCAAACAATTCATATGAGGGGACAAAATGTTTGTTTACAGACAAGCATGCCATCTGCTCCGATGACGATAGCCTCATTCAACCGAAACCCTATCAGGGTTGTCCCACACAACCCGTTTCCCACATTCGCTGCATCTTGAAGATTCTCCACGTATCCAACATTGATTCCCCGTGTGCTTACTGCAAAATTTGTAGAAATTGAGACAATAACCACAAACAACGCAGCTTGATGAGATCCTACTTGTATAAGCGAAACAGACAACTAACTTTAATTGAAAAACTAAAAACTCAATCGACCCTCATACTTACAAAAAATTGAATCGATCAATTCAGGTATATCTTATTAGCCTAACTGCAAATAGGTTACCTTGGTTGGTCATGTAGACTGCAGCGTTGAATTCTTCAGCAGTTTTTGTTATACTAGAAAGCATCTGACCAAGTTTTTCCTGCAAGAATTGAGTGTCAGTTAGAACAGCTTAAACGGGCCATCAATTTGCTTTCTGTAACTATTGTACAAGATGCAACCTGGCGATCAGCAAGCTCCCCACGGCCAGTGAAATCCACTCGAAAGAGAGCGATGATTGAATCAATAATCTGCAATCGTTCACGAGGTAATGAAAGCGAGTCATTTTGAATTATTGTCATGGATTCTTTAAACTTGAAACCCAAAATACATAGCAATACAAGATAATAATGTGACTCGGCAAAAGTCTGAAAGGTTTTTCGGCGATTTTAGCAGCCAGACCAACTAGTAGGTTGTACTGATGCTCGTTAGTGTAAGCACGGGCATATACAATCTTCATCCAAACAAAACAAACATAATAAGTCTAACAAAGTAAATTAAAAGGAAAGTGACAGTCACTCCTGATAAATCATCAAAGGAAGAGTTGGGCATTTATGTTCTTTTGCTATACATGTTATGAAAATGATTAAATCGAAATAGGATAACGAGAACTAAGCAAGTGCTGCTTACATTATCAAGCACGGCTCGAGGATCCATTCCAAACCTCTCTGCTATCGGTACGATTTGATCTGATCGACTGTGAGTTAACACAGTTAAGATGAAAATTAATGTACATAATCAATTTTAGTAGAATTTGTTGTAAGCATAAAACTATCAGATACACGAATAATCATCATGGATAGAGGCATCAGGTTAGTTGCAAAAATCTGCAATAAGAAGAACAGTGAATCTTACAAGGTTCCTTCTGTATCAATGTAGGCAACTTTCCCATTTCCCCCATGCATGTTAGTCAGTTAGTGGGGAGCTGTTCATGTACAACAATAAGAAAGAAAGAATCAATTGATTGCAAAGGTTAATCATATTAGCAGAAATTAGGGCAGAAATGAAAACCTGTGTGGAGACGCAAAGAGTATGGCCGAGCTGAGTTTTCCCTGACCTGCTTAATTGAAGTTAAAATAGCACTTGAAATGAAAAAAAGAATGCATGATATATATCATTCTTCAATACCCGGAAAAACTAGACAATATTTGAGATTCAGAACTCGGTTGTACGTTATTTTTACGTACATCACACATTAGGAAGAAAAGACTAAGTGATTTATTAATACATCTCACTCAAGCAAACTAAGCAGAACCAATAGTTTCTACTTTCTACAATTCTATCTTAATTTCAAATCATTTAGACTTCTGGGATCAAATAGACGGTATTTATGTGGATGGACAGATTACTATATATATACATATCATGAATAAAACATGGGTTATTTTGCGAAAGGGGCGTACATAAGTACCGGGTTTTGCGAAAGGGGCATGACTATTTATTATTTTGTGAAAAGGTCGTGGACTAGCATTGACAGTTAACTAAATGTTAGATTTAACATCACATTACATGAATAGTTAACATCGTTGTGTAGATGTAATAGAGTCAGCTCAAGTGAATCCGAGACACTATTCCTCTACTTAGATGATTAATATCTATTGATCAAACTTAATTATGTCGTCATTTTTTTTGCACGAAGAGAGCCCCTTCAGTTTTTCTTCTTTTTTTTCTTTCTTCCACCTTCGATCTACTTCGGGTTTTTGAAAGAGGTGTTGTTGATTGAGTTTTACAAAGAAACTGTGACGACAAAAGATGAGTTTAGGTTTTTTTTTGTCAGCTTTCTGTTTTTTTTTATTTAATCTTTTTTTTATGAGTCCTCATCACACTTCTTAAATTCATTTTACTTTCAAACTCTTTAACTTGAGTAGCTCGAGTAAAGCTGATGTTTATCTTCATGTGCTATTAGATTTTCTCTCTCATGGTTATGTCGAGTTGAAATTTTACTTCTTTTTGACATTCCACATAAATATATATTGTTTATATCATTTATTCATTATGTATTAGATTAATAGACTATGAAATTCATTGTTTAGATGTGTAACGCACTACAAAATCTGGAAAAACAATATTTTCAAGGCAGATGTGTTAATTCCACCTTTGGGAATTTAGTGCCCAATCATATAATTTTTTAAATGTAATAATATATTTTTAAGTATAGGGTTAGATTAATGGTATTAAATTTAGCGGTGTTAGAACTTAACTGGTCAACACTAGTCCACGACCCCTTTGCGAAATAATAAATAGTCATGCCCCTTTCGCAAAACCTGGTACTTATATACGCCCCTTTCGCAAAATAACCCATAAAACATTCAGCATTTCATCTACTTCATTGGAGTTAATTTAGGAAACAAAAGATTAGTAATCAACCTTGGTTCTTCTCCAAAAGCTCTTGTAATGAACAGAGTTTCAATTCCACCTTCAATAATCAAATCAACAATATTATTATAAGAAAAGGAAATAAGAAAAACTCAAATCAAGAACTAATAAATTTTATAGTAATGAAAACTTACCCCCTAAAAGTTCATCTAGGGCTTGGCTTCCCGTCATGATTCGAACCACCAACTTCCACTACAAGCGAAATGGATTTTGGCTTACAGTCTTTCAAAATATATATATATATATATATATATATATATATATATATATAGAGAGAGAGAGAGAGAGAGAGAGAGGTGTTCTGAACTCACTCGTAGCAGTTCATCGCTCCCAGTCAAGTAACCAAATTTCCCAGGAAGATAAGAACTACTGAGACAGAGCTGAAATAGAAATTTCCAAATAGGAAACTAGTTAAAGCAACAGTCAAAAACAAGGAGGAAACGCCAAAAACCAGAGACCATCATATTAACGAGAGTGTTACCTTCTTCGTGTTAATAATCAATCCATCACATGTATAGATTCCTTCAGCTTCAAGCTTATTAATGTTGTTAGAATAATAATATTATAGTTAAGGGTTGTTTTAGTAATTTGCCCTTTAAGGGTCTTTTAGTCTTTTTATCTTTACTCATATATGTTATCTTGTAAAACCTAATTCAATCAATGAAGTCTCTTGCCTCCATTAGAGAGTTTCTCTCATCTTCTCCTCTTGAAATATTGTTATTATGTTCAATATGGTATCAGAGCATTTTAAGATTTAAAAGGACCTAAGTTGGTAATGTCAATTTCAAATAGTTTATGGTAGACTAGTGGTGGTTTCAACTATTCGTTGTTTAGTTTGAAAATGGGGGAGGCGGTTTAGTGGAGACTTGGAAGGATTATTGGAGTGGGTGTGTGGCTGGTGTTAGATAAGAAAAGGGGGTGGTTTCCTTTGGGTGGTTTGTGTAAAGAAGAGACAGTATTTGGATTCCGTTTTTGAAGAAGGTGGTTTTGGCAGATTTGTTGGGAAGGATTGAAAATTATTGGTGGTGTTGAAGGGTGTTGTGTTAGTGGCGGTTTGGAAATTTGTTGGGTATGAGTTGTTGACATATTTGTTTGGAATGGTTAGAAATCATCACTGGTTTTAAAGACTTGAAATTATTGACGGCATATTTGTTGGGCGTTTTATTTTTGGAGATTTGGAAACTATTTACGGTTTTGAAGGGTGATTAATCTTCGATTTTGCTATTCTCATTGCGTATCGGTGTTGTTATTTCGAACCTCTTCTTCGTATTTCTTTCGCTAGTCTATTTGGTCTTGTTATTTGTTTGGTTATATTTGCTTTGTTGGTTATATTTGGTATTGAATTGAAAAATGGAGGTTGGAAAAGATGATTCATTGCAAGCTATTAGTGTAAGATTGAATGGTAAAAACTACTCATATTGGAGTTTTTTTATGAGAAATTTTTTGAAAGGAAAATACTTGTGGGATTACATTGATGGTACTGTTGTTCAACCAATTGATAGATCGAAAGAAAACTTTGCTGAGTTATCTAGGATTTGGGAAGCAAACAATTCAAAAATTATTACGTGGATTAATAACTCAGTAGATAACACTATTGGATATCAATTGGCGAAATTTCAAACTTGTCGTGTGATGTGGTTTTACTTAGCAGATATGTTCCAACAGTCGAACTTTGCAACACAGTATAAGTTAGAAGCTGATATTAGAAATATGGAACAGAGAAATATGAGTATTCAAGAATTTCATGCTGCAATGACTGATCTTTGGGATCAGTTGGCTCTTACTGAATCTGAAGAGTTGCAGGCTTGTCTTCCGTATATTGCTCGTAGGGAGGAAGGTCGTTTGGTTCAGTTTTTGATGGCTTTGCGTAGTGATTTTGAATCAATTCGTAGTACGATTTTGCATAGCAAGCCACTTCCCTCCATTGCTAAAGTTGTTAATGAGCTTATGGCTGAAGAGACACGTCTCAAGTATCAAGCAAGGAAAGACATTCTTCAAACACCTATTGAAACTGTGTTAGCTGTTCATTCGAAGCCACATCAGAACCATCAGAACAAACCTCATACAAAGGTTGCTATGGATGAATGCAACTTTTGTAAGCAAAAGGGTCATTGGAAGGCTCAATGTCCCAAGTTAATGAAACAACAGAATCAGAGACCTCAAAAGAATTTTCAATATAACACTGCAGCAGTTATACCGCAATCTGACTCGTCTGGTTCTAGTGGCTCATCTTCTTTTGTGCCCAAAACTGATAATGTGGTTGATCAATTTCAAATATTTCAGAAATTTCTTGCTATGCAGCCACATGCTATGTCCATCTCTGTTCCACAAGACCTTTTAGCTCCTAAGCCTTCTAGTACTCCATTAGACTCACTCTCAGATCAGTTTCAGAGATTCTTAGCCATGCAGCCTCATGCCTTGTCTTCTTCTGAAGGTTTGTCTTCTCTTATTTCTTCGTCAGGTATGCCTTCTTCAGTTTGGATTTTAGATTCTGGCGCCTCTCGTCATATGTCTCCTGACTTATCATCTTTTATTTCATTAAAGCATATATCTGACCTTCCTGTCCGAACCGCTGATGGCACACCAATGTCATTAGGGGGTATTGGCTCTGTTGTCACACCTAATCTATCTCTTCAGAATGTTCTTCATGTTCCTAAACTTAGTTTAAATCTTGCTTCTATTAGTCAGTTGTGTGATTCTGGATGTTTGGTTTTATTTTCTTCTACTGGTTGTTATGTGCAGGATGTACAATCTCAGAAGCTGATTGGGACAGGCTGTAGGCATGGGGCATTATATTTTGTAGAGGAACTGAAAGTACCTGATCTTGCAGCTTCCACTCTTAACTTGTCATCCTTCCGTTTGAGTTCTTCCTCTTCTAGTTTTTACTTATGGCATTCTCGTCTTGGTCATGTTTCAACATCTAGGTTGAAATATTTAATGTCAACTGGTGCATTAGGAAATTTGCAAGTTAACAACATTTCTGATTGTAGTGGTTGCAAACTTGCAAAATTTTCTGCTTTACCTTTTGCTTGGAGTTTATCTGTTTCAGTGAAACCTTTTGATTTAGTTCATTCTGATGTATGGGGTCCTTCTCCTGTTCCCACAAAAGGAGGTTCTCAATACTATGTTTCCTTTATTGATGATTGCACTCGTTTTTGTTGGGGTTTATCTTATGAAACATCGTTCTGACTTTTATGATATTTATCAACAGTTTCGAGCCTTAGTTAAAACACAATATTCTTCTATCATTAAGTGTTTTAGATGTGATTTAGGAGGGGAATATACTTCAAATAGGTTTTGTGAATTGCTTGCTATGGATGGAACTGCACATCAATCTTCGTGTACAGATACTCCTGAGCAAAATGGTGTTGCTGAGAGGAAGCATCGACACATCGTTGAAACTGCTCGTTCTTTGCTATTGTCTGCCTCTGTTCCTAGTGAGTATTGGGGTGAAGCTGTTCTCACTGCAGTAAATTTAATTAATAAAATTCCAACTTCCCATTGTTCAAGTTTGTCTCCTTTTCAAGAATTGACAGGGCATGCCCCTGACTACTCATCGTTAAGAGTTTTTGGGTGTACTTGTTTTGTTCTTCGTCCTCGTGTTGAGCGTAGCAAGTTATCTTCTCGTTCTGCCATGTGTGTATTTCTTGGTTATGGTGAAGGTCAAAAGGGTTATCGATGTTATGATCCAGTTACTCGGAAATTTTATGTCTCACGTCATGTTATATTTTTAGAGCATATACCTTATTTTTCTATTCCTGCTAATGCTCATGATGTGTCTCCCTCTAACCTAATCCATATTGATCCTTTTTCTGATATTTGTGATACTCCTACTGCTCATGTTGAACCTGTTGCACCTGATGTTACTGATGCTCCTGTCACTTGTGATGTCCCTCCAATCCCTACGGCTGACCAAGCTCCTAATGAGATTGCACATCCACCTTCTCGTTATCCTCCTCGTCTTCGTAAGTCTACTCAATTACCTGATTTTGTTTATTCTACTTTTTCTCCTTCTTTTACTTCTTTCTTAGCATCTATTCATTGTCACTCTGAGCCTTCTTCCTATGAGGAGGCAGTTGTTGATCCTCTTTGGCAAAAGGCAATGGCTGAAGAACTCTCTGCTTTGCATAAGACGGATACATGGGATTTGGTACCTCTGCCTTCTGGTAAACGTACTATTGGTTCTCGTTGGGTATACAAAATTAAAACAAAGTCTGATGGGTTTATTGAGCGGTACAAAGCAAGACTAGTTGCTAAGGGGTTTTCGCAGGAGTACGGGATGGACTATGAGGAGACTTTTGCTCCGGTTGCAAAAATGACTACTGTTCGTATGCTTATTGCAGTTGCCTCGGTTCGTCAATGGCATATCTCTCAAATGGATGTTAAAAATGCTTTCTTAAATGGAGATCTTCAGGAAGAAGTTTATATGACTCCTCCTCTTGGTGTTCCATATAAACATGGAGAAGTTTGTAAGCTTAAGAAAGCATTATATGGTCTCAAACAGGCACCGCGAGCTTGGTTTGAAAAGTTCTCAAATGTAGTTACGTCTCTTGGTTTTGCTTCTAGCAATCATGATTCGGCTCTTTTTGTCAAATGTAGTGCTGCAGGTCGCATTCTTTTGTCGTTGTATGTCGATGACATGATTATTACTGGTGATGATGTTGATGGCATTGCATCTTTGAAGTTGCAGTTAGCTAACCAATTTGAAATGAAGGATCTCGGCACTCTTCGTTATTTTTTGGGGATGGATTGAAGTAGCCTCTACCCCACAAGGTTATCTTCTCTCCCAGTCCAAGTACACTACGGATATTCTTGAGCGTGCTCGTATCAGTGATACTCGGACAGTCGACTCTCCTATCGAGTCTAATGCTCGTTATTCTTCTACAGATGGTACTCCTTTAGCAGATCCTACACTATATCGTACTATTGTTGATAGTTTAGTTTATCTCACTATTACTCGTCCAGATATTGCATATGCTGTGCATGTTGTTAGCCAGTTTGTGGGTTCACCTACTACAGTTCATTGGGCAGCTGTTCTTCGTATTCTGAGATATCTTCGAGGTACTTGCTTTCAAAGTCTCCTTCTTTCATCGACTTCCTCCTTGACTTTGCGAGCATATTCAGATGCAGACTGGGCGAGCGATCGCACAGATCGTAAGTCTATTACAGGTTATTGTGTATTCTTGGGTGATTGTCTTATTTCTTGGAGGAGCAAGAAACAGACTGTTGTATCTAGATCATCTACTGAAGCTGAGTACCGTGCTATGGCGTCTACGACAGCTGAGATAGTTTGGTTACGAGAGTTACTTGCAGACATGGGTGTTTCCATTCCAAAGCCTACTCCTATGTATTGTGACAATCAAAGTGCTATCCATATTGCTCATAATTCAGTCTTTCACGAACGCACCAAGCACATTGAGATTGATTGTCACTTTACTCGACATCATTTCACTCAAGGCACCATCAGTTTGCCGTTTGTCTCATCCGCTATGCAGATTGCTGACTTGTTCACCAAGTCACACTCGGTTCCACGCTTTCGTTTCTTAACTAGCAAACTCTCGATGTTTTTCAACACCGCACCGTGAGTTTGAGGGAGGGTGTTAGAATAATAATATTATAGTTAAGGGTTGTTTTAGTAATTTGCTCTTTAAGGGTCTTTTAGTCTTTTTATCTTTACTCATATATGTTATCTTGTAAAACCTAATTCAATCAATGAAGTCTCTTGCCTCCATTAGAGAGTTTCTCTCATCTTCTCCTCTTGAAATATTGTTATTATGTTCAATAAATTTCTCCAGTAACCATTCTTCGAGTGATTACTGCAAAAATTGCAGAAAATCAGATGAAATCTTACTCTTATAAGCAAAACAGACGATGAACTTGAATGGAAAAACTGAATCAACGCTAGTACTAAAAAAAAAATCGAATCAAACAATGAAGATCTAGGTTATGAGCGAGCATCTAACTGTACCAAAACGAAGGCTAAAACTGAAGAAAGAAATGCTTAAATCGGACATAATCTCTAAAACAAAAAAACTACTATACCAGAATTTCCAGAAAATCAAAACTCAATAAATAAAATTCGAGAGAAACTTTGAAAATCGGTGAAGAAACTTACGTTTATCAACAGCGTCAAACAAGTCGTCTTCAATATCTTCTCTCTGAACGAGCTGCATTTCGCTCTATTCTTCAGATCTAAGTTTCATGAAAATCAAACAAAAAACATTGTGAAATCAGTTCTACTCGCTTTCTTTCTAATAGAAATTAGTAGTTCATTCAAAGTACGGAACTCATAGGAGAATAAACTTACTTCATTTTTAATACTTTTTGGATTTAAACTTTTTTTTGCATAGAAATGTTGTGAATCTTCTTAAGACCACCCAGGTATATTTATAGCAAAAATTATACATTCACCGTCCCACTTACCGTCTCAATGACCGTCCTGGTGAAGTGCCACCCAGGTATAGTGAAATCAGTTCTACTCGCTTTCTTTCTGATAGAAATTAGTAGTTCATTCAAAGTACGGAACTCATAGGAGAACAAACTTACTTCATTTTTTATACTTTTTGGATTTGAACTTTTTTTTTCATAGAAATATTGTGAATCTTCTTAAGACCACCCAGGTATATTTATAGCAAAAATTATACATTCACCGTCCCACTTACCGTCTCAATGACCGTCCTGGTGAAGTGCCACCCAGGTATAGTGAAATCAGTTCTACTCGCTTTCTTTCTGATAGAAATTAGTAGTTCATTCAAAGTACGGAACTCATAGGAGAACAAACTTACTTCATTTTTGATACTTTTTGGATTTGAACTTTTTTTTTGCATAGAAATGTTGTGAATCTTCTTAAGACCACCCAGGTATATTTATAGCAAAAATTATACATTCACCGTCCCACTTACCGTCTCAATGACCGTCCTGGTGAAGTGCCACCCAGGTATAGTGAAATCAGTTCTACTCGCTTTCTTTCTGATAGAAATTAGTAGTTCATTCAAAGTACGGAACTCATAGGAGAATAAACTTACTTCATTTTTGATACTTTTTGGATTTGAACTTTTTTTTTGCATAAAAATGTTGTGAATCTTCTTAAGACCACCCAGGTATATTTATAGCAAAAATTATACATTCACCGTCCCACTTACCGTCTCAATGATCGTCCTGGTGAAGTGCCACCCAGGTATAGTGAAATCAGTTCTACTCGCTTTCTTTCTGATAGAAATAGTAGTTCATTCAAAGTACGGAACTTATAGGATAATAAACTTACTTCATTTTTGATACTTTTTGGATTTGAACTTTTTTTTTGCATAGAAATGTTGTAAATCTTCTTAAGACCACCCAGGTATATTTATAGCAAAAATTATACATTCATCGTCCCACTTACCGTCTCAATGACCGTCCTGGTGAAGTGCCACCCAGATATAGTGAAATCAGTTCTACTCGCTTTCTTTCTGATAGAAATTAGTAGTTCATTCAAAGTACGGAACTCATAGGAGAATAAACTTACTTCATTTTTGATACTTTTTGGATTTGAACTTTTTTTTTTGCATAGAAATGTTGTGAATCTTCTTAAGACCACCCAGGTATATTTATAGCAAACATTACACATTCATCGTCCCACTTACCGTCTCAATGACCGTCCTGGTGAAGTGCCACCCAGGTATAGTGAAATCAGTTTTACTCACTTTCTTTCTGATAAAAATTAGTAGTTCATTCAAAGTACGAAACTCATAGGATAATAAACTTACTTCATTTTTGATACTTTTTGAATTTGAACTTTTTTTTGCATAGAAATGTTGTGAATCTTCTTAAGACCACCCAGGTATATTTATAGCAAAAATTATACATTCACCGTCCCACTTACCGTCTCAATGACCGTCCTGGTGAAGTGCCACCCAGGTATAGTGAAATCAGTTCTACTTGCTTTCTTTCTGATAGAAATTAGTAGTTCATTCAAAGTACGGAACTCATAGGAGAATAAACTTAATTCATTTTTGATACTTTTTCGATTTGAATTTTTTTTTTGCATAGAAATGTTGTGAATCTTCTTAAGACCACCCAGGTATATTTATAGCAAAAATTATACATTCACCGTCCCACTTACCGTCTCAATGACCGTCCTGGTGAAGTGCCACCCAGATATAGTGAAATCAGTTCTACTCGCTTTCTTTCTGATAGAAATTAGTAGTTAATTCAAAGTACGGAACTCATAGGAGAATAAACTTACTTCATTTTTGATACTTTTTGGATTTGAACTTTTTTTTTTTGCATAGAAATGTTGTGAATCTTCTTAAGACCACTCAGGTATATTTATAGCAAACATTACACATTCACCGTCCCACTTACCGTCTCAATGACCGTCCTGGTGAAGTGCCACCCAGGTATAGTGAAATCAGTTTTACTCGCTTTCTTTCTAATAAAAATTAGTAGTTCATTCAAAGTACGAAACTCATAGGATAATAAACTTACTTCATTTTTGATACTTTTTAAACGTTTACCTGGTTCAGAATTATTAATACAATAAAAATTAATTATTTTATAAAGACATGAAAATAATTAATTTCATAAAGACTATAAAGAAATAATGAATTAAATAAAAGATACCTTCAAAATTTTTTCTAATACATATATATAAAAATAAATATATCTTTTTTATATAAAAAATTTTGCAAATAATTATATATTTTATAAATAAAGATGTATTTATTTTTGTATACTTTTACTAAAATAAAATCTTAAGGTATCTTTATAAAAATAATTATTGCCTAATTCAATCAATGAAGTCTCTTGCCTCCATTAGAGAGTTTCTCTCATCTTCTCCTCTTGAAATATTGTTATTATGTTTAATAAATGTCTCCAGTAACCATTCCTCGAGTGTTTACTGCAAAAATTTCAGAAAATCAGATGAAATCTTACTCTTATAAGCAAAACAGACGATGAACTTGAATGGAAAAACTGAATCAACGCTACTACTAAAAAAAAATCGATTCAAACAATGAAGAAAATCAGTTTTACTCGCTTTCTTTCTGATAGAAATTAGTAGTTCATTCAAAGTACGAAACTTATAGGAGAATAAACTTACTTCATTTTTGATACTTTTTAAACGTTTACCTGGTTCAGAATTATTAATACAATAAAAATTAATTATTTTATAAAGACATGAAAATAATTAATTTCATAAAGACTATAAAGAAATAATGAATTAAATAAAAGATACCTTCAAAATTTTTTCTAATACATATATATAAAAATAAATATATCTTTTTTATATAAAAAATTTTGCAAATAATTATATATTTTATAAATAAAGATGTATTTATTTTTGTATACTTTTACTAAAATAATCTTAAGGTATCTTTATAAAAATAATTATTTTTAAGTTTTTTTTTTAATTACATACTTTTTAATTGTTTATTAAATTAAAAATACTTTTTAATTCTTTATTAAATTAATTATTTTGATGTCTTCAAATAGGATCTCGTCGTTTATAAATCGAATACAAAACCTATTTAATAACCGTCCTGGTGAAGTGCCACTCAGGTATAGTAAAATCAGTTTTACTCGCTTTCTTTCTGATAGAAATTAGTAGCAAATTCAAAGTACGAAACTTATAGGAGAATAAACTTACTTCATTTTTGATACTTTTTGGATTTGAACTTTTTTTTTGCATAGAAATGTTGTGAATCTTCTTAAGACCACCCAGGTATATTTATTGCAAAAATTATACATTCACCGTGCCACTTACCGTCTCAATAACCGTCCTGGTGAAGTGCCACCCAGGTATAGTGAAATCAGTTCTACTCGCTTTCTTTCTGATTGAAATTAGTAGTTCATTCAAAGTACGGAACTAATAGGAGAATAAACTTACTTCATTTTTGATACTTTTTAAACGTTTACCTGGTTTAGAATTATTAATACAATAAAAATTAATTATTTTATAAAGACATGAAAATAATTAATTTCATAAAGACTATAAAGAAATAATGAATCAAATAAAAGATACCTTCAAAATTTTTTCTAATACATATATATAAAAATAAATATATCTTTTTTATATAAAAAATTTTGCAAATAATTATATATTTTATAAATAAAGATGTATTTATTTTTGTATACTTTTACTAAAATAAAATCTTAAGGTATCTTTATTAAAATAATTATTTTTAAGTTTTTTTTAATTACATACTTTTTAATTGTTTATTAAATTAAAAATACTTTTTAATTCTTTATTAAATTAATTATTTTGATGTCTTCAAATAGGATCTCGTCGTTTATAAATCGAATACAAAACCTATTTAATAAAAGTTTGAATCGAATTCAAGTATATTTGAAAGTGTCCCCTTTTGTCGGACTCGTCTAGAGTTTTGTTGTTATTTTTGGTTTTTTGAGTAAGACGAGTGATAGTGATACTAAAGAGAACACTAGATTATTTTATTGAGGGATAGAGATATTTGGTAATATGATATGTTTTAAAATTTGCAAATCCAGTCATTTTGCCTGGTTATAATTTGGATTTGATGACCTGTTCATATGCATTAACTTTAAATGTTTGCAATTGTAAACAAAATCTCCAAAAAATTTCATCATGTCAGAACGAAAATCTAAATTCGAAAGTATAGAAATTTTCTATCCTCTTAATAAACTTCCCAATAACTAACAACTTTTACGATGTTCACTGACTTTTGTTTTTGGGTTAGGGCTAGCTGGATCTCTTAAAAGTTGATTAACTATTTAATTGTAGTAAAGACGTTGTGTACTAGGGACGTTCCTCCCTTTACCTATACCTATACCTAGGCCCACATAATGGAAGTTTTCCAGACATATCCGTTAGGCAGTTTTGCCTCAATAGTTTATAGGAGGGGAACGATTCTAACTTTTTAGTGGGACTCACAAAAATTCTGTTACTCAGGAATGATTGCGGTCCCCTCACTTACCATTGATACTGCTATAACTAATTTTCCTCACTTACCATTGATACTGCTATAACTAATTTTTGAATTCCACCAACTTCTATTGTGACACAAGGTGGTTTCTTGATTATTAAGATATGTATAATGTTGTTGAACTTTAGGTCATAAGTTAGTTGTGCTTTAGGTCCATTCTTTGTAACAGTTTGAATTCGACAGTTGTCGTGTTTATTACATCTTTGATGTATCAATGCCAATGTAATGACTATCGTAGATCGTAGTCAATTTCCAACAAAAAGAATCAAGATCATCACTATTTCGTTTATTATGGAATTCCACTATAAATTAACTTTTTTCTACAATCTTACAAAATCTCAAGAATTTCTTCTTTTCTTTTTTGATTTTCAGAAATCATGTATGTGTATGTTTTTTCACCAAAACAATGTAATGGTGTGTTTGGATGACAGAATCATGAATCCGCGAATTCATGAGTACTTTGGATTCATGATTCCACAGATTCATAAATCCAAGCAATATTTTTTGGTTTGTTTGACAACTAATAAGAATCCTATGATTTATTATTATTATTTGAGTATTTTTAAACGTTTCTTTAGAAAAAATATTAAATAAGTCTTGTTCTCGAAACTCGATTTTTCAAATATCGTTTCATTCGTGAACTCTCCGCTATCATCGTAATTTTTTTCGAGAACCATTTTTTTAACTTTTTCCGTAAACAATTTTCTTTTTCCAAAATAGTTTTTCCCGAAAGTTGTTTTTTCCTCAAAAACATTTTTGTCGGTAACAGAAATTTTATGAAATCTTTTTTTTTCACGAAAATCAAATTTTCCCTTGAACACCACCGAATTTTTTCGAGCACAAATAATTAGGGAAAAAGAGTTTGTATTAAGCAAAAAGGTTTTCATAAATTTTTCAGTTATCGAAAAAATAATTTTTTCATTAAAAAAACGGGTTTGAGGAAAAACAATTTTCAAGGAAAAATTTGTTTTCTGGAAAAAAAAATTATTTAGGGAAGATTCGATTTTCGGGGGAAATAAAATTTTGGGAAAAAATAATTTTTGGTGAAAAAACAATTTTTTGAAGAACAATATGATTTTCGGGAAAAAAAAAAGAAGTTTTGAAAAAAAAATAACATTTTTAAATTAATTATTTTGTAGAAGATATTTTTATTTTAATTTTTGAGTCTATAGACCAAAAATAGGGTCCTAATAGGAGATTTAATCCTCTATAATCCTAAAAAGGATTTGAAAACCTAAATAATAATCTTAATAGATATCCGGTCCTTTTAGTGTCATCTAGAGAGATTACACAAATCCATATAATACTTATTATATATGCAATACCTATATTAACCTTCGTTTAATATCTAATCGTGATTTTCCTTCTAAACCGTATTAGATTCTCTCCATATTTATCTCAACTTTCTCTCTCCAATCACGTTCTTTATGTAACTAACAACTCTCTCTCTATAATTCCATAACCGAAATCTAGTAACTTTCCCATTATATCTCTAAAAATGAAATCATCATTAAACCTTCATTAAACTCTCGCCCAGCTGTAAAAAACTCCATTGATTAGTATTCAATCAAGAGCCATCATCACAAACTCCATTGTCATTTAGGGTTTTTACTGATTATCTCTTTATTCTAGCCACAACTATTCAGGTTTAAAATCTTATGTACATTTGCTTATAGTTTAACGATTCATATTGAAGACTGCATTCAAATATTTATGATCGTCTTTTCCATTCATCATTTAATATGAATCTGTATTGCTGTAATTTTCCATAACTAAAGTGTTATTTCATGTATTTGATATATCTGTTTGATCTATATTGAATCCATGTAATATAGATCTGATGTTTTCATTCAAATATTTTGATTTTTCACATCTTTGATTATCTTCAGATCAAATTGAACTGATAGTACAGATAATGTTGGGTATTAGATTTCAGTTATTTAGTCTCAGATCTGTATGGAAAACACTTGGTCTAATGTAACATTATGTATAATTTATGTTACATTATATATACTTTTTAATAATATGGTGTTGTAAATATCATGTGCACATATAAAATTCATTACAAAGTACGCATACTTTCTTACATAGTGGTGTATAAGATGTTGTAATAGGTATAAATTACAGTTTTAATGCTACAAAGTATGCGTACTTTATTTGCAACATTTTGATATTCTCATTATAACAGAACAAAGTACGTAATTAGTTCTTTACAGTTTGAATTGTTTACGTATCTTAACTATTTGTCTGTTTTACAATATCAATTATTATGTTTTACAGAACAGATGGAGATTCAAGCAGATTCATCATTACAAAGCAAGAAGACGATATTAAAATCTGATGGTTGGGATAAAATGTTTACTGAACCTGGTCAATTATTTCCCGGGGGTGCTAAAGCCTTTCGATTTGCTCTTCGTCAATATAGTATAAATACGGGCCATGATTTTAAATTTATTAAAAATGATTCGAAGCGGGTAACTGCTGTATGTCCTGTTGAAGATTGCAAATGGAGAGTACATGGATGTGCACCATTGAAATGCGAATCCATGTTTATTTTGAAAGACATGGAAATGAAACATGACTGTGAAGATTTCATTAAGAAGACCAAGAAACCCAAACTAAACAGTTCATTTGTTGGGAAACTTATTTTAGATGATGTTACAAGAAGCCCGGATCATTCGACAGCAAGTCTGAAAAAAGACTTCTTGAAAGATTACGCTGTCCAACTTCCATATTACTACACTTATGAGGGGAAGAAAGTAGCAATGAATGAAGCATTTGGTCAAGAAGGAGATTCCTATGCAAAACTTAGATGGTATGCTGATGCCTTTTCACGTACCAACCCAAACAGCATAGTACAACTTGAAGTTGACGATGTGTCTCGGAGATTTAAAAGAATTTTCATTGCACCACATGCTTGTATATCTGGCTTTCAATATTGTCGACCAGTTTTATATGTGGATGGTACATTTTGCAAGACTCGTTTTAACGGTTGCATACTGGCTGCTGTGGCTAAAGACGGTAACAATGGTAATTTCTGAACATTTTAGAATTCATCCAATTTAATCTAAAAAAGTATCTACTTTTTCAACATCATTTTTCATAATTCTATGTACATTATCTTACATTTTCAATTAAGTTTACAAAATTATACATAAAGTATGTATATTTTATATAGGTTTCAAACTTTAAAGTATGAACATTATTGTAAATTTACCATACAATAAGATAATTTTACATAAGTATGCTCGATGAATATTTAAATTTTCATACTTTCACTAAAATATTTTCAATTTACAGGTCTATTTCCGTTAGCATATTCTGTTGTTGATGTTGAGAATGACCAAAATTGGGACTGGTTTCTAAGGCATTTGCGGAATGCTCTGAATATGGAAAAGACGTATATCTTTATTTCAGACCGTCACAATGGTATAATCAACGGTGTCAAGAACATTTTCCCGACAGCACACCATTCCTTCTGTGTATGGCATCTAAGGAACAATCTGAATTTAAGATTGGCAAATGGAGCTAGAAAATCAAAATTCTTCCAAACATTAATTTTCAAGGCTGCTAGAGCTCTCCCCGAATCTGAATATCACGCAACTATTAATCAGATGATACAAATGGGTGGTTCAAAAGTTGCAGCATTTTTTAATTCCTTAGACCCTGCCTCTTGGGCAGATGCTTTCTTTCCCGGTATAAGGTACGATATGATAAATTTGTGTATTCATTTCATTAACTACCTTGATAATTTTTGTTGACATTACGTATTGTACCGTATACAGTTTTGACTTTATGTTACAAATAACATGTATTTTACACCGCATTTCGATAGTTTACTGAAAAGTATGTATTCTTTTTGTTAAAAATTATCGACTTCAGATAGAAATATTTAAAATTTATATACGTTTGATTTGATACAGATACACGGCGATATCATCTCAACTCTCAGAATCCTTTAACAATCAGATTCGACATGCTCGTGCACTACCAATTACAGCAATGTTGGAGGCAATTCGTATTCATATAATGAACAAAATGAACACAGCAAGAGAATTGTCTAAAAAATGGACGACGTTCTTGTGTCCAACCATCACTGATCTGTTGAAAGCAAAATATGATAGTGCTGCAACCTGTAATATTGCCCAGGCAGCACCATTTATATTCGAGGTTTACTCAGAACCTTCTCATTGTGTTAATCTTCTACAGATTTCTTGTACTTGTAGAAGGTGGCAAGTTGATGGTGTTCCTTGTGAACACGCAATGTTGTGTATTAAAAGCTTGTCTGAAGACCAACAAGATTGTTTTTACGATCCTATTTGGACAACGGAGTCTTATGTGAAGACTTACCAGGAACATATAATGCCTATATCCAATGTTGATGAACCAAGTATTTTTGATGAAGCTACCAAAATTCTCCCACCGTTGATTCGTCGTAGACCAGGTCGTCCAAGAACAGTACGGATCGAGAGCTCTGGAAATATGCCAAGAAAATTAAGGATATGTGGTAGGTGTAAGCAACCTTCATACCACAATCGGAAAACATGTAGGGTAAACATCTGATGTATTTAAATATATGTTACATAACACTTTCAATCCACATAATTTTCAAATATTCAATCTTTTTTTCCTATGTTTTGTTTCACTATTCTATCTTTATTCTCTATCAAAAGTTTATTCTCTACATGAAGGTTATACTTGCCTAACATATGTGGTTAATATGTTAGAACACCAATCACAAAAAATACAGTACAATTGATGTATTTGGTGCAAATTTGTACAGGAAGTTTTTACAGACTTTAAATTTACATATACGTTCTGGTTAAAAGTTCTGGTTTTGTTTCATAAACTTACTGTTATTTATTCCTAAATATTCATACTTTGTCTCATGTTGTCCGTAATTTATTTCATATTTTTTCCGTGTTTAGTACATAACACGTTATTTATCAACACGTTACTCATGTTTGTGTAATAAATGAAAGGATGAAACTTGATAAATTTCAGACATTTTTCAACAAATATGAAATTTTAATTAAAAATTACAGTTCCCATCCAAATATTTTATACTTCAAACTGGCAATTATAATTCATTACAACTATTTTAAAATTCAAAACATTAAACCATACTTTAATCTAGACTATATTAAAGTTTTTTTCCACAAATCTCTGGTTTCATTCAATAGCTCGTACGTCACTTCCGCTCTTTTACGCTGAGCTAATTCAATCCAATCTCTTGCAAGGTATTCATCCGGTACTGCCCATTTGTAATGTTTCATAAATACTAAATCCATATGAAGCATAACAAATAGTCCACAATCCGCACTGTCAATCATTGATATAACATTTAGTATGAAACCACAAAATAATTTATAAATTATGTAACAATCTGTATGCATTACAGTAATCATAAAAATGTGAAATATATCGCATACTTACTTTTCTCCTTGTTGATGATCATACGGCGTCTTCGAAATCTTACATTTCTTCTTAAATTCAGGACTCACATATTTTGTTTTGTGAAGCACATCTAATATGTATTGTCCATATCTTGCAGCATTTTCTTCACATTGTTTACGTAGCTTTATGTCAAAGAACAACGAGTTGTAATGGGTCCAAGACTGATCAAAGTAATCAAATACTAACAAAGTCCAATGAATACCCCTACTGACATCTGTACTCATCGCATGACACATTGGAGCAACTATATAAGATATAAGCCCTCTTTCAGCCTCATTTAATAACCGACCGGATAGGTGGGGGTCAATGTTTGACTGGGCTGACTTGCAATTTATCATTGTCTGTCAAATAAAAACAACATACTGTATAAAACAAAACGGTTACATTATTGTAAAGTATTCATACTTTACAACAAACAAAACACATAAACTTAATAAATTATACATACTTTTCTTATCATTCTAACCTTTTTATTTGACAAAACATGTAATTTATAAACATAAAAACTTTTATATTATGAAATTATGAATTCTGTAATTAAAACTTACCCATAATTCAGAAGCGAGAACGAACACTTGTCCAGCCCCTTTTAAAACTTTGGAAGATAGATGCTTTGACCACCAATTTATAAGCTGAGCATCGGTTTCACAGTTCATCATAAGCCAATTCACCTCTCTTCCTCTAACATCACTTGTTAGATTTGATTCCCATACAATTGTTCTGCATGTTAATTGTTGTTAGTTTAAGAAATGAGTTTATAGCAAAAAATATATATTATATTAGATATAACAGATTATGTTTGTTACAATCATCATAATGTAACACAAACAACAAAACATTTCATAACCGAGTGAAAGACAAGTATTAAACTTCAAATTCATTACTTCATCTTCACTCCTTGGTTGAACTCCTCGAGCAGACCCTTCTCATTGTCTTTCACTTTCTTCCATACTTTGCTCTTCTTCCAGTTGCTAAGTGGTTCATCATCATCAATCGAAACTCCCTTCCCCTTTTTATCTTGTTCTTCAACATTGACTACCTCCTTTTTCGCAATTTCCTTCTTTTTTTCTTTATCGGCCTTTTCTTTTGGCTCGGCCTTTTCAGTTTGTTTCCTTGTTCTGGGAGCTTGTTTGATTCTCTTAATAAGAGAATTCTGTTTAGGTGTTTCACCCCCATCAACTGTTCTGTCCGATCCACCCTTAATAGCTTTTGACTTTGTTCTCTTCTTCTTTACTGATGTTGGAGTAGTCTCGACAAAGTCATCATCTAGGAGTCTTTCTGTTTCAGCATTCTCTTGATAGGTTTGAGCAACTTGAACAACGTCGGTGAAGTCGGGTGCATTTGTGAAATCTATTCCCAAATCAAAATTGGGAGTTGAACTATATTGCTTCTCTTCCTCATTAGGCACCAACACAATGGCCGTGCATGGCACGTTTCCATCATCATCTGAAAACAACAATCATGTTATAAAAAATAGATTCATCACGAAATTGACAAGTAAATAATATATCATTTATTCTGTGATAATAATATTCTATATAAAGTATGCATACTTTACCACAAATTATAATAGAAAACAGTAAAAGTATGAATAAATACTGACCTTCCTGTTGTTGTTCTTCAACATTTTCATCTTCCTGTACTTTATCATCATGTTCTACTCCATCAGACATCTCATCACTGACATTATCTTTCTCCCCAACATTATCTACCTCCTCATTCTGGTCCCCATTATCTTGACCCATTCCTTCATTATGATAATCATCCATCAATGATTCCTCCCTCTTTTCAGACTTTAGAAGTAACTTCAATTGTATTACTTCATTTCTCAAACTTTCAAGTTCCTCATCCTTTTTCTTTAATTCTTCTCTTTGTTTACTTACTTCTCTACTTAGGGCTTCCATCATCTCCATGTTATTCAACTCTTCATCAAAAGGTATCTCCACAACTACCTTTTCTGTAAACTTCAACATTTCTTTCTCTTCTTCACTCACATCATCCACAACATCCTCATAAACCTGCATGTAAAGAGTTACTTAAATCATAGGGTGTTCTGTAGATGCATTCGAATAATTTATCATAAATTATATGTAATTTATGATAAATTAGATATACTGGAAAAAGAAAAACAATATATTTATAGAGAATTTAAACTTTCATTAATAAAAGTTCACATAAAAAGTTGATTTTACCTCCTCAGGTTCAAGTCCAGCTAAATCTTTTTCCATCCCATTCTTGAATCCATCAACAGACCACCTCAAGAACCTTGGGGTTCTTGTTTCATTCAGTGCATTCTTCGCATACAGATTAGTATGCATGCACACCCAGAACTAAAGAAAAAAAAAGAAATCAAAATTACGCATACTTTATAAGTAAGAATATGCTATTTAAATAACAAATTAATTCATAAAATAATACTCACAGGCAACAGTAACAAGCAACCAGATGCTTTGGTGGGGTCTTCTGAATGTTTGTCGATCGTTTCCATCATATATGAATGTATGGCTCTTGGCCATGACACCCTGTTGATTGCTCTTCTAGACTGGATGTTCTTATAAATACTAGGCAATACAGTGAAACCAGCCAAAGTAGCAAATAGGAAGCTCGCCGAAAACATCATAATTAGAAGTTGAACAAATTCTATTGCTGGTTCACTGTTCCTCACGCATTTCTGAAGTGCATTCCCAACAACAGCACTTGAGAGACCCATATTTTTGTTTCTTGATGCTTCAAGTGTTTCCTTGAAGTATTTGTTCAAGAACGCACACTTCAACGGATCTAGATCATTTTTCTTAGGGAATGCCTCATATTCAGAACCCTCCATGGGCATTCCCAACAACAAAGATACATCTTCAGGTTTAAATTCTAACTCTTTACCCCCAATAACAAATTTCTTTGTCGATTTTTTATATCGACAAAGAACATCCAAAATGGCAATTGTAGGACGACTCGTATAATTTTCCCTTAATATTGTACCTTCTGCCATAGCATCAAACAATTGACTGAAAGGAGTTTTGCTAATCTCCTCCTTCATTTCTTCAGTCATATAGGAACGTATGCTATTGATTAACTCTATTGGTTTGCTGAGTGTGTATCTGAATAGTGCCGATGTTTTTTGCACCGGTATTAATTTCTGTTCTCCTACTATATCAACCCACTTACATGAACTTCCTTTGTCCTTCAACTTCAAACTTTTTGAACTACCACCAGCCTGCAAATATGACACAAAAAACACAATTGTAAACTATCAGCCATTAATCATGTAAAGTACGCATACTTTACCTAACATGATGGGAAATTTTTTAGACAGAATGAATATTTTTAAGGTATATCATAAATTTGTACATACAACAAGGCATAAACTTTTAAAAGATAAATACATATATGTATGTTAATCATAATTTAACAAATTTTCTTCAAAATATCAATAAATTATAACAAATTCCAAATACATTACCTCAGATACTGATGTTTCTTTTGTTTTCGATTTCTTCTTAACAACTACTTCTTCGACAGTGGCCTTTCTTTTCATAGGGCTCCTTCTTAATGTGCTTGTTTCTTCGGTAACATTCGTTTTACATTTACCTTTTGGTGCCATGTTCAACCTTTTGCTGCAATGAAAAGGACATCTCATTAAACCCTAAACCAAGATCAAATATTTCATTAAACCTTACATAAAAAATATGGTTTAATTTTCCATAAATTATATGTTTTTTATAACACAAAGTTATCTTATTATGAAACAGAAATAAAAGTTTAAAAAGAATATTTAGGTTTTTCAAGTAAAACTAAAGATTTTAATGTAGATCTGTAATTTGAAAACATCTAAGGATCTATTATTCATGAGACAAAAACGATTTTGTACCCCTTTTTTAAAAAAAAAAACGAACGAAAAAACCCTAAAACTGTTTGAATCTCCTTTAAACCGAAAAGAAACTTCACATCTACAGAGAAATCTTTACCAAAATCAACAAATCCTCTTCAATATGAAGTTAAACTGACATGCAACAACTATTTATAACGATTTAAACTCAAAGAAAATGACGTTTCGATTTCAATCGATTTTATAAAGAAAAGGGGTTTATCAACCAGCTTACCTTTTCACCTGAAGAGATTCTTCAATGTAAAAGATGAATGGAGAAGATGAAAGGATGCAAACTTTCTGGGTTTCTTGATCTATTTAGGGTTTATCGTCGCGATCTTCAGAAGATTTTGGATGAAAATAGAAATCGGTTGGGTTTAGAGAGAGAAAACGTATTTATGAAGAGTGACATTTACTTTCTGTTTCGCCATCTATAGAATCGCCCCAAATCACGCCCGCGGGTTTTGGGAAAGTTTCCCAAAACCCTCGGAAATTCAAATATCCCGGGTTTTTTAGATTTAGGATACAAGGGGTAATATCAAAAAAATTATCCATACTTTATGCCCTTCTTGTAAAAGGACTAAAAATCCATAATCTAAGAAGAATGGTCTATAAACCTATTATCAAATTGATTTTGGTCTATATACCCATGGACTCTTTTTATTTTGATTTTATGTTAGAAATCTAGGTCTATTAATCCAAAATCCTAGCAAATCTTAGGGGTTAGGGTCGGATTTTGGTCCAATACAATTTTTGGAATCAGGAAGGAATCCTTAGGATTCAAGAGTCCTAGGATTCTTGGTAGCCAAATAGACCAAAGATTCATGATTCCTACCAAATCCCACTTTTGATAGGAATCCTCCTTAGAAATCCTGCAACCAAACACACCATTACGGTATAAGAAGAGCAATGTTTAGTAAAGGCAGTGCATTAGATAGAGAGAACATTCTTTTATGGGTACAGAGAGATAAACACTATTTTCCAAAATATCCCAAAAATAAATATTGTCTCCCATAAAACTATGTTTAATCAAAGAGAGAAAAACACCTAAAACTTTGCTCGATTAATGAGAGAACCCCCTAAAATTATGTTGGATCAAAGAGAGAGAGATAGAGACGTTGTTCGATCAAAGAGAGAGATAGAGATGTTGTTCGATCAAAGAGAGATAGAAATGAAAACCATAAATCTTAGATGATTAACACAACACTTATATCCATAAAAGGGTTCATACCTCTTGTTATTGCTTGATTTCTCCATAGATTTTTAAGGTTTTAACACTGATTACAGTAATTTTTTAAGAAGTTTCTCTTGGCATAAATAAAAGTTCATATTTTTCATAAATTCAAAGTTAACCTCCTTTTTCCCAACACTGTTTACACGCCGTCAAAGTCTTTATTTCTCTTCCCAAACTACCCATGCACGCCTTAGGGTGCATTACTTAATTATGTATCGTAATATATAACTCAAAACTTCTCCATGGTTGTCAAAGTCAAACTAATTTCTTCTTTCGCTTCTCCTTAAATTGTTCGCATCCCCCACCAGTTCTTCAAGTTTTTTAAAAGAGAAGAAGATAGAGAAGAGAAACATATGAGATGGGTTTGAGATGTCAGCGGACGAACATCTCAAACCCTCATCACAATCCACCAATTTAATCCATCCAATCTCACATGCAATTACTCATTATCAAATAACAAGCTCTAATCTCTGCATGACCGACCAATTTTAACTTCCAAACCTCACCAAACTGCTATCTTCCACCATAAACAAACCAGGGAATGTTTTGAGGAGAGAGAATATCTTCTCTTCATTTTACTACAAAAGAGACCCAATATCTCTTCTTCATAGTAGATCTTAATCTTTGAGGAACAACCAAAATATTTAGACAGATCTTGAGCTCTTCTCTACTCTCATCGGACTTAACATCACCACTCGAATGGGATTGGGGAGGATCAAATTGATGGACCCCCCAGCTACTAATAGTTAAGCATCTTCAAATGACAACAAAAGGCATGATTTTCCAAGGAAACCCTAAGATCAATGATAAATCTCATCTTTCGAGGAAGCCTACTTTTCTATTCCTCTCTCTGAATTTTTAGTTTATCTCTTAATTTGAATATTTGTTGAATGGTTTCTTCTTTACTATTAGAACATATAGTCTTCAACCTTAGCCTAATTTCTCATCCTTAATTGGAATTTCTTGGATGGTTTTGTCCACTTTTTTGTTGATTTTGGTGATCTTTATATATGTCGGTAATAGGACCCTCACATTCATGTCAATTTTTCTGCATCTCTGAGTTTTTAGACGTTCATCCTTAGAGGTCAAGCTTAAATCTCAACATTTGTTGGTGGTTTACATCCCCCACCGGCTAACCGATGACCATACCTTAGATTCAAATTTATTTTCTATCTTAACTGAACATTACTGTAACCTTGGACCTTCTTCTTCCATCTTACATTACATCACCAAGAAAGGTTGTAATGAATGTGATCAATTCATGTTTATTTGGATCCATCGATTAACTCTATGGCTCATGAGCTCATATCGGCTATCTTACAAGAGATTCAACATTAGTATTAACTTACCTTTCGACCCAGGAAGACACTACGATTCGCAGTTATGTCCATCTTTGCAGTACACCTTTTGTTTCTCACTCATTAGCTCAATCTCTGTCGAGTACTTTCGTGTTTGATTTTCGAACAGATTTAACTACTTATCACAGCTTCTTAACATGCTCACTTTCACCCCATTTCGCAATTCATTTGCGATCCTTTGTCGGATTAGCTGAGTATTTATACTCGGGCTATGATGGCGATCCCACTTACCAGGTGTCTGATCAGATTTTACTTTGTGGAACTCGAGCTGATATGGTCTCTGCATATGGAGAATACTGGCGGGATAACTCGAAATCAACATTTGGTTCCATCTTACAAACACCCTCGTTTCGTTCTGGAACTTCGGGTGTCTGTTTAATCCATCTACCATGTTACAGGACGACAGGTACTAGTTCATTCTTTCAATCAATCGGAAGGACTCTCAAGACCAATTTTCAGATCATCCTCTTGAAGAGCTGTCAGGCTTATAAGTTACAGTATGAAGGAAGCTCCACTATCGAAGCTATAATGCACAATTCCTCAATTCTGGCATGTTGTCGTTTTACTTTGTTTACAGTTATGTTTGTATTTTAATTTGGATATTGTAATAGACTGTTAAATTAATGTATTTTCTTTCAACAAAAAAAAAAGATCAAATCAAATTTTTCAGTGTCCCCTACGCTTTCATTTGTGAAAAAGTTCAACTGCCAAGATCAAATCAAATTTATCACCAGCTTGTATATCGTGGGAGTCTTCAATTCCAATCACGATAATTTATAATTAGGCAAATAAAATTTTGAGATGCTCATTACAAAGGGTTCCGGCAAAATCTATAACCACCTTACATCAAATAAGATGTTTTTTTTTGTTAAGGATACATCAAATAAGATCTTGTTATTCCATTTGTCCTTAGTAAAATTTTGTTTGGATTTTTGAGTGATAGGCCCAAAAAATGGAGGGTTAATAAGCATTACCTCCAGCCCAAAACAAAAATGAGAATCAAGTCCAAATTGTCAGGACAACTCACACTTTTCTGGATTTTATTTTATTTATCCCTCTTTTACCCCTCCACGGGAAATTTTCGTGTATTCTGACGGATGACAGCGAAGCAATTAATTCCCCGTACATGACGCAGTGTCAGAGAAACATTCAGATTTTTTGAAAATTAAAAAATGGCGCCATTTTTTAGCGAAATTTCAGCCAATTTTTTTGGATCCCGCCCATTATATTTTGTTTCAACTCCTTCTTTCTTCTTATTTATACATCCAAAAATCTTCTTCATCATTCTTATTTTGTTTCACATTTTATCTTCTTCATCTCTTTCAATCTCTAAAAACATAAATTTTATGTTTTTTTTCTCTCTAAAAGTTTTATGTTCTTATTTTTGGATGTTCAACATTCTTATTTTGTTTCACATTTTATCTTCTTCATCTCTTTCAATCTCTAAAAACATCAAAGTTTTCTGTCTTTTTCTCTTTAAAAGTTTTATGTTCTTATTTTTCTTCTTCACCGTTCTTATTTGTTTCACATTTTATCTTTTTCAGCTCTAAAAACATCAAAGTATATAACCAAATGGCCAGTGCACAAAACCATTCCTGGTACAGAAGAAAATTCTCAGTTCAAAAGTGTTCAGTACTGAACCAAATGGCCAGTACACATAACAATTCCCGGTGCACAAGAACATTCTCAATACAAAAATGTCTAGTACATAACCAAATGGCGAGTACACAAAACAATTCCCAGTACTCAGTCTACAATCTCGATAGTTCAGTTTGATTAGAAATGGTTTTACAAAAATTCAAGATTACCCCCCAAACATATGGAGGCTAATCCATGGAGGTTTACCTGTTAAAGTGAATATACAAAAGTATGTCAATTCAATTCCAATCAACTGCCCCTGTTGTGCCAATTCTTATGAAACAATAAATCACTTATTTATGGATTGTGGTATTATATGGCAAATTACAACCCAACTAGGACTTACTTTGGGGAATTTTGATTCTACTACAACAATTGTTCAGAAACTAGATGAATGGATCCACAAACCAGATAACTTTGTTGTCTTTAACAAAGTCAGTATTATCTTATGGGAACATTGGAAGGCAATAAACAGATTGGTTTTTGACTCGACTCCGTACAATAACCATATAGTCTTACGAAAGATTAGAGAATTGTGGCAGACTCTAAATTTGAACTCACCCTCTATTGGGACGAACACAACCGGGTCGATTCAATGTATTCAAATGAAATGGATCCCTCCTCCAGAATCGATCATCAAAATAAATGTGGATGGTGCATTTTCTACTTTAGGAGCCAGTTGCTCAGCAATAGCCAAGGATCACAATGGAGTTTTTCTGTTCGGGGAATCGAAATATATAACATGTCAGACAATGGCTATGGCGGAAGCACATGTTGTACTACTCAGACTTGAACTATCAGTCAAAATGGATCTTCGACTAGTCATCATTGAGAGTGATGCGTTAGCCTTGACTGAATGTATTCACCAAGAGGATAACCTGATTCTAATGCAATAACGACCATTCGTGCCAGACATACATCAATTTGAAGACATTATCGAGTTAATTCACTTCCTTCATTGTTATCGACATTGTAATTATGTTGCTCCTGAACTTTCTAATTTGGTTCTCTCTAGAAACATGTCCGGTTTATGGGACATGAATAGCATTCCAAATTCTATCAAGTATTGTACTGATGATTTAAATTAATATGAAATGAAGTTACTGTTTCAAAAAAAAAAAGTAAAAAGTTAAAGAAAACAAAGTAAGACAAAATTTAGTTTTGTAAGTAAATACATTGATGTCTTTTAACAAAAAAGAAAAAAAGTAAATACATTAATGTGAACATTACATTTTCTATCGGAAAAAGTTGGGCACTTTATTGTCAACTTCTAAGTTCTAATAGTAGCACTTCACAAAAGTCATATTTACGCCCATGCATAGGTTATGTATGGCTCACTAGGGGTGGGAATCGGGCGGGTATGGGCGCCCACGGGTAAAAACACTTCGGACTCGGACGGATCGGATAGATCTTCTCTTTGGCTATTAGGGTAGTCGGGTAGATTGGGCGGGTAATTATTGATTTTCCTCTGCCCAAAGCCCGCCCATACCCACTAAAGGAGTCGGGTTGTCGGGCAACGGGCGGCTCGGGTATCGGGCATAGTTCTTCATCCAAGTCTAAATTATTTTTTTATTTATTTGTTTAGGGAATCAATTCATTTCTTCTTTGATATTTCAGTTGATTGTTAATGTTATATATATATCTATATATGCTTGTATTTGGTCTAGATCTTGTTTACAAATTTGTATTGGTCTTAGTTATAGATCTTGTATAGATAACAGAAACTCATAAAGGAATGAGATAGAGAGAGAAAAAGATTAACTAGAGAAACACTAAAAGAGTACCAGAACGACAGAAAGAGAAGTGGAAAAGGAGAAGTTTAGGGAGAACGTGGGGTATATATAATAGGGTAGTGGTGGAGTTATTAACCCTAGATCTAACGGATGAGCGATATCTTAGAGATCCCTCATCTCACGGCAACAATCTCTCCGCCTTATTGAAGATTTGAAGTGGATTTCTTCTTTTAGGCTTCCTAATGGACCACAAATGGGCGAGTATATATAGGCACCAATCGGGCTTGCCCAATCGGACTCGGGTGTGGGCGGGAGGTTGGGCAAGGGGTTTTACCCGCGCCCGCCCACTAAATTTCATCGGGCCGGGCGGGATCTACCAGCAATGGGTAGCGGGTGTCCGTGGTCATTCATGAGCTTGGGTACCCATGGGCGGTTTCGGGCTCGCGGGCAACATTCCCACCCCTATGTCTCACACACTTAATCTTCCGTGTCTAAAGCTGATGAGAGATATCTAAAGCTGAGGAGAGAGGTCTTCTACAAAAATGAAAAGCTGAGGAGAAGAGGAAGACAGCCGCATCCTAAAGGTGGATGATTAAATTCTTTCCCCTATTTGTTTAGTGGGACCTACAAAAGTTTTTTCTTCTTTGGTGAAAAGTTTCCACTAGGCACCTCACTTTTATTTACAAAATCCAGTGTTTTCCTCCTTTTTTTTCTTCTTTAACAAACTAGTAGAATCAATGTATGTTTGGTATATAGGAATATAAATTTTAAATTGAACAATCTATATAATAAAATAGGTGGATGGGTGCTGACTGGGACAAACCTCTGGATAAATCCAGCCCTCCGTCCCACATCATCGTTAATCCCAACTGTGGGATTGAATAAAATCAATCAGGTTGGCACCCGGGCGCCTATAGCAAACGAATGGGCATATCTTCTCACTTCCACCGGACATATCTTCTCATTTATGGGTAGTATATGGACGCCCAGATTACTTCAATCTTATTTCATCTTCCCCGAATCAGTTCTTCATCTCCCAACTTTCCCTAAAACGTCGAACTTTACTTTACTAATGAAGTTCACCATTACTGTCTATATAAATCAGAGCGTTCATCAACGCCGCTTTCTTCCGGCGCTAATCCTGGTGGTTGATGAAAATCACCATTTTTTAATTGTTGTTTCACTACTTTCCCCTACTTCTTCCACATTCAGTTTGGTACAAATGAATTCATTGTAAGTGAAAAGGTGAGGAAGAAAGAATGGAGGTACAAGTTTGAGTGTCGAACCTGATGTTAAAGAAGTGTGTGAAGAACTCATTTTTCAGTGTTGGTAATTCTTCTGTCTTTAATTTTTTGTGTCTTCTTTTGCTTTGGAAATAGATGTTATCTCTCAGTTGTTTGATAAAATGTTAGAAAGAAATTAGAAGGTTATATATTTTTCTTGAATGCTATCCTTCTATCTCTCTTCAACTGTTCAGTTGCTTCCTATCTCTTCCTTGCAACTTAATTCAGATCGCGGAGACTCGAATGATCAAGTAGGAGACTCATGATGAAGGAGACTCGAATGATCACATTCTTGAGACTAAAATCAGATCAAGCAGGAACTCGAATGATCTGTGTGGGCTGATATTCTTCGATGAGTGCCTCCGGCGACTGATCTTATAATATATTGTACACCCTTTTCAACTAGATTCATATTTTTTCTGTTCGTTTCAACTATTGAGACAGTAACATTGAAGTCCCATCTAAAAGGTAAATCTTATCTATCAATTTTGTTTTTCCTTGTTTAGTAATCTCTGTTTCATTTCTTATTCTCCTAGATTTAATTTCTGATTAGTTTTATGAATTCTATGTTCTTTATCTCGGGATAATATTAATATATCTATCCAATTTCAAATAGATAGAAGAAAGAGGGAAATTTAGTAGAATCATATAGAGAGGAACGGAAAAGGAATGACTTAGCCCCAAAGGTAGGAACATGAACTTTCATATTAACTCAAGTTTAGTACTAAAAATCGTTGAACTTGTAAATAACCAAAAGATTAAATCTGTTGAACTTGTAAATAACCAAAAGATTCAATCTTTTAGGGTTTGAAATATTTGAAATGTGTGTTCAAGAAAGATATGATAATATGGAATGAAATGTGAAGCTGTTTGATGATAATGAAAGACCACGGCCTCAAGCTTAGTATATATGTTCACCCGTGCAATCATATAGATCACTGATGTTGAGCTTAGATCTTTTCTTGATGTTCGAAAGTATATCCCCACCATTGGATTTCCAAGCTCGGAATTAGCACATTGTACTAAATTTTAAGAATTTCTTTAGTATAAACTAAATATTACCTTATTCATGTTCAAACCTTTTTAGGCCATTTCTAGCCAATTTTCTACCCAACAAACTGTTGATCGTCTATGAGGCAAAACTACACAAGTAAGTTCCTTTTCGTTACAGCTTGAAGATAATGATGATATGGTGTTTAGTAGGATTTGGAAACCTTTTCTTGCATGCGTCGTGCCATTTTAAAAATTCTATATAAGATAATTCTGTCTATCTAAAGCTTGGAATTTAGATTGGTGGCAATTAAATATTTAAAGAGAAATAATGGCTTGAGTTTTTTTCAAATGGATCATGGAGAGGAATGAGATTCACATAATGACATGGACAAAACCAAACAATTTTATTATAAAGGTCATTCTACATCGAATCCGGCACGGGCTATATCCTAGTATATATATATATATATATATATTAAAGGCCTCATATTTTAGCTTCGCATTAGGTCATACCAAGGCTCACATGCCTTGATCACAAAGATAAAATATGCTCATAACTCCCATAAATTGTTGTAAAGATTAGAACCTAGTGGTCGTACAAATTACTTTGCACGCTACTATTTATATCCTTAATAACATAGTTCTAAAAAATCATAGACTTTTAGTTCCACAGAAAATCGAACTGTTGTTTGGATTTTCAGACTAGATGCACCAAGGCTAGAGTAAAACACCAAGGGTCCTTTACTATTTAAGACTAGTATATGAACAAAATAGATCTTTACGAATCACATTTTTGACTAAACTAATACCAAAGTAATGTATTACAATTACCAAAATCACGTTATCCGATCATTATTCTCAGTGGTCATATTCTTTTTTCTTTTTATACGAATCACATCTTTTTTTTATGCGCCATACATTACTTTGGTATTAGTTTTTAGTTTTTTTTTTCTTTTTTGTTGAGGTACTTTGGTATTAGTTTAGTCAATATATGTCATAAATCTGTTTACAATATGAAGGTTTTTTTTAGTTTACTCCCTTTTTACCAATACCGTTTACACACCGTCAAAGTCTTTATTTCTCTTCTCAAACTACCCATGCACGCCTTAGGATGCATTACTTAATTATGTATCGTAATATATAACTCAAAACTTCTCCATGGAGGTCAAAGTCCAACTAATTTCTTCTTTCCCTTCTCCTTAAATTGTCCGCATACCCCACCAATTCTTCAAGTTTTTTTAGAAAGAGAAGAAGACTGTGAAGAGAGACAAATGAGATGGAGTTTGCATTTCATCCATCACCAAGGCCATTTCAACTATTTTTACCACCCAACAAAACAACGTTAATTGGAGTCTCCTGATCCTCACATCTAAACCGTCCATTTTACTGGTAAATATTCAACATCAAATCTAATATCTTCTTCTTTGAATTCAATTACCACAATTTCTCTTCCCAAACTACCCATGCACGCCTTAGGGTGCATTACTTAATTATGTACCGTAATATAGAACTCAAAACTTTTCCATGGAGGTCAAAGTCAAACTAATTTTTTCTTTCCCTTCTCCTTAAATTGTTCGCATCCCCCACCAATTCTTCAAGTTTTTTAGAAAGAGAAGAAGACTGTGAAGAGAGACAAATGAGATGGAGTTCGCATTTCATGCATTACCAAGGTTTTTTCAACTATTTTTACCACCCAACAAAACAACATTAATTGGAGTCTCCTGATCCTCACATCTAAACCGTCCAATTTACTAGTGATAATTCAACATCAAATCTAATCTCTTCTTCTTTGAATTCAATTACCACAATTTCAATTAAAAATCTAACCTTTTTTGGATTTAATTATGAAACATGAGTGAAAAAAGAAGAAATTAAAGTTGAGTTGATGATGTCATGGAATTAATGAACTAATTCTATCCAAATTGTCTGACTCGCCATCTTATTACCACCATGAAATTAATGAATTTATTCAATCAAAATCCTAATCACCAAGATAAAAAATTCTTAATTTGATCAAAACCTAATTATATTTAACATCTAAAATTTAAATCGCATAAGAAATTGTTTACCCTGTAGCGATTGACAAGTTTATTCCATTTGCATTTACACTGATCGGAACTTAATTAATTTTAGTAAAGAAGCTATGAGCTAGCCGCCTTCCTCCCTATACCTATACCTAGGCCCACAGAAGGGAAGTTTTCCAGACATAATTGTTTTGCAGTTTGGCGTCCAAGACTCTGAATTTTGAGATGCTCATTACAGATGGGTTCGTCAAAATCTCTAACCGCCTTACATAAAAAAAGATGCTGGTACTCCATTTGTCCTTTAGTAAAATTGTGATGTAAATGCAATTTCTTGTACAATTATACAAGGTTTTGCTATTTCCTTTTCATAATTTTCAGAAATCTCGTAATTTATGTTGAATAATAATTTTAAAGATCAGACGTAGATTTGAAAGACCAAAATTACAAGACTATTCTCATCATCAAATGACTAACGTGCCTTTTTGTGTGTCTCTCTCGTTTTTATCCGTTTTTCGTGCTCAATTCTTTAGAAGACCCCTGAGTAGCAATAACAAACAATTCGTCAGAGTCAGGGTCGGTCCAAACATTTGGAGGCCCCAAGCGGCGTTAAAAATCGGGGCCTTATATGCTTAACTAGGCAAGACCCGTGCCTCCGACACGAATGATTTCATATAGGAATGTATATTAATCACAAACCCAAAAGTAGAAAACAAGAATCAAGATCGGGCCAAATGACAATTACAAAATGTAGGTACAGATATCTTAAAATGGATTTTAAAACGAACAGAAAAATAACCATGTTTATACTATACTTCTTCATAGATTATGAAGTATTGTAAGAAGTTATCTGAGTGTTTATACAATATCTTCTTCTCTAATTATTTGTGAAACAAAGTTATTGGAATACCATTCTCTCACCCCATTTGCCCTCCCTGTATTAACCAATAAAATGATATTCAAGTATATGTTAAAAAGAATCAGCAGAAGAAGAGTTGATCCATTTAACTAATAAAAACTCGCATGGAAGATACTAAGGTTCATGTTACGATCCAATAATTTTTTTAAATAAGGTTGGAAGAAATTTTTGTAGGTTGTTTTACCAAAAATGATCTGAATGATTTTTGAATCAAATAACAAACAAGATTTTAGAGACGTTGTGGATTAGATTGAAGAAGAGATTATAATGTGTTTTCATCTTAATAATGTTTTGTATCAAATGATTTGAATGATTTTGTATCAGCATTACCGATTCCAATTCCTGAATTATATAGTAAAGCAGAGAAAATAATATTGTTCCTCGTTCCCTTTTATAAGAGTATATGAGACAACATGGTTTGGGTGGAAAGTTAACGACAAACATCTTTGTTAAAAAATTGATGCAAGTAACATGGGTTTTTTAATATTCACTGATTAATAAGGGGAGAATAATTTTCATTGATTAATAAGGAACACTGACCTGCAATTCAATGTACAAAATTTGAGAACCTTGCCAATGAGAGTAGTTCAAGGGAATATCCGTTGTTAGACTTGTTATGTCTATATGCAATCTTAGTTGTGGATGTGATGTTCAAATATATTTAGAAGAAGAGGAAGATGACATTAATTTTCATTTGAAGATTAAAAGTGAGAGTTTCTATAGGAGATGAGAGGTTTGATTTTGAGATACAAATGAAGATAAATGGTTTCAATGGATCATGGATGGTTAATGTAGTTAATAGTTTTCATATTCCAAACAGCTCCCCTCTTTTCATATTCCAAATAGTTGTCCTAGTAAGCATGAAGTATTAATTTTGTCCTAGTCACCTAGCATTCATTTTGTCCCAGTAAGCAAAACAAGTTCTGTTTTGTTATATAGATTTTTTTTAACTAAAAAACGCTTATGGGCGGAATCGAACCTTTGACTTCTTACACATAATCAAAAGACCTAATCATTGAGCCACAAGTCAAGATGTGGTTTAAAATAGTTTATAATGTTATTATTGTTTGACAAACATACATAAAAATCCAAAACACTAGGCCCTCCGTCACGTTAGGGTCCAAACCGGGCGGTTTGGCTGTTTGGGGCCCGGAGCGCCCCTGTTCAGACTAACCACTCGAAATTAACTAACTATCCCGAGTGAAGAGATTCAGATAAGACGATGTCTCATCTGGACACCTAGTCAAGCTGTTCACCTCACAAAGTGGTGCAAAGTTTTATTTTCATTTAATTTTGCTACCTCCTCTACATGTGAATTATCTTGTATTAGGTAACTATATATTATTTTGTTAGTTTACTACAATGCCAATTCGATAAGAGAGTTAGGCAATGCCTTATGTTGTTAGCAATTTAAATTTCAGCTTTAGACTTGGTCAATTCGTTTAATGAGTACGAATGAAGGCAATGTCCTCATTGTCATTGTAAAAATAATTTTGAAGTGTTTTTCACCTAAATTTCTAAGCGTTAATTTACAGGTAATTTAGGTTTGGCGATCAAATTCTTAGAGAGAATATAAATTTGGTATAGGAAGAACAATGTTTAGTGAAGCCAGTGCGTTAGAAAGGTCAATTTATGTATTTGCTCTTCCTTTACCAAATTAGTTTAAGGAGGGTGTTATAAGGATCATTTAATAAATAATGTTAAAATATAAGTACTTTGATAAAAATTAATAACAAATCTAATATTCTATTCACTTGTAGTTTTCTCTCACATAAACAACCCAACCCTAATATCGTCACTACTATCAACATCACCATTAGTATTAAATTTTTTTTGCAAAGTTTACCATAACTATAGTCTTAGTTTCAAGCTTTTAATGATGCCTCAAGAGCTCATGGATGAGGAACCACCACTAATGAAGAAGGAGACAACCTACATCAAGAAAGAAGAGTCCTTTGACTTAAACGAAGACATCGACTTAAACGGAACCATCGACTTAAACGAGGACATCGACTTAAACGAAGATATCGACTTAATTATATAATGAAGATAATATGTCTCAGGTAAAAAAAAATCATTTTCTTGTCTTCCTCTATGGTTGAACAAACGTTTTAGGGTTTTAGATCGTTTTTTGTTTTGTAAAAGATTTGCGGTTGGGTCGACTGAAAAAGACAACAAATTTCAGTCGGTCCGGATAAAAAAGACAACAAATTTAGGTCGGCCCCGTCGTAAAAAACAATAAATTTCGGCCGAGCCAGCTGAAATTGTTATGTTTTTCATCCGCTCCGGACGAAATTTGTTTAAATTTTCAGTTGCTCTAGATGAAAAAAAAATCGGCAGAGCCTGCGAAAATCAAAAATATATCACAAGCTCATAATAATACCTCAAATAATAAACTCAAATTCTGATGAACAAATAGTGCATTTAAATCATGAATGCCAGTACGATTATTTCTGGTCTAATAAACGATTAAGGTCCCGCAAAACCATGATCAGTATGTTACATAATTAAACAAAAATTTTGTTTCTTTTATACTAATGAACAAAAATTTCAAGTGCTTCTGACAAGAGTTATAACTGAAATTATAACCAAAGATCAATTAGTTATATAAGAAGATGAGCAACTATAGACAAAACAAATAGACAAAATGGAATTGTGATCTTGGAAACAAAAATTATAGAGATATACAAAGGTTCCAACTGAAACTATAACCAAAATAAATCAATCAGTTCAGAAGATGGGGAAGAACTCTTATCTTTCCTTCTTTGTATTCTTCATTGCAATACTGATACTTGAAATCTTGAAAAGTTAATTTAATCAGTGTTAAAACCCTAAAAATGTATGGAGAAATCAAGCAACAATAAGAATTACAAACCCCTCTATGGAGATGAGTGTTGTCTTAGTCATCTAGTGTTTATGTGTTTCCATCTCTATCTCTCTCTCTTTGATCGAAACAAACAGATTTAGGGTTTTTCTTTTTTTTGGTTGAACAGGTTTTAAGGGTGTTTATCTCTCTTCTCTCTCTTTGATCGACGAACAGGTTTTTGGTCGAACATGATTTTTCTCTCTTCTCTATCTTTTGGTCGAAAATAATTTGAGGGAATGGACCAAAGTTTAAAGTTGGGATATTTTAGGTAATAATGTTTATCTCTCCCGATTCTAAAAAGAACGTTCTCCCTACCTAATGCACTGCCTTTGCTAAAAATTGTTCTTCATATTACCAAAGGGCATTCAAAATTTTGTTGTCAAGAGTGCTGAAATTAAGAAAAAAAAATTTCCTCTCCTGTTTCAAAAACATTTTGGCAACCCAATGTAGAGAGAAAGTAATATTTATTAGTTACTAGAGGGTGTATTTACGACTAACTAGTTCGCTGCGGAACAATAAATATGGTATATTTTATCACACGATCTGCTTTTGTCACGAAAATTAATAATTGTCATATGTTCTTTGTTTGTTAAAATATTTTAGTGCCCATTAGCATCTTTTGTTACCAAATTTTCGGACCATAGGAAATTTTTGAACAAAATAATTATAACAAGATCATGAGGTCGTGGGATCGAATCTCGGTGGAAGCAGTTACCATCAAGATTTATCCTATGTAATGTAGGCTATAAATAATGTAATAATTTGTCAGGTTTTAGGCCTCTTTATTGTCGGGCTTTAAGCTCTTTCATTCTCAATTTAAATTAGGCGGTTATCGTGCTCATTACATCTCTATGATGCATCAATGCCTTGTTAGACTAACGTAGACCGTAGTCGAATTCTAAAAAAAAAAACAAGATCATACTTTCACCAATTATATTACATCCCATTTAAATATCGGGAATTTGGCCAAAACTCCCTAAGAAATTATGACTTTGGTTATAAAGGATTCATCAAAGTTTTTTAGGCTTCACCTCCCTAATGGCAATTATGTAATTTTCAATTTCAGTAAAAAGACCAACCTAACCTTAGTTTAAGAAAATACCTTGCAAACACCTTGAACTGCCTTGCAAACACTTTGCACTGCCTTGCAAAGCCTTGCAAACACTTTGCACTGCCTTGCAAACACCTTGCATGGTTTCATGGTTTTTGCAAACACCTTGGATAGCCTTGCAAACAAATTGCAGAGCCTTGCGAACACCTTGCAGAGCCTTGCAAAAACTTTGTAGAGCCTTGCGAACACCTTGCATGACTTTTGCAAATACCTTGCACAACCTTGCGAACACCTTGCAGAGCCTTGCAAAGCTTTGCAAATACATTGCATAGCCTTGCAAACACCTTGCAGAGCCTTGCAAACACCTTGCAGAGCCATGCAAATGGTTTGCAAATTAGTTTTTGAATTGATTTAACATGAAATTTGTTACAAATTATTATATATTGTCTAATAGAATGTTGTATTGGAAAACTAGCTAAAACCCCTACAAATTCATAATAGTCATTTTATAAGCTCTAGCACCATCATTTTACATTTCTTCGAAAAACTTCCAAAGCTTTCATGAAATTCTCAATTTGAACATAAATACCAATCATGATTGTCCAGAAAAAAAAATATTTCTCACAGGCATTTCATCTAACAACTTTATAGCTATTTCAACCAACAGTCTTGTATAACCAACTAACGTTGCATTCCAAGCAACAATATCTCTTTCAAGCATTTTATCAAACACATTGCTTGCATCAACTATACTTTCACAACTTCCATATAAATCCAACAAATAAGTTTGGACATAAACATCAAAACTAACAAATTGTCATCCATCATTCATAACTCAATGAAAATAAAGCAATGAAGAAGTCGGATTATACCTTGAAACACTATCAAATTCTCCTTCCATTGAAAGTATATAAAACTTTCTCTCTCTAGAATTTAGAACCAAAAACTAAATCTAACCCCTTAAAAGCCTCTTCAAACAACAAGCAAATAGATTAAATCACCAAAACCTGAAAACATCAACCTATCTTATAGCCAAAATCGATTCAAACCCCAGAAATTCTAATCGGCGTCGACAATCCAACTCGGTTCGTTCATGAGAAAAACTCAAGTTCCTGATTTATTAGTTAGATTATTACTAGGTAATTCTAATTGAATGAAGGGTATTTTTGACTCCTAAAAAGTTGGTGCTTTTAAAAATGTTCTTCAAGCCTATTTTTATAACTTACTTGGGGCCTAGCTAGTTAATTAAAAGATGGGTTGTCTTTTTAACAAAAAAATACAAGAAATTGGGTCGGAGGCCCAATTTCCTTTTTAAATATTTAATTTTAGTAAATAAGTGAAGTTATGTATTAGCGGCAGCCCTTCCCAATGAGAGGCCCACAGAGGGGACGTTTTCCAAACATATCCCATTTGCAGTTTGGCATCCAAGACTTGAGAGAATAACGTTGGATCATTCTCAGCTTTTTGAGTGTTTTACTCAATGAGACCGACAAAATATTCGTTATCTCCCAAAATATGTTGGTGGCCCCCTACTTTTTCATTTGTGAAAAAGTTAACTGCTAAGATCAAATCAAAATTTTCAACAAAAAAAGGATCAAATCAAAATTTTCAACAAAGAAAAAAAGAAGATCAAATCAAATTAATCACCTGTGGAAGTCTTCCATTACAAGCAGAAGATAAACCTATAATTAGGCAAATAAAATTTGGTTAATTTCGATTTCGCCTGATTTGTGATTAACGGGTCATTTTGATTCTAATTGTGTACGGCAGATCTTTTTGATCCTTGTATGTGTATGACAGTTCGTTTTAACCGCCAATATGTCAAAACTATCAAATTTGTCCAAGTGACATTTCTGTTTTGCTAATACTGCTTTTAAATTTGATTATGATGCTTAGATTGTTATTTATGCTACTTCTAGAAAAAAATCTTTGTGATAACCAGGGCCGGCTCTGATTTTTTTGTGGCCCGAAGCGAAGTCAAAAAATGATACTCCTTATTAATTATATTATCCGCAAATTCAAAATTGAATTGATGCTCCGGTCTTTGGATCTAATCCACAAAAGGGTCTCCCCTTCGTCGGAACTTACATAGATGAGAGCAATAGAAAGAGAGAAGAGAGAGACTGAAAGAGAGAAGAGAGAGAGAGAAAGAGGAAGAAAGCAATGGAGAGAGAGAGAAAGAGGAAGAAAGCAATGGAGAGAGAGAGAGAGAGAAGAAACAGAGAAGGGAAGATGAAGAATTCCGACGAATTTCGCGGGCGGGGACTATACCGTCGACAAAAGGGAGGGTGTGGTTGGGAGATTAATTTTAGTTTTCCACCCTTTGATATTTTATTCTCCGATTTTTTTTCTTCTAATTTTCCCAGAACATCGATCGGAAAAGTGGCAAAGAGAAGCGAGAGATCAGTGGTGATGGAGCCGAGAGATGCACAAAGAGGACTAGTTAAAAAGATACATGTGTCAAAACCCAAAAGGTTACTCTATCTGTTAAAAACTTCATAATTTTGGTGAGCCCATTTGCGGAAAAGGAACAAAAGAGTACGACCAGGGCATCCAATGTGACCACTCTTATGTTACTACGGTTGGGCTTGGTCTAACACACTTAATTGCTAAATCTTTTATACACACCCACATAAATGTGGCTCCAAAATTTTGGTAACACAAAGCGAGGCATTGTTCGGTTTAAGCCGAGGCCGACCCTGATGATAATGGAAAGAAAACACGAAACAAGTCCTAGAGATTGGTTATGGTGAATGAAGATGGTGATGACGAATGAAGATGGGGATGAGAAAAGGAACAGATGAGTACGACCAAGGCATTAAATGTGAGCGCTCTTATGTTAGTACGGGTTGGGACCTGGTTTAACACACTTAATTGCTAAACATACACACCAACATAAATGTGACCCCGAAATTTTGGTGGGCCGGCCAAGACCGAGCCTGATGATAATGGAAAGAAAACTTGAAACAAGTTCTGGAGAAGTTATGGTGGATGAAGATGGTGATGATGAATGAAGATGGCGATGAGAAAGAGGAAACAAAAGAGAGAAAAACTGAAAATGAAGTAAATGTCTAGTGGAGGAAGAGAAAGATAAATAAAGTAAAATATTGAGAAAATAAAATATAAAAGAAAAAATATTTATAAAATACTACAAGGGCATAATCGAAAAAGTCGGATATGGAGCCCAAAACGAACTAATAGACACAATTAAGAACCAAATCAGTCAGTTGGTAACATATTGGAGGCGATAACAAAATTAACCCATAAAATTTGGAAATATTCGTTACAATTGGGTTTGTCGAAAACTATAGCCACCTTATATCAAAGAGCATACTGGTTCTCCATTTTTTGTGTTTGCCCTTGTAAAAGTTTGTTGCTGTAAATGAACTATTTTGTACTATAATTTTACAAAATCTCAAGATCTTTTTTTATCATTTTAGAAACGTCATGTAACATCCTTAAGTATTATAAGGGGTGCCTATAGCAAGGTGCCACTTATATCCCCACGTTGGTGGCCAGATTTTAATTTTAGTTCCTTCTAGCAACATACCCACTTAATAACCCAAGCAGGTCACTTATCTCTTTCTTTTTTTCCCTCATTGGTTGCAGTCGTGAGAGTGCTAGAGAGATAGGGTTTAGGTGTTTTAGAGAGAGAAAGTAAAGAAGAAGCAGGGGAGGATCAAAGAGCTTTGCTAGGGCATTTGCTTCTTCTTCTTTTTGTTACAAATCAGGTAGGTTTCTTCTTCCTTAGGGTTTACATAGCCCTCTTCAATTTTAAACCTGGTTTTGTATAGTTAGAACTACAATAGCTTTAACTATCACTTGTTGCTAGGTTATCATCAACTTAGAACTAATTAGTGATACAATAGACATATACTATGATTTTAAACTAGTTCCAATAACAAAAGTATAACCCTAGACCATTAGGCCATGTTTGGCACGCGGGAATCGCATGGGAATGGAATGTGATTCCTGGGAATCACATTCCCGACTATTGTTTGGCTCGTGGGAATGCAGGGGGAATCCTATTCCCGGAGGAATGGGATTCCCCCGAAATGGGGTAATAGCAAACCCAGGGAGGGGGGTGGGTTTGTGATTCCCATTCCCGGGAATGATTTCATTTAATATTTTTGGACAAAATAATCCTTGATAAAATATTAGAATTCTCATAATATTTTTACTAAAAAAATTTAAAAATCTCGGGTTTCAACTACCACCATACCAACACACTCTCTCTCTCCCACCCCCTCTCTCGCTCAAACGTAACTCTCTCTCCATATCTCTAGTTTTTTTTCTTCTCTCTTGCTCTTTGTTCGTTAAAAATCGATTTCATAACGTTTAAAAAAATTAGTCGAGACCTTATTTATTTTAAATAAATCTTTAAATTCAACTTAAATTAGTGTATTACGTTATTATTTCATATCTATAAATTTGAATAGACAATACTATTTAAAATATATATAACAAAGTTGACCTATAATTTATGTAGTTTGAGTAAAAGGATATAACAGGAGTTTCGTAAAATTCACATTCTTTTTCCTACATAAACCAAACAACAAGTTAGGAATCCATCGGGAATGGAATTCCTATTCCTGGTTGAACCAAACATTAAACCAAAATAATCTGATTCCCGAGAATCGTATTACGGAAATGTGATTCCCGGGAATGACATTCCATTCCCGCGCGCCAAACATGGCCTTATAGTTATATTAATGGAGTATATACATATCCGGACAACAACCTAGACTATTAGGGTTATATAAGTATAATATAAATACACCTGGACAACAGCCTAGACGCTAAGGATTATTTGTGTTTATGTGATTGATGTTGTTAATTGATGTTTGTGATCAATTAGATGTAGTATTTTGCACCTCTAGACATATTTATGATAAACTCATCATGATAGGTTATAGTGATGTTATAACCAATACTTATCATGTTTGACTCGTTTGATTGTATGAGATGATATGTATGAGGATTGGAGCATAAATGCTATCAATATATGTGTGTAATATATTGCTTTAGGTTGTATCCTAGAAAGCATAAGCTAGTCGGAACTAAGAATAGTTGGCTCGACATGTGAGTTTAGTGCAAACACTAGTTATTGATGTGATATTCGATAACTTGATGGACCATGATCTTGAGTTCTATTAATGGATTGAACTAAGACTGGTTGGCTCGACATGTAGGTCGATGCAAACACGGGTTTGTCAATGTGATGTTGGACAACCTAGTGGACCAGGGACTTGAGTTTTAATATGGATTGACGATCGTAATCTATAAGTAATCGGTGGTTGGCTCGACAAGGTGATCGATGCAAACACAAGTTCATTCTTGTGGACCACGTAATTCTAGTTTGAGAAGTAATTTACCAACTAGAGGTTGGCTCGCCTCCTGCTTATATGTGAAGTGCACGTGTTGCACGGATCCCCTTTTGGGTGGTATCCCTTATCTATTGAGAGATTTAAGTCGATGCAAACATGGATGGAAAGTGAAGATGTCTTGGGGACCTCGAAATTGGTTATACCCTTTAAAAAAGGAAGTTGTATTGTATGAATCTCTTCAACTGTGTAACAGGTTGACTTTAGTGGTGTTGACACGAAAGGTGTAACACATTGAACTATGTTATTGTTTTTCTTCTGTTCGATACTTGATTTTGTTGTTGAATTGGTCTATTTAGACCTTAGGTAATTAAAAATCTACTAGCTGGGTTCTGACAGAACCTACTATTTTTTTCCGGTGAAAGAGATCGGGGAGTGCCACCAGTTTGACCTTAGTTCGTCAGCTCAGAGCTTCTTTCGTAGCTTTTCCTTTCGAGATTAGGTAGTTGTTCGGATTTATTTTCTTAGATTCATAGTATTTCCTTTCAGACTCATTTACCATTGATGTAATCGGATACTCCAAAGATTATTATTTAATCTATTTTTTTTAGTTTGGTTTGTGATTTCTTATGAGCTCCATAATGCATTGGTTTGCTTTTTATTTGACTTTCATGTTTATTATGTTATGATTCCGTGGCGGAATGCTCTATATCTTGATTTTCATGGCGGCCGACGTGAGAACTAGGACTTGGGGCGTTACACGTCATAAGTTATGTTGAAAAATAATTTCAAAAACCAGTCATAGATGTCCATAAACAGTGGCGAAACCAGGATTTTTTTTATGTGGGGGCACGTTAAAGTTAACGGAAATAACTAATTAATATGCTATAAGAAAATGACTTTTATTAATTCATAAAATTTTACCTATTTACATATTTATGGTTTTCTTCGGCAGTTTTCGTCTTTTGAAATCGTTGCATAGTAACTTTATTACTTATAGTATCAAATACATATTTTTCAATCTATGCAAGTAAGTTATCATTCAACCATTCGTATCCCATTCGATTCCGTAATCAATTTTACAACTTATAGAGAACGAACATAGTAAAGATGTTATAAACTTCAATTTAATTGAAATAAGATGACAAAAAAAAATCACACACACACACATATATATATATATATATATATACTAGGTATAGCCCGTGCCCATAGGGCACGGGAAGGTTTGTTTTATCATATCACAGCCTTGTACGATTATAAAAATCAAATCATCATAACACATTAAATTATCTATGAGGGAGTTCAACATAAAAAAAAAAATTATCTACGAGGAGAGGAAATAAGTTTTGTTTGAAGACCAAATTACAACATACAATCAAATGAAAACATAGAGTAACTAACGCTTCACATGAAACTATATGGTTAGATGACATATGAGTTTATCAGATCATACAATGGGAGATGTGAAGGACTGGATTAAAAAAAATTACCTCATCATTCTCTTGGAACAAAGTCCTCCAATTCCTCGAAAGATGACATGGGATAGGTTAATAAAATTGGCTCATGATTCGATTACGAAAATAGGTGTTGAACAAAATTGTGTTTGTTCCAAATAAATTAGAAAAAACAGACTTTGATGAGCTTGAAATATTACAGAGTCATCCTTTTCCTCCGTCATTTCCTCTCTTCTCATCCCACTCAATTCGACTCACGTTAGAAATTACACCATATTGTGAATCTTCCCCTTCACAAACCAAGGGCATCTGGAAAGAAAACTTATTTTAGACCAACCATCCTTTGATCAATCATGTCTTTATACCAGCAACCAATTTATATATGAATCCCTCATAATCATAGGAATAGAACATTCAAATTAGAGGGCATACATGCAAGACCTTGCAAAAGTACTATTAGTTAGGTCTACAACACCTCAAACTTAGTAACATGCAATCTCAGATTCTCAAAGTACTGCAAACACTGTTCAACAAAAAAAAAAAGTACTGCAAACACTGTATACACCATACAAAAAAAAATTGACAGGATTTTAAAATCAAATCAAGTTATACGAATGAAATGCCCATTATCTCTTGGAACAAAGTCCTCCAATTCTTGTTGGAGAAATGCCCATTATCTCTTCGACACGCCATCATGAAATGAACATTGCGAAGAGTCGAACTCTTTTTTAACTGAAAATTGTAAAATTAACAATAACAGATAAGTGAGGACGTTAGAAATAATGCTAGATTTTGTACGTATCCGCTTTATAATTGTGTCGAGACCATAAAATACCACTAAGTTAACGTTTTTCTCATACAATGTGGGCGACCCAAAAGTACAGAGTGCAAATATCGTCAAACACTATCTAACAGAAAGTAGATGACTTAACCTACAGAACAGGTAATTTTGATGGTTTTGATGTCATTATATCAAAACCATCAAAATTTTGGAACGACATCATGAAATGAACATCGCGAAGAGTCGAACTCATTTTTAACTGAAAATTGTAAAATTGACAATAACAGATAACTGAGGACGTTAGAAATAATGTTAGATTTTGTACGTAGCCACTTTATAATTGTGTCGAGACCATAAAATACCACCAAGTTAACGTCTCTCATACAATGTGGGCGACCCAAAAGTACAGAGTGCAAGCAAAAGAGAGGATTAATAATCACGACAAAAGAAAATGTGTGTCCATTTTTGGCCTTTTCCACTCACAGTGTCTAACACCTTGTACGAGATGTGAATTGCCATGTCAAATACCGATCTATGTATTGGCGTCCATGTTACACAGCTTTTTGTAAACCATGTTTTCTTATCTCTATCGTGACCTCTGTGTAACATAATACAAGTAAACCAAAAAAAATACCTGCAGCGCTAGCATATAAAAGGTCCACATACGATCAAAACTTCGAAAAATGTGCCAAAATGTTCTGGTCTCAACGAAATAAGATTTTCCAGTGCTTTCGGATTTTCTATTAGCTGTTTGTTTCCCATACGTAATAGTTCTATAGTGGTAAGCGGATTTTATATTATAAGAATGTGATTACGGTTATTGTGTGTATATATTATAAAAAGTTTACCTGCGTCATGTTTCGCGCTGATTAGAAGAATCACCATCATCTCTCATTGGCCAGCCTAATGAGAAGCAATCAGATGACCTGAGTAATGTTCAAATGTTTCATGGTTAGAGAAATGAGAAACCAGCAATATATTAATTCAGATCTTAAGTTATGTCTTATCCTTGATAATCCAGTCTTTACATACCAGAAATATTCATTCAGATCAAACTCTAAAGTAGTAGGAAGAAATATTAACAGAATAACTATCAAAGAGTCAATTTTCGATACTTATAACCAAAATATCCTGCTTGACGCAAACAAGCTTACAATTCTTAAATACTAAAATTTTCCACTTTTTGGAAAAAGATGATTCCTCAAAAGTGATTCATGTAGCACAAAAGTTACAGAAATTCAATTCATTGTTTTTTCTGAAAAGGACGTTGTCTGCAACTAACAACTAAGCCTATAAAGAAAAACAAAATGAAACTAAAACATAGGTGAGCATAATAGAAGAATCAATGAGACTAATTTACTTGTATCTTATGCTATTATTTGATAAGAAGATAGACAGAACACAAATCCAAATCCAAAACCAGAAGCTTGATTTTAGTACGTCTTTCCCCTAAAGATGTACAACCATAAAGCATCTCATATAGAATAAAACCTGCATTGCATAAAATATGTGATGTGCTAGCCCAACTGAAGTTCAATACATATCGTAAAAAAAAATGTATGGAATCCAAACCCAATAATTCTCCTATTTGAATAGAATTAGTAGAAATTATAACCTCCCACACAAATCAGATAATCTATTAGGAGTCAACTAATTGAATTGAACATTTGAGCACAAACCCAATAATTCCCTATTTAAATAATAGTAGCAGAAATTGTAACCTCCAACACAAGTCACATAATCTATCATGATTCAAAAAATTGACGTCTACCACTATATTTGAATCTCGGATCCCTGAATTATGGGTATCAACATTATCTTTTTACATGCATAAAAACTCCAACAGATTGTATGCAATACAATAATGGCACCTGATTATATGAGCAGATTGGACTTACCTCTAGGGCTACAGAAATGGGTGATCCGCCAAGAAGATTTGAATTCAGAGCTCAGCTCATAAGAAAACACCAAACTTACCTGAAGTTAAAAAAAATGAGATATAACACGGAAATCACTCCAACATACAACTTAATAACAAAAACAACAACGAATTAAATTTGTTGTATCTAAGCACAAGAAAGATAGAAACCAAAATGGTTCATGGGAAGAAACCTAAGGAGCGCAAAATTTCTTAAGAATCACATGTGTAAAATAAAAAAGTTGACAAGTCCACATAGAACGGTATCTTTATATATAAAAAGCAGTAGCATATATATGCTAGGTAACTATAAGAAACTTAACTGTAAATTTCGAAGGAGAGCCAGAAATAGAGTTGGATTTAAATGTAGATGAACAACCACCAAGAGACTGAAACGAAGAAGATTTAACGTAAAACAAAGAGATTTCACAACTAATGAAGATATAGTAGAATTTTAGTATGAAATTTATTACTACCAAGGTAGAGAAGAAATTAGAAGCTACAGTTTTAGGAAAATAGCTAAAATACACCTCAATTTATCGTAAGCTTCCGCTTCTAATATTCACCTTAAGCCACCAAATTGAAGGAATAGGATAATGCAATGAGTTCATTTAGGAAATTTGTCGAACACTTACTGTGTGTCAATGGTAAACATTGTAGGTCTAAATTTATCTAAGCACAATTAAAAAGAGAACAAAGAAGAAAAATCTAAATCATATTAGAGTTATCAGTGAGCAATATCAAAGTTATCCTCCATGAATCAGAATAAATAAAACCTTAAAAAATTTACACAGAAAGAGAGAGTGTGTATACCTGTAAAGAATGAAACATTAAAACACTTGAAGATAAATGATAATTAGAGAGATGAAAAAGGCTTACCATATTCCAGGAACATCCAATGAATCTACTCTTAAATGGGGAAAACATTATAGACCTGTAAAGATTGAAACAATAAAACCATAATCTAAAGAAAGAAAGAGAGATGGAGAGAAAAAATGAAATCGAAGTATTATCAGAAAAGAGACAACAAAGATGAAAAACTACAGTTCCTGTAAAATCAATAATTTAAACCAACTTACCAGTAAAATCAATAATTCAAACCAATAAATCAAAAGTATTATCTTTAACAGAGAAGAAGATTGTACCTGGAGCTGAACCGAAATACACCTATTCAACCATGAAGATTTGTTGGTAATTCCACCATGAAGATTTATACTGGCAATACAATTAATGTTATCCATTAACCATAAAAAAACTAAGAAATGAAGAAATGAAAGAAGAGTGAGTGGAAGTACCAAGAGGCTGACATTCTTCTGCCATGATTCACCATTTCGATTTGGGATGAATTTCTTCTGTCACGATTTATCAAATCGAACTACCAACCAAAAGAAACCATTAAAAACAAATCATAATCTAAAACGAGTAGTAAAATGACAATAATAAATGAAGAAATGAAAGTTTAGTAACATAATTAATTTCTTCATCCATAATTTGTCTTTGACGAAAAATGTTTTGTCTCAAACGAAAAAATATAGTAAGAGAAGGCTACTATAGAGATCAAATGTGAACTAAGTCTGGTCAGAGAAGCTATAAGTTCTAGGGCTTGAATGACAATAACGACCAACGATTTCAACAATGGGTCAAACTTGAGCTTACCTTTGGTCGATATTCTGCGAAGTTTGTATACCATCTTCTGGTTGGTTTAGGTAACAGTGACGGATCTAGGTATACCAACAATGGGTTAACTCATGTATTTCTTTTAGAAAACCATTAAAAACAAAGGAACAAACCCTAGATACCTAAACCTAAATCGAACTACCAACCAAATCGAAAAAATCTTAAATCCCTAAACCAAGAGGATGATAACATGTAATTTATTTTCAATACTTATCATCGAAGGATCTTCGTCTATTCAAGATCAAATTAGGTATATTGTACTTACAAGACTTTCATTTTAGAAGAACTCATCCACCATATATAAGTAATTGAAAATAAAACCATTTCGATTTGGTTTAGGTACTTACAAGATCACTCACTATAACAATGAACACGAACCCTAAACACCATTTCGATTTGGAAATTCTCTGCCATGATTTTGAAAAGAAATAAAACCCTAAATCAAAGATTTTGAAAAGAAATTCATGAAGAAAAGAAACTGATGAAGAACCCATCCACCATATATAAGTACTGAAAATAAAACCATTTGGATCAAATTAGGTATATTGTACTTACAAGACTTTCATTTTAGAAGAACTCATTCACCATATATAAGTATTGAAAATCCACCGAAGAACACATCCAGCATATATAAGTATTGAAAATCCACCAGAAAACTCATCCAACATACATAAGTATTGAAAATCCACCATATATAAGTATTGAAAATAAAAATCATCTGCCATGATTCATCAAAACACCTGAACTTGAAAAGAAAACCATTAAAAAGAAAGGAAGAAAACCCTAAATCAAATAAAAGAAATGGATGAAGAAATGGAAGAAGAGTGAAGGAGAAGATAAGAAGTTAAGGAATTCCATAAATTTCTTCATCCAGTTTTGTAACATCCGGTTATCAATTTCTTCATCAATGTTGGAACGTCTGGAAAGTTGTAACGCGCCAGGGATAACGCGGGAAGGGAAAGAGGGATAATGCGCCAGGGAAGATAACCGACCAGATTAAAGGCTTTATTCACTTTCTTCTTTGAGTAGGTCAATAAATCAAGGTGGGTAATTGATCTAAAGGTGAGTATCTTATCAAAATAGCAACGGACGGCCAGATTTATCTTTCGGCTTGTCCTAGTCAGCAAAAAAGTTTGTGTTTTATATAATAGATATATCTTATTTCGATGTCACGAGCAAGAAAAAAGATGAGATCGTGACTTCGTTAAAAAAAAACATGACTACCAAAATTTATAGCATTTGTTTCTTTGTTTATTTTCTATTTAGGATGGAAATTTGGATTTAAATGAGCATATGATAGCGGAGCAGAAAGTTAATTTTTATCCTTCAACAAAAAAAAAGAAAGTTAATTTTTATCTAAAATTAAAAAAAACGATTAGATAAAAATTTAGGATTTGATTAAATATAATGTCTCTTTAATGGTGACGGTCAGTGGATGAGTCGGGGGCAGTTTGTTTGTTCAAAACAACAAGAGAAATTTGAAATGCACTCAACCAACCTGTTTGTTATATACAATGACACAAGGGTAATTTTTGTTTAAGTCAAAGATGAATCGTTTGCATATAACAAAAGTGGTCATGACTCATGAGTAATCAATCACAGTCAAAAGTGGGTGCGTCATGGATCATTTGAATTTTTCAGTTTTGCAATTAAAGATGGCTAGAGTTGTTTCAACAAAAAAAAAGATGGCTAGAGTTTTTTGAGCAATGGGCCTCCATATTACAAAACTAATTTGGGTAATATACACTATAGGCACCTCTTTATACAAAGGAGTTTACATTTGGCCTGTGGGGGCATGTGCCCCCACGGCCCCTATATAACCCCGCCCCTGTCTACAAAAGTTTCGAACTTTTCACACCTCTCACTCATGGGATGGTTGAACAAAATATTTGGTCTTTCCTTTTAGAAAGATAAATTTATTAAAACTATTTCACTTTAGAATTGAGACGTATTACAACGTGCATGAGGGGAAAAAGTGGACACAAAATCTAAGTTCTTATTTAGATGATATACTCCCTCCGTCCCAAAAGAATGACCTATTTTGCAAACCCAACTTATTAAGGGAACATCATTAATTGGTGTTTGACTTTCAAAAATAACATGGTTTTTCCAATTGTATCCTCGTTAACTATTATAATTTACAATGAAAAAATTGAACTTACCTTTAAATAAAGTTGTCATTAAATTTATTGTAGTGGGTATTATTGGAAAGAGCGAAAAGTTTCTTTCTTTATTTTTAGAAATAGGACACTAAAATGGGACAATCCAAAATAGAAATTAGGTCATTCTTTTTGAGACTGAGGGAGTATTAAATAAGAATAAAGTAGGATTATGTTTAGTTTTGCAAATAAATTTAGTCATTAATGAAACATTAATTTCTCTATTTGAAAAATTTAAGAGTTATTTTCCAAATGAACCTCTAATTTATGACCAGCTTCATGCGTAGCTCCCTAATTTACCGAAAATACCAATGTGAATACTTGAGTTGTCGAAGAAATCTAGCCAAAGGTAATAGCTTTGCTGGATCGATGTAAAACTTGTCTCCTTCTGAATATGATGTTGTAACAATACCTTCCATCATCTTAACTGAAAAATACTGCAAAACAGAGTAACATAAATTATACTCGTGAGCTATGTATAAGATATTAACGAAGCAATGAATATTAAGATTTCATCGACTTTGCCTATCTCTGTCTTGTTCCGTAAGTAGATTGGAGCATTGAAATATGGTATCGATTTGTTCGTTTAGTTACAGCATCACCTTCAGTGAGTCTAGGGGCAGACCTACTTATGGACCAGACTGGGACCTTGCTCAATCTGGAATTTCAAAAATTTGATGTAGAGATATAGTATAAAAGCAGGCGTAGATCGGTGGTTGTAGCTCTCTACCTATTGCATTGGAGGTCAAGGTTCAAACCTCCTTAAGGCATTTCTGCCCAATTTTGGTTCAATTTCTTCTTAGACCTAATGTTTTGTCCTTAAGTTATAATTAATTTCCAAAAATGATCATTATATTTTCACCAACTTCTAAATTAACCCCTTAATATATTTTCTTTGATATTTTTTTTTTGATAGTGATCATATACTATTTTCATACCAATTTTACCTTAAGCGTCCGTTTGATACGTGTGAAAATGTGAGTAAGAAAATCGTTTTCCCAAGAAAATCAGTTTTTCGTTGTTTGGTTGGTCCCTTTGGGTAAGAAAATCGATTTCCTAAGAAAAAAAAGTGTGCAAATGGTTTATCTTTCCCACCTTTTAGATGAGAAAGCTGATTTCTCACTCTCTCCCTCCTCCCATAACTCTCTCCTCCCGTAACTTTCTCTCTCTATTTCTCTCCTACCGCAACTCTCTCTGTTCATCTCTGTCCAATTAATAAATAAAACGAATTAATAAATAAGCTAAAATTCTAAAGGCACTCCCTTAAATTCTAAAGGCACCCCTTAAATTCTAACATTTATATATTGGTAAAAGGTTCAATTAATAAATAAAACCTGATTAATAAACATTTGTCTAAAGGCACCCCCTTAAATTCTAAAGGCACTCCTTAAATGCCTAACATTTATATATTGGTTAGAGGCCCAATTAATAAATAAAACATAATTAATAAACATTTGTCTAAAGGCACTTTTTTTCTCACCATCTTTTCTCACTATCTTATCAAACACCTAAAATTTGACTTTGAGGTAAGAGATCCATTTTCTTTCTAATGGGAAAGAAAGTCGTTTTCTTACTCATATATTTTATCGCGTATCAAACGGACCCTAAGAGTCCGTTTGATACTGTGAGAATATACTTGGTGTGAAAACTATCATTTTTTTATGGGAAAGAAAACAACTTTCTTTCACATTAGGAATTCAAATTATGGGGTGCTTTTAAAAGGCAATATACTATTGGATTTCTTTGAGGTACTTATTAGGCTTCTTTGAGGTACTTACTGGACTTCTTTGAGGTGCCTGTAGAAAACCCATGTTTTCTTGCCCAAAATGACTTTATAGAGAGAGAAACGTAGAAAGAGAAATAGCTATGAACTGCCATTTTTTTTCTACACAGTTATTCTTTGAATAGATTTTGCATCAAACACGAGTTCAGATTCATAAACCTAATCACAAACTTATATCATCAAATCAAACGAAATTAAATGTTCAACCATTCAAGAATTAAACTACATTAGCAGCGGTCGAAATTTTCAACTATTCAAATCACACTGTTGACTTACAAAGAGATTGAAATTGATGTAGAGTTCTATTATTCGAATAATATGGATATTTATGGTGGTTTGAAGAAATTGAGGTAATGTGATTTACAACCATGGAGGATTTTGGGTGGTTTGAAGGGATTCGGCCATTTTGGTGCTTTAAAGAAATTAGTGTTTTTTTGGTTCCGAAAAATTGGGGTTTTGTAAAGATGAAGCTCCAATGTTTCAATAACATATTCGTTAGTTTCCTTCTTGACGCAACTGACAAAATAACATTAGGGTTTTATGCTAATTGGGACCGTGACAAGTCTGGGATTGGATGACCTACAGGAAGATTTTCTATTTTTAGTAGTTTTCGAATTCTATATTTTCTTAGTTTTAGTAGTTTCAGAATTTTCGGTGCTTTAGGGAAGATTTCATAGTTTTTAGCAGTTTCCCAATTTTGATTGTTTTCCTAATTTTTAGTAGTAATCTAGATTCTAGTTATTTTAAAGTTTTAGTAATTTTAGACTTCTATTATTTTAGGATTTCAAGCCTATAAATAGATCTTTTATCAAGGGGTATTTCCCAAATAGCCCCCAACTTTGTGACCGGTTTCCTGCCTAGCCCCCTACTTTGTCAAAAATACCCAGATGACCCTCTTTTTGAGTTACCGTTATAACACCGTCAACTAGTCATCACCTTCTCTCCTCCATCTCATCACCTCTCTCTGCCACCTTACCTTCTCGCCACTTCATCGTCTTCACCGGCGAAGGTCGTTGGGCGACCAATTTTCTGGCCGACCACTTTCAAACATAAAAAAATCTCTCTCTTCTCTCTTCTGTTTTCTCTCTTCTCTCTCTAGAGTTAGGCAAATAGGGTTTCTAAACTTGATACCAATGTTGTGAAGGGTTGATCGTTGACAGTACTGTAAGCCCTAATTCGATAATTTCTTGAAAGGAAAAAAAACCATGAATGAAACTTAAGAATTCCTCATCAATTCTCTCACCAGCTTCGGAATTATCTCCCCATACAAATCTCTACTTTCAAAGACCTAATACCAGATTTGTTACTTTCAATTTGCGCTCAATAGCTTCACCGGATCGACAATTTGTTATCGTTTCCGACCCCCTTACCAGATTAAACGGCGAAGAGGTTCAAGATCTTTATGAAAATTTCTTCTTCCATCAAATTTTAGGTTATAGGAGAGATTTAAGCTTCCATCAGGTCAGCTTACTATCTTTCTGAAATTAGATCTATAAATCCCATTGTTTGTTCAGAAATAATGAAATCCCATTCAACAATGGAAATCCACAACTCGCCTCCTACTAAGATTGCTCGTTATACAGACAACACTGGTAAGTAAAATCCCTTCTCTCTTTGTAACCTTTTTTCTCTCTCTACATGAAGTAGGTAGATCTAAATGATTTTATGATTTGTGCATGGTTCTGTTTTTGAAGATTTGAAGGGGAAAGAAAAGTCACCACCTTAAACAAAACTTGATCTTGGGCTTGGTGATTCTGGTGCTTTTAGTAGTTGTTGTTGTTTAACTTGTATACTATATTATTTCTTATTTCTTTCAACAATGATAATATCCTTCTGAAACTTTTTCAGAGATATATAGTCAGTATTTTAACTAAAATTCCTTACATGAAAAAACAGAAGGTTAGTACTCTGTTTTTAAATTTCAGATACAAATTGTATCTTTAACTAATAAAATAAGAAAGAGAATAAAGAACAGAAATTATATTAGTTAGAACCGAGGCGAGTGATCTCTTTCCTTAAGACAATAATTCGCCCTGTTTATTGTACCAACAGTATAGGCGATTTGTCTCCCAGGATACAACGGATTACCTTTTCGGATCGGAGGTACTTGGATCTGAAAACTCTTTCGAACGTCAGTACGTATTGAAAACTCTTGAATGCCTTAAACTCTCTTAATTCGAAGTGAATCTTGAAGTCTGGTTTCATGGCTTATTTAAAGGTGAGAGGTGACTGTTTGTTAACTCTCACATTTGGAGGGAAAAGTCACACTCCTCACATTTGGGGGGAAAAGTCACAACCCTCTTGAAGAAAGGAGGTACTGATCCACGGGTTTAATCTGGTCCGTCGGATGTAGATTTAATCTTGACCATCGGATTGCCTTGGGTATTAAAATAAAAATAAAGGCTTCTATGCTCCTAGCGACGATGCGCACGTGCAAAGTGCAAATTGCGTGCGGGCGCCTCTAAAGCGCCCAATGCGCCCTAAACGCCCATTCGCCCACGCGCGTGCGCTGTTTGTGTGGTGCAAACCACGCAAATCGTTTGACCTTTATTTCATTCATACTTAAGTATGGCAGAGCAGCTTATTATAAACCCTACATATTCCTTTAACTTACCCGATATGGGACTTTCCTTAAATATTTCACATATTTAAACCAGAACTTCGAAAATTAATATCTTATTCATACGGAATCCGTTTTGAGCAAACCAAAGCTTGAAATTCAAGCCCTCGACGAGACGAACGCAACAGTACGTTATTTGAGTTGTATCGACAAAGGGAACCTTGTCAAAAGGGCAAAAAACGCTCCTGCTGGAAAGTCGATTCCAACAATAGTAGCCATGAAAGGACTTGTTTTACATTTCTTTAGTTGAAAGAATATGAACATCAAGCTCTTATTTAGAAACATATGGATGTTGGTATACCTGTTCCTTTAAATCTTGTTCTTCCTAATTGGAAAAGTTTAGCTAGTTCTCATGGTGCTTTTTACTCTAATAATTCTAGAGCTTTCCTTCCTCCATGTAAGTCCATCTCCTCCTAAATCTTCTATTTTTTCATTGATTCCTTTGGGAAATAAGATATGGATAGTTCACAATTTGTGTTTTTCATGAAAATGTCGGAAATTGTGAGATGGATTTTGATTATGATTTTTGTGTGTTTTTCAGATTTGGGTTGTAAAGGAGTGTACTTTGATATAGGAACAATATGGAACCAGAACTAGGAAGATGTAGAAGAACCAGAAAGAAAGAGAAAACATGAGAGAGAATAGAGAGGAAGAAGAAGAAGAGAGAAAATATTTTTTTGTTTGTTTGAAGTTGTCGGCCGGCGACCTTCGCCGGTGAAGATGATGAGGTGGCAGAGAGAGGTGATGAGATGGAAGAGAGAGAAATGATGACTAGTTAACGGTGTTATAACGGAATCTGAAAAAAGGGGTCATCTGAGTATTTTTGATAAAGTAGGGGGCTAGGCAGGAAACCGGTCATAAAGTTGGGGGCTATTTGGGAAATAACCCTTTAATCAATCATAGAGGAATGTTCTCTATACTTTTTATCTCTTGCCTACTACGCCCTGCATCAGTTGGTATCAGAGCTTGCGTCGGTCTTTAACAAGGCCACCGAGAAGACAACCTGCTAGAGGTAGGGAGGATCTCATGGATGTTGTTAATGAAAGATCTGAAGCTATAAATCAATGATTAGACGGTGTTGACAAATGACGGCAACAGATGACTTGAATGATGGAAGGATTGACACATTGGCTAAATGCATTGATTGTTCATCAAAGGGAACCAACTTCACCAAATCGCCACTCAGAAAAGGACGATAGATCTATTGAAGATGATTCTGACAACCCTTTTGCTAGAGACGTTCGGGGAAGAAGGAACCAAACTAAAGAAGACTTTCAATATCTTTAGTTTTGTTATAGTTTTACTTTTGAAATCATTAAGGTTCTATGTAACCTTTGTGTGTTTTTTTGTAGGGTCGCTTATCATTAAGATCAGCACATTGTTCTTATATTAAGGCCAGCGCTTTGGGGAAAGCAAAATAATTTCCGGGGTGTGAAGACTTGGTCAAAAATTGGTCAATTTTGTTTGACTATTTTATTTAGGGGAAAGCAAAATAGCTTCTCCACCTCAGCTCTCTCTCTCTCTCCACCTCATCTTCTCTCTCCCCACAACTCTCTCTTCTCCGACAGGTCGCCGGCCGGAAAATTTTCCGGCCGGCGATCATTAAAAAAAAAAAAAAATCACTCTCTCTCCCTCATCTTTCTCTCTAAAAAACTTTTTCATATTTTTTTTTTTTGCTTCTTCTCTCTCTCTCTAGAACAAATCTAGAGAGAGAGGCTGTTGAAGGTCCTGTTCGGGACCTTCATCAGATCTGATGAAGGTCCCGAACAGGACCTTCAACAGCCTCTCTCTCTCTAGATTTGTTCTAGAGAGAGAGAGAGAAGAAGAAAAAAAAAAAGTTTTTTAGACAGAGAGAGGAGGGAGATAAAGTGAAAATACTTTTTTTTTTTTAATGGTGGCCGGCCGGAAAATTTTCCGGCCGGCGAGCTTGTGGGAGAAGAGAGAGTGAGGTGAGGTGGAGAGAGAGTGAGGTGAGGTGAGGTGGAGTGTTTTTTTTATTTCCCCTTAAAATTTATTTCCCCGGAAAATTTCTAAAATTCTACATATTCCCTTTAAAATTTCACACCCTAGAAACTATTTAGCTTTCCCCAAATGAGTTGGGTATATTAATTACAAACACATAGTAGACTCTCATTATTAGCCTACACGCTACACTGACTGCTAGACAATTTACACTTCCAGCAACATAAGTAAACTTTACATTAAAAAAAAAAAAAGAAAAAAGAATTTTAGCTCCAAATTTTGTACTATGGTTGCCTCGGTAGTCTAATGGCATGAATTGGGATGATGACGTTTGAGCCTGAATCACCATTTCTTGAATCTCCTTCTGTCGCGAAGTATAACATCTGGAACTTCATTGGCCATCGGAGGGCTAGCAGAACTGCTTTGACACTCCCCTTCCGCTAATGATATTCACAAAGTGAGAAATTGATAATGTATAATTATACCAACTAAAACAGGTAAATGAAAAGCATGCTAGAGACATCCGCATTGATCTTCTTGGAGAGTGAAGGAGGTGGAGGATTCCAAGTGACATAAGAGAAGGGAATTGAGCTAGGACATATGGTCTATTTATCGTTTTCAGAATAATAAACACACCTTCATATACCTCTGGTGAATAATTAAAATGAGCCGAAGTTTTGACAATGAAAATACCCTTCATATACCTCTAGGTGAATAACTAAAATGAGCCAAAGTTTTGATAATGAAAATACCTCATACGAGCCCTTTTCTTGAAAAATCTTGTTGGAAATTTGTTTATTACCTAAATAATTTTTTAGTTGAGTGAAAAGTCACAAGTTATGGGTAGTCACAACCCAATCAAAAGGCATATTGTTGATTTTGTAGAGTCATCATTAACTCTATAAAATACTCAAGTTGATTTCTTTTTTTAAGATATAAGTTTTTGGACAACCTTTAGTATATTGTGAAGACAAAAATTGAGTCGTCTAGAGTCATCTATGAGAGCATAGTAACTAGAAAGTTCGATGGAGCGTATACAATTGTAGTGCTTCTTTCTATATGACGCGATCGTTGTATCTAGAGAGACAAATGTCTGTAGAACCGTTAGCACCAATGCGGTGACATGGTTGTCTTAAGGGAAGAGTGACCACTCGCCTCGATCAAATAAAATAAGTTTTTCGTTTTATATTTGTATAATCTAATAGTGTTATATGTTCAGTTGTCAAGAACCGAAACCGTAACCTGAAACCAAAAATCGTAAGACAATCATGGATTTTGGATTCGAGTCTTAAATATTCCGGTTGATTAATTTGTTGCATCTTTAGTTATTCTTGTATTAAATTTAGTCTGACATGTTGCAAGCAAGTAATATTACACTTTTAACGGTTGACCCCAATATGCTCCATCGTCTTTGTTCCTTATCAGTGCATGGTCCTTTTGTGACAATTGGAATAATTAGCAAATTATTGACAAAAATAATGCCACTGTTATGAGTTTATCACTAGGGGTCCATAAATTACTAAACTCTGATTTATGGGAATGTAAATTGATTATCATTTTAAAGTCTCCTATTTAAACATGAATTATTGTACTAGACGTGGTTTTGTTTCCTATGATGAATGAAACAGAGACATGTGTCTCTTACACTCTGTTCTTAATCTATCAACGCCTCATACATACATGAAAATCTATTTGAATAGCTCATTGAGACATTATTCTACTTGGAGCTTTTCTCCATCTCTTTCTCTCTCTATATTTAATATCCAATATTCTTTAATTACAAGTTTAGAAAAATTGGGTTTCCTAACGTAGGACTTATATTGAAAAACTCTAAGTGTCACTTACGTTTTTTTTTTTAGTCAAATGCAAAACATAACTTGGGTTTTAAAATTATGTGGCATCATTTATGCCAAGAGAAAATGACTATTTAGGTTGAAAAAAATATCATAATAACTAAAAAAACCTAAATTTTTTCCTATTAAGTAGAAGTTACCAAAATTTTATGTGTAATAATATGTAGAGTTTGAAATATTATTGATAATTATCAATAAGGTCATTTTCTTTTTGTGTCATTCCCAAAATAACCTTATACAATAAAACTCATTCCCTCTCTAAAAAAAATACTGAAATATTTTTTGGGACTTCTTCTCCGATTCTTCTTCTTCTTCTCTCGAATCTTCTTCTTCTTCTCTCCGATTCTTCTTCTTCGGTGCTTTTCGTTCTTGGATTTCTTCGTCTTCTTGATTCGACAAATTTATTCAGGTTCGTGTGAATGATAAAGTTTCTTAGAATTGCAATTCGACAAGACACAATTGTTGCAAACACGTTTGCATAACAGATTGTTGCAAACAGGTATGCATAACAGATTGTTGCAAACACGTTTGCATAACAGATTGTTGCAAACACGTTTGCAGAAAAACGTAAAGGAAAAAAACGTCGTTTTTTTCTGGGTTTTTTTTTTTGAAAAAAAATATTGAAAGTGGATCTTATTAGAAAGCTAATGAAAAATCATTTCTAAATATATAATTTTTATAGAAATTCGACATCTCAAACAAAAGTTATATCGATTTAAAGTTTAAAGAAAAATAAAAGAATGTTGTTACACAAAATGACGAAAAAGGGTATTTTAGTATTTGCACACTTTTTGACCTGAATAATAATTTTCAAATGTTTTGTGCTTTTCTACTCATTTTCAATATTATTTTGACCTTTTTAGAAATTACCTCTTATGCCAACTCGTCTCATGAAGAAACTTATTAGGATCCACCGACCCGCTTCCACTCGGCCAACCGAGTAGACCCGGTCCATAAAAATATTTAATGTATATTTTAGTTTAGCAACTGTATGTCTTAATTTGGGAAATCTAAATTCACCTTGTATCTTATAAATAGATATCTATGTAACTTACAAGTATGTAATGGAGAAAATTAATCTAATATCAATTATTCCTCACAACTCTCTTTGTCTCACGACTTCTCTTTCTCTCCCCCCTCTTTCTCCCCCCCTCTTTCTCCCCCTCTATCACTCTCTCTTTCGCTCCCTCTTCTCTTTATTTATTAAGAGGTTCATCTCTCTTCAAATGGTATAAGAGCCATTTTCTTGAACTAGTCATGACCTCTCACGAGTTTTTTTTCTGAAACTGTTACTACTTCTACTCTACATCCCGGTGGTCCATTCAATGTTCATCATTCGGTTTCTCCGTCCACTATTTTAACCACGCCTCTTCTCACTGGTGGTAAATGGTCTCGAGGTATGATCAAGACTCTTCGAGCTAAAGATAAACTAGGTTTTGTTGATGGGTGAATCTCAAAACCCACCAATCCTAATGAGTTACATCTACGAGGACGATGTAATTACATAGTTTCGAGTGGGATTATCAACTCTGTTGATTCTTCTTTGCGGTCTTCTATCTCTATGATGCTGATGCATCTGATGTCTGGAAAAATCTTCATAATCGTTTCTTGCAGACTAATGCTCCAAAGGTATTTCAACTCAAACGAGCTATTTCATCCATTAAGCAAGAAGATTCTGACGTATCTACGTATTTTACTAATCTCAAGGCTCTTCAAGATGAATTAAATTCTCTCATGATTACTGAACCATGTATTTGTGGACATGGTAGGTCTCTTCTTGATTGCACTAATCAAGATAGAGCAATGGAATTTATTCAAGGTCTTCGCGATCGAGTTTCGGCCATTAGAAGCCAAATATTGTTGTTGGACCCCTTTCCCTCCATCCTTTGTATTCATTCTCTTGTTAAACAAGAAGTCCAACAGAGTTTGATCAACTCCACTACTACAACTACTGAAGCTATTACTCTAGTCGTCGGTTACCAATCTAACGATGGCAATCGTTATGACCGATCAGAGAAGCCATGTTCCAAACGTCCCCATCCATACTACGATCACTGTAAGACTCACTCACACCACATCTCCACTTGCTATCAACTACACGGTTACCCACCTTAAACCACTCCACGTAACTACAACCGCCCTCGGGTTGATCAGCTTACGGCTTTGGTCAGTGACCCGAACTGTTGGGTTTTGGTGTCACCTAGTGTTATAAGCGGAATCTCAAACATCTATATGTTTAACACTAGCTACCAGGATCACATGTATGAACTAAAGATGAACTAGAAAGAGAAAGAAGAATACATCTATTCGCTTTCCTATCGAAGTAAATTTGATGCCTTTTCCCAAAGATGAGAGCTTCAATTGTAGCTCCTTTACTTGAGACACTCGAGCAAGTTGACTTGATCTCACTTCTTTAATGTCAGCTAGGACCTTATTGAAGGTTGAGCGAAAGAACTCTTCTTTTTTTGTCTAGATAGATTAATTGACTGTGAGATTCGTCTCTAAAACCTCTCTCTGTCTTTAGCTGTATGAGAGATAGATTTTCTCTTGAGAAACCTTAATAAGAATCCTATTCAGATTAGGATTCAATATGGACCATAAAAAAGATATTACTCTGAAAACACTTTTCAGAGCAATTAGGGTTTTCCCTTATGTATGGCCGGCCATATCAGCCCATTAATGGGTTTGGATTGGCCGGATCACTTCCATTGGTTGGCCATCACATGGACGACCCTTTTGGTTTCTTCCAGGCATCCTTTTCGGGCCCGGTCCTTTCTATCTTTGTTCGAATCACTATTCAAGCCCTTTTGGCCTATTTAGTTGGATATGATCCATCCTTTGCCTAGTTCCCTCCAGTCAATTCTCTCTGATCAAGTTACAACTCTTTGGTGTAACCCGTTGGAGGATCTAGTCTATGTTAGCCGCATATTATCGAAGTGACCCAACGATCGTAAGCGGCTTCTAGCTACGCATTACGATCCCTAACTCGATCTGACTAGATGATCTTCAAGATAAGATCATCGTTATCCTAACTGAAAAATTGAGCGCATTGTTACCTTGGCCGAAGGACACTCCTTCAGAAGGACATTTCCTTCAAACCGAAAGGATATATCCTTTAGTCTCCCACTTGTCCTTAGAATAAGTACAATGCTCGATTTCCATGTCTTTGCATCTCATCCGATTCGTCATATCTTTTCAGACTTTTTTGATCTGGAGAATAACTGTCAAAACAAATGATTAATTTCATTAATCAATTTGAGCGTGGCCACGCAATTTTCAGTTGCTTCTCCTCAAGAGGCCTAGAGATCTTAACCCTAACCTAGTTAGGAGGATATAATTAGTCTTGTACTCCCACTTAAATTCATGTCTATCATGTCTCACCCAGTGACCGCTTTTATAACTTCTTTTTACGGCGCGGCGTTTGCGACACCAAAGTTCGACACTCCTTACATAAGATGAGTGGAACACTCATGTTTTAAGGAATCTTTCTAATCTTGCCTATTAGAGTTCATGAAGTTTTCATCACTTTGAAGAACTCTCATGTTGAGTTATCTAGTGTACCATACACCCATGTAATTTACTTGAATACCATGTTCCTATAGCCCATGAAACTGCGCTATCAGTCAATCTCACATGCTAGTCTTCTTTAGTCGTTGTTGTCCATTTCAATGACCTGGACTAAGGACATGATAATGAATCTATTCTAAGTTCACTTACTAGGGTTTCGTTTACCAGATGATGTATCTGACAAGCCTACTTAATTATTTTGGACTGTCATTTAATTACTAAACCATGATTTAATGACGAATTACTTTATTTTACATATTGAATGAATGTAATTGATTTTACAGACCCTTTTATAAAATAATTACAAGTTTAAAGCCATTCTCCAGTGCGCTTTATACCAATGCCCCCCGTATGACTCTCATGTTTGGGTTGAGGTACTGGGATAGTTAACGGATCTTTTACGTTGTTATCCGTATGCACTTTGCAAATGACCACATTCTGTCTCTCTATATCTCCCTTATCATGTGTTACTTCCTTTGGATATGTTTGCACATCTAGTGTGCTCTTGGTTCTTTGGCTTGGGCAATTGCTCCATTGTTGTCACAATATAAAGTTATTCCCTTTTCGACGCCAGGAACGACACTGAGTTCAATGATGAACTTCTTGACTCAAACTCCTTCCTTGGCTACTTTCGAAGCGGCTAAGTATTTTGCTTCTGTGGTAGAGTCTGCTACAGTGTTCTGTCTAGAGCTTTTCCAACTCACTGCTCCTTCATTTAGACAGAAGACATAACCCGACTGCGATCGAAAATCATCTTTGTCTGCTTGGAAGCTTGCATCCACATGACCTTCTACGATTAGTTCTTCTTTCCGACCACCATAGACAAAGAAGTGATCCTTTGTCTTTCTCAAGTACTTCAGGATGTTCTTGGTTGCGGTCTAGTGTGCCTCACCTGGATTCGATTGGTGTTCTCTGTTTGGTGTATTCTGCGTTCTTGTACATTTGTCCTTGGTTTATTGATGTTCTCTGTTTAGTTTATTGATGTTCTCTGTTTGGTGTTCCTTTGTCCTTGGTTTATTGATGTTCTCTGTTTGGTGTATTCTGCATTCTTGTACATTTTGCTCATTCACTTTATTGTTTTAACTAGTTAAATGATTCTAAATGATTATTTGAATAAAAGAAGAATAAGCTTTTCTTTGTGAAGAAGTGAAATTCCATTAACGGAAAGAGTTTATTTAAGTTAATGGAGTTCATCATCGAGTTTAAGACCATCTAAAGAGCAATATGAATCCTGATGGCTGTATGTTATCTGACTCCCATAGATCCTGTAAGAACTCCTTGAAAAAGAATGAGATATCCCATCAAGTCCAAGCGAACAAGACAATGAGAAGCCGATTGCTCTGGTGAAGGAACATTCCCAAAACAGATGAGTCCATGTCTCTTGGCGAAGACCTTAATGACTACATTTCTTTGTCTCAATTTGAATAAATCTTGCTTACACTTCTGATAATGGAAGGATATTATAAGTTAGCTTTCAGAGGACCAGAAGATTTGTAAGAGTAAGTTTCATCTTCAAAAAAAACTTTCCGATAGTCTTGATCTCGCAATTCAATGGTCTAATGCTGAGAAGTGAGAACATACATCGAACTCACTGACAATTCCCCTTTTTCAGTCTGTCCCCAATGCTTCTGGTTCCTTGAATTTTCATATAACGCAATAGCTAAATAACCTCATTTAATATCTTCAAGCAATAGCTCTGTAATAGTAGGCGTACCCCATGCATTATCATAACCTTGTTAGGGATTCTGTTTATGAACCTAGGAAGTTTGATAGAGATGAATGACAGGAACAACCACAAAAGGTGTATCAGAGGCGTCAAAAAAAAGATTGCAAGGCCAAAATTCTGATTTGGCATGTCTTAGATAAAGGGCCCACTTGGAATCTTGAATTATGTGAGCCTAATCCAAAATGGTTTCACTTTGTTTAAAGTTTTAATGTCTTTAGTGTCTCTTTAATGTCTTATAATGTCTCTTTAATGTCTTAAATATCCTTTATATATAATGTCTTTTAGTGTCGTAGGAGTTTAGCAGTTCGAAAGTCTAGAAGTAAAGATGGCAAAGGTGGGTTTTATGCCTACATAAGGCATGTATTCTTGTTGTTTGATGGCGGACAAAGAATTTTCCAGCAGCTATTCAATCTATATGTATTTGTGTGATGCAAACATCCCAAAGGTGTGATGCCTAAGGGCTCTAGGAGTGATTTCTAGCTTGTACTAATGTAATACTAGTGTTTATCTATAATATAATCATGTTATTTTCGTCTTCAATTCCATTTTCCCATTTCTGCCCTATATCAGTTTGGTATCAGAGCTAGGTTATGTATGACAAATACGTCCGGAAGAAATCTTCGAGGAAGAATAACTGATGACCAACGTGACAAAATCCTTTTCAGAGTTGTAGAACAACTCAATGATATAGAAATCAGACAAAGAGAAATGAAAACTCGAACACGCCATCCATGTAATAATTCTGAAGCTGCGGGACAAGATGACCAAGCTGGTAATGATGAGGAGGAAAATCAAGACGATCAACCCCAAAACAGTCCCCAAAGACGTAGGACTCATGTTTTTGAACCACGAAGAAATATGAGGGAACCAGAGTATGATGCAGCTGGTGTTATTACAAAGAAAATAAGGACTGAAGTACCAGATTTTGAAGGGAAGGTTGACCCAACCTATTTTCAGATTGGCATACATCAATCATAGAGTATTTCGATTGGTTTGATATGACTGATGAGCGACGAGTTAGATTTTCTAAGATGAAACTGGTGGACTTAGCAAAAGTGTGGTGGAATGGTGTTGAAGGAGATATCAGACGAAAGGGACTGCCATCAATTGACATATGGCAAGAAATGAAGATAAAAGTACAATAGAAATACATGCCAGCTAGCTATCATGACAGATTGTGTGATCAACTTATTAACTTAAAGCATGGCAGCATGTCAGTGATACAACAATACATGCAAAAATTTGATGAGCTTAAAACTAGGAGTGAAGTGCTGGAAGATCCTCGACAAGCCCTTGCTCGATTTAAAGCAGGCCTAAGAGCTTATATAAGAAGGGAATTACTTCGACATCCAATCTACAATCTAGAACATGCCTTCCAACTTGCGTTGGACATGGATGAGTACCTAAGCTACCCTATAATGATAGGCCCAAAATAGGTCTATTCCCGCAAGTATACGGGGTCAAGTTATAGTATTTATAATAAGATCGAGTATCGTCCCAAGGGATAAGTAGGCAATTTCGGATATTGACGGCAAGTTTAGCCCAATAATCAAAATGTCAATATCTAACTTAGACTAAAACACACACACACCCCACTCATAAATTTGATGATTGATTTGGAAGAAGTAAGAAAACAAATAAAACTAACTAAACTATCTAACAGAGAGGTAAGAGGATATCTAAGGTTATAAAATCCACCGCATAATTTTACTTTATAAACAAGCACTTAATTACTTAAATCTCTTTTGTATTTACTCGGCATCCAATATAATGAACTATTTGGATTCCGGATGATGTTCTAGATAAAACAATTTTATAATTACTAATTCTAATTGTCTTCCTTATAGAGATTCGGATCACTTAACTATTATTCATCATCTAAAAAGCATACTCCATCTAACAACTTAACGAAAGTATGAAATATCTAATTATGAGGCATGAGTAATGGAAAGAAAATCCAATCCATATAGATAAACAATCAATAGACATTAAAGCACATCAAGTGATTTAATTAATCAAGAACAAGTATTATAAAGATCCAAAATGGGTTTCATTCACAACCTTAGATTGCTAAATTAACTATACATGGAATCTAGAAATAACATTCATTGACATTGTAAAATAAATGAAAATACTAAGAAATTAATGGAAAGAAATCACCATGAATGTCCAATTCCATATCCCCATGTATCTCCATTTTATCCAAGATTTGCTCCATTTATGCTCAAGAATTTTACTCCAAGAAATCCAAGTAATAGCTATTTTATTGCCACCCAAATAAGAAAAAGAAGGAAAAGGAAGAAATTAGATGTAGAAAGAAGTTGGAAATAAGAGGTGAAAGGAGATAAAGATGTAGAAGAATATGGAAGGATGAAGGAGAAGACTATTAATGGAAGAAAGAATAGTGGTAGAGAAGAAGTAGTAATAGTAGTAGTAGAGTAAGATAGAGAAAGAATGGAAAAGATGGATTAGGTTGGAGAAAGAAATAGGTAATAGAGAAGAGGGATTAGGTAAGAAGAGGTGGTATGGGAATAGAGAAGAAGGGATATTGAGAGGGTTTGCAAGTCTAGCCCTCAATGGAAGAGAAAAATGTATTATATAGGGTTTATTAATGTTAAAATGGTAGAAGGTTAGAAATGAAAGGGTTATTTTGGGAATTAAAGGGGCAAAATATGGGAAACCCTAAACCTTCTCACAAAGCTGGCGGCTAGGGTTTCTAAAGCAAAGAGGAGGCGCCATGTGTCGCAAGGAGGAAAGGGAGTCTGATTTCTAAAAGAGAAATGGGAGGGGACACTTGTCGTGTGATAAGGAGGTGAGGAATTTGGTTGTTGATGCTTGGGAGCCTGCAGCTAAAATGCTTCGCGGCGTATAAAGAGGTGACCGGCAGCAACAGGATCCGTCAGATGAGAGGGAGCACGGATCTGGACAGCTAAAACTAGGCCACGTAGTCGGGAGCACGAAAGCTAAGAAGCTTCGGGCAACACAGAAGAAGAATAAGGGTCGGGACTCACAGCAGCCGTGCGATCTTGAAAACGCGGAAGCCAACGTACCAGATTAAAACGTTGGAAGGGACTACCGGATTAAATTGAAACGGGATCCACCGGATCATGCTCTTTAGCTTCACTTCGATGCTCAGCGGTTCTACATAACTTAGATAGGACAGCTTCCACATCCCGCCACGTGTCTTCATGTATACCGCGCGCCAGAACCATGCCCGAAGGTGTCCCACTTGGTCAACAACATTTGACCCAACTTTGACTTTGGCTAATTCCTTCGTCCGGACTCCGATTTGACTTTCGTTTTCTCCTACGGACTCGTCTCGACCTCTACTTTTCAACCACGCACTGACCTTGGCCAAATTTCCAGAATGTTCTTGACTCCAAATGACCAAAATACCCTTCATGCATCTTTTCCTCGTTTTTAACCGATTTTCACATCTAACTCCGCAAAAGACACCTAATCAAGAAAACCAACCATTTTATTATAATAAAGACTCGAAACCGACTAACTTGTCTAAATTAAACGACTTAGATGGGACATTTTCATGACCCATCATATAACAAATAAGTTTGGGAGTCAAACCATGGAAACAAAAAATCGGAGGTCCAATGATGTTAATTTTGGAGTTCGGACAACACCAAATCAGCAAGCAACCAAATCTCAAGTTTTTAGGGGTTCTTCTACGAGAGATAACGCCAATGGCAAACTCTTTTCAGGATATAAGTGCTTCAAATTTGGGAGACTGGTCATTTTGCATACCAATGCCCTAAGAAGAACTTACATATTGGTATAGAAGACGAAACAGAGGTTGGTTTACAAGAAGATGAGGATAATCAAAATTTGTTTGATTGCAGGACATATAACCCCGATGACTTAGAAGAAGATGAAGAAGATACTTCTCATTTATCTGTTGTTAGGCGCATCCTGTCATCTCCAAAAGTTGAGAATGAAGATTGGTAACGTACTTCAATCTTCCAAATGTTGGTTCGTAGTGGTGACCAAGCTAAAAAGCTTATTATCGATGGTGGGAGCTGCATGAATGTTGTTTCAGCAACCACAATTGAACACCTTAAGCTTGCTGCCCAACAGCACCCGCATCCTTATAAAGTGGCATGGATAGACAATACCTCAATCCCGATAAGTCATCGCTGCCTCGTTTCACTTTCTTGTGGTACTTATAGTGATTCAATTTAGTGTCTCTTTAATGTCTCATAGTGTCTCGTTAATGTCTTAAATGACCTTTATAATGTCTTTTAGTGCCCTAGGAATTTAGAAGTTCGAGAGTCTAGAAGTAAAGATGCCAAAGGTGGGTTTTATGCCTACATAAGGCATGTATTCCTGATGTTTGAGGACGGACAGAGAATTTTCAGCAGCTATTCAAACTATATGTATTTGTGTGATGCAAATATCCCAAAGGTGTGTGCCATAGGGCTCTACAGGGGGGTGTTTGAGGGGGTGTTTGAGGGGGTGCAACCGGTGCGATCGCACCAGGCCCCCTCAAACTACAACATTTTTTCTTTGCCCGAGGGGCCCCTAAATTTCGAACCAAGTCTAATAGCTAGACAATGTAAAATGATTCAAAGAATGATGTGTAGCTTAGTTGGTAAACAATTTACAAAATAAGCATGAGGTCACAAGTTCAAAACTCTCCCTTGTCTTTCGTTTTTGTTTATTTTCTCAATTCTTTGTTATCTCGAACTATTAGAAGTAACAACAACAACTATTAATAGTAGATAATCAAGTAGATTAAGGTTTGTTTTGTTTTGTTCCAGTAGATTTAGGTTAGTTTGTATAGCTAAAGACTAATTGTGAAGTGTAATACTTGTTGTTTCATTCATGTAATAAGTTTACTTTGATGTGTGTGGTTCTTGCTTAAATAAAATTTTCGGAACAAAAAATACACAACTTAGATTCATGTGAGGAAAGAAATAAATTTCTAACTTAGTCCATTTAGATTTTTGCTTAATGTATTACATTTGAAATAGAAATTTACGCTTTAATGTTATCGGAGAAAGGGCCCCCAATTTTTTTTTCGCACCGGGCCCCCGATTTCTCTGCCACGCTACTGGGCTCAGGAGTGATTCCTAGCTTGTGCTAGTGTCTATCTATAATAGAATCAAGTTATTTTCTTCTTCAATTCTATTTTCCCATTTTTGTCCTACATCAAAGTTGAATTCAGATAGTCAAATCGTTGCTAATAACCCTTGGTTGGAGTGGTAAGAGGTTTAGTCTTCCACCTTAGAGGTCAACGGTTCGAGGCACGTTGAACAATTTCAGAAAAAGATGGTGGAATCGTCAACCAGGGACTCTTCAGCAACTTTGAGGCCATGTTGGGCTCACTAGAAAGGAATGCCATTACCGGGAATAACACTCTTGTAAAGTAATTCCTTGTTATCGACCATATTGTTGAGTCTATAACTATAGAGTCGTCAGGAACTTTAAGTAACTATATTGATACCCCACAGGGATGGGTGGGAGTCGGGATGTGAGTCGTGCTCCCCGCCCAGTTTAGTATATGCACACTACTTTGTATAGAATTTCATGATATAAAAGTTATTTGTATATCTATAAACATGTGTGCTTGTGTGTAGATTCAAAGTCTGGATGGGGTTAGGGAATTCAATTGCATTGGAAGATAGGACTCGGATGGGTAGGCAACCTGGCTCAGCCATGACCCTCTAACATGCCTACTAGTCAGTTACATGGTGTTTAAATCCTTATATTTTTGGATTGTGTTTGTGCGTGCATTATTTGTAAGGTAGCTTTTGGTGTTTTTTGAAAAAATAAATAGTGAGTCTATTGCATGTAGAATTGCGTAGAAATCTTTCGCTAAGCAAAAAAAAAAGATTATGATGACCTGGTGGTGCCTTTTGTTAGCAGTACTTGAGATTCGAATATTATTCTGTAATTTTAGATGATCTAGTTGAAATAAACGGAGTTATATACTACCTCCGTATTGCTGGTAACGGATGTTAACAAGTTCTTTTCCTTCCAATTAGTTTTATTCCTCAGTGTGTCCGGACTTGACTACATGGAATAGATCCGCCTTCCTTGAAATCGAGAAACTTTTACCATTTCCCCTTTTTTCACGTCTGTTTTTAACCTCTCTTGTTTTTGTGTTGCCTTTGGATCCAAAGTATAGGTTCTAAAACTTAATGTTTCTTTTATCTTTGTCCTCATTCCCAGATATCATGGTGTTAGTTACGTCAGTGCTCTTCGTTTTGGCAATTTTTGTTGATAGATTTTGTCCTAACACAAATTGTCTAGTTACTTTTCTAGTGATTCCTCGGAAATATTAGAACGATAAGACTGTGCAGAAGGTGCTACCTTAGAAGGACCTGATGCATGCTTAGTGACTAACTTCATATTTCAAGGGTTCGCAATCTTTTTAGACGAATATAACCTCATAAAGTTTTCTTGATTCTCTCTATTTTCTCTTTTGTCAGTGACTTGATATATTGCTCGATCGAGTAAGGTATGTTAGAATCAGAGCCTATTTTGGCTCAACTCGACTCGTCAAACTCAGAAACGTAATGCATCATTGCGTTCGTCTCGTCGAGCTCTTCAAGTTAGAGCCAAAAATCACTCGAATCCGATTCCGGATGAATGAGAAATTCAAGTTTAAAGTTTGGACGAAGATCGGTCAAATTAGGGGCTAAAGCGTCAAACCGGACAAGTCAGAGTGGGGGGCTTTTGAGCGAAGAGAACGTTGTTAGATCTGGACGGTGGGCGTTCCTTGCGCGGGATTGCGCCAGATCTGACGGTTCCGCGATGTCTCTCTCGGGACAACGTTGGGACGAAGTCAAACGCGTTGGGCAGCAAGATCCAACAACATTTCTTTTCTCCGGGTCGGGGCAACAAGATGCATCGGATGGCTGGCGTTCCACCCGTGATTTTTAGAGAAATCTGACGGCCCAAAATCCAGCCGACTCTAATCTGGTTTGAAACTTCACATTTAGTCCTCCCTTCCGAACAATTGTGTCCTAATGACCCCAATAGACACCTATACCCATTCACTTCCTATATAAACAACCCAAAACCATTCCAATTCTCAATCAATTCATTCGCTTCTCTTCTTCTCTCCTCTTCTAACAATTAGAGGTTCTGGTCTGCCTAGAATATCTGATTGGGAAGTAATTCTAGAGGTTCTGGTTTGCCTAGAATATCTAGAAAAAGGAAGAAAGAAGTTTTTAGTACATCAAATTCATTCTCTTCTTCTCTTCTCTTCTAACAATTAGAGGTTCTGGTTTGCCTAGATTATCTGATTGAGAAGTAATTCTAGAGGTTCTCGTTTGCCTAGAATATCTAGAAGAAAAAGGAAGAAAGAAGTTTCGAGAGAATTTTTAAAGCGTCTAGAAGATCATTCGCATAAGTTCAAGAGCTCATAATACTTATGAAGGTTCGTCCGCTTTCAGAATATAGAAGTACCATCTTAAAATTCTGAAAGGAAAGTCGTTGTATCCCGAAGGCATACACCCTAACGTTTGGTACTGTTACGGGGGTGTAAAATGTCTTAAGGAAAGAGAATTTATTCTCGCCTCGACTACATTAACGTTTGTCTAACTCGGTTAATCCGAAAGAAGTAATAACCCTTATTCAAGTAGTATCCCTCATTTGCAGTCGTATTCCCTCGCTTGGCAGCCTTACTACTAGCATGACAGTGATAAATCTTTATTCTCTTACAGTCTATCTCTCTACAAATTAGAGAAAGGAAATCCCTACTTCAACACAGACTCTGGCTTTATTAAGTCCAGACAGAGTTAGAAGTGTACTCAAACCATAACCAGAGGAACAACAATCTTAAGACATTTTATATACAACGATTATTTCTCTAGTTATACGATTTGATTTGGTTTTCTGTGTGTTTCAGAAAAATGGCAAGAACAAGAAAAACACTACGGGTTCTTCAGCCTAATACCACATACGTGGAAAACCCAGAGAAGTTCAAGGGAACTGACTTCGCCCTGAAGCGGAAGCATCCGTCTCAAAGGCTTGTCGAATGCTACAACTGTAGAAAGCGGGGCCACCTAGCCAAAGATTATCGCTCGACATATGGCAATCAAGGGGAAAAGGTTGATAACCAATCTTCATTGGTAAAAGACACCAAAAATCGGAATCATTGTCTTATGACTACTGAATTCGAAAAGATGTTTGATATACTTCATAAGATGAACCTCTGTGCAGTGGCACATGAAGATAACCTGGTTAACACCCAGAAATGATGGGTCGACACTAGGGCAAGTCGTCACATTTGTAGTGACAAAAGCCTATTCTCTTCCTATACGGAGGTAGTCGAAGGAGTGACCTTATTCAAGGAAAACGGCTCGACCACACAAGTCAGAGGAAATGGGGAGATCGTGTTAAAATTCACTTCAGAGATAGAAGTGACTTTGATCGATGTACTCCATACTCCAGACAATCAAAAGAACTTGATTTCGGGTTCCCTTTTAAGTGAGAACGAGTGACTTTTAAGTTTGTTTGTCTGGAGTCTGGAGTATTAAACAAAACTACCATCTAAGAAATGACAATAAGTAACTTTTAAGTTTTTCGAGTGTTATAGCATTAGAAATATTTTTTGAATTGAAGATCTCAATAGTGATATCTTGGAAAGAATTTGAGATTTGACGGAGTAATTTTTTTTTTTAAAGTACCATGCTTTTAGGAAATTAGGAAACTCAATAAATAATTTCTCTAATAGGAGATTGCCTTGATTGTGTAAAATAGACAAGGTTCTAGGACTTGATGGAGTAGGCCTGATAGAAAGAACTGTTTGCATGTATTATATGATTTCTCCATCATGTATAAAGGTAGCAAGATTTCTGTAAAAAAAAAAACATCTTTTTTGTCTACATATTTGAATTGGGGATTATTTTTTTTTTTGTTTCTCCTTAGGGTTTCCGGAAAAAGAAAAATAAGACAACTACTTTTTTTTGATGAAAGAATAAGACAACTACTTGAAAGTCAAAATTCCCTCTATCCCTATTTTGAGGTGGGTAGCAAACCAACTTGATCGAACTCCCCCTAATATTTGACCTCCTATTTCATTATTTTATCCTTCCATTTCCATAATTACACACAAATTCTCATTAAACCAACTAAAACAGAGAAAATTTTCCCACCATTTTCCTCATAAATCTCTTCTCTCCCTCTCTCTCTCTCTTTCAATTTCAGTCTCTCTCTCTCCCCTTCCTTATCAGCCTCTCTCCAGACAAGGGTAAGATTAATGCTTCTGTTTAATTGTTATCCATTTATGTTATTAGGCATGGAATAAGTATAATTTAGGCTTCTAATTTATTTTTTGACTTAATCTTATTGTGTCAATTGATTAATACTTGAACTGGGTTATGGGTATTTCCTTGGTTTATTTATTGGTATTCTCTGTTTGGGGTTTTTCTTGTTCTTGTACTTTTTATTATGTGATAATCGGACAGATGAATTGAAATAGTCTGACATAATAATTTGACTTGTTTCAGTCGAAAATCTTCCACCATAATCTCTGACCTACATCCACAAAGAAACCAATAATGGATTTATTAATAGTCGCCACAAGTGTGGGTTTGATTCGTTACATTGGTCAGCATAACTGGATGAATAAAACCCAATCTTCTAAATTTTCAAATATCTTAATATCTCCAACTTTTGTTGATCGTCATATCTTCGCCTTCTCGATCTGACATGTTATTCACGTATCTCTTTACTAAGCCATTATCGTGGATTCCTATAGATTTTAACAAATTTGTCTACATAACTATTTGCCTCTTCATTCACATATATAAAAAACCAAAAGAAGCTCTAAAGCTTTGAGCTTGCTGTATGACTCTACGATTGGTCCAATGAGCATTTAGTGTCCTCCTTACAGCCTATCTACAATTTTTTCGAATCTCTCTCCAAAACCCTTCAAATAGTTCAAAGAATTGGCATAAAGAAGTGCATGATGCATGGCTCGCCTTCGTCTACTGTCGTGCACCTGAGAAAGACGGATGGAGTTCCCCGCAACACAATGCCCTGTTTCATCATGAATTCGTGTTCCAGTTGTCGCCATCTTAGTAATTGAATTAAATGATATATCAAAGTTGCATTTAGTTCAGGATCCAAGATGTGTTTCTTGATCTATAAACTCTAACTGTCTGTATAATTGAAAGAAGTTAGGCAATCAGTTCTAGCTATTGTTGCATCCATTTGTGGTGTTTTGATACTCCACGGGGAGGGCTGGAAGTCGAGACGTGATTCGTACTCCCCCCAGTTTAGTATATGCACACTATTGTGTATGCATATATAAGTTATTTGTATAATTATAGAAATGTGTGTGTCAGTTTAGTATATGCACACTATTGTGTATGCATATATAAGTTATTTGTATAATTATAGAAATGTGTGTGTGTGTGTGTGTGTGTGTGTGTGTGTGTGTGTGTGTGTGTGTGTGTGTGTGTGTGTGTGTGTGTGTGTGTGTGTGTGTGTGTGTGTGTTGATTCAAAATGTAGGTAATGGATGGGGTTAGGGAACTCAGTTATGATTGGATGATGGGACTTGGATGGGCAGGTAACCTGGCTCGGCCCTGTCCCTTTTACATCCCTACTAGTCAGTTACCTGGTCTTTAAATCCTTATATTTTTGGATTAAGTTTGTGCATGCATTATTCATATAGTAGCTTTTGGTGCTCTTTGTGAAAAATTAGTAGTAACTCTATTGCATGTAGAATTGCGTAGAACTCTTTTCGCAAAGCAAAAAAGAAAAAATTATGATGCTCAGATGATGCCTTTTGTAAGCAGTAGTTGAGATTCGAATAGTATTCTGTAATTTTAAATGATCCAGTTGAAATAAACGGAGGACTTAAATACTACTTCCGTAATTGATGGTGACGGATGTTAACAAGTTCTTTTCCTTCCAATTAGTGTTATTCCCCAGTGTGTCCGGACTTGAGTACATGGAATAGATCATTCTTCCTTGAAATCGAGACTTTTACCATTTCCCCTTTTTTCATGTCCGTTGTTAACATCTCTTGTTTTTGTGTTGGCTTTTGGATCCAAAGTATAGGTTCTAAAACTTAATGTTCCTTTTATCTTTCTCCTCATTCCCATATATCATGGTGTTAATCTTCGTTTTGGCATTTTTTGTTGATAGATTTTCTCCTAACACAAATTGTCTAGTTATTTTTCTAGTGATTACTCGGAAATATTAGAACAATAAGGTGCTACTTTAGAAGGACCTGATGCATGGTTAGTGACTAAGTTGATATTACAAGGGTTTGCAATCTTTCTAGACGAATATAACCTCATAAATTTTTGCTCATTCTCTATTTTCTCTTTTGTCAGTGACTTGATATATTGCTCGACCGAGTAAGGTGGGAGAAAGTGTGGTACTCGGTGAGATATCAAATATCTTTTCTCACTCAAAAAAGAGAGAGAAGGGGTAGAGAAGCGGGTGGGATTATCATATGGCTCCCCTTAGAAGGGCTTGCACATCTAGTTCCGGACAAGTTTTTGGCTTGATAGCGAGGCCCTTCTTCAGTTATTGGACAAATCATGGAGAATCTGTCAGGTCCGTCACTTCATCAACTACCACCAGCTCTTCCTCCCTAACACATGGAATACATGTCTTTCACTGCCCTGTACAGACTCTCACTCTCTATCTCAGTGTCCTGATTCAAGATTGTCCTTATACGACATTGGGGATTAATTTGGAGGTGGAGTTTGGGTGTTTGTGTAGGATGCAGTTGGGATTGTTGCAAAGCTCTCTGAATGCATCGCGTCTAGAGGAGGAAACATACATTGTGTAGACGTCTTTGTGCCCGAGAAGAAGAATTTCTTTTATGCTAGAAGGTCAGGTTCCCAAATTTTAATAGTTTCTTTTTCTGTCATTCTATTGCTAGTTTGTAATCCCTCCAATTGCATAACACATAATCTATTCGACATGATCAGTAGTATGTGTATTAGTTATTTGTTACCGGTATGAGGTGGAAAAGGCTAATACTGGTTTACTAAGCTTTTCTTTTTTACTTACAATGTTTGGTATCAAACCATCTATTGTTACATTATACATGAAAGTCCTAAGACAATTTCTTGCGAGTTCACACAATATGTTCATAATACCTAAAACATCCCGCGTTTATATATATTGGATCAAAAATCACTATTAAATTATTGACTCCTGTTACCTATTTGGATCATAGAAGTTGTTTGTGTGTTTGCATTAGTCGACAACTTACACCAAAGTCAGAGTTAACTATCACGCTTGAAGTGTGTCTCGATATCATAGACTGCCCAATTGGATTTTGAATTAAATTAGAAAACTTGACTCACTTGACCATAAGCCGAAAAATTCTAGAGGGTACTAAAATTTTATATTGTTGGCAGTGAATTTGTGTTCAACCCTGTAAGATGGCCAAGAGTGGAGATGGATGAGGACTTCCGGAAACTATCAAAGTTATTTAATGCAGTGAAATCTGTTGTCCGGGCACCTGATTTGGATCCGAAATATAAGATTGCAATTCTAGCGTCGAAACAGGTCAAAGTATTCCCATTTAAAAGTGTTAGCATCAAAATCAACACACTTGTCACTTCGATTGATTTTTACTCAATAGTGAAACTTTTCTAGGCTATTGCAGGACCATTGTTTGGTAGACTTGTTACACACATGGCAGGATGGAAGACTTCCTGTTGATATAACTTGTGTAATTAGGTGGGACTTGAGGAATTTTTCGTTTTTGAGAGTTTCATTGGTTTCTACCTTTCTAACGTTTCTTGATCTTATGGCTTCTTTCAGTAATCATGAGAGAGGACCAAATACTCATGTAAATCGGCTTCTTCAAAGGCATAGCATTCCATACCATTATTTACATACGAGCGAAGGGGATAAAAGAGAAGGACAGATACTGGATTTGGTTCAAAATACTGATTTTCTTGTCCTTGCTAGATATATGCAGGTACCCATTTTCTCAGAATATCTTGTATTTGTAGTTTGTGAGTTGCTCACAATTACTTCATCATGATAAAACCTAAATTTTAAATCCTACAAAAACTCATTTACTTCTTAAAAAAACAAATGATTTGAAGGACCAGTATAACATCATGGTTTTAAACCCGTTTTCTCCCGAGCCACGGCCTCCATTGACTGGGCTGAACGTGATGATATTGGACGTACGGGCGTTTCCACCCCTAGTCACGTTAAGGATCAGATGATAAGCACATTATAAGGTTTCTTCCACTGAATAAAATCATCTGTCCCATGTGTGAAATCTATATGATAGTATTACTTCTGCAGATATTGTCAGGGAAGTTCTTGGAGAACTATGGGAAAGATATAATAAACATTCACCATGGCCTATTGCCATCATTCAAAGGTGGAAATCCTTCTAAACAGGTACAGTTTTTTTTACCTATTTTTCATGGGTATATTGCACTTTTTAGCCGTACAGGTTTCATTAACCATAGTTGATTAATCGAACAAAACCATCTACAAAATTTGCAGGCATTTGATGCCGGTGTTAAGCTGATTGGGGCTACTAGTCATTTCGTAATCGAAGAACTTGATTCTGGGGCAATTATTGAGCAGATGGTAATATTTCCATGCCTTGTTCAAGTTTCAGTACTAGTTTTGAAACATGATGTAATATTAGGCTTTAACTTCTTGAAAATCGGTTTTACAAGAATAGGCTTGCCCGACGCTTTTATACTTAGCAAAGTCTTAGGCCCAAGTCGTGTTGGATGATGCTAATACTTCCCCTCCATGCCAGGGCTGGAGTCACTTGGCACTCTCCATCCATGCAGGGGGCTAAGATTGCTTACTCCCGACCCATCCCTGAGACACTAGCTCATGTACTTCGCTAACTTTGATGCCCAAAGACGTGGAACAATGTCACAATGCTAATACTGCATTCTTTGATCCTTTAAAGTAATCTTAGGGTGCCCGGTATAGAACTTGTGGGGTTTAAAGAACCAAGCTAAAGCCACATTTGTGTATATAAAGAAATCAAAATGTGTTTTTGATTTTTTCAATCGACATGCAGGTTGAGAGGGTGTCGCATCGAGATACTCTACAGAGTTTTGTGCAGAAATCAGAAAACCTCGAGAAGCAATGTCTGTTGAAGGCAATAAAATCATATTGCGAGCTTCGTGTGTTACCTTACGAGGAAACAAAGACAGTTGTATTTTGATGATATCTAATCTTCCCTTTTTTTTTTGAAGAATTGATGATATCTAATCTACCAGCAAAGATTTAGTGTGGAATAAAAAAAAATTCATGTTGATTTGTATTTAATCATTTCTTAATGCTTCTCCGACCTAATAACTCCGAATTTTACTCCACTGTGAAGAGAGAAAAATGTAGAAACTCTTGATGTTGAGAAACCTGCATAAATGACATCACGACTTCGAGGTAATTTGTCGGTTGAGTAACATTTTAACTGCACTTTATAAGATCCATACAGACTAAGCGTAAAATTTAAGGCAGTAAGCTTGAGATCGAGATCTGAAGCATTACAGATATATAGTATGTTTTTATGTACTAGAATGGAAACCCCCAACAAAGATTGAAATAATCATGCAAAAACAAAGATTGAAATGTCTGCAAGAAACCACCAACAAAAAACACAAACCCACAAAATATATGTACTCGAAATCCTGGAACAACCAGATCCAATTAATATCAATAGTTATTAGGTATGAAAACGATACTCAAACTTTCAGTTTCTGCATTGTCTTTCAGTGCAGAAACAGGCCATAGCTAAAACTGGCCGATAACTTAAAAACAGTGATATCAGTTTAAGGAACCCTAAGCTTTTACAAAACTCTAACATTTTGGGGAAGGTAAATACTAAGGACCGAGATTCCAGGGTGATACTTGCAGAAACGAAACAAAAATGCCGAGCTTCTGTGACAGGCTTCAGCAATATACTTCTCTCACATAACAACCCTAACGAAGTAACGAGTAGCCAGCCAAAGTGTCCTTATGAGAATATTTCAGAATCAATCTGCTCAAGATTAGGAAATATTTGTCGCACAAAAGAAGAGTAGCCTGGAATATTTGCCTGCAAAAGTAAAATCATATAACAGCAATTTAGTAATGCAGAAATATATCAAGAGCACAGAGTTATGCCTCAGTGTGAACAGTTGAGATGGTATTGGTAGTCTTTTACTTTTACTAATAATGGCAGTCCAAGTTATGATCTGGTTTTCTATTTCCGATTGCAAACTTATCAACCAATTGGGCGATTTGTATCAATCCACATGATTCCGGCAAAAACTAATGTGAATATTCATAGCCATTTTTAAGAGTTAAAACTACAATGCCACACTCATATGGGCTAACTGTGAACCCGTTCACATGATAGTGTCTAACTAAACACCACAATGTGTGAATATTCACAGAAGAATTTATCAGATATCAAGCAGAGTACAAGTTGAAAAATGCAATCTTCAGAGAGGCTACAAGAATCATACACATGGGTTGTGTTCAAGGTAGATTGTTGTTAACTTCTCCTTCGAACCAGCAACAGCCAGCTCAAGACCTTCCAGTGATGGTATTTGGTTGTCATTAAGCCACAGATCTTCCAATCTGCACAACAAATCTCGAATAAGTATGAAGTCAAAAAAAAGAACTATGATCATTAGGCCATTATGTCTTGGAGAAGAATTTGTACTTGGTTAAGTTTTCAATGTCATTCACAGTTGTCAGTTTATTGTTGGAAACATCCAAGACCCGAAGATTGACTAATGTAGATAAACCTTCCATCTTCGAAATGCCATTATGACTCAAATATAGTTCTTCTAGAGCAACACATTCCTGAAAATGAGAAACATGATTGTCTTCTCAGGTCCATTTGAGCGTGTACTTTTTTTTCAGTCAAGAACAATGTTCAGTGGTAGCATACCTGAAATCCTGTCATAGACGTTAAGCGATTACTCTGTAAGCTGATCTTCTTGATACATTTCAGGCCACAGAGGTTTACCGTCCGGATACGATTCTGTCCGAGCCATAATTCTTGTAAATTTGTTAGTGTTTCAATATTCTCCAGAACCTGAAACAGCCATTGATGTACATTAGGTTAAGTGGGCAAAAAAAATTGATGCATAAGATGTAAATTCAAATTCTTCAATACTGCCTGGTTCATTATGGTATTACTGCAAAAACCAATTCACACAGTATATAATCAAATAGCTCTTAATTAATTATTAACATATGTAAGAGAGCAAACTTGTAACTAGTATATCGAATAAAAATCCTTCGATTTGTCTGTCTTACAGTTCTCGAATTCATATTGAATCCATTTAAAGGAGAATCCTGTGATTTCTTACTGAATTATATGTTGAATTGTGTGATTCAAGTTGAGTCCCGTGCAACAATTTTTTTTTGAAAACTTGATTTAGTTATTCTCTTTTTCTGAAAAATGTGGTCTCCACATGTGGCTATTCAAGGTAAGCTACCCTTATATTCTTGTTAAAGCTGAATTTTGTTTTCTCCATCAATATGTCTCTCTAAAACGCGGTGATTTCTCATTATTCAATTTTACTCTCTCTGCCCAACAAGTCGTGATTTTCTCACCAACACACAACAAGAGAGAACATAGCACGTTCTACACTGGTTATCTATAATTGTTCATTATTACTCCGGATACTAATTTAGCTAGGTATCTAGACAAATAGACCGAAGATTCTTTTGATACAAAATATCATCTTAATGAATAATATGAAGGGTTAGGCAATGGAAATGGACTACATACATCAAATTAGATGAATGAAGTTGTATGTACTTTGACATATTATATATTATTATGTGTAACTGCCATTATAATGTTTTTTCATAACTGCATAGTGTTTCTTAAAGTGAAAAACTATTTATATTGCAATTAACAATTTCACAACATTGACCCGCGTAACTGTTGAAACTAACTTCAAGAATTTCAGGCAGGGAGGCACAATTAGGTCATGGTAGAGTTATAGAAAAGCTAAAGTTCAGACAAAAAGTAAATAGCGAACCCGTAATCTGTTGGAACCGAGCTCAAGAATTTGTAGACCGTGTAGATGGTCAAGCTCCTCCATCTTCGTCACTTCATTCTTAGACACATAGAGCTCTTTCAGTGTGTCTGATACATTTGACAAACCTTTTAAGGAAGATATTTCATTGAAAGATACATCAAATAGCACAAGACTTTTGAAAATGCTGACATCAGGTATTTTCATTAGCTTATTATCCCTGAACACTAATTCCTGCAAAAACAAATAAAATATCACATGAGTTTTGGTAAGATTGAGCTCTTAGAGAAGAGAACCACTCACTTTACAGTTTACACACCCATGATACTAGTACAATTATTCGTTGGTTTTATGCAACTTGCTTTTTGCGTGCTCAAAGGTATGACACTGGACTAGAAAATGAAAAATCTATTTAAAAAATTTATATACTAAAATTGATAAATTTCGGTTATATGGTCATATTTGTGATCCACTTGCACAATAACAATCCTTTCCATTAACCCTTCCTCTAGTTTTTCTTCTTCTTTGTAGTACTTTAAATAAAGAAGAAAGGAGAAGCTGAAAAAAAACAACATTACTATCCCACAATTGATTTCTCCTCTACATAAAGAAAGATACTCCAAAACCATGAAAGAGTGTACAACGAAGGAACCATGCTGTAGAAAAGTTCCAAGCGTGAGGGTGGAGTTTGCTCTCACAAGGCGAGGTGGCGCCTCGTACGGCTTGATGTGTTAAAGGTGTAAACTATTTTTCTGTAAGGAAAATGATATCTATTATGTAAAATCATAACATAGTTTTTCTACTTTACTCCATAATATAAAGTCCTAAGTGTTAAATAAACAAAAATACTAATATATTTGTGTTGCCCCAATAATAACAAGTGACTTCAGATGCGCACGGTTTTATTCTCGAGTTCACATACGTAATGTCTTGAGGCATCAGGTGACCGCCTCGCCTCGAGGAATACGCGTTGAAAGTTTATTAAAACATTGGATGGATTTTTTTGTTTGTCCTATGGAGGTTCCCTCCACATAGGTAACTCTGCCAATTATAAATTTCAGAATAAAGGATGAAGTTGATAAACTCGCACAGGTCCCAATAACAGTGCTAAGCTCATAGGTAAACCTCGTACTTATCCTTGATTCTGGTCATTTCCTTCCCATTGTGCACTGTCTTTCAGAGAGCTTTTACGTAAAAATAATGTAATAAAGAGATGCTAGAGTGGTCTTAGTCTGGATCAAAGTATATTTAGCATACAGTTACAACATTGCTTTGAATTTTGAGAAGCTACCAATTGAAAGTTCTCTATTTTTTTCTTTCTTATTTCTATAAATATATGCATTTTTTTACTAAAAATAATAGAGGATATCACTCATTCACTCTGCCATATTATAAACTGACACTCGATATCTGTGACTGGATCTCGCCATACGTATGACCAAGTATATCAGCTACACCTACTAGATGTTAGGGGCCGAGGATATCTGGACTCTGCACAAAACCGAAGCACTACCACCTTAAAGGAGAGGCCATGTGCGATATGAGAAACTCTATTCCTCCCCCAATTTGCTCCCTTCCCCAGCACTCCGGCTGATGTGGCGACGCCTAAAAACACGTGGAGCAAATGGAGAGAAAATATGCTCAAGTTAGGTGTCGCCACATCAGCAGGAGGGCTGAGGAAGGGAACAAATGGAGGGAGGAATAGAATTTTTTATGAGATAATTAACTTAAATTCAGGTGAAGCACCAGGCTGTAGACCACATGGAGATCAGCAAACCTATCTTTATACAATATCAAATTAACCATGTGACATCACCATACATTAATAATATATGGGTTATCCACTACTGCCCAATATGATATATTGATATACCAAAAGATAATCAGAATGATGCAGAATGTTCTTCTTACTTTTTTCCCATAGATTGTTTATCGCCCCTAACCAAGGCCAATATGACGAGATAAACGAGATGTAGCTCAAGAAGAAAGATCTCAGTCTAATTGGTCTAATCCTTCTAAGAACTCAATTTTTGGTGTTCAAGTTTTACAAGTAGACTGTGTGACTTCATTTTAGGTCACCACCCAATGAAAGTTGTGCTAAATATAGATGGTTAAGCTCTCACATTAGGAGTATATCGTGATCGAATAACTAGGCATTTAGGTTAATTACAATTGGGCATAACAGCATTACTATAGTAACCCAAAATTCATTGTGTCACAATTTAAACTTTCACCCAATTTGCTCCAGAAATTGGCCATACAAAAATCAACAAAACCAGATTAACATAAACAACGCAAAAAAACAGATCAATTCAGAAGCATTTTAACATGATACAAAGTTGATAAGAGTGATCGATTACCTGAATCCCAGAAATTTCATTCCAGGTAGAAATTGGCTCAACAGATGCATCATCTAATAAGTTTTGACGAAAAGATATCTTTTTGAGCTGAGAAAGATGAGAAATCCTAGGGTCTAAATTCGACAAACGATTAGCAGTTAAATCCAACTCGATTAAAGTAGAAGGAAGGTCGATTGTTTCCAAATCATGAAGCTGACAACTAGTTAGGTCAAGAATCGAGTTTGAAGAGTCCTCTTCAATCAATACTTCTTGAAGAGTTTCATGATTCGTTTCTGGAATTCCTTCTGACCCATCAACCTCCATTAGAAACAAAGAAAAGAAACCTAGAAATCCAAAAACGAAAAGCAGAAGTGTCTAGAAGCCCTCTGCTAGTAACAATGTTATAGCTTATAGCAGAGAAAAGAAATGGTGTCCCGGTATTTTTCTACCCTAATTGCTAGATTGGGCGGATTTAGGCATGTAGACATCTTTTGAAACTTTTTCGTCCCACAACTTTTTCAAAGATGCCATATTGGGGACTTTCGTAGACATTTTGTGAATGTGTGATTGAATCACAAACATTTTAAAGTAGAAATTTTTATTTAAAAGCCCATTTTTTGGACTTTAATAGAGAATTAGGCCCACCATAACTTAAAAAAAAGAAATAAAACCCACTTTTTGTCAAATAATTGAAATCAAGCCCAAATACACATCCCTACGGACATTTTCCCATCTCCAGACATGTACTTTTATTCTTATTACCCACTCTACCCTTATATATATAACCCTTTCCCTTCTCTTTCTTTTCCTCAGCCAGTTCATTTCTTTTTCTCTCTCTACACTAACCGGACAAGGAGTCCAAACTTTCAACCAAAAAATATTGGTTGCTACTAATTCAAAGTATGTCATCATCTTCTTTAAATTCTTTCTTTTTCTTCCACTTCTTTTTTTGTTTTGATGGATGTTGAAAGAAGTTTCAAATTTGTCTTAATGGTGATTTAGATAAATAAATTTTATGAGGTTTTAGAGAGATTTGACTTTAAAGAGATCTGGTTTTAGAGAGATCTTTGTTTAACAATTTATGAGGTTTTAGAGAGATTGATTTTTTTAAACTTGTGAAATTTTAGAGAGATAAACATTTAAATTTTGGATCTAGTTATTTGAAGCTCCATTAATGAGATTGTTCTTGGTGTTTATTTATTTTATTTCTTTTTATCATCACTTCCTCATTTGTAATTGACAAACCTGGTTTATTTAGAACATATACATATTTTGATCTCTCCTTATTGTTTCTCTCTCATGTGTTTCTGTTTTCTACGTTTTCATCCAAAACAGGAACATAAACCAATATTTTGAAAGGATAATTTTACGTGCTTGCAGCGGAAATCATTATTTTCGAACACAAGTAGTTATGTTTTGAGCACACATGTAAATGTTCAACGAAGTTTCGTTTTTCAATCTTACTTAGCTTCTTTTTCATTTTTTTCCTTTCTACTTGACAAACCTAGGAACTTTAGAACATTTTACTGTAACATTTTGTGAACATTGCTAAATATTTTTCTCTTTTGTTATCGTTATATGCATAATCATCTACAAATTAGACATTTTCATCGAATCATAAGCATAACATTACGTTATCACAGCATAGATTTTATTGTTGTAAACATTGCTACTTGTGTCTCTCTCCTATGCTTCTGTTTAGTACCTAATTATCTACAAACTAGACATTTTCATCCACTCAGAAGCATAAAACTGGGTTCTCACTGCAAAGATTTCGGTGTTGTGAATCATCAATCTAATCTGTCAACATTAGTGGTTTTGATTTTTGCAAAATTCATATTGTTTCTCTCTGTTAATGAATAATATCCACATACTAAACGATGTGCCTTGCATAAAATGAAATGTTCCAAACTTAATACTTGTGTTCACAATATAAACGTTACTTGTGGAGGCATCCCTATTATTGTCGTATCTATTACTTGAAACGTTACATATTATAATCTGTTTAAGGAATCATAAACCGTGTTGACAACAATGTTTGATATGTTAATTGAATGTTATCCCTTCTTTGTGCAATTGCAGACTCATTAGTTATGGAGGATAGGTCGTGGGTGCCACCGATCAACTTATCACAACAGTGCTTCGTGTCGAGCTAAACTTTAGTTGAACATATTTATTTTTTGTTGTAAATTTTTTTGTTTGGTCTTGACAATACATTTTGTTTTCAAACATATTATGTTTTGTAACTGACAAAACGCTTTTGGTTATAACACTACTATTTATGTTGTTTGCTCATCTATTTTTTGTCATCAAGACTCTCAAATTAGGGCTAACACACTAAATTAAATGGTTCGAGCAAATAAGTTTAGGTTTTTGTCACTATAGTAGTTGTCTAGAACATTAAATAAGATGTTATGCGTAAATATGTGTAGAAGTTGTACATAACATTCCACAAATTTATATTTCATCTGAAAGTTATTTTCAAAATACATGTTCAATCATATACAACCCATATTGAATCAATTTCGACAAATATTTAATTGTTCTAAGCAAATTATAAATTATTCTCTTGTGTCAGTTCGTGGTTAACCAAATAAACCCTTTCTCAGAACAATTTCATATTTGCTGAAAAAATCATCCAACATCTTTTTACATTGTGCATACAACAATGTAATCTTAACAAAATAACTATAACATAATTACTTTTGTTCACGAAAAAATCACAACTTCCACAAACTACCTAGCCAAACTCCATTGAATCACATTATCTTCCAGGACCTCAATCTCCTTATCATGGGACTTTCTTTTGCCCTTGTTCACAGCAGAAGTACCTTGACGCAGAACATCTAACAATATGTCAGAACCACAATTATATTTTTCCTCGACAGTGTAATAGTTTTAAAAAACAAATATTATATACTGAAAGCAAAGCGAAATATGCAACCCAAAATTGACTTTTGTCAGAAAACATGTAAAATTTTAAACAAATAAAAAAAATATTCAGAATAAATAAAAATGACAGCGTACATTTTTAAATATGCAAACGAAATATGATATGTGTTGAAAAAAATTATTCCACCAAACAACTCATCATGCAAGGATGTAACATTATTTTAAATGTTTTCAACAAAAATAAATTTATTCAGACCAATCATAAATATGCAAACAATTAAGACTCAGTGTTGTGAAAAATTAACAATCTTAAGTCAACCATTTCATTCTGAAACATATGAAAATGTTCACAATCCATCGAAATTTTACGACAACCATTCAAAATATGCAAACATACTTTTATCAGTGCTTAAAATTGCTTTCCACTTTAAACTCATCATGCAAAACTAGACTACAACATGTTATAAAATGTTCAAAATAGTTCATAATCTAGTGAAAACAACAAAAGGTATGCAACCTAATAAACATAGATGCTGTGAAAAGTTTCTATAATTATGAAATACTATTTTTTTTACAAATGTTCAAAACAAATATAAAAGAACTAATTACTAAGACATTTTTACAAATGTTGAAAACCAATCATGAAATACTAAAATATATTTTACAATTTTTTACAAATACTACTTACTGAAAAATTAACAACCATAAGTTCAACCATTAATTTAATTCTAGAACATATCGAAAAATGTTCGCAACACATCGAAACATACTATAATCGAACATATCAAGCATATCTAGAACATATCGAAAAATGTCCAATATAACTATGGACAATCAAAGGCTCAATAAGAAAACAAGCATATAAACATCGAAATTGAAGATCAGGACATGTTTATATCCATCTCCAGCTTTCAAACATTCAAGAAACAAATATCTCAAATTAGAAACCAAATATGTGTAAAGTATCAAACATATCATCAAAACCAAGGTTTCCCCCCAACAAAACACTAAATTTCTTTAACAAATTCACCTTTAAACGAAAAACCCTAATTGGTATCATTTTACCTAAATTTCTCAAGAGCCACCACGTTTAGTGTTTTTCCGGTGATAATTTTCTTTGAACCAAAACTCCTTTAAAGATGTTGTTTTACCTTTAGATTTTGTTTTAACACCCTTAACTGAAGCTATAAAATATTTGGAGATGGAGATGAAAAGTTGAGAAATCTAGAGAGAGAAGTTGAAGATGATGTAGAGAGAAGAAGAGATGGTTTCCAGGTAAGAAAGAAAGTGAATGAAGAAAGAGAAAGTTTTGGGTTATTTAACACCATGTCTGACTTGAGGGGAGTGGACCGGTTTGGACGGTAATCTTAACTGGGATAGGTTGGACTGTTTTTGTTTAAGGAGGGTTATTAGTGTATTTTCTCAAAGTGGGTTTTTTTTCAATTAATTTTTAAGATTGGGCCCATTTTCCTATTTCCAACCCAATTTTGGGCTTTATAATTACCGGCCCTTTTAAAGTATGTGAATATCTGGAGTATTTAGTTATAGATATTTTAAAGTCTGTAAATATTTCAGACATTCAATCACGAATATTTTAAAATTTTCGAATGCTAGTGGCATTCGTAAATCCATAAACTTTGGTGGGTCTGGATTTTTATTGACAGTTTAGTAGATTTTAGAGTAAAAAGGAAGTCAAATTTATCTACTAAAAAATAAGTGATTTTCATGGATATTTTGATTCTAGTTTAGTAACAAAAATAATGAAAAATAATAGTCCCAATAATCTATATAACAAGGGAGGAGGGTACCTTTCCCCCTCCTCCGAATGACTAGAATTCTCTCTTAAGTGTTTATCTTCAATGGTGGAGATTTAGTTTTAAATAATTGGATGGCTCAGGTTACTTTTAGAATCGATCCAAGGGTTTTAATAAGGGAAACAAAAAAAACATCTTTTTCAAAGATGCCATATTTTTGTAAGTAACCTTCCCAAAGAGCCATTTCCTCTCGGTCCCACTCATTTCCCATCTTTCCCATTAAGCTTCACTGACTCTCCCTCTCATCCCCCATATTTTGGAAAAACCTCCCTCTCTCTCATTTCTTCTCACCGTCTCTCATCGTCGTCAACATCTCATCACAGGTATATATCTCTCTCTCACTCAATCATTTTAGGGTTTTAGATTGTCTGAGTTTAAGGTTTTTATTTAGGTTTTGATTGAGTTTGAGTTTAGGTTTTGACGTCTCTTTCTCTTCTTCTCAGCAGATTTTGATTTAGCTTTTGTTAAAGTTAATAACAATATGAATGTGCAGATTCATTTAAGGAAATAAATGACGAGAAATGTCAATGTACTAGAGGTCATTAATGAGGAGAAAGCTACACATACATTTCACTGTGGAGTTTACCGACCCCTTGACTCCGAAGCAGCGAAAGGCACCAGAGACTGTTCGTGCTAGGGCAGTAACTTAAATGTCAGACATGGAGTTGAACGAATGGAAGGAAACAACAACGAATGATGTGAACATCAAGGAATAGATGATCATTTTGTATTAAGTTCAAGCTCAATAGGCATATGAAGCGGATGGAGATATGCATGTTCGTGCCAATAGGGTCCAATGTGCTAGTAGGAAGCTTAATGAATTGATTTCGACATTTTCTTTTTGTCGATTGTTTACTTTAATTGATTTCAAATATTTAGCTTATGGTTGTCTCCATAAATGTCTAATATTGTAAGTTTATTTCTTTAATGCATTCAAAAGAACTGTCTGTGCCCCACGGACACGGATTACACCCTCGTGCTTTTTTTTTTATAAATGCATTGTTTCTTTGATTCAGTTTCATTTTTTATTTTGATTGGTAAACCTGAATCTCTCTTTCTCACTCTCACTTTCTCGCAATCAACCTATTTCTATTTTCTTCAATTCCTTTCTCGCTTCTTCTAGCTGTGAAGCGAAAGGTTTCTTTGATTAAGTTCTTTAACTTTATAGCTCTTCTAGTCCATATCTTTATCTTCATTCTAACATTACTATTTCTTCATTCAGAAACTGTTACATAGAAAATTCATTTTTCATTTTTTTTCTGCTTTTCTTTTTTTCTGTTAACTTTTGCTTTCCTAATGGTGCATTATACTTACTTTTACATATTATCTCTCTTAGCTCAATGTTTATAACATCATGAAACACCCCCCCCCCCCCCCCCCCACTCCACGCTAAAACTTGCAAAGTTGATGTCTACATTGAGGTGGACATCATTGAATTGTTGTTATCCATTGTTTGTTGATCTTGCTTAATATTTGTTTTTGTTGTTCATCTTGCTCATTAGACCAAGCTTACTGAATCTTGTGTTTTCTTTCGTAGGGTTTTCTAGATTTGAGATTACGTTTTGTTCAGGCAAACCTTAAGCTTATATTTTGTTCAAACAAATCCTAACCTTGGAGTTTGTTCAACTTCAAACAAACCCCTTACGCACTTGATAGAGTTGTTTGTGCGTATAAGAGTTCCAGTCCTTCTAATCATCTATCTACAAGTAAGAATGTATGTTGAAACAAAATAATCAGAACTATTTGTTTTTCCTCTGAATCAGGCATGAAATCTGACTCGAGTTTTGAATTAACTTGAGTTAGATTTCATAATATTAGTTCTTTTTTGCTTCGTCGGAATGATTGATTTTAGGTTAATTTCAAAAGAATCAAATTTCGACAATGAGAAGGAAAAAATATCATCTTACAATTATGATCTATATTCAACTTTTAACAATGGATGTCAATCAACTTTGATATTATCTTGCAGATCGAACAATCACAAGTGGGATTGTACTTATCGATATTTGATTTTGTATTCCTCCTTGGATGAATCAAAAACAGATTTTAGGGTTTGTGAATAAACGTTGAAGAAAAACGTTAAAGGTACTCCATGTTAATCTTACGCTTTTGGCACTCTCCTTGTCTGGAATAGGTTGAAGGTACTCTCTCTCCTTGTCTTTTTTTTTCTGTTTTTCTCTCAAAACTTAATTTGTTATGAATGTTTTTGTAATGATATTTGTGTGGGATAGAGTGAAAGATAGAGAGAAATTCTATGATAGATGTAAATGAAAATGGACAAAAGTATAGTAATTTCTTCCTTTATTAATTACCGTCTCAGATAGCTCTTGTTCTTCGTAAGTTACTCATAAAAGGAAATAAAGAAGTTATAGATATAGTTGAAAGTGCACGGGTGTACAAGCCTACCATGAAGACACCTCATGCAAACACCATGCGAAGACTTAATACTTAAGAAACTATTAAGAACCCATTCATCAAGATTATTACCTTGACACCTCACACATGCAGTGAAAGTTCTTTTTCTCTTTAGGGTTATTTCCCAAATGGCCCCCAACTTTGTAACCAGCTTCCTGCCTGGCCCCTACTGTAGCAAATATTCCCGTATGGCCCCCTTTTTCGTTATCTTTAACTGTCCGTTACTCTCTCTCCTCCATCTCATTTTCTCTCTCTGCCAAGTCACCTATCACGCCACATCATCATCATCTTCTACGGCAGGGGTCGCCGGCCGGCCAAATTTCCGGCTGGCGAACTTCAAATATTAAAAAAAAAAAAATTATTTTCTCTCTCCTCTCTCTCTTTAGAAATTTTTTTCCTCACCCTCTCTGATGGGCCTAAAGTTTCCTAAATAGGTCTACATCCGCAAGTGCATGGGTGTCAAGTTGTAATATTTCCGGAAATACCGGTTCGTTCCTCAGAGACTAGTTAAACTTATTCTAAAACTAGGAAGTAATAAGATTTTTCAAGTGTTTTGATTTTTGGTTTTAAAATGAATAAAATATCAAAATAAAATAACGAAAATGAAAATAAATACAAATGATACATGGAACTCGAATGGGATAGATCCTAGAGTTTCTGAATTCACCACATAAAATCATTTTTAATAATAAATATTTAGTCAAATTAAATCACTTTCTTTTTATAACTCAGAATTTCGGATAATGAATTATCCTAATTCCGGGAAATGTTTTTGTTAAAACTCAATTACAATTTTGAATATGGTTTCATCATTAACCCTAGATTAGAGGATTAGATAATCATAATACGAGATTAAAGTACATATAAAAATAAAAGAGAAATAGGGAGAAAACTAAACTTTCACTGGAAAGGATTTCCTGTCTGCAGCCAAACGCACCCCGGATAATTGGTCGGTCAGCGACCTTCGCCGGAGAAGACGGTGAGGTGGCGAAAAGATGAGGTGTCAGAGAGAGGTGATGAAATGGAGGAGAGAAGTTGATGACTAGTTAACGGAATTATAACGGTAATTGAAAAAAGGGGTCATCAATGTATTTTTGATAAAGTAGGGGGCTAGGCAGGAAGTCGGTCACAAAGTTGGGGGCTATTTGAGAAATAACCCTTATATTTTCTACTTTTAGTTTTTTCTCATATGTAAAATTCTTCCTTGTACAACTCTATATATATATTTGTTTATCAAATCAATAAACTTACATTTCATTCTCTACTAGTGCTAGAATTCTTGATTTATTTGTTATATATTTGTTTATAAATAAGATGCCGACCCCTATTCTATCGCATAAGTCTCCGCACAAAATTCTATATGCGGCCCCTCCAGATTACTTGCACCTTCGTGTTTTCGGGTCTCTTTGCTTTGCTCACAATATCACCATCAAAATAGATTTGGCATGCGTGCCAAATATGGCATTTTTGTCGGTTTCCCCTCTGATAAAAAGGGTTACACCATTTACTACCTAGAGACCAAATCTCTCTATGACTATCGCAAAAAAATAAAAACTTTTTTGGCTGAAGGACAAATTTGTTATTTGATAAAACCAAAAATAGGCAAAAAAGTAAAACAACTTTTCATATTCTAATTAGGTTTTCCTTTTGACCGGACTCTCTCTCTCTACTTTATTCTTTTTCTTCTACTTTTTTACTGGTGATTGCTGCAGAAAAGTCAGACTCTCTCTCCCTACTTTTTTATCATAATTTATTTATTCTTCTTCTACTTTGTTTGCTAGTATAGGTGAGACTGTCTCTGTACTTCTTTGATAAGCTTTAGTCTCTTTTTTCTCTACTCTAGTTGTTATTCTAGTTGTTACTTGCTAGTAAGTTATAATTGTTTCTCTATCTACAAATACCGATTCTCTCTCTACAAGACTACAAGTATATATTCTCTCTCCACTTTTCTAGTTGTTTCATGTTCTTCTACTTTTTTTGCTTCTTCATTAAAAAAGTTACTGACTCACTGTACTTCTTTATCTTTTTTCCCCTCTTCATAAAGAAGTTTGAATATTTTATAGTGTTACAATACCACTAACCTACTGTCATGTTGTACTATAGTACTATACTACTATTTAAGTAATATTTTATAGTTTTATTAGCCTACTGCCTACATATCCCATGATCCCTAAAGGCTAAAAGTATATATTATTTTATTATTTTTTGTTGGTGTGTTCTTGTATTGAAATATATTAAAACTCACATGATTATTGTCTACTATTTTTGGTCTTAACATGACACATCAACCTAGTTTACATGTAGTGTTATTATTTTATAGTTCATATAATGTTTCAATTCATATGCATGGTAAGTGATTGATTAGTTAATTGTTTATTTTTTGTTTATTTAGGAGGAGGGTGAGAATGAGTTGTAACAATAGAAAAGATCCTGCTTGGAAATACGAAGTTCAAACTCAAGGACCGACTCTCACCGGAAAAGCTTACTCTTATTTTGAGTACAAATTTTGTAGTAAGACTATAACGGGGGGAGTAACGAGGTTGAAGAAACATCTATCGTGTAATCATCGAGATGTTAAACCATGTCATAAAGTACCACTCGGAGTAAAAGAAGAGATCAAAGCTTACATAAATAAAGGGGTTAAATCAAAGCATCAAGCACAAGAAAACTTTGACTTCATGGCTAATCAAGGTTCTTAATTTGGTGGAGAAGAACAACAAAAATTAAATACCAACCGAAGTACTGTCAGTAGTGGTCCAAGTGGAGTATCGGATCGTGGGATAAGAGGCCCTATGGATAGATTTGTGGTTATAAATGATGACAATCAAGATGGAAGTGGGCCACGTGTAATTCCATCAACAAATGGCAAGGAACATAGGAACAAATTATGCATGGATATTGGTCGATTTTATTTTGAAAATGGGATACCTTTCAATGTAGCAAATAGTCCATCTTTTGCTAATATGTTTTGATCGGTTGGTGAGTATGGGCGTCGGTTGAAAATTCCATCGAGTTATGAGTTGACTACTTGGATACTTAAAGAGGAGGTAAATACTACAAACAAGATGGTTGAAGAGGTAAAGGAGACATGGCCAAGTACTGGTGTTAGCATAATGTCTGATGGCTGGACAGACATTAGAGGTAGGCAGTTGCTTAACTTCTTAGTTAATTGTCCAGAAGGGACAACTTTTTTAAGAAGCATTGACGCGTCGGACTTAGGGGTGTACTCGAGTCGAGCCGAGCCGAGTAGTAAGATGTTCAAGCTCGGTCCATGTATTTGTCTGTCGAGCTCGAGCTCGTTCGAGTAATTGTCCACTTGTTCAAGCTCGGTTCGTATAAGTTTGAAAGAGCTCGAGCTCGAGCTCGCATTCTTTTAAACTCATTTATAAAAATACTTCAAATGAAAACTTTCTTAATTATCAAAATACTTCAACGATCATTTGTCACATGATGATTAATGATTCATATTCCGATAATTTTTTAATGGTTGATATTTCATGTACAAGTTTCAATACTAATACGTAATTATGTACTACAATAGTATCATAGTATGTTAAACGAGTTGTTCACGATTAGCTCATGATACACTAAAGAATGTTCACGCTCGGCTCGTTTACATAAACGAGCATGATTTTGGGCTCGTGTTAAGTTCGTGTTCGTTAATATTCGAGTCGAGCGCAAGCAATAGTCGAGCCGAGCTCGAGCAGCTCGTTAAGAGCTCGGCTCGTGTACACCCCTAAGTCGGACTTAATTAAGGATGTTGACATGATATTTAAGCTTCTAGATGAAATTGTTGAAGAGGTAGGAGAAGAGCATGTTGTGCAAGTTGTAACAGATAATGCAGCAGCTTACAAAAGCAGGAGAAAAATTAATGGTAAAGAGAAAGGGTTTAAATTGGACTCCGTGTGCTGCCCATTTTATCGACTTAATGCTTGAGAAGATATATAAGTTACCTCAACTTGCAAATGCTTATCGGAAAGCAAAACAAGTGAGTAACTTCATATATAGTCATGGTTGGGTACTTGCTTTGATGAGGAAAACCTTGAAGAGAGAGTTGATTCGGCCCGCTCCAACACGATTTGCCACGGCAAATCTCACTCTACAAAGTATATTACAAAGTAAGTTGCGCTTGGAAGGGATGTTTAGTTCCACTAAGTGAAACAATTGTTCATGGGCGAAAAAAGAGGAAGGAACAACTGTCAAAAAACAATATTGAGAGACACTAATTTCTGAGCAAGTTTAATATATTCACTGAAGGCTACAAAACCTTTAGTTAGTGTGTTGAGATTGGTTGATTCAAAAAGAATGTCAGCTATGGGTTTTATATATGGAGCTATGGACAAGGCCAAGGAAGATATTGCAAAAAATTTTGACGATGACTATCGAAGTACAAGGAAATATGGGAAATTATTGATGATTAATGGGATTACCAAACGCACCGCGATCTGCATGTCGCGACATATTTTCCTAAACCCCCAATCGATATGAGTCAAATTTCTCGAGTCATAGTGAAGTCATGAATGGACTTTACAATTGTATGGATAAACTCATTCCAAATGAACAAGAGAGAATTAAAGCTCATGAGGGCCTTGACAAGTATAAAGGCCAACAAGAGCTATTTGATCGCCCGGAGGCAGAGGCAACTAGGAAGAAGCGAAAACCTGGTAATATTTGATATATTATTCTTATAATTAACATTACCTAATTTAGTAGTAATTATACTAACACTAGACGGTTGTTCTTTTTGTAGCACGTTGGTGGGCATCTTATGACAGTTGTACACTTGCACTACAGAAATTTGCCATTAGAGTGTTAAGTTTGACTACTACCTCGTCTGCCTGTGAAAGAAATTGGTCAACCTTTAATCAGGTAATTTATGTTTATGTTACACGCAAGATGTCCAATTACTAGGTGTTAACAACAGACTATTAATGAGTAAGTTTATGTAATTTTAGATTCATACAAAGAGAAGGAATAGATTGGGTACAGCGAAGCTAAATGCTTTAGTTTTCATCATGTACAACTAGAAGCTAAGGATCAAACAACTAACAAAGAGGATAAGACAAGAAAAAACTGTGGAGGATACATTAGTTGTTGATGAAATTGATAGTGACGATGAATGGGTTGTTGGATCGAACTTTGGGGTGGGAGTTAATACAAGTAATACTAATAGGGAGGAAAATCTTCATGAGTTGGATATCAACACTCTTCAGAGGGAGGTTGCGGAATCCGATGAAGAAATTCCCCAACTAGTAAGGAAAAGAAGGGAAAATACTACATGTAGAGGAGAATCTAGTAAAAGAGGAAAGCAAGATACAGGTAATCAACATCTTTTTAATGTTATTGTAATTATTATTACAAAACAATTATTGTTCTAAGAAAGAAACTTATATGTTCATCCAATATTTTCTCTTCAATATAGGGAAAGGAAAACGACCTATGCAGTTGTTAGATGACGAAGATGATTGGGAAGATTTGCTATCAGATGAACAAGTCGTTAGATGTGATAACGATGGAAGTAGTGATGACGTAGATGATAACCACATCCTTGGTTGATGAAAATGATTTATTAATGCATTGCGTTTATTTTTTTAGAAGAACTCTTTAGAATTTTTTGTTTTGTTTTTCATTGTTATTTTTGAGTTATTTGGCAACATTTCAGATTTTAAATTATGGTAGTAAAAGTAGAAAAACTTGTTTTTTTTGTTGAAAGAGTAGCAAAACTTGTTATTATGTGTTTTTACAAGTTTATGTCATTGTCTTTAACAATTTCTCTTTTTTGTATTTTTACGCCTCGAGGCGTGCCTCGAGGCACCGCCTCGCCTCGTGGGGCAGACCGCCTCAAGGCGTAAAACCGTATTTTAAAACATTGATCGCAATGTTAAGTTTTTTTTTAAGATACTTTCCTTTCAAATCCTTCTTCATGCTTCCATCCCTGAGCTACACACCTCTTAATCCCGTGGATGCCCTATTCGACTATTCTCCTCCGATCAATCGATCGGTCGCAGTTTCTGGTTCGTCCTCAGATGGTCCACTGCATGTCCCTCCCTCCCCATCCGTCTCGGTCGACGGAGACATTTCTTCCCCTCCTTATACGGAGGTGCCTTCAGTCTCTTCTGATAACGCTACTTCTCGAGATCTTCCTGCTTCCACCTCCCCTATATCATCAGAACTCGGAGATCCATAATCTCCTAAAACCTCCCTTGAGGGCAAAGTTCAACCTTCGCGACCTGTTCGATCCCCTCATCCGCCTGCTCATCTGGCTGGCTACATTCTTTATAGTTCTGTGCGTTCTTCTCTATGCAGTCCTTGTCCATTGGTCGATTACATCTCTTTCGACCGCTTTAGCTCTTCCCATAGGGCTTTTCTCACTTTAGTTCTCATCACAGAAGAACCGAAAACTTCCAAAATTGCCTATGCTTCGCCTGAATGGCGCAAGGCTATGTCTAAAGAAATTTCAGCTCTCGAAACCAATAACACATGGTCTTTGACTTCATTGCCTCCTGGAAAGAAACCCATTGGTTGCGAATGGGTTTACAAAATTAAATACCATTTTGATGGCATCGACTATCATGACACTTTTGCCCATGTTTCTAAACTGGTTACCTTTCGTGTACTCTTATCCCTTGCTTCTATCAAGGGATGGTCCCTCCGTCAATTAGATGTGAATAATGCCTTTCTCCAAGGAGACTCGGAAGAAGAGGTTTATATGAGCATTCCATCTGGTTTTAGAAACAAAGGTAACGCTCGTGTTTTTCACTTGAACAAATCCCTATATGGTTTGAAACAAGCCTCTAGGCAGTGGTTTGCTAAATTTTCCTCTGGTTTAAAGGCCGAGGGTTTTTCAGAATCTTAGGCCGATCATTCCCTTTTCAGCTTCAATGGTCCAACGACCATTTATATCCTTGTCTATGTTGATGACGTCATCATTAACGACAACGACAATGTGGCCATTAACTCCCTTCGCCTTCTTCTCGAGAAACGCTTTTCTCTTAAGAATCTAGGATGACTTCAATGCTTTCTACACTTAGAAGTTTCTAGCTCTGCTAAGGGTATTTTCCATTGTCAACGAAATACACTTTGGACATTCTCCATGATTCTAACCTTCTCGGAGCCAAACCGAGTTTATTTCCCATGGAACAACGTTTGAAACTATTACCTACGGAAGGTACACCTTTAGACGATCCTACTCCTTTCCTTGTCTCATCGGTCGCCTTTTATATGTCATTGTCACCAGACCCGATATTGTTTTTTCGGTGAATTACTTAAGTCAATTCATGCAACAGTCGCGTTCTACACATATGGATGTTGCGACTCGCGTTGTCCGCTATTTGAAGGAAACTCTTAATTATGGATTTTTCCTCTCTTCTTCTAGCTCCTTGACACTTTCAGGTTTTACTGACTCTGATTGGGTTAGTTTCCCCATCACTCGTCGGTCCACCACCGGCTACTTCTCCTTGCTTGGTGAGAGTCCGTTGTCTTGGAAATCCAAGAAACAGCCAGCTGTCTCTCGCTCTTATCTGGAGGCAGAATATCGTGTTTTTGCTTTCCTTACGGCAGAGCTTCAATGGTTGAGTATCTTTTCCAGGATCTTTGAATTTCTATCCCAGGACCTTTTTCAAGTTTTTTGTGTCAATAAGGCGGCCATGCACATTGCTGCCAATATGGGTTTTCACGATCGTACCAAGCACATCGAACTCGGTTGCCACTTTATTCTGAGAAATTTGAAAATGGTTTGATTTTTATCTCTCATGTTCGCACCACCAACCAGGTGGCTGATATTTTTACCAAACCTTTAAGTTCTGACCAATTTCACAGGTTACTTCCCAAGTTAGTCCAGACTCAACTTCCTTCTCCCGCTCCAACTAACAGGGGGTAATGAAGTAACTCGCGAGGTGTCAATAACATTAACACCTCCCATCCAATCTCCACCGGATCAAGAAGGTTTCTCAAGACCAAGTTTAGTTTCCTTATTATTTGTAAATAGAAATGGGATATTTCTATACTTGTTATTATATTTTCTACTTTTAGTTTTTCCCCATATGTAAATTTCTTCCTACAACTCTACAGATATTTGTTTATCAAATCAATAAACTTACCTTCGATTCTTTACTACTTGTTTTATACCTCTTGATTTAACATTAAGTATGTTTATCGCTTAAAAATACAAATATATTAATGTCCAGTATCCAATACTATGGAAGTGTAATATTTCAAACAGTAGTGTAGACAATTTGTTCTAAAGCACTCAAAAGTTATTAAGATAAACAAGCTAAACTAATAAATCATGAAGAACAAACAATTTGACACTTCCAAGTGATAGCCTTGTGGAAGGGATGAAAACATATTAACTTGCTATCACCTTTTCTTTATGGAAATTAATTACAATAGTCATTACAACGGTATTGATACATTACAAAGGTGTGATAAACGCTATAACCGGCAAATTTAAATCCTTATAGACACATGCCTAAAGTCTAACTAAACTACTGTTCTATAGTCCAACTAAACTACTGGCCTAAAGGCCACTAAATTGCTTTATTTATACCTTTTAATAACCCAAATTCAATAAACTATATATTTCACCTCAGTTTGAGAATCGAACTTGGGATTTCCAAGGTTTAGGAGTACATGCACTACCAACTGAGCTATCAGTTGTTGGCAACTTCCTATCACCTAAAAGGGTTATCTCACATTTGGCCTCTACTTTATGACCAACTTTCCATCTGGCCTCCTAGTTTAGGAAAATAGCCAGATGACCACTTATGATTTTTTTTCCATTCAAAACTCTTTAAAGTCTCTTTACAACTTTTCAGATTTACCTCTTCCTTTTTCTAATTTCTTTCTTTTGTCTTCTCTTTAATTTTCATCACTTCCGTCTTGAAGATATTGGCAAATACAATTTCAGAATTTTTTCTGTTAAATTAGTACTTTTCGTTTACTTATTTTTATGTCTTTTCATCTTAATTTTCTTCCTTATCATCACCATTTTTCTGCTCAAATTAAAAATTCTCTAGATCTTCAATGTACTTTAAAGGATTAATTCTGCAGTGGTCAATAAACGCTTGAATCTTCGATGTGATAAATAAAAGGATGATTTGGAGCAACGTCTAATGTGAGAACTTCTTTTGTACGATCGACAAAAACTAGTTTGGTCTTGTTTACTAAACGAATACATCTTTTCCCTCAAAAGACCTATATCAATGGCAGTTTACTCGTTTGAAGTCCCTCTCGCCCTCACTTCAGTTTTCTCTTACCTCTTAAATCCTGCAACTCTTGTAGGATTTCTCACCTCTAAACAATTTTTTCCAAAAACATAAATATGTGATGATTGGTTCCTTTAATATCTCTCTCTTTTGGGGTTTCAAACTTGACAACTCTCTAAGATAATCAGATCAGAAAATAGAAAATTAATTGGAGTTTATTATTTTCATAGTTAGGAGTGCACTTAATTATATGACATTGGTCGAGTGACTAGTGAAAGACATTTTGAAGATTGTCAATTTTGGAAATGATTGCAATCAGAGGGTTTTTCGATCACTGTAAATTAAAACTTAGACACCCATTTTTTTTTTTTTTTTAAATCTAATCAGCAAATCATTCAATCTCACAAAATACTGGTCATTTACAAGTTTTTTGGTGGTGGATATGACAAATGTGGTGGGGTTGATGACAACGATGACATAAAGAGGTTGATGAAAGATAAAGATTAAGGTCAACGACAGTGTATCTGATATGTATCTTCTTTTTTTTTTGAAGCCACGGGAATCGATTTCCATTCATAAGTGATAAAATCACATTGTTTACATCTGATATGTATCTGATATGTATCTTCTAAAAGTGAAAAAATGAAGGGTAACACTGGAAGAGAAAAAAAATAACATTAATGAAGCTTGGACGAAAAGTCGAAAATGAGGCCATCTAAGTATTTACATAAACGTCAACACTTAGGTGCCCAAGTGATTTATAGTGTTGACATAAATTCCAAAACCCTTAGTTATTAATGACTACAGTAGGTAGCTTTCCATAAATAAAAAAATTCAAATGACTATGGGCCCGAGGCAAAACTAGTCATCATAAAACATGAACCCGACAAAGAAATTAAGTTTGTTGTCGGATCTTCATCATATGCGCTATAGATTACCATTGAATGTTGTTTTCCAAGATTGTTGAGGTACTTTATAATGTTTGAATTGTCACTTTCGATATGCACATATTTCTGCTGTTCTTCAGCTGCCCAGTTGATATTATATAAGATGGTCTTAGTTTCACATTCTTCTGTGTTTCTGGCTCTAGTTGTAATTGTTAGTTCCTTTTAAAGGAACCAAATTCTCTCATATAACCAGGAACTACAATACTAAAGCAGATAAACTAGCAAAATGGACAAAACAACTTCAAAGAACTAAAAAATGGCAGAATTACTCTTACTTTCTTCGTTAATCTGTTGTAATTTGCTTTTGTGGTCCTGTAATCTTTTCTAGTGTAACAACAAAAAAAAAGACAAACAAATTAAAGGGGTGGGGGGGGGGGGGGGGGGGGGGGGAAGGGTAGTGGATCAGGATATTGGGGGACACTTAGAGACAAAATGTTTCTTAGACATTTCAGGACATTTGCCCGTAGACAAAATGTCTTTATAACATTTGATTCATAGGCAAATGTCTTGGAGACATTTTTGGTTCATGGACAAAATGTTTTGGGGACATTTCAACATATTGAATCCAAGGACAAAATATGTAGTGGATATTATTATTATTATTATCGTTGAAGGCCAATTGGTAGGCATTTATTATTTTATATTATCATTATTGTCTAATCATATGAAATAATATATTTGTACTACTATTTCGCAAATATATTTTTCGACTTTTGTAGATATCTGTGAATATCTGTGGACCTTGATAGACATTTAGTTGATATTTATTATTTTAATATTATTACATTCTTACCGTATGAAAAAAAAATTAATAAATCTTTTAAATATATATTTTCGACTTTCTTAAACATCCTTAGATATTTGTGAGCATTGATGGACAATTGGTAAATATTTATTATTTAACATGGTATAATAATATATCAATATAATAATAATGTAATATAATATAATATAATATAATATAATATAATATAATATAATATAATATAATATAATATAATATAATATAATATAATACAATAATAATATAATATAACACAATACAATATAACACAATACAATACAATACAATATAATATAATATAATAATAATACAATAATATAATAATAATATAATATAACAATAAGATAAGATAATATAATATAATAACATAATATTATAATAATATAATATAGTAATATAGTAATATGATAACAATATCATTATTTTACTATAATAGAGTATTATAATAATTAATATTTTTATATGTTATTAATCTGTTATGATCCTTTATGGCTTTGGCTGCCCATATATGATAGGTGCCTATAGTATTACTACCTTGAAGGAATTTGAATTTGTTTCAAGAATGGTGCCTTTATATCCACCTCTCATTCCTTATTTAGATATGCACTAAACGTGTCATCTCATGAGCATAGTTCTTTGGCTAGTCATGGAGAGAAATTTCTTAACCATGAAGGCTCTTTCTTACGTGTCTTTCTTAGACTAAAGTATCCCATGCATGGGTTACTATAAATAGGCAACTTGGGTTCATAATTTGGTATGTAAAATTTAAGAAACAAATTTCTTACTGTTGAAGTCCAGTGAATAAAGATTTAGTTACTATCTCACTTCTTATATCTTTATCCTTTAGTTACAATACAATATTTCTTATACTTTGGGTTATCAAATTACATTACGTTATCAGCACGAGGCTCTGACCAAGTGGGGAAATAATTCCAGTTATAGACGAAGGGTTATCCTGAAAACCGTTTGAAAATCAAAGTAAGTTGTGTTATTACTTTTCAAATGTCGAATCTAACTAATATAAATTTTGCAGTTCTTGACTTAGCAGGAAGGAACTATCTTAATTGGGCTCCTGATATTGAATCTCATTTAGAGGAAAGGAATCTAAAGAAAACCATAGCAGAGGGAAATAATGAAACTTCTCAGAATCGTGCGGCTGCACTAAATTTTATCCGACATCATCTATGTGAAGATCTAAAGTCGGAATATTTAAATATGAGAGACCCTTTATTGTTATGGACCGGTTTAAAGAAACGTTTTGACCATTTAAAAAGAGTTATCCTTCCTAAGGCTTTAAATGACTGGTTGCATCTGAGACTGCAGGATTATAAAACTGTTTCTGAGTATAGTTCTGTTTTGTTTAAAATAACGACAAAATTGGCACATTGTGGTTTTCCTGTTAGTGAAGAACAAATGCTGGAGAAAACATTTTCTACTTTTCATGTATCTAACATGAACCTGCAAGAACAATACAGAAATATGAATTTTAAATGTCATTCTGATTTAATTTCTTGTCTACTTGTTGCGGAACAAAATAGAGAAGTTATTATGAAAAATCAAGAAGCTCGTCCAACAGGTTATTCAGAAGTATCTGAAACCTATGTGGCATCTTATGGACGAGGTGGTCGTGGCAACGATCACAACAAAAATAATAGAGGTGGTGGCTACCACTCTAGAGGACGTGGTCGTGGCAACGATCACCAAATAGATACCAGAGATGGTGGCTACCATTCTGGAGGACGCGGACGTGGGAATGGTCAAAATTGGAATAACGGAGATGGTGGCTACCACTCTGGTGGACGTGGTCGTGGTTACGGTCGTGGTCGTCGAGGACGTTATAATAACTCGAGTACTAGACATCATCCATTTAGTCGACAAGACAAAGGAAAAAGAGAATTAAATGAACCATCTGAAATGCAAACTAAATCATGTTATAGATGTGGCATGACAGGTCATTGGCAAAGGACCTGTAAAACTTCAAAACATCTGGTAGATCTTTATCAAGCGTCGTTAAAGAAATCAACGACGAATACAGAAATGAACCAGATGGAGATAGGTGGTTCCTCCTATAACACTGGATTAGATGTGTCTGATTTTCTAGTTGATGAAGTGGAAATTCATCATACTGAATCACAAACCGAGTTATTTCCTGTTGATTACGGCGGTAATCTGGAGATTCCAAAAGATTGTGTCCCAGCAGCCGAAAGAGATATATATGATGGTAGCTTTGATCATCTACCTCCAGCTGAATTTGACAAACTACTTGATGAAGAGTTTGACAAAATTTTCCCAGAATAGTGTTATATTTGTATATATTTTTTGTTTCTTAAATAATTAATGTAATATTATCATGTTCATATAATACAAATATGTTATAATCTTATGTCTTACTTTTGTGTACATAAGGTATGGATTACAGAAAGACAATATCAAAGGATGATGAAGATATATGTGTAGTTGATAGCGGAACTACAAACTCTATCTTTCGAAACAATAAATATTTTGAGACCTTGAAGTTATACAAGGCTAATGCGATAACAATCGCTGGTTCATCTAGTCTCATTGAAGGCTCTGGTAGAGCAACTATAATATTACCGCATGGTACGAAAATAATCATTGATGACGCATTGTTTTCAACCAAGTCTTTGAAAAATTTATTAAGCTTTAAAGACATTCGTCGAAATGGTTACCACATCGAGACTAGAGATGAAAATAATGAAGAATATTTATATATTACTTCAAATACTTCTGGCAAGAAACATGATTTAGAGAAACTGTCGACTCTTTCTTCTGGATTGTATCTTGTAAGGATAAGAACGATTGAATCATATGTTGTCGTAAACCAGAAGCTTTACGACCCTAGTGTGGTGACACTTTGGCATGATCGTTTGGGACATCCTGGATCTACCATGATGAGTAGAATAATCCAAAATTCTCAAGGACACCCATTACAGAACCAGAAGTTTCTGATAACTAAGGATTTTAATTGTAAATCCTGCTCTCTTGGTAAATTGATTGTAAAACCATCTTTCACAAAAGTTCATATAGAATCTCCTAAATTTTTGGAAAGGATTCAAGGAGATATTTGTGGTCCTATTCACCCATCATGTGGACCATTTAGATATTTTATGGTATTAATTGATGCATCTACCAAATGGTCTTACGTTAATCTTTTATCAACTCGTAATAATGCTTTTGCACGATTACTAGCTCAGATTATTAGACTACGTGCTCATTTTCCAGATTTTCCTATCAAAAGGATACGTCTTGATGGGGCAGGAGAATTTACATCAAAGGCTTTTGATGCTTACTGTCAGGCTGCTGGTATTGATCTTGAACATCCTGTAGCATATGTTCATACCCAGAATGGTCTAGCAGAATCATTCATAAAACATCTACAACTAATTGCAAGACCAATGTTGATGAAAACTAAATTGCCTATTTCGGCTTGGGGATCTGCAATATTACATGCTGCAGCTTTGATCCGTCTTCGACCCAGAGCAAATGGTTATTCTCCGTTACAACATGTTTTGGGTCATCAACCAAATATTACACATTTACGTGTTTTTGGGTGTGCGGTGTATATCCCTATTTCACTTCCAAAACGTACTAAATTTGGACCTCAGCGGCGGCTGGGTATATATGTTGGTTTTGACTCACCATCTATTATAAGATATCTCGAACCTATGACAGGTGATACTTTTACCGCACGTTTTGCAGATTGTCATTTTGATGAGACAATTTTCCCACCATTAGGGGGAGAAAATCCGTCTACATCGGATAATAAACAAAATGATTTATGCTGGCATACAGAGAGTTTGTCTTATCTAGACCCTCGAACTAGTCAGTCAGAACTAGAAGTAGAAAGGATAATACATTTGCAAGGCATTGCAAATAAACTACCAGATGCATTTAATGATGCTGCAAGGGTAACAGAATCATATATCCCTGCTGTTAATGCTCGTGCACGAATTAATATTCCTAAAGGACCAGGAGAAACTGCTATAGCAAATGAGTCGTCTAAGCTACGTCAGAAACGTGGACGACCAATTGGTTCTAAAGATACTATTCCTAGAAAGAGAAAGAATCAATCACAAAATAATAGTTCTCTAGAAGAGACTATTAATGATACAGCCACACTTTCTGAACAAATACCCCTTGAAGAAGATAAAACTTTTGATGAGGCAGAGATACAAAATAATGAGGAAGTCTCTATAAATTATGAATGCTCAAAGGAAGTTTGGGACCGAAATGAAACAATTATCGACGAGGTATTTTCTTTTGCAGTGGCAACCTCAATTCTGAAAGAGAATGGTGATTATGAACCACGCTCTATTGAGGAATGTCGACAAAGACCTGATTGGTCGAAATGGAAAGATGCAATTCAGGCAGAGCTAGATTCACTCAATAAGCGTAGTGTTTTTGGACCAGTGGTCCTCACACCTAAGGATGTAAATCCAGTTGGGTTCAAATGGGTTTTTGTGAGAAAACGCAATGAAAATAACGAAATCGTTCGCTACAAAGCACGACTTGTGGCACAGGGTTTTCTACAAAAACCTGGGATAGATTATGAGGAAACATATTCTCCTGTTATGGATGCCATTACATTCAGATATTTAATCAGTCTAGCCGCTCAAGAAGGACTCGATATGCATCTACTGGATGTCGTTACTGCATATCTATATGGCAATCTAGATACAGATATTTATATGAAAGTCCCCGAAGGTTTCAAGTTACCTGAAGGAAAACCACGTGTCATGTATTCACTTAAACTTAATAGAGCTTTATATGGTTTAAAGCAATCAGGGCGAATGTGGTACAATCGTCTCAGTGAATACTTGACCAAGGAAGGTTATGTAAATGATCCGGTTTGTCCATGTGTGTTCATCAAGAAATCAAATATTGGATTTGCTATCATTGCAATATACGTTGATGATATAAACTTAATTGGGACAGTTGAAGATGTCTCAAAAGCTGCAGAATATTTGAAGAAAGAATTTGAGATGAAAGATCTTGGAAAAACAAAATTCTGCATTGGTTTACAAATTGAGAGGAGCACAAGTGGCATACTTGTTCATCAAAATTTATATATTGAAAAAGTCTTGAAAAGATTTCACATGGACACTTCATATCCTCTTAGTACTCCAATGGTTGTCAGATCTCTTGATACTATAAAAGATCCTTATCGTCCTAAAGAAGATAATGAAGCACTACTTGGTCCTGAAGTACCCTATTTAAGTGCAATCGGTGCTTTATTATATTTGGCTCAATGTACTAGACCTGACATTTCTTTTGCAGTAAATTTATTGGCCAGATTCAGTTCGGCACCAACAAAACGACATTGGATGGGAGTAAAACATATTCTCCGATACCTTCGAGGAACTACTGACATGGGGTTATTCTATTCGAAGAATTCCTCTGATGGTTCACAAGTGATAGGATATACTGACGCAAGATATTTATCTGATCCACATAAAGGAGTTTCACAAACAGGTTATGTTTTTAGTAGTGGCGGTACAGCTTTCTCTTGGCGATCAAGTAAGCAAAGTATGCCTGCTACATCTTCTAACCACTCGGAGATTATTTCTCTTCATGAAGCTACCAGAGAATGTGTATGGCTAAGGTCTATTATTAGTCATATTAGACTTTCATGCGATCTCCCCGGAATTACAAAATCACCTACCATTATTTATGAAGATAATGCGGCTTGCATTGCTCAAATTAAGGAAGGATATATTAAAGGTGACAGAACAAAACACATTTCACCTAAATTATTTTTCTCGCACCATCTACAGAAGAATGGCGAAATTGATATTCGGAAGATACAATCATGTGAAAATTATGCCGACTTGTTTACCAAGTCTTTGCCTACTACAACATTCAGAAAACTAGTACATGGCATTGGAATGCGGAGTTTGAATAATCTTATGGTATAAGAATACATCGGTCTAAGATATGATATTCATCAGGGGGAGAATATCATCTATGAAGATTTTCGTATCACTAGCACTGGCTGGATATCTACGCTCTGTACTCTTTTTCCTTCGTCCAGTTTTTATCCCAATGGGTTTTTCTGGCAAGGTTTTAACGAGGCAGTATTTTATGCGTATTCAACGTTACTCAATAACTCTACTATTATACTCTTCTTCTTCATCAGATTTTATCTTACATGGCTTTCTGATAAGATTTTTAATGAGGTTATTATTTCGCGTTATGGTCATCCAAGGGGGAGTGTTATGATCCTTTATGGCTTTGGCTGCCCATATATGATAGGTGCCTATAGTATTACTACCTTGAAGGAATTTGAATTTGTTTCAAGAATGGTGCCTTTATATCCACCTCTCATTCCTTATTTAGATATGCACTAAACGTGTCATCTCATGAGCATAGTTCTTTGGCTAGTCATGGAGAGAAATTTCTTAACCATGAAGGCTCTTTCTTACGTGTCTTTCTTAGACTAAAGTATCCCATGCATGGGTTACTATAAATAGGCAACTTGGGTTCATAATTTGGTATGTAAAATTTAAGAAACAAATTTCTTACTGTTGAAGTCCAGTGAATAAAGATTTAGTTACTATCTCACTTCTTATATCTTTATCCTTTAGTTACAATACAATATTTCTTATACTTTGGGTTATCAAATTACATTATAATCTAATTTTTATAATAATTATTATTTTTTATTATCTTCCTTACTTAAATGTCTCCAAGTGTCCTCAAATGTCGTCTCCAAAAGCTCTTCAAATTTACATAAAATGTTTCCACATGTCCCCAAAACTAATTTGTCTTGAAATGTCCATATTTCTGTGTCCGGACATTTCAGGACATTTGAAATGTCCCGAATGAATGACACAGACATTTTGAGACATTTAAAATGTCCCCGACGAATAACACAGACATTTTGAGACATTTGAAATGTCCCTAATCAATAACACAGACATTTTGAGCCGTGAAAATGTCTCCCAATATCCTTATCCACTAGCCCCCTAAGCTGATCCATTTCCGGCCTTGAAGTGAAGTTTATACCCGTAGCTAATTTTGTCTAATAAAACCCCAAATAACTCTTTATCTACTCTTCCATTCACAACTAAAATAATTATGTTCGATTCGCTTCGAAATCCTTCCCAAAACTCAAAGAAGGTAACTTTCTGAGTTTTGCTTTGTTATTTGTTTCTTCAATTTGATGTTAAATTGCTGAAACTGTTTCTCTTGTTATTTGTGATTAACAGGAGAATAACCGTATAAATTTCAGTCCACAGAACTTCATTCCGGGTCTCATCATCGGTTTCGTTTTTGGGTTGTTAATTGATTTAACAAAACCCCTTAAAACCCAAAGAAAAATTAACAAATCCTCATTTCCTGGTTTGGGTAAGCAGAGAAATCAGCAAAGATTGGTTACAAATGGAAGTGATGATGAAGAACTTAAAATGGTCTGTTTTCTTATTTCTTTATACTCTTGATTTGTCTATGGTTGCTTCTTTTGTATATAAAGTTAGGTTAACTGGATTTAGTTTATGTGTATATGTTTATCTTGACATTTTTGCACTTTTGATGGTCTTTTTCCGGATTATTCGGTAGATTAAATTAATAAAACAGAATGTGGGTATGGTTGAAATGTTGTGTGATTACTTTACCTCTTTGTATTCCAAAATTCAAAGGAAAAAAATGGTTTTATATGGTACTCAAGATTATAGATATTGCTATGGTATCGGTTATATAGAGTGTCTTGTTGACTCTTTAGTGTTAGAGAATGGTGACAGTTTGTTGTGACAATAGATTATTGAATTAGAAAATCTTTGCTGATGCATATTATCGATTCACTGCAAAATGTGGTTGATGCTTTTCGGTCTAGGCATAAACTATGAAAGACCTAGTTCTAGACTGTAATTGAGTAGTCGATAACGAATATCAGACCACATTGACCAACGGGTGATAAACAATATCACTGATGTATCAGGGATAATATCGGAAGATATCAGGAGAAAATAGAGAAGTTGTAGCAGTTCCTGCATAAAATTCAGTTTCTGGTCTCATTGATAAATCGACTAGATCAGTATGAAGCTCTCTTTTGGCATATAATTGAATAGTAGTTAATCCAGCTTCTCGATTAATTGGCTGTATATCGCTTCTATATATCCATTAGAGCTACTTAGGAGAAGCAAGCAAGATTTTAGGTAGGTAGAGGTACACATGCAAGTGAGATTGGTTCAATTTTACGAATGTGTCTAATCTAGTCGGAATAATGAAACACAGGTTTTGGTTGTTAGGCAAGATCTTAGGATGGGAGCTGGAAAGATAGCATCTCAATGTGCTCGTAAGATTCACTTCGATTATATTCTCTTTATCAGAGCATTTCATGTGTTATCGTCACCACTATTTCATGTTCTTACTTCATTTTGACATGTTGTCTTCGTAATTAACAGATGCTGCTACTGGAATATTTGCAGAATTGATGCAAAGGTACTGCACTCAAAGTGTCTGATTATAAAATGCTTGTTAAACCCATATTACCAATTTGACGCACATGTTTCTTCGTTTCTGATTTCATTTGTTTAAATATCTTCAATCATATAGATTAACTGTGTACGGAAGACTTTCATCGGTAAGCTTTCATCGTAAAGGAGAGGGTCTTAATCTGTGTGCTTGAAGCTTTTCGAAATACCTAGTTCATATTATGTAACTCTTGTTCTCGAGGGAGAAGGCATATTCTCTCTAAATAAAAAATTTCTACTTTTGTTGCATTATAATGCTTTAGTATCAAATTTAATCGAGGATCCTCTTATTTATATCTTAATCTTTGCAGCCAGCGAAACCTGTTGAGACAATGGGAGCAATGTGGCCAACCCAAAATAGTAGTCTCATGCAAGAACCAACAGGAAATGTTAGTCAGTGATCTTTTACTTTTGGTAGCTTATTTTTCAATTCAATAGAAATAGTGAAGAGTCAGAAGTCATTAGTCATTACCTTTTATTTATGCTAATGCAGGATGTTGTGTTCTGATCATTCTAACCAGGAATAGGTTAAAACAAACAGCAGAGAGCATTGGTCTTCCTACTTACGTTGTTGCCGATGCAGGACGTACACAGGTATCCTTTCATCCCCCCTTAGCATTATCAAGAAAAAATCTCTCTCAGATTTAAAGTGGTTTACCAATTTAAAGTAGGATAGTTTCTGTAAGATCCAAGAATAGAGCACCTTTATGTTATCATACTCGATAGAACCAAATGGTTCACTTCATTTGGGAAAATATATTTCCTTATTGAGTAAAATGTTTTCTGTTAAAGAGAAAATTTTGTGGAATAAACGACGTTCTGGATTGTTCACCCTTAATAAAGGCAGCATATTCAGAATTAGCAAGTTAAATCCGATTTATTTGTCATTTCTGATGGTCTCAACTACATAAATTTTTGTTAATTTACTATATTAGGATGTAGTTATTAATTTTCTTCATCCATTAGCATTATTTTTTGGAACAAGATTTACTGTTTGCAAACTTCAGACCTGTCTGTACTTTCTCTCCACAGGTTTCTGCTGGATCAAAGACAGTTCTCGCTGTTGGGCCTGGTACGGTTCTTTTCTTTGCGACTATTCTAGAGTATCATTTATTTCTTAGATTTTGCATTTTTCGACTTCAAGTTATTGCTATTACAGACAACTTGAACAAAAGACACACTCTTAACGTGGTTGAAAAGCTTTAGGCTTGTTATCGGCGAAAAGGGAATAGAAAAGAATGAAGAGGCTTCTAGGATGGGTAGTGAGTCCTTACTTTCAAAAAAATATAAATTAAAATATTACCCCACAGTTTTCTAGAGGTATATCAATTTGATGAAATATTTGAGGTAGAAGGCTGCGAGGCGTTTACAGAATAATAGCCGACTTTGAATCTCTTCTGCGTTTGGTTGTTGGAACTGGTTTTAATTGATATAGAGATGGATATATAGATCTGATCTTTACTGTGAAAATTCGGGTGTCATAGCCTTAAGACACTGCAGAGTGTTTGATTCTTTCATAAAGGGGTGGTATACTTGTGTAGCCCGAATTACTTAGAAATTAAGAAGTAAATAACCACTTAGTTTGTAAGATGATAGGGAGGAGGACATCGAAGTCGTACAACTTATGCTCGACTAGTCTCACAAAGAACTGTCGTAACCACGGTTGCTCCTCGAATTTTAAGAAGTATTAGTGATACAGTGCCTATGTATCAGAAAGTTTATAAATCGTCCAGGGCCAGTACACCATATGCTAATCTTTGTTTTATTGGAACGACACCTTCCAATTTGTGGGCAATGTCCGGACTTCATTTGGGAAATAGTAGCTGCTTATCGGTCTCTAAACCAGTACGTAACTGAAATTTGTGACTCGTCAAACTAACCTCGCCACTTCATTGTTATGAGCATATCATACTTAACTCAGATATCATAACAAGATTTAGCTTGTTAGTCATCTGTCACACTTTGTCTTTGTTATACTGAGTGAAAGTCTCGTAAACCTTTGAAGATTCAATCTACTTTTGTTGTTCACCCTTACGCTTACGTGCCACTACTCCCCAATTAGCAATTGCTGCGAACTTAGTGAAAAATCCCAATCTCCTCTACCAAGACGATACACATCTCACAGAGAGGTTAAGTTAGAAAATGTGCAGCTCTTTGAGCACAGACACTATTGTTCGGAGGAAAGTAGTTAATAACTAGATATGACAACATATGGTGTACTATACATGGTAGATACAAGTGTTATATATCCAATATAACGCATTCTACATGGTCGATACAATATTGCCAATATCTAGTTTATCGCCCTTCGCCAGGATTCATCTTATATATAACACAGAATACTTGCCGCTATTTCCGGTTCGGTTTTATCTATTTTACAAAATAGTGACTTCTTACACAACCTTTTTTGAGATGCCAATTTGGTTTTATGTTTTGAATAGGTAGAAAATCATCTTTGGATTCAGTAACAGGAAAACTACGCTTACTATGACATCTATCAGCTAAGAGGCTAATTTGACATTATCTCCTGTGAGGTATTTTACTATTTTAAGTTTTTGTTCTTTTCGTCTGTGTTTTCATAAACAGATCATGCCACATGAAATAAATTTTTCTAACTGGTCCAACAACATAAATCTCATCTCCCCTCGCTCTCGAGTGGTTAATTTTTGGTTTCTGCCCAATCTCAAGTTTATATCAGCTGTTTATTTGAATAACGAATATCTGAATATCGGTTTTTGTGATTCACTTATGTTTTGTTTTTTCATGTTACCTCAAACAAGTCGAGGATAGTTTTACGGTTTTATCTACGTTCCATATAAGTCATTTTTTTTATTCTATTTATTTGTGTCGTTGATTCATCTATCAGATCTTAATTTTTCAACAGGTTAGTGTTTCTTTTATTTTAAATCAATCTCATAATCTCATCAATAACTCGTAAATGTTCTTCTACTAGGATTCGTATTCTTACAAATGGATATAGGTGTTGATATATACTGGATATTCAGCTTGGAGATGGAAAAGTTAGAATTGATCAGTTGGAGTAAGGGATATCTACTTCAGTCATGTTTGGAAGTTTTCAACATTTCTGTAATACTACCAAAACATTTGAGAAACTTAGAACTAATTCTTCAGTCTTAGGGAACATTGGAATAGAAAGGGAGGTTTCTTTCTCTCACTTTTTCTACCTAAAGGTAGCAACTATGTGTATGCATATATACATTGGAAGTTTGAATCGACTCGTGTGTGTCTGTGTACTGTGTGAAGAGAACCAGGATCTGATTCATGAATGATTGATTTAGTTGTGTTTGTTTTTCTCTAACATGTTTGAATCTAAATTTTCTGATTCAGATGGCCGCAAAATCATTCTAAAATTCAATTTGACGAATTGGACATCACGAGTCGATTCAAACTTCCGATCAGGTTTCTTAGAAAAAAAGACATTGTCTTAGTTTATAAACCATGCCTTTGTATGACCACCATTAAACATTTCCAGTATCTTGGTAAAAAACAGAAGGGAGAGTTCATCTTTTTGCTAACACAGATATCTGTGGAGATTGCTATGTCCACCAAAGTCCACAACCACTACCTCTTTTTTTTTGGTGTAAGACTACCTCTTATTAGTTGTGTGATAACATCTGAATCTTTTATTGTTGAGACTATTGTATCAATGGTGCTTCTATAGACGCCTCATTTTTCTGTTCTAGACGTCTGACTGGTGTTCATTGACTCTAGTCAATTCAATTTAAACAGTGCACTCTTTAACTGCCCTTCCCTCGGATAGTCCAGTCTGAGTGGTCCTAGACTGTCTAATTTGAGTGGTCCTAGATCGTCTAGTCTGAAAGGTTTTGGGTGTCCAGTCCGAGACTTTGCTTATGCTCTTTGAGTGGACAGCCCGACACTTTGCCTATGCTCTTGGATTGGACAATTTGAAGGCTTGCATACTTATCGGACTGTTCAGTCTGAAGGGCTTGCTTACATCTCGGAGTGTCCAATCTCTTACCATTCAAAATATTTTTAAGATATCAGGGACTCCACTGCTATTCAGTAATCACTCTAGAACCACTTGAAATTAACCAAAAATTGAAAATAAATATCTTTAATGGGTCTTAACTACTTCGAAAACCTTTCAAATATTAGATTAAAAGATAAAGCCACAAAAAAGTTAAACTTTTTTAAACCGATTTTGATTAAGAAATTGGGATCTTTTAAAACCTCTCTCTAGACTGTTTATTCAAAGTTTCTTTAAAGAACGAATTGTAAATGATACTCTTTAGAAATACAAGAAAAGACCCAAGGGTTTTGACGAAATTCTGAAAGAAAATAAAAGAATAAGTAGAAATCAGCGGGCCTTCATTTTCAAAACTGACACCTACAGACTAAAAACGTGACGTTTCAACAACAAAAACTCAAAACTTGAGGGCCCAGAAAAGAGTAGAGCAAGTCCAGGGTGCATGGATGGGCTCCCAAATTCAAATTTGAAGATCCCAACCCACCCGTGGACTCTCCAAACCCTGGAACCCCAGGATTGGGCTATTGGGAGCCCGGAATGAGGGGTGAGGGGGGAGCGGGCTCCCAACTCCAAATTACTATAGTTGGGGACTCCCAACACCCCTCTTTTATTATATTTTTTCTTTTTTCTAAAAAAAAAAAGTTACTTTAAATCTTCCAGTCTTAGTAAGTTTACATTTTTTAATGTAATTTTTCTAAAATCTTTTTATTGCTTTTTTAACATTTTGTCTCTAATTTTTTTGTTTATCTTTTTAAAATTCTCTCTCTCTCTCTCTCTCTTTGTCTCCAGAATAGTATCAAATTTAAATTTAAAATTTAAAATTAATAATTTATAGTTAAAAATTGAAATCAAAAGTCCACACACGTACGTAATGATTTGAGAGTTCATGTTCGGAGCTCGACATCGAAGTTGAAATCAAAAGTCCACACACGTACGTAATGATTTGAGAGCTCCTGTTGGGAGCTCCTACATTGGACTTGCCCTTAGAGCAAAAAAGAATGGGCCACCAAACTACCGAAACTCGATGGGTTAAAAAGTAAAACAAACCAAGAATTGTAGAAACTTTTTCTTTAACATAGAGTCAATTTAATGTCTTAATCCTTTGGTTTCACATTCTAAATATCCCCAAGTACATCTTTTTTGTTTCCAATTTACTTGTGGTGTCTTTTGTATAGTTGGTTTATGATTGACTTCAAATTTTTTGCTTGTAATTAATTTACTAATTCTTACTCTCTCCCACACACTCTCTTTAATATATATTATCATCACTATCACTAGTACCATACTTAGTACTTTGTAAGAAGATGGAAGCATTTAATTGAGATTGGAATATATGAATAGAATATTGTATTACATGAGGACATGAATGTGTTTGCACGTGACCACCGCAACAATTGCTTCCCAATGAAAAACTAATATATTTTATGTACAATTGGTATAATGATATGGATAAAGCAATATGAGATGTCTGTGAAACAATTCTATTACATAACTTGTCAATTTACAGACAAGTTTTTCAATGAAATTGATCTCATGTTGATGGTCCAAATGCTGACAAATATAGGGTCAAAACAACTAATGCTTTAGACTCCTAAGTGGAGAATTTTGTTTACCTATTTAGTTAGACCATGTAACTAGTATTTGTGTAGAAGGCTAATTAAAGAAAAAATGAGTGAAAAACCCAAAGATCTAGACCCTAATAAGAAAAAAACCCACTCAAAAATAATAATGTCAAAAAAGCCCATTTTTTGAATATTTTTCAAAATGTATACAACATATGTAATTATGTTGTCAACAAGACAACATATTTTATTTCATAATTCCATTTTTACCCTTATTTGTTGACAACATATATCATTGTGTTGTTATAAAATGTTGACAATATCTATAATAATGTCCCGACTTATTATAAAATGTTGACGTCATATATAATTATGTTCTTAACAACATATATAATGTATTAGTCAAAATATTATTTGTTCGTTAACGGGTTTGTTAAATACAAAGGATAATATGCATAACATTTTAATTTTTGCAAAGGACAAATAAAAAAATGCTTTAGTCTTTACATTTATGTTGAAAGCAAAACAAAAAATGCTGAAACCCTTTATTTTTTCACAAGACAAATCGAAAAATGTTGTAGCCAAAATGTTTGTGTTAGTTTGTCTATGTAAAATGCAAAAGAAAAAAATGCGAAATATTTTGACAAAACAATGTCTAAGCAAGAACGAATTTGTTCAAAAATTTACAAATTGTTGAGACAAACTAAGATTTGTTCAGAAATTTACAAAATTGTCGAGAGCAAACCAAGAATTGTTCAGAAATGTTCAAAATTGTTTTTTGACGTTGATTTGGGAGGAAAGTTTCATTTTGGAAGGTAAAATTGTATTTTTACCTACTGGGTTTTTTCCTCATTATTATTTAGTATTGGGCCTGATGCTCTTTAACTTCCCCATTTTGGGCCTTATAATTACCGGCGCCCCTAATTAAATTAGATGGTACAGGCACTTGTTTCTTTAGAAAAAGGTCACCTAATCGAGCCATTTTTAGTAGTTATATATTTCTTTATCATTTACCCTACTATTATGGAAAATAAAATGCCTCCCCCTTTCAGAGGTATGTTTGGCAGCATCTTTCTAATTTCATATTTTATTCTTGACATTATTTATCTAATAATATAATCATGGAAAATAAATATGCCTTTACGATATTTTTAAAGGCAAGTTTGGTTGCATCTTTCTGATTTTATATTTTATGCTTCAAATTATTTCTTTTCTATTATCTTGGAATCTACAATGTTTTCTTAGTTATTATTCCACTATAAAATTTCTCGGGATCAGATATTCTCGTCTTTCAACAATTTTTTCTTGAGAAAATTCTACAAGAAAGTTATTAATATCAAAATGTCTACAAGAAAGTTATACTAAAATTCTAAATTTTTTTTTTTGAGAAATCAATTACAATCTACGTTAGTCATTACAATACATGATACATCATGAAGATGTAATGAGCACGAAAACCGCCTAATTTAAACCATAATGAAAGAGCCCTAAAGCACGAGAAGCGGCTAATTTAAACCATAATGCAAGAGGGCTAAAGCCCGGAAACCGCCTGATTTAAACCCTAATGAATGAAGCCTAAAGCCCGACAAATTATTATATTATTTACTATATATGTTGCCTAAATTATAAGGGTTAAATCTTGATATGGCAAATTGCTTCCACGGAGACTCGATCCCACAACCTCATATGTTTAAGAGGGGTGTTCAACCGCTGCATCAAAGGGTGGTGGACATACTAAAATTCTAATTGTGGTAAATATATATATATACATGTACAATAGTAGTCGGAGTGGTGAGATCAGAACGAGATGGACGCACAGTTTAAGGGTAGTTACTAAAAAGATTTTACTTAGTGATTTATAGAATCTCAAATAAACACATCTATAAGTATCTTCCAAGAATATTCATCTTTTCAAAACGCCGCATAACAACTTCGTTATCAATAGTATCAGATACGTCTTTCTCAACATATGCAAGCAAGTTATCATTCATCTACTCTCTCCCCACATTAATCTCCCCATGAATTTTGAAAAAAATAAGAAATAAAGCAAAATTAAGTTTCGATTCTTAAATTGTAATATTTTTACAACTTTGTTCATGAATTCAATTAGCTACTACAGTGTCTTTCAAATCGAAAAAAAACTGAAAATACATTAGAATAAAATATTACTAATATTATTAACTAAATATTTTGCATGATTATGATTACTGTAAGCCCTAATGTATCAAAAAACTAAATTTATATTAAAATTTAAAAGAGGGAGAGAGAACATAAAAAAGTAATCTTAGTTTAAATTAAATACCATTCAAGTAACTGAAAAATTGTATGTTTATGGGTTATCAGTTGTCACAACAAACATAAAACTAAATAATGAGTAAGAGGCTTTCAACAAAAAAAAGAATAATGAGTAAGACTTAACATGTTGGCTGCTATTTGCAACAAAAGAAAAACATATTTGGTGCCTAGGTTTCATGTGAATCAACAAAAAATGTTGACAACGTATATAATTTGGTTGCTAAGTACATACATAACAGATTAGCCAAAAAATTACTTGTCTATTCATATATAGGGTTGTCTAATACAAAAAAGTAGTATGCATAACATTCTAATTTTTGCAAAAGACAAATAAAAAATACATTAGTCTAAATGTATATGTCAAAAGCAAAAAAAATGCGAAAATCATTTCTTTCTCATAAGACAAATCAAAAAAATGCTTTAGCCAACATGTTAGTGTCAGTCAATGTATTTGTCAAATAGAAAAGACAAAATGCAAAAACATTTTTTGGGCAAAAAATAAATTTGTTCAAAAATTTACGAAATTATTTAGAGGAAATTAAGATTTGTTGATGGAAATTTTCAAAAATGTTTTTTACGTTAATTTGGGCAGGTATTGCAATAAGGACAAATTCGACCGCGAGTTCATTTCGGGAGTAAAGTTGTACTTTTATAAAATGGATTTTTTTCAAATATTATTCTAGATTGGGTAAATGGATTTTTTCAAATATTATTCTAGACTTGGTCTGGTTTTTTTATTATCCTAACATTCTGAATTTTTAAATTATCATCGTAATATAATCATTCCAAAGTTTGCGCAAGAAAAAATCTTCGAATTAGCTCCTCTTTCTAAGCTTAGAGAGAGAAAGTATATCTGAAATTTTTACCAAGAACAGAGAACAAATCTTGCTGAATAATCCTCGGACTAGATCTAATTTCTTTGCAAGAACAGAATTTTAGATTAGAAATAGAGAAACTGGATCTGATTATCTCCACCAAAAACAGAACACAAAAACCAAATATGATTATTTCCAAGGGGTTGTTTTGAGCTTTCATCTGCTATCAATTGCTTTGAAGCCAAAAGACATCAGGTCTTAGTTTCTATTTACCTCGTTATCCAGCTTCGTTAGGTCGGAAGAAACAACTTCGTTAAGGTGCCTTTAAATGACTTGTATCTACTTGTGTTGGTGATTTTGGTTCTTTAGTTTTCCTTAGATCTTACCATCATGTTCACTTCTTGATCTTTGCATACTTGATAACTCGAATACTTGATGATCTTGGTATTCTGCTTCTTACTCCATCGGTTGAGTTTTAAGTTCCTGCCTTCGCATCATGAAGTTCATCATCTTGACTTCCACCGCCGGTGTCGAACGCCGGCGGAATAGGGATGACGATACAGGTGCCCATCTTTTTGACACTTCTCTAGCTTCTGCTGCCACGTGCCCTCTTTCATACCCAGGTGGTCATTTATTGTTTCGGGACATGTTTCTCATATTCGGGCCCATTTGTATTTTCAAGTGTAAGGTTGGGCTCATTTATCTATTAGGCACTCCTTTCGACCCAGGAGAGTCCAGGGGGACCTGGCTTTTATTCCTTCTGGGTCGGCCTTTTGACCGGGCAAGAAAATTTCAAATTTTGTTGGAAATGTTTTGAAAATGTTTTGGGTTCCTCCTATTTCGGCTAGCACCCATTTAGTAGCCTCAGCTTTGACCTCAACTCTCACCAAATATGCTTCTCTGCCACACCTTCCACCTTTTGCAATTTGTCTGCATTATTTTGCTGTCTTTGTTAAGTCTTTTGGCTCGGACTTTAGCGACCCTATTTACCAGGTGTTCGATCGCAATCTCTTCGGCTTGTGGTGGGACATGACTTCTCTATCGAGAGAATACTGGAGGTTAATCCTGGAATCTGTTGATTCTGCCTTTAAGAAATCACAGGGCTTCTTTGAAGCTCTGAATTTCTTTTTTCACTTGGTTCTTTAGGTGTGCTTTGAACTGAATTTACTTGTGAGGTGGTGGTCATGGGTTAGACTGTTAGTTAGTGGTTACTTGCAGGAATGGGAGTCACGTTCCTCCAGCCGGGTCTCAATCTGGCCATTTTGTTGGGAGATGGTTCAGTTTCGTTGGTTATGGTTCGTTATGATCGTCTTTGGAGTACCTATCTTTTCCACTTATTATTGCGGAGAAGGATGCCAACTGTCGAAGACACAGAATGAAGAAAATGGGTTAAATTATAAATGTAATTTTTGTTTCTTCATATCTGTATCCCACCGTTCAGTGTTATTCATGTTTCATAAATAATACAATGACACCACTTGTTTTAAAAAAAAAATATTATCATTCCCGACTAACTGAATCTCGATCTATGATCCATCAATTTTTTTTTTTGTTGAAAGGGATCATCAATCCTTTCTTTTTCCTTTTATGTTTACTTCCAAATACATTGGCTGAAGAAAACCATGTCAAAAATTCCCACAAACTAAACTTGAAGTTTTTCTTTGAACTTGTAGTTGTAAGTGCGTATGTCCATGTCCACTTATTTGGAGTGAGTATCTAATTAACTACTTTTCCTTTTCATTCTCTTTTCCCAACAAAAAGTTTCTAACAAAAATGAGAAGAAAAATACAAGCTAAAAGCTAAAATAATAAAGTCCAAAAAAGAATTTCTTCACTAAAATAGTCCAAATTCCACCATAATTTATTCCTATTCCTATACTTCAATTTAAATCAGATAAGCTGCCTAAAATCAGATTCGGTATGACGATGAATCAAATAATCATCACACTTTGATTCATCAAAAGCCGGATTTGGGTACAAAAATTGTTGATATTGAGACCTTTGCATTTCCTTTTGTCGTCGAAGTTCAATCACTTTGCGATGAGAATTTGAATGTTTTGTAACAACATATGTCGGGCTAGAAGCGGGTCGATATTCGGGTACAAGCCGACCTGATTTATACCTGACTCCACAAGCATTACAAAGCGTTTTTGGGCCCATGGGTCCAGTGCGCCACTGGGGAGTTTTGTCCGTGGCGCAATGAAGACATTTCCGCCCATCTCGGACATCTCCACCACCGCTTCTGGTGGGGCTGACGTCAAAAACTTCCTTCTTCTTCATCACCACTCTTATCGTTTTCTTCCCAGATGAATCTGACCCGACTGACCCGACGTCCGACCCAGACGAAGAGGTTGTCGGGGATAAAACCCGTGACGACGACCAGTTATTCAGTGCGGCCCGTGGGCGTTTGCTACGAGCTTTTCCAGGTACGGCTAATTCCGGGTCGAGAGTCGGGTTATTCCCGTTGGATTCGGGTTGGAATTTTTCACGGGTTTCGGATACTTCATTAGTTCGGGTTTGAATTCCAGAAATCAACTGAAGTTTCTGTAAATCTTCAGTTGAAAATGATTCTTCTACGAAATTTGATACCCATTCTAGCTCAGCTAAATCATCATACTGTAAATTGGATCAAATAAAAACAAATTTCATCAAAATTGAATTCAACTTCAAAATTGCATAATTTTGTAGTATTAAATTTTCAGTTTTCTTATGTACTCTGTAACTGAAATTCAAAATTTTCGGTTTAGATTTTCAAAATTGAACTGCAATTGACAAAGAAAAACCTAATTCGAAAAGAATTGAATGAAGAAACTCTAAATTTTCGAATTTGGGAAAAAAATTCAATAAAAATGAGTAACGATAGGAACAAGAAAAACAGTGTAAACTCTGAACAGAAATCATATGTGGTTTGTCCGAATATAAAACAAATGTGGCTTGCCGTGATTCGTAGTTCGATAAGAATCGTCAGAAGCACGACCCACAACAAGCCACATAAAATTTCTGCCCACAGTAGTTTTTCTGTTTCCTGCCATTTTTCATTAAAACATTGAGTAAAATTAAGAAGAAAATGAAATTGAATGGAAAAAAGAAAATTACCGGAACACAGAGATCGTCGGAGAAGGAAGCAATTGGAAAATCACGATCAAAATCAGTAGAGAAATTCTGGTCATGACTACCAGACATTGAGGAATTGGAGGTACTAGTATTATTATTATTATTATCAAGAGTAACAATGGAAGAATCCAATGAAGAATTTCGAGTAAAACAATCAAAATTAGTACTGACATTATCTAAGATAGGATCTTCATTAGAGAAATCAAGAAGATCATCTATGATGAATTGATCAATTGAATTGTTCTTGTTAATGTCTGCATGTTGTTTTTCTAGATTGAATTGAGCATTTACTGAATTGCAAGAGTATTCTTCTTTGAACAATTCTGGCATTTCCATTCTTGCAGACTAGAAAAGAGAAGCGTTTTTAGAGAGAGAGAGAGAGAGAGAGAGAGAGAGAGAGAGAGAGAGAGAGAGAGAGAGAGAGAGAGAGGGTTTCAGTTTATTTTGGTGGAAGGAAATAGACAGACATCTAAATGGAGGAAATTGAAAGAGGGAAGTAGAGAACTATATGTATATATATTAATTAAATTAAATAAAGAAACAAAGCATTTTTACCTGCCGTGATAATTTAGTAGTAATAGAAGTGTTAATTTTGTTTTGGCCTCCAATCTGTTACTAATTGGCAGATTTGGTCCCATAGACAGTTTGGGTTTGACTATATGGTTTAAAAATGTTTCAACTTTTTTCCGGAAATACTTTTAGGGGCAAGTATGAGCATAAATTAGAGGTTTCATTTTGTTTTTTCACGCTAATGAACGACTGTTACAGCTCTAAGTACCTCTTACCTTCTCTCATGGATGTCATTTTGCCACGGATTATCTAACATCGTAACCATAATTACATTGTTCGGGTTGCTAATTCAACAGTAGAGTACTCGACTTTTTAAGTGTAGCTAGAATCTTTTACACATTTGGATGAAGCAACGGATTCTTCTGTACCATTGGTAAAATTTGTAAGACCATGATTAATCTTGAAATGGAATGAATGGAAAAACAACATCTCGTATCAATGAAAAATTCTGAAAATATTTAACCCTTACTAAATTTGGACAAAATATTGTTTGAATTCTTCGAATATGAAAAAAATAAATTCACGAGTCGTCGAGTGGATAAATGGATAAAGCCCTATGGCTACAATTATAGGGAAGTAAAAAACAACAAACTTATGTTCTTAATTTGAATGATCACCCGATCTAATTATACATACTACGTCAGTTTTCATTTTTCACTTTTATTTGATTGCTTATCTCTCATATCTCATAAGATTATCACTTAGGGATTCTCGATCCAATTGATTTTTCTTGGAATCGAACTGACAATGGACTCTAATTTTTCATAGATGAATTCTAGTGAAAATTTGTTCGAAAAGTTAGTCGAACAGTTTACAATCAGATCTCTTATCCCACCTCACTTATGTTCGTTCGAGAGTCGACGTATCCCCTGGCACCCTGGCCGACATTCCACCTCAAAGCATCGATTGGTTATCCATCACAGGACTAGGGAATGTCGCTAAGGGTTGTGACGTTTTCGCGAACCTAGTTCATCCTAATAATTTGACAACGTTATTATATATCGACATTTAATCTGTTATATCTGTCATTCAATATATGTAGTAGTGTGAGTCTTTTATCAAACAAAAACTATCAATGAAAGATAAGGAAAATCATATTTTATTTGCCTTTTATATACTTCACAAATATATAAACAAATCTTTTTACATCATGTAACCACATTTAGGGTGATCTATAAATTATTATCAATTTAACACCCCTTAATTACTTAATACATTTTAGAAATAATGAAGGTAAATTTCCCAAAAGCCCACAATTGGACCAGAAGACCAAATAATGAATGAAGAGCATAACTTTTTTTTTTTTTCTGTAGATGCTTGAAGTAAAAGAAAAGACTATTTAGACAGATAAGATCATAGTAGTTGATTGGTCTGCTGAAATTTCCCAATATTATTTATTAAAAAATTATCTTATTTTAAATTATTTAATTTGAGAAATTAATTTAGACAACTGGGACCCAATAAGACCATAAATCACGTGATGGAGGGTGGAGATAGTGTCAGCTACCATGTGAGATGCTTTAACTCAGTATTAAACCAAATCAAACGGTGATAAATGCCACGTGTCGTAAATCTAATATAGATGTTCATTTGATATCTCTCACACGTGCTATTCTGATAATTTCTACTTTTTCTTCTTTTATTTTAATTTTAATTTTTTTTTTGTTTTTGTTTATTTGGGCTTGGATACTATGATAGCTGGTTAACTACTATGTTTAAGAAGAGTTGACGATAACGTGACTGCACGTGATTATGATCATGTGATTTTTTGAGTGCTACACGTGATAGTATCATGTGACAAGTCACGTGAACTTAATATGCATGAGGAAGTTTTAAAGGCGCTACCCAAAAGTGTTATTGGGATTTCCGAGCTATTGGCGCCCCCCAAAAACTAAGGGGGGGGGTAGTGGATAGGGATTTAGGAGGACATTCATGGACAAAATGTCTCGTAGACATTTCGAGACATTTTAAGACATTTCGAGACATTTGTCTGTAGACAAAAGGTCTTTATAGACATTTTAAGACATTTGATTCATGGACAAAAAGTCTTTATGGACCTTTCAAGACATTTGGTTTATAGACAAAATGTTTTGGAGACATTTCAACATATTGAATCCATGGACAAAATGTGTAGTGGATATTCTTATTATATTATTATTATTATTATTATTATTATTATTATTATTATTATTATTATTATTAATATTATTATTATTATTATTATTAATATTATTATTATTATTATTATTATTATTATTATTATCTCATCATGGATGACAATTGGTAGGCATTTATTATTTTAGTATTATCATTATTGTCTAACCATACAAAATAATATATTTGTACTCATATTTTAAAAATATATTTTTCGAGTTTTGTGGACGTCTGTGGATATCTGAGGACATTTATGGACAATTAGTGGACATTTATTTATTTAATTTTATCATTATCGTTTAATCATATGAATTAAAAATAATTGTACCATTATTTCGAAAATATATTTTTCGACTTTGGTAGCCATCCGTAGATATCTGTGAACATTGATGAACAATTGGTAAATACGTATTATTTTATATAGTATACTAATATATATATATATATATATAATATAATAATAATATAATATAGTAATATGATAATAATATCATTATTACTATAATATAATATAATAATATAATAATATAATAATATAATAATACAATAATATAGTAACATATAATAAGATAATAATAATATAACATAGTAATATAATAAGATAATATTATAAAATATAATAATAATAATAATAATAATAATACAATAATATAATAATAATAATAATACAATAATATGGTAATATAAGAAAATAATGTAATAATAATAGGATAATAATAATATAATATAGTAATATGATAATAATATCATTATTACTATAATATAATAATAATATAATATAGTAATAATATAATATAATAATAATACAATAATATAGTAACATATAATAAGATAATAATAATATAGTATAATAATATAATAATAAGATAATATTATAATAATATAATAATATAATAATATAGTAATGGCAATAATATCATTATTACTATAATAAAGTATTATAATAATTAATATTTTTATATAATATTTATTATAAATTATTTAATCTAATTTGATAATAATAATTATTTTTATATTTCTTAATGAAATGTCCGCAAGTGTCTTCCATATTTTGAAAGACATTTTCTCTCCAAAAGCTCTCCAAATTTACACTAAAATGTCCTCACATGTCTCCAAAACCAATTTGTCTTGAAATGTCCGTAATTTCGTGTCTCTAACGAATACCACAGACATTTCAGGACATTTGAAATGTCTCAAACGAATAACACGGACATTTTGAGACATTTTGAGACATTTTAAATGTCCCCAACCAATAACACAGACATTTGGGGACATTTAAAATGTCCCCAACCAATAACATAGGATTTGGAGGGACATGGCAATGTCCCTCCAAATCCCCAACCACTACCCCCCCCTAAGATGTGGTTTCAGGGGCTTCCTAGGAAAACAAGCACCCTCCCCATCAAGTTTGACCTGACTGGGATCTTAACACCGGTAGGTCACCATTAAGTAGGGGTGGGAATCGGTCCTGACCGGTCGGTACCGGACTCTAACTTCATCGAACCAGTCGACTCAGACATAAACTGTTGGTGACCACCTATATACTCGGACGGACTCAGACGGTCACTCTCAAGAATTTTTTGTCCATTGACCGTCAAAGACCGTTTATTTTACCGGGCCAGTCGAACACCAGACGGTCTCGGTCTGGGCTTTCCAATAAATTTACTTTATTCAGAACTTTATATTTATTACCACAAACAAAATTACTTTCAAATGAAGATGTTTAGCCAAGAAATCAAAAGTAAATATAAAAAAGAAAAAACACAGTTGATCATCATTTGACAAGATATGATTAATTCATGCACTAATGTTTGGTCTCCCAGAGGACTATATGACTATAGCCAACGACCATCATATATTCATATGTCTATAAAATTCAACGGTCAACTTTTAAAAATGAGGACAGTTTAGTCGGTCAACCTATTCGGTCACTTGTACCGGTCGGTCATTCGACATAGAAATTTTGACCGTGACCGTCCGCCAATTCTTTCGGGTCGGTCGGACATTGACCGTTATGACCATCGGGTGTCCATGGACACTTTTTATCTCGGTCGAACGGGTCGGGTGGCGGTCTTCCGGATCTTTTTCCCACCCCTACCATTAAGTAATACCCAGTGGCGTGGTTGAGATTTTGGAGGTCTGGTGTGAAGTTTGAGGGTCTGGTGCGAAGTTTGAGGGTCTGGTGCGAAGTTTTGAGCCAGAGCCCTTCGTATATTGCAAAAATTAAAAATTATTTGTACCCGACTAAATTAATAAAATATCTAAATTGTTTAACCGAATAAAATATTATCATGACAAAAATGTATTATGTAAAAGTATTAATGTATGCAATAATTACATAATACTAATATGAATATAAGTTCTTCCAACAAAAAATAAAATAAGAAATGAAGTATGATCTGGAAAATCCAATTCAACACGTAAAACCTATATTTTTTGCACAAGAAATTATTAGGATGATAAAGAAAAAAAACGAATAGAGGATCAAACAGAAATAGAGACAAAAGTAAAGAGAAAAAAAAATGAAAAACATATACGCAAAGAGAGTGAATAATATAAAGAAACAAAGAGAAGAAGAGAGGCTTTTAGAATATCTAAAACATAAAAACATGGCCCTATGCTAAAAAAACAGAACATGGACCTTATATTGGGTTGGGCGCCTTTAGTATTAAAAGTCTTTTAAAAGATTTGAAAAATATTATATTGCATTGTAGAGGGATGAACTCGAACCCGTGACCTCTTGTGCACATAGGCAGGTTACAAAGCAACCAGGCTACCACAGGTTTTTGTTTTCGTCATACGACATTTTCTAAATAACTAATAGCTTAACATTACTAAAATGGGGCCCTTATATGGAGAGGGGCCCGGTGTGACGGCACCTGTTGCACCCCCTCTCCAACGCCCCTGCTAATGCCTAACAACTTTCATTTTCTTCTTTTCTTTTTCATTCGTTAAATCCCACATCATTTTTTCACTCTCTTTTAATCTAACCCTAAACCTGAGATAACTAGAGTTTTTGAATTTCTAATTTCACCTTAGGATAAACTTAAGACTCAAGAAGACTAAGTGAAAGCAAATAAGAACAAAGAAAGAAGAAAATTAGTGTACAACCTTAGGTTTCAAGTAAACCTTTTTTGCCTTCAATGGACTTGAATGTGATGTTTTGTTGTTTTAAGAATATTTTGGGTAGCCCCTTTGTTATGGGTTTTCAGACAGATTTAGATGGATTTATGAGCATTTTCTTATTTCGATTCTTAACAGCTGTTTCGATTCTTAACAGCTGAACCAGACCGGTAATAGTCTCAATACTCGATCTGTTCTTTCCAAATAAAGATCCACAGCTTGCCAATCACAACCTTGGTTGAAGTGGTAAGAGGCATAGTCTTCCACCTTAGATAACCGTGTCGTCGATCCGAATATTGCTCATGTATTCAGTTCGACTATACGATTTTCAGTTAGATTTGGTTTTGATGCTTATTTGGCTTGATTGAGTTACAAAAGTTGAATTGAGTGGGGTCGAACCAAATCCAGTACAAAATTTTGGTCCAACCCCACCGAATTCAGCTCCAGTAACTTGATTTAGTTACTCAAGTCGAGTTCGGTTGGGTCAAACCGATATTATGTCTTGAATTCGATATATGACCGGACCGAATTATGTTCATGTTCAAAAATTTTATGAAAAAAAAAATCAACCATTAGACTTTATACGTATAACAATGTGTTAGGTATTGACAATGTATCCTATAGGAACCGAATCATCAACAATAATCGGTTTGGTTGGCTCATTTGGTGTTTCCCCAAATTTTTTGGAACTTTTTTCATATATGGTGATTTCCAAACTAAAAAGACACCTATTCAACTTTCAAATAGAACACGTCAACACAATAAGGTTGATAAAAATTTTCGGTAATACTAGGTTGTTTTCAAGGTTGATAAAAATTGTCGGGGTCGGTGTGTGGAGGAGATTCCGGTGAGGAGATTTGTCTTTAGAGATGTAAGTTTTTAAAGATCTAGAGTTTGTATCAAAGAAGATAAAGTAGGTGAATAAAAAATTTTGTGGAGACTTACATACCACTCCAAAGGGAGGCACCTATAACTTGGGGTGGTGGGAATTGGTCGGGCTCAGACGCCCGCAGACAGTTTTTCTTCAGTTTCGGACGGATCGGGCTCACATATCTTAAGCCCGCTAAAGATCTTTGGGCGGATCGGGCTGGTCATTCTCCACCTTTGAGGTGCCCGCGACCCATTAACGCCCGCCAGCGCTATAGGGCTTTGTCGGTCACCGGCCGAACGGGCTCCGTTACCCGAGACCAAAAATTCATCAATAATAAAAATAAATTTTCTGAATTTTATTTATAAATATAGAAAAAATTACAAAAAATTCCATCAAAAAATATTTACACCAAATAAAATAAAAAAATTACATAAATAAAAAACAAAACCCACAAAATTAAATAACAAAAAAAAAATTGAATTCTCCAAATCTTTACTGAACTTTCATCTGCAAACAAAAAAGAAATTGTGTAAGAAAAAAAAATTAACACCAACAAATAAATCATATATTATAACTAACTTAAAACATTTAGATCTATTTCACACAAATTTACCTCATCACCATGAGAAAAATTACATAATTTTTTTTTTTTTTTTTGTTGAAATAGAAAAATTACATAATTGATTCATCAAAATACAGATCTGCTTCAGAATATACATCAAAAAAAAAAATATATGATTCATTAGAAATAATAGTTGAAATTTAATCCTTCATAAAAATACATCAAAAGATATTTCTCGAAATTCAGAAGATTATTTTGCAATTAGTCCAAATCTGATTCATTAGAAAAAAGGAATCTTCATTTATAAATATAGATCTGATTCATTAATAATCTTCATCTAGATCTGGAGAAAGCAAGGGGTAGTCTCCATGTCGTTTTTCTCTGTCCCTTCAGAACTCCTTTTGATCTTCATCTTGACATTGAATTATTGAAAGCAGATTCTTCAAAAGGCAAAAGTCGCGATTCTAAAAAACCCTAGAAGGTTAAACTCAAATAACCTAGAAGGTTAATGAAGATATAGTCTCCACACAATTTTTGTCTCTCTCATTCTCCCTCTGTAGATTAATCTCTCTCTCTCTCTCTCTCTCTCTAAGAAACTCTAGAAAGTAAAGAAGGTTTAGTAAAACTAGTTTATATAGGCTAACCCTAAGTATGATATGGGTGAAATAAGGATCTCAACCGTTGGATCATTGAATCATACGAACCCTTGATCGGGCGGGTTTTCGGGCAGTTCTCGGACGGGTACAACAAGTCGGGACTCGGGTAGAAGGCTTTACCCGAGACCTGACCGCTTTAACCCAAGTTCTCGGGCCGGGTAAGCCGAGTCGGGCTTCTTTCAGTCAACGGGTCCTCACAGATCAGACGGTTAGGGCCGGTCTCGGGTTTCCAGACCGTTTTCCCAGCCCTACTTATAACCATGCTCGGTCAACATGAATCGACTGAGTCAATTGAGTGTCTGAAGGCCCCAATAACAATTTGGGGAAACACCTTTAAAACCATATGCATAAGGCTAGGGTGGTGATACATATGTATCCGGAACGGAATTGGAACAAGAACTGCTTGTGTCAGTTCAAGATCCTCATTCTCACACTCGATAAAGATTTTGTACCTGATGGGTATTACCCGATTGGAACCCATAAGAATTCAATACTAAATGGGTATACTCGACAGAGATTCAATGAGTACCCGATATCCGACTTTAATAGGTGATTAATTGATACTTTTGCAAGTTTTAAGGTTTAAATGACTTATTCTATGTTAATTCTATTTTAATTATGCCATTTGAGTTTTTCACTTAGTAAAACATTCTTAATTGATGATCAAAATAAACTTAATAACAAATTTTATAACAACTACAAACATATGATAATAAGTTCTTTTGTAAATTTTTACAATTCGATCATTTATCTCTTACTAATAATAATGATATAGTCGAATCAGAAATGACTCGTTGACACTTTTACATGAGGCACAACTAAAGGCACTCGACTTTATGTCGTAAGTAGGTGGCCTACTTATTGTACAAAGTCGGGTGCTTTTAGCAACATCATATACATAATTTCTTCATTGTTGGAAAGATTAGGTTGTTTTTTTTTTATTAAGATAAGCCAAAACAAGAAGGAAAAAATAAAACGAAAGCAAAAAACAATCAACTAAAAACCCTTACATTAGCCCCACCCTTTCCTCCAATTGATTTCATCAAACCGCCTTCAATTTTGGCTCCACCAACCGACTTCAATTTGGTTTCCAAAACTGCCTCCAATTGATTTCATCAAACCGCCTCTCTTCCAAGCCATGAAACCGCCTCAATCCAAGTCATGAAACCGCCACTTACAATTGATCCGACTATGAAGATCAATCGAAAATTTCTCTCCCTCCAATTGATCCGACTATGAAGATCAATTGATCCCCCTATGAAGATCAATTGATCCGACTGTGAGAGGCAGTTTTTCAAATCAAATTGGAGTCGGTTGTGATGCATCCAATTGGAGTCGGTTTGGTGAATCCTTTACCAAATTGGATTTCCAATTTTGGAAGTTGCTCAAAATTGGCACTAAATTAGTCGGCTTATATTTTATATAAATTGGGGGTCTTAGAGTGCTTCTAAACATCAACACAAACAACAACAACTCTTCTTTAGAGAGAGCTAAAGAGAGAGAGAGAGAGCAAGTAAGAGAGAAATTTTTGTTCATGGTTTTGAGCGGTGTTTAATTTCTCGGTCGTCGAAGATTTAGTATAGAAGGTTATTACTATACGGTACCATCTTGGGACGAACTTGCGGGTTGTGTTAGTCGTCTTCATCTATCCTTCAATAAAGATTTCTTGTTCGCCCGAGGACGTAGGCTTTAAAGCCGAACCTCGTTAATTCTGTTCGCATATTTAGATTTTGACTTAGCTTTTCGATTGATCTTCATAGTCGGATCAATTTCTAGGATAGGTTCGATAGCTTCCGCGACTTTTAGTTATAACAATTGGTACCAGAGCCTTGTTGAGATTGAACGAATAAGAAGATGGGATCGAGAAGTGGTACGGTCAAATCAGGGAAATATGAGATAGAGAAGTTCAATGGGAAAAACGATTTTTCTTATTGGCGGTTGCAGATGAAGAATCTGTTAATCTCGCAGAAATTACATAAGACGTTGACGGGAAAGAAACCAGGAGATATGTCAGATGAGGATTGGGAGGAGTTAGATCTCGAAGCACGGGCAACCATTATGTTGTGTCTTGAGAGGGACGTGGCGTTCCTAGTAGACGGAGAAACAACGGCGGCGAGTGTGTGGTTAAAGCTAGAAAGCAGTTTCATGACAAAAACTTTAACGAATCGGGTCTACTTAAAATCCAAATTATTCACATGTAGAATGGAAGAGGGTTCTTCTATTCAGGAATATGTGAAAAGGTTTGACAGGATTATCTCAGATTTGAAGGATATTGATGTTAAGGTTGAGGATGAGGACCAAGCCCTCATATTGTTACTTTCATTACCTAAATCCTATGAGAACCTTGTTCAAACTTTGATGCTTGTTGGTGATAGTCTAAGCATGGAAGAGACGAGAAATTCGCTATTAGCGGATGACCTTCGTAAGGTTGCTACTAGCAGTACGGCGTCGGGTGGAGTAGACAAGGATCAAGCACAAGGGTTGTTTGTAACGAGGGGGAGGAGTAATGAAAGGGGAAAGGGAAAGGGCGGGAAATCTAGATCCAAATCTAGAGGCTCTTTCAAGAAAACGTGCTTTAGTTGTGGTGAGCTTGGCCACTTTAAAGCGGCTTGTCCAAAGAGAAAGTTGAAGCAAAAGAACGAAGGCTACAAGGAGAAACAAGAGATGCAAGAGGCGGGATATGTGTCAGAAGAGGCGGACGAATGTTTCTCGGTGACAGAGGTGTCTGAGAAGATCTTCGATAAGTGGATGCTTGATTCAGGGGCGTCACACCATATGTGTCCAAATAGGGAGTGGTTTACTACCTATAGGAGTATAGATGGTGGTACAGTTATACTGGGTGATGATAGTATATGTAAAACTGTGGGACTCGGAACAATACGGATCAAGATGCACGATGGAGTGGTGAGAACATTGACGGACGTAAGACACATACCCGATTTGCGGAAAAATCTAATTTCCCTTGGTGTGTTGGAGCGGAACGGCTGTAAGATAATTATAGAGAATGGCTCCATAAAAGTCGTTAAGGGTTCTTTGGTGGTAATGAGAGGTACTCGTTACGGTAATTTATACAAACTTTTGGGGACAACAATTATTGGAGATGTAGCAGTAGGAATCAGTGGAAGGGATCCAACGGCTAGTACGAGGCTTTGGCATATGCGCCTTGGGTAGGGGTGGGAATCGGTCCGGACCGGTCGGTACCGGACTCTAACTTCATCGAACCGGTCGACTCGGACATAAACTTTTGGTGACCACCTATTTACTCGGGCGGACTCGGACGGTCACTCTCAAGAATTCTTTGTCCATTGACCGTCCAAGACCGTTTATTTTACCGGTCCAGTCGGACACCGGACGGTCTCGGTCCGGACTTTCCAATAAATGTACTTAATTCAGAACTTTATTTTTATTACCACAAACAAAATTACTTACAAATGAAGATGTTTAGCCAAGAAATCAAAAGTAAATATAAAAAAGAAAAAAAACAGTCGATCATCATTTGACAAGATATAATTAAGCCATGCACTAATGTTTGGTCTTCCAGAGGACTATATGACTATAGCCAACGATCATCATATATTTATATGTCTATAAAATTCAACGGTCAACTTCTAAAAATGAGGGCAGTTTAGTCGGTCAACCTATTCGGTCACTCGTACCGGTCGGTTAGCGGTCGGTCATTCGACATAGAATTTTGACCGTGACCGTCCGTCAATTCTTTCGGGCCGGTCGGACACTGACCGTTATGACCATCGGGTGTCCATGGACACTTTTTATCTCGGTCGAATGGGTCGGATAGCGGTCTTCCAGATCTTTTTCCCACCCCTAGCCTTGGGCATATGTCAGAAAAGGGTCTATCTCTGATGTGCGGGAAAGGCTTGTTGAAGGACATGAAGAAGCCTTGCATGGAGTTTTGTGAGCATTGTGTGTTCGGGAAGGCACACAGGGTGACGTTCTCTACAAGCAAGCACAGGAGCAAAGAGGTGTTAGACTACGTACACACCGATGTCTGAGGACCGGCAAAGTTACCTTCCAAGGGTGGTTCCAGGTATTTTGTTACATTCGTTGATGATCATTCGAGATTTGTCTGGCTTTATTTTCTGAAGCATAAGAATGAGGTATTCAACACATTCCTGGTGTGGAAAGCAATGGTTGAGAACAAAACTGGTCGAAAGCTGAAGACGTTAAGGTCGGATAATGGGACCGAGTACACAGATGGGGCATTCAAGGAGTTTTGTAATCAGGAAGGCATTGTGAGGCACTGGACAGTAGTAAACACACCTCAGCAGAATGGAGTCGCAGAGAGATTGAACCGTACACTACTTGAGAAGGCTAGATGTATGCTCTCCAATTCAGGATTAGGCGTAGAATGGTGGGCAGAATCTGTTGCTACAGCTTGTTATATTGTGAACAGGTCTCCACATTCTTCTTTAGATGGCGGCATACCTTACGAGGTGTGGTCAGGTGAACATGCAGATTACGGGAGACTTAAGGTTTTCAGTTGTACGGCCTATTACCATGTTAAAGGTAACAAACTTGACAATAGAGCAAAGAAGGCAATTTTCTTAGGATATGCTACAGGAGTCAAGGGTTATCGGTTATGGTGTACGGAAGACAAGAAGTTTGTAATCAGCAGAGATGTGGTGTTTGATGAGTCATCTATTGTAGCTATGGCGAAAGCTACGGTGCCTAGTTGTGGTGATGTTGGGTCTACTAAAGCTCAAGTAGTGGAAGTAGAAATCGAAGACCAACGGGTTTCTAGGAATCATGATCAGGTGGAGCATCAGGATAATACTCAGGATGAGGAAATTGATGAACCCGATCATGAGGAGGTTCAAGGGGAAGGTACACAAGTTTTACAACAACAACAGCAGGATGTTTCGGTACACACTAGGCCGAAACGGTTATATAAGCCGGTACAGAGGTTAGGGTCAGACAAACCTCTTAGGCATTACGGGCAGGCAAATCTGGTTGAATATGCACTCTCGGTGGAAGACGACGAGCCGGTCACCTTCAAACAAGCTATTACCACGGCGGAAAGAGAGAGTTGGTTGGTTGCTATGCAAGAAGATATGGATTCTCTTCACAAGAACAAGACATGGGAGGTTGTCCCATTTCCCGAAGGTAAGTCTGTTATTGGTTGTAAATGGGTGTACAAGAAGAAAGAGGATTCTTCCGAAATCAAGGGTACAAGGTATAAGGCAAGACTAGTGGCCAAGGGTTATGCACAGAAAGAAGGGGTCGACTATAATGAGATTTTCTCACCGGTCGTGAAACATACTTCTATTCGGGTGCTATTGAGTATTGTTGCTCACAGGGATCTTGAGCTGGAGCAACTCGATGTTAAAACCGCCTTCTTGCACGGTGATTTGGAAGAAGAAATTTATATGGCTCAACCTGAGGGATATAAGGTTGAGGGTAAAGAAAATCAAGTATGTCGTTTGAGGAAGTCTCTTTACGGATTGAAACAATCCCCTCGCCAATGGTACAAACGATTTGATTTTTTCATGCTAAAGCATGGTTTTCGCAGAAGTGACTATGATTGTTGTGTATACATCAAGAAGCTTCGCGAAGGTGACTTTATTTATCTCCTTTTGTATGTGGATGACATGCTTATTGCTTCTCGAAGCATGGTGGAGATAGATAAGTTGAAATCTCAACTCAGTCAAGAGTTTGAGATGAAAGACATGGGAGCTGCAAAGAAGATACTGGGAATGGAGATTAAGAGAGAGCGGTCAAGTAAGAAACTTTACTTGAATCAGAAAGGTTACATCGAACGAGTAGTTTCTCGGTTCGGGATGCAGAATGCGAAGGCAGTGTCAACACCTTTGGCACCACACTTCAGGCTCTCGGGAAAACAATCTCCCACTACTACGGTGGAGAAGGATCATATGGATCGTGTACCGTATGCTAGTGCAGTTGGCAGTTTGATGTACGCTATGGTGTGTACTCGTCCGGACATTTCACAGGCGGTCAGTGTGGTTAGTAGGTTTATGGCAAACCCGGGGAAGACACATTGGGAAGCTGTGAAGTGGGTCTTGAGGTACTTAAAGGGTACTGTTGATACGGGTTTGTGCTTTGGTGGAGACACATGTCAGGTAAGCGGTTATGTTGACTCGGATTATGCTGGCGATCTAGATAGAAGACGATCTACTACTGGTTATGTATTTAAGGTACATGGTGCTCCAGTTAGTTGGCGATCGATGTTACAATCTACAGTTGCATTATCTACTACGGAGGCCGAGTATATGGCTATGGCCGAGGGTGTGAAGGAAGCATTGTGGTTGTGGGGTCTTCTGGATGATCTAGGGATTAAGCAGGAGTGCGTGGATGTATGGTGTGATAGTCAAAGTGCGATCCACTTGGCGAAGAATCAGGTCCATCATGCTCGTACTAAGCATATCGATGTCAGGTATCACTTTGTACAAGATGTCATAGAGGAAGGTGATGTTTCTCTCATGAAGGTACACACAGATGAGAATCCCGCGGACATGTTGACTAAAGTGGTGACATGTAGCAAGTTTCAGCATTGCCTGGAATTGCTACAAATTGGCTCGTGTTAAGTTGCCCGAAAGGGCGTAATGGCGACAAGGTAATATTTATGTGAAGGGTTGGTAGAACTACGGTAGGCTTGATCCAATAAAAGGGTACGTAGGCAGCCATGGTCATATGGTGCAGTCGGATGAAGCTACAAGAAGCAGATATATCTTACAAGGAGTATCCTGGTGTTCGTCCAAAATTTGAAGTATATCAAATTGTGTACGAGGAGGAGAATTGTGAGAGGCAGTTTTTCAAATCAAATTGGAGTCGGTGGTGATGCATCCAATTGGAGTCGGTTTGGTGAATCCTTTACCAAATTGGATTTCCAATTTTGGAAGTTGCTCAAAATTGGCACTAAATTAGTCGGCTTATATTTTATATAAATAGGGGGTCTTAGAGTGCTTCTAAACATCAACACAAACAACAACAACTCTTCTTTAGAGAGAGCTAAAGAGAGAGAGAGCAAGTAAGAGAGAAATTTTTGTTCATGGTTTTGAGCGGTGTTTAATTTCTCGGTCGTCGAAGATTTAGTATAGAAGGTTATTACTATACGGTACCATCTTGGGACGAACTTGCGGGTTGTGTTAGTCGTCTTCATCTATCCTTCAATAAAGATTTCTTGTTCGCCCGAGGACGTAGGCTTTAAAGCCGAACCTCGTTAATTCTGTTCGCATATTTAGATTTTGACTTAGCTTTTCGATTGATCTTCATAGTCGGATCAATTTTGAGGATAGGTTCGATAGCTTCCGCGACTTTTAGTTCTAACACATTGGTCGTCCGAATCTGCCAGATCGTAGTTTGGTTATTTTTAAACACTACAATTCCTAAAACGACTGAACTTGATTACCTTCATCATTTTTCCTGTTTGACAAATTGATCACATTGTCATCTTGATTGAATGACATCTCCTTCAGGTGGTAGTCACTCAAAGATGAAGATTAGGGGACATAAAACATAAAAGTAAATTTTTCGACTCAAAATGAAACAGTCCCCTAGACCAAATGTAGTTAACAAAACGTCGGAGACTTTTCATGATACCTCAACGCTGCGACTTTTATGTTTCGGGTAGGTTCGGAATTGAAAATACTTACTCAATGTGGAGATTTCCACAAATGTATATTAATGATTGAAATGTTGTGCAAATGATAAAATTGTAATATAATGGATTGCAACAATATCATCAAACATTATAAGCATAAATTATCATATCCTATCACCAATTGATTGCCTCATAAGTCAGAAATAGCAATACACAAATTTCTTAATTAGACAAAACCTATAGTTTGAAGCCTCTGATAACTATACACATTCACTAGATTACCCGTCACAACTATATTGAATTTAGGTTATTAAAGGTATAAATAATGTAATGAGTTTGTCAGACTTTAGGTCTCTTTAATATATGTTATTGGATTTTAGGCCCCTTTCATTCGTAGTTTAATTCCGGTGGTTATCGCGTGTATCACATGTTGATGATGTATCAATGCCATATTGCCATGTAATGACTAACGTATATCGTAGTCCATATTCGGAAAAAAAAACTATATTGATGTTCTACCTCCTTCATCACCGTCTTGGTTTGGGTTTTAACGGAAATATTGTCCTTATCTTACATAATTGCAATATTGTGCTCATGATATATACTTATGGTTCCAGTTCTGATATTTTTGAAGCTATTGTGTGAACTATCTGGGTTATAACCAATATAGTTTGAGCTCCCCATCCAAATGTTGTTGAGGAATTAGTCTCATTTATAGGGTATATAGTTATCCAAATGATGAGGAAGAACTTCCATAAGCGTCAACTTGGGTACCCACTAGGCCACTAAGGAACTTCATAAACCTATTTTCTGTAAGGAACGTCGATCCCATCTAAGAAACGTTCTTTGAGTATATAGGGAAAAAAGTTAGTAGAATTTAGGCGTCCTAGAAAGCCAATTTGGATTTTTAGATAATCAACTAAGGTCCGTAGTTCAACGAGTTTAACAGTGGGAGGTGGCATTTGTTTTTAGATTGTCTGGATCGGACTCGTCTGACTTTGAATAACTTGACCAAAATCAGCTATTCCGATGAGTCAGACAGAAACAAATACGGAACTCTACTACCAAATGAACCATAAATGATAATTTACAGATTCAAATTTAAACCATCGGAAGAATCTGACAAACTGCAAATTTGCTAGATGCTTATGGACAGACTTGCTTAGCTGTGTCCTAGTTGATATTTGCTAGTTTTATGTTTTTATCGGTATTGTATGTCTCAATATAAATCTTAAATTATTCATCAGTACTTACTTGGTCTTTCTCTTATTGGTTGCCATTCCACGATTTGTGTTCAGCTCAAATGCCCATATCTTAAACAAGCAAGCTCTTTAGATGGCTAAGGCAATAAAGGAAGAAGATCCAGGGACAGATCGAGGACCCACCTTGTACCAGACGTTATACGTTATATACCATAGAATAAAATGATTTTTATATCCATGGTGCGTACCCATCGACAACTAATGTTTTATAATGAAACTCAAATTGGCCAACATGTACATTTCGGAAGGAAGATCACAAGTATCAAACGGAAAAATCTTTATGTATTGAAATCAAGCTTGCCGGGCCTTGGTGGCATGCCTAATAAAAAGCAAACAAAAGGTAAAAAAAAAAAGGTGGACAGAGATTTCTAACCCAAATTATGAGAAAAAGGTAGACGACTCGAGTAGCAAAAGTTAATCGACATATGTTCCTGCATCATTTGTTCTATCGAGTTCATTTTCATCTCGTCGAAGTGTCTGTAGAGAAACTGGCTCTTTTTCATTTTGTGGAGCAGGAGTAGAATTGTCTGAGACTATGTCATCATCCTTCAAGGTCTCTGAAGTCTTGTTCATGTTCGACTTATTAATGTCATCAAAAGATTCAGAAACACCATTTAAAGAGCTTTTATTTTTCGTTTCTTCACTCAAAGAAATACCTCTTTCAACTTGTTTCACTACAATAACTTGATCTTCAGACACCATCTTCTTCGTCTTTTCATCATTTGAAACGAAAGTTGTGTTTGCACTTATTCCAATTTGATTACCGGAACGTGAAGTGGATTCATAATCCAAAGTTGGGGTCCGCTCATCACCTTTTTCATCATTTGAAGTCGAACTCACAAGTTCGAGACCATCCTGAGGAACTCCGTTGACATCTAGGAAACCTTCTCCCCCATTTTCTGTTTCACTCTGATCACGAATACTACTTTTATCCGTTTCATTGTGTAACATTTCCGATTTATTTTCATCTACTTTTGAGTTTTGATATCTATCAGAAGCAAGTGCTTCATCTCCATCATTTTCTTTATCAAACTTCACTTCGTCAATTCCTTTCGAGTCTTCCTGTTCCTTGTTCTGCTCCTTTTCGTTTCTTTCATTTTCATCATTTGCGACGTTTTCCTCTCCAAGATTTTTAGAGTCTTTCCCATCCTTGTTCAAACTCATTGCTTCATCTCCATCACTTAGTTCATTATCAAAATGATCTCGTTTCTCGCCTAGTGATTCTTTTTCTTCCGTCTTTGACTCTCTCTCTTTATGATATGTATTAATTTCCTCCTCGGCACTTTCAGACTCTTCTTCATCCTTGTCTGAACTAATTCCCACATCGTCATCTCTTAATTGAGTTTCAAACTGATCTCTTTTGCTTCCTTTCGATTCTTCAGCTTGTCTATTTGTCTCCATTTCATCCTCTTTCCTTTCATCATTTATAAAATTTTCCTCTTCACTATCTTTAGAGTCTTTCTTATCTTTCTCCAAATCAAATTTATCATCACTGTCTATTTGAAGAGTAGAAAAGCTATCTTCGTCCGAGCCTAGTGCTTCACTTTCTTGTTTATTAGGCTCCCTTCTATCTTCATCATTTGTGGCACTTTCCTCTGCATCATCTTCAGAATCATCCTTCTCTGTACCCACTACTTCAAGCCCATCTCTGACTTGATTACTAGTACCATCTTGACCAACTCCTGATTCATCTTCTTGTATCTCCGCTTCCTTCTCGTTGTCGTCTAATCTATCTCGTGAATCTTCACGACCGACAGTGACGGACTCTTCTTCAGCATTTCTATCAATATCATCATCTCGATTTCCTACATCGTTTTTGTGTGGAATTCTATCACCCGTAATCATCTTCTCTCCTTCACTAGATCCTGCTTTCTCTTTGCGCCCGAAATCTACCGTTTTATACTCTGTAATTATCCTCTTTTCAACAGTTCCACCATAATCCTTCCTCTTGCCATGGGACTGTTTGACCTGGTAAAGTAGCCATATACAAATTGCCAAGAACAAAGAAACTTGAAATGCCTGTTTAACCTTAAACCCTTTGGGTCTCTGGCTCCTGCTAGCAGAATGGTGAAACATCACAGTCCACTCTGAAAGATAAAACCACTTGATCAGAAACAATATTGAGAGGCAATTCCGGCAACTAATGAAAACGTCCAAAAGGAAAAAAAATCCAAGTAGTGTTTGTTTTTTTGCTTTGTCTCTCGTCTGACTCGTTTGAATCTCAATCGTCTGACTCAAACGGACCCAAAAATTAGACTGTATTAGCAATTTAGATAGTCCGACACCATGAGTCAGACAAAAACAAACTTTCTGAAATCTGTCACTGAGTCAATTGAGACTTCGAATCAGATTTCAGATCTCACAACCAGAAAAAAACAAACCCTATCTAAGAGGAATTGAAGTTTAAACCTAACATAAACATAATCCATTACAAGAACAAATCAAATTTAAATCTAAATACCTGAACATTCCTTAATCTCAGTCAATATCAAGAAGTACTAAGAAATTGATGACCAAATTAAATGAGAAATCAAGAAAAGATTCAAAACCGAAAACATAAACCCTAAATTAAATTACCTCTTATAGTGATTCAAAACTGTGAGAAATCAGGGAAACGAATAAGAATCCTTTGGATCAACTAAGAACTGTGGAACTAGAGATTATCAGATTGTAAATTTTCAAATAAATCAAGAAATGAAGATTAAAAACTAAAATTACTTCTGAAATTTGTTAGTATTTCTTTTTAGAAATCATCGTGAGCGTCGCGTTCGCCTATAAAGATGAATGATGAAAGAGTTGAAAAAATTCAAAAAGTAACTGTTGGAGATCTCAAAAGTATCAGTTATTTTTTTAATTTTTTCTGATTCCGAAAATATCCTTGTTATTAGGTTCATTGGAAATTTGATAATGAGTAATTTAGGGATGAACTTGAGGTTAATTAAGGAAATTTGAGTTACTGGTTGACTTGTTATTATTTTATGCCTCGGGACTCCATAGAGGGGAAGGTAGATTCGGACCGGGACGTTGGAGTTTTTCTACCAATGAAAACCCTCCACGTGTAATTTGAATGTTGAAGAAATTTATGAATTTCAATAATTTTTTTTTTTTTTTTGAAGAAATGGACTTACGTTAGTTGTTACAAGGCATATTGATACATCGATAGGATGTGATAAGCATGACTACAGAGAAAACCGTTTTGGAGAGAGAGAAAATCGTTTTGAGAGAGAGAAAACCGTTTTTGAGAGAGAGACAAAACCGTTTTTGAGAGACAGAGAAAACCGTTTAAGATTATCGATTTCCTCTAGCGAAGGTTATCCCTTCGCCGGAATCTTATTTCTTTCCTATTTCTAGTGTGTTGTTTTCGGGTCTGGACTTAGTGCTCATCTATTTTTTTTGTTATTGTAATTGCTGGAACAGAGAACAACTTTTTCTCTCTCTCTCTCTCTTTGTGTAAGAAGTTTAGATTCTCAAGGCAAAAGAGGGTTTTTAATCTAGAATTTGTTTTTCTTTCTTTTTCACCTCTTATCTTCACTCTCTTTGATTTGGTTTAGTTTCTTATAGTTCATAAGAAATTATTAGTAGAAGATAAGTTGGGGGTTTACAGATAAACACATCTCTTTCTCTCTAGAAATCCTATTACTTTTTTCGGTTTCTCTATACTTTCAATTTCAGTTTTTTTTTTTGTTGGGTAAACAGTGTTTCTGGAATTGTGGGTTTAGGATTTTCTTTTGTTCTATATGATGGATTCGATTCAGAATCAAGAAGTTGAAGAAGATGATAAAACTTCATTAAATCAACACCCAAATCACCAAACAGAAGAAGGAGAAAATGTTTTGTCGATGGAGATGCCGGTGGTAACATAGATAACAACAGCAAAAAAGGCTTCAACCAAAGATCGTCATACGGAAGTTGAAGGTCGAGGAAGAAGGATTCGAATGCCTGCAACTTGTGCGGCTAGGATTTTTTAACTTACTCGAGAATCATGGCACAAATCTTGATTACATATAATTAAGTTTAATAAATTCACGACCGGTCTCCTTCGTGATCTTTAGGGTCTTTAATTCGTGAACTTTAAGGTCTTTTTATTTTATTTTTGCAATGTTGTACTCTTTTCCCTTCATGTTGTCTTTACTGTTGTAAGTTTCATGTTGTTATTTACTTCAGTAAATCCATGTTGTCTCAAAGGAGTCAAAACTATCAAAATCGTGTAATTTGTTGGATTGTATTCCTTCTATGAATGAAATCCTGGTTTGTCTCAAAAAAAAAAGTTATTGGTGCCCTCTAAACTGTTATTAACACCCATTCAGCCCTTTCACTCCTGTCAACATGGGTGAACCACACATGGTTATAGGCGCTTCTCCCCAACTATACAAAAACAATATGACAAAGAGAACTTAAATCTTCAAGCACCTCTCACTTCCAATGGGATTCCCCATTCCTATGAATCTTGGGATTTTGGAAGACTTCAAATCGAAGATAAGCGATGTGTCGAAGTTGAGGGCACCCCTAGATAAGATCTTCATTTTGAATATCTGAATATATGTTGAAACGACGGACGAGTAGTAAGAATTGTTGTTCGTAAGTATTTTCAAACTCGATAAGTACTTGAAACAAGAGACGATTTAATTGAATGGGCAACGAAATACGTTTGTAGTCCAAATTGGCAAGTCAGTCAGTTAAGTGGTAGAAAACCAAGAGTCCGCCAAAAAGTAATTGTCCATATGAAATCACAAGATTGGCATCACGATCCATCGAATACGAAATATTCTCAAATAAGGAAACTTATTCTTCTTACGGTCAAGAAAGCGTGTGGCCTCATCTAAGGCGATAATTTACCGCGCATCAGCTCTGGCGCTCATCAACAGTCGGCTGACAGAGCCTATATAAAGCAACATGTTCGCCCTAACTAGGCATCGAAGGTTCAATCTCTACACTCAGACTTCAATTCAATTCTTAAACTGGAAAACTACCATACTGGCTTGAGCGTCATAGAGGTTTCTGAGTACTTTTACGGGTTTGTCTGAGAATCACCAAGAGTAATTGATTTTTTGGTTTGTCGAATCTTCTCCTGAATAATAACCTAAAATCATTAGTCCACAATGAACTCATTTTTGTAGACGAAAATGGGTTGACCCCACCAATTCAAACTCCAGGAACATAACTGATTTATTAGAGTTGAAAATTAACGATGGAACGAACCTTTCTTGTGTAAAACAATCGGTTCAACACTAACGATTGCAAGTACAATAATTTGTATGACCTTACATGCATTTTACCTATATTTTATATACTTTTCTTCTTTGTTGTTTTATAACAAAAATTCCACAAAAGAAACACACTGAAGATAAATTTTAAGTTTAGTTATTTAATAAAAATAAATTACTTTATCGTTCTCTCCTAAGATTTGGAACCCTTTTTTCGTTGGGAGGACATAGATCTTCCGGTGCAGTGTGTGGAGGCAACTACTGACCAACCTTTACCAGTCAAAAAATCAACCAATTCACTTGATTGACATGCGCCAGAATCCAGAATACGCAAGAACGAAACTTCGATATAACCAAAAGAGGGTGGATAGGGCAGAGCTCTACCGCTTGAGCCCTGAAATGGGGGGGGGGGGGGGGGGGGTCGACACGATTCCTAGGCACTTTAAGCTTTTTCACGAGTTAAACGCTAGTAGAATGGTTGATATGAGTCAGATCTGTCACTTGAGCCTTGGAACATGAGCGATGTGGAAGCGAGTTCCACACCTTGTTCTCTGCTCTACATGAGAGAAATGTTGGTTACACAAAAGTGATGATGTCGAAAAGTGGTTTCTCCGATATCTTCATGGTAATCGAGATGTGCGATCATACAATGAACTTTCCTCAAGTAACTGGTGAAATTCAGATGTGGGCAGTGTCTGCAGAAAATGAACAAGACGCTCTGACGCCCAAGTCAATGGGATGTTTTTGTATTTTTTAGGAAATAATTTAAAAAGACTGAGTATAGAAGATGACCTTCAATAACTTCTTCGGCCCAACCGTTTATGCTTATATAAGTATGGATGATCGTGGTAGAGTACATTTGATAAGATTCAGGGGTAAGATACCGGTCTTCATGTTAGAATGAGTTGTAGTTTTTATTCAATGGGTTTATTCTTTCATTTCTTTTGCTAGCTTCTTTATTTTGGTGAATGGTTGTACTTGTGGTTATATACATGGTAAAAGAGCCTTGAGGCAAGGATGTCCCATGTCTCCTTACCTTGTTCTTCTCATTATGGAGGTTCTTAGCACTCTACTATACAGAAAGTTAGAGAGAAAAAATTGCATCTATATTTAAAGTGTCATAACCCTATTATCACACATTTAAGCTTTAAAGATGATTTATAGCAAGAGTTGAATTTGGAATTACTCTATTAGAAGTTCTTGAGGTCTTTTCTAGTGCACTGATTTGAAAATGAATAGAAACAAAAGTTCACTGTTTGCTTCGGGTAGATGATGAGACTCTTGTTTTGATTCAACAATCTTTTGGCTTTGAAATTGCCGATCTACCTGTTAAATACCTTGGATTACCTTCACTTTCTACAAAATTAACACATCAACCTTTACTTGACAGTGTGTAGGCTAAAATACAATCATGAAAATCCAAATGTCTCTATTATGATGGGGGAGTTACTCTTCTCAAATCTGTTCTTTATGGTACTGTCTAATTTTGGCTTAGTACCTTTATCTTATCTAAGAGAGTTGACCAACATATAGACAAGGTTGTTGTTAAATGGGATGTTGCGTGTCTCCCCTTTCAAAAACGTGGTCTAAATGTGAGAAATTTAAATTTCTTGAATATTGTTGCTAGTCTTAGGCCTATTTGGTATATTCTCAGTAATAAACAAACTTTGCTGGTAGAATGGGTTAAGCAAAACTTGCCAGGGTTTAAATGTTTTTGGTCTATGAAAGTAAATCAAGATGCCTCATCGTGTTAGAGAAAAATTCTTCAACCTAGGAAGACAACAATGTTATTTGCAAAAACTATTGGCAATAAAGCAAAACTAGTTTTTGAAGGAATAATTGGTAGTTAATGGGTATTTTAGAACCCCATCTCACTGATTTTTTTCAGAATCTGCACTCTGTTACAAAAAGATGTAAAAGTGTGTGCTTGCATTGTTGCTAATAAAAATATAGGCTTTATTTTATAATTCTCCTTATTATCCTATATATCAAAACAACTCAGTCGGTTATCCAGGAGATAAGTCTGACCGTTCATTTTATTTTAGAAATTTGGTTGGGATTTGATGAGACATGGAAATGTCCCGTCTGAGTCTCTTAATTTAGACGAGTTAGTCTCTCTAGAGCAGTTACTCTCACGAATTACTCTCTTTTATGTTCAGGTACCTTTTTACAGAGTTACGCGTGCAAGACGGATAAAGTCGGAAAGAATACAGACTAGGGGCATTTTGGTCATTTGTTGATTCTGGAATTTTGACCAACATTGATGATCAGATGAGAAGTGGGGTCCATGACGAGTCCGTAGGCGAAAACGGAAGTGAAATCGGAGTTCGGGTTAGAGAAATAGAGGAGGTCAAAGATTGGGGTCAAAATCATTTGACCAAAATACCTAGAGCCACGTAGCGCAGATCTATCAGGAGGACATGACGCGATCCGACGGTACCAGGAGTTCGTGGTATACTGTCGGGAGACTCTGGTGGGCGCAATGGGTAATATTCGGGACTGCTTCTAAGTGCTAATATTGTGCAACGCGAAGCAAGATACTTGGATGCTCCTCTGCTCGTGATGCACGATCCGACGGTTATTTTCATTTCTGTACACGTGGCCTAATCTGACGAGTACCGTTGCACCTTTATTCATTCAGCCGCGAAGCACTGAATACGTTGTTTCTATTCAACCAAATCGACGTGAACTGCTTCTCCGGTATCCTCTCCTCCGACTTTGCAATTTCAAATTACAAACAGAAAGAGAGATAGACCCGGGAGATAGAGAGAGAGAGATGAAGGAGGATTCTGTTGGTTAAACCCGAGAGAGAGAAGGAGATATTCTGGAAATCAAAATAGAAAGGGATAGAGAAGAATTTGGGGGTCAGCTAGAGGAAAGATTCGATTGATCTTTAACTCTATAAAAAGAGAAGAGGTCGGCTGAAGAAGGTAGACTTTTATTTTACAGAGAAGGAGCACGGATTTTAGAGAGAGGAACAGTAGAGAGAGAGAGAAGTTGAGTCTCGGCTTTGATAGAACAGTAGAGAGAGAGATTGTTTTAAACTTTGATTTTTTGTTTTTCTTTGAAAACTCTGTTTCTTAGTGAGAAAGAGAGAGAGGTTACAGAGGAAGAGAGAAAGTTAGAGAGAGAGACAGAGAGATATTGTAGAGAGAGACTCGGTTTTGAACATCAATTAAATCTTAGTTTTATTCTTTTCTTTTTCTTTCTTTATTGTTCCTGTTTCTTAGTGAGAGAGAAGTAGATAACATAGAGAGAGAGATTAGAGTAAGAGGGAGAAAGAAACAGAAAGTTTAGAGAGAGAAAGAAGGTTGAAGAAGATGAGAAAATCGTTTTCCAAGAGGGTGCGTTTGGCAAATTTCCGGGAAAAACAGAAGGAAATCAATTCCTTAGGCTCTGTTTGGTGGGAAAATCACAGAAAAGTAAGTTTCTTTCTTCTTTTTCTTATATTACTTCAAATATTTATCGTTTCTAGCATGAGTAGCTAAGTCTTTTATATCTAGGGTTTTAGACGAAGTCATAATAATTATTTTCCCGATAATTTATTAAAGTTTTTACCAATTTAACGATAAAATCTTCCGGGTTTTTAGACCGTTCATGGACTAAAACCTGAGTTATATAAAGAACTCTCTAATTAGATCAAAATTAAATTGTCGTTAGAATTATTAGGAAGACGGATTCGAAAACCCTAGGTTCCCTTTTTCTGAATACCGACTTATTTCTTTATTTATTTATTTTTCGAGTTTTATATTTTATTTTTATTTTACCTTCATCAAACCACTTTTGAAAATCTCAATAGTTTTAAGGTTAGAATTTAGTTTAACTTAGTCTCTGAGGAACGAACCGGTCTTACCGGAACTATTACTTGACTCCCGTATACTTGCGGGTAGAGACCTTTTAGGGTAACCTTTTAGGCCCATCAAGTTTTTGGGATTCGATCCACGGTTTCTTCCCTTATGGTTGAATTAAACTTGATTATGCAGTTATTTATTTCCTTTAACTTATCAAACATTATTATACTCCTCACATTGTTTGAAAATAACATGTACGCTTAACTACCGAAAGTTCAATTTATGGGTTAATATCATCATTTGATATTTTTCGCCAACAATAAAGGAGAAAATCGTGGGCGGCTCCTGGGAATGATTAGGGTGAAAAATTTAGGTATTGATTTCTATTTTCAATTCCTACCCTATATATAACTAAATCTTCCTTCATTTTCTTTCTCTCTCGCTGTTTTCATTTATAACCAAGAACTACCCACCTTTTACCTTTATTCCATGCCCTCTTTTTTTTAGCATAAATTATAAATTTACTTTCTCTTTTCTAAATCTCAAAACAACCACCACTCCCTCACTCAGGTTTGTAGATTTGGGAAGAATGAGCTTACACTTCCTTTTAAGGGGTGAATTTTAGGTTTTTTATTTACTGCATTTCTTTATGTTGAGTCTTTGATTGTCAATTGGTTTGCAAGTGACATGTTTGTTTTAATTCCTCTTTGTAATTGCAGGTAAATGTTTATGTTTTTTTTGGCTCTTGAATTTGATTACAAGGACCTAAAGAAGTAAGACTATGAAAAGTATCTAATTCTGATTCTTTATTGTTAGATGTTACTTCAAACAATTTGATAGTCTTAAATTTTCTAATTATTATGTTATCTCTAATTTAGTTTTTCTTTATTTCTTTCCTTTCATTTACTTGATACTAATCTTGTTTTGTGTGAATGATTTAAAATTTGTTCTTAGTGGAGAAAGATAAAAAAATTTTGAAGACGTAAAAGTAGTGAAGAAGAATTGTTGTTTTTTTTTTGGAAATCAAACTTCATTTGAATGCCAATAGGCTAATGAGAATTGCATCATGAAGTTGAACAACAAAGACACAACCAAAGCCGGACAAACAAGACAAGTTATGCCCACTTGGGGTGCCACTAGAGCTGCCTGATCTAACTGGTGGGCTACTTCTGGTGCAGTCGCCACTAACCATCTGAGGGTAGTTTAAAACCGATGCTTCTTTCACCTTCTTCTCTTCTCGCCGTCAACCGTCGGCGTGCAAATCTCAGGTTTGTGTCTCTGTTTCCGGTATATCGGTAGAGAGAGTTGTAAGTTGATGAAGAAACTCCCAATAGTGGTCCATGATCAAAACACTCGTCTGATTAAAAACAAAAATAACAAAAGGGTCCTAAAGACCAACAAAATAGACCTTAAAGACCAACAAAGAAACATAACCTTTATTGTACTAACAAGTAGAAAACTAATAACTCTCTCTTCTCCCTTGCTCCGCATCACCACATCAACCCAATACCCAAAGTAACTCCAATATCAATAACCCTTTTTTGAATTCAAATCAAGCTTAGCCTTGGTACCATTAAGGTATACAGATCTTCAAGTTAAACAAATTGAGAATGGGCAAAAAAGGAAAGGTATGAATAGTTTTGGTTCTCTGTCGATTGACAAGTTGTGTTCTTCAATATAGTTTCGAGAATTCAGAAGCATGGTTATTTAACATATACCTTGAATATCGATCTGATTCATAGGATTTCGTCGGATTTTGAAATTGATCCACAAATGACAAGAGTAGCAACAAAATCCCATGTATGATTTTATCTCAATCTAAGATCAAATTGAAGTATATCTCTTATCTATAACAATAAAGAAATGAGCATTCTTCGTCTTCTCAAATTCAACAAAAATACCAGATTCCGAAACTAATCCGTATAATCGATACACAAACAAAACTTCTAATATTATCAATGATAAGAGAATAAATTGAATAAAGCAGCATAAAAATCACGACCTGGATCAACTCAGAAGACAAACCATATGAAGATTAGAGTATAGAAACGAGATCTAGATCGGATGATTATGGTATAATATGAGTCTGTATCATGAACTAATGGTGAAACTTTCACTAAAAAGCAAAATACTCCACCTCTAAAACACTCAACAACCAGATCTTGTCATGAAAGCAAAATACTCCACCACCGTATCCAAACCCCATCACCACTTCCACTAAAAAACCAGATCTGAATCCCAACATCTCCGCTCAATACACCACTACAGCCAGATCTAATCAACGATTTAGGAGAGAAAGAGGGAAACAAACGAAAAAGGAAAGCGAAAGAGGAAAAACCAGCGAAGAAGTCCCTTTGTCGGAAAAACTAGATCTCGAACTCTCTTTCTCTCTCTAGGAATAAACGGTTATGCAGAGAAGATTGGTGAACAACAAAAAAGGAGGACCATAGCCGAAAAAGAATTGTTGTTTCTTATTCAAAGTTGTATGCAGTTCTTCAAGGAGAGTAATGTTATTGAAAAGATACATGTACTTCCTTGTTTCTTTTGAAGATACATATAATTCCTTGGTATTTTGTACTTTTTTCACATTTGTTTTTATTTTTGTGTAATTTTATCGGTGGTGTATTATTTTGTTCATCAAGGTGTATGTATCTTTACAACTCATTTAATTCTCTTAATTAGAGTTTCTCATGCTAATTTCAGTTAAAATAATACCTAATTAAATGGTTCTTCAGCCATATTCTTCACTACTAAAGCTTTATCATCTTCAAATTGAAAAATGTTAACTTGGTTTTCTAAATGATGTTGGAGTGATAACTTGTTTTCTTTTCGTACTCATTAATGTTTTAAATAAAGTTCTTGATTAGTGTTATCTGAAATGTCTAATGTAAGTATAAAATCACAAATTCATTCTCAAATCAGTCTGCAATTACAATTTCATTATTTTTACTCTTTTTTTCGTCTTCCTCTAGACAATGAACTAAAGATTTAAACATGAATCTCTCTGTGGAATAAATCTATGTCTTTCTCTTGCTGTCTTCCTATAGTTCGGTAGGTTCATTTTTATTCAATGTTCAACATTATTAGTTTATTTTAATAATTAACTATAATTTCTTTTTACAAGTATTACAATCCTATATATTAAAATAACTCAGTCAGTTATGTGATGTACAAGTGTGGTCGTTCATTATTCGAGTAGATTTTTCATCTGACCGATGAAAACATTTCAAAATGTATAAAATTTGTGTGATTAGGTTTTTTAACAGAGATTATTTCAGTCATGTCCACAACAACTCCTATTTTATCTCCCGCGATCTCTCCTTCTTCCACCTTCAGCTTCGTTTCTCTCCCTAACCGGCTAGTACTTTCACTCTTTTTCTCGGAACAGTTTTGCGTTATTCTTATAGATTACTTCCACTATCTCTCTCTCTCTCTCGAAACAGTTTTGCATTATTATTAAAATTTAATTCAACACTCAAAGGTATCAAACATATAAAAAAGATAATCTAATGATCAATACTCTAGAAAGATATAGAGTATTAGATATATATGAGTAATCAGTCCTCTGTAGAGAGATATTAAATGACATTTCAGCCCGCCATTTACAATTTCATCTCCAGTGTTGCTGATTTAACTACAATATCTTCCCAACTAAAATTTAATTACAATATCTTTCAAACTAAAATTAAAGAGGTTTGATTTAGTGATCTTAGGCTCATATATCAAAATAGCTCAGTCGGTTATGTGAAGTATAAGTCTGATCGTTCATTATTCGAGCAGATTTTGCATCTGACGGGTGCAAATATTTCAATTTTCTGTAATTAGGTTCCCTAGCAGAGGTTACTTCTTCCGACTTCAACTTCGTCTATCTGTCCCTAACTAGCGATTACTTCCACTCACTTTCTCGAAATAGTTTTGTGTTAATCTTGGAGATTACTTCAGCTCTCTCTCATAATCGTTTTGCGTCAATCTTAAAATTTACGAAAATGCTACTTTGACATTCCGGGTTACCTAACCAATGACATATCCAGTCAGCAAGATGACGTGGATTCGTTGAATATTTGACCAGAGGATCTGGAGCGTTGAAAAGGAACGGTCCAGATAAAACCCCTTAAAAGCCCAATTCCCTTTAGTTAGAAATTTCTCTCTCTAGGGTTTTAACTCGGCTCCAAATTTCTCACCGGAAAATCTCTCCACCTGAATTCTCTCAGGCCGGAATCTCTCTCGTTATGTTCATCTCGTCGGAAATATCTTTCCATCTCGTCGGTTTTCTCTAGAGGTAATTTACTAATCTCGTTCTTCTTCGTCTTTTACATATCCTAATTTTTTACTTTCTGCCCTTAATGATTTCCTAGGTGTTCTTCTTCTCAATTTTAAGCTTCATATGCACCTCTATTCGTCAATGATGAAGGAATCATCCATTGCCCTATTTAATGCTATCTTTATTTGTTATCAATTTGAGATTGTAATTCATCATCAATACTTGTCTATCTCTATATTTGATCAAATTTAGGGTTAGTTTGATATTGATTTCATTATGGTATCAATCTAATTGGTTAAATTTTGTACCTTTGATCCTCTAATGCATGATGAATACTTTCAATTAGGAGTTCCACTTCTGAATACCCACTTTTTCATGTATAATGTTTATGTGTTCATTGAATAAGCTAGTGTTATGAAAATTTGATTAAGATATACAGAATTTAGGGTTTGATTAGATTACCCTTCTATTGATTTTGTTAATTTTCTATTGATTTTGTTAATTTTCTATTTATTTTGTTAATTTTCTATTGATTTTGTTAATTTTCTATTGATTTTGTTAATTTTCTATTGATTTGTGTCTAAGTTGTGTTCGTCTCAAAGTTATATATCTCTTTAGGATTCTGATTCTTTTTAGTTTGTTTTCTACAAGTTAACCTCTTAAAAAACGCCTTGAAAATGGAAGACTTCGAAGGTGAAACCAACCTGAACTATTCAGAGTTTGAGAGTCAGTATGGATGTGGAGCTGAAGCAGATTTATCTCTCGGATGCGAAACCCAAAATCAGTCCTCTGAATCTGAAAGTAAGTAAACAAAAATTTCCTTTTAACCATTGTAGTTCGTAAAATTGTAGGTTATAATGTGCTTTCTCTAATAAATTTATTGTAGCCGAAGGAGAGTCAGTCGATGAACAAAATGTAGGACAACCTGCCACAGATAAAGAAGAATTAGTTGAGCCTAAAGTAGGCATGAAATTTAGTACAGACAAAGATGCTTTTGATTTTTTCAAGAACTACGCTAAGAAAAAAGGTTTTCCTGTTAGGAAAAGAACAAAGGATACAGACTTAGATGGAAATGCACGTTATGTAACATTTGTGTGTTCTAGGGCAGGAAAAAATGCTTCTCGGAGTAAATCTCTGAGACCAAGACAAAGTTGTCGGACAGGTTGTTTGGTTAGGATACGTGCAAAACTAGAATTAGATGGACAGTGGATGATTTCAAAGGTTTACCTCGACCACAACCATGACATTAGTCCTACCAGGTCTCGACTCTTCCGATGTAATAGGGTTATAAGTAAACCTGTGAGGAGAGAACTCGAGTTATGTGATAAAGCAGGTATCAGGGTGAATAAGAATTTTAATAGACTAGTCATTGATGCTGGTGGATATGAAAAAGTATCTTTTACGGAAAAGGATTGTCGTAATTACTTAGATGAGTCGAGAAGGCTGCGATTAGGAAAAGGAGATGCTGAAGCATTAAATAGTTATTTTTTGAAAATGAATGAACAAAATAACGGGTTCTTCTTTAAAACTGAATTGGATAAAGATAATCGTTTGTCAAAAGTGTTTTGGACAGATGGTTGAAGTAGAAAAGCCTACACAGAATTTGGTGAGGTTGTCACATTTGACACCACTTACTTGACAAATAGATATGAGATGCCATTTGCACCATTTGTAGGTGTTAATCACCATGGTCAATCAATTCTCTTTGGTTTTGGTTTGATATCTGGTGAAGATACTCAGTCATTTGTTTGGTTATTTCAAGCTTTTCTTGAATGCATGGATAATGTAGCCCCTAAAGGTATAATTACAGATCAAGATCAAGCAATGGCAAATGCGATTGTAGAAGTATTTCCCAATACTAGACATCGTTTGTGTTTGTGGCATATTATGAAAAAAATACCTCAAAAGCTAGGTAGTCAAACCCATTATGAAAAAATACGTACTACTTTGCAAAAATTGGTATATGACACACAAAATGAGTTAGATTTTGAGAACAATTGGTATGGAATGATTGAAACTTATGACTTGCATGAACATGAATGGTTGAGTGTGTTATATTTAAATAGACATCGATGGGTTCCATGCTATGTAAAACCATACTTTTGGGCTGGTATCTCTAGTACTCAACGTAGTGAGGGTATTAATGCTTTTTTTGATGGGTACGTAAATTCAAAGACGACTTTGAAACAATTTGTGGAGCAATGTGAGAATGCTTCAAAGAAAAAAATTGAAAACGAAGTAATGGCTGATTTTAAGTCTTTCTCACAGATGGTTCCATGCATCACTCGTTTAGGGATGGAGGAACAAATTCAAAGGGTATACACCATATCAAAATTTCAGGAGTTTCAAGCAGAGTTGACTGGTCAATTATATTGTCGTTTGATTTCAGCTAGAAATACATACATTGGGGTGGAGCATGTTGTAGAAGAGACAGTTAAGGTCGGAGAACACGAAAAACTTATAAAATCTACAGTTTTGTTCATGAAAGCTACAACTGAAGTCCGATGTAGTTGTTGTTTGTTTGAGTTCAAAGGGATTGTATGTAAACATGCCATTTTTGTGTTGTGTCAGAATGGGATATCATTATTGCCGGAAATGTATATTCTTAGAAGATGGAGGAAAGATGTACGTAGATGTCACACAAAGATGACCATTAGAGTCGATCGTTCAGCTGAGACTTCAAATCAATTACGATATAAAATGTTATCCCGTAAATTTAACGAACTTGCTGACTTGGCTTCCGAAAACGAGGAGTGTTTCTCAAGATATACTCAATGGGTTGATAATGAGATAGAGATTCTAAAGATGATGCAGACCAGTGCTCCTAGTGCTTGTACAAAGACCAACAACGCAGTTGAAGAAAGCAACGAAGAAGTTAACATCCATGACCCATTGGTAATTAGTCGAAAAGGGCGTCCACGGACGAATAGGTTGAAGCCAACTAAGTGGACGAGCAAGAAAAAACAGAAAAGTACACCAACAGTTTGAAGTATGCATTTAATTTATTTGTATGTGTTGATGTTCTTTGAACTTGTTTTGTTTTGTTAATGATGTTTCTAAACTTTACTTTTTATGAATACAGGTTCCAAAATGGAGCTTGAGGTTTTCAAATGGGAGTTACGCCTCTGTATGACGGATTGATAGTAGGATCAATCATGGTTTAGTTTCATTCAGGATCGACATGCCCCAGGTTTGAAGAATTCGATGACAGGCCTTCGCTGCAAAAGATCCCGGAATTGGTCGATTCGGAATCGGCTGGATTGGAGGGATCCGGAGCCACAAGGATCTTCAACGGGTTCGAAACTCTTTTGATTCCAGGCGGCCGGCCCAATTCTATGGAATTAGCTAGTTGTCAAGCTTGTCGACTATCAAAGGAAAGGCTGGTTCGAACTTGTGATTTCGATAGGAACGATCCGAAAAGCTTCTACAGCTAGAGGGCGGGTCTAGCGGAAAGCGATGAGCCCTGAAATTTGAAGTGGGTGAAATTAGATTAGTTTATTGTCTTTTAATTTTTTTTTTATTATTCTGATGCAAATGTCGTTAGAACAACAATTTGAAACTTATTGTCGTATTCAAATTTGAATGCAATGGTCTTTTGATTTGATTTTGCATATTCGGAATTGCAATATTGCAGCAAATGTCCCTAAAATTATTGTAGTTTGGAGCAGCAAAAGTTTCGGCAATCGCTGCAGCATAGAGTAGCAAGAGCTGCTGCAATCGCTGCAGCTTAGAGTAGCAAGAGTTGCTGCAATTGCAGCAGCTTGGAGACGCCATAGCTGCTGCAGTTGCAGTTGTAGCAGTTGTAGCAGTTTGGAGCTGCAGCTTTTACAAGAAAGAGATGAAAATCTACTTAGGTTAAAGAACAATCGAAAAAAATTGCTTAGGTTGAAGAACAATAGAAAAAAATCTGTTTGGGTTAACGGTCTTGTTATCGTCGAAGCAGGCCCATCGAGCCATGCAGTCGGAGCTTTTCTTAAAGAACAAGGAGTGCCCTTTGTCGTCCTTGAAAGAGCCGATTGCATTGCTTCGTTATGGCAAAAAAGGACTTATTATTGTCTCAAACTTCATCTTAGAAATTCATTTCTTACCTCGAAAATTAAGCTACAAGATTCAATATAAACCCACAATTTAATGAAAGTGTTCAATCGGCTAAGTATGATGAAACTTGTGGTTTATGGAGAGTAAAAACTATTACCACTAGTACCAGTTCTAATGACATTGTCGGAAATCGGGGCGAAGTTGAATATACTTGCAGGTGGCTTGTCGTAGCTACCGCAGAGAATGCAGAAACTGTAGTACCTGAACTTGGTATCTGGGAGCAACTTGGTTAATCTTTGATAATGAATAAGAAGCAAGAACATGTGATAAACACCTTATTCATGTTAGTTCATAGACCCTATATGATGGAAAAGAAAAAAGGTCCTACTTCTAAAAACTCATGGGCTGCCTTCCACCAAAACCAGCTATATAGATCATCCAATTTTAAAGGTCAAATACCATAATTGGTTCAGAGCTTTCTTTATCTCACCCTACCAGAATTAGTTTCATATCCATTTCTTCGAAAGTGGTAGGTGCAAATGTATAATAGGCACAACTTGTTACTGTCTGTTATGTTTCTCTTCTATTTTCAACTCTCCAAAGGTTTTTTATATAATACAATATAAGAACAAATTTAACTGGAAGAGCAGAAAATGCATTTAACATTCTATTTTGAAATGTAAACAATCCCCAAACATTTATGAAGAATGTAGTAGAACTCACAGACCATGATAACTTGGTTTTATATACATTTTTCCATTTCTTAGAAACACTAAAATCAACTTGGACATTAAATTTGAACTACTCGATAACATGACATCAATGAGTACTTCGGGAGTGGCTTCGAAAGCAAATCGATCACTTTTGTATCTTTATGAATTCATGTATTTTGTAAGCATCTCCTTTTCGCCTCAATATCTGCATGAAATAGGCAAGAAAGACTATTAGAACACTTAATTTTGGTGTTTCTATGTGTTTGTTCTTTACTCTTGAACAACTAGGTAACTACAAGAACACTTGAATATCTTTGATAATACATTTTCTCACTTTGAATACCTTGAATAAGGCCTGACAGTGGTGCGTGAAGGCACTAGTGAACACCTTGAGTCGTGTGTGGCGCATGAAGATGGTTGTGGATAGCTTGAGTTGCCACTGTATGGTGTAAGAGAACTTGAATACCTTGAGTAATGCCTAGCTGTGACGGGTGAAGGAGACCTTGTGCTGTGCTTGACCCATGAAGATAATCGTAAACGTGAATAGGATGTTACATAGGAATACCATAGTCAACTTTCAGGCCAGAAACGACTAATTTGTAGAACCAGTTAGTAGTTGATGAAACTAACAACCACGATATCGACCAGAAGAGGGTATTGGACTTCTTTCGGATTCTACAACTTTTCTTCTCTCTTTTTCAACTACAGAGAAGACATCAAAGTCATATAAAAACCTTTGAAATACGACTTGAGTTCAGACAACACCGAGTGAGGAAGCTTTTGTCGTTGTGGACGAAATTTAGAAACGAAAATAACCCTTACTTATCACCTGTAAAAAGAGCATGAAATATGTTAGGAAAATCAGTTCAATTGAAACTAACTCGATCTTTCTGATAAAATATATTGTTCGATCTTCATAATCATAATTTGGTTTATGAGTTTTCCTAATCATGAGAGTAACAAGAATTTGATCATAAGTGGCATATTTTATGGATCAAGCAGATGAAGGGTAATCTAATCAAACCCTAAATACTGTATATATTAATCAAATTTTCATAACACTAGCTTATTCAATGAACACATAAACATTATACATGAAAAAGTGGGTATTCAGAAGTGGAACTCCTAATTGAAAGTATTCATCATGCATTAGAGGATCAAAGGTACAAAATTTAACCAATTAGATTGATACCATAATGAAATCGATATCAAACTAACCCTAAATTTGATCAAATATAGAGATAGACAAGTATTGATGATGAATTACAATCTCAAATTGATAACAAAAAAAGATAGCATTAAATAGGGCAATGGATGATTCCTTCATCATTGACGAATAGAGGTGCATATGAAGCTTAAAATTGAGAAGAAGAACACCTAGGAAATCATTAAGGGCAGAAACTCAAAAATTAGGATATGTAAAAGACGAAGAAGAACGAGATTAGTAAATTACCTCTAGAGAAAACCGACGAGATGGAAAGATATTTCCGACGAGATGAACATAACGAGAGAGATTCCGGCCTGAGAGAATTCAGGTGGAGAGATTTTCCGGTGAGAAATTTGGAGCCGAGTTAAAACCCTAGAGAGAGAAATTTCTAACTAAAGGGAATTGGGCTTTTAAGGGGTTTTATCTGGACCGTTCCTTTTCAACGCTCCAGATCCTCTGGTCAAATATTCAACGAATCCACGTCATCTTGCTGACTGGATATGTCACTGGTTAGGTAACCCGGAATGTCAAAGTAGCATTTTCGTAAAACTTAATTCAACATCTTTAAACGTATCAAACATATCAAAAAGAGATACTCTAATGATCAATACTCTTGAAAGAGATAGAGAGACAGATATATATGAGTAGTCTATCATCTAGAGAGAGATATTAAATGACATTTCAACCCGTCATTTACAATCTCATATCCACTATTGTTGAATTAATTACAATATCTCCAAATAAAATTTAATTATAATATCTTCCTAACTAAAATTTGATGGGTTATTTTCCATATAGCCCCCAACTTTGTAACCGGTTTACTGCCTAGCCCCCTACTTTATCAAAAACATCTTCACCGGTGAAGGTCGGCGACCTTCAAACATATAAAAAAAAACTTTGTTTTAAACTCTCCTCTCTTTCTCTAAATTTTTTTTTTAACTTCTCTGTCTCTAACTAATCTCTCTTCTCCCTCCACCTCGACACATTAGTTGCCTTGATTTTACCAGGGATCCAAGACTTCACAGTATCAAGTACCTCAGAGAAGCTCTCGTTTCATTCCTTATGAGTTTTGAAATACTAGGTTTCTGTCGCGAGACTTTGAGTAATTACTCGTTCCATCCCTTATGAGTTTTGAACTACTAGGTTTGCTAACGCCGTTAGATCACATTTAACTCTGATTTTCACTATAGGTATAGAGATTGAGAGAAACCTACATATTGAAAAAAATTGAATTGGATTTGTTTTTTTCTCAAGTGAAGAAGAATGAGAAACTATATAGAAAGGGATAAAAAAAAGTGTGACTGATTTTGGGAGATCATGAGAGAAAAAGTAAAGAAAAACAATTCGTGGAGAGTAGTTTTGATAGTTTGAACATAGAGATATTTTAGGGAGATTGTAACCGAATTTGGGGTTTAAGCTAATTATTTGATACTAATACCCTTTTGTTTTTATTCGAATTACAGGAAGAATATTTTATATCGGCCATCAGATGTGATCTCTATCGAACTCGTAACAAAAATGAACGACCACACTTGTACCTCACATAACCGACTGACCTGTTTTAATATATATAATTTATTTATATCTATAATCTAAATTTCATCTACATGTTTGAATTATTTTTAGTGTTATCAAGGTAACAAACCGAAATTTTATATTAAGTGAGTTGCGTACCGAAGAGGTAAACCCCCCCCCCCCCCCCCCCCCCCCCCCCCCCCCCCCCCCGCCCTCACGTACGGATACAACCTAGTAGGCATACCATGTATCCGTTTTCGTACCGCCTACCAGGACGTAACGCAAATCTCTTAAACTTGGATCCACTCTTATTCTCCAGGTATTGTTCTTCTTTGGAACCAACACCACGTTGGCCAACCAATTGTTGTAGTATACTTCTCTAACTACTCTTTAGGTCATAAACTTTCTTTCTTGTTTGGCGATATCTGTTTGTTTTTTAGGAGCGATTTTTTTCCTTTTTGATTGCTCGGTGTTCCGACTTCAAGTTTAGTATGTTGGAGATCACAGAGGCATATATGCCTGATACCTCTGTTGTGTTGAAGACAAATATATGTCAGTAATTTCCTAGAAACTTTGTTTGTTATTGCCCTCTACTTCCGTTAGAGTACCTATCTATGTGACCTCTACCTCCGAGGTCCGGATTTGTACAACCCCCATCACGTCTTCTGAGACGATGCGTTTCATCGCCTCCTCTACTTTGGCTTTAGGTAGCTCTACATTAGGTTCACCCCTCTCTTCATCTATGAAAATGGATTTGCTTCATCCACTATGCATGACATCCTAAACATCTAAGCGTGGTTTCACATCAGCCGTATGAACTTCTGGTGGTTCCCTAGTATCTTCAAAGGGTAAAGCTTCAATAAAGAGATTTGGTAATGCCTTTGTTGCGCACCTTGAGATTTTGAGGCTTTTGGAAGTTGCTGACATCTTAGCCGATGCCTCGGGGGTTGTTCCCGTCTTCTAGATGAGTCGTTTCACGGTATCCATACATGACTGTGGTGAGTTTGAGTGATTATATTATTTCCAAGATTGTTGGATTCGTGAGGACGAATATATAGGGTTGCTAAGGTAAATCCCTTTCCTTTAGCGCCAAAATAATGATGTTGGAAAGTGGTTTCCCTGAAATCATCCTGAAAATCTTCATTGTTCGTTCGATATATTGTTCGCCCGTAGCAACGGTGAAGAAACTGGGGGGGGGGGGGGGGGGGCAGTTACATGCGATGACATTACGACACTAAAGTCAAATTAATGTTGCAGGTTGAAAGTCAATAATCAAAAGGTAGGATGTTATACATACTATATTATCTTATGAATGTCATATCATTTTTGTATGTATGAATCTGAATACGGAGTCTAGTATGTGACACCCCGTGTCCCAAAATAGACACGACCACGCCCTGGTAATTCACACACGAGACAAAAATCCGGCAGAGTCTCCTCTGTAAATCGAACCAGTCGCACCTGTAAAACCTGTCATACAAACCATACATTCGCATACACAAACACAACGGAAGCTAAAATGAAACATAATTACTCTAACTGACTCTGGTTTCAAGCCGAACTACCAGATTTCGGTTAACTCATCCTGCACGCAACCATATATCCCTGTATAACCTATCTGATACGTATTTATATATACATTATATGGTTCTCAGTGTATAAAAGTATAACTTCGAAATACAATGAGAAGAAAACCAAAGAAACCAAATAAGACAACTGTGAAGCCACCCCACGCCCTATGCGGTCCACGAGCCTCAGCTGTCTCACAACAACAACCAACTATTAAAGAAGTTCCTGCACACTAAGAACTGGTAGGGGGTCAGTAACTCGCCAACACGAGTTAAACTGGTAGAGGAGTCCTAAAATAAAACTATGATAAAAAAACATTTTTGCAAGTAAAACATGCACACCATAAATATATAGCAATCCTACGCTAACATAAAATAACAGACTTAACTGCCCACCCATGGTATGCTCCCCAATCAACAGAGAGTTACCCAGAGAACTCTATAATACTTTGGCTAACCAAGGTACTAGCGTTATCTCGATAAAGTGTTTTATCCCTAGGTAAGTAAGCCACTCTCCCACTAGGCGACTCCACAGTCATTGAAAAGCCAACCTCTTGATAAATATATACGCCTAGCTTAACTAGATACATTTAAGCTTCACCGAATTCGAACAGTCAGGTCGTCCCTCCAGTATTCGTGTTAAGACAAAAAGTTTATTCTCATCGGTACCCTGGCATGCAACTACTTCATCTGGTTTCGAAAAAGTATTTAGTCTGTCAAAAGCAGAAGTAATACTTTTTTCTTGTGAAAACATCCTTCGCCCACAATCTCAACTGATTCAGAACTCGTCCGTTATGCCCTCGACTGAGACAGAACTTTTTAAAATATTAATTATCTTATCACACAGAAGTGGCACAACAAAGAGGCATATCATAACGTGCAGAGGGATTCCAATCACCAAACCAGTCGGGCGGTCCGAGGTGTACAACCCCTGAGCCCTGAGGGTAAGAACAAACAGGCTTACAGTCCAAGCGAGCGGTTAAGGGTAGCAAATCCTTGAGCCCCAAGAGTCCAACTTAAACGAAAATCTTGGCAAGAGAGTGGAACACTACAACTGCCAAGACCCTCATAACTCGTCTCGGTCCATTACACCAATCACATACAACATACGAAATCAATATATTTTCAAAACACTGATTCTCATAAAGCAGTTCAAAACTATCACTTTAGAAGTCATTTACAAGTAAAAATCATCAAAATAACCAATAGATAATCACCCTCAACGATACAAACTTTATCGAAAACCATTACTGAAAGAGGCATAATCAACGTCATAAACATCAATGAAAACAACGGTATAAATCATGCACCATGATCGTCTATCCATCTAAGCATAGTGATGCATGCCTATCTCCTACTCCTAGCATGAATCTAGACGATAATAAAAAAGAAAACAAGAGATATCCCCTACCTAGCGACTGAGGACTCTGTCGTCCTCCGCTTCGCCTCGAGCAACTCGCTCTACACTCGTTTTGGCTCCCCTCTGACAAAAAAAAATAAAGTAAACATAAATATTGGATATTCCAACAAGGACCTTGACATAAAATAAGAATCAAAAGAACAAAGACCATAAAATAAATAAAATCCAAATGTAACTCGCTTAACATCGGAAGAACCCACGCGTGACTCTTTTCTGTCTTCGATTCAAACCAACCACAATTTAGATCCATTTCGATTGTACCATACATCGCTGGAAAGTTAATTCAATTTATAACATTTTTTCTAGTGTGTCAGCCAAATTATCAATGTATAATTCTCAAAGTAGCTAAATACACGCAGCAGCAAAACTGATATTTCCTAACACCGCGATGCGCACTATAACAGTCATAATTCTCTCATCCGAACTCCAAATTACATGTACTATATCATTTCGGAAAGCTAACTTCCCAAACTAAAACTCATTTCTTCTTTAAAACATCATCCGGATACTCAAATAACACAGAAACGCATCGCAACATACTGCATTGTGTAGTCCCTTGAAATTGTCGTTCGGTCTATACAACTCGTTAATTTCAGACTCATTTCCGTCGCTAGGTTCAACCATTACTCTTAAAAAGCATCACAGTAAAACTACATGAAACACTCATTAAAACCCTAAAATCAGAAAACCCCAACTCTCTAACCATTTAACCCTAGATTTCCATAACAAGATAAATTAAATCATCAAAAACTACAAATATTACCTTGATAAAGTATTCTTGTTTTGCTTCTTCATGCATGCTTCTTCAACTTCCCACATCTTCGAATTCAAACTCAATTGAACTCAAATCACGGAATCAATGAATTCTAGAGGGAGACACAGTAAATCTCTTACCAACATTCACAAAAGTCATGCTTGAATCACTTCATGAATTTGAATTCGACGAAGCAAGTAATCCCCTTTTGAATTTATACCTGATTCCTCTCATTCCTCGAATGTTCTCACCTGCCCTAAACTCTCTTCAACCAAAACCACGAACAACTAAGTCTGGTTGGGCTTATTCCCTTAACCAGCCAAAATCCCAGTTTAGTCCTTAAATTCTGTCTAATTATAGAATGCCCCTAGTTCTAACATGATTGCACGGTTAGTCCCTGTTCTGACTTAGTCTGAATTCAGAATGGTCTCTCATCTAACTTAAAATCTTGGGATGTTACAAATGTGGCCATAGAAGAGTTTTTATTCTTGTTTTTAAGCATAAATATGTACCCGATGTAATAATTATTTACTTTCAAGTTTTATACGATCTACGAATCATTGAGTCTTGTAATTAGAGTTTAGGGTCTAAAGAGTCCATTAAAGAACCGAAAGATGAGATCGTGGTTCGAGTGGGAGAAATCAATGGAGGTTCGAGGATGGAGATCCATGCGAACAAAAGGAGATCCAAGAAGTTACTTAAGAAGATTAGATCTTTTAGGTTAGGGGTCATACTAAGATCAAGTCTGCTTCATTTATTTTCTCGCGGCATTTACTTACTTATTTACGTGTTATGTCGTGGATGATTATGTTAGAGTTCATAGTAATGCATGCATGATAAAAACATAATAGTCCTCCAAATTTTTTTTGAGTAAAGCATACCTAGATTATGACACATGTTGAGCCCTTGTTCATCGATGATGGGTTTGCCTCATTAGAGTTCCATCTTTTACCTCGGCACAATACGGCTAGACCTATAAAGAGGTCTATCGTCTAAATGGTTATTCTCAACTAATCAGCAAAAGGGTTTTGAATTTCGGGGCAAAAGGGTGAGTTTGAGACACAAGTGTGAAACTCATCAACCAAGAATCAGAGGGGTATGATCAGTAAAGAGTTACTCAGCCAGGACGACATGCTTAAAGATAGTGCGCTAATACGCTTAACTCCGAAGAAATGGGATCTTGGAATCGTATTATTCAAAAGGGGACGATTTTCCTTGAATAATATGACAAAAATAGTTTCGCGAATACTGAATGTAGCACTTAGCAAAATCATTCTTTATTTTATGCAGTGTAGATATGGCATATAATATTAGTTTAGAATTAGATTCATTCCTTCAGAAGGAAGAGATGAATATAAACAACTTTCTAGTTTGGGAGAAAGATTTGAGAAGTGCTCTCAAGACTTCAAACAAAGAAAACGTATTAGAGATTCTAGTTAGGAACAAGGAAACACGTGGCTATGTTATTGAGATAAATTTGGAAGATACAATAGATTTTCCCCTTATGGGTATACGATACTGGATGTGGAGCTCATATCATCTCGAATATACAAAAGCTGGAGGTAATCAAGTATTTGACAAAGAGCGAGATGGTTCTACGAGTCGCAAACAAGGCAAAAGCTGTTGATGTGGTTGTAGGAATATACAATCATAATCTGGAAACTGGATTAGTATTAGTACTTAATAATTGTTGTTATGCACCTATTATATCGAAGAACATCATCTCTGTGTCAGTTTTGGACAAAGAGGGATATTTTTCTTGTAGTAATGAACAAACAGTGTTTTCTATATAAAGGTGAGATGTTCTATACTAGTGTTACACTTTGTAATGGCCTCTATATTCTGAACATAGAAGACGAAATTTTAAACATAGACACAAAACGACTTTGTTCGGATGATTCGAACCTAAGTTATCTCTGGCATTGTCATTTATGCCACATTAACTTGAAACGCATGCGGAAGCTTTATGCAAATGGGCTTCTGGGTTCTTGTGAGTGTACGATACATGCGAATCATGCTTAATAGGGAAAATGATAAGATCACCCTTCAAAGGGAAAGGTGATAGAGTTAGTGAAACACTAGGACTAATACATACAGATGTATGCAGACCCATGAGTACACTAGCGAGAGGTAACTATGGCTACTTCATCATGTTCACTGACGAATTCACCAGATATGGTTACATATATCTAATGAAACATAAGTCAGAATCGTTTGAAATGTTCAAACAATTTCAGCATGAAGTAGAGAATCAGTTTGGCAAGAAAATAAAACCCATTCGATCAGATCGAGGTAGTGAATATTTGAGTCAAGAGTTTGGGGATCGTCTTAGGAGTTGTGGAATAGTATCCCAACTCAATCCACTAGGAACACCCCAGATGAACGGTGTATCCGAAAGGAGAAATCAAACTTTTTTAGACATGGTTACGATGATGAGTTTAGCCGATCTTCCCAACACATTTTGGGGGTATGCTCATGAAACAACTACTTTCACACTGAACCGTGCTCCGTCTAAAGTTGTGGAAAAGACGTCATATGAGTTATGGTTTGAAAAGGTTCCAAAGTTGTCTTTTCTCAAAGTCTGGAGATGCGAAGTTTATGTAAAACGTTTACAAGGAAATAAATATTAACACTTATATCAACACAAATGTCTCTTTGTGTGGTATCCAAAAGAGACAAGAGGTTATTATTTCTACAACCGATCAGAGAACAAAAGTGTTTGTTGCTCGCGATGGTGTCTTACTTGAAAATGAGTTTCTTTCCAAGAAGACAAATGGGAGAAATATAAGAATCGAAGAAATTCAAGTTTTTCAACAAACTGACAAAGATATACGAATGTCACAAGTCGCGATTCCCGTCTATCCAGAGCCGATAGAAAGGGAAAGAGAGGCAGAGATGGAAGATCTCGAAGATCCTCCCGCAGAGCGAATTAGATTAGCAAGAAAGCCCTCAAGAAGTTAAGAGTGTCGCACCAGTTGTTCAAGCCCCTCATAGGTTCCAAAGGCTAATAGAATTATCTCAAGGAACAAATCTCCTGTTAGTAGAAGATAATTAACCTAGCACCTACAAAGAAGGTATGACGAGCCCAGACTCCGATAAATGGCTTGGAGCCATGAAATCCGAAATGGAATCCATGTCTGAAAATCAAGTTTGAACTTGGTTGATTTGCCCGATGGAGTAACCACCTATTGGTTGCAAATGGATTTTCAAGATGAAAGCAGTCAAAGATGGAAACGTTAGTGTTTTCAAAGCTAGACACGTGGCAAAAGGTTGCAAATAGGTTTATGGTATAGACTATGAAGAAACCTTTTTCCCTGTCACAATGCTTAAATCCGTTAGGATTATTCTAGCAATAGCCGCTCATTACGATTATGAGATTTGATAAATGGATGTCAAAACCGCATTTCTAAATAGAAATTTAGAAGAGGATGCGTACATGACACAACCTGAGGGTTTTGAGGACACCAAGAATACTAGAAAAGTTTGCACGCTTCAAAGATCCATTTATAGATTGAAGCATGCGAGTGGGACTTGGAATCTTCGATTCAACAAGAAAATCAAAGAGTTTGGTTTCTTGAAGAATGAAGAAGAATCTTGTTTATGCAAAAAGGATATATCCTTTTGGTCTGAAGGAGATGTTATTCCGAGGGAGTGTCCTTCGACCAAGGTAACAATGCGTTCAATTTGTCAGTTACGATAATGATGACCTTATCCGGAAGATCATCTAGTCCGGTCGAATTAGGGATTGTAATGTTTAGCTAGAAGTCGTTTACGATCGTCGGGCCACTTCGGTGATTCGCGACTAACATAGACCGGAGCCTACAATGGGTTACACCAAAGAATGGTAACTTAATCAGAGAGAGTTGATTAGTGGGAACTCGGTAAATAGACGGATTAGATCCATTTTGACAGGCCCAAAAGGTTCAAATAGAATTCAGACAAAGATATAAACAACCGGGCCCTAAAGGGAAGGCCTAGGAAAGCAAAATGAGAGGTATTGGGTCTACAGACCAAGCTTATTAATGGGATAGTCTGACCGACCATAAGTAAGGGACCCTAGATGGGATTCCCTCTCATCTAGGATTCCCAGTCAGAATGGGCTTTCTGACTTATCTTTTCTGTGGCCCAAGTTGAAACCTAATATGAATATGATTCTAATTAGGGTTTCTCTATATATGGACCATTATAAAACCAAAAATGTGTGGAACTTTTTCAAAAGAAAATCTATCTCTCAGACAGCTAAAGAAATAGATGTTTTAAAGAAAAAACTCTAACTCAATCTACCTAGTCAAAAGAAGAACGACTCGTCTTCTCAACCTTCAATAAGGTCCTAGCTGATATTAAAGAAGGGAGATTAAGTCAACTTGCTCGGATGTCTCAAATAGAGGAGCTCATCTTCGGGAAAAGGTCATTGGAATCTAGTTTGTGGGAAAGTAAATCGAGGTATTCTTCTTTCAGTTTCTAGTTCATTATTAGTTCTTCCATGTGATCCTGGAAGCTAGTGTTAAACATATAGATGTTTGAGATTCCACTTAAAACACTAGGTCGTACAAAACCCTACATCCACCCATTTGTTGCCGTGATAGAGCTCAAGGCGCTTAGGAGACCCGTCCTGACACTCAGGAGAGGACTAATAGAAATGTGATTTTGGAGACCACTTTTGCATAATGTATACCCGAAATGGAAGCAGCTACAATCATAAAGCTGATGTGAACGACTCTCATTAGTCCACCTTACTAGATAGGGGGGCTATGACTACCCTCTTCCATGATATGATGCATAAGGAGATCGAAGTTTATATCGATGATATGATGTAGTCATGGGAAAGGGAGGACCATCTGATCAACCTCCAACCGGGATGTGGAGAAAAATGGCCGGACCAATGAGAACCGCCCACATAAGCTTTTGGAATGTAGTCGGCTCCCATTTGGATCAAATAGCATTTTTAATCTTTTTCATACATATAGGGGTTAAAGTTTCAGTTGGTCACAAATAGGGGCCGAAATAGAGTTAACACGTAACTCTGTTTTGAATAATCTAGAAGATGGTTCTAACTATTTCCATGTCCTACCCTACGTACAATCCGAAACCCTAAGTATTCTCAACATTTTGAAATCCACAATTTAATTTCTTTTTCCCTTTCGGAAATCAGGAGTTACGATTTATCATCTTCTTATCAAATTTTGATTGGGATTTCTCAAGAGAAGAAAAGAATCGGAGTTTTTTCAAAGATTAGGGTATTGAAGAATGAGATTTGATGGATGAACGATGCCAGAACTGCGTAAGGGAGTGCGTAAGGGCCGGGCAGCAGTGAAGCCAAATCCGATCCAAGCTGAGAAGAAGGTAACGCCTAGAACTCGAGGGAGACGAACGGTTAAGAAGGATCAAGAACCTATCGATGAGAAAAAATTGATAAAATCTGTTTCATCAAAGTCTTTGGAGGTTAAAGAAAAGGAAGAAGAAGAAGAAGAAATTAGGGTTTTAGAAGGAATTGAAGCAAAGAAGGAGGTAGTGGAAAAACAAATGGATGATAATGATAGTGCAGGAAGGAGCGTAGATAAGAACTTGGCAGCGGAAGACGATGGCACTTCACCTATTCCTGATACGGTATTATTATTATCAATCTAAGTTTTTGTTTCTAGGGTTCATGGATCCCCTAGTTTGCATGTTTGGGGTTCTTGATAAAACTTATCTTTAGTGGGTTCAAACTAATACACTAATTCCCTTCATCTTTCAAGCACATAAAGGTTGGAGATTGTGCTTATAGCAAAACCTAAATTCAGAAGAATAATTGTTAAGAAGTTTGTTTCACAATTTAGTACTCTTAAGCAGACAATTTTCCTGGGTTGAAATCACATAGTAGATCTTAGGTAGAGATATAGAGTTATTGGTACGTTTGCTCCCATCAACGTCACAAACCTCAAACACTGTAAAATCATACCGACAATGATAGCTGTGATGTAATGTTGCATAGAGCATAATAATAGTGCCCGTATAGCATCTTTTCTTTGGTTACGAGGGTCACGGTGTTTAAGTTTTTATCTAACCTTTTATTATTTAACGCGAAGTAAGAAATCTATTTCGGTTCATGTACTTCATCTGTTAGCGCAATGGTTCGGTGAGCTAAGCATTATTTTTTTCGGCTTTAGGTCCATGTTGGTGGTTCACCTGTGTACAGAGTTGAAAGAAAACTGGGTAAAGGAGGCTTTGGACAAGTATATGTCGGTCACCGTATTTCAAATGGGCATGGAGCTATTGAGGTATGTCTATGCTTGTTTTCTTTTTGTACCTTTTGTGTCTCTTGCAGCCTTTGACATATTTTTTCTTTGTGAATTCAGGTAGCATTAAAATTTGAACACAGGACTAGTAAGGGATGCAATTATGGACCACCATATGAGTGGCAAGTATACAAGTGCGTCACTTAGGATATCTTGTTTTACCTCACTTGGTATTTTGTAGACCATTTTATCGTTATTTTTGCTTAATATGCGACTTGATCGACCAAATATTCTGTTTCTGTCACAGCACGCTTGGAGGCAGTCATGGTGTGCCGCGAGTTCACTTCAAAGGCCGTCAAGGAGACTATTATATAATGGTACACTGTATATCCTTCTGCTTGCAGTTTCCATCTCACAAATCTTAGACTTTGTATGCCGGTTCTACTCACTCGAGAATCACCTAGTAACAGTAGTTCTTAATTTCTACAGGTGATGGACATGTTGGGACCGAGTTTATGGGATGTTTGGAATAACAACTCTCATACGTAAGATTCAACCAAAATTGATGATAATCCACAATGCTAGTTCTTGCTTGATCATCCTTCTTACCTTTTTTAGTTGATTTATTGTATTTTTCTTATTATCTAGAATGTCCATTGAAATGGTTGCGTGCATTGCAATTGAAGCAATTTCTATACTGGAGAAGCTTCACTCCAAAGGGTAAGACCTTGTATATTTTTGGCTTTGGTCTATTGGTTTAGTTCTCTTGTTCATTGAAATCCATCATCGAGGTAAACATGGTTTCCTGGTATCAGGGTAGTCGCTCTCAGAATCTAATGGCATATGTATATTCTTGTCTCAGGTATGTTCATGGGGATATAAAGCCAGAAAACTTTTTGCTTGGTCCGCCGGGGACACCAGAAGAAAAAAAACTGTTTCTTGTTGATCTTGGGTTAGGTAACGTCAAATTTTCAGTTAAATAATTTATTTATTTGTATGTGTGAGAACAACAAACCTACATGGCTACATGTAGTCTATGTTTTTATTTTGTAACATATTTACTTTCTTAACCAGCTACCAAATGGCAAGACACGTCAACTGGTCAACATGTGGATTATGACCAACGACCAGATGTCTTCAGGTACTTCTACTCACTGTTTTCATCTTCACCTGCATAAGTTTCTTCTGTAGCTTTTTTTTTACATTTGAGCCTCTTGGCCATAATTTTTTATGTTATTAAAAATTTGAATCAATATATTGAAATAGAATAATTTAGCTCCTCCTCTAATCTTGCAGAGGCACTGTTCGCTACGCTAGTGTGCATGCTCATCTAGGAAGAACCGGAAGCAGGAGAGATGATTTGGAATCTCTTGCTTATACTCTTATTTTTCTTCTCCGAGGTCGCCTGCCTTGGCAAGGATATCAGGTAAGCTTCACCCTGAATTTTCTTAGCTTTCATATTAATTTCTATAATACTGAAGCTTTGGCTTCTTTCTTGTATAGGGTGAGACTAAAGGGTTCCTTGTCTGCAAAAAGAAGATGGCAACATCTCCTGAGATACTGTGTTCCTTTTGTCCACAACCATTCAGAATTTTCCTCGAGTATGTTGTGAACTTGAAATTTGATGAGGAACCTAACTACGCAAAATATATTTCCTTCTTTGATGGGATCATAGGCCCAAATCCGGATGTTAGGCCAATAAACACAGATGGTGCCCAGAAGGTAGCATTTTTTCTGTCTTAATTTGCTTCTTAATTGTATATAATGCTTTTTGTCGACCTTTAGTTTAATATTATCAAGATTTCACTTTTATTAGTTTAATATTATTGTTGTAATTTTCTTTTTGTCGACCTTTAGGGTCCTTAATTCTCGATCTATAGGATCTTTTTGTCGACCTTTAGGGTCTTTAATTCTTGATCTATAGGATCTTTGTGTCTGTATCTAGTCAATTCTTTTCCCTTCATGAGGCACTTTTATTTGAATGTATGTAACTCATGAAGTTTTCAGAAGAGGAATAAGAATTCTACCATGTACTTTGTGATTTGAATCTAGTCAATTCTTTTCCCTTCATGAGACACTTTTATTTGAATGTATGTAACTCATGAAGTTTTCAGAAGAGAGGAATAAGAATTCTACCATGTACTTTGTGATGTTCACTGATGAATGAAAGTATGGTTTTGATAAAAAAAAATTGTATATAATGCTTTAAAAGTTAGTCTAAGATGTATCTAACTTGCGTTTACTTGCCCAGCTTATATACCAGGTTGGCCATAAAAGAGGTCGGTTAATGATGGAGGAAGAAGAGGACGAACAACCAAAGAAAAAGGTTCGAATGGGGACACCTGCAACACAGTGGATAAGTGTATACAATGCTCGTAGACCAATGAAACAGAGGTTAGGGCACTTCAACTGGCTTCATCTTATTTGCTACGTTACATAAGACAAAAGTTAGGAACTTACATTTCCCTTATTTGTTTTAGGTATCATTATAATGTGGCAGATGAGAGGCTCTGCCAGCATATCGACAAGGGAAATGAAGATGGTCTATATATCAGCAGTGTGGCATCTTGTTCAAATCTGTGGGCATTGATCATGGATGCTGGCACTGGCTTCACTTCTCAAGTTTATCAGCTCTCCCCACATTTTCTTCATAAAGTTAGTATCAGTTCACTTAACGTAACTGTTGTGCGTGAATGTTTTACCTACTATATGGTCCCTGTGTGCGTGGTCGTCTGGGTGATTACTTGTGCGTGCAATGTCCTTTAACTTTTATTTCTTTTTTTTTTCTTGTCCCATTTGTAGGAATGGATAATGGAGCAGTGGGAGAAAAATTACTATATTAGTGCAGTAGCTGGAGCTGCTAATGGGAGCTCGTTAGTTGTGATGTCTAAAGGTTGCTCTCACTATATGATCGCTTAAATTCAGTAACTTACTTTTTTCTATAATACTGTTTATCTTATATCCTGCTTCTGTACTGACAGGTACACAATATGCACAACAGTCTTACAAGGTTAGTGATGCATTCCCTTTCAAGTGGATAAACAAAAAGTGGAAGGAAGGATTCTATGTTACGTCTATGGCAACATCAGCGAGTAGATGGGCAGTTGTTATGTCCCGGGGTGCCGGATTTTCTGATCAGGTTTTAATGTTTTCCAAGTTTAAATCTTTTGTGGATTTTTGTGCAGCAAACACAAATGAAATGATTTAGCTAATCTAACTTTTCATTGATTTTAGGTTGTTGAACTTGATTTTCTATATCCTAGCGAAGGTGTTCATCGGCGGTGGGATAATGGTTATCGTATCACATCAACTGCAGCAACTACGGATCAGACTGCTTTAGTTCTTAGTGTGCCAAGAAGAAAGCCTTTAGACGAAACCCAGGAGACACTTAGAACATCTGCTTTTCCAAGTGCACATGTGAAGGTGAATTCATTGATTATATCTATCTTTCTTCTGATTTCTCCTATACTTGTTAAAAAAAATTGTCGGCAACTAAAATTATGTGCTACAATTGGTTGCAGGAGAAATGGGCAAAGAACCTTTATATTGCTTCTGTTTGTTATGGTCGAACAGTTTCGTGAAGTTCCTCTAAATTCACCTATGGACGAGATTCCAATATAATTTTGAACATACTGCTGAGTCATGTGGAAGCTAACTCGTACAGGCTTACCCACCTAGATTATGAAGCTGTGACATGAGAGGTGAAAGCTCAAGATCTGGACCTGAGAGATTACTTGTTTCTTGCACCTTCCTCACATAAGTTATTACTAACTATTCTAGAACTAAAATTTGCCATCTATATAATCGGCTGTTGTAGTGTCATCATCGAGTATTCGAATGTTCTAATAGAAGAGATCCGTCTTGTTTTGGAACCGAATGAAATTGGAAATCTTTACATATTGTCTAGCTTGTATAGATTCGGATAACAATTACTTTTTTCGAAGGCAAATTTTCAGTGAAAAGTATAGTTTACGATTGAGTAAATCAACTTGTGTTTGCTTTTAGTACAAGATTTATATCATGGCATCCTCTTGGAATATTTTTTAAATTGTTTACAGGTGAATAATAGGTTAGGTAATGCTTGATTTATTTGGTTGCTCTATCTTTGATTTAAATTTTGGTGGAGAAGCATTTGGTCTTGCAGCAAAGCTCATTTGGACTACTTATCTTTCAAAATACTGAACCAGAGTGGTGGGAGAAGAACCCCAAATGATTGGGAGAAGAACCCCAAATGATTGATGTCTGACTTTAATGATATTCGACTGAGTGGGATGATGTCTGTTGACGCCTGAACCCGATGATGTTCACAGCCTGTTAGCAAGGATCTGCCCACGGGTGGGAGTTATGCCCATGAGCCTGAACCCTGATGATGTCTGTTGACACCTAGACTCAATGATGTTCACACCCTGTTAGCAAGGTTTTGCCTAGGGTTGGAATTATGCCCATGAGACTGAACCCGCATACAGGCACCCAAGCCCAACGAGGACCATGGACACCCGTGTCCATCTCGGGCACAACCTGTCCAGCCTGCAAGTTTTGGTGGGCGGAAATATGGGTTAAAACCTCTACCCTTACAACTGCCCGTGCCCGCACCAACTTAGAGTACCCATTGATTACTAACAAATTACATCAACTTTTTGGGTTGATGAAGCCCAACAATCCATGTTATTAGGCCTAGTTGAGATGGTAAACAATATGTGTAAAGGCAATCACACGAACCCAATGCATTGTAAAAGTCCAAGAGAATTCCGAGTGTCCGAGTGGGTTAGCGTAGAAGTGCTTGGCTTTAAGGGAGCAAGAAATGAGGTAAGTTTATATCATCACAACCTCATTTGTTTAGTTTTCAACGTGGGTAAATACATAAAATGATCAACACAAACTACTTTTAGTCTCGTATTGCCTCATTAACATTAACAAAGGTGTTTGGAGACTTTATAAATAGAAAGGAAGAAGTGAATTTTTTCAAGTCAAGGATTTATCTGCCCGTGCATACCCAAATTACCATAGTTATTAATGGGCTTGGCGGGCAAGGGAAATTTCAAAATGATCTGCCCTAATCCGCTTATCTTAATAGCCATTGAAGTATGGTGTTCGACCCTCCCAGCCCAATGCTTCAAATGCCCGTGGACATCCATACCTGCCCGATCCCCTCCCATAGTTTCGCCTGAGCCTGAGATCTCCACTTCTATGGGATTGAACATAGGACCTCTTGGTTATTGAGTGGGTGTCAAGCCACTGTAGCAAGAGTGGACACAGGTAGTTGGAATTAACTATCATTTAGTCATGTTCCGGAAGAACTTAGATAAGTGTGCAGTAAATGTTTTTCTACAATAAAAATTTCTTTCGGGACGTTTGGTCGTCGTACCGCAGAACACAAAATAAATGAAGTTGAATTTTTCTACAATATTGATAGGATACCCTAAAAGGACTGGTTGACTCGATGGTGCGCATCGGATTTCATCCCCTTTTATCAACCGAAATGTAGCCACCACCTTAGATTTCGGCCGACCCACTCTTTTTATGCATCCGATGCTGTGTCTTGTCCCGCTAGAGGCACTCTATTTTTCAAGATTCACCATTCGGTGACTAGTTTCCAACACATTGTTTTAAGGTTATATACTGCAAGAATACATATAATAATATCGAAGTCCTCAATAATGTCGGAAACCTAAGTCCATGGTTTGTTTACAGATTGTTTAACACTAAAGCCGCATCACTGTTTTCTTGCAGTGTTATTTACATAAAAAACGTTCTCGAGTTCTCATGTACTTTTTCATGTTAATCATCCAGCAACTCCTTCACGATCTAAGGCAAAGGTCGGCGACATAGTCTCCTCAGTTGAACTTGTTCCTGGCATTAGTTATAGAAAACAAAACTGGAGTTTATAGTAAATGAAGGAAATATAACAAACAGAGGTTTAAGAAGTCCGACAATTTTAATCAGAAGATCTTGGGTCGACAAAGAAAATAAGTCCAGACTGGGAGTCAGTTTTTTCTATAAACTGCTATGACAAATTTTGAGTCACGAGGTGTCTTCTTTAGAAGAGAGAAAATCATATAGTGATAACACATCAAAATGATCTAAAGTTTGGGGCGAGAACGAAGATAAGTGACATTACCTCAGTATCATCATGATCGTAACGAACCAAAAAAAGGCACCTGCAGCCTCTAATGTCGTGTAATCGCCTTTTGATTTCCAAAACATGGGCATCATAATAGATCGATTCATCTTCTTTCTCCTATGGTTAACCCATGGGAAGTTAATGAGACATGAAAAGCTCTTGTGAATAAACAATAATGTGAAGGTGGTGTTTGTTATTTTCCTGAATCAGATTGCAAATCTTATTCAAGGACTGAGTTAACTCGAGTCAGATTTCAGAATGTTTGTTTAATTCTCCGTCTCTTGATGTCTGACTCCTCTGAATAGCTGACTCAAGTTGATTTTGCATAAATTTAATTCAGATTTAGACGAGTCAAATTCAGACAATGAGATAAAAACAATCATTACCATGAGTACCAAAACTGACCTGGAAGCAGAGAACTAGATCTCCAACCTTGACGTTTTTGCATTCTGAAGACTCTATTGGGATTGATCGCTCACGCACTGCATTCTTCACATTCACCCACTCATCCTCCTCCGAACCAAAACCTACAAATCTTACACGTACTTCCTGCAGAAACAAATTAACATTTATTTGATCTTGACTTGAAAACCTAAGAAACTAATCATGATATAAGGAAACTTACAGATTCACCGGAACTAAGAACTCTGTGTGAGATAAAAAGAGCAACATCAAACCTGTAAAACAAAAGATAGGCCATATGGGTATGCCGTGTGAACTTGACTGTAATCAACTAAAACTATAATCACTTCATCTAGCAGGTACAATAAAACAATTGTAAAAGTTAAGAGCTCATTATAAACTAAGCTAAAATCTGACTCTTTTACTCAACTCTCCACATCAAATTTTACCAAGTTTCCAGTTAACATGAATCTGTCGACTAAACTAATTGTCGCTTTTTATACCCAGCACTGGTAAACCAACATTTTCATTGATTTACACAGAAACTCATTGAATCCAGGTACTGCCGTAAAGTAGTAAGCCAAATAACCTCTCCTCATAGTGTCACATACTCACCATGCCCCATCTTTTGATGATTTGGCTTCAAATTCCAAATCCATCTCTGCAATCTCTTTGATATTAACTGCAGTTCGAATAAGATAATAAAACATTTAGAGGTATAACTTTCAGTATCATCCACCAGTACAAGTTGAATACGAATAAAATTTTACTCAACAACAAAAACAAGACCAAAGGTATTACATAGATATTCCTCTTTTGTAGAACTTGTTATCGGATAAAGGTTTACTACTTTGGTCTCACAAGTCATACTGAACATCCTTAAGAAGGCAAGCAAGTACAGGGAATAAGGATACATAAAGGCAAAAGGTAGTATTGTACAACTCCTTGTCTAGAGATAGAAGCTAAATCAACTGCATAGGATCTAAGACTCGATACGAACTTATGTGTGTGTTAGCAAATTAAGTGAGAGGGAAAAAAAGGACAATCCATCTATTTGACTGTAATTCATTTCTTGCAAATATTAGATTTTGCTTGGTCCAGAGGTGTCGAGTGGACAAAGAATTTGACTATGATAAACTTGAAAACTTCTTGCGAGGCTTTGATAGATGCATGTACGAAAGATTTCTATCTCTCTCGCAACTTTTCTTTTTTCGGGGTCCTTAGGCCGTCTCTTGGAAGCCTAGACCCCATCTACTTCTGGAGAGCCTCTGCACAAATCCCTTTATTTTATATATTCATTCAGAGTTTCAAAAAAGAAGGACAATTGAATGTGTTGACATCTACAATAATATCACGCAGTAAGTCACCATCTGATGGGTTTCATCATCACTATTATGAAACACAACTTAAGCAAAATCCGTGCAAAACCCAATTGCTAATATATCTGAATACATAGTCAGCATTTCCATATTTTTTGAACCATAGCAGTCAGTCGACCACACATGCATTGAGACTACAACCTCAACGAGATTACACAAGTTTTAACCTTTTTCCACACTATTATGCAAGGGAATTATCAATTTGATGATGTTAGTCTCTAATGTATACGCTAATTCTTCGACGCAGTTCCAACAAATCATGTAATATCTGAGAATCAATTCTGAATACATTTACTAGAAAAAGAATCTAGACATCAAATCTGGAGGAAAAGAGACAAGAAAATGGGCAGAAGATGATATGTAAAAGTGCAAATGTTTTCACAAGGATATAGTCTAACCAATCATACACTCCAGATTACACAAATAATACATAAGCAAGAAACATCAAAAGATTTGACTACCCTAGTTAGAAAGTTATATTAGCGGATAGGAAACAAAGATGATGAAATCATGAAATTTGTTGTCACTTGTAGAATATTGCGATGGAAAAAATAGTTTGTAGGAGATAACTAAATCGTCATTTAGTTCAAATTAGCTGCAATAAACCAAAAAAGAAGATTTTATGAGAAATTAAGACAAGTTTAATAACATAAAACTTAGATATTACCAGTAGGGATGGCAAACGAGTTTTCAGGTTCACTGTACGGAACTGAGACATCAATTACATCATGTGGAACAACCTCAACTTTTGGTGCTATAGAAGAGAGAGTAACTTTGTCTTGACAAGCTCGATAATTTCTCTTGAACCAATTTTGCACCTGAAATAGCAAACCACGATCATCCGATCAATCCAGATAGACAAAACTACTTCGATTTCTAAATAACGTGAGAATAAAGAGACCTGCATCCATTGTAAGACAGGCTTTCCAGCATGAAGAGGATCACGACTACCATAGAAAACAATTTGAAAACGAAAGGAAATGTTAATCAGGTGCTACAACACAACTAATTGTTTTTAATTCTTGCCTAGTAAATTTGATTTGTTAAATCTGAACCTAAAGAGGTTCCAACTACGAAGGTTACCTGAATTTTCTTGCAAGCTTTTCACAGAAGTTTTGACTCAATGTCTCTTCTCCTGCTTCTTCAAGTAGCTTTAGCATATGTTCGACCTGTTGAAGGACACTGAACAATTAGGGAGTGCAAACAAGCACTAAACATGAAAAGAATGCATTTCAAGGAATAATTGTTATAAAATAATTTCTTCTAATTGTTCTGAACCATAAGACAATAAACATAAGTTGATCGAAGCGACTCACAGAAAGACATGAAATGCTCAAGTTTACTGAAAGAGTGAGTTGATCGTCTAAGACTGCAGGTTTCCAGAACCAATACGATATGGACCAAATCACTTTGAATAGGATAATGACAAAAAACAAGTAGAAATGTGAAAAAGTTCAAGTATGGAGAAGGGTTCAAGTATAGGATCTCTACATTGATGTCTGTGATTCAGGTAAGACCTGATAGAAAAAATAGGTTTGGAATAAATAATGTAGCACTATGGAAAAACGAAGAGTATCCTAATACTATAAGTTAGAAAGCGTGTAAGGAGCCCATAAGGAGAAGTAGACAAGCATAAAAAAATGATAATGAAGACATGTAATCAGCAACCAGGTTCACTATCAAACATACAATGTCTGAGACGAAGACTAAACAAGTAAACATGAATTCTAGAGCCCATAAGGCCAAGAAAGTGGACAAAGCTCATTAAGAGTTCCAATCCCACTTAAACTTTAGTAAAAAGACTGCCAGCTTATGTTAACTTGCTCTGCAAGTTTATCCCATCTAAACTACCTATAGGGAAATTCAATAACAAGATAAATATAATGTAATAGCATTTTGTTTACTATTCACAAACCATACCCAGTAACCATAATTGGCCACTCATCAGAGCTAGGAAGCATTCGTCCATTCGATTGATCTTGTGGCCATATCCCTTAACTGGAATGTGGGATATTTTATATGATACATGATAATATGTTTCAAGCCAAAATTATGAAACATGTATGGATTATCGATGAGACTCTTATTTAACGTAACGGGTTCTAATACTATTGAAAGTGTGGCTAGCAGTGGTTGGCGTTTTTTTCGTTAGTTTATGATTTACAAAGAAATGTGTTTAAAACAGCTCTAGCAAAATGGGTTAGAAGTTATTTATGTATTCGAATTTCAGAGAAAAAAATGCTCCCTTTTTTACGGCATTCAAGTTAAAATGATTCTTATGTTATCACCAACCACATTCAATTAGGTCTTTGATTTATCTTGTTGAGCTCTCTACATTACAATATTAAAAATACTGAAAATCAAAATCAAATGGTTCATTTCTTGGTAAGACGATATAAAAAACTGAGAATGACGATTACTTCCTACACATTCATGAAATTCCAGTAGATACCCAGATAACAATTCTGTCTATTAGGTGCATATATATTAAAATCCCTAATTAAAATGGAACAATAAAACTATGATTCTGATACCAGGTGATAACAACAGAGACTCGAAAGGGTTTAGGGAAGAAAATGAAGAGACTAATTACCTCAAATTTCGTAAATGCTTCACTTTCTCTAGCCCGGAGCCGAGCCATTTCAGAAACTTTAGAGAGTGTGTGGGGAAATTAGTGGTTTATTTTGAGATTGAAACCTGCTGCTGCTGGTAATCAGAAAACCCTAGAAGAAGGGAACGATAATTGGCGCGAAAAGAGAAAGATTTTAAATAAAGAATTAGAAGAATGGAAGGGTTTAAGAGACTCTGAGAGACAGAACAGAATGAAGAGGAAGAGAAGAAGTTTTGAATATCATCAGTAGTCTCTTGACTTTCTTCTGTTCTTTTCTTGTGAAGTTTTAATTGGGCCTCCCATAAGTGTTATAGGCGTCTTCTTCCTTCACAAACTCCCTCTCAAGTTTGGGAAAATAGAGGCGCCTATAACACTTATAGAGGGCACCTTTAAAACTACCTTTTTTTCTTCTTCTTTCTTTGTCTCTTTTCTCCATGTTTTTTCTTTTTTTTTTTTTTTTTTTTTTGTTGAATGAAAGACAAAACAAAAACACTACATATTAAGATCCCACTTCAAGTTGTCGATTGAGTGCCACGTTCTGGTAATCCTGTGTTTCCTTCCCCACTTCGCAAGAGCGTCGGCCAGGCCATTCGTTTTCCTCGGACTGTACTGAAATTGGATTTGCTCGAAATGGTTCATGCGAGCTCTGATCTGTTCGATGTTATGTATTGATTGCCAGTTGATAGCTATGTTTCTGTCCTGAATATTCCTTATCAAATTGTTGTTGTCGCTTTCAATTATGATGTGGGTAAGATGGAGCTCTTCCGCCCATATGACAGCTTTCAGGATAGCGATGCTTTCACATTCTTCCGCCGTCTGTCCCCTGATGCTAGCTACTCTGGCCATCCTGAAATCACCGTTTGCATCATGGATGATGTTTCCGATACCTGCCGGGGCAGTGTTGGTTTTGAAAGAGGCGTCCACGTTAATTTTGAGAAAAGGAGGTGGAGGTGGTTGCCACTGGGGCGAGTCCGCATTCCTTTTAGCCCTTAGTTGCCCGGGGAGGTTTGTTATATAGCATTGAATCTGCCGGATAATCTGCGTCGGCTGGATATCTTTCTTGCCGAAGCTTTTTTCGCATCTAGCTTTCCAAATGAACCACATAATTTTTGCCAGAAGCTCTGTCGTGGCATCTTCCAACGAAGCCCAGTTTGTAATCCATTCAATCACTGAGCCAATCCCATCCGTTCTTATGTTGTAGTGGAACCAAATTGCCCGTGCAAAGTTGCAATGGAGAAGGATATGGGTGGAAGTTTCCCGTTTGTCGCAAAAGGCACAGATGTGGTCGTGGCCAATGTAACTACCGATTTTGTCTTTGACCGGGAGACTGTTGGTGCAGCATTTCCAAAGAAACAGTTTGATTCTGGGGATGGTTCTAATGTTCCATATAAACGCCCATTCTACCGTTTCTGGTGCTCTGGTGCCAATACTAAGATACCTGTACATAGATTTTATGGTGAATTGCCCAGAGTTAGTGAGTGTCCATACCATTTCGTCCTCAGCCGACGGGTGGAGGTTGATGCCAAGGATCGCATTGCAGATTTCCACGTCGAAGTATCTTTGAAGCAGGCCCATCTTCCAAGTGTTATTGTCGATCAGTTGGTCTACTGTGTTTAGAGGACAATTTTTTTGGTTGTGTAGCGGCGGTGGTTTATTAGGAATCCAGAAATCCTGCCAAATATTGATGTTGGTGCCTCGGTTTACATCCCAAAAGATAAGTTTAGAGAGATTTCCGATGGGTTCCGCAAGCGATTTCCAGACCCACGAATGATTTTGTTTTGGGGGGGTGGGTTTATCCGTTTTTGGGTAGTATTTTGCTTTTAGAAGTTGAGCCCAGGGCGCTGAAGGATATTTGAGAAGGCGCCAACCCAGTTTACATAAAAAAGCTGCATTGTCAATGGCCGGCATTCTGAGTCCCAGGCCTCCAAGTGTACGAGGACGACAGATTGTTGCCCAGGTGATAGTGTGAATTGATTTTGTTTTTCCCCACCAGAATGACCTTTGAATGGTCTCTATGCGTTTGCTGATGCCTTTGGGAATGGCAAAGCATTGCATCTGATATTTAGGTCTGGGAAAGGGTATCAAAATCCCCCATTTGTGGTACACTAGAACCAAACCATGAGAGTTTGGTGCAGTTTTAAAAATTTATTATCCAATTTGTCTTGATTGGATAATTGATTGGCCTTTTAAGTATTAATGCATCTATAATGAAAAACTCTATTGACTAAAAGCATCTCCAATGCAAGACTAAAAAAAAAACTCTAAAAATCCTATGTGTCAAGTGTGAAAAATGGATCTCTAAATGATCTCTTTTCTATTTGGCCATTTAGAGACACTCTATTGCAAAACATTCTCCAATGCAACACTCAGAAGAAACTCTAAAAGTCTTTATTTTGGTTTAAAACTAATTGATTTACTTATGTGGCACTCTAAGATTCATGTTGAGTTTTGCATTGGAGATGGATTTTAAAGTAAAACTCTAAAAAATCCTATGTGGCACTCTAAGATTTAGAGTTTGAGTATTGCATTGGAGATGCTCTAAGAGTGTCACGTTGCAAATCTGAAATAAATCTTGACACATTCACTTTAGAGATTCATGTTGAGTTTTGCATTGGAGATGGATTTTAAAGTAAAACTCTAAAAAATCCTATGTGGCACTCTAAGATTTAGAGTTTGAGTGTTGCATTGGAGATGCTCTAAGAGTGTCACGTTGCAAAACTTAACTAGGATATCATATCAAGAATAGAAATATCTCAAGAGGATATTCTATTTCTGGAGTGTCCTTTTGAGATATATCTAATTGTCCAACTCACCAACATTTAAATTTCAACAGATAAAAATCAAGTATTAATATATTTCCGAATAATAAATTATTTTTTACAAGAATAAACATACCACATAATCAAGTCTAGAGTTTTGCATTGGAGACGTACAAAAATTGAGGATCTCTATATCTGCCACCTAAGAGTAAGAGTCTCAACTGGAATTCGACAAATAAGAGGAATAGAGATTTTTTTGAGTTTTGCATTGGAGATGCTCTTAGTTATCCAACGTTCTCAAAGCGTCACTGAGAATATGGGAAGTGTAACTACCGTATTTGCCTACACAAGCTTAATTGACTTAGTCGATTGAATATGACCAAGTTAACTAATAAACAGTTAAAATTTCTTAAATTCTCCATCTCTTGTCTTGATTGCTACAAGCCTACAACCACCACCATCTCTCTTTCTCGCTCATTTCTACTCTCCGCAAGGGTTTAGAAAATCTCGAGATTTTCAAATGAAGATGAACCTTATTTTTCAGGGATTTCCAGATGAAGAGGCTTTTCTCTTTCCCCTTCATATGGAAACCCTAGACAAAAGACTTTCTTCTTCGTATGGATCTGGAAATTTCAAATCCACACGAATTCTGACGAAGAGGTTCTCCCATTTGCCAGAACAGAGAAAAAGTTGAGGCTTAGAGGGAAGGACATGAAAGAGAGAGGGATGGAGGGAGATGAAAGAAAAGTTACAGAGAGAAAGAAGGAGATAGTGATGGGGAAGAAAGAGTTCAAAAAAAATTTATGTCGCCAAAAAAAAGTAGACGGTCGACTGCTTTTTTCCTGCGATCATCTTGAGGGGAAGATGGTGATGTGGAGGAAAGAAATGGATGAGTTGGATAATTAAAAGACGAAATTTTACTACTGAAATGACATAAGGGTAAGATCGGAAGGTTCGACAAAATTTTAGGGCCAAATAAGAAGTCCGGACACTTATGGGAGCCAAATGAGAAGTCCAGATACTTATGGAAACCAAAACAGTGAGTTGGTCCAAATTGGAGACCAAAACGGAATTAACTCCTTGCTAACTATTAGTTATGTGTTTGCCCTTGTAGACATCTAATTTTGGTGTATGTGTGCGCACCATTATCGACCTGTGACTGAATAAGAATCTCATGTACCTACAGACATTATATAGTGAAACATGTCTATAAGATAATGTGTTGTTTGTCTTAACAAAAATTCATTTATCGTGAACCGCTTAAAATAGTTATTTGACGACTCTATTAACTCTATGAACTTAAATTTGACATAGAAACCAAAACAAACATCTCCGAGCTAAACGACAAGTCGACAACTTATTATTTTTTAGTGGTGGTTGCCGAAGATCAAAGTTACTAAATCTAGCAATAATATAAACCGACCGATTGGATGACTTTGGTCTTCTCTTAGTTTTTTCTATAATTTAATTTAAGTTGGGTTAAACCCTAAAGTAGACTTTAGTACTCAAAAGTAGTGTAGGTGAAATAGTAGTGTGAATTGAAAATTTGTTAAGGACTTAAGGGTCAATGGGTAAGAATTTTAAAAGGGAAGGAGGGGTCGTGGTAGCCCCAGTACGAAATTCTACACCTACTAAATGGGACGCCTTTTTAACATCACCATCTCTCCTATCTTTCTTTAGTCCGGCTAAAGGCACCTGGCTAATTGCCATTCGAGCCGTGTGTGTATTACCTCTGGGTACGTTCTGGGTTAGGCGCCCGACTCCTTGTTTGCCATAATTTTTTTTTTCATTTTTTGTTATGATTACTATCACGTTATTATGGAAACAACCTTGACTCCAAATCCATCATTATCGTTGCACAACGAGAAGTTAGAGAGAGAATGAACCTTGTTTTAGAGAGAGGAAGAGAATAAAACCACAGGCAAAGAACATTGGTTCCATACCAACCTTGATCCAAGGTGGTGAGGAGGTAGAGAGAGAACTTTGATTCCAAAACCTCATTTTCTTCTCGAAATCCGAAACCACCATTAAATTAACCTCTGGCTGCTCGGGGTGACCAGACTAAGACCCAAAACAAGTTCGAGGCTTGGCCAGTTCGAGACTCTACCAGACTTCCCGAGTCTGAGACCTATACCTAGGTCGATCTATATCCTTAAGACCCAGGTGCAAATAAGTATTCGGGGTCAAAAGAGATTGACTAAGGTCAATCTTCTCTCCCGGGTGCGAATAGCATTTTGGGGCGGGGCCTTTAGCTATTCCCATATCCTTTCTCATTCTCTCTTATGTGGTTGGTGAACATGGGCCTCCTCCTAGGTATAATATTATTTAGCACCACTAGCAATAATGAACCGAGCAGAGGACCCATTTTCCATTAGTATATTATCCTATTTTTCTGAAGACTTTCTTCTACCAACCACGAAATTATGTCATTGACAGTAAAGAGTGAGTTGAGTTAGGTTAAAACTTAGTTTGGTGGGGTTCTTCATTCTTTGTTGTCTGAAGTGGAAAGTCTAGTCTCTGTATTTTCTAACCCTTCACTTTGTATTCTATTATACCACATTTACATCAATGTCCAAAGCTTGAAACAAACGTCAAAGATAATTGGAACACTCTATTTACTTTTACAACTTTCAACGACCAAGACTGAGATTTATATGTTTTTATAACAATAGAGTAAGGGTTTAACATTCGCAAATCCATTGCTTAAAATAATAAAATTTTAAACTCGTAAGTTTACTACAATTTTTCCTCCGTTCTTTCTGTACTTCATATAAAAAGTATTTAATTCTGCTAAAATTGAACAATAAGTTAAACATATTTGTGATTTTTACTTGTACAGATTTGACCAACTTCTTACCATTGAAAGACAATGTCCAATTGTACGAGAAATTTTCTTTGGTGACGATCTTAACCTGTTACTAATAAACAAACAAGAAGATAAAAGAAGAAAGAAGAACCATCAATAGAAGCTAAGGTTTTACTAGATAAAGTATAAGTTGCAAAAACAGTAGCAAATGTTATATTTGTATTCTTCAAAACTCAAAACCAAATGACAATTAGCGGTGAGGTAATAAACATTGTATTCTTGGTTACTAACTTGCCCTTGTTTTATGTTGGACTTATCTCATACACGTCACGTGTGGCTTTCTTTGAGCCTAATAATAGTGTTTTGGTTTTCTTTTTGGATGACTTGGACCTAGTGTGGATTTTATACCTATTATCGGTAGCCTTAGCTCTGACACCTTGTTAAATTTGTGGTCATCCAACTCAATGCCAATTGACAATGAGGAGAGAGGACCTAAACATTATATATTGGTTACTAAATTTCCTTTGTCCAACGTGGGACCATTCTCAGAGCAAACATGTGACTGTTGAAGCCTTAACAGTTGACAATAGTGTCCCTGCTTTTGCCACCTCAGACCCAAACCCACGGGTATATATAAGTTTTTTTCTTGGCGAAGGCTCCACGTGCCCACCCAAAAGACCTCGACATTTACTAAGCTTGAGCTTTCGCCTATAGCCCAGACTCCAGACACTCTCGTGAGAGATGTGAGACTAGCACAATCTCTCACCCTCAGTGAAGAGTCATCCTCGTCTATGATACCATTTGTGATGCTCCAACCATTAAAAATTCACGGTATTATCCCTGATTTTGTCACTCCATGCCCAAACCCATAGGTATGAGATTTTGTTCTTGGCGAAGACGCTACGAGCCCACCTAAAAAGTTTCAATAATTACTAAGGTTAAGCGCTCACCTATAGCGCAGGTTCCGGAGACTCGTGAACGATGTGGGGCATCTCAATCCCCACCTCAGCAAAGAGCCTTCATCAGTTCTGAGACCACTTGTGACACCCCAAACTTTAGAAAATGACGATATTGCCCTCGCCTTTGTCACTCCAGACCTAAGCCCCCAAGTACGAGATTTTTGTTTTTTGAGAAAGTTCCACGAGCCCACGCAAAAGGCCTCAACACTTAGTAAGTTTGAGCGTTCACACGTAACCCAGACTCTGAAAATTCTCGTGTGCGATGTGAGACTATCACAAATTACAGAATAAAATGGTTGAGGATAACTCCTTAAAAACCAAAACATTAAACTATCCAATTTCTTTTTATGAATATATATATCACACGTATGTACATGCATATATACAGGTTAATTCTGTTCCAATTTGTGACCAACTAACTGATGGATCCAATAAGTGTTAGAGTTTCGTGTTTGGCTCCCAATTGTGTCATGGAGTTTGATTTGGCCTCCAAAGTTTGCCCAGTCTTTCATATTTACCCTTCTAACATTTCTGTAATTGATAATTTTCTTTTAATTATCCAACTCTTACTTACTCTCCACCTCATCCATCCCTTTCCTCCACCTCATCCGTCTCTTTCCTCCATCTCATCTTCTTCTACCCAAGATAGTCGCTGAAAAAGAAGTCGTCGGTTGACCACTTTTTTCCCGTGACCTATGTTTTTTCTATCTCCTTCCACAATCTCCATTACCATATTCTTATTTCTCTCCCCTCTTTATTCCATCTCCCTCCCTTTCTTTTCCATTTTCTTCTTTTTCTCTGTTCCGTTGAAAGGCCTTGTCTTTTGTCGGAACAAAGAGAAAAAGGGGGGGGGGGGGGGGGGTAAGGTATATGGAAAAGAAAATAGAGAGTAAAATAAAGAGATGGTTATGGAGGTTGTTGAAGGATTTAAAAAAAAACAAGTCACCCAAAAAAGTGGGAGACCGACGACTTTTTTCTGACGACCATCTTTGGAAGAAGATGAGGTGGGGGGAAGAAAACAATGAGGTGAAGGAAAGAGATGGATGAGGTGGAGAAGAAATATGAGTTGGATAATTAAGAGAAAAAATTAATTACATAAACAATAAGGGTTAAAATGGAAGATAAGACAAATTTTCTAGGGTAAACAGAAATCCTGGACACAACTATATGCCGAGTAAAAAGCCCAAACACTTATGGGAGCCGAAACAGAATTAATCCTATGTATATTAGTAATACTTTGCAAATAAAAAAAATAAACAATTAACTTAGCCTGAGGTTGAGGTTAATTTCCAAAGCAATGGTTATTTTAGTAGTCAAAGTTGATGATAGATGTTTAGATGAAGGTGTAAGTCTGAATATTTTTATTTTACTGCTATAACTTTATTTATGTGTTATCCAAATTCATATTGTGAAACCGATTGGAAAGTATTATTTTCGGAGTAAAATTTGATTTCGTCATTTTTTGCGATTGATCTTTATAACAAGTTATGTATGTAATAAGGGACAAAGGTATCTGATTTTGAATATATCTTCTTCTTCAATGACTAAGAGTACACCTCCCAGACTTATTTTTAGAGGTTGAGGTTACATTTTCAAACTTTTCTCTAAGAGTTGAGCAATAGTTCCCAAACTTATCTTCAAAGGTTAAGATTACACCTCTAAAACTTATCTGCAAAAATTGTGATTATAGAACTGTATGTGCCTACTAGACACGGATTAGACCCTCGTGTTATTATAAGTCTCAATCATGTTGAAAATGTCTTAAATATTGGTTTATATGTGACCCGGTTTGCGATCCGTTAAGCCGCTGCAACCTCAACATGAAAATTTGGACCCGTTAGCAGAGCTGGTATGCGAAGCGTGGCCTATGTTAAGGCGGTCACCAGTGTAAAGGGTATTTATGTATATTTCGAACATTAAAAAGAGAGAGTCAGTAAGACGGTGGAATTAGGGTTTCCTATAATTATATAAACAAAACTCCTAGGGATCTCTTGTGTAGTTTGTTATTCTTATCATAGCGAAAATCATCGGACGCATAGAGTAGGTTTCACAAACTGAATCACATAAATCTATATGTGTTGGATGTAATTATTTACTTTTCATTTATTTTTTTGGATTATTTGATTTCGTCATCACCTAATTAGTAATAATTTAGGAGTATTGGATTTTGATGAAAATCTTGTGTGGGTCGGGTGATGACGATGTAATGTGTCATATTAATGGAATCCACTCCTTTCTGGAATAAAAATTGAATAAACAAAAGTTCTCCCACTATTTGAGGAAGGATGATAAGTCAATCTTAAAAATGTTAACAAATTGTTAATATCTCTCTCCTCTTCTGGTCAAAGGGGGAGTCCAATAAGGAGCGACCTAATATTCTTTTAGGTTAATTTTGTTTTGGACCCCAATTTGTAGTCAACTCACCGTTTTGACCCTGTAAGTGTCCGGCAATTCGATTTGGCCTTCAACTTCCTGTTTGGCCCCAATTTTTTTTAAGTCTCCTAATTATACCCTCATAGCAATTCTGTAACGTAATTGTGTTTTTTTTCTCGTTGTCCACCTCACCTCCATAACTTCCACATTAGACGGCGCGAGAGAATGTCACCGGTCGGAGACTTTTTCGGCGACCTAATTTTCTTTTTTAAATCTTCTCCTTCTTCCCAAGCTTTATCTTCTTTCTCTCTCTCTCTATCTTCTCTTTCTCCCTTTTCTCTTCCATCTCTCCCTCTTCTTCTCTATCTTCTCCTCCCGTCACGTCCTTCTTCACAAAACATTAATAGTAAAAAGAAAAGGAGATCGTCCCTTTATACCTTGATCTCTCAATTTTTTTTTAATCTTCTCTGGTTTCCACCATAAAACATTATAGATATACGAAAACAAATTACCCATACAAATTTCAGTAACATAAAATAACATCATCATCAAACGAAGCTTAGATCCACCAAACAAAGTTCGTATATCAAAAATCCAGGTAGTATGGAGCTTCAATTTACAGGTTTTGTTTCATTTTAATCATTCAATTTCGTATAAATTACTTCTTCTTCGTCGAAATTAAGATCTGGGTTTGAATGAATATGGTTGTTTTAAGATCTGGGTTTCAATTTTAAGGTGGTGGATTGGATTAAAATGAGGTCTTTTTGAAGAACAACATTTGGTTTTTGGAGAGATCTATTTTAATTTATTTAATTTTTTATTTGTTCTGGGTTTAAGAATTCTGATTTCTTCTTATTTCTGAATTTGGGGGTTTTGAGAATGAAGACTGAATAGAATCAGATTATGGGTTTTGGAGTGATGAAGATAAAACCATGGTTGTAGTTGTTTTAGGTTCTAGGGTTTCATAGGTTCTTTGATACATCTAGCCATGGCGGATTTAGTTGGGCGACTTTAGTTGGGACCTCTTTTGTTGCTGTTTTGGCTTACTACACCCACAGAAGACCCTGATCAGTTACTTGAGTTTGTAAAGTCTGTAGAGAGAAAGAGAGTGACAAAACGTCATTGATGATGATGTTGATTTTAATGAAGAAGGAAGAGGCGATTCTCCTCAACATTTTAAGAAGTATATTGAAAAGCGAAAGACTGCTCATGGTCGTTCTGAAGGGAATGGATAATATCATCGTCGAGTTTCTAATTCTTCACCAGATGTTACTACGATTGCAGCCGCCGCCGGTGAAGGAGAGGTGAAACAGAATGGTCATTTATCAATCGATGCTCGGAATTTTTCAATCCCTAATAGATTGGCTCGATTACGAAAGCTTAACGAAGGTATAATCTTTTCGGACTTCTATCTAGATTGAGAAAGAGATGGAAGAGAAGAGATGAAAGGGAAAAGAGAGAAGATAGAGAGAGAAAAGAGGTTGGGGAAGAAGATAAAAAAAAAAAATTAAATGTCGCCGGAAAATGTCCCTGGCCGGTGATCTTTTCCAACGATATTCTCCGGCAAATTCTGATGTGGCAGCAGGTGACGTGGAAATTGTTGAGGTGAGGTGGACAAAGAGATAAAAAAGAAATAAATTACAGAAATGCCATGAGGGTAGAATTGAGAGGTTTAAAAAATGTTTGGGAGTCAAATCGAACTATTAGACACTTATGGGGCCCAAAACGGTGAGTTGGTCACAAATTGGGGGCCAAAACAGAGTTAACCCTATTCTTTTCTGTATGAAATTTTGAACTTGTCGACTGAGTGTGGTTTAATTTCTAAAAAGTAATTCTTCTCACACATTTGTTTTAGTTGAAATTTCTAAACTATAGAAATTTGTTATATGTTTTTTCCACCAAGAAAACAGTAGATCAAATCAAATATTTTGCAAGAAATAATAAATAAAAAAAATAAATATGTATTTCTACTGTTTGATACTGATCATATTTCTATAGTTTTAATTTCCTAGGGAACCTATTTCTATGAAATACTTTAAGGGTGTGTTTGAGATCGCTTATTTCTATGGAAATAAAAGAGTTTCCATGGAAATAGGTATTTCTATCGTTTAATACGAAGTACAAATCCATGACTTTAAGTTCCTCCTCCCACAAATCTCTCTCTAGAATAACCATTTTTTCTCTCTTTTCTTTTTGTCAACAAGTTTTCTTCTTCGTCTAGTTAAACCCTCGCCAAATCTGGCGAGGGTTTCATCTCTCTCCCTCTTTCTCTTTAACCGTTGAATAATTTTTGGTGGGGTGATTGGATTTTGGTGGAGTTTCAGTGTTGTTGAGTGGTAGTGGTGGTGGGATTTGGATATGGTGGTAGTGGTGGGATTTGGATATGGTGGTGGATTTGATTTGGTGATTAGATTCTGGTTGTGGGGGTGGTTTAGTGGTGGTATTAGTGGTCGGATTTGGTTGAGTTTCAGCGGTATTTAATGGTAGCGGTGGTGGGGTTCGATATGGTGGTGGAGTGGTTTGATTTTAATGGCAAGATGTGGTTGTATGATGTGATTAGTGGTGGTGTTGGTACTCGGATCCGGTGGTGGGCTAAGTGGTTTTAGAGGCGGTGGAGATGGTGGCGGGTTGGGTGAATCGGTACTGGTGGTGGTGGCGGTATGGAGCACTGAAGAAGATGGATGGGCTATTGGTGATGGTGGTGGATTTGTGATTCAATGAAGGTGGTGGTGGTAGTAGTGTGAAGAAATGGTGGTGGTATTATGTTTGCGGCTTTACCAAGGATGATCAATCTACTACAACAATGAAAGTCGAGAGAGATGTAAATTAGTATTTTGTCTATTATTAGTTTTATCAGTTATTTTGTTGACCTTTAGGGTCTTTTCATCTTTGATCTTCAGGATCCATTTTGTCAACCTTCAGGGTCTTTTCTTTGAGTTTGTGTCTAGTCAATTCCTCTCCCTTCATGAGGCACTTTACATTCGAAGTTCTGAGAACTTATTTATGTAACTCTCATGTAGCTTGCAGAGGAATAACAATTATCATCCATATAACTTTGTGATTGTATCACTTATGAATGAAATATGGTTTCGCTTGGTTTCAAAAAAAAAAAATTCATGGCTTTAATTGCATTGATAATCTATTTTCATGAAATAGTCTACCTTTAATTCCTTCCTCCCTCTAAGAATTAGTTTCCGCAGAAAGTCAAAAATCAAAATAAAAGTATTTTAATATATTCAGATAACTAAAACCTATTATTTGTCTTCATATATGTGCAAAATGACATTTTTACCCATAAAATTTAGCAAAATGCACTTTTACTTATACATTAGGCAAATGACATTTTTGCCCTTCTTATGAAATGGCATGTTTACCAAGTTGTGAAAATAACATTTTTATCGTTACGTAGCCAAAATTAGATGTTTATCCTTTTATGATATCAAATTGATATTTTACCTTTATGTTGTCAAAATGACATTTTTACCCTCGTATAATACCAAATGACATTTTTACTCTTATGTGCTCGAAATGACATTCTTACCTTTATCTTGTAAAAATGATATGTTTATACTTTTATATTAAAATGACAATTTTACCCTTCTATATTAGTAAAATATCTTTTTCATCCATACTGTGTCAAATTTACATTTTCATCTTGTTTTATTAACAACTTGACATTCTTAGTCTTAAATTAGCAAAGTGACACAAGGTTAAATAATTTTACAGCATAGGGGTAAAAATATCATTTTGACAACATAAGGGTAAAAATGTAATTTGGACATCATATGAATGAAAATGTAATTTTTGTAACGTAAGGATAAAAATTTCATTTTTGACTACATAAAGAGTAAATAAAACTCTTACTCCGCAATTAAATATGGTATTCGTAAAAGTTAGCTGTCAGCCAAATAATAAAGTTCGTAATTCCACGGAATAATAAGTGACTACCAAACAAAAGAACTCTTCTTTCCACGAAATAAATTCCGTGGAAGACTTTCCATGGAACTTTTTTATTTCCGTGGAACTATTTCCCTGATATTAAACACAACCTAATAATTAACTTTTACCCCCTAAGAATTAACTTTCATAGAAAGTCAGAAATCAAAAGAAATTAATTTAATATATTTGGATACTTGAAACCTACAATAATGTATTAAAATGATATTTTTACCCGTCAGTATTAGAAAAATTCACTTTTACCTATATATTGGCAAATGTTCTTCCATTATATGATAGAAAAATGACATGTTTACCCTTAAAGTTGTCAAAATGACATTTTTACTTTGGCCAAAGTTATAATTTACTTTTTATTAATACCAAACCGACATTTTACCCTGATATTTTCAAAATGACAATCTTACCCTCTTATAGTACCGAAATGACAACTTAAGTATAAAATTGCATTTTGACAGCATGAGGGTAAAAATGTCATTGTGCTGGCATAAGGGTAAAATGATATTTTCGCAACATAAGGTAACAATGTCATTTGACTTATAAAAAACACTATGATTTTGACTACATAAATGTAAAAATGTCATTTGACAATATAAAGGTACATATATCATTTTAACAATATAAGGTCATTGCCATTTTGACTATACAAGTGTAAGAATGCCATTTGAACTACACAAGGGGTGAACACAAACTTTTAAATTCGTGAAAGTGAGTTGTCAATCAAATAATAAAATTTGTAATTCCACATGATAATAAATGACAACCAAATGAAATAACTCTTATTTCCACAGAGTATATTCCATGTAACACTTTCCGTAGAAATCTTTTTATTTCTATGGATTTATTTCTCTAATATCAAACACAACTTAAGAGCAGTTACAATGCGAATCTCATGAGAAGTTTTAATTATTCTATGTGTTAAGTCTCAATTGAGATTCTATTTCTTAAATGACACTCTTGAGATCTTTTAATCCAAAGACATCTCCATTGCAACAGTCTAAAATTTAAAAATTAATTAGTTGACATTTCTTAGATGAGTAGTTTTCTTTTTAATATAGAGAACATTGATATGGGCAGTAAATGTCTTTAATCTCAGATACTGAAAACATCTTCAACGAAAAACTCATTTTTTTTTTATTTCTAAATGTCGTAAATGTTAAGTTTCAATTGAGATTTTCTTTCTTAGAAGACACCATTTAGATTCTCTATTCAAAAGACATCTCGATGTAATACTTTAAAAACTTAAAAAACTATTTAGGTGATATATTAGATGGGTAGTTTTTTGGATTTTTGAGTTTGAGGTCCAAAAATAGGGGGGGCGGGGGTAATTAGTAATATGTCCACTCCTAAATTAATAAATAATATAAAATCAAAATAAACAGAAAATGGAAAATAAGTCCAAAAATTTACTATTTAGTGAGCCCCATGCATCAAGCCATTTATTTCCTCCCGTTCTTACCCTTTCATAAATATATATTTAACCATTGTAACCCAAAAGTTTCTAATGGTTTAGTTAGTACATTTATTCTTTCTATAAATTTTAAGAGAAATATTTATGGTGGATATGTACTGTCAATATTTATTTTCAAAACTTATATTTGTCTAAAGTAACCTACCAAAATAATCGTGATTTACCTAAAACGAGTTTCTCTCTCTAACTTTATGTTCTTCAAACTTGAAGAATTTGTGAATTTGTGATTGACTTTTTATCTCTACCTCGATATTTTCATCTCTAAAACATATTTTTCTTTGGAAATCATTAAGAAAATTATATATATATATGTATATATATATATATATATATATATATATATGTCGATTAAACTTAGAATTTTGTTACCAAATTATTTTATCATAACAACAAACTTAAAATGTAACACTTTTTCGTACACAGTGAATTTTGAAATCTCTCTCACTATAATCTTGTTCACATAAAAAAAATATAAACTGAATTTATTTTTGCTACATTTTCAGTATTTTACTAGCATTTTCTTGATTCTATTAGCATATGCTATGAATATGTTAGAATTAGGTTAATAATCATTTTGTTATTTCGCTAGCATCTTATTGATTCTAACAACATTCTTATATATAACAGAATTCTCAAGATTTTTCTAGCATTTTATTTATTTTAAAAAAATTCAATAATATACTTACAAAAATAAATTATTCTGAAATTAGGATTGCATTTCTCTAGCATCTTATTGATTCTAACAACATTCTAAAAAATTTATTTAAGAAGAAGGACCATTTTTTTCTTTAGAATTTCTTCGATTCTCTTGCAGTAATTATATTTCTCTAGCATCTTACTGATTCTAACAAAATTTGTCTGAAATTACATTATGTTAACCAAATTTTTAATATTTCTCTAGCATTTCACTGATTCTCCTGCACATGTCTTAAATTATGTTTCTCTAGCATTTCATTGATTCTCTTGCAATACTTATATCTCTCTAGCATCTTATTTATTCTGACACAATTTTCTTGAAATTATATTATGTTAACCAAATCTGTATAAAAAAGGTATAATCAAAAGCTCGGTCATTACGATAAACTGAAAAAGAAACTTTTGTTGTGGAAGAAATTTTGTTTTTTGAGGAAATAATTAGTGAATCTTTAATTTGGGTTATTTTTTGGGTTAATTCCGTTTTGGCCCCCGATTTGTGACCAACTCGTCGTTTTGGCCCCAATAAGTGTCCGACAGTTCGTTTGGCCCCAAAAATTTTGTAATTGGCCCCAAACTTTTTCCAACCTCCCGATTCTACCTCCATGGCATTTCTGCAATTTATTTTTTTCTTTGTCCACCTCATCTAACAATTACTACATCACCTCTGTCCACCTCACCCTTCTTCTCCGGCGAAAGGTTGTCGGGTGGAATAAAATATTCCGGTCGGCCACCTTTAACAAAAAAAAAACGGCCACCTTTAACAAAAAAAAGTTCTCCCTTTCTCTCTCTTGTTCTTCTTCTTTCTCTCTCTTATGTTCTTCTTCTTTCTCTCTCTTCCTCTTCTTCTTTACTCTTTCCCTCTCTCTCTTTACCAAGTCCGGCGGAGGGGACGATCCCCTTCGCCGGACGTCTGGCTTCCAAACCTTCGTCTGGATCTAGAACTCCAGATCCAAACGAATCTGGAATTCTAAATCCAGACGAATCTGGAATTCCCTTTCCAGATTCGTCTGGATCTAGAACTCCATGTCTAGACGAAAGTAATGGTGGCCAACGGGCCGTGCCGACACGGAAACGGACCGGCACAACCCGTTTATTTGAGGACACGGAACGGTCCGTTCCGTGCCGACCCGTCACGGGTCGGGCATTCCGTGCCGGGGCTGGGATTTTAGAGCCCCACACCCGTTAAACACGGCCCATTAGGCACGCAGGAACGACACGGAACAGACCGTACACAGCACAACCCGTGGGCACGGAACGGCCCGCCACGGGAACGACCCGTGCACGGCCCGCCACGGAAACGGCAACAACGAAACGCTAGCAATGACCCAATTTAATTATTTGAATTTTTAAGAATTACCTAGGGTGCACAACATCCTCAAACACTTTAATTTTTTGAATTTTAAAAAATTTCTTAGGGTTTGAGGGTGTTGTACACCCTCCCCCCATTTATTGGTAATTGGTGTAGTACAACAATACTGTTAGATTTTTATTTTGTTTATAGTTCTACTTCATTCATCTAATATTGTAATGTGTTTACAAATTGTTAGATTTTCATGAGAACTACTTTATATTACAAAAGGAAAAAACATAAAAAAAAAAAGTATTACTTGAATTTTAAAATAAAAAGTAATACTTAAAAAAAAGTAATACTTGAATCAAAAGAGGTTTTACTTTATTCTTTTTACTTAGACTTTTTTTTGTTGAAACAAACTAAAACTTTTTTCAAAAAAATAAACAAAGAAAATGGTAAAGATAGTCCCACACCTAAACCACAAAAAGATAAAGTAAATGTGGAGAGTTATAAATATACAACTCTTTTCCAATAGAATAAATAAAGATATGACATAGACGCTAAAGTTTGTGTACATCACAATTTTTTACTTGAAAAAATGTAATGTTTCTTTTATTACGGGAACGACTACGGGAACGCCACGGAACGGCCACGGGAACGGCCAGAAACATAACGGGAACGACTTGACCGTTTCTGTGCCCAGACCTTTGTGGTCTGGGCACGGCATGGTTCAAGCCATGCCTGGCGTGGCCGTGGCGTGTCTGACACGCCACGACCCATTGGCCACCACTAGACGAAGGTTTGGAAACCAGACGTCCGACGAAGGGGAGGATCCCTTCACCGGACTTGGTAACGAGAGAGAGAGAGAAAGAGAGAGAGAGTAAAGAAGAAGCAGGGCCGTGCCTGGGAATTTGGGGGCCCAGTGCGAAATTCAAATCTGGGCCCATCGAACGATAAAAGACTTACAAGAAAAAATTAATCAAAATAAAAGACAAAATTATCGGTATATGGATGAAAACTGTAGATGAATCTAAACGTATTTTGAAGAAAGTAATTGTAGGGAAAAAAATATTTTAAAATTTCATTTTTATAAAAAGTCTAGTCTAAGAATCTACAATCACTTGTGAGAAAATATATTGATTTATTTTATCTTAGATCAAAAATTTATACTACAAACAACATAGAAATTTTAAATTTTCATAGAATATTTGGATCCTAATATGTCATCAAAATTATGAAACTTATCAAACATTTAGTTTATACGGAGACTTTTAGTGGTCATGACTAACTTAAAATGATAGTGGTACAACGCATAGTTTAAACGGGCGATGAGATTTAAGTCCAAAATCGCATGATCAACGAGTCTAGAGACCAAAGATAATCTGAAATAGAAAATAAATCCACTTATAGTAAATTACTTGTCTATCCTCTTATTCTCTTTTACTGCCTAACCTATCCTAAGTTAAAAAAAAACCCAAAATAAAAGATACCATAATATATAGCGATTCATTACATTTATTTCTTCAAAAACAAACTTTCTTTCCCCGGAAAAATTTGCCTTTTTCGTTTAGCATAACAAAAAAAAGTAGCCTTTTCTGTTTCAAAAAAATAACCAAAAAAAAGTTACCTTTTCTTCAAATATCAAACCAAAGAGAGAGAGAGAGAGAGAGAGAGAGGGAGAGAGAGAAAAACTCTTATCTTAAACACGCCCAAAATAAACCTAACAGAGAGAGAGAGCATCGAGTAGGAGAGAGGGAGAATCCATTGTTGGTTTCGTTCATCATCATCAACAGTAAAGAGTAAGTTATTTTGGTTTTCATCATTTTTTTTGTTCCTTCAACTTTGTTTATGATTTAGATTGATTTCTACAACACAAAACGAATTAGGTTTTGATTTTTACAATTTTAACTATGATTTATTTTTCTGAAATTGATTAGTTAAAAAGAAATTTCTAGGGTTTAGTTGTTTCGAAGTGGTTTAATGGAAGTTATTTTCAAAACCCTAAATCAGTTCAAAGTGAAGTGTATGTTTCTTTTTTGCATTCAACAAAAAATTTGTAATGTTACCTTGTCTCTGTTGTTGTGTAATTTCTTTGAAGAAATGGTTTCTGCTTAAATATTTTATTTTAGACCGACAATTTAGGGTTCTATCTAATTTAGGATTTTGATTGTAGATTTTCAACCATAGTGTTAGATCCAGAATATAGTTACTTTCAATAAAAACTTAATATTTTGTCTAGCATTATTAAGTTTCTTATAAAACTTTATCAATGGTTACCTGTCAAACCTGATTTTTTGACAACCATAGAACATTACATGGTGTAATATGGGAAAAAAAAAATGAGAGAATAAATTGGATTGTAAAAACAATGTCATTTTTTTGTCTAACATTTTTGAAGTTTATCATAGAACCTTGAAATGGTTACTATTCAAAACTGGTTTCATAAGAAAAATGACTTGTTTGACTAGCATTTTTTTAGTTTCTTATAGAAACGCATAAAATGGTTACAACCCAAAGATGTTGAATTGGTTTGTTGTTTGAACTTTGACAGGCCTGATTGTAGGTTGTATGTGATTTTGAACATGGAAGAACTTTATATCGAATCAAACTACAAACATTTTCCTAACGAGATGCCAAAAGATGATTAGACAAAACTAGCGCAAAGGAAGAGGGGTGAACTAACTTGGTTGTTGCTGAATGAATCGAAGGATGTATGGAGAAAAAATGTTTAAGTACTTTAACTTGTATTTTGTAACGGACTATGTGATAAAACGTAGCAAACATGTTTATGTTTTAAGTTTGAATAACATCTTGAGCAGTTATAGGATTATTATCAATGTTCTATAATACCACAATTATGTTATATTTTAGATGTTGTTCAACAGGTTTATAGATACGATAAAGATGTTACTCAAATTTCTTGGACACTACTGAAACTATACAATTATAATAAGTGGTAGGGCAAAGGCATGATGAACTCAAACACTTAATGCTGAATCCTTTGATAACATATATAACTAAGGAAACAAATAGTTTGTACAAAAATATATCAAAAATCTGGACATTTTGATTAAAATATAACAAAGGCTAAAACCAACCTGCTTTGATCGTATTGAAAATTGCTAAATTGCTAGAAACATCAAACAAATTTTTCTAGCATGGTCCAATGGGTATAAAGATACCAATAAGATGTTGACAAAATTTCTCCAACACTACCAGCAGTTTTTAATTTTTCGACATTTTGTAACTTACTCTAGCCAAATACAAATGAGTATAACTACGATAATATCGTAACCATTGATAAAATTTAATAGGAAATAGGAAAATCCTCTTGTTTAAATACGATAATCTGGTAACATTGATCAAATTCTCTAAACATATAAAAGACATAAGTAGAATATTTATGTTTCTAGCAGAATAAGTAAACCTGCATAATCAAAATTTAAGTTAGTTATTATATAGCTGCCATGCATGAGGCACTATTGTGATAAGCCGGTTTTTTACACCGACCGCAAACCCTCATTTTTTTGGGTATGTTTCCTGAGCTCTCTCTTCTTACTGTCCTTGGTCTTCCCGGTTTTCTCTTTGTTAACGAAGGTAGTGTTCTTGTTTCATCGATGTACTCCATTGGCTCATCATAATTTGGTATTGGGTAGACATAACATTGATAAGTGTTGACGAACGCTTGTTTGGTGAAAATGATAAAAAAAAAAACTTGTCGTATCACCATCATAATTCTTGATGCACAACATGGCATGTTGACAAGGGATACCATCTATCGACCACCTACCGCAACTACATGTGAGATCAATGAGATTGACATAGTAGAATACGAATGTAGAAAATGCTAGTAGATGTCACTAGAATCGATAAAATGTTAGTAGAATACGAAAAATGTAACAAAAACAATTTCACCTTATACATTTTAATTACTAAAAAGTATTTGTTAACTTATTGTAACAAATTCATTCAACAGATACTGATAGAATGTATAATATGCTAGTAGAATCAATAGGATGCTAGAAAAATAGTATTTGCATCTTAACCTACTGCAATAAATACATTCAACAGATGCTAATGAAATGTAAAAAATGTTATTAGAATCAATAAGATGCTAACAAAATAGTATTTGCTTTTTAACCTATTGTAACAAATTCATAACAGATGCTAATAGAATGTAGAAAATGCTAGTAGAATACCGAAAATGTAGCAAACACAATTTCACTTTATAAAACTTTTTTATGAAAAAAATATTGAATTAATAGAGATTTCAACATTCACTTTTTACCAAAAAGTGATAAAAATGTTACATATAAGTTTTTTGTTAGAATAAATAATTTTTTTAAGAAGATTGTAGTAATAGAGATTTATATATTCTGACGATCAATTTAAGTTGGACATACCTCAAAAACAAATTTGTAGATGTCTAATTAGATCGAGGTAGAGATAAAACGCAAACCACAACTTCATACTTTCTTGAAGTTCAAAGAACAAAGAGTTACAGAGAGAGAAATTCGTTTTTGGGATTGAGCATCTCGTTTTAGGTAAATATCCATTGATTTGGTAGGTAACTTTAATCAAATACAACGGATTTAGAAATAATATACTTTCTTGAATTCAAAGAATATAGACTTACATAGATAGAAACTCGTTTTTTTTTAGAGTGCAACTCATTTTTGTTAAATATCCCCTGATTTGGTTAAATATTTGTGGAGTTTATGGAAATAAATATTGATATTAAATATCCAACATAAATATTCTTTCATAAAATATATGGAAAGAGTTATTAACTTAACCAGTATAAACCTTTGGTTTACCAATGGTTAAAAAATATTTATGAAAGGACAAAAATGAGAGATAATTAAAGGATTGATGCATGGGGCCCACCAAATAGTTAATTTTTGGACTTATTTTACATTTTCGGTTTATTTTGGTTTTATTTTATTTATTAATTTAGGAGTGGGTATATGACTTATTACCCCCCATATTTTTGGACCTTAAACTCAAAAATCCTAGTTTAAAATCTAAAGACGAATTTTGAATATAGTAACTTTCGTATCAGTATTTTCATATATATTTACAGTTTTACATATTGTTGGGATTTAAAAAATAAATAGATTTCAATTTTCTAAAAACCATTCAAATTAGACAAGAGATGTACTCAAAATAAAAAATAGTTAAGAAAGGGTGGGACGGAGTGAAAATACGGGTTGACTTAACATTACCCTCAACCTCATAAAAACAACAGGATAAAATAGAATTAGATGGAGTCCATGTGATTCGAACTCGGGTGGGTTTTGCGAAACATTCCACACCTAACCAGGAGAGCTACACACTATTACTTGATATGTTTGTATCTCACACTTAGTTATTTGGTCATAAACTAGGCCAATAATGAAAGTAGGCCCCTTGTGGTGGGGGGCCCAGTGCGGGCGCCCTGCCCGCACCCCCCACCACACGGCCCTGGTTTGAATTCAAATATTGATTGAGTTGGACAACTAGAAATATCTCAAGTAGACACTCTATTTAGAGTGCCCTCTTCAGAATGTTTAGAGTCTAAGAAAAGACTATAAATTTTTTGCATTGGAGATAATTTACATTGTCGAGATACTCTAAAAACTTTAGGTAGCACTCAAATTTTTCTTTTGTTGCATGGTGCCATGGTGGCACTTACAAATGGTTTAAATGGATCAATTGTTCACTCCAATTCCTGCTCCCTTTCACTCTTTATTCCCCTTTCCTATTCAAGGATTAAGAACTGGGCTATGGGCACGTTTAATCTAGGTTGGTAAAGTGGGTAGCACATCATGAATTTTTAGGTTTAATTCCTAAATACCCACAAAATGTGATGAACTCATTGTTTTGACCTCCTGATTATCTAAAACGCCTTATTAGACTCCTTAGCTAACAATTCAACTTCAGTGGAGTTTATTTTATTTTATTTTCTCGTTTTAACATTTTCCTTCTAGCAGAGATAGTTTTATTAATTGAACGAAAATAGATAGTTTGCTGAGAAACCAATCCAAAACCTTACAAATACAAGATCAATATACATAGTATAAAAGGCTTAAAGCCTTATCATGGAATTCTAATTTTTATGAAGATCACTAAAAGTTGTGTTTCTAACTCATTCTTGATTTGTAATATATCAAGCACTTAACTTGTCTCACCATGTTCTCTATTGATTCATCTTTAATATTGTAATCTTCATCGAACACTCTCTTTCTTTCTTTCTTTCACGGTTGCCAGCAGAAATCCTTCGATCGACGACTTTCAGCTGACAACCTTCTTAAGTTGAAGAAAAGGAAGTGGAGGTGAGAGAAAGATGAAGGGGAAGAATGAGAGATTGAAGTGGAGCAGCCAAAGAGATTTGAGCTAGACAAATTAATAAAAAAACATAATTACAAAAATGTCGTGAAGGTAAAATGAGAGTTCGACAAAACTTGAGCACAAAATCGAACTGTCAGACACTAGCGGGGGTCAAATCGAAGCGCAAAGTTGAGTTGAGAGAGAAATTAGATGTACAAAAATTGAGTAGAGACAAAAGAAGCTGAAAGTTGGGAAAAAAAATGTAAACTTAACGTGACTGTTAGTCAGGGAGCAAATAAACATTTGGACAAATATGAGGGACCAAAGTGGTTAGTTGGTCATGGCATAGGAGATAATAGAATTAACTCAAAGTGTTGTTTCACCTACTCACACCCTTCATCTCCATATTTCTCTTCAAAAATGATAAAGGTACCTCCTCATGTACTTGTCTCGTACACCTAATTGCATAGGTGGCTAAGAAGACAAGGAGTGTTCTAATCTTTTCACCATCTTTTTACATTGTGAAAAGACCAAAACACCCCTTGCTTCCGAGGGGGAGTACCACAGAGAAATCACAGGGGAGTCTAGGGGGTAGATTTCTCTTCCTCTCTTTATATTCTTTCCCTACTCAACAATATACAACCACATGCTACCCTTTCTTCATTAGTTTCCCTAATTCAAGGGAGTTGAAGTTCACCTGAACATGCAAAAAAGAATTGTAATCTTCCAATCCCAAACCCATCTCTCTCTCTCTGTCTCATCTCTAGAATTATGTACTTCAAAGTCTTGGGTATCATACATACTCTAAAACTCTTAAGCAACCCATTCTCATCTAAGTGACATAGAAAACAACCAAATAATCATGGAGGGATTAGGAAGAAGTATAAGCAAGAATATGAGCAGAAGCAATTGGGGTATGGAAGATGTATTTGTTAGAAATTCGGTATCTAGACGAAGTGGTCATATCAATGAAGATGAAGAAGCATTAAGATGGGCTGCTTTAGAGAAACTACCAACTTATGATCGATTAAGAACAAGTATTTTTCAGTCATTTATTCAAAATGAGAATAGTACTCAACAAGTGAGAAATAATAATAATATAGTTCACAAAGAAGTTGATGTTCGAAAACTTAATACGAATGATCGTCAAGAATTTATTGAGAGGATTCTTAGAGTTGCAGAAGAAGATAATGAGAAGTTCTTGATAAAATTTCGAAATCGTATAGACAAGTATGTATCAATTCCATCTCTTACTCCAATGGCTTTAGCTTCATACCTTTTTCATTTCATTAAAACCCACATTAATTTTTATTGACAAGTTAAGAGTCTCACCACTTCCATTAATCTTTTTAAAATAACAAGATTTTGTGTTTATTTTTTCTAATTTATTTATTTATTTCTAATACAATGAAATTAATTTCGTGAAAACATCCGATTCTATAGTTACACAATAGACACTTATATCTTGGAGAAAAATGGTGCATTTACAAATGATTCAGACGAATCATGTTCAAATTATTTATATTTAGACGAGTCGGACTCGAGCATTGAGAAACACAATATAGTTGAAAAAAGAGAATAGAACCTCCCGTCTTGTCGCCCAAACTTATGCATCTTATGGTAGATTAAATTCCATTAATGTACTGTATCAAGCTTTAATTAAATTCAACTATTTTTATTGAATTTTTTTAGTGTAATTGAAGGATTAAAACTTTTAAATGTCAACATAGTAGATAGATGATGATATGAAGCGTGTTGAGGTTTTCAAATAAGCCTTAATGGTTTCTTTAAAGTTAATTGACTAAATTCTCTTAAGGTCTGTCATTCCAAATTAAGTATAGAAAAAAAAAATTAGTATGTGCGAACGAGTTGGCTCATTCGTGCATACAGCGGGGTAGTCCACAAACAACAAGTTGTACTCGTGCGTAATTCACCCGCAACTGACCTGCGTGAAAGGGGTGTTTGTGTACAGACAAGCTTAGAACCTTATATAAGGCAGTCGTGGGGTGTATTTGCTTTTCGATCTATTAGTAGCCTATCCTTTTTTTTTTCTTTTTTTTTTTATCTTACCGTTTCGTGCTAAAATATACTTTTCATATAAAGATTTTTTATCTAATTTTCAAATGGTCAAGTTAATAATGTTAGCTATGGAAGATAAGTAGATTACTAGTTCATCTATATTTCTCCTTAATTATCTACAATTCTATTTTTTAGTGGGACATTAATAAGTATTATCTGCCATATTTTCTTGTGTTTGAAGTTATATAAAGATAAAAAGAATTGATTAATACTAGTTAATAATGGGATTTTAGATTTACATATTTGGAGATTATTTAGGGCAAGGCAATCATTATCCTCAAATCCACCATCAACATATATGGTTGTGGTTGTCAGTCTCAGTCACCAACTTTTGTCTAGAATAAAATGTTATGAAAATAAGAAAAGAAAAAGATAAGGGAGAAAGACCCAAGTTGATTTTCTTTTTTAATTTTATAAAGAAGTTTGAAGATTGTAGGTGGGAAATTGGAAAAGAGAAAATGATGTCTAAACTATAGATTAGCAAGTCAAAGTTAGGAGAAAAAAATATCAGATTGCTCAATAACCCACCAGATTCGATGGGCCGAGCTTAGATACTAGAGGTCACCCCATGAGTGTGACCTCATAGGTCGTAATGAAATGTCTAACCTGAAGACCAAACTTTAAATACGAGGCTTATAATTACAAACGAAATCTTCATTTTTGTGTCTAAGTCTGTATTGTCAAACTAATTATGCAACATGAGTTTGGATCTTTAAGTGGTTACTTTATTTCGATAATTCGATAGTTTGACAGTTTATTATCCACTTATAAATTTATGGGTAATAACGTCATAAAAATATAACATATCGGTAGTTTGACTTAGAATTATTAAACTGCTTGACATTGTAGCTAATTACCGAGCCCAGTTTAACGAATTAATAAATTACCAAGCCTTTCTATGTCGGATATACTGCGTTGAGTCGGGCCAATCGAGTCACGGACAGATCTATGTGAAGGAGCATTGTTAAGAATTACCTAATTTTGATTTTGCATGCAGGGTGGGAATTAGACTTCCAACAGTGGAAGTAAGATTTGAGAATCTAAGAGTAGAAGCAGATTGTCATGTTGGAAATAGAGCTCTTCCTACTTTAATAAACACAGCTAGAAACATAGCAGAATCAGGTCTTGATACTTTTGGAATCAGACTTGCTAAGAGAACAAAACTCACTATCCTCAAAGATGCATCTGGAATTATAAAACCTTCAAGGTAAATTATTTTCCTCTACTTTTGATTCTTGGTATTTCCAATTCACATAAACTGCAATTCCCATCATTTTTGAAACTATACATACATTGATACATATGGTTAAAAAGTGGGGCATTATGGAAAGGAACTGTTACTTTGTGAAGGCAAGTCCTATAGACGCCCCTAATTCCTAAAGACACCCCCTTCTGTAATGACTTCCACGCGCCCTTGTCAAGATCTTAAAACAAGTTTCTCGACAAAATAACAGTCAGAAGTTGAAATAAAAATTTATCTTCATATCTGATTTTATTTGAGAAATAAATGCATACAAGAAACTCGAAGTATATAAGTAGACTGCACATAAATAAAATTCGATTTAAATTCAACTTCTTATACGTACAAAACAAACATCAACAGGATAACCGATTGAGCTGTTTTAATATAATAAATGTTCGAACCATTGTCACAAATAATAGAACCATATCACAAATATTATTTTGTCATGAAAGAATATTAAGTTTGACATTTGACAAGTTGTTAGAATTGATGTGGGAGCTAATTAAATTATTAATTTTCTTTTTAGTTTGTTCAGAATTCGATAATTTATCTAACAACCTCAGGAAAATGTTTTTTTTTAGGATGACTCTCTTGTTAGGTCCTCCATCTTCAGGGAAAACGACCTTATTACTTGCATTGGCAGGAAAGCTCGACCGAACCTTAAAGGTTGGTAATTATTCCGTAATTAAATAATTAATCATCTTAATAGTATTTAAATTTTTAATCCTTTCTTAGTTTATTTGTTTAAATTCACCATCAATTAGCTTCCCCCTTAGGGATCTACTTCATGTCTTGGTTAAATTCATAGTTAACTTCTCTTCGGAAAAAAAATACTATACCAAACAGACAGACACATAGTCAGTCACACGTCATAACGAAATTACTCTGTGAGCGAGACTCGTATATACCACCAAGTAAAAGAATTTATCCAAAAAAATCATGAGAGTATTAGTCAGCTTAACTCTATACTAACAATTTTGTTTTTATGATAGGTGAAAGGAGAAGTGACATACAATGGACATGCTCTAAATGAATTTGTACCACAAAAGACTTCAGCTTATATTAGTCAAAATGATGTTCACACTGGAGTAATGACTGTTAGAGAAACCCTAGATTTTTCAGCTAGGTGCCAAGGTGTCGGCTCACGATACGGTAATTCAATTCAAATCCATCAGAAAATTAGTAATTATTTTAATAACCTTAGAATTTTGAAAGACAGATAACTCGAATTTGGAGACTATTGGAACTATCTATAATAAAAAGATAATTTATTTTTGTCTGATTTCTTGATTCAAATTGATTGTTACACCATAGAGCTTCTATCTGAACTTGCAAAAAGAGAAAAAGATGCGGGCATTTTCCCCGAGGCGGAAGTCGATCTTTTTATGAAGGTAGTCACAAAATTACATAAACAAAAAGATTACATTATTTAGTTTCATATTTATGTCTTACTAGAGTGCAAACTCTACTTAAACTCTAATTCCAAGACATTAATTTTTGGTTTAGGCTACAGCAGTTGAAGGAGCTGAGAGCAGTCTTATAACTGATTACACCCTAAAGGTGAGTTCCAATGAATTACTTTATGCTAGTTAAGCTGAATACTGACTGAGAGATATCACAATCTGATGTTTTGCGTCTGACAAAACCCATCCGGCACGAACCCATTTATAGGACATGTCCAAAGAATTACTTTTTTTCGACCAAAGTCTAATTTCTAGTTATGTATGTTTGTCTTTAACTCTTTATGCACCTATGCCTTAAAATAAGATACATATAACCTTTTAAAGAAGAAGAAAATAAAGAACTTACAAGAACCTGATATGTTGAATATAACAGTTACTTGGCCTGGATATATGCAAAGATACGATCGTCGGAGATGAAATGGTACGAGGAATATCTGGTGGCCAGAAAAAGCGAGTCACTACAGGTTCCAAATTGTTTCTTCTCTTCCCAAACCTTGTCTTTTAGTGATTCCACATCAGCTGGGCATTAGAATGCCCAAAAAATTGGGCTCTCTAGCATCTCCCGCAACATATAGGGATATAGGTCAAGAACTCGAGATACAAAAAGAGAGAGGAAAATCGCAAAATAATGTTTTCTTGAGTAAGACACTTAAAAGTGCTTTGGGTTCATTATATGACAGGAGAAATGATAGTGGGACCACCAAAGACATTATTTATGGATGAGATATCAACAGGACTAGATAGTTCAACAACATTTCAGATAGTCAAGTGTTTGCAGCAGATTGTACATCTAACTGAAGCCACCATCTTCATGTCCCTCCTCCAACCTGCCCCTGAGACGTTCGATCTCTTCGACGATATCATCTTGTTATCGGAGGGTCAGATTGTTTATCAGGGCCCGCGTGAATACGTCGTTGAGTTCTTTGAGTCTTGTGGTTTTAGGTGTCCTGACAGGAAGGGCACGGCTGACTTCCTTCAAGAGGTATATAATATATATAGTCTTGCATCATGTAAAATCAATATATGATTGGCACCTTTTTCTTATTTAGAAATATAAAGCGAACGAATTTGGTTGGGATCAATATACATTAGGTGCAGCTATAAGCCCGCCTTAACCGAACTTCCACTACGGCTAACTCTTGTACCACTCTGTTAGACTGTTACTTGTTGGATTCGTTTAGCCTGTGCTTGTGGTTACTTCTTTACGGGCTCAAAACGGTTCGTTAGATGGGCTTCTAGGCTTCTTCACATTGGGTTTGGGCCAACTTTTGGCCCCTCAGTCCTACCATGCTTTAGGTTATTTCTTTACGGGCTCAAAACGGTTCGCTGGATGGGCTTCTAGGCTTCTTCACATTGGGTTTGGGCCAACTTTTGGCTCCTCTCAGTCCTACCATGCTTTAGGTAGAACTTCACAGAATACTATCTGAGTTTGGGCAGAATAAAGTTGAACACACAACTTTTGAACTCAGTTTTGGGCTCCTCTCAAAACTCGCTATAGCCCATTTACAGAACCATGGTTTATATATTTCTGCATTTCCGAAAATGCAGTTAAGCGAAAAGACAACTCTTAACTCACTTCATATCTAATTGTGCTAGGTCACATCAAGGAAGGATCAAGAGCAATACTGGGTAGACAAGAACAAACCGTATCGCTTCATATCAGTATCCGAGTTTGCAAAGCGATTCAAAAGGTTTCATGTTGGTTTACGTCTTGAAAACGAGTTGTCAATCCCATATAACAAAAGAGACAACCATAAAGCAGCTCTAGTCTTCACTAAATATTCAGTCCCCATAAAGGAACTTCTTAAAGCAAATTTTGCAAGAGAGTGGCTTCTCTTACAAAGAAACTCTTTCTTTTATGTCTTTAAGGCAGTTCAGATTATTATCGTTGCGGTTATTACTTCTACTGTTTTCTTAAGGACTAGAATGAAAACTAGAAACGAAGAAGACGGTGCGCTATATGTTGGTGCACTTATATTTGCCATGATTATCAATATGTTTAATGGGTTTGCTGAGCTCTCATTAATCATTACAAGACTTCCTGTGTTTTATAAGCATAGAGATTTACTCCTCTATCCAACATGGACTTTTACGTTACCCGATTTCATACTAAAGATACCAATTTCGATCATGGAGTCTCTAGTTTGGATGATTATGACATATTATACCATTGGATTCGCACCCGAGGCTAGCAGGTATATAAATTTTTACCTTAATACAACTTGGTTTTCCTTTTGTATTGGATTTTAATGTGTAACTTGCATAATCTAGGTAGAGAAGTTTATAAAAAAGTTGGGTTTTAGTTCTAATTTGTTTTCTCTCAAATTTTTGTAGGTTTTTCAAACAATTCTTGCTAATATTTTTGATCCAACAAATGGCTGCTGGGCTCTTTAAGGTCACAGCAGGAGTTTCGAGGAGTATGATTATTGCTAATACTGGAGGAGCTCTTACTCTACTTATCATTTTTATGCTCGGCGGTTTTATACTTCCTAAAGGTTAGTATCTGTTACTTGGTGATTTTTCTCATGTCAGAATCTGACTCATCTGATTCAAATGGAGCAAAATCAGCTATTCAGACAAGTCAGGCATCACGAGTCAGACAAAAACAAACATATGAAAATGTACTCGAGTCAACTTCAGACCTTGGTTCAGATTTTAGATCTGACTTAGGAAAACAACAAACACTACCTTAGTCATTTAATAATATAAGCATTGACTAAAAATGCCTTCGAACCACGATATAAGACCACAATTTTAAACTCAGACGTGGCTATTAGTTTTAAACTTAAAGACCACGGTTTTTCCAACTCGTAACAATAACAACACTTACATAGACTGCCGTGTATCGTTTTTTACTTTGTTAATGTAACAGATCAAATTCCAAAATGGTGGATTTGGGGTTATTGGATTTCACCTCTCTCTTATGGTATGACTGCTATGGCTACCAATGAGATGTTCGCATCGAGGTGGATGAACAAAATGGTATGTTGTTGCAACTTTCTTGTTTAATGTGGTGAAAAGGTCTCAATATATTGGGTCGAAAAAAAATGACAGTTTCTAATAATAATTTTGAATGAATTCATAGGCATCTGATGGGACAAAATTGGGCATCAAAGTGTTAAAGAACTTTAGTATCTACCCAGAGAGCTACTGGTATTGGATTGGAGCTGCTTCCCTTTTTGGATTCACCGTGCTTTTTAACGTGTTATTCACACTCTCGCTCATGTACCTAAGTCGTAAGTACTTGTTTTCTTGTTCTAGATGTTTCGGAGTTTCAACTCTTGACATTTAGTTATAATTTGAGTAGCGAAAACTGTTATGAATTACCTAATTTCAACCCTGATCTTATGCAAAAGCTATTGGAAAACCACAAGCAATTATAAACGAAGAAACGGCTAATGAGATGGAAATGAACCAAGAAGAAACAAAGGAAGAACCAAGGCTCAGAACAACCCGATCCAAAACCAATGCCCTCCCCAGATCTTTGACAGCTGCTGATAGAAACAATTCAAGTAAGAATCATAACAAGCATACCCCACTTCTACTTTTTCGAGCTCCAAAAAACCAAAATGTGATTTTCGAAGTTTCTAATATAAGAATCACATATTACAATTCTTTTAGGGGAGATTGCACTTCAAAGAATGAGTAGTAGAATGAGGTCCACCGGATTTGGTAGTAGAAACTCTGATTCTTCTCTTAATGGCGCAAACGGTGTAGCTCCAAAAAGAGGAATGGTTCTTCCATTCACACCTCTTTCAATGTCCTTTAACGACGTTAATTACTTTGTTGACATGCCCCCGGTAAGATCACTTACCCTTTTCGGTCTTAATCCATTATATAATTTTCAACCTTATAACATAAACTAAGTTTAAATCTATTTGCAGGAAATGAAAGCTCAAGGAGTCCTAGAAGATAGACTTCAGCTACTAAGGGAAGTAACAGGGGCATTTAGACCTGGTGTCCTAACTGCACTAATGGGAGTCAGTGGAGCTGGAAAAACAACATTAATGGATGTTCTCGCTGGACGAAAAACAGGTGGGTATGTAGAAGGAGATATTAGAATTTCTGGGTACCCCAAAAACCAAGAGACTTTCGCGAGGATTTCGGGTTACTGTGAGCAGAATGACATCCACTCTCCACAAGTTACAGTTAGAGAATCCTTAATCTACTCTGCATTTTTACGTCTCGAGAAGAATATCAGCAAAGAGGATAAGATGGTAAGATATCATCTTTCGGTAACCGTTGGCGTTGGTTCTAAAATGCATTCAAGACATAAAGTATTTAGTACTAAAATCGTACTTAAATTTGAGAATGTTTTTCAGGTGTTTGTTGATGAAGTGATGGAACTTGTAGAGCTTGATAATTTGAAAGATGCTATTGTTGGGCTACCAGGAGTTTCAGGTCTTTCGACTGAACAAAGGAAGAGATTGACAATAGCTGTTGAGCTTGTTGCTAATCCTTCAATCATTTTTATGGACGAACCAACTTCGGGTCTTGATGCCAGAGCAGCTGCCATTGTTATGAGAACTGTTAGAAACACAGTAGATACAGGAAGAACAGTTGTTTGCACAATTCATCAACCTAGCATTGATATCTTCGAAGCTTTCGACGAGGTAATCAACCACCCATCTGCCTGGCCGTCCGCCGTCTGTCTGTCTATCTGTCTCATGGTGTTGTAGAATAAAACATTAATTTTGGTGATACAGCTGCTATTGATGAAAAGGGGAGGTCAAGTTATTTACTCTGGACCTTTAGGCAAGAACTCTCACAAGATTATCGAATACTTTGAGGTATTCAAATTGCTTCTTTTCTCGTTATATAATGATGTAGTGCTTATATGATTGATTCTACTTTCAATTTGTTTTTAGTCTATTCCCGGCGTTCCAAAAATCAAAGATAAACACAATCCTGCAACATGGATGTTGGAAGCAAGCTCTAGTTCAGCCGAAGTTCGTCTGGGAATTGATTTTTCCGAACACTATAAATCTTCACCTTTGTATCAGTAAGTCTAAATCAATCTTTTAACAGATATGTAGTAATCTTTTGTTGATTAAGGTTAAGATCTGATACAAAAGTTGTGATTATGAACAGGCGAAACAAGACGCTAGTTAAGGAACTAAGAACACCGCCACCGGGAATGAAAGATCTTTACTTCCCTACAAAATATTCTCAATCAACATGGGGTCAATTCAAATCTTGTATTTGGAAGCAATGGTGGACTTATTGGAGAAGTCCTGATTATAATCTTGTCAGATACTTCTTCACTTTGGCTGCTGCTCTCATGCTCGGCACAATTTTCTGGAAAGTTGGCACCAAAAGGTTCGTATCGGTTCTTTCACTATTTGAATTGACCTAAACTTAAACAAAATATGTACATGAGTTCAACATTTAGTTGAATATTGGTGCTAAACCCATATTTCTTGTCTGGTTTAGGGAGTCATCAACCGATCTCACCGTCATTGTTGGTGCCATGTATGCTGCTGTGTTGTTTGTTGGTATCAATAATTGTGCAACCGTGCAACCGATAGTTGCCATTGAAAGAACGGTTTTCTATCGGGAAAGGGCGGCCGGGATGTATTCGGCTTTACCCTACGCCATTGCACAGGTAAGAATAAGACTACTTGAATCATATCCAACTCTGTAAAAAGAAACTGAGAATAATTCAGACTCAGACGACTCAGATTCAGATAAGTAATTTCAGAGAATAAAAAAGCACCACCTTACTATCTGATTTTTGTTTTGGTTGAAATGCAGGTTGTCACTGAAATACCATATGTGTTCATACAAACTACATATTACACACTTATTGTTTATGCTATGGTGAGCTTTCAATGGACAGTAGTAAAGTTCTTCTGGTTCTTCTTTGTTACCTTCTTCTCCTTCCTCTACTTCACTTATTATGGAATGATGACCGTCTCAATCACACCGAACCACCAAGTCGCTGCTGTTTTCGCCGCAGCTTTCTACTCACTCTTCAACCTCTTCTCAGGCTTCTTCATACCCAGACCTGTAAGAACTGTACTCCTTACCGCATAACTTTATTTAAGCTATGATACATGTGAAGCCCCAAGCCTTACTAGTTAAGGACATTGTCCCCATTTTTTGCACCTCAGTCCCAAGCCGTTAGGTGCGAAGTTTTGTTTTTGGCGAAGGCTCCGCGAGCCCCCCAATGCCAAAGGCCTCGCCACTTACTAAGCTTGAGCGTAAACCTTAGCCCAGGCTCCACACACTCTCGCAAGCGATGTGGGACTATCACAATATATATTTGACCACCACATTCACTGACCACATGTGAATTCGACGTGGTACACATCAGATGACTTGTCATAGCTATAACAGGCCTCAATCATACTTCATAGGCATGTAACATCATCTGCCGCGTCAACTAACATTGTTTATCAAAATTGCAGAAAATTCCCAAATGGTGGGTATGGTATTATTGGATCTGTCCAGTGGCATGGACGGTTTACGGGCTTATACTATCACAGTATGGAGATGTAGATGATAAGATTAAGGTACCTGGATTACCCGATCAACCCATTAAAGTTTATGTCCAAGATCATTTCGGGTACGAAAGTGATTTCATGGGACCTGTTGCTGGTGTTCTAGTTGGTTTTACTGTCTTTTTCGCTTTCATGTATGGCTATTGCATCAAAGCCTTGAATTTCCAAACCAAGTAGAAACAAACTTGGATTTGCATATCGATTCTTCGTCGAGATATATAACCAACCAAACAAGAAGACTAGAAGTTTCAAGAAGAAAGACGGAAATCCAAATTCATATACTCGACAGGAATGACAAGAGAGCTTTATACTTTATATATGATGAACTAAGTAGGGACATAGAGTTAACTAAAGAGATATATATGGTTGATGAGCTTAGAAACCAATGTCGTTTGTGTGTATAAATGTGAGTTCGATTAAGTTGTATCAGAGGAAGAAACACTTCCTTTTAATATCTTTGTTGTGTTATATGTAAAACTAGGGACCGAACCAGGATATGAACTCAAGGGGGGCCTATATGCAAAAGAAATTGAAACTTTTAATCTATTTACATATCTTATTTTTTACTTTAATTCTGTATGCGCTGAAACTTCTTGTTAAGTTTGTGGCCATCCAACTCAAAACCAATTGGCTATGAGTGGAGATGACCTATACTTTATATTCTTGGTTCCTAGTAACCCCTTCTCCCATGTGGGACTATTCTCACACGCCCCCTCACGTGTGGCGTTCTTTAAGCCTAACACGTGTGTTTTTTTCTTTACGGGTGACGTGGAGCACGTTTGGCTTTTAAGATTATCACGTGTGGGCCTAGCTCTAATACCATGTTAAGTTTGTGGCCATCCAACTCAAAACCAATTGACTATGAGTGGAGAGGACCTATACTTTATATTCTTGGTTGCTAGTAACCCCTTCTCCCATGTGGGACTATTCTCACACTGCTAACAAGAACATTGATTGCCAATGCATTTGGAAGGCCCTCGATGTCTTATACTACTATCATACTGTCATCGTTACAAGTTGTAGCAGGAGCCCAACTTTCAAGATGTGCAAGCTTTCTTGAATAAAGGAGATAACGTTTTGAGCAGGGGGACCCTGTGATGTGCCCTGCAGGGGTACGTGCCTCCACAGCCCAGAAGGTAAAATTATATTCAAAGGGGATTTTATTTCAGTTAGAGATAAAATGTTCTTATAAAAGAACGAGAGTGTATTGATTATCATGGTAATAAGTATTGGTGTGGTGGGTGGAGAATGAGTCGTTCGTTCGCCTAGTAGGGCGGCCGTTCAGTTCACCATGATGACAAAACAAAGGTTTTTTTGGTTTCTTTACAAGTAAATTCGTTTTAACCCCCTATACTTTGATGAAGAGTAGCTTGACAATGGTTTGAGCATACAGAAAAGTCTCAAAATAAAGACTTCGGTTAATTAAATCTGACCTAAGGACATCTTTATTTTGTGTCAAAAAATCGACCTTTGTTTTCTCATAATCTTCATCTTCTCATTCTGCTCCCTCTCTCTCACTCATGCTGCCCTCTCTCTCACTCTATAGCTCTCTTTCTCGGAACTCATCTTATATATAAAAAAAAGGCAGTCGGTGATTTTGGATAGGTCTGACCATCCATTTTTTTATGAGAGTTTGATATAGATCACATGCGACGGATGATATAAATCTTTCTTATGTAAATAGATTAAAAAATCTTTCTTATAAATAAAAAAGGTCAGTAGGTTATTTTGGATAAGTCTGACCATCCATTTTTCGGAGAATTTGATAGAGATCACATGCGACGGATGATATAAAATCGGTTATGATCTCCCTACAATAACTACTCCCACATACTCCCTACTTTTCTCTGTCACGATTTATACTCGGTTAGGATATCCATTCTCTAATTTCTCTCTACAACCGCGTCCGCGTCCGTAGTCCTACGGACGCGGCGGGAACCTAATTAATAATTAACATCAAAACCTAGAAAAGGAACTTAAGAACTTACTGTTCTTCCACTCGTTTAAATAGACAGAAGATAAAATACTTTAAGATGAGGGGAATCAGTTCCCCTTACCTCCACCCAAAACAAATTAATAGTTGAGAAAGAAAAGAAATAAATGGAAGTTGAAGATAACTGGTGGGTATCCAAAAATCACAGCATTCCCGTGGGTGATATTGTTGTTCTGAGGAGCACCACTAATACCAGCAGCTGGATCTTGTTGTAACCTCTTGAAATCCCTCATCGATAGTCTCCTTGCTGGAGTGGACATCACTCCAGCATTCCAATGATATCTCTCCTCTTTTCGCTCCGCCGACGACCTAATCGGAGAAGATAGAGAGAATGGTAGGGAGAGAGAAGATGAGGTGGAGAGAGAGAGCTGAGATGGAGAAGCTATTTTGCTTTCCCCTAAATAAAATTGTCAAACAAAATTGACCAATTTTTGACCAAGTCTTCACACCCCGGAAACTATTTAGCTTTCCCTAAAGCGCTGGCAAAAAATAAATATGACACCTAAGTCGATTGTCATTGACAGTATTTGTGGCCCAGAGACTTTTCTTTATGTCCAAAAACGCAGCCTATAGTTTTGCCCCTATGTTTCTTCGTACTTCGATCCTTATTTTCAAATCAGTTTTTTTTTCTCTGCAAATATGATTTGGACCCTGTTTTATTAGAGTTACATCCAAATTTTTTCGAGCTATTTATACATTATCCTTACGCGTTCTTTTTTTTTTTGTTTCATGTCTTTATATATACTAGAGTATAGCCCATGCCCATAGGGCACGAAAATTTCTATATGCATGTTAGACGAGGTTATCGTCAAATACTTTGGTCATTTAGAGATCTTGAAGCAGTAAAAATATATTAAAAATAATAAATTATAATTTCTAGACAAATAATAATGGACCTTTTATTGGGTCGTTTGAAGAAAAAAAAATTCATCAAAAAAAAAGAGAGAAAAAAGGAAAAAAAATGTGGAATATAATTATTTTTTAAGAGAGATAAATAATGTGAGAAGTTATAGCAGATACACAGATGATCATTTGTTATATAAAAGATATTGAATTCTGACTCTCGAATATCAAAAGGTAACGTTGTAGGGCCCAGCCTTTCAGGCCAAGCAGCTAAAATATTGAGACCTAGAGCAATAACATTGATAGTATGTTTAGTCCATTAGATGAGAAACTAGCAATGATAATCATGAACTAAATAGCTAGATGATTTAATAACCGGCAATCTAGGGAGTAAATGCGTGTTAGAAGTCAAAGTAGCTTCATAAGATGACATGTTAGCAACGATCACCCCTACTCCACCACCTTCCTTGACTGCAAGTCCCATCAAACTCCTACAACCCCTTAACTGACAAAACACGAGTTTACCTCGTATTTTCCTAGGATCCAATGAACCAGGCAAATAGTAAGAAGCATCTCATTACATCATCATCCGTGATATTTTTGGCTACATTACCCCCAAAGATAATCAAAAAAATATTTAAGTCTTGTCATCGTAGAGAAATGATCCCCTAATTATTCTACCGTCTTCAAGGATTAAATCAACAAAGACTTCCAATCGATATTTCTTGCACCGACTATAATAATCTTAGAAGCGACATTTGTAACATTACCATTCCGTGGAGTAGCATTTGTGGTAGCTGCTGAGACAACTGTACCTTTCTGGGTGGCACTGAAAGCACATATTGCTATGATATCATCAGAATAAGGTACTAGAATACCCCCTAGAGAGAATTAAATTATGTCAACATTGTATTCTACCGCTTTGTCGAGTGCTTCGAATATGTCACAGTCAGCGCAATCAGGAAAGGGAAAGACCAACAAATCTTGTAAACAACCAATATAAACTCTTATTTTATAAAGTTACATACACAAATAAAGTTATGTTTATTTTTTTTACCAGTACATGAGATGGTTAATATTATATGTGATATATGATATATGACCTACAATTTATATACTTATATACAAGATTAAATTTTGACTTTCGAATATCAAATGGTAAAGATGTAGGGCCAATCTTTCAGGCTAAGTCGTTAAAATATTGAGACTTGGAGCAATAACATTGACAGTACATTTAGTACTTTAGATGATAAACCAGCAACAATCGGTGTTGGTTTAATTCCAAGCTTTGTTCGGTAAAAAACCATTATGCCACGTGGACTATATGACTTGGCAATATAAACACGAACTAAATAGCTAGATGATTCACTAACTGCTAATCTAGGAAGTAAATGCGCGTTCGAAGCCAAAGTATGTCCATAAGGTGACATGTTAGCAATGATGAACCCGAACTAAATGGTTACATGATTCACTAACCGCCAATCTAGGATGTAATTGTACATTCGAAGCCAAAGTATCTCGGCCTCATCTTATTACATCATCATTGGTGATATTTGTTGGGTTATGGTGGTGTCTACGAAAGTCGTATAAGAGGAATCTCAGACATCTAATGTCTTGACATTAGTATTGGTCCCATGATCATCATGCATAAACTAGTAATCAAACTAATGGAGATAGTAGATTACCTTAATCGCTATTTGATGAGACATGAAAATGTCTCATTTGAATCTCTTAACTCGGGTTAGTTAGTCCAGTTCGAGCGGTTACTCTGATGATTTATTTGATTTTCTTTCTCAGGTCTCATTTATGGAGTTCGATGCGAAAACATCGTGATAAAGACATACTTAAGAGGCATTTTGGTCATTTTAATGACAAGGGTATTCTGGTCAATATTAGTGGTCGTGTGAAAGTAGAGTCTAATACGAATCTATCGGCGAAAACGGAAGTGGAATCGGAGTCCGGATCAGGGAGATAGTCCAAGTCAAAGTTGGAGGCAAAATCATTTGACCAAGTCAGCTAGTTGACACGTGGCGACCAACCAGACGGCGAGGGATACATTTTCGGTATTCTGGTGGGCACGCCCGGGACTATTTCGGGATCTATACCAGGCGCTGATCTCATACACTCGGGCGCAAGATGTTGCCATGCTCCTATACACAGCCAACCAAATCTACGTCCGAGATCATTCCTTGGCACATGACTCTATCTAAAGGTGTGTCCCAATCTATTAACTTGTCCCGAGATGTACCATATCGTGTTCACTTGACAGCCAACACAACAGCTCACGATTGGTCCATTGCGTTGCTATCTTCTCCATTTAAAACCAAATATCTCTTAACAGTAGTGAGATAAACGGAGATAAACCGAGAAGGGAAAGAAAGATAGGAGATAAACCGAGAAGGGAAAGAAAGATAGGAGCTGAACATGGAGGGAAACCGATTGAGAACTTATGGAAAGAAAGATTGGAAGAGAAAGGAAATAAAGAAATTGTGAGAAGGAGAAGAAGTTACCGTTTTTAGAGAGAGAGGATATTTTCTCTCTCTAAAAACTTAACAAAGAAAGGAAACCGAACGAGTGGTGATTAGAGGGAATTATTGATCTTGTTCTCTCTACATATAGAGCAAGAGAAAACAGAGAAGGGACACTCGGGTTTTGGGAGCAAAATTCATTATCTTCCGACGGCCATTAACAGTCAATCTCGAGAGCTTACAACAAGATCATCCATTTTTCTTTGAACATCTCCTTCACAGCCAAAACAGGGACAGCAGCTACTTTCATCTTCTTCTTCCTCTACTTTCTTCTCTTTTTGTGAGAGAAAGTGAGAAACAGAGAGAGAAAGATTGTAGAGAGAGAAAGAATTGTAAGAGAGGAAGATTACAGAGAGAAAGAGAGAAATTATAGAGAGAGAGAAAATTACAAAAGAAAGAAAAAAAAAGAAGTTCTCGGATTGTTTATTTTTGTTCTTACTTTATTGTTTTCTTAGTGAGAAAGAGAAACAGAGAGAGTATAGAAGAAAGAGAGAGAGAATCAGAAAGTTAGAGAGAGAAAGATAGTTGGAGAAGACGAGAAAAGAGAGTGGAAAATAATTTTCCCACAGGGAAACCATTTCCGGGAAGACGAAAAAATCGTTTTCCCTGAGGGTGCGTTTGGCAGAATTCAGCAAAACCAGAAGGAAAATACACTTCCCTAAGGGTCTGTTTAGCTGCACAGAGGGAAAATTGTGAGAAAAAAAAGGTTGTTTCTTTGCTGATTCTTTCTCCCTCTCTTATTTTATTAATTCTTATTTATCCCACCATTATTATGATCTCTTTAGTCATGAGTAGCTAAACACCTAGTTTAGGGTTTTGATGACGTTTCTGTTATGCATAATTATTAGATGATTATTTCGACAACTTAGGTGCTTAGAAATATTTCAATTTCTTTTCGAGTCTTTCGTTACTTATACTTCGATAGTCTCGATCCATTATATTTAGATTAGGTTCTTTAATATTGGATACTTGATAGTTGATAAATAATAGTTAGAGTCTTTAAGAATTGATTTTTCGTTTAGTTACCAAAAAGGTAATAGATTTAAATCGATGTTTATGCATGATTAAAATAGATTCAAAACCCTAGACTTCTCCTCCATTCATTCGTTCGCCGTTATTACTTATCTACGTTATTTTAACACTTATTAAATCTGCAAATATCAAAATCGAATTCAAAAACCAAGTTAGTTGTAGGTCTTAGAGTGAGTTTGACTTAGTCTCCGCGGATCGACTCCGGTCTTACTGGGTTTACTACTTGACACCCATATACTTGCGGGTGGTGACCTATTTAGGAAACTTTCTAGGCCCATCACTATTTCCCTCGAACTAGTAGAATAGATTAAAGAAGACCAAGAACTCCAATCATCGCTCCTCTACTTGGGACACTGAACGGTGTATTTAATCTTCCTCCTTGAAAGCTTGCTAGCACTCCAATAGTGGTTTGATAATAAGAAGACCTTCTTCATGCTTGACTAGAAGATAACTTGGGAATTAGCTCACTTTCTCCTTTCTACTTGATGTGGTAGAGCAAGAAAGCTTAAGGAGAAAATCCACACCTTAATCTCTGCCCTAAGATTGTTTATATAGAACCCTAATGAGAATACACCTCCTTAAAGGTTTCCTAAAACACCCTTTAGAATAAGATTTAGGGAAATTATCAAAAATAGCAACTAGTTGATATTTTCTCAATTCCCTAAGGAGATGACGTCCAAACCCAGCCAAAATTGTCATATTTAATGTTCATAACATAAGGAAACGTCCTTCCAAAAATCAGCCAAATCCGAGCTCTAAAAGTGCCCGAATCGGTTTAGGCCCAAAACCCTTATTTCGGGCCTTTTTGCTATCTTTTGCCCAAATTCTATTTAGGCATGTGAGATATGTTTATGGGACATTCTCAATGCTATATCACACTCCCACTAGTCATATCATCCGATTAAATACCAATTCTTATGTGTAACCCGATGTAGGATTCGATCGAAGTTAGCCGCGAATTACTTCGTAATTTGACGATCGTAGTTGGTTCCTAGCATAAACTCTACGACCTCAAAATCAATCAGACTTGATGATCTTCTTCATCAATTGTCCTAGCCGACAAATTGCTCGCATTGCAATCTTGGTCGAAGGACATCTCCTTCAATATTTTTGGCTACATTATCACCAAAGATAATTAAAAAAATATTTAAGTTTGGCCCATCATTTAAGAGATGATCTCCTAACTATTCCACCATCTTTAAAGATCAAATCAACAAAGACTTTCAATCGGTATTTCTTGCACCAACTATAATAATCCAAGAAGTGATATTTGTAACATTACCATTCGGTGGAGTAACATTTTCGGCAGCTGCCGAGACAAATATACCTTTCTGGGTGGTACCGAAAGCACATATTGTTATGATATCATTAGAATAAGGTACTTGAATATCCTCAGCAGAGAAAGAAATTATGTCAACATTGTCTTCTACTGCATGTCGAATGCTTTGAGGATGTCGCAGTCAGCGCAATAAGGAATTATAAAGTTACATACACAAATAAAGTCATGTTTATTTTTTCTACCAATAAATGAGATAGTTAATATGATATTTGATATGTGATATGTGATATATGATATATGATATATGATACACTTTATATATATATATACAAAATTAAATTTTGACATTCGAATATCAAATGATAACAATGTGGCCCAATCTTTCAGGCTAAGTCGTTAAAATATTGAGACTTAAAGCAATAAAATTGATAGTAAATGTAGTCCTTTAGATGAGAAACCAGCAGCAACCGGTGTTGGTTTAACTCCAAATTTTGTTTGGTAAAAAAATCACTCTGCCACGTGAACTATATGACTTGACAATATAATCACAAACTAAATAGCTAGATGATTCACTAACCGCCAATCTAGGAAGTAAATGTACGTGGACTATGTGACTTGTTTTTTTTATGAAGGACTTGCTTAAACTATAACAATCCAAGAAGTGATATTTGTAACATTACCATTCGGTGGCATAACATTTCCGGCAGCAGCCGAGACAAATACACCTTTCTGCGTGGCACTGAAAGCACATATGGCTATAATATCATTGGAATCAGGTACTGGAATACCCCCAACGAAGAATTAAATTATGTCAACATTGTCTTCTACCGCCTTGTCAAATGCTTTGAGGATGTCGCAGTCAACGCAATCAAGAAAGGGAGAAGACCAACAAATCTTATAAACAACAAATAGATATCCTACTTTTATAAAGTTACATACACAAATAAAGTCATGTTTATTCTTTCTACTATTAAATGAGATGGTTAATATAATATGTGATATGTGATATATGATATATGACCTATAATTTATATATATATATATATAATATATATAATTTGACTTTCGAATATCAAATGGTAACGATGTCGGGCCCAATCTTTCACGCTAAGTCGTTAAAATATTGAGACTTAGAGCAATAGCGTTGATAGTACATTTAGTCATCTACATGAGAAACCAGCAATAACCGGTGTTGGTTTAACTCCAAGCTTTGTTCGGTAAAAAAACCATTTTGCCACGTGGACTATATGACTTGGCAATATAATCACGAACTAAATAACTAGATGATTCACTAACCGCTAATTTAGGAAGTAAATGCACGTGAACTATATGACTTGCATAGACCATAATAATCCAAGAAGCAATATCTGTAACAACACTATATGATGGAGTAGCATTTCTTGCGACTGCGGAGACAAATATACCTTTTTGAGTGGCACCGAAAGCACATATTGCTATGATATCATCAGAATAAGGTACTGGAATACCCCCTTAGATAGAATTAAGTTATGTCAACATTGTCTTCTACCTCCTTTTCGGATTCTTTGAGGATCTCGCAGTCAACACAATTAAGAAAGGGAGAAGACCAACATATCTTATAAACAACAAATAGAAACCCTCATTTTATAAAGTTACATACACAAATAGAGTCATGTTTATTCTTTCTACCAATAAATGAGATGGTTAATATGATATGTGATATGTAATATATGACTTACAATATATATATATATATATATATATATATATATATATATATATATATACAAAATTAAATTTTGACTTTCGAATATCAAAGTACTAGAAAACATAACAACCACAATAGACGTTAAAACTTAAATTTAAGTTTTTGTTCAACTCCTTCGCATATATCATCTAACGTGATATCTAACTTTGACTTACTTTTCTTCGAAATAACATCGAACAACCAGAGAAATTTCTCACATTCTAAACATTTCAAAAATGGAATGCCATCGTTGGGAACTTTCTGTGAAATCAACAACTTCATCTTACCTTTACATCCGTTTTTCTCACATGGATATAAATTCCAAGGACAATTCTTGAGAAAGTGGTTTTGTTCTCCACAACCATGACAACCACTTTGAAATATCGTTTTTTTTTACGAAGACGATGAAGTAACTTTTTTACGTTCATTCTTGAACCACCAAAATCCACCGCATTTGGGAAATTGAAAAGTAAGAAATTTTTCACCAAATGAATTAGGTTTACCGGAACCATCATTTTCCTAATTCCATTACAATTGCCGTTTGTGCATCTTGAATACATTCATGAACAATCTAGCACCGAATGTCTGTGTTGATCTCAAAGTTGACAAATAACCTAAACATAGTGAATATTGAAAAATCAGTAATTATATAAATCAATCCAAAGAACTAGTGTAAAAAAACTACCTCTTGTTGTGATCTTGCATTTTAATACACATTTGATGAACTTGAAGAAGCCATTAAATAAATAAAGTAAAACTTGTTGATGGAAGGGGTGAAGTTTGTAGGTTTTCAAACTTAGGTTTAAATAGAAAAAAATTGCATAAAGAGGAGCAAAAACGGTGAAAAGGTGGGGATTTTAGTATGTGTATTAAGATAAGGTTAGGGATTTAGTAAGAGGCCAAGTCTGTTTAGAAAAGGTGGGGGTTTCAGTAAGTGTATTATGAAAAGCTGAGAGTTTTAGTAAGTGTATTATGAAAAGGTGGAGATTTTAGTAAGAGGGCAAGAAAGTAATATTGAAAAATGATAAGTTAAATTTGACGGAAATTTCAAAAGGTCGGTGTTACGGGGAAATAAAGAAATTTTCCGGGGTTTGAAGTTTTGGGTGGAAACAAAAAAAAATAGATTTTTTTATTTCCCCCAAACAACTAAATCTTTTTCAGCTTCTTCTTCCTTTCACCTATCACCACCGTCTCCGGCGACTTCCACCATCTCCGGCGACATTTTTTTTCTCCTACTCTCCATCTCCGGCGAAGGGGAGGAGCCCCTTAGGCGGAGCTCGTCTGGTTGCAAGTTGGTGAAGGTGCTGGTACCGGAGCATTAGCAATCTCTGGTGCCGGAGAGGGCGATCGCGATAACGAAACTGGGGAAGGTGCTGGAGTTGGAGATTGCCCAAACAACTCAATTGGAAGAAGAACATCATCAACAGTAAAAACACATAAAGGTGTACTATCAATTACAGTACCAGAAACCCTAGATGTATCAAAACCAGTGTCTAATGTAACTGAATCTCCAGCAACTTTAACCTTTAATTCATACTTACCACCTCCACCACCATTAGAAGCTAAAGTAGAAATCAAATCTTTACTAATTTTCAATGTTCCAATTGGATTACACCCAGATATAGCATGAAACTTTAAAATCTTAATAACTCCTTCATCATTTATTAATTTACTCAGATCTAGTAAACCAGGAGATTCAAAAGCTTCATCTTTAAGTGCAAATAAAGTTAACCCTTTATTAATGGCGGATTCATAAATCTTCAAAATCCCAGAACCAGTAATCAATGAAGAAGAAGTTTTACACCCAGATCTGTCAATTAAATCAGTTATATTGAGAGTTGAAACAGAGGGTGTCAGAGCTATTAAAATTCCGGGAGCCATAATCGGAGAAGTAATTTCTAAAACAGACATAGTATAAGGAATTTGTTTAATACTTTTAGTAAATGAAGAATCACGTTTAGATCCAGGAGAAGCTGATCCAAAACGAACTTTACCATCTTTAAAATATGTAATATTAATAAACCCTAGATTACCTTGAGCATTACCAGTAGTTTGATAAAGGGTAGTGATGATGTCTCCGGCCGTCCAAGGCAATACCCAGCAGGCGACTTTCTGCCGGCGACGTTAAGGTGCGTTTGGTTTCACTTTTTTTGTTTTCCACCGTCTTCCCCGGAAACATTTCTGCTTTCCCCAAATGTGAAAGGTGAGGGTTTCAATAATTATTAATCAGTAATGTTTATTATGAAAACGTTCAGTAATTGTCCCTTGAATTCACCAAAAATCTTACCACCAACACTACCATTATAATATCCAATCCCTTTGAACAATTCCAGGAAGAAATCGTGTTCGCATAATTCCGACAAAAACATCTCTATTGCTCTCTGTAGGGTTTAGTCGTAGTGAGTCATGATTTTTGTTGACTGATTCTTTGATGTTCTTGCATCTTTTGGTTTATGGCAGAAAGATACGAAGATATTGTTTTAGGGTTAACGCTGGAAAGATAACACTACTCCACATGTTAAAAGATAAGCTTGATTTCCTAATTCTTTTGTATTTGAGGAATTTTAAATTTAAGTTTTAAATTCTTCATTAATTGTTTGTTTTGGGAACCTTTATTAAGGCATTCGGGCAATATCAACCTACTCAGTATCCAACATCAGAGGAATTGGGTATTGGTAAAGTTAGGTTTAAAGCTTTTAATTAATTTGGGTGGTCATTCGCTTGCTTGTAGAGTTTGGAAAGATTACTATGCCAAGGTAACAAATTAATCTATTTTTGATATCTAAGTTTGAAGTTTAACTCTGTTCATGGTCTAGGGTTTCAACTATGTTGAATATATGCATGCTGAGGATTTAAGATCTATCTATTTAAGGAAAAATGTCACCGGTGGAATTACCGACCGAACTCCGGCTAGTGACTTTATGTCTAAGAAGAGAAAAAGAAGTGGGTGATGAACACCCTAGATTTTGGACATTGCCTCTAAGCATACTTGGTCAACTTGTTTTGATCAAGTTCTGGATAAAAACTACATTGCCTTTAATGAGTTTGGTCATTGCCTATAAAATTTCTCAATTGTATAAATCACTTGTTAATTTGAATGTCACATCAAGACTTTCGGACAATTTATAATGATTTACCATAAGTAAGAGTTCCCCTACGAAGAAATTTTTCTGGGTCTGCGACTGGCTTTGAGCATTCTCATGACAACCTCAACGACTATAACTTCTGTTATAGTTACTCCTATTCTTACTGAATTACTCATCGAGTTTGTTGTTATGGTGATGTATTTGCAATGTCGAAGTTGATATTTTAGGTAACCAACCAAGTGCTTCATTAAGTGGATTTGTCTGCTATACTGGTTCAGAGGATTAAGATTTGTTGATTATAGTGATTTGTATGGTCTTTGCAGGTTGTTCTTATTCTGATCACTCTTGGCCTACCACTTAATACGTATGCGGAGTCAGTTGTTAGGGTAATGCCACCAGTTATGCCTTTTGTCGTGGTTTGTACTTCATTGTGTATAAGAAGCCCCCCGCAATAAATCGAAGTTAGATTTTCTTCACCGAGAGTCTCCAGTTGGTTCCGTTCAGTTTCTTTTACAGTAGTAGTTCTTGACTTGGGTCATTCAAATAGTTGGTATTTCTCGTCGACATCGCCCACACTATAAGCTTCTCAGATCTCTCATGGACATCAGAGTCCATATTATAAGCTTGTCAGGTCTCTCATGGACATCAGAGCCCATATTATAAGCTTTCGGGTCTCTCATAAGTTTACGTGTTCTTGTCATTACCAGTAACGCAGTAACTGCCCAACCGATCTGAATAATACAATCTCTTATATGTCAGGCAAGAAGAAGTTTGCAAGACAATTTCTCTATGTACCGGAACGCAAAGTTCCACACTTGCCAGTTTTCTCGCCTCGCAGTTTCTAGGTCTTAGCCAAGCTATTCCACCTGCGTGTTCAGTTGTTGCCACGAGTGTAGCTATAATGGGTCCTTCTCTTGCTTTATTCTACGGAGTGAACAAAATTAGAGACCTACCAAAGATTCTTCTGTCATAGGAAAATAGTTGCTATTGAAGAATTGACAAATTAAATTTTTTATTCCCTCTGAGCATTTCCAAGATCATAGAAGATCATAGCTCAGCTGTCTGAATTCCGAACTGACCAGTATCTGTATTTGGCCGAAAAAAAGGTGGTCTAGCAAATCTTGAAGTAGACGAAAAAGTTAGGCCCAAATTATTTTATAGGGTCACTAAGTTCATCGACCTAAACCAAAATACTTCATTTTTTTTTCACAACCACTTTCACCATCGACCCACCTTCACAGATCACCACCACCATTTTCATCTTCATGTTCTGCACCATCAACCCCCTCAATCTTCTTCGCCGTTAACCACCTCCATCTTATTTACCATCTTTCTCTCTTCATCTTTTATCCATTCGAATAAAACTTTATCTAAAAAAGTAATGACATCACCCATCATTTCAGAAAAGAATGAAGAAAGCAACCAAAAGCTAAGTAAAATTGAGCTATCAGTTTGGAACCTAAGATTTGGCCATCAATCATTTCTCTTACCTTTATGGTTAAATTCACAAGACAATTCAACATTTACCAAATTCTAGAAGTGTTGACAGAGTTTCTTGAGTTCTATAACATATAATGGAAAGCTATGTTTCATTTGTTACTTCAACGTCTAATTCGTACAATTCATATGGAAAAAGACTATAATTACCACATAGATGAATCAACTTTGAGGGGGCTAACTCTCGTGTGCCTCCCTCATTTCGAATCACTGATTGGAAATTTATGTTTGAATTTCCTGCTGACGTATTTCCCCGAAGTCCCGCGGCCATGACAGAATTTGACAGTTTTTGCTTGGATGATTGGTTTGACAATTCTTCTACATCATTATTTCTGGGTTCAGATTCCTGGAAGTACTTATGCGCATCAAACGATCGATCTCTGGAAGGAGCTGATTCACGGTAGTCGAAACCAGTTCCCCCATTCATTGGAGCAAATGCTGCAGATGGACGCTCGTAAAATGTGTCAAGAGTTGCACCCAATAAAATAATGAAATATATAGCATAATAATGTAAAAAATGACACTTTTGTATGTGCCTTAAATGTCCTCTCATTCAATAGATTTCGAACAGAAATGAAATAACAGAATACCAATTTAAAGATATCATTATCAGTGTTATAGGTATTTGTCCACTATATCCTAGAGTATGTCCTGATAAGGGTAAACAATCGTTCGATCGTGGCTAAAACACAAAAGTTTGATTATGACAAGGATTGTGAATTCATTTGGAAGTTTACATTTTAAAAGGATTGCGAATACATTAAACTTCACCGTATCACACGATAAATGAGAATGTACGTTAAACTAAACGTATCACACAACAAATATATCTGTGCAAGCACAGTTCCACATCTTGGTTTAACGTTGTAAGGAAGTGCACAATGATCTATAGAAAATCACTCCAAGGAATCAACGAATGTTCGCATTTATGAAATCACATAAAGAAACATGATTACTAAAAAATAATGACTGGTACCAACTCAGTGAGTGATTTCTCTCGTAAAATATCAATACCACATTTTCATATCAGGCCGGCATATACATTCAAGCACGACATATTTCCGGAAATTGTGATGGCAGAAGGCCCTTGTTTTTAGCTGATAAACAACCATTACCTTTTCCAAATGGTAAAAACCTTTTAATTTTAACCTGAACTGAAGTTCATTCACCAAAAAAGGAGCTTGTATACATGTCCATATTGGTAAAGAAGAGAGATAAATGAATAGAGAAGTAACCAACCAGCCCCCTCACTTCCTCAGGTGCTAACCAAGTAACAAACCACATCCCAAATTCCAACTTACTCATTCCTTGTTCCTCAATTTTTCTTTTACAAGAAAAGACTCTACTCAATTCAAGAGGCCAGATTCCTTGTTCATCAAACTGATTAAAATTCGGGGCAAAACAAAGATTATGAAATTGGGGAATCCATGTTATAAGGGAACATGAACTTTGATCTTTGGGGCATAAAGAATAATCTCCGGGGAATAAATTCTCTAGAGAATCCATGTTTTTCTGCACATTCTTCGGAGAATGTTATTTTTTAACCTAAAAATTAACTTGATCAAACATTGCCCCCTAATCTTCATCTTCTCTATCACCATCACCACCACAACTTCCCACTACCACTATTTTGACTACCATTGCCTCCTCTTCTCTCCTTTCTTCTCCTCTCTCAGGTATTGTTACCCTCTCTCTCGGTCTCTCCATCTCTCTCGTTATCTCTTTCTATTGTTCTCCCTATCTATGTCTCTCGATCTTTCATTATTTCTCTCTCAACCTTTCATTGTTTCTTCATCGGTCTCTCATTGGTTTTTCCTTTCTCTCACACACAGACATTGTTCTGGCGAAGGGAAGCTTTCCCTTTTCCAGAACCAGACCTCGAGGAGGGTTTTTGGCGAAACCCTTCGAGTATTTCGTGGTCATGAAACATTTCGTGGACACAAAACGTTTTGTGACCCCGACCATTTCGTGGCTGCAAAACACTTCGTGGCTACAAAACGTTTCGTGGCTGCAAAACATTTCGTGGCTGCAAAACGTTTCGTGACCACAAAACATTTCGTGGCCACGACCTCTGTGATCTCCACAAAGAGATCTATACATACTGTAAGAGAGAGGACGAGATACAGGTTTCGAGAAAATGAGATAAAGACTGCGAGACAAACAAAAAGAAAAACGAATCTACAAAGAGATATGTCTACAACGAGAGAGATGAAAGAAAGTGATTCACAATGAAAGAGAGAGAGAGAGATCTAGAATGAGAACGACAAAGAGATAGTCAGTGAGAGTGAAGAGATGGTGAGAGAGAGGGAAGATGAAGATTAGGGGGCAATGTACGATAAAGTCAATTTTTGGATTAAAAGAAGAATATGCCCTCTAAATCAAAAAAATTTTGATTAATTCTTTATTCCCCGGAAAATTTTCTTTATTCCGCAAAGTCGCGACCTAAATAAAGTAAATAATGTAATAAATTTGTCGGGCTTTAGGCCTCTTTCATGTTGTTGGGCTTTAGGCCTCTTTCATTAATGGTTTAAATTAGGCGGTTATCGTGCTTATCACATCTTCATGATGTATCAATGCGTTGTAACGACTAACATAGATCATAGTCGATTTCCCACAAAAAAACTAGGACTAAAATAGCATGTTATTGATTGTAGTATCCAAATGACTTACGAAACTTGAACTTGAAAAAACTTACAACCAAGTCAATGATTTAAATGGGTGTAAGGTTGTCTGAGTTCGGTTATGTTAATCTAAATTAAAGTTTAGATCTTTTTGTACGTGATAGCCAATGACCCACTATTTTCTTATTTTGGTTGCATGTCCTATTGGATTCACTAGACTACGGTGTCCTGAAGTCTCAACAATCTGATATGCACAATAAAATGGTCATAGTTAGCGATTATCTCGAAACATAAAGTCATAATGGTTACTCAACTAAGGTGTCGTTTGGCAACAAAAAGTAAAAGTACTTTACTTGTAGTAGAAGTTCTTTTACTTTTAAAAAGTCAAAAATGTTTTAAAGTTAGTTTGGCAAAACACTTGCTTATAAGTCAAAGAGTCAAAAAAGTTAGTTTGGCAATAACATTTATATTTTTTTACGTAATTTCCTCACAACATACTTTATTCTTCTTATCGCTTATATAAAAGTCAATTTCTTATAAATAATGAAAACGAAACATAATGGTAGATAATAAAATAGAGATAGATTTTTTTTCTATAAACAATGACGTATTTAAAAAATAAATGAGGAACAAACAACTCTTTTTACAAACAACAATATGTTATTAGTTACTCTATCTACATCTACTACTACTACATCTACTACATCTACTACATCTACTACATCTACCAATACCAAAAGAATATGAAATGAATATGAAGTGATGCTATAGTAGTAAATTACTACTACTAGAAGTCCAAAATCCATTTTTCGTAGAAGAATACCCATCATCATTCAGTAAACAAAAGCTTTCCATGGAAGAACACCTATCATCATTCAGTAAACAAAAGCATGAGAAAATATGTAATATTTAGTTCAGTTAGTGAAAATGGTGAAAACGGGAAACGACTAAAGTGGGTTTCAAAAGGAATAGTAGCTGAGAGAATTCTGAAATTGATTTCCACTGCTACTTCAAGTCCAATTTCTCAGTATGTTCCATCTTCTACCGTATTTTGCATTCCATCGATCCTCTAACTAAATTCGTAAATTTTAATTTCAAAGAAGAAAAATTCGCATACACACTAACCTTCTGTAACCCAACATCATCAACATAATTAGCTACCAAAGATTCAAGATGTCACAAGTTATCTAGAGTATTCTCAAGAGCATCAAGCTCATTAAAAAACTAATCTAGATTCACAACAAGAACAACATCAGGAAGAAGAATCTCAACAACAATGATGATCAAGCAAAACCTCAACAACAAAAAACATAAGAAAAGAATTCAGAAATCAATGTTTCTAACCAGTAAATAGAATATAACTTTCAGAACTTGATATAGCGAGAGAAATTGAGAGGTAGATGTAACCAATAAATACAAAATAACTTTCACAACTTGATATAGAAAGAGAAAACGAGAGATGGAGAGAGACTTACTTGTAGTTTTTTGAAAATTTGGAGATGGTTATCAACTTTTTTTGAAGAAGAATAGAGGAAGCCAATCTGGAGTTCATGAGAAAAACCCTTAGATTTTTTTTGTGAGGAAGAAAAAGAAAAATTGGGTGAACCTAAACTAACTTGTCCCTCCAAAATGCCAGACGTTTTTCCCTCCAATTCCCGCGAATTTTTTTGCCGCTCCCTCCGTATTAAATGACTTCATCTTGAAGTCAAAAGTTAAAAAAAAAGTTAACTTAAAAAAAAAAAATAGTTTTCGACTTAAGTGAAGTTGATTTTCTTTGTCATGCCAATTAACTTTTCTACTTTTCTTCTTAAATAAGTAAAAAAAGTAACTTATTTTAATGTTGTCAAATAACACCTAAGTTGCCTCAATCATAGATTGACTATTGTAATAAATTTTCCATTCAAACCATCTGAACACTTCTCCACTCCAATTTAACCTTAGTTTTGTTTAAATTGAGTAATTGCTTCATATCCTATTATATGGTTCAACGTATATATGGAAATGGAAGTCCTTGTGACGTCTTCTGAATGCTTCTAATCCTCTTTATCTAAAGGAGCCAAAAGGACGAACCAAGCATCAAACCGTCGTTGGACTATAGAGGAAGACATTGGGCTTACGAAGTCATATTCATATGTCACCAATGATTCGTAGGAAAAGACCAAACCAGTCAATCAATGTGGATTTGTATTTCCAAGATCTGGAAGGATAAAATGGGAACATATGATGAGACAAAAACGTCAAAGGCTCACTGTGTTATTGGGGAGCCATACAAGGATTCGTCAACAAATTCCACGGGATATACGAATCCCTTGATTGAGTTTCTCAAAGTGGAACAACACGTTCACATGTTGTAAGAATTATTTATTTTTCTTTTGTCAATATGGGTTTTCTTATGTAAGCATCTCTTGATTTGGTTTATGTCATACATTTGCAAATTAAAAACATTATGCGTATACACAAAAAATTAGGAGATAGAACATCCTTTGAAGTTTATACATTATTGAAAATAAATAGAATACAATTCTGAATGATGTTCGCAATAACTTTCGAGGACTAATGGTTCAAAGAAGACAAAGATTGTAGTTGATAATTTTGTTGTTAAAAGCGCAAATTGCACGACTTAAATTGAACGAATGGATTTCGATCCAAATCTTCAATCAAATCGCACATAACTCCAAAACTCATTCATAATTTGAAGGATTATGGCTCTTGACTAAAAATCCAGGACCCACGTGATCTCCTTTTGCACCATACAGACGGCTGTTCATTATTCTCATACATACAAGGTCGACCACTTCGCTAAGGCAGACCTTCCACTTTATCCTCAACGACAAACCTCACAATGACTGTCTGACTCCATGCATCAACCACACACTTCATAAGTCGTCGTATTCTCTCTCCAGACAAGTCAGTCTAACCCGTAGAGGTCGAGTTGCGACCACTTTACAAGTCGTGCCATACTCCGACCACCCCTTTCACTGACAACATTTAAGGCACATCATTCACGTGTTTTAGTGTTTGTGATATAAAATAGGAAGTAAATGGTAATTTAAATTTTATGACTTATAATAAAGAACTAAGGGTGTGTTAACAACGCCCCCGTGTTTTTACTTTGAGTCTATTTTTCTCTTGGCGCCCCGTATTTTTAATGTTTTTTCAAATGGCGCCCCAATATGCTAACCAAACGCCTTTAACGATTCAATAGTCCCCTTTCCTCTGACTAAAGCCCGAACATCTTGTCTTCTCCTCCCTCCGATTTGTTTTTCTTTTTCCCTCTGATTCTTCATTTGGGAAATTAGCTTCTTATATCTTCTTCTCCTCTTCCTTGATTGTCTCTATTGTGTTATTGCATGGGCGGCCCAGGCCCAAAGCACCGAAGCAGCAAAAGCTGTTTTGGGCCCCAACGTACTTGAGGGACTCGTCTTTAGGTTTAATAGGCTCGTCCAGTTCAGATACATACAAGTGCACCTATATTTTTGACAAATTCTAAGCTATAGCTTAGTGGTTAGGAACTTGATTTATGTGATGATGGTCTCATTTTCAAACTCAGAAATATTTTATCTTTAGTTTTTATTTATACCTAAAGTGACCCCTATTCTTAACTTAGATTGGGGCCTCCCTGGGCCAACCTTGCGTTATTATAGAGAATGACTAAAAACATTATCTGTACTCTTTACCTCTACGTTCTAAGATTAGCTCTTTTGCACATTGCTCTAATCTATGTGGTTGTTGTGTTATACAGGACAAAACTGATATACATTTATGCTTACATTCTACATTTGCTCAAACCATATGATTTTATTTTGGTACAAAAACCAAGTCTATAATGGTGGGTAATATAGGTGAGTGGTTAAGTTCTTTGGTTTGGTAACTCTAAGCATAGGATTTATGTTGAGAAAACTCATTTGTCTATCGTATTTGTACAAATGAAAGTTTCTGTATCAAAACATTCGTTCCAATTTTTCTGTCTGCAATTGATGTTTGCCAAAACATTATTGACTTTCACCTGCACACTCAAAGACTTTTTATCCAGCAGACTATGACCAAGTAACATGGGTGGACTGCATATTCCTTATCAGTTATCACTATGTTAACATTAGTGGGGGTGTCTCCCTAATTTTGGTTCATAATTTATCAACAATTGGTCTTATAATACAAGATCATAATAATAAGTTTCTTAATGCAAAAACCGATGCGAGTTTGATACAGGAATAATAAGGAAGGGGAATCTTGTGCTATTTTGAAAGCTCTTCAACGATCTCTACATTGTAATTCAGTGTATACAGAAGAAGACTTGTAGACAGTCATCCAAATTCTCCCAGGTCAAACAATGATTTTACATGGACATCTCACTCTACTCTTTTGAAGATAAAAAGTTCAAAAATCTTTTCGACGATCTTAAGTTCGATTATATTTCTTGTAAACTTAATGTGTTAGTCGATACTATTGGTTAGAAGGAGCGTCTCCATATTATCCGTGGTCAATGGAATTTAAACTCTTTCTTTTTTTGTGTAAATATTATATGAAAAAAAAATGAGACTGCTATTAAAGGAAAAAGATGGGGCATCCAGCCATGTCACACCACACTTTCCCTTTTATTCATCATATCCCTTTCAAACTAAAACATTGACTTAAAAATCAAGAAGATATTTTCAACGGAAACCCAACCCTTTCTTACTTACCAATTTCTCCCCCACTCCAAAACTCTACTTCACAAATCAGTCTTATTTGGTTTTTCTCAGAAACCGCGTTTAAATTTTAATCCCATCTTGATCCCGTGTCTCTCTCTTATCACTGATACCTAACCACTTATATACAACTTTCTACTCTATCCTTTAGATTAAATCTAACGGCTCATAAGCATCTGATTTTACCTGGTTTCGGTGAGCCCGTAGTATTGTAATACCAAAGGGAGAGTCCTATTAGAAATTCACTTCCAAAAACCAAAAAAAAAAGTTTCTATTTTTTCTTCCCGATCTGATCCGGAGGAAGAGGCATCTCACCGATTCTTTTAAGTGCCGCCGCTCCTCTTCCTCATAATCTCATTACTATTTTCTCTCTCCTCTCTCTACAATCTGCATTCATCGTCTCCGATTTGATTGAATTCCTGGGTTTTATTCTTTTTGAAAGGTAAATTTAGGGTTTTAATCTTCGTTGATTCTTACATTGAATGCGATTAATTTGGTGGGTTTTTTTTTTTTTATGAATTGTGTTTTTATTTCTTCGAATTTAGGTTTTTTTTCCCTTTCTAGAGTTGGATTTGTTAATTCTCTTTTGCATGGCTATGTGATCTGATTGACTGATTCATCTTCGCATGTTAAAATTGTTCCTTTTTTGTGTGTTTTGATTTGTTGTATTTCTTTTGCATGTGAAAATTAGGGAAATTTGGTTCGGGATTGATTTGTTAGGGTTTCGTTGTTGTTAAGATGGTGAGTTCTGAGGCTGATAATAGTTCACTGCCCTCTCCGGCAGTGGAACAGTATGGCGTGACAAAACCCATATCCCTTGCTGGACCGACGGAATGGGACAATCAGAAAAGCTTGGAATTGGAGAAAGTATGTATTTAAATTTTTCACAGAACAAGAAATTTATCAATTTTTTTTAATTTGAATTCTTTGTAAATTGTAATGTTATATTGTTTTGTTGAAGTTCTTGGTTGATTCTGGACTCTATGAGAGCAAGGAAGAAGCTGCTAAAAGAGAAGATGTTCTCGGTCAAATCAAACAGGTAATAGCTATTTCCGTAACTTTGATTCAGTAATTAGAGTACTTGTAAAGCTTTGAGAAACAAAATTGATGAAACTATCGAGTCTAGCTAATGCTTTAGAATATAAAGCTTGATCACCTGTATTTCAAATTGTTTATAAGAGTAATGAAGTGTGACTACATAACGTAAATTCTTTTCTGCAAACCCTTGAACATATTGGGCAAACATCGGGAAGCTGATGGCCTGATTAGTCTATATGCTTGACATTGTGAAACAATGGGAAAATACGGTAGATATGGGATGCTGGAAAGGTTTCAGTAATGTGGTCCCTTTGTGAAAGGAAACTGTGCCACAGTGGTCATTCTGCGCGTTTGTGGTTATTTTACATATTTAGTAGAGTTAATAATCCATTTGGCATTGCTTAACCAACTAGGGCCTCTTTGCCTAAAAGTCTATTAATTGATTTAGACTGTAAAATACCTTTTACTTGGGATACTTAAGTCCGTATGCCTAGCTTATTAGTCATATGTTTAAGTTGTACGAGGTAAGGTCACAGACTCACAAGTGGGCAGATGTTAGACTTAGATTTGGAATCTATCTTGTTTAATTAAATTTATGTATTGTGACAGTTTATGAAAGTTTGGTTTTGACTAAGTATATCCCTATTAATTTTTTTATATCTTAGATTGTACAATCCTGGGTAAAAATGTTGACGCGTCAGAAGGGATATACAGAGCATATGGTTGAAGATGCTAACGCTGTTTTATTCACATTTGGGTCGTACCGATTAGGGGTAAGTTATGATCTTATAACATTTTATTCTTAAAATTTCGAAGTGTAAATTTAGCTTCTGTTAGTCTTTTATGTACATCGAGGTTAATTTGGCTTCGCTAGTGCATACGTTTGACAACTTACCTTGCAACTTGACAGGTGCACGGCCCTGGAGCAGACATAGACACTTTGTGTGTGGGTCCATCTTATGTGAATAGAGAGGTAACTGTGATGGAATTGGCTTAATATAGTTTCAGAAACCCTCTAACTGCTGTTTGGTTTATTATTTTAGTTTAATTGTTGAAAATTTTCTGTTTCTTGTAGGAGGATTTCTTCATTATTTTGCATGATATCCTATACCACATGGAAGAAGTAACCGAACTGCAGCGGATTCCTGATGCACATGTTCCTGTAATGAAATTGAAATTCTCCGGGATATCAATCGATCTTCTTTATGCAAGTGTCTCCCTCTTGGTTGTTCCTGAAGTAAGTTGTCAAAAATGATTTCCGTACCTTTATTGTTGTTTTTGTCCAAGTAAAACTCCTACTCTTCATCGTTTATGCGGTATATAGATTATTACGCAATTTGGTAGCTCTGTGTCGTACATGTGCAAATTTTGATGTTCACTGCATTGGCTAGCATACAGCATACTCTTGCAATTTCTTATTAGAAATATTCGCATCATAAATTGGTCTTCCAATGTTCTTGTTTCCTGGACCGGTATGACATGATGTTCTTTCATGTGTTCAATAGTAATAATCTATAAATATTATGCAGGACCTGGATATCTCTAATAGGTCTATTTTGTACAATGTTGATGAACAAACGGTTCGAAGTCTTAATGGTTGCAGGGTTGCTGATCAGATACTTCGACTTGTTCCAAATATTCAGGTAATAAGCTTTCAGATTGTGTTCAGAATCTTCAGGTTTCATTGATATATCTTGATCTGTCATGTGAGTCTAATCTATTCTATTTGTTTTATTAGCACTTCCGCATGACACTGAGATGCTTAAAGTTTTGGGCCAAAAGACGTGGTGTCTATTCAAATGTAAGTTGGCTATCATACTTTCTGACATCCTAGATCACCATCTCCATGTAAAACGATGTAAATTCTTAGTTCTTACTCATGTTACTTGTGTCGCTTGAGCCATTTTGGTTCGAATCTTTTATGCATACATACATATTAATATAAATACATATGTTTCTTTATTTCTTTCAGGTGACTGGATTTCTTGGTGGAGTAAATTGGGCTCTTCTGGTGGCCCGTGTGTGCCAGCTTTACCCCAATGCAATCCCCAATATGCTAGTTTCCAGATTTTTTAGGGTTTTTACACAGTGGCGCTGGCCGAACCCCGTGATGTTGTGTCGAATTGAGGAGGAGGAACTTGGGTTTCCTGTTTGGGATCCTCGTAAGAACTCAAGAGACAGAAATCATTATATGCCAATCATTACACCAGCATACCCGTGCATGAACTCCAGTTACAATGTGTCTACAAGCACGCTTAGAGTTATGATGGAGCAATTCGAGAAGGGTAATAAGATCTGCCAGGTATGAGCATCATAATTGTTTTTCTCTTGTTCGACGTACTTAATATTCTATGCTTGCCATTTCTAAATCTGTTTTCATCTCCTCTATTTTCAGGAGATAGAACTGAATAAATCACCCTGGAGTGCTCTTTTTGAACCTTACCTATTCTTTGAAATGTATAAGAATTATCTCCAAGTTGATATTCTTGCGTCAGATGCTGATGATTTGCTTGCATGGAAGGGCTGGGTAGAGTCTCGATTAAGACATCTAACTCTTAAGGTAAAGTGTCGATGCTTTTCAATCTGTCGTTTAACCTCATGGATGGAAATTCAAAGATTCCAATTTATAGAATGCTATATTTTTCTTTTCTTTTTTTTTAATAATTGTATCTTTATTGGAATTATCAGATAGAACGGGAGACAATTAATAAGCTGCAGTGCCATCCTTATCCACATCAATATGTTGATAGCTCCAAACAGTGCTCGCATTCTGCATTTTTCATGGGTTTGCAGAAGAAAGAAGGAGTTAAAGTCCAGGAGGGACAGCAATTTGATATACGTGTGGCAGTTGATGAATTCAAGCAAGAAGTGAACATGTACATGTACTGGAAGCCAGGAATGGATATATCTGTTTCTCATGTTCGTCGGAAGCAGATCCCTTCATATGTTTTTCCAGAGTGGGACAAGCTACCTCGTTTATCTCATAGGTTAAACAATCATTGTCAAAAGGCTCAAAAATCATTTCTGAAGCATGACAAAGAATGTAGTCCTGGATCTTCAACAGAAAAGCAGCTCAAGAGGAGAAGAGATGATTCAGGTGGTGGTGTGGGCAGGAGGCCGGAGAAACGTGTTTGTGCTGGCCCACAAAGGCCGGAGCCCGTTTCTCCTGAAAACGGAAGTTGTTCTAGTGCAACATGTCAAGTGAGTCCCCATGATGATAAATCGGAGCATTCTTCTGCAAGTGGTGTAGATAACAACACTTGTATTACGGTTGATTTGATGCAGTTGGAGGAGAGAAAAGTTGTTCTGCGGCGAGATGAAAGAGAAGATGATACATGTACTGCTGTGGATAGAGAAATATCAGCTTCGGTGTTAAAAGACAGTTGCGGATCAAGTACATCATCTGTGGTTGGTATAGTTGAAGAAGCCAAAGTTACAGACTCTGTAGTAAATAGTGTGGTAAGGGCTGAGAGTGGGTCTTGCAAAGTGACAAGGTCATTGGGTGAAGAAATTTCTGGGGTTGGTACCAGCCAGGTTGTCAGTGATGAGGTCATTTCAGGTGATACTGGATTAAAATTTTCTACAGCAAATAGAACTTACAGCAAGAACATGCATAGAAGCCATGAGGTGGGGAGCGACAGCAGCCAAGGCTCCAACTTAGATGATGGTAGTGGAGACCTATTGCAAAATGACTGGACAGAAACAGCTCATAGTGGTGGTAACTCAAAATTGGTGCAGAAACAGCTGATAACGCAAGCACACTAGTAAATAATCGTAGTTATTTATTTTTCATTTTAAAAGTTTGTTTGTCTGTTATATTTGAAATCCTGGTTTTTTGGTTGTTTGCTTTGGCAGGTTGGTTTTGGCATCAACATCATAAAGACTCAGTACCGCTGATCTTTGTCAAATATATTGAAAAGGGGTTATCCTTCTTTGTACATAAGAAAGAGAACAAGAAGGGTGAAGCTCCAAAGGAGAAGAAACAAACATCAACCAGAGCCAGCTTTTTGAATGGGTAAGAGGGTAAGTAACATTATTGGAATGCATGCTTTCATTTTTCATGACAGTTGGATGGATGCGAATTCGGATTCTCAAGTTGAGATGGTTGAGTCTTTCTCTGAAGAGCTCATATGTTCGATGGGTCGTGTACAGTCGACTGAATTTTACAGATGAAGAAGCTGCAGCATTCTTGTTTGCGGCACCTTTTTTTTTAAGTTGGGTTTAATTAGGCGGATTAGAATGGATATTGTTATCAAACATTTATATATAAAGTTATACTTGTTACATGCTCTCTCTCATCTGCCACGGCATCCGTCTCTTCTTTTCCATATTCTGAGTTATAGTTTTCTCTGTTCTATCCTTTTTAGCCTCGTATGAAACGAAAACTGGCTTCTCCTGTTTGGAAGTTAATGCTGAGGTACAGTTCGACACTTAATGCTAGTAAGTGATTCATCTAACTCTTGTGTATATCTAGCTTGTTTGGTCTGATGCATCATTACATCCACCACTGACTTTTGTAAAGATAAAATCTTAATCATGTAACAAATTACTGATAATTTTAAGACTGACTAATGTATAATAAGATGCTCTAATGGCAGACGCGTAACCCTTCTATGCTCTCAAAAATGGATTCACTTGTCAACAAAAAGACTCATGATTCCCAAACCCCACAGCAAGCTGTGCCACCATATCTTGATTATTATTTCCACACCTTGATGACACCATCTCATGATAAAACCTAGTCACAAAAAAAAAGTAGTTGATTATGAGAAAGTAATGTTCATATTTGAGAGATGAGGAAATGTAGTAGATCAAATAATAATGACTTAACTTGGTACTAGTTCATACTTGACCAATTATTTTTATTTTTATTTTTATTTTTTTGAGAAATCGACTATAATCTACGTTAGTCGTAACAAGGCATTGATATATCATGAAGATGTGATGAGCACCATAAAACTATAATGAAAGAGGCCTAAAACCCGACAAATTATTATATTATTTACTATATATATTGCCTAAATTACATCGGATAAATCTTGTGACAAACTGTTTGCACCGAGATTCGATCCCACGACCTCATCGACTTAAGAGGGGTGTCCAATCGCTGCACCAAAGGGTGGTGGACATAGTTGACCAACTTGAATCTGGCAAAACCGGGTTTCTGTATTGGTAACTATAAGCACGAGTATGTTCATACTTCATTCCAAACTCTGTCAAACTCATGGTGTAAGTGTGTATGACTACAAATTTGTTTATACGGTTCCCATTGAAAAAAAAGAATAACTTAAACAAAAGCAGCAAAAAAGGAGATCAATTTAGTACAACCGCAACCGTGCAACCTACGCCCCGAAAACTAGATGTGGTCTCGTACAAGTGATCATGTCTCTCCCCTCTAACAGCCGCCAACAAACACAGTAACTACGATCCCAGACTGCAACAAAGTGATGATTAAGAGTTTATGAACTTGCTAAGGGCAAGTTAAGCAGATTATACTCAAGCCAAAATATTAGATTGTCCGTAGATCGGATCTTAAATATTTTGAAATATCTTGAACTTTTGTTGATCTTCGGACCTTCGTCTTTTCGATCCGTCACGTTTTTCACCTATCTCATTATTAACAATTGGTGATTTCACTTTGAAATCTTAATCAAAGGTGTACTAGTATTCAATAGATTAAACCCTCTAATAATTGTTAATTTTTTATACATTGCGGAAGGAATCTATGATATTGGAGTTAGTGGATAACGATCCTTCTTCTATATGTAATAGGATACATGATATAGGACGGATCGTAGATAAGAGATCCGGCGGTCAAGATGAGTTGCAGAAACAATATACGTGTGTAACACGTGTATGTACGTGACGGATCGAGAAGACGAAATCCGACGATCAAGAAGAATTAGGAATATATTTGAAGATATGTGAAGATATGTAATATTAGTATGATATATTCAGAATATCTCTTGTAACTATCTAATGGTAATATTAGATAGATTTTGTATTATTTCCTAGTTTAGTAATCAGAAACTAGGAAACCCTAAACCCTAAGTCATCTATAAATAGGAGAGGGTTATAGGATTCAAACTCATCGAGTTATGTCTGACCAATGTAACCGATCAAACCCACATACAATTGTATGTGGTGAATTATTAATAAAGAAGTATTATCCGTGGATGTAGGTCTTGAGTATTCGACCGAACCACGTTAATTATCGTGTCTTTATCTTATGTTCATATCTCCGATTATTTATATAATCGTGAATTTAACAATATGAGATTTAAACACAGTTGTGCTCCGTTCCAAAATCTAGTTAGCAGTGGAATCGATATTTGGGTTTTGGAACGTGACTATTGTTCTATGTAATTTATAGGTACAAATAAAGAAAAAGTGTTTATCATGTAGGGCTTCGTGTTATCATGGACTTCAATGAACCTCCAACATAATAATTGTTTTTTGTTGAAGAGAAATTCAATTACCAAGTAACGAGGAATATGATTGCAGTAAAGATGGGAGATGGAACATCATCCATATCCGATCGCCTAGATGGTTCCTAAACCATTTAGCTAGAGTGTCTACAGGAATGTTAGATGATCATAGGGCAACTTTATCATGGCCTTCAAGCGTAGTTATACAGACATAAATAGGCAGTTTATATGCATATTCACCTTGATGTAGCGAACCTTCAGAAGAACACACTCCTTACACCATCTTGGCAAAGTTTACCAAAATGGAGTGCGAGCACTTACAATTCAAGACAATGTTTTGTCCATACAAGTTTTTGGGACGCATCATTTGACATAGGGTCATCTTACCATTCTTTTTTTTTTTTGAATTGTTCAGCGTGCCTCGAACCCTTGACCTCTACAAGGTGGAAGACTACCTCTTACCACTCCAACCAAGGGTTGTTGGCTCTTACCATTCATTATTGACGGAAGCGCAATAGTCAAATTGACGTATATGCCAGTTGAAAGGAAGAAGAAGATAAAATGATTCTGAATCTCTTGATTTCTCATTTAGTTGAATTTACAATTGAGATTACATATAAATATAGATTAGAGAGAGAAGAAGTAGAGAGAGAAAGTTGTTGTAAGAACTAACTAACTAATAACAAAAAGTTTCTCTAACTAACTTTTCTAATCTTTACACATTAACTAACTAATGCTAAATAACTAAATGAGTATCCATAACAGCCCCCTGCAAACTCAACATGGGTGAAACAATGTTGAGTTCGGGTCGAAGTGCAGAAAATCTTGAGAGAGACAAAGGCTTGGTTAGGATATCAGCCAGCTGATCATGGGTGGACATATGTCGAACGGTGTGTTTGAGATATCTTAGAATTCTCTTAACAGCATTCCAATGATCTTGGGTTGGATTTTGAAGAAATTGACACACTTTATTGACTGAGAAGGAGATACCAGGTCTTGTAATGGTAGTATATTGAAGAGCACCAACTGTACTTCGATATAAGTTAGTACCAGAGTCACTCAATGGACCCCCAACATCCTTCTTGAGAACACAATTTGTAGCCACAGGAGTAGAAACTGATTTGGCCTCAAACATTTTGGTTTTAAGCAAGAGATTGCTAATATATTGTCTTTGAGAAAGAAGCAATTCAGTAGAGGAAGGTAGAACCTCAATTCCAAGAAAGAAATTAAGAGAGCCAAGATCAGAAATAGCAAACTCAGTGGATATGATACTGATGGTAGTTTGAATCAGAGATGGATCACTACCTGTGATGATAATGTCATCAACATAGATGGGAATATAAATAGCATGAGAAGAAGTAACATTATAGAACAAGAAAGTATCAGTTTGAGAGGCTAAGAATCCATGGCTGAGAAGGAAGGAACTGAGTCTTTCAAACCAAACTCTAGGAGCTTGTTTTAGCCCATAGAGAGACCTTTGAAGTTTGCAAACATGATTTGGATGATCAGAGTCTATAAAACTAGGTGGTTGACTCATATAGACCTCCTCTTTAAGAAATCCATTGAGAAAGGCATTTTTAATATCCAATTGCCTGAGTACCCCAACCTTTAGAGACAGTAAAAGAAAGGATTATGCGAATGGAAACAGGCTTGATGACAGGACTGAAAGTATCTTCATAGTCAATGCCTTCAACTTGATTGAAACCTCTAGCTACTAGTCTAGCTTTGTATCTCGAAATGGTCCCGTCATCATTCTTCTTGATGCGGAAAACCCATTTACACTCAATAACATTCATTGAAGATGTAGAAGGAGTAAGAGACCAAGTGCCAGTCTGAATGAGTGCATTAATCTCCTGAGACATAGCCTTTCTCCACTTAAGATCCTTACAAGCTTGAAGATAGGTGGTAGGAGTAACATCACAAAGATTATCAGGAACTGAAACAGTAAATACTATGAGTTTTCGAATGCCAAATTTGCCTTTTGTGACCATAGGATGAGAATTTATAATGAGAGTAAAAGAAGGGAGAATAGGAATATGAATAGAAGATGAGACTGAAGTGGAAGGTGGTAAGGAGTGGGAGAGGGTAAGAGAGTGGGATTTGGTATAGAATGAGAAGTCTGAAGTAGAGAAGAAGAAGAAGAAGGAGGAATAGGAGGAGGAGATGGAATTTGAGCTGCAGTGAGCATAGGAGTGGGAGATGCTATATGAGTAAAAGTTGGTATAGGAGTGATGGTTGGAATAAGAGTGGTAGATGGTATAGGAACAGAAGCTGAGATGGGAGTTGAAAAAGGAAATGGAGGTGGAGAAAGAGAGGAAGAAGAATCAATAGAGGAAGAAGAAAGAGAAGCATAGGGAAATTAAGACTCATCAAAAATAACATTAGAATATATTATAATTTGATGAGCTTTGGGATTTAGACATCTGTATCCTTTGTGCTTGGGACTATAACCAATGAAAATGTGACAAGAGCTTTTATAATCAAGCTTGTGTTTGTTAAATGGTCTTAGCCAAGGGTAGCAAACACAGCCAAATGTTTTGAGATAATCACAATCAAGTTTGGTGTGGAATAGAACCTCAAGTGGTGAATTATTTCGAAGTAATGGAGTTGGTAATCTGTTTATGAGATAGACTGATGTCTCAAAAGCAAAGTCCCGAAAAAGAAGTGGCAAATTGGCATGGGTCAAGAGAGCAAGACCAGTTTCAACTATGTGCCTGTGTTTCCTCTCAATCATACCATTTTGGGCATGATCATGAGGACAAGAAACCCTGTGACTAATGCCATTTTGCTCAAGAAATTTAGAGACATTTCGAAATTCTCCTCCCCAATCAGATTGACACTCTTAATCTTAACAGAGAACATGTTTTCAACATGAGATTTAAAGAGTAGAAAGGTAGAGAAGACATCAGCCTTATTAGTGATGGGAAATATCCAAGTATATCTTGAGAAAGTATTTAGAAAAGTAACATAATACCTGAACCCATTGAAAGAAGAGCAAGAAGATGGACCACAGACATCTGAATGTATTAATTCCAATGGAGAAGAAACAGTAGAGATACAAGACCTATGAGGTAAAGAATGGCTCTTAGCCATCTGACATGGAGTACAAATAAAAGGAAGAAGAGAAGAAAAAGGAAGAAGAGAAGAAAAAGAAAGTTTATTTTGCTGAATAATTTGCTTCATGGTTTTGAAAATTGGATGTCCCAATCGAGAATGTCAGTCAGGAACAAATGTGGAGGAGAATGCAGCACTTTGTTTGTTTCGTAATATAAAATTGTTTGTTTCATAATATAAAATATTGAACACAAGTCAGCCAATCTCATGAACTGTTCATAGCAAATTCAGAACACTTTAGTTAAAAATTGATACACTAACAACATAAAGCGAACATTTATAATTAAAACAGTTGAAATGTATAAATTCAGGACTTTTTACATGTTGTACCGGCATTAATTAAGCGTCTCCTAACCTAAGCTCCAAAATTTATATCCAAACTAATTTTACCTGGTTTGGAAAGAATGATTTCTTATCATATATCCTAAGGAAGAGCAAGTACAACTCTTTCACTACTTATTTAGTATAATCAAGGAAATTGATATTTGTTGATATCATGACATGTCATCTGAAATCTTAAACCTCAAAAATCTATAGAGGGGAACAAATATAGCTTGAAAAAAATTTAAGAGGAAGATGAGAAGCACACACCTTAAGATACCACAACTTCCGTTCCAACCCGGACATTAACTGTCGAAATTCTTAACACCAAAACTGTTGAAACATCGCATCATACATAAACATCATAACATATGAAGTTAGAATACTAATAAATAGAAGTGGATGAAAATCGAAAGAACATTAATAGAAGAATTTAACAAACAAAAACTATTGGAGAACGAAGTGACAAAGTGATTAAAGTTATGAATAGGCTTCGAAGCCTGTATTTACCATCAAACAAGTGTGACAACAGAGAAAAAATAATTCATGTATGCAGCAACATATAATGTCATTAAGGAATTTTATTAAACATGTATTGTGTAGCTTAAAATCATGAATCTTCATGTTCCAAACTTACCAAATTTCCAATCTTCATCAATCTATACTAACACGATGATCTTCATAACAACCTGTCAACATAGTCGGTAAATTAAAAATATGGAACCACTAAAGTTATTACCATAGACCTATCATACCACAAGCAAAGGAAAGCAAATGGATATGTATGGTTAGATCATGAACTTCAGAAAAACAATCCATATGGATCAAATAAGTTTTAAGAGATCAAACAAAATGAACACTATAAAAAATGTAAAGTCAAAAATCAAAACAATATTTTTAATATATTCGAATACTTGAAACCTAATATTTATCTCCATTTATGTTCAAAATGACATTTTTACCCGTAAAACTTAGCAAAATACCCTTTTACTTATACATTGGGCAAATGCCACTTTTGTCCTTCTTACCAAACTTCATGTTACCAAGTTGTCAAAATGACATTTTAATTTTTTGTAGTCAAAATTGAATATTTACCTTTTATAATATCAAATTAGCATTTTACCCTTATGTTGTCGAAATCACATTCTTACCCTCGTATAACACACAATGACATTTTTACCCTTTTATATTAGTAAAATCTCTTTTTTTTCCATATGTTGTCGAATTTACATTTTTATCATGTTTTGTTAACAGCTTGACATTCTTACTCTTAAGTTAGCAAAGTGACACAAGGGTAAAAATATAATGTTGATAACATAAGGGTAAAAATGTAATTCAGACGGCATGAGGGTGAAAATGTAATTTTGGCAACATAAGGGTGAAAATGTCATTTTGACAACATAAAGAGTAAATAAAAGTTCTTAATTGAATATTATATTTTCAACCAATAACAGAGTTTGTAATTCCACAGAATAATAAATGACAACCAAACGAAAAAACTCTTATTTTCACAGAATAAATTTCATGAAAGACTCTCCATGGAAACTCTTTATTTTCATGGAATTATTTCCCTGATATCAAACACAACCTTAGTGTATTTCTATAACTTTATTAGATTCTTTAATTTCAAAAGCTTTCATAAGCTTTTCCACAAGCTTTGCCATATTCTTCTTTAATTTCATAAGTTTCCAAAACTTTATTAAAACATTTAATGTCTAACTCTAATACTTCCATAAGCTTTTCTTCTTTTAAAAAAAGCATTTATACAAAAAGATGTATTTCTATAACTTTATTAGATTCTTTAATTTCATCTTTATAATTCTCCTAAAATATTTAGATCGTCAATAAAAATTAATAGTTAAACTATCTAACTTTGTTAAACACAAAAATACCTAAGCTAGGGAGAAAATACCAGAAAATTTAAGCATTCAGCTTTCTTTAAATGACATTCCAATCGCATTTTAGGTAAAAGAGGGAAATCTAGAGCTTTTAAAGTAGGATTATAACATATTAAAGCTTCTTCGTAAAGCCCGAAAGAAGAACTAATTTTAAAAACCTAAAAAGTGATGGAGAAAATGGAACCCGGGGTAATGTAAACAAATGTTTAATATCTAAACAAATGTTCAAAATCTAAAGTTTAATATTTAAACAAATGTTTAATATCTAACCAAATTTTTAATATCTAATGTTTATAAACAAATTTTTATTATCTGATGTTTAGTATTATACAAATGTTCAATACTGTTTAATACTATTTATTTACTCGGTGAGTGATGAACTGTTTAATACGGGTATAATATGTAGATCTCAACTTGTTTCTCTTCTTTTTGAATTTTTTTATTTCCACCTTGTGTTTTTATATCATTTTGAAAATAATTTGAAGCATGTCTCTTGTATGATCTTTTTACTTTCTTTCAGAATGTGGGGTTATTGATTGGCGAAGCTCGAATAGATTTATCTTAGACTTCTGGCTTAACGATGTGTGTTTGTTAGTTTATTGTTAATTCTTGTCTTCTGATTTTGTTCTTGTTTTGTCTACAAACTTCTATGTTCAATTTGTTTACGATTCAGACTTGGTTTGATCTGTTTGAAATAAGATGATCGATTTTTTTGAAAAAAGATGATCTAATCTGCTCGATGAGCTCGACTTAATCCTTTCATCTCATCCATTTTAAGGAAAGTTCGTATCATTCGTAATATTTTCAAATCTAAATTTGTTTGATGAAACTGTTGTAGTTTTCGACTAAATTACTGTTTTGTTCGATCGTAATATTGTTTTGTTCGATTAATTTACTATTTTTTTCGACTAAATTACTGTTTTGTTCGATCGTAATATCATAATACTCCCTCCGTCCCATTTTGTTTGGTTGTTATTCCTTTTATGAATGTCCAAAATGTTTGGTCACTTTCTTTTTATAACATTCATTCAAATATTAAAATGATGACACTTCCAAAACTATCCTTTAATTTCAATACCAATAAAAAGTTTTAATTGGTTCTACACTTCTTCTAATGTTATTTTTAATGAAATACTCTAAATTAAATGAGGGTAGTTTGGAAAAGTGTTTCTTTTTTGTCAACAATAAATAAGGTCTCCTTAATAAGTTGAATTCTCCAAAACTACAAACAAAATGGGACGGATGGAGTATTGTTTTGTTCAATTAATTTACTATTTTCTCGTTGAGGTGTTTACCGATTTTGTTCTTATCTGTTTCATTTTTTTTATATTATTCATATTTGTACAAACAAATGTAGTACAATAGAGAGAAACTCTGCCGTGATGCAAGCAACCTCTCCTTTCCACCTCTTCCACAACTCACCAAAAAACCCTAATTAATCACTGCCGCCACCACCACCTACCTTTGAATCTCCCTCACAGTCTACTCCACTATCTTAAACACACGTTAATTAAGTAGAAACCACCTCGATTAATGATGTGGCGTGAAAATACCACATTTAGGTCACTTAACTTTGATTAGTTAGTTCTTTTCGAGTTTTATTTCTAATTATTTATGTGTTTTTATTGCTAGGTTTATTTGGGGTTTGGCGTGTAATTCGGAATAAAGAGAGCGAATTATCACATTTTCATCTTATGCAGCAAAAGGGAAGAAAAGAGCACCAGGGTTATTTGGTCATTTTAGTCAAAAACAGAAGTCAAACAACAAGTGAAGTCAATGACGAGTCCGACGGTGAAAACGGAAGTCGATTCGGAGTTCGGACGGAGAAGTTGTGAAGGAAAGAAGCCGAGGTTCGGTCTTGAAACAACGATTCGATGAAGGCACTCCCTTGCTTTAGAAAGAAGCCCAACCCAAGAGCCCAAAGAGGAAGAGAATAATAGAGATTCTATGGGCACCTTTTTGGTCCAAGTCAAAATGGCCTAAGACTTAGTCAAGTTTGACTAAGTCAAGTCTAGGGTTGTGTATACACAAGTGAGAAAAAGAAATCAAAAGGGGGAGACACTATTCATCATCTTCTTCACCAAGCACCAAGGAAGAGAGATAAAAGAGGCAAGAGGCTAGGGTTTTTGTTCTTTGAGTTAGAGAGCTTGAAGGTTTTGATAGAGAGAGAAAAAGAGAGCAAGAAGAAGGAGGATCCGGCCAAAGCATAGGTCGGCCAGCACACTAGGCCGGCCTAGCTTTGGCCGGCTGAGCTACTGCTCGGGCTGCAACACGAGCAGCAACTCGGGAGGAGCAAGTCGCGGCCAGCAGCTCGGGAAGACTTCAAGGGGCACGGGACAGCAGGCCGGAACAGCAGGGAAGCTTCCAGTCCGCGCAGACCAGCTCGGGCAGCAGCAACAGGTCGGGACAGAGCAGATCCGGCACTCCGGGACGCGTCTGCAGCACGGCTTTCTTCACGGGACGCGGCTGCAGGTCGGACATGCTCGGGACAGCAGCTACCGACTCGGATCTAAGCTATTTTGACCGGAATCTTCTTGTCTTTGGCCGGATTTTTCATGGTGTTCCGGCCACTTTCTTGGTCGGAAAACTTAGGGCTTTTGCTTCCCACACCATTGGTTAGCTACCCATGTTGTTTGATTTGGTTTTTGATTAAAAGTGATTAGAGAGAGAAAGCTTGGTGAAGCTTTAATGGTGGTGGGTTTTAAATGAAGAAGATGAGTCTGGTTGCTAAGGGGAGATCTGATTTTTGCTCGGGGAGGCCCATTATGCACTGTTAAGGGGAAATCTAAAAATTTGCTAAGGGGAGATCGGCTGAACCTTAACTACTCAAATTTTCCGACGAACCTAGCCTCGAACCACATCGAAAAAGGGGGATTTCTCATCATCTTCTTTTCATTTATTACTTATCACCATGTTAGCTAAATCAAGTGTGTCGTTAATGAGATGAAATATGATGAATTTGTGATTATCTATGTGATGATTTAATTTTTGGATAATAAATTGATGTTCTCTTATTTTGATTACCTGTTTCAATCGTTTTTCATGTGTCTTATCAAGTACTTCGCATAGTTAATCGATTAGGCAAAGTGATCGATATCGATCGTAGTCTAGATCCAAATTTCATGTGTCTTGTCATGCACTTCACATAGTTAGGCGGCTAGACGACATTTTCGATGATTCGGTTTTAATTGTTTGGGAAGTTTGTTTGACTAAGTATTATCTCCGGACATACGTAGTGCTTATGAACATCCACCGTAGGAATCGAGACTAGGTTTGTATCAATATATTCGATTGGACCGTAAATAGTTGTAGGTTCACCACAACGGATTCCCGGACCTCGACACTTCTCTCACTTATTTGTTGCCTCCCTACTCTTGTTCCTTCAACTCTTCTCTCGAATCTCTCTCGCGTTCTCACATTGATATTTTAGTTTGTTTTACTTCCTTTATTCTCTTAGTGCTTATTCGTTTAAAAACCTTTCATTATCTTCATTTACTTTCGCTTTTGTCTAAGTAAGCCTTTGATATCTGAACCGACGAATAAGACCATTCGATATCCAAATTGCCTTCCTATCCTTGGATCGATCCCAACTTTGCCGGATTACTACTTGATACCTCCGCTTGGGTGTGCAACCTTTTCGGGTGCATCAATTAACTACTCTTACACCTCTCTCTAGATACGAGTGGATCTGCACTTCATCATTACATGAAATCCGGCTAGATTGCATACGGTTTATCCTTCCCCAGAAGTCAGCAAAGGTATTGGGCAACACTCAGATCGAAAGCACATCCATTCGAGAACCACAACTCCCGAGAACCCACTTGTAATCGAAGCAAGCAATCTGGTAGTTAAGTATCACTTATCTCTCTCTTTGTTTCTCTTGTATTTAGTGTTTTTTGTCTTTTTTCTTGGTCTTCAGTCTTTGTTCAACATTAGTCACCTTCTCTCTCTAGGATGTCAATAGTCACTTCCGGCGAGTAGACGGCTCTGGTGGGAGGCACCCCCAATCCGGTTGCATGCATGCGATTATGTTATTTTGGCTCATCTCCTACTCCCTTCTTCTTCTGGCTTATAAGTATCATCCGCTTCACGTCCTCCTCCTCGTCTCTTTCACCACTCTTCTGCTTATCCCTTCTGCTTCCATGGCCACCCACTATGCTCTTTCACCTCGAGGTCGACTTTCTCTCAAATATCAAAAACCCTCAACTAACCAGGAACTCCAAACCATCAATCAAGGCTTTGTAGCTCGCTGGTGTTGCCCTGAGGCAGCCACTCTCTCGCAAATCAAACGACTCTTTTTTCCTCAATTTATCTTCTTTCGTGACTGTTATTACTACTCAGTGGGTGGTCCAATCAATACTTTCTTGATTAAACCCAAGAGTCTATTCATTCTTAATGCTCTCAATTTTGGTAGACCTTGGATCATGCAAGGTATGATGCTCATCCTCAAACAAGTCGATTTCCCTCTCACAGAAGATGTCTATGATCTCTATTTTGAACCCATGTGGTGCACCCTCTACAAGCTCCCCATGGCCATTCAAAATAAAATAGATCTAGACATCATCTTCGAGAGGATGGGAAAGATCATTCAAATCAAACCTCGCAATCTAGGGTTCATAAACAACAAAGTCATTCGTGTTCATTTCCTGTACGATGTTAGATCTCCCTTGTTAGCTGTGGTCAATCTTAACTTTGTGGATCAAGTTTTTGATATTAAATTTAGTTATCAAAAGTTTCCAGGGGCAATCTGTCAAACTTGCCGCATTGTAGAGCACCCCCTTGGTCACTGTCCCAACTATGGTGAAGATTCATCATTTGATGAAGATGAGGACACCAATATTGATCCCATGGACACCACTAACCCTCTACTCTCTCATGATGATATTGAGGCACCCCTCTTATTGGCTCCTCCACCCTCTCCAGTGTCCCACCCTACTCTTCCTCACCTTCTTTTCCCTACCACTAGAAAAAGAACCAGAGATAGTCCTTCTCACCATTCCATCAGCTCAGATGACAGTGAACCCTCCTCTGTTCATCAGATCCTCATTGATAACCCTGAAGCCAGTCGACTTTTTGATGAAGCCGATCTCCTTAACAACATTGCTAAACCAGGAGCAGGGAGGTGCTGTAACTCCACCAGAATAGTCTTATCCAGGATCAGTCTAAGTGTTTTAGTTCTTTTTAGTTGGTGTCTTAGTTTGGTTCTTATTTTGTTGCTTTAGTTTCTTAGTTGTTTCTGTTTCGCGCAGATGTTTTTGGGTACAGGTGCAAGAGTCCTCTTCCTTTTGACTTCTTAGTTAGGAGTTGATTCAGGGAGGGTTTTGACTCTTCTCTGTTTTTTTTGTTCGCTCTTGCCCACTGTACCCACTTGTTATCTTTTGTTATGTGATTGTCTTGTAATTTTCTGTTTATCTTGACTTTGCCTTGTTATTGTCTTATGCTTTATGTTGTTCTAATCTGTGGATGTATTGGTTTTATTTCTAGTTATTTCCGTCTTTGTAGTTTGAGTTGTTTCTGGCCTAACCTAGTGACTTTAGTGGCATTTCCTCTCTCCTCTTAGTGGCTTCGACGCAGGTTTAGTCCCTAGTGTCGGTGTGTGCCTTTGGGCGAGGCCCATCTTTTTTCCTGGAGGCGGGCCTTCTTGTCTCTTGTCTGTCTGCGGGTGCCCTTATCTTTGAGACCCTCCGACTTCTTTTGTTGACGGGCTTAATTTCTTGCGCCTGCCTTGGCGCTGGTGCCTGTTTTTCGGTCTTGGTGACCTTGTAGTTGGTGGGGCTTTGTGTTCTCCTTTGGTCTTGTCGGCCTGGGTGTGCCCCTATCGTCGAGGTCCTCCTCCCTTCTGGTCTCTGAAGTCTAGCCTTCTGGTCTCTGTCTTAGCTTTAGTGTCTGTCTTTTGGGCTGGTGGCCTTATAGTGGAGGGCCCTAGAGTTTTAGCTGTGGGAGGGGCCGCTAGAGGCTAGACCTTTCTTCCTCTTGTCGTTTGTTGGCCTTGTAGTTTCTTATGGACACCCCACCTAAACTCGATGTTTCTATCCTTTCATGGAACATGAGAGGGTGTGGAAACTACCTCAACAGGAAGCATCTTTCGTCTTTGATTAGGGCGAATAATCCGGACATCATTTTCCTTTCCGAGACCAAGTGTCTTAACACTAACATGGAGAAACTTCTTAAACTGCACAATACCTATTCTCATTTCACGGTGGAACCTACCAATAAAGCAGGAGGGTTGGCTATATTCTGGAACCCCTCTTTGGACCTCCAAATTAATTATGCGGACACACACATTATCCATGTTATGGGCACCCATGTGAGTAACACTTCACAATTCATTCTTTCTTGCTTCTATGGGTGCCCTTATAATTCCAACCGTATGGACCCTTGGCATAGGCTTTCCACTCTTATCCCGAACCCAACCACTCCTTGGGTTGTTATTGGCGACCTTAATACCATTATGCACCCCCAAGACAAAATGGGTGGCAAACCCGTTTTCCCTGCCCATGCCAGGAAAATCAACAATTACATTCAATCTTTGGGCCTTCAGGATCTTGGCTTCAGTGGCAGTCCTTTTACGTGGTCCAATAGACAATTCTCGGGTAACTTGATCCAGGAGAGGTTGGATAGAGCCTTATCCAATTATCAATGGATGATCGAATACCCTGACTCTACTCTCCATCATCTGCCGGGAGTGGGACCGGACCATATTCCTATTCTCCTTACTACTAAGATCCGTTCCCCGATTGGCCGCAAGTCTTTCAAATTTATTCGTACTTGGATGTCTCATCCAGATTGTAGTGATTTCATTAAGGTTAATTGGCCCCCCAACCAGAATCTTATCCATAATAAGTTGAATTCTCTAGCTATAAATCTCTCTCGATGGAACAAAATTGTTTTTGGCCATCTGGAGACCAGGATTAAATTTCTTACCACTGCTCTTCAAACTGTTCAGACTCATGAATCTTTTTGCGCGCTCAATCGACAGCTCGAGGAAACTTATAATCAACAAGAGAGCCTTTGGAAAGAGAAATCTAGAATCAATAATGTTCAGCTGGGAGACAAAAACACTAAATATTTCCATGCCAAAGCGATTCAGCGCAACCGGAAAAACCATATCTCCTCGATTAGGAAAGACGATAATACTTGGATTTACGACGATGTTGAGATTGCAAACATTTTTTCCTCTCATCTAATCTCCATCTCTTCTTCCAAAGGATCTTTGGTGGAGGATTCTCTCATCAATCTTTTCTCTCCTTAGATCAATGACTTCCAAAATAACAATCTCATTAAGCCTCCTCACGATGATGAAATTCGTCGGGCAGTTTTTTCTCTCAAATCTGATGCGGCGCCGGGCCCGGATGGCTATCCTCCTTTCTTCTACAAGTCCAACTGGGAGACAGTGAAAAACGACATCAATAATATGGTCACCAACTTCTTTATTAATTCTATTCTTCCTCCTTCTTCCAACCATACTCACATCTGTCTCATCCCAAAGTCTAAATCCCCCCAATCTACCACTGACTACAGACCCATTAGTCTTCTTAACACAACCTACAAAACCATCACTAAAATTCTGGCCAATCGTTTCAAAAGTACGCTTGGTGACATCATCTCTCCTTATCAAGCTGCCTATGTTCCTGGGCGGCAAATCACGGACAACATTATCATCAGCCAGGAGATGTCCCATTTCATCAAAACCGAAAAGGGGTCTAAAAGTTATTTTGGTCTGAAACTGGATATGTCCAAAGCCTTTGACCGTGTGGAATGGTCCTTCTTAGAGAGTATTATGGCTCAATTAGGCTACTCGGACCATTGGATCAAACTTATCCACATCTGCATCTCTACTTCCTCGATGTCTGTGCTGATCAATGGTCGTCCTGGACCTTCCTTCAACGTCTCTAGGGGTCTTCGTCAAGGGGACCCCCTTTCTCCTTTCCTTTTTACTCTTGCTATCGAAGGCCTCAGTAGAATGTTGGACTCCACTAATAGCCCGCATAACTTCATAGGATTTCTTATTCCCAACTCGGATATTACCATCAACCATCTTCTTTTCGCTGATGACTGTATCATCTTTGGTCAAAATTCCCTTGAGAATATAGACAATCTCAAACAAATCCTGGCTTCCTTTACCGCAGCCTCCGGTCAAATTATCAACTACAACAAATCCACCATTTTCTTCTCCAAGAATACTCACCCAAAATTCAAACGTATTATCATTCGCAGCTTGAAAGTGCACCAATCGTCGTCCCTAGATAAATACCTTGGCACCCACCTCTTCATTGGAGCTAACAAGAAACAAGCTTTCTCGTCTATTCTGGATCATATCCAGAACAAACTCTCTAAGTGGCATTCGAACCTTCTCTCGCAAGCTGGCCGCTCTATTGTTCTTTCCACAATAGCTGCGGCTGTTCCCCGATACCAAATGCAATGTTTTGTCATTCCTAAAGGCATTAGCAATCGCATTGAGACCATTCAAAGGTCTTTTTGGTGGGGAAAACTTCACACTATCCACACTATTAACTGGACTGCCATCTGTCGTCCCCGGAAACTTGGAGGTCTAGGTCTCAGACTTCCCACCATTGACAACGAAGCTTTCCTTAGCAAAATGATTTGGCGAGTGCTTCAGAACCCGGATGCCACTTGGGCCAAGATTCTTAAGGCGAAATACTACCCCAAAGAGGATATACCTTCCCCGGCTAAATCCAACCACTCCTGGCTTTGGAAATCCCTTTCTAAACGCTATAAACAGGTAAACAGCCTTATCTTCTGGGATGTGAACAAAGGTACGAATATCAATATTTGACATGATTACTGGATCCCTAATCATACCCCGCCTATAGTTAATGAGAACAACTGCCCTCTCGAGAGAGTGGCGCAGCTTATTACGAACAATACGTGGAATATGAATCTTCTTACTATCTACTTTAACAGTGATTTATGCAGGGCTATCAGCAGTATCAATTTACAGAGTGATAAAGGCGATTCAATGAAATGGTCTTTAACTAAAACAGGTAAATTTACCATTAAATCTATGTATTACCATCTGCGAACTAAAAACCATGATTATAGTACTCCAACCTGGCACTTTATTTGGAATATACCTACGATCCCGAGGATAAAACTATTCCTATGGAAATGTTGTACTAACTGCCTCCCTGTGCGGAGCAAAATTGGTAAATATATTGGAAATACCATACAATGTGTGTTCTGTGATGACGAAGAAACTGTGACCTATGTTCTTCTTAACTGTGCATTTACTCGTACTATCTGGCTCCATTTTCGTATCTTTTCAGGCACAATCAGTAACATTCAGGATTGGATTCTTGAATGGATAAATTTAGAGCCTGAGCAAGCAGCTCCCCAGGCAAAAATCCTTTGGTTCATCTGGAAAGCTAGATGTGGTAAATGTTTCTCTAAGCTAGAACAAACCCCCATGCAGACAATCATGAAAATTCAGGGATAGGTTACTAATATCATACACAAACAAAAGAATGCTAATTTGGATGCAAGTTGGACCCCTCCGACTAGGCCTTTTATTAAGTGCAATGTGGATGCCTCCTCTTCTCTAGCAGATCCGGCAGGTATTGGTTGTATCTTTCAAGATGACCAAGCGGAATTTATCATAGCAAGGGCAGACACTATCAGAGGCCAAACAGCGGAAGAGTGCGAGTGTCAAGCTATTCTACATGCTATCAGGTGGGCTGGCAATCTAAAGATCTCTCATTTGCACATTGAAAGCGATAATCTAAACCTTATCCGATATCTCCAACAAAAAGGATCGTCTATAGACTGGCAGTCAGAGAAACTCATAGACGACATTAACCGTCTTCGACCAGGATTTGATGAAATAGTATTCACCCACATCACGCGACAGCACAATCAAATGGCGGATAAACTAGCAAAATGGGGAAAGCGGAATCTTCGACTTCGCATATGGACCTCCGTTCGCGAGCTTAATGCTGACCTTGTTCCTTAGAGTTTCTTTGTTTTCCTTCAACAAAAAAAAAGTACTTTTTTTTTTTACAAACAAACATGCGACCTGACGTGTTTTTTTGGCTGAAGTATATTTTTACTTGAGAAAAAGAAAAAGAAAGTTATTGAGTAAAGATATTTGTACTTGACAAACAAACCTGTGTTTCTTTTTATGGCTCGCAATACTTGTGTCGGAACTAAGTTCAGCATAGACAATAGACACCCCACACAAACCTGAGTTTTGCAAAAGTTCTTCTTCAACATAATTTGGGGTGTTTCTCAAATGGCCCCCAACTTTGTGACCACCTTCCTGCCTAGCCCCATACTTTAGCAAAAATACCCATATGACCCTCTTTTTCAGATTCCGTTATAACACCATTAACTAGTCATCATCTCTCTCTCCTCCATCTCATCTCTTCTCTCTGCCACCTCATCTTCTCGCCACCTCATTATCTTCTCCGGCGAAGGTCACCGGCCGGCCAATTTTCCGATCGGCGACCTTCAAACATAAAATAAAATAAAAAAATACTGACCAACACTTATTCTTGCAGGCTTACGTGGACATCTGTGGATATCTGATAGACATTTATTATTTTAATATTATCATTATCTGGTAGACATTTATTATTATTATTATTATTATTATTATTATTATTATTATTATTATTATTATTATTATTATCTCATCATTGAAAGATAATTGGTAGACATTTATTATTTTAATATTATCATTATTGTCAAACCATATGAAATAATATATTTGTACTCATATTTCAAGAATATATTTTTCGACTTTTGTGGACATCTATGGATATCTGAGGACATTGATGTCAATTGGTAGACATTTATTATCTTAATGTTATCATTATTGTCTAATCATATGAAATAATATATTTGCACTACTACTTTGAAAAGGTATTTTTCGACTTTCGTAGACATCCGTGAATATCTGTGAACATTCATTGATATTTAGTTGATATTTAGTATTTTAATATTATTACTATATTACCATATGAAATAAAAAAAATATTAATTAATATTTCAAATATATATTTTTCGACTTTCGTAGACATCTATAGATATCTCTAGACATTGTTGGACAATTGGTAAATATTTATTATTTGACATAGTTCATATAATATTAATATAATAATAATATAAGTATAGTATAATATAATAATAATATAATATAATAATAATAATAATATAATAATAATAATATAATAATAACAATAATAATATAATATAATAATAATAATATAATAGTATAATAATATAAAATAATAATAATATAATATTATAATAATAATAATAATAATAATAATAATAATAATAATAATATAGTAATATAATAATAAGATAATGTTATAATAATATGGTTTGATAATTATTATTATTTTTATTACCTTCCTTACTCAAATATATAATAATAATAATAATAATAATAATAATAATAATATAATAATATAATATATGTATATAATATAATATAATAATAATATAATAACAATATAATATAATAATAATATAGTATATATAATAATATAATATAATGATAATAATACAATAATATAGTAATATAATAATAAGATAATATTATAATAATATGATTTGATAATTATTATTATTTTTATTATCTTCCTTGCTCAAATGTCCCCAAGTGTCCACAAGTGTCTTCCGTATTTTGAGAAACATTTTCCATCTAAAAGCTCTCCAAATTTTCACTAAAATGTCTACCAATGTCCCCAAAACCAATTCGTCTTCAAATGTCCTTAATTTCGTGTCCCAAACGAATAACACGGACATTTGGGGGCATTTGAAATGTCTTCAACCAATAACACAGACATTGGGGGACGTGATCCACTACCCCCCCCCCCCCCCCCCACCCAAAGCATTAAAATCTCTTTTTCTTTTGTTTACTCACGGGTCCCGTAACTGCCACCACCCGTACAAAACTACTTTTTATTATATTCCTTACTCAAATGTCCCAAAGTGTCCACAAGTGTCTTCCATATTTTGAGAAATATTTTCTCTCCAAAAGCTCTCCAAATTTACACTAAAATGTCTCTCAATGTCTCCAAAACTAGTTTGTCTTCAAATGTCTCTAATTTCGTGTCCCAAACGAATAACACGGACATTTGGGGACATTTGAAATGTCTCCAACCAATAACACAGACGTTTGAAACATTTCAAATGTCTCCAACAAATAACACAGATATTGGGGGACATGATCCACTACCCCCTGAGCATTAAAATTCCTTTTTCCTTTGTTTACTCACGGGTCCCGCAACTCCCACCATTACAAAACTATTTTTTACTTCGTTTTTTTAAGGGCACAGCTGTTATGGTGAGTGGTTAGTTGAAGACAATAATTAATAGTTGGGTAATTATTATTTTTTGACCACTAGATAATAGATTGGATAATAGTATGGGCCTCTGGGTAAAGATGGGTCTTGTGCCACCGCACCGGTTAGAAAATATCTCACTACAATTCTCACTCTAGTTACTGTACACAAAGTATAGTGCATTCCGCAGTCAGAAAATATCTCACTACAACTCACCCTCACACTTACAAAACTCTCTATTGATCTCAAACTCTTTTTTCCTCTCTCACTTATACAAAGGAGACTTGAGAATAGATGAAATGATATGATGAAGCTAGCTCTCAAATTTCGTCCTTATGAGAGAGGAGACTTAAATGCTAGCTTTCCTTCATCCATTAATGTCAAGCTACACTTTTTCTTCCTTAAGACCAGGAAGGATGGCTATGCTAGCTTCCTTCAAAGTAGGGTGACAGTAGCCTTTTAGACTTTTATCGAGACATTAACTCACATTTGACCCCACCATATAACACCATGCACACGAAGGAATATTGTTGTGTGGAATAGCTAAAGGAAAACAGAATAGTTTTCGTATAATGGGGGAGTGTGATTAAAATCAATGTAGTGATTGACTCGAGTTGGTGTTTGTACATTTGGCCATACTGGCGGATTCCTAGATATTTAAGCAACTTTGTCAACATGACTATAGTTCAAACAATTGGCAAAAACAAGTGTGTGATACATCTTCAATGCTTCGCCTTTGTCTACTGTCGTGCACATGAAAAAGACGGATGGATTTGCCTGCAACACAATACCCTGTTTCATCATGATTTCGACTTTCGGTTGCCACAGTCTAACCAAACAAGACAATGAGAAGCAGATTGTTCTAGTGAGGGAACACTCAAAATAGATGAGTCCATGCCTCTTGGTGAAGACCACAAAAACTGATTTTCTTTATGTCAATTGGATTAAATCTTGCTTACACTTCTAATAGTTGGAAGGATATTATGAGTCAGCTACCAGAGGACTAGAAAACTTGTAAGAGTATCTTCCAAAAAACCTTCTAATAGTTTTGATCTCAAAATTCGATGGTCTGATTCTGAGAATATACATTGAACTTACTGAGAATTCTACTTCTTTTAGTCTGTCCTATTTTTTTTTTTTTTGAAAAGAAGATTCAATTAAAAACGACGGGGAACTATACAAACGAGGAAGAAGAGAAGAAAAGGGTTGATTCAGTTAAGCGACATTTCACATAACCCAAGCCTCCCAATTCCTAACTACATCCAAAAAGGAAGAAAATTTAAATTCCTTAACACCACTAATCCAGTGGTGGATATTCCCTTTCACATCTTCCACATCAACTGTCGAGAATAGGTTTGATTCCTTAAAGATTTTATCGTTCCGGTCCTTCCATAGACTCCAGACTATAGCTACTGGCACCAGATTCCAAATCTCCTTTTTGGTTCCGGATTTCTTCAAACCATTCCACTGTTCGAACATGTTGATAATAGTGTTTGGTCTGCACCACTGAACTTTCAAGGATGCTTCAAAATAGTCCCACAGGTCTGAGGCTACCTTACATCTGAGGAATAAGTGGTCAATCGATTCCTCCTCGGCCTTGCATAAAATGCATCTGTTTGCCATTTGAAAACCTCTATGCTGGAGCGCTTCTACTGTAGGCACTCTTCTAATGAAGATAGCCCATACCAGGAACATTACCCTAGGAGGTGTATGTTTACAATGGAGAATTTTGACTTGGTTTAAGCTCAGAACTTGATCAGAAGACGAGATCCTCTCATAGCACTCCTTCACACTTAGTGGTTTATCCGTTCCTATCTTCCAAACTCTCTTATCCTCTTCGTTATTCAGCTGAAACCCCTGTAAAACTTCGCACAATTCCATATACTGGGGCACCTCCCAATCATTAAGATTTCTCCTTGTGCATACATGCCAGCTCAGGTGCTCTCTATCAAATATATCACATACCCGTGCCTTCTTGTCTACCGTGATGTCGTAGATCAAAGGAAATCTGTCTTTTAAACTTCCATTGCCCATCCAATCTTCTAGCCAAAAGAGAATAGACTCCCCGTTTCCGTACTTCCATCTAGTTAGGCCTTCAAACTTTGAGGACAAACGTTGAATCCCCTTCCAAACACCACACCCACAGGGAGCATACCTCGTATTTTCCTCCCATTCTTTCGGGTTTTTCCCATATTTTGCACATATCACCTCCTTCCAAAGAGCCCCTTCCTCATGCTGAAATCTCCAAATCCATTTGATTAATAAGGACTCATTCATACCCTTTAAATCTCTCACACCCAATCCTCCTCTCTGGTTGGGGGATTTCACTAGTTTCCAAGCTGCCCAGTGGAGTCTTTTCTTATCTGATTTGCCATTCCAAAGGAAGCTGCACATCTTCCGATCAATTTCCTTTAACATATTTTTAGGGATGGTGAATAAGGATAGAAAATAGGATGGCAATGCTTGGAGCACGGATTTTATGAGGGTGATTTTGCCCCCTCTGGACAACACATGCCCTTTCCACGCTGCTAATTTCTTATTAACCCTTTCCACGACCGGGTCCCAAAGTATCTTAGATTTGTATGTACGACCAGAGGTAATCCTAGGTAACTTGTTGGAAGATTACCAACCTGGCTACCAAAACCCCTCAGCACATCTCAATTTCTCTCTACCTCCTCAACCCGGATCACATCATAAGTGAAAGATTTATCCAAGTTAATTTTTAATCCCGAGGCCAATGATGAGCCATGAAAATGTCTCATCTGAATCTCTTAATTTGGGCTAGTTAGTCTAATTCGAGCCGTTACTCTGATGATTTGTTTGATTTTCTTTCTCAGGTCTCATTTACGGAGTTCGATGCGAAAACATCGTGATAAAGACATACTTGAGGGGCATTTTGGTCATTTTAATGACGAGGGTATTCTGGTCAATATTTGTGCTCATGTGAAAGCAGAGTCCAAGACGAGTCCAACGGCGAAGACGGAAGTCAAATCGGAGTCCGGATGGAAGAATTAGACAAAGTCAAAGTTTGGTTCAAAACTAGTTGACCAAATCAGTTAACACGAATTTCCCAAGGACGCGTGGCACAAACAGAATGGTGAGATGAGGGTTTTCGGTATTCAGGTGGGATGCACGGGTTACTCTTTCGGGATCCATCAGAGCAGAAGATACCGTGTACCCGAGCGCACGATATTCTCAGGCTTATCTCGGTTACACATCCATATCCGATGGCTGTAACGGTTTCCGAACACATGGCTTTGTCTAGAGAGGCATGTTGCACAGTTCTTAACTAACCGCGATGCGCCGGATCAAATCCTTTGACAGCTCATACACAACTCATTGGGCGACATTTTTTGGAGACTTTTCCTCCCTCACTTTCTCTCTCGTCTCTATCTATCTAACTGCTGGTAATATGAATTATATTATTTTTATAGTAAGGAAAGAATCAAACCAACAAAGAAGGAAAGTAGAGAGATAAAGCCCGAGAGAGAACTTATGGAAAGAATCAGAAATGGAAGGAATCAGAAAGGAAAGAAGAAAGAAGAAAAGGAAAGAAGCAAGAAGAGAGGGAATGGAATGTTTTTAGAGAGAGGGAGATTTCGGATTTGAGAGCATTCTCTCCGGCTATATAGAAAGACAGCTCGGTTTTTGCAAGATATCATCTCTCGACTGGGGACATAAAAAAAAACAGTACACCATTATCATAAAAGAAAAGCTCAGCTTCTCCATCACTCTTTATCTCTCACGGCCAAGAAGAAAAGAAAAACAAGAGTTTAGACAGAGAGAAAGAGGAGAATCACTCGGGTTTGAGAGAGAGAAAGAAACCGAGACAGAGACTATTTCATCATCATCACCTTTTCTTTTCTGATTTTTCTTTTATGTAGTCTTTGTTCTTAGTGAGAGAGAGAGAGAGAGAGATTACAGAGGAAGAGAGAAAGTTAGAAAGAGAGACAGAGAGATATTGTAGAGAGAGAGACAGAAATATTCGGCTGAAAATGAAATAGAAATCGATTTTAATTCTGTCATACTGTTTGTGTATCTCTTTTAGTGAGAGAGAGATTAACAGAGAGTTAAAGAGATTAAGAGAAAAGAAACAGAAAGCTTAGAGAGAGAAAGAGAATTGGAGAAGGTGAGAAAACAGGTGAGAAAATAATTTTCTCACAGGGAAAATATTTCCGGGAAGACGAGAAAATCGTTTTCCAGAGGGTGCGTTTGGCAGAACAGTGGAAAATCAGAAGGAAATCACTTCCCTAAGGCTCTGTTTGGCTGGAAAATCAGTAAGAAATTCAACTTTTTCTATTTTTCTCCCATATTTTATATAGTTAACCTTTAAATCTTTCATCATGATTAACTAATCTTTTATCTAGGGTCTTAGATGAACTTCTTCATAAATAATTTTATCGATATGATTTGTTAATAATTTTTTCTTGTTTTTCATGATAAAATCTTCCGGATTTTTAGACCATTCATGGACCAAAAATCTGAGTTATATAAAGAATTTGCTAATTAAATCATAATGAATCATCGTTAGAATTATTGGAAGGACGGATTCGAAAACCCTAGGTTCCCTTTATCTGAATATCAACTTTAGTATTATTTAAATTTTAATTAGAGTTAATTCCTATATGGCCCCCTACTTTGTGACCAGCTTCCTTTATGGCCCCCAAATTTCTGTAAATTCAAATATGGCCCCCTATTTTCATGGAAATGTCATAACTACCCTTCCAATTAATATATTTTCAAAATAAAATTAAAAACAAAAACCTAAATTCCACCTCACTTCCCTCTCCACCACTCATCTGTCTCCACGTCACCTATCTCTCCAACTCACCTCTCTCTCTCTCCAAGTCAGCACTCTCATGAAGGTCGCCGGCCGGAAAATTTTCCGGCCGGCGACCTTCAAACTTATAAAAAAAAAAAAAAAAAAAAATTTTTTCACTCACCTCTCTCTCTCTCCAAGTCAGCACTCTCATGAAGGTCGCCGGCCGGAAAATTTCCCGGCCGGCGACCTTCAAACTTAAAAAAAAAAAAAAAAAAATTCACTCATCTCTCTCTCTCTCTAAAAATTCCGGCGAAGGGGGTTTCCCTTCGCCGGAATCTGGTCTGTTGAAGAACAGACCAGATCGGCCTGTTCTTCAACAGATTTAACCATGAGATATGCCACGTGGAAACAACATCTACAAGGGTGAAGGACTTTCTCTCTCGTGAGAGCTTGCTTTTGTAAAGCTGAGATCTTGTCATCTCTCTAATAACAGGTCATAAAAGATACTGTAAGTTATTTTGCCCTACCATTCAATGATTCAAGACAGAAATGAACATGAAAATTGAGAAACTACTAATAGATCTTTTACCTGTAATTCAGAGGAGTTGTTATCTTCAGATCTCTTTTCAAATGAAGCATCTTTAAATTCCCAACCATCATCATCATCATTATCATCTAAAACCCCATTTTCATCCACCAGATTAGAATTAGAATTAGAGATCGATTCACTTTCTGTCTTTAAATGCTCAGATTGAGTATACAAATTGACAATTATATCTTTGATAGCAAAACCAGATCCAAAACCTAATTCATTTTTCACTAGAGATGTCTGTTTTGAGGAAGTAAACAAATTTTGGGTATTATCGATGGGAGGATTAGTTGATTCAAATTCATCCTCTTCTTCGTCACCAAAAATCGAAAGAGGTATAGCTCCTCGAGGCTTCTCCTATAGAGAAGAAGCAGGTGAAGCCAAATCCTTTTCTGAATCTACTTTAGTAAGCTGAGATTCTGTGGAATTCACCCATGGATCGGAGGTACCATTGAAGAATTCGAAATTTTGAGAGGGAATTATACTAGGGTTTGAAGGATGGGAAAATCCATTAGAAGATGGGAATTGAATTGGAGTTGGGGATGGATTTGTATCTTGTTTGGGGGAGAAATGTTGAATGAAATCGCCCCAGTCGTCATCGTCCTTCTGAGTGGGTTGATTGGAATTTGAAAAAGAGATGAACTTGATGTTCTTCAACAGACCAGATTCCGGCGAAGGGAAACCTCCTTCGCCGGAATTTTTAGAGAGAGAGAGAGATGAATGAAAAAAAAATATATGTTTTAGGTTTGAAGGTCGCCGGCCGGTGACCTTCATGAGAGTGCTGACTTGGAGAGAGAGAGAGAGAGAGAGAGGTGAGTTGGAGAGATAGGTGACGTGGAGAGAGATGAGTGGTGGAGAGGGAAGTGAGGTGGAATTTAGGTTTTTGTTTTTAATTTTATTTTGAAAATATATTAATGGGAAGGGTAGTTATGACATTTCCATGAAAATAGGGGGCCATATTTGAATTTACAGAAATTTGGGGGCCATATAGGAAGCTGGTCACAAAGTAGGGGGCCATATAGGAATTAACTCTTTTAATTATTGTTTATCTTTTTATTATTTGAAAAAAAATATTATCAATCAAACTACTTTTTGAAGACCTAATAGTTTTAAGATTAGAATTGAAATTTGACTTAGTCTCTGAGGAACGAACCGGTCTTACCGGAATTTTACAACTTGACACCCGTGCACTTGCGGGTGTAGACCTATTTAGGAAACTTTTTAGGCCCATCAAGTTTTTGGCGCCGCTGCCGGGGACTTAGTTTGAATTGAATCTAATTTTATTTCTATTTTTGGTAAGTTTTTATTTTTGGACACTTTGACTTGCTTTTCCATTTTTGGTGTGTAGAACGCTAAGGAGCGAAGGAAAAGGCACAACAAGGAGAGGACCTCAAGAAGGAAAATTTACATTTTGTTTTATTTTTTTATTTATTTTTGGTGAGAGAGAGACTTTTAGACTTTCTAGTTTTTATTTTTGGTATTAAAGTTTTGACCCTAAATTGGAGGTCTTTATAAATTGTAACCGAAAACCAAAACGAAGCCTCGGGTTGGAACACTCAAGGGGAGAGTGGCCCGGGTCGTCTGCAAGGGTCATCGCCCGTCCTGAACGAGAGGTAATTTCTCTAATCACCCACGAAGCCCCTGTCAGTGGGTATTTGCGTGTTTCGTGTGCCTAATTGTTTAAATCGAATTGCCTAGTGTAAGCATTCTAGTAAGGGCAATAACCCAATTGAAAGATAGGAGACGGATTTCATCACCGTTCTCTTGCCCAAATAGGTAACAACATTCACGATCCCAAACTTCACCTAAAATCTAAAATCTGAATTAGACATCAGCCCCTAAGGTTTCGAGCTCATAGGATCTTTGAAACAATTCAGGAACTTAATTTTTATTTGGGCATTCCTCAAAGGAAAGTGTCAATCAATTCTTTAAAAGGTCACCTCGAGAAGAGGCAACGCTACCGAAGGTTGGACGGCTATCACAACGTTCATCGTTGGTCGTCACCAAGAATTGTTTGACCGTATTACTTTGACGGAGTAACCCTCATAACAACTATAGTTCAAGCTTTGTAACGAAGTAGGAGCTGTCTAGATTTTTAGGGTGAATCTGACCAACTTGTCTGTCTAGATTCTGTTTAGGTTGCTTGGTGGAGTCAGACTGATTGTGTTTGCTTTCCTCTAGGGTCTTCGTAGTGATTCTTCGGTTTTCGATTAAAAATAAATAAAAATAAAAAAAATAAAAAATTGTTGAGAATATCCTTGGTCATTGGGCTCTAGTTTATGCCCAATAGATATCGTGATAAGAGAGGTCGTTTCATTAGTAGAGAAACTCTACTAAGTAATCTTCTAGCCAATCTCTCTTTGAGTGACACTATGGGTGAAAATCTAAACCAAGCCAGGGATGGAAATCCACCTATGACACTCAGGGATTACATGAACCCTACTAGAACATGTCAACCATCATGCATACAGTTACCCCACTCCACGGCTCACTTTGAGTTAAAGCCGAGCATTATCCAAATGCTCTCACTCTTTCATGGAGTTGAGAACGAGAATCCTTACCACCATGTTAGGGATTTTGAAGAAATCTGTGGGACTATAAGATTCCCCAATATGTCTGATGAAATAGTGAGGCTTAGGTTGTTCCCTTTCTCTTTGAGAGAGAAAGCAAAATCTTGGTTGTATGCCTTACAACCTCATTCCATCACCACATGGGAAGAATTAACCAGTTTATTCCTTCTGAAATTCTTTCCCAAGCACAAAACCACCGCTTTAAGGCAAAGTCTTAATAATTTTGTGCAACAAGAAGAAGAATCTCGCTACAAATATCTTGAGAGATTTAAATAACTGGAACTACAGTGTCCACACCATGGTTATGAAAAGAGCAGACTAGTCCAATTTCTCTATGACGGACTAGACTATCCCACTACATCCATGGTAGAGTCATTCTGTGGTGGCGGATTTACTTATAAATCCGTCGATGACTGCATGACATTTCTAGAAGATTTAGTTGAAAAATCCCATCAATGGGAAACTTCTAGAGGACCTCCTACTAGGGCAAACCCTACTCCGAATAAAGGCGGCATCTATAGAGTTGATGACTCCGAACTTAAACTCGTCGCCATGACGAGAAGGATAGAAGCCCTAGAGCTTGGTCAGCCTAAAGTAGTTAGGGGGGATCCCACTCAGGCCATGAGTGTTGGAAATGAATCCATCTCTTATCCATGCTCCGTTTGTGGAGACCCATCTCATACAGGGAATAAGTGTACCCTATTCTTTGTTTCTGACGAAAAAAAGCAAGCTAATGCTTTTTACCTAAACTCTAAGCAAGATTACCGTTAGAAATATGATCCTTATTCGAACACTTATAATCCGGGTTGGAGAAATCACTCCAATTTTGCTTGGTCCAAGGGTCAAAATCAGTGTCAGGTTAGTAGCTCCATGAACCCTCCTGGGTTTAATGCTCCTAGAAATCCTTATGCTCAAAATCAGGGTCAGCCTAATACGCAAAATACTCCTCAGGGATCTTTAGAGGAAACCATACTTAAATTTATGCAACAAACCTCCCAGGAAATTTCTAGTCTAAAAACCGAGGTAGAAGCCCTTAGGCAAAGAGATCAGGGTATGTTTCCTAGTCAACCAGAGCCAAACCCGAAGGGTAAACAGTCGATGGACCAGGCCAATGCAATAACCACCCTTAGAAGTGGTAGGGTAATTGACAATAAGGTAGGAGTTCCCGAAGATAGTGAACTAGACTCTGAACAACCCACCTTACCAACTAGTGTCCCTAGTAAAGAGCCTGAGAAGGCTCCTGAGTCTAAAGACCCACCCATTGTGCCTGAGTCGTATGTTCCTAGAGCCCCATATCCTCAGCGTTTGGTAGAACTAAAGAAGAAGACTCAGTTTGAGGAGATAATGGAAATGTTCAAACAAGTTAGTATTAACATTCCATTATTAGATGCTATTAAACAAATCCCGGCTTACGCTAAGTTCCTTAAAGACCTATATACTAGGAAGCGTAAGATGAATGTGCATAAGAAAGTCTTCTTGACTAATCAAGTCAGCTCTATTCTCCAGCAAACCCTTCCAACTAAGTATAAAGACCCAGGAAGCCCTACCTTACCATGCACCATAGGGGAACATGAGATCGAACGAGCATTGTTAGATCTAGGTGCCAGTGTTAACCTACTTCCTTACTCGGTTTACTTACAGTTAGGGTTAGGAGAAATAAAACCCACTTCTATAATTCTCCAGTTGGCAGATCGGTCTGTTAGGCGACCACGTGGGATAGTGGAAGATGTTTTAATAAAAGTTGGTGAATTCATCTTTCCGGTAGATTTCATCATCTTAGATACTGAACCAGTTAGTGATACCCAAAACCGAATTCCCGTCATTCTAGGACGATCATTCTTAGCTACATCTGATGCTGTCATATACTGTAGGAGTGGACTTTTAAAATTATCTTTTGGAAACATGACTGTAGAGATGAACATCTTTAAGGCTGGACTTTTCCCTGATGATGTTAATGATTTTAGTGAGATGAACCTAATAGATATGTTCGTTCAGGATTCTTTACCTGAGACTTTATCCGAGGATCCTTTAGAAACTTTATTGGCACTTTTATGCTTAGATGAGGAGGATAGTATTAATGAGATAGATAACATGTCAGCGTCTACCTCCTTGTTAGTGTCTGAGCCGATTACTTTGCCAACCTTAGAGTCACCACTTCCATCGTATGAGTCAAATGCTCTATCACTGAGCTATGGACCCACCATAAAAGATGATGATGAATCTTGGCTGCTCAATCTAGTAAATGAGAATGATGACTCGCTTGACTTAGTCAAGGATCTGGAGTTCTTTAAGGACACTAATGACATCATAATCAAACAAATTATAGAGGGTTTATCTGAACCAACTTTGGTAGAGCTTAAGTCTGGTAACCGAGTGATTCCTTGGGAAGAACTCCGTGTACCTGTTTTAGAAACCTCTTGTTTAACTCTGGGTGTATTTGATAGTCCTCTAGATCCTCTTGTATCATATCCCTCGGAAGCATGTTTAGAAGTTGGTGCAATACCTCACTTGGTTTCTCCTCCATACCTAGATCCTTTCTACGAGGACTATACTCTTTCTAGTCCATGGCCAAACTTAACGACTTTATTGTCGTCTAAGTTTGGGGATTCTTACCTGATCATGATAGTCTCACGAGTACTGCAACATATTTGCACAACTGTGAGACTATCATTCACTAATCACTTCGTGTCTTGGGTAGATCCTCAGATGTTTCGCCTATTGGTTTATGGAGATGCTACTTAAGGATTGTTGAATCATCTATATCGTCTGGCTGAAGACGTTAAACTTAGCGCTTTCTGGGAGGCAACCCATGCATAGGACTTTTAAATCTGGTAACATCTTTCCTTACATCCTATTATTTTTGCATATTCTTCAGAACATTGAGGACAATGTTAGGTTTAAGTTTGGGGATAGGGGATTGAATTTTTAATCCTTATTTCAAAATTCAAAAGGGTTCAAAATTTTTAATTTTGAATTTTTTGATTGAAAATGTGAGTCTAGTTGTTTTTGCTTGTTAATAGTTATAGAGTCAAGTTGGTCGTACTATGCTTTTGCTGAAAGTTCTTCCACGAATTTCGAGTCTTGGAGTTGTTGTGCACTAGCCATGTGAGTGTTAGATAGGTGAAGAGTAGACACTTCTGAGAAAACCTGATTAATCATTAGTGGAGACTTAACCTACGTGAGATTAGGGGTGTACTCGAGTCGAGCCGAGCCGAGTAGTAAGATGTTCAAGCTCGGTTCGTGTATTTGACTGCCGAGCTCGAGCTCGAGCTCGAGCTCGTTCGAGTAATTCTCGACTTGCTCGAGCTCGACTCGTATAAGTTTGAAAGAGCTCGAGCTCGGATCGTTTTAAGCTCGTTTATTACAGTACTTCAAATCAAAACAACGTCCGATCATTTGTCACATACAACAATAATTGTTAACGAACACAACCAAAAAAGTAAAGATGTTCACTTTAAAATTCTTAATATTTGTTTCGTCAATATAAATGATAACGATTTGTTCATTAAAAAAATATCATAATCAATTGTATGTTGCGAAAATGTCGTTAGTCCCTCTCTTTGCTAGTTGTCATTGCCAATGCCAAAATTATCCAAAAATACCTACACAAGAAACAACAATATTAGTATTCTGACATATACATGGAATAAAATGTTTTATGTCAAGTAGGATGAGCAATTGAACAATATAAAAAATTCAAAACCAAGTAGGAAAAGCAATTGAACCATTCATACCCGAAACGATCACTACTTTTTACTATCGGTAATAGGCAAATTCACCACAGTTATTGTCTTTTCCGTCTGCAATTATTTATAAAAGATATGTTAAACATTCATTGACGTATCTTGAACGCAAAATTAAAGTACTGTTTTTATTAATTAGACACTTACTTTGCTCTTCTTCTTGACGCCATAAAGATTACGCACCCAATCCCCACCACAAAGCAAAGTCTGCACAGTATCTGCAGCTAATGAAGCACGGTAAGTGCTAATTACCCTACTTCCAGCACTAAAAGTAGATTCGGAAGCCACAGTGCTGATAGGAATTGCCAAAACATCTGAAGCTATTCTTGACAATGTGCGATACTTCAATTGGTTTACCTTCCACCACTCCAAGGCACTGAAGGCGGATGGTTCCCCATTATAAACAAAACAACACTCTTCTAAATAAACTTCTAAATCAGATTTCTCTGGTTGGATAGTTTCAACACTCCTCATATAGTTGTTAAATTCATTCCAACTAGTGTTCCGGTCACTAGCGTCCGAAACGCTACTTATGTTGGCTATTGTTGAGCTAGTTCCTACACTTTGACTTGTATTTTCATCCTTATGCATCTCCACGTAATGTGAATAAAGCTCATTCAAAGCCCCACGAACGTTTGCAATTTGTTCGCTTACATTGTAAGGGTAAATTTTAGGGAAGCAAAATTCTATCATTCTCATCTTATACCTTGGGTCCAGAACACTAGCTATGGCCATCAATAAATTACATTCACCCCAATACTTGTCAAATTTAAGCTTCATCTTCGCGACCATGTCCCGAATGAACACATTCTCGTCATTTGTATTTCTGTCCAACACCATTTTTACCCTGTAAACTTCACCAAGAAACAAATTAGAAGTAGGATAATCACTTCCTGAAATGATATTAGTAATTGTGCTAAATGGTTCCAAAATTTCGCAAACTTTCTGCACCCTATCCCACTCTTCCGGTGTTGGGCAACAATCATACGATGTCTCCGCTTCTGCATATAGTGGAAATGCTTCCCTGAATTTTAATGCACATGCCAGCATATCATAAGTAGAATTCCAGCGAGTTTTACAATCAAGAATAAGTTTCCTCGATGGTAAAGGACATTGTTGCACAATTTCTGCAAAACTCTGTAATCTTGCTTCACTTTGGTTAATAAATACAATAGTGTCACGAACCTTCTCAATAATTTTTTGAATTTGAGAAATTCCATCTTGAACCATAAGATTCAAGATATGCGCACAACAGCGCACATGGAACAATTTTCCACGGCAAGGTAACTTTTGGATCTTCGAGAATGTTTCTGCCAAGTTCTTGATTGCTACATCATTGGCCGAAGCGTTATCAACAGATATGGAGTATAGTTTGTTCTCAATACCCCATTCTTTTAAACACTTGAATATGGCAGCAGCAATGTGTACGCCACGTCGTGGAGGAGGAATGTGCACAAAGTTAAGAACCCTTTTCTGTAACTTCCACTCGGAATCAATGAAGTGTCCGGTGATAACCATATATTCAATCTTCTGATTTTTTGACTTCCACAAGTCTGTTGTTAAACTAATTCGACCAACCTTGCTTAACATATTTCTCAACTTCTTCTTCTCCAACTCATATGTTGCAACACAATCGTTTTTTATCTGGTTTCGACTAATTTTCTCCCATTGAGGATTACCACATCTCATTAATATATTGAAGCCCTCTTCTTGAAAGACTGAAAAAGGATGCTCGTGCATTAGTATCCAATTAGCAGCTGCCTTTCTCATTTTCGAATGATCATATTTCCCGTCTGTTAGAGCACTCACCAAAGATGCATCCACGCCGTTTGTGTTGGGTTTTACACCCTTCTACTAGTGTTTATAGCGGAATTAAGACATCTAATGTCTACACTAGTATTCCCAGGATCACATGCATAAACCTATGATAATCATTAATTAAAACTAGAAAGATAAATACCTTATTCGCTAGTTTTCCCTCGAACCTTTCCAATTGCTTATGAGAAGACCAAGAGCTTCAAGTGTAGCTCCTCTACTTGGGACACGAGCAAACAATTCGATCTCCCACCTTGTTGTATAGCTAGCACACCAATGGTGGTTGGAAAGAAGAACTCCTTTCTTCTTGACTAGATAGATAGTTAATGGGAATTAGCTCACTTTCTCCTCTCTACTTGATGTGGTAGAGTAAGAAAGCTTAGAGAGAAATTCCACACCTTATTCTCTGCCCTAAGAGTGTTTATATAGAACCCTAATAAGAATCCACCTCCTTTTAGGTTTCCTAAAACACCCTTTAGAATAAGATTTAGGGAAATAGTCGAAAATAGCAACTATTGATATTTTCTCAATTCCCTAAGTAGGAGGTGCCCAAACACCACGAAAATTGGCAGATATAATGTTTATTATATCAGCAACTAACCCTCCAAAATTCAGCCCAATCCGAGTCCTAGAAGTACCCGAACCGGTCTAGGCCCAAAAACCCTGTTTTTGGCCTTTTTGTACTATCTTTGCCTAATTCCTTTTTAGGCCTATGAGATATGTTTATGGGACACTCCCATGATTATATCTCACTCCCACTAGTCATATCCTAGATCAATTTGTCACTCTTATGTGTAACCCGTTGTAGGATCCGATCGAAGTTAGTCGCGAATCACTTCGTAATTCGACGATCGTAGTTGGTCTCTAGCTACAACTCTACGATCCCTAAATCAATCGGACTTGATGATCTTCCACATCAATTGTCCTATCCGACAAATTGTTCGCATTGTCACCTTGGTCGAAGGACATCTCCTTCAACTCCTTCAGACTCCCACTTGGACTTAGAACAAGTACAATGCTCGATTCCCATGTCACTTAGTATCCCATCTGATACGTCACGTCATTCAGACTTTCTTGATCTCGAGTACAACTGTCAAAACAAATGATTAACTTTTAATCCATTTGAGCACGGCCATGCATTTTCAGTTGTTGCTCGTCAAGTGGCCCGAGGACACTGTACCCTAACATGGTTAGGAGGACATAATCCATTCTTGCGCTCCCACTCAACTTCATGTCTATCCTGTCCTTCCCAGTATCCGCCTTTATAACCTCCTTTTACGGCGCGGCGTTTAACGGAACCAAAGTTAGACATTCCTTACATAAGATGAGCTGAGCACTCATTTTTTGAGGAATCTCTTCAATCTTGTCTTTGTGAGAAGTTTGACGATTTCATCATTCTTTGGATGAACTTCTCACGTTGAGGGTTATTCCAGCGTATAATCCCTATTATGCACTTACGTAGTCGAATCGAATACACTATTCCTGTAGCCCATGAAACTGCGCTATCCCATCGACTCCCGTACTAGTCTTCGTGAGTCATTGTTGTCCATGCAATGACCTGGACTAGGGAATTGATAATGAATCACTCCAAGTTCACTTAGTAGGGTTTCATTCATCAGATCACGTACCTGACAAGCCTACTCAGAGCGTTTTCTTTATCGTGTGGACTATCTCTTAAAATACCAAACCAAATTTTAAGGACAAAATAAAATTTCTTTTATTTTATTTATCGAATGTAAGTAATCAGGCACATAAACTTTATTATGAATCCAAATTACATTTGTTGCCATTCCCCAATGCGCTTTATACCAATGTCCCTCATGTGTGAATCATGTTTGGGCTGAGGTAACGGTTTGGTTAACGGATCTGCAACGTTATCATCCGTATGAACCTTGCAAATTACCACATCTTTTCTCTCTATGATTTCCCTAATCAAGTGGTACTTCCTTTGGATATGTTTGGATTTTTGGTGCGCTCTTGGTTCCTTGGCTTGGGCTATTGCTCCGTTGTTGTCACAATAGAGAGTCACGCCCTCTTCCATGCCAGGTACGACACCAAGTTCTATCATGAACTTCTTGATCCAAACTCCTTCCTTTGCAGCTTCCGAGGCCGCTAGGTATTCTGCTTCAGTGGTAGAGTCAGCAACTGTGCTCTGCTTGGAACTTTTCCAACATACCGCTCCTCCATTCAGACAGTAGACGAACCCAGATTGTGATTTGAAGTCGTCTCTATCCGTTTGAAAGCTTGCATCCACATGGCCTACAACTTTTAGTGTATCTTCCCCGCCATATACCAGGAAATGATCCTTAGTCCTTTTCAGGTACTTTAGGATATTCTTGGCGGCGTGCCAGTGCGCTTGGCCTGGATTTGATTGGTAACGGCTACACATGCTCAAAGCATATGAGACGTCTGGGCGAGTGCAGATCATGGCGTACATGATTGATCCTATTGCCGAAGCATAGGGTACTTTCATCATGTGTGCTAGCTCATCAGGACTCTTAGGACACTGATCTTTGCTAAGCACCATACCATGTGACATGGGAAGGAATCCTCTTTTGGAGTTTGTCATCTCTAACCGTTGAAGAATCTTATCTATATAAGTTTCTTGACTAAGTCCGATCATCCTTCTTGATCTATCTCTATAGATCTTGATTCCCAATATGTATTCTGCTTCCCCTAAGTCCTTCATAGAGAAGCATTTCCGAAGCCAGTCTTTAACTGATTCCAACATCGGAATATTGTTTCCTATGATTAATATGTCATCGACATAAAGGACTAAGAAAACTAGGTCGCTCCCACTAACCTTCTTGTAAACACAAGATTCTTCTGCATTCTTGAGAAATCCAAATTCTTTGATTTTCTCGTCGAATCGAAGATTCCAACTCCGGCTTGCTTGCTTGAGTCCATAAATGGATTTCTTAAGCTTGCAAACTTTTCCAGCATTTTTGGAATCTACAAAACCTTCGGGTTGTGTCATGTACACATCCTCTTCCAAGTGTCCGTTCAGGAAGGCGGTTTTGACATCCATTTGCCAAATCTCATAATCATAATGAGCTGCAATTGCTAGAATGATCCGAATGGATTTAAGCATTGCGACAGGTGAAAAGGTTTCATCATAGTCTATGCCATGAATCTGTTTGTATCCTTTTGCCACGAGTCTAGCTTTGAAAACGCTAACGTTTCCATCCTTGTCAGTTTTTACTTTGAAAACCCATTTGCATCCGATTGGTTTTGCTCCATCGGGCAAATCGATCAAGTTCCATACTTGATTTTCTGACAGGGAATCCATTTCCGATCTCATGGCTTTTAGCCATTTTTCGGAGTCGGGGCTCGTCATAGCTTGGTTGTAGGTACTCGACTCATTATCTTCTAACAGTAGGATATCTGTTTTCTGAGATAATTCCTGGAGCCTTTGAGATCTACGAGGGGCCTGAGCAACTTTTGGAGTGTTCTCAACTAGTTGAGATGTCTCCTGCGAATTTGATTCGACTTGAGCGGGAGGTACTCTCGACCTCATTTTCCTCTTCCATACTTTGTGTATAGATAGGAGCCGCTAAACCTCTTGATATTTCTATATCTGTGTTTATTTGTTGCTCATATCGAATTTCATCGATATCTACATTTCTCCCACTTGTTTGTTTGGAAAGGAATTCCTTTCCAAGGAAGACACCATCTCGAGCAACAAACACTTTGTTCTCAGATTCGTGGTAGAAGTAGTAACCCCTTGTCTCTTTTGGATAGCCCACAAAGAGACATTTGTCTGATTTAGGTGCGAGTTTGTCTCCTTGTAAGCGTTTTACATAAACTTCGCATCCCCAGACTTTGAGAAAAGACAGCTTTGGAATCTTTCCAAACCATAACTCATATGGCGTCTTTTCTACAGCTTTTGACGGAGCTCGGTTAAGTGTGAAAGCAGCCGTTTCTAGAGCATACCCCCAGAACGTGTTTGGAAGATTTGCTAAGCTCATCATAGATCGAACCATGTCTAACAAGGTGCGATTTCTCCTTTCAGAAACACCATTCATCTGGGGTGTTCCTGGCGGAGTGAGTTGAGATACTATACCACAACTCCTAAGATGATTGTCAAATTCTTGACTCAAATATTCACCACCTCGATCGGATCGAATGGCTTTTATTTTCTTGCCAAGTTGATTCTCTACTTCGTTCTGAAATTGTTTGAACATGTCAAACGATTCGGACTTATGCCTCATCAAGTATATGTAACCATAACGAGTGAAGTCATCCGTGAACGTGATGAAGTAGCCATAGTTACCTCTCGCCGGAGTACTCATTGGTCCGCATACATCCGTATGTATGAGTTCCAAGGGTTCTTTGGCTCGGTCTCCTTTTCCTTTAAAAGAAGACCTCGTCATTTTACCCATTAAACATGATTCGCATGTGTCATATGATTCTAAATTATACGAACCTAGAAGTCCATGTTCATGGAGCTTCTTCATGCGTGTCATGTTAATGTGACCCAAACGACAATGCCAAAGGTAACTTGGATTTGAATCATCTAACCGTAGCCTATTGGTTTCTATGTTGAAGACTTCGTTCTCAATATTCGTAATATAGAGACCGTTGTATAGCTTAGCACTGGTATAAAACATTTCACCTTTGTATAAAGAACAACGCTGGTTTTTTATTAATAGGTGATATCCCTCTTTGTCTAATTCTGAGACTGAGATAATGTTTCTAGAAATAGAGGGTACATAATAGCAATTATGAAGTTCTAAAACTAGACCAGTTTCCAAAGGTAGACTGAAAGTTCCTACAGCTTTCGCAGCAACCGTTGCTCTATTTGCTACTCGTAGGACAAGCTCCCTTCCAGATAAATACTTGATTCCCTTAAGGCCCTGCACATCATAAATGATATGAGCACCACATCCGGTATCGAATACCCAGGATTGAGAATCAAATGTATTTGCTAAGTTAACTTCGATAACATAGATACCTTGGTCGGAATCGTGAGTTCCTTCCTTTTTCCTTTTGTTCTTCTGAATCAGTTGAAGTTCTTTCTTTGATTCAGACATTCCAATGCCTCTCCGGATTGCCTTAATAAGTTCCGTACTTCCTCAACCGTGATTTGTTTCGGGACATGTCCCTTAATCGACGGATGATTGTGTGCGCATCCATTTTCCTGAATCTCTTTTGAAGATTAGGCTCCATGGTTGCCAACATAAGGCAAATTACTGAAATTGATTTCATCCGGATACTTTTGGCCTGCTTTTGTTCCTCAATCTTTGAGTTCGCAGTTATTCTTGGAATAGGGGTATCCAGTACGCTTTCTTTGTTTGTAGATTTGAGAACACTTCTCAATCTCTTTTCCCAATCAAGGAAGTTATCCATGTTCAATTTGTCCTCATCAAGGATTGAACATAGGTTGAAAAGATTGATTTTTGCCATAGTAAAACTACATGAAACAGAAAAAAGGATTTTGCTAAGTATTACATTCGATAATTTTTGCAAAAAGTCCTAAGTTTTTGCCACATTATTCAAGATAAAACGTGTCCCTAGATGAATAATGCGATTCCGAGATCCCATCTCTCAAGGATTAAGCGGACTAGGGCCCTGCCCTTAATTCCCATTGATTTAGGTGAGTGAATACTTTCACTGATCATACCATATGATTCTCGGTTGATGGATTACATGTTTAGTGTAAAATCCATCCTTTTGCCTCGAGTATCCAAGACTCTCTTGCTGATCTCGTTGAGTAGAACCATTTAGACATGTAGGCCTCTTCTATAGGCCTACCCGCAATGTCCCAAGGTAGAGGAGGTACTCTGCGAAGGCCGACCCACCTTCCTCGAACAAGGGCGCAAGGAGTGTCTTAATTTGGATAGGCATTGTACTCAAAATTACTTTTAGGGACTTTTACGCTAGTCTGGCGTTCGTTTTAGTGAACTAATTAGCCTAACTAACATCCACGACATAAAGCGTAAATAAGTAAGTAAATGCGCGCGAGAAAGTAAATCAAGCACATATGGATCCTAGTATGGCCCCTAACCTAGAAGATCTAATCTCCTTTGTTTTGCTTCTTGTTTCGCCTTTTTAGTTCGTCTAGATCTCCGTCTTTGAACCTCCATTGATTTCTCCCACTCGCCTTTGAATTTCTTCCTTGAGTTTCATCAATGGACTCATAAACCCTAAACTCTAATTACAAGACTCAAACGATTCGCAGATCGTGTAAACTTGAAATTAAAATTATTACAAAACATGCACCCATCCGTGCTCAAAACAAGAATAAGAAATAAATTCTATGGCCATACTAGTTTCCGCATTCACATCACATGCAATCATATAATATATTTCAAGGCTATCAATTATATATGCATGTATATCCAGGAGATACTTTTGTCGACATCCGTATGTCATGTACGCACCTTAAGTCTACATCAAAAGATTAGACTAATGGTGTGTCTTGGTTTGATTTTAAAATTTGATTTTAAAGAGAAATTCCGTTTGGGCCTTGAATGGCCCGGGTTAATTTCGGAAATATTTGGATTGAAATTTTGGGAGAAAATTTGGATAAAACTCCCACTCGAATAGTGGTCCCTTTTCGTGGTCCGAAAAGCCTTGAAAAGACCCGGGACAAGTCCTAGACAAGTCTCGGCCCAAGCCCACAAAAGGGCTTGGACAAGGTCCGGATATGGCACGGCCCATAGGGTCGGCATGTCCGAGCCGAGGCCAATAGGCCTGATCTCGTCCTGGCCGGAGCCAGGACGCTAGTCCAAGCACCAGACGCGTCCTAGACGCATCTGGTGCTGGACCGGACCAGCACTAGGTGTCTCGGACTTAGTCCGAGACACCCAGGACCCCAGACGCGTCTCCAAGACGCGTCTGGTAGTAGCTATTGGACGCGGCCTCAGACGCATCCAACAGTAATCTGGGACGCGTCTACCAGACGCGTCCTCCAGGCTACTGGTCCGGCCAGGAAGCTTCCTGGCCGGACCTATTGAGTTTCTAAAAAACTCAATAGTTTCCTTTTTTTTTTGTGTGTTGCAATTTTAAATTGCTTTTTCCAAAATTTGAAACACTTCTAAAATATTTCAAATTCTTTTTAGAACTATTCTAAATTTCCAAATTTTGTTTTTCACAAGTTTCCAAAAAACTTAAAACAACTCTTTTAATCAAACCAATTTGGATCAAAATTTTAGGTTTTGAAATTCTTTTCAAGAACAAATTTTGAAATCTTTTGACAAATACTTGAATCTTATTCAAAATAAATCAAAAATTTTGTGTTTTAAACACTTTTAAACACAATAATCTATCTAGAAAAGCATGGAATTGGTCCAAAACTTAGATAAGATAGGCTAATTGCAAGAGGCTCTGATACCACTGTTGGGTTTTACACCCTTCTACTAGTGTTTATAGCGGAATTAAGACATCTAATGTCTGCACTAGTATTCCCAGGATCACATGCATAAACCTATGATAATCATTAATTAAAACTAGAAAGATAAATACCTTATTCGCTAGTTTTCCCTCGAACCTTTCCAATTGCTTATGAGAAGACCAAGAGCTTCAAGTGTAGCTCCTCTACTTGGGACACGAGCAAACAATTTGATCTCCCACCTTGTTGTATAGCTAGCACACCAATGGTGGTTGGAAAGAAGAACTCCTTTCTTCTTGACTAGATAGATAGTTAATGGGAATTAGCTCACTTTCTCCTCTCTACTTGATGTGGTAGAGTAAGAAAGCTTAGAGAGAAATTCCACACCTTATTCTCTGCCCTAAGAGTGTTTATATAGAACCCTAATAAGAATCCACCTCCTTTTAGGTTTCCTAAAACACCCTTTAGAATAAGATTTAGGGAAATAGTCGAAAATAGCAACTATTGATATTTTCTCAATTCCCTAAGGATGAGGTGCCCAAACACCACGAAAATTGGCAGATATAATGTTTATTATATCAGAAACTAACCCTCCAAAATTCAGCCCAATCCGAGTCCTAGAAGTACCCGAACCGGTCTAGGCCCAAAAACCCTATTTTTGGCCTTTTTGTACTATCTTTGCCTAATTCCTTTTTAGGCCTATGAGATATGTTTATGGGACACTCCCATGATTATATCTCACTCCCACTAGTCATATCCTAGATCAATTTGTCACTCTTATGTGTAACCCGTTGTAGGATCCGATCGAAGTTAGCCGCGAATCACTTCGTAATTCGACGATCGTAGTTGGTCTCTAGCTACAACTCTACGATCCCTAAATCAATCGGACTTGATGATCTTCCACATCAACTGTCCTATCCGACAAATTGTTCGCATTGTCACCTTAGTCGAAGGACATCTCCTTCAACTCCTTCAGTTTGATGTTTCAGTTGGAAAGTTCAGCAATTGCTGCTTTTGAAGAATTTGCATCCGTCTTGGGCAAGTTCTTAAATGCCTTTGCATAGTAGTAGTGCACCCCGACTTAGTAGTCGCTATAAGAATTTGACAATGGTTACATTTCAGCTTTTTTATTCCTGATTTTTCAATCTCTGTGAACTCAGTCCACACAGATGATGTCTTCTTTCTCTTCTTTTTTTGAAATATATCTTCTTTTTCATTCGCTCCAATATTTCCCTCGGTTCCAACATTGGACACATTGATGGTTTCCTCTGTTGGTTGTGTTGCATTACCAGCCATAGCGCTAACTCCTGAGTCACCCTCAAGGATTCCATGATTTCCGTTACAAGTCTCATCAACCATGGCATCACTTGAAGAAGCTTGAACTGAATTCACTACCTGATGTTAACATAAATACTTATTATATTACTCACCATCCATTATGTATGTGTGAAACTTATAAACTGAATACTAAATTACTAAGGACTAACAAATATATTTCATCAAAAAAAAGGACTAACAAATATATAATTAGAATAATACTATAGATACTAATCATAGTTAGAAATTACCCCCTTAAAGTAACAGAGACATTACAAATTCAAGATTATTTAGCTTATAAACGAAATTAATATGCACGATTACTAAGTATTAGGCAGAAAAATATATTCACATATCTTGCTAAAGTGGTAGATTTAACATCTAACATTCAAAAATTCACTTAGACATTTAAACAAACACTTAGATGTCATCAGACTTTCTTCCACTCAATTACTTATTAACCAAAATAAAAATGAAAGAAGATTAAAAGAATATTTGTTTCTGAAAGAAGACTTACCTTTTTTAGGAATTCTTTGATTTTGCACCTTGCAAATAAGGAGAATAACACTGACTTTTCTTCGATGGAGCAAATTCAATTACTTATAATAAAAATAAAATGAATGAGGATTAAAAGATTATCTCTTTCTTAAAGAAGACTTAGCTTTTTTAGGATTCACTTACTTTTCCTTGATGTTGCAGCTTGCACAAAAGGAGAATAACACAGACTTTTCTTCGATGGAGCAAATGAAGAAGATGAACAAGTTACTTTGAACCCCCTTCATTTTAATCTCTGGATGCTTCAGTAATTGTATAGACACAATTAATTGTTGATGATGGTCTGTATTCCATGTACAACTGTACAAGTTTCAATACATATCATAATTATGTACTAGACGAGCTGTTCACGAGTAGCTCGTGATACACTAAAGAATGATCAAGCTCAGCTCGTTTATATAAACGAGCATGATTTTGGGCTCGAATTAAGCTCGGGCTCGTTAATTTTCGAGTCGAGCACGAGTAATTGTCGAGCCAAGCTCGAGCAGCTCGTTATAGGCTCGGTTCGAGTACACCCCTATGTGAGATTCTGAGCCTTTCTTGTTGTTTTGAGTGATCTCTTCTGAGCTAATTCCGAGTAGAGTGAAGAGCTACTCAGCCTCACAATATTCATTAGAACTCATTTGATCTCCTGAGTTCAAATTTTACAACCACTAGGGATGTCATCAGGAAGTAAACCCTTCTCTTGTAGTCTGCGAAACTTGAAAGCAATGTCAACTAGAGGAAAATAGATCTCATCCATCATTTAGAACCCTGAGAATAAGACATGAAGCAAAGAGGAGAAAATTATACCCAAGGAAATTGTTGAGAAAGTAAGATGTGTATTTTGAGTTGTATACCCAAAAAAAAAAAAAAAAAAAAAAGAAATAGAAAAAGAAAAAGAAAAAAAAGTGTTTGTGTAGTTTTGTTTAAGTGTTTATCCCTTGAAGTAGTTCTTGAAGATTTGAAGACGTCGAGTTCTCAGGAGCTCTAGTCACATCATCATTATAGTCTATTGACCTCTAGGAAGCATTGTTAGATAGTTAATCAGGTGAGAAGAGTTGGTTAGCTTCCCCATTCCGTATTAGTGGTTGTTTCCTTTCTATGAGATTAGTCGTTTACCAGAAATTTAGTCCGTCTTTTGTAATGTGTTGAGTTTTCATTCATATTCATACTCACACATTGAGTGAACCATTTCTGAGTGATTTGAATTTTTGAGCGTATGACCGTGAGGCAATAGTCGAGGCGAAATGTATTGAGAAAGTAATCAAGGTCTTGTCTTTTCGGAACCGAGATGATACTCATATTGGCTGGTCACGTGCACTTCGGGTCTAGATTACTAGTGAAGGGGTTTTTAGCTTTTATATGGTTTGATCTGCTTAGATTTCATTTCTATTAACTTTCAAAAATCTACCGGATAAACCTTTTTAGTCCACATCATATTTAAACCCTTCTGCATTTTTTAAATTCTTGAATTTTGTGGGTATATTCACTGGAAACCCTCACGAGACAAAACTCGTCCTCTAGGGCAACCTAGAGATTTAACGGCTTGTTGCACGTGCTAAGTGCAATCGTGATTCCCTACGGAAGTGGTGAACTGGGTTTAGTTGTATTTTTCTGTTTTGCTCGAGGACTAGCAAAATCTAAGTTTGGGGATGTTTGATGAGCCATGAAAATGTCTCATCTGAATCTCTTAACTTGGGCTAGTTAGTCTAATTCGAGCCGTTACTCTGATGATTTGTTTGATTTTCTTTCTCAGGTCTCATTTACGGATTTCGATGCGAAAACATCGTGATAAAGACATACTTGAGGGGAATTTTGGTCATTTTAATGACGAGGGTATTCTGGTCAATATTTGTGCTCATGTGAAAGTAGAGTCCAAGACGAGTCCAACGGCGAAGACGGAAGTCAAATCGGAGTCCGGATGGAAGAATTAGACAAAGTCAAAGTTTGGTTCAAAACTAGTTGACCAAATCAGTTAACACGAATTTCCCAAGGACGCGTGGCACAAACAGAATGGTGAGATGAGGGTTTTCGGTATTCAGGTGGGATGCACGGGTTACTCTTTCGGGATCCATCAGAGCAGAAGATACCGTGTACCCGAGCGCACGATATTCTCAGGCTTATCTCGGTTACACATCCATATCCGATGGCTGTAACGGTTTCCGAACACATGGCTTTGTCTAGAGAGGCATGTTGCACAGTTCTTAACTAACCGCGATGCGCCGGATCAAATCCTTTGACAGCTCATACACAACTCATTGGGCGACATTTTTTGGAGACTTTTCCTCCCTCACTTTCTCTCTCGTCTCTAGCTATCTAACTGCAGGTAATATGAATTATATTATTTTTATAGTAAGGAAAGAATCAAACCAACAAAGAAGGAAAGTAGAGAGATAAAGCCCGAGAGAGAACTTATGGAAAGAATCAGAAATGGAAGGAATCAGAAAGGAAAGAAGAAAGAAGAAAAGGAAAGAAGCAAGAAGAGAGGGAATGGAATGTTTTTAGAGAGAGGGAGATTTCGGATTTGAGAGCATTCTCTCCGGCTATATAGAAAGACAGCTCGGTTTTTGCAAGATATCATCTCTCGGCTGGGGACATAAAAAAAAACAGTACACCATTATCATAAAAGAAAAGCTCAGCTTCTCCATCACTCTTTATCTCTCACGGCCAAGAAGAAAAGAAAAACAAGAGTTTAGACAGAGAGAAAGAGGAGAATCACTCGGGTTTGAGAAAGAGAAAGAAACCGAGACAGAGACTATTTCATCATCATCACCTTTTCTTTTCTGATTTTTCTTTTATGTAGTCTTTGTTCTTAGTGAGAGAGAGAGAGAGAGATTACAGAGGAAGAGAGAAAGTTAGAGAGAGAGACAGAGAGATATTGTAGAGAGAGAGAGAGACAGAAATATTCGGCTGAAAATGAAATAGAAATCGATTTTAATTCTGTCATACTGTTTGTGTATCTCTTTTGGTGAGAGAGAGAGATTAACAGAGAGTTAAAGAGATTAAGAGAAAAGAAACAGAAAGCTTAGAGAGAGAAAGAGAATTGGAGAAGGTGAGAAAACAGGTGAGAAAACAGGGAAAATATTTCCGGGAAGACGAGAAAATCGTTTTCCCAGAGGGTGCGTTTGGCAGAACAGTGGAAAATCAGAAGGAAATCACTTCCCTAAGGCTCTGTTTGGCTGGAAAATCAGTAAGAAATTCAACTTTTTCTATTTTTCTCCCATATTTTATATAGTTAACCTTTAAATCTTTCATCATGATTAACTAATCTTTTATCTAGGGTCTTAGATGAACTTCTTCATAAATAATTTTATCGATATGATTTGTTAATAATTTTTTCTTGTTTTTCATGATAAAATCTTCCGGATTTTTAGACCATTCATGGACCAAAAATCTGAGTTATATAAAGAATTTGCTAATTAAATCATAATGAATCATCGTTAGAATTATTAGAAGGACGGATTCGAAAACCCTAGGTTCCCTTTATCTGAATATCAACTTTAGTATTATTTAAATTTTAATTATTGTTTATCTTTTTATTATTTGAAAAAAAAAATATTATCAATCAAACCACTTTTTGAAGACCTAATAGTTTTAAGATTAGAATTGAAATTTGACTTAGTCTCTGAGGAACGAACCGGTCTTACCGGAATTTTACAACTTGACACCCGTGTACTTGCGGGTGTAGACCTATTTAGGAAACTTTTTAGGCCCATCAGCCAACTCGAACCATATGAGGATATCTCTTAGTCTAACCACTTGCTCTCTGCTTTCATCAAGGAAGAATAATGTATCATCTGCGAACTGTAGATGATTAATGCTCCGGCTTACCTCAGATACCTTAAAACCCTTGATCCAACTCATAGCCTCGGCCTTTTGAAGACAATGGCTCATAACTTCACCAACTAATAGAAAAAGCAAGGGGGATAAGGGGTCCCCTTGTCTAATCCCCCTTGAACTCTGAAAAACCTCAGAAGGTTTACCATTAATGATAACTGAGAAGGTTGCTGATGAAATACACGAATATACCCAAGATCTCCACTTATACCCGAATCCATACGATTCATTACCTTATACAGAAAATCCCAACTAATCCGGTCATAAGCCTTTTCCAAATCCGCTTTTATGATAATACCCTTCTTCTTCTCTTTTCGCCTAGAGTCAATCAGTTCATTCGCTATCAATACTTAGTCTAGGATTTGCCTACCTCCCACAAACGCACCCTGGAACGGCGGTATGAGCTTATGGATGACCTTAGCCAATCTCGAAGAGAGCACTTTGGATATAGTTTTATACATGCCTCCGACCAAGCTAATTGGTCTGAAATCCGAAAAAGATGAACTGCTTTTCTTCTTTTGAATTAGTACAATGAAAGTTTGGTTGAGTGTCCAATGCAATGTAGCGGTTCGAGAAAATTCCTCAACCACTTCCATTATATCCTTTCCAATGATATCCCAACATTTACTGAAAAAAGCTATAGGCAATCCATCTGGTCCCGGGGCCTTGTCTTTGGCCAGATCCGCAATAGCCCCCTTAACTTCCTCCTCCGATATATCTTCCTCCATCGAGTCAGCTTCCCCCAGAGATAGATGGTTAAGTCCATAGCTGCCACCCCCGGTCTCCATAGTCTCAGCTCACAATATAGATGGCTGAAATGCTTCATTGCTTCTTTCAAAATAGCCTCTTCATCTGTAATGTTATGGTCACCTTGGATGATAATAGAAATCCGGTTTTGTCGAACTCTACACTTGAGAATTTTGTGAAAATAAGCCGAATTTTTGTCTCCAGCCTTTAACCAATTTACCCGAGATTTTTGACGCAGACTGACTTCCTCCATAGCCAACATTCTCTCTGTTTTTGCTTTTACTGTCTTCCTAAGATTGAAGTCTAACTGAGATAGAGGGTTTACCTCCTCCAGCTTATCCAACCTATTGATTTCCTCCCTTGCCTCACGATATTCTTTGTTGAAAGAATTAAACTTCTCCCTTGACCAAGGCTTTAATTTTGCCTTAAGGTATTTAATTTTCTTACCAAAAGAGTGCCCCGGCGAAATACCACCAGGCGCTTCTCCCCACCATTCAGCCACAATAGTAGAGAAGTCCTTATCCTCCATCCACCTCTCCTCCAACCTAAACGGGGGGGATTGGGTGAGACAAAGTTCGTGCGAAGCAGCACAGGAGCATGATCTGAAATGGGCGTTGGAAGAATAATCTGTTCGATTTTGTCAAACTTTTCCTCCCACATACTGTTAATAATAAACCGATCCAAGACGTTAAGGATGGGGATAGCCTGATTGTTCGACCAAGAGAACTCCATGCCTTGTTTAGGCAAGTCCATCATCCTGTTACGGTCATCCACTCACCAAAGGCCCTCATACTCGACGTAACCTTACTTTCGTTTCTCTTCTCATGGAGAAAACGAATAACGTTGAAATCCCCTCCTATACACCAAGGATGCTGCCATTTGCTAGCAACAACATCCAATTCTATCCACAAATCTTTCCTGTCTTCTTTCTTACATGGGCCGTAAACACCCGTGAAAAGCCACACAAAATTATCGGAAATATTCTTGAACACAATGGACAAACAGTAAGAAGATTTAAAAACATCAAAAGCTTCCATCACATTAACATCCCAAGTACACAAAATACCCCCTGCTCTACCAGCAGAGGGGATGGACACCCAATCAAACAAAACATTACCCCAAAGAACCCTAATAGTAGAGTCCGACAACGAGACAGACTTAGTTTCCTGAATACACAGAAGAGACACCTTGTTATCCTTCACTACCTTATTTACAGCCAACTTTTTAGCAGGACTCCCCAAACCACGAACATTCCAAGAGATGATATTCAACGACATAAGAACTTAGTCTCCCCCAAGCTAGGTGTAGATCTAGCCCTCTTGATAGAAAATCTTGGTTCATTGAGACCCCAATCCAACTTCTTGAGCTCCCTATTGAACCTCTCAACTCGTTTCTTCCTGATTGATGCTTCTTCAACCGAGTCATCCTGGATTATAATGGCCAACTCCATATTACCTTCCTCAGTCATAGATTTGTTGGGAGTTTGACTATCACCATGAGCCTGAGAATTACCTGGAAAGATGGTATCTAAAGGAGTTTCTACCACCGTAGTCAATTGAAGATTGTCTCCACTCTTTTCTTTACTGTATGCCCCTATTCCTTCCATCTCCATAAGGTCAATAACTCTTTCAAAGCTCTCTGGTCCATCGAACCCCAGAGCTCTACCGGTTTCACACAGTTGAGCCAACCTCTCCTCCTCTAGGTTAATCTCTTTTGAGAAAAAAGGTTCAGAAGAGTTGGATTGATGCCCCAACTTAATATCCCCAATGTTTCCTTCTTTTGGGCCTGCCTTCGAAGTCTTGTGTTTGTTTGATCCTCTAGATACAGTCCTTTTATCTACCGGCACCTTGAAGGCCCAAATATTATGTGGCACAAACCTTTTCTTCTTGACCCGCTTGCATGTGGGTTTCCTGACCCGCTTCTGGCTCTCGTTCATGACCTGCGTCATAGCCTCCACCAACTCAGGTCTAATCACCAAACCTGACATCTCCGGCATGGATTGAAGTCTTTTCGTCACTTCCTCTGGTCTGATAGGGGTTACATCGCCCACCTTACCCTTGCCTTTCCTTGGGTCCCTCACCCCGATGTCATCCTCTACCTCTCCTACCTGTTGCATGGCTATGATGGGAGTAACTTCGGTATGGTCACTGTCCTTTGCATGCTGCGACCCGCCGCCTCCGGTTCCCGTTCCCTTCTCCTTCTCCGATATCACCATAACTTCCGGTGATGACTGAATGAGTTCACTTTGTCTCCTTTCAGCTATAACCTCCGTGGTTAACCATATCTGGTACGTCTCACCTCCTTTGGTTAACGTCTTCCTCTCTATTATAGTTCCATTAGGTTTAACATCCACGGAGACACAGGCATACCTCAAATTCCTTAACGTTGACGTATCATAACTGATCTCCACTATCTCACCTAACTCTTCTACCAAGCTAGCAAAAGTTTTATCATTCCAAAGGTAAAAAGGTATACCATACATCTTCACTTCCATAAGAAGTGGAGTAATGACAACCGAGTTACAGTGAGGACTCCATTGTCTAACATAAACCTTCTCCTCGGTAACATCTTCTTCCACATGTTTGAGGACTCTTAGGGCATCAAGATTCGCCTTCGACTTGACTAGCGCCGCTCCACATTTGTAGGGTATTACAGCCACCTCCTCAGACTTTACTATTCTTCGCACAGCAGACTCAACCAAATGCCAATACTCGTTCGAAGATTTGCGTTCAAGAATGATCGCCTTCGACCAGTCCATGTTATACATGCTAAAAGAATCCATTGAGATTGAAGGGGAAGAAAAGGAAGATGAAAAAGGATTACCTTTAGGGGAAGGAACAGGTGGAAACTGATGTTGAAAAGCCTCTTTGGTCTGCCTTAAATAGACGGATTTAGGGGCATTGGGCTTCTTTGCATGCATTGGTTGTTTCATCGGTGGGGGTTGTGCATTGGTTCTCCCATAACCAGCTTGTGTATTTTTTACCCACGGTTGCGTGGAAGATCGCCCAACCACTTCCCTAGGGATACTGTTGGGATTCGAAGTCTCTCCATATACCTTGATTTTGTCCTTTTCCCCTTGATCCCCCAAACCACTTAGAACGTGGAATCTGTTTGCATTTACTGCCTTTGGTTCAACCATCAATTCCTCTTGGTGCTTCTTTTGTAAGTAGAACGATGACGTCACCTCATCTATACCTTTAGCCAACTTATCCCATCCTTCACCTCCCTTCCCTCTAGGAATACAGATCGACCTTTTACTATTATTCCCTTCTCCAATTCTATGCGTCCAGATATACTCCCCTCTGCTATTTACCATTTTCTCCCATAGCCAGAGCTCTGAACCTTCACGACTAATTACCGTGTTTTGCTCAGGAGATCCGGCAGCCTTTTCTTTAAGCACGTTCCTCACAAAACTCCTCAGGCTTAAAATCGCATTGTGATTAAGATTTAGAGCCCACTCCCTGTAGAAACCTTGTTCTGATATTAAGAATCTACCGTTGATAAGTTTTGACAATAAAATACGCTTTTTCTCCATATTAATGAAGATGTCTCTCAAGGGTGCCATCTTTCGCCTTCCGGATAGACGGTACCCCCTATTGATACAGACAGTTTCCCGGCCTACACTAACCTAAAACGGTTAGTAGAAGATCAGTGTACTGAGATCTCTAGGGAAGAGGTGCTACCGGAAAAACAATCGATGAAAACAACCCTCCGAACCAATCCCCCACAACACCTAGGTTCCAACTATTCCCCTTGCTGTACCAATCCCTGCTAAAATCAAATTTTAGAAAGGGTTGTTACACAGGGGTTTCAGAGGAGGTGGGTTGCCGGAGACGTGACCGGAGCCAAACTGAGAAGAAAGAAAAGAAAAGAGAAAAACGTTTAAAGTTTGTGGGCCCACTTGTCATAGCTTCTCTCTCCTCATGAACAGGTGATTAGTAGTACTATTTTAGGGCTTATTCCTTTTAGTCTGTCCTATCCCTTGAATTTGCATAGAAAGGAATAGCTAAGTTTCTTTGTTTAATATCTTCAGGGAATAGCTCTGTAAAACTTGGAGCATCCCAAGCATTATAAGAACCTTGTTAGGGATTCGGTTTGATCAAAACTTGTTAGGGTTTTACGACCCTAGGAAGTTGAATTCAGATAGTTGAATCGTCAAACAGGGACTCTCAGCAACTTTGTGATTCCTAGTTATCAACCACATTATTGAGTCTATACATATACAGTCGTCAGCAACTTTTAAGTAACTATGTAGACCTTATTAGAGTATAGACAATGTCACATTGACATTCACTTCTTTAGGTGCTCGTATTATTTAGTTAGTTGGTTGATGGGGCCGTGGGGATAAGGTGGAGCAAAATACTAATACTCTCAGCTCCTATACTCCTGATCTTACTCGAACAGGACTGGGGAATCCCCTAAATATATATTGATACTCCACAGTCATAAAAACCCTTTTTAATGTTCTCAAAAAAATCATTCATATTACAAGAATTTCTCTTTATGATTAAATTTGAGAAAAGAAAAGAGAGTGGAATGGTTAAATAGCAAATTAATAGACTGCTAACTTCTAACTCCCTGATTTCTCCCACCATTCTGTACATGAATCGATATAAATATATACAATGGGTTCACTATATCTTGGTTCTTACTTCCACACCTTGATGGCACCATCTCTACTGCTTGATATCAGGAGCCTCTGGTTCAACTTCACAGAAGCTAGAGAGAGTATCGAATCTCGGTGGCAACCTGCAGAATCAGTCGCAGCAGCTGTGAGCAGCGCTTTCGCGGTCAACTTGGTTCCTGGAGGTGTTTTGTTCATCTCCTGTTATCCCAACAACAAAAAAGATCCATTCATTAGTCTGTATATAAATTACTTATTACTCAATTATAATCTATATTTGAAACTAATATTTTTGTTTGTAGTATATGAACTTCTGAAATATTTACGTCAATTTATTCCTTCTGGAGTTTAATTAATATATACTACGCATATATGAGCTAATTCATACTTAACCAACATGAATATGGAGAAACAGGATGTGCATATTGGTAATTCATAGTTAACCTCATGGACTTGAGTGTGAAAAAATATTGGTGTGTACGTTTACGATTAATAAGAGAACCACTTAAAAACTAAAAGCAGTAAGAGTAGAGCGAGCGAAGCACTTGAAACGCATGGCCAATTTCTTTTTAAATGCAAGCCGAATTTAGCACAATTTATTCACGTACCTGTACAACCTGCACCCCGAAACTAGACCTGGTCTCATAGAAGTCATCATGTCTTATCCCCTTTAATGATGGCCCACAAACAGTGTAACTACGATCCGGACTGCAAACACAGAGATAATCAGGAGCTGATTAAAATAGTGGATCTGCTAAGGCAAGATAAGAAGCTTATACTTTACATTATATAAATATATATATATATATATATATATATATCTAATTATATATATATATTAGATATAATTGTATGCATGTAAATTCAAATCAAAACCTGAGATGGTCCCAACGGCGTATCTTCAAATCCGTTCCTCCCGTTAACAAATCCCCTCCAGGTAAAGGAAGCAATGAGCGAATACCGGGAAGCCTTGGTGGTGCTTCGTGCAATTCACCAATTCTATACTTTGGATTCATGTTAATCCTCACATCTTGTCTAGAGTTGGGCTTTGTCGAAGGCCTCGCTAAGGCCCAAGGGGCGTCAGACATTTCAGCGTCACCATCATTGTTGGCAAGTCTTAATACCTGCATAATACATATGTACACTTTGAGTTACAATCTGAATAACAAAAATGGTGGTGTTACGATCCATGGACGTTATTGGTATAACAGAAGAATACACGACAACAGTTTCTTTTTCAAATGATGTGTTGTTGGGAAACTGTTATAACTTACAAGGAAAAAAGATGAGCAACAAATTAGTCTTTTCTTATTATATTTAATAGGAAATGACTATTTCACAGCTAATGATTATATCGAAACTGCAACAGGCGCGTGGTAAAAAAAAAAACATTGTTTTTCAAGTAACGGGAAAAGAGTGAAGGACAGTTGCCAAAAAATGGTTGTCACTTCCATTATAACGTTAATGTTCATGTTTTAAACAGTGCTTTGAATGGCTTAAGTTAGGTCAGAAAGTAAAGACAAAAAGAATCAGTGATTCAATTACCTGGTGGCAGCTTCCATTCTCGGCATTCCAGAGGGAAACTTCATTACAACCAGCTGCAACATAGACCAAGGGCCTAGCTGTGCTAGACATGGAAGCGTTAGGTGGAGGGATGAGTGGACACATGTTCTCTATGGGACAAACCCTAGAATTTTGCCATGAGTTAACAGGAACAAGGAACCTCAGATCCCAAAGTGTAAGGACACCCCTCGATGATCCTGACACAAACCAATTCCCACAAGAACCCATTACCAAAGAAGAAATATATCCCTCTTCAGGAGTTGCCTTTAACATCCACGCCGTTGAATTTGATCTCATATCCCAAAGATGAATCCGACAGCTCTTGGTGCTATACATAATAATCTTACTAGGACAACCATCAGTGGAGTAGTTCAACAAGCTGAGAATGGCACCTTCACCAACCTCCCTCTTTTTTACATCAGCAACACCTGAGTATTTCTCTACAACATTGCCCAGTCCTCTAGATATGTAATCAACAGAGAATGTGTGTATAGTACCATCAGATGCTCCAACTATAACTTGAGTCGAGTCCCGAAGCATTGTAGCACATAGTGCTTGGCTCCCATGTAAGGGGTAAGTGAGCCTCGACCTAAAAGAGATGTCCTTTTCTAGTTTTCGAGTATCCCATATCTTGACAGTAGAATCATCGGATGCACTCACAAAAAAACAATGATCGTTCGAAACGGTAATGTCATTAACAGCAGAACGATGTTCTTGGAGATGTGCCACAAGCACCCCACGAGGTCTCCAACCAGCGTCAGGGACTGATGATGCTCTGGAGGATGATAGTATCCCTGTCACATCAGATGAAGATGAGACATCTTCTATGGTTATAGATGAGCTTCCTTTTAGCGATCCAGACATACCTATGTCCTGCAACTTCTTCTCGGAATAATCAGTTTCATCATATCTCTCATCTGCATCATGCACAACAGTCTGAAACTGCTTAGCACCACCAGTTATGCTGAAAGATCCTGAGACAAGCTTAGGAGCAGGGAGTGAACCAGCCAAACCATACGATTTGTTAACGGGATCGATCCAGGGCATGGATGATGAAGCTAGTGCAAGGGGGTTTGTTTGTGGTGAAGAATCAGATACTGCAGTAGTAACTCCTGCGCGTCTGTCCGTGCTAAAGGAATATAAAGGTATGCTTTCAGATGACCCATCATAACTGTTTCCACCATTAATATGTGGAGAAATAATGCCAGAAAACTGCAACTTCTCTGAGTGTAGAGGATCTCGAATCTCAACTGGACTTAAACTGTTATGCACAAAGCTTCCCATTGCTCTCAACCTAGCTTCATCATCCTCAGTCTCATGTAGCTCAATTTGCTGAGCAAACCTACTTATAGCTTTTTGACCCTGTACATCAGTTTGCTTTCCACCCCAGCTCTTCACTGGATTTAGTTCCCCAGATTCCAATTGCTTTGATTGCATGGATGTATTATACCATATCTTTCTCTGTCGCTCCAACATGTCTGTACTTCTTGCATTTTCCAACACCTGGTAGAACACTTGCCTTGAGACAGGAGGCTTGAGACATGAAATGAGAGATTTCTCTGAAGCTAGAGATGCTGGTTGTCTTCGGAGAAGAGGACGTATAACTGGAGCTAGATAAACACAAGAATCAACTGGACCTAAATTCTCACTACTAGCCGTAATGAAAGTGACAGCAAACCTTCTTACCCAATGACTCGGATAGCATAGGAGTGGAAAAGCCCGTTCTATTATTTCAAGCAATACCCGTTTACACAGAAAATTGCTTTTGCATAGCATGGCCAAGCATTCTAATGCATTAACAATTACAGCCTCCGTTGGATCACTCAAAGCCTGTTCAATATAAGGTAAGAGATACTCTTCCACACTTCGTTGACCCACAAAAAAACATACAAACACAATTTGCCCAAAAAATATTGCCCTTAACTGCTCATCTTGATCATTTAGAAAAGCTGGTAGTATGGGTAACAGAAATTCATTACACTGCCTCTGACCAAAAAAGTAACATAGGTTTCCAATGTCCTGCAGAAATGCTCTTCTTATATTTGGAGTTTGTTTAGGACCCATCACCAGTTCATGAACAACATCTGCTATAGATCTCCTTAACTGTGTTAACTGTGCATCAACTGTTCCAACAGAAGGAGCTAAAGATATCTGGGGCGAAGTTAATTTATCAAGAACATCTGTATCGGTCGAGCCTTGTGACTGTATCAAAAATCTATAAGCCGTCAATGCAAGTTTTGATATGTTATTAGCATAACAAATCCGGACACTTTCTTCTGAATCATCTGGAAGCATAGAAAGCATTGGAATGATATACTCAGGAAAGATTTTGGCATCACTGGGAGGAAAATCTCGGACTAATGTCAGGATACCACACAAAGTTTCTAAGGCAGCACATCGCACTATAGCAATAGGATCAGAAAGCATTGAAATAACATAAGGGAGTACACGTTGCAATCGATCTTCATCATCAATGTATAAGGAACAAGATCTGAGTAGGATTATAGCTCCCCTCCTCAACTGTGGCAACTTGACACTTCGGATGCACGAGCACAGCAATGATGCGATAAGGACCATATCTTCACAATTGTTATTATGTTGTAGTTCTGGAAAGGAAGGCACTGTAAAAGTGTCTGAACAATTGTCGTACTTCAAGAATAATGCCTCCAAATCACTCTTAGTGATCTTTTTCAGAATAGGTAGTTCATCCTCCTTGAACTCCTTGGTGACAGCATTGAGAACCCCGCCTCGAGAATGTCTGCTAGAGTTCTCGACATGTGAGGAAATTGTGGATTTCCATGCCTCAGAGCTACTAAAAGCAGAACCAGACACATGTTCTATTACTGGTGTGTTACGGGAACTATGATTATTTAGTTCGACATCCTTAATGAGGGTTGTAACATCGCCAAGAAGTTGAGACGGATCATCAGATATTCCTTTCTGTAGCTCTTTACTCTCTATTGAAGAGCCAATTGGTGTACTCAAATTTGGTTTCACATCCTCTATCACTTGGATTGGTTCTTCTCTTATGGAGACAGTAGATTTGGATGCCACATTACCTATCTCCTCCATTGATTTATTGTTCGTGACTTGTGTATATATATCACTGAACGCACTCTGTATCACTGCAACCTACAAATATAATTACATTATATGTAGAAGTACAAACAGGTTCAGCATAAAGACCTACAAATTCATAATCTTAAGAAGTCAAATTTGTAAAACCACTTACCCTTGTATCAGAATTAAGAGGAATCAAGCAGGAAAAGAACTTATGAAGGAAAGGAGAGAAATAGCAAGGAAAGACAACGGATGCATAATTCTCTAAGTAGTTGTCAGCAGATAGTCTTGATTCTGGATCTAACTGAATCATATGAAGAATCATTTTCTTGATTCCAGAATCAGGGATCTGATTTACAACACAAAGCATCAGCAATATTAGGACCAAGCAGATGCATGTCAGCATCAACTTAAAGTGAAAAATAAATAATAGTAGAAAGAGGAAGCCGACTACTCAGCCCACCTTTTCAAGGGACGGAGCAGGATCATATTGCCCTCTCCGATAAGAAAGTAGTTGGGATAGCTCAAATAGTGGTAGTCCCTCAAGGAAAAGCTCCGCTATAACACATCTGAAAATGTTGCAAGGAGAAGTGTTGACAAATCCACATCAGATAATCAGACAATGTGTAAAGACAGATTTTGTGATACCTACCAAAACCGATACAAGAATCAATGTAAATGATTTAGTGGTAACATTTGCATACCCCACAGAGAATATGTCCATAGAAGGGATAAGAGGTGCATCTGGTGCAACCTGTCCTTCACCACCATGCTCATAAAATCTCTGAAATATAGTAAAGAGTTCAACTTCGTCATTTCATAATCAATGATACGTCGAAGTAAAGTACGTATATACACTTAAACCTTTAGTAATCTAAATAACTGATACTAAATTTCTTGTTTACAATAATGGTAACATGAATACTAGTACATGCACCAGTATACGACACTAATAGAGGTGTCGGATACAGTGAGTGCAAAAGCTGTGTACAAGGAGATGGTTGTACACGTGAATTTGTCTCACTCATTTGTTTTCACATTTTGTAAACTCATATTCCGAATAGTTCTTTAGGTTGATTTCTAACAAATTTTTTGTAGAGGTAGAGCTATCTCTCAGAAATACCGAAGTGAATATTAATGGCATGAATGCATGATAAGTTTGGCTTCCTTTTTCTGAGATAAATTTGATCTCCTATTTCAAGTTAAAGGAAGTTTCTTTTTCTAGTATTAATAAGAAAGTCAACAAAGCAACTTGACTATCTCAAAAAAGGACTTAACTTTCGTACACGATATTCAAGTATACCAATATCCACCACTACTAAAATCTAAAATAGGTTTATCCAGGTTACATCAATTTAGCATAGGAGAAGAGTTATAACCAGAGAACTTTAGAAATGGAAGGTTTATTCTGGTACGTACATGAATCAAATATCCTAAACTATCACAAACTTGGACCTTAGTTTTCAAAGAGAGAACTTTACCAACCTCTGGAGCAAGATAGCACCTCCTCCTTCCTCCAGTATCAAAGAAAAACGAGAAATCTGAAGGATCGTTGTGAGGTATATAAGTCGGCTTAAACGATGCAAAATCAGCGAGATAAAGCCAATTCCAAGATGTCACCAATACATTCTCGCATTTGATATCACCTATACACAACAATTACCATTTCCGCATTCAAAGGACATAAAACCCACAATCTTTCTATTTACACAAAAATAGTAAAAGAGAAACCCTACCATGACAAACACCATTTTCGTGGCTCTGTTTCACCGCGTAAAGCAACTGTACAACGACCAATAATATAAATAAACAAGACAAAGTTATTGTTGGTAAAACTTGATTATGATTCGTATAGTTATCCACATAAAAACCTATCAAATTTCAATTCAATCCACAAAATATTTAACCTGAAAAGCTAACCATTTCTTCTCAATCAGAGTGAGAAACGGCCGAGTGCTCAATCTATCATGAAGATTATTAAAGAAATACTGTCGCAATAGATAAGCAGCTTTATCCGTTTCAAGCCAATACTACAACACACAAAAAAAAAATCAATCTTTTAGGGATTGTTAAACAAACTATAAGTAACAAAAATTAGGGTTGTTCAAATTTGGGGGAAAAACTACTAAAATAGTTACTTACTTGGAAAGGCCAGACATGAGGGTATTCAAGAGACCTAAAAATCTCTCTGATTTGAAATAAACGACGTTCATATTCTTTAAGATCGATTGAATCACCACGTTTAAAGTAAACTTTAACAAGGATTAGACCTTCATCGTGTTTACATTGAATTGATTTCAAAAAACGACCTCGACCTAAAACTTCTTTAAGAACTAAATTATATGAAGAAGGAAGATCGTGAAGGTAATATTCAGATGCTGAAGCTTGGGTTGTTCTTGCAATTTTGTTACCCATTGATTTGGTATAGTAGTTATAATTAGGGTTTTGATTTTGGTATTGTGGATGTTCTTCTCATCCTAGTTTATCTCTCACTCATTCTTCTGTTTTATCTGTCTTCCCCATTTTTAAGCCAACCAAGCTTCATTTTAGTCTTTCTTCCTCTTCCCTCCTATTGTGATAAAATTAGGAGTCAGTCCAAAAAGACACCCCAAATGTGATATAAGGGCAACCCAAAAAAATAAATTGAAATTAATCCAAAAAGTCAGGTTGGGGATGAATTTGTCGCGTCTGAGATAATTAAAGTCAAAAACTGATAACTTACCCATCTTCTTTACTCTCAACCACACCGTCAAATATGATGTGTACAAAAGGAAGATGAGTAACGTCACTAACGTGATTTTTTGTCGTTCATATTGTGAGTGTATCCTGGTCGTCCGTTAGTATGCAATGGAAACACTTCAAACACTAATTTGACCATCACTGAGCTCTTCAAATAATACTCTTATTCCCATTGGAATGTTTGCTAAAAAAAAGGTGAAAACGTGAAGGATTCATTATTGTTAATTATTTCCAAGAAAGGTTACACAACCAAATTAATTTTATCTATGGAAGTTTGGTTTTTAGTTTGAGTTTTCATTCATTTGTTAAGAAAAAATTTCATCAAATTTTATGTTTTCAACTTTTCTTTTTGAATATAATGAGATGATTATTCATACTAATTTTTTTTTATGGTCTCACCTAAACTAGAAACACTAGTACATGTCTATGCACAGGAGGAAAAAACACAAACACGAGATAATCACTCTTTACATGTAGAAAATATGTATTACATTATTTAATATATATAATTTTTTTCATATTATTTTGTTAATTTTATATCTTATTGTTTGTACTGCTAATATTCTTTTCCATCATTGATTCCAGAACTACAACATCTTTTACTCTTTATGTAAGTTGTGCTTCAAAACTATTAAAAGATTTTTTTTCCTAACAACATCTTTCTAGATATTTTTTACCAAATTAATTAAAATAAATTTTTCATTTTAAAGATGCAAGGAATTTCTTATTTTACTTTCACCAAAAAATAGAACTAACCGTGCCCTTAGGGCACGGGTTATACCTAGTATAATATGAGATTCAAACCAGACTGTGTTATATTTATAATATAAACAAAACTATTACAAATATAGGCTAATATTTAGTATCTTACAAGCAAAAGTTACTTTACATATTATAGTATAACATTTAGAAGACTTAACACACTAATCAGTAATATTAAACATATCATCTGTTTGATTTACTCCTTCAGGGAGATAATTTCCAACACATAATGGTGGATCAAGCTCTATGTGATTCATCTCTGGTGCAGCTTTAGATTTCAGAGATGCTTGATATAGGTCAACCAAGTGTTTCGCCATACGACAAGTACGGGACCAATGGCCTTCCATACCACAACGACAACAAGCTTCTTCACGAGCTTTGGGAGGGCTATTATTTTTACCCTTTACCTGATCAGGCTTTCTTGCTACATAATTCTTTGAATTTTCTCCCTTTCCCACTTTTGGTGGTAAGGAGTTTTCCTGTTTCTCTCCCATTTGTTAATGTGGGATCTACGTTGATGGTTTCTTCCAGAACCATGTTTCCCTTTGTAATTTTGTTTCCTGACATAATCATTTGACAATATCGCATGTGCTTCACGCACAGGTGCGGACCCAGTGGGTCGAGATTCACGGTTATGTAATAACAACTGGTTATTTTATTCATTGACCAAAAGACATGTCAGTAACTGGGAAAATTTAGAGAAATGTCACTCTCGGTATTGGGACTGCAGGACTATATCCGAGGCGTGGAACGTACTCAATGTTTTATCGATCATCTGCTCATCAGTGATGATATCTCCTCCCACTTTCAGTCATGAAATAATTTTACAAAGACTGGAATTATAAGCAGAAATAGAAGAAAAATCTTGTAGTCGGAGATTTATAAAATCATTTTGAGCTTTTGGAAGGATGACCATCTTCAGATGATCATATCTATCTTTTAAGATATTCCATAAATCCAAGGGATCTTCCACATACAAATACTCTGACTTCAGGTCGTCATGTATGTGACGTCTCAAAAAACTTAAAGCATGAGCCCGTAACATTTCATCTGCATTATTTCCTTCAACAATAGTGTTCAGGAGATTTTTGTATTTTAGAGTCAGTCTAGCTTCGACTGCCCATTCCATGTAGTTCTTATATATTATATCTAGTGTTGCAAATTCAAGTCTAGCAAAGTTACATTATGAAATAGGAATTAAAATATTATACCTTTTACCAGGCAGAGTGACGGCTTAATTCGTTTGTTCTTTCACCGTGTTAGTGTCGCCAAAAAGATAGAGTAACAGCTTCTCGCAGCTGGCTAGAGACTCGTGCTGATAACGTGTTGTAATAATTGTAAGGACTTGTATAATATCTCTGGAAGTGCTGTACGAATAGCTTACCAGTAAAATCAAGGATCGGCAAATTCATCGGTAATAATTACTCCTGTGTGAACTGTAATGACGAGGAGACCATAGACCATGTCATGTTACATTGTCCGTTTGCGAAAGCTACTTGGTTTCACTACCAAGTTAGAACTGATCACATTAGTACCACTACTCAATGGATAATCCAATGGAAATCCCTGGACGAAGAAACTATTAATCTGTATGCTAAAATTCTTTGGTTTCTGTGGAAAGCCAGATGTGATAACTGCTTTACGACGACTAAACAGACTCCAATGCAAATGATAGAAAGGATCAACAAAACCACTACTACTCCTCTCAGAACTGAGAAATGCACTACCACGAAGGGTCAAGATCAAACGGTTATACAAACATGGAGACCTCCATCGACACCTTATATAAAAATCAATGTAGATGCCTCTTTTGTTAATTTACATGAACAAGCAGGAATTGGTTACATCATGCGTGATGCAGAAGCCAACTTTATTATGGCGGTAGCAGATAGTGTTCGAGGGCAAAATGCTGAAGAATGTGAAAGTTTAGCGGTACTGCATGGTCTGCTAAGCGCGAGACAAATGCAACTATCTTATGTGCACTTAGAAAGTGATAATAAAGCAATAATCCAAGCTCTCAATGGTGAGGAAGGATGTATACAATGGCAATCGCATAGTATCATTCGACAGATCAAAGACATCAAGGATAACTTTTCAGGAATTATATTTTCTCATGTGTCTAGGAACAGTAATAGTTATGCAGATGCGTTAGCCAAACGGGGACGTGCTTTCGGGTGTAAGAAACTTTAGAATGATGTTGTCTCTTTCTTTTCTGATTTCTAGTGGGTTTGTAATAGACGCTTGGTTTTAATATATTTTCTTTCATCAAAAAAAAAAAAAAGATAAGATAGAAAATAGACTAAAGGAATTTCATCATAGATCATTCCTAGAATTTCTCCTTTTATCTCTTTACAACTTGTTTGTTCTTAGAGACAAATATATGGGTGTATTTATATCCAAAACCAAGCAAAAAATGAAGTCAACCTCATGATTTTGCATGTAAGAGGTGTAACCATATTACACAACTTATGAACACCTCATGCTTCCTACACTTCTTAGTTATAAGAGAAACGACACCTCATGCTTCCTACGCTTCTTAGTTATAAGAGAAATGACACCTCATGCTTGGATTTAAAGGCACCAATTTGATGAGCAATTTCCATACTTCATGGGCCTCCATCTTTACATATGTTGGGCAAGAGAAATAATATTAAAGGCACCCAAAATACTTAGTTTATGGGCAGCTCATGTTTTACTCTATGGGCATCTACATGTCTTATAACATTAGTTTGTTAATAGTTGTTCTCTTTTGTTATGTTTTCAGGCTATTAACTGTAGTCTTTGTTTGTCTTTTATTACTTCTCTATGCTACCCTTTATTTTTTGTTAGTTTTTTGTAATCCCTCCTATCTAATTTTCTTCTCTCCTTATCCTTTTTAGTTTGGTATCTTTCATCTCTCGTTCGTTGTCTTTTGGGAGAAGTAGGCCGGATTGTGCTCTAGTGCCAAATTATTTCCACCTTAGCTTGTGGTTTTCCTTGTAATTTGAATAGGTTTAATTGGAAGTATGGGGTGTTGTGTATGTGTTTTTACTTGTTCTTGCTTCGTGTCCCTGCTATCCTTGTTCACCTTCTGCTTATTGGTTGATCTTTACTCCTTTTCCTTCTTATCCAACCCCTTTCTTTCATTAAACTTGTAATCTCTCTCTCTGCCTTCTCTCCCGCCTGCCCCGACCTCTCTCTCTCTCTTTTCCTGGTAGTTCGTGGTTTGGTTGCTTTTCGTTCACACCCTCTCATTAACCTTCTTTCTCATGTCCGGTAATCTTCATCATTATCTTGATCTCACCATTCTTTTGTGGAATGTGAGGGCGTGTGGCAACTTCACGAATAGAAAACATCTCATATCCCTCATCAGTAAGCATAAACCTGATATTATTTTCCTGTCCGAGACTAAGAACATAAGAAGCGAAATTCAGAAATTTATTCATCTCAATAAAGACTACGACCTTCATACACTGGACCATAAACTAGGTTGGTGGTCTTGCCCTGTTCTGCAATCGCCAGATAAATCTCAAGATTTTGTTCTCTGACCATTTTGAGGGGGGATGTAAGAGTAAAGAGATAGAGAGGTTGCCTTTAGACAAATTGTGTGAAGAAGAAGAATAAAGGCTGGGCGTTATGGGCACTCTTGTGTTTGTGTTAGTCACACATGTGACGGATTAGGTAGTTAGTTAATAGAGTTTTCTGTTAGTGAAAAGTTAGTTAAGTCCAAACAAAAATGATGCTATGCCCGGCGGTTTTCCCGGCCGAATCCCGGCCAGCCGAGTTGGCAGTCCAACCGGGCATAGCATCCTGAGTTGGCAGAGTGAAGATGGTAATTTTACAAGTTTTACAAATTGGTCCCTCAATTTTTAAGTCTTTTGAGTTGAGTCCATTTTCAATTCAAAAGCAAAACACGGGATTTTCACTCCCTCCATTCCCTCTTCCTCCAATAGCTAGGGCAAAACCATTTTCATTCTCTAAAAACGATTTCAGCTAGGTTGTAGTTCAAAACCACTCGAGAAATACCTCTTCTTCACTCGATTCCAACCCTAGGTTTCATGTGCTTGATTCTGAAAGGGTTATGCTCGAATCTTTACAGAACTAGGGTTTTGCTCGATTCCATCATCAGGGAATAAGAAGAACGAACTGGTCATCTACCCAATAAGCTTACTCGCGGGTTTTCTCTGGTAAGCCTACGTGAACACACTCATTTTGATTTGTTATTACTAATTTAGGGTTTTCATTTTGCATTTCTGTACATCGTTTTCATTTCGCATTTAGGGTTTTATTACTAATTTAGGGTTTTCATTTCGCATTTCGTAGTTTAATTTCCTTGATTCTATAAGGGTTATGCTCGAATCTTGATAGAACTAGGGTTTTGCTCGATTCCATCATCAGGGAATAAGCCGCTCGCCTCGCTCGTTTGGTCGGGTTTTGCTCGATTCACATTGTCGGGTTTGATTTGCTCGATTCCATCATCAGGTAAGTTCATTATCTACTTCCAATTGGATTTTCATCGATTTTGGTTGGTTGAATTCAATTTGATTTGTTCGATTCTTAGCTAAACCCTCATTCCTCTTCAATTGTAATGTATTTGCTTTACCAATGAATTAGAATGAGTTATAGATTTATCTTATTTCCTAATTACTTTCTAAACCCTTAGTTCCTAATTCGTTTTAGATCATTTCTTTTGTTATTTCATTACAAATGGTAACTACTATATCCTCTGTTTTCTACATAAATCAAACTTGTAGTGAACTTATTCAGACTAAGTCATCTATTTCTTCTTATGAATAAGCACTCTAACTCATTTTCTGGTCATTCTGCCTATATGTTTTCTTATGCCTGAATTCAAATGCTTTCTTATATGGCATTTGTATATACTGAAATACACAGTTTTGTATTAGGAACCACTTGTTACCCAAGCTACAATATGGTGAGATGTGATTAAGAGTATGGCTTGGTAATACCATACCATAGCTATGCTTGAAAATTTTAGTACATGAGTTGTGAAATTTGATGTGATTTGAACATTATGTTTTATTTGTCCAAACATGAGTTCCATTTCAATATATACTTCTTTTGATACTTGGCTATGTTTTCATGATAGACAAGCAAAGCCGCTGTAATTTTTCTTTAATTAGAGTGGTAGAAGACTAACAAGCTGGAATCTTGTCAATCTACCTTTTCTTTCTTACTAAACTTGATACACTCTTCATTTGTCTTTGTCTTTATAGCTCAGGTTTGTCCGTAAGGTTGTGAAGGTTCTTCAATGGCATGTATCATGTTTAGCGTTGCCCTTGCTTCAATTGTAAGCGGTATCTTGGTGTTGGGCTCGCGGCATATTCCGGAGTTACAAGTGACGACTTTTGCGGGCTTCCAGGGGCTATAATAATGCAGGCTGTTTGCACTTCACTGCCGCTTTTCTTATCGTCATGGGTCCATGATGAAACTAAGACGACATAGTTCCAGCATATGGAACAGAAGCAGCAAAAGAATAAGGAGAACTAGCAGGAAGCAGCAAACCCACTTAGTTCTGGTATACAGAAAGGAGCAGAGTTGTTCTGACTATATTTTACTGGTATAGTAACTATAGTTAAAGACCAAAAGGTTTTGTTGATGTAAATCAAGATTTTTGTGAAAACTCAAACAATTTGTGAAATAAACAGAAGTGTCGAGTTTTTGCCTAATTGCTAAACTCAAACACTTTATCTGTCTATATAGTTTTGTATCTCAAGAAATCATTGTCCCAGTGCAAGATTTTTAGACTAACCGTGAGTAGTTCATGTCTTTTAATGAAATAAATGTTTACATTTTTTTGTCCTTAACTTGATTGATAAAACTGAATATATGTTGGGTTGCCTTGGTTTCGAATTTGTTGTGGAACTTTTTGAATTCAGAGGAAGAATTTTTAATCGAAATGTCTCAAGATTTTAGACTGAAATGCCTCGAGTTATCATTTGAGAAATGTCTAAAGTTATGAAGTGAGAAAACAAGAACCAACTCATTAACTAATAACAAACCTAAAAATTTGAGTAAGATTGCTTGTTAATATAAGTACTCAAAACAATGGATTCAAAACAAAAACTTCTACAGTAAGGACATCACAGAACTACAACTTAGTCAGATTTTACAGACTCCAGGGCACAGTTAAGACATTCGCCATAATCCTGCAATATCTGTTCTCTTTGTTGTCCCAAGTCTCCTGCCTTTTGCAATAGGGTTCTGTCAGTAGGGACATTTCCCTATAGTCTGCCATTATACACCAAGTCATGTAGTTAGGAAGCTTCCCTATAAGACCACCCAGTCCTGCAGTTAGGAAGCTTCCACTTTCGCCTTCCACCGGCCATAGCATCATCCTTCCACTTTGGGACACAACTTCAATTCAGAACAACGAGATAAATGCTTCTTGCTTTACCATCAAAGACGAACAACGAGATAAATGCTGCACACCTGTAAACTAAGAAAAATGTGCACCTTAGCCGAAACTATTTTGTAGCTATTTGCGACATCAACATAAGCTGAAGCAGCTTCATGCTACTGCCAATCTGTAAGATGAAGTACGTTCATCAACAGAGTACATAAGCTAGTCGTGTCCAAAACCGAACTGACCAACTCAACCTTCAAATGACAGCCAGCCAGTTCAATGTACACAGATGCACCTTTATCCTAACAAACATAAGTAGATACAACAAATCAGTATAACAGAACAAAATCACTAATCTAACATAAGAAAATCACTAATCAGAACAAGTTCAGAACAAGATAATCAAATGTCAGACCAATTTCACACTATACTTCAATGTGATCTATTTTTCCTTATAGTTTATTGATTCATTTCAATTTCAGTTTGGGTTTCACTCGAGTTTGGGTTTCACTCAGTTTTTCATTGCAGCAACTCGTTTGGGTTTCATACATAGTTGTTTATGGTATTATTTCAACTTGAGAACAACTCCTAGAGAGAGAGAGAGATACATAGAATGAAGAAGAAGAAAACCGAACCTTACTCACCTCGATCAGATCTGATGAAGCCCTAGGTGGTGATTTCCGGCCAAAATCGAGCTTGAAACCCTCCCAAATTCGATCTGTTGCTACGAAGAGGAGAAGATAAAAAAAAAACCCTAGTCGAGAGATGTTCTGATGAGAGAAATGGGTTTAATTTGTGTTTTGACAAAAGGCCTTCTATGTAATTACACAAAGTATGAGGGACCATACTTGAAATTCGTCTCAACACATCTAAGATGCCTAACACGTCGGACGCTATGCCCGGCTGGAGCGCCAACTCACCCGGCCGGGATTCGGCCGGGATTCCGGCCGGGCATAGCATCATTTTTGTAAGTCCAAATCTATTTGTTTCCGTTTTGCATTGGAGAGGGGAGGTTTTTGAGTTTCTAAAATTGGAGATTATGGGAGTATATGAGACGTCTAATTCTAAATCTCTTACTATAAAATTAACCCTAACCCTAATAAAAAGAAATCATCAAACAAAAGAAAAGCTTCATACACGCATCAGTGGTTTCCGATGCCGGTTTCTGGTGACACGAGGAAGGTTTTGAATGAACAAAGGATGAATGAACAATTATATTACTACAATAGGAACAGTAATTATGGACCAATCTGTTACTATCGCTATGGGAAGTCTCTGGTTACAAAGTGGAGCATAGAGAATGAAACTAGTCGTCGCAAATCCTTTTGGAAGTCTCCTTTTGTTGATTCTGCACGTGCAGAATGGTCAGTTATAGTCTGTGATGATGAGAAAATAAAGCTGAGTAAAAATCATCATTATGCTTACTCATCATTAGATTTGAAATTTGGGGATTGTTTGTTGTTGAATTCAATTTCTAATGAGACAATTCAATTACCTACCCTTTTACCTTGGATTCAAAAATTCCAACCCAATCGACGACATGGTATCCATCTCCATCGTTGTATTTTGACTTCCCCTCCTCCTTCTGCTGCTTCAGGTTCCATGGTTTTTTTATTCCTTTGTGATGCTGATATTGATGATGATTATAATGATGAAGAAACTAGTGGTAATAGTTTCAATTCTTATTACTTACTTCTATTTTGTCGACCTGGAGACAAACATTGGAGAACACATGAGGATTTTCCTGCAAAAAAAGGTACTATTAGAACCCTAATTTGTTTTAATAATAACAAGTTATATGTAGTTTGTTATGATGATCTTATTGTGGAGGTTGGAAATTTCAATGATGATAGTGAAAGTGGAACCCTACTAGCTATAAGAAAATTTGATTTGTATGGTTGTTGCAAAATCCCTTATGAAATTGGAACTAGGAGTCAGTCAGAGTTTGTAAAATCTAATGATCAGTTGTTTAGGGTTACAAGACGTTATTATCCTGGATCCTTTTACAATGAAATACTCCAAGTGCTTGTCTTTAAGATGGATTTCTCTACAATGACTTGGGAGGAAGTTAAGAGTTTGGGTGATCATGTTCTCTTTATTAGTGGAAACAACATCACAATGTCCTACTCAGCCGTCGAATTAGGTCTTACAAAGGGTTGCGTCTTTTACACAATGCCTCCATATAATAGTAATGAGACTTTGTTCAAATTTGACCCAGAAGATAATAGTATTATGGTGGCTTCGCATCGTTTGGATCTACCACCAAGGCCGTGTTTATCCCCAGATTGGGTGGTAACTACTAGTACACTCACAAATATTGGGAAAATAAGAAGAAGAATAACAACAAATGGACGAGGAAACAACAGAGACAGAAATACTAAGAATATCGTTGTTACAACAAGAAGAGGAGAGAATGAGATGAACGGGAAATGCAACGGAAATGAGATCCAACTTCTAGAGAAAAATGAAAGTGGATTAGAAGGATTAATGACTTTAGAATTTCTTTCTGAGGACTTGTTGATGTCGTTAGCTAGTTTTCTTCATCCATTGGACTATATACATTTTCGTGCAATTTGTAAAGCAAATCGATCTGCAATACCTGCACGTAACTGGAGGATATCTTCCAAGGCAACCAGTTATTTACCCCCATGGCTAGTTTTTTGTAAAGAAGACAAGGCTGTCTACAATTTCATAAACCCGATGCATAATAACGAGAACTATATTATCAACCTTTCTGAATCGCTATTAGCTGTTAACCATTCTGAATTGCTTTTGGGTGCTAAAGTTCGATTTTCAAAAGGCGGATGGTTATTTATGTCTCAAGGCTGGAAATCCACATTCTTCTTCAATCCCTTCACGAAAAAGATAATTCATTATAAGACCACACCATTCGACCAATTTAAGTATTATTCTTTCTCATGTACACCAACTACTCCAGATTGTCTACTTTTTGGCATCAATGATAATTGGAGCAGTACTACAATTTCACTTGTGAGAAATGGAGAACTTATTTTTTGTAATTATTTCAGTAGGGCCAACTCCCCAAACGGAGAGTATAAGGAATTTAAGCCTTGCCGGAGCAATTCAATTTTCTTCCGTGAAGCCGTCTATTGTTTGGATCGAAGTGGAACTTTAGGAGTTTTTGATTTCAAACACGTATTCAACTGGAATGTTCTTGCAACACCTAGCGCTCCATGTTCTTCATTCAGTCAGTGTTTCTTGGCAGAATGTGACGAAGAGCTTCTATCAATATTTATAGGGAAAGTCGGGCAATGGGTTCAGATATTTAGACTAGATCACAATAACAATTGGGTTAAAGTTGAAAGTTTGGGAGGTTATATGTTGTTCATCAGCAATACCAGTTGTCTATCTGCAGTTGCACCGGTTAGTAGTGGCATGGAGAACAAAGTCTACTTCTCTAGACTCCACGAGGAAAGTATTTTATATTATTCTCTTGATACAAATAGATATCATGTTGTCGGAAGCGACTATTCACTTGAAAATTTTTACGGCACAAAGGAGCTGCTAAATTGTGGTTGGATTGAACCTAACTGGTCACCCAACACAGATGAAGAGCTAATTTGGCGTCACCATATAAATCTCAAGAGGTGTTTTTGGTAGTCGAGGTGGTGGGTGGGTTTTGAGTAAATTATATGAAGATGTCTATTTATGTAGTTTGCTTTAATATAACATACTAACACCATCTTGTTTCATTTATTTATTTTTCAACAAAAAAAAAAAGAAATCTTGTTCCATTTTTATAGTGTTAGCTATAGTAGATTGGTTTTTCATTAGTGTTAGCTATAGTAGTCAAAAGAGAAATCTCATGTATTTTTATAGTGTACGAAAATTGGTGGGTAAATGAAGAGAACATGATTTTTTTAAAGGGACACACTATTTTCTCACGACCCAATCAAACGCTTAAAAAACTCAATTCATATGAAAATATGGTTTTCTTTCCCATCAGAAAAAAGTGATTTTCTTTCCCATCAGAAAAAAAATGGTTTTCACAAACGGACCCATATGTTCTTTTATGTCATGGTCAATTTTTATTACTATTGAATGTGATTACAATTAGTATAAGAAACTAATTACGTTTATTTCAGTTTTTACGTCATACTAACGCCTAGATGCATAAAAGACAACATTTTGAATTTTGCTGCGCAAATTTGATACTAACTTTGTTAGTGAGAAGGAATAACATGGAAAATGGTATGATAAATTCGAGTTAGATCTTCAACAATCCTGCACACAGCAGTTTACCCGGACAATTTTGACGTGTGGAAAAAGAATAGGACTACAAGAATAATGATCGCCTAATGTGATTTTAGTAATTGTAATATCTTACTTTAATGTTAGATTAAGTGATTGATAAGTAAACTTTGTCCTAAATTTGTTAATTAACACAAAAAACAAACGGACAAAAAGAACCATTTATGTAGAATTGCTTGCATTGCTATGGGAGTGGAATATGGAAGCTCAGCTTTTTCATCCATCTAAGCTAAACCACAACCTGACAGCATAAAGCCCACTACTTTCACCAAATCTGGCGGAGTGTTAATAGTGATCATGTTTTCATCACAAAAAGCAACACCATGAAAATATGGAACTAATCATTCTTTGTTGTTTTAAATTGAACGGAAGATTCAATTTTTAGAATGCTTTCACTTACCAGTACAAGCAATAAGAATAGGTATTAGCCACTGAGCTGCAACAACTCCAGGTGTGTCAAGCTACAAAAAAACAGAATTAACCAGTACCAAGATGGAGCAAGGGGCGAATAAACCTAGGTGTATATGCATTTACCAACGGAACATAAATATAACCTACTTACCTCATCTCTACGAAGCAGTCCCAAGAAGTCCATGGTTTTGCTATATTTGTTTCCGACTATGGAAGAAGAGGAGCTTCCTTTATTTGCATTGAACCCCTCGATCTTCCCCAGATTTGAGTTTTCCATGGTCATATTTGAATCTCTAACGACATCCGAATTAGGAAATCCTGGTAATCTTCTATTCTTACCCATCATTTGCAAACTAAATCCCTTCGTTTTCCATATCTCAAATCTGGAATCTTTCTGGCAGATCATAATCCTTTTCAAGAACTGCAGAGTAAGTAGAGAAGTTCACATCAGTTCTGCGAGTTGGTAACTGGCCCTCTTCCTTGTGGAGGGGTACACTTTTCTTAACCAAATCAGAGAAGAGCACTGGATCTTTGATATCCGCACTAGTGAAATCCAAGATTTTCTTCAGAAGCCAATAGCAATTTGTCACCATGTGGCTGCTGTCAAGGCAATTGGAGTCGCCATACACAGAAATACGTCCAGTACCCACTTCAACAAGTCCTAAAATAGAAGAGTCCTCCTACATTGTTTGACAGGCAACACCACGCAAAAGGTCAGCAGCTTTCTTTCTTATAGAACTACTTCTACTATTCCAGAAATATGTTGGAAAAACAACTACAATTATGAACACCATGAAAAAAATTATTTCTTATTGTTGTGACGACGAGCTTATATATAAACTTGATACATCCAAAATCATATTTCATTGGATTGGCAGCCTCACTGTATGGAACTAATGCACGTTGACTGGTTCACATTCCACATCTACCATGCGATACCCCAACAGATTAACTGGAGAAAGTTTTATACTCACCTTCATCAAACCAGAAGAAGCACCACTCTCTGAGCTATCAAGGAATGGAAACCTATGCAAATACCCACCACCTGGAAACCTCACTATGTCTGTTCCAGATGCATAACGACTTTGCTCCCCATTTATAGAATAACCACCATTTAGAATTTTGTCCCCAAACGCAATTCCATATGGAGCCAGAAGATCATTTAGTGCAGGAACATTTGAACCTCCAGTAATCGGTGTCTACCAGCTTCGAGTGTTGTCATAAAAAAATCTCATTTTCACCACTGTGTCCACATTATACCACTCAGCAAACACAACCAACCCTAGTCCAGTATTAACAATGTCGTCCCTTAGTTTCTCAATCTCTTCTTCGAAAGACTCATCCTCAAGATCCGCCAAGAGAAGTGTTCCATACTGACGAGCATCAAAACATGTGAATGGTGAACCAAGAGTTTCAACATAGTATCCCACGTCTCTCAGCATGTTGAACATAATGTGGAAGTTAGTATGTAGGTGATCCCCGTGCCAATCTAGTATATCATTACGAACATCCAACGAGTCTCTCGGGATATAACCAGGTGGATATTTAATATTGTGAAATTGATCCCAAAGGACCCGTTTTGCTCTTGGAGGAGTTGAGATAACTTTTAGCTTCAACTGAAGATTACATGTGCTAGTCCTTGGGCTTTTATCTCCTCTGGCTGCAGGACTAGTTACTGTAACTGTCACATTACCTTCAATCACACCTGAAAACTGGGCACCTTCTTTTATTTGCATATAGATAGCTAGATATCCGGTCCAAGGCCAGATGACTTCTGAGTATGTAAAGTGAATGCTGACCAGATGGCCCACATCTGTTGAAGGTTGCCATGTAGGTGGGAATGCAACATAGCCAACGACACCCATCCCATTTAGAATTGTGACATTGAAGATGACTGGCATTGCACCTGCATAGAGTGGCTGACGGCAAAAGGGCCAGGAGTTTGGGCAATCTGTGTAGTCGAGAACACTGGGATAAACGCTTGCCCGAGGTTTGTAGCTTTTTAGAATCTCATGACTCTAAGTTAACATAAAAGGGGAGAGTTAACAAGCTTGTTAGCAGAGAATTATAGAAAATCAAGAAATTAACACAATTAATTTGGAAAACTTACAGATCGAGTCTTCCTGCACCCTGCTCGTACATGTTGGGACCAGACAGCTTAGCGGCCCCTTCAACCAGTGCCTGTTTCATACTAGCCGGATTTAAAATATCTTTTCGATTTCCTTCGGGCATGACACTGACAAGCAAACAGACCACACCTGCAACCACTGGACTAGCCACACTGGTACCTGAGAGACTTTTGCAACCTGTGCTGATCTTGGATCCCATGATTTCTCGTCCATATGCAACAACTTCTGGTTTCACACGACCATAGCTGCATCAGTAAAAGTTAAGTGTAATCAGAGATTAGCTCAACATGCTTGAATTAGACCAAAATGAGCATCAGACTAAATAACAAGACTGAGATGAGATATCAGGACACCACATTTGTTGCCAAAAATGGTACCAAGACACATTTGTTGAACTTTTCATTAGCTCCTCACTCAGTTCCATTTTTTTGGAAAATAACATTGACTCCATAAAAACAAAGACTAGGAGCAAAATAACCTCCCCTGGATAAAGTTATATCCGTCAACCGGAGTTCCTCAGTTTTGCTGTTGAAACACGAACAAGCAAAACCAAGAATTAAGAAAAGATAGGTTAACCGGATAAAGAGACGTGCAGATACTATACCCATGAGGAAGCTCCCATGTACTCATTCCCCGAGAGGAAAAGGAAGCTATATGGTCAGGTCAAGTGAGTCAAGTTTTCTAATTCAATTCAAATTCCAATTGGCCGGTCTATGATATCGAGACACACCTCAAGCATGATACTTAACTCTGATTTTGGTATAAGTTGTAGACTAATGCAAAAACACGTACAAAGACACAATAGATGTAACAATAGATGGCTTGAAAGCAAACATTGAAAGTAAACAAGAAAAACTTAGTAAACCAGTATTAGCCTTTTCCACTTGCCGTATCAAACACCTCATACCGGTAACTAACACACATACTGATGTTCATGTCAAATAGATTATGTGTTATGCAGTTGGAGGGATTACAAACTAGCAATAGAATGACAGAAAAAGAAATTATTAAAATTTGGGAACCTGACCTTCTAGCATAAAAGAAATTCTTCTTCTCGGGCACAAAGACGTCTACACTATGTATGTTTCCTCCTCTAGACGCGATGCATTCAGAGAGCTTTGCAACAATCCCAACTGCATCCTACACAAACACCCAAACTCCACCTCCAAATTAATCCCCAATGTCTAATAAGGACAATCTTGAATCAGGACACTGAGATAGAGAGTGAGAGTCTGTACAGGGCAGTGAAAGACATGTATTCCATGTGTTAGGGAGGAAGAGCTGGTGGTAGTTGATGAAGTGACGGACCTGACAGATTCTCCATGATTTGTCCAATAACTGAAGAAGGGCCTCGCTATCAAGCCAAAAACTTGTCCGGAACTAGATGTGCAAGCCCTTCTGAGGGGAGCCATATAATTATCCCACCCACTTCTCTAACCCCTTCTCTCTCTTTTTTGAGTGAGAAAAGATATTAGATATCTCACCAAGTACCACACTTTCTCCCACCTTACTCGGTCAAGCAATATATCAAGTCACTGACAAAAGAGAAAATAGAGAATGAGCAAAAACTTATGAGGTTATATTCGTCTAGAAAGATTGTAATATAAACTTAGTCACTAACCATGCATCAGGTCCTTCTAAAGTAGCACCTTCTGCATTAAGTTATTGTTCTAATATTTCCGAGGAATCACTAGAAAAATAACTAGACAATTTGTGTTAGGAGAAAATCTATCAACAAAAAATGCCAAAACGAAGATTAACACCATGATATATGGGAATGAGGAGAAAGATAAAAGGAACATTAAGTTTTAGAACCTATACTTTGGATCCAAAAGCCAACACAAAAACAAGAGATGTTAACAACGGACATGAAAAATGGGGAAATGGTAAAAGTCTCGATTTCAAGGAAGAATGATCTATTCCATGTACTCAAGTCCGGACACACTGGGGAATAACACTAATTGGAAGGAAAAGAACTTGTTAACATCCGTCACCATCAATTACGGAAGTAGTATTTAAGTCCTCCGTTTATTTCAACTGGATCATTTAAAATTACAGAATACTATTTGAATCTCAACTACTGCTTACAAAAGGCATCATCTGATCATCATAATCTTTTTTTTTTTTTGCTTTGCGAAAAGAGTTCTACGCAATTCTACATGCAATAGAGTTACTACTAATTTTTCACAAAGAGCACCAAAAGCTACTATATGAATAATGCATGCACAAACTTAATCCAAAAATATAAGGATTTAAAGACCAGGTAACTGACTAGTAGGGATGTAAAAGGGACAGGGCCGAGCCAGGTTACCTGCCCATCCAAGTCCCATCATCCAATGCATAACTGAGTTCCCTAACCCCATCCATTACCTACATTTTGAATCAACACACACACATACACACACACATTTCTATAATCATACAAATAACTTATATATGCATACACAATAGTGGGCATATACTGAACTGGGGGGAGTACGAATCACGTCTCGACTCCCAGCCCTCCCCGTGGAGTATCAAAACACCACAAATGGATGCAACAATAGCTAGAACTGATTGCCTAACTTCTTTCAATTATAAAGACAGTACAACTGTTAGAGTTTATAGATCAAGAAACACAGCTTGGATCCTGAACTAAATGCAACTTTGATATATCATTTAATTCAATTACTAAGACGGCGAGAACACGAATTCATGATGAAACAGGGCATTGTGTTGCGGGGAACTCCATCCGTCTTTCTCAGGTGCACGACAGTAGACGAAGGCGAGCCACGCATCATGCACTTCTTTATGCCAATTCTTTGAACTATTTGAAGGGTTTTGGAGAGAGATTCGAAAAAATTGTAGATAGGCTGTAAGGAGGACACTAAATGCTCATTGGACCAATCGTAGAGTCATACAGCAAGCTCAAAGCTTTAGAGCTTCTTTTGGTTTTTTATATATGTGAATGAAGAGGCAAATAGTTATGTAGACAAATTTGTTAAAATCTATAGGAATCCACGATAATGGCTTAGTAAAGAGATACGTGAATAACATGTCAGATCGAGAAGGCGAAGAAGATATGACGATCAACAAAAGTTGGAGATATTAAGATATTTGAAAATTTAGAAGATTGGGTTTTATTCATCCAGTTATGCTGACCAATGTAACGAATCAAACCCACACTTGTGGCGACTATTAATAAATCCATTAGACCAATGTAACGAATCAAACCCACACTTGTGGCGACTATTAATAAATCCATTAGACCAATGTAACGAATCAAACCCACACTTGTGGCGACTATTAATAAATCCATTATTTGGTTTCTTTGTGGATGTAGGTCAGAGATTATTATGGTGGAAGATTTTCGACTGAAACAAGTCAAATTATTATGTCAGACTATTTCAGTTCATCTGTCCGATTATCACATAATAAAAAGTACAAGAACAAGAAAAACCCCAAACAGAGAATACCAATAAATAAACCAAGGAAATACCCATAACCCAGTTCAAGTATTAATCAATTGACATGAATAATAAACAACTACTATATAGTTAAATGAGCAAAAAATTCCAAAAAAGAAAAAGATTTAAGTCAAAAAATAATTATACTTATTCCATGCCTAATAACATAAATGGATAACAATTAAACAGAAAGCATTAATCTTACCCTTGTCTGGAGAGGAGGCTGATCAAGGAAGGGGAGAGAGAGAGACTGAAATGGAAAGAGAGAGAGAGAATGAGAGAAGAGATTTATGAGGAAAATGGTGGGAAAATTTTCTTTCTGTTTTAGTTGGTTTAATGAGAATTTGTGTGTAATTATGGAAATGGAAGGATAAAATAATGAAATAGGAGGTCAAATATTAGGGGGAGTTGGATCAAGTTGGTTTGCTACCCACCTCAAAATAGGGATAGAGGGAATTTTGACTTTCAAGTAGTTGTCTTATTTTTCTTTTTCCGGAAACCCTAAGCAGAAACAAAAAAAAAATAAATAATCCCCAATTCAAATATGTAGACAAAAAAGATGTTTTTTTTACAGAAATCATATGATACATGCAAACAGTTCTTCTTTCTATCAGGCCTACTCCATCAAGCCCTAGAACCTTGTCAATTTTACACAATCAAGGCAATCTCCTATTAGATAAATTTATTGAGTTTGCTTTCGGTTAATTTTAATAGTTTTATATTTTTATTTTCTTGTATAACAAGGATTCTAATTTCCTAAGAGCATTGTACTTTTTTTTTGTTGAAACATTACATAACATTAAGACTTTTTTTTTTTTTTGATGAAATACATAACATTAAGACTTAAAAATGTTATTACAATACAAGTCTATTAAAACATAAGGTACATTTTTCCATGTCTTGGATCTGTTTTTCTTTCGAGTCCATTTCGCTAACTTGTCCGCCGGTGGATTTAGCTCTCTTTTTGTATGCTTGAATTGGATGCTATCAAGTCTGCTTGTGATTTCTCGAATGCTTCGGATACGTATCAAGGATTGCTATCGAACTGGATGTCTTTTGTTTTGAATATGCTTGATGATGTTAATAATGTCACTTTCTATGATTATAGACCAAGAGCATGGTACTTTAAAAGAAAAAATTTATTTGTCAAATCTCAATTTCTTTCCAACATATCACTATTGAGATCTTCAATTCAAAAAATATTTCCAATGCCAACACTCTAAAAACTTAAAAGTTACTTAGTGTCATTTCCTAGATGGTAATTTTGTTTAATATTGAGTTTTGTGAAGAGGGGCGAACCTCTTCACAAAAATATATATATATATATATATATATATATATATATAAAGAGAGAGAGAGAGAGAGAGAGAGAAAAAAAAATTGATATTAGATTAATTCTCTCTGTTACATACTTGTAAGTTACATATATGTCTATTTATAGGATACAAGGTGAATTAGGGTTTCTTAAATTTAGATATACAGTTGCTAAACTAAAATAGACATTAAAGATCTTAATGGAGCGGGTCCACTTTGTTGGCCGAGTGGAAGCAGATCGGTGGATCCTAATACTGTCCCTCAAGTTGGAGCAAATATGGAACTAACGCCCAACTGGCCAATAATGTTCTTGAAAGGAGCCCCCCCCCCCCTAGAGGCTTGGTGAATATATCTGCTAACTGATTTTCTGAAGAAGTGAAGCGTGTGGGAATGACGTTGTCTTTGATCTTCTCACAAACGATGTGGCAGTCGATCTCAATGTGTTTGGTACGTCAACGAAGGACGGGGTTGTCGGCTATACGAAAAGCAACCTAATTGTCATAGTAAACTGTCATCGGACTAGAATGGTCGATTCCAAAATCGAGTAAAAGATATTTTAGGAATTGGAGCTCACATGTGAGCACCGCAAGGGCACGATATTCTGCCTCAGCAAATGATTTGGCAACTGTGTGTTGCTTTTTAAATTTCTAGGATAAAGGACTAGAACCGAGCATCGTAAAGTATTCGGTGGTAGAGCGATAGGTGGATGGATAACCAGCCTAATCAGAATCACGGAAACCCGTGATATGAAGAGAGCTGTCAGCGGAGAGAAAAATACCTTTGTCAAGAAAACCCTTCAAGTAGCGAAGAACTCGATGAGTGGCATCTAAGTGAGTCTGACTAGGATTTTGCATAAACTGACTTAAATTATTTACCGCATTACTGATGCTAGGACAGGTGACAATTAGATAAAAAAAAAAGTCCACCAATGAGTCGGCGATAGTCGGACGGGTCCGGTAAAGGAACCCTATTGGCAGGACTTAAGCGAAGTTTTTGATCCACAGGATAAAATAATGAAATAGGAGGTCAAATATATAGAGAGAGCTTCGCAACAATCCCAACTGCATCCTATGTATGTTTCCTCCTCTAGACGCGATGCATTCAGAGAGCTTTGCAACAATCCCAACTGCATCCTACACAAACACCCAAACTCCATCTCCAAATTAATCCCCAATGTCTAATAAGGGCAATATTGAATCAGGACACTGAGATAGAGAGTGAGAGTCTGTACAGGGCAGTGAAAGACATGTATTCCATGTGTTGGGGTGGAAGAGCTGGTGACAGTCGACGAAGTGACGGACCTGACAGATTCTCCATGATTTGTCCAATAACTGAAGAAGGGCCTTGCTATCAAGCCAAAAACTTGTCCGGAACTAGATGCGCAAGCCCTTCCGAGGGGAGCCATATAATTATCCCACCCACTTCTATCTCTTTTTTGAGTGAGAAAAGATATTAGATATCTCACCGAATACCTTGTTGTTCCTCTGGTTATGGTTTGAGTACACTTCTAACTTTGTCTGGACTTAATAAAGCCAGAGTCTGTAGAGAGATAGACTGTAAGAGAATAATGATTTATCACTGTCATGCTAGTAGTAAGGCTGCCAAGCGAGGGAATACGACTGTAAATGAGGGATACTACTTGAATAAGGGTTATTCCTTCTTTCGGATTAACCGAGTTAGACAAACGTTAATGTAGTCGAGGCGAGAATAAATTCTCTTTCCATAAAACATTTTACACTCCCGTAACAGTACCAAACGTTAGGGTGTATGCCTTCGGGATACAACGACTTTCCTTTCAGAATTTTAAGATGGTACTTCTATACTCTGAAAGCGGACGAACCTTCGTAAGTATTATGAGCTCTTGGACTTATGCGAATGATCTTCTAGACGCTTTAAAAAGGGGGTAAACTAAAAAAAACCTTCATATTGTAAACAGATTTATGACATATATTGACTAAACTAATACCAAAGTACCTCAACAAAAAACAAAAAAAGAAAAAGAAAGACAAAAACAAAAACTAAAACTAATACCAAAGTAATGTATGGCGCATAAAAAAAAGATGTGATTCGTATAACAAAAAAAGAATATGACCACCGAGAATAATGATCGGATAACGTGATTTTGGTAATTATAATACATTACTTTGGTATTAGTTTAGTCAAAAATGTGATGGGTAAAAATCTATTTTGTTCTTATATTGTTCAATTTAAAATTTATATTCCTATATACCAAACATACATTGATTCTACTAGTTTGTTAATGAAAAAAAAAGGAGGAAAACATTGGATTTTGTAAAAAAAAATAAAAGTGAGGTGCCTAGTGGAAACTTTTCACCAAAGAAGAAAAGACTTTTGTAGGTCCCACAGAACAAATAGGCGAAAGAATTTAATGATCCACCTGTGGGATGCGGTTGTCTTCCTCTTCTCCTCAGCTTTTCATTTTTGTAGAAGACCTCTCTCCTCAGCTTTAGATATCTCTCCTCAGCTTTAGACACGGAAGAGTAAGTGTGTGAACAATAGGGGTGGGAATGTTGCCCGCGAGCCTGAAACCGCCCATGGGTACCCGAGCTCATGACTGACCACGGGCACCCGCTACCCGTTGCGGGTAGATCCCGCCCGGCCCGATGAAATTTGGTGGACGGGCGCGGGTAAAACCCCTTGCCCAACCTCCCGCCCACACCCGAGTCCGATAGGGCAAGCCCGATTGGTGCCTATATATATCCGCCCATTTGTGGTCCATTAGGAAGCTAAAAGAAGAAATCCACTTCAAATCTTCAATAAGGCGGAGAGATTGTATGACGTGAGATGAGGGATCTCTAAGATATCGTTCATCCGTTAGATCTAGGGTAGGGGACACTGAAAAATTTGATTTGATCTTTTTTTTTGTTGAAAGCAAATACATTAATTTAACAGTCTATTACAATATCCAAATTAAAATACAAACATAACAGTAAACAAAGTAAAACGACAAAATGCCAGAATTGAGGAATTGCGCATTATAGCTTCGACTAGTGGAGCTTCCTTCATTACGTAGCTTATAAGCCTGACAGGTCTTCAAGAGGATGATCTGAAAATTGGTCTTGAGAGTCCTTCCGATTGATTGAAAGAATGAACTAGTACTTGTCGTCCTGTAACATGGTAGATGGATTAAACAGACACCCGAAGTTCCAGAACGAAACGAGGGTGTTTGTAAGATGGAACCAAATGTTGATTTCGAGTTATCCCGCCAGTATTCTCCATATGCAGAGACCATATCCGCTCGAGTTCCACAAAGTAGAATCTGATCAGACATCTAGTAAGTGGGATCTCCGTCATAGCCCGAGTATAAATACTCAGCTAATCCGACAAAGGATCGCAAATGAATTGCGAAAAGGGGTGAAAGTGAGCATGTTAAGGAGTTGTGATAAGTAGTTAAATCTGTTTGAAAATCAAACACGAAAGTACTCGACAGAGATTGAGCGGATGAGTGAGAAACAAAAGGTGTACTGCAAAGATGGACATAACTGCGAATCGTAGTGTCTTCTTGGGTCGAAATGTAAGTTAATACTAATCTCTTGTAAGATAGCCGAGACAATCTCTCTCCTCAATTTGATTTGATCTTGGCAGTTGAACTTTTTCACAAATTTGCACCCACAAAAAAAAAACAACCCTGATAGGTTACCCGTCAAGCACACCCCCTACCATACCGTACGGTGTAACTTGTAAAAGAAGACAAAATATTTTTGTCTGACAAATTGAATGAGTGGTTTTGAAAAGTGAGGGCGTGGTCTTAGTTGTTAACGCTGTTAACGGAGAGAAGGGTAAGGTTGTTTCTGTCTTTTTGACAGTTGGGTTTAAAAGGTTCCAGTTTTGATATTTGGTTCCAAACAGAACTTTTAATCTTACCCGTCGATTGAATGCACGGGTGAGATTAAATATTAATAACAATTTTCTTTTTGAAATAGAAATATTAGTAACATTTAAAACCCTAAAAACTCGTCAAAGCTCCTTCCTGTTCTTTACTATTTTGGCATAACACTTCCTTTCTCCAACAAAACAAGTTCCTCTTACCCGCTATATAGATGGTGAAATTAAATGTTAACATTTAAAACTAAACTATATGTTTGTAAGGTATAAAACCTATTTTGAGACATTAATTTCACATTTCTTTGAATTAGTTTCTATTTTTCGAATTCTTGTAAACTAGCACTTTGTCTTTAAGCTCTTCAACAGTTGATTAAATTCCAACTATAACAAGTTAAATAAATTCAAACAAGAAACTTTTCACATTATTAATGTTGCATTACAATATTAAGAAATTACAAAGTAGCATTCAGTCTTGAATTATAAGTTCTAATACTACAAACTTACATTACTAAAATACATTCTCCCTAAACAAATGTAATAATTGTATTACAGTTTCATTTTACTCGTAGTTAATTTGGTGCTAATATTTCGTTTTTGTTGAATACCTTGCCATTTGTCGGTGACGATACCTCGTTTTTCATCGATGTTGATACCATGCTGTTAATCAGTTTTCATGTCTTTTTTTTGTATTGTCGGTGTGCTTCAATCTTTGACATAAAAAGTGGAAGATTAAACCTCTTACCACTCCAAGCAAGGGTTGTTGACTCCGTTTTCGTGCTTTGCTCCTCCTAGCCCCTAGGTGTTATACTTCAAAGGGCATTTGTAATACCTTCAAGTTGGATTCGCATTGATTTGGATACTCGAAGTTCCATGTTGCCAAAACCCATAAACAGGGTACCTCTGAGAATCTCCTCTCCATGAACAAATGAACTACAACTGAACATTATCAATACCAAACAATATGACTTAAAAAAGAGACAATATCAATGGAAGCCCAAACAAAATAACTTCAATGAGGTATCCTATACTTATTTTTTTTTCTTTTGTTGTTAAACAAGGTATTTTATACTTGAAAACCTAGAATAAAAAATCCAAACACAGATTTGATGTAAAAGCCATGAATCAGTGAAATCGAAGCAAAGGTTCGCAATAAGGTAATACAAGCAATTTTGTACGTATATCCAAACATTACAACGATAATAATAAGGGTAAAAGAGGTGTTCAAGTCAAATATTCCTACCCAAGAAATTCAAAGGAATATTCTCATATATATCTCCAAGATATGGATGCACTAGAATTATGATTATTTATGTATTTACGTTATTTATTTCTATCTATTGTAATTCTCTTCTAGTATAAATAAATATGGAGGTATATGGTTTTCCTCATCCAAAACCCAAATCTTTCATGGTATCTAAGCCTAGAAAACCCAAACGAGTATAGTTTCGATCATATTTTGCTTCCGCTTAACCGGCGGCGGTAGCCGCTTCAATGACTATCGTCCGCCGGAATCACTAATTCTTTTTTATTAGTTTCAATTAAATCAGGTCAACATCCTAATTTTTTTATTAGTATTCTCATTATATTTGATTCAACATATCGTAGTTTGGATGAAAATTATATGGGAGTACTTGCTAGTAAATAGATCATAATCAACCTATGGAAAGATATTCAAGATGATCTTCATAGTGTTACTCGGTTCATGTTAATGGTTTCTTATTCAAGTTAGTTATGTGTTGGTGGAAAATCGGTATCGTAAAAGAATCGTAAAAGGGGCAGTTTTGGCAGGAGCAGTTATTTCGTTTCTTCCCAGTTGGGAAATCTTCTCGGTCGTTGTTTATTACCTCAGTTTTGACGCTAATTATTTTTTGCCATGAACCTCTGAATCCGTTGTGATTATGTTCATTAAGTGCAATCTTGTTGCCATGGGCCTCTGAACCTAGAGTGGTTATGCTCACTGAGTGCAACTTTTTTATTAAATGACCTCTAAATCCGTTGTGATTATGTCATATTTGCTCGTTACCACTGTCCTAAATTACTTGGTTATTTGTGTTATTTACACCACACAAAAGCTTCTTAACAACCAATCCATTATAATGAAGTATGTGTCGAAGAATCGTATCATGAAGTTTCTCCCCATGAAGTTATTTCCCAAATTGAACTTTTGGTTTGATCCTCCGTTCAATTTGCGGGAGGGTAATAAGGGTAAAAGAGGTGTTCAAGTCAAATATTCCTACCCAAGAAATTCAGAGGAATATTCTCATATATATCTCCAAGATATGGATGCACTAGAATTATGATTATTTCTGTATTTACGTTATTTATTTCTATCTATTGTAATTCTCTTCTAGTATAAATAAATATGGAGGTATATGGTTTTCCTCATCCAAAACCTAAATCTTTCAGATAATACCCCATACCCTAAAGCCGTAAGATTTCTCTAGTTCGATTTCAAATCCTCACTCGGTTTTGGCAGTGAATGATTCTCCTTCAATTTTCTTTAGTGAAACTGGATGTATGCCATCTTCCTTGATGAAACTGAATGGATGCCACTTTTGTTGATGAAACTGAACGTAAGCATTTTCCTTGATGAAACTGGATCTATGGCCCTCGATTTTACAGTGACCAGACGGACTCTTGGAAAGATGATGGAATATAGAGAAGAAACGAGGTCAAACCAGCCTTGTTTTGTTACTTTTGTATCGTCTAGGGTTTCGTCGGTTGATGTGAGAAGTGAGACGAGGGAAACAACGGAGAGGGTTGAGTTTTGGTAGCTGGAAAAGAAAATCAATGATAGCATAGGATTTCTTTGTCCAAAACAACGGTTGAGATTAGTGGTTCTGGGTTCTTGATCCAAATGAATTTGGAACCACCTGTCTTTAGCCAACTAACGTCCATGGTTCCCGTTAGTTTTCTTCTTGTCCAAGTCAACTTATACGTCCGCATGGACGGTAAGGTAGGGAGTGTGATAAATGGGTAAGATATCATTTTTCAAAATAAAATATATATTTTGTGGGTCCAACTAAGGAACACTGAAAAAGTGGAGAATTGTCCAACGTTCTCTGTCCGAGTCTTAGGACGCCGAACTGCCAGTGCCAAACGGCATAGTCTGAAAAACTTCCCTGGCCTATGTATAGGTACAGATATAGGGATGCACGCCGCTAGCACAGCTTCAGTTCTTCACTAAAATTAATTAAGTTCCTATCAGTGTAAATGCAAATGGAATAAACTCGTCAATAGATTTTCTTATGTGATTTGAATTTTAGATGCTGTTAAATATAATTAGGTTTTCATTAAATTAAGAATTTTTTATATTGGTGATTAGGATTTTGATTGTATTAGTTCATTAATTTTATGGTGGTAATAGGTAGGTAAGTCAGACAATTTGGATTGAATTAGTTCATTAATTCCATAGAACCATGAAGTTTGATATCCTTTTTGAAGATAATTGTTGGTTTTGTTTCCCCACTAACGGGTTCTAATCTTATTCTTAAGTATTTTAAATCGTCAACTCAACTTTGATTTCTTCTTTTTGGACTCATATTTCATAATTAAAGCCAAAAAAAAGTTGGATTTTTAATTGAAATTGAGGTGATTGAATTCAAATAAGACATTAGATTTGACGTTGAATTATCACAAGTAAAATCGACGGTTTAGATGTGAGGATCAAGAGACTTCAATTGACGTTGTTTTGTTGGATGGTAAAAATAGTTGAAATGGCCTTGGTGATGGACGAAATGCAAACTCCATCTCATATGTTTCTCTTCTCTATCTTCTTCTCTTTTAAAAAAACTTGAAGAACTGGTGGGGGATGCGAACAATTTAAGGAGAAGCGAATTAGTTTGACTTTAACAACCATAGAAAAGTTTTGAGTTATATATTACGGTACATAATTAAGTAATGCACCCTAAGCCATGCATGGGTTGTTTGGGAAGAGAAATAAAGACTTTGACGGCGTGTAAACGGTGTTGGGAAAAAGGAGGTTAACTTTGACTTTATGAAAAATATGAACTTTTATTTATGCCAAGAGAAACTTCTTCAAAAATTACTATAATCAGTGTTAAAACCTTAAAAATCTATGGAGAAATCAAGCAATAACAAGAGGTATGAACCATTCTATGGATATAAGTGTTGTGTTAATCATCTAAGATTTATGGTTTTCATTTCTATCTCTCTTTGATCGAACAACATCTCTATCTCTCTCTTTGATCGAACAACGTCTCTATCTCTCTCTCTCTTTGATCCAACATAATTTTAGGGGTTTTTCTCATTAATCGAGCAAAGTTTTAGGTGTTTTTCTCTCTTTGATTAAACATAGTTTTATGGGAGACAATATTTATTTTTGGGATATTTTGGAAAATAGTGTTTATCTCTCTGTACCCAAAAAAGAATGTTCTCTCTATCTAATGCACTGCCTTTACTAAACATAGTGTTTTTCTCCCAAACCACCACCGCCAGACAAACAAAACCACCACCGAAAGGCAAACAAAACCACCACCGGCAGACAAAACTACCACCATTGGCAGACCAAACCACCACAACACCACCACCGGCAGACCAACCCATCACAACACCACCACCCGCAGACCAAACCACCGACAAGCAGACCAAACCACTACCAACCACAACACCACCACCACCACCACCACCAAGCCACACCACCACCACCACCAAACCACAACACCAACCCACAACACCACCAGACCTAGTTCGAAACCCCAGACCTTCGGTTAGAGAGAGAGAGAGAGAGAGACAAACACGACGATAGTTTCCCAATCTGGTGGTTTAGCTTTCCAACCTTCACTAGAGAGAGAGAAAGATCTGACGGTTTTGCTTGCCAACATTCATCAGAGAGAGAGATAGAGATATGGTTTCGAACTCCATTAGACAGAGACATCCGGTGGTTTGCTTTCCAACCTTCATGAGGGAGCCGACTGCTTAGCCTTTCACGACTCCATTAGAAAGAGAGAGGAAGATGACAGATTGAGGTTTTCTGATTTTGAAAAAAGAGGGATAAAGAAAGATAGAAAGAAACCCTAGGTTTTTAGGGTTTTTTTATGGGTTCATTAGTTTATATTCACGTTAGGGAGGAAATATGTTTGTTTGGCTAAATATATTTTCCATGGGTAAAAACGTAAAAAAGTTCATTCAGACCCATTAGTTCAGATGTGCAAAACAAACATGTAATTGTTAAAACAATTCAGCGAATTCAGATTCAGCCGTTTCAGTTTAGCCATTTCAGATTCAGCCGTTTCAGATTCAGCCACAACTAAAAAAACAAACAGCACCTAAGGTGTTTTTTTAGTTGTGTCTGAATCTGAATTGGCTGAATCTGAATTGGCTGAATCTGAATTGGCTGAACTGAATTGGCTGAATTGTTTTACTAATTGGGTGTTTGTTTTCTAAATCTGAAACAGTATGTCTGAATCAAAAAATTGACCAATCTATCCCTCACTAATATAATTAAACCAAACAATCCCCGAAGCCTTTCAAAAAACAAACAGACATTTAACGTAGGCATAAAAGTGGTAGGTAGTAAAAATTAGGGTTTTTTTATTTTTTCCTCTCCTCTCCCTCTTCTTGCCGTCTTGCCCTCTTGCCGGAAGTCTCTCAAACAGCCTATTGTGTTTTTGGTGGTGGTGGTGGCTTGGTGACGGTGGTGGCGGTGGTGACGGTGGTGGCGGTGGCGGTGGTGGTGGCGGTGGTGGTACTGGTTGCAGTAAAATGTTGGAAGATTTTTTTATTTATGGGGGCAGAAGAGTCTTTTGACAAATTTCAGCAATTGACCCTATATTTCAGACTTGTTTTGAAGTCTGAATTTGTGGGCTCTTTTTCAGCCGTTTCAGATTCAGCCACATATCAAAAAACAAACAGCACCTTAGTCTTTGAATGAGACGGTAAGTGGGAGTGGGACTGTTAATGTACAATTTTTGCTATAAATATACTTGGGTGGTCTTAAGAAGATTCACAACATTTCTATGCAAAAAAAAGTTCAAATCCAAAAAGTATCAAAAATGAAGTAAGTTTATTCTCCTATGAGTTCCGTACTTTGAATGAACTACTAACTTCTATCAGAAAGAAAGCGAGTACTAATTTCACTGTGTTTTTTTGTTTAATTTTCATGAAACGTAGATCTGAAGAACAGAGCGAAATGCAGCTCGTTCAGAGAGAAGATATTGAAGACGAAGACGACTTGTTTGAAGCTGTTGATAAACGTAAATTTCTTCACCGATTTTCAAAGTTTCTCTCGAATTTTATTTATTGAGTTTTGATTTTCTGCAAATTCTGATATAGTAGTTTTTTTGTTTTCAAGATTATGTCCGATTTAAGCATTTCTTTCTTCAGTTTTAGCCTTCGTTTTTGGTACAGTTAGATGCTCGCTCATAACCTAGATCTTCATTGTTTGATTCGATTTTTTTTTTTTAGTACTAGCGTTGATTCAGTTTTTCAATTGAAGTTCATCCTCTGTTTTGCTTATACGAGTAAGATTTCATCTGATTTTCTGCAATTTTTGCAGTAATCACTCTAGGAATGGTTACTGGAGACATTAATAAGCTTGAAGCTGAAGGAATCTATACATGGGATGGATTGATTATTAACACGAAGAAGGTAACACTCTCGTTAATATGATGGTCTCTGGTTTTTGGCGTTTCCTCCTTGTTTTTGACTGTTGCTTTAACTAGTTTCCTATTTGGAAATTTCTATTTTAGCTTTGTCTCAGAAGTTCTTATCTTCCTGAGAAATTTGGTTACATGACTGGGAGCGATGAACTACTACGAGTAAGTTCAGAACACCTCTCTCTCTCTCTCTCTCTATATATATATATATATATGATAGACCTTTTGAGTAATAGAAAAAAATGATAGACCTTTTTAGTTTTTTTTTTTTTATTTTTTTGTTGTTGAACTACCTTTTTTTTTAGTTATTATGGTAATATTTTAAACCTAACTTGTTATTATCTTAAAAGAAAGAAAAAGAAAGGGTAAGGTCCTGGTAAGGAAACGAGTCAAACGACCCACTTACTGATTTTGACGAGGGATAACTCTTTCTCAAAAGGAAGGGAGGGGATCGCAATCATTATCTTTTTGTGGGTCCCACCAACGAATAATGAAAAAGTTGAGAACTGTTCCGTTCTTCCCACCAACGATTGACGCCAGACGCCAAACGCCAAAATTAAATAACTAATCAACTTTTAAGAACTCTCATAAAAAAAAAAAAAACTTTTAAGAGATTATGACTAAGAATAACTGAAAAAGAACAAAACAAACCTTTTTTTTTTTGATGAGATATAGAACAAAACAAACTTAAATGTTTGAAAAGCTCTATGCAATGTAGGAACCATAAAGTGATCTTCAACTTTCAAGAAAAAGAAATAGTAAATGATCTTAAAATAACTCCTAAGTCTCCAATACAGGAAATTTTTGTGCCAAGCCCCTTGGGAATTTAGTGAACATCATAAGAGTTAGTACTAGTTTTTTTTGTTGAAACATTTAGTATTAGTTATTAGGAAGTTTATATAGAGGATAGAAATTTCTAAACCTCCTTTCTAAACCTCCAAATTCAGATTTTTGTTCGACATGATGAAATTTTTTGGAGATCTTATGTACGATTGCAAACTTTTTAAGTTAATGTATATGAAATAGGTAATCGAATCTAAATTATAACTAGACAAAATGACTGGATTTGCAAAATTAAATAGCATGTCATTAGTTATCTTAAAACAAATTGACTATCACTCGTTTAGCGGAATGGTTTAAACCAATGGGACGAAAGTGGGCACCTTGAAATCTACTTGAATTGGATGCAAACTTTTATTAAATGGGTTTCGTATCTTATTTATAAACCACGACGGGCGGTCGTCCAAATGGACTAGACCCAATTTGCTCGAACCAAATCGAATGACTTTTCGACAGAACCAAAGATTACTCGACTCGCCTTGGTTGAAAAAGCAAGCAATCGATCTTGATTTGGTTCGACTCCGATTTAAATTTTTGAAAATCACACAGCCGAATCGACACATATATGTATTATATAAAATTTATGCAATACAATTAAGAAACAAATTTTTGTTTAGGTATCCAAATCTACAATAATTTATAGACTGATATTAAATTTTAATTTCCGGTCTTAGTCTTGAATTCATTGTTTTCGTGGTTGATTTGGTTAATTGAGTTTGACCGAATCGGTCAACCAAATTTAGTCGAGTCAAATCGAACCGAGTCGAAAAAAGTCAGTCTGCGATTTAATCGACTCGTCTTCAACCGATAATTTAGACAGACTACTACAGATTGATTTGGCTGCTCTCTGAACCTAAATGACCGGCAACCGATCGGTCACCTCTGAGATTCCTAAAAACATATAGAAAGAGGGAAAATCAAATTCTAGAGACTTCATCAAATTATAACAAAAAAAACATATATGCCAACCAAATTTTATATTTCAAAAGACAGACTAAAAGATGGAGAACTAGAGCCTCTTCATGACTAATGACTTTAGGGTGAGTGAGTTTTGATGAAACTATAATGGATATCTCAAAATTTTAATTGACTAATTTTACATTGTCAGACTTGTAATCATCCATTCACAAGGATTTCCAAGATACCTTGTAACAGAACGAAGGCAAGGACTTTGAACAAAAAAAAAAAAACAAAAACAAACATAACACTAGTAACTTATTACCAAAGCAAACTAGCCACAACCATCGTCCCAATAACAAATGTGTGATATGTTTGACAAAAAGAATATATCTGACACAAGATGATCAATAGGTAATAGGGTGAAGTAGTAGATTACTTGCGGACCTGAAGCCTCTCATCAAATGAAACTAACTAATTGCTTTGAGTCCACGTCTACCTCTATAAATGGGTCTCAGAAGATTCACACACTTTGAATGCAAAAAAAAGTTCAAACTATTGTCCAAAAGAAACAAAATGAAGTAAGAGCTACTCCGTTTTATTCTCTCTCCTGTGAATTCCCTAGTTCGTATGAACTTGAAATTTCTATCTGGAAGCGACATGAACTAATTTCAGCATGTTTTTCGTTTGATTTTTATGAAATATAGATCTGAAGAACAGAGCCAAATGCAGTTCGTGGAAAGAGAAGATATGGAAGACAAAGAAGACTTGGCTGTTGATAAATGTAAATGTCTATACCTATTTCAAAGTTTCTCTCTGAAATTTATTTATTGAGTTTGATTTTCTGCAAATTCTGATATAGTAATTTTTTTGCGTTTTCAAGATTATGTCCGATTTAAGCATTCTTTCTTCAGTGTTAGCCCTCTGTTCTTATTATGCAGTTAGATGCTAATAAAATAGATCTGAATTTTTTTTAGTATGAGCTTTGATTCAGTTAGTTTTTCAATTCAAGTACGATTTCCATGTGTTAGGTCTAATACTAATCCATGAGAATTTTTTTTGTTTTCGAGATTATGTCCGATTTAAGCATTTCTTTCTTCACTTTGATTGAGCCTTTGTTTTGGTACAGTTACTGGAGACATTAATAAGCTTGAAGCTGAAGGAATCATCTATACATGTGATAAGTTTATTAACAAGGTAACACTCTCGTTAATATGATGGTCTCTGGTTGTTTTTGGCGTTTCCTCCTTGTTTTTGACTGTTGCTTTAACTAGTTTCCTATTTGGAAATTTCTATTTCAGCTTTGTCTCAGAAGTTCTTATCTTCCTGAGAAATTTGGTTACATGTCTGGGAGCGATGAACTGCTACGAGTAAGTTCAGAACACCTCTCTCTCTCTCTCTCTATCTCTCTCTCTCTCTCTCTCTCTCTCTCTATATATATATATATATATATATATATATATATATATATATATATATATATATATATATATATATATTGAAAGACTGTAAGCCAAAATCCATTTCGCTTGTAGAGGAAGTTGGTGGTTCGAATCATGACGGGAAGCCAAGCCCTAGATGAACTTTTAGGGGGTAAGTTTTCATTACTATAAAATTTATTACTTCTTGATTTGAGTTTTTTTTATTTCCTTTTCTTATAATAATTTTGTTGATTTGATTATTGAAGGTGGAATTGAAACTCTGTCCATTACAAGAGCTTTTGGAGAAGAACCAAGGTTGATTACTAATCTTTTTTTTTCTTAAATTAACTCCAATGAAGTAGATGAAATGCTGAATGGTTTATTCATGATATGTACATATTGTAATCTGTCCATCCACAGTCTATTTGATCACAGAAGTCTAAATGATTTGAAATTAAGATAGAATTGTAGAAAGTAGAAACTATTGGTTCTGCTTAGTTTGCTTGAGTGAGATGTATTAATAAATCACTTAGTCTTTTCTTCCTAATGTGTGATGTACGTAAAAATAACGTACAACCGAGTTCTGAATCTCAAATATTGTCTAGTTTTTCCGGGTATTGAAGAATGATATATATCATGCATTCTTTTTTTCATTTCAAGTGCTATTTTAACTTCAATTAAGCAGGTCAGGGAAAACTCAGCTCGGCCATACTCTTTGCGTCTCCACACAGGTTTTCATTTCTGCCCTAATTTCTGCTAATATGATTAACCTTTGCAATCAATTGATTCTTTCTTTCTTATTGTTGTACATGAACAGCTCCCCACTAACATGCATGGGGGAAATGGGAAAGTTGCCTACATTGATACAGAAGGAACCTTGTAAGATTCACTGTTCTTCTTATTGCAGATTTTTGCAACTAACCTGATGCCTCTATCCATGATGATTATTCGTGTATCTGATAGTTTTATGCTTACAACAAATTCTACTAAAATTGATTATGTACATTAATTTTCATCTCAACTGTGTTAACTCACAGTCGATCAGATCAAATCGTACCGATAGCAGAGAGGTTTGGAATGGATCCTCGAGACGTGCTTAATAATGTAAGCAGCACTTGCTTAGTTCTCGTTATCCTATTTCGATTTAATCATTTTCATAACATGTATAGCAAAAGAACATAAATGCCCAACTCTTCCTTTGATGATTTATCAGGAGTGACTGGCACTTTCCTTTTAATTTACTTTGTTAGACTTATTATGTTTGTTTTGTTTGGATGAAGATTGTATATGCCCATGCTTACACTAACGAGCATCAGTACAACCTACTAGTTGGTCTGGCTGCTAAAATGGCCGAAAAACCTTTCAGACTTTTGCCGAGTCACATTATTATCTTGTATTGCTATCTATTTTGGGTTTCAAGTTTAAAGAATCCATGACAATAATTCAAAACGACCCGCTTTCATTACCTCGTGAACGATTGCAGATTATTGATTCGATCATCGCTCTCTTTCGAGTGGATTTCACTGGCCGTGGCGAGCTTGAATTTCTGTCGATTACAGAAGCAGTTGAAGAACCAAGGTGATAACTTATATCCTAGTCTCCAATTAAGTAGATGGAATAGTGGAATACTGAATGGTTTGTTCATGATATGTGGCAGGTCAGGGAAAACTCAGCTCGCCCATACTCTTTGCCTCTCCACACAGGTTTGCATTTCTCCCCTAATTTCTGTTAATTCGAAATAGGATTAACCTTTGCAATCAATTGACTCTTTCTTTCTTGTTGTTGTACATGAACAGCTCCCTACTAACATACATGGTGGAAATGGGAAAGTTGCCTACATTGATGAAGGAACCTTGTAAGATTTACTTTTCTTCTTATTGCAACTGACCTGATGCCTCCATCCATGTTCTGAAAGTTTTATGCTTAGAGCAAATTCTAGTACTAAAATTGATTATTTGAATTTATCCACCTCTTAACTGTGTTAACTCACAGTCGACCAGATCGAATCGTACCAATAGCAGAGAGGTTTCGAATGGATCCTGGAGCCTTACTTGATAAGGTAAGCAGCACTTGCTTAGTTCTCATTATACTATTTCGAATCAATCATTTTGATATAACATATATAGAGAAACAAACATAAAATGCCCAGATCTTCCTTTGATGATTTATCAGTAGTTACTGGCACTTTACTTTTAATTTACTTTTTTAGACTTATTATGTCTGTTTTGTTTGGATGAAGATTGTATCTGCTCGTGCTTACACTTATGAGCATCAGTACAACTTACTAGTTGGTCTGGCTGCAAAAATGGCTGAAGAACCATTCGGACTTTTGGTGAGTCACTTTTTTTTTTAATCTCGTATTGCTATCTATTTTGGGTTTCAAGTTTAAAGAATCCATGACAATAATTCAAAATGACTCGCTTTCATTACCTCGTGAACGATTGCAGATTATTGATTCAATCATCGCTCTCTTTCGAGTGGATTTCACTGGCCGTGGGGAGCTTGCTGATCGCCAGGTTGCATCTTGTACAATAGTTATAGAAAGCAAATTGATGGCCCGTTTAAGCTGTTCTAACTGACACTCAATTCTTGCAGGAAAAACTTGGTCAGATGCTTTCTAGTATAACAAAAACTGCTGAAGAATTCAACGCTGCAGTCTACATGACCAACCAAGGTAACCTGTTTGCAGTTAGGCTAATAAGATATACCTGAATTGATTGATTCAATTTTTTGTAAGTATGAGGGTAGATTGAGTTTTTAGTTTTTCAATTAAAGTTAGTTGTCTGTTTCGCTTATACAAGTAGGATCTCATCAAGCTGCGTTGTTTGTGGTTATTGTCTCAATTTCTACAAATTTTGCAGTAAGCACACGGGGAATCAATGTTGGATACGTGGAGAATCTTCAAGATGCTGCGAATGTGGGAAACGGGTTGTGTGGGACAACCCTGATAGGGTTTCGATTGAATGAGGCTATCGTCATCGGAGCAGATGGCATGCTTGTCTGTAAACAAACATTTCTACCTACCACTGATGAAGCAGTGAAGATCTTTGAGCTGGGGAAGAAAATTTACTGTGCAATAGCCAAGGATAGGACAAATGGCGAAAAAATGGTAGATTACTTGAGGGAGGAAATAGCTAAGGATCCAAAGCCTTTGGTTTATAACTTGGGTGTACTACTGACAGATCACATGAAAAAAGAGAAAATAGAAGACGTGTCCGTCATCCTTGCTGGATGGTACTATTTCAGAGAACACTGGGTTTCTTGCATGCTAGAAGTCGGACATGAGCATTTCATGCCTACTGATTGGGCAATGGTCTGTAACCAGGAAGAAAAGGTGAAAGAATTCATGGGACCAATGTGAGTATATTCATTTTTGTTATATCCTTTGATTATTACGTATCATTTTTATTTTAATTGTTTTTTTTTTATGTAGTGTGCCTGCCACCTTGACACCTGACGAGGCTGTAGAGCATGTCAAGAGAGGCATAAAATTCAGTGGGGACGAGGTCGACCGCTTCTTCACAGGAGGAAGGACCCGGGTGTGGGTTATAAGGAGTGATGGAGTCGTCACCAAGATAGGGGAATAACTAAGTTTTCTGAATATTAATCAAACTAAGAACGTACATGCTGTTTCATCTCACTAGATTTGGATAATCTTCTCTCTAAAAATACTTCATGTTAGACTTTTGGGGTGTTCTTTGATTCTCAGAAATATCTGTTCAATTTTGTAAATTTGTTCTGTCAAGTCAAAGAAGGAACCATTTTGGGTGTCATATGAATTGTTTGAGTTTCAATTCTGCAAGTGTTCTTTGATTTTGAGATTCTTGGTTCAATTTCGTGAATATGGATTTGAGTTGATCTTCTAGTGGTGGTGATTGGTGTTTATAATTAACATCTGATTGACTGATTGGAGGGAATTCTTTGGAGTATCATTCTTTTAGTAAGGGTTTGCTCGTCCCTGTTAATATGAGAAATGGACAGAATATTAGGGCTTGGATTGAATTTGATGCTACCCATTTGAAATCAATGCCACAATTGTCCAGTTATTGCTAACTACGTTACTAATTACCCCTAACTCGGATTGATCAGCGTTAGAGAGACAGACAGTAACTGGAGAGCGATTTAATGAAACCCTAGTTCGGTGGACTGAAACTACCCCAAGTTTTCCCTTGATCAATCGAGTTGCCAGTTCATCGAAATCCCCCTTCCTTCATTTGAGGATTTCTAAACAGAGAGTTGCTGGGTTCATCTAGTGTGGAGAAGAACGGTGACCGTTATAAGCGCATTTGCTTCCTACTAAAGGCACCCCAAATTTTGGGCCTCACAAACCTTGTTATTTAGCAAATGGGTATACAGCTAATTACACTTAAACTAAATCTAACAGAACACGGGGGTATTAGTAATTACTAATAAAAAGTGGAGGTTTCACGCATTATCAAAAGGCTGGGGTTTCAGTAATTCTCCCAAGAAGATATCATCCACCCAGTCAATGTGAAACACAAAACTTAAACTTGGAAGTATAGATTCACATACTCAATGTTAATTACTCATATGTATAGTTACAAGATTAATCGAATCACCACAAAACTAGTTTCACAAACCATTGTATGTGAATCTAATAGACACCATCTCAGTAAATAGGGTCTCACTACCACACTTGATGTTCCTCACTCCCTTCTCAACCACAGTTCCGTCAACAGTAATACTTTTTAACTTCAGAAAAAAGTAGAAGTAAAATTAATTGTGGAGAAAGGCAAAAAGAAAATATTGGATATTTGCTTTTTCCAATTCGAATTAGAGTTCTAAGCTTTTCACTGTAACTTCAATTACTATCATTAATCTTTTTTTTTTGTCATCTTACTAAATGTTCAAAAATCCCCCTAATTCAATCGTTAGAGATTACCACTTCGCTTTATACTTCTTTCAACTTTATGAAGTGGTTCTCAATGTCCCTGACATTGTTTTGCACAACACCATAACAGAAGGGACTAGTCTATTGTTAATATGTCATAGAGTCAAGTTATCAACTAAAGAGATGGTGTTTCTTATGAAATTCTTCAAAAGTAGTTGATACCATGTCCTTTGAGAACTAATCACAGTCTCCCAAATAGTCAGTCGACATATGCCAGAGGACAAACGTATTTGGGTCACCCAAATCAAAGGCATGTTTACGGCAAAATCATATTATAGGGGTATTATTCCAAATCATCAAAGTCAGAGGTCGGTGTTATTTCTATAGAGATTGGTGTTATTTCGCCAAAAAATAATAGATCAGAACCAAATAGTGCATCAAGCCAAGTTAAAAGCTCGAGATCTGTACAGTACCTCAGTTTTATATTCTAATGCATCGGATCTGACATCAGAATGGGTTCCACCACCGGCAAACAAACTAAAAATCAACTATGATGGTGCAACAGAGAAGGCTGCGGTGGGTGTAATAGTGAGGAACCTGAAGGATATATTCCCTCGGTTCGAAGGAATGGTATCCTTCTAAGGGAATGTCCTTTGACCAAGATGGCAATGCGTACGATTTGGCGAATAGGATCATAATGACCTTATACGGAAGATCATTAGTCCGGTCGAATTAGGGGTCGTAATGCTTAGCTAGAAGCCAACTACGATCGTCGGATGACTTCAGTAATCCACGGCTAACATAGACTGAATCCTACAAGGGTTACACATAAAAGTGATGGTTTGAACGGAGAGAGATTGAGTAGATTTAAAATGGCAAATAAGTGGATTGGATCCATTTTTAGTGTTCGGAAGAGTCCAAACAAGTATACATAAACCCGGGCTAAAAGGGAGGCCCAGGAGTTACAGCAGCTAGACAGGAAATGAGTGAAGAAGATGAGTTCGGACAGAGAGATTTCCTAGAAAATCTAGGAAATCTCCTGGCCGGACCAGCCAGGACGCGTCCTGGCCGTCTAGCACATCTCGGACAGACTGTCCGAGACCGGGTGAGAAACGGACTAAGAGTCCGTGTCGGCCGGGATTCCTAGTCCTATCAGGACAAGGAGTCCGAGATCCTAGGATCTCGGACATCCCCGCGCGTCCAGGACGCGGCTGGGATATCCTAGTCCGATTCGGACTAGGAGTCCGAGACGGACTAGGAATAGGTCTCGGTCTAGGACCGAGACCTGGACGCCATGTCCAGATGCGACTGGAAGCTTCCAGACGCACCTAGGATGCGACTGGCGCGTCCGGATGCGTCTGGGACGCGCCTGGAGCGCCCAGATGTGCCCAGGACGCGCCTGGAGCGCCCAGATGTGCCCAGGACGCGCCTGGAGCGCCCAGATGTGCCCAGGACGTATCTGGACGCGTCTAGGATGCATCTGAACGCGTCCAAAGGGCATCCAAAGATGAATGCCCATGCCGTCCCACCCGAGATGCGTCTAGGACACGTCTCATGCACCAAACTCCACTAGGTTGCGTCCAGGACGCATCCTAAGGTCTGTCCTAGGGCCAGATGCGTCTCGGACGCATCTGACCCGGCCAGGACGCGTCTGGCCAAGGGACAAAGCACGATGGAACATGCTGTCCCTTCGTCCGACCAATGACTAGTCAGAGTCAAGGGTTGACCCGAGACTAGTCAAGGGACTTTGACCAGAACTTTGACCAGGGTTTGACTGGGGTCAACTTGGGTTTTTTTGAGTTTGACTCGATGACTTTTGGGCCTTGACCCGAGTGGGAGTTTTTCAGACCTTTTTCTCCGAATTTCAAACTTGTTTTTCCGAAATTGACCCGGGCCGTCAAAGGGCCCAAACAGAGTTTTTCCTTAAAGCGATTTTGGAAATCATTAAGAAAGAAACACGAAGTGCTATTGGCCCGTATGTTATGAAAATAGACTTAGAACTCAAGTTAGACATATGAATGCCACAATTTCCCACATTTAGCTATACGAGACATAGCGAACATAGAAACGTATCTAGAATACATACTTTACTATGACTGTCATATTTTTGAATGTATGTATATTTTATGTGATTGCGTAGTTTAATATACCTTTAGATAGGCTAACGTTTCTTGTTCCTAAACACACGTGATTGTGCCCGAAATAATACTTAGAGTATAGGGTCTAGGAATCAATTGATTAACCGAACGATGAGATCATGGTTCAAGTGGGAGTAATCAATGGAGGTTGAAGGATGAGAATCCATACGAACCATAGGCGAACAAGAAATTAACCTAAAAGATGAGATCTTTTAGGGATATACTAAAGATTTGAATAAATCATTACACAAACCCACATAAACTTTTACGTAATAAATCATAATTGGTTATGCTAGAGTTCACAGTAACGCAACTTGATAAATTACGTAAAAAGTCCCAAAAAGAATTTTGAGTAAAGCCTACCTAGATTAAGACACCTGTTGATCCCTTATTCATCGATGGTGGGCCGACCTTCGCAAAGTGCCATCTTTTACTTCGGGGCGATACAGGTAGATCTATACCAGAGGTCTACATGTCTAAATGGTTATTCTCAACGAGTCAGCAAAAGGGTTTTGGATTTCGAGGCAAAAGGATAATTTGACACTAAAGTGTGAAATTTGTCAACCAGGAGTCATAAGAGTATGATCAGTAAGATGTTATTCACCCAGGACGACGGATTAAGGGCAGTGCTCTAGTACGCCTAATTCCGAAGAAATGGGATCCTGGAATTATATTATTCTTAGGGGAAAATAAATAAAGAATAATATAGGCATACACGAATATTATGCCAGGATAACAAGTTTAAATCACTTTCGCGCTTCTTACATGTAGTTTAATTATGACGTCCAAAGAAAACTTCAACATCTGTTGGCTACTAGAGAAAGAAAAGCTGAATGGAGACAGCTTCATTGCATGGGAAAGGAATCTGGAACTCGTTCTCAGATCCGAAAATAAGGCAAGCATCCTAGACACACCACTTCCGGAAATCACAGAAGATTCGACTGATCAGGAGAAGGATTCGGAAAGAAGTCTTCGAAAGAAGTCCGAACCCGTAACATGCCTTATGTTAGCAACCATGGAACCTAATCTTCAAGATAAGTTCATTCACATGGATGCTTACACCATGATACGACAACTTAGAAATCTGTTCCAAAAGAAGTCGAGAATGGAAAGGTATGAAACCTCAAAGGCAATATTGGATACGCGTCTTGAAAGAGGAAAGCCTGTAGGGCCACATGTTTTTAAAATGATTAGTCATTTTGAGAAACTAGCTCGACTTGGAGTCGACCATGGCCGGGATTTTGCCACTGATATTATCCTGCATTCACTTCATGATGGGTTCAGTCAGTTTAGAATGCACTACCACATGAATGGATGGGATAAATCTCTGGAAGAACTACACGTTATGCTCCAAACAGTCGAACAGAACATCGGAGTGGTGGAACCTAAGAAAGAAGTTCTGATGGTTCAAAAGGAAAAGGGATTTAAGAAAGAAGGAAGGCAGAAATTCAAGAGGAAGCAACTGGGAAAGTGGAAAGGCAAACAAGTTGCCAAAAACAAAGGTGCCCAATCTGATTCCAAGTGTTTCTATTGCAATGGCACAGGCCATTGGAAGAGAAACTGTCCCAAATTCCTGGAAGACAAAAAGAATGGAAATATAGTTTCCGCACGAGGTAATAAGAATTGAAAGTTCATTCAATTAAATACAATTCCTAAAAGGTATTGGATACCTAAAATTGTTCTTTTCATTATGAATGTTAGGAACAAATGGAAGCTGAGTATTCATTGAATAGGAGACGAACCTGTCAAAAGCTGAAGGAAGCAAAAGTTGCTACGTAAAGCTGGAGAAGGATCATGGGCTCCATAGGCATAACTTTAAATTAGTTTTTAGTTTTCTTTTTTCCTTTTAAGAACATTGACTCTGTAATAAGATTATGGAGATAAATAAAATAATCAGTATTTTATAAATGTTCTCAAGAAAAATGCTTATTCAACTTTTAACAATTATACCGAACGATCCAATTTAGTTATTCTAATCTAGTCAAATAAATTTGAAAGAACATGGATGAAGCTAAAGTTGATTGATCTTGTATCTCTCAACAATAGTTAATCATGGTTCAAACAAAAGAAATTTGACGAGATCCCAGAGGTCAAATTACTCACTAGAACTTATGTTAGACATAAGAAAGTGACTAATATGACTAGAATAGACTAAAGTACTAAACACTAGATTAAAAGAAAGTCTTAGAGACTAAACCTAAATCAAGTAAGGATCAAATCTGACCAAAGATAATGATGAGATCATAAGTCTAAAAGTCATAGAGTTTTTCGAAAGTAAAAGTCTAAATGCACATCTGCCATCCCACTAAAAACCTAAAAAGCTATAGCAAATAAAAGATTCCATACAAGTATGGATTTTAGAAAGAGTTCTAAAATGATCTTTTATTAAAAGTCTAAAAGACCGTTAAACATAGATTTTTCGAACGAAGAATAATGGGGTTCTCTCACAAATCACCGGAACAACTTTTGTTGCTCTCGATGGTGTCCTATTTAAAAGAAGGCATCTTTTAAAATGGACAAGTGGGAAGAAATAAATATTCGAAACAAGTTCAAATAAGAGCAACAAATAGGAGTAAGGAGTTACTCACCACGAGACCTCTAAAAAGAAGTTAAGGAAATATCTCGATATGTGCTCAAAACCCCGAGTGAGTCTTAGAAAGAAGATTCAACGAAACTATAGCAAAACCACTCCGAGTTTAGACTGAGAGTCTAAAGAGATAAGATCTAAAGAGTGAGTTTCTAAACATTCGTAAAGAAATTGTCTAGATTCAATTTCTTAGAATGATTAGTCTTGTTCAACAAAAAGGTAAGTGGGAGTGAAACAAGAATGTTTCAAAGTCCAGTATGTAGAGACATACTAGGATTGAGAAAAAACATCAGGAATGTTAAAAACAGTTGGAGAACTGACTCAATAGGACAAAGACGAGGGTAAACTAATTAGGGCATCAAAATCTATATCAGTAGATTAAAGTGATGAGAACTCGTTCAAAAGGAATTTTGAAAGAGATTTTACCCATCTCACATGAGAACTGCCAAACTAACCCGGAATTTGAAAAATTCTGACAAGCGAAAGCAAAAACATGAGAGAAATACTTATGTCTGGACAATATAAGATTGATCATGAAGATGATTGAGATTTACCCGTACATCTAAAAGAAGTACTTGGAGTACAAAAGATGTCGTCACCCATAAAAATCAGAGAAAGACCTAGAATGCTGAAGCATCTGGGATCATATCTCTGAACACAAAGATTGAAGAAAGTCATAAAAGCAATCTTCCGAAAATAAAGATAAGAATCTTTTAGGAAGGGCGAAAAGATGAAAAGGAGTTTTCATGTTGGGAGTCGTTGCTAACTTTACTAGATAAGAAATTAAAATTAGAACTTAGGAAGTACTAATTTCAGTTTGAGAAACTGATATTATCGTAATAGCTTATAAAGACGTTCATAAGCTAGATAATAATAAGCAAAGTGAAAACAACAAACTAAACTGTCACCTTAGAACGAACATGGAATATGAACGGATTTAAGGAATTAGGATCAAGTTAGAAAATCCTAAAAAGACTTGTAAAGTTGGGAAATGCAAAGGAGTTTACGCGGTGCTCAATATTTACAAACTCTTGTTATCCGAAATAAACTCAGTTTATTTCGTCATCTAAATTGTGGTTTAGAATTTAGAAGACAATCCAAAATAATGGACTGTTCCAGGTAGGTTTATTAGATGCGTGATCTAATGAAAGAAACCCTACTAAGTGAACATGGAAGCACACCATTATAATAACCCTAGTCCAGGTCATTGGTTGGACAACAATGACTTAAGAAGACTAACATGAGTGATTGACGAGATAGCGTTGTTTCTTGGGCTATAGGAATAGGAGTATTCAAAGTCAACTTAATGGGTGTATAAGCTGATACAATGGAAACCCGCCAAGTGAGAGTACTTCAGGAGAAGAAGTCGTAAGATGCCATAACCCTCATTTAGCAAATCGGAGAGGTTCCTCGGAACATGAGTACTCGCTCAGTTTATGTAAGGAATGTCGAACTTTGGTACCGTTAAACGCCGCGCCGTAAAAGGAGGTTATAAAGGCGGATTACTGGGGGAGACATGATAGACATATGATTGAGTGGGAGTACAAGAATGGAATATGTCTTCCTGCGTAAAATCAGGATAAAATATCTCCGGGCCACTTGATGAGAAACAACTGAAAATTGCATGGCCATGCTCAAATGGATTAAGAGTTAATCATTTGATTTGACAGTTTGTTCTCGGGATCAAGAAAGTCTGATAAGTATGACATATCAGATGCGATATGAAAAGACATGGGAATCGAGCATTGCCCTTGTTCTAAGTACAAGTGGGAGACTGAAGGATATATTCCCTCGGTCTGAAGGAATGGTATCCTTTTAAGGGAATGTCCTTTGACCAAGATGGCAATGCGTACGATTTGGCGAATAGGATCATAATGACCTTATACCGAAGATCATTAGTCCGGTCGAATTAGGGGTCATAATGCTTAGCTAAAAGCCAACTACAATCGTCGGATGCCTCCGGTAATTCGCGGCTTACATAGACCAGATCCTACAAAGGTTACACATAAGAGTGATGGTTTGAATGGAGAGAGATTGAGTAGATATAAAGTGGCAAATAAGTGGATTGGATCCATTATTTAGTGTTCGGAAGAGTCCAGACAAGTATACATAAACCCGGGCTAAAAGGGGGCCCGGGAGTGCCCATAAAGGGGTCGGCCATGTGATGGCCGACCTTAGAAAGGGGCCGGCAAGCACATGGCCGGCTGAACCCTTAAGTGGGCCGGCCACAAAGCCCATAATGGGCTATAGTGGCCGGCCACACCATAAGCTCTAATTTGGTTTTATATGGGACTTCTAAGGATATGTCTTAAGTGAGATATTTTAGGAATCCTAGTTTGGGACAAACTCCTACACTATGTTCCCTATAAATAGACCTCATTAGACATAATTATGGAATGCAATCAAGAGCAAAGTTAAGAGAGCTTTTCTAGAGAGAAAAAGCAAGAAAGAGAAAAAGGAGTTTTCTCGGTTATCTAGTCAAGAAGAAAGTGTTCTTCATCTCAACCTTCAAGAAGGTGCTAGCTGACTCGAAGGAGGGAGTTCAAGTCATACACTCGGTGTCTCAAGTAGAGGAACTACAGTTGGAGTTCTTGATCTTCCGAATCTAGTCGGAATTTTGTTCGTGGGAAAGCGATTAAGGTAATCTTCTTTCCATTCTAGTTCATTGATTAGTCATGTAAATATCGATCCTGGATGTCTAGTGTTAACATATAGGTGTTTGAGATTCCGCAATAAACACTAGATAGTGTATTAGATACATACGTAACCCTATAGAACCATCATCGGAAGATCATAAAACGTGAAGCAAAAATCATTAGTGCAAGTTTGGCCATGGAGAGCGAAGTGCAAGCAAGCCTACTCGCAGTGGAAAATCAGAAGGAGCATTTTAGAAGCGAGGGATCTGCTCAAAGCCCAACCTTCCAATGAATTTATCTTTTGCCACCGTGAAGCAAACATGATGGCCTACTTGTTGCCCATCAATATGTGCACCAGTGAAGCCCAGTTACTTTGAGTCTATTGACTTCAACTTGTAATTCATACTGTTTGTTATTCACTTGCCGAATTTGATGCTGATTTAAACTGTTTTATATATTAAGAGTTTTCTCAATATATTATTACTCCATGTCCAAGTAACCCATCTAATGAAAATATTCATGTTTATCTGCACAACAAATAAAAACAAACAATAATAGAGATTATTTGAATATTTTTACTTCATCTACTTGAGCCTCTTATAAGTATCATATATTTCTGAATAATCTTAAAGTTTAAATTAAGTGTGCAGATCCTATAGTTAATTTTTAAAAACCGTTCCAATTACTCGTTCGGAGTCCTTCATGATTTAGATCAGTCGAATAGTTCATTATTAACAAAGAGAGAGGAGGTTGATGTTAATATTTTAATCTGAAGGCAATGCGATTTGAAAATAAGTGTAGATATTTGTTGGTTGATTTTTTCGACGAAAATTCTCTCTAATCTCATCTCTCTTGGTCAAATTCATGGGTGATTTCTGTTTCCTGTCATCTTCATTCATAACAAAGTTCATACATCGCTTTGTTGACATGATGTGGATACTCGTAGATATCAACAATAAATATATAAAACATGAATTTATGCAAAAGTCGACGATCTACAATTTCAATTATTATACAAACAAAATTTACTAAGAACTAGTCTTAGAGTTTAGCCCCTCCTGAATGTATATCCGAGATCTGCCACTGATTGGAGTTGCATCCAAGTTCTCTATTTTCAATAAGTTGGGTTAAACATATCATGCGGAGATAGCCACTTTCTTGAAATTAAGTTTCCTCTTCATGACTGGAGGGAAATTATCCTTTTAGCCTAACTAATTAACCCTTTGTTTCTATGTAACAAGGACATCGGAACTGCGGAGCTTACCCAAGACCAATACCAGGTTATCAAGTAAGGTACGGAATACAACTAAAGACATATAATCTGTTAGGCTATTTAATTAGTTGTGTATTGTATTTATTTGTATTTAATTGTCTTTATCCTTTCTATCAAGGGTATATCTGTACATTGTAAATACTTACTTTATTATAAATACAATCCTTGCCCTAACTTCTAGGGTATCTTGACCTCAAACCTTCACATGGTATCAAGAGCCTTAGCATAGACATTCTTTTTTTTTTTTCTGGTTTTCTGTGCCGCCACCTTCTTCTTCTCATGGCTGATTCACCTCCAACCCCTCAACCCCAATTATCTCCTCCTCTTCTCCTTCCAATCCTTCTCCTTCAACCTATACCTTTCCTGCTCTTTCCAATATTGCTAACTTGGTCTCCATTAGACCAGAGCCGTGGCTGACGATTTGAGGGCCCTGGGCGAAATTTGTTTTTGACTCTTTTGTACAATAAAAAATTTACGAACAAAATCATAAAAAAATATAATTTCTTCGTAGATTGTGTAGTTTAGAGTCTAAGTAATTTTTTGAATATGGTATCTTTTGCATCATGATTATCACATATGTATTTATGTATTGTTGGAATTTTTTTTAAAACACCTAGATTTCTATCTTTTAAAAACACTTAAAAAAAAATGAAATAAATTCACTCAAAATAATAAAATTATTAAAAAAAAGTATAACTGAGCAAAAAGAAAGGATCCTTTAACAATTGAAAGAAAAAGGAAAAAAACCAAAAAAATAAAATTAGGATAACAGGACTTGAACCCGGGTCATTCCCTTGGAAACCCGTGACCTCTACCAGTAAAGCTAACAGGTTTTTGTTATTAAATACTACGCTGTTAACTATTTCTAAGATAAAGACTTCTAGAAAAAATGGGCCCTGGTGTGGTGGGGGCCCAGGGCGGATGCCCTGCCCGCCCCCCCTCAGCCACGGCTCTGCATTAGACTTGACAACTCTAATTTTCTGCTTTGGAAGAGCCAGCTGCTTCAAATCCTTCATTCTCAAGACCTCTATCGATTTGTTGATGGCTCTACTCCACCTCCTTCTCAGTTTCTTTCTCATTCTCTTGAATCCTCTTCCACTCCTTTACTAAATCCAGACTATGTTTACTGGTATAGGATTGATCAAATGTTGCTCTCTTGGCTGAATGCTACTCTCATTGAACCAGTACTCAGTCTGGTTTTGGGTCTTAACTCTTCTCATGCTGTTTGGTCTTTCCTTGAGCAAAATTTCTCCTCCATTAACTCTGCTCGAATGATGAACTTGAAGCTTCAGCTTCAGACCTCCAAAAAGGGAAATCAATCAATTTCTGAGTATCTTCTTCGCATTAAATCCTTTTCTGATTCCCTTGCAACCATTGGACAACCAGTGGCTGATAATGAGCTTGTTCTTACTGTTCTATCTGGTCTCGGTACAGATTATGAGAATTTCGTAACCTCCATTACCACTCGATTGGTTCCTCCCACTTATACTGAACTTCAATCCCTTCTTTTAACTCATGAGTTTCGTATTGATCTTCTTCGAACTCAAACCATTCAGTCCACTGCTCTCTTTTCCAATCCTGTTCCTACCCCTTGTCCTCAACAATTTTCTGCTCATAGAGGAAACAGGGGTCGTTCAAACAGAGGAGGAGGTCGACATTTTAACAGAGGATAACAGTCAAATAGAAGCAATTTTCAAAAACATACCTCCTCTGTTCTTGGACCCCATCCTCAACCTCTCATATGCCAATACTGTGGCAAACCTGGACATTCTGCTCGTCAATGTTTTAGCATTCCTTCTTCTCATGACTTGGCCTAATCTTTTGCATCTTTGGGAGTGGATTCAACACCTTCTGATCCAAATTGGTATCTTGATTTTGGCGCAACTATGCATATTGCCTCAGATGTGGCTTCTTGCTCTTCTCGTTCTGAAGTTCCTGTTCATAATCATGTAATGGTTGGAACTGGTCAAGTTACACCTGTCACTGGATCTGGTAATCTTTTTATTCCTTCTACTAATCTCACTCTTAAAAATATTTTAATCATACCTAATTTCAAGAAAAACTTACTCTCTGTGTCTCATCTTCTTCGAGAGTTTAACTGTTTCGTTGTATTCCATCGGAATGGATTTTTTGTTCAGGAAATTCCCACCGGGAGGAGACTCCTCGTCGGAACGATTGATCATGGTCTCTTTCGTCTCTCCCCAATCAAGGCAGCTTCATCGCCATTATCCTTCTTTGCTTCATCTTTGTCTTCAACCTCAAAAGCCACATCTGATGTTTGGCATCGTCGATTGGCTCATCCCAATCTGCAAGTTTTTAATTCTATTATTAGTAACAATCAATTACAAGTTTCAAAATCTGTAATGACATTAACTAAATGTGAATCTTGTATTTGCAGTAAACATCATCGTCTTCCTTTTAGTTTTGTTACTCATACTTCCACTAATCCGAATGAATTAATTCATTCGGACCTTTGGGGACCATCGCCGGTCACCTCTGACTCCGGTTACAGGTATGTATTACTGTTAATCAATGACTATACACGCTTCACATGGATTTATTTCTTAAAAACTAAATCAGAAGTTAATTGTCATTTTCAAAATTTCAAATCATTTGTTGAAAAACAATTTGGTACTCCCATTAAAATTCTACAGTCTGATGGTGGTGGAGAATATGTCAGTTCTGATTTGTCTTCCTTTTTAACCAAAAATGGTATCCATCATCGTCGCAGTTGTCCCCACACTCCTGAGCAAAACGGGGTTGCCGAACGAAAAATCAGACATCTAGTGGAGACATCTCTCTGTCTCCTTCATCAGTCCTCCATTTCTTCTACATATTGGCCAGAGGCTTTTCAGACTGCTGTCTATACCATTAATCGCCTTCCCACCTCTGTACTTGGTGGCTTGTCTCCATTTGAAAAATTGCTTCATCAAAAACCAAACTACCATGAACTTCGTTCTTTTGGCTGACGTTGTTTCCCTCTACTTACCCCTTATCGTTCTTCCAAATTGGATTTCAAATCCAAACCTTGCTTATTTCTTGGATATAGCCCTAATCACAGAGGTTATAAGTGCCTTGATGAGAAATCGTCTCGAATCTACATCTCCCGAAATGTTCTGTTCGATGAAACTCTGTTTCCTCTCTCTCTTTCTCCGTCTTCTTCGACTTCTCCGAAAAACCCTATTTTACCTCCTGTTTCCTTACAATGGCTAATACCTTCTTTTGCCCTCTTTTTTTAATCCTCATCGTCCATTTGTTGACCCTTCTCTCACGCGTTTTATCTCCGTGTCTCCATCCCAACAACCAGCTGGTCCCTTAAGGCCACCTGGCATCTCCAATGTAACGCGTGACTCTGGTTCTCCACGTACTGGGTCTGTTTCTTCACCTACTATTGCTCTCCCGTTATCAAACCCTTCTAGGGTTTCTACTGTTTCGCCCACCACTTCTCACCAGTTGTCTACACCTGTCCCACCTGTGGTCCATCCCTCTGCCACGCCACCTCCTTCTGAACCGTTACCTTCTTCATCCTCCATCCCTGTCGCTATTCCAGAGCAAGACAAAACTGTTCCTTCATCCTCTACTCATCCTATGATAACAAGGACTCGTGATGGCACCAGAAAACCGAAAATTTTGCTTTCCAAGTCTGTTGTAGTCTCAGATCCAGATCCCCTTTTTGTTGAACCTTCAACATTCATTCAGGCTTTCAAGCATGAGCATTGGCGAAAGGCCATGGAAGAAGAAATCAATGCATTACATAAGAATGGTACTTGGTCGTTGGTTGCTCCTCCTAATGATGTGAATATAGTGGACTGCAAATGGGTGTTTAAGGTAAAACAGAAATCAGATGGTTCGATACAACGTCATAAAGCGAGATTAGTGGCTCGGGGGTATTCTCAACAGCATGGGGTTGACTATGATGAAACTTATAGTCCGGTTGTTCGGCCGGCGACAATTCGAAGTGTTCTTTCTCTAGCAATGTCAGGTAATTGGATCATAAACCAACTTGATGTTAAAAACGCGTTTTTGAATGGTACTCTTACAGAGACAGTATATATGTCTCCACCCAAAGGGTTTCAACATCCCTCTTACCCTAATCATATATGTTGTCTTCATAAAGCCATTTATGGCCTTAAACAAGCACCAAGGGCTTGGCAACAACGATTTAGTAGCTCTATTTTAAATATGGGTTTTTGTCAATCCATCTTTGATCCATCAATGTTCTACAAAAGATCTGCCTCTCATATTATAATTTTTTTGGTATATGTGGATGATATTATAGTTACAAGTTCCTCTCCTTCTCTCTTACATGATTTAATTTCTAATCTTAAGAGAAATTTTGATATGACTGATTTAGGTCAATTAAGTTACTTTTTGGGAATGGAGGCCACTCGTACCTCTAAATCCCTATTCTTACACAGAAAAAGTATTGCCTTGATTTGCTTACTCGATTAGGTCTTTCTAACTCAAAGTCGGTTCCTACTCCGGCTATTACTGGTACAAAAATGTCGAAATCAGATGGTACTTCTCTTCCTGATCCTTAATTGTTTAGAAGTTTAGTTGGGGTTTACAATACTTAACCCTTATGCCGTGAATCAAGTGTCTAAATTTATGAGTAATCCAACCACTGTTCATCTCATCGCTGCTAAACGTATTTTGCGTTATCTGAAAGGTTCTCTTTCTCATGGGTTATGTTTCTGGCGAGCCACCTGTCTTCCTCTTATTGGGTTTTCGGATGCTGACTGGGCTGGCTCGCCCGATGATCGTCGTTCGACATCTGGCTACTGTGTGTTTATGGGTCCTAGTTTGATTGCATGGGCTTCGAAGACCCAACCTACTGTTTCTAGGTCTTCTACAGAGGCCGAGTATCGGGTTGTGGCCCATGTCTCGGCGGAATTAATATGGCTCAAAAATTTACTTCATGAATTGGGTTTCTCTCTTTCTATACCACCAGTGGTTTATTGTGATAATATTAGTACTACGTACTTAACAATGAATCCGATTCTTCACTCTAGAACTAAACATGCGGCAATTGATTTTCACTTTGTTCGTGAGCAAGTAAAGAATGGTGGTCTCAAAGTTCAATTTATTCCTGGAGATTCTCAATTGGCAGATATTTTTACCAAAGGTCTTTCCACAACTAAGTTTAATGATCTTGTATTCAAGCTCTCTCTTCTTAGTGGTCGTTCGGCTTGAGGGGGGGGGGGGGGGGGGGGGGCGTGTTAGGCTATTTAGTTGTGTATTGTATTTATTTGTATTTAATTGTCTTTATCCTTTCTATCAAGGGTATATCTGTACATTGTAAATACTTACTTTATTATAAATACAATCCTTGCCCTAACTTCTAGGGTATCTTGACCTCAAAACCTTTACATAATCTTCTTTCCCCAGTTATTGGGTCCTTCAGGTTTAGACTTACAATAACTTACCTTTGGGCTTTGGGTAAACTCTTGTTGTATTATAAACACAAAATACTAACCCAGGGTAGGGGTGGGAATCGGTCCGGACCGGTCGGTATCAGACTCTAACTTCATCGAACCGGTCGACTCGGACATAAACTGTTGGTGACCACCTATTTACTCGGGCGGACTCGGACAGTCACTCTTAAGACTTCTTTGTCCATTGACCGTCCAAGACCGTTTATTTTACCGGTCCAGTCGGACACCGGACGGTCTCGGTCCGGACTTTCCAATTAATTTACTTAATTCAGAACTTTATTTTTATTACCACAAACAAAATTACTTACAAATGAAGATGTTTAGCCAAGAAATCAAAAGTAAATATAAAAAAGAAAAAACACAGTTGATCATCATTTGACAAGATATAATTAAGTCATTCACTAATGTTTGGTCTTCTAGAGGACTATACGACTATAGCCAACGATCATCATATATTTATATGTCTATAAAATTCAACGGTCAACTTGTAAAAATGAGGACAGTTTAGTCGGTCAACCTATTCGGTCACTCGTACCGGTCGGTCAACGGTCGGTCCTTCGACATAAAATTTTGACCGTGACCGTCCACCAATTCTTTCGGGCCGGTCGGACACTGACCGTTATGACCATCGGGTGTCCATGGACACTTTTTATCTCGGTCGAACGGGTCGGATAGCGGTCTTCCGGATCTTTTTCCCACCCCTAACCCAGGGTGATACTTTATGTCCTACCTCTTAGAAGACCATGTACAAGTTCATCACAAGATATAAATCAAAAAACAAAATCTTATGCGTAAAGAATAAGCGACTTAGACAATCTAAAAAGAGTAAAAAGAGTACCCCCGTGTGTTTGTTTCCACGATATACTATGACTCATGAGCAATGCAAAAGATTGTATATACTACGAAAACGGCATCAGAACTAACCCACAACGTTACCGTCTTTAAGTGACCAACTGAAATAAATAAATCACAAACCTCAAATTTTGCACTCGTGTTGTACATAAGTCAGAGCTCCTAGTTTGTGCACCATTGACTTTGAGTCGATTGGTACTACAACTGTGAGAGGTGGTAGGTGAAGAGAGGCGGTTTTGGTGAAGAGAGGCGGTTTTGGTGAGAATCCTTTTCCAAATTGGCTTTCCAAATTGGACTCAAAATTGGAATTGCTCAAAATTAGAAATTGGAGTCGGCGACTCCCTATATATATATGAGTGCCTGTCATCAATTAACAACACACACAACAACTATTCATTAGAGAGAGAAAGTAGGTGAGAGAGATAAAATGTTATTATTCTATTTAGTACTGTCTTGGGACGGACTTGCGGGTTGTGTGAGTCGTCTTCATCTATCCTTTAATAAAGTTTTCTTATTCGCCCGAGGACGTAGGCTTTAAGCCGAATCTCGTTAATTCTGTTTGCATATTTAGTTTTTGGCTTAGCTTTTCGATTAATTTTCCGCGAACTTTTAGTACTAACAACAACAAATAGAAGAAAAACTCTGATCAGTGTTCAAAAATAGTAGTAGAAAACATCTATGCTTTTATTTGAAATTTCATTACCAAAATAAAGAAAAAAAGAAATTAGACCACTAATCTTCACTGTACACCCAAGGCTACAACAAATCGAGCATATAACACGATTCATAGGATAACTCATGACATAGGGCAAGTCAATCCTTTGGGTTGACGGGTAATGCTAAGTTTAATTAAATTAGGCATTCTAATTAACATCGGATGGATACAAGAGGATGGTATGAAGTACGCCCTAGCAAAATTATGAACGGTTGACTTGGTCAAGGGTTTTTTATCAGGGCAAAGTAAAATAACTGGCAATTCACATTTTTATTCCTACCAGCCGTATAACGATTAAAATTACTGAGTTCAATTTGGAAAATGGTAATTAATCATCTGATCAACCAGTGAAAAACTCAATAAACTGCTCAATTTCATTGAACTGAAAACGAAATATATATATATATATATATATAGTATTGGGCTGATAGTAGGGGAAAAGAAAGTTAGGGATTGCTACCAAGGATTTGCGCAGTAAGATGTTGCGACGTGTAAACACCAACTTCCGATATAAGGGCCGGCCCTGGGCCCAAAGCGAACAAAGCGTCGCTTTGGGTCCCAAAATATAGGGGACACATTCAAGAGGAATCCGGATTGAGGTGACTTTAAAATATTATGTAGACCCACAACTTTGTACAGGAAAGGACCACAAAAATGTGTGTTAACAAAATTGGATCCCTAACAAAGTAACTATTTATGGGCCCACAAACAAAGTCTTTTATATATTATTTTTTTGCATAAAAGTGTTTTATACTCTTGCTGATCTCTCCCATCCTTTCATCTGTCTCATACTGTATCTCTCTCCCACCCTCTTCTCCGACTCTCTAGTTATATGTATATAATTAGTTATATACTTTTGTGCTTGCATGTTCTTGGTATTATTATTGTTTTGATTTATTCTTATCACTATCATCATACTATTTTTTTTGTTGAAATTGATATTATATATTACTAGGAAATAAGAGTTCTATTAGAATACAACTTAAAAACTATATAAGGTACATTCTTCCATGACTTCGTTCTGTTTTCCTTCCTTGCCCATTTTGCCAACTTGTCTGCCGCTACATTGAATTTCCTGCTAGTATAAGAGAATTTAACTTTTTCCAGCCTTTGTTTTATTTCCTGTATTCTTTGGATATGAATTTTCGTTGCCATTGAATTTCATGTCTACTGTTCTGTAATTTTTTTATAATATTGTTATTATCGCTTTCTATGATGATTCTTCTGTAGTTATGAGATTCCGCCCATAACATTCCGTTAAGGATGGCTATGGCTTCGCTTTCCTCAGAGTTTTCTGCTTCTAGTGGTAGTGGCATGTGCTTCTATGAATTTAGATTCTTTGTCATGAATAATTAAACTAGTACGTGTAACTTTCTGAATGTCGATGAATGAAGCATCCACATTAATTTTCACAAAAGACGTTTCAGGGGGTTTCCATTTATCTTGTTTTATCTGAACCTTACTAATATTATCAGTAAGGTATTTGGGGAATGTTGTAATCATAGTTTTGATTTTGTGTATCGAATTTATTTAATGTTGAAAACAGTGATCGCAACGGGTTTTCCATATATTCCAAAGGATAGTAGCATAATGAATGTTATTCGCAGTGTTACTATTTTGTGATTTCTGTTCCCATGAGAATATCCATTCTGCCACCGAGGTGATTTTGTCAGATAGAATATTAGAGTAGAACCATATGTTTTTAGCCAAAGGACAATGGAGCAGAGCATGTTCAATGGATTCAATCTCATTGCAATTAGGGCAGTTCAAATTATTGTCAATGTATTTACCTATTCTTTCCCTAACCGGGAGTGCTTTGACGCATATTTTCCATATAAACACTTTTATTCTAGGGACTACCGGAATAGACCAGATAAAATTCCAGTTAGGTGATAGCGGCTTCGGCGAATTCATGCTCGTACAGAGATGCTGATAATGGATTTGACCGTAAATTTGTCTGACTCAGTTAGGGTCCATTTTCTTTGGTCATCATTTTCTCCTGTTATTGGAATCGACATGATCAAATTTTTTGTAGTGACATCAAAGATATTATTGAGAAAATCCTCGTTCCATTTATCCTGGTTAATCAGCTGGGAAACCTTAGATATGTGAAAATTATGGTTATTAATAGGGGTTGGGTAGCGTGGGGATCCAGTTATCCTTCCAAATATTAATCTGTTCTCTAGTATGTACCTCCCAAGTGATGTAATTATCAATGTTATTGAGATGTTTACTTATGTTTTTCCAATGCCAGGAGTGGTGAGGTTTTGCTGGACCAGGATTATCAGAAGTATTGAAATACTTAGCTTTTAAGAATTGAACCCAAATTGCTTTAGGTTCCGATTTGATTCTCCAAGCAAGCTTACTCAACATTGCTTGGTTATCCAGCTCCGGGGAGTGAATACTAAGGCCTCTTAGATTTTTAGGAAGGCAAATAGTGGACCAAGACTTGGTACATATGCCTTTGGACTTACCCCACCTGAACGACTTTTGCATTGTTGAAATGCTTTTGCATATGTCTTTGGGAAGGGCAAAGCATTGCATTTGGTATCAGGGTACGGCCGCAGCTATTGTCGAAATGACAATGGTGCGCCCAGCTTGAGATAGGAAATTATGATTCCATTTCTCTAATTTATTTTTAAACTTCTGAAGAATGTCGTTCAAAATCTTTTTCTTTTGAGCCCCAATAAATAATTAAGCCCCAAGGTATTTTTCCGAAGTGGTCGCATATTTGACTTTGAGCATACGCATAATCAGCCGTTTGAACTATCATCATACTAACTATCATTATCAATATTATTTTATATGATTTTTGTTTTTGTTGTTCACTTCGAAGGTTAATAACACTGTCATTGTAAAGGTCATAAAACTATTTTATTTATACTTTTATGACTCTAGTTCAATAACCATTAGATGGGAAATTGAACCTAGAACCTCTAGTGTCTTTGAGTACTAACCAACTGAGCTGTCATTTGTTAGTTATAAATTTTTATTTTACAAATTTAATGACACGCTCAAAATAATTATTGTGTAACAATACACAAATTATTTTTTTTATGCAATCTGAGCGACTCGAATTTATATAGTATTAATAATTTAATAAGACACAGCTATTGCTACAAACCTACACATATAGAAAGTTACATTTTAGTTTGACTCAAGTTTCTTGTCTTTGCCTCGTCTCTGCTGAACAACTATTAAACCTCCATTACCACAACACTTATACCTCAATTTTTTTCCCTATGATTCTCGTTGAACCACTGAATTGAAAGTTCGACTAACAACCTAGTAGTACTCTCTTCGAATCCGAACCGATTTTCAAGTAACTCAATTAGATCGTTTGAGGCATATTGCATTGTTATTAACACAAGTTTCATGTTTAAAGCTGACATTAGGTGTAAGGAAAATGTAAAAATTCCGATACACAATTTTTTTTTTTTGTGAAACACATGTGGGCCACATTTTTGATAGGATGTCTTTTCTTCCTTCGAAGTAACCTAGTCCTGAAACTGGTCTGGGTGGCCCTAGATGCCAAAATCAGGATAATGTTGCTCGTATTGAATAAGTTTCTAATGATGAAGTTGTATTAATGAGTGAGTATCAACAACAATTCAGAAGTCAGTTGAGCTAAATTGTGTTGAGTCTTGCGGAGTTGTTAAATCACACAAGTAACCTGTGATATATTAAATACTAATTTAAATACTTCTATGATATAATAAGCCAGACAGTAACAGTACAAGTACACACATAAGAACTTAGACATTAACATTTTGCTGTGATGTCTACTATGAATACCACACCCAATGGCATCTCCATCCTTGCGTGTAATGCCCGAGGATGTGGCAACTTCATCAATAGGAAGCATCTTTGGACCATGATCAAAGAACATAACCCTGATATCATCTTCTTGGCTGAAACTAAATGCATCAAAAACCAATATCAGAAAATTGCTAAATCTCCATCAAAACTACAACAATTTCACGGTTGAACCTATTAACAAGACTGAAGGATTGGCAATTTTCTGGAATCAAACTTGTACTCTAGAGATTTTGTATGTTGATAGACACTTGGTTCATGCTAGGGGCACCCAACCTCAGAACAACTTTCATTTCATGGTCACAAGCTTCTATGGGTGCCCATATAAATCCAACAAAATGAAACCTTGGGAAGATCTTAAAAACCATACCCCTGAGAACACCATGCCTGGGTACTTATAGGAGATCTCAATAGTATTCTTCACCCGTCAGACAAAGTGGGGGTAATGATGCCCAACTGGCCCACACCACCAAAGTTAAAATAGTTATTAATGAATTAGACCTCTTAGATATTGGGTATACTAGGCCGCCCTAAACATGGTCTAATAGACAATTTGGCGACGATCTCATTCAAGAGCGTCTTGACCGGGCCTTAACTAATCATCAGTGGCTTTTAGACTTCCTAGCCCCTCTTCTTACTCACCTTCCTGGGATTGGTTCTGACCACAATCCTATCATCCTAACCACTAACACTAAATCTCCTCTAGGGCGTAAGCCCTTTAAATTCATCAGAACTTGGATGTCACACCCTGAGTGCCCCCGGTACATCAGAACCAATTGGCTTACCACCCCGACTCCTATTCAGGCCAAGCTTAATGCCTTAGCCATCAGACTCTCCAAATGGAATAAATCAATCTTCGGGCACCTCGAAACCAAAATTAAATCCTAACCAACAAAATTCAAGGTGTTAATGATCATTCAACTTGTTTGAATCTCTTTTCACAAGAGGAGCTCTTCCACCAACAAGAGAGTCTTTGGAAAGAAAAATCTCGTAAAGCCTCCATTACTCTGGGTGATTGCAATACCAAATATTTCCACTCCAAAGCAATCAACAAAAATAGGAAAAACCAGATAAACTCCATCAAGAGAGAAGATAATACTTGGTCCACTGACTTAGCAATATTGCTAACATCTTTTCCTCCCATCTCATCAACATCTCTACCGCAGAAGAACACAACATCTCGGAAAACCTCCTTAATCTTTTCAACAATCAAATCAACCAAAACCAAAATAGCAACCTCACTGTTGTTCCCCTTGAAGAGGAAGTGAAAAATGCAGTCTTCTCCTTGAAACTAGAAGTTGCCCCCGGTACCTATGGATACCCTCTTTTTTTCTATCAATCCAACTGGGACACGATAAAAAAACGACATCCTCAACATGACGAACAATTTTTTCCAGACTACACAACTCCCACCACAATCCAACCACACTCACATTTGTCTGATACCCAAAACCAAAACCCCTCAGACCCCAACCGACTTTAGACCTATCAACCTACTCAAAACCACTTATAAGATTATCACCAAAATCCTGGCTAACCGTATGAAAAACCTGCTTCCTGATCTGATCTCCCCCTATCAAGCAGCTTACACCCTACGCAGGCAAATCACTGATAATATTATCATTAGCCAGGAACTGGTCCATTCTTGGCATGCAAATCACTGATAGAAAAACCTTCTTCCTGATCTCATCTCCCCTATCAAGCAACTTACATCCTTAGCAGGTGATGGGTCATGAAAATGTCCCATCGGAGTCGTTTAAATTAGCCGAGTTAGTCTGTTTCGAGTCTTTATTGTAATAAAATGGTTGGTTTTCTTGATTAGGTGTCTTTTGCAGAGTTAGGTGTGAAAAACGGTTAAAAATGAGAAAAAGATGCATAAAGGGTATTTTAGTCATTTGGAGTCAAGGACATTCTGGAAATTTGGCCAAGGTCAGTGCGTGGTTGAAAAGTAGAGGTCGAGACGAGTCCGTAGGAGAAAACGGAAGTCAAATCGGAGTCCGGACGAGTGAAAAATGTAAAGTCAAAGTCAGGTCAACAGTTGGTGCACTGATGAGTCATGAAAATGCCTCATCTGAATCTCTTAATTAGGGCTAGTTAGTCCAATTCGAGCAGTTACTCTGATGAATTGCTTGTTTCTCTTGTCCAGATGTCTTTTACGGAGTTATGTGTGAAAAACGGGTAAAACCGGGAGAAAGGCACAAGAAGGGCATTATGGTCATTTGCTGGTCCTGGAAAATCTTAACTAATGTTGGTGCTCGGATGAGAACTGGGGTCCATTACGAGTCCGTAGGCGAAAACGGAAGTCAAATCGGAGTCCGGATGAGTAAAATAGAGCTAGTCAAAGTTCGGGTCAAATTTGGTGGACCAAGAGTCAAGAAGGACACGTGGTGCGCATCGAGCAAAGTAATCGGAGGGACAAGAAACAAAGTGGGATACTTTCGGTTTCATCAGAGGTACACCGAGCTTTAAACCGAGTTTGATGACGTCAGCCATCATCATCATCTTCTTCTTCCTGTTATAACCGAGAGCTGTTTTTTTTTTTTTTTTTTTTAAAACCGAGACCGATTCCACCAAGACTCGATCTTTCCAACCGACTGAGAAGGGAAAGAAAGATACGAGCTGGAGAGAGGGAAATTCTTTCCATTAACAGTGGAGAGCTCGGCTGGAAAGAATATAAAAGAAAAGGGAAAGAAATAATCTTGAGAGAGAAATAAAGAATGAGAGAGAAATACTCAGAGAAGTTTGGTAAGGAAATATATTCTAAAGAAGGGGATTCGAATTTAGGGTTTCCTCTAGATATAGAACAGAGAAGAACAGAGGCAGGGGCATCTCGGATTGGGGGGTCGGTTTTGGATCTCTTCTCGAGCTCAACTACTGAATATCAGAGAGAGAGAGAGAGCATTCTTCATCATCTTCTTTTCTTGTTCCTGTTCCTATTGTATTGAGAGAAGAAAGAAAACAGAATTAGAGAGAGAAACGGGTTTGAAGAAGAAATTAGCTCACGGGTTAGTAAGAAGAGAGATAGAAATCTGGTTGGAGAAGAAGACCATGTTTGGTTAAGAAGTATTGCTGGAAAATTCTTTTCCCACTTGCTGGAAAATTATTTTCCTTAGGGGTACGTTTGGCTTCCAGAGGGAAAACAGTTCTGAGCGAGAAAAAGTTCAGTTCTTCTTTCATTTTCTCTTATTCTTCATATTAATTTTATTCTCCTTGTTTCATGAATAACTTATCTAGGGTTGATGATGAAACCGTATTGATCTTTTAGAAACATATTCTTTTATGACTAAATCTCTTGATTGTGCTTAAAAGCTTAAGTTGTTTTAATTAGCTAAACTTATTTTCTTTTCATTGTCTATATTTTTAGTTTGATACACCATACTTAGATTAAGTTCTTTGATGGTGTATGCTTACCGATTAATAGCCAATAGTTTAGAGATTTGCTTTTCAAAATAAAACAATTACTATTTATGATTATCAATCACGTTTTAACGAAAACATCTTCCGAAATTTTGGGTAGTTCATTATCTTGAATTTTGAGTTATAAAAAGAGAGATTCAATTTGTCTAATTATTTGCTCTTAAAAGTGATTTTATGTGTGAATTCTAAAATCCTAGGTACCTCCCCCCATTTGAGTTCATTTCCTTTAATCGTTTTAATATTTTATTATTTCTATCACCAAAAATAATTTTCAAAAACAAAAATCGTGTTACTTCTAAGTATTAGGATAGTTTCACTTAGTCCCTGAGGAACGAACCGGTCTTACCGGAACTATTACTTGACGCCCGTATACTTGCGGGTGGTGACCTATTTGGGTAACCTTCTAGGCCCATCAAGTTTTTTGGCGCCGCTGCCGGGGACTAGTTTTAAATTTGTTCTAATCTTGGAAAGTTTTTATTTTTGGTAAGTTTTGAATTTTGGATACTTTGACTTGCTTCTCTGTTTTTGGTGTGCAGAACACTAAGGAGCTGAAGAGGAGGCGCAACAAGGAGGAGGACCTCAAAAGAAGAAATTTACTGTTTTTATTTTTATTTTTTTGTATTTATTTTGGTGAGAGAGAGACTTAGACTTTTTAGTACTTTCTTTTGTTTTGACCCTAAATTGGAGGGCTTTTATAAATTGTAACCGAAAAACCAAAAAGAAGCCTCGGGTTCGAGCACTCGCGGGGAGAGTGGCCCGGGTCGTCTGCAAAGGTCGTCGCCCGTCTTGAACGGGAGGTAATTTTTCTAATCACCCACGAATCCCCTGTTAGTGGGTACTTTTTATAAGATCTTAGTAGTGCTTCCTCGGTTTTCGTGTTAAAAAAAAAAAAAGGACCAAAAGAAAGGAGTAAAGTTCAGTTACATAAGTGTCAATTCCCATCTTGTGATCGTGCCTGATCATCATGGCGCATTTTTCTAATGGTTGGACGTACCCTGTTGATGATGATGACCTTGATCTAAAGGGACCCGTCATCAACCGAACTGATATAACCTTAAGAGAATACCAACAGTTGCGTAAAGACTGGCTTAACCAACGTGGTACGACTCTAAGAGATTGTCAACGACTTAACGAGGGGAATAGGCTAGTTGAGCCTAACCGAACTGGTATGACCCTAGGAGAGTACCAACAGATGTGTAGAGACGAGCCTAACCGACCGGGTATGACATTTCAGGATTATAAACGAATGTCTAGAAACAGTCCGATTAGTGAGTGGAGTAGACCATATGAGCCTGATCGATCTCATATGACATTAGGAGATTATCAGCAAATGTGTAGAGATGGTCCAATTAGCGATGGATATGGTCCGACGCCAAATATATATGAGAGACCTTATAGTCCACACTATTCTGAGACCAATGACTTTAGAGACAGGTATGATCCTAATATGTACGGTGAGAGTTTTTATCAAGAGTCTTCATTTAATTACACTAGTGAGCCTTATTATGAGGAGACTCTTGAAGATAGATCTCGATCAGAGTCCGAGAGTCGTCTTATTGAGATTATGTCACAATTTGCGACTCAAATGCAGCAGGATACTGAGTCCTTGGCTCAACAGGTAAAAATGTTTAAGTCACAGTTGTTCGCCGACGAGGAAGGGGTTTCACCACCCCAAACTCAGGAAGGTACTAGGTACGATGACGAGGTTAATACGTCTAACCCTAGTACTAAGTTAAATGTCGATGAATTTACTGATAATATCCTAGAGCATGAAAGGTCTGATGACCTTGTTGTCTTGCTTCCTCCACCTATGTCATCTCACCATGATAGGACTGTATTAGACGTTGATATCCAGAATGACGGCGCTATGAGCAAGTTTGGGAATGACACTATTCTGAACTTTCCGACATTTGAGATTTGTAAGGAGTCAGCCTTAGATAAAATTCTAGGAAGGCATGATATTATGAATGACTGCGAGACTCCAGATGTCTTTGAGGACGTTGATGACGTTAGAGACATGTTAGATAGTTTGTCAGACTGTTTACTTAAGGAAACCATGGACCTTGACGTGGTCCCCGAGCATATTGCCTTACCCTTAGAGTCTAGTTTGACCTTTCACATGGTCTCAGACTCGGTTGTTGATCCCTTTTGGGACACTTCAGATGTCTCCTCGAGAACGTCTATGGAGATAGTGGATATTCTATCCACTAAACTTGCAGATGACTTTCTGCCTTCGACGGATATATTGGCCCTTCATTGTTATGTCGATCCTTTTGATGACTTTCTAGTCATTGGTCCGAGTATTTATAGTTACTTAGTGGACTGTGCATCTACTAAGTTTGGGGATTGCCCCTCTTCTTTGATAGTCTCACATGCACTCTCTGCAATTCACAAAAATGTGAGACTATCGTTCACTGAAAAATTTGTGTTTTGGGTGGACCCACAGATGTATCGAATATTGGTTTACAGTTAATCACATATCTGTAATCCAGTAGGTTAATCCTTTTTATTTTTTCGAATCATCTGTTTCGTCTGGCTGAAGACGTTAAACTTAGCGCTTTCTGGGAGGCAACCCACGGTTAGGACGTTGGAATCAGGTAATATCTTTCCCTTCACCCTGTTATTTTTTGCATAGTCTTCAGAACATTGAGGACAATGTTCGGTTTAAGTTTGGGGATAAGGGATTGAAATTTTTGCTAAGTCCTTATTTCAAAAATTCAAAAGGGTTTAAAATTTTTCAAAATTTTTAATTTTTGGATTGAAAATGTGAGTCTAGCTGTTTTTGGTTGTTAATGGTCATAGAATCTAGTTGGTTTTACTATGCTTTTGCTAAAAGTTTTTCCACGAATTTCGAGTCTTGAGGTTATCTGTGCACTAGCCATGTGAGTGTTAGATAGGTGAAGAGTTGACTTTTCTGAGAGAACTTAATCGATCATTAGTGGAGACTTAACCTATGTGAGATTCTGAGCCTTTCTTGTTGTTTTGAGTGATCTCTTCTGAGCTAATTCCGAGTAGAGTGAAGAGCTACTCAACCTCGCAATATTGAAACGAACTCATTTGATCTCCTGAGTTCAAATTTTACAACCACTAGGGATGTCATCAGGAAGTAAACCTTTTTCTTGTAGTCTGAGAAACTTGAAAGCAATGTCAACTAGAGGAAAATAGATCCAATCCATTTGTTAGAACCCAGAGAATAAAACATGAAGCAAAGTGGAGAAAATTATTCCCAAGGAAATTGTTGAGGAAGTAAGATGTGTATTTTGAGTTGTATTATAAAAAAAAAAAAAAAAAAAGAGAGAGAAAAAGAAAAAAATGTGTTTATGTGGTTTTGTTTAAGTGTTTATCCCTTGAAGTAATTCTTGAAGATTTGAAGACGTCGAGTTCTCAGGAGTTCTAGTCACATCATCATTATAGTCTATTTAACCTCTAGGAAGCATTGTTAGATAGTTGATCAGGTGAGAAGAGTTGGTTAACTTCCCCATTCCGTATTAGTGGTTGTTTCCTTCTTTGAGATCAGTCGTTTACCAAAATTTAGTCTGTCTTTTGTAATGTGTTGAGTTTTTCTTCATGCTCATACTCGCACATTGAGTGAAACATTCCTGAGTGACTTTAATTTTTGAGTGTATGACCGTGAGGCAGCAGTCGAGGCGAAATGTATTGAGAAGGTAATCGAGGTCTTGTCTGCTTGGAACCGAAATGATACTCATATTGGCTGGTCACGTGCACGTCGGGTCTTGATTACTAGTGAAAGGATTTTTAGCATTTGTATGGTTTGATTGACTTGGATTTCATTTCTATTAACTTTCGAAAACTTACCGGATAAACATTTTTAGTTCACATCATATTTAGACCCTTCTGCATTTTTGATATCTGAATTTTGTGGGTATATTCACTGCAAACCCTCACGAGACAAAACTCGTCCTCTTGGGTAACCTAGAGGTTTAACGGCTTGTTGCACGTGCTAAGTGCAATCGTGAGTCCCTACGAAAGTGGTGATATAGGTTTAGTTTTATTTTTCTGTTTTGCTCGAGGACTAGCAAAATCTAAGTTTGGGGATGTTTGATGAGTCATGAAAATGCCTCATCTGAATCTCTTAATTAGGGCTAGTTAGTCCAATTCGAGCAGTTACTCTGATGAATTGCTTGTTTCTCTTGTCCAGATGTCTTTTACGGAGTTATGTGTGAAAAACGGGTAAAACCGGGAGAAAGGCACAAGAAGGGCATTATGGTCATTTGCTGGTCCGGGAAAATCTTAACTAATGTTGGTGCTCGGATGAGAACTGGGGTCCATTACGAGTCCGTAGGCGAAAACGGAAGTCAAATCGGAGTCCGGATGAGTAAAATAGAGCTAGTCAAAGTTCGGGTCAAATTTGGTGGACCAAGAGTCAAGAAGGACACGTGGTGCGCATCGAGCAAAGTAATCGGAGGGACAAGAAACAAAGTGGGCTACTTTCGGTTTCATCAGAGGTACACCGAGCTTTAAACCGAGTTTGATGACGTCAGCTGACGTCATCATCATCATCTTCTTCTTCCTGTTATAACCGAGAGTTGTTTCTTCTTTTTTTTGTTTAAAACCGAGACCGATTCCACCAAGACTCGATCTTTCCAACCGACTGAGAAGGGAAAGAAAGATACGAGCTGGAGAGAGGGAAATTCTTTCCATTAACAGTGGAGAGCTCGGCTGGAAAGAATATAAAAGAAAAGGGAAAGAAATAATCTTGAGAGAGAAATAAAGAATGAGAGAGAAATACTCAGAGAAGTTTGGTAAGGAAATATATTCTAAAGAAGGGGATTCGAATTTGGGGTTTCCTCTAGATATAGAACAGAGAAGAACAGAGGCAGGGGCATCTCGGATTGGGGGGTCGGTTTTGGATCTCTTCTCGAGCTCAACTACTGAATATCAGAGAGAGAGAGAGAGAGAGCATTCTTCATCATCTTCTTTTCTTGTTCCTGTTCCTATTGTATTGAGAGAAGAAAGAAAACAGAATTAGAGAGAGAAACGGGTTTGAAGAAGAAATTAGCTCACGGGTTAGTAAGAAGAGAGATAGAAATCTGGTTGGAGAAGAAGACCATGTTTGGTTAAGAAGTATTGCTGGAAAATTCTTTTCCCACTTGCTGGAAAATTATTTTCCTTAGGGGTACGTTTGGCTTCCAGAGGGAAAACAGTTCTGAGCGAGAAAAAGTTCAGTTCTTCTTTCATTTTCTCTTATTCTTCATATTAATTTTATTCTCCTTGTTTCATGAATAACTTATCTAGGGTTGATGATGAAACCGTATTGATCTTTTAGAAACATATTCTTTTATGACTAAATCTCTTGATTGTGCTTAAAAGCTTAAGTTGTTTTAATTAGCTAAACTTATTTTCTTTTCATTGTCTATATTTTTAGTTTGATACACCATACTTAGATTAAGTTCTTTGATGGTGTATGCTTACCGATTAATAGCCAATAGTTTAGAGATTTGCTTTTCAAAATAAAGCAATTACTATTTATGATTATCAATCACATTTTAACGAAAACATCTTCCGAAATTTTGGGTAGTTCATTATCTTGAATTTTGAGTTATAAAAAGAGAGATTCAATTTGTCTAATTATTTGCTCTTAAAAGTGATTTTATGTGTGAATTCTAAAATCCTAGGTACCTCCCCCCATTTGAGTTCATTTCCTTTAATCGTTTTAATATTTTATTATTTCTATCACCAAAAACAATTTTCAAAAACAAAAATCGTGTTACTTCTAAGTATTAGGATAGTTTCACTTAGTCCCTGAGGAACGAACCGGTCTTACCGGAACTATTACTTGACGCCCGTATACTTGCGGGTGGTGACTTATTTCGGTAACCTTCTAGGCCCATCATGCACATTTGATCACGTTTCGGGACACTGTCGGGAAGAATTATGTCGCCCGGTTTACCGACAGACACGTGTCTTGGTACGAAGATAGGAGCATCCAGTTACCGTATTCGCGCTGAGCAGCGAAGTTGGGCCATCGAGATCATTCAGTGTAGCGCGTTTCAGCGAGCTTCGGTAGTCCCGTGCCCACGTTCTAATCCTGTCCACACGCTTCCGCGTTTTCAAGATCTGACGGCTTCAGATGATCTGTTCTTTTTGTTGTAATCCCGTGTTGCCCAAAGCTTCATATTAAGTTAGTCCCGGACGCGTGTCAACTTCTCGGTCGCCCAAGATCCGCGCGTCTTCTAATCCGACGGCTCCTGTGCGCGCTGCAGATTAATTCCGTGAACCCGACTACAACCCAGCATCCGAATTCCCAAATTAAACCCTAGCCGCCAGCCCAACTAGGGTTTTATCCCTTTTAACCCTTCTATTTACCCTTTTAGCCCTCAACTTTCCACTTTTTACCATTTTAACCATACCAAGCCCTAACCCTATATAAAAAAACTCTTGAACCTCCATTAAAGCTAGACTTGAAAACCCTCTCAAAGGCTTCCTTATCTAATTTCTAAGCCACTTCTCCTTCTATCTTCTAACCCTAAAAATCCATCTTCTTCTATTTTCTCTACCACCTTCATCTTTTCTCTAGTTTTACTTTCTCCTTCTAATTTCTTCTTCTAACCTTCTAATTTCTCCGTACCTTCTTCTCTAAAATCTCTTCTTCTTCTATCTCTCTTTTAAATTTCTCTTCTTTGATCTTCTAATAAGCTATTATTTGGAGTTTTGAGCAATATTCTTGAGATACTTGGAGCTTAAATTGGACATCAAAATGGAGATACATGGGAATATGGATAGGGAACATTCTTGGTGATTTATTTCCACTAATCTTTTGTAATTCCATTTATTTTATTAATTCAATGAATATTATTTTAGATTCCATGAGTAGCTAAATTTTGTATCTAGGGTGTAGAGGAAACCCATATTTGGGCTTATTTTGAGATATGTTATAAATCAATGAATCCTTATTTTGAGCTTCAATGCCTATTGATTGTCATTTCATGTTGATTCTATAACCTTGCTATCATTCATGTATTATAATTAGATATTTCATGCTTTTATTGATTTATTAGATGAGATATGCCTTTTAGATCTTGAATGATAGTGTAGGAAATTAGTTTTATATGGTAGTCAATCATACATTCTTGATTTTGAATTGTGTTATTAAAGAATATATTCCGAAATCTAAATAGTTTATTATGTTAGATTTTGAGTTATACATGAGAAAAGGGATTTGTTAATTAATGCATGTTTTAAGTAGTCTATTTATGTGGTGAAATCGAAAACCCTAGATTCTTCTTCTCATCTTGATTTCATTCTCATTAGTCTATTAGTATTGCTTTCTTTTTTTTATAGTAGTTTCCAAATCAAATCAAAAGTTTGGAAGGGGGTTTAATTCGAGATTTAGATAAAATAGCTTGTCCTTTGGAACGAAACTCGACTTATTAGAAGTACTATAACTTGACCCCGTATACTTGCGGGAATAGACCTATTTTTAGGCGTATCAAGTTTTTGGCGCCGCTGCCGGGGACAAGTTTAATTTTATTTTCAATCTTGAATTGGTTTTTATTTTTATTTTTGTCTATTTTTGATTACTTTGACTTGCTTTTCCTTTCCTTGTGTAGATTCACAAGGAGCTAAAAGGAGGAAGAAGCATCAAGAAGACCCTTTTTAGTTATTTTTACTTTATTTTTATTTTGGTGAGAGAGTGTTATAATCTTTTTTTTGTATTTCTTTATTTTTGTTGTTTTGTAATAAGGCCTTTATTGTTTTGACCCTAAATTAGAGGGCATTTAATTTGTAACCGAAACTAAGAAGCCTCGGGTTCGCACACTTGCGGGAAGAGTGGCCCGGATCGTCTACAAAGGTCGTCGCCCGTCTTGAACGGGAGGTAACTTCTAGATCACCCACGTATCTCCTGTAAGTGGGTACTTGTGATGTTTTTGCTTGCCTAATTGATTGTCGAACTGTTCGTTTAAATATCATATTAGTAAGGGCATTAACCCATTACAAGATAGGAGTCGGATTTCATCACCGGTCTCTTGCCCATCTAGGTAACAACATTGCCGATCCCAAGCCTCACTTAAAATTAAAAATTGATTTAGACATTGGCCAAAGGGTAACGAGCTTATAGGATATTCTTGACAAATCTCGAACTTGATTAGTATTTGGAGTTTTCCCAGGAAGAGGGAACGATCCAAGAACACAATTCTTGATCGTTGTACTGTGACGGAGTAACTCCTTATATGAATCATAGTTCAAGCTTTGGAAAGAAATATGAGCTGTCTAGATCAATTTTTAGGTGAAAAAGACTACCCAGTCGTCTAGATTGTGTCTAGGTTGCTTGGTTGAGTCAGCTTGCTTGTGTGTGTGTTTTCCTTAGGATCTTCGTAGTTTCGTTACTCTTTTAAACAAAAAAAAAAAAAAGGAAGGATTCTTCAATGAGGACGAATTGGAAGAGAGACGGAAGGAACAATCATTGTTAAGAACACAAGAGATACTTTTACGGAGCATGTCCAGACTTGAGGCGACTAACGCTACTCTAGATAATTTTGACCAGTCCCGTAATGATGGTCATAACGTCGATAACTATTGGAATCATCATCAACCTCAACAAGGTTGTGTCCCTCAGTTACAAAATACCAATAATTATCAACGTTTTAACTATCAAAATTATTTTGAAAATCCGAGGGATAATGTCTATGGTGATAATTATAGGGAGTATTGTCAACCTCAAGGAGGTTATGAGTCACACTATGCACATGTCAATACTTCATCCTACAGTCAATATAATGAAGAGTTTTATGATCCAAACATGTCCCAACCACCTCAATGGGATAACATTCAAACTAATGACTCTTCATCATCTTCATTAGACGAACTTTATAGTCGTCTTGTAAGGTTAAATATAGAGCTTGAGCAGAAAGGTCAAGAGCTACGAGCTGAAAGATTAGCTCTAAGTGAAAAAATTAGTGAAAATCTAAAATTGTCCCTCAATAAAAAAAACCAACATCATAGATGATGAGTCCTTTGATAATATGGAGTGCAATACACAATATCATGAGTCTTATGATGATGAGGATGGTAGTATAAATGAGGCGAATACTTTGTTTGATCCGACTCCATGTTTAGTTTCTGACCATAGTATTTTGCCAACCATAGAGTCGCCGCTATCATCATATGAGTCCATTGCTGAGGAAACTCTTGAACCACCTTCAGAGAAACCAAAAGCTGAGTCTGTTTTGTCTCCCGAGTCTAAACCTTTTACTCATCTTAATGATAATCTTTTGGATCAAATTAGATGTCTTACTAAAGATGAAGATGATGAACTTTGGCTAGTTGAAATGTCCAAAGAGAGTGATGACTCACTCGACTTAGGTGAAGTTCTAAACACTAATGAGCTCATAATGAAAGATAGTTTGTCTGAGTCTTTACCGAAGGAAATTAGACCCAACTTGGAGGTAATTTCAATACAACAAGCCAATGAGGCTATTTTAGAACCTCCGAGTTTGAGTGTTGATCTAGGTGAGTCAAACCTCTTAAATAGTCATGCACCATGTCCCTCGGAAGTCCAAGTAACCTCGTGTCAATCACTTGTGTATTCTTCCACAGTCTCTCAATCAATTTGTCATTTTTATGAGGATCCATTTTATCCAATGTCTTTCAACTTTAGTTTATCGCCAAACTTAATGATTGTTGCTTCATCTAAGTTTGGGGATAAATCATTGACATTGGAAGTCTCACTTAAACTGCCATATCATTTCATGGACGTGAGACTGAACCTTCGTGGATACTTCATCTTTTGGGTTGACCCTCAAATCTTCCGATTACTATTGTATGGGGAGTCATCAACCCTTAATCCAGTAGGTTTACAGTAACTTTTCTTTCCTTTTTTCTTTCATCATCGTCTGGCTGAAGACGATAAACTTAGCGCTTCTTGGGAGGCAACCCATGCTTCTGATATAGGACAGTGGAGTCTGGTAATATCTTTCCTCTCATCTTTTATTTTGGCATGGTCTTTAGAACATTGAGGACAATGTTCGGTTTAAGTTTGGGGATAGGGAAGAACTTTTTGCTAAGTCCTTCATTTCGAAAATTCGAGAGGGTTCAAAATTTTTCAATTTTGACCGAAAATGTGAGTCTAATGGTTGTTTTTGGCTTGTTAATAGTTATAGAGTCGAGTTGATCGTACTATCCGGTTGTTAAAGGTTTCTTCATGAATTTCGAGTCTTGAGGTCGTTTGTGTGCTAGCCCATGTGAGTATTATGGAAGTGAAGGGTAGATGGTTCTGAGAGAACTAGATTAATCATTAGTGGAGACTAAACCCTTGTGAGATTTCTGAGCCTTTCTATTACCTTTGAGTGTACTCTTCTGCGCTAATTCCGAGTAGAGTGAAGAGCTACTCAACCTCGCAACTTTGTAAAAAGAGCTCATTTGATCTCGTGCGCTCAACTTCCATAGCCACTAGGAGTGACATCAGGATAGCGAATAAACCTTACTCTTGTAGTCCATGAAACCCGATAATAGTGTCAACTTTAGGAAGACGGATACTCCACCATCCATTCATCATATGACTCCCGAGAATGAAGGCATGAAAAGTAAAGAAAGAAGAATGTGAAAGCAAAGTGTGAAAAATGGAAAAGTTGATTGTTGAGAATACTAGTGTTGGTATTGTGGTATTGCATTGTTTGTATTGTTTATAGTTGAGTTTAAAAAAAAAAAAAAAAAAAAAAAAAAAAAAACAGAAAGTGTGTGTAAAAGTTCATGTGAACTTTAGTTTGTTATGTAAAATAAGTGTTCGAAGCAAAAAGCTAAGTATGGAAGTTGCTTGAAGTTCTGTAACTGTTGAAGACGTCGACATTCTCGGGATCTCATCACCATCCATCTCATCACTTGTATCCGTTGACCTTTAGGAAGCATTATTATAAGGTAGAGTGGGTGAGAAGGGTAAGTGAGCTTCCCCATTCCATTTAGTGGTTATATTCCTTTTCGTAGATCATTCGTTTTAAAATGTTGTCCTCACCCTTTTTATGTGTTGAGTCTATATTAGTGATCACACTCGCACATACGAGCGAACCATTTCTGAGTGATTCATCTTTTAGAGCGTATGTCTGTGAGGCCAAAGTCGAGGCGAAATGTATTAAGATAGGGATCAAGGGTCTGTCTGCTTGAAACTGAAGTGATTCTCATTGTGGCTAGTCACGTACAATTTGAGTCTAGATTACTAGTGAAGAGATCTTTAACATCTGTATAGTGTTGTTAACTTTGACTGATTCCTATTAGCTTGCTAAAATTTTCTAGGAGATAAACATTTTTGGTCCGTCTTAGTTGACTTTGAGTGCTTTTGGACCCTTTTGTATTTTTGAAATGTTTTTGAATTTTGTGGGTACATTCTCTGGAAACCCTCACGAGACAAAACTCGTCCACTAGGGCAAACTAGGGGTTTAACGGCTTGTTGCATACGCTAAATGCAACCGGGATTCCTCAGAAAGTGAGTTAGGTTTTTTTTTTGTTTTGCTCGAGGACTAGCAAAATCTAAGTTTGGGGATGTTTGATGGGTCATGAAAATGTCCCATCGGAGTCGTTTAAATTAGCCGAGTTAGTCTGTTTCGAGTCTTTATTGTAATAAAATGGTTGGTTTTCTTGATTAGGTGTCTTTTGCAGAGTTAGGTGTGAAAAACGGTTAAAAATGAGAAAAAGATGCATAAAGGGTATTTTGGTCATTTGGAGTCAAGGAAATTCTGGAAATTTGGCCAAGGTCAGTGCGTGGTTGAAAAGTAGAGGTCGAGACGAGTCCGTAGGAGAAAACGGAAGTCAAATCGGAGTCCGGACGAGTGAAAAATGCAAAGTCAAAGTCAGGTCAACAGTTGGTGCACATTTGATCACGTTTCGGGACACTGTCGGGAAGAATTATGTCGCCCGGTTTACCGACAGACACGTGTCTTGGTACGAAGATAGGAGCATCCAGTTACCGTATTCGCGCTGAGCAGCGAAGTTGGGCCATCGAGATCATTCAGTGTAGCGCGTTTCAGCGAGCTTCGGTAGTCCCGTGCCCACGTTCTAATCCTGTCCACACGCTTCCGCGTTTTCAAGATCTGACGGCTTCAGATGATCTGTTCTTTTTGTTGTAATCCCGTGTTGCCCAAAGCTTCATATTAAGTTAGTCCCGGACGCGTGTCAACTTCTCGGTCGCCCAAGATCCGCGCGTCTTCTAATCCGACGGCTCCTGTGCGCGCTGCAGATTAATTCCGTGAACCCGACTACAACCCAGCATCCGAATTCCCAAATTAAACCCTAGCCGCCAGCCCAACTAGGGTTTTATCCCTTTTAACCCTTCTATTTACCCTTTTAGCCCTCAACTTTCCACTTTTTACCATTTTAACCATACCAAGCCCTAACCCTATATAAAAAAACTCTTGAACCTCCATTAAAGCTAGACTTGAAAACCCTCTCAAAGGCTTCCTTATCTAATTTCTAAGCCACTTCTCCTTCTATCTTCTAACCCTAAAAACCCATCTTCTTCTATTTTCTCTACCACCTTCATCTTTTCTCTAGATTTACTTTCTCCTTCTAATTTCTTCTTTTAACCTTCTAATTTCTCCGTACCTTCTTCTCTAAAATCTCTTCTAATTCTATCTCTCTTCTAAATTTCTCTTCTTTTATCTTCTAATAAGCTATTATTTGGAGTTTTGAGCAATATTCTTGAGATACTTGGAGCTTAAATTTGACATCAAAATGGAGATACATGGGAATATGGATAGGGAACATTCTTGGTGATTTCTTTCCACTAATCTTTTGTAATTCCATTTATTTTATGAATTCAATGAATATTAATTTAGATTCCATGAGTAGCTAAATTTTGTATCTAGGGTGTAGAGGAAACCCATATTTGGGCTTATTTTGAGATATGTTATAAATCAATGAATCCTTATTTTGAGCTTCAATGCCTATTGATTGTCATTTCATGTTGATTCTATAACCTTGCTATCATTCATGTATTATAATTAGATATTTCATGCTTTTATTGATTTATTAGATGAGATATGCCTTTTAGATCTTGAATGATAGTGTAGGAAATTAGTTTTATATGATAGTCAATCATACATTCTTGATTTTGAATTGTGTTATTAAAGAATATATTCCGAAATCTAAATAGTTTATTATGTTAGATTTTGAGTTATACATGAGAAAAGGGATTTGTTAATTAATGCATGCTTTAAGTAGTCCATTTATGTGGTGAAATCGAAAACCCTAGATTCTTCTTCTCATCTTGATTTCATTCTCATTAGTCTATTATTATTGCTTTCTTTTTTTCATAGTAGTTTCCAAATCAAATCAAAAGTTTGAAAGGGGGTTTAATTCGAGATTTAGATAAAATAGCTTGTCCTTTGGAACGAAATTCGACTTATTAGAAGTACTATAACTTGACCCCGCATACTTGCGGGAATAGACCTATTTTTAGGCCAATCAGCAGGTAAATCACTGATAATATTATCATTACCAAAACCCCTCAGACCCCAGCCGACTTCAGACCTATCAGCCCACTCAACACCACTTATAAGATTATCACCAAAATTCTGGCTAACCGTCTGAATAACCTGCTTCCTGGTCTCATTTCCCCTATCAAGCAGCTTACATCCTTGGCAGGCAAATCACTGATAATATTATCATTAGCCAGGAACTGGTCCATTCTTTTAAGAAACTCTGTGGTTCAAAAAGCTATTTTGGTCTTAAACTTGATATGTCCAAAGCCTTTGATTAGATTGAATGGGTCTTCTTAGAGAGTATTATGATCAGGCTAGGCTTCTCTAACCATTTGATCCACCTCATTAACACTTCCTCTATGGCGGTCCTTATCAATGGTAAACCCGGTCCCACTTTCAATGTCAGCAAAGGCATTCGTTAAGGAAACCTATTCTCTCCCTTCATATTCACCATAGCCATGGAAGGCCTGAGCAGACATCTAGAAAACAATAGCAATTCCAACTAGTTCATAGGTTTTCTTAATCCCAACTCTAACATTACCATTAAACACCTTCTTTTTGCAGATGACTGCATCATATTTGGCCATAACACACTTGAAAACATCTATAACCTCAAACAGATCCTCAAAAGTTTCTGTGATGCTTCAGGGCAAATGATCAACTACAATAAATCTACCATATTTTTCTCCAAAAACTCTCACCCTAAATTCAAGTGGATGATCATCCGTAACCTCAAAGTAATGGTGCTCAAAAGGCTGGGCCGAGCCGACCCGACCTGGAATAGAACGGTCCAGGCCGGGTTGCGGGCCGGGCCCAAGCAACCCGGGCTGGAATAGCCCCGGGCCGGGCCGGTCCCGGGTTGGCTAAACCTATGCCCAGCCCGGGACCGTGACTTGCCCCAGGCCAGGCCTATCCGGGCCGGGCCAAACCCGGGTTTGACCAGGCTAATCTGTTTTTTTTCCTGTTTTTAATATGAAACTCAATTAAAACTTAACTAATCCTAAAAGTAAATTAAAAAGTAATATTACAAATATAAAACTATTTGTAATAAAACTTACTTAAAAGAAAATAAAACTTATCACGTAGTATTAAAGTAATGACTATTTACCTAAAAAAATCGAACTTACCTAAAGTAAATTAAAACAAAATGGAACTTACTTAAAAAATTTATAGTATTTACTAAAAAAAATTTCTCTTACTCGAAAAGAAAAGATTTTCTAAAACTTACACAAAATGGTTTAATGAAACTTACCTATATTCTTTTTATATTCTCTAACTTAAAAAGGAAAAGATTTTCTAAACTTACATAAAGATATGAATACTTAACATAAATATAAAGATTTTCTAAACTTACATAAGGATATGAATCCTTCAACAAAAAAAAAACAACCTACCTAAATTTATTTTTAGATAAGATTTTTTAAAGCTTACCAAAAATTTCTTCTCCAACTTAAGTTTGTTATATTTTCTAAATAGGATACAAATGATTAGGAGGAATAGAAATATTTAAAGAAAGAAAGAAAAATAGAAAAAGGAAAAAAAAAACAAGTTGCCGGGCTCAATCCGGGCTTTTCCGGGCCGGGTCGGGCCTAGCCCGTCGGGCCCAAAATAGAGGCCCTGCCCGGGCCCGGGACAGAACCCGGGTTGACCTGGCCCGTTTTTCGTACGGGACAGGCCGGTCCGGGCCTGTACGGAACTGGCAGGCCCGGCCTTTTGAGCACCTCTACCTCAAAGTTAGACAATCCGCTTCACTCGACAAGTACCTAGGCACCAACCTCTTCATTGGAGCTAACATAAAACAAGCTTTCTCCTCTCTCCTCTCCACATTCAAAACAACCTTTCCAAGTGGTAAACCAATCTTTTGTCCCAAGCTTGTCGCTTTGTGGTTATCTCCACAATAGCAGCGGTCGTTCCCTGATACCAAATGTAGTGTTTCACCCTCCCCAAAGGAATAAGCAATTGCATTGAGACCCTCCAAAGGTCCTTTTGGTCGGGAAAATCCAAAACCATCCATACTATAAACTGGTCCTCCATTTACCTTCACCGCAAATTGGGGGGATCAGGTTTCCGCCTTCCTCATCTTGACAATTGGGCCTTCCTTTGCAAGATGGCCCGGCAAACGATTACCAACCCCCAGGCGCTTTGAGTTAGATTTCTTAAAGACAAATACTATCTAAGGGAGGCCCCCCTCCTAAAACTAACCACTCTTGGATTTGGAAATCTATTAACAAACACTTAACAAGGTCTCGGGCTTAACCTTTTGGGATGTTAATAAAGGTACTAACATCAATATTTGGCATGACTATTGGATCCCTGAGCACCCCCCACCGACACCTAGCATCAGTAACATTAGCCTAAATAAGGTGGCCCAACTTATCCATAATAACACATCAAACATAAATTTAATTAATTAGTGTTTTACGATTGATATTGCAAATGTTATTTTAAGTATTAACCTGCAGGAACATAAAGAAGATTCGGCAAAATGGCCACTTAGAAAATCAGGAATTTACACTATCAGCTCGATGTATCATAATCTTAGAATAATAGGTAATGCTAACCAATACAAAAGGGTCAATTGGATTCCATATGGAATATCAATACGACTTCGAGAATTAAACTTTTTTTATGGAAATGTTGCACAAATAGCCTACCAGTTCGAGGAAAGATCGGTAACTTTTACACTTGTCCCTACTGCAATCAAAACGAAACGATTAATCATGCTCTGACACATTGTTGTTATGCCAGACCAATTTGGTTTTCCTTTTAAATTATGACAGATAAAATAACCAATGTCACTGATTGGATACTCACCTGGAAAGACCTTAATGATGATCTAACTAATCTTTATGCCAAAATTTCATGGTTTATTTGGAAACTGACGGGTCATGAAAATGTCCCATCTGAGTCGTTTAATTTAGCCGAGTTAGTTCGTTTCGAGTCTTTATCTTAATAAAATGGTTGGCTTTCTTGATTAGGTGTCTTTTCCAGAGTTAGGTGTGAAAACGGTTGAATGAGGAAAAAGATACATGAAAGGGTAATTCGGTCATTTAAGTCAAGGGTAATTGGGAAATTGGACCAAAATCAGTGCATGGGTGAAAAGTAGATTCCAAGACGAGCCCGTAGGAAAAAACGGAGGTCAAATCGGAGTCCTGTGAAATATGCTAAGTCAAAGTTGGAGTCAAAGGAAGTGGACCAGTGGGATACCTTCGGTCACCATTTTGGCTGGTGGGACACAACAAGGTGACGTGGCACGTCCAGAAGCGTGGTGATGGGCCTAGAAAGGTTACCCTAAATAGGTCTACACCCGCAAGTGCACGGGTGTCAAGTTGTAATTTCCGGTAAGACCGGTTCGTTCCTCAGAGACTAAGTGAAACCTATTCTAAGACTTGGAAGTAACTTGGTTTTTGGTTTTGATGAGGTTTTGGTAATAAAATAAAATATATAAAATATTAAAGTAAAATTACGGAAAGAAAATAATTACAAATGATACAAGGAACTCAAATGGGGGAGAGCCTAGGGTTTTCTGAATCCGTCTTCCTAACAATTCTAACGACAAATTAATTTTGGTCTGATTAGATAGTTCTTTATATAACTCAGGTTTTTAGTCCATGAACGGTCTAAAAACCCGGAAGATTTTATCGTTAAAATGGTAAAAACTTTAATAAATTGTCGAGAAAATGATTATTACGACTTCATCTAAACCCTAGATAGAAAATTAGTTAATCATTTTGAGAGATTTAAAGGTTAACTATATAAAATATGGGAGAAAATAGAAAAAATTGAATTTCTTACTGATTTTCCAGCCAAACAGAGCCTTAGGGAAGTGATTTCCTTCTGATTTTCCACTGTTCTGCCAAACGCACCCTCTGGGAAAACGATTTTCTCGTCTTCCCGGAAATATTTTCCCTAAGAGAAAATTATTTTCTCTCCTATTTTCTCATCTTCTCCAACTATCTTTCTCTCTCTAACTTGATGTTTTCTCTCTTTCTCTTTGAGTATTCTATCTCTCTCTCACAAAGTAAACAGAAAACAAAAAGAAAAGAATCAAAACAAGATGAAGATAGTGATTTATTAAAACTGAATCTCTTGGTTCTGTTTTTCTCTCTCTCTACAGTAACTCTCTTTCTCTCTCAACTCTTTCTATCTAACTCTCTCTTTACAATCTCTCTTTCTATCTTGATAATCTTTTCTCTCACTAAAAAGGATTACAAACAGAAGAAGAAGAAGAAGAAAAATAGATGATGATGATGATGATGATCAATGGATGGTACTCTCGGTTGTCTCTCTCTCTAACTCCATTTCTTCATCCCCAGCCGAGAGCTCTTTACATCACTCTCTCTCTCTCTAATATAGTCGGTTTTGGTTGAGCTACCAGAGGAAAACTCTACAGTCGAGATGGTGATTTTTTTCGACCCCAAACCGAGATGATTTTTTTAGTCCCAGCCGAGATGATACCCCCTCTTCTTCATTACTGTTAAATAGATGTAAGAGAAGTAGCAGAGAATAGTTGCCTTCTGAAATTCAAAATAATCCAGAGAAGAAAGGCAATAAAATCATCTCTTCCATCATTATACTCCTCTATAATATCCTTTCTTTTAATAATCTCTCACTAACAATCAGTCCAGCCCAATCGAATCTCAATAAGTTCTGTTTCTAGAAAATATCCAACTTCTTCTCTCTCTTAAAGTATCCATTATCAGAGAAGTACCTCTGATTTCTCTCTCTCCGACAATCCTTCTCTAATTCAAAAGATAAAATTCCATCTTCACTTTCTCTGAAAATTTCGATTAAAATTTACCTTGCTGTTCTTTCCCGAATCAACCAAGATCTCTCTTTATTATAGAAATTAGAATCCAAGAGATCTCCTCTTCTGATCTTCAATATATCCCAACCAAAATCCTCTCTCTATATTTTTGTTCATGAAACAAAGAAAGAGAACTTGGTCTGTTAATGGCAAAGTATCTTTCTCTCAATAGAACAAGAAATCTTTCCCAAATAATACCAAAGATATGGTAACCTTTTGGAAAGATTAATGAAATCCCAATATCAATCTTCTCCACCTCTCGGTTTCTCTCTTCCCCTTATAATTTCCAAATTAACTTCATATCTCCAATGTTCCTGTTGAAAAGATTTAAAAAGGAATACCCAACATTTGGGTTTAATCCACGTGAGAATAGCTGGTTCACTTGAGATGGAAGATGTGGTGTAGCAGAAGCATCTTAATAACGTGGGACGCACATATACAAGTCGCTTGGATGGCACATGCTATAGGAAACCGTCAGATTAAGACGTGCGCGGAAATTAATGGGTAGATCAATCTAGACTACCGTAGTTAACATGCGTCCATGAATTACTGGATAGAGTTCTTATTTAGCCCGAAAATGTACTGCCTACACCCAATAGTGTACCGAGAGTTTCACATTACTGTTCCGGATACGCGCCACGTGTGCTCAATTTGATCTGGTCAATTGTTTTTTTGAATAAAACTTTGACTTAGGCTAACTCTCTCATCCGGGTTCCGATTTGAGTTCCGTTTTCACCGTTGGCTTCGTCTTAGACTGTACTTTCATTCGAGCACCAATTTTGACCAAAATTACCATAATCAAGAAATGCCCAAATTGCCCATTTGTGCGTCTTTATCTCGTTTTTCACACTAAGCCCTGTAAAGATACCTGAAACAGAAAAGCAAGCAATTTATCAGAGTAACGGCTCGAATTGGACCAACTGACCTAAATTAAGAGATTCAGATGAGGCATTTTCATGACTCATCAAACATCCCCAAACTTAGATTTTGCTAGTCCTCGAGCAAAACAGAAAAGTAAAACTAAACCACTTTCACCACTTTCGTAGGGAATCACGATTGCACTTAGCTCGTGCAACAAGCCGTTAAACCTCTAGGTTGCCCTAGAGGACGAGTGTTGTCTCGTGAGGGTTTGCAGTGAATATACCCACAAAATTCAGTATTTCAGAATCCAAAAGGGTCTAAATATGACATGGACTAAAAATGTTTATCCGGTAGATTTTTGAAAGTTAATAGAAATGAAATCCAAATCGACCAAACCATACAAATGCTAAAAATCCCTTCACTAGTAATCAAAACTCGAAGTGCACGTGACCAGCCAATATAAGTATCATTTCGGTTCTGAAAAGACAAGACCTTAATTACCGTCTCGATACATTTCGCCTCGACTACTGCCTCACAGTCATACACTCAAAAATTAAAGTCACTCAGAATGGTTCACTCTATGTGTTAGTATGAATATGAAGGAAAACTCAACACATGAAAAAGATGGACTAAAATTTTGTGGACGACTGATCTCAAAGAAAGGAAATAACCACTAATATGGAATGGGGAAGCTAACCAACTCTTCTCACCTGATCAACTATCTAACAGTGCTTCCTAGAAGTCAATAGGCTCTAATGAGGATGTAACTAGAACTCCTGAGAACTCGACGTCTTCAAATCTTTAAGAACTACTTCAGGGAATAAACACTTAAACACAACTAAACAAATAATATATATATTTTTTTTCTTTCTTTCTTTTTCTAACAAATATTTTTTTTTTCTTTTTTCCCTTTTTTTTTTCATAGTACTCTAGTACTATACTCAAAATAGAAATACTACTTTCTTGACATTATTCTTTCCTTGGGTATAATTCTCTCCACTTTGCTTCATGCCTTATTCTCAGGATTCTAACAAATGGATTTCTATCTTCCTCTAGTTGACACTGTTTTCAAGTTTCTCAGACTACAAGAGAAAGGTTTACTTCCTGATGACATCCCTAGTGGTTGTAAAATTTGAACTCAAGAGATCAAATGAGTTCTTCTTTCAATATTGCGAGGTTGAGTAGCTCTTCATTCTACTCAGAATTAGCTCAGAAGAGATCACTCAAAACAACAAGAAAGGCTCAGAATCTCACATAGGTTAAGTCTCCACTAATGATCGATTAAGTTCTCTTAGAAAAGTCAACTCTTCACCTATCTAACACTCACATGGCTAGTGCACAGACAACCTCAAGACTTGAAATTCGTGAAAAAACCTTTAGCAAAAGTGTAGTACAACCAACTAGACTCTATAACCATTAACAAACAAAAACAACTAGACTCACTTTTTCAGTCCAAAAATTTAGAAATTTTGAAAAATTTTAAACCCTTTCGAATTTTTGAAATAAGGACTTAGCAAAAATTTCAATCCCCTATCCCCAAACTTAAACCGAACATTGTCCTCAATGTTCTGAAGACTATGCAAAAAATAACAGGGTGAAGGGAGAGATATTACCCGATTCCAAGCTCCTATGCATGGGTTGCCTCCCAGAAAGCGCTAAGTTTAACGTCTTCAGCCAGACGAAACAGATGATTCGAAAAAATAAAAAGAATTAACCTACTGGATTACAGATATGTGATTAACTGTAAACCAATATTCGATACATCTGTGGGTCCACCCAAAACACAAAGTTTTCAGTGAACGATAGTCTCACATTTGAGTAATTTGGTGATAGTATAGGTGAGACTATCACGGAAGAAGAACAATCCCCAAACTCAAATCTTAGCCTATAACTAGTTGACAAGTGGCCATCTTTTCACCACAACTCGCACCAAAAATTCCAGATTTGCCCCCAATTGTACTAGTTGATTCCTTAGCCAATGCTTATCCATTTCTTGAGTAGAAAGCAACCCTAACTTCCTATTTTAACCCTCTTTCTCCCATTTTCTCCCAATTAACTCCTAAAACCCTAGCCATCAACCCATCTATAAATAAATCTCTACCTCTCTCATTTCTCTCGAGACTTAAAATCCCTCTCAAAAGGCTTCCTTCTCTAATTTCCAAGCCACTTCTTCTCCTGTCTTCTATCTTCTAACCCTAAAAACCCATCTTCTTCTACTTTCTCTACCACCTTCATCTCTTCTTTCTACTTCTAATTTTTCATCTAACTTCTAATTTCTCCATAACTTCTTCTCTAAATCTATCTCTCTTCTAAATTTCTCTTCTTTCATCTTCTAAAAAGCTATTATTTGGAGTTTTGGGTAATATTCTTGGAAGCATTTGGATCTAATATTGGACATCAACATGGAGGCACAAGGAGCTATGGATCTAAATCCCATTTGGTGCTTTCTTTTCATTATCTTTTGTAATTCCATTTACTTTAGGATTTCAATGAATATTACTTTAGATTCCATGAGTAGCTAATCTTATATTTAGGGTTTATGATGAAACCTATTATGGATCTTTTTAAGATATGTGATTTGATTAATTAAACCTTCAGATTATGCTTTAATGTTTTAAATACATGAATATGAAATGATTTTATCAAGAATACCTCCTGAAATTTATATAGTTCATTATATTAAATTTTGAGTTATAAAGAAAGAGGCTTAGTTGGTTAATTATATGTGTTAGAAAGTGAACTAATATGGTGGATTCAAAATCCTAGATTTTTCTTTCTCATCTTACTCCCTTCCTATTTAGTTTGTCATTATTTTATTATTTTCAAAACCAATCAAAATTATTAAAGGTGGTGTTGATTTAATATTTAGATAAATTTACTTGTCCCTTGAAACGAAAATCAGTGCATGGGTGAAAAGTAGATTCCGAGACGAGCCCGTAGGAAAAAAAACGGAGGTCAAATCGGAGTCCTGTGAAATATGCTAAGTCAAAGTTGGAGTCAAAGGAAGTGGACCAGTGGGATACCTTCGGTCACCATTCTGGCTGGTGGGACACAACAACGTGACGTGGCACGTCCAGAAGCGTGGAGCTTCAGTATTCGGTATACCCGCTAAACATTGAAGTTCCATCCCAAATGCACAAACGGACAGAATACCGTGGCCCCTCTTTTCTCCTTTTAAGCCCACCGAATTTACCATTTAGCCCCTCTTTTTTGTCCCACTCAAATCTCAGCCTAAAAACTAATTGACAAGTGGCCATCTTTTCACCAAAAATTCCAAATTTTCCCTCAATTGTACTAGTTGATTCCTTAGCCAATGCTTATCCATTTCTTGAGTAGAAAGCAACCCTAACTTCCTATTTTAACCCTCTTTCTCCCATTTTCTCCCAATTAACTCCTAAAACCCTAGCCATCAACCCATCTATAAATAAATCTCTACTTCTCTCTAGACTTAAAATCCCTCTCAAAAGGCTTCCTTCTCTAATTTCTAAGCCACTTCTTCTCCTATCTTCTATCTTCTAACCCTAAAAATCCATCTTCTTCTACTTTCTCTACCACCTTCATCCCTTCTTTCTAATTTCTTTCTACTTCTAATTTCTTCATCTAAACTTCTAATTTCTCCATAACTTCTTCTCTAAATCTATCTCTCTTCTAAATTTCTCTTTTTTTATCTTCTAAAAAGCTATTATTTGGAGTTTTAGGTAATATTCTTGGAAGCATTTGGATCTAATATTGGACATCAACATGGAGGCACAAGGAGCTATGACTCTAAATCTCATTTGGTGATTTCTTTTCATTATCTTTTGTAATTCCATTTACTTTAGATTCCATGAGTAGCTAATCTTATATTTAGGTTTTATGATGAAACCTATTATGCATCTTTTTAAGATATGTGATTTGATTAATTAAACCTTTTGATTGTGCTTTAATGTTTTAAATACAGGAATATGAAATGCTTTTATCGAGAATACCTCCCGAAATTTATATAGTTCATTATATTAAATTTTGAGTTATAAAGAAAGAGGCTTAGTTGATTAATTATATGTGTTAAAAAGTGAACTAATATAGTGGATTCTAAATCTTAGATTTTTCTTTCTCATCTTACTCCCTTCCTATTTAGTTTGTCATTGTTTTATTATTTTCAAAACCAATCAAAATTATTAAAGGTGGTGTTGATTTAAGATTCAGATAAAATTACTTGTCCCTTGGAACGATTTCCCGATTTACAAACTTTACTATAACTTGATCCCTACACTTGGGGAATAAACCATTTTGGGCCTATCAGAAAGCAAGATGTGAAAAATGTTTCTCTGTGCAGTCCCAAAACTCCTATGCAGATCATTACAAGAATCAAAACAACACCAACAAAGATTGTAAAAACAACCCCAAAGCAGACAAAAAGAAACTACAATCAAAATGGACTCTACCTGAAGCACCATTTCTCAAAATTAATGTTGATGCATCATTCACTAAAATAACGAAAATGGCAAGAATAGGTTGTATTATGCACGATGAAAAAGCAAATTTCATTGCAGCTTTTTCAGACGCAGTTCGATGACAAAATCTAGAAAAATGCGAATGCTTAGGCGCTTTGCTATACGCTATACAATGACTTGGGCAATCGAGTTAAGAATTGAACATCTCCATATTGAAATTGATAATATCAATGTGATCAAACATCTCCACAACCCCGAGAGTTCTATCCTATGGCAAGCGGGCAAGCACATAACAGAAATCATCCAACTTAAAGAGAAACTTCACCAATATCATCTTCACTTACACGGCAAGACAGGACGACAAGAAGGCGGACGCAATAGCTAAACGGAGTAGGAAAAACAGGCAGAAGCTAAGGTGGCACAATCTCCGAGATCTTAATTACTGTATGTGCTAAGAACTTGATGTATCTTCTTTCAACAAAAAAAACATTAATGTGCAAATTCAACAACTCATAATCCTCCGAAAGACTAATAGTTATATTCTATTACAAAACAAACTGAGAGCAAAAACCAAAATATCGTCTACAAGAGAGAGAGAGAGAGAGAGAGAGAGAGAGAGAGAGAGAGAGAGAGAACTAACTCGATTTCTTTCAAATGTCAAGTACCCACAACTACTTCCTCCATTTCTAGGCAGCAACCTGCAACAACATCATACAGATTTAGGTGAAAAATGTTTTAGCCCCAAGTGAAGTTTACGGTGTTACCAGTAGCATGGAATGAAATATCGGTTATGGTGGACATTTTGGTAGGCACGTAAATGATAATATTTTGGTTATTTCAACTGAACTATTTAGAAATTTAACTCCTCCACACGGAAATGGTAGTGTATCTACACCACAAATTACTACAAAAAAGAATTATGAGTTTGAAAGGATGATGGATGATTGCTGAAAAGAACATCAATGCAGTTTAAGATCGACGAAAAACTCTGTCAGGCATAGGACGAGGATATATCACCATTAAACACACCAGTCAATGTTCTTGACCTAGACCTCCATTATTCAAGCTTGCAAAGTCAGAAGAAGACAACAACACCTCTTTCTACCTTTGTCTCGAAAGGTAACAGTTATAAAATCAGAGACAAGCATTAATAAAAGGCAAACGATCAGTAAAATTTGCTGAAATGAGAAGTTATTTTAGCTTTACCAGATTCAAGTGTGCTGCTGAATTAAAAACATGTCATTGATTTTGTGTCTCAATGATCTAGAATGGTTTCTTTATAAAAGAGGAAATCAAACAGAATAAAACAACAATGGGATTGCTAAATAGATGAATCAGAGAATTGGTAAGTGGAAAGTAGAGTTGAATTTCAAATGTTGAAAATAATATGCTTGGGATAGAAAGATGTGTAATCGGAGTTAATTTACTTGTAAGGGTGTAAGTGTCAATAAAAATTCAGACATTACAATTGTAATACGATTCAACCAATTCAAATTCAGACAAAGAAAAAAAACACAACCTTAATTTCTAACGATTCTATAGTAATTTTCAGTCATGACCCTAATCCTACCACAATAAACTCTTATTGAATTTGCTTGCAAACGCTTATAAATGGAGTACTGCAGTTCAATATTTACACATGCTGCTTAATTATTGAATTTGGGTACACCTCCAAACGAGAAATACGGACAACTAGAAAATACACCGACTAATTTTCGTGTCACAAGAACATCAATTTTCTTCATACAAAACTTTCACTCACAATCGGCAACGTAAGTTCAAACCGACAAAACAATAACAAATGAGATGAAAGGAGATATAACGATGTTTTTTTGGTCAATGTCAAAATATTTTTAACACGGGACCGACAACATTACCACCGAGGGTTGAACCCTATACCCGCTCCAAAATGGAAAGCAACATATGATACCACAAAAGCAATTTCAGTTTCGCAATATGCGATTTTAGTATTTACTGACATGCAAATCATCGGCTTATGTCTTTCGGGAAGTCATTATCGGGTTTTCATGTAGTTCCTTATATGATACAGTTTTAAGATTCAATTCAAACCCCTAGTTCCAATGTGTACAAATACATACTCCCTGTGTTTCAAAGAGCACAAGTACGTATAAAACATACTCAAGTAAACAAACCCAATCTTCTAAACCGTTCATATTTCGGAAAAAAAAGGAAGAAACAATCATTATGCCCACATAGAATCTAAAGAAAAAAAAAAGTTGAAATTTTTTCACCTTTTTTAGGGTTTAAGAAGCAAGAGTTGGTATCATCCCAGATTTCCTAGCATAAGCAAAAATTCCACCAGCATCAATAACAGGACCAGCATCACCAATTGGTTTCAACTTATATTCATTCCCAGTTGAATGATTAATCAAAAGATTTTCACTTAATTCTTTTGAATTCACGATTATATAATAATCGGAGATAATGATAAAGTCACGATTATATAAGAATCAGATATATAAACATAAATGAAAGACACAATGTTTAACGTGGTTCGGTCGGATACTCAAGACATACATCCACGGAGAAATACTTTCATTATTAATAATCACCACATACAATTGTATGTGGGGTTGATCGGTTACATAACTCAATAACTCGATAATTTAAACTCTGTAACCCAACTCATATTTATAGAGTGATTCGGGTTATCTAGTTTCCTAAGTTTCTTAACTAAACTAAGGAAAGAATACAATATAAGAGAGATCTTGAATATATGAATATATCTTCTGATCTTCATATATCTTGGTCTCTTCCTTTATCGTCGGATCTCTTCATCTCGATCCGTCTCATATATTTTGTATCTTCCGATATCTTGTATATTAGTAGTCACCATATCCAGTATATCTTTCATATCTCAATAAATTCAATTGTAATAACATCACCAGTTGAACATTCATCACATAAACGACCTTTTGATTCCGAAAGGATAAACTTCACCAGTAGCAACTGAATTCCTAAAAAAGATTTTAGCATAAGTTTCAGCAACTATGGCGTTAACACCAGCAGCACCAAGAGCAACGGGAGCGTTCTCTTGATGGTCCACAGCCGAAATTGTCTCCGGCGATTATGATTGAGTATTTTGATTTGAATTCACCGGATTCTATGAATTTTGTGGTGTAGATTGAAGATGGGAAACCGATAAGGGCGTAAGAACCGAGTTTTTTCGTATTCGTCTAGGTTTGATGGGATTAGGGTTAGGTATTCTGCTGGGATGATTTGATCAGTATCAATGTTGTGGCCGAGGACGTAACAAACGCCGTGGAAAGTGTTGGTGGCTGGTGGCGTTGTATTTGTGGTTACGAAATTAAGCAGGCTTTGGAAGATCCACACTTCAGGAAAGAAGCAAGCTAGAGCTGGAATCTTCGATTCAAAAGAGGATATCAAAGGCGTTTAATTCCTAAAGAAAACGAAGAATATCTTGAACCTAAGGATTCTAAGAAGGTTAGTGGGAGACAAGCCTTTTAGGTCTGGTGTGCAGTGTACACACCAGAATTGAGAACAACATAAGGATGTTGGAATCTGTTAAGGATGGACCAGAAAGGATGGAAATGCTTCGGGCATCAACAATCTATTAGTATAGATCAAGTGATGATAGGACTAAAATAAGAAAACTTGGGATTCTTATAAGTCCGAACACGAAAGACTCTAGAAGAGATATTCGACCCAAACTCATGGCGGATGGCTCGACAAGACTCAGAGTCAGCTAATTCTATGAGCAAACACGCATGAGAAAGATAAATATGTTATAAGCATAAGATCGGTCATGTGAAACATGATTTAGCATTTACCCAAGACATCGTAAATACTTAGAGTATTAAGAGATGTTAACATCCGAACTCAGATAAGGCAATCTGAAACCATTAATAATATCCTAAAAGGCTAGGACGAGTTAGAATGGAGAAAGTTTAACATAGTCATCGCAAACTTCCAGACATGGAAGGAAAGTAGGCAGAAAAGGTTTCTGGCCGGGAACTGTTGCAGACTCTACAAAGAAAGAATAAAAGCCTTGATTCTAGTAAAGGGTCACTAGAAACTATCAATGGAAAATCAAAGGTATTGACCTTTGATTAGTTGATATGCAAAGTTTAAGAAAGACTACATCAATAGTCAACTGAACTGTCACCGAAGACGAAAGGATGAGAGTCATACTAAGTGTCCAAGGCATAAGGTATATTTGGAGAATAACATTGACTAGTAAAACTAAGTGAGTAAAAGTGTTTTACAGAAGAGGCTCAGATTAACAAACTCTCGTTATCAGAAATCAGTTAATTATTTCACCGTCGTCTAAATTTGGTTTAGTATTTAAACGACAGTCCACGGATAATAAAGCATTCCGAATAGGTTTTTCAGATATGTGATCTAATGAATGAAGCCCTATTAAGTGAACTTAAGATACTTAATTATCATCTCCCTAGTCCAGGTCATTACATGGACAACAATGACTCAGGAAGACTAGCACGTAAACCGATGAGATAACACTGTTTCATGGACTATAGGAATAGGGTATTCGAACTGACTACATGGGTATGATATTGGGAATACACAATGGGTAATCCTCAAAATGAGAAGTACGTCAATCGTGATGAACGTCAAAAACTTCTCATTGACAAGATTGGAGAGATTCTCAAAACATGAGTGTTTCGCTCCTCTTATGTAAGGAATGTCTGACTTTGGTTCCGCCAAACGCCGTGCCGTCAAAAGATGTTATAAAAGCGGATACTGGGAAAGACAGGATAGACATGAATTTGAGTGGGAGCACAAGAATGGATTGTGTCGTCCTAATTTCATTAGGAAAACGTGTCTCATGGCCACTTGATAAGTAACAACTGAAAATGCGTGGCCGCGTTCAAATGGATTAAAAGTTAATCATTTGTCTTTGACAGTTGTACTCGGGATCAAAAGAGTCTGAAAGACGTGACGTATCAGATGGGATACAAATAGACACGGGAATCAAGCATTGCACTTGTTCTAAGTACAACTGAGAGTCTGAAGGATATTCCTTTGTCAAGGAGATGTCCTTCGACCAAGATCGCAATGCGAGCAATGCCAGATAGGACAATTGATGAAGAAGTTATCAAGTCTGGTTGATTTTGGGATCGTTTAGCTAGAAACCAACTACGATCGCCGAATTACAAAGTAATTCGCGGCTAACTTCGACCGGATCCTACATCGGCTTACATATAAGAACGACTATTTAATCGGATGATATGACTAGTAGGAATGATATATTATCATGGGAGAGTTCCATAACAATGTCTCGTAGGCCTAAAAGAAATTTGGGCAAAGATAGCACAAAAGGCCCGAAAGAGAGGTTTTGGGCCGGGAGCAAAAGAGGACTTTTTGGGCTCGGATTGGGCTGAAATTTGGTGGGACGGTTACCCTAATAGGGAAGGACAAATCTGCGAATTTTTGCGTGATTTGGACGTACCATCGTCAAGGAAATCAAAGAATAGGAACTGGTTTCTATTTTTGACTATTTCCTTAATCTTATTCAAAAGGGGCTTTTTAGGAATCTAATTAGGGTTGGATTATAACTTAGACCTCTATATAATGACCCTTAGAGCAGTGAATAAGATGTAGAATTTCTTTAAGAGCTTTCTAACTCTACACCATCAAGTAGAGAAGAGAAAGAGAGCTTCCCAAAAGCTATCAACTAGTCAAGGAGTTCTTCTTGCAATCAAAATACCATTGTTGTTATGGCTAACATACAAGGGAGATTAAGTAAACCACTCGGTGTCTCAAGTAGAGGAGCTACAATTGAAGCTCTTGATCTTCTCAAAAGCAGATGGGAAAAGTTCGAGGTAAAACTAGCGATTAAGGTAAATCTCTAACTCTTAGTTGATTATTAGCTTCCATGGGAAATATTAGGTTCTGTTTGATTGCCCTTTTTCTCGGGGAAAAGAGAAAGATTTTCTTTAATCTAAATTTTTTCTGTAGTTTGGTAACCATTTTAGGAAAAGCGGAATCTCCAATCACGTGACCTAAATTTTCTCTACTTTCCCTTAAAATGGGGGAAACTCTTACCCATCTCTCCGTGAAGAAACTGTTTCCCGAAATGAGTCTTTTGGACATACCTCTTTATCCTCGAAGTCAGACTCATATACAAATATATAGAAGTTCAAACCAAACTCTTTTTTAAATTAATAGTTGCAGAATTATGATCTCAATTATCTTCTACATAATAACATGTTCCAGTTTAAAAAAAAAATGGAATTATGATCTCAATTATCTTCTACATAATAACATGTTCCAGTTTTAAAAAAAAATGTTCCATTCTTTTTATTTATTGATTTAGTAAAGAAGATTTTGTGAATTTCAAATAGAAAATATTAATCCTTCACCATTAGAGTATAATTATTTTCTTTCAACTGTTGTAAGGCTCGGTGGCATCTATGGGGCATTGATGGGGTATGAAGTATAAGTTATGATTCATCAACTTGATTTCTTGGTGGCACCTCCATTGAGACAACTATAGCTTCCCTAGAACTCCAGTCAAGGGTTTTGTTCTAGAGAGAGAAAAAAAATGAGAAAGAAAGAAGTTAGGTAGGGTGTGGAGTTTGGTTATGGAGTCTGAAAATAGGCAATAGAGATGGGTAGTGTAGATTTTGGATTTGATGAGCAAGATAATTTCTCTTTGGTTCTTAATTTTGCCATTACTGCTTTTATGGTATAAATTGAGATGTGCTTCTAAGTTGGTTAGGTTTCTTTCATCTTCAATAGATAAAACTGGTAGAGAGAAGTGCAATTGAATAGACAGATGCATGGTTTTCCTTAGCCAAAGTGAAAATGAAAACAGATGAAGAACCAAACAATAGAAAATAAGAAAAAAATTGTGGAGAAAATGATTCTTAGAGTAAATGTTTCTCGGGATAAATATTTCTCTATTGTTTTTCCTTTCTCCAATTTGCAATCAAACACAACCTTAGTGTTTGACATTGGATGTCAAAGTTATCCGCATACAACACTAGTAGTAGTGACCCACAAAACCCTTCAGACAACACACAAGAAACCCCACGAAAGCTACTGTAGAAAAGTTTGTGAAATCCCGTCGGATCTATGAGGGTTTTCTTGGATCCCTAGGGTTTTTCAATCAACCAGAGATATAGGTCATGGATGAAAAGCTTTAATGGATCCCCAGGGATTGTGGACTGATTTTGCTATATATACATATCTAAATCCTTGATAGAACATAGTCATACCAAGTTTTAATCGTATTTGAGAGATGGGTTTAGGGTTATGTGTTCATTATTTGGGTTTCTGATCTGCTGTGTAAAGAGAGAGAGGGGGAAGAGAGAGAGGGAGCAGGAAGAGAAGGAGAAAGGTTAAAAAGAAATTAGAGTTTTTTTAAGAGAGATAGATGAGGGTATAAATGTCTAACTTATAATTCAGACTTAGTTATTCAGATATGAAAAACAAACATCTTTCTAGTAAAATAATTCAGATTTTTCAGATTCAACCATTTCAGTTTAGCCAAATCGGATTCAATAATTCAGATTCAGACTCACAAAGAAAAAACAAACACAACCTAAGGAGATAAGGATAATCAATCTCAATCAAAGAAAAAAAAGACAAGTATTTATATGTGTACTCTTCTTTTATTTGTGGGCATTGTAATGAAGTTTACTACTCTCTAGGATCTCATATGCGTGCATGTGATGTGTGATGGGCCTAAAAGGATACCCTAAAAGGTCTATACCGCAAGTGCACGATGTTCAAGCAGTAAAATCCGGTAAGACCGGAATCGATCCGCAGAGACTAAGTCAAACTCACTCTTAAACATAAAACTAACTTGGCTTTTGTTTCCGATTTTGATTTTTGACGATTAAATAGTAAAGTACTAAAACAACGAAGACAAATTATAACGGTAAATGGATTAATGAGGGAGAAGCCTAGGGTTTTGAATCTATTCAAATCATGCATAAACATCGATTTAAATCTTATAACTCTCGTAACTAGACAAACAATTAACTCTTAAGGGATCTAACTATTATCTATGAACTATCAAGCATCCACCATTAAAGAATCTAATCTAAATATAATGGATCAAGACCTTCAAAGCATAAATAATGAAATATTCAAAAGAAATCAATGTATGTCTAAACACTTGAGATATCAAAATAAAAATTTAAAAATCATGCATAACCAAAATGTCATCGAAACCCTAAACTAGAGAAATTAGCTACTCGTAATAACAGAGATTAAAATTAATAATTATGAAAAATGGGAGAGAAGCACGAAAGGAGAACTGAAATCCTCACTGAAAATTGGTTTCCCTTGGCCGCTAAACAATTCCTTGGAGAAAATAAATTTCCAGCCACGTGGGAAAATTATTTTCCTGTAAAAACTCCTAAATCAAACAGGTCCTTCTCTTTTCAAAAAAAAATCTGGTTAATACTTTCTCTCTCTGTAACTTGAAATTCAAACAGAGGTGGGTGAAAAATGATGGTGAATATCTCTGTTTTTTATGAATGTCTCACTCTATCTCTACATATGCTCTCTAAAACATCAAAGAAGACAACAAAGTTAAAGACTTTACGCGGATGTCTCTTTCTCACTCTAAAAATTACTCTCTGTTCTCCCTTTCCTCTTACTCTCTCTTACTAAAAGTAATAGAGAAAAATATCCAGTAACTTTGTATCAACCAAGAATAACCAGCAACTTGATGAAGAAAGCCAAAACTGATGATTAGAAGAAAATGGTGCTCTCTGTTTTCTTTATTGAATATCTCTAATAATCTCTCTACAATCACTATTTATCTCTCTATTTTCTCTCTCTTTTTTCTCTCACAAAAAAGAAAGAATACAGAAGAAGCGGAATTTTAATATAGAAGATGATGGTGGTTGTCCTTTTAGTTATGTTCTAAGCTGTGTGGAGATGATGGAAATCAGAGATTCAGTTTTCTGTTTTTTCCAAAAAAAAATGAAAGCTCACAATGATGCTCTGCCTCCCTTTCTTTATACCCGAGAAGAGAACCAATATGCCCCCCCTGTTTTAATCAATCCAATCTTCTCTTCTTTCCTTCTCTGTGAAGGAAAAAGAAATCTCCATCTATCATAGTTTAAGTTTTTAGAGAGAGAAAATATCTTCTCTCTCTAAAAACAACAACTCCAGCTCTCAATCTCTTAGCTGAATAAATCTGGTCAATTACCCCTTCCATAATCTCCTCTTGCTATTTCTCTGATTTAACGGATCTCTATCTCTTTCTATTTACAAAACATGTCTTCCTTTCCTTATTGTTTCCCTTTGTAAGAGTAAAGAGATAGAGAGGTTGCCTTTAGACGAATTGTGTGAAGAAGAAGAAGAATAAAGGCTGGGCGTTATGGGCACTCTTGTGTTTGTGTTAGTCACACATGTGACGAATTAGGTAGTTAGTTAATAGAGTTTTCTGTTAATGAAAAGTTAGTTAATCCTAACTAACTATAACTCTCTCTTTCTCTCTATAGCTGATTCAGCTTTTCTCTCCCACTCTATATAAGAGAGTTTTGTAATCTTGTTTCATTAACTATGAATGTTAATCAAATACTTCTAGTTTTCATGGTAACAGAGGCCTAAATTTTTTTCTTTCGAAATCAGAAAATCACGATTCAAGAAAAACCTAAATTAGGACCGATTCTAATAAACTAAGTTGCATCTTCTGCTACCAACGAATCAGAGAAGCAATCTTTACAAAGAAGCTGTTGAATCTTCTGCAATCAACAAATCAGAGATCATTATCTTCTTCAGATGGAAAATCCAGGAGCCACTGTTCATGCTCCAAATATTGTAACAAAGCCTGAACTATAATTGTTTTGAGGGTTACTCCGTCAAAGTAATACGTTCAAACAATTCTTGGTGACGACCAACGATGAACGTTGTGATAGCCGTCCAACCTTCGGTAACGTTTCCTCTTCTCGAGGTGACCATTTAAAGAATTGAGTGACACTTTCCTTTTAGGAATGCCCAAATAAAAATTAAGTCCCTGAATTGTTTCAAAGATCCTATGAGCTCGATACCCTAAGGCCAATGTCTAAACCAGATTTTAATTTAAGTGAGGTTTGGGATTCGCAACGTTGTTTCCTAAATGGGGAAGAGATCGGTGATGAAATCCGACTCCTATCTTGTAATGGGGTTTGTGCCCTTACTAAAGACGATTAAACTAAGCAGTTCGTCAAATCAATGAGGCACGCAAAACACATACAAGGACCCACTTACAGGGGATTCGTGGGTGGTCAGAGAAATTACCTCCCGTTCAAGACGGGCGATGACCTTTGAGGACGACCCGGGCCACTCTTCCCTTAAGTGTCCGAACCCGAGGCTTCGTTTGATTTTCGGTTACAATTTACAAGTCCTCTAGTTCAGGGTCAAAACTTTAATCCAAAAAATAAAATTAAGAAAGTCTAAAGTCTCTCTCTCACCAAAAATAAAATAAAATAAATAAAACTGTAAATTTCTTCTTTTCGACTCCTCCTCCTTGTTTGCGCCTTCTCTTTCGCTCCTTAATGCCCTACATACCAGAAATAGAGAAGCAAGTCAAAGTGGCCAAAAATCAAAACTTACCAAAAATAAAAACTTTCCAAGATTAGAACAAATTTAAAACATAGTCCCCGGCAGCGGCGCCAAAAACTTGATGGGCCTAGAAAGTTTCCTAAATAGGTCTACACCCGCAAGTGCACGGGTGTCAAGTTGTAAATTTCGGTAAGACCGGTTCGTTCCTCAGAGACTAGTTAAACTTATTCTAAACTCAGAATTGGTACGGTTTTTGGTTTTGGTTTTAAAATAAAATAAATAAAATATTAAAACAAATAAAAAGATGAACTCAAATGGGGGGAGAAGTCTAGGGGTTTCGGAATCTACCACATAAAATCACCTTTATTACACATATTTAACTAACTAGTTCTTTTTTCTATAACTCAAAACTTTGGATAATAAACTATCCGAATTTTGGAAGATGTTTTCGATAAAATCGGTTCTTAGAAAATGGTAATTGTCTTCTTTGTAAAAATATATTTCTAAACTACTATCTATCAATTAATAAGCATGAACCGTCAAATGATTTAACATAAGCACTATACATCAAATCTAAAAGTATAGATAGTGAAAAGATAACTGATTTAACAAATTAAAATAAATTAAACTTTATCTTTCAATCAAAAGAATTCGTCAATTAAGAATATGCCAAAAAGATCAAGAGTTGGTTTCATCAAAAACCCTAGATAGATAGTTTTAGCTAATCATTTTCATCAAAGAGAGCATAAATAATTACAAAGATTAAAAATAAATAGGAAAAATAAGAGAGAAAATGAAAAAAGAATTAAACTTTTCTTAGCTGGAAATGATTTCCTTCTGATTTTCCCGTCTATTCGCCAAACGCGCCTTAAGGGAAAATGATTTTCTCATCTTCTCGGAAACATTTTCCCTGTGGGAAAACTATTTTCCACTCTCTTTTCTCGTCTTATCAACCTCTTTTTCTCTCTCTAACTTCCTGTTTCTTCCTCATTCTACTGTATTTTTCCTCTCTTCCCACTCTCTTTGTTTCTCTTTGTCACTAACAGGAACAGTAAAGCAAGAAATAGATAAATAACAAAGAAATTCAGATTTTTTTTTTCTTTTCTGTAATTTATTCTACAATCTCTCTCTGTCTCTGTAATCTCTCTCTCTCTCACAAACAGAAAGAATACAAGAAAATAGAAAAAGAAAAAAATCAAAAACAAGTGATGATGATGATTTTGGCCGAGCTCTCTCTCTCTCTCTCTCTAATCTTGCTGTCCTATTGAGCTCGAGAGGATCCTCCCATTCCGAGATACCCTTTACTCCTCCTTTGCTCTCTGTTTTATAAACAACTTTCCATTCTCCATCTCTTTCTAAAACAGTAATAAGATAATTCGATTTTTGATTTTTCTCTCTAAATAATCTCAATGAGAATCGACCAGCAATTTTCCTTCTCCATCTATCTTCTGAAATCTCTTCGGAAATCTTTTCCTCTACATAAAATATCTCGATCGAGATTGAATCAAGGCGTTAAAGAAAAAAATCCTAGAGAGTTAGAGAAGTGATCTTTTCTTCTATTTTAAATATCCAACCTTGTGATATAATCTCTTAATCCAGAGAATACTTTATCTCTTTCAAGATCTCTTTCCTTCTCTGTCTCCTTTCTCAATCTCGAAGAAATCTTTGAGTTTCCATCTCCATCTTCCTTCATTTTGAATTCAAATTCTGTCCCTTCTCTCTAGAAAATATCAATTTCATCATCCAAATTTCCAGCTCTTATCATCTCGACAAAAAATATCAACCAAACCTTCCTTTAATTTCTCTCTATAGATACTTCTCTGTTCGGTTAAGATATATTCCAATTGATTGCTCCCTAAAATTTCCATCTCTCGGTTCTCTCTCTCTCTACTGTTCACATTTCTATCTTCACTCTCTCTCTACTGTTCACGTTTCTAGAGAGAGAATATATAAGTATATCCCCCTAACTCATGTTCTCTTATTTCCCTTTTTAATTTCTCTTTTTGAAAATAGAGTGAGAACATAATGGAGAAGCAACCCAAAAATCTTGGGAATCAATGGGGACTATGTAAATATCTTAATCAATCGGGACTATTGCTGGCAAGTGGGAATGATTTGGTGCTTCCGGACTATGTAAATGAAGGCGCAACAGACCTAGCAATGACGTCATGTGTCCCGTATCAGCTCTGACCGTTAGATCAAGTACTACGTGTACCGGGAGTTTTGTAGTATCTTGCCCTGCATTACATGGAATTGCCGCCTGAAATAAATGCCAAAGATGACCCGCGTGTTACAACCAGTGTACTGAAAATTATTCCATCTCCGTTGGATCGCCCGTCACGTGTCTCCTGGCTGACGTGGTCAATTGATTCCTTTTTTTATCCCAACTTTGACTAGCTTTATTTTATTCATCCGGGCTCCGATTTGACTTCTGTTTTGCCGTTGGGTTCGTATTTGATTTTACTTCTCATCCGAGTATCAACATTGGCCAGAATTTCCAAATGACCAAAATGCCCTTTTGTGTGTCTTTTTCCCGTTTTTATTTACTTTTCGCACTCAATTCTCTGGAAGACACCTGAGCAAGAGAAAACACACAATTCATCAGAGTAACGGCTCGAAATAGACTAACGAACCCAAGGTAAGAGATTCAAATGAGACATTTTCATGGCTCATCACATAATATTACTAGTTTAATTTCAGCTAGGTTAGATGGATCTAATTTCCTAGTTTGGAAGGATCAAATTGGAAATTCCCTAATTGGCAATGATTTAATATGTTACATTGATGGTACTTATGAAGAACCTTCCCAATTAACAGTAATTGAGGGGAGAGATGTTGTTAATCCGACATATATTCAATGGAGGAAAAATGATAGCTTCGTTAAAACATGTATCAAAGCTACCATTTCTCATTCTATATCTTCAGACATATTGGGATTGAAAACAGCTAGGGATATTTGGCAATATCTTGAGTTAATATTTCTTCAAGAATTCGAAGTCAAGAAAGCTTAATTGAGAAATAAGCTTCAAAACATTAAGAAAGGTGCTGCTTCAATTTCAGAATATGTAAGTAAGATCAAGAATCTGACTGATTCTCTTTGTGGCAGTAAATGATAAGGTAAGTGACTCTGAATTATCAAGAATTGCTCTTTAGGGTCTTGGAAAAGAATACTCTCAGTTTGTTATTACTATCCAAAATAGAGAAGGAACCCTAAATTTTCCTGAACTGAGAAGTAGGTTAACTCATCATGAACATTGGCTTTAAGAACAAGATACTAATGTTGAAGATGAGTCTTATTTTGTTAAAAAGTTTCCAAATAAGAATGTTATAAAACCATTTTTCTCAAATTAGAGATCACAACCCTCACATTCAGATTTTAGCCAAAGATTTCAGCCAAGACATAACCCTTTTTATTCTTCTTCACAATCAAGAAACATTTTTTTCGACTATACTACTATACCTTATGCCATTTGCTATAAATGGGGTCATACAGCTAGGCAATGTCGAATGAGGTTTAGGGATTTCTCATACTCATCTTACACTAAAACCCCTCAAAGGAATTTTACAAACTTATATTTGCAAGAAACAGAAGATGAAGAGGAAGATGAGAAGGGTATATAAGTCCAAGAAACAGAAGAAGAACAAACACACTATGCTATTGTACTATCAAAATCAACACTAGCAAATATATCAAGGGATAATCTTTCTGCACCCATTCTTGAAGAAGCTCACTTGACTTGTCACAAAGAAGAGGATAAGAGATGGATTGCAGATACAGGGGCCACAAGTCAAATGACCTACTCTAAGAGCAGTCTGCACTCTAGTACTTCTTATACAGGTGAAAATGGAGTCATGATAGGAAATGGGAAGTGCTTAGACATTGACAGTACAGGAAAAGCTACTGTTACAGCAGGTACACACTTTTTTCAGCTCAAAAAGGTGTTACATGTACCACGTACTCAAAAAAACTTCTCTCTATTTCCAAATTCAACAAAGAGAATTTATGCAGTGTTGAATTTCTTCCATGGGGATTTCTTGTTCGAGACCTATGGTCCAAAGAGATATTGGCAGATGGACCTATGGTGAATAACTTGTATAGCATTGACTTCCAAATGAGTCCCTTTCTTAGCTCTAAAGATAGTTTTGAAGAAGTGATAGGCCTAAAATAGGTCTATTCCCGCAAGTATACGGGGTCAAGTTATAGTATGTTAGTAAATTCGTGAATCGTCCCAAGGAATAGGTAGGTAACTTCGGATATTGAATGCGGGTTTAACCCAATAATCAAGATGTCAATAGCTAACTTAGACTAAAACACACACCCATCCCACTCATAAATTTGATGATTGATTTGCAAGAATTAAGAAAATAAAAAAAACTAACTACACTATCTAAGTGAGAGGTGAGAAGATATCTAAGGTTATAAAATCCCCCGCAATTTTCACTTTATAAAACAAGCACTTAATTACTTAAACCTCTTTTGTATATACTCGGGATCCAATATAATGAACTATTTGGATTCCGGATGATGTTCTAGATAAAACAATTTTATAATCACTAATTCTAAATGTCTTCCTTATAGAGATTCAGATCGCTTAACTATTATCCATCATCTAAAAAGCATACTCCATCTAACAACTTAACGAAAGTATGAAATATCTAATTATGAGGCCTGAGTAATGGAAAGAAAATTCAATCCATATAGATAAACAATCAATAGACATTAAAGCACATCAAGGGATTTAATTAATCAAGAACAAGTGTTACAAAGATCCAAAATGGGTTTCATTCACAACCTTAGATTTCTAAGTTAACTATACATGGAATCTAGAATAACATTCATTGACATTGTAAAATAAATGAAAATACTAAGAAATTTATAGAAATAAATCACCAAAAATGTTCAAATTCCATATCCCCATGTATCTCCAATTTGTCCAAGATTTGCTCCATTTGTGCTCAAGAATTTTACTCCAAGAATTCCAAGTAATAGCTATTTTATTGCACCCAAATAAGAAAAAGAAAGAGAAGGAAGAAATTAGATGTAGAAAGAAGTTGGAAAGAAGAGATGAAAGGGGATAAAGATGATAGAAGAATATGGAAGGAAGAAGGAGAAGACTATTAATGGAAGGAAGAATAGTGGTAGTGAAGAAGTAGTAGTAGTATTAGAGAAAGATGGAAAAAGAATGGAAAAGATGGATTGAGAGAGTTTTCAAGTCTAGAGAGAAATGAGAGAGGTAGAGATTTATTTATAGATGGGTTAATGACTAGGGTTTTAGGAGTTAATTGGGAGAAAAAGGGAGAAAGAGGGTTAAAATAGGAAGTTAGGGTTGCTTTCTACTCGAGAAATGGGTTCTTATTGGTTGAAAATTGAAAAGGACAAAAAGGAGGGGTTATTAGGTAATTTCGGGGGGTAAAAAGTAGAAAAGAGGGACCACATGACTAATGCCCGTTGGTGCTCTACATCCCAGGTCGGGCCACGTCAGCGACTTTTATCCCACTAGCCAGAACCGTGCCCAACTGTGTCCCGAGTGTTGACCAAATGTTCACATGATTTTGACTTTGCATATTCCACTCATCCGGACTCCGAATTAACTTCCGTTTTCTCCTACGAGCTCGTATCGAACTCTACTTGTCACCCATAAACTGACCTTGGTCAAATTTACCAGAATACTCTTGTGTCCAAAAGACCAAAATGCCCTTCAAGTAACTTCCTCCTGTTTTTAATCACTTTTCACACAACTCTACAAAAGACACCTAATCAAGAAAACCAACAATTTTATTATAATAAAGACTCGAAACGAACTAACTCGACTAAATTAAACGACTCAGATGAGACATTTTCATGACCCATCAAGAAGCATATGCTGTCACAGCATCAGCCAAAGTTTGGCATAATAGACTTGGTCACCCTTCCAAGGATATCATCTTGGCCTTGGAGAAAAACGAAAAGATTCAACTGTCCTCAAAAGATCTGAATGCTATTTGCTCATCTTGTCAATTGGGAAATAGTCAGAGACTCCCCTTTTCTCCATCTGACAGTATCTCTCATGAGACATTTGGGGGCCAACACCTGTGTCTACCAAATCAGGAGTCAGATAATACATCCTTTTTATGGATGACTGATGTGAAATCTAGTGAACCTAAATACTAGGCTAACTAAACTAAATTAAAACTCGCAAGTGCACGAACCGTATGTGAATATGGTATGTATTACGAAGTCGATCCCACGAGGATTTGTTCGGAATTAAGTCTAAACCTAAAACTAACTAATGAACTAGGAAAGAAAATAGTTGATTTTGAGAATAATTTGAGAAACTAAAAATTGAAACTTAGAAAACAAATTTAAGTTGTGATGAAAATCTATAAGTTGGTAAATCTAGGATATTGGAATTCACCACTAACAATCATATTCGAATCTAATATCTAATTTAAATTATTATCCCTCTTTTGATAACTCAAAAATGGTTAGAAATCAATCTTCAATTTTCGGAAAATAAGACAATTAAACACTTTAACAATGATGAAAACCCATAACCCACTTCACTTAAAATATAATGCAATTAAGAACCAAGTTGTTAGTTTATTAGACTAACCGAAGTACGATTAATTCGAAACTTTAAGCACTTTAAACGAGATAATAAAATAAATACGATATTAAAATCCAAATACTCATGTTAGGGTTTCATCCTTTATCCTAGTGGAGGAGTTAGAAACCCATGAATATCAAAGACATGGTTCAATTAATGGTAAGAGAAAAAAAATTGGAGAGACAACACCTTTTTTTCACTTTTTTCCTTTTGCGCAGCCAAACAGACCCTTAGGGAAAATAGTTTTCTCGTCTTCTCGAAAAATACTTCTCTGTGGGAAAATTATTTTCCTTCTCTGGTTTTTCTCTCTCTACTGTTTTCTCTCTCTTCCTCACTCTATCTTCTCTCTCTCTCTCTAATAAACACGGGAGCTCTCTCTCTCTCTCTCTCTAACAGTAACAATGGAGAAAGAAGAAAAGAAAATTTCAATGGTTTATTTTATTCAATCTTTCTCTCTCTACAGTATGTCTCTCTCTTAACTCTTTCTATCTAACTTTCTCTCTCTCACAAAGAGAATAATTAGAAGAAGAAGAAGAAGAAGAAGAAAAGAAACAGAAACTCTCTTTCTCAGTTTCTCTCTCTAACCTCGGATTTTTCTTTAATGGTGAGGATTATTTCTCCTCTCGGTTTTCTTCTCTTTTATAGAATCAAAAGGGTCGGTTTCCTTTTCTCTCTTTCCTTTTTTCATTCTTCATCGAGTCGGTTGAAGAGTTTTCTAATCAGTCGGTCTCGGTTTTAACTTTAGAAATTTTCATTTTTTAGAAACAGAGAAGGAAGAAGAAGAAGATGACTGCTGTTGGGATTGCTTGGTGTACTCCTGACTGTGACAGAATGTGGCCCGCTTGACTCTTGGTCCACCAATTTTGACCCGAACTTTGACTCGTTCTATTTTACTCATCCGGACTCCGATTTGACTTCCGTTTTCGCCTACGGGTTTGTCTTGGACTCGGACTCTACTTTCCATCCGAGCACTAATCTTAACCATGAATTCAGAATCAACAAATGACCAAAATACCCCTAGTCTGCATTTTCTCCGACTTTTATCCGTTTTGCACACATAACTCTGAAAAAGGTACCTGAGTAGAAAAAGAAGTAATTCATGAGAGTAACTTGCCCTAGATAGACTAACTTGTCCAAATTAAGAGACTCAGATGGGACATTTTCATGTCTCATCAACATCCCCAAACTTAGATTTTGCTAGTCCTCGAGCAAGACAGAAAAATAAAACTAAACCTAATTCACCACTTTTGTAGGGAATCACGATTGCACTTAGCACGTGCAACAAGCCGTTAAACCCCTAAGTTACCCCTAGAGGACGAGTGTGGTCTCGTGAGGGTTTGCAGTGAATCTACCCACAAAATTCAACATTTCAAAAATCAAGAAGGGTGTAAAAATACATGATCCACACTTGTTTATCCAAGAGATTTTTGAAGGCTAATAGAAATGCAATCTAAGTCAATCAAACCATCCGAAAGCTAAAAATCCATTCACTAGTAATCAAGACTCTAAGTGCACGTGACCAGCCATTGTGAATATCATTTCGGTTCTGATTAGACAAGGCCTCGATTACCGTCTTAATACATTTCGCCTCGACTGCTGCCTCACGGTCATACACTTAAAAATTTAAATCACTCAGAATTGGTTCACTCAATGTGTGAGTGTGAGTATGAAAGAAAACTCAACACATAACAAAAGCTGGAGTAGAACTTTTGATGGATGACTGATCTCATAGAAAGGAAACAACCACTAATACGGGATGGGGAAGCTATCCTACTCTTCTCACCTGATCTACTTTTTAACCGTGTTTCCTAGAGGTCAACAGACGATAAAGATGAACTAGAACTCCTGAGAACTCGACTTCTTCAAATCTTCAAGAACTTCTTCAAGGGATAATTACTGAAATCAAATAAACACTTTTCTCTTCTTTTTATTTCTTCAAGGGATAGCCACTTTTTTTTTTGACTTTGCCTTCGACCTTGATTTTGATTTTGACTTGACTACTTCCTCCTTGAGTTCAATTTTCTTTATTTTCAATTTCATGCCTTATTCTCAGAATTCTAACTGATGGATGAGTTCCTATTTTCCTCTAGTTGACACGGTTATCAAGTTTCTCAGACTACAAGAGAAAGGTTCGCATTCCTGATGACACCCCTAGTGGTTGTAAAATTTAAACTCAGGAGATCATCTGAGTTCTTTTTAGTATTACGAGGTTGAGTAGCTCTTCATTCTACTCAGAATTAATGCAGAAGAGATCACTCAAAGCTAAAAGAAAGACTCAGATTCTCACATGGGTTAAGTCTCCACTAATGATTAATCAGGTTTTCTCAGAAGTGTCTACTCTTCACCTATCTAACACTCACATGGCTGGTGCACAGACAATTTCAAGACTCAACTTTCATGAACAAACCCTTAGCAAGCAGGCAGTCTAACCAACTAGACTTTATAACTATTAACAAGCAAAAATAACTAGATTCACAAATCTAGAAAATTAAAAATTTGACCCCTTTTTAATTTTTGAAATGAAGGACAAAAATTCAATCCCCATCCCCAAACTTAAACCGAACATTGTCCTCAATGTTCTGAAGACTATGCAAAAATAATGAATTGAGGGAAGGATATTACCAGATTCGAGTGTCCTATATTTGGGTTGCCTCCCAAAAAGCGCTAAGTTTAATGTCTTCAGCCAGACCATGGTGACTCAAAGAAAAAAAAAATTACTATAGACCTACTGGATTCTGGTTTAATGACTCCCCATAAAATAGTAATCGGAAAATCTGAGGGTCAACCCAGAATGTGAAATATCCAATGAGGTCTAGTCTCACGTCTATGTAATGATATAACAGTTTAAGTGAGACTCTCAGAGTGAATGAGCGATCCCCAAACTTAGATGATGCTAAGATCACTAAGTTCGGCAATACACTAAAGAGAACAGAAACTGGATAAAATGGATCCTCATAAGCCTGACAAATGGGTAGAGAGATCGTGTTGGAATTGACAGGTATTTCCATGGGAGGGACACGAATTTCCGAAAGACATGGTTCAAAATAATCTAAGAGATTTTCAGGTTCACCTAGACCCACACTCAAACTAGGAGGTTTTAAAGTAGGCTCGTCAGGATGTTGCATTGAAATTTCCTCCACGTTAGGTCTTAGCTCCTTAATTTCTGACTTGGGTATGGATATAGATAAACCTTCTAAAATTTCTTTCATTATGATGTCGTCAGTGTCTCTAAAGAAATCTAAAGTTTCACCTAAGTCTAGTGAGTCATCACTCTCATTTAAGATTTTAGCAAGCCACAATTCATCATCTTCATCTTCTACTAGACTTTCATTATGACTTAAAGGGATATATCACTATGACTAGGATGAGAAGAACTCTCAATGTCAGTATCCTCCGTCTGTGAGACTTCAGTTCCAACTTTGGTGTTATCAAGTGAAATGTCTTCCTCGTACATCGACTCTTCATCATCCAAAATAATTGGGTATGTCACATGATTTCTAATTATAGTCTCTCTAATCAACTCTTTTTCCTCCTTTAGAATGGGTGAACATTCTGTTATTTGGTGAAGAATGGGACTTGAAGCACTATAATTATTATCACATTGTGAGGTATACACTATATTATCATGACATTCTTCATCTATTGTGTTCCAGTCATGTGGATTTCTATCCGTCATTTCCCTAAATTCTATTTGATTATACTCTTGGGGTTCTTCCGTGTATTGATTATACTCTATTGTGCCTTGAGAAAGAACTCTACAACTCTGTTCTAGTAAAATATGGGATGACGATTTAGAAACCAGTAGGTCATTTTCATAATGTGGTGAGGGACTTGCTCATTTTGTGCTCTACTTGCTAAGTATGCATTTGCGAACTGAGTAAACTCTTCTGTGCTCTTAACCAAGTCCCTAAGACTTTGTTGCAATGATGATGAAATTTGGGATGAAAAACCGTTGGCTTGCTCAAAATTTCGATAAAGCGGCAGACACATATGTGGATCACTAAACTCTTGATTATATTGCATGTGTGAATAATTATAGGGATACTCAAACTGTGGTCTGCAACCTTCTTGAGGTTGATAATGATCCCAATCACTCTTAACACCATAGACATTAGCCATCGGATTCTCAAAATAATTTTGAGTGTTTAAACGTTGATAATTCCCATGATTATCAACGTTATGACTTTCATAACAGGATCGATCAAAATTATTTTGACTTGTGATATTTTCTCCATCCGACGATTCTAACCGTGAGAGTCTTTCCCGCAACTCTACTAATGTCAATCTTTCTTCCAATTCTCTCAAGCAGTCTGGATAGAATCCTTCCATTAATGATTTATTTATTTATTTTTATTTTTTTTTGAGTTTTTTTTTTCCGAAAACCAAGGATTCACTACGAAGATCCTAAGGAAACAAGCACAATCAAGCTGACACCACCAAGCAGCCTAAACAGAATCTAGCAACACGTTATTAGATGTAGATTTAGTGAATGGCTTGTCAGATTTGCCTAGTGATCTAGACAGCTCCTACTTCGCCACAACACTTGAACTTTGATTGTTATAAAGGTTACTCGGTCAGAGTAGTCGGTAAACAATTCTCCAGGAAGACAGCCAACGATGAACGTTGTGATAACCGTCTTCCTTCGGCAAACGTTTCCTCTTCTCGAGGCGGCCTTTTTAACAAGAATTTCTCACACACTTTCCTCTGAGAATGCCTAGATAACAATCAAGTTCCCGAGTTGTTAATGAAGGTCCAATGAGCTCGATACCCTAGGGTCACTGTCTAAATTAGATTTTAATTATTAGCGAGGCTTAAGATCGTGAATGTTGTTTCCTAAATGGGCAAGAGAACGGTGATGAAATCCGAACTCCTATCTTGTAACTGGGTTTGTGCCCTTACTAAAATGCTTACACTAAACAGTTCGGCAAAAAAAATGAGGCAAACTAATTCACACAATTACCCACTTACAGGAGATTCGTGGGTGATCAGAAAAATTACCTCCCGTTCTAGACGGGCGGTGACCTTTGCAGACGACCCGGACCACTCTTTCCTCAAGTGTTTGAATCCGAGGTTTTTTTTTTTTCCTTGCTAAATCTGAAACAATCACAAAAAACCACAATTTAGAAAGCTCCTAAAAAAAAATTAAGAAATAAAATATTTTTGTGTTTTTTTTAGAAGAAAAAAAAAATTCCTAAACTAACTAGTTTAAAAATCAATTCCAAATTTAGAAACAATCCCTAAAAACAAATCCCCGGCAGCGGCGCCAAAAACTTGATGTGAAATCTAGTGAACCTAAATACTAGGCTAACTAAACTAAATTAAAACTCGCAAGTGCACGAACCGTATGTGAATATGGTATGTATTACGAAGTCGATCCCACGAGGATTTGTTCGGAATTAAGTCTAAACCTAAAACTAACTAATGAACTAGGAAAGAAAATAGTTGATTTTGAGAATAATTTGAGAAACTAAAAATTGAAACTTAGAAAACAAATTTAAGTTGTGATGAAAATCTATAAGTTGGTAAATCTAGGATATTGGAATTCACCACTAACAATCATATTCGAATCTAATCTCTAATTTAAATTATTATCCCCCTTTTGATAACTCAAAAATTGTTAGAAATCAATCTTCAATTTTCGGAAAATAAGACAATTAAACACTTTAACAATGATGAAAACCCATAACCCACTTCACTTAAAATATAATGCAATTAAAAACCAAGTTGTTAGTTTATTAGACTAACCGAAGTACGATTAATTCGAAACTTTAAGCACTTTAAACGAGATAATAAAATAAATACGATATTAAAATCCAAATACTCATGTTAGGGTTTCATCCTTTATCCTAGTGGGAGAGTTAGAAACCCATGAATATCAAAGACATGGTTCAATTAATGATAAGAGAAAAAGAATTGGAGAGAAAACACATTTTTTTCACTTTTTTCCTTCTGCGCAGCCAAACAGACCCTTAGGGAAAATAGTTTTCTCGTCTTCTCGGAAAATACTTCTCTGTGGGAAAATTATTTTCCTTCTCTGGTTTTTCTCTCTCTACTGCTTTCTCTCTCTTCCTCACTCTATCTTCTCTCTCTCTTTATAATAAACACAGGAGCTCTCTCTTTCTCTTTCTCTAACAGTAACAATGGAGAAAGAAGAAAAGAAAATTTCAATGGTTTATTTTATTCAATCTTTCTCTCTCTACAGTATCTCTCTCTCTTAACTCTTTCTATCTAACTTTCTCTCTCTCACAAAGGGAATAATTAAAAGAAGAAGAAGAAGAAGAAGAAAAGAAACTCTCTTTCTCACTTTCTCTCTCTAACCTCGGATTTTTCTTTAATGGTGAGGATTATTTCTCCTCTCGGTTTTCTTCTCTTTTATAGAATCAAAAGGGTCGGTTTCCTTTTCTCTCTTTCCTTTTTTCATTCTTCATCGAGTCGGTTGAAGAGTTTTCTAATCAGTCGGTCTCGGTTTTAACTCTAGAAATTTTCATTTTTTAGAAACAGAGAAGGAAGAAGAAGAAGATGACTGCTGTTGGGAATTGCTTGGTGTACTCCTGACCGTGACAGAATGTGGCCCGCTTGACTCTTGGTCCACCAATTTTGACCCGAACTTTGACTCGCTTTATTTTACTCATCCGGACTCCGATTTGACTTCCGTTTTCGCCTACGGGTATGTCTTGGACTCTAATTTCCATCCGAGCACTAATCTTGACCATGAAATCAGAATCAACAAATGACCAAAATACCCCTAGACTGCATTTTCTCCGACTTTTATCCGTTTTGCACACATAACTCTGAAAAAAGTACCTGAGTAGAAAAAGAAGTAATTCATGAGAGTAACTTGCCCTAGATAGACTAACTTGTCCAAATTAAGAGACTCAGATGGGACATTTTCATGTCTCATCAATGACTATAGTCAATTCTTTTGGATCTATCCTATGAAGCTAAGGTCAGAAAGTTTGGGTTGTTTCCAACATTTTCAGAGACACTATGAAAGGTTGCTTTCTACTCCCATCAAATGTTTCCAGAGTGATGGTGCACCTGAACTGGCAAAAGGAGAATTTCAGGCTTATTTGAGCAAGTGTGGTATCCTCTTTAGAAGCTCCTGCCCATATACTTCACGACAAAATGGGAAAGCAGAAAGAAAGAATAGGCATATCACTTCCATGGGAAATACCTTGATGTTTCAAGCATCTTTGCAAAAGCATTTTTGGTTTCATGCCTATGCTACTGCCAATTATCTTATAAACAGAACACCTAATAAGGTACTTTCCTTCCTTACTCCTTATGAAGTTTTATTTCACAAGTGTCCTAATTATGCAATGCTTAAGGTCTTTGGGACAACTTGTTATCCTTATTTGGGTGATACTAAGAGTGATAAGCTCAGTCCAAAATCAGCCAAATGTGTTTTTCTTGGCTATAGTCCTATTCATAAGGGTTATAGATGCCTAGATTTGGTTTATCAAAAGGAATATGTTCCTAGACATGTGATATTTGATGAGTCTAGTTTCCCTTTTGCTGTTAATGGTAATATTCTAGAGTGTCCAAGCTCTGAGTCTGGTACATCCTATACTATTTTACCTCTACCACCACTTCCAGCTAGCACTGATGTCTCTGCTGCTCCCTATCATACAGACTATCCTTTGAATGATCAGGAAGCTTTATCTACTTCTAAGCTAGTATCTTTATCTTCCCCTCTCTCTACAAATTTTACTTTGGAGACTCCTAGTACCTCTTCTTCTTCCTAACCAGCAACTAATGCTCATGCTATGCAAACCAGACTTAAGAGTGGGATATCAAAACCAAAAGTCATTCTTGATCATGTTGCTCTCTTCACATCTCCATATGTCCTAGCCTCCTCCTTTCTGGCTGATACTTCTATCATAGTGTGCTCATTGGTGTCAAGCCATGAAGGCAGAATATGAAGCTCTTCTACAAAATCACACTTGGACTTTAACACCAAAGTTACCTTCTATGAATGTTCTTGGCAGCAAGTGGGTTTTTAAAGTAAAGTACAAATCAGATGGTTCTTTAGAAAGGTATAAGGCTAGACTTGTTGCTCAAGGATATACACAACAAGAAGGAATTGATTATCAAGAGACCTTTAGTCCCGTGGTTAAAATCCAAACTGTTAGAGTTGTCCTCACATTGGCTGTGACAAACAATTGGTCTATTCTTCAACTTGATGTGTCAAATGCCTTCCTCCATGGGGATTTACATGAAAATGTATATATTAAACAACCTGCTAGTTTCATTGACACACAGTATCCTGACTATGGTTGTCATCTTCATAAGTCCTTATATGGACTCAAGCAAACACCAAGAGCATGGTTCACAAGAATTGCTTCTTATCTTGTCAATTGGGGTTTTACTAAGAGTTCTTATGATACTTCCATGTTTGTCTGGCATATAGATGGCCAAATGATTGTGTTTCTCCTATATGTTGATGATATCATATTGACTGGCTCTAGTTTGAAGTTGATTAACTCTCTAGTAGCTGCTTTGGGAAAGGAATTTGCTATGAAACAGTTAGGAGATCTCCATTATTTCTTAGGCATAGAAGTTCTGAGGTCCCCCACTTCTTCTTCTCTTCAGCTTACCCAAACTAAGTACATTGTTGAGTTACTTAACAAAGCAGACATGATTGATTGCAAGCCAAGTTTGGTTCCTGTCTCTTTTGGAAAAATGGTATCTAAATTAGATGGAGACTTGGTTGATGATCCTCTGCTCTATAGAAGCATAGTTGGTGGGTTGCAATATGCTACTATGACCAAACCAGATGTGACATATGCAATTAACTATGTATCCCAGTTTATGCACCAACCTACATCAGTGCATCTTATCCTACTTAAGAAAGTTCTAAGGTATCTTAAAGGAACAATTGGAGCTGGTATAAGTATTTCTTCTGGTGATGTTTCTTTGCTCAGTGGCTATTCAGATCCAGATTGGGGTAGCTGTCCAGATTCTAGACGATCCACTAGTGGTTATTGCATATTTTTGGGTACTACACTGGTTTGTTGGTCATTTAAGAAACAAATCACAGTGTCTAGATCCTCCACAGAGGCTGAATATCGAGCTCTGTCCCTGGCTACTTCTGAGCTGCTTTGGATATGCTATCTGTTGAAGGAACTTCATGTTTCTGTAAAGTTTCCAATGACTTTATATTGTGACAACATGGGAGCTAAGTACATAGCTTATAATCCTGTTTTTCATGCAAGAACAAAGCATGTTGAAATTGATCTCTATTTTATCAGGGATTTGGTTCAAGAGAAGATTATTGAAGTGAAGTTTGTTACTTCCGATAAGAACCTTGCTGATGTATTTACAAAGGGAATGTTCTCACTATTTGATACAATTCGAAGCAAGCTTATGTTTCTCCCAGACCTGAAACATATCATTCATGTTCAAGGCGGTCTCACCAGCACAAGTTCGTCATTACGGATTTTTATGGTTGTCCTTACAACAATAATATGCTCAGACCTTGCAAACATCTTGAGACCCTAAGTCGTGACATAGCTGCACCCTGGGCAGTTATAGGTGACCTAAATTGTATATTCCACCACACGAAAAAGTCAGGGGGACTTGAAGGTCTCTCGTCTATCTCTTGTAAAATACACAATTTGGTTAATCATATGGGGCTCACTGACTTAGGCTACTCGGGCAACCCGTTTACCTGGTCTAATATACAATTTAATGGCAACCTTATGCAAAAGAGGCTGGATAGATCTCTGGCTTCATCATTTCCCAAGCACACAAGAATCTGGAAGGCATAGGGTCAGATCACACTCCTATTCTTCTTACTACCGCTAAGATGAACAATTCCAAATTCAAATTTATCCGTACTTGGACGTCTCATCTAAACTGCCATAAATTCATTGACGACATCTGAGCAACTAACGACTCTCATAACACGGACAACAATATTCAATATAATCTCAATAGTTTGGGCAAAAATCTGGCTATGTGGAATAAAAGGGTTTTCGTTAACATCGAAGATCAAATAAAAAAAATCTCTTCCCAACTACAAAAAATTACTAATAAATTTGCCCATTTAGCCATTAGTAGCCAATTACAAGATCTGTTTCGTAAGCAAGAAAGTATTTGGAAGGAAAAGTCTCGTAATTCCTTTATTACCGTAGGTGACAAGAATACAAAGTATTTTCACTCTTTTATTATCAGCCGAAATAGAAAAAATAAAATTCTCTCTGTCAAAAACACTGATGGTGAATGGGTTGATGCACCCGAAGAGGTTGCACACCCAAGCGGAGGTACGTCAAGTAATACCCGGCAAGACCGGGGTCGATCCACGGGGATAAATTGATAACTCGGATATCAAGGGGCCTAGTTCACCAGTTTAAGTGTCATAAACTAACTTAGACTAAAACGAAAAGAAACTAGATAAATGGGGGGGTTTTATAATCGAAAGGAATGAAATAAAATAAAGTGCAAGAAATTAAACGGAAAAGTTCGAGAGAAGAGTCGGAAGAACAAGAGTCGGGAGACAAATAAGTGAGAGAGGTGTTGAAACCTGAGAATCCGTAATGATAAACCAACGACTATGTGTGGTCTAATCTAATGTGTCGAAGTAAAATCGAAGTTTGACTCCGGAAATAAATGTCTCTAAGCACTACGTATATCCAGGGATCATACTTAGTCAAACGAACGTCATAGCCGATTAAACCCGAGTCATCGAGGTATTATCTAGTCGCCTAACTATGTGAAGTGCATGATAAGACACATGAAATTATAACTTAGACTATGATCGATATCGAATACTTCGCTTCATCTATTAACTATATGAGGTGCATGACAAAACACATGAAAATATGATTGAAATGATAATCGAGATAAATAAACATCAATTCATAATCAAACCATTGAATCATATCAAACATAATCACAATTTCATCCCATAAACGACACACGAAAGTTAGATAAACGACACACTAAAGTTAGCTAAACATGGCGAATGAATAATAAATGACAAAAAAGATGAGATAATCCCCCTTTTTCGACGTGGTGCGAGGCTAAGATCGTCGGAAAACATGAGTATCTAGGTGCAACTGATCCCCCTTAGCGAACTTTTGGGTTCCATTTAGAAATGCAAAATAGGTGTCCACAAGCAAAAATCAGAGTTCCCAACAACAATCAACATCAACTTCTCCGTTTTTACTCAAACTTCATGAGAGCTTAACCCTAGCTTTCTCTCTCTAGAATTTTTAACCCAAAATGAAATCAAACAACATGGGAAGCAAGGTCTTTATGTGGGGGAGCAAACACCCTAATGTTCCCGACCCTTTTGTCATTATGTTGAGACCACAATCTAACCATCTTTCTTTCATTTTTTTTTCTAAAGACCAAAACCCTTGACTTGGTCTTCTAAAGAGGAGAAGCTCATAAACTCTCTTTACCTTCTTCTTTAAACTCTTGGGCTTGGGTTTGGGCTTTGATTTAGAAACCGAGGGGGTGCCTTTATTTCTTTACATCCTCTAATTTCCATCAAAGACCGAAATGACTCTCGATTTCTTTCTTTCATAACTTCTCCGTCCGAACTCTAATCGGAATTCTTTTTCGCCGTCGGGTTCATCATTGACTTCTCGCGGCATATAACCTCTGATTTTGTCTAAAATGACCAAAGTGCCCCTGGTGCTCTTTTCTTTCGTCTCGTCCACATGAGATAAAAATGTGATGAATTGCTTCGTCTTATTCCGAATCAAACGTCAAACTCCAAATAAGCTATCTAACAAGAAAAACACATAAATAATTAGAAATAAAATCCGAGAGGAACTAACTCATCGAAGTTAAGTGATCAATGTTGCATTGTTCACGTCATATCAAACATCTCCAAACTTAGACTTTGCTAGTCCTCGAGCAAACATACAAAATAAAATAATAAAAAACCTCAATCACTTTCGGAGGAATCTCGGTTGCATTTAGCGTGTGCGACAAGCCGTTAAACCTCTAGGTTACCCCTAGACGACGAGTGTTTTCTCGTGCGGGTTTCTAGTGAATATATCCACAAAATTCTAGATTTCAAGGACACAAAAGAGTTCAACATCGATGTAAATAAGATAATGACAACAAATGACACACTCAAGCATGCTAAACAATTGAATCAAAATCGATAAACGCATACAAATGCTAAAAGTCACCTCACTTGTAGTCTCGACCTAAAATGTGAGTGTCCAACTATAATGAACGTCATCTAAATCTTCGACTTTAACCTCACGGTCATACACTCTCAAATATAAAATCACTCCAAAATAGATAATAACGGTTCACTCTCAACCTATAATTATAGTTCAATGCGGTGGAGTTGAGCCTAATTTGTAAGAATTCCTGCTAAGTCCACCGACTTGAGTTGTTTCTCAACAGTTCTCGAGCCTTTTGAGATTGGTAGACTTGAGCTGATTTTGTAACAAAATCTGACTTAAGTTCATTTTCTTGATTATGGAGGGGCGAATAACCGAGAGTCGGATAACATCTGATCGGTGATATGGTCTAGTTCGTAAACAGAGCTAGAAAATCTCCTAAGTGAAGTAAAAACCCCAAAAAGACCTTCTTCTTCTTCTTCTTCTTCTTCTTCTTCTTCTTCTCTCTACTATTCTGTTTCAATCTGAATGAATCTTCACTTCTCGTCATCTCTCCGTCGAGCTATCTTCTTCACCAAACACTCCCCGCCCACTCTCTCTCCGGACTTGTATTCTTTCTCTCGCTCTTCAATGGCGCGAATCGTTACCCGCGCTCTTCCACTCGCTCTAAAATCCAACCAAACCTCTATACGATTTCTTTCTTATACTACTTCAACTCCTCGTTTCCTCACTTCATTCTCTTCTACTTGTTCGATTTTAGGTCCAAAATTACAAATTTCATGCCCTCTCCATGACCAGGATAGAAACCCTACAAGGAAAGGGATTTTTGCAAATGAAAGAGGGTATAGAAAAGTTAGGCGTAGTAGACCAGAGAAAAGGAAGAAAGAGAAAGAACTGGAACTTAGTGTCAGGATTTGTCTAGAAGAAGAGTTGCCTGATGATCCTGAAATTCTGGTAATTTCAAATTGTTCTCTTTTTTTTTTCTTCATTTTGTTTATGAAAGTTGAACTCTTTTTGGTATTTCTGAGTGGGTTTTTGTTTTGGGGCTTGGTGGTCAAAATGAGATTGATGTATGATTAGTATAAGATTAAGGTTTTGGGTCAACTAGTTCTGCATGTAAATTAGAAAAATTTAGGATTTCCAATTCAAACTTGTAGAAAAATTTAGGATTTTCAGCTAAAAGTGTCTCAACCTTACGGATAAAAGTTTTCGCCGGTCATTGATGATTATTAAGAGGTTTGAAGTGTTATAAGACATTGACGTGCCCCCATCGAAAATTACGAAAAATATACTTCCGTATGGAGTTCACTTACACAATGTCCCATGGTTTGAGTAACTTCGTGTGGTCATATTTTGGATTCTAGAATATGTTATTCTTGTTGTGACTTGTGATTTGAAAACGTCTCATCGCTTTGTCATCCTTCTGAGCTCTGGCAGTCTGAACTTCTAAAAAGAATGGGCATGCTTATTTACTTGTTATATGCCTATATCTTCATCGAATAGATGAATACTCAAGGGTAGTCTATTTGTTATGCTATATCTTTCATTCTTTCTTTTTTATGACTATGGATGGCACTCATGGATGTACGCTGCACTAAATGGAACAGGAGGAGCTTTCTATTTGCTTGGACATGCACGTGATAATTTATGTTATTCGTTGTTATCAAGCATGAAAAATAAACTATTTTAACTATGCAAATTTGTAGGCTGTATTGTCAACTTATTCTGGTGATATTCTTCATGGGTTCTCATAACTTACAAATTCAGACCGTGTATTATTGCAGGATATAGCAGAGATGCTTCGTCTAAATGTCCCAATGGCAATGAAACTAGCATTTGATGGTCTAAATGGTTCAGATTATAAAACAAGAGATACCGCTATAGATGATGTTGGTGGGTTTGAAACTGTTGAGCTATCTGTGCTTCTTTGTAATGATGATTTTATTCGGAAACTTAATAAAGATTGGAGGGACGAAGACCATGCTACTGATGTTCTATCCATGTCACAACATATTCCTGAACTTAAGCTGCCAATTGTAAGTGAATAATCTTGTCATTCACACTTTATTGGTTTTGTTATATATTATTTGTGACCCTTTGGCATTCTTCCGTTTTGCAGCTTATGATGGGTGATGTAGTGATTTCTGTTGAGACCGCTGCAAGACAAGCAGAGGAGAGAGGACATACTCTTCTTGATGAGATTCGCATCCTTATGGTTAGTCAACAGTACATATACGGCCTACAATATCATTGTTTTCATATGATTGCTAGCTTCAGTAATCTAACGCTTAAGTATGTACCAACCATTCGCTGCTAGTTGCTGACACGATGCTTAATGCTAGTCTGTTCTAGCTATTTTGATCTTGTTGTCAATGTTCCCTTATTTGGCTGATGTTTTTTCTTGTTTACTCACATGCGAAAATACATAATATTGGACAAGGACAAGAGAGTGATGTTTGCTTGGTGTACCTTGCTCTCATTTGTAATGTATATAAATATAAATGTTAACAAACTAATAAATGAAAAACAGGAGAAGATACAATATATTCTAGTTATAAATTTCAGGATCAGTAATTGGTTCATCAAAAAGTAATCTAGAAAATAGTGGGGATAATGTTTTTTCTGTTAGTAGTTCAAGGCATTGAGGTTCACGTGCCTGGGAAATATATAACTCAATATTACCTGGTATGCAGATCGCTCCAGTACATTGTACTGGTACGTGATACACTACCATGTGGGTATCGAGTACTCTAGAGGTATACCTCTTTGGTACTCTAATTTAGGGTCCGGTGCGTTTGTGGAATTCTTTTAGTAGACAATAGATAATCCCGGTGATGAATATAGAATCTATCCACCTAGTCTCAGCCATTTCATCTCTATTGAACTTAAAATCTTAACTATTTAACCATAAAAGTTTTTAGTAAACAACTCAACTAGTTTGGCCTGTGGATATTGACAAAAGAATTTGGTTTAATTAGAGCTAGAGATTCTGGTAGGTCAAATTTGGATACCGCATCCCAAACCCGCCCAAAAAGGGTAAGGACGATACCATGGTGTCAAGGGGGTAAGAGAATGTGGTAACTATAATCCTTCCGGGTTCCTAATTTTTCGGGAGTATGAACTTCTTCAATGCCTTACATTATTGCTTAAGATGGTCGATTGAAGTATCTCTGGTTCAGATCTTTAATACGATTAGCCGTTCTGACTGTGGAATCTGTTATGTGTCATTGAAAATCTCTTCCTCTGAGAATTATGAAGTGGATAAACACTTCCCTTATAATCAGTCACTTAATTATTCCGCTTAACTAGTTTGCTGTAATTTACATTTGAAGGCCACGGTTATGACTCTTATGAGGCGTGCTACTGCTACCTGTAGCTGAACTTTGTTCCCATGCTTTATGAGAGAAGACTTTGCTCTTAAACTATTTTTAGAAAAAAATAAGAAGGTGATTGGATGATTTAGTATTAGCTGCTAGTTACAGCCTCACTGGACTTCTGCTCTGCGTGCAGGTTCATGGACTACTACATCTGATGGGTTTCGATCATGAACTTAGTGACGAGGCTGAAGCCGAGATGGAGAAGGAGGAGGAGCTTCTTTTGAGAAGTCTTGGCTGGAAGGGGAAAGGATTAATTCAGTCTGCGTATGATGCTTCAACTAATGGAAGCCCCCAAGCAGAAAGCTCAGATGGTAATACAGCACACTATCTAATTTGTAGTTTCAACTCGACTTCATCAGATATTTCCTTCGTTGTTTTTCTTTATTTTCTTTTGAGATGTAAGATTTTATAATGAAATTTGCAGTGTTTTAATTCTTAAGGTGAATTATCAAAAGACAGGAAGAAAAAAGGGAGCTTGCGATTCTATAAGCCAAAATTTAATTATATCTTCTGTGACATGGATGGTGAGTTGCATATAGAGTCAATTGTTTATCTGAGTTTCTATTTAATTTTGTAATGCAAATAATATATCTTCTTGTACTCTTTTAACATGAGAGTTGAGAATGTTTTCTTCTGAACTACAGGAACATTGCTGAACAGCAAAAGCCAAATTTCATCAACAACAGCAGGAGCTCTGAGAGAGGCTATGTCAAGGGGGGTGAAGGTGGTGATAGCCACTGGAAAGGTGAAAAAGATAGATATTAACCCTTTCTAGTTGGGACTTGCATTTTCTACTATTATTGGATTCCCATATCATTGGACCTTAGCTCAACTGAAAAATATACGTAGTTTTTCTTTTCTCACTATTTTCAGGGTTTCTTTTCTGTTTAGTATGTGATTGTTCTTCCTTTCTACTAACTATTTATTCCACCATAATTTTCTTCTTTTATTTTTCTAAAAACAGGCTCGCCCTGCTGTTATAACTGCTCTGAAGGAGGTAGACTTGGTCGGAAGGGATGGCATTGTTTCAGAATCTTCACCTGGAGTCTTTTTACAGGTGCAGACCTTTTCAAAATTTCTTCCCCGTAGTATGTTAGTGTTTATTTGAGATTTTTGAGCTCATATAAGCTGCCACTACTTCACATGTTGCCTTCTAACTCTGAATTTTGCAGGGATTACTTGTTTATGGCACACAAGGGCGGGAGATTTTTAGAGGGAACTTAGACTCAGATGTTTGTAGAGAGGTATTTCTTTTCAGGCTTTATACAAAATTATCGCTTCAAATTAATTAGTTTTTACATGTTATTAAACATCCATACATATAATAAGTACCCTTTTCAACATGTGGTATAAAGTAATCCCATTGCATTGTCGTTCTTTAGTTTTACAGATTAATCTTGGATAAAACTGTGTATCCAGAATGATTTAATCCTACCTTATTGATTTCAATTCTTTCTTTTTTTGTGGCCACCTCTTCACGAGATTTGCCATGTGAGCCACTGATACTGGTAGTTACGTATGCAGTATCCTGTTGCATTACCCAAAAAGATTCTATGTCGATCCAGGAGTTCAATTAGTAAAACAGGGAAAAACATTTTCGAATTTTAGTAGTTTAATGGCGTAGTTGACAAATATTAGCATTAGCAACACTCTGTAGATTTTAACATTTGTTTGATCAAAGTTGGTTACTGAAAGATTCATATACTCTAAACAACAGGCATTTTTGTATTCTTTGGAGCACAAAATTCCTCTCGTTGCATTTGGACAAGACCGCTGCTTGACATTATTCGAACACCCTTTGATCGATTCACTCCATCTTGTATACCATGAGCCAAAGGTACCCGAATAATATACTTTTTAGTTTTTATATTCTCACTGTTATCCATTTTCTAAATGTATGAGTTTTGTAAACCTCGGAGTTTGGTGCAGGCCGAAGTCATGGCTTCTGTTGATCAACTCTTAGCAGCCGGTGACATACAGGTACATTATATCGAAATTTGGAACTCTAAAATTACTAATATGTAGAACTAATTCTAGTATCGGACGAAAAAGTTATTAGGAGTTTATCGCTACAATTGCCTGTATATTTCCTAAAATAGGAACAGCTACAGGAATAATGAGATAAAACATTAAAATTATAAAAGCAAATGGCTTACAATGCTGTGTAGCCTGAATAGATGTTTCCGTGTCTAAATTTGTAGCCTAGGCTGGTAGGCCCCACAGTCAAAAAACAGATACATTCGTAGCTCCAACAGGTTCCAAATAGAAAGAATATGTATCCAGTCAAGTTGTTTAGTTCTTCTGTAGTTGGGCTTTGAGACTCGCCTGACTCAGCTAGGGCCGGCAACTCTTGACTAATTGGGTAAACTAGTTAACTAGGTGTATAATGTATATGTCTTTATTACAATTTATATATATGTATGTAATAATTATATATGCATTTGTGATCCGTGAGTTGCGGTACCTAGCATTAGTTTTCTTTCTGATGGATCTCAATTCCGTGTCTCCTATATTCTTTTACCCGAACTTTCTGAAGATTCAGTGTTTTATCCTGTGATTTGCTTGAAATTAATCTCTCTCAAATCTGGTTTCTGTTTATAACATTATGCCGTCTCTATAACACATCTATAGAAATTGTCTGGTTATCTATTCTCAAGTCAAGTTTTCTGCAGAAAGTGCTATTCTTTGATAGTCCCGAGTCAATATCTACTACATTGCGGCCGTATTGGTCTGAAGCCACAAATGGACGAGCTGGCGTTGTTCAAGCTATGCCAGATATGCTTGAAATTGTTCCATCTGGGACTTCAAAAGGAAATGGAGTAAAAATGCTACTGGATCATTTTGGTGTCACAGCAAAAGAGGTACACAAATAAAGCTTCTATTTCATTTCAAGGTAGTTGGGCTCAGGATTTGGGCATGGCTTGGCGAGGTTCGAGCCTTGAGCCAAATGTGCGACTCAAAGAGTTATTCATCAAAGAATATATACAAATGACTTTTGGACAACCCTTCTTACCATCCCTAAGAACATATTAAGGTGACACATTTAAACTTGTTGGTCCATTTCTTTCTCGGTTGTAGGTTATGGCTATTGGAGATGGGGAAAATGATATCGAGATGCTTGAGCTAGCTTCTCTAGGTGTGGCTCTTAGTAATGGGGCAGAGAAGACGAAGGCGGTTGCTGATGTGATTGGTGCCAGCAACGACGAAGATGGCGTTGCTGATGCCATCTATCGCTATGCATTCTGAACGTCAAATTTTTGCGGATGAGTTGTTCTTGTTATCATTATTTATTTGTTATCGATCCCATCCTGTTACCATTATTTTCTCTTTCTTTTGAGGTGATTTATTTAGGTGAACCATTGAACACTGAGCAGAAAATTGCTCTAATTCTTTACTGGAGATTTAGAAAACATGTATCTTTTATCTTAAATGAGAAATGGAGTACACATTATTGTTTCAATAACTTGTAAGCCTGAATTCTATGTGGCAATCTCACTTGGATTCGATTTAGTCCCTTTGAAGATTAAGAAACACGACCGCCCTATTGCTAAAACTTTGTGCAGGTAACCAGAGAGAACTGCGTTTGCGGCGGAAAATGAAAGTCGTATTCAGAGAGATCCCTCAATAGCTAGACAGGAGATGACCATGCTTGTGTTACTGGATCCCTCAGTAGGGTAGATAAGAGATTTGCCAAGTTTTTGTTTTCTATTTTGACATTAGTCAAGAGGAGATAGATGATGGTCCGTGAGGTTGATGGTGAAGAAAGTAGCAAGTTTTAATAGAAAAAAGAGAAATTATTGTTCCCATAAAAATTTCAACCGCCACAGCCTTCAAAATACTTTGAATCATTGTATGATTAGTCACTTCAGTTTGTTCGGTTTTCAAATACTCAAATCATCACCCAACCAAGGGGCTTCCGTTGATTTGGTCAAATCCATATCGGTTTAGCATGGTTTGGTTAGTAGGCTTATTTTTGCCCACCCCGATTCGCCCCACGGATCCATGCAAACCGGCCCATAAACGAGTAAGGATGCCAATATGGGTCTCACCAACAAATGAAGAAACTGAGTATGGATGTTAGTTCTATGGGGTCCAGTATTCAGTACAACTACAAGGTGTTAAAGTGACAAATACTAAATCAGAAAACAGGCATCTTCTGCAATGCTAAGATTTCTTATAACTTAAGAGTATCAATGTCATAAATAATTAGGTAGTTCAAGCTTCAAAAGGTCGAACAGAAAGACAAGTTGGGTAAATCCAAAATGTACCTGCATTAATGAAAAGAAGCAAACAACACAAAACTCGTTGAAACTTAACATAACCATCTTACACATAGACTTGATTATTTCGGACTGAAGTCATCACCATTCCTAAACCAAACTTACAGATACCCAGCTGACTCCTCGAAAGGAAACTTCGAGCCTAAAGCATGTCTAAGTTGTTCTTTCATACTGGGTGTTTCTCCTTGCGCATTCCAAGATAGTTTTATCGGCAGTTATGAAGTACGCAGCAATCGAAGCTGTTAATCAGAAACACAGAAAAGATATAAGTTCTCCATATTGGGATTCACTTATCGCAGTTTTGCAGCAAACCTTGAAGAGAGAGAATCACAGATAGAGAGACGAATGACTGATAATGATGCTGCGGATTTAAGTGTGTCATTTTGTATTCAAAAAAGATCCCAAGGAAAAAGATACATATAATCAGCATAGTCGACAACAATTTAGGGTTGACAATTCAGAGTATTTGAATCCCCATATCGAACATTTTGAGTCAAATACCAAGAAAAGATGGCCATCTGATTTAAAGAGCTACTAAACTAAAAACTGTATATCAACTGCACATCAAAGGCGCAATTCTGAATTTTGACAAGAAAACACATAATAGACTGAGGAGTTTAGTATCAGTGAGAAGAACAACTCTACCAACTAACCAAGAGATCTTAAACATTGATTTTTGCCATGTAGAAATCAGTTCCATTATGGCGGATAAATTTCCGCGAAGGGAGGATATCTTATAAAGCTGCTCTAGATTTTGAGTTGCTCGACAAGAATTAGATGAAACTAACTACATGCATGTAAACTATGTTACATAAGGATGTAAACCAGTTGAAGTTGGATTTGCCTTCCTCATCCGTTACTTAATCTTCTTACAGGACAAGAAATCCCCTGTAAGGCATGTCTTCTTATCGCCAGCTCACCTACCAAAGCTTTGAGAAATTCCATACAATGTGATATACATATATATAAACTAAATTAATACACATGTACTAAATGGGGAGGCTTCAAGATGGTAAGTGTGTTTCTATTCCATTCCTATCTCCATCCCTGTATGCAGTTTATGGGAGTCCTTGCCAAGTTAGGGTTGGATTCCCATGGGTAATAGTAACTACTCTAAATAGTGTAAACGAAAGCACGCAAGGAAGAGTTGGTTTGGTTACTGGACGAAATCAATATTGATACTTTAACTTACCTAGTACTATATTTCTTTAAATTTTGCACAAGGAAGATTTCTTTCAAATAATCATCTAACTTCGAAGATGTGGTTACTACATGGCTAATTTGAAATTCTAATAGTACCTGCAGATATGATAAGTGCTTGAGCGGTGTAATTAAGGTTGGCCTTAGCCCAAGGTACCATACGAACCGCGAGCAACTGAAATATAAATAGGATTAATTAGAAGAAACACAATCAATTGATCAATCAGTACCTTAGAGGAACTGAGAACAGAACAAACAAAACTTCAATTCCACTCTATTGACAAATGATCTAACATCTTTAGGTAACCCGTGGAGGCATGGACAACTAATTGATTGAAGTCCAACAAAAAACGTTTGAACCACGCCATAATAGAGAACTACACAAGTATTGTTCCCAAGCATCGAAAAAAGATCGAAAACTCTATTGTGGTTGTTGATATTCACATCGAACAACAGAGAGAGATAAACAATATTCTGATTAGCTCTGATGCTTTCGGCTAATGGTCTTCTCTACCATTCAACAATACTCAATATGCCGTTTGGCCTCATTGGCTTTAACTATGAGGAGTAAAGTATCATTTTACAATTGAATAAACATGAACCTCAAAATCAAGAACTTAAAACCCTAAGTAAATTTGACAAAGATCGTATACCGTTGGTACAGCGGTAGCAACACATGTAACAGCAGCTGCCTTAGCTCCTGCAATTGCTCCTTCTGTAAATCAAACGAAAAACAAAAAAAATCACAACACATTCTTTCTGATCAAACAAATCTATTAGTTTCCCTCAGAACCTAAATTAGCTGATAAACAAATTAAAGCACTGGGTATCTATCAGTCCTTTTGGAGTTCAAAATGAGATCGAATTGATCAAAATTAGGGTAAACAGTGAAGTGGGTTTTCATCAATTGCATCATCTCTACGCCCTATAATCAGATCATAATACCAAAGTTACCAAAATCGAAGTGGGTAATCATCGTTTAACTAATATAACATACAAAAAAGCGAAATCAAAGGGAAAAAAGTGAACTTGAAAAGTGGGAAAAGAGAGAGAGAGAGAGAAGGGATCAACCTTGTGTACATTGTTTGGCGTTTCGAACCCTCTGTTCTTCAGAAGGAGAAGGGATCAAGAATGATTTCCTTTTGTCTACCCAAGCATCTCTCATTTCAGATGGAATTCCCATTTCTTTCTTTTCCTAAAAAATATCTTCTTTCTTCTTCTTCTTTGATCAAAAGCTCTTCTCCAAAACAACAATAAGAAGATTATCTCGTTTCTAAAGGACACGTTTTTCCCCTTCCTGTGTGCCCGGTCGGTCACATGGATTTGGAGGGTGAAACTTTATATGCCCACATAAAATATGGGATTTGGGTATATCATCTTCTAGGCATCAATCATAGCTTGGGCCGAGCTTAACAAAAAAAAAAAAAAAATCATAGCTTGCGCCTTGGGGGGATGTTTGGGAACAAAAGAATTTTTCGGGGGCTTCAAAGTTATTGGGTGGAAAACTTTTTTGTTTCTTCCACTCTCCACGTCCGCAATGGTTGTCGACAAACGACGACTTTTGCGAAATTCTTCTTTTTCTTCTCTTCTCACCACTTACCCTTACCACCACCACCATCATTTCTCTTTCTTCCTTCATCTCCATCTCCTCTGCCTCTTTCCCCGGTTCTCTTAACTCGCTCTAACGTCTCTCTCTTGGACTTCAAACTTCCTTGCTTTAACTTCTCTGTTCTTGAGGGTTTCTAGAATTGATCCAACTTGAGAACTTTCAAATCGTCCTCAACAAAAGTTCATGAGGGTTGTCGGATAAACCCGACCATTTCTTTTCAGATTAGGGTTGTCGACCAATCCTAGAGAACTTTTGGATGAGACGGTATCAGTGTTTAGGGGTTTTTAACCAACCTTTTCTTCTTCAAATAATGTTGGTTCTCATGTCATTTTGGTCGTATTTCTTCAAATAAAAAGGTTTTGATTCTATTTTTTTATGCCTTGATTCTTAAGTTTTATTATCAGTTTATAAGGTTTTGTTGGTGTTGCTTTTAATAGTATCGATTCTTGGGTTTTAAATTCCAAAAGTTTGGTCAACACTTGGTTGCCTAAGCGGTTGATAGTGTTGACATAAACACCAAAACCCGGGAGGTCCCAGGTTCGATTCCCAGAGGAGGTGGAATCTATGGTTATTGAATTTGGGTTATTAAAATAATGTAATAAGTTTGTTGGGCTTTAGGCCTCTTTTATTATTGGTTTAACTTCGGTGGTTATCGTTTTTATCACATTTTCATGATGTCAATGCCTTGTAACGACTAACGTAGATCGTTTTGCGATTTCTCAAGAGAAATATTCAAAAGTTTGTGTTTTGAAGAAAAGAAATGGAAGAGTCCGAGATAGTCGTTCTTGTTCTAGATTTTCTTTATGTCTTGATTCTTGAGTTTTTATTATCAGATTATAGGGTTTTAATGTTGTTGTTTTTAATCGTATCAATTTTCGGATTTGAAATCTAAAAACTTTGGATTTTGAAGAAGAGAAATGAAGAAGTTTGAGACCATTGTAAGTCAAGGTGAAGGGTGAGTACTTGATCTATATGTCCAAAACTAACTCGGGGACATATATCTCAACAATTCAGACTAGATAGTCTGTTTCATGTCACAAGCCGTTGAACTAATCCATTCCGAATGGTTTAGATTTTAAGGTTCTTTAACCAATCTTTCTTCTTCAAATAATGTTGGTTCCCAAGTTATTTTGGTCATCATTATTCTTCAAATAACTGCTGAAACCAGATCTTTTTTTGTCAGTTTGGGCAACAAAACGTACCATGATTCAAATAAAAAGCAAGATGGACTATTGGATTCGTCTCGTCGAGCACTGGAATTTAGACATAAGGTTTGTCTGAATCCGATTTCGTATGAATGAGTTCTCATTGGTTTACTTGGACATAATGAAAGGATAACTACAGACTGTAGTTTTATTGTTAGTACCACATCTGAAAAATAAGGCAAGTTCTACTTACTTATATGGACATTTCCATATAGTAATAGTATATTCCTTGAAATGGTAATGTGTTTTGCATGGGTGCACAGGCGTTTTAGAGGCGCTTGCACACACTTTCCACGTAAGCATCCTCGCGATGAGCGATAGGAGCCATTCGTGGAGATTTAAACTTAATAATTTTCAACACATGCACTAACTCTGACGTCCCAAGCCTTAGCAGTTTTCGATAAGAGGCTTCGACACTTACCAAGCTTGAACGTACACCTATAGTCCAAGCTCCGGACACTCTCGTGAGCGATGCGGGACTATCACAAACCCCAAACCCTTAGCGAAGAACCGACGTCGACTTTGATACCACTTGTGATGCCCCAAGCCTAAGCAGTTGTCGATATTGTCGTCACTTTTACCACCACCCATCGTGGTATGAAGTTTGTTATCCACATGAGGCCTGGACACTTACCAAGCTTGAGACACACCGTACACCTTTACCTAGGTTTCGGACACTCTCGTGAGCGATATAAGATTATCACACTAAGCTACACGAAATCTCTATCACAAATGAATGAAAGTATTTTTCGACTCTTCAACTATTTCTTTACGACTTATGTTTTTCTTTAAATTGTTATTTTCTGGAGAAAGTAGATGACAAAGAGACTTCCATTAGATATAGCTATACTACCTTTCTTTAGGACCTCACTTTCACAACCTCACTTGATAATATAGAAGAAAAACAAAGAGGTGAAGATCTCTATTAGTAATTAAACAAGTTCTTTTACAAATCACATTTATTAATTATAAGATAGACCATTTGATTATTAGGTATAGAATTTAAGAGGTGAAATTGTAGATAGAGAGATAGATGATTGAGAGGTAAGGTTGTAGAGAGAGAGGTGATCGAAGAGGTCAAGAGATGATGTAAGAGGTGAAGTTATAGAGAGATCAATTTCTGGAGATGATAGAGAAAAAGGCAAAAGGATTATGAGCTGAAAATATAAAAAAACAAAAAATCAAATTATTTTTAGGATGATGCGAGCCAGCCTTCTGGGTTGCTACTGATACTATCCGCTTTGGCACACTTGAGCTTCACGGTTTTAGAAGACCTCAGTAGGGAAGGGTGCTTAACCTCTTAAGAGGAGCACCATACTCCGTCTCGCCACCGATGTGGGATTGCATTACAATGCACCCACCCAAGACCACATCACAGTAGAGCAAATCGTGCTGATAACGTGTTATAGGATGATGCGGACCAGCCTTCTGGGTTGCTAATGATACTGTCCGCTTTGGCACACCTGGGCCTCACGGTTTTAAAAGGTCTCACTAGCAAAGGGTGTTTAGCCTCTTAAGAGGAGCACCACACCCCGTCTCACCGTCGATGTGAGATTGCTTTACAACACACTCTCCCAAGACCGCATCACAGTAGAGCAAATCGTGTTGATAACATAATATAGAATGTTTGTCTATGATAGAGTAATATATGTAAGATGTATATCAAAGTATGTAGAAATATGTATGTAATTGTTGTATTTAAGCTCGCCCTAGGTTATGTCAACATTCTCTCTCACTAACTACTAACTAATAAATGAGGAAAATTTTGTTTATATAGTTAATGTAAACCCCGTGCACAAGACACATAAACCTATACTATAAATTAACTTAGCCATCAAGTAAATGGAGAAAGTCTCTAAATTTCCTCCACATAACCCGTCCTTATTGACTCCTCCAAGTAAGAATGTGTATGAAGTTTTACTAAAGAAAGGATATAGGCACACACAATATGGGCAGCCATATAACTATAACAAAAAAAGGATTGAACAAATGATATTATCAACGACTTTTACATTAAGCAGAAAACTAGACGAGAAATTTTCTTAAGTGTTTGTAATATGTTAGAAATTCCGACCACTGTGTTCGTAATATGTCAAACATTTCGGCTGTTATAGTCGTCATATGTCCAATATTTTGGTGACAGTGGTCGAAATATTTTATCTTCACCAATTGAAAGTGACCAAAATTCTGAAGAAAACTATCAAAGTTATCTAAATCTTTTTCGTTGAAATATAAACATCAAAGAAGCACTCTTACTTTTCGAACATATGTTTACCCACGTTATCACTAGTAGAGTTGAATTATTTTCACTAGTTTGCAAGATAGTTAGGATTCCAAACTAGGTTCACCTTCAACTGAAATCGTTCAAATGATTTTGGAAGCTCTAATTGTGAAATCTAAAGCTTTAATCGAACTATTGCCTGAAGCAATTGTATCTCGTGCTGATTTTAGAAGAAGAAGAAGAAGAAGTATTTTATGTTTAGGGTAAGATTAGTTTTAATCCCTTTAAATACTTCTTTCATTTGTTTTCAATCACTACAAAGGATGTGCCTTTTTGTTTTGGCATTTTAGTCCTTCATTACTCCTCTTATCTAAAACATTTTTTAAAAGAGAAATGGAAAACCTTAGTAGAACACAATTTCGGGTACATAAATTGTGAAGTAAATTAGCAAAAATTAGCAGATTGCAAAACCAGATACCAAACACAATCGAAAATGCGAAAATGTGAGAAATCGAAGCAAGCCCTACAAAAAAAGAAGACATAAAAATTGTTTGTTGTCCTTACAAGAAAAAGGTTATTGGCTTCAACAACTCCACTGCCAAACTTCACAAGGCAGCATATACATTAAAGACTGATTGCAATCTTAGGGCAAAAAGAGAATTATAAGAATGAAATAATGTAAATCCTAACCAATTAAATTACCAACCACATCAACACTTATGATGGGTTCGAAGATGGGTTTGAGCCGAATTGAACTTTTTGTCCGAAAAATAATGAATGAGAATGGATCTACATGTTCTGTTCGAGGAGGTAATCGCCCAACCTTTCAACAACCATGTTGCACTGTCCTGGAGTCATCGGTTCATCGTAAACACCTATAATTATAGCTTGATTCGTCTTCTTTATTGTGATCCCGCCTGTCCCCTACCCAAATAAACAACAATAATACAATCATGGACAAGTTATGAGGCCTCATTAACAAACAAATAGAGTCATATTATCAAATTAAATGATATACAACTAGTTTTATCTATTTTATTTGTAATTTCGGTTCCTCCAAACAAGGGAAGGATAAGACTTTTCATAAGTTCGCTTGTAATCTAACCCAAAGGTCGATTTTGTATCGTTATAAAATTAAAGTCACAAATTATACTAACATTACCTTCTTGCCACGAATGACGGCTCCAGGCTCTCCTTGGATAACCATGTATTTTGTTCCTCCAAGAAATAAGCCAGTAGGAGCAAGAGAACCTGGTTCGTCGAAATCCTTCATGATACCTGTTACCTCGTTGGGCTTAAACTGCAAAACGTTAAACAATCAAATAATTATTGTGGGAATCACGTAGTGAGGTAGGATTTTTTTTTTTCCAAACCACATAACTTTTTTAATTCATAATGTGGTTTACAAGTTTTTAGGTCTCGGTCATATAAGCTTTTCGTAAACAACAAAACGCGGTCAGATGAAATGTGACCAAGAAAATAAAGATGACATAGAACCTGAGGAAAAGAAGAACTCTGAGCCCAAACATTTCCATCGTGACCAATGATGGCAGCTGATGTAAGATAATGACCTTCTATCTCACACATCAAATGTTCATCTACGTATGTTTGCCAAGACATTCTGTCTCTCTCTCTCTCTCTCTTTATTTGTTTTGGAAACAGTAAGATTTGAATTCCTCTCCAAATGTTGCTTCTTGGCAAAATAATCTTGTTTTAAAGAAGGTTTCATAAGAGAGAGAGAGAGAGAGAGAGAAAAAAAAAATTGGATGGATTAGAGAGAGTTGTGGCTTTAATTAGCCATCCATTCAGGCAGATTGAATTAGTTCCATTCCCTGTCCGCCTTTATTGAGGGATATGGAAAACTCCGGCGAGTTTAATGACAAGTGGCAATCATAGGCGGAAGGTTGATGTGGCTGATTCTCATTGATCAGGCCATATGGAGAGAGAAGTGCTCTAACAGGGGAAAGTCGGACCCGTTTTTCAGTGGCAATCATAGGCGAAAGGTTGATGTGGCTGATTCTCATTGATCAGGCCATATGGAGAGAGAAGTGCTCTAACAGGGAAAGCCGGCCACATTAGCCTTCAGCTTGTGGTCGGACCCCAGTATCAGGCCAAAGAGCGTGTCTTTTAACTAAGACTTGGTGAACAACATAAACTAGCAGTACCTTGCATACACCAAGGACTTCAGATTTGGAACTTTGTAAAAAAGAAAAAACCCTAATTTTCAATGTAATTAAAAAAAAGCCTCCAAGTGAACCATTTTGATAAATGTAACCTTTCTTTGATGTTAGTCTAAAAATTGTAAACCCCAAAATGTATATTCTATTTCTGATCTCCAAAATCTTGAAAAGTAGAATCAACAGAGTCATTCTTTTAAAACAATCAACAAGTAATACAAATAATACACTAGTAGGAAGAGGAAAAGAAAACTAGACTACTTCAAAAGCTGCTTCAACCGAATACTCGCTTCTTCAACTTCTGGACCTCCTTGGATCGATCTTTAATCTTGGGCACTAAGAAAAAACCAACTGAGTATATATGAGAGACAGTCTCTAGTCGCTGAGCCGATAACTTCTTCCTCTGAAAGCTACACCAGCTGCCCTGTTGGCCTGCTGAGCTGGCTGCCCATACGCCGGTTCTCCAATCCTCCACCTTGCCACAATTTTGTGCCTAACACAGTCACGTTAAAGATAACGGAGAAAGAAAAGAAAAAAAAATATACAGACAATTTTGTGCCTACTGATTAGCCGGGATAAACCTATTTAAGCCAGATAGAAGACACCCCTAATTTCGTCCCTGCTTCGTGGTTTACTACAATATCACCTAAGTATTATAGTGAGCCATATCAAATGAGTTTTTTATACAACCAGAATAGGCAACTAAAGCTTTATGTTATAACAGTAGATCGGCTAATTGCCTATAAGCTATTTTAATTGAGGAAATTCTACACTTTTGACCAAAACGACCTAGTCAATCAGGAAGTAATATAAGTTAGAGAAAAGTTGTTTAAGGATACACCCAGTTTGGAGTCTTCAATATGTTCTTTCCGCCGGCAAGTGGATGCAAGACCGTCAGGAAGTAATATAAGTGTCCTGCTACTATACCCAACAAGTCTGGCATGAGTTTTGAACCGAAAATAACATCCATAGCGAGCATTGCCCATGGGAGATAAAATGCCTGAAGATATGTGAAAATAAGCATACAGAATTAGCAGAAGACTGAATGATATATAAAAATAATAATAAAATGAAAGCCTTGACTTTAGTATTTATTTTAACGAAGAAAGCAGCTTACCTTGAGTTGCACAAGGCCATATATGTTGATTTGGGCATTTGGAAATTCTCTACTCCAAACATAGAGAAGCATGAACACCAGAGATATTCCTAAGAAGGGAGACCATAATGGGGGAATGACAGATAATACCTAATATATCAAAGCCCAAAATACTTGTAAGGAATCAAGGGAATTATACCATTATAGTGGAATGTAATATTTGAGGAAACTGATGATAACAATACTATTTTCTGTCTTTAATGGGAACTATTGTTTCTCCTTTTTCCATTTCTCTAATACGAAGAGTCAGATCATGTATTTCGTATGATAGCGAAAATTTGTGTAATACTAGAGCACATATACTTAACTAATATATTAACAAACAAGAAATATCAAAAGGGAAACACGCACCAATAAGGTTAAGGACCCGAATATCATCATCCATAGGAAATCAGCCGTGCGCCTTTCAAATGGACCTTTCTCTAGTTGAACTCCATATCTTGCTCTGTAACATCAAAATGTCATAGCCTGAAGTCGAAGACATATCTCTCCAAGGGGGAGTACGTAGTTATATCGTAGTGGAGTAGAGAAAGAATTAAATTCTAAATGTCATAAAACACTTGCTGTAACTAAAAGCGCTTCACTTACATCATCAAAAGGCGGATTCCGAAATTGATAGAAAATGGTCCCAGGAAAAAAAAGTTTGTCACCAGCCTCCAGATCTACAAATGAATGGGGATAAGTTCCAACAAATGACTAACATGTACATGAGAAAGGAAATTAAACACTGCGCATATAGCAAAATTATGAACTTCGATAATTAGAATAGATTTCCAAGGTGGGCATACAATTTTATTTCCCATCTTCAAATATGAAAGAAATAGTTGTTTAATTTTCTGGCTATGTCTTCGTAGAAACATAACTTATAACATAAACAAGAAACTATTGAAGGTAGACTGTTGCGAAAATATGCTTTCACCACTAACTTTATGGCAAACTTTGACGATTCGAGCATGTAAACAGAATCCGAAAAATACTTGGCGTGTAGCGAGATATATGCATAACATTGACATATGCATTGAGTGAATTAAAAATGGGCAACATGACAACAACATACATGCAAAATTTTGTGTTCTTCTAAGTGGCTTTCTCTGTTTCCCACATTGTTTTGCCTTTATCTTACACTTTCTCCTTTTTTGCACTAAGGAAATAAGAAAGATCGAAAACCAATCTAATGACGTTATTCCGTGAAATAACATCATGGATCAGAAAATTTGTAAGAATATATTCTTGGTGACTCTGCCACAGATGGAAGAGATGGGGACTGACATGGTTTTAATTTGCCAGCAATATCAATTAGCAAGGGCCACAACAATAATCCAGACATCAGTCTCATGGCAAGGGTAGAGATTACAGTTCACTAAATTTGAGGGTGAAAAAATGCACCTGAAAACGCCATAATGCTGGATATATCAAGGCAATAGTTGCAGGCTCGAACAATCCCAATTGGTATCCTACAGTAGTCGCCAAAACTATAGTCCCATAAGCCTTGCTTATTGGTGGGAGTGAATTATAGAATCTGAATAAAGTAGAAAAAGAAGTAGTTTCAGGTATCAGCTGTTGAGAAATGTAAACATTAGAAAATATTTCCTCGACACACAGACACTACAAAGTAACAATTGTTTTACTACATGCTTTTCTCATCTTCACAACTTGATCTGGACATCTCATACTCTGACAATCATACTACATGCTTAAGCTATAAACAGGAAGAATCACTACAACAGAAGAAAGAAATCACGGATTAGATCATACAAGTGCTGTTGCACGTTTTAATTTGTTTGCATACTAGAATTTTGAGCTTAGTAGAAGAAAGACTTCTAAAGAATAGGAATTTTTTAAGGGTTTAGGAGATCTATGGATTCAGTACTAACTTGGTTAGGCTTTAGGGAAGTATCACATTGATAGTTATTACCTTCTATGACTCTACCAAACCATTGTTTTGAAAAGAGTGAGTTGGAAGTTACGACTTACGACTAAGTTTGAGTTCAGATCGTGGCCCAATTCAAACAACTAGAGATGGTTGGTTTGAAGAAATTCTTGATAACTTATTACTTCTTGAGAAATTGTATGCGAGAGAATGCAAAAGTTGATCTCCATATTGTGCTAAAGTATATGATAATACAATTATTATTCAAAATAACGACTCCAAACATAACAAGAAAAGCAGCATGGTTGGTGGCTTTGCTGGAAAATAGAGTTAGCAATGAATAAATATAGTTTCCCGATTATCATTACCATTTGCAGATAGAGCTTAATATCCACCATTAAAAAGTTAAAAGAGGATCATCTCTCTCCCTCTGCTGTTAATTAGTGCCTTATGAGTCAATGAAACTGATAGGAATACACGTACTGGTCAGTTAGTGTCTCAACACAAAAATCGGGGTGCCAGATACTTGATTTGAAAAATCCATACTTCCAAGTAAGTTCCCTGTGTGCTTTGAATTAAGTAACATATTTTACTACTTTTCCTTTAAGATCAAATTTTGTTACGTTAAAGGATAAGACTTTAACGGTTTAACCTAGAAGGCTTGAATGATATCTTATGCTTCAACAATGTTACATGCAAGTAAGCACAAAATGTAAAATAAATCAAACGTATGTGAAAGAACCGACTAAAGTATCTGTCGGAATGCACAATTGTGACTCCTCACGCCTGACACTAAAAAGACACAATAAATGCTAAGGTTTCCTTTAATCATCTATTATATCTAATTGATCCTTAAAACCATAAGCATTTTCATGATAGAAACAAACAATATAGTAGAAGAACAATTTACAAAAGAACAGGTCTCAATTAGACGGGTACCCATAGCTAATAATGTAGAAGATTATGGAAAATGAATTGCCTAATTCTCTCATACTTGTTCAACTAATGAAAAAAAAAAATTTGAACAGATTTCTGGATTAATTCATCGTTACGAAGACCTAGTCTTGTTTGTTTACTAATCTCACATTTTCTAACTATACTTTTGTACATATTATTTGCAGTTTCATAGTTGAGTTAGTATGTCTTCAATTTCCTCAACAATTTCAAGTTTCAACCAGAATTCTAGCTCAATTATCTCCTAGTTAGAGAAAAAAGCCCAAATTATTTTAAAATGTGCAACTCAATAATTGCTAGTCTAAACTAAACCCTAATTATCAGTTTATCAAATTTAAAAGTTTCCCACCCAACAAATTAAACTCTTGAGAGAACATATCATAATTACAAGAAAAACAAGATATCTATATGTATATATATATGGATTAATCCAATCAAATCAAATGAATCCATCAAACAAGGAAAAATACAGTAAAAAAATGGTTGAACAAAAGAATTTAAATAAGATCCAATAGAGAAAAGAAGATTACTCGGCCGGAGAAGACATTTCTAGAGACGGAATTTGATGAATCAGATGAAAATTGAACAGTTTGGCAAAACAAGATGGTTGATTTGTTTCTCTCTCTAACTTTCTTTTTCTTTCTTTCTCTACAAGTTCTTCAAGCTTCTTCTCTTCTCTCTCTCTCTCTCTCTTACTAGTCCTCTTCTACCCGAAAATTATATTTTTGCTTGCTTTATAATTTTATTTGTCTAATTTTTATTTGTTTATTTTAATTTAAATAGACCGTAGATTTCATTTTCCAAACTTGACATGTCAATCTTGACCATTAATATCTGAAATATGATGCATAAATTTGTCAGATTTATTTTGATAAATATTTGGAGTTGTGAGCCGGATGAAAATGATGGTACGACATCAACTGTGGTGGAGGCGTTTCAGTGCGTCGCGCGTATACTTTGACAGATGAAACAAACTTCAAGTGATTGAGGCTAAACATGCAAAAGTTCCAATAATGATCAACCCTAAACTAAATCTTAAATGTAAGGTCACTTTTGGCGCGTGAGAATGGAATGTGATTCCTGAAAATCGCATTCCCATAACGCGATTCCTGATAATCAGATCATTCAGTTTGATGTTTGGGTTGACTAGGAATGAAAATTCGATTCCTGCCAGATTTCTAATTTAGTGTTTGGTTTGTATTTGATAGGAATCGGAATGTAAATTTTTGTAAAAGTCTTATTATACCCTTAAACTACATAAATAAAACGTCAATTTTGTTATATATTTTAATCAGTATTATCTATTCAAATTTGTAGATAAGAAATAGTAACGTAATACACCAATTTAAGTAGTATTTAAAAAGTTATTTAAAATAAATAAAGGTCTCGGTTAAAAATGTCTCGTTTCAAACATTATGAAATCTATTAGAATGAAAAAAAAACTAGAGACAAGGAAAAAAACTAGAGTAAGAGCAGGGGCGGGCCCACATAGGGGCCCGTGGGGGCGCATGCCCCCACAACCTTAATGTGAGCCATTTATACTAATTGCATTAGTCTGTCTATTACATAATTATTTTCTTTGCTTTCCAGACAAAGTCCTTGGCTAGCTTAGATGATGAAAAGCTTAATAAAATTAGTCACCCCAAGGTCATGGGATCGAATCCCATATCCAACCATTGTTTTAGATTTTTACTATTTATCGTTAAATGAAAGATTTTATGTGTTTAAAATGATTGACTTATAAAAAAAATACCTTCAACCATGTTGAGCTTAATTTGGTTCTTGTTAATTCAATTTTGACCTCCTCAAAATGATCGACTTATTAAAATAATTTAGTAGAGATGATAAATTTTCCAACTAACCTCCATCATTTTAATCTTGTCGGATTTTTCTTTGACTTGTATTTTGGAAATCAAAGTTTTATTTTCTATGTGTTTGTCAGATTTGTCATAATAAAAATGTTATTAGAAAGAAAACTCTGTTTTCATTTTGTCTTCCATTACGATCACTTCATCTTCATCGTCTCCTCCATCGTTTTATCTTAATCTTCACCACCATCTCTTCATTTCCCTGTCTCTTTCTTTGTTTTATGTTTTAATATTTGTTAGGAATCTAGTTGGGGAAAGATCCCTCAACCATATTGGTGGGAAAATTAAAGATATAGCTTGTTATACGCCAATTTACCATGAAATATCTTAACTAAAACTAAAATTTTGTAGAGAATTTGCTTTTTGATTCTTACCTGATCGTATATTATAAGTTATTTCATTAACTTTAACTAAAAAGTGCCCCCACACATAAAGATTTCTGGCTTCGCCACTGAGTAAGAGCGAGAGTTACGTTCGAACTAGAGAGAGTTACGCTCAAGCGAGAGAATTGCTATGGTGGTGGTTAATTGTACGTTGTTAATTTCTTTTAGTTGTAATATTATGTGGAGGACGATTTTAATAATAGTCATTCCAATGTTTTATTAAGGATAATTTGGTCCATAAATATTAAAACAAAGCATTCCCGAGAATGTGAATCACAAACCCATCCCCCCTCCCGAGGTTTACTATTACCCCATTCCAGGAGGAATCTAATTCCTTTGGGAATAGTATTCCCTCTTGTATGCCCGGGAGCCAAACAGTAATCAAGATTGTGATTCCTATAAATCACATTCTATTCCAACATGATTCCCTTGCGCCAAACATGGCCCAAAAGGGTAAAGGGCTATCAACTGACAACTCTATCTGAACGAACCTTGATCGATCAAACCCTTAAGTTTTTTAACCAAACTAAATATAACTTGTCTTTTTTAATTTAAAAAACTTAAAATTTGGTCTTCAGCCAAATTTCCTGTTCGACAAACTTCCAAACTTTTCCTCACAAAATCTTAAATGCCCTTGTTATTTTAGAAGCCCCAAAAGCGCGACTTTGTTGATTAATAATGTGAGTTTAGTGAAGCTAGTACATTCCAAAAGCCAAAATAAAAAATAAATAACAAATAAACGATACAAACCACGAGTATTATAAATAGACTCGGTAATTGGAAATCCAACTAGTGGAGTTGGTCATAGCTTAGAGCATCTCCAATGCAACATTCAATCTTAAAAACTCAAAGTATCACGTGTGATTTTTAGAGTTTTTCTTAAAAACTCTCTCCAATGCAACATTTTATTTGGATCTCCAAGATGACGTGTCGAGGGTGGAATAGAGATATCTCAAGAAGAAACACAAGAAAATTGAGGATATCTATTTTCGCCACCTAGGAGTGAGAATCTCAATCGGAACTTGACACATAGGATGAATAGAGAATTTTTTTAAGTTTTGCATTGGAGATGCTCTTAAAGCATCTCTAGAGCGACACTCAAACTTTAAAACTAAGAGTGCCACATAGGATTTTCTTAGAGTTTGTATTTAAACCCCAATTCCGTTAGAGCATCTCCAGTGGGACACTCAAACTCTAAAACTTAGAGTGCCGCTTAAGATCTTTAAAGATTTTATTAAAAAACATTCTTCAGTGGGACACTCTATTTGACTCTCCATGATGATGCGGATCATTTAGTATAGAGACTCTTAAGAGAGATACTATAAAATTAGGGTGTCTTCTTGAGACTAAATTTAATAAAACCCTTTCTTTTAGCTTTTTTTCTCTATTGAATTTAAGTGTGGCATGTGTATTAAATAGATGTATTGTAGAGATCTCCGCTTGAGACAAAAAAAAGTGTAGAGTGTCTTTGTATTGACACTTACGAAAGATAATATTCATTGACACTTGGCAACTATGACTTTTAGAGTTTTTCTTAGAGTGTCACATTGGAGATGCTCTAATGCAAAACTCAACTTGAATCTCTAAAATGATGTGGCAAAATTTATTTTAGAGATCCTCAAGATGACACTCCAAATGTAGTGTGTCCTCTTAAGGATTTCTAAATGTGATGTAAGTAAATCAATTAATTTTTCATGTCAAGATAAGTTTTAGAGTTCCTCTTCATGGTTGCACTGGAGAAGACTTTCCTAATACAGTATCTCTAAATCGCCAAATAGGAAAGAAAATATTTAAAGATCCAATTTTTACATTTGAAGCTTAGGATTTTTAAAGTTCTTTTTTGGTATTGCATTAGAGATGCTCTTAGTTCCCAACTCCTCAATTGTTTGACATATGATTTTTAGAGTTTTTTTGAGTGTTATATTAGAGATGTTGTTATGCCAATCGGGGGTTAATGTGATCAATACGAGTAATCCACGACAAGCAAAAGGAATAACAAAGAACAATCAAGAACAAAACACAGAGATTTACGTGGTTCGGTTGGTGAGACCTACTCCATGGCGACAACGGCGCGATGATTTCCACTATGATAAGCAAACAAGTTTACACAAGAGACTCGTGAGATTGTGCTACTAATATCTCCTTAGGATTTAGTTTATATAGCTACTAAACCCTTAATCCCACCGCCTCACCGACTCTCTACAACCGACTCTCTCAACAACCGACATTATACACGGATAACACTCACCGACATAAGCCTAACTTCTGCATTCCAGTTCTGTCTCGGAGTCCAGCTCTGCCTCACAGCCCTGCTTCGCATACCAGCTCTATCTCAGCAATCAGCTCCGCTAACGGGTCCAACATTCTTGTAAACGAGTTGGCGGGTCGTAAACCGAGTTCGATATCAATCCATATTCGAGTCACTTCTAACAGATGCTCTTATTTTCCAACTCCTCAATTAGGCACCCATATTTTAACCAAGACGAAATTCCTCTTCTATTAGTTACCTTCAATTTGGAGTATATTATAGATGGGAAATAGAACATTTACTTAATCTCTGACATGTGATTAACTTCACTCAAAGACAGTTTTTTCAAAATTTGATTACGATCTGAATTGTTTTTTAACCGGATGAGTCAGCATATCAAAGATTAAATAAAAAATTTATGGACTTACAGTATTTCTGTATTTTAATTACAAAAATTTGTCTTTCCTAGTTCTCCCTTCGCAATTGATTACATTATTCTTAAGAAAAAAAGTAACAGATAAACGTCGTGCCACCTGGACATCTCTTGTCCGTCTCTATAGGACGACTACCGAAAGAGAATCCTGCGAGTGCAAGCATGTAAGTTCTAGATCCAAGTAGTAGTATCAGGGCCCTTAGCTATTGTTCTTGAGAAATGGCCCAGCCAAAGAAGTTTTTATGTGATCCCTATCCACCAAAATTTTCACTTCCGTGCGAATTCCATTACCAAACAGTAGAGCATGAACCCATTTCTAAACATTCTACTCAAATAACTTCTCATATAGCAAGTACACAGGTATAGCCTAGTTGGAGTACATCAAGCATCTTTAAAGAGATTTTAACCTAGTCTGACCCAGAAGCGGCAGCGCTGGTTTATCAGCCATGTCGGTGACCTGGCAGGGCTAATCTTCAACAACGCCACCCTGTTATTAGCCAACTGGTGGTTAGGGCACAAGCCGACCACGCCACACTAAGGTCCAATTTTCCTAGTTTGGCAAAAAAGCTGATCCCACTTGTAAGTTGTATCCCTTCAGTTCAACCGAGTTAAAACTCAAAAATACTTCACCCAACATTCAAAAATTTCATAAAACAAAAGCAGAGACCTAAAATTAAGATTTGCAGGCTACAATTTGCTCTTTTAACAAAACTATGAACTCTTCATTATCAGCTAAATTTTACTTACAAACAACACAATGTTTTAATCCCAAAATTAACAGAGTTTTGTGGTGGCAGAAGATGAGCCAACAAGTTCTTTTTGGCCCCTCTTTAAGAACAAAACTAGAGGGCACTTCAAAAAGAAGATATACAGCTAAACAAATTCAATCCCTTCGGAATACAGTGTGAATTACCTGCTTCAAATTCTTGCACCCCAAAATCACCATACCTTCCAATTCCAGAGCTGCAAGAGATTTCGCTGCTGATGCTGGAACTATACATTTTCTGTATCCCAATTTGGCAACAGCGTTTACCCTCTTCTCCATTCGAGAGACCTTTCAAAAGAAAACAAGTTGAATTAAAGACGAAGAGAAAGTCTAGATGGATAAGCAGGATGACAATAATAGAGAATTGACAAACCTTTCAAAAGAAAGGAAGTTGAATTCACTTAGCCTGACAGGAAATCCTAAATGATGTGAAGAATAATAATTGGTTTTCAAAGGTAGGATGACCCCACATGACAGCTCAAGAAAGCCTAGTTTAAGTCGCAAGGCTAGAGTTTACCAACGGGCCTTATGGCTTTTTCCCACATAGGTAGTGAAAAGAGTGGGAGTTTTTGGGGCTTTTATAGAGCCCCAACTCCCAACTCGAGTTCCTCAAGCATTGGCCAACCCCGTCGGCCCTGTTATGGCAGGGCCTTTTAGTGGGCCTGGCGCTTGGGCATGGTTGTCAGCTACGACCACGACACGACTCATGGGAAACACTAGAAAGCTCATGCGCATTATACTTAGTCCGACATTGCTCAGGAAGACATTTATTAGGACTCACAAATTGGGTCTAAAATCAACTTCATTAAGTAGTAAACAAAGACGTACCCCACGAAGCTCACCACCAAGGCCAACCTCTCCAATAAATGCAATGTCATTGGGAACAGGGAACTCCAAGTAACTGAAAGATGATGACAAAATAAAATAAAGTAACGCCTCGTGTAAGAAAAGTCGAACCTACTGCAATTTGCAAGTTTGATATACCATTACAAAATCTTAGAATACGTACCTGCTGCAAATTGCAGCTGCTATTGCAAGATCACCAGCCGTTTCTATCAACTTCACACCACTAACAACATTCACAAAAATTGCCTATACGAAAGAGAGATCATGAAATGATGGTAATGTCAGACAAGGTTTTTCAAGCACACAACAACCCATAAGTTCATATCAGCGATATGTAGTTTGTCATCAAAATACAAATTTAAAAGAGATCATAAAGCATTTGATTCCTAATTAACATTTCGAAAGTAAGCAGAAATTAAGAAACAACACCTTGGTGCAAGGAACATACAGTAATAAAATAAGACACTATGGACAATACAGATGAAAAAGGAGGATAATTGCGTAGCTGATGGTTGGCAAAGCCTTGTATCGAAGAAACGAAGAGTCGTAAAAAGAATCGAAAGAGTAGATGTAACTCTGTTGCTTAAAACAGATGCAGAATAAAGTAAGAACAGACGAGGGGGAATCCAACCTTCAACTACTAGACCAGTTAAAAACTTAAAATACTCTATCAAAATGGGTGGTAATAATAAAAATTAATCAGTGTTATCTACAGTCGAGTTCTGAAAAGTTGTTGTCACTTGGTATGATTGCATCAATGACTTTTGCTAAATTAAGCACCTTAACAACAGCCGAGATTTTGAAAAGTGGACCAAAATTAAAACGACATCAAATACCATACTGCTATAGCTAGTTCAGAAAATGAAGGCGGAGAATCTTACATTATCTTGAAGCTTTAGACCTGCTTGCTTCATAAGAACCTACACAGCCACACATGATAATAAAATTGAGAAATAGATAAAGACACCTGATATGTATGACGAGGAACAGAATTATTAAGTAGTGTAAATCCAACTCAAAACCAACTGGCTACGAGTAGAAAGGCCCTAAATATTGTTTTACTTCGCCATGAGACTTTCCCTAGTGGCCTAGTCCACATGAGACGATTCTCACACTCTTCCTCACAAGTGGCAATCGTATAGCTTAACATTTATCTTTTTGTTAGATGGAGTGCAGTGCGCCTTCAGCCTCTCACGTATGAACCTAGCTATGATGCCATATGAAGTTTGTATATGTCGGCCAAAACCAAATTGCTAGCGAACGGAATTTCCTATTGCCTTAGATATCATTTACTTGGTCATGAAACTTCCCTTTGTCCATATGGGACTATTCTTGCCGGGAAGAACTTGATACACTTAAAGAGGCCATTTTGAAACTAGAAACATGCAGGAAACATGATCACATTTAGAATGTAAACATACAAAAGACTAGAGTTATAGACTACTTCTCGAACAGTACATGAATCAAATGAAAATACTCACAGAAATTATCATGTCACATCTGCTCTGCTGAACCCCGTTGACATGCCTTGAAACTGGGGAGTCAGATAAACATAATGCCTGCACTTATAAGTTAAGAAGTCTTTCTAAATCATCAAGTTGCAATGATTAAAGAAAAAAAAACAGAATAATAGAAGACTAGAACTGAGCTTGGATATTGCCATTCTCGTTTCTCACTAAGGGTTCTGTAATGTCGAATCCGAAGAAGGGTGCTCTTTACCACGACGTTAGCCAGAATTACTACGGAACACTGATCATGGTTCACAATGCAGGCAAAGCGGAAGAAAGGCCAAGAGTGAATTAACAGAAAAACCTGAATTTCAATAAGGAATGTTCGAGAGCCATCGATTATCACAGCCACAGCAAGTCCAGCTAAAACCTCTGAATCAAAGTGCTGCTCACTTAAGAATATTTCACTTGGGTTTGAGACAGCTTGCAGACCAGATTGTGACATTTCAAATACTCCAAGCTGGCAAAAGGAAAAGATTCATCAACCACTGATGGCCAAGAGAAATCATTCATAGTCAAAAAAAATCACAAAATCAGCACATCAGATCCAATACACATTGGCATGGCTAAACTTGTAAATATTTCCTTTTATGATTCAATAGAACCTTGGAATAAAAGACCTATCTTAAATGAAAAAAAAAAGGTGCAACCTAATCACTACTTCAGCAACTTATCAAACTACTGCACACAGAGAAGCTCTAAAATAGGGTACTTGGATAACTAGGACCACAAAAAAATGTAACTCCCGAGCAGGGACATAGCCATATATGAGCCTAGGGTGGCCATGGTCACCCCTGACCTTGGCTTCCCTGTTTATAAATTGTTCCAAATTTGACCATGAACAATAATCATTAACCAAATGCATCCACTCTTTATTACTTATTTGATCTATTCACTATTATTATTATTCAGGAAACAACTATGGAGGTATTAAAAATAAAGATAATGATAGTCGACAACGATCTCCTAAAATAAAGATCATCCACACAATAATGCATTATGTTATTACAGAATCCAAAATATTTCACAGTTGCTTGAAATCTTATGGTGACAAATAGGCTAAACAATTTAGAATACGAGCCAACTTTTGATGTCCATACTACAAAATTCACCAGAACTGGTCATAGATGAATATCCTTTAATGACACTACATTATTACATGCACGTATGACCAGACATAAAAGCCAATGACTTAAATCTGTTCAGTCTAAAATGGTTGATTACGCCAGGCCACACCGGAGATTTCATTAATTTTAGCAATATTACGGCAAGGTTTGATGGTATGACTCAAGTTCTAGTGATTCCCAAAAATTGACTTTAAAAGCGTAAAACTCGAAAATAGTTCATAGTAGAACAAGTCATCCCAATCTAAGCAAGACTTTATAGTTGAACACTCGAAAGGTCTAAGCCATAGTGAACACTCGAAAAAAACCGCTTTATGATTTGGCCACTCCAAGAAATTATCTGGTTCCATCCCTGATCCCGAGTGGTATCCACCAATACCACGACGATGGAAGAACCAGAAGAAGCACACTCATGTAGTAGAAATCATTTCAAAATCAAGCTATTTCTAGTTGAAGATTTGAACTTCAATTACTGCTTGCCTGCGGGGTGCAACAGTTAGACCAGAGGCTAAGTGAACCTAACCAATTTGATCTCATGAATGGTGTGCTTTTTCCATTAAAGTAAAGTGGTACGATAAAAAGGTAAGTCACAAGATAATAAACATATCAAGGAAAATCACAAGATGAGAGAGATAACTATGGTGAAATTTCGCTGCCTGGGAACCAGCTTAGATATATGATATCTGAGGAAGTCGTACATTTGTTCCCAAGATTGTCAATGTGGAAAGCCTAGTAAGTGGCTATTTCGCTTGCATTACACCCTATAAATTTTCTAGTGATACTAAAGGAACTCAAGGTCATCCAAATAGCATAAGGCCTACAAGATGCATACACGTCCAAATCTGATTGGTTGGATCACTTGGGTCCTCTGTGCATGAGTTAATTGGGAACTCTCATAGAAAAGAAGAACACAATGACTATCAATTAAACGGTTGAATGAAAAACAGAGAACATCAAAGTAAGTGTGCGTATGCAACTTACAGCTTTACAATATAGTGACTGTATTTGGTATTCAAAAACAGTGTAAACCAGTAAAACTTAAGGCAATGCAATAGCTGAGGGTAGATCGTAACCCTTTGACTCCCTCGAGGGAGAAAATAACACGTATGCATATAAAAAAAATGAAAACAAGAAAGCTCTTACCTCATCCGTGGACCCAAAACGGTTCTTCACTGATCGAAGGAAACGATGAGAGGAGTACTTCTCCCCCTAATTGAGACACAAACATAAGGTTGGGATTAGCATACATTGCACTTACATACTTGTAATTCTAGTAAATGAAACCATGATATAGCACAACATAAATTGGGAGGAAGACGATGAATTGTAAGAGAAGTAAAAATTATACTCATATACTTTCAGTGACAGTTCAACTTTGTAGTGTGTTACACAAACTGAATGATGAATTCTTTTAGATGATTTACTCGTAGCTTCTTTAATATCTTTCCAAACACTAGTGCAGACATAACAATCAGATACTCTTACAACCTATAGACTATAGAGAACCACCTATGTTGGTGGTAGCAATAGCATTTTCAATTCTGTTACTTAGGGTATAAGAGAAAGATCAACCTTTTTTTTGAATAATTTGAATTAATAGTAGACGAAAAAGGAGGATATAACAAGAAACCGAAAAGCAAAAAAGCAACAGTCTAGACAATTTACATCAAAACGTCCTCCCACTTAGAGATGAAATCGAAACAGGACTTATTCCTAGCCCACGCTATTTGCCTACTCCAATGGAAGAGGATGACAAGGATATCCTCCACTTCTAAGCTAGAACGGCCAAGAGACTCTTTGAAAGTCTGATCATTCCTGTTCAACCAAATAGCCCACACTATAGCGAAGGGGATCAGAGACCAAAGGTCCCTCTTGATTCTATTCGCAAACAACCCATTCCATTGCTCCAAGGCCTGAGAATAGACCTTGGACTACACCAGTAACTACCACAAGAAGAAACGAAGAAAGACCAAAGGGGAGACGCGCTTGGGCAGTGCAGGAGCAAATGATTCACCGATCAACCTTTTTCTTTTTCGCTTTTTTCTCCTTTCACGCTTCCAGCCTACTACTTATCTTCGTTACTTATGTAATCATAATTTTAGATGCTTACATATCACAATTCTCAGTCAAGAGGCTAACGCCTAACAGTGAAAGGGATATTATCGCACTGTGTGACATTCAGATGACATCGTTTTTATTTATGTTGATGGTTAGGCTTCTACTGATACTTCTCACCTCTTGCTGCAAACCCAAGATTTTGCTGACTGTTATGATGAATCAATATCAAAATACCAGAGCATGAACTGATATTAAGTTATTGAAGGTAATACTCAAATGCAGAAAAAAGAACGATAGGAAATCATCCACTAGCTTGAGTTATTTTGTAAAATACTCTAGTTTATCCTCAACGCAATATATCAGAAGCATTATAGATCTAATAGACATAAGTAGATAACAACAAACATAAGATGTAACAAGGTGCCAATAGTGTATTCTCATATGAGCGAAGTGCATTCAACAATTGCTGATCAAGAAAAGGAAACATAAAGACAGATATAAGAAGTAACAAGGTACCAACTTCCATATATAGAACAACGTCAACAATGTGCTCCAAGACACGAGGTCCTGCTATATCTCCAGTTTTTGTCACGTGTCCTATCTGAACACAGAAACAAGAGCATGAGCTACACAAAGAGGATTCGATTCGAAAACAATTACATATTGATATATTAATGGTCTTTTTTACAAAGTTTTCTCCCAACATATCCAGTTAATCTATGGGAAATATTTGACAGCAAACTTCAGACTATAACAATATCACAATGATACTAAGATTATATGTCCAAGATGACACATTCAAACATAGATCCATAAACATATCCATTTGAGTCCGCATATTTCGATAAATAGATACTTCATCCAACATAAACGTGTGAGTTTTTCACTACTCAATGAGGTCAAAGAGTAGATTAACGTAAACCAGAAAACTAGACGCTCTGCATGAATATTTTTTCGAAAAATAGAACAAAGTCGAAGTCAAACTTTTCCCTTCGCCGGAGGACTAGGAAGGTTTCACCCTTTCAAGGAAGATAAACAGGTCAGAATAGCAAAATATGCATGAATATTTGTCCATTATTTTAATTGTCAGTTGCTTTGGAGGTCCCGTGAAGATCATACTTGGATCCAAACTTTTCCCTTCACACTGGGGAGCATTTTAGAAAGGAAAATTCTTCTGAGCAAAAATGATGCACAAGCATAAAGTGTCGTCTCACCAGAAGAACGGGGACATTTGTGCTTTTAGCATACCTCAGCAGAGCTGACGTGCACTCCTTAACCTGTTAATACGAATTCCAACAAGTGAATCGTTTAGAAGTAGCGGTAGCAAATTTATTGCAAAAGATTTCATTGCGTAGCTTGATGAAATACCTTATCCTTACAAGTGTTTAACTTTCACATATGCACGTGAATTAGGGTAGTAGACAGCCTTAAGGCCAAAAAATGGTCTGGCATATATCTAGAATTAAAGCCAATAGTGATGGATTTAGCTAAGGTAGTAAGCATCACCAGCTTGGCTTTTGAAAATATATGCAGGGAGGGAGTTTGAAATATAAACCTGCATGAGACCTCCAGCACTGCCTGTAACTCCTTTCAAATATACTGTCTGAATGGAATCAATAATAAGAGCCCGAGGAGAAAGGTGTTGAACTTTTTCCAGTATGTCCTGAGACAAAAATTTCAATCATTTTCAGGGTGTAATTTAATATCGCGTCTAATAGTTTAAGTAAAATATAGATGTAACCAAAAGTTCCAAAAGAATCCACCTCAATATCAGTGCTAGAGTATAAGAACAGTTCTTCAGTTCCAATTCTCATTCGGTCAGCTCTGTTGCCAATTTGCTCAACACTCTATCAGAAAAGTACTATATTATTGAAAGTGATTACATAATCAATTAAGAGTAGTTTTTTCTGAGTGAAACGTACAACTTCAAGTTATACTTTGAAAGAGATTCTTCTGAAATGATAACTGACATACATTTATTATTTCCATGGATAACATGTTATATTCAACTGAAACTAACAAATTCTTCAACATTTAAGGATATCTATGAACGTCGTTCTTAGCAAAGCAACCCAGCCATTTTTTTTTTTGAAAAGTTTGAATTAATATTAAGGGGAAAAGAATGTACAAAAGAATTGGTTGTATCACAAATGAAGATGTTACTTCATGATAGCCTCCCAATTAGAAATAACGTCTAAGTATGACAGACACTTCGCCCAACTCATGTTTCTACTCCAATGGAAGAGAAGACCAAGGACGTCCTCCACTTCGACCACTAGTTTCCTAGGAGAATCATTGAAAATGCCTAAGTTCCTAGCCAGCCAAATGGACCAACATATTGCTACAGGGATCATCGCCCACATTTCCCTCCTAAGCTTCCTGTGTGGTAATTTCCTCCATTGGATTAGCAAATTGGGAAGCGAAGAAGGAGAGCACCACTGTACTCCCGCTGCCTGGATAAAGAAAGCCCAAATCCTTCTAGCCTCCTCACAGTGAATAAATAGGTGACTAATAGACTCCCCACTCGATTTGCATCTCGCGCACCAATTGGTAACAAATGCTTTATAGCACTTTAGACAACGTTCTGTTTTGAAGATGAAATTTTAGCACTAAGCCAAAGTGATAGCCTCCAAGGGGCCTGCTGTAAAGTCAGGCTGAGGGAGCTACCTTTGAACACTTTAACCATTCTGAAAAACATTATCTGTTCATTTTGAATCTCTGGTGACCATAGGACCTACCTACGAGGACCTTGATAGGTTCAATATCATTTATGAACGTCCCGGCAATGTTTTAAGAAAAGGTTCAAGGCATGCACCTCGAGGTGAGGCGGTCATCTCATGCCTCGAGGTATACGTAATTGAACCCGAGAACAAAACGTGTGTATCTAAAGTCACCTGTTATTTTTGACTTGTTTGACAACATAAAAACATTAGTATTTTTGTTTATTAAACACTTGAGACTTTATATAAACGATGATATGCGAAACATTGTCACTTCAACTGCAATCTATGAAGCATACACACTTTGTATAAGGAAAGCAAAGGTGAACTAGCTGAGGGAAATTAACCTCTTCGCCTGAAACGTATACAACTGGAGCTGGTCTACCAAAATCACCCTCTTCCGCTATCATCGCAGCCATCTTGATGTTCAGAAGCAAAAGTGTTAAGCATAAAATTATTAAAAGAATCGAGATACTCATCATTCAAGACTGCACATGAAGCTTTTGATTTCATAAGCGAAACACAAAAGGATGATAAACGGGAACCGACAAATCTACACATCCCTACTTAAATTATAAATTATCTACCTGCAACACTAGTGTACTCTTCCCAACACCAGGATCACCACCAACTAATACCAGGCAACCTACAAAACCATCCATAGGTGAACAAAGCTAAAATTAATTGAAAAAAAAAAGGTAAAGCTCATGTAGAATTAATTAATTAAAGCTCATGTAGAGTTGACAAGAAAATTATCCGACACACCATGACTACGTAACAGGGCCAATTGGTGTCTTAACTGAAAGAGCTAGAAAGACATTTCCCCATCAACTCCATATTTTTAGGGCAACAAATTAGGTGATTAACTCCATCTCTATTAAGGGCATCAACCACCTCAGTCGTATCCAACCCTACGGCCACAGAAACTAGATGCAGAACAATGCCATAGCTGACCTCCTTGGCTGCCCGACCATCATCACCATTTTATTCCAAAAAATTTCCTCCTTACCTATCTTGAGCCATATTTTCTATCAAAGCATATCTCCAGGTCAATCAATTTTACATCCATCAACATCTTTCTTTAATAACCATCAGGTTGCCATAAGGTAGGACTCAGCACACGTAGTTAGTACTCATGCATGTCAAAATCATCTGAATCAACTCCTATAATATTTCCACTTAGGTCACGGTCACATGCTGTAACTCATTTTTAGTTTTATATGTTATAACCTACTGAAATTGACGACTCCCATATAAATGCACGCCATGCAAATAGCATTCATGGAGACATCACCGAGAACTTTGTTTATGACCCTTAATCTCAAAATAAAAGTTTGACGTTATAAATCCAGAATAGGTTTTATAATTGTGAGTCTACGGGTCAGAGTTTTTCATAACTCAACTATACTAGGAAAAATGAAGGAGAATATAAGATAATGCAGGATATCTTGTTTAGTTGTTTATGTAGTTACAACGAGCTTATGAATGTATGAAAATGCAAAAACCTGGTACAAGACCACCACCAAGTACACGAGCAACTTCGGCTCCAAAGAGTCCAGATCTGCAACAAAATCATTACAAAACACACCAATATAAGAAAAAATTATCTGATGTATTATTTTCATATCAGGCCCGAAAAAAACAAATACTCCGAGAGAGAAACAACATGTGCATAAGTGTTATTCCTAAAAATTGCACCTCAGAAGGCGAGCTTAAAGCAGCACGCTCATACGTTTAGTGTGATGGAGTATGGACAACCATTAAGCAATTGCTCATGGGCACCAGCTTGCAGATAAGTTACAGAGAAATTATATTCGAGAACTTAGGCAGAGATGTGAAACTACACTCTGAACCTATTAAGTTTTGTATAGAAGTTAATAGAACTAAACTTGGACAAATGAATTTAGTTGTAAGTTTCCCGCGACAAAAAAATGAAGAGCTTACAGTGGAATTCTCCATGTTAACTGATTTATCCCCTTATTCACATCTGTCAATCTCTGTGGCACTACCTCCCCAGTTTTCTGTGGCAACCATGATCTCCTCGTCTTGTCCTCTGCAACCTCAGTTTCTGAAAACTGTGTAAATGTACCCACAGCATCACAAGATTTACAACTCCCCCACCACTGAGAACTAGAGTTTCCACAACTTGAACATACCCAAGAAATTCTACTCTTCCCCTTCTTCTTCTTCAACACAACCTCCTGCGGTTTTGAACCAAACCCAGACCTAATCTCTCGATTCTCAACTTTCCGTGGCGAGTACGAATCTTTTCCCTTAGAATAACAGGTTGACCTGTACCTAGAACTTCCAAACCCACTAGGTTCTTCTTCTACTTCTTCCCTTGACTTATTAACTGAACTAACAGAACTCTCTGGAGATAAATCATCAAAAACTGAACCAAAACTAGATGAACTTACACGTCTATCATCACCATTACTCAAATCCACTTCATTATTCTCCGAATCGCCAACTGCTCTTGTCTCCCTTGACTTATTAACTGAACTAACAGAACTCTCTGGAGATAAATCATCAAAAACTAAACCAAAACTAGATGAACTTACACGTCTATCATCACCATTACTCAAATCCACTTCATTATTCTCCGAATCGCCAACTGCTCTTGATACAAGCTTATCTGAGGTAGGATCATAACTTGTCCAAACTCTAGGGTTTCCAGTTTTTAAAGTAGATTCATAATCATCAGAAAGTGAGTTTGATTCTGAGAAATAGCGAGGGGGGAATGAATGAATGGTTCTTCGATCGGAATAAAGGTAAAAGTTTGACAAACTGTAAGTTTTCTGGGATTGATTAAAAGGAATGAAAGTTAGGTTTGAGATTAAAGCAGTTTTGGTTAGATTGAGAAGCTCTCTTTGGTGATAAAGTGTTCGAAGAGTTCGCATTTCTGAGAGTTGCATCAGAAGATGAAAGGAAACTGAAATGGCTTTGGTTTTGGAGCTAGGGTTTTAGTTTGTTTTCGAGGTTATTTTTTGTTTTTTTTTTTTTTCTTTTACTTTTCGGTTGAAGAAGAACAAAGGCCCGCCAAGTTTGAAACCGACGACACTTTGCTCATATTGGGGGTTTTGTAACCTTTTCCAATCTTATTTTAATTTATTTTAGAGTTTTATTCGAAGGGTTTTTAGTTTTTTTTTTGGATTCATAAATCAGGGTTGTGTTCAATTACAACTTGGAAAAGGAAAAAAAATAGAGAAATATTTATTCTGAGTAATATTTACCTCTAGAAACATTTATCCACAAACATTTTCATTTTTTCTTTCGTTTGTTTTGATAAAGAAAAATAATTGTTTTTCTAATTTTTTAGGTATAAGTATTTTTTTTCTTTTTCTTTTTAAGAACAAAACATTTTTCATTCTCAATTTGTATATACACTAATTGTTTGTTTTCATATTTTTATCTATTTTGTTGGAGGCATTCCAGTCGCGATTCAGCGAAGCCTTCAAGATTAGTGATACTGTCGAAACCATAGACAATATAATCCAATAAAAACTTATAGCCGATGATATGATAGAACTTTTTGAACACGGTAGAAATGAGTTATACCATCTTATACTATAATTTGCAATCACATATTGTCGTTGTGAGAAGGACAAATGTCTAATCTCAAGCACCAATTTGATGGATAGAGCACATGAACCAGGTGCAGTTGTCAACAAGCCATTGGATCACATCTCTCTTTTCTCTCTCTATCTATATCTTTTTCTCTCCAACTTAGGTTCCAAATCTCAATCAAGTTGGACAAGGAAAGATATTTGTTTTTTGTCATGGTCCTAATCCAATTTTTTTAGAGAGAGAAAGAAAGATAAAATCATGAAGATGAACCTTCAACTCTACACTTCGAAGATAAAAATCATTTTTTTCTCTCTCTCTCTACTCTTGCTAATATACCTATGTGTTGATTCAATAACAAAAAAACCTACCTATGTGTTAGAGAGAGAAAAAAAGGAGTATGGAGAAAGCAACGGTAAAGGTAGAGAGAGAATTATTAGTTTTCACCGGAGAAGAAAGGTTTACTATGGTATTAGATGGGTAACTGTGGACGGGTAGAAAGTCACACGGTTAGAGAGATCGATAGATGGGCACCAGCAACTAGGCTTCGGGCCTTCAAGTAGACGGGTAGACGGGTTGACGGGCAGAAGGTCGGTTCTGGTAGTCGGTTAGATAGGTAGGCCAACGTCAGAGAAAGAAACAGCTACTGTCGGACTAACGTCAGGGCAGAAAACGGGTACCAGTAGCCTGTAAACCTGCACAAGAGAAACACAACCGTGAAGTCCAAGGGGGCACCGGAGATGGTGTCGGCCAAGGACCCTCCGACGGTCAAGTCAGTAACTTAGTTCGATGTAATAAAGTGAACAAACCGAAGATAGAGTTACTAATGATGGTAGAGTCGTTGTAGTGTCGGGGTGGCACGACTCGTAGAGTGGTCGGAGCTCGATTCTACGGAATGATGAGTTGTGGTAGCTTCTGGACTACTTAATCAGCAGAGTAGACTTCTGGTTATAGAAGAGTAGGATTCTGCTTCCGGAAGGGTAGATATCTGCTTACAGAAGGGTAGACTCCTGCTTACAGAAGGATAGACTAACGAGGTATGGGGAAATAGAAAGTCTCTCTCAAGCTTTGATATGATTTCGTAGATACTTCTAGCCGAAACCTCTGCTCTAGACTAGCTTAGATCAGGAGTTCGTCGGAGTAGGTGATTTGTAGCCGGAGTTTAGTAGAGGATGAATAAAGTGATCAGAATAGGGTTTCTAGAGCGCTAGGTGATTTCGAGTCAGAATCCGAACCTCTTTCAAGAGTGAGGCTTCCTCTATTTATAGAGTGTAGAGGATAGTAACCGCTATTGGGGCGCAGGGTTGTTAGATCCGCAATAGTAGGATCGCACTAGACTGCCTCTGTAGCCGTTGATCTCTTGAGAGGGAAGGGTAGCCTTACGATACCCGTTGCCCTAGCATGTTCGTTGCCAGTAGAAACCGTCCACTACTCCTTTAAAGTAGCGCAAGACTCGGTCTTCTACCATGACTCCAACGTGTAGCAGAATGCTAGGATTGGACTGACTCAATCTCTAACAACTTGGCCACATGTACGCACAACTAGCTGGAGTGTGGGTGGATCGTCATGGCAAACCTTATCTTGGCATGCCAGGAGCGTGGGCTTGTGTAAGCCTGCTTAGACTTTCTGGGCTTGCGAGGCATGTTGGGCTTTCGGTGGGCTTCCTTGCTAGACCATAGAGGCTACTGAAGTCACCCCTCTCATGTCACACAAGGGTGGGCGCATAAGGAAGGCCCAATGCTATTTTTCGCCAATACAGTAACAAATTCCCCCTAATTTAGGGAAATCTGAGGAAATTAAGTCACGTGACAATTTTTTCTTTTCCCCTTATTGACTATTAAACACATGGAAAATGTAAATTTTTGAGAAAAAATTTATACTTTCTCGAGAAAAAACGCATATCAAACACCACCCAGAATTAAAGTCTTTACAAAGAAGAAAACAATACAAGGACTCAAATAAAATAACAAGATAAGGACTCAAAGATAAAAGTTATATCATTAGAGGGTTAAAGCTTCAGTCGCTAGCTGATGAGGGATTGTATTCGAAGATCTGGGGCAGTGCATTAATGTGATGTGTTTCGATCTGGTTCGGCCACGTATCTCTTCGATCTTACCTCTTATTCTCCACGGGGGTTGCTGAGAGTCGTCGAATATTAGGGTAAATAAGACTTTTGAGTCCCCTTCCAACTCAAATTCACTTAAATGGCGATTGTCGGTCAGTTCAGACCCTAACCTAATTCCTATCATCTCATTGTAAATGGATGAGATTGGAGAAAAAGCCTCCAGTAGAGAGTCGAGTATACTTCCATTTGAGTTTCGTAGAACTGTTGCTGCAGAGCCTCTATTTTTTCTATATGCTCCATTGACGTTAATCTTCAGCGCACACACTTCGCAACGCGGAGGTCTCAAGTTTGATTTAATGGAAGTGCAAATCCAGAAATATTGAAATTGGGTATAAATAAAATAGTTTATGTGGCCTTTGGCCCATTTAATTCGTCGGGCTTTAGGTCATTTAATTTCGTCGGACTTTACGCCAGTAGTAATTCGACAGTTATCATGCTTATCACATTGTATCGATGTATCAATACCTTTGTAATGACCATTGTAGTCAATATTCAAAAAAGAAAATATTGCAAACTCCCCAAAGTTACAAAAATATTTACTATTGTCTCCTAAATCAAAATGTCTTGAAATATCTGTAATTTCTTATCTAAAATCTAAAAAACTGACAAAGACATTAAAAGACATTTGAAAGGTCTGAAATCAATAACAGAGACATTGTTGATATTTCAAATGTCTGAAACGAATAACACAAATATTTTGAAACATTTAAAATATCTCAAACGAATAACATAGACATTTGAAAATATTTCAAATGTCTCCAACCAATAACATACGTAGATGGACATGATTATATCCCCCAATATCCACAACCACTACTCTTTATATTTTGTTTCACCATTAAAGAAGTCATAAAAACAAAGAAATATCGTGTCATGGATGGTGACATCACACTGAGATTCTCATAGGTTTGATGGCTAATGTTTTATTTTCAATTTCCAGTCTTTAAAAGTTTGGAATAGCCCCTGTAAAATGTCTTTATTATAGAATGCTCCCTAGATAAACTTTAATAGCATGAAACTAATTTTATTGGGTATAAAATTATTCATTAATTCCCATAACTATTGGCTTCTTCACATCTTTGGGTCATTCCTGAAAAACATGTTAACTAAATTAATTTTAGCACACATTGATGACTAACTAATATAAATTGACGACACATAATTGAATTCTAACAAACTCACAAGTGGTTGTTGGTGGTAGTTGTGGGTAGTGGTAGCCAACGTGTCCAGTGGCGAAGCCAGGATTTTTTCGATGTGGAGGCACATTCAAGTCAAAAGAAATAACAATTTTATATGCTATAAAAAATGACTTTTATTGATTCATAATAATTTTACTTATTTACATATTTATAGTTGTCCTCGACGAGTTCTCATCTTCTTACATTGTTGCGTAGTAACTTCATTACTAAGAGTATCAAATACATCCTTTTCAATGTATGCAAGTAAATTATCATTCATATATTCGTCTCCCATTCGATTCTGTAATCTGTTTTTCACAATACTCATACCAGAGAACACTCTTTCTACTGTAGCAGTTGCAACTGGAAGTGTTAATGTCAATGTCAATAGTAAGTAAACAAGCGGGTACACCTTATCTTTTGTTTTCTCTACCATTTTTTTTGCAAGGTCAACGATCTCTTTCAATCCTATGAACTCATCGTTAGATTTCATATCAATTATATAATTTTCAAGTTGGTCTTCAAACACCATTAGATCAGTATTAGAAAAATCTTGTAGGTAAAATTTAGCAAGACGGATCAAAACAGAATTGTGATGAAGATTCTAGAATTATTTTCTTGTTCCATCTGTGGTGATGACAACAGAATGTTATCATGATTTTCTTCTGAACTATTACGAAGCTTCTTGAATTGTGATGAAGATTCATCCATAACTTTCGTTTAAAATGTCTCTCCGTGACTTTCTGGAAATATAAGTACCGAATATATAAAGTAGAATTTGTTTACGGACTTTAATAAACTTATTAAAAATAATTTTTTTTTATTTAAATCGCATAAGAACAGAAAAGAAAAATCATATACCTATCTTCTTTTGATATCACGACAAAATATGAGATTAGGATTTTGTAAGAAAACCTGAGAACCGTAATTTATAACTTTTGTACTTGTTTGTTTCTTATTTGATTAGAATTATGATTGGTATATAATAGTAGATTGGAAGCTTAACTTTGATTAGAATAGAAAACAATCAAGAATTTAAGTAAAATAGAAATAGCTAACTATAATTATAAAGATTTTAAAAAAAAATGAGGACTTAAGAAATTCTAATTAGTATTTAGTGGTTACCTCCAAGTGGGACGGTGGGGTTATTGCTTTATCGGATTGGTGGAACAGTCAAAGTGGGACAGTGGGGTTATTGCACGGTCAAAGTAAATCTGCGGGTATTTAAATTTTCAATAGAAGTTGATGATGTGTAAGGTTGGAAGTGATAATCAAAGCAAATAATAGTGGTGGGTCATTGAATCATTTACTCAATAACTAATATATTGGGCTGATCTTGGGTTAGGTTGTCATAAAATAATACTACAGGCACCGTTGCGGCCTTGTTCGATTACTACTATTAGAGGAGCTCACATTTGGGTCGTGGGGCATGCGCCCCCACGGGCCCCTATGTGGGCCCGCCCCTGAACGTGTCGTGTCGTGGCGGCACTACCCGTTTGACAGCTGTAGCGTGTTTGACACGCCACGGCCACGACAGGCACGACTTTGAGTCGTGACGTGCCCAGACCACAAAGGTCTGGGCACAGAAACGACCCAGTCGTTTACGGGTCGTTCCCGTGGCGTTTCCAACTGTTGCCGTGGGCGTTCCCGTGGTGTTTCCCATCGTTTTCGTGGTCATTCCCGTGGAATTCCTGCTTTTACCGGACCGTGGCTCTGACCCATTAAAGAGTCTATGTTATATCTTTGTTTGTTTTATTGGAAAAGAGTTGTATCTTTTATAACACTTCACCTTTACTTTTATCTCTTTGTGTTTTACGTGTGGGACTATCTCTATTACTTTCTTTGTTTATTTTTTGAAAAGAAGTTTTACTTTGTTTTAACTAAGTCTAAGTATCAACTTTTTGTCTCTTTCAAAAAAAAAAAGTCTAAGTAAAATTATTTTTTTAAAAATAGAGTATTATTACTTTTTTGGGAGGATGGGTTTTAAGTCCAAAATCGAATGATCAATGGGTCTAGAGACCAAAGATAGTCTGAAATAGAAAATAAATCCACTTAGAATAAATTACATGTCTAACCTTTGATTTTTTATTACTACCTAACCTGCCCTAAGTTATAAAAATAACCCAAATTAAAGATTCACTAGATTATTTCCTCAAAAAAAAAAAAAAATTTCTTCCACAACAAAAGTTTCATTTTCTGTTTATCGTAATGACCAAGCTTTTACTTATACCTTTTTTACTCAGATTTGGTTAACATAATATAATTTCAGGATAAATGTGTCAGAATAAATAAGATGCTAGAGAAATATAAGTATTGCAGGAGAATCAATGAAATGCTAGAGAAACATAATTTAAGACATGTGCAGGAGAATTAGTGAAATGCTAGAGAAATATTAAAAATTTGGTTAACATAATATAATTTCAAAAAAAATTTGTTAGAATCAATAAGATGCTAGAGAAATATAATTATTGCAGGAGAATCCAAGAAATTATGGAGAAAAAAATGGTCCTTATTAAATAAATAGTTTAGAATGTTGTTAGAATCAATAAGACGCTAGAGAAATGCAATCCTAATTTCAGAAGAATTTATTTTTGTTAGTATATTATTCAATTTTTAAAATAAATAAAATGCTAGAAAAAAATTGAGAATTCTGTTATATATAAGAATGTTGTTGGAATCAATAAGATGCTAGCGAAATAATACAATGATTATTGACCTACTTCTAACATATTCATAACAGATGCCAATAGAATTAAGAAAACGCTAGTAAAATACTGAAAATATAGCAAAAACAAATTCAGTTTATATTTTTTTATGAGAACAAGATTATAGTGATTGAGATTTCAAAATTCACTGTGTACGAAAAAGTATTACATTTTAAGTTTGTTGTTATAATAAAATAATTTTTTAACAAAATTTTAAATTTAATCGACATATGTACAATTTTCTTAATGATTTCCAAGGAAAAATATATTTCAGACATGAAAATATCGAGGTAGAAATAAAAAGCCATCACAAATTCACAATTTCTTCAAATTCGGAGAACATAAAGTTAGAGAGAGAGAGGAACCCGTGTTAGGTAAACCACAATTGTTTTGGTATGTTACTTTAGACAAATATAAGTTTTGGAAATAAATATTAACAATAAATATCCACCATAAATATTTCTCTTAAAATTTATGGAAATAATAAATGTATTAACTCAACCATTAGAAACCTTTGGTTTACCAATGGTTCAATATATATTTATGAAAGGGTGAAAATCGGAGGAACTAAATGCCTTGATGCATGGGGCCCATTAAATAGTAAATTTTTTGACTTATTTTCCTTTTTCTGTTTATTTTGGTTTTATATTATTTATTAATTTAGGAGTGGATATATGACTAATTACCCCCTATTTTTGGACCTTAAACTCAAAAATCCTACTTTTTTTGTTAAGTCTTTTTTATGTTTGTTCTTTTTGTAATATAAAGGTCTCATTAACAATTCGTAAACATATTAGAATATTTAATATTAGATGAATGAAGTAAAATTATAGACAAAATAAATATTGAAATACCTCTTTATTAATGTGAAAAAAAAAATTGCATCACTATAGTTTAGGTACATCCCAACTAGGTTGGCACCCACCTAACTATCAATCATTTGCAAAAAAAAAAAATTACAATATTTTTTGTTTTTGGAAACCGATTACATTGTTGTACAATTGACATTGAATACACCAAAGATGTGATAAGCTTGCTACCCGCCCACTCAAACTCTAACATGATCTGGCCTATAGCCCACTCAAACATAACCTGGCCTATAACCCAACTAGATAATGGCTTAAAGCCCAACTACACTACCTTATTTATACCCTAATAATCCCAAATCAAATAACCAAAGATTCCACCTTCTCTGGGATTCGAACCTGAGACCTCCAGGGATTTCTGGAGTTTATGTCAACACCTTGGAACCACTTGGGCTACTAACTGTTGACTACAAAATTGACTTAATAATAGAAATCACCACCACCACCACCAATGTCATCACAATTTGTATCTGAATTATCGACCTCTGGAGGCTTCAATTGATATGCAATTTCATCAAAATGTTATTATACTCTTAAATTTGCTTTCCAATGTTGCAACACAACTAATGCTTGTAAAGACTTCTCATTCAATCTTGACATTCTATCTGACAAAATTCTTCCACTTGTACTAAATGTTGATTTAGATGCTACTGTAGAAGCCGGAGTGAAAGAAGATCACGAGCCATCAAAGATAAAATTGGAACTGTTTTTTTCTTTCCATTAACCTAAAACCGCGTAGTTTTTTCTATCTTCTTCTGTAAGAAAACTTAGTAGATCTGTACTCAAGTATGAGAATAATTCATTGTGGACATTTCTCGATGGTCGAGATTCATCCAATTTCAACAAAAATTTATCTGCCGCATTTGTAACTTTACTAATAGGCACAGGCAATGGAGGACCACTACTAGAAGAACCAGAATTTCTTACATCGTTCCCATATTTGTTCACATATATATTTCATACATTTCATTTAAATCTCTACTAATTATATCTCTTGAATTTCTATATTTTTTTTTGTGGAACTACTATTGAATTTTTATATGTATCTATGTCTAAGTTTTTACTAGTTTCTTCAAGAATAAACATTGTGTTATCTAATTTTTTTCTTAGGATCCATAATTGATGCTAGTATGAAAGTTTTTGGAATTTTTGCCAATACTTCTTAAATTTTTCTCCCATTAGGGCAATGACTTCAATAAAAAAATCCATATTTTCTACCCGTAACAAATGCATCGGAAATATTATATATCCAATCAATAGCTATACATGATATAGGATAGTAAACTCCGTAAAGAGCGTTAGTAGCATCATAAAATGCTTCTAAAAATTGAGTAAAAAGATATGCACAACCAAATTGAGTAACATCTAAATCTATTTTTACTTCCATGCTTTCACGATAACGAGTGATGTATTCTAAACTCGCATGTTCATAGCCTTGACATGATTTTAATTAAAGAAATGTAGAATTCCACCTTGTGTTATTATCTAATACTAATTTTTTAGGAATTAATCCATGATGCACACATATTTCTTTATATTTTTGGTAACTACTACCTACACACATAATATACTTAGCAATGTTCCTAATTTTTTCAACAAAATTTATATCATACTATTTCCCAATAGAGTTAATTCCATCTTGCACAATTAAATTTATGATATGACAACAACATCTAACATGTAACAAATCACGATAACTAGTACGAAAAATTTCTGTGCCACTAGTATTAGATGAAGCATTATCAAATTTGATAGCAAACATTTTTCTTTTATTTCAGACTCATTCATAATTTCTAAACTCTTGTTATTGTGGATGGTATAACCGGTATGAGGCCACTATATTATCCTAAAAGCAGTTACTCTTTTATGTAACATCCAATTACCATCAATATAATGACATGTAAGGGCAACATACTATAGTCTATTATTTTCGGACCATAAACCAGAAGTAGGAGGAATACGACAATTATGTTTACTAATTTCATTTTTTTATAAACTCTATTTTTTATATAACTAAACAAAATATCTCGTCTAAGCGTATTTCGAGGAACTTTTTAAAAACTTGGTTGAAGACAATTTTTTATCTAATATTCTAACGTCGAATTCTTTCCAAAAACAAATGGTTGTTCACTAGAAGTCACATACTCAGCTAATCCTTCTTTTTGTTTGTTATGATCATAGATAAAAGTTACTACTTTAGAGCCTTGAACAGATAATTGTGTTTGAACATGCCCTCCTTGTCCTTCATCAGTTTTATTCAAATCGGGATATTTTTTAATATGTTTATTCATACTACCTGTGTTGGATTTAGCAGTATGGAGAACATAATTAGCAGGACATTATTTGCAACATGATCCCTCTTGAAGAACCTCATTAAGTTAATTTTTTTTTAATTTTAAAATGTTCCTACGCAAGAGATATTTTTTGTCTCTTTGGTTTATGCATATCTACAGTACTAGAAGCATCAATGTTACTTAAATTTTGAGTAGAAGGATCCATCTTCACAAATTAAAACATAAAGAGAGATTAAAATATAAATACCTTTCGGGATTGAAGATTGAAATAAAATCTTGAAGTGCTATAATTTGATTCCCAAACTCGATCTTCAAACGTTGTAGCTTGATATCAAAATCATATTGTAAAATTTACTTGTGAATACTTGTAATAAAAAAGTTGTAGACGATTATGTAAAGAAAATGAGAAATATTAGAAGAGTAGATGTTGTTGATACATTACTAACATGTTAGGTATTTATAAGATTTCAATTAATTCTTTTCTAATTTTTTTTTTACAATTGATCTTAACTTTTATTTAGAAAAAAAAAAGATTTACAATCCCCCTAAAGTAGTCGTTTTATGACTATTGAGAGGGGTATTTCGATCAATATAAAGTTTTGACCGAAATACCCCTCCCAACAGTCATAAAACGACTACTTTGGGGGTCGGGGGGTTAGGAATTAAGGCATTAAATGAGGTACAACCCATTTAATGGTGTTGTACCCCATCTAAAGGTGTAGTACAATAGTTATACTACACATGTACGTGAGTGAGTGTTTACAACACCCTCAAAGAGGGTGTACATCACTCTTATGTAATTTTATTTTGTAAATTTAAATAACTAAAGCAACATGTGTAATGGGTTCGTGGCTTGTGTTTCCGTGGCGGGCCGTGCACGGTTCGTTCTCGTGGCGTTCTTTTTTTCTTGCGGGTCGCGTCTAACGGGTCTGGGACTGTAGAATCCCACCCCTGCCGCGGATTGACCCGTGACGGGTCGGCATGGAACAGACAGTTTCGTGCCGTTCCGTGTTCTTAAATAAGCGGGTTGTACATGTCAGTCCGTTTCTTGGTCGGCACGATCCGTTGGCCACCACTAGTTGTGGGTATTCATGGTGCAATGTGAAGATGTAAATAGTTTTGGTTATAACTAAAATATCTCTTTAAATATCACAAAAGGTGATCGTTGAATGTTCAGTTTCATAAACTGGTCGATTTTACTCGGCAATTACCAACGATCCAATGAGAAAAGAAGGACGAAATCAAATCGAGAAATGACCCTCATTTAGAGCAAGAAATCCAGAAAGAGGGAAAGTTGCCAAAAAAACGAGAGTTGTTGATTAGATTTTTATTTCGTTTCTCATTTGACTCTTTAGCAACTATAATAAGGTTCTCTAAGTTTTTGTTTACCTTTGACATTTGATAATATAGACAATTTCACACTTCATCTTCGTAAGTATAGAGTAATTCAATTTAAGAAAAGTAATAAACTGAAGTTCATAATGGATAAGGTAATAACAACTTGAACGATCCTATCGTGTTAAGTAGACGCAGATTCATATTATGGCAAATGGTGCGAAGACTGCAAAAAGAAGAAGAATTTTTCCGGAATGAGAACGGTCGACAAAATAGATTGACGGTGTTAGATTTAGAAATTTATTGTAGGTTTGAACTACATGGTAAGTGCATTCGTTTATGACTTAGAGTACTAGTTTTCCATGAAGCTATCCGTCTTCGAAACAATGTTGCGACTATACTCGTGCCTTACTGTGTGTAAGTGAAGATAATGAGGGAATGAGATTAAGGCTACTTCGTCATGCTCGTTTGCATGATGGTTTAGATGTCAACCAATTGCCCGTCCGCGATGCGGGGCAATGCGGGGCGATGCGAAACGAATCAGATCGTTATTCGGATTATGTCTGGACTATGTTAAGAATTGATATGGATATCTATACCGTTTGTTCGGACAATGAAGACAATCCTAATCTCATAGAAGATTCGTCTGATAATGATGCGTGGGAAAACCCTCTTTACGCGGTAAATAATTGTTTCCCTATGTAGAAATGTTTTTGACTTCATTAGTACAATTCGTAGTATTAGCGAAAATATATATATATCTTAATTAACAATTTTTATATGAAAAAAACTTTTCATTTTCAATTTACCCCAGAATTAAAGTTGTGAATAAATTTTACATATCGAAAACGGTACATCCAAAGTGATAAATTCCTACAAGAACACTAAGCATTATCTTTGCCCTTGCATATCTCGTCGTACGTGCATTGCCATGAAACGAACCCCGACGAACAGCTGTGTACATTGTGACCGAACTCGTAACATAGAGAACATATATTATCCTACATATCATAAACATGTGAAAAAATAATATTACTTGTAATAAATAATATTTGATTGTGAAATTAAACCTACTTATCGTTGCTTCTGTCTCCTCGCATTAGATAACCATTCAAAAGTCTTACTATCATTATTTCCGCATAATATGAAGTAACCCTACCCTCTAATGTCAGGAGTAAACATTAATAACATGAATCTGTTGCAACCGTATCAACATACAAAATGGTTCCACCGACAATCGGACAATAAATGTCCTTCCAATTTACAAGCAGGACATATATCTACACTTGAATTAGTCACAGAAAGATTGTTAAGCAGTAGTATTATTAGTTCATCCAATTAAAAATGAAAGTTGCATTCACAACACATACACATACTTTAAGTTTTAGGAATTAAAGTTGGGGTGAAACCACTTAAAACACATATAAAATTATTTTTTATGCACTATCACAATTAATATTTTTTTTTTTTTGTCTCCCAACAATGGGTGTTTGGGTACAATAGGAGTACTAGGCCACTTTAACTTTACAAAGTATCTTTTTCACTTTCTATCAAGTTTTATTTTGTCTCATATTTTAAAAACTATGAGTAGTTCGAGTTCGACCGAGATATGACAATTACGTGAGAAAACCACACACACTGCAACAAAATGCCCGTGGATGTATTTAAGGTGTCTATTAGTACATACATCGACATTCAAAAGTTATACGTATGCGAAGGATATCCAGCGACTGAAGGAAGATATTCAACATGTCAATTTAGTTGCTATAAAACATTCAAATGACTTGATAATTCTATACACAAGTAACAACATAAAATACTGACCATGAGATGGTTATCCATGCACAAGCCTTAACTACGGAGGTCAGATGAGTGTTCGCAAATCAGGTGACCGTGGTAGTCGCGGTCGCAAATTCGTTAGGTGCTTCAAATGCAACCAGTTCGAATGGACCGAAGATGCATTGGCAAAACATGATTTTGTTAGGAAGAAACTCGAAATCCTCGAAGATACACGAAAACAAGTATGACTACAACTTTTAGGCTTGATTAAAGTTTTATTTCGTTTTATGCAAAAATAATAATTGTCGAATTTATTTTCATTATAAAATATTAAAATTATAAGAGAATATATTATATTTTACATTTTCAACAATAATGACTTTACCCCTTATAGACTAACAAATATTTCATATACCATTCTTTTTCGCCCAACAATGGGTCTTCTCGAGACCGTGAATTCTTGTGACAAGCATGAAAGAGTTGTTTTAACAAAAACACAAAGAAAGATAATATAAGTCACGAGAGTTATTAAACATCAAACTAAATTACATGAATTAGAAATTTACTGAAAATAAACAGTCAGTCGTTGTCTAGTCTGTCCCGAATCTTGATGGGTCACAATTTCTTCAGCATAGTAGTAGTGCAACCCTACATCGATTCGTTGCGAGATACAAATGATAATCAAGTTGTTCACTCTTTCATTAAATGTTGACTACAAAATGTATAAATAGAATGATTATCTAATAACTCCAATAGCCTAATACCTCGCATGTCAACCATTGGTTCTACATCCATAACTCTTTAAACCATTTTCCTCTTACGATTGCAATGTCAACATTTATACATTGGTTTGTTCTATTGAATGTACTCATTGTTCAAATATATAACTATTATAATTATCAAGAGAAAATTCAAATCATATCAAATTTTAGAATAGATATTTACTGGTGGTTCTTCCATGCATTAACCTACGACATAAACCTAAGAGTGGCATTCGCTTCAAATGTATCACGAGTGTTACCTCTTTTTCTTTTCATCCCTACTTAAAGTGATTGTTTTGTTGCGATGCTATCTCTAGGTGGTTGTAGGATTACGGACGGATATTTTTTTAATATATCGCCAACCTCTTTCAATCGAGTGGCGTTGACAGCATTTAAATCACTTTCATCCACCTCACTTAACGCGCCATAGATTGTGTGTGTCTAATGACCATTCAGTTGCATCCTAAAATGTCAATAAATTAAGCAAATGAATAAATAAACAAGCAAAAGGAACTAATTATAATACTCTCAGAATATAAGATTTTAAGTCTGACATAATTACCTCCTTCAATACATCTTCTTGCAAATGGGGAGGGGGGGCGGTTCACCTATTCCCATCTCAAACGAAACTGTATTTACTTCATTGTCTCACACCCCACCCGCCACGTCCTGCAAAAATAACTTATTTCACGTCATATGTCAATATATAACTATATAACTAATAATTCAAAAATTATATTTTTGAATTCATAAATATTGTTACCTCCTTCAATATATCTTCTTGCAGCTGGTGGGGAATTCACCTTCTCTCATCTTAGACGAAATTATATTTACTTCACTATCTCCCACCCCACCCGACACGTCCTGCAACAATAACACATACGACGTCATATATGTCAATATGTAACAAATACTTCAAAAACTATATTCTTTACTTCATGAATATTATTACCTCCTTCAATACATCTTCTTGCAACTGAAGGTGAAATCCACCTCCTCTCATCTCAGACAAAATTGTAATTACTTCATTGTCTCCCACCTCACCCGCCACATCCTGCAACAATAACTCATTCAACACCATATATGTCAATATATAATAAATACTTCAAAAACTATATACTTTACTTCATAAATATTACTAGCTCTTTCAATAAATCTTCTTGCAACTGGTAGGGGGATTCATCTTCTCCCATCTCAGACGAAGGAAAATTTTTTACTTCTCCACCATCGTCTCCCACCACATTTATCGCGTCTTGCAAAATTATTTTCACTTAGCACCATAGACGTCAATATACACCAAATACTAATATAAATATAGATTACCTTTGTAAAAGACTCGTTGTGGATTTCATTAGGAATCTCATCTACATTTTTATCGTCTCGAGCCTCCGGCAATTGATTGATATTCAAATTCCTCAATATAACGCAATAGTTACGCGACTACACTGCCAACTATCGTTACCTTAGGAGATGACCGTCCTGAATTTACGAGAGGTTTTCTTCTACATTGGTGTCTTCTAACTCATCTCACAGTAAATAATTTTATTGTATTAATACCTTCTATGATGTAATCTTAATATATATAAACTACATAAAGGAAGCTATTACTAATTAATTATCTTATTCTCCATCGTGGACATAAGCTTCTTTAAACTTTCTTCTGTATTTTTTTTCAGAACTCTGTAATCCACCACACACACTTAATGTACTTGATTTCAACCTTTTGATTATCTCGTCACGTCAACGAAGATCTTCTGTAAGGCCAAAAATCACTCTGTTAAACCTTTCAGTTTCATTTGGTGGCATCTCTCACTCTGAACTTTCTTCTTTATCTTCTCTATCTTTTATATTATAGGATTACAAAAAAGATACGAATGATAAGGTATATTTGAGACAAGCATCTTACGTTTGGATTTATAAATGTTTCCCTTGATGATTCGAAAATGACCGCTTTGCATTTCGACTACCACTTTGATATGAGCGGATCACCACTCACTCTTGGTCTTTTATTGCACATTCCGTCGCAACTATCAGAAGACATTCTTATGTCCAAACCTGCAATCGATTACAACAAAGGCAGTTCCGCAAAGCTTTTCAAAACTTAAATATTAAAAAGATAATACTTGAACAGTTTGTTCAAAACTAGTAAAAATTATAAAATAAAATCAAATAACAATACCTGAGATCCATATGGGTAGCCACATACAATAAGTAATTCCATTTTCCTTCTTCTGTTTCTTTTGTTCCATTGCACGAGGCAGTGCCTTTTTTAGGCTAGATAAAGTATGCTGGATACTTCTGGCCCAATGGAAACTTGTTGAATTTTTCTATGTTCTGGGTTAACTCTACATGTTCTATGTGTACACTCGTCCTATGAGCATATTTATCAAACGAAAAATAATCTAAGCACAACAATAGGTTAATATTAACCTTATCTAGATTATTTTCATCTATACATCTCTTTTAGACTTCCTTATTAATGTTTGACTCATCTAAAAGTATCTGTCCCTTAATGATAACTCACCAAGGTCCTCCTCCATGTTTGTTTCAAACTTATCTTCTTCATCTATTTCTCCATATATCAAGCCTTTAATTTTAGAGAATTCAACAACTGAAAACTTCAATTCCTTTTTACAAACGAAAAACTTCATCGTCCCGTCATCCATATTCGATGATTTTGTTTCACAGAGCAACATGTTATGCACAAGTACATAACAAAACTTGAGGCCATTCACCTCTAAAAGATGACCAAAACAACTGTCTTTGAACATTTGTTTTTGTTTATCATTTTTCAAATTATCCTTAACAAATACCATATCTTCAATCTTAGAAAGGCATGTAACTTTCGCACACGATACTTCTTTTATCTGAAGTGGTAAGTTAGGTGTCATCCTGCATATCAAATAAGAAAATTATGCCGTCAGTATCACAGTTGGATAAACTACAAACTAACTACTGATGAATTTAGATGATAAATTTATTGAAACAAATCGACCAAACAAAGATATGCATCCGTAGAATTTGATCTTGATCAATCCCATCATCTTAAACACTAGCTAGATTATTAAAGAACATGCTATTATTATGGAACAAGCTATACATATATCAAAACACTATAGAAAAAACTCTAAAAGTCTTAGTTGTCAAGTGTGAGTTAAGATTATCTTTCCTATGTGTCAAATTAGAGACACTCTAAACATTTTTTGTTTGGGTTATTTCCCAGATAGCCTCTCCCCCAACTTTGTGACCAGTTTCCTGCCTAGCCCTCTTTGTCAAAAAGACCCAGATGGCCCCCTTTTTGAGTTACCGTTATAACACCGTTAACCAGTCATCACCTCTATCTCCTCCATCTCATCACCTCTCTTTGCCACCTCATCATCTTCACCGGCGAAGGTCGCCGATCGGCGACCTTCAAACATAAAAAATTATTTTCTCTCTCTAAATATTTTTTTTCTCTCTCTTTTTAAATACTCCGGCAAAGGGGTTTCCCTTCGCCGGAGCTAGGTCTGTTCGAGAACATACCTTGCAAGGTTCCCGAACAGTCCTAACTCAGACGAAAGAAAACCCCTTTGCCGGAGTATTTAGAGAGAGAGAGGGAGAGAGAAAATAACTTTTTTAATGTTTGAAGGTCGCCGGTCGGCGACCTTCGCCGGTGAAGACGATGGGGTGGCGAGAAGATGAGGTGGCAGAGATAGGTGACGAGATGGAGGAGAGAGAGGTGATGAGATGGAGGAGAGAGAGGTGATGAGATGGAGGAGAGATAGGTGATGACTGGTTAACGGCGTTATAACGGTAATTCAAAAAGGGGGTCATCTAGAATTTTTGACAAAGTAGGGGGCTAGACAGGAAACTGGTCACAAAGTTGGGGGCTATTTGGGAAATAACCCTTTTTGTTTCCAATGGAGATCTCTAAAATATCTCTACTTAATACACATGTCACGTTGAATTCAATAGGAAAAAATTAGTTAAAAAACAAAGTTTTTTCTATTAGTTAACATTTTAGAGTGACACTTAGAGAGTCTCAAGAAGACACTCTAATTTTAGAGTCTCTCTCTTGAAAGTCTCTATATTAAATGATCCACATCATCATAGAGTGTCAAATAGAGTGTCGCATTGGAAAAGGTTTTCTGAAAATATGTCTAAAAATTCTAAGTGGCATTACAAGTTTTAGAGCTTGAGTGTCCCACTGGACACTCTAATAGCATCTCTGACGCAAAACTCAAAAATCTCTATTTGTCTATGTGTCAAGTTCCAATTGAGATTATCACTTCTAGGTGGCGAAAATAGAGATCCTCAATTCCTTTATGTCTCCAATACAAAACTTTAAATTGTTTTATTTACTTATGTAGCACCGTTAATTTTGTAAAGAAATAATTAGGGTTTTTAAAAATTTAGAAGACTTGATTTCTATTGGTTGAAATTTAAATATTGATCAGTTGGACAATTTGAGATATCTATATTCCACCCTCGACATGTCATCTTTGAGATCCTAGTTGAGGTTTGTGTTGGAGAGACTATTTAAGAAAACTCTAAAAGTTCTAGGTGACACTCAGATTTTCTAAGACTGAGTGTTGCATTGGAAATGCTCTAAATTTAGAGTGTCCTCTCGAGGATCTAAGTGCCACGAAATTAATTAATTTTATGGTCAAAATATAAGCTTTAGATTTTCTCTTGAGTGTTGTAGTGGACGTTTTCTAATAAAGTATCTCTAAATGGATATGTAGGAAAGAGATCATTTGGAGATCCACTTCTCACACTTGACGCCTAAATTTTTATAGTTTTTGATAAATCTTGGATTGGAGATGCTATAATAGTTTGATTTTCTTTGAGATTTAATAAGGCCTAACACTTTTGGCAAATAAGAATATTTTCCATGGTGTAAATTTGGTAAAAATTAGTCAATTTTAGTCGACTAATTTAATTTTGAGTGAAATCTTTTGGTTGTTTTCCCCCTACGATCACCAACATTTTTTCTCCACTCCAGTTATGGTCGCCTGACAAACTACCATTGTCAGCGACCTTTGGTTTTTCGAATATTTGTTCTTCATCCACCATTACAACCATTGTTATTCTATCTCTTCTTTTCTCCCTTTTCTTTCCTTTCCCTCTCTATTCTCCTCCCCCTTTTTCTACTCTCTCTAGTTTTTCCGGCGAAGGGGAAGAATTCCCTTCAACGAAAATCAGGTTGGACTGGTTTGGGAAATCCCCAAACCGGTTTTTCGGCGAAGGGATCCTCCCCTTCGCGGATTAGATAGAGAGAAGAGGTCATGAGAAGTAGAGAGATAAGGAGAGGGAAGAGCAGAAAGAAGAAGGATAAATGGAAGTTGTAGTTTTATTGGAAGGAGAGAAGAAGGAAAACAAATGGTGGTGGCAAGAGTTAGCGGTGGTGGTGGCCGGAGTTGGTGGTAAGAGATGAGGAAGAAGAAAAAGATGACTTGTTTTTCTTTAAAATTTTGTACCGTCGGCAAATTCGTCAAAATTCACATTTCCTTTTAAATTTTTCTACTTCGAAAAAATATTATTATTTCCCCAGAGCATCAGCCTTTAATAAAAATAATAGTTTGATGCTAGTAGGGGTAGTTTGTGAATTTCAATGTTAAAATATTTAAGTTCATTTCTAAAATAGCCCCTAGTTTATGATCAGCTTCCCGAGTGCAAAAACACCCATATGCCCCCCTTTGTGCCGTTGTCGTCTATTGACCGTTAAAGTCAGTTTTTTCTCTCAAAGTTATCATTCTTTTAATTCATTATCTCTAAAAACTTTATGTGGTTTACCTTTCCCAAATTGTTTCACTCTCTAAAAACTCTCTCTCATCAAATGTTCATTGACAAAACACTTTTTCTCTCTCTCTCTCATCAAAACACCTCAATAGCTTAATCCATAAAATCTTTAGTCCTAAAAATTAGGAGATTGAAAAGAAGAAGAAACATATCTTCTCTTTCTCTCTAAAATTTTCCCGTCTTTTCCCAATCACCAAAATGTCATCTCGAATTAGAAACCTGAAATTGAGAAATTCTTCAAAATGTAATCTCCAATATGAGATGAATGCCTTTTGATGATTGGAAACATAATCAGCAAACACATTAGAATGGATCGTAATTCGATTTTGACCACAACCTTCATCTAAATCAGCTCCACCACAATCCCCATCAGAAATGGAAATCGCACTGTGCGAAGCACTTGCCATTAACGAACCACGAACCTTCATCTCTAACCCCTTAGCTGCAGCAGTCAATTCAATTCATATCGCAAGAAACCAGATGAAGATGAAGAAGACACAATTGCAAGAAACTAGAAAAATAAGAAGAAAACGAGCAAAATCTGAACTGAAATCCCTACAACTCTACCCATCGAGCAAACCAACACTTTCTCTCTCCTCTCAAAAAATCGCAATTTAGCACTTTCTCTCTCCTCATCGAGCAAAATCCTATAAATCTAAAAGCCATCATCAAACTGAAAACCCTATAAATCGCAATCAAGCACTTTCTCTATCCTCATCGAGCAAAATCATATAAATGTGAAAACCTTCATTGAACTGAAAACCCTATAAATCGCAATCCAACACTTTCTATCTATCGCTTCTTCAAAAATCGCAATCCAACACTTTCTCTCTCTTCATCGAACTGAAAACCCTATAAATTTGAACTGAAAACCCTATAAATCTACCCATCGGGCAAAATCTGAACTGGAAACCCTAAAAATCGCCTAAACTAACACTTTCTCTCTCATCTCCAAAAATCCTAGTTTGGTCATTTTAGATCACAACACATATCTGGGTTTTTAATATTTTCTCATCGTTTAACACAGATCTGAAGCTATCTCATCGGATCATTGTCTTTATCTACTAGTTATTTCATCGGATCATTCCGGTTGATGCCATTGATTTACTCTGGTGGTGTTTTTCTTTCCCCATCGATCATTGTTCCTAACCGCCAATTTTTAGTAAGAGATAAAAAGAGAGAAAGAGACTTTAGAGAGAGAGTTGACTACGGAAGCAAAAGAGGGTATTTTTGGAAAGTGAAAAAAGTTAACCGTTAATGGACCGTAACGGCAAAAAGAGGTATTTTCGATAAACTAGGGGCTACACGGGAAGCTGGTCATAAATTAGGGGCTATTTGGGAAACAACCACCTTTCTTTTTTTGGGCAAGGGTTTAGGTGTTTGAAGGGTTTAGGTGTTGGAAGGTTGGGAGAGAAGGCAGGCAACAAGAGAACGAAAGAACCCTAGGTAGTTTGAAAACTTTGAGACAAATTGATTAAAAAAAAGGAGCAGGTTCCTTCTTGGACGGATTACGAATCTTCGACTTCCTTCTCCCTAAACTAGACTGCCTGCATTTATCATCCTTCAGCCCACAATCAGTCCGGCGAATCAATCAGGTTAGCATAATCTAATACAGTCAAAGTTAACACAGTTTTATCCTTTAACTAGTCTGTTTTTTTTTTCCAGTTGATGTAACTTACTGCTTACGAATTAGGTTAACTAGGAGTGGGTAATTTCGTTTACTATCTGTTCTATAAGAAATTGCTCATTGAATTGCATTATTAAGTTCCTCCATTGATGAAGAATTTGAGTTGTAACAGTAACTAGACTTGGGGAAGATCTTGGATGTCTTAAGTATTCTGAAAATGATTGAGATAACCCACGAATTCGATTCTTTCTTTGAGTTCAAAACTCTAATTGATGATTGCTGTTGTTTATCCTGTCATAGTTTCTTATAAAAAGTCTTCACTTTGTTTAGCTCGTCATCATTTCCTTGGCTGATTTACTTATCCTTTTCACTGAAAATTTCTCAAAAATTCCCCATTTTTCAACTTTGTTTTTCGATTCGTTCCGAAACACATTTGCGAACTAAAGAGAAATATGAAAACCTCCTTGGTTTTCTTGATTTCTTGGGTATTGTTGTTCTGCTAATGGTGATGATAATCTAGAAGATGCCAAAATACAATTACCCCCAAAACTAGAAATACAAGGCTAAAAACAAAAAATCATTCATAATCAAATAGAATGACTGAACGAATTAAGTGCGCTTTTAAATTTTAGTTTTGGAAGTAGTAGATGCATTGAAGTAGAAGATAGGTTTTGTAGTAACTTCTTCACAATTTTTTCTTACTTACTTTAAGTGAGGGCTCTGCCTTCCCGGACCGGAAATCCTGGTTAAGCCGGAGGGTTAAGGTACACCTACTGGACTAGTCCAGGCCTATCTAGGTCACAAGAAGTTTCATAGGCGGCCCATTATTGCTTGAGGCGTCCTTTCTACTTGAATCCCCACAAAAATTTATAATAGAGAGCGCCTTTAACTATAAATGGAGCGGCTATAGAACTTCGTTTAGGTCAATCGATCAATCCATAGTTATTAGTCAGTTCTCATCACTCTTTCTCTTCTTTTATTTGGGCTCTTCTTTTCTGTTGTTCTTTTTGTTGATTTTCCTTTTTTCCTCTGTTAATTTTAGTTTCAGTTGAAGGATTTCAATCATGGTGTTCAAAGAACAGGAAGAGATGAACAATAACACAGTGATGTGTCTGTTAACAGACTCAGAAGCAAACCCTCTGGGAGCTCCAATTTCTCTTCCACAGAATACTGGTCCTCTACAACTTCAAGAAATTGTCAATAAACTCCTCAAGAATGTAAGACCCAAACTTATATTACTTTAAAGAAAAACAAGAACTTTTGACTTTGTATTTGCATATAGTCAGGTTTAAAGCAACATTCATGTTTTTACTTGTTTGATTATCTCTACTTAAGTTGCTTGAGAGCAGTAAGGTATTTGGTTGATATAGGATATACCATTATTTGTGGTAACCATGATTATTTCATTGCTTATCGATTCGTTTCGTTTCGTATTCAATTCATGGTTTGAAAAGGAAAGACTTGTTGGGTTTGTGAACAACACTGCTTGAGGCTTGGTGGGGAACTGAAAATTTTAAATTTGTGATATATTATTTGTAAATATTTTTGTTTGTTGGTCCAATCCGTCGTAGATGATTTGAGTTGTGTAACTGAGTTTTTCCTTGATGATTCTCTTGGATGTCATGTGGGTCATCTTCTTTGATCAAGAATATGCTGTGATTTTTGTGTTTGTAGGAGGAAAGATTTCCATATTCTTTTTTCATATCAGATCAGGAGCTCTTAGTGCAGCTTGGAGCTTATCTTCAAAAACATAAAGGTCAGTATAAAAACTTAATAATGTAATTACTTAATTTTCTGTTTCAATATTTTGATTTCGTTTTAGTCTCGTATGATATTTGGTTTCCCCGCCCATTAACAATAAAATACTGAGAACTTTAAGTTTCGCTGGGAACCTATTGTAGTTTCTGTGGAGAAGGTAGTACGAATTGTTTACCAGCCTCAAGCCATCTTTCGTATTCGTCCTGTCAATCGCTGCTCTGCTACTATCGCAGGTACATATTTTGTATATTATACCATTATTTCTTATTTTCCACCTGATATTTCTATGTTTCTTTCGCAAACCTGATACTAGAATCATCTTCAAAATTATCTTCTATAATTTGACTCCACGTCATTGATATTGTGTTTGCGTGGTTGCTAATTGGTAAATATCTTACTTCCAGAGTTCATAACTTCAACCAGATTTTAGTGGACACCTAGTTTTGAGATTTGGTGCTGTGTGGGTTAAACTTGTTTTAAGAGTGGATGCTGTACATATTTGTGGTGAAACTAGCATAATTTGGTTGCATCTTTGCTAGCCGATGTTTCACGCTGGGTAAGAAACCTTGAACTACGAGTCAGCCAAACAACAGAAGTAATACGAACAACAGAAGTGGTTTGATACATATCATTTTCTGTGTTCCAACCAGGCAACATATTAAGATAGGTCATAGGTTTGTCTCTGTTACTAGTGAAACAAGAACATAACTTTGTTAGTCCCAAAAAAATAAATGATCAATTATATATGGTAGGGCTTTACCAGTTACAGTCTCGTTTATTTTAGCTTTAATCTTGTATTGATAAAAGCAAATTTTCTTTTATCAAGCTTATTATAATTGATTAACTTCGAGATTTATTTGTCTTATAACCTTGCCATACAGGTCATACTGAAGCTGTTCTTACAGTTGCTTTTAGTCCTGACGGGCGACAATTGGCTAGTGGTTCTGGCGATACTACTGTTCGTTTATGGGACCTCAATACCCAGACTCCAATGTACACTTGTGAAGGTTGGATTTGAAAATTTCCTGACCTTCTTAGTTTTTACTGATTAATATATACTTATCTTAGACCTGGCTCAGTTGTGTTTGACGTTTGTTCTACATTTTCATCTCTTGGGAATTATTTGCATGTGACGTTCGACTAATTCCTACCACTATGAAACTACCTTGATATATCATCATTTGACTAAAAAGATTTTGAGAATTATAAGTAAATTTTATACCACTATGTTGGTAGATTTATTGTCAAGAACATTCCTTCTGTTCCAGTTTGTTCATCAACCACCCGAGTAACTTTTGTGGGTTGTGGCTCAAATGACACATACTCACATTATTCCCTCACAATTTATTCAGGGCACAAAAACTGGGTTCTGTGTATTGCATGGTCACCTGATGGTAAGCATCTTGTGAGTGGTAGCAAGAGTGGAGAACTGATAAGTTGGGATCCACAGACTGGAAAGCCGTTGGGCAATCAACTCATGGTAAAAGGGTCACCCTCTTATTTTGTTCAATGCAAGACAGATTGTTATTTCTCTTTATATTTCAGCTTTACAATTAATGATAAGTTGCCTACTGAAGAAAGTGGTTTAAGACCAAATACTTGAAGATGTTATTTGGCTCTTGGCTTTTGTTATGGTAGTTGGTATTACTTTGTGCATTTCTCAAAACAAAATCCTCTAGAGATTGGGTTTGGTAAACTGCCAAATGTATTAAAAAATAAATCCTAGGACAAGCACGAACAATTCCATATTGCATGTTTGGACATCACATGTTACCCTAAATACGAATTGATTGTGGATTCTGTTACATTGCACTCATTTTATACTATGCTACTCAATTGAAATCGACAAGTTAATTAGTAGCGGTAGACTTGTTGTATTTATTAGTTTCTGAGGTGATATTTAATGTTAAGGAATTCTACAGGGCCACAAGAAGTGGATCACTGCTATTTCGTGGGAGCCGGTACATCTAAGTTCTCCTTGCCGTCGATTTGTAACTTCGAGTAAAGATGGGGATGCGCGTATCTGGGACGTTTCTTTAAGGAAGACTGTTATTTGTCTAACTGGACACACACTTGCAGTAACTTGTGTCAAATGGGGTGGAGATGGAATGATATATACAGGGTAATCATGCTCTTTGATAGTTGTGATTTAGTATCAGCTATGGCGATTTTCTTTTGACAAATTGAGGCAAGAATCGCTAGATTTTGGACTTGTTGAGTAATATGACAGTGATATTGCTAAATGTATCTACTGAATAATCCTCTAGCTAACTTGAGAAGACATATTTTTTGAAAATTCAGGAACACATCTTTTAGCATTATTATGAAACACACGTTCTTCACTTCACTAGACGTGACCAAGCTATGAGCATGTCTGACTATGATAATATGTAAATGTCTCTGCATGGGTTATGTGCAATGATCCGACATTATTTATGTGCAATTGTTGATTCGCAATTATCATTCTGGGCTGCTAGTGATACTGCCCGATTTGGCACACTTGGGCCTCACGGTTTTAAAAGACCTCACTAGGGAAGGGTACTTAACCTTTTAAGAGGAGCACCACACTCCGTCTGACCACGGGCGTGGGATTGCTTTACAACTAACTTTGTTTAGAACTAGGGTTTGTTTTGCATTTTATGTAAAAATATATGTGCAATTCAGTATCTTTTTGAAAGACGTACTTGATTTCATTCCGAGCCAATCTTTTCTATTTCAAGCCGTTTGAGCAAGTATAAGTTAAGCCTAAAGGAGCATAAAACTAAATTAACAAAAATACAGATGTACAGACAGATCTAGCTTTTAAGAGTTCTTAGATAAGACCTGTTCCTTACGTTCTCAAGTACTTCCTTGCAGCTCTCAGGATTGTACAATCAAAGTATGGGAAACCACACAAGGGAAGTTGATTCGGGAATTGAAGGTAGGTTTATTTCTTTGTAACCACTGATCTTTCAGTTTCCCAATTTGATTATTTTATTTGTTTATTCTTGATGTGAGCTCTATGGTTTTTTATTTAGGGTCATGGACATTGGGTGAACTCTCTTGCTTTGAGTACGGAATATGTTCTTCGTACTGGTGCGTTTGATCATACAGGAAAACAGTATGCATCACCAGAGGAAATGAAAGAGGTCATCTTTCTCCCGCTAGGTTCATGTTCCTGTGGCTGTGAGTCTCTTTCTAGATAACATTTTATCGTTTCTAATTGGAGACTTCTTTTTGGGATATATCAGGTAGCTTTAGAGCGATACAACAAAATGAGAGGAAATGCTCCAGAAAGATTGGTATCAGGTTCTGATGATTTCACCATGTTCCTTTGGGAGCCTGCTGTCAGCAAGCACCCAATAGCCCGCTTAACGGGTCATCAACAGGTTAGAGTTTCTTTCTTGTTTTGAGCCCTACTTTTTTGATCTTTCTATGATGGAGTAACAATCAAGGTTATTTTCTAGTACCGGGTAAAAGAATTACAATTTTATAAGAAGGCAAATGCATTTGTATTTGAGTTGTACAGAGGAAATAATTTCTTGTTTACAGCTTGTGAACCATGTCTACTTTTCGCCCGACGGGCAATGGATAGCAAGTGCTTCTTTTGATAAGTCAGTCAAGTTATGGAACGGAACCACGGGAACGTTTGTTGCAGCTTTTCGTGGGCATGTTGGGCCTGTCTATCAGATTAGGTTTGTATTGTCATTTATACTTCCCTCCACGTCCCTTTTTTCCCTGTCACAGTTTACTTAAGCTTGATGTTTGTTACTTCACAGCTGGTCTGCCGATAGCAGACTTCTTTTAAGCGGGAGCAAAGATTCTACGCTGAAGGTAAATTTCGATCCTTTGTGAACGATGGACTTGTTATGTGGGTGTGTATTTTGATTCACGTTACTCTATATAATGTTTCACATGTTCGACCAAACATTTTCCCCTTCAAATTTTTGATCCTTGGATTCTTTACTAGGTTTGGGATATCCACAAGCAAAAACTGAAGCAAGACTTACCTGGCCATGAAGACGAGGTATCTTTATTTTGCTATACCCATATAATTTCACTGCAATTTACCTGTTGCTATATATCAATGCTTTTGATTGTTTCTGTGGAGAAGGTCTTTGCTGTGGACTGGAGTCCAGACGGCGAGAAGGTAGCCTCCGGTGGCAGGGACAGAGTGATGAAATTATGGATGTAGTAGAAAATACCAAGTTATTCAAAGAAGAGTCATAAGCTTGAAAGCATTCAGGGACAGAAGTACAATTTTTGATCGGACGAATCTTATAGTAGCTGCAAAACGAATCATTCCAACTGTGACATAACTTTGAGGTTCCTCGTACAAGTATTTATTAGTATTAGGTTATATAGATTTGAAGTACTGAGTGAATATGTTATTATTTATGAGCTCTTCTAGTTAGGAGCTTCAAAATTTTGGATGGAGATGCTTTTGTTAAGGTTTGTCTGGAAATTTATATTGTATGAATTTGTTTCTGTATACAGCTTTTGTGGTTGTATTGAGTCTAGAGCTTTGTGTATAAATTGGTCCACATCTAGGGGATTGTTTAAGGCCAGCGCTTTGGGGAAAGCTAAATAGTTTCCGGGGTGTGAAATTTTAAAGGGAATATGTAGAAATTTTAGAGATTTTCCGGGGAAATAAATTTTAAGGGGAAATAAAAAAAAACACTCCACCTCACCTCAATCTATCTCCACCTCACCTCACTCTCTCTCCACCTAACCTCTTTGTCTTCTCGGATTTGGTCGCCGGCCGGAAAATTTTCCGGCCGGCGACCATGAAGAAAAAAAAAAAAAATTTCACTCCCATTCTCTAGAAACTCTGACGAAGGAGTTTCCCTTCGCCGTAGTCCCGGTCTGTTCTTCAACAGACCAGATCGGGTCTGTTGAAGAACAGACCGGAACTCCGGCGAAGGGAAAGCCCTTCGCCGGAGTTTCTAGAGAGAGAGTGAAAAATATATATATATATTTTTTTTAATGGTCGCCGGCCGGAAAATTTTCCGGCCGGCGACCTAATCGGAGAAGATAGAGGTGAGGTGGAGAGAGAGCTGAGGTGGAGAAGTATTTTGCTTTTCCCCTAAATAAAATTGTCAAACAAAATTGACCAATTTTTGACCAAGTCTTCACACCCCGGAAACTATTTAGCTTTCTCCAAAGCGCTGGCCTTGTTTAATTTTGTTTCCATATCTCCATAGAACATTTCCAATAATACTATGTAATGATATAACAAATCCTTCAAAAACTTTTTGTTCTCCATTGTACTCGTATCTCATTGTTTGGTTCTGAGTTCTATTTCCCTAAAAGCTATTCTAGAGGTGTGGTATCTTCGCAGGTCTCTCCTAAGACCTAGATGTTTTACACATGGGTAGTTTAATTGAGTTAAGTTGTATGTTTTTCGCCTACTGTGTAAGAGTCAGCGTGAGACAATAAAGACGCCCCACTACTTCGCGGACTTTTGCCCCGCCCAGGACAACTTCACCTTCAACTCCAGCTGACGGTCCTCGTTTCGGCGACCCACATTAAATTGGAAAATCCTCCTATCTCTTTAGTATTTGACAATAACTCGTTTTGATTTGGCATCTTCAGTGCATCTGATTTGTCAGTTCATGCGTACCCCTCCACTGCACACTTTCAGGCGGCAAAGCATATTCTACATTACATCAAGGGTTTGCAATTATATTCAGATTCTTCATCTTTTTGTCTTATTGCCTACTTCAGGTTGATTGGGTTGGTTGTCCTGATACTCTCGTTCCGCTACAAGATTCTTTATTTTTCTGGGCTCCAATTTGATTTCTTGAGTGCTAAGAAGCCACCCACAATGTCTATCTCTAGTACGGAAGCTCAATCCATTACCACCACGGTGACAAATGTTTTTTTTTGAAATGGACTACAATCTATGTTAGTCATTACATTACATTAATACATCATCAAGATGTGATAAACACGATAACTGCATAAGTTAAACCACTAATTTAAAGAACTACCGACCAACAAAATATTAGAAACTCTATAGTCCAACGAACTTATTATTTATATCCTTTGATTGTCCAAATTCAATAAGGGATGGATTGGAGATGTTAATTGGGTTATTTTTTAGGTGAAAAATAAAAAAAGAGGTATGAAATGAAAGTTTTTTTTTTTTTTTTGTTGAAGGTATGAAATGAAAGTTGATCTTGGAGGGTTATTTTGGGTGAATGGGTCATGTTTAGATAGTGAAAATGGAATTAACCTTAAAAAAAAGAAGGTATAAACAAGGGTTAATTTGACATGGACCCCATTTATTTAGTGATATTAGGACTTCACCCTTAAAATCAAAAGTGTTCTGGCGTTAACCCCCAATTAGCGTTTATCCGTCATTTTCTCGTTAAATGGTTGGAGTGTGAAACACACGCGTGGTTCGTGACAAAAATACCCTCTATTTGATCCTCCAACTAATCCAACGGTGAAAAATCTTTCTCGTGATCAACGGTTGTGAAATAACCCTAGCAACCCACCATTGTGAACATCCCATCTTCATAAACCACCATCACCTTAGAGTTCATCTTCAACTGCCATCATGACCATGATCACCATAGTCATCTTCACTGACTACCACCATCATCATCCCCACCATTTCCATCCCCATCATTTCCATAATTCCTTTCAAAATTGAATACCAAATTCAAAGCTAAGAAGCAACAAGAGAGAGAATCTCCATTCTTATTATTAAGAGATGAACCAGATGTACTTAGTTTATAGAGTGAGAAAGTACACCACCAAAAATCCACTTTGCAACACGAAGAACACATCATTTCCATCATTTAAAGCCTAAAACAGTACACACTCATTACAAGTTTCAAACAAATAGTAAAATTGAAATCCACTAAAATACCTTAACAATCAATTTTCCACCTAGGTACTCATCATCTTCACGTGGATCAAGAGCACGAAGGAAAAGACTCCAAACCCATAAGTATCGTTCCAATCATCTGTATGACCATCAAGGATAAGAATCCCAAGTTTCAAATCAGACCCAATTCGAATATCAAAGTCGGATCCACAACTCCATTCACCTCCTTCTTTGTGGGATTTCACAACTCAACACCATCACTTTTCGAATGACATCGCAATTTCTCTTCGTGCACCCCGAGTAAAGAAAGAGACAATTTAAAGCTACATGAGTCTTCATCTCACAAACTTGACACAAGACTTCCTGTAAACGAACATAACTCATAACTTTTGAGATAACACCCCACTGTAAATATATTAATTAGAGAAGGACCCCCAACCGAAATAGAAGAGAACAAAGTGTACCTCAGTTGATGAACTAGACGTAGCTCATCCTCCCATCGTTTTGGCGAAAATGAACTCACTTCCTTAGTTCAACCCTCACAAAACCTCAGCATCCCTTGATTGACTCTCTTGCTTTATATAGAGTTTTAGGGTTCCAAATGTTAGAGCTTCAAGGGGTTTTTGGGTGAAATTTCAACAGCTATTTTGAATGGTCATTTCACAACCGTTGATCACGAGAAAGAGTATTCACCGTTAGATTAGATGGAGTATCAGATGGGGGTATTATTGTCACGAATCACGCATGTGTTTCACACGCCAACCATTTAACGAGAAAATGACGGAAAACGCCAATTGGGGGTTAATGCCAGAACACTTTTGATTTTGGGGGTGAAGTCTAATATCACTAAATAAATGGGGTCCATGTCAAATTAACCCTATAAACAACAAACTACAATTCCGAACTTTTCTAACTGAAGTGGACAACACTGATGTTTCGGTGGAGAAGATGACCTTATACAAGATTTGATTTTTGTTCTACAAAGAGAGAGAGAGAGAGATGGTGAATTGAAATATAATTTCTTAGATCTTCTTTCACTTCTTAATATCAAAGAATTCTTCTGGGAAGTGCTAATGGCGTCACAATCTTCATTAACATTCATTTGCATTTTCCATCTGCTATTATTTGCTGCTCACTCCAAAACCCTTAAAAGAGATGGTAATCTCAGATCCTTCACTATCCACTTTGTAATTTTAACAAAGATTAATTTGAAGATCTATTATTCATACTGATTCATTTACTAGTAGAATTGAGAGCATATTATTCTGATTTCAGTTCACCTATCAAATTCTTGTTCTGATTTCGATTCTTTTTAGTGTAGTAGCTTAGTTGATAATGATAATCAATTTCATGAAAATGCACATTTACATGTTAAATTTGTTGTTTAATACTTGTAAGGTTTAGGTATTTTATTGGATCAAGGTTGCCATTAATAACTAGGTTTTCAATTGGGTATTTGTGCAGCATTTGTATCTTCACTTCTTTTTTAGTTACCCGAAAGGAAAATGATAGAAGAGGCTAAAAAAGTAGACCTACCCTAGACCCAGATAAGAATCCACCCTCCATCAAGAGTGAAAAAGTCCATCAAGAGAGAGAAAAATATTTGATTTCGTGTAACTGTGGTTTAGGGCTTCATGCTTTGCCTTGTAGCCTCTTCTAGCATTATTCTACCCGAAATTAGGAAGAACTTCAAATGCCCTTTTGGAAGATTATGATTCAACTAGGCTACAAGAGACGAAAATAACATGATTTTGTTTGATACTCAGGCAGAGTTAAATTATTTGTTGGTGTTCCTTTTTGCGGTTTTGGGCAAAAAGGCACCAAATGGCCAAGTGATAGGAACGTTAATCAAACTAGGGGGCGAAGTTCCCCAGACCATAACTAAGGGGGTATAATCTTGTAATCTATAACGATATAAAGTGACAACGTTTCGGGTGCAGTTAAAGCATTAAACGAAATCAAGGCATCTCTTGGATGGAGGGTGGTTTATTCATGGATTGGAGATGACCCATGTGGAGATGGTGATCTACCACCTTGGTCTGGTGTTACTTGCACTTTGCAGGGAGACTATCGGGTTGTGACGGAATTGTAAGTAAATTTATGAATTACTATGCCAATTGAGTGGTAGTCCAATCCAATTATTATACCTTTGACTGTGACATCAAAACAACAAAAATAGAAAAATAAACAAGTTCGTATAGATTACTTCGTTTTGTGTTATAATGATGGGATTGAGGGATTAGTTTTATGAAGCGGACATTTTAATCCTTATAACAGTCGGCCCTTGACTGCAGGGAAGTCTATGCTGTATCAATTGTTGGCCCTTTTCCTACTGCTGTAACCAATCTGCTCGATCTCACAAGATTGTAAGTACCTTCTCTCTTGCTGGTGTTTCTTGTCTTATGAATATATGCGGCAATTATGATATTCATTCAAGCTTAGTTTGAGCGTTAAAAATGGTTGTCGAACTTGAAGAATTCTCAGTATCTATTTGCTAGGTAATGAAGTCATCTGCAGACATTTGATTATGCATATCTTTTGCTATGAAAAGTGATGTATTAGCGAAACAATATCTAATTTAGTGGGCGGGGAAGGAGTGGATCTGCTAAAAAATATGAATACTTTCAGATAGGACCTGCATAGTCAGCTAAATGTCGTTTAAAAGGACACCAGATGCTTATATTATACTTCGCATGACTCTTCGTGACTTTTCATCTGTCTTGTTCACAAACTAGAAAGTTAGAAAGGAATTTTTCTAGCTTTTAAAATGTCAACTTGGGGTACCCTAAGTTTAAGGTTTAGAGATATGGTAAGTTATTCTCAGTTTCCTATAGCTATACTCTTGTTCGTTAAATTCATCGTTGAAGTTCTTTTTGTCGTATCAAAAGCTTATTCTGCAATTAAGTACTTATCATCTTTATGTTTTTAAATGACAGGGATCTTCATAATAACAAACTGACTGGGCCAATCCCTCCTCAAATTGGACGGCTGAGACGTCTTAGGATTCTGTATATTACCGCTAACTTTTGTTACTGCTGTAGTAATTTCTATATCCATTTTAGCATCATTTTGTTGGTTTTGTTGAAAACTATGACGCTTACAGTTTATATAGATAGAGGAATGGAAGTAAATATTACAATATTTATGAAACAATAACAAAAGTACGTCCAGGGATGTTGTTGTGAGTCTAGGCTTGCCTAGGCAAGAGTAGAGGCTCCTCGTCTCTCCTAGCGCCCCCAAGAACATAGACACATTGTTCAATAATTAGTCATTTCTATACGTTATCTTGTCTGGTCGACCTGCCTTTGGGCTGTTGAACTTAATTAGCGAGAAAATTTACATTTCATTTTAGGTAGAGTTCGATATTTGTCTCCGTCTCTAATTTTCTTCTTCGATGCCCTAACCTATTTTGGTATTTCAGAAATTTAAGGTGGAATAAGCTACAAGAAGCCATTCCTCCCGAAATCGGTGAACTTAAAAGATTGACTCATTTGTTCGTAATTCCAAAATCTCATATGATTCATATCCTTTCATGACATTTTCTAGTTTCCAGCTCACTGATTCCATCTTTTTGAATTTCCACAGGTACCTAAGCTTCAATAGTTTCAAAGGAGAGATACCGAAGGAGCTTGCCAATCTCCCTGAGCTCCGGTATCTCTATCTCCATGAAAATCGCTTCATTGGACGTATTCCTGCAGAACTAGGAACTCTTCCAAACTTACGACACTTGTAATTCTTCTCTTTTCATCATAGTTTACTTGATAAAAAAACTCATGTTTGTTTGTCTTGTTAATTTTTAAGTTTCCAACATGTTATATACATCGTGCACAGGGATGTCGGCAATAATCATTTGGTTGGCACCATAAGAGAGCTCATCCGTATAGAGGGAAGCTTTCCTGCTCTACGGAACCTGTAATACTTCGATTTCCACGTGTCAAATTTGTTATGCAGTTATGTCAAACACTCTCTGCTACTAGTATACTGAGTTTTATCATCGTCATTTATATAGGTACCTGAATAACAACATTTTAACTGGAGGAATTCCGGCACAGCTTGCGAACTTGACAAATCTGGAGATCTTGTCAGTGCTGCTAAACTGCTAATTACTTGGTGATTACACTTTGACTGCCATTAATATTACAAAATTTACGAAGTTTATTTCTCTTGTTCTATAGGTACTTGTCCTACAACAAAATGTCTGGAACTATTCCAGCAGGACTTGCCCAGATTCAGAGATTGACTTACTTGTGAGTCTTCTTTTTATATCTCTTTGAAGTTTGAATCTACTTTAAAATAAACCCCCAAGTGGTAAAATATCGTTGTTCTAACAATCCATCTTTTTCGTAATATATAATGTAAAAGAATACACGGTTATGTTATGAAATGATAAAGGACTATTATAACGAGAAAAACAAAAGATCTTTATATTTTTTTTTTGTTGAAATCAAAAGATCTTTATATAACGAGAAAAATGGTTCTTATTACCAAACAAATGGCCGTTATTAACGGTAATGAAATAGTCGTTATATGAAAAATTCGGGTATGCCTTAAGCAGCATACATGTCAACTTAATCTTTCTCCATGGGATTTCAGGTATTTGGATCACAACCAATTTACTGGCAGAATTCCAGATGCCTTCTACAAACATCCCATGTTAAAAGAAATGTACGTTACCTTCTTCCTTTTAAAGACTGACAGACTTTTACCTCCTGCAAACCTAGTTCTGCACAATATTGACTTCAAAAACTCTATATGCAGGTATATCGAAGGAAACGGATTCCGGCCAGGCGTGAATCCAATAGGTGTGCATAATGTCCTTGAAGTTTCTGATACCGACTTCTTGTTTTAACTGGTGCACTGCTGCATCATCGAAAATCAGCTGAAGAAATGCCAAGTTATCTTTATGTTGTAGGCTAATGATCGTCTCTGTAAACACATTTCACTCTATTTAATCATATTGCTTGTAGTAAAAATTAGGTTATCATATCTGTCACTCTTGTCGAAGAATATTGGTAAGCATATAAATAGTATGCCCTTCCAGCTCCAACTATGCAGAGGCAGAGAGTGAATTTATGTACATAGTATCAGAACCTGGCTCAATAAATTTTGGGATTGATTCTTCTCTCATCAAGTTTAAATGCATCAGTTCCTTGTCGAATCCGAATGTGTTGTCTTTATGTTCAAATACTTGGATAATTTAATCAAATTGAAAAACTTGAATTATTCGAAAAACTTGGTCTCTAAACCGGATACTCTATCTGCTCATTCATCTTCCCTAGTACTTCATAAATCTCCTCCATTTCGGGGTGGGTTTTCTCATCAGCAATAATCTCACGAACGAAACCATTAACTTCAATCAAACTACAACTCAGAAGTATCTTATCTACTCTATCTTTCATTTTCTTTCTTATTCTCTTTCAATCTTTGTATTTTCAGGAAGCTGCATACATGTTAGAGAGAAGAACATAAACCCCACTATGACGCTCCAACTGCACAAGTCGCTCACCTGCAACTCCAAGCCATTGTTTCCTCGGAAGGACTACATGAACTTGACGTTCTCGCGGTTAGTTCTTTTGCTTCCTCTAATAGCCCAGGCCCAGCTTGTCCAAGAAACCGATCATAGGATATAATGTTCACTTTTCGGTTCAATCCCATCATTCTTTTTTCATACAAATAAACAATTCAAAACCTTTATACGCCCTATTCAAATAACTATAAGCAGAAAGAACAGCAAAGAATGTTATATCATTAGGTCTAAACCAAGATTTCTCCATCTACACTAAACAGCTCAAGTCCATTTTGGAGATCTCCATTTATTGCCAATCCCATGGAAACTCTTTTATTTTCTAGCGATTGTTATAGCTGCCTCTCATTACTGTTATATGCAGTTATGCACTCCTTCCCAAATGAACCTCACAAAATTTGGCTCCCTAATGTTATATACGCTCACCATTTTTACTCGAAACACTCTCAGTTTTTACCCGATACACTCACCGTTATTCAAGTTTGCAGTTTCGCACTTAAACCTATTTTTACCATAACACACTAACTTTTCCTATGCCGACACGTGTTAGTCAATTGCCTTGATCAGTTTCTTTCGTAAGATGAAATCGATTCTGTATTGCAACTATCAGAAAGATGAAACCGTTGCTATACTCAGTGGCGTGGCCGAGATTTTCGAGGCCCGGTGCGAAATTTCTTCTAGGGGTCCTTCTTATGATGTGAGAACTAAAAAATACATGCGATATAATAGATGAATATTTAAATAGTTTGTCCGAGGAATTTTTTTCATAAAATATCATGAAATACATATGTTTATGTAAGAAAAAGAAGAGTTAATTCTGTTTTGGCCCCCAATTTGTGACCAACTCACTGTTTTGGCCCCCATAAGTGTCCGACAGTTCGTTTTGGCCCAAAAAATTTCCTATTTGGCCCCAAATTTTATCCAACCTTTCAATTCTACACCCATGACATTTCTGTAATTTATTTTTTTCTCTGTCCACCTAATATAACAGTTACCACGCCGGAAAAAAATTGCCAGAGAAAGGTCGCCGGCCGACAACTTTTTCCGGCAACCTCAATTTTTTTTTTTATCTTCTTCTCCAATCTTTCATCTCCTTTTTCTCTCCTCTTCCATGTCACACTCTCTCCCTCATCTTCTCTCTCTTTCTCCCTCCTCTACTCTCTTTCTCTCTCTCTTATCTCTCTATTTTCTCTTTTCCGACGAAGGATAAAGGTATCCTATGCCAGAAACCGTCTGGAATCCCAGACCAAGAGAGGTTATATTCGTTTAAGATTTCCCAGACGAAGAGGAGTCTGGATCTGGGGTTTTCCCCAGATCCAGACGATTTCCGGCGAAGGATACCCTTATCCTTCGCCAGGGAGAGAGATAGAAGATAAGAGAGAAAGGAGGAAGAAGAGAGAGAATTTTTTTTTAGGTTTGAAGTCGCCGGCAGGAAATTGGCCGGCCGACGACTCTCGCCGGAGAAGATGATGAGTTGGCTAGAAGATGAGGAGTTGGCTAGAAGATGAGGTGGCAGAGAGAGGTTATGAGATGGAGGAGAGAGAAATGTTGACTGGTTAACGGTGTTATAACGGAATCTTAAAAAGGGGGCCCATATGAGTATTTTCGCTAATCTAGGGGGCTAGGCAGGAAACTGGTCACAAAGTTGGGGGCCATTTGGAAAATAACCCTAACTAAAATGGTATTTACGTCTTCTTTGCACAAAATTCTTATTTGTCCGGTCTATTCTATAAATGAAGATTCTATTTCAACAACCAATCATAAGTCATAACCTTCTCTTCCTCTCTCTCCATCTTTCTCTCTCTTTCTCTCACCAAGAATCAAGAATCTGCTTCTGAAGATGGGCCAAAAAACCTTCAGAACTCCATTACTACAATCTGTTACGCCACTCAACAAGATTTGGTCCAAAGCTACCTTGATTTCAATTTCTATTCTCACAATTATCAGTGAGTTCTTTCTTCTTCTTCTTCTTCTTCATTTCCTCAATTTCCCCTCTCTCTCTTTAGAATTTAATTTATAATCTCTTTATTTTGATTCCTACCCAAACAATTATAATTACTTACTATCAATTCTTCATCATAAATTTCAGACTTTTTTTTTTCTCTCTCTCTCTAGAAATTGAGGAATTTGATTATGAACTTAAAACATAAAATGGTCCCTTAACTTCTTGTTATTAGTAGTATAATTTTTATTTCTAATTAGGCTTCTCTCTATCTTCTTCAACCAAATTTTGTACTATATTCATTGAACATTTGATTCATTTTAGAGGTCAAGAAAAAAAAGGTATCTATTTGACTTTTGAGTTCTGAGTTAATAAGAAACGTCTTTTGCTATTTGCTCCTTCATTTTCTTCACCCAATCCCAATAAAGTTATAGTTTTACTCCCCTTAGTATAAACCTTCTTACTGTATTTTCTTGGACTAATTTCAATTTGACCCCGAATTTGTGACCAACTAGAAACGTCGACCCCCTACTTGTCTAGCATTTCACTTTTATCCTCAAACACACGGTTCTATTAGTCAAATTTAATAATTGATAATCTTTTCTGTTAACGAACATGTTTAAATTTGTAATAACAAAAATTTCTGATGTTTTGGAAGAATAGATCGAAAATGTGGAAAAATGTTCCTTACTTTTTGTCTAATATGGCTTGTAATGCTAATCTCTTGACTTAATGTTAATATATCTTTTAACAAAAAAAAAAAAAAAATTAAAACCCCAAATGAAATATTTCTAAAATAAATTTTGGATGGAAATATTAATGTCCTTCTTGTTCACAACTCATAAGTGTATTTCAACTGGAAAAAAAAAATTTTCATGATGTAACCTACTACATAATTATGCGTAGTTGTTAGTAGTGGCGAGGATGATAGGGGGATTCTCTCCTACCTCCCTGGTGTACTTCTCCTAATAGGACAAAAATAATTTTAGTCTTTTAAAAGTATTGCGAAAAGACTAAATATCTCTTGTCTTATCAATCATCCTACGGAATGAAGTACACCAGGGAGTGTACCGAGAAGTACCTCATCATTTTTGTAGTAGTAATGGGATTTCATTGTTCATTATTTTACTATAGGGTAGTTTAAAGGCGCTCTCTATAAGTGTTATGGTGCTTCCCTCAAGGCAAGTTTGAGAGGGAGTTTGTGAAGGAAGGAGACGCATATAACTATTCCAGGAGGCCTATATTAAATCATTTAACTCCACCTATCCAAGGGAACTAATTTTATTTATTAATACCCACTTTGCATTGTTATCTATGAGAAAACCCATACGTAATTCAATACATGAAATATCACATGTTAATGCATAGCTTTCTAGTCAATTTTTATGAAATGGTATTTTTAATCCAGCAAAAAATGATATATGTACCCAGATTGTTAGACACCACCAATAAAATAATCTGTATTTGGTGGATACAAGATAATGTTACTTAATGAAAGTCGGTATCAATTAGTGAAGACTTTTTTTTTCTTTTTTTTTTTTTTTTTTTTTTGTTGAAAGGAAGACTTTTTTTTTTTCTTGAACTGTATTTTCTTCACACTGTTAAACTCTTGTCCACATATCAACTTAATTGTCATTAACTTTGTTAATATTGACTAAAAAAGTTATAATCTATATTCATGAAATATTTCAAATTTAATTTTGAAGAGCTATAATATTAGTAGATTCCAAGTCAAACATCACAGTTTGAGCAAGAAATAACATATAATATTTTTAAGGACGCACATAATAGATAGAGTATCCCACATCTAACTCATGATGGGGATTGGGGTGGAGATTGCCCTAATTAATGTCTTTTGGTTTATAGACATTTTAGTCCGGACTCATAAGGCTTTAGGTAGTATTTTTTTTGTAAGTTAGATATGAAATCTGCTTTTTGTCTAAATTGACTAGAGTTAGATTTCTAAACGTTAATTTGCTTTTTCTTTGACTTGTGACTTTTTTTTTCATCTTAATGGTTGAGTTGGGTTGATTTTGGGCATTTGATTCACAAGGTTCCGACAATGAGAAAAACAGAAGAACCACCTTTAGATTTTCGTGGAATAATATTATATTGAAAATGCTATTTGGTCCGACAAAAAGAAGCCTGATTGGCAAGGCAAATTGTTGATGTCATGTGCTAAAATTGCCTTGTTGGGCCATTCAGGCAACTTTTTGTCAGTAGTTCCAGTAGCATTGTTGATAGTACAATACTTTCACGACCTGTATCACAAAATTTAAGGGAAATGCTAAAGTGTACAAAGAATCTTTGACAAGATTCTTGACAAAATTCTAAAAGAACGGTCCCGATCAAAATCAAACTTTGAAAAACTTCGATCAACTTTTGTCTTTTAATGAAAATGAGTCATTAAGTCGAGAATTTTGTCAAAGATTCTGTACATGTAGCACTCCCGAAAATTTAAAACTTGAGCTAGTAAGATCATTTGTCTACCTAACCGAGATTGGTTAATACTCACTCAGCAAAATTTGGTGGTGTATGAATTTAGTTGTAGGCTTGGCAATTGGTGGAGGTTCAATCATATGGAGCTCGAGTGAAGAGAAGTCTACTGGAGAAGCAAAGGGAGATGTAGTTGAGTCTGTGCACGGCGTGGTTGCTGCAGATGATGGCCGTTGCTCGGAAATTGGGGTGGCGACTCTAAGAGAAGGCGGCCATGCTGTTGATGCAGCGGTGGCAACAGCTTTGTGTCTAGGAGTCGTGAATCCAATGGCGAGTGGGATAGGAGGTGGTGGTTTCATGATTGTGAAACCATCAAGTTCACAAGCTCAAGCTTTTGACTGTAGAGAGACTGCACCTTTAGCTGCTTCTCAGGTTCATAATAATCTCTTGGTCTCTTAATTTACAGTGCATTGCTAAAACCCAATATTTAGAACAAAAAGTAGTGCAAATCGGTCACCGGTGTAACCATGATCTAACAATTAGTAGTGCAGACAGATCTGACTATTAAACTTACACAAGTTTCGCGGTTTCGAATTTTTAATCTTCCATAGTTCTTAATCATATAAATTGTTGAAAAACACAGGATATGTATGAGAAATCCCCAAAAGCCAAGTTTCTTGGTGCACTATCAATGGGTGTACCAGGTGAGTTAGCTGGTCTTCATGAAGCATGGTTAAAGTATGGCAGATTATCATGGAACAAGCTATTCCAACCCGCTATTCGACTAGCTAAAGACGGGTTTTATGTCGCTCCTTATCTTGCACAAGCTATTAAGAAGGGTAAGAGTAAAATCATGGCCGATCCTGGGTTACAAAGTGTTTTTGCACCAAATGGGAAATTGTTGCAGAAAGGTGATACTTGTTACAATATTGAGCTTGCTCAAACTTTAACGGCAATTGCAGAACAAGGGGTAGGAGTGTTTTATAATGGAAGTGTTGGAGAGAAGTTTGTTAATGATGTGAAAGAAGGCGGTGGGATTGTAACAATGGAGGATATGAGGAATTACAGAGTTGAAGTGAGTAATGCCATGGCTGTTGATGTCATGGGATTTACTATTCTTGGAATGCCTCCTCCTTCTAGTGGTACTCTTGGGTTATCTCTGGTATGTAAACTTCTACTCTTATAATCTCTTGATCTCGGCTTGAAAAATCGAAAACGGCCGTTCTACTAGCTTTTCAGTCTCTCTCTGTTTCTCGGTGAAAAAAAGAAGCTAAAAGATGAGATAGAAATTAGAAAATGATAACGAAAAACTTGTAAGGATAAAAAGAAAGAAACAGAACTCAACAATTAAATGGTGGTGCTGTTAGTTAAGGGACTAATATAGAGACCAAAACGAAAGTTAACCAAAATTTTTGGGGCCAATTACAAACTATCTCATCCTAAAGGTGAAAGTTCTGTTTTTAGAACTATAGGTTTAGTAGGATTAAGTTTTCATGAAACTATTGTGATAACTTGCAGGTGCTAAACATTTTAAATAGCTATGGATCGTTGAATTCAGCGAAGGGGTCGTTGGGTCTTCATCGGTTAATCGAAGCGTTAAAACATATGTTTGCCATTCGAATGAATCTCGGTGATCCGAAGTTTGTAAATGTAACAAATTACGAGTTTGATATGCTTTCATCATCATTTGCTGCTCAAGTTCGACAACAAATATTCGACAATACAACTTTCCCCCCTGCTTACTATATGAACAAGTAAGATCACATTTATTTTAATTCTCCATAAGAGAAAGCCAAGTCCTAGGGATTTAGACCATAATTACATTTTTTAACTCTCGAAAACAGAAACTTTTGTTAAGACCTAGGTATTTAGACCATAATACCCTTAAATGCCATTCTAAGGGGCCTAAACCCCATCTAATCCACCTCTAGATTATCTAGTACATAGCATTATTATCAACATACTAATATGTTATATAAAATTGAGAATGCATCAGATGGAGTCAGCTAAGAGACCATGGGACAAGCCATTTTTGCGTCGTAGATTCAGAAAGAAATGCTGTATCAATGACAACCACTGTTAATTACGGCTTCGGTGGTGGTGTTCTCTCTCCTTCCACAGGCATTATACTCAACAACGAGATGGACGATTTCTCGACCCCAACGGAGAAGAGAAAGGATAAACTTCCTCCAGCTCCATCAAATTTTATAGAACCAAACAAGAGACCTTTATCCTCAATGACTCCAATTATCATCCTTAAGGTACTTGGAATGAATTTGATGCTTTAGTGGTGTACTTTGAAAATTTAGAATTGAATTATTTCTCTATAACTAAACACTTTCTTTCCGCTGGGGTGGTTTTTGATTCTAGGACAATCAGTTAGCCGGAGTTATTGGTGGCAGTGGCGGGCTTTACATAATTCCGGCAGTGGTTCAGGTTTTCCTCAACCATTTTGTACTTGGAATGGAACCTCTTGCTGCAGTTCAACATCCAAGGATCTACCATAAGGTTTCCTTTTCTTTTTGAACTTTTTCAATACATTGTGTTTTTCTTTTCATGAAAAGGAAAATATATATATATATTTCTTCCAAATAACGTCGGAATAAATAGAACTTATGAGTTCACTTGGGATCGATGTTACCCAAATCACACTGTATTATATGTTAGAGTAGGTAATGTTTCAGAGGAGTATCAAGTGACTCCAGACCTAGCGTTAATAGGATGATATACAGATGGAAAGGCGAAGGATACTACCCCACATTGTATGAACAATCATACTAGAGGCCTGCATGAGAGGGTGCTATATGTACTCTCACACTATCCCCTTCTACACTCCCAACCCCGCCTTAAATTTTATGTGTCTATGTTAAAGTTCTTAATTTGCTATTTTCTTCGCGACTAGCTCTTGAATTTTATGTGTCTATGTTGAAGTTCTTAATTTACCATTTAATAAAATGAAGTAAACATTTGTCTTAAATGATGCAGTTAGTGCCAAATGTGGTGTTGTATGAGAATTGGACAGTGATAGATGGAGATCACATAGAACTTTCAGAGGAAAAGAAGAGATTCCTGAGAGAAAGAGGACATGAATTGAAGGGTCAACCAACTGGAGCTATCTGTCAACTAGTTGTTCAAAATCTTCAAAACCCCATTTCTAAGAATGTTATGAAGTTTATGGCAAGAAAATTTATTGAAGAAGATCAACAAGTATTCCATGGCATGCTAACTGCTGTAAGTGATCCTAGGAAAGATGGAAAGCCTGCAGGCCTTTGATATTTGATACTAAATTTAATTGCACATAAAATGACTTGAGTAATACTTCCTTCCATTCTCTCAAGCTTAGATTGTATATATAATTGTTTTCCATCATTTGATTCTCATTTCATCATTAATTTATATTTGTAAAAAGGTGTGAAAATCTAGCTCGGTGTCTCGGTTGTTCAAGTTAACTGAGAGCTAAAGAGTGAGAGAGAGCAGGCGAGATTGAGAGAATGGAGAGAGGTTCTAGCCGAGAACTAAGGAGAGAAAGAGAAACATGAATATAAATTCTATAGTAACAAATAAATATTAGAGATAACTACAGGTATTAGAGATAATAACAGATAATTATTAGACGTTGTTACGGCGATATGGAGAAGCCAACAACCTTTGGTTGTAGTGGTAAGAGGTTTAGTCTTCCAATTTAGCCTACTATATATTCTTCCTTCTCAATTATCCTCTGATACTGATCTCGCAAAAGCTTCCCATTCTCCCAAAGTCTCTGACCTATCATCTTAGAAGTCTGGAGTTAAGAGCTAGACGATCTGCGATCTAGCAGTAAAGAGTTAGAAGTACCAATACCGTCCATTTACGAATATCGTCTTATCACATCATCATTTTACTGCCAGAGCCTTATTGCGTGGTTTATTTACGGCTATGATCTTATCGCTAAAGGGATGGATGACGAAAGCATCCACTTACGACCAAAACCTTGTTGCAAAACTAACTTACGGTCAAGAGGTTATCACCACAATTTCATTACCATCGTCTTCCTCATCCTTGCTTCTCCCGAACATACAGTAAGCATATTTTTACCATAGAAATATGTTCCGACTACTCTACAAGCCGAATCACCTAAGTACTCCGACGACGGTTACCTCTTTATCGTTTATTTTGACTTTCTTTATCTTATTTGACCAAGTAGCTAACTTGACCGTCAGAGCTCCCTTAGGCCGGCACCATCCCGGTGTCCAGAGGCTTCACGATCATTTCTCTTTTTGTTTGCAGGTCCTTTCTACACGCAGCCGGTGCCCGCAACATTCGACCCGACCCATCAAGACTTCTGACTTTCGATCCGTTGACTGTCAGACTTTTGACCCATAGACTCTTGACCGTCTACAGGTACAGATTATTTCCGCTCTCCATATAGCTCCGCCCATGCTTGGAATCTTAAGAAGGTAATATAGATTTGTTTGTTCTTTGCAGTCAGGAACTATTATGACTTCTCCGTCAATCTCTGTTTGAAACAATTCAATAGATACCGTAAAACAGGATGGTTGTATACCAATCCCTTGTATTATATTTATACTACTAGGGTTTACAATTAAACGGAAACTTTACATAATAAGGGATATACATAAAGGAAAGATTTGATATACAAGAAATGTAAGAATATCTCAAAGGATATTCCCAAGATTGTTACTTGGGTGAGACTCTAACCGAGTCCCACCGGTTCACTGTCATTACCCTCCCGCAAATTGAACGCCGGACTGGACCGGAGATTCAATTTGGGACAAAGATCCAGGAAACGCCGATGAGAAAGACTTTTGGTGAGAATGTCGGCCAACTGATCCTGTGACGGAACAAACTTGATAAGAAGAGAACCATCCGCCACCTTTTCTCTAACGAAGTTGTAATCCAAAGCAATGTGCTTAGATTTGCCATGAAACACCGGGTTTGCAGTCATCTGAATCGTACTTTTGTTGTCACAGAAAATTCGAGCAGGTGAAGTTACTGAGATACCAAGTTCCATGAGAACAAAACCTATCCACGTCAAGTTAGCAGCCATAGCAGCAACAGCTCGATATTCAACTTCAGAGCTCGAGCGAGAGACTGTGGGTTGCTTCTTCGCACTCCAAGCAATTAAATTTGAGCCCAAAAAAATAGAAAAACCTGTAGTGGAGCGACGAGTGTCAGGAAACCCAGCCCAATCAGCATCAGAGTACGCCAAAAGAGAAGTACTAGAAGAATCCTTATAAATTTGTAAACCAAGATGAATAGTGCCCTTGAGATAGCGAAGACTTCGTTTCACCGCCTGAAAGTGATCCTGAGTCGGGGCATGCATAAACTGACATGCCATGTTAACGGAGAATGCAAGATCTGGTCTGGTTAACGTGATATACTGAAGAGAACCAACAATCTTACGGTATAAGGTGGGATAACTGAAGGGAGCCCCACTTGCAGTAAGATGGCAGCCGGAAGACAAAGGAGTCGGTGACGGTTTGACCCCATCCATGTTGAGAAACTTAAGAATATCCAGCGCATACTTAGACTGTGTAAGTAAAAGACCCTTCTCATTCGGAGTTGCCTCAATACCCAAAAAGTAATGCAAAGAGCCCAAATTCTTCATATCAAATTCTGAGTTTAGAGAGGATATAATATCGGAGATGACAGAAGAATTTCCACCAGTAAGTATAATATCGTCGACGTACAAAAGTAAGTAAACAAATCCAGCAGCGGTAGATAGAATAAACAAAGATGTATCAGACTTGCTTGTCTTAAAACCAAGACGAGTGAGATAAGTGCTGAAACGATCATACCAAGCACGGGGCGCCTGCTTGAGGCCATATAGAGCTTTCTTAAGGCGACAGACATATTCTGGGTAGGATGGGTCAGTAAAACCAGGCGGCTGAGCCATATAGACCTTCTCCTGCAATTCCCCGTGAAGAAACGCATTCTTCACATCCAACTGAAGCATAGGCAAACTATTGAAAACTGCTAGTGAAAAAATGATACGAATGGTAGTGGGTTTGACAACAGAGCTAAAAGTTTCATCAAAGTCAAGTCCTGGTTTTTGGGCAAAACCCTGAGCCACCAAGCGAGCCTTATATCGATCAATAGTCCCGTTAGATTTCAATTTCGTCCGATAAATCCATTTACAACCAACCACATTCATAGAGGGGGCGCGAGGCACAAGTGTCCAAGTGTCCTGTCTACGGAGAGCTGCCATCTCCTCTTCCATGGCCAATTGCCAATGAGGAGAGGAAGAAGCCAAACGATAACCTCGTGGATCCTTAATAGCCGAAAGTGCAGCAAAGAAACAAGAACCAACATCATCAAAAATAGTAGAATCTCGAGGAGGAATGGAGTAACGACATAATACCTGTGAAGCAAGATAAGACTGATCCACCATAGGAGACGTTTCGTTCAGCAACTGTTGCACATCACGATATCCACGTGGGCCATGAGAAGGTGAGGACAGAGCCTGCGAAGATGACTCAGCAGTGGGTTGCACAGATGAAGGAACCGAGACCGAGCCAGACCTGGTAGCAGTAAAATTCGAACCACATCCGGACTGAACCGGGGAAAATACGGACAATGGAAACAACGAACCAGGTGTCCGAGGAGAGGGTGGGTCTGGTCCACGCCCCTGAGGAACGTATTCTGGTTGTGGAGTGATCGGGTTAGTATCCGAATCCAACCCTAAATTATCAGCAGCTAAGGGTAGTGGAGCTAAATTGGGACTCTCAAACCTGGCCAAGTCGGGTAGAGGGACAGACGAGTCAAGGTGAACTGACCGAGACGATGATGTCGTCTCAACTGAGGCAGATGGTGGAGTCGGATCTGGTTGTAAGGCCAAATCTGGTAAATCAGTAAAACTTAAGAGGTCTGTGGAGGTGGAGGAAACATTACCAGTGTGAAACGGGAAAACAGACTCATCAAATACTACATGACGGGAGATATAGACACGCCTCGTAGAGCGATCAAGACATTTGAAACCCTTGTGGTGAGAGCTATAACCTATAAAGACACATGGAAGACTACGAGGCGACAATTTATTAGAAGCATAAGGACGTAGGTAAGGAAAACAAAGACAACCAAAAGTACGTAACATTGAATAAGAGGGAGACTTACCGAATAGAGTGGAGAACGGAGAGGCATCCTGGAGAACCGGCGTAGGCATGCGGTTAATGAGAAAAACAGCAGTCTGAAAGGCATCCACCCAAAAGGAGGACGGAAGTTTACTGTGAAAGAGGAGACTGAGACCAGTTTCTGTGATATGTCGATGCTTTCGCTCAACTCTAGCATTTTGAGCCAGAGTGTAGGGACAAGACAAACGTCGAACAATACCACATTTATTTAAAAGGGTCAAAAAGTTAGAGCTTAAAAACTCAGTTCCTCCATCGAGTTGAAGAGTTTTAATAGTAGTAGCAAACTGATTTTCAACTAACGATTTGAAACTAATGAAGACAGATAAAAAAATCAGATTTTAAACGCAGAGGGTAGAACCAACAAAATCTACTGAAGTCATAAACGAAAATAATATTTAAAACCATGTGAAGACAGAACTGGTGTGGGGCCCCATACATCAATATGAATAAGTTCAAGAGGTGAATCCGCACGTTTTTCATTTAAATTAAACTGAAGACGATGACTTTTACTCATTTGACAAGGAGTACAAGTCATCGGACTAGACTTAGACGAAAACTGAATTAAACATTGTTTTTCTAAAAGTTCTAAAATGCGAGAAGAGATATGCCCTAAACGTGAATCCAAAACTTCTGGAGGTGCCTTGAGAGAGATGGAGGTTGAACTGAATAAGGAGGAGTGGTGTGAAGAGTCTAATACGTAAAGATTGCCGCATCTACTGCCGGTTCCCAGTGTCCTTCCGTTCGCCCGAAATAACACAAAACCAGTCTTAGAGAAGAGAATGAAACAGTCCAAGTCATCAGTTAAACGACTAATGGACAACAAATTTTTATTGAGCGACAGAACAAGAAGAGCACTAGGTAAAGTAATGGTTCCATGGGAAGTAGTAAGAGTGAGAGTCCCTTCGTGAAAGATAGAGAGAGGAGAACCATCACCAATTTTGACATGACTCTGACCAGTATAAGGAGTAATACGAGTGAACATACCAGAAGAAGAGGACATGTGGTTAGAAGCACCACTGTCCGCATACTAGGCTGGGTCTCGGGGATCAGTAACTTGAAGTGCAGTTAGAGTTGTTGTAACATCTTCCGAGGCCGTGTGCTCAGCCACATGGGCTTCACTAGAAGACGGATGACGAGCAACAGTAGCAGGGCGAGAGGAGTCTCGTTGTAGGCGACCAATCAAATTATAACATCGGTCGGCAGTATGGCCGTTACGTCCACACCATTGGCAGAGATACGGAGGACCTACGGGTTTGGCCGAACCCGAGTCCCTCCTATCAACAGTTAAAGGGGGTCGAAACTTTGGTTGTTGTCGTCGATCACGATTTGGAGATTGAGACCGATATGTAGACTGTTGTCTCGGATTTTGAGAGCGGTTAGAAGTCCGAGATGTTTGGGAGTAATACGTACCTTCAATGATTGGTTGAGAGGATCGAAACGATGTCCGAAGTGCTTCCTGTGACTGGAGCATAGGTAGAAGTTCCTTGAATGTCGGGAGACGACTCTTAGATAGTATAGATTCAGCAAGAGAGGCATAGTCGGGTCCCAACCCTTTGAGAAAATAGAAAACCTTCTTCGGGTCTGATAAAGGTTCTCCGATAGCTGCAAGCGATTCAAGATGTGTACGAAAGGTGCGAGAGAAGTCAGTAATAGAGGCAGTACCTTTTCGTAGATTCTGAATTTCTTCTTGAAGCTGCAGAGAACGAGTAACACTAGGATTGGCATAAGTCTGAGCCAAGTGAGACCAGACCTCATCTGCATTTTGTAATGCCCATGATTTCAGTCATCGCTTCCGGAGTTAACAAGCTGTAAAGAATCGAGTACACAAGTCGATCCGTTTTTCTCCAAGATTCATATATAGGGTTGATAGCAAGAGACCTGTCAGTTGTCTGAATAGTTGGAGAAGGGGGAATAACCGAGCTGTCAATATAGGGCAGCAATTGTTGACTTTCCAATAGGGATAGTAATTGTGGTTTCCATAGGAGATAGTTGTCGGATGACAACTTAAGACTGATCATGGAACTGATTTGCGGGAAGGATACCATAGTGGGTGTAGGAGATGAAGAGGAACCAGTCGACATAGGTGATTCAACAGGAGTAGTCATACTGAGAAATAATAGACAAGTGATACGAACAACGATAAAAATAATACCAAATACCAAATACCAAACAACAAGTACAAGATGAGTACTTGAAACCAGACAAACAACCGATATTAGCGATCGGAGAAGACAACCGATATTAGAGATCGGAAAAAAAAACCACAATACTTTATGTAAAATAGTTTATGGCTCTGATACCATGAAACAATTCAATAGATACCGTAAAACAGGATGGTTGTATACCAATCCCTTGTATTATATTTATACTACTAGGGTTTACAATTAAACGGAAACTTTACATAATAAGGGATATACATAAAGGAAATACTTGATATACAAGAAATGTAAGAATATCTCAAAGGATATTCCCAAGATTATTACTTGGGTGAGACTCTAACCGAGTCCCACCGGTTCACTGTTATTACTGTTACTAGAGCATAATACTTTTGTGAAGTAATGAAGATCTCAACTCAGAATTTCGTTCATCCAATCATACTTGAATTACAGATGCAGTTCCGTATTTATAGAGAGAGAAAGAGTTAGTTATGAATCAATTAGATTCATAACTAACTTTTCTGTTACTAATGGGTTGGGCACTTACAATAGGACTTCTATGTCTAATGAAAATCTTCTTTCATCTATTTACTTCAGACTTATTCTTGCACCATTGATACACCGTCTTCTTCATATAACTAACTTTTCTCTTTCATTCATGAACTTATTAGGAGGATGAATTGATTCATCTACGAATCCTAGAAGACCAGTAATTAAAAGAATAGTTTCGATTGATCTTTCCATAACAGATAGTTAGCTCCATCCAATTTTTCAGAGATAAAGCTACAAATATTAGATATTGGTACATTTGTGGTGGAATTGAGATCACTTGGAGACCATGAAGACATCAATAGATTCCACTTACACGATTTCAGCTTGCAAACTTTGAAGATTTGTATCTCATTCGTCAGAAAGTAGATAGCGAAACAAGGAGAAATGGAAAAATTAGGTTTTTTAAGCTCTGATACCATGTGAAGTAGTGAAGATCTCAACTCATAAAACTCAGAATTTCATTCATTCAATCGTACTTGAATTACAAATTCAATTCCATATTTATAGACAAAGAAAGAGTTAGTTATGACTCCAATAGATTCATAACTAACTTTTCTGTTACTAATGGGCTGGGCCCTTACAATTCTTAATAGGACTTTTATGTCTAACGACACTCCTCTTTCATCTATTTACTTCAGACTTATTCTTACACCTTTGATACACAGTCTTCTTCATTAACCTCTTATACAACTCACTCACAACTTATTAGTTTACACCTTTGATACACAGTCTTCTTCATTAACCTCTTATACAACTCACTCACAACTTATTAGTTCCCTATAGAATAGGATACTCATATATATAAAATTTGGTGATATTTTTTTCCATTTTCAAGTACAGAAAGCAATCGACAAAGGAAAACAATAGTAGATAAGCTTCACAAAACATGTAGTTGTAGTACATAATATAAAGAACACACTAGAAAACCGTACAGATGAAAAAAATCACGCGATTAAGGAGATTCCGGAGAGGATTAACGAGTCAGCAAGGATCTGATTAGTAGCCTGAGAAGGGTGAACACTGTCCCAGAATACATACTGAGTAGCATTGGAGCATGTCCCTGGAGACTTCTGGTTGCATAAGAAAGATGTTGTTTCTACTGTTCCGGTTCCGCAACAACCCCTTCTTGTCTCCGAAAAACCTGTTTTACGAAAACCCAAATTTAGCAAAGTTAGTGTTGTTAACCCGATCAGCCAATGGAGCCCGGGCTAAACTCGATCTGTGCAAGGCAGGCCCGACGAGTGTCCAAATGGGTCAGGCCCGACGAGTGTCCAGATGGGTCAGGCCTTGCCTTGACTGGTCCCACGTTTGGCTGCTCTGCCCAGCCTGTTGGCCTAGTTTAGGACCCGTCTGGTAGGCATGGAGCTGGTTAAATACTTTATGTACAAGATTGCATCTCTTACCGTATTTAGAAGGAGATTTAACAACATCGAGGAGAGGCTGGTAAATGTCGAAGATGGCGATTTTAAGGTCAGGATACTTCTTTTGAAGCTTGGCAGTGGCACCATTGATCTTCTTGTTGAAGCCCTGGGCATCAGTATTTATTCGAGAGACGCATCCAGTGTTTCCATATCCAAATAATGTGATTAGTGCTGGAAGACAACCCAATGGTGGGAGTGAAGTTACCCCAATTCTTCTGGCTCCTAACCCATATAGATTCTGTTTTGAAGCAACCATTCAAGAACACCAACATAACAAAAAAAGGCTTCAATAAGGAAATCTTTTATAGTTAAAGAGATTTAAAAAAAAAACTTCGGTTGTGTTCTTTTATTGCATGTGTTTACTTCTTTTGTTTGAATTGTTCAGCGTGCCTCGAACCCTTGACATCTAAGGTGGAAGACTATACCTCTTACCACTCCAACCAAGGGTTGTTGGCTTCTGTAATCAATTCAGACTTTAATACAAGTTTTCTTATCAAAATCAGTCTGAAATATGAAAGCTGGTCAACTCAAACTTCGAGGCGGAAAAATAAATGCTACCTTTTTATCTATTGAGGTATCAGTAGTAAGAAGAAAAGCGAACAAACCTCGATGAAGTTGGAGTAGATACCAACTAGGAATGAAGAGAACTCGTCCGGAGTGTAAACTTTGTTAAGGTAAGGATTAACGTAATAATTTTGAGCAAAATCGCTACTTCCGAAGCTAATAATGTACAATGCATTCTTGATGATAGATGCTGCTTTCGCACTACCACCGATCTTCGCTATCTTGGATTGATATTCTTTGTAATACTCTAACTGTGTTGATAGCGGAATGGCGTGCTAATAGAAAAATAACAAGATTGATAGTTACAAATCGAAAAATGATTATATGGTTATCGTAATATAATAGGAACGGGGCGGAATGCTTACATAAGCTATAGCAGTTTTGTCATAGTAACCAGAGGCAGCAGAAGCAAAATTGGCTCCAATAAGGAGGTTCTTCCCTGATGCTTGAGGGCTAAGATATGCTGGAGGGTAAGTCTTGAATCCAAGTGTTTCAGCTTCAAATGAAAATTTGGAGAAAAATCACCAGTTATTCTTTCATTTGAGAGACAAAATTTAATGGACAAATCATGTAATGAAAATGCGATGTATTCCACTAAGATGGATGTCTCTTGTGGGAACAAAATAGTCGACGCCTAAGTCTGCTCCAAGCGTGTGGGCCTAGCTCTAATGCCATGTTAAGTTTGTGGTCATCCAACTCAAAACCAATTGACAATGAGTTGAGTAGACCTGGACATTGTATTTTTAGTTGCTAGATACATTTTCTCCCATGTGGGACTATTCTTACCATGCTGATTTGCAAACATTTTGATTTGCAAACATTTTGATGAGAACCCCAAGCCTAAAAGACTATCTTCCCATGTGGTCTAATTTACTACAAACGGTTATCGTAAAAACACACTAGGAATATCTAAAAGCGATCAAATAATAGTAACAGGTCCATTATCAATACAATTACCCGCAACGAGAAAACGCCATATTTCAAAAACATCCAATCTATTACAAATTAGTCAGTAGAGTGGAGTATAAAGTTAATTACCAGTAATATCAGTGGCAAGTTTGCCATTGCAAAACCTTCCAGTGGGTTTACGATTGGCAAAGTCCCTACCATAAGGAGGGAAATCAGCTTTGAAAATGGTAGGAAGATAGTCATTGTTTCCTACATCCACTGCCGAATCTCCGAACGTTATAATCGCCGGAACAAGCGTATCTTGTCCGTACACATACACTATACACCACACCAACATTAATAACGTCTTCAAATTCCATATTACACTTGATGATGATGATGATGATGAAACTGCCATTTCTTTCTTCTTCTTCTTCTTCAACCAAGATTGGATATTTGATCAAACAATGACCAAGTTATACAGAGAGAGAGAGGGAGAGAGAGCTAATTAAGAAGCTTACTAGACAGATATTAAAGAGGAGTTGATGAAATAGTTTATGGCATTGAAAGCTTGTAACTCCCTATCTCTAGATATCACCACATATCTACATATATATGTACTAGCGATATTAGTTTATAAAGACCAAATAGGGTTTAATTCAAATCTAGTGTAACAAATGCAAGGTGGTTGGGTAGGTTGGGTGGTGTAATTGAAGTTTTAAGCCCCACCCAAAAAATGTTAGCATGTGCTTGACTTCAAGATGAGTAGGGGAGAGAGATAGATATTTAGACACATTTAGACTTTACTTACTAAATTCTTCACTTTTGTGTCCAGAACAAATATAAGTTGGCTCAAGTTGTTTGGTCCATAATTTGTTTTTGTTTGTTTTTTCTTAAATTTAGGAATTTGTCATTCTTTCAATTAACTGTTTCCCTCTACTATAGGTACCCTTTTATGTTTGATTTCCACTTTTTGTTTGTTACTTTTTTTTTCTCTCAGAGTTGGTGAATTTTTGATTAATTAATTGGTACCTGGAGATATTTATTTCATTTTGGGTTTGTAATAACTAAATTTGTTTTTTTCTCAATATTGACTATAATGGTCATTACACAGCATACATCGATACGATGTGAAAAACATGTTAGGAAAAATAACCTAATTAACTTGTTCAGAAATATGAAGATAAAATGATATGAATGTAAAAACAGAGACACCAAGATTGTTTAACGTGGCAAAAACTCCTCCAAGATAAAAGGTAAAAAATCACGGGACCTAGTCCAGAAATCTTCCACTATGATTGATAATAATGGGTTACACAATTCTTCACCAAACCTATGGGTAATCCTCTATTTGTTTAGGGAAAAATTGGTTAATCCTCTATTTGTTTAGGGAAGAATCGGTTAATCCTCTATTTGTTTAGGGAAGAGTTGTTATCCAAGAGTGTTTCTACACATCTTGAACAATTGGTTTATCCACCATAGGTTTGGTGAAGAATTGTGTAACCCATTATTTAACACAGTGGAAGATTTCTGGACTAGGTCCCGTGGTTTTTAACCTTCTATCTTGGAGGGGGTTTTTTGCCACGTTATATAATATTGGTGTCTCTACTTTTACTTTCGCATCGTTTATCTTCATATTCCTGAACAAGTCAATTAGGTTATTTTTCCTAACAAAACAAACTAATTGCCGAATCACTATAGGCTAAAGCCTGGCGAAATTAAATGGCCTAAAGCCCGACGAATGAAATGGTCTAAAGCCTACAGAAAACTACTTTATTTATACCCAAGTTCAATATTCCTAGATTTGCACTTACATGGGATCGAACCTGGGACATCTGCATTGCGAGTAGATGCACTAACCAACTGGGCTACTAGTTGTTGTCAAACTTATGTTTTGTTTAGGATAGACAAAATTACACTATACATGTAAAATGACAAAAGAGGCACAAAAGATGAATAATGGAGGCGCCCCAAGTTCTTCAGAGAAAAACGACGGTCAAGGCGAGTGCGAAGAGAGACAGTAATGAAGTCGCCGTTTCTAGTAAGATAATGTCATTGACATAGACCAAAACATACACGGTACCCCGCAGAAGAAACTGAAAAAGAGAATGGTCGCAAGAGAACCGGGAAAAATCCTCAGCTTTGAGACAGGGGAAGAATTTAGTGAACCACCGCCGAGATGCCTCTTTCAAACCATCGAAGAATTTGTTGAGGCGTCAGACGTGGGGTCACCCTTGGAACCAAAGTCTACAAGATGTAGAGTTCATCATCCAAATCATTTTGGAGGAAGTTGTTCACATCGAGTTCGTGTAAGGGCCAATTGCGAATGGCAGCAATCGAAAGAAGGACACAAATAATGACCAGTTTAGCCATAGGGGAAAAAGTGTGATGGCAGTTAATACTTTCAATCTGGGTTAACCTTTAGCAACAAGTCGCGCTTCGTGGTAGTCGATGGAACCACCAGAGCGGTTTGATTTATGGACCCGTTTATAATAAATGGGTTTCTTACCAAATGGTATAGAGGTGGGGGTCCAAGTGTTGTTCATGTCAAGGGTCGAAATCTCCTTGGCCATAGCGTCTCGCCAATCCGGAGACTCCATCGCCTATTTGAAGGGCTTAGATTCCACGATTGAGATGACAGAGCAAAGGGAAGACGTGCGGTAAGGCCTGAGACTGCCAAAACGGAGATGGTCAACCATAGATAATTAGAAGAGCCTGAAGAGAGAGAAGTGGAACAGATGTAGTCACGAGGATAAGTGGGCGACTAGCAAGTATCCACAAGTCGAGGTAGTAGCGGACAACTTTTAATCAGAGGGTGACAGTCCAAAACTGGGGAGCCGGATTCAAAATCAGAAGGGGAAGCGGTACAAGCTGGAGAAGTCAAAGATGGGTCCTCCAGGGTGAGCGGAGGCTAAGAGGCACCATATAACCATCGAAGATGGTGATGAAGCCAAAGTATCCAAAGAAGGAGAAACATATCCAAAGGAGTAAGGTTAAAAGAGGAAAGTGGGGTGGAATCTCAAGGGGCAGAAGGTTCTAATTCGATAGATATCAAAACTTGTCCTCAAAGAAAGTGACATCACAAGACTGATACGGTCTCGAGATTAAAATAATGGAGTGCCTCTTTTTGCCGAAAGGGTATCCAACGAAAGACCGGGTTTGGCTCGTCGGTCAAACATGTGGAAAATGGTCGTGTTATGCGTAAGTAGAGATAGGCAAAAATGCGAAGATGTGAGCAATTTGTTGGTTTATTGAGGAACCACTCGTAAGGAAATTTGTTATGGAGGTGGGGTTAACCATCCAATTAATTGAGTTAGTGGCAGTTAAGATATATTCACCCAAAAAAAGATGCGGCAAGCTCGCTTGAAAGCAGAAAGCACGAGCCACATAAAAAAAGTGGTAATGTTGCGTTCAACCATACCATTTGTTGTGTGTAGAGACGAAGAGGATGATCCCGTTCTTGTGGAACCAAGACTGAGGATCATGGTAAGAAACTCAACGCTATGTTATTGAAAGAAAAGTCGAGGAGGGAGTGGAAGAAGCTCTATTAATCTATTTTTGATAATGTTTAGTGGTCCGATCAAAATAACAAATCCAAGAACTTCCTAGTATCAGACTTAGCTTGCATTCAGTACATCCAAGTGCAACGAGTGTAATCCATAATTATTAAGAAAATAACGAGAGTTGAAAAAGGAGGTGATGAGAAACAGTTCCCGTATATCATCCGACATTTGAACATAACATGACGGGCGTGCAGACTCATAATTAGTGAAAGAAGTCAAGGTAAAATACACATTGTAAAAGACACCACTGTCAACAATCCAAGAAAAATGATGTGTAAAAAATATCGTAGCTCCTAAAAGGGTGGTGCCGAAAGATTTAGCGTCTAGAGAACGAATCAGAGAAAGAATTTTGTTATACTCTTCGAAAGAGTCAATCGGGCACACCAGAGGAAGAAGACACAACTAGGGTGCGGTTGGTGGGTTCCCTACTAGTGGATTGAACGTGTACTTGATGCGATGAGCCTTATTATGGCCCTGTTTTTTTTCATTGCTCACAAATAGAAAGTTTGTTGCAATGGCCTATGGAATGACCATGCATACATCTTACAATACTCGCAATAAGGACAAGGGTGCTTCAAACTAAAAGAACAAAAAATGAGAGATGACCAAAATAACAGATTCTTGAAAGGGGGAAGTAGTAGAAGTAAGATGTTGTTTTTCCTACTTGATCAAGTTATGACTGCGAGCGATAGAAGGAAGCAGGTTCACAAGGAGGATCTGACAGCAGACCGAAGCATAACGATCGTCTAGGCTTGTAAAAACTCTATAACACAAATCTGATTCTTATATTCAGTGGTGGTCTTACCCACACCACAACTACGTCATTGGGGATTAATCATGGCATCCAACTCATCCCAAATGGTCTTTCACTTTGTGTAATGAAGAGACACACTGTTGTCGTTCTAAGAGCGATGGGGAATAAACCAATGAAGATGATAAATCTTCGGAACATTAGACTGGGAAAATTGTTCACGCAAGTTATGCCTGATAGCATGAGAAAAAGCCCAGTGCAACAGACTAACACAAATTTTTTTTACGTGTTACTGATTGGAGAATCCAATGAGCAACTAATTAGTCACAACATTTCCAAGTAGAAGGGAATCAGAGTCATCGGGTGGCGAAGAAAACTGTCAAACAGAACCAAGTTTGTCTTTAGCAGTGAACCATGGTCATCCCACATTCCCAAGGACCATAATTGTCCCCAGAAAGAACAGGAGAAAAGAAAATCATATTCAGACTATCAGATAAATTACTCGCATAAGAATCGCTAATGTGGTGAAGATCATGAGTAACACCAGACTCTGTGTGAGGAGAGTCATGGTGGATAATCTCTTCGGCAAATTTGAACGTTAGTTATAATGATAAAACTGTGCAAGAAAATAGTGGCAAAAAATAATTAATGCAAAATAAATTGAAAAGAAGGGGAGAAAGAAATAACAAACAATAAAAAAATAAAATATAAAATAAAAAAAACAATGTAAAACAGGATGGTTAATTAGTAGGGCCAACCAGGCAGAGTTAGTAGGGTGGCCTTGTAGGTCGGTTCGGGCCAGGTTGACAATACCGCATGGTAGGGGTGATCAAGTATTGAATTCAATTTTCGAGCAGTAAAGATGTCCTGAAGAGGAAAAGCAACCGAACAAAGAGGTATATCCGTTGAGTAAGGTAGCGAGTGTGGTCTGATATATAGTTACAAGAGATCGTATTAGAGTATGGAAGGCGGTGGAAAAGGTGAGTGATGGTTTTAGTGACGAATAGACCGACGATGGCCCGTCCAGTTTGTAAAGTCGACGGTCAAACCAGGAAAGTCTGGTAGAGAAAAAAAATAAAGGAGAAAAGAAAGAAAAAGGGAAAAAAACGAGAAAAAGAACAATAAATACTTTAAAAAAAAAGAGTAATAAGTGAATTTATCGGAGATAATTAATGAGACGATAATAAAAGAAGATGAAGAAAGATGTTATTAATCCTTCGTCATCATCTTCTACATCCTCCATCTTTCACCATCATCATCATCATCATCATCATTTCATCTACCTTCATCTCTATCATCAGCTCATCATTCTTTAATCATCACCACCATCATCCTGCCTTCATCATCATCATCATCATTGAGGAGCAACTTTGAGCATCATATAAAAACATTTTCTTTGGTGGTTTCCTTTCTTGCGTTTCTTGTGCTCTTGATTTTGTAATATGACTATTTATGATTTGATGGTCATGTGTAGCTAATCTTCTCTAACCTAGGGTTTTGGTGATATTTTAATTATGCGTCTCAAGTAGTCCGCATGTATTGATTTTAACAACTCTAACATTATCTACGAATCGATCGGTCTTACCAAGTTTATTACTTGACACGCTATCAGAATAAAATGTTGGACTCTTATTTCAAGTAGTTCGAACCTTAAGTTTTCTCTCTCTCATTGATTCTCTTTTATTTCAAATTATTTATCTTTTCAATTGCTTCTTTAATACTTTTTATTTTATTTTTCTGTTTCATAACCAACCAACTTCAACTTTCAACAAAAAAAACAACTTCAAAGGTTGTGCTAGTTCTAGTTTAGAATAGACTGATTAGTTTCTGTGAATCGACTTCGGTCTTACCAAGTTTATTACTTGACACACTTCCGCGTGGGCTTGCACTGTTTTGGATCCATCAGTCGCATACCGACCTGGATCCAAGCCAAGATTGGTGCCCGACACGGTATTATCTCAATATATAATAGGAATGTGACTTAATTTATTAATGGGTTATTTCTTAAATAGCCCCAATTTTCTGACTACTTTATCAAAAATACCTAGATGACCCCCTTTTTCAGTTACCATTATAACTTCGTTAACTAGTCATCATCTCTCTCTCTCTGCCACCTCATCACCTCTCTCTGTCACCTCATCTTCTCGCCACTTCATCGTCTTCACCGGCGAAGGTTGATGGGCCTAGAAAGTTTCCTAAATAGGTCACCACCCGCAAGTATACGGGCGTCAAGTAATAGTTCCGGTAAGACCGGTTCGTTCCTCAGAGACTAAGTCAATCTATTCTGACTCCTATAACTAATTTGGATTTACTCCGGTGTAAGATGTTGTGGTGGGAAAAATAATAAATAATTCAAAATAACGGGAAAATAAAGTGTAAAGAGAAGTTTTATGTGGAGTAAGTCTAGGGTTTCAGAATCCTCCTAAATATGCGTAAACTATTGCCTAATTAGTGACAACTCGATCTTCTATAACTCAAGGAGAGACAAATCTATCATCCTCGGAAAATACAACTTTCTTAGAACAAAATATAATGCTTTGATTTCAACAATAAATATTCAAGTGATAATCTAACTATTAACTATCAAATCCTAAGCATGAGACATTAAAGACACTTAGTCTAAACATGAATCATCAAAATATAAGTATAGTTAATGAAAGAAATATCATGAATTTAAATGGGAGAAATCAATTTTTCATTTAAAAGTACTTCGAAGATTTTAGGTATGAGTATAAAAAGTCAGACATTTACGCAATACTAAGGTTTCATCCTAACCCTAGATTGATAGGTTAGTTACTCATGGTGAGAGATCATAATCATGGTAGAATAAAAAAAATTAATAAAATAAGAGAGGGAGAAAGAATCGGCAAAGAAACAACCTTTTTTTCTCGCAATTTTCCCTCTGCGCTGCCAAACAGACCCTTAGGGAAGTGTATTTTCCTTCTAGTTTTGCTGAATTCTGCCAAACGCGCCCTCAGGGAAAACGATTTTCTCGTCTTCCCGGAATATACTTCTCTGTGGGAAAATTATTTTCCTCAACTGGTTTTTCCTCTCTCTACTGTTTTCTCCTTCTTTCTCACTCTAACCTTTCTCTTTATCTCTCTACAACAATACTTTAACTCTCTCTTTCTCTCTCTAACAGAAACAGAAAAGAAATAAGAAGAAAGAAAAGATTTAAAAGCTTGTTTTATTAATTCAAAATCTCTCTCTCTATACAGTAGCCTCTCTCTCTCTTAACTTTTTCTATCTAATCTTCTCTCTCTCTCACAAAGAAAAGGAGAAAAAGAAACAAAGATAGAAACTCTAACTCTCCAAACTCTCTTTCTCTGTCTTGCTCTCGGCCAAAACTATATTTTTCTTCTAAAACCCGAGAGATGCCTTGAGAGATGACACTTTCTCTTTCTTATAGCCGAGAACTTCTTCCCCCCTCTACCGACGGGCAACCTTCAAACAAAAAAATAAATTTTTTTCCTCTCTCTCTCTTTAAAAAAACATATATTTTTTTCTTCTCTCTCTCTCTCTCTCTCTCTCTCTCTCTAAACAGATCTAGAGAGAGAGATGAGACCGTTGAAGGTCTGCGAACAAACCCTTTGAAGGTTTGTTCGCAGACCTTCAATGGTCTCTTCTCTCTCTAGATCTGTTTAGAGATAGAGGAGAGAACAAAATTTTTAATTTTTTCAGAGAAAGAGAGAATTTTTTTTTTTTGAAGGTTGCCAGCCGAAATTGACCGGCCGGTGACCTTCGTCGGTGAAGACGATCAGGTGGAGAGAAGATGAGGTGGCAGAGAAAGGCGGTGAGGTGGCAGAGAAAGACGATGACTAGTTAAAGTAGTTATAACGGTAATTGGAAAAAGAAGCCATCTGGATATTTTGATAAAGTATGAGGCTAGGCAGGAAACCGGTCACAAAGTTGGGAGCTATGTGGGAAATAACTCTTTATTAATAGCCTTTCAATTATCAAGTGAACTTTAAGTTTACGAAATTGAAACCAATCACATGGATGTATCTATTCATATCATGTTGTGTTTTGTTTTGTTTTTTATGAATATAAGTAATGTGATTGGTAATTTTTTATTTATCTAGGTCTTGCCAATATTATTATGCAAATGATAATTTGGTTCTCATCACTCTTCAGTTACATTTTAGTAGTTTAGATAGTAGTAATCTTTAATTTAATGAACAAAACAATTCTAGTGAGTGAGGGGAAATGATAGAGTGCCCAGCAATTTTGCCCATTAAAATGCCCAAATTTCCTCATTTGGAAATAAAAGCGGTTCCTACCGTAGTCAAACTTTGAAAAAACCTTGTCTTTTAGTGATTCCACATCAGCTGGGCATTTTAATGGGCTAAAAACTGGGCACTCTAGCATCTCCCGTCTAGTGAGTCAATTGTTAAATTTTTTGTTTTATTGTTGAAGATTCAATTTTTATTTTGGGATTCAAACTTTAAATTTACCAAAATGAGGACTTTATGAAAAATTGGCCAGCCAACCAAAAGTCTAAATGATTGCAGTTATTTTATCTCTTTTGAAAGGCGACTTAAACCAAATAGTATCTATCAAGCAAATTGACATTTGTTTTTTCTTTTTTGTTGAGATAACAAATTGACATTTGTTAGGTAAACAGTTATGAAAGTTTTAATGTATATCACAAATTTGTGTGGTTATAATATATGGTGGAATCTTATTTCAAAAAAAAAAAAAAAAAACATGTCGAACCAGATTAATTAAAACTTATTTGTCCGCTATCTCTGATAATTTTTCTACTCAAATTGTTCTTCCATGATCGCTAATAGGCTCGGGTGGAATCAGTGGCGAAGCCAGAAACTTTTATGAGTGGGGGCACCTCTTTGTTATAGGTAATGAAAGAATTCCACAGTACACGATCAAGCTAGAATCGAAAAGCAAATTTTTAACAAAATTTTATTTACAGTTTAGATATTTCGTGGTAATTTTGATGTATAACAATCAATTTCTAATTTTCTCAATATAGATCAAGGATCTTTCCTCCAACTGGATTCCCAAAATATACTGAAATAAAAAACAAAGGAGGGGATGAAGAGATAATGGTGAAGATTAAGAAGAACGATGCTAGATGATGAAGAGGAAGTGATCGTAATTAAAGAAAAGATGAAGATTAAGTTTTCTTTCTAATAACATGTTTACAAGAGAAAAGTCTAAAAAAGACAATTTTGAATTCAAAATACAAGTCACCCAAAAATCAGACAAAATCAAAATTAAGGGGGACGTTTAGAAAACTCATCATCTCTACGAGGTCATTTTATTTAGTTGGTCACTTTGAGGAGATCAAAATTGAGTTATTCAATTAATAAGAACCAATTTTAAGCCAAGCATGACCTTTATAATGTATTTTTAATAAGTAGTCATCTTAAACCAAACAATAATTTTAATAGTAGATATTTTAGAAAAAAAAAGTGTAAGTAGTAGAAATTTTCTTGAAAAAAAGAATGTTGGGTGTGGGACTCGTTCCCTTGACCTCAAGGTTGAAACATAATCACTTCACCAACTAAGCTAGGGAAGAACTGTGTTTGAAAAACGGAAATATGTATATATATAGATATATGTATCTAATATAGCGGCAAATAACATTAACGAGCCACGTTAGGGTCGTGGGGGCCTGTGCCCCCACGGGCCCCTATGTGGGCTCGCCCCTGGGTGGAATTCACTTATTTTCTATAGATTTTTAGCTTTGACTAACTAAAAACTTATTATAAATGAGAGGTTTAGATGAAGAATTTGAAATACAGAATTAAATTACCAAGGAGGCAAGAAATTTCTTAAAGAAACTATTCTTTAGTACTCCACTAGCAAACTAACAACCACCTTATTAAAGGTGTCTGGATGGAGGAGAAGGAAATTATGTCTGATCATCCATTCTGTTATAAACTTGAGTTGGAAATTTTGATAGACGCGTTCCTGTTAATTGCCAAAGGTGAAGTCAAGAATTTTCTTTAATGGGGCACTATAACTAACAAAGAATTTTCCTTTCGAAAATACATTGTAAACAGAATATTTGGATTATGGTACTAGTTAGGGAAATATTTTGAGGTATTTAAATTTTGGCCGAATGGTTGATTAGTTTTAGAGTTACTTTAGGAGGGAGGATGATTATAAAACACAATTTAAGGGGTAATAGGAAAGAGCCCCGATTCAATGAGCTCAAGCTCATATGAGGAGTTATGAGCTTGAGCTCTTGACGGTTGATCTTCTTTGATCAAACCACGGTTAAAAATATACAGCTGTACTCCTTATTTTTAGGTATAAACAATTAATAATAAGTCCCACTTTACTTGTTTAATTACAAGATTACCACCGTCTTTCCCATTCATCTTCTACCGTATTCTCTCTCCTTCTCAATCTCCACCACTGAACAACACAATCTCCACTACTGAAAAACTTATGAATGTTATTATCCGCGTCGCTGTGGTTCGTTTCTAGACAATTAAACGTTGGCGATCAAGATCGTGATGGTCTTAAGGTTAACATATACTTTAACTAGAGATGTTTAAAAATCATTTTTATGGAGTTCATACATAGAACCACTTAATGAGTACTAAGTTACAAATCCTTGCTGCACTTCACTACCGTCTTTCTGAAGCAAGAAAAAAAATAAAAAGGCAATCTTTCTGAAAATGCCTCTGCTTCACCAATACCCATGACATACCTGGATATATGTTTAAAATTATTGAAACAGTATTATAAGATGAAAGACGTGTATCAACCACAGAATCAAATAGAACTGGTGAAAACAAATAGAGATATTACTACCGTCTTTCCGAAGCATGAAAAAATAAAAAGGCAATGGAAGAGGCTTTCCGGGATGTCAATTGGCATGTACTAATATAATTTAGAAATTAACATTTTTTCCCTTAAGTTATTGAGATCAGAAACCTATGACATAGTTTATGTTAGAAGATCCTGGACTTTGCATTTATCACTTTGCATAAGCTTCCAGCTCCATAAACGAGGACTAGGTGAGGAAGAGCCACGAAAAGTTCATGGGTAAATTTGGAGAGACATCTCGCTCTAGAGATAACTCGGGTGTTTGGAGAGTAAAAATAAGTAGAGATTGAGGAGAGAGAGAATATGATAGAGAGATGAATCCCCAATGTGGAAGACGGTGGCAATTCTGTAATTAAATAGGTAAAGTGTGACTTGTAATTGATTGTTTGTTCCTCAAAATAAGGTGTACCGCTGTACTTTTTTAACCTCCCTTGATCTGTGAAGATCAACGGTCAATGAGCTCAAGCTCATAACTCCCCATATGAGCTTGAGCTCATTGAATCAAAGCTCGAATAGGAAATTAGGCCCAAACCTGAATAATATTGTAAAAGAATAACCATTTTGTATAAGTACAATTTTACTCCATAAATGAAATTTCCCGCCCAAATAAATATGAAAAATATTTTTGAAAATTTCTTAACAAATCTTAGTTCGCTCTCAACAATTTTATAAATTTCTGAATAAATTCGTTTTTGCTCAAAAATTGTTTTGCAAAACTGTTCTCCATTTTTCTTTTTCATTTCACAAAACACATTGACTGATACTAACCTTTTGATTAAAATGCGAAAAATGAGACTGTTTATCATTATACACGCAATTCTTAATTTCAAACTTTTTTTTTTTTGAATTGTTAAGCGTGTGCCTCGAACTCTTGACCTCTAGGGTGGAAGATTATACCTCTTACCACTCCAACCAAGGGTTGTTGGCTCTTAATTTCAAACTTACTTAACATGTAATTAACATGTAAACATTTTTCTTTTAATTCCCTATTTACTGCAAAGATAAAGAAACTTTTTACGACAGAAATAACATAAAGTTTTTGTAATGATTTCTATAATTGTATTTTTCTACAAAAACACTATTAATTTAGATAATTATCTTGTAAAAGAATTAAAATATTAAATATGTAATTGAGAAGGTTTATTGTAAACATTGTGAAAGAATTACTTCTAATCTTCAAGCTTATAATGGAAAGAAAAGTAAACTTTTGAAAAAGATTGGGTAAATTTTCTAACAAATTGTAAGCTTTTGAACAAATTATGTAAACTTTCTACGAAACTCATAGGTATAACTATTCAAAATCAATTATAAACTATGAAACTTTTAAACAAAAGCTAGTTTTCATTCCTAAATATTTAAATAAAAATGTTTTTTTTGTTGAAGTATTAAAAATGTTAGTATTGAGTATTTTTCGTGGATAAGAACGTGTATTGTTATTGGGTTTCGTTTTGATAGGAATGTGATCTTTGGAAATAGGGGGTGGTGTACGATAAGGGAAAGTCCAATGTGGGTGGACTGGAGCTCCCAAATTCAAATTTGGAGCCTCAGTCCCCATTGGCTCCAATCCCGGAGCCTTGGGGCTGGGAACCTCACCCTCCCGGGCTCCCAACCCCCATTTAAGCTAAGTTATTTGGGGTGGGTTCCCCTTCGGGATCCACCTCATTTAACTTTTTTTGGTTTTTTTAAAAATTTTCTTTAAAAAGAAATTTAATTTTTTAATTTTTTTTCCAATCTTCCTCTTTGTATTTTTGTATCTTTTCATAATTCTCAATCTCTCGGTAGGATAATATCGAATTTAAATTTTATTTTTGAAATTAATTATTGGGTTACTTCCCAAATAGCCCCCAACTTTATGACTAGCTTCCTGCCTAGCCCCGTACTTTATCGAAAATATCTAGATGACCCTTTTTTCAGTTACCGTTACAAGTCTGTTAACTAGTCATCACCTCTCTCTTCTCCATCTCATCATCTCTCTCTGCCACCTCATCCCCTCGTCACCTCATCATCTTCACCGGCGAAGGTTGTCAGCCGACCAATTTTCCGGCCGGCGACCTTCAAAGATAGAAAAAAAACTTTTTTTCTGTCTCCTCTTCTTCCTCCCTCTCTCTCTCTGTCACTCTCCAATCTCTTTCTCTCTCACTCATCTCTGGTTGAGAAGATGTAGTTATAACAAGCAAGGTCGATTAGGATTTCTTTCTCTCTCATTAATTTTATGATTCCCCAAGCTTCGTTGAATTTCCGTTTCCGGGTAAGTGAATTGAGAAGTGGGTGAAATGTGAAGGAATTAACACCATATCCATTATCGATCATTTTAGTGACTATGCGTTGAGATCGATTGGTTTTACAGAGACGTGAGATTAGATAGCCAGATTCGTTTTTACGGGCGAACCCTTTGTCAGATGAGCTAGGGTTTTAGTGACTTGATCGAGGAGTGTTGAATTGGGATTTTCTTCTTCTTCGTTGACGAAATTGAAGGTTTTGATTGTGTTAAAGCATCCGTCTTTGTAGCGCTTGTTGAGAAGTAAGTGAAGGGTTTTGATCTCTCTGGTTCCCCATTTCGATTTTCTCTCTCTACGTACCTGCTCAAAACTCTCTGAAATCAATGGTATTTGTGATTCTAATTACAAGGGTAATAATCAAATCTGGGGTTATGAAATCAATGCTAACTGAAGAAGATCCAACAACTATATTTGTGATTCATAGACATTAGATTCAAGAAGGAAAATTGGTGATGGAGGATTTGGGTCCGTTTATTTAGGGCAACTTTATGATGGTAGAATTGTTGCTGCGAAAAAACTTCATAGAAATCCTTCATCTTCAACTAAAGCATATTTTGTAATGAAAATTTGATACTTTCATCAATTGATCACCCAAATCTGGTTAAACTTCATGCTTATTATAGTGATCCAAGAGGGCTTTTATTGGTTTATGATTATGTTTCAAATGGAACTCTAGGTGATCATCTTCATGGTTGCAAAAGCTTACTAAAAAAAATGATCTCTAAATAGGCAGGTAATATATTTTTGATTGATTGGTTACTACTACTACTTGATTATGTCAAAAATTGCATTTGTTTAGTGAAATGATTTAGAGTTAATTCCTATATGGCCCCCTACTTTGTGACCAGATTCCTTTATGGCCCCCTTTTTTTTCGTAAATTCAAATATGGCCCCCTATTTTCAAGTAAATGTCATTACTACCCTTCTTATTTCTAAATTTAAAACATTTAAAAAAAGTTATTTCCACCTCACCCCTCTCTCTCCACCTCATCTCTCTCTACAACTCACCCCTCTCTTTCTTTCCAACTCACCTCGCTTTCTTCCCAACTCACCTCTCTCTCTCTCTCCAACTCACCTTCATCTTCTCCGATTGAAGTCGTCGGCCGGAGATTTTTCCGGCCAGCGACTAACCTTCTTCGCCGGATTTTTAGAGAGAGAGAGATGAGAGAAATTTTTTTTTTTTTTTTGGGAAGTCGCCGGCCGGAGATTAAATCTCCGGCCGGCGACTTCAATCGGAGAAGATGAAGGTGAGTTGGAGAGAGAGAGAGAGGGGTGAGTTGGAGAGAGAGAAAGAGGTGAGTTGGAGAGAGAGGTGATGTGGAGAGAGAGAGTTGACATGGAGAGAGATGTGTGGTGGAGAGGAAATGAGGTGGAATTATAATTTTATTTTTATTTTTAATTTTGAAAAAGATTTAAAGGAAGGGTAGTTAGGACAATTACATCAAAAAAGGGGGTCATATTTGAATTTACGAAAAAAAAAGGGGCCATAAAGGAAGCTGGTCACAAAGTAGGGGGCCATATAGGAATTAACTCAATGATTTAATAGTTAAAACCAGACCTTCGTCTGGTTTCCCAGATCCTTCGCCGACTAGTATAGAGAGAGAGTGTGAGAAGAGAGAAAACAGGAGAAAGAAGTTTTTTTTGGTTTCTTTTTCAATTTTTATGTTTGAAGGTTGCCGGCCGAAAAATTGATCGGCCGACGACCTTCGTCGGTGAAGACGATGAGGTGGCAAGAGAATGAGGTGGCAGAGAGAGGTGATGAGATGGAGGAGAGAGAGGTGATGACTAGTTAACGGATATATAAAGGTAACTGAAAAAGGGGGTCAACTGGGTACTTTTTATAAAGCAGGGGCTAGGAAGGAAGATGGTCATAAAGTTGGAGGCTATTTAGGAAAACAACCTTAATAATTTATAGTTGAAATTTGAAATCAAAAGCACACACATCACACACATACTTAATTTGGATTTGGGAGGGCCTATTAGGAGTCCGACGTTGGAGTTGAAAAAAAGTCAGAGGACTCACAAAATTCAGGGGCTCCCGAAATCGGGAGCCCGAGCTCCTAAATTGGAGTTGCCCTTACGACTCCAACTTGAAATTGTTTCCCTTCCAAACTTTTTAAATCTACCAAAATTGGGGATGATGGAGTCATAAACCAAAACAAAAGATACGTAGTCAATTATATTAATGGCCTCGAAAGTTTTTTTTGTTCCTCGTATTAAATGAGAAGATGTAGAACCAATAAGTATAGACAGTGTCATGAAACCCTTTTGTGTTGCAAGCACATAATCAGGGCCGGCCCTGGGCCCAAAGCTGGCAAAGCCTTGCATTGGGCCCCCACATTTTAAGGGCCCCCAAATTTCAAAATTATTCAATAGTAATCTGTTTTTGTTATAAATTTTAAAAGCCTCCAACTTAATAAGTTAAAGATTGAGCCACATTCTTATTTCCCACTAAATTATTTTGTGTTTATGTGGGCCCACCAACTCAATAAACTAACCTAAAAATGCTTCCCCGCTTACTTTTTCTCCCTCCCAATATCCTTCACTCTACTTTAGAAAATAGAAACCCTCCATTCCCTATTCGGATATTCCCAAACGTGAAAGCCAAATGCCCAAATCCCTTCCCAGCTGAACCGACTTTTCCAAGTTGTCCATTGAAGGCTACCATTGTTTTTCCCACTCCACTAACACAACACTAATCATCACTAAGAGGTAACTTTTGTTCTGTTTTTCTAATACTATTGTACTAATCTTAGTAATCACTATTATATAATAAGGATTGTTAAACTATACGGTATCAAGCTCCACAAATACGAGAAGCTTTACATAAATTAATGGAAACAAGTGATGATGCAAAAACAGTTCATGATGCTGAAACTATAATAAATCAAGATTTTGGAAATTTTGAGTTCTTGCTTAGCATGGTTATTTGGTATAATATTTTGTTTGTGGTAAATTCTGTTAGCAAAGCACTTCAAACCGAAGATATAGATATTAATGTTGCATTAGAAAAATTGGAAGGACTCATTCATTATCTTGAAAGTTATAGAGAAGTGGGGTTTGAAGAAGGCATGATTGAAGCTAAAGAGATTGCAATTGCAATGGGGGTCGAAGCTATATTTCGAGAAAAGCGTATCATTCGTAGAGAAAAACAGTTCGACGAGAATGTAAATGAAGATACATCACTATCAGCTGAAGAATCATTCAGAATAAATTACTTCATATACATATTGGATCATGCCATTTCTTCATTTAAAAGTCGATTTGAACAATTTCAAGAGTACAAAAGAATATTTGATTTTTTGTTTGATTTGAGTAAGTTAAACTCTATAGATGATGGTAGTCTAAGAGATTCATGTGCTTCTCTTGAAACTTTTCTAAAGTTTAACGAGTCATATGATATAGACGGGCTTGACTTGTTCTCAGAGTTGAAAGTGTTGAAACATATTGTACCAAGAGAGGTATGAAAACCAATTGAAGTGTTAAATTTTTTTAAATAAATGGAAGGCTTCTATCCTAATGTGTGGATTGCATACATAATTTTGTTAACTATACCCGTCACCGTTGCATCTGCTAAAAGAAGTTTCTTAAAGTTGAAGTTGATCAAGTCTTATATGCGATCTACTATGTCACAAGAAAGGTTAAATGGGTTAGCTATCTTGTCGATTGAAAAAGAAATGACTGAAAATCTTGACTACTCGACAATTATTAGTGATTTTGCATCTAAAAATGTACGAAGAACAAAATTTCAATGAATGTAATCATCGTTATCCTTTTGGAGTATAAATACAATGGAAAATTTTATGTACTTGTGTATTTAGTTTATAATTATGTTTTGCGTATAGTATAGGGGCCTCATTTCCGTATCTCGCTTCTAGCCCCCAAAAAGTCAGGACCGACCCTGCACATAATTTGAATTTGGGATCCTGACAATGGAGTTGAAAAAATTCAAGGACTCCCAAAATCGGGAGTGGGATCTCTTACATTGGACTTGTTGCTCTGACCACCTAAGTTAACTATTAATGAAAGGGGATTAAAACCCAACAACATATTAAAGAGCCTAAAACCCAACAAACTTATTATTATTAAAGAGCCTAAAACCTAACAAACTTATTATTTATATCTTTAATAATTCAAATTCAATAATCTTAGGTACCATCTCCTCTGAAAATCGAATCTACGACCTTCAAAATTTTGGAGTTTATGTCAACATTATCAACCACTTGGACAACCAAGTGTGAACTTTTTTTTTGTTGAAAGAAAGTGTTAACTTGAAGGGTCGGTGGGTATATAGACCAAAATAATGTTCAAAAAAGGTTTATGATCCAATCTTCTTAAAATATGGATATTTAGTCCTTTTATATTATGGACATAAAAACCCTCACTTTCTAAACACATTACCATCAATGTCCCACACTCAAATTTGACGTGGAGATTTATTAGCAAAAATTGTGGAGATTTATTAGCAAAAAATATGGAGATTTATTAGAAAAAAAATGGATAGAAACAAATCATAATTTCTCTCTCCTCTAAACAGATTTGGAAAACAAATTTTCTCTTTCCTATTATCCGAATCAATCAGAAACAAAAATCCTAACCAAAACGAAACGTCATCACCACGGATATTTCCAAATCAATATTCTCTCTCTTCTTTACAGATTTAGAAACCAAATCAATTTTCTCTTTCCTATTATCCGAATCACTCAGAAACAAAAATCCTAACCAAAACTACTGTAAAGTATGTATAATTTATTCACAAGTTTTTTTTGCATGGTTATTTTTCATCATAAAGAAGTTTGTTTCAACGTTATGGTGAGATTTTGGGTTGATTTTTATGGTTTTTTCTGTTGTGACATAGTTTCTGATGTTCAAAGCTTCGTCATAAATCAATTTTTAGAGATCTGTTTGATAAATTATGTCAATTTCAATCTGGTATAACTTAAACTAGTGTAAAGTATGTATAATTTATTCACATGTATCCGTGATTTACCACAGGATTCGGTAATTTTTGATAAATAACCAATGATAACAGCAAAAATTTAAAATTTTTTAATTGATCAAACCTTGTAATTTCTGATAGTGGTCATTTATATGAAGGAATTTATATTGTATACTGATATACAATAAGTATGTTTTACAATGGTATTTAATGATGTACAGCAAATTCTGATATACTAATGATAAAGTATAATTTTAAACGTTATATACCTAAACTGTAAATACGATATTATGTATAATTTACAATAAATTATGCAAACTTTATGAAAAATAATGAGACATTTATCACAAATAATGAAATCATGTTTCCTTTCCATGTCTTTCAATATGAACATAGAATCGCATTTCAATGGTGACCATCCATGCACTACCATTTGCAATCTTCAACATGACACACAACAGTAGCACGCTTAGATTCATTCTTTATGAATTTGAAATCATGCCCGGTGTTGATGCTATATTGCCTAAGAGCATATCGAAAAGCTTTTGCACTCCCAGGAAATAACTGTCCTAGTTCTGTAAATATCTTATCCCAACCATCTGATTTCAGCTTGATTTCCTTATTTTGATTTGATGATTCTGCTTGGAACTCCATCTGTGATAACAAAGTGAGATAGATTAATTCAAATAAATTATATATACAAGTATATTATTTGCAGTAAATTATATGAACATTTGAATAAATTACATGTACTTTACAGAAAAGTACACAGAATTTACATATGTAAATCAAAGATGTTCTAATAATGAAACGAGAACTGTTTTGATATTAAATCATACATAACGTTCCATAAATTACGTTTGATTTACACAAAATAATATAATGTTGATGTTATTCGTGAAAAATTTGCAGAACCAAAACATATATCATGTTTTCAATTTGATAAACATCGCAGGAAAAAGTTTATATAATTTACGTTACATTAAGGTAATTTATTCAAAAGTATATATAATGTTAATTCAGTTATGAGTAACCGTGCGAAAGAATCACGTTTCATCAATCTGTACGGATAAAAATCAGATCTGGAGAAAATTTGAATATCATACTTTGCATAAACTCCAAATCTATTGATAACTGATATGACGATTGATTGCTGATGCAGGGAGATTTTCATGAGATACTCTAAGTATCTTGGATATCTTAAAATCTAGTTATTTTAGTAGTATAATATTTTTATTCGTAGAGAATTATTATTTTTAACAGTTTTATATTTTTAGGAAACCTTTTCGATTTTAGATTCTAGTATTTTATTTATTTAGAAGTTAGAATTTGATTAGGTTTAGGAAAGTGGTATTTTATTTATTAGAAATTGTTATTTGAGTTTGATTAGGTTAAGGAAACCCTAAGTCTATATAAGGGGGGATCTAGGAGTTGTTTGGGGGCATTCAATTAATTCATTCAATCAATAAAATTCAGTATTTTAGTATTCTTGTTATCAATTTCGGTTCAATAGTCTTTAGACGGAGTTCTAAGGCTTTTTATTAGTTCTAAGGCTTATTAGTTTTGGGCTGAAAAGTGAGTTTGAGTCAAATTACAAATATAGGCAGAAAATATTTTACGGCCTAGTAAAATCGTCAGTCAAATCTGAAAGTTTGGTAATTCCTATGCATAGTTCACGAGAAGGATATATCAAGGGACTGTCAATCAAGATAACATTCAAATACTGATGCAGGGAGATTTTCATGAGATATTCCAAGTATCTTGGATATCTTAAAATCTAGTTATTTTAGTAGCATAATATTTTTGTTAGTAGAGAATTATTATTTTTAGCAGTTTTATATTTTTAGGAAACTTTTTAGGTTTTAGATTCTAGTATTTTATTTATTTAGAAGTTGTTATTAGAATTTGATTAGGTTTAGGAAAGTAGTATTTTATTTATTAGAAATTGTTATTTTAGTTTGATTAGGTTAAGGAAACCCTAAGTCTATATAAAGGGGAATCTAGGAGTTGTTTTATTCATTCAAGTTTATTAATAAAATTCAGTATTTAGTAGTAAATCTTATTAGTTTTGGTTTTATAGTCTTTAGACGGAGTTTGACGCAGCGGAAAAAACTGATAAAAGCCTTAGAACTCCGTCTAAAGACTATAGAACCAAAACTAATAAGATTTACTACTAAATACTGAATTTTATTAATAAACTTGAATGAATAAAACAACTCCTAGATTCCCCTTTATATAGACTTAGGGTTTCCTTAACCTAATCAAACTAAAATAACAATTTCTAATAAATAAAATACTACTTTCCTAAACCTAATCAAATTCTAATAACAACTTCTAAATAAATAAAATACTAGAATCTAAAACCTAAAAAGTTTCCTAAAAATGTAAAACTGCTAAAAATAATAATTCTCTACTAACAAAAATATTATGCTACTAAAATAACTAGATTTTAAGATATCCAAGATACTTGGAATATCTCATGAAAATCTCCCTGCATCAGTCTCCTCCACTTCAAAGAAACTCGCCTCGAGTTTACTGATTGATTGGAAGGTTGTCTTGAATGGTACACCCATGAGAAAACTTTGTCGTGAATTGTGCATGGGAATCACCAAGCTATCAGATTGAACGGGAGACTTTATTAAGTCACATAAAATTTGCGAACTATAATTGTGATGTGATTCAAACTCCCTTTTCACTCCAAAAATAAACTTGTATAGATCATGAGTATAGTGATTGAAAATTACGAACTTCGATGAAGACTTTCTAATAAAACAACTTATCAATCCACGTGAAACAATTTTAGATTCGCCAAATTCTGAGAACGGATCTTCGTATGAAGGAACTTCAATTAGACTAATGTTTGACTTCCGAAGTTTTTCACCTTCCTTTGTTTCAGCTTCTTGAACAACGTCCTTTGTCTCAAATTTCTGAACAACGTCCGTTGTCTCAATTTCCTGAAGAATTTCCTTTGACTCAATTGGTTGAACCACTTCCTTTAACTCAATTTCCTGAATAATTTCTTCAGAAACAAATTCCTTACCGTGTAAATTGATATCAGGAGATATATTTGTGAACACAATAATGTTAGATTTTGATTTGTGAGTAATATTACTTGAATTTTCTATGCTCACAATTTGTGGTGGTTCAACATTCTCTAAGGGAGTCGTTTTTACCTTTTTAATAGTTAAGTGAGGTTGTTCTTCCCTCCGAAATCCAAACTTCCTATATTCCCGTTCCTCAGCTTCAATTTTTAGGGCTAAGTTGTACGCCTCCTGAATAGTCCATACTGTAACTATCCCCACTTTTTCTCGCAAACTAAATTTTAATCCGCTTAAAAATCGATTTGCTACAACATCTTCATATTCTATAATGTTCTCCATATTGTTTCTTTGAGCCAGTTTTGAAAACTCCTCATAGTACTCACCCACCGAACGCAATCCTTGTCTACAGTTCTGGTAAGTCATAAACAAGTGTTGTTGATAATCTGATGGTAAGAACCTCTGCCTCAGGTTTTCTTTCATAGACGGCCAATTCTGGATTGGAGCCCTTCCTTGCCCCACTCTTTGACGTTGTAACTGATCCCACCAAACAGCAGCACTTCCTTTCAGTCTACAAGCAATAATGTTTACCATCTGTTCACCAGGAACAGTATATGACATATTCACTTGCCGCTCAACCTCATGTAGCCAATCAAGGAACTCTTCGACCGACAAATAACCATTGAAGAGTGGTATTTCTTCCTTGATTTTGTATTCATCATAATATCTACGCGGATATAATTGGTTAGGATAATAGTTACCTCTATTTTCTTGGTTGCCAACATATTGTTGAAGTGGTTGTTCTCTGCATTCGTTTCCATTAACAGCTTGGTTGTGGGCGAATCCCTCAACACGTTCTCTGTTAATAGGTTGCCTAGGGTTTGTATTGACATTCAGGTTGTTAATCATCTCCATAACTTGGGTAAGTTGATGACTCAAACCGTCAATTTTTACCCACAAAGCATCGTTACCTCGTTCACCGTCGAGGTTTGCGTTTCTAGCTTCGTCTTCTGCCATTAAGCCAGGAGAAACCTCGCTCTTGATGCCAACTGACACAGCGGAAAATTCCGGAAAGAATTAGATCTTCGTCTAAAACTTCTAAAACCTAGAAAAAGAGTCTTAGAACTCCGTCTAAAGACTATAGAACCAAAACTAATAAGATTTACTACTAAATACTGAATTTTATTAATAAACTTGAATGAATAAAACAACTCCTAGATTCCCCTTTATATAGACTTAGGGTTTCCTTAACCTAATCAAACTAAAATAACAATTTCTAATAAATAAAATACTACTTTCCTAAACCTAATCAAATTCTAATAACAACTTCTAAATAAATAAAATACTAGAATCTAAAACCTAAAAAGTTTCCTAAAAATATAAAACTGCTAAAAATAATAATTCTCTACTAACAAAAATATTATGCTACTAAAATAACTAGATTTTAAGATATCCAAGATACTTGGAATATCTCATGAAAATCTCCCTGCATCAGTATTTGAATATTTTTATGAGATACTCTAAGTATCTTGGATATCTTAAAATCTAGTTATTTTAGTAGTATAATATTTTTATTCGTAGAGAATTATTATTTTTAACAGTTTTATATTTTTAGGAAACCTTTTCGATTTTAGATTCTAGTATTTTATTTATTTAGAAGTTAGAATTTGATTAGGTTTAGGAAAGTGGTATTTTATTTATTAGAAATTGTTATTTGAGTTTGATTAGGTTAAGGAAACCCTAAGTCTATATAAGGGGGGATCTAGGAGTTGTTTGGGGGCATTCAATTAATTCATTCAATCAATAAAATTCAGTATTTTAGTATTCTTGTTATCAATTTCGGTTCAATAGTCTTTAGACGGAGTTCTAAGGCTTTTTATCAGTTTTCCGCTGCGTCAGTACTGATGCAGGGAGATTTTCATGAGATACTCTAAGTATCTTGGATATCTTAAAATCTAGTTATTTTAGTAGTATAATATTTTTATTCGTAGAGAATTATTATTTTTAACAGTTTTATATTTTTAGGAAACCTTTTCGATTTTAGATTCTAGTATTTTATTTATTTAGAAGTTAGAATTTGATTAGGTTTAGGAAAGTGGTATTTTATTTATTAGAAATTGTTATTTGAGTTTGATTAGGTTAAGGAAACCCTAAGTCTATATAAGGGGGGATCTAGGAGTTGTTTGGGGGCATTCAATTAATTCATTCAATCAATAAAATTCAGTATTTTAGTATTCTTGTTATCAATTTCGGTTCAATAGTCTTTAGACGGAGTTCTAAGACTCTTTTTCTAGGTTTTAGAAGTTTTAGACGAAGATCTAATTCTTTCCGGAATTTTCCGCTGCGTCAGTTGGCATCAAGAGCGAGGTTTCTCTTGGCTTAATGGCAGAAGACGAAGCTAGAAACACAAACCTCGACGGTGAACGAGGTAACAATGTCATGTGGGCAAAAATTGACGGTTTGAGTCATCAACTAACCCAAGTTATGGAGATGATTAACAACCTGAATGTCAATACAAACCCTAGACAACCTATTAACAGAGAACGTGTTGAGGGATTCGCCCACAACCAAGCTGTTAATGGAAACGAAGGCAGAGAACAACCACTTCAACAATATGTTGGCAACCAAAAAAATAGAGGTAACTATTATCCTAACCAATTATATCCGCGTAGATATTATGATGAATACAAAATCAAGGAAGAAATACCACTCTTCAATGGTTATTTGTCGGTCGAAGAGTTCCTTGATTGGCTACATGAGGTTGAGCGGCAAGTGAATATGTCATATACTGTTCCTGGTGAACAGATGGTAAACATTATTGCTTGTAGACTGAAAGGAAGTGCTGCTGTTTGGTGGGATCAGTTACAACGTCAAAGAATGGGGCAAGGAAGGGCTCCAATCCAGAATTGGCCGTCTATGAAAGAAAACCTGAGGGAGAGGTTCTTACCACCAGATTATCAACAACACTTGTTTATGACTTACCAAAACTGTAGACAAGGATTGCGTTCGGTGGGTGAGTACTATGAGGAATTTTCAAAACTGGCTCAAAGAAACAATATGGAGAACATTATAGAATATGAAGATGTTGTAGCAAATCGATTTTTAAGCGGATTAAAATTTAGTTTGCGAGAAAAAGTGGGGATAGTTACAGTATGGACTATTCAGGAGGCGTACAACTTGGCCCTAAAAATTGAAGCTGAGGAACGGGAATATAGGAAGTTTGGATTTCGGAGGGAAGAACAACCTCAATTAACTATTAAAAAGGTAAAAACGACTCCCTTAGAGAATGTTGAACCACCACGAATTATCACCATAGACGATTCAAACAATATTGTTCATGAAGCAAAATCCGACGTTATTGTGTTCAAGGATAAGTCTCCTAAAATCAATTTAGACAATAAAATAATTAATTCTGAAGAAATTATTCAGAAAATTGAGTTAAAGGAAGTGATTCAACCAATTGAGTCAAATGAAGTTGTTCAGGAAATTGAGACAACGGACGTTGTTCAGGAAATTGAGACAAAGGACGTTGTTCAAGAAGCTGAATCAAAGGAAGGTGAAAAGCTTCGGAAGTTAGACATTAGTCCAATTGAAGTTCCTTCATACGAAGACCCGTTCTCAGAATTTTGCGAATCTCAAGTTGTTTCACATGGATTGACAAGTAATTTTATTCGAAAGTCTTCATCGAAGTTCATAATTTTCAATCATTATACTCATGATCTGTACAAGTTTATTTTTTGGGTGAAAAGAGAGCTTGAGTCAAATTACAAATATAGGCAGAAAATATTTTACGGCCTAGTAAAATCGTCAGTCAAATCTGAAAGTTTGGTAATTCCTATGCATAGTTCACGAGAAGGATATATCAAGGGAGTACCAATCAAGATAACATTCAAGTCAATTAGTAAACTCGAGACGAGTTTCTTTGAAGTGGAGGAGACTGATGCAGGGAGATTTTCATGAGATACTCTAAGTATCTTGGATATCTTAAAATCTAGTTATTTTAGTAGTATAATATTTTTATTCGTAGAGAATTATTATTTTTAACAGTTTTATATTTTTAGGAAACCTTTTCGATTTTAGATTCTAGTATTTTATTTATTTAGAAGTTAGAATTTGATTAGGTTTAGGAAAGTGGTATTTTATTTATTAGAAATTGTTATTTGAGTTTGATTAGGTTAAGGAAACCCTAAGTCTATATAAGGGGGGATCTAGGAGTTGTTTGGGGGCATTCAATTAATTCATTCAATCAATAAAATTCAGTATTTTAGCATTCTTGTTATCAATTTCGGTTCAATAGTCTTTAGACGGAGTTCTAAGGCTTTTTATCAGTTTTCCGCTGCGTCAATTGCAAACAATAAGTAAACTCGATTTGTAAGATTTAGAAATGAAGTATTAATCTCATGAAGATCGTGATCATTAATACAAACTTTAGAGAGAGAAAGACAATAATAACTTTCTGGATCTGAAACAGAATCATCAAATAAGAAAATTGTTTACCTGATTAACAATTAAGATGATGATTTTTAATAGCTCTAATGATAATGAAACATGTTAATGGAAGATTTCAATCGAAACATAATCTGAAAACATAAAAATTTGATTTGAGTTTTACCTGAACTTAAAAACTCAGCTTTCTGTTTTAATGGAGGATAGTTTCAGAAGATGAAGATGTAGAGAGAGAGAGAAAGATAGGACGAGAAGGTTTCGGTTACAAAGTTTTTTGTTTTAATGGAGGATAGTTTCAGAAGATGAAGATGTAGATAGAGAGAAAGATAAGACTGAGAAGGTTTCGGTTACAAATTTAAGGAAGATAATGATTTCTTTCTTCCTTTAGAGTCGGTAATTGGAGAGAGAAACAGGGAGATAAATAAGGGAAACGAATATTGGTTGATTTGAGCTTAAATTAGATCTTATATATATGGAAGTTTAGTTCAGGTATTATAAATTATTTGGTATTCTAGGGATTTGTGTTTTCTCTCTAGATGACACCAAATGGACTAGATATCCATTTGTATTATTTTTTTGGTTTTGAAACCCTTTATAGGATTAGAGAGGACTAAAAGTCCTATTAGGGCCCGTTTTTTGGATTATAAGCCCAAAAATTCTAACTTGAAATCTAATTACTATATGTATCCTCTTCCTTTCAACTACATTGATTCAAGGAGGTTTTTTGGGTGCGCCTTTAGAATGGTGGTGTCTTTAGAATTTCTTTACGAATAGTAAAATAGGTGAAAAATAGTGTGGTATTTGCCGCTTCTAACCTCTTCTTTCCATCAATCAGCCAACCTTCGGTTTCCTCTGAAAAACTCGCTGATTTTTTCGTTTACTTCTTCTTCTTCTCTCCTATCATCAATCTTTAATAGAGAAAATCAAGCAAATATGGCTCAACAAAAACCAGAATCAAGAGGTGTTTGGCAAACGGTGAAGCCGTTTATTAATGGTGGATCATCTGGTATGCTAGCTACTTGTGTTATTCAACCCATCGATATGATCAAGGTCACAATTTTTTTTTCTTTTTCATTATTATTTTTGTTCTATTTTCCTTTCATGTTGATTATCATTTGTGGGTATCCAGTTTTTTTGTTCATTAACATTCTGAGGACTCCCCATTTTGACATTTTACTTAATAATATTATGAGATGTATTTGAATGACTGGATTTGGGTTTAGGTTGAAATTTTGATGATTTATTGTTCTATAATGGTGTGTTCTAGGTTTGAAAACAAATTTTTTGAGTTGGGTCATGTTGTTTTTTAGTTTCTATTGTGAAACCCCAAATCTTATAATTTTTCAGTTTTGTAAGAGTTCCTCTTAGTTTAGTTTGAATGGAGGGCTATTCTTTGTTTTTGTTTCTGAAATATTGGCAAAAAAGTGGTGAAAGTTTGAAAACTAAATTTTGTTTAAAATTTAAAATCACAAACCAACTTTGGCTGGAAATTACTTCAGATTTTTTTTTCTATCTTTTGAAATATTTGGTACACAATTGTTAGATGTAGAAAACAAGTGTTCTTCGGTGATACAACCTCTCCCAGGGTAGATAAAATCGTGAACAAAATCTAATTATTCTTTGATCTATCTTCTTAATTCTTGTAGGTTCGAATACAACTTGGGCAAGGATCGGGGTTGCATATAGCAAGAACAATGTTGCGTGAAGAGGGTCTTGGAGCTTTTTATAAGGTTTATTTTACATTTCGTCACACGTACTTTCACCTTAAGCAACTTAGTAGTTATTATTCATCCTTGTAGTATTTATTTATTTATTTGTCTGCTATTTGAATTTGGGTAAGAGTTTTGTCTTATCATTAGGCGGTATTTATTTATGAATTATGATGGAGGTGGGGTAGTGAGCAACTTTAAAATGTAGATATAGACTAATTACCAGAAACTTGAGAAGGATACTTTTGTGTCTCATTAAAAATCTGTATATTCAGATTCATCTGGATCAGCTTTAGCTACTACTAGCATCTCGTATTGTGTTCGAACTTATATTATTGTTAAAACGATGAAACTCTTAATTGCAAAGAGAGGATGTGAACATGACTTGCTAACTTGCATTTTTTACTTTCTTAAGAGCATGGTAAAAGGATAGAAACCTCAAGAAGATTCTTGTAGGAATCATCTTTATTTTTTTCGTTTTCCTGTTTTTGGTTGGTGTAATCGTCTTTGGAGACTGGAGCATTGCCGGATCTTATGGCAATCTTCTCAACCTCTAGGATAGTCTTAAGATTTCCACAATTAGACCATGACCTCCAGGAGGTCATCCCACATGCAGTTGTCTGTACTCTGTACTTTGTGAAGAGTCAGAAACCAAGTGGTTTTTAAGATAAGAAGGTAGATTTCAATCTGGTGACAAGGATGTTAGACGGGACCTTGTAATTTCGGGGTAAAGGAAACGGTACCTTTCATATACAATTTCTCTTTTACCTAAGATGCTACAATTTTCTACTTTTTGGTCTGTTGTTATTTTTTTTTTAAAAGTCCTTAGTTATTGCATCGACAATTAACTTTCCTTCAGTCCTCTTTTTTGCTTTTTTAATATATTCATTCTTCAGTTTTAATATATACATGCTCAAACTGGAAATTTTGGCCCAATTATGTTCTCGCAAGTTAACCGTGGTTATGCTTATTATTAGCTTGTAGGATTGGAATTTCCATTTTCTAATTCTTGTACATGATTCTATATCATCAACAGGGTTTATCAGCTGGACTGCTTCGCCAAGCTACATACACAACTGCTCGACTTGGCTCTTTCAAGTGAGTTCTTCAACTTCTTAGCTTGCATAGTTGTTCAGGAGTAGTTAAATGCGAATAATTAGATCTATTTTGAGCTACTAGTGTGAATTTGTAAGAGTATGGTCTTGTTGCCTTATTATGTTCTGTAAAGCTTGTGCCCTCGTGACTCATGGTGCTGTTATACACATACAATGCTTAAAACTTTAATAAATCCCTGATTTTCATCTACAGACAAGTGGAAACTGTATGTACCTTTTCCTTGTTTAAAGTTTGATGAATATATTAAAAAGGAATTTATTTACAAAGGATTATCTTCATGACAAAGACAACCCAAAAAATAAAGCAGAAAACAAGGAGCTACATCTTATGAACTAAAGGCTTACGAGCCCTAAGCTGAGCATGAAATCTCTGCAGGAGTAGTTCTCTGCCCAAACTGAACCAGGGGTTTGGTGGAGTAACCTAGAGTCCTAGAATCCTAGCTGGAGTCTAAGCAGTCGGGCTCGGCCGAAAGCCGAGTCAGGGCTGTATCAATTCACTCAGGTGCTTTGGCCAATTTCACACTATCACCCTAGTATCTGTCCAGCTGACTTGCAGTCAGTTGGCTTGCTTTGTTTCTCTGTTTGTTTTAAATAAAACTAAACATGAAGCAGGTAATCACTTGCAATCATATATTTTTCAGTGCTTATAGTTCACAACCTTTGCTGGTTTCAGGATTTTAACAAACAAAGCTATTATTGCTAATGATGGAAAACCACTTCCTCTTTATCAAAAAGCTCTTTGTGGTCTAACTGCTGGAGCTATTGGTGCTTCTGTTGGTAGTCCTGCTGATTTGGCACTTATTCGGATGCAAGCTGATGCAACATTACCCATTGCACAACGTCGGAACTATACAAATGCATTTCATGCACTGCAACGCATAATTAACGACGAGGGAGTTCTTGCATTATGGAAAGGAGCTGGTCCGACCGTAGTCAGAGCTATGGCTTTAAACATGGGCATGCTTGCTTCATATGATCAAAGTGTAGAATTTTTCAGGGATACAATTGGACTTTCTGAAGCTAGCACAGTAGTTGGTGAGATTTATTTATCCTTTCTGAGTTTTCGACATCCCCATCAGCTGTGCACATTAAATGCTCATGTTAACTACTTTTTTGCGTGTTTGGTACGGTTGCTCGAGTCTTATACCTCGATAATTAGACACTCAAAATCACTCGAATGAGTATATCGAGATATTTGTGTTTACTTGCACAAATTGTGTAGGTTAATGCTATTTGTGTATGGTACTAGCTAGTCCTTTAGCCACTATGATACTATAAATTCTTCACATTCAATAGTTGAACCTTCACCTATTGGAAATGCAGAAATGATTCCTGAAATTCGTACACTTCTGCACTTTATTGCTTAATCTCTCTCTTTACTGTTTCACCAACATTAGTATGCTATTCCTATCTGAAATTTTTTCCTTGCAGGGGCAAGTGCTGTTTCTGGATTCTTTGCGGCCGCTTGTAGTCTTCCTTTTGATTATGTGAAGACCCAGATACAGAAAATGCAACCAGATGCACATGGACACTATCCTTATACTGGGTCTTTTGATTGTGCCGTAAAGACTTTGAGAGCTGGGGGTCCATTCAAACTCTATACTGGCTTTCCTGTTTATTGTATTCGAATAGCTCCTCATGTCATGGTAAACCCCTTACACAAGTAAAATCTATGATACTCATATGCCGACATTGGTTGGCTGAGTGGTTAAGACCACTTTGGAGAACCCCTGGTAATTAGCGAGAGGTCGGGAGATCAAAATTCTCCAGACAACCATTTCCTCTTAAGTTTGTCGAAGCAAGATGGGGCCTCTTGCTCCTGCCTTTTCCAAACGGTGGTCTGTGTTTGTTTGTCTGAGCTCTGCTATATGGGTCTGGAGGCTCTGGCTAGCCTCCAAGTAATAACAAATAAGTCCTTTGCCCATCATCATACCTATAAGTTCCAGCTTCAATATTGCAGAATTTTCTTAGACTTTTGTTTCCTTTGACAGATGACGTGGATATTTTTGAATCAAATCCAGAATCTAGAGAAAAGTATTGGATTATAAGGATCGATAGTTCATCCCATCTATGTTTGGTTCGTCCGGTTGTAGATTCCTTTCTGACTTGGGGAAGAAGTGTCTCTTTGGGTTCAGTTCTGGCTCACAAGCAGTATCAGTGCGATATATTCAGTAAGTTACTAACCAAGTTACAGGCTTTTTAACAAAAGAGTTTCAAAGTACCCACCATTTTGTTGTTCTGCAAATATCTTAGGATAGATGAAAATGATTGTTTCAATAAATACTATTAACAGGTTGAGATTCTTTTTATTGTAACCCTAAGTTTTCTTTATAATAATAAGAAAGGAATTGATATTCGCGGTGAAGGATGTCTCATTGTTTATTTCATTTTAACTGTTTCAAATGCACCCAAGTTTATTTCCTTCTAATCGGTCTTTTTAGGGTCTGATTCTCGTTTCGAGTTGAAATACAGAGTTATTTTCTTGTCTTCTTTTATCTGCTAAATGTTGTTGGTTAATGATTATTGAATTGAACTGTTAGATTAGCACATTCACACTCCGCATACGCTGCTCAGGGAAGATGAACACTAAATACTTCTCTGTTTCTTACAAGAACCCTAAACCATAAGTTCATCGACCATTCCAACCCACATTGTGATCAATAGAAACTATTTCACACATATGGTTTAGGGTTTTATAGAACCTGTCCCTTTAGCCCAACAGTTTTGTTTCTCCTCTAAAATCCAAGATGTCGTGGGTTTGAATCCTGGGTGCTGCGGCTTACCCTCTTGAATTATCGCATATAATTTATAGGTGTAATAATAGTATTAGCTAGTTGTTTTATAGCCTGTTTCGGATTAGTATTCATGGCTTGTCTAGGATTGTCTCCCAAGTCCCATTTAGCATTGTTTCATGCCAGTATTGTGCTTATTCCATCTTCATGATATATCGTGCCATATAATCATATAATGTAACCATAATTCTAATGACGTGATACAATTTCTAGTTAAACCAAAACCCATATATTACAAATATATTGTAGGGTTTCGTGTAAACGCGTAAATATTGAAACTGTTAAACCCACTCTTCCATCCTTGAAACATAACCCAGTGACATTATAAGAACACATAAAATGACATAATCTTTGTATGGATTAGGAGATTAGAGAAATATAAGAATGTATCTTATCTTGAAGTAGTTCTAAATTGGGATACGTGGATGATGTGAGACATCGCCTTTGTATCCCCAACCCTTGTAAATAGTTCTTTCTCCTAATATATTCATTCTAATTTTCAAAAAAAAAAAGAACACATAAAAGGAAAGAAATCACCAATTGAATAAAATACTCAAAATAAATCAACAACAAACTATATTACATATATGATGATTCTAGGGTTTATGAGGTACATTAGGAATTGTTCACTAGTTACAGAAGTAACAGCACCAACAAGGCTCACTGCTACCCAAAGAATAAAATGAGAAAAAAAGGGCTAAACGTGCCAAGCACTGAAGTTGGAGTGGATTTCAAGAGCACGCTTTGGCTTTATCATAGGAGACAGAGGCACTGACTAAAAAGGGCTCACAAACCCAAAGGGAATGTCTTGTGTTGGTTAACTAACTAGGTATATTAGAAAAACCCCACACACAGATCTCCAAGGAAAACATGCTTAAGTAGTCAAGTACAACACTAAACCCTAGAAATTAAGAATAAACAAGAGAATGTCATCATCAACACTTTCTAACCCTAATCTTTGATAATCATAAATGAATTATGAATTAAACTTTTTGTATGTAAAAAGTTTAACTACTTTGTTTATACTACTTTTGGCTTGTGGTGGTGGGTGTAAAGGTTGTTGATTTGGGTATATGAGTAATTGATGCTTATGATATGTGTTTGGGATTAGGGTCCACATTTTTGAATTTGAAGAATTGATGGAATGATGATGAACATGATCATTAGGGTTAATATTTTTCCTAACTACTTTTGGGTTTTGGATTAGGGTTGTGGGAATTGAAAAGGGTTTTGCATGGAAAAAGTGTTGTTGAATTGTAGTAGTGATGAGAATGGAAGACTAGTTGATGATGTGCAATAAGAAGGATCATATTTGTGACCTAGGGTTTCAAGTGCTTTGACTTGTGATTTAAGAAACTTTAGATAATTTGCAGCTTCATCAAGCATTGATGCAGTATCCATCTTGCTTCCACCAGGAACCAACTTCTGCAAAACCCTAATTCTCTCACTTACTCTTTCTCTTCTTTGTCTTGCTGCTACAGTCTGTGGATCACTTGATATTTTAACATTCTTCCTCTTAGGCTTTTCTATCACTTCCAATCCTAAATTCACTGGCCTGAAAGCTGCAGCTCTATAAATCATCTCTTTCATTTGGGCAATGGCTTCTGTATCAGGCTCATCGACAGAAGACACTGATGAATCCTGGAATTGGAAGCTAATATTCGAAGATTTGTCTAATCGTGGTATCTTCGACTTAGGTTGGTCTTCGGTGATGAGGCGAAAACCCGTCTCGTTAGTAAAACAATCTGATTGGAGGAGATTGAAGTTCGGGTAAATCCCATTCTCTTCGATGGGTTCCCGCTCTTTCCTCTTCGAAGAATTACTTGTCGAACCTGAAGGCCTAGAATTATTATTGATACAAGGATTTGAAGAAGCTTGTGAGACTGTTTCTCTTTGTGAGTTTTTGGTTTCTTCATCATTTGATATATTATTGTGTGATTCTCCGGATGATGATGAAACAGCAGTAGCACTTCCAGAACCGAACTCGCATAAGTTTCTGCAATCAGCTAAAAACATCAAATTTTCTATGTTTTCTTGATCTTTAGCTGATGTTTCGGCATTATTCTTCAAGGACATTAAGCAGTCGAGAGACTCCATTAGCGACCCGACTTTAGTTGTCGTAAAAGCTTCCATAATTCCATTAAATGGACTGCTAATACTGTAAGGTCGAGTATCGATCATTGAAGAAGAAGAACATAACTCATCTACATTTGGTTCTAATCTCCAGCTAGTCCCAACATCTCCATATTGATTCATCGATTCTTCTCGTTGCATTAAATTCAGATTTGGAGCAGCATTGATCGAATCTAGTGCTGGAGCTAACTCATGTTGTACCATTTCACATAATCTATTCGAATTCGAAATACTATTTTCACATCCTTCAATTCCTTGAAACTCATGATGATTGCTAAAGTGGAAGAAACCTTTAGCTGCTTGATCAGCATTGTAAGTGGAACCTAAGAAACTTTCTCCTATTTCATGTTGCTGGTTGCTCCAATGGCATGGTTGAACAGTCAACGAATCCGTGGCGGACAATGGGTTGTCCCAACCTAATACATCCATTTGGTGAAGTATATTGAGCAATTAGAAATCGAAATCTAGAGCGATAACCTGCAAATCCAATTGAAAATAAGAAGAAAGTAAGAAAAAAACCGAAACTTAACTACCATCCAAGTTGAACCTCATAACTTCTATTGATCTAGCTAGATCTAAGGTATGAATTCAACAAAACTTGTGAGAAATGAGACTTACAGTGTTAGATGGGGACTTCAATTATGTAGGGTCTACCGAACCAAGATCCAACTATAATGTTAGAGATTGGGACTACCCAAATCTTTAAGAATGTTAGTTTTTTGGAACTAATGATAGAAACCCAAGTTGGATTAGGATATCATGAAGATAATTTGCATGGAAGTATAATGATTTTAAGAGCAGTAAGACTAGGAAGATTGTATAAGAGAAGTTATGGTACTGAAATCTGTCTTCAGAAGAAACAACTGAAGAAGGAATTGGCAAAGGAAGAAAGTATGGAAATACCCACTATAAGATGAAAATAGAGAAGACAACCCAAGTTTGGGATTTAGTTGTGGGAGTTGAAGTATAATGCAATTGATGAGAGAGTGAATGAGAGTAAGAAATGGAGAGACAGAATTGAAGAAGCTTTTTTTCTTTTGTAAGTTTGAGTTATAGTGGGAGAGTGATCAGTTGACAAAAATACATGCCATGCTTAGTAATCTATTATATATATATATATATATATATATATATAGAGAGAGAGAGAGAGAGAGAGAGAGAGAGAGAGAGAGAGAGAGAGAGAGTTTGTAGTGGTTCATTCAATTGCCTACCAACTTTGAGTAGTAATACTAATACACTTATTTTGATTATTTACACAAGTTTATACACTATCAATCTATTACCACTTTTGGAGAATTTCATCATCTTTTTTTTCCTGTACCCTTATCTCATCAATCATTTCATAACCTAATGTAGTAAAAGAAGATTGAATTCTGTAAACTATCATTTTCTACAATTTTCCCCTTTTCTTACCCATATTATTTGCCAAATATCAAGGATTTTAAAGAGAGGAATGTGAAAAATTACTAATGAAAAATTCAAGGAGAAAGATTTTCCGTAATATTTACTTTTTTTTGTTGAAAGGCGTAATATTTACTTGAAACAACAAATGAATAAAATTAGACGGGTACTTAGACAAAATAAGAAATTTTTTTGTAGTACAAAATTTTTTAAAAAAGTTTCTGTAGTCCAAAACTGTAAAAGAAAATTTGACAAAATTAATTATGAAAAAGAAAAAAATCTTTTTCTTGAGTTTTTAAAAGCTAATTTTTATTTCGAAATTTTTTCTTGTTTTCCCAAACGGTAGCCTAACATTATTATTTCCACAAAAAGTTAGTCATTGAAATTACTTATTAGTAAGGTAAAAAGTCTGTTTTTTCTATCGTTGTTGTTGTATACATATAGTCTCACATAGTATATTGTTAAAACTTTTCTCTTGTAAAACTCTTTGTAAAACTCTTTATAAAGATTTTATGTAATTATTAAGAATATCAAATCATTCAGTACAATTCTCTTTTCTTATATTGTGAATATCCTTCTCACAGTGTGTATAACAACACCATCAACGGATTGAAATATGTAGTTAGAGTGAAATTCTGAAACAAACCCTTGCCAGAGTAGCATACATGCTACATACTTATATATGACTTACAAAATATAATTTTTTTTTTTTGAAAATAAACAGATAGAAAGTTTGGGGTTCTAATGTTCTAATGGAAAAGATTTGTTTCTCAACAAAAAAAAAAAAAAAAAATGGAAAAGATTTGTGGTTATATGTGGAAATGAAAGCATTTTTGCGGATGGGAGACATGGGATGCATGTAAAGTAATATAATTAGTTATAGAGAAAGACATATTACTAATCTTAAGTTATGACAAATGCTAAATGAAGCTGCATAATTGCTTCATAAAGCTATTTGCTAGACACAACCATATATTTTTTATTAAATTGCTAAACAACACCAGAGATCGATTTATTGGTTTTATCTAGCAAACAATTTTTTGAATCTTAAGTTGCTAAATACAACTATGTTAACTTCCCAAAATTATTTAATAGACACAATTTTTGGTGTTGGTGTTGTTTAGCAATTTAGGACAATACTTTTGTTAGTTTTATTTAGTTATTTTTGTCTAATAGTTGTCTTTAGCAAAACTGAAGTTGCATATAGTAGCATCCGTTACTATGAGGTTACATGTGTTTCGTTACTATGAGGTTAGAGTCTGAATTTTATTGTATCTCAAAAAAAAAAAGAATTAAACAAAAGTAAAAAATTTGACTGTTGAAACAGACAGTTCCGCAACTGTGCTTTTGATTTGTTAAAATTAGGTTTGAGCTAGTCTTTAGGAGTTGATTTTGTTAGTTATTTAGTGGACTGAAGAATACCTATTCTTCAGGGATTAGTTGTTTGTTTTCTAAGTACTAACCACGATTAGTAGAAGTGTAAACGTGGGTTTGTTTTTTATTCTCTTGTAAGGCTATATATAGCCAATTTAGTTGTTTAATCGAATAAGCAATATTCTCCTGATTCTTGCCTTCTATATAGAGTTTCTAATATTTGGTACCAGAGCCATTTATTAGATCTGATCAGGAATTGAGAAGCAGCAGTCTTTTTTTAAGTGTGTAAAGATGACAACTGAAAGTAGCTTTGTGCAACCCGCAATCCCAAAGCTTGATGGACACTATGATCATTGGTGTATGCTTATGGAGAACTTTTTGAGATCGAAGGAATATTGGAGTTTGATAGAGAATGGAATCCCTACTGCAGATATAGGGGCAGAACTCACTGAAGGAGAAAAGAAGGCAATTGAAGACCTGAAACTGAAGGATTTGAAGGCTAAAAACTATCTGTTTCAAGCCATTGATAGATCTGTTCTAGAAACCATTCTGAACAAGGACACATCGAAGAGTATTTGGGACTCTTTGAAGCAGAAGTACCAAGGGTCAGCACGGGTGCAGCGTGCACAACGACAAGCTCTTCGAAAGGAATTTGAAGTTCTTAACATGAGAGCAGGAGAATCTGTTGACGAGTACTTTGCTCGAACCCTTACTATAGCCAATAAGATGAGGGTCTATGGTGAGAAGATGGAAGATGTTGTGGTCATTGAAAAAATTCTAAGATCAATGACTCCAAAATTTGATTATATTGTATGCTCTATTGAGGAATCAAATGATCTAGACACTTTATCTATTGATGTGTTACAAAGCAGTCTCTTAGTACATGAACAACGTATGAATGGCCATGTTGTGGAAGAGCAAGCATTAAAGGTAACCTATGAAGATACTTCAAGAGGAAGAGGACGAGGTCGTGGCGGCTTTAGAGGAAGAGGATGGGGACGAGGAAGAGGTAGACAAAACTTTGATAAATCTATCATTGAGTGCTACAATTGTCACAAACTTGGACATTATCAGTATGAATGTCCACATAATGAAGTTGAGAAAACAGCACACTATGCAGAAACCAGTGAAGAAATGTTGTTAATGGCATACGTAGAAACCAAAGAAGCTAGTAAAAAGGAGCTATGGTTTCTTGACTCAGGTTGCAGCAACCATATGTGTGGTAAGAAAGAGTTTTTTACAAGGCTTGATGAAAGGTTTAATGCTACTGTAAAGTTGGGAGACAACTCAAGTATGCCTGTTACGGGAAAAGGCAGCATAAGGATGCTGGTGAATGGGATCATTCAAGTCATTACTGAGGTGTTTTATGTCCCGGAGTTGAAGAATAATTTGCTAAGTGTTGGACAACTACAGGAGAAGGGGCTTACAATCCTCATTCAACACCGGAAATGTAAAATATTTCATCCCCAAAGAGGATTAATCATGGAGACTACGATGTCTTCAAACAGAATGTTTATCTTGTCCACAGAGATGCAATTAAAAGAAGAAAATTGTTTTTCTTCTTCTACAGAGGATCAAGCCAGGCTTTGGCACTGCAGGTATGGACACTTAAGCTACAGTGGTTTGAGAACTCTTCAACAAAAAGGGATGGTGAATGGGCTCCCACAACTTAAAGCTCCTTCTACGACGTGTGAAAACTGTTTGATAGGAAAACAACGAAGGCAGTCATTTCCAAAAGAAAGCACATGGAGGGCCTCTCAGATTCTTCAATTGGTGCATTCCGACATTTGTGGACCAATCAATCCAATTTCAAACAGCAAAAAGAGGTACTTAATCACCTTTATTGATGATTTTAGCCGTAAAACTTGGGTATATTTTTTGGCAGAAAAATCAGAGGCTTTCATCACTTTTAAGAATTACAAGAGTCGTGTTGAGAAGGAAACTGGTTTGTCTATAAGATCTCTTCGAACTGACCGTGGTGGAGAATTCACATCTTATGAATTTTCAGAGTTTTGTAAAGAAAATGGCATAGGTAGACAACTTACAGCTGCATATACTCCACAACAAAATGGAGTTGCTGAAAGAAAAAACCAAACTATTATGAATATGGTTCGGAGCATGCTGTCGGAGAAACAGGTTCCAAAAATTTTCTGGCCTGAAGCTGTGAATTGGACTGTTTATGTTTTGAACAGAAGTCCAACTCTTGCTGTTAAAAACATGACACCGGAAGAAGCTTGGAGTGGGTCTAAACCATCAGTTGCTCACTTCAGAGTGTTTGGCTGCATATCAAATGCTCATATCTCTGATAGTAAGAGGACTAAGCTTGATAACAAAAGTGTGAGATGTGTTTTACTAGGAGTCAGCGAAGAATCAAAGGCATACAGATTATATGATCCAGAATCTAAGAAGATTATAATAAGCAGAGATGTGAAGTTCGAAGAAGAAACCTGTTGGGATTGGAAACACAATCATGAAGAAACTATTGTAGCCGATTTAGAATGGGGAGAAAGTGATAAAGAAGACGCAACAATTGATAACAATGAAGGTAATATTGTAGCTGATCACCAAACAATGGAAGACGTAGAGGCTGCTGAGTTAAATGAACTAAGTGCACCTTCTCCATCCGAAAGAAGAGTTAGAAGGCCACCGACTTGGATGAGGGATTATGAAAGTGGAGCAGATTTCTCTGACGAAGAAAACTTTGATTATCAAGCAATGTTTGCAGGTACTGACCCAATCTCTTTTGTCGATGCTGTGAAAAGTGTAAAGTGGAGAAAAGCAATGGATGCTGAAATTGAGGCAATTGACAACAATGATACGTGGGAGTTGACAGATTTACCAGCTAGAGGGAAGAAAATTGGAGTAAAATGGGTTTACAAGACCAAACTTAATGAGAATGGAGAAGTAGACAAGTACAAGGCTCGATTGGTAGCAAAAGGATACGCTCAAGAAAAGGGGGTGGATTATTCTGAAGTCTTCGCACCTGTAGCTCGATTAGATACTATTAGACTTGTGATTGCCCTTGCTGCCTCAAATGAATGGACAATTTATCAGCTGGATGTAAAATCAGCCTTCCTACATGGTGAACTAAGTGAAGAAGTGTTTGTTGAACAACCTCCTGGATATGAACAAAAGGACAATGAACACAAGGTGTACAAACTCAAAAATGCTTTATATGGACTTAAACAAGCTCCACGAGCTTGGTATAGTCGCATAGAGTCTTATTTTATGAAGGAGGGATTTCAGAAATGCCATTACGAACATACTCTTTTCATCAAGGCTGGGGAAGAAGGTAAGATTTTAATTGTGTGCCTCTATGTTGATGATCTTATATTTACTGGGAATGATGAACTTATGTTTGTTGAATTCAAAAAATCCATGATGCTTGAATTTGAAATGACTGATCTTGGAAAAATGAGATATTTTCTGGGCATTGAAGTCATGCAAAGATCAGATGGCATCTTTATTAATCAAAAGAAATATGCAAGTGAGGTGTTAGAAAGGTTTCATATGGATAAATGCAATCCTGTCCACAACCCTATAGTTCCTGGATTCAAGCTCATGAAGAATGGAGATGGTGTGAAAGTAAATAGTACATTCTACAAACAAATTGTAGGAAGTATTATGTATTTAACTGCCACTCGACCGGACATTATGTTTGTCGTGAGCCTCATTAGTAGATTTATGGAATGTCCTACTGAATTACATTTGCAAGCAGCAAAGAGGATACTAAGGTACTTGAAAGGTACCATTGATCTTGGTGTGTTTTACAAGAAGGGAGGAAGCACAGAATTAATTGCCTATACTGATAGCGACTATGCTGGAGATTTAGACGAAAGGAAAAGCACTTCAGGTTATGTGTTCATGTTAAGTTCTGGAGAAGTTTCTTGGTCCTCAAAAAAGCAACCTGTTGTCACATTATCCACCACCGAAGCGGAGTTCATTGCTGCAGCTTCATGTGTTTGTCAAGCAATATGGCTAAGGAGGATTTTGGACAATCTCAATCATGGCCAACATGAATGCACAACAGTTTACTGTGACAACAGCTCAACAATTAAGCTTTCTAAGAATCCAGTAATGCATGGTCGCAGCAAACACATTGATGTTCGCTTTCATTTCCTTCGTGAGCTCACAAAAGATGGAACTGTAAAGATGATTCATTGTCACACACAGGAGCAAGTTGCAGATATAATGACCAAGCCTTTAAAGCTTGATGCATTCCTGAAGTTACGTGAAATGTTGGGTGTCTGTTCAAAACCAAGTGTAAACTGACTACTAAGAGTATTCAGTTTAAGGGAGAATGTTAAAATTAGGTTTGAGCTAGTCTTTAGGAGTTGATTTTGTTAGTTATTTAGTGGACTGAAGAATACCTATTCTTCAGGGATTAGTTGTTTGTTTTCTAAGTACTAACCACGATTAGTAGAAGTGTAAACGTGGGTTTGTTTTTTATTCTCTTGTAAGGCTATATATAGCCAATTTAGTTGTTTAATCGAATAAGCAATATTCTCCTGATTCTTGCCTTCTATATAGAGTTTCTAATATGATTCACCCGATATTCATTAAATATCAAACAATATAGTTCTAGTCCATAACCAAAAATATATACTTAATCATTGTTACAATCATCATTAGTACTCTAAGAACATAAATATTTTTGTTGATGAAGTACCTAAGAAACATTAGTATAGTCTAATGATTTTTTGTGGGACAGTTATTTATAATATATAATATGTACTTTATACAAATATTTAAATAATTAATGAGTGCATCTGCATAAATAATGACTTAATAAAATAGTGGGAAAATGCATGCGTGTACACCACCTGATGACCCTGTAACATATATAATAATTTATGAGAATAAAACCTGCATTTCTTCAGAAGAGATTTTGCAGTTTGAATTAAAAATTGTAGTTTCTAGATGTAAAAATTCTATAGTCTTAAACTTCATAGTGGGGATCGTGTAGTTCTTTAACACCTTTCTTACACTTCATAGTTTTTTTTTTCTGAATTGGTAAGCGTGTGCCTCGAACCTTTGACCTCTACGTTGGAAGACTTACCTCTTACCACTTGAGTCAAGAGTTGTTGGCTACACTTCATAGTTGTTTTGTAAATGATGGTCGAAAATCAAATTACTTCTTCCTTTTCGCAAAATTTAAAAGTACTTGCCAACAAGTGAAGGAAATTTGAATGTATTTTTCATTATGATATTTTGTTTGTCCCTGACTGACTATTTTCACAAGACAAAACATGTAATAAATGGTTTTACATTTTCAAATTTTGATAGAAACATATGTTAAAGTTTTCACATTTAGTGAAATGCAATAATTTTGTAAATCAATTCATATAGGTAGGAGGTGAAATTTATTGTCCCTTTTAATGGATTAGACATTTTTGTAGTGACCCATTTAAAAATTGTGAGGTTCTGAAGTGTTAAATCAAACTATTTCGATAGCAACCCAAGAGGTTGATCTATATATTTTTACAATATGTTAGTCAAATGGTATTCTCTCCTATGATGTTGTCTTGCGAGAAAGATCACATTGAAATGTCAAGAAAAATTATATTGCTAGCAGATCGAAAGACTGGTGTGAGAATAGTCCCACATTGAATAAAGACAAATTAGCAACCAATAATATTCTAAGTAATTTCCACTCATTGTCAATAAGTTTTGAGTTGGATGCCACAAACTTAAGATGATATCAAAGCTACACTCAGGGGTGGTCCTGGGGCAAAGCGAACAAAGCGTCGCTTCGGGCCACCGACTTTTAGGGGCCACCAAAGACATTAATTTCTTTAAGAAATATACAAGAAGTCTAACTCTCTAAGAAAATTATAAGGGCCCCATTCAACAAATGTTAAGTAAAAAGGGCCACCAAATTTGATGACTTTTAAATGAATGGTGGACCCAACAGTTTGTTTGACATGAAAAAAATGTTTTATGAAATTTGAATATCTAAATCATGAAATCTCAATATCATTTTCTTTGTTCAAGCTAAAGTGTCAAACCGGACCCGAAAACACCCTCTTCTTCTCCACTACGGGATGAGAGATCCATTGTCATCTACTCATCTCACCTAGTCACCTTCCCTTCTTAGATTCTTCAATGTCATCGAGTTATTGCGTTATTTAGGATAAAACAAATCCTATTTTCTACTATTTATTTACTTTTTCTCTCTCCTTATTATATATGAATATATGATCTTTAAGATGTTGTAGATTTTATTAAATTCATCTAAATCTAAATTCTATTATTTACTCCCTCTCTTTCCTGTTATATATAATAACAAAATTGACAATATCTAGATGGTGTAGGGTTTATTAAGTTAACGAAAAACTATAGATGAAAGCCTAATCTTTAATCCTAATTACTAGAAGCTTTAGAAGAATTGGTGGAGACAAGTGATGATTCAAAAACAGTTCATAATGTCAAAAATATATCAGAACAAGACTTTGAAAATTTTGAATTCATTTTGAGCATGGTCATTTGGCATAATATATTGTTTGCGGTAAACTCTGTCAGCAAAACACTTCAAACTGAAGATATAAATATTGATGTTGCATTAGAGAAATTGAACGGACTCATTCGTTATCTTAAAGATTATAGAGAAGTGGGGTTTGAAGAAGGCATGATTGAAGCTAAAGAGATTGCCCATTAAGACGGGAGTTGAAGCAACATTTCAGAAAAACGTATTATTCGAAGAAACAAACAGTTTGACGAGAATGTGTGTGAAGATCCATCAATGTCGTCTGCAGAAGCATTTAGAGTTAATTATTTCATATACATATTAGATTATGCTCTTTGTTCATTTAAGAGCAGATTCGAGCAATTTCAGAAGTACAAAGAAATATTTGGTTTTCTGTTTGAGTTAAAAAAGTTAAACTCCCAAGATGATGGTGATTTGAGATATTCATGGTGATTTCTGAACTGAAAGTGTTGAAGCGTCTTTTACCAAATGAGATCAAAAGACCAATTGAAGTGCTAGATTTTTTGAAAGATAAGAAAGGTTGTTACCCGAACACATGAGTTTCTTATAAAAATATGTTGACTATACCAGTTAACGTTGCCTCTGCAAGAAGAAACTTTTCTAAGTTGAAGTTGATTAAGTCTTATATTCGATCTACTATGTCGCAAAAAAGGTTAAACGGGTTGACTATATTATCTATTGAGAAGGTTATGTCTGACAGTTTTGATTATTCGACGATTATTAGTGACTTTGCATCGAAAAATTTCAGAAGAAAAAAATTTCAGTGATTGTAACCATAAAAAAAACTAATTTGTTTATAAATATGATGAAAATATTTTGCAGTACTTACGGTTTTCATGTAATACATTTTACAATTTGATAGAAAGGGCCACTTTTTTCAGACCTCGCTTCGGGCCACCGAAAAGTCAGGGCCGACTCTGGCTACATTCATGCGTGATAGGCTTAAAAGTCGCACGTGTTCTAAGTCCCTCGAAAAGGGAAAAAAACACGTGTTAAGCAGGACCCCGCACGTGAGGAGGCATGTGAAAATAGTCCCATACGACATAAGGAGAATCAAACAACGAATAATATAATGTCTAAGTCGTCTCTGCTCATGATCCATTGGTTTTGAATTGAATGACAATAAACTTCATAACTGGTCCCAACAATCCTATAACACATGTTATCCTGAAGGGGTGATTTGCAGTTTTAAAGTATACAAGAGGAATTATGTGAGTGGTACTGTAGTAGTGTGATATCTTCACCTTAGTTGTTTGACTGTTAGTGGGAGGTTGAGATCTAAAAAAAAAAATGAAAACTAATCAAGAACATTTAAATAAAAAAGACTAAGAACAAAAAATAATTGGCAGGCAAGCAGCAAACAAAAAGGTCACAAAAGAATATGACAAGATCAAGTTGGTTGCTCCTATATAGGATTTCTTTTTATCTATCTCTAGGTTTCTCCTATATAACTCCACTAAAATTTAAAAATTTTAGAGAGAGAGAAAGAGAAGAGAGATAGGGAGGTTGGGGGCATCTGAAATGTGCACATGCGATCCATCATTATGTTATCTCTTACAGCTCTCTCAATGGGTTGCCATAGCTTTGCTTATTTGTACTCTTTTTAAGTCTTTAACACTTCCTCTTCATGTCAACTGATCTCCATCTTTCTGATCTTACAACTTCTCTCAATTAAGAAGGTATATTTGGACCACTTGAGTTACCCTGTACAGATAGATCTAGAGAGAGAGAACAATAGCAGTTGAAAGAGTTTAAGCTTAGCTGCTTAGCCCCACTGCCCCTTATCCACTGTGGACTAGAATGTAATTATCAGGACTAGCTAGAAAAGTCTTAGTATTTTGTTTGAAATAGATATTGATTTTGTATGCAGATTGTAAGGTGATTTTTGATATTTTATCGGCTTCGGTCATTTTTAGAAAGAGAAAGAAAAAAAGGGAAGATGTGTAGGGAAAAAGGGAAAGAGGCGCTGGACTGCTGGAGAGAGAAGGAGAGAGGAATGTGCGTAGTAATTTGGAGAAAGAGAAAAAATAGAGAGACAAGAGAAAGAGTTGGAAGCAAATAACATCTCCAATGCGACACTCAACTTGAAAAATTCACATTGACACCTAAGATTACTTGAGATTTTAGCAAAACACTCTCTCCAATGCAACATTCAACTTGAATATCTTAATATGATGTGACAGCAATAAATGTTGAGATACTCAAAGAAAACTCAATTATATCTCAATTGACCCACATCATCATTTTATATATTAAAATAAAAATCAAGATTCAATCTTAAGTCAATGTTGAATTTTTTTAGTGTTGCATTAGTTAAATATTTTGAATTGAGTATCTCAATAGTGTCACCTAAGAAAGAGAATCTCAATTCATACTTAACACATTGAATTAATTGAGTTTTTGTTAAACTTTGCATTGGAGATGCTTTAATATAAGGACTCCCTGGTACACTCCTCCTAATAAGTTAAGGAGTATTTTAGTCTTTTCATAGTGTGAAAAAGACTAGTATACCCCTTGTCTTATTAGTCATCTTAGTAATGGAGTGTACGAGGGAGTGCACTAGAGGGATCATTTCTCATTTTCTTATAAGAGTTAAACATTTTTTACTTTTTCTTCTCACAGCTAAATTTAACAAAGAGATAGGTATATATAGAGAGAGAGAACTATATCAACCGAAGAGACGCATGTTTCAGATAGAAATGAAGAGATCAGATTTGACAACTCTTAATGTATTATTTGCAATAGAGATACTATCAACTGAGTTGTAGTTATTAAACAATGAAAAAAGGTTAAACTATAAAAGTAAACATAGTTGATAGTACACAATAACAAAAGAGATTCAAAGTATTTCTCTAGCATGCATTGTGACTTGTGAGCTTGGCCTCCTACAGAAAAAGATTGAAAAATACATTATCGTGAGGCTCAAACACAAGACTACTCACACTAATTCCATGGAATTTACCAATTGAGTCGGGGTGACATTCTTGCTACTTTCCAACGTTTTGTCTAATTATATTTAGAAAAACTTTGAAAAAGAAAATAAAAATGAGAGTAGAAAAAAGGGTGTCTTGAAGTGGGGTCTGTACGGACGCACACCCCATACCTCCATTACACGTCCGGTATATGTCAGACAAATTACTTGTGGATATATGAGTAATACTATTTTTGTTAAGAAATATAATAGTTTCATTGATAAAAAGGTTTACAGAGGTTATACGAGAGGATTAACTTCTTAAAACAAAACAAATTGACTAAGAAAGATCACAAATGGCTCAAAGCCTAATTAAAGCATCCCCAGTTTGTAATTAGATTCGAGAAACCCAAGTGTTTTCTCCAAAGTTGGTTGTTGTTCCAGTAGAAAGTGAAAGCTTTTGCTTGGATAATTGTTCCCTCCACTGTGGTTTCTTTGTCATACGAATCAACCACCATCCTATTGTTTCTTTCAAGCCATATAGTCTATATAATTGCATATGGAATGCATAATCTGAAGAAACTTTTTCTATCTGGTCCTTTCTTTGTTTTCCATTCTTTTGATTAGTTGGATGATATCCAATTGACTTAAACCATTCAATTCTTGTGGGAGTAATCATTTCCAAAACTTCAGAGGCAAAAGAGCACTGCAAAAGCAAATGGTTTGATGTTTATTCATCTCTTTTACACATAAAGCATCTAACGGGGGTAGAAGGATCTCTGTTTGGTGAGTCTATCATTAATGGCCAGAGATTTGTGCAGGATTGACCAAAGAAGGAAGGATATTTTAGATGGTATTGTCTTATTCCAGAAATATGTCGGGAAGGGATCGCCAATTGCACTTGACTGTTCATCGAGGATTTTGTATAGAGAATTAACAGAGAAACCTTTATTGGAGGGAGACCAATTCCTTGAATCATGAGGTGTTGCAAGATTGCTTGTAGTCATAGTTGTTGCAGTAAGAAGTTTTGTTAGCTCCTGCATTTCAGAGTTTCTTATGGATCTAGAAAGGTAGAGGTTTCATCTATCTTCTCTGAATTCACCTCCCATAATTTCTGCACAGAGACACTTTTTTTCTTCGAAACTTTCCAAATCGAATGAAAGTTTGAGAAGAAAGTACATGATTTAGTCCAGTTATCATGTCGGAAATCAGAACGGTTGCCTTCATTGATGGTTAATGTGGTAAGCTCTTGAATAGTATGAGTGAGATAAGAAAGTACATGATTTAAAAGTACTTTTACTACGAATTTGGTTATGAGGAAACCATCTGTTGTTAGTGTATTCATACTTCTCTGAGATTACCCTTTTCCATAAGGTATCAGTTTCCTCTCGGAATCTCCAAACCCGTTTCTCAATTAGAGCTTCGTTAATCAGTTCTAAATTCTTTATGCCCAAGTCACCAGTCTTCTTCCGTTCTCAATTAGATTTTTGACCAACCTACCCAATGCTTTTTTTTTCTTACTTGATGATCCTCATATGAAGTCTCTAATGATTTTCTCGGTCTTCGTTCTGGTGAAGTCTCTAATAATTTTCTCGATCTTCTTTCTCGATATTAAATTAGAATCTATAATATTGTAGTACTACTTACAACAATAAGTAATACTACTGTATTTTGTTTATAAGATTCTAATTTGATATTGCATTCTAACTTATTTCTGTTAAAAGTTTAATAGTAATTTCAGACACTAATCGATCTCTTATTTGAGTATGTTTTATGTTTGAGTTATATTGCCCAGAAAATCAGTCTAAATGGGGTCTTTAGACAAATTAGATCCACACAGCATCCATGATGCAGGCGCATAACATGTGGGCCCACGTCCACGCGTGCCCACATCCTATTCGGCCATAATAGTAGTCCTAGTTAGTATAGGATTAGGAAGTTACTTTAATTTGATATTTCTTTATTTTGAAGTTTCTATGTTTTGAGTATTTTATTATTTTAGGAATCCTAGTTTGAGTCTATCTAGGAAAGTTTGTTATCCTATAAAAGGAAGTCTAGTCTATTTTGTTATTCATATTGAAGAGAAAAATCATTGAAGTTAATCAAGTTTTAGTTTATTTATCGTTTTCTTTACAGTTCTTCGTTTATTTTATTGTTCTTATTTTAATTCCGCTACGTCTACATCAAGTGGTATTCAGAACCATCAAAATTCTGGAATTTTTTTTATTTCTCAAAAAAAAATAAAAAATATCTATGGATACATCTCCTCTTGAATGTTGGAAAAATTTTCCAAGTTTATGTTGGGATCCAATTAGAGATACAATTCAATTTCATATGGATCGGAAGGATGAAAGAAAAATTCATCAAGTTTCTAAAATTCCACTCTTCGAAGGTCAATTCCATATAAATTTCTGGATTCAACGCATGAAAGATTGGTTCAGAAATCAAGAAGTTCATGACAATGATAAAGTTTTTTTGGTTGAACAACATATGTCCGAAAGAATTTATGAACAATTCAATGCAATGCAATGGAGGCTCATTGACGAAGGAAAACAAATCATAGACGATTGGACGACGTTGAAAAACATCCTCAGGTATGATTTTCTTCCTCTCGATGAATGTTTGTCATGTGTAGAAACAAAAATTGAATTGAGAAGACAGTTCTCCGAAGTTACTTCAATCATTAAGATCGATGATATTGAAGGAGAAGTTCAAAATTCTGAAGTAACTTCTCCTTCAATATCATCGATCTTAATGACTGAAGTAACTTCGGAGAACTGTCTTCTCAATTCAATTTTTGAGAAGACAGTTCAAAATTTTGAACTTCTCCTTCAATATCATCGATCTTAATGACTGAAGTAACTTCGGAGAACTGTCTTCTCAATTCAATTTTTGTTTCTACACATGACAAACATTCATCGAGAGGAAGAAAATCATACCTGAGGATGCTTTTCAACGTCGTCCAATCGTCTATGATTTGTTTTCCTTCGTCAATGAGCCTCCATTGCATTGCATTGAATTGTTCATAAATTCTTTCGGACATATGTTGTTCAACCAAAAAAACTTTATCATTGTCATGAACTTCTTGATTTCTGAACCAATCTTTCATGCGTTGAATCCAGAAATTTATATGGAATTGACCTTCGAAGAGTGGAATTTTAGAAACTTGATGAATTTTTCTTTCATCCTTCCGATCCATATGAAATTGAATTGTATCTCTAATTGGATCCCAACATAAACTTGGAAAATTTTTCCAACATTCAAGAGGAGATGTATCCATAGATATTTTTTTTTTTTTTGAGAAATAAAAAAAATTCCAGAATTTTGATGGCTCTGAATACCACTTGATGTAGACGTAGCGGAATTAAAATAAGAACAATAAAATAAACGAAGAACTGTAAAGAAAACGATAAATAAACTAAAACTTGATTAACTTCAATGATTTTTCTCTTCAATATGAATAACAAAATAGACTAGACTTCCTTTTATAGGATAACAAACTTTCCTAGATAGACTCAAACTAGGATTCCTAAAATAATAAAATACTCAAAACATAGAAACTTCAAAATAAAGAAATATCAAATTAAAGTAACTTCCTAATCCTATACTAACTAGGACTACTATTATGGCCGAATAGGATGTGGGCACGCGTGGACGTGGGCCCACATGTTATGCGCCTGCATCATGGATGCTGTGTGGATCTAATTTGTCTAAAGACCCCATTTAGACTGATTTTCTGGGCAATATAACTCAAACATAAAACATACTCAAATAAGAGATCGATTAGTGTCTGAAATTACTATTAAACTTTTAACAGAAATAAGTTAGAATGCAATATCAAATTAGAATCTTATAAACAAAATACAGTAGTATTACTTATTGTAGTAAGTAGTACTACAGTATTATAGATTCTAATTTAATATCGAGAAAGAAGATCGAGAAAATTATTAGAGACTTCACCAGAACGAAGACCGAGAAAATCATTAGAGACTTCATATGAGGATCATCAAGTAAGAAAAAAAAAGCATTGGGTAGGTTGGTCAAAAATCTGTAAACGGAAGAATCCAGAAATTTATATGGAATTGACCTTCGAAGAGTGAAATTTTAGAAACTTGATGAATTTTTCTTTCATCCTTCCGATCCATATAAAATTGAATTGTATCTCTAATTGGATCCCAACATAAACGTGGAAAATTTTTCCAACATTCAAGAGGAGATGTATCCATAAATATATTTTTTTTTGAGAAATAAAAAAATTCCAGAATTTTGATGGCTCTGATACCACTTGATGTAGACGCGGCGGAATTAAAATAGGAACAATAAAATAAACGAAGAACTGTAAAGAAAACGATAAATAAACTAAAACTTGATTAACTTCAATGGTTTTTCTCTTCAATGTGAATAATAAAATAGACTAGACCTCCTTTTATAGGATAACAAACTTTCCTAGATAGACTCAAACTAGGATTCCTAAAATAATAAAATACTCAAAACATAGAAACTTCAAAATAAAGAAATATCAAATTAAAGTAACTTCCTAATCCTATACTAACTAGGACTACTATTATGGCCGAATAGGATGTGGGCACGCGTGGACGTGGGCCTACATGTTATGCGCCTGCATCAATCCAAAACAGAAAACTCAAAATCTACAGTCAAATTCCAACCAATTGTATTTAAATAGGATAAGAAAGGAAGAAATGAAGTATTGGTGGAATGTCTAAATTATGGACCCTAACACCACAATAAGTCCACTATTAACACAAAATAAGTAAAAAATTCAAAAGAAAAATTCAAATTTTAAAATGTATCAAACAAATCACTTTTTATATACTATTTTTGAAAATTTACCAAAAAATCAATTTTGTAGGACATCATGGTCTTATTGCATTAAACAAAACGTAAGTTACCCAATACATTTTGTTGTTGAACTTCTCGCAACTTGGTTTGTGTTGCGTATAAAACAAACCTATTTTTACGCATATCTACACACTCACAAACACATGTGTACATTTGTATGTACGAGACAAAAACAAATATGCAAAAAAAGTTAGATTTTTTTTACCTAGTAATATATTTGGACTCTAAACCTAATTTATTTTTTATTTTAGATTCTTTGCCGACAGACCCGGGAAGCAAATGTGCAAACGGGAAAGAAAGTAAGAGTAAGTTTAACTGACAAACTCCAATGTACTTGTCTATGTATATTTCTCTTTCTTGTGTTGGGTGAAAAAAAATGCACTCATTGTCATCCTTGTGTTTCTTCCCATGTTTTTTGTTATCACATATGTGAGTTGTCGGCCGCTTATTACCCCTTAACTCCACAATTGCCCGGATCAAGTCTTGGTCACTAGTTTATTACTATATCTTTTTTGGAAAATACTAAGGAATTAAAAGCCATTTTTGGCATGATCAATAGAGGTTTTTTTTTTATTGATGACTTAGTTAAAAGTGAAGGGCTACTAACCCACCCACTTTATATCTTTGTTATTTTGCATCTTAGGTGAGTCTTTATTCTGTTTAACATGCGATCTCTCAAACTCTAAAAAGCATCATGCAGTATTCATTAGTTTCTTTGAAAAATAATATCCTATTCGTATATAGAACAAAATAATATGATCACAACTTACAAATATTTTCGTAGAATCCTATCTTTGCCATCTTGACCAAAAACATAAAAAGAAAAAATAATTGGTAAAAAAACGTTCGACAATGAAAATAAACAAACCTATTAGACAACCTAGGCCACCCCAAGTGTTTAGGGGGCCTAAAGCGAAGTTAAAGTTGGGGCCCTTGCGTAATGAAAAATAAAAACAAAATTTATGATAGTTCTTTGAAGAGAAAGTGAAGCTTTGACCACTTAAACATGAATCATATTCTTGAAATACATCCTAAACTTTGCACAAGTTTTACTTAAGATATTGATAAAAAAAAAAGAGGTCAACAAGTACTAGATTACAAACTGCCGCATAACTATGTATTTCTAATTACGAACTGATCTGACACTACAAATTTGTTAACTCATAGTTGAAATAGATGTAAAACTTGTAAATGATAAGCACAAAAAACCTTTTTTTCGACACAGTTGTTTTTCAATCATGTATTTCAACTATATTTTAATTTTCTAAATTAGTAGACACCAGAGATATTAAACTATGTTATTATATATCGCAGTTTGTGCTTCTTGAAAGATTAAAAACAATTTATTGCCAATGACTTGGCTTGTTGAAAATACATTAGGTATAGGCGAATGATATATAGGTTACTATTAACCATTAAACATAAAATAAATTGGCCATACTTTGAAAATAAGAATCATAACAAATCAGCAATCAATAAATTGATACTAAGAAAAAAGACTTCAATGGTTCTTTAGTTAGTTGGGTTCATTTAACCAATGTGGACAAGTGATCGAATAAGTTGAAAAAGTTGAAAAATAAATAAAGAAGGATAGAAGTCAGGGGGATTGAACATCTGACCTTCCCAAGGAGAAAGTGCAACACGCCAACACTTAACCATTGTGCTGAAGACTCAAACTATTCTGTGATTTGTTATGTTCCAGTAAATATCTAATACACCCTTAAGGATGAGAACCCCAACTTCTTGGGACCCAAAGCAGCCGCGTTGGCTGCTTTGAGCTTGGACTGGCTCTTTAGACAACTTGTCACTACAGTTGCAGTCGCATACATCTTTATCTCCAATAGAGACAAGGGTAATCTCCATGGTGAAACCAAAGATTTTGATTACTCCACTACTTCTCTCTCAAAAGGAAAGTCATATCTCTCAAAAAAAACTTTAAAATCAAGATTGTGATGAGACACTTGGTTATCAGGATTGTTGTTCAAAACTAAACACAATACTAAATTAAGTCGACAAAAATTTGTATTGCGGACAAAAAGTGTTAAGGCGAGCTAGAATAAAATAAATAGTAGAATGTCCAAAAGAAAAAATTATCACACCCCAATAGAAAGGAACAAAAGAATTAGAGAGAATGTTGTGTATAATGTGATTCCCAGTAATCGAATTGTATTTTATGGTCGGGATGGTAGGTTTGACTTGACAGTCTGGAATGAGTTTTATTAACCTACGTTAGAGTGAACCAACAAAGTCAATTTCATTTTTGATAGGCAAGTGAGGTAGGAACAAAGTCAAATTTCATTTTTGATAGGCAAGTGAGGTAGGACCACAAAATCACTTAAAACTCCATGGTTGGGTAATCATATCTCACCCGCACACGTGAACAAAACCTTATCATGCTTACGTGTCGTTATTTCATTGGTTGACTTGACCGCCCCCGCATGGGACTCAGATAACGGGAAGGCTGGAAGTTGGGACCAAACCTTCTCTCTCTCAAATAAGTTTATCTTCAAAATTAAATTTTTCATAAGCATCAACTATCACCGTTAAAAAAGAACTATTTCTATTTGGAGATCATAGTGCTCATTATACTGACTCAGAGTTACAGAGTTAGATGTTCGAGTGTGAACCTATTCAGTTAAACTTCATATAATCATTTGACATATCGTCTGAATTTAGTATCACTAAATAGTTTTTATCCCATTTATCTTTTTATCTAGTAGATTGTGAAAGTAGGTGAACTTCACAAATATTAATCATCATCATTGAGTTCAAGGGAGAGAGATCTAGAGATCAATTCCAAGAAAGACGAGAAAATATACACCGACATGTACATTGTACCAGAAAAAATGTCTTTGTCTGTCCTGTTTTCTAGTCATAAAATCACACTTCTTACAAATTTTGATTATGAATTTGAAATTGGACCACAAGAACGCGTTAAAATCAATAGGGTTGAACGTATTTATTCCCTCGAAGGTGCAACATTATTTCATATGTTTAATTATATGCATGAATGTGAACAGTATGGGAGTTTGTCATATTCAATGTCAATTATCTTAAACAAGTCTACCCCCAATCCCCCATCATGGGACAACTTAGTACCCTCCCTATCCTCTTATTCTTATCTACCTCACCTTAGACCCCTCACTTTCTTTCAACATATATTTTTTCTAGAAGTGGGGGACTTATAATTAGCGAAAATGTTGTTTATATGACAATCTTAGCTCAAGATGTCTATGGAACTATTTGATAGTCTGCTTGAATCATACGAATCTCGATGCCCACAAATCGAGCTAAGTTGTGTGGGAAGATCGGATGAGAGAGAGGTTTAATATATTTGTCATAATTTGTTCATTTTATGTATTAGTAAATTGAAGTATAATATAGATGGTAGGCTATCAACGTATCCTCTATAAGACTTACAAAAGACTTGGTCTAATTGCATGAACCAAGTGAGTTGGTTCAAGTGAAAGGGACCAAGTCAAGAAGAACTAGGTTTGCAAAAGCGGAGATTCGTCATAACTTCCCTACTTTACATTCACTACATCATACGTGAAGCTCTTTAGGGCCCAAAATGTCTTTAATACAAGTAGTGATGATACTTATTCAATTCATTTGTTTATTCATGATATAATTAGTTGTCTTCTCTCAGTCCAAATGACCAAAACAAACAATATCATTGTGAAGTTTGGTTTGTACTTGATAGTACTAGCTGCCCACTTCATAGAGCACAATTGCGAACTGTCTGTAGGCGCCCTCATATGTTATGGGTGCATGAGGAAATGGGCTCCTCTAAGATAAGTGGGACGCCTTTAGAACTTCCACGTTAACTTTGCTAAGATGGTTATAGGATTCACTTTGCGTATAAGCGACAGGGGGCTTCTGAGTTGCAGGTTTTGAGCCTGTTCTTGATCAAGGCTCTTGTTAATATGTGTTTGGGTCTTAATGGGGAAGTGTTATGAACCCACAAGGCGCCCATATAGGGACAAGGGATAAACATTATTAGTATATGCCACATTAAAAACTGAAGAAGATCATTAGTGAACATACAATGGAAAGACCGAAAGAGTGCAGTTGTTCAAATGAAAACCTCGACGAAGGTTATAGCTTTGTCCTAGACGAAAGATGACAGACGAGTGGAGATGAAAGAAAGGACAACTATGGTGGTTGGGGACGGCAATGGTGATAGTGATGAAGTTGGGGGAGATTTTTTTTGTTTCTGTTGTGTGCGTATTTAGTAGTTCACTTAGTCTAGTCAATGGACCAAGTCAATAATGTTGGTGACTGGTGTTTATTGAAGAAGAAATGGCGATATGGGCCTAAAGAATTTGGTCTAGTGGCAAAAAACAACTACAATATCGATATGACCTTTTGGGCCAAAATAATATAACTAATGGTTGTGTAGGCCAAAACAATTTGATCAAATGGTGGAAAAGACCAGATGTTTTGTCTATCTAAGTGGGTAAACATAACACTTTTTTCATGACAGAAGCCCTAACTAAGATTTGAAATGAATGCAATAATTTGTATCTTATCAGCTCGGACTGGAGTACGATCATCTTTAATCTGGCATAATAGATTATGGGTCTTGTTCCTGCCTTCCTAGCACCACAAAATCAGAGTTTAAATACTACATTTTGTTCCTTGGTGATTGGCTATATCCACTTATAACAAGATCAGAGAGTGTTAAATGCTTCAAACACTTCAAGTCGATCGAGAATCTATTCTCTACCACCATAAAATACTTTCAGAGTGATAGGGCAACTAAACTTGCAAATTTAAAATTTCAAACATTTTGTTGACCAAAGTGGCCCAATTTTCATAATTTTTTTCCATTATTCTCCTCAACAAAATGGAATAGCTGAAAGGAAGAATCAACACAACGCAAAGATAGGTAGCACTCTTCTTTTCCAAGCTTCCATGCCTAAGATTTATTGCTTTGATGCATATAGCACTGCAGTTTATCTCGTAAACAGGGTCGTAAACAAAGGTCTTAGATGGTACATCTCCACATGAAATACTAATCTATAAGCTTCCTAACTATAACTTTTAAAAAATATTTGTTTGTACTTGCTATCCTCGTAAAGATGATAAATTGAGTCCCAAGTCATTGTTGTGTGTATTGTCGGAATATAGTACTTGTCATAAGGGATAGTGGATGAGTACTTCATCTGATAAAATTTATAGGAAACGACTGTTTGGGTCAAAATATTTTATATAATGAGTAAAAAATCACTTAAAATTTTCAAATAGCTAAAGAGTGTAATTATAAGGGTTATTTCCCTAATGGCCCCCTACTTTGTGACCAGCTTCCCGCCTGGCCCCCTACTTTACGAGAAATACCCATATGGCCCCCTTCCGTTATAACACCGTTACTCTCTCTCCTCCATCTCTTTTTCTCTCTCTGCCATGTCACGCCACATCATCTGTTAGCCACCTCATCACCTTCTCCGGCAGAGGTCGCCGGCCGGCGACCTTCAAACTAAAAAAAAAAAAAATTTCCTTCTTCTTCTTCCTCTCTCTCTCCTGTTTTCTCTCTCCTAATTTCTCTCTCTTCTTCTTCTTCTTCCTCTCTCTCTTCCCCTTTCTTCTCACTCTCTCTCTCTCCCTCTAAAATGGCCGGCGAAGGGGGGAACCCTTCGCCGGCCATTTTAGAGGGAGAGAGAGAGAGTGAGAAGAAAGGGGAAGAGAGAGAGAGAGAGTGAGAAGAAAGGGGAAGAGAGAGAGAGAGAGAGGAAGAAGAAGAGAGAGAAAACAGGAGAGAGAGAGAGGAAGAAGAAGAAGGAAATTTTTTTTTTTTTTTTTTTTAGTTTGAAGGTGGCCGGCCAAAAATTTGGCCGGCCGGCGACCTCTGCCGGAGAAGGTGATGAGGTGGCTAACGGATGATGTGGCGTGACATGGCAGAGAGAGAAAAAGAGATGGAGGAGAGAGAGTAACGGTGTTATAACGGAAGGGGGTCATATGGGTATTTCTCGTAAAGTAGGGGGCCAGACGGGAAGCTGGTCACAAAGTAGGGGGCCATTAGGGAAATAACCCTAATTATAATATGTTTAATTGTTCCCAATGCTTGAAATAATATGTATAATTATCTTTTAGGTCATTTTAGAACTTTTTTATTCCAGAACTACCCATGAATTCTCTTCCTCCACTTTTCATTCTCTCTAGAAATTTGCAGCGAAGAACAATCACGACAATGGTCTCTGCAACTAACCGAGAATCCACAAAACCCCGAAGGATGATAGCTTTGATCACCTAAATGACAGATCAAGATGGTTTATATCTAACTGAGTTCTCCCTCGAGAAAGTATATGAAGTTCATGGATCGATTCGAAGATCTTCGAATTTCAATACTAAAACAAATCAAATACAAAGTTATGAGAGAAAATTGAGAGAATTATTGATAATATATGATTAAAGTTACGAGAGAAGCCCCTGGTGTTGGTCTTGATGCTCCTCAAATTGGAGTTCCTTTGAAGGTCCTTTCTCATTTTTCTGTTTGGTTCTCTCTTTCTCTTAATAAACATCTCTATTTGATTACATTTCCATGTTATCTGTTTTGTGTTTCTCATTTTTGAGATGGGTTGAACCAAAATTGATGATTTCTGTGGGAGATTTTGAGCTCAATAGTTTAGTATCTTAAGACTAGGTTCAGGTCTAACCTCATTTTGGGTTGGTTGAGGAAAAGCAAACAATGTAGCATAAGGTAGTTGAAGAAATTCCTCAATGAAGTGAATTTTGTGTTCACTAGTTCAAGTCACTAAAATATTTGGAAATTTTGTATTTGAGTAGTGTAGATTGTTGTTTGGTATAAAGTCGTTAACTTTGACCACCTACATTGATCCTTATAATTCTCTCGAAGCTCTACGTTGATTTAACAGACCCTTCTCTTCACCAATGGATCTACATCATCAATCCCGAATAGGTTTACAATCTTGCTGCTCAATCTCATGTTGTTTACCATTAGAGACCCCTGATTTCACCTCAATCTTGCCGAGATATTTAAGTAGTATTTCAATCCCTCTAGCTCGCCGGGATATTTAAGAAGTATTTAGGAAGGAAGTTGAAGAAGTTGATCAAGAGCCGGGATATTTAAGTAGTATTTAGGAAGGAAGTTGAAGAAGTTGATCAAGAGATTAGTCATGGCTGGAGAGACTTCAGAAGTGCTAAATGCAGTTGATGTTGCAAAAACACAACTATACAATTTCACTACCATAGTTATTGCTGGTATGGGTTTTTTCACCGAACGCTTATGATCTCTTTAGCATTGCAATAGTCACAAACTTACTCGGATGAATCTACTACTACCAAGAAGGATCGAAACCTCCTGGTTCTTTACCACTAAATGTCAACTCTGCTGTTAATGGAGTTGCTCTTTGTGGCACTCTTGTTGGTCAGCTACTTCAGGTGGTTTAGTGCCAAATGGCGCGTAAACAAGTTTACGGGCTAACTCTGATGTTCATGATATTTTGTTCTATCACTTCTGGTTTATCTTCTCATAGTAATACAAAAATAGTTATGACAACTTCTTATTTCTTTAGATTCTGGTTTGGTTTTGGTATTAGTGGTGACTACCCACTTTCAGCAACGATCATGTCTGAATATGCTAACAAGAAAACTCGAGGCGCTTTCATTGCTGCTGTTTTTTGCTATGCAAGGGTTTGGGATTTTGGCTGGTCGAATCGTCTCGATTATGATTTCTTCTGTTTTTAAAGCTGCTTTTCCTTCCCTTGCTTATCAGTTTGACCCGGTTGGTTCGACCGTTCCTCAACCTGGTTATGTGGAGAATCATTTTAATGTTTAGTGGTATTCAAGCTGCTTTAACTTATTATTGGCGTATGAAAATGCCCGAAACTGCATGATATACTGCTCTTGTAGCCAAAAATGTTAAACAGGCAGCTGTCGATATGTCGAAAGTTTTACAAGTACAATTACAAGTACGAACAAGAAAAGTTTGATGAGAATATAATCATAATGGATCAAGGAAAGAATTCATTTGGGTTGTTTTCGATTCAATTTCTTAAGAGACATGGACTTAATTTTCTTGAAACAACTAGTACTTGGTTCTTACTTGACATAGCTTTTTATAGTCAAGGTTTGTTTCAAAAGACTATATTTCAGAATATAGGATGGTCTCAAAATACAAATGTATGAGAAATGTAAGTTTATTCAAGGTGGACAGAAGGTGTTTGATTAATTTCCTATTAGAGATGCAATTTCGTGGACTTTAATTTTGGCTTGTTATATTAACTGTGGCTATCCAAGAGAAGCTCTTATGATTTCTTGTCAAATGTGTTTGAAGGATCACATTCAATCCGCTGAAGGTGGTGGCAGTGGTGGTGGTGGAGTACCACTACTCCAGATTGAGGAAGAAAGAATGAAATTGTTGTCCGGATATGTAGCATCACCATAGTCTTTATTTTTTAGTTAAGGGTGGGGTTAGTTGGTATGGTGCTGGAGATGATTGTAATGGTGCAGAACTACGATTGTGCATTGATGATGGACCCAACAAACCGACTGTAATAAATTGTTGATTATAAATTGGAGTTTGAATTTTCTTCACGAAATCGAGTTTGCAAGATCTCCAACCCGAAATCACATATGCAATGTTTGCAAATCATGTTTGCAGTCCACATTTTGCAAACACAGTTTGCAGTTTATATTATGCAAACACATGTTTGCAGTTTACATTATGCAAATACATGTTTGCAGATCAGATTTTTGCAAACACGTTTGCATAACAGATTTTTGCAAACACGTTTGCATAACAGATTATTGCAAACACGTTTGCATAACAGATTATTGCAAACACGTTTGCATAACTGATTGTTGCAAACACGTTTGCAGAAAAACGTAAAGGAAAAAACGGCGTTTTTTCTGGATTTTTTTTTTTGAAAAAAAGTATTGAAAGTGGATCTTATTAGAAAGCTAATAAAAAATCATTTCTAAATATATAATTTTTATAGAAATCCGACATCTCAAACAAAAGTTATATCGGTAAAGTTTAAAGAAAAATTAAAAAAATAAGTTACACAAAATGACAAAAAGGGGTATTTTAGTATTTGCACACTTTTTGACCTAAATAATAATTTTCAAATGTTTTGTGTTTTTTTACTCATTTTCAATATTATTTTGACCTTTCCAGAAATTACCCCTAAAATTTATCTCTCTACAAATGTGGTTTTCGATGAACTCTTATTTCTCTTAGCTAATCCTCAACATTACCTCTATAAGTACCTCTCATATTTTAAAAATGGTTGCAATACCTACTCAATTATCACCACCCAACACTGTAAATAGCTACTATTTGCAATCACAAAGTTTTCCAAAGAATATATCATTACTCCACCTCCTTCGTCAAGTGAATCTATTCTCGACCCATTCCCCATTGCCGCACATCCCATGAGACACGACTAACAAAATGGTATACAATAACCCAAATATATCCCTGAGTTTTGTCTTTTATTTTTCAACATGTCATCCTCTTCCTTTTGCTTTTCATACCTTATTAAATGAGCATACTGAGTCCTCTACCTATAGGCAAGAATCCAAAGATCAGAAGTGCTGCCAAGTTACCAAGGGAAGTTTGAAGCTTTACAAAGGAATAACACTCAGTCAGTCTCTTGTTCCTTCCAAGCCATCTATGAATATTTTGTGCCGCAAATGGGTCTATAAAATAAAACAAAGGTCTAATGGTAATGTGAAAAGATACAAAGCTCGGTTGGTAACTTATAGGTTTCATCAGCTGGATGGTTTTGATTGTTGAGAGACTTAGGTGCTGTTTGTTTTTTTATTTTTGTCTGAATCTGAATTGGCTGAACTGAATTTGCTGAATCTGAATTGTCTGAATTGGTTTGTTAGTTAGATGTTTGTTTTTTAAATCTGAATTATAAGGTCTGAATTAAAAAATTGACATTTATACCCCTATGTGATGTGTATGATAAAAAAACCTAATTTTTAATCCTCAAACTCCTCTCTTCTCCAATATAGAGAACCCCAAACCCTAATGAACCCCTCTATTCTTCTCTCTGCAATTTTTCTCTCTCTAATGGAATATGTGGTGGGAGTCCCTCAGTCGTTTTCTCTCTCTCTAATGGAAGATTCACTCCTCTCTCTCAAAGTCGCCCTCTTTCTCTCAAAGTCGCCCTCTTTCTCTCAAAGTCGCCCTCTTTCTCTCAAAGTCGCCCTCTTTCTCTTTCCCTATCTCTCTCAAACGAAAAAGGTAAACCCTCGCCAGATCCGGCGAGGGTTCCAACCCTCCAGATCTGACGAGGGTTCCAACCTTGTAGATCTGACGAGGGTTTCAATCTTGTAGATCCGACGAGGGTTCGTGGTTGTGTATTGTTGGTGGTGCTCGTGGTTGTGTATTGTTGGTGGAAGCTCGTGGTTGTGAACTGTTGGTGGTGGTGCTCGTGGTTGTGAACTGTTGGTGGTGGTGCTCGTGGTTGTGTATTGTTGGTGGTGGTGCTCGTGGTTGTGTACTGTTGGTGGTGGTGCTATCTACTTTCGGTGGTGGTCATGGTTTGTGTGTTGTTGGTGGTGGTGGTTATGTTTAGTCGGTGGTGGTGGTTGTGTTTAGTCGGTGGTGGTGGTTGTGTTTTGTCGGTGGTGGTGGTGGTGTTTTGTCGGTGGTGGTGGTGGTGTGGTGGAGCTGAAATATTTAGCAATGAGAAAACTACTAATTTGTGGGGGCATAAGAGTCATTCGGCACATTTCAGATATTGAGGCATTATTTCAGACTTGTTTTGAAGTCTGAAAATTGTGGACTATTTTTCAGCCTATTCAGACATTGACTAAATTCAGCTAACTTTTCAGATTTTCTTTAATTGATAAACAAACATTTGAAATCTGAATTAAGACCCAATTCAGATTTCAGATCTGAAAAAATAAAAAAACAAACAACACCTTAGTCATGTGGTCAAGCTACTACCATTAAAACTGTCCTAACTTTGGTTGTTACTCAAAACTAGTTTACAAAACAGTTGGACGTCTCAAATGCATTTCTTATTCATGGAAGATAAAGATTCTCAGGTATGTCGAAGGAACAATTGATGTTTGTATTTCTTTTACATTTGGTGATCTACAAAAACTTAATGGTTATTCTCACTCAGACTGCCAAGAGTGGGTTGGGTGCCCAGACAATGTTGTATTAGGGAATTCCTTAATTAGTCTCTTGATATTCTAAAAAGCAACCAATGTTGGTCGATCTTCAATAGAGGTTGAATATAAAGCTTCTTATGTGGTTGCGTTTGAATTGGTTTGGATCTCTCATCTCCTTGTTGGGTTACATCATTCCATCTCTCATTCTAGATCTCTATTTTGACAAATATTGGATGTTAAGAGCTTAGTCACAAATCTCAGTTTACGCTCGAACTAAACATATAAAGGTGGACTATCACTTTATAAGAGACTTAGTTGTTGCTCGTAAGTTGTGTTTGCAATTTGTTCCCTTTGAGGAACAACCAACATACATCCTCGCAAAAGTACCGTTTCTACTTGTTCAAAACAAGTTGATGGTTCTTACCGATCCCTGTGTTTGATGGGGTATATTAGAATATGTCAGCTGAGTTAAAATTAAACCAAAGAAGACAATCTAATAGTGGTGTAAGAATGATTGAAAGGAGAAAGACAACAAGGGTGCCTTTAGATAAATGTAGTGTCGTTAGACTAGTCTGTTTGAAAGTTTGTTATAGACTTTGTTCAAAAGTCGGTTAACACGTTCTCTATAAAAACCATTGAAACAACCTTCTTCCTCTTTTGTAACAGACGGGCAGTCGTCTATAATTATGAGTTGGCTTCACTTTCGATAATATAATTAAGAAGACTTGATTGGAATGAATTTTCGGTTCTCTTTTTCTCTCCTTGAAATTTCTCTAAAACTTCTTATGGGCTCTACTATTCGCTTATTTTCTTAATATGTTAATTAAAAAAATTTGTCAATTTTTCTATAATTTTTTGCCCAAAGTAGCGAAGTAGATGTTAAAAACTACTTCATTTTAGATTTTTCTTTTTTTGCCATTAATCAGTTTCTTTTTCGTCCCATATTTTTTTAAACTATCAAAAAATCAAGAGTAAATAGTTGCAAACAAAATATCTCATAACAACCTAAGTATACCAAATCAAGCACACGCGAGTATATAATATCACAAAAGCGACATAAAATAACTTTAAAAACCCAAAAAAAAAAACATTTTATTTAAGAGGTGATAATTTAAAATTACAAAGTGGTTTAAGCCCAACCCTGCTTGTATCTATTGAAAAGATTTTCAGTTTGTGCATTTTTAAAAGCACAACATCCAATTACATAAATAAAAATTAATACTACCACAGCCACAATTAGAATCACATTAGCTTTCCTCCATTCCATCCTCAGGTTCCCCAATAGTCCAGCCTTGCAGGAGTTACAACTATAGCATAATTGAGACTGGTCATTGCTCCAAGTGTAGCAATCACCATCTGCTGTTGGGTTTGTCGGGTTGACCCATTGGGTCGGGTTTACAAACCCGTAACCACATACTGATGGAGGTTTACAACATCCTGCCTGGTAATCACCACAATTAAAAAGAATATAATGAAAAGATGTATCACCTAACCAATAACCTAATATTTCTAGGTATCAATAAATTGGAGAAATAATGAAGGACAAAAACCACAGATAGACCAAAGTTAACTTGGTATGGCTAGTTTTGGGGGTATGATTTGAATGGGTCTAATCAAGCTTGAACAACATAGACTGAGGTTAGTCCTAGTGCCTTCAGACTGCCTTGTTCGTAGGCCTCAGACTGCTCAGTCAGAAGTCTACGGAAATTCCAAGAGTGAAGACAGACATGAGTAAAAACGGAAAGGCGACTTTAGGGGTACCTTTACAAAGATGGGTAGTCTAGTTGAATGCCGACCTATTTTCAGACTGAAAGCAGACCTACTTTCAGACTCACAGTCAGACATTAACAAATGAGATTGAATTTGTCTCTCCATTTCCTCATGTCTGACTGTAAGTCTAAAATCAAATCCAAAACAGATAGGTGTACCATCCCCATTTACCATCTTCTTGACGGTATCAATTAAGAAAAGGGGTAAAACGGTTTCCTCCGGTGGCTGAAATTATCGTTTTACCCCTTATTTTATTTGGTACAGTCAAGATGATGGTAAATACGGATGGTACACCTCTCATTTTCTAAATGAAATAGATTACAACGATCAGTAAATAAACACATAGGAAATAGAATTTTAATTAAAATAATGAGAAGAAATGAATTGCTTGCCTGAAGGGGAGAAATATGAGCAAAGAAAAACTGATCAGGAGTTAAGTAATCCTGATTAACTTTAGAACAAACATCTGAAACAGCAAGACAATTTTTTATTTTCCTCCAATGCCCTTGATTATTAACATAATTACGAAGCCAAGAAGAAAATCCACTATCATCATCAAGTCTATACTCTTTATACCCTCTTCCAGGAACATCATAAGTATTTCCATCTGGTTTTGTAACAATAAATGCAAAAACAAGAAGGAAGAGTAAGATAGCAATAAGTATGGCCATGAAGAAAAGGTATATTACAAGAAGACCTTGTCTGTTCCAGTAAGCACCCACAAATCCAGCTAAAGAAACTAGAAGAATTAGAATTCCTATGAAAATTATTGGCCATCTGAATTGATTGATACATTCATTATCTGGTTTTGAAGAGAGCCAAATTCCTGACCCAATTATGAGAAATGATGATAGGAAAGCTATGAAATTTAGTAGTGCTGTTAGTTTGTTGCTTACACCCATTGTTGGTGAAAGCTAGAAATGGGGAATTGTGTGTTTTAAGGAGAGAGATTGAGATTGAGAGAGAATTGAGGATATGGTGGAGGATGGTTTGATTTTGGGTATGTGATTTTGAGATTTGATTGGGTTGAGGACTTTTGAGTGGTGAAAGTCTTTATCTATGATTGTCACTCTAGTAGGTAGTAGTGTTGTAACAAAAAAAAAATAGTAGGTAGTAGTGGAGTGATGTTTAAGTATATGGGGTAATTCGTTTGGGTCCCTAAAGATGACTAATTCATCAAAATGGACCCCTAAAGATGATCAACTTCCATTTTAGTCCTTTTTTGTACAATTTTGTCAGTCAATTTTAATTGTTGACTTATCTTTTCCTTTTCTATCCATATTTTCAAAAACTTCACCCTCCTTATCCTTTGTCTCTTTCCTCTTGTTGGTCACTGAAGGTCGGCTAGTCATCGGGCGACAACCATTACTAAAATAAATCTTTGCGTTCTTCTGTTTTCTCTCCTTCTCCCAGCACCACCACTTCTTTCAGCCAGCCACCATCATTTCTCCTTCTCCATTGCTTCTATGATGATGGTGGTGGTAGAGGAAATCAGTGATTGTAGAGGATTAAAACCTTATTTTCTTTTAAGCATTTAATTCTTTTTGAAAAAAATTTGACTTATGGGTTTCTTACTACATGAATTTGGGGAAAAATTACAGCCTATCTCATGCATTCTATTTGAATATCTGATTTTGATTATGTAGTTTCATACTCATTCATATATTAGATTGCTTTATAAAACTCTGTTAGCTTCTCATTTGTTTAGGGATAATTCCATATTTTCAAAAACTTTATAGGCTATTAACTGAAGTTAATTGACTGATGACAAAATCAAAAGGAAATCTAAATGGAAGGAGGTTATCTTTAGAAGACCATTTTGGTGAGTTGATCATCTTTAAGGGGCTAAAATGAAATTATCACTAAAGAAATTGAGGGCCTCATAACTATTCACATGGATAATTGTTGGTTACCATTAACGTTTAACTTCACATAATTTGATTTAGAAATACATTTTTTGTCTTCGTAACTGTTGTATATTTCTATCAACAATTTTTTCAAAACTCACACCCATTTAGACTCATTAGAGGAAGAAGTGAGATATTTTAAAGATGGTGCAAGAGGAAGATGCAGAAAAATAACCTTCTCTTTAGATACATTCATCAAGTAGGGAAGGACAAACCCATCTCTAGTTATTTTTTTGGCCCCAGCCCCCAGGACCCATCTCTAGTTAGGGCAACAAGGCATGTTATTTAGCATTGCTGCCAGAGAGATTTCATTCTTGTCATAGGACAATCAAATCTCAAAATGAGGACATGCCTATAAATAAATATTTTTCTACATCCTTTTTTGTTTGAAAAAAGAGAAAATTATATCAAAACCTACAAAAGGCAAAGAATGTGTTTGTGTAACTGAGAGGTTGGGTTAGCTGCTCTAACACTTGAATCATCCGGAACCCTACTATGTAAGAGATCATTCTGGTGAAAAATTCCATAACAACAACTAACAAGAGAAAAGGAAAAATATCACTGACGCAGTAAGAGTTTGGTTCTCTATTTTTAACTTAATAGAGAATTGAGCTGTTAGCCTAACTTAATTTTGTGTAATTGCACATGAGATCCCCCAAAAATGCCACTTAATAATAATAATAATAATAAGATTGGATAAGCAAGAAGAAAAAGAACCCTAGAGGAAGAAGACATTGACTCCAGAGATGAAGTCAATATTCTCCAAATTTTACTTGGTGGCTAATTGTGGACTAACAAAAATATTATATGGACAAATATTGTCGGTTGTGGACAAATATTGTCGGTTCCGCTGTAAGGAGCAATAAATGTAAGTACTCAATTTTAAAATAAGAATTAACTTAAGATCATAAAACAAATACAATAGATTAAAAAATACATTTTCTTAGATTTCGTGATAAAATTTCGTCTAATTTGCCAAATATTTATGGGATTCTTACAAAATATGAGCATAAGCAATTAATTGTTTAGTTTAGGAGTTTCAAAGCCCTTCACAAACCAAAAATTTATAACCTATTCACGTCTAAATAGGGTGGCCGCAGAAATAGTCAAAAGCGCCCGTAGAACATCCCATTATCATTATTTTAGGGATTAGGTCAAAGCCCAATGGGTTTTTGAGTATTGAGGTATGTACCCCCTGTAGTAAATAAATAGTTGTAGGTCCACAAGTCATTGTCCTGGCAGAAAACAAATGGAAGATACGAAACTGAAGTTTGTTTTACACGATATTACAGATTTGCATTTGAAGAAGATCTTATTCAAATTTGAAAAGTAACTTCTAGAGGTTGTTTTATGGAAAATTATATGTGTAATTAACTAGAATAACGACACACATTTTTTTTTCTTCTTCTCCTAATTGAAATACTTCCTATCTTCCTTTCTCTAAGATTACGTAGGTGTCTTTTTTCTCTCTCTCAAATTTATAGTTTCTCTCCAGTTTTCTATTTTTATTTCCAATTTCTAGTTTACATCTCAAATTGTTTTTTCTCTATCCTATCTCAATTACTCTAGATTTATTTTCTCTCTAATTTCTACTTTCCCACTATCTTTTTCTCTGTGGTAGCTCAGTTATTCAATTATCTTCATCCTCATCCTTTTTAACTATTACTTTGTCTCTCCCAGTTCAAATATGGGCTAAATTTCGTTTTGGTCTCCAATTTGTGATCAACTCACAGTTTTAGCCTCCATAAGTGTCCGGATTTCTTATTTAGCCTCCAATTGTGTCCGGAAGCTCGATTTGGCTCCCAATCTTTATCAAATCAATTCTATCCTTTTTTTTTTGTTGAAAGATAAAATATATTAGATAGAAATAAAAGTTCTATTACAATACAACTTGCAAAGAAAGTAAGGTACATGTTTCCAGGCCTTCGATCTGTTTTTCGTTCGTGCCCATTTTGCCAGCTTATCTGCTACTTTGTTGAATTTCCTGCTTGTATGAGAAAATTTGACTCTTTCCAACCTCTTTTTTATTTCTTGGATCTTGTTCAGATGTACTTGGGATTGCCATTGAATATTATTCTTTCCTTTCTGTAGATATTTTATGATGTTAATGTTGTCACTTTCGATAATGATTCTTTTGTATTCATGAGATTCTGCCCATTGCATTCCTTTAAGGACTGCAATTGCCTCACTTTCCTCCGAGTTTCTGCTTCTAGCGGTGAAAGTTGCAGCTTTGACCAATTTTGATTCATTGTCGTGGATAACTAGACTGATTCCCGTTATACTATTCGTGTCTATAAATGATGCATCTACATTAATCTTTAAAAAAGACAATTCAGGGGGGATCCATTTGCCTTGTTCTGTTTTGGTTTGTGGTGTATGCACCTTTTGTATTTGAGGGAATGTCGAAATGATAGAAATCATTTTGTCTAATTTATTGATTTCGTGTTGAAAGCAATGGTCACATCTTATTTTCCATATGTTCCACATGATGGTAGCAAAATGAATGTCGTTAGTAGCATAAGCCGTTTGGTTATTGTTTTCCCAGGAGAAGATCCAGTCTCTCGCTGACAATATATTTTCTGAAATTATGTTGAAATAGAACCAAATATTTTTTGCGATAGGACAGTGTAGAATGGCATGTTCTATGGATTCTATTTCATTACAGTTTGGACAGATTCTGTTGTTGTCTATGTACTTTCCTATTCTATCCCTAACAGGGAGAGCGTTTGTACAAATTTTCCAATTCGATGACCGGGGTTGGGGTGAATTCATACTGAGACTCAGATGTTGATACATAGATTTGACACTAAATTTACCATTTTTTGTAAGAGTCCATTTCCTTTGGTCTTCGCTATCTATCTCAATCGGGATGGTGAGAATAAGATTCTTAGTCTCATTATCGAATTCACTATTAAGTAAGGTTTCGTCCCAGGTGCCATGGTTGATGAGCTGCGGTATTTTTGTAATTATAAAATGGGTTTTTTGAGCTTACCCCCTCAAAATTAATAGGTAATTGAGTTTACCCCCTTCAATAATTGGTAATTGAGTTTACCCCCTTGAATTTAGATTTTTTGTCAAAACTACTAAGGATATGTTTGGTATGTGATAATAAAATCAGAAAGTAAATAATATATAAACAAAATCAATCTTTACTAATCATATTCCTAACCAAATCAAACAATAAAATGAGATAGAATCCCTAATATGAATCATATTGAAGAATAGTTATTCTTGGTAGTGGCAATTATTTCACGTACGCCAAACATAACCTTTGTGTTTTTGTCACTAATAGTAAGTTCAAGGAGGTAAGCTCAATTACCCATTATTGAGGGGGGTAAACTCAATTACCAATTACTGACAAGGGGGTAAGCCCAAAAAACCCTTATAAAATTTCTTTTATATACGCAACTCATATTTATTCATTTTTCCACCTCATCATCTCCATGATCTCCTTCGCACTCTTAACTTCCTCCTTGATCTGTCCTTTGCACTCTTACCTTCCTCCACAATCTCTCCTTGGCACGCTAAACTTTCTCCATGAGCTCTCCGAGCTGATCCTCTCTCTTCCCTTTCTCAAATTGCAACTGTAGACCAGCACAGAACAAATAAATATCCTAATTGGTTCATCCACATTCATCTTACAATTCTAATTTTCTGTAGGTCATCATCTAAACTTTACAGGTTCATCATGTAAACATTCTGTTTCAATAACACTATTATCCTTGTGGTTTATTAGCTGTAAAGTTTTCGTCTACGTAACACATTCAACGAAATTCGCCAGGCTATACCCGAGAACATATATGACCAGAGTGAACATCGAAAGGTCAAAATTAATTCAATTAAAGCCAAAAACATAATGGCTTCGATCAGGCTGATGATGACGGAAACATTCTATGCTCAATGTAACAAAATTGAATCAGAAACCAAAGGCAATGGTTCATCAGCTGAAAAAGATGATAGAAATTCAGCCCATTTTGTAATGTTGAGTTCTTGAAATCTTGCAATTCTGGCCTCTTATTTGAAAGTTGATCGTAATATCAACATGCGAGGGTTGTTCTTGTTAGGTGCCACAGTCATGGTCCCCGTCAGTGCTTCCCCTTCAGATATGGTTAACACATCTTCAAGGTACAATACTGTTTGCTTCCAATGTGTAGCCGGCGATTTCGGTCCTGCATATATTCAACCCATCAAACAAAAAAGAAATAGGCATATCAAAGAATTCATATCAGTACCCTTAGAGACCAAGTACTTGGGCTCGGTACTTGTTACTTGGTTTAGGGCTGAACTATGACCGAGCTTGACCCGAGCTTCTTCTAGGTTAATAACAAGATGACTCGGCTTAGCTTACGTGTACTAAATATTCCATATGTTAGCGACAATTCTCCACAAAAAACTGAACCCAAGCGGAAAACTAAGATTGTGAACTCAAATAGAGCCCAAGCCGGGGCTGAGACCTGAGTTCGTAAAAAGTCCAACTATATAAAGTAAATAGAATTTGATACAAGTTATACTAGATTGCCAAGATGCCTGAGTAAAACCTAAAGTATCTGCTTATGCGTAAATAAACAAGTATAAGCGATGAAGCTTAGAATCAAATCAAGAAAATAATAATTTATTGGACATGGAGGAGTTTATAAGAGTAGATTCTATATTGCCGACTAATTAGTTTAGGTCATACTCATAACAATAGGCAAAGAGAAAGTCAAGCGAACATGAAATGATGAACAAAAGATACCTGTACAGAAACCCATCAGCTTATGGCACTTTGTAAATGAGACATCGAAATACGCAACCAATGCATGGATATAATCAGTGCGTTCTGCCACGAGTTTAAAGGGTGCCGTAAATGACACATCCCCAGAAGACATCTTAGAGATGTCCATTGTCTGAAAAGAAGAATAAAAATGCACATAAATCCAAATGATTCCGAGTGAAGAGACATTTTTTTTCCAGTGAAGGTAAATTAAATGAAATGAGAAAAGCCAAGTGGGGTTAAAATTTTCAGAGATGTCAAATATTGGAAAGGAAAGAGAAAATTGATTACTACCTTTTGTGACGATTTATTTTTGGTCAAATATGTCGACAAGAGGTTCCATAATAGATTGCTTTTTTATACAATTCATTTGAAGCCATAAATGTGGTTCCAAACTGAAAATGTGTACAATTTAGTATGCATCAATTAAATTAACAATATAATAGTATATCACAAAATATAGTTAGTTGAATGATAGAAGTCAAAACGGTGATCTAGAAATACCAAGAAAGACGACGAAAATATACAATAAAGGCATGTAGAACCCGAACAGAGCTTTTGATGCACACACAGATATGCATATATATATATATATATAAACTAAGCATCTCACATTCAATCTTGTCATCCTTGTACTCAGCATCCTCAATGGCAGTTATATAGAGTGAAGCTCTGTCTGGTAGCACGAGTCCATCATCATTCTGCACATAATAAGCTAACCAATATCAGAGATACATACCCATGATTCCAAATTTTAAACTTTACGCTTTCTTTGGGTATGTCTCATTAAATATGTTGAAAATACCAACATTATATAAACATATGTATATATTAATATTATATTTATATATACAAAATAGAACGAGGTTTGCTGACTCGGACTAACGCTATTATAAATCATATTCGTCCTTGAGTTTTCCTTTTAATTGTAGTTGTCGGATCAATTAGATTCATTATTACATTAATCTCTTCTTTACATTAGTACTAATTATCATTAATATCAATTATCATTAATATCAATTATCATTAACACCTATTACCTACACATTAATACCCTTGGTCTACCCAACTTCCTCCTCTATACCTCTCATTTCTCCTTTAGAAACCAATCTTACCTATCCTCTTCTTTCCATCCACAAATCAACCCATTCCTGGATATTCTCTCTACATTCCATTATCTGTCTCAAACTAGGCTCCCTCTATTTTGTACTTTCTAATTATTTTTGGTGTCTGAATTTGTATGATGTTATGACTCTTTTTTCTTCGGTTTGATATTGTGTTAATTTCTAGGTGTTCGATACTTCAGTTCAACTTTTGTAATTGATTCACGTTGTAAGTTTTTATTTTTTACAATAAATAATGTAGACATGAAGATACACATTGTAAGATAATTAAGATAACAAATGTTGGTTTTGTCGACTCTATAGTATTTAATTTATGAATAATTAGAAGACTTCGAAATACCCTTCTTAGTTTACCAGTTCAAACTCTAATTTCTTACGAATACGTGCATGCCAAAGGTATGGGTTATATACACTTATACCAAATATTATACATAAGAAGGATGGTTCAAATAACTCCTTCCGAGGCCTATGCAACTAGTATTACGCTCACCCCCCATCGGTTTCTCAAAGTGCTAGTGTGCTACTATATTCAAGTTCTTGATAATGATGACAATGATTCCAAGGGGATCAAAACCTACAAGACACGCATAAATCTTTGACAAGGAGATTTAGAAATAGTGTCCCAAAGAAATTTATCAAAAGCATACTTACAAGCCACTAATTACGTGCATATAGAACAATGTCCAGCATATTCTCATACAACAGATAATAGCATATCCACTCTGAAATGATGATATCGACTTTGGGGACCAGAAGTACAATCTCTTCAACTTTTCCCTTCAAAACTGTTATAACTGAAAAATATTGAAGAATTGTTAAACACTCAACAAGATAGAGAGATAACATTGAAATATAAATATATATATATATATATATATATATATATATATATATATATAATATTTATGTTTGCAGGAACAATAATCACCATTAGAAAACCCATTTGTTTCAACATTCTCCTTCGCCGTGTCAGCCATTTGGGAACACCCAATCTGAAACAAAAGAGGTAAATAGGTAATTACCTCCTACATTATTTAGGAAAACAATAACAATTGTTTGCAAGACTGAAGAAATTTGCGTTATAGCCTCAGACAAATTATAATTTTAAAACATTGAATTAAAAAAAGGATTAAGACCAAGTGACTTTCAGAAAAAGCAAACAAAACAATAAGACTACATACCGTGTAAACATGCTTTGCTCCTGCTTTCGCGCAAAAGAGGGACAAAATTCCAGTCCCAGGCTCCCAGCCCCAACATCTAGAACAATTTTGTCCTTGAAAGGGAACTTATTCTTGTAGATAACATTTTAATATGCTTTTGTCCTCACAATATCCTTCAACATTTCCTGTATCATAAAAATTTTCAGCAAAGGAAGTCGGTGCGAAGTTCTGGACAAAACTTTTCTTTTCCACATTAATAACCCACTAAAAAATGCATTATGACAAGTAAAAAAATGTACATTAATAACCGACTAAAAAATGCACTATGACAAGTAAAAAAATGTAAGACTATAAGAAAGTGAGACATGCTTATAGTTACTCGGGTATCCATAGCTGAAAGTCATGGCTCACTCGACAGATATAGAAAGTAAGTAGCAAGTTCACTACTATGATACTATCGGCAAAAAAAAAGAGTACCACGCAACTGATGAATCTCATTTCTAATTAGTTATTATTGATATGAAGCAACAATAACGAAAGTGTTCCATTTGGATGACGAAAAACTTACTTCATGAATGAATACCTGCACACAAATAAGAAAGGTAAGTCCTTCAAGATTTTAACAAAACCAATGAGCTCAACAGAAATCCCCATAACCTAAGAAAGCAATGATGAAACAAATACCAAATTTCACATAATCATAATTAATTCCATGTTAAATTACACCCAAACCATCAACCAAATCAGTGCGAAAAAGAATTTAGTCCAAAAGAAAAAAAAAATTTGCTGGATGTTAAACTCAAATGGAAAACTTAGTCCAAAGGAAACCAATAGAATGAACTTCTCAAAAGGAGTGTATGATAGATGAAAAATCACTAAATTCGTCATAGCTGATTGAAAGTCGACTTTTCCTATTGCTTCATTCCCTTTCAAAACCAAATTTTTGGAAATCCAAATCAAAGCAATTGGAGAGGACTTAAAGTATCATTTTCCCATGTGGGACTATTCCCACACAATCATAAAAACCTACCCAGAACTTGAAATTCCACTTGCTAGGAGTTTAAATTCAATACAACAATACCCCCCCCCCCCCCCCCCCCCCAATTGAAACAAAGAACAAAAAAAAAATTAGTCTAAAGAAGGTTGAAATGAAGACTTGAAGTTAAACACAACAACCCCATGATGGAATACAAAATAACAAATAACTTCTACCACTTAAATCACAAGAGAAACATCCAATACAAAAAAAAAATAAAAAGGATATATTTTGAAGAAAAAAAGAAATTACCAAAGTGAGAGTAAGAATCAAAGTAGTTATCAGAACTTGTTTTATCACTAACAATGGGTGGGATTTGATCAGCTTCAGACATTAAATGATCAAGGTTAGAACTTTCGGTTACCATCTCTTGAAAAAACACTTGTGAGTGAGGACTGAAACTTCTTCCATTGTTACTGCTGGAAGAAGTTTGTTTATTCTTCTTTTGGCTACTACCCATTACACCTTTTTGTTAGATAAAATTAGGGTTCGTTCGTTGTTCTTTAGTGAGTCCTTCGCACTGCAAGTGGTGGTGGAAGTACTTCTGGAGTTCTGGTTTTGGGGGTTTTGTGAAGAAGAGATGGGAGAAATATAAATTACTAGTGTTATATATGAGTAATTGTTCACAAAAGGGGGTGTAGCTCATATGGTAGAGCGCTCGCTTCGCATGCGAGAGGCACGGGGTTCGATTCCCCGCACCTCCAAATTTTTTCCCTTTCCAATTTTATCTATTTTTGTTTAGTGTTCTTCTCATTTTTTTCTAAAAGTATATATATTATTAAACTAATTCAGAATCTCATTACAATACATATTAAGAAGAAAATACGGGATACTGTTCTACTTTTTGACTCTTTCCTTTCGACGCGCCCATTTTGCTAACTTGTCTGCTTGAGTATTTTGATCCCTCTTGATGTAATGGAACTTAACCTGTTGCATCTCCTTCTTTACATTTTTGATTTGTCGAATGTGAACGAGTGATTGCCATTGAACCTGATGCTTTGAGTTATTCAAATGTTTGATAATTGTCGCTTTCGATGATGACCTGCATGTAATTGTTTTCTTTTGCCTAAGTAATTCTGTTCAGAATAGCTAAAGCCTCTCCTTCCTCAATGTTTCTTGCTCTACCAATATTCACACTTGCACCGATAAACTTAGACCTGTAATCATGTACAATCAGACTAGTTCCTATTATTTGAACCACATTAACAAAAGATGCATCAACGTTAATTTTCACATACGGTTGAGTCGGAGGTTGCCATTTAGAGATGACAATTTTATCCTGATTCACTTTACTTGCACTAATTTTTGGAAAAGATTTTATCGATTCTATTACCTTGTTTACATCATAAACCGTTTGTTGGAAGCAGTGATCACATCTCATTTTCCATATAAACCATAAAATAGTAACAAAATGTACATTGCCAATCGTACAATTGGTATGATCCTGATTTTGCCAAGACATAATCCACTCAGATACTGAAGGAATTTGTTCAGAAATAATGTTAAAGTGAAACCATATTCTCTTAGCTATGGGGCAATATAATAGCGCATGTTCTATAGTTTCAATTTCTGTGCAGTCTGGACAGTTAGTAATATTTCTGATGTATTTACCTATGCGTTGCCTTACCGGAAGTGCTTTCGTACATATTTTCCATATGAAAAGTTTGATTCGAGGAATGGTGGGTAAAGACCAAATAAAATTCCAGTTAATGTCTTCTGAAGGAGGAGATTGGTCTGTTGAGCTAAGATGCATGTACATAGACTTAACTGTGAAATTTCCTGATTGCGTCAGCTTCCATTTCATCTTATCTGTCCCATCTTGCTGAATCGGTATAGCTTTAATGAGATTGCAGATATTATCCAGGAAAGTTTGCCTAAGGATGTTCTCATCCTAATTGTTATTACTTATGAGATCAGACACTTTGTTTAAACCAGAGTTATTAGTGTTTTGAAGTTGTTGGATTTCTCCAGGAATCCAATTATCTTTCCAAATATCGATGTGCTCTCCTGTATGGACTTCCCATATAATGTGATTATCTATAAGATCATACTGCCTCCTCAGATTCTTCCATATCCAGGAGTGATATGCTTTTACCAGACCTGGGTGATTAAATTGGTGGAAATACTTTGCTTTGAGGAATTTCACCCAAATCGCATCTGAATCAGTCTTGAGGCGCCACGCCAGCTTGCTCAGAAGGGCTTGGTTGTCCAGATGCGGATGATGAATGCCTAAACCTCCCAGTTTTTTCGGCTGACAAATATATGACCAAGCCTTGGTACGTATACCTTTTGATTTTCCCCATCAGAAAGACTTCTGAGAAGTCGCTATGCGTTTACTTATACTCTTTGGAAGAGCAAAGCATTGCATCTGATATCGGGGAATGGCTGCTGCTACGGCCGAAACAACTACCGTACGCCCAGCCTGAGAAAGAAAAGCATGATTCCATTTGGATAATTTATTGTCTATTTGATCTAGAATAGAGTTAAATACTTTAGTCTTCTGAGGACCTATGAACAATTGCGCTCCTAGGTATTTTTCTGAAGTAGAAGCATATTTGACTTTTAGAGTTTTCATAATGATGCGTTTAAATTTTGGATGCGAATATTTGGAGTAAAAGATATTAGATTTGTTGTAATTAATCATTTGGCCAGAAGCCAAGCAGAAAGAGGATAAAATGACTTTAAGAATGTGGACGTTCTCGATAGAATTTCTCCCGAAGATGATGCAATCATCAGCGAATAGAAGGTGAGAAATCATTAGGTTCTGGTTTTTGGTAGGAAAGCCTAAGAACCTACCTTCTCCTATATTAGCTGTAAGCATACGGCTGAGACCCTCCATGGCAATAGTGAAGAGAAAAAGGGATAGTGGATCTCCTTGCCTTATGCCTCGTGTAGGATGAAAGGTCGGACCTGGGTGACCATTAATGAGCACAGCCATTGTGGCCGTGGACATGCAGTTAAATATCATTTTTCTCCAAAGATCAGAGAAACCTAGCCTCTCCATAACATCTATAAGAAAAGACCACTCGATTCTATCATAGGCTTTAGACATATCCAGCTTAAGCCCGAAGAAGCCTACAGCTCCTTTCATATATTTAAAGGAATGGATGAGTTCCTGACCCATAATGATATTATCCGATATCTGTCTGCCAGGGATATAAGCTGCTTGAAAAGGAGAGATGATGTCACTAAGATGCACTTTAAGTCTCTCAGCTAGAATCTTCGTGATGATTTTGTAAGTGGTATTAAGCAAACTAATAGGTTTGTAGTCCGCAGGACTTTGTGGAACTGTTGTTTTAGGAATTAGACAAATATGAGTGTGGTTAGTTTCTGGAGGTAGCTCCGCTGTCTGAAAAAAATTCTGCACCATCGTGTAAATATCTTTGTTGACAGTATCCCAGTTAGCTTGGAAAAAGAAAGGTGGGTAACCGTCTGGACCTGGGGCAGAATCTTTCTTCAGCCATTGAATGGCCAAATCAATTTCCGATTTATCTGGAATTGACGTCATGTCAAGATTTTGAGCAGGGGTAATTACTGGATGAAAAAGATCAAGGATACTGGGAAAGCTAACATAATTAGACGAGGTGTTGATGTTAAGCAGGTGGTTGGTGATGATATTGGTGACCTCATCCATTTTGATCTTTAATTACTGGATGAAAAAGATCAAGGATACTGGGAGAGCTAACACAATTAGACGAGGTGTTGATGTTAAGCAGGTGGTTGGTGATGATATTGGTGACCTCATCCATGTCATCCTTCCAATCACCATTTTGATCTTTAATTGCTAGGATTCTATTATTACGGTTTCTATGAATAGCCTGCGAATGAAAATATTTTGTGTTTTTATCTCCTAGGTCAATAAAATTATTGCGCGATTTCTCTTTCCACAAACTTTCTGCTGCCTATACAGTTCTTCAAGACGACAATTCAGATTGATTCTATCATTACTGTTGATATGCTTGTTTTGGAGGCAATCAATCGTCCTATTAATCTGATTGTCAAGATTACCAAAAACCTCCTTATTCCATTTAGAGAGATGTTTGCCTAACTGAGACAAGTTAGGTTGAATCATGTTAGGGGAAGGGTCACCATGATGGTTCCATTTATTGGCTATAAACTCATGGCAATCTGGATGAGACATCCAAGTCCTAATGAATTTGAATGGCTTTGGTTTTTGTTTGGATGTTTTAATAAAACTTAAAAAAATAGGATTGTGATCAGAACCACTCGTATCTAGGTGGCTGAGGCTGGACTCAGGAAAAGACTTCAGCCACTGCTCATTAACTAACGCTCTATCCAGTCTCTCTTGAATAAGCTTACCATCCAGCTGACGGTTAGTCTAAGTATATGGGTTTCCCTTATAACCCAGATCAACCAGTCCTAGAATTTGAATGATATTGTGAATTTTTGGAAGGTGTGAGTTAGATATCTCTTTTCCCCCGCTTTTTTCCAGAGGATCAAGAATGCTATTAAGGTCTCCTATAACAGCCCAAGGATCATTAGTGTTAACATTAAGATCAATAAGCATTTTCCAAGGCCGCATTTTATTCTTGGTGTACGGACACCCATAGAAACCTTTTATATAGGAAGCCGAGTTAAGAGAATCTTTTATTTCCGCGTGTTCTTCTCATTTGTTTACTATATTTTCTTTCAAAATGTTTTTCTCTTTTTGTCCTTTCTTTATTTACTCTCTCTCCATTGGAAAATAATTTTTGTGTTCCTAGTCCAATAATCTACACGTAATATTAATATATGATTTTAAATCAAAATAATAATTATAATGGATATTTAGGGTCTGTTTGATACGTGGAAAAAGTGAGTAAGAAAACTGATTTTCGTAATAAAATCAGTTTTTCACCGTTTGATTGGTACACTGAGTAAGAAAATGGATTTCTTATAAGAAAAAGAAAGTATGAAAATTGGTCAAAACTTTTTCCCACCTTTAAGATGGGAAAACCCGTTTCTTACCCACTCTCCGGACGCGCACTCTCTCTCTTCCCATAAGGGTAAATCTATAATTTTTCATTTTTTACCTTTTCCGTTTTTTCTGTCTTGTTCAGCTCTTTCTCATCCAAAAACTTTTTCTCTCTCTTTCTCTCTCTCTTCCCATAAGGGTAAATCTATAATTTTCCATTTTTCACCTTCATAATCCTACAAAAATAAGGTATTTTTCTGTTTCGATTTGGATAGTCAAACCCTAATGAAGCATAGTTGTTGGATAATATATAGTTTGGATGTAATTTTCTTCTATATATGGATTTGGGTATGTGTGTTTCTGGATTCAATTTATCTAAGCGCATAATTGTTTATGGATCTTCCGTTTCAAAGTTTTATTTCAGCAGTGAAGATGTAGAAGAAAATTTCAGTTATTAGGGTTTATCCAATCTATTATGGATCTTGGGTTCTTATGTTTATCGAATTTATTAGTCTGCTATTAGAGTTTTTTCAGGAAATTTCAGTTTCAAATTTATCTTCTTGGAATATAATGGTGTCTGGGTTTGTAAGCTCTAGACATTTGAGATATGCCCAAAACTACTTGATTAAATGCCTGACTTGGAATACTATGTTAAGCTATGGAGACTTGCTACATTCACGAGAAATTGATTTATCGATCTCCTAAGAGAAAAAGAGAGAGAAGATTAATGGAGCAATTGTATGTACAAGCAGTAACACCACCAGGTGTTTGGACTACTTATATTTTGATCCTTCTCTCATGGCTTATGGTTTTATCTCTCTTCAATTGCTCTGCTGGAATGACTTGGACTATTATTAATCTCTTTCATTTCCTTGTCACTTATCAGTTCTTCCATTGGAAGAAAGGAACACCATTTTCTGAGGATCAGTGGATCTATAATGGATTGACTTGGTGGGAACAAATTGACAGTGGGAAGCAGCTAACTCGCAACAAAAAGTTCTTGACTGTTGTACCCATGGGCGGACCCATTAAGAGATCAGGCCGGGCAGCTGCCCGACCTGGAAATTGTAATTCTTTTAGTAGGGGCTAGATAGTAATTTGTTATTATAATTTTCTCTTTTAGGGTTGGGAGTTTGAACGGGATAATGAGAAAACAAACTAAGGAATCTAAGGAAACCCTAGTTGGGATTTGGGAACCATATTTTTATCCTAGATTTTCCACTGTTGCTCTTCAAGAATCAAAATCCTAGTTAAAGTCTGTAATTTTGGTGCACATAAAACCTAGTTTCTATTGATTTGAATCATATTTTAAACCTATTCTTCATGTTCTTTTGGATCTTCTTTTACTGATGAAAGTTTGGTACTTTTTGGTTGTTGATTTTCTTCTTAAATTTTTGTTCCAATAAGAAATTTTCAGTTTTTTATATCTTTGAATTAATCTTTTTGTTGGAAGGTTTTGGTTTTTTTATACTTCATTTAGATTAATTTTGTGTTTGTTTTCTTCACTTTACTTTTGTGTAGTTTTTGTTCTTCACATTCTATCTAATATACAAGTTTTGATATGCTTTATTTTAGTACAATTCTCTGCACTTGTTTGTGATTTTTCTAACAATCTTGCGAAACTTCTTGCAAAATTGAAGGTATTAATATATAAGTTCTAATTTTAGGTTTTGATTTTGTCTGAATGTCAAATTCTGTTTTTGGATTTTCGATCTTCATATTATGAAGTGAGAAATTTTGTGGTCTATACCTTCTCATATAGGAACATATATGGGGTCCAGTAATTCTACCCATTACTCACAATTCTTCACCATAAGTTTCTTATTTCTATGAAATGAACTATTCCCCTCGAAGTTTCTGTTTCAATTTGTTGTTCAAAGTCTTAAGCATCATGTTTAGGTACCACATCCATCCCTTCTAGTAAAATAATGAATTCTCAGCATGATACATTCTTATGCTGACATCAACATGTTTCGAATCCACAATTTCGCAAATTTGCTTTGTTTACTTTAAAACTGTGGCTTCTCATTTGGTCTAATTCCAAAACTAGAAAATAATTACATAACTAATCCTATTACATTAAGGGCAGTAATTTTCTTTTACAAACTTTATGTGAGGAGTCTGCCCTCCCGGCCCTGAAATCCTGGTTCCGCCCCTAGTTGTACCTGTGTTTATTGTACTTGATAGCCTCACACACTACCGACTACCAACAACCAGTGTTGTTCGACCTCGTATAAAATTCAGATGTGGCATTACTTGTATGAAAACTCTTGTATGTTTCTTGTTATATTAATGGCTTATATCATTGTCTTCTGTACAAAATCGGAAAGGATGCTTAAGCTTTTGAATGAGTTTGGTTATCCTTCTACGCCAAAAAATAAAATCGATGCATCAAATGGAATGAATCAATGAACTACTTGCACCAAAACAATATCATCTATAGGGACCTTAAAGCCACTAATCTTTTTATGGATGAAAATGAAGAGTTTATGACATGTTGATAGAGATGCAAGAGAGTAACTTAAGTTTCAAGGATTTTTTTAAAGGCGCCCCAAGTTTTCCCACAACCGACCAAACACTAAAACTTGAATTTCATATAGGAAAGAAAGTCATTTTCTTTCCCATCAGAAAAGGTTGATTTTCTTACTCAAGGTTTTCTCACGTATCAAACGGACCCTTAGTCCAAATTAACCCATCTCTATAAAAAAAAACAGATCTCTATCATTTCTATTTTATCATAACTACCCATTATAACCTTTTATATAAGAAAAAATCCACTTTTGAAAATCAATCCCCAAAATTATCTTTCATTTTTTTCTCAGATTTTTTCGATTGATTTCAAACTTACTATCTGTTTCGCAATATACACGTTATTTAGTATCAATTACGTATATTTCTACAACAAAACACATTTATTATAGTTAAAGTATGCCTAGATGTCAAAGTTACAGTGTTTTCAGTTTATTGATTCTTGTTTTGTTTCATAAATAATTTATTGTTAAAGTTTCGTACTTTATTTCATATTTTTATGTGTCATACATAACACATTATGTATCAACAATGTTTCTTCCAAAAGGGAAAGGGACTAAAATCCTATTTTCTGGAAAAATTGGACCTTAATCCCTTTTTGAATTTTATTTTGGGCCGACAACCCGTGGACCCTTAATAAATATGTTCCTCAAGTCAATATTAATTGACTCGGTCTTTATTCCTCTGAGATTTTTCGTTATGTCTCAAAGTTGTGGCCTAGAGAAATCACCTAACATCTCTACTACATGTGGAGGAAAGCACCATATTAATCGAAGAATCTCATGCATACGTGGGCATGAAATCAATCGAATGGGTAAGGTGTACAACAATTCAAATTTCATCAAGTGGGGACATGCACGTGAAGAATGGGTCAAGATAAACCAATTCTCCTATCTAAACAGATTAGATATTTGATTAATTATAGTTATTTTATTTGTATTTATCTCTTCTCTTTGTAACAACTTAAATATGTACTTATCCTTATCCTTTGTAATCAAACTTATATAAATAGAAGAAGCCAGACCACTCGACTCATTGGTTGAGTTCTACAGGAACAAATTATCTCTTCTTTGATTTTAATACACCAATTGGAAAACTGTGAAAACTGTTAAACTTTGTCCACTAATCTTCATCTTCTTATCACCTTCACCACCACCGTCCACGAATGCCACCAATAGATATTTCACTTTTAATGCTTCTTGTTCCAACTTACAAATACATATATGAAGAAAGTGAATACCAATAGCTGAAGAGATTTTACTATTTTTTCACTTAAATAACAAACCTCAAGTTGTTAGTAATGAGTCCACAAGTGAATACCAATAGTTGAAGAGATTTTACTATTCAGATATGAGCATTAAAATTAGATATCCAAGAATTGTGGTGTTATTGCTTTTACTAGTCCCGCTTATGAGTAGTTCTACTGCTGAAGATTTGGTGGGTGTAGCTTGCTTAAGGAAAATTCATGGTCACATTTAGAATAACAACCAGGGAGTCTTACTCAATGTGAAGGAATATGGATTAGGGGGCAAAAATCAGCAGTAGAGAGAGAGAGAGTGAATCAACATGAGAGAGAAAAAAAGATAAAAGAGCTGATGAGCATGAAAAAAAAGATATCGAGATGAAGATTAGGGGCCAAAATAAAAATGTTAAATGTTATAAATTTTAACAAAAGAAGATGTGACAATGGTGGCCGGAATGATGGTGGTAGGAAGTTGTGGTGGTGAAGGTGATAAAGAAGATGAAGATTATGGGTCAATGTTTAATCAAGTGAGTTTTGGACTAAAATAAAATATTCCCCTGAGAATGTACAAAAAAATATGGATTACATAGAGAATTTATTTCCCGGAGAATATTCTTTATTCCCCAAAGCACGGTCTTTCTCTACTGAAGCATTAACTAACCCATCACAGTGGGTTCGAAGGAAGAAGATGTAGTTGTTTGATTACCGACACTTTATGGAGAATTCACGTTAAAAAAGACATATATGAAGACTCAAAACAATGTCGCGGCCGGAAAATTGGTCGGCCGGCGACCTTCCCGGAGAAGATGATGAGTTGGCTGGTTTTAACGAGGTGGCAGAGAGAGAAAACATGTTGCAGGAGAGAGAAAAGAAATGGAAGAGAGAGAGTAATGGTGTTATAATGGAAGGGGGCCATATGGGTATTTCTCGTAAAGTAGGGGGCCAGGCGGGAAGCTGGTCACAAAGTTGGGTGCCATTAGGGAAATAACCCTTTTGCAAACAAGATGAAGAAACGGATTTCCACCTCCTATTCGGGTCCAGGGTTACTAAGGCTATCTAGAATCAATTACTTTACTCGATGGGGAGAGCGGAAGCCAAAAGCGCCAAATCTACAAGGTTTGTAGATGGCAGACCAATTAATGGTGTAAATGGTTTTGATTTTTCCTCACCAGAAAGACCGTTGAATGGTCTCGATGCGATTGTTGATGCCTTTGGGAATAGTGAAGCATTGCATTTGGTATCGGGGAACGACCGCTATGATGGAAGAGAGAACCACAGAGCGGCCAGCTTGAGAGAGGGGATCAGAATGACACTTGGATAGTTTATTCTGGATTTGGTCAAGAAGAGAGGAAAAACTTGATTTTTATTTTTATTGATGAAGAGGTAAATGCCAAGGTATTTATCTAGAGAGGAGGATTGGTGGACTTCCAGACTACGAATGAGCATCTGTTTGAACTTGGGGTGAGAGTGTTTAGAGAAGAAAATGGGTTTACTTGAGTATTTTAACTTCTAGTCTTTGTTTATTTTGCTATGTAATGAGTCGGCCCTTAAACGGCTTATTAATAATTAAAAAAACTCCTGCCTAACCTAACAGAAGAATCATGGAGTAGTAATAGATTATGAATCTAAAGGCAAAGTTTCAGTACTAGAGGGAGAGGGAAAGATGTATATGATGGAGACCTAATACAAAAAAAACTTTCTCATCGAACATCAAATGCATAAAATCTAGGTAAAACTTCTATTGAAACAAGTTTAATGTCTCTGATTTTCAATCTAGCGTAAGATATATAGATCAAGATCTTAATTCCAAGTGATTCAGAGAGGAGTAAGAAACTATAATTAATGGGCAAGATAGAAGAAGAATTAAACCTCTTAATAAACTTCCTGCTTCAATTGCTACAAACATGAAATTAGGGAAATAACTTCTTGAAATTAATAGAGTTCCATCTAGATCTGTTGCTATTAATTCTTTTCCATAGATTATTTCTGAGCATTTTTTGATTGATTCGAATTTTGGATGGTTTGATTAGACATTGTTAGGATTGAAAATCAAGATTCTGTGCTTTTAATTTTTTTTTTTTTGAGAATTCGACCACGATCTACGTTAGTCGTTACAAGGCACTGATGCATCATAAAGATTTGATAATCACGATAACCGCCTAATTTAAACCAAGAATGAAAGAGGCCTAAAGCCCACCAACAAAGAGGCCTAAAGCCCACCAACAAAGAGGCCTAAAGCCCGACAAATTATTACATTATTTATAGCGTAAATTACATAGGATATATCTTGATGGCAAACCGCTTCCGCTGAGACTAGATACTACGACCTCGTAGATGTAAGAGGGGTGTCCAACCGCTGCACCAAAGGCTGATGGACTTATGCTTCTAATTCGTCACATTTTAGAGAGAGAAAATAGAAAGAAAAAGAAAAGGTTTAATGCATGGGATCTCATTGAAGGCAGAAGCGAATGAATTGGTATGCTACGCTCACTTGTTAACGGGTACCTTGATTGCTTCTCTAGTTATTAACTTTTTATCTTGACCATCCAACTTTTCATATTCAAATTCATACTACACGCACGTTAAGGGTTTTAACGTTTTGAAATAATTTGGTACAAGGGTTATGTTTCTTTATAAAAATCTGTTGCTTCATTGGATCTAATTCGGTTATCTTGAAAAGACTACGACAATAGATTGCATGGGTTGATAGATTTGCCTAAGCAATTTGAAGGTCTTATAGCTATGGACAGAAAATTTGAGATTGTGGTTCCTACAACATTTTCCATGGTTTGTTTTGGACTCAAACCATAAGCAATTATTTGTCAAAATACAGACGAAATAGATGAAAAAAACGAGCTAACGCTATCTATCAAATGTTGCTTGAATCGAGTAACACATCGGACAAGATATACATGACCATAACATTGTCGGAAGTACATATATATATATATATATGATTAGGTTTTGCAGTTGGTGTAACCCTCACTGAGGAATTACATGTGACTTCAGCTTGGAAGGTGATGCAAGATCACACAACCACCATTCTGGCTCCATTAGATGGTAAAACGGAGGATTAAGATAAGAGAAGAATACTCAGAATAAAGGAATAAAAATAGGATGATGGTTTTAATTTGCTTAAATTTTTATTGTATTGAACTCTTTGTACTTCTATGATTTTTTATTTCCATTCTTTAGAATTATTAATACTCCAATTTTTATACATAGTGCTCTTTGAAATTAGTTTTATTACGGAAATTATTTATGATTTATTGGAAGTTTTTGTTTAAGGCAAGTAATTTCCACCAGATTGATATATCTTCTTTTTTTTAACTTGATTGATATATCTTGCATTGTATAGTAAAGAAGCATAATGCGCTATCCGATACCATTATCTTTAGTTTCTTTTCGCCCTTGATTAGTGTGGTTTCCAAAGTTCCGTTGCTTCAATCAAGGGTGGTATTGTCGCTCGTGTTGGGCGGCGAAAGGCAAAGACCCAATCTCACATTGTTTTTGTTATAGTTTCAACCATAAAATAAGCTAATTTACAACATACCCACTACATGGGCTATACCTAAAAAAAAATTCTACCACTTCATATCTTCTAATCTTGACTTCAATCTCATTTGTCTTCTCTTTAATGAAATAACAAATAAATTTCTTATCTTTTTACGCTTAGCATTGATTTCAAACCAATATAACTTACCATTAAGGGTTTGAGAATCAAAATACAACTGCACCTACCAAGATTGTTTCTTTTAAATCTTTATATACTTCAAAGAAATGTTTGTACCCTAAGGGCACAGGTTATACCTAGTATTCAATATAAAACAGGTGGATGGGCGCTGACTGGGACAAACCCCTGGATATATCCAACCGTCCGTCCCACATCAACACTATCATCAACTGTCGGATTTAGCAAAATATCTAAAGTGGCATTCTGGCGCCTAAAGCATACTTCTTTCCTCTTTCATCAACGGACGCTTCTTCTTAGTTGGTCGGATGCATCTTCTCACTTCACCAGACACATTTCCTCTCTTTAAATATCCCATACTTAAATCATGGGAAGATTTCAATTTCATTCTTTAGTCTTTCGTTCTCTCAATCTCCTGTAAACTTTATATTCCTTGTAGAAATTTATTCAATTGGTTTCGTTTCCAAAAATTTCATAACTTTATCTTCCATGTAAAAATTTATTCTATTGATTTCGTTTCCAAAATTGTTCGTAACTTTATCTTCTTTGTAGAAATTTATGTGGGTTTGATCTTTGTGAATGTTTCTTTAGGTAGTTGTTAGGTAGATTTTGATAGAAATACCAAAATTTAGGTTACCTCTTTATATGTTTGATGTTGTCATACATGTGTTAGATGAAATGTTTGTCATCGTGTTCTCTTGTAGTTTTCCATAGCACTTTTTGGGCGACCCCTTCCAACAGAAACCTGAGACCAACCCTATGGCTTTGATGAAAAAAGGACCAGAACGAAACTGAAAATGATGAAAAAATTTTGGACCCTTTAGTAGCTCGAATAGTGAAAATTTCCCAGGAACCAAAAACGAGTTAACACTTGATGGGCCTAAAAGGTTACCCTAAAAGGTCTCCACCCGCAAGTATACGGGCGTCAAGTAATAGTTCCGGTAAGACCGGTTCGTTCCTCAGAGACTAAGTTAAACTAAATTCTAACCTTAAAACTATTGAGATTTAAAAATGGTTTGATGGTGGTAAAATAAAAATAAAATATAAAACTAAAAAATAAATAAAGAAATAAGTCGGTATTCAGAAAAAGGGAACCTAGGGTTTTCGAATCCGTCTTCCTAATAATTCTAACGACAAATTAATTTTGATCTAATTAGAGAGTTCTTTATATAACTCAGGTTTTAGTCCATGAACGGTCTAAAAACCCGGAAGATTTTATCGTTAAAATAGTAAAAACTTTAATAAATTTATCGAGAGAATAATTATTATGACTTCATCTAAAACCCTAGATAGAAAAGATTTAGCTACTCATGCTAGAAACGATAAATATTTGAATTAGTATAAGAAAAAGAAGAAAGAAACTTAACTTTTCTGCGATTTTCCCACCAAACAGAGCCTTAAGGAATTGATTTCCTTCTGTTTTTCCCGGAAATCTGCCAAACGCACCCTCTGGGAAAACGATTTTCTCGTCTTCCCGGAAATGGATTCTCTGAGAGAAAATTATTTTCTCGTCTTCTTGAAAGTACTTTCTTTCTGTTTCTTTTTCACTCTTTCTATAATCTCTCTCTCTCTCTTTCTCTGTAATCTCCCTCTCTCTCACTAAGAAGTAGAAAACAACAAGAAAAATAAAAAATCAAGAAGATGATAATGATTAAAATCAAGTTTCTATTTCTCTCTCTCTCTCTCTACAATAACTCTCTTCTTAATCTCTCTGTCTCTCTCTCTCTCCTGTTCTTTCTCTAAAATCCTCCAAAACCGTCATGATCCCCTTCTCCCTCTCCTGTTTTTATCAACTCTAAAACCTCCCCAAAATGACTCTCGGTTATGTTACTTATATAGACCCGAAAGATTAAAATCTCACCTCAAAACCCCCATCGAATCCGAACAACCCTCTCTGTTGTTATCTTCCTCTCTCTCTCTCTCTACAATACATCCAACCGAATCCTTTTTCTTTATTAACAAAAAGCTTTCTCTCTCTAGGATCCTAACCAACATCTCCTTCAATCCCACTCTCTCGGGTCTGGCATGAGATTCTCTCTAATCGTAATTTGAAAACCAGATAAGAATAAGGCCGTACCACTCGTTCAAGTTGAAATCTCCATTTGATTCAGTGCTTCGCGGGAGAAATAAACCTATGCGGCCCACCTCTTTTGATTCAAACACGTGTACGGAGAGTAGCAAGACCGTTGGATTATTTTGGACTACTATACTATCTTGCAGCGCGTTACACAGAGTCTTGGACCCCTACACATTTTAAAGTACCACCGTTTTAGACCGAATATAGCCTAAAACGCATCTGAGCCTTTAGATTCGCTTCCCTCTTGTGCGCCACGTGTCGCAGAAGATCTATTGACTTGATTTTGACTTAAACTTTGACCGGTTCTAATTTGCTCATCCGGACTCCAATTTCACTTCCGTTTTCGCCCACGAGTTCGTCTTGAATTCTAGTTTCACATGAGCACTAACCAGAATACTCTTGTCATTAAATTAAAATGACCAAAATGCCCCTCAAGTAGGTCTTTATCACGATGTTTTCGCATCGAACTCCGTAAATGAGACCTGAGAAAGAAAATCAAACAAATCATAAGAGTAACCGCTCGATCTGGACTAACTAACCCAAATTAAAAGATTCAAATGAGGCATTTTCATGACTCATCAACACTCTCTGCTCAAGTAATACTACTTTGACGACTTCTACATTAGTGTTAACTCTTTTTGGTTCATGGAAAATTTGAGTGTTCATGTGTTGTATTAAGTTTTAGAGTTTTTCTTTGGTGTAGGGTATTGATGGCGTGTGCATTTAAACAAGGCATGTGTGCATTCAAACATTTGCTTCAACTCTGTGAGTAACTTGGTATCATCTTCCTTGAATGTTTTTTTAGTTTTTTCCAAATGCTTAAGTTGATGTTAATGTTTCTTTGTTGAATAAACCATTTCTTTAAGTAGGTATTTCAATCGTAAAATTACATTATCATGATTCTTAGATTTCTTTTATGTTCTTGAAATAGATAGTTCTTCAAATATTTATGATTTGATTATTTTCTACTTCCCTGCTTTTTTACCTTCTATATTTTGAGTAATAAGAAATACTATTTGTTCATTTTTACTGGGAACAGAGAAAATGTGGAAGAAACAACACCCACATTGTCGGAAAAGAAAAGAAAAAAAATAACATAAAAGATATACGACCCACACCATTTTTACACAATTATTACGATGAGCTTCACAATTGTTAGGGTTAGTTTCTTCTTCTGTATTTTGTAAATGATTTTTTTGACAGTTTGATTGATAACATGAAGTTTCTAAATGTAAATAATGTTCATTTCTTATGTCACTTTTTTCTAGAACAAAGTGGTACTTTTTTTTGGAAAACAATGATCATTGTAGGAATTGTTTTATTTAGTTAAGACAAGTGTTATTTACTATGTACATTTCTAACAAAAAAACATGTTGGACAAGCTCTCAATCGTTGGTAATTATCTCTAGATCACTATCTATTTTATTGTTACTAACTTTAAAGCTCATTTATGGAGAGTTTGTGCGATCAAAGATTGGTGTGTAATAAAAAAAGCTAAAAAACTTATTGTTGGAGAACTCGTAAATTCTCAATTGAATTTAGAGATTGTTGCAAGAAAACTTGTAAGACTCTCTCATTTTCTTATTTATATCTTTCTACTTTATTCCATTACAGACGAATATTCTCTGATTTCATTTGGTTTGTTATAATAATGTTTGCAAGACTGCTATAGGTTCAAGAGGCATTTTCAGTGTCAAAAGATGTTTAAAGAATTCAAGGAACTTTGTCTTTGTATGCCACCAACAATTTTACCTTTTCAAATCTACGTGCTTGATGAAACTCATTTAGTGATGCTTTCTTTATTAGCAACGATGAACTCTTACGTGGTTACGATGAATTATGGTATCTTTTGGTCGTGCTTCAAACAACTCTCTTTAAGCTAAAAACCCGATGTGCGCTTTAGAAATGGGTTTGGTTGTTTTTCGGTGTTTTATCATCTTCTTACTCTCATTGGGTATCAATACACTTTCTCTATCGTATTTTTTTCATTTTATATCGTCTTTATCTCTTTTTTTTGTATTTTCGCAGGCTTATGAATAACGAGCAACTTCTGGTGAAGTCAAGCTGAAATTTCTTTTACGTTCAGCTTTCATGATAAGATTGAAGTTGCACAAATTGATGTTATTTGTCAAAATCTGAATGAGATGTAGAATAACTTTTACGGCTCCTTTACAAATGGATATTGAAAATCATTTTTACTATTTGGTTTGGTTTTGTTTTGCATTTACGATTTTACGATAGTGTGCTATGGATTAACTTTCATTTAGATCTTATTTGTTGTCATTTCTTATATAATCTCTTGTAGTGTTTAACAAAATTATCTGTGCTCTATGGGCACGGGTTATACCTAGTAATATATTAAAATGCAAACAATCCATAAGAATTTAAAATTTCATTGTGTTATTTGTAGTTATAAATGTACAGTCTAAGATATAACAAACAATTTTTTTTGTTTTTTTTTTTAAGGACACAATTTTTTTTTGTTCACAAGTGATTGTGGATTCTTGGACTAGATTTCCTGTAAAAGGAGAACTGGAAATGATTTTCTGTCATTTAACTATTTTCTAATGATTTTCATCTATCTGTTGTTAACTATCTTGTATATTGATTAATTTCTTTTTAGTTTTTTTTATCGTACGCAAGACTCAGATTCAAATTTGGCACATGACCTCCAAATTCTCAGCCACGACTTTGTGATCAGGTATTATCTTTTCTCGATTTTTTCCAATACCGTTTTAATTTTAATTTTACTTAGGGATATATGTGATATGAATGATTCCATGACTTCGCTGGAAAATTACCCTACATTATAGTGTTTTTTAAAGACCTACAGTACAGTTGTATAAGGAAACATGCCTCGATAAGGAACTTAATCTACAGTAAATTTTTTGTTAGAAGTTTTGAATTACGTTAAATAAAGAGTCTGTTACGACTAGTTTGAGATCTTGGTTCCCCTCCTGATCATATGTATTGAAGAATGACCCAAATGTCGTCTAATTAGTTTTGTTTGACCATGGCGAGGTCAACTGTCTTTGTTAAATTCACGATTATATGATAATCGGATATATGATAAAGTCACGATTATATAAGAATCGGATATAGAAACATAAATGAAAGACACAATGTTTAACGTGGTTCGGTCGGATACTCAAGACCTACATCCACGGAGAAATACTTTCATTATTAGTAATCACTACATACAATTGTATGTGGGGTTGATCGGTTAGATAACTCAATAACTCGATGAGTTTGAATCCTAGAACCCTCTCCTATTTATAGATAACTTAGGCCATGTTTGGCGGACGGGAATGGAATGTGATTCCCGGGAATCACATTTCCGTAACACGATTCCTGGGAATCAGATCATTCAGTTTGATGTTTGGTTTGGCCAGGAATAGGAATTCGATTCCTGATAGATTCCTAACTTGGTGTTTGGTTCGTGTAGGAATCGGAATATAATTTTTTGTAAAATTCCTATTATATCCTTAAACTACATAAATAAAACGTCAATTTTATTATGTACTTTAATCAGTATTATTTATTCAAAATTGCAGATATGAAATAGTAACATGACACACCAATTAAATAGTATTTAAAATGCCAACAACCTTTGGTTGGAGTCGTGAAAGGTATAATCTTCCACTTCGGAGGTCAAAGGTTCGAGGGACGCTGACCATTTAAAAAAAATTATTTAAAATAAATAAAGGTCATGGCTAAATTTTTTTCTTTTTAAACATTATGAAATCGATCGTAATGAAAAAAGAACAAGAGAATAGGGAAAAAACTAGAGATGGAGAAAGAGTTACATTTGAGCGAGAGAAAGTATTGCTATGGTGGTGGCTAACCATAGGTTTTTAATTTTTTTAGTTGTGATATTGTGTGGAGGACGATTTTAATAATAGTCATTCTAATATTTTATTAAAGATAATTTGGTCTATAAATATTAAAACAAAGCATTCCCGGGAATGGGAATCACAAACCCACCCCCCTCCCTGGGTTTGCTATTACCCCATTTTGAGGGAATTTTATCCCCTCGGGAATAGGATTCCCACTGCATTCCCGCGAGCCAAACAATATCAGGATTGTGATTCCCAGTGATTCCCAGGAATCACATTCCATTCCCACGCGATTCCCGCGCGCCAACAATATCAGGATTGTGATTCCCAGGAATCACATTCCATTCCCACGCGATTCCCGCGCGCCAAACATGGCCTTAGGGTTTAAGGTTTCCTAGTTTCTGATTACTAAACTAGGAAATAATACAAAATCTATCTAATATTACCATTAGATAGTTACAAGAGATATTCTGAATATAATAAACTAAATCTTCACTTATCTTCAAAATATCTTCAATATATCTTCAAATATCTTCAATATTTTGAATTCTTCTTGATCGTCGGATCTCGCCTTCTCGATCCGTCACGTACATACACGTGTTACACACGTATATTATTTCTGCAACTTATCTTGACCGCCGGATCTCCTATTTTCGATCCATCTTATGTAACGTATCCTATTAGTCTTTTTTTGTTGAAAAAGAAGTCAACTGCCTTGTCAGAAAAATCATGCAGTCACAGTCAGAAATTAATTGAGAGCGACTATAAGCGCCCTTGAAATTACTATAAGCCCATTTTTTTTGGAGGCATCCCATACTTTCTTCCATTTTTTATATTGGTAGTTCGAATAATCTTTGACTATTTTTCTTCTTCTCCCATTTTTATTTTGATTATTCTTTTCAAAATCTCCATCATGTATTATTTTGATAGGTATCATCTATAGTTCATCGATTGAACAAAAAGATTATATATGGACTTCAAAAGATTTCAATTTTTTTTTATTAAACACTGATTCTAAAAGTCCTACTTTTTTTTAATGATTTTATCTTTTGTTTCGGTATGTGAACTTTTTTTTTGAAAATAGATAAATCCTTGAATAATGTTTTTCATCAATTTTAAGTTAATTTCGTGTGATTTGTAAGTAGGAATCAATCAAATCCCTCAAATCTAAATCACAGTGCTCTCGAATTCGAACCAGTCAGTGAATATGCTTATCTTCTAGGATTCACCAGTCTTTGAAAAAAGAACAACTATAGGTAGGGGTGTGAATTCTACCCGAAAACCCGATACCCGTCACGTTTACCCGCGCCCGACAATGTCCATGGACGCCCGCGCCCGAAGATGGGTACTACCCGCCCAGCCCGATGATTTTTCGTGGGTGGGCTCGGGTGAAAAGCTCTGCCCGCCACCCCGCCCATACCCGAGCCCGATATGCTCACTCGACGGGTGCCTATAGATGCCAATCACTTTGAGTGTCGATTATACTTCACTATAAAGTCCAAAGTAGATTTAAGGTTTCTCCCAAGATATATAAACTACACATTGAAGCAACCCTAATAGTTTACCGCATTGAATCTGAAAAATTCGGTAGCATAGAGAGAGAAAAAGAATCTACGTTGTCTCTCTAGTCGTTTCTCTCTTATTTACTAGACCTTCTTGTGCCAACATTCTTCTCTATTAAATAAGTTATTGGGATCATCTTCCATCTCTATGTAGTGGTCAAATTTTAAGATTATTTTGATGTGAAGGAAGAACAAAGAAGAATTAATGGAACATACAAAGACAAGAAAAAAAAGTGGAAGACAACCAAGTCTCATGTTTGCATCTATAGATCTATATCGGTTGTTGATTTCTTATGTTACGGAATCTGAGTATTTCTTTCATTCTTGATTTATAAGTTTTGTAAAGATTTGGTATCAATTTGTTTAGAGAAGCTTATTTGAACAATATCAAATTTCTAGAGTTTCCTGATCTGGTAGAAAAATATCAGATAAAGAAACCCGATGCCCGATTTGCCCGAAGCCCGACTTGCCCGAAGCCCGACTTGCCCGATGCTTTAGTGGGCTTGGGCGGGCTTTGATCATAGGAGATTTCAAAAAAGCCCGCCCGAATCCGCCCGAGAACCCGAGTGGGCAGAGGAAAAACTTACCCGATCCGCCCGAGTCCGACTCAGAATTACCCGCGGGTGTCCATACCCGCCCGATTCCCACCCCTAACTATAGGTGTCAGAGGTCAAATGAGTTTGACTAGAGTCAATCCCTTTTCGGAGCGGCAATAGTAATTTGAGGAGGCGCCTATAATCGCTCCCTGAATTAACTTCCTCGATTCTGCTGACTGATACTTGCCGACGAAGGAACCACCATACATTTTCAGACCTAATAATAAATGAAAATACCAAAAATACACTTTAACGCGGTCAAGGGTAATTTCGTCCAATTTGAAAAGTCAACCGCGCGACCTTTTTCTATTATCTCAATTTTCTCTCTCTCTCTCTCTCTCTCTCTAGTTTCTTATCTTCTTTCATCTCATAAAACACTTACATATTAAAAATTAGAATCCGACTAAATTCTCTGGAATCTTGTTTTTGTTTTTAGCTTTTGTTTTATAGATCTTTAGATTTCAAAAGAGGGTACAAGATTTCAAGTAATCTACAAGACCTAGAAATAAAAAAAAAAACCCTAAATCTCGATTTATTGTTCATTGTAAATCTAATGCTTAAGAGAAGTTTCAAGGCCGGAAAATGGTGAGTTTTTCTAATTGATTTATTTATCGTAATCCTATTGAGTATAAATGAAAATTGAAATATTTCGATTAAGTTTCTGTTACATTTTGAAGATCTCGATTAATTCTAGGGTTTTTTTTTTGTTTTGGTTATTGCAGCAAGACTTCTTTGAAACTTGCGATTGCTCGGATAAAGTTGTTAAGGAACAAGAGGGAAGTTCAATTAAGGCAGATGAGACGGGATTTGGCTCAGCTTCTTGAGGCTGGTCAAGAGCAGACTGCACGAATTCGGGTAAATCTAACTAGTCATTGTTTTTTATTTTCTGAATCTGACTCAACTGAAACCACAATCAGCTCATATCAGTCATGTAGACAAGTCAGACATTCAGGGGGGGGGGGGGGGGGGGGGGGGAGTCAGGAATTTAAGTTAGCCTAGATTAGCTAAGGAACAAACCACCTTAGTTGGCTCTCATGTTGGTTATAACTTCTCAATATATGCTACAAATACCCAAAATTTGACCCCTGACCGCAGCCACGGGTCGCCACACCCTTGTTCCGCCCTTGAAGAGATCGTGATTTAGACCAATACAAACATTTTGAAATTCGCTCGAGCCAATTTTGATCTCGTATGTGGCTTTGGAGGATACAAACACTACTTTCTTGAAGAAGAAAAATGTTTTTTCCAACACCTCTGTTTGATTCGGTTGATATGTTAAATTTTTGTAATGTAAGAAATTCCTTCATTTATCTCTCGTCTTAGCATCTCCAATGCAACACTCGATCTTAAAACTTTGAGTGCCACGTAGGCTTAGTTGCGTTTTTCTTAACAGTTGTCTCGAAATGCAAAACTCTATTTGTGTCTCTAAGATAACGTTACAGTAGTTAAGTAGAAGCAGCTTAAGAGAACATTCTATTTCTTCAAAATATTTGAAATTATACCAATAAAATTATCGTTTCGTACATGTTTAAAATAATTTATTATTTTTTTACAAAAAAAAAAATCATGCCACATAAGTAAACGTAACAACTTTAGAAATTTGCATTCGAGATGAAAAAAATTTAGAGCATCTCTATCTTTCCATTTGAATAAGATTCTCAATTGAGACTTGACACATAGGACTAATAGTGATTTTTTGTGAGTTTTGCATTGAGATGCTCTTATGTGGTTTTGGATCTTAACCTAATTAAATACCTACATGTAGTGTCTCATTGCCTGAAGGAGTTAAGATCACCTCAAAATGTTTTAATTCAAATTTGATGTTTGTGCATGCATCATTTTTAGGGAAATTGTATCTTTTTTTTTTTGTTTCGTTTAAATTTAACCATTCACGTGAGGGAAGTTTGATAGGCAGTGGCCGTTGTTGTTAAAGGCAATGATGCTAGAGCCTAGAGCTGAAGTCCTTTTATACCATAAGTTGGTTTAAACTTAACTTTTTTTTACCAAGTCTTGGGTGAAAATCACATCACGTGAATTGTGATCCATTTGAAGAAGTAAAATCTACGCATGGTTAAGATCGGTTTGGGTACCAAAGTAGACGTAATGTCATGTTGTTTTTAGTCCGGCTTTAGGTTAAGGAAGAGCGTAAATACCAATTGATCTTTGTAAGGTCACCTCTACAGTCATCAATTTCCGAAACTGTACGGTGTGTTGGGTAGAATGAGTGAACAAGGCCAAGACGAGGCTGCGCTTGTAATACATATTTGATTTCTTATTTATTAAGTTTTTTATTTTTAGTTACGAGTTTTTTTACTTTACGACCAACATTGCTACATTACACAATTAAGACTTCATCCTAGAGTTATATTTTACGGTCACAGGTCATAATACAAACTATCTGCAAGTTTACATCAAATGGACTTACAAAATCTCACATGTTTAATATGCCCTGGAGTCACTAGAGTATCCGACTTAGGGAATATACTAAAAATGAGTAACTTTGTAATATAGCAATTGATGTATTCCCAGGTTGTCTAGTTAGTGGTTAGTGATAATGAAGCTTCATTTGTAGAGCTGAGGCTTTTTGTTCCATTTCAGGTTGAACATGTGATCAGGGAAGAGAAGACCATGGGAGCATATGATCTCATTGAGCTATATTGCGAGCTTATAGTGGCACGGTTGTCTATTATTGAATCACAGAAGTATGTTTTCTGTGTGATCTTTAATATCAACTTCAGTCCTTTATATTTGGAAGTGTTAAATGAACATTCAAAAGGAAAGAAGAAAGCAAAATGAGTTTTTGTGAAACAACTTCTTCAAATTTTCTTGAGATCGTTTGTTTTCTTATTTAGCGTGCCTGATACCTAGTGTTGTTTGGTTTACAAATCTTTGCTTTTTAACGAGAACACACTTTTGGAGTTTTGTCAGAAGCTATTCAACCAGTTTTGTCGCTCTACAGTTTAAGAAAGAAAAACCGAGTTGTCTTGTCTATTTAGATATTCACGTGCTAAGTTTTTTTGTTTATCCTAGTACTTAACATAGTGTAGCATGGCTTGTGAGTATGGTCAAGAGTGGCTGGAAGAATTGAAGCGTGGCTCGTGAATACGTGAAAAATGGTCGGAACAGTTGAGTCTATGAGAAATATATTTTAAACGTCTGTTGTTACTAGCATCTATGATACTTTTCCAACGCAGAAATAAATAAAAACCTACCACATAAAACTAATTGACTTCTTAGTATTTCTTGCCATGCCTGATGTGTTGATTTGTGTGCACTTGAACGCAATGGTCTTACTATCATACAAGCTATGGGTTAAAGTATTTTTCTTTTACAATAATGCAAGCTTGAGGCCTATTAGTTGAGTTTGAAATTTGGGTCCTGCAAAGGTTAGCTATAAGTGTCTTGATCAAGTATAATCTGCCTGTTGTTTGGTGTCTGTATTTTATCGTACTATCCTTCTAGAGATGAACTTTTGTTTATAGATGTTTTCTTTTATCGAACTTTTCGGCTTAGAAAAATTGGACTGATATTTTCTCTTATTTTCTCAAGATCCTGTCCCATCGACTTGAAGGAAGCAATAACTAGTGTAGTGTTTGCATCCCCAAGATGTGCGGATATACCAGAACTCCTTGATGTTCGCAAACATTTTACATCAAAATATGGAAAAGAATTTATTGCTTCAGCTCTTGAGTTGCGTCCTGACTGTGGTGTTAACCGTCAAGTGAGTTATATTGAGCAGTTGTTAGCTCCTTATTGATTAATGAAAATATCTTGTAAACAAGTGAATTATATGATCATGATTCAGGTGGTTGAGAAATTATCTGCAAGAGCACCTGATGGGGAAACCAAAATCAAGATCTTGACTGCCATTGCGAAAGAACATAATGTCAACTGGGATCGTAAAGACTTCGAGGAGAAGGAATCACAGCCTCCAGAGGACCTTCTGGTAAGTAAAAAAATGACATGGCTTTCCAGCTTGGGTTAATTTGGATTGTTTTATCTTATTAATATGAATTTCTGAACTCCTTGAATAGAATGGACCAACGGCGCTTGGATCCCCCACGAAGATGCCAGTGGAACCCGTTAGTGTCCAAGCCCAGCCTACTTCTGGCCAGAACAATGATTCATCAAAAAACATCTTTCAGGACAAACGGACGCTAAATTCGCAGGATTATGCTTCCGTCAGTACTACAAGTAGTATGTCGAGAACTAGCCCTTCCCGTCCCCAATCTGTGGCTTCAGGTATGTTCAAAAGAATTATATATATATATATATATATATATATATATATATATATATATATACAGCGTATATTTTCAGTATGTTCTTTTTGGATCCAACTAATGATGTTTTTTATTTGTACAGAAAGTGGTAGTAGAGAGAAATGGAATATGGAATTTAAGGATGCCAAGGAAGCTGCCCAGGCAGCTGCTGAATCTGCAGAAAAAGCAAGTATAGCTGCTAGGGCTGCTGCCGAACTTTCAGGTTATAGAAATAATATGAGGCAGCATTCACCAGAATCTCATGAGTCTTTTGGTCCTAATGTCGGAGATTCTAGGGCAAGTTCTTCCCATAGAGTCGACCAAAGGATGCAAAATCATGATGGAGGTACTAATTTAGGAGGAGTTCCTCTAAGCACATACGATGGTATGAGGACAAATTTTTCACATAATGTTGACCGGAGAACGCAGGATCAAGATAGTGATAGGAATGAGATCACTAACCTGGGAGGAGATGCTCAGAAATATGGTGGTATCAATAGAAAATCTAGCCAGTCTGCTTCCCCAGGTTTTACCATGGCTTCTGATGGTGAAGAGAGTCCGATGAGTAGCCCCCAAGAAGCAGATCGAAATAATAATAAGACCTCATCTGAGGTGGAATCTACTAATCCCAACTGGGATAGCAGGAAAACTGAGAAAAGTCAGTTTCATGAAGAAGTGACTATCGAGAACGAATCCAGTGACTCCGAGGTAGACTATGTTGACGAGCAACCAGAGAATAAGGTATTTGAGTATCCAAGTTATCACTTGGACGGGAATGTCGAACAAAGTTCTAGTAAATTTACGCCTTTTGCTTCCCATGCAAGCGTTGATAGTGATGATGCCACCTTAAATTCAGATATCCCACATTATGGAAATGATGTTGGTGGACACTCTTTCAACAGTACTGGTGTAGAGAACATCCAAAGAGACACCATGAAACCGAGTTTCGACGATTACCCTAGTGCAGTTTTTGATGATTATAATTTCGATGGGGAGATTAATTTGGATGTGGAGGGTGAGCACAATGAAACTAAGAAAGATCCCTTTGTTCTTTCACCAGTTAGAAACTCTGATTCACATCCATCATCAGCTGTGGGTAGTTGGAATCCTGGGTCATTCAGGAACAATCTTGATGTGAGTTCGAGTTCTAATGTGGAACCCTATTCGCCTCCTGGATCTCATGATAGGGTGTCAAAAGCCTCAGTTCAATCTAGATCAGATGACTTATTACCTGCAGTATTTGATGATTCAGATGCTTCGAGCTCTGAGAATGAAGTGGAGATAGATAATTACGAACACAATGGAACAGAAACTACTATTCCACTTCTTAAGCAGAATCCCCTTGTAAGAAAATCAGAATCGAATTGGGATAATGGGTCGTTGAAATCCTCCTCTGAAGGTAGGGAAAATGCAGCAGTGTACCAGAGAGAGGAAGAAAATGCAGAAGCCTATCAGGAACCGTCTATACAGTCTTCTTTTCATAATATGGATACACAGGATGAGTCCACAGAGATAAACCAACCCACCGAGCCGAAATTTGGAGGTGATTTTGCACTAACTGATAGTGGGCATAAATTGAAAAACACCTCCTCTGTGGAAAAGGAATCTGCAGGAACAAACAGAAAACCATGGCTACGTTCATCTCTTGACGATTCAGAATACGATAAAATCTCAGAAGACCGAGGAAAACACTCAAAGCAGAAGGGTTTTGTAAGCGAATCCAGGGAAGAGTATGGCGATGGTTCCGTATGCAGTGTTCAAGATGTTTCTGGGTATGCAAGTTCCTCTAAACATCTGGATCAGGAAGGTGTTATTGGAATTCAGAAGAAGCTGTCTCAGCATAACTTTAGGTTTTCATCAGTTAATGAAGAACATGCAGATGACAATTATGGTGCTTCAAAATCTCAAGATGCATTTCAAGAAGTGGAAGAATCAAGCCCTGAAAGTGGGCCAGGATTGAACTTCGGAAAGTTGACAGGTGGTTTACGGAACAAGGGTAGTTCTCGTCGAACTTACACTAAGGATTATTCCACCAATGCTTCACTCCGTTCGGCACAACAATTTACAGAAAATAATGAGAAACCAAATGATTCCCCCAGATTCAAGTCCTCTATCACTTCTCAAGGTCAAAACTCAGATGTACATGCTCAGAAACCACAAAAGGTTCATAACAAAAATAGCTCAAGAAGTCCAAAGTTGTATTTTGATTCAGATAGTGACGATAATAATCCACTTCCTACCTCAGCTGTAGTTGATAAAGGTTATACGAATCGAAGGCCTATTAAGAAGACAACAAGAGATTTGCCAGCCGAATCAAATGTAAGCAGCCTTGCAAAATTTATTGGTGGCTCTGATGAACAAGTTACTCCTCGAGCTAATATGTCAAAGAAAGACCCTTTGCTGCCTCAATCTCGAAGAGATGATACGTCAGTTGAAAAGGAAACTTATAACCTAGTTTCACAGCCTGAAGTCTTGGCAAGCAGGGGAAGGTCGAAACCTGGGTTGCTTAGAGTTGAACCCTCGATTGAACATCAACCTTTTAAATCTATTACAGACCCAAAAACTGTTGCATCAGCTAGCGTTGAACCCAAGATTGTTTCACAAAGGAACAAAAATGATATTTCAAAGACATCAATTTCTAGTGAAGGGTCAAAACCAAGAGAAGATTCAGTCAAGAAAGCTGGTCATGTTCATCCAAAACTCCCAGATTATGACACATTTGCTGCTCACTTCTCCTCCTTGAGGTCAAACGTTCGGCAATCATAGGTAACTATTTTTCTTCTTTGCTTTTCTCATATAAAGTAACGAGCATTCGTTATTCGTTTGAGGGGTTGTGGTGGCAATAATCAAGTGATAAATACAACAAGAATGAAGGCTCAGACCCCCCCCCCCCCCCCCCCCCCCCTGAATATAACATAAAACACGTTTGTGTAAAAAAGTAAATGATATACAGCAGAGATTAAATGATATGCGTCGTATTAGTGTGTGATTGTTGCTCTTAATAATTGCAGTTTGAATTATATCTTTTGTAATTTTTGAAATCACAACTGTTTCTACCGCTTCTGTGAAATATTGAGTTATACTTCTTTAATGATATTGAATATTGAGATCTGCCAGTGTCTGTGTCTTGAGACTCTCCTTGTGTCTGATATGCATATAACATTTGTTGCTCTTTTGTTATTAAAATCATGCATCATGGTTTGGTTTTGCATCGATTAGTAAACCGTCTAGAGGATGAGCTCAACCTCAATTAAGGGAGAGGCTTTTGGGTTGAGTTTGTGGACTGCGCAAAGAACAAATCCTGTGCCTGTCGAGCATGGGCCTGGTCTTCGTACCCGACCCCAAACTGGAGTCAGTATCATCCAATAGCCTTTGTGCTCGGACATTTATTCCGAAAAGAGATTCGTTATGCTCAATGCCTCAATATTATTGTCAATTGTCGAGATTGTGCCTGTTGTTTTTGCTGTATAAGCCCCAAAAAATATTGTTCAAAGAACAAATTCTGTGCCCGTCGAGCATGGGCCTGGTCTTCGTACCCGACCCCAAACTGGAGTCAGTATAATCCAATAGCCTTTGTGCTCGGACATTTGTTCCGAAAAGAGATTCGTTATGCTCAATGCCTCAATATTATTGTCAATTGTCGAGATTGTGCCTGTTGTTTTTGCTGTATAAGCCCCAAAAAATATTGTTCTTGCTGAGGGCCCTATGAGCCCATTCCCAAGGTCTCAAACTCGATACTTGCAGCTTGAGCTTGCACTTATAGGCTACAACCTTGTGGATGGCGCCTTAAGAGATTTAGGACTAGCACTCCTTTTCTCTTTCTTTTGTGTTGTTATTTCTTGGACTCTGATTTTTGTGACCGAAGATACAATAATTACCAATATTGTCCCGATTTTTGCCCCTATGTCAAATTTAGCAAAAACACGGTTTTATCTTTGGGAGAAGCTCTACTTATTCTGAAGGCCTCGTAACTTACCAAGTCTTAGCTCCGACCTATAGTTCAAACTCTGTACCTTCTCTCAAGCGATGTTGAGCTATCACCATCTTTTTGTGTTCTACAAATATTCTTTCTTTTTTCTACCACGGCATTTATCTTCTACTATTATTCACCCAATATCTTATATATCCATTTCATATTTCATCTATGTTTTCTTTTAGCACCACTTTTAGGGGTTCCCTTGAACATAGGTAATAAATAGAGAAGAGATGGTGAAAGAATAGAGAAGAAAATTAAGCAAAAAAAACAAGCACAACCTTGTTAAAGTGGTCCTAGTAATGTTTGCCCATTAGAACCACATTAGGTTATTGATAATGTGGTTTGGTGTCTCAATCTAAATATGGTTACTCAACTCAATAAACAAAAAGGGAAAGAAAAATTGATATGTTAACAAAGAATAAGGTAGGCTTTAGGGCTACTGGTTAGTGGGCACAGTCAGTTGTTGGTGTCAACTCACTATCCACCCATCTTTACCATGTATTTTTTTTCATTGAAATGGATTTTATTCTGATTCTTCTTTTAACATTTTCTTTTTCTAACCCATTTTTCTTCTACTTGTTTAATCACTTTCATAGCTGAGGTCAAAATATATTTGTCGGTTTATTATATGTTTAGGATCATATTGTCATATAAATCATGAAAATGTGTATGGGCGGTCACGAAAAATTGCACTAGCTAGGAGAGTTCTGAAATTTCTTATAAATTTTTATCCAGCAGGGAATCGCACTGAACTTATAAATTATAAAATTTAAGACCTCCTCCACTTAGACAAATGAAGAGGAAGGTTTGGTTTGCCTTTCCTACTTATGTTTTGGATATTATGACCATCAATCCACAAAACTTGTTATTTTTTGTTAATACAGATAGGAGTATAATTACTTATCATTTGGAAAAAAAATTAGGAGTATGATAAGAAATTTTTTTTTCTTATATTATTTATTTTTAAGGAAATTTAGTCAAAACTTCCTAAAATTTTTTAACTTTAGTTAAAAAGGTTTTCTTAACTTTTTATAGGCTTCAGCTCCCTGTAACATTTTGTAAAGGGTCTACGGGTTTTAGGCCCAAAATAAAATTCAAAGAGGAATGAAGATCCAATTTTTCCAGAAAATAGGATTTTAGTTCATTTCCCTTTTGGAAGAAACATTGTTGATACATAATGTGTTATGAACACATATAAAAAAATGAAATAAAGTATGAAACTTTAACAATAAATTATTTATGAAACAAAACAAGAATCAATAAACAGAAAAACACTGTAACTTTGACATCTAGATATACTTTAACTATACTAAATGTGTTTTGTTGTAGAAATATACGTAATTGATACTAAATAACGTGTATATTGCGAAACAGATAGTAAGTTTGAAATCTGAGAAAAAAGAAAGAAAGAGAAGTTTGGGGATTGATTTTCAGAAGTGGGTTTTTTCTTATATAAAATGTTATAATGGGTATTATGATTAAATAGAAATGATAGAAATCTGTTTTTCTATAGAGATAGGTCAATTTGGACTAAATATCCATTATATTTATTATTTTGGCTTAAAATCCTATATTAATATTAGGGTGGACCAAATATGTGTTTTAGGTGTAGATTTTTGGGCTAGGAACCCAAAAATTATTTTGTGAGTTATCCAACAGATGTAAAAGACGAAACTGACCTTATTGGCCAAAATGAAATAGTTTGCACTACTTTGCAGTGACTTCCAAAGTATTTTCTATCTAATTTGAAAAAGGTTTCCAATATATTGGAAGCGTTTGCAATAAGTTTGCAGTGCTACGCACCGCGCACCAATGAGTTTGCACTGTTTTGCAGTAACTGTAGCCACCAATATTTTGTTCAGTTACCACAAAATAATTAGAACTTCAAATTAACCCTATTATTTACCAACAGAAATTCAAATTTTCTCTCTCTAGAATTTTATTAAAAAAAATAGTCATAAACCCTAAATATTCAACTTTAACAACCAATAAAGAGATTCAAACACCTAAACCTAAAATAGATTGATGATTTGATAGCAAAAAATCAACGCAATCTTCTCTCTTTCTCGCTCTAAACTACGGTTGGTGATGCACCCGAAAGGTTGCACACCCAAGCGGATGTATCAAGTAGTAACCCGGCAAAGCTGGGGTCCATCTAAGGATAAGTTGGTAACTCGGATATCGAAGGATCTTATCCACCGATTTAGATATCAAAGGCTAACTTAGACAAAAAAGAAACGGAAGCAAATAAAGTAAAGAGGGGGGTTTTAATTAGGCATTGACAAAAAAGAAATAGAAGAGAAATAACTAAACTTGAACTATTAACAAAAGATTCTTGGGAGGCTAGGGTTTTATTCTAAATATGAGAGAGGTTAAAGATTCGGGAATCCATCGAGATATATTTGCGTAGATGCTTGTTTGGGTCGATTCTCAAGTTTGAGCCTTCTCGATTCTAAATTAGATGCTCTAAGTGCTAGATATACCTAATGGTCATAACTAGTCAAAGGGTCATCATATTCCATTAACATCGAGTCTAGATCGGGAAGATCGATTAACAAGTAACTATGACATATGCTTGACATAAGACATGAAACAAGTTTAACCGATTAACCTAACATGATAGAGATATCAAACATGCTAATCTAATTAAACAAACACATAAATAAACATATCAAGATTTCATCATAATCCTCAACAAGAGGTTTAGCTAGACATGGAGAGATTATTGAATTCAAGCACAAATGAGAGTGTGATTAACATTATAAACACCATAAAATCCATAATCATACTCACTTTATTTTAATTTCTCTCTCTCTCTAGGGTGTATGTAGCAAGAACAACTAGTAATCAAGCTTTAGAAGGATTATTTATAAACTTTGAATCAAGAATGAGAGTAGTTATTCATAAAGATAATCAAATCAAAGCATAAATAACATGAATCACTCATATTAAGTACTTTATCTCTCTAAAATTCATCACAAGCAAGTTCATTTAACTCAATACAACCCTAAGAATATCTTAAAAACCCTAGAAATCAAAAGAAGAAGATACAAACAAAGGAACTTAAGGGAAGCAAGAGGGGTGTTTGGACGACCAAACTGAAGGAATTGAAGGAGATGTCCTTCGACCAAGATGGCAATGCGAGCAATATTTCGGCTAGGACAATTGATGAAGAAGATCATCAAGTCCGATTGATTTAGGGGTCGTAGTGTTTAGCTAGAAACCAACTACGATCGTCGAATTATGAAGTAATTCGCGGCTAACTTCGATCGAATCCTACATCGGGTTACACATAAGTATGGGTATTTAATCGGATGATATGACTAGTGGGAGTGTGATATAACATTGAGAATGTCCCATAAACATATCTCACAGGCCTAAATAGAATTTGGGCAAAAGATAGCAAAAAGACCCGAAATAGGGGTTTTGGGCCTAGGCCGGTTCGGGTACTTCCGGGACTCGGATTGGGCTGAATTTTGGAGGGTGAGTTTCTGACATACCCAATAGTATGCACGAAAATTTTCGTGGTGCTTGGACAGCTCCTCCTTAGGAAATTGAGAAAATATCATTAATTATTATTTTCGACTATTTCCCTAAATCTTATTCTAAAGGGTGTTTTAGGAAACCTTTGAGGAGGTGTATTCTCATTAGGGTTCTATATAAACACTCTTAGGGCAGAGAATAAGGTGTGGAATTTCTCTCTAAGCTTTCTTACTCTACCACATCAAGTAGAGAGGAGAAAGTAAGCTAATTCCCAAGCTATCTTCTAGTCAAGCAAGAAGAAGGTCTTCTTATTATCAAACCACCATTGGAGTGCTAGCGAGCTTTCAAGGAGGGATATTAAATACACCGTTCGGTGTCCCAAGCAGAGGAGCTACGATTGAAGCTCTTGGTCTTCTTTAATCTATTCAAGTAGCTCGAGGGAAATAGCAATTAAGGTAATCTACAATCTTCCTATTAGTTAATTACTAGTTTTGCATGATGATCTTGGGGATACTAGTGTTAGACATTAGATGTCGTTATCCGCTATAAACACTAGTTTAAGGGTATAATACCCTTCATAAACCCTATGCAAAACAAGCTTTCCCACGCCATTAATGGGTAGAAAAAGCTGCTGGCCGAGCTGGGTAGCCATGGCCAAGACCTTCAAAGCATAGCCAACCCATTCTTCACCTTCTCCACCTTCTTTGTTTCACTTCCTTTTGATTTCTTCTTGTTTTCCCTCTCTAGATCTTTAAATCTCCATGAATCCTAGCCTCCATTGTCATTTTTTCTCTAAAGTTTAGCACCTCAGGAAGAAGATGAAGTGTAGAGACAAAGTTAGGGCATTAATTTATAATTCCTACCCAAAAGACCACTTTGCCTTTCCTTAGTAGTTATAGCTACTCCTTTGTCTAGTTTGACTTCTTCAAGCTATTTTGACTTCTTCTATGACTCCATTTAGTTCTAACTTGACTTATGGACTCTCTAGCTTGACCAAAGGGTGCAAAATGACAATTTTGCCCTTGTCTCCTAACTTGCTCATTTGTTTATCCTTTTCATCTCTAGTCTTCACCAAAGTGATCACCAATGTTCCCAAGATTCCATAAGCTTTCTTAAACTATATTTTCACCATCTTAAAGGCAAAATGACCAAATGCCCATGGTGTACTTTTGAAGGAGTTGAAGGAGATGTCCTTCGACCAAGGTGACAATGCGAACAATTTGTCGGATAGGACAATTGATGTGGAAGATCATCAAGTCCGATTGATTTAGGGATCGTAGAGTTGTAGCTAGAGACCAACTACGATCGTCGAATTACGAAGTAATTCGCGGCTAACTTCGATCGGATCCTACAACGGGTTACACATAAGAGTGACAAATTGATCTAGGATATGACTAGTGGGAGTGAGATATAATCATGGGAGTGTCCCATAAACATATCTCATAGGCCTAAAAAGGAATTAGGCAAAGATAGTACAAAAAGGCCAAAAACAGGGTTTTTGGGCCTAGGCCGATTCGGGCACTTTTAGGGCTCGGATTGGGCTGATTTTTGGAGGGACGTTTCCTTATGTTATGAACATTAAATCTGCCAATTTTGGCTGGGTTTGGACGTCATCTCCTTAGGGAATTGAGAAAATACCAATAGTTGCTATTTTCGACTATTTCCCTAAATCTTATTCTAAAGGGTGTTTTAGGAAACCTAAAAGAAGGTGGATTCTTATTAGGGTTCTATATAAACACTCTTAGGGCAGAGAATAAGGTGTGGAATTTCTCTCTAAGCTTTCTTACTCTACCACATCAAGTAGAGAGGAGAAAGTGAGCTAATTCCCAAGCTATCTTCTAGTCAAGCAAGAAGAAGGTCTTCTTATTATCCAACCACCATTGGTGTGCTAGCTATACAACAAGGTGGGAGATCAAATTGATTGCTCGTGTCCCAAGTAGAGGAGCTACAATTGAAGCTCTTGGTCTTCTTCAATCAATTCAACTAGTTCGAGGAAAAAGCGATTAAGGTAATCTACTATCTCCATTAGATTAATTACTAGTTTTGCATGTGATCCTGGGAATACTAGTGTAGACATTGGATGTCTTATTTCCGCTATAAACACTAGTATAAGGGTTTAAATCCCTACAGTGGCGTCAGAGCCTCTTGCTATTAACTAGTTTTTGCTTAGAATCGAACTAGTTCATATTAGATATGATTGATAGTTTGATAAATTGAGTTTATAAAAGTGTTTTAAAACTATTTAAACTCACAATTTGATATTATTGAATGGGATTCAATGAATTTCAAATTGAGAATCAAGTTGATGATTAAAAGTGTTTTAAAAACTCAATTTGATTGAATTTCAAACTAATCCATGCTTGATTAAGTTGATAGTTATGTTTAAAAGTTTTTAAACATAAAATTGATTAATTTTGAATTGGATTCAAAGATTTTTCAAATTGATTTCAAAATTGTTCTTTGAAAAAGTTTCAAAAACCTAGATTTTGATCCAAAATTAGTTTGATTAAGAGTTGTTTTTAAGTTTTGGAAACTTTTGAAAAACAAAAATTTGGAATTTTAGAAGTGTTCTAAAAAGAGTAGTTTTGAGTTTAGGAAACTCCCAAAACAAATTTGGAAAAATTTAAAAGTTTCTAAAAGTTTTGAAAATTTTTAGAAGTGTTCTAAAAAGAATTTCAAAATTTTAGAAAAACTTTAAAATTGGAAAATAGTAACTTAGAGTTGCATAAGAAAAAAAAAAGGGGGAAACTTGAAGTTTTAGAAACTTCAAGGTTGCTGTCCTGGTCAGGCCAGGACGCGTCCAGTAGCTACCACCAGACGCGTCTTGGAGACGCGTCTGAGGTTCTGGGTGTCTCGGACTAGTCCGAGACACCTAGTGCTGGTCCGGTCCAGCACCAGACACGTCTAGGACGCGTCTGGTACATGGACTAGCGTCCTGGCTCCGGCCAGGACGAGACCAGGCCTTGATAGGGCCTCGGTCAGGACATGCCGGCCCTATGGGCCGTGCTATGTCCGGACCTTGTCCGAGCCCTTTTGTGGGCTTGGCCCGGGACTTGTCTAGGACTTGTCCCGGGCTTTTCCGAGCCTTTTCGGACCACAAAAAGGGACCATCATTCGAGTGGGAGTTTTTGCCAAAATTTCTTCCGATTCCAACCAAATAATTCCAAAATCAATCCGGGCCATCCAAGGGCCCAAAACGGATTTCTCTTTAAATTGATTTATGAAATCATTAAGAATCGAACCAATATTTTTTCCGAAATTGACCCGGGCTTTCTCGAGCCCAAAACGGAGTTTTTCTTAAAGATGATTTTAGAAATCATAAAAGATAAAACCGGAACGCACCATTAGTTGAATTCTTTGAATTTAGACTTAAGGTCCGTAATGTGATATGTGATGTCAACAAAAGTATCTCCCAAGATAATCATGCATATATAATTCTTAGCCTTCATATATTATATGATTGCATGTGATGTGAATGCGGGAAACTAGTATGGCCATAGATTTATTTCTTTATTCTTGTTTTAAGCACGGATGGGTGCATGTTTTGTAATTAATTTTAATTTCAAGTTTATACGATCTGCGAATCGTTAGAGTCTTGTAATTAGAGTTTAGGGTCAATGAGTCCATTGAAGAAAACTCAAGGATGGAATCCAAAGGCGAGTGGGAGAAATCAATGGAGGTTCAAAGATGGAGATCTAGACGAACCAAAAGGCGAAACAAGAAGAAAACCAAAGGAGATTAGATCTTCTAGGTTAGGGGCCATACTAGGATCCATATCTGCCTGATTTACTTTCTCGCGCGCATTTACTTATTTTTTACGCTTTATGTCGTGGGTGTTAGTTAGGCTAAATAGTTCACTATAACAAACGCCAGACTAGCGTAAAAGTCCCCAAAACGTAATCTTGAGTAATCGCCTATCCAGATTAAGACACTCGTTGCGCCCTTGTTCGAGGAAGGTGGGTCGGCCTTCGCAGAGTACCTCCTCTACCTTGGGACAATGCAGGTAGGTCTATAGAAGAGGCCTACACGTCTAAATGGTTCTACTCAACGAGATCAGCAAGAGAGTCTTGGATACTCGAGGCAAAAGGATAGATTAGTCATTCATTAATGAAATCTATCAACCAAGAGTCATAAGGTATGATCAGTGAAGTAGTTCACTCACCCGGAACGACGGAGTCAAAGGGTAGGGCCTTCGTCCGCTTTACTCCGAAGAACTGGGGTCTTGGAATCACTTATTCAATCGGGGACGATTTTTATTGAATAATGTGGGAAAACTAAGTTTTTCAAAAACGATAACGAGTTTTAAAACTTTGCCATTTCTTTATGTAGTTTTAAGATGACACAGACGATTTCAACATTGAATCACACCTAAAGGAGGTGCTGATCCACTTCCTAGAATGGAAGAATGAATCCGAGAATAGTTCTCAGATTCAAAAGGAAGGTCACTAGAATACCCAATCCCAATGTTGACTCATACAAGAGAAGGTCAAAAGCCATTTGCAAGCAATCGTATAACATTCTCTTTGGAAGAGTAATGAATGCTAGCATAACCATTAAGACAAACTAAGGAAGAAATTCCTACAGAAGTCATAAATGGAGAGGTACGAGACCTCCAAGGCAATCTGAAAGTCATCCTAAGGGAAGACAACAGAATACATCTATCACTCAATTCAATATCGATTGAACAAGATAGATAAGACCTTAGATGAGTCACTCAGGTTGTTACGGACAAACTGAGCAGAACATACGGGAATATCCAGTTCAAGAAAGGTTCTTGAGATTTGGTACAAAGAATCTAAGAAAGAGATCTTGAGATTCAAAAGGGCAAAAGGATCAGTCAAGTGAGACAAACATTTGATCAAAGAAAAGCAGTTGCCGAGTACATGATCAAGAGTATTCCTCATTACTGTGAATGTTTCTAAAACAATGGCTAGACCATTTAAAAGGAAACTACCTTTAGCACCTGGAGGACAAAAGGAATGGAATTATGAATTCCGGTTCCGTATCCTTGCTAACAAAGTTAAAAACAAGTATCGTAAAATTCCTTCATCAGGTATTTAAGACCAGATGAGCGACTCAGTGGGAGTTTAAGGGAATTACATACTTGACTAAAAGAAGTAAAGATCCAAGAGGGAGCAGAAGCAGTAATGCTAGGGATGTTGAAAGGGATCAAAGTCTTATTTTAGACACTGATCTAGCTTAGAACTTAATAGTGATTATTTTGTTCTTCTAGAAACATATGATGTTTTAAACCAGTGGTAAAATTAACTGAAGGTTAACATTGATAATGGCTAAAATCAAGAGATTCAAACTCATTAAACTTCAACATTGTCAATTAGGTCTTAAGGACTAAATTGACAAAGTCACCCTTTTCAAAAGGCATAGAGACTAGTAATCTATTAATACTCATACAGTGTTATGCAGACCTATAAGTTTACTTGCAGAAGCTAACGAGAGCTACTCCAATATGTACGCTGATAACTTCATGAAGTATGGAAACGTACAAATCATAAAGTATAAGTCAGAATGTTCGAAAGGTTCAAACAAAGTACAAACCGAAGTAAAGAATCATTTTGACAAGAGAGTTTAAGTCATCCGATTAGATTGGAGTGGTAAAAACTTGAGTCAAACATTTGATAACCATCAAAGGAGTTGAGAAGCCGATTCCCAACTCGCTCCATGGAACACATCTGAGGGAAGGTGGATTCAGTGGGAGTAATCGAACATTGCTATGCATAATTCGATCAAAGATGGGTTTAAGCCAGTCTTCCGAATATTTTGGGACATATTCTATAAACGATTGTTTTCACACTTACCAAAGTCCGTCTAACAGCTAAGCTTGTAAAAGCATTACAAAATTAGCTAAAGTCTGACGCAATTTCTTTAGAAGAAATTTGGGCTTTTTCCACAAGCAATCAAGAAAACAAAGTGTTTGTTGCTCATGATAGTATTCTCCTAATAATTAGCACACCTAGTAGTCTGGGAGAAAAGCACTAATTATTACAAGAATAAGTGGGAGAAAAGTACAAGTCGATTTAATTCGATCATGAGAAAAATCATGAAGAGTCATGAAGAACAATCATGAAAACTTGTACAAGACGATTAAATTCGACCAAGAGCAACAAACTGCGGCTCCTCGGAAAAGGAAAGGATTAAAGATATGATCTTGTAAACCCACCGCACAAAAGCGAATGTCATTCGCAGGAGAACTCTCAAAGCGAGTGAAAGTGTCTCTAAAGGAATATCTCAAAGTAGTTGAGAAAATTCCAAATTGTTGTTCAAAAGCCCTGAAAGGTCAAAATAAAATCTTAAAGACTCAGAAAATAAAGGTTATTTCTGAAGAGATAAAAGACCTGCGCAGAAACGGAAACTGACTCTTGATTTTGGCTAGAAGCCAAAATCATCGTGGAATCCATATCTCGTCAAGACATGAAGCTTGATAATTTAAGTCAACAGAAGACCTAAATTGGTTTTCCAAAGTAGAAAACTGAGAAGGATGGAAACATTCATGTTTCCCGAAACTAGACAAGAAGAATAAGATTCTTCCAATCAAGTTATGTCCATAGGCATGCTTCAGAAATCTATCAACGAATTAAAAGCACGCAAGAGTTAGAATCTTCGATTTAAAAGGCAATCAAAGAGGTTTGATTCCTGAGGAATGAAGAAAATCTTGAATCACGAAATTTCAAGAAGGTAAGTGGGAGTAAACAAACCTTCCGGGTCCGTATGCAGAGTATATACAAAAGATTGAGTACGACATAAGGTGTTGTATAACAGTAACGAACTGACTCAATAAAGGACCACACACAAAAGGATAAAATGCCATTTTGGGCATCTGAAGATCTATAAGCATAGATCAAAAGGATGATAGGATTAGAGAGACTCAGTACGCTGAGACGCTTGAGATCCGAAACAGAAAATCTAAGACTCGGAAAGTCTAAAAGAATTTCGACCCAAAAACTCATGACAGAGGGCGTTGCAAAAATCGGAGTCTGAAAAGACACCGATAAGCTAGCACGCATGAGAGAGACATTTATGTTCGAAAACATAAAGTCAATCATGTTGGACATGATTAGCATTTAAAACATCCGAATTCGGATTGGAAAACCGAAACACTACTTAGTACATCCTAGAAGGCTAAAGGATGAAGTAGTACAAAATTGAACATGTCATCGTAGCAAACTTTCAGACATGGAAGGAAAGTAGGCTAAAAGTGTTTAAGCCGGGAACTGTTGCAAATACTACATAAAGAATTAAAAGCCTTAACTCTAGTAAAAGTTACTAGATATTATCAAGGTTGAAGTTAGCAATCTTCAAATTAATTGATAATAAGCAAAGTTTAAAACCGACTACCACGGTAGTCAAACTAAACTGTCACCTAAGACATAGTATGAGATTCATACACAGTCTAAGGCATGAGGTATAATTTTAAACCTCGACGAGTAAAACTGAGTGGGTAAAAAGAGTTTTACGGAAGAGGCTCAGATTTACAACTCTCGTTATCAGAAATAATAGAGTTATTTCACAAGTCGTCTAAATTTGGTTTAGTATTTAAACGATAGTCCATTGATGATAAAACATTCCGAATAGGTTTGTCAGATACGTGATCTGATGAATGAAACCCTATTAAGTGAACTTGGAATATTTATTATCGAATCCCTGGTCCAGGTCATTGCATGGACAACAATGACTCACGAAGACTAGCACGGGAGTCGATGGGATAGCGCAGTTTCATGGGCTATAGGAATAGTATATTCTATTCGACTACGTGGGTGTGTAAAAGGTTTATACACTGGATAACCCTCAAAATGAGAAGTACATCACTCGTGATGAACGTCAATACTTCTCATAAAGACAATTGGAGAGATTCCTCAAAACATTAGTGCTCCACTCATCTTATGTAAGGAATGCCCGACTTTGGTTCCGTTAAACGCCGCGCCGTAAAAGGAGGTTATAAAGGCGGATACTGGGAAGGACAGGATAGACATGAAGTTAAGTGGGAGTGCAAGAATGGATTGTGTCACCCTAATCACATTAGGTACAAAGTGTCTCAAGGCCACTTGATGAGTAGCAACTGAAAATGCGTGGCCGCGCTCAAACGGATTAAAAGTTAATCGTTTGTCTTTTACAGTTGTACTCGGATATCAAGAAAGTCTGAATGACGTGACGTATCAGATGGGATACTAAATTGACACGGGAATCGAGGCATTGCACTTGTTCTAAGTCCAAGTGGGAGTCTGAAGGAGTTGAAGGAGATGTCCTTCGACCAAGGTGACAATGCGAACAATTTGTCGGATAGGACAATTGATGTGGAAGATCATCAAGTCCGATTGATTTAGGGATCGTAGAGTTGTAGCTAGAGACCAACTACGATCGTCGAATTACGAAGTAATTCGCGGCTAACTTCGATCGGATCCTACAACGGGTTACACATAAGAGTGACAAATTGATCTAGGATATGACTAGTGGGAGTGAGATATAATCATGGGAGTGTCCCATAAACATATCTCATAGGCCTAAAAAGGAATTAGGCAAAGATAGTACAAAAAGGCCAAAAATAGGGTTTTTGGGCCTAGGCCGATTCGGGCACTTTTAGGGCTCGGATTGGGCTGATTTTTGGAGGGACGTTTCCTTATGTTATGAACATTAAATCTGCCAATTTTGGCTGGGTTTGGACGTCATCTCCTTAGGGAATTGAGAAAATACCAATAGTTGCTATTTTCGACTATTTCCCTAAATCTTATTCTAAAGGGTGTTTTAGGAAACCTAAAAGAAGGTGGATTCTTATTAGGGTTCTATATAAACACTCTTAGGGCAGAGAATAAGGTGTGGAATTTCTCTCTAAGCTTTCTTACTCTACCACATCAAGTAGAGAGGAGAAAGTGAGCTAATTCCCAAGCTATCTTCTAGTCAAGCAAGAAGAAGGTCTTCTTATTATCCAACCACCATTGGTGTGCTAGCTATACAACAAGGTGGGAGATCAAATTGATTGCTCATGTCCCAAGTAGAGGAGCTACAATTGAAGCTCTTGGTCTTCTTCAATCAATTCAACTAGTTCGAGGGAAAAGCGATTAAGGTAATCTACTATCTCCATTAGATTAATTACTAGTTTTGCATGTGATCCTGGGAATACTAGTGTAGACATTAGATGTCTTATTTCCGCTATAAACACTAGTATAAGGGTTTAAATCCCTACAACTTTCCTCTCCCATTGCTCCCTCTTTACTCCTTAGACTTTAGGGACTTCTATTTGGATTCTTTTAAGGGTTATTCACTCTTCTTAGGTCTCCTTAGCTCATTTCCTTGGATAGCTCTTTTGTAGTACCTTGTCATGAATATAGACATAACTTATTAGAATTCAAACATAAAACAGACTAATTCATCGAAGTTAAGTGACCTAAATGTGATGTTTTCACATCACATCAAATAGAAGGAGAACTCAAAATTTTAATCTTAGTTTTTTCCGAAATTTTGGATTAAAAAAGGTGTATTTTCAGTATTAAAAATGACTGCTTTTAAAATTGTCCTTCAGATGCATTTTAAACTTTCTATGGTGCCTAGAAGGACAAAAAGTTAATTTGGCTTTTTGACAAAAAAAAAAAAACATAAAATTTTCCTGTTATTCTTATAGCAAACTGCATGAACGTGTCAAGAATAATTCAAAAAAGTTAAAGGTCTAAAACAGTTATGAATGGAGGTGTTCGGTATCCGGTATCTCAGAGTCATCCACTAACCAAACTAGGGTTGTTTCATCAGTGAGTTCTTAAACCGTACGAAAGTATTCATGGTTTAGTTTGGTTTTCATCCAAACCACCGGTGAGCGACTTAGATACTGGGTACAAGAGTAATACGAAAATAATTTATCCTTCATGAAAAGGAATGCGTCGAGAGATTTTCTTCATACTCAACTTCGTTATCTTTGAAAACCCGAGACATCAAACTAATGAAAGAATAAAAAGGGGTGCCACGAGACAATGAAAAGAACGAGAAGAAGATCAGAGTGGTGCTTGCTTATATGAAGGTTGGAAAATGGGTTTTTGGTGTTCACAACACTATATAATAGAAATTTTAGGACTAGGATTTAATCTTAAATAGAATCTTGACCGGCTATTACATATGTTGGAGCATCTCCAATGCAATACTCAATCTTAAGATTTTAAGTGTCACTTAAGACTTAAAAAAAAAAGTTTTTAGAAAAACCTCTCTAATGCAAAACTCATTTAGATCCTAAGATGATGTGGAACCATTTAATATTGAGATATCTAAATTAGAAATTCTATTTTTGAGATCTCTTTCGAGTGTCTTGAGTATCCTGATTATCAAATTTAATTTTATGACCAATAGAAAATCTTTCTCTCTCAACTACTTTTTCCTTTGCAACAAAAAATTACTTTTTCTTATTAAATGGATGTATGATAAGTGTAGCTATTAGAGTTTTTTTTTTTAGTGTTGTATCGGGGACTTGAATTAGAGATACTCAATTCAGTCATATAAGAAATAAAACGTCAATTGATACTTGACACATAAACCAATTAAAATTTTTCTTCAGTTTTGCATTGGAGATGTTTTGTATATATAATACCTATATATACACCATAATGTAGTCAAAATTGAACCTCATTGATTCCGTTTGGTTTCACCATTTCTAGAAAAACATTAACCTACCAAATGAATCGATAGTTTTTAGAATTTCACAACCATACCAAACCACTTATTGTTTGGTTAGTTTCAAAATGGAATGGATTGATTAGGATGGATTTGGATGATAACGAAGATGTCTTTTCTAATTGGCAAGAATTTGCCCTTCCACCTGTGTATGACAAAATTACCTGTTTAATGTACTCAATTCTTCTTCTTATCATCATTTTTCTCGACTTTTAGTATAAGAAGAGCGATGTTTAGTAAAGGTCGTGCGTTAGAAAGGTCAATTTATGTATTTGCTCTTCCTTTACCAAATTAGTTTAAGGAATGCGTTATAAGGATCATTTAATAAATAATGCTAAAATATAAGGACTTTGATAAAAATTAATAATAAATCTAATATTCGATTCAAAGACATAACGAAGACATCGACTTAAACGAAAGATCGACTTAAAAGATGACATCGACTAAAAGAAGATATCGACTTAAACAAACACATATATAATGAAGATAATATGTCTCAGGTAAAGAAAAATCATTTTCTCGACTTCCTCCATGGTTGAACAAACGTTTTAGGGTTTTATGTCGTTTTTGTTTCGTAAAGGATTTCGGTTGGATCGACTGAAAAAGACAATAAATTTCGGTCGAACCGGCTGAAAAAGACAACAAATTTCGGTCGGGTCCGCTGAAAAAAATAATAAATTTTGGCCGAGCCGGCTGAAATTGTTCTGTTTTTTCATCCGCTCTGGATAAAATTTGTTTAAATTTTCAGTTGTTCTGGAATTGTGATCTTGGAACCGAAAATTACAGAGATTTACAAAGGTTCCAACTGAAATTATAACCAAAACAAATTAATCAGTTCAGAAAATGAGGAAGAACTCTTTCATTTCCTTCTTTGTATTTTCATTGCAATATTGATACTTACTTGAAATCTTCAAAAGTTACTTTAATTCGCGTTAAAACCCTACAAATCTAAGGAGAAATCAAGCAATAACAAGAATTACAAACCCCTCTATGGAGATGAATTTTGTGTTAGTCATCTAGGGTTTAGGTTTCCATCTCTATATCTCTCTTTGATCGAAACGAACAGATTTAGATTTTTTTTTATCTCTTTTGGTTAAACAGGTTTTAAGGGTTTTTATCTCTTCTCTCTCTTTGATCGACGAACAGGTTTTTGGTCGAATATGATTTTTCTCTCTTCTCTATCTTTTGGTCGAAAATAGTTTGAGGGGAGGCACCACAGTTTAAAGTTAAGATATTTTAGAAAATAGCGTTTATCTCTCCCTATTCTTAAAAGAATGATCTCCCTATCTAATGCACTGCCTTCGTTAAAAATTGTTCTTCTTATACCATAAGCCTTTTTCTCTTTCTTCATCTTCCTGTCTCCACTCCTACAGTTTTCTTATTTTGTTTCCGCCCTCTTATCTTGAAAACAATATAATTTTTTCTTTTTCGTAACTATACATGCACCATCTTCTTCATTCTAACTTTACCAACTCCATCGAAATCATCCATGAAGGGATGATTGTTAGAGATGGTCACTCAAAACATCAAGCCTAGAAGGTTAAGAATCTCTACTAATGAATGCCCTTAATGTCAAAAAGATAATGTTAAAAGATAAACAAATGAAGAAGAGAAAATGATGATGATGCAGAGAGAAAATAAGAAAGATGGTGGAGATGAAATAAATTTTAAAGATGCAGAAGGATTTTAAGATGGTGAAAAAAAGAAAAAGAAAAGTGGGTAAAATCAGTTGGATTAAAAAGAGTAGGGGTTGGCAACAACGGGTGGTCCAGTTGGTTAGTGCATCTATTTCGTAATGCGGAGGTCCCATATTCGATCTCATGGAAGTGCAAATCCCGGAATATTGGACTTGGTTTTAAATAAAGTAGTTTATGTGGGTTTTATGCCATTTAATTCATCGGGTTTTAAGCCATTTTAGTTTGTCGGGCTTTAGGCCAGTAATAATTCGACAGTTATCGTGCTTATCACACCGTATCGATGTATATAGGGGTATACACGAACCGAGCTTTTAACGAGTTGCTCGAGCTTGGCTCGACTATTGCTCGTGCTCGACTTGGAGATTAATGAATACGAGCTTAACACGAGCCCAAAATCATACTCGATTATGTAAACGAGCCGATCTTGATCATTCTTTAGTGTATCTCGAGATACTCGTGAACAACTCGTTTAACATACTATTATAATAGTGTAGTACATAATTATGTATTAGTATTGAAACTTGTACATGAAATATCAACTATTAAAAGATTATTGGAATATGAATCATTAATCATTATTACTGTATGTGACAAATGATCATTGAAGTATTTTGATCATTTAGAAAGTTGTTCAAGTTTGAAGTATTTTGATAAAGAGCTTAAAACAATGAGAGCTCGAGCTCTTTCAAATTTATCGGAGTCGAGCTTGAACAAGTGGACAATTACTCGAACGAGCTCGAACTCGAACAAACAGTCAAATACACGATCGAGCTTGAACATCTTACTACTCGGGTCGGCTCGATTCAAGTACACCCGTAGATGTATCAATGCCTTTGTAATGACTATTGTAGTCAATATTCAAAAAACAAGTAGGGGTTAGTTCCAATTTGGCCTTCAATCCGTAAGCAATACGAAAATTTAGTCCCAACATCTGTCCAGCGTTCTAATTAGGTCAAAAATTATAATTCAGATAGTCAAACTTAACCGTCAACAATATTATACCGTTTTACCTTCATTTCAAAAGGTTTACTTCTCTATCCTTTCTCTTTCTTATCACCTAAAAAAGTCGTTGAAAAATGTCGTCTGGATTGTCATTGTCCGTTATCTTCTACAAAAAAAAGAAATTAGAGAAAAAAAAGGGTAAATAGGGCTTTAGAAAGAGAACGAGAGGCGTGATGGTGGTGGTGGTGGCAGTGGTGAGAGGAAGAAGAAGAGAGAAACTAAAATAATTGGTAAAAGTTGCCGACAAAAGCAGTGCGGTTGTTGTCTACGATATTTCATGGCGACTCTGTCGGACTATAAGAAAGTAAAAAAGGAAAAGTATGAAAACATTTTGAAATGAAGAGCAAACAAAGGAAGAAATTATTACCTGTTAAGTTAGTCTAACGGGTGCAAGATCTTGAGGCCAAATTAAAAACACTTAACAAATATAAAGACTAAAATTTTCACTTAGTCACACATTATAGACTAAATCAAAATTGATCCAAAAAGTAATTTAGCCACATGTTAAATTTTATACTGTAATTTATCTGTGATGGTTGTGTTGAGAACTCTAAACACAAAATAGTTCACAGAAATCCAAAGTGAAAGATATTTTATTCAACACAACTTGTTAGCTTATATAAGCTTTACAAAGAGATAAAACAGGAAACTAAAACCCACGTATGAAGTGGCTAAGGAAACATTCAAACTCAAACTAAGTGCCCTAGATAATAGGCTTTATTAACTGACTGACCTTTGACCTAACAACCTCAACAATTTCTCCCCTAAACTGATCACAGTGATGTTTTCAGTTTACTCGTGGTACCACACAGACACCCATTAACCTACGGAGCCTTAAGAACACATCTAACTTAAGTGGTTTTGTCATAATATCTGCAACTTGTTCTTGTGTAACACAATGCTTCAGCTCAATGATTCCTTCTTTACTTAAATCACGCAAGAAATGAAACCTTACATCGATGTGTTTGCTGCGTCCATGCATGACTGGATTCTTTGATAATTTAATGGTAGAACTGTTGTCGCATAAAACTGTGGTACACTTGTTTTGAGACTGACCAAGCTTCTCCAAAATTCTCCTCATCCACACCCCTTGACAAGCACAAGAAGCAGCTGCGACAAACTCTGCTTCAGTAGTGGATAAAGTAACTACAGGTTGTTTTTTAGAGGACCAGGACACAGCTCCTTCACTAAGTAAAAACACATATCCAGAAGTGCTTTTCCTATCATCTACATCACCAGCATAATCGCTATCTGTGTAGGCTATCAGCTCTCCATTGCCTTCTTTTCGATAAAAAATCCCTAAATCGATAGTACCAATCAAGTATCTTAACACTCTTTTGGCAGCATGTAAATGCAACTCAGTTGGTCTAGCCATAAATCTGCTGATGAGACATACTACATACATTAAGTCTGGTCTTGTTGCAGTTAAGTACATAAGACTTCCCACCAATTGTTTGAACATGGTAGCATTCACCTCAGCTCCTTCTTCATCCTTCATTAATTTAACTCCAGGAACAATGGGATTATTCACACTATTACTCTTCTCCATCTTAAACCTCTCCAGAACTTCTTTTGCATATTTTCTTTGACTAATATAAATGCCTTCAGGGTTTTGTAAGACCTCCACACCAAGGAAGTATTTCATCTTTCCCAAATCAGTCATATCGAATTCAAGTTGCATAGACTGTTTGAACTTAACAAACATGTTTTCATCATTACCTGTAAAAATTAGATCGTCAACGTATAAACTAACAATCAAAATTTTACCTCCATCTTCGAGTTTTATGAATAAGGTATGTTCACAGCTACACCTCTCAAATCCTTCTTTGGCAAAGTATGCTTCAATCCGACTGTACCAAGCACGAGGGGCTTGTTTAAGGCCATACAATGCCTTTTTCAACTTGTATACTTTAAACTCTTCTCCTTTCTTCTCATAGCCTTGTGGTTGCTCAACAAACACTGCTTCACTTAGTTCTCCATGTAGGAAAGCGCTTTTGACGTCAAGTTGATACACAGCCCAACTATTTCGAGCTGCTAAAGCAATTACCATTCGAATAGTGTCCCACCTAGCCACAGGTGCAAACACTTCAGTAAAATCTATGCCATGTTGTTGGGCATACCCTTTTGCCACCAGCCTGGCCTTACACTTGTCAACCAGACCACTTTCATTGAGTTTTGTTTTGAAAACCCACTTCACACCAATCTTCTTCATTCCTTGAGGCAAATCTGTTAGCTCCCAAGTCCCATTTCTTTCAATAGCTTCTATTTCCAAGTCCATTGCAGCTCTCCACTTGGAACTTTGAACAGCTTCTTCAAAGGTAGTCGGATCTGAAATTGAGGTAAACAAGGCCAAATTGTTGTGCTCAATTTCTTCTTCTGACAGTTCTCCTCCACTCACATAATCTTCCAGCCAGAATGGTGCTCTTTTGTTCCTCCTTTCTGGTAGGCTTTCTTCGGAATTGTTAAAACTTTCTCTAGGTGAATCTCTTGTAGGTAGACTAACCTCTCCTCCTTCTACTACCACTTCATCTTCAAATTCTTCTTCACTCTGATTTTGTTCGTTGCCTTCTTCACTACTGTCCTCCCACTCAAGAACATCTAATTTTGCATCTTCATTACTTTTCCCCCATTCCCAACACTCATTTTCTTCAAAGACTACATCTTTGCTTACAACTATCTTCTTGGACACTGGATCGTAAAGTCTATATGCTTTGGATTCTTCACTTGTTCCTAAAAGAATACACCTGAAACTCTTACTATCCAGCTTCTTTCGCTTATTGTCGGGCACATGAACATGGGCAATGCATCCAAAAACACGAAAATAATCAACATTGGGTTTGACACCACTCCAAGCCTCTTCAGGAGTCATGTTTCTTACTGCTAATGTAGGACTTCTATTGAGCACATGTGCTGTCCAATTTACTGCTTCCGGCCAGAAATTCTTGGGTACTTGCTTTTCCGATAGCATACTTCTTACCATGTTCATAATTGTCCGGTTCTTTCGCTCAGCTACTCCATTTTGTTGGGGAGTATAAGCTGCAGTGAGTTGTCTGCTAATTCCATTAGCTTTGCAAAAGGCATCAAACTCAATAGATGTGAACTCCCCACCCCTATCGGTGCGTAGGCAACGAATAAAGGCTCCTGTCTCCTTCTCAACAAGATTCTTATAATTCTTAAAACTAGTAAAAGCTTCAGATTTTTCAGCAAGAAGATATATCCAAACTTTACGACTGTAATCATCAATAAAGCTTAAGAAATACCTCTTTTTACTGTTGGAGATAGGTTTGATTGGCCCGCAAATGTCAGAATGTATCAACTGCAGCCTTTGTGATGCTCTCCACAAGCTCTTCTTTGGAATTGCATCCCTATGTTGCTTTCCCACCATGCAATCAGTACATACTTTTGATGATGCTTTCAGTTGTGGTAACCCTTTCACCATTTGCTTATATTGCAATGTTCTCAGCCCCTTGAAGCTTAGATGCCCATATCTACAATGCCAAAGGTGAGAGTTGTCTTCAAGAGTTGTTTGGAAGCAAATGGAGGTTTCCGGCACAGTTCTTGCAAGCAATACAAACATCCTGTTTGCAGTCATTGTAGATTGCATAATGAGTCCTTTCTTGGGATGATAGACTTTACATACTCCATGTTGTATTAAAATAGCTACCCCTCTTTCTTGCAATTGTCCAACACTCACTAAGTTATTCTTCAACTCGGGTATATAGAAAACATCAGTAATTACGTGAGTAACTCCAGCAATTTGAAATCTAATGTTACCTTTGCCCATTACAGCCATCCTCGAATTATTTCCGAGTTTCACAGATTGTCGGAATTCCTCATCAATGTCAGAGAACCACTGTTTATTTGCACACATATGATTGCTACACCCCGAATCAAGGAACCACACATCTTCTCTCCTTGATTCATTAAGTTCCACATGTGCCATTAACAACATTTCTTCTTTTTCGTCAAGTTCGACATAGTTTGCTTCTTTATCCCATTTAGGACATTCATATTGAAAGTGCCCTAATTGATGACACTTATAACATTCAACCATAGTTCTGTTGAATGTTTGCCTGCCTCTACCTCTCCCTCTTCCTCGAAATGTTCCTCGAGTTCGACCGCCTCCTCTACCAACAATTCGATCATCATAGGTCACCTTTAAGGCCTGCTCATCTTCTCCATGCCCTTTCATCCTCTGCTCATGGACTAGTAAACTACTTTGCAACTCATCAACAGTTAGAGTGTCTAAGTTATTAGACTCTTCAACAGAGCACACAACATAGTCAAACTTTGAAGTCATTGATCTCAAGATTTTTTCAATGATTACTACTTGCAACATGTTTTCACCATGAATCTTCATTTTGTTTGCTATAGAAAGTGTTCTAGAGAAGTACTCATCAACACTCTCACCCTCTTTCATATGCAGAACCTCAAAATCCTTTCGGAGAGCTTGAAGTTGTGCTCTTCTAACTCTTGTAGAACCTTGGTACTTTTGTTTCATAGAATCCCAGATGTGCTTGGAAGTATCTCTATTGAGGATCGTCTCCAAAATGGTTCTGTCAATAGCTTGAAACAAATAATTTTTTACCTTCAAATCTTTTAACTTCTGGTCTTCAATTGATTTCTTTTGTGCTTCAGTAAGCACCATTCCTTCTGCTGCAGCAGGGATCCCATTCTCCACCAAACTCCAATACTCCTTTGAACGAAGAAAGTTTTCCATAAGCATGGACCAGTGATCGTAGTGGCCATCAAACTTAGGGATTGCCGGTTGAGCGAAGTTGTTTTCAGCTGCCATACTGATTCTCTCTCTCTCTCTTTCTTTTCTTTCTTTTCTTCTCAGGAAACTGCTGTTTCCTTTCTTTCACAATCGGATCTGTGATGCAGCTCTGATGCCAGATGTTGAGAACTCTAAACACAAAATAGTTCACAGAAATCCAAAGTGAAAGATATTTTATTCAACACAACTTGTTAGCTTATATAAGCTTTACAAAGAGATAAAACAGGAAACTAAAACCCACGTATGAAGTGGCTAAGGAAACATTCAAACTAAGTGCCCTAGATAATAGGCTTTATTAACTGACTGACCTTTGACCTAACAACCTCAACAGGTTGAAGGCAGTAATGGCGTTACTAATTTTTTCTTTTTGGTGCAAGAGTTGGTAATTGGAAATAGGCATCTTTATTGTACATTTATATCAAAGGAGCTAGTTTTTTTTATGAAATCAAAGGAGCTAGTTAACAACCTATGACTTTAAATTCTTAATAGTATTTTGAATATAATTGATAACAAAATTTAATCATGAATAAAAAGATATTAAGTTCTAAGCCAAATTACAAACAAGACTGGAACCTATGTTATTTCTTTGTTGCAATAGAACCTAGCTTGATTAGTCACCCCAGAATCGTACCAAGATTTTGGTGTAAATATATCTAGTATTTTAGGGCCGCGACTTTGGAGGATAAAGAAAATTCTCCGGAAAATAAAGAAAATTTTAGTGGCACTAAAGTAAAGGGTATGTCTAGGCTCCCCGCATTATTGCTATAGTTGTCCTGCCAAATAAAAAATTTGAGGGAACTGCCACGAGAAAGTTTGAATTAGGACTAAACAATAGAACCTGTGATTTGATGGTCATAACGAATTAGATATGCACGAAAAGAAGAAGAAGAAGAAGATAGCGATGGTGAACTAGACCTACATAAAGAAGAAGTGGATAAAAGAAGAACTTTAAAATTTCTAAATTTGTTGAGTGAGAAAATGAATTTTAATAAGCATAGATATTTTGGGAATGTGAAAATGGAAAATAACTTGATTAATAGTTTTAGGTATTATTTAACTCATAAGACACCATTGTATATAAGAATACTTACATTTCTAAGGATTTAAAAATATTGATATCTTTTTTACTCATTACATATTATAAAAAAAAAAACTAAATGACGTTACATATATGTGGCATTGTGGCTGACTAAATTAAATACAAAGGAGTACCACAACTAATGGAGGTGCTATTTTTTTTTTTTTTGTTGAAAGATTAATGGATGTGCTAGTTTTTTTAATGAGCTAAATGGAGGTGCTAGTTAGATAATGAATATGGTACTCATAGGAGTGGTTTTTTTTTTTTTTGAACTTTCCTTTCATTAATTAGCATAAACGTTATTACAATATTTATCTACTAAAATACAAAGAATATTGTTTCACTTCTTGCTTCTATTCTTTTTTCTTGTCCATTTTACCAACTTGGGTTCATGCAAGTTGAGTTCTCTTCTGGTGTACTTGAATTGTACTATTTCGAATTTTCTTCTGGTTTCTCAGATTCTTCGAATATGGATCAGCGATTGCCAGTGCACCGTATGTCTTTTATTGTGGATATGCTTGATGAGATTTATGTTGTCGCTTTCTATAATTATTGATTTGTAATTCTGTTCTTTCGCGCATTCCATGCCATATAAGATTGCATAGCTTCACTTTCTTCACTATTTCTAGCCCTCGAGGTTTTCACTTGTGCTTCTATAAATTTGGATTCTACATTGTGTGCGATTAAGTTAATTCCAGTATTGGATGTTACATTAATAAAGGATGCATCGATCAACATTAATTTTAACGAAGGGGTTTGTTGGCGGTAGCCATTTTTCATGGGATTTTTGTTTATTTTCCTCGGGGTTTTTGTTAGAATTTGGAAATTTTTGATCATTCTAATGATTTTATTGAGATCATTAATCTCATGCTGGAAACAGTGGTCGCATCTAACTTTCCATATAATCCAAAGAATGCTCACAAAGTGGATATTATCACTAGTGTAACATTGATGTGCATTTTCTTGCCACGAGAAGATCCAATCTGATATAGATGTGATGTTCTCAGAAATAATATTAAAGTTGAACCAAACATTTTTTGCCATTGCACAGTGTAACAGAGCATGTTCAATGGATTCAACATTTCATACAATTTGGACGAGTGATATTATTGTCACTGTATTTTCCTATTCTTTCGCTCACTGGGAGAGCTTTAGTACAGATTTTCGAAATGAGATTTTAATTCGCGGAATAGTTGGAAGAGACCAGATGAAATTCCAATTCGGAGAATTAGGAGTCTAGGTGATGTTGGTAGTGCTCAAGTTCTGGTACATAGATTTCACCGTGAAGTTGCCCAATTTGGTAAGCTTCCATTTGAGTTGATCTTTACCTTCGCTATTCACTGGGCTGGCCTTGATCAGATTTTGAGTCAGAACATCAAAATTGGCGTGGAGAATCTCATTGTTCCAATTGTTATCCATTATAAGCTGGGCCACCTTAATAAGAGTGGAATGATTATTGTTCGACACAACTCCATTAATTTCAGGGATCCAATTATCATCCCAAATGTTAATATTCTGACCCGAGTGCACTTCCCAAATGGCGAGATCATCAATGAGATTGTAGTACTTTCTGATCATTTTCCAACTACAAGAATGATGAGGCTTCTTTGGGCCAGGTTTATCGGTGTGAGGGAAGTATTTAGCTTTGAGGAGTTTAGCCCACAGAGCATCTGGTTCGGTTTTGAGCCTCCAGGCAAGTTTAATGAGCAAGGCGGTGTTGTCCAGTTCAAGAAGATGAATCCCTAGGCCCTTGAGATTCTTCGGCAGGCAGATATATCACCAGGCTTTGGTGCATATACCTTTCGACTTACCCCACCAGAAAATCCTTTGAACGAACTTGATGCATTTTCTCACTCCTTTGGGGATAGCGAAGCATTGCATCTGGTATCGGGGTACGGCTGCAGCAATGACGAGATGACCACTGTGCGACCAGCTTGGGAGAGAAATGAGTGATTCCATTTATTAAGCTTACTCTTGATTTGATCGAGGATATCATTGAAAATTTTAGTTTTGTGAGCTCCAATAAACAGTTGGGCACCCAGGTATTTCTCCGAAGTTGAAGCATATTTGACTTTTAGGGCACGCATGATAAGGCGTTTGAATTTAGGATGAGAGATAGAAGATATTGGATTTGGTGTACTTAATCATTTGCCCCAAGGTCTCACAGAAATCTTTGAGGATATTCTTAAGATTGTGAATGTTGTCGATAGAGTTTCGGCCGAAAATAATGCAGTCATCGGCGAAGAGAAGATGGGTGATCTCCAGATCAGAGTTGTTAGTAGGGAAGCCCAAGAATCTATTATGACTATTATTTGACATCAGCTTACACTAAGACCTTCTATAGCAATCGTGAAGAGGAAAGGGGAGAGCGGATCGCCTTGTCTAATGCCTCTGGTTGGGTAGAAAACATTACCTGGTCGACCATTAACTAGGACTGACATCGAGGAAGAAGAGATGCACGTATGAATTATCCTAATCCAATGCTCGTCGTATCCCAACCGTCTCATGATGTCAGTGAGAAATTTTCATTCAATTCTGTTAAAAGCCTTTGACATGTCTAACTTAGGAATGGTTTCTTACTTCTTAAGGTTTAGATTTGAATTATGAGGTGTTTTTCTTATGAGATGAATTATGAGGTGTTAGAAAACAAAGATGTGTCATGTGTCAATTAAATGTCTCAAACCTCGCCCATACAATCCCTTGAAGTGGTGGCCTTGATAGTCTTTGTGAGATAATAGAAACACAAAAATGATGGAACACCACTTTTATTCCTCTCATTTTAGTTTAGCTAGAACTTTAGTTTAGTGCAACTAACAAAGACAAGATATTCTTTAACAAAAAAAAACCGAAGACAAGATATTATAACAAATGACCATTTTTCCTTTTCTACTATATCTACCATTTTAATGGCACTAAAATGAATGGCAGAGTGAGAAGGTTGAATTGCAGAGAGAAGGTTTGAATTGGGAATAAACCGTGGGCCCAGTGATCTCCTGGTCAAGTTATTCTCTCTCCTCAACTAGAGATTTTGAGGTAGTGAGGGTGGAAGGAGGGGAGAGAGGAAACGTCCCAATCAAGAGAGATCTCTGATAAGCCGTGTTGTCCGCAGCAAACTAAGGGGACATTTGTCAGGCTTCAACCGGACTCATTCCTTGTTTCCACTCACTTGCCTCTCTCAGTCAAAACCTATCCACCCCATCCTTCCTACCATTTTTCACTTGTAAGTTTTTTTTTTTTTTTTTGCTCCTTGTCAAAGTTTATCCTTATTTTTGTATAAGTTGGCTTTACTGTTTGAACATGCAATATCCAAAATTCCAAAGACTATAGGAAGTGATAGCTTCTTTAGTAGGAGATGAAGATGCTCCAAAGTCTCATGGAAACCAAAGTTTTTATTCTCTAGATATTTCTTTTTGGATACTCTAGGTTTACAATTCACAAAGTTTTTCATGTTCACATCGCGGTTTTTTTTTTTTTTGACAAGCGGAATACAAGAAACGCAAAAACACCTAGCTCTCATTATTGGAAAGTAGGGTAGGTAGTCCACTCTTTGGATTTTTTTTCTGCCGTCTTGCCCAGTTTGCTATCTTGTCTGCTTTGGAGTTTTGATTTCGTAGTATATGTGTGTATCGAATATCTTTGAATTTTGTTTCTTGTTATTGTATCTTTGTTATGAGCGCCATTGTTTGCCATTGTTTGCCATTAGACTTCCTTATGTTTATTTTAAAGATGATAGATAATATTTTTATTATCATTTTCGATGTGCAGATACTCCACTTTTTTTGTTACTGGCCATATAATGTTGTGTAGGATTGCTTTGGCCTCGCATCTTCCGCATTCTACCTTGAGTTATTTCTGCCATTGCGACGATGAATTGGCTTAGTGAATTGTACACTATGCTTCCCATGGCTGTAATTTCCTCTACCTTTGTGAAAGATGCGTCGGTGTTAATTTTAATGTAAGGATTTTGTGTGTGTGCGTGTGTTGAAAGCAGAGGTCACACCTGGCTTTCCAAATATACCAAATTGTTGTAGCAAAAAGATTTACCTGAGTTGATTCTAGATCTTGCCAAGATATGATCCATTCTTTCACATTGGTTATTTGGTCAGTGCATACTGCAAAGTAAAACCATACAAGCTTCGCATAGGAGCAATAAACTAAAACACGTTCTATAGTTTCTACCTGGTTACAATACTCGCAGTTATATTTTTGTCTGATATACTTCCCGGTTTTCGTTTTGACTGGTAAGCTATTTGTGCAACATTTACACAGAAATAGTTTTATATGTGGTATAGTATGTATTTTCCAGATAAAGTGCCAGCGTGTTACAGGTCTAGCAGGAACCATATGATATTCTGTGATATACCTATACATAGAGCTTGTAGTGATTTTTCCGATTTCGTCAACGGTCATCTGATGGTGTCATTCTCATTTTCCTGCAATTCTAAAGCACGAATGATATTACATATATTAGAGTTAAAAAAGTTCCTGATAGTAGTTTATTCCCATTGGTTGTTGTTGATGAGTTGCTCGACCCAGGTGAGGTTTGAGTTGGTGTGGTTGTTAAGAGGTGGTTTTTGTAGATGTTTTGTAGATCCAAGAGTGGTTTTGTTTCTTGGGGGCAGGCTTAGGAGTGTTGGGAAAATATTTAGCTTTAAGACTTTTAACCCACAAAGCGTCAGATTCCGTAAGCAGGTGCCAAGCTAGTTTACTTAAGAAAGCTTGGTTGTCGATCACTGGGAGGCGAATGCCAAGTCCCCCAAAACTTTTTCGAGAGATAAATCGAAGACCAGTTAAGGGTATGGTTGTTTTTTCCCCACCAAATGGACCGTTGAACACCTTCAATGCGATTGCTTACACTTTTAAGGAGGGCGAAACATTGCATCTGGTATCGGGGGCCGCCACTATTGTATAAAGAACAATATTACGGCCAGCTTATGAGAGAAGGTTTGTATGCCATTTGGCAAACTTATTTTTAATTTGGATAACTATAGAGGAGAAGGATTGGATTATACGGGCTCCAATAAAGAGTTTTGAACTACATCATGAAGGATATGGTGCCTGAAGTCTGAAGGAATGGTATCCTTCCGAAGGAGTGTCCTTCGACCAAGGATGCAATGCGTGCAATTTGGCTATTAGGATCTTAATGACCTTATTCGGAAGATCATTAGTCCGGTCCAATTAGGGGTCGTAATGCTTAGTTAGAAGCCAACTACGATCGTCGAATCAAGAGTTGATTCGCGGCTAACATAGACCGGATCCTACAAGGGTTACACAACAGAATAATGATTTGAACGGAGAGAATTGACTAGATGGATAATGGCAAATAAGTGGATTGGATCCGTTATTGGTAAGTCCAGAAAGATTCGGAGAAGTCCGAAAGAGATAAACATGTCCGGGCCCAGGAGGGAGGCCCGGAATGGCTTTAGGGAAGCCGGCCATGTGATGGCCGGCCAAGGCAATAGGGCCGGCCATGTGATGGCCGGCTAGGCCCTAAGTGGGCCGGCCAAGGAAGCCCATAAAGGGCTATGTTGGCCGGCCACACTTAAGTGACCCAAAGGAGGGTATTTTGGGTGTTGCCTAATAATTAGGTTTATGGAATCCTAGTTTGAGTCTAATACCTCTTCTAGGGACTTCTATATATACCTAATTATACAACCTAAAGAGAGAGGCAATTTCATAAGAGAAATTTCCAAGAGTCTGAAAGAGTTTCAGAATATACATCTCAGAGAGAGAGAGAGAAAAGGAGTTTTCTCAAGTATCTAGTCAAGAAGAAGGAGTTCTTCATCTCAACCTTCAAGAAGGTCCTAGCTGGCTGAAAGGAGGGAGTTCAAGTCATTATTCGGTGTCTCAAGTAGAGGAGCTACACTTGGAGCTCTTATCTTCCGAATACTGATCGGAATTTAGTTCGTGGGAAAGCGATTAAGAGGTAATCTTCTTTCCAATCTAGTTCATTGGTATGTTCATGTATAGATCCTGGAATTAGTGTTAAACATATGATGTTTGAGATTCCGCTACCAACACTAATAGACAATTAGGTGTATGAGATACATTAGGTTATTCCCCTTCAGTGGCATCACGAGCCGTTTGCATGAACTATCTTTGACTAGATGAATTAGATTCATACTTGAACAACTAGATATTAGTGTTTTAATGTTTGAATAGAGATTTAAACATAAGTTTGATGAGATCAAATTAGGGTTTTGGATGAGATTCATGGCCTAGAAATACTAGAAACAAAGTTTTATGAAAAGAGTTTTCATAAACAAGTGTTAGGGTTTTAGAATTTTGATAAAAATCATCAAAACCATGAAGATTGGTTGATGAATTGATCAAAAACAGTACCTAACAGCAGCTGGAACAGAAAGAAAGAAAAGAAAAAGAAGTTGGAACGGCAGGATTTCCCAAAAATTAGGAAACCCTACTGGCCGGACCGGCCAGGACGCGTCCGGGCCGGACCAGCACGTCTCGGACAGACAGTCCGAGACAGACAGGGACACGGACTGGAAATCCCAGTCCGTGAAGGACCGGGAATCCTAGTCCGAGCTGGACTAGGAGTCCGAGACTCTCGGGTCTCGGACATCCCAGAGCGTCTAGGACGCGTCTGGGAATCCCAGTCCAACACGGACTAGGAGTCCGAGACTCTCGGGTCTCGGACGTCCCAGCGCGTGGGACGCGTCTGGGACATCCCAGTCCGAGACGGAATAGGATTCCGAGACAGGAGCGTCTCGGATATCCCTGACGCGTCTGGGACGCGCTCGAGGGAACCTATTTAGAGTCTCGGTCTAGGACCGAGACACTGGACGGGCGTCCTGATGCATCGAGGATGCGTCTGGAGCAACCAGAAGCATCTCGGATGCGACTGGAAGCTTCCGGACGCAACTCGGATGCGACCGGAGCATCCAGAAGCGTCTAGGACGCGTCTGGACGCGTCCAGAAGGCATCCCAGATGGGATGGCCTAGCCGTCTGTGCACAGAAGCGTCTGGGACGCGACTGTGGGGCACGGATGCATCCCGGACCAAAAATCCGAGATGGCACGTGTGCTGTCCCGAGACCAGACACGTCGGGGACGCGTCTGGGAGTTCCAACAGCTCTCGGATTAAGCATCCGAGAGGCATATGCAGCAACCGGATGGTCTGGACGCGTCTAGGACGCGACCAGGACGCATCTAGGACGCGACCAGGACGCATCCTAGACATCTCACCCGAGATGTCTATGGTCTGTCCTAGGACAGATGCGTCTAGCCGGGCTAGGACGCGTCTGCCCGAGAGACATAGCACGACAGGAAGGTGCTGTCTCTAGGACCGGACCTTGACCAGGCTGAGTCAAGAGTTGACCAGAGACCAGTCAAGGGGCTTTGACCAGGGTTGACTCAGATCCTTTTGAGTGAGACTCAAGGGCCTTTTGGGCCATGATCTGAAAGGGAGTTTTTCAAACTTTTCTCCCGGTTCCGAGCATAATTTTTCCGACTTAGACCCGGGTTAGAGGAGTACCCGAACGGAGTTTTTCCTTATTTTGATTTTGGAAACAATTAAGGAAGAAACGTAATGTTTTGGTTTAAGTATTGAGAATACGAAACTTTAGAAACATTAGACATAGAGATGTCACAAAATCCCACGAATAGCTATGCGATAGCAAAACCTAGAAACGAATCTAGGATACATACTTTATTTATTATGATTGTCATATTTTTGTATGTATGGATGTATGTGATTGCGTAGAATAGTATACCTTTAGATAGGATTATCGTTTCTTGTTCTAAGCGCAAGGAGTTGTGCCCGAATAATACTTAGAGTATAGGGTCTTAGAATCTATTGACGAACTGAATGATGAGATCATGGTTCAAGTGGGAGTAGTCAATAGAGGTTCTTGGATAAGAATCCAATCGAACCATAGGCGAACAAGAAATAAACTTAAAAGATGGGATCTTTTAAGGGGTAATACTAAGATTTAACAAATCATTACGCAAACCCACATAAACTTTTACGTAATAAATCATGAATGGTTATGCAAGAGTTCACAGTAACGCAACTTGATAAATTACGTAATAAGTCCCAAAAAGAATTTTGAGTAAAGCCTACCCAGATTAAGACACCTGTTGAGCCCTTGTTCATCGATGGTGGGTCATGCCAAAGCAGGGTGCCATCTTTTACCTCGGGACAATACGGGTAGATCTATGAAGAGGTCTACATGTCTAAATGGTTATTCTCAAACGAGTCAGCAAAAGGGTTTTGGATTTCGAGGCTAAAGGACGATTTAATGTTTAAATCGTTAACCAAGAGTCATATGAGATATGATCAGTAAGGAGTTACTCACCCAGGAGGGTGAAGTTAAGGGCAGTGCCAAAGTACGCTTAGCTTCACAGGAATGGGATCTTGGAATTATATTATTCTAAGGGGACAACAAAAGTAGAATAATATAGGCAAATTAGGAAAATTGCCAGGATAACAAGTTTAATCACTTTCGCATTTCTTACATGTAGTTTAATTATGACAACAAACATCTTCAACCTCTACACCATACTTGAGAAATTGAACGACACCAACTTCGTTCAATGGGAGAGGAACCTGAGAAAGGTTCTAGGAAAAAGCGCAGAAATATTGGACATTCCGATCCCCGTGCTTTCAGAAACTTCTTCTGATGAAGAACGTAAGCAAGTAGACGATATTCGAAGGAAGTCAGCGCCAGTAACCGGTTTAATGCTAATGGCCATGGAAAGAAAATATATAGATATGTTCATTGAAATGGAGGCATACACCATTATTCGACGGCTGAGAGAAGTGTTTGGAACACAATGTCGAATAGAAAGATTTAGAATCACAATGGTGATACTGGGGATGAGACTGGAGAAAGGGAAACCCGTTCGTTATCATGTTTTGGAGATGATTGATCACTTCAAAGACATGGAATGGATGGGATCTCCTATGCCAGTCGAACTGGCTGTTGACATCATCCTGAATTCATTGGATGAAAGGTTTAAGGATGTAGTAGCAAACTTTGAAGATAAGTTTGGACGGGTATCCTTTGAAAGTCTACTGGCGATTCTGGAAGTTGCTGAAAGTGGTTTCAGCACCCCTGAAACTCTAGAAGAGATTCTAGGGATTCAGGAAACTATAAACACGGGAACGGAAGACGTTAGGAAAAGGAAGCCATCTGGCAGGAGAATGGGCAAGAAAGCACCAAGACCCAGAACCATCCTTCCTAACAAGAGATGTCTTGTGTGCGGTAGTACATCTCATATTCGATTAAGAGATTGCCCGCGATTCTTGGAAGAACAAAACGACGGAGCTGGGAGTTCCGGTCAAGGTAAAAATTGTTAAAAGTTATTCAATTAAATACACATTCCTCAAGGTATGCGATACCTAAAAGACTCTTATCATTATGAATGACAGGAGCGAGAGGGAGCTGAGTATTTATTGAAGAGGAGATGAACCTGTCGAAAGCTGAGAAGGCAAGAGTTGCTGGAAAAGCTCAAGAAGGATCATAGACTCGATAGGCGATACTTTAAAGTAGTTTTAGTATTTCTTTTTAGAACATTGACTCTGTAATGAGATTATGGGAGTGAATAAAATATGAGATATTTTATGATGTTCTTAAAAGAGCCTATCTAACTTTTAAGTAAATTTTAACGGACGATCCGACTTAGTCATTCTAAATCTTGTAAGAGTATACAAGAGTGCAGTTAATCGTAGAAAACAATGTTGGACATGAAAGTCTGCGATTAGTGTGATTAGAATGGACATAAGACTTGATTGTGGAGGAGTTTTAGAAACAAATCCAAAATCGAGAAGTGGATCTGGATGACTAAAGAATATGATGAGATCATGAGTTCGATAGTCATCGGTCTTCCAAAACACAAAGTCTAATACGTATCTGCCAAACCACTAAAAACCTAAAAGCTATAGTGAATAATTGAGTCCATCCGGATATGGAAATCATTTTAGAAGGAGTTCTAAAATTATCAATTATTCCAATGTCTAAAGCGTGTTAGACATAGGTTCTTCAAGAAGAAGAACGGGGTTTTTCTCGCCAAACATCGGAACACAATGAGATTGTTGCTCTCGATGGTGTCTTCATTAAAAGGAGGGTCCTTCTAAGAAGACAAGTGGGAGGAAAAATCGAATGGGATTCGATAAAGAGCAACAAGAGGAAGTAAGGAGTTACTTGCCTTTAAACAAAAGAGAGTAAGAGTTACTCGTCTTAAAACGAAAGAGAGTAAGAGTTACTCGTCTTACGTGACAAGGGATGTCGACTTGAATGGTTCAAGGGACGATCGCCTAGAAACTTCTTAAGGAGATAAGAAGGTTGCTCAAAAACCCCAATGAGTCTTGGGAAGATTCAAAAAGAACTATAGCAGAAACCACTCTGAAATTGGATCGGAAATCCAAAGAGATAAGAGTAAGAATGGTTGAATCTTGTGAGACAAGAAGGTAAGTGGGAGTGAAACAAGAGTTGTTTCAGGTCCTGTATGTGGGAGACATACAAGAAAGGACAAGAAGACGAGGGTGAATAAACCATGGGCATCAAAAGTCTATGGAGATAGACCTTAGATGATAAAGACTCGTTCAAAAGGAGTTTTGGAGAGGTCTGAATAAGAACTTCTCTGGGAGAGAAATTCTACCCAACTCCGGTGATAAACACAGGAGAGACACTTATGTTAGGAAACATAAGAACGATCATGAGATGATTGTTGTTTACCCGTACATCTAAAAGGTACTTGGAGTACGAAAAGATGTCGTCGCCCATACAAGTCAGAAGGTTGAAGAAAGTCATAAAAGTAATCTTCCGAAAATAAAGATAGGAATCTTTTAGGAAGGGCTAACAGATGGGAAAGAGTTTTCCATGCTGGGAGTCGTTACTTAACTCTACTAGATAAGAAAGTAAAATTAGAACTTGGGAAGTACTAATTTCAGTGGGAGAAAACTGATAATATCATAACAGCTTACGAAGAGTTCGAAAGCAAGATAGTTACAAAGCGAAGTGAAAAGGAAACTAAACTGTCACCTTAGAACGATCATGAGATGCTCGGGTCTAAGGAATTAGGATCCAGGAGGAGAATCCTAAAAAGACTTGTAAAGTTGAGAACGTGAAGGAGTTCACGCGGGTGCTCAAATTTTACAAACTCTTGTTATCCGAAATAAACTGGGTTTATTTCGTCATCTAAATTGTGGTTTAGAATTTAGACGACAGTCCAAAAGGATGGAGTGTTCCAGGTAGGTTTATTAGATACGTGGTCTAATGAAAGAAACCCTACTAAGTGAACATGGAAGCACATCATCCTACTATCCCTAGTCCAGGTCATTAGTTGGACAATAATGACTTATGAAGACTAGCATGAGTGATTGACAAGATAGCGCTGTTTCTTGGGCTATGGGAATAGGAGTATTCAAAGGTCAACTTCATGGGTGTATAGTTGATACACTGGAAACCCGCCGAATGAGAGTACTTCAAGAGTTGAAGTTATAAGATGTCATAACGCCATCCGTAAAAAGTGGTTATAAAAGCGGCATACTGGGGGAGACAGGATAGACATGAAATTGAGTGGGAGTACAAGAATGGATTATGTTTTCCTGAGTAAAATCGGGATAAAGTATCTCCGGGCCACTTGATGAGAAACAACTGAAAAATGCATGGCCGTGCTCAAACGGATTAAGAGTTAATCGTTTGGATTGGAAGTTGTTCTCGGGATCAAGAGAGTCTGATAAATATGACATATCAGATGAGATACGAAAAAACATGGGAATCGAGCATTGCACTTGTTCTAAGTACAAGTGGGAGACTGAAGGATATGGTGCCTGAAGTCTGAAGGAATGGTATCCTTCCGAAGGAGTGTCCTTCGACCAAGGATGCAATGCGTGCAATTTGGCTATTAGGATCTTAATGACCTTATTCGGAAGATCATTAGTCCGGTCCAATTAGGGGTCGTAATGCTTAGCTAGAAGCCAACGATCGTCGAATCAAGAGTTGATTCGCGGCTAACATAGACCGGATCCTACAAGGGTTACACAACAGAATAATGATTTGAACGGAGAGAATTGACTAGATGGATAATGGCAAATAAGTGGATTGGATCCGTTATTGGTAAGTCCAGAAAGATTCGGAGAAGTCCGAAAGAGATAAACATGTCCGGGCCCAGGAGGGAGGCCCGGAATGGCTTTAGGGAAGCCGGCCATGTGATGGCCGGCCAAGGCAATAGGGCCGGCCATGTGATGGCCGGCTAGGCCCTAAGTGGGCCGGCCAAGGAAGCCCATAAAGGGCTATGTTGGCCGGCCACACTTAAGTGACCCAAAGGAGGGTATTTTGGGTGTTGCCTAATAATTAGGTTTATGGAATCCTAGTTTGAGTCTAATACCTCTTCTAGGGACTTCTATATATACCTAATTATACAACCTAAAGAGAGAGGCAATTTCATAAGAGAAATTTCCAAGAGTCTGAAAGAGTTTCAGAATATACATCTCAGAGAGAGAGAGAGAAAAGGAGTTTTCTCAAGTATCTAGTCAAGAAGAAGGAGTTCTTCATCTCAACCTTCAAGAAGGTCCTAGCTGGCTGAAAGGAGGGAGTTCAAGTCATTATTCGGTGTCTCAAGTAGAGGAGCTACACTTGGAGCTCTTATCTTCCGAATACTGATCGGAATTTAGTTCGTGGGAAAGCGATTAAGAGGTAATCTTCTTTCCAATCTAGTTCATTGGTATGTTCATGTATAGATCCTGGAATTAGTGTTAAACATATGATGTTTGAGATTCCGCTACCAACACTAATAGACAATTAGGTGTATGAGATACACTAGGTTATTCCCCTTCACATCATGCTGCAAGTCTGCCATAATCATGTTTGAGTCAATTTTAAGGAGGTTTTGAACTAGATATTGTAAAAGAATAGTCTCATATAGAAATACTAGGGTATAGACACTTATATCAATCAAATATTACGAAATTTATTTTATATTTTACTGAGAGAGAGATTTGTTAGTTATTATTTTTTGATATTATTTTTTTGTTTTTTTTTCTCTTAAATTAGTTACTATTATTTTATTGAGAGAGAGATTTTAATTTCTTCCTTTAACCCTTGAAATTTATTTTGTTTCTTTTTTCTTAAATTAGTTATTTTATTTCTAAGAAGGAAAAGATTATTGTTTTTTAAATAGGTAACTTTATTTCTACGAAGGACTATATTTTAAATTTTGAGAAGGGCTTCTAGACAATATGCATAATTAAATAAGGTTGTCTGTCCCAGCCATCGTTTTCCCTTCTGTTTTATTATATAGATACTAGGGTATATCCCGTGTCCTAGGGCACGGACACTTGTATCAATCAAATGTTACGAAATTTATTATCATATTTTATTGAGAGAGAGGGAGATTTTTATTAGTTATTATTTTTTTGTATTATTTTTTGTTTCGTTTCTCTTAAATTAGTTATTATTTTATTGAGAGAGAGATTTTAATTTCTTTTTTTAATCCTTGAAATATATTTTGTTTCTTTTTTTCGTAAATTAGTTATTTTATTTCTAAGAAGGAAAAGATTATTGTTTTTTTTCTAAAGAATAATATAATGGTTAAAGTCTTAAACCATCATCTCAACAAAAAAAAAAAGAGAAGTCTAAAACCATCATTCACTCAATGGTAATTAGTTTTAAGTTAAATGCCCACAAACTTAATTTATACATTCGCCTATATAAACATTATTCTGACAAAATAACAAAAATCATAAATAATCAAGCTTGAAAATCGGCGTACAAACTACAAATTAGCTTATCTCCGATTAGGTTTCTTAAATGTGTAAAGCAATCACAAAAAAAGTTAAACTGGCTCTCAGACTGTCTTCCAAATTTAGACTAATATACTTAAAGAACAAACATACTATAAACCAAAGTTGAGCAAATGATCAATTGGGTTTATCTTCATTTTAAAAAACCGTTTGAAAGTTGTACTCCTAACAAGTACGAGGTTATAAATGACAAACTATGTTGTTTGTAAAATTAGATTGAGTTGATAACTTTTCTTTCAAAAAGCAGAAGTAGGGTTCAACGAAACATCAAGTGGTCATGGTTAATTAGCCATGAGTCAAAGTCGACAGTAAATGGAAGTTGCAGGTGGTGACTTGAAGCGCGAAATACATGTCTAAAAGTCTAAAACAGTCAGTGTTACTATATCGGATCGGACAATCCATTTAGCTGCAACGATACATTATTTTGACACCATAAGTTTGTAAGAAAATACATCTATATCAACTCATGAACAGATGGAGGAGAGAAAAACCACAAAGAGATCTTTCATCTAACTCCTTCTACACTAATCCTCCACATGTATCTTCACTTTAGAGTTTAGACCCACCCATCATATCTAAATTGATAGGAGTATAAGATATTAAGATTACTCAATCCTGACCACCCACTTCTTCCAACTTAAGTTATCATCGCCCCCACCAACAACAATATCAAATCAACAAAAACAATAAAAAAATCCGTTTAAGTGACTTTTTCAGTGACTGTTTATACGCGGCGGATAAGACAAGAAGTATTTTGATCTTTTCACATTTTTTTTAAGAAACAGTTATGTAGAAAATCACTTAGGCAGGTCATCTATCAGTGTTAATCAGATCCAACGGCTAGGAGATACGCCGATGGAATTATGTTGTCGATATTTGGACGGTTGGATTCCCTGTACGAAATGGGGCGTGAATAAGTGGCAATAATGGGATATGGGTAAAGTTGTAATTTAAGATGAGAGGTCTAATGATAACAGGTTTCATAATTGGACTTGTTTGCCACGCATGAATTTAAGTAGTTGATCGCACTTGATTGTGGTCCAACAAAAAGAAGCTGCACTTCAATTGCAATCCGTCTAATTTCAACAAAAATAAAAATGAAATTGTAATTGGTTTAGATGAAGATATCTTACTCTCTTAACTAGGGCATTTTGGATGTCACTATGTCCATTTGAAGTACACTAAATCAAAGGATGAAGATGGATATGTAAAACCCAAATCATACTCAAACCATTTCATAAAATAATAAAATATGTGTATCTTTTTTTTCTTTTTCTTTTGTTCTTCCTATAAGGTTGAGCCATATAGATATCTCTACTTAAGAACTTGACTTACCAAATGGGAAGCTTCCTTCAAGCCAACTTTCTTTCATCAAACAAGGCCAAAGTGGAGGATTATAAATGACATAAAGAGTCTTCCAAATGGGTGAAGTATTGAGATGTATGCTCTGAGAGGTACATTATTGTTCTATTTCTATTATTATATTGAGGTGTTAGTAAACTAAGAACTTAAAGGAGAATTTTGGGAGACAAAAGTAAAGCATAAAGTTTGATAATAAAAAAACATTTATTTATGTAGGTGAGTGAACTTGAATTTTTGAATTTGGAATAGAATACAAGTGATGGAATATTGCAGTGCAATTTTTTATGTTAGCTTAGATTTTCATTGTGAGTAGGTTTTATTTGACTAAAAATATTCGAACATACTAATTGTCAAACTTAGTGTTGTTTGACAACACTACGCGGTTATGAAGTAAAGAACACAAATATTGGCGGATATTGTCATGTTCACAACAACTACCCTAATTATGTAAAGACGTTATTACAGAGTACAAATTTCAGTAATCACAGGAAAAAGATCAAACTAGTGAACTGGAAAAAATAACACAGATATTGGTAGACATTGTCATGTGCACAACAACTACCCTAATTATGTAAAGACATCATAACCGCGTACAAATTTTAGTAATAATAAAAAAACGATGGAACTAGTGAATGGTAGGTAATAACACGGACATTGGTAGATATTACCATGTCTAAAATAACTGTCGAAGATTTCATAACCGAGTACAAAGTTCAGTTTCAACAAAAAAAAAAAAAAAAAGTACAAAGTTCAGTAATCATATCGAAAAAAATGGAACTAGTGAATGTTAAGTAATAACACAGACATTGGTAGATATTACCACGGTCAAAACAACTGCAAAATGGAACTTGTGAAAGGTAGGTAATAAATCCTCAGTAGTTAAGCAACTCCTCAAATAACCTGTCATAGTGAGATGAGTAGAACTACAGTTGTACAATTTATTCTCTCTATCTTCAAGCCTGATCCCTCTTTCACAGTTTCACACACTCAAATAGAATCTTCTCTCTTTTTCCTCCCCAACCCTTTATTTTCCCTTCACACTGAAATTTATTTCTCTCTCTTTACTCTGATCTCATGTACCCTCTAAAACAGAATTGTTGATAGCCAGATACATCATCTACATCAACAATTTCAACCAATTCCTCCCATCTCTCTCTCTCTCTCTCTCATTGGAATTCAAGTTTTAGTCCTCAAGATTTTGGGTTTGAGCTAGTCCAATTTTTAGTGTTCCTCATCAAATTCCCCACCTCTTTGTTATTTTTGAACAATCTAATTTCTTAATTCTAGTTTTTCCCTCTGTTTCTTCCATCAAATATACTCCATATTCCTGATCATATTAAAACTTAAAAAAGAATAATCTCTGTTTTCCATTGAAACCCCATTTCAGATTTTTCTGATCTTCAAAAACCCAATTCAGATCTTCAAAATCACAGTTCATCAAAACCCTTAAAAAATCTCAACTTTCTTCTTCAACCCTTCATGTAAAATTGAAGAAAAAAGACCTAGTTTTCATTTTCTCACAATTCTAGTGAAAACCCATTTGAATAAATATGCAAGATCCAACAATATTTCAACAAATCAAATCACCTCAATTTCCAGATCAAGAACAAATCAAATGCCCTCGTTGTGATTCAACAAACACCAAATTCTGCTACTATAACAATTACAATCTATCTCAACCACGCCATTTCTGCAAAAATTGTAGACGTTATTGGACTAAAGGTGGTGCTTTAAGAAATATTCCAGTTGGTGGTGGTATTAGAAAGAACACAAAAAGATCTTCAAACCCTAATAAACGTCAATCATCTTCATCTTCTTCTGCAACTCAAATTTCTCATCAAAAACCACAACCCACTGGAATTTTCACTTCTGCAATTACAGGAATTGATCCAGATCATCAAATGCTTGATATTTCAGGGAGTTTTAGTTCTCTTTTAGCTTCTTCAAATGGGCAATTTGGAAATTTATTAGTAAACCCTAATAATGTTTCAAGAGAAGTTCATCATCAATTTGGGGAATTCGTTGAGAATTCAGAGAATTCTACAAGTAATCGAACAACATTGGAGTTACAGAGTAATGGGAATCAAGGAAATTTATTAGGGATTTCAAGTGGTGGTGGTGGTGGTGGTGGTGGTGATTCAAGCTGTTGGAATGGCGGTAATGGGTGGCCTGATCTAGCCATTTATACACCAGGTTCGAATTTTCAGTGAAATTTTATCAAAGAAAAGAAGAAGAAATTTTATTCCTTAAAAGGAAAATTAAAAAAAAAACAAAGATGAATAATTTGATTTTCAATCTTTGTTTAATTTCTTCTATATGATAATATTAACAATACATTTTAGGGAGACAAAATTTGGTGGTGAAGAGTAGAGAGAGAAAGGGATGAATTGGCATTCTATAATAGTTTAGTTGTATTATTAATGTTATTTTACTAGTTAGTGAGTGTGGATTTTCTTTGTTTATTTTGGTGTTTAAGAGATCCAAAAACCCTAAAATTATAAGAGATTATGAAGAAGGAATGTTTTGTTAGTGGAGGATTTGACATGTATTTAACAATTATAATACAAAATGGTGTGCTTTGATTAGGTATGTGTTTTTTTTTTGCACTAAAAAATTGTTAGTCATTTTGATCTTAATTAGTATGTTGTTTTGAGCATTTGTTTTTGGGGAACTTTAATAATTTATACATTTTATTCGAATTCCAAACATATAGATAGAAACGATAAGAATTTGGGAGAAGAAGGGAGGATGAAACTGAAACTCGTCCTATTTTTGTGAGTGAACTTATTGATATAGATGGATCGTGGAAGAAGAGGTTCATAGATGAGAGGTTTAATCCATTAGCTGCAACTGCAATTCTTATGATCAATATATCCGGGTAGAAATACAGATGATAAACTTGTGTGAATTCATCTAGAAAAATGAAGTATCGCGACGAAAGCATTATACACATCAATCTTGAAAGACATGCCACGTACGTCCAAATTTTTAGAGCTCCCTTGTGGCTTAACCTGGAAGAAAGTTTGGTCCGCCGCTCAACCTTACACCAAGAATTAAAACATCTGTCTAGAGAGTTCTTCATGACGATGTACCAACAAGAAAAGAGCTTCCAAATTTAATCCAATTGCATGTGAGTTCTGCAAAGGAGAAGAAGGGGATGTAGATCATATATTCAAAAATTATCGTAAGACACGAAAAACATGAGTTTGCCCACCATTAGAGTTGAGACGGGAAGGAGAGAGAAAATCCCATGATATTTTATGCGATTGGTTAGCGGGGAACAGAATGATAAGGTAATCCCATTATGTAGTTGTGTAGTATGATTTTCAACAACAAAAAAAATAGTAAAGCCCTGGCATTCATGAACATTTTCATTATGAGATGTAAACTAGATTATTCTCGTCACCTACCACATCATCATCTTTGTGATAAATTAAGTCAAGATCTCAAGTACTGAACTACATTTAGCATTTTCAAATGTCGATTCCATATTTCAAAATTCTAATTTTTAATGGTGAAAGTAGAGAGAGAGAGAGAGAGAGAGAGAGAGAGAGAGAGAGAGAGAGAGAGAGAGAGAGAGTGTTTATGAAACTATCTTGAAGCTATGACTGTGATGTTTTTAATTGAGTGAGAATAGTAGAAGAAAATTCAGAGAGAGAAACTATGTGGAGATGAGGAGGGAAGACTAAAATAAAATGACCAAAATGATCGTTTAATTCCTTAAGTTTTAAGTGTGGAGATGAGGAGGGAAGACTAAAATAAAATGACCAGTACACCAGAGGCCAAGGGGTATGAGTTTTGTTTGTGGCGGAGGCTCAACAAAGCCACGGGAAAGGCCGCGAATACACTAATGCCATGTTTGGCGCGCGGGAATGGAATGTCATTTCCGGGAATCACATTCACGTAATGCGATTCCCGGGAATCAGATTATTTTGGTTTAATGTTTGGTTCGACCAGGAATAGGAATTTCATTCCCGATGGATTCCTAACTTGTTTGGTTTGTGTAGGAATAGGAATGTATTTTTTTACGAAAGTCCGGTTATATCCTTTTACTTAAACTACATAAATTATAAGTCAACTTTGTTATATATTTTAATCAGTATTGTCCATTCAAAGTTATAGATATGAAATAGTAACGTAATACACTAATTTAAGTTGTATTTAAAGATTTATTTAAAATAAATAAGGTCTCAGACTAATTTTTTTTAAACGTTATGAAATCGATTTTTAATGAACAAGGAGCAAGAGAGAAGAAATAAAACTAGAGATATGAAGAGAGAGAGGGAGAGTTACGTTCGAGCGAGAAAATGGGTGGGAGAGAGAGATAGAGTGTGTTGCTATGGTGGTGGTTGAAACCCTAGGTTTTTAATTTTTTAATAAAAATATTATGAGAATGACGATTTTAATATTAGTCATTCTAATATTTTATCAAGGATTGTTTTGTCCGGAAATATTAAATCAAATCATTCCCGGGAATGGGAATCACAAACCCACCCCCTCCCTAGGTTTGCTATTACCCCATTTAGGGGGAATCCCATTCCTCCGAGAATAGGATTCCCCCTGCATTCCTGCGAGCCAAACATAGTAGGGAATGTGATTCCAGGTCCCAAATTTACTAGTAAATAATCTTTTTTTTTATTAAGAACAAAATATTTTTCAAGCTATGCGCCGTCTGTGGGAATCGAACCCACGACCACACGGTTAAAAGCCGTGCGCTCTACCAGCTGAGCTAAGACGGCAAGTTTACTAGTATGTAATTGTTGCTGCTCTATAGATCAACTTCTTGATCATCTACATGTGAGGCTGACAAAAAGGGGCTATTTTAACCTTGACAAGTTATCTCTCCTCCTGAAATTCACTACTTGTTTGTGATTTCTCTATGTATGGAAAAGTTAGTAGTATTATCAAATGGTACCAATTTTATAGTCATAACACCTTATAGATCTAGTTACAAAGTTTGCTTTTCCCTAAGGGATTATGCATCGAATTCATGGGTTGTTAATATACTTGATTGTTGTTAGATGTAACCCCTAAAGATGATCTCATAAAATAATACTTGAGATGTATATTGCAAGCGAAGACTAACGTATTCAACAAAAGTTAGGAAAGAGAAAAAATTGAGAAATTAATGAAATTGTCTGTGGATGTTGTTAAGCTTGTGGTCATCTAACTCAAAACTAATTGACAATGAGTTGAGAGGACCTAAATATTAGTATATGCTTGGTTGCTAGGAATCCGATTACCCTTTTACCATGTGTGATTATTCTAACACGCTTTTTTACTTGTGGCGTTCTTTGGCAACGTGTCCAGTTGACAGAGAGCACGTGTGGCCGCTTCTCCTGTTGGTTTTTGAATAAGCAAACTAGTTTGGTTCTTATTGATCTTAAAGCTTCTAATTTATGTTATAATTTCACTACTGCAATAATAATATAAAATAAAGTAGTGACTAGCCATATTGTTTCTTACAAGTCAACACATTATGAGTTTTTCTTAAAACAACAAAAAAAAACTCTTCTCTGTTAAACTCTTTCTCTCCTACAAAAATTATGCCTTCAATCGACGATCTTCCGCCTTCACTTCAGCTCGAAATACTAAACCGAATTAACGACTCAACCAATTTAGCTCTTTGCAGGATGTCTTCAAAATCTCTAAATGTGCTATCTTACGATGTTCGAACTCTGAATATCATTTGTTCATTCGATCGGTACCTGAAATCTAGGACAGAAGAGACCGAATTCGAAATTACTCCATTCAAACTTATTGTAAAGAAGTTGTTACTGAATTCAAGGAATCTTGAAACAATTCATATTGGTATTGAGAATTCATTGAATCAGATGAATAGTCTTGATCATGATTATGAAGTTGGTAAAGATGATCTTAATTTAACAGATGTTGACTTTGTATCTGAGTGGTTGCCACAGATTTCTGGAAGCTTGAAGTCAATTTCGATTTCTGGTTTATGGAGTCAGTCTTGGTGGGAAGCATCAAGTATCTTGGCTTTGATTTCTTCTTGTTGTAAGTCAAATAGAATTTCAAATCACTTATGATCCAATTTAGCTCATAAATCAAACCACCCAATTTTTTATGGGGTTTAAAGTTTTAAAAAGATGTCATTTTTAGTGCACCATATATCAACTTTTTGATTATTTCATGTGAGGGTAGCTAGAAGGAACCTATTTTAACGACGAAAGTTATCTCTTCGCCATCTGAAATTAACAACGTTGTTGAATTGTTTAAACTTGTTTTTGCTCTTCTTTTCTTTCGTATCGAAAAGTTATTGTTGTTGAATGGCATTACATATTGTAGAGTTTACTTTTCGATAAGAAATTGTGGATCGAATTCGTAGATTGTTAGTATAGTATTGTGAATAGTTTTACCTCGAAAAATGATATGAATCTCCGAGGGCTCATTGTAAGTGTGAAAGCTTAATAGAGATAGGTTTTCTTTTCTTATACTTCATCCTTTTATTTAGTATACAAAACATTTCTCTGCATTTTGTAGGTACTCATCTTGATAAGTTGGAACTAAAGCATGCTTTTCTATCAGTGGATGGTTTGAAACCAATGATGATGCTTACGAGTCTCACACTTGATCAGATAAAGTTGGATGATCAGGATTTGAACAAGCTAAACGAGTGTTTCCCTAACTTGCTTGTTCTCAATTTGATCAAAGTTGATGGGCTCAACGAACCCAAGATACATTTCTTGCACCTTCAAACTTGTAAATGGATTGTACCCGATTTTCCGCGTTCCTTGACGATAATCACACCTAACCTCGTCGAACTCGAACTGAAATGTCTTGATTCACGAAGGTTATGTCTTAAAGCACCATTATTGTCTATTCTCCGTCTTCAGATTGGAAAGATAACTGGTTTCTTTGAAGTGGAAAATTTTCTTAATTTGAAGGGTCTTCAAATTGATGCGGGCGATATTTGCAACCTTATTGAATTGTTTCCAAAGTGCAGAACAGTTGAGAAGTTGATATTGAATTCATATAAACGGTTTGGACATGTAAGGGAGAATTTGAAGTTTGAGCAATTGGTGAGTACTTTTCCAAATTTAAGTTCTATTGTGCTTCAGCCAGGAGCATGTTCGGAATTGGAATCATCTTTCTCTGTTGAGGGCTTGAATTTTGAAAATGACTGGAGGAAATTGAAACAGTTGAAGGCTTACGTATCATATTCGAAAACTGAAACTACCCATTGCTTCATGTCTTCGTTATTGAGATTTTTCACCACTTTAACCAGTGTAGAAATACTTCCTTGCCGTGGTGTTGGGTTCGCAGTCAAAGCACGACTAGTCGACTGCGTGAGTGATTGCTGCAGTGTTAAATGGACATGGGGAATGTGGAGGAAAGCACACGACGAGTTTCATGATAGCCTCTGATCAATCTTATGAAACACATATTAATAGGGGTTACTTCGATTTGGTTTTTTGTCAAAACCCTTATGATCTATACTAAAAGCAACTGACGAAAATAGAACGGCTTTATGTTAGAACTTCATCTCGGTGTGCTTAGAAATGGAACTGTTGAAATTAATTTTTTTGGGTTTGTACTTTAGTGTCTGTCAGGGGCGTGGGAGAGGGGGTGCGACCGGTGCGGTCGCACAGGCCCCTCTCCAACTAAGGGCCCCATTTTAGTTATCTCAAAGCTTTCTTGATATAAAATGTAGAGCGTTGGAAACATAAATGAAAACGTCAGTAGCTCAGATGGTTGGGAACATAATCACGCGCCCACGAGTTCTCGTGTTCGAGTCCACTTGTACACAAACTAAAATCATTTTTTTCACATGTTTTTATAGGATATGATACTTAAGGGCACCCAACCCAATATATATGGCCCATATTATTACATTTTAACTATTCTAAAGGCATCTCCAATCTCTTTCTCTATTTGGATTTTAATATTTTATCTAACTTTATCTCTATGAGGCTATGTTTCTCATTTCTTTTCACTCTCTACTATTGTCTTTATTTTTCTTTGTTTCTCTCTCTCTCTTTAAAATACAATAGGATTGTATGTCTTTTTCTATAAATTCTTAGGCAAAAGGTATTGGCTTTACGTGTTGAATTGGGTTCTCTAAGTCATACTTATTTGCTATATTCTTCTTTAATTCATATAATTGCATCTTTTAAATATTCATATTGTGTTCTTGGACTTATTTACGTACATTAAATATAATTTAAATATTCTTACTAGTGTTATGCAATACATTAATACTTTTACGTAATGTATTTTAGTCATGATAATTTTTTCATCAGTTAATTTTAGCTATTTACTAATATCGCATGTAAATATTTTTCGGTTCTTACATTATATGAAGGGCCCCGGTTTAAAGTTCGCACCGGACCCCCAAAATCTCAGCCACGCCACTGGTGTTTGTAAAGATGATTCTTTTGGGTTGGCTTGTGGAGCCTTCATCGGGAACAAAAGCCTTTACCAGTTTCATGTGGGGATGGGTGTCAAAGGTGTGGGCAATATCGATAATTGTTAAGGGTTAGGGTGTTACGGACATTTTATTGGTTTTATTTGCAAATAAGATATACTTTTGATCCATGAATCCTTGTGATTAGAAGGTTTTTAGCTGAACAATGTAAAAGGAACATCATGATTTGTTTATCATCCTAAAAACCAATTTCTAAATGAGGTCACATTAAGTTGGGGAGTAAATCGCAAAGACGGAAAACTAATTTGGGATTTTATCTGCAATTGAATAATGTCCTGATCGGAAGTATCACGGTATGCCAAACCAACTAGTCTAACGAGCCACATTCTCAGTGTCTTGTGTGATTCAGACAACTTTTTAGAAGGTCTCGATCTCCTCAATACGCTTCTTCCTGCTTAAGACGCCTTTCAAGCACTCTTTCAGATCTAATGCCCCGCGTTCTTTCCGTCTAGAGTTGAAGATTTAACCGCTGAAATCACAGGAAAACAAGAATTTGAGGAAAACGTAATAATTCGTCAAGAATTGTTACCTATATTCCCAGATGCGTCCCTAGTGCCATTAGTTGCATCTCAACATATATGCATTTCTTTGACTCCTATAAATTCGACCCATTTCCACTCCAAATTTCATTCTGTTTTTTCTAGATATTAGAACAGTGTTAAGGTTACGAGTCAAGCAATAAAATTGAAAAAAACTTGCTAAATTTCCATAGAGAAATTAACCTTAAGTATGCGTCATTTAGAAGTTCATAATACTTGTTCTGAGTTCGACCGAGTTCAAAATCGAAGTAGAACAATAGTCGTTGTATCCCGGAGACGAACACCATAACTATTGTTACAATAACATGGCGTAAATTGTCTCAAAGTAAAAGATCATACTCGCCTTGGCTCAATTATTCTCTTCGTCCGAGTTTCGTAGTGTGATATCTAACTATTAAATCATTTGAACAATTGTCTATTTTATTATGGCTTTAAGTAAACCCAAAAAAAAAGAATCTTAAGAAGGTTTATCTTATGTGATGGAATATTCTAGTAAGTAGTGGTACCGATGTTAGACTAGTTGGTTTTGCATATGCTAATTCTTCAGGTCTCGGGCAGCTAGGACTTTCAGTTTTCTTGGCTCTCTCATAGAGTGTGAGTCTTTATCTTGTGTTTCAACTAATATATAGGTAGGTTTCCGTCCCACTTCAATAGTAGCGTCGAACCGGATTCCGATACTTTCAATCGCCAACAACCTTTCTCCAATAACAAACAAAGGATCACAACTTGAAACCATTTGAAGCAAGAAGCAAGCAGGAGAAAGAAAGAGTTGAGTGAAGGGGACGATCAAAGACATCCACTAAAGATGTACATCTTGTTGACTTTTCCTTTGACCGGCGATTAGGAAATCAGTAGAAACAATCAATTGGAGGCAGCTGCGGGAGGTGATCATTGCTAAAATCTTCAAAAACAAGGCTTATTTCAGATAACCAGGGAAGTACCCTTACTTTGCTTTATTTTCTTCTTATTAGTAAAGTATTTTAGTTGCTCTCCTTCCCTCTATCAGCACATAATATTGTATCCCCATCTCTTTGCCTTCCTCTCAAATTTTTAGTTGGGTAGTGTGCGCCAGGTCTCCATCAGATTTACATGTTCACCTTAATCCTCTTAGCTGTACATTAGTTAAGTTCTTTTCATACTGCATGAATCTAAAATATTTATGAGGGATAGGCGATTTAGTTTCTTTGTTGTCTTTGCTTTAATATATATGTTATAGTTCAATATATAGGTAATAGTGTTAGCGATTGTTTTCTTTCATTGTAGTTTATGTATCTGTATCTTACTAGCTTCTCATTATAGTTTGTCTGCTTAGTTAATGCTCTTTATTTTTCTATTTGTGGTGCACATGGGGAGTGCCTTTATACTTTTGGTCTCTGGGACTTTAGGTCTGCCTCTATTCCTTAGTATGCTGAATAACACCCCCACCATGGATAATCCATCCATTTTAAGTTGGAACGTGAGGGGAGCCTCAACTTTCCTCACTAAGAAACACACCCTCAATATTATCATGAAACACAAGCCGGACATCATTTTCCTTTCGGAAACCAAAAACAAATCTTACAATATGAACAAACACATTCCCATCTCCAAAAACGACTCTAGTTACTTTGTGGACCCTATTAACAAAGCAGGAGGCCTCGCTATTTACTGGAAGCACCACCTCAACCTCAAAGTTATATACTCGGACAACAACATTATTCAAGCTGAATTGAAGAATGCCAGCTGGCCCACTCCCATCATGATTTCTGGCTTCTATGGGTCCCCTTACCACAAGAACAAGTTGAAGCCTTGGAAAACTCTCAGTCAGCTGAATCAAGACCAAGAGAACCCTTGGGTGATGATTGGGGATCTCAACTCTATTCTTGATCCCATAGAGAAGAGTGGCGGCTCTAAAGGGTCCTACTCTAATATTCCTAAAATCTTGGAGATTATCAATAAATTAGGTTTATTAGATTTAGGCTATCAAGGTAATCCCTACACTTGGAGTAATAAACAACTTGGAGAGAATCTGATTCAAGAGAGGCTGGATAGGGCAATGGCTAACCTTCAATGGCTTCACCAATTTCAATCTTATGGAGTCACTCACTTGGAAGCAGTCGGATCAGACCATTTGCCCATCCTTCTTGACAACAAAGATCCTAGTCAAACTACCCCCAAACCTTTCAAGTTTACCAGAACGTGGATGACCCACCCTGACTGCTATAACTTCATTGCTGACAATTGGGAACACATAAAACAATATCAGAACGCCAACAATATTCAACAAGACCTTAAAAAGCTTAGCAAGCAGCTATCTAAATGGAATAAAAAGGTCTTCGGTAACATAGAAAATAACATTAATCAGATTACAAAAAGCCTTCAGAATAGTAAATCAAAAGAGGAAGTCCACAAACTCACACTCGCCTTGGAGGAGCTCTACAACCAGCAAGAGAGTTTATGGAAAGAGAAATCAAGAAACAACTTTATCACCTTAGGTGACAAAAATACCAAATATTTTCACTCTCAGGCTATTCAACGCAACAGGACCAACAAAATCAGTGCTATCAAAGATAAAGAGGGAGATTGGCACGAAGATATAAAAGACATTCAAGATACCTTCACTTCACATCTCCTTGATAGTGGTACGACGATCAATCCTGTAGAAGATCAGAATACTCTCAACCTTTTTACTCCCACTATCACGCAAAATCAGAACAGAGACCTACTAGCTATTCCAGATAAGGAAGAAATCGATTGGGCTATTCATAGTCTCAAGAAAGAAGCTGCCCCGGGCCCTGACGGATACCCTCCTTTTTTCTTCCAATCTAACTGGGAGACTGTCAACGCAGATATCTATGACCTGGTTCAGAATTTCTTCAAAAAAGCCTACCTTCCTCCTGATATAAATCATACTCACATCTGTCTGATCCCCAAAACCCCTATCCCCCAAACCCCGGCGGACTATCGACCCATCAGTCTCCTGAACACCACTTACAAGATCATCACCAAGTTGTTGGCTGAACGTTTCAAACACACCTTAAACCATATTATCTCTCTCCCTTTCAAGCAGCTTACGTCCCCGGTCGACAGATAACAAACAACATCATTATGGGACAGGAAATTATCCACTCTTTTAAGAAGATGAAAGGTTCAGCTGGATATTTCGGTCTTAAGTTAGACATGTCCAAAGCGTTCGATAGAATAGAATGGAAATTTCTTATAGACATCATGAGAAAACTAGGCTACGACGAACATTGGATTAAGATGATCTATACTTGCATCTCTACTTCATCAATGTCAGTGCTTATTAATGGTCGACCAGGTAAAACTTTTTACCCTTCTAGAGGTATTCGACAAGGTGACCCGCTTTCCCCATTTCTCTTCACTTTAGCTATGGAAAGCCTAAGTCGTAAGTTGATGATGAATAATAATCAAAATAGGTTTTTGGGTTTTCCTACTTATCATACAGACTTTGAGATCTCCCACCTCCTATTCGCTGACGATTGCATCATTTTTGGTAAAAACACAATAGACAACATCCACATCCTCAAAAAGATTCTTTAGGACTTCTGTGATAGCTCGGGTCAAATGATTAATTATGCTAAATCCAACATCTTCTACTCAAAGAATTCACATCCCAAGTTCAAAAGACTGATTATGCGCACTCTGAAAGTTAAATATGCCTCCGCCTCAGAGAAATACCTAGGAGCCCAGCTGTTCATTGGAGCACAAAAAACCAAAGTATTCAAGGATATCCTGGAGCACATCAAGAATAAGCTCAACAAGTGGAACCACTCGTTCCTATCTCAAGCTGGTCGCACTGTGGTCATCTCAGCCATAGCGGCGGCCGTACCCCGATACCAGATGCAGTGCTTTGCAATTCCTAAAGGAATAAGCAAAAGCATCAAGGCCGTTCAACGGAATTTCTGGTGGGGTAAGTCGAAAGGTATTTGCACCAAAGACTGGTCTTATATCTGCACTCCTAAAAAACTTAGAGGGCTAGAGCTTCATCTGCCAGATCTGGATAATACAGCTCTCCTTTCTAAGATGGCCTGGCGGCTCAAGACTGAACCAGAAGCAATATGGGTCAAACTCCTTAAAGCCAAGTATTTCCCGCACTCCAACACCCCAGGCCCTGCTAAATCTCATCACTCCTGGAATTGGAAGACGATCAGAAAGCACTATAGCCTTCTTGATGATCTATCAACTTGGGAAGTGCAATCGGGTAATGACATTAACATCTGGACTGACAATTGGATCCCTGAAATCAATGGAACTATTCAGAACAACAATCAATCTGATCTTACCAAAGTAGCTCAACTTATCTCGAACAACAACTGGAATAATGAAGTGCTCAGAGCCAACTTTGACGTTAATACTCAGAATCTTATCAAAACTATCCCGGTGAACAGCGAAGGTAAAGACCAGCTCAAATGGAAACTTACCAAATCGGGTAAATTCACGGTTGCTTCCATGTATCAGCACTTCAGCAATAATAACAGTAATCACAACCCTAACAACCATAACTGGAATTTCATCTGGTCTCTCCCGACTGTTCCGCGCATCAAAATGTTCATCTGGAAAGTCTGCACCAAAGCTATCCCTGTTACGGAAAGAATCGGAAAATACATCGACAATAATACCACTTGTCCCAACTGCACTAGTATAGAATCTATTGAACATGCTCTTTTACACTGCGCTTTAGCTAAAAACATCTGGTTTAACTACAATATTATATCTGAAAATATTACGTCCATATCTGACTGGATCTTCTCTTGGGAAAATCATATTCATCTTTGCTACACTAGAGATAATATTCACTTTTCGACCATTTTATGGATTTTATGGAAAGTGAGGTGTGACCATTGTTTTCAATATGAAATCAATGACCTGAATAAAATAATCAGAATGATCGAATACTTCCCAAAAATCAATATGAAACAGGAGAAAATAAAACATACTTCTAGTGAGAAATGGCAACCCCCGCCCCAGAATTTCATTAAGGTGAATGTTGATGCATCTTTTACTAATATAACATCCAATGTGGGAATTAGCTTGATTGTTCACAATGCAGAATCGAAATTCATAGAAGCGAAGGTAAAATCCACTAGAGCCAGAAACAGTGAAGAAGGAGAGGCGATGGCAATCTTACTCGGCCTCGAATGGGCGAAAACTAATCAATTCAAGAATATAATTGTAGAAAGCGACAATATTAATCTCATCAAACATCTTCACAATAAACATCACACGTTACACTAGCAATCTTTAACCCACATCCGGAGAATTTGAAAAAGCAGAAAAGAATTCGAAGAGGTGAAATTCAAGTATACGAAAAGATAACTCAATTCCAGTGCAGACAGATTAGCTAAATGGGCAAGGAAGAAAAACGCGAGCAAAGAGTGGAAGAATGTACCTTGTATTTTAGTTAATAAATATTGTAATAACGCTGTTATTTAATCTATGAAAGCTAGTTCAACAAAAAAAAAAAATAGTGGTACCGATAAATAAGTTTACTAGACTTCGAGAATTTTGACCTAACTCTAGGATGTGGTGATGTCCATAAGGTTTGAATATAGATTGAAGTCATTAATAAATACTCAAGTTATACATGTAAATAATCACACATAGATCGGTTTACATTTCATATCCAAATTTGGGAAAAAAGAAAGGGTTATTTCCCAAATGGCCCCCAACTTTGTGACCAGCTTCCCGCCTGGCCCCCTAGATTAGCAAAAATACCCATATGGTCCCCTTTTTCCGTTATCTTTAACTTTCCGTTACTCTCTCTCCTCCATCTCATTTTCTCTCTCTGCCACATCATTTGACCACGCCACATCATCATCTTCTCCGACAGGGGTCGCCTGCCGGACAAATTTCCGGGCGGCGACCTTAATTTTTTTTTTTATTCTCTCTCTTTAAAAACTAATTTTTTTTTTAACTCTCTCTCTCTCTACAGATCTAGAGACAGAGCAGTTCCATTGAAGGTCTGGGAACAGACCTTCAATGGATCTGTTCGCAGACCTTCAAAGGGTCTGTTCGCAGACCCATTGGAGGTCAGTTCACAGACCCTTTGAAGGTCTGTTCGCAGACCTCTAATGAGTCTGCGAACAGATCCATTGAAGGTCTATTGCAAACCTTCAATGGATCTGCTATCTCTAGATCTGTAGAGAGAGAGAATTTAAAAAAAAAATTAGTTTTTAGAGAGAGTGAGAAGAGAGAGAATAAAAAAAAAATTAAGGTTGCCGGCCGGAAATTTGGCCGGCTGGCGACCCCTGCCGGAGAAGATGATGATGTGGCGTGGTCAAATGATGTGGCAGAGAGAGAAAATGAGATGGAGGAGAGAGAGTAACTGAAAGTTAAAGATAACGGAAAAAGGGGACCATATGGGTATTTTTGCTAATCTAGGGGGCCCGGCGGGAAGCTGGTCACAAAGTTGGGGGCCATTTGGGAAATAACCCAAAAAGAAACTTACTTAGAGCAACTCCAATATATAGGCTCAAAATCCCAATTTTGGGAGTCGTTGAATTTTTTTATTTCAATGTCGGACTCTCACATCCAAATTTTCAATTATTGTAGTTAAAATTCATACAAAATTACAACTAATAAAACTTAAAACATATATATTAAAACTATACGACAATTAATATTAATTTATTGTTGAATTCCCATTTAAATAGTCTTGCACCACTTTCTCATGAATAGCAAGTCATGAAGGAGTCATGTTTGAAGTTTGAAGTATCTTTTCTCATCAAATTTATTCCTATTTGAATTTGGTGAACTTGTAGATTTTTGCGTCACACTGATACAGGATCTTGAATAAGTCTATCTCTATTATCCTGCTGCGTTTTTTTTCTCATCCCAAGACTTAGAATTCATAAAGGGTGTAGAACTTTCTCCACTGTTGACTTCCATTTTTCGAACTTGCTTTTCTTCCGAGTGGTCTTTGTTAAGCACTTACAGATTGTGTTCCTTCGTCTCGGTCAAAAGAAGGTTCTCTTTTGTTTGGTGACGACTGGAATTTACTTGATGACCACTTGTGGTGGTCTTTTAAAATTTTAACAATGATCAAACTTAAAAGCTTTATCCCATTGTTTTGTTTGAATATTTCATGTGCATACTTCAAGTGCAAAATAAAATATTGAAAGTTTATAATGATTTCAAAAATAGATAATAAAGAAACGAGTCTGAAAAATGAAATATTAAAAGTAATTATCCGATCATCATCATTTTCTCTGTTTTTTAGGGTTTTTTGTACCATGACCCAAATAACCACAAAACTTTGAGCATTGCTTGTTAATCTCGCCCCACCGACATTTAAGATCCTTCAAAGCACGATTTGTACGTTCGTTGAAGTGTTTGACAATTTTGTTCCAAATGTACGTCCTTGTTTATCATTTCGCCTAATTGGAATCGCTTGTGATATGTAAATAAGCGGTAACAAGCACAACATCATTTAGTAGAGTATAATGCTTAGCAATAACAAATGAATTCGGCGTTTTAGAAAAATCAAAAATTTCTTCGACTTCATCATTCGCTAAATCAACTCGATGACTCATATTTAACATATACAAAAAAAACTATCATTATCATTAAAATCAGGCTTTGTATTTTTTTTTTTTGAAGCCAAGGGAAACATTTCCATAATAAGTGATAAAATCACAATGTTACATGGACGATAATTCTGATTTCTCTCATCTGAAAACTTCATGAGAGTTACATACCTTTAAATGCAAAGTGCCTCATGAAGGGAAAAAAATTGGACTATACACAGACACAAAGACCCTAAAGGTCGACAAAAAGATCCTAAAAATCGTGAAAAGAGACCCTAAAGGTCAGACAAAATAACTGGATAAAAACTAAAAGAAACCACCGCCGGCCGTCACCGAAAAACCATTGTCGTCACCGGAAAACCACATCCGTCGCCGGAAAACCGCCTCCGTCGCTAGAAAACCACCTCCGTCACCGGAATCCGCCGCCACCATAGAAATCCGCCGACACTGCTAGAAACCATTGTCCCGACTAAAACATACGTCCGCCACCATAAAAATCCTATCATCATTAACTTCGACGTCCTCATCAATTTCACACATCAGTTTTACAAATTCAAAGTATGAAAATGATCCTCCCCGAACAGATCTCACAGACTAAAAATGAACAGATCATCTTTGTCTCTTTTGGATCGTAATATGTAGAATCAATGAGAAACAGTTTCCTCCAAACGAAATTCAATAGAAGGACGGATGAGAATAAAGATCTTGGCAGTTTCGTAACAGATAGAAATAGAAAAGGGTTAGAAATACAACAGAGTCTATATGTGCTATTAGAAATACAGATATTGGCAATGGTGTTCAAAGAGATACTCTCATTTGGTGTCCGAAAGACAATGGAAAATTTTCCCCAAAATCTTATTATACTGAGATAAGGAACATGCCAATAATGTCTACTCAAGTTCAAACATTTCAGTGGAAGAGGTTTTGGAACATACTAGAGATGAATCCGAAAATACAGCTCTTCATATGGAGAATAATTCATGAGGGTTTACCAACACTAAACAACATAGGCAGAAGAGTTCAATACATACCTCAGGTGTGCCTTATGTGCAGTGATAATGAACAGGAAACCTCTGTACATCTCTTTGCCCAATGTTCGAAATACAAGGAACTTATTCAAATAGCAGGTCTCCAACACCTACATCTTATACATGAAGATCCAGTGAGAACATTGAATACATTATTGGAACAAAAACAAAATGGTAGAGAAAATTGGTTTAAGCTTACGTATCTTATGTGGGAGTGGTGGAAAACTCGAAATAATCGCCATTTTAGAAATGAATCAGCTGATTTGAATAGATGTTGGTTGTCGGCCAAAGAAAATCTAAGGTATGTTACTGATCTGAATACTCCCTCCACTACTAACATTCTCTTGCAGATAAACAATTGGTTTCCTCCTCCGATGGGTAAATACAAAGTCAACTTTGATGGATCTTATAGAGGGAATCAAGCTTCATGTCGGCCTTAGCTAGAAACTATGAAGGGACGACGATTGGAACGAAAAAATGGAGCTTGGATCCAAGTTCGGCTCTTCGTGCTGAAATGAAGGGTTTCGAATGTGGCTTGGATCTTGCACAAGAATTAGGGCTGCAAGACTTTATACTTGAAGGAGATTGTAGGGTATTGATAGACCTAATTTCAACGGCAGAGATCGATCCGCCGTGGAGACTTATAAGAAAGATCGACGGTTTAAGAGTGCGGGTGAATAGACAACAGCTGTCCATTAGTTATTGTCCGAGAATCCAGAATGAGGACGCGCATTTACTGGCGCTTTCGGTTTACCCCCCTCAAGATTAAAGACTATGGTTTAGTACCTTCTGTTGTTAACTATGTTATGTTTAGACTCCAAAGTTAACTGTTTTGGTATTTATTTTTCCTTTGGGTCTGTCCAATGTAACATACTGTTTGATTAGTAAGGTTTAACTCAAAAAAAAAAAAAAAAAAATAGAAAAGGGTTAGGTTTTAATGGCATGGAATTTCAGTTGATAAAAGTTTTCTCTATCTTCTTCTTCTCCTTCTTCATCTTCTTCTTCTTCTTCTTTCTCTCTCTTCTTTTTCTTCTTCTCCAACAATGGATCGGCAGGTGAGAAACAACATACTCTAGAGATTATTAATGGAGGAAAACTAATTACAAAGGAAAGAGGAAAAGGGATCCGGCGAAGGGAAGACCCTTCGTCGAAGGAACAGACACAGATCTGTGGACGGTAACGAGTTGGTTTTGATTGTAGAGAGAGAGAGAGGATAGTCGCACAATTGTTGTTTTAGTACGAAAAATAAATCAGGCTTTGTATTAGCCATTGATGAAAAAATGGATCGAGATTGAAATAGAGAGAAAAATAGATCAAGAAAGAGACAGAGAGAAGGTAATAAACCGGAAAAAGAAATGGGTGAATCCCCTTTCAATAAGGAATCCCCCCATTTTGACTGTCGGCCCCAACAAACCGTTGAGAAGTCCTTTAGCCCAGACTCGCAGACCCACAGAGAGCTCCCAGTCACTTAGCTACCTAAAAAATATACTCAATTCGTCTCCTGGGACTCGCGCTTGAACCACCTCACCTCTCACATGTTTAGTCATCTGGAGAGAAAAATCCTTGTTTTCTCATAGGCGGTTCAAGTGGGAGTCCAAAGACGCGCGGGTCACGTAGACTCGTTGGAGCTCCCAAACACATTGGAGTTGCTCCAAGAGGCCATTATGTGGAAGATGTTGAAATCACGACTGACCCGAACAACCATGAAAAAGAACAAAACACCACCTCCACAGTCCAACTAAACCCTAAACATTAGAACTCTCCTTTTCTCAACAAGCGCCACATCTGTTCATGCTTCCCGTTAGCTAGTAGCCCTCTAGTTATCTGTAATCTAGGGTTTTCGAACTATTTCTCTCTCTGTCCTAACTGTACCTATTGTAAGACTTCTTACTGAAAGAGATGTCGTCGAGGCCGGAGTTACAAGCACCACCTGAGATATTCTACAACGATGTAGAAGCTCGGAAATACACTTCGTCTTCTCGTATTACTGAGATTCAGGTAAAAATCCCCCCAAAAGTTTCAATTTTTATTAAGCAGTTCAAATAGACTATTAATGGGTTTTGTTTGTCTTTGACATTTTGATGAAAAAGGCAAAACTTTCTGAGAGAGCACTGGAACTTCTTGCTTTACCTAATGATGATATGCCTCGTCTTTTACTTGATATAGGTGATTATTTGTTATCTTTAAACCTAATAGTACTTGATATCAATTCTTTGATTCTTTTTCATACTGTGTGTGTTTTCATGAATAATTTAGGTTGTTTTTCTCTATGTCAGATCTGAAATCTGATTCAGAGGTTTGTTTTAGTTTACCTGAGTCAGATTTTAAATCATTTTTGTTTGACCTGTTATAATCTGACTCGTTTGAATGGCTAATTCCGTAACTCGGGTTGGGCCGATATGATTCGTACAATTCAGAAAACAACACCTAAGATATTTTTTCTGTGCGAGTTAGAAAACAAATACGAACGCCTCAAGGCATCAGGTGATGGCTTCGCCTCTTTGCTTGCTTCGATGCGTACGCCTTGAAAGTTTCTTTAAAACATTACTAATACCGAATAGCTGATAGTGTCTAGGTGTTTTCTCTACCGGTTATTTTTTTCAATTTCTAATTTATTTTCTCCCGTCTTATTAGAAGCAGGGGCGACAGAATTACACCAATACGGCTAGCCCGACTAGTTTTATTTAACATGAATGCGCTTCTTTTGAGATTACAGATGTTCCTGACTTGTTTCTCTTGGTATTCAAATAACTTTGTGTTTATAGTTAAGTATTGATTATTTTCTCTTGTGTTTTAGGTTGTGGATCTGGGCTTAGTGGTGAAACAATTTCTGAACATGGACACCACTGGATTGGCTTAGATATTTCAGAATCAATGCTCAGTATGTAGTTTATAATATAACAAAATTTCATATGTTTTCTCTTCTTCGACTAAATGTTTCTTCTTTTCTCATAGATGTTGCTTTTGAGCGAGAAGTAGAAGGTGATCTGATACTTTCTGATATGGGTCAGGTAGTAACCTACTTCTTCAAGATTCTAATTTAGTAATTTCTGCTTTGGAGCCAACCTTTTGAGTAAGATTTCATTGATTATTTTGACCTGTCATGATGTTTCTCCATTCTATATGCTTCAGGGCTTAGGATTAAGGGATGGAGTAATCGACGGTGCTATCAGCATCTCAGCCGTGCAGGTTGGTCTTTCTCCGTTTCCATTAAATCACTCTTTTTCTCTTACAAAATGAAATTTGATCAGTTTCACTTTTATCTCATTATACCTCAATTCTTTTTCAATATTAGAGCATCTCACTGACTTTGACCTGGTTATTATATTTGGATTATACAGTGGCTCTGCAACGCTGACAAATCCTGCCATAATCCAAGATTGAGATTGAAGTATGTCAAATAATGAACTCTACACCTTTTATTAGTTAATCATGTAAACTCATAGTAAAACCTCTTTTCAGGGCATTTTTCGGGTCACTATATCGATGCTTGGCCAGGGGAGCTAGAGCGGTGCTCCAAGTGTACCCTGAAAACATTGCCCAACGTGAGTTGATCTTAGGATTTGCAATGCGTGCTGGTTTTGCAGGTGGTGTGGTTGTTGATTTCCCTCACAGGTAATTTTATGATTTTCAACCATATTTCGTAAATGGTCAAGTTTGTAAATGTGCATTTAATTACATATACATATTTTGAAGGATATCAGTCCCCGAGATAATCCCAAGCCAATATCATACAGAGGCTGGGTTAGTGGGTAGCGCCAATCCCGTTCCTAAGTGCCTAGCCTGATGGATTTAATTACATATTTTGAAGGATATCAGTCCCCGAGATAATCCCAAGCCAATATCATACAGAGGATGGGATAGTGGGTAGCGCCAATCCCGTTCCTAACTGCCTAGCCTGATGGATATTACACCATTACTTCTACAGTTACTTATTATCCTATCATCATAAAGTTCCTCCAAGGCTATAGGGTGTGGAATTATTTTCAACTTTTAACTTCAATTCGTATGTGTTGGCGTAGGCTAACATTTCTCCATTTCTCAAAACCCAAAATTTGTAAAGTGGGAACATGCATAATCATGAAGTTAATGTGAAAATGACAAGTCAACAATATATTCATATTTAGAAGTTACTGTTGAAATTGTGGTTGTAAATGATTGTGAGTTTGTGACAAGTCGAGCCAAGATATTGAAGTCAAGAAGTTTGATTAAGATTTTTCACCTTCGTATGCAAATGATAAAGTGATATAGGACTATAGAACATAGAATCCTGTTCAATATTTTCTCGATATCCAAAACCGCATTTCAGTAGTCAAAAAGTCTCTTCTTGAATTTTTGCTTAGAATTTAATTATCTTCTATAGTAGTTTCCCTGAAGATGTTGATGTTTTGGACTCATAAGAATCATCGTTGTCACTACAGTTCTAAGAGTAGGAAGGAATACCTCGTTCTCACATGCGGTCCACCATCCATGAGCACAACTGTTCCGAAGGGCAAAGGTGAAGATGGAGAGAGTTGCTCAGAGGACGAGAATAGTGATGATGAAGAAAATCAAACAGTGAGCTCTCTCTGTTCTGTATTTGTATTCTTGTTTTTTAGGACTTCATTTTCAGATATTATTTATGGAGAAGATAATATGAAGCTGAGATCTCTTCTTGTATCAGAATTAGATGTGGTACATTGGTCCTTAATTCCTAGTTACCTATGTAAGGTGGATAGTGCATAAGCTCTCTTCTTCTATCAGAACTAGATACAGTAGATTGTTGCTTACCTAATATTTAGTTATCTACGGATAGTGCATACTTCTTTTTAGTATATATTGCCATGTCCCATACTCGAATGCTTGTTTCAGACTCGTATATCCTTGCCTTGCGCTCGCATCTTCGGATACTGATACCCATAAAAATGTCCATGTTGCATACCATCTCATAAGTCAATTACTTCAACAGTTAGAAAAAACAAAATGTGAATCATAATCCCGAAGTGTACATGGAACTATGAGACATGGAGTACAAATGAGCTTTAATTTTGTTTGTCTTGAAAATATCAGCATCTCATAATCTGTAGTAACACTAGAAAGCATTGCAGGTTGGTGTTTCAGACAGACATCGGCCAAGAAAAAGGCAGAAAACAAACAAGAAAGGGAGGGGAAGAGAATGGGTGCTTAAGAAGAAAGAACAGCTAAGAAGAAAAGGAAATGTTGTGCCTCCTGATACGAAATATACTGCTCGCAAAAGGAAGGCTCACTTTTGACAGCCATTTTCGTATCTGAAGTACCCTATTTTAATCTTTTCTTTTGGAGGATGCCTGTAATGGTGTGAAAATTTTGTTTGAATGTTTACGAAGAATTGTTTAAAAAATTTGTACCGGAGTAATGGAACAATTGACTGCATATTATTGTTTTGAAGGAAGAAAGTCTTTGAAGTTATTTCGTATTCTCTAGATTCATTTTCTTTCTATCTAATATATGCAGGACCTGATGCACTATTTAGGTGTCGTTTGGCAACAAAAAGTAGGAGTTCTTTTGCTTTAAAAAAGTAAAAAATTATCATAAGTATGTTTGACAAAAATGTAACTTATAAGTAAAAAAGTTAGTTTATTAATGCAACTTCCTTTTCTATTTTTTTCTCATAAAGATATCTGATTTCAATTAAATTTATTTATGATTTTCATGATTACTCTTTTGGAAGAGGTGGTGGTGATATTAGTAATAGTAGTGGTGGTGGAGGTAAGATGGTGGTGGTGCGGTGGTTGTGATGGAGGTATGATGGTTGCGTTGGTGGAGGTATGAGATGGTGGTGGTGGATGTATGGGGCTGGTGTTGGTGGAAGCAAGACGGTGGTGGAGGTATGGTGGAGGTATCAGGTATGGGATACTGGTGGTGGATGTATAATGGTGGTGCAAGTACGTTGGTGGTAGTGGTGGTTGAAATAGAAATGATGGTGGCGATAGTGCAGATATAGAGGTGATAGCGGCGGCAATGGTTGTGGTTGAGGTGTGGTGGTGGAAAGGTACAATGGTGGTGGAAGGGTACAATGGTGGTGGAGGTACGGTAGTGGTGGAGGTGCGGTAGTGGTGGAGGTATGGTGGTGGTGGTTGAGATACAACTGCGGTGGAGGTTTGAGGTGTGGTGGTGCTGGTGTATAACGGTGGTGGTACAAGTGGTGGAAGTTTAGTTGTGGTGGAGCGGAAATAATCAAAGAAATGAAATTTGGTAAAGTACAATTCGCGCATATGTTAGAAGAAAAGTTGCTTAACTTTAAAATCAAAAGTAAAAAATATGAACTTTAAAAGAAAATCAAATTTTAACTTAAGGTGAAGTCAGAAATTTTCACATTACCAAACTAACTTTTTTGCTTTTCTACTTAAATAAGCAAAAAAGTAACTTATTTTAGGTGTCGTTTGACAACCAAAAGTATTAGTACTTTTGCTTGTAGTAGAAGTTCTTTTGCTTTAAAAAAGTAAAAAATTTCAAAAGTATATTGGACAAAAATGTTACTTATAAGTAAAAATGTCAAGAAGTTAGTTTGGTAATCAAATTTACTTTTGATAATTTTATTTTTCTTTTACTCATAGAGATACTTGATTTTAATGAATTTATTTATGATTTTCACGATTACTATTGTATACAAAGTGGTGGTGATATTAGTGATAGTGGTGGTGCCTTGAAGGTATGGTTATGGTTTGGTGGTGGTTGAGTTATGATGGTGGTGTAGAGGAATGATGGTGGCATTGACGGTGGTAGAGCTATGTTGATGGTAGTGGTGGAGGTATGATGACGATGATAGTGGTGGAAGTACGATGGTTGTGGTGTGGTGGTTGAGATACTGTGGTGGTGGACGTATGGTGGTGGTGGTGAATAAGGTATATGATTGTTAGTGACGGAAGTTTGGTGGTGGATAAGATATGTAGGTGGTAATGACGGAGATTTGGTGGTGGTGGTGGTGGTGATGGTGGATAAAATATGTGGGTGGTAGTGATGGAGGTATAATGGTGGTGGTGAAGGTACGGTGGTGGTGGTGGTGAAGGTAGGTGGTGGTGAAGGTACGAAGGTGGTTGTAGTTGAGGTGTGGTGTGGTGAAGGTGTGTGGTAATGGTGTTAGTGATGGAGGTATGGTGGTGGTGGTGGTGGTGGTGGAGGTGCGAAGGTGGTGGTGGTTGCAGTACGGTGGCGGGGAAGGTGCAATTGTTGTTGAGGTGGTGGTGGAGGTACAATGGAATGTTGGTGGTGGAGCGGAGGTAGACGAAGAAAAAAATTGCGTCAAGTAAAATTTATTTATGTGTTGTACATAAGTTACTTTACTTTAAAGTCAAAAGCTAAACGTTTTAACATCAAAAGAAAGTCAAATCTTAACTTAATTAAGTCGGAAGTTTTCACGTTACCAAACTAACTTTTTTAATTTTTTACTTAAATAAGCAAAAAAGTTACTTATTTTAGGTGTCGTTTGGAAACCAAAACTATAAGTACTTTTGCTTGTAGTAGAAGTTCTTTTGCTTTAAAAAAGTAAAAAAATTTCAAAAGTATATTTGACAAAAATGTTACTTATAAGTAAAAAAGTCAAAAATTTAGTTTGTTAATCCAATTTACTTTTGATAATTTTATTTTTCTTTACTCACAGAGATACTTGATTTTAATGAATTTATTTATGATTTCCACGATTACTCTTGTACATGAAGTGGTGGTGATATTAGTGGTAGTGGTGGTGGCGGTGCCTGGAAGGTATAGTTATGGGGTTTGGTGGTGATTGAGGTATGATGGTGGTCGTAGATGAATGATGGTAGCACTGACAGTGGTGGTGGTAGAGCTATGGTGATGGTAGTGGTGGAGCTATGATGATGGTGTGGTTGTGAAAGTACGGTGATGGTGGAAGTATGGTGGTGTTGGTGGTAGTGTGGGGGTTGAGATACGGTGGTGGTGGTGGACGTATGGTGGTGGTGGTGGATAAGGTATGTGAGTGATAGTGACTGGGGTATGGTGGTGGATAAGATATGTAGGTGGTAATGATGGAGATTTGGTAGTGGTGGTGGTGGTTGATGAGACATGAAACAGTCTCATTTGAATCTCTTAATTCGGGTTAGTTAGTCTAGTTAGAGCGGTTACTCTGATGATTTGTTTGATTTTCTTTCTCAGGTCTCATTTACGGAGTCCGATGCGAAAACATCGTGATAAAGACATACTTGAGGGGCATTTTGGTCATTTTGATGACAAGGGTATTCCGGTTAATATTAGTGCTCATGTGAAAGTAGAGTCCAAGACGAGTCCATCGGCGAAAGCGGAAGTGGAATCGGAGTCCGGATGCGAAAATAGGAGCAAGTCAAAGTTTGGCTCAAAACCCACTCTCCAAGTCAACAGGTGACACATGGCAAGCATCTAAACGTTAATGTGAGACTTTGGTATTCGGGTGGGAACTCTGGTGGGCTCTCTGGTTATATTCGGGATCTGCTCTTCACTTTGATTCCATGTAGCGCGGGACATGCTGCTTCTGTACGTGCATGAGAGATCCAACGACTAGTGGGATTTCCGGCCACGTGGCTTCATCGCGATCGTGAGCTCCATCCCTTCTCAGCTATCCGCGACTCACCATATCAAAGACCAGGACCCTCACAATTCAAATTGGGATTTTATCTTTCCCAGCTATTCTCCCGCTCATCTCTATTATCTCCTTCCTCTTATAACCGAGAGGACATGGAAGGAGATAAGAGACAGAGAAGGAAACAGAGGGAGATGAGGAAAGAAATTAGAAACCGAGAGAGAGAGTGTGTTTTAGAAACAAAAATGAGAAAAAGGAAAGAAGGAAGAAGGAGGGTGACATTCGGCTTTATAACAGGAAGAAAAACAGAGGCAGAGGGCTATCTCATCTTGGAGGGATCATCTCTCTAGCTCATTTAGAACCAAAAATCAGAGAGAGAGAGAGAGAGGGAGCTAGAAAAACAGTAAAACCGGGACCATCAAGCTTCACACGACGATTATCAAAAACAGAGACAGAGAGAAAACAGAGGTGAGAGAGAGAGAGACCGAGCTCATCATCATCATCAACATCATCATCTATTTTCCTTCTTCATCTTCATTTTCTGAGTTTCTTTTAGTGACAGAGAGAAATCAAGAAGAATTGTAGAGAGAAAGAGAATTCTGGTTTTGGGAAGAATTGTAGAGAGAGAGAGAGGATTATTGAATTCATCAACATATATTTCTTCTTCTTCTTTATCTGAAGTTCTCTATTTGTGAGAGGTAGAAAGCTTAGAGAGAGATTGAGAGAGTTTTAAACAGAAAAAAATAGGAAGAACAGTAGAGAGAGAGAGAGAGAGAAAACCGAGAGTTTAATTTGAGTCTTTTTCTTTCATTTTTGATTCTTCTTTGTTAATCTCAGCTTCTTAGTGAGAAAGAGAGAGAGATTACAAAGAAAGTGAAAGATATTGTTGAGTTTATAAAGAAGAAACAGGAGGTTGAAAAAGAAACAGTAAGGAAGAAGGTGAGAAAATCATTTTCTCTCAAGGAAAATATTTCCGGGAAGACGAGAAAATCGTTTTCCCGGAGGGTGTGTTTGGCGGAAATTCAGAAAATCAGAAGAAATCCTTTCCCTTAAGCTCTGTTTGGCTGAAACCTGGGAAAATAAAAGGAAAACTATTCCCTTAGGGTCTGTTTGGTTTGGAAAAAGCGACAAAGTTAAGTTTTCTTCTTCCTCTCTTTATTTAATTTTCCAATTTATTTTATATATTATCCATGAGTAACTAATCTTTTTATCTAGGGTCTTAGATGAAGTTTTAATGATGATTCTAATGATAAATTAATTACAGTTTTTATTATTCTAACGATAATATCTTCCGGGTTTTTAGACCGTTCATGGACTGAAAATCTGAGTTATATAAAGAACTATCTAATCAGACCAAAATTAAATTGTCGTTAGAATTATTAGAAGAACGGATTCAGAAAACCCTAGGCTCTCCCCCATTTGAGTTCCTTGTATCATTTGTAATTATTTTCTTTCCGTAATTTTATTTTAATATTTTATTCAAAACCAAAACCAAAATCATTTTCAAAATCTTAATATTTCCAAGTCTTAGAATAGGTTTCACTTAGTCTCTGAGGAACGAACCGGTCTTACCGGAATTTATTACAACTTGACACCCGTGCACTTGCGGGTGTAGACCTATTTAGGGTAACCTTCTAGGCCCATCAGTGGTGGTGATGGTGGATAAAATATGTGGGTGGTGGTGGTGAAGGTACGGTGGTGGTGGTGAAAGTACGGTGGTGGTGGTGGTGGTGAAGGTACGGTGGTGGTGGTGGTGGTGGTGGTGAAGGTACGGTGGTGGTGGTGGTGAAGGTACGGTGGTGGTGGTGGTGAAGGTACGGTGGTGGTGGAAGTACGACGGTGGTGGTGGTGAAGGTGCGGTGGTGGTAGTGGTGAAGGTACGGTGTTGGTGGTGGTGGTGGTGGTGAAGGTACGGTAGTGGTGGTGGAGGTACGAAGGTGGTTGTAGTTGAGGTGTGGTGTGGTGAAGGTGTGTGGCAGTGGTGTTAGTGATGGAGGTATGGTGGTGGAGGTGGAGGTGCGAAGGTGGTGGTTAAGGTGCGGTGGTGGTGGAGGTACAATGGAATGGTAGAAGTTTAGTTGTGGTGGTGGAGCGGAGGTAGACGAAGAAAAAAATTTCGTCAAGTGAAATTTGTGTGTGTTGTACATACGTTACTTTACTTTGAAGTCAAAAGCTAAAAATTTTAAGGGTTATTTCCCTAATGGCCCCCAACTTTGTGACCAGCTTCCCGCCTGACCCCCTACTTTACGAAAAATACCCATATGGCCCCCTTCTGTTATAACACCGTCACTCTTTCTCCTCCATCATGTTTTCTCTCTCTGCCAAGTCATGCCACATCATCTGTTACGCCACCTCATCACCTTCTCTGGCGAGAGTCGCCGGCCGGCGACTTCAAACCTAAAAAAAATAAAAATAAATAATTCTCTCTTCCTCTCTCTCTCTAAATTTTTTTTTCTTTCTTCTCTCTCTCTCTAGAACTGTTAGATCTAGAGAGAGAGAAGATTCATCACGAACAGAGATTTGTTCGTGATGAATCTTCTCTCTCTCGCCGGAGAAGGTGATGAGGTGGCGTAACAGATGATGTGGCATGACCTGGCAGAGAGAGAAAACATGATGGAGGAGAGAGAGTGACGGTGTTATAATGGAAGGGGGCCATATGGGTATTTTTCGTAAAGTAGGGGGCCAGGCGGGAAGCTGGTCACAAAGTTGGGGGCCATTAGGGAAATAACCCAAATTTTAACTTCAAAAGAAAGTCAAATTTTAATTTAAGTGAAGTCAGAAGTTTTCCAAACTAATTTTTATTTTTCTACTTAGATAAGCAAAAAAGTTACTTATTTTAGTGTTGCCAAACGACACCTTAACATATGCAAACATGCCAAAAGTCTTTCTGGTGAGGAAAATCTCCTGGTTTATATAATAAAGCCTTGATTTCTTCTGCCTGGTGGTAGCCAAGAAAAGAAAGCGGATTGAGATTGCAATTCCTACACTATGATAATGTCGTCTTCTGTGGGAAATTAGCATGGAGTATTCAAACCGAATCCAACTGCCCTTGGGTACGGTTTCTAAGAGCATCTCCAATGCAACACTCAAACTTTAAATCTTAGAGTGTCACATAGGATCTTTTAGAGTTTTTCATTAAAATTCATCTCCAATGCAAAACTCAACATGAATCTCTAGAGTGATGTGTCAAGATCTATTTTAGAGATCCTTAAGAGGGCACTCTAAATTTAGAGTGTTCTCTTGAGGATCTCTAAGTGCCACATAAGCAAATTAATTGGTTTTATACTAAAATATAAGTTTTTAGAGTTTCTCTTGAGTGTTGTTTTGGAGAAGGTTTTCCAATAGAGTGTCCCTAAATGTCCAAATAGGAAAGAGACCATTTAGAGATCCATTTTTCACACTTGACACATAGGATTTTAGAGTTTTTCTTGAGTCTTGCATTGGAGATGCTCTAAGTTTAAAACAAGATTTTATCCAAGGAAAAATTCAATTTGGATCTCTGAGATGGTATAGCTATGATCAAATAAAAATGCAATTTTAAAGATTTGCATTGGAGACATACAAAACTTGGAGGGTCTCAATAGTGTCATTTAGGAAAAAAAAATTCAATCAAGAGTTGACACATAAGACGAAAGAACTTTTTTAGTTTTGCGTTAGAGATTTTCTAAAAGCCAACTTTTCAGCAGTTCCGAGGCTCCGGGACCTGCTAAATCCCATCACTCCTGGATTTGGAATTTCAGACGTAGGTACGACATCGTTAAACCATTCACATGTTGGGAGATTAATTAGGGTCATAAGATTTAAGGATATATCCGTTCGGTCAGAAGGAGATGTCCTTCCACCAAGATGGCAATGCGTTCAATTTGTCAGTTAGGATAACGATGACCTTATCCGGAAGATCATCTAGTCCATTCGAATTAGGGATCGTAATTCTTAGCTAGAAGCCGCTTACGATCGTCGGGTCACTTCGGTAATCCGCGGCTAACATAGATCCGACCCTACAACGGGTTACACCAAGGAGTGGTGGCTTGATCGGAGAGAGTTGAATAGCAGGATCATGCCTACAGATAGATATGATCCAGTTTGATAGGGCCCAAAAAGATAGAAAAAACCAGACTCGATAAGGAAGCTCGGGAAGGCTAAAAAGGGGGCAGCCATGAAATGGCCGACCAGGGGCATGGGTCGCCCATATGAAGGAAATCCTAGAGGGAAACCCGCCCATTAAGGGGGTTGGTCTGGTCGGCCATATGTAAGGGAAATCCTAGATGGGAAATCTTGTGGCCCGGATTAAATCCTGATCTGAATATGATTCTAATTAGGGTTTCTCTATATAAGGACCATTATAGAACTGAAAAGGTGTGGAATTTTCTCAAAGAGAAAATCATCTCTCTCTCTCTCTCAAACAGGTAAGCGGAGAAAGATGGATTTTAGAGAAAAGGCTCTCAATCTGCTATCTATCTAGTCAAAAGAAGAATAGTTCTTCTTCTCAACCTTCAATAAGGTCCTAGCTGAGATTGAAGAAGGGAGATCAGGTCAACTTGCTCGGGTGTCTCAAGTAGAGGAGCTACACATGAAGCTCTCATCTTCGGGATAAAGACATTGAAATCTACTTCGAGGAAAGCGAATCGAGGTATTCTTTTTTCAAGTTCTAGTTCATTACTAGTTCTTGCATGTGTTCCTAGTAGCCAGTGTTAAACATTTAGATGTTTGAGATTCCGCTTACAACACTAGGTAGTGTCAAAACCCAACAAAGATCAACATCTGGAACTGGTAACTAGATCCTCTTTTCTATGCCCCCTCTTCCCTCCTCAATACTAAAAATTTTCCTTCTTACTCAGGCTTCTCAACTTTTATTCATAATAATCAACGGACGAACCTTTTGCTATTAACATTATTGGTTCTTTTAAAACAACGACGACCAAGACATAATCCAAAGCTCAAATGACCCTAACGAACTCAGGTAAATTCACTGTAGCATCTTTTAATGACAGTATGATAACTTCTGTGCACCATATCTGGTAGGATGATGTCCCTCGCAAACATGGGAAGTTTTACAGGCAATGTCCTATGTTTTAAAGGCAATGATGTTAAAGGCAGCTGGAGGCAATCCCTTTTAGAACATATTTTGGTTAGAGGCAATGCAAGCAAAATAAGGCTATACCAATTTGAGTTTGACCTAACGACACAATTGACGTTGTTAGGTCATAGCTAAGTCAAGTTTGAGTTAACCAACCTTCCACCTTCTTCTTCGGTAAAAGGTCGTTGGTCAGCAACTTCCGGCCGGCGACTTCGGAATTTTTTTGTTTCTCTTTCTTCTTCTTATCCGCCTCTTTTCTCACTACTTGATTCTAGCATACATGTGGAAATACCTTTTATGTTAGTGAATGAAGAAATGGAGCAAAAAGTTTTACCGAACCAGATTTGACGATGATGTTGTCGATAGGAATGAAGATCAACTTAACGAAAAATCGGCGAATCCCATAATGACAAAATTGCCAGTCGTACTGAAAGCCAACCTTGTAATTCTACATCAAAACCCATAATCAAATATATAAACGATTCATTACCTCATAATTCTCTGGACTTTAAACATAAAATTACTTCAATCATTCATAATAACCAAAATTTTATCATAATAAAAATATTGTATTCCTAATCTACTAGAATTTCCAAAGTTTGTATACGACAAAGGATCTAAAATATCTATATAATATTATTGTTACTTATCTTAGATTGAGTAGGAATATAATAAGTAGTTAAGAAGGTAATAAATAATAGTATACAATTAGGATTTTAAGTTTCCGAACAGAAAGTTCCAAGAAATTAAAAGATGTTGTTTTGGTCTGTCTCGGCTGAGACACTCGAGAATCTCGATCAACCCCTAACTAGGTGTCTCGTCCGAGTCTCGTCTTGGGAGAAGAACGAGACTGAGCCGAGACCCGAGATTCTCGGCCGACACCAACTTCATAGCCTGCCAATATATTGAGCAAGAAAATTATTTAAACTCCAATACCCAGGGTCGGCCCAATCATATTTTAGGCCCAAAACCGAATCAAGAAATGAAGCCTTTACTATAAGTACAAATTGGACATAAAAATACATTTAGGGGGGACCGAACCCTTGACCATTACCTAATAATCCACCTTCTTATCCACTAAGCTATTGCATAATTCTTGTTAATATTTAAGTTATAGATTTATTTCTTGGAACCAAACTATCCCATAAACTCCATTAATGAGGCCCTCATGTAAGTTGGGGTCCAAAGCGGCCGCTTTGGCTGCTTTGGGCTTGGGCGGCCCTTGACAATACTTTATTGTTTGATTTGGTCAACCGTACTAATGGTAGGTGTTAATTTTGTTAGTGGACTATTTTATTACAGTTTTTAAAGAAAAGAGAATCGCAGACTCATCCACCCTCTAAGTTGTGAAGCCCGACTCTTAGAGAAAAATTCACAGTTAAGAATGTGATCCATGATGCAATCCTTCCTCCAGTGTACCATTTTGGATTGTAATCCAGTAGGGTGGAAGTTTTTGGGAAATAAAGAAATTTTCCGGGGTACAAAATTTTGGGTCGAAATAATTTTTTTTTTGTAATTTCATGTTTCCTCCAAACACAACCAACCCTTAAGTTTTTTCCAATTTCTTCTTCCATCTCCTCCGACTTCCTGCTTCGAATTCCTTCATCACATCCATATTTCCCCTCTCTCACACATCTCTCTCTTATTAATCTCCCTCTCTATCTTATTAACTCATTCTTATTTGCAAGTCAATTACTGGCCATAGGTATTTTTCTTCTTGGAGCCTTAAAAAGCAAAGATAATGATCAAGCAAGATTAACGGGAGAGAGAACTTCTACCCTTCCTCATAAACTCTACTCTCGCTCCATGCATCCATCTCTTTCACATGTATTATTTGGACTAATCTATTACACTTTATGGACAAAAACTCATAAAGGAAGCTAATTATATATTTAAAACCCTAGGCAAACATTTACTAGTAGTGATTTTGGGCTACATCTTGAGCTTATATCACCTGAAAGATTTCTAAAGATTTTCAACGGAACATGATAAAAGTCGCTAAACCCTAGGATTTCAATCAAAAGGGAGAGCGATTCGAGAGAGAGAAAGAGAGATCAGAGAGAAAGATTTGAGAGAAAAACGAGAGATGTAAGAGAGATTTAGAGAGAAAGAGATCAAAGAGAGATAGAGAAGAGAGAGCAAAAAAAAATGAAGATGGAGAAGAAGGTGTGTTTGGAAGAAATTTTTCATGTTCTCACCCTATGAAATTTGGCACCTCGAAAACTTTTCTTGTTTCCTCAAAACATCGACCTCCAGTAGTGATACAACCACCAAATAGTTGAATTGTTTTCAGAGAGCAAACAAAATCAGGGATTAGGATTCTCACAAGATGTGATACATAAATCTAGGGAGAGTTGACCCTCAAATCAAGCCTGCTGATTTTTTTTATAACAAGCTTGCTGATTTCAGTTGCTCCCGTAGTCGAATTTGAATTTTGGTTGTCCGATCACCATAGTTTTAGGTTATTGCATTCCTTTGGCACCAACCATGCTTAAGTGATTACATCATTTCTAATAGTACTTCTAATGCAAGAATCAAATTGAGAAACTATACGTGTCACCTAAGTTTTTTTTTGAATTTTTTTACAAAAAGCTCTCCAATACAAAACTTAGTTTAGGTCTTAAGATGATGTGGCAACATCTAATTTTAAGACGACTCAAGAAGAAACTCAATATCTGATATTTCTCTTGATGATGTCAATTGTCCACTCGATACTTATCTAGAAAATGACGCTTCAGTGATTTCCAACTTTTAAGAGTGTTATATTGAAAGTGTCTTCTTAACAGAGGGTCCCAAGAATGTCATATAGAAAAAAAAAATGAATTTCAATTGACACTGATTCCAAAATTCTGGAGGTCCCAGGTTCGATTCTCAAAAGAGGTAGAATCCGAGTTTATTGAACTTGAATTATTAAAAGTATTAGTAATGTAAAAATTTTGCGGGACTTTAGGTCTCTTTCATGTTGAGCTTTGGGCTTATTTCATCAATGGTTTAATTTTAGAAACTTTTTTTAGTTTTGGAAGGGGAGATGTCCTAAGAAAAAGCTTGGTTTTGAATAAGGGCCGAGATATCCACCGTTAGATTCTCAACAAAGTCATAACCATGTATCTTATAATCTTAAGGACTTAAATGTAATATTTCGAGAATTATGGGTCCCTCTCTATTAATTCTTCTTCAACACCTAGGGTTTTGAAGGTTTAATATAAAACGGTGATTTAGGGTTTCCTTTCTCTTCTAGTCGCCAAACCCGCAGAGAGAAAGAGTTGCAGAGTATTCAGATCCAAACTTCTATCTTTCAGGTGAGAAAAAGAAATCTTCCTTCCTTCTTCGATTCTAGTACTAGTAGATTAACGGTTCTCAATGTCTAGTCCGATTCTATTTGATTCATGATCTTTCTAATCTCGACTTCTTCAGCGTTTTTCGTGTTGATTCTAGGGTTTTTTTTTTTCTGTATTTTGGTTAAGACTGAAGTTGTTTTAATCTTGATCAGGTAAGATGGCTAGCGTTCCAGGATGTTTGATTTGGGAAATCGTAAAGAGGAACAATGCTTTCCTCTTGAAGGAGTTCGGTAATGGAAACCAGATGGTTCAGTTCAGCAAGGAGAGTAACAATCTCTACAACATCAACTCCTTCACTCACTCAGGTACATCCTTTTTAGGGTTTCTCTTTTGTATTCTGTTAAACTTTTAGGTTTAATACTTATTTCATTTTGATTGTTGCTGTAATAATATGTGATTGATTTTGAAATTTTAGGGTTGGCAAACAAGAAGACAGTTTCGATTCAGGCTGGAAAAGACAACTCTGTAGTTCTTGCCACAACCAAGACAAAGAAGCAGAACCAGCCTGGTAACTTGGTTCACAAGACTGTCATGAAGAAGGATTTCAATCGAATGGCCAAGGCTGTTACCAACCAGGTACACCATTCGATCAATAATCATGAACTTTTGTGTTAATTTCTTGTCTAACTAGCAATCTGAGATCTGGGTTATAGATATAATAGAAGTTGAGATTGAGGTGTGATTTGAAAAATGTTGGACCTTGAATTCCTAATTAATGATTGTGATGGTTTTATTAGCGTTTATTTGGTTTTTTGGGGTTAGAAAAACAACTCTTGCTTGGGTTTTAACTGTAACTTCATTGCCTAAGTAAAGATAAAAACTTGTTGAATTAATAGATTTCCACGGACAATATTAAGAATAATGTACAAGTGAAGATCATTAACTGATATCCATATCACTTGATACAAAAAGGAGAAACACTAACAATCGAGAGGGACCTCACAATTTGGAAATCTTGGCTAGTGGTGGGAATCAGGCTGGGTTCTACTGCCCATGGCTGCACAATACCTTGTTGCGGGCACTCCTGGCTCCAGACTCTGAAGAACACTAGTGGCCTATAGGGCAAAAGAAACTTAAAGATGTCATCGACATTGTTTTGTTGTAGACTTGTAGTTTTTTTATCTTGTCCGCTTTGAAATCAAATGGGTACCGGTTAGAATGATAAGGATTAGGTTTTTGTGTCTGTTTATATTTATGCTAATTATTACTTCATCCTGTCATATTGTTTTCTTTGTATTATAACTCACTTGAAGATTTATCAACTTGGTGATGAAGATTTTGAAGTACGATTTATCCATTTGTTCCCCTGATTAAGTAAACTAGAAGATGCCGTGCTTGTTAAATTTCAAAAATAGGAATGTGTTTAACTCACTTCTTCTTGATTAACATTTTTCAGATTGCTGAGAACTACTACAGGAGGGATTTGAAGAAAGCAGCTCTTGCAAGGCTGAGTGCCGTGCACAGGAGTTTGAAGGTTGCAAAGTCTGGTGCTAAGAAGAGGAACAGGCAAGGAGTCAAGACCCCTGGCAGGAAATGAGATAGTTATGGTCTAGTGAAATTTTGTTTACTTGCGGAGACTCAGTTTGATCTTTTTATCGTTTAATCATGAGACAGATTTTAGTAAGGATTTTAATTGTCTATTGTTTTTATGGTGTTGACTATTTAAACTCGTGTTCTAGTTCTGTGTGATGAAATGGATATTATAGCCTTCAAATTTACGTGTTTGTGCCAAGAAAGGTCTTCGTGATCGGTGATCGACTCTCTTTCTCAGGTTTATAGTACTTTGTTTTGGCTATTTTTTGGAGTTACTGATTGGAATGTGATCAATTGAAGATCATAATTATGAGTCTGCGACTAAAGTTTCAATAGAAGGGTTGATGTGAATCCTAAGAAGTGTTCTTGGGTATTATGGGAGTAGTTTTACTTGCCTATTATGGTCTTTATATATTGTATTAGAAAAAATGGCCCAGATGTCCAAAAAAAAAAAGCCAATAGTGCTAAGAGACCACCCGCATCTAGTCCAAATGAAGATCCTTACACCAAATCCAAAAAAAAAATTTCGCTTCACCAACTTTACCCGTCTATATGTAAATACAGATTTATCACCCTCGCTCTCCCTCCTACAAAACCGAAACCATTCACTCTTTCTCTCTTCACGCAAAACAACTCTCACCCAAATTAACTTCTCTTTCTAAACAATCCTAAAATCGACTGGGAAAATTCGGCCAATTTTAGAAACCCTACACCCAAACTAATTCACCACAAAAACTAATTCACGGAATTGAAACCGTGACCTTTATAATAACAGTTGGGTTCGAACCCGCAAACACTAAGGTTGTAACGCTAGCCTACATCCGTTAGGCCAACAACAATATACATTATAAGGAGCAACGTAAATGTACTTAAACTATTACGATTTTTTATTATTATTTTTTTTAAATATCGTATATTATATCGCACAAGTTGAGGGGGGTCTATAGACCCCCCCTAAACCCTACATGGATCCGCCACTATCTGCATATATCATACACTTTTCAGAATTATTATGCATTATTCAGATAGTTTGTGCATTCAGAATACATGGTGTAATTGTCTAACTATATATAAAGTTTCTGGAACATAAAAAGTTGATTTGTACGTTTTTTTTTTATCTATTTTGTATTTGTTTTTCTCCCTACACTTTATGTTGTTGAGACATTAAAGGCAATTTCACTAAAAATTAGCACTCTTAGACATTTCACTACTCTAGCCTTTATACAACTGTTGGATAGACATTTTTAGCGGGTCTTGAGCCCGGGGAAGACTTCATAGTATCGGAAAGGGAAAACAGTTGAAGATCTTGAAGAGACGATATCAGTAGATGAAGAGTAGAAAAAACAAGAATGAAATTTACCATTGAAGAAAGGGTACTTAAAGGCAAATATGCGACAAGGATAGAAAAAGATTTGCATGTAGAGATACAAGACGTGTTAAAGGCATATCACGTAGCGAAAACACGTGATCCTGATACGATGGAGACACCAGATTCGTAAAAACGGTCTATGAACCTCAGGTTCCAAATGGAATATGTGGCAGGACTGATAAGCATCCCTCAAAAATAATAATAATAATAACATTTAAAGAGAACCATTTACAAGGAGCAGAGCAGTGACGTTTTAAGACCACAATCAGGGACGAAACCAGGAATCATAACCGAGGGGGGCCGAGTGTATATAAAATTCTAGAGAACATCTGTTTTTTTTCTAGTTTTCTTACTTAGAATGCATAACTTATTGCTACAAATTGTTTGCATTAATTCATCACTACAATAAAGCGACAAATGTGAAGTTGATATTTTACAAGGACGATCGCCCCATTGCACCAATTACTCTAAATGTAAATCATTATAATTTATTAATTTAACAAGCTTATAAGAATTTTCACAATTTCAAGTAGTTAATTAAATTATCCATATTTAATGAATTTTTCAAAAGCAGTTGTTACTCCACAACTAAAATAAAAAATTCGACCGGCACTCGTACATAGCAATGACTTATAAATGTAGTGTTGACTCTTAATCAATCCCTAGAGACGAGTGACCTATTAATATGAACTTAACCAACCCACACACCCTTGTTCCCTAAATATATTTTAACAACCTTGGCCTCTATAGAGATTAGTGGCTTCCCTATAAAAGCTTACCTATGTTGAGGTCAGGAGTGGCCCCTCTTGACCGCACCTTAGAAACGTCCCTGACCACAATCATCATACAACACAAATGGTGGTAAAAGGAAAAAATAAAATTTATTTATCTTCTGAAATTCCTATTACAGACATTACAACTGAAAAAAAATCAATTCCCAAGTCCGAAAATTAAGGATGAAATTGCAGCAGCAAAAGCATAAACATCTATCTTGGTCCGCTAAAACCAAAAAAGGCGGAAAAAGGAAAAGTCGTCCACAACTTCTACCAAACGTCGAAAGCAAGAAGAGAACGACTAAGTAGAGAGGTAAACCCAAGAAGGAAGAAGAGCCGCACTAAAGGAAGAACCAAATTTCGTTGGAAAAAAAAGACATCCAGAGAAATACCCTACTGTCGTCACGCTGTGAGAGAAAAGCACGAGGAAAGAGGACTAAACCTAGAGATTGGTTTTCCACCCCTCAACCATTTTCGACAGGAAGCAGGAGCGATAGCAGAATGTTCCAAATGCATAGCTCCTCTCGCTAACGTCAATGAATAAAATCCTGAACCTCGAGGTTAGTAGAACTTCTTTGAGTGGATCTCAATTTAGCAAAGCTTCCTTGAGGAGAGAAACATCTCAACACCACCACAACAAATGGAAATTCCATGATGAATTTGGAAAAATTAGAATATTCAGATAATGATTTATCAAATTTTTCGAGGTACAAAATTTTAAAGATAAATTGTGATTTTTTCAGATTGTGAGGATGACATATATGGTTAGCGATCCTCCGAGGAAGGGAGAAAATTGATTCCTTTACCACGAGATAATGTGGAGTGTGAAAAGAGGAAGGTGTAGTAAAAGGAACTGATAATGTCCAAAAAGAAGTGGCTCAAAACTATATGGGCCAAAAAACAATTTGCAAACGGCTCCCTCCTAGTTGTAGGGAAGGGAAAATTTTTCACCACAATATAAACTTAACCAAGACTACTGTATTGCAACAAACGCATAGAAATGTAGGGTTTCCCTATTTGTATACCTGAGTGTGCAGTCCACTGTCATTTACATTTATTAATAGCAGAACTCGTCCTGCAAGTTCTACATAAATTATTTCTGGTGACTTTGGACTGCTTGACAAACGAAGCAGACGAAGGACGGATTACGTACAGTAACGAATAGAAACATGAGAGGGATTTTCAATTTTCAAAGCGAGAGAAGCCTATAACATTTAATCTTTAAAATGGTAGCCGTAACGTGCACTATCCAAGTGAGTTTTGCCTGAATAAAGAAAGTTCACCAGCATCAGCAACCCGACCAATATAGAAAATTGTAAAATTCGTCGCTCCAGGTATGCCAGGATCTCTGTCCAGATTGGCTAACCCCACCACTGCACAAGATAGCCTCAGAATGATGTCCATCATATGATCCGCCACTCGGTTTAATTCTCAAAACATGCATTCAATGTCACAATCGAGTTCTAACTCCTAAAAAGTCTTATACTACCAAAATCTCAGGTATCAAGGATGGACTGTCATAGCTTAAACAATCATATAAAAGAAACCCCAAACAATCAACTTAGATAGAGAAATAATATTTAAGTAACAAATCCACTGGATAATACAGTACCATTTGTGCATGCAACCCATAAGGCAGTAGCATCACTCATTATCAACAAAAGACCTAAAACCAACAAGGGTAATCATAGGTTCATAACAATTCTAGTTTACATATATTTTAAGCTAGATAAATCTAGCAATAGTTCACGAAAGGTGTGACGTTTTTCTAGATCCATTGTTACATTAAGACTTGAAGAACTTGTTCCAATTAAGTTATCTCATTCTAATCTTCTAAAGCAAGAAAAAAGTAAACAAAAACAGAAGACATCCAAATACCTAGACATTACCATCAATCTTTGGTTATGAGACAAGAAAAAGAGAAGATCGTCAAATAAACATCACTAGTTCCGGCCTGCTAAATATGTTGTTCTCTTCGTCCTCCAAAACTGGATAAGCAGCGACAAGTGCATCCTGAGCTCCAATATACAGTGAATTATAGATTTTCCAGTAAACTTCTCTGACCTTCCTCGCCGGGTGAAAGAGTCCCTGTAAACAATAATTCAAGATAGCTGCAGCACCTAAAGCTACTCGCATTCCTTCAATGGCTTCCATTACTGCGTTTATAACATGGGGAGATGTCTCAAAGATATTTGGCCAGACATAGTTGAGTAAATGGACTAGTGCATCTTCACAACCTAACCCAGCTACACCCAAAGCCATGTGCTTTACAGCAGAAGCTGCTGTTTGTCGATGAACTAAGTCTCTGTCCATTAAAGCATCTTCAAGCAAAGGAGTAACTGCATAGATATAATCCTTACCCATTTCACCGATGTACTCGAATAGAAACGAAAGAGATTTCAAAACCCCATTTTGAACGTTAAGTTCTGGGACACGATACTCGTTCATCAGAGCTGGTAGGACTGTAAATGGAGAACAAGTTTCTGCTACAATTGCAATAGCCACAGTTGTGCAGACACGATTTTGACGTTCCTGCACTTTGAGATTATTTAATAATGTTGCTAACACATCTTGAGGTCCAATGGCCTTAGCAATGTACCCAAATGTGTTGACAGTTGCTCTTCTGATTCCCTTCTTGTGGGCTTTAAGCATTTCCAAAAGCTCAAAGCATATCCTCATCCACTCACGGGCAGCAACAAATTCAGCTCCACGGTCAGCAATCCTACCAACGAGATCAATACAGTTCTCCTGAACCTTTTCGTGCCGATTCTTCAAAATAGGAGTCAGACGAGGTAGCAGATCTTTAATCGGGGGAGTCATTTTTGTCATTCCAATTACATTTACTATTGCCTTCAGAGCTCCTAGAATGGATCCCAAAACTTCTGGGTACTCTTCTCCCAAGTATTCATACAAAACAACACCAAGATGACCCATTAGCTGTTCTTCTTCGCACTGCTTCATCACGACAGCAATCCTGGATATAAGATCTGCTGCTTGCTGCCTAACCTTTGCACTCTTGTTGTTCAAACGCCATTTGATTGTACCACAAATCTGTGGAAGGTAAGGTTTCACCCTCTGCCCTAAAGCATTCACCACAGCCCCAAATCCATTCAACATCACATTAGCATCATCACTAGTTTGCTCTTGGAAAGCATACAATATACCATCAATCAGAAGCTCTTCCAGACGTGCATCAATATCAGATGCGCCCAAGTTAGCAACTACCTTCTCTATAGTTTCCATCACCATTCTCCTGTAAGGTTCACTCTCATCTTTAAGATCCTCAACGGTTCTTCCCACTATATCAGCAACGCCAACTTTGTTTGCAATTTCTACAGTGGTTTCCACTAGCTGTTTGTAGTTTCTACGGTCCAATGCCATCCTTCTAACCCAGAAATTCTTAAAGAACTCCGGAAGAATATCATTTCGGATATAATCAGCTTCTACTCCCTCTGTACTAACACATTGTTTCACCACTTTCAACACAATTTTTTTCATTTCTTCATCTGGAGACTGGAACTCACGGATCAATATGAACATAACTTCCTTTGTATAGTAACTAGCATATAGTGCATCCATCAGAGGAATAATAAAACCAATTGCCTTCAGAAAAGCAGCCAATACCTTGCCCCTGTGTGACCTTATCCCCTTCCACAAAGGCTTCAAGACAGAATCGAAACTTTCAATACCATATGGAGCAGAGGCCTCGGCTAGAGCAGCCAATGAAAGTGCAGTAATAGTTCTCACCTTCTGATTCTCATCATTCAAACCATGCTCTATGATTTCCACAAGAGACCTTAGATGGGGAAGAACAGCACAACCAATTAAGATTGCTATCTGCTGTACAATTTTGATACCAGTGTGCCGAGCTTGCCAAGATTTCTTACTCTGACATACAGCTTTCAAGAACGGCAAGAGAGCAGGGATTCCCAGTGCAGAAGCAACAACACTGAAAGCCCTTGCAGTTGTGTTCCTAACGTACTCGTCAATGTTATCAATATCCGGTCTCATCGCGGCAATCATAGTAGCCAATCCAGCAGCTTTACTTAGATTGGAAATAATCTCTCTTCCTTCTACACGAGCATAATAATCTTCATCAATCAAAAGAGGCTCAATAACCACCAGGATCTTGTGAACAAAAGGACGAACAAGCTCATCCAATTTATAAAGAACCCTATCGATAACCTTAACTAGAAGATGTCTCTCTTGATCTTCCAGAGTGGGTTGCATGAGCAACGGCAATATCCTATTGAAGAGTGGACCTGCACCAAACTCTCGAGCTTTATCTGTTAGTTGTCTCAATGCTGTTTTCCTCTGCGGAGGTGTCCCATTCTTAACTTTAAGCAACAGTTTCATAATCTTCCTCTCTTTTTGTTCTTCGGGTGAAAGTTCTTCTTCATCGTCCTCATTCAATAATGCCCCAAAATACTGGTAGTCCTCCGGCTTCATGAAAGGCAACCCTCCAGGTGCTTCTTTCGGAACATCAAACTGCTGCCCACGATTCTCTTCAGGGATCGCATAAAGTGGAGTACCCAATGGAGTTGGAGTAGCAAGAAGCTTTCTCGCAGGAGTTCTAATTGGAACATAGGAGGCTGGTGGATCCAATATTTTGTACCCCTCTTGTGGAAAGATTGCATCAAGCTCTTCATCGGTTAATGGCCTGTTTCTTTCTTCGATATCTTTCTCCCATCTTAACAGATTATACTGTTCAGGTGTCATTGCACCACGAAGATTAATGGCACCAGGTGTTGGAGTAGCAAGTTCAATCCCACCAATTGGTGTTACCCCGGGAGTATATGCTACAGCAGGTGTAGCACCAGGTAGTGGAGTGGCACTGCCCATACTAGCAGGAGTTTCATCCCATCTTGATCTCTGTCGCTTCGGAGTCGGTGTAGCATGTCCGGCAAGCTTGGGTGTTGCATCCCAAGTCATACCTGCCGGAGTGGCACCTGGTGTTACACCACCACCAGCTGGAGTAGCATCAGCATCTGCAACTCGACCTGGTGTTGGTGTTTCATCCCATCTATTCCTTCTAGAGAGAGAAGGTGTTGCATCAGCAACCCTTCCAGGTGTAGGTGTTGCATCCCATCTTCCAATTCCAGGAGTTGAATCCGGCATATCCCAATCAGACCCACTAGTAGCAGAAGAACTCTTCGCTTTCTTACTAGTACCATCTGCTTCCTGATTCTGATCCCATCTATTCCTTCTCTTCTGCACTGGAGCAGGACCATCAACTCTTTCTCTCTCAACAACTTTACCCTTCTCTTCCTCTTCTTTCTTCTTCTTCGCAATCTCTCTCAAAGTATCTTCTTTCTCTTTAATCAATGCATTCTCCTTCATCACATCAGCATAAGTCCTAACAGAAGCATTAGGAGTCTTATCCCCCATAGCAAAAGCATCATTTCTATCAGGAGAAATCATTCGATTCAATCTCCTCCTCCTATAATCATCTTCCCTATCAATAATCTTCTGAGATTTTGGAAACCCTATATCATTATCTTCTTCACCACCTCTAGGCATATCTTTCATGACGGATTTAGGAGCAGTATAAGAAGCAAGTTTTCTAGCTACCTCAGATTCACCAGGATCTTGGGTTTCTTCATCTTCAGTAACAGGGATTGAACGTTCATAACCCTCAAATCGATTATCACCACCATAAAGATCAACATCAAACGTAACAGACGTTAGAGAAGCAACTTGTTGCTCCATCTTCTTTCTCTCTTCTTGAGTTTTAGCAATCTCAGGGTCTAATGTCGACATGATTGAAGAAGCCCTAACTCCAAATAAAACTGTAAAATTAAACGAGACAAACTTAAAATCCTAACAAATCTTAAAAACAAAATCAGGTACTGAAAGGGAAACCCTAACTAATAATAAACAGGAATGAAAATTGAAAATTGAGAGAGTGAGGGAAAGAGAGAATCAGGAACGACCAACCTGTTGTTGAGTTCTCAGATCAAAATTTTCTTCAAATCCAACCCTTGCGCGGCTCGATAAACACTTATTTCTCTCACTAAAACTGGTTCTCAAGAGGTTCGGGAACCTTGCAACTAAAAAAAATGAGGTTAGGGAACAATCGGTATGGGAGGGAAACAGTACAGGTGTCTTTGGGGAAATAAAGAAATTATTGGGGGTACAAAATTTGTGTGGAAACAAAAAAAAGATTTGGAACATTTTGTTTCTTCAACGAAAACTCGTCTGATTTTTGAAACGAGAAGTCATCTGAAAAATCAAACGAAAGAGTTCCGATGAAGGGGCTCTCCCTTTCGCCAGAACTTAGAGAGACAACGAGAGAGAAACAGGGAAAAGGATGGAGAGAGGGAAAAAGGAAGGAGAGAGGAAAGAAAGACGAGAGAGAGTTGTCGCCTGCCGTCACCGGCCAAGAGCCAGCCGTCGACTCTCTGCCGGTAACATGAGAGGTTGTGTTTGGCTAGTTTTTATTTTTATTTTTCACCCTTAAAAATTTGCACCCCAGATACTTTTCTTATTTCCCCAAATCACCCACCCTGGAATACTTGTTCCTCTTTTAACCTACTAAGCATGATGGTAATTTAAGACTCTATATTATCTATATTTAATGTATATTGGAGCATCTCCGATCAAAACTAAAAAAAATTACATTTGTTTTACTTGTCAAGTTTAAATTGAGATTGGCTTTCATATATGTCACCATTTAGATCCCCAATTTAAAAGACATCTCCAATTCAACATGCTAAAAAGTATTTATAGCTGTCCATACATAAAGCCTTGCTACATCAGACATCAAAAGCCCCGTGAGAATAGGTCCCCAGCTCAATCATGTTGTGAACAAGTGTTCAAACAAGCCCAGCTCTGCTCTGCACTGCAGCCACGAACGTTATTTTATCTTATGTACAGGTGTACTAACAAGTCTCAGCGAAATGGGCACCTGACAAAAGCCCTACAGATTGACCCACTGGTCTTTACCTTAAATTTTCACTAACTTTTAACATCTCTTTGTCTTAGAAAAATGTTGTGCAAGTAAATCAAGGGGATAACCTAACAACTTCGACGCGGGCCAGATTAAAGCTCTGAGATCTAGGTTATAAGGGGCAGATCAAAAAAGTAAGAAATCAAAAGTAAGAACACATTTTCTAGTCTAAAGGTCAAGTTAAGAATCCCAATCTAGAAATGTAGAGGTCTGAGTAACGCTTTCAGTCCAGAAATGCAATTTATCCCACTTGGAGCGTTTGGTCATAAAGTTTTGACAGTTAGACCAGAGTATTGAGGTTGATAATCAATGTCAAAAGTAAATTCAAAGAACATTACAACGTACACAAAAAGGGAAGTACAACAATAACAAAAGTAAAGTTCTTTTATTTGTCATTAAAGGTTCTACCTTAGAAAAAATTACAGAGAACAAATGATTAGAGCTAAGGAAGACGAAACTCTATTACAGAAGAAATTAGAAGTACAAAGAAGATATAGAGAATAAGAGTGCAGAGAAAAATTCCTTCATGCAAAAAGAAAGCAGAAGCAGAAAAAATCAAAGAGCCTTATGAGGACCAAAGGACCTGATCGAGACATTATAACGTTGGAGATCCTTGTCAGCAAACCCTATAACAACACAGAGGGTGTCCTCTAAAATATGCTTCTATGACGTTAGTAAAAAAACAAAAAGGAGAAAAAACATGAGACGAAAAGGTGGAGCCTAGTTCCCAGTTAGATCTTCCACCACCACCAGTGCTATGGGAGGCATAGTCTCTGACAGATAAAGTCGCCAGTGGAGAAGCTTGGTCTACTACAGACGTCGACTTTAGTGGAAAGACAAGCTAGGTTAGCATAGGTCCCTCTAGTGGGTCTCAAACTTAGCCTAGGTCCCTTCAGTAGTTCGGTAAGATGTCGTGAATAGTCGTCGCAAGATAATCGAAAAAAAATCTTTGTTAAACGCCATGAACGAAGACCAGAGTTCATAGGGCTTATAAAAGGGAGAAAACTAGAAGGAAAGGGTCGAGAAGAGATAAATGATCGCCACGAGAACGAAGGAGGATCAATTTGGAGAATTTATAGGGTAATAATCCTCCTAGCAAGAAAAACACTAGCTCAAGAATGCGCGTTAAGTGCAAAGCCTATCCCGAAGTAACTATGTGACAAACAAGCATAAAACTCAATCCACCAGAATACGAATAGACGCAAAGACTAAAGGATATCCTCTACAGAAGAGGGACGTGAATCGCTGGACAAAAGTGTTGCAGTGCCAAAAGAAAATCTACTGGGAGGTTTGAATTTAAGGAGTTGACATCTAACACTCTACCCTGCCAGAGACCCTGAATTTTTTGTACCCGAGAAGAATCAAAGACAGATACACTGACCAACGCCTCTTGCTCTGCCTAAGGTATGACTCACTACTTTATAAATTAGAATTACAATTAATAATGTAAATTCTGCTTATGACTAACGATGACAGATGAATGAAAACATTAAGTTATTTTATTTTTTAGCATGTCTTCATTCTGCTAAGGAGCGGGAGGTCTCGTACTGCATAAATATTGGTTAGCCTTGACCATTCAAAAAAATCAAATAATTGACTTGGGTGGCACGTGCTAGATTCCTAGATAGGCACGAGCCTGACCTTTATGAAACCAACAAGGAAATGAACCATAAAGATTTTTACCATTTGAGCCCTGACGTGGGAGGACGTGAGCCTGTTAGACCTTAAGCTCTGTCATGACTTAAATGTTAGCAGAATGGTGAATTTGAGTCACTTCTGGAATCTGAGCAATTGAACGGGAAGTCTGAAGAAGTATGCTTGACACGTTGATCTCTGCTTTGCCTGAAAGAAATGTCGGTTACGCGAAAGCCAAATAACAGAATATTTGCTTGCCTTATATCAACATACAACCATTTGTGTTATGATTAGAAACTTTCTATCAACGACCCCACCAATGTGGCCTCCTTTAAGTTGGTGATTCACCATCGCCATCCAAATCTATATAAACAACACAAGTTTGCCAGAAAAATGATCTGATCTTACACCCTTCCATTATTGACTTAATTACAATCTGCAACATTGTACTGATTTGAGCGTGTATTTGTCTTGGCAGGCATGCCCATCTCTTCACCGCGACATGGAGGAACCGTGACGAGAAGGTATAAAGACGATTTTCAGGACGCTTGTGGGAAGCTACGTTTTGACATCATCAGATTCTCTAAAAAATTATCTTCTGTTGTTTTTCACTCAGAAAACTAATGATTGTTTTTTGTTTACCAAAATTTGGAATGTTCAAAGCCTAATGAGTGTCCAAGTGCAAGCAAGGAGTAACATCTTCCTCAAAAATTGACCCATATGAATACGCTAATGTATACTGGATGATGGACTAATATCTGTCCACAAATGCCAGTATATCTGATTCCCACCATTAGCTGGTGCCCTGGTGAGTACACAATGAGTCTGGTTGTCATTTAAGAGTTTTGAAGATTTAAACCCTGATCTCTCTAGTAGATATATACATATGTTACCAGGGACGAAACCATAATTTTTTTTGGAGGCGGGCCGAACTATTCTAACCATAAGAGAGAAAGACTTCTCCAATAAATTTATCTTGTCTCGAATTACGATTTTATAGACAACAAATTTTGGGTAATTAGAGATCAAAGTTTGGATGAGTTGAATTGATTTTTCTTTATCATTAGATACTATATAAATTAACAAATAAAAAAGAAATTTATATAAGTTAACAATTAACCTATCTAATTTAGAGCAACAACATCTGTGGCGGACTGGCAGTGTAAGTTAAAGATATTTGATTAGGTTATTAGATTGGAAACTCGGAATATTGTTAACGGTAGAAATTGGATGGATAGGAAATTAAGTTGGGCTTGGGTTTGTGGAATAAAGGGGAGGGGACAATATACTTTAAGGAGGAAGGTTAAGTCCATGCCTGCATGGATTCTGATATAAGAATATTAAGGGCCATGGCCCCTCCTGGCACTTATGTAGTTACCAAGGCCGCCGGAGTTAGGATTTGAAATCACACCTGACTAGCCTAAAATTGCTATAAAATAAATGGTTAAAAAGAAATTTTTTGTTTTCGTGGATCTCTCGTTTGGAAGACGTAAGTTTAGTGTACTTACAATCGGTTAACTAGGTAAATTATAGAGCACGTATCCTAATATTTTTCGCCGAAAGTCAGTCAGTAATTTAGAACGCTAAAACTTTTTTTAACCTTAAGAATAATGGATTTTTTAACAAAGATTTAAACTGCAGAGATTATCGTTAATGTAATTTTGTCATCCTTACGAATCCATGGTAAATGTGGTACAATCTTGTTTCATTAGTGGCATATAGTTTTGATTAAAGCGTAAAAGAAGCAATGCAGCGAGATTAAAACTGAAAGTTGACAAAATTGATCTTCACACATCTATCTGCCGAATCTACTACTACTTTTTATTAGTCTTGATTGATCATAGTAAATATTACAATGTAAATATATAGTAATTAATATTTATTCGTATTAAATTATGGAAGAAAAATCGTATCTTGTGAGAGTTGAAACTCCGAACACAAATCAAATTTTCAATTAGTAAACTACAACTTTAATCAACATTAATATTATTTCAAATAATAGAACTCGTAAAAAAATTAGTTATAAGTGTCAAAAACACTTTTCTTATAAAAAAAACTTAAAATTCAGGGTGAGATTTGAACTTAAACCTCATGTGAGTGAGGTAAGTGTTTCACCACTAAGCTATTTGCTGCTACATTATATCCATATCTTTGAGATACCTGGTAAAAACATTCCTGGCTGCATGTTACTTGGTGATTATCATCTTTAAGATTTTGGAAAAACCATCCCTGATTGGTCTCCAAGTACATCCGCCTGTGGTAGTTACGTCCCTGTATGATACCTGGTGAGTACACGATGAGTCTGGTTGTCATTTAAAAGTTTTGAAGATTTAAACCCTGATCTCTCTAGTAGATATATACATATGTTACCATCCAACTCAACTATATATATATATACTAGGGTATAGCCCGTGCCTCCGCCACGGCATAATTTTGTGTGAAAATAAGTAGGAAGTGGGAAGGAAGAGAATTTAGTGGGTGGTTTGTAACTAATTTTCTGAACATGGAGAGATTATAGGATGTTAAGGGAGAGAATATGGGTAAGTGGTTATTTTTTAGCAGTGAAAAAACGTGGGATATAGTGGTTTTTTGTGGTTGGTTATCAAAAAAGTGGGAGAGAATTAAGGAGCCTCTGATTTAGTGGGTTTGAAATTCAATTTTAGTCGTTAGATTAGATAATTTTTGATGAATATCGGATGGACGTGAATATCCATGACATAAATCAACGGCTCACCTCAAAAAACACCATTGTGCTATATATAATAGATATATATATAGAGTAGAGAATGATCTGGTTTTATCAAGGTCAGAGTCAAAACTTAAAAACGAGCGAGTGAGAGAGAGGGAGCGAATGTGGTTTTATCAAAGTGAAAGTTGAGTTAAAACGAGAAAAAGGAGAGACCGAGAGACTAGTCACTAGAGAGTAGAAAGAATCTTAATATCTCAAGCAGGCCCAGTTCGCTATTTCCCGCCTTCACTCTCATCTCCATTTTCCCTCCCACCAAAACCCTAACAAAGCTCCAACAATGGCTAAGAAACAAGTAGCATCCGATCATTCAACATCAGACCCTAAGAAACGAAGACGAGTCGGATTCTCCAATATCGGTGAGTTAACTCAGACCCATAACACTTTTCCTCTTCAATCTTCATTGTCACACCATAAACCCTAGTTTTAACTTCCTACCCCTTTACAGATGCTGGAGTCGAGGCTAACGATTGCATCGAACTTTTTTTGGGTATGTTAATTGTGTTCATTTCAGCTACAATTTATGTATTTATCTTTACATGAAGATTCAAAATTTGTTCCCGGACACTGTTTTGTAGTTTCTAGAAAGAAAGAGGTTGATGCTACAGATAGCTTCTCGTTTGAAGCTGTCGATCTTAACCGGTTTTTCGGCGAAGATGGACGCATATATGGGTACAAAGATTTAAAGGTCTCATCCTAAATTTCTATTTGAGCATAATTTTTTATTTATTTAATCTCATTATAAATTTCAGAAGAGTCTCTTGGTACTGGGTAGGATTTTTTTCACTTTTAAGGGTTTCTCAAAGCTTACCCGAAACTAAATGGTAATATCTGTAGTTCCTTTCTTCGATATAGACCTAGTGGAGAGTTATTTTTGGGCGGAGTTCGATTTGTAGACCTAAGTGTAATGTAGGGCAAGATTGCTGCAACATGAGATTGATGGGCATTTAGAACCTCGATCAGTGTAGACAGTATTTAGGATGTAGGGACTACGGTGTGACACTGTGACCATTTAAGTCATTCCAACCGGCAGTTCCACGTCAGGTCTACAAAATGTGGAAATGTTTAGGTGATGGGTTAGATGCAACCAGTTCTTTACGCTTGCAAGTTGTAAGGTCATAATGTTGTGCGTCTATTAGAGGTCACTTTGGGTTCAGGCCACATTCGGATTTCTGTTAAATTTGTCAACTTAAATTTAACATTTGATTTAGTGATATGTATCCGATTGATAAGATAGTGGATACGCAGTAACAGATAGAGGGTACAATGCATGTCATCATTTTTTAAAAATGTGCGTAACCAAAGAATTGTGTATTTGATTCAAGCACAAGAAACGATGCTAATCTACACAGTCGTGGCTGCTGCATTGAATTCTCTGTAAAATGTTTCTTTTTTTTCTGTCACGCTTGAGTGTCTTTACATTTCACCGTGTAGTTTTCTCATCTTTAAACACATCTGGTGCAGATCAACATTTGGTTGAGTAGCGTATCATTTCATGCATATGCTGATATTATGTTTCAGAGTTCATCCGATGTAAGTTTTGCTTACTCTTTTTACTTTTTCACTACGGATTAATTTAACCTGTTACTCAGGGAAGACGAAAAACTCAGATCGAGCTTTTCTTTGAGTTGGTAGTTAGTCTTTCTCCTTCACCTCCAGAGCATAGTTAGGTTCAAGTCCACGATTTTCTTAGTCCTCAAAAACAGCATGTTTTGCGAATTGACTTTTCATTTTTTTCTTCTTCTGCTGTTGACATAATATTTTAATTACCTTATTTAAGGGAGGCAAGGGTATTACAGATCTGATCGCTGCTCTTCAGGTACCCATCTATAATTTAACTTTATCCATTCTAGTGTTTTCTAGTCTTTGCATTCGTACTAAATTGTTCTCTTCAACAGTCAATATTTGGCGAATGTCTCATCAAGTCAAAAGATGATTTTCTTGAAACTTTCTCGAGAGACAGTCACTATATCAGGTATGCTTTATTGCTTTCACTGTCACAAAGTGGCTTATACATTTGCCGAGCAAACAGTTGGTTATATTTCTCTCATTCTGAAGTAAAATATAATTTTCTGAATTCATGGGTGCAATTCTGTTCAGAAATGTCATCTCAAATGGAGAAGTAATACATTTTGAAGCTGCCAAGGAACAGGAAAATGAATGTAATACTCAATTGGAATCCGTGGTGGGTTTTGTATATTATCTCTCAGTGAACTACTATATAGCAATGTCAATTGATTGAAAATGAGACAAATTTTGAACGAACAATATCAATGTCTTTTCCAGTAGTCTAGAGGTAGTAAGTTACTAATGGTTGTCCATCTATAGTTCATGGAATAGGATACTCTTCTTATGTCACTTGAAACTCTGGAAGACCATTGTATCCTTTCACCATTTGGAATTTATCAGCAATCTCCGACCATGCACCCCCTAATTATGCGTATCATTGTATTATAGACATGCCGCATGCTAATAAACTTGTTGACTGATGATTATTACCTCTTTCCACAGCGTCAGGTTGTTCGTCTTCCTGTAAATAACATTCTTGTGGGGGAGATCTATAGTCGGTTGGTGCCACTGGTGCTTCTTCTTGTTGATGGTGATTGACTCTGTCGCGTTCCTGTTCTGCTATTCTTATTTTCCGTTTTCAGCCTGTAACCCCAATTCATAACAATTAACAAGTCAAACTAGTTTTTGCTTATTTATTGTCTCAGGCAGCAGTCCTATTGATATAACTGATTCAAAATGGGAGATATATGTCATGGTTCAGAAAACAGATCAACAAGGTGATTCTAATGTCAAATTGCTTGGCTTAGCAACTGTTTATCGGTTTTACCGTTATCCAGACAGTTCTCGTTTGCGGATTAGTCAGGTAATTCTCTTTTATATGACGTCATCGGGTAAAAGTAAACATGGATTGACAGATGTTCCTGTGTAGTACTTTTGCGTGTTAGACTCTCAGATACTTGTGTTGGATAACTCCAGTCACTTTAGTAGGTATAGTGTGAAAGTATATGTACATCTTGTCTGAACTTGCACAAAATCACGTTAGACCATAAATTATCGCTCAAAGTTGATGTGATTTGTGTATGGTGGATGAAAAAAAAACGAAAGTTATATAAAGGACTATCACTATGACACACACACACATATGCAAATTTACGACTTAGTCACTATGTTTTTGACCTACACTTGTGGACGTTGTACTCCAAATTGAGTAACTTATTTTCTTGATTAGTAGTCTGATGTCAGTTTGATTTAATGGCAGATGCTAGTATTGCCACCTTTCCAGGGCCAAGGTCACGGCCGTTACCTCTTGGAAGTACTTAACTCTGTTGCAATATCCGACAACGTTTATGATATGGCGATTGAAGAGCCATCTGATTATCTCCAGCATGTTCGGACCTGCATAGACACACTTCGCCTACTTGGTTTAGACTCAGTCAGAGCAGCAATTAGTTTAGTTGCTTCGCATTTGAAACAAGAAAACTTATCAAAAAAGAGTTCCAAATTCGAATCTGACCCACCTTCAGCTATAGTTGAAGATGTAAGGAAAACTTTTAAGATCAACAAAAAGCAGTTTATTCAGTGTTGGGAGGTTCTCATTTATCTTGAACTTGATCCGCAAGACCACAAAGGCATAGAAAACTACAGAACCCTGATTTCAGATCGTACAAAAGCTGACATCTTAGGGAAAGATGCTGGAACTGCAGGAAAGCAAGTAATTGAAGTCCCTAATGATTATGATCATGAAATGACATTTGTTATGTTTCGACCAAGAGGAAGCGTAAAAACAGTTGGCATTGAGAATGAAGTTAACCAAAATCAGACAAGTCAAGAGGAACAGTTGAATCAAGTAATCGACGAACGAGTCAAAGAAATCACTGAGATAGCAGAAAAGGTAAATTTGCATCGAGGGTAATGCTTTTTTTTTAGTAGTCTTGTTTATGTAGGCAAACATGCGATTCGTCGGTGAGTGATTATATTGGAAATAGAGGAGTTCAGATGGTTTTGATCAATTTATGTGCTTGTATTTCCTTTCCAATATACATGTTTCTCTGATTACATGTACTAGTAATGAATTTCATATTATACTATACTTTCTTATTTTATGTTGAAGAAGGCTCGAATTTGCGCTTTATTATTCTGTGGAAGTATCTGCAGGATGTTGTTCTGGATTGTTATTATTCATCATCTGAAGGCATAAATTGATCAAAGTGGGCCTGTAACAAGATAACAATAACACATGGAACGCCTTACGAAATTTCTTTCAAAATCAGAAGGCTTAGGGTGGGAAACTGGTTGGGTGGGATGCGCGTTCAGGTCCCTCATCGGCTCTGCCTGCTGATCATTGGGGTAGCCTGCTGATCATTGGGGTAGCCTGTTGGGCCCGGGCAGTTCAGAAAATTTAAATGCCATTATCGGTGCCTCAAACATTTCTGTCTTTCTTTATTATTTTATAATACCTGTCTGTCGCGCATTTTGCGGATGATTCTCTCATCTCGAATTGAGTGAGGCTGGCCCCCTCGGGAAGGCTTTGGGGAACCTTTCCCCCCGATCTCTTGCGGAAAACGAGGCGGCCTTGTACAGGCAATGGTTGCCCCTGCCGGCTCAGGAACCGACTTCAGGTGGGGCGGCTCTACCGCTCACCCGCTTTCGCTGTGCGGTGGGGGGGGGGGGGGGGGCAATAAGAATTTTGATTTCTCAAGATGAGGTGGCTTTCAGTGAAAGAGGGTAACGAACAAGATAACTATTGTCATTGTAGGGGGATGAGGAAGAACAACAAATTTGGTCGAATAAATGGTTCAATTTGATCCATCCTACTTTCTAAAGGTTTCACGATAACGTACTAAGTGTACCAGTTTGGTAGGTTATTCACATGGCCGGAAGGAAATTTTCCCGATCTTATAGTTTAGTCACTGAAAGATGCTTCCGACTCATCATCACGCACATCTTTCCTATTGGAAAGCATGGCCCGAACCGCCATTTTTTCTTAATATTAATGTATGTAGTTGTAGGATATTGCGGGTTTATCAAGCTCCATCCAGGGCAGCTAGGTCTAGGTGTAGAAGGCTCTAACACGAGGAATGTAGCGGCTCGGGCGTCGGCAGGTGCTCAAATAAGCACTTTTGCTCCTGTACTGGACAATGGGTGCTCACAAACCCTCTTGGTCACGAGTACCTGCCGCGTAGGTTCCTACCTGTGTACTATCGGTTGGACAAATTTATATTTATACTTTTAATAATCCAAATTCAATAACCATGGATTCAATCTCCTATGTGAATCGAACCCGAGACCTCCAGGTTTTTAGATTTTACCCCCAACACTTTCAACCCCTCCTGCAACCAAGTATTGACCCCCGTCGCCCCACCTCCATTCTTGCTCAACCCAAGTAATAACCATGTGCGCCCGTATAACTTCCCTAAATTGAAAACCCCAACCTCATTCGGCTGGTTCCCACTCTATTTTCTTAGAATTTGGAACTGTTCAATTTGGCTGTGAATTTCAGGTACCCCATTTCCTTTCCAACCTTAAACCCTGATAATTTTAGTTCTAGGGTTTTCAAGTGTTGTATCTCTGTTGTTCAATGACACCGTTTCTTACGGTACACGATTTAAGTTCTTCAAGATTGTTATCGACTCTCTTAGCCTTGTTTTTACAAAATTAATTTTTCAATTGAAGTTCTTTTTTCTTTAAAGTGATTAATGGCTTTCATATTCACTACCGATTCGCCTCATCTTTGGTTGCCCAAGTCCTCTCTAGGGTTTTAATTATCATATTTTCAATTGATTTCAATAGAGTTTAAGATGATTAAAGTTTTGGGTTGTTGGTTTTGAAACCCTTTGAAATTGGACTTGTTAGGTTCTAAGTTCCTAATATTTTTAAGAACTTCTTTATGGGTTTCCTACACAAATTTCAAAAAGAAATTCAGAATGAGTTATGAAGGATTTTTTTCATTAGGTTATTAGTTTCCAATTGATAGTTGAAGTTTGAGTTATATGCATTATGAGTGGCGAATGTAGTTGAATCCTTTTCAGTTTGAGCTCATAATCGAAATAAGTAATTTAGTATTGTATGTAGATTCTAGTAGGCCTCGTGTCAATTTAGTGTTGGTCGAGTGGTTTATTCGTGTTTTGATTGTTTAGAGACGAAAGTATGATGTTGTATATGGAGATAAGAAAACAAGTTATTCATCTTTCTTGTAAATCGATAAGGTAGAGACACATTTATTTACAATAAACGCAAGTTTGCCTCACACCCATAATGACCATCTTCATCTTACGAAATTGCATTTTTACGGACTTGAACATAGCTTGAGAACTCAAAGTCTCAAGTTGAATGCTGATATAAAGGTTCTCTTGTTTCTTATTTCTCTTGTCATTCATAACACTGATGTAGACCTTGTAACAAATAGGCTTAGAGTTTTTGTATTCTCTAGGTTCAATGGAAGGATGTGAGAATGTGCTGGAAGCAATATTTGAAGAGGAAAATATAGAAGAATATCAAGATGTTGAGATGGTCGATTCTGAGGTATTAGAAGAAGGAGAGTGCAGGGAGCAGATTGGGCACTTGGAGTTGACAAAAAGTGGTGGTGACCAAGATGATAAAGTAGTACATCAAGAATCTCACAGCAAAAATCGTAAACGTAAGGCAAGGAAAAAAAAGAGCAAGAAGACTGGCCCGGCAACAAATATCACAGACATTAATAAGTAAGTTCTACTTTTACCTTGCTTCAGAATCTTTTTGTTCGTCCCAACCTCAAATAAATGGAATAAGCTTATGATGGATTACTATAAGATAAGACTAAGAGAATTATTTACGTACCCGTTCATTTTCTTGAAAGTCGGATTTAGCAGTTTGAAATGACCAATTTATCATATTTGTTACTGATCCAATTTTGATTAGTTTGTGGTTTGCTTTTTTGTAGGTTTGTTATAGATACTTGTCGACGCTTGAAGGAGAGGAAACCTTACTTGGTATGGAATGCTGTAGGTTGTCTTGGTGTTTCGGCTTTGAGTGATCTTGTAAAAGAGGTTAGATTTCTTGTATTCTCCTTTTATATCTCCTGATAATGAGTGATTTGTTGTCACAGTAACGTTTTGCAAGTTAAATTTTATAAGATTAGTTGAGATGGGTACCCAAAATATAAATACGGTTTTCTAAAGGTGCTGTATCACCTCTGAAAAAATGTAAATCGTTGTGCAGTTCGTAAGTTCCCTGACTTCCATTTGGCAATTTTGAATCTGTTTGCCATTATCCTTTATTACTTTGATGTTTATTTCATCTTTATTTCAACCAGTGAACAAGTTCTGTACCCTGTTATGTTTTCAGTTGTAGGTTTCAAATTTTGGTACTTTCATCTGAAAAATGAGATGTATTGCATCCTGCAAAAACAGTGGCATATGGGTTTCTGTGATTTACGAAAGTGATGCAGCTTTCTTTTCGTTAGTATTCTTAGACGTGAGTGCGAGTATTTTGTTATGGAAATCGTGAGTGCGAGTAATGACCAACCCCACCCACCCACCATGCCACCCACCATTCATTGGGTTAAGATAATAACTGGTATATCTTGTGTTGTAGTATATACTTCTCTCAATTACTTAGATTTCATATCATCCTATCGAGCGATTTAATACTTAACCCTAGGTGCAAGAAAAAAAATGTAGCATATTCTTCTCGTTAATTTTTAGTTTTCTTTTTCTCATCTGATTGTGTTTATTCCAGACACATAACTACAATATAGATAAAATCAAAAAGGCGTGCTGCGTTCTCTTGTTTCATTTTCATATTTAAGCTACGGTACACTCAAAATTGTAGGCTTTAAAGTTATGGTAGCATATTTTATCATGTTCATGGGGAGAAAGAAAGATGACGAAGTTGGATAGCTACTGTTTTGAGTCGGACTTATGGTTTCTACATTCTCTCCTGGATGCAAGTGGATATAATGTTATTTGATTATATCTTGCCTATTATATTATACAAGTACACGATTTCTTAAAATTTCATCCCGTCCCCTGAGTTCGACGAATGAGCCTGATTCACTATGGTTTCTGAAGGGAGGATCTCTTTGTTCTTTTGTAACAAAATCTAATCATACAGCCAATATTCGTCTAATTGAAACTTCAAAGTTGCAGGTTGATGCAATTCAAACTTGTGGAGGTCAGATGACAGCCGATGGCAAGCGCTTTCGTACAGGTGGTGGCATATTATGGAGCATTTTAAAGATACGCGATCCAAATGCATACAAAGAAATAATGACTAAAGGCAAAGAATTCGAGGTATAATACTCTCCATATATCTTCAGTTTGTTTTCCTTCTTTGCCTGTTTACTATCTGGAGCTTCGTGATTAAATTAATATCTCAATCGTTTATTTTCTCACACAGTTTCTGGTTGTGTTCTTGAATCACTGCAGAAGCAATTCAGACCACAAAACGTAAAACAAACACAAGACAAAAGCAAAGAGCCCGTTTCAACTCAACAGACTGTGGGATCGTCATTTGGTTCAAAGGTTGACCAAGTTGTTTCGGATGGTTCTGAGCTTACACCTCCGGTAAAGAACGGCATTGAAGGTTCCAATACTAAAGGAGAACGTTTATCTGTTATGAGTAGGATAAGAGTGCCTGTATCGTACGATGACTTGCTTGGAGAGGAAGATTGAATGCAAAACGAGTATTTTTTTTTTTATCTTTTTGAAAACCAAAAATAGATTTTATCTGATTTGAGTTTAACAGTGAAGGATAAGAATTTTAGTTACCAGGGATTTGAAGAAAGGAATTTACTGGGGAGCTTTTTTGAGGGAAAAAGAAGTGTTCTTTTGTGGGTTTTGGGTGGGTGGGTGGGGCTGGTTAGAAGTATATATATTTACTTTGTAGGATGAGAAAAAACATTTATGGGAAAAATAATTTGTGGTTTTTTAGCTTACTCCGTTCTCACGATCTCGAATTTTGGATTTACATGAATTTTCCTAAGATTTCAACTATAAATATGATGCAACTTAGTGATCATTATAAATATAAACCTCACCCCACTGTCGAGGTTACGAGAGATGCAAACGTTTTCATGGTATTATAACCTATGTTCTCTTAATCAGGTTTCATTTTTCTTATCCCTTGTCATCTTCTTCTTGTTCTTAAGGTGTTCTTATCCATCAAGCTCGATCATACTAACTTTTTCTTTTGTTGAAATGACGGTCATGAAGTCTCACGATCTCTACCACCATTTTGATTCTATTGGTTCACTGCCTCCACCATTGATGCAAACCTCGCCTTCATTCAATGGGCTAAGGTTGAATGCGAATTCTTTTTACCTATGAAGGTAATGTTCTTCGAAATCTCATTCATTCTTCTTCCTTCACGTTAAAGAATGTCGTTCATGTTCCTTCAATCACAAAGAATATACTCCATGTTAACTAAGAATTTTGATTGTCATGTGATTCTTTTATCGAAGTCTTTTTTGTTCAACATGGATGAGTAGGGGTGGGAATCGGTCCGGACCGGTCGGTACGGGACTCTAACTTTATCGAACCGGTCGACTCGGACATAAACTGTTGGTGACCACCTATTTACTCGGGCGGACTCGGACGGTCACTCTCAAGAATTCTTTGTCCATTGACCGTCCAAGACCGTTTATTTTACCGGTCCAGTCGGACACCGGACGGTTTCGGTCTGGACTTTCCAATAAATTTACTTAATTCAGAACTTTATTTTTATAACCACAAACAAAATAACTTACAAATGAAGATGTTTAGCCAAGAAATCAAAAGTAAATATAAAAAAGAAAAACACAGTTGATCATCATTTGACAAGATATAATTAAGCCATGCACTAATGTTTGGTCTTCCAGAGGACTATATGACTATAGCCAACGATCATCATATATTCATATGTCTATAAATTCAACGGTCAACTTCTAAAAATGAGGACAGTTTAGTCGGTCAACCTATTCAATCACTCGTACAGGTCGGTTACCGGTCGGTCTTTCGACATAGAATTTTGACCGTTACCGTCCGCTAATTCTTTCGGGTCGGTCGGACACTGACCGTTATGACCATCGGGTGTCCATGGACATTTTTTATCTCGGTCGAACGGGTCGGATAGCGGTCTTCCGGATCTTTTTCCCACCCCTATGGATGAGTAGGGAAACTCCTTCACTACATCAATAAAGATAGACTCTCTTTCAACAAAAAAAAATAAAATAAAGCTAGACTCTCTCCATGTTTGGGTTTTGGTGAACCAAAATCGGTTTGATGCCACCAATATTTTTACCGAACAATAGACTATAAATGTCGTTTGGACCTAATCGATCATAAGAACTTCCATCAACTCAACCAAATTATTAAGGTTCATCCGGTTAAGACAAACTGGTTTTCACCAAAAACCATAGAATAACATTATCTTGTAGCCCATTAAAGAATCCTCAGCTGCTTTCAACCAAAAACTTAAGTAAAACCACCAAGATTAGACAAGTTGGATTCATCCGATGACAAATTTAGAGGCAGAAAGAGAGGCTTAAGGGAGTGTCAATTTCTCAAGTTTCAAATATTTATTGCTTAGAGAATCGAACTTAAGGGTCTGTTTGATACGTTAGAAAACGGGTTGGGAAAATCGATTTTCCACTGTTTGTTTGGTGAAAAAAGGTAGGAAAGTTGAATTCTCATGGTAAAAAAAAGTGGGAAAATTGACCAACAAATTTTACCACCTCCAACATGAGAAAGTCAATTTCTCACCGTCTTACTTTGCGCTCTCTCTCCTCCCGACTCTCTCACAGGGGTCTCTTTCGCACGTTTTCTGAACTTGATCTCTCTTTCTCATTAACTCCATCAGAAGTAGAGCTTTCTTCCTCCTCTATTCCTTTCTCTCCCTCAGTGACAAAGAAGGCAACTATGAGTTTATGACTGAAACCATTCTTCTTTTAATGATTCTCTTTCTAATTTCTCCATGAAACTTGAACCAGAAAAAACCCTAAATAATAGTCGGTTGAAACCTTCATCCCTCCATGAAAATGGATTATCATATTTGTATCATTATAAGAGTTATGAAATTGGAAAGAAGATCTTCATCATAGTTAAATCCAACTAGACATCCATTTATGTAAAGTGGTAAAATCAATTTTGTTATAACTTCACCATGGTAAAAGAAACTAGAAAAAAAAAAAATTTAAGACCCTAATAGGAAAGCAACACCAGGTCTTACTGGCCATACAAGTTGTCAATATGATTCTCAAAGTTGATGATGTTATAGCCTGTCAGAGTATTGATTAATACCTTGAGCAACTTTTGTTCTTCAATCAAAAGTCATCTAACACTTTTAACTTTGTTCTTTCGCTCGATTAGAAGATCTACTGGCCACACAAGTCAAGTCTTCAAGATGATTCTCAAGATCGATGATAGATGGAGGATTAACATGAGATAATTGCACGATTTTGTTCATCATCATCTTCAACCATGGCGTCATTTTTGAGGATTTTTCTTTGCGTCATAACAACAGGTTGAAGATGATGACGAATTTCTATAGGCACCTCCAACGAATTGGTATATAAAAGAAGAGATGGTGATTTTTTTTTATAGGCACTCCACTATTTTCTTATAACCTACCAAACACTTGAAAATTTGATTTTCTTTCCCACAACTTAGTTTTCTTTCCCATCAGAAAAAAACGGTTTTCACATCAATTATTTTCACACGTATCAAACGGAGCCTAAAAAGAAAAATAAGGTTTGTGGCCTTTGGGTTGGACATAGAGATCTGCAGAAGAAGAAGAAAAGGTGAAAGTGCTCGGTCCCTCTAAAATCGGTGGACTGGACCAACTTTTCGACTAAAATTAACTCAAGTCCACCGATCTTGAGTGAAACAAAAATATAAGAGTGCCTCTGGTAAGAGAAGACACTTTTATAGGGCATAGTAAAATTTTTCAACCAAAACAAATGAAAATGTAAACAAATTTCGTCCACAACAGAAGAAATATGGTCTCTTTTTTTTAAGGAATGCTTGAAAAATAAAGGCAATTCATCCGCTTTGGTCGAAATTTGTGGTTTTTTCATTATACCCAATCGAAAATCCTTTACAGGTTGGAACAAAATAACGACCTAAACCGTAAAATTATCTTTCGAACTACGGAGTAAGACAAAATATGAAATTTTCTTTACCTGAGATATATTATCTTGATTATGTATGTTTCGTTTAAGTCGATGCCTTTATTTAAGTCGATGTCTTCGTTTAAAGTCGAACAACTCTTCTTTCTTGACGTTGGTTACCTCATTCATTAATGGTGGTTCCTCATTCATGAGATCTTGAAGCATCATTAATAGCTTGTATCCAAGGCAATAATGATCATAACCTTTTGTTTTTGTAGTTTTTGTTATGTAATGGTGATGTTGATAGTACTGATCGATTATAGGGTTGAGTTGTTTATTACAGAAAAGACTATAAAAATAATTAAGCATTAAATTTTTTCTCACTTTTTATTCCAGTTCTTATTTTATAGTTATTTTAGTTATGTTAATGGTGATGTTGATAGTAGTGATCTTTCTAACATTTTTTTTGGTAGTTTTAAACGCGCCTCCTGTAAGTGTTATAGCACCTTCCTTAAGGCAAATTTGAGAGGGAGTTTGTAGGGGTGGGAATCGGTCCGGACGGGCGGGAAACAAAAACTAACTTAACCGGCCCAGGTGGAACGGGCACAAGTCCTAAGTGTCCACTCGGACCCCCGGACAAAACAGACAGACATTTCAGATTTTCTCCGACAAAGTGCTCGTCCGTGACCTTTTGGTAGTCGAGCAAACTGGGTATCGGTCAGTTGGGCGCCGATCACTATTGAACAAATAAAGAAATTTTATTCAAAATTAAAACTATTTAGTAGCTAAATACAACTTTCTAAACTCCAACTTTACAATTCCAAAAAATAAATGAAATACAAAATTAAAAGATAATCATTGAGATTTCTCATCAACTACGATCGGATTTATTCTTCTTCTCATGGATTGTAATCGGTATATTGTGGATTCTAGGGTTACTGATGAGATATTGAGATTTTGGAGGAGAGATAGACTAAAGAAGTAGAGAGGCGAAGACAAGATTAAAAAAAAAATGATTGCTGAAGTTATATATTTTTACTCTTGAAATCTGACGGTTGTAGCTAACCATGCAGATGTAAAGGCTTAAAATCAATCATATAGGCGGACGGGTATTACGGTTAGGATAAACAAACGGGTATGGACTGGTCCGGTCGGACGAACTATATAAGCATGCAGACTCGGTCGGATCACCGGATAAAGACCTATGCCTACGTCCTTCCGCCTAAGCTCTTTCGGTCGGGCGAACACAGACCGATTCAAACATCGGACAGTCATAGACCCTTCAGACTCAGATGGTCGTGGTCGATTCTGGAGTAGGGATGTCAACGGGGCGGGTTTGGGACGGTTCATCCCCTTCCCAACTCCGTCCCGTTAGTAAACGGGTTTTACCATAACCGTCCCAATAATTAATCGAGGTGAGTATTCAATTACCATAACCATCCCAATTAAAAATTGCTAAACCATTACCACCCCGCCCCGCCCCGTTTAATATAAAACGAGTCGGGTCGGGTTGGGTTCAAAGTATTTTGTTTTAAAAAAGTCATTTTAGTTTGAAGTAACATAACAATTGTTAACAAAATTTTATAAGACTTTGAGTTTATCAATCATAAACACTACAACTACTTAAATAATATAAAACATAAAATAATTAAATTGATAATATAAGATTAAAGTCTTAGAAACATAACCTTAAAAAAAACATATATATAATATATAACATACTAATCGGGTTCGGGGCGGAGTTTACTATCTAATACCAAACCCGCCCCGAACCCGATTAGTTTTTTTAAAGTTCATACCAAACTCGAGCCGTGACCTATATAAATTGACCCTCTTTAATGCAATATCTTGCTACGCTCTTCCAGTAGGGCGTTTGTCCATGGACTATTTGGCCCGCCCGACCAAACAACTAATGGAGCCCCTCAATATGTGCCCCAACAAATATAATTAGGGCTTTACACAACTTAGGGTTTCTTTTCGGCTTGCATCTCATCTGCTTCTCCTATCCTTCTTCAGGTTTTCTCTCTCTCGTCTCTCTAATTTCCTTCTGGTTACATTTATGTATCATTTTGTTTCAGAACTAAAGTAGTAATAGCTTGGATTTAACTCCTAAATATAGGGTAAATATCATTTTTTTTTTTTTTTAGATCAAGACATCATAAAATGGTGGAGAAAACCAAGAGCAGAAAGGAAGAGGTGGTTACTAGAGAGTACACCATTAACCTTCACAAGCGCCTCCATGGCTGGTAACAACTGAACTTGACCTAATTTTTTTTTTCTTTATAGTATCTACTATATGTGTTTATTGCCTTAAACTTTTCAATTTTGTAATTGAAAATAAACCCTAACAGATAAAGACTTATTTACTCTAGGTTTTGTTAAATACTAGAAATTATCTAGATCTTGATTGTTTAGACTTTGGTAGTGGTTTTTTCTTTCTTTAAGTCAGATTTCATAATGTTTGTTTTCGGCTGACTCTTGATGTCTGACTTGTCTTAATGGCTGATTCGGGTTGATTCCGGGCCAATTTGACTCGGGCCATTCAGACAATGAGAATTTTTTTTCTCAAACACCACCTTAGACTTGGTACTAGGAGAGCGATGTCCTAAATTTATGAACAAAGTTATTATGCTTATCTATCACGTCTCCTTGTGTAAATGCTCGTTGGTTTTGTTAGATTAGAGTTTTTATATATATATATATATTTCTACACAAGTACTATGCAAATAATTTTATGGGTCCATGGAGTCTGTACTGAAAAAGAACTTCGATCTAGTCAGCTCTATATTGTTGTAATCTGACATTCATCTTTCCATCGAAATAGTCAATGTCGGTTGGGTTCCTAGAGTAGGAGGGGAAAACCCAGAATGTCGAAAGAGAATAAATGAATGCGAGTACGAAAGCCGAACTATGGGGGCCTTGGACTATCTGCACCACGGATCTTAATGTGATTTAGGTTTAGGGAAGAATTGTAGCAAAACCTAGTTATGTATGCTTGAAATCTGCAGACAATTTGCGCTCTTTCTCCGGTAGTCGTTGGTGTCAATATCATTGAATATACCCATGGGATCAAAAGGTCAACTTTTAATTTCCCTGTGGTTTTTATCTTGCCTTTCAAACAAAAACCGTCGACTAACATTTTGAACTGCAGCACATTTAAGAAGATGGCTCCAAAGGCCATTAAGGAGATAAGGAAGTTTACCGAGAAGGCAATGGGAACTAAGGATGTGAGAGTAGACGTGAAATTGAACAAACACATATGGAGCAGAGGTATCCGTGGTGTTCCAAGAAGGGTAAGAGTTCGAATTGCTCGCAAGAGGAATGATGATGAGGATGCCAAGGAAGAGCTGTACTCACTAGTTACAGTCACTGAAATCCCACCGGAAGGTCTAAAAGGGTTGGGGACTAAGGTTATTGAAGAAGCTGATGATTGATATACCTGTTCTGTTTTGTTCTCTTTATTTAGATTGGTTGTCTAGGTTTGTAGGCGAGCTGGTACTCGGATTAAATATTGAGTAGTAAAATGACTGAAATTTGTAGTTTTATATGTTTCTTTGCTGCTGGGATATTTATTTTGGAACATGAATCTTGTTTCTAATTTTGATTTATAATCAGAACCCTTTTGTTCTTAAATGGGTTACCTTCATTGTCTCTCTTTTAGAGTTGTTCAAAAAATTTCAGAACAGATGCAGCTGCTTTTTGTTATATACAATCAATCTAATTATAAGCTCTGGATCCCACTTTAGGTGTAGTGGTTGTGGATATTGGAGGATATGTTTGTGTTATTAGTTGGGGACATTTGAATATCTCCAAATATTTGTGTTAGGCCAGCGCTTTGGGGAAAGCTAAATAGTTTCCGGGGTGTGAAATTTTAAAGGGAATATGTAGAATTTTAGAAATTTTTCGGGGAAATAAAAAAAAACACTCCACCTCACCTCACTCTTCTCCGATTAGGTCGGCGGCCGGAAAATTTTCTGGCCGGCGACCATGGAAAAAAAAAAATTTTTTACGCCAAAATTGACCAATTTTTGGCGACCTGGCGACCTAATCGGAGAAGATAGAGGTGAGGTGAAGAGAGAGTGAGGTGAGGTGGAGAGAGAGAGAGCTGAGGTAGAGAAGTATTTTGCTTTCCTCCTAAATAAAATTGTCAAATAAAATTGACCAATTTTTGACCAAGTCTTCACACCCCGGAAACTATTTAGCTTTCCCCAAAGCGCTGGCGTAAAAACCTTGTGTTATTCGTACGTGACATTTCAAATTTCCCGGAATGTCTGTGATGTTCGTTTCGGACATCTCAAATATCTTCTAATGTCTCTATTATTTGTTTAACTGGTCCAGACTCAAAACTAAAAACATTTCAAGATGTTTTGGTTTCATCAACATTGATGGACATTTTAATGTAAATTTGGAGAACTTTAGGAAAGAAAATACCTTAAAATATGAAAGACATTTGGTGACATTTATCATATAAGTAATGATAAAAATAATTATTATAATAGTGTTATGAAAGATGTGTATGCCCATTGACCATTTGACTTGGTTGTCTTTGGTATTACTTTGGGTGCCTATAGAATTAACTATAGAGGATAAGTTTGCTTTGGGTGGAAGTAATAAGAGATTTCTGGCATAGTGAGGTGGCTGTATATTAACAATTCTTATCCTCACCTCAACACCTCACCCTCTCATTTCCTATATAAATACCTTATCCCCATTAGTTTAAGTTGTAAGAAAAACTTCTTGTATGGTTATACCTCTAGTAATAAAGAGAAAACATTTACTTTGGCAGTAACTTTGAATCCTTACAAAATCCATTTGGTTGCTTACAAAACCCAATCTTTAATCTATCCTCTCAATCTCTAGTTCTCTAGTATTATATTACAACAATTACATAACGTTATCAGCACGAGGCTCTAACTAAGTGGGAAATAATTCCAGTTATAGACGAAGGGTTGTCTTGAAGACCGTTTGAAAATCAAAGTAAGTTGTGTTATTACTTTTCAAATGTCGAATCTAACTAATATAAATTTTGCAGTTCTTGACCTAACAGGAAGAAACTATCTTAATTGGGCTCCTGATGTTGAATCTCATTTAGAGGAAAGGAATCTAAAGAAAACCATAGCAGAGGGCAATAATGAAACTTCTCAGAATCGTGCGGCTGCACTGAATTTTATCCGACACCATCTATGTGAAGATCTAAAGTCGGAATATTTAAATATGAGAGACCCTTTATTGTTATGGACCGGTTTAAAGAAACGTTTTGATCATTTAAAAAGAGTTATCCTTCCTAAGGCTTTAAATGATTGGTTGCATCTGAGACTGCAGGATTATAAAACTGTTTCTGAGTATAGTTCTGTTTTGTTTAAAATAACGACAAAATTGGCACATTGTGGTTTTCCTGTTAGTGAAGAACAAATGCTGGAGAAAACATTTTCTACTTTTCATGTATCTAACATGAACCTGCAAGAACAATACAGAAATATGAATTTTAAATATCATTCTGATTTAATTTCTTGTCTACTTGTTGCGGAACAAAATAGAGAAGTTATTATGAAAAACCAAGAGGCTCGTCCAACAGGTTATTCAGAAGTATCTGAAACCTATGTGACATCTTATGGACGAGGTGGTCGTGGCAACGATCACAACAAAAATAATAGAGGTGGTGGCTACCACTCTAGAGGGCGTGGTCGTGGCAACGATCACCAATTAGATACCAGAGATGGTGGCTACCACTCTGGAGGACGCGATCATGGGAACAGTCAAAGTTGGAATAACAGAGATGGTGGCTACCACTCTGGTGGACGCGGTCGTGGTTACGGTCGTGGTTACGGTCGTGGTCGTCGAGGACGTTATAATAACTCGAGTACTAGACATCATCCATTTAGTCGACAAGACAAAGGAAAAAGAGAATTAAATGAACCATCTGAAATGCAAACTAAATCATGTTATAGATGTGGCATGACAGGTCATTGGCAAAGGACCTGTAAAACTTCAAAACATCTGGTAGATCTTTATCAAGCGTCGTTAAAGAAATCAACGACGAATACAGAAATGAACCAGATGGAGATAGGTGGTTCCTCCTATAACACTGGATTAGATGTGTCTGATTTTCTAGTTGATGAAGTGGAAATTCATCATACTGAATCACAAACCGAGTTATTTCCTGTTGATTACGGCAGTAATCTGGAGATTCTAAAAGATTGTGTCCCAACAACCGAAAGAGATATATACGATGGTAGCTTTGATCATCTACCTCCCGCTGAATTTGACAAACTACTTGATGAAGAGTTTGACAAAATTTTCCCAGAATAGTGCTATATTTGTATATATTACTTTGTTTCTTAAATAATTAATGTAATATATTATCATGTTCATATAATACAAATATATTATAATCTTATGTCTTATTTTTGTGTACAAAAGGTATGGATTACAAAAAGACAATATCAAAGGATGATGAAGATATATGTGTAGTTGATAGCGGAACTACAAACTCTATCTTTCGAAACAATAAATATTTTGAAACCTTAAAGTTACACAAGGCTAATGCGATAACAATCGCTGGTTCATCTAGTCTCATTGAAGGCTCTGGTAGAGCAACTATAATATTACCGCATGGTACGAAAATAACCATTGATGACGCATTGTTTTCAACCAAGTCTTTGAAAAATTTATTAAGCTTTAAAGACATTCGTCGAAATGGTTACCACATTGAGACTAGAGATGAAAATAATGAAGAATATTTATATATTACTTCAAATACTTCTGGCAAGAAGCATGATTTAGAGAGACTGTCGACTCTTTCTTCTGGATTATATCTTGTAAGGATAAAAACGATTGAATCATATATTGTCGTAAACCAGAAGCTTTACGACCCTAGTGTGGTGACACTTTGGCATGATCGTTTGGGACATCCTGGATCTACCATGATGAGTAGAATAATCCAAAATTCTCAAGGACACCCATTACAGAATCAGAAGTTTCTGATAACTAAGGATTTTAATTGTAAATCCTGCTCTCTTGGTAAATTGATTGTAAAACCATCTTTCACAAAAGTTCATATAGAATCTCCTAAATTTTTAGAAAGGATTCAAGGAGATATTTGTGGTCCTATTCACCCATCATGTGGACCATTTAGATATTTTATGGTATTAATTGATGCATCTACCAAATGGTCTTACGTTAATCTTTTATCAACACGTAATAATGCTTTTGCACGATTAGTAGCTCAGATTATTAGACTACGTGCTCATTTTCCAGATTTTCCTATCAAAAAGATACGTCTTGATGGGGCAGGAGAATTTACATCAAAGGCTTTTGATGCTTACTGTCAGGCAGCTGGTATTGATCTTGAACATCCTGTAGCGTATGTTCATACCCAGAATGGTCTAGCAGAATCATTCATAAAACATCTACAACTAATTGCAAGACCAATGTTGATGAAAACTAAATTGCCTATTTCGGCATGGGGATCTGCAATATTACATGCTGCAGCTTTGATCCGTCTTCGGCCCAGAGCAAATGATTATTCTCCGTTACAACATGTTTTGGGTCATCAACCAAATATTACACATTTACGTGTGTTTGGGTGTGCGGTGCATATCCCTATTTCACCTCCAAAACGTACTAAATTTGGACCTCAGCGGCAGCTGGGTATATATGTTGGTTTTGACTCACCATCTATTATAAGATATCTCGAACCTATGACAGGTGATACTTTTACCGCACGTTTTGCAGATTGTCATTTTGATGAGACAATCTTTCCACCATTAGGGGGAGAAAATCCGTCTACATCAGATAATAAACAAAATGATTTATGTTGGCATACAGAGAGTTTGTCTTATCTAGACCCTCGAACTAGTCAGTCAGAACTAGAAGTAGAAAGGATAATACATTTGCAAGGCATTGCAAATAAACTACCAGATGCATTTAATGATGCTGCAAGGGTAACAGAATCATATATCCCTGCTGCTAATGCTCGTGCACGAATTAATATTCCTGAAGGATCGGGAGAACTTGCTATAGCAAACGAGTCATCTAAGACACGTAAGAAACGTGGACGACCAATTGGTTCTAAAGATATTATCCCTAGAAAAAGGAAGATTCAATCACAAAATAATAGATCTCTAGAAGAGACTATTATTGATACACCCACACTTTCGGAACAAATACCCCTTGAAGAGGGTGGAGCCCTTGATGAGGCAGAAATACCTAACAATGAGGAAATTTCTATAAATTATGAATGTTTCAAAGAAGTGTGGGACCGAAATGAAATAGTTGTCGATGAGGTATTTTCTTTTACAGTGGCAACCTCAATTCTAAAAGAGAATGATGATTATGAACCACACACTATTGAGGAATGTCGACAAAGATCTGATTGGTCGAAATGGAAAGACGCAATTCAAGCAGAACTAGATTCACTGAATAAGCGTAGTGTTTTTGGACCAGTGGTCCTTACACCTAAGGATGTAAATCCAGTTGGATTCAAATGGGTTTTTGTGAGAAAACGCAATGAAAATAACGAAATTAGTCGCTACAAAGCACGACTTGTAGCACAGGGTTTTCTACAAAAACCTGGGATAGATTATGAGGAAACATATTCTCCTGTTATGGATGCCATTACGTTTAGATATTTAATCAGTCTGGCAGCTCAAGAAGAACTTGATATGCATCTACTAGATGTCGTTACTGCGTATCTATATGGCAATCTAGATACTGATATTTATATGAAAGTCCCTGATCGAAGGGTTTAAGTTACCTGAAGGAAAACCGCGTGGCATGTATTCACTTAAACTTAATAGAGCTTTATATGGTTTAAAGCAATCAGGGAGAATGTGGTACAATCGTCTCAGTGAATACTTGACCAAGGAAGGATATGTAAACAATCCTATTTGTCCATGTGTGTTCATAAAGAAATCATATTCTGGATTCGCTGTCATTGCAATATACGTTGATGATATAAATCTAATTGGGACAGTTGAAGATGTCTCAAAAGCTGCAGAATATTTGAAGAAAGAATTTGAGATGAAAGATCTTGGGAAAACAAAATTCTGCATTGGCTTACAAATTGAGAGAAATACAAATGGAATTCTTGTCCATCAAAATTTATATACTGAAAAGGTTTTGAAAAGATTTCGCATGGACACTGCATACCCTCTTAGTACTCCCATGGTTGTCAGATCTCTTGATACTACAAAAGATCCTTATCGCCCTAAAGAAGATAATGAAGCACTACTTGGTCCTGAAGTACCATATTTAAGTGCAATCGGTGCTTTATTATATTTGGCTCAATGTACTAGACCTGATATTTCTTTTGCAGTAAATTTATTAGCCAGATTCAGTTCGGCACCAACAAAGCGACATTGGATGGGAATAAAACATATTCTACGATACCTTCGAGGAACTACTGACATGGGATTATTCTATTCGAAAAATTCCTCTGATGGTTCACAAGTAACAGGATATACTGACGCAGGATATCTCTCTGATCCACATAAAGGAGTTTCACAAACAGGTTATGTTTTTACTAGTGGCGATACAGCTTTTTCTTGGCGATCAAGTAAGCAAAGTATGCCCGCTACATCTTCTAACCACTCAGAGATTATTGCTCTTCATGAAGCTACCAGAGAATGTGTATGGCTAAGGTCTATTATTAGTCATATTAGACTTTCATGTGATCTTCCAGGAATTACAAAGTCACCCACCGTTATATATGAAGACAATGCGGCTTGCATTGCTCAAATCAAGGAAGGATATATTAAAGGTGACAGAACAAAACACATTTCACCAAAATTATTTTTCTCGCACCATTTACAGAAGAATGGTGAAATTGATATTCAGAAGATACAATCATGTGAGAATTATGCTGACTTGTTTACCAAGTCTTTGCCTACTACAACATTCAGAAAACTAGTAGAAGGTATCGGAATGCGAAGCTTAAATAATCAGATGGTGTAAATCTACAACGATCCACAATATGATATTCATCAGGGGGAGAATATTATCATTTGGATTCTTTTACATCACCAATACTGGATATCTACGCTCTGTACTCTTTTTCCTTCGTCCAGTTTTTGTCCCAATGGGTTTTTCTGGCAAGGTTTTAACGAGGCAGTTTTTGCGTATCCAGTGTCACTTGGTATCTCTCACTAGATTTTTCTTACAATATTTTAAACAATGGTCATCCAAGGGGGAGTGTTATGAAAGATGTGTATGCCCATTGACCATTTGACTTGGTTGTCTTTGGTATTACTTTGGGTGCCTATAGAATTAACTATAGAGGATAAGTTTGCTTTGGGTGGAAGTAATAAGAGATTTCTGGCATAGTGAGGTGGCTGTATATTAACAATTCTTATCCTCACCTCAACACCTCACCCTCTCATTTCCTATATAAATACCTTATCCCCATTAGTTTAAGTTGTAAGAAAAACTTCTTGTATGGTTATACCTCTAGTAATAAAGAGAAAACATTTACTTTGGCAGTAACTTTGAATCCTTACAAAATCCATTTGGTTGCTTACAAAACCCAATCTTTAATCTATCCTCTCAATCTCTAGTTCTCTAGTATTATATTACAACAATTACATAAAATAGTAATTATTTTAATTGTAATTATAGTTAGATTAATAATTACATATAGGGTTATTCTCTTTTTTGTTCCTTAATTTGGGACTAACTTCTTTTTTGTCCCCAACCTTCATGCCGCTTCTTCTAACTTTTTTCTGGTGTTTTCTTCAACTTTTTTCTTGGTTCTTGTTTCTTTTGGATCTAGTCTTCTAGAGTGAGAACGGTTTAATCCTAGAGTTTTGAATTTGATTTTACTTGATATCGGTTCTAATTTTAGGGAGAGAAAGCTTAATTGAAGTTTCTATGCAGTTAGCTTGATGTGTGGAAGAAGATGAAGTGGATATGGATCATTCAAGTTTTCTGCTAAGGGGCATCGTATCCCAGCCGAGGAGGCCCACATATTTGTTATGGATAGACCAACTACATCTAAATGATTATCTTTCCATCAATCATAGCCCTGCGATCAATCTAAAAGGGTATCTCACTCTCTAGCTTATCAATTCTCTTCTTTATTTTGCTTTGATGTATCATAATTCTGTGATTAGGTAAAGTATGTTGTATTTCGATTGAACGGTTATGCATATATGTTTGAATGATTGATAATCAATCAATGCTCTTTTATTTGTGATTATCGTTTCAATTATATTTTCATGTGTTTTTCATGTACGTCAAATAGTTACTAAATGAAGCGAAATGACCGATATGGATTGTAATCTAGATCTACTTTCATGTGTTTTGTCATGCACTTCACATAGTTAGGTGACTAGACGACACTCTCGATGACTCGGTATTAATCGACCAAGACATTCGTTTGACTAAGTATGATTTCTGGATATACGTAGTTCTTAAGAAGGTCTACCTTAGAGGCCAAACTAGGCTTGATATCGATTCGTTTGATCGGACCGTACATAGTTGTAAGATTGTCATTACAGACTCCTAGATTCTCGAAAACTCTCTCACAAAATCTGCTACTAGACCCTATTCTCAACTCGCCCCTTATCGTATTTAGTTAGTTTAGCTTTATTTCTTTATTTATCCTAAACCAATTAAAAAATGCGTTTGTTTAGTGCTTAGTCTTGGTCTGCCTTTTGATACTTATACTTGTAGGCACATAAGAGTCACTCGAGACCTAGTTTACCGACCTATCCCTGTGGACCGACTCCGATTTTATCGAATTTACTACTTGATACCTTCGCTGTCGTTCGTGATCTTTCCGGGTCCATCATTAGGTGGTGTTTATTTTTCATGTCGTAGTCTAATTCATATGATTCCATCTGGATCAGACTTGCTTGGGTGTAAAGGGTTCAAACATTATTGCTTATTTTTTTTTCTAATAGACTCAAAATCAGCTCTAGTCAGAGCAATGCAAGCGAGTCTAAGAAAAAAAAAAAAATCTGAAATCAGTCGCGCGCCAGACAAAATAGACTCGGACATATTCTGAAATCAATTTGATTAATTCTATTCAAACTCTATATTAGATTTTTTATACCGAGTTTACATGAAAATGATATATGGATTTTTATTTTGAAGTTGTTATGTAAGTGAATATTTTACATTGACCAGAAAGGCGAAGGGGTGAGAAAAAACCGAACCAAACCAAGTCGAACCGAACCGATCGATTTTTAGGCTGAACCGAACACCTTCGACTCGGTTCGGCTGAAAAATTGAACAACCCAAACTCGGTCTCGTTTGGCCTCGACTTGAGTTTCTAGAAACCGCCCAAACCGAACCGACCGAACCCTAAAGAAAAATGAAATAATAATTTTGTAAAGTTAGAAATTGTTAAACTAAAAAGGAAAAAAATTAGAAAACCGCTAATCAAATCTTCCATATTATTATCCGTCTTCCTTCCTAGTTGTTATTGTCGGCTTCATCAACCACCTATTCAACTTGATTAAAAGGTTTTAAAGATAAGTCTTCACTCATTTCTATTTACCACAACATATTCTTAGTTTTTTTTTTTTTGATGAGAGACAACATATTCTTAGTTAGTAACTTAAAATTATAGATTTTGTCTTCGTACTTCTACTTTTTTTACTTTTGTGATGGTGAAAATACGATGAATTTTTAATTTTTATTATCGGCATATGTAATGGCAGAAAAGTACGATGGATTCTTAATTTTTATTTTCGGCATATGCAATAAAATGAATAACATTAGCTTACTATTTTCTCTAAATTGTGTTCGGTTAAACCGATCAATCGAACTCAATCGAGCCGAACCAAATCGAGTCGAACCATGTCGGCCGGCCGAATGATCGGCTCGACTTCGGCCGACGATTTAGTCAAACCACCACTTATTGGTTTGGCTTCGGCTCGAGCCAAAATCGAAAAAAACTGACCGTTGCTCACCCCTAAAAAGGACATGCAAAAACCTGAAACTAGTAAGTTTTAAGGTAGACTCCTTTCAATGGAAACTTCCTCCTTCTCAATTGCATATATAAGCCCGTGCTCGTACCCAACCCATTACTAAAAAGAATTGCCTCTCTTCACAAATCAAGAATTGTCTTTCTTGTCAAATCAACAACCTTAAGAACAGATCCTCAAGCAAGTAGTCTTCCCTCTCCTTTTTCTCCAGTAAAACCCTAATAGCCACCAGAAAGCTTCAAGAACAGATCCTCAAGATCTTTCAAATCCACATGCAACCTTAGAAAACGGGCAGGGAGATTCTCGAGGAAGCAAAACAGGAAAGTTTTGGGGAAAATCGAAGAAGAATAAAGGTCGATCATCAAAGTTATACCTCCGAAAACTGCTAATCGATTCTTGGGCTCAAATCAAGGTACCCCCTACAACCACTACCTTTATCTGCCTATTAATTATATTTTATTTGTCATCATGAATTATAAATAAAGAGTGAATCAAGTAAACTCTTCATATTCTCCCTGCATGCCCCGAATCCGGGGTAGTTCTTGGACGTTTCCTCTGCGGGAGTAGTTCTCTAGGTTATTTGTCCAAGTGTGGCTGATTTCTAGAAGATCTAGAGGTTTTCGAGACAAGTGTTATTACTCCAGTATACACGTGGTTCTCTTCATATGGACTGGATCGGCGAGGAAGGTAGAAAGGAAGGAATTGGCATTTACTTTAAAGTCTTGTTCTGTCTTCTTCCTTCTTACCTTTTCTCTCATCCCTGCAACCTTAACCTTATCCTCATCCCCTTCTTCTACCTAAACATCCTTTTCATGTCGACCATCCCCACAGATCAAAACATAGAAGATCTATCTCAGAAAATGTCCCTAAAACTAAGTCTCTCCGAAGATGGTAAACTTACTATCTGTTACCCAAAACCATCAGAAAACAAAGATCTTCAAGAGATTTCTTCGGGTTTTCTGGCTAGGTTATGTTGTCAATTTGATTACGGTATAGGCTTTATTCGGAAACACCTCTCAGGTCAATCCAGGTTCTTTAGGGAGTCGAGAATTATCCATTCCCCTACAGGGTTGAACCACTTTCTGATTAAGCCTCGCAACCTCACTGTTCTTAATGAGATTCACCAAGGTCGTCCTTGGATCATTAGAGGTTATCTTGTGGTCATGCAGGAGGTCGACTTTCCTCTTAGAGAAGTAATCCCTCATCTCATTCTTGAACCTTTGTGGTGCACCTTCTCGGGCCTCCCTTCATCTATTCAAAACAGACAGGATCTCGATATCATCTTCTCATGCATGGGGTACATTATCCAGATCCAGCCTAGGAATTTCAGTTCGGTAACTAACTCAACTATTCGTATACAATTTATGTACGATGTTAGGACTCCACTGCTTGAGACTCTTAATTCTATCTTTACTGATCGAGATAAGCCAGTAAATTTCAGCTATTATAAGTTCCCTAAGGCAATTTGTCATACATGTAGGATAGTGGAACACCCTCTTGCGCCTTGCATTAAGCCTCAGTCGCATGCTTTTGGGAATCCCATGGATAGTCAATCCCATGTCCCTAATCTTTCTGATAAATGGGCTCTTTCGGTGGTACCTTCTGTCCCGGGGACTTCTCTCCCCATTCCTCCTCATGAAATCTTTCAAGGCCGAGGTAAGAGGAAAGACCTTGACAAGCTAATGGAAGTTAAAGTTGAAGAGGAAGTTAGGAGAAAGTCTCATCTCAGCAGAGCTCTAGTTTTAGAGAAGATGTTTGAGCCTAATTTGGTGGAGAACCCAGTCGGTTGGTATGCTAACACCTCGTCTCCTTCGTCAATCCACTCCTCCTCCATCCCACCAAGTTGGTTCTCCCCCCCACTCGAGTCTGTAGACAGTCAAGAAGAGAGACGTCGGCACATATTCGCGGATTCACTAATGGCGATTCCTGGTCCTTCTACAAAGGCCAGAGAGGAGGGAGATAATGAATGAGTTTACTTGGTTAACTCCTACTTAGTTTTTATTATAGTGTTAATCATATTTTGCTTTTTGAAGAACTAGTTATTTTAGTTTGATGTCTTCATGATGGTAAGGTTTTGTTAGATTATTTACAGTGGTCGTTTAGTAGTCGGTTGCTTAATTAGTCCTTTAGACTGTTATTTTACTGTTTTATTTTGAAGTACTGTTAATTAATTTTGATTTCACCGTTATTAAGGTTGTTTCTGCTGGTTAATTTTGTATGATATTATTCTATTAGTGTCTGTTTCTTGTTTAGAGGGGAACTTAAGGTAGTTTGGTGTGTTAGCGATTCCTTTAGCTTGTTTGAGAGAGACCTTGACTCGGCCATTAGGTCATTTAGATCATTTACTGTTAGCAGGGGAGGTGTGCCGTTAGATTCGGTTTGGGGGTTGCCTCATTCAGGCGAGGGTTAGACTCTCGGCCTTTCTCCTTTTTATCCTTTGGTTTTAAGAGGCCTTACTTCTTTCGGGCTATGGGCACCCCTAACACTTGCCCTTCGATCCTGAGTTGGAATGTCAGGGGCATAGGTAACTTTATCACCAAGAAGCATCTATTTAGACTTATCAATAAGCACAACCCCGATATTATCTTTCTCGCTGAAACTAAAAATAAAGCTCACATCATTAAGAAAAACATTAAAATTCATAAGTATTATAATAGTCATTTCGTCGACCCACAAGGTAAGTCGGGAGGGCTAGTAATGTACTGGAAGCATCACTTAAACATTAATATTCTTTACTCGGATAATAATATAATTCACGCTAAGATCTTGGATCTTCATAATAACGGACATACTTTAATCACGGGCTTCTATGGTAGCCCTTACAGCAAAAATAAATTGAAACCTTGGAAAACGTTGAAAAACTTGACTGTTGATAATGACGTCCCCTGGACTGTCATCGGAGACCTTAATTCGATTCTCGACAACAAGGATAAGTTAGGGGGATCCTATGTTTCCTCTTCCCACTTGTCCAATCTTCTCTCTATCATCAATAACCTTGAACTCATGGATTTGGGTTTTAAAGGATGCCCCTACACGTGGAGCAATAAACAATATGGGGAACATCTTATTCAAGAGAGATTGGACAGAGCGCTAGTCAACATCCATTGGTTGACAAAATTTAAGAACTCTAGCGTATCTCACCTCGATATGGTTGGGTCAGATCATCTCCCTATCCTTCTTGAGGATAGTAACGAAACGATTCAGAAGCCCAAACCGTTCAAATTCCTGAGAACTTGGATGTCCCATCCGGAATGCCATGATTTCATTGCTGATAAATGGAACACCAATAACAATATTCAAAAAGAACTTAAAAACTTAAGTAAGCATCTCACTAATTGGAATAAAAATGTTTTTGGGAATATCGAGAGAAATATTAATGACATTACTAATAGGCTCCAGGTTTAATTGTAGTAATAAAGCGGAAATAGCGAGACTAAACGATCAACTTAATAATTTGTATCTGTATCAAGAGAGTCTGTGGAAAGAGAAATCTAGAAATGACTTTCTTTCAGTTGGAGACAAAAATACTAAATACTTTCACTCGCAAGCTATTCAACGAAACCGGAATAACAAGATCAGGGCTATTAAAGATATTCATGGTGACTGGCATGAAGATCCTATTAGCATTCAGGAGGTCTTCACTGACCACCTCCTTAGTATTAATACCTCCGATAATACTATTACTTCACCCAACATCCTTAATCTTTTTAACCATTCCATTACACCCCATCAAAATGAACTTCTAACAGCTCTTCCTGATGAAGAGGAAATTAATAATGCCATCAAGTACCTGAAAAAAGAGGCGGCCCCAGGTCCTGATGGCTACCCCCCTTTTTTCTTCCAGTCTAACTGGGACACTGTTAGGTCAGATATTAACCAGCTGGTTCATAATTTTTTTCTCTCGACCACTTTACCCCCCGAATCGAATCATACTCACATTTGTCTTATCCCGAAATCCTCGACCCCCCAGTCTCCAGCAGATTACAGACCTATTAGTCTCCTTAATACGACTTATAAAATCATTACGAAGATCTTAGCGGATAGATTTAAAGTCACCCTCAATGACATCATTAATCCCCTCCAAGCAGCTTACGTCCCGGGTAGGCAGATTTCAGACAACATAGTCATAGGTCAAGAGATCATTCACTCTATGAAGAAGATGAAAGGAGGGACGGGATATTTTGGTTTAAAGCTGGACATGTCGAAAGCCTTCGATAGGATAGAATGGAATTTCCTTACAGACATCATGAGAAGGCTAGGTTATGCGGAGCATTGGATTAATATGATTCGTAAATGCATCTCCACAGCCTCCATGTCAGTGCTCATTAATGGTCGCCCTGGACCTATTTTCCACCCTTCCAGGGGCATCAGGCAGGGTGATCCCCTCTCCCCTTTTCTCTTCACTCTTGCCATGGAGGGCCTTAGTAGACTGATCATAGCAGACGCCGGAGCGGATTCCTTTAGGGGTTTTCCGGCTAACAATTCTAGTCTAACCATCTCGCATCTCCTCTTTGCAGATGACTGTATTATTTTTGGCCGTAACTCAATAGATAATATTCATATCCTCAAAAATATTCTTAATATTTTTAGTGCTTCTTATGGCCAAATGATCAACTATAAGAAATCCAATATTTTCTTCTCCAAGAATTTTCACCCGAAATTTAAGCGTATTATTATGCGCTCGCTAAAGGTTAAATATGCTTCAGCGTCGGATAAATATTTAGGGGCGCAGTTGTTCATAGGAGCAAATAAGACTAGAGCATTCAATGATATTCTTATTCAGATCAAGTCCAAATTAGAGAAGTGGAATCACTCATTCCTCTCTCAAGCTGGTCGCACGATCGTTATCTCAACAATCGTAGCGGCCGTACCCCGATACCAAATGCAATGCTTTGCCATTCCTAAAGGCATATGCAAAAGCATTTCGACTATGCAGAAGTCGTTCTGGTGGGGTAAGTCCAAAGGAATTTGTACGATACCTTGGTCCTCCATATGTAAGCCGAAAGCTCTGGGAGGTTTGGGTATTCATAATCCGGAACTCGACAATAAAGCTATGCTCAGTAAGCTAGCTTGGAGGATGAAAGCGGAGCCCAATGCCTTTTGGGTAAGATTCCTTAAAGCCAAATATTTCCCTAATAATGAGAACCCAGGTCCGGTAAAGCCACATCACTCTTGGATGTGGAAGAATATCAGGAAGCAACTACTTCAGATCGAAGATTACATAGCATGGGAGGTTCACAATGGAGATAACATCAATATTTGGACTGATAGATGGATTCCCGAAATCCATACCCCTCCTACTCCTAATTTTGACCCTCCGGTGTCTAAGGTGGCACATCTGATTAGTAATAACGAGTGGAATGAAGAAGCCCTTGACAACTATTTTGATCCCAACACTGAAAACCTTATTAAATCCATTCCCATTGATGTGGCGGGGGTGGACCAAAGAATTTGGACCCCAACAAATTCAGGAAAATTTACAGTTAAATCCATGTATAAAATCCTTTGCACTAGTATGAACTCCCCCCCATCCACCTAACCCTAACTGGAAATTTATCTGGTCTCTCCCTACTATTCCCAGAATCAAAAACTTCATTTGGAAAATCTGTACAAAATCTCTCCCTGTGAGAGAGAGAATCGGGAAATATATTAATAATAGTTTGATCTGTCTTAATTGCATTGAAATTGAAACCATCGAGCATGCCCTCCTCCACTGTAACCTTGCGAGGAATATATGGTTCTACTTTAATATTATATCTGCGAATATTACGAATGTTGCAGAATGGATTTTCTCTTGGGAGAACACCGCCTCTTTCAAAGAACAGTCGTATCAAACTCTGCTTGCAACTATTCTGTGGATTATCTGGAAAATTAGATGTGACCACTGTTTTCAATATGAAGTTAATTCTCTTCCTATTATTATCAAGATGATTTTAGCCTTTCCCAAAGAGACGGCTACCACTCCTAACATCGTTAAGCAATTGCAAGGTAAATGGAACCCGCCGGAACCTAATTGGCTGAAAATTAATGTTGATGTTTCTTTTACCAATGTGAATGAAATTACAGGTATTAGTCTTATTATCCACGACTCTGATTCTAAATTTATTGAAGCTCATACGAACGTTAAGAGAAGTAGAAATAGTGAAGAAGGAGAATCTCTGGCTATCCTGGCCGGCCTAGAATGGGCGATAGAACATGATTATAATTGCATTATTATTGAAAGTGATAATATTAACATCATCCAGAATATTCAGAATCCGAAGCACGAAGTTCAATGGCAGTCCAGAATTCATTCTCGGAAAATTCGAGAGATTAAACGTCATATTCATCAGGTGAAATTCAGTTACACTAGCCGCAGATTCAACTCCCCCGCGGACAAACTCACTAAATGGGCTAGAAAGAAATTAAAATCGAAGACTTGGAGCAGAATCCCTTTCTTTATGTTTTCCTTGTATTGTAATGACACTTTAGTAGCTTAATATATTTTACCCCTTAACAACAAAAAAAACAACCTCAACAGGGGTAATGTCAGCATTATAACCAAAGGCAATGTAATTACCAACTTCCTCCACGACATCACATGACATTGCAATGTCCCCAATAGATTGGATAGGCCTAACCTTATCAACATACACCATTCATGGTCTCAGTTCATCTCCAACCTGGCCCTAACCTATAATAATTACGCATACAACTGCCGTACTTTCAACTGCTTTCATATAAGACAAGTATCAATGTAGATAAACGATGTCAGCGATAATCTGTTGCGAGTACAATTGTATCTCTCGTGATAAACCAAACCAATGTAGTGCCATGGGTTTTGGTGGCACCTTCTGGCAATTAGATGATGGGTCATGAAAATGTCCCATCTGAGTCGTTTAATTCAGGCAAGATAGTCCGTTTCGAGTCTTTATTATAATAAAATGGTTGATTTTCTTGATTAAGTGTCTTTTGCAGAGTTAGGTGTGAAAACGGATAAAAACAGATGAAAAGTATACAAAGGGTACTTTGGTCATTCGGAGTCAAAGACATTCTGGTAATTTTACAAAGGTCAGTATATGTTTGAAAAGTAGAGTCTCAGACGAACCTATAGGAACAAACGGAAATCAAATCGGAGTCTGGACGAGTGAAATATGCAAAGTCAATATGGGGTCAAATATTGTAGACCAAGTCAGCAGCTCGGGCTCACTTTGGGAAGGATTTGGGCACACGGGGTACCTAAGATGAAGTGGCGCAATCGCAAGATGTTGCAACTTAAAACAATATACGATGAAGCATTGAATCTCCCTTTCAGAGTGCTCGATACCCTGTTACTCGTCGCAACTTATTTCAGTACTCTCGCGACCAGATCTTCGTTCACTTCCGTGTTTTGGAGATCCAACACTCGCGAGTGCTGCCGAACTGGATATCCTTACAACCGAGAAGCACCAAAGAGTATTTTCAATGCCCAGAATCACCACAACACGATGCAACTTAGTTACCATGCTCCCTTCGTACTGTAGCCTCCCAGATCCGTGCATCCTCAATCTAACGGATGCTGTTTCTTCCGCAAAATAACTTTATATACCCGGAAACACCATTGCCACATCTTTCCAAAACCAAGCCGCCAGACTCTTCTTGGTGAATGAATTTTAGGGTTTTTAAAAATTCCTAGAATTTTGAAAATGACCCTCCTATTTCTCACCTTCTACCATTTTAACCCCAATAACCCTAGCCTTATAAAATGTCTTTTCACCTCATTCTTCAATTAGACTTGTAAAACCCTCTTATTCCTTCTTACTCATTTCTTTTCTCTAACCCATCTTCTTAGCCTATCTTTTCTAGCCCTAAACCCTATCTTCTTGTACCATCTTAGCCACACCTTCACCTCTTCTTCTCAATTTCTTTCTTTTCTAATTTCTAGATCTAATTTCAAATTCTATCTCGTCTTCTTCCCACATTTCTTTTCTAAAACCAATTCCTTTCAAATTTCTTTTCTAAACTTTTCTACTTTCACCTATTCTCAAAGTGCTATTATTTGGATTTGGAGCATAATTTAGATCATACTTGGAAATCACTTGGAGCAAGGATTTGGGTGATTTTTTTTCTTTGTCTCATTTATTTTCATGTATTTTGTTTTATCAATATATGTGTCTTTAAACTTAATGAGTAGCTAATCTTGTATCTGTGTTGACCAAAAACTACACCTGGGCCCTCGACGATAAAATGTCCATTGAGACGTCAAGCCCAACTCGGCTCGCTTGTCCTTGTTTGGGCCCAGCCCAGAAGTCTCTTAATGGGCCCTCGTCGACTAGACCCTAAAACTCGTGTCAAAGCCCAATCACGTGCAAAGAGTTTCCACATGCACAAAACTCCACACGCCCGAATCTCCACACGTCTGGCGCTCGACACGTCTATATCTCCACGCACCACGTGTAAGAGATTACTTAATGAAGAGATCCTCTACATGTCAAATATATCCATAATGACAAAGATCTCAGACTTGGTCAACGTAACTCCAACAACGAATATCCCCCCATTGATGAAAGCATAACATGGTAACGTCTCACATAAATATGAGACCATGTACATGCACACTGAGAGTCATTACCAGAAAACATGCACAACCGTTGTGCATGTACAACTCGTGCACACGTCACCACATCCCAGGTATCTTGCCATGCATTTACTCTGTAACGGTCAAGCCTTTACTCCCCCCAACGGATCACTCCTCAAGCCTATATAAAGAGGAACACTTTCATTTCTCCGGGCATCGAAAGCAGAGCAAAGCAACTCATACTACTTCTTCTTCTCCACTCGCTCTCTGTCCCTCGACTGTCCTTGAGACATTTTACATACAAGTTCACCTGGTTCTGGTCGTCGACACTACTAGAGGCCTCAAGGGTGTTAAAGCTTATCCTTGCTCGACGTTTTCTGTTCGACGTTTCCTGCTCGACGCTTCCTGCTCGACGCTTCCTGTTCGACGCTTCCGGCTCGACGCTTCCTGCTCGACGCTTCCAGACGTCTTCGAGGAGATCACAACCTTCTTCTTGCTCGACGATACTGGTAACATCTACTCTCATACTTCTGATCATTTCACTCCCGTAGATTCGAACTCCGGTCATTTTACGAGCCTAGCCACTCTCCGATTATACATCAACGGTTATACCCTCGGCTTTTCATTTATTATTCATTGTAATACTTTGCTGACTTGACCGTCGGAGGGCCCTTGGCAGGCACCATCCCGGTGTCCCCCAAGTCTTCACGGGTTTATTCGTGTTTGTTCACTTTCTTTTGCAGGTTTCTTCTAGACGTTGTTGGTGCCCATCAATCAAGAATTCGACGTTTGGAATTCCAGAAGACGTTCACGCTTCCGACCTTCTGACTTCCGGCCGTAGACTTCTCACCGTCTATAGTTTGGCACCCACCGTGGGGCCTCAACAACTAACAACGAAGACAATCAGCCAAATGGAAGAGAACATGACATCTGCTCCTCTTGACGTTTCTGCTCAACTTGCTGCACTTACCGCTCAAGTACGAGAGAACTCTGAACGCTTCAAAGCGTTGGAAGAAGAGAACCTGTTGGTTAGAGCAGAGAACCAGTTACTCGAGGAAAAAATTACTGAACTTTCTATGACGACTCCAGGAGGTTCCAGAATTCATACCTCGAGAAATGCCAGACCAGTTCCTACAAGTACATGAGAAGGAGCAGACCCCTCGAGTCAAGAAATTCCTGTAACGGTTGGAGGATCAACTCCAATCCCTACCGCTACTCCTATCACACCATTACGTGTCTCTCAGCACATGCATCAAACTCTTCCAACTACTACACCCTTTTACTCTTCTCTCCCATATACTTTACCTACTATGTATCCTATGACAAATGGATCAACTCAAGTTAATGTATCTTCTGATTCGCTTCCGTTTACGTTTACAGGTACTCCTCTAGAACAGGCAATGGCAAAGAAATTGGCAGAGATGGAAGCATTGATTACACGTATTCTAGGAATGCCCACTCCTTTCAAGAAAAGTCTTCCTCAGAGCTACGCTGACTTGCCCTTTGTCGACGCTATCGCGTTGGTGGAGATGCCAAAGAAGTTTTCTTTCCCGAACATGAAGATGTATGATTATACATCTGACCCAGATGACCACATTGCCTCTTACAAACAGAGGATGTTCACAACAGCTATTCCAAGAGACCTGCGTGAAGCCTGCATGTGCAAGATAATAACAAAGCGAAGTGAAAAGGAAACTAAACTGTCACCTTAGAACGATCATGAGATGCTCGGATCTAAGGAATTAGGATCCAGGAAGGAGAATCCTAAGATGACTTGTAAAATTGAGAACGTGAAGGAGTTCACGCGGGTGCTCAAATTTTACAGACTCTTGTTATCCGAAATAAACTGGGTTTATTTCGTCATCTAAACTGTGGTTTAGAATTTAGACGACAGTCCAAAAGGATGGAGTGTTCCAGGTAGGTTTATTAGATACCTGATCTAATGAAAGAAACCCTACTAAGTGAACATGGAAGCACACCATCCTACTATCCCTAGTCCAGGTCATTAGTTGGACAATAATGACTTAAGAAGACTAGCATGAGTGATTGACAAGATAGCGCTGTTTCTTGGGCTATGGGAATAGGAGTATTCAAAGGTCAACTTCATGGGTGTATAGTTGATACACTGGAAACCCGCCGAATGAGAGTACTTCAGGAGTTGAAGTTATAAGATGTCATAACTCTCATTTAAGCAAATTGGAGAGATTTCTCAAAATATGAGTACTCACTCAGTTTATGGAAGGAATGTCGAACTTTGGTACCGTCAAACGCCATCCGTAAAAAGTGGTTATAAAAGCGGCATACTGGGGGAGACAGGATAGACATGAAATTGAGTGGGAGTACAAGAATGGATTATGTTTTCCTGAGTAAAATCAGGATAAAGTATCTCCGGGCCACTTGATGAAAAACAACTGAAAAATGCATGGCCGTGCTCAAACGGATTAAGAGTTAATCGTTTGGATTGGAAGTTGTTCTCGGGATCAAGAGAGTCTGATGAATATGACATATCAGATGAGATACGAAAATAACATGGGAATCGAGCATTGCACTTGTTCTAAGTACAAGTGGGAGACTGAAGGATATAATGCCTAAAGTCTGAAGGAATGGTATCCTTCCGAAGGAGTGTCCTTCGACCAAGGATGCAATGCGTACAATTTGGCTAATAGGATCTTAATGACCTTACTCGGAAGATCATTAGTCCGGTCCAATTAGGGGTCGTAATGCTTAGCTAGAAGCCAACTACGATCGTCGAATCAAGAGTTGATTCGCGGCTAACATAGACCGGATCCTACAAGGGTTACACAACAGAGTAGTGATTTGAACGGAGAGAATTGACTAGATGGATAATGGCAAATAAGTGGATTGGATCCATTATTGGTAAGTCCTGAAAGATTCGGAGAAGTCCGAAGAGATAAACATGTTCGGGACCAAAAGGGAGGCCCGGAATGGCTTTAGGGAGGCCGGCCATGTGATGGCCGACCTAGGCAATAGGGCCGGCCATGTGATGGCCGGATAGGCCCTAAGTGGGCCGGCCAAGGAAGCCCATAAAGGGCTATGTTGGCCGGCCACCTTAAGTGACCCAATGGAGGGTATTTTGGGTGTTGCCTAATAATTAGGTTTATGGAATCCTAGTTTGAGTCTAATACCTCTTCTAGGGATTTCTATATATACCTAATTATACAACCTAAAGTAAGAGCCAAGTTTGTGTGATCTTTTCTGAGTGTCTGAAAGAGTTTCAGAATATACATCTCAGAGAGAGAGAGAAAAGGAGTTTTCTCAAGTATCTAGTCAAGAAGAAGGAGTTCTTCATCTCAACCTTCAAGAAGGTCCTAGCTGACTGAAAGGAGGGAGTTCAAGTCATTACTCGGTGTCTCAAGTAGAGGAGCTACACTTGGAGCTCTTATCTTCCGAATACTGGTCGAGATTTAGTTCGTGGGAAAGCGATTAAGAGGTAATCATCTTTCCAATCTAGTTCATTGGTATGTTCATGTATAGATCCTGGAAACTAGTGTTAAACATATGATGTTTGAGATTCCGCTACCAACACTAGACAATTAGGTGTATGAGATATCCTAGTACAATCCCCTTCAGGACCGATCGTCGACATGCAGAACCATATCCAACATCCAGAGGACCCTTGTCCCGGGAGAACAGGAAACCATTCAGCACCCCCTCTCGGCGTCCAAGTGATAAAAATCAAGCGCCTGTTCGCTCCAAAATTCCAGAATACAATCTCAACATTGAACCTGTCGAAGTAATCGCTGTAATGAAAGGAATGGGCAATGTAGTAAGATGGCCCGCCAAGACGAAAACTCCTAGTGATAAGAGAGACAATACCAAGTGGTGTGAGTTCCACACTGACTACGGGCACATGACCGCTGATTGCATAACCCTTCGACTAGAAGTAGCTGAACTCTTGAAGAGAGGTCACCTCACTGACCTATTGACAGATAAAGGGAAAAACACTATAGCCCAAAGAGATGTTCATCCAAAGGAACCAGAGGAACCAACTCCAACAAAGACATGTTTGGTTATCACAGCAGGATCAGAAGTAAGCGGAGTCAGTCATTCAGCTGCCAAAAGAAGTGCTCGTATCGCTGCCAACCCAGCTGCTCACTCACCTAAAGCCTCTTCATGTGCCTTCACTGATCAAGTCCTTTGCTTCCCTGACAATGAAGCATCAGGGCTCGTCAACCCTCATCATGACGCTCTCGTTATCTCACTCACTATCTCGAACGTCTTTGTTAAAAGAATACTTGTTAATAATGGTTCATCTACTAACGTGTTGTTTTTACATGCATTGCGAGGAATGGGTCTGGAAGAAACGAGTATATGTCGCCGACCCACCATTCTCATCGGTTTCAGTGGCGAGCAAAAGTACACGCTCGGCGAAATTTCTTTACCTGTTTTTGCAGGTGGAATCAACATGAGTACAACCTTCGTAGTACTCGACAGTCCCTCTGCCTACAACATCATACTTCGACGTCCTTGGATCCACAACATGAGGGCGGTCCCATCAACCTAGCTTCCACCAAGTTGTAAGGTTCCCTACTCCGTGGGGGGTACGTGAAGTCAAAGGCGAACAGAGCACGTCTCGAAACTGCTACAAAAACACCTTGAAGATGCCCAAAGCTCCCTTATAACAATTACAGACAGAACAGCTACTCCATAGTGACCCAGACAAGCCAACTATGGAGGAGTTGGATGAAGTACATATTCACTCAGAGCTAACAGATCATAAAATACAGATCGGTTCAAGACTGAATCCTACGCTCAGAGAAAAGCTAGTAGAATTCCTCACGCTTCACCATGACTGCTTCGCATGGTCACACGCTGACATGACAGGTATTCCTCACGCTTCACCATAAGCTTCCCTCCGGTCAAGCAAAAGAGGAGAAAGTTTGCTCCAGAAAGGAACAAAGTAATCAACGAAGAAGTTCAAAAGTTGATCGACATCGGCTCAGTTCGTGAGGTCCACTATCCCGACTGGCTTGCTAATGTAGTAGTGGTAAAAAAGAAGAATGGCAAGTGGAGAGTGTGTATCGATTTTACCGACCTCAACAAGGCGTGTCCAAAAGACTCATTTCCATTACCACATATTGACATGCTAGTCGACGCTACATCTGGACACGAACTCCTCAGTTTCATGGATGCCTTCTACGGGTACAATCAGATCTTGATGCATCCTGATGATCAAGAGAAAACTGCCTTTGTGACAGAAGAGGCATCTTTTGCTACAAAGTAATGCCCTTCGACTTAAAGAACGCAGGAGCCACTTACCAGAGGCTCGTCAACCGAATGTTCGCTGAAATGATAGGGGATACGATGGAAGTGTATATAGACGACATGTTGGTTAAGTCATTGGAAGCGGAACAACATCTCGATCACCTTCGCCAAGCCTTCGACGTCCTCAAAAGGTATAACATGAAACTAAACCCTGTTAAATGTTCATTTGGTGTTTCCTCAGGAAAATTCTTAGGTTACAACACAAAGAGGAATCGAAGCCAACCCAGAACAGATACAAGCAGTCATGAACATTCCATCTCCCACTTGCATAAAAGACGTGCAGAAGTTAGCAGGGAGAGTCGCCGCACTCAGTCGCTTCATATCGAAATCTTCTGAAAAGTGCTACCTTTTCTTCGCCACCCTATGCAAGTCAAAAAACTTTGAGTGGACGCCAGCATGCGAAGATGTACTTCAACAACTCAAAGCGTACCTGACCTCACCACCTCTACTCTCAAAACCCAAAGAAGGTGAGAAACTTTACATTTATTTGGCAGTTGCGGAGACAGCAGTAAGCGCTGTGCTGGTACGAGAAGAAGATAAAAAACAATTTCCAGTCTACTACGTGAGCAAATCACTTCTAGACGCAGAGACCCGATACAACCGGTTAGAAAAGCTTGCCCTTGCACTGGTTACTGATGCTCGTAAACTCAGACCTTATTTCCAGTGTCACTCAATAGTGGTCGTTACGACATTTCCTCTAAAGAATGTTCTCCACAAACCTGAACTTTCTGGACGTCTCACCAAGTGGGCAGTGGAGCTGAGTGAGTATGACATTTCATACCAACCAAGGACCGCCATCAAATCACAGGTATTAGCTGATTTCCTTGTTGATTTTTCACCTAACATACTAATACAGGCAGGGAAAGAGTTGTTGTGCTTAACCGACAAAAGCGAACAGAAGTGGAACCTATCAGTAGATGGTTCAAGCAACATGAACGGTGTAGGGTTGGGGATAGCTCTGACTTCTCCCGAAGGAGATCTAATACAACGAGCTATCCGTTGTGCATTCAAAGCAACAAACAATGAAGCCGAATACGAGGCACTTATAGCTGGGCTTACACTTGCAAAAGAAATGGGAATCCAGAGATTAGACGTTAAGTCAGACTCCCAACTCATTGTCAACCAGTTACAGGGAACTTATCAAGCACGTGACGCCAAAATGACTGCATACCTTGCTCACGTAAAAGAGTTACAAACGTCCTTCAAAGAAATGAACATAACACAGATACCTCGTCTAGAGAATGGACACGCTGATGCGCTCGCTAGCCTCGGTTCTTCAATTCAAACAAAGGTAACTCAAAATATTCCTCTAGTTTTGCTCGAGTGGCCAGCAGTATGGAAAAATCCTACTTCAGAGGTAGCCGCTACGGATCAAATCGATAGCTGGATGAATCCCTTGATTCGATACTTGGAAAATGATGAATTACCAGAAGACAAAGGAGAAGCGAGAAAGATTCGTGCTAAAGCTGCCTGATACACCATCCTAGATGGACAACTACTCAAGAGGTCATACTCAGGACCTTATCTCAAGTGTATCACCCCACAAGAAGCCAGGTACGTCCTCACTGAATTACATGCAGGAGAATGTGGAAATCATTCCGGAGGACGCAGTCTAACAACTAGAGTACTCACTGTCGGGTACTATTGGCCAATTATGAGGTCAGATTGCATTGACTTCGTAAAGAAGTGTGATAGTTGTCAGCGCTTCGCACCCACATCTCATCTCCCCCCAGAACGTCTCAACTCAATACTATCTCCTTGGCCATTCATGAAATGGGGGATGGACATAGTAGGAAAACTTCCTACAACACTTGGACAACGGGTGTACATGTTAGCTGTGACGGACTACTTCACCAAATGGATTGAAGCAGAAGCATTCCACCAAGTTCGAGATAGAGAGGTAACAAGTTTTATTTGGAAGAATGTCATTTGCAGGTTTGGCGTTCCAAAAGAAATTGTGACCGACAACGGTTCGCAATTCATTAGTTTCGACTTTCAAGATTTTTGCAAAGAATGGGGGATCAAACTAAACTTCTCAACTCCGAGATACCCCCAAGCTAATGGACAAGCCGAATCTTCAAACAAAACAATCATGAATACAATAAAGAAAAGACTGAAGAAGGCCAAAGGGGCCTGGGCAGATGAACTACCTAAAGTCCTATGAGCATATAGAACAACTATGCGAACTCCAACAGGAGAAACCCCTTTCTCTCTCGCTTACGGCTCAGAAGCCGTCATACCAGCAGAAGCAGGTCTTCCGTTTAATCGTTACCAATGGACGGAAGAAGAAAGCAATTGGCAACAACTCAACCACAATCTTGACATGCTCGATGAAATTCGTGATATGGCAGCCATTAGAAATACAGCTTACCAGCAGAAAGTGGCACGTCATTACAACAGAAACATACAAACTCGAACGTTTAAGGTAGGAGATTGGGTACTTCGAAAAGTGTTCCAGAACACCAAAGAAAGCGGTGTTGGAAAACTTGCACCCACTTGGGAAGACCCGTATCAGATCACTAAAGTGGTAGGACAAGGCGCGTATAAAATTCAAGCACAAGATGGACGTGACATAAACGACAGTTGGAATGCCGTGCATCTCAAACTGTATCATTTCTAAACTCTATTGTTACTTCTTTGTTTTCTCTCCTGCTTGTACATGTACTGACTTAGGCATCGGAGAGTTGGTTGGATTTCCACCGACTATAGCCCCTCAACGGAGATTGTGCAGGTAGAAACATCTTCACACCAGTACACGTTTCACGCTCACAAGAACATGTCGAGAGGAAATGGGAAGTAGTTTCCGCACTCTAAACCCAAATATTTCATCTTTCGCTTCTCTTTTAGTACTTGACTAACTTGAGCGTCGGAGGGTCAATGGCTATGCCATTGACCACTTGTTTCTTCCCCCACAGGAAATCAAGGACACCTCTTGCCGAAGGATAACACAGCCTAAGTCCAACACAAAGTTCAGTACTACACTTAGGCTGGGGGGAACACACTCATGATGTATTTTCACAGGACAAACAGATGTGGGAAAAAGCAAGCAAGAATAAAGAAACAACGAAATGCACGTAAAGACATATGAAGAAGCAATAGATGAAGAAGCAATAAAAACGCATGAAAAGATAACATAAACCAGGTGTGAATGTACAACAAACTCAACTACAAGACAATCCGTTTGTCTGTCTACATTCGCAAGCATCGACAAAGTGGCAACCCGATTGCTCATTTTCTTTACATATACTTAGCAACCCGATTGCTCAACATTCGCAAGCATCGACAAAGTGGCAACCCGATTGCTCATTTTCTTTACATATACTTAGCAACCCGATTGCTCATCTGTTTTACATGTACTCGGCAACCCGATTGCCTCTCTTCTTGTAAAAAGGCTTACAGGGGACAACCTGATTGTCTTGTACTCGTACTACTTGTCTCAATAAAGGATTTCTCGAGGTATTATTTCATTTATGTGTGGATTCCAAAGTCTAAGTTTCTTAATTCTACTCGTCTTTATACGTACACAAGTTCAATATAGTCTACAATACATAAGTCAACACGACTTATAAAAGGCAACCCGGTTGCTCATACAAAGAACACATTCACAACTTATGTACACAATATAAGCGTAAACGAAATACTTCATTCAGAATATAGCAAGTGAGAATCAACGTCTCACCAAGTTCAAGTCAAAATACTTAAAATCAAGAATGGGGCAAAAACTCACCCATTCACGAAATCCATCAACTAGTACTGAAACAAAAACAAACGAGCAAAGAAAGAAATAGAGTCCACGACTCAAAAGACATCTCTAGTCAGAGCAAGAATCTATGTAGTAATTAATATCCTTCAGGGCCTCATGACGCGCAAGCTCCCCCTCCAAGTCCCACTCCGTGTGCTCCTTCGCGACATACTCCTTCATCACCTCCCTTCGAGCTACTGCCACGGTATTGTAACTCATCTCTTTAAGCACTCCCACACACTTCTTATGCGAGATTTTCAACTTGGAGTACTTGGCCTGTAACTCCTCATAGCGCCCTTGCATGGCTCTCTCCGACTCTGCGTGGCGACTACTCTCCGCTTCGATCTGCGCGTTCAAAGAACTAATATGTTCCTGGGCGTAGTTCGCACTCATCATCGTCTACAACAAAGAATACGGATGTTAACATATACAAGTCGGGAAGCCGATGATGTAGCAGGCGTCTGCTCCAACGCTTTTTGAACTACACACTTGGTAGCCACTAAGCGCCGTCTGCTCCAACGCTTTCTGAACATCTATCTTCTTAAGATAGGCTTTATCACTCTCAGAAGTTAAGGAGCTAGAAACACGTCGAAGAGAGGATGGATCTTCGAACACCGACATCGAGGAGGAAAAATCCACGTGCATCGCTTCAGAGTCCGCCTCATGCGTATTAACTCTCGAGGAAGAGGGCCCAACACCAGAAGTAGGGGGATGAACGAGCACACGCTCGGGAGACGATTTGACCCTCGGCTTCTTCGTTGGAATTTTCTTCTTGGAGGCCACCTCCTTAGCTGATGGTACCTTCAAACTCTTTCTTGGAGCCATATTTCCACCTGTAAAAAACAAAGGAAACAACTGAAGAAAACATCTACGCGCGCGAAGGAAACAGGTAAAAGTCAAACGGTTGAAGAAAGCTGATGCGCGCAAAAAGCAGAGCACGTACCCTGTGCGCGTCTAAGAGCTACAGACGCAGTCTCTCCGAAAACCAACCTTCTCCAACTCCTCCTCAATACGGGCTCCGCCCAGAAATTACGGAACTTGGCTATCTGATCTTCACGAGAAAGTCCGTGCAAGTTCCCGTCTGCCAATTCTACATTACACAGAGCAGATGTCAGAGTAAAACATGTGGAACAAAACATGTGAAACAAAACATGTGAAACAAAACGTGTGAAAACAAAACATGTGAAAACAAAATATGTGAAAACCAAACACACGAAAACAAAGCATGTGAAAGCGAAATCGACAATATGGACAACAGTCACGAGCATCTCTTCATTTGAACGAGACATTCCCGTACTCGCGCGGGGCAAACACGCCGTCCCTCTTAACAAGGAAGAACCGACGCTGCCAATTCTTTTCAGAACGTGGCAAACCGACTATAATTTGTTGCATCCTTGGACGGACCTTGAGTTGGTACTGCCTTGATCCATGATCATTTGCTTTCATGAAATAATGGGCGGTTACATCTTGCGCGGTTAAAGGCTCGTTCAGATTCTCCCCAAGCTTCTCCAAAGCCATCAACAACCTCCACGCGTTCGACATGAGTTGAGTAGGGGCTATCCCAAACCTGACCAACACATCCCTCACCAGACAAGAAATGGGGAATTGTATGCCCGCTTCCAGAAAGTTCTCATAAAGGGCATAATATCCAGGTCGACGCGACTCGACTACAGTTTCATCTGGTCCAGGCGCTCTCATCTTTAGAGTTGCTGGAATTTGATACCTCATCCTGAGGTTTTCTACGCACTCCTCAGTCAGCACCGAGAGTTGTTGTTCCACATCGATCTCGTCATCAGAAAACGAGTCAACATGAGGCTCTCCACCTAAATGCGGAGAAAGCTCAGCGCTACTTTGTTCACGGTTGTATGAGAAAGTCCTGGCCATCCTACGTATCAAAGGGAAAACATTCTCAGGAATGCCTCACACGAGTACAAAACAGGCTAACTGAAAATCGCGTGCAAAATGGAGGCATGTACAAAATAAAGACACTTACGAATCAAGAACGCGTATAGACGAGTCACCTTAAATTGAGGTATTTTCTGTACTACTTACAGGATTGAGCAATTTTTTTCTCTCTTGTGCACAGATACACGTCAAAGATTATACACGCATCCTCCTCATGAGTACGTGTACACACCTCCACCTCACAAGTTTACGTGTACAACTACACGTACTACAAGTTTTACATGTACACCCACACGTGCTACTCATTTACGTGTACTCCTACATGCTTCACCGGTTCACTCGTGCGCCAATACGAATTACAAGTTTACTTGTACTACAACTACTACCAGTTTGCGTGCACATCTACAACTACTCCTAGTTTGCACGTCCTCCCACAACGGCTACCCGTTCCCGTGTATCCCTATAACTACTACGAGTGGGTGCATACGTCTACTACAAGTTCACATGCATACGGGAAGTTACGTACAAGCACTAATATGGAAGAACATGCTGATCGGTAAGACAAACGTAAAATAGCAAGTTCCATACCTCGAAAACAGATCGAAATTTCAATAAATGGAAAAATGACTTACTTGTTGAGAATGGGTATGAAGATCACGAAGAACGCGAAGAACAGGTGAAAACCGCTTCTAGAAATCCAGAGCTCTAAAATCTCACAACAATGAACTTCAAAGGCTTAAGGACCCCTTTTATAGGGCTCCCAACCCCTGATCAAAGGGCCACGTTGACTCACAGGTCACATCGCCACATGGCAAGATCCTATTGATCCATGACATAAACGCCACCTGGGCGTCCACATGGCACAACTCTGCCAAGTCACCAAATTTGGTCACTCCGAAAAAGAGCTTCCGGCGTCGGAGCTCGACAAGAGCGGACTCTCCACGCATTACCCGTCCACAAGACACTGGGTGTCAAACCCCCACGCCGCCGGACGGCGCAGGAAAGGCTTCGTGGAATGAATCCCCGCACTGCCCAGGCAGCGTGAAAGGGGTCTCCACGCTGCCCAGGCAGCGTGGGGACGACCCTCGAGTCGCCTCGATTCAAACGAACCTTCAACGTTGTCCGACAACGCGAGGGACATCTCGGAACCTGCCCGACGACGGGGAAGGTCTCCCAGACTTCTCCTCCCAAGCAGGGCTGCAACATTGTTATCTGGGTTTACACACCTAACACAGAAATTATCTGACCAACGAGACAGGTCTCGTTCCCTCTTCCTCATCCACTCTCCAAGGAAATAGACCATTTACTTAGAGAGTGGGGGACAAACTGTGTTGACCAAAAACTACACCTGGGCCCTCGACGATAAAATGTCCATTGAGACGTCAAACCCAACTCGGCTCGCTTGTCCTTGTTTGGGCCCAGCCTAGAAGTCTCTTAATGGGCCCTCGTCGACTAGACCCTAAAACTCGTGTCAAAGCCCAATCACGTGCAAAGAGTTTCCACATGCACAAAACTCCACACGCCCGAATCTCCACACGTCTGGCGCTCGACACGTCTATATCTCCACGCACCACGTGTAAGAGATTACTTAATGAAGAGATCCTCTACATGTCAAATATATCCATAATGACAAAGATCTCAGACTTGGTCAACGTAACTCCAGCAACGAATATCCCCCCATTGATGAAAGCATAACATACTAACGTCTCACATAAATATGAGACCATGTACATGCACACTGAGAGTCATTACCAGAGAACATGCACAACCGTTGTGCATGTACAACTCGTGCACACGTCACCACATCCCAGGTATCTTGCCATGCATTTACTCTGTAACGGTCAAGCCTTTACTCCCCCCAACGGATCACTCCTCAAGCCTATATAAAGAGGAGCACTTTCATTTCTCCGGGCATCGAAAGCAGAGCAAAGCAACTCATACTACTTCTTCTTCTCCACTCGCTCTCTGTCCCTCGACTGTCCTTGAGACATTTTACATACAAGTTCACCTGGTTCTGGTCGTCGACACTACTAGAGGCCTCAAGGGTGTTAAAGCTTATCCTTGCTCGACGTTTTCTGTTCGACGTTTCCTGCTCGACGCTTCCTGCTCGACGCTTCCTGTTCGACGCTTCCGGCTCGACGCTTCCTGCTCGACGCTTCCAGACGTCTTCGAGGAGATTACAACCTTCTTCTTGCTCGACGCTACTGGTAACATCTACTCTCATACTTCTGATCATTTCACTCCCGTAGATTCGAACTCCGGTCATTCTACGAGGCTAGCCACTCTCCGATTATACATCAACGGTTATACCCTCGGCTTTTCATTTATTATTCATTGTAATACTTTGTTGACTTGACCGTCGGAGGGCCCTTGGCAGGCACCATCCCGGTGTCCCCCAAGTCTTCACGGGTTTGTTCGTGTTTGTTCACTTTCTTTTGCAGGTTTTTTCTAGACGTTCTTGGTGCCCATCAATCAAGAATTCGACGTTTGGAATTCCAGAAGACGTTCACGCTTCCGACCTTCTGACTTCCGACCCGTAGACTTCTCACCGTCTACAATATCTAGGGTGGTAGAGCAAATCCATACTTGGGCTTTTTTCGAAATATGTTATTAATTGATTAAATATTTCTATTGAGCTTTAATGTCTATTAATTGTCTTCCTATATATATTTTATAGTCTTTTCATTGTTCATGCTTCATAATTAGATATCTCATGCTTTTGTTAAGTTGTTAGACGGAATATGCTTGTTAGATGACGAATGATAGTTAAATGAGTATAATCTTTATATGCTAGTCAATTAGAAATACATGATTATGAAATGTGTTAATCAAGAATATCTTCTGAAATCTAAATAGTTCATTATGCTTTGAGTTATAATAAAAATAGTTAGTTAATTAATTACATGCTTTAGGAAGTCAATTTATGCGGTGGAATAAAAAACCCTAGATTTCTTCCCCATCTTGATTTCTTTCTTCTTTAACCTATTATTCTTTTCTTATTAATTTTTTTCCAAACAAAACCAAAATTAATGAATGGGGTGTTGATTAAGACTTGAAGCGAATTTACTTATCCCTTGGATCGATTACTGGACTTCCGAATTTACTATAACTTGATCCCGCATACTTGCGGGAATAGACCCATTTGGGCCTATCATTAGACATACAGATAAGTTGTTGCAGATTGAAGAAAATATAATTTAAGGAAAAGTATCAGTGTAGATAAACAATGTGGTACCATGGGGGTATCTCCCCCGATAAATATCAATGTAGATAAACAATGTTGGTGACAATCTCCTGCAAGTATGATCGTGTAGGACCATGGTGTCACCTAACGTTTTCAGCGGAATCTCGGGCATCCTAAACCTAACATCAGGTTGCTCTTATCTCATGCCAAAACTAATAATGGATAGTAAAGTCACCATTACTTTAATTCGCTTATTCCTCGGACAAATTTGATTGCTTTCTCTTAAAGATCTAGAGCTCCACTTGTGCAATTCCTCTACTTGAGACACCCGAGCAATCGACTTGATCTCCAGCTCTTTAAGTTAGCTAAAACTGACTCGATACCTTCCTTGATTCTTCTTTAGCGATGAAGATTAAGAACTGCTTGTTCTTTAGATTAGATAGGTAGCTTGGGGATTCTCCTCTTTTATATCTTCTGCCTGATGTAGAGAAAGACAGAAAATTAATGAGAATTTGCTACACATAGTTTTTTTTTATAATGAGGTCTTTTTCTAAAGACTTCTAAAGTCAAAGTCCTGGACAAATCAGGTTTCAAAAAAACCATAAACTAAACACCTATTCTGAGTGGGATTCATAGGTGGGAGTTGATCTCAATTTGGATTCTTTTCTATGGTGGTCGGCTAAGAGTCCCATTCTTAACAGGACTCGGCTAGCCAATCCATGCCTTTAACCAGACCTAGTGAGGCCGGCCTGAGGTACGGTCCGACTCCGAGCTGGATCTTTTTGGATATTTTTTGTCAAATCTAATCCACATTTTTAATCCTAGAGCAGTAAGGGAGATCTTCGAAGAGTGGATTGATACTTAAAATCCGGAAATAAATGGGGGGAGGGTAGAAGCATTCTTATACTTTCCAAACTTAAACCCTTATCTAATCTAGAGTTCAGAGTAAAGAAATTTCCTGAATCTAAATAACTTGGCGGGCAAAAGTCCCTTAAAAGGTAATTTCTATACACAATCTAGAAGATCGGTAATAAGATCAATCTAAATACGAAATATACTCGAACGGGGAAATTTATCCTATTACGATTACAAAATAGTAGTTTAATCTAAAACATGTGGATCTTCAACATCTCATCTTGACCGCTTGTAACAATCGTCTAATTAAGCCTATATTAAGAAATTCGCCTGAAACTGGGTAATCGAAGGTTAAATATCTAAACTCGGACTTTCAGCTTAGTTCTTTAACTACAACAACTTGAGCATCCAAGAAGTTTCCGCTTTCTTTGCAAGTTCGGTCCTAGAATTACAAGAAGCAGTTCGACGTTTCAAGCATCGAGTCTTCATATCCTAAATGATAACCTAAACCCAAATTTAGACGTCATCACCTACATACAACACATGTTTTCCCTGAAATTTGATCCTTACCCTTTGGTTGTGGGCTTTCAACCATTAATATTACTGAATTGGAAAGAGTGCCCGAGTATCTTTACAAGTACCTCCCATCTCTCATCGGCGACATGGAGAAATAGAAACTCGAAGACACAAGGACGATTCTCAGGATAATTTTTGGGAAACCACTTTCCAACATCATCACTCTGATGGTAGAAGAAGACGAGTCACTTCACCAACCCCATACATTCATATCCACAAATTCAATAAACTTCAGAGCATTTGAAACACTTGAACCCATTATCACCATGTCTCTAGAGTGAAAAGTAACTCATATGAAAGAACAAAATCAAACAGACATTAGTTCACCAACTAAGATATCGGCACATGTCGAAGGGATCATAAACATGGTGTTGGACAAAGGCACTGAGAGAGCTTAACCCTGATGTGTCAACCCCTGGAGACGTAAGAGAACCACCAGAAGTTTGCATGGCTAAAGTTGAGCCAGTTGGGATTTATTGTAGCCTAGTGCTTTAAGCGAAATTTAAACATTTAACATTTAACATATAACACTGTATAACCAGGATCACATGCACAACACAATATGTATTAACTTTAGGTTAGGAAGTCATACTTTACTTTTGTTTCCTTCAAACAAATCTAAATATGTTTTTTTTTTTGTCTTGAAACACACAAGAAAATTGACTTTATCTCCACTAAATGTTAGCAAAAACCACTGTTAGAGACCTTTTTTTTTATTTCTTTGATGGAGATACTTTATCTTTGAAGATTAGAACTTCTTCTGATCGAATAGATGACTTTGAATTATGGCCAATTAGGTTTCCTTTCTATCTTTTACTGGAGTAGATAAGAAGATAGATCTAAAACCTTTTCGACGCAGAAAGTAATTTAATCTTGTCTTTTTATATGTGACTGGACTTACAATATTTTCACCGAAAGGAAAGAGGTTGTTGACCCGAGTTTTTTTATTAAGAAAATACTTAATCCGTGAAAGTGGAACCTTCTAAAAGCTTGGCTTTAAACAAGGTTTACCCCTTTGAGACACAAAAACACTCTTTCCCCTTAGTGGATGTATCCTGTTAGGAGGGCTCTGCTCTTGTAGCTTTGAGAGTCATCCAGATTATTTAATATTATTATATGTTCGTACGTATATTTCGGTATTCTTCGAGTGGTTAATGGACTGCCTTGAGAGGTAGCGTCATATATGTCAGAGATAGGACGCTCCTCAAGACGAGATAGTTGTATCGCCGCAAGTATATGGCTCTGCTACACGAAGATGCTCTTACGGTTGTTTGGGTATAGGGGTGGGATTTTGGGCTGGAAATCCGGAACCCACCCACAACCGTCCGAGTCCGAAAGGTCCGGGACCGTCCGAACCCGAATCAGTCCGTACCCGCCCGACCGAAAGAACTTAAGCGGACGGGTGGGCATAGGTTTTTACCCGGTGGTCCGACCGAGGCCGCCCGCTTATATAGTTCGCATTTGATCTTGACCAATGCACGTAACAGACGTTTGGTAAGCTAATTTATCAACCATTGTAACGAATTGTTGAATTCTACAACATGTCATGCCCTTAGCCATTTTAAGTTTGTTTTTGCAAAACATGCGAATTAGTAAACTTTTAGATAACATGAAAGCTTATGGTGGCAGAGACAGAAACAAACCAATAAGTACGAAATCGTGGAAGAAAATTCAAGACAACCTTGCAAGTGTACCACATGATTGCATATGTGAACGAGATAAAAAAACATTAAATTTTGTATTGAATTTACAAGATATTATTGGTACGAGTCTTATGAAAACATATACAATCAAGAAGACCTCGAATTTAGAAAATTATGTATTGAATTCCCAAAATTATTTACCTTAGTTCTAAAAATTCTTACGGTTTTGAAAATTCTTATATGGATTGATCCAGGTATCGATGCAATACTCCACAATTTTAAGATCTGCTTCAGTCTTAGATCAATTATCATTGAAAGTAAACAAATTTCTATCAAAATCCTTTATTGCCTCAGGAAATATATCGTCGATAACATTCATTAAGGCAAGTTCTCTACCAGTTATAGTTACTATAGAAAGGTCACCAGGCATATACAACTGCTTGGGACATTCCAACCACCATTTATAATAATTTGTACTCTCTTTAGACATGAATGCACATGCAACAGTAAATGCTTTCCACCTGAGATAAAAGATACCGCATGAAGAAGATGTTTGGACATATTCGTCTTGTATGTGGAATCAAGTATGAGAACTTTAGGAAAACATAATGCAAGACTAACACTTTGAGGATGTGCGAAGAATCACTCTGACACCTCGTTCGAATTTTTGTGGCATCAGTGTTTCACCAAATGTTGGTGATCATTGTTCAACTTGTAAAATTGCTGCATTGCTCTTCGTCCTTTACTGAACTCCTATCTTATTCATTTGACTGTGTTGTACACAGTCGTATTAATAAAATAGTTATATGTGTTTTGTTGTTTGAGAAGCAAAAGGATTTTTGTTGGTTGCACTCCGCTCCTAGTTAACTTTTAACCATTTCTTTCTTGTTTTGGCTTAAACGAGCAACATATGCATGCCCTTTTAGATCTTGAGGAATATCATGATTGTGGGAACCATATATTACCTTGACCAAACAACATTCCTTCACCCATGCATTTAACTCTTAATCGAAAAGGACAATTACATTTCATTGAGTCTGATCTTCTACTTACCAGATTAACATTAGAAGAGTAACCTTTCTTTTTGTGGATGACATAGGCACGACTTCCATCACAAGACAACACAACATAAGAACCTCGTCATCCTTCGCATAAATTCGTCTGTGCAGAGAATCTAACAATAACAATTTTATGATGTCTTCATGTTTCTTTGCACTGCTCTATAACTTCTGTTTTAGATTTGAAATATTGAAAATTTACCACAACTTAAATTTAGTATAAACAACAACAAATTACAAATCAAACTATAATAATGGTTTTGTTGAAAACTTAATAGACAAGGGAGAAGATAATATCCAAAGAACTATAATTGTATATTTATACTTCTCTCACTGCTTATAAAGCTCTTCAAATACAATCTACAACTAAAGAGAGGATGAAGATACAAGTTAATATAATACATAGGTATGAGTAGTATTTATAAGGAAAGAAATAAGAGGGATTAGTATAGAGGTGCCAGCTCAATCTCCATTTGGAACCGTGAAAAAGAATGCTTATGCCGAAAAGATTGAGTCCCATATTGGCACCTCAACCTTCCATTCAACTTGGTTGCCTACTAGGTATTTTGACACCTCAACCATCTATTCCATGGTTGTATGATAGGCACCATTTTCTCTTATGGGCAGCCATATTGAAATAGCTTGACACCACTACAGGAAAGGCACCACGTTACTTTATATGGGTAGCCACATATGTATAATACTCCCCCTTGGATGACCATCACTCGAAATTACTGCCTCATTAAAACCTTGTCAGAAAAACCCACTGGGATAAAAACTAGACGAAGGAAAAAGAGTATAGATCGTAGATATCCAGTATTAGTGATGCGAAAATCTTCACATAATAATATTCTCCCCTAATGAATATCTTATCCGAGATCTCGATGTAGTTTACATCATTAGATTATTCAAGCTTCGCATTCCGATGCCTTCTACTAATTTTTTGAATGTTGTAATAAGCAAAGACTTGGTAAACATATCGGCATAATTCTCACACAATTGTATCTTCTGAATATCAATTTCACCATTCTTCTGTAGATAGTGCGAGAAAAATAATTTAGGTGAAATGTGTTTTGTTCTATCACCTTTAATATAACCTTCCTTAATTTGAGCAATCCAAGCCGCATTGTCTTCGTAAATAATGGTAGGTGACTTTGTAACTCTAGGAAGATCACATGAAAGTCTAAAATGACTAACAATAGACCTTAGCCATACACATTCTCTTGTAGCTTCATGAAGAGCAATAATCTCTGAGTGGTTAGAAGAAGTGGGGGGCATACTTAATTTGCTTACTTGATCGCCATGAGATAGCTGTACCACCACTAGTGAAAACATAACCTTTTTGTGAAACTCCTTTATGTGGGTCAGAGATATATCCAGCGTCAGTGTATCCTATTATATGTGAATCATTGGATGAATTCTTTGAATAAAATAATCCCATATCAGAAGTTCCTCGAAGATATCAAAAAATTTATTTCACACCCATCCAATGTCTTTTTGTTGGTTCTGAACTGAACCTGGCTAATAGATTTACTGCAAAAGAAATGTCAGGTCTGGTACATTGAGCCAAATATAATAAAGCACCGATTGCACTTAAATATGGTACTTCAGGACCAAGAAGTGTTTCACTATCTTCTTTAGGACGATAGGGATCTTTTACAGTATCTAAAGATTTGACAACCATTGGAGTGCTAAGAGGGTATGCAGTATCAATGTTAAATCTTTTCAAAACTTTTTCAGTATATAGATTTTGATGGACAAGTATGCCACTTGTACTTCTCTCAATTTGTAAGTCAATGCAGAATTTCGTTTTTCCAAGGTCTTTCATCTTAAATTCTTTCTTCAAATATTCTGCAGCTTTTGAGACATCTTTACTGTCCCAATTAGATCTATATCATCAACGTATATTGCAATGATAGTGAACTCGATATATGATTTCTTAATGAACATACATGGACATATAGGATCATTTACATATCCTTCCTCGGTCAAGTATTCATTAAGGCGATTGTACCACATTCGCCCTGATTGTTTTAAACCATATAAAACTCTATTAAATTTTAGTGAATACATAACACGTGGTTTTCCCTCAGGTAATTTGAATCCTTCGGGGACTTTCATATTTAAAGGAAGGTGCGCTATAGCAGGCGAGATCTGGTGATATGATAAGCATTTGGAGGGATCATTGGATTCCTAGTCTTCCTCATTTTAGACTATCATGTGATCCTGCTCCGACTGAAGATGCCCCAGTGCTTATTAGTGAGCTTATAAATCAAGAGGTGGGATTCATCTCATCAAGATTTTATTTTCTTTCGTTTACCAGCTCAATCATAGAGAGATGGGTTTCAAAGTATCAGTATCTGGATTGCATATAGATACGCAGTAACAACATCTAGTAGGTGCATATCAAGTTCTTGAGATGCCAGACTAATTAAATATCTAAATGTAATTGCATCCATAACAGGAGAGTTTGTTTCTTCATAATCTATTCCAGATTTTTGTAGAAAACCTTGTGCCACAAGTCGTGCTTTATAGCGCACGATCTCATTATTTTCATTGCATTTTCTTACAAAAACCCATTTCAATCCAACTGGGTGTACATCTTTAGGTGTGAGAACCACTAGTCCAAAAACATTATGCTTATTGAGTAACTCGAGTTCTGTCTGAATTGCATCTTTCCATTTTGACCAATCGGGTCTTTGTCGACATTCCTCAATAGAGCGTGATTCATAATCATCATTCTCTTTCAGAATTGAGGTTGCCACCGCAAAAGAGAATACTTCATCGACAATTGTTTCATTTCGGTCCCACACTTCTTTTGAACATTCATAATTTATAGAGATTTCATCATTGTTAGGTACCTCATTAAGGGCTTCACCCTCTTCAAGGGGTATTTGTTCAAAAAGTGTGGGTGTATCATTAATAGTCTCTTCTAGAGAACAATTAATTTGTGATTGATTTTTCCTCTTTCTAGGGATAATATCTTTAGAACCAATTGGTCGTTCACGCTTCTGGCGTATTTTAGACGACTCATGTGCTATAGCAGTTTCTTCTGGTCCTTTAGGAATATTAATTCGTCCACGAGCATTAGCAACAGGGGTATATGATTCTGTTACCCTTGCTGCATCATTAAATGCATCTGGTAGTTTATTTGCAATGCCTTGCAAATGTATTATCCTTTCTACTTCTAGCTCAGATTGATTTGTATAAGGATCAAGATGAGATAAACTTTGTGTACTTCGACACAATTCAATTTATCTGTTATTCACTGTAGACGAATTTTCTCCCCCCTAATGGTGGAAAAATTGTCTCGTCAAAATGGTAATCTGCAAATCTTGCAGTGAAAGTATCACCTGTCGTCGGTTCTAGATACCTGATAATAGATGGTGAAGCAAAACATATATCCCCAGACGCCGTTGAGGTCCGAATTTTACCCGTTTAGGAGGTGTAATTGGCACGTGCACCGCACATCTAAAAATACTCAAATGCGCTATATTTGGTTGATGGTCCAAAACAAGTTGCAAAGGAGAATGTTGACCATTCGCAGTAGGTCGTAGGCGGATCAAAGCAGCAACATGTAATACTGTAGAACCCCATGTAGAAACCGACAACTTGGTTTTCATCAACATTGGACGTGCAATCAGTTGTATATGTTTTATGAGTGATTTTGCTAGACCGTTCTGTGTATGAACATAAGCTACAAGATGTTCAACATCAATACCAACTGATATGCAACACTCATCAAAAGCCTTTGATGTAAATTCGCCTGCTCCATCAAGGCGTATGGACTTAATCGGAAAATGAGCTCGTAATCTAATTATTTGGGCAAACAACCTTACAAATGCATTATTACGAGTAGACAAAAGATTGACATGGGACCATCTCGCAAAAGCATCTATCAATATCATAAAATATCGAAATGGTCCACATGGTGGGTAAATAGGACCACATATATCTCCTTGAATCCTTTCTAGAAATTTAAGAGATTCGATATGAACTTTTGTGTGCGACGGTCTTACAATTAGTTTCCCCAATAAGCAAGGTGTACAAGCAAATTCCTTGCTTATTAGAATCTTTTGATTCTGTAGTGAGTGTCCCTGAAAATTTTGAATTATTCTAGTCATCATGGTAGATCCCGGGTGTCCCAAACGATCATGTCAAAGTGTCGTCACACATGGATCATAAAACTTCTAGTTTATGACAACATAAGATTCAACCGTTTTATCCTTGTGCAATCCTGCAGAGAGAGTTGCCAATCTCTCGAGATCATGCTTCCGACCCGAAGCAGTTGAAGTAATGTACAAATATTCTTCATTATTTTCATCTCTAGTCTCAATGTGATAACCATTTCGACGTATGTCTTTAAAACTTAATAGGTTCTTCAAAGATCTCTTTGAATACAATGCATCGTCAATGGTTAACTTCGTACCAATCGGTAACATTATAATTGCTCTGCCAGAGCCGTCAAGAAGTACTTTTTACTTCGAAAGATGGAATTTGTGGTTCCACTGTCTGCCAGACAAATATCTTCATCATCTCTCAAAACTGTACTTCTAGAATTCATACCTTAACGAACATAAAAGTAAACATAAGATACCATTAGAAAACATGTAAATTTAATATATTATATTGTTACACAATAAACAAAAGTAAAACATTAATATAGTACAAAATTTATAACAACTGGAAATATTATAAAAACACTACTGAGGAGAGTTACGAATTCGATTAATCATTTCTTCAAACTCATCATTTAGTATTTGATCAAACTCATTACTAGTAAGATTTTCATATCCACTACCATAGATATCTTTTTCTTTGATGGGGTACCGCGATGCGGCTCTATTCAGATTAGTCCCATAATCTGTGACCTATGACTCGGTCCTGACTTCAGTGAGATGTATTTCAATATCGTCAGTTAAATAGTCAGATAAATCCAATCTGGTGTTACATGAAGAATCATTGATTTCCGTATGATTTGTTTCTACATTGACAGTACGTTTCTTCAAAGATACGTGATAAAGATCTATTAGATGTTTAGCAGTCTTGCATGTTCTTTGCCAATGCCTTGTCATACCACATTTGAAACAGAGTTGATTCTTCATTTCAGAAGTTCATTTACCACCTTCTTCCCTTTATTTTGCCGATTATACGTCTTGTATCTATTACCCGAGTTATTTACCCATCGGTCTCGGTCGTTGCCACGACCTCGCCCTCCAGAACGGTGACCACCACTTCTGGTATCTTTATTTTGATCGTCACCACGACCATGTTCCTCCAAACTTTTATTGTGGTAGTTTCCACGAGCACGGCCCTTATGGTTCTGTTCCCGTTCTTTCAGTAGAGAGGAATGTGGAATAGGTTTCAGAAAAATTAGTATATTATGTCGGACGGGTTTCTTGATTTTCCATAATCACTTTCCTATTTTGTTCCGCTACAAGAAGACATAAAATTAACTCCGAATGACATTTAAAATTCATGTTTCCGTATTGTTCTTGCAGATTCATGTTGGATATATGAAAAGTGGAAAATATTTTTTCTAGCATTTGTTCCTCAGAAACTGGATAACCGCAGTGACCCAATTTTGTAGTTGTTTTAACTAAGACAGAATTATATTCAGAAACTGTTTTGAAATCCTGCAGTCGCAGGTTTATCCAGTCATTCTGGGCCTTCGGTAGAATAACCTTTTTTAAATGACTGTATCGGTTCTCTAAATATTTCCGTAATACAAGTGGGTCTTTCTGATATAAACATTCTGATTTAAGTTCTTCACACAAATGATGGCGGATTACAATGAGGGTCGCTGACCGTCTGTAAAGAGGTTCATTATTTCCCTCGCAAATTGTCTTCTATAGTTGTTTGGCCTCTAGATGGGCTTCGATTTCAAGCTTCCAAGTAATATAGTTTTTCCCCGATAAGTCGAGGGTTTTAAAATCAACACTTGTTAGATTCGACATATTGAACTTGAAAATTTACGAATTACCTGTAAAGTTTTGATAGTCCTTTTGAGTTGACTGAAATCTTCTCTACGACTAGAGCGTCGTGCTGATAATGTGTTGAATATTGAATAGACAAAGGAGAAGATAATATCCAAAGAACTATAATTATATATTTATATTTCTCTCACTGCTTATAAAGCTCACCAAATACAATTTACAACTAAAGAGAGGATGAAGATACAAGTTAATATAATACATAGGTATGAGTGGTATTTATAAGGAAAGAAATAAAAGGGATTGGTATAGAGGTGCCAACTCAATCTCCATTGGGAACCGTGAAAAAGAATGCTTAGGCGGAAAGGATTGAGTCCCATATTGGCACCTCAACCTTCCATTCAACTTGGTTGTCTACTAGGTATTTTGACACCTCAACCATCTATTCCATGGTTGTATGATAGGCACTATTTTCTCTTATGGGCAGCCATATTAAAATAGCTTGACATCACTACAGGATGGCACCATGTTGCTTTATATGGGCAACCACATATGTATAATAGGTTTTTAATTATAGAAAGGTTCGATTCTTTCTACATTTTCACTTTCTACTGTTTTGTGTTGGGAATTCCTTACATCTTGCGAGAGATCTTCATCTATAATATCACTGTTTGATTGAGTTGGTAGTTGTTGGTTCAATTGAAAAATATCATCTTCCTCCATTAAAACGTTATAAATACCTTAAGACATAATAAATGTTAGTATCCAATAGAAGAAGAACGTGAGAATAAATAAACTAGTTGTTTATTGGTAATGGTTGTTGTATATCTTGATTGTGAAGAAGAAAAGAGAGGTGTTGTTGTTGGAATATTTGGAGTTTAACGAAGAAGAGGACGACAAAGAAGAATTACCGTTCAATTTTTTAAATTGTGTAATTATTCTTTCTAATGTATATAATAAGGGAGGATGGTATCTTTCCCCTCTTCCCAATCGCTAAAATTTGCTCTCCCATGTTTATCTCTAATGGTTAGGATTTACTCTATCAAAGTTTGTTAGTTCAGATTTGATTAAAAATCAACCAAGGGTTGAGATTATAAAAAAGAGCATCTTTCCAAAGATCTCATTTTTCTTTGAGAAGACTTAAAGACACCAATATTATTGTTGTAGGCGCCCCATTTACATATGGATCTCTTAAAACTTTAGCCTTTGAGGGGAGCCTATAGTTGCAATGTGGGGCGCGTATACATCACCTCATGTGACGCATTTGATAGAACTATCCGTGCCCGACTGGCACGGGTTATACCCTCGTCCTTCTATATCTCACGATTTAATTTCAAATCCAAACAAATAGTTTCTAATACCAATTTGGTATACAAATCAAAGTAGAAAAAACTGATTTTGTACTATAACTCTTCAACAATAACTCTCCTTACCAAATACCAAAAAGAATAAATGATATGAAGAAATCAACAAGTACACGATTTCTCAAAATGGTGTCATGCCATGCTGTGGATAGGCCATGCCCATGATGAATGTTAATTAGCCACAGACAAGGAAAAACTCCTTTTTAATGGAGTTTGGTAAAGTAGAACTTTTGGTGTCATTTTAATGGAGTTTGGTAAAGTAGTGGAGCTTCAAGTTGGGTTTGGTTGCAATCTTAAAGAAGCAAACGAACCCTAGATAAGGGCAATAGAAACTATCCAGAAACGGTGGTGATTATTTCATCTGGGCCGTTCTAAAGGCTACCCGGAAATTCAATGGATTTTTGAGTCAACAGTCCAAAATCTGGAGGGTAAACCCAAAAAAAATCAACTCTTGCCCAAAAATTAGTTGCAGGTCCAAATGTCAGTTTTTTTTTTATTCCCCTCTTGCCCTTGGACGGGACATGCTGACGTTTTCCTGGAAAAAAAAAATGACTGGTAACTAAAATAATTTACCAGTACACGAAAAATTCAAAGTTTCAAAATTTTTGAAAATTTGAAACGAAATTTCAAATTCCCGCCCAGCAAACCATCTTTTCCCGGTAAATAAAATAATTTCCCGTACATAAAAAATTCCAATTTTCAAATTTTTTAGAAATTTTCAAATTTTTTAGAAATTTTCAAACGAAATTTCAAATTCCCGGACAAAATTTAAATTTTTTTTGAAAATTTTAAATTTCCGCCCAGCAAAAGTGTCTAGTACAGAAAAAAATTTCCAGTAAATAAAATAATTTCCCGGTCACAAATTTTTTTTTCGAAGTTTTGAAAATTTCAAATTCCCGCTCAAATTTTCAAATTTTTTTACGAGATTTCAAATTCCCGCCCAGCAAAAATGTCTAGTACAGAAAAAAATTTCTAGTAAATAAAATAATTTCCCGAAAAAAATTTCATTTTCCGGGAATTTTTCGGTGCCTGTTCCGTAATTTTCTGAACAGTACAGATTCGGATGGACGGGTTGTCAGATTATTTTTCAGAAAAAAATCGTTTCCCGAGAATTTTCGATGGCAATTTTGTAATTTTCGATGGCATGAACGGTAAATACTTTATTTTCTAAGGGCCCTTTACGTAATTTTGACCCCCAAACTGACACATCGGACCTCCCTTTCATTTTTAGGCAACTTTGAGTGGGATTTTCATTTTGGCCCCCTTTTTGGACCAATGGCCCAACCCCTCAAATTCAATTGGGTCCGATCAGGGAATTGATTTCAGTCAATTTATTTGACTGGTCAAGTCTATAACTACCTTGAGTATTGTTCACCCACTTCTATTCTTCCCTCCGAAAGCTAAGGATCGGTTAAAGTTAGTTTTTCCATCGTCTGTTCCACAAACTTAGCACTATTAAAATTTGCCAACAACTTGTGGCCCAGTTGGTAAGTGCATCTACTCCGCAATGTGGAGGTTCTATGCTCGATTCAATGAAAGTGTAAATTCAAGAATATGGAACTTGGGTATAAATAAAGTAGTTTATGTGGGCTTTAGACCATTTAATTGTCGGACTTTAGACAATTTAATTCGTCGGGCTTTAAGCCAGTAGTAATTCGGCTGTTATCGTGCTTATAACATCGTATCGATGTATTAATGCCTTTGTAATTACCGTTGTAGTCAATATTAAAAAAATTAAGGTAAGTATTTAATCTTGAGTTGGCACTACGGTAATTAGTACATGTCTGACAGAGATTTAGAAAATTGTTCGATGAGCTGTTACAACAAGTTACGTATAAATTTTTTCGAAATAAAAGTTGGTTCAAGTAACTTAAATTCCCAGTGGTTCCAACCTGACACCCGTTAAGTAATGTCAGATCGTCCTCACAACTTTACCTGTCACTAGAGTCGTTTCGAAATTTCTTAAAGGCTTCAAACTGGATGATGCGAGGTCTGAGGGTTCTTTTCCTACTGTCTTCTTGTTGTCTGTGGAACTTGTACCTGCCCGGGACCCTTCATTATTTAAACGGAGTGGAACCCTTGAGAACACAAATCAAAGGTTTAAGTCATTCGAAAAACTTTAAAATAGACTAATAAAGAAAAATCTTCTTAAGAAATAAAAGTGCTTTTAGATGGAACACTTCCTTCGTTTTCTTTTTTCAACAAACTAACCACATGTCCACCACCCTTTGGTGCAACGGTTAGACACCCCTCATAAGCCCATGAGGTCGTGGGATCGAGTTTGGTGGAAGCAATTGGCATCAAAATTTATCCCATGTAATTTAGGCAATATATATAGTAAATAATATAATAAACTTGTCGGGCTTTAAGCCTCTTTCATCATAGTTAAATTAGGTGGTTATTGTGCTCATCACATCTTCATGATGTATCAAAGCCTTGTAACAACTATAATAGGTCATATTCGATTTTTCAAAAAAAAAAAAAACTAACCACAAAAGATAACCCTCAAAAAACTTGTAGAATCTTGGGATCTTGTGAAGATTATGGAGGTGAAATTCTCAATGAGAAAACTTGAAGATTTTGAAAATTAAATTTTTTTTTACGTGTCCATGGTTCGAATATTTGCCTCTTAAGAGAAAATAGATTAAATGTTAAAGTACATACAATGTAAGAACTAAAAAATAATACATGTAGTAAGAAAATGAATACTTTGTCTTTACAATTATTATTATTATTATTGTTATTATTATTATCATTATTATTATTTTAAATAACAATTTTAAAACATTTACTAACCCTGTTGTGCCACTTAGGATTTTTTGAATTTTTTGTAAGAAACTCTCTCCAATGCAATACCCAATTTGGATTTCAAAATGACTTGACATAATTTAATGTTGAGATATCTTAAGAAGAAACTCAATATTTGAGATTTCTTTTAAAGATCTCATTTGGCCACTCAATATTATAAGCAAATCTAACTATCTAGGAAATGACACCAAAGTTATTTTTAAGCTTTCAGAGTGTTGCATTCGAGATATCTTTTGAATTGAGAATCTCAATATTGACATCAGTGCCGACCCAAGTAGTTGGGAGGCCTAAAACGAGGAAAAAAATTGGTGCCATCTTTACACTAGCTATAAAAAAAAGTTAATTTTTTCCGGCAACAGATAAAGTAGGATGAAAAAGCATGAAAATCACAAACCTGAACTATATCCTATACGAGAAGATCCAATCTACACTATAACTACCCATTGTAGAATTTTATGGTGTTATATCTCTCACAAAGTATTTCTTTATGCAACCTTTTTGAGACTTCGTTAATTTCCTAACCTCTTTTTCTTTTTCTTTTCTCTTTTAGCGTGTCATGATTGATGTGCACGCTTCATTTTCGTAATATTTTCAATTGAATAATTGAAGTATAATACGATAATATGAGTCTAAAATAGAGAAATTACATTTAAATCAAACACCTACATTCTAATTCAAGAATACAATTCTATAAATTACCAATGTAGAAAAAAATGTGTTTAGTTAAAAATCGAATATAACAATTACCAATTAACTATTAAATTATGACTATGAATACCTATTATTGTATTGAAGAAAATAAGACTGAAAGAAATAAATTTTAAACCATACCTTATAAGTAGTAGAAGAGATCCAAGGATGAGAGAATTAGAAAGTGTAATTATTATTTGTTCAGACTTAATTTTAAGACTAAAATCGATAATCTTCAACAATAAGATAGAATTTTTTTTAAGGGACATAACTTCAAACATAATCAACTAAAAAAAATAGAGAACAAAAAAGAAGGATAGAAATATACAATTATAAAAATAAAGGAGAAATTTTTTAAAAGAAAGAACCTTTGTAGAGTTTAGAGAGAAAATTGATAAAGATAGAAAAAGGAATAAAAGAAAAAACATAGAAAAGAACAGAACAAAATACTATAGCAAAATCCATATTCTAGGGTTTTTAAACTTTTAGGTGGTCTGTAGAATTAGAAGGCCAGCGCTTTGGGGAAAGCTAAATAGTTTTCGGGGTGTAAAATTTTAAAGGGAATAGACAAAATTTTGAAAATTTTCCGGGCAAATATATTTTATAGGGAATATGTTTCAAAATAAAAATAAAAAACTCCCCACCTCACCTCTCTCCTCCATCTCATCTTCTATCTCTGCCACCTCATCATCTTCACCGACGAAGGTCGCCGGCCGGCGACCTTCAAACATTAAAAAAAAAAAAAAAAATATTCCCTCTCCTCTCTCTCTAAAAAAAAAAAAAATTTGTTTTAAGACCTAGATTCATGGTATGTTCGTGAAGAACAGACCAGATCTAGGTCTGTTCTTCAAGAACAGACCAGATCTAGGTCTGTTCTTCAAGAACAGACCAGATCTAGGTCTTAAAATTAAATTTTTTTTTTTTTTTTTTTAGAGAGAGAGAGAGGAGAGAGAAAGGTGAGGTGGGGATTTTTTATTTTTCCCCCTAACAATTTACAAAATAAAATTGTCAAACAAAATTGACCAATTTTTGACCAAGTCTTTACACCCCGGAAACTATTTAGCTTTTCCCAAAGCGCTGGCCAATTAGAAAGTCTAAGAATCCAGCTTTTTTTTGTGGAAATAGGGGTCTAGGTTAAACTTGGTTTTTATATTTTTTTGTGGACCCCATGTCACACTTCCAAAACTGTTGCTTACAACATATAAAACTAGGGAAGGTACAGAAGGTTCAACGGAGTTCGGTTGGACTTTAGTTTTTCTTAGTTTTTGTTGGACGTGCCTGTAACTAACTGCTATTTCGGAGCCCTTCCAAATGTGAGTTCCAAAACAACCGTTTTAGTTGTTTTGGGCCTGGACCGCTCTTGATTGACATCTAGGAAAGAAAAACTCAATTGAGCCTGACACATAAGAAAATTTGAATTTTTTTTGAATCCTGCATTGGAGATACTCTAACGAAGTCGTAACACAAAAATGAAGGGGTAAGACAAGAATGAGAAGTGTTAAATAATCTCTATTAATCTACGCTACTATTTACGCAAATCACTAGTAGCAAGTAGTGGGGGTGCGAGTTGTTCCCCGCACTAAATACCACCACACTAAGGGCTCATTTTGTTTTATTATATAGATTCAAAATGGTCAGAGATGGATATTTTTAGAGGTTTTATGTGAAAACCGATAGTGTAGTTTTACATCTCATGTTGTTCTCCGATCGGCATCTTGAGTTTGGAGTTAAACATTTCTTAGACCCGATTCCTAGTATATGTGACGTTGATGTTCGAAAAATATCAACCATAACTTGGATAGATGATTAAGGTTAAGTGGAAGCTAAAATTTAAATCGATCTCATACTAGTAAAAAGTTACAATAAAGAAACTTCCTTGATATGTAAGTATGTGTAGTCTTCTCCATGTGTTTGTGATCGTGTTGGTGACAAATTTCTAAAGTTTTTAATGTCGCAGTAATGGACACTATTCCAACTTTTCAACATACATTCACTGGTTTTTTCCTCTCCCCTTTTCTTTCATATAAGTGCAACTCCATAGTTTTCAATAAAAATTTTGTTTTATTATTGCCGTACAACTACAAAGTGACCCTAGTCATTTAACATTAGTCAAACTTCATACAAATTTCAATCAAAATTTTATTTTTGTTATTGCAGTATAAAGTGACCTGGGTTAAAATTTAGCACGGGACTTTCCATTTCTCAACTAAACCATTGTGATACTGAATTTTACAAAGATCTTAAATTTTTCGTAGTGAATATTCAACATTAACTGCCCATATGTAAACTTGTTTAAAAGAGCAGGTTGAATGATTGGTCGTGTAGTAACAAACTAACAACTCCCTAACAGGAATCTCAAATCTATGATTCCAACAGGCAATAATTTGTCCAAATTGTTCTTATTAAAAGAATGATATATAAAAAAGAAATACAGTCTGACCTAACAATGGGAAGGGTTATTTCTCAAATAGCCTCTAACTTTATCAAATATTCCCATATGACCTCTTTCTTCAGTTACCGTTAGCACACCGTTAATTAGTCATCACCTTCTCTCCTCCATCTCATCTTCTATCTCTGCCACATCATCTTCTCGCCACCTCATCGTCTTCACAGGCGAGGGTCGCCGACCAGCAAATTTTTCGGCTGGCGACCTTCAAACATTATTTTTTTTTTCTCTCCTCTTCTGTCTAAATTTTTTTTCTCCTCTCTCTCTCTAATCAGATCTAGAGAGAGGTGGTCTGTTATGATCTGTTCTTGAACAGATCTAGATCTGATTAGAGAAAGAGAGGAGAAAAAAAAACTTTTTTTTAGAGAGAGAGAGGAGAGAAAAAAAAATAATGTTTGAAGGTCGTCGATCGGAAAATTTGTCAGCTGGCGACCCTCGCCGGTGAAGACGATGAGGTAGCGAGAAGATGATGAGGCAGAGATAGAAGATGAGATGGAGGAGAGAAGGTGATGACTAGTTAACGGTGTGCTAACAGTGACTGAAAAAAAAGTCCATATGAAAATATTTGATAAAGTTAGGGGCTACGCAAGAAGCTGGTCACAAGATTAGGGGCTATTTGGAAAATAACCCAAATGGGAATCGACCTCGGCTCTCTTAAACGCTTTTTTTTCTCGGCAGCTTGGAACTAATGAGACCCGGCCACCTTGAAACCATCCCCATTCTGTATTTAGGCCCCACGTCAGCACCTAAATAAAGTCAACCAATAATTGTATCATATATTACTGACATACACTCCGACTCTGACTCCATAGTCCTCTTATGGCCGTTCATTTTCTTAATCTCTCGATATGTGTGTTGTCAGTCGAGAGATTAACGGTCGGATGTTATCTGGTTGGCATGAAAAGTGTAAAGAAGAGAGTTACTCTAGCTATATCTGAAACTCATTGCCTTTATATTAATGCCGAAGTTCCAAACTTGTATTTGAAGATTTCGTTATTTTCTGATCACCGGATAAAAGATATTTGAAGATGTTCCGATACGTTTCCGGTGTAATTTTATTCGTTCTGTTATCAAGTTTATCAGCTAATAGTCAAACATTCACCGACGATCTAATTAGGTTACCATCAGAAGTAACTTATTTTATCCATGGTAACAATAACAATGATGATTCTGTAGGAACAAAATGGGCTGTTCTAATTGCTGGTTCAAATGGGTATTGGAATTACAGACATCAGGTGATGATGATCTTTGATTACTTAACTCTTTGATTCAAATTTGATTTTTTTTTTTTGTAGTTACTTCTGTTAATTTTGGATTTTACTTGGATTTATATGCTTAGCTTGTTCTGTTAGTCTTGATCTTGTGATCTATGGGTTTTCAATTTAGTTAAGAAATTAGGGTTAATTTGGAAAGGATGTGATGGAATTTGTTTTTGGGGAAGCTTGGTTTATTACAAAAGAGGGTTGAAATTCCGGTTTTTATTTGTTTTTTGGTACTGGGGTTTTGGATTAGGGTTTTCAAACAAGGGTTTGTTTAGTTGGACATTGAGTGATAGTATATAGTGGAGCTCTTTATTAGTTCATTGAATTATTACTTTTTTGGTTTTAATTTGTTGAGTTTCAGCTTTTTCTATTGTTATGAAACTAAAGTGAACTATTATGGGGTTTATTCTAAACCTAAGTAATGGATACCATTAGCATCTTCTGATGCATTTAATTGTTGTTGGGTTTTCTCCTTATTAGCCGAATTCGACTTGGTAAGCAAGCAAATATTTTAGTTGGTAATTACGAGATAATGTATTTGATGTTTCATGGAAGTCTTAAATTCTGGTAAAATAGTTGTGACTGTTCTAATATAAGCAATGATCTCTTACTAGAATAACTTAAATGGGTATCTGGTTGTTGTTATCCGGATCTTTTAAGTTGACGATGAATCATGTGATTTACATTGATGCTAATAGTGTGAGTCTTGGAAATCTATAGGCTGATGTCTGCCATGCCTATCAAGTCTTGAAAAAAGGCGGATTAAAAGATGAAAACATAATAGTTTTCATGTATGATGATATCGCGCATAATCAGGAGAATCCTAGACCTGGTGTCATCATTAACAACCCACATGGTGAAGACGTCTATGCGGGAGTTCCAAAGGTTGGTTTTTCTTCTTCTTTCTTCCCAAAAAAAGAAGTTTCTCTTTTGTGTCTTACTATGCTTCTCTCATTATGTAATAGTCTTACATCTTTCCAAGTTTGGGGATCTTAATGTTGCAGGATTATGTAGGGAATGAAGTAACAGTGAACAACTTTTTCGCAGTTCTTCGTGGAAATAAAACTGCTCTTACAGGGGGTAGTGGGAAGGTTCTAAATAGTGGTCCTGACGACCATATATTTATCTATTACTCCGATCACGGTGGTCCTGGAGTACTAGGTTAGTAAATTCATCTTGATTCTGGCAAGAATGGCTTGTTTATTTAAGTAGCCTTTGCAATGATTTAAAAATTTCTCAAACTCATCCGGACGATTTGGATGATCTTGCAATCCATTCATCTGACATAGCTTCTCTTGTTATATTGCAAATTCTACTATTCAAACACTGACCACGTTTTTAAAACGTTTTACTTCATTTACTCTTTTTCTAAACAAGGAAAATAATTCATGTTAATGAAATATTAATGCAGAATTCGGTTATGAATCAACGGATCACCCATGTTATGAATCAACCGGTCACCCGAATTGATAAATTAGGAAAGCTAAAATCTACATAGATATAAACATAGCCTCCCAATTTCAAAATAAAATTTCTATGTGGCTCTAATTTTGTACAATGTTTCATCGTAGCCAACAATAAAGAAGTCGTAGTATATTTACTTCGATATTATCAAATTCCACCTCTTTTCTTTTGAGAACTTCATAATTTGTTGTATTTCCAGGAATGCCGACCTTTCCTTACCTTTACGCAAATGATCTAATTGATGTCTTGAAGAAAATGCATGCTTCAAAAAGCTATGAAAGCCTGGTAACATTCTAATTCTGTTTTAATGAACATTGTTTTGTGTAGAACTTCACAAAACTTCCTAGATTGAAATTTTCAATCTCGGTTCACTAATCAGAAACATAATACTTCTATATTGGATTACATAATTTGTGTGAAACTGTAGGTGTTTTATCTCGAAGCTTGTGAATCTGGTAGTATTTTTGAGGGTCTTCTTCCAAGAGGGTTAAACATCTACGCAACCACAGCATCTAATGCAGAAGAAAGCAGTTGGGGAACCTATTGTCCCGGAGAGACCCCTAGCCCTCCTCCAGAATATGATACCTGTTTGGGGGACTTGTATAGTGTTGCTTGGATGGAAGACAGGTATGTATTCGATATGCAATAAATAACCTTAGAACTTCGAAAATTTTGTAGATTCATTACGCCGAGCAAATTGTAACAGTTATAGCTGTAAATGAGTAACTAGGAAGTAATATAGTTTTGTTTTTACTTGGTTTTTCTCTTGCCTCTGATTCCTCCATTTCCATTTTCCCTATGGAGATTACATAAATGTACCGATCCCGTGTTTAAATTTTGATATTAAATGTCCCAGAGGACTCCAGCATATAACTCTTTATTCTGAAGTCCAAACAGTTTCTTAGATATACTTTTCCTGTTTATTCGATTTGCTTGTTTTCTTTACATATTTATCATGCAAAATTGCTATTTTGTGGACAGTGACAAACATAATTTGCGGACTGAAACTCTGAAGCAGCAATATCAACTGGTAAAAACTCACACTCTTCCCTTCTCTCATTTTTTTGTGAAAAATCTATTACTTCCTACTTCCTAGACATTTAGATGGTCTATAGTTCTACGTTCTACTTGCATTTATCATCTATTTCACGTTATATGCATATTGCGATTTATCAGATGTTGAGAAAAAAAAATCTGATGTACGTAGTAAATTTTACTTTGATAGACCTTCTATTAGGGATATTTCATTATGACTTTTGTTATTACATGTTTGAATTGTTTAATCAGTTTAAGTATTATGTTGTGCTGATATTTACAGGTTCGGACCAGGACGGATAATGGAAATTCTGCTTATGGATCCCACGTCATGCAATATGGAGATCTTGAACTTAGCATGGAAGATCTCTTTCTCTACATGGGTACAAATCCAGCAAACGATAACATTACCTTCATCGATCAAAATGCATTACCTTCGTTTTCGAAGGCTGTTAACCAACGCGAAGCAGATCTCATCCATTTCTGGCACAAGGTATAGCCAACTACCTCAATTTTTATCTTGTTGACTATCGTCGTAAAACCCTTTTGCCAACTCAGATTTGTTGGCTTTATTTCACAATATCTTATTATTAACTATTTAGTTCGGCTCAGCCTAGCCAAGTTACTCGGGGACCGACTCGGGCCATGAGTCAGGTCTCAGCACGAGCCCCTGAGTCAAGGGCTCAACGAACTTTTTTCTTTTTCTAATGCAACTCTGACTGCCTGAACTTCTCTATCTATCACACAGTACCGAAAAGCCCCGGAAGGCTCTTCTAGGAAACACGAAGCACAAAAGCAATTTGTAGAAGTAATGGGTCATCGGATGCACGTGGACCATAGTATGAAGCTCATTGGAAAGCTTTTATTTGGATTTGAAAAGGCTCAAAAAGTGCTGGAAGCAGTTCGGCCAGCAGGGCAGCCTCTTGTGGACAACTGGGACTGTCTTAAGACAATGGTAACAGACCCCCTCCCCGAGTTCCTCTATTCATTTTCTTAAGATATACACCATTTATGTGGAGTAATCTACAAGTTATTGTTATGGTAGTAATACTCGTTTTAGACCAACTTAGAAAAACAGCGTAGCCAAATGGTTAAGGCCACTGGGTTAAATTCCTAGTTATGACCGAGAGGTCAGGAGATGATATCTTCCAGCGGCATTCCTTCCTCCTAATTGCGTGGAATGGCCATATGGAAGCTGGCAGTAGGTGGTCTCTGTATATGTTAGTCTAGCCCCCACTATAAGGGGCCGAAGACTCTGTCTGGCCTTGAAATCATATACCAAACAGGGAAGCAAGACCTTCACCGTTGATGAAAAAAATAAACAAAATTAGAACTTGTTTCTTCTGGAAGATGACCTGCGTAAATATGAAGTGGATTGAGCCCTATCCATGGCCAAAACAAAAACTGGGTAAATTGTCGTAAAAAGAAAAGAAAATTCTTTAGTCTCCCAGTCTGACAGAAAAATTGCTGTTTTAAATTCTTACTTGCAGGTGAGGACATTCGAGAGTCGCTGTGGATCTCTGTCACAGTACGGAATGAAACATATGCGTTCTTTCGCAAACATCTGTAATGCAGGAATTCAGAACGAGCAGATGGATGAGGTTTCATCACAAGTATGTACCAGAATTCCTTCGGGTTCTTGGAGCTCAATTCAGAGGGGTTTAAGTGCTTGATCAATGCACGAAATCACGATTTCGGGAATGAAGTGCTTGATCAATGCACCAAATCACGATTTCGGGAATTACTTTAACCATCTTATCTAAGTAGTTGTGTGTATTATCATGCCATGCATGAATGATGTATTATGCTGATTTAGTTCCATTGTACATATAAGCTCAGATCACATAGGAACTAAAAGTGTGAAATAATGAACTAATCTCTCTGTGTGTAATCTAAGTAATGGTTATTTGCTTTCAATGTTGTATATTCTTCAGCTCTATTTTATGTGCTAATTTGATAGCCATCCATCTCAAGAAAACAGACACTGAAGCTAAGGCGAATACCATCGAACCCTAATTCAGTGAGGCTCGAGTGAGTCCGTGAATTGTATCTGGTCTATCATCAACTATTCTATCCTTCTAACACGGTATTTCGATTATTATGTGTATTATTTTACAAGTCCAGTCAAAGTTAAAGGAGCTCTCTGAAAACGAAACGTTCGACAACTTTACTCTGATGCTATTTGTAACGACCAAAGCTCATCTGGTCTCAATTCTGGGTCTGATAAGTTTGAAGACTGAATTATGTTTTCATGTAAACTATTGTTTTTAACCCTTGGGGTTTTCTTATTTAGGTTGTACAGTTTGAAATGTACAGTGTGAAAAACAAGTGAAATGGAACACATAAACTGGACCATTCCGAAATAGACGTATATGTCGCCTTCAAGCTGAGAAAAAATGTGTTTTATAATGTGCATTTGCCACGCGTATACAGTTACAGCGAATGTCACAGTCTGCCCGTGGGACCACCGTCCATAAATAGAGAAATTTCAGGAAACTATTTTCGTACTCACTCTTCTAGCTTTTGCCTTTCAGAATTTTTAGTAGGCCAGTGTTTCTGAACATAGGGAAATTTTTGGAGTACAGAAACTTAGATATTTTTTTTCTCCAAAGGCTCACCCTGCTTTTAATGTCGCAAGCAGAAGGTTCTCTGCTTACTTCAACCGTCGACTTTTGTCGGGATTAGTTTTTTGTTCTTCTCACCACAACCTCTCTCTCTCGGTGAAGAGGAGAGTCCCTTCGCTGAAATCCTTCGTTTTGTTTTCCACATAAAAGTTGTTGGGGTCTAGGGGATCCATATCCAGACGATGGTTGCTTCGCCTGTATTTGGAACCCCCAGATCAAGAAAAAGCAACAACTTTATCTAGAAAACCAGACAGCCTCCAGCGAAGGAGACCCCCTCCACCAATAGAGAGAAAGGAGAGAAAGAGGAGGTGGAAAGAGAATGGTTGCGATGGTGGCGGCTGGAGGTGGTGGTGGCGGTTGGAGGTGGTGGTGGGAAGAGAAGAAAAAAGAAATATGAAATGAATTAGGAGAAAAGTGGTAACCGGAGTTTGAGGGAAATATTTTATTTTTTTTCACCATAAAGTTTGCGCCCCCCGGAATTTTTTGTTCCCCGGAACGGAGGACTTTCGAAAATTTCTTCTAAACAAAAGGTAAAGCGACAAAAGAGATATTTCATGAAACTGACCTTGATGTATACATACTAATTATTCTTTTTTTTTCTCTTTCCTTTTCAGAAATAATGGATATAAGGGTGGCAATGGGTACCCATTTACTCGGAACCGAATCGAAACCCAAACTGTTTATGCCAATTCAGGATCCTTATTTTCATATTTGATAAGAATTTAATACTCGGCGATTATTACCCGATTAGAACCAATAAAATTACATTACTTATTGGGTATATCCGACGGGTACCCGATAACCTAATTTAATGCGTAATTAATCGTTTCTTTCACAAATTTTAAGGTCTTAATTATTTATTTTATGTTAATTATATATGTTCTAATCATGTCATACTGAGTTTCTCATTAACATAACATTCTTAATCGATAATCAAACTATATTTAATAATAAATTTTATAGCAACTTAAATATACAATAATCAGATTTGTTGTAAATTTTAATAACTCATTCATGTATCTTTTATTTAGTAGATTCTACCAAAAATATTAGAGTTTTTGAATGAAGCATAACCTTCCTAATTAGTGTTAAAAACGATTAAGAAGAATTAAAAAGAATCGATAAATATCCAATAACCAGTGGGTACCGCATTTTTTATAAGTTCTAGTTCGATCTTTAAATTTTAGAACCGGACCTGGAACCGCTAGAGCCAGAATTGTAATTTTTAATAGGTTCCAGTTCTGGGTAGTGAGATACCCGAACCGGAACCGACTTGACATCCCTAAATGGATAGTTATCTGTGTCCAGATTTGAGTTTATGGTAAATCTGATGGATTAATCTCAAATGATAAAATTACGACATAAAAACTTGAGAAGAAAACATACGAAAAATTTATACTAAGCATGGTTGCTCAGAAGAAAAGTTTTATTCATTGCATAATAGATCGAAACGAAATAAAAAGTGTTATTTTACTATAGGGGAACAAATAACTATTGGTTGTCTGTTTGGGGCATGACTTATATATTGAAGGGAACATGAATTAACTTTGACCATTAATGAATTAACTAAGGTTGTGTCCGATTTTATCCATTTTAATGAAAATAAAAGAATTTTAATGGAAAAAGTATTTCTACTGTTTGATTTCAAAAATATTTTCATGACTTTGATTCCATACAGAATCTATGAAATATTCTATTTTTAATTCCTTGCTCACCTATAGATATTAGCTTTATTTTTTTTAAGGTATTAGCTTTGTTAGGAAGTCAGAAATTAAAAAAAAAATTATTTTAATATTTTTGGATACTTGAAACTTAATAATTATCTCCATATATGTTCAAAATGACATTTTTACACATCAATATTATCTTTTTTATATGGACTCAAGAGTCATTACAACATTAAATGACATAGATACATCATGAATGTATTACATCATGAACTTGGATAAGCTCAATAACTACCATCTCAAAGGCATCTTGGACTCTAAAGGCCATATAGAAATCCCTAAGGCCATATCTACCCAAGTTCATTAAATCATAGATTTCGACTTTCACGTGAATCGAACTTGGTACCTCTAGTATGTAGAGTGGGTGTCCATCAACTAAGCCAAATGGTGGTGGACCATCAATATTATCAAAATGCACTTTTACCTATATATTGGCAAATGACATATTTGCTTTTATATAATATCAAAACGACATGTTTACCTTTATGTTATCATAAATGACATTTTTGCCTTTGTCAAAATGACATTCTTACCCTCTTATAATACCAAAATGACAAAGGATAAAAATGTCATTTTGGCATAATGGATAAAAATATCATGTTTACAACATAAGGGTAAAATTTTCGCAACACAAAGATAAAAATGCAATTTTCGCAACATAAGAGTAAAAATGTCAGTACATAAGACTAAAAATGTCATTTTGACAACTTAAGAACATTTTGACAAAATAAGAGTAAAAGTGTTATTCTAACTCAATCAGAGGTAAATAAAAAACTTTAATTGAATATTATATTCGTGGAAGTTAGTTGTCACCCAAGAGAATTAGTAATTCTACACCATAATAAATGACAACCAAATGAAATAACTCTTATTTCCACGGAATTAATTCTCTGGTAACAAACACAACTTAAAATAGTTAGTTAGAGTTAATATCTAACAGACAAACTAACACCGTTAGTTTAAGGTAACTAATTGATATTTTCATAATTCTAACTTTAATTGTAACTAATTTTATATTTTCTTATTGGAAATTAAACAAATTCCTCTGTTAAATTAAATGTAAAATCTACTGAATTTTCACAAGAATAAAAAGATAATATATGCATATATTTACATATATGAAAAACAACATAAAAAACTTTAAATTACGTAAAAGAGTCCAAAAAAAATGAAATTATACTTTGTGATTTAATTACTATAGTGTAATGCGACTACGAAAAAATAATGAAAATTAGAAAATATTATTACAAGATACCTTTTCTTTTTTTAAATAACATTAATTGAAGTAACATAAAGAAAAGAAAAGACTTTATGTAAAATCCTTTAGATGTCATGAAATGAGCAATTAGCCTGGTCAGCCAAAAATAGGCATTTTTTTTACGAATCGGAGTTTTAGGCTAGCGTACTAAGGAAAAAAGACAATCATTCTTCGGCCCAAAACCAACTTTTTCCGAATCATAATATCCTTCCGCTTTGTGAAATCACCTAAAATCTTGTGAATCTCTGTAATGCATTCTAATTATTCATAATGTATCATTAACTATAATACTTTAGGCATTAATATTGCGTGTAGTCTTAAAATATTATGAGAGATCGCAATGAATTATGATAAAATCTTATTTTGTTCTTCATTTCAAATACAAAATCATTTTTTAGTCATAGTAGGTTACGAAAAGTCAACATACTTTATGAAAAAATAACACAATATAGTTGTTTATACTACGTTATGAGCAAAAAATAAATTCATGTTAGTGTATCAAAACAAATTCGTCTTCTCCATTCCCTTTTGACACACTTTCAACGCTTCAATTATCGGTTAGAGGTAAAATTTATCATTGGTTCATCATGAATATCCTTTCCACCAAGAAAGAACTGAGAAGAAAATGGAGCACGCCATCATCTAAGTAAGCTTCACTAGTAGTTTCTCTCTGTAGAACGATAACTATTACATGTATCAAGACCAATTATAATTTTAGTTTGATGAATTTGTTTGTCCATTTATAGTATTATATAGACGATCTTTCGATATATAGTTTCACAAAATTTAGTTTATCTTTTGAACAATCATATTCTTTTTTGGTGTTTTCTCTCTCTAGAAATCTCATATTTTACATAACACATCATAAACCAAGAAGAGTTTTGAGGACATCTGAGCTGAGAGTTTGAGGAAAAAGAATACTTTGCTTCCATGAATTGAACCCAGTGAGTATGAGCTTGAGTTCTGATGTCCCAGTTAAGTTTACTTCTAAGGGTTGTATTATTCAGAGTTATATTTCTAAATCCCAACCCTCCAAGGGTCTTAGGTTTACGAATGAAAGTCCAATTTTTGAAGTACAGTCTTCTTGTGTTTGCTTTGGTTCCCCACCAGAATTCTCTCTGCAGATTAGTAGTGGTATTTTTGATCTTGCAAGGGAGATCAAATATAGCCACCTGGTATCTAGGGGCATCAGACTATGATGATTTAATCAATTCACCCTTGCCAGCCTGAGATAGAAGATTCATTTTCCAACTACTTAGCTTCTGTTGTAGTCTGTCCAAGATAGGAATGAATTGGGTAGCTTTGGATTTACCAATGAAGATGTTGATACCAAGATATGGTTCAGTTTTGTTAATGCTTCTCACCTTGAGTATTCTGGACACAATTTTACAGTGTTTATGATGAGCATTTGAGTTGAAGAAGATGCGATTTTTATCAAAATTTATCATTTGGCGAGAGCCCAAGCCAAATTTTTCTGAGGAGATATAACAGATGGTGGACAGAGGGGATGCCCATCTTGAGAAAAGAAGGCAATCATCAACAAAATATAAGTGGGTGATGATAGGAGCATTGCTGGATACTTTGAAACCCTGTATGATGTCATCTGACTGGGCTTTCTATAGCGTTCTGCTAAGAGCTTCCATGCAGTTGATGAATAAGTAAAGTGAAAGGGGGTCTCCTTACCTTAATCCCCTAGTGGGAGAGAATGAAGGCCCAGGAATACAATTAAGCAGGACAGAAGATGTTGAAGAGGAGATACATTGAGATATAAGATAGCAGAACGTGGGTGAGAATCCTAAGTTAGAGAGGATAATGAGGAGGAAAGGTCATTCTATTCTGTCAAAGGCTTTACTTAAGTCTAGTTTGAGGCCCATATACTTCTTTTTACCTTTCATGGTTTTCATTGATTGAGTTATCTCTGTTGCAAGGATAATATTGTCACTTCTATGTCTTCCTGGTACAAAGGCACTTTGCTGAGGACTTATGAAACTATCCAAGTGGGGTTTGAGTTTGTTTGCCAGGATTTTTGAGATGATCTTATATGTGGTGTTGTAGAGGCTGATAGGCCTGAAATCAGAAGAGTGGCAGGACTACTAGTCTTTGGGATCAGAGCTATGTGGGTTTGGTTTATTGCTGGGGCTAAGTGGTGATGTTGAAAGAAATCTTGAACCATGTAAGTGATATCCTCAGATATAGTATTCCAATGTTGATGAAAGAAAGAAGGTGAGTAACCATCTGGGCCAGGGGATTTGGTTCTTTGAGATGATGAACCACTAGAGCAATCTCCTCAGCTGAGGGGACAGAGGTAAGAGTGATATTAATCTCCTCTGTGATGGTAGGGACGAAGAGATTATCAATGCAATTTTCAGGGGGAGGATTGGTGGTGGAGAGAAGATTTTGAAAGTGGAGGTTTAGGATATTATTTAGGTCATTTTTATCAACTACCCAAGTTCCTGTATTATCTTGAAGCCCTTTAATTATAATATTTCGAGCTTTGGAGGAAGCCATTGCATGGAAGAGTTTTGTGTGTTCTGTCTCCTAGGGAAATGATATTGTCTCTAGACTTAAGTTTCCAAAACTTCTCCTGTTCATCTAGTAAGGAGTTCAAATTATGAAGAAGTTGTGGGGGATTGTTTTATATCTTTGCAGTTGTCTAGAAGAGTAAAGGCTCTGTGAATTTCAGACAAAAGCTTGTGATAGTGGTTTTTGTCCCATTCTTGGAGAAGAATCGAATTATTATGAACCTTAACTGCAGGATGACTAGGGCTAGGGGAAAGCCAATGAGTATTAATGATTGAGGAGCATTCTTTGTCCTGATTCCAAGCTGGGTTATATCTAAAAGGGCTTTTTACCTTTTGTGAAGGAGATTGTAGTTGGAAGGAGAATAGGATTGTGGTTAGAGCCTAGCCTTTGCAGGTGAGTGACTAGAGAGTGAGGAAAGTTGTCTAACCAATCTTGAGTGGTTAGAGCTCTATTAAGCAATTGTTGGACCAGAGCAGAGCCATTTTGATTGTTTGACCATGTATAGGGAGATCCTTGATGAGGACTTACATTTCAATAACCTTCATACATTTATCTTATAATCTAATTGATATATTTGGTTCTCATGAAAATACATGTAATAGGACCACACCTATGTGCACATTAGGCGGAAATAAGTGGTAATTAGGAGCTATAGGTGGTATTTATTGATTAAATTTCTTCTTTAACATCTTTCTATGTGTTTTGATGATTATTCTTCTTTCAAATTTTATTGGGCTTGTTATATCTAATTTTTAATTTTTTTTTTACCTCCATTCATTTATTCATTATTTCTGGCTGGAAAAAGAACACTACCTTAACCCAATAGTCTATCAAAATGGCAAAATCATGTGTTGGGAAATCGAGATTGCTGTGACCAAATCACTTAACTGCTAGGAAAATAGAAGATGATCAGTTATAGGTGTGATAAAGAAACCACAACTTGGGGTGAGGTCACTTTGCTTCCATGTGATCTAATAATCATAGATAAATAAATTAGTTCAGTGTTTGGAATTTGAGGTGAGGTCACTTTGGTTACATATGTGGAAACTAATTTTCAAATGTTTGTTCACCTACCACTGATAATTGGAGTGAGGTAACGTCGCTTCCATATGATCGAATAACCATCGAAGAATGAAATATGACCACAAATCTATCATAAACTAAAAATTTATCTTAGATTATTCTAACATGTTATTGGATACGGCTTACTTGTACTTAAATCTAGATTTCTCCCATCTTTAGATACTTAAATCTAGAGGTTGTTATTCCCTCCTAAATTTAGAGTTCTTACGATCCCACTCCCAATGTTCAATTTTGCCAAGATGTACGCATTTTGAGTAATCCATACAGTAAGGATCCCAACCTTTTCTCTCAAACCATATTTTCATCTGTTCAGAAAACGATCTACTAAAATATTATTAGATTTTGTAACTTTTTCCATACTATTTCTTTGATCCAACCTCGAAAACTCTTCGTAATATTCACCCATTGAACGCAATCCTTCTTTAATTAGAGTTCTAGTATATACTGAACAATTGTTGTAGATAATCAAGAGGTATGAATTTTTCCTTAAAGTTATCTTTCATTCCTCGCCACCTCTGAATCGTTGTTTTTTCTTTCTCTCATTCTTAAAATTTGTAATTGATATTACCAATAGTGGGATTCCCCTTAAGTCTTCAAACGATGATTTTAACTATCTGGTCACGTTGAACAATAAACGACATGCATATCGATATGTCGATCGAGCTCAGTCTATGAAAGAACTCTTCTATAGGTAAATAATCATAAAAGATTGGTATCTTTGCTTTGATCTTATACTCATCATAATCTCTACGTGGGTACACTTGGTAAAAAAAGTTATGACCTTCACCCTTTGAATTGTTAACGTATTGTTGAAATTGTTGTCCTTTCGTATATATCGATTTTTTGATGTGGGTGAATCCTGCAACACGTTCCCTATTAATGATTGATTGCTTAGCGGTTGCATTGACAATCAGATGGTTTTTCAGCATCTCCATGACTTGATCCATATGATGATCCATCTTATCAGTTGTCAATCATTACACATCGATCACTCAATCAGCTTCAGTGATTGTGCCTCATCTTCGACCATTAAACTAGGAAAAACCTTGCTCTTAATGCCAACGAATGTGTGGAATGTCAGTTTGCACAAACGCTTAAAATTTCATTCAATTCCGACATCTGTAGCTTCAATTTTGTTAGTTTTCGTCGTTTGCCTTTATTTTTTCCGTATCGATTTCTTCCATGAATTTCTCAACCACTTCCTCTACGTCAGTTGGTATGGTGAACAAATGAGATGTTCAAAAATATTGAACACTTCTCCAACAATTGAGACTCGGATATAAAAAGAGCCCCTTAACGGTTTAACATGAGATCCTTAATCACAACTTTGGTTTTGCATATATATTTATGATAAAACAATTAAGATGTAGGCTTGACCATTTTTTTTTTTTTGCTAAATCAAAACTCTTAATCAAGAACCAACATCCATAGAAGCCAAAATTAAAATCTAAAACTAAACTCGTTAAATATATCTTCGTCAAAAATTTGAGCCACCGAAAACTTCACTTAGAGAAGAAATTCCTTTGAGAAAACCCTACACTCAAATTACAAAGAATCCCTAGATGAATTGGAGGAAAACAGGTCAGAGGAATTAGAAGAACATGAACGAAGTGCATCCTTACAAACCCCTAACATAATGTGAGTCTTGCCCCAAAATTATCATGACAAGAATTACTTGACCCATTTTCGAAAAGAGATAGGTGTTTCGAGGAAACAAAAAAAATTCTGGGAAAACGTGGAAAAATTAAAAAAGAAAACACCCTAAAGTCGTCGGTAGAAACTTGCTGACCAGAGATGACCGACGACAGATCATTGTCTTTTCTCCGTCTCTCCTTTTTTTTCTCTCTTTTCTCCCTCTCTCCCTCTCTAAGTTCCGGCGAGCAAAATAGTCCCTTCGCCAGGATCTTTCATCTTGAAAACCAGATGAAGGAAGGATTCCTTCGTCTTGTTTTCAAGACGAGTTTCGCTTGGATCCAAAGTCTAGATCTAGGCGAATTAGTCTGGTTCTACTAGACGAGGGTTTCGGCGAAGGGGTCTCCCCTTCGCGGGCACCATTGAAGAGATTAAAAATAAATGGAAAGAGAGAGAGAGAGAGAAAGAAAAGAAAATAAAGAGGGATGAAGAGAGAAAAAGGAAGAAAAAGATGATGACCGGAGTTAGTGTCGCCAGAGTTAATGGTCACTAGAGGTGATGGTAGTGGGAAGGAAGTGGAGGTAGCTGGAAACAAAAACATTAAAAGTGAGTAGTGTTTGGAGGAAATAAAAATATTAGTTCCACCCAAAATTTTGTTTCCCGAGAATTTTTTTTATTTCCCTAAAGCGTGAGCCGGAGAATAAGGTCCATTCCTTAAGTCCCGTTTAACTCACGTGAGAAATTGCTGTGAGGACTTTAGGGGCATGTGCAGTTAGTACTTCAGTTAACTGCTCTAAATAAAATCTCCTTTTATCACATTTACAACAATAGTGAGAACCCGTAGTCAGTTCAACAAAGAAAAAAGAGAACCCATAGTCCCATACTAGTCATCAGATGGCACATTATAAATTTTTTTTTTTTTTTTGTTGAGAAAGATGGCACATTATAAATGGTTTTCTTTCTTTATGTGCACGGGATATTATTAATTCCTTTGTTGGACTCTGTTTAATTTTTCTGCATTCCCGCGAGCCAATCAGTAATCAAGGTTGTGATTTTCAAGAATCACATTCCAATTCTCACGTGATTTTCGCCCATCAAACATGACTTTAATGGGAGAGGCACTGATCAGATAGGAATGTTGGTTTTTTTTTAGCCAGATCTACTAGAGGCACTCGACTTTTGTGTTGTAAGCAGACGGTTCAAAAAAATTATAAGTACTTGATTTTCCTAACAAGTACATGTTGACCTTTATTTATGACACAGTCAAAAATGAAATAATAGGTTAAAGAATGTTTATATACCTCCTCAATTGAAAATCAGTTGGAAATAACTTTTTAATTTAGTTGTACCCACGTTCAATAAATCATGAATTTTCACTTCCATTAGATCAAACCTTGTGACCTCCAAATTGTGAAATAGGTGTCCGACAACTACACAAAAAGTGGTGGACCTGGATAACTGTCGTTATTGTTGTTTCTATTACGCCATTTGGGCATACCGTTGTGGCTGGGGCATAATAATTTTATGAGAATCTAGTTTGACCCAAATTGAATATAGGATAACTAAATAGGCTATTTTTTTTAGAGAAATTTTAAAAGGCCCCCCCGTTTTTGTTAAAAGGCCTCCCCGCTAAAAGCGCCCCTCATTATAACCCATTTGGTTATAGGGCCCCCTCTACAAAAGAGCACCTCCTTCATCAATATTTGACCTAACGGCAAAGTTAACGCCGTTAGGTCAAACTTAACCCAAGACCAGAGATGTTGACCACGCCACATCATCATCTTCTCCGGTAGGTCGCCGGCCGGCCAAACTTCCGGCCGGCGACCTTCAAATTTTTTTTTTTTTTTTTTTTTTTATTCTCTCTCTTCTCTCTCTCTCTCTAAAAAAATTTTTTTTTTTTTTAACTCTCTCTCTCTCTAGAGATCTAGAGAGAGAGAGAGAGCAGATCCAGATCTGCTCGCAGACCTCTAATGGGTCTGCGAACAGACCTTCAAAGGGTCTGTTCGCAGACCCTTTGAAGGTCTGCGAACAGATCCATTGAAGGTCTGTTCGCAGACCTTCAATGGCTGCACTCTCTCTCTCTCTAGATCTATAGAGAGAGAGAGAGAGTTAAAAAAAAAAAAAAAAATTTTTTTTTTGGAGAGAGAGAAGAGAGAGAATAAAAAAAAAAAAAAAATTTGAAGGTCGCCGGCCGGAAGTTTGGCCGGCCGGCGACTTACCGGAGAAGATGATGATGTGGCAGAGAGAGAAAATGAGATGGAGGAGAGAAAATGTGGGTGAAATACACCTTTAAAGAGGGTTTTTTTCACCCATTCAAAGAGGGGGGCCCTTTAACCAAGCTAAGTCAAAGGGTTTTTACTAAGTCAACGAAATCATGGGGAGGCCTTTTAACAAAAACGGGGAGGCCTTTTAAAATCTCCCTTTTTTTTATTAGTCCCCCTAAAGTGTCACTAGCTTCCTGCGTGGTCTTGTAAGTCGGATAAAAGCTGAGATGACTCCTTTTTTTTTATGCATTGACTGACTAGTCAATTTTTAATTTTCAATTGATATATAAAATGTCGGGACAACCTCAATCACTAGAGGTACTCTTGTAGAGACAAAAATAGAAGAAGATGAAAAGTTAAAAGATAGGAAAACAAGGAGCTAAAGCGAATTTCAACAAAAAAAAAAAAAAAAAAAAAAAAGGAGCTAAAGCGAAATAAAAGACAAAAGGCCATTAGCGAAATGACTAAATCACACTATTTAGTCCGTGCATCAAAAACACAAAACATTGTCATCTCGGTATTTACGCAACTTAGGAAGTTATGCGGAAAGTTAATCACACTTAAGAGGGTCAATCAAGAAATAACCCTCCATTTTAACTTAAAAAGCTGGTGTATTTGTTTTGGCCACCCAACCATCACCATCTCCTATGCCCACCACCTGACCACGACCACCAACACCATCTTTCCTCCTCTTTTCTCTCTGTTAGAGGAAAGGAACCTTTCTCATACAAAGGGCATACGGGAAGACAACCCTTCGTTAGACAGAAAAAGGGACAAAAGGGAGAGAGAAGGACAAAAAGAGACAGTAGACTACATAAAAAAAAATGGCGGTTATCGTGGAGAGTGTTGATCGAAGACGGTGATGAACATGAAGATTAAAGGAAAAGACACAGATGATGATTTTGGGACTTATTATTAAGTTGCCTCTAGTTAATTTCGGGCAAACTTAATTGACTCGAGATATTTATACTCCCAACCAAAATTGCATCCTTCTACGAGCATCTCCAATGGTACACTCAAACTCTAAAACTTAGAGTGTCACTTAGGATTTCTATGAATTTTGTTAAAAAATCTTTTCCAATAAGACACTCTATGATGATGTGGAGCATTTATTAATAGAGACTCTCAAGAGAGACAGTGTAAAATTAGAGTGTCTCTACATTGACACTTAGAAAAAAGAATCTTCATTGACACTTGACAACTAGGATTTTTAGAGTGTTGGTTAAGATGTACCTTTAATATGCTCTAAAGCATCCACCTACTCTTTAATTAAAGATTTATAGATATATTCCTACTCTATACGGCGAGAATTACATTATATTGAAAGAATAAATGTATGGCTGCCATACCTACTATAAAGAATGAGAGTTGATTTTGATGAAACTCTCGTATAAAAATCATTTCCCCCATGTTTCAAACATTGCTTTTCCTTTGGGTAGCCAACCACATGGAACACCTTTAACAAAAAAAAAAAAAAAAACCACATGGAACTAGAATTTATTTGAAAGTTAGGTTCAACATTCTTTTACTTGTGTATCAAACAATAACTCATAGTGTTTAATAAGAAACTAACCTTAAGAGGACATAATTGAAATATAAAAATTTGAAATGAAATCCTTTAAGAAAAGATTCCGAATATATTATCCCATTACAGAAGCCCATATAATTAGTTTTTTTTTTTTGATACAGAGCCCATATAATTAGTTAATATTTGTATATAATACTAGCTTTGTTGCTTTTATGGTATGGTCACATTAAACAACACCAGTTCAACTCCATTTTGGGTCCACGTTAAGTAATTAAAAGATAATATTACAAGTTCTAGTACAATGTATGTCGGAGGAAATATACGAAATAAGAAAAACACTGCAGTGAAAATCCTTATGGTCCCTCTATATTGGCTTTCTTTTTAATTTAAATAGAATAAACGTAAGCAAAATGATGATGGTGTAGAGAAAGATCAATTGTTTTTCTTACAACAAAATAACATCTATAGTAAAATAAATACCATTTTCGATCACGACAATAAACAAGTCTAACCATACCTTATTTAACTAGACTGGAACTCTGACTCACTAGTAACCTAATTGATTATTTAGCTTGAACTATATTTATAAAGAGATTTTTTTCCCCTAAAGTATTGATCAGAATTTGATTAAAAGAATTAACATGACACATTTTCAGTTAACATATTCCAATCAGTTGTTTAAAAATCTCAATCACACTAAATCAAAGATGCATATGTTTTTCACAGTACAATAGATTCAACTTCTTGAGCTAAAAAATGTCCTGATTTTGGGCCCTACCACAAGTTGAAAATCAGCCCCAAAAGTGATGTGGCTGGTTTTGATTGATCAAATAATTTCTCTCTCCTCATTACCTCACTAATTGGGGCCATTTAGTATTTTCTCTTGTTTTTGTTCTCTCTTTCTTCTTGTTCATCTCTTCTCCTTCTTTGAATCATAATCAAAACTTTATCATAGAAAAAATTTTGTTTCTAAACCCATCATCATCAATTAACAATGAGGAGTTAGAGAGATAAATAACCTTGTTTTTAGAGGGATAAGGAGAGTAAAAGTATTATGTGAAGAACTTTGATTTCGAACCAACCTTGATTTATGATGAGGCGTTAGAGAGAAAAAGAATCTTGATAAAAAACAACCATTAAAAATACTTCCAGAAACCCTAATCACAGACTAGTCTCGAACCTTCGGACTGGTAAGTTCGAATCATTGTTTAGAATTTCGGATGGGTCGATCCGCATACAACACTTTCAACAAGTGCCAACAAATGTTTGTGGTCAAAAGAGATTGAGCTTGATCAATCTCCACCACCGGGGGCTAACAGCATTTTCAACGGGTGCTTTTAGCGGCTCTCTATTAAGTTTTGGAAAAGAAAAACTTGTATTAACTTTTTGGACTCTGAGCATTTCTATAAATAGGTACCACATGCTAGCCCAAATATATTGTACTTACCAGTTACCACCTTCTAAAGGAAAAACTATTCTTTTCACTAAAAACAACTTTCTCTCACTAAAAGAGTTCTCCTCTATCACCATCAAGCTTCATTGCATAAAAATCATGAGTTTCATAAGATGGGTATCTATAATTTTGATTCTTAATTTATTTTCTCCATTACCCATTTCATCAAACACTTTGAGTTCAAAAGAAATCTCAACTAATTTTCTCAAATATGCAAAAAAACCTCAACTTGCTAGATGGATGATTGATATTAGAAGGAAACTCCATGAAAACCCAGAACTTGCATTTGAAGAATTTGAAACAAGTAAATTAATCAGATCAGAATTAGATAAGATGGGTATTCCTTATAAGTATCCAGTTGCTGAAACTGGTGTAATTGGTTTTATTGGAACTGGTGAACCACCTTTTGTAGCCATTAGAGCAGATATGGATGCTCTTCCTTTACAGGTTTGATTTTGATTTCAGTTCTCCCATTTTTTGGGTTCAAATTAGATTGTTTCTGATGGAAAGTGTGGATTAAACTGTGTTGGTTTTTGGGTATGAAAGGAATTGATTGTTTTTTACTCTTTAAGTTACGCGAAAATTGAAGAAATAGTAGTGTGTTCTAGATTCTCTCTCTGGTTGATAATTCTTTGTTGTTTTAGTTGTCAAAAGAGGTTTGAGAACTGATTAGTTTATAAGTGTAAGTTCAAAATAATTTTGACAGATCAGAATGAAAAGTTCAAACTGTATGACTAAAATGATGTTTTCGGTGCGAAGAGAATGAAATCTTTTGCGAGTTTATTAACTTATTTGGTGTCGAAACTAGTTCAAAGATCCAACTCTGGAGACTCGATATTGAACGAGCTTAATAGATCGAGATACTCCAGTATCAATGGTCTAAGTAGTATTCTAGTGTAACTCAAGAGATTTTGTGGAAGTAGTATTTCTTCTATTGGTTTATTAATGAACTCAACAACTTTTTCTATAACAACAATACTAGTGATACCTCAAAACTACATCAAATTCGGATTTTGCGCGACAACTTCAAGCAAATGGGACGATCGGAAACGTATCAAACATAATGTTTGTCAGAAAAGTTTATGACTTAATAGGTTTAATTGTAAGAGTTTGGCATGAGTGATTCTCTTCTTCTTTTAAATTAATGAGGAAAAGGAAGGCGGATAAAAAAAGTGTTTAATGAATTGAGTTTCAATTATTGCAGGAGAGTGTTGAGTGGGAGCACAAGAGTAAAAACCCTCGCAAGATGCACGCTTGTGGACACGATGCTCATGTTGCAATGCTTCTTGGTGCTGCAAAGATCCTTCAAGATCATCGCGACAAGTTGAAGGTTCATTTTTTAGCAATTTATACATTGTTTCTTTATGTAGTCTTTTTCCAGTGCAAGTATCTGAATGAGTCCATGAAAAACGATTTTTTTTCTACCTAGGCTAGATCCTTCATGTTAGTTATGTTGCTCTCTTTTAGGCACTTTTGTGTTCTCAGATTTTTATGAAACAATTCTTCTCCCATACTTCTCGTATGGATATGGGAATCGGTCTTCTGTTCCTTTTCCTACAACTTTCTTAGACCCATCACTTTAGTAAGTATTAGATTCCGACAGACAATTATTTTTCTCTGCTTGATTATCACACCGATAGCTTAGCATATACCTGATGCCATTTTCCACTGTGAAGAGCAGCAAATTGCAAGTCTTCGATTCTATCTTTTTCATTTGTGGCTTACAAATTTTGCTCTGATAGATTTTGTGGTACCCGTCTCTCCACCATCCTTTGGGAGGTTCACTTTTTGGGCATTCCACCCCGTAAGATTTTCCATCCATTATATTAAGTATGAAACAAATCTCAATACCTCTTTCTTGTCAATCGAATAAAAAGTAAAGTTCGACCATAATGGCGAAGTTATTTTTAAAGTTGTTCCTTCAATAAACTTTTTAGAAAAAGTTGTACATTCTCATCTAACTATAGCTCTACGTAAAATTTCCAAATATGATGGTATTTAGGTCCTTTTGAATTAGTTGTGGACCACTTTTTTTTTTTGTTTCGATATTTAAGCATATAGCGTTTTGTGTTTTTGCAGGGAACGGTGGCCCTATTTTTCCAACCTGCCGAAGAAGGAGCAGGGGGAGCGAAGAAAATGATAGATGCTGGAGTTTTGGACAATATTGAAGCTATCTTTGGCCTTCATGTTTCTACCAGTGTACCAATAGGTGAGGTAGCTACCAGATCCGGTTCTATACTAGCTGGAGGCGGCTTCTTTGAGGCGATAATAAATGGAAAGGGAGGGCACGCTGCCATCCCTCAGCATACTATAGATCCTATATTAGCAGCATCTAACATAGTTGTTAGCTTGCAACAGCTTATCTCACGTGAAGCGGATCCATTGGATTCACAGGTGTGTTAATTTTTCTGTTTATACTTTGTTTACTTTCATTTTCATCGATTTTATCTGTTTTCACGATCTTTTGATTCAAATCCGTCTCTGTACTACGTCAGAACTTAAAATAGGACTTCTTCTCAATTTCAACCATATATTTCGAGCTGAAAAAGACATGAATAAAATAGCATGCAACCAACCCATGTTAAACCAATGTATTTTCTTGTTACCTTAAAACATATGTTTTCAGGTTGTGACGGTTGCGAACTTCCAAGGAGGCGGAGCTTACAATGTTATTCCCGATTCTGCCACGATTGGAGGCACCTTTAGGTCCTTCTCCGCAGAAAGCTTTATGCAACTCAAACACAGAATCGAAGAGGTAACATAATTTGAAAATACTATCGATACCTCAAAAGATTACTTCTAAATTTGAACTCAAATCTTGAGGTAAAATTGATAAAATTGAGGTATCAATTTTACCGAGCTCTTATATGACTAATTCTCTTTGAGAAAACGGGGAATGCAGGTTATCAAAGCACAAGCTATTGTATATAGGTGTAACGCAAGTGTCGACTTTTTTGCATATAACAAGATCTTTTTACCCGTAACTTTCAACAACGAAAAATTGCATCAGCACTTCTTAAACGTCGCAGGAGATATGCTTGGAAACCATAAGATCAAAGAAATGCAGCCATTAATGGGATCAGAAGACTTCTCATTTTTCACACAAGTGGTACCAGGATACTTCTTCTTTCTCGGAATGAAGAACGAAACACAAGGCAAACTTCATTCGGCTCATTCCCCTTACTTCACCATTAATGAAGATTCACTCCCTTATGGTGCAGCATTACATGCTTCATTAGTCACAAGATATCTCCTTGAATTACAATCGAAAACTCATCTCTCTGAAGAAAAGGATCATCATGACGAATTGTAAGGCATTTCGTGACTATTTTCATATTCATGACAGTGATTTTTGAGGCCATATTTGCTAGATAATAAGAGAATTCAGGTCATTGACCTATTTGTAAATTTGAGTACTACAAATGTACAATTTGCTAAGTTATGATTGAATAATGAAAAGAGGATCGTATTCCGTCTTGCCAAGGGGATCAATTTTTTTTGTGGTATCAGTCTAAATTTTTTTTTTTGTGGTATCAGTCTAAATTTTTGTGAAGCCCACTTCGGTTCGCTGGTCAAAAGAGTTGCAATCTGACTGTTTCCAAGAGAGCATTAAACGAGTTTAAACGAGTTTATCCAGGCAGGTCTCCATAACAATAATAACAATCAGAATTTCGATATTTAGAAGACAAATCTACACATAGACCACCCAAATTACTTTTTAAAATACCTATTCATGTCAAAAATGTTTTGTTAAAGACTTCGTTTGTGAAAAGCAAATGCCTATTTTAAAATCGATAATATTTACAGGTGAAATCTTTATTGAAGAACTTAATAGTCAATAGATTATAACAATGAGGTTTGCAATTAACAAACTATATAGCATTGTTCTTTATGTAGTCCACTCCATGGTATCACATTCTAGGTCGGGTGGTGGGTTTTCATGGAGCCACTTTGGATGGTAGACATAGTTAAACATAAAGTTCTCTATTTGGTACATTTTCTTTTTTATCCATATATTTGATTCAAGAAAGCAGTCCTCTAGAAAGAACGTTCCTAGTCCATCGAATATCTTTCTTCCATGTGTCGTTTCTTTTATATTAGTACTGGCGTAACCATTAACGAGTGTAAATGTACCTGTGTTGTACTCTATCCAATACCAACTTGGAAGTCTATCAGTATCTAATCTCAACCTGGAACTAGATCAAAACATAAAAACAATAGGGTCTGAAATTGAAACAAAAAAATAGCAGTGGTTTCGAAATCTATTCTTTAGAAGCTAAACAAACAGAAATAGGTTCAAAACTCAGCATCTAGATGGAATCTAAAATCAGACACCAACAAAAGCTCCCCTCGTTGTAGTCGAGCTTCACTTCTCTGATGAGTTAGGTCCTCTCTTCTTACCAAATCCAACAACTGAAATGAAAAGCATGAGACAAACATAAGCAAATCATCAACTTTAACCCTAGGCCGTAAAATCTTCAAAAAATTCTAGATGCATAGATTGACATGTCTGTAAATCTCTTACAGACTACTAGAGACCAATGTTGATTTGTGATCCGTGTGAGTTTTTTTAGGGATATGATATGACCTAAAATATAATGGCCGGGTTCCTGCCAAATAGGTATGTATGTGTATAGACTTGAGAGTACACATAGAATCACTGGATTCATTAATCAATGTTTCACAACTTTTTCACAAGTGGCGTCAATGAACTTCAATTGAAGTTCATCCAATGACAGTATCTTTAACCTCATCTTACATTATTTACTTATTTAGTACTACTTCATGGTTTAGAACTTTAGAACGGGTCTTAGATGTCGTATCCTATAATATGAGTTATCGAGTGTAAAATAAATTATGTTTACATAATGGGAGGGAACCAACTTGTACAGATCGCCTCCCTAATTGCAGACTACTTTGCCCGACTCTGATCTTTGTAAACGACAACCTCGGATAATTACGACTTCGAATAAACCAACAAAGAAAATAACAAGATGATGCTTGTTTTCCAAAAGTCGGATCTACTCTCTGACTCAAGGTCTAAATTGACTAGTAAGATTTTAGAATACTTGTTTTTGTCTAACGTGTGATGTCTGACTTGTCGAAATGTCTGAATTTGGTTTATTTTCGGTTCATTTAAGACAAACAATTCAGACGAAACAGCTTCAAACAATGAGAAAAAACAAACACAACCTAAATATCATTTTCTCATTAGCTATCTAGGTTGAAAGTTGCAAACTTTGGCCCCTTGTCAACATTATATTGAGAAAAAGTTTGTGTCGTAATTTTTTAATTGGTTTATTGAGTTTTCATTAGTTCAAGGTGTGAACTTTTGATATAACCCCGTCTTATCAATTTTTGATGTCTAAACTCAATACTTTCCAACTAGATCAACTAGAATAAATTCCTAACTAGCAATAGTTCTTCAGAATTAACCCTAAAATTTCAAAATGGAGGAAAGGAAAACAGTTAAAGAAGTAGAGAGAGAGAGAGAGAGAGAGAGAGAGAGAGAAAGAGAAACATACCAGCGGTAACAAACCGTCTGTTGTATTGCATCCTCTTGTGAGCTCTACCTCTTGGTTTCTTCTTCTTGTCTTGCTTTGCTACCTTTGGTGTTTGACCTCTCACCTTACCAGCACGAGCCAAAGATCCATGAACCTTACCTTCATTTCACCACACAAAAAAAAATTAACACATTTATTCAATGATTTTGAATAGATTAACAACCAGATATACTAACTTTACCAATCAAATGAAATATGAAGATTTTGAACCATACCCATGATTGATTCTTAGGTTTTCTGCAGATGTTTCTCTTTTCTGGCTTGAAGAGGACGACCTTGTTTGCTTAAATTAGGGTTAGGGCTTTGCTGGTGCATCAACAGCTTCATATATATTCGTGGGAAATATAGTGGGCCTGGGCATTTTAAATCCAAAAACTAAACTTGCTTAGCAGTATATTTTAGTCCTTAATATTCATCTCACCTTCATCTAGGGGTGAGTAACATTCGGTCAAACCGACCAGACCGAACTCGGCCGAACCGAACCGAGTGGATTTTAGATCGAACCGAACAATATTTGGTACGGCTCGGCTAAAAAAACAATCAACCGATCATTGTTTGGTTTGAATTCGGCTTGAGTTTTTTCAAAACCGCCAAAACCGAACCGACCGAACTATACATATATAGATATATATATATAATTGATCTATATCTAATTATATATACATTGTAGAATACTATAAATGAATTACCATTACTTAATATGGATCGTAAACTAAGAATTAGATTTTTAGGCATTCAAATCGTCAATAGTTTAAAGAGTGACATTGAATTTCAACTTTCAATCTTCCTGCTTAAGTTCACTTTTTTTCTCATGTTTTGTTTGGTTACGTGACTTCGGACGGACCGACCAACCTTAGTCGAGTCGAACCGAATGGGGTCGAATGAAGCCTGTTGACGATTTGATCGGCTCGGCTTGGGCCGATGATTTAGCCAAATCATTATTCGTTGGTTCGGCTTCCCCTTGTCCTTAATTGGTCGGCAACTGACCTCTGCTCACCCCTACCTCCACCCCACGACTTCCAACCACTGTCATTCTTTCCCCCCTCTCCTCCAAGCTTATGCCATGACTCTTTGTCATAGGATTTTTTGAAGTATAAAGCTAGTTTAACCAACACATTTGTTATTTCTGGAGCTTGATATCTAACTGCTTTGTTTGCTCAACATGACTTTTCCAACGAATATCTGACAATGGTTTCATTGTATCTTATAAATAAGCTTTGAGATTTCGCATCTTTGAGGTGAGGTGATGACAAAAATAATGGGTAGATACGTTGTACAACTAAAAAAAAAATTATTGCTTTTGAACCAAATTTTTCCGTATCACACAGAGCAAGTTTAAGACTATGACAACCACATGATGTAAAAAAAACTCTTGGATTTTCATCGACCAGTCTTCTTTGTACACCTTTCTGTTTTTCTCTTCATGTTAGATTCGTTATTATAACTCTGTCCTTGTATATCAGGTTGATGAGTATTTAATACATATTTAAGTTTATTAAAAAGACTACCGCCATATTTATCATTCACTGAAAAAATTCTATGAAAAACTCTTAAATTATTATAGGAGTAGTAATAACATCTACAAATCGTATCACAAGAAACAATTGTTCTATACTACTTACATCTGGAGTACAATCAACTATAATTGCGAAGTATTTTGCTTTCTGAATAATTTGAATTTGATTTCCCCTGGTAGCTTGGGTATCAAGTCTTAATGAATTTTGTGACTAATATATTTCTTCCTTCTGAATGCGTCGAACATGTTCTTTCAGTATTGGATCATATTCAACAATCATTTGATAAATCAACAAAAGAGATCGTTGTTACACGCATAAGTCTTATCTCTCTTCCCACGAAAAGTCAAATTGTTACTAGCAAGAGTTTTTACTAATGCAATGATTCTTACCAATACCACATTCCAATGATCTCACTATTTGTTAATTTGATATCGTATGTTTTTATTACTGGTTGTTGTTATTTTTCAACCTTGTTAGTTTCCAACTAAAATCAAAACGCTCATTTTTTAAATATGCTCGATGTCCGTATTATGTTGTTCAAGTTTGGCGATAATATTACGCCGATCATTTGTTCAATCTTCAGCTATAAATGACATTTGGTCTTGCTTGAATAATTTGTAACAGAAACAAAATACTTCGTTCAACATATTTGAATACACAAGCTACTTCCTATATTCTCTATCTCTATTAAACAAATGTCGAGTATGTTGGGTTTTACACCCTTCTACTAGTGTTTATAGCGGAAATAAGACATCTAATGTCTACACTAGTATTCCCAGGATCACATGCATAAGCCTATGATAATCATTAATTAAAACTAGAAAGATAAATACCTTATTCGTTAGTTTTCCCTCGAACCTTTCCAATTGCTTATGAGAAGACCAAGAGCTTCAAGTGTAGCTCCTCTACTTGGGACACGAGCAATCAATTTGATCTCCCACCTTGTTGTATAGCTAGCACACCAATGGTGGTTGGAAAAAGAACTCCTTTCTTCTTGACTAGATAGATAGTTAATGGGAATTAGCTCACTTTCTCTTCTCTACTTGATGTGGTAGAGTAAGAAGGCTTAGAGAGAAATTCCACAAACTCTTATTCTCTTCCCTAAGAGTGTTTATATAGAACCCTAATAAGAATCCACCTCCTTTTAGGTTTCCTAAAACACCCTTTAGAATAAGATTTAGGGAAATAGTCGAAAATAGCAACTATTGGTATTTTCTCAATTCCCTAAGGAGGAGGTGTCCAAACACCACTAAAATTTTCAGATATAATTTTTATTATATCACCAACTAACCCTACAAAATTCAGCCCAATCCGAGTCCTAGAAGTACCCGAACCGGTCTAGGCCCAAAAACCCTATTTTTGGCCTTTTTGTACTATCTTTGCCTAATTCCTTTTTAGGCCTATGAGATATGTTTATGGGACACTCCCATGATTATATCTCACTCCCACTAGTCATATCTTAGATCAATTTGTCACTCTTATGTGTAACCCGTTGTAGGATCCGATCGAAGTTAGCCGCGAATTACTTCGTAATTCGACGATCGTAGTTGGTCTCTAGCTACAACTCTACGATCCCTAAATCAATCGGACTTGATGATCTTCCACATCAATTGTCCTATCCGACAAATTGTTCGCATTGTCACCTTGGTCGAAGGACATCTCCTTCAACTCCTTCAGACTCCCACTTGGACTTAGAACAAGTACAATGCTTGATTCCCATGTTACTTAGTATCCCATCTGATACGTCACGTCATTCAGACTTTTTTGATCTCGAGTACAACTGTCAAAACAAATGATTAACTTTTAATCCATTTGAGCACGGCCATGCATTTTCAGTTGTTGCTCGTCAAGTGGCCCGAGGACACTGCATCCTAACAGGGTTAGGAGGACATAATCCATTCTTGCGCTCCCACTCAACTTCATGTCTATCCTGTCCTTCCCAGTATCCGCTTTTATAACCTCCTTTTACGGCGCGGCGTTTAACGGAACCAAAATCAGACATTCCTTACATAAGATGAGCTGAGCACTCATGTTTTGAGGAATCTCTTCAATCTTGTCTTTATGATAAGTTTGACGATTTCATCATTCTTTGGATGAACTTCTCATGTTGAGGGTTATTCCAGCGTATAATCCTTATTATGCACTCACGTAGTCGAATCGAATACACTATTCCTATAGCCCATGAAACTGCGCTATCCCATCGACTCCTGTACTAGTCTTCGTGAGTCATTATTGTCCATGCAATGACCTGGACTAGGGAATTGATAATGAATCACTCCAAGTTCACTTAGTAGGGTTTCATTCATCAGATCACATATCTGACAAGCCTACTCGGAGCGTTTTCTTTATCGTGTGGACTGTCTCTTAAAATACCAAACCAAATTTTAAGGACAAAATAAAATTCCTTTTATTTTATTTATCGAATGTAAGTAATTAGGCACATAAACTTTTTTATGAATCCAAATTACATTTGTTGCCATTCCCCAATGCGCTTTATACCAATGTCCCTCATGTGTGAATCATGTTTGGGCTGAGGTAACGGTTTGGTCAACGGATCTGCAACGTTATCATCCGTATAAACCTTGCAAATTACCACATCTTTTCTTTCTATGATTTCTCTAATCAAGTGGTACTTCCTTTGGATATGTTTGGATTTTTGGTGCGCTCTTGGTTCCTTGGCTTGGGCTATTGCTCCGTTGTTGTCACAATAGAGAGTTACGCCCTTTTCTATGCCAGGTACGACACCAAGTTCTATCATGAACTTCTTGATGTAAACTCCTTCCTTTGCAGCTTCCGAGGCCGCTAGGTATTCTGCTTCAGTGGTAGAGTCTGCAACTGTGCTCTGCTTGGAACTTTTCCAACATACCGCTCCTCCATTCAGACAGTAGACGAACCCAGATTGTGATTTGAAGTCGTCTCTATCCGTTTGAAAGCTTGCATCCACATGGCCTACAACCTTTAGTGTATCTTCCCCGCCATATACCAGGAAATGATCCTTAGTCCTTTTCAGGTACTTTAGGATATTCTTGGCGGCGTGCCAGTGCGCTTGGCCTGGATTTGATTGGTAACGGCTACACATGCTCAAAGCATATGAGACGTCTGGGCGAGTGCAGATCATGGCGTACATGATTGATCCTATTGCCGAAGCATAGGGTACTTTCATCATGTGTGCTAGCTCATCAGGACTCTTAGGACACTGATCTTTGCTAAGCACCATACCATGTGACATGGGAAGGAATCCTCTTTTGGAGTTTGTCATCTCGAACCGTTGAAGAATCTTATCTATATAAGTTTCTTGACTAAGTCCGATCATCCTCCTTGATCTATCTCTATAGATCTTGATTCCCAATGTGTATTCTGCTTCCCCTAGGTCCTTCATAGAGAAGCATTTCCGAAGTCAGTCTTTAACTGATTCCAACATCGGAATATTGTTTCCTATGATTAATATGTCATCGACATAAAGGACTAAGAAAACTAGGTCGCTCCCACTAACCTTCTTGTAAACACAAGATTCTTCTGCATTCTTGAGAAATCCAAATTCTTTGATTTTCTCGTCGAATCGAAGATTCCAACTCCGGCTTGCTTGCTTGAGTCCATAAATGGATTTCTTAAGCTTGCAAACTTTTCCAGCATTTTTGGAATCTACAAAACCTTCGGGTTGTGTCATGTACACATCCTCTTCCAAGTGTCCGTTCAGGAAGGCGGTTTTGACATCCATTTGCCAAATCTCATAATCATAATGAGCTGCAATTGCTAGAATGATCTGAATGGATTTAAGTATTGCGACAGGTGAAAAGGTTTCATCATAGTCTATACCATGAATCTGTTTGTATCCTTTTGCCACGAGTCTAGCTTTGAAAACGCTAACGTTTCCATCCTTGTCAGTTTTTACTTTGAAAACCCATTTGCATCCTATTGGTGTTGCTCCATCGGGCAAATCGATCAAGTTCCATACTTGATTTTCTGACATGGAATCCATTTCCGATCTCATGGCCTTTAGCCATTTTTCGGAGTCGGGGCTCGTCATAGCTTGGTTGTAGGTACTCGGCTCATTATCTTCTAACAGTAGGATATCTGTTTTCTGAGATAATTCCTGGAGCCTTTGAGATCTACGAGGGGCCTGAGCAACTTTTGGAGTGTTCTCAACTAGTTGAGATGTCTCCTGCGAATTTAATTCGACTTGAGCGGGAGGTACTATCTCGACCTCATTCTCCTCTTCCATACTTTGTGTATAGATAGGAGCCGCTAAACCTCTTGATATCTCTATATCTGTGTTTATATGTTGCTCATATCGAATTTCATCGATATCTACATTTCTCCCACTTGTCTATTTGAAAAGGAATTCCTTTTCAAGGAAGACACCATCTCGAGCAACAAACACTTTGTTCTCAGATTCGTGGTAAAAGTAGTAACCCCTTGTCTCTTTTGGATAGCCCTCAAAGAGACATTTGTCTGATTTAGGTGCGAGTTTGTCTCTTTGTAAACGTTTTACATAAACTTCGCATCCCTAGACTTTGAGAAAAGACAGCTTTGGAACCTTTCCAAACCATAACTCATATGGCGTCTTTTCTACAGCTTTTGACGGAGCTCGGTTAAGTGTGAAAGCAGCCGTTTCTAGAGCATACCCCAGAACGTGTTTGGAAGATTTGCTAAACTCATCATAGATCGAACCATGCCTAACAAGGTGCGATTTCTCCTTTCAGAAACACCATTCATCTGGGGTGTTCCTGGCGGAGTGAGTTGAGATACTATACCACAACTCCAAAGATGATCGTCAAATTCTTGACTCAAATATTCACCACCTCGATCGGATCGAGTGGCTTTTATTTTCTTGCCAAGTTGATTCTCTACTTCGTTCTGAAATTGTTTGAACATGTCAAACGATTCGGACTTATGCCTCATCAAGTATATGTAACCATAACGAGTAAAGTCATCCGTGAACGTGATGAAGTAGCCATAGTTACCTCTCGCCGGAGTACTCATTGGTCCGCATACATCCGTATGTATGAGTTCCAAGGGTTTTTTGGCTCGGTCTCCTTTTCCTTTAAAAGAAGACCTCGTCATTTTACCCATTAAATATGATTCGCATGTGTCATATGATTCTAAATTATACGAACCTAGAAGTCCATGCTCATGGAGCTTCTTCATGCGTGTCATGTTAATGTGACCCAAACGACAATGCCAAAGGTAACTTGGATTTGAATCATCTGACCATAGCCTATTGGTTTCTATGTTAAAGACTTCGTTCTCAATATTCGTAATATAGAGACCGTTGTATAGCTTAGCACTGGTATAAAACATTTCACCTTTGTATAAAGAACAACGCTGGTTTTTATTAATAGGTGATATCCCTCTTTGTCTAATTCTGAGACAAAGATAATGTTTCTAGAAATAGAGGGTACATAATAGCAATTATGAAGTTCTAAAACTAGACCAGTTTCTAAAGGTAGACTGAATGTTCCTACAGCTTTCGCAGCAACCGTTGCTCTATTTGCTACTCGTAGGACAAGCTCCCTTTCAGATAAATACTTGATTCCCTTAAGGCCCTGCACATCATAAATGATATGAGCACCACATCCGTTATCGAATACCCAGGATTGAGAATCAAATGTATTTGCTAAGTTAACTTCGATAACATAGATACCTTGGTCGAATCGTGAGTTCCTTCCTTTTTCCTTTTGTTCTTCTGAATCAGTTGAAGTTCTTTCTTTGATTCAGACATTCCAATGCCTCTCCGGATTGCCTTGGAAGTCCCGTACTTCCTCAACCGTGATTTGTTTCGGGACATGTCCCTTAATCGACTGATGATTGTGTGCGCATCCATTTTCCTAAATCTCTTTTGAAGATTAGGCTCCATGGTGGCCAACATAAGGCAAGTTACTGAAATTGATTTCATCCGGATACTTTTGGCCTGCTTTTGTTCCTCAACCTTTGAGTTCGCAGTTATCCTTGGAATAGGGGTATCCAATACACTTTCTTTGTTTGTAGACTTGAGAACACTTCTCAATCTCTTTTCCCAATCAAGGAAGTTATCCACGTTCAATTTGTCCTCATCAAGGATTGAACATAGGTTGAAAAGATTGATTTTTGCCATAGTAAAACTACATGAAACAAAAAAAGGATTTTGCTAAGTATTACATTCGATAATTTTTGCAAAAAGTCCTAAGTTTTTGCCACATGATTCAAGATAAAACGTGTCCCTAGATGAATAATGCGATTCCGAGATCCCATCTCTCAAGGATTAAGCGGACTAGGGCCCTGCCCTTAATTCCCATTGATTTAGGTGAGTGAACACTTTCACTGATTATACCATATGATTCTCGGTTGATGGATTACATGTTTAGTGTAAAATCCATCCTTTTACCTCGAGTATCCAAGACTCTCTTGCTGATCTCGTTGAGTAGAACTATTTAGACATGTAGGCCTCTTCTATAGGCCTACCCGCAATGTCCCAAGGTAGAGGAGGTACTCTGCGAAGGCCGACCCACCTTCCTCGAACAAGGGCGCAAGGAGTGTCTTAATTTGGATAGGCACTGTACTCAAAATTACATTTAGGGACTTTTACGCTAGCCTGGCGTTCGTTTTAGTGAACTAATTAGCCTAACTAACATCCACGACATAAGGCGTAAAAGATAAGTAAATGCGCGCAAGAAAGTAAATCAAGCACATATGGATCCTAGTATGGCCCCTAACCTAGAAGATCTAATCTCCTTTGGTTTGCTTCTTGTTTCGCCTTTTAGTTCGTTTAGATCTCCATCTTTGAACCTCCATCGATTTCTCCCACTCGCCTTTGGATTTCCTCCTTGAGTTTCATCAATGGACTCATAAACCCTAAACTCTAATTAAAAGACTCAAACGATTCGCAGATCCTGTAAACTTGAAATTAAAATTATTACAAAACATGCACCCATCCGTGCTTAAAACAAGAATAAGAAATAAATTCTATGGCCATACTAGTTTCCGCATTCACATCACATGCAATCATATAATATATTTCAAGGCTATCAATTATATATGCATGTATATCCGGGAGATAATTTTGTCGACATCCATATGTCATGTACAGACCTTAAGTCTACATCAAAGGATTAGACTAATGGTGTGTCTTGGTTTGATTTTAAAATCTGATTTTAAAGAGAAATTCCGTTTGGGCCTTGAATGACCCGGGTTAATTTCGGAAATATTTGGATTGGAATCGGGAGAAAATTTGGATAAAACTCCCACTCGAATAATGGTCCCTTTTGTGGTCCGAAAAGCCTTAAAAGGCCCGGGACAAGTCCTAGACAAGTCCCGGCCCAAGCCCACAAAAGAGCTCGGACAGGGTCTGGACATGGCACGGCCCATAGGGCCTACATGTCCGGGCCGAGGCCAATAGGCCTGATCTCGTCTTGGCCGGAGCCAAGACGCTAGTCCAAGCACCAGACGCGTCCTAGACGCATCTGGTGCTGGACCGGACCAGCACTAGGTGTCTCGGACCTAGTCCGAGACACCCAGGACCCCAGACGCGTCTGGTGGTAGCTACTGGACGCGTCCCAGACGCGTCCACCCAGTAGCTGGACGCGTACCCAGACGCATCCACCAGTAATCTGGGACGCGTTTCCCAGACGCTTCCTCCAGTCTACTGGTCCGGCCAGGAAGCTTCCTGGCCGGACCTATTGAGTTTCTAAAACTCAATAGTTTCCCATTTTTTTTTTTTTGTGTTGCAATTCTAAATTGCTATTTCCAAAATTTGAAACACTTCTAAAATATCTCAAATTCTTTTTAGAACAATTCTAAATTTCCAAAAACTTAAAAACAACTCTTTTAATCAAACCAATTTGGATCAAAATTTTAGGTTTTGAAACTCTTTTCAAGAACAAATTTTGAAATCTTTTGACAAATACTTGAATCTTATCCAAAATTAATCAAAATTTTGTGTTCAAAACACTTTTAAACACAATAATCTATCTAGAAAAGCATGGAATTGGTCCAAAACTTAGATAAGATAGGATAATTGCAAGAGGCTCTGACGCCACTGTTGGGTTTTACACCCTTCTACTAGTGTTTATAGCGGAAATAAGACATCTAATGTCTACACTAGTATTCCCAGGATCACATGCATAAGCCTATGATAATCATTAATTAAAACTAGAAAGATAAATACCTTATTCGCTAGTTTTCCCTCGAACCTTTCCAATTGCTTATGAAAAGACCAAGAGCTACAAGTGTAGCTCCTCTACTTGGGACACGAGCAATCAATTTGATCTCCCACCTTGTTGTATAGCTAGCACACCAATGGTGGTTGGAAAAAGAACTCATTTCTTCTTGACTAGATAGATAGTTAATGGGAATTAGCTCACTTTCTCTTCTCTACTTGATGTGGTAGAGTAAGAAAGCTTAGAGAGAAATTCCACACACTCTTATTCTCTGCCCTAAGAGTGTTTATATAGAACCCTAATAAGAATCCACCTCCTTTTAGGTTTTCTAAAACACCCTTTAGAATAAGATTTAGGGAAATAGTCGAAAATAGCAACTATTGGTATTTTCTCAATTCCCTAAGGTCTAAGGAGGAGGTGTCCAAACACCACGAAAATTGTCAGATATAATGTTTATTATATCAGCAACTAACCCTCCAAAATTCAGCCCAATCCGAGTCCTAGAAGTACCCGAACCGGTCTAGGCCCAAAAACCCTGTTTTTGGCCTTTTTGTACTATCTTTGCCTAATTCCTTTTTAGGCCTACGAGATATGTTTATGGGACACTCCCATGATTATATCTCACTCCCACTAGTCATATCCTAGATCAATTTGTCACTCTTATGTGTAACCCGTTGTAGGATCCGATCGAAGTTAGCCGCGAATTACTTCGTAATTCGACGATCGTAGTTGGTCTCTAGCTACAACTCTACGATCCCTAAATCAATCGGACTTGATGATCTTCCACATCAATTGTCCTATCCGATAAATTGTTCGCATTGTCACCTTGGTCGAAGGACATCTTCTTTAACTCCTTCAGAGTATAGTACATCCAAGAGGATTGTCTCTTAAAGAACATCTTTCAAAAATCATCTTCATCCCTTTAAGCCCTAATAGATCTTCATTGGACTAAAATGTCTATGTTTTTGTTGACAAGTTCTTCATAAAAAATTTGTTTTCATGTTCTTCAACAATGATTTCTTTTTCATGCACTTCATATCTATTACTCCACGTCCGACGTTTTCATATACTATTTCTTTAGCGACATTCTCGCTAACGGATTCTTCAATTACATTAGTGACTTCTAGATTAAAACATCCATCGTATAATTAATTCTCTGGCTTTATAGAATTTGCAAAGAACATCCCCAGATTGAATAGAATAATTGATGTCCAATGCGAGAATTTAGACCTAAAATAGAAAATTAAATTTAATCAAACACTTATAGTCTAATTGGACAGTACAAATTTACCAATGTGACCAAAAATGTGTAATTAAAAATTGATTAAAGCAATTATCAACTAACAATTACATTATGACTATGAATACTTATTGCATTAAATAAAAAAGATTTATAAAGAGTAAAGGAGATCCCGTACAGAGAGAATGTAATTGTTGTTTGTTCGGGCCTAATAATAATAATAATATTAAAATTAACATTTATTCTTCAACAATATGATATAAATTCATTGGCTTTAAAGAGAGAATATAAAATATAATAAACTCAAACAATAGAAAAGACAAGAATAAGATTATCAATTATTAAAGTAATAAAAATAAGAGGGACCAACACCATAAAGTTTTGTTAAGGTTTAGAGAAGAATTGTAAGAGACGTGAGAGAATAGAAAGAATCCTACCCTATGATAGAGAAAAAGAGTAGCAAAAGGAGAGAAAGGAAAAGTAAATAATTTATCAAGTTAAGACTTTTTTTTTTGTTGAAAGAAGTTAGACTTTTTTTTGTTGCAAGTAAGTTAGACTAACTTCAACAAAAAAAAAAAAGTAAGTTAGACTAGATTTCAAAAAAAAAAAAAAAAAAAAAAGAAGTTGGACTTATTGCTTTATCTGCAACCTTGTCCGTATGGATTTAGAAAGGAAGATGAATTAGGGTTAGATTAGGTTAGCCTCATTATAACTTTTAAGAGTGGAACCCGACATTAAAGACAACTTCAATTTTCTTCTTATTTGAAAAATTTCCAAATAGGACACTAATTAGTGTGTATATATATATACTTTTGTTTTGCGGGTGTCTTTAAGTACGTGCAAATTTGGGGTCCTTGCAAAATTGAGGCCTAAAACAACAACTTTGACTGCTTCGAGCCTGGGCCGCCCTAGTACATGTGTGATTAATGGACAAAATTGATGGAATGAAGATATCATATTACATGTAATTCAATAAGTTCTGTTTTAAATTGCGAGGAATAACCGATAGAGAGAAAGGAAAGAAGACAAAAAGGAGAGAGGAGAGAAAGGGAGGAAGAGAGGAAAAAAGGCGAAAGAGATAGAAAGAAAGGACGAGACATAAATGACAGTGGAGGAGGAGATGGTGGTAATGGTCGAAGGTGGTGGTTAGAGGAGAGGAAATAAATTTTGAATTTTTCTTTAAGCCGCCAGATATTATGGTTTATCCGTGAACGTTACCTGAGTGAAGAAGGAATGATGGTGCGGGTTGGGAGAAGCAGAAGGAAAACAAAAAAAGCTCGAAAAACTGTCACTCAAGAGTTTGTACTCACGAACTTTTCTTGCTTTCCAGGTCATAATTTGGGGAATGGACAATAAAATTATACATTAAGTTGGTTGGATTAGGGGTAGGAACTGGGCCGGGATCATATTAAAGTGGTTTGGATTGAGGGTGGGAACAAGACTGGGCATAAGGGCCTATGCCAGGTTCTTATATTTGGGTAGCCCGAAGTGAGTTTTTTGAGCGTGGCCCTTTGGTACGTTTTGGGCATGAAAAAAATTAAATGCACTACCCACTAGTTTTGTACACACATCAAAGGTTTTCTTTGTTTTTATGTTTTTGAAATAGTCTATCATACCAGCAAAACATTACAAAAAGGTCCATAAAGCAATACAAATAAAGCAACAAGGAGGACCAACAAGTAATAAGTGAACAACAACCAGGGAGTGTAGTAATATCAATTCCGTGGGTTTAAACTGACGCAGCCATGGAGTGGGGCAACTGGTTGTAGCCATGGAGTGGGGCGACTGGTTGCACCCATGAGGGCAGAATTGGAATTACACATTTAGGTGGGAGCTTCTGATGCGGAGGTTGTCCACATGGTTCTCGCTACACGCCATGGGATGGTATCAAATATAATGGCTATTTTTTGCGTACACACATTGAAATTAGTAATATCAATTCAGTGGGTTTAAACTGATGCAACCAAGGACTGGGGCAACTGGTTGCACGTATAAGGGCAGAATTGCGATTACACATTTAGGTGGGAGCTTCTGATGCGTAGGTTGTCCACATGGTTCGCTACACGCCATGGGATGGTATCAAATATAAGGGCCATTGTTTGCGTACACACACTAAAATTAACTGACGAATTTCAGAATAAGTCATTTTTTAATCTATGAAAATTAGGGAGTAAAAAATAAAGTTGTTCACAAAGTAAGGGCTAAAAAGAAGATAACCCTTTTCTTTAGTTTTGGATGATAGCTGTCTTAAAAAATGAGAATATTAATCGAGACTGGACTAATAAAGACTATTTACATTTTTTTTTTATCAAGGATGCTTTTTTTTTTGTTGAGAGTCAAGGATGCTTTAATTGAGACTGGAAAATATACCTCGTGACTAGAGTGGAGCGAAGAATGCGGAAGCCCACAACGTTGAACGAGAATAGACTAATACCAATACGAGGGACCAACGACTTGACCTTGAACAGGGACCGGATAGATGATTAACAACAAGAAGAATGAGCTTAAATGGGTTGGTTTGGTAGCTTGAATTGTTTTGCTTAAGAATAAGAAGACGCTCGCCTTTTGAGTATAGCCTGGAACAGGAGGAGGAGTTAGTTTGTTAGTTAGGGACTGACTCTTAGCAGGATGAGAGAATGACGAGTGAAGGTGAAGATGGAAAAAAATGAAGTCCAAGCACATAACAAATGCCAAATAAAGTCCACCACCCTTTGGTGTAGTGGTAGGACATCCCTCTTAAGCCCACGAGGTCTTGAAAGCAAGTCTCGGTGGTAGCAGTTTATCACTAAGATTTATCCCATGTAATATAGGCGTTAAATAAAGTAGATATTGTAAGATTTTAGGCTCTATGTTGTCGGGCTTTAGGCCTCTTTAGTTATTGGTTTAACTTAGGCGGTTATTGTGCTTATCACATCTTAATGATGTATCAATGCCTTGTAACGACTAACATAGATCGTAGTAAAAAAAAAAAAAAATAGCAATTAAAAACAAGATATTTTTCTAAAAAGAAAAATTTACAATGGGTAGACAGTTTGCAGAAAGGGCCAAAGTAGTGTTTATGGAAAATACTAAACAAGGAGATGGTCATGAAGTATGTGGCCAACATGAATTTGCTCTCAATTTATATATACAATATCGCTTTAAAAATGCACTAAAATCGAGGCTTATCAGCTCGGGATTAGCTCGGGGCCGACCCGTACAGTAGACAGGCCGAGCCAACCCAAGTTATATCCCAGTTTCAGGATGTGCTTGATTTTGAGCGCGGTGGGCCAGCTTGTCCCGCCTGGCAATGAGCCCCTGTTGGGGCAAATGCTGCTGGATTAGGTCGCCCCGTCTCAACTCTTTTTTTCCCAGACACCTATAAGCATTTATAAGTATCCATCTCATTGTTTCCCTAGACTGATCAAATAAATACCACTATAAGTATTATGTATATCTTTTTTTCTCTTGGTATAACAAGATTTAAAGAAGAAATATGGAACTTTAAAGAAGAAATTTGAAGTTTCTAACTTTTTTAACCAAATTTAGTGACGAACCAAGTCAATGCCCTGACCCGACCTCGCCATGCCCACCTTAGAGTACATTTAGTATCTGAACTGAACGGACTAAACAAATCCAAACAGATTTGGACGGTTTGGGCCTCATCCAATGGTTATTTAGATTGTTTCGGATATTAAAAGGTCGAACCGAGTGTCACAATTTTGTATATTCCATTTACTATAGAGGTTCCCAAGGAATTCATTAGAGGAATGTTTCCAATATTCGAGCTCTAATTTCATAATCCGACTTTTTTGTTTTTTGGGTAGGTGCAGGTCGAGGCGTTTGTTTCGGTCCATTGATTTGTTTGTCGGTTAACCGAATGATTGGGCATGATGGATGGTGGAGATTCAATTGTTTATCGTTTTTCAATTTCCTCGAATGTTAATAAACTATGTCGAATTAATCATGTACATGTAAATTTAATGGTTTGTGAGATAATACTAATTTTTGGCACATTCTAAGTATAATTAAGTAGCAGGTTTTATAGTAAAAAACTCAATTTGGTTCGGTTATCCAACCGAACTAAACCGATCATGCATAGTTTAGTAACCGAACCAAACCATGAATGGATTGGTTCGGATTGAGATTTACAATAACCAAACCCTTTAGATCGGACTACGGTTAAGCTCAAAAAGTCGGTTATCCAACCGATGTTCTCCCTACCAGCTAACCTGGCATGCTGAACCCAATTCAGGGTTTAGCAGGGCCACAATCCCAAGCTAGACAGGGATTTAAGGTTCAACTGGGCCAGCCCGACACTATTTCAACCCGGATGTGGTAGGCCCGGACTCCCCGTTGAAACGCAGCAAGGCCAGCCAGATCGGTAAACACACCCACGTTAAAAATCTGTTGGACTGCTTTTACTCTAAATGGTTCAGTTGGAATCAAGGTTGAAGTCAAGTTAAGTAACATACTGATATATATTTATTTAAACCACCCTAAACAAAGTTCAATCAAGTAAGAACGAGGTTGTACACGCTTCTACTAGTCTGTAGAACTCTGAAGTGTAAAAAGTCAGATCCAACATTTTACAGAAAGATCAAACAAACACAGCCTAAATATCTTGAAATCACAACTCGACTGATCCTAACTGATGCTCATACATTGATTCTCCAATTAAACTTGTTCATTCAAGTCTGCTATCCCCTTGACAACTCTTGATTTTTGGAGCTTAGGGGAATTCAAACATCTGCAGGTTAAACAATTTGAAGTATGATTCAAACCATTCACCATTCAGTAACTCTATTGAGCCTGTTCTGATTTTGAGCAACCTTAAAAGGGACAGCTCGAGTTCACCAATTTTAGCTCGCGGGTAAAGACTTTTAGGGAGAGAGAGAGACTTAAGAGAGAGTTTACACGCGTAAAGTTTATACACCTAGTCGGTTTCTCTCCTGTGTGATTCAAAGAGAATATGGTTTTCTATAGATTTTGGATTAGACGGAACAAAGAAACGAATAGAATTGTTGTTAACCATTAGAGCATTCTCCAACAGACAAGTTTTGCAATCATATAGTTTCTACTAAGCACTAACTAGTTTAAGGCATATCAAAAGATAAGAAGATTAAACAAACAGATCATACATAAACTAAGAAATCGAAGAACTCATTTTGCAAATCTTCAAAGTTTCGTAGTTTGATCTTGGAAAATACATACACATTGTGCAGAATTTTTGGGTTACACACAAAAGGATGAAGCATGCCAATAACATAAAAACAGTGATCTTAAAAGTCTCGGAAAACTTGAAATAGTACCTTTCTTCACGAATATCATCTGCATTTCCATGAAGAACTACAGTTTCCCATCACTTTCGTAGAACTCATTCACGAAAATGGTGATAAGTTTGCAAAGATCCAAATAGATTGTCTCAGTTGTTCCCACGATCACCAGCATTAGTTAGATTCATTTGCAAGGCAAAAGAATAGATTCGACAAAAGATGAACTTCCATTATTGGGAGCTCCAGTTATGCCAAGAATTGAAGTAATAACGTTATATATTTGAACATTTTCGAAAGAAGGAACCTTTCTTCCTCTCTCAAACTGAGGACCATGGCCAATAAAAATGGTTCTCATAGAAAAGAAAGCATTATCATAACCATGAGCACCTCCACATTCTTTCTGATTGGATCTTGTTTGTTCTACCTTGAACCCTTCTCCTACAAGTCCTATAATTGGTGGAATTCGATAATTTGCAGAGTAATGTAATCTTTCGGGCAAATCTTCCTTAAGAAAAACCTTCAAATTCTTCCCGTTGTCAACCTTCCCAGAGTTCAATCCTTCCATCATTTTCCTTACGACTTCCGAACTAGAGATACCAGAAGGAGGTCTAATTGCAAGTAAAGGACTATAAGATTGAATCCAATCTTTAGGTATATTAATCCATGGAGCTAAATCATCTAGAAAAATTAGTTTTTTATCACAAGTTCCAACCATTCCATGATCACCCACCATTATTACAGTAACATCTTCAAAAACCCCTCTTTTTTCTAAACCTTGAATTAATCTCCCAATCATATTATCAATTCTAGCAACTGCATCAGTAATTAGAGGATCATCAGGGCCAACTTGGTGACCTTGATGATCTGGGTCTTCAAAATAAAGTGTCATAAGTACAGGAATTTCATTACTAGGAAGATCAAAATAACTTAAAACAGTATCAACCCTTTCTTCAAAAGGAACAGAACCATTATAATGCATACAAAATTTATTAGGGCAACTCCAAAAAGTTCTATTTACCTCAGAACCAGGCCAGAAATAAGTTGCAGCTTTCAATCCATGATTACCAACAGTTTCCCAAATTGGTTCTCCTAACCACCATTTAGGTTCTTTACTACCCATTGTGAACTTATCACCTGTAATTGGATCAGTAAAGAAGTTATTGATTACCCCATGAACTGAAGGATAAAGACCAGTAACAATAGAGTAATGATTAGGAAATGTAAGGGTTGGGAAAACTGGGATTAAACCAGTTTCTGCTTCAGTTCCATTAGAAATCAAACGATGAATATTGGGTGTTTGAGTTTTGAATTGATAACCAAATCGAAACCCATCTGAAGAAATTAAGATAACAACAGGTTGACTAAGTTTTTGAAGAGAACGGGTTGTGGATTGAAGGTGTTCTTGAGGTGGAGAAGAAAATGAAGAGAAAAAGAGGAAAAGAAAAGCAATGAAAGCACCTAAAGCTATACAGATGATGAATAGGAGAGAGATGAAGATGATTGTTGTGGTGAGGTTTTTAAGAGGAGAAGATTTTTGGGATTCAACAGTTTTGTTCGTGAGAAGGGATGTTGTTGGATTTGGAAGTTCATGTTCTTGCATTGATTTAGGGTTTGTTGGAGATCCTAAGATCGGAATAGTAGAAGTACGCATTGGTAAGAAAGATTTTGGATTGTTTGATCCTTTTTCTTGTTTTCCTTGATTCAGAGGCAGACTTTGGTTGGTGGCTCAGAGAGAGAAGAGAGATAAGAGCATCTCCTATGCAAAACTTAAAAAAATCTCTATTTGACTTATGCGTTGAGTCTGAATTGAGATTCTCTTTCTCTTTTCTATATGGCTAACATGAGTGTCTCTAATTCAAATACTTCTCCAATGCAACATTCTAAAAAACTCTAATAGATACACATGACACACATACATTTAAGAGGTAATTTCTAAAAAGGTTAAAATAATATTGAAAATAAGTAGAAAAACACAAAACATTTGAAAATTATTATTCAGGTCAAAAAGTGTGCAAATACTAAAATACCCCTTTTTGTCATTTTGTGTAACTAATTTTTTTATTTTTCTTTAAATTTTAAATCGATATAACTTTTGTTTGAGATGTCGGATTTCTATAAAAATTATATATTTAGAAATGATTTTTCATTAGCTTTCTAACAAGATCCACTTTCAATACTTTTTTTTCAAAAAAAAAAACCCAGAAAAAACGCCGCTTTTTTCCTTTACGTTTTTCTGCAAACGTGTTTGCAACAATCTGTTATGCAAACGTGTTTGCGAAAATCTGTTATGCAAACGTGTTTGCAAAAATCTGTTATGCAGACGTGTTTGCAAGAATCTTTTCTGCAGAAGTATTTGCGACAATCTGATTTGTAAACATGTGTTTGCATAATGTAAATTGCAAACTGTGTTTGCAAAATATAGATTGCAAACACGATTTGCATATCCTGCAAACTCTATTTGCAAATCGAGAATATAAACTATTGGGATGTTCGAACCACTCGGTCCAGCTCAATTGGTTGATGCATCAAATTATTCAAAATTTTCACTGCAAAAGAACAAGCTATCGAAGTTGTTTTGATGATTCGACAAAATAACAAGAAATATACTGATAAACTAAATTCTTATAGACAAAAGTACCATTCTTCGAATAAGAACAATACAATAAAAACTAGAGATGCTATTGCGAAATATTTTCAGAACCTTAAAAAGAAGCAAGCGAGATAGGAAACAAATGAAAAATGCAGTCACTAAGATACTGAAGTTTCTTATTTGTGACTCTTTTTCTTCCACAAGTCGCCGAACATTCGAATTCCAGAGCCTTTCTTTTTTCCACTGTCAAATCCATCTTCAAAATCATCGTGTGTTAATGGTAAAGGGTGGAAACCAAAATATCCAACATCAAAGAGTTGTTTGTCCGTTGACCCACATATCTTAGCAACTCTCCCTTTCATATCTACTCCGGACAGTACAGTTGCTGCTGCATCAGCAACTTTCCTCCATTGTTCAATTTGTACTGTGAGTTTCTGCATCAACATACTCAAGGACTTTACACACTGCTGACTTAGAATAGACGGACTAAGACACTCAAGGACTTTACACACTGCTGAATTAGAATAGACGGACTAAGACAGACGCATAAACAATTACCTTTGTAGTCATATTGGACATCACTCATCAATAATAAAAGAATATTTTTTTAGAAGTAGGTAGAATATTTAGTTGATCATTTCAATTTACAATTACTAGCGCATTCATGAACAATAACAAAAATCAACAATGGGACTGAATAATGATTCAATACTCACCTTTTTGGAGATTTTTTCCTATCTCTTCAAATAGTGGCTTCAAATTGAGTGAATTAGTAAGCATGGCAGAGAGGAATCAGTATCAACAGTAAACAACCCATATGATTTTTCATGGAGGTCTATTCCAAGCAACTAAACAGCCCTTTCCATTTCTCTTTTTTTGGGCATAAGCACAATGAAAGAAGTTCAATGAATCACATCTCTTTCAGACATTTCATCGAACAACTTGCATCTACATTCAACAAATCCACATTCAACATCAAAGAAATAAAATAAAAATAGGAAATTGAAATTCTTCCTTAAGAAGTAGACTAAATTAGGGTTAGTTACTCTTCTTGCCTTCTTCAATGAACTCATTAAGGTTAAACACAGTAATGCGAATCCATGTTTCTTGCAAAAGTAATCACACACTTTATTTTTCTCAAGCTAATTAAGCATTCTTACATCCCCAGTGAGAACCGGTTGGTTACCAAAGACATTAGAAAACCTAATTGTTTCACAAATAAGTAGCAGGTAGTAACCAAATTGGCACTACTTCCAAGAAGAAGCATTCGAAAACCAGTTCTGCAATTACAAAGAGTGAAACCTACTTATTTGAAGAGGCAATCAAAAACCCTAATTGCTTAAGAAGCAAATAAAAAACTACCAAGCAACTTTTTTGCATTTTATCCATATACATTTGAAAATGAGTTACCAGTCATAAGTAGAGAAAAGTGATTAAATCAGTAGAGATACGAATTCAACCATGAGAACGTCGTCTTTCAGGATCAAATCGAACACTGTATACTACTTGATGGAGAAGAAGATGAAGAAGACGAAGGTCATGGTATTCTAGAGAGAGAAAGTAAAAGTAAAGATGATGAGACATGAAAATGTCCCATCTGAATCTCTTTACTTGGACTAGTTAGTCTATTTCGGGCGATTACTCTAATGAATTGGTTGTTTCTCTTACTCAGGAGGTTTCTATGGGATTGAGCACGAAAAGTGGTAAAAAACGGGAAAAAGAGACACAAAAGGGTAGTTTGGTCTTTTGGGGAGTTCAGTAATTTTGGCCAATGTCGATGCTCCGATGAAAAAGTATAATCCAAAACGAACCCAACGGCGAAAATAGAAGTCAAATCGGAGTCCAGATGAACAAATTAGAGCAAGTCAAAGTTTTGGTCAAGATCAGGAAGACTTGGGCTTCTCAATTACACGTGGCGTGCAACCTGACGTTGTGGGATAAATTTTCGGTACATTGGTGGGCTGCACGGGACGACTATTGGGATGCTTTCCAAGTTATGATTCCGTGTGACGCGAGGTGTGATAATGCTGTAGTCTAACAAGATCTGACGGACAAGAAATACAACAGCGCGTCCCGCTCATGATCGCGATCCAGAACAGCCGGGCCACCTCGTTAAACTGCTGCGTGCTACACCGTGTTCTCTCCACATCTGATATCCAGCAGGGCGTTGCACGATTAGTTGATCCCCAAGATTTTTTGGGAATCAATTTTTAAAAATGGGAACAACTTTCCCTCCCATCTCGTCTCTCTCTCTACTGGTTAGAGAAATTTAGAGAGAGAGAAATGGAAACAAAATATAGCCGAGAGGGAAAGAAACCGAGAGTAGAGAGAGAAAGATAATGGGAGATGGATTGCTTTAGGAAATTCCTAGAGGAAGATATCTTCTCGGCTTCTATAGAGAGATCGAGTGGTTCGTCTCGGTTATAAGAGAAGACAGGAAGAGAGATTAATCTCATCTCTGGATTGGGGGTCAAAAGCTCAATTGAATCGAAATATTAGAGAAAGAGGAAGGCTCACGGCTGAAACAGAAACAGTAGAGAGAGAGAGAGAGAAGGAGCCTCCATCCACCATTAAAGCCGAGAGCTAGAGAGAGAGAGAATCCGAGTTTACTATTTTCTGCTTCTTCTTCTTATGATTCTTCTCTTTGTGAGAGAGAGAAAATCAGAGAGAATTGTAGAGAGAGTGAATTTCATCAAAGCTTAAGAAGAGTTATCATCTCCATTCGGCTAAACAGGAAAACTTATTATCATCTTTTCTTCTTCGTTTTCTTCTATTGTTCTCTTTATTTTTGTGAGAGAAATAGAGAAACAGAGAGTTAGAAAGAGAGAGAAACAGAGAGAGTTGTTGAAGTGAGAGAGAGAAATCACAGAAAGTACATTGAGCTCATGTTATAAAATGTGTTATTGATTGATTTCACTGTTGTAGCTTCATCCTTTTCAGTTAAATGAAATAGAAAGAGAGAAAGGAAGATTTATATTAAAGAGATAAAGGAAAAAACAGTAAAGTTTAGAGAGAGAAAGATAGTTGGAGAAGGCGAGAAAATAATTTTCCCTCAGGGAATCCATTTCCGGGAAGATGAGAAAATCGTTTTCCCTGAGGGTGTGTTTGGCAGAATTCTGGAAAAACAGAAGGAAATCACTTCCTTAAGGCCCTGTTTGGCTGCCAGTGGAAAATCAGCGAGAAAAAGTTTAGTTTTCTTCCATTCTCTCTTATTCTTTATGTCTATTTCAATATAGTATTATGATTAACTAATTCTCTATCTAGGGTTGAGGATGAAACCAAATATTCGATCTTTTAGAACATATTTTGAATTGATTAATTCTCTGACTGTGCTTTAATATTTAAGTTCTTTTGTTAAATCGATTTTCTTTTCACCGTCTATGCTTTTAGATTTGATGCATCGTGCTTAGGTTAAATCATTTGACGGTGCATACTTATTAATTGATAGATTGTAGTTTAGAGATTTGTTTTTCAAAATGAGACAATTACACTTTTATGAGTAAAAAAACCGATTTTATCGAAAACATCTCCCGGAATCAGGATAGTTCATTATCCGAAATTCTGAGTTATAAAACGAGAGAATTAGTCAGTTGATTTCGTGTGTTTAAAAGTGAGTTATTTGGTGGATTCCAGACACCCTAGGTCATCTCCCCCCATTTGAGTTCCTTGTACCATTATTTGTTTTATTATTTTGTTCTTTATTATTTTATCACCAAAACCACAAAACCAATTTTCAAACAAAGAAACCCTCTTACTTCCAAGTCTTAGAATAGGTTTTACTTAGTCTCTGAGGAACGAACCGGTCTTACCGGAATTATTACTTGACGCCCGTATACTTGCGGGTGGTGACCTATTTAGGAAACTTTCTAGGCCCATCAAGTTTTTGGCGCCGCTGCCGGGGACTAGTTTTAAATTTTTTTCTAAACTTGGAAAGTTTTTATTTTTGGTAAGTTTTGACTTTGTGAATACTTTGACTTGCTGTTCTATTTTTGGTGTGTAGAGCACTAAGGAGCTAAAGAGGAGGCGCAACAAGGAGGAGGACCTCAAAAGAAGAAATTTACATTTTTTTTTTTTTATTTTTTGTTTTTATTTTGGTGAGAGAGATACTTAGACTTTTTAGTACTTTCTTTTGTTTTGACCCTAAATTGGAGGGCTTTTAAATTGTAACCGAAAATCAAACGAAGCCTCGGGTTCGAACACTCGCGGGGAGAGTGGCCCGGGTCGTCTGCAAAGGTCGTCGCCCGTCTCGAACGGGAGGTAACTTTCTCTAATCACCCACGAATCCCCTGTTAGTGGGTACTTTTCATAAGATCTTCGTAGTGCTTCCTTGGTTTTCGTGTTTAAAAAAAAAAAAAAAAAAAAAAAATTGAAAGAGAGATGGATAGATCGTGGTCCCAACATGGAGAGGTTGTTGATTTGAAGTCGCCTGACTCGCTTAAAGACGATGAATCATGGTTGACCAATTTGTTAAATGAGTGTAATGACCCGTCTGACTTAGACGATGATCTAGAATTTTTAGAGGACCCCGATTACATCGTGATAAAAGAGATTACATAATGTCTATCCGACCCGACTTCTAGGGACTTTGAGTCTGATAGTAGGGTTTCTCCATTGAAGGAACCCGAAGTACCTGTTTTAGAGAACCCTAGTTTAAATCCGGGTATCATTGATAGTCCTCTAGATAATTGTGCATTTTGTCTTTCAGATACATGTGTAGATTTTGAAACACTCTCTCCCGATGTCTATCATCAATATAATGACCCCTTCTATCCGGTTTTTGATCTCTCTAGTGCGGTGCCAAACTTAACGACCTTATTGTCGTCTAAGTTTGGGGATTGCCCTTCTTTCTTGATAGTCTCACTTACACTATCACCAAGTTACAAAAATGTGAGACTATCGTTCACTGAAAACTTTGTGTTTTGGGTGGACCCACAAATGTATCGATTATTGGTTTACAGTTAGTTACACTTTTGTAATCCAGTAGGTATAATTCTTTCTATTTTTTCGAGTCATCTATTTCGTCTGGCTGAAGACGTTAAACTTAGCGCTTTCTGGGAGGCAACCCACGCTTAGGACTTCCGAATCAGGTAATATCTTTCCCTCATCCTATCATTTTTACATAGTCTTCAGAACATTGAGGACAATGTTCGGTTTAAGTTTGGGGATAGGGGAATGAATTTTTTTGCTAAGTCCTTATTTCAAAAATTCACAAGGGTTTAAAATTTTTCAAAATTTCTAAATTTTTGGACTGAAAGAGTGAGTCTAGTTGTTTTTGTTTGTTAATGGCCATAGAGTCTAGTTGGTTATACTATGCTTTTGCTAAAGGTTTTTCCACGAATTTCGAGTCTTGGAGTTGTCTGTGCACTAGCCATGTGAGTGTTAGATAGGTGAAGAGTTGACTTTTTTGAGAGAACTTAATCGATCATTAGTGGAGACTTAACCCATGTGAGATTCTGAGCCTTTCTTTTTTGCTTTGAGTGGTCTCTTCTGCACTAACTCCGAGTAGAATGAAGAGCTACTCAACCTCGCAATATTCATTAGAGCTCAATTGATCTCTTGAGTTCAAATTTAACAACCACTAGGGATGTCATCAGGAAGTAAACCTTTCTCTTGTAGTCTGAGAAACTTGAAAACAGTGTCAACTAGAGGAAGATAGAAATCCATTCAGTCGACCACGAAGAATTTAGTCCATCTTTTGTCATGTGTTGAGTTTTCCTTCATACTCATACTCGCACATAGAGTGAACCATTCTTGAGTAACTTTAATTTTTGAGTGTATGACCGTGAGGCAGTAGTCGAGGCGAAATGTATCGAGACGGTAATCGAGGTCTTGTCTTTTCAGAACCGAAATGATACTTATATTGGCTGGTCACGTGCACTTCGAGTCATGATTACTAGTGAAAAGATTTTTAGCATTTGTATGGTTTGGCCAACCTGGATTTCATTTCTATTAACTTTCGAAAGTCTACCGGATAAGCATTTTTTTGTCCATATCATATTTAGGCTCTTTTGGATTTTGAAATACTGAATTTTGTGGGTATATTCACTGCAAACCCTCACGAGACAAAACTCGTCCTCTTGGGCAACCTAGAGGTTTAACGGCTTGTTGCACGTGCTAAGTGCAATCGTGATTCCCTGCGAAAGTGGTGAAGTGAGTAGTTTTATTTTTCTGTTTTGCTCGAGGACTAGCAAAATCTAAGTTTGGGGATGTTTGATGAGACATGAAAATGTCCCATCTGAATCTCTTTACTTGGACTAGTTAGTCTATTTCGGGCGATTACTCTAATGAATTGGTTGTTTCTCTTACTCAGGAGGTTTCTATGGGATTGAGCACGAAAAGTGGTAAAAAACGGGAAAAAGAGACACAAAAGGGTAGTTTGGTCTTTTGGGGAGTTCAGTAATTTTGGCCAATGTCGATGCTCTGATGAAAAAGTAGAATCCAAAACGAACCCAACGGCGAAAACAGAAGTCAAATCGGAGTCCAGATGAACAAATTAGAGCAAGTCAAAGTTTTGGTCAAGATCAGGAAGACTTGGGCTTCTCAATTACACGTGGCGTGCAACCTGACGTTGTGGGATAAATTTTCGGTACATTGGTGGGCTGCACGGGACGACTATTGGGATGCTTTCCAAGTTATGATTCCGTGTGACGCGAGGTGTGATAATGCTGTAGTCTAACAAGATCTGACGGACAAGAAATACAACAGCGCGTCCCGCTCATGATCGCGATCCAGAACAGCCGGGCCACCTCGTTAAACTGCTGCGTGCTACACCGTGTTCTCTCCACATCTGATATCCAGCAGGGCGTTGCACGATTAGTTGATCCCCAAGATTTTTTGGGAATCAATTTTTAAAAATGGGAACAACTTTCCCTCCCATCTCGTCTCTCTCTCTACTGGTTAGAGAAATTTAGAGAGAGAGAAATGGAAACAAAATATAGCCGAGAGGGAAAGAAACCGAGAGTAGAGAGAGAAAGATAATGGGAGATGGATTGCTTTAGGAAATTCCTAGAGGAAGATATCTTCTCGGCTTCTATAGAGAGATCGAGTGGTTCGTCTCGGTTATAAGAGAAGACATGAAGAGAGATTAATCTCATCTCTGGATTGGGGGTCAAAAGCTCAATTGAATCGAAATATTAGAGAAAGAGGAAGGCTCACGGCTGAAACGGAAACAGTAGAGAGAGAGAGAGAGAAGGAGCCTCCATCCACCATTAAAGCCGAGAGCTAGAGAGAGAGAGAATCCGAGTTTACTGTGTTCTGCTTCTTCTTCTTATGATTCTTCTCTTTGTGAGAGAGAGAAAATCAGAGAGAATTGTAGAGAGAGTGAATTTCATCAAAGCTTAAGAAGAGTTATCATCTCCATTCGGCTAAACAGGAAAACTTATTATCATCTTTTCGTCTTCGTTTTCTTCTACTGTTCTCTTTATTTTTGTGAGAGAAATAGAGAAACAGAGAGTTAGAAAGAGAGAGAAACAGAGAGAGTTGTTGAAGTGAGAGAGAGAAATCACAGAAAGAACATTGAGCTCATGTTATAAAATGTGTTATTGATTGATTTCACTGTTGTAGCTTCATCCTTTTCAGTTAAATGAAATAGAAAGAGAGAAAGGAAGATTTATATTAAAGAGATAAAGGAAAAAACAGTAAAGTTTAGAGAGAGAAAGATAGTTGGAGAAGGCGAGAAAATAATTTTCCCTCAGGGAATCCATTTCCGGGAAGATGAGAAAATCGTTTTCCCTGAGGGTGTGTTTGGCAGAATTCTGGAAAAACAGAAGGAAATCACTTCCTTAAGGCCCTGTTTGGCTGCCAGTGAAAAATCAACGAGAAAAAGTTTAGTTTTCTTCCATTCTCTCTTATTCTTTATGTCTATTTCAATATAGTATTATGATTAACTAATTCTCTATCTAGGGTTGAGGATGAAACCAAATATTCGATCTTTTAGAACATATTTTGAATTGATTAATTCTCTAACTGTGCTTTAATATTTAAGTTCTTTTGTTAAATCGATTTTCTTTTCACCGTCTATGCTTTTAGATTTGATGCATCGTGCTTAGGTTAAATCATTTGACGGTGCATACTTATTAATTGATAGATTGTAGTTTAGAGATTTGTTTTTCAAAATGAGACAATTACACTTTTATGAGTAAAAAAACCGATTTTATCGAAAACATCTCCCGGAATCAGGATAGTTCATTATCCGAAATTCTGAGTTATAAAACGAGAGAATTAGTCAGTTGATTTCGTGTGTTTAAAAGTGAGTTATTTGGTGGATTCCAGACACCCTAGGTCATATCCCCCCATTTGAGTTCCTTGTACCATTATTTGTTTTATTATTTTGTTCTTTATTATTTTATCACCAAAACCACAAAACCAATTTTCAAACAAAGAAACCCTCTTACTTCCAAGTCTTAGAATAGGTTTTACTTAGTCTCTGAGGAACGAACCGGTCTTACCGGAATTATTACTTGATGCCCGTATACTTGCGGGTGGTGACCTATTTAGGAAACTTTCTAGGCCCATCAAAAGACATAAGTACGGTATATTTTTGTAACAAGGGAAATACGAGTGTTTTAAAGTTAAAGGGTAGTTTTGGAACTAAAAGAATAGAAAATGACCTGATTGATAATTACCTATATTATTCCAAACCTTATGTATCATTATCAATAATATTATGACAACTTTTGGTTAATATGAAAAGACGATGGCTTTTTCAGTTATTATAATAAGTTTTTGAACCCAACGAGTCATATTCCCTACATTTAATAGGAAAAAGTGGTTGAGAAAGAAAGACTTTTTATTAGACCAAAAATTAAACTTAATGACTAGGACACTTAAGACTCTCAAAAGAGATCTCAATAAGAGCATCTCCAATGCAACACTCAACAAAAACTCAATTAATCCAATTTGTCAAGTATGAGTTGAGTTTTTCTTTCCTAGGTTGCAATATTGAGATACTCAATTCAAAATTCATCTCCAATGCAACACGCAAAAAAACTCAACATTTACTTTATATTTACTTTTGGTTCTTATTTTTAATATATAAAATGTTGATATGGACCAATTGAGATACAAGAATAAATGTTGAGATACTCAAAAGAAAACTCAATTGTTAATTAACTTGGTTTATCCACCATAGTTTTGGTGAAGAGTTGTGTAACCCATTATTTAATTATAGTGGAAGATTTCTGGACTAGGTCCCGTGGTTTTTTACCTTCTAGTTTGGAGGGGTTTTTTGCCACGTTAAATAATCTTGGTGTCTCTACTTTTACTTTCACATCGTTTATCTTCGTATTCTTGAACAAGTTAATTAGGTTATTTTTCCTAACAAGTGGTACCAGAGCTTAGGTTGGATTTGTTGTTCAGAAATATGGAAGTGAATACTAATCGCATGATTAGTTTAGATGGAGAAAACTACTTGATGTGGAAAGCAAAAATGGAAGATTTGTTATACTGCAAAGACCTAGCTGCACCCATTGAAAATCACGGTACAAAATCGATGAAGATAGATGAAGAAGACTGGAAGGTATTAGATCATAAGGTTGTTGGATTTATTCGACAATGGGTAGAACCCAGTGTTTTTCATCATGTATCGACGGAGACTTCCGCTTATAGTCTATGGAGGAAATTAGAAGAATTATATGATCAGAAGACAGCTGCCAAAAAGGCTTACTTGTTCAGAAAGCTAGAAAAATTACAATATAAAGAAGGAACCTCAATTGCTCAACACTTGAATGAGATGAAAAGTCTAGTAAATCAGCTTTCTGCAATGAAGTTAGTTTTGGATGATGAGTTGCAGACCTTACTTCTTCTAAATTCTTTACCAGATAGTTGGGAGACATTGGTGGTGACTCTTAGCAATTCTGCTTCTGATGGCATAATGCGTATGAATCACGTAACAGGTAGTTTGTTGAATGAAGAAACAAGAAGGAAATCATCGTCAGACGAGTCTCATCAAGAGGCACTTGTTACAGAAAGACGGGGGAGAGGTAAAAGTAAAAAACCTCATAACCGTGATAAGTCAAGGGGGAGATCAAAACCAAAGAAAGAAGTTAGATGTTTTGGTTGTGGAAAAATAGGTCATTACAAGAGTGATTGCAGGAAACCAAAGAAGGAAAATAAAAAGGATGATGAAAAACAAGATAATATTGCGGCAGTTGCATCAGATGATGACATTATCTTACTCTCAGGTTGTGGAGAGACTTGCTTAAGTATGACTGAGTTAGAACTAGAAACAACATGGTTGGTTGACTCAGGTGCTTCGTATCATGCTACTCCATGTAAGGATTTCTTTAGATCTTACAGAACTGGTGACCTTGGCAAAGTCAGGATGGGAAACTTAGGTTTCTCAAAAATCGTAGGAATTGGAGAAGTAAAAATTGAGACGAGCACAGGGAGTACATTGATTCTGAAGAATGTGAGGCATATACCAGATCTTCGATATAACCTAATCTCTACCGGAGTATTAGATGATGAAGGGTACCACAGTCACTTTGGTGATGGAAAGTGGAAGCTCACAAAAGGGTCAATGGTGATAGCAAGAGGGAAGAAGTGTTGTACTTTATACAGGACTCAAGTAAAACTGTGTAAAGGAGAACTGAATGCAGTTGAAAAAGATTCTTCCACTGATCTTTGGCATAGAAGACTCGGGCACATGAGCGAGAAAGGACTTCAAATCCTTGCTAAACGACAAGACTTACCGAACATACAAGGTATAAATTTAAACACTTGTTCTCATTGTTTAGTAGGAAAGCAACATAGAGTTTCCTTTCAAAGGAATGCATCTGAAAGAAAATCCAGTGTTTTGGAGCTCGTTTATTCTGACGTTTGTGGACCTTTAAAGGTCAAAACACTTGGTGGTGCTTTGTATTTCGTTACTTTTATAGATGATGCTTCCAGGAAAGTTTGGGCATATGCCATAAAGACCAAAGATCAGGTACTTGCAGTTTTCAAGAATTTCCACAACATGGTAGAACGGGAGACAGGAAAATCATTGAAGTGCATTCGCACTGACAATGGAGGAGAATACATCGGGTCGTTTGAAGAGTATTGCAAAACCCATGGTATTCGACATGAACTGACAGTTCCCAAAACTCCACAAGAAAATGGTGTAGCAGAACGCATGAACTGCACTATTGTGGAGAGGATCAGATGTATGCTCTCAGAAGCAAAGCTGCCTAAAAGCTTCTGGGGTGAAGCAATGCGTACTGCATGTTATCTGATCAATTTATCACCTTCAACACCATTAGATGGAGATGTAGCTGAGAAAGTGTGGGCTGGGAAAGAAGTCAGTTATGAACACTTAAGGGTGTTCGGTTGCAGGGCTTTTGTGCATATACCTAAAGATCAAAGAGTAAAGCTTGATGATAAAGCCAAGCAATGCATCTTTTTAGGGTATGCAGATGAGAAATTCGGATACAGGTTATGGGATCCAGTCGATAAGAAGATTATTAGAAGTAGAGATGTGGTCTTTCTTGAAAACCAAACTATTGAGGACTTCGGGAAAGTTGAGAAGCATGAGAATCATAGTAATGATCTCATTGATCTAGATCCACATATCTCTTCTAAGGTTATGCATGATAATGCAGGTGAAGAACACAAAATCATGAAGATGAAGCTCATGAAGATGATCCTATGGGTGATGATGTTGAGCAAGGAATGGAAGTTCAACATGAACCACCAGCTGAATTGAGAAGATCGACTAGAGAGAGAGCACCATCTACCAAGTATCCTCCACACGAGTATGTGATGGTTACAGATAGTGGAGAACCACAATGTTATGAAGAAGCCATAGATGATGAACACAAGAAGGAGTGGTTGAAAGCTTTGCAAGATGAAATTGAATCATTGCATAAAAACAACACTTTTAAGTTGGTTGAAAAACCTAAGAATAAGAAAATTCTTAAAAATAAGTGGGTTTTCAAAATCAAGACCGAAGAAAGAAGTTCACAACCACGTTATAAGGCACGCCTAGTGGTGAAAGGATTTGGGCAGAAGAAGGGTATTGATTTTGATGAGATTTTCTCTCCGGTGGTGAAGATGTCCTCTATACGGTTAGTATTAGGATTGGCTGCAAGTATGAACCTAGAAATTGAACAACTAAATGTCAAGACCGCTTTCCTTCATGGTGACTTGGAGGAAGATGTGTATATGGAACAACCAACAGGGTTTGAAGTTAAAGGTAAGGAACACTTGGTTTGTAAGTTAGAGAGGAGTTTATATGGGCTGAAACAAGCACCAAGACAGTGGTACAAAAAGTTTGAATCATTCATGAAGGATCAAGGGTATCACAAGACGGCTTCAGATCATTGTGTTTTCGTTCATAAATTTCCTGATGGAGATTTGATTATACTTCTACTTTATGTTGATGATACGTTGATTGTTGGTCAGGATGCTAATAAGATTAGCAGGTTAAAGAAAGAACTAAACAAGTATTTCGATATGAAAGACTTGGGTCCAGCAAAACAAATTCTTGGCATGCATATCTCTCGTGATAGGAAAGCTGGAAAACTTTGGCTATCACAAGAAAGATACATTGAGAAGGTTCTAGAAAGGTTCAATATGGACAAGACAAAACCAGTGAGTTGTCCATTAGCCAGTCACTTCAAGTTGACTCATGATCAGTGTCCATCAACTAGAAGTGAGAAAGAAGAAATGGAGAAAATTCCTTATGCTTCAGCTGTAGGAAGCTTGATGTATGCAAGGGTGTGTACAAGACCGGACATTGCATTTGCAGTTGGAGTAGTAAGCAGGTTTCTTGCTAATCCAGGCAAAAAGCATTGGTTAGCAGTAAAGTGGATTCTAAAGTATCTTAGAGGTACGTCTAAAGCTCGTATATGTTTTGGTAATGATAAGCCAGTATTAGTCGGTTACACAGATGCAGACATGGCAGGAGATGTAGACTCTAAAAGGTCCACATCAGGCTACCTATTTACATTTTCAGGGGGAGCAGTGTCATGGCAATCTAAATTACAAAAGTGTGTAGCTTTATCTACTACAGAGGCAGAATATATTGCCATTACAGAATGTTGCAAAGAGATGTTATGGATGAAGAGACTGTTAGAAGAACTTGGTATGAAACAAGATAATTAAGTTATTCATTGCGACAGTCAAAGTGCCATCCACCTCAGTAAGAATTCTAGTTTCCATTCTAAGTCCAAGCATATAAATGTGAGATACCAGTGGATCCAAGATGTTCTTGAAGAAAAGGTGTTGAATATCGAGAAAATCCATACTGACGACAATGGTTCAGATATGATGACAAAACCATTACCCAAAGGCAAACATGAGCTATGTAGCAGTGTTGCAGGTTTGGGGATGGTAGGTCCCTCTTCATAAGTCGGGAGGGGGAGGTTGTTGGGGTCCCTCCTTATAATAAAAGGACTCCTAGTTGGAATAGGATTTCCCTTATTCCTTGTTTTGGGAAAAAATAGAAGTTTCTATTTTTTCAAGCCTAAAAAGGAATTCCTATTTCTATTGGTAAACCTCCCTATTGATCATTATAAAAGGGAATGAAAGGGAAAAGATTATTCACTACAACTTCTAGAACAAAGAGAAGTCAGAGAAAGAGAGATTTCTGAAGTGGTTCTTTCAAGAGAGATTGAAAGGACAGAATATTGGTTTGAAGAAAAGAGGATTATTAATCTTGTGAAGCAATTTAGTTTGTGGTTATCTTCTTCAACCTTTAGGAATCTAGGATTTGTTCAAATCCTAAGGAGTAAGAGATTTTATTTCTTTGTTTCTTTGTTCAGTTTATCCACCATAGTTTTGGTGAAGAGTTGTTATCCAAGAGTGTTTCTACACATCTTGAAGAATTGGTTTATCCACCATAGTTTTGGTGAAGAGTTGTGTAACCCATTATTTAATTATAGTGGAAGATTTCTGGACTAGGTCCCGTGGTTTTTTACCTTCTAGTTTGGAGGGGTTTTTTGCCACGTTAAATAATCTTGGTGTCTCTACTTTTACTTTCACATCGTTTATCTTCGTATTCCTGAACAAGTTAATTAGGTTATTTTTCCTAACAATTTGAGCAGCCAAAACAACCATTATCAACCCTTGTTCCCGATGCTCAAAATTCTCACTTAATCCACTTTGATCTTCAACATATGCAACTTTATCTCCAACAAACTGTGATAGAGAATATAGAAACATAAGGTACTAGTGGAAAAAGAAAGTTAAATGAGATCAATTGTCGAAATTTAATAAGAGTTGATAAACATTCTAAATGGAGGAAGGAAATATGTAATTAATAAAGACGAACACAATTTGAGAAAGAATCCTAATTGTGATGACCGTTTACTTTGTTCAGAAATGCAATCAATAGTCGATAGATATTTCAGTTTTGTTTGCAGAGCCCATAAACATGAGACAGATCAAGATAAACCATAAAACAAAAATGCCTTAAATCCCTAGAGTTCTAACAACCTTTATCTCCAGTACTAACAAAGCCCTAAAAATATAAAGTAATGTAAGGAAGGGGAAGAAGAGAAGAATGTACCGGTTGTTTTTGTTAGGATTGACGGATGAAACATTCATTTTATGCAGAAGAAAGGAGATGAGAATAGGTATAAGAGAAACAGAAGAAAAAGAGGGTTTGATGGATAACATGACCAAAAAGCGCGTACAGTTTTGCTAAAACATTTGGAGGGATACTGAAATATTTTTGTGTTCAGCGGCGCCAATTTTTGAATTTAATTGGTAATTTCAAGAGCTATTATTCAAACTGGCGCCAATTTTTTCATGAACTGGTCGTCTCAAGTTCAAAAAAAAGTTTGGACACTCATTTTGACCATCTTCCCAACGGCCTGATCACTTTCTTATTTACCAGAAGTAATGGGGCACTTTAATTAGAACAAAAATGCCACAACGAGAAAAAGGAAAAACTAATGGTGCATTGTCAAATAGTAGTGGATACATTAAAAGTACATAGCCTAATATATCAAAATTACGATCGAAAATAGTAAAATATAATTGAGTACGATGAAAATATGGTCTAAATATTCATTGTTTGTTCTTTTTATTGGGTATCACTCAATGGCGTACAAATGTTTTGAAAAAGTACCATATTCCTTATTGTATTTTCTTAATGGTGAGATTGTAACCTTCTCTAGTGTGGAGGCACATATACTCAATTGAAATAACCTTTCAAGCTGTCGATTATTGTTAAAAATAGAGATAAATATATATTATGTAGATATATCACATAAATATAGTCATACGCATAAATTTTTATACATAATTTAAATATTGGCATGTAGTATACTATGTGTATATCAGATTTATTTGAGAAGAAAATCTTTGCAAAAATGGAATATTTATTTGGAAGTTGTGATCAATCTTGTAAAGTTTTGTCTACCTTGTCATGATGTTTTTCAATATCAATTATTGAACTGTAAAATCATATGTACCTAGAATTTTTAAACAAATGAATACATTTTTTTAACGACAAAAGTTCGACCCATCAAGAGAAATAGTTCGTGGACAACATTTAAGTTATTTTTGAGAGTATGGATTAGGGAATGGACAACTATTCAAATTAACTCAACCTGTTTCATTTTTATTCTAACTAGGTTTCCTCCCCGTCCGTAGGACGGGAAAGATCCCTCTTGGCTAACGCCTGAGAAAATAAATAAATTTAGATTACAACATTCTTGGAAAGAGAATAAAGAAGATAATGGAGAATAAATAGGGAGAGATATTAACCAACAATTGTAAAATGGGAGAGAAATACGTGGGAAGGAAGTTAAATGGGAGAGAAATACGTGTGAAGTTAAATGGCGAGGGAGAGAAATACGTGGGTAGTTAATGTAGGGATATCCTAACCACTTTTGGTCCTTTTATACTATTACCCTTCTATTTTGAAGGGATTTACACGAACAGGGATTTTATAACAACCATTAGATGTGATCTTTATGAAAATCCCAATAAAAATAGACGGTCAGACTTATCCCCTGTATAACCGACTGAGCTGTTTTAATATTCCTCAATGGCGTACAAATGTTTTTTTATTGGGTATCACTCAATGGCGTACAAATGTTTCGAAAAAGTACCATATTCCTTATTGTATTTTCTTAATGGTGAGATTGTAACCTTCTCTAGTGTGGAGGCACATATACTCAATTGAAATAACCTTTCAAGCTGTCGATTATTGTTAAAAATAGAGATAAATATATATTATGTAGATATATCACATAAATATAGTCATACGCATAAATTTTTATACATAATTTAAATATTGGCATGTAGTATACTATGTGTATATCAGATTTATTTGAGAAGAAAATCTTTGCAAAAATGGAATATTTATTTGGAAGTTGTGATCAATCTTGTAAAGTTTTGTCTTCCTTGTCATGATGTTTTTCAATATCAATTATTGAACTGTAAAATCATATGTACCTAGAATTTTTAAACAAATCAATACATTTTTTTAACGACAAAAGTTCGACCCATCAAGAGAAATAGTTCGTGGACAACATTTAAGTTATTTTTGAGAGTATGGATTAGGGAATGGACAACTATTCAAATTAACTCAACCTGTTTCATTTTTATTCTAACTAGGTTTCCTCCTCGTCCGTAGGACGGGGAAGATCCCTCTTGGCTAACGCCTGAGAAAATAAATAAATTTAGATTACAACATTCTTGGAAAGAGAATAAAGAAGATAATGGAGAATAAATAGGGAGAGATATTAACCAACAATTGTAAAATGGGAGAGAAATACGTGGGAAGGAAGTTAAATGGGAGAGAAATACGTGTGAAGTTAAATGGTGAGGGAGAGAAATACGTGGGTAGTTAATGTAGGGATATCCTAACCACTTTTGGTCCTTTTATACTATTACCCTTCTATTTTGAAGGGATTTACACGAACAGGGATTTTATAACAACCATTAGATGTGATCTTTATGAAAATCCCAATAAAAATAGACGGTCAGACTTATCCCCTGTATAACCGACTGAGCTGTTTTAATATAATAGATTGAGTTTCAATGTAATAAATGGCACAAGTGAAATCGAAAATGGAGACTTAGAAATTATTTTAATTCTTATTTTTAGTTATGGTATTTGACTCTTAATTGAATCCACTATAAGTTACATCATGCTACATAAGGTTTTTAGTACCCATTATATAACAAGTGCCCCGTAATGTGAAAATGGGGTAGTTTTGAAACCTTTGATTTTTTGCGATAATTAGTCACTTCTTCGTTGAATCTCACTTTTAATGACAGATTCATTATGTATCTAACAAATATTTTACGCGACGGACTATACTTTGTCATGAAAAGATAATTTATGCGACAAAAAAGAACTTGTCTTCAAAAGTATTATTAGGGACGAATAATATTTGTTACAATTTTGTAGCGACAATTTCTTACCGCCGGAAAAATAATTTAGCAACAAATTTTATAGTGGTCATAAAAAATATTTTTCCCCAACCGAACAATAACGTCATTATGATATTTTTCTGAGACAAAATTATATTTTGACACAAAATAACTAATTAGCAACAACTATTTATTTCGTTACTGAAAATATTTTTCCGCGACGAACCATTTGGTCCTAAACACATCTTATAGCAACGAAATATCATTTTCTCCCTAAAATTTGTCGTTAATCTTTTTCTAGGGCATAGAGGAAAATACAAAATTTAACCTCTTGTTTTAGTAACAATTATAGCAACGAAATTGTGAAACGATCGCTAATAATATTTTTTTCGCGATAATTTATCAAGTCGTTGAAACTCGCTTTCTGTGACAAATTTCATTTCGTCGCCGAAGAAATAGTCTCTAAACCTGTTTTTTCTTGTAGTGTACAAATCGAGTTTGCAAGATATGCAACTCAAAACTATATTTGGCAAAGATTGCAATTCATGTTTGCAATCTATATTTTGCAAAAACAGTTTGCAGTGTACATTATACAAAAACACATGTTTGCAGAACAGATTGTTGCAAACACATGTTAGCAGAAAAACGAAAGGGAAAAAATGTCGTTTTTTTATGGTATTCTTTTTTGAAAAAAAAGTATTGAAAGTGGATCTTGTTAAAAAGCTAATGAAAAATCTTTTTTAAATATAGAATTTTTATAGAAATCCGACATCTCAAACAAAAGTTATATAGATTTTAAGTTTAAAGAAAAATAAAAGAACTTAGTTACACAAAATGACAAAATAGGGCATCTGAGTCTTTTTATACTTTTTGACTTGAATAATAATTTTCAAATGTTTGGTGCTTTTTTTTTTTTTTTTTTTTTTTGTTGAACTAGAGCTTCAAAATTAAATCAAAACGTTATTACAATATTTTTTTACTAACATACAAGGAATATTCTCCCAGCTTTTACTTGTCCCTTTCTTCCTTGCCCATTTTGCTAGTTTGTCTGCACTTGCATTCAGATCTCTTTTTACATACTTGAATTGCACCTCTTCAAAATCTTTCCTTTGTGCTTTAATTTTCCGGGTGTGAATCAACGATTGCCAGTTCACCTCATGTCTGTTCTGGTATAGGTGTTTGATCAGATTGATATTATCACTTTCAATTATAATTTTCTTGTAGTGATTCTTCTTTGCCCATTCGATTCCGAGTAGGATTGCCAAAGCTTCTCCTTCTTCACTATTCCTCGTTCTCTTTGATGTTACTTGCGCTGCGATGAATCGTGATTCTGCATTATGGACTATCAAACTGATTCCCACATTGGATGTTACATTGATAAAAGATGCATCTACATTAATCTTAATAAAATCTGTTGGCGGAGGTTGCCATTTGTCCCTGTTATTTTTCTCATTTTTCTCAGATTTGATGGGGATTTTAGGGAAATTGTCGATCATTTTGATAATTTTATTAAGGTCATTTAATTCATGTTGAAAGCAGTGGTCGCATCTTGTTTTCCAGATCATCCATAAAATAGTAGTATAATGCACATTATTACTAGTGTATGTTTGATTCATATGATTTTCCCATGAGAAGATCCATTCTGATAGGGATTCAATATTCTCTGCAATGATGTTATACTTAAACCAAATGTTTTTAGCAAGGTTACAATGTAATAGAGCATGTTCAATAGATTCAATGCTCGTGCAATTTGGACACGTAAAATTATTATTTATGTATTTACCTATTCTTTCCTTCACCGGGAGTGCTTTTGTGCATATTTTCCAGATGAACATCTTGATCCGAGGAATTGTCGGTAGAGACCAAATGAAGTTCCAATTCTGACTATTCATGCTATTGATATTCGTCGTGTTATTGAGGTGTTGGTACATCGATGCTACCGTAAATTTACCCGTGTTAGTGAGTTTCCATCGGAGCTGGTCCTTACCTTCTCTATTCACCGGGATAGCCTGAATAATATTCTGAGTATGGATGTCAAAGTTCGCTCGTAGCACTTCAGTATTCCAACTATTATCGGTGATCAACTGCGCGACTTTCGTGAGGTGGGAGTTATTTATGTTTGGAATTCTGTCATTGCGCTCTGGAATCCAATTATCCGTCCATATGTTGATGTTTTCCCCCGAATGAACTTCCCAAATTGCCAAATCATCCAGAAGGCTGTAGTATTTCCTTATAGTTTTCCAAGTCCAGGAGTGATGCGCTTTAGCTGGCCCCGGGCTGCTGGTGTTAGGATAATATTTGGCTTTAAGAATTTTGACCCAGGTAGCTTCAGGATCAGTCTTAATCCGCCACGCTAATTTAGTTAGGAGAGCTTTATTATCCAAGTCTGGCAAATGAAGACCTAGACCTCCTAGTTTTTTCGAAGTGCATATCTGTGACCAGGCTTTAGTGCAGATACCTTTAGCTTTACCCCACCAGAAATTCCATTGCACGGCCTTGATGCTTTTGCAAATTCCTTTAGGAATTGCGAAGCACTGCATCTGATATCGGGGTACGGCCGCCGTAATGGTTGAGATAACCACCGTGCGACCAGCTTGCGAGAGAAACGAGTAATTCCATTTGTTCAGTTTATTCTTGATTTGTTCCAGTATATCTTTGAAGACGGTCATGATAAAAATTGTAGGGGTTTTAACTATATAGGTCAAAATAATATGGAAAATAAGTAAAAAAACACCAAACAATATAGAAAATAAGTAAAAAAACAAAATATTTCAAAATTACTATTCAGGTCAAAAGTATAAAAAGACTAAAATACCCTTTTTTATCATTTTGTGTAACTAAATTCTTTTATTTTTCTTTAAACTTAAAATCTATATAACTTTTGTTTGAGATGTCGGATTTCTATAAAAATTATATATTTAGCAATGATTTTTCATTAGCTTTCTAACAAGATTCACTTTCAATACTTTTTGTAAAAAAAAAACCCAGAAAAAAACAACGTTTTTCCACTTACGTTTTTTCCGCAAACAAGTGTTTGCAACAATCTGTTTTGCAAACATGTGTTTGCAAAAGTCTGTTATGCAACATGTGTTTGCATGATGTAAACTGCAAACTGTGTTTGCAAAATATAGATTGCAAGCATGATTTGCAAGCTTTGCATAATATAATCGTGAGTTACATATCTTGCAAACTCGATTTGCAAATCGAGAATATAAACTTGAGTATGTGTCTACGAAATCTTGAGTATGGAATTAATTTCATCATTCATCATATAAAACTCATGAATAAATTTGTGGTCGACTTTAAGATTAAACCTTCAAAATTCTTATTAATTTTTACTTTAAGATTAAACCTTCAATACTTCAAGATGAAATAATGTAGAGGGAGAGGGAGAGGGAGAGAGAGAAACTTGATCAATGAATCATATACAAAATCACAACAAGAAGCAAAAAATAAATGAATAATAAGTCAATGCAAAATCGAGGCAAATAATGGAGTCATTCACGGTTCATCATCATCTTTATTCTCTCCTGACATTTCCTTAAGTAATTTTCCCTTTGATTCTGGTACTAAGAAAGTCAAAAGGAAGCCAACCCCATTTGTTGCTTCTAGTATTAAAAGAGAGTTTCTGACACCAATAGCTACTGGATAACCTGCATCAGCCTTGCTTTTATGTTGATTCTGAGCTAAATATAAGAACCCAAATGCACCCATTATAGAACCAGCTTTTCCACTAGCTGCTGATATACCATGACAAGTTGATCTTAACCTAGTGGGAAATATCTCGGCCAGATTTATAAATGTAGTAGCATTTGGACCAAAATTAGCAATGAAGAAGGTTAGAGAATATAAAACAACAAACCCTAGATGGTTCCCATTCAAAGTCCAATGGTGGTAAGGAATTGTAAGACCTAACATGAATACTGTCATGAAGAAGAAACCCATTAATTGAATCTTGAATCTACCCATTCGATCGATAAACGCCGCCTTAAACCAATACCCAGGAGCAGTACTGCATAATGCAATTAGGGATTGTGCTCTTGCAATTTTATAAACTTCTTCAATTGCATTCATAGTTTTTGCTGTTGGAATCCATCCAATTGCAGTAAAATTATCCTTCTGAAATAAGTTTTGACTATCGACAGTTGGTAGCCCAAGTGGTTCCAAGGTGTTGACATAAACTCCAGAAAGCCCCGGAAGTCCCAAGTTCGAATAGTAGAGAAGGTGGAATCTTTGGTTATTTGAATTGGGATTATGAGGGTATAAATAATGTTGTTGGGCTTCAGGCCATTGTCTTGTTGGGCTATAGGCCCGGTCTTTTTAGTGTTTGAGTGGGCGGTTATCGAGCTTATCACATCTACGATGTATCAAATGCCAAATATCACGACGTACGTAGATCGTAGTCGTCTTCCAAAAAAAAAAAGTTTTGACAATAGTATGCTATATCAAGCAAAAACCAAGTACTAGCTGTTCCAAGCAAATGCCAGCCACGTCTCTTAACAAATTTCTTCGAAAATAACCCGGAAGAGTTATTAATGGTTTTATTCTCAATTGTTGTTTTTTCGGGGCAGTCAACTTCAATTTCGACTTGTAAAAATTTTGACATATCTACAGTTGCTTGTTTAGTATCTTTCACTACAAGAGCGGTATATCTTGCAGTTTCAGGCATCTTCATATGCCAATAATAAGTTAAAGCAGCGGGTAAAGCTCCAAACATCAAAATTATACGCCAAACGTAGTCAGCTTCAGGCACAGTTGACCCAATAGGATTGATGGAATATATAGGATCTTTATAAAGAATTTTGAATACTAATGAAATTACGGTTCCGAATATTCCTCTGAATAAAATTCCGAAACCTTGCATAGCGAAAACTGCAACAAAGGATGCACCTTTAGTTTTTTTATTGGCATATTCAGAAATAATAGTTGCAGATAATGGGTAGTCACCACCAATAAAAACCCTAAATAAAATCTCCAAAAACAGAGAGTGATCATAACCGCATTAGGTGAATGACCAAAGGATAGACCAGAAGAAATTGAAGCAAAAACCAATAACTCATTTGGGTCTAAATATGTCTCTACCATACTGGGGCAGACTAGAACATTTAATCATATCCTGAAATTTGTAGAAACCAAAAATCCACTATACAAAAGTTCAAGATAAACCTTAAACTTTCAAAAGAAAACAGGAACAACTAAAGCCCTCCGAATCATGCTATGAAATCGAGCACAACAAATACCATTCGCAATTTTGCAAAAAACGCAGGACTTTTAATACAGACTCTAACTCGACTTCTCCCACTTGGAGGTAATTTTGCTATTCATAGACTTTTCAAATTCGACACAATTTATATTTTCTTTAATTTGGAAAATAATAAGTGTTTGGGGAAGCAGATTCGAAGAAGAAGAGAAAGATTCGAAGGAGGAAGAAAGAAGAAAAACCCTAGGGTGTGTTTGATATCTCATGTTTCCATGGAATTAAGGAATTTCCATGGAATTAGGTAATTCGACCGTTTGATACGAAGTATAATTCCATGGCTTTAATTCCCTAGGGAATCTTTTTCCATGAAATAGCCCAGTTTTAATTCCTTGCTCCACCCTAGGAATTAGTTTCCGTGGAAAGTAAAAAATCAAAATAAAAATATTTTAATATATTGCGATACTTGAGACCTAATATTTATCTCCATATATGTTCTAAATCACATTTTACCCATAAAATTTAGCAAAATAAACTTTTACTTATACATTAGGCAAATGACATTTTTGCCCTTCTTACCAAATGACATGTTTACAAAGTTGTTAAAATGACATTTGACTTTATATAGCCAAAATTACATTTTTACCATTTTATAATATCAAATTCACATCTTACCCCTAGGTTATCAAAATGAAATTTTTACTCTCTTATAAATCAAAGTGACATTTTTAGCCTTATATGGTCTGAATGTCATTCTTACCTTTATCTTGTAAAAATGGCATGTATACACTTTTACATTGAAATAACACAAGGTTAAATAATTTTAAAACATAGGGGTAAAAATATAATATTAAAACATAAAGCTAAAAATGTGATTTTGACAGCATAAGGACGAAAATGTAATTTTGGTAACAAAAAAGAAAAAAGTTATTTTAACTACATAAGGAGTAAATAAAAACTCTTAATTGAATATTATATTAGGAGAAGTTAGTTGTCAACCAAATAATGGAGTTCCCAATTCCACAGAATAATAAAAGACTATCAAACAAAAGAACTGATGTGACACGAAAATATCACATTTGGAGAGCCTAACTAAGCCTAATTAGTTCGTTTCGAGTATTATAAATAATATTTTATATGTTTTTCATGTTAGGTACCTATTTTGGAGTTAAACGTGTTATTCGAAATAAAACGAATCATTAATCGCTATCATTTCATGTGCCCAAAATGAGAGAAAAAGACTTCAGCCAAATCAAATGACAAGCGGAGTTAATGATGAGTCCGACGGTGAAAACAGAATTCAATTCGGAGTTCGGACGGGGAAGATATAGAAGAAAGAAGCCAAAGTATTTATTTGAAGGCACTCTCCTTTGTTTCTAATTTGAAATCAATGTCAAGCCCAAAGACAAGCCAAAACCCCACAAAGAAAAAGAAGAAGAAAGAAAGGGGTAGAGATTTTAGAGGCACCTCTTAATGGCCCAAGTCAAAATGGTCTAAAGACTTAGTCAAGTTTGGCCGGCAGTAGCTCGGGCTGCATAGAGCAGCTCGGGCTGCATGGAGCAGCTCGGGCTGCTCGGGAGAACTGCAACAGTAGCTGGCCGACACAGGAAGGATGCACGGGAACTGCTACTGCAGCTTTCATGGATGCATATCATAATCAGTAGGGACCAGCAGCTGTGGAGCATGCTCGGGAAGCTTCCCGAGCTCGAACTGTGCACGGATGGAGGCGCATGCTCGGGACAGGGATGCATCTGGCCAGGACAGCACCTATGTGGCCGGAGTTCATGGTTGTGGCCGGAATTTCTTCAATCTTTGGCCGGATTTTTCTGGGGTTTCCGGCCACTTTCTTGCCCGGAAACCTTAGGGCTCTTACTCCCTATGTTCTTGGCTAGCTACCCATGTGATTTGATTTGGTTTTGGATTAGAAATTGTAGAGAGAGAAAGCTAGGGTTTAGCTTTAATGGAGGTTGAGTTTTAAATGGAGAAGATGATGATGGTCGCTATGGGGAACCCAGAAATTTGCTAAGGGGAGATCAGCTGCAACTAAAGACTTATATTTTCCGACAATCTTAGCCTCAAACCACAACGAAAAAGGGGGATTCTCTCATCATTTTCTTTGCATTTATTGTTCATTCAAACATTTTAGCTAACTCTTGTATTCGGATACTTGTGAAACATGATTTGAATGCGATGAATGACTTTTGATTTGTTTACATGCGAGTTTAATTGACTTCGTCTATTTTTATAAATTAGAAGCCTTGATCTTAATCGTCTATTGATACAAAGTTTGATAATACGTACTTAGTTTGATAATCGATTACTAACCTTTGATCGATTATACTTAGTTTGACGTATTATACTTATTAGTGTCATACTTGTTCATTTGCAATTCATTAGATAGTGTGTATAAGTTTGATAGTCGATGCTTAGTGACGTTTGATCGATTATGCTTAGTTAGACGCATGATTCTTAGGATTGTCAATGTGGGTGAAGTTAATTACATTTTCATGCGAGTAGATACTTAGTGGGTTACCAGTACTGCTTCCAACTGGGGTGCTCAGGACAAGGTGATGACGACAAGAGGGTTATTTTTTCCTAGTTGTCTTCCTGTCTTTGCATCTCTTCTGAAGAGGGGTACCTGGTAGCTTCTAAGCTTTTCTTCAGCTGAATTGCGTGACTGCTCTTCTAGCCGTTCACGTTCTTTGGTTTTTTCCTTGCCCTCGACTTTTTTTTTTATTATTTTTAGCAATTTCTTCTGTAATAGGCCTGAATGCTTATTGTAGCTTCGGTGTCCTTTTCTGCAATTTCTTCTGTAATAGGCCCTGCTTTGAGAATTAGTGGAATTAATTTTCCCCTTTTTGTTGATATTTCCTTTTTGCGCGTCAATTGGTCTTACATTCACTTATGTTCGTCATGACTCTTCGGTGACCGTGTCCATTCATAACTGCCCTTCGTGCTATAAATATGCCTGAAAGTGCAGTACGAGTATTTTGCAACTCTCGCCTTGAGTCTCCTAATGGTTAATGGAACTCTTCTTGGTGGCGGCATAGGGGTGGCCTTTTACACGACCCTCAACGACGACGATTCTTCTGTTGAAACTTTATGCATGGAAGTGGCTGGTGAAGGTTTTATTGAGGTTCTTCGTCCTCAGGACTTGTTAGATGACGACAATCTTTTGGCGTTGGCCGTAGCCAATCCTCTCTATCCCCTGGTTTATTCATTAACCGGCATCACAAGTGCCTCTGAACCTGGTCTTTTTTCAACCGTCGGGTTTTTGGTTCGCAATCGTGGGGGTGGTCGGTTACTTGCTGTGATTATCAAAGCCTCGGTAGTTATTGGCGGTCCTCCTGCTGCAATTTCCCCATCTTCCGATGCGTAGTCGCTTGTGTTTCCCTGTTCTTTTCTGTCTTTTTAATATATATATATATATATATATGTATACAAAAAATAGGCGGTGAATGTAATTAATCCTACACTAACTAATGTATTTTCCCTAAGCTTACTACGCATGCTCCGAATGATCGCTCTGGCAAAAATAACAATTTAGACTTATTCTAGCATGACCTAGGCTTACTAATTCCCTCTGCAAAATAGAACCCAAATTAGCGTGACTACATAGCTCATAATGATTTTCGAGTCCGGACTTTGCCCCTAATCATGGCTGCTGCTCCCAGGGTTGTTTTTCGTTAGCTTAAGCACAACGTGAGTCTCGCCACTCCTTAGTCGAAAGTAATGAGACTGAGGAGTAGAAGTAACTCGTGTATTTTAAACATTGAAGACCCTGAAGTCAAGGATTTTTACCTGGACCAAAGCTTTTTCGTGAAGCTAGGTCTTTCTTTTGGTTTTCCAGAGCTGCATATTCTTGAGCTGATTTGTACCGAGCTGGTAGAGACTGCTGATGGTAAAACCTCTTTTCTCTAAGGCTGTATTCACCAGAACTAATTCAAGTTGTGTTTGCCTTGGTCTAATGGACGCGTGGTTTGTTCTCCCGAGATATGTTTCGTCCTCTGCTCAAGCAATTAATTTCCTTTCCATGCGTGATTCTGTGACGTCACGTATTTGATCTTCTGATCACGCTGATGAGACATAAAATGTCCCATCTGAATCTCTTAATTAAGGCTAGTTAGTCTAATTCAAGCAGTTACTCTGATGAATTGTGTGTTTCTTTTGTCCAGGTGTCATTTACGGAATTGAGCTCGAAAAATAGCTAAAATTGGGAGAAAGACACACTTGTGGGCATTTTGGTCATTTTGGTGGAAGGGGTATTCTGTTAGTTGTGGTCGATTTTGATTCTCGGATGAAAGTAGAATCCAAGACGAATTCAGCGACGAAAACGGAAGTCAAATCGGAGTCCGGATGTGCGAAATAGAGCGAGTCAAAGATTGAGTCAAAAGCAAGGTCAACATTGATCCCTTAATAACACGTGGCGTGCATCTGTCGGAGCAGGTGAAGTCTCGGTATTTTATTTGGGCCCATTGGTACATTGTTCGGGAAACTCCAAGGAATGATTCGGTGTATCACCACATCTGATCCTCAGTGTACCCGCGTGAATCTAAAGCGGTCACGTGACCGCGCGCTTCGATCGGACGGCTGTAAGTCCTCTTCATCTCTTCTTTATATACCAGGTTATAGCAAAACCGCTGCCCCTTTCCAGCAGTTACACGTAATGACACTCGGGATTTGCTTGCGCCGGATTTGGTGCTTCCCGTAGCATATCTCAATACATCTCGCGAGGATCTGACGGAGGAGTAACAGGCACGCGGATATGTAAGTAATCGAACGACTGTTTTTCCTTCACTTGATGTACCCAGATGTAACGAAGCCCTTCCTTATTGCCAGCACACTCTATCGATTGGGTGATTACCCCAATTAATAGGAAATCTTATTCTTTCCATCTTTCTCCAATATTCTACCTTCAAACTTGAAGCTTTTGGAAAATTTAGAGAAAGAACGTGGGATAGAATAGCAACATGGAAAGTGGGAAGAAATTAAATCTTTTTCTTTCTTTCTTCTCAATGTTTAGAAAAAGAAAGAAAGATGGAGATATTTGGAGCTAGAGAGAAAATAAAGAGCTGGAGACCGAGAGCTTTAATGGAGGATTAGATTCACAATTTTAGAAAGAGATAAATCGAATTCATTGAGGATTACAGTGATAGAGAAAGAGATTTGATGTAAGTATTTTATTTCTTTATCACACATCTCTATCATTAGAAATTTTTAGAGATAGAAAGGAAACAAGAGATTTTCTTGTATCTATTCAGAAGGAAAGAGAAGGAGATTGATTGCAGTTATTATAAGATATCCGAGAGAGAGAGAAAGAGTCTATTTTGAGAGAGAGAAAGCTCTCGGTCAATGATAGCAGGACAATGAGAGAGGTGGATATCTGATAGAAAAGGAAAGAAGATTAAAGATAATAGATATTTTCAGAGAGAGAGAAGGGGTCGACTGGTTTTGGGTGATTATAAAAACAGAGAAAGAAAAAGTTAAGATTATCTCGGATTTGGGGGAGTCAACCTCTCGAGCTCAACTAAAGATGAAATTACAGAGAGATAGAGAGAGAAATCATCATCATCACAAGGGGAGCTCGGCTTTGAACAAAAGAAAAAGAGAAACACATCTCCTCTTGGCTTTGAAAAAAATCAGAAACCACCATCACCTATCTTTAAACTTCTTCTTCTTCTGTTTTGTAATCTTTTAGTGAGAGAAGGAGTATTAAAAGAGAAAGAGAGAAAGAATTGTAGAGAGATATTTCTTTTCTGTTTTTGTAATATTTCAAGAGAGAGAGAGAAACAGAGAAATTTTGATTGTTTTAATTGTTATAGCTTCTTTCTTTTCAATATATTGAGTTATAGAGAGAGAAAGGAAGAGTTTAGAAAGAGAAAGAGGGAATTTTCAGAAAGTTAGAGAGAGAAAAAGAGTTGGTGTAGATGAGGAAATCTGTGGGAAAATAATTTTCCCACAGGGAAATTATTTCCGATAAGACGAGAAAATCATTTTCTCTAAGGGTCTGTTTGTCTATAAAACAGTAAAAACAGAAGGAAAACATTTCCCTTAGGGGTGCGTTTGGCTGCCAGACAGGAAATCAGCAAGAAAAGTTATGATTCTTCTTCCATTTTCTCTCTTACTTTTCGGATTTATTTTAATCTCGTATTATGATTAGCTGAACATCTATCTAGGGTCGATGATGAAACCATGTTCAATGTTTTAATCGGGATTTTAACGAAAACATGTTCCGAAATTCGGGTAGTTCATTACCTTGAATTTTGAGTTATAAAAAGAGATTTAAATGTTTAATTATTGGTTCTTAAACTAATTTTATGTGGTGAATTCAGAAAACCCATACTCTCTCCCATTTGACATCTCCCCCATTTGAGTTCCTTGTATCATTTGTATTTATTTTCTTTTCGTAATTTTATTTTAATATTTTATTCATTTCAAAATCAAAACCATTTTCAAAATCTTATTAATTCCTAGTTTTAGAATAGATTTCACTTAGTCTCTTTGGAACGAACCGGTCTTACCAGACTTTATTATAACTTGACACCCGTGCACTTGCGGGTGTAGACCTATTTAGGAAACTTTTTAGGCCCATCAAGTTTTTGGCGCCGCTGCGGGGGACTAGTGTTAAATTTTTTTCTTAGTTTTGGTAAGTTTTGATTTTTGGCCACTTTGACTTGCTTCTCTATTTTTGGTGTGTAGGGCATTAAGGAGCGAAAGAGAAGGCGCAAACAAGGAGGAGGAGTCGAAATGAAGAAATTTACAGTTTTATTTTTTATTTTTTGGTGAGAGAGAGACTGTAGACTTTCTAGTTTTTTGGATTAAAGTTTTGACCCTAAATTAGAGGGCTATTAAATTGTAACCGAAAATCAAACATAGCCTCGGGTTCGAACACTCGCGGGAAGAGTAGCCCGGGTCGTTTGCAAAGGTCGTCGCCCGTCTCAAACGGGAGGTAACTTCTCTGATCACCCACGAATCTCCTGTTAGTGGGTACTTTTTTATAAGATCTTCGTAGTGCTTCCTCGGTTTTCGTGTTAAAAAAAACAAAAAATTTGATGAGAAATGGATAGATCGTGGTCCCAACATAATGGCAGAAGGGACAAGAGTTCTTCAAATCTACCATGGTGGTATTTAGCAAATGGTCAGAATTGTGTTAGTCATCCTAGGTACAATGTGCATAATGATGGTCATAGGGATTATTATCAACCTCAAGAAGGTTATGAACCACATTATAGATATCCTGATAGATCATCTTACGTGCATTATAGTAGAGAGTCTTATGGTCCAAATGTGTCCCAACCTCAATGGGATAACATTGAAACTAATGACTCTTACATGCATTATAACGAAGAGTTTTATGCTTCACACGTATCTCAACCTCAATGGGATAACGTTGAAACTGTTGACTCTCCATCTTTAGCATCATCTTCGTTGGCCGAAACAATGAGTATGTTAAGGAGGATTACTGAAGAGTCTTATTCTTTAAACGTGTCTCAACATCAATGGGATAATGATGTGGCGTGAAAATGCCACATTTAGGTCACTTAACTTTGATGAGTTAGTTCTTTTCGACTTTTATTTCTAATTATTAATGTGTTTTCATTGCTAGGTAGTTTATTTGGGGTTTGGCGTGTAAATCGGAATAAAGAGAGCGAATTATCACATTTTCATCTTATGTGGCAAAAGGGAAGAAAAGAGTACCAGGGGTATTTTGGTCATTTTGGTCAATATCAGAAGTCAAACAACAAGTGAGGTCAATGACGAGTCCGACGGTGAAAACGGAAGTCGATTCGGAGTTCGGACGGAAAAGTTGTGAATGAAAGAAGCCGAGGTTCGGTCTTGAAACAAGGATTCTATGAAAGCACCCCCTTGGTTCTAAATGTAGAGACAAGATGAAGGCACTCCCTTGCTTTAGAAAGAAGCCCAACCCAAGAGCCCAAAGAGGAAGAGAACAATAGAGATTTTATGGGCACCCTTTTTGGTCCAAGTCAAGAGTCTTTAATGATGGACAAAGTCAAGGGTTTGAAGTAGTCTAAAGACTTAGTCAACTTGACTAAGTCTAGGGTTTTTATTCAAGTTAGACACTATTCATCATCTTCAACCTTGAAAAGGGAGAGAGAGAGAAAAGGAGGCTAGGGTTTTGTTCTTCATCACTAAGGTTTGATAGAGAGAGAACAAGAGAGCAAGAAGAAGGAGGATCCGGCCAAAGCATAGGCCGGCCAGCACACTAGGCCGGCCTAGCTTTGGCCGGCCGAGCAGCAGCTCGGGCTGCACACGAGCTGCTGCTCGGGAAAGCTGCACGGGAGCACGGGAGAGCACGAGACAGTACCCTTCACGGGACGCGCACAGAAGCTCCGACCGGAACACGGGATGCTCCAGCAGCAACAGCACGCACATCAGCTCGGGTCTTCAACAGGCCGGCACGGGATGCACGGCTGCAGCTCGGGACGGCACTCGGGTAGCTGCTCACGGCTCGGACGTGCAAGGACAAGCAGCTCACGGCTAGGGACAGGGGCCTTTTGGCCGGGACAACACATTTTGGCCGGATTCCATGGATTTTGACCGGATTTCAACACATTTTGGCCGGACTTATATGAGTTTTCTGGCAACCTTCTTGGTTCGAAACCTTAGGGCTTTTGCTCTCCATCATCTTGGCTAGCTTCCCATGTAGTTTGATTTGATTTTGGGTAAGAAATTTCTAGAGAGAGAAAGCTAGGGTTAGCTTTAATGGAGGTTGTGTTCTAAATGGAGAAGATGATGGTGGTCGCTATGGGGAACCCAGAATTTTGCTAAGGGGAGATCGGCTGCACTTTAAAGACTCATCTTTTCCGACGATCTTAGCCTCGAACCACATCGAAAAAGGGGGATTCTCTCATCATTTCCTTTCCATTTCTTATTCAATCACCATGTTTAGCTAACTTTAGTGTGTCGATTATATGAGATGAAATGTGATGAATTCGTGATTATGTTTAACATGATTTGATGTTTTGAGTACAAATTGATGTTCATTTATTTCGATTATCGTTTTGATCGTATTTTCATGTGTCTTGTCAAGCACTTCGCATAGTTAATAGACGAAACGAAGTATTCGATATCGATTGTAGTCTAAGTCATAATTTCATGTGTCTTGTCATGCACTTCACATAGTTAGGCGACTAGACGACACTTTCGATGACTCGGGATTAACCGATTTAGACGTTTGTTTGACTAAGTATGATCTCCGGATATACGTAGTACTTAGAGACATCTACTTTAGGAGTCGAACATCGATTGTACTTCGACACATTAAATCGGACTACACATAGTCGTAGGTTTATCATTATGGATTCCCGGACTTTGACACCTCTCTCACTTATTTGTTGCCCAAATTGAGTCTTACCGTCTCCCGACTCTTGTTCCTCCGACTCTTCTCTCGAATCTCTCTCGCCCGTTTACATATATTGTTTAGTTAGTTTTACTCGCTTTATTCTTTTTGTTACTCTTTCAATCAAAACCCCTTATTCATCTTTTTTCCTTTCTTTTTTAGTTTAAGTTAGCATTGAATATCTAGACCGAGGGATAAGACCCTTCGATATCCAAACTACCTTCCTATCCTTGGATCGACTCCGGTTTTACCGGTTACTACTTGATACCTCCGCTTGGGTGTGCAACCTTTTCGGGTGCATCAGATAACGTTGAAACTGTTGAATCTCCATGTTTATCATCATCTTCGTTGGCCGAAACTATGAGTGATCTTCAAAAGAGTTGTCAGACTTTCGAACAAAAGACTGACAATATGTGCAGAACTATACAAGAAATGCTCAATAGGAGAACTAGTATTATAGAAGAGGATTACCAGGATAATATAAAGTACAATACACAACACCCTGTGTATGATGATGAGGTTACAATTTTAGAAGACTATAGTTCTCCCGAAAATATCGTTATTGAGCCAAAAATCTCAGAAACGGTAGAGCCCAATATTGAAATATCCTCTCAGTGTGCTGAGTTTGAAATCCCTTCAGACCAAAATGAAGAGGGTTGCTAGAGTTGAAGATGACGAGAAGCTGAAACTCCCAACTAAGGATGATGAATCTTGGTAGACCAATTTGCTAAATGAGAACATTGACTCGCCTGACCTAGGTGAAGATTTAGAGTTCTCTAGGGACACCGATGATAACATGATAAAAGAAATTATAGAAGGACTATCTAACTCGACTTCTAGGGACTGTGAGTCCGATAGCAGGGTTTCTCCATTGAAGGAACCCAAAGTACCTCTTTTAGAGAACCCTAGTTTAAGTCTGGGTGTCATTGATAATCCTCTAGATTGCTTTGTATTTTATCCCTCAAAACCATGTGTAGATTTTGAAGAACTCACTCCCTCTGTCGATCATCCATATGAAGACCCATTCTATCCGGTCTGTACTCTCTCTAGTGCGGTAACAAACTTAACGACCTTATTGTCGTTTAAGTTTGGGGATTGCCCTTCTTTCTTGATAGTCTCACTTACACTATCACCAATTCACAAAAATGTGAGACTATCGTTCACTGAAAACTTTGTGTTTTGGGTGGACCCATAGATGTATCTAATATTGGTTTACAGTTAGTTACACTTCAGTGGGTATAATTTTTTTCCATTTTCGAATCATCTGTTTCGTCTGGCTGAAGACGTTAAACTTAGCGCTTTCTGGGAGGCAACCCATGCAGAGGACGCTGAACCGGGTAATATCTCTCCCTTCACCCTGTTATTTTTGCGTAGTCTTTAGAACATTGAGGACACTGTTCGGTTTAAATTTGGGGATAGGGGATTGAAATTTTTGCTAAGTCCTTATTTCAAAAATTCAAAAGGGTTTAAAATTTTTCAAATTTTTTATTTTTGGATTGAAAATGTGAGTCTAGTTGTTTTTGCTTGTTAATAGTTATAGAGTCTAGTTGGTCGTGCTATGCTTTTGCTAAAAGTTTTTCCACGAATTTCGAGTCTTGAGGTTGTCTGTGCACTAGCCATGTGATTGTTAGATAGGTGAAGAGTTGACTTTTCTGAGAGAACTTAATCGATCATTAGTGGAGACTTAACCTATGTAAGATTCTGAGCCTTTCTTTTTGTTTTGAGTGACCTTTTTTCCGTTAACTCCGAGTAGAGTGAAGAGCTACTCAACCTCGCAACATTCATTAGAGCTCAGTTGATCTCTTGAGTTCAAATTTTACAACCACTAGGGATGTCATCAGGAAGTAAACCTTTCTCTTGTAGTCTGGAAACTTGAAAACAGTGTCAACTGAGGAAGATAGGGACCCCACCATCATTTAGAACCCTGAGAATTAAGGCATGAAGCAAAAGGAAGATAATATTACCCAAGGAAAGTGTTAAGAAAGTATGTTGTGTATTTTGAGTTTTATTACCAGAAAAGTACTATAAAAAAAAGGGAGATGCTAGAGAGCCCAAATTTTTTGGGCATTTTAGTGCCCAGCTGATGTGGAATCACTAAAAGACAAGGTTTTTTCAAAGTTTGACTACGGTGGGGACCGCTTTTATTTCTAAATGAGGAAATATGTCACCCTCTAAGTACCAATTTCTAAGTCACTCTATCATTTCCCTAAAAAAAAAGGGAAAAAAAAATAGAAATAGAAAAAGAAAGAAAGAAAAAGTGTTTGTTTAGTTGTGTTTAAGTGTTTATTCCCTGAAGTAGTTCTTGAAGATTTGAAGACGTCGAGTTCTCAAGAGTTCTAGTTCATCCTTAGTCTATCAACCTTTAGGAAGCATTATTAGAAAGTAGATCAGGTGAGAAGAGTTGGTAAGCTTCCCCATTCCGTATTAGTGGTTGTTTCCTTCTTTGAGATCAGTCGTCCACAAAATTTTAGTCCGTCTTTTTCATGTGTTGAGTTTTCCTTCATATTCATACTAACACATAGAGTGAACCATTCTTGAGTGACTTTAATTTTTGAGTGTATGATCGTGAGGCAATAGTCGAGGCGAAATGTATCGAGACGGTAATCAAGGTCTTATCTTTTCAGAACCGAAATGATACTCATATTGGCTGGTCACGTGCACTTCGGGTCTTGATTAGTAGTGAAGGAATATTTTAGCATTTGTATGGTTTGGTCGACTTAGATTTCATTTCTATTAACTTTTGAAAATCTACCGGATAAACATTTTTAGTCCATATCATATTTAGACCCTTCTGCATTTTTGAGATTTTAAGAATTTTATGGGTATATTCACTGGAAACCCTCACGAGACAAAACTCGTCCTCTAGTGTAACCTTGAGGTTTAACGGCTTGTTGCACGTGCTAAGTGCAATCGTGATTCCCTACGAAAGTGGTGAAATGGGTTCGGTTCTATCTTTCTGTTTTGCTCGAGGACTAGCAAAGTCTAAGTTTGGGGATGTTTGATGAGACATAAAATGTCTCATCTGAATCTCTTAATTAAGGCTAGTTAGTCTAATTCGAGCAGTTACTCTGATGAATTGTGTGTTTCTTTTGTCCAGGTGTCATTTACGGAATTGAGCTCGAAAAATAGCTAAAATCGGGAGAAAGACACACTTGTGGGCATTTTGGTCATTTTGGTGGAAGGGGGTATTATGTGAGTTGTGGTCGATTTTGATTCTCGGATGAAAGTAGAATCCAAGACGAATTCAGTGACGAAAACGGAAGTCAAATCGGAGTCCGGATGTGCGAAATAGAGCGAGTCAAAGATTGAGTCAAAAGCAAGGTCAACATTGATCCCTTAATAACACGTGGCGTGCATCTGTCGGAGCGGGTGAAGTCTCGGTATTTTATTCGGGTCCATTGGTACATTGTTCGGGAAACTCCAAGGAATAATTCGGTGTATCACCACATCTGATCCTCAGTGTACCCGCGTGAATCTAAAGCGGTCACGTGACCGCGCGCTTCGATCGGACGGCTGTAAATCCTCTTCATCCCTTCTTGATATATCAGGTTATAGCAAAACCGCTCCCCCTTTCCAGCAGTTACACGTAATGACGCTCGGGATTTGCTTGCGTCGGATTTGGTGCTTCCCGTAGCATATCTCAATACATCTCGCGAGGATCTGACGGAGGAGTAACAGGCACGCGGATATGTAAGTAATCGAACGACTATTTTTCCTTCACTTGATGTACCCAGATGTGACGAAGCCCTTCCTTATTGCCAGCACACTCTATCGATTGGGTGATTACCCCAATTAATAGGAAATCTTATTCTTTCCATCTTTCTCCAATATTCTACCTTCAAACTTGAAGCTTTTGGAAAATTTAGAGAGAGAACGTGGGATAGAATAGCAACATGGAAAGTGGGAAAAAATTAAATCTTTTTCATTCTTTCTTCTCAATGTTTAGAAAAAGAAAGAAAGATGGAGATATTTGGAGCTAGAGAGAAAATAAAGAGCTGGAGACCGAGAGCTTTAATGGAGGATTAGATTCACAATTTTAGAAAGAGATAAATCGAATTCATTGAGGATTACAGTGATAGAGAAAGAGATTTGATGTAAGTATTTTATTTCTTTATCTCACATCTCTATCATTAGAAATTTTTAGAGATAGAAAGGAAACAAGAAATTTTCTTGTATCTATTCAGAAGGAAAGAGAAAGAGATTGATTGCAGTTATTAGAAGATATCCGAGAGAGAGAAATAGAGTCTATTTTGAGAGAGAGAAAGCTCTCGGTCAATGATAGCAGGATAGTGAGAGAGGTGGATATTTTTTAGAAGATTTGACAGAGAAGGAAAGAAGATTGAAGATAATAGATATTTTCAGAGAGAGAAGGGGTCGACTGGTTTTGGGTGATTATAAAAACAGAGAAAGAAAAGTTAAGATTATCTCGGATTTGGGGGAGTTCGGCTTTGAACTCAACTAAACAAGAAATTACAGAAAGAGAGAGAGAGAGAGAGAGAGATAAATCATCATCATCACAAGGGGGCTCGGCTTTGAACAAAAGAAAAAGAGAAACACATCTCCTCTCGGCTTTGAAAAAAATTCGAAACCACCATCACCTATCTTTAAACTTCTTCTTCTGTTTTGTAATCTTTTAGTGAGAGAAAGAGTATTAAAAGAGAAAGAGAGAAAGAAGTGTAGAGAGATATTTCTTTTCTGTTTTTGTAATATTTCAAGAGAGAGAGAGAAACAGAGAAATTTTGATTGTTTTTAATTGTTATAGCTTCTTTCTTTTCGATATATTGAGTTATAGAGAGAGAAAGGAAGAGTTTAGAAAGAGAAAGAGAAAGAGGGAGTTTTCAGAAAGTTAGAGAGAGAAAAAGAGTTGGAGAAGATGAGGAAATCTGTGGGAAAATAATTTTCCCACAGGGAAATTATTTCTGAAAAGACGAGAAAATCGTTTTCTCTAAGGGTCTGTTTGTCTATAAAACAATAAAAACAGAAGGAAAACATTTCCCTTAGGGGTGCGTTTGGCTGCCAGACAGGAAATCAGCAAGAAAAGTTATGATTCTTCTTCCATTTTCTCTCTTACTTTTCGGATTTATTTTAATTTCGTATTATGATTAGCTGAACATCTATCTAGGGTCGATGATGAAGCCATGTTCAATGTTTTAATCGGGATTTTAACGAAAACATTTTCCGGAATTCGGGTAGTTCATTACCTTGAATTTTGAGTTATAAAAAGAGATTTAAATGTTTAATTATTGGTTCTTAAACTAATTTTATGTGGTGAATTCAGAAAACCCAGACTCTCTCCCATTTGACATCTCCTCCATTTGAGTTCCTTGTATCATTTGTATTTATTTTCTTTGCGTAATTTTATTTTAATATTTTATTCATTTCAAAATCAAAACCATTTTCAAAATCTTATTAATTCCTAGTTTTAGAATAGATTTCACTTAGTCTCTGAGGAACGAACCGGTCTTACCGGACTTTATTATAACTTGACACCCGTGCACTTGCGGGTTTAGACCTATTTAGGAAACTTTTTAGGCCCATCACACGCGTTTTCGGCGAGAATCCTTTAGGTAACTGCGCACGGCAGTTCTGTCATCATGCGTGGATACGTGGCGCCTTGTTTAATGGGAGGTCTGACGTGTTTCCTAGAAACCCGCTGATATCCCCTCGAATCTGATCAGTCTTGAGCTACGTGTATCTTTTAGTCATCATTCCTTTGGGCATTCCCGAGATGTGTTTGGTCTTCGCCTTCAATGGCCCTTCATCTGTTTCCAAGACGTCTCTTGGCTATTCCTTTCCAGTATAAATAGCCTGCTTTGGTTCTTTAACTCCTCATCACCGAAAGTTGATCAAAAGTATCCTTCCTTTTACAGTATTTTCGAACTCTTTTCCTTTATCTCCTGTTTCTACTGAAGGTCCGAGATGAGGCCTCTGTTCGATTTCATACTAGTTATCTGCTTGAAGGGTGTTTTTCTGACAATGGAGATAGTTAAGGGTAGCTTTCCGATAATAGAGATAGTTACCCGGGATACCAATTTGGGTCCGGCCCCAAAAATGGTGGTTTGCCCAGGTGCCAGTCATGGCATTCCCGTCAACAGAGGATCCTTTTTGCTAAATCGTCCCTTTCCCGTGTGTCCCTTTCCCGTGTGTCCCTTTGAAGTTCTGGTCTCGATTCACGAGATAGGGGTGATCTCGGTCCTTTTAGCACTTTCTTACCTTCTGCTTCTTTTAATTTTTAGCAATTTCTTCTATAATAGATTTGAACGGTCACACTCTTCTGGATGTACTTTGGTTGCAATTTCTTCTGTAATAGACCTTTTTTATTAATTGGATCTTTCTTTTATTTTCCTTAACTGTCGTGCCTCCTCTGTTCCTGATTGCTAAGTTTGTTTTTATATTTGTTCTTCTCATTTCCGGTGATCCTGCAAAATTAATTAGTTATCATTCTTAATGTAAAACCTAGCTTACTAATGCACTTTCCCTAAGCTTGCTACGCATGCTCCAAATGATCGCTCTTGCAAAACAAAAAATGATTTGAGTTTATTCTAGCATGACCTAGTCTTACTAATTCCTTCTGCAAAATAGATACCAAATTAGTGTAACTACATAGCTTTAGAATGATTTTCGGGTCCAGACTTTGCCCCTAATCATGGCTGCTGCTCCCAGGGCTGTCTTTCGTTGGCTTGAACTTAACCAGTTTAGCTAGGACTTCTCCTTGGACCCTGGTCGTTGCTTTCGCTACCAGGGCTGGTTTCGTTGACTTGAGCGCAACTAGTTTAGCCAGGACTTCTCCTTAGGTCCCTAGTCGTTGCTTTCTTTACCAGGGCTGGTTTCGTTGGCTTGAGCGCAACTAGTTTAGCTAGGACTTCTCCTTAGGCCTCTGGTCGTTGCTTTCGCTACCAGGGCTGGTTTCGTTGGCTTGAGCGGGACTAGTTTCACCGGGACTCCTCCCGTGCCCCCGGTCGTTGCTTTTGCTACCAGGGTTGTTTTGTCTACCTAAGCATGATTAGTTTCGCAAGGACTTCTCCTTATACCCCCGGTCACCTGCCAGGGATGTATGTTAACTAGGATTTCTCCTTGGGATCCTCAGTGGGGACCACGTTTCACTCGAGTAAAGTGAGTTTAACTAGGACTTCTCCTTATAAGGTTTCTGGTCGCCCCCTTAGCTACCGGAGCTACGGCTTGAGCACGGTCAGTTTAACTAGGACGTCTCCTTGGGACCTTGGTGAAGGGTCAATTTTACTCGAGTAAAGTTTCAGTTTAACTAGGACTGGTCCTTGAGGCTTCTGGTCGTTGCCTTAGCTACCAGAGCTACCTATTTTGCGGAAGCAAAGTGAGTTTAACTAGGACTCCTCCTTAGGGCCTCTGGTCGTCGCCATGGCTACCAGAGTTGCCTGTTTTGCTGAAGCAAAGTGAGTTTAGCCAGGACGCCTCCTTGGGATCTGTAATCGTTGCCTCAGCTGTCAGGGTTACCCGCTCTATTAGGGTCGAGTGAATTTTACTAGTGCATGCCGCTAAGTGCGTTAAGATCTAATTCTATCTTCTATAGCCTCCTTATTTGATATAGCACCATACAGACGAGTTTATTTCTTGCCTCTCAGGCCTAGTTGACTTTACCATGTTTAAAGTACATCAGTGTTCTTCTTCTGGAAGGCGAACTTGAGATGTTCCGCATTCCAAGGGTGTGTGACAATCTGTCCTGATGTGTTCTCCAATCTATATGTGCCGGGACCCACGACCTTCACCATCTTATAAGGCCCTTCCCATGTGGGGAAGAGTTTGGCTACCGATGGTTTTTTGGTAAATTTGGTGTTCCTCCATACCATATCTAACTTCTAACTTTCTTATCTTCATGTGAGATCTATGCTGTTTAGTCATTGTGTCTTTGAAGGCAAGGTTTCTTAACTCTACCCGATCTCGGACTTCGTCGATTAGGTCCAGATGCTCTAACGCTAGTTGTTCATTGGTTTTGGGGTTAAAGTGTCTTATCCTTAGATTCGGTTTGCCTAATTCTACGGGTAGTACGGCGTCCATGTCGTATACCATCCGGAAGGGTGTTTCCCCTGTGGCTCTTTGCGGTGTGATGCGGTAAGTCCACAGTACATCGGGGGGTTCGTCCACCCAGTTTTTGTTTTCGTGACATATGGTCTTAATATACTTAACCAGAGTTTTGTTAGTTACTCCGACTTGTCCATTTCCGGTAGGGTGTGCTGGGCTGACGTAGGCTGGTTTAATCTCATATTCTGCAAGGAACTCCATGACCTCATTGTTGAACTGGGGCCCATTATCCATGACTAGGATCCTTCGAACCCCGAACCGGGTTTTTATGTTTCTCCATGATATGCTGATAATCTCCTTCGTCCAAGTCCTGGTTAATGCTACCGCCTCCACCCATTTGGTGAAGTAGTCTACCATGACCAGCAACATCTTTTTCCCCCTGTTCCTGCTGGGAAGGGTCCCGCCAGGTCAATTCCCCATTGCGCAAAGGCTTATGATCGGTGTCAGCTCGGTGGGGTGTAGTCGATAGTCGTTGACATACACTTGGCACGGTTCGCAGTACTTGGTATGCTTTATGCAATCCTCTAACATTCCTGGCCAGTAATACCCAGCTAGGGTCAACTGCCTGTACAATGTTCTTGGACCTGCGTGATTCCCTGCGACCCCCTCGTGTGCCTCTGTCATTACGTATTCTTGCTCATCCTTTGCTAAGCAGCGCCGCAAGGGGTGAATGAGGGACTTTCGGTATAGTAGTCCTCCGAGCAAGGTATATCTCGAAGAGTTCCTGCGTATCATCTTAGCTTCGTTGACATCCTCCTGTAACTTTTGAGTTAGTAAGTATTCGATGTATGGTGTCATCCAAACATCCTCTTGTAACTTTTGAGTTAGTAAATATTACTCCAGGAATGGTAGTTTGTGAAGGATATGATGCCTAAAGTCTGAAGGAATGGTATCCTTCCGAAGGAGTGTCCTTCGACCAAGGATGCAATGCGTGCAATTTGGCTATTAGGATCTTAATGACCTTATTCGGAAGATCATTAGTCCGGTCCAATTAGGGGTCGTAATGATTAGCTAGAAGCCAACTACGATCGTCGAATCAAGAGTTGATTCGCGGCTAACATAGACCGGATCCTACAAGGGTTACACAACAGAGTAATGATTTGAACGGAGAGAATTGACTAGATGGATAATGGCAAATAAGTGGATTGGATCCGTTATTGGTAAGTCCTGAAAGATTCGGAGAAGTCCGAAGAGATAAACATGTTCGGGCCCAAAAAGGGGGCCCGGAATGGCTTTAGGAAGGCCGGCCATGTGATGGCCGGCCAAGGCAATAGAGCCGGCCATGTGATGACCGGCCAGGCCCTAAGTGGGCCGGCCAAGGAAGCCCATAAAGGGCTATGTTGGCCGGCCACTTAAAGAGACCCAATGGAGGGTAGTTTGGGTGTTGCCTAATAATTAGGTTTATGGAATCCTAGTCTGAGTCTAATACCTCTTCTAGGGATTTCTATATATACCTAATTATACAACCTAAAGCAAGAAAGGCAATTTCAGAGGAGAAATTCTCAAGAGTCTGAGAGTTAACTGAAAGAGTTTCAGAATATACATCTCAGAGAGAGAGAGAGAAAAGGAGTTTTCTTAAATATCTAGTCAAGAAGAAGGAGTTCTTCATCTTAACCTTCAAGAAGGTCCTAGCTGACTGAAAGGAGGGAGTTCAAGTCATTATTCGGTGTCTCAAGTAGAGGAGCTACACTTGGAGCTCTTATCTTCCGAATACTGATCGGAATTTAGTTCGTGGGAAAGCGATTAAGAGGTAATCATCTTTCCAATCTAGTTCATTGGTATGTTCATGTATAGATCCTGGAAATAGTGTTAAACATATGATGTTTGAGATTCCGCTACCAACACTATTCAATTAGGTGTATGAGATACACTAGGTTATTCCCCTTCAGTGGCATCACGAGCCGTTTGCATGAACTATCTTTGACTAGATGAATTAGATTCATACTTGAACAACTAGATATTAGTGTTTTAATGTTTGAATAGAGATTTAAACATAAGTTTGATGAGATCAAATTAGGGTTTTGGATGAGATTCATGACCTAGAAACACTAGAAACATAGTTTTATGAAAAGAGTTTTCATAAACAAGCTTTAGGGTATTAGAATTTTGATAAAAATCATCAAAACCATGAAGATTGGTTGAAGAATTGATCAAAAACAGTACCTAACAGCAGCTGGAACAAAGAATAAGAAAAGAAAAATCAGTTGAAACGGTTGGATTTCCAAAAGGTTTGGAAACCCTACTGGCCGGACCGGCCAGGACGCGTCCAGGATGCGTCCGGGCCGAACCAGCACATCTCGGACAGACAGTCCGAGACAGACAGGGACACGGAACTGGAAATCCCAGTCCGTGAAGGACCGGGAATCCTAGTCCGAGCTGGACTAGGAGTCCGAGACTCTCGGGTCTCGGACATCCCAGAGCGTCTAGGACGCGTCTGGGATATCCCAGTCCGACACGGACTAGGAGTCCGAGACTCTCGGGTCTCGGACGTCCCAGCGCGTGGGACGCATCTGGGACATCCTAGTCCGAGACGGAATAGGATTCCGAGACAGGAGTGTGTCGGATATCCCTGACGCGTCTGGGACGCGCTCGAGGGAACCTATTTAGAGTCTCGGTCTAGGACCGAGACACTGGACGAGTGTCCGGATGCATCCAGGATGCGTCTGGAGCAACCAAAAGCATCTCGGATGCGACTGGAAGCTTCAGGACGCAACTCGGATGCGACCGGAGCATCCAGAAGCGTCTAGGACGCGTCTGGACGCGTCCAGAAGGCATCCTAGATAGGATGGTCTCGCCGTCTGTGCACAGAAGCGTCTGGGACGCGACTGTGGAGCACGGGTGCATCTCGGACCGAACATCCGAGATGGCACATGTACTGTCCCAGGGCCAGACACGTCTGGGACGCGTCTGGGAGTTCCAACAGCTCTCGGATTAAGCATCCGAGAGGCATATAAGGCGACCGGATGGTCTGGACGCGTCTGGGACGCGACCAGGACACATCCTAGACATCTCACCCGAGATGTCTATGGTCTGTCCTAAGGACAGAAGCGTCTAGCTGGGCTAGGACGCGTCTGCCCGAGAGACAAAGCACGGCAGGAAGGTGCTGTCTCTAGGACCGGATCTTTTTGAGTGAGACTCAAGGGCCTTTTGGGCCATGATCTGAAAGGGAGTTTTTCAGACTTTTCTCCTGGTTCCGAGCATAATTTTTTTTTCCGACATAGACCCGGGTTAGAGGAGAACCCGAACGGAGTCTTTCCTTATATTGATTTTGGAAACAATTAAGGAAGAAACATAATATGCTTCTAGTTTGAGTATTGAGAATACGAAACTTTAGAATCATTAGACATAGAGATGTCACAAATTCCCACAAATAGCTATACGATAGCAAAACCTAGAAACGAATCTAGGATACATACTTTATTTATTATGATTGTCATATTCTTGTATGTATGGATGTATGTGATTGCGTAGAATAGTATACCTTTAGATAGGATTATCGTTTCTTGTTCTAAGCACAAGGAGTTGTGCCCGAATAATACTTAGAGTATAGGGTCTTAGAATCTATTGACGAACTGAATGATGAGATCATGGTTCAAGTGGGAGTAGTCAATAGAGGTTCTTGGATATGGATCCAATCGAACCATAGGCGAACAAGAAATAAACTTAAAAGATGGGATCTTTTAAGGGGTAATACTAAGATTTAACAAATCATTACGCAAACCCACATAAACTTTTACGTAATAAATCATGAATGGTTATGCAAGAGTTCACAGTAACGCAACTTGATAAATTACGTAATAAGTCCCAAAAGGAATTTTGAGTAAAGCCTACCCAGATTAAGACACCTGTTGAGCCCTTGTTCATCGATGGTGGGTCATGCCAAAGCAGGGTGCCATCTTTTACCTCGGGACAATACGGGTAGATCTATGAAGAGGTCTACATGTCTAAATGGTTATTCTCAAACGAGTCAGCAAAAGGGTTTTGGACTTCGAGGCTAAAGGACGATTTAATGTTTAAATCGTTAACCGAGAGTCATATGAGATATGATCAGTAAGGAGTTACTCACCCAGGAGGGTGAAGTTAAGGGCAGTGCCAAAGTACGCTTAGCTTCACAGGAATGGGATCTTGGAATTATATTATTCTAAGGGGACAACCAAAGTAGAATAATATAGGCAAATTAAGAAAAATTGCCAGGATAACAAGTTTAATCACTTTCGCATTTCTTACATGTAGTTTAATTATGACAACAAACATCTTCAACCTCTACACCGTACTTTAGAAATTGAACGATACCAACTTCGTTCAATGGGAGAGGAACCTGAGAAAGGTTCTAGGAGAAAGCGCAGAAATATTGGACATTCCGATCCCCGTGCTTTCAGAAACTTCTTCTGAAGAAGAACGTAAGCAAGTAGACGATATTCGAAGGAAGTCAGCGCCAGTAACCGGTTTAATGCTAATGGCCATGGAAAGAAAGTATATAGATATGTTCATTGAAATGGAGGCATACACCATTATTCGACGGTTAAGAGAAGTGTTTGGAACACAATGTCGAATAGAAAGATTTAGAATCACAATGGTGACACTGGGAATGCGACTGGAGAAAGGGAAACCCGTCCGTTATCATGTTTTGGAGATGATTGATCACTTCAAAGACATGGAATGGATGGGGTCTCCTATGCCAGTCGTAATGGCGGTTGACATCATCCTGAATTCTTTGGATGAAAGGTTTCAGGATGTAGTAGCAAACTTTGAAGAAAAGTTTGGACGGGTATCCTTCGAAAGTCTACTGGCGATTCTAGAAGTTGCTGAAAGTAGGTTCAGCACCCCTGAAACTCTAGAAGAAATTCTAGGAATTCAGGAGACTGTAAACACGGGAACGGAAGACGTTAGGAGAAGGAAGCCGTCTGGCAAGAGAATGGGCAGGAAAGCACCAAGACCCAGAACTATCCTTCCTAACAAGAGATGTCTTGTGTGCGGTAGCACATCTCATATTCGATTAAGAGATTGCCCGCGATTCTTGGAAGATCTAAACGACGGAGCTGGGAGTTCCGGTCAAGGTAAAAAATTATTAAAAGTTATTCAATTAAATACACATTCCTCGAGGTATGTGATACCTAAAAGACTCTTATCATTATGAATGACAGGAGCAAGAGGGAGCTGAGTATTTATTGAAGAGGAGATGAACCTGTCGAAAGCTGAGAAGGCAAGAGTTGCTGGAAAAGCTCAAGAAGGATCATAGACTCGATAGGCAATACTTTAAAGTAGTTTTAGTATTTCTTTTTCTTTTTAGAACAATGACTCTGTAATGAGATTATGGGAGTGAATAAAATATGAGATATTTTATGATGTTCTTAAAAGAGCCTATCTAACTTTTAAGTAATTTTAACGAATGATCCGACTTAGTCATTCTAAATCTTGTAAGAGTACAAGAGTTCAGTTAATCGCAGAAAATAATGTTAGACATGAAAGTCTGCGATTAGTGTGATTAGAATGGACATAAGACTCGATTGTGGAGAAGTTTTGGAAACAAATCCAAAATCGAGAAGTGGGTCTGGATGACTAAAGAATATGATGAGATCATAAGTTCGATAGTCATCGGTCTTCCAAAAACACAAAGTCTAATACGTATCTGCCAAACCACTAAAAACCTAAAAAGCTATAGTGAATAATTGAGTCCATCTGGATATGGATGTTATTTTAGAAGGAGTTCTAAAATTGTCAATTATTCTAATGTCTAAAGCGTGTTAGACATAAGTTCTTCAAGAAGAAGAACGGGGTTTTCTCGCCAATCATCGGAACACAATGAGATTGTTGCTCTCGATGGTGTCTTCATTAAAAGGAGGGTCCTTCTAAGAAGACAAGTGGGAGGAAAAATCGAATGGGATTCGATAAAGAGCAACAAGAGGAAGTAAGGAGTTACTTGCCTTAAAACAAAAGAGAGTAAGAGTTACTCGGCTTAAAACGAAAGAGAGTAAGAGTTACTCGGCTTACGTGACAAGGGATGTCGACTTGAATGGTTCAAAGAGACGATCGCCTGGAAACTTCTTAAGGAGTTAAGAAGGTTGCTCAAAAACCCCAAGGAATCTTTAGAAGATTCAGAAGAACTATAGCAGAAACCACTCTGAAATTGGATCGGAAATCCAAAGAGATAAGAGTAAGAATGGTTAAATCTTGTGAGACAAGAAGGTAAGTGGGAGTGAAACAAGAGTTGTTTCAGGTCCTGTATGTAGGAGACATACAAGAAAGGACAAGAAGACGAGGGTGAATTAACCATGGGCATCAAAAGTCTATGGAGATAGACCGGAGGATGATAAAGACTCGTTCAAAAGGAGTTTTGAAGAGGTCTGAATAAGAAGATCTCTTAGAGAGAAATTCTACCCAACTCCCGTGATAAACACAGGAGAGACACTTATGTTATAAAACATAAGAACGATCATGAGATGATTGTTGTTTACCCGAACATCTAAAAGGTACTTGGAGTACGAAAAGATGTCGTCAACCATACAAGTCTGAAGATTGAAGAAAGTCATAAAAGTAATCTTCCGAAAATAAAGATAAGAATCTTTTAGGAAGGGCTAACAGATGGGAAAGAGTTTTCCATGCTGGGAGTCGTTGCTTAACTCTACTAGATAAGAAAGTAAAATTAGAACTTGGGAAGTGCTAATTTTAGTGGGAGAAAACTGATATTATCGTAACAGCTTATGAAGAGTTCGAAAGCAAGATAATAACAAAGCAAAGTGAAAAGGAAACTAAACTGTCACCTTGGAACGATCATGAGATGCTCGGGTCTAAGGAATTAGGATCCAGGAGGAGAATCCTAAGAAGACTTGTAAAATTGAGAACGTGAAGGAGTTAACGCGGGTGCTCAAATTTTACAAACTCTTGTTATCCGAAATAAACTGGGTTTATTTCGTCATCTAAATTGTGGTTTAGAATTTAGACGACAGTCCAAAAGGATGGAGTGTTCCAGGTAGGTTTATTAGATACGTGATCTAATGAAAGAAACCCTACTAAGTAAACATGGAAGCACATCATCCTACTATCCCTAGTCCAGGTCATTAGTTGGACAATAATGACTTAGGAAGACTAGCATGAGTGATTGACAAAATAGCGCTGTTTCTTGGGCTATGGGAATAGGAGTATTCATAGGTCAACTTCATGGGTGTATAGTTGATACACTGGAAACCCGCCGAATGAGAGTACTTCAAGAGTTGAAGTTATAAGATGTCATAACTCTCATTTAAGCAAATTGGAGAGATTCCTCAAAACATGAGTACTCACTCTGTTTATGGAAGGAATGTCGAACTTTGGTACCGTCAAACGCCATCCGTAAAAAGTGGTTATAAAAGCGGCATACTGGGGGAGACAGGATAGACATGAAATTGAGTGGGAGTACAAGAATGGATTATGTTTTCCTGAGTAAAATCAGGATAAAGTATCTCCGGGCCACTTGATGAGAAACAACTGAAAAATGCATGGCCGTGCTCAAACGGATTAAGAGTTAATCGTTTGGATTGGAAGTTGTTCTCGGGATCAAGAGAGTCTGATAAATATGACATATCAGATGAGATACGAAAAAACATGGGAATCGAGCATTGCACTTGTTCTAAGTACAAGTGGGAGACTGAAGGATATGATGCCTAAAGTCTGAAGGAATGGTATCCTTCCGAAGGAGTGTCCTTCGACCAAGGATGCAATGCGTGCAATTTGGCTATTAGGATCTTAATGACCTTATTCGGAAGATCATTAGTCCGGTCCAATTAGGGGTCGTAATGCTTAGCTAGAAGCCAACTACGATCGTCGAATCAAGAGTTGATTCGCGGCTAACATAGACCGGATCCTACAAGGGTTACACAACAGAGTAATGATTTGAACGGAGAGAATTGACTAGATGGATAATGGCAAATAAGTGGATTGGATCCGTTATTGGTAAGTCCTGAAAGATTCGGAGAAGTCCGAAGAGATAAACATGTCCGGGCCCAAAAAGGGGGCCCGGAATGGCTTTAGGAAGGCCGGCCATGTGATGGCCGGCCAAGGCAATAGGGTCGGCCATGTGATGGCCGACCAGGCCCTAAGTGGGCCGGCCAAGGAAGCCCATAAAGGGCTATGTTGGCCGGCCACTAAAAGAGACCCAATGGAGGGTAGTTTGGGTGTTGCCTAATAATTAGGTTTATGGAATCCTAGTCTGAGTCTAATACCTCTTCTAGGGATTTCTATATATACCTAATTATACAACCTAAAGCAAGAAAGGCAATTTCAGAGGAGAAATTCTCAAGAGTCTGAGAGTTAACTGAAAGAGTTTCAGAATATACATCTCAGAGAGAGAGAGAGAAAAGGAGTTTTCTCAAATATCTAGTCAAGAAGAAGGAGTTCTTCATCTCAACCTTCAAGAAGGTCCTAGCTGACTGAAAGGAGGGAGTTCAAGTCATTATTCGGTGTCTCAAGTAGAGGAGCTACACTTGGAGCTCTTATCTTCCGAATACTGATCGGAATTTAGTTCGTGGGAAAGCGATTAAGAGGTAATCATCTTTCCAATCTAGTTCATTGGTATGTTCATGTATAGATCCTGGAAATAGTGTTAAACATATGATGTTTGAGATTCCGCTACCAACACTATTCAATTAGGTGTATGAGATACACTAGGTTATTCCCCTTCAGTTTGGCCATTAATCATCTTTGACAAAGCGTCGGCCAGTGTATTCTCTTCCGAGGTATCCTGGTGAGGGTAAACTTCTCAAAGTGCCCAATTAGTTCTTTGACTTTATTCAAATACTTTATCATGTAAGTCCCTTTTGCTTTGTACTCGTCGTTGACGTGATTGACGACTAGTTGGGAATCGTTGTATACCCGAATATTAATAGCTTTGGCTTTCAGAGCCAGTTTCAAACCTGCCAGCAGGGCTTCATATTCAGCTTCATTATTGGTTACGAGGAATTTGAACGTGGTGGTCTGGAAAGTCTTCTCCTCTTCCGGGCTGATTAGCACTGCTCTTGCTCCTTTCATGACTTCCCTTGAAGCTCCGTCTATGAATGAAGTTTAGACTTGCTCTGGTCCAATGTCGGTTGCTGCGACTGAGCATTCTGTTACGAAGTCGGCCAACGCCTGTCCTTTTATCGCAGTCCGGGGTTCATATCTGATGTCGAATTCACTCAGCTCTACTCCCCATTTAGTTAGTCGTCCTGAAAGGTCCATCTTTTGGAGTATATTTTCTGAGTGGTTGATCCGTCTGTACAATCATTACGTGAGCCCGAAAGTAGGGGCGAAGCTTCCTGGCCGCCAGGATGAGCGTGTACGCAAATTTTTCTACGGTCGGGTAGTTCAGCTCTGCTCTACCCAATACGTTGCTGACGAAGTATATAGGATCATTACTCCTACTATCTTGATCACTACTGCCGAGACTGGCTCTCCTGAAGTCGCGAGGTAGACGATAAACTCGTCTCCAGGGCTGGGACTGACCAGCAATGGTAACCCCATCAGATGCGTCTTCAATTCTTGAAACGCCTTTTTTGCTTCGTCCATCCACGTGAAATCTGGTAATATTAGGAGAGTTTTGAAGAAGGGTAGGGCCCTAACCCCCATTTTGCTGAGGAACCTAGAGAGAGATGTTAGCCTTTCCGATAATCGTTGAACATCCGTTCGACTTTTCGGGCTGGGCATGTCTCTTAGTGCCGTAATCTTTGCCGGGTTGGCTTTTATCCCTCTGTGACTTAACATGAAACCTAGGAAGTTTCCCGATGTTACTCCGAACACACACTTTTCGGGGTTTAGTTTTATGTTGTAGGCCTGAAGTCTATCGAAGGCGATCTTGAGGTTAGGTATCAAGTCCGTACGGGTTCTGCTTTTTACGATCATGTCCTCCACGTAGCACTCGAGCGTTTTTCCGAGCTGGTCTCCAAATATTCCATTGATCAAGCGTTGATATGTAGCTCCGACATTTTTGAGACCGAAGGGAATTTGTTGGTAGCAATATAACCCTCGGTCAATTTGGAATGAGGTGTGCTCCTGATCGGTCCAGTGCAGGGCGATCTGATGGTATCCCGTGAAGGCGTCCATAAAACTGAGTAGTTCGTGGCCGGCTGTGGAATCCACCAGTTGATCTATAGATGGTAGCGGGAAACTGTCCTTCAGGCAGGCCTTGTTCAGATTGGTGAAGTCTATACACATTCTCCACATATCGTTTTTCTTTTTTAATAATACCACGTTGGCCAACCATTCCGGATATCGTGCTTCCCTTATGACTCTTGATGCTAGGAGCTTCTCGACTTGTTTGGCTATTGCGGCTTGTTTGATCGGTGCGAAGTTCCTTTTTTTCTGTTTTACGGGTCTACTCCCTTCTCTGATGTTGAGTTTGTGAGTGATGATCCCAGGATCTGTCCCGGGTACTTCGTTGGTACCGAAGGTGAAAATATGAAGGTGTGCCCTAAAAAAAGAACCTGGTTCTTCCTTCTCGCCTTCGTCCAAGGTACTCCCGACATAAGTCACCTCGCTGGCCTTTTCCCAAATCTGCACCGGTACAGTAAGGTCCGCTGTCCTTTCTTCTTCCTCCTGGATTTCTTCTTTTTCTGGTTCGTTGATTTCGGGTCCCGAGGGAGGAAAACCTACAAAGGGCTCGAAAACCTCTCTAACGCTCAAGCTAGTCAGGGTGCTCTTTGCAGTAAAAGAATGAATATTGATTGATCCTTTGGGGGGGAGAGTTATGAGAACTCTGAGTTTCTTGTAATCTTTTTTGGGGTAAAGAGATCGTGTCCTGTGAAGGAAGATGTGGGGGGCCTTTTATAGGCAATGTTAGGCTGACTGTGATTAGTGGCGGTGGTGAGGCGGTTGCCGTCAAACCGAAGGGGAAGTATCCTCTTTTGAGTATCTAGGGTTTCTCCCGGAGTCTATCCCGGATCTTTAATAAGTGGAAGTTCCTAAGTTCAAGGATTCTCCGTAGATATCTTGGCGGTGTGATAGACTTTAAAGGAGAAGTTTCCTCCTTTAGGTACTTCGAGATGTGTAGCCGACTGAGATCTTTCTAGAAGTTTCAGGATTAAGTCAGTAGGTCGCTTGGCGCTGCTGCCTCCCTAGTTCTGGGCGTAAGACACTGGCTGAACCTGTGCGGACCCCCTTGCTCCTTTAAAGACCCCAGGGCTGATCTGTCCATGCCAAGGGCGTTTTGCAAGGCTGGTTTCTTCTGGTCGACCTCCCAGTTAGGGGAATATTCAGTGGACCATCAGGGGTTCAGCTGTCCTGCTGCCTTAAGCCGGGTTGACCAAGTAGACTTCAAATCTGATCTTGACTCTTCAGACGTTAGTCAACGTCTGGACATTTTGTGCATCATCTCTATCAGCATGTCATCCACATATAGGAGTAGATACACATAAGAACCATCTGATAGTTTCCTATTATATACACAACTATCATATTTCTTTTTCTATCATAACCGTTTCCGACCATAAAGGTGTAAAAACGCTTATACCACTGCCTAGGAGATTGTTTCAATCCATACAAGGATTTCTTCAGCAAACAGACCAGGTATTCTTTCCCGAGAATCTCAAACCCCTCTGGTTGACGCATATAGATTTGTTCTTCCAACTCCCCATGTAAGAACGCAATCTTAACATCTAGTTGCTCCAATTCCATATCATACAAAGCAACCATAACAAGTAATACTCTAATAGAGTTATGCTTAACAACATGAGAAAATACGTCATTGAAGTTTATCCCTTCTCGCTGTGTAAACCCCTTGGCTACTAACCGTGTTTTGTATCGTGCATCTTCCACTCCAGGGATTCTCGGCTAATTCCCTAGCCCGGTTCTTAATAAGAGATTCAATCTCTTCATTCATGGAAAAAGACCATTTCCTTGATTCTTCACTCCTCATAGGTTCTTCGTAGGTGCATGGATTACCTCCATCAATACTTTCCCCCAAACTAAGTGTGAATGCAACCATATCTGCTATTCCATACATTTCTGGTTCTTGAATGTCTCTCCTTCCCCTGTTCCTCGCAACACTGTAATGAACTATTTCCTATTCATCTTCTTCAGCTTGCTCATCTACCTGAGGTCTAACCTCTTCCCGAGTGCCTATCTCAAACTCCACTTGTTCTCCATGATCTTCCTGCTCGACCTGTTTACCAACACTCTACCAAGCATTTACATGCGTTACCTTCTGAGTTACCATGGCTAACTCATCAAAAGTTACATCTCAACTAATAAGAAACTTCTTTGATTTTCCATCCGGATTCACAATCGATAACCCTTCACCCCGGGCTCATAACCAAGAAATACACATTTCTTAGCCCTCAGATCCAGCTTACCTTTTTAACATGTTCAGAAGCCGGGGAAATATTTACTTGATACGCTGTCGTGTTCACTAGTTCAACCCAGAATACCTCCGATATCCCTGCATTCGAAAGCATACAACGAGTTTGTTCCAATAGAGTTTTGTTCATACGTTCCACCACACCATTCTACTTTCGTGTTTTTCTGACCGTTAGCTGTCTCACGATCCCTTGGTCTTCATAGAACCTATTAAACTCGTTTCTGCAAAATTTTATGCCATTGTCAGTCCTCAAGCGTTTGATCGATTTTTTAGTCTGCTTCTCGATCAAGGTCTTCCACTGCTTGAACTTGACGAATGCTTCATCTTTGCGTTTCAGTATGTATACCCATACTTTCCTGGAAAAATCATCTATCAAGGTTAACATATATCTACCCTCGCCATGTGAGCTAACCCGGGAGGGACCCCAAAGATCTGAATAGATGTATTCTAGAATTCCTTTTGTATTATGAATCGTTGTACTGAACTTTACCCGACATTGCTTCCCGAAGATGCAATGTTCACAGAATTCAAGTTTTCCAACCTTCTGTCCACAGAGTAAATCCTGTTTGCTCATTATTGCGATCCCCCTTTCGCTCATATGCCCTAACCGCATATTCCATAATATGGTAGTCTCAACCTCCTTTGCTGATGATGATACCGCTACAAATCCGGTAATTGTGTTACCCTGTAGCACATATACACCATTATTCTGCAACTCCTTTATAATTGTAAGACTCCCCTTAGAAATTAGAAGAACACCACCTTCACCAGTGTACTTACATCTATTATCATCCAGAGTTCCTAAAGAGATTAGGTTCCTCTTCAAATTTGGAACATGTTTGATGTCCTTTATAGTCCTCACAACACCGTCGTGTATCTTGATCTGAATTTTACCGATTCCAACCACCTTACTGGGAGCGTCGGTTCTTATTAACACCTTACCGCTATTAATGGTTGTGTAAGTGAAAAACCATTCCCTATGAGGACATACATGGAACGTACAACCAGTATCCAAAATCCACTTATCTTCAGCGAAGCAGGCATTGATAGCCAGAACCATAGCTTCATCATATTCTTCAATGATTGTCAAGACAGTGCCATCGTCGTTGTCTTCTTCGATAACTGTTGCCTCCCCTGGTTTCTTTCTAAGCTCAGGACAATTCTTTTTGAAGTGTCCCTCCTTCTTACAATTAAAGCACCTGTACTTCCTAGGTTTCGATTTATACTTAGACTAACCCTTCCCATCGCCTAGATGCTGCGACCTTCCCCTTACAACCGAACCATCTCCTGAACTACTTTCTTCCATTGATCTTCGTCTCAACTCCTTGGAGTTCAATGTTGCTTTAACATCCTCCAATGTTGTAGTTATTTTACCAGACATAAAAGAATAACCAAAGCTTTCACATGATGGTGGCAGGGACGCAAGCAATAGTACTGCCTTATCTTCATCTTCAAATTTGACATCTATATTTGCCAAATCCAAGAACACTCGGTTGATTTCATCCATATGGTCTTTCAATGATTCCCCTTCTAACATCTGTAAACTAAATAATTTCTTTAGATACAAACGATTAGTTAGAGATTTCGTCATATACCTTCCCTCCATCTTAGTCCTTAGCCCATCAGCTGTAGTTTCCATCGCTACTTCCCGCAATACCTCATTGCTCAAACACAACAGAATCTGTCCATGAGCTATCTCCATGAGATCTTCCTTCTCTGCTTCTGATAATAATTCAGCGTGTGCGGCCTTCCCACTCAACGTTTTCAGCAAACACTGTTAAACTAATACTGCTCGCATCTTAATCTTCCAAAGATTAAAATCATTACTTCTATCGAACTTATCTATCTCGTATTTTGCTATCACAGAAAACCTCAAAACCTAAGCTCTAATACCAGTTTGTTATAACAATTGGGGTTTAATATGATGGAAATCGAGTAATCCAATAAAAGTAATAGAAAATAAATAACAATCACACAAGAGATTTACGTGGTTCGGTTTGTGAGACCTACTCCACGGCGACAATGACGCGATGATTTCCACTTTAAGCAACCAAGCTACACAAGAGACTCGTGAGAAATCGTCACAGATATCTCTTAGGGTTTTAGTTTATATGGCCAGTAAATCCCTAATCCCACCGCCTCACCGACTCTCTTTCTAAATTCGAAATACACATGGATACGCTAAAACTAATAATTGACATAAGCTATGCTAGCATTCCAGCTCTGTCTAGGAGTCTTGCTCTGCCTCGGAGCCTTGCTCTTCCTCGGAGCCCTGCTTCGCATACCAGCCATGTCTCTGTAACCAGCTTCGCTAACGGGTCCAAAATTCTTGTAAGCGGGTGGGAAGGTCGTAAATCGGGTTCGATATTAACCCATATTCCAGTCACTTTCAACATCAATCACTAGATGAATAATGTCAAGTCTAGCAACGGGTGCAAACACTTCATAGTAGTCAACTCTAGGTTTTTGTTTATAACCTTTTACAACAAGTCTAGCTTTCAATCTGTCTACTCCACCGTTTGACTCATACTTAATCTTGTACACCCATTTAACGCCTACCGTCTGTTTTCCTTTTAGAAGTGAAGTTAACTCCCAAGTGTTGTTCTTTTCTATTGAGTGAATTTCTTCATCCATTGCTTTAATCCACCCTTCTTCTTGTGTTGCTTCAGCATAAGTAAGAGGACAACAGTCTGCAAATAACACAAAATTTACAAGCTCCTCATCAGACACATAGTTATCCTTAGTTATGACATAATCCTGTAAACGTGTTGGTTGAACACGCCTCCTTGATGAACTACGAACTGTTGCATCATTGTTTAAATTGTTGGAATCATCTACTATTGCTTCAGGTTCTGTGACAGAGAATGGAGAATTTGCATTTTGTACTTCCTGTTGTGTACTACTAACCGTTTCTTCATTCAGATTTATAGCCATATGATTTTTCACTTCTTTCGCCCAATTCCAAGCTTCATCTTCATTAAACTCTACGTCCCCTCCTAACAATGACTTCACATGTTTTTAGATTAAACAATTTATAGCCTTTAGTTTTATCACTATAGCCAATGAAAATACATTTCTGACTTTTACCATCAAACTTGCTTCTCTTCTCAGCTGGTATATATGCATATGCTATACACCCAAATACCCGAAGAAGTTCAACGTTTGGTTTATGAGTACTCCATGCTTCCTCCAATGTTATATCAAGGACACTTTTTGTTGGAGATCTATTCAAAATGTAAACCGCATAACACACTACTTCTGCCCAAAGTACCTTTGGTAGACTTTTCCTTTTATCATGCTATGTGCCATTTCAACAATAGTCCTATTCTTCCTCTCAGAAACTCCATTCTGCCGATGTGAATAGCTAGCTGTGAGTTGGTGTTTTATTTCGTGACTTTTGCAAAAGTCAGAGAACTCGTTGGAAGTGTACTCCCCTCCTCTATCTGCACGAAATGATTTCAAACTACGACCACTTTGTTTTTCTACATAAGTCTTAAACTCTTTAACCATCTCAAATGTTTCAGACATTTACTTCAGAAAATAGACCCATGTTTTCCAGCTATAATCATCGGTAAAAGTAAGAAAATACCTCTTATCTCCATGATAGTCCCAAAATGGTCTATTCACCAAGTATACGAGATCCAATTATAGTAAATCCGAAATCGATCCGAGGATAAGTAATTTCGGTTTAAATCTTAAATTAACACCCCTTTCGTAAAGTTGATTTGTGTTGAAAACGATTTTAATAAGAAAACAATAAAAGAATAAAGGTGAATGTAATCAAGATGGGAACGAAAATTAGGGTTTTTTATTCCAGTACATAAATTGACTTCCTAAAGCATGCAATTAATTAACTAACCCTTTTTCAATATAACTCAAAATCTAACATAATGAATTATTTAGATTTCGGAAGATATTCTTGATTAACACATTTCAAAATCATGTATTTTTAATTGACTATCATATGAAGACTATACTCCTTAACTATCATTCATCATCTAACAAGTATATTTCATCTAACAACTTAACAAAAGCATGAAATATCTAATTATGAAGCATGAACAATTAAAAGATTATAAAATCTATATGAAATGACAATTAATAAACATTAAAACTAAATAGAAGTATTTATTTAATCAATAAACATATTAAAAAAAGCCCAAGTATGGGTTTCCTCTACAACCCTAGATACAAGATTACTACTCATTAAATTTAGCGACATATACAATGATAAAGCAAAATAAATGAGACAAAGAAAAGAATCACTCAAATCCTTGCTCCAAATGGTTTCCAAGTATAACCCAAGTTATGTTCCAAATCCAAGTAATGCCACTTAGAGAACAGGTGAAAGTAGAGAGGTTTAGAAAAGATATTAGAATGAAATTGGTTGTAGAAAAGAAATGGGGGAGAAAGCGGGATATAATTATAAATTAGATCTAGAAATTAGCAAAGAAAGAAATTGAGAACAAGAGATGATGGTGGCTAAGATGGTAGAAGAAGATGATTTTAGGGTTTGAAAAGAAGAGAGAGGGAAATACGTCGTTGTGTTCGTCTTGTCGAGCTCTTCAAGTTAGATCCAAAAATCACTCGAATTCGATTCCGGATGAATGAGAAATTCAAGTCTAAAGTTTGGACGAAGATCGGTTGAAATAGAGACTAAAACGTTAAAAGGGACAAGTCACTTTGGGGGTCGTTAAAGCGAAGCACGCACATCCGGATCTGGACGGCTGGCGTCGCTCCGTGGGATTGCGCAAGATCTGACGGTCGCGCTCATCCCCTCGTCGGGCACCGAGTGGGACAACTGCAATCTATTAATCTAGCCGTTGCTTTCTCCATTCAACGGCTGATTCTTTGATCAGCATTCAGGACAGAACTATATCCATCTAACGGATGACGTTCCCTCCGAGTTTTTGAGGGAAATCCAACGGTTCTTATTACGACCGACTCTTGAATTCAGTTATACTTCAGATTAGTCCCTGATTCCGAACAGTTGTGTCTCTTTAACCCCAAAAGACACTTATACCTATTCGATTCCTATATAAACCAACCAAACCCACTTCATTTATCACATCAAATTCATTCTCTTCTTCTCTTCTCTAGTAACAATTAGTGTTCTGTGTGTCGGAATACTTATTGGGAAGTAATTCTAGTATATCTAGAAAAAGGAAGAAAGAAGTTTCGAGTGAGTTTAGAATTCTAAAGCGTCTAGAAGATCTAATTTTTCTCTTCTTCACTTCTCTTCTAACAATTAGTATTTTGTGTGTCTGGAATACTGTTTGGGAAGTAATATAGAAGATCCAATTACATCAGTCCAAGAGCTCATATTATTTACGAAGGTTCGCCCGCTTTCAGAATATAGAAGTACCATCTTAAAATTCTGAAAGGATAGTCGTTGTATCCCGAAGGCATACACCCTAACGTTTGGTACTATTACGAGGGTGTAAAATGTCTTAAGGAAAGAGAATTTATTCTCGCCTCGACTCATTATATTTTGCCTATCTCGGTTAATCCGAAAGAAGGAATCATTGATAAAATCGGTATTCGCCTATCGTTTATCTCTCTTTAACTTAGAGAAAGGAAGTTCCCTACTTCAACCTAGACTCTGTCTTAATCAAGACAAGACAGAGATAAAAGTGAACTCAATCCATAACCAGAGGAACAACAATCTAAAGACATTTTATTTATAACAACTATTTCTCTGGTTATAAGATTTGATATGGTTTTCTGTGTGTTTCAGAAAAATGGCAAGAATAAGAACAACACTACGGGTTCTTCAGCCTAACACCACATACGTGGAAAAACCAGAGAAGTTTAAGGGAACTGACTTCGCCCAGAAATGGAAGCATCCGTCTCAAAACAGAGGCAAGTCGAATAAAAAGAAAAAGTTTGGCGAATGCTATAACTGTAGAAAGCGGGGCCACCTAGCCAAAGATTGTTCGCTCCACATATGGCAATCAAGGGGAAAAAGTTGATAACCAAGCTTCATTGGTAAAAGACACCGAAAATCGAAATCACTGTCTTATGACTACTAAATTCGAAAAAGTGTTCGAGATACTTCATAAGATAAACCTCTGTCCAGAGATGGTGGGTCGACACTAGGGCAAGTCGTCACATTTGTAGTGACAAAAGCCTATTCTCTTCTTATATGGAGGTAGCCGAAGGAGATGCCTTATTTAAGGAAAACGACTCGACCACCCAAGTCAAAGGAAAAGGGGAGATCGTGTTAAAATTCACTTCAGAGATAGAAGTGACTTTGACCGATGTACTCCATGCTCCAGACATTCAAAAGAACTTGATTTCTTGTTCCCTTCCAAGTGAGAACGGGTTCAGACTAATCTTTCTGTCAGATATCGTTATCCTATTTAAGAAAAGGATGTATGTTGGACAGGGCTATTTATGTGGAGTGTTATTTAAATTAAATGTTACCCATGTAATGCCGAAGGCACCTATTATTAATGAAATTAATAATTATGCGTATATTGTTGAGTCCTCCAATATTTGTCACGAAAGATTACGACATGTGAATAGTAAGTCATTAAAGAAATTAATGAGCTTGGAGTTAAATTCTAAAACTCGAAATTGACTCAAGACGAACATGTCAAACACGTGGAGAGTCAAGATGACTAAGACATAGTTCAAGTCTTTAGACTTAAGTCACAGTGAACTCTGAAGCTTTAAAAATGGTTCAAACATGAGGTGGAAAAAGGTAATTCATCACCTTTATCGATGACTCCACTTGGTTTTGTTATATTACTTACTAAGGAGTAAGGACAAAGCAATCGAAAAGTTCGAGCTTTATAAAACCAAATAGAAACTCAACTTTATAAAAAGATTGAGGCTTTGAGAAACGATTGAGGAGGAAAGCATAAATCTCCATACGCCGAGATATACGTCACGAATGACATAGTTCATCAAACGTCGACTCTCTTGGTAGAGCACAGCAAAAGAACATAACATTAAAAGGATAAAAATCGATAGTGGAGATTGAAAACGATGATTCATCTCATCTCCCTGGGTTTTGTGAAGTATTTCACTAAAGTCTATTACTAGCCATGGGCAGAAATAAGGTTCAAGTTAGAGCCAAGAATCACTTGAATCCGATTCCGGATGAATGAGAAATTCAAGTCTAAAGTTTCGACGAAGATCAGTTGAAATAGGGACAAAAACGTCAAAAGGGACAAGTCACTTTAGGGGTCTTTTGAGCGAAGCACGCACATCCAGATCTGGACGGTTGGCGTTCGCTCCGCGGGATTGCGCAAGATCTGACGGTCGCGCACATCCCCGCGTCGGGCACCGAGTGGGACAACTGCAATCTTTTAATCTAGCCGTTGCTTTCTCCATTCAACGGATGATTCCTTGATCAGTTGGTCAGCATTCGGGACAGAACTATATCCATCTAATTGATGGCGTTCCCTCCGAGTTTTTGAGGGAAATCCAACGGTTCTTATTACACCGACTCTTGAATTCTGATGAGACATGAAAATATCCCATCTGAATCTCTTAACTAAGGATAGTTAGTCCAATTCGAGTAGTCACTCGGATGAATTGTGAGTTTCTTTTGTCCAGGTGTCTTTTACAGAATTGAACGCGAAAAATGGATAAAATCGAGAGAAAGACACGCTTAAGGGCATTTTTGTCATTTCAAGGTTAGGGTATTCTGGAAATTTTATTGCTCGAATGACAAGCATAGTTCAAGACGAATCCAACGACGAAAACGGATGTGAAATCGGAGTTTGGACGAGAAAGATAGAGCAAGTCGAATATTGGGTCAAAGGGAGTTGACTCAAGTGAATGCTGGAACATTCAGGAACACGTGGCGGCGGCGCCAAAAAGTTGATGGGCCTAGAAGGTTACCCAAATAGGTCACCACCCGCAAGTATACGGGCGTCAAGTGATAGTTCCGGTAAGACCGGTTCGTTCCTCAGAGACAAAGTGAAACCTATTCTAAGACTTGGAAGTAACTCGATTTTTCTTTGAAAATTGTTTTGGTGATGATAAAATCAAATACTGAAACAAAAATAAATAAAAATGATCTCGGTTGGGGGGGAGCAATCCACTGAATTTTATTGGGTTTTGATCTTCTTCTCTGTTCTTCTCATTCTTTCCTGAGCTTCATCGAAATTATTGAAAGAGAGAGAAAGACAGAGAACAATGAGTTTATTAAGACAGGTTTTATGTATAGAGAGAGAGATAGATAGAAACAGAGAGAGAGAGAGAGAGAGAGATTGTAGAGAGAGAAAGAAGAAATTACAGAGAGAGAAAAAACAAAAAGAGTTTCAATCTACTTCTTCCTTTATTTTTATCCATTCGGATTGATTTTATTATCTTCCTTGTTCTTATTTTACTATTGCCATTAGTGAGGAAGAGAAAACAGAAAGAGTTAGAAGAAGTTTAAAACAGTAGAGAGAGAGAAAATAGTTGGGGAAGATTAGAAAACTGCTGGGAAAATAATTTCCCCACAGAGAAATTATTTCCGAGAAGACGAGAAAATCGTTTTTCCTGAGGGTGCGTTTAGCAGAATTCTGGGAAAAACAGAAGGAAATCACTTCCCAAAGGCCCTGTTTGGTTTGAAAATAGCAGGAAAAGTTATGATATTTCTTCCATTTTCTCTCTTGCTTTTCATATTTGTTTAAATCTCGATCATGATTAGCTAATACTCTCCATCTAGGATTTTACGATGAAACCCATTTTTGATCTTTTAGAGATATATTTATTTGATTAATGCTTCATAGTTTAATTCGTTTTAGTTTGATAAATAGATTTTCAATTCATTATCTATACTTTTAGTTTGATGCATCATACTTAGGTTGAATCCTTTGATGATGCATACTTACCGATTGATAGATAATAGTTTAGAGATTTATTTATTTAAAATAAAATGATTACAACGTTATGTTTTATTCGGTTTTAACGAAAACATCTCCCGGAATTAGGATAGTTCATTATTCGAAATTCTGAGTTATAAAAAAAGAGAATTAACCATTTTAAGTATTTGTTTCTAAAGGTGATTTTATGTGGTGAATTCCTAAAACCTAGACTCCTCCCCCATTTGAGTTCATTTTTATTTATTTTTGTTTCAGTATTTGATTTGATCATCACCAAAACAATTTTCAAAGAAAAATCGAGTTACTTCCAAGTCTTAGAATAGGTTTCACTTTGTCTCTAAGGAACGAACCGGTCTTACCGGAACTATCACTTGACGCCCGTATACTTGCGAGTGGTGACCTATTTGCGTAACCTTCTAGGCCCATCAAATTCAGTTATACTTCAGATTAGGCCCTGATTCCGAACAGTTGTGTCTCTTTAACCCCAAAAGACAGTTATACCTATTCGATTCGTATATAAACCAACCAAACCCACTTAATTTATCACATCAAATTCATCATCTTCTTCTCTTCTCTTCTAACAATTAGTGTTCTGTGTGTCAGAATACTTATTGGGAAGTAATTCTAGTATATCTAGAAAAAGGAAGAAAGAAGTTTCGAGTGAGTTTAGAATTCTAAAGCGTCTAGAAGATCTAATTTTTCTCTTCTTCACTTCTCTTCTAACAATTAGTATTTTTTGTGTCTGGAATACTGTTTGGGAAGTAATATAGAAGATCCAATCACATCAGTCCAAGAGCTCATATTATTAACAAAGGTTCGCCCGCTTTCAGAATATAGAAGTACCATCTTAAAATTCTGAAAGGATAGTCGTATCTTGAAGGCATACACCCTAACGTTTGGTACTGTTACGGGGGTGTAAAATGCCTTAAGGAAAGAGAATTTATTCTCGCCTCGACTCATATGAGACATTTTCATGGCCCATCAAACATTCCCAAACTTAGTTTGTTAATCCCCGAGCAAAACAAAGACCTAGCTCACTTTCGGAGGAATCCCGGTTGCATTTAGCATATGCAACAAGTATTTAAACCGCTACGTTTCCCTAGTGGACGAGTGTGTTCTCGTGAGGGTTTCCTTAGAATATACCCACAAAATTCAAAAACATTTCAAAAATACAATCGGGTCCAAAAATACTCGAAGTCAATTAAGACTGACCAAAAATCTTTATCTCCTAGAAAATTTTAGCAAGTCATTAGGAATCGGTCAAAGTTAACAACACTATACATGCATTAAAATTCATTAGTAATCTAGACTCGAAGTGTATGTGACTATCCATAAAGAGAATCACTTCAATTTCGAACAGACAGGGCCTTGATCCATATCTTCATACATTTCGCCTCGACTTTGGCCTCACAGATATACGCTCTAAAGATGAAATCCCTCAAGAATGGGTCACCCGTATGTGTGAGTGTGATCACTAACCTAGACTCAACATATAGAAAGGGGTCAAGACAACATCTTAGAACGAATGATCTTCGAAAAGGAATATAACCACTAAATGGAGTGGGGGAGCTCAACTTACCCTTCTCATGCACTATACCATCTAATAATCTTCCTAAAGGTCAACGGATACAAGTGATGAAATGGATGATGATATCCTGAGAATGTCGACGCCTTCAATGTTAAAGAACTTTAAGCAACTTCCAAACTTAGTTTTTTTTGCTTTGAACATGTATCGGATACAACAAACTAAAGTTCACATGAACTTTTTCCACAAACGTTCTGTTTCAGAGATTTTTCTCTTCAATTTTTTTTTTCTTGAAAACGACAGAAGTAAGGAAACTAGAAGATCCTTAAGAAAACAACGAAGCAAGCAAGCTGACTCCACCAAGCAACCTAGACACAATCCAAACCACAGGGTGGTATTTTTCACCTAAAAATAAATCTAGACAACTTCTACTTCTTACCAAAGCTTGAACTATGATTCTTATAAGGAGTTACTCCGTCATAGTACAACAATCAAGTAATTCTCCAGGAAACAACCATCAACGAAAGCTGAAAATAACCCGTCCTACCTCTTGCAACGTTTCCTCTTCTCGAGGCGGTTGTGGAAGAATTATGCGCTTAGATCGTTCCCTTTCCCTGGGAATACTCTAAATATTAATCGAGTTCTAGATTTTTCAAGAAGGTCCTATAAGCATTTGGCCAATGTCTAACTCAACTTTTAATTTCAATTGAGGTTTGGGATCGCGCAATGTTGTTACCTGAACGGCCAAGAGACCGGTGATGAAATCCGACTCCTATCTTGTAATGGGATTAATGCCCTTATTAATATGATAACTAAACTAACAGTTCAACAATCAATTAGGCAAGCAAAAACATCACAAGTACCCACTTACAGGAGATTCGTGGGTGATCTAGAAGTTACCTCCCGTTCAAGACCGGCGACGACCTTTGTAGATGATCCGGGGCACTCTTCTCATAATTTGCAAACCCGAGGCTTCTTAGTTTCGGTCATAAAATTAAATGCCCTCCAATTTAGGGTCAAAACAATAAAATCCTTAAAACAAAACAAAAAATAAAGAAATACAAAAGAAGTTTATAACACTCTCTCACCAAAACCACACAAAAAATTTAAATTATCATAAACAACAAAATTGAATGGTACCAACATCCTCAAACCCTAGTTCTCTTTATTACCCACTTGTTTTGGTGTAGGAAAAGTTTTCTACCTTCAATTATGTCATTTCAATCCTATAACTTAAACCCAACGTCCATTAAGCAAGTGGTAGTGAAAATCATGATCTTCACATATTGGGTTTTTAATTTGTTACAGGGTCTTGGTTTTCCTTTTTATCACACTCAGTAAATTCCAACAATAGGAGTTAGAGAAGAAGATCAGAAATCACTTATACCTCCGACAAAAAAATCAAACACGGTTGGTTTTATTACTTCGAAGAAGAATCAAACATGGGTATTAGAATCATCAAGAGACAGAGAAAGAGGTTAAAGAGAGACAGAGGGAGAGAGGAAGAGAGAATGAGATAAAGATTAGGGGATAAAAATCTAAAAACTAATTTTTTGGGTTGAAAATCAATATGCCCCCAAAGTCAAACATAGTTGACCAAATTCTTTATTCCCCAGAGATTTTTCTTTATGCCCCAAAAGTCATGGCCTCAAAAAATTGTCGTACGCGCTCGTCTTCGCGGCCAGGAAATTATGACCATATTTCAGGCAATGCTATAATTGTACAGACAAATCAACCTCTTAAGAATGTCCTACAAAAGATGGATCTGTCTGGACGTTTGGTAAAATGGGTCATAGAGCTCAGCGAATTCGATATAAAGTACGTACCAAGGAACGCCATAAGGGGACAAACCCTGGCTAACTTTGTATCTGAATGTTCCGTTGTATCAATCGAGCTCAGTCTAGAGCTGGTCTGGACCCTCTTTGTCGATGGGGCTTCAAGCAAAGCTTAGAAAGGGGCAGAAGGTGTCTTGTTAAGCCCGGAAGGAGGAAAAAACCTTCCAAGCCTCAACGTTTAAATTCTCAATCACCAATAATTCGGAGTATGAAGGCCTCGTAGCAAGGCTGAAAATGGCCTTTAATGTCGAAGCAATAAACGTACAGGTATATAGTGATTCACAACTAGTGGTGAAGCTGATCAACAGATATTACGATGTCAGAGGAACCGACATAGCCAGATACGTGGAGAAGGTAAACGACCTGATCAAACGGTTAGAAAAGTTTGTCATCACAAGTATCCCGTAGAAAGAAAATGCATTAGCCGACGACCTATAAAAAATGATAAAGGGGCAAGCCACTTTACCTGGGTTGGTATTCAAAACCCTAAAAAAACATGGATGTCACTCCATATCGAGTACTTTTGAACTGAAAAGTTACCCGAAGATCCCAACGAGGCAAAAAGAATCAAACCCAATGCTCTAATGTACGTCATACTGGGAGATCTCCTCTGTAGAAACTCTTTTGTACACCCTCTAGAACTTTGCTTGGCGGAGGATGAACGAAAGTACGTGATGAAAGAAATGGATGAGGGCCCTGTGGGATATCATGCGGGCCGAGAATGTTGCAACGACAATTAACATTAGCCGGGTATTATGGGCCAAAGATGCTAAAAGACTGGATCAGGTATACGAAGTACTGCGAGCCCTACAAAAAATATGCCAACGATTACAAAAAGCACCCAACCGACCTAACACCAATCGTGATTCTTTGCCCTTTCGCACAATGGGGAATCGATTTAGTCGGAAGACATCATAAGAGTCTTATGGAACCAGATACTTACCCGGTTCGGAGTCCCAAAGATCCTGGTCATGGACAACGGGCCTCAATTCTACAATGATGCAACGAAGGAGTTTCTGACAGAGTACGAAATTGAGCCCACTTACTTCAACCCAACCTACCAGGCACGAAACGGCCAATTCGATGTAACTAACAAAACCCTCGTAAAGTATATTAAAGGTTTAATGCGATAAAAACAATAACTAGGTAGACGAACACACTAACGTGTTCTGGGAGTTTATTCATATTTCAGAGTTCGGTTCAGTTTATGAGTTTGATGTGGGAGGAGGAAACGTATTTTCATCTTCTTTGTGGTTGCACATATTAGTGTTTACCCTCATTTTTTTACTTTAGGATATCAAAGGCTTGGTATAAGAATTTAGGATATGCAGAATTGAATCTAATAAGTTCATAAGTATCGATCACCTTGACTTGTGTTGTTGCAAATTCTACTAAGCAAAGAAAATAATTAGAACTTAGGAAGCACTAATTTCAGTTTTAAGAAACTGATATTGTCATATAAGCTGATGGAAGCGTTCTTCAGTTAAATGATAATAAGCAAAGTGTTATATGGATCAGATCTATTATGTCAATCGGGGTTTAATGTGATCAATACGAGTAATCAAACAGAAGCAATAGGAATAGTAAAGAACAATCAAGAACAGAACACAGAGATATAAGCGGTTCGGTTTGTGAGACCTACTCCACGGCGACAACGGCGCGATGATTTCCACTATGATAAACAAACAAGTTTTACACAAGAGATTTCGTGAGATTGTACTACAGATATCTCCTTAGGGTTTAGTTTATATAGCCAGTAAACCCTAATCCTACCGCCTCACCACTCTCTCTCTACAACCGACATTACACATGGATACACTAACACTAATAACCGACATAAGCCTAGCTTCGCATTCCAGCTCTGTCTCGGAGTCCAGCTCTGCCACGGAGTCCAGCTTTGCCTCGGAGCCCTGCTTCGCATTCCAGCCCTTGTAAGCGGATTGCGGGTCGTAAACCGGGTTCGATACCAATCCATATTCGAGTCACTTCTAACAATTCTCCACCTTGACTTGAATATGCACCTTTTAACTTAAATCTGTCACCATCATAGCTCAGCGCCTCTGAGCCATTGTCGCTCCAACACTGCTAGGGCTAACATATGGAAATCCCAATCAAGTCTAAGCAATGCTTAAACTTGAAAGTTGTAACTGCCTTGGTCAGCATATCCGCTGGATTATCTGTCGTAGAAACCTTCTTTTTCGTGATCTTCCCTTCTTCAATCACTTCCTTGATAAAGTGATGCCTGACGTCAATGTGTTTAGTTCTCTCGTGATACATTTGATTTTCGGTCAAAAGAATAGCACTCTGGTTGTCGCAGTAGACCTCTGTCCCCTCATGCTTCAGGCCCAAATCCTGAACTAAACCACTCAGCCATATTGCCTCCTTCACCGCCTCTGTTGTTGTCATGTACTCAGCTTCCGTTGTAGACAGAGCTACTACCGACTACAACACTGCTCTCCAACTAATGGCACTCCCACAGAGTGTGAACGTATAGCCCGTCAGTGACCTCTTCCTGTCAAGATCCCCAGAAAAATCTGAATCTACAAATCCAACTACTGAACCAGAAGTGTCAGCCCTTCTGTCGTTAACAAGACCAACTCCGCAGCTCCCCCCAGATACCGCAGTATCCACTTCACAGCCTGCCAATGACCTCTCCCAGGTCTGCCCATGTATCTGCTTACTACACTAACAACATGTGAAATATCAGGCATTGTGCACACCATAGCATACATAATGCTACCTACTGCATTTGCATAAGCTACCCGAGACATGTACTCCGTCTCGTCATCAGTTCAATTGTTGGTGACAGTTCACCCGAAAGCTTGAAGTGTGCTGCCAATGGAGTACCGACAGGTTTTGCTCAATCATACCAAAACGTTCCAACACCTTCTCGATGTACGTTTTTTGAGAAAAGAACAGTTTCTCAGCAGATCTGTCTCTTCCTATCTCCACACCCAATATCTTCCTTGAGGCACCCAAGTCTTTCATCTCAAACTCACCCTTTAACTGATCCTTTAACATGTGGATTTCTGACATATTCTTGCAAGCTATCAGCATGTCATCCACATACAGGAGTAGATATACATAAGAACCATTCAATAGTTTCCTGTGGTACACACAACTATCATACCTGAAGGATATGATGCCTAAAGTCTGAAGGAATGGTATCCTTCCGAAGGAGTGTCCTTCGACCAAGGATGCAATGCGTGCAATTTGGCTATTAGGATCTTAATGACCTTATTCGGAAGATCATTAGTCCGGTCCAATTAGGGGTCGTAATGCTTAGCTAGAAGCCAACTACGATCGTCGAATCAAGAGTTGATTCGAGGCTAACATAGACCGGATCCTACAAGGGTTACACAACAGAGTAATGATTTGAACGGAGAGAATTGACTAGATGGATAGTGGCAAATAAGTGGATTGGATCCGTTATTGGTAAGTCCTGAAAGATTCGGAGAAGTCCGAAGAGATAAACATGTCCGGGCCCAAAAGGGAGGCCCGGAATGGCTTTAGGAAGGCCGGCCATGTGATGGCCGGCCAAGGCAATAGGACCGGCCATGTGATGGCCGGCTAGGCCCTAAGTGGGCCGGCCAAGGAAGCCCATAAAGGGCTATGTTGGCCGGCCACACTTAAGAGACCCAATGGAGGGTATTTTGGGTGTTGCCTAATAGTTAGGTTTATGGAATCCTAGTTTGGGTCTAATACCTCTTCTAGGGATTTCTATATATACCTAATTATACAACCTAAAGAGAGAGATTGAATTCTCAAGAACTGAGAGGGTTAGCTGAAAGAGTTTCAGAATATACATCTCAGAGAGAGAGAGAGAAAAGGAGTTTTTTCAAGTATCTAGTCAAGAAGAAGGAGTTCTTCATCTCAACCTTCAAGAAGGTCCTAGCTGACTGAAAGGAGGGAGTTCAAGTCATTATTCGGTGTCTCAAGTAGAGGAGCTACACTTGGAGCTCTTATCTTCCGAATACTGGTCGGAATTTAGTTCGTGGGAAAGCGATTAAGAGGTAATCATCTTTCCAATCTAGTTCATTGGTATGTTCATGTATAGATCCTGGAAATAGTGTTAAACATGTGATGTTTGAGATTCCGCTACCAACGCTATTCAATTAGGTGTATGAGATACACTAGGTTATTCCCCATCAGTGGCATCACGAGCCGTTTGCATGAACTATCTTTGACTAGATGAATTAGATTCTTACTTGAACAACTAGATATTAGTGTGTTAATGTTTGAATAGAGATTTAAACATAAGTTTGATGAGATCAAATTAGGGTTTTGGATGAGATTCATGACCTAGAAACACTAGAAACATAGTTTTATGAAAAGAGGTTTCATAAACAAGTGTTAGGGTATTAGAATTTTGATAAAAATCATCAAAACCATGAAGATTGGTTGATGAATTGATCAAAAACAGTACCTAACAGCAGCTGGAACAAAAGAAAAGAAAAGAAAAATCAGTTGGGACTGATGGATTTCCAAAAAAGTTTGGAAACCCTACTGGCCGGACCGGCCAGGACCCGTCCAGGACGCGTCTGGGCCGGACCAGCACGTCTCGGACAGACAGTCCGAGACAGATAGGGACACGGGACTGGAAAACTCAGTCCGTGAAGGACCGGGAATCCTAGTCCGAGCCGGACTAGGAGTCCGAGACTCTCGGGTCTCGGACATCCCAGAGCGTCTAGGACGCGTCTGGGATATCCCAGTCCAACACGGACTAGGAGTCTGAGACTCTCGGGTCTCGGACGTCCCAGCGCGTGGGACGCGTCTGGGACATCCCAGTCCGAGACGGAATAGGATTCCGAGACAGGAGCGTCTCGGATATCCCTGACGCGTCTGGGACGCGCTCGAGGGAACCTATTTAGAGTCTCGGTCTAGGACCGAGACACTGGACGATTGTCCGGATGCATCCAGGATGCGTCTGGAGCAACCAGAAGCATCTCGGATGCGACTGGAAGCTTCCGGACGCAACTCGGATACGACCGGAGCATCCAGAAGCGTCTAGGACGCGTCTGGACGCGTCCAGAAGGCATCCCAGATAGGATGACCTTGCCGTCTGTGCACAGAAGCGTCTGGGACGCGACTGTGGAGCACGAGTGCATCTCGGACCGAACATCCGAGATGGCACAGGTGCTGTCCCGAGACCAGACACGTCTGAGACGCGTCTGGGAGTTCCAACAGCTCTCGGATTAAGCATCCGAGAGGCATATAAAGCGACCGGATGGTCTGGACGCGTCTGGGACGCGACCAGGACGCATCCTAGACATCTCACCCGAGATGTCTATGGTCTGTCCTAGGACAGAAGCGTCTAGCTGGGCTAGGACGCGTCTGCCTGAGAGACAAGCACGGCAGGAAGGTGCTGTCTCTAGGACCGGACCTTGACCAGGCTGAGTCAAGAGTTGACCAGAGACCAGTCAAGGGACTTTGACCAGGGTTGACTCAGATCTTTTTGAGTGAGACTCAAGGGCTTTTTGGGCCATGATCTGAAAGGGAGTTTTTTCAAACTTTTCTCCCGGTTCCGAGCATAGTTTTTCCGAAATAGACCCGGGTTAGAGGAGAACCCGAACGGAGTTTTTCCTTAAATTGATTTTGGAAACAATTAAGGAAGAAACATAATGTGCTTCTAGTTTAAGTATTGAGAATACGAAACTTTAGAAACATTAGACATAGAGATGTCACAAATTCCCACGAATAGCTATACGATAGCAAAACCTAGAAACGAGTCTAGGATACATACTTTATTTATTATGATTATCATATTTTTGTATGTATGGATGTGTGTGATTGCGTAGAATAGTATACCTTTAGATAGGATTTTCGTTTCTTGTTCTAAGCGCAAGGAGTTGTGCCCGAATAATACTTAGAGTATAGGGTCTTAGAATCTATTGACGAACTGAATGATGAGATCATGGTTCAAGTGGGAGTAGTCAATAGAGGTTCTTGGATATGAATCCAATCGAACCATAGGCGAACAAGAAATAAACTTAAAAGATGGGATCTTTTAAGGGGTAATACTAAGATTTAACAAATCATTACGCAAACCCACATAAACTTTTACGTAATAAATCATGAATGGTTATGCAAGAGTTCACAGTAACGCAACTTGATAAATTACGTAATAAGTCCCAAAAAGAATTTTGAGTAAAGCCTACCCAGATTAAGACACCTGTTGAGCCCTTGTTCATCGATGGTGGGTCATGCCAAAGCAGGGTGCCATCTTTTACCTCGGGGCAATACGGGTAGATCTATGAAGTGGTCTACATGTCTAAATGGTTATTCTCAAACGAGTCAGCAAAAGGGTTTTGGACTTCGAGGCTAAAGGACGATTTAATGTTTAAATCGTTAACCAAGAGTCATATAAGATATGATCAGTAAGGAGTTACTCACCCAGGACGACGAATTAAGGGCAGTGCCAAAGTACGCTTAATTTCGAAGGAATGGGATCTTGGAATTATATTATTCTAAGGGGACATCAAAAGTAGAATAATATAGGCAAATTAAAGAAAAATTGCCAGGATAACAAGGTTAATCACTTTTGCATTTCTTACATGTAGTTTAATTATGACAACAAAAGACTCAAGCAGCATACGCTGGCTTCTGGAAAAAGAAAAGTTGAATGGTGACAACTTTATGGTATGGGAAAGGAATCTAGGACTTGTCCTAAGATCCGAACATAAGGCAAACGTATTAGACACACCTATTCCTGTTCTCAATGAAGATTCGACTGAACAAGAAAGGGAGCAAGAAAGGAACATTCGGAAGAGGTCCGAACCCATAACATGCCTCATGTTGGCAACCATGGAACCTAATCTTCAGGATAAGTTCATAGAAATGGATGCCTACACCATGATTCGACAACTTAGGAATTTGTTCCAAAAGAAGTCAAGAATGGAGAGGTATGAGATTTCAAGGACGATATTGGATATGCGTCTTGAAAAGGGTAAGCCTGTAGGGCCACATGTTTTCAAAATGATTAGTCTTTTTGAAAAACTAAATCGACTGGGAGTCGATAATGGCCGAGATTTTGCCAATGATATTATTTTGCATTCACTTCATAGTGGGTTTAATCAATTCAGAATGCACTATAATATGAATGGCTGGGACAAATCTCTAGAAGAACTACACGTTATGCTCCAAACAGCCGAAGAGAACATTGTAATAGCTGAACCTAAGAAAGAAGTTCTAATGGTTCATAAAGAAAAGGGATTTAAGAGGGACGGGAAGCAGAAATTCAAAAAGAAGAAAACGGGTAAAGTGAAAGGTAAGGAGGTTGCCATGAACAAAAGTACCCATTCTGATTCCAAGTGTTTCTATTGCGATGGCACGGGCCATTGGAAAAGAAACTGTCCAAAATTCCTGGAAGACAGAAAGAGCGGAGCTGGGAGTTCCGTTCAAGGTAAAAAATTGTTAAAAGTTATTCAATTAAATACACATTCCTCGAGGTATGTGATACCTAAAAGACTCTATCATTATGAATGACAGGAGCAAGAGGGAGCTGAGTATTTATTGAAGAGGAGATGAACCTGTCGAAAGCTGAGAAGGCAAGAGTTGCTGGAAAAGCTCAAGAAGGATCATAGACTCGATAGGCAATACTTTAAAGTAGTTTTAGTATTTCTTTTTCTTTTTAGAACAATGACTCTGTAATGAGATTATGGGAGTGAATAAAATATGAGATATTTTATGATGTTCTTAAAAGAGCCTATCTAACTTTTAAGTAAGTTTAACGAATGATCCGACTTAGTCATTCTAAATCTTGTAAGAGTACAAGAGTACAGTTAATCGTAGAAAATAATGTTAGACATGAAAGTCTGCGATTAGTGTGATTAGAATGGACGTAAGACTTGATTGTGGAGAAGTTTTAGAAACAAATCCAAAATCAAGAAGTGGGTCTGGATGACTAAAGAATGTGATGAGATCATAAGTTCGATAGTCATCGGTCTTCCAAAACACAAAGTCCAATACGTATCTGCCAAACCACTAAAAACCTAAAAAGCTATAGTGAATAATTGAGTCCATCTGGATATGGATATTATTTTAGAAGGAGTTCTAAAATTGTCAATTATTCTAATGTCTAAAGCGTGTTAGACATAAGTTCTTCAAGAAGAAGAACGGGGTTTTCTCGCCAATCATCGGAACACAATGAGATTGTTGCTCTCGATGGTGTCTTCATTAAAAGGAGGGTCCTTCTAAGAAGACAAGTGGGAGGAAAAATCGAATGGGATTCGATAAAGAGCAACAAGAGGAAGTAAGGAGTTACTTGCCTTGAAACAAAAGAGTAAGAGTTACTCGGTCTAAAACGAAAGAGAGTAAGAGTTACTCGGCTTACGTGAAAAGGGATGTCGACTTGAATGGTTCAAAGAGACGATCGCCTGGAAACTTCTTAAGGAGTTAAGAAGGTTGCTCAAAAACCCCAAGGAATCTTTAGAAGATTCAAAAGAACTATAGCAGAAATCACTCTGAAATTGGATCGGAAATCCAAAGAGATAAGAGTAAGAATGGTTAAATCTTGTGAGACAAGAAGGTAAGTGGGAGTGAAGCAAGAGTTGTTTCAGGTCCTGTATGTAGGAGACATACAAGAAAGGACAAGAAGACGAGGGTGAATTAACCATGGGCATCAAAGTCTATGGAGATAGACCGGAGGATGATAAAGACTCGTTCAAAAGGAGTTTTGAAGAGGTCTGAATAAGAAGTTCTCTTGGAGAGAAATTCTACCCAACTCCCGTGATAAACACAGGAGAAACACTTATGTTAGAAAACATAAGAACGATCATGAGATGATTGTTGTTTACCCGAACATCTAAAAGGTACTTGGAGTACGAAGAGATGTCGTCGCCCATACAAGTCAGAAGATTGAAGAAAGTCATAAAAGTAATCTTCCGAAAATAAAGATAGGAATCTTTTAGGAAGGGCTAACAGATGGGAAAGAGTTTTCCATGCTGGGAGTCGTTGCTTAACTCTACTAGATAAGAAAGTAAAATTAGAACTTGGGAAGTGCTAATTTCAGTGGGAGAAAACTGATATTATCATAACAGCTTGCGAAGAGTTCGAAAGCAAGATAATAAACAAAGCGAAGTGAAAAGGAAACTAAACTGTCACCTTAGAACGATCATGAGATGCTCGGGTCTAAGGAATTAGGATCCAGGAGGAGAATCCTAAAAAGACTTGTAAAATTGAGAACGTGAAGGAGTTCACGCGGGTGCTCAAATTTTACAGACTCTTGTTATCCCAAATAAACTGGGTTTATTTCGTCATCTAAATTGTGGTTTAGAATTTAGACGACAGTCCAAAAGGATGGAGTGTTCCAGGTAGGTTTATTAGATACGTGATCTAATGAAAGAAACCCTACTAAGTGAACATGGAAGCACATCATCCTACTATCCCTAGTCCAGGTCATTAGTTGGACAATAATGACTTAGGAAGACTAGCATGAGTGATTGACAAGATAGCGCTGTTTCTTGGGCTATGGGAATAGGAGTATTCAAAGGTCAACTTCATGGGTGTATAGTTGATACACTGGAAACCCGCCGGATGAGAGTACTTCAAGAGTTGAAGTTATAAGATGTCATAACTCTCATTCAAGCAAATTGGAGAGATTCCTCAGAACATGAGTACTCACTCAGTTTATGGAAGGAATGTCGAACTTTGGTACCGTCAAACGCCATCCGTAAAAAGTGGTTATAAAAGCGGCATACTGGGGGAGACAGGATAGACATGAAATTGAGTGGGAGTACAAGAATGGATTATGTTTTCCTGAGTAAAATCAGGATAAAGTATCTCCGGGCCACTTGATGAGAAACAACTGAAAAATGCATGGCCGTGCTCAAACGGATTAAGAGTTAATCGTTTGGATTGGAAGTTGTTCTCGGGATCAAGAGAGTCTGATAAATATGACATATCAGATGAGATACGAAAAAACATGGGAATCGAGCATTGCACTTGTTCTAAGTACAAGTGGGAGACTGAAGGATATGATGCTTAAAGTCTGAAGGAATGGTATCCTTCCGAAGGAGTGTCCTTCGACCAAGGATGCAATGCGTGCAATTTGGCTATTAGGATCTTAATGACCTTATTCGGAAGATCATTAGTCCGGTCCAATTAGGGGTCGTAATGCTTAGCTAGAAGCCAACTACGATCGTCGAATCAAGAGTTGATTCGAGGCTAACATAGACCGGATCCTGCAAGGGTTACACAACAGAGTAATGATTTGAACGGAGAGAATTGACTAGATGGATAATGGCAAATAAGTGGATTGGATCCGTTACTGGTAAGTCCTGAAAGATTCGGAGAAGTCCGAAGAGATAAACATGTCCGGGCCCAAAAGGGAAGCCCGGAATGGCTTTAGGAAGGCCGGCCATGTGATGGCCGGCCAAGCCAATAGGACCGGCCATGTGATGGCCGGCTAGGCCCTAAGTGGGCCGGCCAAGGAAGCCCATAAAGGGCTATGTTGGCCGGCCACACTTAAGAGACCCAATGGAGGGTATTTTGGGTGTTGCCTAATAGTTAGGTTTATGGAATCCTAGTTTGGGTCTAATACCTCTTCTAGGGATTTCTATATATACCTAATTATACAACCTAAAGAGAGAGATTGAATTCTCAAGAACTGAGAGGGTTAGCTGAAAGAGTTTCAGAATATACATCTCAGAGAGAGAGAGAGAAAAGGAGTTTTCTCAAGTATCTTGTCAAGAAGAAGGAGTTCTTCATCTCAACCTTCAAGAAGGTCCTAGCTGACTGAAAGGAGGGAGTTCAAGTCATTATTCGGTGTCTCAAGTAGAGGAGCTACACTTGGAGCTCTTATCTTCCGAATACTGATCGGAATTTAGTTCGTGGGAAAGCGATTAAGAGGTAATCATCTTTCCAATCTAGTTCATTGGTATGTTCATGTATAGATCGTGGAAATAGTGTTAAACATGTCATGTTTGAGATTTCGCTACCAACGCTATTCAATTAGGTGTATGAGATACACTAGGTTATTCCCCATCATTACCTGCTTCTGTCATAGCCGTTTTTAACCATAAACGTGTCAAAACGCTTATTCCACTGCCTTAGAGACTGTTTCAGTCCATACAAAGACTTCTTCAGCAAACATACCTGGTCTTCTTTCCCGAGAATCTAAAACCCCTCTGGTTGACGCATATAGATTTGTTCCTCCAGCTCTCCATGTAAGAACGCAGTCTTAACATCAAGCTGCTCCAATTCCATACCATACAAAGCAACCGTAGCAAGTAAAACTCTAATAGAGCTATGTTTAACAACAGGAGAAAATACCTCATTGAAGTCTATCCCTTCTCGCTGTGTAAACCCCTTAGCTATTAACCGTGCATTGTATCGTGCATCTTCCACCCCTGGGATTCCTTCCTTCTTCTTAAAAACCCATTTGCTACCAACAATCTTCTGACCCTTAAGCTGCTCGACTAATTCCCATGCCCGATTCTTCTGAAGAGACTCAATCTCTTCATTCATGGCAAGAGACCACTGCCTTGATTCATCACTCCTCATAGCTTCTTCATAGGTGCATGGCTCACCTCTATCAATGCTTTCCCCCACACTAAGTGCGAATGCAACCATATCTGTCATTCTATACCTTTCCGGTGCCCGAATGTGTCTCCTTCCCCTGTTCCTCGCAACACTATAATGAACCAACTTTGATTCATCTTCCTTAGCTTGCTCTTCTACCTGAGGTCGAACCTCTTCCTAAGTGTCTATCTCAAACTCCACCTGCTCTTCGTGATCTTCCTGCTCCACCTGTTTACCAACACCCTCCCGAGCATCTACAGGCGTTACCTTCTGAGTTACCATGGCTAACTCATCAAAAGTAACATCTCTACTAATAAGAAACTTCTTTGATTTTCCATCCGGATTCCACAACCGATAACCTTTCACCCCGGGCTCATAACCAAGAAATACACATTTCTTAGCCCTCGGATGCAGCTTACCTTCCTTAACATGTGCATAAGACGAGCAACCGAAATCCTTAAGTTCTCATACTTCGCAGGATAACCAGACCATACCTCATTAGGAGTTTTACACTCAATAGATGTACATGGAGAAATTTTTACCAGATACGCTACCTTGTTCACTGCTTCCACCCAGAACACCTCCGTCAACCCTGCATTTGAAAGCATACAACTAGCTCGTTCCAATAGAGTTCTGTTCATACGCTCCGCCACACCATTCTGATGTGGTGTCTTTCTAACCGTATGGTGGGATCTCACAATCCCTTGGTCTACACAGAACCTATTAAACTCGTTTCCGCAAAATTCCAAGCCATTGTCAGTCCTCAAGCGTTTGATCGATTTTCCAGTCTGCTTCTCGATCAAGGTCTTCCACTGCTTGAACTTGACGAATGCCTCATTTTACGTTTCAGTATGTAGACCCATACTTTCCTGGAAAAATAATCTATCAAGCTTAACATGTATCTACCCCCACCATGTGAGTTATCCCGGGAGGGACCCCAAGATCTGAATGGATGTAATCTAGAGTTCCTTTTGTAGTATGAACCGTTGTACTGAACTTTACCCGACACTGCTTCCCGAAGATGCAATGTTCACAGAATTCTAGTTTTCCAACCTTCTGCCGCAGAGTAAACCCTGCTTGCTCGGTATAGCCATCCCCCTTTTACTCATATGCCCTAACCGCATATGCCATAGCTTGGTAGTCTCAACTTCCATGTCTGATGATGATACCGCTACAGATCCGATAACAATGTTACCCTGTAGCACATATAGACAATTTTTTTTCAACCCCTTCATAACTGTAAGACTCCCCTTAGAAATCCGAAAAACACCACCTTCACCAGTATATTTGCAACCATTATCATCTAGAGTTCCCAAAGAGATTAGATTCCTCTTCAACTGTGGAACATGTTTGATGTCTGTTATAGTCCTCACAACACCATCGTGCATCTTGATCTGAATAGTACCAATTCCAACCACCTGACAAGGAGCGTCGTTTCTCATTAACACCTTACCGCCATTAATGACTATGTAAGTGGAAAACCATTCCTTATGAGGACATACATGGAATGTACAACCAGTATCCAAAATCCACCTATCTTCAGCGAAGCAAGCATTAATCGCCGAAACCATAGCTTCATCACATTCTTCAATGACTGCCAAGACACTACCATCATCTTCTTCGATGACTGTTGCTTCACCTGGCTTCTTCCTAAGCTCAGGACAACTCTTTTTGAAGTGTCCCTCCTTCTTACAATTAAAGCATATGTACTTCTTAGGGTTCGATTTAGACTGTGAACGACCCTTCCCATCGACCATATGCTGCGACCTTTCCCTTACAACCAAACCATCTCCTGAGCTGCTTTCTTCCATTGACCTCCATCTCAACTCCTTCGACTGCTTTAACATCCTCAAAGGTTGTAGTTGTTTTACCAGACATAAAAGAATAAAAAAGCTTTCGTATGATGGTGGCAGGGATGCAAACAATAGTACTGCCTTATCTTCTTCTTCGAATTTGACATCTATATTTGCCAAATCTAAGAATACCCGGTTGAGTTCATCCATATGGTCTTTCAATGATTCCCCTTCTAACATCTGTAAACTAAATAATTTCTTCTTTAGATACAAACGAATAGTTAGAGATTTTGTCATATACCTTGTCTCCAGCTTATTCCATAGCCCATCGGCTGTAGTTTCCGTCGCTACTTCCCGCAAGACCTCATTGCTTAAACAGTGCAGAATTTAACCATGAGCTATTTCCATGAGATCTTCCTTCTCTGCTTCGGATAATGATTCTGCGAGTGCAGCCTTCCCATTCAACGTCTTCAGCAGACCCTGTTGAACTAATAATGCTCGCATCTTAATCTTCCAAAGATTAAAATCGTTACTTCCATCGAACTTCTCTATCTCGTATTTCGCCATCATAGAAACCTCAAAACCAAAGCTCTGATACCAGTTTGTTATGTCAATCAGGGTTTAATCTGATCAATACGAGTAATCAAACAGAAGCAATAAGATTAGTAAAGAATATTCAGGAACAGAACACAGAGATTTACGTGGTTCGGTTGGTGAGACCTACTCCACGACGACAACGGTGCGATGATTTCCACTATGATAAGCAAACAAGTTTTACACAAGAGATTTCGTGAGATTGTGCTACTGATATCTCCTTAGGGTTTAGTTTATATAGCCACTAAACCGTAATCCCACTGCCTCATTGACTCTCTCTTTACAACCGACATTACACATGGATAAGCTAAACCTAATAACCGACATAAGCTTAACTTCGCATTCCAGCTCTGTCCCGGAGTCCAGCTTTGCCTCGGAGCCCTGCTTCACATACCAGCCCTGTTTTAGTAATCAGCTCCGCTAACGGGTCAAAAATTAAGTGGGTTGGCGGGTCGTAAGTCGGGTTCGGTACTAATCCATATTCGAGTTACTTCTAACAAGATCCATAACTAAACTGTCACCTCAGAAAAATATAAAAGACCTGAAATCTGGGGTATTAGTACATACAAGAATGACCTAGACTCGTAAAATTGAGTGAGTAAAAGAGTTTCCACGGGAACTCACTTTTACAAACTCTTGTTATCAGAAATAAAATAGTTTAATTTGTCATGTAAATTTCAGTTTAGTGTTTAAAAGACTGTTCAAAATAATGGAATATTCCAAGTAGGTTTATTTGGTACGTGATCTAATAAATAAAACCCTATGAAGTGAACGTGGAATCATTTCATTATCCCCTCCCTAGTCTAGGCCATTGAAATGGATAATAATGACTTATAAACACTAGTATGAGAGATTGACAGATAGCGCTGTTTCCTAAGTTGTAGAATAATGAGTATTTAAGTCAACGACATGGGTGTATAGTATACTGGAAATCCACAAATGAGAATCCTTCAAAAGTTGAACGTCAGAACTCTCGTTAACAAATTGGAGAGATTCCTTAAAACATGAGTGCTCCACTCATCTTATGTAGGAAATGTGGAACTCTGGTTTTGTTAAATGCCACGCCATAAAAGGAGGTTCTTAAGGTGGAAGCCGGGTGAGGCATGATAGACATGAAGCTAAGTGGGAGTACAAGAATGGATTATGTCCTCCTAAGTGTATTAGGACTAGTATCTCAATGCCACTTGAAAAGTGACGACTAAAAATGCATGGTCGTGCTCAAATGGATTAAAAGTTAATCATTTTTTTGATAGTTGTTCTCTAGATTAAGAAAGTCTGAAAGGTATGATGTTGAAATATAAAGAGACCTTTCGGTCTAGTGTCCTTCGAACAAGATGACAATGCACTCAATTTGTCGAATAGGATTAAGATGACTTTATCCAGAAGATCATCTAGTTCGGTCAAACTAGGGGTCGTAATACTTAGCTAGAAGCCAACTACGATCGTCAGATCACTTCGGTGATTTGCGGCTAATATCGACTGGATCCTACAATGATTTACACCAAAGAGTGGTGACTTGATCGAAGAGAGTTGACTAGAGGGAACTATGCAAAAGGATGGATTAGATCCAGTTTAATAAGCCTAAAAAGTTCGGATTGGATCCGGACAAAGATTGGAAAAACCTGGAAAGATAGGCCTAGACCAAAAGAGATGGGCGGCCATAACATACATAAGAAGTGGGCGGCCAAGCCCAACCCACTAGAGTGGCTTCCTGGCCGGCCACATTAGGATTCCCAGATGGGACATGAATTCTATCTAGGAATCCCACTCAGAAAAGGTTTTTGAGTCTTATCTTTTTTGGAGATCTTATTTGAATCCTACTTGGAATATGATTCTTACTTTAGGGTTCTCGCATATGATCCTGGAAACTAGTGTTAGGCGTACTAGACGTTTGAGATTCCACTTAGAACACTAGGTAACACCATAACCAAACAATCCCCTAGCCTGAATTTTCTTTCCCTCATGTGAGATTTGTGTTGCTTCACCATCATATTTTTTGAAGCTGAGTTTCTGATCTCGGCATGGTATCATACTTCTTCGACCTGGTCTAGATGCTCCCTTACGAGTTCTTCGTTCTTTTCGGGATTGAAGTACTTTATTTTTAGGCTAGGTCAACGCCAACATTGACTTGTATATATTATAGATGCCCTTATTTTTTATTATCGAGAATGGTATTTTCTTTGAGGATATGAGTTAATGGCAAATTATTCTTCTACCTAGACTACAGAGAACTTGCTAGACCATAAATATAGTTTATTGGTATTTTTGTGAGGATATGAGTTAATGAATATGGTATTTTCAGTGGATTTTATTATTCACTGTAATCGCAAGAAAATATAGTTGTTGTCGATAAGATGCTAAAATAAATTTAGAAGATCGTTATGATACCTATACAAGTCATAAATAAACCAACCCTCAAAACACATTCTGCTATAATCGGATAACCTAGATAATTCTAACAACAAACATAGTCCTAATCAATATAACCTCTAATATCAAAATGCTCCGTCAACCCAATAAAATTCAGATCCATACATTAGCCTTTATAGTACACCAATAACTTTTTTTTTTTTATGAAAGTAGTACACCAATAACTTGCTAGACCATATTTCTCCAGTCTCTACATAAATTGAAGTGTTGTTAGTAAAAATCATAATTGTCTTATATGAAACTATATATATTCATCAGAAAGGTCGAACCCAATATCGTACAGTCAATACATAAATTGAGAATACCATCTCATATAGTGCAACTGAATGAACAGATGTACGAGATATCAAATGAATCCTGAAACAACCCCTCTAACCGGTAGTAACACTGACAACTATCCTGAAACCGTGGCATTACAAACATTTGTGCAACATATATAAACCTAGAGACCAACACATCTATAATTTGAACCTGACTAATTACCATTCTGTGATGCAGTCTCCATAGGCAAGGGTTTGCCAACTGTGACGTCCCGTGTTCCGAATCACGGTTTGCCAAGCAGTTTATAAAAAAAAACTCGGTCTAAGTCTCACTGAAGCTCTTTTCAAAGATAAACCCAAGCCCAAACTCTCATCACGTGTTACAAATCAGGAACAAATGTAGCGGAAAATCAAATATAGTTTAAACTTTTTGATAATATGCTCGAAATATGTGCAACCCAAAATAGTTTTGATAAAATTAAAGATAATCCGAAATACTTTGTGTAAAGCGAAAGATAATATATTTTGACAGAGTCTCCTCTATAAATTGAACTCGTCCACTAGTGTTCTATTTTATTCTTTTACGGAGTTTGGATCAGTTTCTTTTACATATAGAAACCGGGCCATTGTAATAACTACCTGTTGAAATATGTCAAAAAAAAATCGGCCCATCCGGACCGATTTTACTGTAGTATAATGTCGCATTTTCTTGTGGAATATTTCCTTCATAAATATTTTGGCACGGTAGTATAATGTCACATATTCTTGTGGAATATTTCCTTCATAAATATTTTGTGTGCCAGCTACTGATTACACCTTGGGAAAGCTCGTAATTGACTATTCTCTCTACAGACATGTTTCATTTCACATTCATCAAACTGTTCCCATTACCTTTTGATCTCATTTTTTTACTCCTGATGGTTTCCATGGGATTAATTTTTATTTATTTTTGTTGAAACACCGTGGGATTACTTGGCTCTCACTTCATAGACCAATTATTTTCTTCAAAATATTATAATATTGTAATATTATAATACTATGATGAATAAATTTACCAACAAATCTGTTTGTTGTTTAGAAAACGACAATTCTGACGGGTTCAAGTGTCAAATATAATTCCGAGCTATACTATTGGGTCATATTGATCATTTTATATATGGATTAGTTGCGACAAAAAACCTGCTACTTTGACTAATAGTTCTATCATTCAACAAAAATCCAGTACTAGGTTCAACAAAAAAAAAAAAAAAAAAAAATCCAGTACTGATGCAATAACATTTGTCAGTTTTTTTTTCAACTTCGTCCAAATTATTCTACATTATAGTATTTACCAAAAATATTAATGTAGCCAACAACTGATACCTCATCTGGTGGTGCATGTAATTCAAAACTGTGGAGGTCTCAAGTCCGATTTTACGGAGGTAGATTTCATGAGCACATTCCATCATTTCATGCAGGAACGGAACTATTCTAGTTACAAACTAATTTGAGAAACAACTTCATTCAAATTATCATCTACAAATAACAATTACTTCAAGATTAAACACAAATAATAAAAATAACATAGAACTATTATGATAGTTCTTTTTCACTTTAATGCATTTAAAATAAGAGTTTAAGTAATAGAAGATGAAACTTCTTCTGTTTCTGCAATATTTTTTTTCTTAAAAATTGACCGATCATAAGAAGTTTTTTAGGTTGTAACTGAAAAATTCATACAAATGCTACATATAGTTGTGAAAGCATTAAATTTAGAAATTTGGAGGTGTAAATTAGGGGAATTTAGAAGCAATGATGATAGGGGGACTCCCTGGACATACTCCTATGTGTACTCCCCCTCACAATGACAAGGGCTTTTTGGTCTTTTCACAGTTTTGCCAGATTGAAAAGACTAAAATGGGCTTGTCTTGTGAGGGGGAGTACACTTAGAAATATGTTTGAGGGAGTCCCCCGTTCATTTTCCAATTTAGAAGTAGGATGGAAAGTTGGATTTGTGGGCAGTGAAAGACTTTGTGGTTGAAGTAATTTAGGCCTTGCAACAAAAAGAGGTAGTTTATTCATTAGGTGGGTGAATGGGTGGAAATAGATGTTGGACTTTGATTGGTCTGGATTGATTAATGGGCCAATTAACTTTAAGTTAAAAACTTTCAAGATTTTCCTGTGGCAGCAAGGGGTGAGGGGCCAGGGCCCCTCCTGACACTCACCTACATACGTCCATGATTTGATGTATCAAAGCAACTCAAAGTAATGTAATCATTTTATTTCAAGAAGATAAAAGAGTTAATTCTTATTTGGCCTCCTACTTTGTGACCAGCTTCAAATATAGCCTTCAAAATTTTGTAAATTTAAATATGGTCCCCTATTTTCATACAAATGTCATAACTACAACTCCTTTTAATGTATTTTCAAAATAAAATAAAATAAAAAACCTAAATTCCACTTCACTTCCCTCTCCACCACTCATCTCTCTCCACGTCACCTCTCTCACCAACTCACCTCTCTCTCTCTCTCTCTCTCTCCAACTCATCACTCTCTTCTCCGATGAAGAACATACCAGATCTTCAACAGACCAGTTTCCGGCAAAGGGAAATCCCCTTCGCCGGAATTTTTAAAGAGAGAGAGATGAGTGAAAAAATATTTTATTTTATTTTTTAAGTTTGAAGATCGCCAGCCGAAAAATTTTCCGGGCGGCGACCTTCATCAGAGAAGAGAGTGATGAGTTGGAGAGAGAGAGAGAGGTGAGTTGGTGAGATAGGTGACGTGGAGAGAGATGAGTGGTGGAGAAGGAAGTGAGGTGACATTTAGGTTTTCTTTTTTATTTTATTTTGAAAATATGTTAATAGGAGGGGTAGTTATGACATTTGTGTGAAAATAGGAGGCCATATTTGAATTTACAGAATTTTGAAGGCCATATTTGAAGCTGGTCACAAAATAAAGGGCCAAATAGGAATTAACTCAAAATAAAAATATAGTCATTTTATATTCATATCATGTTATTATTATATTATATTAATAAAAACATTTATGGAACATATCAGAATCATATATCCTAACGTTATTAAAGGTAATTGGTGGACTAAAAAGTTCACTAAAGGGACGTATCAACTGACAATCTTATCATTGTTGTTATCCAAAATATTTTAATGCTATGGACACCCATATGTTCATGAAAGGTTAAGTGATTTTGATTTTTATATACATTAGGGATGATTTATGAAATCAGGGAACAGTCTGATAATAGTAAAATTTCTATCACGCATTTCATGAGTTTGTAGTCGGTCCACAAGCATCATCCCACGTGTTTTCTCTTATATGACTTCCTTTGGGTATGCATGTTGATTATTGAAAGGATCTTTCTTTTTTCTTTTTGAAGGAAAGGCAACTAGCATAAATAAACCATCACAAAGATGGAAGTGTCACATGCCCACAAAGTAAAATTACAAGGACTAATTCTGAGTAGAAGGGATTGAAGTCGAAATCGCCAACTCGCGGGGGCGTTATTTGCATCTCTGTAACAGTGTGAAATGGACACGCACCGTCTTCCCTAGTTTCCACGTAATATCTCAAGGTCATGCACGAGCTTCCACGGGCATACATCATGGCCGTTTAAAATTAGGTTTACCACAGTGAGAGAGCCCCCCTCCAGATCGTAGGTATAAAGCCCCATCTTCTCAGCCAAGCTGAACCGTAATGCAACCCTTTCATTTCACTGTGTAACGATGAAACCGACGAGAAGGCTTCTGTTAAGAATCTACAGTCTCTCCCCTCCAATTTCTTGCAACCGCAGCTGCTGCCGCACCTTGTTGTCGATAAGCAACATCAACAATAATCTTTATCCTTCCTAAACTCGGAGGTTGCCATATTTGTACTTGCAAAACAGTAGGAAAATGAGAGAACAAGTAATAATGGGTTTTGACGTAAAACCAGTATAGTAGACTTCCAAATCCTATCCTGATCTACAATAGAAGCTCCGAAGTGCAACTCGTTTCGACTCTTCCACCAATTCCAGAGGAGATAATTAGTATATTTGTACCATATCTCATTCGATTCCTCTCCTTTGTTAAGTAGGTGTTTAATATTCTCTACATAATTATCAGTCAGATCTGAAAGCTGAGGGTCTTGAATAGTTAAAAATAGAGGCCTAAATTTTGAGTGTGTACCAAATAAATAATAACAATTTTCAATCTCATCCGATGAACACATCTGAAGATCTGATTAATGTTTTGTAATCGAATCCCAATGTTTGATAATGTTGCGAGACCATTATGCACTGCCTTCCAAATGAATAACTGAACTTTTGGATCCATCTGAGTCTTTTTCCAAGCTTTGACCATGGAAAATCAGCTATCTCTGGAGATAAAACGGGTCTTTGATAGAGGAATAATATGATTTTTGTGTAAAGTTTCCTTTCTCTGTATGCATCCACATTAATCTGTCTCTCTGAAAAGTTGTCGGTAAGGTTAGATTAGTAATTGCTGTTATGATTTCTGAAGTGAAATATGTTTGTAGGACAGTGGTCTTCCGAGAGTTAGTTTCTTGATCAATTAAGTCTGCTACCCAAGTAATGTTAGTTGGAAGTTCTTGAATTAGTATGGGTCTGTGATTTGTCATTTCTCCACGCATCCTCCATAATCTGGGTATCTGTCCCATCTCCTATCAACCATATTGTGTTGTGTGTCAAGGTGTTTCGGGTTTGGGGTCAATGTCTAAATAAACCTAAATATTTCTTGAAGGGTATTTTTGTCATAAGTCAAACATGTGGTTGGCGCGTGAACCACTTAATTGATATGTGGGTTATTTCCCAAATAACCCCCAACTTTGTGACCAGCTTCCTGCCTAGCCCCCTACCTAGCCCCCTACTTTATAAAATACCTAGATGACCCCCTTTTTCAGTTACCGTTATAACTCCGTTAACTAGTCATCACCTCTCCCTCTTCCATCTCATCACCTCTCTTTGCCACCTCATGGTCTCGCCACCTCATTGTCTTCACCGACAAAAGTTGTCGGCCGGCTAATTTTCCGGATGACGACCTTCACTTAAAAAATAAAAGTAAAAATTTAGTTTCTCTCTCTCCCATCATCTCTTTCTCTTTCTAAACTTTCACCAAAGTTACATGATTTACAGTAAGATTTCTTTTGGAGAAAAAGTTAAAAATTCAGTAAGATTTCCAATTCAATACCCTCAATCCACCGCCTCCCCTCAACACAAACCCTAAACCCCAATTTCCCCCTTTCCCTCTCCCTCTCTCTCTCTCTAGAATCATGCTTGCAATTCCATGAACCAATTCTCACCCCAAACCCATATCGTTTCTGTATGTTCCCAATTCAATACCCTCAAATTTGGGAAATGTATAAAAAAGCCGAAGCTTCATTTTGGACAGCAGAAGAAGTTGATCTTTCACAAGATCAACGTCACTGGATGCCCTAACTAACGACGAACATCACTTCATCACTCATGTCCTTGTTTTCTTCGCTGCTTCCGACTGAATCGTCCTCGAAATCTCGCGGTCGTTTCCTGGAAGAAGTTTTAATCTCTGTAGCTAGGGCTTTTTATGAATTCGAAATCGCAACCGAAAACATTCATTCAGAAATGTAGAATGTTTTGCTTGAAACTTATATCAAAGATTCATCAAAGAATCGGTTGTTTAAAGCAATCGAAAGGATTCCTTGTGTTGGTAAAAAAGCAGATTGGGCATTGAAATGTATCGATGGCTCTAAATCGTTCGTTGAACGAGTCATCGCTTTTGCTTGTGTTGAAAGTAACTTCTTCTCCGGTTCATTCTGTGCGATTTTCTGGTTGAAAAAATGAGGGTTAATGCCTGGTTTAGGAGGAGAGGGAAAAGGAGAGGAGGAGAGAAGAAGAAAGAGGAAGAAGAAGGAAGGAGACGAAGAGAATATATATATTTTTTAATGTTTGAAGGTCGTCGGCTCGAAAATTAGCCGGCCGGCGACTTTCACCGGTGAAGACGATGAGGTGGCAAGAAGATGAGGTGGCAGAGAGAGAGAGAGGTAATGAGATAGAGGAGAGAGAGGTGATGACTAGTTAATGGAGTTATAACGGTAACTGAAAAAAGGGGGCCATCTGGGTATTTTTGATAAATTAGGGGTCTAGGCAGGAAGCTAGTTACAAAGTTTGGGGCTATTTGGGAAATAACCCTTGATATTTAACGGAACAACAAGGCTACGCAACCCGCCTCTTGGGAATCCCACTTGAACCGCATGTGAGAGAAACAAGAGTTTCTCTCTCCACGTGACTGGACATGTGAGAGGAGAGAGACACACGGGTTTCTCACACATGCGGTTCAAGTGAGAGTCCCTGGAGGTGGGTTGAGTATAGTTTTTGAAAAATTGGAAATGGAGGTCAATGTCTAAATAACACAAAAATATACATCCCTATGCTAGGCGCGTACCGGAATAAGACAACCTCAATTGGAATAAATAACCGGAAAAGAGAAAGTTGAGTTGTTGTCGCACTCAAACTAGCTGCCTTCTTAATCGACCGCATAACAAAATTAGATGAATACGGTTTTGGTGAAGAAAACCTAGTACCTAATAAAGGTCACAATAATGAGATTCGGAAAATAATTGACTAAGGATTTTGGATGAGATTGGACTTGATATTTTCCAATCTATTGTATATACTGTTTCCTATCAAGTCCAATCTCATTCGTAATCCTTATTCAATAATTTCCCGAATCCTATTATTATAACCGTTACTAGTACCTCCTAGTGCATTTATATATTAAGATTTTACATAATTAAACAGATTCTACATAAATAGATATACACCGTGGAGGATACAAAATGGCCGAAATTTTATATTGGCTGGTGACTTGGTGGCAGCAATAATGTTGTTGTCAGGGGTTTGCAATCAAGAGTACAACAAAAAAGTTCCCTTTTAAAATACTGCTTAAATCAAGTGTTCTTTTAGTGCCCAGCTGACGTGGAATCACTAAAAGACAAATGGTTACCGCTTTTATTTCTAAATGAGGAAATATGTCACCCTAAGGGTGTTTGATTTTTTAGCACTTACAAGTGCTACCACTTACTAAGTGATAATCACTTAGTAAGTGATATCAAATGTAAGTGCTATGGCGTTTGTTTTCCATCGGTTCTAAGTGCTTGATTTTAATTTTTATATTAATTCTAAATGTTATAAAAGTGAAAAATTGTCTGGTTTAACCTTGGTGTATTTACACATTAGTATTTCATATTAATTCGTAATAAGTTCGTTAGTTTAGGTAAAAGAAAATTACGGTTTACGAATGTTATGTCAAAAATATTAATCGTAAATAATTAAGAATTATGAAGCTGAAAGAACTTAGTTGTATCATGGAGTTTGGGTGTTCCATGATTAGTGAAGGAAGAGATGTTAAAAAAAATTTAAGAGGAAAACTTAGGTGAATGATGAGTGAAGATAGAGAAGAGTCATAGCGAAAGTCAAAAAAATTTTGTATTTATCAATTGTTTAAGATCTTCTTCTTAGTTAAAATTATATTGGTAATTACAATATTAGGAGAAGGATAGAAATGTCCTTTTTAGCACTTACAAAGTAAGTGCAGAATAATAAGCTTCAATTTTGAGCTTACTATTTTGCACTTACTTTGCCATTACTTAGAAGTGATTTTCATTTATTAAGTGAAAAAACAAACGACCTAAAATTGCCGGCCCGCACTTAATAAGTGAAAATCACTTAATAAGTGCAAAAATCAAACACCCTCTAAGTACCAATTTCTAAGTCACTCTATCATTTCCCTGCTATAAATTGAAGGGGTACTAACGTTAGATGATTCAAACAATATCTAATCACCTACTCAGCTAAATACAAACAGAAATGGAGGAGATGAAGTTCTTGATAATGAATAACCCATGGGTTCTTTTTGCTACATCTGCTACTCTACTCATTTCTATATTCTTGTTTTTCAGAAGAAAATCACCCAACATGGCCTGGCCGGAAGGACCTAAAACCTTACCCATCATTGGAAATATGCATCTTTTGGGCGGAACTGCACTTCAAGTTGTTCTATACAACCTTGCTAAAGTTCATGGCAGAGTCATGACGATTTGGATCGGAAGTTGGAGACCTGTTATCGTTGTTTCCGACATCGAACAGGCTTGGGAAGTTCTCGTTAACAAATCATCCGACTACTCAGCCCGTGACATGCCGGATATTACTAAGATTGTCACTGCAGATTGGAGAACAATCTCAACTTCTGATTCAGGACCTCATTGGAGTAATCTTAGAAAAGGTCTCCAAAACATAGCTTTATCACCTTATAATCTTGCAGCTCAATTTCAATTCCAAGAGAAAGATATAATCAAAATGATTCAAATTCTTGAACAAGAAGCCAAAGACAATAATGGAATTGTCAAACCACTTGATCATCTAAAGAAAGCTACCATTAGATTAATAAGTAGATTAGTATTTGGACGCGATTTCGAAGAAGATAAGTATGTAGAAGATATGCATCATGCTATAGAAGAATTGATTCGAATAAGTGGTTATGCTCGTCTAGCAGAGGCTTTCTATTATGCTAAGTATTTACCAAGTCATAGAAAAGCTGTCCGATATGTCGAAGAATTAAAACAAATTGTTAAAAACCTGATACGTCCATTTCTTTCACTAAACCCTCCTACTAATACTTACTTACATTTTCTTCGATCCCAAAATTACGAGGAAGAAGTCGTTATTTTTGCAATCTTTGAAACTTATCTTCTGGGTGTGGATAGTACTTCTTCAACTACTGCATGGGCACTTGCATATTTAGTACGAGAACCAAATGTTCAAGATAGACTTCATCAAGAACTCGATCATTTCGCAAAACAAAACGATCGAAAGATCTTGAAAGTTGAAGACATGAACAAGTTACAGTACTTACAAGCTGTTATCAAAGAGACTATGAGGATGAAACCAATTGCACCATTAGCAATTCCACATAAAGCTTGTAAGGATACTTCACTGATGGGGAACAAAATTAATAAGGGTACTAGGGTTATGGTTAATCTTTATGCCTTACACCATAACAAGAATGTTTTTAATGATCCTTTTAAGTTCATGCCTGAGAGGTTCTTGAAAGTTGATAATCAAGATGCTAAGGGGAAAGCAATGGAGCAATCACTTTTGCCATTCAGTGCAGGTATGAGAATTTGTGCAGGAATGGAGTTGGGAAAACTTCAGTTTAGTTTTGCACTTGCTAATCTTATTTTTGCATTTAAATGGTCTTGTGTTGATGATGGTGTTCTTCCTGATATGAGTGATGAATTAGGTTTTGTTCTTTTAATGAAGACCCCACTGAAAGCTCGAATCAATCCTCGTAACTAATAAACCGGTGTGGTGGTTAATGACCCTTCATCTGATCTTGGGATGGATGGGTTACTGGTTCCATTAAGTTTGTGTTAATACAGTTAGTATGCTGTATGGTTATGTTGGTTTGTTGTTGTTAATTAGGATCTTGGTGTTATGTAGTTGTAATATCTCATAAATTGGGTATGTTTTGTTTGGTACAAGAATAAGAGTTTGCTTGGTTGTCTCTCTTAAGTTTCTTCTCCATATTGTAGTTTTTAAGAGGACTAGGTTCCTATCGTGCTCGTACAGGTAACGCCGTACCATCGACTACCTAGAATTAGTTGCATTCTTTAATCATATTGTTTTCTTAGATCAATGTAGAAACAAAATTTAGTAAAATATACGGAGGGGGGAGTAAATAAGTTTGAATTTGATTAGGATATAAAAAGATCGGTCAAGCGGAGAGAATTAAGGGAAAAATAGTTTGAAATCGATAGTTTTTGCAATCACGTCCCTTTTTCTCTCTCATGTATCTAAATTGACTTAGGCACCCTTAGGTTATATAAATTAAAGAGTTAAAAAGAAATCATTCTCTTTGATTTTTACAAATTCCAAAGAAAAAATGGACGAACCAACTTGCCTTCCCCTTAATTGACAGACTTGTGTTTGTGTTGTTTCTTTTTGAGATCTTCAACATATTTATCTGTTACAAGAGATATAGCTATGCCAAAACTAAATTGGTGGTGCGTGACCAGGTTAGCATGGTGATTCAAATATTGTGGCCTGGTTCGGGATCCGGAGAGGACCTACTAAACCCCGAACCGCTCGAAATTAACGGGCCAGACTAGTCAGGGCCAAAATCACCCCATGCCTTCAATTATTGTTTTTTAAATATAAAAACATCTTTATTGTCAGTTTTTGGGTAAATGATAAGTTCTTCCATAAGAAAAGATTATGTATTATCTAAGTGCACAATGTAATGTAGTGTAGTGTAGTGCTATGTGTAGGTTTTCGCAAATGCTCTTTCAACTTTTCAAATTTACAACTTTTTATTTCAAATTTACTTGACCTTTTCAAATGTGTAATATAAAAAGTAGTAGAGGTATTGAACCCGACCCGTTACGGTCCGTCCATTCACACGTCCAAGGCCCACTGACCGGTCTCCGCCTCTTTTTAATTATTGTATTCTACCTCCTTCTAATTATTGTATTCCACCTCCTTCTAATTATTTGTATAAGGGTTTCTAATTGTATTATATTTAGGACTCATGTAATTCTATATATATACCCACATTGTAAACTATATCAATAAGTAAAGTTGATTGTATTTTAATCTCTCCTCTTGGTTAGCTTATCTTTCTCGTTCTCATCTTGCTCTTGGTCGATTAGAAAATTTAAGTTCTATAACTTCACATGGTATAAGAGCCAAGTTATTTTTTTCAGAAACGATGTCTTTTACCGAGGACGTTAACTCTGCTGCTACTACTACTACTCAACTTAATGCACCTTTTGATGTTCATCACTCTGATTCACCCACCACAATTCTCATCACCCCACTTCTTTCTGGGGATAATTATGCCTCTCGGTCTTGAGGTATGAAGAAAGCTCTTCGAGCCAAAGATAAACTAGGTTTTGTTGATGGTTCTTTCCCAAAACCTAGTTCTCCCAATGATATTCACTCTTGGGAGCGTTGCAACGATTTGGTTGCAAGTTAGATTATTAATTCAGTTGATCCTCGTATTCGTTCTTCTATTCTTTATGATGATAACGCTGCCGATATATGGCGTAACTTATTTGATCGTTTTCATCAAACTAATGCTCCTAAGATATTCCAACTTAAACGAGCAATTTCTTCCTTGAAGCAAGAGTCGTTTGATGTCTCTACGTATTTTACTACTTTGAAATCCCTTCAAGATGAATTACAATCATTAATGGTTACCGAACCATGTAGTTGCAATCATGGCATGTCACTTATTGATCGTGTGAATCAAGAAAGAGCAATGGAGTTTTTGCAAGGACTACATGACCGTGTTTCGACTATTAGTAATCAAATCTTAATCAGGGATCCGTTCCCGTCTCTTCTTAAGATACATAGTCTTGTCAAGCAAGAAGAATTTCAGCAAAATATCATGCTTGACACTCCCATGGTCTCGGATTCGGCCATTCTTGCCATTGGTCAATCGGATCAATCTTCTCGATCGTCCAAACCGACCGGACCGAGGTTGATAAATCACGCCTGAAACGTCCACGACCCTTATGTGATTATTGTGGTCTGCATGGTCACTTTAGCGCCTTTTGTTATCAACTTCATGGTTACCCGGATCATGTTCGCAAAGCTAGGTCAACTTCGGTTGCAACTGTCCAACAAAACTTGGAGGTGCCTGCAGCCACTTCAATGTCTGTTGAACAATATCGCCACCTCGTCTCTCGTATCCAAAACAACGACCAACAGCCTACAGGCTCCCCCTCAACCGATCCTACCTCTCCCTTCATCAACTCGACCATTGATCCGTCGGAAAACATTGACTATTACCGACCATTCTCCATGATCCGTCGGAAAAAGCCCGTCACAAATAAGCCCCATTTTTGTAGTGTCTCTATACTCTAAATCATGGATTGTTTATTCGGGAGCCGCAAGGAATATTTGCTCTTTTCTTTCCTTGTTTACTTCTTACACTTCTGCTCCACCGAACTTCTATGTTCGTCTTCCAGATAGTTCACGTTCCCGGGTTCACCACATTGGTTCTGTCACTTTCAAATCAAATTTTACTCGAGAAGCGGTTCTTCATATCCCTTCTTTTCACTTCAATTTGATTTTTGTTTCTTAAATTACAAAGTCTCTTTCTTGTAATGTTAATTTTGATTCTATGTCTTGTGTCTTTTATGACCAAGCAACGACAAGGACGATTGGACTTAGTGATCAATACGATGGATTATATTTTCTACGCACGGAACCTCGTATTTTGGCATTTTCTTTACCGTTAGATAATTTTTCTTCTTTTAGTATATGGCATTGGCGTCTAGGCCACCCATCTCCTTCCCGTTTTAAGTATTTAGCTAGTCGTTTACCTTGTATGGATTTTTCTTTTATTAATAATATTAATAAAGTTCCCTGCACTATTTGTCCAGTTTCTAAAGCTTCTCGTTTACCTTTTTCAATTAGAACTTCAACTACTTCTCACCCTTTTGAATTAGTTCACACTGACCTATGGGGACCCTTTCCTGTCCTCTCTACTTTTGGAAGTCATTATTTTCTCACTTTGGTTGACGACTTTAGTTGGTGTACATGGCTTTTTCTAATGCCTGCCAAATCTGATGTATCCACTTTCGTTTCCAAATTTTTTAACTATGTTACAACTCAATTTCGGACTTCCATTCAAATTTTTCGTTCTGACAATGGTAAGGAGTTTCTCAACTCAAAATTAATATTTTTTTTTTCTGATAATGGGATCCTTCATCAAAGAAGTTGTACCCACACTCCTCAACAAAACGGTATTGTTGAGAGGAAACATCACGACATTCTTGAAGTGGCCCGTTCTCTTCGTCTTCAAGCACACCTTCCCCCTCCTTTTGGGGAGAATGTGTCTTTACCGCAGTTTATCTTATCAATAAACATCCTACTCCGATTTTAGACGAATTGTCTCCACATGAAAAGTTACTTGGTTCTCCACCAAATTTGTCACATCTTCGTGTTTTTGGATGTTTATGCTATGCTAAATTCACATCCACTAAGTCTAAGCTTGATCCAAAAGCTTTTCCCGGTATTTTCCTTGGTTATCCTCATGGTCAAAAGGGCTACAAGGTTCTTAACCTTTCTACCAATCGCATCATCACTTTTCGTGATGTCATTTTCAAGGAGGACACTTTTCCAATGGCCGATCTTCCTTCTTCTTCACCGACCATTCGTACTCCTTCTCCATTTATTTTAATTTTGGCTGACGACTCTGTCACTTTCCGGCGTCCTGACGATGCCGTCGTTCACCGTCCCGCTCACGATGTCCCGCCGGTCACCATACCCGTGGATCATCAAGATCATCCGACTAGAAATCGCCTTCCTTTGAAACACCTTTCGGATTATATTTCCACCTCTTCGACTGACTCCGCAGTCCGGTTCCCTCTCTGTGATTACATTTCTCTGGATTGTCTCTCTCCAACTCATAGGTCTTTCATTGGTTCAGTTATTTCTCATACTGAACCCTCCTCCTTTGCCGAGGCTATGGAATCTCCCAATTGGCGTGACGCTATGGCAGCCGAAATCAAGGCTTTGGAATCAAAGAATACATGGTCTGTTGTTCCCTTACCACTAGGCAAACGCCCCATTGGCTCTAAATGGGTGTATAAGATTAAATATCGTTCAGACGGATCTATCGAACATTATAAAGCCCGCCTCATCGCCAAAGGGTACACTGAGATCGAGGGGCTTAATTATCATGTAACTTTTGTTTCGGTTGCAGAAGTGGTCACTATCCGTGTTCTTCTCTCTCTTGCCTCCATAAAGGGATGGTCTGTTCATCAATTAGATGTTAACAACGTCTTTCTCCAAGACGATCTCTAATGATGCATAAATTGTCCAAACGTTGACTGATGTCAAAGTGTCAAGATTTGACCTGAAGTCCAACAGGTCAACTCGACTTAAGGCAGCAGAACAGCTAAGCCCCTAACGCTCCGCCACCTACCTCCCTAACTGGGAGGTCGGTTGGGACAAGCTAGGAGGTTTTAGCTCTGTTTCTCCCCCGACACGAACAGATTAGCCTTGAAATCTCTCAAAGAATGAGGGGGGTCTACATAAGCTAGGCCGATGTCTCATGCCCTAAACTGGGGAAGCAGAAGCGAGCCAACAGCTTACCGACTTAATCCCGGAATCTCCCTAAAAGATCCTAGTCGGTTAAAGATCTTAAGTGTTTAAGAAAGTTTGGACTCCAAGAGTTTCAAAGGAGCAAATATCTTCCCAAAGATCTATCACCTCGGCAGGATATCTACGAAGTATCCTTGAACATAGGAACTTCCTGTTATCTTAGATACGAGATAGACTCTAAAGGAAATTCCTAGATACGAATAAGAGGTAACTTCTCTAATGGTTTGACGGTAGGCGCATCTCCTACGCCACTTATCACAGTCGACCCAACATCGCCTATAAAAGCCCCCCCCGTATTCCATAAGACACGATCTCTGGACTCGAAAGATTCCCACTTTTCACTGAGTAACACATAACTCGTCTCCAAAAGGATCAATCAATAATTCATTCTTTTACTGCAAAGAGCAACCTGACTGTCTTGAGCGTCCGAGCGGTTTTCGAACCCTTTGCAGGTTTTCCCCCCAAGATTCAGGAGCTAGGAGCACGGAGCTGGAAGGCCTTCAGGTTTTCCCTGTTTCATACTGATATAACGGAAGGCCATTTTTTGACATCAACTTTTAGAGCTAGAAGGAGGGGATCTCCAGCAATATCATCAAATTGGTAACTCCAACTCTCCCTCACTCTCGAAACTAATCGTTTTCTCAGCCCTTCAGGCAACCATGTCCTCCGACGAACACACCCTCCAAGGGTTTCAGGTCAGACTTCCTAATCTGGTCGTACTTATGGCCGAAATCGAGAAAATCAAGGCTGATCAATTGCAAAAGAAGGAAGTGATGAGACGATTGCAAGAAAGCCTAGTTAACACATAACTCGGAAAGGAGGTAACCACCCTAGTCAGAACTGGAAAGGAGGGAGTCTTTTACGACGATCCCACAACAAATATGCGAGAGTGAGGTACGACGAACCACTTTCGTAACTATTTTCTTTCAACTTATCTTACAATAAGGCCAGTAGGCTATGATGTAGCAGTATCTATAGTACCTATTAATAAATAATGCTTTCCAAAAACAAGTATTATTGAAGGAGAAGTCTTAGTTAAACTAGCCGTGCTCAAGCCGACGAAATAGCCCTAGTAGCGAAGGCCCCAACCATGGGCCCTAAGGAGGAGTCCTGGTTAAACTTACTTTGCTAAAGCAAAACGGACAACCATGGTAGCGAAAGCAACGACCAGGGTCCCTTAGGAGTAGTCTTAGTTAAACTAACTTTGCTAAAACAAAATGAATAGCCTTGATAGCGAAAGCAACGACCAGGGGCCCCAAGGAGAAGCCCTAGTTACACTAGTCTTGCTCAAGCCGACGAAACAACCCTGATAGCGAAAGTGACGACCAGGGGTCCTAAGGAGAAGTCCTAGCTAAACTAGTCCTGCTCAAACTAACGAAACAACCCTGGTGGTCCAAGCCACGACCAGGGGCCCAAGGAGAAGTCCTAGCTAAACTAGTCGTGCTCAAGCCGATGAAATAGCCTTAGTAGCGAAAGCTATGATTAGGGGCCAAGGTTAAACTACGAAGTTACTCGGAAATTATTATATATGGCTAACTTGGGTCTCTATTTTGCCGAGAGAGTTAGTAAGAGTAGGGCATGATAAAATAGCTATAACTTTCTTTGTTATGTTGCAGAAGCGATCATACGGAGCATGTGTAGTAAGTTAGGAAAATTTTATCAGTAAGCTAGGGTTCCAATAACAAAATAATCAACTATGTTGGTCAAAAGTCACATGTGATTACAGGAACAAAGGAAAGACGATCAGCATTCTAAAAACAAAAAAGCGAAAAACACCTGCCTCCATATAAGTATGGCGAGCAGGGAAACATAGAAATACATACCAAAACAGGAAGGAGGACAACTCAAAATTTCATCAATCAAAGAGGAACAAAGACAAAGGACGAACAGAGAAAAAATCCAAGCACTTAAAACAATCAAAGTCCCTCTTCGGGGGGAGAAGGGTCAGGACGACCACCAGAGCTGGGTTGAGGCACCGAGAAAGTAAAGCCCTCATCATCTACCAAGGTCACAGAAGCAGTAGTCTCATCGTCACTAAAGGGGAGGTCTTCCTTTATGCCCTGCTCAGCAGCAACAGAGTTAACGTGCTCAGCTACTCTTTCTTTGTTAATACGGCGCAGAGGAAAAGACTCGTCAGGGGCGTAGTAGCGACGAGCAGATTCCCAAACAGCCTTGAAACTCAACTTGCGCTGCTTCCTAAGGATTTTGAAAAATTCGTCTCCACTAAAGCTGGCGATTGCCTTCTCCCGGTTCAAACGGGCTAGCTCGATGATGTTGCGGTGAGCCTCTTGAAGGGAAATTTTATCCTTTTCCCTCAGAGTGACAAGACCAGCCTCCCTCTCCTTATGGGCTTTGAGCTGTTCCTCGAGAGCAGAAATACGAGCACTAAACTGCTCAGATTATAGCGCGGAGCTGGACTGAGATTGCTCGGTCTGTAACTTCCAAGAATCTCGATCGACGGCAGTGACCTTCAAGTCGGTACACAATATTTCAGCCTCGGCTTGAAAGATTGGGCGCCCTGCTAACACCGGGAAAACTGAGCCTCCAAGCGTTCAATTTGGCTCAAATAGGAGGCAACATCTTGGGTAGCCCGAGAGCCCTGCAATAAAACATAATCAGCTAAAAAGGAGTAACATAAAATGTCGGATAGCTAGGGCAGAAAGAACACAATACCTCGCCCAGAAGATGTTGATCGAAGACATTGACTATTGAGGCCGAGGAACGACAAAGGCCTCTGGGCCAACGGGACAACTTAGAAGGAAGCTCAGCGACAACATGATCCTTTCCCTTGTCAGCCCTGGAGAAGCAACTGGTCCGGGTCCGAAAAGTGACAACCCCGCTCTTCACCAGAGGAGTCACCTTGAAAGAAGACCCAAAGGAGCCGAAGGAGTGACGGGACTTACGGGCTCACGGATAGTGATGCCGGCGGAGCTCCGCTCAGTCACCAGCTTGGTACGAGGCTTCTTGACACCAGAAGAAGATGGTTGATCACCAGTTCTGACACGTTTCTTGAGGAAAACTAAAAAGGGAGAAAGGGGAAAATGCACAAATAAGAAAAGAACAAAAGGAACACAAAGACGAAGAAGAAATCACGAAACACATACCCGGATGAGAAAAAATCACACCAGCCGCAAGAAGAGCGTTAAAATCACCAAAGTCTTCAAGAACCAACCCATCTTTCCCTCTATCCAAGGCGGGCATAGCCTTAAAACACTTAATATCTTCAGCATCAGGGGAAAACTTGGGAAGTTCGATCGGAAAATCAGGAGTACGAGCAACGAAACCAAAATCCTTGACAGCATCCAAAGGACGGACAAATTTAAGAAGAACCTCTCTTTGTAATCCTTGGGAGTAGACGAAGCAGAGCAGAACGACCCCAAGCGAGAGGAAAAATAATACCAGAAGTGATCGTTGGACTTAATAGATCTTATCAAAGGCATAGAGACTGACCTTTTCACCCAAATGCTTACAGAGCAAGTAAAATACCATGATCGTCATCACATCGTTAGGGCTCATTTGAAATAGGTGAAGGCCCTAATGATTAAACAACTCCACCAGAAAAGTTACAAAAGGAAAAAACAAGCCCAACTTGAAGAAAACCTCATAAACGCCAACACGACGGTAGGAGGTGAGGCAGACCCGTTCATCATGAGGGGGATGAAGGAGCTCAATAGAGGCTAGAAACGAGTGCTCCACATGAAGATTATCAAGATCCCTCTGAGTCGTCGAACTAGGATGACGTCTCTGACCAAGATAAGAAGAATCAGGAGTAGGAGCAGCCACTGTTTCGAGAAAAGGGGAGAGAGAAAGGGGTTTTTGGAGAACAATCTAGAACGGCGATAAAGAGAGCAAAAATGGGAAAGATAAAACGAACAGATATATCTTAAGGGTCGAGCTACTTATAGTGCAGCCCCGAAGGCGATATCAACTGCAGATCCGTGCCAATGCGAACCACGAATAGGAATCCAACAAGTGGAGGCAATAACTGATGGCCGAGAAAAAACAAATACCATCGAGGCCAAACAAATACGAAAGGAAAAAAACACAATTGAGATAAAAGAAATTATTCGTTCATAATTCTTTAAACAACACCCGTTACAAAGAAAATTACAAATAAGGACATGCAAGGCGGACTGGATGATCAAATATCTATCACAGAAGAAATTACGAGAGGGAAGAAAAAACAGTTGAGGACAAGAAAAAAGGTGTCGGACGAAAACTAATAACCCAAGAATAGAAACAAAAACTAATAACTCTCGAGAAAGCATTAAAAGAGCAAAGGAAAAGAAAAAATCGAGGAACGGGAACGGCTAGAAGACATCCCAACAACACCAATGACACAATCTAGAGGAGAATCCTCCCATTCAGAGCATTACTTCATGAAAAGTTTACTGCCAATCGACCTCTAGAAGTATCTCCCCTATGAGAGGAGAAGGAGAGGCCTTGGCCGGAAAGAAGAAATCTTCGACCAAAATCCAAGCCTAGAATAGCATCTAGCCCACTACCATCTTGGGGGCCAGATCCAAAGTAGCACCTCGGGTCGCCACCCCCATTGTCAAAATCTCTACCTTTCGCCACCACCATCATCAGAAGAATATCTTTTGAAAGAACATCAACTATGAACTAGAACATGGGTCTCATCTCAAAGTTACCAAGAGGGAAGGGCAAAAGAGGAATATCAGAAAGGCAGAACGATTAGAAAGATTGTTCATGGAAAAACTTAAGCACAAGAAGGCTATTTATAGTGGAAGAAGAAGACCAAGGGATTCTCTCAACAAATAAGAGAACATCAAAACCAAAGAAGGACAAAAGCACCTCGATAACATGCAAAGCCATAATGACGAAGTATTTGGGTGCGACTCAAGACTGACTGGGTCAGGGAAGGAATTAATGGGCCTGACAAGGCTCGTCCATCTCCCCAATCGCAAGACGACACGTGCCCACGCATGACAACAGAGGTGTCGTTGGCAGTTACTTGAAAGATCAACGCCGAAGACGAGGGATCAGAAGATCAAATCTGTGACGTCATAGATTCACGCATGGAAGTAGAAATCAATCTCCTATGGCAGAAATCAAGACGTGTCACGCGTGCTCATATTCGAAAAACCACTACTCAGACGGCTCTGGGTGAGAACAACTTCGATGGACGACTCCTCATCAACACAGTTCAAGAAAAAACTACACGAATAGCTCAGGTAAAAATAAACCCCGGAATACGGAGCTCAGAAAAACTCGAAGGGATTGACCAAGCTTCACGAAATAGCTCTTGTCCAGGTATACCCTTTGTCTTTAGGGTCATTTAAAATGTCTTTACTTGAGAGTCACTTCTACTCCTCAATCTCTCTACTTTCGACTAAGGAGTGGCGGGACTTATGATGATGCATAAATTGTCCAGACGTTGGCTGACGTCAAAAAGTCAAGATTTGACTTGAAGTCCAACGGGTCAACCCGGCTTAAGGCAGATGAACAACTAAGCCCTCAATGCTCCTCCACCTACGCCTCTAACTGGGAGGTCGGTCGGGACAAGATAAGAGGTATCAACTCTATTTCACCCCCGGCACGAACAGATCAACCCTGGAATCTCTCAAGGAATGAGGGAGGTCCGCATAAGGTAGGCCGATGTCTGACGCCCTAAACTAGAGAGGTAAAAGCAAGCCAACAGCTTACCGACTTAATCCCAGAATCTCCCTAATAGATCTCAGTCGGTTAAAGATCTTAAGTGTTTAAGCAAGTTTGGACTTCATTAGTTTCAAAGGAGAAAGTATTTCCCCAAAGATCTATCACCTCGGCAGGATATCTACGAAGTATCCTTGACCATAATAACTTTATCTTAGATACGAGATAGACTCTAACAGTAATCCTAGATACGAATAAGAGGTAACTTCTGTAACGGTTCGGAGGCAGCCGCCTCACCTACACCACTTATCACAGATGCCTATAAAAGGGGCCCCATCGTCTTCCACGAGACACGTTCTCTCGACCAGAAAGATCTCCACTTTTCACTGAGTAACACATAACTCGCCCCCAAAAGGATCAATCAATATTCATTCTTTTACTAAAAAGAACAACCTAACTGTCTTGAGCGCCCGAGCGATTTTCGAACCTTTTGCAGGTTTTCCCCCAAGAATCAGGAGCTAGGAGCAGCAGCCCGGAGCTGGAGCAGTAGCTGGAGCAGTAGCTGGAACGAAGAGCAGACAGAAGGAATCCTAATCAACTCACAGAATATTCGATAATAACAGACGCTGTCATGGATCAAGACCTTGTTCCATGCTGATATATAATGGAAGGTCCTTTTTTGACATCAGCATAAATGCTTACTCGGTTCTCCAAATAAATATCTCTAATCTACTCTATCTTTTGTCAAGTTGTTCCGAACACAACGCATTTTCTTATACAGGGGCGAGGCACATAGGGGAACGTGCCCCCACGGACCAAATGTGAGTTTTCCTGAGGACTTTAAAACCTAATAGATTGTTGTGCTTACATAATAGTTTAGGCATTTATAACCCACCCTCCAACTGACTTTAAAGTCAAACATGAGTTTTCCAACCTTCTAATCCTACCTTCGATTTCAAGTCCAGCCCATTAACAACTAACTGTTTGAGCTCATTTATTAGGTGGGAAATGTTAATTGCACTAACAATTTTTCTTACATGCACTCACATCACCTATGAGTTTAACAAAAATGCATGTGTTGTGAATGTAAACAACAAAACTGGTGCGTGCACTTTACATTTCTCTTATTAAGTTTTTCAGTTTCTTAATTTTATGTTTGTCGGCATGTTATATGTTATTCTTTTTTCTTCTGTTCGGGGTGACTAAGTAACATCAAGTCTTAGAGTTCATTTTTTTTTGTTCTTGATTACAATTACTTCAAGTAAAATAATTAATTTTTCTTTCGTTCTCTATCTCTCTTTAAATTTTAATAATATTTATTTAGTTTTTTTTATACAGTAAGGTTTAAGTAAATTCTAGTTATGGAAAACATTATTTAATAATATTAACTATTTTTTTTTATTCCATTATGTCGGCATTATTCATACTGAAACTATTATGTTGTGGTTTCAAAAGATGAAAACTCGTTGAAGACAATTATAGATGCGTATTTATTTGAAAATTTGTTTACTTAATGTTTTTTATTAACTATCTCAAAAATGTGACCCCTTCGAAAAAAATTAGCCTCGCCACTGGTCAGATGTCTTTATCTTTCCATATTGTGCCATCGAATACTAAAGATCTGATAACATTCTCAAACATGCTCTTTTGTTGTCCCAACTGATGGGTCATGAAAATATCCCATCGAAGTCGTTTTATTTAGCCGAGTTAGTCCGTTTTGAGTCTTTATTACAATAAAATGGTTGGTTTTTTTTATTGTCTTTCGCAGAGTTAGGTGTGAAAATGGTAAAAAAAACGAGAAAAATATACATGAAGGGTATTTTGGTCATTTGTACTCAAGGACATTTTGGTATTTGGCCAAGGTCAGAGCATGGGTGAAAATTAGAGTCCAAGACGAGGCCATAGAAGAAAACGGAAGTCAATTCGGAGTCCGGACGAGTGAAATATGCAAACTCAAAGGAGGACTCAAATAATGTTAACTAGTGGGATCTCGTCGGTTACCTTTCTAGCTGGTGGGATACGATAGATGATATGGCTTGATTTTATGGCCTAAGCTGTTTAATAGTGTACGCGAAGCAAAGGAACATCCCAATATGTGGCATATTCGATACAATCTGTAGGAACCTATTCTTGTATTCCCACATCAACTGTTTTAATCTTGACCATCTAATCCCCTCAATCTCATCCGACGACTACTGTTCCTTCCACCACTTAAGAACCTACACCGAGCTACACGGAATCATCCATTTCATAACCATTTACCGTGCAGACGTCTGTTACTTTAATTTTAGGGTTTTTCCTACTTTTAACTCTTCTTAAATTACTCTCATTATCCTACCTTTTGTGCAACTTGATTTTCAGCCAATAAGACTCCTTCCTTGCACCAAAAGTAACCCCAATTTTCCCATTCTAACCCTTTCAACCTTATCCTCTTAAACCCTAGCAACCACCAATATAAATAACCCTCTTCTTCTCATTTTTGAGTAGACTTCAACAACCCTCTCAATCCCTCTTTCCTCTTACCTATTCTCTTCCCTCTTATCTAATATCTCCCTCTACCTCTTCCACCATAATTTCTTCTTCTACTACCCATTTCACCATAATTTCTTTCCAATTTCTTTTCTAATCTTCCTTTCCAATCTATCTTTCTTTCTAACTCCTTTTCTTATCTTCTAACAATTTCTCTCATTCATTTTCTTTTCTACAATTCATTTTCTCTCATCTTCTCAACTAAAGTGCTATTATTTAGATTTAGAGAACAATTTAGACCATACTTGGGAATCAATTAGAGCAACGATTTGGGTGACTTCTTTTCTTTGTCTCATTTATTTCCATGTACTTTGTTTTATCATGTATATGTCTCTTAATTTAATGATTAGCTAATCTTGTATCTAGGGTTGTAGAGGAAACCATACAGGGATTTATTTTGAAGTATGCTATTGATTAATAAATTAATCCTTCTATTGAGTTGCAATACCTATTAATTGTCATTTCATATAGATTTTATGGTCTTTTCATTGTTCATGCTTCATAGTGAGATATTTCATGCTTTTGTTAAGTTATTAGATGGGGTATGCTTATTAGATGATTAATGATTGTTAAGGAATATAGCCTTTATATGATGATCAATTAAAATTACTTGATTTTGAAATGTGTTATTAAAGAATATCTTCCGAAATCTAAATAGTTTATTATGTTAGATTTTGAGTTACATATGAAAAAAGAGATTTGTTAATGAAATGCATGTTTTAGATAGTCCATTTATGTGGTGAAATCAAGAACTCTAGATTTCTTTCCCACCTTGATTTCATTCTTATTAGTCTATTAGTATTGTTTTCTTTTTAAAATAGTTTTCAAAATCAAATCAAATTTTCGAAAGGGATTTTAATTTAAGATTTAGGTGAAATTGCTTGTCCCTTGGAACGATTCTCGGACTTATTAGAAGTACTATAACTTGATCCCTACACTTAGGGAATAGACCTATTTTAGGCCTATCACCAACCAATTTCATGTTCTGATAACTTCCTTTATAACCTCTACTACTTGGACATTTATCTCACAACATCTTTTCTCTTGTCATCCTCATTTTTTTTCATTTATCTAAATCTCTAAGCTCTTTTCAAATACTCACCTTCTAAGTCATTTTATTATAAAATCCCCCAGGTTGTATGATCCTTTAAAACATTGTTCTGTCATTAAATTTTTATGTGGTTCAATATGTAGCTTCAATGCTACTCGAAGGCATTCCCATAACCCAGGTTCGCCTAGGTTAGCTACTTTTGGCAATGCTTTCATATGGGAATCATCTGCTCGAGTGACTTAAGCTCACAAGGTTCTACCACAACTCTATCCATATCAAAAAAGTTAACCACACATATGCATAATGCATCTATAACGTTGTCTCTCTAAACAGTCACCATCTTTGTCATGATTGTTAACCCATTTTGTCACATTGACTTTTTTTAACTCGTTGAAAATATATCAACCCCTTCTTCTAGGATTACCTTACTGATTTTGCTATCTTTGTCCCAGCTAACTGATATGTACATGTATCCTGTTAAAATTTTTAACCATTCGTTTCACTTGTCTGGTTCCTATATGAAGATCTGATTTTCACATTTCTCACTCTCAGCTTACGAATTCCTCAAAGTTCTCTTCTTTTGTTTACGACCTCCTTCCGAAGCTACTTCCTAAATCACCTTTACTCCCTAACTTCCGAAATGCATCTCCTCAATAACGCACAAATCGATCCTTTGACACTATTATGTCTCTCGGTGCTAAATTTCACTTCTTTGTTTTCCATATACTTGTAGCGAACTTTGTCAGCTTGCATATTACCATGTATCCAATTCCATTGTTGTCTCCAATTTTCTATATCTAGTCCTTCCATGACCTAGATGCAATTTACATACCCCAAAAGTTTCCCACTAAATAATCTAATCAACCCGGACTGCCTTCCCAGTCTTACTGGTTGTGGGTACGAAAACTCGGTGGACACTAGCATCATCTTGATCTTCCTCCCAACTTTTATGACCAAGTGTTACCCTCTTTTTTTCTGTTTAGCTTAATTGCCTCGATACCAAACTTTCCTTCATTATTGGTAATTATCATCCAACTCACCCCAAGTTTGTCTTTCTGACAAATTGTTTCCATCTTTAATACTCCAACCAAATGTTAAACCACACTGGAGGAAATAAATCACGATCATAACACATCCATCGGTTCCTCCTTTTGCGAGTAAAACAAGAAGTAACGAAAACCGCAAGAAAAATACATATATAGCATCTTTTTCTATTGGCAGTTTTAATCTTGGAGCTTTTAGACACCTAGTATTGGTTAGTTTTATTTATCCCTAAAGTACGTCCAGAGTTATCTCTGCTCTACACTACACACAACTTACCGGTACTAGAACTCATGCTCTGATACCACTTGTGACACCCCAGTGCCCCATAAATAGGCACGAGCGCTCCCCGACAATTCACAGACGAGACTAAAATCTGGCAGAATATCCGCTGTATATCGGACCGGTCGCACCTGAAAAATCTGTCATGCAAACCAAACATTGGCATACACAAACAAAACGGAAGCTAAAAAAAGATAAATACTCTAACAAACTGTAGTTTAGATTCAAACCACCAAAACTCACTTTAACTCATCCTGCACAAATCCATACATCCTTATACAACGTACCTGATACATATATATGTTATACAATTCTCCGTGCATAAAAGTATAACTTGTAGCTAAAGAAAAACCAAAGAGAAAAAGGGAAATGACACCCCAAGGTGGCACCGCGCCGCAACTTTTGCAATCCATCCGCTAACCAGCCACTGCAGAACATTCTAACCAAACGTCTAAAGAAGTACAGACACACTAAGAATTAGTAGGGGGTCAGTAACTCACAGACACGAGTTAAACTGTTAGAGGAGTCCAACAACAAAACTACGATAAAAACCTTTTCGCAAGTAAAACATACACACATATAAATATATATTAGACCTAATACGAGCATAGAATAAAAGACTTAAGTGCGCATCCATGGTCTTCTCTCAATCAACAGAAAGTTACCCAAAGAACTCTATATTACTTTGGCTAGTACAGTCCCATATCAGCACTAACTAAGGTACTAGCATTCTCTCGAGAAAGTGTCTTATCCCTAGGTAGGTAAGCCACTAGATACATTTTAGCTTCACCGAATCCTAATAGGCAGGTCGTCCCTCTAATATTCGTGTTAGGATGAAAGCCTATTCTCATCGGCACCCTAGTATGCAACTATTTCGTCAGGTTTTGGAAAAGTATTAATCATATAAAAAGCAGAAATTATACCTTTTCTTGTAAGAACATCTTTCACTTACCATCTCAGCAGATTCAGAACTCGCCAGTTACGCCCTCGACTGAGGTAGGCCTTTTTAATACATTATGTAACTTATCACACACAGAAGTGACACAAGAAATAGTCATATCATAACGTGCAGAGGGATCCCAATCACCAAACCAGTAAGGCGATTCGAGGTCTACAACCCCTGAGCCCTGAGATTAAGAACAAAACATGCTTACAGGCCAGTCGGGCGGTCAGAGGTAGCAGATCCCTAGAGCCCAAGGGCTAACCTAAAATGAGAATCCTGGCCAGAGAGTTGAGCACTACAACTAGCAAGACCGCCATGACTCGTCTCAATCCACTTCACCAATCCCATACAACATACGAAATCTTTATGTTTTCAAAATATCGATTATCACAAAGAAGTTCAAAACTATCATTTTTGAAGTCATTTGTGAGTAAAAATCATCAAAATAACCAATCGATAACCACGATCAACAATACAAACTTCATCGTAAAACCATTATCGAAATAGACATAATCAATGTCATAAACTTCATTTAAAACAACAGTATAATCATGCAATATGATCATTTATCCATCTAAACATAGTGTCACCTAGTGTTCTAAGAGGAATCTCAGATGTCTAAGATGTCTAACACTAGTTTCCAGGATCACATGCAAGAACTAAAGATGAACTAGAAACAGAAAGAAGATTACCTTAATCGTTTTCCCACGAACTAAATTCATAAGTCATCACCCACAAACTAAATATTAAGGACTCATGCCAACCAGTCAAACAAAAGAAAGGAAATTTTTCACCAGAAAAACAAGCTGAGTTTGCTAAACAACCCGATAAATTATTGGCCTCCGAAGTAATAAGAAAAGCCCAGTACTCCGACCGGCTCGCCATCGTGGTCCTCGTGCCCAAAAAGAGAGACGTGAAGAATGCGTGTGGACTACACAAGCCTGAACAAAGCCTGCCCTAAAGACAACTTTCTCTTTGCGTCCATCGACCAGTTAGTGGATTCTACACCGGGACATGAGTTGCTCAGCTTTATGGACGCGTTCGAAGGATACCATCAGATATCTATGCACTGGTCGGATCAAGGGCACACCGCTTTTCTGGCCTATCAAGGTTTGTACTCTTATCAACAGATGCCATACGCCTTGAAAAATGTCGGGACAACGTATCATAGATTGGTCAAGAAGATCTTCGAGGAGCAGCTAGGTAAATCAGTGGAGTGTTCTGTCGATGATATGATCGTAAAAAGAAAGGTCACGACATACCTGATACCAAACTATGATTCTGATGGTGGTAGTCATGAAAATGGCTAACAGTGTGGTGAAGAAGAAAAATATGATCGAACTATGCTTGTTTGAGGTTTCTAGATTCGAAGACCATAACAAAATATGAAAAGAAAGTATATTGGAAGACTTTTCTTCAACTATATTTATAACTAGATTGGTTATAAAGTAAAGTTTGGGCATGTGTTGGTTTAAATGAAGAAAGGAGGACAATATCGGTGAGCATAAATAATATGGTGATATGTAGTTATGAAAAATAAAGATAATGCAGAGAAAGAAAGAAATAACATGTGATAATATCGTTAAAGAAAAGCGAAAGATAATAAACTCAGCATTTCATCATACAAATCTGCATTAGTTATTAAATTATTTTGTAGAAGGAAATATATTTTTTTTTTAATTTTAAGTTTGAAATCTATGTTTATTAATCCAAAATCCTAGCAAATCTTAGGGGGTAAGGTGTGATTTTGGGCCAGTACAAATTTCGGACGTAAGAATGTGAAGTTTGGTGCAATTGTTTGTTGATTGAATTTAAGGGGATTTTGTGTCGACATGCAATAATAGAATTATGTAAGAACAAAATTATTGTCATCCCAGAAAAATACATTCTTAGGACATGGAAGAAAGATGTTACGAGATCATATACAAAGATTAATGTAACTACGGTCGATGGGATACAACAACAAAAGAAAAAAAATTTGAAGAATTGTGTGCATCCTTGAACGAAGTAGCTTCTGTTGCATCTGAAAAGTAAAGAGTTACCGAGCAGTGGAAAGATTAAATCCTTAAGTTTAAGCCAACGACAGGCTTCCAATTATAAACTTTGTAATTTTTTATATTATTCTAATTATAAACGTGTAGCAAAAAGAGGGGACGTTGGGATTGTTTAAATTGTTTCGCATATTTGATACAAATGAAGAGAATTATGACAGTAGCGGTTCGAGGTCTACAACCCCTGAGCCTCGAGATTATAAAGAAAACATGCTTACAGGCCAGTCAGACGGTCAGAGGTAGCAGATCCCTAGGGCCTAAGGGCTAACCTAAACGAGAATCCTGACCGGAGATTTGAGCACTACAACTGCCAAGACCCCTATGACTCGTCTCAATCCACTTCACCAATCACATAAATCATACGAAATCTTTATGTTTTCAAAATATCGATTATCACATAGCAGTTTAAAACTATCATTTTGGAAGTCATTTGTGAGTAAAAATCATCAAAACAACCAATCGATAATCACCATCAACAATATAAACTTCATCGTAAAACCATTACTGAAATAAACATAATTAATGTAATAAACTTCATTTAAAAGAAGAGTATAATCATGCAATATGATCGTCTATCCACCTAAACATAGTGTCACCTAGTGTTCGAAGAGGAATCTCAGATGTCTAGTATGTCTAACACTAGTTTCCAGGATCACATGCAAGAACTGAAGATGAACTAGAAACAGAAAGAAGATTACCTTATTCGCTTTCCCACGAACTAAATTCCACTGTTTTTTAGGAAGATAAAGAGCCCCAAATTGTAGCTCCTCTACTTGAGACACCGAGTAGGTTGATTTGATCTGCCTTCTTTAGTGTCAGCTAGGACCTTATTGAAGGTTGAGAAGAAGAACTTCTTTCTTCTTTGACTCGATAGATAATTGGGAATTTTTTCTCTAAAATCTACTTTCTACTTGAAGTTGTAGATATATAATTTCTCTTGAGAAAATTCCACTCCTTTTTTGTTCTAATATGAGTCCTTATATAGAGAACCCTAAAGTGAGAGTTATACTCCGCTTAAGATTCAAATAAGATCTCTAGAAAAGATAAATCTCAGAAACCTGTTCTGAGTAGGATTCCAGATGGGATTTCTGTCCCATCTAGACTCCTTAATGTGGTTGGCCAAGGAAGACCCTTTAGTGGATTGTGCTTGGCCGCCCACTCCATATGGCCGGCCACAACATGGGCAACCCATTTCCTTATTGGCCTTGGCCTTCTTTCAGGCCCGATTCTTTTTATCTTTGTTCGGACTCTTTCCGAACTTTTTGGGCTTATGAAAGTAGATTTAATCCATCTATTTGCCTAGTTCCCTCTAGTTAATTCCCTCCAATCCAGCCATCACTCTTTAGTGTAATCCGTTGTAGGAGCCCGTCGATTTTAGCAGCGAATAATCGAAATGATCCGACGATCGTAGTTGGCTTCTAACTAAGCATTACCGTCCCTAATTCGATCTGACTAGATGATCTTCCGGATAAATCCATCGTAATCTTATTCGACAAATTGAGTGTATTGTCATCTCGGTGACTTCGTCCAAGGACACTCCATCAAAAGGACATCTCCTTCAGATCGAAAGGACATATTCTTCACCTACTCCTAGCATGAATCTAGACGATAATATAAAACAAAACAAGAGATCTCCTCTATCTAGCGATTTAGGACTTTGTCCTATAATTTGGTCTAACTGCACCAAGACCCCTCATTCTGACGCTATTGCCTATTTATTCATTATTCAACCTGACCCAACTGCCTCAATTGTCCTTCAGCAAACCTTGTTATTTTATTTCTGTTATCTAAAACTTGGGATTTACAGCAGATATAACCATGCCCATCCAAATCAGAGATTCCCCTACAGAAGTTACCTACATTGGTAACACATTAACTAACGAAGAAAAGGGAGAACTAGGCGAATTCTTGAGAACACATCGATAAATTACTGGCCTCCAAAGTAATAAAAAAAGGCCAGTACCCCGACCGGCTCGCAACCGTTGTCCTCATGCCCAAAAAGAGTAAGGCGTGAAGAATGTGTGTGGACTACACAAGCCTGAACAAAACCTGCCCGAAAGATAACTTTCTCTTTGCGTCCATCGACCAATTAGTAGATTCTACACCTGGACATGAGTTGCTCAGCTTTATGGACGCGTTCAAAGGATACCATCAGATAGCTATGCACTGGTCGGATCAAGGGCACACCGCTTTTCTGACCTATCGAGGTTTGTATTCTTATCAAAAGATGCCTTATGCCTTGGAAAATGTCGGGACGACGTATCAGAGATTGGTCAAGAAGATCTTCGAGGAGCAGCTCGGTAAATCAATGGAGTGTTACGTCGACGACTTGATCGTAAAAAGAAAGGTCACGACATACCTGATACTAAACTATGATTCTGACGGCTGGTAGTCATGAAAATGGCTAACTGTGTGGTTCAGAAGAAAAATAGGATCGAACTATGCTTGTTTGAGGTTTCTAGATTCAGAGACCATAACAAAATATGAAAAGAAAGTATATTGGAAGACTTTTCTTCAACTATATTTATACCTAGATTAGTTATAAACTAAAGTCTGGTCTTGTGTTGGTTTAAATGAAGAAAAGAGGACAATATCGGTGAGCATAAATAATATGGTGATAGGAAGTTATACAAAATAAAGATAATGTAGAGAAAGAAAGAAATAACATGTGATAATATCGTTAAAGAAAATCGAAAGATAATAAACTCAACATTTCATCATACAAATCTGCATTAGTCACTAAATTATTTTGTAGAAAGAAATATTTTATTTTATTTTAAGTTTGAAATCTATGTTTATTAATCCAAAATCCTAGCAAATCTTAGGGGGTGAGTTGTCATTTTGGTCCAGTACAAATTTCGGACTTAAGAATCCATAGGATTGAAGAGTGCTAGAATTCTTGGTAGCCAAGTCGAGAAGGATTTTTTATTCCCTAACAAACCCCACTTTTGGTAGAAATCCTATTTCGGAATCCTGCAACCAAACACACCCTAAGTTTTTTCTTACTATCTATATCTTTTTCCGAAAAGGCTTTCTTACTATCTATATATTTTTCCAAAAAGGAAAACAAATGTAGTTAAATACAGTATTTCTTTACTCTTTCTCTATTTAAAAGTTCTCTTATATGTGTTTGTCGAATATTAATAAACAAATTATATTTTCCATGTTGTATTTCTAATTTGTCTTGTGAGAAAAGTAATGTATCAAGTGATACTTTTCGTTCACGTGTTAGAACTATATAGAATTTTTCATATATACAACATTTTACCATTGATTTTTTAAATGCACGCACACGTTAAACGTAGATCTTGTATTCTGCATTTTAAATGGTTAAGGTCCGTAGCTAATGCCCCAAGCGACCACTACCTCAAATTGTTTAAGATGTAATGCCTTTAGGTCATATTATTTTTTAAGGGATTTGAATTTTTTTTTTTTTTTTGATGAAGGTTTTGAATCTAAGGGTCTGTTTGATTCGTTAAAAAGCCTGAGTAAGAAAATCACCCTTTTTCTAATGGGAAAGAAAACAAGTGTTTTCACATCAGAAAGTCAAATTCAAGTGTTTGTTATGGTTGTGGGAAATTTTGAGGTGCCTCTAAAAACCGATTTCTTATTGGACTTTTGCCGGGGTGTTTTAGAGAGCTCGAGTCTCGTCCCCAAATAGATATACAGAGAGAGAGAAACACATGATAGTTTCTGAACTTGAGTGATTTTTTTCAAATGTGATATCTCCATCAGTCGAATTTTCTACCATGAAATACAAATTCAGTTTTATAAAACTGATCACAAACTCATATTACCAAATCAAATTAATTTCTTAAACATTCAAGAACAACCCCGCAGTAAGATTTAAGAGAGAAGTTGAATATTCTCAACCATTCAAATCAAGTATTGATGAGTCTGGTGGTATGATTCGGTTAATCAAAAGACTTTGGGGATTGTGGTGGTTTGAAGAGATTAGGTTTAGGGTTTTTCTAGTTTGAAAAATTGGGGCAAGATTTTCTAGTTTGAACAGATTGGGGATTTAGAGAGAGACTAAAGTACTGAATAATTGTAGATCCATTTCCAAAAAAATAGTTATAGATCCAATACTCCAACAACCTCTTGTATGAAAAAGCTTCTCATACCTGACTAGTCAAGTCAGGGCCGTGCCTGAGAATTCGGGGGCCCGGTGCTAAATTGGAATTGGGGCCCTTATCTAATCAAAGATAAAAAATGTACTTCAAAAGCAAAACAACAAACAAATTCAAAATAATTTGAAAGTGGCTATGTAGGAGTTTGTAAATTAGAGAAAACTATTAAATCTCTTTTATTTGTTACAAATTGCTTACGATTGTCATTAGAATGACATTGATACATCAATTATAATGCGATAAACACGATAACTACTAAACTTTAAACTCCTATAGAACCGGCCTAAAGTCCATCCTAAACTACTTTATTTATAACTTTAATTACCCAAGTTCGATAAAACATGAACTTCACCTCTCTTGGGAATCGAATCTGTGAATTTCAGAGTTTTGGAATATATGCACTTACAACTGAACTATCAGTTTTAGCCATCACTATTGAATTTCAAGATTAAGAAAACTATTATATATTTAAACTTCTTTTCCTAATAAAAAAAAAATGGAATAGGGATTTAAATAAAAAGATTTAAATATGTTGTTGGAGAGAAATTAAAACGACTTTCAACAAAAAAAAAAAAAAAGAGAAATTAAAACGAATGACGATTTTAATGTTTATTTTTTTAGTCCAAACCGATTAATTAATAAAAGATAGAGATTGAAAATACAACTTTTGAAGTGAGAGAGAGAAAAAACTTTTTTTTTATATCAATGCACATGTGGGCCCGGCCAACATTAGTGGGCAGTTATTAGGAACTTTTAATCTCCTCTTCTCTAGTATCGCCCCACGAAAAACTACTTTGACTGGCACAAATTTTTTAATTAATAACAATGTGTTGTGGGCCCCACTGGTTGGGGGCCCAGTGCGGGCGCCCTGCCCGCACTGGGTCATGCACGGCTCTGAGTCAAGTATTCAATATCAACTCATGATGAAATAACCAGAAACCTAATCTTTGTCTTCAATCTTTTCTATTATTACATGGATGCTAATGGTGATGGTGACTAGGGTTTTGAGATTGAGAAAGATAATAGAGATCTAGAGAGAGATAAAGAGTTTAAGAGATTGAAGATATCGATTGTGAGAGAGAGAGAGAGAGTTACAGAGCATATTAAAGAGAAAGATGAAGAGAGTCGTTTAGAGAGAGATGCCGAATCTTTTTTAAGAAAGAGATGAGAGAGACCGATTTTTCTTGGGGAGAGGGTGAGAATTGGCTTTTACCACCTTTTGGGTGGTAAAATTTATCATCCCATTTTCTTAGCTTTTTTTCTCACAGGAAAGAAAATTTGCCACTTTCTTAGGCTAGTCAAACAGTGGAATTCCACTTTCTTAAGAAAATCGGTTTTCTAACTCTATTTTCCCATGTATCAAACGGACCCTAATAGTCATATTGGTATTGTAGTTGTCCAATGACATTATAGTGGTTTTTGTAGCTATTTAACTAAATTATTTTGGACAAAACAACCATCTTAATATAATTATAAGGACATACTCGAGCACAGATATAGTCTTTGTTACCAACTAAATCGAGCATTTATGCACTGGACATGTGAAACATAATTGTATGAAACATATTCAATAATGCAAAAAGCAAATCAGAGTGAAGTATATACAAATATGAAATTGACAAAACTATAATAATACGGACCATATTTAACTAAAGGCAATTTTTTATATGGAGAGAGCAAGTAAATTATTTTAGATTGAGAGAAAAGAATTTTAAAAGGGCAAAAGGTAAAGTGAGATAAAATGGGCAAATAAAATATGCGGAAAATCCCTTGCCGGAACATAACGGGTTAAGGGGAGAGACAACGGGAGGGAGGAGAGACGGAAGAGAAAGGGACAAAATGTGGGAGACAAATCAAACTCCTAGACACAATTGAAACCAAATCAACCCCTCCTACAAACCAAATCGGCTAGACGATCAGACATTCGAGACCAAAACAGATTAACCCTTTTCCAAATAATATTAACCAATCTTCATCTTCCCGTTTAATCTTCAACCATAATTATCGGTCTGAAGTCAAAATCTCCTAAATTGTATGAGTCTATGAGGAAAAGAATAGGGCAAAAAAGGGCAGGTCCTTACTATCCCGACTCCAAAGCGGAAATGATATATGGGGCGACATGCGCATAACTACAGCATAGCGACTCAACCCGATGATGACAAGTGGCAAGATTCGACATTTCACGTGGGTTAGAGTTCCGATTTTATAAACTTTACACTTCAGTCCACTATTTTACCGTCTTATGACTTCAGTCCCTTCGAAATCACGAAAACTATCCCTCCGCCTGAACAGATCTGGACTGTTGACAAGGCAACGGTCCAGATTAAAATCGCTGAGTTGAGTCCTAAAACGTGAAATGTACCCAATTCTCTCTCTCTCTAAAACCTTATTCTAAACAGAGCCGAGGATTTTCTCCTTAAAAACGTGAAAAATTTCACCTAACATAAGAAGAAATGAGAGAAAAAATGGCTTGTGATACAGTAGATTGCGGAAAGTATGACAATGTGCACGAATATACTATTTCAGAGGAGAAAGAATTTGGTAAGGGCTCGAAAACCCTTTCCTATAAAGTTATGTTAGACGTTCAAGAATGTGAAGTTCAGTGCAATTGTTTGTTGATTGAATTTAAGGGGATTTTGTGTCGACATGCAATAATAGAATTATGTAAGAACAAAATTATTGTCATCCCAGAAAAGTACATTCTTAGGAGATGGAGGAAAGATGTTACGAGATCATATACAAAGATTAATGTAACTAAGGTCGATGGGATACAACAACAAAAGAAAAAAGATTTGAAGAATTGTGTTCATCCTTGACCGAAGTAGCTTCTGTTGCATCTGAAAAGTAAAGAATTACTGAGCAGTGGAAAGATTATATCCTGAAGTTTAAGCCAACAATGGACTTCCAATTATAAACTTTGTAGTTTTTTCCTTCATTCTAATAATAAACTTGTAGCAAAAAGACGGGACATTGGGATTGTTTAAATTGTTTCACATATTTGATACATACGAAGAGAATTATGACAGTAGCAGTATACGTTATGTAGCATCTGACATTTTAATACTAAAGAAGCCAAAGGGTCAACTAAGTTGGCAGAAGACCAATTTAGACAATATGTAGAAGTTAAAGATTACAAGGGCAAGTGTAGAAAAATAAGACTAGTGCAAAGTGATCTTTGGACGTGCTGGCCTTGCTTTCTAATGTGAAAAGTTCCATTTTATGCTCTAGAGTCTAGACAAGGAATTGGTCCGAAAAATGAAGAGTCGTACGAATAAGAATAGTAGAACAAACGATGAATTTCAAACAAAATAAATCTAAGGAACATTATATTAAACAATGCTAGTCGCGACGACATCCTACATTGGCATATCTTCTTGGGCAAACCTAAAACATCCTTGTGCAATTTTTATACACAAATTTGAAGTTAAAACCTTGTTGTTAGAGTTAGACTAAATGACAACTAAATTTCTTAAACATATAGATAGACCATGTTAGCTTAAGTAAGAGTTATCTCCAATGTTGAATGGAACCGTCAATCTTTCGAAGACAGGTTCTCTTGATCTACTAAGGAAAGATTTCTTGTAATCTTCTTAACTGCAAATCCAATTGAAAACCACATTAACAAATTGACTTCTCCCAAAAATACCACCAAACTAGTAAGAGACTAAGGATTATCGAAGTACTAGGACTTAAATTTCGAGTGCATTTTGTTATAGATTTCATTGATGTTGCCAACGAATCTGAACCTCGTGATGAATCAACATGAGATACATAGTAAGTAACAAACGAATCTGAACCTCGTGATGAATCAACATGAAATACATAGTAAATAACAAAGCAAGATACAAAATAATCCATTTTGACTTGCAAGAAGATGTCAAAGAAAAAACGATAGAACAAAGATGTAGCATATTACCTTTACCATTCATGATCTATTGCCAGTAAGTTGGCTTCACAGCCATGGAGATTGTTGAAACCCTAAATGAAAACACCCAAAAAATTTCACTCCACCAAATCTTCAGAAATTCGAAGAGATTTTGCAACAGAAGGTGTCTGAATTTTCGTTTCTGATCTGGACCTTTGCGCTAATCAACGGTCTGGATCAGTTTTGGGGGATAGACTGAAGGCCAAAGACGGTAAAATAGTGGACTGAAGTGTAAAGTTTATAAAACAAGAAATCTAATCCACATGAAATGTCAAATCTCGCCACTTGTCATCCCCGGGATGGGTCACTATGGTCTGCACTTGTCCAAAGGTGATGTTGATGTGTCAATGGAGATGGTCAGCAGGACCCCCCCACGTGGTAATATTGATATGGGACCAAATAACCGTTGATCTTCCTATTCTACTTCTCTGATGTGGGCACTCACAGATTCTGTTTAAATTAAGTGTTCTTTTACAAGTATAAATGAAGGAGTAACGATCTATGATTCAAACAATATCTAATCACCTACTCAGCTAAATACAAACAGAAACGGAGGAGATGAGGTTCTTGATAATGAATAACCCATGGTTTCTTTTCGCTACATCTGCTACTCTACTCATTTCTATATTCTTGTTTTTCAGAAGAAAATCACCCAACATGGCCTGGCCGGAAGGACCTAAAACCTTACCCATCATTGGAAATATGCATCTTTTGGGCGGAACTGCACTTCAAGTTGTCTTATACAACCTTGCTGAAGTTCATGGCAGAGTTATGACAATTTGGATAGGAAGTTGGAGACCTGTTATCGTTGTTTCGGACAAAGAAAAGGCTTGGGAAGTTCTCGTTAACAAATCATCCGACTACTCAGCCCGTGACATGCCGGATATTACTAAGATTGTCACTGCAGATTGGAGAACAATCTCAACTTCTGATTCAGGACCTCATTGGAGTAATCTTAGAAAAGGTCTCCAAAACATAGCTTTATCCCCTAATAATCTTGCAGCTCAATTTCAATTCCAAGAGAAAGATATAATCAAAATGATTCAAATTCTTGAACAAGAAGCCAAAGACAATAATGGAATTGTCAAACCACTTGATCATCTAAAGAAAGCTACCATTAGATTAATAAGTCGATTAGTATTTGGACGCGATTTCGAAGAAGATAAGTATGTAGAAGATATGCATCATGCTATAGAAGAATTGATTCGAATAAGTGGTTATGCTCGTCTAGCAGAGGCTTTCTATTATGCTAAGTATTTACCAAGTCATAGAAAAGCTGTTCGAAACGTCGAAGAATTAAAACAAATTGTTAAAAACCTGATACGTCCATTTCTTTCTCTAAACCCTCCTACTAATACTTACTTACATTTTCTTCGATCCCAAAATTACGACGAAGAAGTCGTTATTTTTGCAATCTTTGAAACTTATCTTCTGGGTGTGGATAGTACTTCTTCAACTACTGCATGGGCACTTGCATATTTAGTACGAGAACCAAGTGTTCAAGATAGACTTCATCAAGAACTAGATCATTTCGCAAAACAAAACGATCGAAAGATCTTGAAAGTTGAAGACATGAACAAGTTACAGTACTTACAAGCTGTTATCAAAGAGACTATGAGGATGAAACCAATTGCACCATTAGCAATTCCACATAAAGCTTGTAAGGATACTTCACTGATGGGGAACAAAATTAATAAGGGTACTAGGGTTATGGTTAATCTTTATGCGTTACACCATAACAAGAATGTTTTTAATGATCCTTTTAAGTTCATGCCTGAGAGGTTCTTGAAAGTTGATAATCAAGATGCTAAGGGGAAAGCAATGGAGCAATCACTTTTGCCATTCAGTGCAGGTATGAGAATTTGTGCAGGAATGGAGTTGGGAAAACTTCAGTTTAGTTTTGCACTTGCTAGTCTTATTTTTGCATTTAAATGGTCTTGTGTTGATGATGGTGTTCTTCCTGATATGAGTGATGCATTAGGTTTTGTTCTTTTAATGAAGACCCCACTCAAAGCTCGAATCAATTTTCGTAACTAATAAACCAGTGGGGTGGTTAATTACCCTTCATCTGATCTTGGGATGGATGGGTTAGTGGTTTCAACAAGTTACTGGTTCCATTAAGTTTGTGTTAATACAGTTAGTATGCTGTGTGGTTATGTTGGTTTGTTGTTGTTAATTAGGACCTTGGTGTTATGTAGTTGTAATATCTCATAAATTGGGTATGTTTTGTTTGTTACAAGAATAAGAGTTTGCTTGGTTGTCTCTATAAGTTTCTTCTCCATATTAGTTTCTACCTAGAATCAGTTGCTTTCTTGAATGGGTGCTTCTAAAGGCACCGGGCCAAAAGACCGTTAGCATCCGGAAATTTTATTGACTCGGGTCAATGGTCATTGACCCGAGTTCTCTATAAACACCGGTTTTTAATGTGTGTGACGTTCACCTTGGGTTGCTCCTTCTATCTTCTTCCAAAATAATACTTATTTACATCAATACTCCTCCATTTGTAAAAACATATTTGTTGCTTTTGTGAAGTCACCATTTATTACTCCATTTCATTTTGGGGTTCCATTACCTTCTTCTCTGTTCTAACTCTCCTCAACATAAATACACCTTCCTCTATCCATCTTTCTCTTTCTCTCACTAGAGCTCAGATCCTTCTTCACTTTCTCTCTAAAATGCTAACAAAAAGTCTCCAACATTGTTTCACTAAACTCAAACAAACATCTTCATTTGACACTGACTCACCCATCCAACTAGACAACAAAAATCACAACCGTCAGTCCGTCACCCCTTAACATCCGCCACCGCCGTAGCCACCACCTCTTCATCATCATCAATTTTCATGATGAAAAACTTCAATTCCATTTATGATCTTACCCTGATTCTTCAACTTCAAAGTCAATACCAACGGACCTAACCACCGTCTTTGCCTCTCAACGTTTCTTCTTCTCATCGCCTGGCCGTACAAATTCCATTGTAGAATCATCAATACCTGAATCCCCACCACCTCAATCTGACACATTAATCGGCAGCGAAATTGCTGTTCCATTTTCGACTTACTCGCCTGATCCTTACATGGATTTCCGACTATCAATGCAAGAAATGGTTGAAGATAGAGATTTAATGGTTGATGTAAAAGAAGATTGGGACTATTTACACGAATTACTCTCTTGCTATCTTACCCTTAACCCTAAAAACACTCACAAATTCATAATTGGAGCTTTCGCCGATCTCCTTATTAGTCTTATGTTAACTGCAATAGAACAAGACATAGTTGATTATCGATTCTTCCTTCAGATTTTCAGTTGATTTGAGTTTTTCCCTCTCTATAAAAGGATTGATTTTTACAGAGAGAAAGAGAGGATGAGAAACAGAGAAACGGATTAGCCAAACCGTGAGCAAGGAGCAAGGAGCGAGGAACAGGAGCCAAGAGCTGGAACAAAGAAAAGCAGAGCTGGAAGCATGAACGCAGAGCTAATCGATCCCCAACACAACGGATGATTCATAAATAACGGAGTTTCATGCATCAACTCCCTATTTCATGCAGATCTAACGGGAAGTAATTTTTTGACATCAGCAGGGGTGATCTTTGTCCTGTTGGCACTTTCCTACCTTCAACTTCTTAAATTTCTGGCAGTTTCTTTTGTAATAGATTTGAATGGTCGCACTCTTCTCGATGTACTTTGGTTGCAATTTCTTCTATAATAGACCTCTTTTAATAATTGGATCTTTCTTTTATTTTCCTGAACTGTCGTGCCCCTTCTGTTCCTGATTGCTGAGTTGTTTTCATATTTGTTTTCCTCGTTTCCGGTGATCATACAAAACTAATTAGTTGTCATTGTTAATACAAATCTAGCTTGCTAATGCACTTTCCCTAAGCTTACAACGCTTACTCCGAATGATCGCTCCTGCGAAAACAATAAGTTAGACTTATTATAGCATGACCTAGGCTTACTAATTCCCTCTGCAAAATAAAACCCAAATTAGCGTAACTGCATAGCTTTAGAATGATTTTCGGGTCCGGACTTTGCCCCTGATCACGGCTGCTGCTCCCAGGGCTGTTTTTTGTTGGCTTAAGTACAACTAGTTTAGCTAGGACTTCTCCTCAGGCCCCTGGTCGTCGCTTTCCCTACCAGGGCTAGTTTTAGATAAGACTTCTCCTTAAGCCCCTGGTCGTCGCTTTCGCTACCAGGGCTGATTTTGTTAGCTTGAGCGCAACTAGTTTGGCTAGGACTTCTCCTTAAGCCCCTAGTCGTCGCTTCCGCTACCAGGGCTGGTTTCGTTGACTCGAGCGCAACTATTTTTCGCCGGGACTCCACCCGTTCCTCCGGTCGTTGTTTTCGCTACCAGGGTTGTTTTGTCTGCCTAAGCATGACTAGTTTCGCAAGGACTTCTCCTTATACCCCCCGTCACCTTTGCCAGGGCTATAGGTTAACTAGGACTCTCCTTAGGATCCTCAGTGGGGACCGCGTTCACTCGAGTAAAGTGAGTTTAACTAGGACTTCTCCTTGTAAGGTTTCTGGTCGTTGCCGTAGCTACCGGAGCTGCGTTATTTGCCAGCTTGAGCACGGTCAGTTTGACTAGGACTTCTCCTTGGGACCTTGGTGAGGGGTCAGTTTTACTCGAGTAAAGTTTCAGTTTAATTAGGACTTCTCCTTGAGGCTTTTGGTTGTCGCCTTAGCTACCAGAGCTACCTGTTTGGCCGTAGCAAAGTGAGTTTAACTAGGACTCCTCCTTGGGACCTCTGGTCGTAGTCGTGGCTACCAGAGCTGCCTGTTTTGCCAATGCAAAGCGAGCTTAACTAGGACTCCTCCTTGGGATCTCTAATCATTGACTCAGTTGTCAGGCCTAGCTGACTTCGCCATGTTCAAGGTACATCAATGTTCTTCTTCTAGAAGGCGAACTTCAGATGTTCTGCGTTCTAAGGGTGTGTGAAGATCTGTCCTGATGTGTTCTCCGATCTATATGTACCGGGACCCACGACTTTCACTATCTTAGAAGGCCCTTCCCATGTGGGGAAGAGTTTTGCTGCCGATGGTTTTTGGGTAAACTTGGAATTCCTCCATACCATACCTCCGACATCAAACTTTCTTATCTTCATGTGAGATCTTTGATGTTTAGTCTTCATTGTGTCTTTGAAGGCTAGGTAACTCTACCTGGTCTCGAACTTCGTCGATTAGGTTTAGATGTTCTAACGCTAGTTGTTCATCGGTTTCAGGGTCTAACTGTCTTATCCTTAGACTCGGTTTACCTATTTCTTCGGGTAGCATGAAGTCCATGTTGTATACCATCCGGAAGGGTGTTTCCCCCGTGGCTCTCCGCGGTGTGACGCGGTAGGTCCACAGTACATCGGGGAGTTCATCCACCCAGTTTTTGTTTTCGTGACATTTGGTGTTAATATACTTAACCAAAGTTTTGTTAGTTACCTCGACTTATCCGTTTCCGGCAGGATGTGCTGAGCTGGCGTAGGCTGGTTTGATCTCATATTCAGCAAGAAACTCCTTCATGGCCTCATTGTTGAACTGGGCCCGTTATCCATGACTAGGATCCTCGGAACCCCAAACCGGGTTATTATGTTTCTCCACAATCTGCTGATAATCTCCTTCGTCCGAGTCCTGGTTAATGCTACCGCCTCCGCCCAAATGGTGAAGTAGTCTACCATGACCAGCAACATCTTTTTCCCCCTGTTCCTGCAGGGAAGGGTCCCACCAAGTCAATTCCCCATTGCGCAAAGGGGCAAGGGCTTGTGATTGGTGTCAGTTCGGTGGGGTGTAGTCGATAGTCGTTGGCGTACACTGGCACGATTTGCAGTACTTGGTATGCTTTATGCAATCCTCTAGCATTCCTAACCAGTAGTACCCGGCTAGAGTCAACTGCCTGTACAATGTTCTTGGACCTGCGTGATTCCTTGCGGCCCCCTCGTGTGTCTCTGTCATTACGTATTCTTGTTCATCCTTTGCTAAGTAGCACCGCAAGGGGTGAATGAGGGACTTTCGGTACAGTAGCCCTCTGAGCAAGGTATATCTCGAAGCAATCCTGCGTATCCTCTTAGCTTCGTTGACGTTCTCCGGAATTTCTGAGTTAGTAAGTATTCGATATATGGTCTCTTCCAAACATCTCCTTGTGCTATCCTGATAGCCATTATTTCTTGTGCCCTGTCAATGCTTCTTTCTTCTAATGTGTGGAATATTACTCCAGGAATGGTAGTTTGGTCATTGATCATCTTTGACAAAGCGTCGACCAGTGTATTCTACTCCCGAGGTATCCTAGTGAGGGTAAACTTCTCAAAGTGCCAATTAGTTCTTTGACTTTTTTCAAATACTTTATCATGTCACTCCTTTTTGCTTCATAATCCCCGTTGACGTGATTGACAACTAGCTGGGAATCGTTGTATACCAGAATACTAACAGCCCTGGCTTTCAGAGCCAGTGTCAAACCTGTCAGCAGAGTCTCATATTCAGCTTCATTATTGGTTACGGCGAATTTGAACGTGGTGGTCTGGAAAGTTTTCTCCTCTTCCGGCCTTATCAGCACTACTCCTGCTCCTTTCGTGGCTTTGCTCGAAGCTCCATCTACGAAAAGAGTCCAGACTTGCTCTGGTCCAATGTCTCTTGCCGCGACTAAGCATTCTGTTACGAAATACGCCAACGCCTGTCCTTTTATCGCAGTCCGGGTTTCATATCTGATGTCGAATTCGCTCAACTCTACTGCCCATTTAGTTAATCATCCTGGAAGGTCCATTTTCTGGAGTATGTTTCTGAGTGGTCGATCCGTCTGTACAATCATTACGTGAGCCTGTAAGTAGGGGAGAAGCTTCCTGGCCGTTAAGATGAGCGGGTACGCCAATTTTTCTACGGTCGGGTAATTCAACTCTGCTCCCCGATTTTGCTGAGGAACCTAGAGAGAGATGCTAGCCTTCCCGTTAATCGTTGAACATCCTTTCGACTTTTCGGGATGGGCATGTCTCTTAATGCCGTGATCGTGGCCGAGTTGGCTTCTATCCCTCTGTGGCTTACCGTGAAACCTAGGAATTTTCCTGATGTTACTCCGAACGCACACTTTTCGGGGTTTAGTTTCATGTTGTAGACCTGAAGTCTATCGGAGGCGATCTTGAGGTTAGGTATCCGGTCCATACGAGTTCTGCTTTTCACGATCATGTCGTCCACGTAACACTCGACCGTTTTTCCGAGCTGGTCTCCAAATATTCCATTGACTAAGCATTGATATGTGGCTCCGGCGTTTTTGAGACCGAAGGGCATTTGTTGGTAGCAATATAACCCTTGGTCAGTTAGGAATGAGGTGTGCGACTGATCGGTCCAGTGCATAGCGATCTGATGGTATCCTGCGAAGGTGTCCATAAAACTGAGTAGTTCGTGGCCGGCTGTGGAATCTACCAGCTTTTCTATAGATGGTAGCGGGAAACTGTCCTTCCGGCAAGCTTTGTTCAGATCGGTGAAGTCTATACACATTCTCCACGTATCGTTCTTCTTTTTTACTAATACCATGTTGGCCAACCATTCCGGATGTCGTGCTTCCCTTATGAGTCCTGATTCTAGGACTTTCTCGACTTCTTTGGCTATTTCAGCCTGTTTAACCGGTGTGAAGTTCCTCTTTTTCTGCTTTACGAGTCTACTCTCTTCTCTGACGTTGAGTTTGTGAAAAATGATCCTGGGATCTATTCCAGGTACCTCGTCGGTACCGAAGGCAAAAATATGACGGTATGCCCTAAAAAAGGAACCCTGTTCTTCCTTCCCGCCTTCATCCAAGGTACTCCCGATATAAGTCACCTAACTGGCCTTTTCCCCAATCTGCACCGGTACGGTCAGGTCCCCTGTCCTTTCTTCTTCCTCCTGAATTTCTTCTTTTTCTAGTTCTTTGATTTCGGGTCCCCGATTTCCTAGATAAGGTGATTCCGTCACTGGATTCGTGATGGTGTCGTGTTCTGACGTCATGTCTTCCTGATGGACTTGAAGGAATAGTTAGTCTAAAAAAGTTAAATAAATAGGATTCGGGTTACCGAATTGATGATTCTCCGGAGGTTCAAACCTTCCTTCTAGCGCCAAATGCTGATGTCAAAAAATGGCCTTCTGTTATATCAGCATGAAACAGGGAGTTGATGCATGACAACCTCCGTTAAGTTGAATGTTTTGTTAAGTCATGTTAGATTCTAGCGGTAGAATCTGCTTCCAGCTTTGGTTCTCTGCTTCTCATGTTCCTCACTCCTTGCTCCAGCTCCTGACTCCTTTTCCTTACTCCGGCTTATTGAACCTGTTTGTCTGTTCCCAAGGTGGGAAAACCTGCAAAGGGTTCGAAAGCCGCTCCGACGCTCAAGCCAGTCAGGGTACTCTTTGCAGTAAAAGAATGAATATCGATTGATCCTTTTGGGGGCGTTATGAGAAGTCTGAGTTTCTTGTGATCTTTTTAGGGTAAAGAGATCGTGTCCTGTGAAGGACGATGTGGGGGGCTTTTATAGGCGATGCTAGGCCGACTATGATTAGTGGCGGTGGTGAGGCGGTTGGCGTCAAACCGAAGGGAAAGTTTCCTTTCTTGAGTATCTAGGGTTTCTCTTAGAGTCTATCTCGGATCTTTGCCGTCAAACACATCCGACAGCCCTGCATTTGAAAGCATACAACGAGCTCGTTCCAATAGTGTTCTGTTCACACGTTCTGCCACACCATTATGATACGGTGTCTTTCTGACCGTATGTTGTCTCACACTCCCTTGGTCTTCACAGAACATATTAAACTCGTTTTCGCGAAATTTCATGCCATTGTCAATCCTCAACCGTTTGATCGATTTTCCATTCTGCTTCTCGATCAAGGTCTTCCACTGGTTGAACTTGACGAATGCTTCATCTTTGCATTTCAGTATGTATACGCATACTTTCCTGTAAAAATCATCTATTAAGGTTAACATGTATCTACCCCCGCCATGTGAGCTAACCCGGGAGGGACCCCAAAGACCTGAATGGATGTAACCCAGAGTTCCTTTGGTATTATTAACCTCTGTACTGAACTTTACCCGACATTGCTTTCCGAAGACACAATGTTCACAGAATTCCAGTTTTCCAACCTTCTGCCACAAAGTAAACCCTGCTTGCTCAGTATAGCCATCCCCCTTTCACTCATATGCCTAGCCGCATATGCCATAGCTTGGTAGTCTCAACTTCCTTGTCTGATGATGAAACCGCTACAGATCCAGTAACTGTGTTACCCTGTACCACATATAGACCATTCTTCTTCAACCCCTTCATAACTGCAAGACTTCCCTTAGAAAACCGAAGAACACCACCTTCACCAGTATACTTACAACCATGTCCGATGTATGTTATAGTCCTCACAACACCATCATGCATCTTGATCTGAATAGTACCAATTTCAACCACCTTACAAGGAGCGTCGTTTCCCATTAACACGTTACCGCTATTAATGGCCGTGTAACTGGAAAACCAATCCTTATGGGGACATACATGAAACGTACAACCAGTATCCAAAATCCACCTATCTTTAGCGAAGCAGGCATTGATCGCCAGAACATAGCTTCATCACATTCTTCAATGATTGCCAAGACAGTACCATCATCATCTTCTTCGATGACTGCTGCCTCACCTGGTTTCTTTGTAAGCTCAGGACAATTCTTCTCGAAGTGTCCTTCCTTCTTACAATTGTAGAATCTGTACTTCTTAGGTTTCGATTTAGACCAAGAAGGGCTCTTCCCATCGCCTACATGTTGCGGCCTTCCCTTTATGGCCAAACCATCTCCTGAACTGTTTTCTTCCATTGACCTTCGTCTCAACTCATTGGAGTTCAATGCTGCTTTAACATCCTTCAATGTCGTAGTTGTTTTATCAGACATAAAAGAATCAACAAAGCTTTCATATGATGGTAGCAGGGACGGAAGCAACAATACTGCCTTATCTTCATCTTCGAATTTGACATCTATATTTACCAAATCCAACAGTACTCGGTTGATTTCATCCATATGGTCTTTCAACGATTCCCCTTCTAACATCTGTAAACTAAATAATTTCTTCTTTAGATACAAACGATTAGTAAGAGATTTCGTCTTATACCTTGCCTTCAGCTTACTCCATAAGCCATTGGCTGCAGTTTCCGTCGCTACTTCCCGCAAGACCTCATTGCTCAAACAGAGTATAATCTGACCATGTGCTCTTTCTATGAGACCTTCTTTCTCTGCTTCTGAAAATGATTCAGCGAGTGGAGCCTTCCATTTCAACGTTTTCAACAAACCCTGTTGAACTAATAGCTCGCATCTTAATCTTCCAAAGATTAAAATCGTTACTTCCATCGAACTTCTCTATCTCGTATTTCACCATCACAGAAACCTCAAAACCTTAGCTCTGATACCAGTTTGTTACGACAATTGGGGTTTAATGTGATCAATAACGAGTAATCCAAGAAAAGCAATAAGAAATAAAGAACAATTAAGAACATAGCGCAAAGATTTATGTGGATCGATTGGTGAGACTTACTCCACGGCGACCACAACGCGATGATTTCCACTATGATAATCAAACAAGTTACACAAGAGATTCGTGAGAATAAGACACAAATATCCTAGGGTTATAGTTTATATAGCCACTAAAACCCTAATCCCACTGCCTCACCAACTTTCTCTTTCTAAATACGAAATACACATGGATACGCTAACACTAATAACCCACATAAGCACTGCTCCGCATTCCACCTCTGTCTCAGAGTCCAGCTCTGCCTTGCGGCCCTGCTTCGCATACCAGCCCTGTTAATGCACCCGAAAAGGTTGCACACCCAAGCGGAGGTATCAAGTAGTAATCCGGCAAAGCCGGGATCGATCCAAGGATAGGAAGGTAGTTTGGATATCGAAGGGTCTTATCCCTCGGTCTAGATATTAAAAGCTAACTTAGACTAAAAAGGAGAGAAACAAGAATAAATGGGGGGTTATGATATCGAATAGGAAACAAAAGAAAACAAATAAAACTAACTAAACAATATATGTAAACGGGCGAGAGAGATTCAAGAGAAGTTGAGAGAGCAAGAATCGGGGTCAACAAGTAAGAGAGGTGTCGAAGTCCGAGAATCCGATGCGGTGGATTTACAACTATCTACGGTCCAATCGAATGGATTGATGTAAATCTAGTCTCGATTCCTAAGGTGGATGTTCATAAGAACTACGTATGTCCGGAGATAATACTTAGTCAAATAAACTTCCTAAACGATTAAAACCGAATCATCGAAAATGCCGTCTAACCGCCTAACTATGTGAAGTGCATGACAAGACACATGAAATTTGTATCTAGACTATGATCGATATCGATCACTTTGCCTAATCGATTAACTATGCGAATTACTTGATAAGACACATGAAAAACGATAGAAACAAGTAATCGAAATAAGAGAACATCAATTTATTATCAAACACATTAAATTATCACAAACACAATCACAAATTCATCGCATTTCATCTCATAATCGACACACTAGAGTAAGCTAAACATGGTGAATGAACAAGAAATGAAAGGAAAATGATGAGAGAATCCCCCTTTTTCGATGTGGTGCGAGGCTAAGATCGTCGGAAAATGTTGGTCTTTAAGGTGCAGCCGATCTCCCCTTAACAAAAATCAGGGTTCCCCATAGTAATCAGCATCATCTTCTCCATTTATCACCCAAATTCCATTAAAGCTAAACCCTAGCTTTCTCTCTCTAGAAATCTTCAACCAAAATCAAATCGAACACAATGAAAAGCAGGGTATGAATGAGGGGATCAAAACCCCTAAGTTTTCCGGCCAAGAAGATGGCCGGAAAAACTAAAATAATCCGGCCAAAGAAAGTGATTAAATCCGGCCAAAAGAATGCAAAATCCGGCCAAAGCTTACCTTTCCCGAGCCGGCGCATCCTGTCCCGTGCTCATCCCTTGCTGGTCCGAGCTGTCCCGTGCGTTTGAAGATCCAAAGCAGCAGCTCTTGTGAACCCGAGCTGCTGCAAACAGCAGCCTTGCTGCTTGTGCCCCTTGCTGTTCCTACCGTCCCAGCAAGTTCCCAAGCGTCCAAAGACACGCAGCTGCTTCCCGAGTGGTCCTATGCCCGTCCCGAGCTGATATTCCATGAATCCCGAGCTACTCTTCTTCAAAGCACGAGCAGCTGCTGTTCTCTTCTTGCTCCACCCGAACCGAGCCGGCCAAGCTATGGCCGACTTTGGTTTTGGTCGGCCTAGCTTGGCCGTCTCTCTCTCTTTCTATCCCTCTCTTCAAGCTTCTCTTTCTCTACTTGGAACACCAAGAACCCTAAAGTTCTAGCCTCCTTTTCCTTCGTGTGTCACTTGGTGAAGAAGATGAATAGTAGTTAGATCCCCTTGACCCCTTTTTCTCACTTGTGTATACACAACCCTAGACTTAGTCAAACTTGACCAAGTCTTAGACCATTTGACTTGGACCAAAGAGAGGGTGCTCATAAATTTCTCTTTGTCTTGTTCTTCTTCTTTTCTTTTGTGGGCTTGAGTTAGACTTATGCTTTTGCTTCAGAAACAAAGAGGGTGCCTTCATACTTGATCTCTAAAAATCTAATTTCAAGAGACGACTTTTGCTTCCATCTTCAATAATTTCTCCGTTCGAATTCCGATTCGACTTCCGTTTTCACCGTCGGACTCGTCATTGACTCCTCTTGTCATTTGATTTGCTTGAAATTTTTTTCTCTCGTTTTTTGCACATGAAATGATAGTGACAATTCGATCCCTTTATTCCGATTTACATGTTTATCTCCAAATATGATACCTAACAAGAAAAGTACATAAAATATTATTTATAATACTCGAAAGGGACTAACTCATCGAAGTTAAGTGACCTAAATGTGGCATTTTCACGCCACATCACCTATCTCATTAATCAACTTCGCTAACGGGTCCAAAATTCGGCCTTAACTTGAATATGCCTTGTAAGCTGGTTGGCGAGTCGTAAACCGGGTTTGATATTAACCCATATTCAAGACTCTTTCAACAATTCTCTACCTTGACTTGAATATGCTCCTCTTGACTTAAATCTGCCACCATCATAGCTCAACGCCTCTGAGCCGTCGTCGCTCAAGCCCTGCCAGGGCTCAACATCTGGAAATCTCAATCAAGTCTAACCAATGCTTAAACATGAAAGTTGTAACTGCCCTTGGTCAATGCTGATGTCAGAAAATGGCTTTTCGTTAGATCAACATGAAAAAGAGAGTTGATGCATGACAGCCTCCATTATGTTTGGATATTATGTTAAATAGAGTATAGATTCCTTCGATGTTCTAGTTTCCAGCTGTACTTCCTGCTCTGCTTCTTTTATTCCAGCTCCTCGCGCCTTGCTCTCGTTCCTCGTTCTTTACTCCTGCTCCTCACTCCTTGCTCTTTGTTCCAGCTCCTGTCCATCTGTTCCCAAAGGGGGAAAAACTTGCAAAGGGTTCGAAACCCGCTCCGACGCTCAAGCCAGTCAGGGTGTTCTTTGCAGTAAAAGAATGAATATTGATTGATTCTTTTGGGGGGCGAGTTATGAGAACTCTGAGTTTCTTGTGATCTTTTAGGGTTAAGAGATCGTGGCCTGAGAAGGACAATGTGGGGGGCCTTTTATAGGCAATGTTATGCCGACTGTGTTTAGTGGCGGCGGTGAGGCGGTGAGGCGGTTGTCGTTCTACCGAGGGAGAAGTTTCCTCTCCTTAATATCTACGGTTTCTCTAAGTGTCTATCTCGGATCTTTAATAAGTGGAAGTTCCTTAGTTTAAAGATTCTTCGTAGATATCATGCCGAAGTGATATACTCTAAAGGAGAAGTTTCTTCCTTTAGATACGTGGAGTCCGAACTGGCTTAACCACTTCGAGATATGTAGCCGCTTGAGATCTCTCTGGAAGTTTCGGGATTAAGTTGGTAGGTTGATTGGCGCTTCTCCCTCCCCAGTTCTGGGCGTAAGACATTGGCCGAACCTGTGTGGACCCTCCTTACACCTTTGAGGACCCTAGGGCTGATCTGTTAATGCCAAAGGCGTTTTGTAGGGCGGGTTTCCTCTGGCCGACCTCCTAGATAAGGGAATATGCAGTGGGCCATCAAGGGCTCAACTGTCATGCTCCCTTAAGCCGGGTTGACCCAATGGACTTCAGGTCCGATCTTTACTCTTCAGACGTTAGTCAACGTCTGGACATTTTCTGCATCATCAGTCAACATATTCGCTGGATTATCTTCGGTAGACACCTTATTCATCGTGATCTTCCCTTCTTCAATCACGCCCTTGATAAAGTGATATCTGACGTCAATGTGTTTAGTTCTATCGTAATACGTTTGATTTTTGGTCAAAAGAATCGCACTCTGGTTGTCGGAGTAAACCTCTGTCACTATTGCCTTGTGAGCAGGCTGGCGGGTCGTAAACCGGATTCGATATCAACCCATATTTAAGACACTTTCAAAAAGATCAATCACCTCGGCAGGATATCTACGAAGTATCCTTGAACATAAAAACTTCTATTTATCCTAGATACGAGATAAACCAAAAGGGGAACCATAATTACGAACAGTAGGAAACTTTCCATAAGGTGGATCACAACTGCCTCATCTACACTGTCTATAACAGTCGGTGTAATTCAGCCTATAAAAGGGCATCACATCGCCTTCTTCAAGGCACGTTGAGTAAGATCAATACATTCTCAAAAAGGTTCACTCAATACACAATCTTCTGACTGAAAGAGCAATCTGACTGTCTTGAGCGTCGGAGCGGTTTCCGAACCCTTTGCAGGTTTTCTCCCCAGGTTTTCAAGGAACAAGGAGCGAGAACAAGAAGAAGGAATATCTATCAATCAGATGGAATATCCATTCATAACAGACGTTGTCATGCATCAAGTCTCAATTTCTTGCTGATTAATGGAAGTCCATTTTTTGACTTCAACACATTCTAAAAAGCTTCAAGCCGAAACTTAAGCAAGGGCCTCATTGCGAATTCGCCCAAAGATCAGGAAATAAAAAGAAATATAAAGAAGAAAAAGTAATTCGGAAAAAGTTGTTCTTGGAGAAAATCCAAACCTAAAGGAGGTTATTTATAGTAGAAGAAGAAGATCAAGGGTTCTTCTCAGTGAAACGAAGACATAAAGGAAGGAATAAAGTTGTCTCTAAAACGCACCAAGTCATATTGATTGGGCATGAAGTCGCGGCTACTAACACTGACTGAGTCAGAGAAGAATTAATAAGACTTGACGAGACTCAACTACTCCTGCAACCAGAAGATGCCACGCACGTCACGTATGGCATCGAAGGTACCGTGAGAAGTTACCCAAAAGATCAACGCTGAAAGAGCGTGATCAGAAGCTCAAATATGTGACGGCCAAGCGGAACCTCACTTCCCAAAACACGGAATAAGTATTCAAAATGTGCAAAGTGAACATGACTTATAGTGTTTCATTAAGTTTGGATAGTGTTCCCCCTAAGTTTTTTATTTTGAGTTTCGAATAGAACTCCTCCTTGTCCTGGTCGTTGCTTGAGCTAGCAGGGTTGATTGCTTGCTTGAGCAAGGCTTATTTAAGTTTTTTATAGGGTTCCCTCTTGACTCCTTGTCGTTGCTTGGCGTAACAGGGTTGATTGCTTGCTTGAGCAAGGCTTATTTAAGGTTTGAATAGGGCTCCCCCTTAACCACTGGTCATTGCTTGGGCTAGCAAGGTTGGTTGCTTGAGCAAGCCTTATTTAAGTTTCGAATAGGGCTCTCCCTTGACCCCCTGGCTGTTGCTTGGCTAGCAAGGCTAATTGTTTGCTTAAGCAAGGCTTATTTAAGTTTCAAATGGGGCTCTTCCTTGAACCTTTGTTGTTGCTTGGACTAGCAGGGATGATTGTTTTCTTAACCAAGGCTTATTCAGGTTTCGAATCAGGCCCACCTTGACCCCTAGTCGTTGCTTGGGCTAGTAGGGCTGATGCTTGCTTACGCATGGCTTATTTAAGTTTTGAATAAGGCTCCCCCTTGCAACTGATTGTATTGCAAAATAATTCTTCAAATTTATAAGTGGATAAAATTCTTCAAATTCGTACGTATGGGTGTAGTCCATTCCTCCCCTTATTAATTTCGAGAATTTCCTGAAGTACCTGGGGTGTCTTCGTCCCATCTTGTGAAGTCAAGTTTTAGGTGCTCCGCATTCCAGGGGTGTCAGAGTATTTGTCTCGATGCGTTTTGCAACACGAGCGTTATTGGACCTACCACCTTAATTATTTCATATGAGCGTTCCTAGCTTGGGAAGAGTTTGGCTGTCGAGGGTTTGTTAATGAATTGAGAATTTCTCCGAACTATGTCCCCAGCCCAAATTTTCTTCCCCTCGTGTGGGATTTGTGTTGTTTTACCATCATATTTTATAAGATCAAATTTCTAATCTCGGTCTTGATGATGCATAAAAATGTCCAGACGTTGACTAACATCTGAAGAGTCAAGATCAGACCTGAAGTCTACTGGGTCAACCCCGCTTAAGGTACCAGATTCGCTGAGCCCTTGATGGTCCACCAAACATTCCCCTAACAGGGAGGTCGGCAAGAAGAAACCAGCCCTGCAAACGCCCTTGGCATGGACAGATCAGCCCTGGGGTCTTTAGAGGAGTAAGGGGGGTCCAAACAGATCCAACCAATGTCTTACGCCCAGAACTGGGAAGGCAGCAGCGCTCGACGATCTATCGGCTTAATCCGGAATCTTCCAAAAGGATCTCAGTCGGCCACACATCTCGAAGTGTTTAAGCCCGCTTGGACTCCACGTAACTGAAGGAGGAAACTTCTCCTCTAAGATCTATCACATCGGCAAGATATCTACGAAGAATCCTTGAACTTAGGAACTTCCTCTTATCAAAGATCCGAGATAGACTATAAGAGAAACCCTAGATACTCGAGAGAGGAAACTTTCTCTTTGGTCTGACGACAACCCCTCACCACCGCCACTAATTAAAGTCGACCTAACATCGCCTATAAATGCCCCCCCACATCGTCCTTCAAAACACACGATCTCCTTACCCTAAAAGATCACTTAAAAACTCAGAGTTCCCACAACTCGCCCCCTAGAAGGATCAATCAATATACATTCTTTTACTGCAAAGAGCACCCTGACTGGCTTGAGCGTCGGAGCGGTTTTCGAACCCTTTGCAGGTTTTCCCCCCTTGCGAGCAGACGAATAGGAACAGGAGCTGGGAACGAGGAGCAGGAGCAAGGAGCCGGAGCAGAGGAAGAAGCGTAGCAGGAAGCAGAACAGTAAACAGAGCAGGAAGTAGAGGCACTGAGCAGAACAACAGTCAACTTAACAGAACAATCACACATAACAGAGGCTGTCATGCATCAACTCCCTATTTCATGTTGATCTAACGGAAAGCCATTTTTTGACATTAGCATTTGGCGCTAGAAGGAGGGGGTCTCTAGCAAAATCATCACTTCGGTAACCCGGACCCTACTCAAAACTTTGTAGACTAACTATTTCTCTAAGCCCCTTTAGGCAAATATGTGTTCGGAGGAGCACACCCCACACGGGTCGCCACACAGACTCCGCAGCACAGACGAGCTCATGACTAAGCTAGCCCAGGTCAAAGCTGACTACCTCCGGAGAGATGAGGAGGCGAGACAATTGAAGGAGAAGCTTTGTCAGGCAGAAACGACTAGAAACACTACGGCACCAGAGAAGAGAGAAGGGTAATCGGGAAATATGCACGAAGACTCTTCTCACCAGGAAACGCATTCTCTTCCGGAGATCTGACATTACAGTCGGGAGATCAGATGCGTCTGGAGAAGATCTTGGAAGGGTACGGAGCATTAGATCCCAACCGACCATACATCCCTCAAAAGAAGGGAATTGGCGAAGAATGCATAGACGAACCAACCGTTTGCAAGATACTCATACATCAGATAGGAGAGCTGGCGCGAGAAAGGAAGAAATAAAAGCTGCGAGGACAAGCAGTTATCCATCAACCTCCCCTCTGTCAAGAAATTTTGGAATCTGAGAAGTCAAAAAACTTCAAATGTCCAGCACTGGATCACTACCACGGGCTGGAGGATCCAGTAGTGTTTGTAAACAATTACACCTCAGTAATAGAGAGGGTGCAACAACTCATCAAGAAAGAAGAAAACTACCTGCGAATGAAGGAGGTGTCAAACATCCCATATGAAAGCGAGCCGATCCGGAAGCGAGAAGAAGTCAGGCCTCACAAGGAGCGAGAGCGAAATAGAAGACCCATATTTGATTTCGCCACCTACAAAGTCGAGTACAGTCGAGAGAAAGACAGCCCTCGTGGTGGGGCTTTTGCTTTGTAGACCGTGCAATGAGCAGACAGAAGTACAAAATAAGGAAGGTCAGGAATTACACTCTTTTCTATAGTCGGGGGCTCGGTTTCTTAAACTTTTCTTTTGATGGTTGCTAAAGCGAGCTTTAAGATCCGTTATGGAAGGTCAAAGTCTTCTTGCTTGAGAAGAATGCCCAGAGGGAGTGTCCTATCCTTAGGCAGGAATTCTAATCATTGATCGAACTGAAACTGCTAATACTCAATTTATCGATTACAGTTTGCATGACACACCATGTGTAGCTGAAGGTATACTCCATTGGTCAAAGGCAGGGAGGAGATTCTACAGATACTCGTGGCAAAGGGAAAAGCAGAACTTCCCAGACCTAATGATGACAAGGACAAGTTCGGGCTCAAACACATGACCGCATGGTGTGCCTTCCACCGAGGTTACGGTCGCAAAACAGACAACTGTCGACACCTCAAGAATCTCATTGAAGAAATGGTGAGGAAAGGCGAGCTGGATAAATACATCCGGAAGGAGCAGCGACCCTCCGAATATAAGAACAAGGGGCCAACAAGCAGAGCTGGAATTGGTTTCGGGCTAAATCCTGACGAGCGAAGCCCGACCGTCAAAAAGGCCAATAAAGGTTCAGATGAGCCCTCCGTAGTCATGGGAAATATTAATACTATCTCAAGAGGACCAACTTTCGGCGGAATCACGAAGGGAGAACTGCGGAGTTACGTAAACGAGGCAAAGAATCAGCCAGTCCTGTTCATAAAACCTAGCGTGAAGACACCGCCCATCGTCTTCACTGACGATGACTTAGTAGGGGTAATAACCCCACATTCAGACCCGTTACTGATAACGGCGGTAGTAGCCAATTGGAGGGTAGGACGCATCCTGGTCGACACAGGAAGTTCGACCGAAGTCATGAGCCGAACGTTCTTTCAAAAACTCGGGGTAAGTCCACATTATCTTAAATCACATAAATCTTGCTTGACAGGGTTCAGCGACAATCAGGTCGAAACCGATGGGACATCATTACTACCCGTGCTAATAGGAGAAGGAGAAACAAAGAAAGCGATAATGCTAAACTTCGCTATAGTCGACAAGATGTCTGCGTATAACATTATACTAGGCAGGAACTTCCTGAGAGAGTCAGGGGCGATAATCTCCATGAACCACCTCACGATGAAATTCCTGATCCCGAGAACAAATCTCGTAGGAACGGTCAGAGGGAACCAAGAAGTGGCCAGGGAATGCTACTTAATCTCTGCTCAGGGCTGCGAAGAGGAAACCACCAACCCGGCCACCGTCGGAGGAGATAAGGTCTTCCATGGGGACCCCACAGCAGACATGCAGGACTGAAAACTGATGACCACGTAGGTTACTGATGTGGCGTTAAAATGCCACATTTGGATCACTTAACTTTGATGAGTTAGTTCTTTTCATGTTTTATTTCTAATTATTTATAAGTTTTTCTTTGTAGGTACCTTATTTGGAGTTGACGCTTCATTTGGAGCAAAACGGAACATTTATCACATTTTTATCTCATGTGGAAGGGATCGGAAGGAAAGAGCATCAGGGGTATTTTGGTCAACTTGAGAAAATCAGAGGTTAGACGGCAAGTGGAGTCAAGGGTGAGTCTGACGGTGAAGATGAAAGTCGAATCGGAGTTCGAATGGAGAAATAATGGAAGAAAGAAGTCGAAGGGTATTTTTGTCTATTCTGGAAATTATAGGATGTAGAGACAAATTTGAAGGCACCCATTTTGGCTTCTAAATGAGAAATAGGCCCAAACCCAAGCCCAAGTCTAAAGAAGAAGGTAAAGAAGACTTTGTAAGCACCCCAAGACCAAGTCAATGGCCCAAAAATAAGTACGGGTTTTTAGTCTTTGTGGGTGTGAATAAAAGGGTGGAGAAATCAGACTTCATCTTCTCTATATTCAGAAATTAGGGTTTGAGAGAGTTTAGAGAGAGAGGGAAGGAGAGAGCCGGCCAAGCCTCGGCCGGCCATCATCAAAAGCCGGCCAAGGCTTTTGCCGGCGAGGGACAGAGAAGAGGCTGATCGGGTTGAAGAACAGCAAGGGAAGAAGAAGGCAACTCGAATCACCATTAGAGCTCGGGTTTTGCCTCAAGCCACCATTAAAGCTGCTCGGATCAGCAGCTCGCGGGAAGCATAGATAAAAGCAGTGCGGGTTTTCACTCTACTCGAGACGCCGGCACGGGACAAATCTTTAACTTGGACCGGACTGTTCTTGGCCGGAAATCCTTACTCTCGGCCAGACTTGTTTGTGGTGTTCCGACCATCATTTTGGCCGGAAACCATAGGGCTTTCACTTGGAACTCTTTTGTCTTGCTTCTCTTAATCTTTGATTGTGTTTTGGAGGAAGAAGAAGGTACTGTTACTAAAGGGAACCCTGGTTTGACTAGGGGGACACCTAATCTGCATTATTAAGGGGAAATCTGGATATTGCTAGGGGGAGATCAGCAGCACTTAATGAACCATTTATTCCGACGATCCTAGCCTTGCGCCTCATCGGAATAGGGAGATTTTCACCTTAACTTGTCTTTCTTTATTATCTTCTCGTTTATTATGTGTTCCACCATGTCTAGCTAGCTTTTGTATTCGGATACTCGTGAAACATGTTTTGATGTGACAAATGAGTTTTAATGATGAAATCTTCCAGGTTTTTAGACCGTTCATGGACTAGAATCTGAGTTATACAAAGAGTTCGTTGACCAATCCAAGTAAATGGGTGAAGTTAACTAACTTTTCATGCTTATTGATTATTAGTAATAGTCACTATCGATTTTGTGGATCGAAGTATCCTCACTTTATTCTTGCTCGACCATTTTTCCCGAATCTCTCTCACCTCTCACTTTTAGATTAGATCGTTTTATTTGTTTATTTATTATAAACCAATCAAAACCCCAATTATCATCTTTTCATTTTAGTCTGAGTTAGTGGTTGACACCTAGACCGGTGGGCTAGACTTTCTCGATATTCTTATTACCTTCCTATCTTCGTGGATCGATCCCGGTCTTACCGGGTTATTACTTGACGCCCGTATACTTGCGGGTGGCGACCTTTTAGGGTAACCTTTTAGGCCCACCAAGTTTTTGGCGCCGCTGCCGGGGATAGGTTTAGTAGTTTGGATATTGTTTGTTTTGTTCATTAGTTTAGTGTTATTTGTTAACTTAGATGTTTTTGTTTATTTTCGTAGTTTCTGACTTTTTCTTGTTTTCAGGAACTACTTTAAGAAAAAAAGCCGAAAGAAGAAGAATATAGGAGCGAAGGAAAAGAAAGAAATCGGAAGGAAGAACGAAACGAGAGGAGCATTCGCTAGTATCGTATTCTATCTCTTTCTTTCTTACTTGTGTGTGATTGGTTGGATAAGTTTTGATTTGCATTGATAGCTTGTTTGTTAGTTCCTTGAGCATTGTGAGATCATGGCACGTTATTCTAACGGTTGGCCATTCCATGTTGATGATGATGATGATGATGACCTTGATCTGAGGAGTTCCATCACTACCCGACCTGGTATGACCTTCGGGGAATACCAACAGATGAGTAGAAACGAGCCTGACCGACCTGGTATGACATTTGGAGATTATCAACGAATGTCTAGAAACGGTCCGATTAGTGAGTGGAGTAGACCAGAACCTGATCGATCTCGTATGACATTAGGAGAATACCGACAAATGTATAGAGATGGTCAATTTAGTGATGGATATGGTCTGACACCAAATATGTATGAGAGACCTTATAGTCCACACTATTTTGAGACCAATGATTTTAGAGACAGGTATGATCCTCATATGTATGATGAGAGTTATGATCAAGAGTCGTCATTGAATTACACTAGTGAGCCTTATTATGAGGAGACTCTTGAAGAGTCCACGAGTCGTCTTAGAGAGATGATGTCACAATTTGCGACTCAAACGACGCAGGAGATTGAGTCATTGACTCAACAGGTAAAGATGCTTAAGTCACAGTTATTCGTTGACGAGGAAGGGGTTTCACCACCCCCAAACTCAAGAGGGTACTAGGTATGATGACGAGGGTAATACGTCTAACCCTAGTACTAAGTTAAATGTCGATGAATTTACTGATAGTACCTTAGAGCCTAAACGGTCTGATGACCTTGTCGTCTTGTTTCCTCCACCAGTGTCGTCTCACCATGATAGGACTACATTAGACGTTGATGTTCAGGGTGATGGCTCTACGAGCAAGTTTGAGGATGACATGATTATGAACTATCCGATTTTTGACACTTGTAAGGAGTTAGTTTTAGATGCAATTCTAGGAAGGCCTGCTATTATAACTGACTGCGAGGCTCCAGATGTCTTTGAGGATATTGATGACGTAGTAGTTAGAGACATGTTGGATAGTGCGTCACACTATTTACCTAAGGAAACCATGGACCTTGACTTGGTCTCCGAGCATATTGCCTTACCCTTAGAGTCTAGTTTGACCTTCCACATGATCTCAAACTCGGTTGTTGATCCCTTTTGGGACATTTCAGAAGTCTTTCCAAAGACGTCTATGGACATAGTGGATATTCTATCCACTAAGATTCCAGATGATTATTTGCCTTCGACTGATATTTTGACCCTTCACGTGTATGTCGATCCTTTTGATGATTTCTTTGTTGTCGTTCCTTCTATTTATGCTTACTTAGTGGACTGTGCACCCACTAAGTTTGGGGATGGCTTGTTTACTTTTATCGTCTCATGTGCACTTTACATGTCTGATCTTTTTGTGAGACGATTAGCACCGGCATATAGCTTCCTTTGGGTTGACCCCCAGAATTTCCGTCTCTTATTGTATGATCTTTGACTGATTGAGATGGGTCTTGATGTTTGTGGGTATCATCTCTGGAAACCCTCCACGAGACAGAACTCGTGCTCTTGCGAAAGTAAGAGAATCAACGGCTAATTGCATAGCTCAATGCAATCGTGTTTACCCGCGTTAGTGGTCATTTTTATGGTCATGATCTTATGTGCTTTATTCTCATATTTCTTGTTGATCATAGGAGCATTTCTTACTTATTTTGCTTCTGAGGCATGGTTTGTTCCAAGTTTGGGGATGGCGACGAGCTCGACATCAACTTGGAACCTGTTCATACACGAGTCTCGGTAGTAGTATCTATTATCTCCTCCGGCTATGGTAATATCTTTCCATTCTTCTCTTTAAGTTAATATGTCTTATCTTTTGGTGAGTATATGGTTGAAACATTGAGGACAATGTTAATTTTAAGTTTGGGGATGGGGTATGACTTTTAGCCATGACCATGGGGTTTCAAAAGACAAGAGGGTTCGATAAATTCGACCAAATTTGAAATTTTTTGGGTAGATTTGATGTGACTTTAGTGGTATGCTTAAGTATGTTGATGCATGTGTTTCAGTTTTGGTGAATGTTATGCATGTTCTTAGTCTTTTTCATGAATGTCGAGTCCTTTAGCGTTTGTTGTCTGATCATGTGAGTAGCATCCTAAGGAAGAAGAAACATTTCTGAGGGACCTATACTAGTCATTAGTGGAGACTTAAACCCATGTGAGATATCCGATCCTTTATATTGTTTTCGAGTGTACTCTTCTGCGCTAACTCTGAGTAGAATGAAGAGCTACTCAACCTCGTAACTTTTAAAAGAGCTTAGACGATCTCATGAGCTCAACTTTCTTGGCCACTAGGAGTGACATCAGGATAGCGACCTTACTCTTGTAGTCCATGAAACCCGATAATAGTGTCAACTTTAGGTAGACGGATACTCCACCATCTATTCATCATTTTACTCTCGAGAATGAAGACATGATAGTTGTAGAAAGAAGAATGTGAAACAAAGTGAGAATGAAGAAAAAGTTGTTTGTTGAGAATACTAGTGTTAGTGTTCTTGTTTTGTTATGAAAAAAAAAAAGAAAAAAAAAATTGAGTTTATGGGTTATTTGTGTTTTTTATGTGTAATTGTTGTGAGAATAAAGTATTCAAAGCAAAAAGCTAAGTTTAGAAGTTGTTTGAACGTTCTTTTTATTGAAGGAGTCGACATTCTCGGGATCTCATCACTTCCATCTCATTACTTGTATCCGTTGACCTTTAGGAAGCATTGTTAGAGGGTATAGTGGGTGAGAAGGGTGAGTTTACTTCCCCATTCCATTTTAGTGGTTATTTTCATTCTTTAGAGATCATTTCGTTTTAAAACTTGTTATCCTCATTTATTTTGTATGTGTTGAGTTTCACTTCAGTCCATGCTCACACATTAGAGTGAACCATTATTATATATTCTTGAGTGATTTCATGTTTTTGAGTGTATGACCGTGAGGCTAAAGTCGAGGCGAAATGTACTAAGATAGGAATCGAGGTTTTGCAACTTTGGACTTAGATGATGCTCATTAGGGTTGAACACTTACATTTTAGGATGAAACTACTGGTGAGGAGACTTTTAGCATTTATATGCGTTTATCGATCTTGATTCGCTTGTTTAGCATGCTTGAGTGTGTCATTAATTGTCATTATATTATTTACATCGATGTTGAACTCTTTCTAAACTTAGTAGTCTTATCATGAGATTCAGTAATAGGTCAATCAGGACTTATAGTGAACCAATCTTGGTGTCGAGTTATCTAAGCTCAACAGTAGGCACTGTAGTATTTCTATATAAACAATTCAAATCATAGCGATGAGCAGTTTGAAACCTAGTGATTAGTTATCAATAACTTGTGATACTTAGGGCCTCATAGTAAAGAGTTGAAGATTCAGAAACCTAAATTTTAATGGAAGAGGTAAACCCTAGTCCTGCCTGCATGATTTAGTAAATTAGCAAGATAATGGTAATGCGAGTGCGAGAATTTGAAGACTTCCCTTTCGACCTCATCGAGAGGCCTTCACGATTTGCAAAGAAATTTGGTGGAGTAGATTTCCCTTCGGTCGATAGTCAGTTCCCCATAACATTGAATGAAGCTTCCCCTAAGTCGAAGTTGATATCCCAATAGCAGTGAGGAAGGCTGCTCCTCATCAGAAACTGGTTTCCGAACTTTTTTTCAATTTATTTGCTGCGAGCCATGGTTACAAAGAATAAATAAATATAAGTCAGTAATCAACAAATTGGAATCTGATAGCAAGCAGGTCGGAACTTAATAATAAACAACTTGGACCTTACTAGCAAGTTTTAATTTAATATTGAACAATTTAGATTTTTTTTAAAAGTAAGCAAGCTAGAACTTGTGGCGAATGAATCAGAACCAGTGAGATAAGCAAACTCAGGTCTTGTATAGTCTCAGAACTAGCTCTTAGTGTCATGGTTCGAAAATATAAATTGACTTTTTAGTAAATTTGTTTGGTGTCTGAGAGACTATGCAAGTGAATGGATTACGGTATATATCTATATGTATGTTTTGTTTTCCATGTGTTTAGAGAAACATCAAGCAAGATAATCCTAAGGCCTTTCGGCCAAGTTTCTCACGGAGGCACAAATAGTAACCGGATTATACGATTTGTTTGTTAAGAGGTTGGTCGAGATCGACCCATGTTTAGTTCATCATCGCGAATTATAGGAAATACTCCATAATAAGAAACATAAAAGAGCATGAGTAAGACAACTTCCCTTTTGACCCAATGGAGATGCCCGAAACAATGAATATGGTTCAACTGCTCTCTATTTAACAGATGATTAGGTTCCTTACATCAATGTTGAATTCGGTGTCCCCTTATAAAGAATCAGTTTCCGTTCAGCAAGACACCTTCTTCTTCTTTGTGTTTCAGGAGACGTTCCCTGGCTTAACCGTTAAATTGATTTCCATTCCAAAATTCTCATGGTGGGTTTAACATCATCACCTACTTCTTTTGACCAGAGCTTTGCTAAAATCAAAATTCCTTCATATGAGTCAGTCAACCAAAAACGAATTTTCTCTCTCTTAAACCCACCATTACCACTGTTTCTTGGTAATCTCAAATTGGGAGCATCATCATCTTCATTAACCCTGCTCAAAGAAAACTATTGCCACATTCCTTTTGTGTTAGCCTATCTGATCATATTTAAAACTAGGTTTTCCTCATGATCCTGTTGGCTAAGTTATTCCAAATTGGTAACAGGGTTTGAACCTAAAAGGGTCCCCTCCTTGCCTGAGCGGTTTCTCTCACTTGAACCGGAAAAACCATAAAATCAATCCTCTTGATTTTAGAAACTTCCCATAATTAACCAAGGTGGCCAATACGCGGACAACCGTTTTTTTTATATGGACGACTATCTTATGTGGACAACGCAAAAAAATTAAATTTTTATATGGACATCAGTTTTTAAGGGGACAACTCTCTATTATTTTCACTCAAGTCCTCTTACAATCAGATGTATTATTTGATGACCTCCTTCTTTCTCCATAAACCCTAGGTTAGTTTAGTCTTCATCTCTTCTATTACTTGTTCTTCATCATCACCCAAATTTGTAGAGAGAGAAATTTCTTGGAGAAGCATTGGTGGTTATGGCATCAAACAAAGGCAAGGGAGTTGTTGTAGAATCTTCCCAAAGACAAAGGTTAGAACCCTAAAACTTTAAAACCAACCATGAAGAAGAAGATGGTACCGATGGCAGAGAAAATCAGAGAAGATGTGGAAGACGAAGATGGATATGTTGGTTCCGACTCTGAAAACGATGGTGCAGAGGAAGATGAATCTGGTAATTCGGGTTGTGCAAAAATATGGCATAACAGAACATCACTTGCGACGAAAATCTGGCATAATCAGAAAACTTGCCAGATTTTCGTCGCAACTTAGCTTCTGTTATGCAATATTTTCGTCGGTTTTCTGCGAAAATATGGCATAACAGAAGCTAAGTTGCTACGAAAATCTGGAAAATTGTCCAATTTTGCCAGATTTTCGTCGCAAGTTATGTTATGTTTTACCTCATCAATGTCATTAATGGCTATTATAGAAACGTCCAGAAAAACTTCTTCAGGTGCAGACTGAGGGATTTTGTCTTCTTCATCCATCTAGGGTTTGATAAAAAAATGTGGAAACTACAGTTTACTTTTAGTAGAAGTGAAGAAAGAAGAATAAGACTAACAAGAGATTTTGTCTTCTTCATCCATCTAGGGTTTGATAAAAAAAATGTTAGAAACTACAGTTTACTTATAGTAGAAGTGAAGAAAGAAGAATAAGACTAAGAAGAAGGAAGAAGATGAAGAAGAAGACAGTTTTTAGGTTTTCAATCTTTAACTATTATTTTTGTTAGTAGTCAACATGTTACTAATTATTAGTACTTAAGACTTTATGGAGTTGTCCCCTTATTAAATCAAAGTCAACTAAGTCTAGCATAGTTGACTCGCATCGGACCCGAAAATAGTTGTCCATATAAGAAAAACGGTTGTCCGCGTATTGGCCACCTTAACCAAGAAGAGATAAATAATTAAACCAAACTTTTCGAATCCAGACTTCCAGAAGCCTCGTCCAAGGAAGAGGACGACTGAAATCCTAAACCCTAGCTAATAGCCCAAAGTGGATACCCTAATTCTCATCTTCGGGTAGCGGATCATCTCTTAACCTAAAGCTAGTCTGATCTTGATTTATCACCACCGTAAGACCCTGATTTATTTTTCTTTGAATTGAGAGAACTTTCTCTTCCCTCTGTGGCGGCAGTAGCCAATCTTTCATGAAAAAAAAGGGAAAACCCTTATTCGTCAGGACCTTCTCCTTCTTACAAAACATCTTTAACCAAGCTCTTTTAAGAGAAAATAAAGAGAGTCCCTCAAACTATTGTCCAACATTGCGAATAGAGAACTCACTACTCTGTAATAACTGTGAGGCGATTTAAGTCTGAGGCACCACAAGACGGAACAACAAACGAAGGAAGAGAGGGAGAGAAGTAACCATTTTTTGAGAGAGAGAGAAATTTAGATCTTGTTATTTTCGGAGGAAGATTTCTTCCTCCGGATCTTCCTCTTTTTTAGTTTGTTTCTTCCTCTTTTATATGTCCATATTACTCAAGAAATGAAGATTTGGAGGGTACCCTTTTGTTTTGGTTTGATCTTTCTCTTCTCTCTGTGTCAAAAATCCACTTATGCTGAGACAAAGTCTTATGTTGTGTATATGGGTGGATTATCACATGGACCGGATGTTACTTCGGTTGATCTTGAAAGAGTGACAGAGTCTCAATATCAATTCTTAGGTTCATTCTTAGGAAACGATGAGAAGGCCAGAGAAGCAATGTTTTACTCGTATCCGTGATCGATTAATGGGCTTGCTGCAAACCTTGATGAGGAAGAAGCAAAACAAATTTCAAGGATCCAAAGGAAGGGGGTGGTACGGTGGTGGTGGTGGTGGTGATGGTGGTGGTGGTGTGGCGACAGCGGCGGTTTTCCGGCGACGCGGCGGTTATCCGGTAACGGCGACGGTTCTCCGGCAACAAGGCGATGGTTTTTAGTTTTTTTCAGTTATTTTTGTCGGATCTTTAGGATCCTTTTGTCAGATCTTTAGGGTCTCTTTTCTCGGATCTTTAGGATCCCAATAATGTCTGTGTCTAGTCCAATTTCTCCCCCTTTAGGAGGGTTTTGCATTTACAGGTATGTAAGTAGCTTGACGCACCTCCGACAGAGAGAAATAACTTTTATAATCCTTGTATCATTGTGATGTTATCACTATTAATGGATATGTATCCCTTGGATTCAAAAAAAAAAAAAAAGAAAATAAAGAGGAAACCATGATCATTGGTAGGTTTGACGCGGTTGAATTTGGTAGCGAAATTGATGAACGTGATTAAGAAAGTTGAATCATTAAAGATTTTGCTGGAGTGCCCTCCTTCTAGCGCCAAATGCTGATGTCAAAAAATGACCTTCCGTTAAATCAGCATGAAAAGGGAGTTGATGCATGACAACCTCCGTTATGATCGAATATTCCGTCTAGATGATCGATATTCCTTCGATTCTCGCTCCTTCCATTAGAGACCTGAGGGAAAACCTGCAGAAAGAAAGAAAACCGCTCCGACGCTCAAGCCAGTCAGATTGCTCTTTGCAGTAAAATAATGAGTATTGAATGATCCTTCCGGGTGTGGAGTCTATTAGACTCGTCTGGCTTACCTTGAAGAAGATGATATGAGGCTCTTTTATAGGCCGAATTAGGGTTTCCCTTCGTAGTTATCCTGTATCTAGGATAACTAGAAATATCTTAAATTCAAGGATATTTCAAAGATATCCTGCCGAATTGATAGATCTTCAAGGAGATATTTCCTCCCTTAAGACTCTTGAAGCCCAAGCTTGCTTAAACACTTTCAGATCTATAACCGGCTGAGATCTCCTTAGATATTTCAGGATTAAGTCGGTAGGTCAGTGCGTTTCTACCTCCCAGTGCTAGGTGTAAGGCATTAACCGAACCTATGCGAACCCCCTCATTCCGTTAGAAACCCCATGGCTGATCCGTTCATGCCGAGGGCGTTACAGGGTTGGTTTTCTCTAGCCGACCTCCTAGTTAGGGGAGTGTAGCGGATCGTCAAGGATTCAGCGGTCCTGCTGCCTTAAGCCGGGTTGACCGTTGGACTTCAGGTCTGATCTTGATTCTTCTGACGTTAGTCAACGTTTGAACATCTTTATGCATCATCAGTCGCGGCTTCGATCCATTTGGTAAAATAACCCACGATTACAAATAACATGGTTTTTTCACCGGTTCCTTTGGGAAATGGACCTACCAAATCGATTCCTCCTTGTGGGAAAGGGCAAGGGCTGACAATAGGCGCGACAATTGGTTAGATTTTTCTTGTAGTTGTTTGCGTACTTTTGATGGGGCTCACAATACCTTGTGTGTTTGATGCAGTTTTTTAGCATCTTTGGCTAGTAGTACTTGGCATATGTTAGCTGTCGTTGTAACATTCTGGGTTTAGCTTCATGTTGTAGGTTCGAAGCCTGGCCAAGGCTAGCTTGAGATTTGGTATTAGGTATGTCCTGACTTTGCGTTTTACGATCATGTCGTCAATATAACACTCTATTATATTACCAAGTTGTTCCTCGAAGATGTTGTTGACCAACCTTTGGTACGTTGCCCCGGTTTTTTTAGGCCGAAGGGTATCTATTGATAACAATATAAGCCTCAGTCGGCCAGGAAGGCGGTCTGCTTTTGATCTGACCAGTTCATAGCTATTCGGGGGTATCCTGTGAATGCATCCATGAAGCTGAGAAACTCATGTCTCGATGTAGAGTCCACTAGTTGGTCGATGGATGACCAAACAAAAGTTGTCTTTAGGGCAGGCTTTATTCAGACTCGTATACTCTACACACATTCTCAATGTGTTATTCTTTTTTGGTACGAGCACTGTGTTGGCAAGCTAATCAGGGTGCTGGACTTCTCGCATTACCTCGGAAGCCAGCAATTTATCAACTTGCTAATCAATCTCGGCCTCTGGTGCGAAGTTTCTTTTTTTTGTTGAACTGATGATGTGGCGTGATAATTGATGATGCATAAAATGTCTAGACGTTGTGTACGTTTGAAGAGTCAAGATCGGACCTGAAGTCCATCGGGTCAACCCGACTTAAGGTAGCAGGTCAGTTGAACCCTTGATGTTCCGTTACGTACTCCCCTAACTGGAGGTCGGCTAGAGGAAACCAGCCCTGTAACGCCCTTGGTATGAACGGATCAGCCCAGGGTTTCTAAAGGAATGAGGGGGGTCCACGTAGGTTCGGTCGATGCCTTACCCCCAGAACTGGGAAGGCAAAGCGCACCAGCAATCTACCGTCTTAATCCCAGAATCTCCATAGAGATCTCAGTCGGCTACAGATCTCTAACTGTTTAAGCAAGTATGGACTTCACGCGTCCAAGGGAGGAAACTTCTTTCCAAAGATCTATCACATCAGCAGGATATCTATGAAATATCCTTGAACTTAGAAACTTTCATCTTTCCTGAATGCGAGATAAACACAAAGGGAAAACTTCCGTCCACGGCAATCATCGTCGCCTCTTAAGCCTATAAAAGGCCCCAAAATCATCCTTCAAAGGGAACGATCTCTCGACCCTAAAATATCACAAGAAACTCTGAGTTCTCACAACTCGCCCCTCAAAAGGATCGATCAATATTCATTCTTTAACTGTAAAGAACACCCTGACTGTCTTGAGCGTCAGAGCGGTTTTCGAACTTTTTGCAGGTTTTCCCCCTTTGGGAACAGACGAACAGGAGTAGTAAGCAGGAGCAAGGAGCTAGGAGAAAGGAGCTAGGAGCAGGAGAAAGGAGCTAGAAGCTGGAGCAAGGAGCGAGGAGCAGGAGCAAAGGAGTAGAGAACCAAAACCGGAGGCAGAAGCACTCGGCTGAATCTGGCTTGATTTAACAGAACATTCAACATAACGGTGGTTGTCATGCATCAAATCCCTGTTTCATGCTGATATAACGGAAGACCATTTTTTGACATCAGCATTTGGCGCTAGAAGGACGGCATCTCTCCAGCAAAATCATCAGTTCGGTAACTCGAACCTTTTTCATTACTTTTTTTAGCATCTTCTAAAATTAGAAGCCCCTTAGCAATAAAAAAGAAACATAAAAGTCAATCTTATTTGACTAGTTTTAAGAAAAGTCTTTATTCCCCGAAAATTTTCTTTATTCCCCAAAGCCGCGGCCTTTATGTATGATCAACTAGGCATCTTGACTAATATTGGCCTTCAGAAAAATCCAGGGTCTCACATAATGTTCTAAATCATTTGTTGAAAACTAGTTGAACAAACTTTGCAACTTCTATCGGCCTCGCTTATGTTGACCATCCTATCCTTCTCGCAAGTCCTAGGGCGTATCTGGTCGTATTTGAGTCAGGGCATGACTTAAGGCGCATAGGACGATGGTGTCAACTCCCGAGTTCTGGGCTTGAGTTCCAAACCTCCTTCTGATTCAAGCTCCCTGTTGAGTAAACGTTGGTTGACTCACGGGCTTTCAGTCCTTCTTTGACTCATTGACCTTAGTAACTAATGACCATATTTTGGATCATAAAATACGAATTATTGTTCCTTTCTTAATAAGTCGAAGATTGATTAAATTGATGGAAATCAATCTTCGATTTTCGAAAAAAAATACAATTAAGAACCATGATAATAAACAAAATTCCTAACCCGCTTCACTTAAAATATCATGTGATTTGAATCCAAAGTTGTTATTAGTTTCTTTGGCTAACCGAATTACGATGAATTTAATACATCAAAGCATAATAAAAGAAATAATAAAACAAATGTGATATTAAGATTTGAATATTCATGTTAGGATTTCATCCTTTCCCTCAATAGAAGAGCTGGAAAGCCTTCGGAGTTAAATGCATGGTTCAATTACTGATTAACATGTAACAAAAAAGAGAAGAGCGAAACGACAAAATTGGTTGCTTGTGTAAACTCTCTTTTGCCTTTCTCCGTATCTTATCTTCGATGTAGATCTTGAATCTCTCAAACTTGCACTGGAAAGAAGCTAATTAATCTATATATTGCTCCTTTAAAGTTGTTCTCCAAATTAGAATATGGACTCTCCTCTAAGATCTAGAGATCGTTCTCCTTTTATAATGTCCGATTTAAAAGCAACTAAAAGTTGGAAACTATTAGGTTTCGGAAGGCCACGACTTTGGGGCATAAAAAATGATCTTCGGGAAACCAGTTCTCTAGGGAATCCATGTTTTTTTGTATATTTTCGGGGGCATATTGTTTTAGCCCAAAAATTAACTTCATCAATCATTGCCTCTAATCTTTATCTTCTCTATCATTTTCAACACCACAACTTCCCAACACTACCATTCCGACCACCATTTCTACCTCTTATTTCTCCTCTCACCTCTCTCTTCTCTCCCCTCTCACTCACTGTTACCCTCTATCTCTCTCTCTCTCTGTGTCTCTCTCGTTGTTTTTCTCTCTATTGTTATTTCTCTCTCTCTTCTAATCTCTTTTTTCCTTCTTCATCTCCCTCTCTTTCACTGTTTTCCTCTATGTCGCTTTCTTTCTCTCACTCGACATCTCTCTATCTCACAATTTCTCCCTCTGTCACATAGCTCCGGCAAAAAAAAGCGTCCCCTTCGTTGTAACCCCCTTCATTTGAGACGAAAGGGTCTCTCAAGGTTTGATTCTAGCAAAGGGAATACTTCCCTTCACCATAACTATGTTTGTGTGTGAGAGTGAGCAATGTAGAGATCGAGAGAGAAACATTAAGAGATGGAGAAAAAAATAATGAAAGATAGAGAGAGAGATTGAGGGAACGGGAGAGAAATTGTGAAAGTGAGAGATAGAGAGAGTAAGAGAACGAGAGAGAAATTGTGAAAGTGAGAGATAGAGAGAGTAAGAGAACGAGAGAGAGTGAGAGATAGAGAGAGTAAGAGAACGAGAGAGAGTGAGAGATAGTAAGTAAGAGAGAGGGAGAGAGAGATAGTAAGTAAGAGAGGGGGAGAGAGAGAGGAAAGGGAGGGAGGGAGAGACAGAGCAACATTAGAGAAAGAAGGAGATAGAAGATGAAGACTGGGGGCAATGTTTAATCTAGTCAATATTTAGAAAACCACCCGAGGATGTGCACAGGAAACTACCAACCGATGCACAGGAAAAACACGGCGATGCAATTATCTGATGCCGTGGAGATATTCTATTTTCCCTATAATCGTCGCCTTTGGAAACCACCAGCCGATGCGCACAAGAAAAAAAAGGTTCTTCCACAAATACAAACCCGTTTTGCTGAAGGCAGCCTAAAACTTTGCTCTAGGCGCCCCCTCGGTGTGCGAAGAGTAATTTTATTGGTACCTATAGAGTAACAGAAGTTCCTTTCACATGGGCAGCAATGGCAAATTATTTTTTATTTAGCATTTCAATCCACAAGTCTTCGTTAATCATGTTTAGCCCCTAAAAGTGTCTTCTTCCAAAACGCACCAACACAAGCTTTAATTGCAACGAGTCAATTTTTATGGATACAAACGTACACATCATTTTACCATGATCCGTTGGCCTCCTCAAGTTTTAGGTTTTTCCTATAAAACACATTAGCTCATCAGTTTTATCAAATTTATTAACCGAAATAATTTTGACAACAAATAATTGAGTTCTCGCGAACACATCAGAAACACCCGATTTGTGAAAATGTCATCAACAACGAGGAGATTCCACAAACGGGGAAGACCATACAAGATCGCAAATGTAGTGTTTTCTAAAATAGTTTGTCTAGAAGATACGAGAGGGTATATCTTACCTCACGCGTAGAATGCAAAGCATTTAAGAAAAGCTTCACCAAGAAACCAGTAAGACTCTTTTATCAACATCTACCTCTCAAAAACATCACTGTAAAGTGAGCTATTTACCGAAAAAAGAATCTCTTAACTTAACATATGATTATATGATTAGTAATTTCTATGAATTATACATTTTTTAATTAATCCCTACTCAATCAGGAGTCAAACAAACTTTATTTGACTTGTTAGAAGTGACTCGGATATGGATTGGTATCAAACCCGGTTTACGACCTGCCAACCCGTTTACAAGGCAATGGTAAAGCAGGGTTGTGAGGCAGAGCTGGACTCCGAGGCTGTGAGGCAGAGTTGGACAACCCGTGTTGTTCGTGTATAATGTCGATTGTAGAGAGAGTCGGCTGTAGAGAGTCGGTGAGGCGGTCGGATTAGGGTTTAGTGGCTATATAAACCAAACCCTAAGGAGATATCCGTAAGCACAATCTCACAAATCTCTTGTGTAAACTTGTTTGCTTATCATAGTGGAAATCGTCGCGCCGCCGTGGAGTATGTCTCACCAATCGAATCACGTAAATCTCTGTGTTCTGTTCTTGATTGTTCTTTACTATTCCTATTGCTTGTCTTGGATTGCTCGTATTGTTCACATTAACCCTGATCGGGCACAACAAACTGGTATCAGAGCATTGGTTTTGAGGTTTCTGTGATGGCGAAATACGAGATAGAGAAGTTCAATGGAAGTAACGATTTTAATCTTTGGAAGATTAAGATGCGAGCATCATTAGTTCAACAGGGCCTGCTGAAGACGTTGAATGGGAAGGCTGCACTCGCTGAATCACTTTCAGAAGCAGAGAAGGAAGATCTCATCGAGAGAGCTCATGGTCAGATTCTACTCTGTTTGAGCAATGAGGTCTTGCGAGAAGTAGCGACGGAAACTACAACCGATGGGCTATGGAGTAAGCTGGAGACAAGGTGTATGACGAAATCTCTAACTAATTGTTTGTATCTAAAGAAGAAATTATTTAGCTTACAGATGTTAGAAGGAGAATCGTTGAAAGACCATATGGATGAACTAAACCGAGTATTCTTAGATTTGACAAATATAGATGTCAAATTCAAAGAAGAAGATAAGGCAGTACTATTGCTTGCATCCCTGCCACCATCATATGAAAGCTTTGTTGATTCTTTTATGTCTCGTAAAATAACTACAACCTTTGAGGATGTTAAAGCAGAAGAACTCGAAGGAGTTGAGATGGAGGTCAATGGAAGAAAGCAGCTCAGGTGATGGTTTGGTGGTAGGGGGAAGGTCGCAGCATGTGGTCGATGGGAAGGACCGTTCACGTTCTAAATCGAAACCTAAGAAGTACAGATGCTTTAACTGTAAGAAAGAGGGGCACTTCAAAAGGAATTGTCCTGAACTTAGGAAGAAGCCAGCAGAGGCAGCTGATGGTAGTGTCTTGGCAATCATTGAAGAACGTAATGAAGCTATGGTTGTGGCGATCAATGCCTGCTTCGCTGAAGATAGGTGGATTTTGGATACTGGCTGTACATTCCATGTATGTACTCATAAGGAATGGTTTTCCACTTACACAGTCATTAATGGCGGTAAGGTGTTAATGGGAAACGACGCTCCTTGTAAGGTGGTTGGAATTGGTACTGTTCAGATCAAGATGAACGATGGTGTTGTGAGGACAATGACAGACATCAGACATGTTCCAGATTTGAAGAAGAATCTAATCTCTTTGGGAAGTCTGGATGATAATGGTTGCAAATATGTTGGTGAAGGTGGTGTTCTTCGGGTTTCTAAAGGGAGTCTTACAGTTATGAAGGGGTTGAAAAAGAATGGTCTATATGTGCTACAGGGTAACACAGTTACCGGATCTGTAGCGGTATCATCATCAGACAAGGAAGTTGAGACTACCAAGCTATGACATATGCGGTTTGGGCATATGAGTGAAAGGGGGATGGCTATACTGAGCAAGGAGGGTTTACACTGTGGGCAGAAGGTTGGAAAACTGGAATTTTGTGAACATTGTGTCTTCGAGAAGTAATGTCGGGTAAAGTTCAGTACAACAGTTCATAATACCAAAGGAACTCTGGATTACATCCATTCAGATCTTTGGGGTCCCTCTCGGGTCAGCTCACATAGCAGGGGTAGATACAAGTTAACCTTGATAGATGATTTTTTCAGGAAAGTATGGGTCTAAATAATAAAACACAAAGATGAGGCATTCGTCAAGTTCAAGCAGTGGAAGACCTTGATCGAGAAGCAGACTGGAAAATCAATCAAACGCTTAAGGACCGACAATGGCATGGAATTTTGCGGAAATGAGTTTAATAGATTCTGTGTAGACGAAGGGATAGTGAGACACCATACAGTCCGAAAGACCCCACAACAGAATGGGGTGGCGGAACGGATAAACAAAACTTTATTGGAACGAGCTCGTTGTATGCTTTCGAATGCAGGGCTGCCGGAGGTGTTCTGGGCGGAAGCAGTGAACACGGCAGCATATCTGGTGAATATTTCACCCTGTACATCTATTGAGTGTAAAACTCCTAATGAGGTGTGGTCTGGTTATTCTGCTAAGTATGAGAACTTGAGGATCTTTGGTTGTTCGGCTTATGCACATGTTAAAGAAGGTAAACTTGATCTGAGGGCTAAGAAATGTGTATTTCTGGGGTATGAGCCTGGAGTTAAGGGTTATCGGTTGTGGAATCCGGATGGAAAATCGAAGAAGTTTTTAATAAGTAGAGATGTTACCTTTGATGAGTTAGCCATGGTAACTCAGAAGATAACGCCTGTAGATGCTCGGGAGGGTGTTGGTAAACAGGTGGAGCAGGAAGATCATGGAGAACAGGTGGAGTTTGAGATAGACACTCCGGAAGAGGTTCGGCCTCAGGTAGATGAGCGAGCTGAGGAAGATGAACCAGAGCTGGTTCATTACAGTGTTGCGAGGAACAGGGGAAGGAGAGACATTCGGGCTCTGGATAGGTATGGGATGGCAGATATGGTTTCATTTGCACTTAATGTGGGAGAAAGCATAGATGGAGGTGAGCCAAGCACCTATGAAGAAGCTATGAGGAGCGATGATTCACGGCAGTGGTCTCTTGTCATGAATGAGAGATTGAGTCTCTTCGGAAGAACCAGGTCTGGGAATTAGCCGAGCTATCTAAGGGTCAGCAGATTGTTGGTAGCAAATGGGTTTTCAAGAAGAAGAAAGGAATCTCAGGGTGGAAGATGCACGTTACGAAGCACGGTTAGTAGCTAAGTGGTTTACACAACGAAAAGGGATAGACTTCATTGAGGTATTTTCTCATGTTGTTAAACATAGCTCTATTAGAGTGATACATGCTGTGGTTGCTTTGTATGATATGGAATTGGAGCAGCTGGATGTTAAGACTGCGTTCTTACATGGAGACCTGGAAGAACAAATGTATAAGCGTCAGCCAGAGGGGTTTGAGATTCTCGGGAAAGAAGACCAGATCTGTTTGCTGAAGAAGTCTTTGTATGGACTGAAACAGTCTCCTCGGCAGTGGTATAAGCGTTTTGACACATTTATGGTTAAAAACGGCTATGACAGAAACAGGTATGAATGTTGTGTGTAGCACAAGAAACTATCAGATGGTTCTTGTGTGTATCTACTCCTGTATGTGGATGACACGCTGATAGCTTGCACGGATATGTCGGAAATCCACATGTTAAAGGATCAGTTAAAGGGTGAGTTTGAGATGAAAGACTTGGGTGCCTCAAGGAAGATATTGGGTATGGAGATACAGAGAGACAGATCTGCTGGGAAACTGTTCTTGTCTCAGAAAACGTACATCGAGAAGGTGTTGGAACGTTTTGGCATGATTGAGGCAAAACCTGTCAGTACTCCATTGGCAGCACACTTCAAGCTTTCGGGGGAACTGTCACCAACAATTGATGACGAGATGGAGTACATGTCTCGGGTTCCTTATTCAAATGCAGTAGGTAGCATTATGTATGCTATGGTGTGCACAAGGCCTGATATTTCACATGCTGTTAGTGTAGTAAGCAGATACATGGGCAGACTTGGAAAAGGTCATTGGCAGGCTGTGAAATGGATACTGCGGTATTTGGGAGGAACTGTAGAGCTTGGTCTGGTTTACGACAAAAAGGCTGACACTTTTGGTTCGATAGTTGGATTTGTAGATTCAGATTTTTCGGGGGATCTTGATAGGAAGAGGTCGCTGACGGGCTACACGTTCACACTCTGCGGGAGTGCCATTAGCTAGAGAGCATTGCTGCAATTGGTGGTAGCGCTGTCTACGACGGAAGCTGAGTACATGGCAGCGACAGAGGCGGTGAAGGAGGCAATATGGCTGAGTGGTTTAGTTCAGGATTTGGGCCTGAAGCAAGAGGTGACAGAGGTCTACTGCGACAACCAGAGTGCTATTCATTTGACCAAAAATCAAATGTATCACGGGAGAACTAAACACATTGACGTCAGGTATCACTTTATCAAGGACGTGATTGAACAAGGGAAGATCACGATGAAGAAGGTTTCTACGGCAGAGAATCCAGCGGATATGCTGACCAAGGCAGTTACAAGTTTCAAGTTTTAGCGTTGCTTAGACTTGATTGGGATTTCCAGATGTTAGCTCTACCAGGGCTGGAGCGACGATGGCTCAGAGGCGCTGAGCTATGATGGTGGCAGATCTAAGTCAAGAGGAGCATATTCAAGTGAAGGTGGAGAATTGTTAGAAGTGACTCGAATATGGATTGGTATCGAACCCGGTTAAACCTACCGAAGTTTGGACCCATTAGCGATGTTGATTATTGAGACAGAGCTGGTATGCGAAGCAATGCTCTGAGACAAAGCTGGACTCCGAGATAGAGCTGGAATGCGAAGCTAGGCTTATGTCGGTGATTAGTGTTATTCGTGTATAATGTCGGTTGTAGCGAGAGAGTGGTTGAGGCGGTGGGATTAGGGTTTAGTGGCTATATAAACTAAACCCTAAGGGGATATCAGTAAGACACAATCTCACGAATCTCTTGTGCAAACTTGTTTGCTTATCATAGTGGAAATTATTGCGCCGTTGTCGCCGTGGAGTAGGTCTCACCAATCGAACCACGTAAATCTCTGTGTTCTGTTCTTGATTGTTCTTTACTATTCCTATTACTTGTCTTGGATTACTCGTATTGTTCACATTAACCCCGATTGGGCATAACATTCCCCAAACAAAACCTAAAAGGCACGCCCGGTGTTGACTTGCCAAAATTTATCTAAATAGATTATCCGATGAAGAAGAAATAACAATTAGTGTTAGCCTTGGAATCTTTCCCGGTGAACTACTTGCAGGTAAGGACTTGGAAGGCCAACTCAAGAAAGATCTGGCAGAGATTTTTTGTCTTTTGAATTTTTTCAAATTAAGAATTGGTAAAATCTTTATTCTTGCTCGGTTGACTCTTGATGTAGATATCGAAATAACTGGACATATAGAACCTTAAAAAAAGACGTCGAGGAGGAACAAGAGCTTAATAAATGATGAAGATTTTAAAGAAAGAAACTGAAAAACTTTGAACAGGAGAAGAGGAAGGATGGAAAGAACTAAATTTTCCTTTTATAGCCAGAACGGATATGGAATGCAGAACGACGAGAATGACGAGTCCATGTGGCCTTATTAGCTCAACGAAAAGATGTTTTAACACACAGGAGTAGATTGACACTTAATCTACAATCAATACATAAATGGGTTATATCAAAAGGCATAGTATGCATATGCCCGCTAGAATTCATTGAGAACTTTCATGATCGAACTTTCTAACCCAACCGCATGGCTCAATCTAAGTGCTAGAAGAACAACAACAGGCAAAGCTGAGCAGACTTGCTTTCTTTATGGCACGCTTCACCTTAAAAGTAGCAATAAAACCTTTAATTCAATATTAGCATATGTATCTAACCTTACCAAGTAGATGAGTAAGATTTATTATACTCTTTAGCCCCTCCTCTTTCGCCCAAGGAGTGGGGTGAAGGAGTTGAAGGAGATGTCCTTCGACCAAGGGGACAATGCGAACAATTTGTCGGATAGGATAATTGATGTGGAAGATCATCAAGTCCGATTGATTTAGGGATCGTAGAGTTGTAGCCAGAGACCAACTACGATCGTCGAATTACGAAGTAATTCGCGGCTAACTTCGATCGGATCCTACAACGGGTTACACATAAGAGTGACAAATAGATCTAGGATATGACTAGTGGGAGTGAGATATAATCATGGGAGTGTCCCATAAACATATCTCATAGGCCTAAAAAGGAATTAGGCAAAGATAGTACAAAAAGGCCAAAAATAGGGTTTTTGGGCCTAGACCGGTTCGGGTACTTCTAGGACTCGGATTGTGCTGAATTTTGGAGGGTTAGTTTCTGATATAATAAAAATTATATCTGCCAATTTTCGTGGTGTTTGGACACCTCCTCCTAAGGGAATTGAGAAAATACCAATAGTTGCTATTTTCGACTATTTCCCTAAATCTTATTCTAAAGGGTGTTTTGGGAAACCTAAAAGGAGGTGGATTCTTATTAGGGTTCTATATAAACACTCTTAGGGCAGAGAATAAGGTGTGGAATTTCTCTCTAAGCTTTCTTACTCTACCACATCAAGTAGAGAGGAGAAAGTGAGCTAATTCCCATTACTATCAATCTAGTCAAAGAAGAAGGTGTTCTTCTATCCAACCACCGTTGGTGTGCTAGCTATACAACAAGGTGGGAGATCAAGTTGATTACTCGTGTCCCAAGTAGAGGAGCTACACTTGAAGCTCTTGGTCTTCTTTAATCAATTCAACTAGTTCGAGGGAAAAGCGATTAAGGTAATCTACTATCTCCATTAGTTTAATTACTAGTTTTGCATGATGATCTTGGGGATACTAGTGTTAGACATTAGATGTCGTTATCCGCTATAAACACTAGTATAAGGGTTTAAATCCCTACAGTGGTATCAGAGCCTCTTGCAGTTAACTAGTTTTTGCTAAGAATCGAACTAATTGATATTTGATATGCTTGATAGTTTGATAGTTTGAGTTTATTAAGATTTTAAAAGTGTTTTAAAAGGAATTATAAACTCATAATTTGATTACAATGAATATGATTCAACTAGTTTTCAAATTAAAAATCAAAATTGATGATTGAAAGTGTTTTCAAAATATTGAATTTCATTGATTTTGAATTGGTTTTGAAAATTGTTCTTGAAAAAGTTTCAAAACCTAGAATTTTGATCCAAAATTGGTTGATTAAAAGAGTTGTTTTTGAGTTTTAGGAAACTCTCAAAACAAAATTTGGAAAATTTTAAAAGTTTCTACAAGTTTTGTAAAATTTTAGAAGTGTTCTAAAAGATTTCAAAATTTAGAAAGAGTTTTAAAATTGGAAGTTAGCAAATAAGATTTGCACAACAAAAAAAAAATTTGGAAACTAGGGTTTTGGAAACCCTAGTGTCCGGCCAGGAAGCTTCCTGGCCGGACAGAAGCTGCTGGTCGTGTCCACTGGACGCGTCCAGAGCAGCTGCTGAGACGCGTCCAGCAGCTGCAACCAGATTGCCACTGGTCGCGTCTAGGACGCGTCCAGAGCAGCTGGGACGCGTCCAGGTCGAGTCTAGGACTCGACCACCAGCTGTAATGGAAGCATCTGGACGCGTCTTGGAGACGCGTCCAGAGCAGCTCGGACGCGTCTAGGACGCGACCAGAAGCTGCACTGGTAGCTTCCTGGACGCGTCCAGAGCTCTCGACCAGACGCGTCTGGGAGGTTCTGGGTGTCTCGGACTAGTCCGAGACACCTAGTGCTGGTCCGGTCCAGCACCAGACACGTCTAGGACGCGTTCGGTGCATGGACTAGCGTCCTGGCTCCGGCCAGGACGAGACCAGGCCTTGATAGGCCTCGGCCAGGACATGCCGGCCTATGGGCCGTGCTATGTCCGGACCTTGTTCGAGCCCTTTTGTGGGCTTGGGCCGGGACTTGTCTAGGACTTGACCCGGGCTTTTTCGAGGCTTTTCGGACCACAAAAAGGGACCATCATTCGAGTGGGAGTTTTTGCCAAAATTTCTTACGATTCCAACCAAATAATTCCAAAATCAATCTGGGCCATCCAGAAGGCCAAAATGGATTTCTCTTTAAATTGATTTATGAAATCATTAAGAATCGAACCAATATTTTTTCCGAAATTGACCCAGGCTTTCAGAACCCGAAACGGAGTTTTTCTTAAAGATGATTTTAGAAATCATAAAAGATAAAACCGGAACGCACCATTAGTTGAAATCTTCGAATTGAGACTTAAGGTCCGTAATGTGACATGTGATGTCAACAAAAGTATCTCCCAAGATAATCATGCATATATAATTCTTAGCCTTGATATATTATATGATTGCATGTGATGTGAATGCGGGAAACTAGTATGGCCATAGATTTATATCTTTATTCTTGTTTTAAGCACGGATGGGTGCATGCTTTGTAATTAATTTTAATTTCAAGTTTATACGATCTGCGAATCGTTAGAGTCTTGTAATTAGAGTTAAGGGTCTATGAGTCCATTGAAGAAACTCGAGGATGAAATCCAAAGGCGAGTGGGAGAAATCAATGGAGGTTCAAAGATGGCGATCTAAGACGAACCGAAAGGCGAAACAAGAAGAAAACTAAAGGAGATTAGATCTTCTAGGTTAGGGGCCATACTAGGATCCATGTCTGCTTGATTTACTTTCTCGCGCGCATTTACTTACTTATTTACGCTTTATGGCGTGGATGTTAGTTAGGCTAAATAGTTCACTATAACAAACGCCAGACTAGCGTAAAAGTCCCCAAAACGTAATCTTGAGTAATCGCCTATCCAGATTAAGACACTCGTTGCGCCCTTGTTCGAGGAAGGTGGGTCGGCCTTCGCAGAGTACCTCCTCTACCTTGGGACAATGCGGGCAGGTCTATAGAAGAGGCCTACACGTCTAAATGGTTCTACTCAACGAGATCAGCAAGAGAGTCTTGGATACTCGAGGCAAAAGGATAGATTAGTCATTCATTAATGAAATCTATCAACCAAAAGTCATAAGGTATGATCAGTGAAGTAGTTCACTCACCCGGAACGACGGAGTCAAAGGGTAGGGCCTTCGTCCGCTTTACTCCGCAGAACTGGGGTCTTGGAATCACTTATTCAATCGGGGACGATTTTTATTGAATAATGTGGGAAAACTAAGTTTTTCAAAAACGATAACGAGTTTTAAAACTTTGCCATTTCTTTTATGTAGTTCAAAGATGACAAAAGATATTTTCAACTTCTCGACAAGGAGAAGCTGAATGAGCACAACTTCCTTGACTGGGAGAGGAACCTGGGAATAGTTCTCAGGATGGAAGGAAAGCAACATGTACTAGAAACTCCAATTCCTGTATTGGATGATAATTCGACTAAAGAAGAGATAGATGAAGAAAGGAGTGTGCGGAAAAAGGCAGAGCCTGTAACTTGCTTAATGCTAGCAACCATGGAACCGACTCTCCAAGAGCAGTTCATAGACATGGATGCTTACTCCATGATGCGACAACTTCGGGAAATGTTCCAAAAACAGTCGAGATTGGAGAGGTTTGAAACCTCTAAAGCAATTATGGACATGCGCCTTGAAAAGGGAAAACCAGTTGAGCCTCATGTTCGACAAATGATCAGGCTCATGGGCAAGCTGGCAAAACTAGGTTTCCCTTATAGCCAACAGACGGCTACCGACACTATCCTTCACTCCCTCCATAGTGGTTTTAATCAGTTTAAGATGAACTACAACATGAATGGATGGGATAAAACGTTGGAGGAACTTCATTCTATGCTTCTAACAGCCGAAAAGGACGTCGCTATAGTGGAGACTAAGAAGGATGTTCTTATGGTACAAAAGGACAAAGGGTTCAAGAAAGGTGGAAAACAGAAGAAGAAAACCGCGTCAAAAGGAAAAGGCAAACGAGTTGCCAAACCTAAAGACAGAGGTCCTCCTCCTGACACCAAATGTTTCTACTGTGATGGCAAGGGCCACTGGAAAAGAAACTGCCCTAAGTTCTTGGAGGACAAAAAGAATGGAACAGTGGCTTCCAATTCAGGTATAAACAGTTAACTTATCAAATACTGTAAAAATCCCAAACTTTGGTATATGATACCTAAAATTGCCCTATCATTGTGAATGTGCAGGCGCAGTTGGGAACTGAGTATTTGGCTAAGGAAGACAAGATCCAAGAGGGAGCAGAAGCCTCGACTGCTAAGGATGCTGAAAGGGATCGAAGTCTACTTTAGGCACTATTCTAGATTAATAGTTTTTCTAGTTTTTAACATCATCTCTGTACTAAGTATTACAGAGAATCAATAAAGAACTTTATTTCTAAATTGGGATGTTAATAAGTGCTAGATTTAACAACTATACCAAAAGATTCTAAACTTGGTCAAAAACCTATAAGATAGGTTCATCCCAATCGGAAAGGGATGAGGACAACAGGTCCTCTATAACCAAAACATGAATCAAACTGACAAGAAAGAAAGTCTTGAGTCAGAAACAGAGATTGATCTTCAAACGTACTTCTAACCTATCCATAAGGATTAAGATGAAGAACACGAATCAAACTCTATCCCCAAAATCCATTAGTCTAGACATAGCTTCTCACAAAACTACCAAAATTCCGTCTAAAGCTAAATTTGTAAAAGAGTTACTAAACTAGCTAATATCTGACGCAATTTCTTTTTGAAAGAAATTTGGGCTTCTTCCACAACCAATCAAGAGAACAAAGTGTTTGTTTCTCATGATAGTATTCTTCTAATAATTAGCACACCTAGTAGTCTGGGAGAAAAGCACTAATTGTTACAAGAATAAGTGGGAGAAAAGTACAAGTCAATTTAATTTGATCATGAGAAGAATCATGAAGAGTCATGAAGAACAATCATGAAACTTGTACAAGACGATTAAATTCGACCAAGAGCAACAAACCGCGGCTCCTCGGAAAAGGAAAGGTTAAAGATATGATCTTATAACCCCACCGCACAAAAGCGAATGTCATTCGCCGGAGAACTCTCAAAACAAGTGAAAGTGTCTCTAAAGGAATATCTCAAAGTAGTTGAGAAAATTCCAAATTGTTGGAATATCTCAAAGTAGTTGAAAAAAATTCCAAATTGTTGTTCAAAAGCCCTGAAAGGTCAAATCTCAAAGACTCAGAAAATAAAGGTTATTTCTGAAAAGATAAAAGACCTGCGCAGAAACGGAAATTGACTCTAGTTTTTGGCCAGAAGCCAAAATCATCATGGAACCCATATCTCGTCAAGACATGAAGCTTGATAATTTAAGTCAACGGAAGACCTAAATTGGTTTTCCAAAGTAGAAAACTGAGTAGGATGGAAACATTCATGTTTCCCGAAACTAGGCAAGAAGAATAAGATTCTTCCAATCAAGTTATGTCCATAGGCATGCTTCAGAAATCCATCGACGGATTAAAAGCACGCAAGAGTTAGAATCTTCGATTCAAAAGGCAATCAGAGAAATTTGATTCATGGAGAATGAAGAAAAATCTAGAATCGCGAATTTCAAGAAGGTAAGTGGGAGAAACAAACCTTCCGGGTCTGTATGCTGAGTACATACAAAAGATTGAGTACGACATAAGATGTTGTGTAACAGTAAACACACTGACTCAATAAAAGGACCACACACAAGGATGAAATGCCATTTTGGGCATCTGAAGATCTATAAGCATTGACCAAAAGGATGATAGGATTGGAGAGACTCAGTATGCTGAGATGCTTGAGATCCGAAACAGAAAATCCAAGACTCGGAAAGTCTAAAAGAATTTCGACCCAAAAGCTCATGACAGAGGGCGTTGCAAAACTCGGAGTCTGAAAAGACACCGATGAGAAAGCACGCATGAGAGAGACATTTATGTTCGAATACATAAAGTCAATCATATTGGATATGATTAGCATTTGAATATCCAAATTCGGATTTGAAAACCGAACCACTACTTAGAAACATCCTAGAAGGCTAAAGGATGAAGTAGTACAAAATTAAACATGTCATCGTAGCAAACTTCCAGACATGGAAGGAAAGTGGGCTAAAAGTGTTTTAAGCCGGGAACTGTTACAAAAACTACATAAAGAATTAAAAGCCTTAACTCTAGTAAAAGTTACTAGAAATTATCAAGGTTGAAGTAAGCAATCTTCAAATTAATTGATAATTAGCAAAGTTTAAAACGGACTACATACGTAGTCCAACTAAACTGTCACCTAAAGACATAGTATGAGACTCATACACAGTCTAAGGCATGAGGCAAATTTAGATTAAACCTCGACAAGTAAAACTGAGTGGGTAAAAGGAGTTTTACGGAAGAGGCTCAGATTTACAACTCTCGTTATCAGAAATAATAGAGTTATTTCACAAGTCGTCTAAATTTGGTTTAGTGTTTAAACGACAGTCCATTGATGATAAAACATTCCGAATAGGTTTGTCAGATACGTGATCTGATGAATGAAACCCTATTAAGTGAACTTGGAATATTTATTATCAAAACCCTGGTCCAGGTCATTGCATGGACAACAATGACTCACGAAGACTAGCACGGGAGTTGATGGGATAGCGCAGTTTCATGGGCTATAGGAATAGTATATTCTATTCGACTACGTGGGTGTGTAAAAGGTTTATACACTGGATAACCCTGAAATGAGAAGTACATCACTCGTGATGAACGTCAATACTTCTCATAAAGACAATTGGAGAGATTCCTCAAAACATGAGTGCTCCACTCATCTTATGAAAGGAATGTCCGACTTTGGTTCCGTCAAACGCCGTGCCGTAAAAGGAGGTTATAAAGACGGATACTGGGAAGGACAGGATAGACATGAAGTTAAGTGGGAGCGCAAGAATGGATTGTGTCACCCTAATCACATTAGGTACAAAGTGTCTCAAGGCCACTTGATGAGTAGCAACTGAAAATGCGTGGCCGCGCTCAAACGGATTAAAAGTTAATCGTCTGTCTTTTATAGTTGCACTCGGATATCAAGAAAGTCTGAATGACGTGACGTATCAGATGGGATACTAAATTGACACGGGAATCGAGGCATTGCACTTGTTCTAAGTCCAAGTTGGAGTCTGAAGGAGTTGAAGGAGATGTCCTTCGACCAAGGTGACAATGCGAACAATTTGTCGGATAGGATAATTGATGTGGAAGATCATCAAGTCCGATTGATTTAGGGATCGTAGAGTTGTAGCTAGAGACCAACTACGATCGTCGAATTACGAAGTAATTCGCGGCTAACTTCGATCGGATCCTACAACGGGTTACACATAAGAGTGACAAATTGATCTAGGATATGACTAGTGGGAGTGAGATATATTCCTGGGAGTGTCCCATAAACATATCTCATAGGCCTAAAAAGGAATTAGGCAAAGATAGTACAAAAAGGCCAAAAATAGGGTTTTTGGGCCTAGACCGGTTCGGGTACTTCTATGACTCGGATTGGGCTGAATTTTGGAGGGTTAGTTGATGAAATAATAAACATTATATCTGCCAATTTTCGTGGTGTTTGGACACCTCCTCCTTAGGGAATTGAGAAAATACCAATAGTTGCTATTTTCGACTATTTCCCTAAATCTTATTCTAAAGGGTGTTTTGGGAAACCTAAAAGGAGGTGGATTCTTATTAGGGTTCTATATAAACACTCTTAGGGCAGAGAATAAGGTGTGGAATTTCTCTCTAACCTTTCTTACTCTACCACATCAAGTAGAGAGGAGAAAGTGAGATAATTCCCATTACTATCAATCTAGTCAAAGAAGAAGGTGTTCTTCTATCCAACCACCGTTGGTGTGCTAGCTATACAACAAGGTGGGAGATCAAGTTGATTACTCGTGTCCCAAGTAGAGGAGCTACACTTGAAGCTCTTGGTCTTCTTTAATCAATTCAACTAGTTCGAGGGAAAAGCGATTAAGGTAATCTACTATCTCCATTAGTTTAATTACTAGTTTTGCATGATGATCTTGGGGATACTAGTGTTAGACATTAGATGTCGTTATCCGCTATAAACACTAGTATAAGGGTTTAAATCCCTACATGGGGGGCTTGTGCTAAACCAAATATTGGGTAGCTTTTACCCCGTAAGGAAGTCAGCAGATAGACTGAGGATGCATATAGATAAATCATCATCGAAGCTATCAAAGAGGAGGATCTGGTGAAACTTTGCTACCTTAGCATTGAAATGAGAGGTGGGCATGAGTCTTATAGACACCTTAAACCCTGCACTCACTATAGGACAACAAAGATGTGAATCCGAGCTAGCTCCAAGCAGAAGTTTACTTTGGTCTTAAAACAGTAGAGGGAGATTTTCCAAATACAACTCGACCAAAACCTATATAAGAATATCAGCTTTACCCTGAAATAGAGAGATCCTTGTCTACACTTAAACCTTTTAAACTATTTCCTTTAAAATGCAAGAAATACCTCCTGACTTGGGCGACAGACTATCTCCTCCACTTTTCCTAGTCTTTTTTTGTTCAAGGAGACTGTCAAAGACTATGTTGAGATTTCATATGAGCCCATTCCATGGACTTCCCAATTTGTTCTTGGAGAATCTGGTTACCCAACATCTGATAAGTTGTCCAAGCGTTCCTTAGGATGAACGCCATTGGTTGGTAGCGATACGATCCCTTATCAGTCTGGAATGTTGTTGGTTCTTGATTCGCAGAGTGCATTTAATCGACAAACATCTACAAACGGTACATGGCAGACCTAGCTATCAAGTCGACCAACTGATCTAATGATGGTAAGGGAAAACCATCCTTCGAACAAGCCTTGCTCAGATGGTATAGTCGACACACAATGTCCACGTGTTTTTCTTTTTGGTGACTAACACCACGTTAACTAACCATTCTAGAAAGGGACCTTCTTTGATTACTCCTAGAGTCAATCTCTTTTGTGCTGGGCAAATATCAATTTGTTCGTGCTCCCACAAAAGCACTCAAAATCTGGATCCCTATGTAATCGTAAAATTGAATGGGTTAATTCTGTTTTGGCTCCCAATTTGTGACCAATTCGCCATTTTAGACCATCAGTGTCTGGCAGTTTGATTTAGCCCCCAAAGGCTAATAAAAGTTTTAATTTTTTTAGGACTTACCCTTGGTTTGCATAAACCCAAAATCTTGTTTTGAGATTCTGAAAACCTGATTCGGGGTCAAAATGGAATCAACTGAAAACGAATATGTGATGGAAGATATTTCCAATTCCCAGTTTGATACAAATTAGAACATTTTTCCTTGTAACAATTTGGTACGATAATATGGAGTTTATTCCAAGAGGATTGGCCCAAAGCCCAGAATCAACTCATTAATGAGAACCCAGTCGTGTCCAGAACAAAAATTCGTTGCAGGTCCACACAATAGTTTTTTCTTAGTTATAAAATAGATGTTGCAAAACTGGGTGTACTTTACACGATATTTACAGATTTGCCGTGAAAGAAAATCTTTTGTTTCTCCCATTTTTCCTGTAAAATTACAAATATGTCATCCATTAAGATAATGACAAGTCATTTTTTCTTTCTTTTTCTGGTAAAATTACAAATGTGCCATCCATGAAACAAAATCCCATTCTACATTTCTCAAGGTCTGTTCGAACAGATGTGGTATATCAGACCTCCGACGAAGGGAAAAGAGAGCAGAGAAAAAAAGATTACTCCCTCCGTCCCAAATTAAGAGTTCCACTTTGAAAATACAACTTTTTTCACAAGTTTTAGTTTTCCATTTTTACCCATATTAATTTAGTATATCCTTTTTGGAATTCAAAGAATTATGGTAGGGTATTATTTTTCTCACTTCACTCACCATAAGTGACCAACTATTGAAAATAAAATGAAGCACTGAATTAGAAACACAATAAATGTGATAATCTTAAAATTTAGAATTGGTAGCAAATGTTGGCAGTATTTTATGTGTTGGTATTTTCTTTCTTAATTAATCTCATACCTAAATAATGTTGATTTTAAGCCATTATGGAAAATGGGATACTTTATTAGGGAGTGAGCTAGATTTTGGTGTTATTCTACTAAGAAATATTCTAATTAGCTAATAATAACTCTAAAATCCAATACAAGGGTATACTCGGAAAAGGTGGGTATTAAATATGATATAAAAAAAAATGAGACTCTTTATTTGGGACGGACAAAAAGGAATACGGGACTCTTAATTTGGAACGGAGGGAGTATTTATTTTTAAGTATGAAGGTTGCCGGTCGGTGGCCGAAATTTTGACCGGTCGGCGACCCTATCGGAGAGGATGATGATGTAGTGTGATAGATGACCTGGCAGAGAGAGGTGATGGAGGGGAGAGAGTAACAGACATTCATGGGTAACGAAAAAATGGGGCCTTCTGGGTATTTTTGATAAAGTAGGGGGATTCGCAGAAATCTGGTTATAAAGTAGGGGGCTTTTCGGGGAATAACCCTAAAATTTTCTATACATTCCTTACAAAACATAAATGATGTTAACGAAAATTTATAGGACATTTTATTATATACAATGCATAATAAAATTTTCTATACATTCCTTCCAAAACTTAAACTATTTTACTGAAAAATTATAAGAAATTTTGTTATGTACAGTACATAATAAAATTCCCTATACATTCCTTCCAAAACTAAAACTATTTTACTGAAAAATTATAAGAAATTTTGTTATGTACAGTACATAATAAAATTCCCTATACATTCCTTCCAAAACTAAAACTATTTTACTGAAATTTATGTATTGTACATTTCGAAATAAGCTAATACTTCAATATGCAGTATCTTATAACCGAAAAATATAATAGAATTCTGATACAAAACCTCAAGATATTTTCAAGAAAAGAAATCCAAACTTGTCCAGGAAAAAAAATTTAGATTTGTTCAAGAAATACTTCATGTAATTTTGATAATGAATCCTTAGATTTCTACTTAAAACTCTTAATCTTTGCTTCTTTGATTTATAGATAAAAATTTTGAGAGAAAAAATAAAATGTCTATCAATTTTAGAGAGAGAAATGTGATGAAGAAATTATAGAGAGAAATAAAGAAAAAGGAAAGTTTAGTTGTCAATATACAGTGTAAGGGTAGCGTTGGAGAAAAAAAAAATATACAGTTAGAAAGGAAAAATGTTAGAAAACAATACACAAACTCACGCTTTAGATTTACGCCTAATTTTTTTGTACACGCCGCGGGAATCTCATTAACCTATTACCCTTTTTCTTTTCTTTTTTTTTTTGAGGAACTAATGACATTTTTTTTTGTTGAAATAGGAACTAATGACGTTCAAAAAAAAAAAAAAAAAAAAGGAACTAATGACATTTTGGCACTCCAATCAATTTTACATCTATTCCATCCCCGTTATGAATTCTCTCCTTGCAAAAAACAAGAGAGATAACAAAAAAAAAATAAAGAGTTCTCCAGTCCTGGCCCCATAGGAGACAAATCGCGGTCTTTCGCATCCCACGAGCTCTGGCCCCACTCACGTGTACCACCCCACATGTTTCATCACATCGCCTTGAAACCCACGCAATAAAAGAGATGTGTTTCTTGTCAGACATTAAGTTTTTGGCAAAGTTGGAAAATGATTTGATAAGGTAATAAACATTTGTACTTCAACAAAAAAAAAAAAAAAAAAGGTAATAAACATTTGTAATGCAACAAAACACAGACAGGGAAAGAAAGGTCAAAAACAATACAATAAAAACTCACTTACTCAATATACTAACTCACTCTAAGGTAAAAAACTCAATTAATTCTTACTCATACAAATAATTTATACTGCATGAGAATAAGAACTATGTATTAGACATAGTTGGATTATCTAGGGTCATAAGAAACTTCAAAACTCTCTCAGCTACATCTAGGAGTGGGAAAATGGTCCGGAAATCGAGACTCAGCCCTATCCGCCTAAACCGTTAAGAATCGATGACCGAAGTGAGTTCGAGCCGAGATTACCCGGCCCGTTACCTCGGGTTATAGTGGCCAGGACTTGCTTAAGGCCCCCTATCCCAGTCCAGGCCCAATATGACCGTTCTTTAAGAGGTCCGTTGAAACCCGCCTGAAACACGTCTGATCGTTACAACCCAATACCCCGCCCGATCACCCAGTTAAGTTTATATGATCCAGAGTAAAAAAATTGGCTTCTGAAAGCCTTGTTTTGTGAAGCAAGGGAAAAAGTTATATATAACCCCTCCTCTTACTTCTTTATCTTTAACATCATCGGTGTGGGATTGGTATGTTCACAATAAAAACTTTAGTATGTTCTAATTTTAACTAAGAAGAAGCTGTGATCGTACTTCTAGGTTCACAATAAAAAAGTTGTTAGAAGTGACTCGAATATGGATTGGTATCGAACTCGATTTACGACCAGCCAACCCGCTTAATTTTGGACCTGTTAGCGGAGCTGATTCCTGAGACAGGGCTGGTATGCGAAGCAGTTCTCCGAGGCAGAGCTGGACTCCGAGACATAGCTGGAATGCGAAGCTAGGCTTACGTCTGTTATTAGTGTTAGCATATCCATGTCGAATGTCGGTTGTAGAGAGAGAGTCGGTGAGGCGGTGGGATCAGGGTTTAATGGCTATATAAACTAAACCCTTACGAGATATCAGTAGCACAATCTCACAAAATCTCTTGTGTAACTTGTTCGCTTATCATAGTGGAAATCATCGCGCCGTTGTCGCCGTGGAGTAGGTCTCACCAACCGAACCACATATATCTCTGTGTTTTGTTCTTGATTGTTCTTTATTTCCTATTGCTTCTGTTTGATTACTCGTATTAATCACATTAAACCACGATAGGCATAACAAACTGGTATCAGAGATAAGGTTTTGAGGTTTCTGTGATGGCGAAATACGAGATAGAGAAGTTCGATGGAAGTGACGATTTTAATCTTTGAAAGATTAAGATGCTAGCAATATTAGTTCAACAAGGTTTGTTAAAAATGTTGAATGAGAAACTTGCACTCGCTGATTTGCTATCAGAAGCAGAGAAGGAAGATCTCATGGAAAGATTCTATTGTGTTTGAGCAATGAGGTCTTACGGGAAGTAGCGACAGAAACTACAGCAGATGGGCTATGGAGTAAGATGGAGGCAAGGTATATGACGAAATCTCTAACAAATCATTTGTATCTAAAGTAGAAATGATTTCATTTACAGATGTTAGAAGGGGAATCGGTTAAAGACCATATGGATGAAATCAACCGAGTATTCTTGGATTTGGGAAATATCGATGTCAAATCCGAAAATGAAGATAAGGCAGTACTATTGCTTGTGTCCCTGCCACCATCATATGAAAGCTTTGTTGATTCTTTTATGTTCGGTAAAACAACTACAACCTCAGAGGATGTTAAAGCAACATTGAACTCTAAGGAGCTGAGACGAAGGTCAATAGAAGAAAGCAGCTCAGGAGATGGTTTGGTTGTAAGGGGAAGGTCACAGCATGTGGTCGATGGGAAGGGTTGTTCACGGTCTAAATCGAAACCTAGGAAGTACAAGTGCTTTAACTGTAAGAAGGAGGGATACTTCAAGAAGAATTGTAGCTTAGGAAGAAGCCAAGGGAGGCAGCAGTCATCGAAGAAGATGATGGTAGTGTCTTAGCAATCATTAAGGATTGTGATGAAGCTATGGTTCTGGCGATAAATGTCTGCTTTGCTAAAGATAGGTGGATTTTGGATACTGGATGTACATTCCATGTATGTCCTCATAAGGAATGGTTTTCCACTTACACATTCATTAATGGCTGCTGATGTCGAAAATTGGCTCCCGGTTAAATCAGCATAAAAAAAGGAGTTGATGCATGACAACCTCCGTTATGATAAAATATTCTGTTTAGAGAGGTGAGATTCCTCTGCTCAGATCTGCTTCTCTACTCTGCTCTGGTCCTTTGCTCTGCTTCTCTGCTGCTTGCTCCGGCTCCTGACTCCTTGCTCCAGCTCCTGATTCCTTGTTGCAGCCCCTGATTCCTTGCTCCTGTCCGTCTGTTCCCGTGTCAACCAGGATACGCCCTATCCTTCGATTGGCAACCAGCGCTGTTATCACTAGGGGGTCTGCGTGAGGGGTGATTACTCCTCACAGGTCATCATTAGTAAATATTATCGGAGGTGTGGCCTCGTCTCGTACCGTCATGACCTCTGGGTTTTTCCGTCGTCTTTTGTTGCTTTCGTCCTCTGCATGAGTTGGCCCTCCAGCTATGATGTTGACACTTTCTTCGCCCTCGGATTCGGATTCCGTTTCCACCTCGGTGAATATTTCTGCCAGAGTTTCTGACATTTCGTCGAACCTTTTCGCCAATACTGTCAAGCGCCTGATTGCTGTTACTGCTAGGGTCGTGTCTTGAGCTCTCTGGCTATCAGTCTGGCCTTTTTGACTTAGGTTGGCGGCCCTTTCGTCGGAGGGCTTTCCGAATGCGTCAAGGAGAGCTTGAGTGAGATTAGTAAAGTTTCTTGTTTCTGAGAGCGATCCTATTCCCGAGAATGTTGGGCCCCTCAGGTCGTCTATCGTTCTGGGATTTTTGCCCATTAAGGATTTCAACCTAGCTTCTGCTACGTCTAGGTCGCTCTGAAGTTTCGTTATTCTCTCTTCTTGTTTCCTTCTTTCAACCTTAAGCCGCTCGAGAGCTGCTGAGATCATTATGAGGTATAAAGATCCTTCTCGGTCTTCACCGAGTGTTCGTTTTTCTACTGGCATGTCTGCCTGAAGGTCTTTTAAGAAAAGATGATTAGTTCTGAAGAAGTATTGAGTAGGATTCGAGTTACCGAATGTGGTGATTTGCTGGAGAGATCCCCTCCTTCTAGCGTCAAATGTTGATGTCGAAAATTGGCTCCCGGTTAAATCAGCATGAAAAAGGGAGTTGATGCATGACAGCCTCCTTTATGATAGAATATTCTGTTTAGAGAGGTGAGATTCCTCTGTTCAGCTCTGCTTCTCTACTCTGCTCTACTCCTTTGCTCTGCTTCTCTGCTCCTTGCTCCTTACTCCGGCTACTGACTCCTTGCTCCAGCTCCTGATTCCTTGCTCCAGCCTCTGATTCCTTGCTCTTGTTCATTTGTTCCCAAGGGGGAAAAACTGCAAAGGGTTCGAAAACCGCTCCGACGCTCAAGACAGTCAGGGTGCTCTTTGCAGTAAAAGAATGAATATTGATTGATCCTTTGTGGGGGCGAATTATGAGAACTCTATTTTTAGGGGCGATCCTTCTGGTATGAAGAGATCTTAAGTTTAGAGAGATGATGTGTTTCTTCTCCAGAGATCGTGTCTTAGAGAAAGAGTCTGTTTTTTTCCTCTGAAGGTCGTGTCCTTTGAAGGACGATGTGGGGGGCCTTTTATAGGCGAAGGTAAGCCGACTGTCCTTAGTGGCGGTGGTGAGGCGGTGGCCGTCAAACCGCAATAGAAGTTACCTCTTTTGCGTATCTAGGGTTTCTCTTCGAGTCTATCCCGGATCTCTGATAAGTGAAAGTTCCTAAGTTCAAGGATACTTCGTTGATATCTTGCTGGAGTAATAGACTCTAAAGGAGAAGTTTCCTCCTTTAGATACGTGGAGTCCAACCGGGCTTAAACACTTCAAGATGTGTAACGACTGAGATCTTTCTGGAAATTCCGGGATTAAGTCATTAGGTTGCGCAGCACTGATATCTTTCCAGTTCTGGGCGTAAGATATGGGCCGAACCTGTGGAGACCCCCCTTATTCCTATAGAGATCCTAGGGTCGATCTGTCCATGTCAAGGGCGTTTTGTGTAGAGCTGGCTTCTTCTGGCCGACCTCCCGATTGTGGGAATGTGTGGTGGACCATCAGGGGTTTTAGCTATCCTGCTGCCTCAAGCCGAGCTGTTCCGAGAGACTTCTGGTCTGATTTTTGACTCTTCAGACGTTAGTCAACGTATGGACATTATATGCATCATCATGAGCCTCGCCACTCCTTACTTGAAAGTAGAGAGACTAAGGAGTAGAAGTAACTCGTGTGTTTTACTTTGAAGACCAGAAGTCGAAAGTATTACCTGTCCCAGAGTTGTATCGTAAAGCTCTTTGGGCCTTACCTAGACCGTGGCCGTTTGGTCAAGTTCTGTCTTACTGTCAGTACTCCAGAGCTGATTGATGTTCATAACTTGGAGATTTTCTTTGACTAAGTGTTATCTTTACCGGAGCTGACCCAGCTGTGCTCTCGTTTTGACGCGTGATTTGCTATTCCGAGACACGTTTCATCTCTTTCTTAAGCAATTAATTCCTTTCTATGCGTGATTTTGTGACGTCATATATTTGATTCTCTGATTGCCTGTTTTCGGCGCTGATCCCTCTGAATTACTATTCAGAGCAGCGTTTTTGGCATGCGTGGATACGTGGTATCTTGTTAGTGGGAGAGCGGGTGCGTTCCCTGAGGTTCTATTAATTCCTAGCACTATCTTCGGGATGATCTGGACAGTCGATTGTCTCTAGTTATTGATTGAAGAGATGTTAGGGTTTTCCCTATTGTGACTGCTATCGTGTGTTTCTTTCTCATTGGCTTGGTGCACGTTAGCTTAAACCCCCGAGCCGAGTCCTTTTAGGCCTTCGGATTTGCTCATATTCCCTTCTTTCACTTTCTTCGTCTAGTCAGTTCTTCATTTCTTGGGTTGTGCTCTCCTTCCTTCTCTGTTCTGTTTCAAGAAAATGGCAACTACTTCTCCCGCTGCTGATTTTGCTGGTCAACATCGCTTCTCGAGCCAGATGACTCAAGGTGATCTTGACACTCTTCGAAGTGATCATGCGATTCTCGCTTCCGTTGAACTTCTTTTGCCTTCTCCTAACGATAAGATCTACCTTTCCGATGATCGTCGTGTTGGCGTATATGAGGTTTTCTTCAATCTAGGGTTGGTGGTTCCTTTCCCTGCTTTTCTTGTTGATTTGGTGAACTTCTATGGATTGCGACTCTTCCAGATGAGTCCCAACACCGTTATGACCATCATGGCGTTTTACTTCCTTTGTCTTCATCTTGGTGAGAAGGCGAGCTTGTTTCCTTTTGACAAGACTTTTTCTCTCAAGTCCAGTGACAAATGTTCGCAATATTTTTCCTCTAGCGTCGGTCCATTTTTCTCCGCTCTGAATATTCCGAAGGTTTATAAAGATTGGTTCTTTTTCGTTCGTCATTCCCTTGTAACTGAAAAGTTCGATTTTCGTTTGCCTGATCCTACCTATACTCGTCCAACTCTTGTTCCTGATGAAGGAGACGTTAGGTGTCTAGCGGCTTTAAATGCTTTAGTTAGAGACAAGAAGGGCCTTATTCCCGAGAGCGTTGCTGATCTGCAGGCTCTTTATCAGCAAAATAAGCTCCCTTCTGTGCCTAGTAAGTTTTGGTTGAAGATGTCCCTTTTCCCTTCTTTTATTTTTGGTATTCTTCATACGTCTGATTTCCTTGATATCCTTTTTCTTTTTTAGCTTTCTTGGGAAAACGGAGTAGGACTGATGATATGTCGTCTTCTTCTGGTGTGAAAAAATCTCGTACCAAATCTTCGCGTAAAAGGAGCATGACTGGTGTCGTTATTCGGGAACCTGTTGGTCCGGCTTCACCTCTGGTTGCTACCAGTTCTTCTCCTCCGGTCTCTTTTGATTAGCCGTGGTGTTATTGCTTCCAGGACCAGGGCGAGTGTTCATTCCTTGGTCGGCAAAGGGGAGTCCTCGTCCGACCTAGATTTATCGGCGAAGGTGTCTTCTCTGCCGAAGGATTCCCTCATCGTGTGTCCTCCTTGATCAACAGTCTTTATTTGTATTTTCAGAATGAGGTACTTCCAGCACTATTTTTCTGCCTTCTTTTCTTCCTTATGTTCTTTTTCCCAATCTTGAGTATCTTCTTTCTCTTTTTCAGAGTTATCAAGTTAGTCACAACGTCGCATCTAAGTTATCCTCGATCAAGCGCCTAGAATCCCAGCTTGCGAAGGCCGAGAAGGATGCCTTGTCTTACAAAGCTAAAGCCGAGATTTTGGTCAACGACGTGAAGATTGTCTCCGCTGAACGAGATTCGTGGAAGCTGGAAGCGGAGCAATCCAGGACCAGTGTTGAACTTCGACCTTCTCAATCTGATGCTCGTGTTGCTAGTCTGGAAGGGTTTTAAGCCTTTTAAGAAAAGGAGGCTACTCTGATTCAGTAGAGGGACAAAGATAAGGCTGCTCTTCAAGCTTCTTACAAGAACATCTTTGAGATGACCGAAGTGAGCCGTCAGAGGGCGATAGCGACTTTCAAAGAAGGGGATGAGTTCTCGGCGATCTTGAGGCGGCAACGTAAATCCGCGTTTCAGGTTGCTTGGGATGCAGCTCATCGTTTCTACGTTCCTAAGGAAACTACTCCCCTGCGTCATCTTGATAAAGAGTGAGTCGTCTTGTCCGTTAATGCCGCCGTCGTTGATCGAGGGCTGGAGGGAGACTTTCCCTTTAGTGAGACGAGTGGGACCAGGAGGTCACCAATTCTTTGGTCCATGTGGGTGACGACTCTGACGAAGGCTCTGCTTCCTCCGTTCCTGGTTCTGATGGTCATTCTGGTCCTATCCTTTCTAGCGAAGAACCGTAGTTGTTTTTGTTTTTCTTTTGTCTTCTGGATGCTCTTCCTTTTCCCGTCTGAATGGTGACCTTGCTACAATGGTTTTTTTCTGTTTTAATCTTAATGGTTTTGATTTGCTTCCATATCCTGTTGCTGCACATATAAGAACCTCCCAAAGTAGGATATAGATAGTCCATCCTAACTTACTAATGCAATTTCCTAGGCTTACTACGCATGCTCCGAATGATCGCACCTGTAGGAGAAACAATTTCAGACCTAGTCTAGCATTCCCTAAGCTTACTGTTTCCCCCTGCAAAATAGAACCCGAATTAGCCCTGTGTAAAAAGTTTTGAATAGTGTTTAGAGTTCTTAGCTCTGCTTCCGGTTGTCTATCCCAGAGCTGTCTTCGCATAACTAGTTTCACCAGGACTCCTCCTTGGTCCTTTGATCGTGGCTTTCGCTACCCAAACCGATATCGCCAGCTTGAGTTCGGCTAGCTTAACTAGGACTTCTCCTTAAACCTCTGGTCGTTGCTTTCGCTACCAGAGCTGGTTTCGTTGGCTTGAGCATAACTGGTTTTGCTAGGACTTCTCCTTAGGCCTCTGGTTGTAGCTTTCGCTACCAGAGCCGGTTTCGCAAGCTTGAGCTTGGCTAGTTTCGCTAGGACTTTTCCTTAAACCTCTGGTCGTTGCTTTCGCTACTAGAGCTGGTTTCGCCAGCTTGAGCTTGGCTAGTTTCGCTAGGACTTCTTTTTAAACCTCTGGTCGTTGCTTTTGCTACCAGAGCTGGTTTCGCCAGCTTGAGCTTGGTTAGTTTAACCAGAACTTCTCCTTAAACCTCTGGTCGTTGCTTTCGCCACTAGAGCTGGTTTCGCCATCTTGAGCTTGGCTAGTTTAACCAAGACTTCTCCTTAAACCTCTGGTCGTTGCTTTCGCTACCAAAGCTGGTTTAGCCAGCTTGAGCTTGGCTAGTTTAACCAAGACTTCTCCTTAGATCTCTAGTCGTAGCTTGGGCTACCAGAGTTGGTTACGTCGATGCGAGCACGACTAGTTTTCGCCGGGACTCCTCCCGTGCCCCAGTCGTGGCTTAGCTACCAGGGTTGTCTTCCTCATTTAAGCATGAATAGTTCCGCAAGGACTTCTCCTTATACCCCCGGTCACCTTCATCGGGGCGATAGTTTAACTAGGACTTCTCCTTGGGGATCTACTGGGACCACGTTTCACACGAGTAAAGGGTTGAGTTTAACTAGGACTCCTCCTTGTGAGGCCTCGGGTCGTAGTCGTAGCTACCGGAGATACCTCCTTTGCCGGCTTGAGCCGATCAGTGTAACTTGGACTTCTCCTTGGGACCTTGGTGAGGGGTCGGTTTTTACTCGAGCAAAGTTCAGATTACCTAGGACTGCTTCTTAGGGCCCTCGGTTGTCGCCGTAGCTACGGAGGCTATCCTGTCCCTGATCGTGGCTTTCGCTTAGCAGGGCTGTTTAACTTAGGGTTCTTGGCCGCTGCTCTCACCTACCAAGGCTGCCTTTAGGTCCCCTGGTCGTGGCTTTCGCTGTCAGGGGTACCTACTCGATTCAGAGCGAGATGAGTTTAATAAGGACTCCTCCTTCTAAAATATTTTATTTTGCTAAAATAGGTAGCTAGTTGCTGAAAATGTTTTATTTTATTAATTAAAATATATAGCGAGCAGTGCTACTTTTCTTGCCTAGCGACTATTCCTGCATGTTTACGGTGTGGTCGAAGTTAGTGATTTTTCCAGTGCCTGGAAAGGTGGCAACCACTGCTGGTCGTCGACAGTGTCGAGCTGAATTGGGGTAACATTCCCTGGCCGCCGCTTGATCTCCTTTTACTGTTCCCACCAGGTTCGTTGCCGGAATTGGGAATTTCAGGGTTAGGTGGTTCAAAGAGATCACAGCTCGTGATTCCTTCAAGAAGTTCCTTCCCAGGATAATGTTGTATGCGTGTAGTTCGTCAATGATCACGAACTCCATCATTAGTGCTCGACTGGTCGCTCCCTCTCCGATGAGTATGGGTAAAGTGACCTTTCCCCCAACTCGTAGTCGATCTCCGCCGAAACCTGTCAAGTAATGATCATAAGTCTCGGTTTGATGTGTTCTCACCTGGAGTTTTTAGAGGCATGCCCGGCTTATGATCTCTGTGGAGCTTCCCGTGTCAACCAGGATACCCCCTATTCTTCGATTGGCAACCAGCGCTGTTATCACTAGGGGGTCTGCGTGAGGGGTGATTACTCCTCTCAGGTCATCATTAGTAAATAATATCGGAGGTGTGGCCTCGTCTCGTACCGTCATGACCTCCGGATTTTTCCGTCGTCGTTTGTTGCTTCCGTCCTCTGCATGAGTTGGCCCTCCAGCTATGACGTTGACATTTTCTTCTCCCTCGGATTCGGATTCCATTTCCACCTCGGTGAATATTTCCGCCAGAGTTTCTGATATTTCGCCGAACCTTTTCACCAGTACTGTCAAGCGCCTGATTGCTGTTACTACTAGGGTCGTGTCTTGAGCTCTCTAGCTATCAGTCTGGCCTTTTTGACTTAGGTTGGCGGCCCTTTCGTCGGAGGGCTTTCCGAATGCGTCGAGGAGAGCTTGAGTGATATTAGTAAAGTTTCTTGTTTCTGAGAGCGATCCTATTCCCGAGAATGTTGGGCCCCTCAGGTCGTCTGTTGTTCTGGGATTTTTGCCCAGTAAGGATTTCAACCTAGCTTCTGCTACGTCTAGGTCACTCTGAAGTTTCGTTATTCTCTCTTCTTTTTTCCTTCTTTCAACCTTAAGCCGCTCGAGAGCTGCTGAGATCATTATGAGGTATAAAAATCTTCTCGGTCTTCACCCAGTGTTCGTTTTTCTGCTGGCATGTCTGCCTGAAGGTCTTTTAGGAAAAGATGATTAGTTCTGAAGAAGTATTGAGTAGGATTCGAGTTACCGAATGTGGTGATTTGCTGGAGAGATCCCCTCCTTCTAGCGTCAAATGTTGATGTCGAAAATTGGCTCCCGGTTTAATCCTCATGAAAAAGGGAGTTGATGCATGACAGCCTCCGTTATGATAGAATATTCTGTTTAGAGAGGTGAGATTCTTCTGTTCAGCTCTCCTTCTCTACTCTGCTCTGCTCCTTTGCTCTGCTTCTCTGCTCCTTGCTCCTTGCTCCGGCTCCTGACTCCTTTCTCCAGCTCCTGATTCCTTGCTCCAGCCCCTGATTCCTTACTCCTGTTCATCTGTTCCCAAGGGGGAAAACCTGCAAAGGGTTCGAAAATCGCTCCGACGCTCAAGAAAGTCAGGGTGCTCTTTGCAGTAAAAGAATGAATATTGATTGATCCTTTTGGGGGGCGAGTTATGAGAACTCTGATTTTAGGGGCGATCCTTCTGGTATGAAGAGATCTTAAGTTTAGGAGAGATGGTGTGTTTCTTCCCCAGAGATCGTGTCTTAGAGAAAGAGTCTGTTTTTTCCTCTGGAGGTCGTGTCCTTTGAAGGACGATGTGGGGGGCCTTTTATAGGCGAAGGTAAGCCGACTGTCCTTAGTGGCGGTGGTGAGGCGGTGGCCGTCAAACCGCAATAGAAGTTACCTCTTTTGCGTATCTAGGGTTTCTCTTCGAGTCTATCCCGGATCTCTGATAAGTGAAAGTTCCTAAGTTCAAGGATACTTTGTTGATATCTTGCCGGAGTGATAAACTCTAAAGGAGAAGTTTCCTTCTTTAGATACGTGGAGTCCAACCGGGCTTAAACACTTCAAGATGTGTAGCCGACTGGGATTTTCTGGAAATTCCGGGATTAAGTCATTAGGTTGCGCAGCACTGATATCTTTCCAGTTCTGGGCGTAAGATATGGGCCGAACCTGTGGAGACCCCCCTTATTCCTTTAGAGATCCTAGGGCCGATCTGTCCATGCCAAGGGCGTTTTTTGCAGAGCTGGTTTCTTCTGGCCGACCTCCCGGTTGTGGGAATGTGTGGTGGACCATCAGGGGTTTTAGCTATCCTACTGCCTCAAGCCGAGTTGTTCCGAGAGACTTCTGGTCTGATCTTTGACTCTTCAGTTGTTAGTCAACGTACGGACATTTTATGCATCATCAATGGCGGTAAGGTATTAATGGGAAACGACGCTCCTTGTAAGGTGTTTGGAATTGGTACTATTCTGATCAAGATGCATGATGGTGTTGTGAGGACTGTAACAGACATAAGACATGTTCCTGATTTGAAGAGAAGTCTAATCTCTTTGGGAACTATGGATGATAAGGGTTGCAAATATATTGATGAAGGTGGTGTTCTTCGGATTTGTAAGGGGAGTCTTACAGTTATGAAGGGGTTGAAAAATAATGATCTATATGAAGGAGTTGAAGGAGATGTCCTTCGACCAAGGTGACAATGCGAACAATTTGTCGGATAGGATAATTGATGTGGAAGATCATCAAGTCCGATTGATTTAGGGATCGTAGAGTTGTAGCTAGAGACCAACTACGATCGTCGAATTACGAAGTAATTCGCGGCTAACTTCGATCGGATCCTACAACGGGTTACACATAAGAGTGACAAATTGATCTAGGATATGACTAGTGGGAGTGAGATATAATCATGGGAGTGTCCCATAAACATATCTCATAGGCCTAAAAAGGAATTATGCAAAGATAGTACAAAAAGGTCAAAAATAGGGTTTTTGGGCCTAGACCGGTTCGGGTACTTCTAGGACTCGCATTGGGCTGAATTTTGGAGGGTTAGTTTCTGATATAATAAACATTATATCTGCCAATTTTCGTGGTGTTTGGACACCTCCTCCTTAGGGAATTGAGAAAATATCAATAGTTGCTATTTTTGACTATTTCCCTAAATCTTATTCTAAAGGGTGTTTTAGGAAACCTAAAAGGAGGTGGATTCTTATTAGGGTTCTATATAAACACTCTTAGGGCAGAGAATAAGGTGTGGAATTTCTCTCTAAGCTTTCTTACTCTACCACATCAAGTAGAGGGGAGAAAGTGAGCTAATTCCCATTAACTATCTATCTAGTCAAAGAAGAAGGTGTTCTTCTATCCAACCACCATTGGTGTGCTAGCTATACAACAAGGTGGGAGATTAAATTGATTGCTCGTGTCCCAAGTAGAGGAGCTACACTTGAAGCTCTTGGTCTTCTTCAATCAATTCAACTAGTTCGAGGGAAAAACGATTAAGGTAATCTACTATCTCCATTAGTACTTTAATTACTAGTTTTGCATGTGATCCTGGGAATACTAGTGTAGACATTAGATGTCTTATTTCCGCTATAAACACTAGTATAAGGGTTTAAATCCCTACACTATATGTGCTACAGGGTAACACAGTTACCAGAGATGTAGCGGTATCATCATCAGACAAGAAAGTTGAGACTACCAAGCTATGGCATATGCAATTAAGGCATATGAGTAAAAGGGGGATGGCTATACTGAGCAAGCAAGGTTTACTCTTTGGGCAGAAGGTTGGAAAACTGGAATTTTGTGAACATCGCGTCTTCGGGAATCAGTGTCGGGTAAAGCTCAGTACAACGGTTCATACTACCAAAGAAACTCTAGATTACATCCATTCAGATCTTTGGGGTCCCTCCCGGGTTAGCTCACATGGTGGGGGGTAGATACATGTTAACCTTGATAGATGATTTTTCCAGGAAAGTATGGGTCTACATACTGAAACGCAAAGATGAGGCATTCGTCAAGTTCAAGCAGTGGAAGACCTTGATCGAGAAGCAGACTAGAAAATCGATCAAACGCTTAAGGACTGACAATGGCATGGAATTTTGCGGAAACGAGTTTAATAGGTTCTGTGTAGACCAAGGGATTGTGAGACACCATACGGTCAGAAAGATACCACAACAGAATGGTGTGGCGGAGCGTATGAACAAAACTCTATTGGAACGAGCTCGTTGTATGCTTTCAAATGCAGGGTCGCCGGAGGTGTTCTGGGCTCAAGTAGTGAACATGGCAGTGTATCTGTTAAATATTTCTCCCTGTACATCTATTGAGTGTAAAACTCTTAATGATGTGTGGTCTGGTTATCCTGCAAAGTATGAGAACTTGAGGATTTTCGGTTGCCTGACTTATGCACATGTTAAAGAAGGTAAGCTGGATCCGAGGGTCTAGAAATGTGTATTTCTTGGTTATGAGCCTGGGGTGAAAGGTTACTGGTTGTGGAATCTGGATGGAAAATCAAAGAAGTTTCTTATCAGTAGAGATGTTACTTTTCATGAGTTAACCATGGTAACTCAGAAGGTAACGCCTGTAGATGCTCGGGAGGGTGTTGGTAAACAGGTAGAGCAGGAACATCATGGAGAACAGGTGGAGTTTGAGATAGACACTCCGGAAGAGGTTCGGCCTCAGGTAGATGAGCAAGCTGAGGAAGATGAACCAAAGCTGGTTTATTACAGTGTTGTGAGGAACAGAGGAAGGAGAGACATTCGGGCACCGGAAAGGTATGGAATGGCATATATGGTTCCATTTGCACTTAATGCCGGAGAAAGCATTGATGGAGGTGAACCATGCACCTATGAAGAAGCTATGAGGAGTGATGAATCAAAGCAGTAGTCTCTTGCAATGAATGAAGAGATCAAGTCTGGGAAGGGTGGTCGAAGTTACTGACATTGCGGCGCTATTCCTGCATGTTTACGGTGTGGTCGAAGTTAGTGATTTTTCCAGTGCTTGGAAGGGTAGGAACTACTGCTGGTCATCGATAGTGTCGAGCTGAATTGGCGTAACATTCTCTGGCCGCCGCTTGATCTCCTTTTACTGTTCCCACCAGGTTCGCTGCCGGAATTGGGAATTTCAGGGTTAGGTGGTTCAAAGAGATCACAGCTCGTGATTCCTTCAAGAAGTTCCTTCCCAGGATAATGTTGTATGCGTATAGTTCGTCGATGATCACGAACTCCGTCATTAGTGCTCGACTGGTCGCTCCCTCTCCGATGAGTATGGGTAAAGTGGCCTTTCCCCCAGCTCGTAGTCGATCTCCGCCGAAACCTGTCAAGTAATGATCATAAGTCTCGGTGTGATGTGTTCTCACCTGGAGTTCTCAGAGGCATGCCCGGCTTATGATCTCTGTGGAGCTTCCCGTGTCAATCAGGATACGCGCTATTCTTCGATTGGCAACCAGCGTTGTTATCACTAGGGGGTCTGCGTGAGGGGTGATTACTCCTCTCAGGTCATCATTAGTAAATATTATCGGAGGTGTGGCTCGTCTCGTACCGTCATGACCTCCGGACGCAATAGAGATTTTCCTTACGGACCTCAATTCGACAACGATGCAATAGAGATTTTCCTTACGAAATATGGAATCAAACCTGCTTACGTCACCCCCGCTCACCCTGCAGCAAACGTCCAAGTCGAGGTAACTAACAAAACTCTTGTAAAATACATAAAAACTAAGGTCATAATAGTACAATTGGGTGGTAACGTGTTGTGGACTTACCACATCACACCGCGAAGAGCCACGGGGAAAACACCCTTTCGAATGTGTACGACATGGAAGCCGTACTGCTAGTCAAAATAGGAAAGCCAAGCTTAAGAATAAAATATTTCGACCCTGAGAAAAACGAGGAACTCATGTAAGAACAGTTAGACTTAATCGAAGTGGTCCAGGATGAGGCTGAGGTCAGACATCTAACCTTCAAGGACATGATGGTCGATCAACATAAGTCTCACATGAGAGAAAGAAAATTCAACCTAGGGGATATGGAAACTCCAAGTTCGGCGGCGGCAAAACTCTTCCTGGCCTGGTAGGGACATTACAGAATAATAAAGGTGGTGCGGCCGGGAATTTTCATGGTAAAAACGCATCAGGCCAAGTCCTTGCACACGTATGGAACGCGAAACACCATAAACCAGCTTTCAGAAGCAAGGACAGAAATGCCCCAGAAACTTCGCAGTTTTCTTCAAATTAAAAGGGGGAAGTGGGGGTTTACACGCATAACACCATCGACGGAAGAACCTTTCGAATTTGAGTAAATTCTACGAAATAAGAAATTTTTTTAGGGAAAAGTCGTAGTCCAAACTAGTCGTGCTCTAGTCGACAAAATATCCCTGGTAGCCCAAGCTATGACTAGGGGTCCAGAAGAAGTCCTAGTCTAACTAGTCGCGCTCAAGCTGACGAAATAGCCCTGGTAGCCCAAGCTACGACCAGGGGTCAAAGAGAAGTCCAAGTCTAAAGTAGTCGTGCTCAAGCCGACAAAAGAACCCTGGTAGCGTAAGCTACGACCAGGGGTCAAGGAGAAGTCTTAGTCTAAATTAGTCGTGCTCAAGCCGACGAAACAACCCTGGTAGCCCGAGCTACGACCATGGGTTAAGGAGAAGTCTTAGTCTAAACTATTCGTGTTCAAGCCGACGAAATAGCTCTAGTAGCCTAAGCTACGACTAGGGGTAAAGTAGAGGTCCTAGCCTAAACTCATCGTGCTCAAGCCGACGAAACAACCCTAGTAGCCAAAGCTACGACCAGGGGTGAAGGAGAAGTTCTATTCTAAACTAGTCGTGTTCAAGCTGACGAAACAACCTAGATAGCCCAAGCTACGACCAGGGGCCAAGGGGGAGCCATGGTCGAAACTCAAATCAAAGGGGAGCCCTAGTCGAAACTCGAAAAAAGGGGGAACCCTAGTCGAACCTCAAAATAAAATCAAAGGGGAGCCCTAGTCGAAACTCAAATTAAGGGGGAGCCCAATAAAACTCCACATACGGCCCTGACCGCACGAATCACAAACTAATAATACAACTCTGACTTACTTTCTGGTATGCAGAATCCATGTTGAAAGTGTCTTGAATATGGGTCGATATCGACCCTGTTTACGACCCGCCAACCCGGTTTTTGTTAGCAGAGCTGGTATACGAAGTAGGTCTCCAAGGTAGAGCTAGACTCTGAGACAGAGTAGGAATGCAAAGCAGAGCTATGTCGGTTATTAGTTTTAGCGTATCCATGTGTATTTTGGATTTAGAAAGAGAGTCGGTGAGGCGGGATTATGGTTTTAGTGGCTATGTAAACTAAAAACCTAGGGGATATCAGTATCGAATTCTCACGAATCTCTTGTGGAACTTGTTCGCTTATCGTAGTAGAAATCATCGCATCGTTGTCGCCGTGGAGTAGGTCTCTCCAACCGAACCACGTAAATCTCATGTATTCTGTTTGATTGTTCTTTATTTCCTATTATTTTTCTTGGATTACTTGTTTTCGATCATATTAAACCCCAATTGTCGTGACAAACTGGTATCAGAGCTTTGGTTAAGATGCTAGCAATATTAGTTCAACAAGGTTTGTTGAAAATGTTAAATGGGAAGCTTGCACTCGCTGATTTGCTATCAGAAGCAGAGAAGGAAGATCTCATGGACAGATTCTAATGTGTTTTGAGCAATGAGGTCTTACGGGAAGTAGCGACAGAAACTACAGCATATGGGCTATGGAGTAAGGTGGAGGCAAGGTATATGACGAAATCTCTAACTAATCATTTGTATCTAAAGTAGAAATGATTTCGTTTACAGATGTTAGAAAGGAAATCGTTGAAAGACCATATGGATGAAATCAACCGAGTATTCTTGGATTTGGGAAATATCGATGTCAAATTCGAAAATGAAGATAAGGCAGTACTATTGCTTGTGTCCCTGCCACCATCATATGAAAGCTTTGTTGATTCTTTTATGTCTGGTAAAACAACTACAACCTCGGAGGATGTTAAAGCAACATTGAACTCTAAGGAGTTGAGACGAAGGTCAGTAAAAGAAAGTAGTTCTAGAAATGGTTTGGTTGTAAGGGGAAGGTCGCAGCATTTAGGCGATGGGTAGGGTCGGTCTAGCTTTAAATCGAAACGTAGGAAGTACAAATGCTTTAATTGTAAGAAGGAGGGACACTTCAAGAAAAATTCACCTGAGCTTAGAAACAAACCAGGGGAGGCAGTAGTCATCGAAGAAGACAACGACTATGGCACTGTCTTGGAAATCAGTGAAGAATGTGATGAAGCTATGATTCTGGCTATCAATGCCTGCTTCGCTGAAGATAGGTGGATTTTGGATACTGGTTGTACGTACCATGTATGTCCTCATAGGGAATGGTTTTTCACTTACACGACCATTAATGGCGGTAAGGTGTTAATGGGAAACGACGCTCTCTATAAGGTGGTTGGAATTAGTACTATTCAGGTTAAGATGAACGATGGTGTTGTGAGGACTATAACAAACATCAGACATGTTCCTGATTTGAAGAGGAATCTAATCTCTTTGGGAACTCTGGATGATAATGGTTGTAAGTGCACTGAAGAAGGTGGTGTTCTTCAGATTTCTAAGGGAGTCTTATAGTTATGAAAGGGTTCAAGAAGAATGGTCTATATGTGCTACATGGTAACACTGTTACTAGATCTGTGACGGTATCATCATCAGACAAGGATGTTAAGACTACCAAGCTATGGCATATGCGGTTAGGGCACATGAGCGAAAAGGGGATGGCTATACTGAGCAAGCAAGGTTTACTCTGTGGACAGAAGGTTGGAGAATTAGAATTTTGTGAACATTGCGTCTTCGGGAAGCAATGCCGGGTAAAGTTCAGTACAACGGTTCATAATACGAAAGGAACTCTAGACTACATCCATTCACATCTTTGGGGTCCGTCCTGGGTTAGTTCACATGGCGAGGGTAGATACATGTTAACCTTGATAGATGATTTTCCAGGAAAGTATGGGTGTACATACTGAAATGCAAAGATGAAGCATTTGTTAAGTTCAAGCAGTGAAAGACCTTGATCGAGAAGTAGACAGGAAAGTCGATCAGACGCTTGAGGACTGACAATGGCACAGAATTTTGCGAAAACGAATTTAATAGATTATGTGAAGACCAAGGGATTGTGAGACACCATACAGTCAGAAAGACACCATACAGTCAGAAAGACACCACATCAAAATGGTGTGGCTGAACTTATGAACAAAGCTCTATAGGAACGAGCTCGGTTTATGCTTTCTCATGCAGGGATGTCGGAGGTGTTTTGGGCTGAAGTAGTGATAACGACAACATATCTGGTAAATATTTCTCGATGTACATCTATTGAGTGTAAAACTCCTAATAAGGTTTTGTCTGGTTATCCAGCAAAGTATGAGAACTTGAGGACTTTCGGTTGCCTGACTTATGCACATGTTGAAGAAGGTAAGCTAGATCGAAGGGCTAAGAAATGTGTATTTCTTGGTTATGAGCCCGGGTTGAAAGGTTATCGGTTGTGGAATACAGATGGAAAATCAAAGAAGTTTCCCATTAGTAGATATGTTACTTTTGATGAGTTAGCCATGGTAACTCACAAGGTAACCCCGGTAGATACTCGAGATAGTGTTGGTAAATAGGTGGAGGAAGAAGATCATAGGGAACATGTGGAGTTTGAGATAGGCACTCGGGAAGAGGTCAGACCTCAGATAGATGAGCAAGCTGAGGAAGATGAACAAGAACAAGTTCATTACAGCGTTGCGAGGAACAGGGGAAGGAGAGACATTCTGGCACCGGAAAGGTATGGAATGGCAGATATGGTTGCATTTGCACTTACTGTGGGAGAAAGCATTGATAGAGTGAGTCATGCACCTTCGAAGAAGCTATGAGGAGTGATGAATCGAGGCAATGGTCATTTTCCATGAATGAAGAGATTGAATCCCTTAATAAGAACCGGGCTCGGGAATCAGCCGAGAAGCCTAAGGGTCAGAAGATTGTTGGTTGTAAATGGGTTTTCAAGAAGAATGAAGGAACCCCAGGGGTGGAGGATGCACAGTACAAAGCATGGTAAATAGTCAAGGGGTTTACACAGCGAGAAGGAATTGACTTCAATGAGGTATTTTCTCCTGTTTTAAACATAGGTCTTTTAGAGTATTACTTGTTATGGTTGTTTTGTATGATATGGAATTGGAGCAACCTGATGTTAAGACTGCGTTCTTACATGGGGTGTTGGAGGAAAAACTCTATATGCGTCAATTAGAGGGGTTTGAGATTCTTGGGAAAGAAGACTAGATCCTGTTTGCTGAAGAAATCTATGTATGGATTTAAACAATCTCCAGTGGTCTACACGTTCTGACACCTTTATGGTCAGAAACGGTTATGATAGAAGCAAATATGATAGTTATGTGTATCATAAGAAACTATCACATGGTTCTTCTGTATATCTACTCCTATATGTGGATGACATACTGATAGCTTGCAAGGACATGTCAGAAATCCACATGTTAAAGGATCAGTTAAAGGGTGAGTTTGAGATGAAAGACTTAGGTGCCTCAAGGATGATATTGGGTATGGAGATGCGGAGATACAGATCTTCTGGGAAAATGTTGTTGTCTTAGAAAATGTGCAACGAGAAGGTGTTGAAACATTTTGGTATGACTGAGGCAAAACCTGTCGGTATGGAAGCACACTTCAAGCTTTTGGTTGAACTGTCACCAACAACTAATGAAGAGACAGAGTATATGTCTCAGGTCCCTTAAGCAAGTGCAGTAGGTAGCATTATGTATGCTATGGTGTGCATAAGGCCTGATATTTCCTATGTTGTTAGTGTAGTAAGCAAATACATGGGCAGACGTGGGAGAGGTCATTAGTAGGCTGTGAAATGGATACTTCGGTATTCGAGAGGAACTACGGACGTTGGTCTGGTTTACGACAAAAGGGCTGACACTTCTGGTTCGTTAGTTGGATATGTGGATTCGGATTTTGCTGGCGATCTTGATAGGAAGAGATCACAGACGGGCTATACGTTCACACTCTACGGAAATGCCATTAGTTGGAGAGCAGTGCTACAGTCGGTAGTAACCTTGTCTATAATGGAAGCTGAGTACATGGTAGCAACAGAGGCGGTGAAGGAGGCAATATGGCTGAGTGGTTTAGTTGGTGATTTGGGCCTGAAGCAGGAGGTGACCGAAGTCTATTGCGACAACTAGAGTGCGATTCATTTGACTAAAAATCAAATGTATCACAGAGAACTAAACACATTGACGTCAGGTATCACTTTATCAAGGACGTGATATAAGAAGGGAAGATCACGATGAAGAAGGTCTCTACGGAAGATAATCCAGCGGATATGTTGACCAAGGCAGTTACAACTTTCAAGTTTAAGCATTGCTTAGACTTGATTGGGATTTCCAAATGTTGAGCCTTAGCAGGGCTGGAGCGACGACGACTCAGAGGCGTTGAGCCGTGATGGTTGCAGATTTAAGTTAAGAGGAGCATATTCATGTCAAGGTGGAGATTTGTTGAAAGTGTCTTGAATATGGGTTGATAAGAAACCCGTTTTACGACTCGCTAACCCGCTTACAAGGCTCCGAGGCAGAGCTGGACTACGAGATAGCGCTGGAATGCGGAGCAGAGCTATGTCGGTTATTAGTGTATCCATGTGTATTTCGGATTTAGAAAGAGAGTCGGTGAGGCTGTGGGATTATGGTTTAGTGGCTATATAAACTAAAACCCTAGGAGATATTTGTATCGAATTCTCACGAATCTCTTTTAGAACTTGTTTGCTTATCATAGTGGAAATCATCGCGCCGTTGTCACCCTGGAGTAGGTCTCACCAACCGAACCACGTAAATCTGTTGTGTTCTGTGTGATGGTTCTTTATTTCCTATTGCTTTCCTTCGATTACTTGTTTGCGATCATATTAAATCCCAATTGTCATAACAATCGGCAACCAGGCCGGAAGTTAGTATGTTGGGTCATGCATATTAGTCAAAGTAGGATTGATGTGAATTTTATTTCTCAAGGAAGAACGTTCGCGCCAGACATAGTAAGATAGGAAAACGCATTAGTAAGTCTAGGATTATACTGATGAACTAACAATCTTTCATGTCGATATTTTGGGTATATTAGCAGAAACAAAACAAAACAGGAGTTTAACTAAGAACAAACGACAATCAGGATTGTTCACCGGCTTAACAAAAGATATTCATTATAAAAAGCATCCAACTACAATCGTCAAACATTTACATATTCGAGGTAGAAGATGAAGACAGAGGAGAGGTAGGAGGAGGAACCGTCGGAGGGTCAACCACATTTACCGAAGCATAAACAAATATGGCAAGAAGGCGACCACCTCTAGGCCGACGGACAAGAAGACCAACCGCTTCAAAAATAACAGGCCGAGAATCGCTTAGAGTCCTCCTTAATGAATGAACCAGCGGATAAAGAGGAATAACAGAGAAAATGATCAAAAGATTCCTACGATCAGTAGGTCACGGGGGCGAAAAATCTTGATAAGACCTCCGACTTCTGCGGAGAGATGGTGAATGGTGAAATCAGAATTCTTTAGAATCATATAAAAGGCTATTCTAGTATAGCAATCTGGAAGAGTCTCAGAGACCATTAAGCAATCCATAATGGAATATGAAGTTATCCTCTCCATTCATGTTATATTTATAGAGCGGAACAGTTAAGGAATTGGAATGACTAGGTATCGTCGTCGAAGGGCTTTAATGAAGAAATGAAAAAACAGAAGTGAAGAGAATAGACCAGCAATCACTAACAAAAGAAAAGGAAGAACGGAACAAAAAGGGAAAAATGAAGGAACCTAAACTACAAGGAAATGACTCAAAAACTTTGTCTTGCCCTGAGAAGACAATCCGTCATAAAACTCCGTGAAGAGATCAATCTAAGGAAATAATTCTCTACCACTCGCGTCACCTTCCTTCCGGAAACTAAGCCCCCAGCGGCATCAAGAGCCATCTCCCCCCAGTGAAACGACCTAAAATGGCACCTGGGCTTACCATCACCATTATAATAAATTCCACCTTTTATTGTCACCATTATAAGAAAAATCCAGTCGAGGAAGTTTCAAGCCTGAACTCGAACAACGGTCTTATCTCGAAGCAGTTGAAGATCGGGAGCTAATAAAGAAAACAATAAAAGAACCACTAAAAAAGTTGTTCTTGAGGAAAACTTAAAGCCAAAGGAGGCTATTTATAGTGGAACAAGAAGATCAAAGGATCTTCTCAACAAAAGGAAGGCATTAAAGAAAAAGAATAAAGTACCTCGGTAACACACCAAGTCATTATGAACGATTGGGGCTCAGTTGCCGAAAGGCAGAAGGAAATTAATGAGACTCGACAAAACTCATTCGACCCTTCAAACCAGGGAGCGCCACGTACCCCACGCATGGCAGTAGTGGTACCGTGGGCAGTTACCTTAAAGGTCAATGCAGAAAACACATGATCAGAAGATTAAATTTGTGACAACCCTAGCAAGTGAAGACTCAAGAGTTCAACCACAAGGAGATCAACTCCCTCGTTGGCAAAACAACCCCGGAACACGGAGCTCAGGAAATTAAATACCCAAAGAACGACCGAGCTTCACGAAACAACTCTGGTCCAGGTATATCTATTACCCTAAGGATTTATTTAAGTTATTTGATGGTTAGAACTTTAGAGTACTTCTACTCCTTAGTTTCTCTACTTTCGACTAAGAAGTGGCGAGACTCATGATGATGCACAAAATGTTCAACCGTTGACTAACGTCAATGAGTCAAGAATAGACCAGAAGCCCAAGGGGTCAACCAAGCTTAAGTCAACAGCATCGCTGGACCCGCAAAGATCTGCCACCTAAGCGCAGAACTGGGAGGTCGGCAAAGATGAGCGAAGGAGCTCCAACCCTGTTTTGCGTAAAACACAACAGGTCTGCCTTGGGATTTTCAAGAAGAGTAAGGGCGTCCACGTAAGCAAGGTCGATCCCTTACGCCCTAAATTGGGAAGGCAGAAGCGTGCCACAAGCTTACCGACGACTTAATTTTGAATCTTCCTAAAAGATCTCAGTCGGCTAGAGATCCTAAGTGTTTAAGCAACTTAAGCTTCAAGAGTCTCAAAGGAGGAAACATCTCCTAGAATATCAACTCGTCAGGATATCTAGGAAGTATCGTTGAACATGGGAAATTCTAATTATCCTAGATGCGAGATAAACCAAAATGGAAACCCTAACTAGGAACAACAGTCTAATTCATAAACGGTGGGTCACAATCACCTCATCTACATTGTTTATCACAGCCGGTCTAAATCAACCTCTAAAATGGCTTCACATCACCTTCTTCAAGGTAAGGTGAGTAAGTCACAAAAACTCAATCTTTCGCCATGGATCACTTGATACTCAATCTTTTAACTGCAAAAAGCAATCTGACTGTCTTGAGCGTTGGAGCGGTTTCCGAACCCTTTGTAGGTTTTCTCCCAAGTTTCTAAGGAGGAAGGAGCAAGGAGCAGGAGCCGGAGGAAGGAATATCAATTATCCAGACGTTTATTATCCCAAATCTTCCTAAAAGATCTCAGTTGGCTAAAGATCCTAACTATAAAAGCAACTCGGGCTTCAGGAGTCTTAATGGAGGAAACATCTCTTAGAATATCTATCAACTCGGCAAGATATTTACGTACTATCCTTAAACATAGGAACTTTTGATTATCCTAGATAACAGATGAACCACAAGGGAACCCTAACTACGAAGAATAGTCTAATTCCTAAACAGTGGAACACAACCACCTCATCTACACCATCTATCATAGTCGGTCCAAATCGGCCTATAAAAAGGCATCACATCACCTTCTTCAAGGTAAGTTGAGTAAGTCATAAAACTCAATCGTTCCCTAGGGATCACTCAATACTCAGTCTTTCAACTACAAAGAGCATATGACTGTCTTGAGCGTCGGAGTGGTATCCAAACCCTTTGCAGGTTTTCCACCTAGGTGTCTAAGGAGTAAAGAGAAAGGAGCAGGATCCGGAAGGAGTATCAATCACCTAGATGGAATATCCATTCATAATAGACGCTGTCATGTATCAACTCTCGATTCTTTATCTGATAGACGAAAGATCATTTTTCGACATCGGCAAACCCCTCACTTCTAGGATTTGGTGGGTAAACTCTTTTCGATTCACCACCCCGGAGACAATGGTTGACTTGTCGATTTTTGGTCTTTGTTTGATTTATTGACTCGGTCAACTGATGACCAATATTTAGATCATCACGAGTTCAACCACTCCTTAATCGAAAAGAGCAAGACTGTGGAGTATAAAAAATTATTGTGTCTTTATTTATTTAGATGAACATTTATTTTAAATGAATTCCTAGTCTCAAAGACATAACTAAGCTAGGGTTGTAAGCCTAACCCTATTAGATCGTCTTTGTGGAAAGAACGATTTTTCAAAAGCTGCATCAAAATGTACTTTAAAGGTATAAATGTTCGAGTGTTTCAACCTTTATTTTTGGAAATTAATTCTCTTTTTGATTCCATGATCTGTTGATTATCTAACCGTCCGCTTATTGATCAAGCGTTTTGATACGCACTTCATCTTTATTTGTCAAAAGTACTAATCCTTCCTTTTAGATCCCTACTGTCAACATCAAATTAGAGACACTCTTCAATTTACGGGGTGGCATGCATATTTCACCTGTTTTTGAAACGTTAAAAATTTATTTTAAAGTCAGTTTTGAACTCTTTCTCTTGCATTTATGGTATAAGTAAGTTTCTAGATCTCACAATATTTTCATGAGAAACCTTCTTCCGTTCTGAGTTATTTGCTTTTAATTACTCTGGAAGGTTTTTCCCAATGAAGGTCCACTCAAGGAAACCGTGCTAACCTCTGTGTTTGTCCAACTTCTTTCGACGATATTGGTGGTGGAGATGTTAGGATATGTGGCCTCCTAATGATCTAATCAGAATCTCAGACGTCTAGTAAGTCTAACTTTAGATTTCCAGGATCTCATGCATGAACTAATAAAGAACTAGAAAGTTCTAGATATACCTTATATCGCTTCCCTCAGACTAAACTAATCGCCTTTTCCCAAAGATCTCCAATTCACAACTCCTCCACCTGAGACACCTAATCGATCGACTTAATCTCCCACTCCTTGAGTTAGTTAAAACTCCAATAAGTAGTTAACTGAAAAACTAATTCTACTTTCAAACTAGATAGATAACTTGGGATCTTTTTTCTCCCCCTCTCTCTGCTTGATGTGGCAGAGATAGAAATCCTTTTGAGAAGCATCCACACCTGTTTATGTTCTATTAAGGTTCTTATATAGAACTCTTGAAGTCTAAATCCTATTCGGATCATTATTCAATATTGACCACAAACAGGTTTCTAAGTCCAACTTAGATTAGGAATCCCAAATAGAATGTTTGCCCCATCTAGAATGTTATGCCAATTGGGGTTTAATGTGATCAATACAAGCAGAAGCAATGGGAAATAAAAAAAAATCAAGAACAGAACACCGAGATTTACGTGGTTCGGTTGGTGAGACCTACTTCACGGCGCCAACGGCGCGATGATTTCCACTATGATAAGCCAACAAGTTACACAAGAGATTTCGTGAGATTGTGCTACTGCTATCTCCTTAGGGTTTAGTTTATAGCCACAAAACCGTAATCCAACCGCCTCACCAACTGTCTCTCTACAACCGACATTATACATGGATACGCTAACACTAATAACCGCCACAAGCGCTGCTCCACATTCCAGCTCTATCTTGGATTCCAGCTCTGGCTCACAGCCGTGCTTCTCATACCAGCATGTCTCGGTAATTAGCTCCAATAACGTGTTCAAAATTCGGCGCCGAAACCTAAGCGGGTTGACGGGTCGTAAACCGGGTTCGATATTAACCCACATTCGAGTCACTTCCAACATAGGACAACAATAATTGTGGCATCCAAGTACGTCTTAATGGGATGGGACGGGTCAGGTCGCCCCATTAATATGGTCGGCCCTCCAATAGGCTTGGCCTTATGTCCGACCATTCCTTTTGGTCTGGGCACTTGGCCTGACCTTTGTTATCTTTGTCTTGCATTTAGCCAGATCTCTTTGGTTGTGTTTATGGATCTAATCCATACTTCATAAGCCTTATCCCTCTAGTCTTATTTTCAGATCGAATCGACACTCTTTGGTGTAACCCATTGTAGGATCCGGTCGTAATTTGTTGCGAATCGCTTAAGTAGTCCGCCGATCGTAGTTGGTTTCCAGCTAAACGTTACAATCCCTAAACGACCATACTTGATGTTCTTCATCACCATTTGTCCTATCCGACAACTTACACGCATTGTCATCTTGATCGGAGGACATCTCCTTCAATCTCCCACTTGTCCTAGAACAAGTGCAATGCTCGATTCTCATGTCACTTCGCATCACATTTGATACATCATCGCTTTCGGACTATCAAGATCTCGAGTTAAACTAATATCCAAATGATTAATTCAATTGAGCGTGGCCATCCATTTTCAGCTGATACTCTTCAAGTGGCCCGGGGATACTAATCCTAACTAAATTAGGACGACATAATACATTTTTGTACTACCATCGTAGTTGACTTGAAAACTCTTATTTCTATAACCCCATGAAACAACGCTATGAGTCAAATGAATTAATCATAAGTCATCATTGTTCATTTTGATGACATGGATAAGAGACTGGATAACGAAGTGGTTCCAAGTTCATTCAATAGGGTTTCATCCACCAGATACTTATCTAACAAGCCTATTTGGAATCTCCTGATATCTTGGATTGTCGTTTAAATACTGCCAAAATTTTAACAATGAACTAACAATTTTATTTCACATACCAAAATGTAGGTAATCAAGTACATAATGTAACGCCCCAAGCCTAGATTTCCACGTCGGCCGCCATGAAAACCTAAACTCAAAGCATTTCTCCGCAGATCAGTAAACATAGTTGATATACCCATCAAAAGAGACAAATAATATCAAATGTGAAGCTCATAAGAATCAATAAATCATCTAAAAGAAATCCATTAAACTTTCTTAACTCAAACAATGGTTCTGAATCATCGACACGTAGGTCGGACAATAACGAATGAAACAAATAACTATCTAGAAAGTGAAACTCCAAATAACTACCTAATCTCGAAAGCGAAAACTAAGAAAGAAGCTCTGTACTGACGAACTGAGATCAAACTGGTGGCGCTCCCCGATCTCTATCACCTGAAAAATAGTAGGCTGGGTCAGAACCCAGCTAGTAGATTTCTAATTACCTAAGGTCTAAATAGACCAATTCAACACAAAACCAAGTATCGAACAACAGATCAATAATAACAGTCCATTGTGTTACACCTTTCGTACCAACACAATTGAAGTCAACCTATTACACGGTTGAAGAGATTCATACAATACAACTTCCCTTTTGGAGGGGCATAACCAATTTTGAGGTCCACGATATAGCGTCACTTACCATTCATGTTTGCATCGTCTTAGACCTCTCAATAGACAAAGGATACCACCCAAAAAAGGGATCCGTGCAACACGAGCACAGTGCAACACGAGCACTTTACATATGAGCAGGAAACGAGCCAACCTCTAGTTGGTAATTACTTCTCAAACTAGAAGTATGTGGTCCACAAGAATGATCTTGTGTTTGCATCGACTTAGACCTCTTCATACACTATGGATACCTCCCAAAAAGGGGACCCGTGCAACACGAGCACATATGAGCAGGAAGCGAGCCAACCACCGATTACTTATGGATTAAAATCGTCAATCCATATTTGAACTCAAACCCCTGGTCCACTGGGTTGTCCAATATCACATTGACAAACCCGTGTTTGCAATCGATCCACATGTCGAGCCAACCAGTCTAGGTTCATTCCATTAACGGAACTCAAGATCATGGTCCACCAAGTTATCTAATATCATATAAATAACTAGTGTTTGCAATCGACTCACATGTCGAGCCAAGCAGTCTTGGTTCCGACTAGCCTATGCTTTCTAGGTTAACAACCTAAACCAATATATCACACACAACTATTGGTAGCACTCATGCTCCAATATCACACAAATAATCTCATACAATCAATTATCAATAACAATAACATAAACACGAATAATCATTAGCGTCTAGGCTGCTGCCCGGATGTATTTTCTACTATGTTTATATAATCCTAATAGTCTAGGTTGCTGTCCGGGTATATACATACCCCATTAATATAACTATAATCGTCTAGGGTTACTATATTGTTGTTGTAAATAGTTTCTAATCATAATGGATATCTATTGTATTACTAATTGGTTCTAAGTTGATGATAACCTAGTAAACAACAATGATTCAAAGCTATTATAGTCCTACTATCCAAAACTAGGTTAAAAATTAAAGAGGGCTATGTAAACCCTAGGGAAGAAGAAACCTACCTGATAATGAAGCACAAAGATGAAGAAACCAAACCCCAGCAAAGCTTTTTGATCTTCTTTATCCTTCTTCTTCACTTTCTCTCTCTAAACCCTACTCTCTCTTTAAACCCTTTTCCCACTCAATCACCTCCCCACTTCACACTCTCGGGTAAAGGAACAGGGAAAAAGAAAATAAAAGTGTGGGAAGGGTTAAAGTGGTTTAAGGGTTTATAAGGGTGCTGCTATTTGCACCCTCGTTTTTGCTAGCAGCACCCTTATAAAGTAAGGGTGCTACAATCTCCCCTCCTAAAATTTCGTCCTCGAAATTAAATGTACCTGTCGAGAGAAAAAGGTGAGGATAACGAAGTTGCATATCATCTTCACGCTCTCATGTGACTTCCTTGTCATTGTGGTGATTCCACTGAACCTTGACCATGGGAATCGTCTTTCGTCGAAGGACATGCTCTCTACGATCAATAATCTGAACTGGTTCCTCTTCATATGATACATTTGGCTGGAGCTCCAAATCATGGTAATCTATCACTGAATGTTGATCTCCATCTCTCACATGTTTTCGAAGCATTGAAACGTGAAAGACATCGTGGACCCCTGTGAAGCTTGCAGGCAAGTCAAGACGATAGGCTACTTTTCCCACCTTCTCAACTATTTTGAAAGGTCCAATATACCTGGGAGCCAACTTTCCTTTCTTACCGAATCGTAAAACACCTTTCATAGGTGACACCTTCAACAAAACCCCATCTCCAACAATAAACTCTAAATCCCTTCGTCGGTTGTCGGCATAACTCTTTTGACGACTTTGAGCTGCTTGGAGCCTACTTCGAATCAAAGCAATCTTCTCAGAAGTGTCCTGAATCACCTCTGGTCCTTCTAGTTTACCGTCACCTGCCTCTGTCCAACACAATGGTGACCGACAAGGTCTCCCGTATAATGCCTCGAAAGGTGCCATGCCAATACTAGATTGGTAACTATTATTATATGCGAATTCTACCAAAGGCAAATGATCTTGCCAACTTCCTCCAAGATCTAGTATTGAGCATCTCAACATATCTTCAAGTACTCTGTTAACTCGCTCTGTCTGCCCATCAGTCTGAGGGTGAAAAGCTGTACTGAAATGTAAAGATGTCCCCATAGAAGTTTGGAAACTCTTCCAAAACCGTGAAGTAAAGGACGAATCTCTGTCTGAAACAATAGACACCGGAACTCCGTGTAACCTGACAATCTCCTTAATGTAAAACTGTGTCAGTCGGTCCCCACTATCTGTCGTCTTCACTGGTAGGAAGTGAGCCGACTTTGTCAACCTGTCAACTATCACCCAAATAGCGTCAAAGCCTCTAGTAGATCGCGGTAAACCCGTGATGAAGTCCATCGATATATTCTCCCATTTCCACTCCGGAATGGGCAACGGTTCCAAGAGTCCGGATGGGTGTCGATTTTCCGCTTTCACCATCTGACACACATTACACTTCCTCACATACTCCGCAACATCTTTCTTCATCCCTGACCCCCAATACTGCCTCTTCAAGTCTTTGTACATCTTGTTACCCCCGGGGTGAACTGTGTACTTACTTCGGTGTGCTTCATCTAATATATCCCGTCTCAAGACCGGATCTGCCGGTACATATAATCTCCCTCGAAATCTCAATACGCCGTCCTGCCCGGTACTGAACTCAGTCTCAGTCTCTTGCATTAACGAAACCTGTTTCTGGCACCACTCATCATCAATTTGAGCATCCACAATACGATTCACCAAAGATGGTCTAACAACCATACTACCCAGAAATAACGAGTCAATTCCTGACCCAACCACGTCAATGTCGTATGTTGCTACATCCTCCAACATCTTCCACTGGTTCATCATCAATGTTGCCACGATACCCCTCGGTTGTTGGCTTAGTGCATCGGCTACCACATTTGCCTTACCCGGGTGGTATTGCAACGTGAAGTTATATCCTTCATCAACTCCAACCACCTGCGCTGACGCATGTTCAACTCCTTTTGTGAGAAGAGATACTTGAGACTCTTATGATCGGTAAAGAGATCGAACTTCTCACCATACAGATAGTGCCTCCAAATCTTCAAAGCAAACACTATAGCTGCCAACTCTAAGTCATGAGTTGGATAGTTTTGCTCATGTGGCCTCAACTGCCTAGAAGCATAAGCAACCACTTTATCTTTTTGCATCAATACACACCCTAAACCCTGAATAGAAGCATCTGTATAAATCACAAATCTGGTGCCACTCTTTGGAATGACCAACACCGGTGCCGTAGTCAACTTCGTTTTAAGTTCTTTGAAAGCCTCATCACACTTCGTATCCCATGAGAATGTCACTCCCTTCTTTGTAAGATTCGTCAAAGGTCCTGCAATACTTGAGAACCCCTTGATGAACCGTCGATAATACCCAGCCAATCCCAGAAAACTGCGAATCTCAGTAACCGAGGTAGGCTGCTTCCAATTAAGCACAACTTCAACCTTAGAAGGGTCAACCAATACTCCGTCCTTCGAAATAATATGGCCTAGGAATTTTACTTCCTCTTGCCAAAAATCACATTTCTCGAACTTTGCATATAACTGATGTTCCATCAGTCTCTCTAACACTAATCTCAAGTGATCTTCATGATCCTCCTTAGTCTTGGAGTAGATAAGAATGTCATCAATAAGGACAATGACAAATTTATCCAAGAAGTCCCTGAACACCCGATTCATGAGGTCCATAAACACTGCAGGAGCGTTAGTCAAACCGAAAGACATAACAAGAAACTCATACGAACCATAACGTGTCACAAATGCCGTCTTAGGAATGTCCTCCTCTCGGACTCGTAACTGATGGTACCCTGACCTCAAGTCAATCTTAGAGAACCACTTGGTCCCTCTCAGTTGATCAAACAGATCATCAATCCTTGGTAAAGGATATTTATTCTTCACAGTAACCTTGTTGAGCTCTCTATAATCGATACACAACCTCATTGACCCATCTTTCTTTTTAACAAAAAGAACAGGTGCACCCCAAGGAGAACTACTCTGACGTATGAACCCCTGATCTAGTAATTTCTGAATCTGGTCCTTAAGCTCTCGCAGTTCTATCGGAGCCATTCGATAAGGAGTTCGGGCTATAGGTTTAGTACCCGGTTCCAACTGAATGCAGAAGTCAACCTCTCTGCGTGGTGGCAACCCTGGTACAACTCTGAACACATCGTGGTACTCACTAACCACATCAATACTATCAAGCCCCTCACTCATTACCGGATGCTCTTCTAGCTCTACGTGACTCAGGTGAACCTCTCTCATCTGACAAGTCAACGCTGACACTGTAAACACTTCTTCCCCTGGAAGAGAAAATGTGACTGTCTTGGCATAACAGTCCACAAGTGCATGGTATGAGGCAAGCCAATCCATGCCTAAAATCACATCATACCGCACCAACTCAAGCACAAAAAGGTCTGCAGCGAAGTCTCGCTCACCCAATCTAATGATACACCCCTTACAGATGTGGTCTATCACAATCAAACCACCCCAAGCAGAAGACACCGAAAAAGATCTCCCACATCGATCTAACTCTATGGGTAACTTACGAACAAAAGAAACAGAGATAAATGTGCCCATGGCACCAGGATCAAATAAAATTTTACCCATTCTAGTATGAATAAGGAATGTACCTTCCACCACATCAGTAGGTGCGCGGTCATCTCTAGGAAGGATGGCATTCAACTGTGGTTGTTGCCCACGCCCCTGTGGTCTGCCCTGCGGGTTACGCTCATGATGACGCCCCTGATTTCCTGTCTGAGCTCTAGTCCTCCTCGGACAATCAAAAGACCTGTGGCCTACTTCCTGACAATTAAAACAAACTCCTCTAAATGGTCTCTGTTCCACACCATCAACATTAGCCACTGGCGGTTGCCTACCTGTAGTCACCACTGTCATATCCCTGTTGCCTCCCTCGATCCGAGGCCTCTTACCATCCCGTTGACCATTATAGTTGTTGCGCTGATTCCAACCAACCTTCCCATAACTGCTACTGTTCCCCTTTTGTTCACCCTTGCTTTGCACTTTGATTCCTCTCTGCTTCTTTGCCTCCTGTATCCGAGCATCGTGAACCTTAGCACAAGAAACCACCTTCTGATAGGTGTCGAAACTAGGTTGCCCTGCAATGTACCTAGCAATGTTGTCACGCAACCCATTGACAAACCTCTCAATCTTTTCCTCCTCTGTGGGAATTAGTTGAGTAGAGAAGAGGGAGAGTCTGTGAAACTCATTCTCATACTCCAAAACTGATTGATTTTCCCCTTGCTTCAACTCCTGAAATTCCCTCTTAAGTGTTTGTTGTGCCGAGAAAGGAATAAAGTTTTCCATGAAGACCTTCTTAAATTCTTCCCAGGTGAACCTCAACGGATCCACTAGCCTAGACTGAGTGTCCCACCAAGTAGCTGCATTCTTCTTCAACTGGAACACTGCCATCCGTTGCTTATATTCCTCGGAGCAATCAAATGCCACGAACATCCTCTCTATCTCCTTACACCATTCATATGCCTCTACCGGTCCTCCAGTCCCATCAAATGTTGGCGGTTTCATTTTCATAAACTCATGGTAATACTTCAACCAGGTCATCTCAGTCGGTGGCCTCAGATTCATAGCAGGACCTCCCGTCTCTAGTGTCGGATTCTGCGTCCGAGCTTGTTCCCTTGTTTGAGCCTCTGCTGCAATGTTAATTAAATTTTGCAATGCGGCTGCATCAATTGTCACTGTCTCTCCTCCGTTCAGATTAGGATTTGTGGTCTCATGACCCCCTGACTGTTCATGTGTACCCTCTGGTGCTGTAGAACCCCTTTCCTCAGGTAGGACACCTCGACCTCGACCTCTACCACCCCCTCGGGTGCGAGCAGTGCGACGACCTCTGCCACGACCAGTAGCCCCTTCGCTAACCATAACTCTATTCAAATCAAAAAGAGAAACCAAGTCAGAACTTAGACAGTCAAGAGCTCCGTACAAAATGTACTACGTATTATGCGCTTAGAGGGGTTGAACCCTACACACTGATCCTAGGATTTATGAACCTAGAGCTCTGATACCACTTTGTAACGCCCCAAGCCTAGATTTCCAAGTCGGCCGCCATGAAAACCTAAACTCAAAGCATTTCTCCGCAGAACAGTAAACATAGTTGATATACCCATCAAAAGAGACAAATAATATCAAATGTGAAGCTCATAAGAATCAATAAATCATCTAAAAGAAATCCATTAAACTTTCTTAACTCAAACAATGGTTCTGAATCATCGACACGTAGGTCGGACAATAACGAATGAAACAAATAACTATCTAGAAAGTGAAACTCCAAATAACTACCTAATTTCGAAAGCGAAAACTAAGAAAGAAGCTCTGTACTGACGAACTGAGATCAAACTGGTGGCGCTCCCCGATCTCTATCACCTGAAAAATAGTAGACTGGGTCAGAACCCAGCTAGTAGATTTCTAATTACCTAAGGTCTAAATAGACCAATTCAACACAAAACCAAGTATCGAACAACAGATCAATAATAATAGTCCATTGTGTTACACCTTTCGTACCAACACAATTGAAGTCAACCTATTACACGGTTGAAGAGATTCATACAATACAACTTCCCTTTTGGAGGGGCATAACCAATTTTGAGGTCCACGAGATAGCGTCACTTACCATTCATGTTTGCATCGTCTTAGACCTCTCAATAGACAAAGGATACCACCCAAAAAAGGGATCCGTGCAACACGAGCACAGTGCAACACGAGCACTTTACATATGAGCAGGAGGCGAGCCAACCTCTAGTTGGTAATTACTTCTCAAACTAGAAGTATGTGGTCCACAAGAATGATCTTGTGTTTGCATCGACTTAGACCTCTTCATACACTATGGATACCTCCCAAAAAGGGGACCCGTGCAACACGAGCACATATGAGCAGGAAGCGAGCCAACCACCGATTACTTATGGATTAAAATCGTCAATCCATATTTGAACTCAAACCCCTGGTCCACTGGGTTGTCCAATATCACATTGACAAACCCGTGTTTGCAATCGATCCACATGTCGAGCCAACCAGTCTAGGTTCATTCCATTAACGGAACTCAAGATCATGGTCCACCAAGTTATCTAATATCATATAAATAACTAGTGTTTGCAATCGACTCACATGTCGAGCCAAGCAGTCTTGGTTCCGACTAGCCTATGCTTTCTAGGTTAACAACCTAAAGCAATATATCACACACAACTATTGGTAGCACTCATGCTCCAATATCACACAAATAATCTCATACAATCAATTATCAATAACAATAACATAAACACGAATAATCATTAGCGTCTAGGCTGCTGCCCGGATGTATTTTCTACTATGTTTATATAATCCTAATAGTCTAGGTTGCTGTCCGGGTATATACATACCCCATTAATATAACTATAATCGTCTAGGGTTACTATATTGTTGTTGTAAATAGTTTCTAATCATAATGGATATCTATTGTATTACTAATTGGTTCTAAGTTGATGATAACCTAGTAAACAACAGTGGTTCAAAGCTATTATAGTCCTACTATCCAAAACTAGGTTAAAAATTAAAGAGGGCTTTGTAAACCCTAGGGAAGAAGAAACCTACCTGATAATGAAGCACAAAGATGAAGAAACCAAACCCTAGCAAAGCTTTTTGATCTTCTTTATCCTTCTTCTTCACTTTCTCTCTCTAAACCCTACTCTCTCTTTAAACCCTTTTCCCACTCAATCACCTCCCCACTTCACACTCTCGGGTAAAGGAACAGGGAAAAAGAAAATAAAAGTGTGGGAAGGGTTAAAGTGGTTTAAGGGTTTATAAGGGTGCTGCTATTTGCACCCTCGTTTTTGCTAGCAGCACCCTTATAAAGTAAGGGTGCTACACATAAACTCTTTTACGTATTTAAAATACATTTTAAAGTCATTCCCTGATGTGATTTATACTGATGCCCTTGGTATGAGTCTCATGTTTGGGCTGAGGTAGTGGTCAAAATAACAGGTCTGTCAAGTTGTCGTTCTTGTGTACTTTGCAAATAACCACATCATTTCTTTCTATGATTTCCCTAATCACTTGGTATTTCATTTGGATGTTCTTGGATTTCAGATGTGCTCTTGGTTCGTTGACTTGGAGAATCGCTCCATTGTTGTTACAATAAAGGGCTATTCCTTCATCTATGCCAAGCACAACACCAAGATCTTTGATGAACTTCTTGATCCAAACTCCCTCTTTTGCTGCTTCTGAAGCGGCTAAGTATTTTGCTTCTATTGTAAAGTTTGCTATGGTGCTCTATTTAGTCTTTTCCAGCTCACTGCTCCTCTGGTCGGACAAAATAAGTAACCCGTTTGAGATCGAAAATCGTCTCTGTATGTCTAGAAGCTATCATCCACATGACTCTAATTTTAGTCCTTCTCAGGTACTTCAGGATATTCTTGGTTGCGGTCTAGTGTGTTTCTCCATGCGTGTTTGCTCATCTGTGTCCTTAGGACATTGATTCTTTCTTGCAGCTTCGGATCGAGATTAAGTAGTACTCCCGGGCTATCTCCTGGTTTCCCCGAAATGTCCCCACTAGGTTCATTTCCAGTATTGGGAATTTCATCATAGGTGGTTTATGAATACAATAGCCCCGGATTCTCTTAGGAGGTTTCTTCCCAGGATGACGTTGCAAGCGTGCAATTTTTCAACTATAGTGAAGTTTAGCATCATAACCTTGTTCGCTTCTCTGTAGCCGATTGACATGGGCATATGATTCCATCGGTTTTGACTTGGTTGTTGCCGAATCCTGTCAGGGAAGATTTATAAGGATTAAGGTATTGACAACTTACCCCGAGTTTCTAGAAGCATGTTCTGCTCATGACTTCGGCTGAGCTGCCTGTATCGACCAAGATTCGTCCGACATTCTAGTTGGATATGACGGTCGTTATCACCAGTGGGTCTGTATGTGGGGTGATTACCCCTATCAGGTCGTCATCTGTGAATATTATGGGTGGCGCCTCCACAACGGGCTTCGCAAACGGGACTGGCGACACTTTTGCTTCGTTAGCGTATATCCGCTGCTCGCGTTTAGTGTTCCCTGTAAGGGCAGGACCTCCACCTATGGTGATGATATTGCCTATTACCCTCGTGTTTTCCTCAGGTCATTTGTTGATTTTCCTGGCAAAGGTAGAATGGGTGTTTGTATCGAGCCCTGACCCGACTCCCCCTTCGCCGAAGGGTCTCTTGTTTTTGTAATCGTAAAGCTGTTGCTCCCGTTTGATGTATTAATCGAGTTCCCCCTTCCTTACGAGCTCTTCTATTAGACTTTTGATATGTTGACAGTCGTAGACGTGTGGCCATACCCTTGATCAAAGTCGCACCAAGATGTCGTGTCTCTGGGACCGAACTCCTCCCTATGGTCGTTGAGTTTAGGTAACTGTACTTTATCCTTCTTGACAAGGATTTGTAAGATCTCTTCCCTTCCCCTTCTTAGAGGGGTGAAAGTATTAAAATCAGGCCTTCCACGCCTGCTCCGATCTCGTTCCCTGGCATGGCTGACCTCTTCCCATTCTTTCCTCGTGGGAGGCTCGACTTCGTATGGGATGTTAGCCACTTCTTTCATTCTCCGATAGTTTTCTTCTTTCCATATGAATTTTTGGACCTTCTCCACGAATTCTCTGAGGGTATTAGGTTCATTGCTTGAGATTTCTCGCACGAAATCGTCCTGCCTGAGGCATCTTTTCAAGGCGACGAGAGCGATCACTTGCTCGAGGTGAGGAACTTAGACCATAAGGTTCCGGAACCTTTGCCAATAATTTGCTAGGGACTCGTTCTTCCCCAGAACGATGTTGAACAAGTCTTCATTTTTCTTCTGATGGAGTTGTTGCCCTGGAAAGCGTTGCAGAATGCCTGCGATAATTCATCAAAAGATTTTATCGAGCCAACCTCCAAGGCCTGGTACCATGCCTGAGCTGGTCCTTTTAGTACTGTAGCAAAGACTACAGACCGCACGTTCCGGCCAAGAGTGCAGAGGCTCATTATCGAGACGTAGTTTTTGATAAATACTGTTGGATCCTCCACGCCATGGTAGTGCTCGAGATTGGGGCACTTGAAATTTTTGGGTTTCTCAGCTTCCAATATCTCCTTGCTAAGAGGTGGGAGGTTTATTACTGCTTTCGCTAAAGCCCCTCTTTTCTCGCATATCTTGGTTAGTTCCGCTACCTGATGTACGAGTATATCGTTAATGGCGGGTCATTCATGTCTCCTGGGCCAATGTGTGGAGGCGTAGGGACATATGGCCGTTTTGGGTTCAGTACTCCGGCTTCATCCAACTCTTTTTCCAAGAATAATAGGTCAAGAGCGCTTGGGCGACCAACATCCCGCCTTGATGAAAGAGCGCCGACTGGAGTGGAAAAAGGCTTGCGTGCCCGACTTCTTATTTCTTCCACCATTGACTCTTCAGCTTTACGGAGGATTTGTTAGAGCTGCCGCATCTCTTCCTCTCTCCGTAATTGATCAGCCTTGAGTTGCTCAATTTCAGCCATGAGTTCTTCCGAAGAAGGATATCTGTCCTGAGATCCTTCGAGAGTTGGTCCTCCGAAGACATGGTTGCAAGAAGGGATGAAAGTGGTTAGTTTTAGATTAAATTAAATATTCGAGTTACCGAATTGATGATATTGCTGGAGTTTTGCCCTCCATCTAGTGCCGATTGCTGACGTCGAAAAATGGATTTCCGTTAATCAGTCAAGAAATATTTGATGCATGACAGCGTCCGTTATGAAAAGATATTCCGTCAGGTTGATTATGATTCCTGGTCCTTGCTTCGGGCTCCTTGCTCCTTAGAAACCTGCGGGGAAACTGCTCCGTCGCTCAAGACAGTCAGATTCCTTTTTGCAATAAAAGATTGAATATTGATTGAACCTTTTGGGGGCGAGTTGTGATTACTCAGTGGCAGTGATCATGTCTTGTGGAAGACGATGGGGGGCCCTTTTATAGGCTGAATTAGACGACCATTGTAGACGGTGTAGAGGAGACGGTTATGATCCACCGTTTGGGAAGTTTCCTATTGTTCTTAGTTAGGGTTTCTCTTTTGGTTTATCTCGTATCTAGGATAAATAGAAGTTCCTTTGTTGCATGATATTTCGTAGATATCCTGCTGAGGTGATAAGTCTTCTAGGAGATATTTCCTCCTTTGAGACTCTTGAAGCCCTAACTTGCTTAAACACTTAAGATCTCTAACCGTTTGAGATCTTTAAGAAGATCATCAATCGCTTTGTTTGTTGATTCTTGATCGTCAGAGTGATTACCTAAAAATCACTTTTAGACATCATCAATCGCTTACTGTCCAGGTCGGGGTTGAGTCAAATTTCTTCCCCTCCTTCTTGTTGTGAGGGGATATTGGTGTACCAATGACGGTGCCCAAATTATTGGGCACTCTCCCAACCGGCTTACAGAAAGGGAAAGGAGAGTTTTGAAGTTTCTAAACTCATTTAATCATATACTCATAGCCTATAAAGCTACCTTTTTTCTATCCCAATTGTTCTTTGGCTATTTCAATTTTTCTCTTGCAAGATTGATAGTTTCACTTGTACCACGGATTATAACAAAAAATAAATGTTATTTAGTATTTGCTATGGTAATTAAGGATTATTTTAAAATTTGATAAACATTTTGGTCTATATATTCAGTTTATCTTCCTCAAATGAGCACCAAGTCCAAGGACAAATGGACAAATTTTCAATTGGCTCGTGACTTGGTGGGAGTAATAATGTTGTGGTCAGGGGCCTCCATGCAAGAGTACTACCAGATTACATGTTTAAATCAAGTGCTATTTTACAAGTATAAATTGAAGGGAGACTACCTTAAGTAAAGCATACAATCTCTAATCACTTGCTCATATAAAGAGAAACAGAAATGGAGGAGATGAAGTTCTTGATGATGAATAACCCATGGGTTCTCACTGCTACGTTTGCAACTCTACTCATTTCCATCTTCTTGTTGGTTACAAGAAAAACGTCGAACACGGAGTGGCCTAATGGCCCGAAAACCTTACCTATCATTGGAAATATGCATCTTCTAGGTGGAACTAAGGCACTTCAAGTTATCTTACATAACCTTGCCAAAGTTTATGGTGGTGTTATGACAATTTGGATTGGGAGTTGGAGACCAGTTATCATTGTTTCCGATATTGAACGAGCTTGGGAAGTTCTTGTTAACAAATCGTCAGACTACTCAGCTCGAGAACTACCAGAAATTGTAAAGTATAATGCTGCAAATTTTAGAACAATTGCAACTTGTGATTCTGGTCCTCAATGGAGTAATCTTAGAAAAGGTCTTCAAAATGTAGCTTTATCACCTCACAATCTTGCAGCTCAATTTCAATTCCAAGAAAAAGATATAACGAAAATGATTCAGAATCTTGAAAACGAAGCAAAAAACAACAATGGAATTGTTCAACCACTTGATCATTTGAAGAAAGCTACCATTAGATTAATAAGTCGATTAATTTTTGGTCAAGATTTCGATGAAGATACGTACGTAGAAAAACTACATCATACTATTGACGAGTTGATACGAATGAGTGGTTATGCCCAACTCGCAGAAGCTTTCTACTATGCTAGGTATTTACCAAACCATAAAAAAGCTGTTAATCATGCTGCAAAAACAAAACAAATAGTTACACACCTCATGCGTCCATTTCTTTCACTAAATCCTCCTACTAATAGCTACTTACATTTTCTTCAATCGCAAAACTATGACGAAGAACTCATTATTTTTTCAATATTCGAAGTTTATCTTTTGGCTGTGGATAGTACTTCTTCAACTACAGCATGGGCACTTGCATATTTAGTTAGAGAACCCAATGTTCAAGAGACACTTTATCAAGAACTCGATAATTTTGCAAAACAGAACGACCGAAAGATCTTGAAAGTTGAAGATATTAACAAGTTGCAGTACTTACAAGCTGTGACTAAAGAGACAATGAGGATGAAACCAATTGCACCATTAGCAATTCCTCATAAAGCTAGTAGGGACACTACATTGATGGGTAAGAAAGTTGAGAAGGGTACTAAGGTCATGGTTAATCTTCATGCTTTACACCATAACGAGAATGTATTTAATGATCCATACAAATTTATGCCTGAGAGATTCTTGAAAAGTTATCAAGGTGCTAAAGCAAAAGCCATGGAGCAATCATATTTGCCATTCGGTGCAGGTATGAGAATTTGTGGAGGAATGGAGGTGGGAAAACTCCAGTTTGGTTTTGCACTTGCTAATCTTGCCTATGCATTTAAATGGTCTTGTGCTGTTAATGGTGTTCTTCCTGATATGAGTGGTGAATTTAGGTTTGTTCTTTTCATGAAGACCCCACTCGAAGCACGAATTGTTCGCCGTAACTAATTAACCATTGGAATGGTTGATAACCCTTCATCCAACCTATTGATAGATAGGTTAATGGTTCTATCGAGTTCGTATTAATAAACTTAGTGTCCACTTTAGTAATGTCGTTGTTGTTGTTAATTATGTTCCTCGTGTTTTTTAGTTGTAAACCTGTCAGTTTGGGTTGGTTATGTTAGTTTGGTAAAAATAAGAGATTTCTCGTTTTCTTTCTCTTAATTACTTCTCCATGCAAATTGTTGTTTTTAAGAGGATTTGAACGTGTTTGTGTTGTATCATTTTCTTTTGGAGATCAACTAAGTTAGATTTTGGGGTGTAATTAGTCATATATCAGTTAAAGGAAGGTATCTTTTTAAGAATATACTCTCTTCTTGGATGGCTAATATTATACCACCCAAACCTATCTCCAATAACTGAGATTACATCTTTTCAAACTTAACTCCAACAACTAAGATTATATCTTCTAAATTATCTTCAGTGGTTAAGATTACACCTCCCAAAATTGTCCGTTAAAGTTGAGATTAGAATTTTCTGCACACCGAGCACCGGTTATGTCCTTGTATGGTATACACCAATATGGTAGACCAAAATAAAAGGAGAAATGTAAATTAGGACCACAAGTACTGTTTTCTTTTGCGGCCTCATGTCTGAAATCATTCTCTTCCTCACAAGTTGCTTTTTTATCAATACATCCTAACCCTTAGAAACACCAAGAGTTGGGTTTAGAAAACTGAAACTGTTTTGCTCCACCCACACCCCTTTATTTCTCTCTCTATTTTGATACTAAAACCATTATTGATTCAAGCTCCACCCAAGCGGTTCAATATCAATATTTTTGTAAAATTAAACCAGATTATCATGTACAAACCTTCTTCAAAGCTCGATAATATCGATTCTTTTAGACAGTAACTCGCCCTCTTCTGGTAAAACCACGAGTACACAACGGGTATGAAATTATGCCTTCCGCTACGATGAAGTCTTTGACAACTAGGTTCAAAGTATGCACGCTTTGACCAAGATCAAGAACACTCTGAGAATTAACTAACTGATAATGCCAAAAAATTACCGACTTCGAATTCACCAAAAAATTTGCATAATGAAATACCCAAGAATACACCATCACCCTTAGATTATGAAAGTGGAAAATGCAAAAGAGAGATTTAGAGAGAGAATTTATTTGGTGCCTTTTCTGTTGTTTTCAGGTGTGGAGGATGATAATCGTTTATAAGAATATAGGAGATGCCATGTGCCCGTATAAAACCTCTTTTAGTGGTTAGATCTTAATCTCATGCAGAATGAAGATTTGGATCTACTGGGCCAGAGTCTGAGATAGATAGGGAGAGAAATCCCAGATAAGAAATCTTCTTCACAAGAACAGTGACATAAAATTTGTCAACATCCGGTCTCTTTTTATTCTCTGTTTTCTTCTTTCTCTTCTTCGATCTGATTACACTTTGTATTTAATTAATAAGAATTGATTTTGTGGGTTTTGAGGAGTGAGAAGAGAGGAAAGGAGAGAGAGAAAGTGTGAGGGATAAAAGAGTGAAAGAAAGAAAAAGAGTATTTCTAGATTCTCTCCACCTTCCTTGCTTTTTGGTGCAGAAATTTAAGAACCCCCCACTCTTCACAAATAGGAGTAATAAAGATCCCCCCCCACACAACAAAATCACAAAATAAAGAGAATAGATTTTGTTTTCCTCCTACAACAACAAAACCCATAATCTCTCTCTCAAAACATTACTACATTTTACAATTTACTCTAATTTCTTTTAAAGAATATCTTACATTAACAAAATCAAAATCTCTTTTGTCTTTATTACTTTAGACTTTTGTCCTAACTTATAAAACAAGAGAAATGTTAGGATGACAGAAAAATTTGGTTGAAATTCAAACGAGGCGATGGTTTTGTTCAATCTCTCAAGAGAAAAAAATGGGGCAGATTTGATCGTCCGCATCAGATTCCGACCTGATTTTAGTCTGATTTTTCTGATATTTAGTCAAAGGGTCATGTCCGTTAACTTATGAAAATCTCCAACATCATCAGGGTTCAATTTGGTATGATGCACCAACTTAGAACCACATTCACATAGGCAAAATGAAGAACCAAAGTCAAAGTACCTTACCTGTAGAGGGCATCAATTTTTTCCTCCACAGGTTTTTCCCAATGAGGAGACTGATAAGCAAGCTCATAGCCCCTTAATTTCCCTAACAAGCGATAATGCTACGTAGAAAGCATCACCAGAAGCGTATATTTACATCACGTATAGGTAACGAATAACGAGACGGAGCTTGTTTAAGTTGAGAGGACTGCTAAGACGGAGAAGTCTCGTTATAGAGATTCCCAAGACCTCGAAAGCCTCAAGGAATACACTCCAGAGAACCACTTATGGAACGTGAGGACTCTGAGCTAGTCGGCAATGAATCGGTATCTGAACCTTACAGAACCATACGAAGAGAACCTGCATGGAAAGGTAAGATAGGAGTGATGACTCAGTTGGACTCGGTGGGATAGCCATGGGAGTAGCAGGTCCCTCCTTAACGGGAGACAGTGAGGTAGAGGAATCTATGATGGAGGTGATGGTTAAACCGAGAAGGGGGCTACAAAAGACATATGTGGCAGAATAGAAGCCACCGAATGAGAAGAACTCAATTCAGGTATGATTCCACCACGGTTAGAGGTAAATAAGTGTTGGGTGATCTTGGGCCTCTCTCACCCCAAAAGCTAGCTCAAGAGGTAAGCCTTCTACACACTTATTAACACACCTGCCCCTTCCACAACCAATGTGGGATCAACCTAACAATAAGAAGTCGAAATGGGTTGAGTATGAGGCGAAAACAAATCAACAAAACCAATGCAATTGAATCGCTTTTCATAAGGATTATAACCTAAAAACACACATGACAAACTATATTAAGGAGAGATTTATTAGGAACGTAAGGACACAAATAATGATAACATAAATAAATTAAAAAATAGTTGTAAGATAAAATAAGAAGGATACTTACCAAATAGACAAGAGAACGAGGAGCAATCCTAAATAATTAGAGATAAAAATAACCTTATAAAAACATATCTTAAGTTTTATCGGAGTTTAGAAAATGTTGTAAGAGCTATCAAACTGTATACAAAATCGAAGAAATGCTACAAGAAACTCGAGGATCGTACATTTATTGCCGACTACTAAACAAATTAACTCGCTGACTGAATTCCGTATAACAAAAAATTATTCCCTACTATGACTTTCCAAACGTTGTTGGATCTTCAAAAAGCTCTCGGAAAGCGAAGTCAACTTATACCAAAACAGTAATTTTGAGAAAAGAGATTCCTTTTTCTATGAAACCTAATCTGGGTAAATCAGAAAATTACAAAACCTAAATATGTTGTTATACACGAAAATGTTAGGAGAACATACAAAATTTTTACATAAATATATTACCTTTCTCGGAGAAAACCAAATTCTGGAGAGGCAAACGGTTGAATAAGATCTGCGAATGATTTTATTTTATTTTTCTAGGAAAAAGGTTTGGGTGAATCAAAGATAAACCTTACTCAGAAGAAGTAAACATGATTCAAAGCCATTTTTTATATCATAACAAAACCCCAAAGAAGAAGATGAACCACATAAAAGGTTAGGTTACCTTATGGGAAATGGAAAGAGGGGAATCATTATCTATTTTAACACTGAGAAATGCTTTATGGAGCGACTCTGCAAAGCGAGGTCAAAAGCGATCCAATTGGAGTGCGACACCTGGCCAGAGGACTTGAATTCACGTGCTGCTATGAAGTTATAAAGCATTTACAGTTAGGTCCTCAAGTATACCTTGTTTTGCTTTAGATCCTTAATCTAAAATATTTTCTGGACCGTTGATCATATGGAAATATCACAAAACCAGACTCCCCCAAAACTCTCGCCCTCTCTTCTCTCTTCTCTCTCTCGTCAAAACCAACGCTCTCTCCTTTTCTATCTCTAAAAATATTTAAACCCAAGAATTAAACAATCTATAGTAGTTAATTAGGTGAATTTTATAAAGAGGGAATGGGCGGGACATCCAAAATTGGGCCGGAAAAGAGAGCCCAATCCACTGGTACGCAAAAATGCGTTCCCAGTCCAACGGGTCAGAGAGGCAGGCGAAATTACTGTTGCCCCCGTCAATCTCACTCAAATTTACGATACATGCCACTCAAATTTTGGGCGCGAAAGAGAGAGATTGTCTGAAAAAGCGGGATCTCGGGAGTGACGTGCGTCAGACGAACTGACCGTTGCAGCTGGCCAGTCACATCTCCCCTTAATTTCTCTCTCACGCCTAATCTAATCAAATCCAACACAAATCTTCTCTCCAAACCGTTCCCTCTCCCTTGAAGTTCCCTTTCCCAAACAGTTTCCTTTCCCAAACCACTTCCCTTTCCCAAACCGGTGCAAAGAAGGCGAATCATCATCTTGTTTCACCTGGTTTAAGTTCGAAAATCTTAGTTATCTCTCTCTTCTAACAAACAAAATCAAAGGAAGGTTTTTTATCTCTCTCTTCATCCTGCGAAAACACTGGTGTTCATAAATTTTTAGGAAGATGGTGAAACCTAATACGCCCAAACAACAAACAAAGAAAATAAGCCTTGAAGAGCCAAGATCTACCAGATCGAAAGCGGTTACGGAGGAACAAGCTACAAGAAGAATGAGCCCTAGGAAAAGGGTAAGTAACTGAAAATGTTTAGTTTTTTCTGTTTCACAAATTATTATTACTACATAATAAAATTTCTAGAAAATTTTTCTGTTTCAGAAATTATTCTTGTAGATTGATCTGTTTCTTTAAGTTCTTATCTATGAACAGAAAAATTTCTAGAAAATTTTTCAGTGTACTGGTAGGACTAAAATGATTTCCTAGGGTTTCTATCTGTTTCTTCATCATGAAAGTTCCTGTAGATAGATCTCTTTCTTATGTGAGTGGTTTGTAATCTGTTTTTTGATAAGGTTGTATATTATAAACTGTATAATTCTTAGAAAATTTTACAATGTACAGGTAGGACAAAATATCAATGGTAAACAAGTTGATTTCATGAAAACTTAATGCAAGACAAAATATTATCAGTAAACCAGTTGGTTTTCTGTACACTGCATGTTAAAAATGATTAAGTATTCCTACAAAATTTTTCTATAAATTTTCATTTTATAAACAGAAATATTCCTAGAAAAAATTTCAGTGTATAGGACGGACCAAATATTACTAGTATAAGAAAAAAGGTAGCAGTAAACCAGTTGATTTCATGGAAACTGGATGCTAAACATGGACAAGTCTTATGTGACTGGTTTGTAATATGTGTTTCTATAATATGAGTGGTTTGTAATCTATGCTCTTATAATGTGATGGGTTTGTAATCTATGCTTTTGTAATGTGAGTGGTTTGTAATCTATGCTTTTATAATGTTGAATATTATAGAGAAAATAACAACTAGGAAATTAGACAGTTTACTGGTATAAGAAAATAGTGGCAGTAAACCAGTTGATTTCATGGAAACTGGATGCTAAACATGGACAAGTCCTATGTGAGTGGTTTGTAAGATGTGTTTCTATAATATGAGTGGTTTGTAATCTCTGCTCTTATAATGTGATGGGTTTGTAATCTATGATTTTATAATGTGAGTGGTTTGTAATCTATGCTTTTATAATGTTGAATATTATAGAGAAAATAACAACTAGGAAATTAGATAGCTTACTGGTATAAGAAAATAGTAGCAGTAAACCAGTTGAACACCTGTGAAGTGGACGGTTACTATCATTTACTAACAAGTATGTAAGACAGTGACTATTGGAAAAATTCAGCACTTCCTTATGCGAGTGTTTTTTTTTTTAATTTTTTCAGGCCTCCCTTGATGAAAGTTTGGCAGTTGTGAAACCAACTAAAGAAAAGAGGAAAATGCCAAAGGATAAAGCAGAAGAAAGGCAGACAAAGAAGTCCAAGCTATCTGTACAGGAAGCTGGTTCTGGTAGTGAGGCCAGAATAATCCAACATGGACTGGTTGGCTCTCCCAGTGAGCACAAAAATGTACCAGATAATTTGGCGACGAGATTGACAAAAGTGTACAAGTATTCCCTGAAGAATACATGGACACAGCTGAAGATAACTTATCCAAAGTTGACACAGAGACAGAAGGATTTGTTGGCAGAGAGTCCATTCAACAACTTGATCCAAGCGTTTATGAGTGACAAGATTGACATGGACCACCCACCTAGACCAAACAGAGCTGTTTTTGACCTTCTCTGCCTGTATTCAACTTCAACTGAAACTATCAATCTCGCCGGGAAAGCATTAAAGGTAAAGCCTCAAGATATTTCGCTGATTCTTGGAATGCCGTTGGGAGGGAAGGTGACAGATGTCTTCCCAAGCACAAAAGTAATGAAGGAACCACAAAAAGAGTTTTGTGTGAAGTACTTTGGAGAGGTGCCTCCCAAAGTTTCATGCATCAAAATAGGTAACGCATTGAGAATGGCACTTGGAGATGAGGATGAAATGGATGCAATTAGGTTGATTATTATGTGTATTGCTGCAAATATTCTATTTCCTACAACATCGGGTTACTCGGTTTCCACACAGATACTGATTTACTTAGAATCAATGAAAACCATTAAGGATTACAATTGGCCAGTTGTGGTGCACCAATTCATGATTGACCACATCAATCGGCACCCGAACGACCCAATAAAAGCTTCAGGCTGCCTGTTAATCCTCCCTGTAAGTATGTTTAAATTTATTTGAATTATAACTTACCATTGAAGTTCCTTACTCATTCTACAGAAATTTCTTTGTGTTATTTAAAGCTCTGGTTCTGCGAGCATACTACATGTTACGAAAGAGAGGAGAAATACAAAGAAGAAATACCAAGGATTTTAAGGTGGTCTCTTAGCAAAATAGAGGAAACCTTTGTTGAAAAGCTACAAAGTCTGACAGAAGAACAGGTATAACATGCCATTTATATAATAGAAAGAATTTTGGTTTCTAGAAAACTGACTTGTTTCTCCTAAAATTATTGATTTTTTGTAATCTTGCTGATTTATTAAACATTCTTTGGTTTAATAGGAACTAACTGACTTGTTTTCTCTTTCAGATGAGCGAGGAATATGTTATTGAAGGAGTTGAAGGAGATGTCCTTCGACCAAGGTGACAATGCGAACAATTTGTCGGATAGGACAATTGATGTGGAAGATCATCAAGTCCGATTGATTTAGGGATCGTAGAGTTCTAGCTAGAGACCAACTACGATCGTCGAATTACGAAGTAATTCGCGGCTAACTTCGATCGGATCCTACAACGGGTTACACATAAGAGTGACAAATTGATCTAGGATATGACTAGTGGGAGTGAGATATAATCATGGGAGTGTCCCATAAACATATCTCATAGGCCTAAAAAGGAATTAGGCAAAGATAGTACAAAAAGGCCAAAAACAGGGTTTTTGGGCCTAGACCGGTTCGGGTACTTCTAGGACTCGGATTGGGCTGAATTTTGGAGGGTTAGTTTCTGATATAATAAACATTATATCTGCCAATTTTCGTGGTGTTTGGGCACCTCCTCCTTAGGGAATTGAGAAAATATCAATAGTTGCTATTTTCGACTATTTCCCTAAATCTTATTCTAAAGGGTGTTTTAGGAAACCTAAAAGGAGGTGGATTCTTATTAGGGTTCTATATAAACACTCTTAGGGCAGAGAATAAGGTGTGGAATTTCTCTCTAAGCTTTCTTACTCTACCACATCAAGTAGAGAGGAGAAAGTGAGCTAATTCCCATTAACTATCTATCTAGTCAAGAAGAAAGGAGTTCTTCTTTTCCAACCACCATTGGTGTGCTAGCTATACAACAAGGTGGGAGATCAAATTGTTTGCTCGTGTCCCAAGTAGAGGAGCTACACTTGAAGCTCTTGGTCTTCTCATAAGCAATTGGAAAGGTTCGAGGGAAAACTAGCGAACAAGGTATTTATCTTTCTAGTTTTAATTAATGATTATCATAGGTTTATGCATGTGATCCTGGGAATACTAGTGTAGACATTAGATGTCTTAATTCCGCTATAAACACTAGTAGAAGGGTGTAAAACCCAACAGTTATCCCCCTAAGCGAAGAAGAAGCAAAGATGTTGAAGACAACAGAAACTGGGGGCAACGAAAGTGAGATGCTTCTCCTGCTTGAACAACAGAAGGAAACAACTGCCCAGCTCAAGACAGAATTAGATAAACTTAAGCTCGAAAATGAAGAGCTTAGGAAAGAACTGGCAGAAGCTGTTGATGAGAGGGACGAAGCATACAATGCTTATTCTGAACTACTGGCTGAGGGAATGGTTCAAGAAAACAAGGACATTGGACTGGAGGAGAGCAATTTCATGCCTGGAGAAGAGAGCATTTTAGTGCCTGCAAAGAAAGCACCAACACAACAACAGACGGGTCAGAAGAAAAAAGGAAAGGGAATTGGAGAAAAAGAAATAGAGAAGAAAGAAAAGGTAAAGGGTAATCATAGTAAGGAGGTTTTAGGAAAGGAGATTACAGGAAAGAAAGTTTCAGGAAAAGAGGTTTTAGACAAGCAAGTTTCGGGAAAGGGACAAAAAGAAAAGGAGAAGAAAGATAAGCTCAATGCTAAAGAGAGCAATGAAGAAAAAACCGAGAGTGAAGAAGAAGATACGGATGAGGAAGAAGAAGATGAGGAAGTAGAAGGTGAACAAGAAGATGAGGGTGAGGAAGAAGATGATGAGGACAGTGAGGAAGAAGAGTCGAAAGACAAAAAGGAAGAAGAAGAGGAAGAGAGTGAGGAAGAGGAGGTTGAAGTTGAACCAAAAAAGGTTGCAAGAATGAGTACAGGCAAAGGTCAAACCAAGGGCAGAGGCAAAGGTCAAACCAAGGGTGCGAAAAAAGGCAAACACTAATTTCAAATGTTCCAATGTTTTAAATATTTATGTTCTTATTCAAGAAGTAGTAAACAGTTGGCAAGTTTTAAGTATTAATGCTCAAGGTTTTTAAGGTGTTGAAATCCTGATAAACAGATTTTTGATAATACTTAGTAAATGTATATATTCTCAGAAAATTATTATATGTCTGGCAATGACTTAGTGTTGTTTACACTGAAGTTATATCAGACAGTAGCGATGACAACGAGGAAAGCGAGCAAAGCAAGGATAGCGAGGAAAGAGAGGAAATCGAGGATAGCGAGGGAGATGCTGAGAATAACCCAGGCAAACTATTATTTTTATGATATATAGTTAATTTATACATTCATAGTAAGTTATTCAATGTCTGGAAAATAACTTAGTGTTGTTTACACTGAAGTTATATCAGACAATAGCAATGACAAGGACGAAAGCGAGGAAAGCGGAGAAAGCGAGAAAAGCGAAGAAAGTGAGGGAAGAGAGAAAAGCGAGGAAAGCAAAAAAAGCAAGGAGAGCGAGGAGAGCGAGGAGAGCGAGGAGAGCGAGGAAAGAGAGGAACGAGAGGAAAACGAGAAAAGCAAGGAGAGCGAGGAAAGCGATAATAAAAAAGCAAAGGTCAAGGGAGATGCTCAGCAAAACCAAGGCAAACAATAATTTCCCTTCACAATTAATTTCAATAATTTAATAAATGATCCTCAAATTAAAGTTTCAAATTATTCTTCTTGTCTACAATTTATAAAGATGATCAAGAGGAGGTAGAAGTGAATTTGTCAAGTGAGGAAGGATGGTGGGTTGCAGATACACTGGAAAAGGATCTGTCAAAAGGAAGAGGTAGGTACCCACATACATTCTTAGGGAACTTGATAGTTTATAGGAAACTGAAAAATTTACCGACATTCATACTTAGGGAACTTACGAAGTTGTTAGGAAACTGAAAAATTCACAAGCATATATGCCTTGGGAACTTACTAATTTAGAGAAAACTGGACAATGTTCCCACATTCTGACTTTGGTAACTTACGAACTTTGTTTTGTTTATAGATAATAATGTAAGGAGGAGGTTGGATGAAATAGACGACTGTCCTAGTTTTGATCTCAACATAGATCTTGGGACTCAAATAATTGAGTGGACTCCTCCCAAAAAGTCTTCCATGATGGTTAAAGAAGGTGAAGAGAGTACAGCAGGGAACAATAAATTCAAAAAAATTGCTGAAATTGGAAAAGAATCAGTGTCAAAACTGTCTGCGGACATGAGACAATTTGAATCACCACATGTCAGTCCTCCAAAAAGAGTAGCTTCCAAAAAGGGAACAAAGGGTCATCCCCGGTCCCAACATCACTTGTTAAAAGGATTAAAAATAATCCAAGGGTGAGGAGAAAAACAGAAAAAGGAGGTGGCAGTGAAGTACAGGTCATTGACTTGGAGATGATTAAACTAAAGAAAGAACCCCATGTCAAATTGAGTGACTGGAGAAAAGGGGGGTTATGGCCTTATGTGCAACAAACTGAAAAAACTCTGATGGAAGAATTCATGAAGTATGGATGGACAACGTATAATCTTTTCTCTCTAGAATTTTTTTGTTGGTTATAAGTTTGGCCGACAGAAAATTAGTCAGTGTTTAGTACACATTTAGGTTAAATGTAAACAAGTATGTGGTCAAGAAACAAGATAGTTTCTGGTAAATTATTCTGTGGTTAATGTGTTCTACATTGTTTTATACAGCCTGGATGTCTGGAACAAGGACCAGCAACACTGTCTAAGGGCAAAAGATCTAGATGAACTGATGATGAACAGAGGGTGTGATTCCCAGATAATTGATTGGTTTGAAGACCACTTAATGTTCTCATCTACCAACATCGACCGTGAAGTGTTGTTCCTATCATCATTGCTATTTGTAAGATTCCTAAACATTACTATAATTCATTTGAATAGGATTTGTGAATTAACTAGTAAACTTACATGACACAATTGCAGACATTGATAAGGCTGAAGCGCAGTCAGAAGACAATCGAAGTGAATTTAGATAAAAGGATGGAAGAACACTTAATCAAAGATCATACGAGCAAGTTGTGCGTTCCACTTAATACACCATACAGAGATGACTCTTTCGAGGGCCATCACTGGACTTTGTTGGTGTATGATTTTGAGGAGAACGAATGGACGCACTTCAACTCCTTATATCGGGACATGGACCTGGCAAACAGATGTAACTACAATGCAAAAGAATTGGCGCGCATCCTGGCAGAAAAGATGATAAAGATGAAGTGCGGAAGGGGAAAAATTGACAAAAAAATCCCATTCATTAAAGATGTTGAATGCCCCCAACAAGGGGAAAGGTGAGGGCAAATTTTGGAGCATTAACTAACTATGTTATTCCTTACTTGAAACTAACATTATCTTGCTCAAACTTTAAAATCCAACAGTCCAGATTGTGGTCTATACGTGATGCTAAAGATGAAGGAAATATTTCTCGAAAGCATCCAGCATAATTACCCTGTAAAGTGCTCACAAAAGGAAGCATATGAAGATGAAGCAAGGAGATTGAGGGCAGAAGTAACATACCTAATCTTGGACGAATCAAAGGACGAATGGAGAAACCAAATTGCAGAAGAAAACTAAAAATTGGATAATCTGAATTTTGTTAACGTTAGAACACTATTTATGTGTTGTTTTGTTAATGTTACTTACGAACGGATTATATGGTGACAGTTATATGGTTTATAACTGAGAAGACTCAACAACAGAAATCCTTAAACTAATGCGAGAACACATAAATTCATCAGTTGCATTTCTTAGTTTCTGGTAAACCATAAAATTTTCCAGTAACCAAAAACAATGCGAGAACACATAATGAACTTAGGTACCAGATAGACAGTACATTATGAGAAACTGGGAAATTTCCTATGCAACATGAGAATAAATAGGGTAGTGTACCATAAACTTTCTAGTGCACTCCTCTGTTTCTGGCGCATTTATCAGTTTCTAGTAAACCATAAAATTTCCTATGCAAAATGAGAATATATAGGTAGTGTACAATACCTACTTACTAAGAGATTTCCAATACACTTACTTACCAGATAAATAGCTCTATTTCAGACTTACGAGTTTACAAGATACTGGAGAATGTAACCCACATACATACTTAGGGAACTATGTACCCAAAAACTAAGTTAGGGAAATTACTAGTTTGCAGAAAAAGGGAAATATACCAATATACATGCTTAGGGAACTTAATTCATTATGAGAAACTAGGAAATTTCCTATGTAACAAGGGAATAAATAGGGTAGTGTACCATAACATTTCCTATGCATTGGTCAGTTTCCGGTGGATCCCTCAGTTTCTGGAGCACCGTAAAATTTCCTATGCCACATTACGAGATGGCCAATACACTTACTTACCAGATAAATAGCTCTATTTCAGACTTACGAGTTTACAAGATACTGCAGAATGTAATCCACATACATACTCAGGGAACTATGTACCCACAAACTAAGTAGCACAAACTAAGTTAGGGAAATTATTCATTTTTAGAAAACTCACTAGTTCTCAGAAAACTGTGTAATTTACCCACATACATACTCAAGGAACTATGTACCCACAAACTAAGTAGCACAAACTAAGTTAGGGAAATTATTCGTTTTTAGGAAACTCACTGGTTTGTAGAAAACTGCGTAATTTACCCAGATACATGCTTAGGGAACTTAATTGAGGATAAATAGGGTAGTGTACGAATGTATTCCCACTCCTTACACTAAATAAATGTCTTACATTCAATGTCGAATACATTAACTGATGTACAGTAAACAACATGGAATCCGGAACATAATAGTTTGGTTGAGCTAAATAACTAAATTATGGTCCATATAGAAAGAAAATTTACAAGCTTCCAGAAAACATCTCTATTTCCAGTACATTACCCAATTTACTGGACACAAAATAGAATTCACAAAAAAGGGACATTGTAATGTCAACAAAAACACAGGCTCTCTTCATAATCTGAAAAACACCAACACTGTGGAAGCTATTCAAAATTGTAGAATGCCCGGTAAGATATTTTCCCACATCAAATAGGTTGGTTGCACGAAGCACTGTTGTGGTAGGAGAGTTGTTTACATCTACCGCATACCCTCTGTCTTTTACGAAAGTTCCCTGAACTTTCAATCCTCACAGTGTGTGGTCTCCCTGGACGCTTCTTGGTTAAGGGAGGAAGTATCATGTTGTCTTTATCGAATGATTTTGGTGCATCAAAAGTAGGGACAGGGTTGATGGAAAGACGGTAGGTATTACAATAAGCTTCCGTTGTGACAGCAGGATCAAAAAACCTTGAGCTATCACCTCCATGCACTTTAATACACAAGATAGCATGTTCACATGGAATACCTTGAACTTGCCACTTACGACATGAGCAAGTCAGATTAGCAAGATCAACAGAATGGCTGGGGTTCGACATAACTTCATATTTAAATTCAGCTGATTGAAGACACTTCCAACTGCAAGCAACGTTACATCTGGACTTCATTGTCTCATTGACTTTCGGGCATAAGAATGAGTTCCAGGAGGCCGATTCAATCCTTCGATCGTTCATCATGTTCATTATCTTAACCCGCAACATATCGAGCATGACAGAAATGGGAAGAACTCTCTCGTCCTTTATCCAAGAATTGAAAGACTCAGATAGAGAAGAACAAATTAAACCATACCTATTACCCGGGAAATACACATCGGCCCAGTTTTTTGGATCGACGGAGTACAAAAACGACTGAACACCATTTCCACCCATGACAACAAGTTCTGTAGTGTACTTTTGAAAGTCGGATACAGTTAGCGCCCGAGCCGCTTTAAACATTAGCGACTGAAAATAATCCGACTTCTTTGCGCCATTCTTGACACGTACATTCAAATTGTTGCGTAAATGCCAAACGCAAAATGAATGGTGGGCCTCTGGGAATATGTTGGAAACTGCATTAATAATACCATGGTGGCGATCCGACATAAACGTCAACGCTGGACTACTAGGAACAACTTGCGCCAAATGGCAGAAAAACCAAGTCCAGTTTGTATCATTCTCTACATCAACAACGGCGTAAGCAACCACAAAAAATCCTGCAATGAAACCGTAATTGGAATGAAGATACATTCCTCATATACATTAGGGGCAAGACCAGATAGTTTTAGGAAAATAAGAAAGTGTTCAGAAACCGGCTATTGTTCAAAAAAGTATATAGTTTAAGGAAAAATATATGAGGAAGTACTTACCATCGTTCCCATTCTTTGCCACAGCTGCAAGTATGCATCCATTGTATTTAGTTTTGGCAAAGGTACCATCAACAAATATTAGCGGTCGGCAGTGCTTGTAGCCTTCAATACTTGCTCCAAGAGCAATAAATATTCTAACAAAACGACGGGAAACTGGATCAACTTGAAGATCAATGTGACTATTTGGGTTCGACCGAGATAGTGCATCCACATACCACTGGAGCTTACTGTATGAATCCTCTTCTTCACCATATGTTAAAGAAATAGCAGCATTCCGAGCTTTATATGAATAATAGTAGCTAAGAGATATACCATAATCCTTTTTAAATGATCTTATAATATCTTTGGTACTCTTTGTAGGATTCTCTCGGATGTCATCAGCTATTAACTGGCTGACAGCTTCTGTTGACAGCCTAGGTTTACGAGAAGACAATACAAAATCATCACACGTATGGAAAGGGTTGAAAGCTTTCAGAACAAACATGGAACGGGACTTAAGAGGAGCAACGACATGAATGGTCCAACCACAACTAGAAGTTTTGCATACACAAGTTATACGGGATAGATCATTCTTAAGGAATTTATAATTGTATCCATGTTTTATGGAATATCGACTAAGCGCCTGTCGAAACGCAGGAGCACCCCCGGGAAATTCCTGCCCAATGGATGTAAAAACTTCCGGCCAACTATCTGATCGAAGAGGTTCACTCCTAACGAGGGCAGTAGATGCATCAGCATGACCTGTTGAAGAGGGAGAGAGGAAATCTTCTGGAAAACTGCAGGACACAAGATAGTTTTTAAGAAACGATTAGGTTTTTTAGGAAAAATATTATATTTTAGGAAACTGGACAATTCCCCAAAATTCAGACTTAGGGAACTTAAGAAGTTATTAGGAAACTTACAAGTTTTCCAAAATCTGAATAATTACAAGACACAAGCTGATGTTCGCAAAACTATAGAGTTTACTAGGAACAATATAATGTACGAATCATGTTACGGGATCTTACGAGTTTATAAGTTACGGGAGAATGTATCCACAAACTAAGTAGCACAATCTAAGTTAGGGAAATTCTTATACATTAGGAAACTGGACAAATCCCTAAAATACATTTTTAGGGAACTTAAGAAGTGATTAGGAAGCTTACTAGTTTGCGGGAAACTGCGCAATTAACCCATATACATGCTTAAGGAACTAAATTGATTATGAGAAACTGGAAAATTTACCGATGTAGTTCCTGTTGGAAAGCTCCATCACGTGGAACAGAGATACAGAAGCAGAGGTGGGACAGAAAAAGTCGCGCTCCACCCTGAGTAGTTCAAGTAAACAAAGCTTATGTAATCATTAGAAAAAGCAAAAGGGAAGTACTAAACAAAGTCATATAAAAATTGATTCACCAGAGAGGACGGGTTGATTCAACATTCAAAAGCGTTTGACTGAAACATGGAAAACAGAAAAATCAATAAGAACACGAAACACATTTACATATGTGATGAGGAAACTTAGTAGTTTATAAGAAACTGGACAGTTTTCGCCTAAGGTAAATAAATTCAAGCACAAAGACTTCTAGGAAATTTAATAGTTTAGTGAAAACTGTACGATTTACCAGTAAAGTATATAAATTGTTATGAAGTTAGGGAGTGTACCGATGTATTTCATGTTGAACAATTTCATCCTGTGCTACTGCTACAGAAGCCGAGGTGGAAGACACAAATTCGCGGTCCACACTGATTAGTTCAAGTAATCATCTTAAGAGTTAGTCATTTTAAAAAGAAAAGGAGAAAAGCTAAACAAAGTAACATAAGGATTGATTCACCAGAGAGGAGGGGTGGATTGAACATTCAAAAGCATTTGACTGAAACATGGAAAACACAAAAAATATTAGAGTGCGAACATAGTTACATAAGTGAGCAGGAAACAAGTTAATTTAGAGAAAACCGGATAGTTTATTAACAAGATAATAATGTACACATCAACAATAATAGTTAAATCGGTTACAGAACTAACTACTTTACAGGATACTGGACAATTTACCTAGATACATACTTTAGAGGGAACTTTTGAGTTTACCCATATACATGCTTAGGAAACTTACCAAGTTATTAGGAATCTGGATATTGCACACACATAAAAGCTTAGGAAACTTTCTACTTTAGAGAAAACTTGTGAATTTACTGATATACATGGGACTGGACATCTTACAACTTTAGAGGAAACTGGATAATGCACCTACAAAGGCTTAGGGAACTTACTACTTTAGAGGAAACTGAACAATTTACCACCCTAAATGCATAGGGAACTCATCCAGTTATAAGAATCCAAAAACAGAAAAGATAAAAGAGGAATAATCCGAAAACAGTTACATCAGTGATGAAGAAATAACATTGAAAATATCAAACGAACTACTTAAGTGAATGATCCTATGTTTGAAGAGGTGGACAATTGTGCAATACTATCCATTATGTAGTTGCAAAATCAGAAACAAAATACGGGTGAGGACTTATTTGGTTCGGTGGATCTTAAATAGCATTAATGGTTAGAAAAACAGAAAGCATCAGGTGAACTATTTAGGATAACATTGAAGACTCAGGAAGATAATGGAAGATAATGGTTTTTGTTAAGCATTGAAGTTAATGGTTTTGGGTAAGATACTTAACTTCATCTAAGGTATAAATAAGGTAGAAAATGAATTTTTTTTCAAACTTATGGGCGGGATACGAAATTTTAGTTTCAAATTTCGCCAAAAATTTGAAATTTGGAATAAAAATGGAGAGAATGAAGCTGTTTTGAGAAGGAATTTACAGAGAGAAAGAAGAAAAAGGATGATTTGGCGGGATTTAGAGAGATGGAGGGAAGATTTAGAGAGATGGAGGGTGACATTAAAGTCAAATCATGGTTGGGAATTAAATGCTCCCTTACAAATCAACCTGACAAAGACCATTCCCTCATTAACTAATCCCGGTTTCCAATCGGAGGGGTAAAAGGGGAAAAAATAAAAATAAAAAGGAAAACTGGCATGATTTCTGACACAAACGACTGGAAATGAATTTTGTGCCGTTTTTGGACGACTAGCTTATTTCCCCCCCATTTTTTGGACCAAACGCTCATTATAAAACCCTTGCACAAATTCATATTATTTCCACTGTAACTCCCCAATTAAGTGGTTAAAATGAAAACCTAGTTTCATGAATTTAGTAGTAAATCAAGTACATACCATTTTGTTGAGTAAACTACACTGAAATATGGGTTTACTGTATTTACCCAGTTTGATGCATATTTTGTTTAATTTGAATTACTTTCTGTTCATACTGTTCAATTTAGGGGTGGGAATCGGGCGGGTATGGGCACCCGCGGGTAATTCTAAGTCGGGCTCGGGCGGGTCGGGTAAGTTTCTCCTCTGCCCACTCGGGTTCTCGGGCGGATTCGGGCGGGCTTTTCTGAAATCTCCTATGATCAAAGCCCGCCCAAGCCCACTAAAGCATCGGGCAAGTCGGGCTTCGGGCAAATCGGGCATCGGGTTTCTTTATCTGATATTTTTCTATCAGATCAGGAAACTCTAGAAATTTGATATTGTTCAAATAAGCTTCTCTAAACAAATTGATACCAAATCTTTACAAAACTAATAAATCAAGAATGAAAGAAATAATCAGATTCCGTAACATAAGAAAATAACAACTGATATAGATCTATATATGCAAATATGAGACGGAAGATGATCCCAATAACTTGTATGTTTCATTAGTTCTTCTTTGTTCTTCCTTCACATCAAAATAATCTTAAAATTTGACCACTGCATAGAGATGGAAGATGATCCCAATAACTTATTTAATAGAGAAGAAGGTTGGCACAAGAAGGTCTAGTAAATAAGAGAGAAACGGCTAGAGAGACAACGTAGATTCTTTTTCTCTCTCTCTATGCTACCGAATTTTTCAGATTCAATGTGGTAAACTATTAGGGTTGCTTCAATGTGTAGTTTATATATCTTGGGAGAAACCTTAAATCTACTTTGGGCTTTATAGTGAAGTATAATTGACACTCAAAGTGATTGGCATCTATAGGCACCCATCGGGTGAGCATATCGGGCTCGGGTATGGGCGGGGTGGCGGGCAGAGCTTTTCACCCGAGCCCGCCCACGAAAAATCATCGGGTTGGGCGGGTAGTACCCATCTTCGGGCGCGGGCGTCCATGGACATTGTCGGGCGCGGGTAAACGTGACGGGTATCGGGCTTTCGGGTAGAATTCCCACCCCTAGTTCAATTTATACTTTTTTGGTTTAGGATTCAAGCTTTGGGAATACCTCAATATAATGACTTGAACATAGCTTAAGTGAAGATGATAACATCAAAATCTGAAACTAGCATTAACTGTTGGGTTAGAAGACAACAATGCCCATGTAGAGAGAGAAAGTGTTATATTAGATTTGAAGATGAAAAGAATGATGAGGCATCATCATCATCTTTAGAACAACAAGTTGTGGTTGCCTTTGATCTCATAGTTTCTCTACCAAAATTAAAAGTAAATAAATCTTTAGAGGTGGAAAATCAAATGTCAAACCTCTTAGAATTGGTAGAATAATAGGTGAAGTCATTGACATGCCAAACTTTTTAGTGAGAGAGAGTGAAGAAGACACTATTATTAGATCCATAAAAATCGAGAGAGAAGCCGTGTTGTTGTTTGGGAAATTTGGGATTGAGTATATTTCCAAATGATCTGAACCGTTGGCATCCTCAACGGTCCAGATCATATTTTAGATTAAAAACCTAAAGCAAAACATGGTATACTTGAGGATCTAACTGTAAATGCGTTATAACTTCAGGGGATCACGTGAATTCAAGTCCTCTGGCCAGGTGTCGCACTCTGATTGGGTCACTTTTGACCTCGCTTTTCAGAGGCGCTCCATACAGCATTTCTCTTTAACATTAATAGACTCATGATACAGGAGTAAGGAAAACATACAAAAAGAGGACGCCATATGATTAGAGGCATCACCTTCATCCCACCAAAAGGGATATCTAAAGACAAATACATTCAGAAGAGTCAGTCGGACAGCTAGAGCATCAGTTGATGGTTCAGAGGTAGTGACAGCATCATGCTTAAAGGACTTTTTTGACAACCCTGAGTTGACAACTTCCTCAAAGATCAAATGGCACCACTTGAAAGCATTGATCGGCAGTATCACCATGGTGACCATATCATTGGCAAACATGTTTAAAATATGTAATTTGTAATTGCTAAATGTATTAGAAAAATCTAGATGAAAGTTAATTAGTTGTAGTAATCTTCAAGGTAGATAAGTCTAGAGAAGTATGACTAGAGATAAACTTGTACTATGTATTGATTGGCTTGTAAGTTCCAATGTCGAAGTCTCTAGGCTTTGCTAGTTGGGCTAAATCTTCTACTATAAATAGAGGTATTTTGTAATGTGTTTGAATCAAGAAATAAGAAGTGAGGAGATCAATAAAAAATTAAGTTATCTGGCAATTAAAAGAGCATTCTCAAATTATATAAATCCATAATCCTCCTTGAACCCAACAAGTTTGGTATCTAGAGACAATTATCCCCTTTATCCTTTTCAATCTCATAAAGAAATGACAACATCTTCTTCAAATTCCACCTTCTATCTTTCACCTAATTCGGTACCAATTTTTGAAGGGGACCACTATGACTATTGGAGCATCAAATGAGGATAATTTACATATCACAAGATTTATGGCAATTAGTTGATGAAGGTTATGAAGAAGAAGAGAAATTAAACAATAGCTCCGTTTAAAGATTTAATTAAAAAGGATGCAAACGCATTGCGACACATCCAACAAGGGGTTAGTAAATCAATCTTCCATAGAATTATGGGTGCAACTAGAGCTAGAATTGCATGGGATATTTTGAAAAAACAATTTCAAGGTTCTGAAAAAGTGTCAAGCTTCAATGATTGTGGAAATAATTCGAAAATTTGGCAATGAAGAAGAGTGAAATTTTTTTAACAAGTTCGATATCGTGTTATGGAACTCGTTAACAAACTTAAAAGTCTTTGAGATATTATCAAAGACAAAACATCGTTCAAAAAATTCTTCGAAGTCTACCGCAAAATTTTGATCATATTGTAGCAGCAATTGAAGAACCCAAAGATTAATTATCTTCTCTCTCTTTTTATGAACTAATAAGTTCTCCTGAAGCTCATGAAAGCAGAATCAGTAGATATCAAAGTAATCCAGTGGAGCAAACATTTCAGTCTAATTCAAATATTTCAGAAAAAATAGTGTCCAAACAATAAGAAAAGGAAGTAAATTTTTCAAAGAAGAAGTTCTTTTGAAAACCATCCTTGACAAGGTTTTTTCAATCTCAAGGAAAAGAACACAATCGATGGAAGGTTTTCAACACAAAAATTCTCAAGGTAATTCCGCTATTTATTGTTTTTGTTGCAAGAAAATTGGTCATGAATCTAAGGAGTGTCGATTTCCCAAAGTGAAGCTAATTATTCTAAAGAAAAACAAGAAGCACAATTATTTTTTGGGTTGTTTCCCAAATGGCCCCCAACTTTGTGACCAGCTTCCTGCCTGCCCACTACTACTTTAGCAATAATTCCCGTATGACCGACCCCCTTTTTCCGTTATCTTTAACTTTTCGTTACTCTCTCTCCTCCATCTCATTTTCTCTCTTAGCCAAGTCACCTATCACGCCACATCATCATCTTCTCCGTCATAAGTCGCCGACCGGCCAAATTTTCGGCCGGCAACCTTCAATTTTTTTTATTCTCTCTCTCTCTCTAAATAAATATATTTTTTTTAATTTCCTCTCTCTCTCTCTAAACTCCGGCGAAGGGGGTTTCCCTTCGCCGGAGGTCTGTCGAACAGACCATTGAAGGTTTAATTTTTTTTTTTATTCTCTCTCTTCATCACGAACAGACCTCCGGCGAAGGGAAACCCCCTTCGCCGGAGTTTAGAGAGAGAGAGAGAGAGAGAGGTGAAAGGAAATAAAAAAAATTTGAGAGAGAGAGAAAAAAAAATTCATGGTTGCCAGCCGGCGACTTATGCCGGAGAAGATGATGATGTGGCGTGATAGGTGACTTGGCAGAGAGAGAAAATGAGATGGAGGAGAGAGAGTAACAGAAAGTTAAAGATAACGAAAAAGAGGCCATACGAGAATTATTGCTAAAGTAGGGGGCCAGGCAGGAAGCTGGTCACAAAGTTAGGGGCCATTTAGGAAATAACCCTTATTTTTTTGCACGAATGTTGAAACACCCTCATCGGATATTTGGTATTTGGATAGCGGATGCAGACATCACATGACAGGAAATAGAGAATTATTTGTAGAAGAAAAAAAAAATTCTACTCAAGTAAAGCTTGGTGGGAAAATTAAAACCTGCTGGAGGAAAAGGAGTGATTGCGGTAGCTACAAACAAAGGTAATAAATTTTTTCATGATGTTTTTTATGTACCTGGTATAACACAAAATCCCTTAAGTGTTGGGCAACCAATGAGAAAAAATTACTCTCTCCATTTTGACAATAAAGAATGTGAGATTGTTGATAAAAGAAAAATTCTTATTGTGGCTACTGTCTGAATGAATGTTTTTTATCTTATCATGCTAAACTGTGAGAATGTTTCATTCAAAAGGGAAGCTCATATTTGGCATTTGAGATATGATCAATTGAATTATAGAGGTCTAAAATTATTAAAAGATACTAATATGGTGGTTGGTTTTCCTTACAATTCAAAAAATGATGAAATTTGTGAAGGGTGTACTTACGGAAAAATACATAGGCTTCCATTTCCAAAAGTCTCTTCAAGAGCATGTGCACCAGTTGAATTAAGACACGCCGATATTTTTGGACCAACTAAACCACCTTCACTTAGTAATAAGAGATATTTTCTCTAGATTGTTCACATGATAATATATTATGGAATATTGGTTGGCAAAAGATTAAGATATCAAAATCAATTACTTGAGATAAAATAAGTATTGTATGATATCAAGGAATTAATAACATATTAAGGATTATTAAAAGGGTCCATGGGTTTTAAGTCCAAAATAAAGTTCAAAAAAGTTTAAGGTCCAATCTTCCCAGAAAATAAGTTTTTAGTCCTTTTCGTTTTGGAAGAAACATTGTTGATAAATAACGTGCTATGTATGACATATATAAAAAAAATGAAATAAAGTATGGAAAACATGAAATAAAGTATGAAACTTTAACAATAAATAACAGGTAATTTATGAAACAAAACAAGAATTTTTAAACAGAAAAATACTGTAACTTTGAAGTCTAGACATACTTTAACTAATTAGGACTAAATACCCATTATAATTATTATTTTGGCTTAAAATCCTATATTAATATTAGGGGGGACTAAATGTGTGTTTAGGGGTAGATTTTTGGACTAGGAACCCAAAAATTCTTATTAAAATATATTATTTTATCCTTTGTAATCCTATAAATACCTCCAAGAGGTTTGTAATGAAATATACATTCTTCATCACATTTTAAGTTGGTATCAGAGTGGTTTCATATTTTATTACTATTGTTTTCCTTTTTTCTTTTCTCTTTTTTCTTTTCTCTATGTTCTTGAAAGAGAAGAGAAATAAAGGGTTTCGATTTATTATTTGTTACTTTGACTAATTGTTAGTAAAGTACTGCAAGTTGTATCTTTATCATTTCTTTTTTCAAACTTGAGTGACTCATCTAGAACCTCAAATTTTGCACTTCAACCAATGATCATTTCTTATGGAGTGACACTTAATGGTACAAATTACTCTCTTTGGTCAGAAGTTGTTGAAACTTTTGTTGCAGGTCAAGGAAAATTGGGATATCTAACAGGAAAATAGAAGAACCCTTTTATTGATGATGCTTCGTACGAGAAATGGTGTATAGAGAATGCTATTGTGAAAGGTTCGCTTGGCGGTGCCATGGAACCCGATGTGATTTTATTTGTTCGACTTCGCACTGCAAAAATAATTTGAGATACTTTATCTCAAACCTATTGCGAAGGAGCAGATAGTTCAGTAATATATGATCTGTCGTATCAGGCTATGCGTATGAAACAAGACGGTAAATTTGTGTCTACATATTTTGTTGATTTACGCAAAATATGGCAAGAACTAGATTATCTCAAGCCAATCACCTTCACGCAACCTGATGTTATACTTGCTCGTCAAAAAGAAATTGAATAAGAACATGTTCATATTTTCTTGGTCGGTGTTGATGACATCTATGACCAAGTGCAAAGTGATATTCTTCGCACAAATCCTTTCCAAATCTAGAATCCGCATTTGCTATGGTTCGTAGTGAAGCACAACGAAGAAATACCATGTTGAAAAATAATGTAGAATTTAATATGGCCACGGCAGCTAAAACTATTATTAACCAGAATCGAAATAATCACTTAAAAAATCAAAATGTTAGTGAAAATGAGTGTACTCATTGCGGCAATTCTAAGCATGCTGTCGAAAATTGTATTAAGCTACACAGTTACCCAGATCGGTGGGCTGGTTTTAATGAAAAGAAGTCTCGTGAGCGACGTAGTCGAAAAGAGGGTGACAAGACAGACGAGAAAGCTGCATTTCTAGTATCATCTAGTACCTGTGATCCACCATCAAATGTTGTAGTTTTTTTATCAGTTTCAACTGATATATTGAGTCATTCAACATGTAATATTGGATATGTTTTTACAAACACTAACTCTGCCAAAGACACCGGATGGGTCATTCATTCAGGAGCTACTGATCACATGACCTTTGGTCGGTCACTTTTACAAAGTTCGAATACATCGCATCGGATACATGTATCAAACGCCAATGGAGTATCACCCCCTGTCACCAGTGCGGGGGCAGTGGTTCTAATACCTTCATTATCTCTAGAGTATACATTATATGTTCTCTCCCAACCTAATAATCTTCTATCCGTGTCTCGAGTAACTGAACAATTAAATAGTCTAGTGTTAATGTATCCATGATTTTGTCTTTTTCAGGACCTCAACAGTAAGGAGATTATTGGGTGTGGTACTAATAGAGAGGGGCTTTATTATTTTCAGATTCCAAACGTCTTTCTGATTTTCACTCGTGTGGAGCTTTGTGCATGTGAAAACTCTTTGCACGTGGAAACCCTTTGCACGTGGTTGGGCTCGACACGAGTTTTAGGGTCTAGTCGATGAGGGCCCAATAAGAGACTTCTGGACTGGGTCCGAGAGTGTTGCGCTGGGCTTGTCGTCTCAATGGGCACTCTAGCGCTGAGGGCCCTGGTGTGGATTTTGGTCAACACAATTGTGATGTCTGCGAATTAGCTAAAAGTCATCGTATTAATTATCTTTTAAGACCAGTAAGATGACATAACAAAATGCTTTGATTCTTTAGATGTGTGGGGTCCTCATCCTGTTCCTACTTTATCTGATTTTCGTTGGTTTGTGATTTTGATTGATGATTGTAGTCGAATGACTTGGATTTATCTAATCAAGTCTTGAAGTCTTATTTTCAAGATCATGGGATAATTCATGAAACAACCTGTACCTTTACACCACAACAAAATGGCGTGGTGGAAAGGAAAAATTGTCCTATTCTAGAATCACAAGTGCATGCTTGATTTGTGCTAATATGCAACCTTTTTCTTGGGAGATGTTTTTACCTACGTTGTTTATCTTATCAATCGTGTACCTAACAGTGTCCTATACTTCAAGACTCCTTTAGAGAAACTTTCTAGCTCTTGCAGTATCCCATCACATTTAAATCTATAACCTCAAACATGTGGATGCATAGTATTTATTCATATCCCTAAACATCAACGTACTAAACTTGATCCATTTCCATTAAAGTGTGTATTTATTGGGTATTCTCCTCACAAAAAGGAGTATAAGTGCTATCACCCTCCTACCAAGAAGTTATACATTACTATGGATGTTCCTTTTTCTGAGGCAGATTTGTATTTTTCTCCAACGTCCCCTTCTACTCTTTAGGAGGAGAATACGAGTGAAGAAAAAGAGTAGACCAGTTTACTACCTGACAATAATGAAGTGGCACGTTTACTAACTGACTTAGCCTCAACAGATAATAGTGATCCGACATTCTAAATACAGGATATGGTAGTAGTTGATGAAGGACCTAACATAGATCATACTCATAATCAAGTGATGCAACAAAATTGAAGAACCCCTTCTTCGACAGTACCCACCAATAATACTTCTTCTAATGTGGTTCCTGAGGTATGGCTAATTTCGAGTATTAGAAATTTATTTGATGATCATCTTCCAGTGTTGCCTAGTAATGATGATAGGTATCAATTACCTTCTCGGAGTAATCGAGAAAAGCTATCAGAGTACCTAACAACTCAAAGGTCATTAGGTATCCAATTTTTCATTACGCTTCTAGTGAACATTTACCTGACATTATTCAAGGATTTGTTAACAAAATGGAAAATGTCATAACTCCTACGAGAGCAGAAGAAGCGTTAAATAATCCTAAGTAGGTGAAATCCATTGCTAAAGATGCAGGCTCTGATTGTCGAGTTTATCACACCTTTGATGTATCAATGCCAAATGTAATGACTATCATCGATCGTAGTCAATTTCCAAAAAAAAAAAAGGAGATGCAGGCTTTAGAAAGAAATAAGGGTTATTTCCCAAATAGCCCCAACCTTTGTGACAGGCTTCTTGCCTAGCCCACTACTTTATCAAAAATACCCAGGTGGCCCCCTTTTTCAGTTACCGTTATAACACCGTTTACTAGTCATCACCTCTCTCTCATCCAACTCATCACCTCTCTCTGCCACCTCATCATCATCTTCACCGGCGAAGGTTGCCGGCCGTTCAATTCTCCGGCCGACGACCTTCAAACATAAAAAGAAAAAATTGTTTATCTCTCCTCTTTCTCTCTAATTTTTTTTTAAATCTCTCCTCTCTCTCTCTCTCTCTAAAAACTCTGGCGAAGGGAAACCCCTTCGCCGGAGGGTCTGTTCACGAACAAATCTGTTCGTGAACAAGCAGGAGGTCTGTTCAACGTACAGACCCACCTCAGGCGAAGGGGTTTCCCTTCGCCTGAGTTTTAAGAGAGAGAGAAGAGAGATTTTTTTTTAGAAAAAATTATTATTTTTGTTTTTATGTTTGAAGGTCGCCGGTCGAAAAATTGCCTGGATGGCGACCTTCACCGATGAGATGATAAGGTGGCAGAGGCGATGAGTTGGATGAGAGAGCGGTGATGACTAGTTAACGATGTTATAACGGCAACTGAAAAAGGGGGTCATCTGGATATTTTTGATAAAGTAGGGGGTTAGGCAGGAAGCCGGTCACAAAGTTGGGGGCTATTTGGAAAATAACCCAAGAAACAAAACTTGGGATATCGTAACTTTACTAGAAGGCAAAAAACCAGTTGGATGTAAATGGGTATTTTCAATAAAACATAAGTCAAATGGTTCGATTGATCGTGGCTTCACACAAACACATGTCGTGACTATTAAGAGACTTTTGCGCTTGTTACAAAGTTTAATACTTTTCAAGCTCTATTGTCTATTATTGCTAACCTTAAATAGCCATTACAACAATATGATGTAAAAATACATTTTTACATGGAGATTTATCACAATAATTTATATGACTCTACCTCCTGGTTACCGTATTTCTAGTAATGCAAATTCAGTGTGCAGGTTAAAGAAGACGTTATATAGTTTAATACGATCCCCCAGGACATGGTTTGGGAGATTCTGACTAGCAATAAATAAATACGACTATAATCAAAGCAATTCAGATCACACCTTATTTTTGAAGAGACAAATAACTGCACTTATCATCTACGTAGACTGTAGATGATATAATTGTTACAAGTGATGATATTGATGAAATGACTATGTTGAAGACTTGTTTATCATCTGAAAGACCTTGGAGGATTAGAGTATTTTTTTGGGCATTGAAGTTATCAAGTTCAAGCAAGAAGTTTTTTATCACAACGCAAATATATTCTAGATTTGTTGAAGGAGACGAGTATGTTAAGTTGTCAACCTATCAATACACCGATTGAGCAAAATCATGGGTTGGACGAACTTCCTGATCAAGAGCTGACAAAGGAAGATATCAAAAATTGTTAGTCGCTTAATTTACTTATCACTTACGCAACTAGATATCTCATATGCAATTAGTGTGGCAAGTCGATTTATGCATAATCCAAGTGAGACTCATACGAACACCGATTGAGCAAAATCATATGTTGGAGGAACTTCCTGATCAAGTTCCCACTAATAAAGGAAGATATCAAATATTTGTTGGTCCCTTAATTTACTTATCACATACACGACCAGATGTCGCAGATGTAGTTAGTGTGGTAAGTCAATTTATGCATAATCCAAATGAGGCTCGTAGGAAATATTTAAGTCCACACCGGAAAAATGTATCATGTTCTCTAAGCACCATTATACCACAAGTACAGGTTATTGTGATTCTGATTGGGCTGCGAAAGGAGATAAACGACGTTCAACAAGTGGATACTTCACATTCGTTGGTTGTAATCTAGTTTGTTGGAAGAGAAAAAAGACAGAAGGTTGTCTGATTATCCAGTGCAGAAGCTGAATACCGAGCAATGGGAAAAGGAATTCAAGAATTATTGTAGTTAAAAGGACTTATGGGAGAGTTAGGTTTTCGTCCTACGAAACTTATGAAGTTATATTGTGACAATCAATCAGCTATTAAGATTACAGAGAATCTTATTTAGCACAAACATGTGGAGACAGATCGTATTTCATATATGAAAATTTTGAAGATAAAATCATTGAAGTTCTATATTTGAAAACCTCAGACCAATTAACTGATATTCTAACTAAAGTTGTTTCAAGTCAAGGCTTAAGTAGCTCACTTGTCAAGCTAGGCATGCATGATGTTTATGTTCCGCCTTGAATGGGAGTGTTGGCATGATAATATATTATAAAAGATTGGTTGTGATCTTGTGAATAATAATAGTTGACAAAAGATCAAGATATCAAAATCAAATAATTAAGATAAAATAAGAATTATAAATATTTAAGATAAAATAAGGAATTAGCAACATATTAAGGATTATTAAAATATATTATGTTATCTTTTGTTATATTATAAATACCTCTAATTAGTTTGTAATGAAATATACTTTCTTCATCACATTTTAAGTTTAATGAGATCTATAAATCATGTGGATTTGTTTTCTCCACTCTTTTTGATGAGATTGTTTTCTCCACTTATGAACCACAAAGTTTTAAAGAAGCGGAAAAAGAAGAAGTATGGAGAAATGCCATGAATGAAAAATTGGCAACTATTGAAAAAAATCAAACTTGGGAATTTGTAGATCCTCCAAAAGAAAAATATGTTGTTGGATTAAAATGGATCTACAAGATCAAATTTGATGAAGATGACTCAATTAAAAAACATAAGCCTCGCCTAGGAAAACGATTATTCTTAACAACCCAGTGTTGACTTTAATGAAACTTTTGCGCCAATAGTAAGGATGGAGGCAATTAGAATTGTTCTTCCATTAGTTGCTCAAATGAAATTACAAGTTTTTCAACTTGATGTTAAACAACATTTTTAAATGGAGAATCGAAAGAAGTTTATGTTGAGCAACCTTTAGGATACAAAATAAAAGGAGAAGAAAATAAAGTATATAGACTAAAGAAAGCCTTATATGGCTTCAAACAGCCCCCCGACCATGAAATAGTAAAATTAACGGATATTTTCAGCAAAATAATTTTCAGAAAAGCAAAATTGAACCGTCTTTATATGTGAAGAAAGAAGAAAATAATTTTTTTAATTGTTTGTTTATATGTAGATGATCTAATTTTCACAAGAACAAATCTAAGGATTGTTGAAAAACTCAAGAAATCCATGATGAAGGAATATGAAATGACAGATTTGGGTCTCATAAAATATTCTTTCGAAATTCAAGTTCGTGATCAATCTAAAGGAAAAAATTTTATTTCCCAAGAGAAATATGTTGAAGACTTATTGAAAAGATTCAAATGTCAAATTGCGAGCTTGTTGCTACACCTATTTGTGTAAATGAAAAATTGCAATTAAATGACAGAGCACCTAAGGTCGACGCTAAAATTTATCGAGGTCGAGTTGGTACTCTTATTTATCTAACTAATACAAGGCCATATATTGTTTATCCCGTCTGATCTAAAGATTTATGAGTGAGCCAAGTAAACTTCACTTCTTTTTTTTTTTGTTGAAAAAGTAAAATTCACTTTGCTGCTGCCAAGCGTATTTTACGTTACACTCAAGGAACAAAAAACCAGGGAATAAAATATATTTCTAAAGATGAAAACAAATTAGTTGGTTTTACTGACAATGATTGAGTTGTGGTTCTCTTCATGATAGGAAAAGTGTATCTAGATATATTTTTAAGTTGGAATCTGAAGTTATTGCTTGGGCATGAAAAAAACAAAAGACTGTTGCTTTATCATCAGCGGAGGATGAGTATATTGCCGCTACCGATGCATCATGTAAAGTCCTAAGAATTTTAGAAGAATTTTAGGAGATTTATTTCAAAAGGGACAAGGTCCAACAACTATCTATTGTGATAATATGTACGCAATAGCAATGACGAAAAATCCAGTTTTTGACAACCGCACAGAGCATATTGAACTTCGTCATCATTTTATTCGCAACTTGGTACAGCAAGAAGAAATTCAACTTCACTAATGAACAATTGAGCAACATCTTCACAAAAGCTACTGTAACTGAAAAAATATCAAATTTAAGAACTGCATGCAAATTACAAATTAAGAAGAGGTGTTAAAAATATGTATTGTTTACTTGCTAATTGTATTAGAAAAGTCTAGATGAAGGTTAATCATTGTAGTAGTCTTCAAGGTAGATAAGTCTAAAGTGGGGGGTTTCAGTAAAGGCATTATCAAAGTTGGGGAGTTTCAGTAATTCTCCCTAGACTATAAGATAAGCTTGGACTATGTATTGATTGGCTTGTAAGTGCCAATGTGGAAGTCTCTATGCTTTGCTAGTTGGGTTAAATCTTCTACTATAAAAAGAGGTGATTTGTAATGTACTTGAATCAAGCAAAAAGAAGTCTTTTTTTTGATGAGAGAAGCAAAAAGAAGTTCAAAAAATCATTAAAAAAATTAAATTATCTTGCAATTAAAAGAGCATTCTCAAGTTATATAAATCTATAATCCTCCTCGCACCCAACAAAACATAGGTGGGTTTGTTGGAACCATTTTTTAGTCCGAACAAGACCTATATGTTCTGTTTTGTGTACAACATGCATTTCAGAGGGGTTTTGGTGACGCCATCAGGGTGACCAATCTCGGTTGGATGACTGAAAGTCCCTTGGTGGTGAGCGGGTTGACCGAGAGGTATAGTATGCTCCATCAGTTATTTGTCGAGGAACACAAAATTTGTTTTTACTACTAAATCTTCAAAAGATGGCATATGTGGTTTGGATAAGATGGAAACATTCAAAGAGGGATGGTTAAGTCCTAAACATTTTAAGAACCACAAAAAGTTTTTCAGCTACAAGAATGGACTAACAAATAGTAGTTACTTCTTTGCATGAAGCTTGATAAATCATAGCATGATGGAAAAAAGAGTTAACCCTTCTTTGCGAAGTCCAAAGGGATTCTGTTATAACCGAAGATTGGCATAAGTCTGAGTAAGACAATTCCAATATTTGAGGCTTTATTCAAGCCAATCATTTCATTCGTAGCCTCTTCAGATACAGATCTATTGAAAAATCTCATGGTTTGGTTAGTGTTCGTTGGTTCGGTATCTAGTATTTTGGTGTCATCCGTTACCAAATCACTCATGGTTTGGTTAGTGCTTTTTCAAACCATTACCAAACCGCTCATGTGACGCCCCGTGTTCCGAATCACGGTTTGCCAGGCAGTTTATAAAAGAAACTCGGTCTCAGACTCACTAAAACCAGTTTCAAATATAAACCCAAGCCAAAACTCTCATCACGGGTTACAAATCAAGAACAAACACAACGGAAAATCAAATATAGTTTAAACCTTTTAAAAATATGCTCGGAAAATATGTAACCCAAAATAGTTTTCATAAAGAGAAAAACAACTTGAATTCATGTTTATAAAAAGTTCACAAAAGAGACTGAATTAGGACAGAGTCTCCTCTATAAATTGAACATATCAAACCTGAAAAACCTGTCAAACATTCCTCATACATATCTCACAAACTTCTAAATATCAATAGCATCAAATAGAAAGTGATAATGTGCATACTATTTACATGTGTACAATCGCAAACGAGTGAGAGAACGATCCTAACTATTCTAGATGATACATATATAATATTAATGTTGTGATTATGTTGAAAATACAATAGAAGTTATAATCTTACATAATGTGAGCCGTCGAAGTAAACTATGTCACTTCGGGTCACCAATACCTGCAACTGAACAACAACAAATAGGAATGAGATAACCCGAAGGTCAGCTCAGTAGGATACCTAGACATCCTACCCGCACCACACACATCAACATTTTAATACATTAATAGTTATAAGTGTTACATATATACAGATATATATACAGAGATATCAATATGCACACGAAGCAAAACAATATAGCAAGATAATTCTTCTAGCTTACCAAGATCACGACTGAATACGCCCTCAGTCGGGGTCACCTACTATTCGGCTAGGAAGAACCGGTAGGCCTTTGTTAGTGCGTAGGCAGGCGGCGCCTTATCGAACGTTTGACTACTGCAGTGTACACATGGATCAACGTAATACTCCGGTAAGAGCTTCCGTAACTCTCCCTTCGTCATCATCGCCCATCGGGCTGGCTTGTGATCTCAATACGCATCGAATAGTAAATCTCACCCAAACAATGATACGCTTAGAATATGTCATGACTTACCTAGACGACTATAAGAGTATCGTCGCTTAGTAGAGCCATATACCCACGGCGATACAATTATCTCGTCTTGAGGCGCGTCCTATCTCCGGCCAGATCTGACGCTTCCTCGCAAGGTAACTCATTGACCATTCGAAGAATACCCAAACATATGCATGAACCTATAATAATATTAAATGATCTGATAGGCTCCCAAAGCTACAAGAACAGAGCCCTCCTAACAAGTCCCATCAATCGAAGGAGAAGAGCGTTCTTGTGTCTCAAGGTAGGGTAAACCCTGTTTAAAGCCAAGCTTTTACAAGTTTTCACTTTCAGGGATTAAGTATTTTCTTTTAAGAAAACTTGGGTAAACACCCTCTTTCGGTTCAGTGAAACATTGTAAGTATCAAACACAAGACATTACAGAATTCAAACCACACTTACCAGTGGCTTAGCAGAATAAATAAACAAACATGGCACTGGTCAGTCCCCTAATCACTCCAAGGGTCGGAATACCCCAACTCCCAATCTCTCTCCGGACCCCATTCCGGGTAAACTAGAATGGTCGTTACCAAACGGCTGGCCTCGAACCGAGTGTAACCCTTGACATAATTCATGGCTAATCCATAACATAAAATAAACAAGGGGACCAACCAATGCCCGTGGTAAAACAACCATTACACGTAACACAGATCAAGCGATTCCGCCTCCATGTTATACACGCAGCTCAAGCGATTCCGCCACCACGTGTTTACAATTCACACAAAAAGATCACACAGATCAAGCGATTCCGCCTCCATGTGATTATTTTACAGAAAAACCAATTTGTTTTTAAAAGAGAAACATCCATAACATAGAGCACACCACATACATACATATCATACCCTATCATATCATAAATTGAACTAGAGAACTATAAAAAGAAGAAAATTACTAACTATATATATATATATAATGGTGAAACGGGGAATACCCGTGCTCCAAGTAAGATTCATAGGATCCTACCTCTTCTTGCGCTTCCAATGATGCTCCTGAGTAAGCTCCACTTCTCCTCGAGCTCCCTATTGCAGTTCATTAGTCCTACTGAAATATGAAAGAGCAAAACGGTCATTTGACAGTTACATAACTGTCAAGACTCCTCTTGCAAAGCAAGAATGCATAAAATGAATGAAACTATACTAGGAATGTCCTATCGGTACTATAGAGTCCACTGAGATGATCCATCGAGCACTTGATATATATACAAATCAACCAACCAACTTCCCATAAATTCTATTTTACATTTCCGAGTCTTCATAAGCTGACAAATCATATAATGAACCAAATACTATGAATCTTGAACTATCAAATCATAAAATGAACCTAATGTTACGAATCCATAACTCAACCTATCCATTTATGTTAAATACGGCAAGGTTCGGGTAACCATCTTTATTCCAATTCATTATAAAACTGATCCAAATATGAAATTCGAGCACTAAAATAATTCGGCAGCACCCCGTCTATATATGGACACCCCAAAATAGTCTATAATATCCTAAACATCATCCTGAACATAAATCATTCGACGAAATTAAAGAATAACTGCTCCAAATTTCGATCCCAAATGAAATTATACCCAACCATACAGTTATCGAAATAACAACCAAATAACCACCAAATTAGGACGAAATAGAAAATTCTAAACGGATAGATATGTAGAACAAGTCGAATAGAATTACCTGGAACAAGTTTCATTGAATTCCGACCACCGGACTCGAAGAAACCGACGAAGGAAATCAAACACCAACCCACGGACAAAAACCCTTTTTATTTCTCACGGCTAACACTTGCTGGTTGTTTAGAAATCACTTTGGTAAAGGATGGAGACGGATATACAAGGATGGGGATGACGTGGGACCATTTAAAACGCCTCTTGCATGCAAGACAACATAAATTGGTTTTCTTTTAAACCAACCAAATTGGTTTTGGGTGCCACATGTCCCGGTTTGAGGTGCCCATGCCATTTAATTTTCTTTTGAGTCCTTAATTTCTATATACCTCTTAAACCCGTCCCTCCAATCTTATAACCAACTAATTCCACTCTTATCAATTACTTAATAATCCTCGCTTTAACTTTTTCTTCCCTTTTTCACCCCACAACTAACCATGAAGAAACTATGTGGTCCCGTTAATTTCGATACCGAAGAAAATTATCGAATACAAAATGATAGTCAAACCACACCCGATCTTCACGTGTGACCAGTCAAAATTCATAATTTTTTGAGAACTTTCCGATGAGCTGCACTAATCAACTAAAATAAGTATTCAATACCAAACCCGAAGAAACCACTAAATCCGCTCGACGTTCTAACTCATCCGATTATCCGCCTTGAAGGTCTGGGTGCTACAATACTACCCCCCTTAATTGAAATTTCGTCCTCGAAATTCGAAGAGAGTAGAATTGAAACAACAATTTCCAATCTCAACAGAATCTGCCACAAAACTCGAATCGGAAGAACAACCAGTTTCAACACCAAATCAGACTTCTATAACCTGTAAATTCCTTATGATTCCCTCATCCTCATTCGTAATTCATCGAAGTCAAAATTTTCTGAACTATTCTGTCAGGACAGTCCGCATAAGAAGACAACTCTCCCTACCACTGAAGTGTCTTTGTCGATGATCAACGAAACTCCCTTATCTCTTCTACCAATCTGAACCAAGAAGATCTACAACTCTAACTTACAAATAATGAAGAACAAAAGCTACAAACGAAAACTCAAATAACATCAATCTGATGAGAATAAATTTCATATTAAAAATCCGAGCAATCTGCCAATGTGCTAGACAATGAAATGAACGCTCGACAAGTGCTCCCACGATTTCGTTCGAAGCAACCACTCCAAAGCTCAAAAATCTGACCATATGCTCAGAAGACAGCTAACCAACCTTTTCTATTCTTCTGTCTAATTCCATCTACCAACTCTAATCTTGGAAGAAACTATATCATTTCTGAAATCACAAACTCACTGCATCTAACAAAACCAATTGGCTAAACTCTATAAACAAACAAGATCCAACCCTTTATATTCTGAATTCTTCTACAAAACCTATAGTATAAATGAGTGAAGAGGTTAAACACTAATATGTGCAACCATAGAATAAGATTACACATATGTTTCTTCTTCTGACATTGAACTCATACTCTGAAACAAATTCTGAAATATGAAACAACTGAACGATAAATTTACTGAGCTTCCATCTTACCCCACGATCAAAGAATAATCGATAACAATAACCATACTCAATACGAGAAAGCAAAGAATGAAGACCTCTATAATCTATATATAAGAATAAATTGTCGTTAATTCCACATCCTCAAAGAAAATAGCATTCTCGATAACATAAGAAAATACCGATACCCACAATATAGGAAAATAAAGAATGAGGACATCTGTAACATGTACAAGTCAATGTTGCCGTTGCCACTACAACCTCAAGAAAATATGGTTGTGTTCGATAAGATGATAAAAATAAAGATAGAAGACCGCTATAACATCTATACAAATTATAGATAAACCAACCCTCTAGAATCATTCTACAAAAATCTGAGAACCCTAGATACTTCTACCAACAAAGCCTGCCTCTATCAATATAATCTCAATATCAAAATATCTCGCCGACTCAATATAACTCAACCTTACACATTAGCCTTTGCAGTATAACAATAATTTGCTAGCCATAATTCCTCAATCACTAAATAAACAGAATATTGTTGATGAAATCCTCGTAGTCTTATATGAAAATATATATCTTTTAGAAAAATCGAACTCAATATCGTGCAGTCAACATATAACTTGAGAATACCATCTCGTATAGTGCAGCTGAATGAAAAGATGTACCAGATAACAACAGAACTTAGACAACTATCCTTCTCACTGATAATACTCTGACAACTGAATAAAAACCCCGACATAACTGACATTTGTGCCACATCTAAAAATCTGAAGACCAGCACGTCTATAATTTGTATGTGACTAACTGCCATTCCGTGAAGTAGACTCTACTGACAATGGTTTGTGTCTAATGCCCCGGAATCTCACCACCAACAACTATAGTCAATAAAAGATACGTGTCTCTATCTTATAACTCTCTCTCAACCAGACCATACATTATTTGTAGTCAAACTGAAACAATACATGCTCGAAACAAATCGATCAAGGTCAACCTCAACTCTGTGAATGATCTGCTCGAAGCTCATAGACGAAGGAATATGTACAACTACCCCGATATCCACAATACAAGGTCTGACTCATCTTCTCATCTAGTGAATCCTTCGTAGCGTTGTGGTCGCACTATTATGATCAGAATACTTCTTCAGTGGTTCAATCTGCAGTTTCTTCATTACTCGATGGCATTTCTCATATTACCGATTCACCTAGGTTAATTACTCCTGACAATGTCTTCATATGAGAATCACCTGCTCGAGTGACTTAGGCTCACAAAATTTTACCACAACTTCATCCATATCAGATAAGTTGTCCACGCCTATTATTTCTTGACTTTGTTGCCCTAGGTTATTGTTGCTGGACAACTGACTGTTAGCACCATTTCTTGCTTCGGTTTCCCTGACTCATTATAGATTTCCAAATCGTCCTTCTATGGGGGATTAGCTTACTAGTTCACTATCCTTGTCCTAAATAAACCAATATATCCATATTCATCTTGTAATTTTCTTAACATTTTCCAATTGTCGATCTTTGTGAACTTGTATAATGTCAAAAGTCAACTACACTTAACTTCCTCAGGCACTTTTGTCTTTGATACTTTCACAACATCAATATGCCGCCCTGCCCAAAACTTTATACCAAACCATTTTATCAATCCTTGACCGGCCACTTGTACCACCTTGCACAATAATCGAGGAAACAAACGACCAATGTAAACCGTTCACCAAGTATTCCTTTTCAGAGTACATCGAAGTATCGAAAATCAGAGAAGTCTATCCACAACCAACCAATGATATGAACCTAAGCCTAATATGAATGCAATTCGTACCTCAATAATGCTCGGTTGATTGTCATCACTATCTTCTGCAGGCAATGTGCTCGGCAAACAAAATCACAATGTAAGTGACCTACCGTTAAAGGAACCTTACTCACATTATGATATCTGAGTGGGACCTTCACGTAGGCCTGACTCAGATGTGTTGAGCACATAAAAATCAGCAAAGATAAAATCAAAATCTTAAAATGTCAAATAAAACAAAATAAAATCAACAATATTATTATCTTTTCATATTTTATGTTGAAGCTTTTACGAATGTAACAAGCCTTGGTACTTTTAGTTACCTCACCCATTATAGCACAGAAGTATATTCTGATGCCAGTCGGCCCAATGCACGTACTCATGCTCTGATACCAACTGTGACGCCCCGTGCTCCGAATCACGGTTTGCCAGGCAGTTTATAAAAGAAACTCGGTCTCAGACTCACTAAAACCAGTTTCAAATATAAACCCAAGCCAAAACTCTCATCACGGGTTACAAATCAAGAACAAACACAGCGGAAAATCAAATATAGTTTAAACCTTTTTAAAATATGCTCGGAAAATATGTAACCCAAAATAGTTTTCATAAAGAGAAAAACAACTTGAATTCATGTTTATAAAAAGTTCACAAAAGAGACTGAATTAGGACAGAGTCTCCTCTATAAATTGAACATATCAAACCTGAAAAACCTGTCAAACATTCCTCATACATATCTCACAAACTTCTAAATATCAATAGCATCAAATAGAAAGTGATAATGTGCATACTATTTACATGTGTACAATCGCAAACGAGTGAGAGAACGATCCTAACTATTCTAGATGATACATATATAATATTAACGTTGTGATTATGTTGAAAATACAATAGAAGTTATAATCTTACATAATGTGAGCCGTCGAAGTAAACTATGTCACTCCGGGTCACCAATACCTGCAACTGAACAACAACAAATAGGAATGAGATAACCCGAAGGTCAGCTCAGTAGGATACCTAGACATCCTACCCGCACCACACACATCAACATTTTAATACATTAATAGTTATAAGTGTTACATATATACAGATATATATACAGAGATATCAATATGCACACGAAGCAAAACAATATAGCAAGATAATTCTTCTAGCTTACCAAGATCACGACTGAATACGCCCTCAGTCGGGGTCACCTACTATTCGGCTAGGAAGAACCGGTAGGCCTTTGTTAGTGCGTAGGCAGGCGGCGCCTTATCGAACGTTTGACTACTGCAGTGTACACATGGATCCACGTAATACCCCGGTAAGAGCTTCCGTAACTCTCCCTTCGTCATCATCGCCCATCGGGCTGGCTTGTGATCTCAATACGCATCGAATAGTAAATCTCACCCAAACAATGAGACGCTTAGAATATGTCATGACTTACCCAGACGACTATAAGAGTATCGTCGCTTAGTAGAGCCATATACCCACGGCGATACAATTATCTCGTCTTGAGGCGCGTCCTATCTCCGGCCAGATCTGACGCTTCCTCGCAAGGTAACTCATTGACCATTCGAAGAATACCCAAACATGTGCATGAACCTATAATAATATTAAATGATCTGATAGGCTCCCAAAGCTACAAGAACAGAGCCCTCCTAACAAGTCCCATCAACCGAAGGAGAAGAGCGTTCTTGTGTCTCAAGGTAGGGTAAACCCTGTTTAAAGCCAAGCTTTTACAAGTTTTCACTTTCAGGGATTAAGTATTTTCTTTTAAGAAAACTTGGGTAAACACCCTCTTTCGGTTCGGTGAAACATTGTAAGTATCAAACACAAGACACTACAGAATTCAAACCACACTTACCAGTGGCTTAGCAGAATAAATAAACAAACATGGCACTGGTCAGTCCCCTAATCACTCCAAGGGTCGGAATACCCCAACTCCCAATCTCTCTCCGGACCCCATTCCGGGTAAACTAGAATGGTCGTTACCAAACGGCTGGCCACGAACCGAGTGTAACCCTTGACATAATTCATGGCTAATCCATTACATAAAATAAACAAGGGGACCAACCAATGCCCGTGGTAAAACAACCATTACACGTAACACAGATCAAGCGATTCCGCCTCCATGTTATACACGCAGCTCAAGCGATTCCGCCACCACGTGTTTACAATTCACACAAAAAGATCACACAGATCAAGCGATTCCGCCTCCATGTGATTATTTTACAGAAAAACCAATTTGTTTTTAAAAGAGAAACATCCATAACATAGAGCACACCACATACATACATATCATACTATATCATATCATAAATTGAACTAGAGAACTATAAAAAGAAGAAAATTACTAACTATATATATATATAATGGTGAAACGGGGAATACCCGTGCTCCAAGTAAGATTCATAGGATCCTACCTCTTCTTGCGCTTCCAATGATGCTCCTGTGTAAGCTCCACTTCTCCTCGAGCTCCCTATTGCAGTTCATTAGTCCTACTGAAATATGAAAGAGCAAAACGGTCATTTGACAGTTACATAACTGTCAAGACTCCTCTTGCAAAGCAAGAATGCATAAAATGAATGAAACTATACTAGGAATGTCCTATCGGTACTATAGAGTCCACTGAGATGATCCATCGAGCACTTGATATATATACAAATCAACCAACCAACTTCCCATAAATTCTATTTTACATTTCCGAGTCTTCATAAGCTGACAAATCATATAATGAACCAAATACTATGAATCTTGAACTATCAAATCATAAAATGAACCTAATGTTACGAATCCATAACTCAACTTATCCATTTATGTTAAATACGGCAAGGTTCGGGTAACCATCTTTATTCCAATTCATTATAAAACTGATCCAAATATGAAATTCGAGCACTAAAATAATTCGGCAGCACCCCGTCTATATATGGACACCCCAAAATAGTCTATAATATCCTAAACATCATCCTGAACATAAATCATTCGACGAAATTAAAGAATAACTGCTCCAAATTTCGATCCCAAATGAAATTATACCCAACCATACAGTTATCGAAATAACAACCAAATAACCACCAAATTAGGACGAAATAGAAAATTCTAAACGGATAGATATGTAGAACAAGTCGAATAGAATTACCTGGAACAAGTTTCATTGAATTCCGACCACCGGACTCGAAGAAACCGACAAAGGAAATCAAACACCAACCCACGGACAAAAACCCTTTTTATTTCTCACGGCTAACACTTGCTGGTTGTTTAGAAATCACTTTGGTAAAGGATGGAGATGGATATACAAGGATGGGGATGACGTGGGACCATTTAAAACGCCTCTTGCATGCAAGACAACATAAATTGGTTTTCTTTTAAACCAACCAAATTGGTTTTGGGTGCCACATGTCCCGGTTTGAGGTGCCCATGCCATTTAATTTTCTTTTGAGTCCTTAATTTCTATATACCTCTTAAACCCGTCCCTCCAATCTTATAGCCAACTAATTCCACTCTTATCAATTACTTAATAACCCTCGCTTAAACTTTTTCTTCCCTTTTTCACCCCACAACTAACCATGAAGAAACTATGTGGTCCCGTTAATTTCGATACCGAAGAAAATTATCGAATACAAAATGATAGTCAAACCACACCCGATCTTCACGTGTGACCAGTCAAAATTCATAATTTTTCGAGAACTTTCCGATGAGCTGCACTAATCAACTAAAATAAGTATTCAATACCAAACCCGAAGAAACCACTAAATCCGCTCGACGTTCTAACTCATCCGATTATCCGCCTTGAAGGTCTGGGTGCTACAGCTCAGAGTTTGGTTCGGTTACTAACCAAACCATCATAAGCGGTTCGGATACCACTGGATACCAAACCATCCAAAAAAATAATTTGTTCTCCATGAAAATCGGCAAATCGAATTACTTTCTTCATACATTGACATATAAAATAAAGACAACACTCCTTAAAAACTTGGAGAAACAATCAAATTAACATAATACATCGAAAAAACATTTGAAACATTAAAGACATGTGCAGGCCACCGACCGAAATATTTTATAATAGCTAGTAACATTATATTGTAGTAGAGTTGTTGTTTTGTATGGGTAGAACTTGATGAAACGTTTCAACAAAAAAAAGAACTTGATGAAACATATGTATTTGTATGAAATTATAGAGATATGATAGATACATTTTAGAAAAAATAATGTATATAATTATATATATATATATATATATATATATATATATATATATATATATTAATTTAACTTGACTGATTCGATTTGGTTTCAATGGTTCTTAAAAATTACATCCACTTACCGAACCAAGTCAGTTGGTTTTTAGAAATCTACAACCGTACCAAACCACTCGGTGTTTGGTTTGGTTTAAAAACCAACTGGACCGCTTTGGATCGGTTTGGTTTGATTGGTTCGGTCTATTTTTGCACACCCCTAACCAAGTTCCATGAGAACAAAACCTATCCATGTCAAGTCAGCTGTCGTAGCAACGACTCGATATTCAGCTTCAGAGCTTGAGCGAGACGCTGTGGGCTTGTTCTTCGCACTCCGAGCAATTAAATTTGAACCCAGAAAAGTATAAAAACCTGTAGTAGAGCGACAAGTGTCAAGGCACCCAACCCAATCGACATCAGAGTACGCCAAAAGAGAAATACTGGAAGAATCCTTATAAATTTGTAAACAGAGATGAATAGTGCCCTTGAGAATGCGAGATCTGGTCTGGTTAACGAGATATGCTGAAGAGAATCAACAATTTTATGATCATAACAAGCACGAGGTGCTTGCTTGAGGCCATACAGAGCCTTCTTAAGGCAACAAACGTGATTCGGCCAGAATGGGACAGTAAAACTAGGTGCCTGAGTCAAATAGACCTCCTCCTGTAATTTCCCGTGAAGAACCGCACTCCGCACATCCGATTGGAACATAGGCCAACTATTTGAAACTGCCAGTGAAAGAATGCTACGAATGGTAGTGTGCTTGAGAACAGGGCTAAAAGTCTCATAAAGTCAAGTCCCGATTTTTGGATGAAACCCTGAGCCATCAAACGAGCCTTATATCGATTAATAGTACCATCGCATTTCAGTTTCGTCCGATAAATCCATTTACAACTGACCACATTCATAGAGGGGCACGAGGAACAAGTGTAGCAAACAAACAACTAGCAACATCACCAAAAAATGAGGAAAGGAAGAAGCCGAACGATAACCTCATTGATCCTTAATAGTTGAAAGTGCAGCAAAGAAACAACTAGCAACATCACCAAAAATAGTTGAATCTCGAGGAGGAATGGGGTAAAGACATAATACTTGTGAAGCAAGATAAGACTTATCCACCATAGGAGACGTTTCGTCCAGCAGCTGTTACACATCACGATATGCTCATGGGCCATGAGATGATGAGGACAAGGCCTACGAAGATGAGTCAACTGTTGGTTGCATAGAAAAAAGGCATCGTGACTGAGCCAGACCTAGTAGACAAGGCAGTACAATTCAAACAATATTCAGACTGAACCGGGGAAGATATAGACAGTGGGAACAACAGACCCAATGTCCAAGGAGAGGGCGGATCAGGTCCACGTCTATGCAGAACGTACTATGGCTGTGGAGTTGTCAGGCTAATATTCGGGTCCAACCCTAAATTATCAGCAGCTAAATTTGGACCCTCAATATTGGCAAAGTCAGCTAAAGGGACAAACGAGTCAAGGGAACTGTGGAGGTAGAGGAAACATTACCATTATGAAACGAAAAAACAGACTCATCAAATACCACTTGACAGGAGATATAGACATGTCCCATATAACGATCAAGACATTTGAAACCCTTCTGGTGAAGGCTATAACCTATAAAGACAAAGTCAAACTACGAGGCGACAATTTGTTAGATGCATAAGGATGTAGATAAGGAAATCACAGACAACCAAAAGTGCATAGTATTGAATAAGAGGGATACTTACCGAATAAAGTGGAGAACGGAGAGGCATCCTGAAGAACTGGCATAACCATGTGGTTAATGAGAAAAACAACAGTCTGTAAGGCATCGTCCCAAAACGAAGACGGAAGGTTACAATAAATATGAGTGTAGGGACAAGACAAACGTCGAGCAATACCACATTTATTTAAAAGAGCAAAAAATGTAAAGCTTAAAAACTCAATCCTCTATCGAGCTGAAGAGTTATAATAGAAGTAGCAAATTGATTTTCAACTAACAATTTGAAGATAGCAAAGACAGATAAAAAAATAAATCTTAAACAAAGAGGGTAGAACCAACAAAATCTACTAAAGTCATCAACAAAAATAATATAATATTTCAAAGGTTGGTGATTTGGGGAAATAAGAAAACTATCCGGAGTGCAAAATTTTAGATGTAAAAAACAAAAACAAATCTAGCCCAACACACCCTCCCATGTTGCCGCCAGATAATCGTCGGTTGGCCAAACCCCTCCCATGTTGCCGGCAGAGAATCGTCGTCGGCTCTTCGTCGACCGACGACAAGTCTCTCTCTCCTCTTTCTCTCTCCCTCCTCTTTCTCTATCTCTCTCTCTCTCTCCTCTTTCTCTCTCCCTCAATTTTCTCCTCTCTCTCTCCATCTCTGTCCTTACTTCTCTCTTTCTCTCTCTAAGTTCCGGAGAATGGGAAAACCCTTCGCTTGAACACTTCGTCTGAAAATAAGACGAAGGTCGTCTCGATTTGGAAGAACTAGATCCAGACGAGTTTCTGGCGATGGGGAGAGCCCCTTCGCTAAAACTCACAGAACCCGAAATAAGAAAGATATACAGAGAGAGAAGACAAAATGAAAAAGGGAAAAAAAAGAAAAAGAGAGAAAGAAGAGAGATGAGGAAAGGACAAACTTGGTGCTGGAAATCGTCGACGTTAATGGTGAATGTCGACGGACTATAGGGGGTCGCCGGAATTCTGGATTGAGGAAGAAGAAGATCAAAGGTCGAAGACTTGAAGTGTTTAGAGGAAACAAAATGTTCCAAATTTTTTTTGTTTCCACCCAAAACTTTGTACCCTGGATAATTTCCTTATTTCCTTAAATCACCAACCAATTTCAAACCATGAGAAGACAAAACTAATGCAGGTCCTCATACATCAATATGAATAAGTTTAAGAGGTGAATCCGGACGTTTTTCATGTAAATTAAACTGCAGACGATGACTTTTATTCATTCGACAAGGAGTACAAGCCACCTGACGATTTAGACGAAAACTGAATTAAACATTGTTTTTCTAAAAATTCTAAAATGCGAGAAGAAATATGCCCTAAACGTGAATGCCAAACTCCTGGAGGTGCCTTGAGAAAGATGGAGGTTGAACTCAATAAGGAGGAGTGGTGTGACGAGTCTAATACGCAAACACTGCTGCATCTACTACTGGTTCCTAGTGTCCTTCCGTTCGACTGAAATAACACAAAACCAGACTTAGAAAATGGAATGAAACAGTCTAAGTAATTAGTTAAACGACTAATGGACAACAAATTTTTATTGAGCGACGGAACAAGAAGAGCATTAGGTAAAGTGATGGTTCCATGAGATGTAGTAAGACTAAGAGTCCCTTCCCAAGAGATAAAGAGAGGGGAACCATCACCAATTTTGACATGACTCTGACCTGTATAAGGAGTAATACGAGTGAACATACCAGAAGAAGAAGAAGACATGTGGTTAGAAGAACCACTATCTGCATACCAACCTGGGTCTCGAGGACCGATGACTTGAAGTGTAGTTAGGGATAAGGTAACCTCTTCAGAGGTTGCCTGCTCAGCCACATTGGCATACTAGAAGACGGACGACGAGCAACAACATCATGGCGAGAAGAATCTCGTTGTGGGTGACCAATCAAATCATGACATCGGTCGGCAGTATGACCATTACGTCCACACCATTGGCAAAGATACGAAGGACCTGCGGGTTTAGCAGGACCCAAGTCCCTCCTATCGGTAGTGGGAGGGGATCGAACTCTGGTTGTTGTCGTCGATCACAGTTTGGGGACCGAGCTCGGTATGTGGACTGTTGTCTCGGATTTTGAGAGCGGTTTGAAGTCCGAGATGTTCGAGAGTAATACAAACTTTCAGTGACTGGTTGAGAAGATCGAAACGATGCCCAAAGTGCTTCCTCTGACTGATGCATATGGAAAAGTTCCTTGAAAGTCAGGAGACGACTCTTACATAATATAGATTCGGCAAGAAAGGCATAGTCGGGTCCCAACCCTTTGAGAAAATAAAAAACCTTCTTCGGGTCTGATAAAGGTTCCTTGATAGCTGCAACAAATCAAGATGTGTATGAAAGTTGTAGAGAACGAGTAACACTGGGATTAGCATAAGACAAGAGCTCGGCTATATTTGTAATGCCCATGATTTCAGTTATAGCTTCTAGAGGTAAAGGGCTATAAAGAATGGAGCACACAAGTCTGCTGGTGTCAAAAAATAGCTCTTTGTTATCTGTTAGGAAATAGAGACCCTCATGTTGGATCTTCTGCTTGATAGAGATTCCGCCAGAATGAATGATACTGCTTCTCCTAATTCTCGTTCCTCACTCTTAGAAACGTAAGGAAAAAATCTGCAAAGAGTTCAGAAATCTCTCTGACGCTCAACACGGTCAGATTGTCTTTTCTAATTAAAGAATTGAGTATTGATTGATCCTTGGAGAACGTAATGAGCTTACCTTGCTGAAGGTGATGTGACGCCCTTTTATAAGTCGTTCTGGACCGACTGTGATAGACGGTGTGGATGAAGCGGTTTTGATCCACCGTTCGGGATTAAGACTGTTCTACGATAATAAGGAGATTTAGGGTTTCCTCTTTGAGTTTATCTCATATCTTGGATATTTAGAAGTTCCTATTTTTGAAGGATACTTAGATAAATATCCTGCCCAGTTGATAGATCTTTGGGAGATGTTTCCTCCTTTGAGACTCTTGAAGCCCAAGTTAGTTAAACACTCATGATCGTAGCCAACTGAGATCTTTGGAAAAATTCGAGATTAAGCCGGTAAGCGTGCAGCGCGCTTCTACCTTCCCATATTCACGGTGTAAGGCGTCGACCTTGCTTACGTGGACCCCCTATACTTCTTGAGAATCCCAGGGCAGACCTTGTTTTGTTTGAGGCAGGGCAGGCTGGAGCACCTTAGATGATCTGGCCGACCTCCTAATTCTGGGCTTAGGTGGCGGATCTCTTTGGGCCCAGCGGTCCTGTTGCCTTGAGACGGGTCGATCTTTCGGGCTTTTGGTCGTTTCTTGACTTCTTGAAATTAATCAATGGTTCAACATTTTATGTATCATCACGAGTCCCGCCACTCGTTATTCAAAAGTAGAAAAGTTAAGGAGTAGAAGTACTCTGGAGTATTCATTCCATAATTAAGTAACTTAAGTAAAGAAATCTCCAGGCTTATAGATTTACTTAGACCAAGGTTGTGTGCGAAGCCTGATCGTTCCTTCTCCTATCACGATTAGTCGTAAACATTGATATAATATTGATAAATAATGTTCATTTAAGATGGGTTTTGTCTTAAGCGAAACAGTGCTCAAGGTGTTAATAGGTTGGTATAATAATGCATGAACTAAGCTTACTAAGATGTATGTCCTAGCCAAGTAAGGTGTAGAGACGTCCTATCTTCGTGTTCCTACAAAACCAAAAGGTTATTAGATTTCCTGCTTCTATCAACCTATGAGTTTCTTGTAATATTTCGTAGTAGCACCTGCCGAAGCAAGGCTTGATTTTCATTCATATAACTTGGTTGTAGCTTGGGCTACCAAGGTATATTATTTGTATGGGGCCCTGCAAAGCAGGGCTTTGTTGGTGCTCGTCTAGCGAGGCTTCTTGTTTTTGCAAGGTGTGTTGCCTCAGGGTGCCTAATGAGCAGGGCTTGCTTCTGTGTTTGTTAAGTTTAAAATAGGACTTCTCCTTTACTTTGATTTGAGTTTTGCCTAGGACTCCTCCTTGATTTGCTTTTGAGGTTCGAATATGACTCTTCCTCAATTTGATTTTGAGTTTCGAATAGGACTCCTCCTCAACCCATGGTCGTAGCTTGGGCTATCAGGGTTGATGCTTGCTTGAGCAAGGCTTATTTAAGTTTAGACTAGGATTTCTCCTTAACCCCAGGACGTTGCTTTTGCTATCATGGCTTGCTCGCTTGAGCGAGACTTGTTTAAGTTACGACCAGGACTTCTCCTAGACCCCTGGTCGTTGCTTGGGCTAGCCTTGCTTGAACGTGGCTTATTAAATTTCGACTCGGACTTCTTTTTGACCCCTGGTCGTTGCTTTCGCTAGCAGGGCTAGTTGCTCGCTTGAGCGACGCTTGTTTAAGTTTTGCCTCGGACTTCTCCTTGACCCTTGGTCGTCGCTTTCGCTAGCAGGCGTGCTTGCTCGCTTGAGTGAGGCTTAGCTTAAGTTTTGATTAGGATTTCTCCTTAACTCTAGTCGTTGCTTGGACTAGCAGGGCTGGTTGCTTGCTTGAGCAAGGTTGGTTTTAACTAAGACTAATCTTTAACCCCTAGTCGTTGCTTTCGCTAGCAGGGCATGTTGCTCGCTTGAGCGAGACAAGTTTTAACTAAGGCTCCCCCCTTAACCCATGTTCGTTGCTTTCGCTATCAGGCTGGTTGCTCGTTTGAGCGAGACAAGTTTTGACTAGGGCTCCCCCTTGACCCCTGGTCGTTGCTTTTGCTATCCAGGTTGGTTGCTTGCTTGATCAAGACAAGTTTTGACTAGGGCTACCCCTTGACTCCTAGTCGTTGCTTTCGCTATCATATCAGGATTGGTTACTCGCTTGAGCGAGACTTAGTTTAAGTTTTGACTAAGACTTTTCCTTAACCTTTGGTCGTCGCTTTCACTAGCAGGGTTGGTTGCTCGCTTCAGCGAGGCTTAGTTTAAGTTTTGACTAGGACTTCTCATAACCCCTAGTCTTTGCTTGGGTTAGCAGGGCTGGCTGCTTGGGTCAGCAGGGCTGGCTGGTTGCTTGAGTAAGGATAGTTTTGACTAGGACTTCTCCTTAACCCATAGTCGTCGCTTACGCTAGCAGCGTTGGTTGTTCGCTTGAGCAAGGCTTAGTTGAGATTTCCAATAGGGTTCCCCCTTAGGTCTGCGTTGGCAGGGCTTATAGTTTGGGTGTCTGATTGGTTGAGAACCGTCAGGTCTTGTGCGTTGGGGGCCTGCTTTCGCAAGGCTTAAATCGTTAAATCTTAATGGGGTGTCTGCAAAGCAGGGCTTGAGATGAGGGTTGTGCCTGACTAACGGGACTTAGTCTGTGACCTTGTTGAAGCAAGGTCGCGTCTGTGCCTAACAGTGTAAGATTTGTCTTTTGATGAGAATTTGTTATTAAATTCACAAAGCGAGTTTGACAGGTATGTGTACCTTTAGAGGCTTTCTTTGGGTCCTTTCGCCAAGGCTTTCTTTAAGCATTCTGCATTCTTCGATTGAGGTAAGGTGTGTCCTCGAACTGGGACTTTTAGTTTCTTTGAGTTTGCCATATTGAACTGCTTTGTCCTTCGAACCTACCATAGACAACTTTAGAACAGTCATCTTTACTTCTCAAGAGTCGTTAATTCAGTATTAGTTAATAACAGGAAGATCGTTATATTGTTTTCAACATAACATCACAAAGTCATGTGTTAGGTGTGTTATAACCTATTGTATCAATGGCGTATTACTTGTTTCATATCTTGCAAAGTTAGCACGGTAAATATTCGCATATACTTTTCAGTTCATGTAATACCAGTATGGTTTATATGATATATAGACACTCAATCGTTCAGAGTGAATCTGATTTATTCCAAGTCTATTTCAGACTAGGAGCGTGTATGTTCATGTGGTATCAACAAATTTTTGTATAATCTGTTTTGAGTACAAGTACTCTTCTAAGCTTACTAGCAGGCATTATACTAACGATATAACATGTCGCATTTATACTAGCAGTCAGTTATCTATTCATGCTTATGGTTTATAACAATTCAAGTTTTCTTTTAAGCATTTCATTGATGCGTCCTTATGGATATTGTTTATTCCTACTTGTCAATGTTTTCAGTGCAACAGCATATATATAAATACATATGCCCCTTGATTTGATTTTTAATCAGAGTAATGAACTAATTATCAAAATAGAGAAGTATAACCAATATGAGTAAGAGTTACTCTTTGTTTCTTATGCCTTCGCTTCGTTGTTTTGACATAAGATCTTTATCCGAAGACTTTCATTATGACTGAAGAGTTCAACCTTTACTTTTCTTGGAGTTACTCACCTTTTTCCGTTAGGGTATCCTGCATAACACCATTCTCAAGCGCAATATTAAAAGTTAGTGAAGTAAATATAAAGGCATTACATATTTAGTTCTAAAGAGATCTTGATCACGAGCTCCTTTCACCGACGGGAGATCGACGAGACTCTTCCCTAGTTTCAGCCTCCCTTTCTTTCTTCATTCATGTAATTTTTGAAGCTAAGTCGTCTTTGAAAGATAATGTTGACCTCCAGATTTCAGTAGCTGTATGCTCGACGCTCCGAAACCCAAGTATTTCAAGTTGCCACAGGCTTTCCAAACAAAAACAGTTGGATTCAAATTTTTTGGAACTGAACTCATGGATCTATTCTCCAGATTCTCTTTTCACGTGCGATCAGTCCCTAATCATACTTCCAAGAGTGAACTTTGCTGGCCTCAAATTAATATTTCTGTTCAAACAGTTCAATTGCTTGAACATAACAGCAGAGGCGCATGAATCCAATTGTCACGGAGCTATACTGTGATTTCAGGTGAGTTCGAGCTAAAAGCTGAAACACCAAATATAAGGGGTCGAATAACCATCGGGCTAATGTTCACTATTGGCGTGGATACAGTATACGGGTAGCCATGAAGCACAAATGTGATTCCCCTCATCAAATAATTGTTTGTTGAGGTCAGAGGGCAACATTTCATCAAACAGGTAACATTATTCATACAAATTGGAGTACAATGAACACATATCAAGAAAAAGTGTCTAGAGAACTTTATCCTATCAAGAATTCCATTTATAATGGAGGACACATAAATAGTTCTGCTGAACTAAGTATTATGAAATGCCAATGCGCAGCGGCTTAAAGCACTGGCAAGTGTTACCCGTTTAGTTTTGACTCTCTTGATCAAATAACCATTTTGGATATAACCTAGACTTCATTGGGGTCCATACACCTGAATCTCTCTTTTAGGAATTTCGTCGAATTCCTATAGTTGCAATACTTTTCCACGAAAAGGGCAACAAAAATGTCGCGGAGATATGAATGGGCGTTTTTGTGAATTGGAGGTTCATTGAAATGGTGAATTCTTGGGTTGGTATTGAAGAAGATGCACAGTGCACTCCGAGTATTGACCAAATCTGAGCCGTTAAAGATGAACGTCCCAGATTCAAGTATATTTCTCTTGCCACGTCATCATCTTCCCCACTTAGAATGATAGAATACCAGAAACCACTGTTTTCTAGGATGATGAAGTTCTTCAAGAGCTTGACCTTTAACCTTCTTAAGGATTTGTATAAGCTAAGAAACCCTTCCTAATTCCTTCTATATCCTCTGATTTCTTAATCTTGAGCAAAAATTTCTGAGAAAACCAACGGTAAATTAAATGCTATAGGGTTTTGTTAAGTGTGATTGAATCATCCCTAAGCTTCTCTCTTCCATAGTTGCTGGGCAAGTGATCTAACGAGAGCCCTTTGAAAATGTTGGATCTTTCATAGGTTTGGCGTGAGCAAAGGGTAACCGGATCTTGCATGTTGGAAAAAGGGGCTTTAAACCAAATTTGAAGTTGGGCCTTGTATGGAATATTATGTGGGCTTGGAGTTTGAGTGTGGCTTGAGTATTATAGGGTTATCAAATAGAAGTGTGTTGGAACAAAAGTGGGTGCAAGTGTAAAAAAACGTGTTTGTGCTTTTTTTAGATTAAAAAGTATCCTAGTGAGAGAAAGTAAAATGAGATAGAGTTCTTGGTGGTTCTTTTGCAAGAGGATGTGCTACGTTAAAGAGATAATCTAATGGAACAAGACTCTTTAGCTTAATGGTATTTTGTGTTGTTTATGTCAAAAGGTTAGTAGTTATCTATGAGTATTTAACTTTGTTGTAGAAAAGATTTGAGTTCATATTTGAATCTAAGTTTGATGAGATTTAGTTGATTGATAATATTAGGTTCATTACTTGAAGTTTTTTATTTGTGATTAATCATTTATCATCATTCAACATGGTATCAGAGCCATAATGCTTTAGCATTTTAACACTTTGAGAATCTAGGGTTTGTAAAAAATTGGGGATCTTGTAAGAAAGATGGCAAATATGGTACAATCTCAAATACCTAGATTAACAAAAGAAAACTATGGACATTGGTCTATCCAAATGAGTGTGTTGTTGGGTTCTCAAGATTTGTGGGATATTGTTCAAAATGGTTATGTAGAACCAAGTTTAGAAGAAGAGGATAGTATGAATGATTTACAAAAAAATGTTCTTAAAGATTCAAGGAAGAATGATAAAAAAGCTTTGTTTCTCATATATCAAGGGATAGATAGTCCTACATTTGAAAAAGTATCCGAAGCAAAATCATCGAAAGAGGCTTGGAATATTCTCAAGAATTCTTTTAGAGGAGTTGATAAAGTAGTGAAGGCTCGTCTTCAAATTTTGCGCGGTGAATTTGAAAGGTTGAGTATGAATGAAGGAGAACTTGTTTCCGATTATGTTTCAAGAGTATTGTCTAATGTTAACGAAATGAAAAGGTGTGGTGAAAAATGTGATGATGTTCGGGTGATGGAGAAGATTTTACGGTCTTTGACACCAAAATTTGATAATGTGGTTATTGTTGTTGAAGAATCAAAAGACTTGGAATCTATGACGGTAGATGAATTGATGGGAACATTGCAAATCCATGAACAAAGGGTGAATAGAAATGTTACAAACTCTTCAAATTATTCGGTTGATCAAGTGCTTCAAGCAAAACTAACTTTAGAAGAAAAACAATGTATATCAAAAAAGGAAAAAGACTATGAGAGTTATGGAAGAGGCTATGATAATCATAGAAGGGGCTTTGGAAACCAAAGAGGAAGAAATCCTTTTAATAGAGGAAGAACAAATGAATCAAGAGGAAGAGGTAGAGGAAACTTTACTAGACCTTATAATAGTCAAGGTAGAGATAAAAGGGATATTGAATGTTACAATTCTCACAAACTTGGACATTATAGTAATGAATGTTGGTATAAAAATGAAGTGAAGGAAGAATCAAATCTTGTTGAGAACGAGTAGAAATTAATGTGGATCCTACATTGTTATTTTCTTGTGATGGGTTTGATGAATCTCAAACAAATACTTGGTATTTTGATACCGGTGCAAGTAATCATATTTGTGGGAAAAGAGAATTGTTTGTTGAAGTAAATGAAAATGTAAAAGGGAATATAAAGTTTGGCGACTCTTCAAAGATTCCGGTGCTAGGAAAAGGTAATATCCTCATTCAACTAAAAAATGGCAACCATAGTTATATTTCCGATGTTTATTATGTTCCCCATATGAAAAATAATATTTTGAGTTTGGGACAACTTTTAGAGAAGGGATATGATATTAGATTGAAGGATCTTCATCTCACATTAAGAGATAGAAGTGGAACTCTCATTGCCAAGGTGAAGATGGCGAAAAATAGATTATTCCCTTTGAACATTCAACATGGTGATGTAAAATGCTTAAACTCTATTGTGAAAGATAAATCTTGGTTGTGGCATTTGAGACTTGGGCATCTAAACTTTGATGGGATGAAGACTTTGGCAAGCAAGAATATGGTAAGGGCTTTACCATATATTGATCACCCACATAAAGTGTGTTAAGGATGTATCTTTGGTAAACATCATCGAACAAATTTTTCGAAAGAAGGAAGGTGGAGAGCTTATAATCCATTGGAACTTGTGCATACCGATGTTTGTGGTCCATTGAAGCCGATGACAAATGGAGGTAATAACTATTTCCTTACTTTCATTGATGATTATAGTAGAAAAATATGGGTATACTTCTTGAAAAATAAATTTGAAGTATTTGAAGTATTTAAAGAATTCAAGAATATGGTTGAAAAACAAAGTGGTTATGTGATCCAGAAATTAAGATCCGATAGAGGTGGAGAATACACTTCAAGAGATTTTGATATGTTTTGTAAAAATCATGGGATTATTCATGAACTTACTCCATCATGCACACCACAACTAAATGGAGTGTCCGAGAGGAAAAACCGCACCATATTAAATATGGCAAGAAGCATGTTAAAAGAGAAAATGTTGCCTAGAAATTTTTGGGGGGAAGCCGTGGCATGTGCCGTGTATTTGTTGAATAGATGTCCCACAAAAAGTGTGTATATGAAGACACCGGAAGAGGCATGGGGCTACTACAAGCCAAGTGTGGCTCATTTAAAAGTTTTTGGGTGCATTGCTTATGCAAAGATACCGGAAGCAAGAAGAACAAAACTTGATGACAAAGGTGAAAAATGCATATTCCTTGGTTATAATGAACAAACAAAATGCTACAAGTTATTCAACCCTATTGCCAATAAAGTTCTCCTTAGTAGAGATGTTGTATTTGAAGAAGAAATGGCATGGGAGTGGAAAGGAAAAGAAATTACTCAAGTTGAACTTGAGCTTGAAGGGGAAGAACATGAAAAAGAAGAAGCACCAAGAGATGTTCAAAGAGAGCCACAAACACCGATGTATAGAGAAGCATCATCATTGTCATCACCTTCATCCTCGTCTCCATCATCTTCATCATCGGGGGGAAGTTCTAGTGAAAGACCAATGAAGACGAGAAGTTTGAGAGAAATTTATGAAGTTGTATGATGGGTCATGAAAATGTCCCATCTAAGTCGTTTAATTTAGTCGAGTTAGTTCGTTTCGGGTCTTTATTATAATAAAATGGTTGATTTTCTTGATTAGGCGTGTTTTGTGGAGTTAGGTGTGAAAAACGGCTAAAAACGAGGAAAAGGTGCATGAAGGATATTTTGGTCATTTGGATTGAAGGAAATTCTGGAAATTTGGCCAAGGTCAATGCGTGGTTGAAAAGTAGAGGTCGAGACGAGCCCGTAGGAGAAAACGGAAGTCAAATCGGAGACCGGATGAGTGAAATATGCAAAGTCAAAGATGGGTCAAATTCTGTTGACTAGGTGGGACACATTCGGTGCAAGTTCGGGCATGCGGGACCAGGCGGGACACGTGTCGACGGGAGGAGGCCGGTATACGCGATTCCCGTGTTAGCGCTCAGCAGCGAAGTGACCCTTATAAGCTTGATGCAGTGTAGCGCGCTGCAAGTTAGTACGATGGTCCCGGTTCCACCTTTTAATCTCATCCGTTGGCTTCCGCATCCTTCAGATCAACGCACGAGGATTCTCTGCCGGCCACCGATCCAATGTAGCGCGTTTTAACTAGCTTCGATAGCCCCATCTCCACGTTTTAATCTCAGCCTCTCGCTTCCGCGTTTTCACGATCGTGTGGCTCCTGTGCATCCGTCCCTTTTATTGTTTATTCCATGCACCCGAAACATCTTAAAAGCGTGAACCCGGCCCCGTGGCTATCTCTTAACAGCCCAGATCCGCGCGTCCTTCATTCGACGGCTACCGAACCAAGCGCAAGTTATTATGTTATACCCGGCCACACCTTATCAAACGAATTTCCAAACCCTAACCCAGGAAACCCTAGCCGCCACTACACTTGTGTAATTTTAGGGTTTTGTTGTTTTAACCCTTTAATTCCCAAAATAACCCCTTCTTTTCATCCTTTTTACCATTTAACCCAACCAAAACCAAAACCCACCTATAAATAAATCATTTTCTCCTCCATTAAAACCTAGACTTCAACAACCCTCTCAAATGGCTTCCTTATCTAATTTCTAAGCCACTTCTCTTTCTATCTTCTAACCCTAATCCCCCATCCTTTCTTCTACTTCCTCTTACCTAATCTTTCTTCTCTACTCCTAAATCCATTTCTTTTCCATTCTTTTTCCATCTTCTTCTCTACTACTATTCTTTTTACCATTAATAGTCATCTCCTTCTTCCTTCCATATTCTTCTATCATCTTTACCCTCTTCATCTCTTTTTTCCAACTTTCTAGATTTAATTTCTTCCTTCTTTTCCTTCTTTTTCTTATTTGGGTGGAAATAAAATAGCTATTACTTGGATTTCTTGGAGTAACATTCTTGAGCATAAATGGAGCAAATCTTGGACAAATTGGAGATACATGGGGATATGGAATTTGAGCATTCTTGGTGATTTCTTTCCATTAATTTCTTAGTATTTTCATTTATTTTACAATGTCAATGAATGTTATTCTAGATTCCATGTATAGTTAATTTAGCAATCTAAGGTTGTGAATGAAACCCATTTTGGATCTTTATAATACTTGTTCTTGATTAATTAAATCCTTTGATGTTCTTCAATGCCTATTGATTGTCATTTCATGTTGATTCTATAACCTTATTATCATTCATGTATTATAATTAGATATTTCATGCTTTTATTGATTTATTAGATGAGATATGCCTTTTAGATCTTGAATGATAGTGTAGGAAATTAGTTTTATATGGTAGTCAATCATACATTCTTAATTATAAAATTGTTTTATCTAGAATATCATCCGGAATCCAAATAGTTCATTATATTGGATCCCGAGTAAATACAAAAGAGATTTAAGTAATTAAGTGCTTGTTTTATAAAGTGAAATCACTCAGGAATGGTTCGCTCGTATGTGTGAGTGTGATCACGACTATAGACTCAACACATAAAAAGGGGTGAGGACAACATTATAGAACGAATGATCTTCGAAAAGGAATTAGCCACTATATAGAGTGGGGAAGCTCATTCGCCCTTCTCACCCATTCTACCTTCTAAAAATGTCTTCTAAAGGTTAGCGGATACAATAGATGATGTGATGGTGGTGGATTCCCGAGAATGTCGACCTCCTCATGATAGAACCTCTTAAACATTTCCACATTTGTTTCTTGCTTCGAATACTTATTCATGAACAAAAACACTAACACATATATACAATCACATCACTCACACAAAAGAGCTAACACATGCTCAAACATGCACAAAAATCACCTTATTTCACTTTTTTTTTCTTTCTTTTTCTTTTTTTTCATATCACTTTTTTTTCATTTTTTTTTTCATTCTCTGTTTTTTTTTTCTTTTTATTTTCATTCTCTTTTTATAACACAAATACAAACAACCAAAACAAAATACTACACACATAACTCTATTCTTGCAATCAACTTTTCATTTCACACTTGCTTTTGATATTCTTCATTCTTTTATCTCATGTCTTCATTCTCGGGATATAAGATGATGGATGGTGATGTAGTATCCGCTTTCCTCTAGTTGGCATTCTCATTGGGTTTCATGGACTACAAGGGCAAGGTTAATTCGCTATCCTAATGTCACTCCTAGTGGCTAAGGAAATTGAGCACACGAGATCAAATGAGCTCTTTTATAAGTTACGAGGTTGAGTAGCTCTTCATTCTACTCGGAGTTAGCGCGGAAGAGTACACTCGAATGGCAATTTAGGCTTTGAGCTCTCACATGGGTTAAGTCTCCACTAATGACTAGTTTAGGTCTCTTAGAAATGTTTCTTCTTTACTAAGATGTCACTCACATGGCACAACACAAACACTAAAAGACTCGACTTTCATGCAAAGGCCATTAGCAATCACAAAACTCATCAACTCGACACATATGCATCAAAATTCTTAAAACTATCACTAGAATCACATGCAAATCTACTCAAAATGTTCAAAATTTTCAAATTTTGGCTAATTTGAACCCTTTTGTCTTTGAAACCCATGGTCATGCATTGGTCATGGTCATATCCCGCATCCCCAAACTTAAAACTAACATTGTCCTCAATGTTCTAAGCATACACTCACCAAAAGATAAAGAGGCACGTCAATCTAAAGAGAAGAGTGGAGAGATATTACCATAACCGAAGGAGATAAAAGATGATACTACCAAGGCTCATGTATAAAGAGGTTCCAAGTTGATGCCAAGCTCGCGCCATCCCCAAACTTGGAACAAACCACGCCTTAGAAGTAAAACATATAAGAATTGCTCCTAAAAGATCAACAAATATCATGAGAATGAATCACATAAAAGACATGACCACATACAAATCTACCATTAACGTGGGTATACACGATTGCATTGAGCTATGCAATTAGCATTTAATTCTCTTGATTTCACACAAGAACACTAGTTATGTCTCGTGGAGGGTTTCCAGAGATGATACCCACAAACATCAAGACCCATCAATCGGCCTAACGATCATAAAGCAAAAGACGAAAAATTTGGGGGTCAACCCAAAGAAAGCTATATGCAAATGGTAATCGTCTCACAACTATGTACAAACCATAAAGTGCAAGTAAGACGATTGAAGAAAATAAGCCATCCCCAAACTTAGTGGATGCACGGTCCACTAAGTAAGCATAAATGCTAGGGGCGACGACTAAGAAGTCGTCAAAAGGATCGACATACAAGTGAAGGGCTAAAAGGTCAGTCGAAGGCAAAAAGTCATCTGGAAGCTTAGTGGATAGAACATCCACTATGTCCATAGACGTCTTAGGAAAGAGGTCTGAAATGTCCCAAAAGGGATCAATAACCGAGTTTGAGATCATGTGGAAAGTCGAACTAGACTCTAAGGGTAAGGCAATAGGCTCGGGGACCAAGTCAAGGTCCATGGTTTCCTTAGGCAAATAGTCTGACAAACTATCCAACATGTCACTAACTACTACGTCATCGATGTCCTCAAAGGCATCTAAAGCTTCATAACCAATTATAGCATCATGTATGGCATCTAAGACTGACTCCTTACAAGTGGCGAAAATTGGAAAGTTCAATATAGTGTCATCCCCAAACTTGTTCATAGAGCCATCATCCTGAATTTCAAAGTCTAATATAGTTCTATCATGATGAGACGACACATGGTGAGGAAACGAGACAACAAGGTTATCAGTTTGTTCAAGTTCTTGGATCTTCTCAGTTGATTCGTCGACATTTAACTTAGTACTAGGGTTAGACGTATTACCCTCGCCATCGGACCTAGTACCCTCTTGAGTTTGGGGTGGTAAAACCCCTTCCTCGTCGGCTAATAACTGTGACATCATCATCTCTAATGGATGATTTAGAGATTCTAATTGATGATCTAGAGACTCAAACCTCTGATGTAACTCTTGTTCAAATCGATATTGTGTCTCTTCAAGTTGTAACATCATTTCAGTCAGACGTCTCACAGACTCTAATTGAGATTTATCTTCAAGAGTCTCTTCATGATAAGGCTCACTAGTGTAATTAAATGAAGACTCTTGATAATAACTCCCACCGTACATACTAGGATCATACCTGCCTCTAAAATCATTGGTCTCAGAATAGTGTGGACTATAAGGTCTCTCGTACATATTTAGTGTCGGACCATATCCATCACTAATTTGACCATCTCTATACATATGTCGGTATTCTCCTAGGGTCATACGAGATCGGTCAGACTCAAATGGTCTATTCCCCTCACTAATCTGAGCATCTCTACACATCCTTTGGTATTCACCTAAGGTCATATCAGGTCGGTTAGTGCGGGGAATCCTCGAAATAAGCTCATCATCATCAACATCGAATGGCCAACAGTTATAAGAACGGGCCATGATCTCACAATGCTTAAGGAACTAACAAACAAGCTATCAATGCAAATCAAAACTTATCCAACCAATCACACACAAGTAACAAAGAAAGAGATAGAATACGATACTAGCGGATGCTCCTCTCGTTTCGTTCTTCCTTCCGATTCCTTTCTGATTCTTTTGTTCCCCTTCGCTCCTATGTTCCTGTTTTTTTGCTTTTCTCTTAAAGTGGTACCTAAAAATATAAAAAGATAAGAAACTACGAAAATAAAGAAAGAAAACGTCTAAGTTAACAAATAACACTAAACTAATGAACAAAACAAGCAAACAATATCCTAACTACTAAACCTATCCCCGGCAGCGGCGCCAAAAACTTGATGGGCCTAAAAATAGGACTATTCCCGCAAGTATACGGGGTCAAGTTATAGTATTGAAAATAAGATCGAGTATCGTCCCAAGGGATAGGTAGGTAACTTCGGATATTGACGGCGAGTTTAGCCCAATAATCCAAATGTCAATAGCTAACTTAAACTAACACACACACACACATAAAATTAATGATTGATATATGAGAAATAAGAAAACAAATAAAATTAAATAAACTATCTAAGAGAGGGGAGAAGATATCTAAGGTTATAAAATCCACCACATAATTTCACTTTATAAAACAAGCACTTAATTACTTAAATCTCTTTTGTATTTACTCGGGATCCAATATAATGAACTATTTGGATTCCGGATGATATTCTAGATAAAACAATTTTATAATTAAGAATGTATGATTGACTACCATATAAAACTAATTTCCTACACTATCATTCAAGATCTAAAAGGCATATCTCATCTAATAAATCAATAAAAGCATGAAATATCTAATTATAATACATGAATGATAATAAGGTTATAGAATCAACATGAAATGACAATCAATAGACATTAAAGCACATCAAAGGATTTAATTAATCAAGAACAAGTATTATAAAGATCCAAAATAGGTTTCATTTACAACCTTAGATGACTAAATTAACTATACATGGAATCTAGAAAAACATTCATTGACATTGTAAAATAAATGAAAATACTAAGAAATTAATGGAAAGAAATCACCAATCAAATTCCATATTCCCATGTATCTCCAATTTGTCTAAGATTTGTTCCATTTGTGCTCAAGAATCTTACTCCAAGAATTCCAAGTAATAGCTATTTTATTGCACCCAAATAAGAAAAAGAAAGAGAAGGAAGAAATTAGATGTAGGAAGAAGTTAGAAAGAAAGAGATGAAAGGGGATAAAGATGATAGAAGAATATGGAAGAAAGAAGGAGAAGAATATTAATGGAAGAAAGAATAGTGGTAGAGAAGTAGTAGTAGAGAAAGATGGAAAAATAATGGAGAAAATGAATTTAGTAGTAGAGAAGAGAGAAAGAAATAGGTAAGAAGTGATAGGTTGAAGAAAGAAATAGGTAAGAAGAGGATTGGGAGGATGATTTTAGTTAGAGAAAGAAAAGTAGAGAAAGAGAAGGTAAGGGAATAGAGAAGAGGGATTAGGTAAGAGGAGGGATTGAGAGGATGATTTTAGTTAGAGAAAGAAAAGTAGAGAAAGAGAAGGTAAGGGAATAGAGAAGAGGGATTGAGAGGGTTTGCAAGTCTAGAGCTTATTGGAGGAGAAAAAGATTTATTTATAGATGGGTTAGGGTTTTTGTTGGGTTAAATGGTAAAAAGTTAGAAATAAAGGGGTTATTTTGGGAATTAAAGGGTTAAAAATCACAAAACCCTAATTTATTCAAATAAGGCTGGCGGCTACTAGGGTTTGTGGTGTTAGGGTTTGGAATTTGAAGACTATTGTGTGAGGGGGATCAAGGTATTAAGTTGGGGAATGCACAGATGCCGTCGGATGAAAGGTGTACGCGGATCTGGATGGCTTGGGAAGGGGCCACGCGTCCGCCTGCATGGAGGCTATGTTGCTACGGTGACACGGGAACAGATTAATTACGGGACCATCCAAAACCGTCGGATCTTGAAAACGCGGATCTGGAGGGACGAGAGATGGACACGCGTCTGGGACTATCGTGATACATAGCTTCGGGTAACACGGATAATAAATAAAGGACGGGATGGTCAGCAGCCGTCAGATCTTGGATACGCGGAAACGAACGAACAAGATTAAAACGTGGGAGTGGGATTACCATACTAAGTTGTGACGCGCTACACTCAAGTGTGCTTTTAGGCTCCATTTCGGTGCTTAGCGGGAGTACGGAACTTCGATATAATACACAAGGTTGCCCTAGTGGACGACCCTAACTCACTTTCGGAGGCATCCCGGTTGCATTTAGCGTATGCAACAAGCCGTTAAACCCCTAGGTTGCCCTAGTGGACAAGTGTGGTCTCGTGAGGGTTTCCATAGATGACACCCACAAACATCATGGTTTCAAATACACAAGGGTCCAAAATCCAAATCGTAGATAAGCATGATATAGTAAAGGGTTTAAGCATGTCAACACATAATGAATCAAGTAAATAAGCTCTTGTAAAAGCTAAAGGCCCCTTCACTAATGATCTTACCTTAAAATGCAACTGTCATACCATAATAAGCACATCTATGTTCCGAAGTCACAAAACCTTGATTCTCAAGTTGGTACATTTCTCTTTGGTCTGACGGCAACCGCCTCACCACCGCCACTAATTAAAGTCGGCCTAACATCGCCTATAAAAAGCCCCCCATATCGTCCTTCAAAACACACGATCTCTTTACCCTAATAGATCACCCAAAAACTCAGAGTTCCTACAACTCGCCCCCCCCCCCCCCCCAAAGCATCAATCAATATTCATTCTTTTACTGCAAAGAGCACCGTGACTGGCTTGAGTGTAGGAGCGATTTTCGACCCCTTGGGAGCAGACGAACAGGAACAGGAGCTGGGAACGAGGAGCAGGAGCAAGGAGCCGGAGCAAGGACCAAGGAGCAGAGCAGAAAGCGTAGCAGGAAGTCGAACAGTAAATAGAGCAGGAAGCAGAGCAGGAAGTGGAGGCACTGAGTAGAACAACAGTCAACTTAACAGAACACTCACACAAAACGGAGGCTGTCATGCATCAACTCCCTATTTCATGCTGATCTAACGGAAAGCCATTTTTTGACATCAGCATTTAGCGTTAGAAGGAGGGGATCTCCAGCAAAATCATCACTTCGGTAACCCGAACCCTACTCAAAATTTTGTACACTAACTATTTCTCTAAGCCCATTTTGGCAAATCTGTCTTCGGAGGAGCACACCCCACACGGGTCACCACGCAGACTCCGCAGCACAGACGAGCTCATGACTGAGCTAGCCCAGGTCAAAGCTGACTACCTCCGGAGAGATGAGGATGCGAGACAATTGGAGGAGAAGCTTCGTCAGGCAGAAACGGCTAGAAACACTTCGGCACCAGATAAGAGAGAAGAAGTAATCAGGAAATATGCACGAAGACTCTTCTCACCAGGAAACGCATTCTCTTCCGGAGATCTGACATTTCAGCTGGGAGATTAGATGCGTCTGGAGAACATCTTGGAAGGGTACGGAGCATTAGATCCCAACCGACCATACATCCCAAAAAGACGGGAATTGGCGAAGATTGCATGGACGACCCAACCGTTTGCGAGATACTCATACATCAGATAGGAGAGCTGACGCGAGAAAGGAAGAAAGAAAAGCTGCGAGGACAAGCAGTTATCCATCAACCTCCCCTCTGTCAAGATATTATGGAATCTGAGAAGTCAAAAAACTTCAAATGTCCGGCACTGGATCACTACCACGGCCTGGAGGATCTAGTAGTGTTTGTAAACAATTACACCTCAGTAATAGAGAGGGTGCAACAACTCATCAAGAAAGAAGAAAACTACCAGCGAATGAAGGAGGTGGCAAACATCCCATATGAAAGCGTGCCGATCTGGAAGCGAGAAGAAGTCAGGCCTCACAAGGAGCGAGAGCGAAATAGAAGACCCAGATCTGATTTCGCCACCTACAAAGCTGAGTACAATTGAGAGAAAGATAGCCCTCGTTGTGGGGCTTTTGCTTTGTAGACCGTGCAATGAGCAGACAGAAGTACGAAATAAGGAAGGTCAGGAATTACACTATTTTCTATAGCCGGGGGCTCGGTTTCTTAAACTTTTCTTTTGATGGTTGCTAAAGCGCGCTTTAAGATCCGTTATGGATGGTCAAAGTCTTCTTGCTTGAGAAGAATGCCCAGAGGGAGTGTCCTATCCTTATGCAGGACTTCTAATCATTGATCGAACTGAAACTGCTAATACTTAATTTATCAATTACAGTTTGCATGACACACCATGTGTAGCTAAAGGTATACTCCATTGGTCAAAGGCAGGGAGGAGATTCTACAGATACTCGTGGCAAAGGGAAAATCAGAACTTCCAAGACCTAACGGCGACAAGGATGAGTTCGGGCTCAAAGTGTTACTGTCACAAAAACGACAACTGTCGACACCTCAACAATCTTATTAAAGAAATGGTGAGGAAAGGCGAGCTGGATAAATACATCCGGAAGGAGCAGCGACCCTCCGAATATAAGAACAAGGCGCCAACAAGAAGAGCTGGAATTGGTTTCGGGCTAATCCGACCATCAAAAAGGCCAATAAAGGTTCAGATGAGCCCTCCGAAGTCATGAGAGATATCAATACTATCTAAAGAGGACCAACTTTTCGGCGGAATCACGAAGGGAGAACTGTAGAGATACGTAAACGAGGCAAAGAATCGGCAAGTCCTGTTCATAAAACCTAGCGTGGAGACACCGCCCGACGATGACTTAGTAGGGGTAATAACCCCACACTCAGACCCGTTGGTGATAACGGCGATAGTAGCCAATTGGAGGGTTAGACACATCTTGGTCGACACAGGAAGTTTGACCGAAGTCATGAGCCGAACGTGCTTTCAAAAACTCGGGGTAAGTCCACATTATCTTAAATCACATAAATCTTGCTTGACAGGGTTCGGCGACAATTAGGTCGAAACCGATGGGACAGCATTACTACCTGTGCTAACAGGAGAAGGATAAACAAAGAAAGCGATAATGATAAACTTCGCTATAGTCGACAAGATGCCTGCCTACAACATTATACTAGGCAGGAACTTCCTGAGAGAGTCAGGGGCGATAATCTCCATGAACCACCTCACAATGAAATTCCTGATCCCGAGAACAAATCTCGTAGGAACGGTCAGGGGGAATCAAGAAGTGGCCAGGGAATGCTACTTAATCTCTGCTCAGGGCTGCGAAGAGGAAACCACCAACCTGGCCACCGTCGGAGGAGATAAGGTCTTCTATGGGGACCCCACAGCAGACATGCAGGACTGAAAACTGATGACCACGTAGGTTACCATCAATCTTTTTCCTTTTTATTATTATAGAATAAAAGCCGTTAGGCAGAAGAAGTAGCGCTACCAGCTACATATTTTACTAATAAACAAAAAGTTTTACTAAAAAGGCGGTACTACAAAGGAGGAGTCCTAGTTAAACTCATCTCACTCTAGCCGAGCAGGTAGCCCTGATTGAGAAACCGATGACCAGGGGATCCAAAGGTAGTCTTGGTAGAGAAAGCAACGACCAAGGGCCCTAATCAAAAAACAGCCTGATAGCGAAATCCACGACCAGGGACAGGATAGCTCTGATTGCCACGACGACGACCAGAGGCCCTAAGGACCAGTCCTAGTTAAACTGAAACTTCATTCGAGTAAAACGGACCCCTCACCAAGGTCCCAAGGAGGAAGCCTAGTTAAAACTGACCGTGCTCAAGCCGGCAAAATTAGGTAACTCTGGTAGCTAAGGCAACGACCAGAGGACCTTGCAAAGAGCAGTCCTAGTTAAACAGAAGACTTTACTCGAGTGAAACGCGATCCCCATTGAGGGTCGTAAGGAGAATTCCGAGTTAACCTACAACCCTGACAAAGGTGATCGGGGGTATAAGGAGATTTCCTTGCGAAGCTAGTCATGCAGAAATAGACAAAAACAACCCTGCTAGGCCAAGCTACGACCAAGGGTACATGAGGAGTCCCGGCGAAAACTTATTGTGCTCAAGCCAACGACACCAGCTCTGGTACCCCATGCTACGACCAGAGGTTTAAGGAGAAGCCTTAGCGAAACTAGTCGAGCTCAAGCCGACGAAACCATCTCTGGTAGCCCATGCTACGACCAGAGGTTTAAGGAGAAGTCCTAACGAAACTAGTCGTGCTCAAGCCGACGAAACCAGCTCTGGTAGCCCATGCTACGACTAAAGGTCCAAGGAGAAGTCCTAGCTAAACTAGTTGTGCTCAAGCCAACGAAACCAGCCTTGGTAGCGAAAGCTACGACCAGCGGTCCATGGAGAAATCCTAGCTGAATTGGTTGAGATCAGACTATTAAGAGACATCCCTGGGAGCGATAACCATGATCGGGGGCAAAACCAGATTAAAAAATCACTATGTTGTCGGAGTTATGCTAATTTGGGTTTTATTTTGCAGAAGGAAGTAGATTAGAGCATGATAGATTAAGTATAACTTTCTTTGGTTTTTGCAGGGGCGATCATTCGGAGCATGCGTAGTAAGATTAGGAATGCATTAGTAAGACTAGGGCTTTAAACAAGTAACTATTCCATGTTTGAGTATGTGCAGATAAAAACAGAATCAAAATGAGAAGCGTCAAGAAACACCCATCATCAATTATTTACATATTAGGCGAAGAAGGACAAACAGGAGAAGAAGACAAAGAGATTACATCAGAAGGAATTAATTCTATAGAGGTCCGTATAAATACTGCCACCAGACTACCGTCTAACAAGCAAACCAAGTACCCCACCACTTCAAAGGTCACTCGCCGGCCGTCGTCCAACACCCCTCTTTGGGAGAGTTGCAGGAGACAAAAGGGCTCGCCTAATAGAATCGCCTCTAGATTCTCAAAGACCGGCAAGCCGATCAATTGGAAAACTCTGATCGGACCTTCGCCTTCAACATCAATCTGATAGCGACAGACGTAAAATCCGGGAGCAAGGAGCGTCAGGCGAAGACTAACTCTAAGGTTGTCACGAGGGAGAAACCCCTGGATAGACAAACTGGCCATGAAGGAACGGATGGAATAATCCACCCACCCGAGCCATATTTATAGGCCTCGGTCGTGGGAAGACGGAACGAGCAGACGATTCAACCGAAAAATATTGGCAAACCAGTAAGTAAGGGAGACGAATCATCGCTCCCCCACGAAAAGGTGGTCATTACTCAGAAGATAACAAACGATAAGAGGAAAACCAAAACAGATAAATTCATTACTCAGTTAAGTCCATTACAGAAAAAATTACAGCATAAGTACATCATGTAGAGTGCGACCACTTAGGTTTATTACAAAACAAATTGCTCAAGGTAAGAGGAAAAGAAGTTGATAATAAGAAAGCATTAAAAGAGCAAAGGAATAAGCCCCCGATGCAATCAGGAGGAAAAACTTTACTAGGAGCCACCATCCAAAGAATTGCCAAGACAAGAAAACAACCAAGCGAAAAATAACCCCCTTTGTCGTCATCGCCCTGTCCCGAGCATCCCAATCGGAGACAGCACTGGTAACTTCACTCCTTCGTGAGATCCACCAAAATGGCTCATGAGGTTACCACGGTCATGATGGAGAAGTGCACCCTTTACCACAACCACTATGAAGAATCATGCTTCAAGCAGACAACTGATGTGAACTCGAACAAAGGTCTCATCTCAGATCTCCGACGAATACAGAAGACAACAAGCAAAATTGAAAAATATTTACAAAGGGAGGATTTTCTTTCCTCTAACTCTCGATGATGAGGAGTTGAAGAACCGAAGTATGCTATTTATACTAAATGAAGAATCGCCAAAAGACTCCTTGAAAACGGACGAATGATCATTAAAGGCGAAGACCAAAACACATCTTGGGAACACGTGAGGGAGTGATGATCAGCAATACCCACAGCTCGAGATCAATTAGCAGATGGGATATCAGTGGATTTCAAGGAGACGTGATAGTCTCACCACTAGCAAGACACTACATGTCCGCGCATGCTGAAAGGGTTACCGTGTACAGCAACCCAAATGATTAGCGCCGAAAATGGGTCGTCAGAAGATCAGATACATGACGTCACAAGGTCATGCCTAAAAAGGAAATTAATTATTCAGGCCAAAGTGGAAACGTGTTTCGAAAAGATGAACCACGTGTCCAACAGTCTAAGGCAGACAAAACTCAAATCAGTTATGGCAAAAAGCAGATGTAGAGAAAGAAAGTTTTACTACCAGCAACCCCCATCGGCTCAGCACAAGCCAGTTCGGGAACGGGCAGCTCTGGAAAATCAGAAGGAAAAAACCAAACTTCACAAAACAGCTCTGGTCCAGGTAAAATCCTCAACTTCAGGATCTTCATTGATTAAAACACACGAGTTACTTCTACTCCTCAGTCTCATTACTTTCGACTTAGGAGTGGAAGGACTCATGATGATGCATAAAAATGTCCAGACGTTGACTAACGTCTGAAGAGTCAAGATTAGACCTGAAGTCTACTGGGTCAACCCGGCGTAAGGTAGCAGATTCGCTGAGCCCCTGATGGTCCACCAAACATTCCCCTAACTAGGAGGCCGGCTAGAAGAAACCAGCCCTGCAAATGCCCTTGGCATGGACAGATCAGCCCTGGAGTCTTCAGAGGAGTAAGGGGGGTCCAAACAGATCCGACCAATGTCTTACGCCCAGAACTGGGAAGGCAGCAGCGCTCGACGATCTATCGACTTAATCCCGAATCTTCCAGAAGGATCTCAGTCAGCCCCTGGTCGTTGCCTTAGCTACCAGGGCTATCCTTTAGGACCCCCGGTCGTAGCCTTAGCTACCTGGACTATCTTTTAGGGTCCATGGTCGTTGCCCTAGTGATGAGACATGAAAACGTCGCATCTGAATCTCTTAACTCGGGTTAGTTAGTCCAGTTCGAGCGTTTACTCTGATGATTTGTTTGATTTTCTTTCTCAGGTGTCTTTATGGAGTTTAGTGTGGAAAACGGATAAAATCGAGAGAAAGACACACTTGAGGGCATTTTGGTCAATTAGAGGTTATGATCGTCTGGTTGTTTGGTTTAAGTTGATACACGGGTGAAACAAGAGTCAAAGACGGATCCGTAGGTGAAAACGGAAGTCAAATCGGAGTCCGGACGAACAATTTAGGCGAAGTCAAAGTTCGAGTCAAAACCAATCGGGCAAATGTTAACATGAGCCGTCAGTGACACATGGCGCGGAAAGAGGAATCAGATCGCATGGCTGATGAGTTCGATAGGACTCAATTTTATGTCGACAATTTACTTTTGTTAGTCGTTATATTTGATAAAATTAATAAAGTTAATTTAGTTTTACAGGAATAGCAAAAAAAAAAAGGTGAAACAACCAATATTTTACTAAAGTCATGTGCAAGGGGTATCCAAAAGCTTAACTTTGTTCAACTCAAGTTAGTTCAGGGATGATTTGCAACAAGGTATTTTTTTCAGGGGCATTATATAATTGGCTGAAAACCAAGGATTGGAAAGGTAATTCATTTGTTACCCAAATTCCTTAAAGCTACAGGAAGGAATTAAATCACCACATGGAGGCTTTCAAATTGGATTTCATTTAGGTCTCACCAGTGATTTCAAATTAGACTTCATTGACATGCTTCCAAGTTCCAACGACTCCACTGAATTTGGAATTTCCAATTAACTTTCCAATCTGATTCCAATTTGGAATTCAAATTGGAAAATCTATTATACCCTACCCATGAAGCCGTGAGTTATATTTTACACAGATCACAGAGAAGGAAAGAAATCGCTAAAGAAGGAGATTAATTTTGAGTTGTATATTGGCTAAATGAAAGATGAGAGGGAGACGGTCCACTGAATATTTTAGTGAGAGAGAGTTTGGCTGAAAATGGTAGGAAAGATATGTGATTGAAGAGGGATAGCTGGAGATCTTGGTCAACATGAGAGAGAGAGATATTCTCTCGGAAAATGACTGGTTGCAGCTTATAAAAAAGACAGAGAAGGAGACGTGAAGGGATACTTTTGAGACGGCAACAGTGAAGGGGGTTGAGCTCCATTTTTGAACTGAACTTGTCTCTCTGTTCTTCTTCTTCTCTGAGCCATAACGAAATATTAGAGAGAGAAGGAAAAGAACAAGAGCATCTCGGATTGAAACAAAAGAATTTAAGAGACATCCTTGACCAAAAACAGAGAATAACTTATCTCCATTATTTTCTTATCTTTGTGAGAGAGAGAAGAGGGTATTTGTAGAGTGAGCGAAAGAGATTAAACAGTGTAATATCAAGGAGTCAATATTATTTTCTTCACATTCTTTATCAAAGGTTCTTTATTTTTCTAATAGTTTTGAGAGAGAGAGAGAGAGAGAGAGAGAGATAGAGAGATTGAAGAAGAACAAATCAGTAGAGAGAGAGGAATATTCTGTTGGAGAAGAAGACTTTGTTTTTTCCTGCGAGAAAAAGTTTAGTTGTTCTTCCCTTTGCCTCTCTTATTTGTCATATTTGTTTTAATTTCGTATTATGATTAGCTAATCTCTCTAGTTTAGGGTTTTGATGAAGTTTTGATCATGTTTAATGTATATCCCTTTTTCATCATAATATCGTTGATTAAACTCTTATCGTAGTTTTAGTGATCTTCTTTCATTGTTTATACTTCTAACTTGATCCATCATGATTAGATTAGGTTCTTTTATGATTGATGCTTGATGAGTTGATATGCAATAGTTAGAAATCCGTGATTTGATAAATGAGTTCACTTTTGTCGATGATATAATTTTCATTAGTTATGCCTCCGATTTGATCTATCATTATTAGGTTAAATTCTTTTATGGTTGATACTTATCATGTGTAACTCAATAGTTGATTTATCATCATTCGAGAAAGCTGGTTACATAAAGCCATTGATGATTAGGTTGGTATTTGACCATGATTAGGCGGATTCGAAACCCTAGGTCTTCCCCCCATTGACCCGTTTACTGTTATTATTTGTCTTTATTATTTTAATATCTATCACCAAAAACAATTTTGAAAAGAAAACATTTTAGTTCTAGGTTTAGAATAGGTTTCACTTAGTCCCTGCGGATCGACCCGGTCTTACCGGAATTATCACTTGACGCCCGTATACTTGCGGGTGGTGATCTTTTAGGGTAACCTTCTAGGCCCATCAATGGCTGGGAAACCATGCGGGATGTATTCGGGCACTCATGGTGTATACCGGGTTCCTCCACGAGTCCACACTTCCTTGCATCCGAGCGCACAGCTCTGGTAGACCATCTCAGATTTATACCCAGATCGAACGGCTGCTGTTGCTCAGGACCATATGGCATTATCTTTGAAGTTTTTTTTATGTCTTATCGTGCAACTGCGAAGCACAAAATCTTCCCTTTTTTATCAGCCAAAACCGTGTACGTGATTCTCTCTCCCTCCCATATCTTCTCTCAAATTAAAATTCAAGATAATGGAGGATAACAACAACAAGGGTTGTTCGGATTTGATTTGGGTTTTTGCTGGGTCTATATAAGAAGGAAACAGAGAGAGAAGAGGGTACGGATTTGGAAGGAGAATCAGGTTTCGACTTGGAATGATAGTAGAAACAGATTGGGCAGATATTGGATGAAGATGAAGCTGAAGATGTGGGAGTTGGTTTTGAAATGGGATTCGATTTGTTTGGGTCTATAAAAGAGAAAGAGATTGTAGAGAGAGAGGTATCACGGTTGAGAACAGAGATTGTAGAGAGAGAAAGAGAAACAGAGCCGAGATCATATAGTCATCACCATCTTCATCTATCATCATTAATCGATTTCTTTGTTTTACTTTTATTTATTTAATTGTATTCTCTTCATTGGTGAGAGATAGAGAGATTACAGAGAGATAGAGAGTTTACAGAGAAAGAAGAAGAGAGTTATTGTAGAGAGAGAGAAGAACATAACAGAGAGATTCGGTTTTAATTACTTTCATCTTGTTTTTTATTTTACTTTTTGTTTTCTGTTTTCTTGGTGAGAGAGAGATAGAATACTTAAAGAGAAAGAGGGAAACAGGAGGTTAGAGTGAGAGACAGAGTTGGGGAAGACGAGAAAAGTTGGGTGAAAATTATTTTCCCACTGAGAATCCATTTCCGGGAAGACGAGAAAATCGTTTTCCCTGAGGGTGCGTTTGGCAGAATTCTGGGAAAAACAGAAGGAAATCACTTCCCTATGGCTCTGTTTGGCTGCAAAATTTAATCTAATTTTATTTCTATTTTTGGTAAGTTTTTATTTTTGGACACTTTTACTTGCTTTTTTGTTTTTGGTGTAGAAAAACACTAAGGAGCAAAGGAGAAGGCGCAACAAGGAGAGGAGCTCAAGAAGAAGAATTTACATTTTATTTTTTTGTTACTTTTATTTTGTTTTGTGAGAGAGAGACTTTTAGACTTTCTAGTTTTTTTTATTTTTTAAAGTTTTGACCCTAAATTAGAGGGCTTAATTAAATTGTAACCGAAAACCAAAACGAAGCCTCGGGTTGTAACACTCGCGGGTCGTCTACAAAGGTCATCTCCCGTCTTGAAGGGGAGGTAAATTTCTTGAACACCCACGAATCTCCTGTCAGTGGGTATTTGTGTGAATTCGTGTGCCTAATTGCTGTGACCGGACTGTTTAGTGTAATCATTCTAGTAAGGGCACTAACCCAGTTACAAGATAGGAGACGGATTTCATCACCGTTCTCTTGCCCACATAGGTAACAACATTCACGATCCCAAACCTCACCTAAAAAGCTAAAATCTGATTTATACATTAGGCCCTAAGATCTCGAGTTCATAGGATCTTTGAAACGATTCAGGGACTTAATATTTATTTGGGCATTCCTAAAGGGAAAGTTCACTCAACTCTTTATAAGGTTGCCTCGAGAAGAGGAAACGTTACCAGGTTGGACGGCTATCACAATGTTTATCGTTGGTCGTCTCCAGGAGTTGTTTGGCCATAGTACTTGGACGCAGTAACCCTCATAAACATTAGTTCAAGCTTTGTTACGAAGTAGGAGCTGTTTAGATTTGTAGGGTGAATCTGACAAACCTGTCTATTGTCTAGATTTTGTTTAGGTTGCTTGGTGGAGTCCACCTGATTGTGTTTGTTTCCCTATACGTTCTTCGTAGTGATTCTCTGGTTCAAAAAGCTTTTGTTAGAATATCCTTGGTCATTGGGCTCTAGTTTATGCCCGATAGATATCGTGATAAGAGAGGTTGTTTCATCAGTAGAAAAACACATTTAAGTAATCTTTTAGCGAATCTCTCTTTGAGTGACACTATGGGTGAAAATCTAAACCAAGCCAGGGATGGAAATCAGCCTATGACACTCAGGGATTACATGAATCTCACTAGAACGTGTCAACCGTCATGCATACAGTTTTCCACTGCACGACTCAATTCGAGTTGAAGCCGAGCACTATTCAAATGCTCCCTGTTTTCCGTGGAGTTGAGAACGAGAATCCCTACTACCATGTTAGGGATTTCGAAGAAATCTGTGGGACTATGAATTTCCGAATATGCCTGACGAAATATTGAGACTTAGGTTGTTCCCTTTCTCACTGAAGGAGAAAGCAAAATCTTGGTTGTATGCCTTACAACCCCATTCCATTACTACATGGGAAGAATTGAGCAGTTCATTCCTTCTGAAATTCTTCCCGAAACACAAAACTACCTCTTTAAGGCAAAGTCTTAACAGTTTTGTGCAGCAAGAAGGAGAATTTCTCTATAAATATCTTGAGAGATTTAAAGAAATCTTACTACAGTGTTCACACCATGGTTTTGAAAAAATAAGACTAGTCCAGATTCTCTATGACGGACTAGATTACCCAACTACATCCATGGTAGAATCATTCTATAGTGGCGGGTTCATCAGTAAAACCGCCGATGAGTGTATGGCATTTCTAGAATAGTTGGCTGAGAAATCCCAGCAATGGGAAACTTCTAGATGACCTCCTACTAGGGCTAATCCTACTCCTAATAAAGGTGGCATTTATAGAGTTGATGAGTCAGATCTAAAACTTGCCGCCATGACGAGAAGGATAGAAGCCCTAGAACTCGGTCAGCCTAAAGCATTTAGGGAGGATCCCACTCAAGCCATGAGTGTTGGAAATGAATTCATCTCTTATCCGTGTTCGGTCTGTGGAGACCCATCTCATACTGGAAATGAGTACACCCTATTCTTTGTTCCTGACGAAAAAGAGCATGCTAATGCTCTTTATCAAAACTCTAGGCAATATAACCGTCAGAAATATGATCCTTATTCGAACACTTATAATCCGAGTTGGAGAAATCACCCCAATTTTTTCTTGGTCAAAGGGGCAGGGTCAGGGTCAGGGTCAGATTAGTAGTTCAATGAACTGAGGTAGGTCAACTTACAGAAGCCTTTAGGCAGAGAGAACAGGGTATATTTCCTAGTCAACCAGAGCCAAATCCGACGGATAAAATGTCTATGGACCAGGCCAATGCAGTAACCACCCTTAGAAGTGGTAGGGCAATTGACAATAAGGTAGGAGTTCCCGAAGATAGTGAACCACACTCTAAACCACCAACCTTACCAACTAGTACCCCTAGTAAAGAGCCTGTGAAGGCTCCTGAGTCTGAAAACCTACCCATTGTGCCTGAGTCATATGTTCTTAGAGCCCCTTATGCTCAGCGTCTGGTAGAACCTAAGAAGAAGTCTCAGTTTGAGAAGATAATGGAAATGTTCAAACAGGTTAGTATTAACATTCCATTATTAGATGTTATTAAACAGATCCCATCTTACGCTAAGTTCCTTAAAGACATATGTACTAGAAAGCGTAAGATGAACGTGCATAAGAAAGTCTTCTTGACTCATCAAGTGAGCTCTATTATCCAACAAAACCTTCCATCTAAGTACAAACACCCAGGAAAGTCCTACTTTACCATGCACCATAGGGGAACATGAGATCGAACGAGCATTATTAGATCTAGGTGCTAGTGTTAACCTTCTTCCTTACTCGGTGTACTTACAGTTAGGTTTAGGAGAAATAAAACCCACTCCTGTAGTTCTCCAGTTGGCGGATCGGTCTATTAGGCGAGCACGTGGAATAGTGGAAGATGTTTTGATAAAAGTTGGTGAAATCATCTTTCCTGTGGATTTCATCATCTTGGATACCGAACCAGTTCGTGATACCCAAAGTCAAATTCCCGTCATTTTAGGACGACCATTCTTAGCTACATCTGATGCTGTCATATATTGTAGGAGTGGACTCTTAAAATTGTCTATTGGAAACATGACTGTAGAGATGAACATCTATAAAGCTGGACTTTTTCCAGATGATGTTGATGATTTTAGCGAGTTGAATCTGATAGATATGTTCGTTTAGGATTCTTTACCTGAAACTTTATCCGAGGATCCCTTAGAAACACTGTTGGCTCATTTTGACTTAGACTTTATGAGGAGGGAAGTATCAATGAGGTAAATGCTTTGTTGGATTCTACCCCATTACTAGATACTGATAAGTGGAAAGCGAAAGTTGAACCCCTCATTTTGTCAAAGCCAAAGGACTCGCCAACTTTAGAGACAAATCAACTATCATCTACCAATGAGTCCAGTGGTCCTTCTATCCCAGAGTTGTCGACATCCACAGAAAAGCCACCTTCCTTAGAATTGAACCCCTTGTCTGACAACTTAAAGTATTCGTTTCTAGGCCCATCTGAAACTCTACCTGTCATTATTGCTTCTGAGTTAAAAAAAGAACAGGAGAGTAGACTGCTAGATGTCCTTAGAAACCACAAAGAGGCCTTAGGGTGGTCAATATCTGATTTAAAGGGTATAAGTCCTTCTGTTTGCATGCACCATATATATCGAGAGGAAGATGCTAAACCGTCAAGGGAAATGCAACGTAGACTTAACCCTCACATGAAGGAGGTAGTTAGAGCTGAAGTCTTGTAATTATTAGGTGCGGGTATTATATATCCTATTTCAGATAGTACTTGGGTTAGTCCTGTTCAAACTGTACCCAAGAAATCAGGCATTATTGTAGTCAAGAACGAATCAAATGAGTTAATACCCACCAGGATGACCACTGGGTGGCGTGTTTGTGTTGACTATAGGAAATTGAACACGGTCACGAGGACAGACCATTTTCCTCTTCCTTTCATTGATCAGATACTAGAGAGACTAACTGGGCATAGCTACTACTGTTTCTTAGATGGCTATTCTGGCTATAATCAGATCCCAATAGCCCCTGAAGACCAAGAGAAAACCACTTTTACCTCTCCATTTGGAACTTATGCTTATCGACGGATGCCTTTTGGGTTGTGTAATGCACCCGCCACTTTTCAACGATGTATGATGAGTATATTTTCAGATATGGTAGAGAGGTTTCCCGAAGTCTTTATGGATGAATTTTCAGTCTTGGGCTCATCATTCGATCAGTGTCTGCATAACCTCACAATCGTGTTGGTTCGATGCAAAGAGAAGAACCTAGTTCTCAATTGGGAGAAATGTCACTTTATGGTTCGCTCAGGAATAGTCTTAGGGCATGTCATTTCTGAAAAGGGCATTAAAGTAGATAAAGCAAACGTTGAGTTGATAAAAAGCCTCCCAGTCCCTAAAACGGTCAAAGATATTCGATCGTTCTTAGGACATGCTGGATTTTATCGGCGGTTTATCAAAGATTTCAGCAAGGTATCTAGACCTCTTTGTAATCTTTTGGCAAAAGAGAACAAATTTGTCTTTGATGGTCCTTGCTTAGAAGCCTTTGAAAAACTTAAACTTATGCTTACTTCCACCCCTATTGTTCAACCTCCCCACTGGAGTACTCCATTTGAGATCATGTGTGATGCATCTGATTATGCCATTGGAGTCGTGTTAGGTCAACGTGAGAATAAACTTCTTCACGTTATATACTATGCCAGTAAGACGTTGAACGATGCACAGCTAAACTACTCTACCACTGAAAAAGAGTTGTTAGCTGTAGTGTATGCCCTAGAGAAGTTCAGATCATATCTCGTTGGGTCTAAGGTCATCATATTCTCTGATCATGCTGCATTAAAATATCTCCTTTCTAAAAAGGATGCAAAACCTAGGCTGATTAGATGGATACTACTGCTACAGGAATTTGACATAGAGATTCGGGACAAAAAGGGTTCCGAAAATTTAGTAGCAAACCACTTGTCTAGACTTTTAGTCGAGTCTGTAAAAGACAAGTTACCCATGAGAGCGAGCTTTCCTGATGAGCAACTCTTTAGTGTCTCCCAATTACCTTGGTTTGCTGATATAGTGAACTATCTTGCTACTGGTCAAATACCCAAACACTGGACCAAGCAAGATCGTGACAAATTTTTATCCGAGGTAAAACAGTTCTTCTGGGACGACCCATACTTATTCAAGTATTGTCCCGACCAGATCATTAGGAGATGTGTTCCTGATGAGGAACAATCGAAAATCATTTCCTTTTTTCATGATCATACATGTAGAGGGCATTTTAGTAGTAAAAAGACGGCTGCCAAAATTTTACAATGTGGTTTTTACTGGCCGTCTATATTTAAGGATACCCATGCATATTGTTTGGCATGTGAACGATGCCAAAAGTTGGGAAGCATTTCACGTAGGAACATGATGCCCCTTAATCCTATTTTGGTAGTTGAGTTCTTCGATGTGTGGGGCATCAATTTCATGGGTCCCTCCCCAAATTCATTTGGAAATCTGTACATCCTAGTTGCAGTTGACTATGTGTCTAAGTGGATAGAGGCGGTTGCTTGCAAAACGAATGATCACAAAGTTGTGATCACTTTCTTGAAGGAAAACATACTTTCACGTTTTGGTACACCGCGGGCAATTATTAGTGACGGGGGCACACACTTTTGTAATATGCAGTTTGAGCTTTTGATGAATAAATATGGTATTACTCATAAAGTGTCTACCCCATATCATCCACAGACTAGTGGTCAAGTCGAGGTGTCGAATAGGGAGATTAAACGCATTCTGGAGAAAACGTTAACACCAATAGGAAGGATTGGTCTTTACGACTAACCGATGCACTATGGGCTTATCGTACAACGTTTAAGACCCCTATTGGAATGTCTCCATATAGACTAGTGTATGGCAGAGCATGCCACTTACCCGTTGAGTTAGAGCATAGAGCGTATTGGGCTATCAAGCAATTGAATTTTTCGCTTGACAAAGCGGGTAGAGAGAGAAAGTTGCAACTCAGTGAGTTGGAGGAGTTGAGAAATGATGCATATGAGAGTGCTAGGTTATATAAACATAAGATGAAAATGTTGCATGATAAAATTATTTTAAGAAAAACATTTTCACCGGGTCAGAAAGTTTTATTATATAACACACGTTTGCATTTATTTCCTGGTAAACTCCGTTCTAGATGGTCAGGGCCTTTCACGGTCAAGTTTGTGTATCCTTATGGTGGAGTCGACATTGAAGACAGAAATGGTAGTGTCTCCAAAGTTAATGGACAACGACTAAAACCATTTTTAGAGATGTTGACCGATACAGAGGACGTTCCTATCGAAGATCATGTCTATCCAAACGGATCCGCTATGATCAGTTTCGTCTGGCTGAAGACGTTAAACTTAGCGCTTTCTGGGAGGCAACCCATGCATAGGACTTCCGAATCTGGTAACATCTTTCACTAATCCTGTTATTTTGCATAGTCTTCAGAACATTGAGGACAATGTTCGGTTTAAGTTTGGAGATGGGGTATTGAATTTTTAGTCCTTATTTCAAAAATTCAAAAGGGTTCCAAATTTTTAATTTTTGGATTGGAAACGCGAGTCTAGTTGTTTTTGCTTGTTAATAGTTATGGAGTCTAGTTGGTTGTACTATGCTTTTACTAAAAAAAATTCCACGAATTTCGAGTCTTGAAGTTGTTTGTGCACTAGCCATGTGAGTATTAGATAGGTGAAGAGTAGACTATTCTAAGAGAACTTAATCGATCATTAGTGGAGACTTAACCCATGTGAGATTCTGAACCTTTCTTTTGTTTTGAGTGATCTCTTCGGAGCTAATTCTGAGTAGAATGAAGAGCTACTCGACCTCGCAATATTCATTAGAACTCAGTTGATCTCTTGAGTTCAAATTTTACAACCACTAGGGATGTCATCAGGAAGCGAACTTTACTCTTGTAGTCTGAGAAACTTGAAAACAGTGTCAACTATAGGAAGATAGGAACTTCATCATTTAGAACCCTGGGAATGAGGCATGAAGCAAAGTGAATAGAATTTTACCCAAGGAAAGAATAACGTGAAGAAAGTATGTTATGAGTTTTATTACCAGAGTCAGTAGCAAAAAAAAAAGTGTTTGTGTAGTTTTGTTTGAGTGTTTATCCCTTGAAGTAGTTCTTGAAGATTTGAAGACGTTGAGTTCTTAGGAGTTCTAGTCACATCATCATTAGGTTCTATCGACCTTTAGGAAGCATTGTTAGATAGTAGATCAGGTGAGAAGAGTTGGTTAGCTTCCCCATCCTGTATTAGTGGTTGTTTCCTTCTTTGAGATCAGTCGTCCACAAAAATTATAGTCTGTTTTTTTCATGTGTTGAGCTTTCCTTCATATTCATACTAACACATAGAGTGAACCATTCTTGAGTGACTTTGATTTTTGAGTGTATGACTGTGAGGCAGCAGTCGAGGCGAAATGTATCGAGACGGTAATCGAGGTCTTGTCTTTTCAGAACCGAAATGATACTCATATTGGCTGGTCACGTGCACTTTGAGGCTTGATTACTAGTGAAAAGATTTTTAGCGTTTCTATGGTTTTGGCCGACTTGGATTTCATTTCTATTAACTTTCGAAAATCTACCGGATGAACATTTTCAATCCACATCATATTTAGACCCTTTTGCATTTTTTATCTTTGAATTTTGTGGGTATATTCACTGCAAACCCTCACGAGACAAAACTCGTCCTCTTGGGTAACCTAGAGGTTCAACGACTTGTTGCACTGGCTAAGTGCAATCGTGATTCCCTACGAAAGTGGTGAATTGGGTTTAGTTGTATTTTTCTATTTTGCTCGAGGACTAGCAAAATCTAAGTTTGGGGATGTTTGATGAGACATGAAAATGTCCCATCTGAATCTCTTAACTCGGCTTAGTTAGTCCAGTTCGAGCAGTTACTCTGATGATTTGTTTGATTTTCTTCCTCAAGTGTCTTTATGGAGTTTAGTGTGGAAAACGGATAAAATCGGGAGAAAGACACACTTGAGGGCATTTTGGTCAATTAGAGGTTATGATCGTCTGGTTGTTTAGTTTATGTTGATACTCGGGTGAAAGAAGAGTCAAAGACGGATCCGTAGGTGAAACCGAAAGTCAAATCGGAGTCCGGACGAACAATTTAGGCGAAGTCAAAGTTCGAGTCAAAACCAGTCGGGCAAATGTTAACATGAGCCGTCAGTGACACATGGCGCGGAAAGAGGAATCAGATCGCGTGGCTGGGAAACCATGCGGGATGTATTCGGGCACTCATGGTGTATACCGGGTTCCTCCACGAGTCCACACTTCCTTGCATTCGAGCGCACAGCTCTGGTAGACCATCTTAGATTTATACCCAGATCGAACGGCTGCTGTTGCTCAGGACCATATGGCATTATCTTTGAAGTTTTTTTTATGTCTTATCGTCCAACCGCGAAGCACAAAATCTTCCCTTTTTATCAGCCAAAATCGTGTATGTGATTCTCTCTCCCTTCCTTATCTTCTCTCAAATTCAAATTCAAGATAATGGAAGATAACAACAAAAAGGGTTGTTCGGATTTGATTTGGGTTTTTGCTGGGTTTATATAAGAAGGAAATAGAGAGAGAATAGGGTACGGATTTGGAAGGAGAATCAGGTTTCGGCTCGAAAAGATAGTAGAAGCAGATTGGGCCGAGATTGGATGAAGATGAAACTGAAGATTTGGGAGTTGGTTTTGAAATGGGATTCGATTTGTTTGGGTCTATAAAAGAGAAAGAGATTGTAGAGAGAGGTATCACGGTTGAGAACAGAGATTGTAGAGAGAGAAAGAGAAACAGAACTGAGCTCATATAGTCATCAACATCTTCATCTATCATCATTAATCGATTTATTTGTTTTACTTTTATCTATTTAATTGTATTCTCTTCATTGGTGAGAGATAGAGAGATTACAGAGAGATAGAGAGTTTACAGAGAAAGAAGAAGAGAGTTATTGTAGAGGGAGAGAGAAACATAACAGAGAGATTCGGTTTTAATTACTTTCATCTTGTTTTTTATTTTACTTTTTGTTTTCTGTTTTCTTGGTGAGAGAGAGATAGAATACTTAAAGAGAAAGAGAGAAACAGGAGGTTAGAGTGAGAAACAGAGTTGGGGAAGACGAGAAAAGTTGGGTGAAAATTATTTTCCCACTGAGAATCCATCTCCGGAAAGACGAGAAAATCGTTTTCCCTGAGGGTGCGTTTGGCAGAATTCTGGGAAAAACAGAAGGAAATCACTTCCCTAAGGCTTTGTTTGGCTGCAAAATCAGTAAGAAATCTAATTTTTTTTACTTTTCTCCCACATTTTATATAGTTAACCTTTCATCTTTCATCATGAGAAACTAATTTTTCCATCTAGGGTTTAGATGAAGTCCATAATGAGAATTTTATCAAGTCAATTTATATGCAAGTCAATTTTTAGATTAAATCTTTATATCCTTTAAAGTCCTTATTGCTTTTAATGACAACATCTTCCGGATTCTAGAGTGTTCCTATGATAGAACCCAAGTAAAACAAAGAACTTAGTTGACTAAGGCAAATACATCGTCTTTAGGATTGTCACGTGGACGGATTCGAAAACCCTAGGTTCCCCTTTTCTGAATATCAACTTATTTGTTTTCTTTTTGAGTTTTATGTGTTATTTTTATTTGAATCATCTTACCATCATCAATTCACTTTTTAAATCTCAATAGGTTTAAAGTTAAAATTTGAGTTTGACTTAGTCTCTGCGGAACGAACCGGTCTTACCGGAATTTACAACTTGACACCCGTGCACTTGCGGGTGTAGACCTATTTAGGAAACTTTTTAGGCCCAGCACCTAGCTATCAGGGTTATCCTTTAGGGTCCCCGGTCGTTGCCGCAGCTACCAGGACTATCCTTTAGGGCCCCTGGTCGTCGCCTTAGCTACTAGAGTTATCTTTAGTCTGTGACTTTATCAAATCAAAGCCGGATTTGTGCCTAACGCAGTAGGACTTAATCTGTGACTTTGTCGAAGCAAAGTCGGATCTGTTCCTGACGGGGCAGGACATAATCTGTGACCTTGTCAAAGCAAGGTTGGGTTGGTTCCTAACGAAGTAGGATTTAATCTGCAATGAGACTCTCAGTATCTTCTTCGAGTTCGCCGGGTTGAACTATTTCATCCTTTGAATCTGCCATAGACAGTTATAAAGCAGTCATCTATATTTCCAAGAGTTGTTAATTCATTATTGGCTAACAATGTGAGGATCATTATATAGTTTTGAACATAGTAGCACAATGTCATGTGTTATGTGTATTACTCAGTTCATGTCATTGACGTGTTTACTTGTTTCATATTATCCAAAGTTAGCATGGAAAATACTCACATATACTTTTCAGTTCATGTAATATCAACATGGTTTATATGATACATAGATAATCAATCGTTTTATAGTTATATATAGATACTCAATCATTTCAGAGTAAATCTAATATATTCTAAGTTTATTTCAAACATAGAACATGTATGTTCATGTGACGTCAAGGAATTGTGTCTCCCATGTTTTGAGTACAAGTACTCTTTTAAGCTTTTCAGTAGGCATTCTACTAGTAATATACCATGTAGCATGCTTAGTTTACATTAGCAATCAGTTGTCTATTAATGCATGTCGTTTATAACAGTTCATGTTGTCTTCTTTCAAGCACCTCATCGATGTGTTCATATGCATAAGTTCATTCCTACTTGTCAACATTTTCAATGCAGCAGCATATATATGCATATATACCCCCCTTAGTTTGATTTTTAGTGAAAGTGATGAACTAATTATCAAACTAGAGAAGGGTAACTAACATGAGTAAGAGTTACTCCCTATTGTCCATGTTCTTGCTCCGTCACTTCTGACATGAGACCTTTGTCTGAAGAGTTTTGCAATGACTGAGGAGTTCAGTCTTGCCTTTTGTTAGAGGTATTCCCCTTTTTCTGTTTAGAATGTCCTGCATAACACCCTTCTAGAAGGAAATACCTGAGAGTTAAAAGAATTTTATATTCTATCTTAAAAGATTTTTGATCCTGGGTTCTTCCCGTTGAGGGAAATCAAAGAAGTTATCCTGTTTATATTCAATACCGTTGTTCGGTAATGAATGTTGTTTCTCTAATCCAAGCCTATGAGTTTTGAGTCGAGCCGGGCATCGAATTGTCTTTCGCCAATTAGCAGCATTATAGTATAAAATAATTCAAATATTTATACTTGATTGAACGAGAAAAAGTGTTAACCATCTCAATTTTTGGGGCCTCTAAGTGGTTTCGCCCAAATTGAGTTAATTCATGCATTGGTGATATTAAAGCTAGAAGTCTCTGCTTGAGTTCTGCTCCTTGGTCGTTTAAACCGAGCACATGGTGGTGTATTGCCGTTTCGACAATATTTTGGTTTAAAGAGAGCGATCTCTTCCAGGCGTTCTGTCGATTATTTTCACATTGTTTGAGTGTTGGTTCCTATAATTATAGGAAATTGAGAGGTATTACTAGGTCCAAGGACTCGGGTGTATGAAAGATACTATCAACAAATCATTAAAGTAGTTATTGTTATGAGATGAGAAACTTCCCTGGCGCGTTGTAGTTTGATTGTCTCTAGCTGGAGTTGGTCGATTGACTTCTCCGCTCCGAATCCTGGATTGTTCCTGCTGGTCTTTTGCCACTCATCAGAGCTTAACCATTCTTAGCAAAGATGGTTTCTTCTTCCCTGAAAATTATTTCTTGAACTTGATAGCGTTGTCACCGTCAGTAATCCATTTGACAGCATAGAAATAATAACAGGATTTCGTTATTCTCAAGACATTGATAGAGGAGAATCTTTCTAAACTTTGTAGTTTTATCATGAGATTCAGTAATAGGTCAATCGGAACTTATAGTGAACCAGTCTTGGTGTCGAGTTATCTAAGCTCAACAGTAGGCAGTGTAGGATTTCTATATAAACAATTTAAATCATAGCAATGAGCAGTTTGAAACCTAGTGATTAGTTATCAATAACTTGTGATACTTAGGGCCTCATAGTAAAGAGTTGAAGATTCAGCAACCTAAATTTTAATGGAAGAGGTGAACCCTAGTCCTGCATGATTTAGTAAATTAGCAAGATAATGGTAATGCGAGTGCGAGAGTTGGAAGACTTCCCTTCCTCATCGAGAGGCCTTCACGATTTGCAAAGAAATTTGGTGGAGTAGATTTCCCTTCGGCCGATAGTCAGTTCCCCATAACATTGAATGAAGCTTCCCCTCAGTCGAAGTTGATATCCTAATAGGAGTGAGGAAGGTTGCTCCTCATTTGAAACTGGTTTCCGAACTTTTTTCAATTTATTTGCTGCGAGCCATGGTTACAAAGAATAAATAAATATAAGTCAGTAATCAACAAATTGGAATCTGATAGCAAGCAGGTCGGAACTTAATAATAAACAACTTGGACCTTAACAGCAAGTTTTAATTTAATATTGAACAATTTAGGATTTTTTTTAAAAGTAAGAGCATCTCCAATGGGACACTTAACAAACACTCTAAAAATCCTAAGTGTCAAGGGTCAAAAGAGATTCTCTTTCCTAAATGTCAATATAGAGACACTCCAATTTTTGTTGGTCTCCAATGGAGATCTCTAAAGTCTCTATACTTAATAAACATGTCCCTCCTCAATCCAATAGATAAAAAGTAGTTGAAAAACAAGGTTTTCTATTGGTTGGAATGATAAAGTAACACTTAGAGAGTCTCAAGTAGACACTCTCATTTTAGAGATTCTCTCTCTAGACACTCTATAATAAATGTGTCCATCTCATATTAGAGTGTCTAACAAAGTGTTCCATTGGAGATGGTTTTTTAACAAAAACTCCAAAAAGTCATATGTGGCACTCTAAGTGTTAAAGATTGAGTGTCCCATTGGAGATGCTCTAAGCAAGCTAGAACTTGCGGCGAATGAATCAGCACCAGTGAGATAAGCAAACTCAGGTCTTGTATAGTCTCAGAACCAACTCTTAGTGTCATGGTTCGAAAAAATAAATTGACTTTTCAGTAAGTTTGTTTGGTGTCAAGAGACTATGCAAGTGAATGGATTACGGTATATATCTATATGTATGTTTTGTTTTCCATGTGTCAGAGAAACATCAAGCGAGATAATCCTAAGGCCTTTTGGCCAAGTTTCTCACGGAGGCACAAATAGTAACCGGATTATACGATTTGTTTGTTAAGGGGTTTGGTCGAGATCGACCCATGTTTAGTTCATCACGGCGAATTATAGGAAATACTCCGTAAAAAGAAACATAAAAGAGCATGAGTAAGACAACTTCCCTTTTGACCCAATGGAGATGCCCGAAACAATGAATATGGTCCAGCTGCTCTCTATTTAACAGATGATTAGGTTCCTTACATGGATGTTGAATTCGGTGTCCCCTTATAAAGAATCAGTTTCCGTTCAGCAAGACACCTTCTTCTTCTTTGTGTTTCAGGAGACGTTCCCTGGCTTAACCATTAAATTGATTTCCATTCCAAAATTCTCATGGTGGGTTTAACATCATCACCTACTTCTTTCGACCAGAGCTTTGCTAAAATCAAAATCCCTTCATATGAGTCAGTCATCCAAAAACGAATTCTCTCTCTCTTAACCCACCATTACCACTGTTTCTTAGTAATCTCAAATTGGGAGCATCATCATCTTCATTAACCCTGCTCAGAAGAAAAATATTGCCACATTCCTTTTGTGTTAGCCTATCTGATCATATTCAAAACTAGGTTTTCCTCATGATCCAGTTGGCTAAGTTATTCCAAATTGGTAGCAGGGTTTGAACCTAAAAGGGTCCCCTCCTTGCCTGAGCGGTTTTTCTCACTTGAACCGGAGAAACCATAAAATCAATCCTCTTGAATTTAGAAACTTCCCATAATTAACCAAGAAGAGATAAATAATTAAACCAAACTTTTCGAATCCAGACTTCCAGAAGCCTCGTCCAAGGAAGAGGACGACTGAAATCCTAAACCCTAGCTAATAGCCCAAAGTGAATACCCTAATTCTCATCTTCGGGTAGCGGATCATCTCTTAACCTAAAGCTGGTCTGATCTTGATTTATCACCACCGTAAGACCCTGATTTATTTTTCTTTGAATTGAGAGAACTTTCTCTTCCCTCTGTGGCGGCAGTAGCCAATCTTTCATGAAAAAAAAAAGGGAAAACCCTTATTCGTCAGGACCTTCTCCTTCTTACAAAACATCTTTAACCAAACTCTTTTAAGAGAAAATAAAGAGGAAACCATGATCATCTGTAGCTTTGACGCGGTTGAATTTGGTAGCGAAATTGACGAACGTGATTCAGAAAGTTGAATCATTAAAGATTTGCTGGAGTGCCCTCCTTCTAGCGCCAAATGCTGATGTCAAAAAATGGTCTTCCGTTAAATCAGCATGAAAAGGGAGTTGATGCATGACAGCATCCGTTATGATCGAATATTCCGTCTAGATGATCGATATTTCTTCGATTCTCGCTCCTTCCATTAGAGACCTGGGGGAAAACCTGCAAAAAGAAAGAAAACCGCTACGACGCTCAAGGCAGTCAGATTGCTCTTTGCAGTAAAATAATGAGTATTGAATGATCCTTCCGGGTGTGGAGTCTATTAGACTCGTCTGGCTTACCTTGAAGAAGATGATATGAGGCTCTTTTATAGGCCGAATTAGGGTTTCCCTTCGTAGTTATCCTGTATCTAGGATAACTAGAAATATCCTAAATTCAAAAGTATTTCAAAGATATCCTGCCGAAGTGATAGATCTTCAAGGAGATATTTCTTCCCTTAAGACTCTTGAAGCCCCAAGCTTGCTTAAACACTTTCAGATCTATAACCGACTGAGATCTCCTTAGATATTTCAAGATTAAGTCGGTAGGTCAGTGCGTTTCTGCCTCCCAGTGCTGGGTGTAAGGCGTTGACCGAACCTATGCGAACCCCCTCATTCTGTTAGAAACCCCATGGCTGATCCGTACATGCCGAGGGCGTTACAGGGTTGGTTTCCTCTAGCCGACCTCTCAGTTAGGGGAGTGTAGCGGATCGTCAAGGATTCAGCGGTTCTGCTGCCTTAAGCCGGGTTGACCGTTGGACTTCAGGTCTGATCTTGACTCTTCAGACGTTAGTCAACGTTTGGACTTCTTTATGCATCATCAGTCGCGGCTTCGATCCATTTGGTAAAATAACCCACGATTACGAATAACATGGTTTTTTCACCGATTCCTTTGGGAAATGGACCTACCAAATCGGTTCCTCCTTGTGGGAAAGGGCAAGGGCTGACAATAGGCGCGACAATTGGTTAGATTTTTCCTGTAGTTGTTTGCGTACTTTTGATGGGGCTCATAATACCTTGTGTGTTTGATGCAGTTTTTTAGCATCTTTGGCCAGTAGTACTTGACAAGTGTTAGCTGTCGTTGTAACATTCTGGGTTTAGCTTCATGTTGTAGGTTCGAAGCCTGGCCAAGGCTAGCTTGAGATTTGGTATTAGGTATGTCCTGACTTTGCGTTTTACGATAATGTCGTCAACATAACACTCTATTATTTTACCAAGTTGTTCCTCGAAGATGTTGTTGACCAACCTTTGGTACGTTGCCCCGGTTTTTTTAGGCCGAAGGGTATCTATTGATAACAATATAAGCCTCAGTCGGCCAGGAAGGCGGTGTGCTTTTGATCCGACCAGTTCATAGCTATTCGGGGTATCCTGTGAATGCATCCATGAAGCTGAGAAACTCATGTCTCGATGGATGACCAAACGAAAGTTATCTTTAGGGCAGGCTTTATTCAGACTCGTATACTCTACACACATTCTCAATGTGTTATTCTTTTTTGGTACGAGCACTGTGTTGGCAAGCCAATCAGGCTGCTGGACTTCTCGCATTACCTCGGAAGCCAGCAATTTATCAACTTGCTTATCAATCTCGGCCTCTGGTGCGAAGTTTCTTTTTTTGTTGAACTGGTGATGTGGCGTGATAATTGATGATGCATAAAATGTCTAGACGTTATGTAACGTCTGAAGAGTCAAGATAGGACCTGAAGTCCATCCGGTCAACCCAGCTTAAGGTAGCAGGTCAGTTGAACCCTTGATGATCCGTTACGTACTCCCCTAACTGGGAGGTCGGCTAGAGGAAACCAGCCCTGTAACGCCCTTGGCATGAACAGATCTACCGTCTTAATCCTAGAATCTCCATAGAGATCTCCGTCGGCTACAGATCTCTACCTGTTTAAGCAAGTATGGACTTCACGCGTCCAAGGGAGGAAACTTAGATCTATCACATCAGCAGAATATCAACGAAATATCCTTGAACTTAGAAACTTTCATCTTTCCTGGATGCGAGATAAACACAAAGGGAAAACTTCCGTCCACGGCAATCATCGTCGCCTCTTAAGCCTATAAATGGCCCCAAAATCGTCCTTCAAAGGGCACGATCTCTAGACCCTAAAAGATCACAAGAAACTCTGAGTTCTCACAACTCACCCCTCAAAAGGATCGATCAATATTCATTCTTTTACTGCAAAGAACACCCTGACTGTCTTGAGCGTCAGAGTGGTTTTCGAACTCTTTGCAAGTTTTTCCCCCCTTTGGGAACAGACGAACAGGAGTAGTAAGCAGGAGCAAGGAGCTAGGAGCAAGGAGCTAGGAGCAGGAACAAGGAGCAGGAGCAAGGAGCAAGGAGCGAGGAGCTGGAACAAAGGAGTAGAGAACCAAAACCGGAGGCAGAAGCACTCGGCTGAATCTGGCTTGATTTAACAGAACATTTAACATAACGGTGGTTGTCATGCATCAAATCCCTGTTTCCTGCTGATATAACGGAAGATCATTTTTTGACATCAGCATTTGGCGCTAGAAGGACGGCATCTCTCCAGCAAAATCATCAGTTCGGTAACTCCCACCTTTTTCATTACTTTTTTCAGCACTAACCGTTTCTTCAAGACCCACAGGTAAAACATGTCCTCAGAGGAGCACAATCCACGCGGATCCCAGCACCAGATACCCGACGCAGTTGAGCTCATGGCCACAATTAAACGACTTAAAGCCGACTGCGTACGAGGGAACGAAGAGGTAAAGCGATTACAAAAAAAGGTTCGGTAAGGCTGAAACAATCAAGAAAAACGTAGCATCGGAGGAGAGAAAGGAAGCAATCAGGACGCACGCTCGAAGACTTTTCTCGCCAGGTAATGCGTTGCCAATCGGATCCCTGGAATTACAACCTGGCGATCAGATGCACTTAGAGAGCATCTTAGACAAATATGGAGCACTGAACCAGAACCTTCCATACGTCCCTAAAAACAAGGGGATCGGCGAAGGATGTATCGACGATCCGACGGTCTGCGAGGGGTTCATACACCAAATAGGGGAGCTGACCCGAGAGAGAGAGAGAAAGAGTAGCAATGGGGGAGACATTGATACACGTGCCCCTTCTCAGTTGGAAGATATTGGAGTCAGAAAAACCAAAGAACTTCAAATGGCCGGCACTCGACCACTATCACGGTTTGGAGGATCCAAGAGTATTCATTAATAATTATACTTCGGTGATGAACCTTTATACTACCAACCAGAACGTGTGGTGTGTGGTTTTCGCCACCATACTAAAAGGACCAACCCAGGCATGGTACTAAGCATTGGCACCAGGCTCAATCAAATCCTTCGAGCAACTCGCCCAAGTCTTCTGCGACGCCTTCCGAGGAAGCACTACAATCAAGAGAGAGACTGAAGAACTGTTTAATATAGTCCAAATAAGAAACGAATCCCTTGCCACCTATTGGCAAAAGGTTTCAGAACCTCATGGTACAGATTGCCGAATTGGAACCAAAAGTTGCGTTCGCTGCCTTGAAGTCTCCGACAGGATGACATCATAAAAGAGATCTCAAGCCGACGACCAGGCACGCTCGCAGAACTGGTAGAAAAGGTCCAACAATTTATAAGAAAGGAGGAAGATTATCGGAGGATGAAGGAAGTAGCCAACATCCCATACGAAGGAGAGTCATTCGGGAAGAAAGAACGAGAGGAGGCAAAGCCCCCCAGGGAACGAGACCGCATGGTGCGCTTTTCACCGATCATATGGTCATAGCACTGACAGTTGCCGACACCTTCGAAACCTCATAGAAGAAATGGTAAGGAAAGGCGAGCTAGACAAGTACTTTCGAAAAGAGCAACACATGCCTGAATATAATAACAAGAGGTCAGCAAGTAAAGGATGAATTTGACCGGGATTGGACACCGACACACATTTCACGAGCTCCATGAAGACAGCCAAAGGACTAGAAGAGAATGCCGGAGCAATTGGCAACATCAATACCATCGCCAGAGGGCCAACCCTTAGCGGAAACACCAAGGGAGAACAGCGCCGATATGCCAATGAGGCAAAAAACATGCCAGCCCTATTCAACAGGGCCAGTGAGGAAACGCCGCCCATCACCTTCACTGATGATGACCTGGTAGGGGTATTCGCTCCACACACAGAGCCAATGGTAATAACTGCAGTGGTGGCAAATTGGAATGTCGGATGCATTCGAGTCGACACAGGAAGTTTAACCGAAGTCATGAGTCGTACATGCTTTCGTAAGCTCGGGGTAAGTCCTCAATACCTTAAATCATACAAATCTTGTTTGACATGTTTCAGGGACAATCAAGTAGAAACCGACGAAACGGCGTCGTTACCTATAATAATAGGAGACAGGGAGGTAAAAAAGGTAATGATGCTAAACTTCGCCATAGTCGACAAAATGAATGCTTACAACGTCATACTAGGAAGGAACTTCCTAAGGGAATCCAGAGCCATAATCTCCATGAACCACCTAATGATAAAATTCCCAGTTCCGGGAACAAACCTCGTAGGGACGGTTAGAGGGAATCAAGAAGTAGCTCGAGAATGCTATCTGATCTCGGCCCAGAATTGTGGAGAGGAGACGACCAATGTAGAGACCGTCGAAGGAGATAAGGTTTGAGAAACACGAGTTACTTATACTCTTTAGTCTCATTACTTTCGACTAAGGAGAGGCGGGACTCATGATGATGCATAAAATGTCCAGACGTTGACTAACGTCTGGAGAGTCAAGATCGGATCTGAAGTCCATCGGGTCAACCCGGCTTAAGGTAGTAGGTCAGCTGAACCCTTGACGATCCTTCACGTACTCCTCTAACTGGGAGGTCGGCTAAAAGAAACAAGCCCTGTAACGCCCTTGGCATGAACGGATCAGCCTTGGGGTTTCTAAATGAATGAAGGGGCCCCAGGTAGGTTCGATCGATGCCTTACGCCTAGAACTGGGAAGGAAAAGCGCACCAACAATCTACCGACTTAATCCCAGAATCTCCATAGAAATTTCAGTCGGCTACAGATCTCTAACTGTTTAAGCAAGTTTGGACTTCACACGTCTAAGGGAGGAAACTTCTCCCCAAAGATCTAGCACATCGGCAGGATATCTATGAAAGATCCTCGAACTTAGGAACTTTCATCTATCCTGGATGCGAGATAAACACAAAGGGAAAACTTCCGTCCACGACAATCATCGCTGCCTCTTAAGCCTATAAAAGGCCCCCAAATCGTCCTTCAAAGGACACGATCTTTAAAACCTAAAAGATCACAAGAAACTCTGAGTTCTCACAACTCGCCGCCAAAAGGATCGATCAATATTCATTCTTTTACTGCAAAGAACACCGTGATTGTCTTGAGCATCGGAGCAGTTTTTGAACCCTTTGCAGGTTTTTCCCCCTTTGGGAACAGACGAACAGGAGTAGTAAGCAGGAGCAAGGAACTAGGGGCAGGAGCAAGAAGCTAGGAGCTAGGAGCAGGAGCAAAGAGCGAGGAGCAGGAGCAAAGGAGTAGAGAACCAGAGGCAGAAGCACTCGGCTGAATCTGGCTCGATTAACAGAACATTCAACATAACGGAGGCTGTCATGCATCAACTCCCTGTTTCATGCTGATATTAGGAAGGCCATTTTTTGACATCAGCAATAATGACATAATTAGATCACTTAACTTCGATGAGTTAGTTCGTTCCAGGTTTTATCGCTCATAATTTTTGTGTTTTTGTTAGGTAGCTTAATTGGAGTAAGGAGCTTCATTCGGAATAAAATAAAGTAATTCATCACATTTTCATCTGATGTGAAAGAGATCGAAAGAAAATAGCGTCAGGGTTATTTTGGTCGAAATCGAGGATCAAATGAGAACTGGAGACAATGATGAATCTGACGACGAAAACAAAAATCAAATCGGAGTTCAGACGAGAAAGTTATGAAAAAAGAAGCCGGAGGCATGACAAAGTTGAAGGCATGCCCTTGGATTCTAAGTGAGAAGCAAAGCCCAAACCCAAAACCCAACAGTCTAAAGAAGGACAAACAGAAATATTATGTGCACCACAAGGGTTTAGCCTAAGAACGAGGGGAGCTCGGTGTTCTTCAAGGGTCGTCGGCACGGGACAGAGACGTTTCACACGGAACGATCATTTGGTTAACCACCCTCCCTATTTTTCAGTCTGTGGGGTGATGAGTCGATCCCTTGGACTTCGTCAGTTCCAAACGCGAACACGTGTAGGCCAATCAATGGATATCCGAATATTCGACATCTGATCCGTATCCGTATTCAAATTTTAAAAAATTATCTAAAATTTCGGATATCGGATACGGATTCAGATATTCCTTATCCGATATCTTCGTATAGGATCGGATACAAATACACCAGTATGCGATTCGATAAATATCTGTATCTGATAAGTAATATAAAAAATAATAAAAATAAAAATTTATAGTTATTTCCTTTTTGGCCCCCTATTTTTTGTAAATTCAAATTTTTTTGTTAACACCGTCAGTTAACTTTAGTGGTTAATTTTTTTGTTTCCATAATTTCCCTTGTTATAAAAGTGATTTTGTAAATTAAAATTTGGCCCCTATTGCCTTGAGACAGGTTGACCCGTTGGGCTTTTGGTTTTTTCTTGAGTTATTGACGATAGCCAACATGTGACCATTTTATGTAGGCCGCGGCTTTGGGGAATAAAAAAATTCTCCGGGGAATAAATTCTCAAGGGAATCCAGATTTTTTTGAAAATTCTCCGAGGAATAGATTTTTATGGGGAATATAGAATACATTTTTTTGAAAGTTCTCCTCCATCTCATATGTTATCTCTGCCACTTCATCTTCTCACCACCTCATCATCTTCTCACCACCTCATCATCTTCTCCGGCGAAGGTTGCCGGCCAATTTTCCGGCCGGCGACCTTCAAACATAAAAAAATTCTCTCTTTCTCTCTCTCTCTCTAACACTCCGGCGAAGGGAGACCTTCGCCGGAGGTCTGGTCTGTCCACGAACAGACCAGATCTGGTCTGTCCATGTATAGACCTTCAAGGTCTGTCCACGAACAGATCTAGTCTGTTCGTGGACAGACCAGACCTCCGGCGAAGGTCTCCCTTCGCAGGAGTGTTAGAGAGAGAGAGAGAGAGGAAGAGAGAAAAAAAAATTATGGTTGAAGGTCACCGACCGGAAAATTGACCGGCCGGCGACCTTCGCCGGAGAAGATGATAAGGTGGCGAGAAGATGAGGTGGTAGAGAGAGATGGTAGAGAGAGGTGATGAGATGAAGGAGCCTTTTTTATAGCATCTTCTAAAATTAGAAGCCCCTTAGCAATAAAAAAGAAACATAAAAGTCAATCTTATTTGACTAGTTTTAAGAAAAGTCTTTATTCCCCGGAGAATTTTCTTTATTCCCCAAAGCCGCGGCCTTTATGTATGATCAACTAGGCATCTTGACTAATATTGGCCTTCAGAAAAATCCAGGGTCTCACATAATGTTCTAGATCATTTGTTGAAAACTAGTTGAACAAACTTTGCAACTTCTATCGGCCTCGCTTATGTTGACCTTCTTATCCTTCTCGCAAGTCCTAGGGCGTATCTGGTCGTATTTGAGTCAGGGCATGACTTAAGGCGCATAGGACGATGGTGTCAACTCCCCAGTTCTGGGCTTGAGTTCCAAACCTCCTTCTGATTCAAGCTCCCTGTTGAGTAGACGTTGGTTGACTCACTGGCTTTCAGTCCTTCTTTGACTCATTGACCTTAGTCAACTAATGACCATTTTTTGGATCATAAAATACGAATTATTGTTCCTCTCTTAATAAGTCGAAGATTGATTAAATTGATGGAAATCAATCTTCGATTCTCGAAAAAAAATACAATTAAGAACCATGATAATAAACAAAATTCCTAACCCACTTCACTTAAAATATCATGTGATTTGAATCCAAAGTTGTTATTAGTTTCTTTGGCTAACCGAATTACGATGAATTTAATACATCAAAGCATAATAAAAGAAATAATAAAACAAATGTGATATTAAGATTAAATATTCATGTTAGGGTTTCATCCTTTCCCTCAATAGAAGAGCTGGAAACCCTTCGGAGTTAAATGCATGGTTCAATTACTGATTAACATGTAACAAAAAAGAGAAGAGCGAAACGACAAAATTGGTTGTTTGTGTAAACTCTCTCTTGCTTTTCTCCGTATCTTATCTTCGATGTAGATCTTGAATCTCTCAAACTTGCACTGGAAAGAAGCTAGCTAATTGATCTATATATTGTTCCTTTAAAGTTGATCTCCAAATTAGAATATGGACTCTCCTCTAAGATCTAGAGATCGTTCTCCTTTTATAATGTCCGATTTAAAAGCAACTAAAAGTTGGAAACTATTAGGTTTCGGAAGGCCATGGATTTGGGGCATAAAATATGATCTTCGGGAAACCAGTTCTCTAGGGAATCCATGTTTTTTTGTACATTTTTGGGGCATATTGTTTTAGCCCAAAAATTAACTTCATCAATCATTGCCCCTAATCTTTATCTTCTCTATCACTTTCAACACCACAACTTCCCAACACTACCATTCCGACCACCATTTCCACATCTTCTTTCTCCTCTCTTCTCTCCCCTCTCACTCACTGTTACCCTCTATCTCTCTCTCTTTCTGTCTCTCTCGTTTTTCTCTCTCTATTGTTATTTCTCTCTCTCTCTCTCTCTATCTCTCTCTCTTCTAATCTCTTTTTTCCTTCTTCATCTCCCTCTCTTTCACTGTTTTCCTCTATGTCGCTTTCTCTCTCTCACTCGACATCTCTCTATCTCACAATTTCTCCCTCTGTCACATAGCTCTGGCAAAGGGAAGCGTCCCCTTCGCTGTAACCCCCTTTGAGACGAAAGGGTCTCTCAAGGTTTGATTCTAGCAAAGGGAATACTTCCTTCGCCAGAACTATGTTTGTGTGAGAGAGGGAGTGATATAGAGATCGAGAGAGAAACATTAAGAGATGGAGAAAAAATAATGAAAGATAGAGAGAGAGATTGAGGGAACGGGAGAGAAATTGTGAAAGTGAGAGATAGAGAGAGTAAGAGATAGAGAGAGTAAGAGAACGAGAGAGAAATTGTGAAAGTGAGAGATAGAGAGAGTAAGAGAACGAAAGAGGGAGAGTGAGAGATAGTAAGTAAGAGAGAGGGAAAGAGAGATAGTAAGTAAGAGAGAGGGAGAGAGAGAGGAAAGGGAGGGAGGGAGAGACAGAGCAACATGAGAGGGAAAGAAGGAGATAGAAGATGAAGACTGGGGGCAATGTTTAATCAAGTCAATTTTTAGGAAACCACTCGAGGATGTGCACAGGAAACTACCAACCAATGCACAGGAAAAACGCAACGATGCAATTATCTAATGCCGTGGAGATATTCTTTATTCCCTATAATCGTCGCCTTTGGAAACCACCAGCCGATGCGCACAAGAAAAAAACGGTTCTTCCACAAATACAAACCCGTTTTGCTGAAGGCAGCCTAAAACTTTGCTCTAGGCGCCCCCTCGGTGTGCGAAGAGTGATTTTATTGGTACCTATAGAGTAACAAAAGTTCCTTTCACATGGGCAGCAACGCCAAATTATTTTTTATTTAGCATTTCAATCCATAAGTCTTCGTTAATCATGTTTAGCCCCTAAAAGTGTCTTCTTCCAAAACGCACCAATACAACCTTTAATTGCAACGAGTAAATTTTTATGGATACAAACGTACACATCATTTTTCCATGATCCATTGGCCTCTTCAACTTTTAGGTTATTCCTATAAAACACATTAGCTCATCAGTTTTATCAAATTTATAACCGAAATAATTTTGACAACAAATAATTGAGTTCTCGCGAACGCATCAGAAACACCCGATTTGTGAAAATGTCATCAACAACGAGGAGATACCACAAACGGGGAAGACCATACAAGATCGCAAATGTAGTATTTCCTAAAATAGTTTGTCTAGAAGATACGAGAGGGTATATCTTACCTCACGCGTAGAATGCAAAGCATTTAAGAAAAGCTTCACCAAGAGACCAATAAGACTCTTTTATCTACATCTACCTCTCAAAAACATCCCTGTAAAGTGAGCTATTTACCGAAAAAAAGGATTTCTTAACTTAACATATGATTATATGATGAGTAATTTCTATGAATTATACATTTTTTAATTAATCCCTACCCAATCAGGAGTCAAACAAACTTTATTTGACTTGTTAGAAGTGACTCGAATATGGATTGGTATCGAACCCGGTTTACGACCCGCCAACCCGTTTACAAGGTAATGGTAAAGGAGGGTCGTGAGGCAGAGCTGGACAACCCGTGTTATCCGTGTATAATGTCGGTTGTAGAGAGAGTCAGTTGTAGAGAGTCGGTGAGGCGGTGGGATTAGGGTTTAGTGGCTATATAAACTAAACCTTAAGGAGATATCAGTAAGCACAATCTCACAAATATCTTGTGTAAACTTGTTTGCTTATCATAGTGGAAATCATCGCGCCATTGTCGCCGCGGAGTAGGTCTCACCAACCGAACCACGTAAATCTCTGTATTCTGTTCTTGATTGTTCTTTACTATTCCTATTGCTTGTCTTGGATTACTCGTATTGTTCACATTAACCCCGATTGGGCACAACAAACTGGTATCAGAGCTTTGGTTTTGAGGTTTCTGTGATAGCGAAATACGAGATAAAGAAGTTCAATGGAAGTAACGATTTTAATCTTTGAAAGATTAAGACGCGAGCATCATTAGTTCAACAGGGTCTACTGAAGACGTTGAATGGGAAGGATGCACTCGCCGAATCACTTTCAAAAGCAGAGAAGGAAGATCTCATGGAGAGAGCTCATGGTCAGATTCTACTCTGTTTGAGCAATGAGGTCTTGCGAGAAGTAGCGACGGAAACTACAACCGATGGGCTATGGAGTAAGCTGGAGACAAGGTATATGACGAAATCTCTAACTAATTGTTTGTATCTAAAGAAGAAATTATTTAGTTTACAGATGTTAGAAGGGAAATCGTTGAAAGACCATATGGATGAACTCAACCGAGTATTCTTAGATTTGACAAATATAGATGTCAAATTCGAAGAAGAAGATAATGCAGTACTATTGCTTGCATCCCTGCCACCATCATATGAAAGCTTTGTTGATTCTTTTATGTCTGGTAAAACAACTACAACCTTTGAAGATGTTAAAGCGGCATTGAACTCGAAGGAGTTGAGACGGAGGTCAATGGAAGAAAGCAGCTCAGGTGATGGTTTGGCGGTAGGGGGAAGGTCGCAGCATGTGGTCGATGGGAAGGGCCGTTCATGGTCTAAATCAAGACCTAAGTAGTACAGATGCTTTAACTGTAAGAAGGAGGGGCACTTTAAAAGAAATTGTCCTAAGCTTAGGAAGAAGCCAGCAGAGGCAGCAGTCATCGAAGAAGATGCTGGTAGTGTCTTGGCGATCATTGAAGAATGTGATGAAGCTATGGTTCTGGCGATCAATGCCTGCTTCTCTGAAGATAGGTCGATTTTGGATACTGGTTGTACATTCCATGTATGTCCTCATAAGGAATGGTTTTCCACTTACACAGTCATTAATGGCGGTAGGGTGTTAATGGGAAACGACGCTCCTTGTAAGGTGGTTGGAATTGATACTGTTCTGATCAAGATGCACGATGGTGTTGCGAGGACTATAAAAGACATCAGACATGTTCCGAATTTGAAGAGGAATCTAATCTCTTTGGGAACTCTGGATAATAATGGTTGCAAATATGTTGGTGAAGGTGGTGTTCTTCGGGTTTCTAAAGGGAGTCTTACAGTTATGAAGGGGTTGAAAAAGAATGGTCTATATGTGCTACAGGGTAACACAGTTATCGGATCTGTAGCGGTATCATCATCAGACAAGGAAGTTGAGACTACCAAGCTATGGCATATGCGGGTAGCGCATATGAGTGAAAGGGGGATGGCTATACTGAGCAAGCAGGGTTTACTCTGTGGGCAGAAGGTTGGAAAACTAGAATTTTGTGAACATTGTGTCTTCGGGAAGCAATGTCGGTTAAAGTTCAGTATAGCAGTTCATAATACCTAAGGAACTCTGGATTACATCCATTCAGATCTTTGGGGTCCCTATCGGGTCAGCTCACATAGTAGGGGTAGATACATGTTAACCTTGATAGATGATTTTTCCAGGAAAGTATGGGTCTACATACTGAAACACAAAGATGAGGCATAAGTCAAGTTCAAGCAGTGGCAGACCTTGATCGAGAAGCAGACTGGAAAATCAATCAAACGCTTAAGGACTGACAATGGCATGAAATTTTGCGGAAACGAGTTTAATAGGTTCTGTGTAGACGAAGGGATAGTGAGACACCATACAGTCCGAAAGACCCCACAGCAGAATGGGGTGGCGGAACGTATGAACAGAACTTTATTGGAACGAGCTCGTTGTATGCTTTTGAATGCAGGGCTGCCGGAGGTGTTCTGGGCGGAAGCAGTGAACACGGCAGCATATCTGGTGAATATTTCACCCTGTACATCTATTGAGTGTAAAACTTCTAATGAGGTGTGGTCTGGTTATCCTGCTAAGTATGAGAACTTGAGGATCTTTGGTTGTTCGGCTTATGCATATGTTAAAGAAGGTAAAGTTGATCTGAGGGCTAAGAAATGTGTATTTCTTGGGTATGAGCCTAGAGTTAGGGGTTATCGGTTGTGGAATGCGGATGGAATATCGAAAAACTTTCTAATAAGTTGAGATGTTACCTTTGATGAGTTAGTCATGGTAACTCAAAAGGTAACGCCTGTAGATGCTCGGGAGGGTGTTGGTAAACAGGTAGAGCAGGAAGATAATAGAGAACAGGTGGAGTTTGAGATAGACACTCCGGAAGAGGTTCGGCCTCAGGTAGATGAGCAAGCTGAGAAAGATGAACCAGAGCTGGTTCATTACAGTGTTCCGAGGAACAGGGAAAGGAAAGACATCCGGGCTCTAGAAAGGTATGGAATGGCGGATATGGTTGCATTTGCACTTAGTGTGGGAGAAAGCATAGATGGAGGTGAGCCATGCACCTATGAAGAAGCTATGAGGAGCGATGATTCACGGCAGTGATCTGCTGGGAAACTGTTCTTGTCTCAGAAAACGTACATCGAGAAGGTGTTGGAACGTTTTGGCATGACTGAGGCAAAACCTGTCAGTACTCCATTGGCAGCACACTTCAAGCTTTCGATGGAACTGTCACCAACAACTGATGCCGAGATGGAGTACATGTCTCGGGTGCCTTATGCAAATGCAGTAGGTAGCATTATGTATGCTATGTTGTGCACAAGGCCTGATATTTCACATGTTGTTAGTGTAATAAGCAGATACATGGGCAGACTTGGGAAAGGTCATTGGCAGGCTGTGAAATGGATATTGCGGTATCTGGGAGGAACTGCGGAGCTTGGTCTGGTTTACGACAAAAGGGCTGACACTTCTGGTTCGATAGTTGGATTCGTAGATTCGGATTTTTCGGAGGATCTTGATAGGAAGAGGTCGCTGACGAGCTATGCGTTCACACTCTGCGAGAGTGCCATTAGCTAGAGAGCAGTGCTGCAATCGGTGGTAGCGCTGTCTACGACGGAAGCTGAGTACATGGCAGCAACATAGGCGGTGAAGGCGGCAATATGGCTGAGTGGTTTAGTTTAGGATTTGGGCCTGAAGGAAGAGGTGACAAAGGTCTACTGCGACAACCAGAGTGCTATTCATTTGACCAAAAATCAAATGTATCACGGAAGAACTAAACACATTGACGTCAGGTATCATTTTATCAAGGACGTGATTGAACAAGGGAAGATCACGATGAAGAAGGTTTCTACGGCAGAGAATCCAGCGGATATGCTGACCAAGGCAGTTACAACTTTCAATTTTTAGTATTACTTAGACTTGATTGGGATTTCCAGATGTTAGCCCTACCAGGGCTGGAGCGACGATGGTTGAGAGGCGCTGAGCTATGATGGTGGCAGATCTAAGTCAAGAGGAGCATATTCAAGTCAAGGTGGAGAATTGTTAGAAGTGACTCGAATATGGATTGGTATCGAACCCGGTTAAACCTACCGAAGCTTGGACCCATTAGCGGAGCTGATTACTGAGACAGATGCGAAGCAGTGCTCTGAGACAAAGCTGGACTCCGAGACAGAGCTGGAATGCGAAGCTAGGCTTATGTCGGTGATTAGTGTTATTCGTGTATAATGTCGGTTGTAGAGAGAGAGTCGGTGAGGCGGTAGGATTAGGGTTTAGTGTCTATATAAACTAAACCCTAAGGAGATATCAGTAAGACACAATCTCACGAATCTCTTGTGTAAACTTGTTTGCTTATCATAGTGGAAATCATCGCGCCGTTGTCGCTGTGGAGTAGGTCTCACTAACCGAACCACCTAAATCTCTGTGTTCTGTTCTTGATTGTTCTTTACTATTCCTATTACTTGTCTTGGATTACTCGTATTGTGCACATTAACCCCGATTGGGCATAACATTCCCCAAACAAAACCTAAAAGGCACGCCCGGTTTTGACTTGCCAAAATTTATCTAAATAGATTATCCGATGAAGAAGAAATAACAATTAGTGTTAGCCTTGGAATCTTTCCCGATGGACTACTTGCAATTAGTGTTTGTCTTTTGAATTTCTTCAAATTAAGAATTGGTAAAATCTCTATTCTTGCTCGGTTGACTCTTGATGTAGATATCGAAATAACTGGACATATAGAACCTTAAAAAAAGACGTCGACGAGGAACAAGAGCTTAATAAATGATCAAGATTTTAAAGAAAGAAACTGAAAAACTTTGAACAGGAGAAGAGGAAGGATGGAAAGAACTAAATTCTCCTTTTATAGCCAGAGCGGATATGGAATGCAGAACGACGAGAATGACGAGTCCATGTGGCCTTATTAGCTCAACGAAAAGATGTTTTAACACACAGGGGTAAGTTGACACTTAATCTACAATCAATACATAAATGGGTTATATCAAAAGGCATAGTATGCATATGCCCGCTAGAAATCATTGAGAACTTTCATGATCGAACTTTCTAACCCATCCGCATGGCTCAATCTAAGTGCTAGAAGAACAACAACAGGCAAAGCTGAGCAGACTTGCTTTCTTTATGGCACGCTTCACCTTAAAAGTAGCAATAAAACCTTTAATTCAATATTAGCATATGTAGCTAACCTTGCCAAGTAGATGAGTAAGATTTATTATACTCTTTAGCCCCTCCTCTTTCGCCCAAGGAGTGGGGGGCTTGTGCTAAACCAAATATTGGGTAGCTTTTACCCCGTAAGGTAGTCAGCAGATAGACTGAGGATGCATATAGATAAACCATCATCGAAGCTATCACAGAGGACGATCTGGTGAAACATTGCTACCTGAGCATTGAAATGAGAGGTGGGCATGAGTCTTATAGACACCTTAAACCCTGTACTCGCTATAGAACAACAAAGATGTGAATCCGAGCTAGCTCCAACCAGAACTTTACTTTGGTCTTAAAACAGTAGAGGGAGATTTTCCAAATACAACTCGACCAAAACCTATATAGAGTTAATTCTTATATGGCCCCCTACTTTGTGACCAGCTTCCTTTATGGCCCCCAAATTTCTGTAAATTCAAATATGACCCCCTATTTTCATGAAAATGTCATAACTACCCTTCCCATTAATATATTTTCAAAATAAAATTAAAAACAAAAACCTAAATTCCACCTCACTTCCCTCTCCACCACTCATCTCTCTCCACGTCACCTCTCCAACTCACCTCTCTCTCCAAGTCAGCACTCTCTTCTCCGATGAAGGTCGCCGGCCGGAAAATTTTCCGGCCGCCGACCTTCAAACTTAAATTTTTTTTTCTTTTTTTCACTCATCTCTCTCTCTCTCTAAAAATTCCAGCGAAGGGGGTTTCCCTTCGCCGGAATCTGGTCTGTTCTTCAACAGACCCATTCTTTTCTGGTCTGTCAGATCTGTTCTTCACTGGTCTGTTCTTCAACAGACCCATTCTTTTCTGGTCTGTCAGATCTGTTCTTCAACAGACCGAACTGGTCTGTTGAAGAACAAGCCGATCTGGTCTGTTCTTTAACAGACCCATTCTGGTCTGTTCTTCAACAGACCAGATTCCGGCGAAGGGAAACCCCCTTCGCCGGAACTTTTAGAGAGAGAGAGAGATGAGTGACAAAAAAAAAATTAGTTTGAAGGTCGCTGGCCGGAAAATTTTCCGGCCGGCAACCTTCATCGGAGAAGAGAGTGCTGACTTGGAGAGAGAGAGAGGTGAGTTGGAGAGAGATGAGTGGTGGAGAGGGAAGTGAGGTGGAATTTAGGTTTTTGTTTTTAATTTTATTTTGAAAATATATTAATGGGAAGGGTAGTTATGACATTTCCATGAAAATAGGGGGTCAGATTTGAATTTACAGAAATTTGGGGGCCATAAAGGAAGCTGGTCACAAAATAGGGGGCTATATAGGAATTAACTCTACTATATAAGCATATCAGCTTTACCCTAAATTAGAGAGATCCTTGTCTACACTTAAACTTTTTAAAGTATTTCCTTTAAAATGCAAGAAATACCTCCTGACTTAGGCGACAGACTATCTCCTCCACTTTTCCTGGTCTTTTTTTGTTCAAGGAGACTGTCAAAGACTATGTTGAGATTTCATATGAGCCCATTTCATGGACTTCCCAATTTTTTCTTGGAGAATCTGGTTACCCAACATCTGATAAGTTGCCCAAGCGTTCCTTGGGATGAACGACATTGGTTGGTAGCGATACGATCCCTTATCAGTCTGGAATGTTGTTGGTTCTTGATTCGCAGAGTGCATTGCTATCTGATGATAATCGACAAACATCTACAAACGGTACATGGCAGACCTAGCTATCTTGTCGATCAACTTATCTAATGATGGTAAGGGTCTACTGATGGTAAGGGAAAACCATCCTTCGAACAAGCCTTGCTCAGATAGTATAGTCGACACACAATGTCCATGTGTTTTTCTTTTTGGTGACTAACACCACGTTAACTAACCATTCTAGAAAGGGACCTTCTTTGATTACTACTAGAGTCAATCTCTTTTGTGGTGGGCAAATATCAATTTGTTCGTGCTCCTACAAAAGCACCCAAACTCTGGATCCCTATGTAATCGTAAAATTGAATAGGTTAATTCTGTTTTGGCTCCCAATTAGTGACCAACTCGCCGTTTTAGCCCAGAAGTGTCTGGCAATTCGATTTAGCCCCCAAAGGCTAATAAAAGTTTTAATTTTTTTAGGAATTACCCTTGGTTTCCATAAACCCAAGATCTTGTTTTGAGATTCCGAAAACCTGATTCGGGGTCAAAATGGAATCAACTGAAAACGAATATGTGATGGGAGATATTTTCAATTCCCAGTTTGATACAAATTAGAACATTTTTCCTTGTAACAATTTGGTACGATAAAATGGAGTTTATTCCAGGAGGATTGGCCCAAAGCCCCAGAATCAACTCATTAATGAGAACCCAGTCGTGTCCAGAACAAAAATTCGTTGCAGGTCCACACAACAGTTTTTTGTTAGTTATAAAATGGATGTTGCAAAACTGGGTGTACTTTACACGATATTTACAGATTTGCCGTGAAAGAAAATCTTTTGTTTCTTCTATTTTTCCGGTAAAATTACAAATGTGCCATCCATGAAACAAAATCCCATGTTTATTATGTATTGTACATTTCATTATGTACAATACATAATAAAATTTCCTATACATTTCTCAAGGTCTGTTCGAACAGATGTGGTAAACCAGACCTCCGGCGAAGGAAAAAGAGAGGAGAGAAAAAAAACATTATTTATTTTTAAGTATGAAGGTTGCCGGTCGGTGGCCGAAATTTTGACCGGTCAACGACCCTATCGGGGAAGATGATGATGTGGTGTGATAGATGACTTGGTAGAGAGAGGTGATCGGATGGAGGGGAGAGAGTAACAGACATTCATGGGTAACGAAAAAATGGGATCTTCTGGGTATTTTGATAAAATTCGCAGAAATCTGGTTATAAAGTAGGGGGCTTTTCGGGGAATAACCCTAAAATTTTCTATACATTCCTTAGAAAACATAAATGATGTTAATGAAAATTTATAGGACATTTTATTATATACAATGATGCATAATAAAAATTTTATATATTCCTTCCAAAACTTAAACTATTTTACTGAAAAATTATAAGGAATTTTGTTATGTACAGTACATAATAAAATTCCCTATACATTCCTTCCGAAACTGAAACTATTTTACTGAAATTTATGTATTGTACATTTCGAAATAAGCTAATACTTCAATATGCAGTATCTTATAACCGAAAAATTTAATAGAGATCTGATACAAAACCTTCAGATATTTTCAAGAAAAGAAACCCAAACTTGTTCAGGAAAAAAAATTTAGATTTGTTCAAGAAATACTTCATGTAATTTTGATAATGAATCCTTAGATGTCTACTTAAACTTCTTAATCTTTGCTTCTTTGATTTATAGATAAAAATTTTGTAAAATATCTATCAATTTTAGAGAGAGAAATGTGATGAAGAAATTATAGAGAGAAATAAAGAAAAAGGAAGGTTTAGTTGGCAATGTACAGTGCAAGGGTAGCGTTGGAAGAAAAAATAAAAAAATAAATGTACAGTTAGAAAAGAAAAATGTTCGAAAACAATACACAAACTGACGCTTTGGATTTACGCCTAATTTTTTTGTACACGCGACGGGAATCTCATTAACCCATTACCCTTTTTTTTTTTTTTTTTGAGGAACTAATGACATTTTGGCACTCCAATCAATTTTACCTCTATTCCATCCCCGTTATGAACTCTCTCCTTGCAGAAAACAAGAAAGATAACAGAAAAAAAAGATGAAGAGTTCTCCAGTCCTGGCCCGATAGGAGACAAATTGAGGTCTTTCGCATCCCACGAGCTCTGGCCCCACTCACGTGTACCAACCCACGTGTTTCATCACATCGCCTTGAAACCCACGCAATAAAAGAGATGTGTTTCTTGTCAGACATTAAGTTTTTGGCAAAAAGTTGGAAAATGATTTGAAAAGGTAATAAACATTTGTAATGCAACAAAACACAGACAGGGAAAGAAAGGTAAAAGACAATACAATAAAAACTCAATTACTCAATATACTAACTCACTCTAGAAAACTCAATTAATTCTTGCTCATACAAATAATTTATACTGCATGAGAATAAGAACTATGTATTAGACATAGTTGGATTATCTAGGGTCATACGAAACTTCAAAACTCTCTCAGCTACATCTAGGAGTGGGAAAATGGTCCGGAAACCGAGACTCAGCCCTATCCGCCTAAACCGTTAAGAATCGATGACCGAAGTGAGTTCGAGCCGAGATTACCCGGCCCGTTACCTCGGGTTATAGTGGGCAGGCTTGCTTAAGGCCCCCTATCCGAGTCCAGGCCCAATATGACCGTTCTTTAAGAGGTCCGTTGAATCCCACCTGAAACACGTCTGATCGTTACAACCCAATACCCCGCCCGATCACCCAGTTAAGTTTATATGATCCAGAGTAAAAAAATTGGCTTCTGAAAGCCTTGTTTTGTGAAGCAAGGGAAAAAGTTATATATAACCCCTCCTCTTACTTCTTTATCTTTAACATCATCGGTGTGGGATTGGTATGTTCACAATAAAAACTTTAGTATGTTCTAATTTTAACTAAGAGGAAGCTGTGATCGTACTTCTAGGTTCACAATAAAAAAATTGTTAGAAGTGACTCGAATATGGATTAGTATCGAACTCGATTTACGACCAGCCAACCCGCTTAATTTTGGACATGTTAGCGGAGCTGATTCCTGAGACAGGGCTGGTATGCGAAGCAGTTCTCCGAGGCAGAGCTGGACTCCGAGACATAGCTGGAATGCGAAGCTAGGCTTAAGTCTGTTATTAGTGTTAGCATATCAATGTCTAATGTCGGTTGTAGAGAGAGAGTCGGTGAGGCGGTGGGATCAGGGTTTAATGGCTATATAAACTAAACCCTTACGAGATATCAGTAACACAATCTCACAAAATCTCTTGTGTAACTTGTTCGCTTATCATAGTGGAAATCATCGCGCCGTTGTCGCCGTGGAGTAGGTCTCACCAACCGAACCACGTATATCTCTGTGTTTTGTTCTTGATTGTTCTTTATTTCCTATTGCTTCTGTTTGATTACTCGTATTAATTACATTAAACCACGATAGGCATAACAAACTGGTATCAGAGATAAGGTTTTGAGGTTTCTGTGATGGCGAAATACGAGATAGAGAAGTTCGATGGAATCTTTGAAAGATTAAGATGCTAGCAATATTAGTTCAACAAGGTTTGTTGAAAATGTTGAATGAGAAGCTTGCACTCGCTGATTTGCTATTAGAAGCAGAGAAGGAAGATCTCATGGAAAGATTCTATTGTGTTTGAGCAATGAGGTCTTACGGGAAGTAGCGACAGAAACTACAGCAGATGGGCTATGGAGTAAGATGGAGGCAAGGTATATGACGAAATCTCTAACTAATCATTTATATCTAAAGTAGAAATGATTTCGTTTACAGATGTTAGAAGGGGAATCGGTTAAAGACCATATGGATGAAATCAACCGAGTATTCTTGGATTTGGGAAATATCGATGTCAAATTCGAAAATGAAGATAAGGCAGTACTATTGCTTGTGTCCCTGCCACCATCATATGAAAGCTTTGTTGATTCTTTTATGTTCGGTAAAACAACTACAACCTCGGAGGATGTTAAAGCAACATTGAACTCTAAGGCGTTGAGACGAAGGTCAATAGAAGAAAGCAGCTCAGGAGATGGTTTGGTTGTAAGGAGAAGGTCGCAGCATGTGGTCGATGGGAAGGGTTGTTCACGGTCTAAATCGAAACCTAGGAAGTACAAGTGCTTTAACTGTAAGAAGGAGGGATACTTCAAGAAGAATTGTAGCTTAGGAAGAAGCTAGGGGAGGCAGCAGTCATCGAAGAAGATGATGGTAGTGTCTTAGCAATCATTAAGGAATGTGATGAAGCTATGGTTCTGGTGATAAATGTCTGCTTTGCTAAAGATAGGTGGATTTTGGATACTGGCTGTACATTCCATGTATGTCCTCATAAGGAATGGTTTTCCACTTACACATTCATTAATGGCTGCTGATGTCGAAAATTGGCTCCCGGTTAAATCAGCATAAAAAAAGGAGTTGATGCATGACAACCTCCGTTATGATAAAATATTCTGTTTAGAGAGGTGAGATTCCTCTGCTCAGATCTGCTTCTCTACTCTGCTCTGGTCCTTTGCTCTGCTTCTCTGCTGCTTGCTCCGGCTCCTGACTCCTTGCTCCAGCTCCCGATTCCTTGTTGCAGCCCCTGATTCCTTGCTCCTGTTCGTCTGTTCCCGTGTCAACCAGGATACGCCCTATCCTTCGATTGGCAACCAGCGCTGTTATCACTAGGGGGTCTGCGTGAGGGGTGATTACTCCTCTCAGGTCATCATTAGTAAATATTATCGGAGGTGTGGCCTCGTCTCGTACTGTCATGACCTCTGGGTTTTTCCGTCGTCTTTTGTTGCTTTCGTCCTCTGCATGAGTTGGCCCTCCAGCTATGATGTTGACACTTTCTTCGCCCTCGGATTCGGATTCCGTTTCCACCTCGGTGAATATTTCTGCCAGAGTTTCTGACATTTCGTCGAACCTTTTCGGCAATACTGTCAAGCGCCTGATTGCTATTACTGCTAGGGTCGTGTCTTGAGCTCTCTGGCTATCAGTCTGGCCTTTTTGACTTAGGTTGGCGGCCCTTTCGTCGGAGGGCTTTCCGAATGCGTCAAGGAGAGCTTGAGTGAGATTAGTAAAGTTTCTTGTTTCTGAGAGCGATCCTATTCCCGAGAATGATGGGCCCCTCAGGTCGTCTATCGTTCTGGGATTTTTTCCCAGTAAGGATTTCAACCTCCCTTCTGCTACGTGTAGGTCGCTGTGAAGTTTCGTTATTCTCTCTTCTTGTTTCCTTCTTTCAACCTTAAGCCGCTCGAGAGCTGCTGAGATCATTATGAGGTACAAAGATCCTTCTCGGTCTTCACCGGGTGTTCGTTTTTCTGCTAGCATGTCTGCCTGAAGGTCTTTAAGAAAAGATGATTAGTTCTGAAGAAGTGTTGAGTAGGATTCGAGTTACCGAATGTGGTGATTTGCTGGAGAGATCCCCTCCTTCTAGCGTCAAATGTTGATGTCGAAAATTGGCTCCCGGTTAAATCAACATGAAAAAGGGAGTTGATGCATGACAGTCTCCGTTATGATAGAATATTCTGTTTAGAGAGGTGAGATTCCTCTGTTCAGCTCTGCTTCTCTACTCTGCTCTGCTCCTTTGCTCTGCTTCTCTGCTCCTTGCTCCGACTACTGACTCCTTGCTCCAGCTCCTGATTCCTTGCTCCAGCCTCTGATTCCTTCCTCTTGTTCATCTGTTCCCAAGGAGGAAAACCTGCAAAGGGTTCGAAAACCGCTCCGACGCTCAAGACAGTCAGGGTGCTCTTTGCAGTAAAAGAATGAATATTGATTGATCCTTTGTGGGGGCGAATTATGAGAACTCTGTTTTTAGGGGCGATCCTTCTGGTATCAAGAGATCTTAAGTTTAGAGAGATGGTGTGTTTCTTCTCCAGAGATCGTGTCTTAGAGAAAGAGTCTGTTTTTTTCCTCTGAAGGTCGTGTCCTTTGAAGGACGATGTGGGGGGCCTTTTATAGGCGAAGGTAAGCCGACTGTCCTTAGTGGCGGTGGTGAGGCGGTGGCCGTCAAACCGCAATAGAAGTTACCTCTTTTGCGTATCTAGGGTTTCTCTTCGAGTCTATCCCGGATCTCTGATAAGTGAAAGTTCCTAAGTTCAAGGATACTTGATGCACCCGAAAAGGTTACACACCCAAGCGGAGGTATCAAGTAGTAATCCGGCAAAGCCGGGATCGATCCAAGGATAGGAAGGCAATTTGGATATCGAAGGGTCTTATCCCTCGGTCTAGATATTAAAAGCTAACTTAGACTAAAAGGAGAAAAACAAAGGTAAACGGGGGTTTTGATTGAATAAGCAATAAAGGAAACAATTAAAGCAAGTAAAACTAAACAATAAAGTAAACGGGCGAGAGAGATTCGAGAGAAGAGTCGAAGGAACAAGAGTCGGGAGACGGTAAGACTCAATTCGGGCAACAAATAAGCGAGAGAGGTGTCGAAGTCCGGGAATCCATAATAATAATCCTACGACTACGTATGATCCAATCTAATGTGTCGAAGTATAATCGATGTTCGACTCCTAAAGTAGATGTTTCTAAGTACTACGTATATCCGGAGATCATACCTAGTCAAACAAACGCCTAATTCGGTTAATCCCGAGTCATATCAAATGAACATCAATTCATAATCAAAACATCAAATCATATTAAACATAATCACAAATTCATCACATTTCATCTCATATAATCGACACACTTAATTTAGCTAACATGTTGAATGAATAATAAATGAAAAGAAGATGATGAGAAATCCCCCTTTTTCGATGTGGCTTGAGGCTAGGTTCGTCGAGAAAAATGAGTCTCTAAGTGTAGTCGATCTCCCCGTAGCGATTTTCTGGATTTCCCTTTAATAGTGAACTTTGGGTGTCCCCGAGTAAAAATCAGATTTCCCCATAGCACCTATCATCATCTTCTCCATCTCAAGAACATCCACCATTAAAGCTTCATTAAGCTTTCTCTCTCTAGAGATTTTTCACCCAAAATCAAATCAAATTACATGGGAAGATAGATCAAGACATGGGGAGTAAAAGCCCTAAGGTTTTGAATCAAGAAAGTTGCCGGTACACCACGAAAATCCGATCAAAGAAAGTTAGGTTTCCGGCCAAAATCAAGATTTCCGGCCAAAGGAAGCTTAGATCCGGCCCATAGATGCTTTCCCGAGCCTTGCAGTCGCGTCCCGTGAGAGTGTGCGCGTCCCTAGCAAGCAGCCGCATCCTCCATAGCTGCTGCCGAGCAGCTGCTGCCCGTGCTGGAAGCTTCCATGGCCGTGCACAGCAGCTGCTGTGCGCTACTGCAGGTCGCGCCTGCAGCAGCGTCCCGAGCATGAGGGCTGCTCCTGCCGTGCTTGATGCTGCCGCGACCCGTGCTCTAATGGCTTCCCGAGCAGCCCGAGCTGCTCCATGCAGCCCGAGCTGCTGCCGGCCAAGCTTGGCCGGCCTTGAGCTTGGCCGGCCTTGCTTGGCCGGCACTCCTCCTTCTCCTTCCTCTCTTTTTTCTCTCTCTCAAGCTCCTCTTTTCCTCTCTAAACCCTTGAACTTCCAAACTTGAAACCCTAGATCTCCTCTTTGCCTCCTTTTCTCTCTCTTGCTTGGGGAAGAAGATGAATAGTGACCCTTTGACCCCTTACTCTAACTTGAGTCAAAACCCTAGACTTAGTCAAACTTGACTAAGTCTTTAGACCACAAATGGGTGCCTATAAAATCTCTACCCAATTCTTCTTCTCTTAATATTTCTTGGGCTTGGACTTGGTTTTGGGCTTTGATTTAGAAACCAAGAGAGTGCCTCCATCCTTGTCTCTACATCTTCAAATTCTTACAAAGGACTAGAATACCCTCGGACTTCTTTCTTCCACATCTTCTCCGTCCGAACTCCTAATTGAATACCGTTTTCACCGTCGGACTCGTCATTGACTATACTTGTCATTTGATTTGCTTGAAGTCTTTTTCTCTCATTTTCGGCACATGAAATGATAGTGATAATTCGCTCCTTTTATTCCGAATCACATGTTTAACTCCAAAATAAGTACCTAACATGAAAAACACATAAAATATTATTGATAACACTCAAAAAGGAATGATTCGTCTAAGTTAGGCTCTCCAAATGTAACATTTTAGTGTCACATCAATACTTCGTTGATATCTTGCTGGAGTGATAGACTCTAAAGGAGAAGTTTCCTCCTTTAGATACGTGGAGTCCAACCGGGCTTAAACACTTCAAGATGTGTAACGACTGAGATCTTTCTGGAAATTCCGGGATTAAGTCATTAGGTTGCGCAACACTGATATCTTTCCAGTTCTGGGCGTAAGATATGGGCCGAACCTGTGGAGACCCCCCTTATTCCTTTAGAGATCCTAGGGCCGATCTGTCCATGCCAAAGGCGTTTTGTGCAGAACTGGCTTCTTCTGGCCGACCTCCCGATTGTGGGAATGTGTGGTGGACCATCAGGGGTTTTAGCTATCCTGCTGCCTCAAGCCGAGCTGTTCCGAGAGACTTCTGGTCTGATTTTTGACTCTTCAGACGTTAGTCAACGTATGGACATTATATGCATCATCATGAGCCTCGCCACTCCTTAGTTGAAAGTAGAGAGACTAAGGAGTAGAAGTAACTCGTGTGTTTTACTTTGAAGACCAGAAGTCGAAAGTATTACCTGTCCCAGAGTTGTATCGTAAAGCTCTTTGGGCCTTACCTAGACCGTGGCCGTTTGGTCAAGTTCTGTCTTACTGTCAGTACTCCAGAGCTGATTGTTGTTCATAACTTGGAGATTTTCTTTGACTAAGTGTTATCTTTACCGGAGCTGACCCAGCTGTGCTCTCGTTTTGACGCGTGATTTGCTATTCCGAGACACGTTTCATCTCTTGCTTAAGCAATTAATTCCTTTCTATGCGTGATTTTGTGACGTCATATATTTGATTCTCTGATTGCCTGTTTTCGGCGCTGATCCCTTTGAATTACTATTCAGGGCAGCGTTTTTGGCATGCGTGGATACGTGGTATCTTGTTAGTGGGAGAGCGGGTGCGTTCCCTGAGGTTCTATTAATTCCTAGCACTATCTTCGGGATGATCTGGACCGTCGATTGTCTCTAGTTATTGATTGAAGAGATGTTAGGGTTTTCCCTATTGTGACTGCTATCGTGTGTTTCTTTCTCATTGGCTTGGTGCACGTTAGCTTAAACCCCCGAGCCGAGTCCTTTTAGGCCTTCGGATTTGCTCATATTTCCTTCTTTCACTTTCTTCGTCTAGTCAGTTCTTCATTTCTTGGGTTGTGCTCTCCTTCCTTCTCTGTTCTGTTTCTAGAAAATGGCAACTACTTCTCCCGCTGCTGATTTTGCTGGTCAACATCGCTTCTCGAGCCAGATGACTCAAGGTGATCTTGACACTCTTCGAAGTGATCATGCGATTCTCGCTTCCGTTGAACTTCTTTTGCCTTCTCCTAACGATAAGATCTACCTTTCCGATGATCGTCGTGTTGGCGTATATGAGGTTTTCTTCAATCTAGGGTTGGTGGTTCCTTTCCCTGCTTTTCTTGTTGATTTGGTGAACTTCTATGGATTGCGACTCTTCCAGATGAGTCCCAACACCGTTATGACCATCATGGCATTTTACTTCCTTTGTCTTCATCTTGGTGAGAAGGCGAGCTTGTTTCCTTTTGACAAGACTTTTTCTCTCAAGTCCAGTGACAAATGTTCGCAATATTTTTCCTCTCGCGTCGGTCCATTTTTCTCCGCTCTGAATATTTCGAAGGTTTATAAAGATTGGTTCTTTTTCGTTCGTCATTCCCTTGTGACTGAAAAGTTCGATTTCCGTTTGCCTGATCCTACCTATACTCGTCCAACTCTTGTTCCTGATGAAGGAGACGTTAGGTGTCTAGCGGCTTTAAATGCTTTAGTTAGAGACAAGAAGGGCCTTATTCCCGAGAGCGTTGCTGATCTGCAGGCTCTTTATCAGCAAAATAAGCTCCCTTCTGTGCCTAGTAAGTTTTGGTTGAAGATGTCCCTTTCCCTTCTTTTATTTTTGGTATTCTTCATACGTCTGATTTCCTTGATATCCTTTTTCTTTTTTAGCTTTCTTGGGAAAACGGAGTAGGACTGATGATATGCCGTCTTCTTCTGGTGTGAAAAAGTCTCGTACCAAATCTTCGGGTAAAAGGAGCATGACTGGTGTCGTTATTCGGGAACCTGTTGGTCCGGCTTCACCTCTGGTTGCTACCAGTTCTTCTCCTTCGGTTTCTCTTTTGATCAGCCGTGGTGTTATTGCTTCCAGGACCAGGGCGAGTGTTCATTCCTTGGTCGGCAAAGGGGAGTCCTCGTCCGACCTAGATTTATCGGCGAAGGTGTCTTCTCTGCCGAAGGATGTCCCTCATCGTGTGTCCTCCTTGATCAACAGTCTTTATTTTTATTTTCAGAATGAGGTACTTCCAGCACCATTTTTCTGCCTTCTTTTCTTCCTTATGCTCTTTTTCCCATCTTGAGTATCTTCTTTCTCTTTTTCAGAGTTATCAAGTTAGTCACAACGTCGCATCTAAGTTATCCTCGATCGAGCGCCTAGAATCCCAGCTTGCGAAGGCCGAGAAGGATGCCTTGTCTTACAAAGCTAAAGCCGAGATTTTGGTCAACGACGTGATGATTGTCTCCGCTGAACGAGATTCGTGGAAGCTGGAAGCAGAGCAATCCAGGACCAGTGCTGAACTTCGACCTTCTCAATCTGATGCTCGTGTTGCTAGTCTGGAAGGGTTTTAAGCCTTTTAAGAAAAGGAGGCTACTCTGATTCAGTAGAGGGACAAAGATAAGGCTGCTCTTCAAGCTTCTTACAAGAACATCTTTGAGATGACCGAAGTGAGCCGTCAGAGGGCGATAGCGACTTTCAAAGAAGGGGATGAGTTCTCGGCGATCTTGAGGCGGCAACGTAAATCCGCGTTTCAGGTTGCTTGGGATGCAGCTCATCGTTTCTACGTTCCTAAGGAAACTACTCCCCTGCGTCATCTTGATAAAGAGCGAGTCGCCTTGTCCGTTAATGCCGCCGTCGTTGATCGAGGGCTGGAGGAAGACTTTCCCTTTAGTGAGACGAGTGGGACCAGGAGGTCACCAATTCTTTGGTCCATGTGGGTGACGACTCTGACGAAGGCTCTGCTTCCTCCGTTCCTGGTCCTGATGGTCATTCTGGTCCTATCCTTTCTAGCGAAGAACCGTAGTTCACTACAAAAAATATAGCCACTAGGGACCGACAAAAATCATCCCAAAAACAGAAAAATCGTCCCCAATAAACTATTGGGGACGGATAAAATCCGTCCCAGAAAGCGGCGTCCCAAATATTATTGGCGACAGTTATAGCAACGGATAGCATCTGTCCCCGATACCGTTTTCGGGACGATTTCTGTCTGTCCCTACTAACAGATGTTAGGGACAGTCACTAACTGTCCCCAAAAGTCTGACAAAAATTTTTCTTCTTTCCATTTGGGACAAATTAACATCTGTCCCTAAGTGTTCAGCATGAATTTTCTAATTTTTTGCAGCCTAATTATTTTCAAAAAAAGAATACATCCCTGGCTAAAAAACTATTAATTCACCAAAAAAGATCCAAACAAATTTATCATTTCATTAATTTCCCATAGAATTCATATTGTATTGGTAAGAAATATGCATACATAATACATGCGCACATTATTCAGATGACGGATAACAATGCCAAATTGTTCGACAACAATGACATTCCGAAAAAAGAAAAAAAACTGAATTTCCTCTTATCATCTGACCAACTTGTCTTCAGTTATCCACCTTACAAATACCTCCAATGCGTCATAAGGAAACGAGAGAAGTTCCTGCCTTTTGTTGTCACAACTCACAAGCACTATTGTCTGATGACATATTGTGTCGTTACTAGCAAGCAACCTGTAATAGTCCCACATTGCTCACAAGAGTGTCCAGAGACTGGGCTATATGTGTAAGCTCAAGCTTAGTAAGTACCGAGGCCTTTTGGGTAGGCTTGTGGTGCCTTCGCCAAGGACAAAACCCCGTACCTGTGTGAGGTGGTTAAAGCGGGGACAATATCGGCAACTGCTAAGGCTTGGGCGTTACACAACCTAAAAGAGAAATTTTAGAAACAAGAATTCAAATTAGTGGAAGTCCAATCTTGTATGAAGTAAGATACAAGTATTCATAAAGAGTAAGCAACGAAGAAGTTAAATCGTAGCAGAATAACTAATGTTCTTAACTCTAAATAATTGTATCAACGGTAGTAATAAAACTAGGAGTGAGAGATCTAACCGAGACAGGTATAAGAAAGCAACCCTTAGTGTTACCAATACTTAGTAAAATCATTATATGAACAAGGACGACTTTTAACCAATATAAGTATTCAATTAAAAGCATAAATAAACCACAACTACTTAAGCCCATTTTGAGAACCAATGACTAGTGTTCATCTAAATTAATACGACGAAGGAATGTATAACAAAATCAACTAACAAAATTTAATTATACTTAACTTGCCAATAGTAGACTTAATACGAGTTAGATGTTATGTGTTGATGATACATCCAACAATGAAATACAACAAAAATCCTTTACAAACAATATAAGAACGAGAGTATTTTCTTAATAGTTTCTGTTATTCTTTTTTGGCAAACAAAGATATAACTCTACTCAAGCTAGCAAGATGGGTCTTTAAACAGGTTTGCTCATACTGAATTAGAGCATATGCCATATAAGATTCCCAATTAGACATGTTCAATTAAGCATAAGACGCAACAACATGCTGTTAAATATTAATTATGACTGAAGTGTTCTCCAATGAATTATCCAGATGTGCATACCTCCAAGATCCATTACCTCAACTTGACATTTGGACTGTTGTCCATCAAATTAAGCGTTCCAACAAATTAAGCGCGAAAAACATGACCATACAAGACCAGCTGATATAAGCCTTCATGAGTCCAAGTAGAGAATTATCAAAGTACAAAAACTTAAAGATGAATAAGTTTCCCATTAAGTAAAGAGAACATGCACCACCAACCTTAAAGAAGCATTAACATCACCAAAATAAGTCTGTGACTTGTAGCTTCAGAGAATCATATCCAGCTAATAGTAGTCTTCCTGCAATATCACAAATTTATCAAAAACAAAATGAGGGCATTTAGAAACGACTAAGTTGTGATAAAATATACAATTGTTGGATTATTAATTTACTTGCAACCCTGAAAGGAAACGACCAGAAAAAGTACAATCAAATCACCAGATTGTTGATTGTGGTCATGGCATAACACATCACAAAATACAATCTCCGAATCAAAATATCACAAAATCACATGGCAAAATTATAATAGCATTTTATATTAATAAAAACAAATAGAGGTAGTCTTACTTTAGAGATGAGAGATTCAAAAGTTTGGTCGAGACTCGAGAGAAGCCGAAGAAGAGATTGAGTTTGCTGCAACATATACCAATAAACAAATATAATGAAAAGGATGTCGACAGTGTGTATAAATAAATCAATAATTAGTCTTTGTAGTTAATAATCAGGCACAACATTTACCTAGAGTAGGAAATAGTGAAATTAGAGACTATATAGACATGAACAACAAAGTTGGTTGAAGCAAGGATAGGAGCTGATCAATACCAATATCAACATTAGCAATCAACTATGCAATGCTAACTAGTGAGAAAACCTGAGCCATTTGTTCTTGAGTTATGTGGACTAGAAAAGACTTCAGCGGTGACGTCTGCCGAATTTTTTTATGAGATGTGCATGTGCAGGCCCAATGCATTTTCATGAGTAGTGTGCACCAATAGTGAAACGAGTAGCACTAAAGATAAAGCAGCCAAGATTCAACACTAATCCCTTTGTTGGAGAGCAACCACACCACATCATCATACGTCTTTTCACCATCAAAACCTGAAGTAAATTAATAAGAGAATTCAAGAATAAGGAATAATGAAACCAAAAATATTATTATTATTATTTATTTAACATGACAAGGTTTTCATTTTTCAGGTGGTTAGTAATTAGTTCAGGGGGATCGTTCAATCCTATCATACCAACCCTAATTCCATTTCAGAACCAAAGAATAAATTATAATGATAAAATAAACACTGATGCTGAAAATACTACCATTACATAAATGGTTAGCAAGATTATAATGAAAGTTCTGCATAACAAATTCTAACCAGATTGAGGTGCCTAAATTTCATGAATGGTTCAGTACACCATTGAACTGTGAACAACAAATTCTAACCTCATTGTGAAACAGACCCATAATTAGTATTTGTATCTATCACCAAACTACAAGCAGGTATTTTTCTAATTCATCTCTCCCTCATTTTGCTCCAGACATTTTTAACATCAGCCCATCTATCCACTTCCGTGTAGATTTTCGGCAACAATACATAAGTTCCCCCACTTTGAGGCTCAATTTCGGAAAGCCTACGGCTACCTGAAACAATCTCCCCTAACTCAGTAGTAGAATCTCAGGAACATGCTCCAAGTAAAGCTCCCCAAGCACTAGCATTCGGTCTACAGGCATAGACTTGACGAGTTCATAAGCCCTCATACAACCAAATTTGTACCCAAATGGAATTAGGATTTTATGTCATAAACCATTAAATGCTTAATATTGAAGATTAAGAAGAAGAAGAACAGGAAGAAAACAACAAAACTGGTAACAACCTTGTTATATAAACTCTGAAACTGAAAAGATTTGCTGCAACATCAAATTAGGGTTTCATGCTATAAGCTCTTAATTGACTAATTTGAAGAGGACAAGCAGAAGAACAACCAACCTGGTGGTGCAGCAGATGCAAACGAACTGTTATGCCGCCAGAAAAAACCCTAGAAGAAGAAGACAAACAAATTGCAGAGGAGAGGAAGATCAAAGAAGAGGAAGAGCAGCAAGCCCTAGAACGAGAAGAAGAAGAGGAAATCGAGTCCTAGAACGAGAAGACGAAGAAGAAGAAGACCAAATTGAGCCCTAGAACGAGAAGAAGAAGTTGAATCGTGCCCTATACCGAGAAGGAGAAGGAAATCGTGTGGTGTACAAGAAAAAGAGGGAAAGACAGAAAATGGAAAATGGGGGGAAAAGGAAATGGTATTTGATTTGTGCAAATTTTTGGGCGAAATTTTTTTCCGCCATTTTTTCTTTCCGCCAAATTATTCTTAAAGGTCCTTCAACAAAAAAAAAAGTTATTCTTATAGGCTGTCCCTACAATTAATTTGTTGGTCCCTATTGCACTTTGATTCGTGACAAATGTCACAAAATCGTCCCTATTTCCAATATATTGGGGACATACATAAAAATGTCTGTCCCTATTGACCATTTTTTTTGTAGTGGTTGTTTTTGTTTTTCTTTTGTCTTCTGGATTCTCTTCCTTTTCCCGTCTGAATGGTGACCTTGCTACAATGGTTTTTTTCTGTTTTAACCTTAATGGTTTTGATTTGCTTCCATATCCTGTTGCTGCACATATAAGAACCTCCCAAAGTAGGATATAGATAGTCCATCCTAACTTACTAATGCAATTTCCTAGGCTTACTACGCATGCTCTGAATGATCGCATCTGTAGGAGAAACAATTTCAGACCTAGTCTAGCATGCCCTAAGCTTACTGTTTCCCCCTGCAAAATAGAACCCGAATTAGCCCTGTGTGAAAAGTTTTGAATAGTGTTTAGAGTTCTTAGCTCTGCTTCCGGTTGTCTATCCAAGAGCTGTCTTCGCATAACTAGTTTCACCTAGACTCCTCCTTGGTCCTTTGATCGTGGCTTTCGCTACCAAACCGATATCGCCAGCTTGAGTTCGGCTAGCTTAACTAGGACTTCTCCTTAAACCTCTGGTCGTTGTTTTCGCTACCGGAGCCGGTTTCGCAAGCTTGAGCTTGGCTAGTTTCGCTAGGACTTTTCCTTAAACCTCTGGTCGTTGCTTTCGCTACTAGAGCTGGTTTCGCCAGCTTGAGCTTGGCTAGTTTCGCTAGGACTTCTTTTTAAACCTCTGGTCGTTGCTTTTGCTACCAGAGCTGGTTTCGCCAGCTTGAGCTTGGTTAGTTTAACCAGAACTTCTCCTTAAACCTCTGGTCGTTGCTTTCGCTACTAGAGCTGGTTTCGCCATCTTGAGCTTGGCTAGTTTAACCAAGACTTCTCCTTAAACCTCTGGTCGTTGCTTTCGCTACCAAAGCTGGTTTCGCCAGCTTGAGCTTGGCTAGTTTAACCAGGACTTCTCCTTAGATCTTTAGTCGTAGCTTGGGCTACTAGGGTTGGTTACGTCGATGCGAGCACGACTAGTTTTCGCCGGGACTCCTCCCGTGCCCCCAGTCGTGGCTTAGCTACCAGGGTTGTCTTCCTCATTTAAGCATGAATAGTTTCGCAAAGACTTTTCCTTATACCCCCGGTCACCTTCCTCAGGGCGATAGTTTAACTAGGACTTCTCCTTGGGGATCTACTGGGACCACGTTTCACACGAGTAAAGGGTTGAGTTTAACTAGGACTCCTCCTTGTGAGGCCATGGGTCGTAGTCGTAGCTACCGGAGATACCTCCTTTGCCGGCTTGAGCCGATCAGTGTAACTTGGACTTCTCCTTGGGACCTTGGTGAGGGGTCGGTTTTTACTCGAGCAAAGTTCAGATTACCTAGGACTGCTTCTTAGGGCCCTCGGTTGTCGCCGTAGCTACGGAGGCTATCCTGTCCCTGATCGTGGCTTTCGCTTAGCAGGGCTGTTTAACTTAGGGTTCTTGGTCGCTGCTCTCACCTACCAAGGCTGCCTTTAGGTCCCCTGGTCGTGGCTTTCGCTGTCAGGGGTACCTGCTCGATTCAGAGCAAGATGAGTTTAATAAGGACTCCTCCTTCTAAAATATTTTATTTTGCTAAAATAGGTAGCTAGTTGCTGAAAATGTTTTATTTTATTAATTAAAATATATAGCGAGCAGTGCTACTTTTCTTGCCTAGCGACTATTCCTGCATGTTTACGGTGTGGTCGAAGTTAGTGATTTTTCCAGTGCTTGGAAGAGTGGGAACCACTGCTGGTCGTCGACAGTGTCGAGCTGAATTGGGGTAACATTCTCTGGCCGCCGCTTGATCTCCTTTTACTGTTCCCACCAGGTTCGTTGCCGGAATTGGGAATTTCAGGGTTAGGTGGTTCAAAGAGATCACAGCTCGTGATTCCTTCAAGAAGTTCCTTCCCAGGATAATGTTGTATGCGTGTAGTTCGTCAATGATCACGAACTCCATCATTAGTGCTCGACTGGTCGCTCCCTCTCCGATGAGTATGGGTAAAGTGACCTTTCTACCAGCTCGTAGTCGATCTCCGCCGAAACCTGTCAAGTAATGATCATAAGTCTCGGTTTGATGTGTTCTCACCTGGAGTTTTTAGAGGCATGCCCGACTTATGATCTCTGTGGAGCTTCCCGTGTCAACCAGGATACGCCCTATTCTTCGATTGGCAACCAGCGCTATTATCACTAGGGGGTCTGCGTGAGGGGTGATTACTCCTCTCAGGTCATCATTAGTAAATAATATCGGAGGTGTGGCCTCGTCTCGTACCGTTATGACCTCCGGATTTTTCCGTCGTCGTTTGTTGCTTCCGTCCTCTGCATGAGTTGGCCCTCCAGCTATGACGTTGACATTTTCTTCGCCCTCGGATTCGGATTCCGTTTCCACCTCGGTGAATATTTCCGCCAGAGTTTCTGATATTTCGCCGAACCTTTTCGCCAGTACTGTCAAGCGCCTGATTGCTGTTACTACTAGGGTCGTGTCTTGAGCTCTCTAGCTATCAGTCTGGCCTTTTTTACTTAGGTTGGCGGCCCTTTCGTCGGAGGGCTTTCCGAATGCGTCGAGGAGAGCTTGAGTGATATTAGTAAAGTTTCTTGTTTCTGAGAGCGATCCTATTCCCGAGAATGTTGGGCCCCTCAGGTCGTCTGTCGTTCTGGGATTTTTGCCCAGTAAGGATTTCAACCTAGCTTCTGCTACGTCTAGGTCGCTCTGAAGTTTCGTTATTCTCTCTTCTTTTTTCCTTCTTTCAACCTTAAGACGCTCGAGAGCTGCTGAGATCATTATGAGGTATAAAAATCCTTCTCGGTCTTCACCCGGTGTTCGTTTTTTTGCTGGCATGTCTGCTTGAAGGTCTTTTAGGAAAAGATGATTAGTTCTGAAGAAGTATTGAGTAGGATTCGAGTTACCGAATGTGGTGATTTGCTGGAGAGATCCCCTCCTTCTAGCGTCAAATGTTGATGTCGAAAATTGGCTCCCGGTTTACTCAGCATGAAAAAGGGAGTTGATGCATGACAACCTCCTTTATGATAGAATATTCTGTTTAGAGAGGTGAGATTCTTCTGTTCAGCTCTCATTCTCTACTCTGCTCTGCTCCTTTGCTCTGCTTCTCTGCTCCTTGCTCCTTGCTCCGGCTCCTGACTCCTTGCTCCAGCTCCTGATTCCTTGCTCCAGCCCCTGATTCGTTGTTCTTGTTCATCTGTTCCCAAGGGGGAAAACCTGCAAAGGGCTCGAAAATCGCTCCGACGCTCAAGAAAGTCAGGGTGCTCTTTGCAGTAAAAGAATGAATATTGATTGATCCTTTTGGGGGCGAGTTATGAGAACTCTGATTTTAGGGGCGATCCTTCTGGTATGAAGAGATCTTAAGTTTAGGAGAGATGGTGTGTTTCTTCCCCAGAGATCGTGTCTTAGAGAAAGAGTCTGTTTTTTCCTCTGGAGGTCGTGTCCTTTGAAGGACGATGTGGGGGGCCTTTTATAGGCGAAGGTAAGCCGACTGTCCTTAGTGGCGGTGGTGAGGCGGTGGCCGTCAAACCGCAATAGAAGTTACCTCTTTTGCGTATCTAGGGTTTCTCTTCGAGTCTATCCCGGATCTCTGATAAGTGAAAGTTCCTAAGTTCAAGGATACTTCGTGGATATCTTGCCGGAGTGATAAACTCTAAAGGAGAAGTTTCCTTCTTTAGATACGTGGAGTCCAACCGGGCTTAAACACTTCAAGATGTGTAGCCGACTGAGATCTTTCTGGAAATTCCGGGATTAAGTCATTAGGTTGCGCAACACTGATATCTTTCCAGTTCTGGGCGTAAGATATGGGCCGAACCTGTGGAGACCCCCCTTATTCCTTTAGAGATCCTAGGGCCGATCTGTCCATGCCAAGGGCGTTTTTTGCAGAGCTGGTTTCTTCTGGCCGACCTCCCGGTTGTGGGAATGTGTGGTGGACCATCAGGGGTTTTAGCTATCCTACTGCCTCAAGTCGAGCTGTTCCGAGAGACTTCTGGTTTGATCTTTGACTCTTCAGACGTTAGTCAACGTACGGACATTTTATGCATCATCAATGGCGGTAAGGTATTAATGGGAAAAGACGCTCCTTGTAAGGTGTTTGGAATTGGTACTATTCTGATCAAGATGCACGATGGTGTTGTGAGGACTGTAACAGACATAAGACATGTTCCTGATTTGAAGAGAAGTCTAATCTCTTTGGGAACTATGGATGATAAGGGTTGCAAATATACTGATGAAGGTGGTGTTCTTCGGATTTGTAAGGGGAGTCTTACAGTTATGAAGGGGTTGAAAAATAATGATCTATATGTGCTACAGGGTAACACAGTTACCAGAGATGTAGCGGTATCATCATCAGACAAGAAAGTTGAGACTACCAAGCTATGGCATATGCAATTAAGGCATATGAGTAAAAGGGGGATGGCTATATTGAGCAAGCAAGGTTTACTCTTTGGGCAGAAGGTTGGAAAACTGGAATTTTGTGAACATCGCGTCTTCGGGAATCAGTGTCGGGTAAAGCTCAGTACAACGGTTCATACTACCAAAGAAACTCTAGATTACATCCATTCAGATCTTTGGGGTCCCTCCCGGGTTAGCTCACATGGTGGGGGTAGATACATGTTAACCTTGATAGATGATTTTTCCAGGAAAGTATGAGTCTACATACTGAAACGCAAAGATGAGGCATTCGTCAAGTTCAAGCAGTGGAAGACCTTGATCGAGAAGCAGTCTAAAAAATCGATCAAACGCTTAAGGACTGACAATGGCATGGAATTTTGCGGAAACGAGTTTAATAGGTTCTGTGTAGACCAAGGGATTGTGAGACACCATACGGTCAGAAAGATACCACAGCAGAATGGTGTGGCAGAGCGTATGAACAGAACTCTATTGGAACGAGCTCGTTGTATGCTTTCAAATGCAGGGTCGCCGGAGGTGTTCTGGGCTCAAGTAGTGAACATGGCAGTGTATCTGTTAAATATTTCTCCCTGTACATCTATTGAGTGTAAAACTCTTAATGATGTGTGGTCTGGTTATCCTGCAAAGTATGAGAACTTGAGGATTTTTGGTTGTCTGACTTATGCACATGTTAAAGAAGGTAAGCTGGATCCGAGGGCCTAGAAATGTGTATTTCTTGGTTATGAGCCTGGGGTGAAAGGTTACCGGTTGTGGAATCTGGATGGAAAATCAAAGAAGTTTCTTATCAGTAGAGATGTTACTTTTCATGAGTTAACCATGGTAATTCAAAAGGTAACGCCTGTAGATGCTCGGGAGGGTGTTGGTAAACAGGTAGAGCAGGAAGATCATGGAGAACAGGTGGAGTTTGAGATAGACACTCCGGAAGAGGTTCGGCCTCAGGTAGATGAGCAAGCTGAGGAAGATGAACCAAAGCTGGTTTATTACAGTGTTGCGAGGAACAGAGGAAGGAGAGACATTCGGGCACCGGAAAGGTATGGAATGGCATATATGGTTCCATTTGCACTTAATGCCGGAGAAAGCATTGATGGAGGTAAACCATGCACCTATGAAGAAGCTATGAGGAGTGATGAATCAAAGCAGTAGTCTCTTGCAATGAATGAAGAGATCAAGTCTGGGAAGGGTGGTCGAAGTTACTGACGTTGCGGCGCTATTCCTGCATGTTTACGGTGTGGTCGAAGTTAGTGATTTTTCCAGTGCTTGGAAGGGTAGGAACTACTGCTGGTCATCGACAGTGTCGAGCTGAATTGGCGTAACATTCCCTGGCCGCTGCTTGATCTCCTTTTACTGTTCCCACCAGGTTCGCTGCCGGAATTGGGAATTTCAGGGTTAGGTGGGTCAAAGAGATCACAACTCGTGATTCCTTCAAGAAGTTCCTTCCCAGGATAATGTTGTATGCGTATAGTTCGTCGATGATCACGAACTCCGTCATTAGTGCTCGACTGGTCGCTCCCTCTCCGATGAGTATGGGTAAAGTGACCTTTCCCCCAGCTCGTAGTCGATCTCCGCCGAAACCTGTCAAGTAATGATCATAAGTCTCGGTGTGATGTGTTCTCACCTGGAGTTCTTAGAGGCATGCCCGGCTTATGATCTCTGTGGAGCTTCCCGTGTCAATCAGGATACGCGCTATTCTTCGATTGGCAACCAGCGCTGTTATCACTAGGGGGTCTGCGTGAGGGGTGATTACTCCTCTCAGGTCATCATTAGTAAATATTATCGGAGGTGTGGCTTCGTCTCGTACCGTCATGACCTCCGGACGCAATAGAGATTTTCCTTACGGACCTCAATTCAACAACGATGCAATAGAGACTTTCCTTACGAAATATGGAATCAAACCTGCTTACGTCACCCCCGCTCACCCTGCAGGAAACGTCCAAGTCGAGGTAACTAACAAAACTCTTGTAAAATACATAAAAACTAAGGTCATAATAGTACAATTGGGTGGTAACGTGTTGTGGACTTACCATATCACACCGCGAAGAGCCACGAGGAAAACACCCTTTCGAATGTGTACGACATGGAAGCCGTACTACTAGTCAAAATAGGAAAGCCAAGCTTAAGAATAAAATATTTCGACCCTGAGAAAAACGAGGAACTCATGTAAGAACAGTTAGACTTAATCGAAGTGGTCCAGGATCAGGCTGAGGTCAGACATCTAACCTTCAAGGACATGATGGTCGAGCAACATAAGTCTCACATGAGAGAAAGAAAATTCAGCCTAGGGGATATGGAAACTCCAAGTTCGGCGGCGGCAAAACTCTTCCTGGCCTGGTAGGGACATTACAGAATAATAAAGGTGGTGCGGCCGGGAATTTTCATGGTAAAAACGCATCAGGCCAAGTCTTGCACACGTATGGAACGCGAAACACCATAAACCAGCTTTCAGAAGCAAGGACGGAAATGCCCCAGAAACTTCGCAGTTTTCTTCAAACTAAAAAGGGGGAAGTGGGGGTTTACACGCATAACACCATCGACGGAAGAACCTTTCGAATTTGAGTAAATTCTACGAAATAAGAAATATTTTTAGGGAAAAGTCCTAGTCCAAACTAGTCGTGCTCTAGTCGACAAAATATCCCTGGTAGCCCAAGCTATGACTAGGGGTCCAGAAGAAGTCCTAGTCTAACTAGTCGCGCTCAAGCTGACGAAATAGTCCTGGTAGCCCAAGCTACGACCAGGGGTCAAAGAGAAGTCCAAGTCTAAAGTAGTCGTGCTCAAGCCGACAAAAGAACCCTGGTAGCGTAAGCTACGACCAGGGGTCAAGGAGAAGTCTTAGTCTAAACTAGTCGTGCTCAAGCCGACGAAACAACCCTGGTAGCCCGAGCTACGACCATGGGTTAAGGAGAAGTCTTAGTCTAAACTATTCGTGTTCAAGCCGACGAAATAGCTCTAGTAGCCTAAGCTACGACTAGGGGTAAAGTAGAGGTCCTAGCCTAAACTCATCGTGCTCAAGCCGACGAAACAAACCTAGTAGCCAAAGCTACGACCAATGGTGAAGGAGAAGTTCTATTCTAAACTAGTCGTGTTAAAGCCGACGAAACAACCTAGATAGCCCAAGCTACGACCAGGGGCCAAGGGGGAGCCATGGTCGAAACTCAAATCAAAGGGGAGCCCTAGTCGAAACTCGAAAAAAGGGGGAACCCTAGTCGAACCTCAAAATAAAATCAAAGGGGAGCCCTAGTCGAAACTCAAATTAAGGGGGAGCCCTATAAAACTCCACATACGGCCCTGACCGCACGAATCACAAACTAATAATACAACTCTGACTTACTTTCTGGTATGCAGAATCCGTGTTGAAAGTGTCTTGAATATGGGTCGATATCGAACCCTGTTTACGACCCGCCAACCCGGTTTTTGTTAGCAGAGCTGGTATACGAAGTAGGTCTCCAAGGTAGAGCTAGACTCTGAGACAGAGTTGGAATGCAAAGCAGAGCTATGTCGGTTATTAGTTTTAGCGTATCCATGTGTATTTTGGATTTAGAAAGAGAGTCGGTGAGGCGGGATTATGGTTTTAGTGGCTATGTAAACTAAAAACCTAGGGGATATCGGTATCGAATTCTCACGAATCTCTTGTGGAACTTGTTCACTTATCGTAGTAGAAATCATCGCATCGTTGTCGCCGTGGAGTAGGTCTCTCCAACCGAACCACGTAAATCTCTAGTATTCTGTTTGATTGTTCTTTATTTCCTATTATTTTTCTTGGATTACTTGTTTTCGATCATATTAAACCCCAATTGTCGTAACAAACTCGTATCAGAGCTTTGGTTAAGATGCTAGCAATATTAGTTCAACAAGGTTTGTTGAAAATGTTAAATGGGAAGCTTGCACTCGCTGATTTGCTATCAGAAGCAGAGAAGGAAGATCTCATGGACAGATTCTAATGTGTTTTGAGCAATGAGGTCTTACGGGAAGTAGCGACAGAAACTACAGCATATGGGCTATGGAGTAAGATGGAGGCAAGGTATATGACGAAATCTCTAACTAATCATTTGTATCTAAAGTAGAAATGATTTCGTTTACAGATGTTAGAAGGGAAATCGTTGAAAGACCATATGGATGAAATCAACCGAGTATTCTTGGATTTGGGAAATATCGATGTCAAATTCGAAAATGAAGATAAGGCAGTACTATTGCTTTTGTCCCTGCCACCATCATATGAAAGCTTTGTTGATTATTTTATGTCTGGTAAAACAACTACAACCTCGGAGGATGTTAAAGCAACATTGAACTCTAAGGAGTTGAGATGAAGGTCAGTAAAAGAAAGTAGTTCTAGACATGGTTTGGTTGTAAGGGGAAGGTCGCAGCATCTAGGCGATGGGTAGGGTCGGTCTAGCTTTAAATCGAAACCTAGGAAGTACAAGTGCTTTAATTGTAAGAAGGAGGGACACTTCAAGAAAAATTCTCCTGAGCTTAGAAACAAACCAGGGGAGGCAGTAGTCATCGAAGAAGACAACGACTATGGCACTGTCTTGACAATCAGTGAAGAATGTGATGAAGCTATGATTCTGGCTATCAATGCCTGCTTCGCTGAAGATAGGTGGATTTTGGAAACTGGTTGTACGTACCATGTATGTCCTCAAAGGGAATGGTTTTTCACTTACACGACCATTAATGGCGGTAAGGTGTTAATGGGAAACGACGCTCTCTATAAGGTGGTTGGAATTAGTACTATTCAGGTTAAGATGAACGATGGTGTTGTGAGGACTATAACAAACATCAGACATGTTCCTGATTTGAGGAGAAATCTAATCTCTTTGGGAACTCTGGATGATAATGGTTGTAAGTGCACTGAAGAAGGTGGTGTTCTTCAGATTTCTAACGGAGTCTTATAGTTATGAAAGGGTTCAAGAAGAATGGTCTATATGTGCTACATGGTAACACGGTTACTGGATCTGTGACGGTATCATCATCAGACAAAGATGTTAAGACTACCAAGCTATGGCATATGCGGTTAGGGCACATGAGCGAAAAGGGGATGGCTATACTGAGCAAGCAAGGTTTACTCTGTGGACAGAAGGTTGGAGAATTAGAATTTTGTGAACATTGCGTCTTCGGGAAGCAATGCCGGGTAAAGTTCAGTACAACAGTTCATAATTCGAAAGGAACTCTAGACTACATCCATTCACATCTTTGGGGTCCGTCCTGGGTTAGTTCACATGGCGAGGGTAGATACATGTTAACCTTGATAGATGATTTTTCCAGGAAAGTATGGGTATACATACTGAAATGCAAAGATGAAGCATTTGTTAAGTTCAAGCAGTGAAAGACCTTGATCGAGAAGTAGACAGGAAAGTCGATCAGACGCTTGAGGACTGACAATGGCACAGAATTTTGCGAAAACACATTTAATAGATTATGTGAAGACCAAGGGATTGTGAGACACCATACAGTCAGAAAGACACCATACAGTCAGAAAGACACCACATCAAATGGTGTGGCTGAACTTATGAACAAAGCTCTATAGGAACGAGCTCGGTTTATGCTTTCTCATGCAGGGATGTCGGAGGTGTTTTGGGCTGAAGTAGTGATAACGACAACATATCTGGTAAATATTTCTCGATGTACATCTATTGAGTGTAAAACTCCTAATAAGGTTTTGTCTGGTTATCCAGCAAAGTATGAGAACTTGAGGATTTTCGGTTGCCTGGCTTATGCACATGTTGAAGAAGGTAAGCTAGATCGAAGGGCTAAGAAATGTGTATTTCTTGGTTATGAGCCCGGGTTGAAAGGTTATCGGTTGTGGAATACAGATGGAAAATCAAAGAACTTTCTCATTAGTAGATATGTTACTTTTGATGAGTTAGCCATGGTAACTCAGAAGGTAACCCCGGTAGATACTCGAGTTAGTGTTGGTAAATAGGTGGAGGAAGAAGATCATAGGGAACATGTGGAGTTTGAGATAGGCACTCGGGAAGAGGTCAGACCTCAGATAGATGAGCAAGCTGAGGAAGATGAACAAGAAGAAGTTCATTACAGCGTTGCGAGGAACAGGGGAAGGAGAGACATTCTGGCACCGGAAAGGTATGGAATGGCAAATATGGTTGCATTTGCACTTACTGTGGGAGAAAGCATTGATAGAGTGAGTCATGCACCTTCGAAGAAGCTATGAGGAGTGATGAATCGAGGCAATGGTCATTTTCCATGAATGAAGAGATTGAATCCCTTAATAAGAACCGGGCTCGGGAATCAGCCGAGAAGCCTAAGGGTCAGAAGATTGTTGGTTGTAAATGGGTTTTCAAGAAGAATGAAGGAACCCCAGGGGTGGAGGATGCACAGTACAAAGCATGGTAAATAGTCAAGGGGTTTACACAGCGAGAAGGAATTGACTTCAATGAGGTATTTTCTCCTGTTTTAAACATAGGTCTTTTAGAGTATTACTTGTTATGGTTGTTTTGTATGATATGGAATTGGAGCAACCTGATGTTAAGACTGCGTTCTTACATGGGGTGTTGGAGGAAAAACTCTATATGCGTCAATCAGAGGGGTTTGAGATTCTTGGGAAAGAAGACTAGATCCTGTTTGCTGAAGAAATCTATGTATGGATTTAAACAATCTCCAGTGGTCTACACGTTCTGACACCTTTATGGTCAGAAACGGTTATGATAGAAGCAAATATGATAGTTATGTGTATCACAAGAAACTATCACATGGTTCTTCTGTATATCTACTCCTATATGTGGATGACATGCTGATAGCTTGCAAGGATATGTCAGAAATCCACATGTTAAAGGATCAGTTAAAGGGTGAGTTTGAGATGAAAGACTTAGGTGCCTCAAGGATGATATTGGGTATGGAGATGCGGAGATACAGATCTTCTGGGAAAATGTTTTTGTCTTAGAAAATGTGCAACGAGAAGGTGTTGAAACATTTTGGTATGACTGAGGCAAAACCTGTCGGTATGGAAGCACACTTCAAGCTTTTGGTTGAACTGTCACCAACAACTAATGAAGAGACAGAGTATATGTCTCAGGTCCCTTAAGCAAGTGCAGTAGGTAGCATTATGTATGCTATGGTGTGCATAAGGCCTGATATTTCCCATGTTGTTAGTGTAGTAAGCAAATACATGGGCAGACGTGGGAGAGGTCATTGGTAGGCTGTGAAATGGATACTTCGGTATTCGAGAGGAACTACGGACGTTGGTCTGGTTTACGACAAAAGGGCTGACACTTCTGGTTCGTTAGTTGGATATGTGGATTCGGATTTTGCTGGCGATCTTGATAGGAAGAGATCACAGACGGGCTATACGTTCACACTCTACGGAAATGCCATTAGTTGGAGAGCAGTGCTACAGTCGGTAGTAACCTTGTCTATAATGGAAGCTGAGTACATGGCAGCAACAGAGGCGGTGAAGGAGGCAATATGGCTGAGTGGTTTAGTTGGTGATTTGGGCCTGAAGCAGGATGGTTGCAGATTTAAGTTAAGAGGAACATATTCAAGTCAAGGTGGAGATTTGTTGAAAGTGTCTTGAATATGGGTTGATATGAAACCCGTTTTACGACTCGCTAACCCGCTTACAAAGCTCCGAGGCAGAGCTGGACTACGAGATAGCGCTGGAATGCGGAGCAGAGCTATGTCGGTTATTAGTGTATCCATGTGTATTTCGGATTTAGAAAGAGAGTCGGTGAGGCGGTGGGATTATGGTTTAGTGGCTATATAAACTAAAACCCTAGGAGATATTTGTATCGAATTCTCACGAATCTCTTTTAGAACTTGTTTGCTTATCATAGTGGAAATCATCGCGCCGTTGTCACCCTGGAGTAGGTCTCACCAACCGAACCACGTAAATCTGTTGTGTTCTGTGTGATGGTTCTTTATTTCCTATTGCTTTCCTTCGATTACTTGTTTTCGATCATATTAAATCCCAATTGTCATAACAATCGGCAACCAGGCCGGAAGTTAGTATGTTGGGTCATGCATATTAGTCAAAGTAGGATTGATGTGAATTTTATTTCTCAAGGAAGAACGTTCGCGCCAGACATAGTAAGATAGGAAAAAGCATTAGTAAGTCTAAGATTATACTGATGAACTAACAATCTTTCATGTCGATATTTTGGGTATATTAGCAGAAACAAAACAAAACAGGAGTTTAACTAAGAACAAACGACAATCAGGATTGTTCACCGGCTTAACAAAAGATATTCATTATAAAAAGCATCCAACTACAATCGTCCAACATTTACATATTCGAGGTAGAAGATGAAGAAAGAGGAGAGGTAGGAGGAGGAACCGTCGGAGGGTCAACCACATTTACCGAAGCATAAACAAATATGGCAAGAAGGCGACCACCTCTAGGCCGACGGACAAGAAGACCAACCGCTTCAAAAATAACAGGCCGAGAATCGCTTAGGGTCCTCCTTAATGAATGAACCAGCGGATAAAGAGGAATAGCAGAGAAAATGATCAAAAGATTCCTACGATCAGTAGGTCACGGGGGCGAAAAATCTTGATAAGACCTCCGACTTCTGCGGAGAGATGGTGAATGGTGAAATCAGAATTCTTTAGAATCATATAAAAGGCTATTCTAGTATAGCAATCTAGAAGAGTCTCAGAGACCATTAAGCAATCCATAATGGAATATGAAGTTATCCTCTCCATTCATGTTATATTTATAGAGCGGAACAGTTAAGGAATTGGAACGACTAGGTATCGTCGTCGAAGGGCTTTAATGAAGAAATGAAAAAAAAGAATAAAAAAATGAGCCGCCGCGTGGGTAAACGAAGAGACGTCGATAGACAAAGCAATTAAAACTGTAATTAATGAGTAATTACTACAACTTTTATTCATTATTAAGAAAATCTATTACAGAAGAAATTACAGTCAAGGACACCGAGACGATTGTGAGCGTTCTGGTCTATTACAGAAGAAATTGCAGAAGTGAAGAGAATAGACCAGCAATCACTAACAAAAGAAAAGGAAGAACGGAACAAAAAGGGAAAAATGAAGGAACCTAAACTACAAGGAAATGACTCAAAAACTTTGTCTTGCCCTGAGAAGACAATCCGTCATAAAACTCCGTGAAGAGATCAATCTAAGGAAATAATTCTCTACCACTCGCGTCACCTTCCTTCCGGAAACTAAGCCCCCAGCGGCATCAAGAGCCATCTCCCCCCAGTGAAACGACCTAAAATGGCACCTGGGCTTACCGTCACCATTATAATAAATTCCACCTTTTATTGTCACCATTATAAGAAAAATCCAGTCGAGGAAGTTTCAAGCCTGAACTCGAACAACGGTCTTATCTCGAAGCAGTTGAAGATCGGGAGCTAATAAAGAAAACAATAAAAGAACCACTAAAAAAGTTGTTCTTGAGGAAAACTTAAAGCCAAAGGAGGCTATTTATAGTGGAACAAGAAGATCAAAGGATCTTCTCAACAAAAGGAAGGCATTAAAGAAAAAGAATAAAGTACCTCGGTAACACACCAAGTCATTATGAACGATTGGGGCTCAGTTGCCGAAAGGCAGAAGGAAATTAATGAGACTCGACAAAACTCATTCGACCCTTCAAACCAGGGAGCGCCACGTACCCCACGCCTGGCAGTAGTGGTACCGTGGGCAGTTACCTTAAAGATCAATGCAGAAAACACATGATCAGAAGATTAAATTTGTGACAACCCTGGCAAGTGAAGACTCAAGAGTTCAACCACAAGGAGATCAACTCCCTCGTTGGCAAAACAACCCCGGAACACGGAGCTTAGGAAATTAAATACCCAAAGAACGACCGAGTTTCACGAAACAACTCTGGTCCAGGTATATCTATTACCCTAAGGATTTATTTAAGTTATTTGATGGTTAAAACTTTAGAGTACTTCTACTCCTTAGTTTCTCTACTTTCGACTAAGAAGTGGCGAGACTCATGATGATGCACAAAATGTTCAACCGTTGACTAACGTTAATGAGTCAAGAATAGACCAGAAGCCCAAGGGGTCAACCAAGCTTAAGTCAACAGCATCGCTGGACCCGCAAAGATCTGCCACCTAAGCGCAGAACTGGGAGGTCGGCAAAGATGAGCGAAGGAGCTCCAACCCTGTTTTGCGTAAAACACAACAGGTCTGCCTTGGGATTTTCAAGAAGAGTAAGGGCGTCCACGAAAGCAAGGTCGATCCCTTACGCCCTAAATTGGGAAGGCAGAAGCATGCCACAAGCTTGCCGACGACTTAATTTTGAATCTTCCTGAAAGATCTCAGTCGGCTAGAGATCCTAAGTGTTTAAGCAACTTAAGCTTCAAGAGTCTCAAAGGAGGAAACATCTCCTAGAATATCAACTCGTCGGGATATCTAGGAAGTATCGTTGAACATGGGAAATTCTAATTATCCTAGATGCGAGATAAACCAAAATGGAAACCCTAACTAGGAACAACAGTCTAATTTATAAACGGTGGGTCACAATCACCTCATCTACATTGTTTATCACAGCCGGTCTAAATCAACCTCTAAAATGGCTTCACATCACCTTCTTCAAGGTAAGGTGAGTAAGTCACAAAAACTCAATCGTTCGCCATGGATCACTTAATACTCAATCTTTTAACTGCAAAAAGCAATCTGACTGTCTTGAGCGTTGGAGCGGTTTCCGAACCCTTTGTAGGTTTTCTCCCAAGTTTCTAAGGAGGAAGGAGCAAGGAGCAGGAGCCGGAGGAAGGAATATCAATTATCCAGACGTTTACCGACTTCATCCCAAATCTTCCTAAAAGATCTCAGTCGGCTAAAGATCCTAACTATAAAAGCAACTTGGGCTTCAGGAGTCTCAATGGAGGAAACATCTCTTAGAATATCTATCAACTCGGCAAGATATTTACGTACTATCCTTAAACATAGGAACTTTTGATTATCCTAGATAACAGATGAACCACAAGGGAACCCTAACTACGAAGAATAGTCTAATTCCTAAACAGTGGAACACAACCACCTCATCTACACCATCTATCATAGTCGGTCCAAATCGGCCTATAAAAAGGCATCACATCACCTTCTTTAAGGTAAGTTGAGTAAGTCATAAAACTCAATCGTTCCCTAGGGATCACTCAATACTCAGTCTTTCAACTACAAAGAGCATATGACTGTCTTGAGCGTCGGACTGGTATCCAAACCCTTTGCAGGTTTTCCACCTAGGTGTCTAAGGAGTAAAGAGCAAGGAGCAAGATCCGGAAGGAGTATCAATCACCTAGATGGAATATCCATTCATAATAGACGCTGTCATGTATCAACTCTCGATTCTTTATCTGATAGACGAAAGATCATTTTTCGACATCGGCAAACCCCTCACTTCTAGGATTTGGTGGGTAAACTCTTTTCGATTCACCACCCCGGAGACAATGGTTGACTTGTCGATTTTTGGTCTTTGTTTGATTTATTGACTCGGTCAACTGATGACCAATATTTTGATCATCACGAGTTCAACCACTCCTTAATCGAAAAGAGCAAGACTGTGGAGTATAAAAAATTATTGTGTCTTTATTTATTTAGATGAACATTTATTTTAAATGAATTCCTAGTCTCAAAGACATAACTAAGCTAGGGTTGTAAGCCTAACCCTATTAGATCGTCTTTGTGGAAAGAACGATTTTTCAAAAGCTGCATCAAAATGTACTTTAAAGGTATAAATGTTCGAGTGTTTCAACCTTTATTTTTGGAAATTAATTCTCTTTTTGATTCCATGATCTGTTGATTATCTAACCGTCCGCTTATTGATCAAGCGTTTTGATACGCACTTCATCTTTATTTGTCAAAAGTACTAATCCTTCCTTTTAGATCCCTACTGTCAACATCAAATTAGAGACACTCTTCAATTTACGGGGTGGCATGCATATTTCACCTGTTTTTGAAACGTTAAAAATTTATTTTAAAGTCAGTTTTGAACTCTTTCTCTTGCATTTATGGTATAAGTAAGTTTCTAGATCTCACAATATTTTCATGAGAAACCTTCTTCCGTTCTGAGTTATTTGCTTTTAATTACTCTGGAAGGTTTTTCCCAATGAAGGTCCACTCAAGGAAACCGTGCTAACCTCTGTGTTTGTCCAACTTGTTTCGACGATATTGGTGGTGGAGATGTTAGGATATGTGGCCTCCTAATGATCTAATCAGAATCTCAGACGTCTAGTAAGTCTAACTTTAGATTTCCAGGATCTCATGCATGAACTAATAAAGAACTAGAAAGTTCTAGATATACCTTATATCGCTTCCCTCAGACTAAACTAATCGCCTTTTCCCAAAGATCTCCAATTCACAACTCCTCCACCTGAGACACCTAATCGATCGACTTAATCTCCCACTCCTTGAGTTAGTTAAAACTCCAATAAGTAGTTAACTGAAAAACTAATTCTACTTTCAAACTAGATAGATAACTTGGGATCTTTTTTCTCCCCCTCTCTCTGCTTGATGTGGCAGAGATAGAAATCCTTTTGAGAAGCATCCACACCTGTTTATGTTCTATTAAGGTTCTTATATAGAACTCTTGAAGTCTGAATCCTATTCGGATCATTATTCAATATTGACCACAAACAGGTTTCTAAGTCCAACTTAGATTAGGAATCCCAAATAGAATGTTTGCCCCATCTAGAATGTTATGCCAATTGGGGTTTAATGTGAACAATACAAGCAATCCAAGCAGAAGCAATGGGAAATAAAAAACAATCAAGAACAGAACACCGAGATTTACGTGGTTCGGTTGGTGAGACCTACTTCACGGCGCCAACGGCGCAATGATTTCCACTATGATAAGCCAACAAGTTACACAAGAGATTTCGTGAGATTGTGCTACTGCTATCTCCTTAGGGTTTAGTTTATAGCCACAAAACCCTAATCCAACCGCCTCACCAACTGTCTCTCTACAACCGACATTATACATGGATACGCTAACACTAATAACCGCCACAAGCGCTGCTCCACATTCCAGCTCTATCTTGGATTCCAGCTCTGGCTCACAGCCGTGCTTCTCATACCAGCATGTCTCGGTAATTAGCTCCAATAACGTGTTCAAAATTCGGCGCCGAAACCTAAGCGGGTTGACGGGTCGTAAACCGGGTTCGATATTAACCCACATTCGAGTCACTTCCAACATAGGACAACAATAATTGTGGCATCCAAGTACGTCTTAATGGGATGGGACGGGTCAGGTCGCCCCATTAATATGGTCGGCCCTCCAATAGGCTTGGCCTTATGTCCGACCATTCCTTTTGGTCTGGGCACTTGGCCTGACCTTTGTTATCTTTGTCTTGCATTTAGCCAGATCTCTTTGGTTGTGTTTATGGATCTAATCCATACTTCATAAGCCTTATCCCTCTAGTCTTATTTTCAGATCGAATCGACACTCTTTGGTGTAACCCATTGTAGGATCCGGTCGTAATTAGTTGCGAATCGCTTAAGTAGTCCGCCGATCGTAGTTGGTTTCCAGCTAAACGTTACAATCCCTAAACGACCATACTTGATGTTCTTCATCACCATTTGTCCTATCCGACAACTTACACGCATTGTCATCTTGATCGGAGGACATCTCCTTCAATCTCCCACTTGTCCTAGAACAAGTGCAATGCTCGATTCTCATGTCACTTCGCATCACATTTGATACATCATCGCTTTCGGACTATCAAGATCTCGAGTTAAACTAATATCCAAATGATTAATTCAATTGAGCGTGGCCATCCATTTTCAGCTGATACTCTTCAAGTGTCCCGGGGATACTAATCCTAACTAAATTAGGACGACATAATACATTTTTGTACTACCATCGTAGTTGACTTGAAAACTCTTATTTCTATAACCCCATGAAACAACGCTATGAGTCAAATGAATTAATCATAAGTCATCATTGTTCATTTTGATGACATGGATAAGAGACTGGATAACGAAGTGGTTCCAAGTTCATTCAATAGGGTTTCATCCACCAGATACTTATCTAACAAGCCTATTTGGAATCTCCTGATATCTTGGATTGTCGTTTAAATACTAAGCCAAAATTTTAACAATGAACTAACAATTTTATTTCACATACCAAAATGTAGGTAATCAAGTACATAAACTCTTTTACGTATTTAAAATACATTTTAAAGTCATTCCCTGATGTGCTTTATACTGATGCCCTTGGTATGAGTCTCATGTTTGGGCTGAAGTAGTGGTCAAAATAACAGGTCTGTCAAGTTGTCGTTCTTGTGTACTTTGCAAATAACCACATCATTTCTTTCTATGATTTCCCTAATCACTTGGTATTTCATTTGGATGTTCTTGGATTTCAGATGTGCTCTTGGTTCCTTGACTTGGAGAATCGCTCTATTGTTGTTACAATAAAGGGCTATTCCTTCATCTATGCCAAGCACAACACCAAGATCTTTGATGAACTTCTTGATCCAAACTCCCTCTTTTGCTGCTTCTGAAGCGGCTAAGTATTTTGCTTCTATTGTAAAGTTTGCTATGGTGCTCTATTTAGTCTTTTCCAGCTCACTGCTCCTCTGGTCGGACAAAATAAGTAACCCGTTTGAGATCGAAAATCGTCTCTGTATGTCTAGAAGCTTTCATCCACATGAATCTAATTTTAGTCCTTCTCAGGTACTTCAGGATATTCTTGGTTCCGGTCTAGTGTGTTTCTCCATGCGTGTTTGCTCATCTGTGTCCTTAGGACATTGATTCTTTCTTGCAGCTTCGGATCGAGATTAAGTACTACTCCCGGGCTATCTCCTGGTTTCCCCGAACTGTCCCCACTAGGTTCATTTCCAGTATCGGGAATTTCATCATAGGTGGTTTATGAAGACAATAGCCCCGGATTCTCTTAGGAGGTTTCTTCCCAGGATGACGTTGCAAGCGTGCAATTTTTCAATTATAGTGAAGTTTAGCATCATGACCTTGTTCGCTTCTCTGTATCCGATTGACATGGGCATATGATTCCATCGGTTTTGACTTGGTTGTTGCCGAATCCTGTCAGGGAAGATTTATAAGGATTAAGGTATTGACAACTTACCCCGAGTTTCTAGGAGCATGTTCTGCTCATGACTTCGGCTGAGCTGCCTGTATCGACCAAGATTCGTCCGACATTCTAGTTGGATATGACGGTCGTTATCACCAGTGGGTCTGTATGTGGGGTGATTACCCCTATCAGGTCGTCATCTGTGAATATTATGGGTGGCGCCTCCACAACGGGCTTCCCAAACGGGACTGGCGACACTTTTGCTTCGTTAGCGTATATCCGCTGCTCGCGTTTAGTGTTCCCTGTAAGGGTAGGACCTCCACCTATGGTGATGATATTGCCTATTACCCTCGTGCTTTCCTCGGGTCATTTGTTGATTTTCCTGGCAAAGGTAGAATTGGTGTTTGTATCGAGCCCTGACCCGACTCCCCCTTCGCCGAAGGGTCTCTTGTTTTTGTAATCGTAAAGCTGTTGCTCCCGTTTGATGTATTAATCGAGTTCCCCCTTCCTTACAAGTTCTTCTATTAGATTTTTGATATGTTGACAGTCGTAGACGTGTGGCCATACCCTTGATCAAAGTCGCACCAAGATGTCGTGTCTCTGGGACCGAACTCCTCCCTATGGTCGTTGAGTTTAGGTAACTATACTTTATCCTTCTTGACAAGGATTTGTAAGATCTCTTCCCTTCCCCTTCTTAGAGGGGTGAAAGTATTAAAATCAGGCCTTCCACGCCTGCTCCGATCTCGTTCCCTGGCGTGGCTGACCTCTTCCCATTCTTTCCTCGTGGGAGGCTCGACTTCGTATGGGATGTTAGCCACTTCTTTCATTCTCCGATAGTTTTCTTCTTTCCATATGAATTTTTGGACCTTCGCCACGAATTCTCTGAGGGTATTAGGTTCATTGCTTGAGATTTCTCGCACGAAATCGTCCTGCCTGAGGCATCTTTTCAAGGCGACGAGAGCGATCACTTGCTCGAGGTCAGGAACTTAGACCATAAGGTTCCGGAACCTTTGCCAATAATTTGCTAGGGACTCGTTCTTCCCCAGAACGATGTTGAACAAGTCTTCATTTTTCTTCTGATGGAGTTGTTGCCCTGGAAAGCGTTGCAGAATGCCTGCGGTAATTCATCAAAAGATTTTATCGAGCCAGCCTCCAAGGACTGGTACCATGCCTGAGCTGGTCCTTTAAGTACTGTAGCAAAGACTACAGACCGCACGTTCCGGCCAAGCGTGCAGAGGCTCATTATCGAGACGTAGTTTTTGATAAATACTATTGGATCCTCCACGCCATGGTAGTGCTCGAGATTGGGGCACTTGAATTTTTTGGGTTTCTCAGCTTCCAATATCTCCTTGCTAAGAGGTGGGAGGTTTATTACTGCTTTCGCTAAAGCCCCTCTTTTCTCGCATATCTTGGTTAGTTCCGCTACCTGATGTACGAGTATATCGTTAATGGCGGGTCATTCATGTCTCCTGGGCCAATGTGTGGAGGCGTAGGGACATATGGCCGTTTTGGGTTCAGTACTCCGGCTTCATCCAACTCTTTTTCCAAGAATAATAGGTCAAGAGCGCTTGGGCGACCAACATCCCGCCTTGATGAAAGAGCGCCGACTGGAGTGGAAAAAGGCTTGCGTGCCCGACTTCTTATTTCTTCCACCATTGACTCTTCAGCTTTACGGAGGATTTGTCAGAGCTGCCGCATCTCTTACTCTCTCCGTAATTGATCAGCCTTGAGTTGCTCAATTTCAGCCATGAGTTCTTCCGAAGAAGGATATCTGTCCTGAGATCCTTCGAGAGTTGGTCCTCCGAAGACATGGTTGCAAGAAGGGATGAAAGTGGTTAGTTTTAGATTAAATTAAATATTCGAGTTACCGAATTGATGATATTGCTGGAGTTTTTTCCTCCATTTAGTGCCGATTGCTGACGTCGAAAAATGGATTTCCGTTAATCAGTCAAGAAATATTTGATGCATGACAGCGTCCGTTATGAAAAAATATTCCGTCAGGTTGATTATGATTCCTGGTCCTTGCTTCGGGCTCCTTGCTCCTTAGAAACCTGCGGGGAAACTGCTCCATCGCTCAAGACAGTCAGATTCCTTTTTGCAATAAAAGATTGAATATTGATTGAACCTTTTGGGGGCGAGTTGTGATTACTCAGGGGCAGTGATCATGTCTTGTGGAAGACGATGGGGGGCCCTTTTATAGGCTGAATTAGACGACCATTGTAGACGGTGTAGAGGAGACGGTTATGATCCACCGTTTGGGAAGTTTCCTATTGTTCTTAGTTAGGGTTTCTCTTTTGGTTTATCTCGTATCTAGGATTAATAGAAGTTCCTTTGTTGCATGATATTTCGTAGATATCCTGCTGAGGTGATAAGTCTTCTAGGAGATATTTCCTCTTTTGAGACTCTTGAAGCCCTAACTTACTTAAACACTTAAGATCTCTAACCGTTTGAGATCTTTAAGAAGATCATCAATCGCTTTGTGTGTTGATTCTTGATCGTCAGAGTGATTACCTAAAAACCACTTTTAGACATCATCAATCGCTTACTGTCCAGGTGTTGAGTCAAATTTCTTCCCCTCCTTCTAGTTGTGAGGGCATATTGGTGTACCAATGACGGTGCCCAAATTATTGGGGCACTCTCCCCACCGGCTTACACAAAGGGAAAGGAGAGTTTAGAAGTTTCTAAACTCATTTAATCATATACTCATAGCCTATAAAGCTACCTTTTTTTATCCCAATTGTTCTTGGCTATTTCAATTTTTCTCTTGCAAGACTGATAGTTTCACTTGTACCACGGATTATAACAAAAAATAAATGTTATTTAGTATTTGCTATGGTAATTAAGGATTATTTTAAAATTTGATAAACATTGTGGTCTATATATTCAGTTTATCTTCCTCAAATGAGCACCAAGTCCAAGGACAAATGGACAAATTTTCAATTGGCTAGTGACTTAGTGGGAGTAATAATGTTGTGGTCAGGGGCCTACATGCAAGAGTACTACCAGATTACATGTTTAAATCAAGTGCTATTTTACAAGTATAAATTGAAGGGAGACTACCTTAAGTAAAGCATACAATCTCTAATCACTTGCTCATATAAAGAGAAACAGAAATGGAGGAGATGAAGTTCTTGATGATGAATAACCCATGGGTTCTCATTGCTACGTTTGCAACTCTACTCATTTCCATTTTCTTGTTCGTTACAAGAAAAACGTCGAACACGGAGTGGCCTCATGGCCCGAAAACCTTACCTATCATTGGAAATATGCATCTTCTAGGTGGAACTAAGGCACTTCAAGTTATCTTACATAACCTTGCCAAAGTTTATGGTGGTGTTATGACAATTTGGATTGGGAGTTGGAGACCAGTTATCATTGTTTCCGATATTGAACGAGCTTGGGAAGTTCTTGTTAACAAATCGTCAGACTACTCAGCTCGAGAACTACCAGAAATTATAAAGTATAATGCTGCAAATTTTAGAACAATTGCAACTTGTGATTCTGGTCCTCATTGGAGTAATCTTAGAAAAGGTCTTCAAAATGTAGCTTTATCACCTCACAATCTTGCAGCTCAATTTCAATTCCAAGAAAAAGATATAACGAAAATGATTCAGAATCTTGAAAACGAAGCAAAAAACAACAATGGAATTGTTCAACCACTTGATCATTTGAAGAAAGCTACCATTAGATTAATAAGTCGATTAATTTTTGGTCAAGATTTCGATGAAGATACATACGTAGAAAAACTACATCATACTATTGACGAGTTGATACGAATGAGTGGTTATGCCCAACTCGCAGAAGCTTTCTACTATGCTAGGTATTTACCAAACCATAAAAAAGCTGTTAATCATGCTGCAAAAACAAAACAAATAGTTACACACCTCATGCGTCCATTTCTTTCACTAAATCCTCCTACTAATAGCTACTTACATTTTCTTCAATCGCAAAACTATGACGAAGAACTCATTATTTTTTCAATATTCGAAGTTTATCTTTTGGGTGTGGATAGTACTTCTTCAACTACAGCATGGGCACTTGCATATTTAGTTAGAGAACCCAATGTTCAAGAGACACTTTATCAAGAACTCGATAATTTCGCAAAACAGAACGACCGAAAGATCTTGAAAGTTGAAGATATTAACAAGTTGCAGTACTTACAAGCTGTGACTAAAGAGACAATGAGGATGAAACCAATTGCACCATTAGCAATTCCTCATAAAGCTAGTAGGGACACTACATTGATGGGTAAGAAAGTTGAGAAGGGTACTAAGGTCATGGTTAATCTTCATGCTTTACACCATAACGAGAATGTATTTAATGATCCATACAAATTTATGCCTGAGAGATTCTTGAAAAGTTATCAAGGTGCTAAAGCAAAAGCCATGGAGCAATCATATTTGCCATTCAGTGCAGGTATGAGAATTTGTGGAGGAATGGAGGTGGGAAAACTCCAGTTTGGTTTTGCACTTGCTAATCTTGCCTATGCATTTAAATGGTCTTGTGCTGTTAATGGTGTTCTTCCTGATATGAGTGATGAATTAGGGTTTGTTCTTTTCATGAAGACCCCACTCGAAGCTCGAATTGTTCGCCGTAACTAATTAACTATTAACCCTTCATCCAACCTACTGATGGATAGGTTAATGGTTCTATCGAGTTCGTATTAATAAACTTTGTGTCCACTTTAGTAATGTTGTTGTTGTTAATTGTGTTCCTCGTGTTTTTAAGTTATAAACCTGTCAGTTTGGGTTGGTTATGTTAGTTTGGTAAAAATAAGAGATTTCTCGTTTTCTTTCTCTTAATTACTTCTCCATGCAAATTGTTGTTTTTAAGAGGATTTGAACGTGTTTGTGTTGTATCATTTTCTTTTGGAGATCAACTAAGTTAGATTTTGGGGTGTAATTAGTCATATATCAGTTAAAGGAGGGTATCTTTTTAAGAATATACTCTCTTCTTCGATGGTTAATATTATACCACCCAAAAACCTATCTCCAATAACTGAGATTACATCTTTTCAAACTTAACTTCAACGACTAAGATTATATCTTCTACATTATCTTCAGTGGTTAAGATTACACCTCCCAAAATTGTCCGTTAAAGTTGAGATTAGAATTTTCTGTACACCGAGCACAGGTTATGTCCTTATATACCTATACACCAATATGGTAAACCAAAATAAAAGGAGAAATGTAAATTAGGACCACAAGTACTGTTTTCTTTTGCGGCCTCATGTCTGAAATCATTCTCCTCCTCACAAGTTGCCTTTTTATCAATACATCCTAACCTCTTAGAAACCCCAAGAGTTGGGTTTAGAAAACTGAAACTGTTTGGTTCCGCCCACACCCCTTTATTTCTCTCTCTATTTTGATACTAAAACCATTATTGATTCAAGCTCCACCCAAAGGAAAACCACTCAAAACCAAGATCAAAAAGAAGTTTTTTGTATTAAGCTTTGGTTCTTTGTTTGGCCAACAATCCTTGGTTGGAGTGGTAAGAGGTATAATCTTCTACCTTAGAAGTCAAGAGTTCGAGGCACACGCTAAATAATTCAAAAAAAAAAAAAGTTTTTTTGTTCATTTTGGTTCGCACATATCTTCTTTTTTAGTTTAGTTTTTGGCACCTTGTTTTTGAATCGAGCTTTGGTTCTTTGTCTTTACGTATATGTATGATTTCTTTCAAAAATGGGTTTTGTTCTTCTTCGGTCTTTTTGGGTTTTCTAATCATCTCCAACAATGACTTCGATTCCTGTTTAACTTGTTCTAGATTAGGTTCATTTTTTTATTTTCTACATTTTGATTCAACTAAACCAAATTATTAAAGGTTCAATATCAATATTTTTGTAAAATTAAACCAGATTATCATTTACAAATCTTCTTCTTCAAAGCTCGATAATATCGATTCTTTTAGACAGTAACTCGCCCCCTTCTGATAAACCCACAAGTACACAACGGGTATGAAATTATACCTTCCGCATACGTTGAAGTCTTTAACAACTAGGTTCAAAGTATGCACGCTTAGACCAAGATCAAGAACACTCCGAGAATTAACTAACTGATAATGCCAAAAAATTACCGACTTCGAATTCATCAAAAAATTTGCGTAATGAAATACTCAAGAATACACCTCCACCGTCGCTTATGAAAGTGGAAAATGCAAAAGAGAGATTTAGAGAGAGAATTTATTTGGTGCCTTTTCTGTTGTTTTCATGTGTGGAGGATCAGTGGCGAAGCCAGGATTTTTTCGATGTGGGGGCGCATTTAAGTTAAAAAAAAATAACAATTTCATATGCTATAAGAAAATGACTTTTATTTATTCATAATATTTTACCTATTTACATATTTATAGTTGTCCTCGACGAGTTTTCATCTTCTGAAATCGTTGCATAATAACTTCATTATCAATAGTATCAAATACATCCTTTTCAATGTACGCAAGTAAATTATCATTCATCCATTCGTCTCCCATTCGATTTCGTAATCTGTTTTTCACAATACTCATACCAGAGAACACTCTTTCTACTGTAGCAGTTGCAACTGGAAGTGTTAATGACAATGTCAATAGTAAGTAAACAAGCGGGTACACCTTATCTTTTCTTTTCTCTACCATTTGTTTTGCAAGATCAGCGATCCCTTTCAATTCTATGAACTCATCACTAGACTTCATATCAATTATATAATTCTCAAGTTGGTCTTCAAGCACCATTAAATCTGTATTAGAGAAATCTTGTGGGTAAAATTCAGCAAGGCGGGTCAAATTTTTCTTATCAAATGCTGCAAATGAGTCGACTGGATTCATACTAGCTAGACAAATAAGCAACTCAGTGTTCACCTCATTGAATCGATTATTTAACTCCTGAAGTTGCATATCAACGACTGCATAAAAAAGCTCAACACGGTAATGATGCATATTTGTGGTTTCTTGAGTATTACGTCTCGGACGACCTTCACGTCTGAACACATTATCCATATTAGGAACTTCAATGTTGTGTTTTTCAAAAAAAGAAGTCACGTGAATAAGCAAAGAATCCCAACCACTATCTCGCATCTCTTGTAGTCGTAACTTGCATATTTTTACTAACTTCATAGCATTCACAATCTCCTGATCTTTTCTTTGTAATGCTTGTGACAAATCATTTGTGATTCCCAATATATTTTTTGCTAGATGGAGAGATAAAGCAAAACTGAATGTCTGAGTAGAACTTAATAAAACTTTTGCTGTAAATTTGTGGTCAGATTTGTTGTCAACGGCCACAACCTCAAGTACATCAATTATAGATGAAAACATATTAATCATTCCTGATAAAGTCTTATGATGTGATCCCCAACGTGTATCACCAGCTCGTGTAAGAGTTGTTTCTTGATTCAACCCTTGTCCACTAGAAAGTTCATTGTTACCTAGGGCCTCTAAAATAACATCAGCATGTTTCTCGCGAAGAATATCACGACGTTTTGGTGATCCTCCAACAATATTAACAACATTAGCAACCAAAGTAAATAAATCGTTTGTTTCTGTATGATTCTTCGCCACAGCAACAATAGCTAATTGAAGTTGATGAGCAAAGCAGTGAACGAAATATGCACAGCTATTTTCTTTTAAAATAAGTGCTTTAAGACCATTAAACTCACCTTGCATATTGCTTGCCCCGTCGTATCCTTGTCCTCTCAATCTTGAAATACTTAATCCGTGCTTGGAAAAGAAACTGTCAATAGCTTCCTTAAGCGAGGCAGACGTTGTACTGCTAACATGCTCAATACCAACAAAACGTTCAATTACTTGACCCTTATTCACATAACGCAATACAATAGCCATTTGCTCTTTTGTTGATATATCACGAGATTCATCAACAAGAATGGAAAATCTAGACTCACCAATTTCTCTAACAATTGCATTGATGATTTCAAATGAAATTGCATTCGCAATGTCCTTTTGAATATCAGGTGTCACCAATTTTAGATTTTCTGGAGCATTTTCCATGGTGACAGCTTTTATATCCTCATTTTTATCCCTATACCACTTTAACAATTCGACAAAATTTTCTCGGTTGCTTGAGTGTTCGGACTCATCATGTCCACGAAATGGAAGACCTTGTCTTAAAAGAAAACGAACACAATCAACTGATGCATTCAATCGAACTCTATAATTCTTCCGAACTTCATCCGACTGTTTGTGCAATGATATACCTATGTGTTGTTTCTCTCGTAATAAATCTTCACCACTTCTTACTGCATTATTATGAGCACTATTGGGACCTCCTACATGCACTTTCAATCTTTCTTTTTTCTTCCAATTTGAAAATCCCTCCACGGTAAACAAATCACCACCATCAACAAATAGATAACAATACAAGCAGAATACAGCATCTTTAGATATACTATATTCTAACCAATTAGAATAATCATTAAACCAAGTTGGACTAAACTTTCGCTCCCTTTTTCCAATTTTGTCATAGGAAAATTATGATTTCGAGGTTGACAAGGTCCTTTTAGTAGATATGCTCTTCGAACTTGGTCTCGAACATTAGGATGATAATCTAAAATACGTGTTCGACATCCAGGATCTGCAGGAAGAGTAGTAAGGTCAATTTCTTTATTTGCATCTTTTGAATTATTTTCTTGTTCTATTGGTGGTGATGGCAACAAGATATCATCATGATTTTCTTCAACGTTCTTGTCTTTGTTATTTTCTTGTGAACTATTGCGAGACTTCTTGAATTGTGATGAAGATTCATCCATACCTTTTCGTTTAAAGTATCTCTCCATGACTTATTTTGATGTCACGACAAAGAAAAGATGAGATTGTGATTTTGTAAGGGAACACGACTACTAAAATTTATAACTTCTGTATCTTTGATTCTTATTTAGATTAAAATTAGGATTTTAGTATATAATGGTAGATTGGAAGGTAAAATAGAAATAACAACTATAAAAAGTTTAAGAATATAGGACTTTTCTAAAAAAAATAACTTAGGTATTAAAGAAATATTCTATTTAATGGTTCCCTTGGCAAGTAAACTAAGTGGGTTTCATCGAATAAAAGTGGGAATCCGTCCAACAAACTCACCTATTTATTTGGAGAAATAAGAGGTGAACAGTTGGCTATTTAATAGCTCCATTGATTTAGTCAAAGGAAACTAAATCTTTTTAAATATGTGGTGGGCCATGGAAAACCTTTTAATTAAAGTAAGATAGTTATTTAGTTTTGGGCTGGTCTTTTCATAACAGGTTGGCTGACTAAAAATACCTCTAAAAGCACCTCATTTTTTCTATAAACTAAAGGATCCCACATTTGGGTCCGTGGGGGTCTGCGCACCCACGGGCCCCTATGTGGGCCCGCCCCTGCGGAGGATGATAATCGTTTATAAGAATATAGGAGATGCCATGTGGATGGATAAATCCTATTTGATTGGGATGTGCCCGTTCAATTATGTGGCTACGGCGCTACGACATGTGCATCGCTTGGTCAAAGGGTCATGTCCGTTAACTTATGAAAATCTCCAACATCATCAGGGTTCAATTTGGTATGAAGCACCAACTTAGAACCACATTCACATAGGCAAAACGAAGAACCAAAGTCATGCTACGGTAGAAAGCATAACCAGAAGCGTATATATATTTACATCACGTATAGGAATAACGAGACGGAGCTTGTTTTCAACAAAAAAAAAGACGGAGCTTGTTTAAGTTGAGAGGACTGCTAAGACGGAGCAGTCTCATTATAGAGATTCCCAAGATCTCGAAAGCCTCAAGGGATACACTGTAGATAACCACTTATGGAACGTGAGGACACCGAGCTAGTTGGCAATGAACCGGTATCTGAACCTTACAGAACCATACGAAGAGAACCTGCATGGAAAGGTAAGATAGGAGTGATGAGTCGTTGGACTCGGTGGGGTAGCCATGGGAGTAGCAGGTCCCTCCTTAACGGGAGACAGTGAAGTCCACCACCCTTTGGTGTAACGGATGGACACCCCTCTTAAGACCATTAGGTCGTGGGATCGAGTCTCGGTGGAAGCAGTTGCCATCAAGATTTATCTTATGTAATTTAGGCTATGAATAATGTAATAATTTGTCGGGCTTTAGGCCTCTTCGTTGTCGGGCTTTAGGCCTATTTCATTCTCAGTTTAAAGTAGGCGGTTATCGTGCTCAATACATCTCCATTATGCATCAATGCCTTGTAACGACTAACGTAGACCGTAGTCGAATTCTCAAAAAAAAAAAAAAAAAAAAAAAAAAAAAACGTGAGACAGTGAAGTAGAGGAATCTATGATGGAGGTGATGGTTAAACCAAGAAGGCGGCTACAAAAGACATACGTGGCAGAATAGAAGCCACCGAATGAGAAGAACTCAATTAAGGTATGATTCCACCACGGTTAGAGGAAAATAAGTGTTGGGTGGTCTTGGGCCTCTCTCACCCCAAAAGCTAGCTCAACAGGTAAGGCTTCTCGTACACTTATTAACACACCCCCTGCCCCTTCCACAACCAATGTGGGATTAACCTAACAATAAGAAGTCGATATGGGTTGAGTATGAGGCGAAAACAAGTCAACAAAACCAATGCAATTGAGTCGCTTATCATAAGGATTATAACCTAAAAGCACACATGACAAACTATATTAAGGAGAGATTTATTAGGAACCTAAGGACACTAATAATGATAACATAAATAAATTAAAAAAAGGTTGTAAGATAAAATAAGAAGGATACTTACCAGATAGACAAGAGAACGAGGAGGAATCCTAAATATTTAGAGATAAAAATAACCTTATAAAAACATATCTTAGGTTTTATCGGAGTTTAGAAAATGTTGGAAGAGCTATCAAACTGTATACAAAATCGAAGAAATGCTACAAGAAACTCGAGGATCGTACATTTATTGCTGACTACTAAACAAATTAACTTGCTGACTGAATTTTGTATAACAGCAAATTATTCCCTACAGTGACTTTCCAAATGTTGTTGGATCTTCAAAAAGCTCTAGGAAAGCGAAGTCAATTTACACCAAAACAGTAATTTTGAGAAAAGAGATTCCTTTTTCTATGAAACCTAATCTGGGTAAATCAGAAAATTACAAAACGTAAATATGTTGTTATACATGAAAATGCTAGGAGAACATACAAAATTTTTACATAAATATATTACCTTTCTCGGAGAAAACCAAATTCTTGAGAGAAAAACGGTTGAATAAGATCTGCAAATGATTTTATTTTATTTTTCAAAGAATAAGGTTTGGGTGAATCAAAGATAAACCTTACTCAGAATAAGTAAACATGATTCAAAGCCATTTTTTATATCATAACAAAACCCCAAAGAAGAAGATGAAGCACATAAAAGGTTGGGTTAGGTTACCTTATGGGAAACGGAAAGAGGGGAATCAATATCTATTTTAACATTAATAGACGCATGATATAGGAGTAAGGAAAACATACAAAAAGAGGACGCTATATGATTAGAGGCACCACCTTAATCGTACCAAAAAAGATATCTAAAGACATATACATTCAAAAGAGTCAGTCGGACGGCTAGAGCATCAGTTGATGGTTCAGAGGTAGTGAGAGCATCATGCTTAAAAGACTTTTTTGACAACTTCCTCAAAGATCAAATGGCACCACTTGAAAGCATTGATCGGCAGTATCACCATGGTGACCACATCAATGGCAAACATGTTTAAAATATGTAATTTGTAATTGCTAAGTGTATTAGAAAAATCTAGATGAAAGTTAATTAGTTGTAGTAATCTTCAAGGTAGATAAGTCTAGAGAAGTATGACTAGAGATAAGCTTATACTATGTATTGATTGGCTTGTAAGTTCCAATTTCGAAGTCTCTAGGCTTTGCTAGTTGGGCTAAATCTTCTACTATAAATAGAGGTGTTTTGTAATGTGTTTGAATCAAAAAATAAGAAGTTAGAAAATCAGTACAAAATTAAGTTATCCAGCAATTAAAAGAGCATTCTCAAATTATATAAATCCATAATCCTCCTTGAACCCAACAAGTTTGGTATCTAGAGCCAATTATCCCCTTTATCCTTTTCAATCTCATAAAGACATGGCAACATCTTCTTCAAATTCCACCTTCAATCTTTCACCTAATTCGGTACCAATTTTTGATGGAGAACACTATGACTATTGGAGCATCAAATATGGATAATTTACATATCACAAGATTTATGGGAATTAGTTGATGAAGGTTATGAAGAAGAAGACAAATTAAACAATAGCTCTATTGAAAGATTCAATTAAAAAGGATGCAAAAGCATTGCGACACATCCAACAAGGGGTTCGTAAATCAATTTCAAGGTTCTGAAAAAGTGTCAAGCTTCAATAATTGTGGAAAGAATTTGAAAATTTAGCAATGGAGTGAAATTCTTTTAACAATTTCCATATCGTGTTATGGAACTCATTAACAAACTTAAAAGTCTTTGAGAAATTATGAAAGACAAAACATCGTTCAAAAAATTCTTCGAAGTCTACCGCAAAATTTTGATCATATTGTAGCAGCAATTGAAGAACCCAAAGATTAATTATCTTCTCTCTGTTTTTATGAACTAATAAGTTCTCCTGAAGCTCATGAAAGCAGAATCAGTAGATATCAAAGTAATCCAGTGGAACAAACATTTCAGTCGAATTTAAATATTTCAGAAAAAATAGTGTCCAAACAAGAAGAAAAAGAAGTAAATTTTTCAAAGAAGAAGTTCTTTTGAAAACCATCAAGAAGGACAAGGTTTTTTCAATCTTAAGGAAAAGAACACAATCGAGGGAAGGTTTTCAACACAAAAATTCTCAAGGTAATTCCGCTACTTATTGTTTTTATTGCAAGAAAATTGGTCATGAATCTAAGGAGTGTCGATTTAAATGCACCAAATGCAAAATTCCTAATTATTCTCAAAGAGATTGTTGGTTTCAAAAAGGAAAAAGTGAAGCTAATTATTCTAAAGAAAAACAAGAAGCACAATTATTTTTTTGCACGAATGTTGAAACACCCTCATCGGATATTTGGTATTTGGATAGCGGATGCAGGCATCAGATGACAAAAAATAGGGATTTATTTGTAGAAGAAAAAAAAAATTCTACTCAAGTAAAGCGTGGTGGGAAAATTAAAACCTGCTGGAGCAAAAGGAGTGATTGCGGTAGCTACAAACAAAGGTAATAAATTTTTTTCATGATGTTTTTTATGTACCTGGTATAACACAAAACCCCTTAAGTGTTGGGCAACCAATGAGAAAAAACTACTCTCTCCATTTTGACAACAAAGAATGTGAGATTGTTGATAAAAGAAAAAATCTTATTGTGGCTACTGTCTGAATGACCTCAAATGATGTTTTCTATCTTATCATGCCAAAATGTGAGAATGTTTCATTCAAAAGGGAAGTTGATATGGCTCATATTTGGCATTTGAGATATGATCAATTGAATTATAGAGGTCTAAAATTATGAAATTTGTGAAGGGTGTACTTACGATAAAATACATCACATATTAAGGATTATTAAAATATATTATCTTATCCTTTGTAATCCTATAAATACCTCCAAGAGGTTTGTAATGAAATATACATTCTTCATCACATTTTAAGTTGGTATCAGAATATTTTATTACTATTGTTTTCCTTTTTTCTTTTCTCTTTTTTCATTTCTCTATGTTCTTGAAAAAAAATAGAAATAAAGGGTTTCGATTTATTATTTGTTACTTTGACTAATTGTTAGTAAAGTACTGCAAGTTGTATCTTTATCATTTTTTTTAAACTTGAGTGACTCATCTAGAACCTCAAATTTTGCACTTGAACCAATGATCATTCCTTATGTAGTGAAACTTAATGGTACAAATTACTCTCTTTGGTCCCAAGTTGTTGAAACTTTTGTTGCAGGTCGAGAAAAATTGGGATATCTAACAAGAAAATAGAAGAACCCTTTTATTGATGATGCTTCGTACGAGAAATGGTGTATAGAGAATGCTATTGTGAAAGGTTCGGTTGTGGGTGCCATGGAACCCGATGTGATTTTATTTGTTCGACTTCCCACTGCAAAAAAAAATTAAGATACTTAATCTCAAACCTATTGCGAAGGAGCAGATAGTTCAGTAATATATGATCTCTCTTATCAGGCTATGCGTATGAAACAAGACGGTAAATTTGTGTCTACATATTTTGTTGATTTACGCAAAATATGACAAGAACTAGATTATCGCAAGCCAATCACCTTCACGCAACCTGATGTTATACTTGCTCGTCAAAAAGAAATTGAAGAAGAACGTGTTTATATTTTCTTGGTCGGTGTTGATGATATCTATGACCGAGTGCAAATTGAAGAAGAATCCGTATTTGCTATGGTTCGTAATGAAGCACAACGAAGAAATACCATGTTAAATAATAATGTAGAATCTAATATGGCCACGACATCTAAAGCTATTATTAATCAGAATCGAAATAATCACTTAAAAAATCAAAATGTTAGTGAAAATGAGTGTACTCATTGCGGCAATTCTAAGCATGCTGTAGAAAATTGTATTAAGTTACACGGTAACCCAGATTGGTGGGATGGTTTTAATGAAAAGAAGTCTCGTGAGCGACGTAGTCGAAAAGAGGGTGACAAGACAGACGAGAAAGCTGCATTTCTAGTATAATCTAGTACCTGTGATCCACCATCAATGTTGTAGTTTTTTTATCATTTTCAAATGATATATTGAGTCATTCAACATGTAATATTGGATATATTTTTATAAACACTAACTCTGCCAAAGACACCGGATGGGTCATTGATTCAGGAGCTACTGATCACATGACCTTTGGTCGGTCACTTTTACAAAGTTCGAATACATCGCGTCGGACACATGTATCAAACGCCAAAGGAGTATCACCCCCTGTCACCAGTGCGGGGGCAGTGGTTCTAATACCTTCATTATCTCTAGAGTATACATTATATGTTCCCTCACTACCTAATAATCTTCTATCCGTGTCTCGAGTAACTGAACAATTAAATAGTCTAGTGTTAATGTATCCTTGATTTTGTCTTTTTCAGGACCTCAACAGTAAGGAGATTATTGGGTGTGGTACTAATAGAGAGGGGCTTTATTATGTTGATCATGTATCTCCTGAAATTGTCTTGATGAATCAACGTTCTTCGTTTGTTAAATAAAGTAAAATTTGGATGTCGCATCGAAGACCTTATTTTCAGATTGCAATCTTTCTGATTTTCATTGTGATGTCTGCGAATTAGCTAAAAGTCATCGTATTAATTATCTTTTAAGACCAGTAAGATGACATAACCAAATGCTTTTATTCATTCAGATGTGTGGGGTCCTCATCCGGTTCCTACTTTATCTGGTTTTCGTTGGTTTGTGATTTTGATTGATGATTGTAGTCGAATGACTTGGATTTATCTAGTGAAGAATAAAAGTGATGTTTCAGAATGCTTCCGCTTATTTCATAAGATGATGCAAACATAATTTTTCACTACAATGAATGTTCTTAGGCCTGATAATGGTGGTGAATTTATTAATCAAGTCTTGAAGTCTTATTTCCAAAATCATGGGATAATTCATGAAACAACCTGTTCCTTTACACCACAACAAAATGGCGTGGTGGAAAGGAATAATTGTCCTATTCTAGAATTCACAAGTGCATGCTTGATTTGTGCTAATATGCAACCTTTTTCTTGGGAGATGTTTTTACCTACGTTGTTTATCTTATCAATCGTGTACCTAATAGTGTCCTAGACTTCAAGACTCCTTTAGAGAAACTTTCTAGCTCTTGCGGAATCCCATCACATTTAAATCTAGAACCTCAAACATTTGGATGCATAGTATTTATTCATATCCCTAAACATCAACGTACTAAACTTGATCCATGTCCATTAAAGTGTGTATTTATTGGGTATTCTCCTCACAAAAAGGGGTATAAGTGCTATCACCCTCCTACCAAGAAGTTATACATTACTATGGATGTTACTTTTTCTGAGGCAGATTTGTATTTTTCTCCAACGTGTCCTTCTACTCTTTAGGGGGAGAATACGAGTGAAGAAAAAGAGTAGACCAGTTCACTACCTGACAATAATGAAGTGGCACGTATTCTAACTGACTTAGCCTCAACAGATAATAGTGATCCGACATTCTCAATACAGGATATGGTAATAGTTGATGAAGGACATAACATAGATCGTACTCCTAATCAAGTGATGCAACAAAATTGAAGAACCCCTTCTTCGACAATACCCACCAATAATACTTTTTCTGATGTGGTTCCTGAGGTATGGCTTATTTCGAGGATAACATTAATATTAGTAATTTATTTAATGATGATCTTCGAGTGTTGCCTAGTAATGATGACAGGTATCAATTACCTTCTCGGAGTAATCGAGAAAAGTTATCAGAGAGATAGATATTCACCTAACAACTCAAAGGTCATTAGGTATCCAATTTTTCATTACGTTTCTAGTAAACATTTACCTGACATTATTCAAGGATTTGTTAACAAAATGAAAAATGTAATAACTCCTACGAGAGCAGAAGAAGCGTTAAATCATCCTAAGTAGGCGAAATCCATGGCTAAGGAGATGCAGGCTCTGGTTGTCGAGCTTATCACACCTTTGATGTATCAATGTCAAATGTAATGACTATCATTGATTGTAGTCAATTTCCAAAAAAAAGGAGATCCAGGCTCTAGAAAGAAATTAGGGTTATTTCACAAATAGCCCCAACCTTTGTGACAGGCTTCCTGCTTATCCCCCTACTTTATCAAAAATACCCAGGTGGCCCCCTTTTTCAGTTACCGTTATAACATCGTTAACTAGTCATCACCTTTCTCTCATCCAACTCATCGCCTCTCTCTGCCACCTCATCATCTTCACCGGCGAAGGTTGCCGGTCGTTCAATTCTCCGGCCGACGACCTTCAAACATAAAAAGAAAAAATTGTTTTTCTCTCCTCTTTCTCTCTAAATTGTTTTTTAAATCTCTCCTCTCTCTCTCTCTCTCTCTAAAAACTCTGGCGAAGGAAAACCCCTTCGCCGGAGGGTCTGTTCACGAACAAATATATTCGTGAACAAGCAGGAGGTCTGTTCAACGAACAGACCCACCTCAGGCGAAGGGGTGTCCCTTCGCCTGAGTTTTTAGAGAGAAAGAGAGAAGAGAGATTTTTTTTTTAGAAAAAAATTATTATTTTTTTTTTATGTTTGAAGGTCGCCGGCCAAAAAATTGGCCGGCCGGCGACCTTCGCCGGTGAGACGATGAGGTGGCAAAGGCGATGAGTTAGATGTGAGAGAGGTGATGACTAGTTAACGGTGTTATAACGGCAAGAAAAAGAGGGTCATCTGGATATTTTTGATAAAGTAGGGGGTTAAGCAGGAAGCCCGTCACAAAGTTGGGGGCTATTTGGAAAATAACCCAAGAAACAAAACTTGGGATATCGTAACTTTACCAGAAGGCAAAAAACCAGTTGGATGTAAATGGGTATTTTATAAAACATAAGTCAAATGGTTCGATTGATCGGTACAAAACAAGGTTAGTTGCTTGTGGCTTCACACAAACATATGTCGTGACTATCAAGAGACTTTTGCGCCTGTTGCAAAGTTAAATACTTTTCAAGGTCTATTGTCTATTATTGCTAACTTTAAATAGCCATTACAACAATATGATGTAAAAATACATTTTTATATGGAGATTTATCACAATAATTTATATGACTCTACCTCCTGGTTACCGTACTTCTAATAATGCAAATTCAGTGTGCAGGTTAAAAAAGACGTTATATGGTTTAATACGATCCCCCAGGACATGGTTTGGAAGATTCTGACTAGCAATAAATAAATACGACTATAGTCAAAGCAATACAGATCACACCTTATTTTTGAAGAGACAAATAACTGCACTTATCATCTATGTAGATTGAAGATGATATAATTGTTACAGGTGATGATATTGATGAAATGACTAAGTTGAAGACTTGTTTATCAGCTGAAAGATCTTGGAGGATTAAAGTATTTTTTTTGGGCATTGAAGTTATCGAGTTCAAGCAAGAAGTTTTTTTATCACAATGCAAATATATTCTAGATCTGTTGAAGGAGACTGGTATGTTAAGTTGTCAACCTATCAATACACCAATTGAGCAAAATCATGGGTTGGAGGAACTTTCTGATCAAGTGCTGACAAAGGAAGATATCAAAAGTTGTTGGTCACTTAATTTACTTATCTTACGCAACTAGATATCTCATATGCAATTAGTGTGGTAAGGCGATTTATGCATAATCCAAGTGAGACTCATACGAACGCCGATTGAGCAAAATCATATGTTGGAGGAACTTCCTGATCAAGTTCCCACTAATAAAGGAAGATATCAAAGATTTGTTGGTCGCTTAATTTACTTATCACATACACGACCAGATGTCGCAGATGTAGTTAGTGTGGTAAGTCAATTTATACATAATCCAAATGAGGCTCATAGGAAATATTTAAGTCCACACCAGAAAAATGTATCATGTTCTCTAAACACCGGAATTATAGTGAGATGAGAGAGAGAGAGAGAGAAATTAGAGAGAGAGTAGTTAGAGAGATTAAAGAGAAAGAAATTAGAGAGATAAAAAAAATTTGAAGGTCGCCGAAAAATTTGGCCGGCCGACGACCTTCACCGGAGAAGATGATGAGGTGGCGAGATACATGATGTGGAGGAGAGAGGCGATGAGATGAAGGAGAGAGAGGGAGAGATGAGGTGTTTTTAAAATTTCTTTATATGTACCCCCTAGTTTTTTCTAAAGTGTCTATAAGTTTTTGGAAATTGACCCAAATTTGAAAGGGGGTCAATTTTGAAATCATTCTTATAAGAAGGGTAATTATGGAAACAAAAAGATTAACCATAAAAGTTGACTGACGGTGTTAAGAAAAGGGGGTTATATTTGAATGTACGAAAAAAAGGGGGTCATAAAGGAAGCTGGTCAAAGTAGGGGGCCATATAGGAATTAACTCTATTATAAATACCTCTAAGAAGTTTGTAATGAAATATACTTTCTTCATCACATTTCAAGTTTAATGAGATCTATAAATCAAGTGGATTTGTTTTCTCCACTCTTTTTGATGAGATTGTTTTCTCCACTTATGAACCACAAAGTTTTAAAGAAGCGGAAAAAGAAGAAGTATGGAGAAATGCCATGAATGAACAATTGCAACTATTGAAAAAAAAATCAAACTTGGGAACTTTGTAGATCCTTCAAAACAAAAATATGTTGTTGGATTAAAATGGATCTACAAGACCAAATTTGATGAAGATGACTCAATTAAAAAACATAAGCCTCGCCGAGGCAAAGGATTATTCTCAACAACCCAGTGTTGACTTTAATGAAACTTTTGCACCAGTAGTAAGGATGAAGGCAATTAGAATTGTTCTGCCATTAGTTGCTCAAATGAAATTACAAGTTTTTCAACTTGATGTTAAACAACATTTTTAAATGGAGAATCGGAAGAAATTTATGTTGAGCAACCTTTAGGATACAAAATAAAAGGAGAAGAAAATAAAGTATATAGACTAAAAAAAGCCTTATATGGCTTCAAACAAGCCCCCCGACCATGAAATAGTAAAATTAACGGATATTTTCAGCAAAATAATTTTCAGAAAAGCAAAATTGAACCATCTTTATATGTGGAGAAAGAAGAAATAATTTTTTAATTGTATGTTTATATGTAGATGATCTAATTTTCACAAGCACAAATCTAAATATTGTTGAAAAACTCAAGAAATCCATGATGAAGGAATATGAAATGACAGATTTGGGTCTCATAAAATATTCTTTCGAAATTCAAGTTCGTGATTAATCTAAAGGAGAAATTTTTATTTCGCAAGAGAAATATGCTGAAGACTTATTGAAAAGATTCAAATGTCAAATTGCAATTAAATGACAGAGCACCTAAGGTCAACGCTAAAATTTATCGAGGTCGAGTTGGTACGCTTATTTATCTAACCAATACAAGGCCATATATTGTTTATCTCGTCTCATCTAAAGATTTATGAGTGAGCCAAGTAAACTTCACTTCTTTTTTTTGTTGAAAAAGTAAAATTCACTTTGCTGCTGCTAAGCGTATTTTACGTTACATTCAAGGAACAAAAAACCATGGAATAAATATATTTCTCAAGATAAAAACAAATTAGTTGGTTTTACTGACAATGATTGAGTTGTGGTTCTCTTCATGATAGGAAAAGTATATCAAGATATATTTTTAAGTTGGAATCAAGTTATTGTTTGGGCATGAAAAAAACAAAAGACTGTTGCTTTATCATCAGCGGAGGATGAGTATAGTGCTGCTACCGATGCATCATGTAAAGTCCTAAGAATTTTAGAAGATTTGTTTCAAAAGGAACAAGGTCCAACAACTATCTATTGTGATAATATGTCTGCAATAGCAATGACGAAAAATCCAGTTTTTCACAACCGCATAAAGCATATTGAACTTCGTCATCATCTCATTCGCAACTTGGTACAGCAAGAAGGAATTCAACTTCAATTTGTCAATACTAATGAACAATTGAGCAACATCTTCACAAAAGCTACTATAACAGAAAAAATATCAAATTTAAGAACTGCATGCAAATTACAAATTAAGAAGGGGTGTTAAAAATATGTAGTTTTTAATTGCTAATTGTATTAGAAAAATCTAGATGAAGGTTAATCATTGTAGTAGTCTTCAAGGTAGATAAGTCTAAATAAGTTTAGACTATAAGATAAGCTTGGACTATGTATTGATTCGCTTGTAAGTGCCAATGTGGAAGTCTATGCTTTGCTAGTTGGGTTAAATCTTCTACTATAAAAAGAGGTGATTTGTAATGTACTTGAATCAAGCAAAAAGAAGTTTAAAAAATCATTAAAAAAAATTAAATTATCTTGCAATTAAAAGAGCATTCTCAAGTTATACAAATCTATAATCCTCCTCACACCCAACAAAACATAGGTGGGTTTGTTGGAACCATTTTTTTAGTCCCAACAAGACCTATATGTTATGTTTTGTGTACAACATGCATTTTTTAGTCCCAACAAGACCAATCTCGGTTGGATGACTGAAAGTCCCTTGGTGGTGAGCGGGTTGACCGAGAGGTATAATATGCTCCATTAGTTATTTGTGGAGGAACACAAAATTTGTTTTTACTACTAAATTTTCAAAACATGGTATATGTGGTTTGGATAAGATGGCACCATTCAAAGAGGGACGGTCAAGTCCTAAACATTTTAAGAACCACAAAAGTTTTTCAGCTACAAGAATGGACTAACAAATAGTAGTTACTTCTTTGCATGAACTTGATAAATCGTAGCATGATGGAAAAAAGAGTTAACCCCTCTTTGCGAAGTCCAACAGGATTCTGTTATAACCGAAGAGGGAGTACTGCTAAGATTGGCACAAGTCTGAGTAGGGCAATTCCAATATTTGAGGCTTTAGTCAAGCCAATCATCTCATTCGTAGCCTCTTTAGATATAGATCTATTGAAAAAACTCAAACCAAGTTCTATGAGAACAAAACTTATCCATGTCAAGTCAGCAGTCGTAGCAGCAACAACTAGATATTCAGCTTCAGAGCTTGAGAGAAAGGTTGTGGGCTTGTTCTTCGCACTCCAAGCAAATAAATTTGAACCCAAAAAAATATAAAAACCTGTAGTAAAGCGACAAGTGTCAGGGCACCCAGCCCAATCGACATCAGAGTACGCCAAAAGAGAAGTACTGAAAGAATCCGTATAAATTTGTAAACCGAGATAAATAGTGCCCTTGAGATAGCGAAGAATTCGTTTCACCGCCTGAAAGTGGTCCCGACTCGAGGCATGCATAAACTGACATGCCTTGTTAACGGAGAATGCGAGATATGGTCTGGTTAACGAGATATGCTGAAGAGAACCAACAATCTTATGACATAACGTGGGATCACTGAAGGGAGTCCCACTTGCAGTAAGATATCAGCCAGAAGATAGAGGAATCAGTGGTGGTTTGACCCCATCCATACTGAGAAACTTAAGAATATCCAGCACATACTTAGACTGTGTAAGTAAAAGATCCTTCTCATTCAAAGTTGCCTCAATACTCGAAAAATAATGCAGAGAACCCAAATTCTACATATTAAATTCTAATATTAAAGAAGATATAACATTGGAGATGACAAAAGAATTCCCACCTATAAGTATAACGTCATCGACGTACAGAATTAAACAAATCCAGCAATAGTTGATAGAATAATCAGAGATTTATCGGACTTGCTCGTCTTAAAACACAAACGAGTGAGACAAGTGCTGAAACGATCATACCAAGCATGAGGTGCTTGCTTGAGGCCATACAGAGCCTTCTTAAGGCGACAAACGTGATCCGGGCAAAATGGGACAGTAAAACTTGGTGGTTGAGCCAAATAGACCTCCTGTAATTTCCCGTGAAGAACCGCATTCTTCAGATCTTATTGGAACATAGGCCAACTGTTTAAAACTACTAGTGAAAGAATGCTACGAATGGTAGTGGGCTTGAGAACAGGGCTAAAAGTTTCATAAAGTCAAGTCCCAATTTTTGGATGAAACCCTGAGCCACCAAACGAGCCTTATATCGATCAATAGTACCATCGGATTTCAGTTTCGTCCGATAAATCCATTTACATCTGACCACATTCATAAAGGGGTGCGAGGCACAAGTGTCCACGTGCCTTGTCTACTAGGAGTTGCCATCTCCTCTTCCATGGGCAATTGACAATGAGGAAAGGAAGAAGCCGAACAATAACCTTGTTTTAATAGCCGAAAGTGCAACAAAGAAACAACTAGCAACATCACCAAAAATAGTTGAATGTCGAGGAGGAATGGGGTAAAGACATAATACTTGTCAAGCAAGATAAGACTTATCCACTATAAGAGACGTTTCGTCCAGCAGCTGTTACACATCACAATATCCTCATGGGCCATGAGGTGATGAGGACAGGGCCTGCGAAGATGAGTCAACTGTGGGTTGCACAAAAAAAGGCACCGTGACTGAGCCAGACCCAGTAGACGAGGCAGTCATTCGAACAATATTCAGACTGAACTAGGGCAGATATAGACAGTGGGAACAACAGACCCGGTGTCCAAGGAGAGGGCGGGTCAGGTCCACACCCATGCAGAATGTATTCTGGTTGAAGAGTTTCAATAGAATTAGCAAATTGATTTTCAACTAACAATTTGAAGATAGCAAAGACAGAAAAAAAAATTAAAACGAAGAAGGTAAAACCAACAAAATCTACTAAAGTCATCAACAAAAATAATGTAATATTTCAAAGGTGGGTGATTTGGGGAAATACGAAAAGTATCCGGGGTGCAAAATTTTAAATGGTAAAAAACAAAAAAAATCTAGCCAAACACACCCTCCCATGCTGCCGGCAGAGAATGGTCGGTTGGCGAAACCTTCCCATGTTGCCGGTAGAGAATCGTCGGTCGTCTCTTCGTCGATCGACGACAAGTCTCTCTCCCTCTTCTTTCTTTCTTTCTCTCTTCTTTCTCTCTCCCTCTTCTTTCTTTCTTTCTCTCTTCTTTCTCTCTCCCTCCTCTTTCTCTCTCTCTCTCTCTCTCTCTCTCTCTCTCCATCTCTGTCCTTGCTTCTATTTCTTTCTCTCTCTAAGTTCCGGCGACTCGAAAAACCCCTTCGCCTGAACCTTTCGTATGAAAACAAGACGAAGGTCGTCTCGATCTACAAGAACTAGATCCAGACGACTTTCTGACAAAAGGGAGAGCCCCTTCGCCAGACCTCACAGAACCCGAAATAAAAAAAGGTATAGAGAGAGAGAGAGAAGAGGAAATGAAGAAGGGAGAAAAAAAGGAAAAGAGAGAAAGAGGGGAGATGAGGAAGAGACAAACTTGTGCTGGAAATCGTCGACGTTAATGGTGAATGTCGACGGACTATAGGGGGTCGCCGGAATTCTTGATTGAGGAAGAAGAAGATCAAAGGCTGAAGACTTGAAGTGTTTAGAGGAAACAAAATGTTCCAAAACATTTTTGTTTCCACCCAAAACTTTGTACTCGGATAATTTCCTTATTTCACCCACCAATTTCAAACCATGAGAAGAGAGAACTGATGCGGGTCCCGATACATCAATATTAATAAGTTCTAGAGGTGAATCCAGACGTTTTTCATTTAAATTAAACTGCAGATGATGACTTGCTCATTCGACAAGGAGTACAAGTCACCTAACTAGACATAGACGAAAATTGAATTAAACGTTGTTTTTCTAAAAGTTCTAAAATGCGAGAAGAAAATATGCTATAAACGTGAATGCCAAACTTCTGGAGGATGAACTCAATGAGGAGGAGTGGTGTGACGAGTCTAATACACAAAGATTGTTGCATCTACCGCTGGTTCCCAGTGTCCTTCCATTCGACTGAAATAACACAAACCCAGACTTCGAATATAGAATGAAACAGTCTAAATAATTAGTTAACGACTAATGGACAACAAATTTTTATTGAGCGACGGAACCATCACCAATTTTGACATGACTCTGACTTGACAAGGAGTAATACGAGTGAAAATACCAGAAGAAGAAGACATGTGGTTAGAAGCACCACTATCCGCATACCAACCTGGGTCTCGAGGATCGATGACTTGAAGTGTAGTTAGGGATAAGGTAACATTTTCAGAGGCCGCCTGCTCATCCACATTGGCTTACTAGAAGACGGACGACATGCAACAGTAGCATGGCTAGAGGAATTTCGTTGTGGGCGGCCAATCAAATCATAACATCGGTCGGCAGTATGACCATTACGTCCACACCATTGGCAAAGATACGAAGGACCTGCGGGTTTGGCGGTACTAGAGTCCCTCCTATCGACAGTGGGAGGGGATTAAAACTATGGTTGTTGTCGTCGATCACAATTTGGGGACCGAGCTCGGTATGTAGACTGTTGTCTCGGATTTTGAGAACGGTTAGAAGTCTGAGATGTTCGAGAGTAATACAGACCTTCAGTGACTGGTTGAGAAGATCGAAACGATGCCCAGAGTGCTTCCTCTGACTGATGCATATGGAAAAGTTCCTTGAAAGTCGAAAGACGACTCTTAGATAATATAGATTCGACAAGAGAGGCATAGTCGGGTCCCAACCCTTTGAGAAAATAAAAGACCTTCTTCGGATCTGATAAAGGTTCCATGATAGCTGCAACGGATCAAGATGTGTATGAAAGTTGTAGAGAACGAGTAACACTGGGATTAACATAAGTCTAAGCCAAGTAAGACCAGACCTCTATATTTGTAATGGCCATGATTTCAGTTATAGCTTCTAGAGGTAAAGGGCTATAAAGAATGGAGTACACAAGTCTGTTGATGTCAAAAAAATGGTCCTTTGTTATCTGTAAGGAAATAGAGACCCTCATGTTGGATCTTCTGCTTGATACAGATTCCGCCAGAATGAACGATACTGCTTCTCCTAATTCTCGTTCCTCTCTCCTAGAAACTTAAGGAGAAAACCTATAAAGAGTTCAGAAATCTCTCTGACGCTCAACACAGTCAGATCGTCCTTTCTAGTTAAAGAATTGAGTATTGATTGATCCTTGGGGAACGTAATGAGCTTACCTTGGTGAAGGTGATCTGACGCCCTTTTGTAAGTCGTTTTGGACCGACTGTGATAGACGGTGTGGATGAAACGGTTTTGATCTGTCGTTCGGGATTAAGACTATTCTTCGATAATTAGGAGATTTAGGGTTTCCTCTTTGAGTTTATCTCATATCATGGATATTTAAAAGTTCCTATGTTTGAAGGATACTTCGTAAATATCCTGCCTAGTTGATAAATCTTTTGGGAGATGTTTCCTCCTTTGAGACTCTTGAAGCCCAAGTTAGCTAAACACTCATGATCGTAGTCGACTGAGATCTTTGGAAAGATTCGAGATTAAGTCAATAAGCGTGCAACGCGCTTCTACCTTCCCATGCTCAGGGTGTAAGGCATCGACCTTGCTTACGTGGACCCCCTATACTTCTTCAGAATCCCAGGGCAGACCTCGTTGTGTTTGAGGCAGGGCAGGCTAGAGTACCTTAGATTATCTGGCCGACCTCCTTATTCTGAGCTTAGGTGGCAGATCTCTTTGGGCCCAGCTGTCCTGTTGCCTTGAGACGGGTCGATCTTTTGGGCTTCTGGTCGTTTCTTAACTTCTTGACATTAATCAACGGTTGAACATTTTATGTATCATCCCAGTCCCGCCACTCGTTATTCAAAAGTAGAGAAACTAAGGAGTAGAAGTACTCTAGAGTATTCGTTCCATAATTAAGTAACTTAAGTAAAGAAATCTTCAGGGTTATAGATTTACTTAGACCAAGGTTGTGTGTGAAGCCTGATCGTTCCTTCTCTTGTCACGATTAGTCGTAAACATTGATATAGTATTGACAAAGAGTATTCATTTAAGATGGGTTTTTTCTTAAGCGAAACAGTGCTCAAGGTGTTAACGGGTTGGTATAATAATGCATGACCTAAGCTTACTAAGATGTATGTCCTAGCCAACTAAGGTGTAGAGAGGTCCCACCTTCGTGTTCCTACAAAAACAAAAGGTTATTAGATTTCTTGCTTTTATCAACCTGTGAATTTCCTATAATATTTCGTAGTAGCGCCTGCCGAAGCAAGGCTTGATTTTCATTCATATAACTTGGTCATAGCTTGGGCTACCAAGGTATATTATTTGTTTGGGGGCCTGCAAAGCAGGGCTTTGTTGGTGCTCGGCTAGCGAGCCTTTTTGTTTTTGCAAGGCGTGTTGCCTTAGGGTCCCTAATGAGCAGAGCTTGCTTTTGTATTTGTTAAGTTTAAAATAGGACTTCTCCTTTATTTTGATTTGAGTTTTGCCTAGGAGTCCTCCTTGATTTGCTTTTGAGGTTCGAATATGACTCTTCCTCAATTTGGTTTAGAGTTTCGAATAGGACTCCTCCTTGACCCATGGTCGTAGCTTGGGTTATCAGGGTTTATGTTTGCTTGAGCAAGGCTTATTTAAGTTTCGACTAGGATTTATCCTTAACCCCAAGACGTTGCTTTTGCTAACAGGGCTGGTTGCTCGCTTGAGCGAGACTTGTTTAAGTTTCGACTAGGACGTCTCCTATACCCCTGGTCGTTGCTTGGGCTAGCAGGGCAGGTTGCTCGCTTGAACGGGGCTTATTAAGTTTCGAACCGGACTTCTTTTTTACCCTGGTCGTTGCTTTCGCTAGCAATCCTGGTTGCTCGCTTGAGCGACGCTTGTTTAAGTTTTGCCTAGGACTTCTCCATGACCCTTGGTCGTCGCTTTCGCTAGCACGGCTGCTTGCTTGCTTGAGCGAGGCTTAGTTAAAGTTTTGATTAAGATTTTTCCTTAACCTAGTCGTTGCTTGGGCTAGTAGGGTTGGTTGTTTGCTTGAGCAAGGTTGGTTTTAACTAGGACTAATCCTTAACCCCTGGTTGTCGCTTTCGCTAGCAGGGCATGTTGATCGCTTGAGCAAGACAAGTTTTAACTCGAGCTCCCCCCTTAACCCCTGGTCGTTGCTTTCGCTATCAGGCTGGTTGCTCGCTTGAGCAAGACAAGTTTTGACTAGAGCTCCCCCTTGACCCCTGGTCGTTGCTTTCGCTATCAGGGTTGGTTGCTCGCTTGATCGAGACAAGTTTTGATTATGGCTCCCCCTTGACCCCTGGTCGTTGCTTTCGCTATCATATCAGGGTTGGTTGCTCGCTTGAGCGAGACTTAGTTTAAGTTTTGACTAGGACTTTCCTTTAACCTTTGGTCATCGCTTTCACTAGCAGGGTTGGTTGCTTGCTTGAGCGAGGCTTAGTTTAAGTTTTGACTAGGACTTCTCCATAACCCCTAGTCGTTACTTGGGTTAGCAGGGCTGGTTGCTTAGGTCAACAGGGCTGGTTGCTTGCTTGAGTAAGGATAGTTTTGACTAGGACTTCTACTTAACCTCTAGTCATCGCTTACGCTAGAATCGTTCGCTTGAGCCAGGCTTAGTTGAGATTTCGAATAGGGTTCCCCCTTAGGCCTGCGTTGGCAGGGCTTATAGTTTGGGTGTCTCATTGGTTGAGAACCGTCAGGGCTTGTGCGTTGGGGGCCTGCTTTCGCAAGGCTTAAATCGTTAAATCTTATTGGGGTGTCTGCAAAGCAGGGCTTGAGATGAGGGTTGTGCCTGACTAGCAGGACTTGTCGGTGACCTTGTCGAAGCAAGGTCGCGTCTGTGCCTAACAGTGTAAGATTTGACTTATGATGAGAATTTGTTATTAAATTCACAAAGCGAGTTTGACAAGTATGTGTACCTTTAGAGGCCTTCTTTGGGTCCTTTTGCCAAGGCTTTCTTTAAGCATTCTGCATTCCCCGATTGAGGTAAGGTGTGTCCTCGAACTAGGACTTCTAGTTTCTTTGAGTTTGCCAGCTTGAACTGTTTTGTCCTTCGAACCTGCCATAGACTACTTTATATGATATATAGACACTCAATCGTTCAGAGTGAATCTGATTTATTCCAAGTCTATTCCAGACTAGGAGCGTGTACGTTCATGTGGTATCAACAAATTTTTGTATAATCTGTTTTGTGTACAAGTACTCTTCTAAGCTTTATAGCAGGCATTATACTAACGATATAACATGTAGCATTTATAGTAGCAGTCAGTTATCTATGCATGCTTATGGTTTATAACAATTCAAGTTTTCTTTTAAGGATTCCGTTGATGCGTCCTTGTGCATATTCTTCATTCCTACTTATCAATGTTTTCAGTGCAACAGCATATATATAAATGCATATGCCCCTTAATTTGATTTTTAGTGAGAGTAATGAACTAATTATCAAAATAGAGAAGTATAACCAATATGAGTAAGAGTTACTCCCGATTTCTTATGCCTTCGCTTCGTTGTTTTGACATAAGATCTTTATCCGAAGACTTTCATTATGACTGAAGAGTTCAACCTTTACTTTTCTTGGAGTTACTCACCTTTTTCCGTTAGGGTATCCTGCATAACACCATTCTCAAGCGCAATATTAAAAGTTAGTGAAGTAAATATAAAGGCATTATATATTTAGATCTAAAGAGATCTTGATCACGAGCTCCTTTCACCAAGGGGAGATCGACGAGACCCTTCCCTAGTTTCATCCTCCCTTTCTTTCTTCATTCATGTAATTTTTGAAGCTAAGTCGTCTTTGAAAGATAATGTTGACCTCCAGATTTCAGTAGCTGTATGCTCGACGCTGCCGAAACCCTAGTATTTCAAGTTGCCACAGGCTTTCAAAACAAAAACAGTTAGATTCAATTTTTGTGGAACTGAACTCATGGATCTGTTCTCCAGATTCTCTTTTCACGTGCGATTAGTCCCTAATCATACTTCCAAGAGTGAACTTTGCTGGCCTCAAATTAATATTTCCGTTTCAAACAGTTCAAATGTTTGAACATAACAGCAGAGGCGCATGAATCCAATTGTCACGGAGCTATACTGTGATTTCAGGTGAGTTCGAGCTAAAAGCTGAAACACCAGGTATAAGGGGTCGAATGACCATCGGGCTAAGGTTCACTATTGGCGTGGATACAGTATACGGGTAAAGCCATGAAGCACAAATGTGATTCCACTCATCAAATAATTGTTTGTTGAGGTCAAAGGGCAACATTTCATCAAACAGGTAGCAATATTCATACAAATTGGAGTGCTATGAAGTATGAACACATCAAGAATAAGTGTCTAGAGAACTTTATCCTATCAAGAATTCCATTTATAATGGAGGACACATAAATAGATCTGCCTAACTAAGTATTATGAAATGCCAATGCGCAGCGGCTTAAAGCACTGGCAAGTGTTACCCGTTTAGTTTTGACTCTCTTGATCAAATAACCATTTTGGATATAACCTAGACTTCATTGAGGTCCATACACCTGAATCTCTCTTTTAGGAATTTCGTCGAATTCCTATAGTTGCAACACTTTTCCACGAAAAGGGCAGCAAAAATGTCGCGGAGATATGAATGGGCGTTTTTGTGAATTGGAGGTTCATTGAAATGGTGAATTCTTGGGTTGGTATTGAAGAAGATGCACACTGCACTTTCGAGTATTGTCGACCCTAATGGCGTTAAAAGTGAGAGAACCATGAATTTGGGCTATGACCACTCTAGGTAACCAAGTTTATTTCCGAACTTTCATTAAACAAGAATGGACACCCCCCCGAATCACAGACCAAAGATCAAATGATGATGATCTTACAGAGACAAGCATCATTAACAGGATTTACTCCAGAGTTAGACATGATGAGGTCTGAGTATGAATTTAAGATGAGTATGCAACATGCTGATTAAAGATGGAAGTGAGCTAAACTCTATCATAGGCCTGCTAGAGGTGTGTGTGAGGGTATTGGGAGACCTGTGGGATGATTGATTGGGTATGAATTCACCAAATAATTTCTTTTCATGAAAATCAAGACTAAACCCTATTAAACTAGCAAATCTTGGGTCTGAATTTTTCAAAGGAAGACAAATATATCAACCCCATCATGTTCATCTACCTGTTCCTATCTCCAGATTTCTTAAGTTGAGTTCATAACTTCTATTGCTTCTCCAAGGTGACCAATTATCACATAGGTAATGAATCAGAAACTGAAATAGGACTTCTAAGTTTTGAAACCAAATTTAATGGGAGTTTTAGTCATTACTCAGAAATGGAAAGGTAAAGACAAGCAAGTTTAGAGAGTACCCAAATTTTACCAGCCATGATTACTTTCCTGATATGGGTTGATTTATATCTGATAACTCCACGCTGCTTGGTTTAACATGCAATCTATCTTCTTCCTAACTAAGGGGTTTTGTTGTGAACTTGTTCCAGCTGGCCATCAACGTTGATCTCTAGGTTTTGAGTTCCCCCTAATCCCCTATGTTCTCTCTATCCTCTGACTTTCCTTCTCCCTGGAGTAAATCCGTCGATTCTTCTGGAAGATAAGAAAGTTTAGGAAAGATTTTATGGAAATGAATTTTTTAGGAATGATTTTGTTGCAAAGATCTTTCGAAAAGAAATTTTGATTCAATGTTTCATAAATCTATCGAAATTTAGAAAGAGTTAATTCCTATTTTGCCCCTACTTTGTGACCAGCTTCCTTTATGGCCCCTAAATTTCTATAAATTCAAATATAGCCTCCTATTTTCATGTAAATGTCATAACTACCCCTCCCATAAATATATTTTCAAAATAAAATAAAAAATATTAATTCCACCTCATTTTCCTCTCCACCACACATCTCTCTCCACGTCACCTCTCTCTCTCCACCTCAACTCCCTTCCCAACTCACCTCTCTCTCTCTCCAACTCACCCCTCTCTCTCTCCAACTCACCCCTCTCTCTCTCCAACTCAACTACCTTCTCCGACGAAATTTACCAGCCGGAAAGTTTTCCGACCGGCGAGCTTAAATTTTTTTTTTCTCTTTCTCTCACCACTCTGGCGAAGGGGTTTAGGAAAGTAATTTGAAACTGGTAGGTGATGAAAGCAATAATAAACATACTAGTAGCTGAAAGAGTTAAGTGGGTAACCCTAAAAAGGTTTCTTTTTGTTCCAAAGCTTAAAGAACAAGAAAAAAGCTACTAGCTTTCTCAGAATCTATATTCTTTCTCTCTGGAGCTTCTGGAGAAGCTAGTGTTTCTTCATCAAGTTCTTTAATGGCGCCATCACCACCATCTTCAACAACAGCAACAGCAACCAAGAAGAGGAATCTACCTGGAATGCCAGGTTTTGATCTTAATTTCATAAACCCAAACCTAAAAATCCAATCTTTTATTGCTTGTTCATGAAAAAATTGATTTTGATTTGTTTTGTTTCAGATCCAGGTGCTGAAGTGACTGTTTTATCTCCAAAAACTTTAATGGCGACAAATGGATTTGTTTGTGAGATTTGTAATAAAGGGTGTCAACGTCATCAAAATCTTCGACTTCATCGTAGAGGTCATAATCTTCCATGGAAACTTAGACAAAGAAGTAGTAAAGAGATACGAAAAAGGGTTTATGTTTGTCCTGAACCTTCTTGTGTTCATCATGATCCCTCTAGGGCTTTAGGGGATCTTACTACAATTAAAAAACATTTTAGTAGAAAACATGGAGAAAAGAAATGGAAATGTGAGAAATGTTCAAACAAATATGTTGTTCAAACTGATTGGAAAGCTCATATGAAAACTTGTGGACTAAAGAGTATAAATGTGATTGTGGTACTCTCTTAAGAACAGGCCGACTCCGCCGAAGGGAACCCCCCTCCGCCAGAGTTTTTAGAGAGAGAGATGAGAGAAAAAAAGTTTGAAGGTCGCCGGCGGGAAAATTTTCCGGTCGGTGACCTTCGTCGGAGAAGATAATGGTGAGTTAGAGAGAGAGGGGTGAGTTGGAGAGAGAGAGGTGAGTTGAAAAGAGAGGTGAGGTGGAGGGAGGGAGAGGGGTGACGTGGAGAGAGATGTGTGGTGGACAGGGAAATGAGGTGGAATTAAGGTTTTATTTTTAATTTTATTTTGAAAAAATATTTAAAGGAAGGGTAGTTAGGACATTTACGTCAAAAAAGGGGGGCATATTTGAATTTACAGAAATTTGGGGGCCATAAAGGAAGCTGGTCACAAAGTAGGGGACAAATAGGAATTAACTCATTTAGAAAATAAGGAAGGAAAAAAATGGTCTTTTGACAGGTTTTTGACGGGTCGGGCCTGACCTGTCGGGCCCAAAACATAGGCCAGGCCGGGACCTGGAAGGAACTTCGGTCAACTTGGCCCATTTTTCCTAGGGGTTAGGTAAGACCGGGTCGGCCCGGCCTTTTAAACAACATTAATCTTCTCCCGACTGGCTTACAATGCCAACTGGAGTCTGATCAGGATTTCATACATTACTTTCATTTGATATGAAAACTTCTTTTGCTAGAGTATGAGCCGAACAATTAAGATTTCTTGAGCAGTAAGTAAATTCTATATCATGTAGTTTATTAAGTTTGGATAGTATATCAGTCATTATTGGCCGAATTCTCAATGGCATACTCTTCTCGGTCGATAGACAACTATTAATCACCACCATCGCATCACCTTCAACAATAGCTAGAAATTGGTTCACTTGTTTCACTAAATTCAAGGTCAATTGTTTCGCTTTTGCTTCAACCTCTATCAGACAAGATGCCTCAATCTCACTAGTTTCAGCTGATACTAAATTTCCATTAAAGACCCTACACACCACTGCTGTTGTTGCCTTTCCATGAATGAAGGCAGCATCAAAATTGAATTTCACTCCTCCTACTTTCAGTGCTTGCTTTACCGTTGGTGTTTGATGTGGCGTGAAAATGCCACATTTAGGTCACTTAACTTTGATTAGTTAGTTCTTTTCGAGTTTTATTTCTAATTATTTATGTGTTTTTATTGCTAGGTAGTTTATTTGGAGTTTGGCGTGTAATTCGGAATAAAGAGTGCGAATTATCACATTTTCATCTTATGCGGCAAAAGGGAAGAAAATAGCTCCAGAGGTATTTTGGTCAAAATCAGAAGTCAAACAACAAGTGAAGTCAATGACGAGTCCGACGGTGAAAACGGAAGCCGATTCAGAGTTCGGACGGAGAAGTTGTGAATGAAAGAAGCCGAGGTTCGGTCTTGAAACAAGGATTCTATGAAGGCACCCCCCTTGGTTCTAAATGTAGAGACAAGATGAAGGCACTCCCTTGCTTTAGAAAGAAGCCCAACCCAAGAGCCCAAAGAGGAAGAGAATAATAGTGATTCTATGGGCACCTTTTTGGTCCAAGTCAAAATGGCCTAAGACTTAGTCAAGTTTGACTAAGTCTAGGGTTGTGTATACGCAAGTGAGAAAAAGGAATCAAGGGAGGACACTATTCATCATCTTCTAGCTTGGAAAAGAAGGCAAGAGAGTTCTCCAGAGTTAGGGTTCCTCATCAAGAGGGTTTGAAGGAGAAAAAGAGAGAAGGAAGAAAGAGGAGGGTCGGCCAAGCATAGGCCGGCCAGCACACTAGGCCGACCTAGCGTGGCCGGCCGAGCTGCAATACGAGCAGCAGCTCGGGACTGCTGCAACACGGGACGGACAGCATGGGAGGCTACAACAGCGACCGACTCCTCAGCACCAGCTCGAGATGCGCACGGTACCATAGCAAGAACGGCCGGAACAGCTGCTATCCGGGTAGCAGCAGCTGTTCGGTTTCACGGATGGCAGCTACACGGACAGCTTGAGAATGCATTTGCTGTCCACGGGAGACGCGACCTGCAGCTCGGACATGTATGGGACAGCGCACGGGGCTCGGAGCAAGCTTCCTTTGGCCGGAACCTCCATGTTCTTAGCCGGATTTCTTGTTTCTTTGGCCGGAATTATCTAGGGTTTCCGGCCACTTTCTTGGCCGGGAACCTTAAGGCTTTTCTTCCCCATCATCTTGGCTAGCTTCTCATGTGGTTTGATTTGATTTTGGGTTAGAAATTGGTAGAGAGAGAAAACTAGGGTTTAGCTTTAATGGAGGTTTGTGATAAATGGAGAAGATGATGGTGGTCGCTATTGGGAACCCAGAATTTGCTAAGGGGAGAGCGGCTGCACCTTAAAGACTCATATTTTCCGATCTTAGCCTCGAACTACATCGAAAAAGGGAAATTCTCTCATCATCTTCTTTCCATTTCTTATTTAATCACCATGTTTAGCTAACTTTAGTGTGTCGATTATATGAGATGAAATGTGATGAATTCGTGATTATGTTTAATATGATTTGATGTTTTGATTACAAATTGATGTTCATTTATTTCGATTATCGTTTTGATCGTATTTTCATGTGTCTTGTCAAGCACTTCGCATAGTTAATAGACGAAACGAAGTATTCGATATCGATCGTAGTCTAAGTCATAATTTCATGTGTCTTGTCATGCACTTCACATAGTTAGGCGACTAGACAACACTTTCGTTGACTCGGGATTAACCGATTTAGACGTTTGTTTGACTAGGTATGATCTCCGGATATACATAGTACTCAGAGACATCTAATTTAGGAGTCGAATATCGATTGTACCTTGACACATCAAATCGGACTACACATAGTCGTAGGTTTATCATTATGGATTCCCGGACTTCGACACCTCCTTCACTTATTTGTTTCCCGAATCGAGTCTTACCGTCTCCCGACTCTTGTTCCTTCGATTCTTCTCTAGAATCTCTCTCGCCCGTTTATTTTTATTGTTTAGTTTAGTTTATTTTACGTGTTTGCTTTATTCTCTTATCACCTTATTCGATCAAACCCCCATTTATCTTTGTTTTCTTTCCTTTTTAGTCTAAGTTAGCTTGAAATATCTAGACCGGTGGATAAGACCCTTCGATATCCAAACTACCTTCCTATCCTTGGATCGATCCCGGCTTTGCCGGATTACTACTTGATACCTCCGCTTGGGTGTGCAACCTTTTCGGGTGCATCAGTGTTTCGTCAGTCTTCTCCCTTCTAGTTTGTTTGTTGGGGATCATTGTCTATCTTTTTAAAATCACTATGCATTAGTTTTGTTGCATGAATAGTACCTCCTGGAGGCGGCTTTATTCCTTCAAGCACCTATTTGTTCCTTTCATCAACAGATCTCGAATCATCGACAATCTGTATGTATAAGGAATAAGAAGCCCATATTTCCTTCGCCCTGTTGCACCGTTTAAATATATGATCCACATCCTCATCTTATTTTCGACTTTTGTTGGAATTTAATGTCGGTTATCTCGTGGGAATATTTTAGGTTGAAGAACGAGTCTCTCAAACTATTTGAAGAAACGTCAACCGCCATTGTCAAAGAGAGTTTTTTACCTCTTCATTTACTTCCTTAATTTCTAAAGTCAAAACTTCTTCGGTAACCATAATCGATTTAATATAACTTGAATAGGATTTTGTGAAAAATCTATCAAGGGTTTTGGGTTCGAGATATCGAACTTTGAGATTTGCTGGAGTCAGGCCTCTCCTTCTAGCGACAATTGTTGATGTCAAAAAATGGCTATCTCTATTATCAATCAAGAAATAGAGACCTTGATGTTGGATCTTCTATTTGATTGTGATTCCGCCTTATTAATCGATACTGCTTCCTCTAATTCCCGCTCCTCGCTCCTAAAAACTTGAGGGAAAACTTACAAAGAGTTCAGAAACTTCTTTGACGCTCAAGACAGTCAGATTGCCCTTTGCAGTTAACGAATTGAGTATTGATTGATTATTGGGGAACGTAATGAACTTACCTTGGTGAAGGTGATGTCATGTTCTTTTATAGGGTCATTTTGGATCGACTGTGATACACGGTGTGCATGAAGCGGGTTTCATCCACCGTTCAGGGTTAAGACTACTCTTCGCTAGTTAGGCAATTTAGGGTTTAATTCCTCTTTGAGTTCATCTCGTATCTTGGATATTTAGAGGTTCCCACGTTCAAGGATAGTTCGTAAGTGTCCTGCCTAGTTAATAGATCTTCTCGGAGATGTTTCCTCTTTTGAGACTCTTGAAGCCCAAGTTAGTTAAACATTCATGATCGTAGTCGACTGAGATCTTTGGGAAGATTCGGGATCAAGTCGGTAAGTGTGCGGCTCACTTCTGCCTTACCATGTTGAGGGTGTAATATCGGCCTTGCTTACGTGGACCCCCCTATACTTCTTGAGAATCCCAGTGCAGACCTGGTTGTGTTTGAGGCAGGGCTGGAGCTCCTTAGATGATCTGACCGACCTCTAGATTCTGGGCTTAGGTTGCGGATCTCTTTGGGCCTAGCAGTCATGTTGCCTTGAGACGGGTCGACCCGTGGGCTTCTGCTATTTTCTTGACTTCTTGACGGTAGACAACGGTTGACCATTTTATGTATCATCAAAGTCGATCCGTCTTTCTTCAAGATTCATAGATAGGGTTTAGGGGGGGAATCGAGCGAGTTCGGTCGGGCTCGGACTCTTGCTTCGCGGGCATGGGCTGATCGGGCTCAAGAGTGAAATGTCCGATCGGGTTATCGGGCAATTCAGTCGGACAAATATGAGTATATTTGTGCCCGCGGCCCGGTTCTGCCCGAGAGCCCGCTCGGCACTAACGGGCTCGGGCTGGCGGCTCGTGGGCATTTTCAATTAAAAAAATAAAAAATACTAAAACTTAATTAAAGAAACAAAACATCTAAAAACCCTAGAAATTTCATTAATTCCCAAGTAATCTTTAACAAAAGTTACTTACATCATAATACAAAAACAAACATCTAAAAATCCTAGAAATTTTCTACAATCATGCATCTATTTACAAATCAACAAACCCACTTAGTCAAACATATTCTTCTGCAACTTTTCTAACAAGAGAAAAATACCCAATAACAACACAAAAAATAGCTACAATATTACCCTCTTTGAATAAAATCTTTATCACAAAATCTCTCTAATCTTTCTAAAACATATATACAAACTAAATATAACTAAAAATTTACGTCATCAGAAAGTTACATGATCTAAAATAAAGATAACTAAAGTCTCTAAAACATATCTACAATCTATATTTTATAAACATCATCAACAAAAAAAAATACATCACATTTGTTTCACCATCTGTTGATTTCTTACCATCTGTTGGTGAGAAAGAGAACAAAAAGTGAGAGAGAGATAGAGAGAGGGAGTGAGAACAGGTATGTTGATGTCTTACCATCTGTTGGTTAATATTATCTATTAACATGTCTTTGACAGAAAAATATATAGAGAGATTAAAAATCTCAGATAAAAAAAACACTTTGGATCATCTTAGGGTATAGGCTTTAGAACTTCTTCATCTTAGGGTTTAGGCTTTAGAACTTCTTCATGTTGAATCATCTTAGGGTTTCGGTTGGTTTAGAACTTTAGGTTTCGGTTAGTTTAGAACTCTAGGCTCTTGATTGAAGAAGAGAAGGGGAGATCAGAGACGGAGAGAGATCAGAGAGAGAGAATAGGCGTAAAAGAGAGCTCTGTTAGAAACTTGGGGTATTTATAGGCATTAAGGGGCGTCCTAGAGTTTTTAACCTGACGCCCCTTCTGATCCAACGGTTGAGGTCTCTCCCGATTCCTCAGTCGTTGGATCTATCAAATAATTTCGGGTTACGGTCGGGCAGACTCTATCGGGCGAGTTTACTGTTTCGGGTAACGGGCGGGCGAAAGTCAAACAGGCGGGCATATTGGGTCGGGACTCGGATAGAGGGTCTTGTCCGAATCCCGCCCACTATAACCCGAAATAATGGGTCGGGTATGCCCGGCTCGGGTTCTATTCGATCTTCGGGTACCAACGGTCCAAGCGGATTGGGTCGGGTCTCGATTTCCAGGATCGTTTTCCCAGCCCTAGATAGGGTTAATAGCAAGAACCTGTCAGTTGTCTGAATAATTGGCGAAGGGGGATAACAAGCTGCCAATATGGGGCAGCAATTGTTCTTTCTTATAGGGATATTAGTTGTGGTTTTAATAGGCGATAGTTGTTGGATGATAATTTAAGATTGCTCATGGAGTTGATTTTCGGGAAGGATCCCATAGTGGGTTTAGGACATGAGGGGGAACCAGTCAACATAGTCGATTCAACATGATTAGTCATACCAAGAAATAGTAGGCAAGTGATATGAACACCCATTAAAACAATACCAAACAATAAGTACAAGATGAGTACTTGAAACGAGACAAACAACCGATATTAGTGATCGGAGAAGACAACTGATATTAGAGATCGGAAAACAAAACTATAATACTTTATGTAAAATTACTTACGACTCTTATACTATGAAAGAACTCAATAGATACAGTAAATTAGGATGGTTGTATATCAATTTCTTATATTACATTTATACTAGTAGGGTTTACAACTAAACGAAAACTCTACATAATAAGAAATAAACACAAAGGAAAGACTTGATATACAAGAAATGCAAGAATATCTCAAAGGATATTCCCGAGATTCTTACTTGGGTGGGGCTCTAACCGAGTCCCACAGGTTCACTAGATTATCCATAGATAAGTTAAAAACTAACTTATCAGGTTGCAGCCAAGAAGCATAAGATAAAATCAAAGAATATAAATAATCATTAGTTTGACGAGTTGAATGAGGAGGCTGAGAAAAGATCTAGCAATAATACTTAATAAATTCTGACATACAAGTAAGGAGACAATTTGATGCAGGCGCATAACATGTGATTTGAGGTTTTTATAGTACATAGTTGTCAAATGAGAGCTTTAAGCTTACCATCATTGTTGAATACAAATAACCACAAGTAACCATAAAAGAATTCGAAGCATCCATATCACTCTATCAGGTTAAACAACCGAGAGGAAAAACACAAAAACATGATAACTTGGTTTTGTCGATAAGAGCAAACAACTAAAAGAGATAACGGTCGAGTAGGAAAAAGGGTCAGAACCAAAAGGATTCTAACTTCTTGCAACAACGAAAAATGACGATAGTAAGACCACGACAGTAGGGGAAGAAACTCGACTCGGGTTGAGTTAAAAAAAAAACTTTAGTGCTCTAATACCATAAAATATAATGAGATTCAAATAATACTATGGTGATCAAGGTGGCCATTCGTCAACTTTGTATATTTATAATGAATGTACAATAGTAAATTACATGGTATTAGGAAACTTATACAAAAAAGGAAAGCTAATAAAATAAGAAAGATGATACTGCAAAATAGAGAGAAAGAATATCAGAAGATAACTCATGACTTCGATTTTTTCTTTTAGGCTCAATAAGATGTTTCAGACTCCAAGTTCTAGAATCAACAAAATGCTATTGATTCTAGATTCTAGGTATATTGGAGGATTCTTGATCTGTATTGCAGACATACTAGAATGCTTTTGATTTCATATACTTGATTCTATCTTTTTAATTTCTTATATTCTAGACATATTGAATTCATAATTTATTCAACAGAGAAGGAGAGACTCAACGGAGTCGTTCTGATATTCCCACTAAAGTGTTATTCTAGATACACTAGATTCCTCCTGACTTTCTCCCCGCTCTAACTTTAGAGGGAGTATTAATGGATATACCACGACACATTAGTGTTGCCTATTGAAGTATATTGAAGGAAATGCTTTTGGATATCTCTAGAAGACACTATGAAATATTAAATATAACAATTGTAAAATCTTGTTTCCTATATGTAATTATTTCCCTATTTACAAGTTCTCTACAAACCCTATTGTAAACCCTATATATATGTATGCATTCAATTAATATAATTTACAATTGATTAATATAAGTACTATGTCTTCTTCAATTTAACATGGTATTAGCGTACAATTAATATTTCTGGGATTATTTACAATTGATTAATATAAGGATTCTCATTAATTTTAAATTTCGATCATCCCATCAACAAAGGTCAGTGCTTGATTGCTCATTCACTTTTTTATTAATTTTTTTTTAGTATTTTTCTTGTTGTTTTTAGCCTCTTGAGAGTCTGAATTTGTCTTCTAGAACTAAAATTTCTAGATCTGTTTTTTTTTGTCAGAACAAGACCAGCAGAAACGATTTTTTTTTTGTTAGAATACCAAAACGCCTAAAACCAGGGTTTTCTTAAACCATACACCCATACTTACCGTAGTCCATGAAGTTTGACTGCATCTTTTTTTTGAAAAAAAAAAGTTGACTCAGTCAGCGATTTTTTACTCGATCTTCTAGAGCCCACAATAGTTGTCTCTAGCCACCGTTTGGGCCCAATACGTCTTTTCGAGCCCGCATTAGCTGTTTGTAGGTACTCCATCAATTTTCCACACGAGGGTTGCACACTCGGTTTGACCCAACGACTCTGAACCCGAGACTTGACCCGTGACTCGGCCCGCTAGTCTTCCCACAGACTTCTCTCTGTTCGAACCCCTAGTCGCCCGTTTTCTTGCCCGACATACCTTCTCGCCGACCACAATTCTTGGTTGTTCGACCTTCTAGTTGGTTGCTATACTCGGCCGGCGACGAGCTCTGAAGTGTCTCCATTTACCACAAGCCTTTTCTCTCTCTGGTCGATCCGACAACACCCTCTCTCTCTAGAGCTCTTTTTTTCTCTATTTCTAGAGCCCTTTCTCTCTCTCTCTCTCTCTAGAGCACTTTCTCTCTCTCTCTCTTTAAAGCACTTCCTCTCTCTTCAAATCCAAAAACAAACGACTAATTTTTTTGACCTACCAGATCGATCGGTTTTTGGGCTCCATCGATCAGATGTTCCACTTTCCATTGCTCGAATATAGTTTCCCAGAACCCAACTAAGTTTCACATAAATCATACACCCCTAAATCGAGTGAATTTCCCAGAGATTTTCTTTGCCGCCGACCTTTTATTTTGTGACAACTGATTCTTATTTACCATAACTTCTTACACTTCACCAACAAAGTTGCATCTCTACACCTGAACAAAACAGTTTAGTCGAACGCAATCATCGTCATTTACTCGACGCTGCCCGCGCCTTGCTTTTCCAGGCACACCTCCCTTTAAAATTTGAAGGAGAATGTATCAAACGACAACCTATTTAATCAATATAATGCTGACCCCAATACTTTCTTACAAATCACCCCCATGAAATGTTGTGTGATTCCTTAACTCTCTGAGTTTTTGGTTGCCTATGTTTTGCAACAAACACCAACATCCTAACGTGAACTTTGTTCGATACCCACCTGAGAAGAAGGATATACGGATTACGACTTAGAGGAACACAGTCTCTATGATTCTCGAAACGTGAACTTTTTTAGGGAAATTTTCCTTTTGCTTCAGCTGAACGTCAATCAACGTCCCCTGAACCAACCTCATACACCTCGTTTACCTCAGACGACTATTCCTTCAGTCCAATCGACGATGCTTAGTTGCCATGTCATGACTTGTATACCCTCCCGTATATGGTGGATGAACATTCCCACTCTCCCAATACCATGACGGACCCTCCCCTACTGTGCGAGAACTTACGTCTTCCACTGCTATCCCAATAGAGGAATCCAATGTGACCCCTTCTGATTTTATGATTCATTCGCTGGAAATTTCTCCTTCGCAGGATATTCAACTTTCGCAATCTGACCCCAACCCATTGTTGGTCGCTTCTTTAGAAGAATCGTCACCCTCTTCCCGATCAGTTCGTACAACCAACCTGCCCACCTGCTTGCATATCTATGCTCTTGTACTACTTCGCCTACAACGTCCACACGTTATCCCTTAACTGACTATATGAGTTTTTACAACTTTAGTCCCTCTCATCAGGCATTTCTTACTTCTGTTGTCGACTCGGAAGAACCTACATCCTATTCCGCCGCCAAAGCTTTTCCAGAATGGCCTATTGTAATGGATAAGGAAATTCAGACTCTTCAACCAATCGACCTGGTTATTAACTCCCTTACCTCTTGGTAAGAAACCAATTGGATGTAAATGAGATTATAAGATCATAAACGGCTCTGACGAATCAATAGAACGTCATATAACGCGACTCATCGCTAAGGGTTATACCCAAGTTAAAGGCATCGACCATCATGATACTTTCGCTCCAATCGCCAAATTGGTCACTGTTCGTGTACTTTTTTCCAATATTGTCATTAAAGATTGGCCCCTCCATCAGTTGGATATGATTAATGCTTTTCCCCAAGGTGACTTGGACGAAGAAGTCTACATGACCATCCGCCTGATTTTTCTAGAACTGGTGCCCACAAAATATGTCGTTTGCACAAATCCCTTTATGGATTAATACAAGCGTCTCGACTGTGGTTTGCTAAATTTTTTACTGGCTTACAGACCGAAGGTTTTAAGCAGTCATCTTCCGGCAATTCCTTGTTTTATTTTTTCGATGGCCCGATTGCTATCTTCGTCTTATTCTATGTGGATGACATCATCATCACCGACAATAATGCCTTGGAAATCTCTTCTCTTTCGACAACACCTTGAGAAACATTTTTCTCTTAAAAACCTTGGTAGACCTTTAATACTTCCTTGGAATCGAAGTATCTCGTTCCCCAAAAGGTATCTTTCTTTGTCAAAGCAAATACGCCTTGGACATTCTTCGTAACTTGGGAATCCTCGTAGCTAAACCAAGCTTTTTCCCTATGGAACAACATTTAAAGTTATTACCTACTGATGGTTCACCATTAGACGACCCGACTTCGTTTCGACGTCTTATTGGTCGCCTTCTCAATGTGACGGTGACACGTCTTTGGTGATGTCAAAAAATGATTTCCCGTTAGATCAGCATGAAATAGGGAGTTGATGCATGACAGCCTCCGTTATGAATGAATCCTCCGTTATGTTGGGGATCGATTAGCTCTGTGTACCTGCTTCCTGCTCTGGTTCTCTTTGTTCCAGCTCTTGGCTCCTTACTTCTGCTCCTTGCTCCAGCTCCTTGGTCCTAATCGTCTGTTTCCAAGGGGGGAAAACCTGCAAAGGGTACGAAAACCGCTCCGACGCTCAAGTTAGTTAGGGTGCTCTTTGCAGTAAAAGAATGAATATTGAATGATCCTTTTGGGGGGCGATTTGTAAGAACTCTGAGTTTCTGGTGATCTTTTTTTGGGTAAGGAGATCGTGTCCTGTGAAGGATGATGTAGGGGGCCTTTTATAGGCGATGTTAGGCCGACTGTGATTAGTGGCGGTGGTGAGGCGGTTGCCGTTAATCCGAAGGGAAAGTTTCCTCCCTTGAGTATCTAGGGTTTCTCTCAGAGTCTATCCCGGATCTTTGATATGTGAAAGTTCCTAAGTTCAAGGATTCTCCGTAGATATCTTGCAGGTGTGATAGACTTTAAAGGAGAAGTTTCCTCCTTTAGATACGTGGAGTCCAAGCTAGCTTAAACACTTCGAGATATATGGCCGACTGAGATCTTTCTACAAGTTTCGGGATTAAGTCGGTAGGTCGCTTGGCGCTGCTGCCTCCCCAGTTCTGGGCGTAAGACACTGGCCGAACCTGTGTGGACCGTAAGACACTGGCCGAACCTGTGTGGACCCCCCTCACTCCTTTGAAGACCCTAGGGCTGATCTGTCCATGCCAAGGGCGTCTTACAGGGCTGGTTTCTTCTGGCCGACCTCCCAGTTAGGGGAACATTCGGTGGACCATTAGGAGCTCAGCGTTCCTTCTGCCTTAAGCCGGCCTGACGTTGTTAACTTCGGGTCTGATCTTGACTCTTCAGACGTTAGTCAACGTCTGGACATTTTATGCATCATCAGTCCTGACATTTCATTTTTCTTGAATTACTCTAGTCAATTCATGCAGAATCCCCACTCGAACAATATGGATGAGGCGACTCGAGTTTTTCGTCATTTGAAAGGCACCATGAATCATGGCCTCCTCCTTTCTTCATCCAGCATTCTGATCATTTTCTGCTTCACGGATTCTGGCTGGACCAGTTGCCCTGTCACTCGTTGTTCAACCACCGGCTACATCACTATGCTTGGTTCGATCTCGTTGTCTTGGAAGTCCAAGAAACAACCGACTGTTTCTCGGTCTTAGGCTGAGGCAGAATATCGGACTCTCGCTACACTCACTGCAGAACTGCAGTGGTTGAAATATTTGTTTCAAGACCTCTGTGCCCCGATTCCAGAACCCTTTCAAGTCTACAGTGACAATATGGCGGCAATGCTTATTGCCGCCAATCACGTCTTCCACGAATGAACCAAACACATCGAAATCGATTGTCCTTTCGTTCGTGAGAAATTCGAAAACGACTCACATTTGGTCTACTAATCAAGTAGCCGACATCTTTACAAAATCATTTGGTTCCGATCCATTTCACAGGTTACTCTCGAAGTTGGGCTTGATTCAGGTTTCTTCCCGTGCTTCAACTTGTGGGGGGGTTTTGAAGTATGTAGATGAAAAGGAAGATATCTAGAAGATACTAGGAAATATTAAATATATATAGCAATTATAAATTCTTGTGTCCTATTTGTGATTATTTCTCTATTTACCGGTTCTCTACCAATCCTATTGTAAATCCTATATATATATATATATATATATATATATATATATATTCATTTAATCAACACAATCTACCTTTGATTAATACAAGTGTTGTCCAATATAACATTGGCACCTAGAAGCCTAGGGATCCAACCACCCCGCAAAATCGGCGAACACCCAAGCATCTCTCAACATATTTGGACAGATCAACTACAGATGAGGACTACCAAGATTGCATTTATCCTTATGTTATTTTCCCTTTTTTTTGTTGAAAGGTTATTATCCCTTCTAAATACTGTATCCTATTATGTACAAATAACCAAGTTAATAAAATATCAATTCATCTCCATCTTTCTCTCTCTCAGCTACTTTTTGTGACTTCCAGTCTTCCATTATATTTATTATCAAAAACTTCACAATTTTATTAGCCATTTCTTGCTTCCTCTCTCTCCTTTGTTAACTTGATCCTCTTCAGCGTCACCACAGCTAACAACAACTATAACATACTGATGCAGGGAGATTTTTGGAAAATGACTCGAGAATTTTAGATATCTAATAATCTAGTTATTTTAGTAATTTCACATTTTTATTAGTAGAAAATTAATATTTTTAGCAGTTTTATATTTTTACAATTTCTACTATTCTAGTATTTTATTTTTTAGGAGTTGCTATTTGAGTTGGACTAAGATTAGGAAACCCTAGGCCTATATAAAGAGGGTCTAGAAGTTGTTTCAGTCATTGAAGTTGATCAATAAAATTTAGTATTTTAGTTTAATCTTATTAGTTTTGGTTCTACAAGTCTTAAGACGGAGATCTAAAGGCTTGTTCTAGGTTTTAAAAGTTTTAGACGGAGTTCTAATTTTTTTCGGAATTTCCTCAGCGTCAGTTCGCATCAAGAGCGAGGTTTCTCCTGCCTTAATGGCAGAAGGCAAGGCTAGAAACACAACCTTCGACGGTGATCGGAGCAACAAGGCTGCATGGTTAGCATTAGACAGAAAACAACATCAATTAGACCAACTCATGGAGAGGCTTAACACCTATGTGAATGTCAATGCAAATCTTAAGCAGTCAACCATTAACAGAGAACGTGTTAAGAGATTCGCCCTCAACCAAGCTGTTAATGGATACGATAACAGAGAACGTGTTGAGGGATTTGCCCACAACCAACCTGTTAATAAATACAAAGAAATCACAAGTAGTCTTACAACAAATACTGAAGTAATATATGATTCTGAGATGTCTTTTGTTGTGGATGAAATTAGTGATACTAATCTAGACACAGAAATACCTGTGGATTGTGCTATGAAGCAAGTTGATGAAGAAATAAAAACTGACATTATGAAGAGTCTAATATTATCAGCTCTCAAGATGAAGAGTTTGTTATTTCAGAAAAAGTTGATAATAAAGTTGTTTTGAAGGAAGATGTGAAACTTAGTGAGTCAGTTATCGGACCGATGAATATTCCTTCATATGCAGATCCTTTTCTAGTATTATGTGAATCTAAAATGGTTTCCAATGGATTGGTTAGTAGTTTTATTGGGCAGTCTTCACATAAGCTTGTGATTCTCAATCACTTTATTCATGATCCTCACATACTTATTTTTGGGGTGAAGAAGAAGATTCAACTAGATCACAAGTATTTTGATTATATGATAACTCAACCTTCGTTCAAATCTGAATATTTGGTTATTCCTATACATAACTCGCAGAAAAGTTGCATTAAGGGAGTAGCAATCACCATGACAGCTAAAGTCGATTAGTAAAGACGAGACGAGTTTCTTTGAAGTGGAGGAGACTGATGCAGAGAGATTTTCGGAAGATAACTCGAGAATTTTAGATATCCAATAATCTAGTTATTTTAGTAATTTCGTATTTTTATTAGTAGAGAATTAATATTTTTTAGCAGTTTTATATTTTTAGGATTTCTATTACTCTAGTATTTTATTTTTTAGGAGTTGCTATTTGAGTTGGACTAAGATTAGGAAACCCTAGGCCTACATAAAGAAGGTCTAGAAGTTGTTTAGGTCATTGAAGTTGATCAATAAAATTCAGTATTTTAGTTTAATCTTATTAGTTTTGGTTCTACCAGTCTTAAGACGGAGATCTAAAGGCTTTTTCTCGGTTTTAAAAGTTTTAGACGGAGTTCTAATTCTTAAGACTTGTAGAATCAAAACTAATAAGATTAAACTAAAATACTGAATTTTATTGATCAACTTCAATGACTGAAACAACTTCTAGACCATCTTTATGTAGGCCTAGGGTTTCCTAATCTTAGTCCAACTCAAATAGCAACTCCTAAAAAATAAAGAGAGATGCTAGAATCACAAAAGATTTTGACCAAAAAAAGTTCCCAGCTGATGTGGATGTTGTGATTTTCATCTCTCAACGCCTAGATTTGGTCAAATTTTGAAACTACACCCGCCACATCAGCTGGGAACCTTTTTTTGTCAAAATCTTTTGTAACTTTATCATTTCCCAAAAATAAAATACTAGTAGAATAGTAGAAATCCTAAAAATATAAAACTGCTAAAAATATTAATTGTCTACTAATAAAAATACGAAATTACTAAAATAACGAGATTATTAAATATCTAAAATTCTCGATTTATTTTCCGAAAATCCCCCTACATCACCTACAAGTGCCAATGGTTTTAGACGTGACCTTTACTTTGGTGGTGTTATTTTACTTTCTAAAATCCATACCAATTATTACTGAAAGTGTGTTTCGATTGTGATTTGTCAAAAAATAATTGACATGTTTATTTTTCCTTTTCTAAAAATGGGGTGGTGGTCCTGTATTTTATGGACTGGAATGGCTGTTGGGAAGAAAATGCAACGACCGGTCGCATGCATAAAGGGACGAAATACCAAATTATTAGGGTAGAATGACGGGTGGTACGTTGAAGTTAAGTAATATACTTGAACAGAGAGAATAAGAGCAATTTACCCATGTGCGGAATTAGAAATCCACAGGGACTGAGTGGAAATCTAAATCTTTTCTTTTGTTGCAAAAGAAATCTGAATCAATAAAAGAGAAATTCATATGATTTCTTTGACAGTGATAATGGTAGCCATCACATTCCAATTGATAAATAATGAGATGTAATAAGCACCTTAACTATCAAATTTCTACTCTTACAACAAGGAGCCTAAAGTCCTGCTAAACGACGTGTCTATAGTCCAACTAAACTATTCATTTACACTTTTAATAACTCAAGTTCGATAAATCGCAGATATCAGTATTCTACTTCTGTGAGTCAAACCTGGAACTCCTAAAATTTTCGAGTTCTTTTTTTTTTTTTGTAGAAAAGAGTTTTGGAATTGACCAATACTGTCGACCACTTGGACAACCAATTGTTGACAGACAAATTTATATTTCGAACACTAAACTTCTTTTTATCTGAATCCCATATTCAATATATAGAAATTTTAGTTAAATATATGTAAATCATGCCAAAAAGTAATAATTTTGCTAATTGAACAATGCGTACATAATAGGACATCATAGATTTTTTTTTCATTACAGCACATCATAGTTTGGTTATTGGATTTCTCAATCTTTACCGAACCTTATCTTTGTTACACTAAAGACTTTAGCTGATAGTTTTGTTAGAGTCTTATGGGCACCTCCTTCGTGTTATCTATAGGCACTACATTTATGTCTTACGTTTACAATTTAGTAACACCACCCTCTCTCTTCTCTCAAATGCCCCCTCAAGCAGGGGTGAAACAAGACTATGAGCTTGTCACAAAGGGGAGAAACACAGCCAGACAACCTTAGTGAGAAGATCAGTTGGTCTTGAAGGAAATGAATATGACGAATTTGAGCGAGCACCAACTGGATCATGAAGGAAGTGATAGTACACTTCAGTGTGTTGCAGGGGGCGGAAGCATGTGAAGACTAACATAGGCTACAGCCTGGATTAAGTCTTAGTTTCGAACCAAATCTTTAGCAACTGACAGAGATAGCCTGATTGGTTTAAACTTGAACTTTGCGCTTAACAGGCTTTAGGACCGAGTTCACCTAAACGAATTTCAATTCTTTCTACTTTTAGACAATGAATAATTTAATTTTTGGCCCCAAATTTACAATGAAGTCCCGATTTTACCCTTAATTCGTAAGCAACAGCCACTTTGACACTCAATTGTGTCTAGAATTCCCTTTTGCCCCCCATTTCTTTTTGCACTTCGTAATTTAAATTTTTGTTATTCTTACACTTCATCTTTCTATATTTTTCTTCATCTTTCTCCACTTTCCGTTAATTTTGTGCGCTCATCAGTTATAATTTTTTGTTAATTTTTGCGAAATATTTAAGTTTTTCGTTTAGAAAATATACATAAATGTGAGATGGTCGTTAAGTATATACTGTTATGACTTGAAATCACTTTTAAATAACACTTTTACATGTATAATAGTTAGAAACTTACTTATAGTGACTTTTTGTTAAAATTTTAGGCTATTGTGAAGTTAAAGCTTAGCCTTGTATAAGTTAAAATCCTGGCTCCGCTCCTCCTGATGTGTTTCTTGGGAAGGGAAAAGAATGAAATTTCTAATACATGAGTAGGAAATAAAAGGATAAAACACAGAGAACTGAACTCTCGAAGTTGTCGTTTAAACACAAGTATAACATTATCTAGTTTCTGTCTGGTATAACCTTATTAGTTTGTGTTTATTTGTGAAACGTGTAACCTTATTTAGTTTGTGTCGGTTTTTTTTTTGTTCAAAAATTTGTGTCGGGTTAGTATAAAAGAATTAGTTACTGCGATAATTTTCTATTTAATGAGAAAACAAAAGAAAATTGATGAAAAATTTAAATTGAAGTTTTTGTTGTTACACTAGGGTGGTTTGAAGAATAGGAAATAATAACAAAGTTATGATTACCAAAAGCATCTTTAGAAGCGTACAAAACTAAAAATTGAATTTCAGCTATTTGAGTCAAAATAATATTTAAAATAAGTAAAAAAGCTGAACACACTATATAATTATTATGTAAAGAAATATATAAAGACTAAAATACCTTTTTTATCACATTGTGTAAGTAATTCTTTTACTTTTTTTTTTATAAAATTTTAAATCTATATAACTTTTTTGTTAGATGTCGGATCTTGATGAAATTTATATTTTTGAATACGAGTTTTTTCATTATCTTTCTAACAAGATCCACCTTAAATACTTTTTCAACAAAAATTCCAAAACTAAAATAACGATTTCTTTTACCTTTTTTCTTTTGAAAACTGAGTTTGCGTTTTGATATGCAAACATAGTCGGGATTTGCTATTTTTCAAACTCCGTCTGAATTTACGATTTTGCATACTCAGTTTTCATAGGTTTACATCTGGAAACTCGGTTGGTACCTGCAATATATGCATGCAAACTTCTTCAGACGGTGTTGGAACCTCCTCATATCATGGTAACAAGTTCCCTGATGGTTATAGATCTGAATCGGAATATCGATACCTTGATTAATAGTAGTAACAAAACTATCTTCATCCTCGATCCATCAGTGATGAAGATATTATTTCTCCAAAACCCCTTTTAAATGCTTGAGTAGTTTATCTTACCCTTTTGAAGCTATAGTCAACCTATAATTCAAAACACCCTCGTTATCCAACTGGCGATTTTCATCGTCTGGTCCATGAATGATGGTAGGAATTTGAAGAGAGAAGGAGTATGAGAACCGTCTTCAGTATCGGGGGAATAGATTGTCAACAAGATCTCTCACGTCGAGAGATGGGTAGATTGAAGGAGATGATGGTTTAGAGTCCTTGACTAGATTGGGAGAATCGACACACGGGTGAAGCGAAGAAGAAGTGGTTTTAGGATTTGATAGTGTGAGAGAGAGAGTAAAAGTGATCAACAGAATTAACGGTCTCTCTCTCTAGAGTTGCGGGTCAGTATAAGAATGAGTTACCTAAAGGCACTCATCTGTTCGTTTGAATAACATGTGTGAGAGAGTGTTAGTTAAGTAAGTAATTAGTCGTTAAGATTTATGTTAGAGTCTAACTAACTGTCTCACTCTCTAAACTCCCGATTGTGTAATACTCTATAAGTAGTGGATTAATTATAATAAAGAACTTACTTTGCTTTTCATGGTATCAGAGCCCTAAAGAGTTTCGATCAAATCAGAAAACCTAATTGGGACAAGAAATCAAGAGAGTTGGATCGTTTGCTATCAAAGAATCAACCATTCAATCTCCCATCAAATTCGACTACAATCAAATCGTCTGTCACCAAGAAATCAGCGATTCGATCATCAAATTTGCAAGAAGTGAAGAAATTGAATCTCCAAAGTCTTCTGTATCACCAAGTCTCTGATAAAATGGAAATCAATCTCCACATGTTTTGTTCTTGCGTGAAGGACAGGATTTGATGAATTATGTTTCCCATTTGCTGAAAACAGTACCATTTTGTCAACTTCCTCTCCAACATCTGCTTCACATTACCTGCCCTTACCATTGCCATCTTTAAGTTCTGCCCCCTACACTAAATGTTCCCACCTATCACACTGAATACTCCCTCCATGACCAGAAACCCTTTACCGGTCCACCCTATCAACCAACTACCTCATCCTAAGCTGATAGCTTTCCACCTCCCAGCAGCTCACATCCAAATCCTATACTCCCAACACCACCCCTCTCTCCTCTGCCACGACCTGTTTTAACTTCTTCAAGTAATGTTCATCCAATGCAAACACGACTCAGAAGTGGGATTTTCAAACCCAAAAGCGTTCCTGACCATGTTGCTCATTTTACCACACCAGACGCTCTTTCATGCACCTTTATAGCTTTCATTGCCTCTATACCTAAACCTAAGACCTATAAAGAGGCAGCCAAGAATGAACATCGGGTTCAAGCTATGCAATCAGAATACCAGACTCTTATTCAGAATGAGACATGGTCTCTCACTCCCAAAACCCCATCTATGAATGTTCTTGGCTGTAAATGGGTATACAAAGTCAAGTACAAGTATGATGGATCTCTTGAGAGATACAAGGCTTCGTTGGTAGCACTGGGTTATGACCAACAAGAGCGAATAGACTATCGAGAGACTTTCAGTCCAATGGTAAAGATTCAAACTGTCAGAATCACTCTCACCATTGTTGTCACTAATCAATGGTTAATTCAGCAACTGGATGTCTCAAATGCTTTCCTTCATGGGGAGCTCAATGAGGATGTCTATATCAGACAACATACTGGTTTTCTTGACTCTCAGCACCTAGATTGGGCTTGTCATTTATTCTATGGGCTTAAACAAGCTCCTACAGCATGGTTTACTAGGATATCATCATATCTTATCCAGTGGGGGTTTTCTAAGAGCTCCTCAGATACATCTATGTTTGTGTATTATTCAGATAATCACACATTGATCTTTCTTTTTTATGTTGATGACATCATTCTCACTGGCTCCAACACTCAACTGATGTCTCAATTGGTTTAAGATCTTGATAGAGAGTTTGCTATGAAGCAGTTGGGATCACTGCTCCTCATCATTACGACTTACGCAGTCTAAGTATATTGCTGAGTTACTCAAAAAAGCTGAGCTTCTAGATTGTAAGCCTAGTGCCACACTTGTGTCCCATGGAAAGAGGGTCTCAAAACTGGATGGAGAACCTATTGAGAATCCACTTTTTTATAGGAGCTTAGTTGGGGGCTTCAATATGCTACAATGACCAGACCAGATGTCTCCTATGCTGTCAATTACTTGGCTTAATTTATGCATGATCCCAAAACCACACATCTTGTGTTGTTAAAGAAAGTGCTTCGGTACTTAAAAGGAACACTTGGACCAGGGATTACCATCACAGCTGGAGATATATCCTCTCTGTCTGGCTATTCGTTTTCTGATTGGCGTAGTTGTCCAGACTCTAGAAGGTCCACTAGTGGGTACTGTGTGTTTCTTGGCTCCTCATTGGTCTGCTGGTCTTCTAAGAAACAGAGTGTGGTGTCTCGATCATCTACTGAGGCTTATAGAGCATTATCTTTAGCTACATCTGAGTTGTTATGGACTTCGTACCTGTTGAAGGAACTTCATGTTTCACTCCAGTTTCCCATTGTGCTGCACTGTGATAACATGGGAGCTAAGTATCTGGCATCAAATCCTGTCCTTCACGCAAGAACAAAACATGTGGAGATTGATTTCCATTTTATCAGGGACTTGGTGATACAGAAGACTTTGGAGATTCAATTTGTGACATCTTAAGCCAATCTTGCAGATATATTTACCAAAGGAGATTTGGCTTCAACTTTGGATTACATCAGGAGCAAACTCATGTTTCTCCCTACCTCCGAATATGTGTTTGAGGGGGGCTGTGAGAGAGAGTAAAGGTGATCAACAGAATTAACGGTCTCTCTCTCTAGAGTTGTGGGTCAGTATAAGAATGAGTTAGCTAGAAGCACTCATCTGTTCGTGTGAATAACATGTGTGAGAGAGTGTTACTTAAATGTTAGTTAAGTAAGTAACTATTCGTTAAGATTTCTGTTAGAGTCTAACTAACTAACTCTCTCTCTTTCTCTCTCTCTAAACCCCCGATTGTGTAATACTCTATAAGTAGTGGATTAATCATAATAAAGAACTTACTTTGCCTTTCAGATAGGAAGAGGAAGCTATTACCAGGGTTAGATTGAAGAACTTGCGGTAAAAAGAAGAGATTTCTTCGTGGGTAGTTGAGATTCCATGGATGTATCCGTTTGTTTCATTGCAGTTGCAGGAAGACTTTAATGGAGTCGGAAGATTTTGAAAAGTAGAGAAAGTGTATTCATCGGTGTTTTTGGAATAAAAGAGTTACAAAATGACCTTAATTACACAACATTTCAAATATGCGGAACAACTAAACATATAATAGCTACATTTTTTTGTTATTTGAAAAATTGAAGTGTTTTTTTAGTTATTATGCAAAATAATTTGACTCAAACAATCATTTTATAATTAGAAATTGCAATAAGATGGATTCCAACCCTTCGCCTCCCCTTGGTGAGTGTGTATTTTATCGCTTCACACCAATATTTAAGTTTCATTTTCGATTAAAATGTAGTGAGAAGACGGTGCTCTAGCCTGGACTAGCCCACCTTTGATTTTGCCTGTAAAGAAAAAGGAAATTATCTTTGTTAAAGAAATTTGGTCAAAACTTCCTATAATTTTTTGATTGGGTGAAAAAGGATCAGTCAATTATTTTTAGTCTGTAGCTCCCTGAGTACTTTTTTAATTTGCAACGTCATGCGATAGCTTTGCAACGCTTTACGACAACTTTGCAACGCCTTGCAATAGGTTTTCAATGCCTTGCAGCAATTTTGCAACGCCTTCCAACAACTTTACAACCGCTTTGCAACAACTTTACAAAAATATGAAGTTTTTAACCACACAAAATACAAATATTTGAGTTTTTAACAAAAAAAAAGAAATTTGGGTTTTAAAAAAAATATATATATAACTTGTCTTTTTAACTACAAAAATATAAACTTGGGCCCAATTTCTAACCACAATTTTGTCAAGACTACTCAACCGTATCTTGACCAGGATAAGTTGGTTTGCTTGTTTTGGTGTCCTGGAAAGTTTTTTTAACTCCTATTTCTGTCTTGAAAATTTTAAATTTACTCTGTGAACAGTGAGAGCAAAAATGTGGTGGTCCAGGAAACGCCTGCAACCAAGAGTACTGCCTCTTCCAGATATTCTTCGTTTAAAACATGTGCTGTTTTTCAAGTATAAATTGAACTGATACCAACATAAATGATTCAAACAATCTCTTATCAATCATAGAGAGAAAGGGAAACAAAAATGGAGGAGATGAAGATCTTGATGATGAATAACCCATGGGTTGTAACTGCTACATCTGCAACTCTACTCATTTCCATGTTCTTGTTTTTCACAAGAAAATCATCGAAAATGGTTTGGCCTAAAGGACCAAAAACCTTACCCATCATTGGGAATATGCATCTTCTAGGTGGAAGTAAGGCACTTCAAGTTATCTTACATAACCTTTCCAAAGTTCATGGCAGTGTTATGACAATTTGGATTGGAAGGTGGAGGCCTGTTATAGTTGTTTCTAACCTTGAACGAGTTTGGGAAGTTCTCGTTAACAAATCATCGGACTACTCGGGTCGATATGTGCCTGATGTTATAAAGTTTGTCAGTGCAGATTTCAGAACAATCTCAACTTCTGATTCTGGTCCTCATTGGACTAATTTAAGAAAAGGTCTTCAAAATGTAGCTCTATCACCCAACAGTCTTGCAGCTCAATTTCAATTCCAAGAGAAGGATATAATCAAAATGACTGACATTCTTGAACGAGAAGCAAGAAATAACAATGGAATTGTTAAACCACTTGATCATTTGAAGAAAGCTACCGTTAGATTAATAAGTCGATTAGTTTTCGGTCCAAATTTTAATGATGATCAGTACGTAGAAGATATGCATAATACTATCGACGAATTGATACAAATGAGTAGTTATGCTCAACTTGCAGAAGCTTTCTACTATGCTAAGTATTTACCAAGTCACAGAAAAGCTGTTCGACATTTCGAACAAACAAAACAAATAGTTAAAAAATTGATACGCCCATATATTTCAGTGAGTCCTCCTCCTAATACTTACTTACATTTCCTTCAATCGCAAAACTACGACGAAGAAGTTGTTATTTTTGCCATCTTCGAAGCTTATCTTTTGGGTGTGGATAGTACTTCTTCAACTACAACATGGGCACTGGCATTTTTAATAAGAGAACCAAATGTTCAAGAAAAACTTTACCAAGAACTTAAGAATTTCGCAGAACAAAACGACCGAGAGATCATGAAAGTTGAAGATATTAACAAATTGCAGTACTTACAAGCTGTGACTAAAGAGACAATGAGGATGAAACCAATAGCACCATTAGCAATTCCTCATAAAGCTTGTAGGGAGACTTCATTGATGGGGATGCCAATCGATAAAGGTACTAAGGTTATGGTTAATATTCACTCTTTACACCATAACGAAAATGTTTTCAGTGATCCTTTCACGTTCATGCCGGAGAGATTCCTGAAAGTTGATAATCAAAATGTTAAAGCAATGGAGCAATCATATTTGCCATTTAGTGCAGGTATGAGAATTTGTGCAGGAATCGAGTTAGGTAAACTTCACTTTGGTTTTGCACTTGCTAATCTTGTTTATGCATTTAAATGGTCTTGTGTTGCTGATGGGGTTCTTCCCGATATGAGTGAAGAATTAGGGACAATTCTCTTTATGAAGACCCCACTCGAAGCTCGAATAGTTCGCCGTAACTAATTATCTATGGTTTTATGGTGGATTGGCCTTCATCTGACACTATGCCAGATGAATTAGTGGTTTTATTAAGTTTTTATGAATAAACTTATGTGTGTTTGGGTGTTCTTTAGTTGTAATATCTGCCGTTTTGGGTGTGTTAGTTTGGTACAACAATAAGAGTTTGATTTGTTACTCGCTCTAAATGTCTTCTCCAAATTGTGAGAGGGAATTTGAGTGTGTGTATGTGTTGTTTCACTTTTTTTTTTTCTGGAGATCTTCAAGATTCTTGGAAGTAAGAAAGAGTGAAACACAACTTGGTAATCAAATAAATGGACGTTTTAATAAATTAAATATTGTATTGTATAATCTTTTTTTATAGCGCGTGTGCTTTTTCTAAACCGCGATCGTAGATAGTCAGCCGCCTAATAAGATAACAAGAGTAAATAATCTTATTCTATGGACTTTAATGTTGATCCACTCTTAAAATGTTGATCAAATGTAAATTTTGTCTACTAATAAAAAAACTAGTATTATTTAAAAATATTTCATTTGAAATTGTCTGGTTCTTTTTGTTTTTCAAAATTTTAAATCAAATTGATTTAAAAATATAATTCAGAACATAATGAAATACATATATATATATATATATATACATATATATATATATAAAACTATTGTACAGTATTGCTCAAATAAGGCTAAAAAAATATGTTAGTTCGAAGAAATTTCGTCCAAAATTTCTGTTTTCCAAATATGTAAAACTATTGTACATGACCAAATTTGTTTCTATTGAGCCGGTCTGGAAGCCACTCAGTACAGTTAATGGCAACACGATGAATAGGTAGATATTTTTTCATTTATTTGTGATATATTGGTTTTTATAATTAAAAAGTGATCCTAAATAAAAAAAATTCTAGCCTCGCCACTCGCTCTAACCGAACAAGAGAGAGTTTTAGGAAAGTAGCACCTTTACACTTCCTCGTAGTTAGTAATCAGTCTACAAGTACTACAAGTACAATTCTCCTTTGTGTTTTCGAAATGAAATTTGGCTAGTAATTTCATAACTTTATTTGAACAAAATCAATTTGTCTTAAACTGAAAGTAGTAAACCTTTCCAAGAAACACGGTAAGAGTTGTTTTTTGTAGTTATTATTTTAGGTATCAAATTAGTATAAATTTCGAAAGGATTTCCGCTATTACAGGTAACACCAAAAACAGAGATAATTAGTGTCAAGCAGTTTGACCAGAAAATACATTGTTGTCGTGTTAATAGTATTGTTGAGCAAAAACACCATTCCCTTTAGCAATGTTATATTCTCTTTATGTTACATAAGGAGAGAATTACTAAAAACCCCTGGGTTTTAATAAACTGATTACTAAAACCTTTACATTCGATTAGTAATTACTAAAACTCCGACCTTTCGTTAGATTTAGTTTTGATATTTTCAATATTACTTTCTTGTCCCTTTACGTTTTACACCACCTTTACTAATTGATTTACATTTTACACCACTTTTACTAACAGACTTACGTTTTACACTACTTTTACTAACAGACTTACGTTTTACACCAGGAATTCGAAATGAAGGGACAAGATCAAAATAAAGGGTCAAGATGATACCAAATTATGGCTGTTTTTTACCGTTTTTTGTTCTTTTTTGCGCCTTATTTTTTCAATTTAAACCTATGAAACCACCATAAAGACTTCACCCTACTATTAATACGTTTTAACTTTTTTTTAGAAGAGAAGAATTTCTACTCGGCATGATATCAAAAAGTTAGTAATTATGACTAGAAATATTTCTTTAAACTCATGTTTGGTTGTATATAAATATATTATAAAATACACAACTAAAATTCTTAATAGAAAAAAAAACTACGACGTGAATATTTATATCTGTTTTCAAATAGTGTCAAATTTTCTCTTCTTAACCGAAAGAATTTTCCTAGTAACTGTCATAACATGTTAATGCGTTAATTCTTTCTAATTCTCGAAAAAGAGTCACGGACTAGAATAATTAGCGGTATCTCAACTTTTCGATAAGGATAAAACTTAATTTACTTGTTAAAATTAGAAATTTGTATAAATCACTAGTAATTATTAGTGTGACTACAAGGACCATTACCACCCCCTTTTTCTTCATTCTCACTCAAAGCTATTCTCTCTCTTTACCAACTTTGCTTCCTTAACACTTTCTCTCTCTCAAATATTTCTTTTTACAAAATGAGAATGGGTGGTACATTTGAAGCACTTTCAACTTCATCATCCAGCATCAGCAGTAACACACTCACCATGGCATTCTCCAATACATATTTATTTGGAGGATTAGCAGCTATGTTGGGTCTTATAGCTTTTTCTCTGTTAATTCTTGCTTGTTTTTATTGGAAAATTTCAGGGTTTTTAAATAATAATAATAATAATAATAATAATAATAATAATAATAATAATAATGAAGAAGAAGAAACAGAAAGAGACCTTGAAAAATGGCGATGCTGAGAAATCAACTAGTGAAGAATCCATTAAAGTACCTTCAATTTATGAACAGAAAATTATTGTGATTATGGCGGGTGAGAAAAACCCAACTTTCATTTCAATCGACTGGGTAGACAGGTAGTGGGTAGAGAAGAGGGATGGTAATATAAGCTCCCTTCATTTCAATGGAAGGCGCCCTATTTTTAAATCCAGGAATTGGGCAGGAGGCCCAATTTCATGTTTTTTTTGTCAAAAAGACAATTTATCTTCTTGTCCTTTTAGGCCCCATATATAGTTTGGAAATAGTCTTGAAGGACAATTCTAAAAGCACTCCCATTTCTAATGCCGAAATTGCCCTTAGAATCTTAGCTTGCTAAGCTTTGGAAACTGGTTTGCACTGCTTTGCAATCTGTTTTACAGAACTTTGCAAACTGGTTTGCACTGCTTTGCAACCTGGTTTACAGAGCTTTGCAAACTGGTTTGCACTACTTTGCAATCTGGTTTGCAGAGCTTTGCAATCTGGTTTGCCTTGCAATGACTTTGCACACACTTCGCAATCTGGTTTGCAGAGCTTTGCAAACTAGTTTGCACTACTTTGCAATTTAATTTGTCTTGCAAAGTTTTGCAATCTGGTTTGTAGAGCTTTGCAAACTGGTTTGCACTCTCGTTTGCAATAAGGTCAATTTCGTCTTTTCCCTATATTAGATTATTTACAAAAATGCCATAGGGAGCTGAAGCCTATAAAAAGTTGATAAATCATTTTTAACCAAAACTCAAATTTTTTAGGGAGTTTTGGCCAAATTTCCCAATACAGGAACCAATGATGCACCCGAAAGATTGCACACCCAAGCAGAGGTATCAAGTAGTAACCCGACAAAGTCGGGGTCGATCCAAGGATGGGAATGTAATTCAAATATCAAGGGGTCTAATTCACCGGTCTAGGTGTCATTGGCTAACTTGGACTAAGACAGAAAAGAACAAAGATAAACAAGAGTTTTTGTATGAAAAGATAACTAAGGAAATAACCGAAAAATGAACCAACAAAATAATAAACTAAACTATCTAAGATGCAAAGAAGGTTGAAGAATTCGAGGGTTTTCAAGAGTGAGAAGGGTTGAGGATTTCGGGAATCCATTTTGAAGTGATCATGTGTATACTTATATTGGTCCGAATTTGAATTCGAGTTATGCATGACATACAACATGAAATGGGTTTAGACATTTAATCGAAAATGAGATGTGCATTAAATTCAAGAATCATATCAAAATAAATACACACAATAACGTATCAAAACTTCATCCCTAGACCTCAACAAATTGATTAGCTACTCATGTTCAAGCAAATATTGAGATTCAAAGTTAAAGAAGCAAACCACACTCATGATTTTATAATTTTGGAACACTAAAAATCTCAATTAAGTTGATAAGAGTAACTTAACAAGAACTAATATGCTCCTGGAGTAATTGAATAATATGAAAAACAAGTAAAAATGGAAGAACAAGAGTGAAAGTGGAAGAAAATGGGGTTTTAAAAGCTGGAACCTTGTTTTCCTTGCTTGCAGCCAAACGGACCCTTGAGAAAGAAGAATTTTCCAGCTCAAAGAAACCAAACCAAACAAGCCCTTCTTCTTTAAATAACCAGTTAAAACCACCTCTTCTCACCAAAACCGCCCTTAATTCATTTCCCACCCATTTGAAGGTTTTTATGTTTCTTGTTTTGAACAACGGTTTTGTTTTCTCTTCTTCTTTCGATGTTGATTTGCAGGTTGTTAGAGATTTATGGAGTCAAACATTTTCCCAATACTTAATTACTCCGATCTAATGGGTGAAGGTGGTTTTCCGATGATGAAGGCGGTTTTCCGACGATAAAGGCGGTTTTCCGACGACAAAAGCGGTTTTCCGACAACAAAGGTGGTTTTCCGGCGAATGTGACGGGAATGTAAATTAGCTTTCTTCTATGGTATTATCTGTTATTTTGGTGACCTTTAGGGTCTTTTCATCCGTGATCTTTAGGATCTTTTCATCTTTTTTCTATCTTTTTTCGTCAGTGTCTAGTCCCATTTCTGTCTTATTCATGAGGTACTTTGCATTTAAAGGTATGCAACTCTCATGAAGTTGGAAGAGAGAAATAACAATTATATCCATGTAAACATTGTGATTTTATCACTTATGAATGGAAATCGATTCCCGTGGCTTCAAAAAAAAAAAACAAAAAAAAAAAAAAAAAAAAAAGAAAATTCATTTCCCACCAAATAATTGTTCACAAACCGCCTATTAAAACCAATTCACAAACCACCTATTAAAACCAAAACCAATCCACCAAATACTTTTCAAATCCCAAAAACTTTAAAAACCACCCCCACAAAATCGCCTCCTGGTTTCTTCCACTCCCGAGCCGACCTAGTCACCTAGATGTGCCTCCTAGCTTGGCCGGTCCTTATATGATGGCCGGCCAAAGCTTGGTCGGGATCCTTCACCCTCTCTCTCTCCCTACAAAAGTCCCAAGAACAAACCCTAGTACTAATCTAATGGAGAAGACCCACTTGTCTGATTTTTTCTCCCTTTTAATCTTTCTCTATTAGGATCCGTTTGATACGTGTGAAAATGTGAGTACGAAAATCGTTTTCTCAAAAAAATCAGTTTTTCGCTGTTTGGTTGGTCACTTTGGGTAAGAAAATCGAATTCCTAAAAAAAAAAGTGTGCAAATGCTCTAACTCTTTTTCCCACCTTTTAGATGAGAAAGTTGGTTTCTCACTCTCTCCCTCCTCCCATAACTCTCTCCTCCCGTAACTTTCTCTCTCTATTTCTCTCCTACCGTAACTCTCTCTGTTCATCTCTGTCCAATTAATAAATAAGCTGAAATCCTAAAGGCACCCCCTTAAATTATAACATTTATATATTAGTTAAAGGCTCAATTAATAAATAAAACCTAATTATAAACATTTGTCTAAAGGCACCCCCTTAAATTCTAAAGGCATTCCTTAAATGCCTAACATTTATATATTGGTTAAAGGCCCAATTAGTAAATAAAACATAATTAATAAACATTTGTCAAAAGGCACTTTTTTTCTCACCTTCTTTTCTCACTATCTTATCAAACACCTAAAATTTGACTTTGAGGTAAGAAATCCCTTTTCTTTCTAATGGGAAAGAAAGTTGTTTTCTTACTCATATGTTTTCTCGCGTATCAGACGGACCCTTAAGTCTAAATAGAAGCCCTTGACTTGACTTCCTTTAACTTGGCCACTTTCATTAGACTTTGACTAGAACTTTTGAGGTGCTCATAAAATGTCTCTTTGGTCTTCTTCCTGGGACTCTTGGGTGTTTGGGATTGAGCTTGGTTTTCATTTAAAACCCAAGGGGTGCCTTCATCATTTGTGTCTACATTAAACTTTCTTGAAATGACAATGTCCGAACACTGAATCGATTTCTGCTTTCACCGTCGGAATCGTTCTTGACCCAATTTCCATTTAACCTCTGCTTTTCACCGAAATGACCAAAATACCCTTTGTGTTGCTTTTTTCCGATTTCGTTCACATGAGATAAAAATGTGATGAAATTCTTCGTTTTATTCCAACGTCAAAGTCCAAATAACCTACCTAACAAGAAAAACACATACTCCCTCAGTCCCAAAATGAATGACCTATTTTGAGAACCCAACTTTTTAAGAGAACATCATTAATTAGAGTTTGACTTTCAAAAATAACATTGTTTTTCCAATTGTATCCTCATTAACTTTTTTAACTTACAATGAAAAAGTTGAATTTACTTTTAAATAAAGTTGTCATTGAATTTATAGCAATGGGTATTATTGGAAGGAGCGAAAAGTTATTTTCTTTATTTTTTAAAATAGGACACTAAAATGGGACAACCCAAAATAGAAACTAGGTCATTCAATTTGGGACGGAGGGAGTAAATAATTAAAAATAAAAGCTGACTAACCCTAATTACCGATCTGAATCTCCTTTCCTTTCTCTATCTCCATTCCCCACCATCAATTTCAGATTCATCTCTCACCGAACCTTCAATTTCATCGAGTTTTTAGTAGATGGCTTCTTGACCAGACAAGAACCAGTGAAATCTCTGCTAGAAGTCCTGGAGATGTTCCGTTTTGGGGGTTGTGTTCTATAAAATCTTAAGTTTTATTTGGGTGTTCAAATTAGAAGAACCCTACTAATCAGAAGGATCTAAAAATGCATTCCAAGAACCCTACAAAATTTTGCTCAAATCATATTTATAGTGGGTTAATTGTTAACTCAAATCATGAGGTTATTTCCAAGTTCTATTAGTTCATTAATGGCAGGAAATTGGAATCCTTGTTTACTTTCATTACCTCAATTGGGGTTCGGAGGAAATAGTGGGATTTTGGGTAGTAGCCGTTTGAAGGATTCATATTTCTTCAATGAATCCTGTTTTCCATGGGTTGTAAACTTATATTATCAAAATTCACAACTTCAGCGGCTGAAGGCATCTTCTTCAAGGATTCATGGAGTTATTGATATATTTGATTTCATAGTTACTTGGTTCTTATTTTGAATTGATATTGTACCTTTTATTTAATTATTTTGTTGATTTCTTCCTCTATTTTCTCTTGAATTCAAGCAAGTAACTCTTAGTGGTAAACCAAGTTTTTATTTTGAAAATTATCTTATCTTGATTTTACATGTGTGTTAATGGAGGAAGAAGATGACTTAAATAGAAGAAGAAGAGTCCAAACTAGTTGAGTTAAATAAATTAGGGAGTCCAAACTACAATATCGTTATGTAAGGGTAAAGTTGGATTTTTTTTAAGTATAACTTTAGAAACGGAATATTCTCAGATGATTCCGTCAAAAGGGAGTCCAAAATGCAACTCTGGAAAAAGGGAGTCCAAACAGCAAGTCAATTATACGAAAGGGAGCAAATCTCCCTATCTTTTCACTTTCATATATTAAATCAAATTTTTTTAGAAAAAACTTAATCCAAAATATCTCATGTGTTATCTTATTTAATTAGAAAATTAACAAAAAAGTGAGAATCACGGTAAAAAGGCTATTATATCATTTCAAAGGTAAAAAGTCAAAAAAAAATTGTTTGTTTTGGTCCATAAATTTCATTGTAAGTAACATAACTTGTTCTATGTAACATATTTCTTTTCTTCAATTGTATGATGTTGAATGCATTCAACATTACACATTTTAGAAGGTAAACGCGAGAGACGTGAACTTGTTTACGCCTGACATTATTCATATGCGCTTGACATAAACTCACGCACCTGACGTAACCCATCTTGACATAAACCCATGTGCACCCGACATACCACTGAGATGTGACATTATCACTCGAAACCTAACTTTAACCACATTATCGGACAAATAAGCTCAAATTTGGTTTTTTGGATTGATTTAAAGAACAGAAAAGTCAAGGGTGTTCTCGTTGGACTGATGGCCCATTTTGTTGTATCCAATATTAGCATTTTGTGCATTTTGTTTGTCGGTGTATTTGATTACTTTTTTGTAATTTTGACATATAATTTTACCCCACGATGAACAAATCTGGGATTAGTCTTTGGGTACATTTAACAAGAAAAGTTATTTATATGTTGTGAGTTGCCTCTTTTGATATTGGTAAGCCATTATGTTTATAAATTCGTTAAATATTAGATCTATTATGATCAAGTCCTTTTTTCCTCGAGATTTCACCCACAGTTATAGCTAGGAGTTTAAGAGGCCGATCAAGATGAATTGCCTTTTTTTGGCAGGCAGGCAGGCAAAAAAAAAAAAAGTGTTGACATAAACTCTAGAAATCCCTGGAGGTCCCAGGTTCGAATCCCAGAGAAGGTGGAATCTTTGGTATTTGAATGGAGATTATTAGGGTATAAATAATGTAGTGTAGTTGGGCTTTAGGCCTTTATTTAGTTGGGCTGTAGGCCTTAAGAGTTTGAGTGGGCTATAGGCCACGTCACGTTAGAGTTTGAGTGGGCGGGTAGTAAGCTTATCACATCTTTGTGTTGGGTTTTGTGTATCCTATACACTACCTAGTGTTGTAAGCGGAATCTCAAACATCTCATGTTTAACACTAGATTGCCCAGGATCGATTATGCATAAACTAATCAATGAACTAGAGAGGGATAAATACCTTAACGCGTTTTTCCCTCGAACCATTCCAATCGCATGCAAAGATCGAGAGCTCCAACTGTAGCTCCTCTACTTGAGACACCGAGTGAATAGACATGATCTCCCTTCCTTTCAGACTGCTAGGACTTACTAGAAGGTTGAGAAGAACTCTTCTTCTTGACTAGATTGATAGAATGGGAACTTTCTCTCTATATTCCTCTCTCTCCAATAGATGTATATTCAGAGAGAGAGAGAGCTGTATAATTTTTCCTTAGAGAAAAATCCACACCTTTTCTGTTCTCTACTGACCCAATATATAGACAAACCCTAATTAGAATCTCATTCAGATTAGGTTTTCTATTTTCTGGGTCACAGAAAAGATAATTACCAAAATACCCTTTTTGGGGTATTTTGATAATCCCCTTAAGTGTGGCCGGCCAGGGCAGCCCACTATGGGCCTTATATGGCCGGCCCACTTACTCTGGTCGGCCATCTCATGGCCGGCCCAAAGAGCCTCCTTTCTATCTTGTCCCGAATCTCCATTCGGACCCTTTCGGCCTTTCCAGTTGAATCCCATCCAACTTTAGCCAGTTCCCGTCTAGTCAAATCTCTCCGATCAAGTTACCACTCTTATGTGTAACCCGTTGTAGGATCCGGTCTATGTTAGCCTCGAATCAACTCCTTGATCCGATGATCGTAGTTGGCTTCTAGCAAAGCATTACGACCCCTAATTGGACCGGACTGGATGATCTTTACGTGTGGTCATCGTTATCCTAACTGACAAATTGATCGCATTGCCACCTTGGTCGAAGGACACTCCTTCGGAAGGACATCTCCTTCAGACCGAACGGATAAATCCTTCACTTTGATGTATTCAATGCCAATTGTACGACAATGTACTCGGTTTCCAAAAAAAAAAAAAAGATGAATTGCCTTGCTTATGCATTTGTCAAACATTTTATCAAAAACCCCAGGCAGATAAGTGATTATACATTTTTCTTCCGCAAACCGAAATAAAATAGTATTAAATAATGATAAACATGGTTTAAGGTTGTGGCTGACAATCTACGGGTTTAATGCTAGATTTCAATCGAGACCCTTTCGTACTAAAAATACACGCGAAGTAATTAAACACAGATTCGAAATAATTTATGTACAGTATATTAAATCATTTATGAACCTAAACTTAATGAATCGAGTTTTCTTATGATTGTCCTAACATTATCTCAAATAAAACGTTCCTTAGTTGTATTGGTTTTTATTCAAAATTACGATTTCAAGTTTATTTTCTCACACGATCCAAAATTAAAATCTAGAGAAGTAGATTTGACAGGGAGACGAAGATTGGATAGAGACATTTGCAAGAGAAGAGAGGAGTCTTCGAGAAAGAGAGAATGTAGAAAGGGAGCGAGAGATTCTTTTTTGGGAAAGATAGAGTTCGCATAAAAAAAATGAAATTTGGAAATAAAGAAGATACACCATTTACGAGGTCTTAATGTACTATTTGTTATGCAAATTATAGTAAAATAACCAAAAAAATATATAGGTAGAGTAGAGATTCAAATTACTTGGGTAGATGTTTAACAAAAAAAATATAACATGCATGGAGAGTCGAGATATTACAAAATAAAAAAAGATATATACGCTGAACCTTGATCCGTGTTGGTTATATACAAAATGTTTGCGATCCAACTTCCAGGCTTACCAACATTGTTATTTAACTTTCAAGTGTTTTTTATTAATTAGGTGTAGCAGACCTAAAATTTTAACAAAATAAAGTATGGTAGCTCATTGCAAACGACCCCCACCATAATTACATGGGCCTTTCTCAACAAAAAAACACATGGGCCTGCCTGTTTTTGTCTATATATTTTCCTGTATATTCATTAAAGACAAATTTAAGCCTTTCCAATTTATATACCTACCCTAGTGAAGAGACGATGGTAGGCTAGAGATGGGGTCTTATCCTCTTATTAAAATATATTTGCTGTCTTTAATTGAATCAACATGGAATCAAAACTAAAAAATACAATGATTTTTTTAGTGCAAATAACTTATTAAATTAGGGCATCATTTGAAGGCTGAAGCACTAATACATAGTGGATTGAGTTGGTTAGCTACAAACTTCCACAGACATAGGCTGAAGCACTAAGAAGTCTACTTTTATTATTATGGCCAGTGTGATTTGATGAAAACTGATACAGTGAAAAACTCAAAGAAAGTTTTAGGATGTTTGCTAAAACTCAAAAACTGATAAACCCTCGAGGATTGTATCGATTAAGTCGTAGAAGAACCCCTTTATATAGAATTAGAAGCTTTCTAAATAAAACAATTTCTAATTGAATTGATCATAATCAGCCTTACAAACGAAAATTCAGAATCTTAAAAGAAATGAAACTATTGAGAAATAATTATATTCATAAAACTGTTGTGGTTATGGCCAAGTATGGATCTTTGTTAGAAGTCCATTGTACATTACTGGACTAAGTTCTACCCTATTCTTAACATTAGCAAATTTTTTTCTTCAATCTCGTGAATTTGCCATTTTTCTTTGCTGCATCAATTTAGCGGCACATAATTTTATTGTCCTTATATTTAATAACACGTTGTTATAATTGAATCTGATCATTCGAACATGATCGATCCTGTATCAGAATCTGGTCTCAACAATTATTGATATCTGTTAGTTGTCATCTAGGTCTAAGCCCAACAAGTATGTAGTTTTGCTTCTAATTTTTTCTGCCGCGTCATCCAAAATCATGAAACTTACCAAACTTATGCTTGCGCTAATTGCCAACTCCAATGGATTTTGAACCATTATATGCGTATTCTTACACACGAATAAAATCTTGCCTCTGATGTCATTTAAGGCGACTGGCACCGTACCTCCTCTGTCACCACCCAGTTCGAGAAGTATATAGGATTTTGTTTGTGGAGATAGCTTGGGACGGGTACCTCCTTCCCAATTCCCAACTCCGCCTTGTTAGTAAGCGGGTTAAACCATACCCGTCCCAATAAGCAGGGCCGGCCCAAGCATTTTTGAGGCCTAAAGCCAAAACAAGAATAGGGGCCCTCTGTGTATCAGCAAAAAATAATGAAGATAAAATAAAAAATGTTGCTTTACGGAGAGATCTAACCTTTGACCTTCACCTCATAAACAAAGTTCCAAACCACCGAGCTACAAACCGAATCTTGTCAATGTCTTCATTTTTTTGTTTATCTAATAGTCCAATGCCCTATAAGAATTTATAAAGGAGGCTCTGAAATAGGTGGGGGCCCAAAGCAGCTGTTTTAGCTGCTTTGGGCCTAGGTCGCCCCTGCCAATAAGTAATTACAATGGATATCAATAACTTATTAGAGTGGATATTTAATTACCATATAGTCACGAAGATTAGAAGTAGTTTAACTTTTATCGCCTTGCCCCTCACATTCAATATGAATGGATTGAGTCGGTAGGGTCCAGTCGGTTTTAAACAAATATTTATTATGCTTATTTCAAGAAAGTTATTCTAGTTAAAAATAATATTTTATTATTAACAAAATTTTATAATAGTTTGAATTTATCAATCATAAACACTACAACTACTACCACAATGTAAACTAGTTAAACTAATAATATAAGATAAAAAATTGTAAAGAACTGTAAATAAGTTATATATAATATGTGTCATGTATATATAAGTTATATATAATATAACATATTTAAGTGGGTCGGAAAGGTTTAACTATCTAATCACAAACCCGGCCCAAACTAGATAGTTTTTATCATTGCATTCTTGATCCGTTCAATAAACTGATTGATAAAATTCGTCTCATTAGAGACGAGTTTGGACGAAAACTCGCTGGATCGGATCAAATTACCACCCATAAGTTTAGTATTTTAGTTTATTTTTTTAGTCATTAGGTTGTACCATACAAGTTTAAATATTAGAAAGGAGAGAAAGAGAGAGAGGAGAATGTTGGTGATGTAGTCGCAGCGGAATTAAAAGGAAGATAATAAACTAGAACGAAGAACGATAAAATAACTGTAAAGAACAGTAAATAACTGAATTAACTATAAACTTTGATTAACTTCAATGGGGGTTTTCTCTTCAACATGAATATCAAAATAGACTAGACCTCCTTTTATAGGATAATAGACTTTCCTAGATAGACTCAAACTAGGATTCCTAAATATTGAAGATACTTAAAACATAGAAACTCCTAAATAATAGAAATACCAACATAAGGTAATTTCCTAATCCGTTGAAGACAAACATGGACCAATTCACCAACTATAATCCATAAACCATGATGAGAAGGATCTATAAAGATCAATTGTAGTAAACAAACTGCCAACAAGTTTCTACATCTTCCGTCATCTTGTAAAGTGATGAAGAAGAGTGCAAATACTATGTTTTCCTCTATGAAAAATTTAACCTTCATCTTCCAATCCAACAAGATTCCTGCCTTTCTTCTTTTAATAAGAACTGGAATACTCGGAACGACGTTTTGACCGTCATACGAAGAATCAAAGTGTAGAGAAAGAAAAACAGACGAATCCCCAGGTTTCCAAATAAAAGTATGAGAACTTTTAGAAATTGCAACCATCTGAGTGTTGTTTTGAGTATCCTCTTGTAATATTGTAAATTACACAACTAAGGTTTGTATAACATTAAAGAGGACGTCATCAGTGGGACCCTCACGAGAAGAGCCAATAAAGATTGCAAACCATCGTAAAATTTTTCGCAGACGAACGATCACACTTCCTGTGAAAAGTTGCAAGGCCTCATCTTTCATTATGGCCTGATTAGCTGCTTTATGTTGAACCTTTTGATTTAGGTTAGAAAAGTATTCATGTCCTTCGACAATACTTTCTTGATCTTTGATTGTAGGTCCGATGGTAAAGACTGCAAGTAAGATGAAAGCGAGTATTTCAGAACTCATAGCTCGAACGCCAAAAGTGTAGTTGATAGGAGAAATAACAAACACTTTATAGGATTGGCCAGGGAGAATCAATGATTTCTTAGAGAATTTGTGGTCTTCCATAAGCAAAGGAATGCCTTCATAAGTAGATATTCCTGTTGTTGTCTTCCTCCACAAGCGAGTATTAACATCACAACGGTAAAGATCTCCAAAAGCTTTCTCACCATCATAACCTCCAAACATAAATAACTGAGATCCATGTGAAACCATTGAATGGGAATGACGAGCCGATGGTTATTCCCCTTAGATACTAACCTCACGCCACTGTAATTTCTCCACATCAAGAACACGCATGGATGAAGAGGTAATTTCATTGTTAAGCCCACTGAATGCATATATCTTGGAACCCACAACTGCTGCAGCATGCCATTGTCGAGGGCGGAACAAACTTCTAGTGCACTCTTGTAATTTCCATTCACTCCAAGCTGGAATGAAGACCCAAACATCATTAAGAATATTAGTAGGATCGTCCCTCCCTCTAACAACAAACACACTTTCTCCAACAACTAAAGTTGTGTGACCTAAGGGTGGAGCCGGTTGCATAGCAATATTAATTGCTTCTAATTTACCAGATTGGGGATCAAGAAGAAGAGTATGCTCTGCTTCTTCTTTAATATCCAAAATTGAACAAATATTGTGATGTTCATCGTGAGCGTCTTTTCTAATAATACCAAAAGTAGATTAATCAATATCATCGAACTCCTCCTTTTCTATTTCACCGTTGTCTCTTTTTCTATAACACCAGAAGTGGTTGATATTGTCACCCTTGTCGTTCAGAGTCACAGAAGCAAAGAGATCAGCATGGGAGTAGTTCACTCCAGCCACGAGTTCGGTGAGGTTGCCAGACTTTTTATCCGAATCGACATCGGTAGTGATGTTTTTGTTTTTCAACAGAGTGTTAAATTCAGCCAAAAAGAATTCACCTTTCTTAGTTCGTGATGACCTAATTGCGTCAATACCTTCAGCGTCAACTTCTTCGTACGCTTCTTTTTCTTCTTGTTCTTCTTCTTCAACTTTAACTTCGTCGTGAGCATCTTCTTCAACTTCTTCATACTCTTCTTTTTCTTTTTCCTGATGGAACCATATAATAGGCAATGAAGATGGTTTAAGAGGTGTTGAATACGATGGTGAATACAGTGGTGGTGTATAATAAGAAGCTGGAGGTGATGGTGAATATGGAGAATTTTGCATTGAATATGGTGTAGAAAAAATTTTATATTTCGAAACAACTAATTCTTCTCCCAGGATTATATACGGAGCAAATAATTTGTCCGAGCTTGTGTTATTCGATTGAATTCCTTCCTCTTTATTCATCTTTTCTTTCTCCGTCATTGAAAAACTAGTATTTATTTTATCAAGAAGATCTCCTTCAACAGTATCAACCATGGTAGTCGAAGAAATTTCGGATAATAATTTGTTCGATTGGATTTGAGCTTCTATATAAGATACGTATTCAATCAAAGGAAGAAAAACATACCTGAAAATACTTTTCAATGTATCCCAATCATCAATGAACGATTTTCCTTGATCAATAAGTCTCCATTGCATCTCGTTGAAGTTTCCATAGACACTTGTAGACAAGTGTTGTTCAAGAATAAAAACCTTATCTTCATCACGAAACTCTTGGTTTCTGAACCAATCTTCCATGTGTTGGATCTAGAAATTTATATGAAATTGACCTTCGAAGAGTGGAATTTTAGAAACTTGATGAATTTTTCTTTCATCTTCTCGATCAATATAAAATTGAGTTGTATCTCGAATAGGATCCCAACATAAACGTGGAAAATTTTCCCAACATTCAAGAGGAGATGTATCCATAGATATTTTATTTATATTATTTTTTTTGAGAAAAAAAATCAAGAAATTTTGTTGGCTCTGAATACCACTTGATGTAGTCGCAGCGGAATTAAAAGGAAGATAATAAACTAGAACGAAGAACGATAAAATAACTATAAAGAATTGTAAATAACTGAAATAACTATAAACTTCGATTAACTTTAATGGGGGTTTTCTCTTCAATACGAATATCAAAATAGACTAGACCTCCTTTTATAGGATAATAGAGTTTCCTAGATAGACTCAAACTAGGATTCCTAAATATTAAAGATACTTAAAACATAGAAACTCTTAAATAATAGAAATACTAACATATGGTAATTTCCTAATACTAAACTAACTGGGACCACTAACGTGGCCGACTAGGGCAAGGGCACGTGGGTTTGCGGCCTTGACCCGTATGCGCCTGCATCAGTTGGTGTTCTTACTACCCCTTCTTAGATTTTATCTTACTACCCCTTCTTAGATTTTATCTTATTCTCCATTACTCGTATTCAAATACTTAATTGATTTTAACCGCTTTAGATTCCGGAGTTTTTTCTTCTTTTGTAACATTATGCAATTCATTTCTTTAAACGTTTATATTCTTCAAGTCTTCTCAAAACCTTTTCCCAAATTACTTGACTTTCTTATAACTCAACCCCGAACCTTCCCAGTTAAAAAAAACATAATGATGACTCAAACTTCTTAGAAATGGGTTTCAGAGCAATTTGATATCGACTAGGAGAAAGAAATCACACTTTTTCCTCACTAGAGATTTCATACGATTTTAATTTTAATTAGAAGTTGGCAATTTTAATCTATTTGTTTCCTCCGTAAGTCCCACAAGTGGAGCAAGCTAAATGGAGAAAATACGTAAAAGATAAATAAAAAGTAGTTTTTCGGTAGATGATATTTTGAAAAATTACCTATCAAAAAGAAAATCCTAGTTAGATTTGAAAGAGAATCCCAAATCAACGGTTGGAGTCTTCCTTTGATTTGTGTCCTAAATCAAAAGAAATTTTCAACTGTTCTGGAATTCTCTCTCAATCTACTTAGAAACTCATTTGCTGATTCACTACGGACTCATTCTTAAACATATTCTCTTATTTATTTTTGTTAACTAACTTGGTTAGATGTTGTTGTCCAAGTTCTATTAAGATGCTCCAACCAAGACATGTGTTCTAATAGTAGCACCATAAAAATATTGCTAATAAAAAAAAATAAAAAAAAAAGTAGATGCTACTTAAGTAATATTTAAAACATGTTTGGGCTGCCAAATATGTTTATGGATTATATTATTTTAGCACTATAGTCCGGCAGGCGCCCACAAGAGCCCGAGTGTATTTCAATATTTTTAATATGGCAAGGAGAAGAAAGAACTTAAATAATATATCTCAAAATAATGGAGGGTGATTTTAAAAGAACTTTATTTTTTTGTTGAACTAATTTTGAATGAACTTACGAGCAAAAAATTGAGGGCCTTGTGTGAAATCTGATACTGGACCTTTCGTATATAAAAAAACATAACGAACAAAAAATTGAACAAAAGGCAAGATGGTGTATCACTAAATAATGAAAACCATAGATGAATCTAAATGTATTTTTAAAAAGTAGTAGTAGGAAAAGTTTTCCATCTTAAAATTTCATATATAGTATAAGAATCCACAACTATCTGTCGTTGATGTCAAAAAATGACAATCTAGTTATCAGTCTGAAAATAGAAACTTGATGTTGGATCACATCTGGATGAATCTGAATGAGTGATGCTGCTTCTTTGATTCCCACTCCTACTCTCAAAAATGTTAGAGGAAAACCAATATGCAAAATATCTACCAACTAAGCTTCCAAACATTGTTATTTACTTTCAAGTTTTTTCTATTTAGTACGTGTAGCAGACCTAAAGTTTAACAAAATAAAGTATGGGAGCTCATTGCAAACACACTATCCCCACCATAACTACATGGCCCTGCCTGTTTTTGTCTATTTATTTTCCTGTATATTAATTGAAGAATGTGAACATTACCTAGTTTCACAATTTGACATAAAAAGTTGGATGCATAGTGATGTTATCTGTCCCTATTCATTGGAGACAAATTTAGGCCCTTCCCCACCGTAGTGAAGAGACAATGGTAGGCTGGAGATAGGGTCTTATCCTCTTATTAAATTATATTTTGTTGTCTTCCTTTTTTTTTGTTGAAAAATATATTTGTTGGCTTTAATTGCATCAACATGGAACCAAGTTACTATGATTTTTTTAGTATAAACTAACAAAGAAGTTATTAAATTAGGGCATCATTTCATATTAAAACTTTTGCATTAAGATTCATAATCCCACGAGCTTGGACCCACTACACATGTACCAACCCACGTGTTTTATCACATAAACTCATCTCCTAATTTTGCCAAGAACAAAAAGTCTTTTCTTTAATGGCTTCAATTGTTGGATTACTTTGAAAAAGTTCTCCTATAATTTCAACATTTTGTAAAGATTGCCACTTTATAAGTCAACATTAGTTTGGGTCAAAGAATCCATACTGTGATTGTCATGAGTGAACTTTGTTCCAAACCTGTTAACATTTTTACTTTTTCTTTTTGTTTCATTTAGTTTTTGTCACAACCAAATCCAAAATAATAGGAGAAACTCAAAAATAAAATGTAGACAGAACTTTTGATTCTAATAAATAAACAATAATTTTAATAAATAGAAAAACTGAGATCTAATTTATATTACAAAATGGATAATTAGTTTTGACTTGGTGAGAAATACACCATTAGGCAAAATTGTTGGAGAAAAAATATTTATAATTGTCGAGATCCACAATTGACTTTTTGTTTATCAAAATATCCTTCTATTATAAAATCTCGTTAATTCTCATACAGAAAAGAGGGGTTGGGCAAAAGACCCAAAATGGGCCTATTAATAGGAACCCAGTCCGCGTCAGAAAAGGAATATGAGGCAGGTCCATGGCATCAGGTCTCTTAGTTAAAAGACGAGAATCAGCTCGTTATTTTGGTATTTACTAATATACCACTCAGATCTAAAAGACCCATTAAGGAAAGAGACCGTTCATCTCCTTCTTTCATTTACTAAGAAATTTCATACTCTCTCTCTACAAATTATTTGAAACCGGATCTTCCCACTCATCTTCCTCATTTCGGCTCCAACAAAATTCCATCGGAAAGCTTTAAATCTCTTCAACAAAGTCATTTACAACAAACAATCTGATTTGAAACAGTAAGTTTTCCACTCTCAAGTTCAACAAAAAAAAAAAAAAGTTTTCCACTCTCTCACCATTATTACACAAAAAACCCTAAATCTGTACATCTTTCATCTTTGTCTCTCCAAAAACGTTTCTTCTTCTCACATTTCTTCTTAACTTTCTCGTTTGATTTGAGAATCTTTCTCGGTTGATTTTTATTTCAAAACCCTAAATCAAAGCAATTTTTGTTTGATTATTGTACAGGAACCCTAAAAATTTCCAGTTTGATTTTTTAACAGCCCTAAAGCTGGAAAATTTATCCTCTTTCATTTTATTTAGGAACCTTAATTCTTAGAAACTTTCCAGTTTGGTTATTTAGTAAGAAACCCTAAGGTAGATTTACTCTCTCTATCTTAAACATAACCTAAATCACCATAACTTTCTGTTTTTGAAAATCTCTAAAAATGGTAAAATAACTTTTGTTATTGAAAAACCCTAATGTTCCTAGTATTTTTTTTCTTAAAAAACCCTAAATTGTTGAGGTATGTAACTTAATATTTCTCAGTCTAAATTCCTGGTTAAATAACTTTTGTTATTGAAAACCCCTAAGGTAGGTTTCTTCTCTCTCTATTCTCAAGGACCCTAAGCCCAAGAAAGAAGAATGTATGCAACTTAATATTATTTTTTTCGAAGTAAATGTTTTTAGAATGGTACATAATCTTCTGTCCAGTAAATTGCTTGATTCCTGGTAAAAAATCGAATGTAAGAACCCTAAAGGGGTTTATACTGATTTCTCTACTTCCTATAAAGTTAGTTTCCTGTACATTTTTTTATTCCCAATACATGAAGTTATGCACTAGAACAAAGATTGATTTGTGGTAAAACATTTCGTGTATTGTAAACAGGTTTATTCCCAATTAATAACACACTGTAACTATCCCCATGTAATGAAAAAAATGTATGTCCATGAAATAACATTGAACTTTTAGTGTTAGTTATAATGTGTTTGTTATAATGGCTAACACAAATTTGTTCCTGGTTTATTTTGTTTACAGACTCCAGCTACGGAAACTACTGAAGTACCCGATCGATCTATACCGAAGAAACAATAGGAGAGAGTAATAAAAAGAAAGGAAAGTCCTTTCGACCTGAAGTAGGAGGAGCAAGTGAGATGAAAAACAGACCTTCTGACCTTGCGGCAAAATTGTCGAAAGGTTATAAGTATTTACAATACCTAGCAGCAGTTGAAGATAGTTTATTCCGAGTAAATAGATATTATAATGCACATTATATGTTATGTACAAGAAATTAATTTGTGTACATGAAATAATTTTATCCATGATAAATGTTCAAGAAATTGATTTGTGTACAGAAAATAAATTTGTGTACAAGAAACATATTTGTGCACAAGGAAGAAAGTTGTGTACATTGAAGAAAGTTGGGTACATGGAAGAATGTAGGTTTTGGAGGAGAATCCTCTAGTACAACCAGAAATGCACTTTCAAATAATACATATACCAAATATATCATTTGAGGAACAAGATATTATTTACTAACAAAGACAAACTTACATTCTTCTCGACTTGAATAATATGTATACCAAATGTACATTTTTTAAATTTGCAATACATAAGAAATTTCTAGGAAATATATTTGTATATAGGATATTTGATACTACAATCATTTATGTGTAATATACTTGTATTTCATTCTAACTGCTCTTACTACAATCAGAAATGTTCAGGAAATTGTTTTATGTACAGGAAATAAATTTGTGTACAAGAAACATATTTGTGTACAGGGAAGAAAGTTGTGTACATTGAAGAAAGTTGGGTATATGGAAGAATGTCGGGTTTAGAGGAGAATCCTCTAGTACAACCATAAATGCACTTTCAAATAATACATATACCAAATGTTCCATTTGGAGAACAAGATATTATATCTGGGAAAATGGAACAAGATATTACGTCTAAGAAAGACAAAGTTACATTCTTCTTGACTTTTTTTTTTTTTTGTTGACAAACATTCTTCTTGACTTGGATAATATGTATACCAAATGTTCGATTTTTTAATTTTCAATACATAATAAATTTCTAAGAAATAGCTATTTAGTTGTATACTAGACACTTTTGTACTGGGAATTTTCTTGTTTACTGGGAATTGTTTTATGTACTGACCATTTGGTTATGTATTAGACACTTTTTGTACTGGAAATTTTCTTGTGTACCTGGAATTGATTTATGTACTAACTATTTGGTTATGTACCAGACACTTTTGTACAGGGAATTTTCTTGTGTACCGGGAATTTTTTTATTTACCGGAATTATTTTATGTATCTGATTTAAAAATACATGATTTTCTAAATATTCTCTTTCCAGATTTTTCTTAACAAACTTGTCATTTATTTCACATTCAAATTTCAACAAATTTCATTCTCTATTCATTTTTTTCTCCAGATTTTCTACTCTTTAAATTTATACTTTCCTCATTTTTAGTAGTTTTTCATTTATTTGTTTCCATATATTTTTTTGGTAGTTTCCCATTGATTTGATTCTCTCCGTATTTTTTCAGTTTTTCTTCTTTTTAAACATATTTTCTCTCTCCAAACTTAACTTATTTCCTTCTCTCAAACATTCTCTCCTTATATGATGGACAATTATAGGATATTCTTTCCAAAACGTAAATTTTTTTCAAAGAAAATTTGTAAGACATTTTACTTTGGATTGTACATTTTTTTGTGTACTTGACACTTTTGTACTGAGAATTTTCTTGTGTACCAGGAATGGTTTTATATATTAGCCATTTGGTTATGTACTAGACACATTTGTACTGGGAATTGTCTTGTGTACAAGGAATTGTTTTATGTACTAGCCATTTGGTTACGTACTACTATACACTTTTGTACTTGAAATTTTCTTGTGTACCGGAAATTGTTTTATGTACTAGCCATTTAGGTATGTACTAGAGACTTTTGTAGTGGAAATTTTCTTGTGTACCGGGAATTATTTTATGTACTAGACACTTTTGTATTGGGAATTTTCTTATGTACCGGGAATTATTTTATGTACTAGCCTGGGAATTTTCTCTTTCCATATTTCCTATTTTTATTCTTTTTGTGTACCACGAATTGTTTTATGTACTAGCCTTCCCAGTATCATAATCAAGTCGATCTGAAAATTTTTATATACATAAATGAAACAGTTTTGATTACAATGATCCAATATAATTTCAATCTTACAAATCACTTAATAATAAAAAAGAAAACAACAAAATTAAGAGAATTTAGGAGAATAAGTATAGAGATCGAACACCCCAAAAATCATATTGTTCTTAAAATTTGTTCTAAACCCAACACCCAAATTAAATTTTCAATCTTGAATTCAGATTAACCCTCTCGGATCTTCACCCTAGAGAATAATTTTGATACAAAACTGTTGTTGATTTTAAACTTGTTGTACTGCTAGAGAGATACAAAAAAAAAAAACAGATCTAAACTTGGCGATGAATCTCTCTCTAAAACTAATGAATCCCTTTCCAAAATCATAACCTAAACTAGTTAGTGATCAATTCCTATAAAAAGAACGAATCTAAATCTAAGCAAGTCTAGGTCTTGAAGAAATTTTTGATTTGTGTTCATGAAGAAACCCAATCTTCCAAAAATCTAGATACAAAAGTAGTCTTGTTGAATCTGAAAAGTTAAGGTAAAGAGAGGAAATGAAGAAAATTGAGGAGAGATAATGGTGTAGAGAGAGAAACAGAAAATTAATGGCGTGGAGAGAGAAACTGAAAGTTGATGGCGTAGAGAGAGATAATGGAGCAGAGAGATGATGGCGTAGAGAGAGAAACTGAAAAGTTAAAAGAGAGAGAAATAAGTGTATAAAAAGCTTGGAGGGTGTTTAGGGCATTACAAAAAATCAAGTTGTCCTTTTTTTCTTGGGCCTACAAATTTCTGACCATTTGGACCTAAACCCTATTTTTTTTCTGACTTGGACTGCTGGTCCATTAGGAGTGAAATTTATGGATCTTTCACTCATTTATCCTACAGAAAATGCTATAAGTACATAGAATTTTTATTTAATTTTTGACATGGTGACTTACTTTCACAAAAAATTTTTTTTTTTTTTCAAAACTTGATTACGATCTAGGCTGTTCTTTTACCTAAATGAGTCAGTATGTCAAGATTAAGTAAAAATTCTATGTAGTTGTAGTATTTTTATTTCCAAAACTCGTTATGATTGTCCAAATGTTTTATGAACGATCTTAATGTATTATGACATAATCTTATTTTGTTCTTCAACTCGAATACAAATTGTTTGTCTTCCTAATAAATTCATTTTTTGTTTCTCGTCATAATGCGTTATGAACAAAAATACAATATGTTATAGAACAATTGTAATGCTATATGGAAATTTTATTTTATAGTGCATTATGAGCATAAAATAAATTTGGACTACTGAATCAAGACAAATTCATCTTTTTTTTCCTTTCATTTTGATAAGCTCAACGCTTTGATTATTCATTGAAGGAAGAGTTTTATCATTAGTTCATCATTAATGTTATTTTCTATAGGAGGGAAATTGAATCGAGAAAGAAACGATTATATCATTATCTGATAACGCTTGATTTACAGTTTCTCTCTCTAAGACAATAACTTTGTTTGATGTATAAAAACCAATTCTATTATTCATTTAACGAATTTGTTTGTCTATGTACAGTATTATATAGGTAAACTTTGTTTGATGTAAAGTTCCACAAAATTAGTCTTCTTCTTGATTGAAATAATCGTATTCTTTTTTTTTCATTTTACTTTCTCTCTCCGGAAATTCCTTATTTTCCATGATACATTATGAATCATCATACTACCTAAATGTTCATTCAGAATACATTATTTTCCAGCACATTGTTTTTCCTTGTATCATGTAGAAAAGACGGAGAGATAAAAACGTTATTTTGTCAATTTGACGTATGGTCTATTTATTCTACGAGGCAAGTTCTCATGTTCATTTCCTGATCATGACGTGGATTTTGTAACCCAAACCCTTAAATGATGTTTTGCAAACAAAATAATGGTGTCTTTGGATGACGGAATCATGAATCCGCGGATCATGAGTCCTTCGGATTCATGAATCCAAGTAATATTTTTTGGTTTGTTTGACAACTAATAAGAATCCTATGATTTATTAAAATTTGAGTATTTTTAAACGCTTTTTAAAAAAAAATATTGATGAAACTTTGTTCTCGAAACTAGTTTTTTCAAATATCGTTTCATTCGAGAACCCTCTGTTTTCTTCATAATTTTTTCTTTCGAGATCTGTTTTTCAATTTTTCGTAATTTATCCCTGAAAGCCGTTTTTTCCTCGAAAATAATTTTTTTTCGTTGACCAAGATTTCATGAAACCTTTTTTTTCACGACAATCGTTTTTTTTTTTCCGAAACCGATTTTTTTTCGATAACCGAATCAATTCGGGAAAAACGGTCTTCATGAAGTAAAAAAGTTTTCAAAAGAAATTTCAATTATCTAAAAACGGTTTTCGAGAAAAGAAAACAATGTTTCGGTAAAAAAAAAGTGTTTGGAGGAAAAAAACAATTGAAGGAAAAATATGTTTTTGGAAAAAAATCAGATTTCAAGAAAAAAAGAAAGTTATTTGGAGAAGAATCGGTTTTCAGGGAGAAGAAACAGTTTTCGGAAAAATCGGGTTTCGGGAAAAAACGCTTTTCAAGAAAAAAAACTATTTTTTGAAGAAAAAAATGATTTTCAGGAACTACATTTTTCGAAAAAAAAAAACGATCTTTGAAATTTTTTATTGTTCTGTAGCAGAAAATATTAGGATATTACAGATTGATTTGGTCAGTACTTTCATAATATATAAAATACATTAATTTATCTTTATGAGAACGCAAACTCACAAAGAAACTGCTACTAAAACTATAGAATAAACGAATATATCTTTGTAAAACTTAAAGTCACAACTTTCAAAAAAAAAACTCACGAGAAACCCCATCTAAAACTAAGAACAAACTAATTTATCTTCGTAATCACCCTAACTCACAAGAAACTAGATCATTTACAGGGTAAGGTTGGCGGGACATATAACTTGGTCCTATTGTTCACAGTTTCAATTAGGTGTAGTGGTTGGACACCTATTCAACAATACGAAGATATTAGGTTCGATCATTGGAGATGCAAATCAAGCATTTGGTGAACTTAGTCACTTGGATATAAACAAAGTAGATCTAGATTAGATGGTCTTTAATCCCCTTATGATGACTCTTTAAGAGCAGATGTATATGATCTTTATAAATCAAATCAGACAGTTATAGTGCTTATTCACAGGGCCGACCCAAATATTTGGGAGGCCCCAAGCGAAGTTAAAATTTGGGGCCCTAATATAGTGAAAAATCAAAAAATAAATAATTTTTTCAATGATGATTATAAGAGGGATTGAACCAATGACCTCTTACATAAAACACATGCTCTTATCCACTGAGCTATAACTTATATCATGTTTCAAATCTATTTGAAGTATAATTATCATTAAAAAATCGAAATTTGAAGCCCTTAACTACATTGGGGCCCAAAGCGACCGCTTTGGTGGCTTTGGGCCCGAGCCGCCCCTGCTTATTCAATTGGTGAATCTTAATGTATCTTTTTATGATATTTTTGTGATGTATCAATGTCTTTTCACGCTGACTTTTGTAGTCATTTCTTAAAAAAATTTGATTCTCTCGAATCTTAATGTACATTTTTATAAACTTTTGGTGATGACTTTTGTAGTTATTTCCAACACAAAAAAAATTATTTGATTCTCTTGAATCCAAAAGGTAAGGCCACCTAATTCCTTTGTTCACATTTGGATAATGACCCACTTGCAGGAAGAACCTTCGGGTTTTTCTTAGAATATCGTTTTCATGTTTTGTTTACAAGTATAAATAGAAGAGATCTGACCTTAGATACTTCAAAGAAAACAAATCTATCACTTTTCCCAAAAGAAACCAGAAATGGAAGAGATGAAGATTTTGATGATGAATAACCCATGGATTCTTACTGCTACAGCTACAACTCTACTCATTTCCATCTTCTTGTTTTTCACAAGAAAATCATCAAAAATGGTTTGGCCGGCCGGCCCTAAAACCTTACCCATCATTGGAAATATGCATCTTCTTGGTGGAACTGCACTTCAAGTTGTCTTACATAACCTTGCCAAAGTTCATGGCAGTGTTATGACAATTTGGATTGGAAGTTGGAGACCTGTTATCGTTGTTTCCGACATCGAGCGGGCTTGGGAAGTCCTCGTTAACAAATCATCGGACTACTCGGCCCGTGACATGCCTGATATTACCAAGATTATTTCTGCAGATTGGAAAACAATTTCAACTTCTGATTCTGGTCCTCACTGGACTAATTTAAGAAAAGGTCTTCAAAATGTAGCTTTATCACCTCACAATCTTGCAGCTCAATTTCAATTCCAAGAGAAAGATATGACTAAAATGATTCAAACTCTTGAAGAAGAAGCAAGAAACAACAATGGGATTGTTAAACCACTTGATCTTATGAAGAAAGCTACCCTTAGATTAATAAGTAGATTAGTTTTCGGTCAAGATTTTAATAACGATAAGTACGTAGACGATATGCATCTTGCTATCGAAGAATTGATCCGGGTAAGTGGTTATGCTCGTCTAGCGGAAGCTTTTTACTATGCGAAGTACTTACCTAGTCATAAAAAAGCCGTTCGAGAAGTAGAAGAAGCTCAGCGAAGAGTTCAAAACTTGGTAAGTCCATTTCTTTCGTTAAATCCTCCTACTAATACTTACTTACATTTTCTTCGATCCCAAAAATACGACGATGAAGTCATTATTTTCGCTATATTCGAAGCTTATCTTTTGGGTGTGGATAGTACTTCTTTAACCACAGCATGGGCACTTGCATTTTTAATACGAGAACCAAATGTTCAAGAAAAACTTTACCAAGAACTTGAGAGTTTCGCATCCAAAAATGATAGAAAGATCTTGAAAGTTGAAGATATAAACAAGTTACAATATTTACAAGCTGTGATTAAAGAGACAATGAGGATGAAACCTATTGCTCCACTAGCAATTCCTCATAAAGCTTGTAGAGATACTTCATTAATGGGGAAGAAAATTGATAAAGGAACTAGGGTTATGGTTAATATATATGCTTTACACCATAACAAGAATGTTTTTAATGATCCATTCAAGTTTATGCCTGAGAGATTCATGAAAGTTGATAGTCAAGATGCTAATGGGAAAGCAATGGAGCAATCACTTTTGCCATTTAGTGCAGGTATGAGAATTTGTGCAGGAATGGAGTTAGGAAAACTTCAATTTAGTTTTGCACTTGCTAATCTTGCCTATGCATTTAAATGGTCTTGTGTTGCTGATGGTGTTCTTCCTGACATGAGTGATCAATTAGGGTTTGTTCTTTTGATGAAGACCCCACTCGAAGCTCGAATTAATCGTCGTAATTAATCACTTAACCGTGCTCGTGCGTAACAGGGCCTTTGGTTTTAATCAACATTTGTGTTAATAAGTCTAGTAGTACTTTTAAATTATGTTCTTCTTGTCTTTAAATATAGTCTTGGTGTTGTTTACTTTTGTAATATTTCCTAGTTTGGGTATGTTACTTGGTAAAAGGATAAGATTTGCTCTGTTTCTTTCTCTGAATTTCTTCTTAGACTTGTTACTTTTGGAGAATTTTAATGGGTGGTTTCATTATTTTAACTCAAGGGCTAGAAAACAGAACAAAATTCTATCAGCCCTACATGGGTTCCACCCCTTTTTGAGTTTAGAAGATGAGTTCCTAATACACAGTGGGTTGTGCAAGAAATTTAGCACCTTGTTGTCATTCTAATAGAACAAGAATAAAATTTAAAGGACTAATACATAGTGGATTGAGTTGGCTAGTACCAAACTTCCATAGACATTGCAAAAAAAACTAAGAAGTCTTCTTTTATTATTATGGCCAGTGTGATTTGAAGAAAACTGATACAGTGAAAAACTGAAGAAAGTTTTAGAATGTTTGCTAAAACTCAGAAAATGATAAACTCTCTGAGTATTGAATTGATTAAATCGTAGAAGAACCCCTTCAAGTAGAATTAGAAGTTCTCTAAATAAAACAATTTCTAGTTGAATTGATCATCAATCGCCATATAAACGAAAATTCAGAATCTTAAAGAAATGAAACTATTGAGAAATAGTTATATTCATAAATTGGTTGTGTTTATGGCCAAGTATGGATCTTGATTAGAAGTCCGTTGTACATTACCGGACTAAGTTTTGCCCTATTCTTTTTCTTGTTGCAACGCTAGCATATATTAATAAATAAAAGAGTTATTACAGTACTTATGTCTAATTACATCCGGAACTACCGTCCAAATAACATTACTAGTATGTTCTTTAGCCCATTTTGCCAGAATATCTGCTAGTTCGTTGCCCTTGTGAGGAATGTGCGAGAATCGAATCCCATGAAAGTGCGGGAGAAGTTTCCTGATCGTTGTTCCATGAACTTTGGACTGCCAGTGAATCATTATGCCAGCGTCATTGGGGTGATTGATGATTCTTGATTATCACGTTCAACATGAAGGAAATTGATATTGAGATTAGTGATCCATCTGATTCCCATGAAAATAGCTATACTTTCACTTTCTTCTGCGTTCCTGACTTGGATGGTAGAAGCCTTAGCTGTTATAAATTGAGCTCTGTGGATATGGATGATACAACTAATTCCCGCCTGTTTATTAATATTGATAAACGAAACACTTGTATTAATTTTTAACATAAGGATTAATAGGTGGTGACCACCTAATTACTTTCGCAGTAGTACATGTAGGAACACCATAGTTGGTGACTCCCGCGAAGGCCTCCTCCAAATTCTGAAAAACTTGTTTCAGAACGGAGAGATTTGCACTGCTCCGAGGCAAGCCGGCCTCACGGATAAGGTATGCGCTCAGCTTGCACAAGAATGAAGGGTTCATAATTTCCGAATCGCTATTCGGAAATTCCGCGAGAATTTCTCTTTGATACTCCATTATTTGATTTATTATCTGAGATGGTGCAAGTATTTGTTGTTGAAAACATCTATCACATCTAGCTCTAAATGAACCTTAGAATGGTAGCATAATACTTATCAAGATTAGAGTTTGCATAATTGTGAGGTTCATTCCACGATAAAATCCAATCCTTTACTGATATTATGTTTGAACACAGAATATTAAAATTAAACCAAATACTCCTAGCAAAATTACAATGAAGTAATGCATGATCCTGAGTTTCAGATTCCTGACGGTATGGGCACGACACTAAATTACCAATATATTTACCAATTCGATGTTTTACAGGCAGACTACCTGTGCAACACCTTCCAAAGGAAGAGTAAAATACGTAGAATGGTCTTAATTTTCCAAATAAACTTTCAATTGATATCATTCAGGCTGTCTCTTTGGTTTTCGTTTGATAACTAGTAATACATTGAGCCAACCTCATAATTACCTGATTTAGTAAGAGTCCATCTTAAAATATCTTGCCCTTCTTCTCGAATTAGGATAGTTTAATGATTTTGCCATGTTAGTGTCAAAGATATTACGAATTAAGTTCTGATCCCAATTCTTGTTTCGGATTAACTGTGACTGATTCTTAAACAAATTCTTTTATATATTTTTGTGAACTAACTTGTTTAGATCTTATAGTCTATGTTCGATTTGAGATGCTCCAACCAAGTAAAAGACATGTGTCCTAATGGTAGCACCACAAAAATAAGCAAATAGAAACAAAATAAAAAGTAGATGTTACTTTAGTATTATTTAAAAATGATATGTGTAGGCTGCAAAAATGTTTTTGGATTATACAGTTTTTGCACTTTGGGCCGCCAGGCGCCCACGAGAGCCAGACTGTATTTCATTATTTTTAGTATGGCAAGGAGAAGATGGAACTTAAATAATATATCTAAAAATAATGGAGGGTGATTTTGAATGAACTTACGACAAAAAAAATTGAGGGCCTTGTGCGAAATCTGATTTTGGACCTTTCGTACATAAAAAAAAATTACGAGCGAAAATTGAGCAAAATGCAAGATGATTTATCACTAGATAATGAAAACCATAGATGAATCCAAATGTATTTTAAAAATTAGCCGTAGGAAAAGTATTCCATGTTAAAATTTCATTTTTAAGGAAATATAATCTAAGAATCCACAATTACTTGTTGTTGATGTCAAAAAATGACAATCTGGATATCAGTCTGAAGACTTGATGTTGGGTCACATCTGGATGAATCTGAATGAGTGATACTGCTTCTTTGATTGCCGCTCCTGCTATGGAAAACCTGGGGGGAAATCCTACAAAGAGTTTGGAATTCTCTCCGACGTTGAAGACAGACAGATTGCCCTTTGCAGTTTAATGATTGAGTATTGAATGAACCTTGGGGAACATATTCAACTTACCCTGTTGAAGGTGATGTGATGTCTTTTCATAGGTTGCTTTGGATCGACCGTGATAAACGGTGAGATTGAGGCGGTTGAGATCCACCGTGTTGGACTTGAACTACTATTTCGTAGTTGAGGTTTTCTTTTGGTGTTTATCTCGTATCTTGGATATTTAGAAGTTCCTATGTTCTAAGATCCTTCGTAGATATCCTGCCGAGATGACAGATTTTCGAGGATGTTTCCTCATTTGAGACTCTTGGAACTCATGTTAATTAAATATTTAAGATCGTACCCTGACTGTTTCTGCCTTCCCATGTTCATGGTATAAGACATCAACCTGGCTTACGCCGACCCCTAACTCTCCTTACGAATCCCAAGGAAGTTTTGCTTATGTTTGAGGCAAGGCAGGACTGGAGCTCCTTAGATGATCTTGCCGACCTCCCTATTCTGGGCTTAGGTGGCAGACCTTTTCGGTCTTAGTGGTCCTGTTGGCTTGAGACAGGTTGACCCGTTGGGCTTCTGTTATTTTCTTGACTTATAGACGTAGTCAACGAGTGACCATTGATCACATGTGAGCAAAATGTTTTGTTTATTCAGTCTTAGATTATAACTTTATAACTACAAATAAGATAATAAAGTTTCAAATTTTCATGGAATAGTCGGATCTTTATATAAAATCATAAAATATTGAGCTTGCAACTTATCAAAATCAAGGGTCGAACAAAGACTTTTATTGAGTATGACTAGCTTAAAATGATAAAAAAGAAATAATTTCGTTGTACAACGTATAGTTTAGGATCTAAACAATTTTTTTAAGATGAAATCTTTTATATCATGATTTTCACATGTATATTTATGTATTATTGAAATTCTTTGGAAAAACACTTAGATTTCCATTTCTAAAAAACAGTTCAAAAGCTAAAAAAATCCTTAAAATGACAAAATAGTTAAAAAAAGGAAGTTCAACGGGGCAGGAATAAACATTTATGGTAAATTCTATTTTGACCCCCTAAAGATGACTAATTCACCAAAATAGCCCTCCAAAGATGACCGACTTCTAATATAGCCCCCTAAACCATATTTTTCTCTACTTTTCTGATGACATGTAATTCCAATACCAATTTTACCCTCTTCAACATTTTGTCAGATTTTGGGGGAGAAATATTAAAGAGAGAATCAAAGACTTGCCATTGAATTTTCACTTGAGCTCGCCAAAATGCACATTGGTCATTTACCGTCATTGCCATCTTCATTTGTATCACCATCTCTTTGTCTCCACCAACATTTTTCTTCATCTCTCTCATTTTGTTTTTATTTCTTAAATTATGATTTAGGTTTCTCCTCATACTTGACTAATCACGAGTTCAATGGTTCTCGTGAATGGCAAGACAAACCCTAAAATTTCTCTCTTAGCTTCCGGGTGAACCCAAGCTTCTGAAATTTCAAACCAACAAAGCTCATCAGCTTTAGATCCATAAGGTGAGAATGAAAACTTGCATCCAACAAATTCGTATTCACTCAGACAAGGCGAAGTGATTTTCATTATCAACTGAACACATAAAATTAAAATCCATTTGCAGCTACAATAGAACTTCAGATTTAATTTCAAAATAAACACCAAATTGGTTTTAGGGGGTTTCTCTCCATATGATCTAGGGTTTTTGAAAAGCAGTCTAGATTGCCTAGCGTTCATGCCCTAATTTACAAGTTGTGGAGATCCGTTCATTTGGTCTATTTTGGTTCAACTAATCGAACTTCCTTGATATGACCTAATTTAGTACTGATCTTATATGGTACTATCATTCTTCATTCACTAATGTGCAAGCTAGGGCGATTCTCAATTTGGTCTATTTGGGTTCAGTTAATGGTCTTCCGGAATAAGATCTGTGACCTAGTTGAGTTTGATCCTATATGTTTCATGTTTTGACTCTTTTTATTGGATCCATTTGTGAGGTTAGGAAGTGGTTGTGTCAATTACATTAATGGTGGCGGACATAAAGAAATATATCGTGGTGCATATAAAGATGATAATGACGACGACGATGATGATGATGGTGATGTGACAATGATGATAATGACGATGACAACGACAATGGAGTCGATGATGATCCAAATGATGACGATGATGAAGAGAAGACGACTATCTCGTCGGAGGAAGTCAGAGGAGTATCTGGTCGATCATTTCTTTTCACTCTCTATTATTTCTCTCTTAAAATCAGACACAAAAATTAAAGAGGGTATAATTGGTATTAGAATTACACATCATCAAAAAAATTGACAAAAGGAGAGTTTAGATGGCTATATTGGAAGCTGGTCATCTTTAGGGGGTTATTTTGGTGGGTTGGTCATATTTAGGTGGCCAAAATAGAATTAACCCAACATTTATTAGTTATATAAAAGTTACGTATCTCCTTATAGGAAATGAGCCCTTTTGTGGTGCGGACCCAAGGGGACGCCAAACCCCCCCCCCCCCCCCCCCCCCCCCCCAATCAGACACGACCCTAGTCATCTGAAAAGGAAAACAAAAGTGTTAAGCTAAAAAAATATCACATGTGGGAGGGCGTGTGGAAATAGTCCTACATGGGAGAGAGGGACACTCTAGTAACTAAAAATACAATGTCTAAGTCAGGGGTGCGCATGGGTTCGATAACCAATTTTTTTAGGCCAATCCAAAGTCCAAACGGAAGGGTCAGGTTGAAAATCCCAATCCAAACAAATTCGTTCATGGTTTGGTTTGGTTGCCGATCCGAATTGTGCATGAACTGCTTGGTTCAGTTGCATAACCGAACCACCTATTACATTTTACCTAAACCTTTAAAAAGCATTGTTAAAAACTTGGAAATTTTGCATCAAGAAGAAGAAATTTTCATCTACTATCTAAACCCTTCAAAATTAGGGGTTGTGGTAAATGAAACTATTGTCTTATCTATACTCCTAGGTGAGATAACAGTTCAAAAACCTAATAAAGTTTTTACTGTATGCAGTAAAACATTCATCACCATACAATGAGAGAGATGTATAGAGAAAATAATAAAACAAAAACTTAGCATGAATACTTGAATGTGGATGCCTCTGACTACTGTCAAGTTGCTAAGGAGCTTCCAAAGTAGAGTGAGAGAGAGACGAAGCAAATGATGAATCTGATTTGAGGAGATTCAAGCAAAAGTTTGATGCTTGGAGCAGAAGCCGTGAGCCCTAGATCGAGTGAAAATGTGAAATCTGAAATGGGAGGGAGAAGATTTAAGCATTTACGGATTGTTTGCTTTCTAACTTTTGTTTTTGAATTTCTGACCTTTTTTTATTATGTGAATACTGTGACGTGATTGATATAACCATTGAATCTTCACCATCCATCATTTCCATCATACATAGTTATCTATAATATATAAAAGATAATAATAAATATGGTTTAGTTTGGTTTTTACGGTTATCTATCGAGCAAATTTATACCGAACCAATTCACTCTGTTTTCAGCTTTTAGTATTTGTACCAATACGGATAACCACAGTCTTGTGGTGGGTGATGCAGGTCAGGCGTCCACACAGGCCCCCACCACAAGAGGCCTACTCTTCTAAATATCTACGAAGCTCTAACAATATATGTTGAAAAAGGTTGATAACATTTAATGTTGACCCTCCAGCTTGGTCGGTTGAGTATATAACTCTTGGGTTGAAGCTACATAGCTTGGACTTTCCTTTATTAATTTTGTAGGGCCCAAATTCTTCATGCAGCTGCAATAGTTTGAGTCTTTCCCATCCACCTCTTATTTTTGTAGCGTAATAATTCAATTTCTATCGTGGAAACTAAGCAAGACGTAAAGGCTCATATCTCGTCACTTATTTTTCCTTCTTGAAGCAGAAGCCTTGAGTCCTAAATCGAGTGAAAATATGAAATGTGAAATCTGAAATGGGAGGGAGAAGATTTAAGCATTTACGGATTGTTTGTTTTCTAACTTTTGGTTTTGAATTTCTGACCTTCTTTTATTATGTAAATACTGTGATGTGATTAATATAACCATTGAATCTTCACCATCCATCATTTCCATCATATATACTTATATATAATAGTATATAAAAGATAATAATAAATATGGTTTAGTTTGATTTTTACGGTTATCGATCAAGCAAATCTATACACCGAATTCAATTCACTCTGTTTTCAGCTTTTAGTATTTGTACCAATACGGGTAACCACGGTCGTGTGGTGGGTGATGCGGGTAGGGCGTCCGCACTGGCCCCCATCACAAGAGGCCAACTCTTCTAAATATCTATGAAGCTCTAACAATATATGTTGAAAAAGGTTGATAATATTTAATGTAGACCCTCCAGTTCGGTTCGTAGAGTATATAAGTCTTGGGTTGAAGCTACATAGCTTGGACTTTCCTTTATTACTTTTGTAGGGCCCAAATTCTTCATGCAGCTTCAATTGTTTGAGTCTTTTCCAACCACCTCTTATTTTGTCTTTTTTTGTAGCGTAATAAATCAATTTCTATCGTGGAAACTAAGCAAGATGTTAAGGCTCATATCTCCTCACTTATTTTTCCTTCTTGGAGCAGAAGTCGTGAGCCCTAAATCGAATGAAAATGTGAAATCTGAAATGAGAGGGAGAAGATTTAAGCATTTACGGATTGTTTGCTTTCTAACTTTTTTTTTTTTTAGAATTTCTGACCTTATTTTATTATGTGAATAGTGTGATGTGATTGATATAACCATTGAATCTTCACCATACATCATTTCCATCATATATACTTATATATAATATATAAAAGATAATAATAAATATGGTTTGGTTTGATATTTACGGTTATCCATCAAGCAAATTTATACACCGAATCAATTCACTCTGTTTTCAACTTTTAGTATTTTTACCAATAGGGATAACCACGGTCGCGTGGTGGGTGATTCGGGTCGGGCGTCCACACATGCCCCCACCACAAGAGGCCTACTCTTCTAAATATCTACGAAGCTCTAACAATATATGTTGAAAAAAGTTGATAACATTTAATGTTGACCCTCCAGCTTGGTTGGTTGAGTATATAACTCTTGGGTTGAAGCTACATAGATTGGACTTTCCTTTATTACTTTTGTAGGTCCAAATTCTTCATGCAGCGGCAATAGTTTGAGTCTTTCCCATCCACCTCTTATTTTGTCGTTTTTTTGTAGCGTAATAATTCAATTTCTATCGTGGAAACTAAGCAAGATGTAAAGGCGTATCTCGTCACTTATTTTTCCTTCTCCTAATTAATATCAGAATTGGATCAAATCGTATCATTTCTAGAAATAATGTGTGAGAAGAAAGTCATAACACCATTTTTATTTCAAATTTATATTTATATTTTAGAGTGTGAAATTTTAGTTTTTATGTTTTCTCTTTCAAATGGGCCTTCATTAAAGTTCCCATTGAGCTCATAAATTGTTAACCATGGCTTTGCGGATAACAATTGGATCGACCACCAAACCACCCAAATCAGTTTAGATCAGATTGGTTTGATTGGTTTGATTAGTTCGTATACTAAATGTACTTTCCTAGTCTAAGTCCTCTCTATTTATTGCCAATTGATTTTGAGTGATTAACGACAAACTTAACTAAAAATAATCAAGAAAAAAAAATCAAAAGATGACCCTGATAACATTATGACATTACAAGGTAAGACGAAGGTGCAAAACCGCATTATAGAAAGATAAAGTTACATGTGCTAATTAAGACAACGTTAAGAAGTGGAGTTTTAATAAACATAGATTAAGATGGAAATGTGGGGACAAAAGCTCCTTGTTTTATTATATTTAATATAAGTAAACCATAAACAAAGGGTCATTAAATCCATTATTATGATTAGGCGTGAAAACAAGCAGCCCGCCCACTCCCACGAGAATAATTACTTCAACCCACGAGCTAGGAGTGTCCGCTAACCTTCCCACGTGCTGTAATTCCAAATCCTTTGACCATTTCAAACTCATGTCAACTCTTCTCTCTGAGTTCTCAACATTGAATTAAAAAGTCAAAAATCTACAACTTACTACTTTTAATAATACAATAAAACAAGACCCAGGTCATCATGCAAATCCAAAAAAATGATGTCCTGTCATTTCCTTTTTAGAATATTAAGGTTTTGAATCTACTGGTTGTCAGAGTGCCAATTATCAATAAAAACTAAGCAAACCAACAAAAATTCATTTATTTCTCTAAATAAGAAAACTTTCATTTTCGTAGTGTAACTTTCACATTATCTCATCTCATCGAAAAAAGAACTTTCATTATCTCGAAAAAAACTTTCACGTGACGAAATGTTATTTATCCAAGTTACTTGGTCATTTTCCGAAATGACATGTGGGGGATTTAATGTTTTGAATTTATAATTGTCGAAGTAGCCAACTTCATTAGATCACGCAATGACATGTGACAGTTTAAATAAATTATAATCTTTTTTTTTTTTAATGAACAATACTTCTCATTATTGAATCAGAGTACTGTTACAATATAAGTGAACTAAAATATAAGGGACGGTAGTCCATGACTTAGATCTATCCTTCTTTCGAGTCAGTTTAACTAATTTGTTAACTTGCCCATTGAGGGTTCTATTAGTGTGGCTAAACAATACTTATCATTTGTATCACTGTAATATTACGTGAAGTATTATCCTTCTTGACTCTTGGTGGTACATGGGTGATTTGTGAATGCATAACAAAAGAGTGGAACCCACTAACACGACTTTGGGACCCACTTCCCGAGAAGGTGTTATATAAGGAGGTCCAAGGAGAAAGTATAGACCATCTCACTCAACACCTAGAGAGAGAAGAAAATCCTTAGAAATCAACAAGGTAGAAAGAAAGAGACAAGTGAGATATTATAGGAACCTTAAAAATGGAGAAAAGCCTTTGGGTAGTCACAGCTACAGTTGTAGTAGTATTTGCAATAGCAAAACTATTGAAGAAATCATCTTCTATCTCAACAATGGAATGGCCAAAAGGTCCAAAAAAACTACCCATAATTGGAAACCTTCACCAACTAGGTGGAGAAGCATTTCATGTTGTTTTGGCTAATCTAGCAAAAATTCATGGAACTGTCATGACAATTTGGGTAGGGGCTTGGAGACCGATGATCGTCATAAGTGACATTGATAAAGCTTGGGAAGTTCTTGTTAACAAATCATCAGATTATGCAGGAAGAGATTTTCCTGAAATTACAAAGATCATTTCAGCAAATTGGAAAAATATCTCATGTTCTGATTCTGGTCCATTTTGGCAAAACCTAAGAAAAGGACTTCAAGGTGGTGCATTAGCTCCATTAAATGTTATATCTCAATATCAATTACAAGAGAGAGACATGAAAAATTTAATCACATCCATGCAAGAAAAAGCATCAAAAAACAATGGTATTTTGAAGCCTCTTGATTATCTTAAAGAAGAGACAATTCGGTTACTTAGCCGTCTCATTTTCGGTCAAAGTTTTAACGACGAAAACTTTGTTAAAGGTGTGCATCTTGCTCTTGACGATTTGGTACGTATAAGTGGATATGCTAGTCTTGCGGACGCGTTCAAATTTTGTGAAAATTTACCAAGTCACAAGAAATCAATTAGAGAAGTTCATGAAGTGAATGAAAGAGTTGTTAACTTGGTAAAACCCTATCTTGTTAAAAACCCTCCTACAAATACTTACTTATATTTCTTGAACTCTCAAAAGTTTAGTGATGAAGTTATAATTTCTGCGGTTCTAGAAGTTTATGATCTTGGTGTTGATAGTACTGCATCAACCGCAGTATGGGCATTAACATTTTTAGTACGTGAACCTCGTGTTCAAGAGAAACTGTATAAAGAAATCATAGACTTAACAGGTGGAGAAAGATCGGTGAAAGTGGAGGATGTGAGCAAGTTGCCGTATTTACAGGCCGTGATGAAGGAGACAATGAGGATGAAACCCATTGCTCCAATGGCGATTCCCCATAAGACTTCAAGAGATACCTCATTGATGGGGAAGAAAGTTAATAAGGGTACAAGTATAATGGTGAATCTTTATGCTATTCATCATAACCCTAAAGTTTTTCCTGAACCATATAAGTTTATACCAGAGAGATTCTTACAAGGACAAGAGAGTAAGTATGGAGATATTAAGGAAATGGAGCAATCACTTTTGCCATTTAGTGCTGGAATGAGAATTTGTGCAGGAATGGAATTGGGGAAACTTCAATATGGATTTAGTTTGGCAAGTCTAGTGGAAGCATTTAAGTGGACTTGTGCTGTTGATGGAAAATTGCCTGATCTTAGTGAGGATCATTGCTTTATTTTGTTAATGAAGAACCCACTTGAAGCAAGAATTACTCCTCGCACCCAATTGTAGGTGAAGAATTAAGTGAAATGGCATGTGGTGCTAGCATCTATTAATCATCCTGGTGTTTTTCAATGTAACCTTTATTTTTCTTTTTTAAGCTTTTGGGTCTTTTTTTTCTTGTCTTTGGTACTAGTTGTCTACCAACTTTATTCTATTTTAATGAATGTAAGAAATGTTGTGTGTTAATGTATAACCAATATTGTGTAATGGGATGATCAAAGAAGGGGACCAGCCTTCTGGGCTGATAGTGGTACTGTCCGTTTTGGTACTGCTGGGCCTCATGGTTTTAAGAAGTTTCACTGTGAAAGGATGCTTAACCTCTTAAGTGGAGCACCACACTCCGTCTCACTGCCGATGTGAGATTGTTTTACAACACACCCTCCAAAGAGACCAAGATCACATCATAGTAGAGCGAATCCTAATAATGTGGTATGAATACCTCAAATTGGTGTAGCTTATACTCTATTCACTAAACTCGAGTTTCTCACACACATATAAGTATATTGTTCTCAATGAATAAGACTAAAGAAATATGAAGAAATGGAATATGAAAGATGACGTCATATTCGTTAATTTTTCTGTTTTACAAGCTCTTTATACAGGTTTCATAATACAGAGGGTCGAGGGTTCTTGCATACAGGGACGTTTCCATGTTAGGGTCAGGAGTGGCCATGGCCCCCCTGGCCCTTTATAATTGTCACTTATTGCTTTACTCAACTTTTGAGTATTCTTACCTTAAAACTAAGTGGGCCCCTCCTTAACCAACCAAACTCAATCTAAGCATACCATACCCAGTCAATACCCAGGCCAGACAGGATCTAAACAACCTAATGCATGAATTAGCTGACCTTGTCACTGTCCATAATTATTCAAGTTTCCAAACTATTGCTAAATTCTTAACAAAAGAAGAATTATATCTAAATCCTTCACCCCCTAAATTTCAAATCAATCTATATAACTAAATTATTTTAATGTTTTAATAATTAATTGATTGAATCTCTCTATCTCTCTCCCTCTCCTCTCTATGTTTCTTTCTCTTTTGTAAATTTCAAATTACTGAATAATTATATATGTTTTTGTAGGTAGGTATTAATCTATTGTCAAAAAAAATCTCTTAAGTAGGTATAATGAATTAAATGGCTAGTGGAAGTAATCAAATTACTAATGACGATATAAAAGTGGCTTCGAAAAAAGTTAGCCTTATATTGTTAATCTACTTATTGTTCTTACTTTTTACTATTATGTGTAGCGTTCTTGTGATATTTTGTTAATTTACAACCTAAAAAAAATCTTACGGTCGATCACTTTCTTTTAAAGAAAAAATACGATCGATCCATTTTTCTCTCAGATTCTTTGATTTTGTACATTAAAAAAGATATTGTTCAGAAGTTTAGCATATAATCCGTCATAGATGATTTTAGAGATTTGAAGGAGCGACGGATTCCATTTTGATACATTAAAGAAAAAAACTATTAGGCGTAGTAGTCCCATGTTATTTTTTTATTTCTGTTTAATCTTTATGACTTGATTGTTATTTTTATGTGTAATTTTGAATAAAAGTGTTATATAAAATTTTCACACTAGTTTCTGACTAGAATGGTTCGGGCCGTTCGGCCCCTTCCTAACAAAAGTTCTGGTTCCGTCCCTGCTTGCATATATACCGTTTAATACACTTTATTATGATATCCAATAAAGAATAAAGTGCACGCATCTTTAGTTGGACGATGTTTAAAGAGCATTTATTTAACTCATGTGTTGTGAATTAATCTGCATTGATATTGGGTGGACATTCATTTAAATCTCTAGTTATTACAACACTTACCCTTGGATGTCCACCGTCCAAAGATAATTGTCGCATTGCCCCAAAAATCCAAAGAAGAAAACCTGGTTGAAGGGAAAAAAAGTGCAATTATTGTGGATTTAGAGTAGAGTTACACACGCATAAGCTGCCTCATAAAAATCTTATAAAGTAAAACCCGGAGGAGAAACCTGAAGGAATGAGAAAAAAAATCCAACACGTAGAAGTCTAGTAACATTTAATCTTTTTAGACAAAATTTCCCCTGATTATATTTAATCAAAAATTTTGAGGTCAGAAACTAGACTGAATTTTTTGAAGGAGATGTCCTTCGACCAAGGATGCAATGCGATCAGTTTGTCGGATAGGACAATTGATGGGAAGATCATCAAGTCCGGTTGATTTAGGGGTCGTGGTGTTTAGCTAGAAACCAACTACGATCGTCGAATTACGAAGTAATTCGCGGCTAACTTCGACCTGATCCTACAACGGGTTACACAAAGAGTGTCAATTTGATCGGAGGATATGACTAGAGGTATGAGATATATAATCATGGGAGAGCCCCATAAATATGTCTCATAGGCCTAAAAGAAGTTTAGGCAAAGATAGTACAAAAAGCCCAAAAGAGGGGTTTTGGGCTTAGAGCCAAAAAGGGATTTTTTGGGCTCGGATTGGGCTGAAAATTGGAGGGTCGGTTCCCCTAATAGGGAAGATCAAAACTGCCAATTTTGGCTGGGTTTGGACTTCACCTACTTAAGGAATTGAGAAAATATCAACTAGTTGCTATTTTCGACTATTTCCTTAATCTTATTCAAAAGGGTCTTTTAGGAACCCAAATTGGAGGTGGTCTCTTATTAGGGTTCTATATAATGACCCTTAGGGCCGTGAATAAAGTGTGAAATTTCTCTTATAGCTTTCTTACTCTACCAAATCAAGTAGAGAAGGGAAAGTGAGCTAATTCTCAACTATCTATCTAGTCAAAGAAGAAGTAGTTCTTCATCCAACCACTATTAGTGTTCTAGCTAGCAACAAGGTGGGAGATCAAGTTGATTGCTCAGTGTCCCAAGTAGAGGAGCTAAAATTGAAGCTCTTGGTCTTCTCAAAAGTGATTGGAAAGGTTCGAGGGAAAACTAGCGATTAAGGTAATCATCAAACTAGTTTTACTTAGTTATCATTATTGGCTTATGCATGTGATCCTGGGGATACTAATGTTAGACATATGATGTCTGAGATTCCGTTTAGAACATTAGTAGACGACATAACCCGACAGTGGCTTCAGAGCTTCTTGCACATAGCTAATTTTGTCTAAGTTTCGGACCAATCTATGCTTGTTTAGATAAATAGTTATGTTTAAAAGTGTTTTAAACATAATAATTTGATTGATTTTGAATAAGATTCAAAGATTTTTGAAATTGATTTCAAAATTTTTCTATGAAAAGTTTCAAAAACCTAGATTTTGATCCAAAATTGGTTTGATTGAGAGTTGTTTTTGAGTTTTAGAAAACTTTGAAAAACAAAATTTGACAATTTAGAAGTGTTCTAAAAGTTGGAAGTAGCAACTATGAGTTGCAAAAAAAAAAAAAGAAGCTTAAGTTTTTGGAAGTTTCCAAAAATCTGGCTAGGATGCATCCGACTAGTTGGAGACGCGTCTGGAACGCATCTGGCCAGCTGGAGACGCGTCTAGGATGCACCGTCCCAGACGCGGAAGCTGTAGACGCGTCTCTGAGACGCGACCAACAGCTACCTCCAGTAGCTTCCTGGACGCGATGGTCGCGTCCAGGGCACCTGAGTCATTGTTGTGACTCGGACTCGACCAGACGCGTCTTGGAGACGCGTCTGGATGTCCTGGGGCCGGGACTTGGCTTGGACTTTTGTCAAGACTTGTCTCGGGCCTTTTTCGAGCTATAAAAGGTACCATCATTCGAGTAAGAGTTTCATCCAATTTTCTCCCGATTCCAACCAAATATTTCTGAAATTGACCCGGGCCATTCATGGGCCCCAACGAAATTTCTCTTTAAAGTTGATTTTAAAAATCATAAGAATCAAAACTAAAACGCACCATTAGTCTAATTTTTCGAATATATACTTAAGGTTCGTACATGACATGTAGATGTCGACAAGAGTATCTCTCAGATATACATGCATATATAATTGTTAGCCTTGAAATATTATATGATTGCATGTGTTGTGAATGCGGAAACTAGTATGGCCATAGAAAGTGTTTCTTTATTCTTGTTTACGCACAGATGGGTGCAAATTTGTAATAATTTTAATTTCAAGTTTATACGATCTGCGAATCGTTTGAGTCTTGTAATTAGAGTTTAGGATCTATGAGTCCATTGAAGAAGCTCAAGATGGAATCCAAAGTTGAGTGGGAGAAATCAATGGAGGTTCAAAGATGGAGATCTAGACGAACCAAAAGGCAAATCAAGGAGATTACTTCTTCTAGGTTAGGGGCCATACTAGGATCTTTATATGCTTGATTTACTTTCTCGCGTGCATTTACTTATTTTCGTTTTATGTCGTAGATGGTTAGGCTAAATAGTTCACTATAACGCATGCTAAGACAAATCGTAAAGTCCCTAAAAGTAATTTTGAGTGTAGTGCTTATCCAAATTAAGACACTCGTTTCGCCCTTGTTCGTGATGGTGGGTCGGCCTTCGCAGAGTACCATCTCTACCTCGGGACAATGCGGGTAGGCCTATGGCAGAGGCCTACACGTCTAAATGGTTCCACTCAATGAGATCAGCAAAAGAGTTTTGGCTACTCGAGGCAAAAGGATGGATTTAACATAAAACATGTAATCCATCAACCGAGAGTCATAGGGCATGACCAGTGAAGTAGTTCACTCACCTAAATCGTTGGGAATTAAGGGCAGGGCCCTAGTCCGCTTAATCCTTGAGAAAAGGGATCTCAGAATTGCATTATTCAACTAGGGACGTTTTTCTTGGATAATGTGGCAAAAACCAAAGTCTTTTTGCGAAAAAATATCGAATGTAACAATATCCTTTTTCTGTTTCATGTAGTTTTACAAATGGCAAAAACCAGTCTTTTCAACCTATGTTCAATCCTCAATGAGGATAAATTGAACATGGATAACTTCCACGATTGGGAGAAAAGATTGAAAAGTGTTCTGAGATCTACAAACAAAGAAAGCATACTAGATACCCCAATTCCAAAGATTGAGGAACAAAATTAGGCCAAAAACATCCGGATGAAATCGTTTTCAGTAACATGCCTTATGTTGGCCTCCATGGAGCCTAATCTTCAAAAGAGAATCAGGAAAATGGATGCGCACACAATCATCTGACGGTTGAGGGACATCTCCCGAAATAAGTCCGGTTGAGGAAGTACGGGACTTCCAAGGCAATCCAGATGGGCATTGGAATGTCTGAATCGAAGAAAGAACTTCAACTGATTCAGAATAAAAAGGGAAGGAGGAAGGAATTTACGATTCCAACCAAGGTATCTATGTTATCGAAGTTAACTTAGCAAATATAGCTGATTTCCCCTCATGGGTATTTGATACCGGATGTGGTGCTCATATCATTTCTGATATGCAGGAGCTTAAGGAAGTCAAATATTTATCTAAAAGGGAGTTGGTCTTACGAGTAGCTAATAGAGCAACGGTTGCTGCGAAAGCTGTAGGAACCTATAGTCTACATTTAGAAACTAGTCTAGTTTTAGAACTTCATAATTGCTATTATGTACCTTCTATTTCTAAAAATATTATCTCTGTCTCAGTGTTAGACAAAGAGGGATATCACCTATTAATAAAAAACCGGCGCTGTTCTTTATATAAAGGTGAAATGTTTTATACCAGTTTCTATATGACAAATATTGAGAACGAAATCTTTAACATGGAAACTGAAAGGCTACGATCAGATGATTCAAATCCAAGTTACCTTTGGCATTGTTGTTTAGGTCACATTAATATGACACGCATGAAGAAGCTTCATAAGCATGGACTTGTAGGATTATATGACTTAGCATCATGCGACACATGCGAATCATGTTTAAAGGGTAAAATACAAGGTCTTCCTTTAAAGGAAAGGGAGACAGAGCCAAAGAACCATTTGAACTCATACATACGGATGTGTGTGGACCGATGAGTACTCTCGCGAGAGGTAACTTTGGCTACTTCATCATGTTCACTGATGACTTCACTCGTTATGATTACATATACTTGATGAAGCATAAATCCGAATTGTTTGACATGTTCAAACAATTTCAGAACGAAGTAGAGAATCAACTTGGCAAGAAAAAAAAGCCATCCGATCCGATCGGGGTGGTGAATATTTGAGTCAAGAATCTGATGCTCATCTTAGGAGTTGTGGAATAGTATCTCAACTCACTCTGCCTAGAAGACCCCAGATGAATGGTGCTTCCGAAAGGAGAAATCACACCTTGCTAGACATGGTTCGACCTATGATGAGTTTTGCCAATCTTTCAAATACGTTCTGGGGATATGCTCTGGAAACGGCTGCTTTCACACTTAACTGAGCTCCGTCAAAAGCTTTAGAAAAGACGGCATATGAGTTATGGTTTGGAAAGGTTCCAAAGTTGTTTTTTCTCAAAGTCTGGGGATGTGAAGTTTATGTAAAGCGCTTACAAGGAGATAAACTCGCACCCAAGTCAGATAAATATCTCTTTGTGGGCTATCCAAAAGAGACAAGGGGTTACTACCCCTACAACGAATCAGAGAACAAAGTGTTTGTTGCTCGTGATGGTGTCTTCCTTCAAAATTAATTTATTTCCAAGAAGACATGTGGGAGAAATGTAGATATCGAAGAAATTCGATATGAGCAACAAATAAACAAGGATATGTAAATATCAACAAGTTTAGCGGCTCTTCTCTATCCACAAGAAATGGAAGAGGATAATGAGGTCGAGTTAGAGGAACTCATGGAACCTCCCGCACAAGTCGAATCTAACTTGCAGGAGACATCTCAAGTAGTTGAGAATACTCCAAAAGTTTCTCAAGCCCCTCGTAGGTCTCAAAGGCTCAAGGAGTTATCTCAGAAAACAGACGTCCTACTGTTAGAAGTGACTCGAATATGGATTGGTATCGAACCCGGTTTACTACCCGCCAACCCGTTTACAAGACAATGGTAATTGCCTGCCGAGATCGAAGGTCTCGACGACGAATTTTGGACCCGTTAGCGAAGCTGATTATTGAGACAGAGCTGGTATGCAAAGTAGGACAGTGAGGCAGAGCTAGACTCCGAGACAGAGCTGGAATGCGGAAGCTAGGCTTATGTCGGTGATTAGTGTTATCCATGTATAATGTCTGTTGTAGAGAGAGTCGGTTGTAGAGAGTCGGTGAGGCGGTGGGATTAGGGTTTAGTGGCTATATAAACTAAACCCTAAGGAGATATCAGTAGCACAATCTCACAAATATCTTGTGTAAACTTGTTTGCTTATCATAGTGGAATCATTGCGCCATTATCACCGTGGAGTAGGTCTCACCAACCGAACCACGTAAATCTCTGTGTTCTGTTCTTCATTGTTCTTTACTGTTCCTATTGCTTGTCTTGGATTACTCGTATTGTTCACATTAACCTCGATTGGTATAACAAACTGGTATCAGAGCTGAGGTTTTGAGGTTTCTGTGATGGCGAAATACGAGATAGAGAAGTTCGATGGAAGTAACGATTTTAATCTTCGGAAGATTAACATGCGAGCAGTATTAGTTCAACAGGGTCTCCTGAAGACGTTAAATGGGAAGGTTCCACTCGCTGAATCACTTTCAAAAGCAGAGAAGGAAAATCTCATGGAGAGAGGTCATGGTCAGATTCTGCTCTATTTGAGCAATGAAGTCTTGCGGGAAGTAGCGACAGAAACCTCAGCCGATGGGCTATGGAGTAAGCTGGAGACAAGGTATATGACGAAATCTCTAACTAATCGGTTGTATCTAAAGAAGAAATTATTTAGTTTACAAATGTTAGAAGGGAAATCGTTGAAAGACCATATGGATGAACTCAACCGAGTATTCTTAGATTTGACAAATATGAAAAGAAGCCAGGGGAGGAAGCAGTCATCGAAGAAGATGATGGTAGTGTCTTGGCAATCATTGAAGAATGTGATGAAACTATGGTTCTGGCTATCAATGCCTGCTTCGCTGAAGATAGGTGGATTTTGGATACTGGTTGTACATTCTATGTATGTCCTCACAAGGAAGGGTTTTCCACTTACACAGTCATTAATGGCGGTAAGGTGTTAATGGGAAACGACGCTGCTTGTAAGGTAGTTGACGTTGATACTATTCAGATTAAGATGCACGATGGTGTTGTGAGGACTATAACAGACACCAGACATGTTCCAGAATTGAAGAGGAATCTAATCTCTTTGGGAGTTCTGGATGATAATGGTTGCAAATATACTAGTGAAGGTGGTGTTCTTCGGATTTCTAAGGGGAGTCTTACATTTATGAAGGGGTTGAAAAAGAATGGTCTATATGTGCTACAGGGTAACACTGTTACCGGATTTGTAGCGGTGTCATCACCAGATAAGGAAGTTGAGACTACCAAGCTATGGCATATGCGGTTAGGGCATATGAGTGAAAGGGGAATGGCTATAATGAGCAAACAGGGTTTACTCTGGAGTTCAGTACAACGATTCATAATACCAAAAGAACTCTGGATTACATCCATTCAGATCTTTGGGGCCCCTCTCGGGTCAGCTCACATAGTAGGGGTAGATACACGTTAACCTTGATAGATGATTTTTCCAGGAAAGTATGGGTCTACATACTGAAACGCAAAGAGAGGCATTCGTCAAGTTCAAGTAGTGGAAGACCTTGATCGAGAAGCAGACTGGAAAATCGATCAAACGCTTGAGGACTGACAATGGCATGGAATTTTGCGGAAACGAGTTTAATAGGTTCTGTGTAGACGAAGGGATAGTGAGACACCATACGGTCAGAAATACCCCACAACAGAATGGGGTGGCGGAACGTATGAACAGAACTCTATTGGAACGAGCTCGTTGTATGCTTTCAAATGCAGGGCTGCCGGAGGTGTTCTGGGCTGAAGCAGTGAACACGGCAGCGTATCTGGTAAATATTTCACCCTGTACATCTATTGAGTGTAAAACTCCTAATGAGGTATGGTCTGGTTATCCTGGTAATTATGAGAACTTGAGGATCTTTGGTTGTCCGGCTTATGCACATGTTAAAGAAGGTAAGCTTGATCTGAGGGCTAAGAAATGTGTATTTCTTGAGTATGAGCCTAGAGTTAAGGGTTATCGATTGTGGAATCCGGATGGAAAATCGAAGAAGTTTCTCATAAGTAGAGATGTTACTTTTGATGAGTTAGCCATGGTAACTCAGAAGGTAACGCCTGTAGATACTCGGGAGGGTGTTGATAAACAGGTGGAGCAGGAAGATCATAGGGAGCAGGTGGAGTTTGAGACAGACACTCCGGAAGAGGTTCGACCTCAGGTAGATGAGCAAGTTGAGGAAGATGAACCAGAGCTGGTTCATTACAGTGTTGCGAGGAACAGGGAAAGGAGAGACATCCGGACACCGAAAAGGTATGGGATGACAAATATGGTTGCATTTACACTTAGTGTGGGGGAAAGCATTGATGGAGGTGAGCCATGCACCTAAGAAGAAGCTATGAGGAGTGATGAATCTAGGCATTGGTCTCTTGCCATGAATGAGGAGATTGAGTCTCTTCGGAAGAACCAGGCCTGGGAATTAGCCGAGCAGCCTAAGGGTCAGAAGATTGTTGGTAGCAAATAGGTTTTCAAGAAGAAGGAAGGAATCCCAAGGGTGGAAGATGCACGATACAAAGCACAGTTAGTAGCTAAGGGGTTTACAAAGCGAGAAGGGATAGACTTCAATGAGGTATTTTCTCTTGTTGTTAAACATTGCTCTATTTGAGTGATACTTGCTATGGTTGCTTTGTATGATATGGAATTGGAGCAGCTTGATGTTAAGACTGCGTTCTTACATGGAGAGCTGGAGGAACAAATCTATATGCGTCAGCCAGAGGGGTTTGAAATTCTCGGGAAAGAAGACCAGGTCTATTTGCTGAAGAAGTCTTTGTATGGACTGAAACAGTCTCCTAGGCAGTGGTATAAGCGTTTTGACACGTTTATGGTAAAAACGACTATGACAGAAGCAGGTATGATAGTTGTGTGTACCACAGGAAACTATCAGATGGTTCTTATGTGTATCTACTCCTGTATGTGGATGACATGCCGATAGCTTGCAAGGATATGTCGGAAATCCACATGTTAAAGGATTAGTTAAAGGGTGAGTTTGAGATGAAAGACTAGGGTGCCTCAAGGAAGATATTGGGTATAGAGATACGGAGAGACAGATCTGTTGGGAAACTGTTCTTGACTCAGAAAATGTACATCGAGAAGGTGTTGGAACGTTTTGGTATGACTGAGGCAAAACCTGTCGGTACTCCACTGGCAGCACACTTCAAGCTTTCGGGTGAACTGTCACCGACAACTGATGACGAGACGGAGTACATGTCTCAGGTGCCTTATGCAAATGCAGCAGGTAGCATTATGTATGCTATGGTGTGCACAAAGCCTGATATCTCACATGTTGTTAGTATAGTAAACAGATACATGGATAGACATGGAAAAGGTCATTGGCAGGCTGTGAAATGGATATTGCGGTATCTGGGAGGAACTACGGAGCTTGGTTTGGTTTACGACAGAATAGCTGACACTTCGGGTTTAGTAGTTGGATTTGTAGATTCAGATTTTTCGAGGGATCTTTATAACAAGAGGTCGGTGACGGGCTATACGTTCACACTCTGCGAGCGTGCCATTAGTTGGAGAGCAGTGCTGCAATCGGTGGTAGTACATGGCAGCAACAGAGGCGGTGAAGGAGGTAGTATGGCTGAGTGGTTTAGTTCAGGATTTGGACCTGAAGCAGGAGGTGACAGCGGTCTACTGCGACAACCAGTGTGTTATTCATTTGACCAAAAATCAAATGTATCACGAGAGAACTAAACACATTGACGTCCGGTATCACTTTATCAAGGACGTGATTGAACGAGGGAAGATCACGATGAAGAAGGTTTCTACGGCAGAGAATCCAACGCATATGTTGACCAAGGCAGTTACAACTTTCAAGTTTAAGGATTGCTTAGACTTGATTGGGATTTCCAGATGTTAGCCCTACCTGGGCTGGAGTGACGACGGCTCAGAGGCACTGAGCTATGATGGTGGCAGATCTAAGTCAAGAGGAACATATTCAAGTCAAGGTGGAGAACTGTTAGAAGTGACTCGAATATGGATTGGTATCTAACCCAGTTTACGACCCGACAACCCGTTTACAAGCCGAATTTTGGACCCGTTAGCGAAGCTGATTACTGAGACAAAGCTGGTATGCGAAGCAGGGCAGTGAGGCAGAGCTAGACTCCGAGACAGAGTTGGAATGCGGAAGCTAGGCTTATGTCGGTGATTAGTGTTATCCGTGTATAATGTCGGTTGTAGAGAGAGTCGGTGAGGCGGTGGGATTAGGGTTTAGTGGCTATATAAACTGTTTGTTCTTTACTATTCCTATTGCTTGTCTTGGATTACTCGTATTGTTCACATTAACCTCGATTGGCATAACACCTACTGTTAGAAGATAATGAGCCGAGTACCTACAATCAAGCTATGACGAGCCCCGACTCTGAAAAATAGCTGAAGGCCATGAGATCGGAAACAGATTCCATGTTAAAAAATCAAGTATGGGGACTTAGTTGATTTGCCTAATGGAGCGAAACCAATCGGTTGCAAATGGGTCTTGAAACTGAAAACTGACAAGGATGGAAACGTTAGCGTTTTCAAAGCTAGACTTGTGGCAAAAGGATACAATAGATTCATGGTATAGACTATGATGAAACCTTTTCCCCTGTCGCGATGCTTAAATCCATTCTGATGATTTTAGCAATTACAACTCATTATGATTATGAGATTTGGCAAATGGATGTCAAAACCGCCTTCCCAAACAGAAATTTGGAAGATGATGTGTACATGACACAACCTGAAGGTTTTGTAGATTCCAATAATGTTGAAAAAGTTTGCAAGCTTAAAAGATCCATTTATGGATTGAAGCAAGCAAGCAGGAGTTGGAATCTTCGATTCAACGAGACAATCAAAGAGTTTGGTTTTCTTAAGAATACAGAAGTGTTTTGTGCTTACAAGAAGGTTAGTGGGAGCAACCTAGTTTTTTTGGTCCTTTATGTCGACGACATATTAATCATAGGAAACGACATTCCGATGTTGGAATCAGTCAAGGACTGATTTTAGAATTGCTTTTCCATGAAGGATCTAGGGGAGGCAGAATAAATATTGAGCATCAATATCTACAGAGATAGATCGAGGAGGATGAGTGGACTCAGTCAAGAAACTTATATAGATAAGATTCTTCACAAGTTCAAAATGGAAGACTTTAAAAGAGGATTCCTTCCCATGTCACATGGCATCGCGCTAAGCAAGAATTAGTGTCCTAAGAGTCCTGATGAGCTAGCTGATGCACCCGAAAGGTTGCACACCCAAGCGGAGGTATCAAGTAGTAACCCGGCAAAACCAGGATCGATCCAAGGATAGGAAAATAACTTGTTTATCGGAGGGTCTCGTTCACGGGTTTAAGTGTTACTAGCTAACTTAGACAAAAATAGAAAGAACAAAGATAGATGGGGGTTTTGATAGTTAGGCATGAATCGAAAATAAACAAAAGAGAAATAACTAAACTTAAACTATTAACTAAAGCTTATTGGGAGGCTAGGGTCTTATTCAACATATGAGAGAGGTCAAGGATTCGTGAATCCATCGAGATATACCTATGTAAGTTCTTGCTTGGGTCAGTTATTGAGTTTGAGTCATCTCGACTTTACATTAGATGCTCTAAGTGCTAGATATACCTAATGGTCATAACTAGTCAAAGGGTCATCATATTCCATTAACCATCGAGTCTAAAATCAGAAAGATCGTGATGCAGGGGCACCCGGCGTGGAGACTATTTCCATGACCGGACCCGGTCATGGACCAACCGGCCAGAGAGAGTAGAATTAGGAAGTCCTTATTTTAGTATGATTATTAATTAATTTAGGTTTAGGAATTATGTTATTTTAATATTTCCAATAATTGGAAAGGTTCATATTTGAGTCCAAGTTATTTAGGCAGTTGCAGTATTTAATTATTTAGGAAGTCTAATTCAAGTCTATCTAGGAAAGTCCAGAATCCTATGAAAGGATATCTAGTTTGTCTATTATTCTCAGATTTGAGAGAAAAAACCATTGAAGTTTTAATAAAGTTTATTATTTAGAGTTATTTGATCTTTAATTTCATTGTTCTTATTTAGTTATTTCATATCTTTAATTCCGTTGCGTTTCTACATCAAGTGGTATCTAGAGCCATCAAAATTCTGGATTTTTTTTTATCGTGAAGGTTAGTTTTTATATCAATGGATTCTTCGTCCTATAGTGATGAAAGTTTTTTTGAAGATCGATCGAATTACGAGGAAGATGATTTATCTTACCAAGATATTTATTTCAATGATCAACAAGAAAATAACTTCTCCCACTATGGGGCAGAAAATTTCGATGAGTCAAGTATGGATGATTTTGGATACGAATTAGACTATTCAAAACACAACTCCGAAGACAAAATAAATACAGAAGAAAATCATCATAATCCAAAAAAGCATTCGGCATGTTCATATGTTTGGAAACCCGGAGGCAAACCTAGTACGTCTTATTTTTCGTATCATCCTTCTTCATCTTCGTATATCTCTAAGGAACAACCACCACCCACCGCCATTACTTCTATGTTTTCACAAAACACGGATATTTTTTTCACTCCATCCATGGCTATATCTTCACCATACTCTAACTTTAGTGAAGCTCCACCATATACACCACCACCACCACCACCACCACCGTATTACCATTTGATGGACCTAAAAAGTTACCTAAATAGGTTTCCACCCGCAAGTATACGGGCGTCAAGTAATAGTTCCGGTAAGACCGGTTCGTTCCTCAGAGACTAAGTTAAACTAATTCTAACCTTAAAACTATTGAGATTCAAAATTGGTTTTAATGGTGATAAAATAGAATTATAATATAAAACTCAAGAAAAATAAATAAATAAATAAATATTTCGATATTCAGAGAAAGGGAACCTAGGGTTTTCGAATCCGTTTTCCTAACAATTCTAAGGACAAATTTATTTTGGTCTAATTTGATAGTTCTTTGTATAACTCAGGTTTTTAGTCCATGAACGGTCTAAATAAACCCGGAAAATATTATCGTTAAAACAAAAATAACTGTAATAAATTTATTATTAGAATAGTCATTTAAACTTCGTCTAAAACCCTAGATATAAAGGATTTAGCTACTCATGCTAGAAACGATAAATATTTGAAGTAATGGAAGAAAAATAAGAAAGAAACTTACTTTTCTGCGCTTCGAAAACCAAACAGACCCTTAAGGAATGGATTTCCTTCTGTTTTTCCTGGAAATCTGCCAAACGCACCCTCTGGGAAAACGATTTTCTCGTCTTCCCGGAAATATTTTCCTCTCTGGAAAATAATTTTCTCACCTTCCTTAACTCTCTTTCTCTCTCTAGACTTCCTGTTTTCTCTCTCTTTTCTTAATCTCTCTGTTAATCCTTTCTCTCTATCTCTCTCACAAAGACAGAATTAATAAGAAGACAAAGATATAAAATTAAAATCAATGAATAAAAACTCCATGGAAGCTCTCGGGTCTCTCTCTCTCTCTCTACAATCTCCTTCTCTGTAAACTCTCTATCTCTCTGTAATCTTTCTATCTCTCACAAATAGAAAACCACAACCAAAGAAATAAAAAGAAAACAAAGAAAACAAATTGAATCAAAAGCTCTCTGTTTCCCTCTCTCTCTCTCTCTACTTTCTTCCTTTTCTAAGCCGTACTCTGAAAAACCGATCCCCTCCTCTCCTCTTTTGCTCTCTGTTTTATAGCCCAAAGCTAATCGAAATCTCTCTCTATTTCCGTTTTGATTCTTCCGAGAATATCTTCTTCAATCTTTATCTCTATTTAAATTCGAATCAATCTCCCCATATCTCCTTCATCTCTCTACTCCTCCTTCTCTGTTTAGGATTCGATTCCCGATCCATCCTCCTTCTCTCTCTCGGTTTGAATTTGAAAACCGAAAAGATATCTTATAATCGAGTTTGAAAACCAGAGAAGATAAGGAAGGAGGCCGTACCAACGTGTGAATGAAATCTTCACTTGATTCAGTGTTTCGCAGCGACATAAGAAGATGTTACAACAGATCATCGGATGGTCCCACGTGTCCCGGATATGAAGCTGACCGCTAGATCTGTTAAGGCTACAAACTTATCTTGCGCTGAGATGCATGCTAGCAGCCGCTTGGAGAAATCCCGAAAATACCCGAGAGACCGACCAAGCCTCCCGACAGTATACCACAAACTCCTGGTACCGTCAGATCGCGTCATATCCTCCTGATAGATCTGCGCCACGTGGCTCTAGGTGTTTGGTCAAATGATTTTGACCCCAATCTTTGACCTTGAATATTTTATTGATCCGGACTCCGATTTGACTTCCGTTTTCGCCTAAGGGCTCGTCTTGGACTCTACTTTCTATCCGAACACTAATCTTGACCAAGAAAATCAGAATCAACAAATGACCAAAATGCCCCTAGTCTGTATTCTTTCTGATTTTATCCGGTTTGCACGCGTAACTCTGTAAAAAGGTACCTGAACATAAATGAGAGTAATTCGTGAGAGTAACTACTCTAGAGAGACTAACTCGTCTAAATTAAGAGACTCAGATGGGACATTTTCATGTCTCATCACCATTCTTATTTGCCACCAAGCCATTCACCACCGTATTCACCACCGCTGATGGAACAACAACAACAATGGGCTATGTTGCAACCTTACCAAAATCAAGCTACACCTCCTGTTTGGAACCAACAACAACCACCACAACAATCTCAACCTTACATGATGCCTCAACAACAACAACAACATTCGTATCAAACCTCTCCACCAACTAGTGTCGATGAGGTTCGAACTCTTTGGATCGGTAATCTGCAAACTTGGATGGAAGAGAGTTATATTCATGGTTATTTTGCTCATACTAGAGAGGTTGTTAATGTGAAAGTAATTCGTAATAAGCAAACGGGTCAATCTGATTGTTATGGTTTTGTTGAGTTTATAAGTCATGATGCAGCAGCAAGGATTTTACATACTTATAATGGGGCATTGATGCCTAATGTTGAGCAAAATTTTAGAATGAATTGGGCTTCTTTTGGTTCAGGAGAGAAGCGTCAAGATAGCAGTGCTGATTTCACAAAATTTTTAGGGGATTTGGCTTTTGATGTTACTGATTATACTTCACAAGAGACTTTTAAGAGTCGTTATATTTCTGTCAAAGGTGCAAAAGTTATTACTGATAGGACACTTAGACGATCGATAGGATATGATATTGTCGTACAAGAGGAGGATTCCGACGAAGAAGAAGAAGAGAAAGCCGAAGATACGTTCACTGAAGCAAATTCAGATGATATTAAAGAAGAACGCGATGAAAATCGCAGCCCTAATTCTGATCATTCTTCTACTTCGACATCCAACCCTACTACTTCAATCGAACCTATTGTTGATCAGAGGGAAGCTCGATCACAATGGGAAAAACCTATTTTTGATGAGCATAGAGTCGAACCTCATGTAATGGGAGAGAATATTGAAAGTGAACCTGAAGAAGAAAAAGAAGATTACGAAGAAGTTGAAGAAGTCGATCACGAAGAAGTTGAATACGAAGAGGTTACTCACACCCGAGCAGCTCCTTCTCAAGCCGATTTGCTGTTGCAAAACTACACAGTTATTAAGGAGAAGTTTCAATCCAAAAAAAAGGCCAACAACATGGATCCTCACAACCCTCATCTTTTTGCAAGCCGTGCTCAAGCTAACATCATCATTAATTTCGCTGAAGTTGTCGCTGATTCAAATAGAGCAATTGCGTTGAATCCTTCAAGCTACCATAAGCCAGAGGACGTGGCAGTGACAATATTTGCTAAGGGAATACCAACCAACAATGTTGGTGTTGGATTTGGTGAACATATATTAGATGTTAGCAGTGAGATCCTTGCTCCTCTTCAATCTCATCCACCTAATCAGTCTTCTCTTGTCTTGGTTAATGATAACATGGACCATTCCTTCCAATACCAAGCCTTAACATATTGGAATTTGATGAATAACGGTGGTGGCAGCAAGAGAGAGGAGATTAAAGCTATCGGTTCGAACTTTTGCGATGGAAATTCAAGTGGTTTTCAAGGGTTTTATCCAAACCAACCCACACTGCTTCATGGACTAATGCGTGTGGGAAATTCTTCTTCTACAATGGGAAGGAAGTGGAGCTCTAGCAATGGTTACGACGAATCATACTTTGGTAGTAGAATCTCTATGGCTATGAATTCGCCGAGTAGTGATAATGTCGGATTTCATAAGTTGACAAAATATGATAGAATTATGTTCTATAAACTTCATGAAGATGAACGTGGGAAGAAGGATTTTGGGCGTCATATCAACACTACACGTTTCCACCTCGGTAACTTAATTGACGTTGGTTACGTTTATACTTTGGTTGTTGACGACGAATTTTATGAAGATGTCGAGATGAAGGTTCTTCATTCACTCAAGATAATTTTGATTCAATCATTGGCATATGAGATTGAATATGAGGTTGGCTTTTTCTTACATATTAGTATCCATCACTTCCAAGACAACCTTCGTTCGAAGTGGGAGTTGCGAATCGCCTTGGTGAAATTCAATCTTATGCGGATACATCCAGCTTTTCTTAATCAATCGGTTCGGGACGAACCTCTTGAGGGAAGGGGATGCTGATGCAGGGGCACCCGGCGTGGCGACTATTTCCATGACCGGACCCGGTCATGGACCAACCGGCCAGAGAGAGCAGAATTAGGAAGTCCTTATTTTAGTATGATTATTAATTACTTTAGGTTTAGGAATTATGCTATTTTAATATTTCCAATAATTGGAAAGGTTCATATTTGAGTCCAAGTTATTTAGGCAGTTGCAGTATTTAATTATTTAGGAAGTCTAATTCAAGTCTATCTAGGAAAGTCCAGAATCCTATGAAAGGATATCTAGTTTGTCTATTATTCTCAGATTTGAGAGAAAAACCCCATTGAAGTTTTAATAAAGTTTATTATTTAGAGTTATTTGATCTTTAATTTCATTGTTCTTATTTAGTTATTTCATATCTTTAATTCCGCTGCGTTTCTACATCAGATCGCTTAAGAAGAACTATGACATATGCTTGACATAAGACATGAAACAAGCTTAAACGATTAACCTCGTGAGAGAGACATCAAAACATACTCATCTAACCAATACAACCACATACATAAGCATATCAAGATTTCATCATAATCCTCAACAAGAGGCTTAGCTACACATAGAGAGATTATTGCATTCAACCCCAAATGAGAGTGTAATTAATGGTGTAGACATCGTGAGACAAGTAATTACACTATCTCTATTTCTAATTTCACTCTACCTAGGTTTATTAAGCAAGAACAAGTAGCAATCAAACTCTAGAAAGATTAATAAACAAATTCTATCGTATATAAAAGGAATCATTCACAAGCATACTCAAATTTAAGTTTGATAACATGAATCCCTCATATAAATTAATTTCTCTCTAGAATTCATCACATACAAGTAGCTAACAACCCTAAAATCAAACAAGACTAAGCTAGATAATCAATTAAATCACCCCAAACAAGAACAAGAGGAAAATGAGTAAGAAAAACCCTTGGAGAACAAATGGAGTGAAAAATCTAAGCAAACCAAGCAAAGGAGCCAAAAGGGTTGCTCTCCGGCCATTTTAGGTGTTGTCCCATGCCTTAGCAAGCTGCTGGTCGGCCAATGGAGCTGCTGGTCGGCCGTTTTAGCTGCTGATCGGCCATTGTAGCTGCTGCCCCGGTGCTATAATTGTTGTCCAAGTGCCCCTTTTGCTCCCTTTTTGGTGTTTTCCTTGCTATTTCTCTCTAAATCTAAGTTTCTCTCTCTAGATCTTCATGAAACTCAAAACCCTAGCCTCCATTACATTTTCTCTCTCTAAAAATCAGCACATAAGGAAGAAGATGAAGTCTAGAGACCAAGTTAGGGCATTAATTTCTATTTCCTACCCCAAAAGACCACTTTGCCCTTCCTTAGTAGTTATAGTCACTCCTTTGTCTAGCTTGACTTCTTCAAGTTATTTTGACTCATTCAATGACTCCATTTCATTTTAACTTGAATAATGGGCTCTCTAACTTGACCAAAGGGTGCAAATGACAATTTTGCCCTTGTCTCCTAACTTGCTCATTTCTTATGCTTTTCGTCTCTAGTCTTCACCAAAGTGATAATCATGTTCCAAAGACTTCATAGACTTTCTCAAATTATATTTTGACCTTCTTAGATGCAAATGACCATAATACCCTTGGTGAGTATTTATCTCCTTAGTTGCTCCCTTTTGCTCTTAGACTTTAAGGACCTTTTCTTAGATTCTTTTAAGTGCTTTTGACTCTTCTAGGGTCTCCTTAGCTCATTTCCTTGCATAGTTCTTTTATGGTACCTTGTCATGAATATAAACATATCTTATTATAATTGAAGCATAAAATGGACTAATTCATCTAAGTTAAGTGACCTAAATGTGATGTTTTCACATCACATCAAACATCCCCAAACTTAGGCTTTGCTTGTCCTCAAGCAAACAATAGAAAATTACACAACAAAGCAAAAAATCTAACTAACTTTCGGAGGAATCCCGGTTGCATTTAGCCTATGCAACAAGCCTTTAAACCCTTAGGTTACCCCTAAAGGACGAGTTTTGTCTCGTGAGGGTTTTCAGTGAATACACCCACAAAGTTTTAGATTTCAAAGGGATATAAGAGCTCAACTATCGATGCAAATAAGGTGATGATCAACAAGTGAGAGATTTAAATATGTCAAACATATGAATCAAACCGATAAATACAAAAGCATGCTAAGAGTCTCCTCACTAATAGTTTTATACTCAAATGCAAGTATCCCATCATCATGAGCGTCATCCAAGTCTAAAGTAACAAAATCTTGTTTCCTATCATAGCACATTTCGCCTCGACTTTGGCCTCACGGTTATACGCTCTTAAACATGAAATCACTCAAAAACGAATTATAATGGTTTACTCTCATATGTGAGCATGGAATAAAGTAAACTCAACATATACAAAAATTAAATGAGGATATCAAGTTCTAAAACGAAATGATCTCTTAGGAATGGAAATAACCACTAACGGAATGTGGAAGCTCACTCACCCTTCTCACCCACTCTACCCTCTAATAATGCCTCCTAAAGGTAAACGGATACAAGTGATGGATTGGAAGATGATGAAATTCCGAGAATGTCGACGCCTTCAATGATAAAAAAAACACTCAAACAACCTTTAACTTGACTTTTTTGCATTGAATACTTTATTTATTCCAAACACTTACATAAACACTCAAAAGTTCACATGAACTTTTACACAAAACAACTTTCTTTCTTTTTCTTTTTCTTTTTCTTTTTTCTTTTCTTTTTTCTTTTTTTTTTTGTTTCTTTCTCTTTTCTCCTTTTTACACACATAACCAAACACCAAACACAAAAGTACAAACTAGTATTCTCAACAAATCACTTTTGCTTTCACACTTTGCTTTCACATTCTTTCTTCTTTACTTTTCATGTCTTCATTCTCGGGAGTAGTATGATGAATGGATGGTGGAGTATCCGTTTCCCTAAAGTTGACACTATTATCGGGTTTCATGGACTACAAGAGTAAGGTTTATTCGCTATCCTGATGTCATTCCTAGCGGCTAAGGAAGTTGAGCTCATGAGATCGTCTAAGCTCTTTGGGAAGTTGCGAAGTTGAGTAGCTCTTCATTCTACTCGGAGTTAGCGAGGAAGAGTACACTCAAAAGCAATAGAAAGGCTCAGATATCTCACATGGGTTTAAGTCTCCACTAATGACTATTTTAGGTCACTTAGAAGTGTTCCTTCTTCCTTAAGATGATACTCACATGATAGCATACGAACACTAAAGGACTTAACATTCATGAAAAGACTAAGAGCATGCATAAGATTTATCAAGAAAGAACCACATGTATCAACATACTTAAAAATACCACTAGAGTCATACCAAATCTACCCAAAATTTTTCAAATTTGGTCAATTTGTTGAACCCTCTTGCCTTTTGAAATCTAAGGTCATGATGTCATGCGACCAAAAGGTCGTATCCCCATCCCCAAACTTAAAACTAACATTGTCCTCAATGTTCTAAGCATATGTTCATAAAAATATAAGAGGTACAATAAGTTAAAGAGAAGATTGGAAGGATATTACCATAGCCGAAGGAGATAAAAGATAATACTACCAAGACTTGTGTATTCGAGTTCCAAGTTGATGATGAGCCCAACGCCATCCCCAAACTTGGAACGAACCACGTCCTAAAGGTATACAAATTGAGAAACGCTCCTAACACATCAATAGTAGAATAAGAATGAAGCATAAGCATGACCATATAAAAATGACCACTCACGCGGGATCACTCGATTGCATCAAGCTATGCAACTAGCCTTTGAGTCTCTCGTATGCACGAGAGCACGAGTTTTGTCTCGTGGAGGGTTTCCAGAGATGATACCCACAAACATCAAAGCCCATCTTAATCGGTTTAACGATCATAAAGCAAAAGACGAAAGATTTGGGGATTAACCCAAAGAAAGATATATACAGGTGCTAATCGTCTCACAATAATATCAAAGTAAAGAAGTGCACGTGAGACGACAAACGAAAAGAAGCCATCCCCAAACTTAGTGGGTGCACAATCCACTAAGTAGGCATAAATACAAGGAGCGAAGACTAAGAAGTCATCGAAAGGATCAACATACAAGTGTGGGGTCAAGAGGTCAGTCGAAGGCATAAAATCATCTGCAAGCCTAGTGGATAAAACATCCACTATGTCTATAGATGTCTTCGGGAAGACGTCTGAAATGTCCCAAAAGGGATCAATAATCGAGTCTGAGATTGTATGGAAGGTCAGACGAGGCTCTAAGAATAATCCAGTAGGCTCGGGGACCAAGTTAAGGTCCATGATTTCCTTAGGTAAATGGTCTGAACAACTATCCAACATGTCTCTAACTACTACGTCATCAATATCCTCAAAGGCATCTAGAGCCTCGCAGTTAGTTATAATATCAGGCCTTCCTAACATGGCATCTAAGACTGACTCCTTACAAGTGTCAAAACTCAGAAAGTTCAGAATAGTGTCATTCCCAAACTTGCTCATATAGCCATCATTTTGAACATCGAAGTCTAGTGTAATCCTATCATGGTGAGACGATAATGGTTCAGGTAGCGAGCAATAAGGGTCATCGATCAATTCATGCTCAAAGGGTCTACCAGAAGCATCTTCGACATTTAAATTAAGACAAGGTTTAGGTGTATTACCCTCACCATCATTCCTAGTCTCCACTTGAGTTTGGGGTGGGTTAACCCCTTCCTCGTCGACGATAAGCTCCGACTCAATTCTATCAACAATTTTGAGCATCCATTCCGTGATCTCAGTTACATCTCGATTAAATCTAGTCTGGTACTCTAAAAATGCTTGGAGACTATCTTGAGAAGTCTCCTCGTAATAAGGCATATGAGTATAACTAGATGAAGACTCTCGCGGAACACGGGGCATGGGACAATACTCGGTCAAATGGCTTAAGCTCCCACAAATAGCACAAACCGGGTTAATGGTCTCCATGGTCCTTTCCTCACTACCTTCATGTAGATACATAGGCTCGACTCTTTGAGTGGAATCATCGAGTTGGGTATTTCCATTTTCATCACTAAATGAGCCATTCATATATGCTTGTCGATAGTCACGAAGACTTCGACATGGTCGATCACTGGTAATAGAACTACGGGCATCATCAAATGACAAATTCATACATGAAGGTGCGGTCAACCCAAATGTTTGCTGATAGTCTTGAAGACTCCTACGGGATTGGTTACCATCATGCTCATAATCCTTAGGACCATATCCATCTCTAGTCCGACCATCTCTATACATCTGTCGGTATTCACCCATGGTCATCCGAGGTCGGTCAGGTTCAAATCGCATATTCCCATTACTAGTCGGGTCGTGCCTATATGCATGTCTATTGTCTTGGAAACTTCTAGGTGGTCGACTAGTATTAATGGCATGAGGAACACTGATGTAGTCACCATCCTCATCGTAAGGCCAATTATTACAATAATGTGCCATTTGTACCAATGAGACGATACTATGCAACTATGTTCAATGATGATATCACACAAGCTATGAATGGAAACTAACACTTTTCCAACTAATCACACACAAGTAGGAAAGAGAGAATATAATACGATACTAGTGAAAGCCTCTTGCTTTGTTCCGCTTCTCACTTTTCTACCCTTCTTGATTCCTTTCTTTTCCTCCACTCCAATGTCTCTTTTTAGCTCTTTTCGAAGAACAGGTACTTAAAAAAAAAAACAAGAAAAAGTAAGAAACTAAGAAAATAAAAGAAAACAAAAACGCCTAAGTAAGCAAATAACCCTAAACTAATGAACAAAACAAACAACCTATATCCAAACTACTAAACCTATCCCCGGCAGCGGCGCCAAAAACTTGATGCACCCGAAAGGTTGCACACCCAAGCGGAGGTATCAAGTAGTAACCCGGATAATCAATTAAATCACCCCAAACAAGAACAAGAGGAAAATGAGTAAGAAAAACCCTTGGAGAACAAATGGAGTGAAAAATCTAAGCAAACCAAGCAAAGGAGCCAAAAGGGTTGCTCTCCGGCCGTTTTAGGTGTTGTCCCATGCCTTAGCAAGCTGCTGGTCGGCCGTTTTAGCTGCTGATCGGCCTTTGTAGCTGCTGCCCCGGTGCTATAATTGTTGTCCAGGTGCCCCTTTTGCTCCCTTTTTGGTGTTTTCCTTGCTATTTCTCTCTAAATCTAAGTTTCTCTCTCTAGATCTTCATGAAACTCAAAACCCTAGCCTCCATTACATTTTCTCTCTCTAAAAATCAGCACATAAGGAAGAAAATGAAGTCTAGAGACCAAGTTAGGGCATTAATTTCTATTTCCTACCCCCAAAAGACCACTTTGCCCTTCCTTAGTAGTTATAGTCACTCCTTTGTCTAGCTTGACTTCTTCAAGTTATTTTGACTCACTCAATGACTCCATTTCATTTTAACTTGAATAATGGGCTCTCTAACTTGACCAAAGGGTGCAAATGACAATTTTGCCCTTGTCTCCTAACTTGCTCATTTCTTATGCTTTTCGTCTCTAGTCTTCACCAAAGTGATAATCATGTTCCAAAGACTTCATAGACTTTCTCAAATTATATTTTGACCCTCTTAGATGCAAATGACCATAATACCCTTGGTGAGTATTTATCTCCTTACTTGCTCCCTTTTGCTCTTAGACTTTAAGGACCTTTTCTTAGATTCTTTTAAGTGCTTTTGACTCTTCTAGGGTCTCCTTAGCTCATTTCCTTGCGTAGTTCTTTTATGGTACCTTGTCATGAATATAAACATATCTTATTATAATTGAAGCATAAAATGGACTAATTCATCTAAGTTAAGTGACCTAAATGTGATGTTTTCACATCACATCACTAGCATACATGAAAGATATTCCTTATGCTTCGGCAATAGGATCAATCATGTACGCCATGATCTAACTCGCCCAGACGTCTCATATGCCTTGAGCATGTGCAGCCGTTACCAATCGAATCCAGGCGAAGCTCACTGGACCGCTACCAAGAATATTCTAAAGTACCTGAGAAGGATTAAGGATCACTTCCTGGTATATGGCGGAGAGGATACACTCAAGATTGTAGGCCATGTGGATGCAAGCTTTCAAACAGATAGAGACGACTTCAAATCGCAGTCATGTTACGTCTTCTGTCTGAATGGAGGAGCAGTGAGTTGGAAGAGTTCCAAGCAGAACACTATTGCAGACTCTACCACTGAAGCAGATTACCTAGCGGCTTCGGAAGCAAAAGGAAGGAGTTTGGATTAAGAAGTTCGTAATAGAACTTGGTGTCATATCTAGCATAGAAGAGGGAATAACTCTTTATTGTGAAAACAATGAAGCAATCGCCTAAGCCGAGGAACATAGAGCACACCAGAAGTCCAAACATATCAAAAGGAAGTACCACGTGATTAGGGAAATCACAGAGAGAAAAGATGTGATCATTTGCAAGGTTCATACGGATGACAATGTCGCAGATTCGTTAACTAAACCGTTACCTAAGCACAAACACAACTCACACATGAGGGGCATTGGTATAAAGCGCATTGGGGAATGGAAATAAATGTAAATTGGATTCATATTGAATTTTATGTACCTAATACTTACATTCGATAAATCAAATAAAAGGAATTTTATTTTATCCTTAAAATCTGGTTTAGTATTTTAAGTGACAGTCTATCGATAAAGAAGTACTCCGAGTAGGCTTGTCAGATACGTGATCTGATTAATGAAACTCTACTAAGTGAACTTGGAGTTATTGATTATCAATTCCCTAGTCCAGGTCATTGCATGGACACCAATGACTCATGAAGACTAGCACGGGAGGTCGATGAGATACCACAGTTTCATGGGCTATAGGAATAGTGTATTCAATTCGACAACGTGGGTGTCTAACAGGATTATACATTGGATAACCCTAAATATGAGAAGTACATAAAGAATGATGAAACGTCAAAAACCTTTATAAAGACAAGATTGGAGAGATTCCTCAAAACATGAGTGTTCCACTCATCTTATGAAAGGAATGTCCGACTTTGGTTCCGTTAAACGCCGCGCCGTAAAAGGAGGTTATAAAGACGGATACTGAGATAGACATGATAGACATGAAGCTGAGCGAGAGCGCAAGAATGGTTTATGTCCTCCTAATTATATTAGGATACAGTGTCCTCGGACCACTTGACGAGTAACAACTGAAAAATGCATGACCGTGCTCAAAGCATTACAAATTAATAATTTGTCTTGAAAATTGTACTCGAGATCAAGAAAGTCTGAATGACGTGACGTATCAGATGGGATACTAAGTGACATGGGAATCGAGCATTGCACTTGTTCCAAGTACAAGTGAGTCTGAAGGAGATGTCCTTCGACCAAGGATGCAATGCGATCAATTTTTCAGATAGGACTATTGATGAGAAGATCATCAAGTCCGGTTGATTTAGGGGTCGTAGTGTTTAGCTAGAAACCAACTACGATCGTCGAATTACGAATTCGCGGCTAACTTCGACCGGATCGTACAACGGATAACACAAAGAGTGTCAATTTGATCAGAGGACGTGACTAGAGGGATGAGAAATATATTCATGGGAGAGCCCCATAAAGATGTCTCATAGGCCTAAAGGAAGTTTAAGCAAAGATAGTACAAAAAGCCTAAAAGAGGGGTTTTGGGCCTAGAGCCAAAAATGGACTTTTGGGCTCGGATTGGGCTGAAAATTGGAGGGTCGGATCCCCTAATAGGGAAGATGAAAATTGCCAATTTTGGCTGGATTTGGACGTCACCTCCTCAAGGAATTGAGAAAATATCAACTAGTTGTTATTTTCGAGTATTTCCTTAATCTTATTTAAAAGGGTATTTTAGGAAACCAAATTGGAGGTGATCTCTTATTAGGGTTCTATATAATGACCCTTAGGGAAATGAATAAGGTGTGCAATTTATCTTATAGCTTTCTTACTCTACCACATCAAGTAGAGAAGAGAAAGTGAGCTAATTCCCAACTATCTATCTAGTCAAAGACGAAGTAGTTCTTCTCCAACCGCCATTGGTGTTCCAGCTAGCAACAAGGTGGGAGATCAAGTTGATCTCTCGGTGTCCCAAGTAGAGGTGCTACAATTGGAGCTCTTGCTTTTCTCAAAAGCGATTGGAAAGGTTCGAGGAAAAACTAGCGATTAAGGTAATCATCAAACTAGTTTTACTTATTTATCATTATTGGCTTATGCATGTGATCTTGGGGATACTAATGTTAGAGAAATGATGTCTGAGATTCCTCTTAGAAAATTAGTAGACTACATAACTTAACATTTTTCGCATTCCAATTCCATATACTAAATTTCTAAAAGTTGTATAGTAGACAATGATTTAGTGAATAGGTCAGCATAGTTCTCACACGATTGTATCTTCAGGATATCAATCTCGTGACTCTTGTGGAGATGATGAGAATAAAATAATTTTGGTGAAATATGGTAAACTTAGTCGCCTATAATATATCTTTCTTTAATCTGAGCAATGCAGCCGAATTATTTTCATAGATGACTATATGTGAGTTTGTGATTGGATCGAGAAATCACATAAACCTCTTATATGACTTCCAACTGATCTTAACGATACACATTTTTTAGTGGCCTCGTGGAGAGTAATAATTTCTTAGTGGTTTGATGATGTTGTTGGTATACTTTGTTTACTTTATTGCCATGAGATGGCAGTGCCACCAGTTGTGAAAAGAGTATAGGGTATTATGTGAAATGCCTTTATGCGGATCAGAGAGGTATCTTGCATCTATATATCTTTTGACTTGTGAATTTTTTGATGAATTATTCGAATAGAATAATTCAGTATCGTTCGTTCGGCTTAGATAACGCATAATGTATTTTACACTGAACCAGTGTCTCTTGGTCGGTGTCGAACTAAACCTAGCTGATATATTCATTGCATAAGCATTATCAGGTCTAGTAAATTGAACTAAATATGATAAAGCACCAATGACATTCAAATATGGTACACTAGGACCAAGGAGCACTTCATCCTCTTGTTTGGGACGAAATAGATCTCTTGTAGGATCGAGTGATCTAAGAACCATCGGAGTACTGTTAAAACGCTTAAGGATCTTGTCCATACATAATTTTTGATGGACAAGTATGCCGTTTGTATTATCTCTCTCAATTTGTAAGTCAAGACAAAACTTAATTTTCCGAGATCTTTCATCTCAAATTGTTTTTTAAAATATTCTGCGACTTTTGTGAGCTCTTCGAGAATCCAATTAGGTTGATGTCATCAACATATATGACAATTATAGAAAAACCCAATTTAGTTTTCTTAATAAATACACATAAGAAAATAGGATTGTTTATGTATCCTTTTATGAAGTATTCACTGAGACGGTTATACAGCATTTGTTCAGGTTGCTTTAATCCGTATAAAGCTCTATTAAGCTTGAGTGAGTGCACATCACTTGGTTTTGCTTCAGGTAGTTTAAATCCTTTAGGGACTTATATTTAAATGTTAGTATCTACTTTTCCATATAGATATGTAGTGACTAATTAATAGAAAAATACCATCACGAGCAACAAACACTTTGTTCTCTGATCGGTCGTGGAAACCCTAAACTTCTTCTAAAGAAATTGCGTCAGACTTAACTATTTTTTTTCCTTTCTTGGCTTAGCTATCAGGCGGATTTGGTACTATTTGGGAAGCTATGTCTAAACATGCATAGTGTTTTTGGAGGACATGGCTTGATTCTTAACCTTCAATTTTATCCCTTCTGGACGCTCCACTTTGGATAGGTTGGAAGTGGAGTGACGATCAACCTCTATTTTTTGACTCAAGATATTCTTTCTTGTCAATTGATTCTTTATTTTGAAAGAAAATGTGTTCTTTCTCGAAGAGTATTTGATTATATTGGACATTTTGCGCATATCTTAAGAATGTGTTTGTTTTATGAGTCACATGTATCTTCTGATTTTAGATCATCCGATTCGTTGATGTGTCTCTTTTACAATCATAATCAAATTTAGAATCTTTTCTGTATAAGTTGTTAATCTAGCACTTTTATGGCATCTCAATATAGAAATAAACTTCTTTATTAACTCTCTATACTACTAAGTACAGAGATGATGTTCAACTAGAAAAACAAATTTAATCTAGACTAGTGCCTAAAGAAGACTTCGATCCCTTTCAGCATCCTTCGCAAGCTTGGCTTCTGCTCCTTCTTGGATCTTTTCTCCTTCAGCCAAATACTCAGTTCCGAGTCGCTCATGTTCATTCATAACGTTAAGAGCATTAGGTATCATATACCGAAATGGGATAGTATTTGTTAAATTAACAGTCATTGCTTATACCTGAAATTGTAACCACTGTTCCGTTCTTCTTGTCCTCTAGGATCTGAGGGCAGTCTCTTTTCTAGTGGCCCTTGCCATCATAGTAGAAACATCTGGATTCGGAAGGAATAACCTTGACCATAGCTTTGGCAACTTGTTTGCCTTTTCCTTTGGACGTTATCCTCTTCTTCTTCCGTTTTATCTCTTTGTCCTTTTGCATCATTAGAGCCTCGTTCTTTGGTTCTACTATGCTATTTTCAGCTGCTATTAGCATTACATGAAGTTTTTCTAAGGACTTATTCCATCCATCCTTTTCATAGTTCGTCTTAAATAGACTGAAACCATCGTGGAGGGAATGAAGGACCGTATCGGCGGCCAACTTTTGGCAGTGTGGATTACCTGGCTTATCTAGTCTGACAATGAGTTCAATCATTTGCTCAACATGAGGCCCTACTGGGTTTTCTTTTCTCCAGACGCATGTTAAGTATTATTTTGGTGGTTATATACCTTCCCAGTCTCGGCTTCTTTTGGAACAATTCCTCAAGTTCCGGATTCATGAGGCGGGCATCCATATTGTTGAATTGTTCTCGAAAAACAAGATCAATGGGTGTCACCATCATGCACGCTACTAGTTTTGTTGCCTTCCAATTATTCTCTTCATGATCTCTCTCCTTAGCAATTGAAGTGGCATTCAATTTCAGAATTGGAGTGCCTATGACTTTTAGCTCGCCTTCCAATTTGAGAAGTATTTCTCGATTCCTTCCATCATGGATGGAGTTGCTCAATACCTCTTTGAGGTATGAGATTAAGTTGAACTTGCTCTCTTTCGTCATCTTAAAACTACATAAAAAAATTGCAAAGTTTTAAACTCGTTATCGTTTTGGAAAAATTCAGTTTTCCCACATTATTCAATATAAAATTGTCCCTGATTGAATAACACGATTCAAAGATCCCATTCCTTCGGCGTTAAGTGGACTAGGGCCCTGCCCTCAACCCCGTCGTCCTGGGTGAGTGAACTACTTCACTGATCATACTCTTATCACTCTTGGTTGATAGATTGCATTAATGAATGCCTAATCTATCATTTTGCCTCGAGTATCTAAAACTCTTTTGCTGATTTCGTTGAGAAAAACCATTTAGACGGGTAGACCTTTTCCATAGGTCTACCCGCATTGTCTCAAGATAGACGAGGTACCCTGTGGAGGCAGACCCACCTTCCTTGATCGAGGGCTGAAAGGGTGTCATAGTCCGGGTAGGCGTTTTCTCAAATTTACGTTTAGGGACTATTACGTTTTGTCTAGTATGCGTTATAGTGAACTATTTAGCCTAACTAACATCCACGACATTAAACGTAAATAAATAAGTAAATGCGCGTGAGAAAATAAATCAAGCACATATGGATCCTAGTATGGCCCGTAGTCCTAAAACATCTAATCTTCTTAGGATTCTTCTTGTTTTCGCCTTCGTTCGCCTGGATCACCATCCCCGAACTTCCATTTAATTCTCCCGCTCGCCTTTGGGTCACATCCCTGAGCTTCCTCAATGGACTCATAGACCCTAAGCTCTAATTACAAGACTCGTACGATACGCAGATCGTGTAAACTTGAAATTAAAATTAATACGAATTGCACCTATCCGTGCTTAAAACAAAATAGAAAGGAAACAACCTTCTATAGCCATACTAGTTCCCGCATCACATCACATGCATTATAATATTCAAGGCTAACAGTTATATATGCATGATTGTCCGGGAGATACTTTTGTCGACATCTCTATGTCACATTACGGACCTTAAGTCTATGTTCGAAGAATTTAACTAATGGTGTGTTCCGGTTTTATCTTTTATGATTTCCAAAATCAATTTTGTAAGAAAAACTCCGTTTGGGACTTTGGAGGGTTCGGGACAATTTTGGAAAAATTTGTTTGACCTTTAATGATTTCCAAAATCAATTGTAAGAAAAACCCCTTTTCGGGCTTTCGGGTGGCCCGAGACAATTTCGGTAAAATTTGGGTGAAACCAGGAGAAAAATTGGACTTTTGTCGGAAAAACTCTTACTCGGGTCAAGAACCGTAAAATTTCGGCCCATAGACCTAGGTCAACCTCGTAGTGTCTCGGGACATCCCTTGGTCAAGCCCAAGACCCAACAAGTTGGTCTAGGCCAAAGAAGCCTAGGTCGTGCATAGGTTCGGGTCTGGCTCAAGGCCGAGAGCTTGGGTTGTGTCTAGCACGGTGTGGCCGAGACTAGATGCGTCTGGACATACACTACAAAGTGACGTGCTATTTATGACGGACTATTTCCGACGGAAAGAAGAAACTGGTCGGAAAAAGGTTCATATTTCCGACGGAGTTCGTACCTACCGGAGGAAATTCAATTATTTCCGGCGGAATGTCTAAATTCCGGCGAAAGTATGAGGTATTGACGACGAGTTTACACTGACCTTCCGACGAAAATAGTTACTTTGTTATTTGGAGAAATGACAATGTTCCGACGGCTCTTTATGTCATCAGAAAAAGTCCCAAATATGACGGTTTAAAATTTTCTCCGTCGGAAGAGGAAATGATTTCCTGAGTTTCTTGGCGCGAACATTTTCCGCCAAATTTTCGCGGAAATATTTTTCGCGAAAATTATTTTCGTCGGCTCGTTGGTCGGAAGTAGATGACTTGCTTAAACCCTAACTCTACTTTCTCTTTCCATCCCCCTTTTTTCTCTATTCTCTCTCGCGAAAAGGTAAACCAACGCCCTTTCTCTCTATCTTTGTTTTTCCATTGTTGATTTTTAGGGTTAAGCTTGGATTTTCAAGTTGTATTACTAGGTTAGGGTAGTTCAGTTCGTCAAGTTTCGGTTTCAAAAAAAAAGTTCGTCAAGGTAAACCAACGCCCTCTCTCTCTAATTTTTGGTTCTTCATTTGATTTTTCCCTAATTAACCAGGATTGAAGTCTCTCTCTAGGACCTGGTTCTGCAGATCTAAATAGCAAGTTAGATTTTCCCCTAAATGTTTCCTATTTTGATTTCTAGTTCTTAGGGTTTCGATTGATTGTTTGTCAATTTTGATTCTGAAAATTTGTGGGTATTTCAAGTTTTCTACTACTTTAATTAGGTACTTCATCATTAGGGTAGCTCAGTTCATTTCTTTTTCCATTATATGTGAATTATTAGTACCAAAATCTTGTTGAGAATTTAGGTTATAGGTTTTTTTTTTAAGAATTTAGGTTATAGGTTGGGAATCTATTAGTAGTATGTAAAAGATAGAAGTTACCATTCAACCTCTAGGTCTCTCTCATTTTTTTTTTTTTTTTTTTTTTTTGAAGTTGACTACAATCTACATCTAAGATAGTCATTAGAATAAATTTTAGTTTTGCTTAGTTCAGGAAGATGAAGAAGAAGAAGAAGAAGAAGATGAGGAAGAAGTAGAAGACAGTGAATGATATTTATTTTAGTTTCGCTTAGTTTGATTGGGGTTTTATCTTAATCTAGTTTTAGTTTTTGATATGAAGATTTTAGAATCTGTGTTTAGAGTTTTAGTTTAGAGAGAGGATAAATCTAAGGCCCAAAAACACAGCCCAAATAGGAAATCCAACCCAATAGGGATTTATATTTCAAAAAAAACCCAAAATGTTAGATTACCTCTCTATCCCTCCAAAAGAAATTGTTCCCTCTCTTATCCCTCACACATTTCCCGCCAACACACCCAACCTTTCTCTTTCTCTCTCTGACTTTGATTAGACACAACACACATCCCTCTCTTGGCTTCCGCGCTCTCTCTCTCTCTAACTTGAAATCCTATCTTCTCCCTCCATCAAAACGTTTCATCTCTATCTCTCTCTCTATTTCGATCAAACTCTCTCTCTTCATTCATACCGGCGCATCTCTATCTCTCTCTCTGTCTCTTTTTCAAGCGAAATCCCTCAGCCATTAACGCCTCTAAGAGTCCAAACGTTACAGCCGAATCTCTCTCAACCAAACCTATTTAAGCAACCGGATCTCATCTTTTTTCTCTCTATTTCTCTCTGTTTCAACGAATCTCAAGCTTCTTTCTCGATTTCTCTCTCTTCCAAAAACAGGTACATCTCTGTTCTTCCTCTAACTCTTGATCCTCTCTCTGTTGTTGGTAAATTATTAGGATTGTTGGAACATTTTTGGGGTTTCTTGTTTCACATCTGTGGGTTTTGGTACAGATTTAGGGGTGTTTGAAAATTTGGGGGAGTTTTCAAACAATTAGGGTTTATGATTTCAAGTTTAGTAGTCTGATCTATAGTCTGTGATAAATCATTTTGGGTTGTTTTCCGAAAAAGTTTTAGGGTTAAGTTGCTCTAAAGTTTGTGATAAAACATTTTGGTTGTTGTTTTGTGATTTCTGAACCATTTGGGTGTTTATGGTTCTTCATCAAGCTTCTAGGTTAGTTTTGTTTTAACATTTAGGGTTGTGATCCGAAAGTTAGGGTTTGTGTGGAGACATTTAGTACTTTGTCTTTGTTTTTTGGGGGTCTGTCTTTGTTTATGAAGTGCATGATTTGGTTTATCATTGTGGGTTGTGTTGAAGAAATGTTGGATTATGTTCAGACATTTTGATAGTTGTTAGTGATTTCGAAAGCATGCATCTACACATAAAGGTCATTTGGGTGTTTATGATACTACATCAAGTTTCTAGGTTAGAGTTGTTTTAACATTTATGTTTCTGTGGAGAAATTTAGTCATTTGATCAAGATTTATGGGTTGTTGATTAACAGAATGTTTTTTCTTTAACATTCATGGTTGTGAAAAAAAAAAACTAGTATATGTTTATACATTTTGGTTGTGTAGATACATTCTGCTTTTGTTTGTCTTTGTGTTTGTTTGAAACATATGAACTTTTGCAGACAATCCCAAGATGGCTAAAACTAACACAAAGAAAGGAGATGGTGCTGATAAGAAACAACAGACTCCTGTGAGGGCTAGCCCCAGGAAGAGACCTGCTGAAGAGGCATCAAATGCTGGGCCTCTCAAAAAAGGCAAGAAAGTTGCCAGCCCCGAACAAGCAAAGGTGTGTTATTGTATAAACATTTTTTCAATGTTCTGACAATAATGTTTGTGTTCTCACATTTCTTATAATTGTTATGCATATTTGTTTGTAGTGTTAACATTCTGTAAAATGTTGCTTCAGTTATTGATCTGTCATTATTGTGTAGAGGCCTATGCTTATTGTGTAGACACATTAAACAATGATCTGCCATTACTTATTGTGATGAAGCATTAAGTTTACTGTTGAACATTTTGTTGAATGCCCTGACATTTCTGTTATTGTTTCTGTGAAGCACCGTGGGTTTACTTCAAAGGCGAGAGTGGACAAGGTGGAGCCTCAACCAAAACCAACAGAGGCTAAAGAGCAGAAGAAGAAAGCTGCTTTCAATTACAAATGTAACTTCAAAGCAGTTTTCAAGGTGGCGCGGGAATTGCAGTTATATATTACTGAAGAGCAAAAGGAGATGTTGCTTTCTTCACCATTCGGGGCCTTATTTAAGGCAGTGACCAGTTTTAGTTTCCGAACAGAGAATGTGATGGAGAAGCCGAACAAAGCCATCTATGATCTTCTGTACTGCTATGACAAACAGAGCCAAGCCTTCAACATCGGAGGGAAGTTGATTCAGTTCACTCCCGGAGATGTTGCTTTGTTGTTGGGAGTCCCAATGGAAGGACAAATATATGATGCATTCCCAACCAATGTCACCATAGATGTGGCTAAGGACCAGTTTTTGAGCAAGTATTTCAAAGACTGTATTGTTGAGGGAAAGGCTGCATCTTTTGGGGGTCCCAGCATCGAAAAGGCTTTGCATGTGGCTGCAAGAACAAAGGCTCCAGCCATTGAGTTCTTGAAACTATGGATTATGTACATGGCAGCCACATTCCTGTTTGCTTCAGCTGCCGGCTCCTCGGTTGTCGGGAGTTTTTATCACAATCTCCAAACGGAGAGAATGATGAAAAGAGTTTCATGGGCGAGAGCTATTCACTCCTACATGATGGAGAGAATAAACAAGCACTCGGAAGACCCGGCAAAAGCTTCAGGATGCCTGACTCTTCTCCCCGTAAGTATTCATAACCATGCACTTAAATGTTTCATAATTTCTTATAGTGATAAAAGTCAAATTAGTGTGCTCTGACATTCTTTTAAATGTTTCATCATTCTTTTGGGGCTTCTGTAATGCTGAAACATTTTGGAGAATGTTTGGGCATGTTATAAAATGTGTTTACATTTCTTATGGTGATAAAGAAAAACAGTACTGACCTAAGAGTGTTTAATTTCTTTGCAGTACTGGTATTGCATGCACACCAGGATCCATGAGGACCTGGTTGGAGAAGTAGGGGTCAGTCCTAGAATAGCTCGATGGATGATCGAGCCATTCTTCCTTAAAGGACTGGAAGAAGAGCTGGAAAGCATTACAGAAGAGCAGGTAATTTGTTTTAACATTTCTTATAATGTCTCGGTTATTTAAACTAATGTTCTAACATAACTGATGTCTGAGTGACATTTTAACAAATGTTGGAACATTTCCAAGAATGTTGGAACATTTAATTAAGTGCATGTGTTTTTTTAAGAGGTGTTGAGATAATAAGCTTATGTATCCCTTCTTGTAGGTGAAGGTGGAGTTGGTGGCGGAGTCTGTGGAAGAGGAAGAGTTGTTAAAGTTCACGGAGAGGGTGGTGGAGGAGATGAATGAGGAGGAAGTAGAAAAGTTGAAGGAGGAAGTGGAGAGGTTGAGAGAAGAAAATTTGTTGGTTAAGAGAGAGTGTGAGATGGTTAATAGAGAGTGTGAGATGGTTAAGAGAGAGAGAGAAGTATTAAAAGAGGAGTTGGAGAGGATGAAGAGAGAGAGAGGAGAGAAAAATGATGTATTGGAATTTGATTTTGGTGTAGGAGGGGAGGTGGATGTTAGAGACGAGGTTGGTAGAGAGTTGGTGACTGTTGGAGAGGAGGTGGAGGGGGGGAGGATAGCCCCAAAAAAGAGGTGGAGAGTGGAGATGTTGGAGACAAGATAGTGGAGAGGTTAGCCCCAAAAAATGCGGAAATAGACCAAACTGAAGCCGAAGCCCAAACTGAAGGAGCAGAAATACACAATAAGGGTAAGAAGGCAATTAATGATGAGTTGGAAAAGGGTCAAACTTCAGGGGAGGGGCACAACCAGGAGCAGAAAGAGAGCGAAGTTGCTGGGTCAAGTGAGTAAATGCTCGCGCAATTCTTTACTTCTGTTGACATTCCTGTCTTTGCTTGATAAAAATTTGGAAATGTTGGAGCAAACACCAGAATGCTTCAACATTTGAGATACTGTTATAAAAGTAATGAATATTGTCTTTGTTTAGATTAAAGTTGGTTTTATTTGTATTTTTTTTTTTTAAAGCAACGTATTAACTTGTGTGCAATCAATCTATCTTCTCTGAAATTCTTACTTACTTGTCAGATGATTGGTATGAACATAAATTGTTCGGCCATCGTTACAAGTTTTTTGATAAACGGTAAGTAAAAGAGTTCTATCGTACTCCCACGATGTCTTTTACCACGACAATTGAAGACTTTCTTTTACCACGAACGACAATAGACTGGTCGGCTAAGTAATAAATAAGAAACAAACAAGTAAGTGTTCTTCTCCCACATAAATACGTAAAATGTTGGAACATCCGTGATAACGTTTATATATATTGATCAAGAATTGGAGAATGCTTTTTGTTAAGATTTTGTTTTCTATCGAATGTTGACTAGTTAAACGTGTGGTGGTGGGGGACAGGTGAAAAGTCTTTTGCAAGTGTTTTGAATGTAGGTGAAAAAGAGACGGAAGAACTAGACTTCCAGCTGACTTGGCCTTCAGCTTTCTTTTCAGAGGTTTGTGAAGTGGCCAAAGAATATGAAAACTACGAGATCGTGGAGAACGAAAGTTCTTCTGAAGACGATTTTGTAGATAAGCCAGAGGTTGAAACGGCTGAAGTTGTGGAAAAGAAAGATAAAAACAAACCAAACTCTTTGGTGAAGAGGGTTAAAAAACAGCCAAGAACCCGAACCATGACCGAGAAAGCAAAGCAACTCGAGAAGAAAAAACCAATTAATGTAGATGAAATTGTAGAGTTGGGAGGTGGAAGGTCAGCAGCAGAGGAGGAAGGCCAGAAGCTAGGTAACTGGAAAAGAAGCCCGGTGTGGAAGAAGTTGAAGGAAGAAGAAAAGGGCCTGTTGGAAGAATTCATCAGGAAAAGTGACAAAAGGTACGAGAAAGTTACTGTAATCTTCATGCATTTACAGTTATGTTCGCACATTATAGTTTGTGTTTATGCATTTAAATCTGCTTACTGTAATGTCCATGCATTATCACAAATGTCATAACATTAGCAACTGTGACACTTGTTTTTTCAAATGTTGCAGCACGAAAGTCTGGTTCAGTAATGGGATCAACGACATTTGTGGGAAGCAGCTAGATATGTTGATGATGAATCTGGAGTGCGACTCACAAGTTATTAACTGGGCGAGTTCGTTCGTCACTAATCACGAGGATTTGAAAGAAAAGAGTGTCCTATGTCTACCATCAGAAATCTATGTGAGTTTAGTGATTAGAATGTTTTCCTATCATCATCTTTTATATGAGTGAACATTTTAATAACTTTGTGTATGTTCTACAGACGATGATCAAGTCCGAGGTCAACCAACCTTCTATCGAAAGAATGCTCAACCGTACGTTGAGTAATAATGCTGGGAAACCGGAGATCTTATTTGTGTGTGCACCTATCTGCCATGGGGGGCACTGGACACTATTGGTATATAATATATTTCTCCATCGGTGGACCCATTATGACTCAATGTCATTTGATAAGAAGAATGCCAAGGAGTGTTACGAAAATGCCCGGGAGTACGCGGCATATATTGAGGATGTAATGGAAGAGGTGGGATTCACAATGTATGGAACCCAACAAAGATATGCTGATGTTCTTGGGGAGCCAGAATTCCCAACTCAGGGAGAAAAGTAAGTGTTTTCAAACTTTATTTGTTCCCAACATTAAGATGCATGCTTTAATTAGTATGAAAATGTTCAAACATTTCGCGAAATGTTTAACAAAAGTCTTTTATGTTTTCATACAATTGATAAAAAAACACGTCATTTAATATAATGTTTCTGTTTTGTGTGGGAATGTAGAAACATTATTGGTTATGCTTTAACATTCCATTTGTGTCTTGAACAGTCCGGATTGCGGTTTATTTGTTATTTTGAAAATTGAAGAGCTAGTCCAAGACTGCATGACTACTGGACCCAAACAGCGTACAAAAAACCCAGATTGGGTCTCCCGGGCACAAAGGAAGAGGGCTAAGATCACGCACAATATATTGAAGGAGAACACAATATCTTGGAGGATGGGCCGATGTTGAAAGTGTGGTTGCCGTGAATATTTTTTTGTTTGGTGAAAGATCTTTTAATCAAAAATGAAGTAGTTGTTGAGGTAACGGGTTATGTTCGCTAAACCCGAAACCACTTCATTCTTGATTAGATTAAAAACAATGATGGTTTGTAAAATTATTTTGTGAGAGTAACGACATACAATGATTTTGGATGGGATATTTATGTTAAAACTAAAGGAAGTAAATTTGAATATATTATTATTTTTCTTCAACATCATGTGTGACATACATTGTCCCCTTAAAGTTTGTTTCAGGAAAGAACATACACAGACATGTTAGAACATTCCTCTTAATGGTTGGACATATGGACAAATGTCTCGGGAAATATGTAATACTGAACCTTCATTGTCTAGAATGTATTCACTAAACTTCATAATGTGGACACATTGTAAATAATAGCTAGACATGTAGTAATTCATTCACTGAACATTTTGTAGAATGTTATCACATATTCACTAGACAAAAATATATGTACTAAAGACCAAAAGATTTTACTAAACATTAAGCACAATGTAACAACACTCTGTTACATGTTGGGACATATCGGTGAATGTTATAACATTTAGTAAAATGAGACTACAGTTGGGCTCGACATGTCGCACTGTTGTGATAAGCGGGTTGGTTGCACCTGCGACATATTCTTTTCCTCCTGGTAACATCTCCGGAACTCTGCAACCTTGTTGTACGTGGTCTGCCTGGTGCCCTTCTAACTAGTGGAGGAAGAGTCTTGGTTAATGGATCAAAAGTATATGGTTCGTCAAAATTTGGAACGGGGTAAACACAATGTTGGTATGTGTTCCTGTAAGCCTCCACGGTCCAGACCGGATCGTAAAAACATGTACTATCACCACGAGTCTTGTTGATGCATAACATTGCATGTTGACACGGAAGCGAATCTACTTGCCAACGCCGACAAGAGCATGTGAGAGTACCAAGATTTACGGAATGGCGTGGAGTAGAATATACTTCATAAACAAGTGGGGCTGCCTCGACGTATCTCCAAGTCTCCGCAACTTTGTATTTCGCTTGTTGCTCCAAGTTAATGGATGGGCAAAGAAATGTATTCCATCCAATAGAAGCGTCTCTATGCTTTCGCATCTTGTTCATAATCTTCTGTCTTATGACATCCAACAATGCTGTAATAGGGAACACGCGGGCTTTCTTGACCATGTTGTTGAAGCTCTCAGACAGTTGGGAAGTGATGGCGCCATACCTGTGAAAAAACATTAAATGGGATGCTTGTAAAACATCGTGTCGTGTTAAAACATTGCGCGAAATGTATAAACATGTATATGCCTGACGGAACACATGAACAAATGTCCATTCATAACAGAAAGATATGATTAATGTTAAAAAATAACTGAAAAAGAGAAAACAAAATACCTATCCCCTGGGAAAAAGGAATCTGCCCATGATTCCGGATTAAGGGATTGGAAAAACCTCTCGACATTGGTTCCACCCATCTCAACCATTTGTTCAATGGTTGCGTGATACTCGCTCTCGGGTAATGCCCGTGCCGCCGTAAACATAAGACTCTGAAAATAACGTGACTGGCGCGCCCCGTTACGTATTCTCAAGTTCAGATTACATCGTAAGTGCCAAGCACAGAATGAGTGATGAGCGGTGGGAAAAACGTTCTTCGCGCCTTTTAGAATTCCAGCATGTCTATCCGAAATAAAGGTGTAACGTTTGATCGGATCTACTGCTAATTTCAAATTTTGCAAAAACCAATCCCAATTCTGATCATTCTCAATGTCCACAACTGCGTAAGCAATGGGGAAAAGACCTAACAAAAAAAAATGAAATACAAAATTAGTTCTGTTGATGCATGAATCAAAAGTGCATAAGCATTTTTGGAAATGTAAAACCATATTTGGGAATGAGGTATGACTTCAATAAATTACGCCGCATCTTTATCTATGTCGCGTCAATAATGTTCATGATCTAACATTTTGTCACGTGTTAGCAGGAACACTAGAATGTTAACATGTGATGTGAAAATGAAAACATACCGTCGTTTCCGTCCTTGGTAACCGCAGCCAAAATGCAGCCATTAAAACGAGTTTTGGCGAATGTTCCATCAATATAGATCACAGGGCGACAGTGTTGAAAACCAAGGATAGATGCGTGAAGGGCAATAAAAACTCGGACAAATCTGTTGGTAGTGGGTTCGATTTGCAAATCAATTATGCTATTGGGATTAGTACTCTCCAAAGCATCTACGTACCACTTCAACTTTGCGTAGGAATCACCCTCCTGCCCAAATACTTTGTCCATGGCTACCTTCTTACCACCGTAAGAAAAATAATAGGTCAACTCAACACCGTAATCGTCTTGAAACTTTTCTTTAACTTCAGCAGTACTCCAATTTGGGTGTCTTCTGATGTCTTCATTCATTAGGCTGCCAACAAGTTTACTAGACAACTTGGGATCCGCAGGTTTGAGAACAACATCGAGACAAGCGTGATTCGGTTCGTACTCTTTCAACAAAAAAACAGATTTACATCCCAATGGTGCAACCCCGTGCACTCTCCAATTACATCCGGGTTTGGAACAAACGGCAGTGACACGACCTGGTTCATTCTTGATATATTTGTAGTTGTTCTTGGTTGCAATGGTATATCGACCAAGAGCGTCTCGAAAAGCTTTGACACCACCGGGGAATATTTGCCCAATCTCCGTAAATACGTCGCCCCATGAGTCACATACTAACTTCTTCTCATTATTTTGAGATGTAGAAAGTGACCTTTCAGTTTCCATGCTGCAAAATTGAATAAAATGTTATGAAAGTATCATCAATTGTATTAAAATGTTAACAAATGTGTGAACATCTAGTGTAATGACTAAACACCGCGCATAATGTTTTCCCATGCGTAGGAATGTTTGGTTATCAAGGAGAATGTCGTAGAATTATACGAAATGTGTGAGTTTATGTGAAAATGATGGATAACATTATACTGATTGTTTCGAATATGTGGTATAATCAGGTGGTCCAAGAAGCAATGTCTGATCATTCTATCAAATGTTGAAGCAATGTCTAATCATTCTATCAAATGTTGGTCTAACTGCTAGTTCAATAGCTATGAAACAAATGTGTTAACACATGATAAACTACTTTTAACATGTACCATGTGTTCAGACATTTTAGAAAATGTTAAAACAAACTTTAAAGTTGTACCAGAAACCAAAAGATTGTACGGACAGCGGTAGAACTGTACGGACATTCCAGAAACTAAACAGTAGACGAGAAGGAAGAACAAGAGCATAAAAATCATAAAAAAGAGATTCAACATCAACAGTTACCTGGATTTATAGGACAAGAATATGGTGATTCGAACAAGTTGATGAGTCTAGAAACAAACAAGTTGATGGCTTATCTCTATGATGACTGAAGGAATAAAGGGTTTTGTAACTCGGTTTGGAGATGTAGGTGATGACTGAAGGAAGATGATGACAATATTAGAGAGAGAAACGTGAAAACGAAGATGATGATCGAAGAGATGAAGACTGTAGATAGATGAAGGTGGAAAAAGAGGGTTTGTATTTCGGTAGAGAGATAAAGTGCAAAAGATTTTGGAGAGAGAAACTAAATCAGATTTTGGAGAGAGAAAGATATGAGTTGTTAGAGTTGAGGGATATATATAGGAGGGCAAAAGAGGGTTTACAAGAAAATAGGAAATCTTAGAGATAAGAGTTGGGCCCGGATTGCACATTGGGATGTGTATTTGGGTTTGATATGAGTTATTATTTGATTATTGGGTTTTGGGTGAGATATTAAACCTTGTTGGGTTTTTTTTTGTATTTGGGCCCAAAATTTGGGCCTTTCATCAAAATTTTCTTTAGTTTAAGCTTCATCAAATTCATATAATGTTTTGAAATGTATAATGGTTACAACAGTTTATGTATAAGAAGAAACTAAAATAAATATCATTCACTGTCTTCTTCTTCTTCTTCTTCTTCTTCTTCATCTTCCTGAACTAGTATTCTAGTACTAGTATAAGTAATTGCGATAACTTTCTAAGAGAGAGATTAAATTACATGTGTTTTTTTTCTTTGTTTTCTTACATCTAATAATCTTTCTTTTTTATTTAGGTTTTGTTTGAATTTCCTAGTAATTGCGATAACTTTTTAAGAGAGAGATTAAATTCACGATGGAAAGATCACAAAAATTATTTGAAAACTACATACTACAAGAACGAAGAAGACAAAAACCGATGTTGCGAGTTTGTACCTGAAGGAGTTGTTGCAACTCAGTGGTTATCTTTGATTGAGCTTTGGGGAACTGATGATTCAAAGGTACAAAAACATTTTATTTTCTTACACATTTAGGTAAAAGTTTGATGTGTTCTCTAAACTATTATTATTTTTTTAATATAGGTAGTTTCCGAAAGAAATGCCAGAAATAGAGCTGCCTTGAAGTGTCTTCACACTACGGGTTCTAAATCCTTTTCACGAGTCATATCGGAGGTAAAGCTTCATCTTTCACTTAACATAAGTTTGTTAAAATGCTTTGGCAAACTTACATTATTGTTATGTTGTAATGTTATTACTTGTGAAGTCTTTTCGTTTTTTAATTTTTGTAGGTCGAAATAGAAGAAGGCATCACAATCGAGAGTCGAGCAAAAATTTTTAAAGTCACTCGAACTCCTAAAGGTGCTAAAGAGATTTTAAATGAGGATTCTGTGGAAAAAGTAGTAAGTTTCTTTTCATATTAACATTTGATATGTTTAATATCTTATTATGTATATGAAATACGTGGACGGTAATCAACTTTGTATTGTTTGGCAGAGACAAATGGGTGAATTAGAGGCAAGTAGAATTGCCCGGAGTACTCCATAAGATTTTGACGACTCGCCAAGCCCGAATGACGTATTTGGCACCGTCATGGGACGTGAAAGAGGTGGCCGTATTCGGTGTCTTCCAATGGTAAAACCAAAAGACATATGGGGTCGACAGTCATCTTCGGGCGTCATTAAGGATTTAACGGAGAAAAACAAAACATTAACGGCAGAAGTTGAGGCTATGAAAGTGAAGATGGATGAATTTGAGACTTTGAAAGAAGAGATGGAGTTATTTAAGAGATTCATGCAGTTACACACTGCAAATTCATCGTCGCGCAGGTATAATTAACTTATATTTTTATTACGTTAATTACTATTACACCCAACCAATTTGCAAAAGTATCTCCTTTTATGATATAAAATAACACCAAAACACACCCAAAAGAAACGGTTCCACTCGAATCACTTCTTTGACAAGATAGTGGAAACTTAGTACAAAACAGTTCATACCATTAAACTATACATAATTTCGATCCTATTTGAAAGTGATTCTATCTATTTGTGTCCGTTAAAAGTATGAGAACCTCTTCATCACTTAAAGGTGAATCTGCTGCATATATACTGCGAAGCAGTTTTACCATCTATATCTACTTAGTTTGCCTTGGTCGAATTTCAGAGTCTCATGTTTAGTTCAGGTTTAGTAAAGATACTTATATAAGGATTTAGTTTGCCTTGGTTGAATTTCACATAATTGCTAGTTTCAAATCATAACACACTTACTAACTTCATTTTGTATGTATGTTAATGCAGTTACCATGATATCTCGAGTCGTTTGTGGTGTTGAATGGAATATCAATTGGATTTTTGAATCTCAACCTCGATTTTGACTCGGTTGGTTTTATCGTTTACATTACTTAGCGACTTTGTTATTTTATGGTATATATGCTTGTATGAAACCAATAGTTTTATTGGTTTTCGACTTCATTACTTTTCATGTATATGACTTCAGTAATGAAATATCTAATACTTTTAACTTGTTATTCTTGTGAATATTTGGTTTATGTTATTTTTGTCAGCAGGTTTATGTAATTGATAATGCTGCTGCAGCAGCAGCAGCAGAAAAAACCAAAATTAAATATTAAAAAAAAAAAATTGAGTATTTTCGTCGGATAGGAGCCGTCCGGAATAGTGTGCCACTATTTTCCGACGGATTATCAAAAACAAACCATCGGGAATAAACCGGGGTAGGTTGACATTTACGAGAATGTTTTCCGACGCCTTTCTCTAAGTTATTCGTCGGAAAAGAATATATTTTCGACGACCGCCGTCGTCGGAAATACTATTTCCGTCGCCACCATTTCCGACCACTTTGCGACGGCCTCGACTCGTCGTAAGAAGTCTTTTCCGACGGCTTTACCTTTATTTTCAACGAACCCTTTCCGTCATAAAATGGCCTTCGTTTTTGTAGTGATAGGCCAGACGCATATGAGTCACGACCTGAGCATAGGACACGTCCTGGCACTAGGCCAGGACGCTTTCCTTTGGCCCAGACGCGTCTACTCTCGGCCAACACCGAGACATCCTAGGTCGTCTCAGACGCGTCTGGCCCATGGCCAATGCCCTTGGCCATCTCGGTCTAGGACCGAGATGCTTAGGGCACTCCAGAAGCGTCTGGGAAGCTTCCATGCATCTCGGTCTAACCGAGATGCATTGGGCCACCTGGAGCACGTCCTAGACGCGCCCATGCCCAAAGATGCTCTCGGGTTTCCTTGGGCGCGTCCTGGACGCACCCTTGAACACGAGACAGTCTCAGTCTGCTGACCGAGACGCGTCCTGGCCAGCAGCTATAGAAACTTCTAAAAAAAAAATTATTTCTTTTGCTTCTCCAAGATGTTGTTCCATCTTTTAGGATACTTCTACAAACACCAAATTTGATTTTCAAACTATTTCTAAAATCATTAAAGATAAACTCTTTTGAAAAAGGGAACACTTTTCAAAAACCGGAATCAATCAAAATCGAATCTTTTGAAACTCTTTTCAATAATCAACTTTGAAAATCAATGTGGATAACTTTAAATCACATTCAAACTAAACAAATTGAATCCTAAAACACTTTTAGACATATCTAACTATCAAAACAAGTATAGATTTGTTCCGAAACTTAGCCAAAATTGGCTATGTGCAAGAGGCATTGACGCCATTGTTGGGTTATGATGTCTCTTGGTGTTGGTAGCGGAATATCAGACATCTAGTATGTCTAACACTAGTATCCCCAGGATCTCATGCATAAGATAATATTAAACTAAGAATTAGAGATTACCTTAATCGCTAAATTTTCCCTCAAACCTTTTCAATCGAATGCGACCAAGAGCTCCAATTTTCGCTTCTCTACGCAAGACACCCGAATAATCAACTTGATCTCCTACCTCGATGCTTGCTGGAACTCCAATGGTGGTTTGATGAAGAACTCCTTATTTTGACTAGTTAGATAGTTTAGGAATAATCTCTCTTCCTTTCTCTACTTTATGTTGTAGAGTTAGAAAGCTCCTTGACAATTTTTCACACCTTATTCAAGTCCCAATAGACATTATATAGAACTTTAAGTTAGAGACCATTCCTAATTAGATTTTCTAAAAGTCCATTTTGAATAAGATTAAGGAATAATCGAAAATAGAAAGTAGTTTCCATTTTCTATTTTCCCTTGCCTTGGCCGACCATATGAGGCCCATCTTCGGCAGATCTGGCCGGCTCCTTTAGGGGTACACGGCCAAGCATGGCTGCCCCCTTTTGGACCCCCAAATCACCTCTTTTGGTGTCCGACTGAAGTACCCTTCTTTTGGGCCTTTTGTACTATATTTATCTAAACTTCTTTTAGGCCTATGGGACATATTTATGGGTCTTGACCATCTATATATGTCTCATTCCACTAGTCGTATCATCGGATTAAATCGACATTCTCTGGTGTAACCCGATGTAGGATCCGGTCGAAGTTAGCCGCGAATTACTTAGTAATTCGACGATCGTAGTTGGTTTCTAGCAAAATATTATGATCCCTAAATTGTCCAGACTTGATGATTTTCTTCAATAAGAATAATAACAAAGTTACATCATCAACAACATCATTGACCGACCAAGAACTTACATGCGCTCTTTCAATGGAAAGAAATTTCGGAGGTCCCGCCAAGTACATAAGCACCTCTAGCGAAAAAATATTTATCTTTCCAACAACGGTCCGCAGGGGCGAGGTGAGTGATTTAGGATTTTATATTACGTTGGGGCCTGACCTGATACCTACCCTCCTGATGATCATATTCCTGAAGAACACAATATTGAGCGACATAGATAGAGTCGCCTCAACTTTGTCAAGGCGACACAACAACTCAAGTGCCATGAACACCCTCTAGGCGTTGGGCATCAACTGAGCAGGGGCTATCTCATTGTAAGAGAAAAAACCACGCACTACGTCCGGAATAGGAAAACAGAATCCAATGGTAAAAAGGAGTTCCTAAAACGCTACCCAAGAGTAGAGTCGATGTTTATGAGCTTTCGGGATAAGGCAGACGAATCTCTATCAAGTCAGAGATATCATATAACTGCCTCATTTTTACCAAGTCAGCTTCCACTAACTTTGAAGGTGGATTCTTCCCCAAACCCAACCTGGTCTTAGAACCAGAAGATCCACATACATCGACTACAAGAGACGACGGTCTCATTTCTCAAATCTATGAAATATAGGAAGAAGATCAGAAGGACAAAAGAACATAATTCTTCATGAGGAAGATCTCTCGTAGTCAAACTCATGCAAATTTCTCGCAAATACAAGCAGAAAAATAAATCTATAAGATGACATGTACACAACGAAGATGGGAGTAAGGGGTCCATGGGGGCACATACCCCTACATGCCCAAAACTGGTTCCCAAAAGTGATTCCCTTTCATACCTATTTTAAAGAAACAGAATTTAAATCCACCAACTAAAACATATTACATAAAATCCCAAGTGTAAAGTGGTTAGTCCTATTTTCTATTCGTACATTCATTGTCTTTTAATAGATAGATTGACTAAGATAAAATCAATTGTTATTTATGTGAACCAGTTTTTTTCTTCATTCTCCCGCACGTCGTAACACCGATGACTACCATAAGCAATCTCTGACATCTTGTCACCATCTTTTTGTGTTTGTTTCTCTCTCTCTTTCTTTATGTTTGTCTCTCTTTCTTGATGCAACGCTAATACGTTCTCTGTTATTTTCTTTCTTCTTTCTCTTGAACTTCTTCTTCCTCACTCTATCAATTAATGGTGGCGGCTAATGATTAGGTTTCATTGAGTCTCATCTCTTACTTTCTCTACGGTAGGGTGTCAGTCAACGACAGGGTTGTGGCTGTGACTTTTGGATCAGGTACACTACTAATGATAAGAGGTTGTGGGTAACCATCAATTCCGTCTTACTAACTATGCAAAAAGGCCTGCTAGTGAAGAATACATCAAAATCTCAGAGGAGGCCAGTCAGGCCCGTGGAAGGTCCAGTGCGGGCAGGGCAGCCGCACTGGCCCCCCCATCATTAAGGGCCCATTTCATCTCTCTTAAGATCTCAAGTAGTCTATATATATAAAGAGCTGTGCAATTATATTGTTTATTTTCGTAGCTCTTTTGGGAAGTCATCCTATTATCCATGTTTGAGACCCGGGTTCAAGTCCCTTGTCCAACAAATGTCCTTTTATATTACCAACCTACTTTTGAGATACAATGTTAATTAAATCCTTATTTCTTCTTCGTCACACTTTATTTAACTGTTTTTTTATGAATAAATTAGACTTTGTCTTATTTAATAATTTGTAAACAAAATATTTAATATTATATTATATTAAAATGCAAACGATCTATAAGAGTTTAAAATTTCGTTATGTTAGTTATAATATATAATCTAAGATATAATAAACATATTTTTTTTTTTCACAAGTGATCTTGGATTCCTAGAGTTTGAAATAAACATTTTCCCTGTAACTAATGTATTCAAAATACATTTGGATCCATCTATGATTTTCATCTATATGTTGTTAAGTTATCTTGCATTTTAATTAATTTTTGTTGTAATATTTTTATTGTACGAATGCCCAAAATCAAATTCGGCACTGGGCCTCCAAAATCTCAGCCACGGCCCTGAGGCTAGTGGATGTGTTTACACGTGGGTATGACGCTTTACTAATATAATTAGTTGCGTCTTACCGAATAGCAATGAGAAAATCGATTAAAACTCATTGAAGTTTTAGTTGGGACATCGTTGACCACCTATAGATAGTTATATTTACCTTTTGTAAAGTGTCACCGTTATAACCATCGGTAGCGTCTTACCAATGAGGGTGTACAACTACAAGCGCGCATGAGAAAAATCGATTGTAACCGCTACCCTCACACCCATCATCCTTAATCGTCACAAGAGAGAGAGATAATTGATGATATTATTAAAATCAATGAGCATGATTTTTATCTTGTTATTTTTTTTAATGGGTACTAAATGTGCCCCCACATACAATAAATCCGAGCCTCCCCACTGTATGTACAAAAAGAAGAAACTGTATTTTTTTTTTTTTTGTTGAACAGAAGAAACTGTATTTGGTAAATAAAAGATGGACTCGGAGACTCAATGGTGAGCAACAACTTCGTTTAAAAAGAAATAAAAAAGAGGGGAGGACAACCCATTTTATAGAGAAAATAGTTAAAAGTGGACAAACCATATTGGCTTGTCCCAAAAGGTTGTTGTATCCTTCCTCTCCACTGCAAACGGAAGTTCTATTTCACATAAAAAATGATAAATTACCCACCATCCACAATCCCCACCCTACCATCCTAACTGACGTGTCCAAAAGGACAAAATAAACGTAGTGATACAACTGTTTGGGTAGGCAAATGGTTTCAGAAGGAGATTTAAGTCAGTCCATTAAAATCTAAAGGATCCAACCGTTCATGTGACTTTCCAGTTAGAAAAACTCAACATTCACTTATTCTTTAGTTCAACAAAAAAAAAAAACATTCACTTATTTTCCCTCATTTCACTTTTCCCTCAACTAACTCAATCGACCGAAAAAACCCCAAGAACAATTGCCAAAATCCTCGTAAAACTCGACTGATTTTCTTTTAGGTTATTGTATATTCTTCTCCTTCTTGTATATTCTTCTCTATCTTGTATCTTTTTCGACATACCTCAAGAAGCCAAAACCCTACCAAAACTCGACTGATCTTCTTCTAGAATATTGTATCTTCTTCGCCTTCTTGTATATTGTGTTAATACTTTTTTGCAAGCATATGAATATTCACTACAAAAAATTAGGTTTTTAGCGACGGCATAATAACGACGGTTTTTGCAAAACCGTCGGTATTTCTCACTATTACTGACGGTTTTTATTTAAACCGTCGGTGATGGTCTGTTTTGTAATTGTTCACCCATAATCCGTCTTGGAAAAGGACTGTTAACGACGGAATCACACGAGAACACAAAAAAATTGGTCGGTCTCTTAGCGACGGTTTTAAAAACCGTCGTTATTTCTTAATACCGACGGCTCGAGAAAATTAATTTCGTCGGTAGTGGGAAAATAATTGCCTGCGGAAATTTCACAAAACCCCTCCAAATTTGCCCTAATCAGTTCCCATTTGCGAAATTACGAAAAATTCCCAAAACAATCCTTCACGTTCTCTCTCCACGTATTGTTGCAACGCCGTCTCTCCCTCGCTCGTTCTCTTTTCCAATTTCTCCATCTCAAGCGCTCCATCTCTCCCTCTTCTTCTCCATCTCCAACCCTCCTTTTCCATCTCGATTGCCCAAAACAGTTCTATGTAAGTACTCAACTTTTTTATATATTTGTTTTCATCAATTTTCAAGGCAAATCCTATGCTTTGTTCTTGTGATTCTTTTGTTTACAATAACATCTCCCTCTCTCTACTGTCTCAATTTCTCTCGTTCTTGAGGTTTTAGAGCTGCTGAATGACTGTTAAGGTTTGGGTTATTTCCCTAATGGCCCCCTACTTTACGAGAAATACCCATATGGCCCCCTATTACCGTTAACTTTAACTTTCCGTCGCTCTCTCTCCTCCATCTCTTTTTCTCTCTCTGCCATGTCACGCCACCTCATCACCTTCTCCGACAGAGATCGCCGGCCGGCCAAATTTCCTGCCGGCGACCTTCAAACTAAAAAAAAAAAAAAAATTTTTTTTTTTTTTAGTTTGAAGGTCGCCGACCAGAAATTTGTCCGGCAGGCGACCTCTGCCGGAGAAGGTGATGAGGTGGCCTAACAGATGAGGTGGCGTGACATGGGAGAGAGAGTGACGGAAAGTTAAAGTTAACGGTAATAGGGGGCCATATGGGTATTTCTCGTAAAGTAGGGGGCCAGGCGGGAAGCTGGTCACAAAGTAGGGGGCCATTAGGAAAATAACCCTTAAGGTTTTATTAAAAGACTTAGGGTTTATCAATTTTATCAAATACCACAATTTTCAAAACCATGAAAAGTCTTAGTTAATTTTGAAAATGCTTTCAAAGCTATGAAACTGAGAGGATTCATAGTTCCCATTCTCATGGTATTTCAATAGAAGTTTTCTTTCTTTTAATGCTTAGTCTCATTGTTGGTGTGATTTCCTCCTGGTTTCTTATTGATCATGAAAATATAGGTTCTCTATTAGGTTTTTGATGCTCTAAGCTTGGTGGAATTTTCATATAGCACAAACTTGTAAACCTTTTATTTGTAAACTCATAACTTAATAGATATGTGAAAGGTCCTCTCTCTTTAATGGTGTCTTTATTTGAAAGTCTTTTGGTGTTCATTGTCTATTTAGTTTACTAATAACTAATTTATGTTTCAACTTATGATTCTTAAAATCAAATTAAGAAAAATTGATAACAGTTGGGTTTCCAAGAGTAAAGTTTCAAAAGAGTATGACGCTAGAGTGCTCGCGTTCTTGGATTATGCATTCGCTAATGGGTTTGTTAAAGAAATAGTTTAATGCAACACCGTAACGAGTTAATTATCATGAATCGAAATTTATACGTTTGTATAATTTGTTTATTTTTTTTGTTTTCTAGTACTCTTACGTTGATAAACCGTGTTACCCAGGTTATACATGGAGTTTTGAGAGGACAAGGACTATTTGGATGAAGATTTAGGGCCATCAAGTAGTAGACACTATAGTTAACATTTTTTTACATGTTTCGTATCTTTGAATACAATTTAAAATGTTTCTGGTTCACGTTTGACATTTTAAGATGTGTTTGTTTTAATGTAAATTTGAATATTTGTTTGGTTGAATAAATGTGAATTTTTGCTTCCTTTTGCGTGTTCGAATGAATTATTTTTAAGAGTTAAGCATTCTGCCAGTTCAAAAACAGGGACCGTATTGAAAAATAAAATTCAACATTAGTCACGGAAACAATCTGTCAGTATACCTATTAGTGTCGGTTTGTAAACCGTCGATAATAAGGAACATAGCGAGCGCTATTGTAAAAAAATTTAACGACGGACATTTACTACAAAACTGTCATAAATGTTCATCATATCAGTGACGTCGTCCAGAAAACCGTCGAAAATCCGTCGGTAATAGTATTGCCGACCCCACTTTTAGCGACGGTTTCATTCCGTCGGTAACATCATTACCGACGGTTTTGTCTTATTGCTGACGGTTTAAAACCGTCGCTAGTAACTTAATTTTTTGTAGTGATTGTTATACTTCTAGCGCGGCCCAAACCCAATCGTCTTCACGAACTACCTTATTTCTAATTTTTGAATGCTCATAAACTATCTCATCTCTCATTTTTCATAAAGATAATCTCATTTAATTGCTCATGAACTACCTTATTCCTAATTTTTGTGCTTATTAGGTAATGATCACCCAAAGGCAATTTCAAACTACTTCAATTTTAACATTTCAACTAAAAGTGGTTGGCAAAAGTTGAAGATCTTCTAACTACTTTAATTTTTTGTATGCGAATTTTGATTGTTGTTTTCGTTGTGTAATTTTACCATGAAAGGTGAAGATCTTATGTTTTTTGTTCTTTATATAAAAAAATGAAACAAAAAACTTGTATTAGTCCCTTGTATACAGTCGTTTGTATTACGGCTTAAATGCCTTTTTTTCCTCTAATAAAAATTAGTTTGTTCATTTAGTTATACATTTTAGTGATGAGAAAATTAGTTTACAAGAGTGAAACAAGATGAAGTTGGCCTCATAGATCAGAGATTTATAAAGCGTCCCTTCATCGTGTCTATAGAATGCATAACAACAAATATATTTCAAGAAGGGGAAGCACATCAAATAGTATTCATTAGAGCATTGTCAATAACTCAAATTAAATAACTATAAATTCCAGTTTCGCTGGAATTGTTTATGTTTACACTATCGACCTACAAAAATTTAATCTTTAATTAAGTGGGCCAGTTGTAACCTTTAAGACATGCAAGTTCATAAACTACTCTATCAAATTTTTAGGGATACAAGTATTGCTAAAATTTTATCAATAAAAAGAAAAAAAGGTTTTGCTAAAATTTAATCCAACCCCTACATTCAATCAATGGGCCAGATTAGATGATAGGATAGGAAGTGTACTAGGGGGGAACAGTATCACTATTGATTTTACATACTGCCAATGCCAGTAAGGTAAGGTGTACTATGTTGTTTCAACAAAAACAAAAGGTGTACTATTTTTTTTAATGGGTACTAAATGTGTTTCAACTTATTGCCAACTCCAGTAAGCTATGGTGTACTATGTTGTTTCAAAGAAAAAGAAAGGTGTACGATGTTGCTTGCTGGCTACGGCAGCGTGCAACGACATACAGCCTGGCGGCAGTACACCTTAGACGCTGGTCTCCTGATCTAAATGTTGCCGATTTTTTCGGACTAAACCTACTCTTTTCACACGAAATTTTTTGCCGAACACGTCACTTTCGTGCAATAATTTTTATGAAATGACTATTTGGGTACAAAAACATTTGGAAATAACTATAAAAGTCCCCATCTAGTATTAGTTATTAGTTATCATAATATGAAGGTTAATAACTGGTTAGGGTTTAAATAATATGGAAAATTGTTAATCAGGTCAAAAATTAAAACGAAATTTAAATAAATACCAATATTACCCTTCTACTGATTTTATACTCTTTTTCTCCACATTATGGCAGTAACCCTAAGAAATCCGCCATGAAAGCCGATTAGGAGTTGAGAAGAGGATAATTCCGCCGTTGTTCGTGGTTCTGAGATAAATATTTCGTTCTAGGGTTTCTTCTTCTCTTATTTTTCGTTCTATACAAAGAATTAGGGCTTTTCTTGAGTGCCGAATTGTGGAAAATAGTTTCCAATCTGAATTTCAATGGTTCATCAATTATTTACATTCGTTTTTTAAGTTCATCTTTACTATAATTTAGTTTTCATAATGGTTCATCAATTTCAATGGCCATAATGCCATATATATATGTTGAATGTGGATTTGTTGAATGTGGACGCAAACTGTTCGATGAATTGTCTGAAAGAGATGTTCTTTTCATGTTTAGATTTACATGAACAAATTTGAGACAGAAATTTGTTGAATTTTGTTAGTTGCTCATTGTTTTCTTTGTGTCACTCTAGTTCTGTACTTCTGCATGTGAATAAGGGAGATTCCGTGATACATTTCATGACGGGGCTGTTGGATGGAGGTGTTGTTAGCTGAGTTTGTAACTTCAGGTGGATCATGTGCTTGATAGATACATTAATTCATTTAATCCCGTGCATATAGATTAGACAGAGGACCATGTAAGCAGTCAATGTTATAGAGGTTTATGAACTGTGTGCTTGATAGATGAAGTGGATGAAGCTGACCTGTTGAAACCTAATTTTATCATGTACTTGTTAAGTTATCCCTCGACAAAGATTGCTAGAAGAAGGTTTTGTTGATATAATCTTTGTTATGAATTGACAGGGTTGTGAGAGAGAAATTGCAGAAGCTGGAGATTCCTCAGATGAGGTTAAGAATGAAAGCATCATGAGGTTATCATGGGCTCTTGTTCACTCAAGACAACCAGAAGATGTGCAACGTGGAATAGCAATGCTTGAAGGTGAAAATAATGAAAACATTTAAAAGGGACAATTTATTTTTATTTGCTTCTCTATTTGTGACGGATAAACATTCATATTTGAACTGTTTGCAGCTTCTTTGGCTAGTACGACCAGTCCACTTCAAAAGAGGGAGAAGCTTTATCTTCTTGCAGTTGGGTATTACAGGAGCGGTGACTATTCAAGGAGCAGGCAACTTTTGGATCGATGTTTGGAGGTTTGATCTCTCCTTCCTGGTTTTGGGTAGATTAGAGTTGCTTGTTTGTCACATGTATTAATACAAGCATGTAGTAAAACAAACGACAGGAAAACTATACTTTACTTTAGAAGTAGTTCATTGCACAGTATGGCATGACTAGGAAACTAGTATAATCTCTACTTACCTAGTATCTGAATCTTGTGACAACAAGTTGAGGATCAGTAGTTATATGTCCTCAGGATGCTTTTCTCATCTGTCTCCCATCTTTATAATAACCCCCCTTATGTAAATCCTAAAATCCGCCATTGCGTGTATACGATCCGTGATCTCAAGAAATTAAAATGTCTATTTTCCTGATAAAATAAATGTGATTTGCTCTGGCGGCGATCCTACATTTTGTGTAACTTGTAGGACATATAACTGATCCTTGGTAAATTTTATTTTCTTCAGTTTCATTTTTGTGCTTAATTATATGATCTTCTTGGATTGAGCAGATAACAACATTCAACATATCATTGGTGGTTCATGGAACAACTGCAGAGAACAATCCCTTTCTTAAAGTAAGTGCAAGCTACTTAAGATATATTTTTCTTGCCGTGTTGTCACATTTCAAGTTTCATCGATTTGGTTCAAATAACTTAAAAAAATTTATCTTTTAAATAATACATGTAGGACTCAGCTGATCCTTATTCGGCTGGAAAGAGCTTGGGAATCTTCAGAACACTTCAAAGCCCTAAAAGCATAACACAACCAATTCAGTTTCCTAAAGGATCATTGCTAATGTTGAAGCTTACAAGGTGATTATATAGACTTTTGGATATTTTTGAGCAAGGTATTGCTTTCTTGTTGACAGTGATCATTTCTTTCCAAAGTAATTTATGGGTTGGCATGAAATGTGTGATAATTTTTCTTATTATTCTTTTCTATCTTAGGTAGATGTAGAAGATGATGGAGATGGGCAAAGGGGCTCTATTTTTGGTTCACCACCAGTACGTTCAGAAGTTCCCTTGAGAGGGTAGCAGAAGTTCTTTTGAGAAGGTAGCAGAAGTTCCCTTTTGTGGAAAAACTTCTTATCACTTCCTAAGATAGAGGGTAGCAGAAGTTCCCTTGCCGCGGGTTCTTTTGAGAGGGTAGCAGAAGTTCCCTTTTGTGGGAAATCTTCTTATCACTTCCCAAGATAGGGATTTAGATGATGTATTCGACAGTAGTGACACTAAAATTATTTAATGAAAAATGAAATCAATTCCAAATTCAAGATTTCGTCGATACACTCTAAGTCTATATTCTCGATTTGCAAATCGAGTTTGCAGCCTATGCAACTCAAAATTATATTCTCAAAGCTTGGAAATCATGTTTGCAATATATATTTTGCAAACATAGTTCGTAGTTTACATTATGCAAAGACATGTTTGCAGAATAGATTGTTGCAAACACGTTTGCAGAACAGATTGTTGCAAACACGTTTGCACAACAGATTGTTGCAAACACGTTTGCAGAACAGATGGTTGCAAACACGTTTGCTGAACAGATGGTTGCAAACACGTTTGCATAACAGATTTTTGCAAACACGTTTGCATAACAGACTTTTGCAAATACGTTTGCATAACTGATTGTTGCAAACACGTTTGCAGAAAAACGTAAAGGAAAAAAACGCCGTTTTTTTTCTGGTTTTTTTTTTTGAAAAAAAGTATTGAAAGTGGATCTTGTTAGAAAGCTAATGAAAAATCATTTCTAAATATATAATTTTTATAGAAATCCGACATCTTAAACAAAAGTTATATCGATTTAAAATTTAAAGAAAAATAAAAGAATTTAGTTACACAAAATGACAAAAGGGGTATTTTAGTATTTGCACACTTTTTGACCTGAATAATAATTTTCAAATGTTTTGTGCTTTTGTACTCATTTTCAATATTATTTTGACCTTTCTAGAAATTACCTCTTTTATTAATTACGTTAACTGTTTTAGTATTTCTCTGAAAGCAGGACCGGCCCAAGCGTATTTGAGGCCTAAAGCCAAAGCAAGAATAGGGGCCCCTTTCTGTACAAGCAAAAAAATAATGAAGATAAAATACAAACTATTGCATGAAGGAGGGACCGAACCCTTGACCTTCACCTCATAGACCAGGTCCTATACCACAAAGCTATAACGCCAACCTGTCGATGTCTTCACTTTTTAATCATCTATAAAACTACCCTACATAAAAGAGGCCCTGAAATAGGTGGGGCCCAAAGCAGCCGCTTTGGCTGCTTTGGGCCTAGGCCGCCCCCTGTCTGAAAGTATATGAATATTGCTATATTCTAGCGCAACCCAAAAGCCAATTGTCTTCATTAGTTCAAACGTCGATTAACAACCGTCAATCGACAATCCAAAGAATCAAGAGCATATGAAATTTTTATAGATTTGGATCACTCCGATATGCCTTCTCCATAGCAATCTAAATTGGCTGAATAAACGTGACACTTCTTGTGGATGAGTCCCCACGGGACACTGGACACACACACCAAACTACGAATCATCCTATACGAGTTCAAACTACTCTCTAAGTCTCCGCACACCGTCAATTTAGAGAATAGGTGACAAATTGTACAGGCCAAAATCCATCACCAAAAGCGTTCCTAAAAGTCCACAATTAATGGGCCTACAGGATTACTAACCCCATAAACTAAATGACAAATGAGCCCGAACCACCCATGTTCGGACACCCGAAGCAACCAAGAAAGGTCGCAAGCGACTTTGATAGGGAATCCAGCCCTGGATAAAGAGGCCGCTCATCACCCCCGTGCAGACCTACCTCCCTCCGCATATCCTTGAAGATATGTTACTGTCATTCAAGATGACACTATCATGAATATACCCGTTATAAGGTTGCGATATCTGTATTTAAGGTGACAGCTCCATGTGTTAACGCATTAAAGACTCAACTCAAGTGACAGTCGAACCAAGATACTATAAAATAGCCGAGGAAGGGGATGATACAAGGCATCTAATGATCCGTACAATCAACTTACAATTTACTTTCTCTCTCATATAATCTTGTTCTATCTCTTTCATCCAAGTATCATTACGGTGTTGCACCCAGGTACAAGACTTTATCAAGTACTTTTCTCAGAGAATACAGGACTAACCTAGAGGAGGCGAACATATTTTTTCTTTCTCCTAACAACTACTTTTTCAAGGAGGTTGCCTGAGGCTGCCTACTTTATCTCTCCTAAGAGACTGCGTACTTTAGTTAGAATGTCAGACTCCTTCATCACCTACATGATTTTCTTTCACAAGATACAAGGTCGACCCTTCACTAAGGCAGGCATCCCAACTTAATTTACGGTACATACCCCTGAACGAGGCAGACCTCACAAGGGCTGTCTTACTCAAAAACATATCTCACAAAGGATGCTTTACACAGTGACAAACCTCATAGGTTGTTTCTCACCAAGCAAGTCCGTCTAACACATAGAGATTGAGCTCCGACCACTCTACTAGTCGCGCCATACTCCAATAATTCCCTCAACGGTAACATTACAGGGACATCATTCACGTGTTATTACTTTTCTTGCAAGCTTACTGGCTTGACCGTCGGAGTCCCTTTGGCCGAACCATCCCGGTGTCTCCAAAGATCTTACGATCACGTGTGTTTCATTTCTTGTCATAGGTTAGGCCCAAAGATGTCGTCGGTCCGCATAAAAATATAAATGAGTGAAGGTCTGGCGTTCGGTCAACGACCCGGTCCCGCTAACTTCTTGACCCGCATTTCAACCCCTCACAAAGACTGATGGATTGGAGTTTTAATATGAAGGACCACAACTAGTCCACCCATCACGATAACTTGCACGAGAAAAAGATGAAGATTGGCAAGTCTAATAAATCTCTCGGTAAGTCAGCAGTAAGGGTTGAAACTTAGTTATTAGAGTAATCGATTGAGCCAAAGGATGTTTTAGTCTGTTGAGCCAATCGCATTTGATAAAAAGAAATTGTAATAGTTGAGTAAAGGTTAGAAGGGTCTCACGAGTTACAATCGTCGTGGTAAAGGATGTGTTACTCAGAACCTAGTTCTTGAAGATCGTGAGGGATAAGTTCAACAACAAAAATACGAACACTTGATTAAGCAACAACATAACCAATTTCTTTAATCTCACCAGCATATTCAATCATTATCATGGTGTTCTTCTGAATTGTTCTGAAATGAAGGAGAAGTTGGCCTTCTGTGCGGTAATTTGGTTAGAGAAAGACGACTGGCAATGAGAGTATAGTAATTTGGGCAATTGAAGTTCGGGTTCGAGCACAAACTTATAATGACAAGGTCATATTAAAAGAACTTATCAAAGTCTGATCAACTCAATTCTAATGGTAATAGGTTGTACTGATGTCAAAATTTGTCACCTTGGTATTAGTTAGAATAAAAGATACTCGATGCTGGATCACACCTGGTTTGTTTATTCTGCTCCGTTGATTCATACCTTGATCAATCTCGCTCCCGCTCCTGCTCTTGAAACCTGAGGGAAAACCTGCAAGGAGCTCAGAAACCTCTCTGACACTCAAGACTATCAAGTATCCCTTGCTAGATAAAAGATTGAGCATTGATTGAACCTTTTGTGAATGTACCTTCTTCGAGGTGATTTGATTACCTTTTATAGGCTGCTTTAGACCAACTGTTAATAGACGGTGATAAGGAGGCGGTTGAGATCCACCATGTTGTATTAAAAGTATCATTTGCTAGTTAAGAGATTTAGGGTTTCCTTTTTGAGTTTATCTCATATCTTTGGTACTCCCTCCGTCCCATTTTGTTTGGTTGTTATTCTTTTTATGGATGTCCCAAAATGTTTGGTCACTTTCCTTTTATAACATTCATTTCATTATTAAAATGATGAAACTTCCAAGACTACCCTTTAGTTTGAATACCATTCAAAGGTTCTAATTGGTTCTAAGCTTCTACCAATGTTTTATTTAATGAAATACTCTATATTAAATGAGGGTAGTTTAGGGGAAGTCTTTATATTTGTCAACAATAAATACCATTCCTTAATAAGTTGAATTCCCCAAAACTACAAACAAAATGGGACGGAGGGAGTATTTAGGAGTTCCTCTACTTTAGAAACCTAAATATATATCTTTCTAAGTTGAGAGATTCTCTAGGAGAAATTTCCTCCTTCGAGACTCAGGAAGCCCCAGTTAGGCAAATACTCAAGATCCTCGCCGACTAGGTTTTTTTATTAGATCCAGGCTTGAGTCAAAAAGTGTTTGGCACGCTTTTACCTTCCCATTTAGGACTTAGATATTGGTCTTCTATTGAATCATTGCCCTTAGTCAACTGATGACCATTTTTTGTATCATCACGAGTCCCGCCACTCCTTAGTCGAAAGTAGAAAAAGTAATTCTTTGACTTTCTCTTATTCGTCCGATCCACAATAATGCTGCAATAAGCAACTTCAACAAATATTTAGATAAACCCCTATATACCAGAACCAGAGTTGTGCGTGAGCCTGGTAGTTCTCCGTGTGACTTAAGTATTTTGACACGCTGCTTAGGAGGTCTGCACTCTAGAGATCTTTTTGCCAGGGTTATATTGCTGAGTTGTTTTGCCAAGCTTGATTTTGCCGAGCTTGATTTTTTCGAGCTTGATTTTGCCGAGCTCGTCTGTGTGTCTATTCGCATGCTATGCACGTTAATGCCTTTGCTCTTGGGAGATGGGATTTATTCCTTCATTTTTTGATCTTCTAACATCAACCGTTTGATCCCCTGATCAGGCATTTTCTGAATTTGCCTTTTGGGTAACTGATCACGTTACCTTCCCTATCAGTCGTGGGAAGCATGTGTTTCCTTTGATGGGTGCATGGCTGTCATCAGTTCTTATCACAGTAATTCCATGTCTGACTTGGTCAGAGTACCGCTGCAATCTCTTGTAGAGCCATTATTACTTAATCAATTTTCGAACCACTTTGATTCCTTAACGCTTCTGCCGAGGCTTTATGCTCTTCATCTTCGCTCTATAAATAACATGTTTGGTGTTTGCTTTTCTTCATGGCCAAGTTTTCCTAAGTTGTTCTTTCTCTTTAGAATTTCTTTTCAAGTCTTCTAATTTCCTCAAGTTTAAGGATGAGATCTTTATTTGATTTTCGCCTTGAAGTCGTTTGTTCTCATTTTTCACACAATAGTGGTGTTGAAGGGATCCTTCACTTCCTGTAAGTGACAATGCCTGTGGGGGTCTTAGTACTTCATGGCTGGATTGGGGAGCTGGCAAAATGAGTGGTGAATCTCTTCTCGTCGATGCTTTCACGACTTGAAAAACCTTAAAGAACGATGGAGTATTCTAAGAATTTCTTTCTACTCCTGATTTCCTCCTTACGTGGGTGTTCCTAGCTGACCCTTTTTCTCAAGAAGGAAAGAACTCGTCAGCGAGCCGAGGAAAGAGCTCAAAAAGGAAAGAAAATTTTGTGCGCAGATCCTAATAGATAATTCTGTCTGCATATCCTAATAGATAATTTTGTTGGCTTCGATGTAATATCTTCTGTAATAGATATCATCGTGAATGAAATTATTTCCTTTTGCCTTGTGGCTTCCTTGTTTAATGGATCTTTCTGGCCCTCACCATTTTTGGATGATCGAACCCCGTCTTTGACTGGGCCATTTTTCGCATGCCCTTTCTCCACATTCAATGTGTCCATATTTCACACGATCATGTCTTTTCGTGAATCTCGACCATTTCGCCAGCGTATCTTCCGTTTTTAAATATCGCGGTTATTTAGATGTTATTTCACTTTCTTGTTATTTTCTTTCTCTTGAGTCGTTCTTTCTTCTTGAATACCCTTCATCTTCTTAGCTCCGAATAAATGGTCGCTGCTTCTGGTTCTTTGTTTGCCGGTCAACAGAAGTATCCCAGCACCATGTCAGCAGAGGAACTCATGTCTCTCCGCGAAAAACATTTTATCTCTGATTCCATCAAGCTTCTCCTTCCTACTTTAGAGGAGAGAATCTATGCGACCTTTGATCATCGCGTTAGGGTTTACAAGGCCTTTTTTTAGGTTGGGTTGTTTCTTCCCTTTCCTCCCTTCTTTACGGAGGTTCTGAACTACTTAGGCCTTCTTCACTGCCAATTCAATCCCAACGTCGTGATGATATTCATAGCCTTTTTTTTTCTGATTTGCAAGCAGTTAGGGCTTAAGGCTAGTCTGTACGCCTTCGTTTACATTTATCAGATAAAGATGGTTGATTCTTCATGGTATTACACTATTACTTCACATCTCGCCGAGGTCCTCTTATTTTTACTTTGTCGTCTTGGAAAGATTATAATTAAGCGGAAATACTTCTTTATCTGTTCTCAGGAAGCAACAGAGTATTTTGGTTTTCTAATTCATTCTCCGGTTGATGTCGTTAATCTTCTAACGACCTTCCCTCATTCCAAAGCTACCGCGTGCCTGAAAAAACTTGATGCTATTGCGAGAGAAAAACTCGAGATCGTTCCCGGCTCTTTTCTTAAGTATTATGTCTTACTTGTTGAAGGCGTCATTCTTGAATTTCCTGGTATTGTCTTGATTTCTTTGTGCCTCTCGATATGTATTTTGGCGGGTTCTGTTTTTTAAGCTTCCTTGAAAAGGAAAGAGTTATTTCCTTTTTGCCCCCTACTTTGTGATCAGCTTCCTTTTTGGCCCCCTATTTTTTATAAATTCAAATTTGACTCATTTTTAATGTAAATGCCATAACTACCCTTCCTATAAATATATTTTCAAAATAAAGTGGAATTTGTTTTAAAAGACTAAAGACACCTCATCGTTCCTCCATTTCATCACCTCTCTCCTCCAAATCCTCTCGCCACCTCATCATCTTCTGTTGCGAAAGTCGTCGGCCGGCCAATTTTTCTGACAACTTTTAAACTTAATCTTTTTGTTTAATCTCCCTCTCTCCCTCTAAAACTCAATTATGAGATAACAAGATCATCTATAATTCAAAATACCAGGTTCAAATGAATAGATCTACCTCCAAATTGAAAAGGTGTAATCCTCCCTTCATCATAAGAAGAAGAATAGACGGTAGTTGACATTACAGAACAAAAATAGGCACATCACCTTAAAACTAAAACAAACCATTACAAGAAGTAAGTTGATGAATAGAAATCACATAAAATTTAAGTTACGAAATCAAAACCCATCTGCAAGTAACAACAACCAAATATTCGTTGAAATATGAAGTCAACCAAAACCCATTTGTGTAATCTGAATTGAGAGAGACAGAATTTGATCTTAAGAAGAAGAAGAAAAAGAATAAAATTCATACCTTGGTTTGAAAGTAGCGAAGGAATCTAGAGAGAGAAAGAGGAGTGAGAAACTAATAACTAGCTGAGATGATGAAAAACTCGTCTTCTCTTGAAGTTGAAAAGAGAAAAACTTCCCTAACATACCTAAACTCATGATATCCATCATCTTCTTCATCCTCGTGAGTTGTTCTCCTGATGGAAAGTGCTCGTCTCCTCGTAATATCAGCACCCTTATAAACATTATTCCTCCAAGCAGTAACTATTGGCGACCATTTCCGACCTTGACTACTAATCACAAGTTCTTGCGTTTCATCATCATCCTTACTTGATTTTTCAGCCATTGAAATGCAGCAATTCCTGTTTCGTCCCTGGAATGGAAGAAGGAAAAGCAGAAGCAACGCATTGATAAGCATAACTAATGACGTGATCAGAACTACTGAATTTGTTCTTGATGTTGCAGAAATCGCCTCCAACAGTCCTACTACTTAAAATCAAAGATAACTTCCTCAAGATGAACTCGAGCTCAATTCGATTCAAAATTGGCGTTTTTCCTGACAATTTGATTCAAAATTGGTTGAGACTAAGTAACCAAGACGACAAATTGAAAGAAATATAATTTTTATTTTGGTTGATTGAAAGATCAGTAACAGTTGATTATGAGTAGGTACTTACAATTAGGTATATAAAATGGGTTAAAATTAGGGTTTTTTTGGTTGAAGGGTGCGCCCCTTTTCTCTCTTTAGCATCGTTCACTCCATAAGGATGGAGTTTTAAGAAAGTCGAGAAAACGTTTTGGTTTTCCTCCTTCCCGAACAGACCTACAAATCTGTTGAACCAAACCTTCAAAGGTGTGGTTCAACAGACCTCCAGCGAAGGGAAACCCCTTCGCCGGAGTGTTTAAAAAGAAAGAGGAGATTTTTTTTTTTTGAAGGTCGCCGGCCGAAAATATTTTTGACTGACGACCTCATCGGAAAAGAGAGAGGTGAGGTGGAGAGATGTTTTTTATTTTTTATTTTATTTTGAGGATATATTTAGTGGAAGGGTAGTTATGGCAGTTATCTTCAAAAAAAAATGGTCAAATTTTAATTTATGAAAAATAGGGGGCCAAGAAGGAAGCTGGTCACAAAGTATGGGCCCCAAAAGAAAATAACTCAAAAGGAAAACCAAATTCGCTACCCAGTCGTCTTCACCTTCCAAGATACCTCGTGCCAAACAGTTCGCAGATAGGCATGGTCGGAGTGTTGCGGGACTTGTCATTCGCGAACTAGACAGCCTTGCGACTCTCTTTTCCTGAGGTTAATCTTTTTTTTTGTTCGTGTTGGTGAAGTTTGAGTTTCTTCGACTACTACTGATCTTGATTTATTTGCGGCGTCAGGGTTCTTTTGTTGGAGAAGAATAGACCATCACTCAACATGTAGAGAGAAAAAATGCTTTAGTGCTTTATTACCGTAAAAGTCTGTAAAATCTCTTTAGCTTTTAAGGGAAAATGAAAGTTGTTTAAATAGAATGACATCATAAGGTCATAATATATCTATACATGGATACAAAAGATATTACCAAAAAAACTATAAATTTCTTTATTTTCTATAATATATTTTAATATTCTTTCTTATCAATAATATAGGCTTCGGGAATGAAGAAAAATCTTCGAGGAATAAAACTTTTCTAGAAAATTGGTTAACTGAGATTGAGTTTTTTATTTCTATTTGTTACTATAAGGCTTTCGAGGTTGGAGTTAAAAAAAAATGAAATTTTAAAAAATTCAAAAAAAAAAAAAATATATAGAAAGAACTGTTATAAACTTTAACCGATTCTTTCTAGGAATCCAATCATTTTTCTTGTTCAGAAAATATTCACGATTTAGTCCTCCTAGCTGTTATAAAAAGGGTTATTTCCCAAATAGCCACCATGTTTGTGACCAGCTTCCTGCCTAGCCTCCTATTTTATCAAAAATACCCAGACGACCACTCTTTCAGTTACAGTTATAACTCCGTTAACTAGTCATCACCTCTCTCTGCCACCTCATTGTCATCATCGACCATCAAACATAAAAAAAAATTCCTCTCTCTCTCCAAAAAAATAAAATTTCTTCTCTCCTCTCTCTCTCTCTAAACAGATCTAGAGAGAGAGGAGGTCTGGTTCAAACAGACCTAGATCTAGGTCTGTTCGAACCAGAGAAATACCCAAATCTTGTATTCCTTTTAGCTTCTCCCCAACTGAAGATTGGAGATTAACTGCTAGAAACAGAGACATTATTCGACAGACCTAGATCGGAGTTGAATTCTGATTATGAGAATACAAGGTCAATTTGTCAATATTCTTCAATACCCAATTCAGCTAACCAAGAAAAATACTAACCCTCGATTGAAACCTTTATCTAGTGAATATTTACTAAATAATTTGATACCAAAACTAGAAATTAAAACCAAATAACAAACAAAAACTGAAAAAGCTAACACCTGGTTCCAAATCACAATATTAGCTAACCTCATGCATATCTCTTATTCATCCAATCATTACAAGTAAAGAAATCCGAAGAGAAGAAGAGCTAATAATGTAAACCCCACTATTTGTATACACAATTCACTTAATATCCAAAGGGAAATGATAGAGTGACTTAGAAATTGGTACTTAGAGGGTAACATATTTCCTTATTTAGAAACAAAAGCGGTCCCCACCGTAGTCAAATTTTGAAAAAACCTTGTCTTTTAGTGATTCCACATCAGCTGGGCACTAAAATGCCCAAAAAACTGGGCACTCTAGCATCTCCCATACCCAAATCTCAAAAAGAAGCAATTGAATTGTTAAAATTTAACCAAACTCCACAAAGAAGTAATTGAGTTGTTAAAATTTAACCAAGCACAGAACAAGTATGGAGATAGAAAGAGAATTTGATGAGTCATGGCAGCTATCTATGAACCCACTTCTGCTACTATAAAATTGACCTTATTACTCGAAGCAAGCTGGCTGGAGTGTGTCCGAGGAAGATAATTCATGGGGGAGAGAGGAGTAATGCGGAAAGAAGAAGCTAAAAACAATAGAAGATTTGGGTATTTCTCTGGTTCGAATAGACCTAGAGAAGAGAGAACGGAGAGAAGAAAACTTTTTTATTTTTTTTTAGAGAGAGAGAGGAGAGAGGAGTTTTTTAATTTTTTTAATGTTTCATCGTCGCCGACCGGAAAATTGGCCAGGCGGCAACTTTCGCCGGTGAAGACGATGATGTGGCTAGAAGATGAGGTGGCAGAGAGAGGTGATGAGATGGAAGACAGAGAGGTGATGACTAGTTAACGGAATTATAACGGTAACTGAAAAAGGGAGCTATCTGGGTATTTTTGATAAAGTAGGGGGTTAGTTAGGAAGCTGGTTACAAAGTTGGAGGTTATTTGAGAAATAACCCTTATAAAAAGCAGGTGGAAGGGAGAAAGAATAGACCATCACTCAACATCTAAAGAGAAAAAAAACCATAGAAATCAACAAGCTAGAAAGAAATAAACAAGTGAGATATAGGAACCCCAAAAATGGAGGAAAGCCTTTGGGTAGTCACAGCTACCGTTGTAGTAGTATTTGCAATAGCAACCCTATTGAAGAAATCATCTTGTATCTCCACAATGGAATGGCCAAAAGGTCCAAAAAAATTACCCATAATTGGGAACCTTCATCAACTACGTGGAGAAACATTTCATGTTGTTTTGGCTAATCTAGCAAAGATCCATGGAACTGTCATGACAATTTGGGTAGGGGCGTGGAAACCAATGATCATCATAAGTGACACTGATACAGCTTGGGAAGTTCTTGTTAACAAATCATCTGATTATGCAGCAAGAGATTTTCCTGAAATTTCAAAGATCATTTCAGCAAATTGGAAAAATATCTCATGTTCTGATTCTGGTCCTTTTTGGCAAAACCTAAGAAAAGGACTTCAAGGTGGTCCATTAGCTCCATTAAATGTTATGTCTCAATATCAATTACAAGAGAGAGACATGAAAAATTTAATCACATCCATGCAAGAAAAAGCATCAAAAAACAATGGTATTTTGAAGCCTCTTGATTATCTTAAAGAAGAGACAATTCGGTTACTTAGCCGTCTCATTTTCGGTCAAAGTTTTAACGACGAAAACTTTGTTAAAGGTGTGCATCTTGCTCTTGACGATTTGGTACGTATAAGTGGATATGCTAGTCTTGCGGACGCGTTCAAATTTTGTGAAAATTTACCAAGTCACAAGAAATCAATTAGAGAAGTTCATGAAGTGAATGAAAGAGTTGTTAACTTGGTAAAACCCTATCTTGTTAAAAACCCTCCTACAAATACTTACTTATATTTCTTGAACTCTCAAAAGTTTAGTGATGAAGTTATAATTTCTGCGGTTCTAGAAGTTTATGATCTTGGTGTTGATAGTACTGCATCAACCGCAGTATGGGCATTAACATTTTTAGTACGTGAACCTCGTGTTCAAGAGAAACTGTATAAAGAAATCATAGACTTAACAGGTGGAGAAAGATCGGTGAAAGTGGAGGATGTGAGCAAGTTGCCGTATTTACAGGCCGTGATGAAGGAGACAATGAGGATGAAACCCATTGCTCCAATGGCGATTCCCCATAAGACTTCAAGAGATACCTCATTGATGGGGAAGAAAGTTAATAAGGGTACAAGTATAATGGTGAATCTTTATGCTATTCATCATAACCCTAAAGTTTTTCCTGAACCATATAAGTTTATACCAGAGAGATTCTTACAAGGACAAGAGAGTAAGTATGGAGATATTAAGGAAATGGAGCAATCACTTTTGCCATTTAGTGCTGGAATGAGAATTTGTGCAGGAATGGAATTGGGGAAACTTCAATATGGATTTAGTTTGGCAAGTCTAGTGGAAGCATTTAAGTGGACTTGTGCTGTTGATGGAAAATTGCCTGATCTTAGTGAGGATCATTGCTTTATTTTGTTAATGAAGAACCCACTTGAAGCAAGAATTACTCCTCGCACCCAATTGTAGGTGAAGAATTAAGTGAAATGGCATGTGGTGCTAGCATCTATTAATCATCCTGGTGTTTTTCAATGTAACCTTTCTTTTTTCTTTTTTAAGCTTTTATGTCTTTTTTTTTTCTTGTCTTTGGTACTAGTTTTTTTTTTTTGTTGAACTGTCTTTGGTACTAGTTATCTCCCAACTTTGTTCTATTTTAATAAATGTAAGAAATTGCGTGTTAATGTATAACCAATATTGTGTAATGGGATGATGCGGACCAGTCTTCTGGGCTGATAATGGTACTTTGACACTTCTAGGCTTCACGGTTTTAAAAGATTTCACTAGAGAAGGATGCCTAACCTCTTAATTAGAGCACCTCACTCCGTCTCACCACCAATGTGGGATTGTTTTACAACACTCCCTCCCAAGAGACCAAGATCACATCGTAGTAGAGCGAATCTTCCTAATAACATGTTACGAATATCTCAATTATATTCTATTCACTAAGCTTAGTGAATCTTCTAATAACGTAATATGAATATCTCAATTCGGTGTACCTTGTATACTATTCACTAAACTCGGCGTACCTTATATTCTATTCACTAAGCTTTTGGGTCTTTTTTTGTTCACTTTAATACTAGTTGTCTACGAACTTTGTTCTATTTTAATAAATGTAAGAAATGTTGTGTGTTAGTGTATAACCAATATTGTGTGATGGGATGATGCGGGCCAGTCTTCTGGGCTGATAATGGTACTGTCCATTTTGGCACTTCTGGGCCTTACAGTTTTAAAAGGAATCACTAGGGAAGGATGAAGGATATGTCTTTTCGGTCTGAAAGAGATGTCCTTCGACTAAGATGACAATGCGTTCAGTTTTAAGAGGAATCACTAGGGAAGGATGAAGTCAACTACGATTTTCGGATCACTTTGGTGATTCGCGGCTAAAATCGACCGGATCCTACAACGGGTTACACAAAAAAGTAGTGACTGAAGAGATATATTCCAAGTCTGAAGGTATGACCTTCCTGATAGAAATATATCCAAATAAAGGTCTGAAGGTATAACCTTCTGAAGGAGTGTTCTTCGACCAAGATGGAAATGCGTACGATTTGGCTCTTTGGCTTATAGGATAATGATGACCTTATTTGGAAGATCAATTAATCCGGTTCAATTAGGAGTCGTAACGCTTAGCTAGAAGCCGCTTACGATTGTCGGATCACTTCGGTTATCCGCGGCTAACATAGACCGGATCCTACAACGGGTTACACATAAGAATGGTAACTTGAATAGTGAGAATAGACTAATGGGAACTAGTATATAGATGGATATGATCCAGTCTGATGATACTCAAAAGGTAGAAAAGAACCGGGCTCGAAAGAGAAGTCCGAAAAGACAAAAAGCACACTTTTTGGGCCGAGAAGGGAATCCCTTATAGGGATTCCCTTGGCCGGCCATATAAGAGAAGTAGGTCGGCCAAAACAAGCCCATAAGGGGCTGTTCTGGCAGGCCACACTAAAGGGGAAACGAAACCCTAATTAGGGTTTATCCTAATTAGGGAATCCCTGAAGAATTAAACTCTTTTTGTGCTTATCTTTTCTGAGGGACTTTTTAGGATTCCTTATTTGAGTATAACTCTACTATGGTAATGCCTATATAAGGACCAGTTTAGAGTTCAGAAAGGGTGTGGAAATTTCTCAGAAGGAAATCACTCTCTTCACACAGCTATTGGAGAGATAGGATTTTAGAGAAAAGTTTCAATTCTGTCTATCAAAGTCTAGAAGAAGAAGTTCTTCATCTCTACCTTCAAGAAGGTCCTATCTGACTGAAAGGAGGGAGTTCAAGTTATACATTCAGTGTCTCAAGTAGAGGAGCTACACTTGAAGCTCTTTATCTTCCGAATACTGGTCGGAATTTAGTTCGTGGGAAAGCGAATAAAGGTATTCTTCTTCCTTCTAGTTCATAGATTAGTTCATGTATAGATCATGGACAACTTAGTGTTAATCATATGATGATTGAGATTCCACTTACAACACTAGTAACATGATTAGGATATGTATTAGATACATGTAGTTCCCAACAGTGACTTGATCGGAGGGAATTTACTAGACGGGACTAGGCAAATAGATGGATTTGATCCAGCTTTATAAGCCAAAAGAATCGAAAAGAGTTCAGACAACGATAGAAAGAACTGGGACCCCAAAGAAGGTTCGAACTAAGAGGGAATGGGTCGGCCATGTTATGGCCGGCCATATGGAGTTTGCGACCAGACCCATCCCACTAAAGGGGCTGCCCTGGTCGGCCAGATTAAGGAGTTCCGATGGAACAGAATATCCCATCTAAAGTCTTGTTAAGAAAGAGTTTCTAACTTTATCTTTTTGGTGGTCCTTATTGAATCCGAATTGGAATACGATCCTAACTGTAGGATTTTCTATATAAGGACTAATTATCGAACAGAAAATATTTGAAATTTTCTCAAGAGAAAATCTATCTCTACAAACATCAAGCAGAAAGTAGATTTTAGAGTTTTATCTATCAAGTCGTGAAGAAAGGAGTTTTTCTTCTCAACTTTCAATAAGGTCCTAGCCGACATTAAAGAAGGGAGTTCAAGTCAAGCTACTCGGTAACTCAAGTAGAGGAGCTATATCTTGAAGCTCTTATCATCCGAAAAGACGTTAGAAATTCAATTCGAGGGAAAGCGATTAAGTTAATCTTCTTCTCAATTATAGTTCATCTTTAGTCCTTGTATGTGATCCTGGAAACTAGTGTTAGACGTACTAAATGTAGGGTTTTGTACGTCTCTAAGACTACTTAAGCATCTAACTAACGTTGTAAGCCGGAATCTCAAACATCATATGTTTAACGCTAGCTACCAGGATCATATGCATGAATTAATAATGAACTTGAAAATGAAAGAAGAATACCTCGATTCGCTTTCCCTCGAACTAGATTCTAATGACTTTATCCCGAAGATGAGAGGTCCAATTGTCGTTCCTCTACTTGAGACACCCGAGTAAGTGACTTGATCTCCCTTCTTTGTTGTCTGCTAGAACTCCATTGAAGGTTGAGAAGAAGAACCATTCTTCTTTTGACTAATTAGATAGATTGGGAACTTTTTCTCTAAAACCCTCTCTCCGTTTAGCTGATTGTGAGAGAGAAGTTGTTTTCACTTGAGAAAATCCACAGGATTCTGTTATCTAATGACCCTAATATAGAGAAACCATAATAGGAGTCTCACTCAAATTAGAGTTCAATAAAAGTCCCAGAAAAGATAAACTCATCAGAACTCTTTCTGATTGGAAATTAGGGTTTCCCCTAATTTAGTGTGGTCGGCCACTTAAGCCCACTAATGGGCTTAGCTTGGCCGACCCACTCCCCTTTTGAGGCCGGTTCAGATCAACCCATTACTGGGCTTGATCTGGTCGGCCCAAAAGTGGGTTTTCCACTTTTTCAGGCTTCTCTTTCGAGCCTGATTCTTTCTATCTTTTGGCACTATCAGAGTGGATCATATCCATCTATAGCAAGCTTCTACTAATCAACTATCTCCGATCAAGCCACCACTCTTTGGTGTAACCGTTGTAGGATCCGATCTATGTTACTTGCGAATCATTGAAGTGACCCGACGATAGTAAGCGGCTTCTAGCTAAGCATTACGATCCTTAATTGAACGCGACTAGATGATTTTCCGGATAAAGTCATCGTTATGCTAACTGACAAATTGAGCGCATTGCCACCGCAAGGATATATCCTTCAGTCTCCCACTTGTACTTAGAACAAGTGCAATGCTCGATTCAGATGTCACTTCGCATCTCATCTGATACGTCATACCTTTCAGACTTTCTTGATTTGGATAACAACTGTCAAACCAAATGATTAACTATTAATCCATTTGAGTGCGACCACATATTTTCAGTTGCTTCTCCATAAGTGGCCTGGAGATACTAATCCTACCCTAGTTAGGAGGACATAATCCAGTCTTGTACTCCCACATAACTTCGTGTCTATCGTGTCATTCTCGATAATCTATTTTTATAAACTCTTTTTACGGCACGGCGTTTGGCAGTACCAAAGTTTGACACTCCTTACATAAGATGAGTGGAGCACTCATGTTTAAGGAATCTCTCCAATCTTGCCTAGGAGAGGTCACGACGTTTTTTCATAACTTGAAGAACTCTCATGTTGGGTTATCTAGTGTATATTCCCAATCATACACCCATGTAATTGACTTGAATACCATATTCCTATAGCCCATAAAACTGCGTTATCAGTCAATCTCACATGCTAGTCTTCGTAAGTCATTGTTTATCCATGCAATGATCTGGACTGGGGACTTAATAATGAATCTATTCCAAGTTCACTTAGTAGGGTTTCACTTACCAGATCACGTATCTGATAATCCTACTTGGAATGCTTCACTATTTTGGGACTGTCGATTAAATACTAAACCATGATTTAACGACGAAATAATTAGATAATAGGAGTTTGTTAAATTGAGTCTTCTCGTGTAACTCCTTACACCCTCAAGTTTACCGGTCTAAGCTTTGCAGAAAAGCTTAATGCTTATGACCCTATTATTACCTTCATACTTAGTCAAAGGTGACTTTAGATCTAATTAATGTGGATTTTGCTGACTATCGTCTTGGTGATAATCTTTAGTATTTCAATACTAAATTAAAGCTTCTCAAACTTTAATTACTTTTTTTTATTTGTAAAGCTTGCAACAGTCTTTGCCTGGAACCTTTCCAGCTTACTGTTCTTCTATGTCTAGAAGTTTGCAACATATGACTTTTCAACCGTGTTATTTTCTTGCCGAGAATTTATCACAAGTTTTTCTTAAGAACTCTGTGAGGTCCAGACCAGCTTATTTGGATTTGATTGGTGATGATCACAAATACTCCAAGTATTTTGAGACGTCGAGGTGAACGCTAATCATGTCCCACATGACCGATCTTATACCTAAAGCATAACCATCTTTCTCATGCGTGCTTGCTCATCAGAATCCCTCGGATGCTGAATCTTGCTTAGTTGTGTGCCATGAGACTTGGGTAGAAAAACTCTACTTGAGTCTTTCACATTAGACTTTTCAAGACCTATTCTTGAACGAGTCTTATCATCTTCTCGATATATCTCCATAGATCTTTGATGCCCAAAAGCATTTCACCTTTGTGTGCAGTCCTTTTATTAAGTCAGTTCGAAACTGTTTTCAACATCAGTTTCAACATCAGAATGTTGTTCTCAATTTCTAGTATGTCTTCTACATACCGGACCAAAGAAAACTGGGTAACTCCCACTAACCTTCTTGAACTTCCTGAATTCAAGATTTCTCTTCATTCCCAAAGAAAACAACTCGTGATTACTTTGCAGAATTGAAGATTCTTACTCCTACTTGCCCGCTTAAATCCGCAGATGGATTTGCGATTGTCACCAGCTTTTAGAAGTGTTACCTTCCTCCAGGATGTGTCACATACACATTCTTTTGCTAGTGATGGATCAGTATGGTCTTTAAGCCTCGTGACATGAGAGACGCTCTTTCCGTGGTCTATACCATGAACATTGTGGCCTTCTTTCTTAGTCTCGCTCTGGGAAACACCAATGTTTCCATCCTTGTCTATTTTTCACTATGAAAAGCCTATTTGTACTTAATAGGAACTATTCCATTAAGCAAAATAGACCAAGTTCCAGAATTTGATTTGAGAAATTGATTCCATTCTGATCTTATGGTTCCAAACCATATTTCGGAGTGATTCCGTCATAGTTTTTGTGTAGGTAGCTCATTTTCTTCTTCAGCAGGTTTTCAATCCTCTGAGACAGTTCTATGAGCCTTCAAGGCCTATAAGGGGTTTGAACAACTTTGAGACGCTCTCAACTCCTTGAGGGTTCTTCTGTGAATCTAATTCGACTTATGCAGAAGGTTCTCCGATATCTCCTATCTCTACCTCTCATTCCATGTCTATCAACTATGAATAGATAGGAACCTCAATTTCTGACATTCGTATATCGCTGTCAGTTTGTTGCTCATATCGAATTTCTTCGATATCTTAAATTTCTCCCACTTGTCTTCTTGAGATTACTCTTATTTCAAGTAAGACATAACCACGAGCAATAATCACCTTATTCTCTGATTGTTTGTGAAAGAATCCCCGGTATATCTTTATCCCATAAAGAAATATTTTGTCTGATATGAAGACTTGGTTCTCGGAAACCATTTACGCAGGTTTCATATCTCTAGACCTTAAGAAAATACCTCTTTGGAACCATTCCAAACCCATACTTTTATGGTGTCTTTTCAGCTATCAACGCAATGTGGTTAGGTAGGAAGAACGACCGTGTTTGAGAATATATCCCAGAAAGTGTTCGAAACTTTTGCCCATTCCCATCATTGATCGACTCATGTCTAAGATGTTCGATGACTCCCACTAGACTCGTCACCCATATGATGTGTTTGGAGCAAGATGAGAAACTATTTCTCAACTTTTTTGATGGTCATCAAATTTCTGACTTGAATATTCACCATCTCGATCCAATCGAATGACTTATATGTTCGTCAAGTGGATTCTGGTTAAATCAAGTTAGTGCATTAATAGTTTTACATAGATCCTTATGTATGAAGACTATTAGTTCACTAGTCATATGTTCCTTTCGAAAAGGTGACTTTGTCAAATAGTCCTCTTGAACAAAATTCATATGTGTCGTATGAATCTAAATTAGTGGACTTAGAATTCCATACCAATGGATCTTCTTCATGTGTCTTATGTCAATTTAATGTAATGACAAAACCAGAATTGACCAGCTAGAATCCTTTGGTTGTAGCCTATGGTATCATTGTTAACTTTTCAGTTCTCCTAGAACCGACTTTGTTAATTTAACACTAGTTTAAAACTTTTGATGTTTCTAGAAGAACATAATAACACTTATTAAGTTCCAAGCTAGATCAGTGTCTACAAGAAAACTTTGATCCCTTTCAGCATCCTTAGCAATTACTTGCTTCTGCTCCCTCTTGGATCTTTTCTCCTTTTAGTCAAGTACATAATTTCCTTGAGCTCCCACTGAGCCTCTCATCCGGTCTTAAACACCTGATGAAGGGAGTCTATTATACTTGTCAAATTATCTTTGTTAACGAAGATACAAGAACCGAAATTCGCAATTCCGTTTCCTTTGTCTTCCAGGTACTTAGGGTGGTTTCCTTTAATGGCCTAGCCATTGCTTTTAGAAACATTTACACTGACCCTTTCACCTATTGAATCATAAGAACTCTTCTAATATTCTTTTGATTTCTGAATCTCAAGAACTTGCTTCTTAGATTCATCGTTCCTCATTGTTCTTTACAAGACGACATTCTTAGAGGTACCGACCTCTCCATTCACGACATCTTATGGAACTCTTCCTATAATCGTCGAATGGTTTTGAATGCATCCATATTATTAATCTCTATGAATGAGAAAGACTTTATGGACGTTCACAAAAGACTTTTCGGATAATCACATCATGCTTTTATCCCCAGTCGTTCGAAGTAGTAGTGAACATTAGGAATGGGATATTATCAGACGTTTTCTTTGTATCGAATTCGAGAGCGTTTCTCGGATTCTACACTAATTAAGAAAATAACTTTCGTTTAATTCCTTCTCAAGGAATGAACAAAGGTTGGAAAACTGTTTTCTAAGAGTCATATATATTATACAGTAAAAGAAAAAGCAAAATTCTAAAACTTATTATCATAGCAAAAACACATTTTTGCCACATTATTCAATGAAAACTGTCCCCGGTTGAATAACGATTCCAATACCCCATTTCTTCGAGGTTAAGCGTACTAGGGCACTGCCCTTAACCCCGTCGTCCTGGGTGAGTAACTCTTTACTGGTCATACTCCTATGTCTCTTGGTTGATGAATAACACGTTTATGTGTCCAATTCATCTTTGCCTCGAAGTCCAAAACCCTTTTGCTGACTCGTTGAGAATAACCATTTAGACCTCTTCATAGGTCTACCCGTATTGTCCCGAGGTTAAAGATAGCACCATGTGGAGGCAGATCCACCATCGATGAACAAGGGCTCAACAGATGTCTTTATCTGGGTAGGCTTTACTCAAAATTCTTTTGGGGACTTTTACGTTTTTATCATGCATGCATTACTATGAACTCTAACATAATCATCCACGATGTAAAACGTAAAAAAATAAGTAAATGCACTCGAGAAAATAAATCAAACAGACTAGATCCCAGTATGGCCCCCTAACCTAAAAGATATAATCTTCTTAGGCATTCGCTTGTTTCGCCTTTGTTCGCATGGATCTCCATCCTCGAACTGTCATTGATTTCTCCCTCTTGAACCTTGATCTCATCCTTTGGCTCTTCAATGGACTCTTAGACCCTTAAACTCTAATTACAAGACTTAACGATTCGCAGATCGTGAAACTTGAAAATTAATTATTACATCGGGCATACACTGGTGTTTAAAAACAAGAATATAATACTTCTATGGACATACCAGTCTTCGCATTTACATTCATACATACATAATAATATGACACTCAAAAAATACCAATGTATGTATGATATTCGCTTTCTAAGGTCGAATCTAGGTTTGCTATGTTCTAAATAGCTATTCGGGAAAAACTACTGACATCTCTATGTCAAATGGGCGTAAAGTCTATTTTCGTAAAATTCGAACTAATGGCACGTTTTGGGTTTTGTACATCTCTAATACTACTTAATCATCTAACTAACGTTGTAAGCGAAATCTCAAACATCATATGTTTAACGCTAGGTACCATGATCATATGCATGAACTAATAATGAACTAGAAACTGAAAGAAGAATACCTCGATTCGCTTTCCCTCGAACTAGATTCTAATGACTTTATCCCGAAGATGAGAACTCCAATTTTCGTTCCTCTACTTGAGACACCCGAGTAAGTGACTTGATCTCCTTTCTATGTTGTCTGCTAGAACTCCATTGAAGGTTGAGAAGAAGAACCATTCTTCTTTTGATTCATTAGATAGATTGAGAGATTTTTCTCTAAAACCCTCTCTCTCCACTTAGCTGTATATTGTGAGAAAGAAGTTGTTTTCTCTTGAGAAAAATCCACACCTTTTCTGTTCTCTAATGACCCTTATATAAAGAAACTCTAATAGGAGTCTCACTCATACTAGGTTTCAATTAGAGACCCAGAAAAGATAAAATCATCAGAACTCTTTCTGACTGGAAATTAGGATTTCCCCTAATTTAGTTTGGCCGGCCACATAAGCCCATTAATGGGCTTAGCCTGGCCGGCCCATTCTCCTTTTGTGGCCGGTTCAGATCAACCCATTACTGGGCTTGATCTAGTCGGCCCAAAAGTGGGTTTTCCACTTTTTCGGGCTTCTCTTTCGAGTCCGATTTTTTCTATCTTTTGCCACTATCAGACTGGATCATATCTATCTACAGACAAGCTCCCACTAGTCAACTCTCTCCAATCAAGCCACCACTGTTTGATGTAACCCGTTGTAGGATCCGGCGTATGTTAATTGCAAATCACCGAAGTGACCCGACGATCGTAAGCGGCTTCTAGCTAAGCAGTACGATCCCTAGTTGAACCGGACTAGATGATCTTCCGGATAAAGTCATCGTTATCCAAACTGACAAATTGAGAGCATTGCCACCTTGGTCGAAGGACACTCCTTCGGAAGGGCACTCCTTAGGAAGGACACTCCTTCAGAAGGACATCTCCCTCAGAAGGACATCACCTTCAGACCGCAAGGATATATCCTACACTAAACATCTAAGATATCGCTTAGAACATTAGGTGACACCATATATCCTACACTAAACATCTAAGACAACTCCTTTAGACTGCAAGGAATGTCCTTCGACCAAAATGTCAATGCGTACGATTTGGCGAATAGGATCTTAATGACCTTACTCGGAAGATCATTAATCTGGTCCAATTAGGTGTCGTAACGCTTAGCTAGAAGCCAACTATGATCGTCTGATAACTTCGGTAATCCGCGACTAACATCGACCGGATCCTACAAGGGTTACACATAAGAGTGATGGTTTGAACGGAGAGAATTGACTAGTAATAGACTCGCATATAAATGGATTGGATCCATTATAAGTAAGATCAATTAGTTTGGAGGAGTCTGAATAGAGATAAACACATCCGGGTCTTAAAGGAAGACCTGGGGAGGTTTTAGGTAAGTCGACCATCTGATGGCCGACCTAAGCAAGGGGTCGGCCATCTCATGGCCGGTTAGGCCCTAAGTGGGTCGGCCAAGGAAGCCCATAAAGGGCTATGTTGGCCAGCCACACTGAGGGAACCCTAAAAGGGTATTTTGGTAAAATACTTATAATTAGGCTTTAATAATCCTAGTTTGGGTCAAATACCTATTCTAGGGATTTCTATATAAGGACCTAATTAGACAACCTAAAGAAGAAGGTGAAAGGGACAGAAAACCTAAGCCAACTAAAAAGAGTTCAGTAAATACATCTCAGAGAGAGAAAGAAAAGAAGGTTTCTCAATAATCTAGTCAAGAAGAAGGAGTTTTTCATCTCAACTTTCAAGAATGTCCTAGCTGACTGAAAGGAATGAGTTCAAGTTATACACTCGGTGTCTCAAGTAGAGGAGCAACAATTGGGATTCTTATCTTTCGAATACTGGTCGGGATTTAGTTCGTGGGAAAGCGATTAAGGTAATCTTTTTTCTGTTCTAGTTCATTGATATGTTCATGTATAGATCCTGGTAACCTAGTGTTAAACATATATATGTTTGAGATTTCGCTTAGAAAACTAGCAATTAGATGTATTAGATACACAAGAATCCCTACATAGGTTATATCGAAGATTTGGTATATGTTTCACATTCTTAAGAATCAATGTACTCCCTATGCTCGTATCAATTTTCACTTCTCCAATTCTTACGATTTTTGAGAAACCTAAGTTTCCCATCCTGACTTTGCCAAGGTCACTAGTTCTGTAAGATCTAAAAAATCCTTACTTGGAGTAGCATGACACGAAGCACCTGAATCAACCAGCCATGTTGTTTCTAATTCTGACTCAATCATACTTAAGCAAGTGTTTTCACAACCTGAGAGTAAGATAATGTCATCACCAGATGCAACTGCCGCAACATTATCTTGTTTTTCATCATCCTTTTTATTTTCTTTCTTTGGTTTATTCCTGCATCCACTCTTGTAATGACCATTTCTCCACAAGCAAAACATTTAACTTCTTTCTTTGGTTTTGATCTTCCACTTGATTTATCACGGTTATCTCTCTCCCGTCTTTCCGTGACAAGTGCTTCTGAATGAGACTTGTCTGACGACGATTTCCTTCTTGTTTCTCCATTCAACAAATTACCTTTACGTGATTCATAGGCATTATGCCATCAGGAGCAGAATTGCTAAGAGACGCCACCAATGTCTCCCAACTATCTGGTAAAGAATTTAGAAGAAGTAAGGCCTGCAACTCATCATCCAAAACTAACTTCATTGCAGAAAGCTGATTTACTAGACTTTTCATCTCATTCAAGTGTTGAGCAATTGAGGTTACTTCTTTATATTGTAATTTTCCTAGCTTTCTAAACAAGTAAGCCTTTTTGGCAGATGTCTTCTGATCATATAATTCTTCTAATTTCCTCCATAGACTAAAAGCAGAAGTTTCCATGGATACATGATGAAACAGTAGAGTCTACCCATTGCCGAATAAATCCGACAACCTTTCGATCTAATATCTTCCAGTCTTCTTCATCCATCTTCATCGGCTTTCCACCCTGATTTTCAATGGGTGCAGCTAGGGGTGAGAATCGGGCGGGTTCGAGCGGGTTCGGTCATCCTTTTTTACGGGTTCGAGCGGGTTCTGGCATCCTTTTTTACGGGCATGGAAAGGTGTAGCCCGCCATTGATTGTCGGGCGGATCGGGCCGGGCATTTAGCCTCAATCTCTTGCCCGCAGCCCGCAAGCCCGATCGGGCTCCGGGTTGCCCGTGAAATCCTAGGGTTTGAACTTTGAGTCACAGAGTGAAAAACCCTAGATTTCTTTTAAGCAAATCTTAAAACCCCATAAATTAAAATCAAACACTAATTTCTTTTAAGAAAATCTTAAAACCCTAGATTTCTTTATTATAAGCATCCATTAATTATCATAACATCAAAATCAAACCCTAAATCAATTTTCATATTGTTTCCTTGAATCACTCTTTATTTAGTAGTAGAAGGATAAAAAAGTAAGAAGTACAAGAGAAGCATTTGCTACTGTTACAAGAAAAACAACATCAAACAATTATCTTCAAATAGTAGAAGGATCAAAACTCACAATTCTCTGTTTCTTCACTCACTTACATCATATTCACAAAATTACATAACAAAAAAAACACAAAATTACATCATCTTCACAATATAAAGACATCACATCATTTTTAAATCATTCTACTTTGATTTACAAAAAATAACAAAAGGATTAAGAGGATTTACAAGGTTAAATGAACCTACCAATTTTATCAGAGATGTTGCCTTTGAACTTCAAACTGTTGGTTGAAGAGAAGATTGCATGAAGATAAGGAGTGAATCCATCAATCTTCACTTAGTGTTTACTCTTAGAAACCCTAATTATGTTGAAACCCCCATATCCATCTCAGAAACCAAGATTAGAATCTTTACCTCTGCAAGAAGAATCCAAATCCATCTCAGAAACCACATTCAACATCTCATCAAACCATAATTTTCTAAATCTTTGTTCGTCTTTATCAAGAAGATTGCATGAAGATAAGTACGGTGGTGGAGTGGTGGTCCGGTGAAGGTGGAGTTGTAGTCTGGTAAAAGATTGTGGAGAATGGTGGATGACGGTGGAGGGTTGGCTCAGTGGAGGCGGTAGGAATTCTGAAGAAGATGGTTTGGGGTCTCTTTTATAATGAATATTTTTAGGTTTAAATAGTCGGGCGGGCGGGCGGACGTTAAACGGGCGGATATATTGGGTCGGGACTCGAGTAGAGGGTCTTGCCCGAGTCCCGCCCACGCCCGCCCGAAATAACGGGCCGGGTATACCCGGCTCGGGTTCCACTCGGATGTCAGGTACTAACGGTCCGGGCGGATTGGGTCGGATCTCGGGTTCCCAGACCGTTTTCCCACCCCTAGGTGCAGCTAGGTCTTTGCAGTATAACAAATCTTTCATCTTTGCTTTCCACATCAAATAGTTTTCTCCATCTAAGCTAATGATGCGATTACTACTCCCTTTCATATCTCTGAAGGATAAATCTAGCCCGAGCTCTGGTAACACTTGTTAGGAAAAATAACCTAATTTACTTGTTCGAAAATATGAAGAATAACGATGTGAAAGTAAAAGCAGAGAGTCCATTATTTAACGTGGCAAAAAACCCCTCAAAGATAGAAGGTAAAAAACCACGGGACCTAGTCCAGAAATCTTCCAACTATAATTAAATAATGGATTACACAATTCTTCACCAAACCTATGGTGGATAAACCAATTGTTCAAGATGTGTAGAAACACTCTTGGATAACAACTCTTCCCTAAACAAATACAGGATTAACCAACTCTTCAAAATGTGTAGAAACACTCTTGGATAACAACTCTTCACCAAAACTATGGTGGATAAACTGAACAAAGAAACAAAGTAATAGAAATCTCTAACTTCTTAGAATTTGAACAAATCATTGATTACCAAAGGTTGAAGAAGATAACAACAAACTAAATTGCTTCAAAAGATTAATAATCTTCTTTTCTTCAAACCAATATTCTTCTCTTGAAAGAACCACTCTAGGAATCTCTCTTTCTCTGACTTCTCTTTGTTCTGGAAGTTGTGAATAATCTCTTCCCTTTCATTCCCTTTTATAATGATAAATAAGGAGGTTTACCAATAGAAATAGGAATTCCTTTTTAGACTTGAAAAAATAGAAGTTTTTATTTTTTCCCCAAACAAGGAATAAGGGAAATCCTATTTCAATTAGGAGTCCTTTTATTATAAGGAGGGACCCCAACAGTATTCACTGAGACGGTTACACCACATTTGTTTAGATTGCTTTAATCTGTATAAAGCTCTATTAAGCTTGAGTGAGTACATTGCACTAGGTTTTGCTTCAGGCAGTTTAAATCCTTCTGGGACTTATATTTAAAAGTAATTAGAAAATAACATTGAAAGGTATCAGCGCGTTTTGTTTGTTATATAATTGACAACACAAGTAGATTCCATAATACGGTAGAAGTCCTCATAACCATGTAGAATATCATAAAACTCATCTGCCAACATCTAGTGCAAAAAGTTCATCTTACATTCTTTGAACTAATCAAGTTTATATTTCTTGTCAACCCGAAAAATGCCAGCCCCATAAGTTGAAAGAAATATTTCAACCAACAATGGAAACTGTAACAATGCGAATGAAGTGACTGGTAAAGTAGCAATTATAACTATTGGAAAAGAAGCCCATGCTAATCTATGACCAAGTACTATAGTAAGTGCAGCTGTAAAAGCTATCATCATCGAAGCAATAGAGAAGAAGAGAGTTGCAAGCCCAATTATCAACCTTTTCGGTAACGAACTTAGGAAATCTTCTTCCGAGTAGCGCGAAGTTAATATAGATAAGAACATCAAAACTGAAGTCGTAGATAAGAATAGACCCAAAGCATCTGATATGGCGAATAACATGAACGTTTTCTTACGTAGAAAAATTGGAACGCCATTATTGATGTTGTTGCTATCACTGATGTTTCCACCCGGTACTGTAAATATCCCGGCAAACATTACTGTGGCTATAAGAGTGGCTACCACCATACATGACTGAGCTGTATCTTTCATCCATTTCTCTCCTTTCTCTAGTAACTCTTTGTGTTCTCTTGTGAAAACATCTCTCGGTGTTTCTCTTTCGTTATTTACCAATTCTCTGTAAGTTGGTTGTACAATCTTCTCCACTTCCTGCACAAAAACTCAAAAAAGTTAATTATCAGTATCCGACACCATGACAAAATAGCAGGTTCTCGACAGCGTAAAAAACGGGGTATCATTTTATTGCAAGTATGCTTTTCCCTCTTTGGTATTAGGTCATTTCTTATTTAACTTACACTTTAATTTTAGGTTAACCCATGTTACATATACAAAAATGGCATTAATCTAGAGTGGTAATTTGTGGTCCTAACAGTGCTGTGAGCAACTGTACCAAGAATTTATGTACAAAATCACACATTATATCTATCGAAAGTGAAGTGTCTAACCCATCATATCCATCCGTACCTGGCATGGAAAAAATTACAAAAAAAGAAAAGAAAAGAAAAAACGGAAGAGACGTTAATAGGCCAAAACAAAAGGAAATCAAAAGAGGCGGTTGTACCTTATACCATTGAAGCTCCCGTTGCATTTGTAGGGCAGCACCAGAGACAATATTTAGTTGAGGAGAAGGTGCTTGTTTTGCCACCAAATGTAAGATATTGTTGTTTGATTCGACTCTATAAGAAGCCAACATCTTCGCCTGTCCACCCATCCCATACATAGCATTAAATACCTTTTCTCTTCGATGTTCAACTGCAATGTGAAAAATACTTCTCCCGTCGCGAGGAACAAACAAAATCTGGTCCGGTAAAATTCGACGACACTCTATTACAATTTCAACTATCCCATACTTCACTGCAGTGGTTAAGATTTTAGTGCTCGTGAATAATTCTAAGATATGATCGCTTTTCATGAGTGAAATTTTGTAACAAATGCACTTCAGCAGTTCCAAAGCTTGGATATGTGCTAACTTTTTGTTGTAAATTTGTCTGATATAAGGAGCTGCATAAGAAAAATGATTGTTTTGTCGAAAATACCGCATAAAGAATAATAACACAAGAAGATATAAATTCTAACTTGGATGCTTCCCCAAAATGATAAGAAGCAAACCTCGCAAGAAAGTGGTCCATGAGAGAAATTTGATCAAGGGTCCTCTTGAAGAGAAATCTCCACCAAATCCTTGTGGGTTTCCGTCAGGACATCGAATACGCTCCTCACTTACATGTAATGGTATACCTATAACACGTACGACCTTTTCAAAATAAAAATCCATAAATAAAGAATTCTGATAGGCTAAAGTTTACTCGCCGCAGGTTACCAGTCCAGTCCTTTCAGAGCCTTTGGGGTTTAGATAACCCTCGACCAACCATGCACACAAAATGGCCAGAATTACTATATACATATCGAAGGAGAGAAACGAATGAGAGTTCAATGAGTAAGGAACAAACATGAGTAGATAACGCGTTCCCAAAGCTTTAGTTCATCTCCACTTGGGAATGCAGAAGTCTTTTGTGCCAAAACCTGCAGAACTGTGCAGTTAATTTGATCTGTTGCAGTGGCTAATTGTGGATATCTCTGGATCAGATACAATGCAACATCTGCAAACAAGATAGACTCAGAGGTCTTCAAATCAATCATATGTTTATGCGCTATACGTCACTATTGGCAAGAACCAAAATAGTTGAGATTTATAGATACAGATCAGCACTGATATATCATATAGGAACCGAAAAAAATATTGAAATAAATAAGAAAACTAGATTCAGTGATTTCAGTTCCAATTTTGACAAGATTAATAACAAAATTCGAAATGATTCGACCAAACACTGTCTCTAAGGCTGTATTAGTTTCTTCTAATATCTGAAACTAGCTAACAATAAGTTGCTCACCGTGTAATCCAGCAGCAGTTATATTGCATATAAGTTGAGCACCATACAAACCAGAAAAGGGACTTGGATCTTCATCTCTGGTGACAACGCTAAGATACTTGATCATATCCTCCTGTTCCTTGACAACGTAAGCAGAACAAAAGAGAAGTGGAGTCAACTCACTCACATTCTGTATTTGTGTCAAGTCTTTGTTCTTTTCAACCATTGCCTTGGCTGCATCAGTTATTCCAGCAACAGAAGCAAGGTGAAGAGCTGTATCGCCATTATAACCATCTTTCAGCGCAAGTTTTTCTGGAGGCGTTCGTTCCACCAATTTGATTACGAACTTAGAGTGTCCTGCTGCTGCTGCAACATGTAATGCTGTCTGGTTATGGTAAGAAATCACCTCGGTTATGGCATCAGGATTTTCTTTGAAGAATCTTTTAGCAGCTTTCCAGTCACCTTTGAGTGCAGCTTTGTATAACAGTAAGTAGTAGTTGAGGTCTCTGCCATCACCTTCATTCACTAAATATTCTAATTACTACCACAAAACACAAGACAATAGAAATATTATTGGGTTCTGAATCAAAACCCATTTAGGCTTTAGTTATGAGTTGACAGTTCCAGAACGTAAAGATTCAATCATGAGACTTTTCCTAGTCCACGTAGAACTAATCTCATATATCCATAGCTGTCTCATGTTTTTTGAGGAGAAATTCTATTCATCCCTCCAATTTAGTCCCTCCCCCAGCCCTCCGTTGATGTGGGGACATATCACTTGAGTGTGGAGCAATTGGAGAGAGAATGGTGAAAAAATATACTCCAGTGATATGTCGTCACATCAACGGAGGGCCGACGGAGGGACCACAATTGAGGGATAAATAGAATTTTTGTTTTTTGAACCAAAGAAGTGTTCTTTTTGGGGCTAGGTGATGTGGAGCACCTGTAATTTTAGGGCCTACTATGGTTTTCCTCATCCAAAACCTAAATCTTTCATGGTATCTGAGCCTAGAAAACTCAAACGAGTATAGTTTCGATCATATTTTGCTTCCGCTTAACCGGCGGCGGTAGCCGCTTCAATGATTATCGTCCGCCAGAATCATTAAATTTTTTTTCTTTATCAATTTCAATTAAATTAGGTGTTTTTTAGTATTCTCATTCTATTTGATTCAACAAACCGTAGTTTGGATGATAATTATATGGGAGTAGTTGCTAGTAAATAGATCATAATCCATCTAAGGAAAGATATTCAGGATGATCTTCATAATGTTACTTAGTTCATGTTAATGGTTTATTATTCAAGTTAGTTACGTGCTGGTCTTTAGGTCATGTTTGACGCGTGGGAATGGACTGCGGTTCCCGGAAATCACATTCCAGATCATTGTTTGGCTTTCGGGAATGGTGTAGGCCCGGGAATGTGATTCCTTCAAAAAGGAGTAATAGCAAACCCAGGGGGAGGTGGGTTTGTGATTCCCATTCCACCGAAATCACATATATTAATATTTATTGACAAATATATCCTTAACAAAATATTGAATTACCAATTTTATTTTTTGTAGGATTTGGCATAAATAAGTACTATTTATGTTTATGAACAAAATTTAATTTTAGATAAATTTCTATTTAGGTTTACAATTAAAATTTGATTTTAGATAAATTTAATTTATACTTTAAAAATTATTGATGAAAGTATGTGGTAGAAACAAAAATATCAAACAGATTCTAGAGTCAAACTATCAGAGATTCAGAGTTAATAGTGAAACAAAGCATTTTTTTTAAATGCTGGGCTTACTTTAAAAATAGTAATTCACACTAAAATGTTAAATTTTTCAGCCTGACCAACATTATAAATTGCTGCACCTATAAGGATGTGTTCAAAATAGCGATACAGATGGTAAGAGACAACCCTAAACTTGATTTAGTTTCAGTACAACTCCAAAAAAATAATACTCCAATAAAATGATCAACTTTGAGAGTTATAGGGAGTAAGGAGAATTATACAATGGTTGAGTCTGTAGTTGAATCCCTTCCAACATCTTTTATGTTTTTTTACATTTTCAGCATTTATTTGTCTTAACATAATGTCACCCAAATAATCAAAAGTTTAAATGCAGTAATACGAAGAAATATGAAAAAAAAAAAAAAAGACAAAATCTCCCTGGTGACTTTGTATTCGAGGAGCTAACACCAAACATGAAGAGATGAAATTAAATGAAAGGGGAACCACTTACCGGAATCAATAGGAAAATGATCAGGGTATGAAGGGACTCCAGTGAAGTCACTGAGTCTGAGTAGGGAATGAGAACCAAAGGAATCAGCAAATTGTGAGCTGGTTGTAAACCTTGACGATATTCCACCAAATAGCAATGGATCAAGTGAATCTCCTCTTGTTAACCCTTCCATTCCTAGCTTCGATCTTTTTCTCAATATGAATGCTTTGAATTTCGTTTATCGAGATGACTATATGTGTTTGTATTCATGATATTAAATTAGTCTCGAAGCAAGTTAATGCATCTGAGCTACTAATGTGGTTTGCGTTTAAATATTAGTTTCTTAAGATCTCGAAAAAAAATTGACTATAGTTCTTATACTTTTTTTCGAATTGCCCAAGGAAAATTGGAGGAAAGTTGTGTCCTTGTTTAGTAAATACAAAAGAGTTGGGGGGGGGGGGGGGGGGGGGGGGAGTTGGGTTTCCTAGGTTTTTCTTTATTCATCTCCATAATATATTTACCATAACAATGTCTTGACTTTATTTTTATAATAACAAAGTCTTTCGTAAGTAATTATGAAACATTAGTATATATTAATTAAACCATAAACTAAGATCAACTATTATTATTTCTTAACAAAAAAATAAGATCAACTATTATAGAACATACATGTGTGGTATCACTACTGTTGGAATTTTGGACAAGTTATTAAGTAATCTATTTTATAAAATCAGAAATTAGTTTTGTATTATTTGAATTTGATTACTAATAGTTATATCTTTTGATAAACATATATGGAGATATATACCTTTTTTGTGAAAAGATTTTACTTGAAAAGTGTCTTTTTGTTTTCTATATATTAGATCTTCTCTAAACAGATTTGAAGTTGTTGTAAAAACTATGTAGAAATAATGTCGGAAAACCTTTGCCATCTTCATTATGTTCTAATGCTCCTTAAGTGAAATCTCCACAAGTTACTTGGTGTAGTTTCACAAAGGCTTGTCATATCTTGGGAAGCAATTTGCCTTGTAACCTTCGAGTAATCTCGAGTGAGAGGGGGCAAATAATGCTTTAAGGAAAGTGTACCTAGTACACGTTTCAAGCCTCTGATCTTCATCCCTCTTAAATTTGTTTATCAAAGACAATATTTCTAACAATAGTTGATGTATTTATTAGAGAAAGTATGTGGATTGGCTTAGATGCCAAAATGGGAAGATATTATCTTAAAGGTACTTGTATTAAAATCAGAACGTGGAACGTTTTTTATATTTTTGATAAGGTTTAGATTGTCAAAATAACTTGAGAAACACACTGTTGCCTTATCTCATGGAGGGCTTGAATATCAGGTTTTGATCTTATCAAAATTAATTTTAGATGAATAAGATATTAATTTTCAAAGTTTGGGTGTAACTACGGAAAGATGTTAACTATTTAAGGAAAGTCTCACATCAGATGATTAAAAGGAAGATGAACGGTTTATAATAACTTGTTCAATCATACTAAAGTGTGATTGCAACAATGATCCAATGTTTTACATGGTTTGCACCGCGCGTGGTGTATGGGCGTTTAGAGCACTTTAATGGCGCACTTTGTACTTCGCTAGGAGTGTAGGGGCCTCTATTTTTGTCTTATGAAAGGCAATCCCACAGACCGGATTAAACTCCTAGATTGGTACCTCCTTTCCAAAATCTGTGATTGTTCCTTTTGTGATTGTTCCTTCCAAATGTGGTTGTTAGCTAAGAGTCACTTCTCACCTATAAGTAGGCCATGAAATCTGACTCACTTCAAATTAACAGAGTTTAAAGCATTCAAGAGTTCTTCAATACTTACTGACGTTCAAAAGCTTTTCAGATCCAAGTACCTCTGATCTGAAAAGGTAATTCGCTCGGTTCTAATTAAATTATTTTTTGTACTCTAATCTGTGTTCCTTATTTTTATTTATAATTGGTATCTGGAATTAAAATCAGAGTAAGAACAATATGGTTCAAATAGAACAATTTTGGGTTCTATATTCAAATAAGTTTATCTCTGATCAATTTCTGAACGATACAAGACTTTAATATCGTTGTTGTAAGATACAGTACGATAACTAGTGATTATAAATCACTAATCAGTATACTTTTGACAACGTTATCTAAATATCTAATCTACCAAATTCTAACGTAAATGAAGTTGATGTAAATTTTAGCTTTGGTTATCTCCTTCAATGATAAGATGACTGATGTTTCGAGATTGTGCCCATTGAATACCTTGAAGAATAGCTTTACTTCACTTTCTGTGCTTGATGTACCTCCCAAGTGATTTACTTTTGCTTCTCATAAATTTAAAGTCATGGTCATGAAATATTATACCAATTCGTATGTCTAATGTAAGATTAATAAAGGAGCCACCGATATTCATTTTGACACAGGGTCTATTAGGTGGCTCCCAAATAGACGACTTAGACTCAGTAACTTTCTTCGAAATAATATGAGTTTTACTATTCGTAAGGAATCTTGTGATCTTTCTTAAGGTTTTCATTAGAGGTTCCTCGATATGCTAAAAGTTGAAAGTACATCTAGCTTTTTAAATATGCCATAAGTAATTTCTGTGATGTCTTCTAGATGTTGGAGAAACACGTTGAGAATGACGGAGAAAGGCAGGTTGTCAACGGTGTCAATGAGAAATGAATTGTTCACGACAAACAGAGTTAGATGATGTTGGTTCTCAGAAATAACCAATATGCAATAAAGCGACTACAACTATCTGACTAAAATAGCTCTGAAGGTTAGTGATTCGCAGAAGAACATAAGAAGAAAGAGAGTTCTTGGAGAGAATTAGAAGAGTAAAGAATTACAAGAATAATCAGGTACTATGTTTATAGAGTTTGAGGTTCAATAGAAGGAAAACAAATATCCCCCATGGTTGGGAAATCAAAAATCGTGTTGAAGGCCTTGGTAGAAGTTTACTAACCCTGGTTAAATATTGTCTCGTTAATATTACGATATTTTGCTTATGACTAACCCTGGCAGGTTGAATGGCCTTGGTAGAGTTTTACTACTCGTTCGCGCCTCTTCATTCTGATAAGGACAAGGGAGATTTGTTTTGGATCAAATATTGTTTAACTTTGACCAGCCAAAAGAGTGACCTAGACGGGACATGCTTGACCTCACAACCACTCGAGCAAGCCCTCGTTAGAGGTGTCAAAGGGGTGGACCCGAAAGAGCTTTGTCACTTGAGTTTAACTCTGACAAAAGTAATCTTTTTGAGGTAGGTATGAGTTGCTTAAGCACCTGAAACTCTACTCTAGCCTAGAGGCAAGAAAAGAAGTGGATCTGAGTTAGCTTTATCCCTCAACAGAGTAGGAAAGTCTATAGTAGTGATTTCGACACCGGGAGATGCTAGAGTGCCCAGTTTTTAGCCCATTAAAATGCCCAGCTGATGTGGAATCACTAAAAGACAAGGTTTTTTCAAAGTTTGACTACGATGGGGACCGCTTTTATTTCCAAATGAGGAAATTTGGGCATTTTAATGGACAAAATTGCTGGGCACTATATCATTTCCCTTTCGACACCTTGAGTTATGTCGTATTATACAGGTTGATAGGAGGAAACCGAAACAACTTCTCGCCAACAGAAGTCGTTATTGACCCAAGAGTCGGTCGTGTGACGTGATTTATTCTATCAACGACCATACAACGTGGCTATGATGAAGGCGGTGCCTTACCACAGGAAATTCTCAATCGGTGATCTTCCACAACCATGCCTATATATTCAAAATGGGCAGATTCCAACCATAATCTTATATTATTTCCCTTATACTGAATATTCAACAGACTTGATCGTCAGAGTGTTTAAGGGGAACCCCCCTTCCCTTTACTCTCATTCGGTCATCGCTAAAGTTGGAGGAGGGATGAAAGCAAAAAAAAGATAGTTAGAGTATTTGCTGGTCCGTAACAAGGACACACTTTTCGACGTCATCAAATCCAAAGGGCAAGAGAACCAAATATAAAAGAAAAAATGACTATTTAGGTCAATATAAAATACACAATAGCTCAAAAAGCCAACAACATTTTTAAATAACCAAAGTTGTCAACTTTATTATGGGTAACTGTTATTTAGGTTTAAAATAATATCACAAATTATCAATCAGGTCATTTTATAAAAATATTGTTCCTAAAATAACCTTCCCACTAAATCACACTACCTATCTCTCATGAACGCGGGAAGTTTTAGGAGTTTTTCTAGGGTTCTTCAGATTGGTGTGTTGTTTGGTTTGTTTTTCTTGTCCAACAGATCTCTCTCTCTCTCTCTCTCGCTTCACCGCTCACTTCTATTGCTCTAACAGACCAAAAGTAAGTAAATTTTCTAAGATCTTATCGTTTCATTTAATCTCAGGAACTTATCAATCTTTCAACGCACTTCCTGCAACTTGATTTCTTAATGTTCGAATTTGCTAATTTTGGTTGGTTAAGTTGGACGATAAATTCCATTACTTCCTTTGTTTAATCGGGTACCTGTATTAGATTTTTGATATTTAGGGATTTCTTCAGGTTTGTTCTCTTCTCTTGAAATAATAAATTTTGGAGTTTTTAGGGGAAAGCTTTAGATCCTGTTTTATTTCCTTTGTTCAGAAAAAAATGATTTTAACAATTAACTTCTGAGACTCATCCCTTGCGTTCATTGAGTAGACTATGCCTAGGTTAAGGGTTCACTTTGGTTAAGAAAGCTTAAGTTTCATGTTTTATTTATCTTTATAAGCTTTATCGAATTGAGACCTAATTTGAGGTTGTACAAGGCAGAGTCTTTTGTCGAAATCTTCTCTATGAAATTTCTTTAGGTTATCAGCTTGAAGATGGGTGGGTTACAAATGACTTGGAGGAGGGATCTCTGGAGATTGGAATGGGTAAGTTCTCGATAACACTTTTTTTCAAACTATTAAGTCGTGTTATCTTGAAGAAGGTGAAAAATCGCCTACTAGATCTATTTGTATATCCACATTTTATACTGTTTTTCATTGTTATTGTGGGTTAAAATTTTGCTTTTGATATCATCGGTTTGGACTCTTGATATTTCATATATCCTATATACTTCTATCTGCCTTTTGTGTTGGTAATTGGAGAGGGAGCTTTCTGTCTCAGTTTCATAAGATCTTTAGTCGCTCGGAACTCAAACTTATGAAGTAGAATCTCCTGGGCCATGTTTACTTCTGAATTTAGATTACCCAAGTGAAGAGCTTATGTAAAATTATTTTTTATTCAACTGGTTATTCATCACTTAAGGAGAAGGATTAACCTACTACCTTGACTATATTCTGTATGCTAAGTGCGTGTTTATCTCACTTCATATATTTGAGTTAATATAACATGGATCACTGATGATGAAATCATCATTTTCTTTGTGAATTTCAGAATACAAACTGTTTCTGGAGTTGCAGGACCACTGGTTATCTTAGAAAAAGTTAAGGTATACTATTTGCATTTTCCTTTTGGTTATTCTGTTTTATTGTTACCTATGTTGCAGTGACGTGGTGTGCAGTGTCATTGACGTTACTTTTTAATCGTTTCAGGGTCCCAAATATCAGGAGATTGTCAATATTCGCTTGGGAGATGGAACTACCAGACGTGGTCAAGTCCTAGAAGTTGATGGAGAGAAAGCAGTTGTGCAGGTTGTCGAACTATCCCTGATTCGTCATCAATACCTCATATTTATAGGATTTTTAGTTGTCCTCTATACTTTTAAGTTGACATGTTTGACTTTGGAGTCCTTTACGGTATCTTTGCTTGCATATCGCATTTGTAACTTTTCATGTTCACAACCCTTGTTGCTTAGAGAGTCTTACACCGTTGTCCTATAATGATACTTTTGAGTTACATGGTCACTCATTCTTCCATTCATTTTCCATTAAGCAGGCTTCCTGTATAATATAACGCATATCCTCGTTTAAATCTATGTGTCTGCCTCCAAACTAAATGGTTGATTGGTTGCATGAACATATGTTTCTTATACTTTTTACATGTACTTCTTTGGACTTTGGATACCAACATGTTCTTAAAGTTTTGGCTTTGTCATGCGATAGTATTTTTGTCAGGTCTTTGAAGGAACTTCAGGAATTGACAACAATTGTTGCCGCCTATGGTGGTGGTGGTGCAACATTAGTTGCTGCTGAGCAGAAGAAAGATGTAAAGGTTGTTGTTAGGGTTTCTTACTTGTATACTTGGGGATCTTTTATCACTTAATTATAAAGGTTGAAAACAAAGCATTCCCGTTGGTGCGTCTTTAGATTATGATTTGAAGAAGGATTTGCTAATTCAATAGGATAAGGAAGTTGTTGACAAGAGAAAATCCATTGTTTTTAATAGATAGATGAAAGGGTGGTCGGGATGCCTTGATGAATAACCTATTGTTGGTTCTGTTTGGTACAATCTACCGGTTGTGGGTGTATTTGGGGTTGGAATTAAGTAAGGGGTGTATCAAGATTTAAGTTCAAATGATGTATTCAGATGTTTTCTTGTGTTGAATTTAAAAAACATTTACATTTTATATGATGAATTAAGAAAGCAATTTCAAAATCAAGATTTTGTAGACACACTCTTAGTTTATATGCTCGATTTGCAAATCGAGTCTGCAAGATATGCAACTCATGTTTATATTCTGCAAAGCTTGCAAATTTTACATTATGCAAACACATGTTTGCAGAACGGATTTTTGCAAACACGTTTGCAGAAGGGATTGTTGCAAACACGTTTGCAGAAGGGATTTTTGCAAACACGTTTGCAGAAGGGATTGTTGCAAACACGTTTGCATAAGGGATTGTTGCAAACACGTTTGCAGAAAAACGTAAAGGAAAAAACGCCGTTTTTTTCTGGGTTTTTTTTTGAAAAAAAATATTGAAAGTGGATCTTGTTAGAAAGATAATGAAAAATCATTTCTAAATATATATTTTTTATAGAAATCCGACATCTCAAACAAAAGTTATATCAATTTAAAGTTTAAAAAAAAATAAAAAGAATTTAGTTACACAAAATGACAAAAAAGAGTATTTTAGTATTTGAACACTTTTTGACCTGAATAATAATTTTCAAATGTTTTGTACTTTTCTACTAATTTTCAATATTATTTTGACCTTTTTAGAAATTACCTCAATATAAAATGTAGAGAGATCCAAATAGGGGTGATGTGGTTTGTCAAAAACATGTCGTAAAAAGTGTTCTTCGGAGAATTGGTAAGGAACCGTTTGGTTGATGAGGTGGACTAGCCAATGACTTGGTCAAACGAATTTGAAAAAGTTTAAGAGGAATATGTGAGATAGTCCAGTAGGAAGGGTGAGTATGTTTGTCTTTAAATGGGATGTTGCAATAAAGAAAAAGACCTATGCTCGATATAAAACTACAAGACAAATATAACTAACTGAAAAGTACCTTAAATCATTAAATGACACTTATAGAGATAAAAGAAAAACGTATAAACATAATAACTGGAGTCTGGAGAGAGAGAAAACTATTATTTTTTGCCCAAATAAGAGATAACAAAAAAACTTCTATCGTTTGTGTGGCTGAGAGAAAATTTTCATTTATCCTAAAAACAATAAATCAGTAAAAAAGATAGTTCGTTTAAACAAATTATGTTCTTACTATTATTTTCTAGAAAATACATTTAGCTTTTTTTCGTTTCAAATGAGTGGTTAAATATTTTAATATTACATCGGGTAGTTTTAACTCAAAGAAAGAGAAGAAGTTTTTCTATGTTATATGGTCAAAAGAAGTGTAAATATCCACTTTTAAATGGAAAAAAGGAGAATAAGAGCATCTCTAAGAGCATCTCCAATGGGACACTCAATCTCTAACACTGAAAGTGTGACATATGAGTTTTTGGGGTTTTTGTTAAAAAACCATCTCCAATGGAACACTTTGTTAGATACTCTATTATGAGGTGGACACATTTATTATAGAGAGTACTTAAAACTATAGTGTCTCTTTGAGATTCTCTAAGTGTCACTTAAAATTTAAACCAATAAAAACATTTTCTTTTCAACTACTTTTTCCATATTCAATTTAAGAGTGACATGTGTATTAAGTAGAGAGATTTTAGAGATCTCCATTGGACCAAAAAATTTAGAGTGTCTCTATATTTACACTTAGTAAAAATAATCTTTATTTGAAACTTGACAACTAGACTTTAGAGTTTGTGTTAGAGTGTCCCATTGGAGATGGTCTAATAGGACACTCAAATTCTAACACTTAGAGTGCCACTTAGAATTTCTAGATATTTTGTCAAAAAATCTTCTCCAATGAGACACTCTATTTGACACTCCATGATGATGTGGGAGCATTTATTATAGAGACACTTAAGAGAGCCACTCTAGTTAGAGACACTCTAAAACTAGAGTGTCTTCTCGAGGCTCTCTAAGTGTCACTTTAGAATTTATACCAATGAAAACCTGTTCTTTTTAACTACTTTTCCCTTATTCAGTTTAAGAGTGACATGTGCATTAAGTGGAGAGATTTTAGAAATCTCCATTGGAGACCAAAAAAATTTAGAGTGTCTCTATATTGACACCTAGAAAAGAGAATCTCTATTAACACTTGACAACTAAATTTTTAGAGTATTTGTTAGAGTGTCCCATTGGAGATGCTCTAAGGACATGGGGTTGATGTCGGATTAGTGTTGAGCCTTCACAATAAGGAAGTTAAGGGCGCCCAATTTCCTATGGTGGCGAGCTGGCGGCAATTTCTAGGCTAGGGGAATTCTATACGCCTCAAGTGCATTAATAGTACTTCCAAAAAAAAAGTGCATGAACTATAGGCGCTCTCATTCCTAAGGCACAAACCTCCCTACTTTTTCAGCACATTTTTTTTGTTATGAAACTTCAACACCTATTCTACATTTCTACCTATGTAGATGGGAGTGTGGTCTTAGACCTCTCTAAACTCCAAAAGTTACATCACAAGGTGAAACTTACACTTATTTTCACACTTATAAACTAGTAATGCTAGAAAACAACGAAAGCTAGACTGATTTTTAGAAAGAATTTATATGTGGGATGTTGTGATTTGCTATTTAGTAGATCAGAATCATCCAAAGTAAGAACGCGATAATCCACATAAGATCTTTGTTTAGAGTATGTCTGGTTTTTCTTGTCTCTTTTGTTTTTTTCTTATGAACTGACTATGAGCTCCTACGATTATTCCTAAACAGCTTAAAAACAGCTTAAAACTTCTGAAACGACCTCTAGTAAATTCGTTTCCAAGTGCTCAAGGTACTCTGACTACTTACGCTACTAGCCTACCATGAAGGACTTGAGAGATTGGCCCTCCAACATAACCCAATCTCATTAACTCTCTTCACTTCTATTGGACCAGGGTTGTGGTGGAGGCCCCCACCTGATTTTTTATTTTTTTTTTGATGAAGAGGGCCCCCACCTGATTTAGGTCTGTAACGTACATCCCACGAAAATGGTAGGTGTATTATAAAGATAAGATGATAAGAACTAAACTTAGTTGGCTTTCAATTTATCTTAGGATATGTTCACATCATAAATGAAGTCACACATAGATTACTGTCAATAATTCATAACTTTATGAATATGTTGTGATAAATCTTTTAAAAAAATGTCCCTAGATTAGCTATTGGAAAAATATTAAATAATACTGTTTAACACAACCCATTTTAATTGTTGTTATAATATTTGAAGTCCCTCGGGAAAGAGGTTAGAATCTTATTATTTCTGAAAAATGTTTAATACATTTAACGAGTACATTGATCAACATTTGACATGATACATATAATTAACAAATAACTGAAACCTTGAATTACGAAATTAGGAAATGAGTTAGGGTTTTATTTCATTGGTTGATAGTAGACAGACTAACATGTAATATTTGGATGATCTCCCATCTATCATTTCACTTAAAATTGTTTATGATTGACCTATTTGTAGGAGATAAAGTAGTTTCATTAAGTGAACAAAAGAGAGTGGTTTGCTGATAATTCAATCCAAAATATTCTACTTCTCATCATAAAGATAAGAATGACTTCTAAGTTGCATGTTCACACATAACTTGTTATTTTTAAAAATGTTAAGAGGATGAAGATTTTTTTTTTTTGATGAAAGGCAGAAGCCTAATTTTATTCAAATGAAATATTGGCTAAATCCGTCGCCAATTCACTTACAATGCAAGATGGGATGTCCGAAGACTCCCAACTATGAGTTACATTATTTGAAAACGCAAATTTTGCAAGTAAATGTGCAATAGTGTTTTTCATCCGGCCACAATGCCCGAATTCAATATCATCGAAGTTCTGAACCTCTAACCGTATATCTAAAATGATATGCTCAATGCGCCATGGGGGTTGTTCTTCCATTCGTTTACATGCCGAGATGACCTGTATCGAATCCCCCTCCAAATTAACATTCCTGTAGTTCCAATTCTTGGCTAAAATGATTGCCAATTTAGCTGCCATTGTCTCAGCCACTAGCACATCAGACACCACTATAGCTTCTGTCATAGCAGCTAAAAACAATCCTTTGCAATCTCTAGCTACCGCCGCGATTGCAGCCCTGCCGTCTTTCACTGCTGCGTCAAAGTTAATTTTAATCCTACCTTCTCGAGGAGGGGACCAACGTGCCGAATTAGATAGTAGCCTCGGTTCTTTCACAGGATCCTCTTCAAAGACCAATAATTTGTCGTCATCTCCCATTTTCATAGCTTGTTGAACTATAGTAAAAACACAAGGTAACACCCCATCGAATACTCGTCTATTTCGAGCTTTCCATAAACACCACATAGTGTAAATTCTCAGTTTCACTTTGTACTCATCTATTTCTTCTTTAAACCAGGTTAGTAACACCTCTTGGATGCAAGAGGCCTCTTCTAATCGCAGAGACAATAATGAACAATTCCAGACCTTTCTTGCCACTCTACAAGATCTGAATAAATGATCTATAGTCTCCTCCTCTTGATTACAAAAAGGACAGAGCTTCGAAACCACAACATCGAACCTAAGAGCCCGGTCTTTTGTGGGAAGAGCTTGATGTAGTAACCGCCAAATGAAGAATTTGACTCTAGGCAACACACATAATTTTTTCCAAAAAGAATGCCAGGAGAAAGTTGAAGATAACTCACAAGTTTCGGCTGATGAGGGGATAGCTTTCTCAATTGTTTTGTAAAGTGATTTCGTCGAGAAAGTTCCTTTTGTTGTAAGCACCCATATGGCTTTGTCAATCCTACTTCGTGTACTCAGCTGGATTTGAAGTATAGATCTCGCTGAGATTTCATCGAACACATCATCTATTACTTCCTTCTTCCACTCTCCGGATGAATTAATCAAGTCCTTAACTCGAAACAGATTTGGTATATCTTGTTCCTCCACTCTTTTTCCTGGCTTGAAACCCCTCAAGGTGGGAACCCAGGGATCTTCCCAAATACGGATATTCGCACCATCTCCTACCGCAAAACAGAACCCTTCCTTAATAAACTCTCTCATTGATAACATACCTTTCCAAGTTTGTGTACAAGGAGTTTTGGATTTATGAAGATGATGTTTTCATTATAGTGATGTTTGATGAAGATGATGTTTTCATTATAGTGATGTTTGAATCGACAACCATTTCAGCATGACGTATTCATCTTCGACGAAGATGATGTCTTCGTTATCACTCTTAAGGGTAATTTCAAATTCCTAAACTTTAGTTAAGTTAAATATTGACATTGTTAATAATAATTGGGTTATTTCCCTAATTGCCCCCAACTTTGTGACCGGTTTCCTGCCTAGCCCCCTACTTTATCAAAAATATCTAGATGTTTTTTATCAGATTCTGTTACACCTCTAACTAGTCATCACCTCTCTCTCATCCAACTCATCGTCTCTCTCTGTCACCTCACCTCATCATCTTCACCGACGAAGGTCGCCTGCCGACCAATTTTCCAGCCGACGACCTTCAAAACATTAAAAAATAATAATTTAATGTTTGAAGGTCGCCGGCTGAAAAATTGGTTGGTCGGCGACGTTCGCCAGTGTAGATGATGAGGTGGCGAGAAGATGAGGTGGTAGAAAGAGACGATGAGTTGGATGAGATAGAGGTGATGACTAGTTAACGGTGTTATAATGGAATCTGAAAAAGGGAACCATCTGGGTATTTTTGATAAAGTAGGGGGCTAGGCAGGAAACCGATCACAAAGTTGGGGGCTATTAGAGAAATAACCCATAATAATGTTGGGGTTCCTCTGTTATATGAAAAGGATTCCTAGTTGGAATATGATTTCCCTTATTCCTTTTTTTGGAGTGAAATAGAAGTTTCCATTTCAAGCCTAAAAATGAGTCCTATTTCTATTGGAATACCTCCTTATTTACCATTATAAATAGCGAATGAATGGGAAACTATTATTCATACTTTCAGGTTAGAGAGTATCATACTTTCAAGTCAGAAAGTATCCTCCCAATTGGGAGACTTACTAGAGAATCCTTTCAGATGATATCCTCTCAGATTAAAGAGAGATAGAGATTAGAGAGATGAAAACAGAAATAGGTCAGAGAAGGAGAGATTTCTGAAGTGGTTCTTTCAAGAGAGATTGAAAGAGAAGAATATTAGTCTGAAGAAAAAAAGATTATTAATCTTGTGAAGCAATTTAGTTTGTGGTTATCTTCTTCAGCCTTTGATGATCTAGGATTTGTTCAAATCCTAAGGAGTAAGAAATCTTTATAGTCCCTTTCTTGTTTGGTTTATCCACCATAGCTTTGGTGAAGAATTGGTTAATCCTCTATTTGTTTAGGCCAGCGCTTTGTGGAAAGCTAAATAGTTTTCGGGGTGTGAAATTTTAAAGGAAATATGCAAAATTTTGAAAATTTTCCGGGGAAACATATTTTATGGAAAATATGGTTCAAAATAAAAAAAAACCTCCACCTCACCTGATGCAGGCGCATAACATGTGGGCCCACATCCACGCGTGCCCACATCCTATTCGGCCATAATAGTAGTCCTAGTTAGTATAGGATTAGGAAGTTACTTTAATTTGATATTTCTTTATTTTGAAGTTTCTATGTTTTGAGTATTTTATTATTTTATGAATCTTAGTTTGAGTCTATCTAGGAAAGTTTGTTATCCTATAAAAGGAGGTCTAGTCTATTTTATTATTCAGATGGAAGAGAAAAACCATTGAAGTTAAGTAAGTTTTAGTTTATTTATCGTTTTCTTTACAGCTCTTCGTTTATTTTATTGTTCTTATTTTGATTCCGCTGCGTCTACATCAAGTGGTATTCAGAGTAATCAAAATTCTGGAATTTTTTTTATTTCTCAAAAAAAAATATCTATGGATACATCTACTCTTGAATGTTGGAAAAATTTTCCACGTTTATGTTGGGATCCAATTAGAGATACAATTCAATTTTATATGGATCGGAAGGATGAAAGAAAAATTCATCAAGTTTCTAAAATTCCACTCTTCGAAGGTCAATTCCTTATAAATTTCTGGATTCAACGCATGGAAGATTGGTTCAGAAATCAAGAAGTTCATGACAATGATAAAGTTTTTTCAGTTGAACAACATACGTCCGAAAGGATTTATGAACAATTCAATGCAATGCAATGGAGACTCATTGACGAAGGAAAACAAATCATAGACGATTGGACGACGTTGAAAAACATCCTCAGGTATGGTTTTCTTCCTCTCGATGAATGTTTGTCATGTGTAGAAACAAAAATTGAATTGAGAAGACAGTTCTCCGAAGTTACTTCAGTCATTAAGATCGATGATATTGAAGGAGAAGTTCAAGGAAAAAGGAACAAAATTCTCTCAATGACCGAGGAAGAAGAAAGAAGTAAATTTTCTTCATCAAACCTAACTTCTATTCGTGATGTGAAGAAACCATGTTCGGACGAATTATTTGATGCATATGCAATTCCGGGAGAAGACATCCTTGTTTCGAGTCATAAAATTTTTCCTACACCATATTCAATGCAAAATTTGTCATATTCACCATCACCTCCATCTTCTAATTCTAGTGCTACACGAAATATTTCCGCTACAAAACTGCAATTTTGTCATGTATCGGCTAAGGTAGTATATGTGGCTTCTTTCATCGATTTAAAGGACGACGGGAGAAGTCTAAATTTATTGGACGTTTATACGTTGGCATTGTTTTTGCGAGTATCTTGGCAATATATGATTCAGCTTATAGTTGGTGGTATGGTCCAGATTTGTCTTCTACGGATTTTCAGCAAATTTCGTGAAAAGTGAGAATTAAGGATAGGTATGGCGAAGTTCATCATATGCGGGTGCATCAAAAGGTTTTATTCATTGAAAAGGTTCGGGACGAACCTTCTGGGGAACAGGGTGCTTATGCAGGCGCATAACATGTGGGCCCACGTCCACGCGTGCCCACATCCTATTCGGCCATAATAGTAGTCCTAGTTAGTATAGGATTAGGAAGTTACTTTAATTTGATATTTCTTTATTTTGAAGTTTCTATGTTTTGAGTATTTTATTATTTTAGGAATCTTAGTTTGAGTCTATCTAGGAAAGTTTTTTATCCTATAAAAGGAGGTCTAGTCTATTTTATTATTCAGATTGAAGAGAAAAACCATTGAAGTTAATTAAGTTTTAGTTTATTTATCGTTTTCTTTACAGTTCTTCGTTTATTTTATTATTCTTATTTTAATTCCGCTGCGTCTACATCATCACCTCCCTCCACCTCACCTCACTCTATCTCCACCTCACCACTCTCTCTCTCTTCACCATTCTCTCTGTCTTCTCCGACTAGGTCGCCGACCGGAAAATTTTTCGACCGGCGACCTAGAAAGATTAAAAAAATTTCACTCACTCTCTCTCTCTCTCTAGAAACTCCGGCGAAGGGGTTTCCTTCGCCAGAGTTTCTAGAGAGAAAGAGAGAGTGAAATTTTTTGGCCGGCCGGATTTCGGTCGGCGACCTAGTCGAAAAAGACAGAGAGAATGGTCGGGAGAGAGAGTGAGGTGAGGTGTAGGGAGGTGAGGAGGAGGGTTTTTTATTTCCATATAACATCTTACAAAATAAATTTGTCAAACTAAATTGACCAAATTTTGACCAAGTCTTCACACCCCGGAAACTATTTAGCTTTCCCCAAAGCGCTGACCTTTGTTTAGGGAAGAGTTTATCCAAGAATGTTTTCACACATCTTGAAGATTTGGTTTATCCACCATAGGTTTGATGAAGAATTGGTTAATCATCTATTTGTTTAGGGAAGAGTTGTTATCCAAGAGTGTTTATACACATCTTGAAGAGTCGGTTATTAATCCTCTATTTGTTTAAGGAAGAGTTGTTATCCAAGAGTATTTCCACACATCTTGAAGAGTTGGTTAATCCTATATTTGTTTAGGAAAGAATTGTTATCCAAGAGTGTTTCTACACATGCATCTTGAAGAGTTGGTTTATCGACCATAGGTTTGGTGAAGAATTGTGTAACCCATTATTTAATCATAGTGGAAGATTTCTGGACTAGGTCCCGTGGTTTTTTACCTTTTATCTTAGAGGGGTTCTTTTTGCCACGTTAAACAATCGTGATGTCTTTGTTTTACTTTCACATCAATTGTCTTCATATTCCTGAACAAGTTAATTAGGTTATTTTTTTTCTAATAAGTGTTTGTTAGGAAAAAATAGTCTAATTAACTTGTTCAGAAATATGAAGATAAAAGATGTGAATGTAAAAGCAGAGACACCAAAATAATTTAATGTGGCAAAAAACCCTCCAAGATAGAAGGTTAAAAACCGCGGGACCTAGTCCAGAAATCTCCCACTATGAATAAATAATGGGTTACACAATTCTTCACCAAACTTATGGTGGATAAACCAATTGTTCAAGATGTACAGAAACACTCTTGGATGACAATTCTTCCCTAAACAAATAGAGGATTAACCAATTCTTCAAGATGTGTGGAGAACACTCTTGGATAACAACTTTTCCCTAAACAAATAGAGGATTAACCAATTCTTCACCAAACCTATGGTGGATAAACCAATTGTTCAAGATGTGTAGAAACACTTTTGGATAACAATTCTTCCCTAAACAAATAGAGGATTAATCAATTTTTTACCAAACCTATGGTGGATAAACTAATTGTTCGAGATGTGTAGAAACACTCTTGGATAACAACTCTTCCCTAAACAAATAGAGGATCAATCAATTATTCAAGATGTGTGGAAACACTCTTGAATAACAACTCTTCCCTAAACAAATAGAGGATTAACCAACTCTTCAAGATGTATATTTGGTTTTTGCATCTTGTCCAGTAGACTATTTCACTCTTAAACAGACGATTTTGTTAGTGAAGGTTAATTGAGTTTGTTTTTATGTTCTAATTAAGATCTTATAAACTCCCCCAAGTTCTCATTAGACGAGAGAGAGAAACCATAGAAATATGAGAAATTTATGAACGCTTTAGAATTGATTGGCCTAATATGCTTAAAAGTTGGATATTGACCCCATGTATACTTCGAGTTATGACATAGGTTGGAAGGAAGATGGGACTATGCCTGACTACTGTCTCTATTTAGATCATGCCCGCCCAGTGGCGGATCCACCATATGGCAAGGGGAGGCTATAGCCTCCCCTGACTTGTTGGCATCCTTTGCATGTCCCTTTTCATCTCACCCATATTAGTTGTTCTTTAGAGAGGAATTTGGCCAAAATTCCCTAAGAAATTATGACTTTGGTTAAAAAAGATACATCAAAGTTTTTTAAGCTTCACCTCCCTGGTGGCAATTATCTAATTTTCTATTTTAGTGAAAACACCAACTTAACCCTAGTCTAAGAAAATACCTTGCAAACACCTTGCACTGCCTTGTAAACACTTTGCACTGTCTTGCAAATACCTTGCAGAGCCTTGCAAACACCTTGCATGATTTTTGCAAACACCTTGGATAACCTTGCAAACACCTTGCAGAGCCTTGCAAACACTTTGCAGAGCCTTGCGAACACCTTGGATGACTTTTGCAAACACCTTGGAGAGCCTCGCAAACACCTTGCAGAGCTTTGCAAACACCTTGCATGATTTTTGCAAACACCTTGGATAGCCTTGCAAACACCTTGCATTGCATTGCAAACACTTTGTACAGCCTTGCAATGATCTTGCAGTGCCTTGCAAACAACTTGGACAACCTTGCTATAACCTTGCAAATAGTTTGCAAATTAGTTTTTGAGTTGATTTAATATTGACTTTGTTACAATTTGTTATATTTTGTCTAATAGAATGTTGTATCAAAAAACTAGCTAAAACCCCTAAAAATCATAATAGTCATTTTATAAGCTCCAGCATCATCTTTTTATATTTCTTCGAAAAACTTTCAAAGCTTTCATGAAATTTTCAATTTGAACATAAGCACTTATCATGATTGTCCAGAACAAACATACTCACGGGCATTTCATCAAACAACTTTATAGCTATTTCAACCAACCCAAATCTTGTATAACTAACTAACATTGCATTCCAAGCAACAAGATCTCTTTCAAGCATTTTATCAAACACATTCCTTGCATCAACTATACTTCCACAACTTCCATAAACATCATAACTAACATAGCAAAAAAATTACTTCAATCCTAAAGATTGAAAATTTGAAAATTGCAACTTTCTCTCTCTAGAATTCTTCACAAAAAGCTAACTCAAAACCTTCAGAATCATCTTCAAACAACAATTAAAGAGATCCTATTACAAAAACCTAAAATATATTGATGATAAAAAAATCAAGAAATCGTTTTCGACCTTATAGAAACAACTCGGGAAAATCGTCCAATCCACCACATCGTTAGGTTTTTTTCATTGGTAGAAAACAACTTCCTAGTTTATTAGAAATTTATTTTTTTGGTACTTTTCATTAGACAAAGGGTATTTCTGATCTTAAAAACGTGAGTCCCTACAAGATTGTCCTACAAGAACATTTTGAAAAGTTATTTGGAGCCTACCTGAGATGTCTTTTTAACCAAAGAAAATCTAAAAATTGGGCCTTCGGCCCAATTTCCTCTTCTTTAGATCCCCTTAAGTACTAATTCTTGGGTGCTAATGTATATAAAATTCCATTTTATAACACTTGGAGTATTATTTTTTCTATTAAACATCATTAAACCATAAAGCTAGCAACATAATCCAAGGTGATCTTCAGACAAATGGACCCAATACATGCCGTTCGTAGTGCACCACATTACCAACATCTTTTGGATATGTCGTTGGCACTGGTTCATCCAACAGAGATTGTAAAAGTCAGTTTGGTCAGCAGTCCTTCGCCAATTAGTTTCACTTTTGTAACGAAAGCTTAGTTATCATACTGATATATTTATTGTTTACAAAGTTTTTTGTTGATTTTAATTTTTTTTGCAAAACATTAATTTGTCGAAATTGAATGTCATTTACAAAATCAACCATAACAGTCCATTCTGAATCTACATTGACAAAATAAATAATTTGTCATCATTTTCTTTAACATTTAGTTAGTTAATATTATAAGCTATTTATGTGTAATCAGATGTTTCTTTCACTATAATAAATATAATTTAGTTATTTTTTTTTTGTTTTTTTTTTTGTTGAAATAGATGCTATATATAAATTATAATAAGATATTTTTACAGTACTTTTTAATAAAAAAATAAGGCACTTGCTTCCATATCTTTGCTCTTTTCTCTCTTCTAGCCCACTTCGCCAGTAAATCTGCCTGAGAGTTCAACGTCCTTTTGTTGGAAAATATATATTAAATTGTTGGAGAGGACATTATTTAGCCTATAATAATAAATTGTTGGAGAGGACATTATTTTGTTGGAAAATATATATTAATAGTAATAGTCTTGGAAATAGCATGACCTTATTTCTTTCTTGCAAGCAAAATTCTAGTTCTCGAAATAGTGGTATATATGTATGTGGGTTTTTAGCCCCTCTCAAAACTAAATCCCGAATCCGCTACCATGCCCGCCACATATTGCAGTCGGGATTTAACCGAGAAAATAGTCGGCCAAACAAACTATGGCTCCTGAAGTTGGAATAACCTAACACAATAAAGTGACGAGAGAGAGCGTAGACTATAGACTATGGACAAGAGGTTGAGGTAGTGGGTGTGGGAAAGGACTTTGTGTATTCAGAAATAAACATAAAGAAAAAGTAGTTATGTAACTAACAAACTCAAACAAAAAGTCTAAAAGCATTGTCTCATGGATTACAAGAACTTTAAGATGGAACACTGGTAGTTTTTTTTTTTTTTTGTTGAAAGGAAAACACTGGTAGTTGAACTAACTAAATTATGCATTTTTTTTTCTTCAAAGTCAATTTTTTTGGTTGAGCATTTCAAAGTTAATTAATTGGTTTGGTTTAATATATATATATATATATATATATATATATATATATATATATATATATATATATAATATATATATATATATATATACACACACACACTAGGTGTCTGCCGTGTCCGTAAAGTGCGGTAGAACCCTTTTGGCTAAGGTCGTTTCAATAATTAAAAATATAAACAACATTAAAAATATTAATAAGAAAAAACTCATAAACATGAACCATATCTTATTGAGACGACATAACAGAGCTTAAATAAATAGAGACAGATGAGAGATTTGAAGAATTACGAAACATAAAACTAGCTATAACTGGGAAAGATTTTAAAGATGGTTCGAATAAATTATAAGAAGTTTAAGGGAGAGTCGTGAATAAATGTGGGAGGAATATAAGTTGTGGAGAGAATAGTTGGTGGGTGGTTATTTTTCTAAAATTCAAAATGAACTGGATTAGATTGTGGAAAAGTCGTGAAATCGTGGTGGGATGAAACTATTGATGAGATAGAATCGCGCATGAGTTACTTACGATACATTTTTATGTAAGTAGTTATTTTCTAAAATTTAACACACAACCATTAGATCGTAAAGTTTTTGATGAAAATCTGACGTACGCAAATATCTCAGAAATAAAATCAACGATTCATCTCTAAAAAGGTCATTGTGTTTTATATAATAGATATATTCATATATATTTATACATGTGTGTGTTTTTCTAAATGAATATAGTTATATACTAAAGTAAAAGTTCCTTTCTATTGGATTAATATACAAATCACATATATTGATTTGAATATTATACCTAATCATCACCTTGGAACATAATGTGGATCAAAGAGAAATTGGTATCCAAATATTACGAAGGCAATGCAACGGAGTCCTAGTCCCAATCCAACGGTCATCATATTAGTGTTCCTAATTAAGTTTCATGTAAAGTCTATAAATACTTGTGTAATTGAACAAATAAAAAGGGATGGATTTTAGGTCCAAAATCACAAGGTTAATGAATTCAGAACTCAAAGATAATATTAAATAGAACATAACTCCATTAAGAGTAATTTACATGTCTAACCACTCTTTCTCTTCTACTACCTAACCTATCACAGGTCAAATAAAATTACCTATATTAGAAGATACAAATAACTTTTCAGTTTGAAGAAAATAATTCCTCAATAAGAAGTTTCTATCTCTACAAAAGTTGGCTTTTCAATTCAAAGGAATGTTTCCCTAATTTTTTTACTAGAAGAAAATCGATATTTACTCTTTCTTCTTTAGTTCACCAAGAAAAAGCGTAGAGAAAACCCATCTAAGCTTTTTAGCCTTCACCTAGAGAAAACCTAGATGAACATGATGCTCAATGGTTTAAATTTCTTCCTTTACCATATTCTTGTTTTCTTTTTCAACGATAGATTGTTGTTTCGTACATGGTTTGTTGTTATTATTCTTAAAGCTAAGACATCAGTTTTTTTTAAAACAAAATCCTTCAGATCTTGTCACAATGTTTCTCTCCTATAATCTTGTTATCTCCAAAAAAATTGCATGAAAGGTAATCATATATTTCGCAAACTTTTTTTATATTCTCATAGCATTTTCTTGATTCTAACAGCATATTTACATTTTATAATTTTCTGACTTAACTAGAAAATCATTTACGTTTTGTAACTATGAATGAGCGGGTATATTTTTCAGTCCGCAACGTCCTCAAATTTCTTGTAGCACTTCTTTGATTTTGCAGAAATTGTGGAAATTTTACTAACGTTTTCTAAACTCTGACAAAAAATAACATATTTTACAAACATAACAACGTTACTCTCAAAATGACTTTATAGGTAGTAGAACTATATAGATTTTTCCTAAAGTTTTACATTTCGATTCTTTTTACGTTTTCATATTTTATCGTTCCATTAATTGCAAGCACTTGTTTGAACACTAATATATTTTACAAATTTACAGACGAGATTGTGGTTGTACATATGTGATTTTGCCCGTTGATGAACTTTTGGTTAAATATAACTATAGGCATTTTCACACGGGATGTTAGCCAAAGATTTAACAATACAACCACAAAAGAAGAGGGTTGAATTAACTTGGTTGTTACTGGATGAATTGAAGGATGAATGACAAAAAATATTAGTTCTTGTAATGGATTATGTTGTAATGGATTTTTCTTAATTTTCATTACTTTAAGTTCTAGTTCAAATATCGTAAAATACGTTAAAAATATTCAGAGTTAATGAAAAATTCCAGAATATATCACCGAAATGCTAGAAATACCACAACGATGTTGACAATGTTTTTTTTAATTATCAATGCTACTTCCCAAGGAGGTTGACAAGGGGTTTGACATAATGATGAGGTGGATTCCTTTCATAAGTAAAAAAGTGGATGACCCAAATCTGAACCGTTCAAATCGAACGGTTCAGATTAAAACAAATTTTTCATCCACTTTTTTACTTATGAAAGGAATCCACCTCATCATTATGTCAACCTCCTTCGGAAAGTAGCATTACCTAAGGGAAAATTTAGGGCGGGGGGGGAGGGGGGGGAATTTGAAATGTTCATGTTATTGGTTGGGGATATTTGAAATGTCCTCAAATGGACATTTCAAGACAAATTGATTTTGGGGACATTTTAGTATAAATTTGGATAGCTTTTGGAGAGAAAATGTTTCTCAAAATATGGAAGACATTTGAAGACACTTGGGAACAATTCAGTAAAGAAGATAATAAAATAGTTATTACCATCAAATTAGATTAATAATATATAATAATAATAATAATAATAATAACAATAATATTTGGGAACATTCAGTAAAGAAGATAATAAAAATAGTTAGGGTTATTTCCCTAATGGCCCCCTACTTTGTGACCAGCTTCCCGCTTGGCCCCCTACTTTACAAGAAATACCCATATGGCCCCCTTCCATTATAACACCGTTACTCTCTCTCTTCCATTTCTTTTCTCTCTCCTCCAACATGTTTTCTCTCTCTGCCACCTCGTCAAAACCAACCACCTCATCACCTTCTCCGGCGAGGTCGCCGGCCGGCCAAATTTCCGGCCGGCGACCTTCAAACTTTTTTTTTTCTCTCTCTCTTCTCTCTCTCTAAAAAAAAAAAAAAAAAATTTTTTTTTTTGAAAATCTCTCACCTCTCTCTCTCTAAACTCCGGCGAAGGAAAACTTCGCCGGAGTTGGGTCTGTTCATCACGAACAGACCAGATCGTGGTCTGTTCGTGATGAACAGAGGTCTGCTCATCACGAACAGACCACGATCTGGTCTGTTCGTGATGAACAGACCTGGGTCTGTTCATCACGGACAGACCCAGATCTGGGTCTGTTCATCACGAACAGACCCTGATCTGGTCTGTTCGTGATGAACAGACCCAACTCCGGCGAAGTTTTCCTTCGCCGGAGTTTAGAGAGAGAGAGGTGAGAGATTTTCAAAAAAAAAAAAAATTTTTTTTTTTTTAGAGAGAGAGAGAAAAAAAAAAAAAAGTTTGAAGGTCGCCGGCCGGAAATTTGGCCGGCCGGCGACCTCGCCGGAGAAGGTGATGAGGTGGTTGGTTTTGACGAGGTGGCAGAGAGAGAAAACATGTTGGAGGAGAGAGAAAAGAAATAGAAGAGAGAGAGTAACGGTGTTATAACGGAAGGGGGCCATATGGGTATTTCTTGTAAAGTAGGGGGCCAGGCGGGAAGCTGGTCACAAAGTAGGGGGCCATTAGGGAAATAATGTTGTCGTATTATTATATTATTATAATATTATCTTATTATTATATTACTATATTATATTATATTATATTATATTATATTATATTATATTATATTATATTATATTATATTATATTATATTATATTATATTATATTATATTATATTATATTATATTATATTATATTATATTATATTATATTATATTACTATAGTAAATATTATATTTAATATAGTATAATAATTAATATATTATTATACTATATTAAATAATAAATATTTACCAATTATATTTATTATAGTAATAACATTATTATTATTATTATTATTATTATTATTATTATTATTATTATTATTATTATTATTATTATTATTATTATTATTATTATATATTATAATGTTATCTTATTATATTACAGTATTTTTGTATAATTGTTATGTTATATTATTATTATATTATTATCGTATTATCTTATTATTATATTATCGTATTATTATTATTATATTCTATTATATTGTACTATGTTATATTATTATTATAGTAATGTTATATTAAAATATTATTATACTATATTAAATAATAAATATTTACCGATTGTCCATCAATGTCCACAAATATCTAAGGATGTCTACGAAAATCGAAAAATATATATTTGAAATATTAATTAAATTTTTTTATTTCATGTGATAAGATAGTAATAATATTAAAATAATAAACATCAACTAAATGGCTATCAATGTCCACAGATATTCACAGATGACTACGAAAGTTGAAAAATATATTTTCGAAATAGTAGTACAAATATATTGTTTCATATGATTAGACAATAGTGATAATATTGAAATAATAAATGTTTACCAATTATCTATCAATGTCCTCAGATATCCACATATGTCGACAAAAGTCGAAAAATATATTCTTGAAATATGAGCACAAATATATTATTTCATATGATTAGACAATAATGATAATATTAAAGTAATAAATGTCTACCAATTGTCTTTCAATGATGAGATAATAATAATAATAATAATAATAATAATAATAATAATAATAATAATAATAATAATAATAATAATAATAATAATAATAATAATAATAATAATAATAATAATATCAACTACACATTTTGTCCTTGGATTTAATATGTTGAAATGTCCCCAAGACATTTTGTCCCTGAACCAAAAGTCTTCAAATGTTTCCAAGACATTTTGTCTATGAATCAAATGTCTTGAAATATCCATAAAGACATTTTGTCTACGGGCAAATGTCCCGAAATGTCTTAAAATGTCTTGAAATGTCTAGGAAACATTTTGTCTCTGACTGTCCCCAATGTCCTGATCCATTACCACCCCCTTATATTCAACGACTACCTAAGGGATGTCAGCCAGACTCGTATTTGAACTATAAAATCCCTAGGAAAGAAAAAAAATTGAGATTTATCTACTTTGAAAATGTACATTGAAGAATAATGATATATTATTTTAAATATTTTAATTGACAATTTGTAAATTTGTAAATATTATATTTTAAGTTCAAAATTTTAATTCCTAATTTAAATCTTCAAATGTTCAATTTTAAAGTTTAATTTTCTTATTTATTAGATTTGGTTAAAAATTTAAATTTGGACGATTGGGTTCAAATTCATCTCGGACCCAAAAATGAGCACAAGATCCACAAGTGCAGTAATAATATTGTGCTAAAATATATATCGGGTCCAAGAATGGGCCTAAGATCCACGCGGGAAATAATAATATTGGCCGAAAGTCCATGCATGGAGAAATGACCATCCGCCTTTCCAACTTTTCTACTTGATCCGTGAACCCTCTCACTTTTTCTGGTCTTTCATATAGGGACCTTGCTTGGGTGTATTGGGACATGAATTGTAAAGGGACTTTGACACTTTTATAGCATCCCCAATGGTTAGCACAAAAAAACACCAAAATGGAATCTTCACCAAATTTTTTGGTGTTTTCAAATTGGGGAACCCAAAAGCAAAACACTAAAAGTCTCACCAAATCACTATTCATCACACCAAATTTCATTTTTACCATTTTTAACACTAATTCTTTTATAAAATAAATTTAACGTGCATTTGGAGTTCTTCAATCTCGTTTCGATATTATTAAGAATCCGACGCTTTATTGGGATAAAAATGTGCTCCATGATATAATGTTTGCTTGCATTATAATACATAACATGATTGTAGACGATGAATATGACGATCGTACAATACCCAACATTTTCTCTGAGATTCCGACATTAGAAATTGTTGAAAATGAAGCCGAACATTTCAAACGATTCTTAGCTAGGCACAGACAAATTAAAGATAAAAAAGCTCATTTTGAACTACGAGACGCTCTTATTGACCATCTATGAAAAAAAGCAATGATGAACATTATTGATTCTTCAATAAGTTGTTCACTTATTAGGACTAATAGTATTGTAATGTCTCCGAAAAACCGGAGTACACAAACTCGATAATGGTGGAGATGATAATACTAATACTCGATTTTGTGTTATTAAGGGTATAAATAAAAATAGTTAAGGTAGTTTTTTTTCTAATATTTTAGTGAAATATTTAATTTCTGTTTTATTATAATTTAATTAAGTAATTCAATTCTATGAGGCCAAACCCAAAAAAGAAAAAACACGAAGGGCTAAAAAAAACAAAACAAAAAACGGGCTAATATTAAATAGGAGAATAAGAAAGGGACCGAAAACATATTAGGAATCACCCTGACCCACCATCTCACCAAATTGGTGAAGGGGAATAGTAGCCGGATAGATACTGTTCACAACCCCGGAGATTAATGGTGATCTCCGGGGTTGTTGGGTTCCCCAACGCCACCATAACGCCAGATAATGGCGTTATGGAGGGTCGTTGGGGATGTTCTTAGTAAGTAGACATTAACTTGCAAACCAGTCCACCAAAATATTTCATATTTATTTAAAAAACCTTGTTAAATAAAAACAAGTCTTTTATTAAAAGTTTTAGAACCAAAAATATCTAAAACCCTAAATTTATTTCTTCATCTTATGTGAAAATCGAGTTCCCTATCTCTCTTCCTCGAAATCAGGTGAGAACCCGAGTTTCTCAAAACAGATTTCTCCTAGTCTTCTTTCAGATTTTCAAAACTTTCACCGTCATCACAGATATTGGGCTATATAAAACAAAACAAACAAATGAATAATTACAAACAATCTTTGCAAAAGAAAAAAAAATCGACCAACTAACAGAATTTCGACAACAATGGTCGAAATTTGTTACATATTACGATACCGTAATTTTGCACTTTTCTGGTAACAAAATTTGTTATTAATTTCGACCATTATGGCAAAAATTTATCATCTTCACCAATTGAAAAGGTGCTCGGGATAATGTCAACGAAGAATTTTCTTCAATTAAATATCAAATAAGTATTTTTATTACCTCTTGCGACAAGTGTTCACCAACATTGTCACTTATTGATTGTATTAATTTGTTAGAGTGGGAAAATCATCTTGTATTAATGAGACATCATTGTCCATCAACGAAGCATTGTCTTGCATCCATAAAATATCATATTTCATTAATAAAAGATCATCTATATCTTGAAATACATTAAACGGCTTAAATACGAATAAACAAGGTTATAGTGGTGATTGTATGTCGTTGAAAAGGTAAAAGTAGGGTTACATGGTGGAGTTTGTAAGGTTTAAGAAACATGACCAAGAAGACAAAAAGTTTTGATATATTTTTTCATTGCTATTTTTAAATTTAATTTTGAACTCCTATAAATATTTATTTATTTATTTTAATCCTTAACAAGTAATGTCCCTTTACCAAATTAGAAAAGGGACCTAAAATATGAAATGTTGATTTTTTAGAAAGTCCCATTACTATTTAACCACTTCCCTGTACCAATGACCCTTTTTCTCTTACAAATGTCTTCTTTTCTTTTTCTCCTTACAAAGGTCTTCTCTTCTTTTTCTCTAACAAGTCAAATATGTTATCAGGACGTCTTCTCACTACTTTTATCGTTTTGATAAATAAATACCAACTTATTTTCTACTCATAACATATTATGAACTATTATATATTATTGTGTTGATTCAAAATGTATTATTTTCTATTCATAACATACTATGAATAGGAAAGAAAAAAAAAAGAAATTGAAAGAAAAAAACTTGTTTTAGGAAGAAAAACGAGTTTTTATTTGAAGGTGAAGTACTATATAAGATTCTATCATAATGCATCATGATAGTCTATAATACATTTAGAGTACTCATAGGAGGTTTTCGAAATATGACAATTCATAATGCATTATAATAGTTCATAATGAATTACTATACAACTCATAATATATTGTGATAAACATGTGATTTTAGAACTAGAAAGAAAACATGAGACTGAAGAAATTTAATTTGGGGCACGAAAAACGTGCATTCATAACACTATAAGCCCAATATTAACACAAATCCACAAAAACCTAAAATTTTTAAAAAATTTAAAATTCACTTAAGGAATAACTTTTTGTGACTGGGATTAAACAGAAAGTAAATGACCCTCGTCTTTTACTATTTAATTTCATGAAATTTTGTTTGTACAATAGAAGTATATAGATTTCCAGCTTTTATATTTTTATTCTTTTAAATCGATGTTTCGTATCTTTCAATTTTTACTTGTTATGTAAATGCACATTTTACTCGATCATGAAACAGATGTTAGTGGACAAAATTCTACGATCTCTTATATGAAATAGGAAATAACTAAGAAATAGTTATGTAATTCCATCTTCACCCATGTAGGCCAAACATTATATGTATATATTCAAAGATAATTAAAAAAATCATTGTCGACATCGTTGTGGTAAGTATATAGATTTCCAACGTTTATATTTTTATTCTTTTAAATCGATGCTTTCGTATCATTCAATGTTTACTTGTTATGTAAATGCACATGTTACTCGATCATGAAACAGATGTTAGTGGACAAAATTCTACGATCTCTTATATGAAATAGGAAATAACTAAGAAAGAGTCATGTGGTCCCACCTTCACCCATGTAGGCCAAAAGTTATATATATATATTCAACGGTAATACTACTTTTCCAAGGAGGTTGACAAGGAATTTGACATAATGATGAGGTGGATTCCTTTCATAAGTAAAAAAGTAGATGAAAAATTTGTTTTAATCTGAACCGTTCGATTTGAGCGGTTCAGATTTGGGTCATCCACTTTTTTTTACTTATGAAAGGAATCCACCTCATCATTATGTCAAACCCCTTGTCAACCTCCTTGGGAAAGTATCATTTCCGTGGGATTTGAACGGTTCAGATTTGAGTCGTCCACTTTTTTACTTATGAAAAGGAATCCGCCTCATCATTATGTCAAACCCCTTGTCAACCTCCTTGGGAAAGTAGCATTTCCATTCAATTAATTTGATCTTCATTAGTTCATGATACTTGATTAGTTTCACAAAAAATTAAAAGTTGTTCTCATAAACCAATGAGAGAATTACTGAAACCCCCCAACTCTGATAATGCCTTTACTGAAACCCCCCACTTTAATTAGTAATTACTGAAACCCCCCAACTCCGTTTGATTTAACAGATTTGAGCCGTTAGTGGGAGGGAAATGACTTAAATCTCCCTTTGCTAAATCCGGACCTAATAATGGGACTATGGGAGGAGAAAATGGGGCGCCTTCGACTAAAAACAAAGGCGCTTATATCACCTTTAATATCTTTTCCCTCACTTTCCCTTGTCCCAACCCAAATCGACTACATCTCCCACCTCCCATCAAACCAGACGACTTCATCTCCCACCTCCCATCAAACCAACTCCATGATAATGCTCCCTTGCTGAAATCAACCAAGACGAAATCAAGCACAAGCCGAGCAGCTGGCGTCTTCGACTAAAAGGTTATGAATTCATTCACTCTCTCTCTCCATCTTTCCCATCAAACCAACTCGGCTCCCTTGCTAGAACTAGGGTTTCTGTAGTAGAAAAAAACCCTAATTTTGGGCTTTTGAGAGATAATCTGTCTTCAAGAAATATATATAAAGCAATTTCAAGAGATAATCATTACATCTACACTGGAAAGGGGAGCGAAACCCTAAAATTCTGATAAGGTTTTACTCTTTTTCACTGTCGATTTCCTAATTGTCATTAAAGAACTTTACTAATTCTATCTCACTCTAATGTTAGTGGATTGTTTTCAATCTTGTTCACATTATAGTAGTGGTTTATTCATATGGAATTTTTGATTATCCATAAATTTGATAACTATTAGACAACCCTCTCTCTTCTAAATTAGGATTAATAATGGAAGCCTAAATCTAGGTTACCTTTTGGTAGGCACAGAGATAAGTTCTTTAAAAAAAATCAAGTATTTACATGAATATTGAGGTGATTAATGGAATTCACCCATAACCATGAAAGAACAGAACAATGTTGGTATTTTATGGCTTACTTCATGTTGATCTTTAGTACAGTTTTCGTGTATAAGCAATTAGTATAATCGGCAATTTCGATGTACCCATTATGTAATGACTTTCTTTGATGGTTTTAATCCTAATCCACTTGAAGTTTGCCTACATGAGTCCATGCACACAGTAGAGGAATATAACATTTGCTTCTCATGCTTATTGTCCAACTTGATTGTTCATATATCATACACAACATGACTAGTACTAATATGAATATCCAAGCCTGCTTACTAGAAGACTTCATAGATTAGCTTTATGTTGCTTTTCACAAATTCCAACTTGAACTAGAATTTTCATTAAAGAGTACCCTAGAATATGTTCTCATGCAAGCTATGTTTTTTTTTTTTTTTTTTATGTTGAAACCTCATGCAAGCTATATTGACATATAAAAGTGGGGGGTTTTAGTAAACGCATTATCAGAAGTGGGGGTAAACGTAAGAGGGTAAAAAAGTAATATTGAAATTATCAAAGTTAAATCAAACAGAGTTGGGGGGTTTCAGTAATTACTATTTAAAGTGGGGGGTTTCAGTAAAGACATTATCAGAGTTGGGGGTTCAGTAATTCTCCCTAAATTAATCTCAGTACTTATCTACCACCCTTTCAGAAAGTAACCAATGAAGCAAGAGTTTATTAAAAACCAAAAATAGTTTAGGAAGCAGAAATCAGATGCCCATAAAATCTGACTTGTATTAAGTTGGAAATTTTGCAAGACATTAATGAGAGAACTGTCTTAATGTATAATGGATTAAATTGGGGCTACACCAAACCCTTAAAAAGTATGGATATGGTTGTGTACTTGTGTAGGTTTCTAAGTCACAACACAACTAGATAAGTTTTATACTCTTCTCTTAATGGTCCACCACAATCTGTAGACCTTCCAATTTTACATACATTATCTAAAAACATAAAGACAAGATTTTTTTATATGTGATATATTTTATGTTGCATGAAAGCAACTCAGAGTTGCATTCTTATCTAGCATGGAAATACAAATAAAATGGGTCACACAAGCATTGCTGATGTGTCAACTGATTTGGCCGGATCTTTTCTGAGTTAACCCAGTGAGTTAGCTGACAGAATGGCATCCTAATCTTTTTTTTTTTCTTGTTGAAAGCCAAAATATATAGCACAAAATTAAAAACACAAAAATTCTAAAAGAAATAGGGAAATACAATCCATATGCGGTTGCAATTATCTTGCCGAGTCCAGTTGACAATTTTGTCTGCTTGGTAATTACCCTGTCGAGGGATGTGCGAATAGACAAAGTCTTGCCCGGTGCTTGCTCTTTTCGCGAATAGCCGTAATGTGGTCTTGAGATTGCCATTAGATTGTTGTAGACGATCTTCTGAGATAATCAATGATGTCTCTTTTCTCGTTCTCGATGTGCAAGTATTCAATTTTATGGTCCACAGCCCAAGAGATGCCCATAAAAATTGCTTTACATTCACATTCTTCCGCATTTTGACCTCGTGTTGTCTGGGATATTGCCAATTAGAAGTTTTCTTTGTGATCACATACGCTTCCTTTAATGACATCCTAATCTAGGTTAGGATTGAAGCTTCCATGGATAGTGACATAGTGATTGAGCCAAAATGGATAAAGAGATGGAGTAGTGTAGGGCCAGTCTCATCCAATCCAATTAGGTTCAACATGGTCCAGGAAAATCTATCTAAATGCTCACAAGATAACCATCAAGCTCGAGTGATGCCTTTTTCGTGTGTGAATTGGCCATTTTGTGATAACTCTCACAAACGATCACATTATTTTAATCATGTTTATTCGCTCATTTCACTCAATCCGTAAACTCTTTATTCATTGTTTATTACAAACGAGATCTTTAATTACATTATAATTTTCTTCAAAAAGAACACAAGGGATGTCCTTTCTAGTGCATCAGTTTCTATATTTACAAAGAGAAATAAATGAATATTCCTCTAAGCCAGAATCAGTATAAATTGAATGAGATGTATAAAGGACTTTTCTACTCATTACTAATTGTTATCGAATATAAAAGCCAGACAATGTCTTTCCATATGTTATAGGCCCAATTGCAACAAGTAATATGGTTCAACAGACACACGTATCATATGGCACACGAAAAATGAGTTCGGCACAAACTCAGACTAGAGTGGGTGGGAGAATAATACCACATAGCTTAAGGGAATTAATTCTCGTGACTACTTGTCGTATGAGATTATGACTAATCCTACAAGCTAAATGTGATCTCAGAAATGCTAGGGTTACTCATTGGATTACTTAGAGGATGACCAGTCCGCTCGTACAGTTGAGTTGGCCTTAAATTTTTGATCAAAATTTGTTTTTGTACAGGCTACCTCAGTAATATGAGTGGTCTGATCATCCTCTGAATATTTCAATGAGTAACCCTAACATTTTCCAATATTTCAATGAGTAACCCTAACATTTTCCATATGATCTACCGCATATAATTAGAAAGGTCACTAGCTATTTGGGTTATTCCTAACAAATGAATTTGGGTAAAATATGTACTTATACTTCCCAACTTTCTAATGGGTGTTACACCACCTTAAAAGAAATGGTAGACAGTCTTTACTTATAGAGAAAGCTAGGTTGGTAGATCTTAATCATGCAAACATTAATTATATTCATGGTGGTTTGGTTGTGGAAGATAAATAACTAGTAAGGGCATGCAAGCTTCTCTTTTTGTTGTTTGGTTTAAAATTCATCTTTAGATTGCTTTGCTTATAGGACTCCTAATTACTTTTGTTCTTCTCTTTTCCATTGGGGCAAGCTAAAAAACCCATCATTTCCTTCCTTGGGTTTCTTGTGAGAGAATGCTTCCTCCTTTCTACTTTTTGTCCTTGTTTGCAAATATTAATATAAAAGTGAAGTTAGCTTAATGATATAAAATAGGTCAAATTGAAACATAATAGGAAGGCAGACAATGACAAGTGTCTGAGGTCTTAAAATTTCCTTTTTTTTGGGTGGCTGAGGTTCTACATGTTCGAGGGTGGGTTGGCCAGAACCCACCACACACAACCCATCCACCGCCATCTTCATGTGAGGAGTGCAAGTGTATAGACAGGTCGTCCTCATTTTGGTTATGTTAGGTAGTAAAGTTTTATTTACCATTTTACTTCTTAAAATCTTACTCTCAATTGATTGGCTCTTGGATGGATAACAATCATAAGAAAGGGCTCCGGATTGATTGGCTCTTGGATGGATAACAAGCATAAGAAAGGGTTTTTTTTTTATGAAGGTGCATAAGAAAGGGTTAGGATGGATAACAATGAAAGGAGCACAAGAAAGCATAACAAATAAGTGCATAAGTTCCATCTCCCGATTGGGATGGGATTAAAGGGCTTGGTATGGATATCAATGGTCTGAGTCCGATCGACCTTATAGAAAATAAGGGTAGACATAAATGAGTCGACTGAAGTTGTTAAATTTTTATCCGACTACAATGTAATTGACAATGAATAGAGAATAGATAGACATTTTTTTATTTCATATTATACTCTCAGCTTGTTTTTTGAGCTAGACTAGAACCTATATGTATTTATATTTATTAGATAGACTAAGAACCAAAACAGCTGAGAACTAAGAGTTAAAACCTAAACCAACACTAAGAGGTTAGATTTAAAACACAGTGTCAGCAACTCCGACCTGAGCTTGACTTAGGCTTAAAAACCACTTTTTTAATCCAAAATTTTCAGCCTCAGCTCAACCTCAAAAATCAGCTCCAACTTCAGTCTCTCTTGAAGCTTAAAATTTGTGTATGTGGAAAACGCGTGTATGAATTTTTTGTGAGTGCGCAAAAAAAGTGTGCGATCTTGTTTGTGTGCGAAACACGTGTTTAAACTATTTTCGAAATAATATTTTTTCTGAGGTTGAGGAATTATTCGGGGGCCACACGTTGGTGGGATGCATTTTAATTATTATTTGTGAAGTTTTATTAGAGTTAAAAAAACAAATTAGATCTTATTACAGTTTTTAAAAAAAAATTTAAAACTAATTAAATTATCAAAAAGAAAATTGATGGTTGGATTGATTTGCTCCAACGGCGGAGTCGCTCAGCCTCCTCCGACCCGGGTTGGAGTTGCTAATTCAGATCCAAAAATTCAAATTTTAGACCTCAGTCGCCCCGGGTTGGAGTTCTCTCACACTCGTAACTTCTTTATTGTGATTGAATACTGGTGTTCTTTAAAAATGAAAAACATCCAAGTTTAACCTACCAAAAGCAACAGATCTGACAGGAGATTGAAGATTCAGTTAGAAATCTTTTTGATAAACAAAATGAATTTAATACTCTTCTAACTTCTAAGAACTACCACATTTAAGTGTTCTAGATATTACTGTTTTTTTCTTAAATTCTGTGCTAAAAAACCTAAAAAACAAAAGAAGACAAAGAAAAATACTTTCACCAAAAAAACAACCCAAAAGGAAAAAAATAACTAATTTTTAGATTGGATGAAGAACCACCCATGGGTCAGAATGGGTTAAGTCTCATGAATCTGGTCCCACAATTTCTTTCTTTTTAATAGCAGCTGCAAAGTTTCACATTTTTGCAAACCTAAACCAGTGTCTCATCAGTATATACTCACTCTGCATCTCTCTCTCTAAACTCATTTCCTTCTTCTTCTTCTTCTTGTTCCATTGGAATTGGTTTTCTCTTTCTTCAAGTAAAGAAAGAATAAAAGAAGGACAAGAAGAAAGACAAATCAAAAAAGGACATTGATTTTAGAAAAGAAGCAATAGAGAGAATGATGGGTTCAAAACAAATAATCTATAACTTGTTAAGAACAAAAAGAACTTTTCTCATCTTATTCTTGGTTTATCTTTTTTCATATTTTTCATCAATTACAGCTTCTGTTTCTTATGATCATAAAACTATAACCATTAATGGACACAGAAGAATACTCATTTCTGGGTCTATTCATTACCCTAGAAGCACTCCTGAGGTACTATTGTATATTAATTAACCACTTTATCTTCTCAATGTTTTCACATTATTCTTTAAGATTTTGCATTTTTATACAAATGGGTATCTCTGGTTTTCTTCTTCTCTGTAAAAATTTGAACTTCTTCTCACTTACTTTTCTCAACATTGCTGGTTTTCTTCATTTTTTTCAAGCTCTATTTTCCTCAAATGGATAACTCTTCTCTGGGTTATGTATAAAACTTTATGTGAATTGGGTATCTCAGATTAATTTCGGATTTGTTGCAGATGTGGCCTGATCTTATTCAGAAGGCCAAAGATGGAGGTTTGGATGTAATCCAAACTTATGTCTTTTGGAATGGACATGAACCATCTCCAGGCAAGGTAATCAAATTTCGGTTTCGGTGGAAATTTCGGTAGACATGTAAATAGAAACATTTCGGTCATTTTGACACAAATATTATAAAATTTGTTTCTTTGACAATGACCGAAATATTTCGAAGTTTAATTCCTTGGTCAAATAAAAATGGTCTTCCATTTTCTTCAATATCATTTTTGCATAGATTCTAATGGGTATTTGTTTGATTCGACTTTCAGTACTATTTCGAAGGGAGATATGATCTTGTTAGATTTATCAAGTTGGTTCAGCAAGCAGGCCTCTATGTTCATCTCAGAATTGGTCCTTATGTTTGTGCTGAATGGAACTTTGGGTATAAAAATTATTATACGTTTTTTTCGTATTTTAAATTTTCAATAAAATCAGTTTTGAATTTTTATTAATTTTTTTTTTGTGAATTTTCTGTTTCTAATTCAGAGGATTTCCAGTTTGGCTCAAATATGTTCCTGGTATTAGTTTCAGAACAGATAATGGACCTTTCAAGGTTAGATATTTTTGGTTTCTTCCATCAATGTGTTTATCTTTTTTTTTTTTACTTCTTTGTTATTAATTATATAATTAACTTACGAATTGTTATAATGAAGGCGGCAATGCAAGGTTTTACGGCGAAAATTGTTAACTTGATGAAGGCCGAACGGTTGTTTGAATCCCAGGGAGGTCCAATAATTATGTCACAGGTAAACTTATCGGATCGTATTACAAGTATTTTATGATCTTGGCTATGATTTTTAATCTGGGTCACAACTACTTTACTGAATTCAAAGTCAATTATAATGTGGAAAATCTATATCGGCGTAAATTTTTTTTTTTTTGAATAATTTGATTGAATTGAAACGAGAAAAAGGTTACACGGAGTGCTCTCGGCCTAAGCCAAAAGGGGTAGAATAAAAGCAATCCAATAGCTTCTCAAGAGTAGAGGGTCACCTAGAATTTATATTCTGAACCCAAGGCTATTCTCAGCGATTTAGATTTTTCCTCTACGCCCTATGTCACGTACAGGTCGTCCATTTTCTGGTCCATATCATGTTAGTGTAAGCTGTGGACCTACTTGCGGGCATGAGTTGGTTCTGGTATCATGTTGAAAGCCCACGGTCCTAACTCAGCTCAAAACTAGCTCGAGAGTTGAAGATTGCCCATGGGCTATATTCTGAACTTCGAGAACATTCTTAACCATGTCAAATTTCATCTTACAAAATTTTGATTGGAATTGAGAATTTGATGGTTGTTTCGATATATGTTGTAGATTGAGAATGAGTATGGACCAGTAGAATATGAAATTGGTGCTCCCGGTCGTTCCTATGCTAAATGGGCAGCTGAAATGGCTGTTGGGCTTGGCACTGGCGTTCCATGGGTCATGTGCAAGCAAGATGATGCTCCTGATCCAATTGTAAGCTTTTCGAAACGTTTCTAATCTTAACACAACCGAGAAGAAAAATTAAACCTGTAAAAATAACAATATTTTCTTATTCTTTGAACAGATTAACGCCTGTAATGGTTTCTACTGTGATTGGTTTTCTCCTAACAAGGCATATAAGCCGAAGATGTGGACTGAAAACTGGACTGGCTGGTAAACAACAACCCATTTCTCACTACTAAAATCTGTCAATTCGCATAATCTTACTGCTTCACTCTTCGTTTAAGATTTGGGGAACGAAAATCAAATTTAGATTATTCTGATGTTTATACTATCATTGTTCAAATCATTTGGCAGGTTCACAGGCTTCGGCGGTGCTGTACCTCATCGACCAGCTGAAGATTTGGCGTTTTCAGTCGCCAAATTTATACAAAAGGGTGGATCGTTCATGAACTACTACATGGTAGGATTGTGTTATGTTAGTACTTCTAGGGATAAAACTATTCGATCTTCGATTAATTTAGCGTTTTAAGTTCTTTTCTATTTTATATTTCAGTACCACGGTGGGACAAATTTTGGAAGGACAGCAGGTGGTCCTTTTATAGCGACTACCTACGACTATGATGCTCCAATTGATGAATATGGTAAATAGTCTTCACCCTGTTGATACATATAATTCGTAACTACTGGAAGAAAGAACTTAAATCGCGAATATGAACGATGTAGAAGCTAAATGTCTATGGTCTCTGACTTTTTCCATTTTTCATTTTTCTTCTAGGACTACTAAGAGAACCCAAATGGGGTCATTTGAGAGATCTCCATAAAGCTATTAAGCTTTGTGAACCAGCTTTAGTTTATTCAGATCCTGTTGTGACAACACTCGGAAATAATCAAGAGGTGTGATTTTAGCTCCCTGTAATCTATTTATACTACCAAAAAAGTATAAAATTTATACTAATAACTTCGTCTTCTTTTGTCGGTATCTGTTTTTCAGGCTCATGTCTTCAATTACAAAGCAGGAGGTTGTGCTGCATTTCTTGCTAACTATAACTCAAAATTGTACGCGACAGTGAACTTTAGAGGCCAGAGCTATAACCTGCCTCCATGGTCTATTAGTATTCTCCCAGACTGCAAACATACTGTCTTCAACACAGCGAGGGTGAGAGTTTTACTCTTACTTTGGCATCAACGGATACACGATATAATTCTCTATAATATTCATTTTCATTTAGTTCCAATTTCTTATAATAAGGTTTACTTATTATATTTACCAAGAGTATCCCTTCTTTTTAGTTCTCTAGAATGAAATTTGCAGATGTGATATTGGAATCTTGTTAAACAGGTTGGTGCTCAAAGTTCGCATATGGTAATGACACCAGTGAGTAAAGGATTCGCTTGGCAATCATACAATGAAGAGACTGCTTCTTACAATGACAATTCGGTTACAACTGTTGGACTTATTGAGCAGCTAAATGCCACAAGAGATTCTTCCGATTATATGTGGTACTCAACAGAGTAAGTAATTTGACATATCATTGGCTGCTTTCTTTAAAACCGAAGTAGATAAAATATTTATCGAATATACTTACGGAGTGAACTCAAGGATGGAAGTAGATTTTTAGTTAGAATGGGGCTACTTTGTAGAGGCTGCTCTTGCCGATGGATTGACCTGGACTAATTAGTGCATATCGAAAATATTTGAACTTGTTAGGCTACCTCTAAATGAAACCATTAGTAGGTTAGCCCGTGCTAATGCTCGGGTTAGCCTACAAGTGGTTCCGCCACGTACTAAGCTTACCAATCAAAATCAAAACCAAAATGTAAAGTTTCGATAGTGTTTGTTTTAAGTTATCTTTTACTGACAACATCTCTGTTTTCAGTGTCAAAATAGCCCCAAATGAAGCGTTCTTGAAAAATGGTAAGAATCCATGGCTCACAGTTATGTCCGCTGGTCATGCTTTGCATGTTTTCATCAACGGTCAACTATCAGGTAAACAATATTTTCTGACAAAATATAACTTCACAAACAAAACAAATTTGATAACGACGAGAGCTATTATTTTCTCCGACTAATGGTTGCCATTTTTTGCTAGGAACTGCATATGGGAGTATGCAGAGCCCGAAACTAACATTTAGTGGTAGTGTGAATATGAGAGTTGGAATCAACAAGATTTCTCTATTAAGCGTTGCTGTTGGCCTTCCGGTTCGTTATTTCATCTCTCGTGAAAACATTCTACTTCTAGTTCACATTTTAACAAACATTATGGGTTTATGCAATTTTGTACTGTACTTATCTTTCATGGTCTATGATTGGGGATAGAATGTTGGCGTGCATTTTGAGTCATGGAAGACGGGAGTTCTTGGGCCAATCACGTTAACGGGCCTTAATGAAGGAAAGAGAGATTTGACATGGCAAAAATGGTCTTACAAGGTTTGCATTCCTATTAGTACTATTCTCTATTTTGAATTCGTACCATTGCTACAACAAGAAAGTATTAAGCTCTTGGGATGTTTCAATGCAGATTGGTTTGACGGGCGAAGCATTGAGTCTTAATTCCCTAAGTGGAAGTTCCTCCGTCGAGTGGGTACAAGGTTCTTTTGTGGCTCAAAGGCAACCACTAACATGGTACAAGGTTAGGACCTTAAATCTCAAAACATTTCCTCCCTACGCACCCATCTGAAATGAACGAAAAAATCATAACCTTCTTTACCAACAATGACTTGTGACTAATCAATTGCTTTATATGGCATCCTACACAGACTATGTTCAATGCACCAAGTGGAAATGATCCATTGGCTTTAGATATGGGTACCATGTCCAAGGGTCATGTATGGATAAACGGGCAGAGCATCGGACGTTACTGGCCCGAAAACAAAGCCCGCGGAGTTTGTGGCGCCTGTAGCTATGCTGGAACATATAACGATAAGAAATGCCAAAGTAATTGTGGAGAGGCATCTCAAAGATGGTGAGATAAGTTTTACTTGTATTGGTTAAAGAATGTTTAAAAAAATTCGTACTGATTATTCGCTATTTACTTCAGGTATCACGTTCCTCGTTCATGGCTAAATCCAACAGGAAACCTATTGGTTGTTTTCGAAGAATGGGGTGGTAATCCAAATGGGATTTCTTTGGATAGAAGAAGTGTACAAAGTGTTTGTGCTGACATTTTCGAAGGGCAGCCTTCGTTAACAAGTTATCTGACTCAAGCCTCCGGAAGAAGTAATAGGCCTTTAAGGCCCAAGGCTCATCTTTGGTGTTCTCCGGGGAAGAAAATTTCTTCAATAAAGTTTGCAAGCTTCGGAACTCCACAAGGGGTTTGTGGAAGCTTTAGTGAGGGAAGTTGTCATGCTCACAAATCTTACGACGCGTTTCAAAAGGTAGTTTACATCATATGATTATGTCTAATATTCCACATTCTGTTTTTTCCAACACTAGAAAACTCATTGACCAAAAGAAAGAAAGAAATGATGGCAATCCTTTTAGACCTAAATTGGATCGAGTTGGGTCCAAAGTAGTTGAGCTAAAACTTGGACCTTGCCTAGCTCGGCTAGGCGAACTTTAGCGACAACCCCGAACTCGATGTTGACTATCCTCGAGCCTGAGCGCACTCGCAAGTAATGAGAGCCAACGGCATCATAGGTTGGGTGATCTCAAATTTTTGAAGGATCTATTTCTCACCCATGCTTAGTTTGTATACGCTTTTTTTTCTTTCAAATTCAGATCTGCTATCTGACTCACGCCAGATTTTAGAATACTTTTATGAATCTAACTTGTTTGAATGGTTGACTCGGGCAGCTTTTGGGTCTGTTTGAGTCACACAGGAATTAAGTCTGAGTTAGGAGCTCATTGTCTAAAATAACCTGAAATGACTAATGCGCCCTTGACCAGTACGAGTTAGACTCAGAGCGTCAAGATTCAGACAAGTCGAACTCAGGCTACCTAGTTTCAAGCAACCGAAAAAACAAAGGACACCTAGATTTGTCGAATAATGATGATAGTGATCATTTTCACTCAATCATTTCACATAAATTTTGATCACTTACTTTGGCCAACCTATGCGTTTGTTAAAAGCTGCATTTTCTTATTCTAGTCTCTCTATATTGCTGTAGAATTGTGTCGGGCGACAAGCTTGTTCAGTATCTGTTGCTTCTGAGGTTTTCGGAGGAGATCCATGTCCAGGTACCATGAAGAAGCTCTCAGTTGAGGCCATCTGCAAGTAATGGCTGACAAAACTCAAAGTAAATTTAATGGAAGTTTCCTATAAATCCTTATTAGTATACACAATTAAAGATCTTCAGGTTCCTCAGTATTTAATAGTATAAATCAAAATTCATCAAGCAATTCTTTTCGATTCGGCATTGGCACATGAATGAAGTATGAAGCTGGGATCGAAACCCATTTTATAAGGTGTGAAAAAAGAAGTGAAATGTAAATAATTATATAAGTTGTTATACCATTATATCTATACCTTTATATCGCGAAAAATCTTTTAGTGGAGCACGTCACAACCGAAGGTTTTTGTGTCTCCTCGTGAAGGTTTCGGTTATTAAGTTAGGAAATGTTTTTTCTTTTCTCAAGTTGTTAGGTTGCAGGACTGTCTTGTTATGTTTATTTAACTTCTCCATTAGAGAGGCTTTTCATTACTATTTTGACATTTTGTCTCTGTAAGATGAACAGAATTCGATCTTATATGAAGCTTGTTGGGTTGTGCTATGACTTGTTTATTTTTATGGCGTAACCGAAGAAAACAAGAAAAGATATCCTGGTTCAAGATGTCTATTTTCATATTTTCTTAGTAGCTTCACAAGACCTGATAACAAGAGTTTAGCATAAATGGGATTATCGACATTTTTTCACCACCGACAAATATTATAGGAAAAAAATAAATGAGCTCTTAACATTGCTACTAAACCACCCATAGGCAACTATGTAGAAAAAAGCAAAAGCCAATGATTAAAAATATAAATCTCAGAATCCTCAAGGGTACAAGCCAATCTTCTAAATAAACTACCCATCTGCAGATGAACATATCCGAAGAGAAATACATGGACAAAGACACCTTATCCTGCCGAAAAAACCAGTTACAAGTATCATCAATCCCCATCTGCACTCTTAAACTTCGTTCAATCCTTCCATTTTCTTTACCGTTAACCAAAATTTCTTACTCATCCCGTTTTCCTTTCTGCAACTTCAGTCGATCTTGACGGAAGAGTAGATCTTTCTCACGAACCAGAAGCATGAGTAGAAGCCGATTGTTCCAGTCAACACGAAGAACGCATAGGATATAATCAACATATAGCCGAAATAAAGGATACCCGATACTAGTTTTGTTATTTCTAGCTTGGTAAAGAAGTAAAAGATTGAATAGAGGAAGAGATAAACAGCAGAGGAGCCTGCTGTAAGATAAGCTCTCCACCACCAGTGGTAATCTTCGCTGCAGAGTTGGAAGTAACAGAGCACGATAGTAATCTCTGCACACGTGATGAGAAGGATGACGAAGACTATGAAGAGAAAACCAAAAATGTAGTAGAACTGGTTCAGCCAGATCGAAGTCAAGATGAAGAAAAGCTCGATGAAAACTGCACCAAATGGAAGAATTCCTCCGATGAGAACAGAGAAAACGGGTTTCATGTACCAAGCTTGCTCTGGTATTTGCCTTGGGATCTTGTTTGTCTTCACTGGGTCCTCAATCGCGGGTTTTTTGAATCCCAAGTAACTACCGGCGAAAACTAATGGAACCGATATTCCGAACCATAAGAAAACAAGTGCAAACATTGTGCCGAATGGAATTGCTCCTGAAGATTGTTCTCCCCAGATAAGTGCATTTAGAACAAAGAAGATGGAGAAAAGAATAGCAGGGAACATGAATGCTGTTTTCAAGGTGTTCCTTTTCCACTCTGTGCCTCTGAACATTTTGTGTAAACGGGCCGAACTATAACCTCCAAATAAGCCCATGAAGACCCATAAAAGAACCATGGCTGTCATCAAGCCACCTCTGTTGGAAGGAGAGAGAAAACCCAGTAAAGCGAATATCATTGTCACGAGTGTCATTCCAAAGATCTGGACTCCAGTTCCGACATAAACACAAAGTAAACTAGAATTGATTGGTGGTCTGAAAACATCTCCATGAACTAGTTTCCATCCAGTTTCTTCCTGTGCTTCATCTTGGGTTTCCAACTGATTATAGTTCGCAATATCTCTGTACAATGTCCTCATCATGATCATAGCAACCATACCAGAAAGGAAGAGTACAATCATAAGTGAGTTGATAATGGAAAACCAGTGGATTTGATCATCATTCATGAGAAGATAAGTATCCCAACGAGATGCCCATTTTATGTCACTAGCCTACAAAAGCATATAACCGCCGAAGTAAGAAAACTCGATCAAGGGGAAGAAAGCAAGGTTCTGAAAAAGGAAAATTACCTGAAACGTAACATCATATGTGAACACAACCTCCTTGTCCGCAGCAACTTCCTGAGGAATTGTACTACTCTCAATTACAGTTTTGGTAGTTGGATTGCATGTTACCAATTTAGGGTTCTTCTCGTCCCAATCCTTGTATTCGTGATTAATACTGTTCCCAAAGAACCCGAGTTAAAACACGAGAAGAAAATAATTTACTCAAGAACAAAATTATTCAAGTTCTATTAGCTGCTATATATATCAAGTTAAAAGGAGAATCAGAGGAATGCTTGAAATACAACCACCAAAGTTGTCGGAACATTTATCATTTATGAAAAACACAAACAGAGAGCAAAAGAGATTGTTCTTTTCTAAATGATACTTAACAATATGCTTGTAGTTGGTGCATTAGTAAACTAACTTTCTTTGATCTCGGTTAGAGTGATATATTAAAAGAAAACTTGGTAGGCAAAGCAATATGTAAGAAACGGGAATGAAGCAAAGCTGACACTCTTTTCTAATTCTACCAAAGAACAATCTTTCTCATTGCCATCAATATATGTAGAGGCAAGAATACCAGTGTTCTTGACATGCAAAAAAATAAAAATAAGAACTGCCATACCAATATGCATATGAACTCCAAGATAAGTATAGATTGATCAGTAGCAAAGAGTAGAAACATGAGCGCAGTACCTGTTTGGGGTAACCTCGAAACCAACAATACGGGCCAATTCTGTATCAGGATCCAAGTGATACATAACTTTAAAGCTGAGGTGGTTATTGATAAAATGTCTCATCTCTTTACTCTGGAGAAGCAAGTTAATATGTCAACTATAGAACATTTTATAGGAGCAACTTAGCTTAGAAAAAATATCATTTGCAACTTACCTCAGCGTAATTTCCTTTAAAGCCAACACGAAAACCATGCTCATAAGCTGTAGTCTGGGTTCCAGGTCTACCAAGTACTGCAACAGGAAGATTATCCAAAATCCTGTGATATATTCATGAATTAAGCATAATTACTTGGCGTATATTTCGAAGAGTTATCCAAGATAAGGAACCAATCAACAACTATTCTCATCATCCTCCATCTGTACAACCAATGAAAGCTGAACAGATATTTAAGATGCACTATGTAACTTCCAAACTTACATGTTTACCCGGTACTGATCATCAATTTTTTGTCTAAAGTTCTTTGCAGATTCAGCATCAAGCTTTACACGGCATGCAACTTTGCATGTTTGATCTTCCCTCATTTGAAACTGCAATACATTCAGAGGATGAGATTGAAAAAAGTAAAGTTACAACAATCTCTTATGCATACATTACCTCTCTAAAATAACCTTTAAAGTGATAAACTGAATATCAAATTGAAAATGAGCCAGGAAAAGGGGGATGAAGACTCACTGTGTATATAGAGTTCTCGATGCGATCACCTCGAAGAACCTCTCCTAAATTCTCTGCACTGTTCATGATTTTCTTGGGCTTGCAGTATTTAAGAAAATAATAGTCATAAGGAAGTTGGGTCTTTGTGGACGAGAGCTTGTTCACTTTCACTGAAAGTTCATCACCCTGAAGAGTACCAGAAAAAACTCATGAGACCCACAAACAGTAAACTGATCAGAAGTTAACTGAAAAGACTCAAATTATCTCGCAAACTTTGTCAATTTTCAGTAAATGAATTGGAATAGAAGAAGAGATGCATATTAGCTCTCAGAAAATTGGTCATATATACCAAAACAAACATATTGAGCTTAGATATAATCACTATAATCAACGAAGTTGAGAAACAAGAAGAGGCAGGCTGATGTAAACCGCATTCTTTGTCTTGTTTATGTCAGTCTCGATAAAATTTAGCCAATAAGGGTTTCTATTTGTTAGTGGCAATAGGGGGGTGCCAAAAGTGGGCAATTATCTTCTATGAGAACCTAGCAGAGCCACCATGATGATGTTTTCTAACTTCCACTTGCCATTTATGATAATGACAACATGCTACGTTTCCAATATAAACATGTTCAAGAAACGTGTGAAGTATTGGTAGTCAGGGAAGTGCTAATTTTATTTCTCTGTTCACATAATATATATACCAAGTAATACACACACATACCAACCGATGACTAGCCAAGAACTAGTGTGTTGTTAACGCAAGCGCTTAGAATGTAAGGTCTCAGTTCGTCTTCTAGACATCTAAACCAAATTCTTTGCTACAAGTGATGCCTGGAGAACTTCTCAGTTCTCTACCCCCGACTCTGATATCAATTTTTTTTTATCTACGATCTCTTTCCGTTATGGATGGACCCCTTTGATCTTCTTTTTTTGACATTGGACTCCAAGAGTCATTACATTTACATGTCATTGATAGATCGTGAATATAATGTAAATGCATCATGAATTGAATTAGCACTATAACTGACATCATTAAGACATATTGGTCCCTAAAAACCGTATAAACACCCTTAGAGCCATCCTAGGGATCCTGCAAGCCCGTCTAATCCTAATTCCTACCTTTACTTTGTTTATTGCCTTACTTATATGAGATAAATCTTGATGATAAACTGCTCGCATGAAACAGAAAAATCCCACAAAATCGAAAGTGAAATTGATAATCACTTAAATCAACTGACCAATAAGGTGATTCTTTCACCCCAAGGAAGCCAATAATCACATTATAAACACCAGCCGACAGCAAAATTTCAACTAGACAACTTAGAAACTTAAAATTTTCAAAACCCAGATCCAGAAAGCCATAAAATTAATCTAAACCAGATCTTCTAAAGTTACTAGAAACCGATATCAAATCAGAAAACTATATCTCAAACTAAATTAACGGAGATAAGCAAACATGACTAATTAATCGAAGATCTGAACAAACCTAACTAAGTAAGATCGATTTACTCATAGAGAAGAGAAGATGAAGGAAGAAAATGTACCCTTTGAAAGTCACGGGGAGCGACACCAGGGAGGTAAAAAGATTGGGCATAACCGACGAGAAGAAGAGCCAAGAACAGGGTCGGAATCCAGCCGGAGCTACCCATCGTCGATGATTGCAGACAGACACACTAACTAAGAGAGAGAGAGAGAGAGAGAGATTTAGCAGTGAGTTTAAGAAATGAATAGAAGGGAAGGGGGAGATAAAAACGTTCTACCTGAAGGAAATGAAAGTTCAGTTGCCACATTGATGTACTCAAACACAACAGACAATCTCGACCGTTAGAAGATGTGAATACCGGTCGGGATCGGGATATTCTCGGGTTCATAACACTATATATGCTCGATTTATGTGTTTTTCTTCGAGAAATCAACTACGATCTATGTTAGCCGTTACAAGGCATTAGTACATCACGAAGATGTGATAATACATCATGAAGATGTCATAAGCACGATAACCGTCTATACGTTAAATCAATAATGGAAGATGCCTAAAGTCCAACAAAATGAAAGAAGCGTAAAGCCCGACAGACTTATTACATTACTTAGACCTTTAATAACTCAATTACCATAGAGTTCAGTAGTTAGAACAAGAATATTTCTGCACACTCCAAAATCTAGATGTCACCTTTTGAATTTTATAATATCTCGAAATTGTGTTATCAAGATATAAACTATAGCTTTTAAGTGTATGAGTAATAAGTGTCTATACCGCAATTCTACGTATCAACATACTTCATTTTTACACTTCATTTTTACGATATATCACAGTAAATGTATGATTCTTGTTGTTTAATAAATATTATACTTATATATATATAGTCCACTACCCTTTGATGCAATGGTTGGACACCCCCTCTAAAACACATGAAGTCGTGGGCTTTTTAGGCCTCTTTCATGTTGTCGGTGTTCGTGCTTATCACATCTTCATGATGTATCAATGTCTTGTAACAACTAACGTAGATCGTAATCGATTTCGAACTTTGTTTCCATGAGGGCGAAGAGTGGGGATCTTTTTTCTGTGACACGTCTGTCTCCTCGCCTATATCCCTCCATCTTTTTATTCCACAAAAGAGACTATTAGGAAAGCCAAAGCTTTGAACGATAAGGATTATGAACACAACTGATGTCAAGAGTAAGAGGCTCAGAAAAAAATCGATCAACCCATTCAGACCTCGCACTCTACCATATACCCATAACCGGTATAACATCAGATATCGGTTGTTATGGCAACAAGAATCTAAAGTAAGTCTGCTTGAGAATCTAACATGAGAAAAAGTTTTATATTAGTAATCCCTTGGGAAATCATATGCAAAGACGCTTAAAAAACAAAACTCGAAACTGTATATATAGATAGATCACTGTCTGGAACTCGGAAGATCAAATTCGAAAACAATATCTTTCATCAAAAAGCAATATGTTTCAATTCTATTCTATTCTCATAGTTTCTCCTCCTTAGAGAATCTCTCTCTCTCTTGTTATTATCATCATCAAACATAAACGCCAGAAGCAAGTAACAAGAACAAAGATCCAAAACCCTGCATAAAAGAGTACCAGCTTTCAGAAGTATATCAAGATTTAGGAGATTACTCAATGTTAACACGAAAACAGGAATTACTTGATATCGCCAAAGACCTTACCAAGAAAACTGATGCCACTGTCCCAGTTATAAGCTCCTTCGCTATACTGCGGGTTTTCCTGGATGCAGTAGCTTCATAGCTGCATGATAATAGTAAGACCCTTATATCAGAATCTAAGAAACGGGACAAACTTGAAATTTTAGAGAAATGGATACAAGTCCATAGCTTGCTCAAGTTAATAAGTGCAAAGAATTAGGTGGGTAAAAACACATTCCATTAGAGTGTAATAGTAGTTAGAATATGTAAGTATATGTCACGTTTATAAATGATTCACTAATGTGTGTCGCAACTCAAATCATTTCTGAAGGAAATGGTTCGGAGGAATTACAGAGACGAAATGTTCAAGGGCAAGTCATGAAGGCTAAGAACAACACATCTTTTTGCCCTTCCATATGCATTCGTATGAACATAATTGATGAGAGTAAGTAATCTACTAGCCGGATGCCAGAGGTATAACAGGAGATGCATCTGAATAATATTAAACACTTTTTAGTTCAAAATAATCAGAGTACCAGCTCAAGTGGCGGGTTTAGGTTACATAGGTGGCACCCGAATTTCAAAGTCTACCAATCCATACTAAAATGAATCACTGAGAAGATTCATGTAAAACGAAAGATGATAATAAACCATGTTGCCAGCCTGGTTTCAAAATTGCATATGCCTAGTGTCTCACTTTATCATCTTAAGCTGGTATTGTGGGTTTGAACTATGAGAACAACCTGATGGATCAGCCTGGTGTAATTTCTCATTGGACAAGTCATTGTTTTTCAAGGATAGTTTGACAGTAACGACGGAGAAGGTGACAATGTCTTTCTATTTTTCAAAAATAAGAATGTAAAGATTCTAGCCTTTGATAAATTAAAACAAGTTCTTAAATAGTTAATGGTAAGTTCAATTATTAGGTTACCAAACCTTAACTTTTTTGAAAATTTAAGAATTACATTATAAAAAGTACATAACGGAATGTTTATCGAAAATCAACCCGACCAAATAATTCACATTTCTTTTGTTTTGATTTGGTTTAAGCAGTTTCTAGACCATTTTCATTTACACTGGAAGTCAATGTTTTAAAATACATTTTTACGCCTCACAAGGCGAAGCGGCTCCCCGGCCCCGGGCGTACGCCTTGTTGCTTAAAAAGCGTAAACTATTTGTGTTTTTGAAGGAAAATGATATCAATTATGTAAAAACATAGCATAGTTTTTATACTTCACTACTGTAATATAAAATCCCAAGTCTTTAATAAACAAAATACTAATACTTTTTGTGTTGCCCAACAACTCAAAAATAAAGGGTGACTTTAGATGAACGTTTTAGTCTCTAGTTCACAAACGTATGCCTCGAGGAACCAGGTGACCGCCTCGCCTCGACGTGAACGCCTTGAAAGCTTTTTAAAACATTGCTTTAAGTAAAACTTGGCTTCGACATTAGATTCAACGAGAGAACCTCGGTACAATCACAATGACATAGACAAGCTTTTTCTTTGACAATGAGATACTTGATATTTACCTAAATTTACGATAACACAATCAGTTCAATTAAGGATAATATGCAGTTTAAGATGATCAAACAAATGTAATTGGGAATCTTCATTAGCAAAAAAACATTTATCTTCCTTGAGTTAGATCGCAGATTACATAATCTTATTCAAGCTTCAAACTCCATTTCCCCTAATTGTTCATAATAATTTCTAATTTCTTGTACTAATAGAGAAAATACATACTAAACTCCCAGACCCATTTCAACCAACATGAGATCTCATCCATGACTTGGTTAAGAACAAAGATTTGAACGTGAATCTTCTACCCATTACCACATTTTGGGTATTAAATATGAAACCCTAATCAGTTAATTAGAACAAATACTGATAAATAATTGGATCAGATCGCTTACATGAAGAACGAAGCTGTGACTATAAGGCCAATAGAGAGTAAAAGAATTGCTAGGGCTGGAAACCATTCAACTGGGACAGGACTTGATATTGCAGAAGCCTGTAAAAAAATGAAGAAAATCAAAATTCAGATAAAATCAAAGAAGATAAATATCAAATGAGATTGAACTAAAGCAAACTTACCATAGATGATGGATGATGATATGAAGACGATGGGATCCAATCTCTTTCTCTCTCTAGGTTCACAGAGAAGTTCTTTCGCTTCACATGAACTAGTAGTAGGAGGAGAAAATTCTTCGATTATGATCGGGGGGTCAGATCTGTTATTCAGTATTACTCGGTTGTACGAAATTAGATAGAGAAAAATCAGAAACCGTTACTGTGTTGGGAAATGCTTGAATCTGGACCGCTAAAATTATTAGCTCTTTTTATGCTCGGCAAGCTGTAAGTGTGGATTAGGGAGAGAGTTTTTACTTTTTAAGGCACACTGTTTTTAGAAGGGTGGGTCTGTAGGCACTCCGAAAATTGCTCTTGGCCCACCCTCAATATTAGCGCCCCCACAGATTGGGATAGTTCGAGGTCATTTAGACTGGGCTTAATCCGTGTTTGGCTTAGGGGTGGGAATCGGGCGGGTATGGGCACCCGCGGGTAATTCTGAGTCGGGCTCGGGCGGGTCGGGTAAGTTTCTCCTCTGCCCACTCGGGTTCTCGGGCGGATTCGGGCGGGCTTTTCTGAAATTTCCTATGATCAAAGCCCGCCCAAGCCCACTAAAGCATCGGGCAAGTCGGGCTTCGGGCTTCGGGCTTCGGGCTTCGGGCAAATCGGGTATCGGGTTTCTTTATCTAATATTTTTCTACCAGATCAAGAAACTCTAGAAATTTGATATTGTTCAAATAAGTTTCTCTAAACAAATTGATACCAAATCTTTACAAAACTTATAAATCAAGAATGACTGAAATACTCAGATTCCGTAACATAAGAAATCAACAACTGATATAGATCTATATATGCAAACATGAGACTTGGTTGTCTTCCACTTTTTTTCTTGTCTTTGTATGTTTCATTAGTTCTTCTTTGTTCTTCCTTCACATCAAAATAATCTTAAAATTTGACCACTACATAGAGAAGGAAGATGATCCCAATAACTTATTTAATAGAGAAGAAGGTTGGCACAAGAAGGTCTAGTAAATAAGAGAGAAACGGCTAGAGAGACAACGTAGATTCTTTTTCTCTCTCTATGCTACCGAATTTTTCAGATTCAATGTGGTAAACTATTAGGGTTGCTTCAATGTGTAGTTTATATATCTTGGGAGAAACCTTAAATCTACTTTGGGCTTTATAGTGAAGTATAATCAACACTCAAAGTGATTGGCTTCTATAGGCACCCGTCGGGTGAGCATATCGGGCTCGGGTATGGACGGGGTGGCGGGCAGAGCTTTTCACCCGAGCCCGCCCACGAAAAATCATCGGGCTGGGCGGGTAGTACCCATCTTCGGGCGCGGGCGTCCATGGACATTGTCGGGCGCGGGTAAACGTGACGAGTATCGGGCTTTCGGGTAGAATTCCCACCCCTAGTTTGGCTTGAGCAGTAGGGACTCATCATTTTCAAAATGTGAAATCAGAAAACTGAGGTAGCTGCTTTAGAAAGTTATGTATTCTTAAGCTTTACGTGGTGCTTGTAGATTTTTTTCCTTCTCTTCACCTCTTCCCCAAATCGATTGAGATAGAGATAACCTACTAGACAGTCATAAGTGACTTCATGCACGTCGAGACTTCTGCAAAGCAACGTGGTGTGAAGATTATGAAAAAAGCGTTGGTTAATGCCAACAAATTTCAAGCATGTACTGAGGAACCTAATTGCATCGTGGTCCATTTGAGTTTTAGGAGTTCAACAACATTCTTATCTTTACTGGTCCATCACTTTCATCTTTAGATAATTTAACATCACAATCTTTCTCCTTCATATGTATTAATTTTGTAAACGGTTGTCATGTTGTAAGTATCAAACTCTAGGGAAATCTTATCCTTCCCCTAATCGACAAATAATGCTCTCAGTATAGAACTACAGATGTAAAGATTTGGTAGATCATTTAAAGAAAAAATTGCGAGTGGAGATAATTTCATGACAAAAGTGGAAAGACATGCACCTTTTATGGAACTTGATTAATTCATATACATGTTGTTAAGTATTGATCCACGGATGTTTAATTCATATTTACATATTTTCTGGTTATTTACAGCAAATTTATTAGCAGTGATTAATTCACAATATACTTTTGTGGAAAAAATATTACACTTAATTCATTATTGATTACGATTCGGTGGGTTTGAATGGAATTGATTTCACATTTTAGTTCGACCCCTACTGAATCCAATTCCACTAACTTCATTATCTTACTAGAGTTGAATTCGGTGTGGTCGAACAGAATTTTTTGACAAATTTCGATTGTAGCATATCGAATTCAACTCCAGTAACTTCACTATGTTATTGGAGTTGAACCTGGTGGGGCAACCGGATCTGAATACATATTTTAGTTTAAGCCCCATGAATTTAACTCTAGTAACTTCGCTATATTATTGGAGTTATTTGGAGGGTTCGAACTACATTTAATCACAAAATTTGGTTGTGGCTCACCAAATTCAGCTCTAGTAACTTCAATATTTATAGAATGTTTCAAAATTAAAACATTATACTTCATCAAAATTAAAACATTATACTTCATCAAAATTAAATCAACATATTTTATACCTCATGGTCACCTCAAGGACATCTCTAGGAAATCAAATTACAAAATTGAAAATTACATCAACCAAACAAAAACATCTTCAAATTTCATGTTTTAGACATCACGCTCAACAAAAACACGGAAAAGCAATAAATTAGTTGTTGCTTCCCTAAAAAAAAGCTTTGAACCGTACGTTTGGGAGGTGCCTTTGTTTTGTCTTTCTCGCCGAAGGACTTCCTCGCTCCATTACAAGGGGGCCTCAGGTAAGGGTTGTTCATTTAGTATGTGTTAAGTATTTCAAGTCTTTGCTCTAATTGTCCACCTATAATGTAGATATTGCGATTTGAATACCATCTCTCCGATGAAATTCCATTTGGTTTTGATTTCGTATAAACCAAATCAAATAATAAATAATTACATTCACATAGCAAGGAATTGAATATAGGAAATTTTGTATTTGGGTCGTCTTCCAATGCGTTGGTTTTTTAGGCTAAGGGTGTGATACTCGACGTAACCACGTTCGATACCCTTCTTAAGTTTCCCATTCCAACTCAGCTGGCTTCGACCTTTATTACTTTTTCAAAATTTGGTGAGTCTAATTATCCCAACACCGTGGTCTTCGTAATTTTTCACTTCACCGGTCTTCTTCTTCTTTGACCTTATGGGTGACGTTGGGATATGTTGAGCAAACTCAAATTGCTTCAACACCCTCTGTGTTTTATACGCCTCAACTATGTCATAAAAAATAAGACATCCGTTGTAGAAGGCAAAAGTAGTGGAGACGGACTTCCCAAATCGATAGGTCTACATGGGTCCGAAATAAACTAAATAACGTGATTGTTTGTTTTCTTAATAACCTGAAATATATTGTAAAACATGCAAAAAAAACATAACTATGTGAAAAAAGAAAGTACAATATTTACTTGTAAGTTTGTAACTGTATTATCCAAATAAATAAATAAATAAACTAACTTATGAGGTGAGAACACTTTGAAGACAAGTAAGATAACCCGTTATTTGCCTACCCTTAATGGAAGCATGGCGTAGGTGCCTGTAGACATATGCAACTGTTGTTATTCCCCATGAATAATTGCGGACTTTAGACAAACCCATCAAATATCGGAGTTAACTAATAGGCACCTTCAATCCACTCTTATAACAAAAAAGAATGCATTCTAACAAGTAGAGAGGCACCCTTGAGCGTAAATTTTCTTCTTCGAATTTTCGTCTTTATCTGGTGAACCTGCACAAATGTCCCTCAACCACGACATTCTGACACCCTAGACTTATTAGTTTGGCTTCTTCTTTTATCACACCTAACCCTTTCACTATAAGTTCAACCTCTCCAATTTCTTCATTGAATTTCTTCATTAATTTACCTTTAACTCTCCAACGTTTATGCGATACACATCCTCCAGTGTGATCATCATCTCTCCAAATGGCAAATGAAAAGGGTTAATATTCTCTTGTCACTTCTCACAGAAATCTGTTGATAAAAACCTGACGATTTTCTAGTGCGAGTACTTAAAAAATTTGTGAGATACCAGAGGCCTCCACCATCTTACAAACATCCCTAAGGTCAAGCTCTAAATCCTAAATACGAATACTATCTTTCTTCAACTTTTGTATAACTTCATGTCTTAGCACACAACACTTGCACCTCAGAGGTACGATTGTGAAGTCTGCTTTATCTTGTTTGAAGTTAAAATGTATTAAGATTAAATAAATGACAAACATAAAATCATCAAATATTACTTCTACAAACGCAATACCCACATACATTGTCGTTCTATATCCTATATACCATGTGTTTCTTATAATTCAGTATAGATGGGTCAATGAACCCTTCAGAAAAAGTGTCATTAGGATCTGGTGCCACTGCACTAGATGTGCACTAACATTTGAGGCTCCCCCGTTTCAGCAGTCGAAGAAACATTCCTCGTTTTTTTGATTCATCCGTTCGCTTTTTCTCATTCTTTACAGAAGGAACACGGTTAGTCATGATTGAGATATATAACTTATTAATTTATGAGATAAAGAAAAATGAAAGGGATAAATGTGAAAAATGCACAAATTCGATAAAAGAAAACCGATTGATCTAGCTTTAATTGGTGGGGTCGAGCTAGAATTAGTTCACAAATTTGGGTCGACCCCACATAATGTTGTTTCAGTAGGTTGAGTGAACTTGTTGAAGCTGAATTCGATAGGGAAGAGTCGAATCTTTAAACTAAATTTTGCTCGACCCCACCGATTGCAACTCCAACAACTCAAGTCAACCTTCTGGAGTTCAATTCAGTGGCAACGAGCCGAAAGTGTGATTGAAAAATGACACAACCCCACAATTTTTTACTTTTTGTAGCTTAAGTTAAGTTTCTTAAGTTGAAAAAAATCAAGTATTGAAATGTCGAAACATTTAGGTCGACATGGTCGAAAATTTTTGGTTTTTCAACCTACCGACGCGAAATCACACTTACAATAATTTCATGTCAGATTTCCACCAAAATCTGACAAGAAATTTCGTAAAACAAATTTAGGGTTTCGAAATATTCAAAACCCAGTGGAATTCTGACGATTACTTTTAAAAAAGTTGATATGATTGAATGGGAATGGGGAATTGATAAAATTTTGATTATTTTGTCTAGGGTTCAATTGTTGAGATGATTATATAACACATTCGAATGAAAAAAATCAACTCATACCTGTTTTATTCTTCTTCTTCTATGTTTTTGATTTCTTGTTAAGTTATTCTTCTGATTTCTTGAACAAAATACTTCATTTATCTTCACTGATTTGAAATCCAAATTTCTTCAAGAGTTTAATTGCTTAGTTTAAATAAAAATCTAGAGAGGGAGAGGAAGAAGGCTCGGTTGAAGTTTCTTCGACAAAGAAGAAGACGACTTATTAGGAATGTAGGATATTAGGGTTATAAGGGAAGACTTTATTTTATTGTTAAACAGGTATAACAAGATGGATGTTTGGCTTATTTTTTAACCCCCTGGGTTTACTATGCAGTTTAATTTTAATCCCTGAACTAACAGACGTTTTTGTTGATTAGCCCTTTAATTAACATTTTATAACAAATTAACCCTACAATTGCAAATTAGCCCTCTAACTGACAAGCTTTATTGCAGATTAACCATGTAATTTACAATTTGTTGCAGATTAGCCATGTAGCTGACATTATCTGTTGCAAATTAGCCCTATAATTGATAATTTATTGCAGATTAGCTCTCTAACAAATAGAATTTGTTGCAGATTAGCCCTCTAAATTATCATTTTTTTTGTTATTTCTTTCTTAAGAATGTCACATAAAGGCAGATCAGACGACATTGAATGGCCGCATGAGCCGCAAGTAGATAACGACCGACAAGAGTCTCATTGCAAATATTGCGGTAAAGTCATAGGATCCGGAGGGATCACTCGTTTAAAACAACATCTAGCTAGTGGTTTCGGTAACGTCGCTCAATGCCCTTTGTGTCCAAAAGAAGTTAGAGTTCAAATGAACAGGGTTCTGAAACACGGTGTTGAAGAAAAGAATTAGAGGGACAAAATAAATTTGGAGTTATGAGAGTCTGTTACAGAACCGTCCAGATAGACAAAATGAAACTGTTGATCTTGATAGCGACAACGACGATATCGAGAATCAACAATACAAAGAAGTTGTTAGAAGGTCATTGCACGATGGTCGCGATGATGCCCAAAGACGTTTGTTTCGACAATCCACTTTTGATGTAGGAGACGACTCTAATGTCAATACAGGTTTAACGTCACGACAACGAGGTTTCGTAAGAAAACAGAGTATTAGAGAACCATCTACTTACACTCCAAGAGATGAGATACCAATTGATTCACATTTGGTGAAACCTCAAGGTGCAAGATAAAAGATGATAAAAAAAGGCATTTGGTTTGGAAATTTTAGAAAGAAGATGGTAAAAGAAATTTCTAAGTTTATACTTTTTGACGAAATTCCACCACATGTTGCTAACAATGTTTATTACGATAATATGGTTAATGTGATTGCTAGAGCTGGACCAGGTGTAAAGCCTCCTACTGCATCTGAGTTAAGGGGACCCTTTCTCGATAATGAGGTGAAGAATTAAATGAGTATATAGATTCTCTAAAGAAGAATTAGAAGTCGTACGGTGTCACCATCATGTGTGATGGGTGGACGAGACCAACTCGATTATCTATCATCAATTTTATCGTTTATTAATGTCATGGAAAATCGATATTCCCAAATCCATGGATACATCAAAAGACAAAAAAAATTAGAGATAAATCTTAAAACATATGGAAGAAGTTAAAGAGTTTGTAGGAGAACAAAATGTCGTGCAAATTGTGGTCAATAACGGAAGCAACTACGTTAAAGTAGACAAAAAGTTAATGCAACTTACTATCTCTTTTGGACACCATGTGCAACTCATTCCATCAGTCTAATTTTAAAGGATATCAGAGGGACGGAGACGGTACAAAAGTTTGTGCAACGCAAATAACAAAATTTATGTATAACCATTTGATAATCCTTGCATTGATGAGAGATAAGTGTGAAGACGATATAATTCCTCCAGGGCTAACACGATATTCCACAAATTATATTGCTTTGGAGTCTCTCCAACAACAAAAAATTCATTGAAAGAAATGGTTGCTTCTCTACAATGGCGTGCCTTTGAGGGTGTTAATAGTTTAGAAGCAAGAGCAGTAGAAGGACTAATAAACAAACGTACATTTTGGAATTCAGGGCATAGTGTTGTCAATATACTACAACCAATCGCAAAAGTCCTCCAAATGATAGATGGAGACAAAAAACCTTCAATGGGATATATTTATTATTCTATGAAACTAATGAAAACCTAAGTTGAAAAGTTGCTTGCTCTCCTAGGGTGTATCTGAAGATCATTGAGGATCGATGGACAAAGTATCTCTCACACACCCTCTCTATCTAGCTGGTAATTATGCGTTCTTCTAATTTTTTTAAATGTTAATTACTTCATTTAACGTTTTAAAAATATTACTTTGACTGAGATGTAGCCTACTACCTTATCCAAACTACCAATATGAACATGGTCTTGCGATTCGAGGGGATCTGTCATCCGCCGTTGAGGAAGTGGTAGAAAAACTGGTACTACCAAAAGAACATGCAAATTGTCTACTAGAGGTTAGTTTACTTACATTTTGAAATGTTTTTAACATGAGGGAAAAGGAAATTTTTGAGTCATCAAATTACAACTAAAGCCTTTTAGAGAAGTGTCGAGTTCCTTCGGTAAGACAACTACAGTGAATGAAAGGAAAATAACTCAACCAGGTAAAATATTTGTTGTGAATGGAATAAACATTTACAATTCATTATGATTCAGTTAATCACTTATCTAAATAGGTACATGTGTTTGCAGCTAAGTGGTGGCTCTTGTATGGAAATGATGCTCCAAACTTAAGATCGGTTGCTATAAAGGTTTTAGCTCAGACGACATCTTCATCCGGATGCGAGAGAAATTGGAGCACATTTGATCTTATATATAGTCAAAGAAGAAATCGTCTTGGTCATGAACGACTTCACAAACATGTGTATGTGCACTTCAACATGCGACTACGGCTAGAACACCAAAAAAAAAAGGCTACCACGATTCAAGTCTTATAGACCTAATAGATGTGATCTGTGAAGAAGGTGAAGAAGGTCCACTATATGAATGGGTTAGAGAGGTGGGAGAACTTGAAATGGATGAGCTAAAGAATATACCAAGTTCTCAAATTGCTTCTACACTAGGGTTAAATGTTGATTCGTACATGAGCACATCACATACTAAAGATCTTAATCATTTGATGGACACAAGTACGTCAAGTACTAATTCACCTTCTAGCTTGTCAGGAGATAGTGACAACGGGATGACAGACACAATAACGTGAATATCGAGAGTAACGACATTGAGGAAGATAATAACGAGATAATTGAAGGATATGCCCCATACACAAAGGAACACAACTTTGATCATGCAACACAGGATCATGAACATGGAGTCCCACAGAGACCAACTGAACCTGTATCATAATCTCGTAGAAGGAAAAACCAGTTGGCTGAAATGAATGTCCTAGGTACTTCTTCTTGGGGCAATAATGTTAACGATGTTACAGACACTTTCAGTAGTATGGGTATCGTGAAGGAGTTGAAGGAGATGTCCTTCGACCAAGATGGCAATGCGAGCAATATGTCGGATAGGATAATTGATGTGGAAGATCATCAAGTCCGATTGATTTAGGGATCGTAGAGTTGTAGCTAGAGACCAACTACGATCGTCGAATTACTAAAGTAATTCGCGGCTAACTTCGATCGGATCCTACAACGGGTTACACATAAGAGTGTCAAATTGATCTAGGATATGACTAGTGGGAGTGAGATATAATCATGGGAGTGTCCCATAAACATATCTCATAGGCCTAAAAAGGAATTAGGCAAAGATAGTACAAAAAGGCCAAAAAATAGGGTTTTTGGGCCTAGACCGGTTCGGGTACTTATAGGACTCGGATTGGGCTGAATTTTGGAGGGTTAGTTTCTGATATAATAAACATTATATCTGCCAATTTTCGTGGTGTTTGGACACCTCCTCCTTAGGGAATTGAGAAAATATCAATAGTTGCTATTTTCGACTATTTCCCTAAATCTTATTCTAAAGGGTGTTTTGGGAAACCTAAAAGGAGGTGGATTCTTATTAGGGTTATATATAAACACTCTTAGGGAAGAGAATAAGGTGTGGAATTTCTCTCTAAGCTTTCTTACTCTACCACATCAAGTAGAGAGGAGAAAGTGAGCTAATTCCCATTACTATCAATCTAGTCAAAGAAGAAGGTGTTCTTCTATCCAACCACCATTGGTGTGCTAGCTATACAACCAGGTGGGAGATCAAATTGATTGCTCGTGTCCCAAGTAGAGGAGCTACACTTGAAGCTCTTGGTCTTCTTCAATCAATTCAACTAGTTCGAGGGAAAAGCGATTAAGGTAATCTACTATCTCCATTAGATTAATTACTAGTTTTGCATGTGATCCTGGGAATACTAGTGTAGACATTAGATGTCGTATTTCCGCTATAAACACTAGTAGAAGGGTGTAAATCCCTACAGTGGCGTCAGAGCCTCTTGCAATTAACTAGTTTTTGCTAAGAATCGAACTAGTTCATATTAGATATGATTGATAGTTTGTTAAATTGAGTTTATAAAAGTATTTTAAAAGTGTTTTAAAACTATTTAAACTCACAATTTGATATTATTGAATGGGATTCAATGAATTTCAAATTGAGAATCAAATTGATGATTAAAAGTGTTTTAAAAACTCAATTTGATTGAATTTCAAACTAATCCATGCTTGATTAAATTGATAGTTATGTTTAAAAGGTTTTAAACATAAAATTTGATTAATTTTGAATTGGATTCAAAGATTTTTCAAATTGATTTCAAAATTGTTATTTGAAAAAGTTTCAAAAACCTAGATTTTGATCCAAAATTGGTTTGATTAAGAGTTGTTTTTAAGTTTTGGAAACTTTTGAAAAACAAAATTTTGGAATTTTAGAAGTGTTCTAAAAGAAGTGTTTTGAGTTTTAGGAAACTCTCAAAACAAAATTTGGAAATTTTAAAAGTTTCTACAAGTTTTGTAAAAATTTTAGAAGTGTTCTAAAAGATTTCAAAATTTAGAAAAGTTTTAAAATTGGAAGTTAGCAAATAAGATTTGCACAACAAAAAAAAAAAAAAATTTTGGAAACTAGGGTTTTGAAAAACCCTAGTGTCCGGCCAGGAAGCTTCCTGGCCGGACCAGAAGCTCCTGGATGCGTCCTCTGGACGCGTCCAGAGCAGCTGCTGAGACGCGTCTAGGACGCGACCAGCAGCTGCGACAGAAGCTTCTGGACGCGTCCAGAGCAGCTGCTGAGACGCGTCTAGGACGCGACCAGCAGCTGCGACAGAAGCTTCTGGACGCGTCTTGAAGACGCGTCCAGAGCAGCTGTTGGGACGCGTCTTGGAGACGCGACCAGCAGCTGCGTAGGGAGCTTCCTGGACGCGTCTAGGACGCGTCCAGAGCACTCGACCAGACGCGTCTTGGAGACGCGTCTGGGAGGTTCTGGGTGTCTCGGACTAGTCCGAGACACCTAGTGCTGGTCCGGTCCAGCACCAGACACGTCTAGGACGCGTCTGGTACATGGACTAGCGTCCTGGCTCCGCCCAGGACGAGACCAGGCCTTGATAGGCCTCGGCCAGGACATGCCGGCCCTATGGGCCGTGCTATGTCCGGACCTTGTCCGTGCCCTTTTGTGGGCTTGGGCCGGGACTTGTCTAGGACTTGACCCGGGCTTTTTCGAGGCTTTTCGGACCACGAAAAGGGACCATCATTCGAGTGGGAGTTTTTGCCAAAATTTCTTCCTATTCCAACCAAATAATTCCAAAATCAATCCGGGCCATCCAAGGGCCCAAAACGGATTTCTCTTTAAATTGATTTATGAAATCATTAAGAATCGAATCAATATTTTTTCCGAAATTGACCCGGGCTTTCTCGAGCCCAAAACGGAGTTTTTCTAAAAGATGATTTTAGAAATTATAAAAGATAAAACCGGAACGCACCATTAGTTGAATTCTTCGAATTTAGACTTAAGGTCCGTAATGTGACATGTGATGTCAACAAAAGTATCTCCCAAGATAATCATGCATATATAATTCTTAGCCTTGATATATTATATGATTGCATGTGATGTGAATGCGGGAAACTAGTATGGCCATAGATTTATATCTTTATTCTTGTTTTAAGCACGGATGGGTGCATGCTTTGTAATTAATTTTAATTTCAAGTTTATACGATCTGCGAATCGTTAGAGTCTTGTAATTAGAGTTTAGGGTCTATGAGTCCATTGAAGAAAACTCAAGGATGAAATCCAAAGGCGAGTGGGAGAAATCAATGGAGGTTCAAAGATGGCGATCTAAGATGAACCAAAAGGCGAAACAAGAAGAAAACCAAAGGAGATTAGATCTTCTAGGTTAGGGGCCATACTAGGATCCATGTCTGCTTGATTTATTTTCTCGCGCGCATTTACTTACCTTTTTACGCTTTATGTCGTGGGTGTTAGTTAGGCTAAATAGTTCACTATAACAAACGCCAGACTAGCGTAAAAGTCCCCAAAACGTAATCTTGAGTAATCGCCTATCCAGATTAAGACACTCGTTGCGCCCTTGTTCGAGGAAGGTGGGTCGGCCTTCGCAGAGTACCTCCTCTACCTTGGGACAATGCGGGTAGGTCTATAGAAGAGGCCTACACGTCTAAATGGTTCTACTCAACGAGATCAGCAAGAGAGTCTTGGATACTCGAGGCAAAAGGATAGATTAGTCATTCATTAATGAAATCTATCAACCAAGAGTCATAAGGTATGATCAGTGAAGTAGTTCACTCACCCGGAACGACGGAGTCAAAGGGTAGGGCCTTCGTCCGCTTTACTCCGAAGAACTGGGGTCTTGGAATCACTTATTCAATCGGGGACGATTTTTATTGAATAATGTGGGAAAACTAAGTTTTTCAAAAACGATAACGAGTTTTAAAACTTTGCCATTTCTTTATGTAGTTTTAAGATGACACAAACGATTTCAACATTGAATCACACCTAAGGGAGGTGTTGATCCACTTCCTAGAATGGAAGAATGAATCCGAGAATAGTTCTCAGATTCAAAAGAAAGGTCACTAGAATACCCAATCCCAATGTTGACTCATACAGGAGAAGGTCAAAAGCCATTTGCAAGCAATCGTATAACATTCTCTTTGGAAGAGTAATGAATGCTAGCATAACCATTAAGACAAACTAAGGAAGAAATTCCTACAGAAGTCATAAATGGAGAGGTACGAGACCTCCAAGGCAATCTGAAAGTCATCCTAAGGGAAGACAACAGAATACATCTATCACCCAATTCAATATCGATTGAACAAAGATTGATAAAGACCTTAGATGAGTCACTCAGGTTGTTACAAACAAACTGAGCAGAACATACGGGAATATCCAGTCTAAGAAAGGTTCTTGAGATTTGGTACAAAGAATCTAAGAAAGAGATCTTGAGATTCAAAAGGGCAAAAGGATCAGTCAAGTGAGACAAACATTTGATCAAAGAAAAGCAGTTGCCGAGTACATGATCAAGAGTATCCCTCATTAACTGTGAATGTTTCTAAAACAATGGCTAGACCATTTAAAAGGAAACTACCTTTAGCACCTGGAGGACAAAAGGAATGGAATTATGAATTCCGGTTTCGTATCCTTGCTAACAAAGTTAAAAACAAGTATCATAAAATTCCTTCATCAGGTATTTAAGACCAGATGAGCGGCTCAGTGGGAGCTTAAGGGAATTACATACTTGACTAAAAGAAGTAAAGATCCAAGAGGGAGCAGAAGCAGTAATGCTAGGGATGCTGAAAGGGATCAAAGTCTTCTTTTAGACACTGATCTAGCTTAGAACTTAATAGTGATTATTTTGTTCTTCTAAAAACATATGATGTTTTAAACCAGTGGTAAAATTAACTGAAGGTTAACATTGATAATGGCAAAAATCAAGAGATTCAAACTCATTAAACTTCAGCATTGTCAATTAGGTCTTAAGGACTGAATTGACAAAGTCACCCTTTTCAAAAGGCATAGAGACTGGTAATCTATTAGGACTCATACAGTGTTATGCAGACCTATAAGTTTACTTGCAGAAGCTAACGAGAGAAACTTCAAATACGTACTCTGACAACTTCATGAAGTATGGAAACGTATAAATCATAAAGTATAAGTCGGAATGTTTGAAAGGTTCAAACAAAGTACAAACCGAAGTAAAAGAATCATTTTGACAAGAGAGTTTAAGTCATCCGATTAGATTGGAGTGATAAAAACTTGAGTCAAATACTAAATAACCATCAAAGGAGTTGAGAAAACGTTCCTCAACTCGCTCCATGGAACACATCTGAGGGATGGTGGATTCAGTGGGAGTAATCGAACATTGCTATGCATAATTCGATCAAAGATGGGTTTAAGCCAGTCTTCCGAATATTTTGGGACATATTCTATAAACGATTGTTTTCACACTTACCAAAGTCCGTCTAACAGCTAAGCTTGTAAAAGCATTACAAAATTAGCTAAAGTCTGACGCAATTTCTTTAGAGGAAATTTGGGCTTCTTCCATAACCAATCAAGAGAACAAAGTGTTTGTTGCTCATGATAGTATTCTTCTAATAATTAGCACTAATTATTACAAGAATAAGTGGGAGAAAAAGAGAAAAGTACAAGTCGATTTAATTCGATCATGAGAAAAATCATGAAGAGTCATGAAGAACAATCATGAAACTTGTACAAGACGATTAAATTCGACCAAGAGCAACAAACTGCGGCTCCTCGGAAAAGGAAAGGTTAAAGATATGATCTTGTAAACCCACCGCACAAAAGCGAATGTCATTCGCCGGAGAACTCTCAAAACAAGTGAAAGTGTCTCTAAAGGAATATCTCAGAGTAGTTGAGAAAATTCCAAATTGTTGTTCAAAAGCCCTAAAAGGACAAATCTCAAAGACTCAGAAAATAAAGGTTATTTCTGAAGAGATAAAAGACCTGCGCAGAAACGGAAACTGACTATAGATTTTGGCTAGAAGCCAAAATCATCGTGGAATCCATATCTCGTCAAGACATGAAGCTTGATAATTTAAGTCAACAGAAGACCTAAATTGGTTTTCCAAAATAGAAAACTGAGAAGGATGGAAACATTCATGTTTCCCGAAACGAGACAAGAAGAATAAAGATTCTTCCAATCAAGTTATGTCCACACGCATGCTTCAAAAATCTATCAACAGATTAAAAGCACGCAAGAGTTAGAATCTTCGATTCAAAAGGCAATCAAAGAAGTTTGATTCCTGAGGAATGAAGAAAATCTTGAATCACGAGTTTCAAGAAGGTAAGTGGGAGAAACAAACCTTCCGGGTCCGTATGCAGAGTACATACAAAAGATTGAGTACGACATAAGGTGTTGTATAACAGTAACGAACTGACTCAATAAAGGACCACACACAAAAGGATAAAATGCCATTTTGGGCATCTGAAGATCTATAAGCATAGATCAAAAGGATGATAGGATTAGAGAGACTCAGTACGCTGAGATGCTTGAGATCCGAAACAGAAAATCTAAGACTCGGAAAGTCTAAAAGATTTCGACCCAAAAACTCATGACAGAGGGCGTTGCAAAACTCAGAGTCTGAAAAGACACCGATGAGCTAGCACGCATGAGAGAGACATTTATGTTCGAAAACATAAAGTCAATCATGTTGGACATGATTAGCATTTAAACATCCGAATTCGGATTGGAAAACCGAAACACTACTTAGTACATCCTAGAAGGCTAAAGGATGAAGTAGTACAAAAGTTGAACATGTCATCGTAGCAAACTTCCAGACATGGAAGGAAAGTAGGCTAAAAGTGTTTTAAGCCGGGAACTGTTGCAAATACTACATAAAGAATTAAAAGCCTTAACTCTAGTAAAAGTTACTAGATATTATCGAGGTTGAAGTTAGCAATCTTCAAATTAATTGATAATAAGCAAAGTTTAAAACCGACTACCATGGTAGTCAAACTAAACTGTCACCTAAGACATAGTATGAGATTCATACACAGTCTAAGGCATGAGGTATAATTTTAAAACCTCGACAAGTAAAATTGAGTGGGTAAAAGGAGTTTTACGGAAGAGGCTCAGATTTACAACTCTCGTTATCAGAAATAATAAGAGTTATTTCACCAGTCGTCTAAATTTGGTTTAGTATTTAAACGACAGTCCATTGATGATAAAACATTCCGAATAGGTTTGTCAGATACGTGATCTGATGAATGAAACCCTATTAAGTGAACTTGGAATATTAGTTATCAAATCCCTGGTCCAGGTCATTGCATGGACAACAATGACTCACGAAGACTAGTACGGGAGTCGATGGGATAGCGCAGTTTCATGGGCTATAGGAATGGTATATTCTATTCGACTACGTGGGTGTGTAAAAGGTTTATACACTGGATAACCCTCAAATGAGAAGTACATCACTCGTGATGAACGTCAATACTTCTCATAAAGACAATTGGAGAGATTCCTCAAAACATGAGTGCTCCACTCATCTTATGTAAGGAATGCCCGACTTTGGTTCCGTTAAACGCCGCGCCGTAAAAGGAGGTTATAAAGGCGGATACTGGGAAGGACAGGATAGACATGAAGTTAAGTGGGAGCGCAAGAATGGATTGTGTCACCCTAATCACATTAGGTACAAAGTGTCTCAAGGCCACTTGATGAGTAGCAACTGAAAATGCGTGGCCGCGCTCAAACGGATTAAAAGTTAATCATTTGTCTTTTACAGTTGTACTCGGATATCAAGAAAGTCTGAATGACGTGACGTATCAGATGGGATACTAAATTGACACGGGAATCGAGGCATTGCACTTGTTCTAAGTCCAAGTGGGAGTCTGAAGGAGTTGAAGGAGATGTCCTTCGACCAAGATGGCAATGCGAGCAATATGTCGGATAGGATAATTGATGTGGAAGATCATCAAGTCCGATTGATTTAGGGATCGTAGAGTTGTAGCTAGAGACCAACTACGATCGTCGAATTACGAAGTAATTCGCGGCTAACTTCGATCGGATCCTACAACGGGTTACACATAAGAGTGTCAAATTGATCTAGGATATGACTAGTGGGAGTGAGATATAATCATGGGAGTGTCCCATAAACATATCTCATAGGCCTAAAAAGGAATTAGGCAAAGATAGTACAAAAAGGCCAAAAAATAGGGTTTTTGGGCCTAGACCGGTTCGGGTACTTCTAGGACTCGGATTGGGCTGAATTTTGGAGGGTTAGTTTCTGATATAATAAACATTATATCTGCTAATTTTCGTGGTGTTTGGACACCTCCTCCTTAGGGAATTGAGAAAATATCAATAGTTGCTATTTTCGACTATTTCCCTAAATCTTATTCTAAAGGGTGTTTTGGGAAACCTAAAAGGAGGTGGATTTTTATTAGGGTTCTATATAAACACTCTTAGGGAAGAGAATAAGGTGTGGAATTTCTCTCTAAGCTTTCTTACTCTACCACATCAAGTAGAGAGGAGAAAGTGAGCTAATTCCCATTACTATCAATCTAGTCAAAGAAGAAGGTGTTCTTCTATCCAACCACCATTGGTGTGCTAGCTATACAACCAGGTGGGAGATCAAATTGATTGCTCGTGTCCCAAGTAGAGGAGCTACACTTGAAGCTCTTGGTCTTCTTCAATCAATTCAACTAGTTCGAGGGAAAAGCGATTAAGGTAATCTACTATCTCCATTAGATTAATTACTAGTTTTGCATGTGATCCTGGGAATACTAGTGTAGACATTAGATGTCATATTTCCGCTATAAACACTAGTAGAAGGGTGTAAATCCCTACATATCGATGATAGCTCTTATGGTTACGATTGTTCATCTGCATCATTTGGATATAACTAACCAAGTGATATTTCTTGGAGCAATAGTAATGATGAACGACCATCAATGTTTATGCCTCAGCAACCAAGTTTTGTTGTATACCATTAATATCCCCACTACGTGATATTCGTCAGGAGCAATACATGATATACATTGGCCAATATTGGAATTGACTCCGAAATCAAATGTCATAGGCAGAATATTGCCATGTTATTGGAAATGAATCTCATGTACGTTCAAACCAAGAAAATGATGACGGGGGTAGGAGATCATTTTGGTATTAATGTCTTATGTAACAAAATGAAAGTAATTGACTATTTTATCTTAATAAACTATTGTTTAAATGAAGATTAAATATTTTTATGCTTTAGGGTTAAAGAGACTTGTTATGCACAATTGCATCGTATTTCTAATATTTTGAAAATTGTAAAATTTCCACATAGACCGTAACGTTTCCACTTTTGGACCTACCGAAACCGAAGTTTCATTCCTTGTAAATAATACACCAAACCGAATTTGGTTGAGTAATGCGGTTTGACTCCACAGTTGTCGACTCAGACAAGTGAATTGGGTTTACAACAGTAACACTATACAGAATTCGAACACTCACATCGTTTTGTTCCAACTTTTTCTAATACGTGACAATAATTTAACCTTAAATCCATTCAAATCTTTGCGGAAAAACCTATAAAGGGTATTGAAACAGTCTTAACACAAATAAAAACTTCAAAACATTCAGTCGTAAAAAAAAAATTACGTTTAATGTTTACCTTAAATCGGTTAATCTGCTTGTTTCTTCTGATATACTCTTCACCCGGACAAGATTACCAAGATATAAACAAGAGATTGGACTTTAATAAATATTTGTGTACGAAATTTTTATTTTCAAAATCTAAGACAAAATAGGTTTTGTTCTGTTTCTTACTTATAGAGAAAGAGAGTGGCCGATTTTAGGAAGACAAAGATGATAGATTTTGAAAAAATAATCATAAATGAGAAAGATTCAACGAAAGTTAGATTTATAGGGAGAGTGAGATAATGATAAAGCAAGATGAACAATGGTGCACCCAACGAATAGATCAATAGAAGATAGAGGTAACCTAACGATGTTAGGTTATTGTTAGGTCAAAGCAAGGGTATAACTTCTTTGATGATAGGCGCCTTAACAAAAAATACAAAAATGGAGGGCACCAATAACACTACATAAAACTCTCTCTTTGTCTTAAATTCTTTTAAGGAACAAAATTTGACAACGATACTCCCAAACGGGTCCCTAAATGACAAAATATAAGCCAATACCTACGATATAAGAAGTCGGACGCAAAGTATGAAAGCAAAGAAAAACTCTCCATTTATATCAACATTCAACTAACAATCTTGCCAAACCAGTCAACTAATAAAAATAATTAAAATTAATGGATAACATTATTATAATGATGAGTGAGGGGTTTTTTTAGTTTTGATTATCCATGAAAAAGTGAAACTCTACAATTCATCTACCGTTAAATCAAAGGAATGTGAGAAGAAAAGTCATTACCGTATAGAAATCTCTCAATTTCTTAACTAAATATCTCGCTATTACCCGATAAGCCTCTACATAACTACTTTTGTAAATCAAAGTTGTCCAATCTGAAGAAGAAAAAGAAAAGAAAACCGTAGACCCGAAGGTACATGTGTGAGATTTACCCGAAGACTCCCAACTTCACACTACTATAGTCTATAGATAATCCTAAAAGAAGAAGAACACTTGTGATTTAACATATTTGAGAGTGGTACATGTAGGAACTTCACTGGATCATATTTGCACATTAGTCAATGGATGACCAATTTATGTATCATCAATGTACGTCCAAACTAAGACGGTGATGAGGGGGTAGGAGATCATTTTGGTATTAATGTCTTATGTAACAAAATGAAAGTAATTTACAATTCTATCTTAATAAACTATTATTAACATGAAGATTAAATCTTTTTATGCTTAATTATGGTTAAAGAGACTTGTTATGCACAATTGCATCATATTTCTAACATTTCGGCAAAATTGTAAAATTTCCACACAGACCGAAACGTTTCCACTTTTAGACCCACCGAAACCGAAATTTCATTCCTTGGAAATACACCCGAACCGAATTTGGTTGAGTAATACGGTTTGACTCCACTGTTGTCGACTTATTTCTTCTGATATACTCTTCACCTAACGAGATTACCAAAAGAATTGATTTAAAAAACTTCTTAACAGACCCCAAGCAAGAGATTGGACTTTGAGAAAGGTTTTGTGAAAAAAAAAATTATTTTTAAAATCTAAGGCAAAATAGGTTTTGTTCTGTTTCTTGCTTATAGAGAAAGAGAGTGACCGATTTTGAGAAAGACAAAGACGATACATTTTTAAAAAGTAATCAAAAGTAATGAGAAAGATTCAACGAAAGTTGGGTTTATGGAGAGAGTGAGATAATGAAGAAGATGAAGCTAGATGAACAAGGGTGCGCTCAACAGATAGATCAATAGAAGATAACGATAACCTAACGATGTTAGGTTACTGTTAGGTTAAAGCAGGGGTATAACTTCTTTGATAATAGGCGCCTTAACCAAAAATAAAAAATAGAGTGCACCAATAACGGAGAGGCGCCAATAAGGGAGATCACTTAAAACTGCAAAAATTTGACAACAATGCTTCCAAGCAGTCCCTAAATGACAAAATATTGATCAATACTATGATATAAGAAGTCGGTCACAAAGTATGGACGCATAGAAAAATCTTCCATTCATATCATCAGTCAACTAACAATCTTGCAGAAAAAAAAGGTCAACTAACAAAAATAATTAATAATTAAAGTTTGATGGATAACATAATTATAATTATGAATGAGGGGTTTCTTAAGTTTGATGATGGAGTAGGGTTAAATTAAAAACCCAACTTGGAAAAGTGAAACTCTACCATTCATCTACCATTAAATCAAAGAAATCATCTACCATTAAATCAAAGAAATGAGAGAAGAAAAGTCCTTATCGTCTCTCCATTTCTTAACTAAATATCTCGAATATTACCGGATGAGTCTCTACATGACTACTTTCGTAAATCAAAATTTTTCAGTTCGAAGAAGAAAAAGAAAAGAAAATGGTAGACCCGAAGCAAAGGTACATGTTTGAGATTCACCAGTGGTCTGTGGACTCTCCCGTCCCAACGTCAATTTTTTTTTTTGGTTGAAAGGACTTCTAACTTCGGAGTACTATAGATAATCCTAAAAGAAAAAATACACTTTGATTTAACATATTTGAGAGTGGTACACGTAGGAACTTCACTAGACCATATTTGCTCTCAAAAGAATAACATTGGGAGACTTTGTCATGAATCTATATATTAACGGGCAACAATTTGACAACATTACTTCCAAAGAGTCCCTAAAAGTTAAAATAGACCAATACTTCTATGATATAATACCCACTCACATACTTCTGTTTTTGCCCTCTGTGAACCACAAAACTTCATCTCTCTCTCATTCTCTACAAAACAAAAGTATCTCATTTATTATGACTTACTCCATCCCACCAAAAGAGATCTAGAGAGAAAGAGAGTACCCAAAGTCCCAAACCAAGTAAAATATCATCTACAGTAGGTAGCTGCTAGAAGAAATCTAACCCTAAATCCCAAAATGCTTGAAGAATCTCTCCCTGCTGCAATTTGGGCTACTATGAATAGTTGGTTTACTCCAACTGTTCTCTTCATCTTCTTAAATCTCATGATTGGAACTATAGCTATTGCATCTGGACTTGGAAATCAAAACAAACCCCATTACCAAGAAAACCAACAACAAAATGAAGAACATAAACGTCATCCCCAACTTGTTCGAACTCCATCCACATTAGAACGCATCAAATCTTTTAAGTTTAGTAAATTTAGATCCGAAGATTTAAACCCATTTCCTTCAATCACTACCACAATCTTAAATCCACCACCAGAACCAGAAACCCATCAAATAAAACAACTTAGAGTTCCATTTATTACCCAAGAAGATGAAGATGATGATGAAGAAGAAGTACCCAAAGAAGAAAAAGAAGATGTTGTTAATGAGAAAACCCTAGATGAGATTTACCATCATCATGTAGAAAGAACAAAATCTGATACAATACCAGCATCAGGTGATATTCCAGTAAAGTTATCAAAGAAGATGAAGAAATCAGCTAGTACAAAATCAGCTTTTTCTCATTTTGAGGAAGAAGATATTGTTCAAGTTCAAGTTAGACCATCAACTGTTAAAGAAGGTAAGAAAAAATCTAGTGATTTACAGACATTTGGTGATGATGAAGAAGTTGATGCAAAAGCAGATGATTTCATTAATAACTTCAGGAAACAGTTGAAGTTACAGAGACTTGATTCTATTTTGCGTTACAAAGAAACCCTAAACAGAGATTCAAAGTAGTAGGGTTTCCATCATCATCATCTTTACTAGTAGGTACTTTTTTCCTTCAATTATTTTTTTTTCTTTTTAATGTTTTAATGGAGATGGGTTTTGCTTTGTAGATCTACTACTACTGCTACTGTAACTTTTGTTTTTTTGATTTAGACATTGTTGTTATATATGTAACTCTGCAATTTAAACTGAAAGTCAAGGGTACTTTTGACATTTAAGTTCTGAATTTCTGATATTAATCTTTCATGGAGTTCATTCATTTCATGGTGGTTGTTTTCTGGAGGTAGAAGACGAAGAAGATAATGACGTTAATTGCCCATATTTTCCAAAAGAGAGGGGTATAAATGGAAGGGTATTTTAGTAAATATGTATTAGTTATGGTCTTTATTGGATTCCAATTTGGAATTTAGTAGGAGTAGTTGTATGGGCGGGGGGAGATGGGTGGGTGATAATGGTGTGGTTGGTATTGCACATGGTCATGGTCATGGACTCATGGTGGTGGTAATTTAAGTGGTGTGCCTCTATAGGCACACTGTGCTTTTGCTATTACCCCACTCCTCTCTTGGCACTCCCGTAGGTTTCGGACAAGGCAGTCCGTTGATCACGGATTGGAGCAGTCGTCTCGGACAAGGCAGTCCGAAACTCATGGATTGGAGCAGTCTGAGGACACACGGATTGGAGTAGTCCAAGGACACGCAGATTGGAGCAGCCCGAGGCAGTCTGTAGCTCATGGGTTGGAGCAGTCGTCTCAGACAAGGCAGAGCTCATGGATTGGAGCAGTTTGAGGGCACACGGACTGGAGCAGTCCGAGGACACGCAGATTGGGCCAGTCCGAGGCAGTCTGTAGCTCACGGGTTGGAGCAGTCGTCTCGGACAAGGCAGAAGCTCACGGGTCGGAGCAGTCCCAGGACACACAGATTGGAGTCGTCCGTGGATTCATGGATTGGAGCAGTGGGAGGAGACTCGACCTGGCTTGAATCTATGTCCTTGAACCCTACTATGAAATATGTTATAAGTGACAGAAGAGTAAAAAAAAGGAGGGGCGCCATGAGACAGACACATTTAAGTGCTCTTATATTATTGTGAAAATTTGAAGGTGAAGTTATATCTTGACTTCCTTTTATTTCAGACTTCAGTCGTAGGTGTGGGCCAATAGTGAGGCTACTTGGATGTATCCCCGCAGCTGGTGGGTGGTGGCCAACATGCCGGGACACGACATATTTTGGAAGCCATGATTTTGCCAGGCACACCATTGTTTTGTTTGAGGCCGTGTTGGGGCGGCACATATTTGGTGGATCTATTGGAAGAAGACAAAAAAGAAAATATCAAAAAAACAGTGGTTGTTTACAATATAGTTTGATTCTAGTTTAGCCGTCCAGGTCACTAACTGGTATTTAAAAAAAAAGGCACTCTAGTAAACTTGGGCGTAAGAAGTTTACATTTTTTTTTTTTATAGAAAGGATGTATGAAAAGTCTAAAATCCGAACCTAAATAAGAAAAAAAATTCATTCAAAAAAATTAAACTAAAAAAATCTATTTTGAATATCTTTTAAACGGTTGACAACATACGACAAGACAGTCTTGAAGGGAATCTCGCGATTTTCCGTCTTTGCTTTCCACTGCCAACTATAATTTTACTCTATCAACAAATTCATATCCAGCAACCGAATCAAACTCCAAAAACACTAGGTCTATATAACCTACATCCTCAATCCAGCAACAATCCAACCACAATCTAGTAGACTCATTCAAATTCACAGTTTATAGCAAACACTTCACAAGAAATCTTCTCAAACTTCTCACGAGAGACTATCATAAGAACGAACAACACATAGCACCCGACAAAAAAATCTCTTAACGAACAACAATCAAACTCTTCCTCTAGCAAGACTGCACAATCTACTACCAATCGAGGAAGAAGCAGAAGCAAAACAGAAAACCCTAATACCAACCGATTATCAGCTTAGTCAAGGAAATCTAGGAAAGTCGTCTGGACTTAACTATTTTTTTTTTGTTGAACTTACTTTGCATTAATTAATTAAAATGTTATTACAATATTTATCAACTAAAATACAAGGGACATTCTTCCACTTTTTGCTTCTATTCTTCTTTCTTGCCCATTTTGCTAGCTTGTCTGCTTGCGAGTTGAGTTCCCTTCTGGTGTATTTGAATTGAGCCGCATCGAATTCTTTCCTGATTTCTCGTATTTTCCTGATATGGATTAAAGATTGCCAGTGCACTGAGTGATGTTTATTATGTATATGGTTGATGAGATTTATGTTGTCACTTTCTATTATAATTGACTTGTGATTCTGTTCTTTCGCCCATTCCATGCCATATAAGATAGCCATAGCTTCACTTTCTTCGCTATTTCTTGCTCTCGAGGATTTCACTTGAGCTTCTATGAATTTAGACTCTGCATTATGAGCAATTAAGCTAATTTCCGTATTAAATATTACATTCATAAAAGATGCATCAACGTTAATTTTAATGTACTGATTTACTGGTGGTTGCCATTTTTTTGTGTGGTTTTGTTTGTTTTTCTCAGGTTTTTTGTTGCTTTTCGGAAAAGTTTTTATCATTCTGATGATCTGATGAAGATCATTTATTTCATGCTGGAAACAGTGGTCACATCTCACTTTCCATAACATCCACAGAATACTCGCAAAATGAATATTCTCACTAGTGTAACAAAGATCAGCGTTTTCTTCCCATGAGAAGATCCAATCTGAGATCGATGTAATGTTCTCAGATATAATATTGAAATTAAACCAGATGTTTTTTGCCATTGCACAGTGTAAAAGAGCATGTTCAATAGATTCAGTGTTCATACAATTTGGGCAAGTAGTGTTATTGTCGATGTATTTTCCGATTCTTTCTCTAACCGGGAGGGCTTTAGTACATATTTTCCAAATGAAGATTTTAATACGCGGAATGGTTGGAAGAGACCAGATGAACTTCCAGTTCTGAGTATTAAGATTTTGGATGATATTATTAGTGCTAAGGTGTTGGTACATCGAAGCAACAGTGAATTTACCCGATTTGGTAAGCTTCCATTTGAGCTGATCTTTGCCTTCACTATTCACAGGGATAGCTTTGATTAGAGTTTGAGTCGTGGCATCAAAATTGGCGTTGAGGACTTCGTTATTCCAATTGTTATTAGTAATAAGTTGGGCCACCTTGTTCAAACTAGAATTATTGTTGTTCGGCACTGGTCCGTTGATATCTGGGATCCAATTATCATTCCAAATGTTAATATCATTACCTGAGTGCACTTCCCAGGTGGCTAAATCTTCAATGAGATTGTAGTGTTTCCTGATAGTCTTCTAACTCCAGGAATGATGGGATTTCGCTGGACCCGGTTTCTCAGAGTGAGGGAAGTATTTAGCTTTGAGGAATTTAGCCCAAAGAGCTTCTGGTTCAGTTTTGAGCCTCCAAGCCATTTTAGAGAGTAAAGCGGTGTTGTCTAGATCTGGCAGATGGATCCCTAGACCTCCAAAATTCTTTGGCAGGCAAATATATGACCATGCTTTGGTGCATATACCCTTCGACTTACCCCACCAGAAGTTCCGTTGAACGGACTTGATGCGTTTGCTAACTCCTTTAGGAATAGCAAAACATTGCATCTGGTATCGGGGTACGACTGCAACTATGGCCGAGATGACCACGGTGCGACCAGCTTGGGAAAGAAAGGAGTGATTCCATTTATTGAGTTTATTCTTGATTTGATCGAAGATATCATTGAAAACTTTTGTTTTTTGAGCTCCAATAAAGAGTTGGGCTCCCAGATATTTCTCAGAAGTGGAGGCATATTTGACTTTAAGGGCACGCATAATGAGACGTTTGAATTTAGGATGCGAATTCTTAGAGTAGAAGATGTTGGATTTGGTGTAATTTATCATTTGGCCGGAGGTCTCACAGAAATCTAGAAGAATCTTCTTGAGGTTGTGGATGTTATCGATTGTGTTCTTGCCGAAGATGATGCAATCGTCAGCGAAAAGGAGATGGGATATCTCAAGATCCGAGTTGTTGGTCGGAAAACCCATAAATCTATCTTGGCTATTATTCGACGTCAGTTTACGACTAAGACCTTCCATGGCAAGCGTAAAGAGGAAAGGGGAGAGCGGATCGCCTTGTCTAATACCCCTAGAAGGATAGAAAGCATTTCCCGGCCGACCATTAACAAGAACTGACATAGAAGATGTAGAGATACAAGTATGAATCATCTTGATCCAATGATCGGCGTAGCCCAAATTTCTCATGATGTCCATAAGAAAACTACATTCGATTCTGTCAAACGCTTTGGACATGTCCAACTTGAGACCAAAATAGCCAGCTGTACCTTTCATCTTTGTCTGGACTTAACTAAGCATTGAAGGATCTATTGTTTCACAGAGGAATTTTATCACATCAAAGACGGAAAAAAAAAAAATTCCTAATCCACTTTCAATCCCCAATAGATCTACTATTCTGACCTAGAGGGAAGTCTATCTAACTTGGTTTATTTCTTTTAGGTTATCTGATTTTATACTCTATTAAGTACTTGCAGTCTATAACTTCAATCGACTTCGTTCGATTGAATCTGAGAATGTGATTCTACTTCTCGTCCAATTTTGTTTATTGGATCTGGTCAGTTAGAACTCTAGAAGTACTTTACTCATATTTTTATTAAGCAGGATCTGGTCAGTTAGAACTCTAGAAATACTTCACTCATATTTTTAGTAAGCAGATATAACCTAAAACACTTTAGTCATATCATTCATCGACATAGGCCAAAACCACTTCATCTTTCTATCAAATCTAGGCTTATTAAGCAGTCACGTGTACTCTTCTTGGAATTTTGTTTCTTATTCGTTCAGTCTTCATAAATCTCACTGTTGGCTAACATCCGAGTTGACCTGCAATCCACCCCTCCTCCATTAAAATCAGTTGCTAACCGACGGTCGGCCAGTGGTTGGCCATTTCGGTCTTTATTCAGACCTATTGTCTTCTAAGAACTCTAATGTTAATATTAGCTTACCTTTCGACCATGGAGGATATTACATTTCGGATATTAATTCCCACCTTTGTCGCCCACTTTTTGCTTCTCATCTCTCAGCTCACTTTTTGTCCATTACTTTTGTGTTTGGTCAAATAGATTTAACTCATTACCCAAATTGCTTAACATTTTCACTTCCACCCTTTTTCACAATTCAATTGCGATTATTTGTTGGATTAACTTTATATTTATACTTATGCTATGACGACGTTCCAAATTACCAGGCGTCTGACTTGTTTCTACTCAGTAGAACTCGAGCGGATATGGTCTCTTTGTTTGGAGAATACTGGCGGGATAACTCGGAATCATATTTTAGTTCCTCCTTGCAGACATCTTCGTTTCTTCTTGGAACTTTAGGTGTCTGTTTAATCCATCTTCAATGTTACAGGAAGTTAGGTGCAAGTTTCATCTTTCAATCAACCAGGATGACTCCCAAGATCAAATTTCGTATCATTCTCAAGATGAGCTGTCAGACGTGTAAGATACAAAATGAAGAAGGCTTTACAAATCGAAGTTATATTATGCAATTCCTCATTTCTGTAATTTAGTTTTTCTACTTTAGTTATTGTAGCTAATTTAAAGTTTTAATGCATTTTCTTCAAAAAAAAAAAACAAAAACAGTCTTATTTTTCTCATAATTCTCTTTTGACCCTTTTATATTGACAACATATATAATTGTATTGTTCCAACTGTTGACAACATATGTAATAACGTCCTAACTTGTTATAAAATGTTGACAACACATACAATTTCCTTGACTCGTTATAAAATGTTTCTAACATACGTAGTGCATTAGCCAAAATATTGTGTGTTCGTTAATGAGTTTGTCAAATACAAAAAATAATATGCATAACATTCTAATTTTTGCAAAAGACAAATTAAAAAATACAGTAGTCTAAATGTTTCTGTTCGGAAGCAAAACAAAAGTGCGGAAACCTTTTCTTTATTCACAAGACAAATCCAAAAATACTTTAGCGGAAATGTTAGTGTCAATCTTTGTCAAATGCAAAACATTTGTTCAAACCAATTTTTGAGCAAAAACAATTTTGTTCAGAAATATACGAAATTGTTGAGAGCAAACTATGATTTGATTAGAAATTTTCAAAAATGTTTTTCACGTTGACTTCGAAGTAAAGTTACACTTTTACAAAAATGGTTATTTCAAATTGGGTAAGGTTTCCTATTATTCCCAAATTTTAGGTATGGCAAACGAAAAAAATAATGAACAAACAACCGGTTATCCATTACAAACAACAATTTGGACTAGGCAAACTGTTGTAGCTTGTACTCAACCAATTATTTTTACCAAACTATAGCTTTTACTTTTGTTGAATGACACAAACTACTACTTGTTATCACTAAAACTCACCTTCAACAACAAAATGAAGTAACTACTGTTTTTTTCAACCAAAACCAAACAATAACTACATATAAAACGTTTCAACAAAAAAAAAAACTACATATAAAACCAGTAAAAACATATAACAATTTGTTGGACGACACCAAAATCTAGAGGAAAAATCACATTGTTTGGATTGGAGAGGGTTGAAGAAGAAGCAATTTGGATTTATAGGTAGGATTCATGTGTCGTTTTCAATTTTCCTTCCGTAATTTTCCTCCCAGTAGTTTTTCTTTTTGCCATTTATAAAACGAGGGTGGTGTCCTTTTGCCCTTGACCAATATCTTTTTTCCCAATATGCCATGACCCTAATATCAAATAACCTAAAATGACAATAGTAGGCCCTCATCCAAACAAATCATGCAATAGTCAGACCAAGATGAGTGAAATAGGAGTAACAACCACAGGAAACAAGAAAAACTACTTTCGAGGTAAAAGTGATACGTGTCCTGCTGCGATTTGTGATTTAGTGGAAGAATAGTCAAAAACAGGAGTCATATCAAGCCACGTAAGATTTTTGTCTAGAGGCTACATAGTTTTTTTTTTTCTCTTTTTTAGGATTTTTCTAAAAACAAACACCACCTAAGATTGTGTCTGTTCTTTCTCTGGAAATCTGCATCTGACTCTCCATAGTCTTACTCAAGTGAACAACAAATTAACCTAAAGCAAATCTTCACACAAGTCAGACATCAAAAGTCTGACAAACACGTAAGCTAGGTGAATCTCTAGTTCTCTTAGAACATTACCTATATTCAAATACAGGAATCTGTTTACTTTATTACCACCACTCTTAAGGAAAAAAAAACGGGAAGATCAGTTTGCAACACACAGTATAGTACTAATACAACATAAATACCTATGATGTAAGTATAGGAGGAAGGAAGTCAGATTTGGTACCCAGAATTCGAGCTTTTGTATCAGGGAAGAACTCAGTTCCTGGAAGCTCAGTAACATTTCCATCATAACTGACTGCAATTGGGTAACTGAGAAGGTGACCAGGCAGGTCGTGCTCAAGAGTTTCGCTTGAGTACATGTCCCAGTACTTGTCAGCGATCCTGTTCACCTTGTGGACACATTCCTCGCTGTTGGGTTGGAGAAAATACTCGTCTAACATGCCAAGATGTTCATACCATAATGCCATACGAAATCCATGGATTTCGCCCCTGGGTGGTTCTCTGTTAGCAAGGTGATATGGTTGATAAGCTCCCATAGCTATCTCTGAGTCTCTAGCACCATCCATTGATCTTTGGTTTATGTTGGCGGATCCAATGATTATGTATTCATCGTCAACTGCAGAAAGGAGGCACACTTAGCCGAGAACTGAGTATTTGATAATTAAGCTTAAGCACATTGAAACATCAACAAAAAGAACTGCATAATTATGAGGTGTTGGCTTTTTTATTTTATGAATCAGACTCACCTGTATCTGACTTGTCTGAGTTTGAATTTTCCAGGTCGAATATGTTTTGATCAAGAGAACAATATTGGTTTATGGTTATTTCAGGTATGCGATCTTGATTCAAACTTCATTAGTTATTTTATGTGCGACGCAAATGGACCCAATATCAGCCAAAGTCAGTCAGACGCACAAAGTAGACAAGAAAACATTTTCAAATCTTACTAGAGTGAATTCAGATCTCAAGTCTGAATTTGGTAAAATACAAGCACCGCCTTAGTGAATCTAGTCGACGAACACTACCCAATACGATTTAACATAGTTGAACCCATAAAAATGGCATTACTACCAGCGCGGACTTGGATGTCTCAGTGTGTTGCACTTAGTCTACAATAGCTCAGAAGAGGTCCAATGTGGACCTAAGTTTGAAGGTACAAAACGGTCTTACACACTAGATAGGCTATTAGGTTGATATGACTAGGAGTCTAGATGTTGTAGGCCAGCCCCATGTCAAGATATACTAGGCTCAGTGGGTACGGTTGATGCCTCAATCAAGGTGATTACGACGGGCTATACATCAACTAGCCAACTTAATCAGGTTTCAAGAGGCAAATAAAGTTGTATACATTGAACTTCTCAAAACAAACAAAATTAGTGGGGCATACCTATCATCATCTTAGAATGAACATAGATCATGAAGCGACGAGCCTCCTGAGCTCTACTATAATCTGTATCATGATCTGGTTTTTCTGAGGGTACATATTCTCCTTCTCTTTTCACCTCGCGATTTCCGAGACAAAAGAATGTTAAGTAGTCTTTTGGGTTTGCTTCAAGTCCCTTAGCTTTAAGTGCTTGAGTAATGTCTCTGTACATCATCTCTAATGTCCTCCTCTGCCAGTCTAATATAGCTTGAACTGATCCACTCTCTGGGATACCCTCTGGCCACATCGGAACCACGACATAAACAGTGAATCTCTCACCTGCTGCAATCTTGCTCACAATCTTTAGGGAGAGTTCCTTCGGGATAACATGTAAAGCACCAATTTCCTCGGGCTTGATGCAGTCCTCCTTCCAACAATATGAACTTCCTAAGAAGTACTGATTTTCAATGTAGATGAAGTCTTTTGCTCTTCGAATGGCGTTTATATAAGCATCTTGAATACTTCGATCGATAATATTGTCTTTACCACTAACAAGACCTGCTCGAGCTGCTTCTTCAGGTGTATCGGGGAATCCAAAAGCTGCACCACCATCAATAGATCTGAATAACTGAACGTTCCAAGTTTCAGGGTCTTCAGAGAAAGTAACAGGCGAGGGAGGAATTACAATGTCGGAAAGCTCTCTTAAGTTAACCAATATGTCTTTACCACCTTGCTTCCTCCATCTCTGCTCGAAGTTGAATAACACATCCCAAGCGATGGGTCCTTCTAGTCTAGAGTGAATATCGTGCCAAGGCTCCCTTGGCCCACCTTTAGCAATTGAACTACCGGTGAAGTTGGGCTGATGGAAATCGTTATGATGGGCAGTGTCCAATGTCCTAAAAAGTGAATGAAACTGTGTATCGTATCTTCCATCACAAAGATCAATACCACCAACAAAGCTTGCAATTCTTCTCTTTTCTGATCCGGCATTGGGCATCTCAGCATCCACCACGACAATTTTTTGGTGATGAGTGAACATGGTGGATATCTCTAAATCCTGGACAATGCTTCCACCATCATCTGGATTACGGGGGCAAAGAACACAGTGTACTTCTGAATTACGGAAATAATCTGCGGTGTCTTCATCATGCGTAGCCATCAATCCATCTTTCTTTAACAGACCCACAGATGTTCTGTCATCCCAAACAAGCATTAGAACTGCAACACCTTCATTAGCCTTTTTCTTAAGCAACTCACCGAGAGTAATATCTCCTCCAGGTTTTTGTCTCCTCGAGTCTCTTATCAAGGTAATTTTAGTGTATATAGACCACCCAGTAATATAAATCAAATGTTTGGCATTACTGATAGCATCAAAGATATCTTCCCAGCATCTGTGTGGTTCGTAATACTTACCTCCAGCAAGAGGAATTTTAGGAATGAAGTTATCCGGGACATGAGCATCTTGGTATAAAGAAACTCTGCAACCTTGTCTCTGTGCGAAGAATGTATAAGGGACACCAGGAAATTTAGAACTCCTAATTCCCAAAGACCAATTCCTGTCTAAAGAAACATCAAAGTATTGGAGCTTCACATGGATTTGACAACCTCCATGTACCGGATTCTGCTTTTCGTCCAAAATTTCAAGCCATCTGTCTACTTCTTCTCCATTTAAGATTTCATGGACAGGAAAATTAGCTCTTCCTAATAGTGTTGCTCCAATAGGATCATCATCTTTGATTGTGAAGATGACGTTAGAAGCCATATGGGCACAATAGATGTGAAAGGACTCGAACCAACGTGGGTTGCAAGGTTCATCCCTAAGAATTCGCGTCCGCCCAACTCTAGCTTTTTCTAGATCGATTGTGGCATAAAGTCTTGAAGCACCTTGTCCAATTCCAAATGTCTCCTCAATGTTTTCCACAAGCTGTAAATGAAATTGCAGGTGACAAATAAAAATGTTAAGGCAGGTCTAACAGTCAAGTAATTCACGTAACAAATATTTCGGCAGGACATGGGTGGTGTTAAGAACAACAAAAAGAGAGCTCAAAATCTAACGTAGAAACATTAACAACAAAAACAGTTTGTGAATTATGTTCTCAAACATCTTTTACGGAGTATTATTGTTAATGACATGTTCAAGATTTGATCATAATGCACATTTACAATGACTACTATGAGGTTTCTAGCAGAACTTGCGATTTTAATATGCTTTCTGTTTTCATAATCAAACGACACAGAGGCTTTTTTTAAATTGTGCTTTCTACCAAAGAAAATTGTAAAAACTCATTTGAGTCAAGATATTTGTCAAATGGTCGAGATAGAATGCCGGCCACATCCCGACCGGGCACATGGCCTGGCAGGATCTAGAGATAGAATGCCTCTCTAAATCCTGCCAGGCCACGTACCCTGGTCACTACTCGGCCGGGAGAGTGGCGGGGCAAAAGGTCATTTTCCTTTTTTTTTTTTGAAAATTGGTTACGATATGCGATAGTCATTACAATGACATTGATACACCAAATATGCGATAAGCACGATAACTGGCAAAATTTAACAAGAACAGGCCTAAAGTCCAACAAAACTATGACCCAAAAACCCAACTAACTTCTTTTGTTAAACGTCAATCTATTTTGTCATAAATCCAGTCCAAAAGACCCCACTATAGATTAAAATAGAAAAGGTAGGGAATATGTTATTGAAAAGAAGGAACCGGTAAACATTGATCAGATAAATATAATTCAGTTGATCAGAACCCAAAAAGGACCTTCCCTCCTTAAGTGTTTTAGGTTTACCTAATATCAGTAATCACTTTCAAAATTATTATTATTTTATTAGAAGACTAACCACATAAGTATTATTATAATCACTTTTCACATTATTATATAAGATTTGTAGTTTTAATCAAATCCAAGTAAAAGAACTATTTCATATTATAAAGACATAGGTGAGTAATTTACATGAGGGATCAAGAGACGTGATCCGACAATCAACCAGAGTTCAAGATATTTGAAGATATTTGTGGTGACTATTAATAAATCTCATTATTGATCTCGAGATTACAGGGAGATCTTCGACTGAACCAAGTTATGTATAACCCTAACCATAGAATCCCAACAAACACATAAGCAAAATCGATAAGGATTTCACTCTTTTTTCAATCGGGAGTGTTACATGTACAAGATCCTTGATAAAATTTGTGACTTAATGACTCTTTTTCACTAAAAGACAAAAATTGATCAAAGCTTTTCAAAGTTTGACTTTGATCGGGACCGTTGAAATGACATTTTATCGAGAATTTTGTCAAAGATTCTTTGTACATTTAGCATTTCCCTTTTTCAATTGTGGAGAAAGAAATTACCATTAAAACTAGGGTCAATAAACTATAGTTCCCGTCCATCCAAGATTATGATCAAGAAAATGGAAACCCTAAAATAAAATTAGTTATGTAGCAGAAACCACTTAAAAACTAGGCAAAAAAAAGCATTGATTTATTTATCTAAATTGAGTCACAACGATACGTACCTTACGGAAGAACTTGGGTGCTCCACCTGTTGCTCTGTTAGGATTAGCTACTGACCTAGCTTCAAAGATAGTTACATGAAGATTTCCATGAAGCAGAATCATTGCCATTTTTTACCTGTACAAATTTGAACTCGAATCAAAATTTTCGTTTATGATCGATCAAAATGAAGATATTCAATTTACGATCAATTTACAGAGAGAAAATCTAGAGAGAGAAAGAGACATTGAGAGAGAGAGAGAGAGACCTGAAACTTTAAGTTTAAATAGAGTTGGGAAGGAGAAGTAGATATAGAGGAGCTGTTTAAATTTTATTTTTAGAGGGAGAAAGTTGGGAGGAGACAATTAGGACTTTTAGAGAGAGTTATATAGAAGAGACAAAAGGGTTGGATTATGTCGAGAGGAAGACACCTGTAAAGACGCGACGCGATGAAGCACATGAAATCAAGAAAATCAACTTTTTAGGGTCTGCCGAGATGAAGAATGAGAAGACATTTGTTACGCCCATGTTTTTTCTTTTTTTTTTGATGAAATGCCCATGTTTTTTCTTAGTCTAAATAATGGCGGCTATAGATAGATAGATAGATTTTTTTTTGTTTTTTTTTTTTGTTTTTGTTGAAGGAATAGATCTTAGAGGACATTGATGTAGAAAATGTTTTATAGATATTAATCTATGAATTGTAAATACAACGAATGTTTGAAGTATTGGTCGAACATTAATAGCACAATAAGTCCACAATTAAATCAAGATATGTCAAAAATTCAAAAAGAATATAAATTTTGAAGTGTACTAAACAAATCATTTTGCATATATTTTTCTTTGAGATTTATTAAAAAAAATCATTTTGCATGACATAGTTATCTTATTACATTAAACAAAGCGTAAATAACTCTATACATTTCACTGTTGAACTCCACGTAATTTGGTTTGTGTTACGTACAAAACAAACATGTTCTTACACATCCACTGAACAATCAACACAATAATGGTACATTTGTACGAAACAAAAATAAATATTTCAAAAAATTGACTTTTTATCTATTTTATATAAAGTTTGGACCTTAAACTCAATTTATTTTTTATTTTGGACTATTTGCCCACGGACACTACAATGTTTTCTCGATATTCCAAATTATTGATTTTTTTTTTTTGTTGAAATACCAAATTATTGATTTTGTAAATAAAATGTCTTGCTAGTGTTTTAATACATTGGCTATAAATAGAATGTTTCTTGAATATTTTAAAGATAAGTATTCTTACAAAGACATGATAGTGTGATAGTTGTAACGGATGATTGCTTGCCTGTTCTAGTTTTATGAGTTACAAATTTCTTTGTGACTTTTAAACAACGGGGGATGTGTTTTAAGTCCAAAATCGCATGATCAATGAGTCTAGAGACCAAAGATAATCTGAAATAGAAAATAAATCCACTCAAAGTAAATTACATGTCTATCCTCTCACTCTCTTTTACTGCCTAACCTATCCTAAGTTAAAAAAAAACCTAAAATATACCATAATATTTAGAGATTCATTATATGATTTCCTCAAAAACAAACTTTCCTTCCGGAAAAATAGTTGCCTTTATAATAGGGCAAAAGCAAACCGAAGAGAGAGAGAGAGCATTGTCACTTTCTAATATATGAACTAGGTTTTGATTTCATTCATCATCGACGCCCAAATTAAACCGAGTGAAAAAGGTGAAAGCATCGAGTGGGAGAGAGAGAGAATCGATTGATGGTTTCATTCATCATCTACAGTAGTGAAGAGTAAGAAAAAACAAACGTTAAAATAAAATGTTAAAAATGTTGTTAGACTCGATAAGATTCTACCAGCATAAAATTTTATTAGAATCAACCTATTGTAACAAATTCATATCAAATGGTAACAGAATCAAGAAAATGCTAGTAAAATACTGAAAATGTAACAAAAACAATTTCACATAATATATTTTAATTACTAAAAAGTATTTGTTAACCTATTGTAACAAATTCATAAGATGCTAGCAAAATATTCTTGCTTTTTAAACTACTGTATTCAAATTTATTCAACCGATGCTAATAGAATGTAAAAGTTGCTATTAGAATCAATAAGATGCTAGCTAAATAGTATTTGTTTTTTAAACTACTTTATCAACATTCATCAGATGCTAGTAGAATGTAAAATATGCTAGTAGAATCAGTAAGATGCTAGCAAAATAGTATGTTTTTTAACCTCACAAAAGAATTTGTAGATGTTTAATTGGATCGAGGTAGAGATAAAAAGCAAATCACAAATTCATACTTTCTTGAAGTTCAAAGAACATAGAGTTACAAAGAGAGAAAATCGTTTTTGGGAGAGAGCATCTCGTTTTAGGTAAATATTGGTTGAATTGGTAGGTTAATTTAGACAAATATCAGTTTTGGAAATAATATATTTTCTTGAATTCAAAGAACATATAGTTACAGAAAGAGAAACTCGTGTTTGGGAGAGAGAGAACTAGTTTTAGGTAAATATCCATTGATTTGGTAGGTTACTTTAGAAAAATATAAGTTTTGGAAATAAAGATTAACATTAAATATCCACCATAAATATTCTTTCATAAAATTACTAAAAAGTATTTGTTAACCTATTGTAACAAATTCATAAGATGCTAGAAAATATTCTTGCTTCTTAAACTACTGTATTCAAATTTATTCAACCGATGCTAATAGAATGTAAAAATTGCTATTAGAATCAATAAGATGCTAGCTAGTATTTGCTTTTTAAACTACTTTGTCCAATTCATTCAGCAGATGCTAGTAGAATGTAAAATATGCTAGTAGAATCAGTAAGATGCTAGCAAAATAGTTTGCTTTTTAACCTCACAAAAGAATTTGTAGATGTTTAATTGGATCGAGGTAGAGATAAAAAACAAATCACAAATTCATATTTTCTTAAAGTTCAAAGAACATAGAGTTACAGAGAGAGAAAATCGTTTTTGGGAGAGAGCATCTCGTTTTAGGTAAATATTCATTGAATTGGTAGGTTAATTTAGACAAATATCAGTTTTGAAAATAACATATTTTCTTGAATTCAAAGAACATATAGTTACAGAAAGAGAAACTCGTGTTTGGGAGAGAGAAACTAGTTTTAGGTAAATATCCATTGATTTGGTAGGTTACTTTAGAAAAATATAAGTTTTGGAAATAAAGATTAACATTAAATATCCACCATAAATATTCTATCATAAAATTTATAGAAAGAATAATTGTATTAACTCAACCATTATAAACCTTTGGTTTACCAATGGTTAAAAAATATTTATGAAAGGGCAAAATTGAGAGAAAATTAAAGGATTGATGCATGGGGCCCACCAAATAGTGAATTTTTGGACTTATTTCACATTTTCGGTTTATTTTGGTTTTATTTTATTTATTGATTTAGGAGTGGATATATGACTAATTACCCCCCCTATTTTTGGACCTTAAACTCAAAAATCCTTTAAACAATTGCGAATTGTTGTTTCTCAAGCTAAAATTTGAGTTTACGCTCTTTTTCTATTTTGGGTAGATTTAGATGGAGTCTCGATTTAAAGTAGAGAATTTCTTTCTCAGATTTATAGAGAGATAGACAATAAGTGAGTACTGACGTATCAGTAGAGTAGTTATTCTTTCAGACTAACCGAGTTAGACAAAAATAAAAAGAAAACCGGAGGATAAGAAGAAGCATATTTTGGTCGAGGCGGGAATAATTTCTCTTTCTTTAAGATATTTTACACTCCTGTAACAGTACCAACAGTTAGGGTGCATGCCTTCGAGACACAATGACTATCCTTTCAGATTTTGATACTACTTCAACATTTTGAAAGCAAACAAACATTCGTAAGTAATATAAGCTCCTTGACTGATGTGACTTGATCGTCTAGACACTCGGATGATTACGAATTCACTTGGAATATTTTTAAAATCACAATTATATTCCAGGTTGGAATACTGACTTCAGAAGAGAAGAAGAATAGAATATATAAAATTCACTCGCTTCTTTCTCCAGAATATTTCTGAAACCAGAATTACATTCCAGATACACTTGGAATACTGATTTAAAAAGAGACGAGAATGAATGAATTAGGAATGGAATGGTTTTGGGTTGCTTATATAGGTATCGAATAGACACAGTGCCTTCTGAATTCTAAGGATCTGGTATAAAGTGGAGTCGGCTGCAATCTGTACCATTCGATTTGGCTTAAGAACACGGGCGGAATGCTCACCCTTAGATCGAACCCGAATCTTTCCCAACATATAGGCTAGATAGTCGCTAGATTAAAAGACCGGTTTATCCCTTTTTGTACCCGACACGTAATTGATGCAGGCCGTTGGATCCTTGCAGATCTGACGCTTTCGGTCACGTCCTAACATGATCTCGAAGGGATCAATGTACCACCCCATAAGATCTCCTTCTAAAGCGCGGGTTGAACGTGAGCCATCCAGATCTAAAGGTGCTCGTTCCGCCCAGATGGCCCCCAAACAAACTTGTTGTTTTGACGTTTAGTTCCCAACTTAACTTGAATTTCTCATTCATCCTTGAACGTGAGCCGTCCAAACTTTGAACTTGAATTTCTCATTCATCCTTTATCGGAATCGAGTGATTTTTCGGTCTAAGTTGAAGATCTCGACGAGACGTACGCAATGACAAGCTTTTTTCTGAGCTTGACGAGTCAGATCGAGTTCGAGGTTATTATTTTATAGATAGACATAATTGACAGACTGACATTAGCAGAGCTCATATGCCGAACTTCGTTGCATCGGAATAAGGTAGCCTTTCGACTTTGAACCTTTGCTAGTGAGTAAACTACAAGGTCTACAAGGACGTCAGTGAACTTTTCGTCTTCAACTGAATCCTGGTGATTGTAAACCAAAATCGTTATCACACAGTTAATCCCTTACTTTGGTTCTCGGTTGTGTTCATTTCGACCTTGAACAATCCTGATCTCAGGTGTGCTTTATTTTGGATTAACCTCCCACAGATCCATCAAGATATTCGTGGATATTGATGGACAATTAATCGATATCTATTATAATAATATTATTCTTATTGTTATCTTAGCATATGAAATAACATAGTTTTACCAATATCTCACATATATTTGTCTCTCTCCAAAAGCTCTCCAAACCTACACTAAAATTTTCACCAATGTCCATGAAACCAAGTTGTTTTGAAATGTCCATGATTTCTAGTCCTATACGAATAATAGATACATTACAGGGCATTTGTAATTCCCAAACTAATAATAGAGACATTGAGAGATATTTGAAATGTCTCAAACGAGGAATAAAGACATTTCGAAACATATGAGATGTCCTAAGTGTATAACACAAACACTGGTGGACATTTCAAATATCCAAAACCAATAATACAGACATCGGTGGATATTGTCATGTCCACAACCACTGCCTGTAAATCACGACTATATCCAGAGGGCAAAGAATTCAGGCGTATTTGGGGATGTTATGAAATGTTTGTGTACTGCATGACTATGTATAACAGGAAAAAGAAAATGTACATTGACTTTAATGAGGACTTTCTCATTGGAAATCAGGATTATTGTTTGCCTTTAAGGTCTAGAGTAAACTTGTTCTTTTCCTCATCTTATCTATCATTTTCAATTATATAACACATCGTCATTTTAACAAGATACACTATGAAGATATTTTGGGCAAAAAAAAAGCTAAAGAATATCAGGTTGTTAACTCATAAAGTTATTTTTATTTTTCACAAGGAAATGTTTAAGTCTTTCATTGATTATACTAATTCTTTTAGTTAAAAGAAGAAATAATTGTTGACGTATATAAGTAAGCGACAAACATAGGAGTGGAGAATGTCAATCTAGTCCCTTGAACTCTTGAGTAAAAAAGCTAAGAGATTCAAAGTTCGGATAAATTTTATGTTTTTCAACAGAAAATCAATAAAAAAATTTAACAAATCATATATTTCCTCGCAGTCCAAAAGATGTTAATCGAGTAAAACCTATTTGCGGACTTTTTTTTTGTAAAATTCCTTCATCATTAATCGTTCATCTGGTTTCCTCTTGACGTGATTTTTCTTTATTCTTCACATGTGAAAAGAAAACAATGTATGTACAAGGTCATCATTAAAGTTATATTTCTATAGTTGTAGGTTAGTCTAAAATTCAAGACCTTTGTGGGTTCAAATACCTTCGAGAATGTGGTTCATTTGTTATATTACTCCATATAATTTTAAGATAGAAATAAGATAACTCAAAATACATTTCTCTTAGCTTTTGAGGTTAGTTATGCATCTTCGATAGTATTGAATGTTAATTTTGAGAATCCATGTAGTTTGTGTTTATACCTCATTCAGATTCAGCTACGCCATAGGTTAGACCTGGGCCATAGCTAACATTTTAGGAGTCTGATGCTAAATTTCAATCGGGGTCCTTTTGTATAAATACGATGTAAAAGATTTGTTACGTGCGAAATAATAAACACTTTTTTGTAATAATTTGTCCATATAAACTTTAATGAATCCAAACTCAATTAATAGTGTTGCCTTTTTATGCACGTAACATTCAAATAAAACTTCTTGGATTTGACGTTTTTTACACAATCCAAAATTAGAGTCTAGAGAGTCAGATTTGATACAAAAAGAGATAGAGCTTATATTGAGACTTGCAGAGAGGAGAGAAAGATTATTTTTTAAAGCGCCAGTGATACAAATTTGCATGAAGGATATGGAATTTGTAAAGAGTGGAGGGACGCGATTTTTCCAAAGAGTCAGTGATAGATATTTGCATGAAAGTTGTAAAAAATGAAGAAACACGATTTGGGCAGACTTAATGTCTTATGTGTTATGCAAATACTACTATTTGACTATCAAAATATAGTAAAATAAACATGCGTAAATGGATGGATATCCAACAAAGAAAAAGCCAACCAAAGGGACTGGAACATAGGATCAGCACTGTTAAACGACATTTCACTAAGCCAGTACAACCTCAATGCTACATTTAACATGATTCTGCAATTAATAGTGTCTTTAGGCTAAACTAAGACTGGCCTCACGAGCCCGGGTTAGACTAATTTACACCTATCTTTGTTTTTTTTGGAGTTAAACTAAAATTTCCATTCATACATAGGAAATCAATCCAATATGGTTTTGAGGCTTTTGACCTTTGAGTATAACATGAGATTTACAAAACTAAATGACAACATGAGACTTACAAAAGTAAATTACAACATGAAAGTTGAAGGAATACAACATTACAATAACAAAGTGAAAAGACCCTAAAGGTCACAAAATGAAATTATATTAACGATCACAAATTGGAAGACCCTAATGTCTTAAACTTTATTATACTTAAATATATGTAGGAACGAAGAACCAAGCAGAGGTTGTTGATTGAATAAAATGTTGTCCTCTGGATCTATAAGTTGTATCTACTTAATTTAATAGATGTTGTCCATTCTTCTTTTTTGTGCTCGCGATTGAAATACGTTTCCCTGACAACCTTAACAAAGATCATTGTGTAAGCAAAAGTTTGAAAGAAAAATCCCATACGTTGGTGATCAAGAAGCTGATACTATGAAGCAAGTTCCTCTTAGCCCCTCTTAAAAAAACACACATCCATGACCATCATCATTCCTTATCAAACTGCTTCTAGATTGAGAAAGTCTCATATACAACAAAACTGAAGATATAGAAAAATTAGATCTCAAGGAATTGGGATTTAATTTTTGTTTTCTGTGTGTCTTCACTAAGATCTCTATCAGTCTCAATCCATCAAGTCCTGACATAAATATATCATTCTCTCTAATAACGAACACGCCGACTATGAAATTGTTATGATTGTATTCATCATCTTTAAGCGGATATGAATCATTTTAGTTTTATGGAGATTGATGATGAAGAAACTAGTCGGGGGAGTGACGAACGATGACAAAATCACGTCGGATGACAACCCAACCGTCTCTCTCGCTCTCCTTACCGAACATTCTTTATCTCCAGCCACATTTGTGGTATTGGTTTATCTTGTTAAGAAGAAGCAGATGATCGATCAACATCGAGGAATTCGCTACCCATACTACCGTCCTCATCTTTGCCTCTCCGTTTTACTCCAAAATGATAATAATAGATGTAAAAGATAATATATACAAACAAAGAGGAAATTCCGACAAAGGGATCCCTCCATTTGCCAGAAAAATTGAAGAACTCAAACTCTTTCTGTTTGTTGTATTATTAAGAACTTAAGAAAATAAGAACGGAATTTAGTTCAAACTTGTTAATCCTAACTATTATGATATAGCTAGGAATTTAGCTGTTAGGGCCAAAATGACGTCAAATTGTCAATATTGTGAAAATAATAAATCAGACACAATAATAATTGAATAATCAAAGGTAAGCTTTATTGATCATTGAAGTTGTATTTATAGACTTTACAAGAAGAGAAAATAACATAAATAAAATTACAAGAATGGAAAATATAATTACAGAGATAGGGAGATACTAATCCTATGTACAAAGAATATCTAACTATTCTGGAAGGTTGAATTGTCAATATCTTCTTTCCAATATTACGTTATTACCTCTCCCCCCCGCAAGTTGGAGCTGGGAAGAAATCTGAGTCAAGCCTAACTTGGAAGTTAACGGGTGGAATTGGTTAGAACCAAGAGGCTTTGTGAAAATATCAGCTACCTGATTTGCAAAGCAGATGTGAGATATCTGGATAAGACCACCTTCAAGTTTCTCACGCATAAAGTGGCGATCGATTTCGATGTGCTTTGTCCGTTCTTGGAAAATGGGATTAACAACTATATGCATAGCTTCTTTATTGTCACAGAAAGCCTGAAAAAGTTTTGGAATGGAAATCCAAAGGTTCTGGAAAAGGTATTTCAACCATTGGAGCTCAGGGGTAAGGAAAGCAAGCGCACAATATTCTGCCTTAACAGATGATCTGGAAACAGTAGGTTGTTTCTTAGATTTCCAAGACAACAGACTGGCACCAAGCATTGTGAAGTAGCTAGTGGTGGAATGACGAGTAATGTGGCAGCTGGACCAACCAGAGTCAGCAAAGCCCGAAAGTGTCATATAGCTAGAAGATGAAAGGAGGATCCCATGATCGATGGTATACCTTTCAAATATCGTAGAACTCGAGTAGGTTCATCCATATGTGTTGTACGGGGATGCTGCATAAATTGACTTAAATAATTCATCGAAAAAGCGATATCGGGTCTCGTTACAGTCACATAGAGAAGTCGACCAATGAGACGTCGGAATGAAGTGGGATCGTCTAAAGGTGTTCCTTCCTAAAGTAACAACTTTAAATGTTGCTCCATGGAAAATAAACTCGGTTTGGCTCCAAGAAGGCCAGAATCATGAAGAATGTCGAAAGTGTATTTTCATTGACAGAGAAAATACCCTTAGGTGACCTAGAAACTTCTAGGCCTAGAGAGTATTGAAGTCGTCCAAGATTTTTAAGAGAAAATCGTTTCTCAAGACGTTGTCGAAGGGTGTTAATTTTCCTGTCGTCATTGCCCGTAATGATGATGTCATCTATATAGACAAGAATGTAAATATCATTCGGACCATTGAAATAACTAAAAAGAGAATGATCAGACGTAGATTGGGAAAAACATTCGGCTTTTACACCGGAGGAAGATTTAGCAACCCATTGCCCAAAAGCTTGTTTTAAACCACATAATGATTTGTTTAAGCGACAAACTCTAGTATCACTTTTGTTGCAAAACCGGGAGGAATGGTCACATAGACTTCCTCTTCCAAGTCTCATTGAGGAAAGCATTATTGACACCTAATTTATCCAAAGACCATTTGTGGATATACGTAAGGGATAAGAGGACACGTACAGTTACCAATTTGGCAAGTGGAGCAAAAGTATCATGATAGCCGACACCTTCAACCTGGGTATACCCCTTGGCGACGAGGTGTGCCTTATAACGATCGATGGAACCATCCGAACGATATTTAATTTTGTAAACCCACTTACAAGTAATGGATTTCTTGCCCGGTGGCAAGGAAATCAGAGACCAAGTATTATTTGTCTCGAGGGCAGAAATTTCTTTAGCCATCGCCTCAAGCCATTCTGGAGAAACAGAGGAGATTTTGTAAGTTTTGGGTTCTTCAGTGGTGATAACAGAAGTGAGAAAGGCCTTATGAGAAGGACTAAAATGGTCGAAACTAATATAGTCGACCAGTGGATAGGCCGCGCGCGAAGATATCGTTTCTGAACTAAAAAGAATATGGTCAGCCAAATAAGCAGGTGGATTCTTAGCACGAATGGGTCGTGTAGGATTATCAGGTTCCTCGACGAGAGAGTCAAGTGGTGAAGTGTCACTAATGGTGAAAGGACGAGGAGAAGTAGAAGCAGGAAAGTTGAGAAGATGCATTATCAGAAGAAGCTATAGGCACCTCTACATGAGATGGTGAAGATAAATGCTTGCTGGAATCAAATTGAGTCACAGGCTCAACCAAAGTAAGAGGTGATGACTCTATAAAAGGCAAACAAGGAAAGTCAATCGAAGGCGAGGGCGAAAACTCGACCAAAGGTGGAGGCGGAAAAATATTGGGTCGCGGCAGAGACCGGAAAGTGTGGGGAAAAGGCACAGGGTCATCCATAATATTCAAAGGAGTAAAAGTTTACGAGTTAGAAGAAATGTCAGTAATCGACTTAAAAGAGAATTTATTTTAAACAAAGGTGACATTTTGAGAGTCATAGAGGGTTTTAGTCTCTAGGTCATAAATGGTGTAACCCTTTTTTCTATAAGGATACCCGACAAAGATTCCTGGTTTAGCTCGCATATCAAATTTATTTGTTGTTTTGGCATTATGAGCAAAGCAAAGACACCCCAAAACACGGAGGGTCGAGTAGTGTGGTGGAGTATCATACAAAACCTAATAAGATGACTTAAGAGATAAAATCGGAGTAGGCATATGATTAATTAAGTAAGTTGCCTTTTTAAACACCCACCCCAAAAACTGAGGGGATGTAGCTTGAAACCCCAAGGCACAAGCGACATCCAACAAGTGTCCATGTTTGCGTTCAACGACTCCATTTTGTTGCGGAGTATGAACGCAACTGCGTTGGTGGATAATACCATTAAAATGAAACCAGGACTGTAAGTCCTTAGTGAGAATTCAGTTCCGCTTTCAGAAGGAAAAGACCGAATAGGGCAGGTAAAGCCTACTGTCGAATCAGAAGAGATAGACTTAATGCTTTTTTGATATTGTTTAGTTGTGAAATTAAAGAAAAATTCCAAATATGTTTCAGTCTCGGACTTGATTTGCATAAGAAATGTCCAAGTATATCCGGAGTAGTCATCAACTAAGGTGAGAAAATATTGCTTATTTGTGAGTGAAGGAACGGGAAAGGGTCCCAAATGTCAGCATGAACTAATTGGTAATGAGCAGTACTAACAGAAGTACTTTCATGAAAGTGCAATTTAGATTGCTTTGTCATAAGACAAATTGTACAGTCATGCATGGAGTCGAAGAGAATAAAATCAAATCGTTTAGATAAGTGGTCGAGGCGATTCAAACCAGGATGTCCTAGTCGGCGATGCCAAATGTCAAGCGATTTATGTAGAGTAAGTGTTGTAGATTAATGGCGTAAAATATAGAGGTCGCCAACCTCATCAGCCTGTCCAATCAGGGGAGTTGTCAAAGTGTCTGTAAAGAGAAATTGAGAATGTGAGAAAGCCGCGAGACATTGTAAAGATTTACATAACTGTCGTACAAAAATAAAATTAAATTTAAAAGTCGGGATATGATAAACATTATTGATATGTAAAGAGTAGGAAATGACTACAACTAAAAATATGATTCATCGGGGATTTGAACGTAAATCGATGGAGGAGCAAGTTCATAAGAAATGAAATATTGTAAAGAAAAATATACGTGGTTGGAAGCACCACTGTCGATAATCCACGAAGTAGGGTGGATGGATATAATAGTTTCCGAGAGAAGTGTCGTGGTTGTAGGACTAGCGTCACCAGTATTTGTACTGGAGAAAAGAATCTTTCTTAATGAAGGAGGAGGAATGGAAATCAGGGGTTGACAAAAATTAGTTGAAAAACTCAAGAGAGTAAGTTGTAAGAATTTTGTGATGAGATTACGACATACCGTAAAAGTGTCGCTGAAAAGAGAATTGCGGTTGGTAAAGCCGAAAAGGTTAAAATTAGATAAAAAAATATAATGACCTCAAAAGTGATGTTGTAGTCATGCTTGACCGGAAATGCATTGTCGAAAACAGATGGAATGAGAAAATACCAAAAATAGGCTAAAAAAGTGACAACTCAAGTAATGTGGTCGTTATAGTCGACAAGAAAGTTAAAATAGTAGACAAGAAAGTCATTGTCGAAAATATGTCAATTATTGACTTAATGAGCGATAACAAACACAATGTTGTTGTGCTCAAAGTCAACAAGAAAATCATTGTCGGAATGCCAAAAAGTTGTATGATAAGTAACAACCAAAATGAAGGTGTCATGGTGATGGTCGACAAATGATGCATTGTTTGAAAGATATTGACAAATGGAGATGGTCGACAAATTATGCCGCGGATTTGCAAATGATACCAGTGTCTATTGGGTAGGACTGTGTGTTTGGGTGGGTTAAGCATGTGAAGAGCAAGTAAGTGAATAGGGAAATCGGGTGTTAGGTCAACCTGGTCTATTTGTCAACCCAAAGAAATCGAATCTAACTTGGAAAAGTATAACTCTAAAAAAAATCAATTTAGTGGAATCTGAATCTACATTATTGGTCCACAATAATAAGTGTTAAATAATAATAGTGAAGTTTGATTCAAAATCTGAAAAAAAATTAAGTGTTGATGTTGAAGGATGAATTGATAATAGTGAAGAAATGACCTTTGTGTGCAGAGACTGAACTTGGAGATAAATAGAAAAAAATTCCTAAATAAAAATATCAAAAAATTAAGAAATTCCTATGCTCGTGAGACCATGTGAAAATAATAGCTCTGGCACAATAACAATTGAACAATCAAAGGTATGCTTTATTAATCATTGAAGTTGTATTTATTACAAGAAGAGAAAATAACATAAACATAATTACAAGAATGGAAATATCATTACAAAGATAGAGAGATACTAATCCTAATTACAAAAAATATCTAACTATTTTGGAAGGTTGACTTGTTAATATCTTCTTTCTAATATTACGTCATTAAATATGAAAATGTAATATCTTTATATTAAAAAAATCCATGTTGTATCGTTGGAAATAAGGTGGAAATGTTACAGTATTCTACTAATATCTTAAGATTTGATGTGCTAGTTGATCCCTTTTAATTATAAATCTTAAATTCAATTACCCAAACCGTTTGTCAATTTAAGCCGATGGTCTGATTGAATTTTACCTAAATTTTCTACTCGACTCTTCTCCAATATTAAAATGTGATTTATTGTACCCTATAGCATAAATATGGATTGCTGAGTACCAGAAATTAGCAAATGGTCCAAGAAGAATTTCTCAATTGAAAATACAACCTTATTAGAAAAATAGATCGTAGATATTTTGTTCTCTTTATGAGCAAAAAAGTTGTGGAAGTAACAACTAGTTTTGTTTAAGAATTTATGAGCTATAGACCAAAAAACGGTCTGAAATAACAGTTTTAATCCTACCTAATCCCATGAAGGGTTTAAAAACCAAAATATTAATCTTAATGGATATCTAGTCTATTTGGATACATCTAGAGAGAAAACACAAATCCCTAGAATATATAATAAATCTTAATACCTAAAATAACCTTCCTTAAATATTAAAACACATTTACCCTCAAATTCCTCAAATATCTTTTTCCTTTGTTATCTCCCACCTTTCTCTCTCCAATCACGTTTCTAAACAAAGTAATCATGATCTTCCTTATCTTCAGTTACCGAAACCTACAACTTCCCTCTCTCTTTAAATCAGAATCGTTTATAATCATCCATTAATCTCAGAAATCTTCTTTCTTCCTCATTAGAGCAGCTGAAATCATCTTCTTCATCTTCTTCAGGTAAAACACAGTACAATAGTCATTTTTCGTTCCATTGATAAGATTTTATATTGTGTTTCAGGTTATTGTAACAGATTATATCTCTCTAAAATTAATCATATATGATTTCTAGTAAAAGTATCAAAGATTTATTTAATAATTCATTAATTTATAATGTTTGATGTTAATTTTTCTCTCTCTTAAATTTTCAATATTGTTTTTGATCTTTATGTTTAATAGATATTTACTGATTAGTTCAAATTCAGTATGTTAGTTTTTCAATCAATCATCATATCATATTTCTTTAGATAGTAGTTTAAGCTTAATGATTTTCACATTTTTTCTTCAGATCTCATTTTTCTATCCGTACAGTTATATGAACCAGGCCTAAATTCGTACGTTTCTTTATAATAGGATTTACATTACCGATAATTTACAGTAAATTACTATAATTTATAGTAAATTACGCAAACATCTTCTGTACGATGTTTTTAAAATTGAAAACATAATATATGTATTTTTTAACAAATTATACATACTTTATCAAGATATCCAAAGCATTATATTACTGAACATAAATTATGAGTAATTTATTGACAATTACGCGTAATGTTAACCTAACGCAGTACTCATTTCAAGTTGAAGAAACTTTGCTTCATCACCAAATCTCGTGTACTTTGATGTAAATTATATATGATTTACGTAACTGTACACGTTGTTTATATTTGCAAAAATTATTTTAATATTAAATGTATATGTATTAATGTTTGTAAATTTGTTATCACAGATGGAATTTTTTGTAGGATCATCAAATCAGACTAAACCAATCAAACTAAATTAGATGGTTGGGATAAGATATTTACTGAAATTGGTCAGTTATTCCCCAGTGGTGCAAAAGCATTTCGATATGCTCTTCGGCAATATAGTATTAACACAGGGCATGATTTCAAATTCATAAAAAATGATACAAAGAGTGTTACTGCCGTGTGTCCTGTTGAAGATTGCAAATAGAGAGTGCATGGATCGGCACCATTAAAATGCGAATCTATGTTCATTTTGAAAGATATGAAAATGAAACATGACTGTGCTAATTTCATTAAGAAGAGCAAGAAACCCAAAATCAACAGTTTTTTTGTTGGTAAACTTATTCTTGATGATGTAACCAGAAGTCTAGATCGTTCCACAGCAAGTTTGAAGAACGATTTCTTGAAAAACTATGGTGTCCAACTTCCATATTACTAGACTTATGAGGGGAAGAAAGTTGCAACGAACGAAGCATTTGGCTAGGAAGGAGATTCATATGCAAAACTTAAATGGTATGCTGATGTCTTTTCACGTACAAATCCAAACAACATAGTCCAATTAGAAGTTGACGATGTAACTCGTAGATTTCAAAGAATCTTCATTGCACCACACGCTTGTATAGCTGGATTTAAATATTGTCGACCTGTTATATATGTGGATGGGACTTTTTGCAAAACTCGTTTTAACACGTGCATTCTAGCTGCTGTTGCTAAAGATGGAAACAATGGTAAAGCATAAATTTCCTTAATTCCAATTACTCGTATCAACAGTATCTGTACTTTATCTCTCTTATTACGTACTTTTTTATAGTGTCTCCATAATTTGTTATGAACTATCTGTAATTTACTACAAATTACACATACTTTATGACGCAACTTACGAATATAGGAATACATTATAATTGATTTTTCTAACACAATATACAATTTCAGGATTATTTCCATTTGCTTATGTTGTTGTTGACCTGGAGTATGACCTTAACTGGGATTGACTCTTAAGGCATTTACGCAATGCAATGGATATGAAAAAGACATATACTTTTATTTCAGACCGTCACAATGGTATTATCAACGGTGTTAAGAATATCTTCCCAACAACAAACCATTAATTTTGTGTTTGGCATCTAAGGAACAACTTAAATTTAAGATTGGCTAATGGAGCTCGAAAATGAAAGTTCTTTCAAACTTTGACATTCAAGGCTGCTAGAGCTATTCCCGAGTCTGAGTATAGTAAAACAATTAACCAGATGGTACAGATGGATGGTTCCAAAGTTGCTGCATTCTTTCAATCCTTAGACCCTGCAACATGGGCAGATTCATTCTTCCCTGGTCCAAGGTTGGAAAACTCAATATTCTCTATATATTTGCTGTTGTACTTCGTTATTTATCATAAATTACCTATTTCTATTGACAAACACTGATACTTGTAGATAAATTACACGTACTTTAATATATTTTAAGTAATACTATGCAGAAATTATAGGTAATTGTGAATGCGTGATCATAATTTATCTTCATGAAATTATAATGCATTCACCTGGTTTAAGTTTTTTAATGATTACATAACTATATAGTGTTGTTGTTTAAGCAGGTACACAACTATAAGTTCTCAACTATCAGAATCCTTTAATAATCAGATCAAACATGCTCGGGTACTCCCAATTACAGCAATGTTGGATACAATACGTATCCATATAATGAACAAGACGAATATAGCACGCGAATTTTCTAAGAAGTGGACTACGTTCATGTGTCCAACCATCACTAATCTTTTGAAAGCTAAATATGATAGTGCCGCAACTTGGAATTATGCACAGGCAGCACCATTCATATTTGAGGTTTATTCAGATCCATCTCATTGTGTTGATCTTCTTCTTCTGACTTGTACATGTAGAAGGTGGCAGGTTGACGGCGTTCCTTGTAAGCATTCCATGTTGTGCCTTAAAAACTTTAACTGACGATCAACAAGATTGTTACTACGATCCTATTTGGACTATGGAGTTTTATGTGAAGACTTATGCTGAACATATAATGCCCGTCCCGAATCATGATGACCTACGTACATTTGATGAAGAGTCCAAAACACTCCCACCTTTGATTCGGCGTAGACCTGGTAGGCCAAGAACAGTACGGATCAAGAGCTCAGACAACATTCCTAGGAAATTGAGGATTTGTGGTAGGTGTATGCAACCTGCCTACCACAACCGATCCACATGTAGGGTTAATATTTAATTTTATTTCTTCGGTTACCATTTCTACTATGTACTTCCGGTTCTCTTATTGACAATCTAATGAACAAAATTTCATCAGTTTCTGATAAATGTTTCATTATGTTGCGTAAAGTTTGCATAATTTATTCTAAATTATACATAAAACTGTATATACAGTTTAGCTGTATAGTATCAAACAATACTTCTGCCTAGGATATCATAATTTGTTGTACATTATTCATTATATCGTAAAACATACTAAATGTATGTCATTATACAAAATAGATTTCAATCAATAGATAACCACTTTCATAAATTACCATAATTTTAATGACAATTCTAATATTTTTAAGAAAAAAACAAATACCGTACTGTTATATAATATCAAACATTCAAATAACCAGTCATTACATTTGAGTTAAACTATACCACTCAACAAAATTATAATCAAAACTAATGTAAATTCTCTCTTCACTGATCTCTTGTTTCATACGGAAGCTCGTACGTCACCTGCGCCCTTTTTTGTTGTGCTAAATCCGTCCAATCGCCGCCAAGAAATTATTTTGGTACTCCCTATTTGAAATGTTTCATGAACAGGATCTCCATTTGTATCATTATAAATGGACCACAATCTGCATTGTCCATCATTGATTAAACATCGAAAAAACAAACCATGAAATAACTAACATCAAATCAAGCTGTATAATAGTAATAGATAAAGATTACAAGTTTGTTACTTACTTTTCTCCTTGTTGATGATCATACGTCGTATTCAACTCCTTACATTTCTTTTTAAATTCAGGATTGACATATTCCATTTTGTGAAGCACATCTAGTATCACCTGCCCATACTTGACAACATTTTCTTCACAATTTTTACGTAGCATTATGTCGAAAAATAACGAGTTGTAGTGTGTCCAAGTTTGATCATAATAATCAAAAACTAGCAACGTCCAATGGATACCCCTACTTACATCTGTAATCATCGCATGACACATTGGTGCAACTATATAAGATATTAGACCTCTATCAGCCTCATTTAACATCCGATCTTTGAGTTGTGCGTCTATGTTTGCTTTTGATGCCTTGCAATTTATCATTGTCTGTACAATAAACATTCAAGCTTAACACAGTAAGTTCGCATCATTTCATCTAAAGATTCAGATGAACAGTTAACATTTTGATATATTACATGTAAAGTATACATACTTTACAGATATTATAACATAATTTACTACTTATCAGTTATATTACATGTAAAGTATGCATACTTTATCAAACAATATTATATGATTTACTACTTAACAAATATAATTTTTGTGAAATATATAGTGCCTTTACATAAAACAATGAAATTTTAACTCAGACTTACCCATAACTCTGCTCCAATAATGAATACTTCTCCAACTCCAACCATTACTTCTGAAGATAGATGCTTTGCTCGCCAATTTATAATCTGAGCATCTGTCTCGTAATTCATCATTAGTAGGTCCAACTGTCTCCCTCTGATCTCACTCATAATTTGATTTGTCCAAATAAGTGTTCTGCAGGTCAGTTATTGTTAGTCCAAAAAGATGTAATTGTAATACTCATAAATTTAGTATTTCATAAAGCACACATAATGTCAGTTACAAACACACCACTCATAGTTCAACAATATAACATTGGAATCAAAATATAACAACTTTAATATGTAAATCACTCATTACGTGTTTTTCCCTCCTTTGTTAAACTCTTCTAGAAGCCCCTTTTCATCATCTTTAACTTGTTTCCATACTTTGCTCTTCTTCCAGTTGCATAGTTTTTCGTCAACATCTGATGCTGGTTTCTTCCCCTTATTATCATCCATAATTTCCACGTTCACGACATTGTAGCATTCTTCTTATTAACCTTTTATTCCATGAATTTTGGATCTGCCTTTTCAGTGTGCTTCCTTGTTCTGGGGGCTTCCTTCACTCTCTTGATAAGAGAATTTGGCTTCGGTGTTTTAACAGCAGCATATAATTTTAATCCTACTCCCTTTGAAGCTTTTGATTTTGTCCCTGGCTTTTTTACTGTCTTTGGTGAAGGCTCTACAAAATCATCATCTTCATCTTTTTGAACATCTTTTTCTGTATAAGATTTGACAAGTTCTGCTATTCTAGCAAAGTCATTTGGATCATTTTCATCAATACCCAATGAAAATATTGGTGTGCTACTAAAAGCTCTATCTTCAACCTTTTGATACTTGACCATGGTTGTGCATGGTACATTTTCATCAGTTTCTGTACAAGTAATTAAAACATTTTCAGTTAAATCATGCATACTGTAATATACCTACAGTGTAATGTCACAGTAAATATGCATAAATGCACATAAAGTATACATACTTTACATTGTTGAAACATAATAAACTTGTTGAAATTATGCATAATGTTAGTTATGCTATATGAAAATTATAAAAGATATAAAAACAAAAACTCTCACCAATGTTATTTCCACCACCATTGTTACACTCACTGTCAGGGACGGAACCAGAACTTTTGTTAGGAGGGGGCCGAACAATTCTAACATAAACTAATTTGAAAACTTTATATAGCACTTTCGTTCAAAATAACACAGGAAAATAACAATTACTTCAAAAAAAAAATAAACACAAATAAAAAATAACATGGAACTACTACGCCTGATAGTTTTTTCTCTTTAATGTATCAAAATGGAACCCGTCGCTCCTTCAAATCTCTAAAATCATCTATGATGGATAATGTGCTAAACTTCTGAGCAATTTCTTTTTCAATGTGCAAAATCAAATAATCTGAGAGAAAATTGTCATCCATTTTATTGCGGAGCCTTGTTTTAATTATGCGCATAGATGAGAAAGATCGTTCAACTGTTGCAGTAGAAACAGGAAGAGTTAGCACAAGCTCAATTAGTCGATAAACAAGGGGATACCTTACTGATTTTCTAGTCTTTACCAACCATAGACACAAATTTGAGATCGTCTTCAAATTTTTGAAGTCTGGACATTGGACTACATTATGTTCATAATGTTGTAGTTGTATTCTCAAATGCATCTTCTCATGATCTGAGAAATCTCGTTGATAAAACTTATCTACCATATTACAGATGTCATCAATCCTGAAAGAATTGTAAACTTCACGAGGAACCAATGCTGAGCTAAGAACAAGTAGTTCTACTGAGTTCTCACTAAATCGACTATTTAACTCTTGCAGTTGACAATCTATTGCTGCATAAAAAATATCTACCCTGTAAAATTGTTCATTTGTAAAATTTCTTTGTTGATAACGAGCTTTACCCTTCCTTCCAACATATCGAGCATTCATATCTGGAATATCTATATTTCGCGCCTCACAAAAAGAATTTACCTTTGCAAGTAGAACATCCCATCCTACATCTCTCAAATTTTGGATGAATGCTTTGTTAGAAGAAACAAGTTCCATAGCATTCACAATATCTTGAGATTGACATTGCAAAGATTGACAAAGTAAATCAGTGATCTCCATAATTTCTTTCATAAGATGCAATATAAAGACAAATTCAAACGTCGTCATACTTTCATACGCGACCTCCGCTTTAAATCTTTCAGAAAAAGTAGTTCCATCCTCTATAGTACCCTATAGAACCACACATGTTGCACTAAACATTTTTATCAAGCTAGAAACCGACTTCAAATGTGAACTCCACCTAGTATCTCCACTCCGTTTTGAAGTACCGATTTGGTTTAATCCTTTCTCCGTCTCAAGCTCATTAATAGAGATCAAATGTTCTATTTTAGCAGCTTGAGCATTTTTTAATTCATCACTGCGTTTGCAAGAAGCGCCAACAATATTGATGATAGAAGATAATTTTGTAAAAAAATTTGTTCAACTGTTATAACTTCTTTCGATGCTATAACTAATGTTAATTGTAAGTGATGTGCTAAACAATGAACATAATAAGCAAACGGACAATCTTTCAAAATTAAAGCTTGTAACCCATTCCACTCACCTCGCATATTACTTGCACCGTCATATCACTGACCTCGAATATTTTGGATATCAAGATTATGATGAGATAATACTGAATATATTTCTTTTTTCAATGTGAATGCCTCGGTATTAGGTACATGAACAAGCCCGAAAAAACGCTTTACTACAAAGCCATCTTTGTTCACAAATCTTAAAACTATAGCAAGTTGTTCTTTTTTGGACTCATCACGAAACTCATCAACCATAATACAAAATTTTGCTTCTCTACTTTCATCTCGAATAGCTCGATTAACTTTAGTTGCGAAAACTTGCAAAATTTCTTTTTGGATCAATGGTGAGATGTAAGAAGCATTTTTCGGAGCCTTATCTAGCACAACTTCTGAGACTTTAACATTATATTCAGCTAATAACTCTATCATATGAAGAAAATTTCCACGATTTAGTGATCCTTGACTTTCATCGTCACCTCTAAAAGCAAGACCTTGAAACGCTAGCCAGCGGACTGCATCAATTGATGTTTTGAGCCTTCACCGATTTTCTATAATTTGTTGAGAAATGTAACTATGAATCACCTGTTGTATGTGTTGAGATTGATTCATTAAGTCCTCTAAGGATCGCATATAAACTTTATGAGAAGAGAGTGAATCTTTTCCGATATGATAAAAAAATGCACAATTTTTTCCGTCTCTTACTTTTTTCCAGTTTTTAAAGCCATCAACTGTGAATCTTTTTGTCCTGAACTCCCAGATGGCTTGTTAAATAGATAACATGGTAGACAAAACGCAACATCTTTTGAAGGAGAATATTCTAACCATAACGGAAACAATTTAAACCACGAATATTGAAAGCTACGTCGGTGAGTGACATGTCCTGATTTGGGGTAGATTGAAAGTAGAGGTTGGTATGGACAGGCTTCAATATAGGCTCTCCTAACTTCATCTTGTTGGTTAACATTATATTCCCATATTTGACGACGTAGCCCTGGATCACGCTCTAAAGAACCGATGTTAACCTCATTGATATCAATTCTTGGGGATTTCGTAGGAGGTGCATCTATAACTGGAGCTTTAGCATTAGAAGATTAAACTCCTTCTACTCCGCTAATATTTTTTCTTTTAAAAAATTGATCGATCGTAGCAGATTTTTTAGGTTGTAAATTAACAAAATATCATACGAATGCTACACATAATAGAAAAAGTAAGAATAATAAATAGACTAATAAAATAAGGGCTAACCTTTTTCGATGTCTCTTTTGGATCATCGTTATTCATTTGATTGTTCCCGCTAGCCATTTAAATCTTTATACCCTATTTAAAACAAACAAAAATTGACATTAAATTAACGTTTATTTACATGAACATATAAATTACTAAGTAGTAAGTAATGTGTAGTTGCAAAAAAGAAAAAGAGAGATAAAGACATACAGTAAGAGGGAGAAAGATAAGAGAGAATGAGAGATGGACAAAAGAGATCTAATAAATTATTTAATTCAGTTGTCAAAGTAACTAAAATAATACTTATAAGGATTGAAATTGGGAAGGTGGACATTAGGGTAAAGAGGTGGTGGGGTGGAAATTAGGGTAATAAATAGGTGGGATTGTGGGCGGGAAGTTCAGTTAAGTTTTTAGGTTATTAGGTCGGTGGCTAAAAGTTGGTGTAAGTTAAGGCTGGGAATTTAGCTTGGAAGCCCGAAACCTGGTCCGGAACGCCCGAGTCCGAAAGGAGTACGTACAACCCGAAGCCCGAGATGGGCTCTACCCGCCCGGTCCGTTAAATTTTAGTGGGCGGGCTTGGGCTCTACTAAGAAATTCCTCACCCGAGTGCACAACCCGACTCATATACCCGACTCATGAGAACCGTTAGATTAGAACTTGTTGGATGGTAAGATTTAGTGTTTGAATCCTAGGGTTTATATAGTATAAAAGTAACTCTTCTTATTACCCCTTCACTCTTCACCGCCCAAATAAGTGAACAAAGAATGAGGGAGAGAGGTCAGAGAGAAAGTGCAAGAGAGATTAGAGGGTTGAGGTGAGATAAATCTTAGAAAAACACAAGCAAAAATCAACTGTGAGAGGGAGAGCAGGGGAGCAAGAGAACTCGAGGAATAAAAGGGGAGAATCAATGTAGTCATAGCATTTCTTTTACTCAGTTTAGATAGAGAGATGAGCACAAGAACGAAGAGAGATTGAGTGATTCTTAAGCAAGTCATCTTTTTCTTGTAAATTTTTCTTTCATTTTGTCTTTCTTAAGAGAAAGGTTGTATACATTTTTTTAGATCTATAACTTCTCTTTGTAGATCTGTAACTTTTCTAACTTCCTTTTCATTTCATGTGATGATTTATGTAGATCTAAATGTGTATAACTTCTTTTGTAATTTCTGTAATTCAACAACATAGGGAAAAATTTCTTCAAATCATGTGATGATTGAGTTCGTTTTTACCTATTTTTGTTGAAGAAAATCTTCCCTCCGTTTTATATTTGCTGAATAAATTTTTATTACTTTCCTAATGAGTGCACCCTAAACCCGACAGGCCCGTAGCCCGAAGTACCCGCTACAGGCTAGTGCACACGGCGGGCTTTGTGCAAGAGATTTAGATTTTTGCCTGGCCCGAGCCCGCCCGTTTAGTCAGATGGGCATAGAGTAGAGTAGCCCGAAACGCCCGAGCCCGGAACTTTGGTGCCCATGGGCACCCGAGCCCGGCCCGTTTCCCACCCCTAGTGTAAGTGATGCCGTGTTGGACTTGGATTGGATCAAGGGGCCAATTAATATCATTGCAAAAGATTTGGACCTTTTGACTAAATAGTAGGTGGGAAAAAAATAAGGGCCATGGGGGGGCCATGGTCCCTCTTGGCCCTAACATAGTAACGTCCCTGCTCACTGCCATCTTGCTTTTCAACACTACTTTCATTTTCTCATCATTTTTTTCTTCCTTTTTCTCACCATTCATTTATTCATCACCATCAATTCCATCTTCCAACTCTACTTCTTTATCTCCATCATTTCCTTCATCACCATCAATTCCATCTTCTGACTCTACTTCTTTATCTCCATCATTTCCTTCATCACCATCATTTCCTTCATCACCATCATTTCCTTCATCACCATCATTAATATCTCCACTACCATCATTAACTTCATCTACAGAAACCTCCACATCAACCTTTTCCTTCAATTTAAGTTGTTCTTTCAACTCAGCTATTTCTTTTCTCAGCATTTCTATTTCAACATCTTTAATCTTCATTCCACTTTGTAGAGATTCTATCATCTCCAACATATAAATATTTTCATCAATTGTTAATTCAAGATCAACCTTTTCAGTAAATTTCAGCAAACCTTGCTCTTGATTATGTATTATGCAACATATTGCAACCTGTTCATTGATGTTTATATAAGAGGCATTTGTAGTTATTTTAACATAAGGGTTAATAGGGGCCAACAACTGACGTAGATTTGACGAGTTAAATTTAGTAGTGCGGTGGTTAGTAAAGTTAGGAAAAAACATAATTTACTTAATAACCTGCTGGAGGTGAAATTATTTGTTGCTGAGCCTTCCAGATAAACCACACTATGGTGGAATAATATGTATCTAGATTTATATTATACTGATCTCTAGTCGTATGCCAAGATGGTCCATTCCTTTAAAGGCATAATGTTAGTAGATTGTATATTAAAATAGAACCAAATATTTTGGCAAAATGACAGTGTAACAAAGTATGATATTGAGATTCAATTTGATTACAATATGGGCAAGAGTGAACGTTACCAATGTACTTACCAATACGACTTCTGACTGGCAGGCTGTCTGAGCAGCATTTCCACAAAAAGAGTGAGACTTTAGGGATAGTTTTAATCTTGCAGATAAAGTTCCAATTAATATCGTTGTGAGCAAGATTATTATTTTCTTCCATTAGCTGATGATACATCGAGCTAACGACGTAATTGCCAGATTTCGTTAGTGTCCACTTTAAGGTATCCTGTCCATCTACAAGGATGTGAGTAGATGGAATCGAATTACAAGTGTTAGTGCCAAATATGTTGGATTAAGTTGTCATTCCAATGATTGTTGTGAACCAATTGAGCCACGCGAGTAAGAGTATAGTTATGAATGTTCGGAAATGGAGGAAGATGGTGAGGAATCCAATTATCATTCCAAATATTGATTTGATCACCATCGTGGACTTCTCAGATGGAAAGGGAGTTGATCTTTTCGAGTTGTTTATTTATGGCTTTCCGCGCCCACGAGTTGGCTTGTTTAGCCGGACCAAGATTTTGAGTTTTATAGAAGTATGTAGCTTTAAGCAGCTTCACCTAAATTGCATTGTGTTTCATTTTTAGACGCCAAGCCAATTTTCAAGTAAAGCCTGATATCGATAAATAGATCTCTAAGGCCAAGACCTCCTCGCTTTTTCAGAAGGCAAATGGAGGACCAAGCTATGGTGCCTAAACCATTTGCTTTTCCCACCAGAAAGACTTTTGAGAAGTCTGAATGCGGTTGCATACACCTTTTGGGATGTCGAAGCATTGCATCTGGTATCAGGAAACGGTCGCCGCAATTGGTGAGACAACCACAAAACGACTCGCTTGCGACAGAAATTTATTCTGCCATTTGGATAATTTTGACTGAATTTGGTCAATAAGAGTGTTAAAGATCTTGGTTTTATTGGCCCCAATGAAAACTTGCGCTCCCATGTATTTATCAGAGAGAGAAGCATGCCTAACTTTAAGATTTCTGATGATCATTCGCTTAAATTTCGGGTGAGAGTTATGAGAAAAGAAGACATTGGACTTAGTATAGTTGATAATTTGACCCGAAGAAGTGCAAAAAGTGTTCAGAATAGTTTAAGGTTGTGAATATTGTCAAGAGAAATGCGACCAAAGATAATGCAGTCGTCAACAAACAGAAGATGTTTAATAACTAAATCTGGGTTCGTAGTTGGGAATATGACAAAAGAGCTACTACCATTAGAGGATTCCAGGAGCCGATTGAGCCCTTCCATAGCCAAAGTAAACAGGAATGGTGATAGGGGATCTCTCTGTCGAATTCCTCTACTAGGGAAGAATATGGGCCATGGTTTACCATTGATAAGGACTGCTATTGAAGAAGTGGAGATACAGGTCATAATCAGATGGATCCAATGATTAGAGAAGCCCAACTTCCTCGTGATGTTTGCTAGAAAGGACCATTCAATACGATCGAAGCTTTGGACATATCAAGCTTTACGCTAAAGTAACCTTTTGCCCTTTTGAGTTTCTTATAGGAATGTATAAGCTCTTGACCAATAATAATGTTATCTGTAATTTGTCTGCCTGGAACATAAGCAGCTTGAAACGGGGAGATAATTAAGTGAAGAAACGGTTTCAGCCTGTCTGCCAAGATTCTACTAATAATTTTATAAGTGGTGCTAAGCAGACTGATGGGTTTATGACCTTAAGGTATCTGGTGAAGATGTGTGTGTGATTGGTGCTCGACGAGCGGGTCGCACTCTTAAAGAAAGAACGGACCATTCCAACAATATCTTTTTACACTACATCCCAATTAGTATGATAAAAGAACGGGTGATTACCATCTGGACCAGGTGATGCTTCTGCTCGCAGACTTTTAATAGTTAGATCAATTTCTTCTTTGGAGGGGATAAATGTAAGAGTAATATTTTGGGTATATGAAATGACTGAATGTAAAGTATTGAGAATCTCTTCAGAAGATACAGTAAGATGTAGAAATATCTTCAAGGTGTCTGGTGAAGATTTGGGAAATGGCAGTTACCTCAGAGACCTACTCACCATTATTATTATTATTATTTTTTTGAGAGAATTTTATTCCTGCTGATAGCAGCAGAATGGAAGTACTTTGTGTTCTTATCACCCAGGGTAATAAAGGAGTTTTTAGACATTTCCTCCAGATACCTTCATGTTGACGATAAAGTTCTTCTAATTGGCTACTCAAGGCTAAGTTAGCTTAATTATTAGTAGTGAACTGAAGCTGGGAAGAGATATTTTTTATTTGTGATTCAATGTTAACAAAGACGGTTTTATTCCAAATAGCCAGACTTTTGCCTAGGGTACTACATGTTGAATGTTAGTGCTTAAGTTATAAGACTGGTTTGTCGGCTAGTTATCCTCGATGAATTTATGACAATCTGGATGAGACATCCAAGTGCGGAGGAATTTGAAAGGCCTAGGTTCCGAATGATTCAACTTAAAACTTTTAAGAAGAATAGGGATATGATCCTTGTGACGCCCCAAGCCCAGCAGTTGCAGATATTGTCCTCCCTTTCGCCACCACCCTCGCACGGATGGTAGGAGGTTTTGTTCTTGGCGAGAGCACCACGGACTCCCCCAAAAGGCCTCGACATTGACGACGACACACGATTCGCCCAACCATCAGAGTACGCAGCGACATCGTGGACCCCCCCCCCCCACATGTACGATTTTGTCCTCACTTAGCCACCACTCAGTGTGGTGTGAGGTTTTGTCTTGGCGAAGGCACCACGACCCTCCCAAGAGGCCTCGACATTGACGACGACACACGATTCGCCCAACCATCAGAGTACGTAGCGACATCGTGAACCCCCCCACAGGTACGATTTTGTCCTCACTTAGCCACCACTCAGTGTGGTGTGAGGTTTTGTCTTGGCGAAGGCACCACGACCCTCCCAAGAGGCCTCGACATTGGCGACGACACACGATTCGCCCAACCATCAGAGTACGCAGCGACATCGTGGACCCCCCCCCCCCCCCCCCACATGTACGATTTTGTCCTCACTTAGCCACCACTCAGTGTGGTGTGAGGTTTTGTCTTGGCGAAGACACCACGACCCTCCCAAGAGGCCTCGACATTTACCAAGCTTGAGCATACACCTATAGCCCAGGCTCCGGACACTCTCGTGAGCGATGTGGGACTATCACAATCCCCCCACCTTCAACGAAGAGCCGTCCTCGGCTCTGATACCACTTGTGCAACAATAAAGGAAATACGTAACCATCTTAAACCATACTCCGAGTCTTCCTTTTGCGAGGAAAACGACGTAAGAACACGAGAATCACAAAGAAAACGAAAAAAAAGAAATCAAATACTATATATCATCTTTTATTCTTGGTCGCTTTTAATCTTGAAGCTTTTAGACACCTAATCTTGGCAAATATTATCTTTCCCTAAAGTCTAGAGAAGTCAATGCTCTAAACTATACACGACTTATCGGTCACCAGAACTCATGCTCTGATACCAACTTGTGACGCCCCAAGCCCAGCAGTTGCAGATATTGTCCTCCCTTTCGCCACCACCCTCGCACGGATGGTAGGAGGTTTTGTTCTTGGCGAGAGCACCACGGACTCCCCCAAAAGGCCTCGACATTGGCGACGACACACGATTCGCCCAACCATCAGAGTACGCAGCGACATCGTGGACCCCCCCACATGTACGATTTTGTCCTCACTTAGCCACCACTCAGTGTGGTGTGAGGTTTTGTCTTTGCGAAGGCACCACGACCCTCCCAAGAGGCCTCGACATTGGCGACGACACACGATTCGCCCAACCATCAGAGTACGCAGCGACATCGTGGACCCCCCCACATGTACGATTTTGTCCTCACTTAGCCACCACTCAGTGTGGTCTGAGGTTTTGTCTTGGCGAAGGCACCACGACCCTCCCAAGAGGCCTCGACATTGGCGACGACACACGATTCGCCCAACCATCAGAGTACGCAGCGACATCGTGGACCCCCCCACTTGTACGATTTTGTCCTCACTTAGCCACCACTCAATGTGGTGTGAGGTTTTGTCTTGGCGAAGGCACCACGACCCTCCCAAGAGGCCTCGACATTTACCAAGCTTGAGCATACACCTATAGCCCAGGCTCCGGACACTCTCGTGAGCGATGTGGGACTATCACAATCCGAGCCTATGCCTTCCAAGTGTGTAACTTGAGAGCTAGGGAAATGGAGAAGCCAATCATTATTAGCTAATTAAGCCCCTGAATTGTGTAATTAGACCATACGAACGGGTTTCCCGAATAGCTCAAGTCAGCGAGCCCCGCATGTTCACCAGATTGTGGATCTTAGAAGAGATGGAAGGAAGACCTTCCAGTCCCCCTGACTTTTTTGTTTGGTGGAAGATACAATTTAAGTCGCCAATAACTGTCCAGGGTGTTGGTTACCGCTTGGCTAAGGGTCTCAAGGTGTTTCCAAGGTTTGAGCTTATTATTATTACATAGGCAACCATAAAATCTCGTAACGACAAATTTATGATGCTGATTATTAGGAGCACCTTCCACATGGATGATGTTATGGCTAGAGAACAGGATCTCCAGATTTAAATGACACTTCCAGAAAAGGGCTAGACTACTTGCCTTGTTTATGAGGTCTATAGTATGCAGGTCATAATCTTTATTAAAAGTGATGAATTTTTGGAGTTTACTACGAATTCTCTTAGTTTTGGAGAAGAAAATAATGTTCAGCTTATGGATATTAATGAGCGATATAAGATGCTTTCTTTTGATAAGTTTCCACATCCTCTCACATTTCACGCGAGAATGGAGAGATCGAGATAATGGTGGAGCATATCATCCATATAATAGAAAGAAGAAGGATTAAGAGAGAAAGTGATGGCCACACCATTAACTACAAGAGAGAACACTGGAGGCGAATATAGACAAGAAGGGGGAAGAACCAACTGAAAACAAAGATAACAAGGGAGGAGAAAGGAAAGAGAAATGAGACAGAAACCAGAACAAACAACTAAGACTACTAAAGCACCACGAGTGAGAGAATGAGAACAATACAAAACCTTGAGAAAGGTAACTACAAGACCAATGAAGAAGAATTACAAAAAACACTTGACGAGAGAAAATAAAGAAGTGCTAAAAAGGGACCACCGAATGATAGAGCTACCACCCAAAAATAGACATATCACAACTGATATAACAATATAACGTTGATTATAGAATATTGTATTATGAGATATCCTTTTTTTTTTTAAGAGGGGATATCCAAAATTTGGGTACCTTAGATATTGATTGGAATTTAATATTTTTTTTTATTACCTATTGACATGTCAAACTGGAGCGGTTTTTTTAGGAGAGAGAGAGAGCAAGATGACGTAAGCCCCAAAAGCGTTTTTTCCCCTTTCTCTTCTTTTGACTGCACTTTCAAATGAAAACAAGCCTCAACTTTTGCCCCAAATCTATCATATTTCACTTCAAATTGAATCCCAGAGTTATTTTCAATAGATCAGAACTTACTATAACCTTTTCCATAGATTTTTGACCCAAAGAAATTAGTCCCTAGAAACCTAGATCTAAAACAAAAACCCATCCCTAAATCCAACCATCTTAGATCCTCACCTCTCTCTAATCCTTTGAATCCAACCAGCAACAATTAATATAACCCTATAACAGCAAGCCTAATCTTTTCATCTAATTGAAGAACCCTAGATTTAAGGTGGTGTTGATCTTTTTGGTTAAGCTTTAATCAGATTGGGGAGATCTTTTTGGTAAGAGATGAATTACAGCTTGTATTGGGAAGCAAACGCTGGATAGGAACTCGTAAATCTCGAATTTAATAAGCTCCAGTCAGGGAAGACATCTCATCTCTTGCCTCTTTCTTTTTTTTACTTCAGATCTAGCTATTTCATGTATTCTTATTAGTAAATAGCATATATGCCTTTTGTCTTTCTGATCTTCACCTTTCCCCTTGCATGTAATAGTTACCCCTCATAGCAACTCTAGATCTCCACCTTGTGTCTTAGTAATTAGTTCATGAGTTTTTCTTTTCTTGGTTTCATGTTGTTCTACTTAGTCCATTGCAGTTGAGGTTTAGGTGTTGGTGTTAGTTATTTACCTCTTTTATTTCTAGCCAGATAGCTTCTTGTTAGGAAGAAATTTAAGTGTTTATCTGTGTAGAGTGGGTCTGGTCCATTTCAACAAAAAGAAGAGTGGGTCTGGTCCTACGCTCACTCGTCTTCAGGGTATCCCTTACTTTCTTTAAGTTTATGTTGGCTAAGTTAGCCATTTTCATTTTCATGTTAGTATTACATCTAGGGCTTATTGGAATTAATTAATTGGCTACTTACCTGCTAGGTGAGAAATTTGATTGTTATTTTGTCTTTCCCATGGAGATAGGTGGATATATTTCGATTGCCCTATTAATTTCCTTAGCCTCTACTAGTAATTTCTATTAGCTTCTTTTCTTTAATTTTTAGTTGTTACTGTTATCTCTTTTATTATCTTGGGAGTTAGATTATCTGCTGCAGCTGGTTAGCTCTTAGGTTGTGCTCCTACTTAGTTTCTTATTAGTGTGTTAATCTTATTTTGCTTTTCGACGAACTTGTTATCTTAGTTTGTTGTTTTCCTGTTGGTGATGTTTTATTAAGATAATTATCTTTTGTTGATTAGTAGTCTGCTATTAGGTAGTCTTTAAGACTGTTAATTACTTCTTAATTACATCGCTATATTTTGTTGTTCTTCCCGCTTAATAGAATATATTTAATTATATTAGTGGTTTTTACTTATTAAGAGTGAGATCTTAGGTTAATTTTGTGTGTTAGTGCCCTCCTTTCGATTGCTTGAGAGTGAACAAGTTTCGGCCCATAGGCCATTTAGATTCTCTCTCGTTAGCGTGGGGAGGGTGCTGTTAGGGTCAATTTGGGTTTTGTCTCCTTCAGGAGAGGGTTAGACACTCGGCCGATCTCCTTTTTATCCCTTTGTAATAGGCTGCCAACTTCCTTCTGGCTATGGACACCCCTAACACTTGCCCTTCGATCCTGAGTTGGAACGTAAGGGGCATAGGTAATTTCATTACTAAGAAGCATCTCTTTAGACTTATTAATAAGCACAATCCTGATATTATCTTTCTAGCAGAAACTAAAAATAAAGCTCACATCATTAACAAGAACATTAAAATTCATAAGCATTATAATAGTCATTTTGTCGACCCTCAGGGTAAATCGGGAGGGCTAGTAATGTATTGGAAGCACCACTTAAACACTAATATTCTTTACTCGGATAATAATATTATACACGCTAAAATCTTAGATCATCATAATAACGGACACACTTTAATTACGGGCTTCTATGGCTGCCCCTATAGTAAAAATAAACTGAAACCTTGGAAAATGTTGAAAAACTTGAATATAGATAATGACATCCCCTGGGCTGTTATAGGAGATCTTAATTCTATTCTAGACATAAACGACAAGTTTGGGGGATCCTATGTATCCACTTCCCACATGTCCAGTCTTCTCTCTATTATCAATAACCTTGAGCTCATGGACATGGGTTTTAAAGGTTGTCCCTATACGTGGAGTAATAAACAATATGGGGATCATCTTATTCAAGAGAGATTAGACAGAGCGCTGGTCAACATTCATTGGTTGACAAAATTTAAGAACTCCAGCTTATCTCACCTTGAAATGGTTGGGTCTGATCATCTCCCTATCCTTCTTGAGGATAACAATGAAATGATTCAAAAGCCTAAACCGTTCAAATTCCTTCGAACTTGGATGTCCCATCCGGAATGTCATGATTTCATTGCCGGTAAATGGAACACCAATAACAATATTCAACATGAACTTAAAAACTTAAGTAAGCATCTCACTAAATGGAATAAAAATGTTTTTGGGAACATAGAGAGAAATATTAACGATATTACTAATAGGCTTCAGGTTAGTAGCAATAAAGCGGAGATAGCTAGGCTAAATGATCAACTTAATAATTTGTATCTTTATCAAGAGAGTCTGTGGAAAGAGAAATCTAGAAATGACTTTCTTTCAGTAGGAGACAAGAACACTAAATACTTTCACTCGCAAGCTATTCAACGGAACCGGAACAACAAGATCAGGGCTATTAAGGATAATAATGGTGATTGGCACGAAGATCCTATTAGCATTCAGTCGGTCTTCACTGATCACCTCCTTAGTATTAACACCTCCGAAAATACTATTACGTCACCCAACATCCTTAATCTTTTTAACCAATCCATTACACCCCAACAGAATGAGCTTTTAACAGCTTTTCCTGATGAGGAGGAAATAAATAATGCCATCAAGAATCTGAAGAAAGAGGCGGCCCCAGGTCCAGATGGCTACCCCCCTTTTTTCTTCCAGACTAACTGGGACACTGTTAGGTCAGATATTAATCAGCTGGTTCATAATTTTTTCCTCTCGTCCACTTTACCCCCCGAATCGAATCATACTCACATTTGTCTTATCCCGAAAACTTCGACCCCCCAGACTCCAGCGGATTATAGACCTATTAGCCTCCTTAATACTACCTATAAAATTATTACGAAGATCTTAGCGGATAGATTTAAAGTCACCCTTAATGATATCATTAATCCCCTCCAAGCAGCTTATGTCCCGGGTAGGCAGATTTCAGACAACATAGTCATTGGTCAGGAGATAATTCACTCCATGAAGAAAATGAAGGGAGCGACAGGTTACTTTGGTTTAAAGCTAGATATGTCCAAAGCCTTTGATAGGATAGAATGGAATTTCCTTATAGACATCATGAGAAAGCTAGGTTATGCTGAGCATTGGATAAATATGATTCATAGTTGCATCTCTACTGCTTCCATGTCAGTGCTCATTAATGGTCGCCCTGGACCTATTTTCTACCCTTCCAGGGGCATCAGGCAGGGTGATCCCCTCTCCCCTTTCCTCTTCACTCTCGCCATGGAGGGTCTTAGTAGACTGATCATAGCAGACGTCGGAGCAGATACCTTTATGGGTTTTCCGGCTAACAATTCTAGCTTTATGATTTCGCATCTCCTCTTTGCGGATGACTGTATTATTTTCGGTCGTAACTCTATAGATAATATTCATATCCTCAAACAAATTCTTAAAACTTTTAGCGAGTCTTCTGGCCAAATGATCAATTATACGAAATCCAATATTTTCTACTCAAAAAATTCTCATCCGAAATTTAAGCGTCTTATCATGCGCTCGCTGAAAGTTAAAAATGCTTCTGCGTCGGATAAATACTTAGGGGCGCAGTTGTTCATTGGCGCAAATAAGACTAGAGCGTTCAATGACATTCTTATTCAGATCAAAACCAAATTAGAGAAGTGGAATCACTCATTCCTTTCTCAAGCTGGACGCACGATTGTTATCTCAACAATCGTGGCGGCCGTACCCCGATACCAAATGCAATGCTTTGCCATTCCTAAAGGCATATGCAAAAGCATTTCGACTTTGCAGAAGTCGTTCTGGTGGGGTAAGTCCAAAGGAATTTGTACGAAATCATGGTCCTCCATTTGTAAGCCAAAAGCTCTGGGAGGTTTGGGTATACATATTCCGGAACTCGACAATAAAGCTTTGCTTAGTAAGCTCGCTTGGAGGATGAAAGCGGAGCCCGATGCTTTTTGGGTAAGATTCCTTAAAGCCAAATATTTCCCTAATAATGAGAACCCAGGTCCAGTTAAGCCACATCACTCTTGGATGTGGAAGAATATCAGGAAGCAATTACTTCAGATTGAAGATTATATTGCTTGGGAGGTTCACAATGGAGAGAAAATCAATATTTGGACTGATAGATGGATTCCAGACATCCATACTCCTCCTACTCAGAGTTTTGACCCTTCGGTGTCTAAGGTCGCCCAATTGATTAGTAATAATGAGTGGAATGAAGAAGCTCTAAACAACTACTTTGATACTAACACTAAAAACCTTATTAAATCCATCCCCATTGATGTGTCGGGGATGGACCAAAGAATTTGGACGCTTACAAAATCAGGAAAATTTACAGTTAAATCCATGTATAAATACCTTTGCACTAGTATGAATTCCCCCCATCCACTAAACCCTAATTGGAAATTTATCTGGTCTCTCCCAACTATTCCCAGAATCAAAAACTTCATTTGGAAAATCTGTACGAAAGCTCTTCCAGTGAGGGATAGAATCGGTAAATATATTAATAATATTTTGATCTGTCCAAACTGCTTTGAAATTGAAACTATCGAGCATGCCCTTCTCCACTGTACTCTTGCTAGGAATATCTGGTTCTACTTCAATATTATATCTGAGAATATTATGAATGTTGCAGAATGGATTTTCTCATGGGAGAACACCCCCTCTTTCAAAGAACCGTCGTATCAAAATCTGCTTGCCACTATTCTGTGGATAATCTGGAAAATTAGATGTGATCACTATTTTCAATATGAAATTAATTCTCTTCCTATTATTATCAATATGATTTTAGCTTTTCCAAAAAATACTTATACCACTCCTAGCATCAAAAACCAATTGCAAGGAAAATGGAACCCGCCTGAACCAAATTGGCTGAAAATTAATGTTGATGCTTCATTTACCAATGTGAATGAAATTACAGGTATTAGTCTTATTATCCATGACTCTGATTCTAAATTTTTAGAAGCTCATACGAACGTTACGAGAAGTAGAAATAGTGAAGAAGGAGAGGCTTTGGCTATCCTAGCCGGTCTGAAATGGGCGGTAGAACATGATTATAATAACATTATTATTGAAAGTGATAATATCAATATCATTCAGAATATTCAGAACCCGAAGCATGAAGTTCAATGGCAGTCCAGAATTCATTTGCGGAAAATTAAAGAGATTAAACGTCATATTCATAAGGTGAAATTCAGTTACACTTGCCGTAGATTCAACACCCCAGCGGATAAACTTGCTAAATGGGCCAGAAAGAAGAAAAAATCGAAGACTTGGAGCAGAATTCCTTACTTTATGTTTTCCTTGTATTGTAATGACACTTTTTTAGCTTAATATAGTTGTATCTCTTAACAAAAAAAAAAATATTGACATGTCAAACTTGGTGTGTTGACATCAAATAGGTAAATGGTGGACATAATTTCAAATTTTAATTTCATTTTATCATCCATTTTCATGTCAAAGTTGGTGTGTCAACGCCCTATCATGGATAATATAAAAACAAAACAAGCACATATCCCAACTTTCCCATTCAATTAATCCCCCCATTGAATATTTATAAGGACAATTTTATCTCGGAGATAGATATTTCATATTTATTTGGTATCACAAAATAAATTATTATGATAACTAGTGCCAAAATGATAAATACAAAAAAATCATTCACTCAGAAAAAGGTTTATGAATTTACCCCCCCTCAACACTAATAGGTAATTGTTTCAACAAAAAAAAACACTAATAGGTAATTAAGTTGATTCTCCTCATTAACTAGTAACTGAGTTTACTCCATCGCACTTATTATTGGGTAATGATAGGGCCATGTTTGTTGTAAAGGAGATCCGGGGGTAGAACCTTCATTTGAAGTTAGTAAAAAAAAAAGAAAAAGGTGAAGAGAGATCCTCTCTTTAGTTATGTATCTCTTAAGCCACCAACAACATTTAAATCAAAACAAACTTTTGACAACTCTATTAGCATCACCAAAGTTTTTAATCGAGTAATTGCACTTTCAGTCTGCTAATCTACCATGGACACCTTAGTTTCTCCTTATACCTTTCTAATCTCAAATCCCTAACTACAATTCTTCTAGTTTTCAAGTTTCAACCCAATATAAAAACATTAAATTCAACATTATACACAAAATACAAAATCCAAAAGTGAATTAGAGTTAGAGAGGTGAAAAATACACATGTAAAAACTTAGTAGTGCAGGAAAACATGAACTGATTTAGAGTATCAAAAGTAAGACACCCAAAACCCTAAAAAAAACCCAATTTGACTGAAGAACTTTGAAATATGGTCCAAATCAATGGAAACATTTTTTTTTTGTTGAAGGAAATCAATGGAAACCAGGTTTTATGTACACTAATATCACTAACCTTAACTTGGATTTTAATTCAAGAGTAAGATTGAAAAAATTAAATTGTTTAGATTTGGATTTTGATAGTTCAGTTCCTTTTCACGTTGTTCCTTGTCGCCCAACTCCTCCCCACCATTAAACACCACTAAAAACCCTCAGACCAAACAAATAGAGGAAATCAGTGAAGTGCCCCTTACTATATAAAAATATCACGATTTTCAAATTGGGCAGCTGCCCCGTCTGGTCTCTTAGTGGGTCCGCCCCTGGTTAAATATATTAAGTATATTTGTTTGTGAGCTCTCACCGTTTTGTTAATAATCACGTCGACTTGTTGCCTCCGAACATTAACAATGAATAATTATTGTTTGTTTTTTTAATTTTCCCAAATGATATAGGACGATCACTTCTCAAATATCACTCAGTTTTTTTGATACTTTACCAAAAGTTAAGAATATTCAAACGAGGAGATCCATAATTTCATCAACTAGGGGCCCCATGAATTCCTTCTAAGGGAGTGTAATGCCCCTTTGTTGACGAATACGCGTTATATTTAAACGGGAACATTCCATCCTCAAGCGAAAGATAATCTATCTTCGAATAAACCCCCTATAAATGAAAACCAAGAAGTCCGTTTCAGGAGTTGGAGACCACTCTGTGCAAGGGGCAAGGTTGATTCTCACATATTTATGGTCAGCTACCAATTTACTCTACCTTCACTGGTGGAGTCTTTGATTAATAAAATTATACGACTTTTTCTTTCCCTCTTTAAGATGTATAATTACGTTAATTTGTAAATCTAAGTCAAATATCACTTTTATTGTTTAGTTAGAATATTAAGGTAAATGTGAGAATCATGATACGAAAAGATGTCATATTAACTTAAAAAATTATCTTGCACTGTATCTCATAAGTCCATTCACATTATAAGTAGAAATTACTTTATAGAGACTATAGGCTAGTCCTGTCTAGCATGGAATCCTACATCTGCCCCTGGTTGGATTAAAAAAGGGGATGTAGTGTTTGAAAGTCATGAGAAACTTGTAACATGGTATAAAGGAATTCGTGAACTACACAAGTTCGTCATTTGTGTAAGCAATTCAAACAACTGATTTAATGATACAAAACTTCATCTGAAATTTAGTTGTGTAAAGAGGCGTTCCTCTAGTGAAATTCTCTAATTTCTTAAATCGCTAAGTCGTCAGTAACAAACGTAGCCATTCTTTGATTTTTTTTAACTATGATCAGAATTATATATAAGTAAATGTTCTACTATTGATAAATCAATATGAACAAAAAAAAAGTTCACACATTTTTTATGAACACTTTTGTGTTTTTCAATATCTTTTTTCATTACTCTCAGTTTTATGTCAGCGGGAATAAGTATTGAAGCGTTCGTCGTTTGTTTAAGCAATTCAAAAAACTCGTTCAATGGTAGAGAACTTCAACCGAAACTTAGTTGTGGAAAGAAGCGTTCCTCTACTGAGATTTTCTAGTTTCTTAAATCATATTAGTCGACTAAGTTGTCAATAACAAACGTAGCCATTCTTTAATTTCTTTTTACTATGATTAAATTTATATATAAGTTTACACTTTTTCACATAAACTTTTATATTTCTTAATCATTTTTACATTACTCTCAGTTTTATGTCTGCAGGATGAGTACCCAGGGGCGTGGGTGAAGAGGTGCGAGCGGTGCGACGGCACCAGGCCCCCCTCTCCCTAAGGGCCCCTTTTCTGAAATACTTATACAGAGAGAATATAAGAATTTAAACGCCACTTTAAAACATATCAACAAAATAGCCTAGTTGGTTTTCTACACGGCTCAGGCAACGGAGGTTGTAGGTTCAAATTTGACCAGGAGCATCTGAAGTTTTTTTTTTTAGAGCACGGAGACGGGCCAATGTAATTTTTTCTGTAGGCAGGTTTGATTTAGGCTAAATGGTCGATAGTCTTATGTTATTTTTTTTGTTGGCCGTCAGAAGAGACTTCTAAGTAAGGGGCCCCGATTAAAATTTCGCACCGGGCCCCTGAATTCTCAGCCACGCCACTGTGAGTACCGACTACCGAACATCTAAATCAGAGACATCTTTCTCATTTAGTTCTAATGACGTCAGTAATCTTAGTGGCAGAAGAACATTTAACAAAATATGTGTGTATCTATGAAAACGAGTATACGAGGGTAAAAACATGTTCGGGTCGTGAATGGACTAACGGTTAGTGTGGCCGGCGGCTAAGAAGTATAAGTGTATATAAATTTTCCGTTCTTATTTCCTAGGCAAGTATATACACATCATTTCAACAAAAAAAAAGAAAAAAAGTATATACACATCAGGATTGTATAAATGGGGGCCCATTACTTTCGCAATATGTAAAGGATAACAACAACGGCCCAGGATAGATCTTTCTTCTCTCTGAACTCTCCTTGCCCAACTTCATTGAAACCTTAAACCCTACCAAAAATCTCTCTCTCTCACTCTTTCTCTCTCTAGCAATGTACAGATTAGCTGCAAAAGTTGCTTCATCAATCAAGTAAGTTTACCCTTGTTCAATTTCATCAACACTTCTTTCATTTGATCTCACTTCTGTTATTCGATTTTGTCGTACTAATTTTAGTCATACATTTCCTTGTCTCAGCTCCTCTACTTCCAGGAAACTGGTAAGATTTTCCATTTTAAGCTACCCAATTTGATAATTAGTTAAATTTTCTTCATTGAGATGAAAATCAAAGAATTATAATTATCCAATTGATGAACCTTTCTTTCCCTTAATAACATCATTTTTAAGCATCTTTGATCAGATTAGTAGGATTTAGTCGAATTAGTGGTTGGTTCTTATAAAGTTTGGTTCTTATTAAAATTTAGACTTATTATTTGTTATGGTGAATGGTTTTGTGGAAAAGGTTGGTAGTAGGATTATACTTAGCAGAAATTATGCTGCAAAGGACATTAGTTTTGGGGTCGGAGCTCGTGCAGCAATGCTACTCGGAGTTACCGAGGTTGCAGAAGCAGTAAAAGTTACCATGGGACCCAAGGTAATCAATTTGTTTTTCATCTGTCTTGGGATTTTTTTGACAAACTGTTAGAAAACATATACTTTGCTACTCAGCTTTGAATGGAATGAGACAAACATTTTAGTGTTGCGCTTAAAATGGTATGAATTTATGCTAATAATCCAGCTTACTATATGTTTATATCTTTATGTTATGCTTTAGTTTTGTATATTGAGGCTCTGAAACAAAGTTCTAGTTAGTAAGTATGAGTTTGCTAAAAAAGGGGTTAGTAGTAGAAGCAATGCCCATAATTACTTATGCTCGTGTTCTTCTTTGTTGAATCCACGAGAGGTAACTGCAATTTACCTCATATGATAGAAATCAAACAGACACTAACAAAGAATAATTTGAGTGTGAATTCCTGCAAAAATCATGGTATACCAAACTAAGCCTAAGCAACATGTAATAGAATTCTTTTATACGAGGACAGTCATGGGCCCGTAGGATTTGATATATTAATGACACGGAGCTGGTTGACCAGGACATGGAATTACAGCCATCAATTATTTTGAAGTACAAATACGTTGGTTGGGTTTTGTTTTGTTTGGTACTTAGAAAAACTTTTGGTCTAGAACATTTCATTGTTTCTTTGCTTAAAAAGATGTTAAATTTTAATTTATAGGGTCGTAATGTGATTATCGAGAAGAGCCATGGGAATCCTAAGGTCACTAAAGATGGAGTTACTGTTGCCAAAAGCATCAATTTTGCAGAGAAGGCTAAAAATCTTGGTGCAGATCTTGTAAAACAGGTCGCTAGTGCGACAAACACTGCTGCAGGGGACGGTAATTTTTCTCGCTGAAAATTTTTCAAGTCAATGTTATAACCATGTTTCATCATCCACTGCTCCCAAATATTGAAATGCTAAAAGATAGCCATTACAGTTACAAATTTGGGATCAACTCAATGCACTTGGCCATACTTATAACATCAAGTCATCAACAATGATTTTACCTTTTTGTTGAATTTGGCTTCTCCAGTTAGTGAAGTCCAGACTCCTGAGTATCACTTTGATATAAAACAGTTTTGTATTATCGATGAATGAGACCTCATATATTATCCCAGTATTAGAGTCTATAAGATTCCAATTGATAGAAGAAATATTTGTTTGGCATCAGGTACCACATGTGCAACTGTTCTCACACAAGCAATTCTCACTGAAGGCTGTAAATCAGTGGCTGCCGGTGTAAATGTTATGGACATACGCAGCGGTATTAATATGGCCGTTGATGCTGTTATATCTAACTTGAAAAGCCGAGCATTAATGATCAGCACCCCCGAAGAAATTACCCAGGTAATGTGATGATGAAGAAACTCGAATACTTACTGAATTTAGTGATTCTTAACTTCTTTTCTCCAAAATTCCAACCTTCATTTCTCAAAAGATTTGTATCTTGGGACTTGAGACTTTAACCTATCAATTTAGTGATGTTTCAGTTTCCTAATTTATGTGCATACTTCATATCAGTAAGCTGTGTGTTTGCTTCGAATCAGGTGGCAACTATCTCTGCAAATGGTGAAAGAGAGATTGGGGAATTGATAGCCAGAGCCATGGAAAAAGTTGGGAAGGAAGGAGTCATCACAGTTGCTGTATGTACTTTATGTACGAACACGTTGTTTCTCTTATATTCCACCTTGAATTGAGTGATTTATTCCCGTTTTTTATTTTTGCAGGAAGGAAATACTTTAGATAATGAACTTGAAGTCGTGGAAGGAATGAAACTAGGGAGAGGATATATATCTCCCTATTTTATTACTGACCAGAAGACGCAGAAATGTGTGAGTTTTTATTAACCGACATAATTTGTTATGTTGATCTTCTTTTAGTACAAGACACTCTAATGCTTAACTGCTTAGCAATACAACTTGTTTTCTGAAATGTTTTTGGTGGTTGGATTCGTTAGAGGGGATTCTAATGCTGTGAACCTTACGATTTGTTTGCAGGAATTGGAAAATCCTCTGATCCTTATTCATGACAAGAAGATCTCAAACATTAACTCGCTTGTAGGAATATTGGAAATGGCTGTTAAGGTACTGATATGTCTTTTTTATGCAATCTCTTAGAAATTATGGCCCTTGTCTCCTTGATTAAGTGAATTTGTAAAGAATGCCTGTGATATAATTTCTTTTGCTCCCTATTATCCAGAAAAATCGAGCACTCTTAATTGTCGCAGAGGATGTTGAAAGTGATGCACTGGCAATGCTTGTACTCAACAAGCATCGTGCTGGAGTGAAGGTAAAGAAATGACTTCCCTTTATAACGAAGTTTAAAGTGAAGAAGTACTTGACTATTCATATGAATTAGTTTCAATGTAAAAAAATCCATCAACAGAGCAATACCAAAACTCGGCTTTACAGCTTTAATCCACTATTCCACCTCGTTTCTTTGCCTCCCAAAATGTTTAGTGGTCTGTGTGTTTCTGTTCTCATCTTCAAATTCTAAACTATCAACCACTTGATGTGTTTTATCCTTCAATCATAGGTTTGTGCCATAAAAGCTCCTGGTTTTGGAGAAAATCGCAGAGCTAACTTGGAAGATCTTGCAATTCTTACAGGAGGGGAGGTGAGAAAACAAACAAATGCTTCAGTACTTAATTAGATGCCTACAACTTATTAACAAGTACCTAATATAGTTTTTCCATAACCTGTCCAGCTTATCACCGAAGATCATAATTTGAACCTTGATAAAGTCCAACTTGAAATGCTTGGTACGGCAAAAAAGGTCTGTACAATATATACTTACATATATATATATATATATATATATATATATATAGTACATGAACAATACTTTCCTTGTCTCTTTACTGACCTTTTTTGGAATAGGTTACTGTTTCTCTTGATGATACTATTATTCTACATGGTGGAGGTGACAAGACACAAATTGAAGAAAGATGTGAGCAGGTATGCCGTGTCCTGTTCGTAATTAGCATTTTCCTGATTTGTTGTCTTCAAACATATTATTGTGCCTAATTTTAAAAAGAATGTTCGAAATTGTTTTCGTCTAGATGAGCTTTTAATCTATGTTGGAAAAGTCGGCTAGGGGGAGTAGTCGGCGGACTTGGGACTAGGCTTAGTCGCTACTAGTCGTATTTACAAGGGACTAGTCGTGGAATATAAATATAGTCTATTTTGTATATATTATTATATATAGGTATAAATATAAGTATTTGGGCTTTATGAAGTATAAACACTAAAAATTCATCCCTAAGAAGCACACATCTAATTATCAACAAGTTCTACAACATTAATGAAGTATAAATTATAAAACACTAAAAACTAACATTATTTGAGTTTTTAGAGAAAAAGACTAGAATCTGGGTTCTAGAAAGAAAGAGTAGTAAAAAAAAATTGAGAAGATTGAGAGAGAAACTTGAAATCTTGTTTGTAGAGGAAGAAAACTTTAAAATTACTTCAATCTAGTTATAATGATGTTTGGAGGGGGGAGGAAGGGTGAAGAAGCCGAATGAGCAAATCCTAAACCACCTTTGTCGATTTGAGCAAAAGAAAAAAAAGGATCAGTTAAATAATCCCGACTGCCCCGACTAGTCGACTCGGTCCTAGTCGGACTGAGTCGGGGATTTACTTGGAATTCCACGGGACTAGGGTTTTGCCCCCCTAGTCGAGCGGCAAGATGGGGACTGAGGGGTAGTCGGGAGAATACTCAGGGATTAATTCCGACTTTTTCTTCATAGTTTTTAATTACGTATTGCCATCGTAAATGAACAAATGGGTAAAAGGAAAGATAGCTTAGAATCATGGATTTAGGCATTTAGTACTAATTAAAAATTGTTTAATAGCTGAGGACAGCGGTTGAGAAGAGCACTGCCATGTTTGACAAAGAGAAGGCACAAGAGCGACTATCGAAGTTATCTGGAGGTGTTGCTGTTTTCAAGGTTTTTTTTATCTCCTTCATTGAAAATTTAGTGACGCGTACTTTCAAGTCCTTTGTACTATATAGTTCTCCATCGATGTTGCAGGTTGGAGGAGCTAGCGAATCAGAAGTTGGAGAAAGAAAAGACAGGGTCACTGATGCTCTAAATGCTACAAGGGCCGCGGTCGAGGAGGGTATCGTGCCAGGTAAGCTTCTCCATGTTATTTTATTGTCACGCTACCACCACTAGAATCAGTTAGTTCACTGCTATGAAAGTTCCGAATTGTGGATATGCTTCCTGAATGGCATTGACAGTGACACTGGAAAGAAAATAGCTATAAATGACGATCTCCTCGAATTATCAAAAGAGGCCTGTCAATGGATAGTCCAAAACCTTAGTTCTATTCAAACCTGTTTCTGAAATATTTGGAAGTGGTGTTATTGGGTTTGGATATCTAATACCGTAACGGATATTATAGCATATAACCTAATCTGGTATTCCTTGCGAAAATAAAATACCTTATCAGTTCATATATCACAGTTCGGGTATATTAGGAAATTTTGGATTCAGATATTGAACTATCCTTTGATTCTTATTAGTTGACAGTGCTAGTCTGAAATAAGAGGAACTTGGACAGGTGGTGGTGTTGCTCTTTTGCATGCCTCAAAAGTGTTGGAGAACCTTCAAACATCAAATAGTGACCAAAAGAGAGGAGTCCAAATAATCCAAAATGCGCTCAAGGTCTTGCTTTATTATCTCAATATTTCCTTTGATCGCATTGAACAAAACGTGTCTCTAAAATTAGTTTATTGGTTATTGTAGGCTCCTACATTCACAATATCAGCAAATTCCGGTGTTGATGGTGCAGTGGTTGTAGGCAAGCTATTGGAAGAAGATAATGTCAGTATAGGCTACGATGCTGCAAAAGGTTTGTTATCCGATCCTTCCAACTGATTTATGTTCCTGAAGGGGAAACTTGAAGCTCATTTCCTTGGGTAATCAGCTATTACTGAAAAGAAAAAATGTAGTAAAGAATTTAGTGAAGGATCAACGTTACAGGAACTGGATTGTAAACAAACAAGGATGAAAATAATGCTTAAAATTGCTTAGTTGGATGTCTATGACAAGAGTAGAACATGAGTATCTATTTAACTCGAAGATTTTTGTGAGTATTACATTATTATGTGTTAATGAAACACGGACAATGCCAGTGGTATGGGCACCTGACACCTGTACGAGAAGTCAACAGAGTGAGTGGAGAAATGGCAACACAAGCAGTCCGCACACATAAATTTTTTTACCTTAGATAATTTGCACTTTATTATTATTTACGATACTTTTGGATTGACGATTGTTACATTTTTCACGGAACAACCGAACAAGTGAAGTGGTATTTATGTTCCTCACGTGATTTGTTTGGGGCAAGTATATACAAGATGTTTACAAGAGTTCAGAAAAGCCCATGGATGTGACTCCGAGTGTTTTACACGACTATCTTAGATGCCAGAATATGTAAAACTAAGAAAGAAGTATTTGTGTTATTAGAAATCCAAGCCAAATGATGTATGATTGCCTATTTTACTCGTGTAATCCCCTTGTTTCAAGAAAAATGTGACTTCCAGGGAAGTTTGGTACATGATAGTATTTTGTTCTTTTTAATGTTCCTTTGTTGCACCACATTACACTTGATAGCAAAACCATACTCCCATTACCACATTCTCTGAAATATTGCAATACTTTTAGTCTTCTACTATCGCCAACTTATCGTTATTATTCGATTTTATGATGGGCTGAAGATCTTGTAATGATTATTAATCCAGGTGAATATGTCGATATGGTTAAGGCTGGAATCATTGATCCTCTCAAAGTTGTGAGAACAGCTCTAGTAGATGCCGCCAGGTGATTGTCATAATCGCATATTACTAGAATATCTTATACTTATTTCATGTCTGATAATTATACTTCAGAAAACATTTCCTTAGATTTTGAATTAATAATGGCGCCCCGGCGCACCCCATCTTAGCAGAGACTTTATAGTCTATACCTACAAACCTTAAAAAGGTCTGTACGTATTCAGACATGTGGCACAAGATGGGCAGCACGTCACTTGATCGTTAGAGTCCGAGGAATCGAGGATACTTATTTGTATCATTTTGAAAATTTGATTTCAATGAATAGAAACAGCGGCTAAAGAGCCAAATTGATCTGTATGTACATGTGGGGACCATCATCTAGATTCATAGGTTTGATTGTCACCTTTCTGGCCGAATCCCAATGTTTTTGACATTGTCACATACTCACATCATTTATCAAGCTCTAAGTAAGCATTTCTGAAGTGCAACTAACATTACGATAATCCAAGATGTGCTTAATTGACTTTTAAGGTGCGATTTTCAGTGTTTCGTTGCTGTTAACAACAACAGAAGCAGTCGTTTCGGAGAGCCCCAATGAAAAGAGTCCACCGAGCCGAATGCCACAAATGGATGATATGTACTAAAACTGATGCGGACTTCCACAATTTAGGACTTTGTTCTCTACAAACAGAGGTGATAATGTCTGAAATTTTAGATTTGAGGCTCTTATTTTCTTTCATAAGAAATATATTTCAAATTTGAAGGGTTTATTCGAATCGATTTTTTATTAGATTGAAAAGTAGGGGTTGGGTGCTCATTTTCGACAGAGATGATTTACATGAAAGAGAAGAAAGATAAGCATTTATTGTGTACCCTTAAAAGGGTTCTATCAGAAGCGTGCATTGATGACTTATATTTGTTGAAATTTAAACTCTATTAGAAACTAACACTCCAAGGTGTAATTAGTATAGAAAAGAGAGAAATTTACGAACGGAATTCTGCAATTTTCCCTTGTTTGATCTTTCATGGTTGATTTTGCTACAAGTATCTGTCAACATGTTGGAGAGATGATTAAATAGATATCAGCACATTTCTTGTGTCCCTTAGTAACATCTTGCAAGAGTATTTCGGTTTGTGGTTGAAGTACTACTGACGTTCCATTAAGTCAACTTCTTCTCTCTCTCTCTCTCTCTCTCTCTCTCTCTCTCTCTCTCTCTCCATGGGTATTTTCACTCTCGATAGACTGTTCTTCGATTGCCCATTTGTGCGTCCTTCTGTACAACTATGTCACTGCACAGTCACAGAACGAAATTGGCTCAGAACACATAAATATTTTCTCATAGAATCATTACTAGACAAAACCGCTCATGTATTTTTCTAATTAAGCTAAGTATTTGGTATGATTTCTTTTATGCAATGTTGCCTCATCAAAAAAAAAAAGTATTTGGTATGATGAAACATATTCCATCAGATTCGTATACGAAAATACTCAAAAGTATCGTCTACCTTGTTCCGTCTTCTTTTGATACGTGGATGATGAGGACAGTGTGAAAGACGACCTTGTTCCATCTTCTCTTGATACGTGGATGATGAGGACAGTGTGAAAGACGAGATTGCTCGTCTTATTCGAATTATGATATGGAATGGTGTGAGGTGGGTCTTACTTTTATCATTGTTGGATGGTTATATTAGAGATGATATCGAAAAAAAGGTAGAGAAGAAGAATATATAATAAACCCTAGCTAATGAAACTATGAAAGTGCATGGAGGGAAAAGAGGAGCAAAAATACAATTTGAAATACACTTCGTTCTTTTTGATGTTTCAAACAGCACAAGCTGATGATGATGGTGAACTTCCGATTTTGTCATTAGGGTTAGGGTTTTCTGCTCCATTTCCGGGGTTTTGTGTTTAGGATTTTGTCGTCTGGTGGGTCTTTTGCGAGAATGATGGGGATAGAGATAGCTGGTTAATCTCTGTATTGAGAATTTTAGAGAGGGGGAGAAAATATGTTTTATTTTTGGAAAGCAAAGATCTTCAGAGGTTTTGATTAGGGGTGAGCGGTGGTCGGTTGCCGACTATGTAGGGTCCAGCCGAAGCAAAACCAATCACTAGCAGTTTGGCTAAATCATCGACCGAAGCCGAGTCGATCAAATCGTCAACCAACTTCTTTCGACCCGGTTCGGTTCGGCTCGACTAAATTCGGTTGGTCGGTTCAGCCGAACTCACATAATCAAATAAAACATGAGAGAAAGTGAACTTACGCAAGAAGAATGAAGTTTAAATTCAAAGTCACTCTTTAAACGGTTATTTATTTGAATACCTAAAATTCTATTTTTCAATTTACAATTCATTTATAGTATTATATGATGCATATATAATTAGATATACATTATATATATATATATATATATATATATATATATATATATATATATATATATATATATCCTATATATTAAAACATGTCAGTCGGTTATGTGAGGTATAAGTCTGACTGTCCATTTTTGTTAGAAATTTGATAGAGATCACATCTAACGGCTAAATATAAAATCTCTTTCGTGTAATTAGACTTAAAATAGAAGGGTTTTAGTGTCAAGAATGAATTATATTTGAATATTTGGTTATAACCTCCCTAAAATAACTACACCCACTAATCTTCTCTCTCTACTTTTCTCTCTCACGATTGGACGTACACTTCCCCTGAATTTTATCAATTCAATTACTTCTAATTCAGATCAAAATCTCACTCCTATATTTTCTCTCATAAACATACGGTTGTATCTTTCTCCCCCTTCCTCTCCTCTGTTAATTTTGGTTTAATTAAATTTACTGTAATTAATTTTGGATTGTTGTTATTCGTTTTAAATTGTATTTTTATTTTATGTTTCTCCTCTTGGAAGGCGTTAGCAAGAGGGATCTAAAAATGATCGGTTGGTTAGGTTTTGGCGGTTTTCAAGAACCCAAGTCGAAGCCAAATCGCGACCAAATCAAACAATGATCGGTTGATAGGTTTTACAGCCGAGTCGAGTCAAACATTGTTCGGTTCGATCTAAAAACCATTTGGTCGAGTACAGTCTGGTCGTTGCTCACCCCTAGTTTTAATGATCTTCCGATATTTCGGGGCTTTGAACGAACTGATCTACGTGTTTGTAGTTGGTTTCTTGTTCGAAGTTTTTCACAAAAAAATTAGTCAATTGTTTGACTTAGTTTTCAAACATTATAATTTTCAAAAATATAATCGATTTATTTTTGGGGGTTGGTATTTTTCTTTCTCTTCTCTCGTGTTCGACGAGCCACCTTCATTAGTTTGTCTTTATTCGTCCAATTAATAGTCATCTTTCACCATATCAAGAAGTCAACCAAAGACTATATTCGAGTCATTAGAGAAGTAAATCTAAGCCAAACCTTAGGTGTCGTTTGGCAACACTAAAATAAGTTACTTTTTTACTTATTTAAGTAGAAAAGTCAAAAAGTTAGTTTGGTACGCAAAAATTATCGACTTCATTTAAATTAAAATTTGACTTTTTCTTGAAGTTAAAATTTTTAGCTTTTGACTTCAAAGTAAAGTAACTTTTCTTTGAGACATGCATGAATTTTACTTGACGAATTATTTTTTTGTCTATCTCCGCTCCACTACCCTACTAAACTTCTACCATACATTCTACCCTCACCAATCACCACCACCACAACACGCATTGCACCTCCCCCACCACCCTACCTCAACTACCACCACCACCACCTTCGTACCACCACCACCATACACCACCACACCTCGACAATAACCACTTTGTAGTTCCACCACAACCACCATCACCGTACCTTCACTACCACCACCTTACCTTCACCGTCACCACAACCACCGTACCTTCACAGCCACCGCCACCACCACCACCACCAACATACCTTCACCATCACCATCATACCTCCATCGTTACCACCTGCATACCTTATCCGTCACCGTACCACCTCCACCATAACTCTGTCACTATCACTCACATACCTTATCCACCACCACCACCACCACTGTATCTCCACCATCACCACCACCGTACTTCCACCACCGTCATACTTCCACTACCATCGCCACCATTATACCTCCACCACCAATACCACCAATATTACCACTACTTCGCATACACGAGTAATTGTGGAAATCATAAATAAATTGAATTGAAACAAGTATCTCTACGAAAAGGAAAAATAAAATTATCAAAAGTAAATTGAGTTACCAAACTAACTTTTTGACTTTTTTACTTATAAGTAACATTTTTGCCAAATATACTTTTGAATTTTTTTTACTTTTTTAAAGCAAAAGAACTTCTACTACAAGTAAAAGTACTTCTACTTTTGGTTGCCAAACGACACCTTAGTCATTATAAACTACACTAGTAGTGGATGGGGAATCAAATTGTAGTTGTGGAATGGGGTTATAGGATTAATTATTAACAATATAAGCGTTTGAGTTGTTTAATCCTAAATTTTGTATACCTAGATCCAGTATAGTAATTATAGAATTCAACAAAAAAAAGTATTGTAATTATATATTGATGAAAAACAGATGGCTTTTGTATTGTGCTTCGGAATAACTCATTCTATGTGTAATGACGAAAGCAATTTATTCCTCTGAAGCATCCACTAACAAGAACATTCAACCAGAAATATCTACAAATTCTTGTGTAATCCGAGGAAATGAAATAAATAAATAAACAAAGAGGTACGGTACGCTGCTACAATTTTATCTATATTGACTCTAATATAGTCACGATTCAGTGGGTCAGGTCCACTTACTCTTTCTTTTGTTGATTTCTAATCTTTACCATGAATTTGATTGGAATGCGGAATAATGGAAAAGTTGGAGTATTTTCCGATTCATGATAACCGCAATAGCTCTTGTTCTTCTTCTTCTTCTAAGAGGTTGATTCAACATTTTCAATGACCTCCATGGTTAGTCTTTGTATTGCAGGTTCTAATCCTGAGATGAATTCTTGTGGCCAGCCTCCTGAGGGAGAGCACAGTTCATGGGTTCTAGGGATGTTCATCTTGGTTGTGGATCTAATCAGCTCCATCAGACTATCTGCCTCAACAGTGAAGCTTCCGACCACTACTTCAAGCGCTTGAACTGAGTCTGTTTTCCTAGCTAACCAAAAGCTGGAATCTCTTTCCCCTTTATATGAGTAGTCACCCAATAGTCCCGGAACTTCATTAGCTAAAGCCGGTACCGAGACAAAAAACAAGGGTTTCTCTCTGAAGCAGGACCCAACACGTTCCCAGTATGTTTAAGGCAAAGTTACTCGCCTACTGAAAAATAAGGAAATATTTGCTTTGATATAAGCAAATCGCCCTGTGACTTATCTACTGGACTTGCTTAGTAATGAAAGAACGTTTAAAACAAATAAAGAACTTCAACCCTCAACATAAGCACAATAGACATTAGACCACGTTACACTAGGACATCGAATACTGGGTATCGGTCGTTAAACCGGGTCGAATACTATGTGAAATGGTGGAATATTAGAAATTGTATCCAGAGAAGCTATTTCAATCGTTGCGTCCAAAATGTCTATACGAACCCAATTCCTTATTGCGGAATAGGGATGTGAAATCAAAGGAAAGGGGTTTTGTGATAAAAAAGACAACCGCTGATTTTTGTTACTTGACAAATAATATTTGTTTTTTTCCCTTTGCCCTTTCTTTGTATTGAAGGAAAAGATTAAAAAAATGATATCATATGATTTACATTATTTAATACAAAAAGACAACAATAGATACAAAAATTAAAATCTAAATCCACATGAAACTGGTTAAAATACTCTAAAGAAGTAGGCAGAGATATTAACAAATTTGAATGAAATTAATACAATGTGAAATCCTTGTATCTCAGACCCTTTAAACATGGAATTTGATGAATAGAAACTACACAATCCCCACTAAGAATTGATGTTTTTCACAACTGAATCATGTTCATAAATTTAGATAATATGTCCTGCACTAAATCCTTCCATTTGCAACCCTCTAAACATCGAAGATTTGACTAGAGGGAATAGATTACAAGGGCACAAATGAGATCCACCTAAAAGTATCCAAAAGGATTAGGCTAAGAGCCGGACAAAGATAGCAAAATACCGGGCCAAGTGCCCGGGGAAAATGGTTGTCTGACACAGGGCTCAGGCCATGCTAAGGTCGACACTATTTGGCCCGGTCAGAAGCATGGGCCGACCAAACCAATCTCATGAGAATGAGACTGTTGGCAAGCAGCATCAAAGAGTCTCAGATTTTCAGAATGGAAGTCTGAGTTTCCATTTTGTGGTTCCTTTAGGAATCCAATTTGCTTAGGACTCTGAATTCAGAAGTCTCTATAAATGATCTCATTATGAAAAATAAGTGTGAAAAATTCTCAGGTTTTCTTGATCTCTAGATACACTGTCAGAATACAGAAAAAAAGAAGTTATTACGAATATATCTATCTAGTTATAAGAGAATTAAGTTCTCATCTTCATTATTCAAGTAAGTTCTAGCTAACCAAATGAGCAGATGATAGATCGATTCTACCACTGTGGTATCTCAAGTAGAGGAGTTCTGGAGCTCTAAATCTTCGAGAAAATGGAGATAAATTAGTACGAGGGAATGCAAACCTAGTCCGAGAGAAAAGCGAATTCAGGTAGTTATCTCACTTTTTAGTTCATTATTAGTTTTGACATGAGATTCGGTCAACCTAGTGGTTGACATATAAACGTCTGAGATTCCTCTTAGAACATCATGTGGCACTATAACCCAACAAATATGTGGTAAGACATGGTACATGGGCAAAAAATGTTTCTTAATGATGGATCATAGGTTCCGTAAACTTAAAAATTACTTAGGCAGAATTACCGAGACGAGAGAAACCCCAACTCCACTTACAAGTGTTGAAATATTAGAATTACTTCAACAAATTCCACACAATTGGAAAGATTCGTACATAAGGATATAGGTGAGGACGTTAATGAACCTAAGAAAAACCTCGAGTGAGATCCCCCACATAATTGAAAAAGTTATGAATACTTTAGGAGTTGCCGTATTTTTCATATCTTATTCTTACACATAGTCTGGATGTCATGCATACTGAGAAAAATATATGTGACACTATTTTAGGTACTTATGGGGCCGAAACAAAAGATACAAAAACAGTTAAAGGCGAGTCATGACACTAAATAAATGTAGCTTAACCCCGGGCTTTATGCACAATGGCTTGCGGATTAGAGAAAATGGTATGTTCTTATTGCTTGTTACTCAATGACGAAGAGTGAGAAACAAACTTTCTGTAAGGTATTGAAGAGTTTGAAAGTCCGAGACAGGGTTTCTAACTTCTCAAGATGTATAAAAGTTAAAGAAGGAAAGATTACTAGTTTGAAGAGTTCTGATCCGTAGGTTATTATGCAACAAATTTTGCCGTTAACTATTTGAAATATTTTGTTAAATCAAATTACCCTCTATTACTGCTTCCAATCCCAACACCTCATGGGCTTACGAGGGATGCCCTACCACTACACCAAAGGCGGTGGACAAAAATATATTAATTACCACAAAAGACTATACTGAAAACCAAGAAGAATTAATCGACTTCATTTAGTTGATCCCGTACCCTCTACTTCCCTTGCATCAGAATTGGAGCTCGGAGAGAAGAGAATCCACAAAGAGGTTTATGGCCTGCTCATGTGGGTCAACTATGGGTTCAAGAGGAGGAAGAAGCCTATTGGTCGACTAGTTAAGAGGAATAACATTACCTAACCGAGTGATGATAGAGCCCCAATCCAAAGATAGGCTACTAAGGGAGGAACTACTGCCTATTTCCATCTCTTTTTTCTTTTTTGAGTTTATAAGCGGAGGAGTCACTGAACTCCATTTTTACACTCTTTACCATCTCTCAATCCTTCATATTTCCCTTCTGAGTAAAATCAAGTGGGGGAGGAGTTGTGGAACTTGGTTTACAACAACGATTGCAAGGCTATGACCAGGAGGGACTACATGCAGCACTGGGGTGGTTTCCATTGGGACAACCTCCTCCCTGAATAAGTTGGAATTAGGAACCATGCAAGGCTGACTAGGATGCTCAATGATACGACAAGTGGCCTTGGGGAACTTCACATAGTTAAAATTGACAAGCTTACCACCATCTGTAAATATGGAAGTCAGTGTAGCTAGAAGAGGGGTTCAGACGTCATACATGAATTGAACTCGAATATAAGAGTTTGCAACCATGCTAAATTTTCGAGGTTATATTTGCAAAATATATCCCATGCATGAGAATATAATATCCAAATCATGCATATTCTGGAGAGAGGTAGGCAGTCCTACTAGGCTACACCACATAGGTTCAAAGAGGAGCTCTGGAATCTCACTATTCAAAGGGAAGTCGACTTCCTTCATCACAATCAGCATTCCCTTAATTATCCATGGTCGTCCGTGGTTAAGAGCGTTTAGGACAAAAGAGTTTCTTGGCTTGATAAGAAAATAATTAGGGCCAGTAGGGAAGGCAACTATATCACTCTTTCATCCTAGAGGTCAGGGGTTCGAGACACGCTGAACAATTCAAAAAAAATGAAGGCAATATTTGAGTGATAAGAGGTATAATCTTCCACCTTAGAGGTCAAAGGTTCGAGGCACACGCTGAACAATTAAAAAAAAACTATATCACTCTTTCTGAAAAACCTTGATTGAGCAAATAGTTGTGTCCAAGCGTAAGCTAGCCCAAAGTTATATGGACAACAGAGTCTATCCACAAAGCCTGTATTGATTTCCTACAACTCTTTATTATCAGATGATTTGGGTAGGAGATAGTCAAGTTGCCATGACTGGAAAAGTTTAATTGGATGGCCATTTGAGCATAAGAGAGTCAAGCTGATTCTCAAAAGGACTGGCCGACATGAAAGGGTAAGACATTTGGGGGAAAATAACAAATTCCCCATGCAAAAAGGTGACAAACTCTCTAACTGTGTTTAAGACCTTCCTTTTATACTGCTTATAATTCCTAAATAGGCTGATAATGGGGTCTCGAATAGACTGAGTAATACCAAAACCATACGCCAAGTAAATAAGAATTAGGGTTATGAGAATTGATGCTAAGGTTGATAGACTGACATCAACCTTCTGCCACGTGGAAAACAACTTGGTTGAAACCAATAGATGATGGCCAAGGGTAGGAAACCTGGAGTATTCCTAACATGCAAGGGGTGCTTCTTCGATCTGAACCAAGGAATCCCTTAGATATAGGGAAATCAACCCTCTCAAATCAAATCAGATGCTACGAATGAAGAAAGAGAGAAGGGATGCAAATAAAACAAACAGAAAAAGTTAAAATTAAGAAGAGGGGTTTAGAGATCTTCCCTGATATTGATGGTTGGCTAAACTCTGCTAGGTGCGATCTGCTATGTTCTAACGAAAATTGCTTGAATTTAGAAACGTGAGATCATAATAAAGAGGTGTGCTTAAGCGAATTGATTAACCCCCAACCAGCTTCGATTGCGTTATTACGTTTTGACGGAAGGTTACGGGGGTGTTATCATGCGATCTAGGTTAGGTTAATGGTTTTCCAAGGAGAAGGTAGTAAAGAGGCTAGGCTGACTATGATTAAAGATTGTTGGAGTTGAAATTATGGTTACTGATTTAGGGATTTGAAATAGGCGTTAGGGTTACTCGAGAAAGAAGAAAGCGAAAAATCGTCTGCAGACGTCATCCTAGACACCCTCTGTCCTAAAAAAACCTTCCCTCAGCAACATCTTATTCAATCAACCTTTGTTTGGTTCATCGTTACTACATATATTAAAGTATAATAAAGTTTAGGGTTAATTTCGTTTTGGCCCCCAATTTGTGACTAACTCACCGTTTTAACTTCCATAAGTGTCTGACAGATCGATTTAACCCCCGGACTTCCTATTTGACCCCCAAACTTTTTCTAACCTCCCAATCTACCCTCATGGCATTTCTGTTATTTAATTTATTTTTTATTTTTGTCCACCTCACCTCAACAATTTCCACTTCACCTTCTTCCACATAAGAAGGTCACCGACCGACGACTTTTCGGGTGACCTTCGTTTTTTTTTTTATCTTCTTCTTCTTCTTCCCCAAACTCTCATCTCCTCCACCTCCTTTCTCTCTCTCTCTTCTCTTTCTCCCTCTTCTCTTCCATGCTCTCCCACTCCCTCCTTTTCTCTCTCCCCTCCCTCTAGCTCTCTGTTTCGGCGAAGGAGTTTTCCTTCGCCGGAAATTGTCTGTTTTCCCAGATCCAGACCCTTATCCGAGATTTCTATAAACTCTTAAAACCATGTGAATGTATCGGATTGAATTCCTACATACGAATGAAAATTCTAGTTTAACTAAAAAAAAAAAGCTTTTCGATTTAATCGTATATGGAAGAAAAGCTAATGGCTTTTCAATATCTGAAAATGAGCTTTCTGTTTTTGTTGGAAGCCGCACTAGGTCCACAAAAAATGCATCTCACGCTGCAATTAATTTCCCCTTCAAGCTTCTATAACTTTCTTTAAGGGTCTTTCTCTAAAATTTTCAAGGTTTACAATGAAGGTTGGATTGATAAATGTATGTTTTGCTATGAGTCTCGAGTGACTCAAAAAGCTAGTTGGGATCAGGAATGAAAAATCGAAATATTTCGGTCGAGATCGTCAAAATATGTCGGTTTTCAAATTAGGGAAACGAAAAGTCACTTACAGAAGTTTCAATCAAAATATTATGATATTTCTAATTAAATTTTGAAGTATTTGAAATTTCACCATGACAACAAAACTTCATCCTTTTCTCCATCGTTTGGTGGATTTCTTGTCAATTTCATTTCCATTTCATTGTTTTGTATCTTCTTCATGAAACTACAGCTAATTCCAGAAGATTTCAGAGGAAACCCTAGAGAGAGAAGGCAGAAATAGCGAGAGGAAGACAAAGAAGAATAAACTTCTTTCTTCAGAAACCCTAATCTATTGGGAGAGTTCTAACGACACCCATTATAAGAGTAAAAGGCGCATCTCTCAAGGCAGACGTTTTTGAGACTTATGGAGGACGCCCTTAAAACTTGCATTTTCTTTTATTTTAACTTGAAGCCTTTTTAGTGTTATAAAGTTGTTATTTACCCCCTAACCTACCTGTGTGATTGCAATTTACCCCCTCAAACTAACAGGTTCGATTACAAATTCGTTATATTTTTCAGTTTTGCCCCTCATATCAACTTTTGTTAACTATAAAAATAATAATAATAATGTTCCCTTTTCCACGACTTTAGACTTCATGATATATAAAATATATTTATATTTTTATATAAAATTCCAACATATCTATCATTTTTGTGGTTTTGTAAAAGTTTCATACTGACCGAAACATTTCTGATGGGCCTAAAAGGTTACCCTAAAAGGTCTCCACTCGCAAGTATACGGGCGTCAAATAGTGATCCCGGTAAGACCGGGGTTGATCCCCAGAGACTAAGTGAAATCTATTCTAAAACTTAAAACTAGTACGGTTTTTCTTCAAAAGTGGTTTGGTCATGATAAAAATATTCAAAGAAAACAAACAATAAAAATGAACTCAAATGGGAGAGAAGACCTAGGATTTTAGGATCTATTTTAATAAGTATTAACGGCGACCTAATCATGCATATCTTGTTTTATTACTCGAGTTTCGGTAACCCATCATACCGAACCCCGAAAAATATTCGAATTAAAGCTGAATAACTCTAAGGTCAAAACTCAAAGTATCGAAATATCGAACTCGAAACTATTAACTATCAATCTATAAGCATACACTATCAAAGAACCTAACCTAACTATAATGCATCAAACTAAAAGTATAGCTAATGAAGAAATAATCGTCCATCGAAACTAAGAATTCTTTTATAATAATCAAAACACTCCAAGATATTAGAACATGAAAGGAATATCATAAAAAATAACATGTTAGAACTTCATCAAGAACCCTATGTCAAAGAGAGTTAGCTAATCATGATCAAGATTAAAACTAATCAGTATGATGAATAAAAGATAAAAGGAGAAGAACTAAACTTTTGTCGCTGAATTTTCCACGTGGCAGCCAAACGCTCCCCTGGAGAAAATAATTTGCAACCAACGTTGGAATTTTTTTTTCAAGCAGAACTTTCGAGCCAAACAGGTCTTCTTCTCAACTCTCTCTCTCTCTACTGTCTCTCTCTTTTCTTTAAATCAAACCAGAGAATCAAAATAAATAAATTGAGCATGGTGATTATATTAGATGAAGAACAATCCTTTGTCACCCTCTCTCTACAATTCTCTCTCTATTCTCTTAATCTCTCTCTCTCTCTACTCTGTTTTATTTCTCTCACAAAAATAAAAACAGAAGAAGAAGGAGATGAAGATGATGATGCTCTCTGTTTTTCTTCTTTCTCTCACAAAAAGAAGAAGAAAGAGAAGAAGATGAAATACTTTGTTTTAATAAGATGTCTCTGTTTTTTTTGTTTCAGGCCGAGATGCTCTCTCTCTCTGATCTTGCTGTTTTATTTGAGCTCCAGAGAGGCTCCTCCCAAAGAGAATATGCCCGTCCTCTTTTACAATTCTCTGTTTTATAGATAGAAGAAAAGGAATTAGATTAGTAAAAAACTAATCGAGCCTCTCTTGATTCTCTCTAGATTTCCAGCTCCTCTGTTAGAAAGTATATTTCTTAATTAATCTCTTTAAATGACTTCTTTCTCTATCTTCAATCTCTTAAATTTTGTTTCTTAATCAAACCTTATCTCAATCTCCAACAAACAACAATCGAATCGCCCTTCTTTCTTTCCTTCTCTGTTATTTTATGCAGGAGAAGAAGCACAAAGTCAGTCCCGATTTCTCTCTCTAAGATTTTTTCAAACCTCTCTGATTTATAATCTTCTTTCTAAGAGCAAGTCCAACCACAGCCTGTCTCAGGCCCTAAAAACCACTTTTTCACCCAAATTTTACAGCCTCAGCTCAGCCCCTAAAATTCAGCTCCGACCTCAGCCTCTCTTGGGGCCCTAAAACTCAAATTTTTAATTTCTCAGTTTACTTAAATAATTCGATTAAACAACATTGATTACAAACTAATAATTGATTAAAATTTGAAATCTACCTAAGTACGACTAAACAACAATAGAAAAATTAAAGATAGCTTGAAGGGGTTTCTTGGGTCTAGTGGTCGACCGTTAAACCATGCTTTGCACGCTGCTATAAGCATTCGTGCACCATGTTCGTCGAGGGAACGCGTGAAGAATCATCAAAAGTTTCATCATTTTCTAATTGACTCGAGTGATAACCGGGAGATTGAATGAGATCCATAAAAGTTCGGCTAAACAATTCATTATAATTCAAGGGTTCCATTGAAGAAAATTGAAAAGATTAGAGAGAAAAAATTGAAAGAGATAGAGGTTGAAGGGGATAGAGAAGGAGATTGAAATGAGGGAAAGATTGAAATGTGAGGGAGAGATGAGTAATTGAGTGGGTTCAACCCCTATTTATAAGGGTTGTACCCACATCTGGCCGTTGGATTTGCTCCAATGGCTAGATCAGGCCCCCCATATGACCGTTGGGGACCTCCCCAATGGTCAAATGAGGAGTTCAGCCGACCCTTACTGAGGGAGGGGCCCTAAATTCAAATATAGAGCCCCTCCAGCCCCAGGTTGGACTTGCTCTAACACATGAAGATATCCAGCCAACTCTTTCCATCATTAACTGAATATCTCCATTTATCTCCCTCGCTCCATCTCATGAAATCAGAGAATCAAATCTTCTCTCAAATATATCCAGTCGATCAGCTCCCACCATCATCCATTATCTTTCTGTCAATATCTTCCATTCAGTAATCTTGAAATAAATCAATTATCTGCTTTATTTTTCTGTATAATCTCCTATACCATCTCCACCACCCTCTTTCCATCTCGGTTCTCAAATTTGTTTCTTTACCTCTCTACTGTTATTCCCAAAAGACTTATTTGAGAAGATAGAGATGAGAGTACGAGAGAGAAGGAATTTGAAATGATTTGGGTAATAACCCATTCACAACAAGTGATGCTCGCCCGTCCCTTGCTGAATCGGGTGGATTTGGCGCAATTATTCGCGATCATGGGGGCAACATCATAGTAGCGGCAACAGTAAAAACAGGAAGTATTTCAGTTATAATGCATGAAATGCAAGGTATTCGAATGGGATTACAATTGGCTATTAAGTTCGGTACGAGGAGAGTGAAGATCGCAACGGATTCAGCTCAAGCAGTTTCGATATTGCAATCTGATTTGGAGGCGCCCCTGTGGCGATTAGTCAGGATAGTTCGAGACATTCGTGAGCTATGGACACAAATGGAAGATTGTTCTATCATACATGTCTACCGTGAAACTAACCAAGCGGTTGATTACTTATCAAAGTTAAAACCTACCATGGGGTATCAGGAGATGGAGGGTAGCATGTTACCTACCGACTTATTAAAGATTGCTTTGGAGAATAAAAATGGTGTAATTAGTATCAGAAACATGAAATAGTACAGTCAGAGTTAGGACATACTTTATCTTCTTTGCTTGTTTTTTGTGTGTCCAGTTGTTAGTATCTTTGACATTCCTTTTATTTAGGGTCGGGCCATCTAACCTGTTTATTTATTGTAAGTATCGGACACATTAACCCGTTGACAAATTCAAATAAAAAAGATGCTCGTCCATCCCTTGCTGTTGATTGGCTGTCTAGAGGCAATTTCGTGCTTCGCAGCAAACACAAAACAGTTAGGCTTCATCCTTCCCTACCGTTGGATTTAAATAACACGGACCATCAAGCTAAGTGGCACGTGGGAATACTGAAGCTGGCCTGTGAAATACACTGGATAATGACTCGTCCAGAATCCCAAAGCTTGTCTCGTTGTACCCACACCTATGTACCGAAATTTCTAATTAACGTCTGGATTGTGCCACATGTCATTGAAAAGCCCTAAGTTCACTGGATTTTGACCAAAACTTTGACATTGTAACATTTTCTCATTCGGACTCCGATTTGACCTCTGTTTTGACCCACGGGCTCGTCTTGGACTCTATTTTTCACCCGATCATTACTATTGGCCAAATTACCAGAATTCCCAAATGACCAATCTTCTCTTTTGTGTGTCTTTCTCTCGTTTTTTACCATTTTTCATGCTCAATTCCTTAGAAACCCCCTGAGTAAGAGAAACAACCAATTCATCAGAGTAACTGCACGAAATAGACTAACTAGACCAAATCAAGAGATTCAGTTGGGACATTTTCATGTCTCATCAATTTCCACGAAACGTTTTCACTTTTGGATCGACCGAAATTTACACCGAAACCGCAATTTCATTCTTTCGTTAGGGTTGGTAGAAAGAGAATATAAAGAAGGGATTGAAGTTTTAGTGTTTGAAATTCTTTTTTATCATTTGTATCTTTTGGATGTATTATTTCTTTCAATTGTTTGAACCATTTAATTATTACATCTAGTGATTGCCTTGAAGGTTAAAAAGTTGCATGATTGGTTGCTTTAAAAGAGATCGATTATAGGGTAAACCTATAAATTAATAAAGATGTAAATCAAATGTAGAGAGAATATAGTTTGTATAGAGTGAGAAAGAGGGTCGCCTCTAGAGGGATAATGAGTTTTCTATAGGTTATTTTCCCCTCCCAATTTCTCTAATTTTGTAAATGTTTGTTGTGATTCATTCCTTTGGTGAAGATTGTTTGGGTGAATATCACAATTGATGTGGAACTACCCTCTTCTCACTTTTTTTTTTTGTTGAAAAACCCTCTTCTCACTTGCTAAAAGATAATAAGATGGTTCATACGAAAATGCTATAGGAATATGGGAGGTTTCGCACCAATAATCAGCATCCGTACCTCCACATGAAGTATATTTGACAACATATCAGAACAATTCAGTCCAAAGGACAATGTACAGGAGCAAGTAGATTTCTTTTTGAATCTCAAGCATGTGGAAGGATAGGAAATTTTTTTTTTAACAAATTAGGAATCAAACCCATCGCCAGTTCCTATTTACATGTAAAAATAACAAATGTTCAATGGACATGTTACAACAATTTACTATATAAAATAAGAACTGGTTAAAGCAAAAAATCTGCAAAAATAAAAATAAACGTTGTTATTGAGAATTTAATTTAAATCGATGTGCAAGTATAATACCAAGCTAAATGTTAAACCAATCAAGCTCTTCAACAGTTGTCTTTCTTAGACAGTTAGGCTCAATCCAACTGCAATTTAACTGCTCCCTTGTATCGTAAAAACCGTTGACAGAGCTTTGACTCCCAATAGAGTGGCACATATCCGTCTCAAGAGAATAAAATAAGATACCTTCACCATGTAGTCTAGGTAAGTAGATTTTGTTCTTCATGTCACTATTGGGAGCAACTGCAAACATACATGAAGTATTGCTAATGAACATCATATGATTTCCCAAACTTTCAACTCTAACCCAGCTATTAGTGGAGAAATCCAATCTAAGCACCCGAATTGACGTCCCAAGACGCCCTAAATCTACTAATAGAAGCTCCCTTTCATGCTCAACGAGGAATTTTGGGTAGCTAGGATTTAAATGCAATTGAGGACTGGCAACAACTTCCTGGGATAAGCCACCATTGATCTTAAAAATACCTAAATTCCCCTTATAATCTACGCAATAGAAAGCTCCATTAAAGAAAAGAGGATTGCTAAAACACGCCCAAAAATTCCGCTTCGGGTAGGTGCCCGAATGCCAGACATTATCTCCCTTAGTAATTACAGCGACGAATATATTTTCTTCATAATCTTCATCAAAATCTTCAGTGATGCAGAAAACCGCACAGTCTGAAGAAGTTGGAGAGGACGAGAATGACATTATGGTGAATGGATGTGGCAAGTTCGGGAGATCGATTCTAGCTCTTGTGAATGGATTGTAAAAGAATATATTTCTCTTGCCTTTCGTCATTAGTAACCACCCACCCCTGGAGAAACGAATAGTTGCACCTAATAAATCTTTTTGACCATTCATCAGATACTTCTCATTGTTATGCATTGGGTCCAAAAAATTGTATATGCAGCCATTATGTTCAGAGAAAACCAGCAATGGAGATAAAGATGTAATTTTCATACTTATCTCTGCAAAATAAGTTCCCCAGTTTGCTGCAGGTAGTAGTGATCGATGTTCTCTACTTACGGCATGAAGATGTAAGTAATCTACTGGAGGGAGATAATTTGTGATAAGCTCCAAAATTTCCTTGTTAAGAACACCGCTTTGCTTTTCTTCTCCTAGTTCTACTCCATTTTCACTTCGCCCCTGAACCTGCTTCTCATCATTACTTGTGTTTGTTTTCTTTTCTTGTTCATCTTTCGTGTTATGTTCCTCTTTGTCTGTGAGCAACATAATTTTTGTTCTTCCATCACAAGCCCTGGAATTTAAAGCACAAATTTAGAAGCTATAACAAAAAAAGATACGAGTTTATATATATTCTATCTTCAAGAAAAAATAACCTAAGATACAAGCAAGATTTGTAAATTACCTTAAGGGTGGAGGCATCATCATCCAATCTGATAATGAGAACGAATTTGGTAGCTTAAGACACGATAAAGAAACTGAAATGCTTTGCCCTTCAAGGTCATATTTATACAAGCTTCGGTCACCTCTAACTGTGTAATACACACAACCTCTTGTAAGACCCAATTCAGATGTTGAACAACAAGCTGTGGTGTTTTTCCCCAGAAAGACTACGTTATCACCTAGACTTGTTAACTCCTCCCAAACCATTAATGAGAAATTCAATCTCCATAGTCGTATGTCAATCACTAAATTCTGCAAGACTAGATCGCCTCTATTTTTGTAACATTTATGAACCATGAAGATTTCGTCAGAAGATGCTATAAAAAAAACGTCTCGTGCATCTGAGAAATGGGGGTAGCCACTAACGGAAAACGATCTCATGGGGGTATCAGCCTCAGCTTTGTTTTCTATTTCGATCTCAAAATGCCAATTGAATCGGAAAAAAATATATAATTTATCTCTAAAGCAGACCAAAGAACCATTTAAAAATCCATGTCCATCTATGTCTACAGGGGACAACTTCTCTGATCTCCATTGTTGGTCTCCAGGACGGCAATATACAAGTAGGGAATCCCTTTCCCTTATAGTATTAAATAAGAAGAACACCATGCTAGTTTTGTTATTATTGTTAGAAGGGGACGATGTTAAAACACAATCAGAAGGCATATGATTACGGTAATCAATAAAATTGAATAAATTAGGTAACTTGATTTTCTCTAAAGAACTTGGATTCCAAAGAAAACAATCCCCGCATTCCGAAATTGAATTACTAATATCATTATCATCATCAACATCCAATCCGAATGGATCATTACAGAATATAACTAACCAACCTTCATGAGAGGGGGATTGCCAATATAATCTTCTTCTTATTTCTGGTATTTTCTTAATACAATTTCTCTTATTAGGTTCAAGGAGATTGTAGAACGCCTGATTTTCCCCATACTCACAAGAGAAAAATAGCCATGGAGCTGCTGAGGGAAGCGGTGGACGACTACGAAGACTCCTCTTTGTTGCTGAAAGCTTTTTCTCCTCCATGGATGACAATAAGATAAAATCTTTGAAAACTTACAAAATCCCCTAATTGATGTTTAAAATTCAGACCCCAACCCTAATTTATAATAAAAATTCAAACTTTAAGTAATCAGTTTAGATAACAATTTCAGTATAACACAAAACTGCTATCTAGAGAGAACCAGTAAAAGATATACCTTAAGGAGTGATGGTACGAGCTAGAGTTAGGGTTTATCTATGTTTCTAAGCAAGAAAAACGCCTAGTAGATTTATAGAGAGAAGAACATAGGTTTGTGTAGTTGCTAAAATTTGAAGTGAAGTTCCTAAAACTAAATTTTATTCCTAATTTAATCCGTTCACACGGAACAAAAATTTGAACTGGTAGGTTAATTTATGGGTTTTTTTAGGCCAACACCCCATTTATTTAGCTATATTAGGGCGACACCCCTAGAAACATTTTCGTTTAGGTGTTAACCCCCAAAGCTCATTTCCGTACAAATAGCCGTGAAGAAGTGGTCGTGCGAATCACATGCTCGCCTACTGACCAAAGTACCCCAGTTCTAATTTTTAGTGTATGACCCCCATTTATTTAGCTATATTAAGACTACACCCCCAACCAAAATACCACTTGGAGCTTCACAACCACTTGGTGTTTCGACATGTAACTAGGGTGATTCAACCGATCGTGAGATGAGAAGGTATTGGCTCTGGATAAACTATTCGAATGGACAAAGTATTTTGGTTTGGGGTGTAGTCCAAATATAGCTAAATAAATGAGGGTCATATACTAAAAATTAAAACGGGGGTATTTTGGTCAGAGATCGAGCATGCGATTCGCACGACCACTACTTCACGACTATTTGAACAGAAAATGAGCTTTGGGGGTTAACGCCTAAACAAAAATGTTTTTAGGGGTGACCCCCTAATATAGCTAAATAAATGGGGGTCATTCTCTAAAAAACCCTTAATTTATCATCGATTTGGTATCTTACCAGCGGAGATGACGTCATACACGACACCATTACTAAGGTTGTGTTTGGCACATAAAATAAATAACTTTTTGACTTATTTAAACAAGACATAAGGCGTCATTTGGCAATCAAAAGTATAGGTACTTTTGCTTGTAGTAGAAGTTCTTTTACTTCTTTTTTTTTTGTTCACAAAGTTTTTTTTACTTTAAAAAAAGTAAAAAAAAAATTCTAAAGCATATTTGCAAAAACATTATTTATAATTCAAAAAGTTAGTTTGGTAATCCAATTTACTTTTGATAATTTTATTTTTCTTTAACTCGTAGGGATACTTGGTTTTAATTGGATTTATTTATGCTTTCCACGATTACTCTTATATACGAAGTGGTGGTGATATTGGTAGTGCCTTGAAAGCGCGGTTAGGGAGTTTGGTGGTGGTTGAAGTATGATGAGGGTGGTGGTTGTAGAGGTACAATGATGGCAGTGGTGGTGGTGGAGGTATGGAGATGGTGGTGGTGGTGGAGGTATGATGATAGTGATGGTGGTGGAAGTCGTGGTGGTGGAACTACGGTGGTCGTGGTGGTGGAACTACCGTGGTGATAGTATTGGTGGAAGTATGGTGGTGGTGATGGTGGAAGTACGATGGTGGTGATTTTGTTGTGGTGTGGTATGGTGGTTGAGATATGGTGGTGGTGGTGGTGGTGGTGGAGGTATGGCGGTGGTGGTAGAGGTATGGTGATGGTATAGTGGTGGACAAGATATGTGGGTGATGGTGATGGAGGTATAGTGGTGTTGGTGAAGGTACGGTGGTGGTGGTGGTTAAGGTAAGTTGTTGGTGGAGGTACGATGGTGGTAGAGGTACGAGGTGGTTGTAATTGAGGTGTGTTGGAGGTGTATTACAGTGGTATTAGTGATGGTGGTGGTGGTACGAAGGTGGTGGTTAAGGTGTAGTGGTTGAGGTATGGTGGTGGGGGAAGTGCATTGGTTGTTATGGTGGTGGTGGGGGTACAATGTTATGGTAGAGGTATGGTTGGGATGGTAAAGCGGAGACAGACGAAGAAAAAAATTTCGGCAAGTAAAATTCATGCATGTGTTGAACATAAGTTACTTTACTTTAAAGTCAAAAGCTAAAAAATTTTTCTTTAAGAGAAAGTCAAATTTTAACTTAAATGAAATCGGTAATTTTTATGTTACCAAACTAACTTTTTCACTTTTCTACTTAAAGGATACACCTAGTCATCTCTTGGATACGCATATTAATAATATTACTTGTGAGATCATATTTAGCCTAGATTCGGAAGTGAGCCATGAGAGTAGTTTCCTGAGTGGACCCTAATTAAACTTTTCTTTGATTTTGACAATAAGATGTTTTTTTTTTTTTTTTGTTGAAAGAATAAGATGTTTTGTTACTAATAACATCTTGATGTTTTTGACGCACAAAAGACTGTTTGTAAGGTCAGGTTGAGGAATAAAGAGAAATCTCAAGGAAATAAAAATTTTCTACAAAATTAGTTATCAAGTCTTACCACAGGTGCAAAAACTTCATAATAATCAATACCTGGTTTTTGTTTGTACCCTTTCACCACCAATCTCGCTTTTAGTCTGTCTACTTGACCATCTGGTTTATATTTGGTTTTGAAAACCCATTTCACCCCAATGGATTTCTTTCCTGCAGGAAGAGAAATTAACTCCCAAGTATCATTTTTTTCAATGGAATGAATTTCATCATCCATAGCTGAAATCCACCCCACATTTTTTACTGCTTCTTCAAAAGTGATAGGATCACAATCTGCAAAAAATGCAAAACTTGCAAAATCTTCGTCAGAATCATCATTATCATTGGTTACAACATAGTCATCAAACCTTGATGGCATAACTCGAGTACGAGATGAACTGGGACGCAACTCTAAATTTGAAGTATCATGAGTAGCAGGAGAATTTGGTGTATTCTCAATTAATTGAGAATCTGAAGCTACTGTCTCAGTATCAATATTGATACCCATTTGTTGTTTTTCTTCAACTGACCAATCCCACACTCCATCTTCAATAAATTCCACATCCCTGCTTACAATAACTTTGTTTGTTTTGGGATTAAACAATTTATATCCCTTACTAACATTACTGTAACCAACAAAAATACACTTTTCACCTTTGTCATCAAATTTCTTTCTTCTCTCATCTGGTACATGGGCATATGCAATACACCCAAATACTCTTAACCCTTCCACATTTGGTTTAAAACCACTCCATGCCTCTTCAGGTGTTTTATGCAAAACACTTTTGGTAGGAGTCCTGTTCAAAACATAAACAGAACAAGCAACAGCTTCTGCCCATAAAAATTTGGGTAAGTTCTTACCTTTAATCATACTCCTTGCCATCTCAACAATTGTCCTATTTTTTCTTTCTGAAATTCCATTTTGTTGAGGTGAGTAACTTACAGTAAGCTGATGTTTAATTCCCTGTTCCTTACAAAAATCAGAAAATTGGTTAGAGGTATATTCACCACCTCTATCTGTTCTGAGTACCTTCAAAAAATATCCACTTTGCTTCTCAACAAAGATTTTGAACTCCTTGAATACTTCAAATGCCTCTGACTTCTGCTTCAAAAAATAAACCCTAATTTTTCTGCTGTAATCATCAATGAAAGTAATAAAATACCTATTACCTCCACTTGATTCCACTTCAATTGGACCACAAATATCAGAGTGCACCAGTTCCAACTGCTTTGTAGCTCTGCCAGACTTTCCCACTGGAAAGAGATCCCTGTGTTGCTTTCCAAGAACACAACCCTCACAAAAACTATTAGAATTATCTAATACGGGTAATCCAGTAACCATTTTTTTCTGAGCCAATAACTTTAAGCTATTAAAGTTAAGATGACCAAAACGAAAGTGCCATAACCAATTTACATCCATAACAATTGCATTAAAAGAAAAATGCAATGGAGTCTGTAAAGATAATGGAAACATACGGATTTTTTGTCATTTTCACCATAGCAACGATCTCTTTATCCTTGTTCTCTAGTTTGCAGATCCCTTTATCAATTGTTATCTTGATTCCTTCCTCAGAAAGTTGTCCCAAACTCAATAAATTCCAATGCAAACTAGGAACATAATAGACATTAGATATATAATCATATGAACCATCTTTTAAAGAAATAACAATGTTACCTTTACCCATAATTGACACTTTGGATTTGTTTCCAAATTTCACGTTTCCACGTTTTGATTCATCTAATTGGTGAAATAATTCTTTCTTACCACTCATATGGTTACTGCACCCTGTATCCAAGTACCATTTGTCTGAGTGATCATCTTCATTAGGACTGCAAGCTAATAAAAATGTTTCACTTTCTTCTTCTGAATCTTCACCCGAGTCTTTATCTGAACCTTCATCCGAATAATCATCTTCATCGATTCTGCAGGCTAATTAAAGAGTTTCTTCCTCTTCTACATCATCTTGAACAAAGTTAGCATGCTCAGAATATTTTTTGGAAAGTTTAACTCTACAATCTGATTTATAATGACCCAATTTTTTGCAACGAAAACATCTAACTTTAGATTTTTCATACCTTCCAATTTTTTTGGATTTCTTACCATGGCTCTCTTCACCATTAGAACCACTTTTTTCAAGCAGAGTCACTTTGCTTTGAAAAGCTTGTTCAATAGACCCTGCAGCAGCTCTCTGGTTCATCTTATGTTCATGAGAACATACTCATCAAACCTTCAACTGACATAGTTGAGAGGTCTTTTCCTTCCTCAATTGCAGCAACAACATAGTCAAAACGACCTGTTAATGATCTCATGATTTTCTCAATAACACGAATATCAGTTAAATGTTCACCATTAACCCGCAATTGATTAACAATAGATTGAACTCTAGAAAAATAATCAGAAATATTTTCAGAGTTAATCATATTAAGAGATTCAAATTCACCTCGTAAAGTCTGCAACCTTACATTTTTTACCTTCTCATCACCCTTGTAGGATCTTTGCAACAAGCCCCACACTTCTTTAGCTGTTTCAGCTCTTGAGATTTTCTCGAAGACAATCTCATCAACAGCTTGATAGAGAAAGAACAATGCCTTCTTATCCTTCTTTCTGTTCTCTCTCAAACTATCTTTTTGGACCTGAGAGAGAGCTTCATGTGCTGCCTGATCAACTGGTTCTACATACCCAAATTCGACAACCTCCCAAATTTCCTGGAAGCCAAATAATGCTTTCATTTGGATACACCATTGATCAAAATTTTTCCCACAAAATCGCGGAAGCTGAGGTTGGATTGATCCATTCATTTTGTAATTCGGTTAGTAATCACAAAATAATTCTAGCTCGGATACCAAATGTTGGAAATTAAAAGAGTTTAATTTCCGAATGATAAAGGAAATTATAACTTGCACAAACAAAGAAGAATGAAGAAGATATTTAACTGAATTGAATTACTTGAATTGATTTGATTTGATGAAAATAAACTACAAAGACTGGTCTATTTATAAACCCAAATTCTACCCACTAACTAAGACCACTAGTAACATGATTCCACTAACTCATCCATTAACCCACTAACTTAATCAACTAAAGAAAATAACTACCCACTAACTTAACTCTCTAATAACTTAATTATTAAATCAATTTTGAGTTTAAATAAAATAACATTAAAATTAACACTTTCTCTCTCTTAGAGCACAATTTTCCTGTAAATACTGGTTTGACTACTAGTTAGAGAGAGAGTAGAGAGATTAATTGGAGAGAGAGAGAGAGAGAACAGGAGAGAGAAAAAATAAATTTTATGTTTGAAGGAGATAGAATTTTAAAAAAAAAATTTAGAGAGAGAGAGAAAAAAAAAATTTGAAGGTCGCCGACCGAAAATTTGGCCGGCCGGCGACCCTGCCGGTGAAGACGATGATGTGGCTGGTTTTAACGAGGTGGCAGAGAGAGAAAACATGCTGGAGGAGAGAGAAAAGAAATGGAAGAGAGAGAGTAACGGTGTTATAACGGAAGGGGCCATATGGGTATTTCTCGTAAAGTAAGGGGTCAGGCGGGAAGCCGGTCACAAAGTTGGGGGTCATTAGGGAAATAACCCTAACAAAATTCTAGAGTGTTTTCACTTAAATTGACTAGTGTTATAAGGGATGTGGATGCCCATAAAATTATTGGTATAAGCATATGTCTAGGGTGCTTTTAAGATTACCTTTCTCTTACCAAACAAATACTATGGATGCCCACCATTTTCATATAACCACCTATATGTGGTGTCACTACATGGGAGCTCCATATGCAAAGTGTCATCTGGTTGTGACAACACATCATGCAAGTGACAACACATGAGGTTATGTATCACCATTCTACAACCCCATATGCAAAGTGTCATCTTGGTGGTGACAACACACCATGTAAGTGACAACACATAGGGTATGTGTCAACTTCCTATTACTTCTCCCACCCTATAAATAGATGTACTTGGTGTATTGTTTGTATGAGTTTGCAAGAGATGAGTTGGTAAGAGATGGAAAAGGTTTGGAAAGAATTCATCTAATAAAGTTTGGTTCGAGTTTATCTCTTTTGTTTTAGTATAGCTCATTACCTATATCTCTCCCCTTCTCTTAATTCCATTAAGTTGCATGCAAATATCGATACACATTGAAGCAAATAGACCGACAATTTACAACAACTAGATGTTTAGTTGTTTACTTAATCTTTTTTGGTTATTTATGAGGCCAGTTAGAGAGATCTCTCCTAACCAAGTAAATAAGAATATAAGATTTTTGTTTATATATCTTCAATTGATCACCATCAACAAGATCTCATAGTAACTAGGTTGGGTGTACTTATTGCAATCACACAAAGACTTCATAAACGACCGAGTAAATGCCTTCGTTTGTGATCTTACAGCAGCTGATCTCAGCGAGCAGATTTCACCCTCTTCAGTTGACATTGTGACCATGGTATATATCTACATATGAAAGGTTTCTCCGTCATGCAGTTTGGATAGTGTTGTTGCTCATAAAAGATGGTTGGTTCTTTAATTGATGATTTTCTCGACTATATTTTCAACTCTATCTTTATCTTTTTTGTTGAACTAGCTTGTATAGATTAAATAACAACGTTATTACAATATTTATTAACTAACAAACAAGGAACATTCCTCCATTCTTTACTCGCGCTCTTCTTCCTTGCCCATTTAGCTAGTTTGTCTGCGCTGGAATTGAGTTCTCTTTTTGTGTACTTGAATTTCACCACTTCGAATTTTTTTCTTCTTTCTCGAATTTTCCGAACGTGGATTAAAGATTGTCAGTGTAACGTGTGATGTTTATTGTGAAGATGTTTGATGAGGTTGATGTTGTCGCTTTCTACGATAATATTCTTGAGTTGATTAGCTTGCGCCCATTCGAGGCCGAATAAAATCGCCATCGCCTTTAGTAGATTTCACCACTTCACTGTTTCTGGCTCTAGTAGATTTTACGTTCGCTTTAATGTATTTCGATCTTGCATTGTGAACAATCAAGCTAATACCCACATTGGAAGTTATATTAGTAAAAGATGCATCGACATTCACCTTAATAAAATTTTGGGGCGGGGGTTGCCACTTCTCACAGGAAGTTGGTTTGATTTTCTCCTGGTTTTTATTGATTTTAGGGAAGTTTTCGATCATTCTGATGATTTTATTTAGGTCATTGATTTCATATTGAAAAAAGTGGTCACACCTCACTTTCCATATTATCCATAAAATGGTCGAAAAGTGAATATTTTCTTTGGTGTAGCAAAGATTAGTATTATCTTCCCAAGAGAAGATCCAGTCAGTGATAGACGTAATGTTCACAGATATTATATTGAAGGTAAACCAAATGTTTTTAGCCAAAGCGCAGTGTAATAGAACATGTTCAATAGATTCTATATTAGTGCAATTGGGACAATTGGTATTATTGTCGATGTATTTTCCGATTCTCTCCCTAACCGGGAGAGCTTTGGTACAGATTTTCCAGATAAACATTTTGATGCGTGGAACGGTCGGGAGAGACCAGATAAAATTCCAGTTCTGGCTGTTAGTGTTTTGGTTGTTGTTATTATTGTTGAGGTGCTGGTACATGGAAGCAACAGTGAATTTACCCGATTTGGTAAGTTTCCATTTGAGCTGGTCTTTACCTTCGTTGTTCACCGGGATAGTTCTGATGAGGTTCTGCGTGTTAACATCAAAATTGGCTCTGAGAACTTCATTATTCCAATTGTTGTTCGAGATAAGTTGAGCTACTTTGGATAGATCGGATTGATTGGTATTCTGAATAGTTCCATTGATTTCGGGGATCCAATTGTCAGTCTAAATGTTAATGTCATTTCCCGATTGTACTTCCCAAGTTAAAAGGTCTTCAATAAGATTATAGTGTTTTTTGATCGTCTTCCAATTCCAGGAGTGATGAGCTTTAGCAGGGCCTGGGGTGTTGGAGTGCGGGAAATACTTGGCTTTAAGGAGTTTTACCCAAATTACTTCAGGTTCAGTCTGGAGCCGCCAGGCCATCTTAGAGAGAAGAGCAGTATTATCCAGATCTAGCAGATGAAGCCCAAGACCCCCAACTTTCTTGGGAGTGCAGATATGAGACCAGGCTTTGGTACAGATTCCTTTCGACTTACCCCACCAGAAATTCCGTTGAACGACCATGATGCTTTTGCTTATTCCTTTAGGAATCGCAAAGCACTGCATCTTGTATCGGGGTACGGCCATCGCTATGGCTGAGATGACCACTGTGCGACCATCTTGGGATAGGAACACGTGGTTCCACTTTTTGAGCTTATTCTTGATGTGCTCCAGGATATCGTTGAAAACTTTGGTTTTTTGCGCTCCAATGAACAGTTGGGCTCCCATGTATTTCTCTGAGGCAGAGGCATATTTAACTTTGAGAGTGCGCATGATTAGCCTCTTAAACTTGGGGTGCGAATTCTTTGAGTAGAAAATGTTAGATTTAGCATAATTAATCATTTGACTAGAGCTATCACAGAAGTCCTGGAGAATCTTTTTGAGGATGTGGATGTTGTCTATCGTGTTCTTACCAAAGATGATGCAATCGTCAGCGAAGAGGAGGTGGGGGATCTCAAAGTCTGCATGATAGGTAGGAAAACCCAAAAACCTATCACGACTGATATTCATCATTAACTTCCGACTGAGGCCTTTCATCGCTATAGTGAAGAGAAACGGGGAGAGCGGATCTCCTTGACGAATACCCCTAGTAGGATAAAAAGCTTTGCCTGGCCGACCATTTATAAGCACTGACATTGAAGAAGTGGAGATGCAAGTATAGATCATCTTAATCCAATGCTCATCATAGTTCAGTTTTCTCATGATGTCTATTATAAATTTCCATTCAATTCTATCGAACGCTTTGGACATGTCTAACTTAAGACCAAAATAGCCGGTGGGACCTTTCATCTTCTTGAAAGAATGGATAATTTCCTGGCCCATAATGATGTTGTCAGTTATCTGTCGACCGGGGACATAGGCTGCTTGAAGAGGAGAGATGATAAGGTTTAAGGTGTGTTTGAAGCGTTCAGCTAACAGCTTGGTGATGATCTTGTAAGTGGTGTTCAGGAGACTGATAGGTCTATAGTCTGCCGGGGTTTGGGGGATAGGAGTTTTGGGAATAAAGCAGATATGAGTTTTCAGGTGGAAGGTATGCTGTTTTGAAGAAGTTTTGAACCAGGTCATAAATATCCTCGTTGACAGTCTCCCCGTTAGATTGGTAGAAAAAAGGAGGGTAACCGTCTGGGCCCGGGACAGCTTCTTTCTGGAGATTGTGAATAGCCCAATTGATTTCTTCCTTATCCGGAATAGCTAGCAGGTCTCTATTCTGATTCTGCGTGATAGTGGGGGTGAAAAGGTTGAGAGTATTCTGATCTTCTTCGGGGTTAATCGTTGTGCTAATATCTAGGAGGTGAAAAGTGAAGGTATCTTGAATGTCTTTAATGTCTTCATGCCACTCTCCATTCTTATCTTTGATAGCATTGATCTTGTTGATCCTGTTGCGTTGAATAGCCTGTGAGTGAAAGTATTTGGTGTTTTTGTCTCCTAAAGTGATAAAATTGTTTCTAGATTTTTCCTTCCATAAACTCTCTTGATATTTGTAGAGCTCCTCAAGAGCAAGAGTAAGCTTGTGATCTTCCTCTTTAGATTTACTATTTTGAAGGCTTTTTGTAATCTGGTTGATGTTATTATCTATGTTAACGAAGACCTGCTTGTTCCATTTAGAAAGTTGTTTGCTCAGCTTTTTAAGGTCTTGTTGAATGTTGTTGGGGTTCTGATATTTTTTGATGTGATCCCAATTGTTGGCGATGAAGTGAAAGCAGTCGGGGTGGGTCATCCAAGTCCTGATAAACTTGAAAGGTTTTGGGGTTGTTTGACTAGGATCTTTGTTGTCAAGCAGGATGGGCAAATGGTCTGATCCTACTGCTTCCAAGTGAGTAACTCCATAAGAGTGAAATTGGTGAAGCCATTGAAGGTTTGCCAAAGCCTTATCAAGCCTCTCTTGAATCAGATTTTCTCCAAATTGTTTATTACTCCAAGTGTAGGGATTACCTTGATAGTCTAAATCTAATAAACCTAATTTATTGATAACCTCCAAGATTTTAGGAATATTAGAATTGGACCCTTTCAAGCCGACACTCTTCTCCATGGGATCAAGAATTGAATTGAGATCCCCAATCATCACCCACGGGTTTGATTGGTCTTGATTCAGTTGGCTGAGCGTTTTCCAAGGCTTGAACTTGTTTTTGTGGTATGGGGATCCATAGAATCCGGTAATCGTGATGGGAGCGGGCTAGCTGTCATTATTCAATTCAGCTTGAATAATGTTGTTGTCCGCGTGCGTAACTTTGAGGTTGAGGTGGTGTAGCCAGTAAATAGCGAGGCCCCCTGCTTTGTAATAGGGTCCACAAAGTAACTACAGTAGTTTTTGGAGATGGGGGATGTGCTTATTCATATTGTAGGATTTGTTCTTTGTTTCCGAAAGGAATATTACATCCGGCTTATGTTTCATGATAATCTTTTGGGCATGTTTCTTAGTGAGGAAAGAAGAGACTCCCCTCAAATTCCAACTAAGGATGGAAGGATTATCCATGGAAGGTAGAGAGAAAACAAACTAAGGGCCTGAAGGCCAGACAGAATGGGTCTAGGGAATACAGACTAAAGGCACTTTCAGGGGGACAACCCTAAAAGGAACCAAAAACCAAAACACAGAAAACTAAGAGCTAAAAGCTCGCATGCAAAAAGGATGAAACAACTAATTAAAAGCAAAAGAAACTTCTAGCTAACAGGAAACTGAACCTAGAACAGAGATTAAACAGCTCAACAATAAGATCAGAGATTAAAACTAAAATAACTTAACATATGATACCCAAAAGATTAACAGTATTACCACAGTCCCAACTACACAAGATACATATCATAACAAAAAAAAACATAATCTATGAACCGGAGCTAACAAAAGAGGACAAAGCTATCTCTACACTATCTTATACTATAGAGAGATAGGCTCTGCACATAATCAAAAGCTAGACAGAAACTAGCATGTAAAAGGACTGAGCAAAAAAAACCGAAAATAACCTAGAAACTATAATATTAAAAAGCAACTAAAACCAGCTGCCGACCTAGTCAATAGAATTAGTTTGTTCAATTCGACCTTCCTCCTTTGCATCTGAGATATGACCTGGTGAGACCAACAACGAATCGGCAAATATATGTCTCCTTCCCTCCTCTTGACTATTAATGGATTCTGGTGGAGGAGTGTAAAGCCAACTAGCAGGAATAGAAGAGGAGAAACCCATTGAATCCGATGAACTCTTTGAAACTCATTGTAACTTCTGACCCTCATCTGAAGTACCACCTACCCATTTTTCTTTCTGCTTTCTCTTAGCTGCATGTGTGACCTCACCTTCTTCTATTTTTACTTCGATAAATGCCTGGTTTTCCTTCCTCTTACCTCTCTGTTGGAAGAAATCTTTTGGAGGGATGGGAGCCTTGGAAGGAGAGGGTGAATTGGCTACAGTTAAGGCCCAATTAGCAGCAGGAAAATCTTGACTTGAACTGATATCCATTGGGGTATACATTGGATGAGGGTTTGGCCTAATGCATGGAGTGATAGGATGTTCAACTATACGGCACACATGACAGATAGCTTTAGGGAAACGAAGGTAACTGAAGTTGACTGGCTTCCCTCCATCTGTGAAGATGGAATTCAAAGTAGCAAGGAGGGGTTGTCTAACATCATACATAAACTGGATTCTTATGTATGGGTTAGTTACCATACAAAAGTTTTTAGGCTGAATCTGTAAGATGTACCCCATGCAAGAAAAAATGATCTCCAGATCATGTTGGTTTTGGATAGACGAGGGAAGCCCTGTGAAGCTGCACCACATCGGTTCCTGCATCAACTCAGGAAGTTCACCTTCAAGTGGGAAATCCATCTCCTGCATGACTACTAGGAGACCTCTAATGATCCATGGTTTCCCCTGATTGATTTCATTCATCACTATCAAGTTAGGAGGTCTGATGATGAAGTGGTTGTGACCTTGTTTTAGAGGTGTGATCTTACATTCTCTGAAGAACTTGGACTGCAGCGAGAGGTGCTTCTTGAGAAACCCAATCCCGTACTCATAGTGACACACTAACCTAGCATCAAAACCAGAAGAAATCTCTTGAAGTTCTCTATTCTCTGGGGTTTTGGGTAAGTGATGGTAAGGTTACCATATTCTGAAAGGTTAAGCTGAAGAGCCATTTTGTCAGAGAGATGGTTAATATCAAAGTCTATATGAGAAGACGACATGAAGAGAAAAAGGGTTAGAAAGAGAAGGTGAGAGTTTATAAGCTTAGGTGAAGGTTTTGTTCTCTGCATAGGAAGAGAAACAGACACCTTAGGGTTATAACCTTTAATCGAGATCAACCTCCACTTAAATGACAATAAATTCTCGAAGAGTCTGCAGATAATCATCTGGTTGAACCCTACACGTAAAGAACTGACCAAGACCATCATTAAGTTACCCACGCTTACCCACGCTTCTCTAGGTTCACTAATCTAGAAAAATTTTCAGCTCTATCTTCTTGTTAAATCTACTTTTTTTGCCATTTGCCCATTTTTGAGTATTTTCAGACCACCACCTTGTTGAGATACGTGTGCAAACACGTGATATAAGAGACGAATCGAGATGAGGAGATCCGACGATCAAGACTATTCCAAGATATTTGAAGATATGTGAAGATCAAGAATATTCAGTTTCATATATTTAGAATATTTCTTGTAATATATCTAATATTATTATTAGATATATTTTATATTGTTTCTTAAGTTAGTTAGGAGAAATTAAGAAACCCGAACCCTAATTTCTCTATAAATAAGAAAGGGTTTTAAGGGTTAAATCATTCGATTACTAATCAATCATTGTAATGAATCACCACAATTGTGGTTAAAAAAGTATGTAGTCATTCTGGCTTTCTCCGAGGATGTAGGTCGGGAATGTCCGAATGAACCTCCTTAAATATGGTGTCCTTTATTTATGTTCATCTATCTTCAATTATCACATTATCGTGAAATCCTACACAGCTAACACTAAAACAGATATTTGTGTTATCAGCAGTGGCTCCTGAAAAGATGACTCTTGTATTACAAAATATCAGAAAAATTTTAAGGTCAGATATCTACTCCTATAAAGAAATCCTATAAAAACTCTATTTTAAAGAATAATTCCTTATACATAATGCATAATTGTGATCCTATTCATCGACTTTCCAGCCAAATGGTCTTATGTTACTCCGTGATTATGCTGTTGGAGAACTCGCTCAGGTTGGTGTCTTTTATTCTAATATTGTCATCATCTCTTTTGTGATATTGAAGCTTTATGGGAAATTCATGTAGGTTCCTTAGTATCATTTTTTTTAACAACGAAACAGTTAAGCATCCAAATCTTCGTGGAGAGAGTTCCATGTCCGATTATAAACTTTTTTCGTGCCCCACTTAGCGAGTTTGTCAGCCCATCTGTTGTAATCCCTTGAGATATGGGTGAATTTAATGGATAGGAATTGACTCTTGAGCTTCAGAATATGGTCAATAAATTTCTCCGTTTGCCAATCGATTGACTTGCTGCCGTTGTTGAGGTATCTTATAATGTTTTGGTTGTCGCTTTCCATATGCAGATGAGTAATTTGAAGCTGAGTCGCCCATTTCATTGCTCGTACTATTGACTGACATTCACATTCTTCTGTCGTTTACCCTCTAATCGAGCCTGCCCTTGCAATGACAAAATCCGCTTTGTCATCGTGTATAATACAACTAAAGCCAGCCGGGCCCAAAAGGGTCTTGAAAGAGGCGTCCACATTGCATTTGAGAAAAGGTGGTGTTGATGGAGACCAATTGAGTGGGGTGATAGTTTTTGTTTCCTTTTGATTCCGCTCCAGGGTAGTGACTGAACCTTGAATGAGGGTGATCACCTGTGTAGGGGTTTGCTTAATCGAGGAAAAACATTGTTCACACCTTGCTTTCCAAATGAACCAAAGAATTTTGGCGTATAGAGACTGCGATTCTGGTTCAAAATTTCGCCACTCCAGTATCCATTCCTGTATATTGTGTTACATTCTCTGACATCATATTAAAGTGAAACCATATGGTGCGGGTAAAACCGCAATGAAGCAGTATATGAGACATCGTTTCAACATTTTCACAAAAAACACAATTAAAGCAATTACCAATGTAGTTACCGATTTTTCCACGCACAGGCAGACCATTAGTGCAACACTTCCATAGAAATAGTTTCATTCTAAAGATCGTCGGAATATTCCAAATAAAGTTCTTGGTTCTCAAGTGATAGTACATAAATTTTATGGTAAAATTACCTGATTTTGTTAAAGTCCATTTCATGGAGTCTTCCTTATGATTTTTCAAATTGATACTGCTGATAGCCCTGCATAACTCGTTATTGAAAATTCGTATTAACAATTCCATGTTCCACTGATTATTTGTAATCAATTGATCCACTGTCTGTAAATTGTTGTTATAAACATTAGTTATAGGTGGTTTATGATTTGGGATCCAGTAATCCTCCCAAATATTAATATTTGTACCCTTATTCACATCCCAAAAAATGAGGTCATTAACTTGTTTATAACGTTTCGCTAAAGATTTCCAGAGCCAGAAATGATTTGCTTTAGCTGTCTTTGGGTAGTATTTGGCTTTGAGAATTTTGGCCCAAGGAGAATCTGGGTTCTTGAGGATACGCCAGATGAGTTTGCTAAGAATAGATTTGTTATCAATTAGCGGGAATCTGATACCTAGTCCTCCAAGTTTACGGGGCCTGCAAATGTGGGACCAGTTGATGGTGTGGATGGATTTCGATTTTCCCCACCAGAAAGACCTTTGAATGGTCTCAATGCGATTACTTATACCTTTAGGAATGGCAAAGCATTGCATTTGGTATCGGGGAACGGCCGCAGCAATAGTAGAGAGTACAATTGAGCACCCAGCTTGGGAAAGGAGATTAGTATGCCATTTAGAGAGTTTGTTTTGAATTTGGTCAAGAATGGTGGAAAAGGCTTGCTTTTTCTTGGCTTCGATGAAGAGGTGCGTACCCAGGTATTTGTCTAGGGAAGAGGATTGATGAACTTTAAGATTTCGAGTAATCATACGCTTGAATTTTGGGTGGGTGTTTTTGGAGAAGAATATAGTAGATTTAGAGTAGTTTATCATCTGACCCGATGCTTCGCTGAAGATATCAAGAATACTCTTAAGATTGTTAATATTCTCGTGAGAGTTAAGACCAAAAATCAGATAGTCGTATGCGAATAGAAGATGAGTGATGGTAAGGTCTGACTTAGGTATTTTGAACCCGACAAAAGGATGATGGGTGGTTTGAGAGTCTAGAAGACGACTAAGTCCCTCCATAGCCAAAGCAAAAAAGGAAAGGGGACAGGGGGTCCCCCTGCCTAATTCCTCTAGAGACATTGAAGATAGGACCGCGACGGCCATTAATCAGCACTGTCATAGAGGAAGTGGAGATGCACTTATGAATCATATTGATCCATTGATCCGCGAATCCCAACTGAGCCATGATTCTTTCTAAGAACGACCACTCCACACGATCGAACGCCTTGGACATATCAAGTTTCAAACCAAAGAAGCTCTTAGCCCCCTTTTTAGTTTTGGGGTAGTAAGATAACTCTTGGCTGATGATAATGTTGTCGATAATCTGGTGACCAGGGACATAAGCTGCCTGAAAAGGGGAGATAATCTCAGGAAGGGTGTGTTTGAACCGATTGGCCAGGATCTTCGTGATGGTTTTGTAAGTGGTATTAAGGAGGTTGATGGGTCTATAGTCGGATGTAGTCTGAGGAGATTTGGTTTTAAGAATCAAACAGATGTGGGTATGATTAGATGAAGGCGGAAGGTAAGAGTGGGACTAGAAGTTAGTAACCATATTAATGACATCCATTTTGACCGTATCCCAGTTTTAGTGGTACAAGAAAGGGGGGTAGCCATCCGAGCCAGGAGCCGCATCAGGTTTCAGAGAGAAGATAGCAGAGCGGATTTCCTCTTCATTAGGGATATTGATGAGTTTATTGTTTTGGGAGCCAGAGATCTGTGAAGAAAAGAGGTTGATAAGATCCTCAGAGATGGTCGTGCCAGTGGAGGAGGAGATGGAAAGAATATGAGAGGAGACTGCTAATATTCTCACGAGAAGATTGCTAATATTGTTTTGGGAGCCAGAGATCTGTGAAGAAAAGAGGTTGATAGGTTCCTTAGTATCTTAAATTATTATTTTTCCATGCTACTTAGAAACTCGAGTGATGTTCCTATCTAGTTTTAGATTCTACCAATTTAAAATTACGCGCTGGCGCTTCAAGGAGGTTTACTTTAAGTAAAAAAATAAATAACTCTTACTATCATTTCCTAACTCCTAATTTACTAGACAAAAACAATTGTAGAGCCTTTATATGTACTCTCCTGTTGTGTTTTTAATTCATAATTTATAGCAATCAAAGATGATAAGGGAAGTAAGATAACTACTAAAATAGAAAACAAACTAGAAAGTGGAAAATATGATGGAGCCTATTGTAGACCCAATTTGGTAAGGTTGGTTCGCACTTTGCAGTTCACTCCCTATACAGTTGTTTAGTTTTTCGTTCACAGCAGAACCCCAATGGAGATTTCTAGTTCAGCATCTTCATATGTCGAGTTTGCTTTATTCTCTAGAAACTTTCCTCTTGATGAGTTGATTCTTAGTTGGGGCCTAGTTTGATTGTTGTGGCCGTTCTTATTTTTATGATCTTCGTGTTATTGGCTTACTCTTTCCATTGTGAAATACGTAATACTGCAGAGTTTCCACCTATTTTCCGTACATGATCTTTCTTTTTGGACCTTCAAAAGGTTCAGCATGCACCTTTCTACTCATTATCCTCTTTATCCTGATACCAATTTACACGAAAGATCAACATGCAAAGATCAAAGATTAACATGCAAAGATCAAAGAGTCAATTCTTGTAGATCCATAATAAAATCTTGTTTAATTATTAGGTTTCATCTAGTCTAATTCGTGATTCCAGAGAGCTTTTTGCTTCTCTGAACAGTTCTTGACGAGTTTGTTTGAAGAAAATGGATTTCATGTCGAGGAGCTTCGTGTATGCTGTAAACAAGTGGAGAACCAATCAAGGGAATTAGTGATGAATCGGTACAATCAATTAATATTTTTGATAGAGGATAGAGGCTTTTAGTGGATGATTCCTTTTGTCGAGGTTCATTTTCTCGACCACATGTATTTCAGGCGTTGGATTCAGTCTGTATTCTGCTTTTCAGGAGGATTGTGAAATCTTCTAGTAGCTTAGAATTTGGAAATACAGTGTCTTTGTTAGATGACCATATTAATGAGCCTGTACCTAGCAGTAATAACAGTTTGACGGAACTTATACTCGTTTTTATGCTTCCAGTTTTACCTCCAAAAGGTGTGTTTTTCTTTTTCATCTGTAAGCAATAGTTGGTCCCAAATATGGTCGGTTTGATGAAGTAGTTAAAGAATAAAACTTAAGGTATCAAAATATTCGATGTCATGTGGCAGTGTGAAGGCAATATGCGACATGGAAAGATTTCGGTTTGATGAAGGCAATAAGTTTTAAGCTTCCAAATTGTTCCAGGTTGATATTTGGGACCAAATTTCTGAACATAGAAATGGAAAGATTTTGAAGGAAATGCTAGGCAATTTTTGTTTCATTTTCTATTAGATCGTCAACGTTGCTCTGGGAATCAGCTCGCTCAATGTCTTGGGTACTAGCTTCAAATCCTTCTAATTTTTCAGGGAAAAGGGTGCTCAAATTGTGCTCATTTAATGTCTCGAGTCTGCTCAATGATTGCAGTTAAATCTGCAGAACTAGTAGTAGCAACGACAGAGATAAGAAACCCATTGACCTGCTAAACCAAAACGCCATATCAAATCTGAAACGACCCATTCTTGACAAATTGTTCATGAAGAAGTTGGAGTGGGGAAATCATGACGAAGTTGAGGCGATAAAAAAGATGAATCCAAGAGGTTTTGAAGTCATTTTAGGAACGGATGTAACATATGTTAGTGAAGCAATTTCCCCATTGTTCGAAACTGCAAGAGAGTTAATTTCTTCCGGTGAAAACCACCAAGGTGAATTAAAACCTGCTCTGATTATCTGCCATATTGAACGTCGAGTGGATGTGACATCCATACTTTCAACTGCATCACAATTCGGTTTTGTGTTTGTTGATAAATGGCTAGTAGGTATTCCGAGTGATCCATCTCAAAGCATTATCAGTTCTTAGTTTTGAAAGTACTTACAACGAAGACCTCAACCACCAACCGTTGAATATCTAGTACTTCAAATCTACAATAAGTAAATCACAGAATTTTGTTTTCGATTCTTTTACAGAATTAATTCTTTTCTTGTTGGAGGAATTGTTTTGATGTTATTTAGTAATACAAATTGAATGCAACTGTATTAGCCTATCTAGCTCAGTTGGTATCAGGTTAGGAAATCTTGTTTTAATGAGCTACACTTTGATGATATGAGGTACACTTTCACTAAAATTGTATCAACGATGTGGATGACATGACACACGTGTATGTATAATTATATAACTTCATGGCATTGCGAACGTTCTTCTAGCACAGATGACACACTGTTTCTCTACTATTTTGTAATGGGCTAGATGGTGTTTATACACCAAGGGTGGGAAACGGATCCGACGCTGTCGACGCGTATTATCGGACTGGATTACACTTTATAATTATCAACATGATGATGATGCCTAACCACTTGGACATCGACGGATTTGAGCGACTGAACAAGAAGATGGTCTGACCTCTTCGGAATCAATGGACACTTTGATTTTGTAATCAAATTGATTCAAGTGAACGGATGCTAAGTTGAAAAAATGTGGGAGGGCCTATTTTGAAAGCTTTTAGCTATTTCTAGAATATGGGGGTATAACTTAATGATATTAGCGGAAGTACAGATGTTTAACGTTTAAAAATGGGAGCATACGGGGAGTGACTACCAATCCCATAGTCTTTGGGGGCTATTGGGGCTCTAACAACTAAAAGTTTTCTTGTCTAAAGTTTTAGTAAAAATATTTTTTTGTTCTTTTTTTCATATTCTCTTTCTCTCTGTCTCATGCTCAGATTTAAATTTAAAGGAACTACAATTCAGCACACCTACGTCCGAACATGTTTGAGTCAAGAGCCAGTCATTTGAGGGAACCCACTTGAAATTGAAAAATTCAAGGGCTCTTAAAATTTCTCAACACCCCAATCTGGAAGCCCAACCCTTACACACCCACTAGGGTTTTTAAGTTTATTGTCTATCCATAAGAGTTTTCCTTAAACCCCACATTGCCAATTACTCTATAAATACCAGAGGTGCCCTACATTTAGGGCATCCCTCATTTAAACAAACTTTCAAGAACTCCATCCCTGAGGCTGAGTTTCAACAATTTTCAAAAACGAAGGTATCTCTCTTAAATGTTTAATACTCTAAATTGTTAAGCTACTGTTCTTTGGGAAATAATTCTGTGAGATTTACTTTCAGTTCAATTGAATACTCTAATGATTAAACGGCTGTTCTTGGAGAAAATTGGGTGAGATCTAGGTCAGTTCAAATGATGAATTCTTTAGTTGCTAAACTATTGGTCTTGAAGAAAATTCTGTGAGATTTAATACCTTAGTTGTTAATTTATCATTCTTGGTAGAAAACCCTGTGAGAATTACATCAGTTCAAATGATGAACGGAGTAATTGTTAAACTTTAGAAGAGTTAACTTCCTCCTGAATGTGTCATGTACACATTATTTTGCTAGTAATAGATCATTATGGTTTTTAGCATTGTCACCGTTGAATATCTTGTACTTCAAATCTACAATAAGTAAATCACATAATTTTGTTTTCGATTCTTTTACAGAATTAATTCTTTTCTTGTTGGAGGAATTGTTTTGATGTTATTTACTAATACAAATTGAATGCAACTGTATTAGCCTATCTAGCTCAGTTGGTATCAGGTTAGGAAATCTTGTTTTAATGAGCTACACTTTGATGATATGAGGTACACTTTCACTAAAATTGTATCAACGATGTGGATGACATGACACGTGTATGTATAATTATATAACTTCATGGCATTGCGAACGTATGACACACTGTTTCTCTACAATTTTGTAATGGGCCAGATGGTGTTTATATACCAAGGGTGGGAAACGGATCCGGCGCTGCCGACGCGTATTATCGGACTTGATTACACTTTATAATTATCAACATGATGATGATGCCTAACCACTTGGACATCGACGGATTAGAGCGACTGAACAAGAAGTGGTCTGACCTCTTCGGAATCAATGGACTTGTTGATTTTGTAATCAAATTGATTCAAGTGAACGGATGCTAAGTTGAAAAAATGTGGGAGGGCCTATTTTGAAAGCTTTTAGCTATTTCTTGAATATGGGGGTATAGCTTAATGATATTAGCGGAAGTACAGATGTTTAACGTTTAAAAATGGGAGCATACGGGGAGTGACTACCAATCCCATATTCTTTGGGGGCTATTGGGGCTCTAACAACTAAAAGTTTTCTTGTCTAAAGTTTTAGTAAAAATATTTTGTTGTTCTTTTTTTCATTTTCTCTTTCTCTCTGTCTCATGCTCAGATTTAAATTTAAAGGAACTACAATTCAGCACACCTACGTCCGAACATGTTTGAGTCAAGAGCCAGTCATTTGAGGGAACCCACTTGAAATTGAAAAATTCAAGGGCTCTTAAAATTTCTCAACACCCCAATCTGGAAGCCCAACCCTTACACACCCACTAGGGTTTTTAAGTTTATTGTCTGTCCATAAGAGTTTTCCTTAAACCCCACATTGCCAATTACTCTATAAATACCAGAGGTGCCCTACATTTAGGGCATCCCTCATTTAAACAAACTTTCAAGAACTCCATCCCTGAGGCTGAGTTTCAACAATTTTCAAAAACGAAGGTATCTCTCTTAAATGTTTAATACTCTAACTTGTTAAGCTACTGTTCTTTGGGAAATAATTCTGTGAGATTTACTGTCAGTTCAATTGAATACTCTAATGATTAAACTGTTGTTCTTGGAGAAAATTGGGTGAGATCTAGGTCAGTTCAAATGATGAATTCTTTAGTTGTTAAACTATTGGTCTTGAAGAAAATTCTGTGAGATTTAATACCTTAGTTGTTAATCTATCATTCTTGGTAGAAAACCCTGTGAGAATTACATCAGTTCAAATGATGAACGGAGTAATTGTTAAACTTTAGAAGAGTTAGCTTTCTCCTGAATGTGTCATGTACACATTATTTCGCTAGTAATAGATCATTATGGTTTTTAGCATTGTCACCGTTGAATATCTTGTACTTCAAATCTACAATAAGTAAATCACAGATATTTGTTTTCGATTCTTTTACAGAATTAATTCTTTTCTTGTTGGAGGAATTGTTTTGATGTTATTTACTAATACAAATTGAATGCAACTGTATTAGCCTATCTAGCTCAGTTGGTATCAGGTTAGAAAATCTTGTTTTAATGAGCTACACTTTGATGATATGAGGTACACTTTCACTAAAATTGTATCAACGATGTGGATGAAATGACACACGTGTATGTATAATTATATACCAAGGGTGGGAAACGGATCCGGCGCTGCCGACGCGTATTATCGGACTTGATTACACTTTATAATTATCAACATGATGATGATGCCTAACCACTTGGACATCGACGGATTTGAGCGACTGGACAAGAAGATGGTCTGACCTCTTCGAAATCAATGGACTTGTTGATTTTGTAATCAAATTGATTCAAGTGAACGGATGCTAAGTTGAAAAAATGTGGGAGGGCCTATTTTGAAAGCTTTTAGCTATTTCTAGAATATGGGGGTATAGCTTAATGATATTAGCGGAAGTACAGATGTTTAACGTTTAAAAATGGGAGCATACGGGGAGTGACTACCAATCCCATAGTCTTTGGGGGCTATTGGGGCTCTAACAACTAAAAGTTTTCTTGTCTAAAGTTTTAGTAAAAATATTTTGTTGTTCTTTTTTTCATTTTCTCTTTCTCTCTGTCTCATGCCCAGATTTATATTTAAAGGAACTACAATTCAGCACACCTACGTCCGAACATGTTTGAGTCAAGAGCCAGTCATTTGAGGGAACCCACTTGAAATTGAAAAATTCAAGGGCTCTTAAAATTTCTCAACACCCCAATCTGGAAGCCCAACCCTTACACACCCACTAGGGTTTTTAAGTTTATTGTCTGTCCATAAGAGTTTTCCTTAAACCCCACATTGCCAATTACTCTATAAATACCAGAGGTGCCCTACATTTAGGGCATCCGTCATTTAAACAAACTTTCAAGAACTCCATCCCTGAGGCTGAGTTTCAACAATTTTCAAAAACGAAGGTATCTCTCTTAAATGTTTAATACTCTAAATTGTTAAGCTACTGTTCTTTGGGAAATAATTCAATGAGATTTACTGTCTGTTCAATTGAATACTCTAATGATTAAACTGTTGTTCTTGGAGAAAATTGGGTGAGATCTAGGTCAGTTCAAATGATGAATTCTTTAGTTGTTAAACTATTGGTCTTGAAGAAAATTCTGTGAGATTTAATACCTTAGTTGTTAATCTATCATTCTTGGTAGAAAACCCTGTGAGAATTACATCAGTTCAAATGATGAACGGAGTAATTGTTAAACTTTAGAAGAGTTAACTTCCTCCTGAATGTGTCATGTACACATTATTTTGCTAGTAATAGATCATTATGGTTTTTAGCATTGTCACCGTTGAATGTCTTGTACTTCAAATCTACAATAAGTAAATCACAGAATTTTGTTTTCGATTCTTTTACAGAATTAATTCTTTTCTTGTTGGAGGAATTGTTTTGATGTTATTTACTAATACAAATTGAATGCAACTGTATTAGCCTATCTAGCTCAGTTGGTATCAGGTTATGAAATCTTGTTTTAATGAGCTACACTTTGATGATATGAGGTACACTTTCACTAAAATTGTATCAACGATGTGGATGACATGACACACGTGTATGTATAATTATATAACTTCATGGCATTGCGAACGTTCTTCTAGCACAGATGACACACTGTTTCTCTACAATTTTGTAATGGGCCAGATGGTGTTTATATACAAAGGGTGGGAAACGGATCCGGCGCTGCCGACGCGTATTATCGGACTGGATTACACTTTATAATTATCAACATGATGATGATGCCTAACCACTTGGACATCGACGGATTAGAGCGACTGAACAAGAAGATGGTCTGACCTCTTCGGAATCAATGGACTTGTTGATTTTGTAATCAAATTGATTCAAGTGAACGGATGCTAAGTTGAAAAAATGTGGGAGGGCCTATTTTGAAAGCTTTTAGTTATTTCTAGAATATGGGGGTATAGCTTAATGATATTAGCGGAAGTACAGATGTTTAACGTGTAAAAATGGGAGCATACGGGGAGTGACTACCAATCCCATAGTCTTTGGGGGCTATTGGGGCTCTAACAACTAAAAGTTTTCTTGTCTAAAGTTTTAGTAAAAATATTTTGTTGTTCTTTTTATCATATTCTCTTTATCTCTGTCTCATGCTCAGATTTAAATTTAAAGGAACTACAATTTAGCACACCTACGTCCGAACATGTTTGAGTCAAGAGCCAGTCATTTGAGGGAACCCACTTGAAATTGAAAAATTCAAGGGCTCTTAAAATTTCTCAACACCCCAATCTGGAAGCCCAACCCTTACACACCCACTAGGGTTTTTAAGTTTATTGTCTGTCCATAAGAGTTTTCCTTAAACCCCACATTGCCAATTACTCTATAAATACCAGAGGTGCCCTACATTTAGGGCATCCCTCATTTAAACAAACTTTCAAGAACTCCATCCCTGAGGCTGAGTTTCAACAATTTTCAAAAACGAAGGTATCTCTCTTAAATGTTTAATACTATAAATTGTTAAGCTATTGTTCTTTGGGAAATAATTCTGTGAGATTTACTGTCAGTTCAATTGAATACTCTAATGATTAAACTGTTGTTCTTGGAGAAAATTGGGTGAGATCTAGGTCAGTTCAAATGATGAATTCTTTAGTTGTTAAACTATTGGTCTTGAAGAAAATTCTGTGAGATTTAATACCTTAGTTGTTAATCTATCATTCTTGGTAGAAAACCCTGTGAGAATTACATCAGTTCAAATGATGAATGGAGTAATTGTTAAACTTTAGAAGAGTTAGCTTCCTCCTGAATGTGTCATGTACACATTATTTCGCTAGTAATAGATCATTATGGTTTTTAGCATTGTCACCGTTGAATGTCTTGTACTTCAAATCTACAATAAGTAAATCACAGAATTTTGTTTTCGATTCTTTTACAGAATTAATTCTTTTCTTGTTGGAGGAATTGTTTTGATGTTATTTACTAATACAAATTGAATGCAATTGTATTAGCCTATCTAGCTCAGTTGGTATCAGGTTAGAAAATCTTGTTTTAATGAGCTACACTTTGATGATATGAGGTACACTTTCACTAAAATTGTATCAACGATGTGGATGACATGACACACGTGTATGTATAATTATATAACTTCATGGCATTGCGAACGTATGACACACTGTTTCTCTACTATTTTGTAATGGGCTAGATGGTGTTTATATACCAAGGGTGGGAAACGGATCAGGCGCTGCCGACGCGTATTATCGGACTGGATTACACTTTATAATTATCAACATGATGATGATGCCTAACCACTTGGACATCGACGGATTTGAGCGACTGAACAAGAAGATGGTCTGACCTCTTCGGAATCAATGGACTTGTTGATTTTGTAATCAAATTGATTCAAGTGAACGGATGCTAAGTTGAAAAAATGTGGGAGGGCCTATTTTGAAAGCTTTTAGCTATTTCTAGAATATGGGAGTATAGCTTAATGATATTAGCGGAAGTACAGATGTTTAACGTTTAAAAATGGGAGCATACGGGGAGTGACTACCAATCCCATAGTCTTTGGGGGCTATTGGGGCTCTAACAACTAAAAGTTTTCTTGTCTAAAGTTTTAGTAAAAATATTTTGTTGTTCTTTTTTTCATATTCTCTTTCTCTCTGTCTCATGCTCAGATTTATATTTAAAGGAACTACAATTCAGCACACCTACGTCCGAACATGTTTGAGTCAAGAGCCAATCATTTGAGGGAACCCACTTGAAATTGAAAAATTCAAGGGATCTTAAAATTTCTCAACACCCCAATCTGGAAGCCCAACCCTTACACACCCACTAGGGTTTTTAAGTTTATTGTCTGTCCATAAGAGTTTTCCTTAAACCCCACATTGCCAATTACTCTATAAATACCAGAGGTGCCCTACATTTAGGGCATCCCTCATTTAAACAAACTTTCAAGAACTCCATCCCTGAGGCCGAGTTTCAACAATTTTCAAAAACGAAGGTATCTCTCTTAAATGTTTAATACTCTAAATTGTTAAGCTACCGTTCTTTGGGAAATAATTCTGTGAGATTTACTGTCTGTTCAATTGAATACTCTAATGATTAAACTGTTGTTCTTGGAGAAAATTGGGTGAGATCTAGGTCAGTTCAAATGACGAATTCTTTAGTTGTTAAACTATTTGTCTTGAAGAAAATTCTGTGAGATTTAATACCTTAGTTGTTAATCTATCATTCTTGGTAGAAAACCCTGTGAGAATTACATCAGTTCAAATGATGAACGGAGTAATTGTTAAACTTTAGAAGAGTTAAGTTCCTCCTGAATGTGTCATGTACACATTATTTTGCTAGTAATAGATCATTATGGTTTTTAGCATTGTCACCGTTGAATGTCTTGTACTTCAAATCTACAATAAGTAAATCACAGAATTTTGTTTTCGATTCTTTTACAGAATTAATTCTTTTCTTGTTAGAGGAATTGTTTTGATGTTATTTACTAATACAAATTGAATGCAACTGTATTAGCCTATCTAGCTCAGTTGGTATCAGGTTATGAAATCTTGTTTTAATGAGCTACACTTTGATGATATGAGGTACACTTTCACTAAAATTGTATCAACGATGTGGATGACATGACACACGTGTATGTATAATTATATAACTTCATGGCATTGCGAACGTTCTTCTAGCACAGATGACACACTGTTTCTCTACAATTTTGTAATGGGCCAGATGGTGTTTATATACCAAGGGTGGGAAACGGATCCGGCGCTGCCGACGCGTATTATCGGACTGGATTACACTTTATAATTATCAACATGATGATGATGCCTAACCACTTGGACATCGACGGATTAGAGCGACTGAACAAGAAGATGGTCTGACCTCTTCGGAATCAATGGACTTGTTGATTTTGTAATCAAATTGATTCAAGTGAACGGATGCTAAGTTGAAAAAATGTGGGAGGGCCTATTTTGAAAGCTTTTAGCTATTTCTAGAATATGGGGGTATAGCTTAATGATATTAGCGGAAGTACAGATGTTTAACGTTTAAAAATGGGAGCATACGGGGAGTGACTACCAATCCCATAGTCTTTGGGGGCTATTGGGGCTCTAACAACTAAAAGTTTTCTTGTCTAAAGTTTTAGTAAAAATATTTTGTTGTTCTTTTTTTCATATTCTCTTTCTCTCTGTCTCATGCTCAGATTTATATTTAAAGGAACTACAATTCAGCACACCTACGTCCGAACATGTTTGAGTCAAGAGCCAATCATTTGAGGGAACCCACTTGAAATTGAAAAATTCAAGGGATCTTAAAATTTCTCAACACCCCAATCTGGAAGCCCAACCCTTACACACCCACTAGGGTTTTTAAGTTTATTGTCTGTCCATAAGAGTTTTCCTTAAACCCCACATTGCCAATTACTCAATAAATACCAAAGGTGCCCTACATTTAGGGCATCCCTCATTTAAACAAACTTTCAAGAACTCCATCCCTGAGGCCGAGTTTCAACAATTTTCAAAAACGAAGGTATCTCTCTTAAATGTTTAATACTCTAAATTGTTAAGCTACCGTTCTTTGGGAAATAATTCTGTGAGATTTACTGTCTGTTCAATTGAATACTCTAATGATTAAACTGTTGTTCTTGGAGAAAATTGGGTGAGATCTAGGTCAGTTCAAATGACGAATTCTTTAGTTGTTAAACTATTTGTCTTGAAGAAAATTCTGTGAGATTTAATACCTTAGTTGTTAATCTATCATTCTTGGTAGAAAACCCTGTGAGAATTACATCAGTTCAAATGATGAACGGAGTAATTGTTAAACTTTAGAAGAGTTAACTTCCTCCTGAATGTGTCATGTACACATTATTTTGCTAGTAATAGATCATTATGGTTTTTAGCATTGTCACCGTTGAATGTCTTGTACTTCAAATCTACAATAAGTAAATCACAGAATTTTGTTTTCGATTCTTTTACAGAATTAATTCTTTTCTTGTTAGAGGAATTGTTTTGATGTTATTTACTAATACAAATTGAATGCAACTGTATTAGCCTATCTAGCTCAGTTGGTATCAGGTTATGAAATCTTGTTTTAATGAGCTACACTTTGATGATATGAGGTACACTTTCACTAAAATTGTATCAACGATGTGGATGACATGACACACGTGTATGTATAATTATATAACTTCATGGCATTGCGAACGTTCTTCTAGCACAGATGACACACTGTTTCTCTACAATTTTGTAATGGGCCAGATGGTGTTTATATACCAAGGGTGGGAAACGGATCCGGCGCTGCCGACGCGTATTATCGGACTGGATTACACTTTATAATTATCAACATGATGATGATGCCTAACCACTTCGACATCGACGGATTAGAGCGACTGAACAAGAAGATGGTCTGACCTCTTCGGAATCAATGGACTTGTTGATTTTGTAATCAAATTGATTCAAGTGAACGGATGCTAAGTTGAAAAAATGTGGGAGGGCCTATTTTGAAAGCTTTTAGCTATTTCTAGAATATGGGGGTATAGCTTAATGATATTAGCGGAAGTACAGATGTTTAACGTTTAAAAATGGGAGCATACGGGGAGTGACTACCAATCCCATAGTCTTTGGGGGCTATTGGGGCTCTAACAACTAAAAGTTTTCTTGTCTAAAGTTTTAGTAAAAATATTTTGTTGTTCTTTTTTTCATATTCTCTTTCTCTCTGTCTCATGCTCAGATTTAAATTTAAAGGAACTACAATTGAGCACACCTACGTCCGAACATGTTTGAGTCAAGAGGCAGTCATTTGAGGGAACCCACTTGAAATTGAAAAATTCAAGGGCTCTTAAAATTTCTCAACACCCCAATCTGGAAGCCCAACCCTTACACACCCACTAGGGTTTTTAAGTTTATTGTCTGTTCATAAGAGTTTTCCTTAAACCCCACATTGCCAATTACTCTATAAATACCAGAGGTGCCCTACATTTAGGGCATCCCTCATTTAAACAAACTTTCAAGAACTCCATCCCTGAGGCTGAGTTTCAACAATTTTCAAAAACGAAGGTATCTCTCTTAAATGTTTAATACTCTAAATTGTTAAGCTACTGTTCTTTGGGAAATAATTCTGTGAGATTTACTGTCAGTTCAATTGAATACTCTAATGATTAAACTGTTGTTCTTGGAGAAAATTGGGTGAGATCTAGGTCAGTTCAAATGATGAATTCTTTAGTTGTTAAACTATTGGTCTTGAAGAAAATTCTGTGAGATTTAATACCTTAGTTGTTAATCTATCATTCTTGGTAGAAAACCCTGTGAGAATTACATCAGTTCAAATGATGAATGGAGTAATTGTTAAACTTTAGAAGAGTTAGCTTCCTCCTGAATGTGTCATGTACACATTATTTCGCTAGTAATAGATCATTATGGTTTTTAGCATTGTCACCGTTGAATGTCTTGTACTTCAAATCTACAATAAGTAAATCACAGAATTTTGTTTTCGATTCTTTTACAGAATTAATTCTTTTCTTGTTGGAGGAATTGTTTTGATGTTATTTACTAATACAAATTGAATGCAATTGTATTAGCCTATCTAGCCCATAGGGCCGGCATGTCCTGGCCGAGGCCTATCAAGGCCTGGTCTCGTCCTGGCCGGAGCCAGGACGCTAGTCCATGTACCAGACGCGTCCTAGACGTGTCTGGTACTGGACCGGACCAGCACTAGGTGTCTCGGACTAGTCCGAGACACCCAGAACCTCCCAGACGCGTCTCCAAGACGCGTCTGGTCGAGTGCTCTGGACGCGTCCTAGACGCGTCCAGGAAGCTCCTTCGCAGCTGCTGGTCGCGTCTTAGACGCGTCCTTAGTAGCTGCTCTGGACGCGTCTCAAAGACGCGTCCAGAAGCTTCTGTCGCAGTTGCTGGTCGCGTCTTCAAGACCCTAGTTTCTAAAAAGAAAATTTTTTCAAAACCCTAGTTTCCAAAAAGAAAATTTTTTTTTTTTCTTATGCAACTTTAAGTTGTTATTTTCCAATTTTAAAACTTTTCTTAAATTTTTGAAATTCCTTTTAGAACACTTCTAAAAATTTTCAAAACTTTTAGAAACTTTTTAAATTTTTCCAAATTTGTTTTGAGAGTTTCCCAAACTCAAAACTACTCTTTTTAGAACACTTCTAAAATTCCAAATCTTTGTTTTTCAAAAGTTTCCAAAATTTAAAAAACAACTCTTAATCAAACCAATTTTGGATCAAAATCTAGGTTTTTGAAATTTTTCAAAGAACAATTTTGAAATCAATTTGAAAAATCTTTGAATCCAATTCATAATTAATCAAATTTTATGTTTAAAACCTTTTTAAATATAACTATCAACATAATCAAGCATGGATTAGTTTGAAATTCAATGAAATTGAGTCTTTTAAAACACTTTTAATCATCAATTTGATTCTCAATTTGAAAATTTATTGAATCCTATCAAATTATGAGTTAAAAATACCTTTTAAAACACCTTTTAAAATACTTTTATAAACTCAATTTTCAAACTATCAAGCATATGAATTAGTTCGATTCTTAGCAAAAACTAGTTAATAGCAAGAGGCTCTGATACCACTGTTGGGATTTACACCCTTCTACTAGTGTTTATAGCGGAAATATGACATCTAATGTCTACACTAGTATTCCCAGGATCACATGCAAAACTAGTAATTAATCTAATGGAGATAGTAGATTACCTTAATCGCTTTTCCCTCGAACTAGTTGAATTGATTGAAGAAGACCAAGAGCTTCAAGTGTAGCTCCTCTACTTGGGACACGAGCAATCAATTTGATCTCCCACCTTGTTGTATAGCTAGCACACCAATGGTGGTTGGAAAAGAAGAACACCTTCTTTTTGACTAGATTGATAGTAATGGGAATTAGCTCACTTTCTCCTCTCTACTTGATGTGGTAGAGTAAGAAAGCTTAGAGAGAAATTCCACACCTTATTCTCTGCCCTAAGAGTGTTTATATAGAACCCTAATACGAATCCACCTCCTTTTAGGTTTCCTAAAACACCCTTTAGAATAAGATTTAGGGAAATAGTCGAAAATAGCAACTATTTGAAAAAAAAGGTATTTTCTCAATTCCCTAAGGAGGAGGTGCCCAAACACCACGAAAATTGGCAGATATAATTTTTATTATATCAGCAACTAACCCTCCAAAATTCAGCCCAATCCGAGTCCTAGAAGTACCCGAACCGGTCTAGGCCCGAAAACCCTGTTTTTGGCCTTTTTGTACTATCTTTGCCTAATTCCTTTTTAGGCCTATGAGATATGTTTATGGGACACTCCCATGATTATATCTCACTCCCACTAGTCATATCCTAGATCAATTTGTCACTCTTATGTGTAACCCGTTGTAGGATCCGATCGAAGTTAGCCGCGAATTACTTCGTAATTCGACGATCGTAGTTGGTCTCTAGCTACAACTCTACGATCCCTAAATCAATCGGACTTGATGATCTTCCACATCAATTGTCCTATCCGACAAATTGTTCGCATTGTCACCTTGGTCGAAGGACATCTCCTTCAACTCCTTCATAAAGACCCAAGTCAACACCTTGGTCAAGGCCCATTGACAAGTCTCGGGCAAGCCCAAGTCAAGTCACGGTCAAGGGCCTAGCACTAGCCGGACCGGAATGACATGTTCCAAGCATGTCGAGTCACTTGGTTGGTCGCGTCCCAGCCCTAGGCTGGACGCGTTCCAAGGCTACAGACGCGTCCTAGACGCGTCTTAGTGCTTCAGACGCGTCCTAGGACGCGTCTGACCAAAGTCTGATCCCATGCCATCTTGGACTAGGAAGTCCGAGATGCTAGGTATATGTCCAGACGCGTCTGGTGCCTAGGTCGGGTCCTATTTCGTCTCGGACTCTAAGTCCGAGTCGGTTAGGCACTTCCCAGACGCGTCTAATCCCTGGACGCATCCTAGTCTTACTCATACAAGAAGTCCGAGTCGGCTAAGGACTCCCCAGATGCGTCCCAGACGAGTTTGACACTTCCTTTAACAATGAACATAAAAGGCATATATACAGGCAATAAACCCTAAAATAATAGAACTAAAAATACTAAAAATCTAAAATAACTAGATTTTAGGAAACTACTAAAAACTAAGAAAACAACTAAAATTGAGAAACTGCTAAAAACTAGAAAATTTTCCTTCAACAATGAACATAAAAGACATATTTACAGGCAATAAACCCTAAAATAATAGAAGTCTAAAAGTATTAAAAATCTAAAACAACTAGATTTTAGGAAACTACTAAAAACTAAGAAAACAACTAAAATTGAGAAACTGCTAAAAACTAGAAAATCTTCCTTAAAGCAACTTATATTCTGAAACCACTAAAACTAAGAAAATATAGAATTCGAAAATTACTAAGAATAGAAAATCTTCTTGCAGGTCATCCAATCCCGGACTTGTCGCCGTCCCACTTATCATAATATCCTAATGCTATTGTGCCAGCTGCATCATCCTCCCCGGGTTGGATAGAATTGAACCTCGAATCTGAATCGTGCTCGTCCGAATTATCTCCAGAATATGGTAATAAGTGTTTGGCATTAAAAACATTCGAGGAGCGCACATGACTTGGCAATTTCAGACGATAAGCATTCAGATTAATCTTCCCAAGTATCTCTAGTGGTCTTAACTTTTTATATTCGCCGACTAAGAATCTACTTTGTTAAAACAACCATATTCGTCCTCCTCATACTCGTCGTGTTCCTCTGGGCTCAATCTATAATGAATTTTATTCGATAAAATCACACATCGAACTCGATTTATTTGATGTTGAAATCCTTTAGCGGTGGTACACCGTCAGATAAATCTGTAGGGAAAACATTCGCCAATTCTTCCAATGTTGCGCGAACGGAAATGAAATCACGTCATCCACAGTACTACCTTCCTTACCAATCATCATATATTCAACATCAATTTACTCAACCTCCTCAATGAATAACCCATGAGATAACAAATTTGAAGTGTCACCTTTGTTAGTTGTAGGAGAAATCTCTCTACTGGGTAGCAACACAATTTTCTTTTTCTCGATCGAATTGAAAACTATAGGTGTTATTTCCTTGCTTCACGTGTTGCGATTTTTTATACATTAATTTGGTGTAGTTATGTGAAAGAAAAGTTGCACGCATATATTTCTTCATCTTTTCCCACAAAGTTACCTTTGATTTCTCTATTCTAGACCGCACCAACTTATGTTGCGGCCACCATGCAGCAACACGAAGTCTAGTAGCCACGAGAGGAACTTGTCTATCTTGAGGTACCCCCTTAGACCCTAGAACATCGTCAACCGTAGTTAGCCAGTAGAGGAATTCTTCAGGTTGACCATGCCTTCTGAATTCGGGGATATCAATCCTCAATCCTGTTTCCCATCTCTGAGAATCGTGATTGGTTTGGTTCCATCTTCTCCAAACATATCTAGCAAAAGGATTATCAGATCATCTTCATTAGATTCATCATCCCTTACCGAGTAACGATTTGGTGAAGTTAGTTTTCATTGATGAACAATCAAGGCATCTAACCGGCGCGTCAATCCTTTCATCGTTCGAGTCATCTATTGTTGTCATTCGTCAACACTGTCTAACCGATGATTCATAGCTTGAATTAATGCCCTTTTATTAAAAATATTCATGTGAATTTCCCTACATCTAGCAGGTTGTCTTCTCGGTGGCAATGTTAAAGATCGACGCAAGCTCTGATACCAACTGATGCACGTAGTAGGCAAGAAATTAAAGTATAGAGATCGCTCTTCTATGATTGATTGAATCAAACAAAATTTTATTCAATGATCCAAGCTCCCCTAACAATGAACATAAAAGGCCTATTTATAGGTAAGAAATCCTAAAATAATAGTAGTCTAAAAATACTAAAACTCTAAAATAACTAGAATTTAGAGCATCTCCAATGCAAAACTCATAAAAATCTCTATTCATCGTATGTGTCAAGTTCTAATTGAGATTCTCACTCCTAGGTGGCCTTAATAGAGATCCTCAATTTTTTTTGGTCTCCAATGCAAAACTCTAAACTTATGTTATTTACTTATGTGGCATAGTTATTTTTGCCAATAAATAATTAGTTATTTTAGAAAACATAGAAGACTCGATTTCTATTGGTTGAAAACCAAATATTGATGAGTTGGACAATTAGAGATATTTCTAGAGGAATAGAGTGTCCTCTTGAGATATCTCTTTACCACCCTCGACACGTCATCTTAGAGATCCAAATAGAGTGTTGCATTAGAGATGAGTTTTAAGAAAAAACTCTAAAAATCCTAGGTGGCACTCAGAGTTTCTAAGATTGAGTGTTGCATTGGAGATGCTCTTAGAAAACTGCTAAAAACTAAGAAAATAATCAAAATTGGGAAACTGCTAAAAACTAGAAAATCTTTTCAACTTATATTCTGAAACTACTAAAACTAAGAAAATATAGAATTCATAAACTACTACAAATAGAAACTTCTTTTCTAGGTCATCCAATCCTAGACTTGTCACGATCTCACTTATCATAAAATCCCAATGCTATTGTCTAGGTCAAGGAACATTAAGGGAGGTTTACGCAAATCAGCTCGCGCCCTTAAGCTCGTCTTGCCTAGAGGCACGAGAAAGCGAATCTGAGTCAAGGTTTACCCAACCTAAGCCTTGACTTGATCTAAGGTATGGGCCAGAGAAGATCTAAGTAACGCCAAAGGTTAAAACACTCTAGAAAGCTATATACAGAGTATGACTCCATCCAAGTCGGTGTTTCACTACCACATCATCTCAGCCGACCATCACATTCGATCAACCGAGCCTATGTCAAGATAACATGTTTGCCCTAATCAATCATGCAATGTTGTACTTCTAAACTCAGACTTGGGTTGAATTCTTTAACTGCAAAAACACCATACTAACTTGAGTGTTAACGAGATTTATGAGATTTTTGCAGGTTTTGTCCATGGAAGTACAAAGAGAAGTTCACTGTTTGATTGGTTCGTTGGGATTTCATTACTTGAGTGATAACTCAAAGCCATTTCTAGACATCATTAGTTTGGTGTTAAAAGGACGTCTGACTCCAGTAAAAATCTTCAATGTTTGATACGTCAAATCTTACAATCTGGATTTCTCGTGGAATCTACCACATAATCCAAAGTTACCGCAAGTTCACCATGCATGCAGAAGAAATTTGGCAACAACGAACTCAGAAGAAGTAAAAGATGGCGCTGACCGATTGACACGAAAAAATAACATATGAAAAAAGTTAGGTTTAAAAGGTAGAGGTATTAAAAAGAAGATGAAAAAGAAAGTTAATTTTAATAAGGAGAGGTATTTTGGGAATGAAAAAAAGAATAGAAAATGACTTGACTGTTAATTAGTGATATTATTTAATCCATAAATGATAAATAAATATAATAACCTTAACGCTTTTAATGATATTACGAAAAATAACTTGTTTTTACTTATTAAGGATAATGTTCAGAGCGAAATGATCATTTCATATGATCGTGTCTTTTGGGCACCAAAAGGTCTTCGGAGAATAAAGATTTAGTCAATAAAGATTAATTTAAGAGGATATTTATCTTTTAGCTCAAAGATTACTTTATTATTTTTTCCCCTAATCTTCATCTTTACCTTTCCTCCACCACCAACTTACCACCACCACTATCCCAAACGACGACCATTTCCAACCACCGACCACCTCATTGACACACACTCCCCCTCCCTCAATCAGTGTCTCTCTTTCTCTTGATGTATTTCTCTCCTTCTCTCTCCCCCTCATTCACTCCCACTCGCTTTATTCCTCTCTCTTTCTCTCGGAGTCTTTGTCTCTCACGGTGTCTCGCTCGCTCCCTAAACTCTAAACCTTGATAAGGGTTCCCGAAACCACCCTGACAACATATCACGAAAGGTTTGTGGTTGGTCGACCATGGAACCCTCCTCAGGGTCTGGTTAGAGAGAGTAAGTGAGAGGGAGAGAGTGGGTGAGAGAGAGATGACAAGACACTTAAAAGAGAGAGAGACATAGATAACATAAGAGACAATGTGGGACAGAAAGAGAAAAAAAAAACAATAACAAAGATAGAAAGGAAAAGAGGAGTAGGAAAGGCATGGAGATTAAGGCAAAAAGGAAAAAAAAAACAAATTTTGAACCCAAGACAAATATGACCTTAGGGCAAGTACAATGAACCAAAGTCTTCATTCCCGGTAAGTTTTTAGGATGTCCCAAAGCGGGGGCTTTTATGAGACTTGTTATTTCTTGAAGGCATGTCCTAAACATGACCTTCTGTTTGGAGTTGTGACCAGTAGGGCTCAAACCTATGGAATAATATTAGCCGTAATACGAACAAATTTTGTCTGCTTGTAGCCCTAATCGAGGTAAGGGAGCAACTAAAGTCACTCGGCAGAATTGTTATTCGCATATGGTGCCTATTAGCACCCAGTGTTGACCGGGTGCCAACTAGGGAGGCACCCAGTCTGCCCCCTGCCCTAATATTTTTTGCTCTCTTCGTCTTCTCCTTCTTCTTGTATCTTCTTCTTCTTTTCCTTCTTCGTATCATCATCATCATCACGTTATCATGGAACACAACCTTGTTTCTAAATCCATCAGCATCAATCTACAATGAGGAGTTAGAGAGAAAAAAAATTTGTTTTAGAGGGAGAAAGAGAGTCAAACCATTATGAAAGGAACCTTGATGCCAAAACAGCCTTTGATCTACAACGAAGAGTTATAGAGAGATGCTTGGTTCCAAACCCTTGATCCAAACCACCATTAAAAGTACTTTGGGAGACCCTACTCTCAGATTGGTCAGTCCGGGACCTTAAACAAAGTTTCGGCCATTCAGACTGTTCTGATCTGAAGCCTTGCTTTGAATTTCGGGCAGGTCGACTGTGTCAGGGTGCCAATAGATGTTTTGGGTCAAAGCCGATCGAAATCTCCTCTCCCGGGAGCTAACACCAATTTTTGGGGTGTTTTTAGCGGGTCCATCTCAAGGTAAACTTTCAGAAGCCGGTTGTGTATATTCGAGGTAAATTATCTTCTAGTGGGAGATTGTGTAATAAGTTGCAGAAGTTTAATGGCGGAAAAACCCCAACCAGTTCAGGTTCTTTATTGTGCCGTCTGTAGTCTTCCTGCGGAGTATTGTGAATTTGGACCCGATTTCGAGAAATGTAAACCTTGGTTGATTCAGAATGCCCCTGAAACCTATCCAGATCTTCTAAGAGGTAATAAAACTGACAAAAAAACCCTAGTTAGTACAGGATCGATTCAGATTCCTTTTCGCTCTCTGTTTGCTGATCTTATTATGTGTTGATCTTAGATGCGAATGAGAAGGAAGCCGATAAAGTTTCAGAACAACTCCAATCTGTTTCAGTTAGTGGCGAAGGGGCAACTGCTTCTGGTAACCTAAGTTTCTTACTAATCTAGTTTTTTTTTCCTTACTGGTTAGATTGTTTTTATTGGCTGATTAGGGCATAAAAAAAAATCTGTCTGCAATAACATCAACTTTAGTCAGCACACTCAAATTAGTGCTATCTTAGCTTCGTATGTTTCAAGATGCAATTTTTATAACGATGAGTCGATTTCTGATGAAATATCCATTCTTTGGTGACAAGAGCGAACAAAGGTTTGTAATTGAAACCTTTTATAGGTACCCCAAGCCAGACTTTGATATTTTTCGAATATGGTGAAGGTGGAGATAACTCCATTATCTAATTTGAAAACTAGTTGAGGGTTACCCTTGAATTTCATTGAATACGTAAATGAGAGATACCCTTGAACGTTTTTATAACCGCTACAAGGTGTCGAAAACAACAAACTAGAAATCTAAATGCGTTCACAGTTTTTATCATAGTTCTTAGGTTCTCTATATATACTTCTAAATATGTGTGTTTGGACCAAGTATGTACACGAGTGGCATTGATCTATAATACTATTTTATGGACTTTTGTGCTAGTACACCAAGCGAATGTGCAACATCTCACATTATACCTAATAGTGACTGCGATTATACGAAAATATCCATATCTGACACATAATAAGTAATTGAAAAAGAATATCCATGTTATGTAACTTATAAACAATATAATCTTTCACTAGGAAAGTAACTCATGAATGATCCCAGACATGAATTGCGGTTGGAGTTAGTGTTCGTACTTCTTTCGTAGGGCATGTCAATTCTACAACACATGGCATGTTTATTTCAGATTCCACTTCCAGACAGTTATGCCAGTGGCCTTGAAAAGATGCCAACTTGTTTGGCGAACTCCAATTGCTTCTTCCGTGCCCCCTTTGCATCACAACATTTCATTAACATGGGAGGGTGGGACAACGAAATGGGTTTCGTACTCCCTTACTCACGACGCATTTGTTTGTTAAATGAAATCTTCATCGACAAACATTTACATCTGTCAGAACACACTTTTAACTGTTTGTGGGTTTTGAAGCATTCTTACAAGAAGAGTTTAAAAAAGTGTGCGTAATCTGAAGTGCCTCACTCCCTTGGAGTTTTCTTGATTTATTTTTGTGGATTTTGGTCCGTCCATGTCTCCATTAGATGGATTTTAAAACGATTGTACCATTTTATGTAGTACAAGGGAAGTTTCTATATTACCAGGTGGATTCTGTTTTTCTGTGCAGCGAACATGTTAAAGTAGTAGTAAACATATATATAACTTTCTGCTTCCACAATCCAAATGGTAAAGTACCTGATAACTCTTCCAACTATTGACTTTCCTAGCAGGAGGTACATCTACAAGTAAGCCAGAAGAAGTGAAACGGCTTCCTGGTGGAAAGATAAAAAAGAAAGTAAGATTCCATAATTATTCTTGGTTGAAATTGACGAACAGAAAATTTGTTCTCATGTTCCAAATGGAGCCGTCATCTCTACATTTTTCTCATTTGTGCCTCATGCTACAGCATCTTCATAAAAATATATGCAAATTTTCTGCTAGTCAATTTGTGCTTCATGCCCAATAGTCATAATAGAGGCTGGAACAAGTGCTCTAAATCCCATTGGAGATGATGGCATGATATGCAAGATAGTCAGTATGGGAAAGTTTGTTATTGTCTATAACCAGCTAATAATAGTTCCCAATGTGTTAACTTCAGAACTACTCAATACATGACAAACCCTTCCAGTCATAATGTTATATCATGGTTCCTTTGAATAAGATGATGGTGTTAGAGATGCACTTTTATATTTGTTATTTCTCCGTTGATATTTTCACAAAGTTGATTCCAAAGTACATATATTTTTCTGGTGGCTGTGATGATTGGCGAGTATTTTCTCCCGTTACCTGTTTTATCCTTGAGTGGTGGAAATCCCTGTCAGTGGGCTTTGTGAGGCATTTCCTATCTCTTTTAGTTGCCCTAGTATTGACAAATACTTCCCTCGTTTTTATTATCCGTGAACATAAAATGGCTAAATTGGATATAAAATTAGATGTGGCTTATCACGGAAATGTCTGTATTGCAAGGTGAAGCTGTAGGGTTTCTGTTAAGTAAATGCATCAGCAAATCTGGGCTCTATATATTTTTACAGGGCATGCTATTATAGGCTTGTAAATGAGCCAAAATCCTTGATGGAATCTACAGCACCCCCCCCCCCCCCCCCCCCCCCCCCCCCCCCCCACGAGAACGAATGAGACTGGTCCTAGAGGTTAAGTGGCCTTTGTCTCGAGCGATGAAGAAGAGTCCCTTGAAATTGGCACAGGACCTTGAGGAATTGAGGCAAATGCTTCCAACTGCTCAGACAAGTGATATTCCGCAGCTCTACTCTAGCTCTCTAACTTTGGTGCCATAATTTTTCTCTTGTAACGAATAAAAACGCCATTGAGTTTTGTCAGATTTTACTCATTTAGGATAGTTTTGTCCATACTTGATGTACTTGCGTGTCCTGAGATTTTTTTCTTGCATAGGATAAGGAATCCTCTCTTTCTGATTAACCAAGCCTCAACTGGAAGAGTACTAAGTATTGATGGAATGCCTTTTGTAGGATAAGAAAGAAGTTATTATTGAAAAGGTAGTTCGTAATAAGCGCAAATGTGTCACCATTGTGAAAGGACTGGACCTCTTTGGTAAGCAATTTGGAGAGTTATTTTTCTTCTTTTTCTGATTAATGGTCTCTAAACATCTTAATATGGTTTTCTAACTAGTTGGTTTTGTGAAAAAAAATAATGTTTCAGGAGTTAAGCTTAGTGATGCTTCGAAGAAACTTGGGAAGAAGTTCGCTTCTGGAGCATCCGTAGTTAAGGTATATATATATTTTCTCTTACAAGACAAAAAATGATTTCCAACTGAGCTGATTATCTTTATAATTTTGTGATTATAGGGGCCTACTGAAAAGGAGCAAATTGATGTCCAAGGGGATATATCCTATGATATCGTGGAATTCATCACCGACACTTGGCCAGATGTAATTACCTCCAACTAAAGTTTTATCTTTGCTTTCCAATTTGAATTGTGTTAGTTATTACTTTAATTAAACATAATAAGGGTATGCTCTTCTTCCAAGAAATGTCTATTTGGATAACCTATTCAAGGAGAGATATCTAAGCATTTGAACGTGAGGCCACCGCATAGGTTGGTTGGTTTCATCATCTCGGACTTGAGAGGCCATTAACCATAAGGATACGGTTATGCAGACTGAGCTAGATAAATGAGATGTTATTTTCTGGTTCAAGTATCCCAAAGCATGAGCTTCTGCCAGCAGTCAATTTTTTTGGCTTTAACTAGGTTGTTGATTTAATTTGTCATATGTGTAAGGCTGTAATCCGTACTGAATTTGTTTTCTAACAGGTACCTGAAAATGCAATTTACTTCATCGAAGATGGCAAAAAGGTCGCAGCTGCTTAATATGGTGTCCTGAAGAACACGGCCCTGACTTTTCACTGAAGTCTCTACGTGGATGGTACAGGACTGTGAGAATATGGCACTCTCCGTCATCCCAGATAGAGTATCATTTTACTATATTTATCACTCTTCGTTGTCCTCGTTGAAAAACGAGTTCAAGAATGCAATACACACCTATGCTCTTTTTAGGTTTACTAAAGGTGGAAACTTTTGCAATCTACAAAGTTTTTGGAACTCTGAATTGATACAACTCAAGGTTTTGAGTGAGTGAATTTTCTTAGGAGGTATGTTTTTTCGTTGCCTGAATGACTCGTTTGACTATTCTGAATGTGAATAGTCTGAATTAAATGGATTCATAATAGACACAAATAATCCGCTTAGGAGAGTCGGACAAAATCAAACAGTCAGAAATCCGAGTCAACTCAACATTCACCTCAGTCAGGTTTTGTATCTAACTTGAACAAACTCTAACTTGGTGATGTTATATGCATAAAGCCTTGAAATGGAAACAGACATCTACAAAGGGACCCAGTAATTGTTTAACTCATTTAGTTTTATTAATAATTTCAGTATTTCCTTACACTTTGTTAGGTTTTTATTTTTAAAATTTGGACAAAGATCTAAGGCATGGTCATCCATAGATGTTTCCTCCATTAACTCGCCCGAAGTGGATTAAAACCGCAGAGACTATTACAGGATACACTTAAAACCGCAGAGACTATTACAGGATACACATAAGAAGAAGACAAAGATAGTATAGTGGGTCTTTATATGGCCTTTAGAAAGCAAGATGCCTCTAATGATGGCAGTTATCGGGTTAATTCATTTCATGTATTTATTTATGACATATCAGTACCATATGCAATGTAATGACTCTTGGACTCCATGTAAAACAATGTTAAGGGTTTTAGGAAAATAAGAAAACTTTTCAGGATACAAAATTTCATAGGGTGAGAAAACAAAATTTTCTTCCAAACACACCTATCTCTCTTTTTCTCCATCTCTCTCCTTGCCTTTCTCCCTCTTTCTAAAAATATCTGCAGGAAGTGAAGTTCGTTAGAACTCAGGTAGGTTTAGAGAAATTCATATTTTCATCGTCTAATTTGAAACAAGTATTGAAGTTACTTCAATCTAGTGGTGCTCAAAAGGTCAGGTCTCCTGGGTTGGCCTCGCCCTGGCCCGTACAGACAACAGGCCAGGTAGGACCGGGTTAGTACCCGGGCGGGGCCGGTGTTATTTATCGTTGGGGCAGGCCCGGCCTGGTAAAAACCCGAGTTATCCGGCCCCGCAGGCTTACGAGGCGGGTCAGGTTATCCGGTCCAGCCCGTCTCAACGGTCAGATTTTCAAAATCTAATTTTTTTTTTCTCTTTAAGAGCCAAGCGTCTAGTTTCTCTTTTGACCCTTTTTGCCCCCCAACTAGCCGTCTTCCTAGTCTTTGGGGGGGGGGGGGGGGGGGGGGGGGCGGGGTAAATAGGGTAAATAAAAAAAAAGTTACACACTAAAAGACTTACTAGTCTATTCTACTAACAAAGTAACACCAATTAATTTGAGAAAAAAAAAAAGTATCTAATTAATTTGATAGACAAATTGTAAAACCTCATTTAACAAATAAACCTAATATATACCAATTAAGATAGGCATTTAAACCAATAAATAAATGAACTTGATTTTTTTTTAAAAGCACACTGACCAGGTCTGAGCCGACCCTAGTCAACGGTCTCGGGATGGGCCTTGTTCAACCAACCCGGGTTGGAGATCCGTCCCGGGAGTACTTTAACCCGGGCTGGCTAGGCCCGACCTTTCGAGCACCACCACTTCAATATCCCCTTCATATAGATTTGGAAGTTCCCCTTCGTCTGGATATGGGGCTTCCAAATCCAGACAAAAAAACCTCGGTGGTTGGTTACTAGATACTTTAGTCTCTCCTTCGCGGGAACTGAGAGAAAAGAAAGCGAGGGAAGTAGAGAAAGAAAAGGAAAAGATAATATAAGAAGAGAGGGGGGCGGGGGAGAAAGGAAAGAGGTAGAGGAGTCGCCGCAATTGATCGTAGAGATGTCGCTAGAGTCGATAGTTGTGGTGTGAGGGAAAGGTGAAAATATATTAGAGCACAAAATCTTTCAACTTCTATCCAAAAGTTTGTAGGTGGATAATTTCTTCATTTCTCCTTGACATCCACCTTAAAAAAAAAAAAAAAAAAAAAAAAAAAAAAAGTTCGCCCATCTCAGGATGTTTGGTTCCATTAACCCGTATAAAGTGGACTAACACCAACGGGCTGTTATCCCCACACGCGACCAACCAACCTCCTCTGCCCTTCCGACCAGTAGTAACTGCATCTCTCCACCCCTAAATTGGACCTACGCTTGCTTCTCCTCCTCGACCGAAATCCATAATACTTCTGTACCTGGCTTCCCAAAAGTCAAAACAATAAGACTTGGTGACCTCTCTCTTCTAAGGTATTTCTTCAACTTGAACATTTCACCCCTTTTAATGATTTGGGGTTTTAATTTGATATCCATTACCATTTCTGTGAAGCTTCTTTGATTCTCTAAAGAATTTTTTTTTAGCAAAGAACTACCCATATTCCATTTGTTTGTTAGATTTATTACTTGTGATGTTTAATGGTATGTATAAAAGATGATATTTTCATATTTGCTGGGAGATTTGAATGAATGGGTAATGGTAATTAGGGGTCCTCAATTCCTTAAGGAACCTAGAGTTAGAGACCCATTTGTAGATTAATATGAATTGGGAAACTAGGGTTTGATTAACTTTTTATAGTAAAACTGTAAAATTTGAATGGTGTGGTTTATTTGGCTTGTTTAGGACGTAAAATTACAAATCAATATCATATTATCATAGTTACGGCAAATGTTTGAACACTTGATTGATTTATTGGAATTCAAACAATTTCACATTATACAGGACCCAAATTTATTATTAGGGATTTGAAGGGATTGGATACATATTTTGGTTGATCTTGCGCTAACTCATATATATATATATATATATATATATATATATATACACGTACTGTTCGTCTCATCAAGTTCATTCACTTTTTCGTTCGTAATGTCGCCCCTTCCTTCTGCGAGTTATCTATTTCAGTCCAATTTGGGTGCTTCAAATTTGGCTATTTGGGTTATAAATGGGTTAAGTCAGACTCGCTTACGGTCTAAAAGGCTTGTAAGCTTTAGTCGGGGACCCAAATAGCTGTCTACATAGTAGGTATCTATGTGGTTTTTATTTATATGAAGTTGCCCGTAAAAACTATTAGGGAAAACTTCTCCTATCGGCCCTGAGAATTCAGACTTTTAGGTCCATATTCAGTCCTCCTATCATCTCTGATTCTCTTATCACCCCAAATCAAATTAGGTAGTTTTTCTCGTTTACTAGAATCCTCCTGCAGATGGCAAATCCATTGAAATTCGAGGATTGGGAATGCCGTTTTTCCAACTTAAGAGTATAAAGGACAGTTCTGCATACTCTACCTGTTCATAAACAAACATACAGTCTACATGTTTACAGGGTTCGGCAATGGGGCATAGAGATGTACACCTTCTTAGTATTTCTCATTGTGGGCTGTTGTTAGTATAGGCTTCTTCCTTCTAGGGTTTCATTTGAACGCAATAAGGAGATCCAGTGATCCATCAACATTTGTTGTTCACGGTTCACCTGTATTTCTTCATGCATTATTTAGCATTAGCGTGATGATAGTTTTATGTAAAATATAGTGTTATGATGACTTTTATCAAAACCCTTGTACGGTCGGAAGTTTTGACTCAGAAAATCAGCGATACAAAGTTGTACCTCGGATTTGGTGTTGTGATATCTTGATAACATTCTTAGAGTTTCCATGTCACTTTTCTTACTTCTTCATGAGTTGTTTTAGCTGCAACCCTTCTATTTTAATTTGTGTTTATGCTGCTGCATCAGCTTTACGGATGCAAAGAAATTGAATTTTTATTCGCTTTAAACAATAGAAGCCATTGAAAATTGAAACTGGAAAAAGTCAAGCGTTTTTATGTTTTTATAATTTGAAAAACTAGTTACTCCCTTTAGACTCCCCATAAGGTTTGATTTTTGCTGTTTATATATATCATTGGAAATTGGGTCAATCATTTCTTATGAAATTCACAAGTCACCCACTTCCGTTTATCTTGGTGGTGGTTCAGGTAGGAGAAGAAAATGGAAATAAAGCCAACAGTTGCCTTAAGAGCTATGCTGGTAGGAGGAATAGCTGCCTTTGCAAAAGTTGCTGGTTTTATGAAAGCTGCAGGAGGCGTGAAGTTGGGAGCGGCAGCTGCTGCTATGACAGCTGCAGCTACTGCCGCAATTTCGACGAAGGAAACAACTGATACTTCCAAGACACCTTCAAAATGAATTCTACTTTTTGCTGAGTTCTGTTAGAAGAAGATTTAGTTTGGTAAATAAAGATGTAGTAATAGAGTGGTTCTTACCAACTAACTTGAAAATGGTTTGGTAATGCACTCAATTATGATGTATTGGTAGTGTTCTGGTACTGAATTCCACTACATGTTTTTTTTGAAGCTTGAATTCACTACATGTTGTATTACAAAAACATAGCAAATTTTGTAGTTCAATAACTGATTGCCACAAAATCATGTGAAGTCTTGTTCTTTTTCCTATATGTCTACACTAATTTCTCTTTTTAAATATCTTTATAGACACTTAGGAGCTGTTTGTTTTTTAATAAATTCAGATCTGAAATCTGAATTGGCGACCAATTCAGATTTCAGCCGTTTGTTTTTATATTTTTGACAAAATCTGAAATGGTGTCTGAATTTGCCTATCGTCTGAATGGGCTGAATTAAGCCCATATATTTTCAGACTTTAAAACAAGTCTGAAAGTTGAGGGCACCATCTGAAAATGTGTAGAAAGACGAATTTAGCCCTCTGAAATTTCTCTTTATAGATTCAAGTAAATTTCTTGTTATTTGTTCAGTTTCTATCTCTAGAAAGTTTTGAAGCAATACGAAGATTTGGAAGAAGCAACGCCGTTGTTATGTTTTCATTTCTCCAAGTATGGGAAGCACGATATCTTCATTAGTCCTAGCTAGTCTATCATGTGAACCTTCACCTTCAAAATAGTATTTCTGATCAGTCTTGATCTAACCGTAACTCAATCTCTTCTAGACCTCCCTCAAAATCGTTGCTTTATACAATTTTTTAAAAGGCTTCGCAACTCATGACCCTACAGTTGGCATGTGTGACCCTATGGTTGGCATGTGTTCCCTTTTATCGTCCTTGATTCGTTCCTCGAGGATCTTTTGGTCATTGTTCTTCAGCGAATGAACCTATTGTAATCCGTGACAGTATGACACATCAATATGTTCCGCCGTACTGAGATGTGTGATATATTATGTGTAGATATTTGACCTATGGCTTCATACTATGATATGCAGGATCGTGCCAATGAGATATACAAAAAGGTTGAAGATCAGAAGTCCATCAGAGGATGAAATCAGGATGCGATATTGGCTGCTTGCTTGTACATTGCTTGTCGTCAAGAAGACAAACCTCGCACTGTGAAGGGTACAGCCTTAGTTTATTAAAATGGATTTGCTTTTTTTATTGTTTTTTCTCAATGACTTGAAATTTCATCTGAACCTATGAGTTTAATTTAGAAATTTGTTCCGTTGCCAATGGAGCCACAAAGAAGGAAATTGGTCGGGCTAAAGAATACATTGTCAAACAACTGGAGGTGGAGATGGGCCAGTCAATGGAGATGGGAACTATTCATGCTGGGGACTTCCTGGTAAGTTGGTCTCTTGTTTCTTGTCCATGTACAATTGGTGCTCCAATTTGGCATATATGTGTTTCATGGATCATAACAAATCCGACCTTCACTCAATCTCTAAAGGCGTTTCTGTTCCCATCTTGGAATGACAAACCAAGCTGTTAAAGCTGCCCAGGAAGCAGTTGTGAAGTCAGAAGAACTTGATATAAGGTATATCTACTTTCGGCTTTGTTTTGCTTAACAAAATAAAAAATAACATTCAGTACACGGAAGTCATTCTTTGTGATAGGAAAGCTGTAGTAGTCTTTGCTCGGCTAGTTCTTTTTTCTCTGGTTGTAGCTGCTAATGCTCTAGCGCCATCGTGCAATTCAAACTTGTAGTAGTTTTATTAATAACGGTTCACTTATTTTTCAGGAGGAGCACAATTTCAATCGCAGCTGCTGTTATTTACATAATAACTCAGCTTTCTGATGAGAAGAAGCCTCTCCGAGGTTGGAACAACATTTTACCAATTTCGTCTCTCGCTCTCTGTAGAATATAAATTTATAAAACTGGCTGTAACGGTGTATGCAGATATTTCACTTGCTACTGGAGTGGCAGAAGGCACCATCATGAATTCGTATAAAGACCTCTACCCGTATCTCTCGAGACTGATACCCACTTGGTACGCCAAAGAGGATCCGAAACCTTTGCAGCCCATAAAACTCAACTGTAAAACCATCCGTCTAGCTGGTTCGATGCATGTCTCGCATCCTGCTGCTGCGGCGGCGACGGCCACGACCAGTTTCCTGGCTGCAGGAAATGGTGGACTTGCTTGTTCTGATGGAGTTATACTTCTTCCTTAGTGGTTACCGAGAACTAAACTTTATCAAAATAACTTATAAATTGCATGTTTTAATTACTTCTTATACCTAAAGTAAAACAAAAAATTAACAGAACCAGGCAAAAGTAAGCTTTTTGCTGCAAGTTTTGAACTATGTTATAATCCTTTTTTTTCTAGAACATTCCTGTTTGTTTTTGTTTCGTTTCTGTTCTTTAGGTTTTTTGCATATGTTGTCTAGCCATGAAGTTTTGGTGTCCTTTTTATGTGAAATCATGTGTTGGTATTTCTTCTACTGCTAGTAAGTATTTAGAAAAATATGGATCTTTTAAGAACTCACTCATTTTGAACACTATTTTTACAATAAAATTATGACGATTGTTCTTAAGTATTCTGTTGATAACAAACGAATTGCTCAAATGTTTTTTATTTTATATCAATGAGATTCTAAAGTGAGACTTTAAATTCTATGATTTCAAATCTTTGAGGTTTGGCACAATCTAATTTTGTGTATTTTAAAAAATATCAATTGCAGTCACAAGATGCTAAATGAGATGTATAATTTTTTCATCAAAAAAAAAGTGAGATGTATAATTAGGAATTGAAATTTCATAATGTGAATTGGATAATGGCCTACTTTGTTTGGAAATTAGCATTACCCCCTCCACTTATGAATCTTGGGTATAATTAGGGGTACTCATTCAAAAGAAATTTAGTGAAATTTTCTTTTTTTTCATCTCGAAACTACGAAAATAGCTCAGTCTTTATTATATTTCTTTTATTTTTCTCATACCATTCTTGCCATGACACTCTAATTTCAATCTCCCGTTGAACTCTTTTCTAATATGTAAGTTTAGTTATTAATTTCTCTTCGAATTTTTTGATTTTTCATTTAGTTTATCTATTAAATTTGCATTTTGTATAACCTAAACACAATTAACAACTGAGAATTAAATTTTTTTTATTAAGAATTTTATGGTTTTTTGGTTAAATTACTGTATTTATTAATTTTATACGTTAGATAAATTTTGTTGATAAAGTAGAACAAAAATTGATAAAAGAGAAGAACAAGATAAGTACGAGGAATAACGATTAGGTGGCAAAACATCGACGATGGTAGCATAATTGCAAAGGAATACGAGAGAATGAAGAAATGAGAGAAAATAGTAAAGATATGACTATTTTCGTATTTTTAAGTGCAAAAATATGGAGTCTCTCCAATTTCAATTAAAAGAGGACATAAGTGTCAAAGATATCTATCAACTCAGAAAGATATTGTAACGCCCCAAGCCTAGATTTCCACGTCGGCCGCCATGAAAACCTAAACTCAAAGCATTTCTCCGCAGAACAGTAAACATAGTTGATATACCCATCAAAAGAGACAAATAATATCAAATGTGAAGCTCATAAGAATCAATAAATCATCTAAAAGAAATCCATTAAACTTTATTAACTCAAACAATGGTTCTGAATCATCGACACGTAGGTCGGACAATAACGAATGAAACAAATAACTATCTAGAAAGTGAAACTCCAAATAACTACCTAATCTCGAAAGCGAAAACTAAGAAAGAAGCTCTGAGCTGACGAATTGGGATCAAGCTGGTGGCGCTTCCCGATCTCTATCACCTGAAAAATAGTAGGCTGGGTCAAAACCCAGCTAGTAGATTTCTAATTACCTAAGGTCTAAATAGACCAATTCAATAACAAAACCAAATATCGAACAGAAGAAAAAACAATAACAATTGAAGTCAACCTGTTATACGGTTGAAGATTTTCATACAATACAACTTCCCTTTTGGAGGGGCATAACCAATTTTGAGGTCCACAAGATAGCGTCACTTGCCATTCGTGTTTGCATCGACTTAAACCTCTCAATAGACAAAGGATACCACCCAAAAAGGGGATCCGTGCAACACGAGCACAGTGCAACACGAGCACTTTACATATGAGCAGGAGGCGAGCCAACCTCTAGTTGGTAATTACTTCTCAAACTAGAAGTATGTGGTCCACAAGAATGATCTTGTGTTTGCATCGACTTAGACCTCTTCATAAACTATGGATACCTCCCAAAAAGGGGATCCGTGCAACACGAGCACATATGAGCAGGAAGCGAGCCAACCACCGATTACTTATGGATTACAATCGTCAATCCATATTTGAACTCAAACCCCTGGCCCACTGGGTTGTCCAATATCACATTGACAAACCCGTGTTTGCAATCGATCCACATGTCGAGCCAACCAGTCTTAGTTCATTCCATTAACGGAACTCAAGATCATGGTCCACCAATTTATCTAATATCACATAAATAACTAGTGTTTGCAATCGACTCACATGTCGAGCCAACCAGTCTTGGTTCCGACTAGCCTATGCTTTCCAAGTTAACAACCTAGAGCAATATATCACACACAACTATTGGTAGCACTCATGCTCCAATATCACACAAATAATCTCATACAATCAATTATCAACATAAATAACATAAACACAAACAATTCTTAATATCTAGGCTGCTGTCCGGGTGTATATATATACCATATTTATATAACCTAAATAACCTAGGTTGCTGTCCGGGTATATGTATACTCCATTAATATAACTATAATGGTCTAGGGTTACTATGTTGTTGTTGTAATTAGTTTCTAATCATAATATATATCTATGGTATCACTAATTGGTACTAATATGATGATAACCTAGCAAAAATTCATGGTTTAAAGTTGTTATTGTTCTAACCATTCAAATCTAGGTTTGAAATTAAAGAGGGTTATGTAAACCCTAGGGAAGAAGAAACCTACTTGATAATGGAGCACAAAGAAGAAGAAACCAAATCCCTAGCAAAACCCCTTTGTTGTTTCCCTCTTAGTCTTCACTTTCTCTCACTACACCTTCAATTTCCCACTAAACAAAACCCTCACTTTAGAGCTTCTCACGTTCTCCCTCTCTAACTATCTCACGGTTTAACAAAGAAGGAAATAGGGAAAGAGATAAGTTGCTGTTTGGGTTATTTGTTAGGTGCTATGCTATAGGGAATTCCGTTTTTGGCTTTAGGGAAAGTGACCCTAAAATAAACCTGGGCAGCACATGGGCATGTGAGTGATGTCTTGTTATAGGCACTCCTAAATTTTTTCTATTCAAGGCTGTTACAGATATCTATCAAGAATCCTAAAACAGATAAACTCGTAAATGTCAAACATACGAGATAATAGTTTCAATCCAACATGGTAAATGTCAACCGCTTATCAACAAATTCCAAGATTCATCATCACCGTCTATCAACAGTCGTTAAAAAACAACCTATAAAAGGGCATTAAATCACCAGAAGATACGTCTACAACGAATTTCAAGATTAAGTCAATATTCAATAATCAACTTTTTAACTGCAAGGACAATCTGACTGTTTTAAGTGAGAGAGCTCCTTGCAGGTTTTCCCCCAAGTTTCCAGGAGTAAGTGGAAACGTCCGTGACTTTGGCGCTTGGGCAGTAGGATTACAATTTAAATTACGGAGTAGTCCCTGACTTCGCCTCGTTGTAAGAAATGTCCCTACATAGCTTTTAATCTGAGACGTTCATTTTATCAATGGTTCAGATTTAGTGGATCAATTTAAAGGGGAGAAATCCTTTGCTGCCTAAATTGATACCTCTCTAACTTCTTGTTATTCTTCTTTCTTCCATTCCGGCCAAAGCCGAAGGGAGAGATCAACAAATCGAATAACAAATCGCCGGAGAGAAAAGATAAGAGAAAGGGTCGTTCATTCTTACAACAGGTAACTTCTAGTTTCTCTAAATTTTTGAAGAAACATTTGAAATTTGTTGTATGCTTGAAATATTTGAAAACCCTAATCCATTCAGAAATCTAGGTTATTTGTATAATGATACAGAAACCGAAATCTTCTTAGAAACTTAGGTTATTTCTGTTAAATATGGTATTTGTTACAATTAATAGTAGGGTATTGTAATTTCTGAGTTTTAGGGGTTTTGTTACAATTTGTTATGGGGGTTTGTTACAATTTGTTGTAGGGTTTTGTGACTTGTTAAAACTTATAACTTTAGTTAGTAAAACTGAAATTTACTCATTAGCACTTTACCAGCAACTAAAACACTGAAATTGTTAGAACTTATAATTTTGATGCTTGTAACTGAAATTTTGATCGATCAAATATGGACCGTTTATAAAATCAACGGTCCAGATTAAAAGGTAAGGAGAGACCTTTCTTAAAATGAGGAAAAGTCACGGACCACTCCGTAATTTAAATTGTAATATGACTGCCCAGGCGTCAACGGGGCAGTCGTCGGCTGTAGCATTATTGGAAAACTGAACCCATGAAAACCTAAAAGTTTCTCTTCTCTCTCTTTAGAGCATCTCCAATGCAAGACTCAAGAAAAACTCTACAAATCCGACGTGTCAAGATTGAAAAATGAATCTCTAAATGGTCTCTTTCCTATTTGGCCATTTAGAGACACTCTAATGTAAAACCTTCTCCAATGCAACACTCAAGAGAAACTCTAAAAACCTATATTTTGGTTTAAAACTAATTGATTTGCTTATGTGGCACTTAGAGAATCTCAAGAGGACACTCTAAATTTAGAGTGTCCTCTTAAGGATCTCTAAAATAAATCTTGACACATCACTTTAGAGATTCATGTTGAGTTTTGCATTGGAGATATTTTCACTTGCTACTGGAGTGGCAGAAGGCACCATCAGGAATTCGTATAAAGACCTCTACCCGTATCTCTCGAGACTGATACCCACTTGGTACGCCAAGGAGAAAGATATCCGAAACCTTTGCAGCCCATAAAACTCAACTGTAAAACCATCCGTTTAGCTGGTTCAATGCATGTCTCACATCCTGCTGCGACGGCGACGGCCAGTTTTCTGGCTGCAGGAAATGGTGGACTTGCTTGTTCTGATGGAGTTATACTTCTTCCTTAGTGGTTACCGAGAACTAAACTTTATCAAAATAACTTATAAATTACATGTTTTAATTACTTCTTATACCTAAACTAAAACATAAAATTAACAGAACAAGCAAAAGTAGGCACTTTGTTGCAAGTTTTAACTATGTTATAATCCTTTTTTTTCTATTACATTCCTGTTTGTTTTTGTTTCATTTCTGCTCTTTAGTTTTTTTCATATGTTGTCTAGCCATGAAGTTTTAGTGAAATCATGTGTTGGTATTTCTTCTACTTCTGGTAAGTATTTAGAAAAATATGGACCTTTTAAGAACTCACACATTTTGAACACTTTTTTCACAATAAAATTATGATGATTGTTCAGTATTCTGTTGATAACAAACAAACTGCTCAAAAGTTTTTTATTTTAAATCAATGAGATTCTAAAGTGAGACTTTAAATTGTAGGATTTCAAATCTTTGAGGTTTGAAAACAGTCTAATTTTGTGCATTTTAAAAAATATCAATTGCCATCACAAGATGCTAAGTGAGATGTATAATTAGGAATTGAAACTTCATAATGTGATTTGGAATAATGGTAATGGCCTAATTTATTGGGAATTTGGCGTTACCCCCTCCACTTATGTAACTTTTGTATAATTAGGGATACTCACCCAACTTATGTATAATTAGGGATACTCACTCAATTTCATAATGTGATTTGGAATAATGGTAATGGCTTAATGGTGGAGTCTCACCCAATTTCAATTAAAAGAGGGGTACCGTTATTAGACATAAGTGTCAAAGATATCTATCAACTCGGAAAGATATCTATCAAGGATCCTAAAACAGATTAGCTCGTAAATTTCAAACATACGAGATAATAGTTTCGATCCAATATAGTAAATATCAACTGCCTATCATCACCGTCTTCGGTCAAAAACAAATTATAAAAGGACATCAAATCACCACGAAGAAGGTAGGTACACAAGGAATTTCAAGATTCAATCAACAGTCAATCTTTTAACTGCAAGAACAATTTGACTGTTTTAAGCGTCAAAGAGAGCCCCTTGCAGGTTTTCTCACATGTTTCTAAGAGCAAGTGAAAGGTCCATGACTTTGGCGCCTGGGCAGTTAGATTACAATTTAAGTTATGGAGAAACAAAACGTCAAAATCCCTCAAGGAAACAAAAACTTTTTCATCTCTTATCTCTCTCTCTCTAAAACTACTTTTACAGATCTTGGTTTTCTCTGGAGGAAGGATCCCTTCTCCGGATTCTCCTCTTTTTAGTTTATGTTATCTATTAGATCTATAATAAGATCTTGGAGTGTAGGTTTTAGAGAGAGAACCCATTGAATCTAAACCCATACTACACTGTTTTTTTTTCTCTCTCTCTTTTAACTCTAAAGAAATATCATTATCATCAACAAGATCATCAATTCTATCCTATTCTTGGATTCTTCCTCTTCTTCTCTCTCCAACATGGATCGCCTTACATCATTTAAATTCTATGAAGGATATAATCCACTTTTTGGTGATTTTAAATGTTTATGGAATGGAAGTATGGATATAGATTTTAGTGAGAAAAGAAGAGTCGTTGTTGCCAATTTCTATGATGAACATCTCAAGAAGATTGAAGATGAATTTACAACAAGAGAAAAGAAAGATCAAGATTTCACTTTCATTAGTATAATATTATTGATGTAATTTTATTATTGTCGACCTTTAGGGTCTTTAATCTGTGACATTTAGGGTCTTTTCATTCTCGATCTTAAGGATCTTCTTTTCGACCTTTATGGTCTTTTTTTTGAGTCTGTGTCTTGCCAATTCCTTTTCCTTCGTGAGGCACTTTACATTCGAAAGTTCTGTGAACTTTACTTATGTAACTCTCATGTAGTTCTAAGAGGAATAGGAATTGGATAATGCTATTCAGACTCCCAAAGTACAGACAAAGTCAAGAAAGTAGGCACTTTGAGAGTGGGTTTTATTCAACTTATCAAAGTAAAAGTGATTTAGAAATTTTTTGACTTTAAAGTGCCTATTTTTGTCTGTACTTTGGGAGTCTGAGTAGGATTATCCATAAGAATTATCTACCATGTAATCTTGTGATTGTTATCAGTCATGAATAAATTATGGTTAATCAAAAAAAAAAATTAAATTACAGAGTGGTTCGCGACTTACCCTCGTTGTAAGAAAGGTCCCTACATATCTTTTAATCTGAACCGTTCATTTTATCAACGGTCCAGATTTGGTGGATCAATATAAAGGGGAGAAATCTTTAGCTGCCTAATAAATCGACATCTATCTAACTTCTTGTTCTTCTTCTTTCTTCCTTTCCAGCCAAAGCCGAGGGAGAGATCAGCAAATCGGATAACAGATTGCCGGAGAGAAAAGAGGAGAGAAAGGGTCGTTCATTCTTCCAACAGGTAACTTCTAGTTTCTCTACATTTTTGAAGAAGCATTTGAAATTTCGTGTATGCTTCAAATTTTTGAAAACCCTAATCCATTCAGAAATCTAGGTTATTTGTATAATGATACAGAATCCGAAATCTTCTTGGAAATCTAGGTTATTTCTGTTACAAAGTTATGGTATTTGTTATAATTACTCTTAGGGTATTGTAATTTCTGAGTTTTAGGGTATTTGTTACAATTACTCTTAGGTGCTGTTTGTTTTTTAATAAATTCAGATCTGAAATCTGAATTGGCGACCAATTCAGATTTCAGCCGTTTGTTTTTTATTTTTGACAAGGTGTTGTTTGTTTTTTTTTTGGGTCTGAATCTGAATTTGCTAAATCTGAATTTGCTGAATCTGAATTTGCTGAATAATTTTACAAGTTAGCCTGTTTGTTTTTCATCTGAAATATTATATCTGAAGTTAATTTTTTACATTTATGCCCTTATAGTAAATGAACAATTTACATAAGCTGGAACATAAATTCTTTGCCCCAAAATTTACACTAATAACAAGGGAAATGGAAGTAAAACTATTCGGCCAGCTGCACAAGAAAATCCTTATTACGAACATCTCCCTCGAGTCCAATCGCCTAAACCCATTAGGAGACAAATCCTCGGCAGGCACAAGAAAATTCCCAGCTGCAACATTTACAAGAATGGCTACTCTGCCAAACTGCTCGTTTATTCAAGAACCCTAGTTGCATCTTCCTTCTTACGAACATCTCCCTCGAGTCTAATAGCCTAAACCATATATAGCAGATCAATGAAGTCAAAGATCATTTGATCTTCTCAAGACTATCATTACATATAACTACAATCATTCACCAAAGAACAGGGATAATGATTGTAGTTATATGTAATGATAGTCTTGGGAAAATCAAATGATTGTAGTTATATGTAAAGATAGTCTTGGGAAGATCAAATGATTGTAGTTATATGTAATGATAGTCTTGGGAAGATCAAATGATCTTTGACTTCATTGATCTGTTATATATGGTTTAGGCAATTGGACTCGAGGGAGATGTTCGTAAGAAGGAAGATGCAACTAGGGTTCTTGAATAAACGAGCAGTTTGGCAGAGTAGACATTCTTGTAAATGTTGCAGCTGGGAATTTTCTTGTGCCTGCTGAGGATTTGTCTCCTAATGGGTTTAGGCGATTGGACTCGAGGGAGATGTTCGTAATAAGGATTTTCTTGTGTAGCTTGCCGAATAGTTTTACTTCCATTTCCCGTAACGGTAGTTCCTCTATTTGAACAGAAACCGTAACCAAGGTTTTAAAAAACTACCGTATCATACGCCTCGAGGCGCACATCCAGGCGAGGCGGTACCGAGGCGCCTCAAGGCGTACGTTTTTTAGGTCAGAAGAAAAAAAAAGCATTATTTTTAGTCATCTTCTTCTACTTCTCTTGTTGGTTGATGGCTTCCTGTTACAAGTCAGACTCTCTCTCTACTTCTTTAGTCTATCTCTTCTACTTTTTGGCAAGTGTTTTTTCTCTCTACAATTTTGAGTCCATGACTTCTACTGCTGGCTGCTGCTAGCCTGCTACTTGTACCATCTTCTATCTCTTCTTCTACTTCTACAATGAATACTTTCTAGTTTTACTATTTTTGAAGTTTTAATATGTTTTATGGTATTTAATTACAAAAACTTGTTATAATATATTTTTACATAGTTGATGTCATTATCTTTAGCAATTTTTTTTTCGTATTTTACTCATCGAGGCGTGCCTCGAGGCACCGCCTCGAGGCGTAAAATCGTATTTTCAAACCTTGACCGTAACGGGGTTTCTTTTGTTGGAACATAAACCGTCATGGTAGTTCCCCTATTTGAACATAAACCGTCATGGTAGTTCCTCTATTTGAACAGAAACCGTAACGGGGTTTTATTTGTTGGAACAGAAACCACATTGGGGTTCTTCAATTTGAACAGAAACCGTAATGGGGTTTCTTTTGTTGGAACAGAAACCCCATTGGTGTTCTTCAATTTGCACAGAAATCGTAATGTAGTTTCTTCCATTCCAACAAAAATCCCATTGGAGTTCTTCGGTTGGAAAGAAACATAGTTTCCTCAATTGGAACAGCAATCTGGTTAGGGAACCCCAATCTCATTGGGGGTTCTTGGAACAAAACCCCTATCCAATTATGTGGGGATCAATACAGACTGGGGGGGGGGGGGGGGGTAATGTTGACATTTGTCTTATTTTTTGAGGTTAAATTTGTAGAGTAAAATTAATTCTGGTCAAGAATGCGGTTAAGTAGTTGGTACATACAGCATTCATTACTCCATTTTAAAGAAAAGCCTATGTATCTTGTTTGGGGGTTTATTCAGCAGGAAAACAGGTTATTCGGTGATGAGGAACCTGGGAAAATTACTGACACGAGTTCTTCCTCGAAGACGATTTCATCAAACAGATCTTCTTCCCTATTCTTCTTCAGCTAGATTTTTTCTTCCTTTTCCTCTTCAGAATCAGAAATACTTCTCTTCTGCTTTTAATCCATCCAAATCTACCTCTTTTGATTTAACAAGATGGAATCTTTACAGAGGTTAGATTTCTTTTCTTTTCTTTTACTTTTAGGGTTTCCTGTTTTTCCTATTATTGTTGATGATGCAATTTTATTCACCAAATCGGTTTCATGGTATAGTTTGAATTGATGGTTTTTGTCGTTGGCTTTCTTGTTCATTGAATTATTTCGATTCAGGAATGATAAATGTTCAATTTTTGCTAATTTTGACACGTTAAAGTAAAATCCAGTGTATTTTATCCAATCGACTTCTTTTTTTTTTCAAGTTATGCCCATTAGAAGAGCTAAATGATAAATGTTAAGAAAAACATGATTTTATTTAAGAATGTTCAATGTTCAATCTTTTATTCTATAAATTTAGGAAATTTGAGTTTTCAAGTTATGGCCATTGGAAGAGTTAGAATTCTGAAGGGTTTTTTGACAAATTCATACTCAAGTTTCCACTCCCCTGATAGTCTATTTGCATACGTTTAGATGTTCACTATGTATTCAAAACCCTTTTAGAACCTTTTAAGAACTAATCACGGAAGTGGTACCTTGATTGGTTCTTTGTTGATTGGGGACATTTGAAGAATCAAACTTTCCTTATCAATGCATTTTGATGAAGGGACCGCGCCTTATTTCTATGTGATGTTTAGGAATCTCGAGAGAGCTTATAGGCATTAATTTTTTTGAGTTATTTCCTTATTCGGGTAAATGGTTATTACTAATTATCGCTCATAAAATGTTGCTATATTCCTAGATGATGTCGGCATGCTAGCTTATTGACTTATCGCTCATAGGATGATGCTAACTTGCTAGAGGATGTTGCCATGCTAGGTTATCGAGGCTTATCACTCATAGAATGGTGCTATCTTCCTAGAGGATGTTGACATGCTTGGTTATAGACTTTTCCCTCATAGAATGGTGCTGTCTTCCTAGAGTATGTTGACGTGCTAACTTATCGACTTATCATTCATAGACATGTGTATATCATCTAGTTGCTGTGATTGATGTCCATATCCTATTTGTACGGCAGGTGGAGGGAGATATGTTTGTTGGTGGTTTTGTTTTCCGGTTTCAATGTAGTTTGGGAATTTTATATATGGTATTATTTGAACAGGACAGAAGAGGAGTATGTTCATTCAAACTCAGTCAACACCAAACCCTTCCTCTCTCATGTTTTACCCTGGGAAGCCAGTTATGGAAGTTGGAAATGCTGACTTCCCGAATGCTCGTGCTGCTATGAACTCACCACTAGCAAAAGCGCTCTACGGCATCGATGGTAAAAAACTCCTGCTCTTGTTTAATTTTGTTTCTGATGTTTACCCATCGCAACTGTCGAATGACTGCCAACTGAAGCCGAATGTGATGTTAAAATCTTGAACCCAGTTATTCAATTACTTAGGAAATGTGAAACCTGAAAGTGCAATTACGATGTTCAATTATCTCTGTTTGGCTGCCACATTCATTTCTCGTAATTGGGGTTTGGCTGCGACTTTCATTTCTCTCCTAGCCAATATATACCCAACAGATTATGGTCCTTTCTTATTTAATCTCCAGTTCTATTCTCAGGAATTGGGTTACAACTTCCTGCATATTAAAAATTTGAGTATCTCACTTTTAGAACTATCCTTGCTTGAAGCCATCCCACTGGTATATACTTCTATTGTAGATTCCGCTTGTATTGTTATCTTCAGATGTTAATCAATTTTCTGAAACTCCCAATTTATGCTTTTCTCTACTTATTGAATATGAGAAAATGAACGAAAATATGGTGGAAACATATATGAACGAGAAATGCTTGACCATCACTCTTGGTGTTGTGAATACAGGAATTACAAGGGTATTTTATGGATCGGATTTTGTAACTGTAACAAAGTCAGAGGAAGCTTCATGGGATTTTCTTAAACCTGAAATTTTTGCAGCAATCATGGATTTCTATACTTCAGGACAACCACTTTTTATTGATGCTGCTGCTGCAGCTTCCAAAGATACAGCCATTCATGAGGTATCCTTACAACATCAAGAAGATCGCTAGTTTTCTTGCTTCCTTGTAATCTATTTGGAATTTCCCGTCGGACAAAAGTTGTTAAATCTGATGCTACACACTCCTCTTTGGAGTCCGGTTTTTTATTCGTAATTCATATATATATTTGATCATGCAGGATGATTCTGAAACTGTGGCAATGATCAAAGAATTATTGGAGACACGTATTCGACCTTCAGTGCAAGATGATGGTGGGGACATAGTATACCATGGATTTGATCTGTACGTTCATCTCCTTGATAATATTTAAAACCCATTTCAAAGATGAAGTGATATTTATACTGATATATTGACATCTCAATTGACTCTTGAATGTCATTTACCTTTTCAGAGAAACTGGAATAGTGAAGCTAAAGCTGCAAGGAGCCTGTAGTGGTTGTCCTAGCTCATCAGTCACTCTAAAATCAGGCATCGAGAACATGCTCATGCATTATATCCCTGAGGTAAGAAACGTATTTCGCTTTACAAATTCATTCACCCATTAACATCAAAAAGTGATATTAGATTAGGAGTTGAAAGTAACAAGTCTCTCTTATGGGGTGGTTTAAACTACTACTCTTGGTGGGTTATTACCTAGTCTACCCAAGATCAAACTAAAATCATTTAATAGCAAGACATTGGCGATTTGATTACATATTCATTTGTTGTTAGCATCTGAATAAGAAAACATATACTTGCAGGTGAAAGGTGTAGAACAAGAAATGGATGGCGAAGAAGAAGATTCAGCTCTTACCAATTAGATGGTTTGTCACTCACTCTTATATTATATATCCGAGATTCTGAATATACTTGTTAGTTAAAGAGGGTTCTGAGTAGATTCTGTGGTAACATTCTTTTGATCTTTCTTTTTGTATCCACTGAATCTTCCAGTGTTATATAATAAAAACTTGTTTTCTTTCCGTCTACGAACTTACATCTTTGTGTTATATCGGTACTTTCTATGTAAAAACCTTGGCTTGCAAGAGAGTGGAAGTAATGACCTTGTCTGTGTTATATGGCATATTATCGGAAGAATACACATTTCTCGTATTTAACTGATTTTGTAGTCATATTCTACAATAAATTATTTCAACTTCAAATAATGAGAACCAAGTGACAATGAGTAGAGAAGTCTCAGATATTATATTATCGGTCACGAGACTTTTCATCTATCCTTGTATAAGATTTTTGTAGCACGTTCTTCATGTGATGTTCTTTGAGCTTAAAAGGAGTCTTTTTGTTGAGTGATATAGAGAAAATGTACCGTTATGCCCAATACTCTTCTGTCTCTCTCTCTCTCTCCTTTCTCAATTTCTTCCTCCTCTATTAGAAGTATTGCTTTGAGCGTGAAGCTTTTTCGGCATGGTACATACTTGTTAAACATTACACGATATTTTGGTAATAAGTTTGTAAAGTGACATTACTCATAAAATTTTCATTGGAATGCCAAGTAAAAGGTGAGACACCAAGGGTAATAAAAGATTAATCAACTCTTCAAGATATAACCTTCATCAAAAAAAAAACTCTTCAAGATATATAGAAAGGATCTTGAATAACAATTCTTTAAGAAAATTATAGTAAAGGGAAAATAGAGATCTTTAATCGTTACGATTTGATTAAATACTGAATTACCACAACATGCGAAGAAGTAAAATACCAAACTACATTATTTCACACTATAAATATTCTTATTTAAAATACTAAACTGTTATAGGACGGTGCGGACCAGCCTTTCTAGCTGCTAGTGATACTGTCCGCTTTGGCACACCTGGATATAAAAGGCCTCACTAGGGAAGGGTGCTTAACCTCTTAAGAGGAGCACCACACTCCCGTGCTGATAACGTGTTGTAGGATGGTGCGGACCAGCCTTACGGGCTGCTAGTGATACTGTCCGCTTTAACACACCTGCGTCTCACGGTTTTAAAAAGCTTCACTAGGGAAGGGTGCTCAACCTCGGAGCACCACATTCCTGTCTCCCACCAATGTGGGATTGCTTTACAACATAAACTCCATTATTTCACACTACAAATATTCTTATTTTCTTTCCACCCAAAACTCTGTACTTCCCATGCTTTTCTTATTCCCCAAATCACCAACCAAAACAAATACTCCTTTTCTTTTCTTTTTCTTTTTCTTTTAATGAAGGAGCGATCCCAAAGCGATTCCCGTTTGAAGAGTAATCTTGGTCTCTCTAGATTTGTACAGTTTCATTTTCGGAGTTGAGAATTAACAAGGGACAATGGCTTCTCAATTGTGTAACAACAAAGCAGACTACCCTGGTGAGCAAAACCATAAATTTCAATCCTCTATATATATGCATATTGATTCAAGATAAAAGATACTACTATTTACTTTGGGGTGATGTCTAGTTGGTAATACTAAAACCCTAGTTTCAAAAAATTCTCATTATTTTGACGTTTAATCTGATCTATTGATATCTACTTAGGTAAATTTTTTTTTTCTAGTATAATGCTTATTTGAAATCTGACTCCAAATCTCAGTTCCTAACAGAATGTTTAATTTTGTCTGACTCGTCTAAATGACCGAGTCAGGCTGATTTTGTATCCGTATGAATTACGAGGTAGTTTTCAGAAATACTCTCCTACCCTTGACTAAGACAAGTCAGATTCAAGTAATTCAGATTCAGACGAGACAGACGTCAGACGGGATGTGACCAATGCATCTTGTATCTAGTCTTGTGAGTAAGATATCCCTTGTTTAGTCATATAATGGCGAAGTTCGCCGACTGTGTGATTTTTCCTTCCGATCAAGCTAGGGTCTAGTGGTACACTTAAAGGGATGTTCGGCGACCAAAAGTGAAGTCTAGTTGTTAAGCTTATAACCATATTTCGAACATATTGCAGTTATTTTGAAATTGTAAATTTAATTGCATGACATAAAATTGATCTTTAGAAAATTGAGCATGACATGAAATCGATTTTTAGAAAATTGAGATGTTTTATGATTGTGATTGGACTAGTTATGCCTCCTTTACTTTTCGGGGTGCATGATTTGTTTTCAGATCTTCAGCAACAGAAAATTACAATACAGAACGACCATGGCGAAAACCTCATAGGGTTGTTACATGAAACGGGTTCTAAGGATCTTGTAGTCTTGTGCCATGGATTTCGGTCATCCAAGGTTGGTAATAAAAAATGGTTTCGAACTTAATGACTGAATCTTATTTCTAATGGTAGAGACAATAGTTGCAGAATTGTCAATCCATAGTCCATACCACTGTTAGGTTGCAAGAGTGCGTTAGCAACAATATAAATATTGTTTCCTTTGGATATGTTAGTTCATGTAGAGCCGCGTTCCTCTCTGTCAATTTATAATTCATTTGTGTATAGGAAGAACACATGATAAAGCGATACGAAAAATGCAGAAATCAACCTTTTTTATCTAATGAACTACAAAATGAGATAGCTTATCTTTTCCCTATTTTGGGCCAATTGCCTGGTGAAGATATTCAGAATTTAGTCGACCTATAAGGAGGTTGTATGTTTGGATACTTCGGCCTCCGTCATTGAGTTAGGTCTTTTACAGAGAAATTTTACACACAAAAGAGTTAGTTGGTGTCCTTCGGTTATGAAATCACATAGATTTCATGAATTTTCTCTTAATTTCTCTTGATACAATGTGAAGAACTCAAGATGTACTGGTTTAGTTTATTATTCTTTCTGTCTACAGGAATTCGACTCTTTGGTGACACTCGCTTCGGCTTTAGCAGAGGAAGGAATCAGTACTTTCCGCTTTGATTTTTCTGGAAATGGGTAAAGCTAGTATCAAATCTAAATCCCGAGTATGAATGTGTTTCTTTTGTGTGGTTGTGTCATTATTAGATATCTCATATAATGGCTTTGAATCCCCTTACCATTTTGTAAAAGGCATTCGCAAGTCCTTACTAGATTCAATCACTTAAACGTATCTACTAGTTATATATATATCAAGCATCAGAGAACGAAGTCCAAAATTCATGGTAAAATTTATCACATAGATTTGCACATTTGGTACAAGAAACTGGGACTGAGTAGCATTTTTCTAGAAGCAGTTGAAAACTCTTCGTTCAAATAGTTTCTTGTTTTCAATAACTTCTATGTTAAAACACTATGAACATGCTAAGGGACAAGCAAGGATCGACAACTAAATAGAGAAAATTAACAATGAAAAAGCGAACATTATATCGAGCCTTAGGATCAAATGATATGGATCACGCCATAAATAATTGAGTTTCTGTTTGGTTGTATCTTAACTTGCTCTTGGATTCGATGCATGAGAACTTTTAAACTATAATTTCATTTTGTAATTATTCAACTAATACAAGATTCTTTTTTTCCAGTGAAAGTGAAGGCTCATTTCAATATGGTAACTACCGTAAAGAAGTTGAAGATTTACGTTCTGTACTCTTACATTTTCGTGGCGCAAAACGTTTAATTAGTGCGATTATTGGGCACAGTAAAGGTATATCTCTTATATTGGGACTCTAATTTTATTTTATTCGGTATATGAGCTAGTTCGAAAACGTAGTTTAAGTTGCTTAAAATTTTCATTTTACTTGGTTGTGATCACTCGAAAACTGTTCTATCAGGAGGAAATGTGGTGCTCTTGTATGCTGCTAAATATCAAGATGTTGATACGATAGTCAATGTTTCTGGGCGCTTCCATTTAGAAAGGAATATTGAAGTACGCTTGGGTAAAGATTTTATGCAAAGAATTAAACGAGATGGGTTTATTGATGTCAAAGATAAGAAAACAGGTAAGTTATTTTTATATCAAGTATTTGATTCAGTCTCAGTATACGTAAAATTTGCGCCTTTTAACTTCTCATTTGGTTCTTCATCAATTCAATATGTGTATCAGGAGACTCATGTACAACTATATTGTACTAGGTCCCACATTGCTTATGAAGACCTCTTTTAATCTGGATTGCATTGTACCACATCGTCTTACATATCAGTTTTGCCTGAAACAGGAATTGCAGTAGTGTTTGTTTTCTTCCCTAAGTTAGATCTGAAATCTAACTCGAAGGCGGAATTGACTCTGAGCCAGATTTCAGAATGTTTATTTTCCGTCTGACTCGTTTGAGTAGCTGATATGAGCTGATTTTAGGCCCATTTGAGTCAGACAATTAGGATTTAGACGAGTCATATGTAGACAATGACAAGAAAACTAACAGCCCAATTGCGTGTCATGTCTTGAGACAGGTGTTATATCACTCAGAAATTCAAATAGTCTGCTTTTTCTTAGTCCTTGGTATAGAATTGATTAACTCGTCCCCTTAGGAAATTTGGTGGTTTATTATTGTAGGTAAATTTATTTTTCGAGCAACCAAAGAAAGTTTAATGGATCGGTTAACCACTGATATGCGTCTGGCTTGCGTTTCAATCAAACAAGACTGCAGGTTTGAATATGCCATATCCAACTCTATTACTCATCAAAAGGAAGAAAAGCAAAAATAATCTTTCTCGGATTATGTTTTAACCAGTTTTCATGAAAATGGTGAAGTTATAATTGAGAAAACTGACATTTTTCGAGAACAGTTACCTGACTTTTCCGTCTTTTCATATTTTTCGAAAAGAGACTGTTATTTCCTACAAAAAAAAATCAGAAGATAAGGGTCACCGTTATAATTCCCGACAGTTCTAGATTATCCAGTGTCGGTAAAAAAAAACATTTATAAATAGTTGTTTTCATGTTACAATGGTTACATGACCTGACTGGTAATCAAACTGTTCTCCAGTTTGAAGTTGCTTAGTGCATCAACAATTTCTGCCGTTACGTTAATAGAATAATCTATAGTTGGCAACAACATTAAATTACAGTAAAACTAGATTATTTCTTTCTGATTTTGATTTGTCGATCAGGGTTTTGACCATTCATGGATCAGAAGATCGAATTGTATCGGCCAAAGAAGCCTATGAATTTGGTAAGAGAATAGTTAATCACAAGCTGCATATTATGGATGGAGCTGATCATGACTACACTTCACACCAATCTCAATTAGCTTCAACTGTTCTGGATTTCTTAAAGGAATGCTTTCAGCAAGACCAGGAAAACACTGCCAACCAGGTTATTTCAAGCGAGAGAGAAGCTGTAGACATCAAATCGAGATTATGATGGGAAGTACGACAATTACTGATCGTACAATCCACTTAGATTTTCAAAAAACAGTTGATGTAAATATATGGTTAGGAAGATGTCACAACAAGTTAACAACCCTTGGTTGGAGTAATTACTAAGTTGGTTTTTACCCTCTAGGTTTCGGGTTCGAGACACAAAGAGTAATACCCCTTCCTTCCAAAACTCTCTAGGTAAAATTCGAAGAGAAAAAAGCATTTCTCTTGTAACATAGAGAGCCTTGACTAGAATACGAAGCCAAGGATTTAATCATACAGCAGACAAGGTAGTAAAATCCATCAATGAGAGATCATGCTTCCGTGTAAAATAAACTCCGTCAGGCTTAAAAGAAACTTCACCAAATAATGAAACTGTCATTAATTTTTTATATTTTCAGTTCACTTTCGAGTTGATGACGGAATCATGACAAGATGACAGAACCTCAATTAGAAACTCTATAGGTTGAAGTAATTATATGCACATCAAGTATGATAAGAGCTAGAATACCCTACTTTCTTCCCAGCTCTTTTAGATACTAAGATCCCACTGGAGCCATTCCTTTAGTCTTAGCCGCTGCTGCTGCAGCCGCCTCTGCTGCTGCTGCTGGATTTGGTGGAAGGAGGCATTGATGCAGATTGCAATATAACATTCTGTTGCAGATGGCTTTGATGCTGAGAATTAACTTGGGCAAGTAAAGCTCTTATTCGAGTTCCACTTAATGTCTAGGGTTCAAAAAGTGCATTAGCTAAGACATAAAGCTTTTTTCTACCGGTAGTGCCCTACCAAGAATTCTCTTACATCATTTTCGATAAGAAGTATAGTTTTGTGCTCATACTCTTTTCTTTATCATCATAGTCGTGAGCAACCAGTCCGACTTCTTTGCTCATTTGGTACTTTGTGACCATAGCTCTTGCCAGAGATGTTGTTTGTTGGAGATCAAGATCGTCTTTTTTGAGAAATGGTATACCACGAGAACCCCACTAGTCAGGTTCTTAATTTGACATATACCACGAAAAAGATAGAGATGCGAAAAACGAGAATTTCCTTTGACAGGTGGAATTCCGTGATAAACCACCATCCTTGTGTTTAAACCCATCAAGCTCAACAAGCAAATGATTCAAAGTCATCTTCATATATTGCTGTTCCTTTAGGTTTCGGCTCCCTTACCTTACTTAATCCTCAATGAGTGCTCCAACACCTGAAATTAGGAGATACGCCAACAAAATGTACGCCACAACTGCTTTTCGAATTGTCCACCTGCTGGCTGGCAATATAGGAGCAGCATCAGTTCCAACGACACCGTCTTTCGTGGACCCTCCTACATTCTTCAGAACAGAAATCCACGAATACTTGCTTCCTCCTTGGCTTAATACTAGACCAATCACTAAATAGATATATAGATTGTATCGATACATATAAAACGTATAGAGTAAAGTTACCAACACTTGTAGACTAGAGTAGATATCACAGCAGACTAAAAACTCTCATCAGATAGTTGTTCCATACTTCCATTTGTACTTTGAGGAGAAAAACTCGTTTCCGTGATCTTCCCGTATATAACCATGCAAGAAAGCAATCTAACCAGTAGCAATGTCACGTTTGAAATCAATGTAACAAAACTTATGGTATAAAGGGCATCCAGGACTCCGGAACAGATATAAAAGTTAGAACTTAGAACCTCAATGATGCACATGAGATTTAAAGAGCTACATGAAGAATTTTTAGACAATGTATGAAATAAATATAAGAGATTAAACACATAATCCCTCTCTAAGTAGGCCTGCAAAGGATTAGCGAGTTTTAATCTTGAGCAATTCACTTTTGTCGAGCCTATTAACGTTAACTTCACTATTAGGTGATAATTAAAGAGATAAATTGGAATACTAGTTGACATAGTAATTTAACGTGATTCGACCAAAGATCTTCCTCCATAATCTCGACTTACATCTACGGAGAAACTAATAATGAATTTATTACTAATCCAACAGTCATGGGTTTGATTCTTTATATTGGTGGGACATAACAAAATGAATAAAACTCCGCTAGACAAAGATTCGTATATGTTTTCCTCGTTAAGTGGCTAAGTCAATAAGAAAGCATTTTATGACACTTTTTTGCCATTTCCTCATTGTGTCTACTTCTAAAGATTAGGACAAAAACATAAAATAAAAGTAATATTTGATTTTTTTTTGCTGAAATGATATTATATTGAACTAAACAATTAGAGTTCGATTACAATACATACGAGAAATAATATAAAGAATATTCTTCCAAGACTGTGTCATGTTCCTCTTCCTTGCCCATTTTGCCAGTTTGTCTGCCGCTTGATTGAATTTCCTATTCGTATACGAGAATTTAACTGTTTCCAACCTTTGCTTGATGTCCTGTATTTTTTGTATATGAATTTTGGATTGCCATTGTATTTCATTTCTATGGTTCTGTAAATATTGTATAACATTGATGTTATCACTTTCTATGATGATTTTCCTATAGTTATGGGCAGAACTTTTGTCAATTTGTCTGCCGCTTGATTGAATTTCCTATTCGTATACGAGAATTTAACTGTTTCCAACCTTTGCTTGATGTCCTGTATTTTTTGTATATAAATTTTGGATTGCCATTGTATTTCATTTCTATGGTTCTATAAATATTATATAACATTGATGTTATCACTTTCTATGATGATTTTCCTGTAGTTATGGGATTCTGCCCATAACATTCCATTTAGAATAGCTATCGCTTCGCTTTCCTCTGCATTTCTGCTTCTGGAGGTTGTCACATGTGCTTCTAGAAATCTCGACTCGTTGTTGTGTATGATCAAGCTTGTACCTGCAATATTCTGGATGTCGATGAAAGAAGCCTCTACATTAATTTTCACCAAAGGTATATTAGGTGGGTTCCATTTATCCTGTATTATTTTGGTTTTGATCGGTGTATTCTCTGTATATTGCGGGAAGTTTATGATCATAGATTTTATTTGATCTATCGAATTGATTTCATGTTGAAAGCAGTGGTCGCAACGTGATTTCCGTAAGTTCCAAAGTATAGTCGCACAATGAATGGTTATAGATATGATACTCCTTTGTGATTTTTGTTCCCATGTGAAAATCCAGTCTGTCACAGAGGATATTTGTTCAGAAATTATGTTGAAGTAAAACCATATGTTCTTTGCTAGTGAACAGTGTAGAAGAGCATGATCTATAGATTCAATTGCATTACAGTTTGGGCAATTCAGATTATTGTCGATATATTTACCTATTCTTTCCCTAACCGGGAAAGCTTTGACACATATTTTCCATATGAAAATCTTAATTCTAGGGATGACTGGTATCGACCATATAAAATTCCAGTTCGGTGATAATGGTAATGGAGAATTCATACTTATGCATAGGGGTAATATTTGATTGACGACTCATAAAATAAACAAACGTACTGTAGTTCATAATAATTTGTGAACTCTGAAACCATTTGACTTCAGAAAAAGACATACTTCTAAATCCATATACCTATGATTTATTGCAGACAACTTTATTTTTAAGGACGTTGTTTCAAACAAAGAGCTTTCTATAATTTCTTTTGTAATTTTCCACATATATTCTAAGCAATACTCTCTTTCTTTAATGGTTTTCTTTTCATTTTATATAATGCATTCCCACATCCTAACAATAACAAAAGACAGACAAAAACACATGTATTCCATTAACAAAGTCTATTTACAAAAACTTGTATTAAAATGAATTTACATCGGACTACCAATTCTTTAAAAAACATCAAAGACTCAATTCACATATTTTCTAGGATTTCAAGGTTCTTTTAGGCATTTTTTAATGGGTGCCTAGGTATCCAGCGCAAGTCTGTACTCGTATGAACCTTGTCGTTCACTTTAAGGTTTTGCCATCCAAAGGTGTTGCTAAACAGAAGTATCTTACCTCACAGATAGAAAAAGATTGCAGTCACTTTCATAATGATAGAGGGACATTGCTTCTTCAGTCTGAACCCAAGAATCCCTTAGATATGCGTTGTCTCGAGGCTTTACCAGGACTAACTAGTGAAAGGCCTAAATTGGGAAATGATCTTAAAAATCAATCGCGTTCTAAGAAAAGATCTCGATATCGGACTCGTCTAGAAGAAAAATAAAAATTGCGTTTTCTTTATAGTCTGAGTTTACATTGATTTATACCCGTTCTTTCGAAAATCATCAACCGACCCAATCCACATATTTTCTAGATTTTCAAGGTTCTTTTAGACATTTTAGTTTTATGGGTAGAAATAACTTTGGTCATAATCTAGTTACTAGCAATAATTCACTTGGATGGAAACACCTAAAAAAAATTCAAAATGAAGCTTTGGTCAATTCTACTAAAATAAGGAGTTATTACAAATGACTTTACAAATGAAGGGATTAATTTGTAAAAACATCATTGAGAAAAAATTGTGACTTATTAATGAAAAACATTTTGATTGTCCAAATTTCTAGCTCGCCTATCATTATCTCGAGGTCTAGGGATGAGAGAGAAAGAGATTCAAAAGGTTAGAGAGAAGAAAGAACCCTATTGATTCATTCTCCATTACCCATTAACAAAGAACTAGAAAGAGAAGGTTTAGAGAGAGAAAGAGAGAGAGATAGAAGTTGAAGCTACCCAAGGAATGAAAGAGGAGGAAGAAGAAGAATATGATTATAGAGTTATAGAAACAAAAACAAGATCGAGATCATTAAAATGGTTGGGTAATTTTCAAAAAGATTTGATTGCTGGAGCTGTAATGGGTGGAGTTGTTCATACAATTGTTGCCCCAATTGAAAGGGCAAAACTATTATTACAAACACAAGAGAGTAATTTAGCTATTGTTAATGGAAAAAATAGAAGATTTAAAGGGATGTTTGATTGTATTATTAGAACTGTTAGAGAAGAAGGTCTTCTTTCTCTATGGAGAGGAAATGGAAGTAGTGTTATTAGGTATTATCCTTCTGTTGCACTCAACTTCTCTCTCAAGGTAAAATTTTACTTCTTTGATTTTCATTTTTGAAATATTTTGCTTGTTTGGAATTTGGGTATGTTCTATTTTGTGTTGTTCTTCAATGTAATGAAAAAAACTTGACTTGGTTTGGTTCATGTTGCTTGGTTTTGCTGAATAGATTGAACCCCCATAAAGATTGTTTATGTTTGAAATATTGGGGAAGAAATTGATGAAATTAGAGTTTATGGAATGTGATTCCTCTTCTGTATGAGATATCCATTTTTTTTTTTTATCAAGTATGAGATATCCATTTGTATTATTGGTCAAGTCACCATTTCTTGTTTAGTTTGCCCTTATATATAGGTTATTTATATTAGGTTATAGACATCCGAAATCTTGGAGGTTGTGGAGTCGATAGTCGGGGTATGATTTACCTTCATGCCTATTCAAGTTAATATAGATACGAATGAAGTAAAAAGTACTTATCATGGCGTTTAGTGCTTAGTTATTGTGCCCTAGAGTGCTTAGTTATTGTGCCCTAGAGTGCTTACTTCTCGTGGCCTACAGGGTTAGGTGTAATGGCCTTTAGGATAACTTGACCATGGCCTTCAAGCTTAGTTATGAATGTATATATAGATTTCATGGAAGTTTTTATGCTTATTCAGTTTGATATAATCATCTTTACAAAAAAACAGTAGAGTCTACACCTTACACCATCTACCCAAAGTTCACCCAAGGAATATGATCAGTCAAAATCTAGAACAATGCTAGGTTGATACAAGTTTCAGTACACATGATTCGACATAGGTTAATCTAATCTTCCATTATTCACATTTTACGGAGATGTGCATCCTCAGATCTCGAAAACAGTAGCAGCCATGGTCAGATGACTTGTGTCAATTAGTGTGTCATGAAATATTAATGTGAATATCTGCTTTCATTTCTTGGAATGGTTCTTAGCTATAACTGGGTGTAGCATGTTACAGGGCATTTGCAATTTTGCATATTAATGGAAATGAACTACTAATGCTACTTTTGAGATATAATCCAGTACGAGACATGAATATTTTGCTATAGAGACATAACTTATTTGCTAATAATTTGGAAGATTTATATATGGTACCTTCAAATCCAATAAAAAAAAGATGTAGTTAGCCATTTGTCGATGAACAAGAGCAATGAGTTGAGGTCGAAGCATGAACATGAAGCAATTAACCATCAGTTAACACACACCAAATAGATACTAGGACTAGACAAACGCCTTTCGTGGATGATTTTTAGTAGGTAATGATTGATTTCCTATATGCCTATCTAATCTCTTGATATTCCCTTCTCTATACTGTCAAAAGGTCTGGAAGAAAAATATAATCCTTCGCTTTTAGCTAGTGCTGTAATAATCTCGTGGACTGATTTCTTTAACTACATAATCTGTATCGGATCCTTCTGATTGACATGCCGGAATACAGACCTCCTTATAGCAGGTGTGCTGAGTTATATGAACACTTAGAGCTCCTCGCTCGTCATCAATAATTTCTAACCTAAATAAGAAGCAAACCATTATCGCCTTTTACCCACAAAAGCAAAAAAGCTTAGTCAACAAACATGTAACTTCATAATTTACATTCTCAGAGTGATTCTGACTTGATATCCGTGTTCCTTAAATTTCTTCGTCTTGTCAAGAAGTCCAAATCTTATATAGAACATTTTACATATAAAATGAAGTAAACAAGATTCTCGATTCACCAGTTTGTTGACATTAAACTTAATCTTTGGTATTTGTTGTTGTAAAGAAAGACAGGAAGTTAATGAGCTTACTGCAACATGAATCATGCTTGTGCATGAATATCCTTGATATAACCTTTCATGGGGAAGCAAAGGAAGTAAGTACTTTTCCTTTATGAGTGAATTCTCATAAGCGTTGGTTTCTCTTTACAGGATCTTTACAAAAATATTTTAAGAAGTGAAGAATCCCAAGGTAATTTTATATCTGGTGCACCTGCCAACTTTGTCGCTGGAGCTGGAGCAGGTTGTACAACACTAGTTATCATCTACCCACTCGACATCGCTCACACACGCCTAGCAGCAGATGTCGGAAATAACGAAGCTCGTCAATTCAGAGGAATCCGCCACTTCTTAACCTCAATCCGCAGAAAAGATGGAATCAGAGGAATCTATAGAGGCCTTCCTGCTTCTCTCCATGGGATGATTGTTCACCGTGGTTTATACTTTGGTGGGTTCGATACTATGAAAGAAATGATGTCAGAAAAATCTAAACCCGAGTTAGAATTATGGAAACGTTGGATGGTGGCTCAAGCAGTTACCACTTCAGCTGGTCTTTTGTCTTACCCATTGGATACTGTTCGAAGACGAATGATGATGCAGTCTGGGTTGGAAGAACGTATGTATTCTAGTACGTGGGATTGTTGGAAAAAGATATATAGGACCGAAGGGGTAGCTTCGTTCTATCGCGGGGCAGTTTCGAACATGTTTAGGGGTACTGGTGCTGCTGCTATTTTAGTTCTTTATGATGAGGTTAAGAAGTTCATGAATCCGGAAGGGTCGTAGCAGGAAGTGATTTGAAGTCAGTCTCATTTGGTATAGAACAGCAATTTGCTTTTCTTCTTAAGGTAATATGGCGGGCTTCCACGTTTTTGTGCCGGTATAAGGCGATAATGGAATAGAGCATCATTATTTAGATAATTTTCTTTTGTTTTATTCTTCATTGAACAGATACAGAAATCAAGAATGCTAAAGAGGAGGTAAAAGGACTAGTCAGAGCATTTAGAGAATTTGCTGTTTCTTGTGTACAGAACACTGATTCAACTAAAATTTTATTCTCTGTTTGCACATTACGTGAATTATTTCCTCCTTATCAGTAAGAAAGGTACTAGTACTAGTTAATATGGGTCTGAATATTTATCGAAATTTCGCAAATGGGTTATCCTGTCTTATTGCACACATACAAACCTATGTGGCACTTTAACAACCGCCAGATTTATGATCAATTTGTATATCGAGACAACCAAACTAGAAATCTAAATAAAACTCAAGATCATACATCGAGGCTACGAAACTTCAATTTCTAGGAATCTGAATAAAACTCAAGACCTGGTGGCTCCAATTGAGCCACCTTAATATTTTTAAATGCAAAGAGCCAACGATTTTAAAAAATTTCGCAGAACATATACGCTGGCCCCAAAGAATTGCTGATTAGCTTAGCTCAAGGTAGGGGCGGACAGTTAGGTTGCTATCTATATGGAGCGGCTGAAACAGCTAGCGGTGGACAGTTATCTTGGTACCTAATGGAGTGGCTGAAACATTAACAAAGTGACCTACCCGGAGACTGAAAAGCGCTTACGAAGGGAAATTTTAATATAAACAAAATGAGCGACCCCAAGACTGAAAGGCCCTTACAAAGGGAAATTTTAAGATAGCTCTCTCTAACTCTCTCCAAAACACCTCTCATCCACCCGCCATTACTACGAGGGAAACCTACGAGACTGAAGTAGTCCTATAAGTGTTAACATGGGCCGATTACCCGATTATCTCCCTACTAATTGATGCTCTAATATGGTTAGAGAGCATTCTGAAACCAAAACCTTACTACAGAGAAAGATACACGTAGACAGGGACACGGACAGAACACGAGCCAAAACAGAAGATCTGCAGAGTTCTGCACAAAGAGAGAGAGAGAGAAGTGATCCAGCTGAGAGAAATTTCGGCCAGATTTGGTGTAGAAGAAATTTCAGCATGTGACAAGCCTTCAACATAATTCATATTAATTTCATTTACCTCCAAACCACATTCCAAAACCAAACCCAACCAAAAAAAAATTCAAGAGTAATGATTGATAATATCATATAATAGTAACATATATAAAATCAAAACTGCAACCAAACTCCAACCATTCTTTTTCACCAACTCTTTCTCTCCATGTCTTCTTTCACCAAGAACTCAAGCCAATCTCTAAACTATAATCAGACAATATTCGCTTTGGGCTGTTTGATTCAATTCTTACTGTTGCTTGCACTCAGGAGGCCTCTCACCCTGTTGACCTTCGTCCCGTTGCACTCTTCCGCTTTTCTGCAGTTAAAAGAGTAAGCCAAGAGTCAGTTCTATTGATCTTAGTTCTAGATTAAAACTGTTATTATGGCTGTCTAAAAATACTTTAAACAAGAAACATCTGAAAAGAAGATTGTTATTCAACTCGAGAGTGAAATATATTTTACCTTCTTTCTACTCTTGTTCTCTTCCTCATCATCATCGTCGTCATCTTCTTCATCCTCATCTTCCTCATCATCATCATCTTCGTCACCCTCGTCTTCATCATCCTCACCACCTACATCAATTTCTTCATAATCTTCAGCCTCAGCAGCTTCTCCAGTGAACCACGACACAGCATGTGGAATCAGTTTATCACGAATGGTGGACCTTCATCGAACACCCCAGTTTCCAAATTATTCACGAAATTCAACCATTACAACATAAAAAAAAATGTACATGAGAAAGATAACATGAATCACTGAATACACATAGATATCCAAGTTGGCAAGATCTAAAGAGATTTTACCTACATGAGTATTCGACATCATCAAATATCTAAGTAAAAAAATCAACTTACCCAATATCATAGTCTTCTTCCATTTGTTCTTGAAGTAATTGAGCCTGCTAGCAGATGAAAGAAACTTAGAATACTAATGAGGTGCCAATTTACACAACCTATGTCTTAAATTATTTGAAGAAAAGTAGGACTTACAGTCTCTTCGTCAATGTCATCTTCATCCTCCGGGATTGTTGGAGGCTTAAAAAAGTTGAAGAAGCTATCACAGTCCTCAGTTTTAGTGACGGGCTTTGTGTTCTTTGATCCTTTCTTTGGCTTCTTTTTCAAAATTTTCTGTGTCAAATTTTTGCTCGGGTACCATTCGATATCCGTCCTGGTAGTGTCCAATTTCAAGTGAGTTTTAGTTGGAAAAAAAAAAATAAGCACAGTGATGAAGAAAAATTACCCGATCGCTTTTTCTAGAACAGGTTCATCCTCATCTACCATGTGGTATATTTTTGTTAGAACAGAATTTTTGAAATAAGGATTGGTATCAAAAAAGAATTCGAGCTTGAAACCCTTCATGTCTTCAACTCTACACCATTTGATATCTTTTAAATACTTGAGAGCCGGTTCATCACGCTCTGTAATCTGGAAAAGAAAACAATCAACAAAAACAATCATTTGATTAAAGCGTACAACCTCTAGGTTTTCTCCGAGAGCTATAAATCTTTGAAAGGGAGCTTGTTTGGAGCCAGGAAGGAAGTAGTTTAGGTTGGTTTTTGAGCCCTAGCCCCAAGGGAGGTCTCTAATCTATCATGTCAGTGATTCTTTCGAATCATAATTTTAGGGGGCTAGGTTGTTTTGTGTTGTTCTTTCCTTGGTGGGAGGATGCTTTATTGCCATTCTCCCTTTTTGTCTTTGCTCTTTTTTCTTTTGTTTTGCTTTTTCCCTATTCTTGTTTCTCTTTTTCCCCTCAATATTAATTCAAATTATTCAGAATAAGATAAGCCACTTAAAAATAATAAAGTGTGTGCCCTCCTTACCGTATCAGCTAGTACATCATTTGTCTTCATTGCATTCAGCCAAAAATCGGGAACACCTTTTTCTGTAAAAGAAATTGATACATAATACAAAATAAGTAATTTTTTTTAATAAACGTAGCTTATTAACACTTATGTACTATGGGCACCTTCTGTGTCTTTGTCTGCTTCTTTATCCACTTCTGCTCCTTTAGTGACTCCCTCGACATCAACAACACCATTCACAATATCGTACCTCTGTAATGTAAATAAGAAATCATAAGTGCCCTTCAAACAGATACATATTAACCATAGATCGTACGGTTTAAAGTAGATATACCTTAGAATAAAGTGGTTCATACAACTTTTGGTACTTGGCTTCAAGTGCAGCTCTCTCCTCAAAAAACTTCGCCTCAAAAGCATCATGTTCGCTCTGCATATTGAGGGAGAAAATATCAAAACCCCGTACACAACAGAAATCTGCCCCCAACAATTAGTATCTTATTGGATAAAAGCAACTTAAATTGCACCATTTCTTAGCATATTTCAAGATAAAGTAAAGAGACGGAGGGAAACTGTGAGAAAATGTAGAAGAAAAGTTGTTTCTAATTATAGAGAAGCAGAGGAAAGGGAAGACCTAAACAGGATCACAGTTTAACGAAGTTGGAGAAATATGTGTAAAAAGACATTCATTTCCATAAAAGCATCAATCTGACTAAGTACTAGAGCACACAGAAATATAATTCATAAATTATACTGAAAGAGGTTATATTCAGATAGAAATTATTACTTGGTAGTAGGAAACCAATATAACTAAAAGTTGGCACCACAAAAAGTCATGTAGGATGAAGTACGCAAATCACGAACCAAGAATTTAAGTCAAGAAAAAGAATCCATGACATATCCAAAATTTAATGGGATGTTAACCATTTGACATCTCAAAAACTACGATAGGAATTAGCGATTTAGCGTGAGTGATGGGCTCACATGCAATAATTCACCCAAGCATCTAACCCAACTAACTCACTTGGATGAATGCATCATGCATCAATAGATACTACAACTAAAAATATCAAGAGATCTGATTAACAATTAAAGTCATGCACTCATGCTTTTGGACAGTAAATCAGAATTTCTCGAGTATTTTTGTATACCAATGACTAAGGTCTATTAAGAGTTTACAATTACCTCAACATCTTATGATAAGAATCAAGCAGCAATGCTAAAACGAATTGACCTTAAGATTAAGGAAAGGATTAATCAAACTAACTAGATGGATCATCATAAAACCATATTATAAACATAGCTTCTAAGATAGAACAGAACAATCAATAAACCCCAGTGAGGCAAAATACTTAGAAACCCTAGAACTGAATGATTCAAGCAACCATAACAAACCTGAATCTCTCGGAGAACCTCAACGCGCTTCCTGACATTTGGAGAGAGAGATTCAAGTACATCAGTGTGCTGTCCTGCCAAAGACTCAAGCTTATCCTGCCCAAACCCAATAAGCCATAAAAATCAGCCAAAAGCAAAAAAACCCTAAACCCCAGAAGCAAGTACATAAAAGAAAAACTAGATAGAAACAGGAAAGAATGAAACCTTTAGGGCATTAACAAGTCCAGCCCGATCCTCAGCACTAAGGGCTACATGTAAGAAAGAAGTGAAGAAGATGAAACAGTTGCCCACAAAAAAATCGAAGTTCAGAGTGTCAGAATCACAAGATATGAATAAAGATTAGGTTTTTCCTTACCAGCAGCTGCACCTGGCAAGGAAGCACCAAGATCGCCCATGTTGAATTGATCCTTGCTACTCATAGTGAAAGAAAGAAAGAGAGAGAGTGATGAACTCGAATGAAAAAGAACGAAAGAAACTAAACCCTAGAAACCAAAACCCTAGGAAGGGATGGAATGAAAAGGGGAATAGGGGGAGAGAGGTTTGGTTAGTGTGGAAAGAGAAATGGCAAAAAACCAAAATATATTTGAAAGTTGAGTTAGTCGTTCTCCGCTATATTGTCACTTTCCAGCCAAAACCTAATGACACGAGCCCACAAACGCTTTTTATTTGTTAAAGAGAGAGCCCAACAAATTTTTTTTTTCTTTTTTGGTGAAATGGGGGAGCCCAACATGTGATATTGATTCTTTCACAAAAAAGAAAAAGACATATACTCCTGCAGGTTACGGGTTCGATTTTGAACAAAAGTGAAATTCATGGTTTATTGAATTTAAGTTATTACAAGTATAAATAATGTAGTTAGATGACTTTTTGGGTCATTAGTTTCGTTGGGTTTTACAGACGAGTAGTTTAGTTGGGTTTTAGGTTTCTTTATTCTATGATTTAATTCGATAGTTATCGTATTTATTGCATATTACTGATGTATCAATGTATTTGTGATGACTTTAGGAGTCCATTTTTAAAAATATGCATGACCCCTTAAGATGACTAACTCACTAATGACCCTCCAAAAGATGGATTTTATTTTGGCCCTTATTTGCACATTTCCATCCATTAACCGTTGGTCAAATCACTTTCATTTTCCTTTCTTTATCACTCTATTCAAAGTTTATTCCTCTCGGCACATTCCTTTATTCGTGGGACATTAGCAGCATGTCACAACTCATCTTTCCTTCTTTTACAAAAAAAAAAAAATCACGTTTCCGGTAAGGAAAAGAATAGGGAGGTGGAAGGTGTTCAGCATTCTCGCACCGCGCAAAATTTTAAATGCTCTCGACACTTTTTTAATTTTTTTAAATATTGACTACAATGGTCATTACAAAGGTATTGTGGTACATCTCGCACCGTGGAAAATCTTGGATGCCCTCGATATCTTCTTCCTTTCAATTTAATATTGACCACAATGGTATTACAAAGACATTGATACATCAATACGATGTGATAAACACGATAACTGGGGAATTACTACTAGCCTAGAGCCCGACGAAATTGATGGCCTAAAGCCCAACGAAATAAAATGACCTAAAAACTCACAAAAACTCTTTATTTATACCCAAGATCAATATTCCTAGATTTGCACTTCTATGGAATCGAACTTTGGACTTCCGCATTGGAGAGTAGATGTACTTAGGGCAAGTCCAATATAGAGCCACAGACTCCCAATTTTGGGAGCTCCTAACTTTTTTCAACTCCAATGTCGAACTACCAAATCCAAATTATGTATGTGTGGGATGTACGTGTGCGGACACTTAATTTCAATTTTCAACTATGAATAATTTATTTCAAATATAAAATAAAAATTTGATATTTATAGAGAGAGATAGAGAATTCTAAAAGATAAAAAAATACCATAAAAAAATTAGAGAAAGAAAAAGATTTAGAACAATTAAGATTTTTTTGAAAAAATTAGACAATTTTTTATGGTGGCCAATACGTGGACAACCATATTTCTTATATGGACAACTATTTTCGGGTCCGATGCAAGTCAACTATGCTTGACTTAATTGACTTTAATTTAATAAGGAGACAACTCCATAAAGTCTTAAATATCAAGAGCTCCTAATTTGTGGACTATTACCAAAATAATAGTTGAAACCTAATCTATCTTCTTCTTCTTCATCATCTTCTTCTTCTTCTTCTTACTTTCTTACTTCGTACTCTTATTCTTACTCCTTACTCCATTCCCATAGCCATAGAAGCTGGCTTCTTCTTCTCGCTAATTAAATTTCAACAAGAAAGTATCACAATGGAGACAACATCTCAATGGAGAAACTCCTGAAAGCTGCAAAACCCTCTAAAAGTCTTAAACCCTCTAAGCATCACAATAGAGAAACTCCCGAAACAGTCACTGTTATTGATAATCAATTACCGACTTTCAGGTATCAATAGATTTAAGCAGTACCCAAACAATTAAACATATTAACTAATTACTTGATCTAAATCCCAGTTGTATAGTTTTAATTGATTTGAATTACAGTAAGAAGGAAACAAATTAACCTTCGAATTGGTAGGGGAGGGTCGTGGGGGATGCTTAAGGTATGAAGGAAAAGATGGAGAAACCCTCAAATCACTAAAAATTTCATTCCTTGTTATTTGTAACCAAATCCAATTCTCAGTCATCTCTCTACCACCTATCTCGTTCTCTCTCTACCCTCACCTTCCCTCTTTCTCTACTGTAATTTCAAGTGTGACCAAAGATAAAATGTCGTCATTCCCTAGTTATTTTATTTGACCAACAGAAACCAAGGACCATGCTCTCTCTAGAAATTTGGATGTTGGTGGTAAAGATCAAGTAGTAGGAAAAAGAAGACTAAACTAGTTTAGGGTTTATGGAGAGGGAGGATTTAAAATAATACATCTAATTTTAAGAGGACTTGGGTTAATAATAAAGAGAGAGTTGTCCCCTTAAAACGGGTGTCCATATAAAAAAAATTATTTTTCTGGTTATCTATATAAAATATTTGTCCATATAAGAAAAACGATTGTCCACGTATTGGTCACCTTTTTTATTTAAATAAAAATTTGACCGTTAGGTAACTCCCCAACGACCACTTTTAGGGCTGGGAGCCGGGGAGGGTGGGGCTCCCAACCCCAGGGCTCTCGGGTTGGAGCCAATGGGGGCTCCCAAACTTGAATTTAGGAGCCCCAACCCAACCACATTGGATTTGCCCTTACCAAGTAGGCTACTAGTTGTTGGCAATATCTTTTACTTTTAGGATGTCTCCATGAAGCAGCCCGTGTAAATGTTTGTGAGTAAAGGCGCCGTCTATAACACTTGGAGCAACTCCAACCCCAGTCTGTCTTAGGCAAAAAAATCATTTTTTTACCAAAATTTTCAGCCTTAACTCAACCTAAAAAATTCAGCTCTGACCCTAACCTCTCTTTAGCCATAAAATTGGTGCATGTGGGAACGCATGTGGACTTTTTGTGGGTGTATGAAAAACGTGTGTGATCTTGTGTATGTGCGAAACACGTGTTTGAACTATTTTCGAAATAATATTTTTTTCCCAAGGTTGGATAATTATTCGGGTACCGACACGTTGGTGGGATGTATTCTAATTATTAACATGTGAGTTTTTGTTAGAGTAAAAAAAAAATTAAAAAAGAAAATTAAAAGTAATTACATTTATAAAAAAAGAAATTGGAGAAGCTCCAACGGCTAGAGAAGATCCCAAACATGACCGTTGAGAACCTTCAGCCGATCCTAAACATTGAGTTAACTGAAGTTCAAAGAAGGGGCTGAGCTGACACCAACCCAGGTTGGATGGGTCGGCTAAGGTCGAAAATTTGAATTTTCCGCCTCAACAGACCCAGGTTGGACTTGCCCTTAATAAGGGTCGCATTTAGAACTTGCGATTCTTAATTCAGCACCGAGTACCAAAACACTTAAGAGCCAACAACAGGTAGCCCAGTTGATAAGTGCATACGCAGAGGTCTTAGGTTCGATCCCATGGAAGTGCAAATTGAGGAATAATGAACTTGATTATAAATAAAGTAGTTTCTGTAGGCTTTAGGCCATTTAATTCGTCGGCTTTAGGTCATTTAATTTTGTCGGGCTTTATGCCAGTAGTATTTGGGCACTTATTGTAGAATAAAAACACTTAGAGGGTGTTTGATTTGTACACTTATTAAGTGATTTTCACTTATTAAGTGCGGGCCGGCAATTTTAGGGCGTTTGTTTTTTCACTTAATAAGTGAAAATCACTTCTAAGTGGTGGCAAAGTAAGTGCAAAAAAATAAGCTCCAATTGGAGCTTATTTTTTTGCACGTACTTTGTAAGTGCTAAAAAAGACATTTCTATCCTTCTCCTAATATTGTAATTACCAATATAAGATTAACTAAGAAGAAAATCTTAAACAATTGATAAATACAGAATTTTTTCGTGACTTCCGCTATGATTCTTCTCTAACTTCACTCATCCTTCACCTAAGTTTTCCTCCTACATTTTTTTAACATATCTTCCTTCACTAATCATGGAACACCCAAACTCCATGATACAACTAAGTTCTTTCACCTTCATAATTCTTAATTATTTACGATTAATATTTTTGACATAGCATTCGTAAACCGCAATTCTCTTTTACCTAAACTAACGAACTTATTACGAATTAGTATGAAATGCTAATGTGTAAATACACTAAAGTTAAAACAGACAATTTTCCATTTTTATAACATTTAGATTTAATATAAAAATTATAATCAAGCACTTAGAACCGATGAAAAACAAACGCCATAGCACTTACATTTGATATCACTTACTAAGTGATTATCACGTAGTAAGTGATAGCACTTGTAAGTGCTACCAGTAAGTGATATCACTTGTACGTGCTAAAGCGTTTGTTTTCCATCACTTCTAAGTACTTGAGTTTTGTTTTTATATTGATTCTAAATGTCATAAAAATAAGAAATTGTCTATTTTGACCTTAAAGTATTTACATATTAGCATTTCACACTAATTCATTGTGCTCGCGAGTTTGGATACAATAGAATTTTGGTTTATGAATACTTTATGTTGAAAATATTAACCTCGGATAACAAAAAATTATGAACGACAACGAACTTACGTTGCATCATGGAGTTTGGGTGCTTCCGTGATTAATAAAGGAAGAGATGTGAAAAAAATTTAGGAGAAAAGCTTAGGTGAAGGATGAGTGAAGAAGGAAAATAGTCATCGCTAAAGTCATAAAAAGGTTTTTACTCATCAATTGTTTAAGATTTTCTTTTTAGTTATAATTATCTTGGTAATTATTATATTCGTAGAAGGATAAAAATGTATTTTTTAGCACTTAGAAAGTAAGTGCAAAAAAATAAGCTCCCACTTGCTTATTAAGTGAAAATCGCTTCCCAAAAATCAAACACCCTCTTAAACCCACTTGCTTATTTGCTTCAGAGTCCGAGAAGTGAGACCTCCTTTATCTCTTTACTGGAGAAGAAGGAAGAAACAATGGACATCTGTGAACCCAGTAAGAGGATGAATCCTAAATCGTATTGGCAATCACCTTCTCACCAAGGTTGGTTGATTATACTCTCTATTAATAAAATGAAAGAATTCAAATTGGGGATTCTATTCTTTGAGATCCTGTATCATTAGAGACAATTGAATTGCCTACTTTCCTTATTGGTTCTTATTAGATTAGTATAGTTTGAGATCTTGTGTTTTGACCTCACCTCCTTATACTGGTACTGATGATTCCAAGGTTTTCTTACTTCCTGATGGATATGAACACTATGATCATGTCCTTGTATATTGTTACCCTGAAAATAGCCAATGCAGAACACAACACTCACCTAGAAATGTTATAGGTGAATCATTTGTTAGAACCCTAGTTTCCTTTAAAAGGAAGTTATATGCTAATATGCTTTGTGTGTTGAAGATTGGATATTTGAAATCAAAATAAATCTTGGGTCTGAGGATGTTCAGGATCATCAAACACTTAAAATTAGGTCGTTTGCCCTAAGTCCGAACTCCTATTTATATCCTTGCCTAACACATTATGTGGTGTGTTTATCGTGATGTCTGCAAGATCAACAAATTAACAGTTTGAAAAGTTTTGACAAGCTAGTCATTTCAATACATATATTGAGGTTGGATTTCTCTTTAATGTATTGGTGGCATATATCAAAAGTTCGGGTGGTCATGTCTTCTTTCCAGGTGAAAACACTGAAACTTGTCGCTCAGCGGCGAAGTTCGGTCTTTCAAGAGGTTGTGTTTATTATATTATGCTCGGAGATAAGAGTTTATATCAATTTGATTGAGAAGGCCAAGGTATATCAGTTTCTTTGTCGTGTGAGGAGTTTCCATTGCCATGGTTTCATACGATTAGATGATGATGATGCCTTCACTAAGAGTAATTACGTTCATTACGTTATTTTATACTCTTTGTAACAAACATTTGATATGGTTTAAATTATAGGGTTTGTGATGGAAGAACAGAAAAATATCCAGTAATGACAGAGGAAGATAACATTATAAAGATAAAGGAAAACCAATTTGTTTGATGAGGAAGATCGGGAGAAAACAATTAATGGAGGAGAATTAGAAGACGAGGGAACAAATTGGAGTATGCTTGGGGGGGACATCTTGGAGCAAATAGCAAGTTATCTCCGTCCAGTTGATTATACTCATCATCATGCAGTATGTAGAGAAAATCGGTTGGCAATGCCTGCTAAACGTTTCTCGAAGGGCGACTGGCTACTGATGCCTAAAGGCAGTAAAACCATATTTTCTTAAATTCCCTTGACAAAAGTAACAATAGAACTCCCCCCAATTACGTGGTGAAGGAAATTTCTTATTAGTAGATCTACGGCATCTTGGAAAATTGGTTCAGATATTTAGATTGGATCTCCGTAGAATGATATAGGTTAAAGTTGAAAGTTTAGGAAAGCATGCTTGTTCATCAGCTATATCTCCAGTATATGGGCAATCGCTCTAATCAAAGTATAGAAAACAAAATCTACTTTCCTCGATTACATGGTGAAGGGGTCTTACTTTATTCTCTTGATACAGACAGGTAGCATTCTAGCGGAAGTCAAATTTCTATCTAGGATTTTTATGACACAAAGGAGCTGTTGAATTGCAGTTGGATTGAACCTAACTGGTCAAAAACATCACCTCAAGAGCTCCACCGGTTTTAGTGTTTGCCTTTGCACATGATTGATATTCACGCTTAGAAATCAGTACGAGTTCGTTACTTCATTTTAATAGGGAGTTGTTTTCTTTCTTTCACCTTCTAGGTTTCAAGTGTTCTTGTAGTTGACATTATTGATTTTGATGAAGTTTATAAACAACTACGATAATTATTTAACGAGTTCACTCTATGAGATCGCCATGGATTTCCCTGACTTAGCTCCGAAAACATATATGTATACATAAGAACTCTCATGACTGTAATTAAGTATTAGTACTTTATTAGTCTCACCCTTTAGTACATATCTGTGGGCATCATTTTCATGGAAGTAGGCGAAGGAAACATTGGTGGCAAATTGCTTCTTAAGTTAGTTTTTATCTCGATCCGTATTAGTATTGAATTTTCATAGTTAAGTTGAAGACTTGAAGTGTTCAATTCACTTAATTTTTTTCTTCGAAGTACTTTGATTTGAAAGATTTCCGCATTCATAGTTTGGAAATGAATCAATCGCTCTAGCTATGAAGGGTTGAGTTCATGTTCTCCTAATGGAATTATGCTGATGTATCACTGCTGAGGAAGACTTTAAGGGTTAATCTTTAGCTTTTTATCATTACCCAGGTTTAGCTTCACTTATTGGTTATTGTAATTTGATTTTCTCTTGGAAAAAAAATGCAGAAGTTGTCTTCTGGCAGACATTCTTGTTCTGAATTCGCAAGTGAATCCTATCTAGCAGAAGAAACATATTTTTCAGGGCTGAAGTAAGAGATTGAATATTGAAGGATCAGTTCCTCATAGTTAAATGCTTCATAACAAATCGATCGAGAGATCTAAACTCACCCTGTCCACCAACTTGGTCTAGTACGTTTTTGAGGTAAGGTTTTATTCGTTTGTGTTCTTAGCTTTCTTGCGCAATTTTTATCATCTTATGTCATGTCTGTCTTTCTTTGCTGGGTTATCTGCTTGGTTCTACTAGCTTTTTACGTGGTCCTATTAGGCTGCTAGCTCTGGTTTCGAAGGGTTGAGATGATCTTTGGTTGACCGGAACTGTTAAAATTTACCAAGTTCTACTTCTCCGCCTGGAAGATAATATGACTTCTAATGTCCGACTAGTTTGAATGGTTGATTTTAGGTTTACTTAAATCAAGCAATTCAGATTTAGACAATGAGAAAAGAAAAAAAAAATCATGCAAGTAGAAAATGAGTGAAGAGAACAATCCAAATTTGACTCTCTTGTCTAAGGTCCTGTTATTCCACAAGTGAATACATACATATTATACAAAAAGAACCGAAAGAATCGCGTTATGGTTGATATTGAGGTTTTTAATTTGAGTATTTCTATTAAAATGTGAAAAATGAAAATATCTGTCTCTTTGGTGACGTTGGTTCGTGTTATACCTATCACAACAGTAGAATTATTTGACGTCACGGCGTCGTCACTAGTTTAGTGAGATGCCTTTGTGAAAGTAGCACATGACAAAAAGATTGGAGGATTCCTAGACAAAACTTAAACTTCCCACTTAGAAAAGGTAATGTAAATTATGTAATGAATTATTTTGGTGGGTACACTCTAAAGGATTCTTTCTTAGTTTCCATCATTAAGGGAGCACCAAATTTGAAACTTTTCTTTCTAAGCTTCACTATTTAGTAGTTAAAATCTTTCTTAAGAACTTGGAACCTCTCTTTCTCTCTCTCTCTCTGTAAGTTTAATGGCTTCACCAGAGGACACTACTCTCCTACTAGGTTGGGTAAATGTTGATTGGCTCTCAACAAGGGTACCCACAACATCAATTTTCTTCACCTTGGTAGCAGCAATGGTGGGTTTTGTGGTGTATTTATATGCACCTTATTGGGGAGTTAGAAGGGTACCTGGTCCACCTACAACTCCTCTATTAGGACACCTTCCTTTACTTGCTAAGCATGGTCCTGATGTCTTCAGTGTCCTTGCCAAACGCTATGGTCCTGTGTTTAGGTGCTTCATTTATTACCTCTTTTTCTTTTCTTCTTGCTTCCTTTTCTATTGAGAATTATTGAATGGTGTAGACTGGTTTATAGTTTTGCTAAGTAGATCATTTCATTCTTAATTACTACATAAGAATTAGTGGCAGCCATGATTAGACTTTCGTGTCATTAGAACTTGACCTCAAAAAACGAATTACTTGTCTTCTCATTTGCAAGCTCCTATTAGTTTGGTAAGAGCAATATTTCTCTTTGGACGAGTTTCATCTTAATTACATGAAACAAAAAAAGATACATCATACTATATCCGAAAGGGGAAAAATTAAAATAGGAAAAATAATTTTGTTATTTACTAATTGAATGATAATTTGGGATTAATGAGAACAGGTTTCATATGGGTAGGCAACCGTTGGTAATTGTAGCGGATGCAGAACTTTGTAGAGAAGTTGGAATAAAGAAATTCAAAGATATTTGTAATCGAAGCCTACCTTCTCCAATATCTGGTTCCAGTATCCACAAGAAGGGTCTCTTCTTCAGTAGGTATATATATTTGATATTTCTCTATTACCCATTTGTTTCCCAATCTATGTGGCATATGCCTATTGGGTACTCGACGAGTAATCAAGATTACTTTTGATCGACACATAAATTAGACCAGACAAAAGTGTTCAATCATAACTCTTGCTAGTTTAGGTTTAGCCGAATTGAGTCACACGAAGGGTTCACAGTAATTATTTAACTCACTAAGTTAGTGGTTGTCTTTTTCTAAGTCGGACCTGGAATCTAACTCGAGGTTTGAATTTATCAGATATTAGAATGTTTGTTTATTTGTCTTACCCATGATGTCCAACTCGTCCAAATAGCTGATTGAGGTAATTTTGGGTCCATTTGATTCAAATTTAAAAGAGTCAGTGAGCAAGGTTCAGACAATAAGAAATGCAAAATCACCACCGAATAGAGATATCTGACTGACTTTTGACTTTGCAGTGATACAAGATGGTCAACTATGAGAAACACCATAATATCAGTTTACCAACCTTCGCACCTATCAAGTCTCTTGCCTACAATGCAATCAGTTATAGCATCTGCAGCTCAAAATCTTCCTACCTCTGAACAAGAAGACATCACAATCTCTAACTTATCATTAAAATTGGCGACTGATATCATCGGTCAAGCCGCATTCGGATTTGATTTTGGCCTCTCCAAAGACCCTTTGGTGAACGGTTCCGTCGAAAGTCAAAACAATGAAGAAATCGCGGACTTCATCAAGCACCATATATATTCAACCACTACACTCAAGATGGATCTCTCAGGATCATTCTCAATCATACTTGGTCTACTCATTCCCATACTCAGAGACCCATTTCAGCAAATACTTACAAGAATTCCATGGACTACAGATTGGAAGGTACATCAAACTAATCGAAAACTAACAAGAAGACTCGATCAGATCGTTGAGAAAAGAGCGGAAGACAACAATCGAGGATCTAAAGATTTCTTATCACTAGTACTAAATGCTAGAGAATCGGATAAGGTTGCTAAAAATGTGTTTAGTTCCGACTATATTAGTGCACTAGCTTATGAACACCTTCTGGCCGGATCAGCGACGACTTCATTCACATTATCTTCGATACTTTATCTAGTTTCAGCTCATTACGAAGTCGAGAAGAAGGTCTTGGAAGAGATTGACGGGTTCAGGGTGCTTGATCAGATGCCTACTGCTCATGATCTTCAATATAAGTTTCCTTATCTTGATCAGGCAAGAATTTGGTTTGATGTAAACCTACCATGAATTTTAGGTTTGCATATTAGGTAATACTAAAGTAGTTTTATGTGATTGTGTTCTTGACAGGTGATTAAGGAAGCAATGAGGTTCTATACTGTATCTCCATTGATTGCAAGGGAAGCATCAAGACAAGTAGAGATAGGAGGTTATGTCCTCCCAAAAGTAATACTCTAACCGAGCCCAAGCCGACCCACAGGTCCGCCTTTTTCAGAATCAACCGACACTGAATCGTAAACTTTCTTGTGTTGTAGGGTACATGGATCTGGTTAGCACCTGGTGTCCTAGCAAAAGATCCCAAGTATTTTCCTGAACCAGAAAAGTTCCGGCCGGAGAGGTTTGATCCTAACTGTGACGAAGAGAAAGACAGACACCCATATGCTCATATTCCGTTCGGACTTGGTCCACGGCAATGTATTGGAATGAAATTTTCCATACAAGAGATAAAACTTACATTGATTCATCTCTATAGAAGATACGTATTTCGACATTCACCGAACATGGAAAACCCCTTGGCTTTAGAGTATGGTATTGTACTCAACTTTAAGTATGGTGTCAAGTTGAGAGTGATCAAGAGATCACCCTAGCTCGTTTATGAATATTGCGCTATGTCAATTAAAATTTCTATTCTACCAGTGTAAAGATATTCACCCAATGATGGCTTAGGCATCCGGCGAGAGCCATAGTTAATTGGTTTTTGTCTCTGAAGCATCAATGTTTTGTTCCATTAACCGATTTTCCCTGAGGTTTATCCGCCATCCAACATTCTAACCTGTTTTGTTACGTTCACTTGTTTTCCCGTGGGTTGACTCATGATTCTTAGGGTGTGTTTGATATCTCCTATTTTCATGGAAATAAAAGAATTTCCATAGTAATAAGTATTTCCACCGTTTGATACGAAATATAATTCTATGGCTTTAATTCCCTAGGGAATCTATTTCCATGAAATAGTCCACTTTTAATTCCTTGCTTCCCTCTAGGAATTACTTTCCGTGAAAAGTTAAAATCAAAATAAAAATATTTTAATATATTCGGATACTTGAAACTTAATATTTATCTCCATATATGTTCAAAATGACATTTTTACCCATAAAATTTAGTAAAATAAACTTTTATTTATACATTGGGCAAATGATATTTTTGTCCTTACTAAATGACATGTTTATAAAGTTGTCAAAATGACATTTTGATTTTATATAGCCACAATTACATTTTTACCCTTTTATAATATCAAATTGACATTTTACCCTTATGTTGTCAAATGACATTTTTACCCTCGTATGATATCAAAATGACATTTTTACCGTTATTTGGTCTGAATGCATTCTTACCTTTATCTTGTAAAAATGGCATGTCTACACTTTTACATTAAAATGATAATTTTACCCTTTTATAGTAGTAAAATACATTTTTATCTTGTTTTATTCACAGCTTGACATTCTTACTCTTAAATTAGCAAAGTGACACTAAGTTAAATAATTTTACAACATAGAGGTAAAATATAGTTTTCAAAACATAAGGGTACAAATGTAATTTATGCAACATAAGGATGAAAATGTAATTTTGAAACATTTTTTTTGTTAAAAGTAATTCTGAAACATAAAAGTAAAAATGTCATTTTGACTACATAAAGAGTAAATCAAAACTCTTATTTGAATATTATATTCGTAAAAGTTTGTTGTCCACCAAATAATAAAGTTTGTAATTCCACGGAATAATAAATAACTACCAAACGAAAGAGCTCTTATTTCCACGAAATAAATTCCATGGAAGACTTTCCATGGAACTCTTTTATTTCAATGGAATTGTTTTCCTGATATTAAACAAGTTACTTAAGAGCACCATATTGTTTTGAACTCGAATAAGGATATGGTTTTTTTTTTGTTGAAGTACAAACCAAACTAACAACAGGAGCCTAAGAGAAACACTGGTATAATGAAACTGGAAGATCTGAAAGAGATAGCCACACCCAGGATCCCGCGTGCATACGACTCCATTTGGCCAATTGATCTGCTTTGTAGTTTCCCTCTCTGTGAATGTGCGTGTAGAGAACTATGGAGAAATGTGCTTCTAGCTGATGCACTTTGTCGATGAGTTTGCTTGTCTGCCAGGATATATCTGATGTCTCGTTGTTTAGAAGTTGAACTATATTACTATTGTCACTTTCAATTTGTAGATAAGAAATTTTCTTTTTCATGGACCACTGGAGAGCTTTGATGATCGCCCAACATTCGCATTCTTCAGCGTTTTGTCCTCGAACATTGCATGCCATAGCCGCAAGGAAGTTTGCTTGGTCATCATGCATAATACAGCCGACCCCTGCTAATTCCTGTTCATTCATAAAAGAGGCATCCACATTAATTTTAATATAAGGCGGTATTGGTGGCGACCATAAGATAGTCCTATCCATCGTTCGATTTATGTTGTGGAGGTTTGACATAGAAGTAGAGCACTTGATTTGATCAATGATCTTCATGGGTACTATCTGAGTATTGGAGAAGCATTTATCACATCTTGCTTTCCATATCTGCCAAAGGGTGTAAGCAAAGAGGCCACTTATTTGTTCATCAAGTTCTTTCCAGGAAATAATCCATTCAAGCAGATTAGTGATATTAATAGAAATAATATTAAAATGGAACCAAATCACTTTCGCCAAGTCGCAATATAGTAGGATATGAATCATCGTTTCATGTTCCTGACAAAATTCACAGTTAAAATTATTACCAACATACTTACCAATTTTCTCTCTTACCGGTAGGCTGTTAGTACAACATTTCCAAAGGAATAGTTTGATTTTAGGCTGTATGTGCATATCCCAGATGAAGGCCCATTCCTTTCGTTCAATAGGATAGTGTTCAGTACGAAGATAGTAGTACATGGATTTAATAGAGAATTTACCTGATTTTGTAAGAGACCATCTGGGTATATCCTCCATCTGTGCTTGTAAGTTAATGCTCAAGATAGAATTGCAAATGTCACTGTTAAAACATTGAGTTAAAATAGTCGAATTCCACATATTATTACTATATAATCAGCTGAGAAACTACCATGAGAGTGCTATTAGTGGGGTTGCTTATGGGTGGTGGGTGATTAGGGATCCAGTAATCATGCCAGATACTAATATTCGTACCTTTGTTAATATCCCAAAAGGTAAGTTTAGTCACGTTATCCACCTGTTTGGAAAGAGACTTCTAGAGCCACGAGTGGTGGTTTTTGGCTTGTTTAGGTTTATGCTCCTTGGTAAAATACTTAGCTTTGAGAATCTCAGCCCACGGAGAACCAGGATCTTTAAGGAGGCGCCAGACCAGTTTACTCAGAAAGGCTTGGTTGTCAAGGTACGGAAAACGAAAACCTAGACCTCCAAGCTTTTTAGGAAGACAGATAGCCGACCAATTAATCGTATGAATGGAACGGGTTTTTCCCCACCAGAAAGCTCTTTGAAGAACTTCAATGCGGTTGCTTATACCTTTAGGAATGGCAAAGCATTGCATTTGGTATCGGGGAACAGCCGCTGCTATTGTGTTGATAACAACAGAGCGGCCAGCAGGAGAGAGGAGAGACGATTGCCATTTAGAAAGTTTATTCTGGATTTGAGTAGTTAGGGACGAAAAAACTTTTCTTTTATTCGCACCAATGAAAAGATGAGTGCCGAGATACTTATCAAGATTCGAGGACTGATGCACTTTGAAATTACGAATAATCATACGCTTGAATTTCGGGTGGGTGTTTTTAGAAAAGAAGATCGTAGATTTGTTGAATTTAATCATCTGACTAGACGCCCTACAAAAAATATCAAGAATGTTCTGCAGCGAGGAGATATTAACCAGAGAGTTATGACAGTAAAAAAATCAGTAACAGGCCAACAAGTCAGTTGCCTGACAATAAACAAATGTAGATTATGAATTTAGGGTGTACTTTACACGATATTGCATTTATGTTTGAAGAAATTTCCGTGCGAATCAAAAAAGTGATGTACATTCCATATTTTCTTGTAAAATTACATATGTGACATCCACTAGGATAATGACACATATTTTGTTCTATTTACAAACGGAAATATTACTGCTTTAAAATTACTTTTCTATTTTTTTCTCTCCAATTTCCACTTTTCTCTCTAATTTATATTCTCTTTCCAATTTCTACTTTTTCTCTCAATATACAATCTCTCCCTATTTTCTCTGGGTTTCTAATGAAAATACATAATATGTACTGTAAATAGATTAGTTTTTATACATTTTTCAAAATTCTTACACTTTCTGGAAATTATAGAACATTTTGTTATGTACAACACATAAACAAATGTGCTGTACATGATTAACTGTATTGTACATATGGTTATGTCATATACAGTTCTCAATTTCATCACACTTTCTCAGAAAAAAGTTTAGGACCTTTTGTTGTGTACTGCACATAATAAAATGTACAGAACATAATCAAATGTCCTATATACTCCTTCCAAAACGGAGCTTATTTTATTGAAAATTTACAAAACGTTTTTTTTTTACATACAGTACATTTGGCATACGATTATGTCTTATACATATGACATAATTAAATGTATTGTACATTGATTGTGTCCTACACACTTTTCAAATTTATTATAATTTCTAGAAAGAAAGTATAGGACATTTTGTTATGTACACTACATAATCAAATGTCATGTACTGTACATATGATTGTGTCTTATACACTTTTAGAATTTCTTACACTTTCGGAGGAGAAAGTATAGGAAAATTTGTTGTGTAACAGTACATAATCTAATGAATTACAACTATCGGATAACAAAGCAATCCCTCTTTATTGATCATCATCATCAACATAATCAACATCATACAAACAAAAAAAAAAGAAAAAATCTAGATCTATTTAAGAAAAAACTCTACATCTGTTCAAGAAAATTACTCCATGTTGAATCCTTCAAATATGTTAAAAATAATCTTTAAGTCCCATAATCTTTGCTTCACGGATTTCATCATAAACACTAAAGGAAGAAGATCATTCAATTGTGTAGAGAGAAAGATGTTGAAGAAAATATAGAGAGAAAAAAATGGAAGGTAAATATATGAAAGAAAATCTAAGTCGGTGTCTCGAGGAAATAAGAAAATTTTCCGGGGAAGAAAGTTTCGGGTGGAATCTTTTTTTTTGTTTCCTCCAAACACTGCCACTTTTAAAGCTTTTTATTTTCTTCCTCCTCTATCTTCCTTCCCACTACCATACACTCCGGCGAGCATTAACTTTGACGACACCACCAAAGCTAATTCCGGCGACCATTAACTCTTCTACTCTCTCTCCCGCTTCTCTCTCTCTCTTTCCCTCTCTTTATACTCTTCTATGGTTTGTCGAAGGGGAGACTCCTTCGCCAGAAACCTCGTCTCAAAAACCAGACGAGATGGTATGATTCTACTAGACAAAGCGTTGTCTGGTAGAACCAAATAGCTTCGCCTGGATATGGACTCCAGATCCAGACGAAGTGTTCCGGCAAAGGGACCATTTACTTCGCCAGAACTTAGAAGAAGGAGAGTCGAAGAGGATACGATGAGAGGGAGGAAAGAGAGAGAGAGAGAGAAAGAGAGAGAGATAGAGAGAGAGGAGAGAGAGAGAGAGAGAGAGAAAAAGAAAAGATAAGCTAGAGAGATATAGAAAATGATGAAGTCTCTGACCAAAATCTATTAAAGAAGATTTCCTTCTTGGACTGGAACATGCAGTAAATGGAAAGATGTACTTTTGTCAGAAAAATGTAATTTTTTTTTGTACTGTCAAGGGTATTTAGGATGAAAAAAAAATGAGAAAGGCTGACACTTTTCTGCCTATTTGGACCTGCATCATATTTTTTCTTTGCTAGGACAGGAGTTTATTAACCCCTGACTTTCTGGGCTTCCAACCAATAAATCCCTTAAAAAAAATCAATAAATCCATAATAAATGTCTCCACATCCTCAAGGAGTGTCTAATAAAGTGTCCTAATGGAGAAGGATTTTTAAAAAAAAATCAAAATCTTAAATGACACTCGAAGTTTTAGAGTCCCATTAGGGATGTTCATGATCTTTTCACTTTTTTTGTTGAAACGATCTCTTCACTTTTGAATGATCATTCTGGTTCGTCTTTAACTTTGTTGTGACCTCATCTATTGTCTTTTGACTAGCACACCGTCCTTTCCTTTTTCTTTTTAACTTAGCCATCACATTATGTGACCCTTTCCGCGTGGGGTTCCAAAGTATCCGGTTTGGTTGTTCTGGGTATAGCACGACCCAAATGAAAACAACCATTTTCGTAAAAATTGTTTGTCGAGAAACCATAGGAAGGTAACTTTAGATGGTTTATCGACGTCAATCGAGTTTTATTGTGACGGTTTCGAGGTGGCAAACTGTTTTATTAAGATTTTTTTTGTTGTAATAAGATTAGTTAAGCAGAAAATTCAATTTATGATTTGTCTGTGTGGAGCAATTGGAGGTAGGGGTGAAACCGGTCCCGGTGGACCAGTTTTTTGATCTATTTGAACATGTACCTATTATAATGATCCAGTTTTTATATGTAAAAAAACCCCGACCAAAAGCCCGTATAGAAGAAAATAGACCACCCATTTCAAAACTGGTCTTTCGGTCTGGTTTTTCGGTTTAAACCTAAATTGAATTTTATTTAACCAAATATTAACAATCAAAAGATTATATTGAGGCTAGTTTTGCCAACAGATCAAATTAATATAATCTAACAATGACAACAATTTCGCTAATTTTTCTTTCACTCAATATCGTATCGGAATAAGAATAATTTTTGGCCTTATGGTCTAAAAATCTACCCTTGAACACACTTTTAATCCTCTCTAATCCTAAAATCTATTATATAAAACAGAAGGAAAAACGATGGCTGGGACAAACATCCCTTTTTAATAAAGGATATTGTCTAGAAGCTCCTCTCAAAATTTAAAATATAGTCCTTCGTAGAAATAAAGTTACCTATTTAAAAAATGATAATCCTTTCCTTCTTAGTAAGAAAATAACTAATTAATTTAAGAAAAAAAGAAACAAAATAAATTTGAAGGGTTATAAAAAGAAATTAAAATCTCTCTTTCTCAATAAAATAATAACTAATTTAAGATAAAAGAAACAAAAAAATAATACAAAAAAAATAATCTAATATATAAAACAGAAGGGAAAACAAAAAAGAAATTAAAATATCTCTTTCTCAATAAAATAATAACTAATTTAAGATAAAAGAAACAAAAAAAATAATACAAAAAAAATCTATTATATAAAACAGAAGGGAAAACGATGAATGGGACAAACATCTTTTTTTAATAAAGGATATTGTCTAGAAGCCCCTCTCAAAATTTAAAATATAGTCCTTCGTAAAAATAAAGTTACCTATTTAAAAAACAATAATCATTTCCTTCTTAGTAAGAAAATAACTAATTTAAGAAAAAAAAGAAACAAAATAAATTTCAAGGGTTGAAAAAAGAAATTAAAATCTCTCTTTCTCAATAAAATAATAACTAAGTTAAGATAAAAGAAACAAAAAATAATACAAAAAAATAATAATTAATAAAAATCTCTCAATAAAATATAACAATAAATTCCGTAACATTTGATTGATATAAGTGTCTGTGTCCTAGGGCACGGGATATACCCTAGTGGGTTTATAAACCAAAATATTAACATAAATGGAAAGCTAGTCCTTTTGTATCCATCTCTAGAGAAAACACAAATCCCTAAAATTCATATTAAATCATAATACCTAAACTAACCTTCTATATAAACAAAAACTTCGTTTCCTTCAAAATCCTCAAATATTTGTTTTCTATTTTTATCTCCCACCTTCTCTCTCCAATCACGATCCTATTAACAAAAACGACTACCTTCATTCTTATCCAAAAACGAAAACCATTACTTTTTCCTCTCTCTAAAACCGAATCCTTTATTCATTCTACATTTTTTATTCTCGAAAAACTGTTTCATCTTCATTATACCGGCTGAAATCTTCATCGTTTTTTTGATTTCCATCATTAAAGGACTCAGTTCCCACCATTGTGAAGATCAACAGTTGCTTTCGAGGTTAGCAACAAGTTTAATTTTTCTTTTAATGTTTTTCATCATCTTCTTCAAAGATATTTATGATTTTCATTATAATCGGTTTCATCTCTGTATCAGCTTTTCAAATATTCATCATTATTCATGATTTTCTCTCTCTAAGATCTTCATATTCGATTTACGATATTAATGTTAAATCCTTGTTTACTAATTCATTATATTCGATTATGTTATGTTTGTCTCCATGTATTAATTTATTTTTCATTAGATTTAGGTTTCAGATGTTGATTTGTAGAACATTTCTTTATATCAGATCCCGGTAACTGTACCATTTTTGAACCAGAGAAGATTCTGGACGTTTTTTTTGTAACAGAATGTAAACGATGTGTAATTTAAAAGAAATTATGTGTAATTTATTGAACATGACACGTTTTTTTGTAACAGAATGTAAACGATGTGTAATTTAAAAGAATTTGTATGTAATTTATTGAACATGACACATTTGAACCAGAGAAGATTCCGTATAATGTTATTGTAACAGAATGTAAACAATTTGTATTTTCAAACAATTATAGGTAATTTATTGCGCTTTACACATTTGAACCAGTGAAGATTCCGTACAATTTTGTTGTAAGAGAAAGTAAACAATACATATACTTTATTAAACAATACTATGAAATTTATAAAACAATCTATATACTTTATAACATTTTCCATTGTAGTTTTTCATAATGATATGTATTGTTGACAATTATTTACATTTTTGTTTTGTAGTTTAGTTGTTACTGATGGAAATTCCTATAGAATCATCCAACGTAGGGAAGAAGATAAAACTAAAGCATTTCGATTCGCCCTTCAACAGTATAATATAAACACAAGACATGATTTCAAGTTTATCAAGAATGATTTAAAGCGTGTAACTGCTGTTTGTTGAATGACTCAGATAGTTGAGAAGATACTGCAGTATACCTGTGTAAAAAACGTTAAGTTCTGGTATAAATAATGTGAACCATTGGATAAATTACGGTATATACATGACAAATGAGGGTTTCCTCGTCACAACTAACACATAATTTACAAACTTGTTTCATTATTTGTATTTGATGTGTGGTTATGTATGAGTAAAAACGAAAACAAATGCTGCTGTAATGTTCGCAAATTGTACATAATTTATGAACATGTTTCATAATTTGTAAGGGATGTTTGGTTATGTATAAGTGAAAACGAAAATTAAATGAGAGAAAGCGATATATAAGGCCCTGTTTGATAGCCATTTTCGTGGGGAAAATGGAAACACTTTCTCTTAAATAGTAATTTTTCCCCTGTTTGATAGGTAATTTCGGGAAAAGGAAAAATCTAGTCACGTGACTGTTTTTTCCACATTTTCTCCAAAAAGAGAGAAAATGCTGACCCACCTTTTATTGGGTAAAAATTTTCTCCTCCAAAGACTACTCGTCAAACTTTTCTCCAAACAACTTTTCAGTAATGGTGATGTTGCTTGCCTCTCTCTCATCATTCATGAAGGCATAGTAAAAGTTCTCAAGCATTCTAATTACTAAACCATCATCTCCATTCAATCCACCTCTCTCTCTAAAACATCTCTATCTCTCTTTCTAAATCCATTCTCTCTCTACGTTAGCTAGCAATCTAATTACAAAATCATCATGTCCATTCTAATAAATTTCATAGCAAAAATCAGGTGTAGTTTTTCTTCAAAGGTGAGTTCATGTACATAACCTCTTTCATTAATCTGGTTATATTAATGAATAATAATTACGGGAATGCTAGACTTATTATGTTTATATGGCTAGCCAAAATATGAGAATTTGAAGGAAAACCATGAAATACTTCCTCAAATTTAATGAGGCAGGTTAGAATTTGGAAACTGTAAACAAATTAGAAACCTTGTTGAAGGGCTAGTAAGTTAAAAATATGTATACATATTGTTTACAGTTGATCCATTTCTTAATAGGCAACTTCGAAGGATTTAAAATTGTTTCAATGCTTATGTATATCATCTTTTCTCTCTAGTTTACTTCTATTTTGTTTTCAATGTAAAAGGTCATCATACATCTAAATCTCAAATAAACCAAATTCAACCCTTAAGCACCCATCTTTCATCTTGTCTTCCTCTTCTTGTTTATTCTTCTCTCTTTCACTTTCTCTCTCTAGACTCTTATGTTATGTTACATAGCATCCTTTCATGGCTACTACTGCAGAAATCTTGGATAACAACAACAAAAATGAAGTAATAGATGATGTGGCGTTAAAATGCCACATTTGGATACTTTAACTTTGATGAGTTAGTTCGTTTCGGGTTTTATTTCTAATAATTTATGTATTTTTCTTGTTAGGAAGCTTATTTGGAGTTTGACATTACATTCGGAATAAAACGAAGCAATTCGTCACATTTTCGTCTCATGTGGAAGAAACCGGAAGGATATAGCACCAGGGGTATTTTGGTCATTTTTAGAAAATCAGAGGTTAGACGGCAAATGGAGTCAAGGATGAGTCTGTCGGTGAAAACGGAAGTTGAATCGGAGTCGGAACGGAAAAGTTACGGAGGAAAGAAGCCGAAGGACATTTTTGTATTTTCTGAAAATTAGAAGAAGTAGAAACAATTATGCAGGCACCCCTTGGTTACTTAATGGAGCCCAAAATCCAAGGCCCAAAAGCCCAAGGAAGAAGACCAAAGGAGAAGTTTATGGGCACCTCTCTTTATAAGCCCAATTCAAAGTTAGTCTTACCAAGTCAAGGGTTTTAGAAAAAAAGAGAAGGCTGGTTGGTCATCTTCTCATAGAGGATTTTAGGGTTTAGGAGGGGAGTTGAGGGAAAGGAAGTGAGAGGAAGTAGCCGCCGGCCATAGCTTTGGCCGGCCAGCACATCTAAAGCACGGGCACTTGAAGAACAGATCGGGATCAGCCTTCACAGCAGCTAGCTTCTCTTGAACAACAGCTCACGGTACAGAGAAGAAGCTCGGGTCTTGGCTAGAAACCACGGGAAGAGCTGCTCGGGATTTCCCTCAACAGCTCGAGACGCCGGCGAATAGAGGACGGGCAGCAACCGAGAGGGAACAGCAAGCTTTCATAGCTCGGTATTGGCGAACAGAGCACGAGACGCTTACGGGAAGCTTAACCGGGAGCACGGGAAGCTAGGCCGAACCTCAGAGCAGCTCGGATTTCAATTTCTTGGCCGGATATTGCAGATCTGGTCGGACAGTTTTGTGGTGATTCCGGCCATCTTTTTGGCCGGAAATTTTAGGGTTTATGCTTGAGTTACTCACTTGATAATTTCCCTTGTGTTTCCTTGTGCTTTGGTGTTCAAATTTCTAGCGAGAGAAAGCTTAGTTATAGCTTTAATGGTGGATTGTTTTTGAAAGGAAGAAGAAGACATTGTCGTTAAGGGGAGGTCAAGTTTGGTTAAGAGGACACCTATTATATTTTGTTAAAGGGACTCCTGCATTCTTTTACAGGGAGATCGACAACACTTCAATACATATATTTCCCGTCGATCTTAGTCTCGCGCCTCATCGGAATAGGGAGATTCTCACCTTAACTTTCTTTGTTTTCTTCCCGTTTATTATTTGTATCGCCATGTCTAGCTAACTTTTGTAGTCGGATACTCGTGAAACATGTTTTGATGTGACAAGAGTTTTATTGCTTTTAATGATAAAATCTTCCGGGTTTTTAGACCGTTCATGGACTGGAATCTGAGTTAAACCAAGAGTTCGTTGACCAATCCAAGTAAATGAGCGAAGTTAACTGACTTTTCATGCTTATAGATCATTAGTACTAGTCACTATCGACTTTGTGGATCGAAGTATCCTCCTCATTCGATTCTTGCTCGACCATTTTCCCCGAATCACTCTCACCTCTCACTTTTAGATTAGATCGTTTTATTTGTTTATTTATTATAAACCAATCAAAACCCCAATTATCATCTTTTCATTTTATCCTGAGTTAGTGGTTGACACCTAGACCGGTGGGCTAGACTTTCTCGATATTCTTATTACCTTCCTATCTTCGTGGATCGATCCCGGTCTTACCGGGTTATTACTTGACGCCCGTATACTTGCGGGTGGAGACCTATTTAGGGTAACCTTTTAGGCTCAATTGAGAGAAAGTGATATATATGTTTCGTATATTAACCCCCCAAATCACGCTAAATTGATCCTAGAAAATATACTCTTTTCAAATTTGAAAGTTAAGTGAGAGAAAGTGATATATACATTTTGTGTAGTAACCCCCAAATCACGCTAAATTGATCCCAGAAAAATTCGGTCCTTGATTTGATTCGGAAATAGGGAGATTTGATTTGGTTTCCAAATCTGTAAAGAAGAGAGAGAAAATTGATTTGGAAATATCCGTTATTTCCTATTTAATGTCATAAATCACGTTACAAAAATGTTGTTTACATTTTTGTCCGACCCCAATTTAAAAATAGCGGAAAATCTGTACGGAGATATGGACGGGATTTGGGTTTATATAGTAAGGGTTTTTAGGTCCAAAGTGCAAAAGGACTAAAAACCCACTTTTTGGGAAGATTGGACCCTTAACCCTTTTTGAACAATATTTTAGGCCTTATACCCATGGGCTGAACCTGACCTAAAGACCAATTCAATCAAAAAAGGACCGACCAATATAAACCAGATTATTTTGGTCCGATTTTTTGTGGTTCAGTCTGGTTCAGTTTTCACCAGTCTTTAGGTCTTCGCGGTCTTTAGTGTCACCCCTAATTGGAGGGATGAAAGTTGTAAAATAATTCTGCTTTGGCCCCCTGAGGGGTCGTTTTGGATGGATCAAAGTTATAAGAAAATTCTATCACTTTTATTCATACTTATGGTGCTCTGTTACTTCCAATAAAAAAGGTATGAACGTTTATTGTGAAACGTATGAACGTCTAGGTTAGTGAAATATCAAATAAATATCGTGGACCATAAAAGAAGCAGTCGTGAGTTTCAAAATAACAAGTTAGTGGATCTTTTGCCTTAAGTAACTCACACAAAATTCATTTGCAATAACTCACATTAATTTCATTTACAACTCTTTGTATATGAGTACACCAAATAACCCCTTATCTTGAACATTTTTTTACTGTTCACACACATATATGTTTTCTTAAAACTGATGCGCAGGAAAATAAGTTGGGATATAGAAAAGTATATGTTCGCGTACCCCGTTGATATATGGGGTATAGAAAGTAAAATGAAAGATCAGTTACAGAAAGCAAGTTGATATGTTGGAGAAAATTGATAATAATAATTAACACGGGTAGTGTGGATATGTGAGACCATAAACAACTTTTAGTATCAATCACAAAAGTGTGAGATATAGAAAGTCATAGGGATACAATTCAAAAAACAAAAGATTTCTCAAGTGTCACCTTGTCTTCGCTTCTTTCTTTTTTTGAAATTTCAACAAACAAAACAATAAACTGAACACAAATTTCACTCTAGACACTAAGTATTATGACCCATATACCTTAGAATCTCCAGAGATATTACTAAACAACTATTATTGTTTAGGGTTATTTTTTTTTTCAGCCTCCTTAATTAGTGACCAGCTTCTTTGTTAACCTCCTATTTTTTGTAATTCAAAATTGGTCCATTTTTTTTTTTAAAAAAACTACGAGTCATCTTTAACAAACTTATTTTCCCATTTCCTCTATTACCCTTCATTTAATTAATGTCTTTCTATTTCTGTAGCTCCCATATTCCTCATTCAAAAAAAAAAATGACCCCCTTCTTCCCACTCTCCTTTGTATTTACATTTCTTCATCCTCACCTCACCACAACATCACCTTTCCCTGTGTCTTCATCAAACTAGTTTGTAGGGGTTTCTTTTCTTTGATTCATAATTGAAGGTAAAAAATGTGTTCCTATTTCTACTACTCCCTTATTTCCTTCTCTAAAAAGATATCTGTCTTTATAGGTTTTTTTTCGTTGATTGATAATTGAGGATGAATTTTTGTTTAGTCTAAGGATTCTGATTTTTAACTCATGGTTTTAGATGTTTATTTTACTTCAATCTTGTCGGTTTTAGGGCATTCTTGATTCTTGAGTTGATTTTTAATGTTGGGATTAATACCCAGTCTGAATTTGAGATTTGTGATTTGGATGCTCTTTAACCTTCTCCATAATTAATCTCAGAAAATAATTTATATGTTCAATTTTCGTTGTTATTTTGATTTGCATGCACTTGGTAGTTAGTGAAATTTATTACAACTTATGTTTAATTTATAGACTATTTGAGCTCATCTTTGAAGATCTTTTAGATCCAAAAAACAATAGGGAGTTAAATTGAATGATCCCACAAGTTACTTTTTTTCATTTCCCTTGTGACCAGCTAATCGAAGCAGACTCGATTTCATTTATTTCAAACTTTTGTTTTTTTAGCCTTAATCGAGAAGTTTATAAATTTTGATTTATGTTCAGAAAATTGATTTGAGTAATCACAAATGGGAGCATTATTTATTTGTGGGTAAGTTATGGAATTGTGATTGTTTTGCAATAAAGTTTACGACTATTATGCGCAGAACATGGAGTGGAACAAGTTGTGTTGGTAATGGTTTTTTGGCATAAGGTGATGGCGGCGGCGCAGATGGATTGCAATTTTGGTGTTGCGGGAGAAGGAGGTTAGAGGGAGAAGAAATAAGAAGAAGATCAATGAGAATTATTTAGATAATAAGAGTAATGTGGAAACAAAGACGTTAACAATTAAAGTTAACTAACAATTTAAAAAACCAGACCAAGACGTTAACAATTAAAGTTAACTAACAATTTAAAAAACCAGACCAATTTTGAATTTACAAAAAATAAGTGCCCGAAAAAAGCTAATCACAACCTAGAGAGCTAAAAAAATAACCCTTTTATGTATCAGGAAGTACAATAACAATGACATAAGATCTCAAAATATGCTATTTTACTTAGCAAAATTGTACAAACTGATTTGGCACATAATCATGAACAGAATTAGGAGGCAGTGGACCAAGGCTACACCCCTTGCTAGAATTCAAACATGATGTAGATTGTTGCGGAAGCGTAAAAGTAATGGAATCCACCATTGTTAATAAACTAAACTAACGAAATAAAACTAATAAAATAACGATAAACAATAAACTTGATTAATAACTTGATTAATAATAAACTTGGTTGATAATATTCTCTGATCTGGTTAACAAAGACAGACTAGACTTCTCTTATATAGAGATTGTACTTTCCTAGATAGACTCAAATAAGGAAATAAGATAACTACTAATAATACTTTCCTTGATTGCTAAGACTCATAATTATGGAAACCCTAAATACTTAATTATAGAAACTACGCTAATGTAGCTTCTTGACCGTGAGGCCCACTATCACCATGGTCGTGAGGCCCAATAGGAAGATGGTCTCCATCATACTCCCCCGCTGCGGAACAACTTGCCCCCAAGTTGGTGTTGTCATAAAGCGGATCGTCCAAGTAATGAGGATATATATCAGCGATGTTGAAGGTAACTTCGGCGACGAGTTTGAAGGCAATCCTTAGTTCCCACTTTTCACGAAAATTGCCGAAAATCCGAAGAAGAAAAATATTGACAATATCACCAATTATAATGTGAAACATATATTGCCAAGATACTCGCAAAAGCAATACCAACGTAGATACGTCTAGTAAATTGCGACATCGCCCGTCGTCTTTTAGTTTGACAAAAGAGGTCACATATACAACCTGTCTTGTTCTTGGAAAAACAATGGAGGGCCATGAAGATTGGTTTGTATGATTCTTTGAAGTTGAAAGCCATGAAGAAATCAATGGAGGAGAAAGTATTTTATGATTCGACACAACTAATTCGTCTCCCGGAATCATATATGGATCAAACAATTTATTCGAGCTTGTGTTAGTCAGTTGAATTTCTTCTTCTTGATCTGTCTCATCGAAATTTTCTTCCTCCATTATTGAAAAACTAGGATTTTTTTTTATCAAAAACCTCTCCTTCAATAATATTGACCATGGTAGTCGAAGGAATTTCGGATAATTCACTTTGTTCTTCTTTTTCCTCAGTCATTGAGAAATTTTTGTTCTTTTTGTCAAGAACTTCTTTTTCAATACTATCGAGCACGGTGACCGAAGTAACATTTGAGAACTGTCTACTTGATTTAATATTTGTCTCAATATATGAAAAATATTCATATAAAGGAAGAAAAACATACCTGAAGATGCTTTTCAATGTAGTCCAATCGTCTACAAATTTTTTCCCTTGATTAATGAGTCCCCATTGCATTGCATTGAATTGTTCATAGATTCTTTCGGACATATGTTGTTCGATGAGAAAAACCTTATCTTCATCGTGGATATCTTGGTTTATGAACCAATCTTCCATATGTTGAATCCAAAAATTTATATGATATTGACCGTCGAATAGAGGAATTTTAGAAACGGTATTAATTTTTTCAGGATATTTTCGTTCAACATAAAATTGTTTTGAATCTCGAAAGGGATCCCAATCCAAACGTGGAAAAATTTTCCAACACTCAAGGAGAGATGTATCCATGAAAAAAATTTCATCTTTTGTTCCCAGATTTTTAGAGCTCTGAATACCAGCTGATGTAGATTGTTGCGAAAGCGTAAAAGTAATGGAATCCACCATTGTTAATAAACTAAACTAACGAAATAAAACTAATAAAATAACGATAAACAATAAACTTGATTAATAACTTGATTAATAATAAACTTGGTTGATAATATTCTCTGATCTGGTTAACAAAGACAGACTAGACTTCTCTTATATAGAGATTGTACTTTCCTAGATAGACTCAAATAAGGAAATAAGATAACTACTAATAATACTTTCCTTGATTGCTAAGACTCATAATTATGGAAACCCTAAATACTTAATTATAGAAACTACGCTAATGTAGCTTCTTGACCGTGAGGCCCACTATCACCATGGTCGTGAGGCCCAATAGGAAGATGGTCTCCATCAAAACACTTAGGGGGGGGTAGTGGTTGGGGACTTTGGGGGACATTTTCATGTCCCCCAATGTCCGTGTTATTGGTTGGGGACATTTGAAATGTCCCCAAATGTCCGTGTTATTGGTTGGGGACATTTCAAATATCCCCAAATGTCCCCAAATGTTCGTGTTATTGGTTATGGACATTTCAAATGTCCCCAAATGTCTATGTTATTCGTTCGGGACACGAAATTAGGGACATTTCAAGACAAATTGGTTTTGGGGACATTTTAGTGTAAATTTGGAGAGCTTTTGGAGAGAAAATGTCTCTCAAAATATGGAAGACACTTGGGGACATTTGAGTAAGGAAGATAATAAAAATAATTATTATTATCAAATCATATTATAATAATATTATCTTATTATTATATTACTACATTATTATATTATTATTATTATTATTATTATTATTATTATATTATTATTATTATTTTTATTACTATTATTATTATATTATTATTATATATTTGAGTAAAGAAGGTAATAAAAATAATAATTATTATCCAATTATATTATAATAATATTATCTTATTATTATATTACTACATTATTATATTATTATTATTATTATTATTATTATTATTATTATTATATTATATATTTGAGGAAGATAATAAAATTTTATTATTATCAAATGATATTATTATAATATTATATTATATTATATTATATTATATTATTATTATTATTATATTATATCACTATTATATTATATTATATTGTATTATATTATATTATATTATTATTATATTAATATTTAACTATATTAAATAATAAATATTTACCAATTGTCCATCAATGTCCACAGATATCTACAGATGTCTACGAAAGTCGAAAAATATATTTAGAAATATTAATTAATTTTTTTATTTCATATGGTAAGACAGTAATAATATTAAAATAATAAATATCAACTAAATATCTATCAATGTCCACAGATATTCACGGATGTCTACGAAAGTCGAAAAATATATTTTCAAAGTAGTAGGGCAAATTTCATCAAAAAAAAAAGTAGTAAGGCAAATTTATTTCGTATGATTAGACAATAATGATTACATTAAAATAATAAATGTCTACCAACTGCCATCAATGTCCTCAGATATCCACAGATGTCCACAAAAGTCGAAAAATATATTATTGAAATATGAGTACAAATATATTATTTCATATGGTTTGACAATAATGATAATATTAAAATAATAAATGTCTACCAATTATCCTTCAATGATGAGATAATAATAATAATAATAATAATAATAATAATAATAATAATAATAATAATATCTACTACACATTTTGTCCATGGATTCAATATGTTGAAATGTCCCCAGGACATTTTGTCCATGAACCAAATGTCTTGAAATGTCTCTGAGACATTTTGTCTATGAATCAAATGTCCTGAAATGTCCATAAAGACATTTTGTCTACGGACAAATGTCCCGAAATGTCTTAAAATGTCTCTGGAACATTTTGTCTCTGAGTGTCCTCCAATGTCCTGAACCACTACCCCCCTCTAGGGTCTGTTTGAAACGCGTGAAAATGGGAAAAAGGACCAACTTTTTGACGCGATCTCTCTCCTCTCCGAGTTTATCACAACTGCTCCTCTCTGTACCTCACCATCTCTCTACCTCTCCATCTCTCTTGCTGTAGGCGTCAAAATCTCCATCTCTCGACTATAAAGCTTCACCAAATCGTTTACCAGTAAAATCATTTCAATGAGCTCTTAATATTAATAACGAAATGATACCTCATAGATCTGTTTATTAGCCTCTTTAATACTTCATTAACATACTGTATTGGAACGATTTCAATGTCTCTCTCTCTCATCGATTTTGGGATGGAGAAATCTTGCATTAACCCAATAACAAGTATCATTCTGTGTAACTGTAATTGCAAAAATCAATATGATCCCAAGAAGTGGTGGTCAATCTTGCAAAACCCCATTCCAAGTATGATTCTTATAACTCATATTGAAGTAAAAAAACCCAATTTGATTCAAGTATGATTCTTGTAACCCTAATTGCAAAAACCAAATTTGATTCCAAGAAGTTGTGGTGAATCTTGCATAAACCTAACTCCAAGTATGATTTATGTGATTTAGCTTGAATCAAAAACACAATTTCATTTTATGGATCTGAACTCCCCCTCTCTCTCTACCGATTTGTACTATCTCTCTATCTTCACACTCTCTCACTCTCTCGACCTAGATGGGATAGGGCAGAGAAAATGAGACCAATGGCTAAAATTGTAAAGGCGCTCCCCAAAAGCCAAATTAGTAGATCGTTTTCTAGAGGCACCCCTATTTTCCTACTTTCTTACCGAACACTTGAACTTCACATTCACAAGAGAAAAACTTGACTTTTTTTCCCATCAGAAAAAGATTTATTTTCTTACTCAGACATTCCCACATAACAAACAGACTCTAATAAGAAAACGAGTTTTTCTTGCCAAGAAGAACATCTTTGCCCGGTTTTTAGATAGTCTGGTTTGCATGTTAGAGACTTTTTTTTTTTGATGAACAAACCATGCATAACTAAAACCAAAGAGTCTACAACACACGAAACAAAATTACAAAAGCGCATTAATAAAAGATGGTATGGAGTTCCACACTTTCCTACTCTTGTGTCTTCGTCCCCACTTGGCTAGCGCGTCAGCTGGAGCGTTACCTTCTCTATGAACAAATGAGAATATCGTGGCTTCGAATTGTCTCCTGAGGGTTTGGACCTGTTGTAGAATTGATCTCGTCTGCCAGTGTATGCCCACATTGTTGCTGTTGGTGAAATTAATCACGGATTGATTATCACTTTCAATGTGGATGTGTGATATCTTCAACTCTAAAGCCCATCTCATACTGTGGAGAATTGCTATACTTTCACCTTCTTCAGCATTTTGGCAACGAATTGAGTCAGCTGCCGCTATGATGAAGTTTGAGTCTTCATCTCGAATGATGTTTCCGATACCTGCCTGTTCTGTCATGATAGTAAAAGAGGTATCCACATTAATTTTGAGGAAAGGTGTTTCCGGGGGAGTCCAGGAACTACTCTTGGTAGTCTTTTTAGTTTTGGTTTTGGTCGTTGTCCCCATGATGAGGGGAGTGATTGTATTGTTATTGATTCTGTCAATAATTTGTCTCGGGTTTTGCTTAGTTTCATTAAAACAGTTATCACATCGCGCTTTCCAGATAAACCAAAGTATCTTGGCATACAACTGAGAAAGTTCCTCTGGCAGCTCCTTCCAAAGAAAGATCCACTGCATGTTAGAGACTTGACTACTGATATCCTTTTTTTTTTTTTGTTGAAGGAGACTACTAATATCCTTGGAAGCACCTTTAATTTGTGACCTTTTCCATCTTATTCTTTTGTGGCCCCACAAGCTCCCCTTTTTTTTTTGTTAAGGAACCACAAGCTCCCCTTTGATCCATTATTTTCACCCCTTATACTAGCTTACCGTTTGACCCCATATTTATAGTAAATTTGAGCTATGTCTATTTTTAAAAGTCTTTATGTAAGAAAAGCCCAAGATTTGGGCCCAAATACGAAAAAAAACCCACTCAGGAATAATAATGTAAAATAAACCCAATTTTTAAACTGTTGCCAATACTTTTGAAACTGTTACAACACTTTTGAAACTGTGACAACATATATAATTATGTGTGAACAAAAACAAATTTGTTCGTACATTTACAAAATTGTTGAGAGTAAACTGTGTTTTGTTCAGAAATTTTCATGAATGTTTTGTAATTTTAAATTTTGGGTTTTTTTTGCATTATTATTCCGGATTGGGCTTCATTTGATATTTTGACCCGAATTTTGGGCCTTATAATTTTCCTCTCTTTTTAAAAAGACTCCATACAAATTCTATGTTTCTTCTTTCCCAAATTACCTTTGTGTTTTCTCTTCTTTATGTTTTTTTTCTCCGCCGTCATTTTTGTCTATGTATAAGCTATCACAAATATGACGTCTCTAAAAGGCGGATAAAGATGTTGTCTTACATGTTTATTTCACTTTGTAGATAATGGTGTAATGATCGAGTTAACTTCTCCAAACTTTCAATTAAAAATTTAGCTTATAAAATTTGACAATTCAACCCTTCAACTTAAATGAAATATTTAATAAGTGCCCGGCTCGACCCTAATGTCTAGAATGACCTAGCAGTGGCGTGGCTGAGAATTTTAAGTCTCGGTGCGAAATTTTAATCGGGACACTTATATTGCAATAGAAGAGTAAAAAAAATCATAGGTTACACGTAATAACTTAATTAACTTTGAATATGTTATTAATTAAAAATTCATACTGTAAAAAACTTATTTGTATAACTAGTCTATTTTTAAAAAAATTAAAAAAAATATTTCATGTATTCAAAGTAAGAAATCCAAGACAATCACAATTTCCATGTATGAATTATAATACATTAAAATAAACATATGGTTACAGAATCTACATTTTCATTATAATATGTATATTAACAAATTATTCTTTCTTCAAAATCAATAGAAGAACAGAAACAAAAATTTGTAACTTGACAATGGAAAAATCTATTCTATTGAATTAAAAGAGTGAAAGAAAAAGAAATATGACAGGAAGGAGAGGAAGAAAAAAATTTGAAACGTCATATGTTATATATCTAGTTTTGTTTTTGTTTTTTTAGCTTTACCGTTGGCATCAAACTCGTCTAAATAAACATGTTTGCTGGTTCTATGAAATAATAATGAAGACATGTCATCTAGAGTCACGGTGGAACCAACTAACCTACTAACTACCTAGATGTCTATGTTGGGGGTATATAAAATATTAATATTGGGCCTTATAACATCGTAGCCCAAATCAAGTCTTCGTTGCCCCATAAGATGGAAAAACTAAGAAAAAGAAACTAAATTGAAGGCAAAGACTCTTTCATCAAAAAAAAAAAAAAAATTGAAGGCAAAGACATGAGCCAACTGAGCTAACATGGTACCGCGTAATTATTTGACTTTTAAATTATAACATCTTTTATCAGATTTCATTTTTCAGATATGGGGCTCTGGAGAAGAGGGGGGCCCAGTTCGCCGGTCGCACCCCTTCACCCACACCCCTGTGACCTAGTATTGTATCCCATTTAGATCTCAGCCATTCCTACCCTAACTTCTAGTTCTGTCATGACATAATTGCTTAACAACACAAAACTTTTACAATGTTATAATGATGAGTTTTAAATCACGTCTTGATGCCATGAATTTATAATAATGTGCCATTTTAAGTGGAGACTGGGTTACTTTTGTCTTTTAATACCTTGTTGGGTTTGGAATGGTAGACTGGTTGTCAACTGGACATTGATATATCATGAATATATGAAAGGGCGAAGCATGTCTAAACGATAAAAGAAGTACATGAATGAATGCAATAATGAAACATTTATCATAAATTATCGAGTATAAATTAGGAAAACAAATTTCATTTATTTTGGTTTGAATGTTATAACCTATTTGCCCCCCCATACATGAAGAGTGAGTGGCTATATGGAGAGTGCCTATAATGTTAATGAAGTAAAGAGTGAGCTTGAGGTTTGGGTACTTTTAATCTACTTTCTCCTAAAGTGCTTGGCGTAAGGGGTTAACCATGGAGGCACCCCCTCAAACGAGTCACTTTTAGGGCTACTTATCCCATGCACTGATTTTTTGTTGTAGGCAACCATTTTCCTTCTTCATTACATAATTCTCTAAGTGAAGTTTAGTGTTCTATCTTGTTAATGTTCTGCTTTGTTTATAATAAAATCAGACTTTATTATTTCTCCTCTCCTCTCCCTTTTGTTTATTATATAATTCGTTATCTGCACGAGTCTCTAGCCAACGAAGATAATCAGTTTATTCGTTCATCTTGTTAGGAAAAATAACCTAATTAACTTGTTCAGGAATATGAAGATAAACGATGTGAAAGTAAAAGTAGAGACACCAAGACTATTTAACGTGGCAAAAAACCCCTCCAAGCTAGAAGGTAAAAAACCACGGGACCTAGTCCAGAAATCTTCCACTATAATTAAATAATGGGTTACACAATTCTTCAAGATGTGTAGAAACACTCTTGGACAACTCTTCACCAAACCTATGGTGGATAAACTGAACAAAGAAACAAAGAAATAAAATCTCTTACTCCTTAGGATTTGACCAAATCCTAGATTACTAAAGGTTGAAGAAGATAACCACAAACTAAATTGCTTCACAAGATTAATAATCTTCTTTTCTTCAAACCAATATTCTGCTCTTTCAATCTCTCTTGAAAGAACCACTTCAGAAATCTCTCTTTCTCTGACTTCTCTTTGTTCTGGAAGTTGTTGTATATAATCTCTTCCCTTTCATTCCTTATTTATAATGATAAATAAGGAGGTTTACCAATAGAAATAGGAATTCCTTTTTAGGCTTGAAAAAATAGAAACTTCTATTTTTTCCCCAAACAAGGAATAAGGGAAATCCTATTCCAATTAGGAGTCCTTTAATTATAAGGAGGGACCCCAACAAACTCCCCCTCCCGACTTATGAAGAGGGACCTACCATCCCCAAACCTGCAACACTGCTACATAGCTCATGTTTGCCTTTGGGTAATGGTTTTGTCATCATATCTGAACCATTGTCGTCAGTATGGATTTTCTCGATCTTCAACACCTTTTCTTCAAGAACATCTTGGATCCACTGGTATCTCACATTTATATGCTTGGACTTAGAATGGAAACTAGAATTCTTACTGAGGTGGATGGCACTCTGACTGTCGCAATGAATAACATAATTATCTTGTTTCATACCAAGTTCTTCTAACAGTCTCTTCATCCATAACATCTCCTTGCAACATTCTGTAATGGCAATATATTCTGCCTCTGTAGTAGATAAAGCTACACACTTTTGTAATTTAGATTGGCATGACACTACTCCCCCTGAAAATGTAAATAAGTAGCCTGATGTAGACCTTTTAGAGTCTACATCTCTTGCCATGTCTGCATCTGTGTAACCAACTAATACTGGCTTATCATTACCAAAACATATACGAGCTTTAGACGTACCTCTAAGATACTTCAGAATCCACTTCACTGCTAACCAATGCTCTTTGCCTGGATTAACAAGAAATCTGCTTACTACTCCAACTGCAAATGCAATGTCCGGTCTTGTACACACCATTGCATACATCAAGCTTCCTACAGCTGAAGCATAAGGAATTTATCTCCATTTCTTCTTTCTCACTTCTAGTTGATGGACACTGATCACGAGTCAACTTGAAGTGACTGGCTAATGGACAACTCACTGGTTTTGTGAACCTTTCTAGAACCTTTTCAATGTATCTTTCTTGTGATAGCCAAAGTTTTCCAGCTTTTCTATCACGAGAGATATGCATGCCAAGAATTTGTTTTGCTGGACCCAAGTCTTTCATATTGAAATACTTATTAATTAGTTCCTTCTTTAACCTGCTAATTTTATTAGCATCCTGACCAACAATCAACATATCATCAACATAAAGTAGAAATATAATCAAATCTCCATCAGGAAATTTATGAACGAAAACACAATGATCTGAAGCCGTCCTGTGATACCCTTGATCCTTCATGAATGATTCAAACTTTTTGTACCACTGTCTTGGTGCTTGTTTCAGCCCATATAAACTCTTCTCTAACTTACAAACCAAGTGTTCCTTACCTTTAACTTCAAACCCTGTTGGTTGTTCCATATACACATCTTCCTCCAAGTCACCATGAAGGAAAGCGGTCTTGACATCTAGTTGTTCAATTTCTAGGTTCATACTTGCAGCCAATCCCAATACTAACCGTATAGAGGACATCTTCACCACCGGAGAGAAAATCTCATCAAAATCAATACCCTTCTTCTGCCCAAATCCTTTCACCACTAGGCGTGCCTTATACCGTGGTTGTGAATTTCTTTCTTCGGTCTTGATTTTGAACACCCACTTATTTGTAAGAATTTTCTTATTCTTAGGTTTTTCAACCAACTTAAAAGTGTTGTTCTTATGCAATGATTCAATCTCATCTTGCATAGCTTTCAACCACTCCTTCTTGTGTTCATCATCTATGGCTTCTTCATAACACTGTGGTTCTCCACTATCTGTAACCATCACATACTCGTGTGGAGGATACTTGGTAGATGGTGCTCTATCTCTAGTCAATCTTCTCAATTCAGCTAGTGGTTCATGTTGAACTTCCATTCCTTGCTCAACATCATCACCCATAGGAACATCTTCATGAGCTTCATCTTCATGATTTTGTTCTTCACCTGCATTATCATGCATAACCTTAGAAGAGATATGTGGATCTAGATCAATGAGATCATTACTATGATTTTCATGCTTCTCAACTTTCCCGAAGTCCTCAATAGTTTGATTTTCAAGAAAGACCACATCTCCACTTCTAATAATCTTCTTATCGACTGGATCCCATAACCTGTATCCGAATTTCTCATCTGCATACCCTAAAAAGATGCATTGGTTGGCTTTATCATCAAGCTTTGCTCTTTGATCTTTAGGTATATGCACAAAAGTCCTGCAACCAAACACCCTTAAGTATTCATAACTGACTTCTTTCCCAGCCCACACTCTCTCAGCTACATCTCCATCTAATGGTGCCGAAGGTGATAAATTGATCAGATAACATGCAGTACGCATTGCCTCACCCCAGAAGCTTTTAGGCAGCTTTGCTTCTGAGAGCATACATCTGATCCTCTCCACAATAGTGCGGTTCATGCGTTCTGCTACACCATTTTGTTGAGGAGTTTTGGGAACTGTCTGTTCATGTCGAATACCATGGGTTTTGCAATACTCTTCAAACGGCCCGATGTATTCTTCTCCATTGTCAGTGCGAATGCTCTTCAATGATTTTCCTGTCTCCCGTTCTACCATGTTGTGGAAATTCTTGAAAACTGCAAGTACCTGATCTTTGGTCTTTATGGCATATGCCCAAACTTTCCTGGAAGCATCATCTATAAAAGTAACGAAATACAAAGCACCACCAAGTGTTTTGACCTTTAAAGGTCCACAAACGTCAGAATAAACAAGCTCCAAAACACTGGATTTTCTTTCAGATGCATTCCTTTGAAAGGATACTCTATGTTGCTTTCCTACTAAACAATGAGAGCAAGTGTTTAAATTTATACCTTTTACGTTCGGTAAGTCTTGTCGTTTAGCAAGGATTTGAAGTCCTTTCTCGCTCATGTGCCCGATTCTTCTATGCCAAAGATCAGTGGAAGAATCTTTTTCAACTGCATTCAATTCTCCTTTACACAGTTTTACTTGAGTCCTGTATAAAGTACAACACTTCTTCCCTCTTGCTATCACCATTGACCCTTTTGTGAGCTTCCACTTTCCATCACCAAAGTGACTGTAGTATCCTTCATCATTTAATACTCCGGTAGAGATTAGGTTATATCGAAGATCTGGTATATGCCTCACATTCTTAAGAATCATTGTACTCCCTGTGCTCGTCTCGATTTTCACTTCTCCAATTCCTACGATTTTTGAGAAACCTAAGTTTCCCATCCTGACTTTGCCAAGTTCACCAGTTCTGTAAGATCTAAAGAAATCCTTACATGGAGTAGCATGATACGAAGCACCTGAGTCAACCAACCATGTTGTTTTTAGTTCTGACTCAGTCATACTTAAGCAAGTCTCTCCACAACCTGAGAGTAAGATAATGTCATCACCTGATGCAACTGCCGCAACATTATCTTGTTTTTCATCATCCTTTTTATTTTCCTTCTTTGGTTTCCTGCAATCACTCTTGTAATGACCCATTTTTCCACAACCAAAACATCTAACTTCTTTCTTTGGTTTTGATCTCCCCCTTGACTTATCACGGTTATGAGGTTTTCTACTTTTACTTCTCCCCCGTCTTTCTGTAACAAGTGCCTCTGAATGAGACTCGTCTGACGATGATTTCCTTCTTGTTTCTTCATTCAACAAACTACCTGTTACGTGATTCATACGCATTATGCCATCAGGAGCAGAATTGCTAAGAGACACCACCAATGTCTCCCAACTATCTGGTAAAGAATTTAGAAGAAGTAAGGCCTGCAACTCATCATCCAAAACTAACTTCATTGCAGAAAGCTGATTTACTAGACTTTTCATCTCATTCAAGTGTTGAGCAATTGAGGTTCCTTCTTTATATTGTAATTTTCCTAGCTTTCTGAACAAGTAAGCCTTTTTGGCAGCTGTCTTCTGATCATATAATTCTTCTAATTTCTTCCATAGACTATAAGCGGAAGTCTCCGTCGATACATGATGAAAAACACTGGGTTCTACCCATTGTCGAATAAATCCAACAACCTTACGATCTAATACCTTCCAGTCTTCTTCATCTATCTTCATCGGTTTTGTACCGTGATTTTCAATGGGTGCAGCTAGGTCTTTGCAGTATAACAAATCTTCCATTTTTGCTTTCTACATCAAGTAGTTTTCTCCATCTAAACTAATCATGCGATTAGTATTCACTTCCATATTTCTGAACAATAAATCCAACCTTAGCTCTGATACCACTTGTTAGGAAAAATAACCTAATTAACTTGTTCAGGAATATGAAGATAAACGATGTGAAAGTAAAAGTAGAGACACCAAGATTATTTAACGTGGCAAAAAACCCCTCCAAGCTAGAAGGTAAAAAACCACGGGACCTAGTCCAGAAATCTTCCACTATAATTAAATAATGGGTTACACAATTCTTCAAGATGTGTAGAAACACTCTTGGACAACTCTTCACCAAACCTATGGTGGATAAACTGAACAAAGAAACAAAGAAATAAAATCTCTTACTCCTTAGGATTTGACCAAATCCTAGATTACTAAAGGTTGAAGAAGATAACCACAAACTAAATTGCTTCACAAGATTAATAATCTTCTTTTCTTCAAACCAATATTCTGCTCTTTCAATCTCTCTTGAAAGAACCACTTCAGAAATCTCTCTTTCTCTGACTTCTCTTTGTTCTGGAAGTTGTTGTATATAATCTCTTCCCTTTCATTCCTTATTTATAATGATAAATAAGGAGGTTTACCAATAGAAATAGGAATTCCTTTTTAGGCTTGAAAAAATAGAAACTTCTATTTTTTCCCCAAACAAGGAATAAGGGAAATCCTATTCCAATTAGGAGTCCTTTAATTATATGGAGGGATCCCAACAAACCGAACCTCGTAAATTCTGTTTGCATATTTAGATTTTAATTTAGCTTTTCGATTAATCTTCATAATCGGATCAATTTCTAGAATAGGTTCGAGCTTCCGCGACTTTTAGTTATAACAATTGGTACCAGAGCCTTGTTGAGATTGAACGAAGATAAGATGGGATCGAGAAGTGGTACGGTCAAAGCAGGGAAATATGAGATAGAGAAGTTCAATGGGAAAGACGATTTTTCTTATTGGCGGATGCAGATGAAGAATCTGTTAATCTCGCAGAAATTGCACAAGACGTTGACGGGAAAGAAACCAGGAGATATGTCAGATGAGGATTGGGAAGAGTTAGATCTCGAAGCACGGGCTACCATTATGTTGTGTCTTGAGAGGGACGTGTCGTTCCTAGTAGACGAAGAAACAACGGCGGCGGGTGTGTGGTTAAAGCTAGAAAGCAGTTTCATGATGAAAACTTTAACGAATCGGGTCTACTTAAAATCCAAATTATTCACATGTAGAATGGAAGAGGGTTCTTCTATTCAGGAATATGTGAATAGGTTTGACAGGATTATCTCAGATTTGAAGGATATTGATGTTAAAGTTGAGGATGAGGACCAAGCCCTCATATTGTTACTTTCATTACCTAAATCTTATGAAAACCTTGTTCAAACTTTGATGCTTGTTGGTGATAGTCTAAGCATGGAAGAGACGAGAAAATCGCTATTAGCGGATGACCTTCGTAAGGTTGCTACTAGCAGTATGGCGTCGGGTGGAGTAGACAAGGATCAAGCACAAGGGTTGTTTGTAACGAGGGGGAGGAGTAATGAAAGGGGAAAGGGAAAGGGCGGGAAATCTAAATCCAAATCCAAATCTAGAGGCTCTTTCAAGAAAACGTGCTTTAGTTGTGGTGAGCTTGGCCACTTTAAAGCGGCTTGTCCAAAGAGAAAGTTGAAGCAAAAGAACGAAGGCTACAAAGGGAAACAAGAGATGCAAGAGGCGGGATATGTGTCAGAAGACCCTGACGAATGTTTCTCGGTGACAGAAGTGTCTGAGAAGATCTCTGATAAGTGGATGCTTGATTCAGGGGCGTCACACCATATGTGTCCAAATAGGGAGTGGTTTACTACCTATAGGAGTATAGATGGTGGTACAGTTATATTGGGTGATGATAGTATATGTAAAACTGTAGGACTCGGAACAATACGTATCAAGATGCACGATGGAGTGGTGAGAACATTGACGGACGTAAGACACATACCCGATTTGCGGAAAAATCTAATTTCCCTTGGTGTGTTGGAGCGGAACGGCTGTAAGATAATTATAGAGAATGACTCCATAAAAGTCGTTAAGGGTTCTTTGGTGGTAATGAGAGGTACTCGTTACGGTAATTTATACAAACTTTTAGGGACAACAATAAGGGAGATGTAGCAGTAGGAATCAGTGGAAGGTATCCAACGGCTAGTACGAGGCCTTGGCATATGCGCCTTGGGCATATGTCAGAAAAAGGTCTATCTTTGATGTGCGGGAAAGGCTTGTTGAAGGACATGAAGAAGCCTTGCATGGAGTTTTGTGAACATTGTGTGTTCGGGAAGGCACACAGGGTGACGTTCTCTACAAGCAAGCACAGGAGAAAAGATGTATTAGACTACGTACATACCGATGTCTGGGGACCGGCAAGGTTACCTTCCAAGGGTGGTTCCAGGTATTTTGTTACATTCGTTGATGATCATTCGAGATTTGTCTGGCTTTATTTTCTGAAGCATAAGAATGAGGTATTCAACACATTCTTGGTGTGGAAAGCAATGGTTGAGAACAAAACTGGTCGAAAGCTGAAGACGTTAAGATCGGATAATGGGACCGAGTACACGGATGGGGTATTCAAAGAGTTTTGTAATCAGGAAGGCATTGTGAGGCACTGGACAGTAGTAAACACACCTCAGCAGAATGGAGTCGCAGAAAGATTGAACCGTACACTACTTGAGAAGGCTAGATGTATGCGCTCTAATTCGGGATTAGGCGTAGAATGGTGGGCAGAATCTGTTGCTACAGTTTGTTATATTGTGAACAGGTCTCCACATTCTTCTTTAGATGGCGGCATACCTTACGAGGTGTGGTCAGGTGAACATGCAGATTACGGGAGACTTAGGGTTTTCGGTTGTACGGCCTATTACCATGTTAAAGGTAACAAACTTGACAATAGAGCAAAGAAGACAATTTTCTTAGGATATGCTACAGGAGTCAAAGGTTATCGGCTATGGTGTACGGAAGACAAGAAGTTTGTAATCAGCAGAGATGTGGTGTTTGATGAGTCATCTATTGTAGCTATGGCGAAAGCTACGGTGCCTAATTGTGGTGATGTTGGGTCTACTAAAGCTCAAGTAGTGGAAGTAGAAGCCGAAGACCAACGGGTTTCTAGGAATCATGATCAGGTGGAGCATCAGGATAATACTCAGGATGAGGAAATTGATGAACCCGATCATGAGGAGGTTCAAGGGGAAGGTACACAAGTTTTACAACAACAACAGCAGGATGTTTCGGTACACATTAGGCCGAAACGGTTATATAAGCCGGTACAGAGGTTAGGGTCAGACAAACCTCTTAGGCATTACGGGCAGGCAAATCTGGTTGAATATGCACTCTCGGTGGAAGACGACGAGCCGGTCACCTTCAAACAAGCTATTACCGTGGCGGAAAGAGAGAGTTGGTTGGTTGCTATGCAAGAAGAGATGGAGTCTCTTCACAAGAACCAGACATGGGAGGTTGTCCCATTGCCCGAAGGTAAGTCTGTTATTGGTTGTAAATGGGTGTACAAGAAGAAAGAGGATTCTTCCGAAATCAAGGGTACAAGGTATAAGGCAAGACTAGTGGCCAAGGGTTATGCACAGAAAGAAGGGGTCGACTATAATGAGATTTTCTCACCGGTCGTGAAACATACTTCTATTCGGGTGCTATTGAGTATTGTTGCTCACAGGGATCTTGAGCTGGAACAACTCGATGTTAAAACTGCCTTCTTGCACGGTGATTTGGAAGAAGAAATTTATATGGCTCAACCTGAGGGATACAAGGTTGAGGGTAAAGAAAATCAAGTATGTCGTTTGAAGAAGTCTCTTTACGGATTAAAACAATCCCCTCGCCAGTGGTACAAACGATTTGATTTTTTCATGCTAAAACATGGTTTTCGCAGAAGTGACTATGATTGTTGTGTATACATCAAGAAACTTCGCGAAGGTGACTTTATTTATCTCCTTTTGTATGTGGATGACATGCTTATTGCTTCTCGAAGCATGGTGGAGATAGATAAGTTAAAATCTCAACTCAGTCAAGAGTTTGAGATGAAAGACATGGGCGCTGCAAAGAAGATACTGGGAATGGAGATTAAGAGAGAGCGGTCAAGTAAGAAACTGTACTTGAATCAGAAAGGTTACATCGAACGAGTAATTTCTCGATTCGGGATGCAGAATGCAAAGGCGGTGTCAACACCTTTGGCACCACACTTCAGGCTCTCGGGAAAACAATCTCCCACTACTACGGTGGAGAAGGATCATATGGATCGTGTACCGTATGCTAGTGCAGTTGGCTGTTTGATGTACGCTATGGTGTGTACTCGTCCAGATATTTCACAGGCGGTGTGGTTAGCAGGTTTATGGCAAATCCGGGGAAGACACATTGGGAAGCTGTGAAGTGGGTCTTGAGGTACTTGAAGGGCACTGTTGATATGGGTTTGTGCTTTGGTGGAGACACATGTCAGGTAAGCGGTTATGTTGACTCAGATTATGCTGGCGATCTAGATAGAAGACGATCTACTACTGGTTATGTATTTAGGGTACATGGTGCTCCAGTTAGTTGGCGATCGATGTTACAATCTACAGTTGCATTATCTACTACGGAGGCCGAGTATATGGCTATGGCCGAGGGTGTGAAGGAAGCATTGTGGTTGTGGGGTCTTCTGGATGATCTAGGGATTAAGCAGGAGTGCGTGGATGTATGCTGTGATAGTCAAAGTGCGATCCACTTGGCGAAGAATCAGGTTCATCATGCTCGTACTAAGCATATCGATGTCAGGTATCACTTTGTACGAGATGTAATAGAGGAAGGTGATGTTTCTCTCATGAAGGTACACACAGATGAGAATCCCGCGGACATGTTAACTAAAGTGGTGACGTGTAGCAAGTTTCAGCATTGCCTGGAATTGCTACAAATCGGCTCGTGTTAAGTTGCCCAAAAGGGCGTAATGGCGACAAGGTAAACTTTATGTGAAGGGTTGGTAGAACTACGGTAGGCTTGATCCTATAAAAGGGTACGTAGGCAGCCATGGTCATATGGCGCAGTCGGAGGAAGTTACAAGAAGCAGATATATACAAGGAGTATCCTGGTGTTCGTCCAAAATTTGAAGAGTATCAAATTGGGTACGAGGTGGAGAATTGTGGGAGGCGGTTTAACATGATGAGGCGGTTTGGAAATCAAGATTAGGCGGTTTGTGAAATCCAAATTGAGAATGGCGGTTTTTCAATTTGGCAAGTTTCAAATTGGTTGGTTTCTAAATTGACACTAAGTTAACCGGCTTATATTCTATATAAATAGGGGTTGAATGCTTTGTAATAAACACATCAACACAAGTAACAACAACTCTTCTTTAGAGAGAGCTAAAGAGAGAGAGCAAGTGAGAGAGAAATTTTTTGTTCATAGTTTTGAGCGGTGTTAAATTTCTCGGTCGTCGAAGATTTAGTATAGAAGGTTATTACTATACGGTACCATCTTGGGACGAACTTGCGGGTTGTGTGAGTCGTCTTCATCTATCCTTCAATAAAGATTTCTTGTTCGCCCGAGGATGTAGGCTTTAAAGCCGAACCTCGTAAATTCTGTTTGCATATTTAGATTTTGACTTAGCTTTTCGATTAATCTTCATAATCGGATCAATTTCTAGGATAGGTTCGATAGCTTCCACTTTAGTCAAAATTGTTGTAGGCAACCATTTTCCTTCTTCATTACATAATTCTCTAAGTGAAGTTTAGTGTTCTGTCTTGTTAATGTTCTACTTTGTTTATAATAAAATCAGAATTATTATTTCTCCTCTCCTTTCCCTTTTGTTTATTATATAATTCGTTATCTGCACGAGTCTCTAGCCAACGAAGATAATCAGTTTATTCGTTCATCTCTCCAAATCTAACCAGCTAAGCCGTTATGTTGTCCGTTTTTCGACAACAACACCAGTGAAGGTATTATATTTTCGTTTTATTTTGAGACGTCTAACCTTGCTAAATTTGATTTTACAGTATTAGATGTTGATATATGGTGTCTCCTAGTGCTTAAAGATTTATCTTGATCTCTAATTTCCACGGACTAACTCTGAGAAAAGAGAGGAAGACAAAGATCGAGGATCGAAAGATTTCTTATCACTAGTACTAAATGCTAAAGAATCAGATAAGGTTGCTAAAAATGTGTTTAGTTCAGACTATATTAGTGCACTAGCTTATGAATATCTTCTAGGAGGATCAACGAGGACTTTATTCACATTATCTTGGATACTTCATCTAGTTTCAGCTCATTACGAAGTTGAGAAGAAGGTCTTGGAAGAGATTGGCGGCTTCAGGGTGCTTGATCAGATGCCTACTACTCATGATGTTCATCATAAGTTTCCTTGATCAGGCAATATTTGGTTTGATATGAACCTACCATGAATTTTAGGTTTGCATATTAGGTAATACTAAAGTAGTTTTATGTGATTGTTTCTTGACAGGTGATCAAGGAAGCAATGAGGTTCTATACTGTATCTCCATTGGTTGCAAGGGAAGCATCAAGACAAGTAGAGATAGGAGGTTATGTCCTCCCAAAAGTAATATTCTAAACGAGCTCGAGCCGGCCCGCGGGCCCACATTTAGTTCCGCCTATGTCAGAATGAACGGATACTGAATTGTAAAGTTTCTTGTGTCGGAAATGCTAAAGAGCGCAACTTTGGTGACCATAAATCAGCCCTGCTGACGTGGAATTCACTAGAAGACAACCCCGGGGCAGTCAAACTTTGAAAAAACTTTGTCTTTTAGTGAATTCCACTTCAGTTGGACTGATTTATGGCCACCAAAGCTGGGCTCTCTAGCATTTCCCTTCTTGTGTTGTAGGGTGCATGGATCTGGTTAGCACCTTGGTGTCCTAGCAAAAGATCCCAAGTATTTTCCTGAACCAGAAAAGTTCCGGCCGGAGAGGTTTGATCCTAACTGTGACGAAAAGAAAGACAGACACCCATATGCTCGTATTCCGTTCGGACTTGGTCCACGACAATGTATTAGAATGAAATTTTCCATACAAGAGGTAAAGCTCACATTGATTCATCTCTATAGAAGATACATGTTTCAACATTCACCAAACGTGGAAAACCCATTGGCTTTAGAGTATGGTATTGCACTCAACTTTAAATATGGTGTTAACTTGAGAGTGATCAAAAGATCAGCCTAGTTTATGAATTTTGCACTATGTCAATTAAAAATTATGTTCTACCAGTGTAAAGATATTCATCCAATGATCGCTTCGGCATTTTATGACAATTGTAGTTAATTGGCTTTTGTCTCTGAAGGATGGATGTTTTGTTCCGAAGGTTTATCCGCCATTCGATGTTCTAACCTGTTTTGTTTCATTAACTTGTTTTCCCTAGGTTTAGCTCATGACTTTTAAGTGATCTGACGGAAACATATTGTTTTGAGCTTGAAATAATGATTTCGTTGCAATTGTCGAAACCATTAAGAATATATTATAACATGAAAGCACAAATCTTTATACTAACTATAGTACCCTGATTTCCTTCCTCTTGATTGCTCCTTCTACATCGTCACTTATAGGAGAACCCCTTGGACTCCAGGGGCGTGGCCGAGATTTAGGGGGCCAGATATCATTGAAGTTGAAAATTGGTATATCCCGTGCCCTAGGGCACGGACACTTGTATCAATCAAATGTTACGAAATTTATTGTTATATTTTATTGAGAGCGAGAGATTTTTATTATTTATTATTTTTTTGTATTATTTTTTAGTTTCTTTTCTCTTAAATTAGTTATTGTTTTATTGAGAGGGAGAGAGAGAGAGAGATTTTAGTTTCTTTTTTTTAACCCTTGAAGTTTATTTTGTTTCTTTTTTTCTTAAATTAGTTATTTTATTTCTAAGTAGGAAACGATTATTGTTTTTTAAATAGGTAACTTTATTTCTATGAAGGACTATATTTTAAATTTCGAGAAGGGCTTTTAGACAATATCCTTTATTAAAGGGTTTCTAGGGTATATCTCGTGCCCCAGGGCACGAACAGTTGTATTAATCAAATGTGACGAAATTTTAGTTTAGTACTTCTAGAGTCGCTCCATAGTATTGTTTTAGGCGCTCTCTCCAAACATGTCACACGACCTTCTATATTTAATATTGTTATATTCTAGATACCCTAATTTTTTTTTTGTATTATTTTCTTTTGTTTCCTTTTCTTAAATTAGTTATTATTTTATTGGGAGAGATTTTAATTTCTTTTTTAACCCTTCAAATATCTTTAATTGTTATTATTTTATTGAGAATTATTTTAATTTCTTTTTTTAACCCTTGAAATATCTTTTGTTTCCTTTTTCTTAAATTAGTTTTTTTTTTTCTTAAGGACGCGATTTTTTTTTCTTCAAATAGGTAATTTTATTTCTAAAAAGGACTATATTTTAAATTTTTAGAAGGGTTTCTAGACAATATCCTTTATTAGAAAAGGATGTTTGTCCCAGTTATCACTTTCCCTTCTGTTTTAGTATATACTAGGGTATAACCCGTGCCCGAAGGCACGGACAGTTATATCAATCAACATTCAACGAAATTATTAAAGAAATCAAACGAACATCAAGTTGTCCTAAACACATATTACCAAGAAATGTAATAATGAAGATATCAAACTGAATGATATGAATACTAAACCCTAGAACTTGTTATTTTTCCAATTGATAGGTTATTTTGGAAATAAATTTTATGAGAAAAAAGAAAAAGGAAATAGGTTATTTTATTTCCAAAGCTGTGTTGTGCAAGAAATAGTTATTTTATATGGGTTATTTTATTTCTAAACCCGAGAATCTTTTTTTTTTCTTTATATAACTTATTTTTCTTAGATATGTTATTTTATTTCTTAGAAGGACTATATTGTAATATAAGGGAAGGGCTTCTAGACAATATACATAATTAAATAAGGATGTTTGTCCCAGTCAGCATTTTCCCTTCTGTTTTATATAATAGATAATAGATATAATAAATATTTTTTGAAGAATAAAATGATTGTTTTAAATATAAAGAATGTCACCACATAAATATATTAATTGTCCAAAAACATCTACGTGTGCATTATTTACATAGAATTTAGCAAACAAAATGTTTGAAATGTACATGACAACTAAGTTAGTTTGTTGATTCCCCACACATCTCTGCTCTTTCTCTCTCTAAGAACAGGCTATCAAACAACACAATGGCTGAGAGGAGAGGTTTTTTTTAGGAGAGAGAGTCTCCCAGGTGACATCACCTAGGGTTTTTGTTCTTCTCTCCTTTTCACCTTCCTCTTCAATATCAAGCGGCGGCGCTACCATTACTCCTTCTCTGGTTCTCGGGAACAAGCATCGGTCTTTACTTTCCCTTTCATAGCCATCATTACACTCAGCCTCCCCACCTCGTTACTCGCACTCCTTAGGCAGTTACCGTAGAGATTGATGGGCCTAGAAAGGTTACCCTAAATAGGTCTACACCCGCAAGTGCACGGGTGTCAAGTTGTAATATTTCCGGTAAGACCGGTTCGTTCCTCAGAGACTAAGTGAAACCTATTCTAAGACTTGGAAGTAACTCGGTTTTGATTTTGAAATTGGTTTTTAGGATTTTGGTGTTAAAAATAAATAAATAAATAAATAAAATAATAAAACGATTAAAAAGGTGAAACTCAATTGGGGAGAAGTCAAATGGGAGAGAGTCTAGGTTTTCTGAATTCATCCATATAATCACTTCTAACGACAATTTAATTTTGATCTAATTAGAGAGTTCTTTATATAACTCAGGTTTTAGTCCATGAACGGTCTAAAAACCCGGAAGATTTTATCGTTAAAATAATAAAAACTTTAATAAATTTATCGAAAATATGATTACTATGACTTCATCTAAAACCCTAGATAGGAAAATTAGTTACTCATAGGCATTATGTAAAAAGAATTGGAAAATAAAGTAAAGAATCGGAGAGAAAACACCTTTTTCGCTTTTTTTTCTTCTGCGCAGCCAAACAGGACCTTAGGGAAAATTATTTTCTCATCTTCCCGGAAACTATTTCCAGGTGAGAAAATAATTTTTCTTCCCTGGTTTTTCTTCTCCTTTTCTGTTTTCTCTTTATTTCTCTTTCTATACTGTTTCTTTCTCTCTCTAAACAAGCTATGAACAATCTCTAATGTCTATAACCGAGTGATGATAAATAAAGAAGAAGAAGAAGATGAAAATGGATTTATAAATTTGATTCAATCTTTCTCTCTCTACAATATCTCTCTCTCTCTCTCAACTCTTCCCATCTATTCTCTCTTTACAATCACTCAATCTCTCTCTATCAATCTCTGTTTCTTTATTTCTCTCACAAAAATAAAGAAACAATACAAGAAGAAGTAGAAAAGATGAAGATGATGATGATGGTTTCTCTTTCTATCTCTCTCTCTCTGTAATTTCCTGTTTTGGTTGAGCTACCAGAGGAAGACCCCCTAGTCGAGATGATTTGATCATAAGATGAAGTTCCCTTTTATAAGAAAAGCAAAATCAATTATATTTTTCTGATTCTCTTCTTTCTCTCTTGCATATATTTCCTACGGAATATATCCAGCAATTGTAAGATGGGCTTATACATTTTATGTGTGCTCTATGCAAAATAGAGCAAGTACAAGGCCCATACCTAAATGTCCCATACAATCAAGGCCCATAAAGGAGTGGGCTTAAGAAAACTCAATCCAAGATAATCTATAAGCTTGAGAGGACACTTGTCTTGTGTCTACACCAAATGGCTTGTTGGTTGACACATAAGAGGACACTTGTCTTGTGTCTACACCAAATGGTTTGTTGTTTGACACATAAGAGGACACTTGTCTTGTGTCTAAACCTAATGGCTTGTTGTTTGACACATAAGAGGACACTTGTCTTGTGTCTACACCAAGTGGCTTCTTGTTTGGTGCATTAAGGGACACTTGCCACCCATGTAGCTTCTTATACAACCTCTATGATGGATTAGAGACTTGTATAAATAGAGATGGAGTTTAGAGAAAGAAAGCTAGGGGCTCTTGCTCTAGAAAGTCTAGTTCTTGTCCATCACTTAGAGAGCTAGAGAAGAGAAAGAGAAAAGAGTCTTCTTCATCTCTACTTACTTTACTCCATCTCATATAGAAGCAAGAAGGTTAAAGATTGAAAAAAAGAGAAGAAAGTTGAAGATAAAGATTAAAGAAACCATCTACTACAATGGAGAAAGGTACATACTTTTTTATCTTGATTTTCCTTTATTTCTACTCATGTAACTTGTAACAAGCATGAGATTCAAAGATCAAGGGATTAGTGTTTTAGTTGGTTGTTATGATGAAACCAACATGAAAGTGCTAACATGTGGTATCAGAGCCCATGGTTGATGAATCTCATGTTTGTTCTTGAAAGGAGAGTAGTTATTTATATAGATTTATAGTTGCATTCATGATTTAGATATGATCTTATTTAGAGAGATGTTAGTATACTAGCATGAGTTACTATTATGTATAAGAAGTTCATGCATGTGTATATTATGGTTATTTATGGAAAATGCATCTCTATAATTTTTTCCGGTGTCCGGAGAAAGGTTTTCCGGTAGACCCTTAATTGCTTGTAGAGATTAGCAATTAAGTGTTAATATGTGTATTCATGTATTATTTTCTTCATTGGAGAAAGGTGGAGGCAAGTTATGTCATAATAGTTCATTATTTTATTACTTTGAAATTAAGTAATATGATAAAAATTTGTGAAGATATGAATAAGGTTAAACCAATGTTTGGTAATTATTGGTTGCATGGTGAGAACTAATTAATGGTCATAGTTCTTACATACTTGCTACTACTCCTATGCACATGAATACATAATTAAAGAAACATGAGTATGTGTGATTAATTAAATACCTTAATGTTTGTATTTAGTGTGACTCATGATTTATTTAAATAAAATGAGATCTTAGTGAACAATAAATTATGTGTTTAACCATTATGAAATATTGCCAAAGCAATTTATGGAGTAGAGAAACACATATGTTATAGTTCATTATAGTCTTATGCATGAAATGTTGTGACATCATTAATTAATTGGTCGATTATTATTGTCTTATGATTTGTCCAAAGATGAATTACAATAATTAATCGATGTGTGGTATTGTATGACTTAACCAACTTGGTTTGTGTTGCCCAAAGGTGACAAACCTTTTTGTGGTTAGATGATACAATAAATGAATGATTAATGATGATCACTTGTGTTGTTTGCACGTATGTCTTAATTTAGTCCCAAAGGATAAATTATGATGGTGCCATTTTTGTTTATAGGATAATTTGCTATCGATCCTAATATTTTTATTAGTTGCTTATAATATAATGTGATGGTTGATGTTTGCAGTTTCAGCTCCTATATCACTTCATTCGCAAGCTGCATCTGTTCCCATGCTCACAGGCTCAAACTTTTCTGAATGGAGTGAACATGTCAGATTCACCTTAGGTGTTCTTGACTTGGATCGCTCATTATTATATGATAAACCCACTGCTCTTACTGTCTCTAGTAGTGTGGATGAAAAGAACTTGTTTGAGGCCTGGGAGAGATCGAACAGATTAAGCCTAATGTTTATGCGAATGACAATTGCGAGCAACATAAAGTCTTCTCTTCCTCAAATTGATGATGCTAAGGAATTCATCAAGGCAATTGAGGAAAGATTTCGTGCTGCTGATAAGTCTTTAGCGGGCACATTGATGGCTCAACTAACTACCATGAAGTTTAATGGTACTAAGGGAATGCAAGAGCATATTATAGAAATGACAAGCATTGCAGCAAAGTTGAAAGGACTTGGTATGAACGTGGATGAACCTTTCATTGTTCGCTTTATTTTGAACTCCTTGCCTCCTCAGTATGGTACATTCCAAATGAATTATAATTCACTGAAAGAACAATGGAATGTAAATGAACTCTCAAGTATGTTAGTTCAAGAGGAGACAAGGCTTAAGCAACAAGAAAGTTTTTCAGTTCATATGGTCTCTCAAGAAGTAAAGAAAAATAAATGGAAGCCAAAGAAAGGAAAGAAAATTAATTCACCAAAGTATGATGGACCTGCTCAAGTATCCCAGGGCCATATTCAGAAGAAGGTTAAATGGAAATGTCATTTCTGTAAAAAGAAAGGACATTTTCTAGCTGACTGTCCAAAACGTAAGGCTTGGTTTGAAAAGAAAGGGATTCCTTACAAGCAGAACCCCAAGTCCGACTGAGCGTTTTATTTTAATGGGAAACGAGTCCCCTTCTGAAGTTTTTGCTATAGGCACTTATCGTTTGGTTTTAAAAACTGGTTACATTTTGGACTTGGCTGATACTCTTTTTGTTCCTTCGATGTCTCGAAATTTGATATCTATGTTTCAATTAGATCTTTTGGGGTACTTTTTGAATTTAGGTAACCAGCGTTTTGATCTTGTTAAAAACTCTTCGGTTGTGGGTTCTGGTATTGTAAGTGGTAAACATTATAAAATCAGTCTTGATGATCAGTTTGCAAAAACTCTTTTAACCCTGCATTATAATGTTAATTTTGGAATTAAACGTAACAGGATTAAAGAAAATTCTGCTAACTTGTGGCATAAAAGATTGGGACATGTCTCGAAAGAAAGAATGGAAAGATTAGTGAAGGATGGGATTCTCACGAACCTAGACTTCACTGATTTTGGGACATGTGTTGATTGTATAAAAGGAAAAACAACAACACACACCAAGAAAGGAGCCACAAGAAGCAGAAATCTTCTTGAGATCATTCATACCGATATTTGTGGACCTTTCTCCACTTCTTCTATTGGTGGAGAAAAATATTTTATCACCTTTATAGATGATTTTTCACGTTATGGATACATATATTTGTTGCATGATAAATCTCAAGCGGTAAGTGTAGCTGAGGTATTTATCACTGAAGTTGAACGGCAACTAGAAAGAAAAGTGAAAATCATCAGATCGGATAGGGGTGGTGAATATTATGGCAGATACGATGAATCGGGTCAACATCCCGGTCCATTTGCCAAACTCCTTGAAAAGCTTGGCATTTGTGCACAATATTCAATGCCTGGAACGCCGCAACAGAATGGTGTTGCTGAAAGGCGTAATCGAACCTTAATGGATATGGTTAGGAGCATGATATCTAGTTCCACTCTACCCGTTATGTTGTGGGGAGATGCTCTTAAGACGGCTGTATATGTCTTAAACCGAGTTCCTAGTAAGTCAGTTCCCAAAACTCCATTTGAGTTGTGGACTGGAAGGAAACCCAGTTTGAGACATTTGCATGTTTGGGGTTGCGCAGCGGAAGCTAGGATTTATAACCCAAATGAAAAGAAATTGGATTCAAGAACAGTCAGTGGATTCTTTATTGGATACCCTGATAAATCCAAAGGCTATAGATTTTATTGTCCTAACCATACAACTCGAATTGTTGAAACTGGTAATGCTAGGTTCCTGGAGGATTTTGAGACTAGTGGGAGTCCTGAACCACGAAATGTGGTTATTGAAGAAGTAAGGGTAGCAGTTCCTATTCCCTTACACTCTGAAAAGATTGTTGTTCCTATTGGGAGTCATCACACTGATGATGTTGAACAACAAATGACTGGCCCACAACCTCATAATCCATTAGAGCTACGCAGGTCTCAGAGAATAAGAAAGCCTGCTATCTCGCCTGATTATTTGGTGTACCTTCAGGAATCTGAATACGACATTGGAACGAGTAAAGAAGACCCAGTTTCATTTTCACAAGCAATTGAAAGTGATGATTCTTCTAAGTGGATTGATGCAATAAATGAAGAGTTGAAATCGATGAAACAGAACAAAGTTTGGGATCTAGTTCAATTGCCTGAAGGGTGTAAGAAAATCGGGTGTAAATGGGTCTTTAAGACTAAACTCGACTCTAAGGGCAAAATTGAACGATATAAGGCCAGACTTGTTGCAAAGGGTTTCACTCAGAAAGAGGGCATCGATTATCATGATACATTTTCGCCTGTATCTAGAAAGGACTCTTTTAGAATCATTATGGCTTTGGTGGCTCATTATGATCTAGAGCTTCATCAAATGGATGTGAAAACAGCTTTTCTGAATGGGAGTTTAGATGAAGAGGTCTACATGGAGCAGCCAGAAGGCTACTCAGAAGCAGGGATGGAACATATGGTGTGTAAGCTTAATAAATCAATATATGGACTTAAGCAAGCCTCCCGACAATGGTTCCTTAAGTTTAATGATACCATTACAGCTTTCGGATTTAAAGAAAACATTGTTGACCAATGTATATACCAGAAGGCTAGTGGGAGTAAGTTCATATATTTGGTTTTATACGTGGATGATATTCTTCTTGCCACTAATGATCTTGGTTTATTGTATGACACCAAGAAATTTCTCTCTATGAACTTTGAAATGAAAGACATGGATGAGGCAAACTTTGTTATCGGAATTGAAATTTTCCGAGATCGCAAACAAGGTTTATTAGGATTGTCTCAGAAGAAGTATATCGAAAGAGTTCTAGAGAGATTTGGCATGAAAGAGTGTTCACCAATCGAAACACCAATAATGAAAGGGGATAAGTTCAATCTCATGCAATGCCCACAAAATGATCTTGAAAAGAAAGGAATGGGAAATATTCCTTATGCCTCTGCCGTAGGGAGCCTTATGTATGCTCAGATTTGTACCCGTCCTGACATTAGCTTTATAGTGGGTATGCTTGGACGTTACCAAAGTAACCCAGGAATGGCTCACTGGAAAGCTGCAAAGAGGGTGATGCGGTACTTGCAAGGAACTAAAGATTATAAGCTTATTTTCAGAAGAACTGATAATCTGGAAGTAAAGGGTTACTCAGACTCTGATTTTGCTGGATGTGCTGATAGCAGAAAGTCTACTTCAGGATATGTGTTTCTTTTAGCAGGTGGAGCCATATCCTGGAGAAGCATTAAGCAAAGCATATATGCGTCGTGCACGATGGAGGCTGAGTTCGTGGCATGTTATGAAGCCACGATTCATGCTTTATGGCTGCAGAATTTTATCTCAGGGCTTGGAACCGTCGACTCTATAGACAAGCCGCTGAGAATTTATTGTGATAACAACGCCGCAGTATACTTCTCTAAGAATGATAAGTATTCGAGCTCAAGGGGAAGCAAACACCTCGAACTCAAATATCTTATCGTTAAAGAGGAGGTTCGGAAACATACAGTGATTATAGAACATGTAAGTACTATGCTTATGGTAGCTGATCCATTAACTAAGGGTTTGAACACTAAGACATTTAAGGAACATGTTGCAACAATGGGTCTTAGTAATCCTTATAATGATATGGATTGAATAAGCATGAAGTTTCTATAAACACTTTTGAGATCTCGTGATATTATGTTTCTATATTCTTGTTTACTCATATATGCACATAATTGAAAATGAGTTGAAAAACAACAAGAATAGTCTTAGCAAGATAGAAATTGTCTTGATAAGATTTCTAGCTGAATTGAAGCAAATCTAGTTATGTATATAGATTTGTAACTATACTCCTAATGATGATCATGATAGGTGGGTTGTTGTGTTGTGGTACATGGAAGGAAACGTGTCGTTTTAAGACGTGTAACCGCCATGACTCGCATTAGCAACTTTCTTATTGATGATATTATGATGTACTAGATATGGATTGAGATGTTTTGTTAAAAATGCGCGCATGTCTGTTTTCTTAGTCTTAAGCCCTTGATCGAGTCTTTCGAAAAAAAAAAAAAAAAAAAAAAACCAATTTTATTAAAAAATAAATCTATTTTGTTTTGCCTTAGATTGTATGGGCCAAGTGGGAGAATGTAAGATGGGCTTATACATTTTATGTGTGCTCTATGCAAAATAGAGCAAGTACAAGGCCCATACCTAAATGTCCCATACAATCAAGGCCCATAAAGGAGTGGGCTTAAGAAAACTCAATCCAAGATAATCTATAAGCTTGAGAGGACACTTGTCTTGTGTCTACACCAAATGGCTTGTTGGTTGACACATAAGAGGACACTTGTCTTGTGTCTACACCAAATGGTTTGTTGTTTGACACATAAGAGGACACTTGTCTTGTGTCTAAACCTAATGGCTTGTTGTTTGACACATAAGAGGACACTTGTCTTGTGTCTACACCAAGTGGCTTCTTGTTTGGTGCATTAAGGGACACTTGCCACCCATGTAGCTTCTTATACAACCTCTATGATGGATTAGAGACTTGTATAAATAGAGATGGAGTTTAGAGAAAGAAAGCTAGGGGCTCTTGCTCTAGAAAGTCTAGTTCTTGTCCATCACTTAGAGAGCTAGAGAAGAGAAAGAGAAAAGAGTCTTCTTCATCTCTACTTACTTTACTCCATCTCATATAGAAGCAAGAAGGTTAAAGATTGAAAAAAAGAGAAGAAAGTTGAAGATAAAGATTAAAGAAACCATCTACTACAATGGAGAAAGGTACATACTTTTTTATCTTGATTTTCCTTTATTTCTACTCATGTAACTTGTAACAAGCATGAGATTCAAAGATCAAGGGATTAGTGTTTTAGTTGGTTGTTATGATGAAACCAACATGAAAGTGCTAACAGCAATCTCTGTGGAAATCACCTCTTCAATCCAATATTTGATTCTCTCTGTATTCTCTAATATCTAATTCGGTTCCAGCTTTCTACAAAAATATCAGTCTTTCAAACTTCCCTTTCCTTCTCCAACTATTTGTTTCATCTCTGAGAATCAATCCCTCCTTTATATCTTCAAACTTATATATTCTCTAGCTACCCATCTCTCTTTCTCTCTCTAAAAATATTTCCAGCTATGCCTTCTCTTTCAATCTCAATCTCTGTTTTATCTTGTTAACAATCTTCTTTGAGATAGAAAACAACTCACCTATTTCCAAAGCATATTCTTTCATTCTCTCTCCCTACTGGTTTTCAAATATTTCTTTCCAAAGAGTTGGAGAAGATAGAAGGAAATAAAAGAAATTCCAAAAAAGATGTGGGAAAGATTGGATTTGAAGTGAGCTGTATATGCCCAATTTGTTATTCACGTGCTGGAGGTGACGTGGTGGCTAAGAAGGCCTGATTTGCTGCTTCGCGGACGACTAAAAGGTGGTACGACATAGGTTTCGATGCAGCCACGTGTTTCTGACGTAAAGGAGGACCACTGATCCTTGCGGGAGCACCGAAATATGGACGCACGGGAGTACCAGATTATTTTTCATTTTGCCATTCGACTTTATCCCACTGGACCCGAAGACCATACCGAAATGAACACCAATAACGTCCTGATTAATCCTGTTACCCATTAATTTCTTGCCACGTGTCATCCGATTGATCTGGTCAAGCATTTTTCATTCCGATCTTTGACTTCAGCTAACTTTTCGCTCCGGACTCCGATTCGACATCCGTTTTCACCCACGGATTCGTCTTGGACTCTACTTTTACATGAGAACAATATTGACCAGAATACCCTTGACATTAAAATGACTAAAATGCCCCTCAAGTATGTCTTTATCACGATGTTTTCGTATTGAACTCCATAACTGAGACCTGAGAAAGAAAAACAAGCAAATCATCAGAGTAACCGCTCGAAATGGACTAACTAACCCGAGTTAAGAGATTCAGATGAGACATTTTCATGTCCCATCAGAGATCACGGGAGAGATTGAAGAGAAGAAAAATCGAACAGAAGATCCTTCCTTTGATCATTCCCGATAACTGACAGCTCGATGATTGGGGAGAACTCAAGTCGTATTTAATTCGCGAACGAAAGATACAGCGTGGGAAACCCAACCGTCATCACATCAAGGTACTAACCTTTCCTTCTCGCTCCTTCTCTCTTCTGGTTCTCTCTTCTTTTCGTCTTTACTTCATTCCTTCTGTCTAGAGTTTTTCTTCTGGTTTTTCTGCTTTTGTCGTTTTCCTTTCTCCTTTCTCTCTCTAGAATGGGATCAGTCACCACCGGAAACCGAGAGTAGTCTGCGCTGGTGGTGACCTCCCCCCCAATCCCCTTGCATGCAGCCCTATAATGATATATTGGCTTTTATGTTTCGTCGGGTTTCTTGGTTTGTCCTTCTTCTATCCTTTCTTATACCCAACCAAAGCTCCTCTCCTTTCCACTACTCCTTACAGAACACCCATTTCTTCTTGCTCTTTCCCTCTCTGGTCTACTATGGCATCCCAATCAACACTCACCTCTCGAGGTAGACTTTCCATCCGTTTTGCTAAACCCTCTACAAAACCAGAGCTACAACCCATCTCTGAAGGGTTCGTAGCTCGGTGGTGTAATCCCTATGAAGCCTCACTTACCTTTATCAAGAGCCTTTTGTACCCCCAATCACGTTTTTCAGAGATTGTGACTATGCTTTCACTCCAGGCCCCATCAACACTTTCTTAATCAAACCTAGAAGCCTATTTGTTCTCAACACCCTCAACTATGGTAGGCCGTGGGTTCTGGGGGAATGCTTCTGGTTTTAAAACGAGTTGTTTTCCCTCTCTCTGAACCCTCGGACGACCTCTTCTATGAACCTATGTGGTGCACATTACACAAGATCCCTCTGGCCATTCAGAACAAGATAGACCTCGATGCAATTTTCGAAAGCATGGGAAAGATCATCCAGATTCGCCCTCGAAATCTCGGCTGCGTCAACAATCCGGTGATTCGAGTTAACTTCTTATACGATGTGAGATCCCCCTTCTTGCTGTGGTTAACCCCATTTTCAATGATACGGTTACAGAGATCAAAATTAGTTATAAGAAATTCCCTGGAGCTATCTGCCAGCATTGCCGCATCATCGAACACCCTCTTCGTAGGTGTCCGTCTCCTCTACAATACTACTACTCTGGTAAAGATGAAAACTCAGATTCTGATCCGTTAGATGATCCTATGGATGAAACGATTGTTATCTCTCCTGAACCTGTTGAACCTCTCCTATTAGCCCCTCCACCATCACCAGTTCATCGCCCCACTCCTCCCCACCTCCTGTTCAATCCTTCTGGCAAGAGAACTCGATCACAGGCTAGTCACCACTCTATCAGTTCGACTGATTTCTCTGATGAAGATAACCATATTCAATCATTGTTTGAGGATAACCAGGAAACCCAGACTCTCCTTGAAGAGTCGATGATTCTGTCCAGAAGCCTCAACATTTTAGTGCAAGGGGATGAAGGAGATGGTGTCACCCATCCAGTCCAGTCTGCTTGATCCATTTGGGCCTTTAGTTTATTTTAGTGGTTGTGGGTTTTATCTTTCTCGTTTAGTTTTCGTTTTGGTCTGTTTGCTTTCTGTTTTTCATCTTTTGGCAGTTCTTGGGTTGTTGTCTGGTACTGGTAACCAAAGTTCTTGGCTGAGGTTTCTGGTTTGGAACCTTTTAGCCGTGCTTGATTCTCCTGGATTGGTGGTTCCTCCACGTTTTCAGTTAGAATCCTTTCTGGTTCTTTGGCTAGTAGTACCGAGCTTGGGCTGTTTAGGGGCAGTAGGAGTGCCTTTATATTTTGTTGTTACTTTTGTTTAGCTCTCTGTGGACTTTCCGTTTTAGTTGTACTTTGTTCTTTTTAGTCGTGTTTAAGTGTTTATTTGTGGTGCATTTTTCTTTTTTCCATTCTTCTTTCCTGTGGTGCCTGCTATTTTCTGTTGTCCCCTTTCTGTGCCCTCTGTTTGAGGCCGGGGAGCCTTTAGACCTATGGAACCTCTGAAACCTGACCTAACCATTCTTGCCTGGAACATCAGAGGCTGTGGTCAATACTTAAACCGTAAACACCTCTTTAGACTTATTAAAACGAATAGACCGGACTTCATTTTTCTTTCGGAGACTAAGAGCACCTCTAAGCAGCTCCACAACACTCTCAGACTGGGTGACAACTACAAGCTTGTGGTCGTCGAACCCATAAAGAAAGCGAGAGGGCTTGGGATGTTTTGCTCTTTTGACTTTGACATTAATACTATTTGGGCTGATGAAAACATGATACATACTATGTGCACCCACGTTAGTTCGGGCTTCACTTTTGCATTAACGGTAATGGCAACCGGATGGCCCCTTGGAGCACTATTAGTCTTCACAAGATTGAGCCCTCTATCCCCTGGGTCGTAATGGGGGACTTGAACACGATTCTACATCCCTCTGAAAAGGAAGGAGGCAGAAAGGAAATCCCCACTTACGTACCCAAGATTAACCAGGTCATTAACTCCTTGGGCCTCCGGGACGCGGGCTTTAAAGGCCCAACCTTCACCTGGACTAATAGACAGTTTAATGGTAAGCTCATTCAGGAGCGTTTGGACCGAGCCCTCACTAACCATAGCTGGCTGGTTGACTTTCCCTCCTCTCTTGTCACGCACTTACCCGGAGTGGGTTCTGATCACACCCTGATTCTCTTAACTACTCATGTTCCCTCTAACCTGGGCAATAGACCTTTTAAATTCATTAGGACTTGGATGTCTCACCCTGAGTGTCGGGAGTTCATTCAGGACCACTGGTCTCCCACTTTCAATTCTACTCAACCCAAACTGAACCACCTAGCTATTCAGTTAGCCAGGTGGAACAAGCAGGTGTTCGGCAACATCGATCTTCGCATTCGCAACCTTACCGAGGCTATCCAAACCACGGACAGCTCGGAGAGCTACCAGGAGCTAAATAACAAAACTAGAGGAAGCGTATATCCAGCTGGAGAGTCTCTGGAAAGAGAAATCCAGAAATGATCAAATTCACCTTGGTGACCAAAACACTAAATTCTTTCATGCCAAAGCCATTAATCGTAATCGGAAAAATCGTATATCTGCCATCAAAGACAACAATGATCACTGGATCCAGGAAGCCTCTGATATCGCCAATGTTTTCTCGGCCAATCTGCGTAACATCTCCACCTCGGAAAACCCTAGTTGTCCTACTGAGATTTTTGACCTTTTTCAGCCTCAGATTACCAGTAGCCAGAATCTGGTTCTCACTAGCATCCCAACGGAGACGGAGATCCATAATTCAGTCAAATCCCTTAAACCGGAGGCGGCCCCGGATCTGGATGGTTTCCCTCCATTTTTTTACCAGTCCAACTGGGATACAGTTAAACCTGATATCATTCAGCTAGTCTCCAATTTCTTCCTTCACAATCACCTGCCTGAGCAGGTCAATCACACTCACATCTGCCTTATCCCTAAAACCAAAACTCCCCAGTCGACAGCCGATTATCGTCCCATTAGTCTCCTTAACACCACTTACAAAATCATTACTAAGATCCTGGCTAATCGACACAAACTCGTCCTTCCTCAGATTATTTCCCCGTTTCAAGCGGCTTATGTTCCGGGAAGGCAGATCACGGATAATATTATCATTAGTCAAGAAGTGGTCCATTCTTTCAAGCTTTGTAGGGGGGCCAAAAGCTTCTTCGCTCTCAAACTCGATATGTCTAAAGCCTTCGATCGTGTTGAATGGTCTTTTCTTTCAAACATAATGAGAAGTATGGGCTTCGACTCCAAGTGGGTTAGTCTTGTCCAGACGTGTTTCTCCACTTCGACCATGGCTGTCCTGATTAATGGTCGGCCTGGCCCCACCTTTAATGTCAGTAGAGGCATTCGGCAAGGTGATCCCCTCTCCCCTTTCCTGTTCACCTTGGCGATGGAAGGCCTGAGTCGTCTGCTGGAATCGAATAATCTGAACAAGCCTTTCCAAGGCTTTCCTATCCCTGGCACTAGCATCAATCTCAAACATCTTCTCTTTGCAGACGACTGTATTATTTTTGGTCAGAATTCGTTAGTCAACATCTCCTCGCTGCAGAGCATCCTTGATATCTTCTGTCGGGCGTCGGGACAGATGATCAATTACAATAAGTCTACGATCTTTTTCTCCAAAAACACCCATCCGAAATTCAAACGTATGATCATTCGCAACTTTAAAGTGCATCAATCCTCCAATCTTGATAAGTATCTGGGTACCCATCTTTTCATCAATGCCAACAAAAAGAAAGTCTTTTCGTCCCTCACTACTCAAATTCAAAATAAACTTTCTAAGTGGCAATCCTCTCTCCTTTCTCCGGCTGGCCGCTCTGTTGTTATCAATGCAATAGCAGCGGCCGTTCCCCGATACCAAATGCAATGCTTTGCCATTCCAAAAGGTATAAGCAACCGCATCGAAGTTCTGCAAAGAGCTTTCTGGTGGGGAAAACTTCGTTCTATCCATACTATCAACTGGTCCACCATCTGTCTCCCAAAGAAGCTGGGAGGTTTGGGTTTTCGTTTCCCGCATCTCGACAACCAAGCCTTTCTCAGTAAACTAGTCTGGCGACTTCTTAGTGACTCAGGTTCTCCTTGGGCTGATATTCTCAAAGCCAAGTATTTCACCAAAGAGCACAGACCTAAAACTGCAAAGAATCACCACTCGTGGCTCTGGAAATCCCTAGCCAAACAGGTAGAGAAAGTGACCAATTTAACCTTTTGGGACATTAATAAAGGCACGAATATTAATATTTGGCATGATTACTGGATCCCCAATTACCCTCTCCCTATTAGTAACCCCACGAATAGTACTCTTACTGGAGTCTCTCAATTAATTAGTAATAATACGTGGAATTTGACGATCTTAAACCAATGCTTTACTCGTGATATATGCAATTCTATTTTAAGTATCAATTTACAGGAACAAATGCAGGATATTCCCAGATGGTCTCTCACCAAATCAGGTAAATTCTCTATCAAATCTATGTATTACTATCTTCGTGCGGAACATTATCCGGTAGAAAATAAAGAATGGGCCTTCATATGGGATATGCAAATACAGCCAAAAATCAAACTATTCCTTTGGAAATGTTGTACTAACAGCCTACCGGTTAGAGAGAAAATTGGTAAGTATGTGGGAAACAAATTTAATTGTGAATTTTGTCTACAGACAGAAACTCTGATTCATATACTATTACACTGCGATTTGGCTCAGGTGATTTGGTTCCATTTTAATCTCTTTTCTATCAATATCACTAATCTAGTTGAATGGATTATTTCGTGGAAAACTCTTGACGATCATATCAGCAATCTTTTTGCTAACATACTTTGGCAGATTTGGAAAGCAAGATGTGATAAATGCTTCTCTAACATACAAATAGTACCAATGAAACTCATAGACCAGATTAAATGTATGGCCCTTATCCCTCCAATCCAAACCACTAACAGAAAGATTGATAGAACTACTCCTTGGTTACCACCCTTACCACCGTTTAGAAAAATCAATGTCGATGCCTCTTTTATTAATGCTCAGGAATTAGCAGGGATTGGATGTATCATGCATGATGACAGAGCAAACTTCATCGCAGCAATGGCTTGTAATGTGAGGGGTCAAAATGCGGAAGAATGTGAAGCATGGGCGATCTTTAAAGCTATTCTATGGTCAAGGAAAAAAATATTCAGTATGTACAGATCGAAAGCGATAATAGTAGCCTGGTGAAATGGCTCAACAGGGAGACTTCGGAAATATCCTGGCAAACGAGCAAAGTCTTAGATAAAGTTCTTCAGCTAGAAGCACAGTTCACCAGTGTGATCTACTCTCACATCCACAGAGAAGGCAACTACAAAGCTGACCAACTAGCCAAGTGGAGTAAGATACATGTCGGTTCCTGGGTTTGGCTGTCTATATCTGACCTTCCATCCTCGCTGTACTAGTGTTGGTCTTAGTTACTTCTGTCTGGTTGTATTTTCTTTTCTGCTCAACAAAAAAAAAAAAAACTAAGTTAGTTTGTCAAAGATTCAAAAACTAAGATATATAAAACCATGAAAATATGTAACACCTTCCTTAATTCTCAGGCCCAAAGAAATCTGGTGCCCATAGAGTTTCTAGAACTTTTTTCTGTTGACAAGAGTTTCAAAAAAAAAACTCTAGATATTCTATGGGCAATTTCTTAATTTTCAGACCCAAAAAAGAACTGGTGCCCATAGAATTTCCAGAACTTGGTTAAATGAACATGACAAGAAATTGAGTTTCGTAGAAATTGCGCTAATGACCTCCCATGTGAAGAGGCCACCTGGAGAATCAACAAGGGGTACTTTTATCATTTTTCAACTTTGTTGTTACTTCTTCTACTGTCTCTTGACTACACTAATCTTTGATTGCTGGTATGTGAATATTCGATCTTTTCTTATTACAAACCCATCCATCTATGGGAAAAGATATAAGATTGAATCTTTGGTTGCGGAAATATGATACTTGAACTTGTTAGATAACTAAATCTTATGCTGAACCAACACGTCTTTTATACACGCTGGATATTCTCTCTGTGGCTTCAGCATGGACATTCATCCAACAAAATAATCTCATGTAAAAGAGACTCAATTATAATAGAAATGTCAGCCGGTTTATAAGAGAGATGAGTCTGGTAGTCTATTTCCTTTTTCAGTTTAAATCTAACGATAAGAATTTTTAATTTTGATTAATTAAATACACAAATAAAGGATATTAGAGTCACCTCATTACTTTCAGTTTTGATTTTTGTACTTCCATCTTTATAGAAAAATCGAAACTACTCAATATCATCCCACGTTTCTCCGTCCTTATTTTTTCTTGCATCAAAACGGAACAGTTATCTCCAAAATCTCCCAAGAAAGAATTTTCTCCTCAAGAATATCCTCCCAAATTTTATGGACTTCCAATTATTATTTTTTCTACACAGTTTGGTGCAGTTTCATATTGCGACAGTTTCGTTTACAATTTGAGGGGTCGAAATTGAGGTAAAACCCCAAAAACATCATATGGAAACATATAGATGAAAAAAATCACAACTAGGGCGAATTTTTTTGTTCTATCTTACAAGTAATAGTGAAATAGAATTCCATTATGTTTGATTTGTTACTAAATATTTCGCTTTTCATGAAATAAAAAAAGAATTGATGAGAAAATATGAGATTAAGAAGATACGTCTTTAGTTTTAAAAAAGGAAGAATACAATCCGATACGCCCTTAAAAAACTGAAAAGAGTTATCACAAAATCAAATGAAAGACCCATAAATTCTTACCAAAAATTCCAGTTGATGTAGACGCAGCGGAAATATAAAAACGATAAATAAAGTAAAGGAAGAACGGTAAAATAACTGAATAAACTTAATAAACTATAAACTTTGATTTGGTTTTCTCTTCAATCTGAATAATAAAATAGACTAGACCTCCTTTTATAGGATAACAAACTTTCCTAGATAGACTCAAACTAGGATTCCTAAAATAATAAAATACTCAAAACATAGAAACTTCAAAATAAAGAAATATCAAATTAAAGTAACTTCCTAATCCTATACTAACTAGGACTACTATTATGGACGAATAGGATGTGGGCACGCGTGGACGTGGGCCCACATGTTATGCGCCTGCATCAGCACCCTGTTCCCCAGAAGGTTCGTCCCGAACCTTTTCAATGAAGAAAACCTTTTGATGCACCCGCATATGATGAACTTCGCCATACCTATCCTTAATTCCCACTTTTCACGAAATTTGCTGAAAATCCGTAGAAGACAAATCTGGACCAAAGTAACAACTATAATCTGAATCATAGGATACAAAGATTCACTCCAAAGCAAGAATAGTGAATAAGCATCCAATAAATTTCGACATCTCCCATCATCTTTTAAGTGGCTGACGAAGATTGCAAATACTAACTTCCTCGTTCGCGGAAAATCAATGAAGAATATTATCTTCCAATCCAATATGTATTCAACCTTGTTTCTGTTAAGAACAACATGAAATACCAAATCGAAGTTCCGACCGAATTGTAGATAATGAATAAAAACAAACGAATCACCAGGTTCCCAAGTAAAAGTATGAAAATTTTCAGAACTTGCCATAATCCGAATATTGTTATGAGTATCCGCTTGTAATATTGTAGAGTACTCAACCAAGCCTTTCATCTTGTTCTGAGTAGCTGCTTTATGTTGAATTTGGTGTAGGTAAGAAAAGTATGCATGTCCTTGAGAATCATCACAAAGAGAAATTGGACTAACATAACCACGATCAAACGCACCAATAACAAAAGCAGAATCAATTCCATGAGAAAACTCAACAGAAACACTTTCATCGATGATGAATAACTTTTGTACTTCGGATGGTAAGTTATCATCATGATTGAAAGCAAGTGGACTAGGGAGTAAAGAGGAGTTCTGGGGTTCACCAACATCATCAATGTGTGTCAAAGAATTCATATCATTTTCAAACGTGTTGCCTAATACCGTAGCAGTGTCATTCAACAGAGGAGACGGGGTAGTTAGCTTTGATGGTTGGGGAATCGCGGTTTGGCTTGTGGGCGGGTGATAGTTCAGTTGTTGTGGAAGGATTCGGTGAAAGAGAATTTCGGATTCGCGGGTTCGGTGAGAGGGGTGGTTGTCAATGGGTCGGTAGTAGGTGGGTTGGGTACGGATTGGTCGAACCAGGGAAGTTATTGTGGGAGCTGGATACAGTTGAGTGGGTTGTTGGGTTTCAATCTCTAAGGTTGGGATGGGATCAAGAAACGGTTGGTTAAGTTGTTGTGGAATTTGTTGATTGGGTAGGAAGACTGTGGTGTTAGGTATGATTGTGAGGTGATAGCTGTTGGGAGGAATTGGAATTTGGGTGGTGCTTGTAGTTGGGATTGAAAAATTAGTAGTGGAGAAACTAGGAGTGCCTGTAGAATTCAGGTTGTAGTCTAAATAACTATGGTTTAGCAAAGAGTTGGATTGAGATCCCTTGAAGTTGGTGGTGGAGGAAGGTGGGGGTGGTTCAGGGAGATTGGATGTACTTTGGTATCCATTATAGGTGTTGGTGGAAGTGGGGGAATTATGATAGTTCGATTGGTAGCCATGAAAGTTGGCGGTAGAAGTGGGGGAAGTATAAGAGTTTGATTGGTAGCCATTATATGTGTTGGTGCTGGAAGAAGGGGATGAATACGGTGGTGGAGGTTCGGTGGTTGTAGGGTGTAGAAAACCTATGATAGGGTTTAATGAGTCGGTGAAGGTGATGTGGGTTGGTGGTGAATACGTTGTTGAATATGGTGGTGTTATATAACAAGAGTACGGAGGTGGTGGTGGTGGATATGGTGGAGGAGAAGATGGTGGTGTTGTGGGGTTTATGTAAGTGAGTGGGAAAACCGGTGATAGTGGTGATGTAGGGTTGATGTGAATCGAGATTGGGGTCGTGTTAGGTTGTCGAAGTATCGAATTTGAAGTTGGTGTTGTGGTTGGAAGTGATAATGATGCTTGAATGGAAGTAGTAGAAGAAGGAGTAGTGGTAAAATAGGGAGACTTACATATGCCTTCGAGTTGTTTAGATAGCTTCATGATCGAATCATTGACTAGATCGAATTTTTCCATAGTTTCCTTCTTGTGATTTTCGAATTTTTCCATAGTTTCCTTCTTGTAATTTTCGAAAGCTTCTTCCAATTTTGTAACCGAGGATAACTTCTTGTTGATGTTGTCCCATTCGGATGCAAAAGTTGGTGTCTTCTCTTTGATTGTTGGAGTAGGAACGGTAGGATTAACCATTGTGATTGGTTAAAGAAAATTTGGCTCTGAATACCACTTGATGTAGACGCAGCGGAAATATAAAAACGATAAATAAAGTAAAGGAAGAACGGTAAAATAACTGAATAAACTTAATAAACTATAAACTTTGATTTGGTTTTCTCTTCAATCTGAATAATAAAATAGACTAGACCTCCTTTTATAGGATAACAAACTTTCCTAGATAGACTCAAACTAGGATTCCTAAAATAATAAAATACTCAAAACATAGAAACTTCAAAATAAAGAAATATCAAATTAAAGTAACTTCCTAATCCTATACTAACTAGGACTACTATTATGGTCGAATAGGATGTGGGCACGCGTGGACGTGGGCCCACATGTTATGCGCCTGCATCACCAGTGCCCTTACAATCTTGGTCATCCCCTCTTTGGTACTTAATTTCATTATTTTTGGAGTAGGGAACTTTCAGAAACACACCCCAAAGGTGTTAAAGACCCCTCTTTTTGTCGCACTAGGGTATAGCCCGTGCCTTCGCCAAGACGCAATCTATAATCAAAATTACTTTCGTATTGATCTGAAAATTTTGAAAATATTACAAATAATTTTTATAGATGCAACCAATATATAATATGACAAAATCAGTATATCCGCGTACATATAATGGAAAATCAAGGATGAGAAATTTCTAAGAGTCAAAGATCAGTTGGTGTCCACACGACTGTAAATGTTGAATCACAAAATCAAAGAAATAAAGTAATACCAAGGCACTTATTCTTCACTCGCAAGGCATGAAATAAGTAGAAGTCCCTATTTCACGCCAAAATTCTATGGTTTATATGGAAAGCTAGATGTGAAAACTGCTTCTCCAAAACAAAACAAAATCCTAGACAAATCATTGAAAGGATAAATGCCACTACTATTACGCCTATTAAGATTGAATCCTTTATTCCTAAAGTATGCAGGGAAAAAACCAAATAGGAAATATGGAGACCTCCATCGACACCATATCTTAAAATTAATGTTGACGCTTCTTTCTCCAAGAACTCGGAACCAGCAGGGATCGGTTGTATTATCAGAGATGAAACAGCTGCTTTTATTATTGCAGTGGCAGACTCTGTACGAGGTCAGAATGCGGAAGAATGTGAAAGCATTGCCATACTTTACAACATCAAATGGGCCTTAGAATTGAACTATTACTACACTAATATCGAAAGTGATAACCAAACACTCATCCACTTTATCAATGGATAAAATGTTAGTCTCCACTGGCAATCTGAAAAGATCATGCAACAAGTTAAAGAGCTCCGTGATAAATTTGACGGTACTATATTCACATTTATCAACCGGGAATGCAACACTCAGGCGGACTCTATAGCTAAACGGGGTAAAGGAATGTTAGTAGAAGAATATGGAATGTAATACCTTCGGCCGCGTTTGGTTAAGCTTAAAAGCTGTGGAAAAGTAGCTTTTCACTTATTTTTAAGTGCTTTTAAATTTTGTCATGTTTGGCAAAATAATCCACAGCTTTTTAAAATCTCTAAAAGCACTTTATCAACCAAAAAGCAGAAGCCACAATTTGTGGCTTCTACGTTTGGCTTTTTCGGGAAGCAATCACGGGAGTTGACGATAGACATACACATCCCGGGTTCGATTCCATTTGGTTGACAACATCACTTCATATTTTTCTCTTTAGTTAAAGATGTCACTTCCTACTCTCTTTATCTATATCTCTCTAGCCTTTTTCATTTCTCTCACTAACCCACTCTTCTCATTGACTAAAAACTGAAACCATTAATGACATTGTACTTACCATCACTGCTTTAATCATTATTTTTTTTTATTATACCTTTGCATTCTAGCAACCGTTGTTGCCCCTCTTCTAATTCATGTAATTTGTTTCTCATCAAAAAAAAAAAAAATTCATGTAATTTGTGTAGACCATGTTCTAAATAGTAGTTTATATAAAGCGGAACCAGGTAAATTCCATACTGATGCTTGAACAAACTCAATAGTCACTTACTCATTGGGACTCTTAAATAAGGGGTGGTCAACTTCTCATCTTATTTTGGAGCATCTAAGATTTTTTAATTTCAACATAGGCTCCCTAATGATGCAGTCCTATACAAATTTAATTTGTTATGTACATGTGTGACATGCGTATTTCACATATTGATTCTATTTTTCTAACTATAAACTATTCGTTCGAAATATAATATTTAAATTTAAAATTTGGTATAATTTGCAAGAGACAAAGTTTAAAAAGATTTTTTTTAGAAAAACTTACAAAAAGACAAATGGCAACCCTATTGAATTTGTTACTATAATTCATACTTGTAATTCCAAAATGGAGATTCACTTTTTTTATTTATTTATTGTTGAATATGTTAATGTAGCATAACATAATAAAAAAAAGAGAAACTTAAAAATTAATCTAAGAATTAAGTTATCTCACACCTATGATCATTATTTTTATTTCATTTTTATAATGTTTATTTTCATTACTTATTTAGTTCAATACTTCAATATATCATTGGTCGGATAAAGTCATAAAACTACATTCAGCTTATTGTTACCAAATGTACTTTACTAGTTTTACGTATGAATAGCGCTTTCTATAGAGATTACCAAACAACCAAAATTAACTTGTTTTAAGCACTTCAAATAAAGTGCTCATATAAAAGCAGCTGTGAAAAATTTAAGCTTTCCCAAATGAGGTCTTCTTTTGTTACGGATGTATGCTAAAACATTGTATTAAACTTTTGAGTTTTGTATTTAAGGTCCAAAAATAGGGGGGGTAATAAGTCATATATCCACTCCTAAATCAATAAATAAAATTAAACCAAAATAAATCGAAAATGTAAAATAAGTCCAAAAATTCACTATTTGGTGGGTCCCATACATCAATCTTTTAATTTTTTCTCATTTTTGCCCTTTCATAAATTTTTTTTAACCATTGGTAAACCAAAGGTTTATAATGGTTAAGTTAATACAATTATGGTGGACATTTAATGTTAATCTTTATTTCCAAAAGAATTATTTTTCTAAAGCAACCTTCCAAATCAATGGATATTTACCTAAAACTACTTTATCTCTCCCAAAAACGAGTTTCACTTTCTGTATCTCTATGTTCTTTGAATTCAAGAAAATATATTGTTTCCAAAACTTATAGTTGTCTAAATTAACCTACCATTTCAATGGATATTTACCTAAAATGAGATGCTCTCTCCCAAAAAACGAATTTCTCTCTCTCTAACTCTATGTTCTTTCAACTTCAAGAAAGTATGAATCTGTGATTTGGTTTTTATCTCTACCTCGATCCAATTAAACATCTACAATTTCGTTTGTAAGGTATGTTTGACTTAAATTAATTTTTAGAATCTAAAAATCCCTATTAACACAATCTGTATTACTATAATCTTCTTCAAAAAATTAATTTATTTTAACAAAAAACTTAAATTTAATAATTTTTTTTTATCACTTGAATGTTGAAATCTCTATCACAGTTGACGGTTATCTTTTTCTAATAAAAAAGTTTTATAGAGTAAATTTGTTTTCCCTACATATTCTGTATTTTAATAGCATTTTTCGCATTATACTAGCAATATGTTGAATGAATTTGTTACAGATGTCGTCAAAACCAAATACCATTTTGTTAGAATCTTATCGATTCTAATAGCATTATTTACATTCTACTAGCATTTATTGAATGAATTTGTTACAGTATGTTAAAAAGCAAACATCATTTTTAAAGCATTTTATTGTTTGTAATAGCATTTTTTACATTCTATTAGCATCTGTTGAATGAATTTCTTACAGTAGGTTAGAAATCATACACTATTTTCCTAGCATGATTATACTAGCATATTTTACATTCTATTAGCATCTGTTGAATGAATTTGTTAGAGTAGGTTATTAAGCAAATACTATTTTTCTAGCATCGGAAGGCTTGATTCTACTAGCATATTTTACATTCTACTTGCATTTGATGAATGCATTTGATAATGTAGTTTAATAAGCAATTACTATTTCGCTAGCATCTTACTGATTATAGTAGCATTTTTTACATTCTAGTAGCATATGTTGAATGAACTTGAATAAGGTAGTTTAAAAAGCAAGAATATTTAATGCTTTTATATTATTTTCTGCAGCTATTCAATCACTCCATGGATTTTAGTGATGCAAATACTAATGGGTCTTACCTTAAGAAAAAAATAACTAAGCCAGAAGCATGGGGTCCAATTTTTACCCACGTCGGTCAAGAGTTTGAGGGTGGGGTTCAAGCCTTCCGAGATGCTATTGGTCATTACTCTATCAGTACGAAAAAAAGTTACAAATTTATAAAGAACGATCGGTATAGGGTTACTGTTGGGTGCCATGGAGATGGATGTCCTTTTAAGGTGCACGGATATGCCCCCATGAGATCTCCTAATATGTTCTTATTAAAGGAGTTCAATTTAAATCACATAGGCTGCACTGATTTTATTCTAAACTCTTCGAAGGCAAAAATATCAAGCAAACTTGTAGGAGGTCTCATAGCCGAAGATCTTAAGATCAACCCTAACAAAAGCACGAAGGATGTAGAATTGTCATTTCTAAAAGACTTCGGACTTAACTTGAGCTACTACTTCTCTTACAAAGGAAAGAAAAAAGCCTTAAGCACTGTATTTGGGCAAGAAGAGGATTCATATTCTAAATTAAAATGGTATGCTTCGGCTATTAATCGAACTAATCCTGATAGCATAGTTGATCTCGAAGTTGACAGCATCACCAGTCGATTCATCCGCATTTTTATTTCCTTAGGCGCATGTCGAAAAGGTTTTATGCATTGCCGGCCCGTCATATATGTTGATGGCACATTTGCAAAGTCTAAGTTTCAGGGATGCATTCTCGCAGCTGTAGCGAAGGACGGAAACAATGGTATGTTCAGAGAATTCTTTAGAACATTTCGTTTTCTGTTACCATTTCATTAATATATTGTAACACTAAGGTGGTTTTTTCAACATTTTACATATATAATATAACAACTCTTAAACTCTAATTGAATTAAGTTTATTCTGTTACATAAATTTTTACTTCTATTGATGTTTTCAGGCATGTTTCTTCTTGCTTACGCCGTTGTTGATAGTGAAAATGATCAGAACTGGGAATGGTTTTTCAAAAACCTACACAAAAGTGTTGATCCTAACACCAATTATACATTCATGTCAGATCGACACTCTGGAATACTAAAAGGTGTTAAGGGTGTCTTCCCCAATTCGTTGCATTCGTTTTGTGCGTGGCATTTGAAAAATAACCTGAATCTAAGGGTGAAAAATGGGGCTAAGAAGTCGGGGTATTTCCAGTCATTACTATTTAAGGCAGCACGTGCGGTACCTGAGTCAGAATTTCGCAAACATATGGCATCGATGGTACATATGGGCGGGACTAATGTGGCTCGATTCTTTGAGTCATTAAACCCTGAAAATTGGGCTGATTCCTTTTTCCCTGGTTCACGTTACGGTGCAATTTCATCTCAATTGGCAGAAACCTTCAACAACTGGATACGTGATGACAGGGTTTTACCTATCACAGTTATGTTGGATTCTATCCGTGTCAGAATAATGAAAAGGATGAACAAGAAGAGAATCAAAGCTGAGAAATGGTGTCACTTCCTATGCCCCAAAATCAATATTGAACTTGAATACCGTTTTAATTTGGCTAATTCTTGGGCAATAATCCCTGCTGGCGATCTTGTGTACGAGGTATGCTCATTTCCTACTCATTCTGTCAATCTCATTGATCTCAAATGTAGTTGCGGTAGGTGGTCGATAAATGGTATCCCTTGTCAACATGCCATGTTGTGCATCAAGAATTATGATGGTGATACAACAAGTTTTTTTGATCCAATTTTCACCAAACAAGCGTTCGTCAACACTTATCAATACTATGTCTACCCAATACCAAATTATGACGAGCCAATGGAGTACAATGATGAAACAAGAACACTACCTCCGTTAACAAAGCGAAAACCTGGAAGGCCAAGGACAGTAAGAAGAGAGAGCTCAGGAAACATACCCAAAAAAATGAGGGTCTGCAGCCGGTGTAAAAAACCGGCTTATCACAATAGTGGCTCATGCACGGCAGCTATATGATAACTAAATTAAATTTTGATTATGCAGGTTTACTTAAGCTGCTAGAAACCGAAATATGCTACTTAAGTCTTTTATTTGTTTAGAGAATTTGATCAATGTTAACAGATTATCGTATTTAAACAAGAGGATTCTGCTACTTTCTATTAAATTTTAATAGTTAAGAGATTGTCGTAGTTAAACTCGAATGTATTTTGATGGATGTTTCAATATGTTTTATGCATTTTACTTTTTATATTTCCATAATATGCGTGGAAGTTGGTATTATGATTTGGCTAGACTAACTTACAAATTATCGATAAACTAGAAAAATGCTTGTAGTGTGGGAGAAATTGTGTCTACATTATTTTAATGTTTCTAGCAATTTAGCAATTTTCAATATAATCAAAGCTGTTTGGTTTTAGCCATATGTTTGCTAATGTTTGCTATGTTTTTGAACGATACATTTCTTTCCACAGTTATATATGTTATCATTGGATTTAGCATTAAGGGTTTGAGTTCATCATGCCTTTGCCGTTTCACGTCTTATAATTGTATAGTTTCAGTAGTGTCCGAGAAGTTTTAGTTACATCTTAATCATATATCTATAAACCTTTTGAACGAAATCTAAAATATAATTGTGGTATTAAAGAAAATTGAAAAATATAACCAAAACTGCTCAAGATGTTCTTCGAACTTAAAACATAATCATGTTTGCTTCGTTTTTTCACAAAGCCCGTAACAAAATACAAGATAAATCTTAACTTAAACATTTTTTCTCCATATATTCTTTGAATCATTCAGCAACAACCAAGTTAGTTCACCCCTCTTCCTTCGCGCTTGTTTTGTCCAGTCATCTTTTGACATCCCGTTAGGAAAATGATTATAGTTCGATTCGATAAAAAGTTCTTCCATGTGCAAAATCACATACAACCCACAATCAGGCCTGTCAAATTTAAACAACAAACCAATTCAACATAATGAACAACTTAGTCTTCCATCAGCAGATTTTAGACCCACAAATTATGCTTTTAGAATCTTCAAAAATGCTAGAAAAAACCTGGAAATTTCTTATGAAATTATGTTTTGGAAATTATTTGTTTTGAAGAATAACTTACGCTTCTCCTTGTTGCTTATCCGTAGGCTCTATGAGAGTCTTCACCACTACTTTTGGGTGGGGCTTGAATAGGTCAAGCTCGACAATCGCTTCTGAAATAATGCTAGCCAATCTTGTTGCATTTGCCGTACACCTTTTTGCAGTCTGATGATCAAAGATCATGGAGTTGTAGTGTGTCCATTTCTTACTATCCAAACAATAAACAAGCAGTGTCCAATGTTGACCCAGACCAAGACCTCCTTGGAGCGGAGTACAGAGAGGAGCGCATATTTTAAGCATATATCTACTAAAATCCGTCTTCAATTTCTCATGAAGATGCGCTCTGATGTTTGGCTCGGAGAATTTAAAATTTATCATACTCTGTTTAAAATATGGTATTAGTTAGGTGCGAATTATAAATGCTAATTGAAATTGATAAATGCTCCTACCAGTTTTAGAGTTTTTTGTAAAATCAATAAAATTTCATAGGTAATTGAAAGATATTACTCACAAAGAGCTCAGATGACAGGAAAACGACATTTTTCCGCTCATTCTTCTTGCTGTTCCACAATTTCGATGCATACCAATTTATTATTTGTGCATCACACTCGAAGTTTAGCATGAGCAGGTCGAGTTGCCTTCCAGTAATGTAGCTTTTAGGGTCCTTTGACCAGATGACTGTTCTGCAATATTACAATTGTAGGAGAAAAAACATAAATATACTTCTAAAACTTTCTCACATTTGCTTGTGTTACCAATACTTCAAAAGAAATCATACATATAAGTTTTAGCAAATAAATGTTTTAACAAAAAATTAACCACGTATTTGAGAAGATAATCTTTACCTTCGATTTCCTTTCTTGTTAAATTCGTCAATTAAGGGCAACTCTTTGTCCAACAACGTCTTGTAAACGAGACTTTTTTTCCAGTTTCCAAGTTTGTCCAAGGCTTCTACTTTTTTCTTCGGTGACGGTTGGAGATCAACTTCAATAGGTTCCTTAACTTCTGCCAGAGTGTTAGCAACCTTTTCACTTGGTTTTCTCAATCTTGGTTGTCCCTTCAACCTCTTAATCATCGAGTTTGGTGATTTTTTTTTTACAACATCACACCCAAGATCAACAATCTCCTCTTTATCATCTTGAAAATCACCAACTTCATTATTAGAGTTAAAGGATCTTGCTATATCGGTCACGTCCACAAAGTCATTGGTCATAGTCGTATCAAAATCAAGATTGAACGTCGGTGTAGGTAAAAGTGCAAAGACTTTACGCTCTCCGGATTTCCTTTTATCATAATCCAAATTCATTTTTTCTGTACAACAACGTTAACAAAACAAAAATAATTGAAATAAACATTACAACATATGTTATAATACTGAAACATGAAGGATTTTAAGACATCCTTCATGTTTATCAAATTAACACAAAAGGTTCTAAAATACTGCAAAATCTGTTTTCACAACAAATGCGCTTATAAGTTCAATATAGTAACATTAGGAAATCATAAACCATCTTTGACCCATACCTATCGAATTTGTACTCCTTCCAGAACCAGCTCCACCAATGGAGTTCTTTCCAAAACCCTCTATAACTTCACCTGACCAATGATAAAATAACAATTACAAGTATTATTAACCATGAACAACACAAGAATTTTTAAAGCATTAAGAAAGTTTATGCAAAACCTATAAATTGCTATAACATAATGAAATTGATTTGGCTAAATTGTAAGTATTCTACTAACATTTATATTAAATCTGTTAGCATCTGTTATGAATAAGAATTTCTGTGGAAAAAACTTACACTTTCAGATTCGGATTGAGCTTCCTCCGCAGAACGACCTATCTTCTTACCTTTGCACTTTGCAGGTGTAACCTCTTTCGCTGTCTTTATCTTTTCAACTTGTTCATCTATCAAAAGTTTCCTTTTTGTCCTTCCGGGTGGGTCGTTTTGCTACATACACAACACAAATAGAATCATAATATAAAATGCTTAAACATAAAAGTTGTTTTCATAGATATTTGATACAAATCATAAAATGATATCAACTGCATATTATGTTATAAGTTTTGAGAATAAAACATTAATTGAATACTATACCACAACTTCTTTTGATTTCCTCTTCTTTGAAGTAGGTTCTACCGTACTTCCCAATGTCTGTTGTAACATTCTATTTCTTGGACTTTTTCGCACCTCAGGTTTTCGAGTTACATTATCCTTCGCAGCCACCGAATTTCGACAATCCACTTTCCTGTCTGTCTGAAGCTTTAATCTTACCATTTTTCTGAATCTGCAAATTGACTAACAAAAAACATATATACTAGTTAAATTTCAAATATGTGTTAACCAAAATAACATACAAACAATTTTGGGTAGCCACAATTCATGTGTTTCTATAAGAAACTAAAAAATGCTAGTCAAACAAGTCAGGTTTTTTATGAAAATAGTTTTGCGTATTTACCATTAAAGGGTTGTATGATAAACTTCAAAAATGCTAGAAAAAAAAATAAACTGTTTATACAATCGGATATATTCTGGAACTATTAATCATATACCAACATATAATGTTCTAGGGTTGTCAATCAAGTTTGGGTAGTAATAACCCTTAAATAAAACTTTTTAGAGAAGATGTAGGCATGACTAAACTTTATAAAGAGATTAAGTTCTAGTTGTTATTTGTTCAAATAAACTATACAACAACAAACACATTGTAACCCAAAATCATAAGAAAATGAGAGGAAATTAAACAACAACAAATACAATGTAACCCTAGAAATTTCTTGTTGCATGCAACAACAAACTTACTCTTTACTGTGAACTAATTTATGGTTTTGAAAAAAACTTCCATCAATACACTTTGAAACAACTAAACCCTAGCAAATCGAACCCTAATTGGTTTTAAGTTGAAAAAATCATTCAAAATCATAAGAAAACTTGAAGGAACAATCAAAATGATGAAAATCAAAATGAAATTTACTTACTTTTCACTAATGTAGATGATGAACGATAGCAGCAATCGTTTCTCCCTTTCTCCCACTCGAAAATTTCACCCTTTCCACTCGGTTTAGTAGAAAGGGGCGATATTCTCTCTCTCTCTCTCTTCGTTTGCTTTTGGAAATTCTAATTCAAATATAAAAAAAATGTCTTCTGCTAAACGGAAAGGAAACTATTTTTTCGGAAAGAAAAGTGTGTTTTTGAGGAAATCATTTAATGAATCTCTAAATATTATTATGGTATTTTTTTTTTTTAGGTTATTTTTTTAACTTAGGATAAGTTAGGTAGTGAAAGAAAATGAGAGGATAGCCATGTAATTTACTTTGAGTGGATTTATTTTCTATTTCAGATTATCTTTGGTCTCTAGACTCATTGACCATGCGATTTTGGACTTAAAACACGTCCCCCGTAAACTTTTTAGTTATGCTATGTTTTCTTCATAAAAAAAAAAAAAAAAAAGTAGAAGTCCCTATACTTACTGTCAATAATAATAAAACATGTTTCTTGTGGCGTTGGTATAAATATGGATGAGACCTAATATTGGAGACTGGTTATAGATTTCCCGTATCACAGTAAATGTAAACATTAAACAAACATACTTTCATACTTTTTGTGCTTTTTCACCAGCTAAACGAACATAAATTGCATCATTTAGCTATCTAGAAATAAAATTGATAGCTCTAACAATATAAATATTTCTCCTACTGAAAAATGAAAGATGTTGATTTCAGTCTACAACCAAGGATCGAAAAAAAAAAACCACTTGTTAAGTACTTTTTGCTTCTAGCTACATCTTTAAAGTCTGCAATAAAAGAGGACTATAAATCACGCATAAGAAAACATTAAAAAATCACCTGCTACGTGTTGCAGATAACCGAAATTGAAAACAAAGATATATTTGAAAACCCAAATATGAATATTGTGTTTCTTAATTGTATCAAATGCTTTTCCACTGTGCTAAGCTTTTGCTTATGCCACTGCTAGCGCAAATCCCCCTAAAAGAACTTAAGAATGTTTATCATGATTACAAATTCACAACCAGACTTTAAGTGACAAAAATTCTGTAACATTGTCTCATATCTATATCTCTAAGCACCAAAAAACAAACCCTATAACATTTTCTAGAAAATATAATCAAGTGCAAATTATAAACTACCTTCCAATGGTTTTGGAGCTTCCACCAACTTGAAATGCAAGATTAATATCTCCTCGTTCTTCTGCTGCAAAATAAGAAATCACAAATTAAACTTGGATTCACTACAATCAAACTCAAATTGGTTAAATCCATCCCATGGTAAATAACCAAAAGCGGGACTCAAATTGAAAGTGGCTAATAACAGTCATATTGAAAGCATGAATCAAATTGATCACACTACCAACCTCTGTAGAATGAGTGGATGGTGAAGTGCTTGAGAAAACAGCCGCCGACTAGATATTATATATAAACCCTTGAACAATTGTAAAATGTGACAATAAAAACCCTAAGCAGAAGAATGTTGACAAAACACATAATGTGATTGTATAGAGGGAATAAAAACATATCTAGAAGATCGATTGATGAGATGAATTCAGTTACGTATAATACCTAGAAGAATGTCTTGACATAACCCTAATCCTAGAAGAATTAACATTAGGTAGTGTAACTGATGCTCCTCCGTTGATGAGAAGTAATGAACAGAATATGGTTGGAAACCCTAGTTCATTCCCTCTAAGGAGATAATGTAGAAAACCCCTAATTCATTCCCTTTATGAAGATAGTCTAAAGAAAAATAGAGCTCTAGTAGAAAGTAGAAGAAAGCAACGCACAATATCAATTCTTTTGTAAATAGATTTGTTTTGGATCGTTGATTCATCCACATCAATAGAAAAGGACTATATTGTAAATGTCCAAGGGCTTCTAGACAATATTTATTATTAAAAAAAGATGTTTGTCCCAATCATTTTTTCCCTTCTGTTTTATATAATAGATACTCGGATACTCCTCCTAAGTTGTCTCCAGAGAGACAGAGATGCCTTTAACACTTATATGGGCACTTTAATAGCTCGATTTGAGGTTTTTTTTTTTTTTTTTAACTTAGCTAACACCTTGTGGGACCCTTTCTTGGTGGATTGGAGCGCTCAATGGAACCACTTCGGTTGTTTTGGGTCCAGGAAGGATCACTCTGGATGGTTTATCGATGTCAACTGAATTTTAGCCTCGAAACATTGTTTTGGAGGGATCAAAGTTATAAAATAATTCTATCACTTCTCTTCATATTTGTGCGCTCCCCCAGACCTTACTTCCAATTGATATATCATTTTAAAAAGAAACTCTTCAAATTTATAAGTAAATTCCTTTCTTCAATCTTGTAATTTTAATCCAGTCAGAACCTGTAAAAGACATTAATTATAGTTATAGTAGTACTATTCTAAAAAGAAGAAATTCAAGAGAAGAAATTTGTTTACATATACTAGAAGTGCAAAATGTCATAAAATCTGATAGAAAGATTTACTATTTACTGTAAACTGCTTTCAAGTTTAATGCATTTTTATTTCGACAAAAAATATTATTTGCTTGTTAACTGTAGCTAGGGTTATAGCCTTGGCCCAACACCTCCGAGTTCCGCCCGGACTGTGGATCAAAAACTTTTCTTTATAAGGACATGGTTTAATAATTGAAAATACTAATATAAATACATTTACAACTTAAATACACATGTATTTCCCTCCCGCAAAAAAAAAAGTACACGTGTCTTTTTCTAAAACTTGACCAACAAGACAAACATAGTAATTAAAGGCCGTGGCTTTGGAGAATAAAGATAAATCTCTAGGGACTAAATACTTAGCCAACTAAGATTGACTTAAAGGCATATTTGTTTTTTTTGCCCAAACATAAATTTGATTGTTTTTAACTCTTAATTTTCATCTTCACCTCACCTCAATACACTTCCGACTACAACCACCATAATTTCATGCCACCACCACTATTTTATTTCTCTCCTCTCTCTCTACCTCATTCCCCTCTTCCTCTCTATCTTTCTCATACTTCTAACTTCTTCTCTCTGAAAATCCCAACTTCAACTCAATGAAAAATAAAGCAACGCCTATGAAAAGTAAAGCACAAATTGAAACCCCTAAGTAGGATATAAGGAACTTGGAGAAGTATGGCCAACCCACTTCATTTCTTTTTTTCCTCTTCGTATTCCTGACCGACTAACCACTATCTCTCTCTATAAATACAATTCCCCTTTCAAATTACCTGCTCAACTTGTCATTCATTCATCAATCAAACAACCAAACATATTTTCTCTATATGAAATCTCAAACTTTCTCCATTTCTGCAAATTCAACTTCCCTCTCCATATTCTTCACTTCCCAATAATCTTAACTCTTGAAATTTAGCAACAATGATGTCAACTTTTAGTACCTTTGATGTCGTAGGTGCTAAATATCTAGGTCGAAACTTGATTCTTTTCCATATGTTCAAGAAATCAAGATCAAAGATGATATTAATTTCCTTAGCAAGAAGAAATCAACCGAACAACCAGAGAATAAAAACCCACCACATCAGAAGATGAAAAAGATGAGATTTCTGGAAGAAATCCTCTTCGGGTTGAAGAAGATTAAACTCAAGCAGATCCCATATGTGCTGGGAATTTTAAAGAGAAAAAGAGAGGGAAAGTGTAAGAAAGAGATAAAGGAAGAGAGGAGGAGAAGAAGATGGCGGACGGGGAAAGAGATCAGAGAGAAAAAAAATGGTGGTGGTGGCCGGAATTTGTGGTGGTATTGACCGGAATTTGTGGGTGAAGGTGATGCAGAAGATGAAGAATAGGAGCGATGTTTAAACAAATGAATTTTTGGGCTAAAAAAAAATATGCTCCGAGAATGTATAAAATATGGACTCCCTAAAGAATTTATTTATTGAAAATTGTTCTTTATGCCCCAAAGCCACGACCTAACTAAATTAAGTTTAACTTTTTTTCATTTTCCCTTAATGTTAGAGATATTTGGAAATTTTCTCAAGTTGTTGGAGCTACAAATTGGGGATGGGAAGACAACATATAGTTACTAACACTAACACACTTCAAATTTGGGTTACAAGAGATGGAATGGCAGCTTTAGCCTTCGGCGGCAGTGTATAGAAATCCCCAAGGGGAATTTGTACAACATCTCCATAATTGTATTTTCTCTTTTTGTTCTCGTGTAGAAAATATGGTAGGCATTTACTAGCGCAAAATACTTTTAGCTCAAACATAGATTAATTTTTGGAGATACTTATAGATCCGGATTGCATTGTAAGTCAGTTAGTGACACATAAAACCAATTTTTTCATGTCTCATGAGATTGAATAAATGGTGGGTGTTTTGGGGAAGAAAGAAAAATTTCTGAGGAAAAAGGTGGAAACCCCAAAAATTTCTAAAACCCTTTCCCCAAACACACCCTCAAAGTCGCGGATTGGAGTTGTCCGGCGACATTTTGCTTCCTCTCCCCTCTCTCATTTTACTGTTTGTACTTTTACTCTATGTCTTCTCTATCTCCGGCGAAGGGGAGGATTCCCTCCGCTAGGAGCTCGTCTGGTTTCGAAACCAGACGTGATCTGGTTTGAAATCAGATCTCGACTCCGGCGAAGGGGGGCCCCTTCGCCGGAGTTCGCCGGAGATAGAAAGAAGATAGAGAGAAGAGAGAGAGAGAAGAGAGAAAGAGAGAAGAGACAGAAAGAAAGAATAAAAAAAAAAAAGAAGAAAAGTGTCGCCAGAAATGTTGAAGGTGGCGCCAGAATTTGTGTAAAGGTCGACAGAGTTGATGGTGGTAGTGGGAAAGGAAGAAGAGTGAAGATGGAGCTGAAAAATATAAGGATTTGGGTGTTTGGGGGAAACAAAAAGTCTTAAATTTTTTCGTTTCCACCCTAAATTTTGCACCCCGAAAAATTTCTTTATTTCCCTAAAATCACCCATCGAATAATTGATGCTTGGCCTACTTTCACCAACACCAAAAGTTGAGCTTAGGAATGGATTATTAGCGGAGTAGGCTTTTATTAGGGTCAAATCCTGTTTTATACAAGTTAGGGAGGTTTATTAAAAAGAACCACATCTGGACTTGTGGGAGCACTTGCCTCCAGAGGCCCCAAGGTGAGTCTGCCCTGAATACCATATTAGGATTTAGTGAATCGGGAAACAATCACTATTATGGTCATTCTTTCATATGACAGGTGGCCTAAGGCATATGAATGTTTGTTCTTTAGAGACTTTTGTGAATAAGGAAATGATAGAGTGACTTAGAATTTGGTACTTAGAGGATGACATGTTTCCTTATTTGGAAACAAAAGCGGTCTCCACGGTAGTCAAATTTTGAAAAAACTTTGTCTTTTAGTGTACTCCACGTCATTATATATGTCATCCTCTAAGTCACCCTCTAAGTCATTGTAGCATCTCCCGAATGAATATTGATCGTGAAATGTATGAACTTTAAGTTTGATCATAATCTTGATTTTTTTTTAAGTTTACGGAGTTTTTTCAGAATTTTTTGTGTACATTTTAGTGAAATATCAACAAAATTTCGTGGACCATAAAAAAGCGAATAGGTCGTGACTCGTGAGTTCCAAAATAACAAATTACTTGATTTTTTGCGTGAAATAACACATAAAATTTCATTTGCAATAACTCACGTTAAAACCCTTTGTATATGAGTAAACCAACAAAACCCTTATGTAGTACATCTCTTTTAACTGTTTACACAGTATATTTATTCTTTAAACTGATGTAAAGGAAAAAAGGATGGGATATAGAAAAGTAAAATGCAACATGATTTCCCCAACCAAGTTGATATGGTGGTATGGGAAGTAAAATGAAAGATCACTTAAAGGAAAGCAAGTTGATATGTTGGAGAAAATTGATAATAATAATTAACACTAGAAATGTGGGAAGGGGGAGTCTCTCACCATACACAACTTTTATTATTAATCACAAAAGTGTGGAGTGTAAAATTTATAGGGATGTCCTTAAGAAAACAAAAATAATTATCAAGTGTCATGCGGTTTATCTCTTAAGCGAAGCCAGAATTTTTTTGATGTGGGGGCACATTTAAGTAAAAAAAAAATAACAAATTTATCCACAGTTTTTAGTTTAAAACATCTCTCCATCACATTTTTGGAACAAAAAAAGAGAAATCATATTTTGTTTTCTTTTGATATTAAGACTAAGAAAAAAGATGAGAATGTAAGGACTTCAGAATTAGGGTTTTAAAGTAACTTTAAAGGGATGGATAGGTACTGGTTTTTGTTACATGCAGGGTAATTAATTGAGTTGTATTTAAAATGGGCAGTTATTACTTTGGTGGATGGGCAATTATTAATTGGGTTGAGAGATGTAATTACTAGTGGGCTGAAGTTGGTTTGGTCATTTAATAGGTGGGCTGTTAATAAAGGATTTAGTATGATTAACCTGGGTATTTAAAGAGTCCACTACAAGCACCTCTAACAGCTAAAGGAGCTCACATTTGGGCCTGTGGGGGCCTGCGCCCCCACGGCCCCTATGTGGGCTCGCCCCTGCCTTTCTCGCCTCCCCAATTTGTGACTAACTTTATTTTGGTTTCATACTTTTACGTTATTCAAATTTGATCCACTTTATTTTTTTAAACCTTTACCCATCTGTAACAGATTATTTTTTTCATGTTCTTTATTACCCTTCATCTAATTAACGTGTTTATATTTCTACAACTCCCATCTTCTCCATTCTTTAAAAAATCACCTTCTTCTTCCTTTTCTCCTTTATATTTACATTTATTCATCGTCACCATCACCTTTCTCTGTGTCTTCACCAAACTAGTTTTGTAGGTTTCTTTTATTTTTTTCATAATGGAAGATGAAAAATGTGTTCTTATTTCTACTACTCCTTTCTTTCCTTCCCCCAAAAAAATCCCACTCTCGTATAAGTCTACATTTATTCATGTGAGAGGCAGTTTCCAATTTCAAAAGAGGCGGTTTAGTTGGCTTGCACCATAGGCGGTTTATTGGGCACCATATAGGTGGTTTCTAAATTTTGGCACCAAAGTAATTTAGAAACCAAAGTTTCTGTTTATGGGGCTTGATATCCTATATAAATAGGGGTCTTGAGTCTTTGTAAAACACCAACACAAGCAACAACAACTCTTCTTTAGAGAGAGCTAAAGAGAGAGAGCAAGTGAGAGAGAAATTTTTTGTTCATAGTTTTGAGCGGTGTTTAATTTCTCGGTTGTCGAAGATCTAGTATAGAAGGTAAATTTCTATACGGTACCATCTTGGGACGAACTTGCGGGTTGTGTTAGTCGTCTTCATCTATCCTTCAATAAAGATTTCTTGTTCGCCCGAGGACGTAGGCTTTAGGCCGAACCTCGTTAAATTCTGTTCGCATATTTGATTTTGGCTTAGCTTTTCGATTAATCTTCATAATCGGATCAATTTCTGGGTAGGTTTGATAGCTTCCGCGACTTTTAGTTATAACAATTGGTACCAGAGCCTTGTTGAGATTGAACGAAGAGAAGATGGGATCGAGAAGTGGTACGGTCAAATCAGGGAAATATGAGATAGAGAAGTTCAATGGGAAAAACGATTTTTCTTATTGGCGGATGCAGATGAAGAATCTGTTAATCTCGCAGAAATTACACAAGACGTTGACGGGAAAGAAACCAGGAGATATGTCAGATGAGGATTGGGAAGAGTTAGATCTCGAAGCACGAGCTACCATTATGTTGTGTCTTGAGAGGGACGTGGCGTTCCTAGTAAACGGAGAAGCAACGGCGGCGGGTGTGTGGTTAAAGCTAGAAAGCAGTTTCATGACGAAAACTTTAACGAATCGGGTCTACTTAAAATCCAAATTATTCACATGTAGAATGGAAGAGGGTTCTTCTATTCAGGAATATGTGAATAGGTTTGACAGGATTATCTCAGATTTGAAGGATATTGATGTTAAGGTTGAGGATGAGGACCAAGCCCTCATATTGTTACTTTCATTGCCTAAATCCTATGAGAACCTTGTTCAAACTTTGATGCTTGTTGGTGATAGTCTAAGCATGGAAGATACGAGAAATTCGCTATTAGCGGATGACCTTCGTAAGGTTGCTACTAGCAGTATGGCGTCGGGTGGAGTAGACAAAGAACAAGCACAAGGGTTGTTTGTAACGAGGGGGAGGAGTAATGAAAGGGGAAAGGGAAAGGGCGGGAAATCTAGATCCAAATCTAGAGGCTCTTTCAAGAAAACGTGCTTTAGTTGTGGTGAGCTTGGCCACTTTAAAGCGGCTTGTCCAAAGAGAAAGTTGAAGCAAAAGAACGAAGGCTACAAGGAGAAACAAGAGATGCAAGAGGCGGGATATGTGTCAGAAGAGGCGGATGAATGTTTCTCGGTGACAGAGGTGTCTGAGAAAATCTTCGATAAGTGGATGCTTGATTCAGGGGCGTCACACCATATGTGTCCAAATAGGGAGTTGTTTACTACCTATAGGAGTATAGATGGTGGTACAGTTATACTGGGTGATGATAGTATATGTAAAACTGTGGGACTCGGAACAATACGTATCAAGATGCACGATGGAGTGGTGAGAACATTCACGGACGTAAGACACATACCCGATTTGCGGAAAAATCTAATTTCCCTTGGTGTGTTGGAGCGGAACGGCTGTAAGATAATTATAGAGAATGGCTCTATAAAAGTCGTTAAGGGTTCTTTGGTGGTAATGAGAGGTACTCGTTACGGTAATTTATACAAACTTTTGGGGACAACAATTACTGGAGATGTAGCAGTAGGAATCAGTGGAAGGGATCCAACGGCTAGTACGAGGCTTTGGCATATGCGGCTTGGGCATATGTCAGAAAAGGGTCTATCTCTGATGTGCGGGAAAGGCTTGTTGAAGGACATGAAGAAGCCTTGCATGGAGTTTTGTGAGCATTGTGTGTTCGGGAAGGCACACAGGGTGACGTTCTCTACAAGTAAGCACAGGAGCAAAGAGGTATTAGACTACGTACATACCGATGTCTGGGGACCGGCAAAGTTACCTTCCAAGGGTGGTTCCAGGTATTTTGTTACATTCGTTGATGATCATTCGAGATTTGTCTGGCTTTATTTTCTGAAGCATAAGAATGAGGTATTCAACACATTCCTGGTGTGGAAAGCAATGGTTGAGAACAAAACTGGTCGAAAGCTGAAGACGTTAAGGTCGGATGATGGGACCGAGTACACGGATGGGGCATTCAAGGAGTTTTGTAATCAGGAAGGCATTGTGAGGCACTGGACAGTAGTAAACACACCTCAGCAGAATGGTGTCGCAGAGAGATTGAATCGTACACTACTTGAGAAGGCTAGATGTATGCGCTCCAATTCGGGATTAGGCGTAGAATGGTGGGCAGAATCTGTTGCTACAGCTTGTTATATTGTGAACAGGTCTCCACATTCTTCTTTAGATGGCGGCATACCTTACGAGGTGTGGTCAGGTGAACATGCAGATTACGGGAGACTTAAGGTTTTCGGTTGTACGGCCTATTACCATGTTAAAGGTAACAAACTTGACAATAGAGCAAAGAAGGAAATTTTCTTAGGATATGCTACAGGAGTCAAGGGTTATCGGCTATGGTGTACGGAAGACAAGAAGTTTGTAATCAACAGAGATGTGGTGTTTGATGAGTCATCTATTGTAGCTATGGCGAAAGCTACGGTGCCTAATTGTGGTGATGTTGGGTCTACTAAAGCTCAAGTAGTGGAAGTAGAAGCCGAAGACCAACGGGTTTCTAGGAATCATGATCAGGTGGAGCATCAGGATAATACTCAGGATGAGGAAATTGATGAACCCGATCATGAGGAGGTTCAAGGGGAAGGTACACAAGTTTTACAACAACAACAGCAGGATGTTTCGGTACACACTAGGCCGAAACGGTTATATAAGCCGGTACAGAGGTTAGGGTCAGACAAACCTCTTAGGCATTACGGGCAGGCAAATCTGGTTGAATATGCACTCTCAGTGGAAGACGACGAGCCGGTCACCTTCAAACAAGCTATCGCCGCGGCAGAAAGAGAGAGTTGGTTGGTTGCTATGCAAGAAGAGATGGAGTCTCTTCACAAGAACCAGACATGGGAGGTTGTCCCATTGCCCGAAGGTAAGTCTGTTATTGGTTGTAAATGGGTGTACAAGAAGAAAGAGGATTCTTCCGAAATCAAGGGTACAAGGTATAAGGCAAGACTAGTGGCCAAGGTGATGCAGGGGCACCAGGCGTGGAGACTATTTCCATGACCGGACCCGGTCATGGACCAACCGGCCAGAGAGAGTAGAATTAGGAAGTCCTTATTTTAGTATGATTATTAATTAATTTAGGTTTAGGAATTATGCTATTTTAATATTTCCAATAATTGGAAAGGTTCATATTTGAGTCTAAGTTATTTAGGCAGTTGCAGTATTTAAGTATTTAGAAAGTCTAATTCAAGTCTATCTAGGAAAGTCCAGAATCCTATAAAAGGATATCTAGTTTGTCTATTATTCTCAGATTGAAGAGAAAACCCCCTTTGAAGTTTTAATAAAGTTCAGTATTTTCGAGTTATTTCATCTTTATTTTATCGTTCTTGTTTAGTTTATTCGTCTTCTTTAATTCCGCTGCGTTTCTACATCATGTGGTATTCAGAGCCACCAAAATTTTGGGCTAACGATTCTGGAATTTTTTTTCCAGATCAGTACAATCAATATCCATCTTATTATATCCCTGAAAAGAATTATAATTCATCGGATTATACTAATCAAGGGATAATGAATCAATGCTTATGCACTTCATGTTTGTATGCGAGTAGAGATTCGTACGATTATCATTGGAATCCGGGAGAACCCTTACGAGAAAACTCATCACAACTTCCATCCTATTATTATCCGACACCATCCTCCGAACCACCACCACCACCACTATACTCTAATTATACACCTCCAACGTATTCACCACTGTGTTCAACACCTATAATAGCAAATTCATCACCACCACAACTGTCTATTGTTTTTCCAGAAACACTTCAATCGAACTATCATACACAACAACCGTCAACTTCTCAATACCAACCGTCACCACCACCAGTATATTTTACACCATCACCTCCATCTTATTGTTTTTCGCAAGCATACTCACCACCACCACCACACCCTCCGAACTCTTATGATACACCAGCACCGAATTCACCACCTCTTATACAACCATATTCTACACAACCACTAAACACCGCTTCCAAAACTCTACCAGATTCACCACCACATCCTACCTTAAGTTATGAAACTGTTATTTATGTTTTGAAGAAAATTGAATCAAACCCTGAAAAGGCATTAAATTTCTTTAATTGGGTATCTGATAAACATGGGTTTAAGTCCAATTCTACTCTTTATAACTTGATGGTTAGGGTTTTGGAGCATAAGGATTCCATGATGGATTTTTGGGTATTGGTTAAAAAAATGGTTGATGAGGGTTGTGAGATGGATGAGGAAACTTATAGAACTATTTTGGGTAATTTTCGTAAAGCGAATTTGACTAGTGATGCTGCTGTTTTAACTGAATTTTTCTCTAAGATGGTTAAAGCGAACTCTATAAATGCCGTTGTTAAATCCGTGATTGAGGTCGTTACGAATTCTGATTGGAATGATGAGGTTAAGAAGAAATTAGTGGATTTGAATCTTTCGTTATCTCAAAATCTTGTTGAAAAGATCTTAAGGGAACTAAGAGGTTACCCGTTGAAGGCTTTGGAGTTCTTCCATTGGGCTAAAAGTCATAAGAATTTTGAACATGATTGTGTCACTTATAATGCAGTTCTTAAGGTTCTTGGGCAGCAAGAAGCGATTGATAAGTTTTGGGACGTGGTAAAGGAGATGAAAAGTGTAGGTTATGAGATGGATCTCGACACATATATAAAGTTGTCCAGACAATTTCAAAAGAGAAAGATGATGAAAGAATCAGTGGAGCTTTATGAGTTTATGATGGATGGTCCTTACAAGCCTTCGACCCAAAATTGCAGTGTACTTTTACGACACATCTCCTTGTCTCCTAACCCAGATCTAAACTTGGTTTTTAGAGTTGTGAAGAAGTATGAGTCAGCTGGTTATTCTCTCAGTAAATCTGAATATGATGGGATTCACAGATCTTTGACTAGTGTTGGGCGATTTGACGAAGCTGAAAAGATTCTAGTGACAATGAAAATTGCAGGTTATGAGCCAGATAATATCACTTATAGTCAAGTGGTTTTTGGACTCTGTAAAGCTGGGAGATTGGAGGAAGCCTGTGAGATATTAGACGACATGGAAGAGCAAGGATGTCCTCCAGATATTAAGACTTGGACCATCTTAATTCAAGGACATATTGTAGCTGTTGAAGTCGAAAAGGCATTAACTTGTTTCACTAGGATGTTAGAGAAGAACGGTGAAGCCGATTCCGATCTCTTAGAAGTCTTAACAAACGGTTTGTGTAACAAGAAGAGCGTAAAGAAAGCATATACTTTGTTCGTTGAGATGGTCGATACTGGTAAATTAAGACCTTGGCAAGCTACAACTATGATTGATAATTTACTGAAAAGCGGGAAACTTGAAGAATCATTGAAGCTTTTACGTTTAATGAAGAAACACAATTACCCACCTTACCCGGAACCCTTTGTAGAGTACATATCAAAGTTTGGGACACTTCAAATAGGGTATGTTTCTAGGGTTCATCCAAAGGATCACTTTAACCATGTTATTTTAACTGTGGTTGGGTATAAGCCAAACGAATTCGCAACCCAAATTAATTTGAACACTTCAAATATGTGGGGAATCGTCTTGAATATTATTGATTTTTGTATGGAATTGAAGTTGAATTTGAAAGTTCGAATTTTCATGGAGGAATATATGGTGTTCGGAATCATCTTCATCCCACTAAAAGATGACGGTCGTTGTCACAATTTGTTGGATGTTTCTTCACTACAGTTGATTTTACGAATCTCGTCGTATCTAGGGGCCCAAATTATACTGGATTCGTTAGTCCATCATTGTCTTCTTCGAATTCTCGGCTACTTTCGTGAAAAATGGGAATTACGGATCGGTATAGCGAAAGTTATCGTCTGCGGGTGCATCCCATTGTTTTCTTCATCGAAACGGTTCGGGACGAACCTCGTGGGAGAAGGGGAAGTTGATGCAGGGGCACCCGGCGTGGAGACTATTTCCATGACCGGACCCGGTCATGGACCAACCGGCCAGAGAGAGTAGAATTAGGAAGTCCTTATTTTAGTATGATTATTAATTAATTTAGGTTTAGGAATTATGCTATTTTAATATTTCCAATAATTGGAAAGGTTCATATTTGAGTCTAAGTTATTTAGGCAGTTGCAGTATTTAAGTATTTAGAAAGTCTAATTCAAGTCTATCTAGGAAAGTCCAGAATCCTATAAAAGGATATCTAGTTTGTCTATTATTCTCAGATTGAAGAGAAAACCCCCTTTGAAGTTTTAATAAAGTTCAGTATTTTCGAGTTATTTCATCTTTATTTTATCGTTCTTGTTTAGTTTATTCGTCTTCTTTAATTCCGCTGCGTTTCTACATCACAAGGGTTATGCACAGAAAGAAGGGGTCGACTACAATGAGATCTTCTCACCGGTCGTGAAACATACTTCTATTCGGGTGTTATTGAGTATTGTTGCTCATAGTGATCTTGAGCTGGAACAACTCGATGTTAAAACCGCCTTCTTGCACGGAGATTTGGAAGAAGAAATTTATATGGCTCAACCTGAGGGATACAAGGTTGAGGGTAAAGAAAATCAAGTATGTCGTTTGTTGAAATCTCTTTACGGATTAAAACAATCCCCTCGCCAATGGTACAAACGATTTGATTTTTTCATGCTAAAGCATGGTTTTCGCAGAAGTGACTATGATTGTTGTGTATACATCTAGAAACTTCGCGAAGGTGACTTTATTTATCTCCTTTTGTATGTGGATGACATGCTTATTGCTTCTAGAAGCATGGTGGAGATAAATAAGTTGAAATCTCAACTCAGTCAAGAGTTTGAGATGAAAGACATGGGCGCTGCAAAGAAGATACTGGGAATGGAGATTAAGAGAGAGCGGTCAAGTAAGAAACTGTACTTGAATCAGAAAGGTTACATCGAACGAGTAGTTTCTCGATTTGGGATGCAGAATGCAAAGGCGGTGTCAACACCTTTGGCACCACACTTCAGGCTCTCGGGAAAACAATCTCCCACTACTACGGTGGAGAAGGATCATATGGATCGTATACCGTATGCTAGTGCAGTTGGCAGTTTGATGTACGCTATGGTGTGTACTCGTCCGGACATTTCACAGGCGGTCAGTGTGGTTAGTAGGTTTATGGCAAACCCGAGGAAGACACATTGGGAAGCTGTGAAGTGGGTCTTGAGGTACTTGAAGGGTACCGTTGATACGGGTTTGTGCTTTGGTGGAGACACATGTCAGGTAAGCGGTTATGTTGACTCGGATTATGCTGGCGATCTAGATAGAAGACGATCTACTACTGGTTATGTATTTAAGGTACATGGTGCTCCAGTTAGTTGGCGATCGATGTTACAATCTACAGTTGCGTTATCTACTACGGAGGCCGAGTATATGGCTATGGCCGAGGGTGTGAAGGAAGCATTGTGGTTGTGGGGTCTTATGGATGATCTAGGGATTAAGCAAGAGTGCGTGGATGTATGGTGTGATAGTCAAAGTGCGATCCACTTGGCGAAGAATCAGGTTCACCATGCTCGCACTAAGCATATCGATGTCAGGTATCACTTTGTACGAGATGTCATAGAGGAAGGTGATGTTTCTCTCATGAAGGTACACACAGATGAGAATCCCGCGGACATGTTGACTAAAGTGGTGACGTGTAGCAAGTTTCAGCATTGCCTGGAATTGCTACAAATCGGCTCGTGTTAAGTTGCCCGAAAGGGCGTAATGGTGACAAGGTTTTCTTTATGTGAAGGGTTGGTAGAACTACGGTAGGCTTGATCCTATAAAAGGGTACGTAGGCAGCCATGGTCATATGGTGCAGTCGGAAGTAGTTACAAGAAGAAGATATATCTTACAAGGAGTATCCTAGTGTTCGTCCAAAATTTGAAGAGTATCAAATTGTGTACGAGGTGGAGAATTGTGAGAGGCAGTTTCCAATTTCAAAAGAGGCGGTTTAGTTGGCTTGCACCATAGGCGGTTTATTGGGCACCATATAGGTGGTTTCTAAATTTTGGCACCAAAGTAATTTAGAAAGCAAAGTTTCTGTTTATGGGGCTTGATATCCTATATAAATAGGGGTCTTGAGTCTTTGTAAAACACCAACACAAGCAACAACAACTCTTCTTTAGAGAGAGCTAAAGAGAGAGAGCAAGTGAGAGAGAAATTTTTTGTTCATAGTTTTGAGCGGTGTTTAATTTCTCGGTTGTCGAAGATCTAGTATAGAAGGTAAATTTCTATACGGTACCATCTTGGGACGAACTTGCGGGTTGTGTTAGTCGTCTTCATCTATCCTTCAATAAAGATTTCTTGTTCGCCCGAGGACGTAGGCTTTAGGCCGAACCTCGTTAAATTCTGTTCGCATATTTGATTTTGGCTTAGCTTTTCGATTAATCTTCATAATCGGATTAATTTCTGGGTAGGTTCGATAGCTTCCGCGACTTTTAGTTATAACAATTCATCATCATCTTTGTGGCTTCATCAAACTAGTTCTTTTAGGGTTTTTTTTCTTTGATTGATAATTGAGGAGGAGTTCTCGTTTAGTCTAATGATTTTGATTTTTGACTCATAGGTTTTAGATGTTCATTTTACTTCAATCTTGTTGTTTTTAGGGCATTCTTGATTGGTTCCTTGAGTTGGTTTTTACTGTTGGGATTAAATACCCATTTTGCTTTCGTGTTTATTTGAGTTAAGATTTCAATTTGACGTAGGTTACTAAGTTTTGGTCTTAAAGGCCTATGTTTGGGGAATTTAGGATTTCTTATTTGGATCCTCTTTCAAGAAATAATTTATCTGTTTAATTTTTATTGTTATTTTGATTTGCATGCATTTGGTAGTTAGTGAAATTTCTGATGTTTAATTTATATCCTATATGAGCTCATCTTTGAAGATCTTTTAGATCCAAAAAAAATAATTGGGAGTTAAATTGAATGATCTCACAAGATCTTTGAGCTGATGTTTAATTTAAAGCTAATCGAAGCAAACTCGATTTGATTTATCTCGAACTTTTGGTTTTTAGCCCTAATCTAGAAGTTTATAAATTTTTATTTATACGCAGAAAATTGATTTGAGTAATCACAAATGGGTGCATTATTTTATTTGTGGGTAACCCATGGAATTGTGCTTGTTTTGCGATGTAGTTGAGGGCTATTATGCGTAGAACATGGAGTGGAACGAATAGTGTTGGTAGTGGTTTTTTGACATAAGGTGATGGCATCGACAGAGATGGATTGAGATCGCAATTTTGGTGTTGCGGAAGAAGGAGGTTAGAGAGAGAAAACAAATAAGAAGCAGATCAATGAGAATTATTTTGATAATAAGAGTAGTTGTGGAAACAAATACGTAACTATTAAAGTTAACTAACAGTTAACTTTAATGGGCCAATTCTGAATTAACAAAAAAAAGGGGGCCAAAAAAACTAGTCACAAACTAGGGAGCTAAGAAGAAAATAACCCTTTTGTCTATCAGAAAGTAAAAAAACAACGACATAAGATCTCAAAATATGTTATTTGTTGTAAAGCACTCCCACATTGGTGGTGCTCCTCTCAATAGGTTAAACCCCTTCCCTGGCGAGGCCTTCTAAAACTGTGAGGCCCGGGTGTGTCAAAGCGGACAATATCACTAGCAGTCCAGAACGTTGGTCCGCACCATCCTATAACACGTTATCAGCACGATTCGCTCTACTGTGATGTGGTCTTAGGAGGATGTGTTCTAAAGCAATCTCACATTGGTGGTGAGACGGAGTGCGGTGTTCCTCTTAAGAGGTTAACCCCCTTCCCTAGCGAGGCCTTTTAAAACCGTGAGGCCCAGGTGTGCCAAAGCGGACAGTATCACTAGCAGTTTAGAAGGCTGGTCCGCACCATCCTATAACACTATTTTACTTAGCAAAACTGTACAAAATAATTTGACGAATGACATAATCATGAGCAAAATTAGGAGGGGCGGACCAATGTTATACCTCTGGCTAGAGTTGGGCACTAATAAGGAAACGGGTTTTTCTTGTCAAGACAAACATCTTTGCCCAGTTTGTAGATGGTCTGGATTGCATGTTAGAGACCTGACTACTAATTTCCTTCGAAGTACCTTTAATATTTTTCTCCGTTTCCATCTTATTGTTTTGTGGCCCCACTAGCTCCCCTTTAATTCTTCATTTTCACCCGTTACTAGTTTACTGTTAGACCCCACATTTATAGTGAATTTGAGCTATGTCAATTTTTATTAGGGTTATTTACCAAATAACCCCTAATTTTGTGACCGGTTGCCTGCCTACCCCCTACTTTATCAAAAATACCTAGATGACCCCCTTTTTAAGATTCCATTATAACATCATTAACTAGTCATAACCTTCGCTCCTCTATCTCATAACCTTTCTCTGCCACTTCACCTTCTTGCCACCTCATCGTCTTCACCGGCGAAAGTTGACGGCCGGAAAATTTTCCGGCCGACGACCTCCAAACATAAAAATAAAATAAAAACAAAAACAAAATTTTTTTCTCTCTCTAAACTTTTTTTGTTTTTTTTCTTTCCTCTCTCTCTAGAACAGATCTGGAGAGAGAGGTATGTTCATCACTAACATACCAGGTCCGTTCGTGATGAACAAACCTCTCTCTCTCTCTAGATCTGTTCTAGAGAGAGAGGAAAGAAAAAAAAATTAGAGAGAGAGGAAAAATTTTTGTTTTTTTATGTTTGAAGGTCGTGGACCGAAAATTTTCTGGCTGGCGACTTTCGCCGGTGAAGACGATGAGGTGGCATAAAGAGGTGATGAGATGGAGGAGAGAAGGTTATGACTAGTTAACGGTGTGGTGTTATAACGGAATCTTAAAAAGGGGGCCATATGGGAATTTTTGATAAAGTAGGGGGCTAGGCAGGAAACCGGTCATAAAGTTGGGGGCTATTTGAGAAATAATCCTTTTTGTTCAGATTATACGGATCCTGTGTTTCTTATTCCCCAAATTACCTTTTTCTACTTTATGTTTCTTTCTCTTTCGTCGTTTATGTCTCTATCTAAACTATCGCAAATATGATGTCTCTAAAAGGCGGATAAAGATGTTGTCTTACATATTTATTTCACTTTTTAGATGATGGTGTAATGATCTTTAATGAGTTAAATCCTCTTAATTTTTTAATTAAATATTTAGCTTATAAAATTTGACGCTTCAACCACTCTACTTAATCCAGCTCGACCCTAGTGTCTGGTCTGACCTAGTATTGTATCCCATTGAGGTCTTAGCCCTTCCTAACGCTAATTTCTAGTTTTGTCCTGACATAATTGCTTAACAAACCAATCTTTTATAATGTTATAATGGTCATTTTTAAATCATGCCATGTATTTATGATAATGTATCACTTTAAGTGGAGACTGAGTTACTACCTTGTTGGGTTTGGAATGGTCGTCAGTTTGACATGGACATATCATGAATATATTAAAGGGTAAAGCATGTCTAAATGATAAAAGAAGTACATGAATGAATACAAGAGTGAAACATTTATCATAAATTTTTGAGTATAAATTAGGTAAAAAGAATTTATTTATTGTGCTCTGAATCTTATCCCCCATGAAGAGTGAGTGCCTATAATACTAATGAAATAAAGAGTAAGTTTGAGGTTTGGGGTACTTTTAATCTACTTATTCTTCGTTGGGCCACGTTAAGGTCCAACTAAAAGGAACCAACATAAGAGCGGGAAGTTTTAAATGCACTCACCAATTTTTTCATTTACACTCGCATCAAAGGTATTTCATCTTGAAAGCAAAAAAGATGTGAGTGCATATAGCAAAAATGGTGAGTGCATTTAACAATTCCCTAGACCCTGAGGCCTGAGGTTTTGTGGACCAAAAATAAGATGTTCCATCACGGTGATAGTTTTGGGCCAAAGTTTCTTCCACATTGCTTGGCGTGAGGGGTTAACCATGGAGGCACCTCCTCAAAACGTGTCACTTTAGAGCTACTTATCCCATGCATTGATTTCTATTTGTAGGCAACCATTTTCCGTCTTCATTATATAACTAGGAATTTAGTTTTGTCAATTTTTCATTACTGTTAGTTCTAGCATCAACGACTCACATTATATTGCATCAAATGGTTGGAATTAACTCATAGTTTACGACCAAAACTTTTTCTTCTGTTGAAGAAGTCAACTTTTAAACTAATGCAAACTCCATCAATTCATCAATTCATTAAGAAGTGTCCCCAAAGTTAGTAATTAAGGTGGATGCAACCCTGACTTGCTGAGAAAAATTGTTATGATCGATGATTGAACTAGATTAGTAACTCTTATATTTTTTGATATTTTGGATAACATAAAGATACTTAATTGATTTAAAGATTGTTATTTTTTGGACGAGCTAAGTTATTTTGATTTAAGAGTTTACGGTTGTAATTTTTTGACAAAACTAAATTCCTAGATGGATGAATGTGAACAAAGTGTTGGGAACATTATATAAATATTTCAATATTTTTGAATGAAGGTTATGTTCATGTTAATGAATTGATGAATGCTACATATGGATGAATCATGTAATTTTTTTAGTGTTTTGTACTAAACTTAAGTAGTTTATAAAAGTTTATATGAAAATAATGGAGTTTGCATTGGTTCAAAAGTGGACTTCTTCTACAGAAGAAAATGTTTTGGTCATAAACTATGAGTTAATTCCGACCATTTGATGCAAAATAATGTGAGTCGTCGATGCTAGAATCTAACAGTAATGAAAAATTGACAGTAACATCCGTTAGCCTCCGTTAACTTTGGATGGAAAGTTAAGTTAAAAAGTTAGTTTTTGTTATCTTTGGATGGAAAATGAAGTCAAAGTTAGTCAATGCTCCAAACTCAAAAAATTTCAAATTTGTGCTCCACACACACCACTTGGAACATTAATTTGCCCCTTTTGCAAAATATCCCAAGATTTTATTATATTTACCTAAAATTTCTTACGTAACTTAAAAGGAAAAGATTTTCTGGAACTTACGTAAAAAATGTTTTATGGTTATTACTTGAATTTTTTATATTTTCTAACTTAAAAGGAAAATATTTTCTAAACATACGTAAGATATAAATCCTTAATAGGAATATAAATATTTCTTCTGTAACTTAAGAACTTACCTAAATTTATTTTTACATAAGATTTTCTAAAACTTAGCAAAAATTTCTTCTCTAAGTTAAGTTTTTATATATTTTCTAAATAAGGTATAAATCCTTAGTAGAAATATAAATATTTAAAGAAATAAAGGAAATACAAAAAGAAGAAAAAAAATTATCGGGCTCAACCTGGGCTTTTACCGGGCCAGACCTAGTCCGTCGGGCCCAGAATAGATGCCCAGCCCGGGACAGAACCCAGGTTGACCTGACGCGTTTTTCGTACAGGCCCGACCTTTTGAACACTACTAGCTAAAAATAGGTGAAGATGTCATAAGTGATGAGAAAATGGCTGGTAAGACCTTAAGTACGATTCATGCCTCAGATTAGTTCTTCGGTCACATTTTCGAGAGTAACGTTTCTCTAAATTTGCGCAATTACTAACATGTCTTCAAGTCAATGAACAAAACCACCAATTGTTACAAAACAAGAATCTCGACCTACTGGGTCTGAACTTGTGCTTGAAGCACAAACAATATAATCTAATGATCATGGAAGAAAATAAAATTACAAGAGAAACACATGGTCTAGAAGAAACCACCAACGTGTCCCCCACACGAACAAATTGTCTTGAAGCACAAACAATATAATCTAATGTATGATTTTTTGAATTTGTTACAAAATACTCTCTCTAAGAGCATCTCCAATACAAGACCCAAACTGAAAATTTGAAGTATCACCTAGAATTTTTTGAGTTGTTAAAAAAAACTCTCCCAAATCCAAGACTGAATTCGGGTCTTAAGATGATGTGACAATATTTAATTCTAAGATATTTCAAAAAAAAAATTAATATTTGTGATTTTCTTAAAGATCTCAATTGTCCACTCAATACTAAAAATAAAACTACCTATCAAAGAAATAACACCTGAGTAACGTTTAGGTTTTTAGAGTGTTGCATTAGAGATATCTCTTGACTTGAGGGTCTCAATAGTGTCATCTAACAAAGACAATCAACTTGACACATAGGAGAATTTGAGTTTTTTTTCATCTCTAATGCAAAACTCATTGATCTTAAGATAATGCGATACATTTAATTCTAAGATGTTTCTACGATATCTCAAAAAAAAACTAAATATTTGAAAAAAAAATTTTGAGAATCTCAATTGGCCACTAAATCATAAAAACAAAAATATTCATCTAAAAAATGACACTGAAATAACTTTTAAATTTTTATAGTGTTGTCGGACATGTCTTTTAAATTGAAAATTTCAAAAGAATCATATAGAAAAGAGAATCCATAGTGAAACTAAACACATTAATATTTTTTCTTTTTTTAGGTTTTGCTGTGGAAATGCTCTGAAAAAATCTTTTATAATTTCCATCCCTTACCTCCAAAGCATCCGCCTTTGCATCATTTGGTTGGTCACCACTTGTACAGATCATAATAGGCTAGACTGTGGGTCCCCTACAACCCAGATCAGTACAACTTTGTCTTATAAGAGCCAGTTTGGGTATAGAGAGAGAGAGAGAGAGAGAGAGAGAGAATAATCGAAATCAGACCAAACTTTGTCTTCCAATTCCAGTCATGGCAGAACCAAAACAAGAACAAATGGACTCCTTCCCAGGTACCATTATTATTACTTCCTTTTCACCTCATGACTTTTAAGCTCTTTTCATATTGAATTGTTCATTATTCTTCTCCTTTCATCTCTCAATTAGGCTATCCTATCAAAATCAAAATCAAAATCAAAATCTCTTCTGGGTAATTTCTAATTTTAGATAATTCATGTGGCTTCTACCATTATCATCATCATGTAGAAGTTATTTCCCCCTATTTGTCATTGAAATTCTTTGAAAATACTGATATTGCATATTTGTGTTTCAATTACTCATGGGTTTTCTGTTAATCAAACTTCTCTGTACAAATATGATTAAAATTTGCCATTTTTCTCAGAGTTCTTTTTTTTTCCCTAATTTTAGGTCAGGTAAGAGTATAAGATTTTGCACTTTTTAACTGTTCTAGGTTATTTTGTCAATGAGTTTCACTTCAAGTGATTATTTTCTATCATGGGTATTCTTTTTTTTTTTTTCCTTTAATTGGATGAGATTGAAGTTCCTCCTTACCTTTTCCCCTGTCTCATTCTTATGGTTTCTCTACAATTATTTGGAATTTTATCTGTATTAGGCATTTAGGGTTTTATTTTTTGGGTTGAAGAATTGAAGAAGATATATTGTAATGTTGTTTATGTTTTTTATGGCAGAGAAAGGTATAAAAGCACCAAATGTAATAGAAAGAGTAAAAGAAGAAGTTGAAGCTATAATCCATACTGAAAAATCACCAAATAATCATCATCATAAAGAAACTCATGGAAGGAGTAACGACATTGACGAGAACACTCCAATTGATGCAATCAAAGGTCCTAGTGTGTTCGAACGAGCTAAAGAAGAGATTGAGGCCCTTGTCGAGGCAATTCACCCCAAGAAAGAAGAAAAACATGATTCTAATTCATCTAAGAAAGAAGGTGGTTTCTTCGCCTCTCTCGGAAAAAGCTTTGAGAAAGTATGTCATCCTTCTCATAAAAAGGAGTAGTCATTTTAACTTTTGAAGGCTGTTTAAATTCGTTTGATTTGACTCATACTTCTATAGATTGTTTTGGATGAAATTCAAGTAGTGCGGTGGAACAACATATGTATACAACTCTTACCCTCGAAATGGGAACATGTTCTATTGACATTTTTGTGTGTGTGAAAGTGTTCTTATATTTGAATAGCTTTGAAATCTAGTACAACTACATCCTAGAGTCGAATTAGATATTTAAAATGACATTGCTCAAATTTAGGTTTGCAAGATATATTACAATAACATATAACTTTCGATCCAAGAAGATGGGTGCTTTATTTGGAATCGTCGACATAGGTGTCAGTCTGGGTGACATGTTTAGAATATGATTTTTGTCTCAAACTAGCAAGTAAAACAAAGTGATGAACTCCACTATTGGCATTAAAAACATACCAATATTAGGGTAGCCGTTTCTGCGTTCAAGAATGTTAAAATGTGAGATCTTTGAACACTGATCATGACAAACTGTTAACAAGATATCAATATCAATGTTAGCAAAATATTTCGTTAGTTTCAAAGATATTGGTCATACTGGGAGTCTGAAGAGCACTCGGGTTCTTGAACGAGCGATCTCGTCTGACAGGAAAAGATTAAAGAAGTGGCGGAGGAGCAAGGATGGTGATGTCTTGGTTTGTCCGGTTAGGAGGTTATATACTTCAATAAATGTTTGATCAATCCTGAAGAAGAGGTATTGAAGGGAAATCAATGGATTTCAGATGAGTAATTTGGTTCAAAACTCCCCCAGGGCCCCATTCAAATCAAAGTCGGATGAGTAGATAAGAACTTGTGACTTGCTTTTCTTCTTACATGTAAATGATTTTAGACATTTTTAGGTGGTCAGAAATGAAAACAACTTCTCAACTCTTCCATTTTATTTTGCTGAATTGCAATGCTTAGATGTGAGTAAATGAACTTGTATAACTAGATATATCCGAGTCAAAATAGATGCCACATAGATATGTCTTTTCTAGTTAGAGACCAACATCTTGGGGCTAAGGTGGGATATGCTCAAGGACCCACAATGTGTTCCTCAACATCTTAGCGCTTTTGGAGTCTATTTTCTTCTGGTTGGAACCTCGGAGGGTTCCCAACGGTTGCGGAATATGATCATTCTTCTTTCGGCTTCTTAAATTCCATGGTTAGCGACTTAGCGTAGCTTCGGACAATATATCCAGGGTTGTGCATATAGAGTTACCTTTTTAGGAAATCGTGAATTAAAATAGTTCTTATTGTGTCAGTGAAATTTGGCTGGTAAATGGTTGCATCTGCCTTCAGTTCCACATCCATTATGGAAGGCATTCCATGTCTAAGTGGGTGATAACTTTTTATTTCAACTACACTTTACCAAATACATCCTCAATTTCAACGTGATATATGACCAAAAACTTTTAGACTAGTTGGTAAGTTCATCTAATCTACAATGCGGAAGCCGGAGATCCTATGTTCGATTTCGGGAAGTGCAAATCCAAGAATATTGAACTTGGATATGAATTAAGTAGTTTATGTAGAATTTAGGCCATTTAATTTCGTTGGATTTCAGGCCATTAATTTTGTCGGATTTTAGGCTAATAATTTCATTGGACTTTACCGGCAGTTGTCGTGCTTATCACATCTTAACGATGTCTTTGTAACAACCGTTGTAATTGGCACTAAAAAAAAACAATATAGGATCCGGCTAAAAGCACCGAATGAAAATGATGCTAGCACCCAACCCCTACTGCCACCCAGTATGGAACAATATAGGATCCTGGCAGCCAAGCACACCCAACCCCTTTTGTCTGCCCTATTTTTCTTCTTCTTCTTTGTGTTTTCTTCTTCTTCATCGTATCATCGTCATCATCATCACGCCAAGGAACCACCATAGGACATTGATGATCTGAAATAGAGAACCCAAAACAAGTAATTTCAATTCATTGAATCTTAAAACACAAATCACATTTAGATCTAATATCGAACAATCAAATTAGGTTAGAATTTGTCACACCTGTTTAGGAACAAATTGAGGTTAATTTTCTTGAAGCAAAACTGAGACACGATACAAAACAAAGCAAAATTAGGACAAGATCTCTTGAAAATACCCTCGGACTAGTCAGTCCGAGACCCAAAGAACTGGCTCAGACTGGGCCACTCCGAGACCCTCTCGAATTACTCTTAGTCCGAGCCTTTGCTTTAGTTTTCGAACGGGTCGATCCGTGTTTGACCGTCATCAAAGGATATTGACTAAGGTCAATCTTTTCTATTAGGTGTTAACAACTTCTTCATTGGGTATCTTTTAGCCGCTTAAACAATATATTCATCATAAGAAAACATTAAAAAAAAAAGACAATTGCAACATATATATATTCATCTTCTTTACTCTGAAAATATGAAAGTTATTCATTCATAACAAAAGATAACAACAATTTTAAAAGTTAAATCAATGACGGTTGGAAGAAGCTAGAAACTCTTGGCGGTGCCTCTAAAGGAACCAGACCAAAAGGTTGTTAGCATCCGGAAATTTTATTGACTCGGATCAATGATCATTGCCCGAGTTCTCTATAAGCACCGGTTTTTAATGTGGGTGACGTTCACCTTCTTTTGCTTCTTCCATCTTCTTCTTCCAAAACAACATACTATTAACATCCCCAATCAATCAAACAACAAATTTATTCAAAAAAAATTATAAAAGTTAGGGATTTTGAACCAACCTTGAAGGAGCAATTGTAGCTTGATTTCAACTTCGTCTCCACCAAATAATGTTTGATTCTAACACTTAGAGAGTGAAAGGACTTATTCTTGACGAAATTTGAGAGAGATTTGTGAGATTAGGAGCGATTTAGTGAGTAGAGTTCGGTTTACTTAGAGAGAAAAAAATTTGAAATTGGAATTTCTGACTGGTTTTGTGAAAGATGGATGAAGGGGTTAGGGTTAAATGAGAAGGAACCGGTGCCTACATAATTGGACGGTGTTAAGAGAGAAAGGAGCGGTTGGGTCAGGTGCTAACAGAGATGGATGCTAACAGCCTTTTGACCCGATACCTTTAGAAGCACCCAACTCTTGGGTGATGTTGGAAAATGGTAAATTTTTTTTTTTGTTGAACATTGGAAAATGGTAATTATTGATCAACATAGAAGAGTCAAGTGTCCAAGTTAATTTCTTTACACTGAACAGTTAACTAAGTTTACTTAAAATTGTTTGGCTAATTAAATTTCTTCAAAGTTCAACAAAAAAAAAAAAAATTAAATTTCTTCAAATAGGAAAAATTTTCAAGAAGGTTCATGTCTGCCTTCAACATTTCAAAATACTAAAAAGTTGTGTACTTTGTCTAATAAAACATCATCATTTACAAAAAGATCCAGAATTTAGAATATCTAGTAAGACACCAGAGGTAGCTCCCTGCTATTTTTGATTTATGAACGATTCTTTTGTACAAATTGGCAAAATATGTCAAGTTAAACCTTCTATTGGCTAATGAAATGAAAAACGAAAATTAGTCTTTGGCCCGACCAAGGGATTCGACTAAGATTCAGGCTAGACAGATTATCAACCTTCAATGAAAAATATCATTAAAATTACAACAACTCATCTTTTATCATTGTGAAAATATTTCCATTGATCATGGACATATAATATTCTTGAAATTTTGTCTTAATATTTGTAACATGTAAACTTTTTAAGAATATATGAAAAGATGTGTAAGATAAATAAATATTTTCTCTCTTCCGATTAGGACCAATCATATATATATATACTGAGTCGATAATCGAGCTTTAGGCTCCATGTCGTTGGACTTTATACTCCTTTAATTATTGGTTTAATTCAGATAATTGTCGTGCTTATATATATATTGATTATGTATCAATGTCTCGTGATGACTAACGAAGATCGTAAAAAAAACCACTAGGTCTATATAAAAGGTCAAAATAATATAGAAAATAAGTAAAAAAACACAAAACATTTGAAAATTATTATTCAGGCAAAGAGTATAAAATACCACAATACCCTTTTTTGTCATTTTGTATAACTAAATTCTTTTATTTTTCTTTAAACTTTAAATCGATATAACTTTTTTTTAAGATGTCGTATTTCTACGAAAATTATATATTTAGAAATGATTTTTCATTAACTTTCTAACAAGATCCACTTTCAATGCTTTTTTTTCAAAAAAAAAACGACGTTTTTTCCCTTACGTTTTTTTTGCAAACATGTGTTTGCAAACAAGTTCTACAAACATGTGTTCGCAAAAACTGTTCTGCAAACATGTGTTTGCATAATGTAAACTGCAAATTGTGTTTGCAAAATATAGATTGCAAACATGATTTGCAAGTTTTGCATATGTGATTTCGGGTTGGAGATCATGCAAACTCGATTTTGTGAAGAAAATTCAAACTCCAAACTACCAAAATTTTCATTTGTATGTCATCAAACACATAACAAACATCTAAAATTAAATTCATACAACAACAACCATACATCTCTCTCTCTCTGTTTGATGACACAAATCAACATCTCTTTCTCTAAAGTTTGCTGCTTCTTAATTAATAACTTTAGGGTTTGCTGCTTCTTATTCTAAATTCAAATCCACCACCAAATCGACATATAGTTGCTGCTTCTTAACAACTAGATTTCCAGCCAAAATCAGCAACAAAAATCACCATCGCTTTCTATGTCGACTATGACTTCTTCGAATAGAGCTTGATGAAACAAATCGAAGAAGAAGAAGAAGTTTTGAAGAAGAAGAGATTCGGAGAAGGAGATTCGAAGAAGAAGAAGATCGAAGAAAAAGAGATTCTAAGAAGAAGAAGATTCGAAGAAGAAGAGGATTTGAAGAAGGAGAAGAAAGAAGAGAAACCTTAAAAAAAAATTAGGTCTATTGAGAGCGAAAGTAATTTCTCATGGGTAAGGGTATTTTAGGAACCAAATCATTAGAAAATGACCTGAATACTAAGTATCAAAATTATTTGAAACTTAACCTATCATTACCAATAATATTTTGGTAACTTCTACTTGATAGGAAAAGATCTAAGTATTTTTAGTTATTACGATTTTATGATATAATTTTGTAAATCCAAATACCCATATAAAATTACATAGTAAAACAGGACAGGTGAGCGGAGAGAAAAAAAGGAAAAGAAGGGTTATTTCCGTAATAGCACCCAACTTTGTGACTGGTTTCCTGCCTGACCCCCTACTTTATCAAAAATACCCGGATGACCTCTTATTTCAGATTCCGTTATAACACTGTTAACTCGTCATCACTTCTCTCTCATCCAACTCATCGCCTCTTTCTGCCACCTCATCTTCTCGCCACTTCATCATCTTCACCGGTGAAGGTCGCCGACCGGTCAATTTTCCGGTCGGCGACCTTCAAACATAAAAAAATTTTTAACTCTCCTCACTCTCCCTCTAAATAAATTTTTTTTTTTCTCTCTCCTCTCTCTCTAAATACTCCGGCGAAGGGGTTTCCCTTCGCCGGAGTATTTAGAGAGAGAGAGAGCGGAGAGAATTTTTTTTTTGAGAGAGAAAGGAGAGTTTTAACTTTTAAATTTTCTTTTTTATGTTTGAAGGTCGCCGACCGGAAAAATTCACCGGTGAAGATGATGAAGTGGCGAGAAGATGAGGTGGCAAAGAGAGGCGATGAGTTGGATGAGAGAGAAGTGATGACTAGTTAACGGTGTTATAACGGAATCTTAAAAAGGAAACCATCCAGGTATTTTTGATAAAGTAAGGGGCTAGACAAGAAACCGGTCACAAAGTTGGGGCTATTAGGGAAATAACCCGGAAAAGAATGACGGAGGAAACGTAAAGGGGACATATATGGTCTTAGAAATGGATCGGACGGTTTATTGACTTTCTTCAACGAGATAGAAGATGGTCTCGTCACATCCTCTCTCTCTCTCATCCTTCTGCAACCAAACCCCATATCTTCATAGATAACCCTAGATAACTAAACCCCTTCAATCTCCTCTCCTCTCCTCTATCTCTCTCTCTATACCCCTTTACTTTTCTCCTACTTCTAATTATATTCTCAATTCAATTAGTTTGGTCTATGGGAATCGACGGTATTAAGTTCAGACTATTATCACCTAATTCAAAATCAGCTGCTTATTTCTACTCCTTATACATAGATTAGGATTACTATTGGCTCTCGAATTGAAGTATTTACTTTTTGATTTTTGAGTGATGGAGCCTCGTGTGGGAAACAAGTTTCGACTCGGTCGTAAGATCGGTAGTGGATCGTTCGGGGAGATCTATTTAGGTATTTTCAGATTGTTCTATATATTGTTTTCATTCTAGTTGTTACTTTGTGCCCCAAAGGTTAGGGTTTTAAGTGGTGAATTCTTGCAGGTACTAATATTCAAACAAATGAAGAAGTCGCTATTAAACTTGTAAGTGTTTAGTTTCTCAACAGTTCTTTCAGAAAAAGAAGTAAAAAATTTGAGCTTGTTTGCATAACTTCTTGACTACATTGAATTATTGATACAATCTCCATGAAATTGAGTAGTATTTGATTTTGGGTAGATTCTGTTTCTGGGTTCTCGCCACTATAAAGTATAGATATCTCTATGTTGTTTAGTATAGTTACGATTTTTATCCCATAACAGACTTTTATCATTCATGAGGTCTTAACTCTTAAGCACATTCCAATACTAACATGTATGAACATTGAAGGAACTGAAGCTGCTTTAGGTGGTTGCTAATCACAATTTCCTGATACCAGGGTTAACAATCGAAGTTACACATGCTACGGAATTCAGCATGTGTACCGTGAGATCAATCAACCCGTGAACTAATTATTTGTAGTTATTTAGCTTAAGAACTTTGTGATATCTTAGAATAAGAAACATTATTTATCAAGTCTAGTTATCCTTGTTGAATCCATGCTTGTAAATTTGGTTTGGAACTGGAGAAGATGATCTTTTAGGATAATTTATATGCATATCTCTCTACAACTTCTTAGGCATACAAACATACCGAAACATTGTGGTGGATTTTATTGTTCATTTGTTGATATCGCTACCTGTTAAGTTGTAGAGGATTTGTAGTTATTAGGAGTATGCAAGAAGATAGCAAGGGACTAAAGAAGTTTAACTTAAGTACGAAACTTGGAACCTTAAATTATCTCCCATTCGGGTCTGAAGGACAATATTAAACGTCAATTTGTCCTCGTTTCTAATGTCACGTTCTTAGTTAGAGAGAAACATCTAGTTACTCTTTTTGAATAGACGTATCCAATAACTTGAAATGTAACCATAAATTTGTTTGTAACCTGCGTGGCTTCTCTCTGCCTTGTTCCCTCCTCGCCCCCTAGCTTTCACACTGACAACTTTGGATTCACTAATTCTTATTCTATCGTTTTATATCTTGTTAAGGTTGTGAATACTGAATATGCTTCTGGTTTATTTAAATCCGCAAATGTGTGTCGTCATTCGAGACTGGACTTTCTTTTGATCCCTTTGCATGTTTTGCAGCGCGATCCTCTGCACGGAAACAGTGATACTCTTAGTTTTCTTGAAACTCGATAGATGCTTGCATCACACTAGCACTTATTCTATTATTTGTTTCAAAAATTATTTGTTCTGTTATTTGTGTTGTGTTTTTTTCCATCTTCATCTGAAACTCTGTTAATGTGTTTGTTTTATTCAGGAAAATGTCAAGACAAAGCATCCCCAATTGTTTTATGAGTCAAAGTTATACAGAGTCCTACAAGGAGGAAGTAATGAGCACTTTTATTTCTTCTTATGGTTATGTAACGTTTCAAGAAGTTATCTTTGCGCTAATTAGTATATATTTTGTGTTCATATACTCTTTTATACTCTGACAGCTGGTATTCCAAATGTGAGATGGTTTGGTGTTGAAGGAGACTATAATGTTCTTGTGATGGACTTACTTGGTCCTAGTCTTGAAGATCTATTCAACTTTTGCAGTAGGAAACTATCTCTGAAGTCCGTTCTGATGCTCGCTGATCAGATGGTCGGTACTTGTATTTTGTGTTCGTGTTCTTGTGTTTTGAGCTTTTAAGTGCTACGTTTGATTCATTCGAAACTCTTCATGCATGTCACGTGCAGATCAATCGAGTTGAATTTGTTCATCTAAAGTCTTTTTTGCACCGAGATATCAAACCAGACAATTTTCTCATGGGTTTGGGAAGGCGCGCGAATCAGGTTTTGTTTTATACAAATAACATATTTTTGGTCTCCAGGAAATTCTCATTGTATTGGTACTGATATACAACATGTTATTCTGCCGCCTAGGTATACATCATTGATTTTGGTTTGGCTAAGAAGTACAGAGATAGTTCTACGCACCAGCATATTCCTTATAGGTCAGTAGTTTGAATGCTTTTAAGTTGAATGCTTTTGGTGCTTGTATGCGAAATCTTATTACTTCTGTCTCTCCAATTTAGCGACTTCTGAGTGGCAATAATAAACTTTAGTAACTGGTCTTGTAATAGGCACACCTTATCTACTAGTTATAACCCGTGCCATACAGGAGTGGGCTCCTGTACTGTTGACTTCCTGTCTGTACCTGCAGCAATTTTACACACTCTAGTTCTCTAGGTTTTGTCCCGAACGACTTTTTTTGGACCTTTGTTGGAGGTTTATGTAATCCTTCATTAGGAAAAAAGAAAAAAAAAAGGTGAAAAATTCAATGATCTCATATAGATTTTTCTTGGACTTAACTGTCAAAAGAGGAAGGTATTCCCAGTGAAGGTATTTTCATTTCCTTTTCTATATTTTATTTTTGCCTGCACTTGATTGTCAAAAAGAACATGTTAGTGAGGCTTAGAGCTCATGCATTATGTTAGTAGCCATTCATGTATCTTCGTAACTTCTTCCATGTTAGCTTCATTCATCACTGGGTTTCTTATTCTTTCTTCTTCTCGGTAGCACACTCTAATTTTCTTCAAAAATTTGCGTACTCCGCAGGGAAAATAAGAACTTGACTGGAACTGCTCGGTATGCAAGCATGAATACTCACCTTGGGATTGGTACGTTTAATATTCTTTGAAAATATGCTTCCTCTATAGTCTATACTTTTCAAATGAACATGACATGACTCCAGGTGCTTTTTATAATTGGGGCATGTGACAACTCATGCTATTTAGGCTACTTAAAGAGATCATTCGGGCTTTACTATGTGGTTTCTTCTAATCTAACTCTATTTTTAAAAATGTGCAGAACAAAGTCGGAGGGATGATTTAGAATCTCTTGGATATGTTCTCATGTATTTCCTGCGAGGAAGGTACAAGCTTGTCAATGTTCATTTGTTTCACTGTTGCCCATTTACTTACTTTATCTTACATCATTTCCCTTTTCTTTGTAGTCTTCCCTGGCAAGGACTTAAAGCAGGAACTAAGAAACAGAAGTATGAGAAAATCAGTGAAAAGAAAGTTTCTACGTCTATCGAGGTAATCATGTTTGAGTCATCTGTTGCTTAACTAACCCTTATGTCTTACTCTTACATACATCACTAAGAGTATGACAGAATTTCGTTACTTTCTTCTCAGTCTCTATGTCGAGGATATCCTACAGAGTTCGCATCGTATTTTCACTACTGCCGTTCATTACGATTTGATGATAAACCAGATTATGCCTATTTGAAAAGGATATTTCGTGATCTCTTTATTCGTGAAGGTTCGAGCTTCTATACTTACATTATCGTTTTTTATGGTCGGTTGTAGATTTAAGTAAACATGCTGTAAAGTTAGTATTACAGGGGTCGTAAGCTGCAAATGTTTAAAATATAATGCTATTTAATTTGGTTTTACTTCTTGGTTCTTGCAGGTTTTCAGTTTGATTATGTCTTTGACTGGACAATTCTGAAGTACCAGCAATCACAAACTTCAACTCCTCCATCTCGTAGTCCTGTATGTCATGTAGCAATGCCAATACGTATTTCTTTTAGGGGGTTTCTTTCGGAGTTCTTTAGGAACCATGTTTCTCTGACATATTTACTTGTGTAACTGTAGGCACCCCTGGCAGGACCAAGCGCTGCAATGTCCCCACCTAATGCCAACATTGAAAGGCAGCCAGGTAGTTCATGGCTGTTTATATCTCATTACGAGATCTAAGCTTGATTGCTGGATGTAAATTTCCAGTTTGGTTCTTTTATTTATTTTGGCTTGTCTCACCATAATTTTCTTGATGCATATCAAACTAATAGGTCATTTCGTCACTTTCTTCTTCGTCATAATACTCTTTATCCAAATTGTGTCTTTTTTGAATGAAATGGAGTATTCATGTCAAGTAGGTTCATGTGGACCCTTCAATCCACTCTGTCAGACTGTCATGATCATATTGCGCCATGCATAGAAAAAATATCTAATCACCTTATATTCTACGTAGTTTAATACTGGTTACTTCATTCTTGGTCGCAGGTGACACAGGAAAAGCAATAGATGGGCCTTCATCTGATCCTTCTCGAAGGAGAGTCTCCGCTTCAGGTGTAACTGCAGGAAGCTTGTCTAAGCAGAAAAGTCCAATAGCAAATGATTCAGCTGTGACCAAAGATCCTATGGTATGTTGATTAAGCTATAATTGTGCATAAGATGACAGAATCATGGATGCATAATAGGTTCGGGGAAACTGATTTTTCTTGCACATTCGCCATAACATATTGTATTTCAATATTATCTCGAAATTCTTTTCCTAGACTATATGTAGAGTGATGCATGTTATTAGATCAGCTTGCATTCACATAATTGTATCATTCCATTGCCATTAAATTTTAATTCCCAAACTAGTTAACTGAAAATATTGTCACTGATTACACCATTAGTTATCCTAGAAATTTTTATTGAGAAAAAGGTGAATTAGGGAGGAGGATTTTGGGTCGAAAACCTCAAACTAGTTAACTATTATCTTGTTGCTAATTAGGCACTAGTTAATCCATTAGATATTTACCAAAAAAAGTGAATTAGAGCTGATGATGATAGTAGGGCCAAATGTAGAATATTGAATCAAAGAAACACCGAAACCCAGGGAAAATAGTCCCTGATCTTCAAGTGAAGCTGTCAATCTTCTAGTATATATTTCAATGATGCTTCAACATTTTTCCTGTTTAAGTGAGTTTACCTCAAAGTCTCAGACGAATATATATCCTCCCTTTTTTGCAATTTTGGTCATGAAAATGCTGTTATCATGACAGATTTAATTTACTATGAAGCTGATTACTCAAAATTCTTGGGACGTTTCAGTTATCTGGCGCAGCTTTTATGGGAAGATCTAGTGGCTCATCAAGACATGCTGCTGTTGCGAGCAGTCGTGATGCATTGGTTGGAAGCGAGTCTGACCTATCTCGTCCTCGAACCACCGAAGGAAGCTCAAGTGCATTGCGCAAGGCTGTAAGTGGACAAAGAAGTTTGAACGTCATTTCCTCAGATTCCAAGCGCACGTCATCTAGTAGGATCTTGTCCAACTCAAAGAACTACGAATCCGCTCTGAAGGGCATCGAGTCTCTGAATTTTGATAGTGAAGATAGACTACCGTATTAGCTTCCTATTCTCTCTCATATGTAAATCACACAAATGATGTGCTTCAAGTTCTTGGTCGAAGTGTTTTCTCTGAGATAATTTTTGAGACTGATCTGGAAGTGAAGTGCTTCTGGGAGCTGGTAAGGAAAGGAAGAAGTGCGAAGAGTTCAAACCCAACAGAAGAAAACTATTATGCCGGGGTGTTTTGTTTTCTTTAGGGTTGCTTCCATAATGCATCATTTTCTACAACGCTATATTTCTATGGATGTATAAACCACAAGATTCTTATTACTTTGGCGACCATCAAACTAGTTTTGTATCAAATTCTTTTTCTGGACTTTCACCAAAAAAAAAAAACAAATTGTGAGAAAAAAATAATACTCATTTGAACAACAATCTTGAAGATGATGCACCTTTCTTATCATCTTATGAATCATAGAGAATTGTCTACAAAGATTTCCTATGCTTGATTTTAAGGATATATGTATAGTTGATAATGAATCTAGGCTTCTCATATTAAGAATTTTGATCAGTACCCTTCTTAGATATCTTCATATTCTTATCGCGTTTACGTTTTATCTGCATATCTACAAGTTACCTAGTGGCAATTGCAACTTAGGGACGTTGGACTAATGTTGTTATATTCAGAACTTTCGGTCGACCTTAAATTATATCCTAGTAGATAGTGGTGTTGGGTAGATAGGTTACACAGAAGTGTTCAGATTTTGTTGCAGTCGTTCGGGTGAACAAGCATCCATAAAGTGATTTCGGTTCGGAGTGAGAAAGCAGCTTGTATATTCCTTGGGAAGAGCAGGTATAAAGTTGACCATCTTGATGGATGTTGATTTTAATGTATGCCAAGGCAAACAGATGAAAATTTATTGCCTTCAAAAACTGATTTTGTGCCTTCATGTTAAACTTGCATGAAAATTTATTGTTTTGAAAAATTGTTTGGTCACTTGATCTTAAAGGGTAAATGAAGTTTTATAGGTGTGTTGGAGAGAGGGCAGTTTTGTGAGTTGATTTTTTTTCTTCATTTTTCATCTTGAACTTTAAACTTTTACAAAATTATGTGTTTATATTAAGTGAATTGCACTTATTTTTCTATTTTTATTATGTATGGAGTAGAAATAACAATAAATCAGAAATAAACCCAAGATCGCCAAAGTTTTACGTAAAAATATCCTGAAGCCTGACTTTATAAGATAACTAAATAGATAACAAAATCTTTCCAATGCTTTTCAACTTTAAGTCTGTCCTTTTTATAACATCATCCTGTAATTCTCCAAATTGTTGGTAATTGCTGGTAAATACTACAAAACAATAATCTGAGAGAAACAAAATATAACATGACGTTAGACCTTGTAAAGACTAGTTTGACTAATTTCAAAACAAGTAGAACATATGTCAAACCAATTTTACATTAATTAGAGCAAATTAGACCAATTTCATCATCGTAGACTTTTCCGACACAATCTAGGGCAAAATTTAAGCAAAAGTCTAAGTAAAATAAATTTTTTTTATCAATTCCAAAACAATTTGACCATGTAAGAAATAATTTACCAATTTTATTTAAATTTTCCATAATGGATTTCTAATGGTTGTTATTATAATTAGTTTTCTCCAATATATCAAATTGTTTTCCTGATCTTTGCAACAAAAAAAAATTCCTCATCCAATATGGTACGGAGTATTTCAATTTTCTAAATATCAATTTGTCTTCATCCATATTTCTCCCACAGAAAGATGTATTTATACAAGGCGGTGACAGAAAGAAATGTGCGGCATGCGGATGTTGTTGCCTTGTTGGTACTCATTCACAAATCGTTGCAAATGAAATTAATGGGAGCTATTGGAGTTGAAGTAGGGTTTTGATAAAAAAAACCATAATTGGATATTCAAACAAATATCTTTTCATTGCTAATTAGACTTTTTTCAACAAAAAAAAAAAAAAAATTAGACTTTCTTTTTTTTCAGTCTATGGGACATGAATAACATTGCAGAATGTATCAAGTAGGTCTTGACTGAATGAGCTCGAGTTCACATCGGTATGAGTTCGAGTTAACATTGCAGATTGGAACCTTCATTGTAAACAACTTTGATAGTATTTGATATCATAGATTCCTGGTCTCAGGGCTTAATTTTTAGTGATCATGATGAAAGTGGCCTGCTTTCAACGAAAAAGAAGAGGATGAAAGTGGACTGGAATCTGGTTCACATACGTTTTCTTTTTGTATTTGATTTCCATGAAAGCGGACTGGATTAGATCTTTGGCTTATGCTTCAAAGATTGCAATTTGAGTTATTATCTGTGAATAATCTAATTTAAAAGGTAAATATAAAAATAGTCCTAATTCTAGTGTATCCATATCTTGGAGATATATACGAGAATATGTTCCTTGATTTATATCTTGGACAGGAGTTGTTGACTTGAGTACCACTTTTACCCTTATTAGCGATCTTGTTCAAAATTACAATAGAGAACAGACAAAACTTTCATTTAGGGAGACGAATGAGTTTTATTCGCTGTGGCAGTAAATATTCTAATTTAAAGGGTTATTTAATTGCTTTAAAATTTGGAGAATCAGAAAATATTAGCTGTGTTAAATGTGGGGGAAAGGTCTTTAACAAATTTCACGGAAATCTGATAGTTGTTGGCTCAAGCTCTTACCTCTCGGTATGAGCTCGAGCTCATTAAATCACGGCTCATAGGAAGTATGAGCTTGAGTTGGTGGTAGTTGATCTGAGAGATCAACCATCCATATACAACTTCCCACCATTTTTTCCTTAAGGGTGTGTTTGATAGACTTTTTCCTAGGGAAAAAAGAAAAAATTTCTCTAAAAATTTACTTTTTCCTGTGTTTGATGTTAAAAGTAGTGACTGGGAAACTTTAAGTCACGTGATATTTATTTCCTCTACTTTCCTCAAAATGAGGGAAACTTCTTACCCAGCTATTACCAGAGAAAAAAAAACTCCCAAAAAATAAGGGTTTATTTTTCTCTATAAAACCCCTTATTAGGTTAACTTAAAGAGAATTGCAGCAGCTCCAAGTAACGACGCCAAAAACAGAGAACATACGACTGCATAGAACTAAGGTTTCTTTCTTTCTCTCTCTATAAAATTTCTCTTCATTGAATTAATGAAAGAACTTCATCATCATGATTTGCTTAACAATTACATGGATTATAACTCATTTATATTAATTTGTCTTCATTGAATTGTGGAACAATTCGATCATCATAACCTGGTTTACTCTCTCTCTCTCTCTAGAATTTTATCATCATAACTTTGTGTTTCAATGGCATCATCATCATAATGATAGTCTACTTTTTTTGGTTTATGCTTTATACTTGAGGGTGTTATAAGCAAAGATATCTATCCTCTCATATATCATAAAAATTTGGCACTCTTACATGTTTTCAGACTTGCTCACAACTCAAGATTGAGTTTTTAACTCCCTCATACACTTTTGAGCCACACATATTGGACAATATCCAAGTAAAAACTTTGAATCCCTTAGGTCAGTATCAACTTATTCAATAGAATCTTACCAACTTAGGGAATTACAGAGTCTTTTTGTGTGGCACATCGTCACCATCTTAGAAATTCACTTATTTTTATGGAAAAGTAGTGTACCTGAGCACATATAGAGTTGTACCAGTAATAACATACTAACAGGGTAAAAGTTTTTGAAGTTGCTAGAGACACATGGTGATCTTAGATACAAAGACAAAATTAAGAAAAAGAGAGTTAGAGATACATAAGAAGTAAGAGAAAAGAACTAGTGGTAAAAGTAAGAGAGAGAAAGTTCTTTAAACAGATGGAGTTTACTTGAGATTATATACAAGCTAAGATTACACAGAGAAGCAAGGATATCTTCTCTCCATACTATTATTGTGCATGACATTATTATTTTATTAGTTAAAGATGTTATAAGATTGTTTGTCATATTTTTGTTATATTTGATGACCAAGTTAGTTATTAGACATTTATATAATTTACATTTTGTTATAGTTGCTTCCTATGATATATGATGCAAACATCACAATTAAGATTACGTATAGTATGTACAATGATGATTATCATCATATACGTATATTTGAAAAATCGACGTAGAAGACATGCCATTTTGGAAAGGAGAGCTTACATAAATCGAGACCAAGATAGAAACAACGTATTGCAAAGAATTTACTCCGAGAGTGACCGTTATTGTCACGAACAACTTCGAATGAAACGAGGACCATTTCGACGCTTATGTGTACGCTTACGGGGTTATGGTTTAGTCGACAATGGACATGTGAAAGTTGAAGAACACGTTTCTATATTCTTATACACAGTTGGACACGATCAACGTAATCGCAGTTCAGTTCTACAATTCATTCGATCAGGTGAAACAGTGAGTAGGTATTTTCACATTGTGTTGTCAGCAGTACTTAGGCTTTACAAAGATGTGGTTAGACCAGCGACTGGTGCTAACTCTCCAATTGATGGAAGTCGTCGACAAGCTTGGCATGAGTATTTCAAAGTTAGTATAAATTCGAGAGTGTTTAGTTCTTTTGCTACTTAATTATATAAGTGCATTAGTTAACCACATCATTTGTATTATATAGGACGCTGTCGGTGCAATTGATGGTACACTAATCAGAGCAACTGTTCCTATCAAAGACCAACCTAGATATCGTAATAGAAAAGCTTACATTTCTCAGAATGTTCTTGTAGCATGTGGGTTTGATATAAAATTTCATTACGTACTTGCTGGGTGGGAAGGGTCTGCTCATGACGGCCGTCTTTTGAGATGTGCAGTATCTCGTTCTGGACGCAAACTAACAGTTCCAGTTGGTATGTGATTTTAAAATATTATATCAAATAAAAAAATTAGTTAGGTACAAATTTGTTATTCGAGTGGAATTATAGTAAATTATGTTCTGTAGGTAAATATTATCTTGCTGATGCTGGATTTCCGTTGGTGCCTGGGTTTCTCATCTGCAGGATCATATTGGTCGTCGACGTTAAAATCCTAAAGAATTATATAATTATCGTCACTCGTCTTTACGTAATGTCGTCGAAAGGACTATAGGATTGTTAAAGAAAAGATTTTGCATATTTGAGAAATGCAGCATTCCACGATATTGATACACAAGCTAAGATTGGTATCGCATGTTGTGCTTTGCATAACTTCTTACGAGATGGAGATCCTGATGATATAAGTAGTGACGAAGATAATGAGAGCGACGACGATGAAGTAGGCGAACTTGAGGATGTAGATCAACTCGTGCAAGATGAAGAAATTAATATTGTCCCGTCACAAATTTGGACAGCAAATAGGGATATAATAGCAGAGGAAATGTGGACTAATTTTTCGAATTTATAATTATATTAATTTTTCATTCACGTTTCATTATATTATTGAATATTTTTTCTCACGTTTAAAAATATTTATCATATTATTCTCTACATTATGTTATATCGTGCAATTTATATAGTTTTAGATTATCAAAATAGATGACGTTGTGATTCTTTATGTGTTGATAAAGATGGTTGTTGAGTCTGGTCCCGCCAATTCAAACAAAAGGTGTAAGAAGCCTACTGCGACGTGGAGCACTATAATGGACGATATTCTAGTTAATACGCTTTATGATTACATTTTGGCTGGAAAAAAAAATGGAAATCAACAAGTAACTGATGAAATACATAAGAAGACGGGAATCCGTATTACTGTTGAAAATATCAAAGCTCGTATGAAAACATTCAGAACCCACTATACTACTGCGAAACATGCAATCGACGCTAGCGGGTTTGTCTTTAACTCTGTAACTTTTCGCATCGAGGCGGATGACGATGCATGGAGAGATTACGTGGAGGTACGTTTTTAATTTATATTGTCTTAAAAACTTTACAAATAAAGTTTGACTTTGTCCTTCACATTGTTTATTTTCAGGCACACCCTAATGCAAAAAATTTGCGTACGAAGAGTTTTCCGTATCAAGAAAAATTAGGAGTCATCGTTGGGACAGAACAAGCCACTGGCAATAGACAAGTGGAGGCTGATGATATTTCTTACGAACTACCTGGTTAGTCAATCACTAAAAGTTATCAATTCTAAAAAATTTAATCATTTTCATAACACACTTATCTTATTTTTGTTTTAGGTGAAAACGTTAATATGGCGTCCATTAATCTGGATGAAGATGAAGGTCTATGCTCCCCAACTTCTGTTAATCGAGATCAATTTATAGCGCCAAAACGAAGACGACGGTCAGAATTTGATGAAACATCTATTTTACTTGCGCAAGCTGCAAATAAACTTGCCGAAGCAGTTCAACCTCCTTCAGTTCGTGGTGTGGAAGATGCGTTGATGGCCATTCCAAACTTAAGCGAGCAAGAGGTTGAAGATGCTATGTATATGTTCGGAGAGAAACCCGAACTTACACGTATATTCCTTGACTTTCCTGAATCAAGAAGAGCATCATGGTTAAGGAGAAAGTTAACCAGCGGTTAATCAAGGGTCAAGTAGTTGCACTTTTTCGCGAATTGATAAACTTCAGTATGACTCAAATTAGCATTAGTATTAGTAATTTAGGAGATTGCGTTAATTTTAATAATTTTTAGGTACTTATTAGCGTATTAGTTTGACTCGGTTTGGTAGTTGCTATACGTTTTGAAAGTATATTTTTCTGGATAATATGGTTTGTTTTGATGTTTAACAAAATATTTTGCTTGGTTAACCAAACATCGGAAAAAGTAATGAAGTAGGAAACATATTTTTTTCCCTAGCAAACCAAACAGTGGAAAATTAAGAAAATGGAAAACTAATGATTTTTCTCTTAATGAACCAAACAATAGAAAATATGGAAAATGTTTACGGAGAAAAAGTTTCCTGGGGAAAAAATTTCTCTGAGAAAATTTTTCTCTATTTTTTTTCCTTACCCCAAATTGCTATCAAACACACCCTAAGTAGTTTATAAAAGAAAAAATTAAACAATATTTCTATCAGTTTAAATTACTAAACTGCCATCAGTTTATAGTTAGGTACTACAACGACCGAGTTTTAGAGAGAGATCTAGATATTTATAAGTTCATCATCACTTCATGATTATAGAACTTTGATTTTTTTTTCTTTAAGTTCGTGAAGAGGTGTACTACCTAATAAACTATCATCATCTTGATGATTTTGATTATGACGATGATGATGATAGTCAGGAGTTTGGGGAACTAGATTATCTTGGTGATAAGTAATTCATACTAGGACGAAGACTACAGAGATCCTCCATTGCTCAATTAATGAAGAAAGAAAGCGAAATTTTGAGAGAGAGAACCTTAAATGGTTATGCTTCTAAAGATTTTGTAATGGTTATGCTTTGTTTCTTCATATTATGTGAAGAGTAATTGAAAGTATCTAATTAATGGATACATTAACCGACTCTTAATTTCTTTTTCATCAATAGATACATCAAATCCTGTTTTTTTTTTTTTTGTTGAAACGAAAAGATATTAAGCAAAGCAAACACACACAAACTAGTTCAGAAGAAAAGGAGGAAACCTAGTCCATATACGATTACAATTTTTTTGTCGAGCCCATTTAGGAAGTTTATCTGCTTTGTCATTGTCTATACGAGGGATATGCGGGTAGATGATGTCTTTGAAGCAGGGACGGATCCAGGATTTTCACTTAGGGGGTGCGGATTTTCACGCAGTAATTAAAACAATACTTATATTCATTAAGTATATTAATGAATCAACGGTTACAAATGCAATTAACCTCCACGAGAGTTCATATTTTGGATGTTCATATAATCGACTCATTGACAATTTCACTAAAAATTTCTTTTTCAATAAAGACTACTAAACTATCATTGAACCACGAATCACTCATCCTGTTTCTTAAGCATGTTATAACTAGTTTCATAGCTAAAAAAACTCTTTCAATGGAGACAGTTGCAACCGGCAAAGTTAGTGCTAAAGTGATAAGCACATAAACTAAATGATATGCTTTATCACTCGTAGTTTCCACCAATGTTCTAGCAAGAGCTCCAATCTCGTCTAAATTTGAAGGGTTAATTCCGTTTTGGCCCCCGATTTGTGACCAACTCGCCGTTTTGACCCCAATAAGTGTCCGGCAGTTCTATTTGGCCCCAAAATCAATTTTTCGGGCAGTGCTGACATCATCCGGTCAAACCTAATACTTTTCAATACCCAAAATACCCCTCTGACCAAATCTTATCTTTCCCACACCAAATCCCGAGATGTCACATCCATAGGTTATTTAATACCTTTACTTTTTCCCAAGACATTTACTTTCTCTCCATTAACACCCTCCCTTATCTTCTTCATCTTTCTTTACCCTTTCTTTTCATTCTTATCTTCTTCATGTACAAATTCTCCATTAACAGATTCATTTTCTTCACTACCACTAAATACTAGACTATCAAATACTAAACCCTTACAAAACCTAAACCCAAACTCATCTTCTTCTTCCTTCATTAATGGCCGCTTGTGTTTTATTCACCAATAACAACAACAACACTAGATTGAACAATTTTAACATCCCACATAGAAACTTGTGTTTTAGATGGTATTAATAAAGATAAAAGAGGGAAGAAGTTATGGGTTTTAATTAGAGACAAAATCAACATCAACTTCATCATCAGATTTCATCAATGAACTCTTTTCCTCTTTGAGATCATTCAATATCACAACTTCCTGTTAATCATCAATGGTCTTTACCAAATCCAGCACCAACCACATCATAATTTAATCTCTTATGTTCTACCAGATCTTACTCTTACTGGAATCACTCAATCTTAAAACAACTCAACTCCAGCTTATTTAGCCGCACCCCCTCGCACCCCCATGGATCCGCCCCTGCTTTGAAGTGCTTACTTTGCTCCTTTATCGTTTTGATGGGGTCTTGAGATTGTCATTGGACAGTTGTCGACGATTTGCGAAGGTGTTCGATGATGGTGACGTTGTCACTTTGGATGTGCAAGTATTCGATTTTGTTGTCCAGTGCCCATGATGATTGCCTTACATTCACATTCTTCTACGTTCCGACCTCTTGTAATCTACGATAGAGCTAATTAGAATACCTCTTGGTGATTGAAGATGATGCAGTTGATGGCTGCCGTTTTGGTGATATGTTTGAAGGAAGCATCTGTGTTGACTCTTCGGGGAGGGGGGGTCCATCTGGTGCTGTAAATTTTCTTGGTAGTGTTGTAACTGATTATTGTACCGTCTGGGTAGTTCAGGATTTTCTGAATAACCTGTATTGGAGTTTGTACCTGTTTCTGAAAGCATAATTCACATCTAGTCTTCTAGATAAACCATAAGATTTTAGCATAGAGTGTAGGATTAAGTGCTTCTGTATCAGTCTTTTGGTTCTTCCAAGATATAATACATTCTATGACATTGTCAATAGGGTCTACACCAAATTCTGTTGATGAATTGAAGGGGAAAGAAAGTGAAAGTTACAGAGAATATATAGGGAAATAAGGGAGCGCTATGGATGGGTTAATTTTTGTCACGTGGCAGCCTTATTTTAAACTAATATGGATGGGTAACTTTTCTGGTTTTTAGAGACTCCTTGAATTAAGGAGAAAACAACTGGACCTCAAGCTCATTCTTTCCTCTATGAGCTTGAGCTCATTAAATCACCACTCATAGTTAGTTAATCGAGAATCGTCAAAATCAAAATCATCTTAAAAACATAAAGTGAATGAAGCGCTCATCTTTCTCAAACTAGATCTTGTTCCAAATCGAACAGAAATTTATCTGAGATCTCCACTCCACTGGAGCCTAACAAATATTCAAAACAAACATGAGATGACGTGTTCGCTTCGCATGTTGATCTTCATCAAAACCAACTTAGTACACAACAAACAAAGATGTAAAAAGAAAACCTAGAAATATACCATTTCGTTTGGGATGATGTCGGAAAGTGATTTTTTAGCATCTTCTTGAAAATAAGCCATCTCGGTCTCAATGATGAAATCTCTTCACGCTCTCATTAAACTCATTTAGGTTAAGGAACTGCAAAATGGGAGGAGACACTCCAACGCGCAAATTAGTTGGATAATTTTGCAATTTAAAGAAATAATTCAATGAGTAAAAGTGAGAAGATGACCTTTGATCTCTTTTAGGGAAAACTTGATATGCATAGGTTTGGGGAGTTGTGGCGATGCACGACTGAGATGATGTCGTGGCAAGGAACCAGATGATGACCATGTTTTTTTTGTCCTCTGGGAGGGTGATATATGTTGAGTGTGTATCTTCTGACAATGACAAAATCTTTTGACGCATAGTTGTTCGTGTATAAAAAGCGAAACTTCGGCTCTAGCTGTCTGACCTTCTTTGTTATTGTTGTTCTTTTTAGATAGATTTGAGTTGAGGGCAAAGCCTTCTCTAGCTGATCTCTCCCCTTAAAATCTCCAACCAGAGTACGACTCAGGTTGCGAAGTTGACTCGGGTCCACCTTCCGTATTGCCTCAAGGTAGAGTAGGGCTCAAGGTGTCGAAGTGACCTTTGCAAACCTCCCTCCAATCTGTAGGGACCAAATAGAATTCTCTATGAGTTGGCTAAGATTCATGGCTTCGCTTCCTCTAAGCTAACCCAGGTCCAAGGTGCTGAAGATATTCATGCTGACCTCCCAAGTCAGAGCTTAAGTGGTAGAGTTCCGTTGAATCCACCTCCCCGATGGTTTTGACGATGATCCGCTTTTGTGTAGTCTCAGTCAATCCTTTGACTTCTTGACTTGGTCAAAGCTGGCCACAATCAAGCCTAACAGTTTGGAAGAATGAAGGAAGAACGATATTTAGTTTCAGATCGTTTTGAACAAATCTACATTTCGGAAATCATGGAGCATATCTACTTTGTTTTCAAAATCACTGAGATTGATCAAGATTAGCTTCAAATATTCCATTATCATCTAAACTAAATTATGTAGACCTCCACGAAGTAAATTTGTGGGAAGTTCATGTGATTTCCATACTTGGTATATTTATACACAATCTGTTATAATAAAAAGAGGAGTTGAAAAATCCATATTATGTCAGCTTCACAGATTGTGAGTGATCGATCCAAGATGCTATCAAGAATCAAGTCGTCTGTTTTAATCATCATTCTTTTACAGGTTTTGGAGAACTCAACATTTCGTTCAAGTTCGGTTTGGGTTTTTGTCCAAGTTCGATCTAGTTTATTGTTCTTAGCAAAAGATGGAACAAAGAAGAAGCTGAAAGAGGATGATGGATCTCATCGGCTGGAAAGTAGGATAAATGAAAACGCGAAACTTCATTTCACTCTTATATACTGAAGGATATAACTGCTGCTATCGGAAAAAAGATCGATGTTTTGGGGAAATAAAAAGAATTTCTCGGGAAGAAGGTGGAAAACCCAAAATATTTTACCAAACACACCCTACAAGATTTACTGAGAATGCAATGGAACTTCTTATTCTTAGTTCATCTTTGGACCCGAGGGATGAGTATAAGTCCTTTAAGATTGATGCTCTTTGTAGTCTTGCAGAAAAATTTTATCCGCAAGATTTTAGTTACCAAGAGATAGTTGTTTTGAGATGTCAGTTGTAACATTACGAGCTTGATGTTCCTAAGCATCCTGAATTTCAGGATTTGCCTACTATTTCAGATTTATGCAGACGCTTAGTTGAAACAAAGAAGTCAGAGTGTTACCATTTGATCTATAGATTGATTCGTCTAGTGCTAACTCTACCAGTGTCTACAACGACTACTGAGCGAGCATTTTCAGCAATGAAACTTGTTAAAACAAAACTTCGCACGAAGATGGAGGACGACTTTCTAAGGGATTGCATGCTCATACACATTGAGAGAGAAGTTGCTGAAAAGATTGATTCAGATTCAATAATAGATGAATTTTATTCTTTGAAAAATCGTAGGGCACACCTCAAGTAGCAAAACTTGTAACTTAACTAGTGCCATGTTGGTTTACTAATAGCTTTTAGTATATCTTTTTATCTATTTTGTGTTTTCCTAGTTTTTTTAGACAAATTAATAATGATGAATAAAAAATTTACTTGGAATTTCTTTACTATTATATGAAGTTTTTAGTCGTTAAATTATGTTTTCCATTTTGAGTGTCTCACATTAGCTATTATTGTGTTATATTTTACGAAATATTTTGTTTTCGACAGGTACCAAATTGGAATAGCATACTTACAAGTTGCAATTATGCGGATATGTGACAAAGAAAAAAAAAAGATGTGTTCATTCTCATGAGGTATTACCTTACTCCGTTAAGTTTTCCAATTATCAGTAGTGAACATAAGTACATTTGAGGGGAATCATTGAAAACATATGAAATATAATTGGAAGTATATTACAGTTTATATTGTATTACATGATCGTACGTAAAGAGAACATGTCAAATTCAAATCAGAAGTTTGCCTCCCTGACTTGAAATCCTGGTTCCGCCCCGTGGCACACAGGTCGAGCTCAGGTACCCGTGCGTACCTTAGATCTCTGGTGAGGCATTTCGACTAACAAGATGTAAAAATCACTAGACTTAACGAGCGGGTTCCGGTCGGGCATGAGTAGAAATATCTTGCTCAAAGTTCGTCACGGACACTAAATTGCGACGGGCTTTAATAATACAAATATCTAAGATTGTAATCCAAAGATAATTTAGATAAAAACATTGACTTTATTGATGCTATGTAGAAAAATTTTGTCCAATATGAAGACAACACAAACAAAAGTTAAAAATTTTTGTCCAATACGAAGACAACACAAAAAAAAAAAATCCTTAACAAAGTATAAAGAAAAATATCATTGGGCTTCAAAGGTTTAGATATGACATCAAAAAGTGATAACACAAGCCAGAAATAAAACTTGCATAGCCAAACATCCATAAAAATTTGAAACACAAAATGAATATTGTTTCCTTCTTCAAACTTCCAAGTATATCATATGTTGAAGAAGATTTATCCAAAAGACTTCAAAATTTTGAATTCACAAAAGGTGGTGCTTGTGCAGAGCATTAGTGCAGCATAAAAAGGATCGTATGACACGATAACCATCGAACCAAAAACTGCAAAAGAAATCCGGAAAAGATAAAAATTTTGTAGGAAAAAACCATATTAAAACTTAGATGATAGAGAATTATGTTACAATTGACAAACCTGTGGCAAATTATGTCAAATTAGGATTATGCTGAGAGCACCCAATTGTATCCCAACCTCTTCAATAGGAGTTAAGTTATCACTAAAAGGATCAATATCAAGAAGAAGGTCTTTAAATTAAGTTTTTCAGAGAGTTCTTAACCGTTAGATGACCAAATTTAAAAAATGAGGTGAAAATTGAACCACTACTTAGTAGTCTTAGTAGTAAGTAATTACTAGTTTATTAGTAGCCTAGCCCTAATAGAAGTGAATCACAAAATTTTAAAAAAAGAAGGGTGAATACCAGGAGGAACCCCTAACCTTCACCTGCTGTCTTACTCCCAGCAAAAAGATGACACCTTTTAATTAAACGACAACTTTGGGACATAAAGAAAAAAAAATCTCCAGGACATAGAGACTTAATCAATCAAGATTGACTTATGAGCATATTTATTTTTTAGCCCAAAGATTTACTAAGTTATCTCATGTCTCCTAATCTTCATCTTAACCCTCACCCTAATTTTCTATCACCATAAACCTACCACAAGTAGTGACATTGATGATCAAAACCCTAACCCTAGCAATGTTGTCAACCATGTAAGAGCATCTCCAATGCAACACTCAACTTGAAAAATTCAAATTGACACTTAGTATTATGGAGCCTCCTGAAAAATAATAATAGTAGTAGTAAATATTTTTTTTAATATAGGTATATATAAATTTATATATTTATTTAATGATATGTGATATTGTCACAAAGATGGACTTTGCATATTGGTTAGGGTGTGAGTTACATTTTAGCTATGAGTGTGAGGTTGTGGGATTGAATCCCCCCGTAAGCAATTTATGTATTTTTTCTACAGATATATTTGTATATTTACCTTTGAAATTTATTTTGTTTCTTTTTAACTTAAATTAGTTATTTTATTTCTAAGAAGGAAAAAATTATTGTCTTCTAAATAGGTAACTTTTTTTCTACGAAAGACTATATTTTAAATTTTGGGAAGGGCTTCCAGACAATATCCTTTATTAAAAAAGGGTGTTTGTCCCAGTCATCGTTTTCCCTTCTGTTTTACTTTATATAGATTTTTAAGTATTTTATGTTTGAATTCGTTTCAAGAGTACTGAGTTGTTTTGTTGTATGACATGTTTGAGTCCATCTAGAGGATTTGCCTTTTTTGACAAAAGTAAGTTGATGCGTCTTGCTGAATTTTATCCGTCAGATTTCATTAGTCTTGACACTGCTACTTAGTTCTCAGCTTAATAATTACATTTTCCGTACGAGGGAGTATGATGATTTTTCAAATTTGGATGAGATTGGAGCTCTTGCTAGAACATTGGTGGAAACTAAGAGAAATAAAACATATTATTTAGTTTATTTGCTTATCACTTTAGCACTAACTTTGTCGGCTGCGACTGTCTCTATTGCAAGAGCTTTTTGAAGCTAGTTTTTTTTTTTGAAGTTTTTTGAAGCTAGTTAAAACACGTTTAAGAAACAAGATGAGTGATTCGTGGTTGAATGATAGTTTAGTAGCCTTTATTGAAAATAATTTTGTAGCAAAATAGATAATGAGTCGATCATCAAAACATTTCGAAACATGAACTCTTGTAGAGGTTAATGCGTTTGTAATTGTTGACGTATTAATATTTAATAAATACAAATATTTTTTTTAATTGCTTTGTTTGCAAAAAATAAAATTTAGATATATAAATTCGCGCCCCCTTAGTGAAAATCATGTATCCGTCCCTGGTTATATGGTGATTATTATGTCTATTAGCAGTCTAATATGTATCTGATCTTCTTAGACTGTGTTATTGTTAAAACGCAAACCCTTTGTAAAACTTGCAACTATCTCTGAAAAGTTTAGATTTTGATTATTTGGTTATGTTTTCTTGTTTAAGTTTTCTTTATTTCTTTTATCTGATGATATATGTATATTAGGATTCCAATTTTAGTGTTTCATGAGATACCCGTTTTTCCTCATCGTGCTTATTTGATTCTTTCATTTTTTTCTATGTTCTTCTATTATCGATGAGGGCTGGGTTCCTAATTGTGGGGTTGAAGTGAGGGGAAGATGAAGATTAGGGACAAGAGACAACTTCAATACTTGGGTTAGAAAATAAATATGCCCCTATGCCCTTAAGTCGATATTGACTTACTAAGTCCTTATGTCTCGAAGATTGTTTTTTATGCCCCAAAGCCAGGACCTTTTAATTAATGCCACCACCTACTCAATCCAAAAGCTGAAAACGCGTTTTCCGCTTTGGACACTTTTTTGACTTAAGAATTTTAAATTCATTTATGCTAAAACACGTGTTCATGTCACCTCAAACGAGCTCACCACACGGGTCTAAATTGCGGGTTATATGTCTGGGCTTAGCAACCGGGTATTATGCTCGGGTAGCCAATTTTGAAGTGAGGCCCAAGCCTACCCATTATCTACAGGCGGGCCGGGCAGACAGAGCCCGTCACGGACTTCGGTTTGGCAATTAGGCCATTGGAGCTGAGCGTTCCGGTCGGATAGTAGACTCTTAGGCACATTCCAACCCTTAGCTGTGCCCATGCCCAAGTCTCCCCCTCTCTTATGACTTACAAATTACAATTCTTCACAATCTAGCAATGGACGCTAACTATCAGAAAATGAGATTAAAGAAAAACTGTGTTTACTGTCTGAGTAAATCTGGCATAGAAATGTATGTTAGTTTTATTTAGATATATGAATAAAATGGCTAAAGTAAGTTCACCTATTGGAGGGAACACTTTTTCCATAAATAAACAAAAACAGCTTTTGTTCTAACAACAATTATAGCATAAAGTGTAAAACATTTTTCTTCCTCATTTCTAACGTAGAAATGAAAACTTCAAAACAAAGTGTTATACCCCACGTCTTTCAAAGAGAGAAACTAGTTTAAAGCAAAATAGTTTCCGGGGAGTGAAATTTTAAAGGAAATATGTGAAATTTTATAAATTTTCCAGGGAAACAAATTTTACGGGGAAATCAAACATTGCTTCTCCCTCTTCTTCTTCTTCTTCTTCATCATCTTCAACTCCGGCCACCATTTCCCACCACCATCTCCGGCAACAACCACCACCAGTTTCTTTCTCCTATCCCCACTCTAAATTGAAGGTTTCTAACTTTTTCAAATTCAAAGACCAACCAATCTATCGAATGTGAAGAAGAAACGAAAGAACAGAGCATTAATACTCTCTTTCTCTCTCTAGGATGAACTTTCTCTCTCTCTAGGAAGAATTAACAGAACATAAAGAAAGCCATAAAAGGAAATGATTCTCTCTCCAACTTCACCTGCAACTGCTAGAGCTTCAACCTACGTCATTCATGGCCACGATCAACATTTCTTCACCACCTCCGCCACCACCACCATCACCACCACCACCCGTTCTTCATCTCTTTCCATAGCTTTTGTTAGACATCGTCCAATTTCTTCCATTACCATTTCAAATCCTAATAAAAGAAGATTCCCAATTATTAACTTCAACAGACTCTCTTTATCTTCAACAATCACTTCTAATGAAGATTTCAACTTCTCACCTCCATAACAACACCACAATAAGGTAGTATTTACCTCTTTCTCTCCCTCTCTCTCTCTCGTAGTAGTAGTAGTAGTAGTAGATTAGGCTTCAATTTCGATTACAACTTCAATTTGATAGCGATTTGTTGTAGGAAGATGAAGAGAGAAAACTACCTGATGTACAAACCCTAATTAGAAGATTCTGGAAAGTAGCAACACCATATTGGTTCTCCCAAGACAAAGTCCTTGCTAGACTAAGTCTGACCGCTCTATTACTTCTATCTTTGGATTCTGGTGATGATGGTGGTTGCTGGATTTTGGTGATGATGGTAGTGGTCGGATTTGGTGATGATGGTGGTGGCTGGATTTCGGTGATGATAGTGGTGATCGGATTCTGACAACCCTTGCCGGAATAGAGAAGAAATGGTCAAAATATTTGCTTTCCCCCTAACATTTAGAAAATATACTGGGTCAACTAAAGTTGACAAGTTTTGACAAAGTCTTCACACCCCGGAAACTATTTTGATTTCCCCAAAGCGCTGGCCATATTAATTACGGTTATTTTCCAAATAGCCCCCAACTTTATGACCGGTTTCCTGCCTAGCCCCCTACTTCATCAAAAATACCCAAATGACCCCGTTTTTTAGATTCCGCTATAACAACGTTAACTAGTCATCACTTCTCTCTCATCCAACTCATCGCCACTCTCTACCACCTCATCATCTTCACCGACCGGCTACCTTCAAACATTAAAAAAAATTATCTCTCTTCTCTCTCTCTAAAAAAAAAAATTAAATTTCCTCTTTCCTCTCTCTCTTTAAACTCCGGCGAAGGGGGTTTCCCTTTGCCGGAGGTCGGGCAGACGTTGAAGGTTTGTTCGAGCAGACCTTCTAGGTCTGTACGAGCAGACCTTCATGGTCTGTCGGAACAGACCTTCAAGGTCTGCTCGAGCAGATCTGGAAGGTCTGCAGGAACAAACCTTGAAGGTCTGTTTGAGCAGACCTTCACGGTCTGCCCGACCTCCGACGAAGGGAAACCCCCTTCCCCGGAGTTTAGAGAGAGAGAGAGAGGAGAGAGGAAATTAAATTTGTTTTTTTAGAGAGAGAGGAGAGATAAATTTTTTTTTAATATTTGAAGGTCACTGGTGAAGATGATGAGGTGGCGAGAAGATAAGGTGGCAGAGAGTGGCGATGAGTTGGATGAGAGAAAAGTGATGACTAGTTAACGGTGTTATAACGGAATCTAAAAAGGGGGGTCATCTGGGTATTTTTGATAAAGTAGGGGGCTAGGCAAGAAACAGGTCATAAAGTTAGGGGCTATTTGGGAAATACTCCTAACATTAAATAGGGTTATTTTCCAAATAGCCCCCAACTTTGTGACCGGTTTCTTGCCTAGCCCCCTTACTTTATCAAAAATACCCATATGACCCCTTTTTCAGATTCCATTATAACATCGTTAACTAGTCATTACCTCTCTCTCATCCAACTCATCGCCTCTCTCTGCCACCTCATCATCTTCACGGCACAGGTCGCCGGTCGGCCAATTTTTCGGCCCGCGATCTTCAAACATTAAATTTTTTAAAAAATTTCTCTCTCACTCTTAAATTTTTTTTTAATTTCGCGCGAACTGACATTTCCGGCGAAGGGTTTCCCTTCGCCGGAGTAGTTAGAGAGAGAGAGAGAAAAATTATTTTTTTTTAAATGTTTGAAGGTCGCCACCCAGAAAATTGGTTGGCCGGCGACCTTCGCCTGTGAAGACGATGAGGTGGCAGAGAGAGGTGATGAGTTGGATGAGAGAGAGGTAATGACTAGTTAACGGTGTTATAACGGAATCTGAAAAAGTGGGCCATATGGGTATTTTTGATAAAGTAAAGGGCTAGGCAGGAAACCAGTCACAAAATAAGGGGCTATTTGGGAAATAACAATATTGATAATATCTTTCTCTATCAGACAAACACCTTCAAACTTGGGCATTGTCTTTAACCATACTTGGTCAACCTATTTTGACCAAGTTTTGGATAAAAAACACATTGCCTTTAATATGTTTGGGCATTGCCCATAAAATCTCCCTTAAACTAAACTCTAATTTATTTTTATTTGGGTTATTTAGTAATTGATCCCTTGTTATTTAGCGATATTAGGACTACGCTCCAGAAACGAAAATATGTATGTCGTTGACCTCTATTCTCAATTTTTCTATTAAATATCAGTTAAGTAGTTCGCGTGTCAACCACATGTGTCACTTATAACAAAAATACCCTTCATGAAATATTTAGGTTATTTAGACATTGACCCCTAGTTATTTATCAATTTTAAGACTACACCCCCGAAACGAAAATATGTTTGGGATTGACTCCATTCTCGCTTTTGCCATTAAAAATCAGTAAAGTGAGTCGATTGCCAACTATGCACATGCATAAGTTTTTTATATTACAAGTAACAAGCCTAAGACTAACTAAGGATTAGACTTTGTATCTAACAATTATATAACTGAGACCTTCTGTAATCTCTCTAATCAACCAGACTTAGTACGTGGACAATCAGATACTGGCATAACCCTTTTTTATATGTTTTCCATCGATAGTCTATATAACATATCTAGCTAGATGGGTTGAACGTCTCGGACTTCAGATAACCTATTTTCCTTACTATCTCAACTTATTTGGATCAGACTCTCAGACTAACTTTGAGTTCATAGACCAATCATAAAAACTATCTCTGAAAACCTATAGAAATAAGAGGAACACGAAACTGCAAGCAAACTACTTAATTGGTATTTGATGAAAAAATCGAGAATGCTAGGTAACCTATAGCAGTTTTGTTTTGGGGATATTAGTAAATAGTTAGAGGTCACTATTTAAACAACCTAAATATTTAATGAAGGGTATTTTTTGTCATAAGTCACACATGTGGTTGATATGCGAATCACTTAACTGATATTTAACGAATAAAAAGTGGTGGTCAATGCCACACATATTTTCATTTTGGGGTGTAGTCCTAATATCGCTAAATAACTGGGGGTCAATGTCTAAATATCCCGTTTTGTTTTAATTCAAAATCTGAAAAAGAAATTATTTCGAAAATTGTTCACATACATGTTTTGCACATAATAACACACATTTTTCACACGCCCATAAAAAAAAAAACTCACACATATTTCCCACATGCACAAATTTTAAGCTTAAATCCTTCTTGAGTTGGAGTTAATTTTTTAGGCTGAGCCTCTTCATTTGATTTTAAGTTGAAAAAAATGATTTTTTTTTAAGCCTAACTCTTTTGAGATAGGAGTTGGTCTAAGCACACTAGAGACCAATAAAAATGGGATTTTTGAGTAAACAGTCCAATTTTTGGGGGGTAAAACAAAAAAAAATCCAAACTTGGCAAAATATTAAGTGCAGGTCCAAATGATAGGGACATCTCATTATTCCCTGGTTTTTATTTTTTTCTCCCCTTCTTGCCCCTGGACGGGAAATTCTGGTATTTTCTGAAAATATAAAGCGGGAAAGTAATTTTTTTTGAAAATTCGAAATTTTTGGCCGAAATTTTGGTATCTCGTCCAACAAACTCTGTCTTCTCGTCTTCTTTCTCTCTCTAAAACCTTAAGAGAGTCACTACCTTCGTTACTTCCCTCTTTCCGTTCTTTCTCTCTCCAAAATTTCCCAGTTTTTCTCTCACTATTTTTGACCGTTTTTTCTAGAAATTTTGGCGAAATTGTAGGATGCCGCCAACAAATTTCCGCTAAGATCTTTATCTCTCCCCCTAATTTATCTCATAAATTTACGGTAAATTTATCTCTCTTTTAGGAAGGTTTTTTTTTAAATCTTAAAGTTTTTTGGATGGATTTCATTTTCAAATTTTAGATTTATCTCGAGATTTTCTTTCCCTCTTTATCATATTTCTCTCTAGATTTTTTACCTTTTGAATCAAATACTTTATTTTCTCAAATACTTTCATTTTATTTTACACTTTCTCTGTAAACAATAAAATTTCCAGAACACAAGAAAATTTCCTAGGACAAAAATGTCTAGTACATAACCCAATTGGTAGTACACAAACCAATTCTCGGTACATAATTTAATTCCCAGTTCGAAAAGTGTCTAGTACACAATACAATTCCCAGTAAATAAAAAAATTTCAGTACACAAGAAAATTTCCCGGTACAAAAGTATCTAGTACACAAGAAAATTCCCAATAAATAAACTAATTTTCTGGGTGGCAGATTTCGTAAATTTGATGAAAAAACAAAGACGTTACGGTACTTTCGCGTGGGGCTCTGACTATTTGGACCTCCCTTTCATTTATGGGCTACCATGGATAGGATGCCTATAAACTCCCTCTTTCTGGACCCTTGACCCAACATATGTGGTGAATTAGTTGGGATGTACAATATCCATTGGTTGCATTGTTTCTGCCGGGACCCTTTGGGACAAATCTTAAAAACCATAACCTTCTCTCAAACAAGAAATCCTCCCTTTCATCTATTCTCCGCTCATTCTAAGTGATGATCGAAAATCATACTTCTCCACCAATTTCATCTCACTTTGTCATAGTAGATTCTGATGCTTGTTATTATAATTAGTTTTCTCCAATATATCAACTGGTTTTCTCTATCTAAAAAACTTGTTTTGTCTAGTATTCCACTTTTCAACTTGTTTTCCTTTCAACAAAAAAAATATATTTGTGTTCATAGTGCTCTCGTGAAAGAATACAAATATACACACATAAACAACTAAAAAAATATGAGGTACGACATAAGGATTTTATTGGTACTCATTCACAAACAGTTGCAAATGAAATTCATGGGAGCTGATGCAGTTGAAGTTTGGTTTCAGGTAAACACAACATAATTGAAGATTCACGTTTTTATAATTCGGAATTGAAGAGATTTATATTATAGCTAATTTTATCTTCATACAATATTAAGTACGGGGCCAACAAGAATGGCCAAAAACCACTACGTATTCAAAATAACGAAAAGAAATCATTATTTAAGGGTGAGAAAAAATCGAATCAATCAGTCGAACCAAATCAAGTCGAACGGGACTGATTGGTTTTTGGGCCGAACATGTCACTGTTCAACTTGGTTCGGCCGCACCCCCAAACAATTTAAATCGGGTTGGTTTGGCTTCGGCTTGGGTTTCTAGAAACCGCCCAAGTCGAACCCACCGAACCCTAAAGTATTTATCATACTAAAGTATTATATATAGAAGTACAGTCTAAGAAATACTAAATTTTAGTAATAATTTTGTATTATTATTATTATCTTAAGTTAATAATAATAATTTAATAAAATTTAAAAGGTGTTAAACTAAAAAAGAAAAGAAATTAGAAGAACCCTGATTAAGAATAAGAAATTTATTCCGTATGCAATGAAATGAAATGAAATTGTGTTCGGCCAAACCGATCAACCGAACTAACCGAGCCATACCAAACCAGGCCAAACCATGTTGCCTGGCCGAAGAATCGTCTCGGCCGACTATTTAGTCAAACTGCCACTTATTGGTGCGAGTCGGTTCAAGCTAAAACCGAAAAAAAAAAATCGATCGTTGCTCACCCCTAGTCATTAAGAATAAAACTACCAATTCGACAATAACAAAGTAAAAAAATATGTTTGTACACTAGCCGTATTTTTCCTCCAATATTTTCACTATTTAAAAAAAAATATTTTTATTGTTCTTTCGACTTCTTTTTTCTAAAGCATTTCTCCATTATTTAATATTTGTTTTTGTTGTATTTTCATGTCTGAAACATTTTTTACCATTATTTTTATTCTTTCTTTGTGAAATATTTTATGCTTTTTAAAAAAAACATCATTTTGCTATTATGTGTTATATCAAATACTGTTATTTTTCTCTTTGAAGTCTTTAATTTCGTTCTTTACCAGCTTCGATGTCATTTTGTTCTTGGAACACTTCTGTGGTCTTTTGTTGTTCTATAACAAATTTTTAAACAGACTCAAATATGTGTCTGTATTGAACGAACACTTGTTTCTTTTTCAAATACATACAAATTTCAGTTTGTTTTTAATTGCCCTAATTAGTTATGGAGTGTCTTTTTTTATTTTTTTTCTAGAAAAGTGTAGGAGAAGTCATCCCTCCATTTGGTCCCCCCAGCTCTCCACCTAATGCAGCGAAATATGACTTGAGCGTGGAACGAATAGAGAGAGAATGATGAAAGTATATGATCCAGTGAGATGTTGCTACATCAGGCGAAGAGGGTTGGGGGAGAGATCAAATATGTGCCTGTATTGAACGAACACTTGTTTCTTTTTCAAATACATACAAATTTCAGTTTGTTTTTAATTGCCCTAATTAGTTATGGAGTGTCTTTTTTTATTTTTTTTCTAGAAAAGTGTAGGAGAAGTCATCCCTCCATTTGGTCCCCCCAGCTCTCCACCTAATGCAGCGAAATATGACTTGAGCGTGGAACGAATAGAGAGAGAATGATGAAAGTATATGATCTAGTGAGATGTTGCTACATCAGGCAAAGAGGGTTGGGGGAGAGATCAAATGGAAGGATGAATAGAATTTCTAAAAGTGTAAACTGGCGTTTGTATCTAACCAGAAGCGGAACCACTAGTGGGCACCGCCGGGCTGCAGCCCGGGTGTACTTCGGTAATAATGCATACAGGTACTAACTTCATTTATGGGGAATTTTTATTGCTAAGTGGTAATAGGATACGTGATATAAGACGGATCGTAAATAAGAGATCCGACGGTCAAGATGAGTTCCAAAAATAATATACATGTGTAACACGTATATGTACGTGACGGATCGAGAAGACGAGATCCAACGATCAAGAAAAATTCAGAATATTCCAAGATATTTGAAGATATGTGAAGATATGTAATATTTAGTATAATATGTTCAGAATATCTCTTGTAACTATCTAATGGTAATATTAGACAGATTTTATATTATTTTCTAGTTTAGTCAACAGAAACTAGGAAACCCTAAATCCTAAAGTCATCTATAAATAGGAGAGGGTTGTAGGAATCAAACTCATCGAGTTATGTCTGACCAATGTACCAAAGAATTCATCTTCAACAAAGGTTAGTTTTACTTTTATTTCTGACTTTTTTGAATTTTTCCGATTTTTTTAGACCTATAGTAGGTCTGAAAAAAAAAAACACTTTTGGAACAAAAAACGACCAGAACTGGTATATTCTTGTTCCAATCACCAAAGCATATCCGGGTTTCTGTCTAACCAGCGACCAACAACTCCAAGTCAATAGAACAAGCTGACTTAGTCAACCAATGTTGACCCGTGATATTTACACATGTTGACGCATTCATTGACTTAGTCAACAGACTTTGACCCGAAATATTTCATCTTCTTCCCGAGAGGAACTCAAAGGTCTTCCTATTGCCGTCGACAGAAACCCTAGGGGGTTGATTTCCTACTTTTCCGGCAAAATTTTGGTTCTAGACGGTTGCTTACATCGATTTATACATCAGTCTACAACCCATCACCGATTTACTTTCAATTTGATGACGAATCGACCTTTTTTTCTCGGCTTTGGACTACCACCGATAAATCTCTCTCTAGAGTTCTCTGTCGGATCTGATGGCATAGACCTTAAATCGGCCATTTCTTCTCCTGACAAACGATTTTTGAGAACCCTAAGACCTGTTCGGTCTACATTCTCTTCAAATCGTTTTGCTAACCCTAGATGACTGGAATATCTTGTCCGACCTGCACCCTAGCTTAATCGAACTTTATCTCTCTATAAATCGATCACCACCGGTTGATTCTTGGCCGAGTTTGGATGATATGGATTATACCAATCATTGATTTGGAGTCTCATACACATCACAGATGATTTCTCTTGTTTAATTTTCAATTAACTCCAAAAGATTTCTCTTGTTGAAAAAACACTATTTCATGTTGTCACTGATGTTACAGTTTTTTTGGGACGAACTTAGTTATTTCCACAACTTATTGCAACCATATACTGTTTTTTGCCACAGTTTTGTGTGAAAATATTTTGCCACAGTTTCTAGTTGTTGGCAAAATTATTTTTGCGAAAGACTACTATAGTCACCTTATATCCAACTTTTTCTAGTTGTGACACAATTTTTTTGTCACTTTCTATACTATTTGTGACACTTAATAGATTAATTCCATCTATTTTTCTTTCGGGACTCACCCGTGACATTTATGACATCATACTTGTATATGATGATTTCTTTTCTCTACCGAAGTTTGGACTTTCTCTTCAACGGAGAAAGAATTTTTATTTTGGCTTTTAGTTCCGGAATTCTTTTCATAATCATATTTTTCTTATGATGATTTTCTTTCTTACCAATTATATTTTAGACTTTTCATACCACAAACAGAATATCTCTATTTTGATCTTTAATTCCCGATTCAACCGTGACATTTTGAGAATCATACTTTGTGATGCTTTTTTATTTTTCTTCGAATTAGAATTGTTTCATCTATTTTGAGTTTACTTCCGGAATTATACCCCGCGACTTTGACATTTTCACAACACCATCTTTTTTGGTTGTTACTTTTCCAATATTTTCTGGCAATCCGACAATAATTTTCATGAAAACAATACATGTAATTTCGTTGTCATTGAATTCGTTCAATCTTTGACCGCATTTACCAAATTTTTAGTTGTGACTTAATCCTTCAATCATCTTCACAACGCATCCACAATTTGAGAGTTGCAAGAAGACGAATACGAAGAACCAATAAGTATTTTTTCTCTCCAAGTCGGACACTTCAAAATATACGTGCTCCAACTTGCGGGGGGGGGGGGTAATAGGATACGTGATGAGTTCCAGAAATAATATACGTGTGTAACACGTATATGTACGTGAAGGGTCGTGAAGACGAGATCCGACGATCAAGAAGAATTCAGAATATTCCAAGATATGTGAAGATCTGTAATTTTTTTTTGCATTAGTCAGCTTTAAAAAATATAAAAGAATTACATCAAGTTCTCCTGAGTCTAATGACTCTGCTTTTATCTGCCTCTATAATATCTACTAGTGCTCGTGGAAACTCATTACTCTCTAGAATTAGGACACCATTACTCGGCTTCATCTTCGATAGGTAATCTGCTGCTTGATTTAGTTCTCGATATACATGGATTACTCGACACTCCTCAAATAAACCCCATAAATATCGTATCTTATTCCATACTCGTATAGTCTTCCATGGAGGGACAAAATTTTCATTAGACAAAATTGTTGCTACCGTTGTCGAATTAGTCGCCAATATAACTTTATTTTGGTCATATTGCCTTGCTAGACGTAAGCCTAACAATGCACCTTGGAGTTCATGTAATAAAACTGATTCACGCTTTGTCGACGAAGCCGCTGCAACTATTGCTTCTCTAGTACTTCGCCTTAAGATTGCCCTGAATCCGCCTGACTCTGCGTCATATGCACCATCTGTGTTCACTAGAGTCCACCCATTCTCTGGACCTTCCCATCTGCAAATTTCAGTAACCAGAGTTTTCAACGGAAGGGTAATATTCCATCGTCCAAGCAGTTCTCTACATGTCGGAGTATCAAGTACCTGACCAACCCAAGAACTAGCTTTTATTCTCACTTCTTCTGAAATTTGTCTAACGATCTCCTCCATCGAGTTCCGAACTCCCTAAAAAATGCGAGCATTTCGTTCTCTCCATATATGATAAATATATCTATTGAACACAAGACAACCTATTTTTGCTTCGACTTGATTTCCGTTAAACATTTTTGTGCACCATTCAATTTCTTCATCCCATTGTCCAAAAACCAATTTGTTTATACCCAGCTTCCTTAACAGCACATGCCAAATATGAGTGGAGTATACGCATCGAAATAACAAGTGATCATCATCTTCTTCACTTTGTTCACACAATTCACATATGTTAGGTACATTCATGCCCCAGGCCTGGAGCTTCGATTTAGCCTTTAATCCCCTCTTTAACGCCATCCATGCAACAAAGTTATGGCGTGGGATTCCATCACTACGCCATACAATAGTTGTCCACGGAACTAACGGTTTCACTCCTCTAAGCTTGTTGTAGGTGTCTTTGACGTTATATTCGCATGTCTTAGTTACTTGACAAATCGGTTTATCTTCTTCAATGCCTCCGATTATGACCTCTTGAAGTAATTTAACCACATCTCTCACTTCATAACTGAAATATTCTGGTAAGGACCAAGCATTATTAGTAATATAGTCAGAGATCAAACCCTTGTTGCATAAATTTGGGTCGATCCTTCCACTTTTCACACACACATCATATAATAACCCCATCGGATGCCAGATATCGAACCAAAACTTGGTTTTGCTACCATTACTAGTGAGGGTAGTCACAAACTGTTTGGTTGTGTCCCGACTATCCAGAATACGACGCCAACACAAGGAACATTTCGCGGGTATAGCCATGGTCCAGAATTCCTTGTCTCGGATCAGATTTATTTTAACCCATTTAACCCATAAAGTGTTTTTGTCGCTGACTATTTCCCATGTGTGTCTGAGGTTCAATGCCATGTTCAAACACTCAATATCACGGATGCCCAGACCGCCCTCATTCTTTGGACGACAAATTTCTTCCCACTTAGTTGCAGCATTCTTCTTTCCTTGTTCCAGCCCTGCCCATAAAAATTGTCTGAAAGCTCGATTAATTTCTTTGTATGCCCTCTTTGGAAGAACAAACACTGTTGTCCAAAAAATCAGCATACTGTTCAGGACTGCATTAATCAATAACAAGCGGCCTGCAAAAGATAAATATCTTGCTTTCCAAGTCTGAATTCGAGCTTGAATCTTATGAATCAACGGTAAGCAGTCAACATATGAGAGTCTCGACGAAATAGGTAATGTACCCATTTGAAAACTGAAAAGAGATTTAATCTTCTCATGTTGCTCAGATGTCATACTAGCACAAAAAATTGTGCTCTTCCCTGCATTCACAGCCAACCCTGTCGATTTTTGTAGCCTATCAAGAGTTTTCAGAAGAGAGTTAGCCGTAACCTCGTCACCTCTCATGAATACCATGATATCGTCAGCAAAACTCAAATGTGTCACTCTTGGATTTTTACATCGAGGGTGAAGCTTGAATCTCCCCTCTACTTGTTCTTTTGTTAAGAGGGAAGAGAATACCTCCATAACCATGACAAATAGATAGGGTGAGAATATCTCTTGTAACTATCTAATGGTAATATTAGATAGATTTTATATTATTTCTTAATTTAGTTAAGAGAAACTACGAAACCCTAAACCCTAAAGTCATATATAAATAGGAGAGGTATCTAGGAATCAAACTCATCGAGTTATGTTTGACCAATGTAATCGATCAACCCACAATTGTATGTGGTGATTATTAATAAAGAAGTTATTTCTCCGTGGATGTAGGTCTTGATTATTCGACCTAACCACGTTAAATTATCGTATCACTATTTAAATTTATATCTCTGATTATTATATAATCGTGAATTTAACAAGTGGCAAATGGTGTAGTTCTCCGGCTTACACATATAGGGTAGGTGTTCCAATGGTTCTTTTTCCTTTTGTGCCCAATTAAATTTCATGGAAGTTCATGTTTGAACTCATAACTTTTTTTGACAAAAAAAATATTCAAAGAAAATCTATGTTTGGTTTTCTCTTTTCTTGGTTTTCTCTAATATCTGCAACTTTTATCTTCCTTCTTATACTACAATTTTTTATATATAAAACGCAATGTTTTTTGCTGACTGGGACAAACCAAAAGACAAATCCGACCCTTCGTTGTGTTTTCGATTGCATCTCCACCTTTTGATCTATTACCTACCCTAAAATTAACAAATTTATTGACCCACTTTGTGAATCAATGAAACAAAACCCCAATTACGAATCTCACCACTCAATATTTTGTCTTCAAATCTAAGCCATTAGATCTCAAAATGGCTCTTCCTACCATAAATATATAGTAATTAAGAAGGAAGTAAAAGCCCTGTAAAATGCACTAAACCCTCTAATTTACATGTTGTTCATCCCAACCTAAAATCTTCCTCACCTCCCATCATTACACCTCATTTAAATCTATTATAATGACCCTTGAATTAAACGGCCACCACCACCTCTTGGATTAAACGGCCACCACCTCTAAATTAGTGTTCATGTTTGGGCGTCATAACTCATGAGTTACTTTTTCCCATATTTTCCATCTCCTTTTTAGTCATAAGTTACTTTTACACCTTTAGTCTAATGCCCTTTCCTCTTCTTCTTTATACTGAGGTAAATTGATGTAGTCTTTCCAAAAGTTCTTCAAAGCAATCGACACCAAAGACACCCACTATTGCTCACGTGAAACCGTTTATTAAGTAATCTCGTTTTTTCGATTCCTTTCCTTCTTTATACTGAGGTAAAATGATGTACTCTTTCTCAAACTAATTTTTTCTTTTTTTTCGATTACTTATGTTTATCAATCTGTTTTTTAGGTTTATGTGTTTACGAGTGTTATGGAACAACTGCAAAATTTGCTCCGAAGAAAGTTAATCTCTTGGAAAATGGTATGTTGTTAATATTATAGAACGACTTTTCTTAGAGTTATTCATTTTTATGCAATCTATTAGACAAAGTTTTGTTTGCAAAATAGAGTTGCCTTCTTATTAATGTCGATTTTCATTTCTCAGAGATCTTTATTTTGAAAATAACAAGACAGAGTTGAAGAAAAACGTTCAAAAAAAATATTCTGATAATAATTTAGTATGTTGTTAATATTATAGAACGACTTTTCTGAGAGTTATTCATTTTTATGCAATCTATTAGACAAATTTTTGTTTGCAAAATAGAGTTGCCTTCTTATTAATGTCGATTTTCATTTCTCAAAGATCTTTATTTTGAAAATAACAAGACACAGTTGAAGAAAAACGTTCAAAAGAAAATATTCTGATAATAATTTAGTTACACAAGTAAGAACTTACATTTTTCTCTTTGTTTGCTCTTAATATGTTATAACATAAATCTTGTTATCAATAACTTACAATCTCTCTAGAGCAGTTTCAACTTCTTAATCTTTTAAGCTACATTATCATTGATATTTATATGTGTTTTTTTTTATTTCTTTTGATTCCATTTGTTTAGTCACATGTTATATATATAAAGTTTTCTTTCTATTTCTACTAATACAATATATGGATGTCTGGATCTAAGTTTGAGAAATTGTATTTGGATAGTTCCGTTGTATGTAGAAGCTGAAGGACAACAAGAAATTTCTTACTTTTGTCAAATTTATGCATTTTTTTGCTCTTAGTTTCAGGTACTCTTGCTTCTACTTTAGGGTTATTTTGCACTATGTAGCTTTTTATTTGAGATACCCTTGCTTTAATCTCATATGCGTCTGTTTTCTTTTTCTTCCTAACGTTCTTTATCCCTCTAAATCACCACTTGACAAAAATATAAACCTACCCTCATCCTCATACGTTTTCTTTCCTTCTTAATTCATAATAAATAAAATTCACCTTCCATCTTCTTACCTATCTCTCTCCTAATCACTCTTTTACATGCAAACGTTTCTTTTCTTTAAATACCAATTGAGAATCTTCTATCTAAACATGGACAAAGACAAGGTGGACAATCTAAATAACTCCTACCAGCCAACCATGGTGGACATTCGAGGTAAGATCTAACAAATTTTTTACTACCTCCATTGTGAAGGTTGATGTATATCAACTTAATTAGTTTGATGTTAAATGTTTGTAGAAATGCCCAAAAGAAAAGATGTTTGCCTCTTCAAATTGCAAGAAAGAGAAGAACCCATTTTTATTATCTTGTAAGTCTTCATTTCTTTCATTTTTCTTTTCTTCCTTCTCTTTAAAAGAGAGACTTACTTAAATATTTTTTCGCTGTAAGTCTTCATTTTTCTTCAAATAATTTTTAGTCAGAATCCTTCTACTGAACATTGACAAAACTAGCGTTGAGACCCAAGTTAAGATTACAACGGGTTGAATTTGTTAAGGCAATGCTCCAGATTTATGGTTATTCTGCACAAAGAGACGACAATGGAGAAGAGATTTTCAGTGTTTAAGAAACATATTCTAAGAAATTTTAGTTTTTAGGGAATTAGAATCCAGCTTTGTTTCTTTTGTGTAAATATCTCTAAATCAGCTTGTGTCACTGAATTTCACAATTTTGTAAGTTCATCTTTTTTAGGGATTAACTGTTTACTTTGTTTAATTTTTGTTGGACAAATTGAAAAGGTTTCTTACTAATTTTATCTTTTTTAAGTTTTGAACTCTTTGTCCATTAAAATTTTAATTCTCAGGAATTAAATCCAGAGAAATTGTTGAAGAGTATGTGATAATGATTGTCACAAATTTGGTAGTTTTTTTTTCTAATTATATAATGGTAGTAATCAATTCTATATTTTTTTTGATATAGCAATTCTAATACTTACATAATATATTTACATTGTACACTATTCTTAGTTTTGAGGATTTACATTCTCAAATATGTGGGTTGGTTTGCTTTAGTGAATAGAAGATTAAATAATATAACAAATGTCAATTTACGCGAAGGTGTTTTGGTAATAGTAGGTCTACCACTTTAGACGCGTAAAAGACAAATACAGTCATTCGTTGTAATTTTGATATGATCTTCACCATTTGATCTATTACCTACCTTTAACAAATTTATTGACCCACTAAATGGAAGACAGTAAATAAAACTCAATTACTAATCTACCACCCAATATTTTATCTTTTAATTAACACCATTAGATATTTTCCCTACAGTAAAGGCCATTAACCAGGTTGACAGAAACGCCCATACCATTGATTTTTACATAACCTCCTCTTTACCCCATGTATGCCACCTCTTCTTTTTCTTTAACTATCCATACATGTATTTGCGTTAAACCTCTTTAAATTCGTCTTTAACTATCCATATATCTATCTAATAACTATGTGATTTTCTTCCCAAATAAAAAAAAAATGGTTTCATTCTTTAAAGTTATTACCAAAATTATTTTTAAGGTGGAATTACTACCAAAATAAAAAGGTGATAGAAAACTTTTCTATTTTGTAGAGACGGAAAAGTTTTTTGGAAATGATCGTATGGATTTATTACTTTTTGAAGAACTAATAACCAATCATCTAAAAAAGTTCTTGGTAGAATTTTGGAATCATGAACAATTGGTCTTGGTTTGAAGTATGAAGCTTTGGGATCGTCCATGTGCGTTTTAGAATTCAATTGATCAATTCCCTTTCGTAACCCATCGTTTTTCTCTGTAAATCTTCATCACTTTGTAACCCATTTTCAAGAAGGTTGCATTTGACTCAGAATCAATGAATTTCTCTGTTATGAATTTTACTATTCATTCTAATCCAATCATCCATTATTTTTTATTTCTTGCGACAAGTTTTAACTTCATCTCTGTTATATAATTTTTGAAACTCATACTTTTAATGTTGTTTCCAAGATTGAATAATTATCTCCTTTCATCAAAAAAAAAAAAGATTGAATAATTGTCTTAGTTTTGATAAAAAGAGAATTATTGTGGTAAAGGCAAAAAGTCTCTAGATTTAATGTAAATACCTACATCACATAGTTATATGTTTTTTTTTTGTCGATGCTATTTTCTTCGTCATTTTAGCATCGGTGTCAATGTGATTAACAAAAACAAATTGAAAAGATAAAGAACATAAACAATGAGTTTTTCCACTTAAGATTGATGTTGACCAAGACTTTGAGACTTTTTTTTCAGAAAGCTATGATTATCTGGTTTGTCGTGGATTCCCTGGTTCGTACATTTGCTTCACCTTTGTTCTAAGACATACATTCGTTTGACAAATAAGAGTTTTCGTTTTTCATATGTTTCCATAACAAAAGTTTCTTATTTGCAAAGATTTGAATGTGGATATACTAAGATAACCTTTATGTGTTGTATTTCTTTGGAATTTAATTGGATCTCCATGGGAAGTTTAGGAGTACTCTCATGATCCGATTGGGGTAGTTTTTTGATTGTTTAATTACTAATCAATTTCCGTTACTCAAATAATTTTCAGAAAAAAAAAAGAATGCGTAGATGCCAATGATGTTCTTATTTCACTGATTTAATTACATTTATTTTTAATTCAAATGATACTATGCTCGTAACTATGGGCTTGCTTGTAAGCTTGTAAGTATAAGCGTTGATATTGATAGCCGAAAGCCGTCTATTCAGAGCAGGGCGAACCAGAACTCCTTTTCTCAATGCAAGACGTGAGTTACCGCCCAACTATAACTTAGGCTCGTGCTGAGCCGTATGATGGGTAATTTCTTAAAATTTTTAGAAACAAAACAAGTGGAGTTCTCTCTCGGAGCAGCCTACCGGAGTGAGTCTCCCGAAGCCAAATGCGAACCTTAGAACACATTTCCTGCCGAACGGGCAAATCCAGAGAAACAACACGCTTTTGTAATTAATAGTTATCGAAACGTGCGAGGCGAACAGTGAGGTCTACTGGGTTCGCTCTCTCCACTTTTGGCCTATGGGTCATTATCTTTTGCTTTTGCTATGCAGGTCTAGGTGAGTAGGCGCTGCTCATCATTGGCCTCAGGATAGTGGCTTTGCTTCTGCTGCTCCTTATGGTATTGGTGAAGGGGAGGATTTGCAGATGCAGGCCCGGTTTGCTGTCCGTTGTCCACTAACAATGAAACACAAGGTTCAACTTGCTTGTGGAGCCAATAGTGGTCCTATGACATTGTTGTTACGCTCTAATTCAAATATTATTGGATTTCACCCTGCAAAATATATCTCTCTGCACATAATCTTCTCCCAAAAACTGAAATGATTTTGAAACATCTGAAAATTTTATTTTTGAAGCATTTTGACAGTTTCTGACATTTATGGACTTCATTTACCTTTTCACTTTTGTTAGTAGCTCACTTAAAATAGTGTAATCTAATTTAGTTTTTGTGGGTTTGCAGGATTTAAGTTGATTATTTCAGATCATAGAAAATTATGATTATGATTGTGTCTAATACTTGTGTCTTTTTAAGAGTTCTCATGTGTTGGAACAGTTATTGTACTGTTTTAATTTTTTATGTTATTGTTTTTTTTACTGAATTTTGCTTTTTAGATTTTTATTCTTATAAAGCTCAACAATTTTTTACTTTTCGACAAATCTTCAATTATTATTTGTTGGTTTACCATATCCAATTAGATATCGACTTAATGAGATACGTAAGTTTATGATTTTTTAGTGATTTATCGTTAATCAATTGTCCCGTGCCCTATGGGCACGGGTTATACCTAGTTTTTTTATAATAATAACTACAAATCTTATCTAGTTTTTGCAATAAAAAAAGATACGTACATGAATTTATAGATAATGAATGGAAGTAGGATTTACATAAGTGTCACTTACAAAATATGGTCCCAATATTTTAAATATTGAATAGTAATTTGAGACTCGACTTTCTTAACCCGTTTATAATCTAATGTATCGTATGAATGGAAGTAGGATTTACAATTATTGATAGTTCGATTTGTTACAAAGATACGTACATGAATTTATAGATAATGAATTAATCTTTACTAGACACGTAAAACTAAAAAATAATTTTGTGCACTATTGATAAACGATATTAATTTTCATTAGTTAAAATTTTCAGCGCGCCCCTTATTAATTTGTGGCTCCCCCTCTGCATCTAACAAACTGTTGTTTGTATCTACCATACTGCTTGCATGCATCCACCAATCTGCTCTTTGGAAGCACTTTTGTTCCATTTCTTTTAAACAATTATTGTAGTTTATTTATACCAAAATACAGTTTGGTAGAACTTCTTTTCAGAAAAATTCAAATTGTGTTTGTTTCAACCAAACTACAACTTTGTTTGTCACCCAACACAACAAAGAATGCCACAGAAACAGAATAAAAAACAAATTTTGTTTTAGATTGATAAGATCTGAATAGAAATCTAGAAATAGATTAAATAGACGAATTATTTTGTCCAAAGCAATCGTATCAAATTGAACAAAATAATCAAATTAGTTTGAACAAGCTTGAACAAACCGAAGAACGTAATAATCAAACGAACCCAGGGATTGTTAAAATCAAAATTAATTTAATAACATAAATTGGATAAAGCACTTCATCTTTTTCGAACTAAATGTTGTTTCAAATCGAATAAAAATATATAGGGATCCCTACTCCATGGGAGCCCTAACAAATATGCAAAACAAATATGAGATGATTTGTTCTTCATCAAAACCAACTTACTTCACAACAAACAAATATCTGAAAAGCAAATCAAGAAATCACCCATTTCATTTGTGATGATACCGGAAAGTGGTGGTATCTTCATGGAAATCAGTCATCTTGGTTTCGTTGATGAACTTTTTTCACAATCTGATTGAACTCATGTAGCTGAAAAACCTGCAAAGGTGGGAGAAGACACTCCGATGCCCAAATCAATGGGATATTTTTGTAGTTTAAAGAAATAATTCAATGCGTAAGAGTGAGAAGTTGGCATTTGATCCCTTTTAAAGAAAACTTGATGATATGCTTATGTAGGGTAGGGGAGTTGTGACGATGCGCGACCGAGTAAAGAACCAGTTATGATGATGACCACGCCTTTTTGTCTGATGGAAATTAATAGTTGAGTGTGCATCTTCTGAAACTAACAAATCTTTTGACACATAGCAGTTCATGTATAAAAAGTGGATCTTTGACTCTATCTGACTTTCCATCTTATTGATGTTCTCTTCCGATAGATCGGAACTGTTGGGTCGAGCCTTCTCTGGCTTAACTCTTCACTTTAGTTACAATCGGAGCACGACTCTGGTTGCGAAGCTGACATGGATCTATGTTCCCTATTGCCTCGAAGTAGAGTAGGGCTCAAGGTGCTGAACTAACCTTTGCAAACCTCCCTCCACTGCTTGTTGACCAAAGTGGAGCTCTTGCACGAGTTGTCTCAGATTTACCTCTTTGGTTGCCTCTAGGCCAGTTTAGGATTCAAGGTACCAAAGATATTCATGCCGACCTCCCAAGTCAGGACTCAAGTGAAAGAGTTATTTGGAATTTACCTCCCTGATGGTTGTACGATCTCAATCAGCCACTTGACTTCTTGACTTGGTCAAAGCTGGCCAATATATGGTCTAGCAGTTTGGAAGAATGAATGAAGAACGATAATTGACCATTTCTTTTCAACAGATCTAAATGTAAAATTAGATCTTGTTTAAGATCGTTTTCTAAGCGTATCTACAACTCGAAAATCATGGAGCATATATGCTTCGTTTTCAAAATCATAAAGCTAGATCAAGACGAACTTCAAATATTCTCTTATCATCTAAACTAAATTATGCAAGACCTCCAAGAACTAAATTGATGGGGAATCCATATGATTTACATACTTTATATACTTTATACATAATATGATCCAATAAAAGGAAGAGTTGATATCAATAATCATAAATACCAAATACATAACTAAGAATGTTTTGAAGATCATGTTGTTAATCTAACCAAACTATATTGAGTCAGTTACGGTTTTTTGACTTTACCCCTTAATATTAATTGGTAATGAGTTTACTCTCGTTACGAGTTTACTCTTTTATATTTAATACTTTTGTTATGAATACTAAGATAGTGTTTGACATGTAAAAAAAGAATATGACTACCAAGAATGATAATCGGATTAGGATAGTGTGACTTTTTTAATTGTAATACCTTACTTTAGTGTTGAATTTAGTCAAAAATATGATTTGTAGAGACTACTTCTCTCCAATCTCCATAAATTATGGAGTATAATTTATGATTCCAATTCTCTCATACCAAACAGGATCCTAGTAATATTTCGAAATGGGTAAGTTTAAGTAAGTAAACTTTAGCTCAAAAAAAAAAGTAAGTAAACTCAATTACCAATTATTAAAAGAGGTAATTTTAATTATCAATTAGTGCTAAGGGGGTATAAAGTAAGAAACCCCACTCCGTTGTCACGTCTGTCTTTGTTTTTGGAAAATATTGAACTTGATTGTATCAATTTTCAGTCAGCTAAATCTTGATCATATCAATTTTGAGTAAGCCAAATTGTTATCTTTTACGTTAGTTTTTTTTTTGAACTAGCTTTCATAGATTAAATAACAGCGTTATTACAATATTTATTAACTAAAATACAAGGTACATTCTTCCACTCTTTGCTCGCATTTTTCTTCCTTGCCCATTTAGCTAATCTGTCTGCGTTGGAATTGAGTTCTCTTTTCGTATACTTGAATTTCACCTCTTCGAATTCTTTTCTGCTTTCTCGAATTCTCTGGATGTGGATTAAAGATTGCCAGTGTAACGTGTGATGTTTATTGTGAAGATGTTTGATGAGATTAATATTGTCGCTTTCTACAATTATATTCTTGAATTGATTAGTTTTCGGCCATTCGAGGCCGAGTAAGATTGCCATCGCCTCTCCTTCTTCACTGTTTCTGGCTCTAGTGGATTTTACTTTCGCTTCTATGAATTTCGATTCTGCATTGTGAACAATAAAGCTAATTCCCACATTGGATGTTATATTAGTAAAAGATGCATCAACATTCACCTTAATGAAATTCTAGGGCGGGGGTTGCCATTTCTCACTAGAAGTATGTTTTTTTTTTTTTTGTTGAAATGATATAATATATTAAACAACAAGAGTTTTATTACAATACAATTTGGAAATAAAGTAAGGGATCTTCTTCCAAGACTGAGATTTTTTCCTTTTCCTCGCCCACTTTGCTAGCTTATCTGCAACTTGGTTGATCTTCCTGTTTACAAACGAAAATTTGACTGTTTCCATGAGGGATCCAATTTCTCTTATTTTCTGAATGTTTCTTACAGTTTGCCATTGAATTTCTTTTCTATTCTGTTGTAGATATTGAATTACATTTATATTGTCATTTTCAATGATGATTTTCCTGTAGTTGTGGGCCACCGCCCATTCCATTCCTTTCAGAATGGCTAAAGGTTCACATTCCTCTGCGTTTCGACTTCTGGTAGTTGTAGCATAAGCTTCTATGTATTCTGATGCATGATTATGGATAACTATTCCAACACCTGCAGTTTCGTTTATGTTACTGAAAGATGCATCTACGTTTATTTTAACCCAATCACTTTTCGGTGGGGTCCATCTATCTGGCACTTCCTTTGTGCTGTTCTGTGCTTTCTGTTTATACTGCGGGAAGTTTTTGATGATAGATATTATTTGGTCTAAAGAGTTTATTTCATGCTGAAAGCAGTGATCACATCTAATTTTCCATATTATCCACATTATGGTCGCCACATGAATGCCATTATGTATTTGATTAATTTCGGGGTTTTGTTCCCAGGAGAAAATCCAGTCTCTAATCGAAAGGATCTGTTCGGAAATGATATTAAAGTAGAACCATATGTTTTTAGCCAACGGACAGTGAAGTAGGGCATGTTCCATAGATTCCACAACATTGCAGTTAGGACAGTTTAGATTATTATCAGTGTATTTTCCTATCCGCTCTCGGACCGGGAGGGCTTTAGCACATATTTTCCATAAAAATAGTTTAATTCTAGGAACTACTTGGATAGACCAAATAAAATTCCAGTTGGGTTCTATCTTTGAAGGAGAGTTCATACTGGTGGAGAGATGTCTATACATAGATTTAACCGAGAAGTTACCTGATTTGGTGAGGGACCACCTAAGTTGGTCCTCGTTGTTATTGTCTATAGGTATAGTAAGGATTAAGTTTTTAGTGTTTTCGTCAAAGGTTCTATTGAGAAGATCCAGGTTCCATTGGTTTTGATCTATAAGTTGAGCAACTTTAGTGATCCGAGAGTTGTAAATATTCTCCGGGGGGTTGTTCAAGGTTGGGATCCAATTATCTTTCCAAACCTCTATGTTTTTTCCGTTCTGGACCTCCCAAAACGAAAGATTATCTATAGTATGCAGGTGTTTACTGATGTTTTTCCAGTGCCACGAGTGATGAGCCTTAGCTAAACGCGGCTGATCACTATTATTATAATATTTAGCCTTAAGGAGTTGGACCCAAATAGCTTTAGGCTCAGATTTGATCTTCCACGCTAATTTGCTCATTATAGCTTGGTTGTCCAACTCTGTGTTATGAATCCCTAGCCCCCCCATTCTCTTAGGGGAACATATGGCAGACCAACTTTTAGTGCATATACCTTTAGACTTACCCCACCAGAACGACTTTTGCAAAGTCGAAATGCTTTTGCTAATGCCTTTAGGAAGGGCAAAGCATTGCATCTGGTATCGGGGTACAGCTGCCGCAATTGTCGAAATGACAATGGTGCGACCAGCCTGAGAGAGGAAGTTATAGTTCCACTTATCTAATTTGTTCTTTATTTTCTCGATGAGGTCATTAAAGACCTTCTTCTTTTGAGCTCCTATGAACAATTGTGCTCCTAAGTATTTTTCCGAAGTGGAGGCATATTTAACCTTGAGGGTTTTTGTTATCAATCTTTTGAATTTCGGGTGGGAGTTTTTAGAATAGAAAATGTTAGATTTATTGTAATTGATCATTTGTCCTGACGAGTCGCAAAAAACCTTAAGAATGGATTTGAGAGTGTGGATATTATCTAATGTGTTTTTCCCGAAGATAATACAATCGTCTGCGAAGAGGAGATGAGAGATGTTAAGGTTTGGATTATTAGTGGGGAAACCCTTAAAAGTATCCCCTTCGTGTTCCGCGTTGATGAGTCTACTCAGAGCTTCCATGGCAATGGTGAACAAGAATGGAGAAAGAGGGTCGCCTTGTCTAATACCCCTCGAGGGTTGAAAAGTTTGACCTGGCCGACCATTTACCAGCACTGCCATGGAGGGAGTGGAGATACACTGAGTGATCATGCTAATCCAATGACTGGAATACCCTAGTTTGGACATGATATCAATCAAGAATTTCCATTCTATTCTATCGAACGCTTTGGACATATCCAATTTAAGTCCAAAGTATCCGGTGGCTCCTTTTAAGGTGCGAAGAGAATGGATGATTTCCTGGCCTATTATTATATTGTCCGTAATCTGTCTACCAGGGATGTACGCTTCTTAGAAAGGGGATATAATGTTTTTTAAGGAAAACTTAAGTCTGTCTGCTAGAATCTTTGTGATGATCTTGTAAGTGGTGTTGAGCAGGCTGATAGGTCTAAAATCTGCTGCGTTCTGAGGCGTAGTTGTCTTAGGAATGAGACAGATATGGGTGTGATTCGTTTCCGAAGGAAGCTCTGCTGAGGTGAAGAATTCTTGCACTAAGCTCAAAGTGTTTTCACTGACTGTGTCCCAATTAGTTTGAAAGAAGTATGGGGGATAACCATCTGGACCCGGAGCAGCCTCTTTTTTGAGGCTCTTAATAGCCCTATTAATTTCTTCTATATCAGGAATTTTGTCTAGTTCCCTATTCTGCTCTTGTGTGATAGTATTAGTGAATAGATCTAAGATTTGTGTGTTAGGTTTATCTCCTTGAGTGGTACTGATGTTGAGCAAGTGCTCAGTGAAGATATTCTGAATGTCACTGAGATCCTCGCACCAGTCCCCTATTTTATTTTTGATCGCCCATATTTTATTGCTCCGATTATTTTGAATCGCCTGAGAATGGAAAAATTTGGTGTTTTTATCACCTAACTCGAGAAAGTTGTTTCTCGATTTTTCTTTCCAAATCGATTCTTGGAGATTATAAATCTCTTCGAGTTTTTGGTTTAACTTATTATATTCGTTTCTATCTGTCGTATTATTTATCTGTTCAATAATGTTTTTAATGTTGTTTTCTATATTACCAAATACTTCTTTGTTCCATTTGGTTAGATGTCTGCTAAGATTTTTGAGGTTTGTTTGTATATTTTTATTATTCGTCCATTTAGTAGCTATGAATTTATGGCAGTCTGGGTGGTGACGGGATTTACACCCTTCTACTAGTGTTTATAGCGGAATTAAGACATCTAATGTCTACACTAGTATTCCCAGGATCACATGCAAAACTAGTAATTAAACTAATGGAGATAGTAGATTACCTTAATCGCTTTTCCCTCGAACTAGTTGAATTGATTAAAGAAGACCAAGAGCTTCAAGTGTAGCTCCTCTACTTGGGACACGAGCAATCAATTTGATCTCCCACCTTGTTGTATAGCTAGCACACCAATGGTGGTTGGATAGAAGAACACCTTCTTCTTGCTTGACTAGAAGATAGCTTGGGAATTAGCTCACTTTCTCCTCTCTACTTGATGTGGTAGAGTAAGAAAGCTTAGAGAGAAATTCCACACCTTATTCTCTGCCCTAAGAGTGTTTATATAGAACCCTAATAAGAATCCACCTCCTTTTAGGTTTCCTAAAACACCCTTTAGAATAAGATTTAGGGAAATAGTCGAAAATAGCAACTATTGGTATTTTCTCAATTCCCTAAGGAGGAGGTGTCCAAACACCACGAAAATTGGCAGATATAATGTTTATTATATCAGAAACTAACCCTCCAAAATTCAGCCCAATCCGAGTCCTAGAAGTACCCGAACCGGTCTAGGCCCAAAAACCCTGTTTTTGGCCTTTTTGTACTATCTTTGCCTAATTCCTTTTTAGGCCTATGAGATATGTTTATGGGACACTCCCATGATTATATCTCACTCCCACTAGTCATATCCTAGATCAATTTGTCACTCTTATGTGTAACCCGTTGTAGGATCCGATCGAAGTTAGCCGCGAATTACTTCGTAATTCGACGATCGTAGTTGGTCTCTAGCTACAACTCTACGATCCCTAAATCAATCGGACTTGATGATCTTCCACATCAATTGTCCTATCCGACAAATTGTTCGCATTGTCACCTTGGTCGAAGGACATCTCCTTCAACTCCTTCAGACTCCCACTTGGACTTAGAACAAGTGCAATGTCTCGATTCCCGTGTCAATTTAGTATCCCATCTGATACGTCACGTCATTCAGACTTTCTTGATATCCGAGTACAATTGTAAAAGACAAACGATTAACTTTTAATCCGTTTGAGCGCGGCCACGCATTTTCAGTTGCTACTCATCAAGTGGCCTTGAGACACTTTGTACCTAATGTGATTAGGGTGACACAATCCATTCTTGCGCTCCCACTTAACTTCATGTCTATCCTGTCCTTCCCAGTATCCATCTTTATAACCTCCTTTTACGGCGCGGCGTTTAACGGAACCAAAGTCGGGCATTCCTTACATAAGATGAGTGGAGCACTCATGTTTTGAGGAATCTCTCCAATTGTCTTTATGAGAAGTATTGACGTTCATCACGAATGATGTACTTCTCATTTGAGGGTTATCCAGTGTATAAACCTTTTATACACCCACGTAGTCGAATAGAATATACTATTCCTATAGCCCATGAAACTGCGCTAACCCATCGACTCCCGTGCTAGTCTTCGTGAGTCATTGTTGTCCATGCAATGACCTGGACCAGGGATTTTTTTATAATAAATATTCCAAGTTCACTTAATAGGGTTTCATTCATCAGATCACGTATCTGACAAACCTATTCGGAACGTTTTATTATCGATGGACTGTCGTTTAAACACTAAACCAAGTTTAGACGACTGGTGAAATAATTCTTATTATTTCTGATAACGAGAGTTGTAAATCTGAGCCTCTTCCGTAAAACTCCTTTTACCCACTCAGTTTTACTTGTCGAGGTTTAAAATTTATACCTCATGCCTTAGACTGTGTATGAATCTCATACTATGTCTTAGGTGACAGTTTAGTTTGACTACCGTGGTAGTCGGTTTTAAACTTTGCTTATTATCAATTAATTTGAAGATTACTATCTTCAACCTTGATAATATCTAGTAATCTTTACTAGAGTTAAGGCCTTTAATTCTTTGTGTAGTATTTGCAACAGTTCCCGGCTTAAAACACTTTTAGCCTACTTTCCTTCCATGTCTGGAAGTTTGCTACGATGACATGTTCAACTTTGTACTACTTCATCCTTTAGCCTTCTAGGATGTACTAAGTAGTGTTTCGGTTTTCCAATCCGAATTCGGATGTTTAAATGCTAATCATGTCCAACATGATTGACTTTATGTTTTCGAACATAAATGTTTCTCTCATGCGTGCTAGCTCATCGGTGTCTTTTAGACTCCGAGTTTTGCAACGCCCTCTGTCATGAGTTTTTGGGTCGAAATTCTTTTAGACTTTCCGAGTCTTAGATTTTCTGTTTCGGATCTCAAACATCTCAGCGTACTGAGTCTCTCTAATCCTATCATCCTTTTGATCTATGCTTATAGATCTTTAGATGCCCAAAATGGCATTTTATCCTTTTGTGTGTGGTCCTTTATTGAGTCAGTTCGTTACTGTTATACAACACCTTATGTCGTACTCAATCTTTTGTATGTACTCTGCATACGGACCCGGAAGGTTTGTTTACTCCCACTTACCTTCTTGAAACTCGTGATTCAAGATTTTCTTCATTCTCCAGGAATCAAATTTCTCTGATTGCCTTTTGAATCGAAGATTCTAACTCTTGCGTGTTTTTAATCCGTCGATAGATTTCTGAAGCATGCTTGTGGACATAACTTGATTGGAAGAATCTTTATTCTTCTTGTCTCGTTTCGGGAAACACGAATGTTTCCATCCTTCTCAGTTTTCTATTTTGGAAAACCAATTTAGGTCTTTTGTTGACTTAAATTATCAAGCTTCATGTCTTGACGAGATATGGATTCCACGATGATTTTGGGTTCTAGCCAAAATCTAGAGTCAGTTTCCGTTTCTGCGCAGGTCTTTTATCTCTTCAGAAATAACCTTTATTTTCTGTGTCTTTGAGATTTGACCTTTTAGGGCTTTTGAACAACAATTTGGAATTTTCTCAATTACTTTAAGATATTCCTTTAGAGACACTTTCACTTGTTTTGAGAGTTCTCCGGCGAATGACATTCGCTTTTGTGCGGTGGGTTTATAAGATCATGTCTTTAACCTTTCCTTTTCCGAGGAGCCGCAGTTTGTTGCTCTTGGTCGACTTTAATCGTCTTGTACAAGTTTCATGATTGTTCTTCATGACCCTCCATAATTTTTCTCATGATCGAATTAAATCGACTTGTACTTTTCTCCCACTTATTCTTGTAATAATTAGTGTTTTTCTCCCAGACGACCAGGTGTGCTAATTATTAGAAGAATACTATCATGAGCAACAAACACTTTGTTCTCTTGATTGGTTGTGGAAGAAGCCCAAATTTCTTTCAAAAGAAATTGCGTCAGATATTAGCTAGTTTTTGTAATGCTTTTACAAGCTTAGCTGTTAGACGGAATTTTGGTAGTTTTGTGAGAAGCTATGTCTAGACTAAATGGATTTTGGAGGATAGAGTTTGATTCGTGTTCTTCATCTTAATCCTTTTGGACACTCCAAATATGGATAGGTTAGAAGTACGTTTGAAGATCAATCTCTGTTTTTGACTCAAGGCTTTCTTTCTTGTCAGTTTGATTCATGTTTTGGTTATAGTGGACTTGTTGTCCTCATCCCTTTCCGATTGGGATGAACCTATCTTATAGGTTTTTGACCAATTTTAGAATCTTTTGGTATAGTTTGTTAAATTTAGCACTTATTAACATCTCAATTTAGAAATAAAGTTCTTTATTGATTCTCCATAATACTTAGTACAGAGATGATGTTAAAAAAACTAGAAAACGATTAATCTAGAATAGTGCCTAAAGTAGACTTCGATCCCTTTCAGCATCCTTAGCAGTCGGGGCTTCTGCTCCCTCTTGGATCTTGTCTTCTTTAGCCAAATACTCAGTTCCCAGCTGCGCCTGTACATTCACAATGAAAGGGCAATTTTAGGTATCATATACCAAGGTTTGGGAATTTTCAGTATTTGATAAGTTAACTGTTTATACCTGAATTGGAAGCCACTGTTCCATTCTTTTTGTCCTCAAAGAACTTAGGGCAGTTTCTTTTCCAGTGGCTTATGCCACTGCAGTAGAAACATCTTGACGTAGATTGAATACCTTTGTTTTGAGGTTTAGCAATACGTTTGCCTTTTCCTTTTAACGCGGGTTTCTTCTTCTGCCTCTTGTTCTCTTGAGCCACAAGAATCTTATTCTTTGGCTCCAAGTCCATTGTTAGTCGTTCTGCTGCCTGAAGCATTGCATCAAGTTCCTCTAAAGGCTTGTTCCATCCATTCATCGCATATTCCATCTTAAATAGATTGAACCCTTCATGAAGTGAATAGAGGATCATGTCATTAGCCGCCGATTGGCTAACAGGAGAACCCAGCTCTTCTAGTTTAGCAAAGAGTTCTATCATTTGCCGAACATGAGGACCTACTGGTTTTCCTTTCTCGAGGCGCAGACGCAATAATTTACTGGTTGTATCAAACCTCTCCACTCTCGCTTTGCTTCGGATTGAATCCTCAGTTTTCGGAGTGATGGAGGGGACTTCCATGTTCAGAGGTTTCTCGTTAAGAGTAGCCTCCATGGCTGATAACAATCGAGAAGTCATTGATTCTGGTTCTGCCCTCTTTTGATCATCCTCTTGATGCTCTATTTCCTTAGCAGTCAAAAAATCCAAAAATGGATAGTCTGAGACATTTAGCTTGTTTTTAAACTATCCATCCAATATTTGAAGTATCTCCCGATTCCTTCCTTCATGGATGTTTTCGTTTAACACCTTCCTTAGGTATGTTCCAAGGTCGAACTTGTTTTCTTGTGTCATCTTTAAAACTACATAAAGTAATGGCAAAGTTTTAAAACTCGTTATCGTTTTTGAAAAACATTAGTTTTCCCACATTATTCAATATAAAATCGTCCCCGATTGAATAAGTGATTCCAAGACCCCAGTTCTTCGAAGTAAAGCGGACGAAGGCCCTACCCTTTGACTCCGTCGTTCTGGGTGAGCGAACTACTTCACTGATCATACCTTATGACTCTTGGTTGATAGATTTCATTAATGAATGACTAATCTATCCTTTTGCCTCGAGTATCCAAGACTCTCTTGCTGATCTCGTTGAGTAGAACCATTTAGACGTGTAGGCCTCTTCTATAGACCTACCCGCATTGTCCCAAGGTAGAGGAGGTACTCTGCGAAGGCCGACCCACCTTCCTCGAACAAGGGCGCAACGAGTGTCTTAATCTGGATAGGCGATTACTCAAGATTACTTTTGGGGACTTTTACGCTAGTCTGGCGTTTGTTATAGTGAACTATTTAGCCTAACTAACATCCACGACATAAAGCGTAAATAAGTAAGTAAATGCGCGCGAGAAAGTAAATCAAGCAGACATGGATCCTAGTATGGCCCCTAACCTAGAAGATCTAATCACCCTTGGTTTTCTTCTTGTTTCGCCTTTTGGTTCGTCTTAGATCGCCATCTTTGAACCTCCATTGATTTCTCCCACTCGCCTTTGGATTTCATCCTCGAGTTTCTTCAATGGACTCATAGACCCTAAACTCTAATTACAAGACTCTAACGATTCGCAGATCGTATAAACTTGAAATTAAAATTAATTACAAAGCATGCACCCATCCGTGCTTAAAACAAGAATAAAGAAATAAATCTATGGCCATACTAGTTTCCCGCATTCACATCACATGCAATCATATAATATATCAAGGCTAAGAATTATATATGCATGATTATCTTGGGAGATACTTTTGTTGACATCACATGTCACATTACGGACCTTAAGTCTAAATTCGAAGAATTCTACTAGTGGTGCTTTCCGGTTTTATCTTTTATGATTTCTAAAATCATCTTTAAGAAAAACTCCGTTTTGGGCTCGAGAAAGCCCGGGTCAATTTCGGAAAAAATATTGGTTCGATTCTTAATGATTTCATAAGTCAATTTAAAGAGAAATCCGTTTTGGGCTATTGGATGGCCCGGATTGATTTTGGAATTATTTGGTTGGAATCGGAAAAATTTTTGGCAAAAACTCCCACTCGAATGATGGTCCCTTTTCGTGGTCCGAAAAGCCTCGAAAAAGCCCGGGACAAGTCCTAGACAAGTCCCGGCCCAAGCCCAAAAAGGGCTCGGACAAGGTCCGGACATAGCACGGCCCATAGGGCCGGCATGTCCTGGCCGAGGCCTATCAAGGCCTGGTCTCGTCCTGGCCGGAGCCAGGACGCTAGTCCATGTACCAGACGCGTCCTAGACGTGTCTGGTACTGGACCGGACCAGCACTAGGTGTCTCGGACTAGTCCGAGACACCCAGAACCTCCCAGACGCGTTTCCAAGACGCGTCTGGTCGAGTGCTCTGGACGCGTCCTAGACGCGTCCAGGAAGCTCCTTCGCAGCTGCTGGTCGCGTCTTAGACGCGTCCTTAGTAGCTGCTCTGGACGCGTCTCAAAGACGCGTCCAGTAGCTTCTGTCGCAGCTGCTAGTCGCGTCTTCAAGACGCGTCTCAGCAGCTGCTCTGGACGCGTCCAGAGGACGCATCCAGGAGCTTCTGGTCCGGCCAGGAAGCTTCCTGGCCTGACACTAGGGTTTTTCAAAACCCTAGTTTCCAAAAAGAAAATTTTTTTTTTTTTTTTTTTCTTATGCAACTCTAAGTTGCTATTTTCCAATTTTAAAACTTTTCTTAAATTTTTGAAATTCCTTTTTAGAACACTTCTAAAAAATTTTTAAAACTTTTAGAAACTTTTAAATTTTTCCAAATTTGTTTTGAGAGCTTCCTAAAGTCAAAACTACTCTTTTTAGAACACTTCTAAAATTCTAAAATTCCAAAATTTTGTTTTTCAAAAGTTTCCAAAACTTAAAAACAACTCTTAATCAAACCAATTTTGGATCAAAATATAGGTTTTTGAAATTTTTCAAAGAACAATTTTGAAATCAATTTTGAAAAATCTTTGAATCCAATTCAAAATTAATCAAATTTTATGTTTTAAAATCTTTTTAAACATAACTATCAATTTAATCAAGCATGGATTAGTTTGAAATTCAATCAAATTGAGACTTTTAAAACACTTTTAATCATCAATGTGATTCTCAATTTGAAAATTTATTGAATCCTATCAAATTATGAGTTAAAAATTCCTTTTTAAAACACCTTTTAAAATACTTTTATAAACTCAATTTTCAAACTATCAAGCATATGAATTAGTTCGATTCTTAGCAAAAACTAGTTAATAGCAAGAGGCTCTGACGCCACTGAAGGGATTTACACCCTTCTACTAGTGTTTATAGCGGAATTAAGACATCTAATGTCTACACTAGTATTCCCAGGATCACATGCAAAACTAGTAATTAAACTAATGGAGATAGTAGATTACCTTAATCGCTTTTCCCTCGAACTAGTTGAATTGATTAAAGAAGACCAAGAGCTTCAAGTGTAGCTCCTCTACTTGGGACACGAGCAATCAATTTGATCTCCCACCTTGTTGTATAGCTAGCACACCAATGGTGGTTGGATAGAAGAACACCTTCTTCTTGCTTGACTAGAAGATAGCTTGGGAATTAGCTCACTTTCTCCTCTCTACTTGATGTGGTAGAGTAAGAAAGCTTAGAGAGAAATTCCACACCTTATTCTCTGCCCTAAGAGTGTTTATATAGAACCCTAATAAGAATCCACCTCCTTTTAGGTTTCCTAAAACACCCTTTAGAATAAGATTTAGGGAAATAGTCGAAAATAGCAACTATTGGTATTTTCTCAATTCCCTAAGGAGGAGGTGTCCAAACACCACGAAAATTGGCAGATATAATGTTTATTATATCAGAAACTAACCCTCCAAAATTCAGCCCAATCCGAGTCCTAGAAGTACCCGAACCGGTCTAGGCCCAAAAACCCTGTTTTTGGCCTTTTTGTACTATCTTTGCCTAATTCCTTTTTAGGCCTATGAGATATGTTTATGGGACACTCCCATGATTATATCTCACTCCCACTAGTCATATCCTAGATCAATTTGTCACTATTATGTGTAACCCGTTGTAGGATCCGATCGAAGTTAGCCGCGAATTACTTCGTAATTCGACGATCGTAGTTGGTCTCTAGCTACAACTCTACGATCCCTAAATCAATCGGACTTGATGATCTTCCACATCAATTGTCCTATCCGACAAATTGTTCGCATTGTCACCTTGGTCGAAGGACATCTCCTTCAACTCCTTCAGGTGGGCCATCCAGGTACGGATAAACTTGAAAGGCTTAGGGGTGGCGGGTAGTGCTTCATCTGCTGAGAGGAAGATAGGAAGGTGATCCGATCCCACAGCATCTAAATGTTTGACACTAAGGCTCCTGTTCTTGGATAACCAAGAGTGGTTCGCCAGGGCTCTATCTAGTCTCTCTTGGATAAAATTTTCCCCAAATTGCTTGTTATTCCATGTATAGGGGTATCCTTTGAATCCTACGTCTAAGAGATTAAGTTTACTAATATAAGATAAAATACGGGGGATATGAGAATTATTAGCCAAAGAGCCTCCTTGTTTATCTTGATTATCTAGAATCGTATTTAGGTCCCCAATCAAGAGCCAAGGAGAGTTTTTGTCTATATTCATATTGTCTAATATTTTCCACGGTTTAGATTTGTTCTTATGGTGAGGACAACCATAAAAGCATGTTATCGTGTAATTAGAGTTATTACTGTTGCTTTTTATGGATGAGTGGATAATATTATTATCAGAGTACTCTATCTGTACATTTAAATTATGTTTCCAGTACATGACTAGTCCTCCCGCTTTATTAATGGGTTCGACATAATGATTATTATAATGCTTGTTAATTTTGATATATTTATTAATATTAATCGATTTTGTTTTAGTCTCGGACAAAAAAATGATATCCGGGTTGTGCTTATGAATCAAGTTCATCAAGTATTTCCTGGTGATGAACGATGAAATACCTCTAACATTCCAGCTTAGAACCGAGATGTCAAGATTGGAATCATTTGCCATTATGAGTGGCTCTGGAAAAGTAAGAATGAGACTAATCTACTGGGTGACCCTCTAATCAACCACTGAGAAATCTATCTTAAAGGCACTCCTGTGTGAGCTCTTGAAATAAGACCTCTAAGAGCACCTAGAGAGGGGGATAACAGTACTAGTCTAATGAGGGGATATCTCAGGCCCTGAACCAGAACCAGCTACTGTCCCAGGTAAGGATTTTAGGGGCACCTACTGTATTGGTATATGACAGGTCGAAATCAGGCCTTAGTGCTAGCCTTAAGGGTCGATGAGGGCGCCACCTAAAGGAAAAAAGATGACAGGGAGAAACTAAATCTAGCCTTAGGGGCACTTCACCTTCCACTATAAGCAAGATCTAAATAACCTTATTAGATATTATCAGCATCAATATCTAACTGTTCATGCATAGGAGAAATGGAACTTAACATAGTATCATATTTTCAACAAAAAACATAGTATCATTAAACCATAAAAGCAACAAAACATATAATGTACTATTAACTTCTATTCTTTAGAAGAAATAGAAGTTTCACCATTCAAGATAATAAACTAACAACCAAAAAAACAAGCTATTATACCACTTAACAGTGGCAGATTAACCTGCTAAACTAAAATTAAACTAAATTAAAACTTAAACTTAACCAAACTGTACTGTGATTCTGAAGGACCAAGGACAGACTACTCTTTATCACCATCACTCTCCTGATCGACTGACATTCCCTTGGATTCGAGCAGGGAATCGGCGAACTTGTGCCTACGCCTTTCTTCAGCACTGTCTATAGACTCTGGGGGAGGAGTATACCAGCTGGATGGGCCGTACCCAGTGAAAGAGGATGAACCAGAAGAGTTACCTGAATTCCAACTATGCTGACTGCCCGAGAAAGGAGAGGAAAAACTCTCCCTATAATCCTTCAACCTCTTACTCATAAGTTGTCTCCTGACATCTTCTTCAATTTTAACTTCGAATAACTTATCCAAATCCTTCCTTTTGCCTTTTTGTTTGATTTTCTCTTGTTTCATATTGATTTTTGGGAAGTTTTCGATCATTCTGATTATTTTTTATTCAGGTCATTGATTTCATATTGAAAATAATGGTCACACCTCACTTTCCATAAAATCCATAAAATGGTCGAAAAGTGAATATTTTCTCTAATAGCAAAGATGAATATGATTTTCCTAAGAGAAGGTCCAGTCAGATATGGACGTAATATTTTTAGATATAATATTGTAGTTAAACCAGATGTTTTTAGCCAAAGCGCAGTGTAAAAGAGCATGTTCAATAGATTCTATACTAGTGCAGTTGGGGCAAGTGGTATTATTGTCGATGTATTTTCCGATTCTTTCCCTAACAGGGATAGCTTTGGTGCAGATTTTCCAGATGAACATTTTGATGCGCGGAACGGTCGGGAGAGACCAGATGAAATTCCAGTTATGGTTGTTAGGGTTGTGATTACTGTTATTATTGCTGAGGTGCTGATACATGGAAGCAACCGTGAATTTACCCGATTTGGTAAGTTTCCATTTGAGCTGGTCTTTATCTTTTACGTTAGTTAGGTAAAGTTTGTAATTTCCTTTTTTTAATTAGTTTCTATTTTTATGAAATTTGAATTCCGTGCCAGGGGCCGACCTGGCCAAGCCCAACCGGGCCCGTCCAGACACGGCCTGCCCCCGACCCGTGCAGACACGGCCTGCCCTGCCCCAAGGCTTAGCAGGCCGGTCCCGGTCTCAGAGACTCAGACCAGACCGAGATTTAGGCTTAAACAGACCGATCCGGACCGGAATTATGTGAACCCGGGTTGGCTTGGCCGGTTCGAAGTCTCTTATGACTTACAATTCTTGACAATCTAGAAATTGGATGCCCACTCTCAGAAAATGGGATTCAAGAAAATCTGTGTTTACTGTGGGAGCAAATCTGGCAATAGAGATGTATTCAGTGATGCTGCTCTTGACTTGGGAAATGAACTGGTTTACTCTCTCTCTCTCTCTCTCTCTCTCTCTCTCTCTCTCTCTCCTCCCTCATATTAACTTGTTCACAGAATAGAGATGTATTCTGTCTTTATTGAAAACTATGCTAATGTCTGTTGATTTTTATTTGCAGGTTGAGAGAAAAATAGATTTGATTTATGGTGGTGGGAGTGTTGGGTTGATGGGTTTACTTTCAAGAAAAGTTTTTGATGGAGGTTGCCATGTTCTTGGGTAACTAAAATTAATTATACATTTCTTGATGATCTTTTTAGTTATTCACTTTTCAAATGTTTTATTTGAATTCTAAGTTATAAATTTCTACTCTGAAATTTCAAATCTGGTATACATTTTAACTTTACAGGGTTATTCCAGCAGCCCTTGTACCTATTGAGGTAAATAAAAGCTTTCCCCCTTTTGTTTCTCACTACATATGAACTTTATAAGTGCTAAAGGGGGGAGAAAATGTGTTTGTTTCGAGAAATGAAATTTCGGGTTAGGTGGAAATTTGGGTTGACATGGAAATGAAAATATTTCGGTCATTTCAACTGAATATTTCGAAATTTATTTACTTGACAAGACATTGTTAAGAGAAACTTAATTAAATAAAAACTAGGGTCTGATTAGTTGAGTGGTGACTTGATTTTTTGTGCTTACAGATATCTGGACCAGCCGTAGGTGAAGCATTAGTTGTAACAGATATGCACGAACGTAAAGCAGAAATGGCAAGACTATCTGATGCATTTATCGCTCTTCCTGGTAAAACTCTCTATGATTATTCCTCTGAAACAATACGACGAGTGGTAAAAGGTTATGTGTGTGTATGATGTATCAAATATATGTCGGGTGAAAATATAAGCCAGCTGCCAATACCCAGCTGCGTCTTGACCCGCATCCAATTTTTGGGCCAATTCTTGCCGTACCTTGGGGTTTTGGAGCGGGGCGCTAAAACAAAGAAAAGTGTGACACAAATTCATCCTTGTCTACTTTGAGTCTCTGATCTCAGACTAACCTTAGTCTATCAAAGCCCCGTAGCCGCTTGCTTACTTAACAATTGGACTAACGATTTAGCCAACGTCAAACTTGGACTGCATCTAGGCAAACTTGCCTGGTTAACTCAACTAACTTAAATAGTGAAACTACTGAAGTGACTGACAATAATATCCAAGCATCCATAGGTTATGGGGTATCTGATACAACCAAAAACATCTGTAAACAAGTATCATACCACATATTTCAAAACATACTTATTTCTCAATTTCATGATAATTGATTGTTTTCAGGGGGATTTGGAACGATGGAAGAGACGTTGGAGATAATTACCTGGTCACAACTAGGAATTCATAAAAAACCAGTAACCTATCAATAACTGTGCTAAGCGAACTTTGAAGAATGTCTTTTGCTTAACGAATAGTATTCTAACTCTAGTCTTTTTGTTTAGATTGGCTTACTAAATGTTGATGGATATTATGATCCTCTGCTTGCATTGTTTGACAATGGCGTGAAAGAAGGTTTCATCATAGGTGCTGCCCGAGATATTGTTGTATCTGCTCCAACTGCAAAAGAATTGTTGGTGAAGATGGAGGTAAGAACTAATAACCGTATACTATTAGAAAGAAGAAACACCATGAAGTAAACTAACTCTAATTTCAATTGTGCTTTCTATATTTTACAGCAATATACTCCATTCTTTGAACATGTTGCTCCGCATCAAAGCTGGCAGAAAAACCAGACCATTAAGTGAAACTCATGTTGGAGCACTCATTTGTTTTACGAAAATGAACTCATTTTTCCAATCATTCTTTCGTATCCATTTTTAAGTATGTGTTTCTATTTCGACGAGGCTTGCAACTGTCTGCTATCATTTTTATGTATTGGATAAAATTCATATTCATGTCTTCTCCCGTACGCGGTAACAAGGGCCCTGCATACAAACACTATCTTGTAATAGGATACTTTGTGCAGTCATTGTCTTAAATTCTAAATTGAAAATTATACATCAGATATATATATAATCATGTCAAAAAGTGCGAAAGAGATAAAAAAAAAAAAAATTTGTTGATAACCTAGAGATAAAGTTACCACCGAGAGGGCAAAAACCAATTCAAAATTGATGCTTATGTCCTTGTTCCTGAACTAGATTGTTGTTTTGGTCTCTTCTAATTTTACCAAAATGGTTATTTGTTCCTTAAAATTTTATTTTCCGTTTCTTCTTTTTAAATGTTTTTGGAGGGGTTTTTGCATTTTTTCCAGGTAAATACAAATGAAATTTTGTGACCAACACATGGCGATCAAACAATCCAAAGGATAATATATGATGTAGATAATCAAGTTCGGTTACATTAGGGATTGTAACGTTTAATTAGAAACCAACTACGATATGTGGGTCAAATAGTTGATGTGCAACTGAATTCTTCAACGGGTTAAACACGAAGAGCATTAAGAATTGTACCATTTAACTAGAGACCAACTACGATATGTGAGTTAAATAGTTGATCTATTACTCGATTCTACAATAGGTTAAACATGAGGGAGGGGCCAAAAACACCCCCCCTAAAATGTTGTTGGCACCCGGATTGCACATGGGACATCTCCCAGTTTGCTCTTCGGCCGGGTGCCAATAGCAATTCTGCCAGGTGCTTTTAGCCGCACCCTAAAAAGGAAGAGCATTGGACTTGAAAAAAAGAATTGACAAAAATGCAAAGGTACAACAGGCCATGTTCCACAGAGAGCTCGTGCCCTTGTAAGGTACTGGGTAAAAGGTGTACGAGGCTTGGGAATGCTCGGTCTAGGGAAAGCTGGTATTGGCAATAGGCTCGGAAAACCCTAGAGAATGTATAAAGGGCTGGACTCCCAAACCCTAGAGAATGTATAACGGTTGGACTCCCAATTTGGAAGCCTGAGGAATTTTAAGAATCCTTGAATTTTTCAATATCAATGTGAGTCCCAAATGAGCGACTCCCAACACAAACTTAAACGTGTTCTAATGTATGTGTGCTAAATTTTAATTCTTTTAAATTAAATTTCAGCCAGAGAGAAAGATAATTTTAAAAAAAAAAATGAACCACAAGCCTCGACAACTATGGGACGACTATGGGATTGGTAGTCCCTCCCACTAGGATCCCATTTTTGAACTTTAAACATCTGGACTTCCGCATTAAGCTACGGTAAACCCAACACCCCCATATTCTAGAAATCGTTAAAAGCTCCCAAAATAGGCCCTCCCACAATTTTCAACTTAACATCCGTTCACTTAAACCAATTTGGTTACAAAATCGGCAAGTCCACTGATTCCAAGTCGAGCATCTTGTTCAGTCGATTTGGTTACATAATTGGCTCAAGTCCATCGATTCCAAAGGGTTCAGGCACCATGATCATGCTGATAATTATAAAGTGCAATCCACTCTGCTAGTAAGTGTGGCCAGCAGGATGAAGTTAGCATCTACATGTACCCCGTGACCCGTCTGATCCGTTTCCCAGCCTTGGTGTAGAAACACCATCTAGCGCATTACAAAATAGTAGAGAAACAGTGTGTCATTTGTGCCTGACGAACGTACACAATGCCATGACTTAGATAATTATACTTACAAATCATTGATCCAATTTTAGTAAAAGTGTACCTCATATCATCAAAGTGTATCTCATTAAAACAAGATTTCCTAACCCGATACAAACTGAGCTAGAGCTACTAATACAGTCGCATTCAATTTGTGTTAATAAATAACATGAAAATAATTCATCCAACAAGAAAAGAATTAATTCTATAATAGAATTGAAAACAATGTTCTGTGATTAACTTACTGTAGATTGAAGTACAAGATATTCAACGGTTGATGGTTGAGGTCATCATCGTAAGTACTTTCTGAGAACCAAGAACTGATAATGCTTTGAGATAGTTCACTTGGAATACCTACTGGCCATTTATCAACAAGCACAAAACCGAATTGTGATGCAGTTGAAAGTATGGATGTCTCATCTACTCGACGTTCAATATGGCAGAGAATTAGAGCCGGTTTTAATTCACCTGTGAGGTTTTCACTGGAAGAAATTAACTCCCTTGCAGTTTCGAAAAATGGGGAAATTGCTTCGCGAACATATGTTACATCCGTTCCTAAAATGACTTCAAAACCTCTTGGATTCATCTTTTTGATCGCCTCAACTTCGTCACGATTTCCCCACTCCAACTTCTTCATGAACAATTTGTCAAGGATGGGTCGTTTCAGATTAGAGATAACGTTTTGGTTCAGCAGGTCAATGGCTTTCTTATCTCCGTCGGTTGCTACTACTAGTTCTGCAGATTTAACTGCAATCATTGAGCAGACTCCTGTGCAACCACAGCCCAATTCGAGCACCCTTTTCCCGGCAACAATAGAAGGATTTGTAGCTAGTACCCAAGACATTAAACGAGCTGATTCCCAGAGCATTAAGCCTGTTGATTTGCAAGTGTGTTGGTATTCTTTTGAAACTCCTTTTATACTGAAGCTGAAATCTCCTAACTCGATGTTGATGATCTAACAGAAAATGAAACAAAAATTATAAGCATGGTAATGCATGTCGCATATTTCCTTCGAAATCTTTTCATTTCTAAGTTCAGAAATTTGGTCCCAAATATCAACCTCAAACAATTTGGAAGCTTAAAACTTAAAGGAGGAAAGAAAAGAAAAAGTTCAATGTGATGTTGCCTTCACCCTGCCACATCACATCGAATATTTTGTTACCGTAAGTTTTATTCTTAAACGACTTCATCAAACCGACCATATCAGTTACTCGCTATTGCTTACAGACTGAAGTTTTGATCGGTAGAATCAGTGTTAGATGAGAACGAAAAACACACATTTTGGAGGTAAAACTGGAAGCATAAATATGAATATACCTCCTCTGTAGATGGTGAACCACTGAACATTTCGATAGCGATGCTTTCAGACATGTCAATCTCAGTATCATCTATAAGTTCCTTCAAACTGTTATTACTGCTAGGCACAGGCTCATTAATATGGTCATCAAGCAAAGACACTTTATTTCCAGATTCCAAGCTACTAGAAGATTTCAATCCATCTGAAAAGCGGAATACAGACTGAATCCAGCGCCTGAAATACATGTGCTAGAGAAAATGAACCTCGACAAAAAGAATCATACACTAAAATCAACTATCTAAAATATTAATTGATTGTACCGATTCATCACTAATTCACGTGATCGGTTCTCCACTTGTTTACAGCATACGCCAAGTTCCTCGACACGGAATCCATTTTCTTCAAACAAACTCGTCAAGAACTCCTCGGAGAAGTAAAAAGCTCTCTGGAATCACGAATTAGACTGGATGAAACCTGATAACCAACAAGATTCTGTTATGGATCTAAAGAATTAACTCTCTGGTAGAAGAACTTACTGTCCCATCACCCCTGACGTAGAAGTTCTCACTGATCTTTTGATCTTTGCATGTTAATCTTTCCTGTAAATTGGTATCAGGATAAAGAGGATAATGAGTGGAAAGGTGCATGCTGAACCTTTTGAAGGTCCCCAGAGAAAGAACATGTAAGGAAAATAGATGGAAACTCTGCAGTATTATGTATTTAAGAAAAGAAAGAGTCAGCCAATAACAGACCAAGTTGATGAAAATAAGAACGTCGACAACATTCAAACTAGGCCCCAACTAAGAATCAAGAGGAAAATTTCTAGAGAATAAATCAAACTCAACATATAAAGATCCTGAACTAGAAATCTCCATTGGGGTTCTGCTGTGAACGAAAAACAAAACAAACTGTATATGGTATTAACTGTGAACCGACTTCACGAGGTTGGGTCTACATTAGGCCCCATCACTTTTTCCACTTATTAATTAAGTTTCTATTTAGTAGTTATCTTACTTCCCTTGTTATCTTTAATCTCTATAAATTATGAATTGGAAACATAATAGGAGAATACTTTGTTGTCATGCAAATAGAGGCTCAAAATAGAATTATTTTAAGCTTCCTCAAATATGTTTTTTTCTGGTAAACTTAGGAGTTTGGACACGTTAGTGAGAGTTATTTAATTTTTGCTTAATCTAAACCTCCTTGAAGTGCCCGTGCAGAACTTTACATTGGTAGAATCTAAAACTAGATACGAACATCACTGAATAATAATTTAAGATATTAAAGAACCTAATAGAATTTTCCCTCAAAAGGTTCAATATCACATAAAAGATAATGACAATATTAGAAAAGAAGACACCAACCTGAGCGAGGTCTCCAACAGCATAATCACGAAGTAACACAAGACCATTTGGCTGGAAAGTCGATGAATAGGATCACAATTATGCATTATGCAAAAGGAATTATTCTTTAAAATAGAGCTTTTATAGGATTTCTTTGTAGGAGTAGATATCGCACCTTAAGAATTTTTCTGATATTTTGTAATACAAGAGTCATCTTTTCAGGAGCCACTGCAGATAACACAAATATCTGTTTTAGTGTTAGCTGGTTGTCTGAAAATCCTCAGAAATGGGCAAATGGCAAACAAAGTAGATTTAACAAGAAGATAGAGCTGAAAATATAGTCGAGAAAATCGTCAATTAAAGAGCCAGCCATCCTTTATGAGCAACAAAACTATTCAAACTGCATGACGGAGAAACCTTTCATATACAGATATATACCATGGTCACAATGTCAACTGAAGATGGTGAAATCTTCTTGCTGAGATCATCGGCTGTAAGATCACAAACGAATGCATTTACTCGGTCGTTTTTGAAGTCTTTGTGTGACTGCAATAAGTACACCCAACCCAGTTACTAAAAGATCTTGTTGATGGTGATCAATTGAAGATATATAAACAAAAATCTTATAATCTTATTTACTTGGTTAAGAGAGATCTCTCTAACTGGCCTCATAGATAAGCAAAAAAGATTAAGTAAACAACTAAACATCTCGTCAATTTAAGTGAAAACACTCCAGAAATTTTGTTATTAAATAGGTTAAAAGGATAGATTTCAGTATTAGGTCAGTTACTAGAATTAGCTAAGGTCTATTAGTGTGGTTTTTCAGGGTCGCACAAGGGGACAATGGAGATCCTTATATGGGAGTGCCTTACAAGAATAGAGCACTTACTACTTAATATTACAGGGTTTTCACTATGCTTGAGGGGGCAAGGATGTATCTGTTGCAAACTGATCTTTTATATGTTCTCTCTCCACATAATAACCAGGTTACTGTGGACAAATTTCAAGCAGCTACAGAGACTTCAGGGATGAGTAGGGCGAGACAAAGTTACCGAGGCTTGGACACTAGAAGCAATAAAAGGGTCCATTAGATCACCTTCGCAGCCAGATATGCCTTTTTCTAACTGACATACAGTAGATATCAACTATCATTCATTAATAGGGCACATTAGTTACATAATCCACATGCTTAAGGACTTGCAGGTATAGGATAGAGCTCCAGCAGTGCCTCATAAATATACGGAATCATATCATTTTATTGGGTTCACATGTAAGACCTTTTTTTTTTCTTGACACGGACTTTAAGAGTCATTACAAGGCATGGGCACATCATGAAGAACAAATATGAAGATACATCAAGATCAATGAATTAGAAAAGCACTATAGCTATCTGATTTAAGATATCTTCAGGCCTTAAAGACTATCCTAAGGGGTCTAAATTACATGAGATGAATCTTGGAGATAACAGCTTCCATTAAGGTTTGATGCCAAGAGCCATGGGACTTACGAGGGGTATCCAACCACTGTACCACAGGGTGGTGGACTACATAAGACTTTGAACTATAAAAGATCAATAATGTGACCGTATCTACCTAGCAGCCCACGAAAATTTGGATAGATGTACCTAGGTAGGCGGATCCGACGGTTGAGATGGTTCGTGGGCTATTATCGGTCATAGGAGGGTGTACTTTAGAATGACCATTAGGGCAAGATCCCGTGTACCTGATCGCAGTATATTACCGTGAACTCGAGTTCATCTGGAAAATTTAACGGCTGACGCTCCCATCCTCTTTATCCCGTGATCTTAACATGGGTTGTATAACACGTTGGCTGCTCCGCGATGCACTATATCTATGCTCACCTAGCACGTGGCAGCCAAATATTGGCTGTATCTCACGTCTCTTGATTAGGTAGCTATATTTCTCTCTCAAAATTGTTATTATCTCTATTTTTGAAAAAGGATAGACAGAGAGAGAAGATACAAGAGTTGGAGATGGAAAGCAAGATAGAATTGAAACCGAGATGGAAAGATTGAGATCTATAAGATTTATGGGATTTCGATTCTTCAACTAGAGATAAAAAGAAACACTGATTTGGGAAGAATCGAAAAGAGTATTTTATTCTAGAGAGAGAGGTCTCGGCTTCATCTTCTTTTCCATTTTCAGAAGAGTCGATCAAGATCGTGAGAGAGTAGAAAAGGAAAGAAGAGAGATTGATGGAAGTCTAGGGAGATGGTGTTGACTGATATATTTTTAGAGTGAAAGTGTCTCGGTTATGATATTTTAGAGAGAGAGTGAACATGGCGTGGAAGACAAACCTGCTTGAAGATAGAGAATGAAGATATAAGATCGAGAGAATCATATTGAATATATCATAGAGGGATTTGCTTACCATTTTTAAAACAGGGAGACATTGGAGGTTCGGTTTCTCTTCTCTCTATAAAACACGGCTAAAACAGAGAGCATGGATATCTCGGCTGGGACCAAAACGACACCATTATCATCTTCATCTTCTTATTCCTCTAATTTCTTTTCTTGTTGTGAGAGAAAGTGAGAAAGAGAGAGAGAGAGATATTTTTGTAGTGAGAGAAAGTGAGAAATCAAGAGAGATATAGAGATTGATTTGTAGAGAGAAACGGAGAGATTCATAAGAATTTTGATAAGTTGTTTTGGATTCTTATTTAAGAAAGGATTGTTTTCCTATTTGTTCATACCAAATACATATTTTCTTTCAATTTGGGTTGGTGGTTATTGATTTGAAATTGAAATAAAAAAAAAACGGAGAGAGAGAGAGAGAGAAATTTCATTGGAGAAGAAGACCGCGTTTGGTTAAGAAGAGTTGCTGGAAATTTATTTTCACTGTTGCTGGAAAAGTATTTTCCTTAGGGGTGCGTTTGGCTGCAGCAAAGGAAAATAACTTTTAGTAAGATTTTCGATATTCCAAATCATGTGTCTTTTCTTCTATTCGATTTTAGATCTCAATATCAGTTCTAACATGTGTAACTAACTTCTAATCTAGGGTTAGGATGAAATCGTAGTTTTGCTTAAGTAAATGATCATCATCTCACCATAAACTTCTTTGATTTGTTTTGACATTGTAAAACTAATTTCTTCGCATTAGTTTCGTGATATCTCTTTCATTAGTTATACTTATATTTTGATGTTTCATATTTAGACTAAGTGTCTTTAATGTCTCATGCTTAAGATTTGATAGCTAATAGTTCGAGTATTGTTTGAACGATTGATTTGAAATTAAAAGGTTATGTGGGTTTGTTCTGAAAATATATGATTTTCCGAGGGTTGGTAGAAAGGTTACCATCCCTTGAGTGATAAAAAGATTGAGTTGTGATTGAGTAGGTTAGTTTACAAGCATGCTAAGGTGGATTCCGAAACCCTAGGTTTTCTCTTTATAAGTTTCTTTATAAATTATATTTTCGTTGTTTTAATCAAGTTTGTTAGTAGTATTTTTTTTATCGTCTCATCACAAAAATCAAATTCGAAGAAAACTTTATTAGTTATAGGATTTAGAATAGATTGACTTAGTCTCTGAGGAACGAACCGGTCTTACCGGAAAATTACAACTTGACACCCGTGCACTTGCGGGTGTAGACCTATTTAGGAAACTTTATAGGCCCATCAAGTTTTTGGCGTCGCTGCCGGGGACTAAGTTTGAATTTGTCTTATCTTATTTCTATATTTGGAAAGTTTTATTTTTCGTAAGTTTTTATTTTTGGACACTTTGACTTGCTTTTCCATTTTTGGTGTGTAGAACACTAAGGAGCAAAAGAAAAGGCGCAACAAGGAGAGGAGCTCAAGAAGAAGAATTTACACTTTTGTTTTTAGTATTTTTTTTTATTTTTGGTGAGAGAGAGACTTTATACTTTATAGTTTTTTTTATTTGGTTTTAAAGTTTTGACCCTAAATTGGAGGGCTTTATAAATTGTAACCGAAAACCAAAACGAAGCCTCGGGTTTGAACACTCACGGGAGAGTGGCCCGGGTCGTCTGCAAGGGTCATCGCCCGTCTTGAACGGGAGGTAATTTCTCTAATCACCCACGAAGCCCCTGTCAGTGGGTAATTGTGTATTTTGTGTGCCTAATTGCTTTGACCGAATTGTTTAGTATAAGCATTCTAGTAAGGGCAATAACCCAATTGAAAGATAGAAGACGGATATCATCACCGTTCTCTTGCCCAAGTAGGTACCAACATTCACGATCCTAAACCTCACCTAAAAAACTAAAATCTGATTTAGACATTAGCCCTAAGGTTCGAGCTCATAGGATCTTTGAAACAATTCAGGGACTTGATTTTTATTTGGGCATTCATCAAAGGAAAGTGTCACTCAATTCCTTAAAAGGTCACATCGAGAAGAGGAAACGTTACCGAAGGTTGGACGACTATCACAACGTTCATCGTTGGCTGTCTCCAAGAATTGTTTGAGCGTATTACTTTGACGGAGTAACCCTCATAAAAATTATAGTTCAAGCTTTGTAACGAAGTAGGAGCTGTCTAGATTTTTAAGGTGAATCTGACCAACTTGTCTGTCGTCTAGATTTTGTTTAGGTTGCTTGGTGGAGTCAGACTGATTGTGTTTGCTTTCCTCTAGGGTCTTCGTAGTGATTCCTCGGTTTTCGATTTAAATTTTTTTTTTGTTGAGAGTATCCTTGGTCATTAGGCTCTAGTTTATGCCCGATAGATATCGTGATAAGAGAGGTTGTTTCATTACTAGAGAAACTCATCTAAGTAATCTTTTAGCGAATCTCTCTTTGAGTGACACTATGGGTGAAAATCTGAACCAAGCCGTGGGTGGAAATCAGCCTATGACACTCAGGGATTATATGAATCCTACTAGAACTTGTCAACCATCTAGCATACGGTTACCCCACTCCACGACTCACTTCGAGTGGAAGCCGAGCATTATTCAAATGCTCCCTACCTTCTGTGGGGTTGAGAACGAGACCCCCACCACCATGTTAGGGATTTTGAAGAAATCTGTGGGACTATGAATCTCCCCAATATGCCTGATAAAATTTTGAGACTTAGGTTGTTCCCTTTCTCTTTAAAAGAGAAAGCAAAATTTTGATTGTATGCCTTACAACCTCATTCCATTACTAAATGGGAAGAATTAAGCAATTTGTTCCTTCTGAAATTCTTCCCTAAACACAAAACTATCACTTTAAGGCAAAGTCTTAACAGTTTTGTGCAACAAGAAGGAGAGTCTCTCTATAACTATCTTGAGAGGTTCAAAGAACTTGAACTACAGTGTCCACATCATGGTTTTGAAAAAATGAGACTAGTCCAGATTCTTTATGATGGACTAAATTATTCAACTACATCCATGGTAGAGTCATTGTGTAATGGCGGGTTTATCGGTAAGAGTGCTGATGATTGCATGACATTTCTAGAAGAATTGGCTGAGAACCAATGGGAAACTTCTAGAGGACCTCCTACTAGGGCAAATCCTACTCCAAGTAAAAGTGGCATCTATAGAGTTGATGAGTCAGAACTTAAACTCGCTGCATGGCTAGAAGAATAGAAGCCCTAGAGCTTGGCCGGCTTAAAGCATTCAGGGAGGATCCCACTCATGTCATGAGTGTTGGAAATGAATCCACCTCTTATCCGTGCTACGTCTGTGGAGACCCTTCTCATATAGGGAACAAATGTACCCTATTTCTTGGTTCTGCTGAAAAGGAACAAGCTTATGTTCTTTACCAAAACTCTAGGCAAGACAATCATCAGAAGTATGACCCTTATTCTAACACGTATAATCCAGGTTGGAGAAGTCATCCCAACTTCTCCTGGTCCAAGGGTCAAAATCAGGGTCAGCCTAGTAGTTCAATGAACCCTCCTGGGTTTAATGCTCCGTAGAATCCTTATGCTCAACCTAGTACCCAATATCCTTCCCAAAACAAGGACTCTTTAGAGGAGACCATGAATAAATTTATGCAAATGACCACCCAGTCTATAATTCGTTTAGAAACCAAGCTAGAAGCCATTAGCTAGAGAGAAAAATGTGAGTTTCCTAGTCAAACAGAGCAAAACCCAAAAAGTACACTAGATAAACAACCAATGGGTCAAGCCAATGCAGTAACCACCCTTAGAAGTGGTAGGGTAGTTGATAATAAGGTAGGAGTTCCTGAAGATAGTGAAAGAGATCATGAACCGTCTTCTATGCCAACCAGAGTCTCTAGTGAAGAGCCCGAGAAGGCTCCCGAGTCTGAGGAACCACCTGTAGTGCCTGAGCCTTACATTCCTAGAGCCCCTTATCCTCAGCGTCTCATAGAGCCAAAGAAGAAATCTCAGTTCGAGGAGATAATGGAAATATTTAAACAAGTCAACATTAATATTCCATTACTAGATGCAATTAAACAGATCCCAGCTTACGCTAAGTTCCTTAAGGACCTATGTACTAGAAAGCGTAAGATGAATGTTCATAAGAAAGTCTTCTTGACTCAACAAGTGAGTTCTATCATCCAGCAAAACCTTCCACCTAAATACAAAGATCCAGGAAGTCCTACATTACCTTGCACTATAGGGGACCATAAGATCGAGCGAGCTTTGTTAGATCTAGGTGCCAGTGTCAACCTTCTTCCTTACTCTGTGTACTTACAATTAGGTTTAGGAGAAATAAAACCTACTTCAGTAGTTCTTCAGTTGGCAGATCGGTCTGTCAGGCGACCACGTGGCATAGTAGAGGATGTTTTGATAAAAGTTGGTGAGTTTATCTTTCCTGTAGATTTCATCATCTTAGACACTGAACCAGTTCAGGATACCCATAGTCAAATCCCTGTCATTTTGGGTCGACCATTTTTAGCTACATCAAATGCTGTCATATATTGTAGAAGTGGTCTTTTAAGATTGTCATTTGGAAATATGACGGTGGAGATGAATATTTTTAATGCGGGACTTCACCCTGATGATATAGATGAGCTCAGTGGGTTGAACTTGGAGTTATTAGTTCAAGATGCATTACCAACGACTCATTCGAGAGATCCTTTAGAAACTCTAATAGCCCTTTTGAGCTTAGATGAGGAGGGTTTTATTAATGAGATGGATAACATGTTGGAATCTAGCTCATTATTGGTGTCTGAACCAATTATGTTACCGACTGTGGAGACACCACTCCCATTGTATGAGCCCACTGTTAGTTTTGAGGAAATTCTAGAACCCCTTTCAGAGGAGCAAAAAGTCGAGGTTATGTCATCTCCGGTGTCGACACCTTCATCCCACATTCTTCTGGATAAACTAGAAAGTCATTCCACAACCGAAGATGATGAGTCATGGCTACTTGACTTGTTGAATGAGACCATTAACTCACTTGACTTAGATGAAGATCTAGATGCCTATAAGGACCTTGATTACATTGCGATAAAAGGGAGTATAGAAGGTTTATCTAAACCAATTTCTAGGGAGCTTGAGTCTGGTAACCGAGTGATTCCGTTGGAAGAACTCAGTCTACCTGTTTTAGAAATCTCTGGTTTAACTCTGGGTGTCTCTGATAGTCCTCATGATCCTCTTGCATCGTGTCCCTCAGGAGCATGTTTGGAAGTTAATGAAATCTCTCACTTAGGTTCTCCGTCCTACATAGATCCTTTCTATCAGGATTATAGTTCTTATATCCATTGCCAAACTTAACGACCTTTTTGTCGTCTAAGTTTGGGGATTTCCCTCTGATCACGGTAGTCTCACAGGCACGGCTGCATATTTATAAAAGTGTGAGACTATCATTCACTAATCACTTCGTGTCTTGGGTAGATCCTCAGATGTTTCGCCTATTGGTTTATGGAACAGTTTCTTAAGGTTTGTTGAAACATCTGTATCGTCTGGCTGAAGACGTTAAACTTAGCGCTTTCTGGGAGGCAACCCATGCATAGGACGTTTGAATCAGGTAATATCTTTCCCTTCACCCTATTATATTTTTCGCATAGTCTTCAGAACATTGAGGACAATGTTCGGTTTAAGTTTGGGGATAGGGTATTGAAATTTTTGCTAAGTCCTTATTTCAAAAATTCAAAAGGGTTTAAAATTTTCCAAAATTTTTAATTTTTGGATTGAAAATGTGAGTCTAGTTGTTTTTGCTTGTTAATAGTTATAGAGTCTAGTTGGTCGGACTATCCGTTTGCTAAAGGTTTTTCCATGAATTTCGAGTCTTGAAGTTGTCTGTGCACTAGCCATGTGAGTGTTAGTTAGGTGAAGAGTAGAATTTTCTGAGAGAACTTGATTAATCATTAGTGGAGACTTAACCCATGTGAGATTCTGAGCCTTTCTTTTTGTTTTGAGTGATCTCTTCTGAGCTTATTCCGAGTAGAGTGAAGAGCTACTCAACCTCGCAATATTCATTAGAGCTCAGTTGATCTCTTAAGTTCAAATTTTACAACCACTAGGGATGTCATCAGGAACTAAACTTTTTTCTTGTAGTCTGAGAAACTTGAAAACAGTGTCAGTTAGAGGAAGATATGAAACTCATCCATTACTTAGAACCCTGGGAATAAGGCATGAAGCAAAGTGAATAGAATTTTACCAAAGGAAAGAATAATGTCAAGAAAGTAGCATTTGTATTTTGAGTATAGTACCAGTATACTAAAAAAAAAAAAAAAAAAAAAAATCAAAGAAAAAAAAGTGTGTTTGTTTAGTTTAAGTGTTTATCCCTTGAATTAGTTCTTGAAGATTTGAAGACGTCGAGTTCTCGGGAGTTCTAGTCATATCCTCATTAGTGTCTATCGACCTCTAGGAAGCATTGTTAGACAGTAGATCAGGTCAGAAGAGTTGGTTAGCCCATTCCATATTAGTGGTTGTTTCCTTCTTTGAGATCAGTCGTCCACAAAATTTTAGTCCGTCTTTTTCATGTGTTGAGTTTTCCTTCATATTCATACTCGCACATTGAGTGAACCATTTCTGAGTGACTTAAATTTTTTAGCGTATTACCGTGAGGCAGTAGTTGAGGCGAAATGTATTGAGAAGGTAATCAAGGTCTTGTCTTTTCGGAACCGAGATGATACTCATATTGGCTGGTCACGTGCACTTCGAGTCTAGATTACTAGTGAAAGGATTTTTAGTATTTGTATGGTCTGGTCGATTTGGATTTCATTTCTAGTAACTTTCGAAAATCTACCGTATAAACATTTTTAGTCCATATCATATTTAGACCCTTCTAGATTTTGAAATACTGAATTTTGTGGGTATATTTGATGGGCCTAGAAGGTTACCCTAAATAGGTCTACACCCGCAAGTGCACGGGTGTCAAGTTGTAATAAATTCCGGTAAGACCGGTTCGTTCCTCAGAGACTAGTTAAACCTATTCTAAAACTAGGAAGTAATAAGATTTTTCAAATGTTTTGATTTTGGTTTTAAATGAATAAAATATTAAAATAAATTAACGGAAATGAAAATAAATACAAATGATACAAGGAACTCAAATGGGGGAGAGACCTAGGATTTTAGAATCCATCTTAACACGTATTAACAATGACTTAATCATGCATATCTTTTCTTATCACTCAAGTTTCGGTAACCTATCATACCGAACCCCGGAAAATTTTCGAGTTAAAGCCGACTAACCCTAAAGTTAAAACTCAAAGTATCGGAATGTCGAACTCGCAACTATTATCCATCAATTAGTAAGCATGGCTCATTAAAGAAATTAACCTAAACAATAGCCATCAAATCAAAAGCATAAGTAATGAAGAAAAATTCGAATATTCGAAACTATGAAATTCTTACAACGTTTGAAACATTAAGATATTAAGCATAAAAATATATCATCGAAAATAACATGTTAAAACTTCATCCAAAACCTTAGACTAGAAAATTAGTTACTCATGCTTATCAAAGATGTCATAAATATTCTCATGAAATAACAATCAAGTAAGAGGCGAAGAAAATCACCAAATCTGAAGCTCTTTGTTGGTGTTAGAGTTATACTCTCCTCCCCTGTCAGACCTAAACCTCTTTATTTTTCTGTCTAGTTGGTTTTCTACTTCAGCCTTATAATTCAGAAAAGCTTCTTCAACTTCATCCTTAGACCTCAGGAGGTAAACTTTCGTGTACCTTGAGTAGTCATCTATGAAGGTAATGTAGTATCTCTTACCTCCTCTGCTAGCTAGGTTTCTGAAGTCAGCTAAGTCTGATTGTACTAGTTCTAAAAGTTCTGTCGTTCTAATTGTGACATTCTTAAAGGACAGTTTCGCATGTTTAGCTTCTACACATATGGGACATCTAGTGTGATCATCAAGATCGTCTGCACTGATGATTCCATTCTCTTTAAGTTTCTTAATAGAAGCGTAATTAACGTGTCCTAGTCTACCATGCCATAAATTAGAAGACTCAACGATATAAGCAGAACTAGAAGTATTATTAATTTCTAAATCGACGTTCACTACAAAAAGGCCCCCACTCAGATATCCCTTCCCAACAAAGACCCCATTCTTAGAAATTACAATTTTATCAGACTCAAAAACTAATTTTAAACCAGCTTTGTTGAGAAGAGATCCCAAGATCAGATTCCTCCTTAGGGTGGGCACGTAGAGAACATCGTTCAGAGACAGATTTTTTCCAGAGGTGAGTTTTAGAAGAACCTTTCCTTTGCCCATGATTCCAGCTTTTGCAGAGTTGCCCATGTAGACGCTAGATCCATCGTTCATCTCCTCGAAGGTGTGAAACATCTCTCTGTTTGCACACATATGCCTGGAAGCTCCTGTGTCTAGCACCCATTCATGTTTGCTTTCCACCAAACAAGTCTCGGCTACTGCAGTAATGATCTCTTCAGGTTCAGCGATATTCAGTACAACAACGTTTGAGCGTTGGTCCTTCCTCTGGTTGCACTGGTATGCCTTGTGTCCTGATTTTCCACAGACATAGCAGAGATCTTTCGATTTCTGGATCTTCGAGTTGGACTTGACTCCTCCAGTCTTACTCTTTCCAGACTTCTTCTTCTTATTATTAGTTTTTGACCTGTCTTTGTTTCCAGAGGGAACAGATTCAACCAAGTTAGCAGAAGGGGAATTCAAAAAGAGGTTAGCAAACTTATCCTTTAGGCGATTTGCCTCTTCAGTCCTCATGTGACTGATCAGCTCCTGAAGAGACATGTCCTTCTTCTTGTGCTTCAGATGGTTTCTGTAGTCACTCCAGGATTGAGGAAACTTTTCCAGCAGAACATTGGCTTGAAGGATTTCACACATCTTCATGCCTTCAACAAGTATTTCAGCAACCAGGTTCTCATAGACATGAACCTGCTCCATGATTGAAGAGTCATCGTTGATTTGGAACTGTAACCACTTTCCCACGATGTACTTCTTCCTTCCAGCATCGTCAGCTCCATATTTCTTCTGAAGGGTATCCCAGATATCCTTAGCAGATTTGTAGTTGACAAACAAGTCGAATAACTTGTTATCCATATGATTCAGCAGATGTCCTCGAACGATTTTGTTGTCTTTCTGTTGTTTGACAACATCACCATTCGAAGTAGAAGACCTATCCTTAGCAGGGGTAATATCGATGTCGATTGAAGAACCAGTGGATAAATCTTCGAACAGAATATAATCGACTTCGAGTTGTTCGAAGAAGATAAGCAGCTTTTGTGACCACCTCTTGTAGTTAGTTCCATCAAGAGGGATCATCTTTGACATATCAGGTAGGGTTTTGAGATTAACAGCAGCCATTGATCAGAAAATCACTTTCAAATTGTTGGAAATATGGGGTAGATCATTGGAACTGTCAGATAGAAAAGAACTTATTCACTGTGTCGTGGTATGAAGGCCACTGGAACTTTCGGAGTAACCGGGGTGCTAATTACTTGATTCCGATCACTCCCCAAGGATTGACCACAACTTACTTCCTCTGCCTGCACTAACAGAGACAGTAATGGAGATAACAGAACACGAAAACTTGAACAGTCAGAAAGAGGAACATAGCCGATAATGAGTTGTGTGTTTTCTCTCTTGATTTCCGGCCAGTATATATAGCCTCTGAGAAAACCCTAACCGCCTAGGAAACGTGGTAGAGAAGTTAAGGGAGTGGGAGATAAACTCGGAAACTGATTAACCCCACGAAATCAGTTAGAGATATACTCAAATACTGATTAGGTTAATCCCACCGACTTAGTCAAAATCCGAGTTTAAGTAAAACTACTCTTCGTGGAAAAAAAGTCTTTTCACTATAATCTCCCAAGCACCCGAGCACCCGAGCACCCGGGAACACGGGCACGCGGGCTCACGGGCACGCGGGTCACGGGCACGCGGGATCACGGGCTCACGGCCTAAAGGCCCATAAGCCCATAAGCACAATTAGCCCAAATAGCCTAAATAGCCCAAATAGCCCAAATGGCCAAAGAGTCCAAATTGGTTAAAAGCCCAAATGCCTCACATGTGTGCGCGCGCGTGTGGGAGCCTTCTCTACACCACCATGTGCTTTACAATGAGTTGTCAAGCAACTTATTATAAGACACCTTTAGTTTCACTAGTTGAGAGATGTGGGACATTAATTGTCTAGAGAAAGAAAGCTTTGAATGCCATCTTCCTTCTAGAGGTGGAGCCCACCTATGTGCTAACTAGAAGACAAATAGTCTTGACTAGTAGTGAGTGGATGAGGCTTACTCACAATTAATTATTAGATGGTAATGGGCCCAACCATGGAATCACCCAAATGGGCCCAACCATTGTATAAACCCAACAATCCCCCACAAGATGGCTATGAAAGACTTCTGACTGCTAAGCTGGAAGTGGGACATGTACTTAAGTGTTCAATATCTTTCGATTTGAATTGACACATAGTGGAGTGAGGCAACAACCAAAAATAAAGCAACCAAGTGAAATTACTCTTGAACTTGGAGATTTCTGGCTGAGACCCCCACAACACATAGGATACCCGGTGAGTTCTGCGTTCTCCGCGATTCGTTCATGTTCATTTAGTAGGCCCTGAACATACCTTGGGACTGGTGAGGTTTTAAGAAGACTGTTGTCTGTCTTCCACGAGGTTTTAAGAAGACTTCGTGGCAAAAGAGTTTTTTCACTATAATCTCCCAAGCTCCCAAGCACCCGAGCACACGGGCATACGGGCACACGGGCACGCGGGCCACGGGCTCACGGGCTCACGGCCCAAAGGCCTATAAGCCCAATTAGCCCAATTAGCCCAATTAGCCCAATTAGCCCAAATAGCCTAAATAGCCCAAATAGCCCAAATGGCCAAAGAGTCCAAATTGGTTAAAAGCCCAAATGCCTCACATGTGTGCGCGCGCGTGTGGGAGCCTTCTCTACACCACCATGTGCTTTACAATGAGTTGTCAAGCAACTTATTATAAGACACCTTTAGTTTCACTAGTTGAGAGATGTGGAACATTAATTGTCTAGAGAAAGAAAGCTTTGAATGTCATCTTCCTTCTAGAGGTGGAGCCCACCCATGTGCTAACTAGAAGACAAATAGTCTTGACTAGTAGTGAGTGGGTGAGGCTCACTCACAATTAATTATTAGATGGTAATGGGCCCAACCATGGAATCCCCCAAATGGGCCCAACCATTGTATAAACCCAACAATCCCCCACAAGATGGCTATCAAAGACTTCTGACTGCTAAGCTGGAAGTGGGACATGTACTTAAGTGTTCAATATCTTTCGATTTGAATTGACACATAGTGGAGTGAGGCAACAACCAAAAATAAATCAACCAAGTGAAATTACTCTTGAACTTGGAGATTTCTGGCTGAGACCTGATGCACCCGAAAAGGTTGCACACCCAAGCGGAGGTATCAAGTAGTAATCCGGCAAAGCCGAGATCGATCCAAGGATAGGAAGGTAGCTTGGATATCGAAGGGTCTTATCCCTCGGTCTAGATATTAAAAGTTAACTTAGACTAAATAGGAAATGCAACAAAGATAAATTGGAGTTTTAGATTGAATAAGTAATAAGAGAAGACAAATAAACTAACTAAACAAAATAAGTAAAACGGGCGAGAGAGATTCGAGAGAAGTGTCGGAGGAACAAAAGTCGGGAGGCAACAAGAGTCGGGAGGAAAATAAGTGAGCGAGGTGTCGAAGTCCGAGAATCCATAATGATAAACCTACGACTATATGTAGTCCGATCTAATGTTTCAAAGTATAATCGATCTTCGACTCCTAAAGTAGATGTCTCTAAGTACTACGTATATCCGGAGATCATACTTAGTCAAACAAACGTCTAAAGCGGTTAATCCCGAGTCATCGAAAGTGTTCTCTAGTCGCCTAACTATGTGAAGTGCATGACAAAACACATGAAATGATGACTTAGACTACGATCGATATCGAATACTTCGTTTCGTCTATTAACTATGCGAAGTGCTTGACAAGACACATGAAAATACGATCAAAACGATAATCGAAATGTATGAACATCAATTTATAATTAAAACATCAAATCACATTAAACATAATCACGAATTCATCACATTTCATCTCATATAATCGACACACTAAAGCTAGCTAAACATGGTGATTGAATAAGAAATGGAAAGGAAATGATGAGAGAATCCCCCTTTTTCGATGTGGTTCGAGGCTAAGATCGTCGGAAAATATGAGTCTTTAAGGTGCAGCCGATCTCCCCTTAGCAATTTTCTGGGTTCCCCATAGCGACCACCATCATTTTCTCCATTTATCACAAACTCCATTGAAGCTAAACCCTAGCTTTCTCTCTCTAGCAATTTCTAACCCAAAATCAAATCAAAGCACATGGGTAGCTAGCCAAGGACATGAGAAGTAAAAGCCCCATGATTTCGAATCAAAAAGGTTGCCGGAAAACTCATAAAAATCCGGCCAAAGAGTGAAGAAATCCGGCCAAATCCCTAGATCCGGCCAAAGGGTGCTATCCCGAGCCTTGCAGCCGCGTCCCGTGAGAGCAGCCTCTGTCCGTGCCTTGCAGCTGCAGTCCGAGCTTGAGATGGAAGCTGCTGGTCGCGCCCGAGCTCTGCTGTTCCGGCCATGCTGCAGTCCCGAGCAGGTCTGCTGCTGTCCCGAGCCATGAAGCTACTGTCCCGTGCTATATCTTGCCGTCCCGAGCTTCCCTTGCCGTCCCGTGTTGCAGCAGTCCCGAGCTGCTGCTCGTATTGCAGCTCGGGCTGCTGCTCGGCTGGCCGAGTTAGGCCGGCCTAGTGTGCTGGCCGGCCTAAGCTTGGCCGGCCCTCCTCCTTCTTCCTTCTCTCTTTCTAGCTCTCAACCCTTTTGAATCTTCCAAACTTGAAACCCTAGATCTCCTAGCCTCTTTTTCTCTCCCTACTTTGGTGCTTGAATGATGATTGAAGAAGAAGATGAATAGTAGCCTTTGACCCCTTTCTCTAACTTGAGTCAAACCCTAGACTTAGTCAAGGTTTGACTAAGTCTTTAGACCATTTCATCTTGGACCCTAAAGAGGTGCTTCTAAAATCTCTACTCCTTTCTTTCTTCTTCTTTTCATTGTGGGCTTGACTTTGATTCCCAACTAGAAACAAAGGAGAGTGCCTTCAAGAAAAGACCTTAGCTTCTATCTTTCACATCTTCCCCGTCCGAACTCCGAATTGAATTCCGTTTTCACCGTCGGACTCGTCGTTAACTCCTCTTGTCATTTGATTTGCTTGAAGTCTTTTTCTATCGTTTTCGACACATGAAATGATAGTGATGATTCGCTCTCTTTATTCCAAATTACATGTTTATCTCCAAAATAGGTACCTAACATGAAAAACACATAAAATTATTATTGATAACACTCAAAAAGGACTAATTAGTCTAAGTTAGGCTCTCCAAATGTGACATTTTCGTGTCACATCAAGACCCCCACAACACATAGGATACCCGGTGAGTTCTGCGTTCTCCGCGATTCGTTCATGTTCATTTAGTAGGCCCTGAACATACCTTGGGACTGGTGAGGTTTTAAGAAGACTATTGTCTGTCTTCCACGAGGTTTTAAGAAGACTTCGTGGCAAAAGAGTCTTTTCATTATAATCTCCCAAGCACCCGAGCACCCGAGCACACGGGCACACGGGCACGCGGGCCACGGGCTCACGGCCCAAAGGCCTATAAGCCCATAAGCCCAATTAGCCCAATTAGCCCAAATAGCCTAAATAGCCCAAATAGCCCAAATAGCCCAAATAGCCAAAGAGTCCAAATTAGTTAAAAGCCCAAATGCCTCACATGTGTGCGCGCGCGTGTGGGAGCCTTCTCTACACCACCATGTGCTTTACAATGAGTTGTCAAGCAACTTATTATAAGACACCTTTAGTTTCACTAGTTGAGAGATGTGGGACATTAATTGTCTAGAGAAAGAAAGCTTTGAATGCCATCTTCCTTCTAGAGGTGGAGCCCACCCATGTGCTAACTAGAAGACAAATAGTCTTGACTAGTAGTGAGTGGGTGAGGCTCACTCACAATTAATTATTAGATGGTAATGGGCCCAACCATGGAATCACCCAAATGGGCCCAACCATTGTATAAACCCAATAATTATATCTATGCCTTCTTCCTCTCTCTACTGTATAAAGTAGTAAAAACTACCATTGCTGTAAAATATAATGAGAGGATGGTTTAGAGAGAGAAAAAGGGAAGAAATATTCTTGATTATTTTCTTACCATCTCTGCATCTTCTCTATAAAAACGAATCCTTGCTCCATACCCATGGATCCTCTCTCTAGAAATCTGGTTTGTACTCTTTCCATTTAAATCTGGTTTGATCTTTGGTGGGATTAGATTTGTTTCCAAAATGATAGGAGGAGATAAGAGATAGATTTTGAATTAAATCTAAAAGGAGGGAGTGAATCTGAGAAGTAATGGGCGCCATTCACGTGAGTATTGGTTGGTACCAAAATTTTGCTACAGAAGAGGCTCATCAAAGTTGGATGTTTTCACGTGCAAGCGCTCCATCTATGAGCACCGTGCCATGTGTCCTTTAGATTTAAGCTGGAGCGCTGAAGATTACCATTGAGATACACCGAATCATATTGGACTAAAATTCCAGAGCGCCATCCCGGTCATGCCGAAATGATCCCTCGCGCACACACTACCGTTCATCTTTTTTTGTGAATCTACCACGTGTTGCTCAAAACTGTAAGTTGGTCAACCAATTTTGATTTTGACCGAAACTTTGACCTGTTCTAGTTTGTTCATCCGGACTCCAATTCGACTTCCGTTTTCACCCACGGGCTCGTCTTGAACTCCACTTATCACCCGATCATCAATATTGGCCAAAATATTAGAATCTCTAAATGACCGAAATGCCCCTAAGGTGTTAATCTCCCGATTTTTATCCAGTTTTCGTGCTCAATTCCTGAAAAGACACTTGAGCAAAAGAAACAAATAATTTATTAGAGTAATGGCTCGAATTGGACTAACTAGCGCAAGTTAAGAGATCCAGATAAGACATTTTCATGTCTCATCAATATTCACTGCAAAACCCTCACGAGACAAAACTCGTCCTCTAGGGCAACCGAGAGGTTTAACAGCTTGTTGCACGGGCTAAGGTGCAATCGTGATTCCCTACGAAAGTGGTGAGCGTGGTTTTGTTTTATTTTTCTGTTTTGCTCGAGGACTAGCAAAATCTAAGTTTGGGGATGTTTGATGAGAAATGAAAATGTCCCATCTGAATCTCTTAACTAAGGCTAGTTAGTCCAATTCGAGCAGTTACTCTGATGAATTGTGTGTTTCTTTTGTCCAGGTGTCTTTTACAGAATTGAACGTGGAAACGAATAAGATCGTGAGAAAGACACACTTGAGGGCATTTTGGTCATTTGGAGGCTAGGGTATTCTGGAAATTTTAATGCTCGAATGAAATGTAGAGTCAAAGACGGATCCGTGGGTGAAAACGGGAGTCAAATCGGAGTCCGGACTTCTCTGGTCGCGTCCTGAAGACGCGGCCTCACGTGCTGGACGCGGATCTCTCGGGATCCTTGTCCGAGACAGTCTCGGACGCGTCTTCCTGTCCGAGACGCTCTCGGATTCCCAGTCCGGGAAGAACTGGGACGCGTCCTGAGCGTCCGCGACTGGCCAGACGTGTCCTGGGACGCGTCCTGGTCAGTCCGGCTCCCGGACAGTACCTTTTCCCTTCTAATTTTTCGATTTCTTCCAACTTTTGTTGTTGTTTTGATGAAAATTCATCCAAAAACCAGCAGATTTTAAAAACTCTTTTAAAAAAACCATCTACTTTAAAACTTCCTTTTGAAAACTCTTTTCAAAAACTCGAAAGTTTAAAGTTCTCCCCATTGAAACACTTTCAATTTCTATCCGATTACGTCTAAATCTAATTTAAACTAATCAATTTCATGTCTAAATCCTTATTTAAACATAAAATCATCTAATCAATCAAGCTCGAATCTAATTCGACTAGTCAGAGATAGTTTCATGCAACCGGCCCGTGATGCCACTGTAGGGTTTTGTGTATCCTATACACTATCTAGTGTTCTAAGCGGAATCTCAAACATCATATGTTAACACTAGATTTCCCAGGATCATATGCATAAACTAATCAATGAACTAGAAGAGGGATAAATACCTTAACGCTTTTTTCCCTCGAACCATTCCAATCGCATATGAAGATCGAGAGCTCCAAGTGTAGCTCCTCTACTTGAGAAACCGAGTGAATAGACTTGATCTCCCTTCCTTTCAGACTGCTAGGACTTACTAGATGGTTGAGAAGAACTCTTCTTCTTGACTAGATTGATAGAACGGGAGCTTTTTCTCTATATTCCTCTCTCTCTACTAGCTGTATATTGAGAGAGAGAGAGAGAGAGAGAGAGTTGTATATTTTTCTTCCAGAGAAAAATCCACACCTTTTCTGTTCTTTACTGACCCAATATATAAACAAACCCTAATTAGAATCTCATTCAGATTAGGTCTTTCTATTTCGAGTCACAGAAAAGATAATTACCAAAATACCCTTTTGGGGTATTTTGACAATCCCTTAAGTGTGGCCGGCCAGAAAAGCCCACCATGGGCTTTCTATGGCCGGCCCACTCACTCTGGTCGGTCATCACATGGACGGCCTAATAAGCCTTCCTCCGGGCACCCCTTTTAAGGCCCGGTTCTTTCTATCTTGTTCCGAATCTCCATTCGAACCCTTTCGGCCTTTCCAGTTGGATCCCATCCATCTTTAGCCTGTTCCCGTCTAGTCAAGTCTCTCCGATCAAGTTACCACTCTTATGTGTAACCCGTTGTAGGATCCGGTCTATGTTAGCCGCGAATCAACTCCTTGATCCGACGATCGTAGTTGGCTTCTAGCAAAGCATTACGACCCCTAATTGGACCGGACTGGATGATCTTCATCGTGTGGTCATCGTTATCCTAACTGACAAATTGATCGCATTGCCACCTTGGTCGAAGGACACTCCTTCCGAAAGACATTTCCTTCAGACCGAACAGATAAATCCTTCATGACGCTCCCATCCTCTTTATCCCGTGATCTTAACATGGGTTGTATAACACGTTGGCTGCTCCGCGATGCACTATATCTCTGCTCACCTGGCACGTGGCAGCCAAATATTGGTTGTATCTCACGTCTCTTGATTAGGTAGCTATATCTCTTTCTCAAAATTGTTATTATCTCTATTTTTGAAAAATGATAAACAGAGAGAAGACACAAGAGTTAGAGATGGAAAGCAAGATAGAATTGAAACCGAGATGGAAAGATTGAGATCTATAAGATTTATGGGATTTCGATTCTTCAACTAGAGATAGAAAAAACACTGATTTAGGAAGAATCGAAAAGAGTATTTTATTCTAGAGAGAGAGAGGTCGCGGCTTCATCTTCTTTTCCATTTTCAGAAGAGTCGATCAAGATCGTGAGAGAGTAGAAAAGGAAAGAAGAGAGATTGATGGAAGTATAGAGAGATGGTGTTGACTGATATATTTTTAGAGAGAAAGTATCTCGGTTATGATATTTTAGAGAGAGAGTGAACATGGCGTGGAAGACAAAGCTGCTTGAAGATAGAGAATGAAGATATAAGATCGAGAGAATCATATTGAATATATCATAGAGGGATTTGCTTACCATTTTTAAAACAGGGAGACAGTGGAGGTTCGGTTTCTCTTCTCTCTATAAAACACGGCTAAAACAGAGAGCATGGGTATCTCGACTGGGACCAAAACTACACCATTATCATCTTCATCTTCTTCTTCCTCTAATTTCTTTTCTTTTTGTGAGAGAAAGTGAGAAACAGAGAGAGAAAGAGATATTTTTGTAGTGAGAGAAAGTGAGAAATCAAGAGAGATATAGAGATTGATTTGTAGAGAGAAACAGAGAGATTCATAAGAATTTTGATAAGTTGTTTTGGCTTGTTATTTAAGAAAGGATTGTTTTCCTATTTCTTCATACCAAATACATATTTTCTTTTAATTTGGGTTGGTGGTTATTGATTTGAAATTGAAATTAAAAAAAAAAACAGAGAGAGAGAGAGAAAAATTTCATTGGAAAAGAAGACCGCGTTAGGTTAAGAAGAGTTGCTGGAAATTTATTTTCACTGTTTCTGGAAAAGTATTTTCCTTAGGGGTGCGTTTGGCTGCAACAAAGGAAAATAAATTTTAGTAAGATTTTCGATATCAAGTTGATCAAAGTTCATTTTCTTCATGATGTACGTTCTCCCTTGTTAGCAGTCATCAATATCTTCTTTGTGGATAGAGAATGCAACATTAAGATCAGTTATCAGAATTTCCCTAGAGCCATTTGCCAGACTTGCAGAATCTTTGAACACCCTCTTGGCCATTGCCCCAATCAAAACCCCTTGGCTCCCTGTGATGATGATGATGACTCCAATTATGAACCAATGGAGGACATTGAGGAAGCTCCCCCTACCCAAATCCCTGAAGAACCAATCCTTAAAGCCCCTCCACCATCTCCTGTTTCCACCCCAACCCTCCAAATCTTCGGATTACTACTACAGGCAAGCGTGTTAGAACCAGTTCATCTCATCAGTCAATCAGTTCCTCCGATGAATCCCTTGAATCTACTCACTACCGGTAGCTGTTGACGGACAACTTTGAAGCTCGTCAGCTTCTGGAAGAGTCCAACATTCTATCTCGAAGCCTGGACATTCTCGTCTCTCAGGGAGCGGATGGTGCCCCTATACCACCTGCCTAGTCTACTTTTGCTTTTGGTTGTTTCTTTCGTTTTTTAGTTTTTTCTATTTTTAGTTTGGTCTATGTGGTTGTTAGTCAGCTGGTGCCGTTAGAGTTTTGTGTGTGTTGAACCCTCGTACAAACGCAAGAGAAGGTTCCCCCTGGTGGGTTGATAGTGTGGTGATTGTTGTCTATCCCTCTTACCAGGGTTAGGTTAAGGTCCCACCTTTTGTCTCTCTTGCTCGGTGTACCAGGGTAGGCCTTGAGAAGGGACGGTTGGTTCTATTAGCCTCTTTGTACTTGAGGCTCCTTTTGTGTGCTTTTTTTCTTCTGTCCGCTATCTAGTAGTTTTCTGGTTGTTATTCTCATCTTTTTTGTTTCTGTTTGTAGTGGGGGTGCCTCTAAGGAGACCCTTTTCCCTGCCCTGCCTCTATGGACCACCACATTTATAGTCGTCCCAATAGGGCTTTGACCAGACCCTTGTTGATTGTCCGGAACCCCGATTCTATAGACACCCCCTCAAAGATAACATTTCCATCCTGGCTTGGAATGTTCGTGGTTGCGGGAACTTCCTCAACCGCAAGCACCAGTGGTCTCTTATCCAGGAACATACACCCGATCTGATTTTCCTTTCCGAGACTAAATGCATGAACACGAATATTGATAGACTCCTCAGACTCCACAAAAGCTACAAAAAGGTCACTATTGAACTATCAATAAAGGAGGTGGTCTGGCTCTATTCTGGAATCCGGATATTGACCTTGAAGTTAGCTATGTAGACCATAATATGATCCACACGAAGATGATTTTAGCCGATTCCCGGGAGGTCATTTCGATGACATGCTTTTATGGTTGCCCCTATAATAAAAATAAAATTAAGCCTTGGGAGACTCTTAGTACCTTACTCCCGAATCCTGATAGCCCTTGGATCTTAATTGGTGACCTGAATACTATTATGCACCCCTCTGAAAAGAGTGGTTTTCCCAAACCTCTCCCTAACTATGCCAAGAAGATTGTGTCCTTCACCCAAACCTTTGGTCTTCATGATCTAGATTTCAGTGGATCGCCTTTTACGTGGTCCAATCGTCAATTCAAAGGCAATCTTGTTCAAGAGCGTCTTGATCGAGCCTTATCCAACATGTCTTGGTTGTCTACCTATCCTAACTCCAGGTTCGACACCTCCACGGGGTGGGCTCGGATCACCTCCCTATTCTGCTCTCCACCAACCCCCAAAAACCCAAAGGCTGTAAACCTTTCAAATTCATTAGAACTTGGATGTCTCATCCGGATTGCAGTTCCTTCATTCATGATAACTGGCTTCCTTTTTCCCCTCTGATCCAAAATAAACTCAATTTTCTGGCTATTAAGCTATCCCAGTGGAACAAAACGGTCTTTAGTCATATTGTACAAAAAATCAAAAACCTCACCTCCTCCATTCAATCCACCCATAACTCCGATACTTTACTCACTCTTACTACTCAGCTGGAAGAGGCTTATAACCTTCAAGAGAGTATTTGGAAAGAAAAATCCAGAGTGGCACATATCCAACTTGGTGATCGTAATACAAAATTCTTCCATGCCAAGGCGATCACCCGGAACCGGAACAACCACATTACTTCCATTAAGAGAGAGGATGATTCCTGGTGCTCTGACCCCTCCGAGATATCCCAAATCTTCTCCAATAACCTGCGTCTCATTTCCACTGCCACCTCACCTGGGAACTCTGGCATCATCAAAAATCTTATCAAAGGCCAGATTACTGAATCTCAAAACATCACCCTCACTACCACTCCCAATGAAGATGAAATTCGTAAGGCTACCTTTTCCCTTAAACCGGAGGCAGCACCTGGCCCGGACGGCTTCCCCCCGTTCTTTTACCAATCTAACTGGGATACGGTGAAAGCTGACATTATTCAGTTGGTGGTTAAATTCTTTCAATCCCCCCTTCTTCCACCTTCCACCAACCACACTCATATTTTTCTCATTTTCCAAGTCCGAGTCCCCTCAATCCACTTCAGACTTCAGACCTATTAGCCTTCTTAACACCACGTATAAAATCGTCACCAAAATTCTGGCTAATCGCTTCAAAGCCACGTTGTCTGAGATCATTTCGCCATTCCAAGCAGCTTACTTCCCTGGTCGACAAATCACGGATAATATTATTATCAGCCAGGAGGTGTCTTATTCCTTCAGAACTAAACGTGGCTCTAAAAGTTACTTTGGCCTGAAACTTGACAAGTCGAAAGTTTTTGACCGTGTCGAGTGGTCTTATCTCGAAAATATTATGTCTAAATTGGGCTATGATAACCATTGGATTAAGATGATTCACACGTGCATCTCCACTTCCTCGATGGCCGTGCTCATCAATGGTCGTCCGGGTAATTCCTTTAATGTGTCTAGGGGCTTAAGGCAAGGTCATCCGCTTTCTCCTTTCCTCTTCACCTTGGCCATGGAAGGTTTGAGTAGATTGCTTGACTCCCCTGACAGCCCCCACAAATTTATTGGGTTCTCCATTCCCCGATCCTCATTTACCATCAACCACTTGCTCTTTGCCGACGATTGTATTATCTTCGACCGCAACACGCTTGATAATATCACCAACCTCATTAATATTCTCAATTTGTTCGGTAATGAGTCCGGCCAGATCATAAACTACAACAAATCCACCATCTTCTTCTCTAAAAACACCCACCCCAAGTTTAAACGCATGATCATCAAATCCCTTAAAGTTCATCAAGCTTCTTCCCTCGACAAGTATCTGGGTACTAACCTCTTTATTGGTGCCAAGAAAAAGTAAGCTTTTGCGTCTCTCATTGACCAAATCCAGAATAAACTGTCCAAGTGGCATACTAACCTCCTATCCCAAGCTGGTCGCTCAGTAGTCATCTCGACTATTGCGGCGACCGTTCCCCTATACCAGATGCAATGCTTCGCCATCCCAAAAGGCATTAGTAATCGCATCGAGACCATCCAAAGGTCCTTTTGGTGGGGAAAAAACAAATCGATTCATACTATCAACTGGGCTACGATATGTCAACCGCGTAAGTATGGAGGATTGGGCCTTCGGATCCCTCTCATTGATAACGAAGCTTTCCTTAGTAAACTTAGCTGGCGCCTGCTCAAATTCCCTGATGCCCCTTGGGCTCAACTCCTCAAAGCCAAATACTACCCGAAAGCAGCTAAACCTTCTCAACCCAAACAGAACCACTCCTGAGTTTGGAAATCCATGGCAACTCCTCTTGGCAAAATAAACAACCTCATCTTTTGGGATGTGAGGCACTAATATTAATATTTGGGAGGACTATTGGATACCTAACCACAAACCTCCGATCCAGAATTTAAATAACTGCCCTTTTAATACTGTGGATCATTTAATCTTGAATAACAACTGGAATACTGACCTGTTACATGTTTACTTTAACGAAGATATTAGCAAAGCTATTCTTAGTATTAACATACATCCTTATGCGGATGACTCCATGATTTGGACTCTGACCAAATCTGGCAAATTCACTATTAAATCTATTTATCTTCATTTGAGAACTAGAAGTTATAATTATGAAGTTACTGATTGGCAGTTCATTTGGAATATTCAAACCATCCCGAGGATTAAACTATTCCTCTGGAAATGTTGTACTAATAGTCTCCCGGTTAGGGACAAAATTGGAAAATACATAGGCAACAACTATCAATGCTCTTTCTGTGAGAACAGAGAATCTATGTCGCATATCCTTCTTCACTGCAACTTTGCCCGAGCCATTTGGCTCCACTTTAATATCAGAACCGACAACTTCTCAACTGTTCTGGAATGGATTATATTTTGGCAAACTTTGGAGGAAGCGCACATGGCTAAAATAATGTGGTTCATTTGGAAAGTGAGGTGTGAGAAATGCCTTGGAAAGAAAGATTCCGCGCCCTTGCAGGTTATACGTATGATTCAGAGTTACGCAACAAGAATCCAGGACGCAAAGCCACCCAAGAGCAAAGCCCAAAAACCGAGATGGCATCCTCCGACACTACCATTCCTCAAAATCAATGTCGACGCCTCGTTCATCAAATATTCAGAACCAGCTGGCATTGGTTGCATTATACACGATGAGCATGGTGCCTTCATAATAGCTTTGGCCGACATTATCAGAGGACAAACAACTGAGGAGTGTGAATGTATGGCGATCCTTCAGGCAGTCCAATGGGCTACAGAGCTCAAAATTTCTCATCTTCAAATTGAAAGCGACAACATCAACTTGATAACTCACCTCAAGAACCGGAGACATGATATCAATTGGCAATCAACGAACCACATGGAAGGCATAAGATCTCTCAGTGCAGGCTTCGAACAAATCCAATTTCACTACGCGCCGAGGTCAATCAATACTCAAGCTGATAAATTGGCCAAGTGGGGGAGGAAAAATAGAGTTCGGCGCACATGGCATTCGAAGGAGGCTATGACGATGGCTTTGGGGTTGTAGTTTAGTTAGTTCTTTTCTTCAAAAAAAAAAAAGTAGATCCTAAATAATATATTATAGTATCTAAATAACATCATGCAAAACCGGACTAATATCTAGAGTTCATAATTGTAGATTTAACTCTTTTTATGTTTAGAAATTACTTACCAGATTGTCGTCCTCGTAAGTTCGGAGGTTTTGGTCTTCGAAATCCTCTTCTTGACAACGAAGCTTTTCTTTGTAAACTGGGGTGGCGTCTTCTCAAATTCCCTGACGCTCCCTGGGCACAACTACTCAAAGCCAAATATTTCCCAAAATCGGCCAAACCCTTTTCGCCTAAACAAAACCATTCTTGGGTCTGGAAATCGCTGGCGGATCCTATCGACAAAACCACTAATCTTATCTTTTGGGATGTAAACAAAGGCACAAAAATAAACATTTGGGATGATTTCTGGATCCCTAATCATAAACCGCCTATACCTAACTTGAATAACTGTCCCTTCAACACGGTGGACCATTTGATTTCAAACAATTCCTGGAACACGGATCTGCTTCAGATATACTTTAATGAGGAGATTTGCAGGGCTATCCTTAGTATCAACCTTCACCCGTCGGCGGAAGATGCAATGGTATGGCCTCTTACCAAATCGGGTAATTTCACTATTAAATCTATGTACAGGTTTTTGAGTAATGGCAATCGGGATTCTGATACTATTGAATGGTATTTTATCTGGAATATTAGAACCATACCAAGAATTAAACTCTTCCTCTGGAAGTGCTGCACTAACAGTCTTCCTGTTAAAGACAAAATCGGTAAATACATCGGAAACAGTTATCGATGTGCGTTCTGCGAGGAACGGGAAACTTTATCTCATGTATTACTACAATGCAATTTTGCGAGAACCATTTGGTTTCATTTCAACATTAGAACCGATAGCGTTGCTTCGGTGCTAGAGTGGATTATGTTTTGGCACTCTCTGGAGGAAACAACTATGGCATTCCTCGCCAAAATAATGTGGTTTATTTGGAAAGCAAGATGTGATCAATGTTTTGGAAAGAAAGACATTTTGCCCATGCAGGTTATTAGGATGATTCAAAGTTACACTACAAGCATTCAAGACGAACAGACTCCAAAAAGCAAGGCCACCCCTCCAAAGTGGCAGCAACCGCCTCAATCCTTCCTCAAAATAAATGTCGATGCGTCCTTCAGCAAGTACACTGATCCAGCAGGCATCGGTTGTACTATTCACGATGAGTATGGAGACTTTATTATAGCTAAGGCGGAGACCATTAGGGGACAGACGGCGGAGGAATGTGAATGTTTGGCTATCCTGAGAGCAGTTCAATGGGCAGAGGAGCTTCATATTTCTCATCTCATTATTGAAAGCGATAACAACAATTTGATCAACCATTTACAAGATAAAAATAAGGATATCAACTGGCAATCTCTACATCACATGGAACACATCAGAGCCCTCTATACTAACTTCGAGCAAATACAATTTCACTACGGCCCGAGAACGATCAATCTTCTAGCAGATGCTTTAGCTAAGTGGGGAAGAAAACAAGGGGTCAGTCGTACGTGGCACTCGATGGAGAAAATGAGGTGTGAACTGAAGATGTAATGGGTTTGGTTTGGTTTTTGTGTTTTTCCTTCAACAAACAAAAAAAAAAGATTTAGTAGGGGCATTGGGGAAATGGCAATACCGTTCAAGCATGGCGGAAGACCAACAAATTATAAAAACAATTTTGTTTAAATGGATTAATCAGATCTGAATAAAGATCTAACAAACGCATAATATTGTGCAAATTGATCATATATCGGATTGAACAAAATAATTAAATTACTTTGAACAAGCTTGAGCAAACCGAAGAACATAATAATCAAGAGCAGCGATTCCATGAGCTCAAGCTCATAGGAAGTATGAGCTGGAGTTGGTGGTAGTTGATCTGAGAAAGATCAACCATCCATATACAACTTCCCACCATTTTTTCCTTAAGTAGTTTATAAAAGATTTTCTCAACCATCCATATACAACTTCCCACCATTTTTTCCTTAAGTAGTTTATAAAATAAAAAATTAAACAATATTTCTATCAGTTTAAATTACTAAACTGCCATCGGTTTATAGTTAGGTACTACAACGACCGAGTTTTAGAGAGAGATCTAGATATTTATAAAGTTCATCATCACTTCATGATTATAGAACTTCGATTTTTTTTTCTTCAAGTTCGTGAAGAGGTGTACTACCTAATAAACTATCATCATCTTGATGATTTTGATTATGATGATTTTGATTATGACGATGATGATGATAGTCAGGAGTTTGGGGAACTAGATTATCTTGATGATAAGTAATTCATACTAGGACGGAGACTATAGAGATCATCCATTGCTGAATTAATGAAGAAAGAAAGCAAAATTTTTAGAGATAACCCTAAATGGTTATGCTTCCAAAGATTTTGTAATGGTTATGCTTTGTTTCTTCACTAGGCATAACCCATGCCTCCGACACTGTAAGACCTATATAAGAAGAATGAGAAAAATTAGAGCTCAAGCCCTTGATTTTATTTATGATTTATGTAGATGATCATCTGATAAACCTGTGCTATCCGTGCACATTCACGCTTAGCCGAATGCAAAACAAAATCACAAATTTCATATCCGGTTCATGGCAACGTAATAAGATAGCAAGTTTTTCTGCCAAACCAAGCCTGAACAAAACTACCCCATATAGTTTCCTTTTTTTTCTAACAATTTATCCAACTATGTTGTCCATCCAACAAATGCAATTCATAAAAAGAATGATTTCAAACGAATAAATTTAAAAAAAATCTCTGTTATCAAGATGAAGAACTGTAAAATCGAAATTTTCAAGACCCACATTGAACCATTCTAACCTTTAAATACATAATTTTGTCTTTGAAGATTCAAATTTCCTATTTTGTGCTATAAAGAACATTTTCGTTCTATCTCCTTCTCGTTTTTGTTTTCCGATCTTTATTTTCACTGATATGCTAAACAGGAAACTGACACCATAATCTTATTTTTCTTATACTCCATGTCCGATGTGTAAGTATCTTAATCTCTAAGTGGGAAACCTCAAAGAATAAGACAACGACCAGTTGAGTAAAAATAAGGAACTACAGCTCCTTTGAAGTTGCATCCTTCATGGGGCTAACCAAGTCATCCTGAGTTTGAAAAACGTTGATACAAAAAGCATTAGGTGATACATATAGTACTCACCACAAAATACTTCAAGTGAAATAGTTTAACAAACATGATTGACATAATATCGACATACATAAAACTAAGACATCGGATCACAAATAATCAAATTTCGGATAAGTAATAGCAATTTGAGATGTTTAAAACTCCTTTCTAATCATAATAATCTAATCACAAACTTCTTCAAAAACAACGATTATTTAATTTGTAACCTAGGCAAATTACAGTATTATGAATATCAATATTAGGTGAGCGAGTTTTTTGAATTCTATCCACCAAAAAATTCACACTATGTGATCTAGATCGAATGAGTTTTCTAAAGTTAGCAAATCAAACACAAATATATTCAAGCATGAAATAGAAGAATTAAGTTGATCAAAACTTCATAAGTTGCTGATTAAAGTTTTTAGTTCCAGAGCCCATTTGGGGAAAAGACTTGCATAGAAAAAGTTGAATTTACGGACACCAACTTGTTTCTTTTTTTGCTCATACTCTTTGCATGGTCTCCTTCTTACCTTCAACTAATTGCAACTTCTTGATGGGTAAATTCCTGGATAAAATCTACATCTCAAATTATTTAATTATCAGTAACGAAAATTTCATTCCAGACTACAGCAGGAGATGAATATTGGATTAATAAAACTAATTTATAAAATAAAAGTGGAAAAGTAGGAGAGATTAGAAAAACACTTTTAAAGAAAGTACATGTGATAAATGACAAAACCAACTTATTTTTTAAATGTGTTACTAAAAACTCATAAGACAGAGTTCTTAGGAAATAGATAACATTTTCGAAGCAAATAAGAAAGGTTTCCACCTGACATCGTAACAAGAAATTTGAAAACCAACCTAACTAATACTCAAGAGATGAAACTTTGAAGATTTGTTTAGTTAGTTCTTTCCGATGTCTTCTCTAACTGAAGGCAGCAAATTAAAATTAAAGCACCTCTAAGCCTTTGTTGCCCAAGAGAAGAATGAATCAAGATTAATACATCTAGATTATCTAGAGATAGGTAGGAGATTTCAGAGATGGGTAGGAGTTCATATGTCTTCTCTAATTGAGCTCTAATTTTTTTGATCTTCAATATAAAAATGAACATCTAATTAAATACGTGCCACAGTTTAACCCTTTCCGGTGACATCATGTTTATTTTTAACTAACTTCCACTGCCAGTAGTAGTAGAAGACAAAAAGATTTACATGGTAGTCATCCAAGTCTTGTAGTGGCGAAATTTGATTATAGTCAAAATAGTTGTATAGGCAACTAAGAACAATATGTGCTAACGGTTTAAATATCAACCTACTTAATTATATTACATGTTTCAAATTATATCACAATATATAACTTGTAGCAGGGTCATTCATGTAATAGTGGAACAACATTTAGAGACAGTAATCAAATAGCTTCAAATTGCAGAAGGAGACAACGAACAATTTTAATACAAAGTATAGATTAGTGGAACTCACCTAACTTCAAGCAGGTTGGGTAAACTGCAGCCACCTGTCCAGGACATAAAACGAAATTATCATCAAAAACATGCAATAAAATGTAAGAATCAACCAGAAGTACTATTAATGAAGTATGTGTCACTATAGAAGAGCTTATAGTTATTATATGGCTTGCCCAGTAGGAGAAAACTAAACCAGTGAATATGAAAGTTACTCATTTGAGTCGTACGCGCGAAAAGCGACATTCTATAAGCAAGGCAGCTTATAAAATAGTTCCAAATTATTTCACCTGGACATTTTATCAAACAATTTGTGAGCACTGAATCACTTTGTGTAATAGAGAAACTCAATTAAATAAGCAACTAATATTAGAGTTAAAAGGGGAAAAATGATAGTATTTAACCTTGGAGAAGTAAATCCGAATATCAGCACACGAAACCAATAACGCAGAATTATCGAAACAATCAGCAGGCAATAAATAACATTCAAAACTATTGAAGAAGGAGTGAAGAACTTTGAAGCTAGACACCAAATTATATAGTGTTAAGGTATATCACCAGGCCCAAGAATACACAAGCCCACCAACATCATGGGATGACCGGCCGACTAGCAAGAGGAAGCCCAACCGGCTATAATTAGGGTTTCCTAATTATTAATAATTTCCTAACTATTAATTGTTATTTTATGTAATAACTTGTTAAAGGAAGTTTCCATGTTTCCTAGATTTACTTCTATATGTAACCTACATGTAAACCTATAAATACTCATGTAAACTAGATGAATAAACACACAAAGAATTCTTTCTCCCATCTCTCTCTCTCTCCCACACGATTTCTCTCTCTCTCTCTCTCTCTCTCTCTCTCTGTGTTCAGTTAATTATAATCTTCTATTATCAAGAGGTGATTTACCTCTTCACATGGTATAAGAGCCAATTTTTTTTTGAAAATCAATATCTTCTATCATGACTACTACTGATATCGATTCTGGAGATTATACTCCAAACTCTCCACCTAATCCGGTGTTTGATGTTCATCACTCTGATTCACCAACTACTATTCTCATCACTCCATTATTATCCGGAGATAATTATGCCTCTTGGTCAAGAACCATGAAGATGGCTCTTCGAGCTAAAGATAAATTCGGGTTTGTATATGGTTATATTCCCAAACCCACTTCCCCAACTCAATTACACTCATGCGGAAGGTGTAATGATCTCGTTAGTAGTTGGATTATCAACTCTATTGCTCCGGATATTCGTTCTTCTGTTTTATATGATGAAAGTGCCGCCGATATTTGGCGTAATCTTTATGAAAGGTTCTTCCAAACCAATGCTCCCAAAATCTATCAATTGAAACGGGCAATTTCTTCCTTCAAACAAGAAGGACATGATGTATCTTCCTATTTTACTAAACTCAAAACTCTCCAAGATGAGTTACAATCTCTCATGGTGGTCGATCCATGTATTTGTGGTCAAGTAAAATCATTACTTGATCGTACCAATCAAGAACGCGCCATGGAATTCCTTCAAGGACTACATGATAAATTTTCGGCTATTCGAAGTCAAGTTTTGTTAATGGATCCTTTTCCTTCGATCTTGAAAATTCATTCTCTTGTTAAGCAAGAATAGATCCAACAAAACATCATGGCCGCCACTTCAACTCCACCAGAAGCCGCCGCTCTTGCCACCTACAATGACCAACGACTACCTCGCATGGACAAATCAACCGGTCAACGTCCTAAGCGACCAAGTCCGTTTTGCGATTATTGTCAACAACACGGTCATGTACGGTCTACCTGCTTCCAACTCCATGGATACCCGAACCGACAAGGCCAGCAACCTCGCCCACGGCAAAACCGACCAGCCGGTTCGGTGGCAGCCACCGTGACTGCCCCTGCCCCTGCCGATGCCGAGCTGAACACGGGTGTGCCTCTAGCCACCAGCCTCACCAATGAACAGTACCGTCGGCTGCTGTCCATGCTCGATCAGCACCAGAATTCTGCAGGCACCCACCGATCAGCACCTAGTCAAACCGAACCTGGAATTCATCTCACGGGTTCGGACATTAATTTCTCAGGTATTTCTTTTTCATCCTCCCCTTGGGTTATCGATTCCGGCGCTGCCAAACATATTTGTTGTCACTTATCTCGCTTCTCCTATTATACTAATGCCCCATCTAATTACTTTGTCCGTCTTCCGGATGGTTCACGCATTAAAGTTCATCATATTGGAACGATTGTTTTCAATAAACAATTTTTACTTCATAATGTTTTACACATTCCAGAATTTAAAATCAATTTAATTTCTGTTTCTCAAATCACTACTTCTCTTCGATGTTTGGTAACATTCGATTCTGGTTCTTGTGTCTTTCAGGACAAATTGACGAAGGCGACGATTGGACTTGGTGATCTCAATGATGACCTTTATTTTCTTTCCACGGACCTTAAAATTTGTTCGTTTTCAGTTCCTAATACTAGTATCAATAAAGATGTTTCCGATATATGGCATTGGCGCCTAGGACATCCCTCTTTTACTTCTTTTAAGTATTTAGTTTCCAAAACTCCATGTATGAAGTTAATTTCTTTTAATAAAATTCCGTGCGAAATTTGTCCTTTGTCCAAATTTACACGTTTACCTTTTCCTTTAAGTCATACATCGACTTCTCGTTCTTTTGAACTCGTTCATGCCGATTTATGGGGACCATTCTCTGTCCCCTCTCATTCCGGCTGTCGTTATTTTCTCACTTTAGTAGACGACTTTACTCGTTGTACTTGGATATTTTTAATGTCCCACAAATCCGACACCTTTAGTCTAATCAAGAATTTTTCCAATTATATATCTACTCAATTCAATTCGTCCATCTCTCAATTCAAATCCGGACAAGGAACGATCCCAGTTCCCAAAATTCAAACCATTCGCTCAGACAATGGTACCGAATTTATGAACAATGACATCCAATCATGGTTCCGCAAAAAGGGAATTCTCCATCAGACTAGTTGTCCTCATACTCCACAACAGAATGGAATCGTCGAGAGAAAACATCGACACATTCTAGAGGTGGCACGTTCTCTTCGCCTTCAGGCTCATCTTCCACTTTCCTTTTGGGGTGAGTGTGTTCTCACGGCAGTTTACCTCATTAATAAATTGCCTACACCCACTTTAAAAGGTCTTTATCCTCATGAAAAGTTATTGGGATCTCCTCCCACATTTGATCATCTTCGGGTTTTCGGTTGTCTATGTTTTACTAGACGACCGTTGGTCAAAACCAAATTCGATTCCCGTGCTTCTCCGGGTATTTTCGTTGGTTACCCCAACAGTCAAAAAGGTTATCGCGTTTTTTATCTCAATTCTCGAAAAATCATCACTTCTCGTGATGTTGTCTTCCATGAAAACAAATTTCCCATGATCACTACCGGTCGGGTCCCTCCTTTGGTTCACACACATCCGATGATCTCCATTCCGGATGATGGCTCATTCATCTTTCCTCCTTCTTCTCCTTCGGACTCAACCGGTCTACCTATAGGCACACCAACTAGGATCAATGATTCAACTCATGCCCTTTCCGGCACTCCCGATCCGCCATCTCCTTCTCGCCCTACGAGCACTCCCGGGCCTCCTCGGTCTCGGTCATCAAGCCCACCATCTTTCGATGACCGGCCGGTCCCTCTAGAGGCACCATCGTCCCTACCTCTAGAGGCACCGTCATCTCCACCTCATTCCCTTCGGCCTTCACGCCTCCGTCGTCCCCTGGCGCACCTAGACGATTATGTTTGTCACTCCTATCCTTCTTCTACTGTTACTTATCCACTCACTAACTATCTTCACTTTAATCAATTTTCAGCCTCTCACCAGGTTTTCCTTAACTCTGTAATCTCTACAGTTGAGCCTACTTCATTCTCTCAGGCAGTCAAATCCCCTCACTGGCGTGAGGCAATGGAAAAAGAAATTGCAGCCTTAGAGGCTAATCAAACATGGACCATTACAGACCTCCCTTCCGAAAAAAGGGCAATTGGTTGTAAATGGGTTTACAAAATCACATTCAAAGCTGATGGCTCTATTGAACGTTACAAAGCTCGTCTTGTCGCAAAGGGATATACTCAAATAGAGGGCCTTGATTTCCATGACACCTTTGCTCCTGTCGCCAAATTAGTTACAATTCGCGTCCTGCTATCCATTGCAGCTGTTAAAAAATGGTCCCTACATCAATTAGATGTCAACAATGCCATTCTCCAAGGCGACCTCGATGAAGAGGTCTTCATGAAACTACCTCCCGGTTTTTCTAAACAGGGGGAGTCTAAAGTTTGTCGTTTACAAAAGTCTCTATATGGCCTAAAACAGGTCTCCCGTCAATGGTTCTCTAAATTCTCTTCAGTCCTTATCAAAAAGGGCTTCACACAGTCCCTTTCCGACTATTCGTTATTTTCTCTCTGCACAGAATCTGTCCATCTCTACGTATTAGTTTATGTAGATGACATCGTTATTACTGGAAATGACGAAAGCGCCATCTCTCAACTAAAATCTTTTCTTCACGCCACCTTTTCTCTCAAAGATTTAGGTCCTCTTAAATATTTTCTAGGAATCGAGGTCTCTCGCTCCTCTCAAGGCATCTTCTTGTGTCAGCGCAAATATGCCCTTGACATTATTACAGATTCAGGTCTTTCTGCCTGTTGTCCCTCTCCATTTCCAATGGAACATAAACTTCGTCTAAGTCCTTCTGATGGTGACCCTCTTCCGGATCCCACCATCTACAGACAACTGATTGGTCGCCTCCTCTATCTCACTGTCACCCGACCTGACATCAGTTATGCAGTGAATAATCTTAGTCAATTTCTTCAAAAACCTAGCACCACTCATCTCGATGCTGCTCATCGTGTTCTACGATATCTCAAAGGATCTATTGGTCATGGTCTACTCCTATCTTCCACCAGTTCTTTACACATATCTGGATATTGTGACTCGGACTGGGCTGGCTGTCCGTCTACCCGTCATTCTACAATGGGATATTTCACTATGTTGGGTTTTAGCCCACTCTCCTAGAAATCTAAAAAGTAACCTACCATTGCTAAGTCTTCTGCTGAAGCAGAATATCGTGCCCTAGCACATTTAACTAGTGAACTTCAATGGTTGAAATATCTACTTCGCGATCTTGGTATCGACCACTCTTCTCTTATGTCAGTTTACTGTGATAATAAAGCAGCACTCCACATAGCTGATAACCCAGTTTTTCATGAACGTAGAAAGCATATTGAGATTGATTGTCACTTCGTTCCGGAAAAGATTAAAGCCAACGTCATTGCTCCCCGTTTTACACCTACTTTTGAGAAACTAGCGGATATTTTCACGAAGCTACTTGGAGCAGACGCGTTCAAACATATTATTGGCAAGTTGGGCATCACGTCCCTTTCTGCTCCAACTTGAGGGGGAGTGTTAAGGTATATCACCAGGCCCAAGAATACACAAGCCCACCAACATCATGGGATGACCGACCGACTAGCAAGAGGAAGCCCAACCGGCTATAATTAGGGTTTCCTAATTATTAATAGTTTCCTAACTATTAATTGTTATTTTATGTAATAACTTGTTAAAGGAAGTTTCCATGTTTCCTATATTTACTTCTATATGTAACCTACATGTAAACCTATAAATACTCATGTAAACTAGATGAATAAACACACAGAGAATTCTTTCTCCCATCTCTCTCTCTCTCCCACACGATTTCTCTCTCTCTCTCTCTCTGTGTGTTCAGTTAATTATAATCTTCTATTATCAAGAGGTGATTTACCTCTTCACATATAGGCCTTGATGAACAAGATTGAAAGAATAACTGATCATTTTCTGTAACAGTAGTCATTACTGCTGTAAATGATGGGTAATTATAGATCTAAAAAGCTAAATTGAATTTCATATTAAAGAGATGGAAATGTTTTGAAGAGAGAGAGAGACATTTTGGTGAAGAAGATATATGAGTTAGTGAAGAGAAAAATTGATACAATAGAATGTTAAAAGGCTTTAACTGTAAGTGAATGTCATGGAACAATGATAGTTTTTTGAAACTACACATACCTACAGTTAGAAGATTAATGGAGAATGAAGGTAGGAGAAGGAATGAATAAAAATGGGAGTGGGGGTGTGCTTAAAGCACCCGTTTGATATTATTACTCTTAACTCATTAATTCTAATTAATATTACCCCTAAGTGATCTTATCTCTTTAAAATGATAGTTAAATGTAGGATTATGAGGACCATTAGATGCCACATGACATGGTGATTATGAGACTAATTTTTTCCATGTAAACATAAAGCTTGTCCTAGTAAGCATGAGAATGGGTTATTTTGATCCAGTCAGCAGCATTTATTTTGTCCCAGTCATCACTAAGAAGTCCTATTTTATTATATAGACTAGACTTTTGATTATCCTTCTAATATATATTATATTGAAATAATTGAGCAAAAAGTTACTTAATCCTACTAGTACAAACTGCATATGAAGAGACATGAAGACAGGAAAAGAAATCACAACACATAAAAACATAATTCACATGACCTAAAGACGGCTGGCTACTCACAACATGTTAACTTCTCAATTACAAGAAACAATAAAAACCAAAACTCTTAAATTCTTTGAACCAAAATAGAGTCATCTTTCTAGAGTAGTTGATAAAGTGTAAGTTGGTGTATTTATAAATGACTAGGTATAACCCGTGCCCGGCAAAACTCGTTAGCCACACGATTTAGTTAGCAAAAAGGTGTGCGTATTTGTATACTTTATTTGTTCATTTTTAAACCGTTTCGATTACTTTAAATGAAATCATTAATCACATCATTATTTGAATCAAAACATAATTTGAATGCCTACGCTGAACAGATCAAAAAAAAAAATCCATACTAATTTAACAAATGAAAAGAAATAAAAATTTAAAATATAACTGCGAAATTACCTAAAGAGATCATTTGGAATACAAAATTTCCATTTTACATATAAAAGTGATCGCCTATATTAATTAACACCTACACATAAACATATACAAGGAGGGTACCGGTGACCAATGTGTGAACAATAAAAGAATGAAAACGATAGTCTGCTCGAACATTAGGCCCGACCTAGTTAGTCTGTGAAGTACTTGTCGATAAAAATCATATAATATAGTAAAAAATCAATAATTTGTATTATCATAGAGATAAAAATTTGAAGTCAATTACTTCATAGAAACAACACCACAACCATGACACATGCAAAGAGCAAGCTGATATTGAGCCCGCACATGACCAATATTTGAAGCTTTCAACAACCATTTTACTGTCTCCTCCGAGTTAGGAGGTTCCGCTGAAAATACATGGAAAGTGACGAAATGAAAACTACAACATGGAGGAGAAAATAACAACACCTAAAACATGGGGTTTCTTCTGTAAAAAAAGACTGTGAGAACATGGATTTTTTCTTTTGTTAAAAAAAGACCATGACAAACTTTTGCGTCCTAATAACTAAAAGCCAGGTATCAGGAAATTATCATCGAGCAACTTACAAAAATATTTGTTAATATAAAAATCTCAAAGACATAAATTGAAGAGTGGAGTGATCCCATTTAAATCTTGCTACCCCATCTTCCATCATTACATAGTTCCCCTGGAGTAAGCAAAAGATACCTGAGCTATTTCTTGAAATGTACTAATCGTAAGTAATCTTCTCTCTAAAAAAAATCAAACCCCATATCTGATAAAATGACACCAAAGAAATCTTTCACTTCCTCTCCCTAGAAATTGACTCCCTTTTGAACTCCAAAAAATTCCTAAAGTCCTTTTTGAGTATGTGAAAACTATTTCTTTTACTCAGATTTTATAGAAGATATGGAGTTTTCAATCACTTGACATTCCAAAACTGATGGTGTGAGAATACAAAAGAAATATAGATGTAAGTGAATGTTCAAATCATAAAAAGTAAATGAAAGGGTGTTAATGAGGAGAAGATGTGATCTAAACGTTACTGTTAGCCAAAATTATATGCAATAAACTACAATATTTCTTAGCAATAAATCCCATTTAGTTCACCATTTAATGGTTTTATCGTGTAGATAGGTCTAATGGATCTAAAGGCTACAATTTAGGGTGAAATAAAACGGATTTATCATGGGACAACGGACGGCTAGATTTATCTCATTGTTTGTCTTTTGTATAGATTTTTGTTTGTCCCCATGAGCATTCAACATCCTGTTTTATATAATAGATATTATGTGAAGAGTAATTGAAAGTATCTGATTAATGGATACATTAACCGACTCTTAATTTCTTTCTTCATCAGTAGATGCATCAAATCCTTTTTTTTTGTTGAAACATAACACACATTTTTCACACGCCCATAAAAAAAAACTCACACATATTTCCCACGTGCATAAATTTTAAGCTTAAATCCTTCTTGAGTTGGAGCTAATTTTTTAGGTTGAGCCTCTTCATTTGATTTTAAGTTGAAAAAAATGATTTTTTTTTAAACCTAACTCTTTTGAGATAGGAGTTGGTCTAAGCACACTAGAGACCAAGAGACCAATAAAAATGTGGTGAATTAGTTGGGATGTACAATATCCATTGGTTGCATTGTTTCTGCGGAGACCCTTTGGGACAAATCTTAAAAACCATAACCTTCTCTCAAAAAAGAAATCCTCCCTTTCATGCGTTTATTCTCGGCTCATTCTAAGTGATGATCGAAAACCATACTTCTCGGCTCATTCTAAGTGATGATCGAAAACCATACTTCTCCACCAATTTCATCTAAATTTGTCATATTAGATTTCTGATGCTTGTTATTATAATTAGTTTTCTCCAATATATCAACTGGTCTTCTCTATCTAAAAAAACTTGTTTTGTCTAGTATTTCACTTTTCAACTTGTTTTCCTTTCAACAAAAAAAAATATTTGTGTTCATAGTGCTCTCGTGAAAGAATACAAATATACACGCATAAACAACTAAAAAAATGTGAGGTACGACATAAGGATTTTATTGGTACTCATTCACAAACAGTTGCAAATGAAATTCATGGGAGCTGATGCAGTTGAAGTTTGGTTTCAGGTAAACACAACATAATTGAAGATTCACGTTTTTATAATTCGGAATTGGAGAGATTTATATTATAGCTAACTTTATCTTCATACAATATTAAGTAAGGGGCCAATATAAAGTTCAAGAATGGCCAAAAACCAGTACGTATTCAAAATAGCGAAAAGAAATCATTATTTAGGGGTGAGCAAAAATCGAATCAATCGATCGAACCAAATCAAGTCGAACGGGACTGATTGGTTTTTGGGCCGAACATGTCACTCAGGGGTGGCCCTGGGGCAAAGCGAACAAAGCGTCGCTTCGGGCCACCGACTTTTAGGGGCCACCAAAGACATTAATTTCTTTAAGAAATATACAAGAAGTCTAACTCTCTAAGAAAATTATAAGGGTCCCATTTAACAAATGTTAAGTAAAAAGGGCCACCAAATTTGATGACTTTTAAATGAATGGTGGGCCCAACAGTTTGTTTGACATGAAAAAAAATGTTTTTTGAAATTTGAATATCTAAATCATGAAATCCCAATTTCCTTTTCTTTGTTCAAGCTAAAGTGTCAAACCGGACCCGAGAACACCCTCTTCTTCTCCACTACGGGATGAGCAGGGGCGGCCTACGCCCAAAGCCACCAAAGCGGTGGCTTTGGGCCCCCAGCTCTGGATGACAACAGGAGGGCCCCCAACCAACGGATATTAAGTAGCTGAACGTGATATAATCATAATTATGCATGTAGCTCAGTTGGCAAAGCTTTCTAAGATAACCCTAGAGGTCATGGGTTCAATCCCTATTGTCTACATAATTTTGCTCCTTTTCTACCACAACTCATTTATTTAATTATCATCCTATTTAATTGTTTATTTTAATAAATTCTTTTGATCTTGTTTTTTTTGTTGAAATCTTGATTATCAATACAAATCAAATTGAGTTTTACTTTTAGTAAGTAGTTTTGTTATTTATATGTTATTTTTTACATGTTCTTTTCAATCTAATTTTAAAAAGTTGTTATATCAATCAAACTAAAGTAATGTAATGATCTCTCGTTTTTTTTATTAGAAACAAAGTGGTAAATAAGATATATAATTTCTACAAGCATTTGAAATTAGTATGCATTTCATATTAAAGTGTGATCTCTCGTTTTTTATTAGAAGCAAAGTGGAAGTAAGATATATAATTTCTACAAGTATTTAAAATTAGTATGCATTCCATATTAAAATTGACATTAAATTTATATTGTATTGAATAAAATATTATTTTTAAGTTGTTCGAAATTTTCTGCAAAAATTTATTCATAAATCCGAACAATGTAACCTAACAATAAGTACACCTTTTTAATAAGAATAAGGTAACAAAATTATATAAAATTTTCTTTTAATTTTTTTAAAGGGCCTCACTTTCCGGTTTCGCTTTAGGCCCACCACGACCTAGGGCCGCCCCTGGGGATGAGAGATCCATTGTCATCTACTCATCTCACCTAGTCACCTTCCCTTCTTAGATTCTTCAATGTCATCGAGTTATTGCGTTATTTAGGATAAAACAAATCCTATTTTCTACTATTTATTTACTTTTTCTCTCTCCTTATTATATATGAATAAATGATCTTTAGATGTTGTAGAGTTTATTAAATTCATCTAAATCTAAATTTCTATTTATTTACTCCCTCTCTTTCCTGTTATATATGATAACAAAATTGACAATATCTAGATGGTGTAGGACTGTAGGGTTTATTAAGTTAACGAAAAACTATTGATGAAAGCCTAATCTTTAATCCTAATTACTAGAAGCTTTAGAAGAATTGGTGGAGACAAGTGATGATTCAAAAACCATTCATAATGCAAAAAATATATCAGAACAAGACTTTGAAAATTTTGAATTCCTTTTGAGCATGGTTATTTGGCATAATATATTGTTTGCGGTAAACTCTGTTAGCAAAACACTTCAAACTGAAGATATAAATATTGATGTTGCATTAGAGAAATTGAACGGACTCATTCGTTATCTTGAAGATTATAGAGAAGTGGGGTTTGAAGAAGGCATGATTGAAGCTAAAGAGATTGTCATTAAGACGGGAGTTGAAGCTACATTTCAGAAAAACGTATTATTCGAAGAAACAAACAGTTTGACGAGAATGTGTGTGAAGATCCATCAATGTCGTCTGCAGAAGCATTTAGAGTTAATTATTTCATATACATATTAGATTATGCTCTTTGTTCATTTAAGAGCAGATTCGAGCAATTTTAGAAGTAAAAAAAGAAATATTTGGTTTTCTGTTTGAGTTAAAAAAGTTAAACTCCCAAGATGATGGTGATTTGAGAGATTCATGTGTCTACCTTGAAACCTTTTTCAAGCATAATGAGGCATATGACATAGACGGACTAGACTTATTTTCTGAACTGAAAGTGTTGAAGCGTCTTTTACCAAATGAGATCAAAAGACCAATTGAAGTGCTAGATTTTTTGAAAGATAAGAAAAGTTGTTACCCGAACACATGAGTTTCTTATAAAAATATGTTGACTATACCAGTTACTGTTGCCTCTGCAGGAAGAAGTTTTTCTAAGTTGAAGTTGATTAAGTCTTATATTCGATCTACTATGTCGCAAGAAAGGTTAAACGGGTTAACTATATTATCTATTGAGAAGGATATGTCTGACAGTTTTGATTATTCGACGATTATTAGTGACTTTGCATCGAAAAATTTCAGAAGAAAAAAATTTCAGTGATTGTAATCATCAAAAAAACTAATTTGTTTATAAATATGATGAAAGTATTTTTCAGTACTTACGGTTTTCATGTAATACATTTTACAATTTGATAGAAAGGGCCACATTTTCAGACCTCGCTTCGGGCCACCGAAAAGTCAGGGCCGGCACTGATGTCACTGTTCAACTTGGTTCGGCCGGACCCCCAAACAATTTAAATCGGGTTGGTTTGGCTTCGGCTTGGGTTTCTATAAACCGCCCTAGTCGAACCGACCGAACCCTAAAGTATTTATCATACTAAAGTATTATATATAGAAGTAGAGTCTATGAAATACTAAATTTTAGTAATAAATTCCGTATTATCATTATTATCTTAAGTTAATAATAATAATTTAATAAAATTTAAAAGGTGTTAAACTAAAAAGGAAAAGAAATTAGAAGAACCGTGATCAAGAATAAGAAATTTATTCTTTATGCAATGAAATGAAATTGTGTTCGGCCAAACCGATCAACCGAACTAACCGAGCCATACCAACAGGGCCGTGCGGTGCCCAATGCGGGCAGGGCGCCCGCACTGGGCCCCCCACTCACATGGGCCCAGAAGTTCTAATCCGTGTTCCCAGGTTTAAATGTCAAAGTTAAAAGCACACTGAGGGTGAAGCATTTATAGTAAACTCTCGTGGCCCCCACTTAACAACTATGTGTGGCAGTCCCTTTTTAATTCTTTTCTCTCTCTAGTTTGCGTTAATAGGGTAATTAGGGTACTAACGTGAACATATTAAATTTTCTCTCCATATTTTTCTTTAGTTATTAGATGCCCTTCTCCGTTTTTTTTTTTTTTGTTAAATTTCTCTCTCCAGTTCAAAAAAAAAAAAAATAACTCCCTCTCCAGTTTCTTTTCGTATTTTATTCTATATCTCTTTTTATTATTGCACATTACATCATTGTTTTTCCTTCTCTCTTTTTTTTTATTACAAATTAGCTCTTTCCATGAAGATTAAATTTCATATCAAATTGATTAGTCGGATAGAGTTTATATTTTCTTTATAAATTGCGGGTGCAACAATTTTTTTATTAGCTTTGCTAAACGTTGAAAGTGGGTTCTTAGACAAGATTGATTACGAACCGTTAATTGATGATTTCGCTTCAAAAAATACAAGGAGAAATTTTTTACTTTCAATGCGTTTTAAATACATTTTGAGTTGTTAAATAAACAATCAATTATCTTTTTATGGACAAATTATTTTGAACGTGTTCATTATTTTGTTTATATTTTTTTTATATTTTGGTTATACAAAGGGCCCAATCCAAATTTTGGCACAGGGCCCTCAAATTCTCAAGCACGGCCCTGCATACCAAACCAGGCCGAACCATGTTGCCTGGCCGAAGAATCGTCTCGGCCGACTATTTAGTCAAACTGCCACTTATTGGTGCGAGTCGGTTCAAGCTAAAACCGAAAAAAAAAATCGATTGTTGCTCGCCCCTAGTCATTAAGAATAAAACTACCAATTCGACAATAACAAAGTAAAAAAATATGTTTATACCCCAACCGTATTTTTCCTCCAATATTTTCACTATTTAATAAATACATTTTTATTGTTCTTTCGACTTCTTTTTTCTAAAGCATTTCTCCATTATTTAATATTTGTTTTTGTTGTATTTTCATTTCTGAAACATTTTTTACCATTATTTTTATTCTTTCTTTGTGAAATATTTTATGTTTAAAAAAAAAATCATTTTGCTATTATGTGTTATATCAAATACTGTTCTTTTTCTCTTTGAAGTCTTTAATTTCGTTCTTTACCAGCTTCGATGTCATTTTGTTCTTGGAACACTTCTATGGTCTTTTGTTGTTCTATAACAAATTTTCAAACAGACTCAGATATGTGTCCTTATTGAACGAACACTTGTTTCTTTTTCAAATACATACAAATTTCAGTTTGTTTTTAATTGCCCTAATTAGTTATGGAGTATCTTTTTTTTTGTTTTTTTCTAGGAAAGTGTAGGAGATGTCATCCCTCCATTTGGTCCCCCCCAGATCTCCGCCTAATGCAGCGAAATATGACTTGAGCGTGGAACAAATAAAGAGAGAATGATGAAAGTATATGATCCAGTGAGACGTTGCTACATCAGACGGAGAGGGTTGGGGGAGAGATCAAATGGAAGGATGAATAGAATTTCTGAAAGTGTAGACTGGCGTTTGTATCTAACCAGAAGCGGAACCACTAGTGGGCACCGCCGGGCTGCAGCCCAGGTGTACTTCGGTAATAATGCATACAGGTACTAACTTCATTTATGGGGAATTTTTATTGCTAAGTGGTAATAGGACACGTGATATAAGACGGATCGTAAATAAGAGATCCGACGGTCAAGATGAGTTCCAAAAATAATATACATGTGTAACACGTATATGTACGTGACAGATCGAGAAGACGAGATCCGACGATCAAGAAAAATTCAGAATATTCCGAGATATTTGAAGATATGTGAAGATATGTAATATTTAGTATAATATATTCAGAATATCTCTTGTAACTATCTAATGGTAATATTAGACAGATTTTATATTATTTCCTAGTTTAGTCAAGAGAAACTAGGAAACCCTAAATCCCAAAGTCATCTATAAATAGGAGAGGGTTGTAGGAATCAAACTCATCGAGTTATGTCTGACCAATGTACCAAAGAATTCATCTTCAACAAAGGTTAGTTTTACTTTTATTTCTGACTTTTTTTGAATTTTTTCCAATTTTTTTAGACCTACAATAGGTGTGAAAAAAAACACTTTTGGAACCAAAAACGACCAGAACTGGTATATTCTTGTTCCAATCACCAGAGCATATCCGGGTTTCTGTCTAACCCGCGACCAACAACTCCAACTTAATAGAACACGCTGACTTAGTCAACCAATGTTGACCCGTGATTTTTACACATGTTGACGCATTCATTGACTCAGTCAACAGACTTTGACCCGACATATTTCATCTTCTTCCCGAGAGGAACTTTAAGGGCTTCATATTGTCGTCGACAGAAACCCTAGGGGGTTGATTTCCTACTTTTCCGGCAAAATTTTGGTTCTAGACGGTTGCTTACATCGATTTATACATCAGTATACAACCCATCACCGATTTACTTTAAATTTGATGACGAATCGACCGTTTTCTTCTCGGCTTTGGACTACCACCGATAAATCTCTCTCTAGAGTTCTCTATCGGATCTGATGGCATAGACCTTAAATCGGCCATTTCTTCTATTCACAAAAGATTTTTGAGAACCCTAAGACCTGTTCGGTCTACATTCTCTTCAAATCGTTTTGCTAACCCTAGATGACCAGAATATCTTGTTCGACCGGCACCCTAGCTTAATTGAATTTTATCTCTCTATAAATCGATCACCACCGGTTGATTCTTGGCCGAGTTTGGATGATATGGATTATACCAATCATTGATTTGGAGTCTCATACACATCACAGATGATTTCTCTTGTTTAATTTTCAATTAACTCCTACAGATTTCTCTTGTTGAAAAAACACTATTTCATGTTGTTACTGATGTTACAGTTTTTTTGGGACGAACTTAGTTATTTCCAAAATTTATCGCAACCATATACTGTTTTTTGCCACAGTTTTGTGTGAAAATATTTTGCCACAGTTTCTAGTTGTTGGCAAAATTATTTTTGCGACAGACTACTATAGTCACCTTATATCCAACTTTTTCTAGTTGTGACACAATTTTTTTGTCACTTTCTATTCTATTTGTGACACTTAATAGATTAATTCCATCTATTTTTCTTTCCGGACTCACCCGTGACATTTATGACATCATACTTGTATATGATGATTTCTTTTCTCTACCGAAGTTTTGGACTTCCCCTTCAACGAAGAAAGAATTTTTATTTTAGCTTTTAATTCCGGAATTCTTTTCATAATCATATTTTTCTTATGATGATTTTCTTTCTTACCAATTATATTTTAGACTTTTCATACCACAAATAGAATATCTCTATTTTGATCTTTAATTCCAGATTCAACCGTGACATTTTGAGAATCATACTTTGTGATGTTTTTTTATTTTTCTTCAAATTAGAATTGTTTCATCTATTTTGAGTTTGCTTCCGGAATTATACCCCGCGACTTTGACATTTTCACAACACCATCTTTTTTGGTTGTTACTTTTCCAATATTTTCTGGCAATCCGACAATAATTTTTTTGTCCATTTTCAACGCAACAATATTATTTTGTTGACACTTATTAGGCAATGTTTAACTTGTCAATTTTATGCACAACAAGTTATTTTGTTGTCACTCATTATGTTCATACTTGACGTTTTTATACGACAAGATATTGATCATCACAATTTTTTGTTGTCGACATTTTCTTTCACATTGTTCATACAATGCCCAACTTTATATACATGAAAATAATACATGTAATTTCGTTGTCATTGATTTCGTTCAATCTTTGACCGCATTTACCAAATTTTTAGTTGTGACTTAATCCTTCGATCATCTTCACAACGCATCCACAATTTGAGAGTTGCAAGAAGACGAATACGAAGAATCAACAAGTATTTTTTCTCTCCATGTCGGACACTTCAAAATATACGTGCTCCAACTTGCGGGGGGGGGGGGGGGGGGGGGGGGGGGGGGGGGGGTAATAGGATACATGATATAAAGCGGATCGTAAATAAGAGATCCGACGGTCAAGATGAGTTCCAGAAATAATATACGTGTGTAAGACGTATATGTACGTGACGGGTCGTGAAGACGAGATCAGACGATCAAGAAGAATTCAGAATATTCCAAGATATTTGAAGATATGTGAACATATGTAAAAATATGTAATATTTAGTATAATATATTTAGAATATCTCTTGTAACTATCTAATGGTAGTATTAGATAGATTTTATATTATTTTCTAATTTAGTTAAGAGAAACTACGAAACCTCAAACCCTAAAGTCATATATAAATAGGAGAGGGTTCTAGGAATCAAACTTATCGAGTTATATTTGACCAATGTAACCGATCAACCCACAATTGTATGTGGTGATTATTAATAAAGAAGTTATTTCTCCGTGGATGTAGGTCTTGATCATTCGACCTAACTACGTTAAATTATCGTATCACTATTTAAATTTATATCTCTGATTATTATATAATCGTGAATTTAACAAGTGGCAAATGGTGTAGTTCTTCAGCTTACACATATAGGGTAGGTGTTCCAATGGTTCTTTTTTCCTTTTGTGCCCAATTAAATTTCATGGAAGCTCATGTTTGAACTCATAACGGTAAGGAAACTTAAAACTCGACCAGGGGTTTTTTAGGAGAGAGACCCTCTCGAGTGACGTCATCAAGCGTTTTTTTCTCTCTCCTTTTTCTGGAAACCCTACCGCCGCACTAAGAAATCCAGCCCCAATCCACTATTTTCATCAAGCAATCTCTATCTCAACTTGCTTGATCTTTGTTTTCTCAAACCAAAATACCAAACTCTATTATCAAAACCTGGTTTTTCATAGAAATTTTACAGTTACTTATCATAAAATCCTAGACCTAGGTTTCTCTTGGATCAGATGTAGAAATCTCTGTTTGGGTTGGAGGGACTAGTAACCGAATGGCTCATTACCTTCAAAAGATTGCATAGCTACTTTAATGGTGGACTAATGGAGTTGCAAATTACGAGCTTTTGAGTGGTGAATAGATGAAGAAAAAGAACAATATCAGGGCAGTTTTTTCTCCACTCTCTTGTTCCCATTTTATATCCAGTTCTCAAATCTTTAGCTTATCTAGTCTTACTCAACTTGCTTTCTTTATTAATTTAGTTCAGTTGCTCTGTTTAGCTTCAAGTGTTAGGTTAAATCTTCTAGATATTAATCTTAGTGGTCTTTTTGTTATCTTAAAACATCATCTAACTTCAATTTGGGTTATATTAGTCTCTTTCTTTAGTAGTTGCTTATGGTATTATTTGTTTTAAATCCTGGTTAATGTTCCCTTTAGAGATGGTATTACATGCTTTCAGTTTTCCTCCACCACTTCTCCTCTTCTTGCTAGCATACCACTTTACTTTTTATTCACCTTTATTCTAGTTCTTTTGCTTGTGTTTTCAATAATAAAAAAAGAAAATAAAATAAAATTACTACTTTTGTTTGTGTTCCATTGTGTCTTCTTTCTGTTTTAGTTTCCTTTATTTTTCTTGTAGCAATTAGCATCTTTTACTTAGTTCTAATATTTGTCTTTTCTTTTAGCTGCTACCTTTCCCTTCGGTCTCTTTTACTTTCTTTTATCTCTGTAGTGTTTGTTCTCTCTGAGGGTTACCTTTATATTTTTGTTGGCGTCACTCTTCATGGACCCATCTCCCATAAATTCCAACCACACCCCAATGGACCTGGCCGTCTTGGCCTGGAACGTTAGGGGGTGTGGCAACTTTGCTAATAGAAAACACTTGAGGCATCTCATTAACGAAAATAGTCCGGAGCTCATTTTCTTATCGGAGATAAAAAGTATTAACACCAGCCTAGACAAGATTCTCAATCTCAATAATATTTACGATAAATACGTTGTTGACCCTATTAACAAAGCCGGTGGACTTGCCCTGTATTGGTCCCCCAACTATACTATTGACATTTTGTATACAGACCAAAACATGATTCATGCTAAAGGCACCCAAGTTGATAATAATAGTCACATCTATATAAACGGTTTCTGTGGGTGTCCTTACAACAACAACAAAATGAAACCTTGGGAAACTCGGGCTAGACACACCCCGGAGAACCAGTATCCGTGGCTTGTCATTAGGGATCTTAATTGCATTCTGCACCCATTAGAGAAATCTGGTGGAAAAGAGGCCCAAAGTTCTAACATGCTCAATCGTAAGCAAGCCATTAATGGGCTGGGTCTCAATGATATTGGCTTCTCCGAGTATCCCTACACTTGGTCCAACAAACAATTTAAAGGCAATCTCATTCAGGAAAGACTCGACCGCGCTCTGGTCAATCATAATTGGCTTACCATCTATCCTCATTCTAAACTCACTCATCCTCCCACTCTTGGCTCTGACCATAACCCAATTCTTCTCACCACTAAAGTCAACTCTTCTTTGGGGCGGAAACCATTCAAATTCATCCGTACTTGGATGTCTCACCCCAAATGTGCTCAGTTCATCAAAACTAACTGGATCTCGCTTCTTAATCCCATTCAAGCCAAATTGAACTCCTTGGCCATCAGGCTTTCGAAATGGAACAAAGAAGTCTTCGGTCACCTGGATACTAATATCAAACTGCTCACCAACAAAATTCAAACTATTCAGGACCCGGAGGCTTTCACACAGATAGAAACTCTGCTACTTCGGTAGGAAAGTCTCTGGATAGGAAAATCCAGAATCGCTAATATTAACCTTGGAGACAGAAACACCCAATACTTCCATGCCAAAGCAGCTATCCGGAATCGTAAGAATCAAATTCACTCGATCAAGAAAGAAGACACCTCGTGGACCAACGACGAGGCGGAGATCTCATCCATCTTTTCCAACCATCTCCTTAATATATCCTCGACGGTTGGCTCCAACCTTTCTCCCAATCTTATTGAGTGCTTCTCTTCTCAACTCACCGACCTTCAAAACGATTCTTTGATCACTCTTCCCACATTGGAGGAGATCCGGAAAGCCACTTTCTCCCTCAAGCCAGGGGCAGCCCCGGGGCCGGATGGTTATCCCCCTTTCTTCTATCAAGCCAATTGGGACACAGTGCAGGAAGACATAAAGGATATGGTCACTCACTTCTTTAGCACTGCGATCCTTCCGCCCCAGTCCAATCACACTCACATCTGTCTGCTCCCGAAAACTAAAACCCCCAAACTCTTGCGGACTACAGACCGATTAGCCTTCTTAACACTACCTATAAAATCATTACCAAAATCATGGCTAATCGTCTCAAACTCATTCTGCCAGATCTCATTTCGTCTTTTCAGGCAGCTTATGTGCCAGGAAGGCAGATCACCGATAATATCATCATTGGTCAAGAGCTTATTCATTCGTTTAAGAAAATCAGAGGGCCAAAAAGCTACTTTGGCCTCAAACTAGACATGTCCAAAGCGTTTGATCGCATAGAATGGAGTTATTTGGATAAGATCATGAACCTTATGGGCTTCTCCCCGCTTTGGATTAATCTTATCAATACCTGTCTTAACACCAGCATCATGGCAGTTCTTATCAATGGTCGTCCTGGTTCAGTTTTCGACGTCAGTCGAGGGATCAGACAAGGCGACCCTCTTTCTCCATTCTTGTTTGCCATTGCCATGGAAGGCCTCAGTCGCTTATTAGAGAATAACAATAACCAAACCCCTTTTGTGGGCTTTCCCATCCCCAACTTTAATCTCACCATTAAGCACCTGTTATTCGCAGACGACTGCATTATCTTCGGGCAGAATTCCCTCGAGAATATTCATAACCTTAAACAAATCTTAAGAGAATTCAGCGAGGGCTCTGGGCAAATGATAAATTAAGCGAAATCTAACATCTTCTTTTCTAAAAACTCGCACCCCAAATTCAAAAGACTTATCATCCGTAACCTCAAAGTCCACCAATCCCCCTCGGGAGATAAGTACCTTGGTACTAATCTCTTCATCGACAGAAACAAACATCAAGCCTTCAAGGCTCTCCTTACTCAAATAAAAAACAAACTCGCTAAATGGCAAACTAATCTTCTCTCTCAAGCTGGTCGCTCGATAGTTATATCGACTATCGCAGCAGCCGTTCCCGATACCAAATGCAGTGTTTTGCTATCCCTAAAGGCATTTGCAACAGCATTGAGTCCCTTCAAAGGAATTTCTGGTGGGCAAAATCCAAAACCTTCCACACTATAAATTGGTCCGCCATCTGTAAGCCTCGCAAATTAGGCGGATTAGGGTTTCGTCTCCCTCTTCTGGATAATCAATCATTCCTCAACAAACTCAACTGGCAGTTGCTCAACAACCCTCAGGTGATCTGGGTTCAAGTTCTCAAAGGAAAGTATTTCCCCAAATCTAACAAACCCACTCCCCCCAAATCGAACCACTCCTGGTCGTGGAAATCCATTAGTAAATAGTTCAGTCAAGTGGAGGGTCTTATCTTCTGGGATATTAACAAAGGCAGTCACATTAATATCTGGCATGATTATTAGATTCCCAACCATCCTCCTCCTCTCACTAATCAGAGCGGCTCGAATCTTGAATGGGTTGCCCAGCTCATCACTAATAATACCTGGAATATGAATTTAATTAACAATTATTTTGACAGTGATATTTGCAGCTCAATAGCTAGTATAAACCTGCAGACAGACCAGGCAGACAAAGCCAAATGGACGCTAACAAAATCTGGTAACTTCTCGATTAAATTTATGTATAATTTTCTTAGAACAGGAAGCTCAGGACCAATGCATGACCAGAACGACTGGTTTTTTATTTGGAATATGAACACGATTCCTCGTATAAAATTATTCCTATGGAAATGTTGCACGAATAGTTTACCAGTAAAGGACAAAATCGGTGATTATATTGGAAACTCTTACTCTTGTATCAATTGTAATGAAAATGAAACTTTAGACCATGTGATGTTACATTGTAACTACGCTAGAGCAATATGGTTCAATTTTCAGGTCAGAACGGAACAATTAAGCACGGTAAATCTTTGGATCAAACAATGGAAAAATTTAGAGGAAGATACAACCAATTTATATGCCAAAATACTATGGTTCATATGGAAAGCCAGATGTGAAAACTGTTTTTCGACCAATAAACAAACCCCTATACAGATGATCGCTCGAATTAACAACTCCTCGACCACTCCACTCAAAATTGAATCTATTATAACTAACAAATGCAGGAACAAACCACAGCAACAAAAATGGAGACCTCCATCGACACCATTCCTTAAGGTAAATGTAGACGCCTCTTTCACGAAACTCACAGAACCAGTAGGAATTGGATGTATCATTCACGATGAAGAAGCTAATTTCATCATAGCGGCAGCTGACTCAGTGCGGTGCCAAAACGCTGAAGAATGTGAAAGTATGGCGATTCATTTTAGCATTTTATGGGCCATTCAACTACGCATCCACCACGTGCACATAGAAAGCGACAATCAAACCTTGATCCAGTACATCAACGGCAAAAGTGATGGGCTACACTGGCAATCCAAAAAGGTCATGGAACAATCTTTGGCTCTTAAAAATCAGTTCACAGACATAATCTTCTCTTATGCTCCCAGGGAATGCAACGCCAAAGCTGATGCTCTTGCTAAATGGGGTAGACTCAATAGTCAGAGAAAATTTTGGAATGTAATACCTCCTTTTGTTTCCGCTTTCAATTAGAGACCTCTGTATGAACGTTTGTTTTGGTTTAATGCTTAGTTTATTTCATCAAAAAAAAAATGTTTGAACTCATAACCTTTTTTGACAACAAATATTCAAAGAAAATCTATGTTTGGTTTTCTCTTTTCTTGGTTTTCTCTAATATCTGCAACTTTTATCTTTCCTTCTTATACTACAATTTTTTTATAATAATAACTACAAATCTTATCTAGTTTTTGTAATAAAAAAAGATACGTACATGAATTTATAGATAATGAATGGAAGTAGGATTTACATAAGTGTCACTAACAAAATATGGTCCCAATATTTTGAATATTGAATAGTAATTTGAGACTCGACTTTCTTAACCCGTTTATAATCTAATGTATCGTATGAATGGAAGTAGGATTTACAATTATTGATAGTTCGATTTGTTACAAAGATACGTACATGAATTTATAGATGATGAATTAATCTTTACTAGACACGTAAAAGTAAAAAATAATTTTGTGCACTATTGATAAAAGATATTAATTTTCATTAGTTAAAATTTTCAGCCCGTCCCTTAATTAATTTGTGGCTCCCCCTCTGCATCTAACAAACTGTTGTTTGTATCTACCAATCTACTGCTTGCATGCATCCACCAATCTGCTCTTTGGAAGCACTTTTGTTCCATTTCTTTTAAACAATTATTGTAGTTTATTTATACCAAACTACAGTTTGGCAGCACTTCTTTTCAGGAAAATTCAAATTGTGTTTGTTTCAACGAATTCAACTACAACTTTGTTTGTCACCCAACACAACAAAGAATGCCACAGAAACAGAAAAAAAAAAAAACAAATTTTGTTTTAGATTGATAAGATCTGAATAGAAATCTAGAAATAGATTAAATAGACGAATTATTTTGTCCAAAGCGATCGTATCAAATTGAACAAAATAATCAATTTAGTTTGAACAAGCTTGAACAAACCGAAGAACATAATAATCAAACGAACCCAGGGATTGTTAAAATCAAAATTAATTTAATAACATAAATTGGATAAAGCACTTCATCTTTTTCGAACTAAATGTTGTTTCAAATCGAAATTTAGGGATCCCTACTCCATGGGAGCCCTAACAAATATGCAAAACAAATATGAGATGATTTGTTCTTCTTCACATGCTTATGTTCATCAAAACCAACTTACTTCACAACAAACAAATATCTGAAAAGCAAATCAAGAAATCACCCATTTCATTTGTGATGATACCGGAAAGTGGTGGTATCTTCATGGAAATCAGTCATCTTGGTTTCATTGATGAACTTTCTTCACACTCTGATTGAACTCATGTAGCTGAAAAACCTGCAAAAGTGGGAGAAGACACTCCGATTCCCAAATCAATGGGATATTTTTGTAGTTTAAAGAAATAATTCAATGCGTAAGAGTGAGAAGTTGGCATTTGATCCCTTTAAAAGAAAACTTGATGATATGCTTATGTAGGGTTGGGGAGTTGTGACGATGCGCGACCGAGTAAAGAACCAGTTCTGATGATGACCACGCCTTTGTGTCTGTTGAAAATTAATAGTTGAGTGTGTATCTTCTGACACTAACAAATCTTTTGACACATAGCATTTCACGTATAAAAAGTGGATCTTTGACTCTATACGACTTTCCATCTTATTGATGTTCTCTTCCGATAGATCGGAACTATTGGGTCGAGCCTTCTCTGGCTTAACTCTTCACTTTAGTTACAATCGGAGCACGACTCTGGTTGCGAAGCTGACATGGATCTACGTTCCCTTTTGCCTCGAAGTAGAGTAGGGCTCAAGGTGCTGAACTAACCTTTGCAAACCTCCCTCCACTGCTTGTTGACCAAAGTGGAGCTCTTGCACGAGTTGTCTCATATTTACCTCTTTGGTTGCCTCTAGACCAGTTCAGGATTCAAGGTGCCAAAGATATTCATGCCGACCTCCCAAGTCAGGACTCAAGTGAAAGAGTTATTTGGAATTTACCTCCCTGATGGTTGTACGATCTCAATCAGCCACTTGACTTCTTGACTTGGTCAAAGCTGGTCAATATCTAGTCTAGCAGTTTGGAGGAATGAAGGAAGAACGATAATTGACCATTTCTTTTCAACAGATCTAAATGTAAAATTAGATCTTGTTTAAGATCGTTTTCTTTTCATGGAGCATATATGCTTCGTTTTCAAAATCATAAAGCTAGATCAAGACGAACTTCAAATATTCTCTTATCATCTAAACTAAATTATGCAAGACCTCCAAGAACTAAATTGATGGGGAATCCATATGATTTACATACTTTATATACTTTATACATAATATGATCCAATAAAAGGAAGAGTTGATATCAATTATCATAAATACCAAATACAGAACTAAGAATGCTTTGAAGATCATGTTGTTAATCTAACCAAACTATATTGAGTCAGTTACGGTTTTTTGATTTTACCCCTTAATATTAATTGGTAACTGAGTTCACTCTCGTTACGAGTTTACTCCTTTATATTTACTACTTTTGTTATGAATACTAAGACAGTGTTTGACATTAAAAAAGAATATGACTACCAAGAATAATAATCGGATTAGGATAGTGTGACTTTTTTAATTGTAATACCTTACTTTAGTGTTGAATTTAGTCAAAAATATGATTTGTAGAGACTACTTCTCTCCAATCACCATAAATTATGGAGTATAATTTATGATTCCAATTCCCTCATACCAAATCCTAGTAATTTTTCGAAATGGGTAAGTTTAAGTAAGTAAACTTTAGCTCAAAAAAAAAAAAAGTAAGTAAACTCAATTACCAATTATTAAAAGAGGTAAATTTAATTATCAATTAGTGCTAAGGGGGTATAAAGTAAGAAACCCCACTCCGTTGTCACGTTTGTCTTCGTTTTTGGAAAATATTGAACTTATATCAATTGTAATTTCCTTTTTTTAATTAGTTTCTTTTTTTTTATGAAATTTGAATTCAGTACCAGGGGCCGACCTGGCCATGCCCAACCGGGTCCGTCCAGACACGGCTTGCCCAAGCCCACCCCGACCCGTGCAGACACGGCCTGCCCTGCCCCAAGGCTTAGCAGGCCGGTCCTGGTCTCAGAGACTCAGACCAGACCGAGATATAGGCTTAAACAGACCGATCCGGACCGGAAATATGTGAACCCGGGTTGGCTTGGCCGGTTCGAAGTCTCTCTCTCTATCTCTCTTATGACTTACAATTCTTGACAATCTAGAAGAAATTGGATGCCCACTCTCAGAAAATGGGATTCAAGAAAATCTGTGTTTACTGTGGGAGCAAATCTGGCAATAGAGATGTATTCAGTGATGCTGCTCTTGACTTGGGAAATGAACTGGTTTACTCTCTCTCTCCTCCCTCATATTAACTGGTTCACAGAATAGAGATGTATTCTGTCTTTATTGAAAACTATGCTAATGTCTGTTGATTTTTATTTGCAGGTTGAGAGAAAAATAGATTTGATTTATGGTGGTGGGAGTGTTGGGTTGATGGGTTTACTTTCAAGAAAAGTTTTTGATGGAGGTTGCCATGTTCTTGGGTAACTAAAATTAATAATACATTTCTTGATGATCTTTTTAGTTATTCACTTTTGAAATGTTTTCTTTGAATTCTAAGCTATAAATTTCCATTCTGAAATTTCAAATCTGTTATATATTTTAACTTTACAGGGTTATTCCAGCAGCCCTTGTGCCTATTGAGGTAAACAAAGGCTTTTTTCCGTTTGGTTTCTCATTGTGTACTGAAATGCATATGAACTTTATTAGTGCTCAAGAGGCAGAAAATGTGTTTTTTTAAGGAACAAAATTTCGGTTCGGGTGGAAATTTGGGTCATTTGAACTGAATATTTCGAAATTTATTTCTTGACAAGGCTTTGTTAAGAGAACTAATTGAATTTCAGTAGGCACGAAATGACCGAAATATGTCGAAATTTTATTCTTGGACTTTGTTTATAGCTATTCAGTATATTAGTAAAATCTCCCAAAGTGCCTTTGTGGATGTTGTCTTTTTCAATTATGTACCATTTGTCTGTTCTTGTTGATCTAAAAGATAATAATCTTGCTCTTGGAAGAAATAAAAACCTGGGTCTAATTAGTTGAGTTGTGACTTGAGTTTTTCGCTTACAGATATCTGGACCAGCCGTAGGTGAAGCACTAGTTGTAACAGATATGCATGAACGTAAAGCAGAAATGGCAAGACTATCTGATGCATTTATCGCTCTTCCTGGTAAAACTCTCTATGATTATTCCTCTGAAACAATACGATGAGTGGTAGAAGGTTATGTGTGTGTGTGTGTACACATTCTTGTCTTAGTTATTAGGCCCAATATTTTCTACTTTCAATTTTTTCTGACCTTTTGGATCAATCATTATTATATTCCGACAAAGGATGTTTAACTGGTAGTTGTATTTTATGGTCATCTTTGTACAAGTTCACATAAGATGTCATACGAATTTTCACATCAAAGTATCACACCGTCTGAATTGACTGAAGAAGTATCGCGGAGAGTATCCAAGTTTCGGACATAAGTACCTGGGTATCCAACACAGGATGAATATATTCAAATAGGATTACCCGTACTTCTAAACTATGAGATATGAATACAGTTCAGGTACTATTGCCCGATACCAGTATGATGTATCAAATATACGTCGGGTGAAAATATAAGCCAGCTGCCAATACCCAGCTGCGTCTTGACCGGCATCCAATTTTTGGGCCAATTCTTGCCGTACCTTGGGGTTTTGGAGCGGGCGCTAAAACAAAGAAAAGTGTGAAACAAATTCATCCTTGTCTACTTTGAGTCTCTGCTCAGACTAACCTTAGTCTATCAAAGCCCCGTAGCCGCTTGCTTACTTAGCAATTGCACTAAGGATTTAGCCAACGTCAAACTTGGACGCATCTAGGCAAACTTGCCTGGTTAACTCAACTAACTTAAATAGTGAAACTACTGAAGTGACCGACAATAATATCCAAGCATCCATAGATTATGGGGTATCTGATGCAACCAAAAACATCTGTAAACAAGTATCATACCACATACTTCAAAACATAATTATTTCTCAATTTCATGATAATTGATTGTTTTCAGGGGGATTTGGAACGATGGAGGAGACGTTGGAGATAATTACCTGGTCACAACTAGGAATTCATAAAAAACCAGTAAGCTATCAATAACTGTGCTTAGCGAACTTTGAAGAATGTCTTTTGCTTAACGAATAGTATTCTAACTCTAAGTCTTTTTGTTTAGATTGGCTTACTAAATGTTGATGGATATTATGATCCTCTGCTTGCATTGTTTGACAATGGCGTGAAAGAAGGTTTCATCATAGGTGCTGCCCGAGATATTGTTGTATCTGCTCCAACTGCAAAAGAATTGTTGGTGAAGATGGAGGTAAGAACTAATAACCGTATACTATTAGAAAGAAGAAACACCATGAAGTAAACTAACTCTAATTTCAATTGTGCTTTCTATATTTTACAGCAATATACTCCATTCTTTGAACATGTTGCTCCGCATCAAAGCTGGCAGAAAAACCAGACCATTAAGTGAAACTCATGTTGGAGCACTCATTTGTTTTACGAAAATGAACTCATTTTTCCAATCATTCTTTCGTATCCATTTTTAAGTATGTGTTTCTATTTGGACGAGGCTTGCAACTGTCTGCTATCATTTTTATGTATTGGATAAAATTCATATTCATGTCTTCTCCCGTACGCGGTAACAAGGGCCCTGCATACAAACACTATGTTGTAATTGGATACTTTGTGCAGTCATTGTTTTAAATTCTAAACTGAAAATTAAACATCGGATATATATATAATCATGTCAAAAAGTGCGAAAGAGATAAAATAATTTTTTGTTGAAAACCTAGAGATAAAGTTACCACCGAGAGGGCAAAACCCAATTCAAAATTGATGCTTATGTCCTTGTTCCTGAACTAGATTGTTGTTTTGGTCTCTTCTAATTTTACCAAAATGGTTGTTTGTTCCTTTAAATTTTATTTTCCGTTTTTTCTTTTTAAATGTTTTTGGAGGGGTTTTTGCATTTTTTCCAGGTAAATACAAATGAAATTTTGTGACCAACACATTGCGATCAAACAATCCGAAGGATAATATGATGTAGATAATCAAGTTCGGTTACATTAGGGATTGTAACGTTTAATTAGAAACCAACTACGATATGTGGGTCAAATAGTTGATGTGCAACTGAATTCTTCAACGGGTTAAACACGAAGAGCATTAAGAATTGTACCATTTAATTAGAGACCAACTACGATATGTGAGGTACTGTGTAAAAGGTGTACTAGGCTTGGGAATGCCCGGTCTAGGGAAAGCTGGTATCGGTAATAAGCTTGGAAAACCCTAGAGAATGTATAAGGGTTGGACTCCCAAACCCTAGAGAATGTACAAGGGTTGGACTCTCAATTTTTTTCTTGAGCACAAATTTTTTTTCTTTGGAGCCCCAAAAGGCTTCCACAACTATGGGATTAGTAGTCCCTCCCTCTAGGATCCCATTTTTAAACTGTAAACATCTGGACTTCCGCATTAAGCTACCGTAAACCCAACACGCCCATATTCTAGAAATAGTTAAAAGCTGCAAAACTAGGCCCTCCCACATTTTTCAACTTAACATCCGTTCACTTAAACCAATTTGGTTACAAAATCAGCAAGTCGAGCATCTTGTTCAGTCGATTTGGTTTACATAATTGGCTCAAGTCCATCGATTCCAAAGGGTTCAGGCATCATGATCATGCTGATAGTTATAAAGTGCAATCCAGTCTGCTAATAAGCGTGGCCAGCAGGATGAAGTTAGCATCTACATGTACCCCGTGACCCGTCTGATCCGTTTCCCAGCCTTGGTGTAGAAACACCATCTAGCGCATTACAAAATAGTAGAGAAACAGTGTGTCATTTGTGCCTGACGAACGTACACAATGCCATGAGTTAGATAATTATACTTACAAATCATTGATCCAATTTTAGTAAAAGTGTACCTCATATCATCAAAGTGTATCTCATTAAAACAAGATTTCCTAACCCGATACAAACTGAGCTAGAGCTACTAATACAGTTGCATTCAATTTGTGTTAATAAATAACATCAGAATAATTCATCCAACAAGAAAAGAATTAATTCTATAATAGAATTGAAAACAATGTTCTGTGATTAACTTACTGTAGATTGAAGTACAAGATATTCAACGGTTGATGGTTGAGGTCTTCATCATAAGTACTTTCTGAGAACCAAGAACTGATAATGCTTTGAGATAGTTCACTCGGAATACCTACTGGCCATTTATCAACAAGCACAAAACCGAATTGTGATGCAGTTGAAAGTATGGACGTCTCATCTACTCGACGTTCAATATGGCAGAGAATTAGAGCCGGTTTTAATTCACCTGTGAGGTTTTCACTGGAAGAAATTAACTCCCTTGCAGTTTCGAAAAATGGGGAAATTGCTTCGCGAACATATGTTACATCCGTTCCTAAAATGACTTCAAAACCTCTTGGATTCATCTTTTTGATCGCCTCAACTTCGTCATGATTTCCCCACTCCAACTTCTTCATGAACAATTTGTCAAGGATGGGTTGTTTCAGATTTGAGATAACGTTTTGGTTCAGCAGGTCAATGGCTTTCTTATCTCCGTCGGTTGCTACTACTAGTTCTGCAGATTTAACTGCAATCATTGAGCAGACTCCTGTGCAACCACAGCCCAATTCGAGCACCCTTTTCCCGGCAACAATAGAAGGATTTGTAGCTAGTACCCAAGACATTAAACGAGCTGATTCCCAGAGCATTAAGCCTGTTGATTTGCAAGTGTGTTGGTATTCTTTTGAAACTCCTTTTATACTGAAGCTGAAATCTCCTAGCTCGATGTTGATGATCTAACAGAAAATGAAACAAAAATTAGAAGCATGGTAATGCATGCATATTTCCTTCGAAATCTTTTCATTTCTAAGTTCAGAAATTTGGTCCCAAATATCAACCTCAAAGAATTTGGAAGCTTAAAACTTAAAGGAGAAAAGAAAAGAAAAAGTTCGATGAGATGTTGCCTTCGCCCTGCCACATCACATCGAATATTTTGTTACCGTAAGTTTTATTCTTAAACGACTTCATCAAACCGACCATATCAGTTACTCGCTATTGCTTACAGACTGAAGTTTTGATCGGTAGAATCAGTGTTAGATGAGAACGAAAAACACACATTTTGGAGGTAAAACTGGAAGCATAAATATGAATATACCTCCTCTGTAGATGGTGAACCACTGAACATTTCGATAGCGATGCTTTCAGACATGTCAATCTCAGTATCATCTATAAGTTCCTTCAAACTGTTATTACTGCTAGGCACAGGCTCATTAATATGGTCATCAAGCAAAGACACTTTATTTCCAGATTCCAAGCTACTAGAAGATTTCAATCCATCTGAAAAGCGGAATACAGACTGAATCCAGCGCCTGAAATACATGTGCTAGAGAAAATGAACCTCGACAAAAAGAATCATACACTAAAATCAACTATCTAAAATATTAATTGATTGTACCGATTCATCACTAATTCACGTGATCGGTTCTCCACTTGTTTACAGCATACGCCAAGTTCCTCGACACGGAATCCATTTTCTTCAAACAAACTCGTCAAGAACTCATCGGAGAAGTAAAAAGCTCTCTGGAATCACGAATTAGACTGGATGAAACCTGATAACCAACAAGATTCTGTTATGGATCTAAAGAATTGACTTTCTGGTAGAAGAACTTACTGTCCCATCACCCCTGACGTAGAAGTTCTCACTGATCTTTTGATCTTTGGATGTTAATCTTTCCTGTAAATTGGTATCAGGATAAAGAGGATAATGAGTGGAAAGGTGCATGCTGAACCTTTTGAAGGTCCACAGATAAAGAGGATAATGAGTGGAAAGGTGCATGCCAATAACAGACCAAGTTGATAAAAATAAGAACGTCGACAACATTCAAACTAGGCCCCAACTAAGAAACAAGAGGAAAATTTCTAGAGAATAAATCAAACTCAACATACGAAGATCCTGAACTAGAAATCTCCATTGGGGTTCTGCTGTGAACGAAAAACTAAACAAACTGTATATGGTATTAACTGTGAACCGACTTCACGAGGTTGGGTCTACATTAGGCCCCATCATTTTTTCTACTTATTAATTAATTTTTTATTTAGTAGTTATCTTACTTCCCTTATTATCTTTAATCGCTATAAATTATGAATTGGAAACATAATAGGAGAATACTTTGTTGTCATGCAAATAGAGGCTCAACATAGAATTATTTTAAGCTTCCTCAAATATGTTTTTTTCTGGTAAACTTAGGAGTTTGGACACGTTAGTGAGAGTTACTTATTTTTTGCTTAATCTAAACCTCCTTGAAGTGCCCGTGCAGAACTTTACATTGCTAGAATCTAAAACTAGATACGAACATCACTGAATAATAATTTAAGATATTAAGGAACCTAATAGAATTTTCCCTCAAAAGGTTCAAATTTCAATATCACATAAGAGATAATGACAATATTAGAATGAAGACACCAACCTGAGCGAGGTCTCCAACAGCATAATCACGAAGTAACACAAGACCATTTGGCTGGAAAGTCGATGAATAGGATCACAATTATGCATTATGTAAAAGGAATTATTCTTTAAAATAGAGCTTTTATAGTGTTTCTTTGTAGGAGTAGATATCGCACCTTAAGAATTTTTCTGATATTTTGTAATACAAGAGTCATCTTTTCAGGAGCCACTGCAGATAACACAAATATCTGTTTTAGTGTTAGCTGGTTGTCTGAAAATCCTCAGAAATGGGCAAATGGCAAACAAAGTAGATTTAACAAGAAGATAGAGCTGAAAATATATAGTCGAGAAAATCGTCAATTAAAGAGCCAGCCATCCTTTATGAGCAACAAAACTATTCAAACTGCATGACGGAGAAACCTTTTATATACAGATATATACCATGGTCACAATGTCAACTGAAGATGGTGAAATCTGCTCGCTGAGATCATCGGCTGTAAGATCACAAACGAATGCATTTACTCGGTCGTTTATGAAGTCTTTGTGTGACTGCAATAAGTACACCCAACCCAGTTACTAAAAGATCTTGTTGATGGTGATCAATTGAAGATATATAAACAAAAATCTTATAATCTTATTTACTTGGTTAAGAGAGATCTCTCTAACTGGCCTCACAGATAAGCAAAAAAGATTAAGTAAACAACTAAACATCTCGTCAATTTAAGTGAAAACACTCCAGAAATTTTGTTATTAAATAGGTTAAAAGGATAGATTTCAGTATTGGGTCAGTTACTAGAATTAGCTAAGGTCTATTAGTGTGGTTTTTCAGCGTCGCACAAGGGGACAATGGAGATCCTTATATGGGAGTGCCTTACAAGAATAGAGCACTTACTACTTAATATTACAGGGCTTTCACTATGCTTGAGGGGGCAAGGATGTATCTGTTGCAAACTGATCTTTTATATGTTCTCTCTCCACATAATAACCAGGTTACTGTGGACAAATTTCGAGCAGCTACAGAGACTTCAGGGATGAGTAGGGGCGAGACAAAGTTACCGAGGCTTGGACACTAGAAGCAGTAAAAGGGTCCATTAGATCACCTTCGCAGCCAGATATGCCTTTTTCTAACTGACATACAGTAGACATCAACTATCATTCATTAATAGGGCACATTAATTACATAATCCACATGCTTAAGGACTTGCAGCAGGTATAGGATAGAGCTCCAGCAGTGCCTCATAAATATACGAAATCATATCATTTTATTGGGTTCACATGTAAGACCTTTTTTTTTCTTGACACGGACTTTAAGAGTCATCACAATCATTACAAGGCATGGGTACATCATGAAGAACAAATATGAAGATACATCAAGATTAATGAATTAGATAAGCACTATAGCTATCTGATTTAAGATATCTTCAGGCCTTAAAGACTATCCTAAGGGGTCTAAATTACATGAGATAAATCTTGGAGATAACAGCTTCCATTAAGGTTTGATACCAAGAGCCATGGGACTTACGAGGGGTATCCAACCACTGTACCACAGGGTGGTGGACTACATAAGACTTTGAACTATAAGAGATCAATAATGTGACCGTATCTATCTAGCACCCCACGAAAATTTGGATAGATGTACCTAGATAGTTTTGTTTTAACAATATGAATGGGAATTACAAACAGAAAGCTTGCACCTTAACCAAATCAACAGCCCGAGTCGAAAAATCGCATGCATGCACAAAGATATCTGGGTAAGTTGCAACCAGTGGAAAGATAGTATTTCCAGCTCCACAACCAATCTGTGATTAATCGAAAGAAGTAATAAGGTTTAACAAACTATCTAAAAGTAATAAATCAGTTCAATAATCTTATTTAAAAACTAATTCAGTTTAACAACAAATTAAGTCATTGACATTAAAATTAGTTCCAAATTATCTAAGAATTTAAGTCGAATAATTATAAACTAAATCCGCGAAAAAAACCCAAATGCTGCACAATAAATTACTGATCTTGTTTCTACTTTACCTCCAAAATTACTTTTCTCTCTGATCCCTGGTCATAAGAGAAAGATAAAAGCATCAAGTTAAGAACTTTATTCTAGTTTGATTAATTAGATGATAAAAACAATAGATAGAGAGAGAAAGGTTGATTAAGTTTACATGGAAATATTGACCCCATTCCTTGTCTAAATAGTGTCGATCTTTGAAGAACTGTATATTAAGATGTTCAGAATCACAAATTAATAAAGAGAAGGAGGAATAGAGAAATGGGAAAAACCAACTTTGTCTTGATGCCTTTTGTAGAAAACATCCCAATACTTCTTTGCATCTCTCTCATACTTCTCTGCCACACAGGTTTAAAAGAGGAATTTGAGAGACAGACAACAAGTTAGAAAGAGAAAGTTGAGAGAGAGAAAGAGTTGGATAGGTTATTGATAAGTAGGTTTTACCCTTCCAGAAAGGAGACACTCCGGTTGGAGTAGTGGAGTATATTTGGAGCTTGGGAGGCTGTTCTTGACTGTTCGATGCCATTAAATTGACGAATATCAAAGTGCCAGTGATAGAAAAACCAGGTGATTTAGATTGAAAAAGATGAGAAATCAATTTTCTATCTAGGGTTTAGGTTTTTCAAAGCAATTTCTCAGTAGTTTTCTTCATGGGGCCACAAGTTTGTGCAAAATACCCACATCACACGGTTGATTTACTGTTTGGATCCCTTTCGTATAATTGACTTGTTATTTGGACTCTCTTGGTGTAACCCGTTGATTTACTGTTTATGCAAAATACCCACCGCTCTTTGGTGTAACCCGTTGTAGGATTTCATGTCTATGTTAGCTGCGAATCATCGGAGTGACCCGACGATCGTAAGCGACTTCTAACTAAGCATTGCGACCCCTAATTAGAACGGACTAGATGATCTTCCGGATAAAATCATCGTTATCCTAACTGACAAATTAATCGCATTGCCACCTTCGTCGAAGGACACTCCTTCGGAAGGGCATCTCCTTCAGACCGCAAGGATATATCCTTCGGAAAATGGGAGTGAGAATGGTAGTAGGAATGGGGTTTTATGGAGTTTGGGGGTTGATTTAGAGGATGAGTGGTGTAAGTTTGTTCTTATTTTGATCTGGGTTTTGCTTTCGTGGGTGTTTATCAAAAATTAGGGTTTGGTTAATATGTCAATGGTGTTTAGCTAGGTTTTTTTGTCAGGTCATAAACAATTTCTATGAATCTTGGCCGTCCAATCTTCTTTTGTGAATCTTAACCGTTGTGATTTTTTAGCCCGATCGGCGGATATTCACAACCATCAAATTTTCATCAAGAATTTTGTAATTTAACGACGAAAATAGAATTCGAAAAACCACTAAATATTAGCTTCCTTGATTTTCTCCCACGTTTTTATAACTACCTAGAATAAAGGCGATCCAAATCTTCTCTCCCACATGTAAATCATATCTAAGGTCAAGATTCTCTCAAATAATGGCTCATTTTGAATTTTAGTAAAATAACTACCTAAATTAAAATCAATTGTAACCAATCCACCCACGATTCTCTCTACAATTTCAGTTGGAATTAACTCTACATATATTATCTCCCATTATTCTTCTCGCACTTGCATATTTTTCCCTCAGGATTCGATTTAATTGTCACTCACGTCTTGACCTCTGTCTCATCCAATCTCCTGTAGAAATGATTTTTGTTATCAATTTTCTAGGAACTTGATCATGTCATTCTACTGATTTATAGGGTGAATAGATGATGGTTTTGTTATAAATTTGTATTCTCTGTACCCCTTCTAAATACTTAAGATAATTGAAATCAATTCTGCTTCTAATACTTTCATTTATATTTTATGTAACTTTATCAGTTCTTCTAGCTTTTTCTTGGTTTTCTTCTTTAAATTGTACTAATGATTTTTTTAATCCCTTACACATACTAATATGATTTTTTTTTCTTTTTGCCTTTGCAGATACAATATGTTAGAGGCTGACATGGGCGAAAGACAACGAACATAAATACATTATCATAGAGAGTGATAACTGCAACCTCATCAAGCATCTTCAAGATAATAGGCACAAAATCCAGTGGCAATCTAAAGCGCATATCAACATAATTCGGGATATAGGAAAATATTTCGATAGTGTCATCTACATGTATGCCAATAGGAAATCAAACTCTCAAGCATACCAGCTAGCTAAATGGGCTCGAAAGAATAACAAGCGCCAAACATGGAAGAATGTCCCTTTCTTTTTATATAAACATTATTGTAATAGTTTTTTGGTTTAATTAATATTATGCACTCTTTAACAAAAAAAAACAACTTCCTATAAACTTGGGTAGATTAGTTTCTTGATTTGCTATTACTTTCACTTTGGCATATGTTGAATTATATTATGTTCTTTCTCTCTTTGTCTTAGATTCTCCCCGTCTCATAAAATGTTGTAGACTTTTCCAAATTTCACATGTAGTTTCATACAAGGAGGAAGAAGAAGAGAGCAGGTAATTTTATGATTTCTTTTCAAATTTCTCATGATCGATTAGATATTAGACTTTAGTATTCATTTTTCGTATAAGTTCATTAAGATTGAAGAAGAAGTCATGAAATTATGAAGATGATTATTAAGAGAGTGAAGTGCCATCAAAATTGAAGGAGAAGTCATGAAAATTGCGAAGATGATTATGAAGAGAGTGAAGTCATGAAAATGATAAAGATGATGATGAAGAGAGTTACAATGAAGTGGTCCGGTTGTCATTGCATTTGATGAACATTCACAACTTTGTTCATTGTAACATTTTTTTATCCTTCAAAACGAGAAGTCAATGTAACACTTTTTTACTGGATATTACTTTCTCTTGTGTTCTTTTATCCTTCAAATATTAATGTTTTGTTTTCTAGATTGAGAATAAATACATTTTTCTCAACTTCATTTGTAGAGATGTTTTATTCTTTATTTTTTTATTATTGTTTTGGAAGTCGACTACGATCAACGTTAGTCGTTACATTTGGCATTGATACATCAAAGATGTGATAAGCTCGATAACCGCCTACTCAAACTCAAACAAGACCAGGCCTATAGCCCAACTAGACAATGACCTAAAGCCCAACTACATTATTTATACCCTAATAATCCTAATTCAAATAACCAAAGATTCCACCTTTTCTGGGATTCGAACCTGGGACCTCGAAGGCTTTCTGGAGTTTATGTCAACGCCTTGGAACCACTTAGGCTACCAACCGTTGACGGTGTTTTATTCTTTATTATTATCTGTAATTAAATTGATTATGTAAATTTTGTAAGAATTACTTTCTTTTTCTGTTGTAATATTGTACATTTTTATCTCATCTTTTGGTATGTTCATTAAATAAAAAGAATCTAAGTTTTTAAGGGGTTTGAGAGCGTAAACATAATGACTAAAGTCTGTCTTATTTATTTTTGTCATTTCTACTCCCACTCTTAATGTAAATGGGTTAATATTGTTACTACTTTGTGAAATCTTACAAGTGAGTCTTTCTTCTTCATATGGTTAATTCTATTTTTCATATAGATGTTACTAAGTGTTGCAGGAAAGTCTTCTAACTCATTACAATGCCAACTACATTTTTTTAATGATTTAATATAATAACTAGGTATCTCTGCACCCTGCGGGCGCGGTCAATCTCGTTGGACTTACGCCAGTCGTGGTCGATAACTTTCATAGTACGAGTACGGTGGGTTCAAGCATTCGCCGGATGCACGTACTACGTTGTCTACGTAAATCGTCGTTTGATGTCACACGGACCAGGCGGAAACCTAGACGTGCTAGCACCACAATGATATTAAAACAGGCAAAAAAAGTGCTAGCACGTCTAAGCTTTTGCTCGGTCCGTGTGACATCAGAAGACGATTTACGTAGACAACGTAGTATGTGCATCCGATGAATGCTTGAACCCACCGTACTTGTACTATGAAAGTTTTCGACCACGACTGGCGTAAGTCCGACGGGATTAACCGCACCCGTAAGGCGCGGGAGATACCTAGTTTACCACAAAATATTGATTGTTATAAACCAAAAAATGACTTCGATTGACATTAATGACTTCGATTGGAGTATGGTTTATCTCCTCCTTCGTATCTTCAGTCATGTAGTTCCTGAAACTATTAATGGCTTCGATTGCTTGTTTTAAAGTATATCGGAACTGAGTTATTGTCTTGCATTCTGGAATGTACTTGGACTACTCTCCACCAAATCAATTGTTTTTTCAATAGCTTGTTTTCCCTTCACTTTCATTGTTTTAGAACTACCACCGGTCTGCTAGATAAGAACCATGTATTGGTATGTCTATTTCACAGTTTACATCAACAATTATGCATAATTTATAAAAACAGCATTACATTTACTGTAAATAACAAGTAATTCAAATCACGTAACCTATTTTATACATTGGTTATAAAACTAGACCTAACAAAAATTTCATCCAGTAACAGTTTTCATCTATTAAAGAAAAAATGCATCATTTAAAGTAAAAAATAACATACACGGAGTAATTTCAATCTCTGCATATGGAAATATAACTGTTCTAAACAATTTTTTACCAAACACATCAATTTTCTGTTAAATAACCTATGCTGACCTAGCATAAAATCTTGTACAATCACTTTTATCTATTTTTACTGAAAAATAATGCATCGTTTGAAGTAAAATATAATCAAATTCAACCATATTACCTCTGTAATCGAAAGTGATTTGCCCTTACCCTTTTTCCTTATCACTTCATCCTCTATAGTGCTCTGTCGTAACAGTTTTCATCTATTAAAGAAAAAATGCATCATTTAAAGTAAAAAATAACATACCCGGAGTAATTTCAATCTCTGCATATGGAAAAATAACTGTTCTAAACAATTTTTTACCAAACACATCAATTTTCTGTTAAATAACCTATACTGACCTAGGGCTAGGAAAACGGTCTGAAACCCCGCGGTCCGGCCCGAACCGTGAGAGACCGATGACCGAAGCCAACCCAAGCCGGGCTAACTCGACCCGATAGCTCGGGCTAATAGGGTCGGGACTCAGACAGGCTCTCAATTCCGAGTCCCGACCCGTAAAGCCCGTCCGAGTCCCGACCCGATTAAGAACCCGATGGTAGAGTCTGATAGGGTTACAATATATAAGCCCTTCTTTTCACTATACCTTCATTATTTTCTAGGGTTTACGAGAGAGAGAGAGTTTTCTACAGAGAGATAGAGAGAGTTTTCTACAGAGAGATAGAGAGATTTTTCTACAGAGAGATTGACTGCTAGCAACGAGATGAAGTGTCTCCTCTTCCAGTTCTTCTTTGTTCTTCGTCGCCATTAACCTAAAGAGATGAAGTGTTAGCACCGAGTTCTTCTATGTTCTTGATGTTCTTGTAGAGAAGTATTTGATTTATATTTTTTTTTTCTTTCTCTATCCTTGTTCTTTATAAAGTTCATATGTTATCTTCTGTTAAATCTATTAGTGATATTAACAGATCTGAAGAAATCATGAATAGATCTGTTTTTATCACTGATAGATTTGTTATATTTAGGTTTTATTTGGTTACTTCCTCTATCTTTTCTTCTGTAAAATACATTACATTACGATTTTTTGAAGTAGAAGCCAAATTAGTAACAAATCTTGCTTATATCATTAATGTCTTTGTTCATTTACACAGCTAACTTGTTAATCAATAGATGATTCACTTCTAGAAATAGTATATCAAGTTTTTCAAAAGAACACCCTAAAATTCTATGTTAAATGAAATTAATGTATTTCTGTATATTTGTTCTTTTTTGATGATATTATATTGTGGATATATTTAGTTAAATAGTATTTCAAGTTTTGAAAAGAAAACCCTAAAATTTTATTTTAAATGAAATTAATGTATTTCTGTATATTGGTTCTTTTTTATGATATTATATTATGGATGTATTTAGTTTGTTTTTATATGAAAAAATATTAATATTTCTGAAGTCAAATTACCCGAGCCCGTTCGGCCCGAGACCGTTGGAACCCGCTCGGGCAGGCGGGCTCGGACGGGCTACGGGCTCTGTTAGGGAGAGTTCTGTCCAGCCCGATCCGCCCGCCAACCCCACGCGGGCTAGGTTTGCTCTTGCCCGATCCGCCCGAGCCCGACTATGTATTGCCCGAGCCCGTCCGAACCCGCCCGATTCCCACCCCTATGCTGACCTAACATAAAATCTTGTACAATCACTTTTATCTATTTTTACTGAAAAATAATGTATCGTTTGAAGTAAAATATAATCAAATTCAACCCATATTACCTTTGTAATCGAAAGTGATTTTCCCTTACCCTTTTTCCTTATCACTTCATCCTTTATAGTGCTCTTTCGTTTGAGATGACTCTTTCTTATTGGTGTAGCTTCCTTGGTAGGCTTTGGAGTGTTTTTTTGTCTTAGGTGTCATGTTAAATCTCCCGTAGAAACTTAAACAAGTTAACTTGTTTAACATTTTTTAAAACTTTATATAAAAAACAAGTATTTCAGTAGTAGATACAATGTATGAAAATCAGAAACCCATTTTTGTTCATAAGCTTTCAGATTTCCTAACAATATATGAAAATAAGATCAAAAAACCAAAATCAGAAAATCTTATTTGACTAGCAATAAAAAGAAACACAATAAATCAAAAAAACCCTAGATAACTTTGAAAGTCTTGAACAAACTCACCAAAATCTCGAACCAAACTTCATTATAACTGACATAGTCATTCAAAATCAAGTATAAATATATGCTCAGCTAAAGCTCGGTTCGTTTGATATGATACGATTGAGATGATTCCGTTCGATTAAGATGATTCCTACCGTTTCACAAAGCTGCAACGGTTGAAGATGATGGACGTATTTCACCTGAAGCTTTTCGGTTATCTATTGAAGAAAAGAGACGGTTCAACTTTAGGGTTTGGGGGGTTCTGAGGGTTTCGGTCGATTAATTTTCTTGAAGAGAGAAAAAGTTTCTTGATTTTGAAAGAGAGAGAGAAAAAGTGACAAGATTGTTTCTCATTTTATAAATAAAAATCCCGATTTTGTTGGGTTGTACACTAACAACGTCCGGCTCTCACGAATTTCAGGCGGAAATTGACTTAGGATTTGGATGGAACTTGTTTCTTCTGTATGTGGGAAATAGGGTCTAAAAAGAAAAAAAACTAAAATCCCCTTTTTTGGGAAGATTGGACCGTAATTCTTTTTAGATTTTATTTTGGGCCTAAAATTCATAGGCCCTAAAACTTATAGCGGTACATGAAGATATTTTAGATTTTGATGTTGCATGGGAGATGTTCTTAGTGGATTTGAACTTGTATTTAGGCAGACATTTTGAACCCAATATAAAAAATTTCTTATTTATTTACTGGAGGTTTTATCACGACTATCTTTGTAGGTTAGCCATCTTTATGTAAATTCTGCAACTATATACCATGCGGAAAACAACCTTTTGATGCACGGGCAGAATCAGGGACATGAAGATAAATTTTGAAAGCGTTATGTTCAGCTATACGAAAAGACAGCTCAATACACAGGCATGTAAATTAGCTAAGTGGGCTCGGAAGAAGAGTCAATCTAAGTTATGGCAAGATGTACCTTACTTTCTAACGTCTATGTATTGTAATAGTACTCTTGTTATTTAATGATAAGTAATGTCCATCAAAAAAAAATAAACAACCTTTTGATGCAAATCGACAGACAAATCGACATTCTATTCTCAAAAATCTATGGTGCTATATTAACACACAAGTCTAAGGTGGTGTTTGTTTTTTTCTTTTTTCAGATCTGAAATCTGAATTGGGCTCCAATTCAGAATGCAGATGTTTGTTTTTGAATTTTACAAAATCTGAAAATTTGGTTGAATTGATCTAAGGTCTGAGTTGGCTGAAAAAGAGCCCACATATTTCAGACTTCAAAACAAGTTTAAAATGGGTTCCCACCATCTGAAAACATCCATATGACATATATACCCCCACAAATTTTAGAAAATACTTCCATATCTCATGTTGTCTCTGTTACCTCACCACCACAACCACCACCATTACCAACAACGACCACCACTACCACCACCAACCACCACTACCACCACCAACCACCCTCTTCAACTCGAAAATTTCACTGTGTAGTGCATAAAGAAGAGAAAAAATATGATCTTTCACGAAATAAGAGAATAATCACATGGAAGTTTCAAGATCAGATCGAAAAGGTTGGAATGGTTACTTTTGAAGCATTCACTCTCATCCTGGTTCTTCACTTTCTCTGCTTTGGTAGCTTCGAACGGGCGGCTGCAAGTTTGAAATCTGCTGGGGTTTTGAAGAGAGAATAAATGTTGTTAGGGTTTGCGAAAGTGTATTTGGTGCTTGGCTCTACTGTTGGAGGTTAGAGAAAAATGGTGGCTGCTAGGTTTGATAAAGAAATGATATGGAGTTAGAGAAAAATGGTGGCTGTTAGGGTTTGAGTTTGTGAGAGTGGTTGATGTGTTTGAATTTGGGAGAGAGATGGTTGTCTAGGGTTAGGGTATAAAGGGGTTGAGCAAAACATCCAATTCATTGTTTGAAATAGGGAAGAGGTTTTTTTTTTAGGAAAACATCTATATAACAAATCAGCTTGGTTGTGACTAGGACAAGCTGACTAGGACAAAAAAAAATTAAAATTGCCAACTGGATTGGAATTCCAAACACCCCTCCCCTACAAATCATGGAATCCAATGGTTTTTATACCTCCTTTGAATCTAATAAATCAAAGAATGGATTTGACCAATCACAAATTAGGGCATCTTCGAAACGCACAAACCTCATTACTGAAGCAAGCAATCCCTTTCAACAAAAAAAGAAGAAGAAGCAAGCAATCCCTCAAACAGATTTCTCTCTCTTACTTAAAAAGTTTCATTATCCTCCCATTCAATATGAGGGTTATCTAGATTTGTTTGACAGAGAAAAAGAGTTAGAGAGAGAAGAGTAGAAGTTTGATTCTGATGTTACATAGGTAAGAAGAAAAAAAATTCTAATTTTTGTGATGAACACTTTCTTTATGGTATTATAATTTATTTCTGGGCTCAATGGATTCTAAATATTATCTCTTTCTTCAATTTGGTTTGTAGGTATTTGGGAAGGTAATCTTAAAATGAAGTTTATGGAGTGCCTATACTTGTTATGCTCTTCTTTCAATTCTTAATTCCTGCCAATTAGGGGGTTGTCTATCTATTTTACTCACAAGACCTAATTAGTTTTATGAACAATTTTCTATGCTCTACGGAATTAGCTTATCTTATTTGATTGGAGTAAGAAAAGATATACTTTGAACTCATTGAGCTTTAACTTTCTCAACAATATTGAGTTACTAAGCTGATATTTCAATTTCAGTTTCTTCTTCACTAATTAAGATTTTTTTTTTCTTTGCAATTAAGTTTGGACATGGACAACCGAATCCAACTTTTCTTATGGAAGTTAGTTCCGGAGCTTCAATTAAGCGTTACGTTCTACGAAAGAAACCTCCAGCGAAATTGCTTTAATCTTCTCATGTCGTGGACAGAGTGTCAGGTTAGCTAATTAGAGTTTCTTTCTTTATTTTAATTAGTAGTGATGTAAAAAGATGAGGATGAAATTATATAATTAGTGAAATTTAATTCTAGCTAAACATCAATGTAGTGATTGAAAGGTTTATTTAGTATATCATATGATGTTATCTGAAATGCCTAATAACTTGATGTGTGACTGTTACTGGTCTGCAGAGAGTCTGATTCTTAAGACGTTTGATAATTTGATGTCACTGATCCTTGAGGCATTAGTTATTCATATCCAAGTTCCTGTTCCTATAGTCTACATCATCACTATCTCACTCTAATCATCCCCTTCATGACTTGCTCAGTTATAATATCACAGCCACGACCACTTCTAATAACAAATGGAAGAGAGATTTAAGTATATGTTGTTCCATAATGGAGCAAGAACAAGTCTCAGCGGATGAAGCAGCAATTCAAACAGAATCATTAGCCACTGACGAAGACGAACAAACAAAGCAGGAGAGTTCAGAAGATCAAGGTGAAGAAGATACTAATAGTAACAGAGAAAGTGGTATTCACACTAAGCTTTACTATGGTAACTTGCCTTATAATTGTGATAGTGCTCAACTTGCTGCAATAATTCAAGAGTATGGAAGTCCTGAGATAGTTGAGGTACTCTCATCCTGTTCTCTTATTAGTTTGTTATAAAATTAGGTAATAATCACATGATCTATTTATTCAATCAGGTTCATTCATTACCCGAGTTTTAATGGGAATGACTGTGTTTTACGGTCAACCGGATTATCAACGAATTCGTTTGTTTTGATTGATATCCGGACGGTAATTGAAGTTTTAAAACCTTTGTAGCAAAATATAAACTAGATTTTAAATTAAACAAAATTGTAATGTTTATGTAGGTGCCATATGACAGGGATACAAGGAGAAGCAGAGGATTTGCTTTTGTTACAATGAGCAGCACTGAAGATGCTAATGTTGTTATCCAAAATCTTGATGGAAGTGTAAGAACTTTTCCCCTTTCTAAAATTATGTTAATTAGGGTTTGAGTTGGCTCAATTTTAGTCCATGAAGCTGTTTTTTAAACCATACCTCTTCCTGTATATTTTACACTTAGTCCAAACCTGATCTAGACATAGAGATGAACTTAAGGTAGATTTGATTCTAAGAAGAAAACGTCCTTTTGTCATGAGGGTCTTCACTCAAACGAGTACCGTTGAATGGTGTAAACACGGTCTAAGATTATGCAAGTCATCCCCTACCCTCTGCTCATCTTTATGTAAGGTTCATACATGGACCTGCCAGTCACCTCAAATCCACTCTTTCTATAACAACAAGATTATTCATTATCGAACAAGTTGGCTTCTTGGTTACGTTGGTTAAGATGGCGTTCATTACATAACTTTTTTTTACTAGATTTTGATCGTTGTTAGCGTCTGGTAACTAAAAATTATACTTGTTTTATCTTGTTAATCATCTTGGGGAGAAATTTTAGTATATGTACTCAAGAAATGTTATATAATTACAACTGGAGCGCCATCGATCGAAGCATTTTAGGACATCACATTCGGTTTCAATATAGAACTGATTCGTTCCACTTTTGGTTGTTTTTGGATCTAGCATTTGGATACTTACATTTTTCTTCAGTAGGAAAATAAATAATTGCCCAAAGAAAGCTTCATGTGATATAAGTTAAGATATTTAATAGGATTATGATTTTATTTTTTGTTAAAAGGGATCATGATTTTGTTGTTACGGTAAAAACTCACTAAGACAATTGGCAATGTTAATGTAAAGTACTGGCTAACATTTGAGCTCTTTTGTGAATTAGACGACTTTATTCGGATGGAGAACCACCTTTTGTTTTTCACATCTTTTATTTATTAGAAAAGCCATATTATTGAGACTTCTACTGATTGAATTTTATAACAACTAGAATTAGAATTTTGCTTATGGTTCTTAACTATTGATGTGGTTATGCTTTAATTTGACCATATAAGGTATCGTAATCAATTATAACTATTTTACACAGAATATGTTTTAAAGATATCACAATGATAGTTGAGATACTTGAAGGTGAATCATGTTCAAAAACGACTCTTCAAAGGTATTTAGTGATGCGATTATGGTTTCAGATTGCTATTTACATTATCCTCTCTAAGTGTACATTGTCTTTTCGACATGGTCAGAAAGTCTCACTATCATTTAGGAAACTTTATTTCTCAATGCTTGATCTAAACTTTGTACAATCGTACCGGACTATGAAACTAAATGTGTATAAAAATGATAGAGGGACTTCCCCGTGTACTCCATGCGATACTTCTTTGCTGGGGTGACTAATAAGACAGTTACTTTAGTTTTTCCAAATGTTGAAAATTGTGTCAAAAGTTTATCCTATTAGGGCGAGTGTACCAAGGAGTACACAGTGTCAGGGATGAAATGTTTATACCACTTGTACCTCTCTGCGAAGTGTAACCCCATAGTGGCCATATTTTTCTTTCCAGCGTGTATGGAATTAAACATAGTTATGGAGTAAATTGTTTTTAGTGGTTAAGGGACTTCTTAGATTAAATACCTAATATAATCTAGAATACTTTACGGAATCGTAAATCATTTTCTTCTTCCATGAACAGTTTTTATGAAATTGTGTGTGCCGAACCACGAGTCATGACTAATAAAATTTATAATGCAATGATCAATAAGATAATTTCTTTATTGTTCTTTAATATAAGAAATATATGTATATGTGATTTAAATTGTAAGGCATCATTCTTTTCTTTTTTTTTGTTGAAATGTAAGGCATCATTCTTGGAAAATAAATATTTCAAAATGTTCGTGCCGGAGGCACGGGTTATGCCTAGTAATACATAAATAAAGGAAGGTTACACAGTACACCCAACTCGACCCGCGAAAAGGGTTAAAACGTAACACTAGTCTAACCATGGTACTAAACACGAAACCCGCCAAAATCAAGGGGGTGAATATTCAGCAGCCAACCCGTGTGCCAGCGTGTTGTTCTCACGTGGACAATATGCAAGAGTCACGTTCAGTTGACGCGTGCGAGCCCGAAGGTCGTTGATTTCGTCTTGTAATCTCCACGGGATGGTAGGATCATCGGCCGAGATTAAGTCTAGCAAAACCCTAGAGTCTCCTTCGATGATATAAAGCCAGTCCCTCCTTTCTTCCGCCATTTCGACCGCCGACCGAAACCCTAACATTTCGCTATGCAGTGGCGATATCAGCGGGAACTGATCTGTTCGAACCTCTTGAATCCTCCCATTCTCATATCTTGCCACTACTGCGCATGCAACTCTGGTTTCTTTATATGAGCCATCGAAATTGATTTTAATGGTTCCCATCGGAGGAGGACACCATAGATCTGCGTTTACAGAAGGGTTAGGTAAATTAGGGTTTAAAGTTATAGAGGCAAACCTGAGCTCTTCACATGTCTTCCACCAGCATCTTTTGAGATCCGGAGTTACATTTCGAAAGATAAGTTCATTCTTAACTTTCCACCAGTTCCACATTAATGTTGTCATGCTATACCATCTATATTCTCTATTATGATGCAATTCAAGAAGTAACTTTAGGTGATCTATAGGGTTTATACTCATCTGGTTCTGATTTTGTTCTCCAGCTAAACCCAATAACTGTTGGAACCTAGGACATCTTCCAAAGAGATGATCTATTGTCTCAGACTCGTTAGAATCACACATGTGACATGTTTGAGGTATAGTATCGATTCTTTTTCCTATGTTACTGAGGTTTGTTAGGCCATCATGAATGAGTTTCCATATGAATATTTGGGTGTTTGGTTTCATCTCTTTCATCTTCCAAAACTGCTTCCAGGGAAAACTTTGGGCTTTGTCACTTAAGTTTGGTAGTTTTTTTATTTCTGTATAGTATGACTTTGGTGAATATTTGCCACTGTCTGTTGGACACCAAATTAATCTGTCCTTTTGAGTTCTTGATGTTATCCTCATCCCTGTGATAGCTTGAGCCGTATTACTGTCAAAATATTGATTAATAAGCTGCACATTCCAACTGTTAGTATGTGTAATGATTAAGTCTGCAACCCAAAAAGTATTCGATGGTAGCTCTTTTTTCATGATGGGTCTGTGGTTAAGTGTGGTTGGGATCCAAGGGTTTAATTGAATCTTCATAGTGATGCCGTCCCCGAGGATCCACAATACATTCTTCTCCATGATTTCTCTTGTTTGGATAATGGATCTCCAAACAGGAGAGGGAAAGGGGACGACCAAAAGTCATCATAATACATATATTTGCCCTTTAGAATCTTGACCCAGACTGCTTTAGGGTTAGTCAGCAGTCTCCAGGTCATCTTGGCTATGAGGGCCTCATCGACTTGTGATAAAGTCCTAATACCCAGGCCATCTTTATGTTTAGGGCTACTAATGATGTCCCATCTAATAAAATGCAATTTCTTCTCATTGTCATCGTGACCCCACCAAAAATTACGTTCTGCTTGTTCTAGTTTGTCTATGACCCTTGTAGGCAGTAATTGATAACTAAAAGGGTAAGTGCAATATGGCCCAAGAACAGATTTAATCAATACCGTTCGTCCAGCTTGAGTGATCATTTTTTTTCTTCCAGCCTGACAAGGAATTTTGGAATTTCTCGATGAGCCACTCATGGCTTTTAATGCGATTACCTGGTTTGAGAAGGAGTGCTCCGAGATACTTTGCCTGATCCGTCATGATTGGCGCTTTGAGTTGACTTATAGAATGTTGTTGAATAGGCTCTGTTACTCCTGGGTTGAAAAGAAGGGAAGACTTCTCGAAATTCACCTTTTGCCCCGAGAACTCTTCATACTGAGCAATGAACTGTAAAATATTATCTAGATTTTTTATATTAGCATTTCCGAAGACAATCAAGTCGTCCGCAAATAATAAATGTGTAATACTTGGACAGGCTTGATTGATCTTATACCCTGTAAATTTCTTTTGATTTTCATAATGAGAAATTAAAAGGGAGTGCGATTGGGAGGTAAGAATAAAGAGATAGGGTGATAATGGGCACCCTTGTCTCAAGCCTCGAGAGGCCGAAAAGTCGCCAACTAAATTCCCATTCACCTTAATTTTGAATCGGGTAGTAGTAATACAACACTTTATCAATTTGAGGATCGTATCTTGAAGTCCCGTGGCTGAAAGGACTTTATCGAGAAAGTCCCAGTTGACCATGTCATAGGCCTTGGCCATGTCCATCTTAAGAGAAAAAGCCCCGTTTTTCACTCTAGACAAATTCATCGAATGAAGGAGTTACTGGGTAATGATGATATTATCCATAATTTGACGCCTCTGGAACAAAGGCGTTTTGGGTCCACGTAATATTGTCCTCGAGATAAGGTCTCATTCTATTCGCAATAATTTTCGTGATGAATTTATAAACTGAGTTGCAAAGAGAAATCAGCCTGAAGTCCGAGGCCTTACTCGGGTTCCTAATTTTAGGGATTAAGGCAATCGTCGTCTGATTGAGAGATGGATCAAATTCACCTGTGATGAAAGTATGTTTAATGAAAGTAACGAGTTCAGCTCCTACCACCTCCCAATTGTGTTGGAAAAAGTAGCAAGATAATATGTCCGGGCCTGGGCTTTTCATCGAACCCATCTCCATGACGACAGCTTTGATTTCCTCATCTGATGGAACCCTTGAGATGTGGGTCAGGGCTTCGGCTGAAAATACCTTATATGCATTGATAATCTCAGTTGGTGGATCAGTCACCTGTTCTGCCTGAAATAAATTCTGAAAAAATGTTATTAGTTCTTTTGAGATATCTTCTTCGTTTGTTGAGACTTGTCCTGAGGTGAGACGGAGTTGGTGTATTCGGTTTTTCTGTCGCCCTGTAGACATCGCTAGGTGAAAAGCTTTGGTGTTTCTGTCTCCATTATGGGCCCACTTTAATTTTGTTCTTTGTTCAGCCTTTGATTTTTGAACTTCCTCAAGGTACATTATCTCTTCTTGAATATTACTCTCTGTGTTGAGTAAATCCTCCGTTGGTGTGAGGTTTTGGATATCTGCAAGTCGTTTTCTCAAAATAGTCAGTCTGTTTTTAAGGACACCAAATGCTCGTTTACTCCATACATGGAGAGCATTTTTAACAGATAAAAATTTTATCTAGGAAAGGCTCCGAGCTGTTTTCTTGTAGTCACTGTGTTTGGTCCAGAAAATCTCGAAGTTGGAAATAGTTTTAACAACATTACCCTGAACTGTAAGTTTGAGCATAATGGGTGCGTGGTCACTCTTGTACCTCGGCAGATGAAAGACCCCAGATTCGGGAAATCTTAACAACCAGGAAGCATCACATAAAGCACGGTCTAGTCTCTCCCTAGTCAAATGATGTAAGGCTTTACAGTTAGTCCAAGTGTAAGCTGGACCATTGTATCCAAGGTCCAGCAAATTAGCCTCACTGATGAAATTCTGGAAATTAGGCATAAAGGGAATATTCGAAGAACCTCCCCACTTATCAGAGCTAGAGCTCATGGCATTCAAGTCCCCCATGCAGCAGTAAGGATTGGTCACATTGGCAATTTTAAGGAGTAGGTTGGACCAAAAAAGTTGTATGTCCTGCACTCTAGGGGGACCGTAGACACAGAAAAGGTCCCACGGGTCAGGTTGAGAAAGGGTAGAAATCGTAATATGGATAAAATTTACCGACGAAGAGTTAACTTGAACCTCTAACTCATCAGACCAATGCAATAATAAACCTCCACTTCTACCCGTGGAAGGGACTACAACATAATTAGGTAAATTCGACTTAAAAAAACAAGGAAGTACAACATAATTAGAAATTCTAGTTTCGGAGAGAAATACTAGTTGTGGTTTTGTCGCTCCTAGGAACTGCGAGAGAGTCTCTTTTGTCGGGGCGTTCCCTCGACCCCGACAATTCCAAGCGAAGAGCTTCATGGTACATCCGGCATTTGGGTTGTCGGTACCCGTTCTTCTTGATCCAATAGTAGTTGTCTTGCAGTTCGTTTATAGTGCTTCTTTGATCGTTCCGCCTGATGACCTTCCAGAGAGATCGGTTGGATGTCAGGATCTGGTATTACTGCATAGTGTGTAGCTTGCTGATCCGTCTCAATTGCGTTGGGGTATTCACCTCCCACATTAACCGAGGTTATGCTTCTGATGTCTGAACTTTGCTCCTTTTTATCTGTGACAAGCTAGACAAGAGTTCACCAAAGTTAGTACGAATAGTAGGACGTGGTCCAGTTGGCTCAGGTCCCTCGTTAGATATTTCTGACGCAATGTTCCCATTGGACTCTAGTGAGAGTCGTTCCAGGCCTAAGGAACCCAATTCCCACCTTAGAGATCTAACATTAAAAGGAACTTTAAAATTGTCTTTGTACTTTGGTTCCATAGCTTTTTTAACAAGTTGGTTTTGTTCAAAAGAAAGACGTTGTTTGAGGAGATCTCCAAACGCGAGCATAGTTGGACAGAACTTAATAGTATGTCCAAGATATCCACATGATTGGCAGAATCTAGGGAGTTTTTCCACCCGTATTTCAATAGCAATTAATTTAGTATTTGAAATTTTCAAATAAACAATTTGCAAGAACAGTTTGTTCAATGAGAACTCAATCTTTGCTCTTCCAAATAGGCTTCATTTCGCAGCATCCTCTGGAGTTGTTTGCCTGTAATTTCCTAACGCAGCAGCACACCTGTTCACCGTTTCATAATTGAGTAGTCCTAGCGGGATCCCATGAAATTGTGTCCAAACACATGTAGTATCAAATTTGAGATCTCCTGGAGGACAATCACTACGACATGGTTGTAATACAATAAGTTCCTCCTGGATAACCCAAGGGGAACTCTCCAAGGCTAAATCAAGCTCCGTTGCCGTAATGAATCGAATGATGAAGATATTCTCCTTGACCTCCGTTATCACAAATTTGTTTGGGCCATGAATGACCCTGGCTAATCTCATCATTGCTTGTCCGATGTCTACTTTTGTTGTACTCTGAATCCACACTACTCCTGTTTTGATCATCTCGGAGTCCGTATTCGTATTGGCAGCCGATTCGACCATCGCTGGTGGTTGTTCGATTGTAGTGAGATCTTCAAATTGTTGTAGAAACTGGGTGTTTGACTCGTCCATGATTGATAGTTAAGAAAGGGAAATAAAAGGTAGAAAGAGAACTAAGAGAGACTAAATCTCGAGAATTAAAATCTCCTGTAAAATAGGGAAGAGGTTCTTTGTAGAAGAAAAAAGAGATTCAGGTCCAATGTGTCAGGGCAGAAAGTGAGTTTACAAAGGAAACATTTTCAGTTATTTACAAAATTTGCCACTCGAAAATTACAGCAATGTCATCAACAACTTTCTCTCTAAGCTTTTCACCGTACTTCTCTCTCCTCACGTAACTTCCCTAAATATTTCACCGTACTACTCTCTCCTCGCGTAACTTCCCTCTCTTTACTCCTATTTTCTCTCTCTCTCTCTCTCGTAGTCTTTTTCGCCAATTTTTTTCGTGCTTTTAACAGCTTTCTCTCTCTACTCTTTTACATTTTCTCTCTATTTTTTTTCTTCTTTTTGCAGATTTTCTTTCTTTTTTCTAGATTTTGTTTCCCGTACACATGTTTATTCCCAGAAAAAGTTCTAAAATTTTAAATCTCTTAAAAATAAAAATTATAAGAAATTTCACATGACATTATGAAATTTAGAGTACATTTGAAAATGTACTACACATAATATAATCCCTTAATTAATTTTTTACTACATATAATATAATCCCTTGATTAATTTTATGATATTCTCATAGTGTACAAGACATTTATAAATGTGCTTTGCGTGATATAATTTTTCAAGCGCGAAAGTAGATAATATAACTTTTTTTTCTATACCTTGCCTTCTTAATATGCACACAAAATATTGAAATGTACGGGACATTTAGGAATGTACTCTAAATAGCATAATTTTTCTTTCACATAATTATCTAAATACGGGAACATATATAATATTTACAGGGCATTTAGTACGACGCTTAATATAAATTTTTGTTTCTATACTTTGCCTTCTTAACATAAATAGAAAATTTAAAAATTTACGGGACATTTTCGAATGTACTATAAATAAAATAATTTTTCTTTCACATAATCATCTAAATACGGGAATATATATGATATTTACTAGACATTTACGAATTTATGGTGCATATTGTAATGTAACTTTTTTTTTCTATATTTTGCCTTCTGAATGTACTATAAATAAAATATTTTTTCTTTCAAATAATCATCTAATTGCCGAAATATATACAATACTAAAAACTGGAAAAATACACAATCTCTCCCAATATCATCATTATCATCATCCCAATACATACAAAAATGTCCTATACATTCCTTCCATAACAGAAATTTTTTAAATGAAAATTTATGGGAAATTTTGTTATGTACAGTAGTACATAATGATATGTCCTATACATTTTTTTCAAAATGTATTTTTGTTAATGAAAATTTATATAAAATTTGGTTGTGTAAATTACATTATATAATTTCACCAAAGAGTCTTCAAAGATACAAAAATACCAAAATCTTCTACATCTGACTCTTCAACTATATGACCAAATTTGTTTTAAATCCAAAACCCATATTGTTCTTAATTTTTTTTAACCAACATCTAAACTAGAATTATTCTTAAAAGTATCATACATCGCTCCAGATGTCTTCCTTACCAAGTCAGTGTCACTAAAATATTCAACAAAATTTGAGTCTTGATTTCAGCTCTAAGCCTCTTTGATCTCCAGGCTACAGAAAAAATTTGATTTGAACTTTTTGTTGATTTTAAGCTTGTTATACTGCAAGAGAGATTAAAAAAAACAAATCTAAACTTGGTGATGAATTTCTCTCTCTAAAACTAACGAATCTCTCTCCAAAGTCATAATCTAAACTTGTTGGTTATCAATCTGCATAAAATAATTAAATCTAAACTTTATGCCTTGAAGAAATTTTGATGGGAGAAGTTGCTTTCTTGAAGCTTTCTTGAAGAAAAATCGAACACCCAAAAATCTAGATCTAAAGATTTGGTTACTCATTTGGAAAGTTAGAGTGGAGAGATAATCAAGGAGAGATAAGGGCGTAGAGAGGGAAACAAAAATTAAAACAGAGAAGAGTCAATAAATAAGCTTAAAGGGTGTTTAGGGTATTAGAAGAAATGGACTGTCATTTTTTTTCATGGGCCCAACAAATCGGGGTAAATTTGGACCTGCATCTTATTTTTTTTCTGGCTTGGATGGTTGGCCAATTAAAGGATGGTTTTATGGATCTTTGACTCATTCTTCCTAAATTTATATAGTATTATGGGTAAGGGTATAAAAGTAAAATTTGAAGTTCAGACCTATGAATTCAGATGGAAAAAACAAACACTTCATTGCACTTTTCAGATTCAGTATTTTCAGGTCCAGTAATTTCAGATTCAGTTTTTCAGATTCAGACTTCATAAAAAAAAACAAACTGCACCTAAGTTGGTTAAATTGGCAATTGATCTAGCTTTATAATGTTTTATAATTTATAATATTAAATTTTGCAAAGTAAGGGTATTCTTACCCCCATCACTATGTATGTCAGCAAGTTCGAACACAAAGGATAACATTATCCTCTGAATCTTGAGTATCAGGCAGCCACGTAAGCCAATGGGAGATTTACATGGTGTATGAGATCTCCCAATTTTCCACCTCTCATACTATCTCCTATACAACCCAAAATCACAACCCCTTTAAGAGAAGAATCAATAGAAGAAAAAAAGTTTTAGAGAGAGAAAGATGGCATCTACTTCAATGGCAGTTCAAATGGCAATACCATTAACATCTGCAACTACCCAGAAGAAGATAACAACAATAACATCAAACACCTTCTTCAAGCCATTGCCTGTCAGACAATCAAAGACTATTGCTGTTTCTGCCACGAACTCATCGAGACTTCAAATCAAAGCGTCATTGAAGGAGAAAATGGCAGCAGGCTTGACTGCTGCAACTCTCACAGCTTCAATGGTTATCCCTGAGGTAGCTGAAGCTGCTGGTTCTGATCTTTCTCCTTCCCTTAAAAACTTCTTACTCAGCATCGTTGCCGGTGGAGTTGTTCTTAGTGCAATTCTCGGAGCTATTATTGGTGTTTCCAACTTCGACCCTGTGAAACGAACCTGAAAAATACAAGAACTCGAAATGTTTTGAATTTTATGTTTCTTAGATATACCATCTATCTGTATTTTCATCCTCTGTTTTGTGTTTTTTGGGCTTCATTCCATTTAACATGTAATGATCTGAACATATATGAATTCAGAAATTTGGTTTTAAAATCTCACTTCCACAGGCCTTTCCAGGATATTCAAGACTTTCAAGTCATGATTGCTTTACTCAGTTACCTAATGTGTAAAATTGTTCTAAACTCCGACAACGTTTGGAGTAGCTACTAGTAGTCGCGCAATTTTCCTTACCATGGGCGTGGACCTGCCGAGACCATCTCAGCTTCTCCACCTAACCAGCCTTAGATGGAAGTGTCCCAAGCCCACCCAAAAGGTGTAGCCCAATACGTAGGATAGGAGCTACTTCATGAGTCATGACCATGTCTAGAAGGTCTGCCTAAGCACAATCGGACTAAATTCAACTCACATGTGCCTTCCAGATTTCCCACCACCACTTAAGATAGCATTCAATGATCCATAATTTCCCTCATTAGATAAGTCAAGTCCAACTCAACCCAATTATTCAACGTGAGGTTTTTCTTCATGAACCAACAAATGTAAAAATTCCCAAATTACATCAATGAGCTAATAAACTGAACATAGGAAGATTCAATTGATTTGTTTCACAATTCTATCTATTACAAAGATGGAATAGAACAAACACGTCAACCAAGTAAAACATCTCAACTCTGCTGGTTCTTTTCTCTCCTAAAAGAATAGAGAGCTAAAATCAAGTACACAAAATGATCAATAATTTTCAATCCATATACAGCGCAGTGGTATTATGTGGCACCATAAGCGGTAATATATGCTCCAGAGGTTTATAGTTTCAGAGATTTCTACTCTATCTTCTCAGATAACCTAAAGTACTAAAAAGTTATCCAGTAAAGGAAACATACCGGTTACGCATAGATCCTTGAAATCAAGTCGAGTAGGTATAAACTCTCAGTGGAAGGATTCACTTTCTCTGCCTTAACAACAGTAATCTTCACTTTCTGTTCTTCACCATAACTTTCTTCTTTGATTTTAAACCTGAAAATGAATTGGTTAAAGAGACTATGCCTGATTACTTCAGGAAACTTAGTATCATCTTCCTCTTCGTGTTTTAACCGGTACAATTCTTTTGCCGAGCAACCCAAGATCTCCTCTCCTGTCTCCTGAAAAGCTGTGACCCAAGTAACTCCAGTATGATCTTGTACTTGAGCTTGAAGAAGATATCTGTAATCACACTCCTCAAACTCTTGATTGCACCTGTCACATTGCCATTTCCTATTACTTGACTGCACCACTTTTTTACAGCACTGTCGATCTCCAATCATCAATGGGCAAGCCGTGTAACAAAAAGTGTCTGTTTTAATGAATGAAACTGTTGCTTTAACAGTAACCCAATCAGGCTTATCTGCTCTTCCAAGACCTTCATCTTTAATCTGTGACACAGTTTTACGGATCTCATTCCTTTGACCTCCTTGAATCGTGTCCTTAGAGATGGACAGAGAATTCGTGTTCTTCCCCCCTCCATCGAACCAGTCTCTCAGATCACGGGCTTGAGGGATATCTGGGTTTATGAAGAGCTGGCTGGAAGAAATTGTACCTACTGATTTTCCACTGAAATCACTTACTTTCCCAGCCTTAAGAGCCAAAACTGGGGTTAACCCAGAATCAAGCATCTCTTGCAGTTCCCGACCTTCCTTGTTGCAGAATTCACCCCAAAGAGTTAGCTCAACAGTACGGCCAGATCCATCTTTAATAACAAGGGTTCTTCTCTGTGTCTCCATGCCATTCTTTCTCAAAATAGGAACGGATGGATTAACAGACATTACAATACCAATAACATCAAGTATGGTATTATTCACAATGTTTTCAATCTCATGGATAGAAGTGAATGAAAACTGCTGCTTGGGTATCTGGCAATCCTGAACTTCGCAAAGCTCCAATGTGGAGGTTGCTTCCAAGAAAATCTCCCATTCATTCTTGAGATGGTTAAAGTTTTTCTGAGCAGGTTTTAAGCTTCCTTTTGAGACCAAGTACACTTTACCAACCTCAACAGAGTCATAAAAACGATCAACTACAGCATTGAAGCAAGTCACGCGGATTTCTCCCCCATCAAAATCAAGGAGATCAAAAGAAAAAACCTTCCCATCTCCCCTGGCATTGTTGTAACGCCGGAGATCTCCCTTCGCAGTTACTCTTGCTTTGATTGCCCATCGCCCCTGATAAGGATTCAAGGCAGAAATAGGGATTACTCGAGCAGGAGCGTCATTCTTCATAATCGCACCATGATTTTTGTAATTAGCAGGAGGTTGGTATGGAGGTTGAATGGTCGGACGAAAGCTCTGAGTAGTATTACTAGAACTAATTGAAGCTGAAACATTATTTGAAAACTTAGGTGCTTGTTCTTGTTTATTTTCTACCGGAACTTGCTGTGACTTCGAACCTGATTCATTCGACAACTTTGGGTTCCCAATTATCTCACATTCTGGAACTATAGTTTCCATGTTTAGTACAACAATAATCCTGCCGAAAAAATCAGTGCAATTTCATATAAATGGTTCTTTAAATAGACAATTTGCCAATAACATTAACAATCTTTCTTATAAGAATCACAATATAAACAGGAAAAACATCTACGTCAACCGAGTTGAACCACAAAATCGTTTAATGGAGTTAAGCAAAATGGATAGAGAAGTGAGAACTTACCTCCGATTCTGAACATCACTACAAATATAATCAATCAATTGAACAATCGATCCTTTCCTAACTTTTCCGTTCTTCACTCGATCATTTAACTGAGTTGCGAGCATAGCATTTTGAGTAGAAACTGAATCAGATAAGAGAAGTCGATAACGTTCTTGTGAAGTTCCTATGAGTTTGATATCCAAGATCTGAACAAGAGGTTTCTGATTAACATCACCTTCATTAATAGCCGAAATTGCATTAGGTGTGAGATTAACAGGCATATTGTTGAAATGAACAATGAATCTGAATTCTAGGGTTTACTGGTATAAGAAATGAGAAATCGAAAATGAAGAATTCAATTTGATGGATTCGTACTGAAATAGTGAAATTAGAAGAACAGAAATCAATGAAATCATAAAAGAACCGGATCTGAATGTCCGAAGAGAGAAATTAGACACGAATGTTTGTGGAAACTAATCTCACAGGTGAGGGTAAAGATCTTTGGGTTCAAATTTAGGTATACAGGATGAAGAAAAAAGTCAGAGAGGAGAAGGTTATCATTAGGGTTTTGAGAGATTTTAATGGCGGAGAAGTGATGAGAAAAATGGAGCGAACCGACTTGGATGTTTGAAAAGTACTTTCACAACAAACTTCGTACGGATTACCTATTTGCCCCAACTACTTCCACATATATCAATGTAATCTTAGGGGTACGCTTTGGAAAATAAAAATAAAAAATCTGGCTTTGCAAAAAATTTGGTGGAAAATCTGATTTTTTTTTTTTTTTTTGCAAACACTCCCTTTACTTCTTCTCTTCACGGCGGGAAGAGTAGTAGGCTTTGAACCAAATATTAGTCAGTTTTAATCAGTCAAGAAGTCACTATACTGATTCGTGTGGCACATAATGAATCCCCACCTGCGCACAAGCAAACCTTGAATAAAACCAACCGAAAAGTGGACCCGAAAAAAGTACGCCATTTGAGCCCAACTCTAACCAGGGAGATTGTTGGGAGTCGACAAGAGAGAACGCAGTCTTGAGAACGTGAGAAATCTGTTTGCTCGCATAAAACTTTGCCTTAGCATGAGGGCAAGGAGAGAGATCAACCCAAGTAAAGCCTTCCACCTGAACCCTAGAGCAGGGAGGTATGCAGAAGTATGAGCTCTACCGTGCCTGAAAAGAATAACAATTACATGGAGAGTCAGATATCACGAAATATTCACTTTTCATATACAAGTCATTATTAGTAGAAGATATGACCATGTTAGAAGATACATACGTGGTCTGAGATTATCCTCTAGTGTCCATGCGACGTGGCTAACATCAAGAGTTGGTGATTTACCACCGTTGTGCAAGTCTATATAACCAATGCATGTTTTCCCTTAAAAGATATTGAGTTTTTAATGTCTCAAAGTCAATTGTTTTCCATGTGCAATACACTCAAACAAACGTCGAAATGTCTCATAGTCAATTGTTTTCTAACATCATGGCATCATTGCGAATAAAAATTCGATTGGAGGTCCCAACGTTGATTTCTTAGAGACTTTCGGGAAACAACTATCCGACATCATCACTTTGGCGCGAAAGTAAGGGGTTCGTCATCATGAAACCGTCAACACCATTTTATCAATCGAAATCGTCAGATTGAATAAACCCTATAGAGAAATCCACAAAGTAAAGATGGCTTGATGATGGACGAATTTGGGTGGTTGCTTTGTAATCCTAAAGAGTGAAAAAATAGAAAAATACGAAAAAAATTAGGGATATTCATCGTATCAGTTGATTTTACCCCGAGTGAATTTATTTAAAAACTACGAAGGCCAAATTCTCATTTTAGACCTTCCGCCAATGGATGATCATCTTCGGATGGAAGGTCCATTTTTTTGCCCAAAGTGGACTATAAGTCCACGAGTTGAGTTAGAAACCTTAATTATTACACCTAAAACTAATTGGAACCAGTTGGTCCGTCCCCTTGTGTTGTCGGTGGGGATGGTGCACATGTCTATTGGCACCTCCATTGTAATTTCAGTAAATTTTGCTAGAGCTTCCCTTCTTTTTTTGAAACTTTGAATGAACAAATAAAAGGGATTCAGGTAACATGCTCGGAAAGAAAACACAAAAAAGATGCATTCTTTAAATTATCATACCCCTGGTCCTGCAATATAGAAATTGGTCTCAGCCAACATGACATACAAATGCCACAAGTTTTATCGCTGCACTCCATTCACATGCTCATAAAGAGACAATCATTTGTATCCTACAAAAGACATCCAGAAACAAACTTCCTGAAACATATGTTTTTTTAATTGAGTCAATATATTCAAAAGATATTTACAGTGGGAAATTTTTTTTTTGATGAAAACAGTGGGAAATTGTGTGAGGTTACATGATACGACATTAGTGCCTCCCAGTTATACATGAAATCTGTTTACATTATATGTTAATTGCATTTTCGAGTTCTACTCCGATAATATATAATGGAGTATATTATCTGAAATTGAAGCTCAGTTGTACGAAAGGTGGTTTACATTTGATACACTTGATGGTTTTTTAACATAAACTCCAAAAAGTCATATATGACCCTGTAAGTGTTAGAGATTGAGTGTCCCATTGGAGATGATCTAAGTTACACAATGATGGTTTACTCTTCTAAATTACACACCACTGATCACATGGCATAAATCTCCATGTTTGAAATCTATAGTTCCCAAAAAGGTCATTCTTGGTGTTGTGCCTCTAAAGACGCCCCGCCTTTTTGCTCAGGCCTACTTTCACACTTGGCATTCTCTATGGGTCTCATACTAGCCTCGTTCGTGTTGTTCAAGTCCAACAGAGATTTTGCGTAGTCCGAGCGCCGTCGGACTTGCCTAGTCCATGGATGCGCCAAGAGTGTAGGCGGGCGCCTATAGACGCTTCTTTTTTCTTGTGAAATCTGAAATATCAGGTTCCAATTATTATCCGGTTCCAATTTCGGGGGGAGTAAATCGGTGCAATTGGTTAACGAGTGAACCCGATTCATGACCGGCGCGATCTTGTTCTTTTGTGTGCGACGAAGGTATAAAAAAGATACCCGATTTCAATGTCCAGAGGTTGATGAGTTCTTCATCGAACTCTTTCAAAATTTCTTCTGATTCTTTTTATTTCTCCAGTTTTGATTCAAATTAATCAGCAGATCTGTCCTCTGAAACCCTAACTTTTCAATTCTTCTCACATTAGTGAAAAAACTCATTGAATCGAACCAAAGAGAAGAAGGTAAATATTTCTATTTCTAGATCCTACGTTTTTCGATTCGATCTCTCTCTCTAGAAATAGTGCAATTAACTTTTCTTATCATTTATCATTATGTGTTAATTAGCTAAATAATACAATTTTTCACTTTGCAATCGATCTGTTTATCCAATTTCTTATGTGTGTCTAAAACTGCTAGAATTTTATGAAATATGGAGATTTTTTTGTTGCTTTTTGATGGATTTAGTATTAGGGTTTGATCAGTAAGCTCATATAGTTCTTCATGTAGGAAATTGGATTTGTTTACTGACTTCGTTTCTCTAATTGATGTTTAATTCTAGGGATTTGATGCATCTGACCTTGGAAACTGAGTTTTCTTTGAGGTAAATTCATTGTTTGATTAGAAAATGGCGTGGTTAGGGAAAGTCTCTTTGGGAGGCTTCCCGGATCTAGCTGGTGCTGTTAATAAATTTAGCGAGAGTGTGAAGAGTATCGAAAAGAATTTCGATAGTGCACTTGGTCTGGAGGAGAGGTCTGAATCCGGTGAAGGTAATTAGTTTTTCATTCCTATATTACTATATATGAACTTAAAATTATAATTCAGTTAGACTTGAAATAACTAAAATCGTTCGTTCACATAGATTTTTGTTGTGTTTAGAAATTGATTATTGGGACTTTTCGATTAGTTCTTGTTTTATGTTCATGGGAATTAAACAGATAACCTAAGACATTGTTAATATTTGAGGAATTAAATCAGATTAACGTCCTTCAGGATTTTCTTGTTTTCTTTTTCTTTGTGACGAGAGATTCTGTTGGTATTTTTCTTGGTCCTTTGATGTTGGGACTAATCATTCACCCATATTTATTGAATTATGTGAAATTTAGCTTCAGGATTATGGCCTTCAGCATCAGATAGGAAAGCACTATTTGAACCAATGATGGCGTTTATGGGGCAAAAAGGTGATGAAGAGGAAGAAGAAGGTGAAGACGATGTTGAAACGGAAAAGGCTGAATCATCAGGGGTTCCTTCAGTTGAAGAACATAAAGGGGTTTCTTCTGAAGATGAACCACGAACTGTCACTGAACAAACTTTAGTCACTGAAAAAGACAATGAAGCACCTGAAAACGAAGAGAATAGGAAGGATCATCAAACTGAAGTCACATCAAATGAAGTCACAGATCTTCATAAAGACAATTCACAACCTAAAGATACTGAGAGAATTGACTCACCTAGTTCCCCACAACAGATGGAGCCAACAAATACGGGAACTAGTGAAGAATCACCTCATTCAGTCGAGTCCTTACCCAGAGTTGACGCAGTAGAAAAAGTGGAAAGTGAAGTCTCCATTGTGCAAGAAGAGTTACATCCAGTTACTGATTCACACGAAGATAAGCCTGATAGGGGAAGCATCTCCGAAAGAGGTCGAAAAGAGCAAGAGGTAGTTGATGATGACCAGATTGGATCTGAGAGTGTTGCTTCTGAGTCAGGTTCGACTAAATCAACGGGTGCTGATGATGCAAAAGAACAGCCATATGATCATTTGCCAATTGTACCATCTTCAGATCCGACTCAAGAGTCGGCTGCTGTATCTGTTGCCCATGAAATTGAATCAAACATCAACTTGATTGAAACAGGCAATCAATCAAATGATATAAATAGTGATACCAAGGAGCAACAATTACGTTCAGTATCCGATGTGTCTGAGCTTGTAGATGCTGCACTTGAAATCGAAACTGTGAAGACTGAATTGAAAATGATGGAAGCTGCACTGCAAGGAGCTGCAAGACAATCTCAGGTACTTGATATTCTTATATAACATTCCTTTGAGGAAATCAGATTTCTTTTAGCATTTATGATTTGGATTCTCTAGGATAACTGTTACTTTTCATCTCACGTTGCTTTTTACTTGGGTACATTTGTTCTCATCCAATTTTTTGATTTGTGTTAGTTGGACGACTTTACCTTGTTAATTGTGATCTTCGTTTCTCATGATTTTTGTTTGTAACTATGAAAAAGTACAATATTTTCAAACCTTTAACTTGACATCTTTTTGGAATTCTATAACCCTCTAAAACTTTCTCCCTTTGATTATTTTCCAGGCAAAAGCTGATGAAATTGCAAGGTTAATGAACGAAAATGAGCTGCTAAAGGCGGCAATTGAGGATCTGAAGGTAGTAATGGGAAATCCAAAAACAATAAAAAAATTATTTTATGTTTGGTTTCTAACATACGTATTCCTTCCTTTTTATGCCTTTATCATATCAAACTATCATGTTCTTTAGGTCATTGATTGACTTTCAGGACTCTTTAGTTGAAACTACTTCCAATGTTGTTTTGTTGGAATTTTTACGTCTTCTAATGGTGAAGTTTCAAGAAAGGATTTTTTTTTGTTTCAAGTTTGTTGACGAAGCTTTATGCAATACAGAGAAAATCCAATGAAGCAGAAACCGAGGCCCTCAAAGAGGAATACCATCAAAGGGTGGCAGTTCTTGAAAGGAAGGTACTTGTTGCTGAAGTAACTAGTAGTAATTTACTTAGAGAAACAGTGGAATTTGGAACTGTTCAATGTTCATAATGCATGAGTTGTTGCTTTCTTTACTCATTTTTTCTACAGCAAGTTTTGCTTCCATTAGTTTATCAAAGCCTTCAAGTTTAACTTTTGTCAAAGGACACTATCATATGTCTGTCTCTTAATAAATTAGGTTATCCCTCTTATTCCAGGTTTATACTCTCACCAAGGAGAGAGATACACTAAGGCGAGAACAAAATAAAAAAAGTGATGCTGCTGCTCTTTTGAAAGAAAAAGATGAGATTATCACGCAAGTAATGGCTGAAGGTAGATTTCTTTAATGTCTTAGAATCTGTGTGATGCTATTGCTCAATTTTCCCTCTCTAGTATCGGAAACATGGTTTATCCAAAAAAGGAGGAGTCACTCACAGAGGATGAACATGATGACACTGCCACCAGTACCTCGGTATTTAGTTTTGACTCGTTTAGGTTTTTCTGGAAATCATCCGCAATTATTTGGCAAATAGATGATGGATTGAACCAAATGTGTCCCCATGAATAGGTGTAAAGGCCAGGACCATTTTTCGAAATCATAACACGTAAATTTTTCCATTATAGTCATGGTGAACATGGCAGCTCGAGTCTAAGTTAGGACAATCAAGAGTTCTAAGCTGTTCAATAATGCTGATAAAGTGACAAATAGCTTAGTGCTGATTATAATCTAAAAGACGTAACGTATTGAATGAACATTACAATTCTGTTAAAACTGTGTGTTTCAATTTGAGTTGTTGGACATTACTGTTAAAAAAACAGAGAACTTAATAAGTCTCAATTTTAGCATGGGGCACTCTCTTTAGATGTTTATCGTGAATCCGATTGTCATCCTTCCAGGTGAAGAGCTCTCCAAAAAGCAGGCCACCCAGGAGTCGACTATCAGGAAATTAAGGGCACAGGTTTACAACTAGCTAGTTTAATTCTATACTCATAAGGAAGTCAATCCGTTTGAAATTTTCACAGTTTAATCCAAAATATTTTTTTCTTGTATTCTGTGAAAGCTAGATCAGAGAGTTTGAAGAAGAAAGGAAAGGGTTAACTACCAAACTTCAGGTATCAATAGAGCAGAGTTTTTGTATTTTTCCATCTATTAATTGGTCATTTAAACAAACAGAAAAGGTTGTCCTCTTCTCATTGATATTAGATACTTTATGATTACTTCAAGGTTTCAAAAAAGAAAGATGTTTTATGTGTGTCAGCAACTATTAGATCTTTTCTTTCCGAAAAATAAACTGTACAAGAGTATGGTGTGGCATGCGCAAAAGAGCGAATTATATCTTCGAAAACCAAACTGGATAGTGTGATCAAAGTTTGGCTTCTCCATAACCTTTACTAAAATGCAAGATGCAACTCCATATGTAGGAAGACAGGTCCAATATTTGCCAGTCCTTCAAATGTTCCTCCGGTCATGGTTGTTATGGAACCACTTTGGACCTGCTTATTGCACTGTAAAAGTTTCCCACTGTAGTTGTAAATTGTAAAACATTAATGATGATTGTGTCGCTACATTTACAAAGATCCAAGTTCAACAATCACCCGTTCTTCCGGTGATTATGTTTAGTACAGTCGCTTCAAACTTAAAGTTGCGTTTCCTGTTCGAATAGAACAATTGTAGACGGTTACAGCAAAGAATCACATGTCCTTTAATGATGAATGTTACATTTTTAATGTACCCAGGGAGAAGAAAACAAGGTAGAGAGTATTAAGAGAGACAAGGCAATGACTGAAAAGTACTTGCAAGAAACAATAGAAAAACATCAAGCTGAACTTGCAGATCAAAAGGAATACTACACAAATGCTTTAAATGCTGCCAAGGAGGCTGAAGCATTGGCAGAAGCTAGAGCCAATAAAGAAGCCAGGTCTGAACTTGAGTCTCGCTTGAGAGAAGCCGAGGAACGAGAAAGTACATTAGTTCAAACGCTTGAGGAGCTGAGGCAAACTCTTAGTAGAAAGGAACAACAGGTAGCAGTTCGGTCTAATCCATTTATTGGTTTGAAATTATTTTAAAGAGTGTAATATGGTTTACCTTCTCGGATGATTTTAGGCAGCATTCAGAGAAGATATGCTCAGAAGAGATATCGACGATCTTCAAAAGCGCTATCAAGTTCGTTAAATCTTCTCCTGATTGTGCTATTTCTTAAGTGCTTAATATGTTTAACTTGATTAAAATAATGGTATTAGACATTACTAAATGACATTGATGCATCTTATTATGCAGGAAAGTGAACGTCGGTGTGAAGAGCTAGTTACCCAAGTTCCCGAGTCTACTCGGCCACTTTTGAGGCAGATTGAAGCTATGCAGGTTATGATTCCTATTTCAGGGCAAGATGCCTATTAAGTGCGTAATTAACTAGTGGTTTCAGGATTGACTCTGGGTATTACTTTTATGAATGATTTACAGGAGACAACTGCACGAAGAGCGGAAGCTTGGGCTGGTGTTGAGAGATCCCTAAACTCTAGACTTCAGGTATAGTATTTCTCAAAAACCATTTATTGCTTAAAACTATATCCGAGAGACTGCATCTCCATTCACTTTGTCATTCTAAGTTTCGTTTTTTTCTTCACTTCTGGTTATTCAGGAGGCAGAGGCCAATGCTGCAGCTGCTCAAGAAAATGAGCGAGCTATGAGTGATCGCCTTTCTCAGACCATCTCTCGAATGGCTGTTCTTGAAGCACAGGTTAGTTGTTTTTATCTGGATAACTGGTCATAAATTCTGTTGTCGTGAACATCTGAATTTCCGAATGTTATCTTACTCGTATAATAATAATTATTATTATTTTTTCAGGTTTCATGTCTTAGAGCAGAGCAAACACAGTTAAGCCGGTCTCTTGAAAAGGAAAGGCAAAGAGCATCGGAGAATAGGCAAGAATATCTTGCAGCACAGGAGGCAGTTGCCTCTTATGAAGTTCGTGTAAATCAACTCGAAGAAGAAATAAAAGAGCTTAAGAAGAAAAACAAGCAAGAATTGAGGGACTTAATGGCAGACAAGGAATTGTTGCAACAGGTAACTTTGGCTTTAGTGAATGTCAATTGCCAAGGATATTATGTAATGCTTCTATTATGTACTTTTATTGAGATATTTTTGTGCAGAAATTTTTTCTTGTAACACTTACACTAAAGACCTTAATTCTTCAGGACCTGGACCGAGAGAAAACCGCTAGACTGGATTTGGAAAGGAAATCTCGTCTCCAGACGTCGTCAATAGCAGACCAATCTCCTTTGATGAAGAACGTGAACCCTTATCTCGAAAATGGTAGCCATTGTTTAATTTACTCGAGAGTAATGCTTGTGGTTTCTCCATATTTATTCCTTTTATTTCAATTGGTATATTACCATATATCTGTTTTCTGCTTCAATTTGTTTTCCTCATTTTTGTGCAGGGGACAACTCCATGAGAAAGCTTTCAAGTGCTGGAAGCCTAAGCAGCATGGAGGAGAGCTTTTTCTTGCAAGCATCTTTAGACTCATCTGACAGTTTCTCTGAAAGGAGGCAGAGTGAAGCAACCATGACTCCGTACTATTTGAAGAGCATGACACCAAGTGCTTTTGAATCTACACTTCGCCAGAAAGATGGTGAACTTGCATCATACATGTCTCGTTTGGTATGAGTTTTTTGTTTCTCTTTCCTGTCTCCTTTTTCTTTAGTGGTACACACATAAAATGGTCAAGGATCTCTTACCTAAAAGAAAAAGCCTATGATTGTTCTCCAAAGGAAACAAGCAAGATATTATATTGAAGAACTGTATTCTGATGAGTAAGGAGTAATCCTGTGGAAGTATTCCTTATGTGCTGGGTACTTTTTTAGGTTATCATCTCAAGTATTCATTCATCTAGGTCAGGTTACGAATTATTTAATTGTGTTCCCACTACCATTCAGGTTCTTCAACTCAGCTCTTCCTGATGAGTAAGGAGTAATCCTGTGGAAGTATTCCTTATGTGCTGGGTACTTTTTTAGGTTATCATCTCAAGTATTCATTCATCTAGGTCAGGTTACGAATTATTTAATTGTGTTCCCACTACCATTCAGGTTCTTCAACTCGGCTCTTATGATTGTAGAATCAGGTCTCTGTTCTCACGGCATGGGAATCAATTATTACAGGGATAAAAGTTCTTGTCTGTGTGTGTATATATGCTGTTTCAGAGTCGTTTGGTAGTAACAAATACGAAAACACGTTATATGTAGGCAATTGCTTTTTGAAGCAGCTCAAAGGATGTTCTTGCGCTGCTTATCTTCCTTATGATCAAGCATTTTGTTTATATCATGGCCTTTATTCATCAACTCTTTTTTGCTTTTATTATTGGTAGGCATCCTTGGAATCTATTCGGGACTCTCTTGCTGAGGAGTTGGTTAATATGACAGCACAGGTGCGTAAATAAAATATCCATTTTATTTTGTTTTGTTACCCAACCAAACGATCTAACTGAAAAATCTTTGGCTCTTTGCAGTGCGAGAAATTGCGTTCGGAGGCTGCTATTCTGCCTGGTATTCGTGCAGAGTTAGAAGCTCTTAGACGGAGACATTCTGCAGCACTTGAGCTCATGGGTGAGCGTGATGAAGAGGTAATACATTATCCTTCTCTTTGGTCAAATTTCAAACAGATGCATATTCTGCTATTCCTACCTGATACTACAATTTCTCGTACCATTTATGAATTATAATTTAATTCCTGCTATTCGATGAAGTTCTAATTTAATTCCCAAAGTTAACATAAATATTAAACTTCGTCCAGAGAAATTTTATAATAGAGAGTTTGAATACTCATCATTGTTAAAACTACAATGTCATTGTCAAATATGTGTATGTGTGGACTAACTAAAAATTGGTTCGAAATTTTTTCTGCATTCTACTTGATATAGTCTGTAGTATCACAACATAAGTTGGGTAATTGACATGCCTCTATTGACTAGACTTAGGGTCATTTCTAGGTATTTTTTTTCCGAGAGCCACATAAATTTGTATCAACTAGAACAGATATGGACATTTCAATTTCTGAAATTCCCGAAACTACATGTCTTTATGCAGTTGGAAGAACTCCGAGCAGATATCATGGATGTGAAGGAGATGTATCGAGAGCAAGTAAACTTACTTGTAAATAAGGTACTCGAATATTCCTCTAGAATCGTTTCATACTTTTGTTTGTTTTTCATAGTTTTAGTTTTCTCACTTGACAAATCCTATCATTGACACTTCGACAGATTCAGATATTAAGTTCGTCGATTGGTGCTTCTTGATCCATCTAAGGTTTGTCAGGTTGTTTTAAAACTTATCGAGGCATTGTATATCTAAGCAAACGCATTCTCGATCGAAGAAATACATCACCAACCCCCAGGCAAAATAAGTATCGGACTTGCCTTCCTGTCTATGATGTTGTTATTCCCTGAGGCAATGCATTTTGAAGATACCAATCCAACTGAACTGTTTCTCTTGTCGATTTATAAACCTTTTATCTTCTTTTTCTGTATTGAGTTAATCAACTATTAATTATATGTGAAAGAAACATAATACAACTTTTTGTTTATGCGAAATGGTACTTTTTCATGGAAATACTGATGTAACTGTTCTTTAGATTAGGTTCTTACTCGAAACCTTGTCTTTTTCGATCTCTATTTTCTACTGATCTCATACCTCTGATTCTTATTTCTTTGCACGAAGAGTGGAGTTCTTTAACATTGTTTTTTTTAGTAAAATTCTCCATCCTTCCCTCATCCCCGCAGTTCAGCTTCTAAAGTTTCCAACTTCAAAGGGAAAATAATGTCTTATGACATGATAGAAAGCCCTACATGTAAAACATAAACTTTCCTCTAAAGAAAACCTTAAACTCTCTTCTGTTATAAGCAACAAAGGATGAAAAACCCTAAACTCTTTTGCAACAAGCAACATGGAGTTGAAGAACCTTAAATCCTCTTCAAACATAAGCAACAAGGAGATGAAAAGCTTCAAACCCTCTTCTATAAAAGCAAAAATGGATTAGTTAAAACACTCTTCTATGATGAAACAAGAGGGTGAAAAACCTTGAATCCTCTTTTATCATAATAAAAAATCAGGATGCAAAACCTTATACCTCTTTTATAACAAAGCATCCAAGGGGCAAAACCTTAGCCCCTCTTCTATAATAAGCAACGAGCTGAAGTTATAGACGTGGTGTGGTTCAAGTTAAACCTCGATTCCATAAACAAGGAGACGCAGAAATATTTAGGGATGCAAAATCCTATACCTCTTCTATAACAAAGCATCCAAGGGGGACCCTCTTCTATAATAAGCAACGAGTTGAAGTTAACGGCGTGGTTCGAGATAAACCTCGATTCCAAGGAGATGGATAAATATGTAGGATCGGAATCCTCCAACTTGACACGGGGCAAATCTCACCCCATTGGCCAAAAATAGTTTCCAGTATGGCCGTTCTTATTTGAAGACCCATGCACTCATGAAACTTATCAACAGTGTTCTTGAGTGTAACATTCAAAGATAGTATCCATATTCTTTACAGATTGAGTACTTAAACCCAGAAACCGTACTAACCAAACAAATGTTTTTAAGTCATAGAATCATAACTAAGAAAATGCAACCCTGAAGGAAAATCATAGAAATCTTTACAGTATCAAACAAGAATTTATTAGAACTTCTGCAAATTGGTGGCTCTGTTTTCACAATCTCGGTCATGTTTATTTATGAGTATTATACAATGCAATAAAGATTACATTTTTCTTAGATTATCTAACCTTGCTTGTAGGTCATTATCGATTCCGCTGTCCTCATTTCCAGTTGATTCAGTCTGTGCAACTTTGTTCTTCACAGCCGGTGCAGTCACGGCTGATGCAGGTGCATTCACAAGCTGAAAATTTAATTTAAACATATAGATAGTCAGCATTGTTTCTCGTACATCAGAGAACTCTACCTACTAAAATACGTATTCATATTTGATCACGTTGACGTTTAAACAACAGGTGAAATGATTTTTCTACCTGATGTAGGTTACCATTATTACGGGAAAACTTCTAAAGGGTTTTCCTAGTGGAAATGAAGTAGTAGAAAAGAATAGAGAAACATGAAGAAATAGTAAAACACCAAAGTAGTAGTAATATACCATGAAGTAACACATTACAGCGAGTGGTTTGAAAACATTTGTCGGTAGTAACACAAAGGTAGCAAAAAAAGATAAACATGAAATATAGTAATATACCTCTGAGTTGATATCAATTCCAATCTCATCAAGAACCTGACTCACAAGATCTTCCGTTTCCTCCTCTTCCTCGTCTCCTTCCAAAGCATCATCAATAGCATCTCCCATCATCTCACTCGTCATTTCCATCTTTTCGTTCTGCCTCTCAAACTCTTGCATTATCTTCTGCAATTGAGGCAAGTTCATTTGTCTATTCATCTGTCCCATCGCCTTGGTGACACCTTTCATGGCCTCTCCCATTGCTTGTGTTGATTTCAACGTCTGGGGTATTCATAGCAGGAAACCAATTCAGTAGTGAAACTCAACTAGCGAAAAAACCTCTGGGAAAAATGAACTCTTTACAACCTCAAGCTTAGTATGAAATACCACAAGCTTCCATTGGACCACAATATATGATAATATTGGATCGACAGTTAGGTCTCTTGCGGTTTTGCCTAGTAATTGGTTTGCGTTTCGTGGTATTGTTTCATTACTAACATAAGAGCCCGAAGGATATAACAAACCATAGGATTGATCCCATAGCAATGAAGGATCATAGCGAACTGCTCTATATTTTCCTTTCCTCTTTTTTCCAAAATCAAAGCCAGATGTTAACTTTAATATGAGGGTTAAAACGGTGATCTGAATAGTGTGATACAAATGTACTGTACTAAAGATCTACTTTGGTTTGCGACTACACAAAGTGGCGAACGCCACATGCCCAGCATTAAAAAAAAACTCAAGAGTCATGCATCTAGCATCTATGACGGCCTCCCTTCCATCGTCTATACCATTTTTATATCCCCACTAAATAAGCATAAATGTCGATATTTCAAGATAAAACATTTGATGAGCAATGAGAACTCAACCGAAAAACACAGGTTGCAAAAAGAAATCCGAAACATGAAGTCCTGCTTTTCTGCAATATATTGAATAGCAACTGCAAACTAAGCAAAATAAGCAAATGCAAACTATACCTGAATTCTCAGAGATACACCTTGGAGTTGAGATTTCAGCTTGTAGAATTTCTCAATCTGATGTCGTGTTCGTATAAGGTCTTTTGCCATCACTTTCACAGCTCCCTGCACCAGAATTTATAATAAGTTCAGGAACTAGCTAAATTTTTATAAGATCATCTACTTCTGCCAAATAAACAATGTTATAAAACATGCTCCTTAATCCTCATTAAAGATTATAAGAGAAACCTAATTGCAAATAGTGGTCATAAGATATACAACTTTCAAAATTCCTAAACGTTCTTTTACATAAGAGTACATGATCTCAGTAACTTACCATGAATACTTATTTGGTACCAACATTAAATATGAAGAGGGGTAAATTTTACCAACAAAATATCACATGTGAACACACAAGTCCTGTACTATCGATAATTCCATATACTGCACTAGCCTTTGGGCATAGAGAAGAGTTTTACTGAGGCTTGAGTCTTATATGGTGGAGTAGGTGGACAAAAAGCATAAACAACTCGATCACAGATCTCACATGTTACCATATTGTGAACCTCAATGACTCCACCGAAAACAAAATCAAGAACACTTGGTAAGTGATGCTATTAACAACACGGGCCACATAAAAAATAAAACATACGTTCAGAAGAAAAAACAACACCAACTTCTGCACCACCAGTCTTATGAAACCGTCATCCATGACAATTTCACGGGAATCTGTATGCGTTTTCATTGCCGATAAGGATCGACAGTGTCAAAGATTGGGAAGCAGTACATGAGGCTGTCACCGATAATTACTCACCTAGCGGGGTCCCAAAAAATGATAAAAAGACCCAAGGATGTCCACCACAGAATCACAACAATGCATATGTTCAAGAATCCAACAGAATAGATGTCTGAGAAGAATAGTGTACCATTTGTCCTTGCTTAGCAGTTTTCTTTATCTCCGTAATAAGCTTCTTCTCTTGTGATTGTAGACCTTGTCTCTCCCTTTCAATTTCTCTGATAGATTTGTCTAGCATTCTCTTGTTTTCCCGCAGAAGCTCTACACAGCAAAATCCATATATAAGAATGTCTGCTAACTGTATGAAATTTTATTTTCCACACAACAGTGCACGTGTATTACAATGCTAGAGCATAGTTTCTATATAAGTAGGCGGAAACATAAACCCAACTGTGCTTACTTAGGTCAACTTCAATAGTTCATTATAAACTTGAAAGCAATAATTATCTTAAGCTTAGTCGATTACTGGCTACTACTCGAATTTTGTGTGTTGATGATTAAGATCCAATATGGAGATGCCCACAATTTAAAGATTGACAGACTATCTGCCGACAATTTCAGGCATCTATTTGGGAGTTTATTTATCGAGTAATGCTAGTGAACAAGAAAAACTAGGCAGACTCTGGACAGAAATAGTACGTGACTTGCCGTGATTCCCAATTCAGTAGATTAGAATCATGGAAACCACGAATCACGGCAAGCCACATACTATTTCTGCCCAGAGTCCGCCTAGTTTTTCTTGTTCCCTATCATTTTCCTTTTTGAAATCAACTAGTACACTTAAAGAACTTTAAAGAATTGAAAACTTTGCTCTTTCTAAACTACTGCTTATAAAAATTAGAACTTGATTTTCTTTAGCAATATCTTAGTGAATTGATTGATCCCCATGATAATTAATCAAAGAAGCTAATTTACAACATATTTCATTTCTTTTTTAATCTAGGGTACAAAATAAAGAGATCAATTAACATATTCAAACAAGTATATCTAGTTGGTTCATCATGAACTCAACAATCAAATAATCAAACTATTATTCTCAATCGTAATCAGTTCGAATAACAAGTCAAATAATTTCATCTATTTATGATAATAATAATAATAATCAAGTGATGAAATTGAAGAGAAAAAAAGATAAGAAAAAAGTATATATACCGGCAGGAGTTTTTCTACTACCGAATAGGAAACTCATCTTGCCAAAAGTCTATGAATTGACTCTTTTTCTCTCTCTAGATGCTGAATAGAACTAACTCTCTCTCTCTCTCTCTCTCTCTATTTCTCTGTAAATTGCCTCTTCTTCTCTCTCTAGATTTTGGTTTTGCGTAGATCTTCCGTTTTCTCTTTTCAACGCGTATTGGGGTTCCAGACGGATACAGAATAAACCCGGGGAAAGGAAGAAGAAGAAGGGCTTAATTCGGGTGTGGATCCGGGTCACACGGTTTCACCCGTTTAACAAATCCCACCCGACCTTTTACTCCATAGGCCCAGTCGTTGAGTTCCCAAATATTGCCCATTCTAAAGGCGCCTTTGTGTGTGTGAAGCAATCTGCACTTGTTGTCCTACTAGATCTAACTGCCAGAAAGCCAACGTTATTTTGATTTTTGTCGTTTGATCTAGAGTGGGATGTGTTTAATACCTCTAACGGAAGTTTTTGGTCAACACTTGGTTGCCCAAGTGGTTCAAAGTGTTGACATAAACTCAAAAAACCTAGAGGTCGTAGGTCGATTCCCACAGGAGGTGTAATCTATGGTTATTGGACTTGGTTTATTTTTCTTTGAGAAATCGAGTACGATCTACGTTAGTCGTTACAAGGCATTGATACATCATGAAGATGTGATGAACACGATAACCGCCTAATTTAAACCATATTGAAAGAGGCCCAAAAATCCGACAATATGAAAGAGGACTAAAACCCGACAAATTGATTACAATATTTACTTTATATATGGTGTAAATTACATGGGATAAATCTTGATGGCAAACTGTTTCCACCGAGACTCGATCCAACGACCTCATGGGCTTAAGAGGGGTGTCCAACCTTACACCAAAGGGTGGTGGACAACTTGGTTTATTAAAGGTACAAATAATGTAATAATTATGTCGTGTTTTAGGCCTCTTTCATGTTGTTGAACTTTAGGCCTCTTTTGTTATAGATTTATCTTAGGCAGTTATCGTGCTTATCACATCTTTATGATTTAACAATGCCTTGTAACGACTAACGTAGATCGTAGTCGATTTCGGAAAAAAAAAAAATTTAAACACCCTCTATACGTGTTATAGGCGCCTCCCTCAAGGCAAATTTGGTAGGGAGTGTGAAGGAAGGTAGTGCCTATAACACTTAAGGGAGGTCCTTATAAAACTTCCCTACCTCTAATTAGTGGTGTTACCGCGGACTTTCTCCCCGACCCTAACTTCATATCTATTTCACCTTTCATGTTCCTCCCACCCACACCCACTAGCAGGCGAAGAAAAAGGAAACTCGAGCTGAAAATTTAATTTCTTTTTGTTGCAATAGCTACATCTATTACTAAAACAAATAGTTTTTTTTTTTTTTTTGTTAAAGGAATTACTAAAACAAATAGTTACTACAATACTTATAAAGAAGAAAAGATGGGACTATTGTCCAAATTCTATTACAATTATTTTCTTTCTAGCTCATTTAGCGAGACCGCCTGTTGTATCATTTACTTTTCGCGAGATGTAAGAGAACTTGACTCCAATGAATTTTGGAATTAGTTTTCTAATCTCTGTAGCATGAATTTTAGACTGCCATTGAATCAAGTGTGCCGGTGCGAAAATTTAGTTGGGACCTTTCGATAATGTAAGATGTAATATCATTTCTTATACGTAACATGATAAAAAAATCCCCATTGGATTACATAAATGTAAATGAGCATTGTAATTGACTACGTATCTGGTGTTTCACTGCAAAAAGTATTTACTGAATTATATTCCTTCATGAAAAAAAAAATTAGTTTTATAGACACACCTTTAGGAATCATATCTAAAACGGAGAAACTAAAACAATAATGTCATATTCCATAATCATTTGCCTTGGACAATACCAATTTGAATACCCTTAATTGACGATTTGGGGGGCTGAGCGATTTTGTTTTCCTGGTGGCGGAACCTCCTCCCTCCACCTCCTGTTTCAGTTTTCGACGGTTATTGGCAGTTCGAAGCGGTTTTCCGCCTAGGGTTGCGTCTGTTTCCCCTCTTCACATTCTCTTTCTCATTTATATGTCCGTTTAGGGGCCTTAATCCTTGAGATTCAGTCTCTTTTCATCCATTCCTTCGCTGATACACAGTGCCTGGTTCTCTTCTCTTCTATTTAGCTCCTCAAATTTTATTCATGTGGGGGATTGTTAGTTGTATTTCAATAAACTAAAATATCTAGCTTTATTTTGAAATAAAAGGAGCTAAAGTGAGCTTAACTTTTTGGAGGGAACTATTTTTATCCATAAACAAACAAAATACTTTTTGTACTTACAACACTTATAGAAATAAAGTGTAAAACCTTTTTTATCCTCCTTACTAATATAGAAATGGAAACTTCAAACTAAAGAGTTTTGTCCCATATCTTTCAAAGAGAAAAACAAGCTTGTGGTTATAAGGAGAAAGTTCAGTTAAGGGGTGTGGCCCCTTGGGGTTACAATAGTGCTCTCAAGAGGAGAGACCCATCACTTTTTAGAGGCACCCTTACCTTAGACACACCATCATTTCTCACTTGCACACACCCGCGGGTCGGGGACCGGACTCGGACTCGGACTCGGACTCGGACTCGGGCTTGGTCTCGGTCTCGGTCTTGGTCTACCAGAGAAGTGCCTTATTTTTCTCTGTCGTTTTCCTCCCACTACTGGCTAGTGGAAACAGTCCAGTACGTAATTTTCTCTGACTTCCTCTTCCCACTACTGGCTAGTGGAAACAGTCCAAGTACGTGTTTGCTGGCTAGTTATTTTCCACCGTTGGATCGAAACGACCTAAAGTCGTCTGATCAAGTTTCCCCACTCTATAAATAGGGAAAGTTTCCAAAAAGAAAGATACACAGAAAACAAAAAACGTCTTCTATCTCTCTCTCAGTTTTTACTCTTCTTTGTTATAGTTCTGTCAAGATCAGGAGATCAAAATTGAAGTTTTCTTCTTCAATTCCTGGTAAGGATAGTTGGATCCTAGGGGACTGCGCTCTCATACTGCAAAAGTAATACCAGATTCGACGGTAACAGTGGCGTTTAAAGTCTTCAGGACAACGATTCTAACTTGTGCCTTTGTTACACCATTACTGTTCTACTGTCTACTTGCAGATTCATTATCTCAAATTAGTTCACTTACTGTTTAATTAAGCTCTGCAAAAAAGATAAGTTATCTTCTTTAATCTACTATTTTATTGCTCAACTAATTTCCAATTTTGTTATTTGGTTTGAATACTATTTTGATAACAGATGTTAGTTGTTGTTATTAGAAGTGACGGCACGTTTGCAAATGGAATCAAACCTAATGTTGTGGGTGCTATTTTTTGTTTTGATGAAAGTTCTGGGTGCTATTAGTATCATTGTTTGTCTTGGATCATGTATGTATATAATACTAATATCAATATAATAATGACATCAACATGAAGTATTAAACTCATAAATGGCCACGGGAACAACACTTAGCCCTAAAAACCCAAATCTAATTTTAAGGCAATTAGTACCTTTACTTCATTGGTTCCCATAAGTTGTATGGAAAAAATATGTAAGTAAACCATACTACTCTCTACTCGAACACATGACTTCTCAATGCCCTAGAGGATACACAAGCAACTAACTTAGAGGCTCATGATCTTAACAAAAAAAAAAAAAAGTTAGAGGCTCATGTGCATGTCAACCTATTTTGTAAGAAATTACTACATTATATTGCATGAGATTTCTACACCATGTGACAAAGATGCATAAGTAGGATGGCAATCGATGATCCACATCAGAAGAATTGACGAAATCAGGAATCGTCTTGAAAGTGTCAAATTCAGCCATGTCAAGAGAATGCTCAATATTCAGGCAGACAAACTAGCTAAATGAACTCGCAATAAGAATAGATCTAAGACTTAGACTAATGTACCGTATTTTTTAGTTCTATGTATCGTAATGGTACTCTGGTTAATTAATAATATTTCATAATTCGACTAAAAAAAATGATGGGAAGCACGTAAAGGATGCACACGTATGTGCCTATCATTATGTCCTACCAATGAGCTAATTAAACTTTGTTGTTAATTAATGTGTATTACTTGAACTAATAGCATAATTTTTCTGACATGGGGTTAAAATGTAAACCGCTACGGCTAGGTCGGGGGGTCATGGCCTCCTCTGGCCTAGCTGTAGTTCCGTCCCTGATTACTAAGATGGAATAACAACAAAATATCAACATAAATTCATTCTATATTCACAGAACTCCTAGATTTTATAGAAGATCCACATTGAAAAACACATTTATGTGGTGACTAAGGGTTTAGGCATGAGCTTTTACTTTTGTTTATGAAAGACCGCGGGTTTGGGATATCCGAATAATCTTCAGAGAATAAAGATTTTGTCAACCAAAATCAATTCAGGGGCATTTTTACTTTTTTTTTGCACAAAAATAAATTTGATTAATTTTTAGCCCTTAGTCTTCATCTCCACTTCACCTTCATCCAAAAGTTCCGACCAGCACCGCCATATTTTTTTTCTCTCTATCTCTCTCCACATTCTTCTTCTCCTCTCTCTTTTGCATCCTCTCCCCAATAGATCTCGGATCTGCTAAGGGGAATGGCCCTCCGTCTTCTCTAACTCTAAGAACGTAGGGGATTTCCCCTTCGCCATCCGTCTTCTTCAACTCAATGTGTTGAAGTAGATTAACCCTAGCAAATTCGAGATCGGATCTGCTAGGATTTTGACAGTATGAGAAAGAGGAGGGAGATAGGGGGTGGGAGAGAAAGAGAGAGAGCCAAAGTGGTAGTGGGTTGTGGCCGGAAATTCTTGTGGTGGTGGGCGGAATTTGTGGGTGAAGGTAGGTGCAGGGTCGAACCTACCAATAGTCATGTGGGGCACGTGCCCCCACCACCCAAAGGTGGTTCCAAGAGCGGCACCCTGGCTCTAGTTAAAAGAAAACTATATTAAGTTTAATAAGTGAGGACTACAACATTAGTAGAAGTCAGCCAAGTGGTTTCCTAGCTATTTTTGCGCTCTAAAGATCTTAGTTTCAAGTCCAACGGGGTGTTCTTTTACCCTCATTTTTTGAATTACTTTCGTGTTAGCCCCTTATATTTGTCTATTTAAACTCCAATCTATGCCCCCAAATTTTGATAGGATCTCTTTTTGGTCATTTTTTTGCTAAATCAATTTTGACTTCCATTTTGTAAGACTTGATTTAAGATATTATTAACGTTATATTTTTGTCCGGAAATTATCCATGACATCTATTATTTATCTAATAACAACAAACTTTAAATGGTTAGTTTTATGCACTTCTATGATGATTCAATCATCAATAAAATTTACGCAAATCTCATTTTTTTTTCTTACGTGAAAGTCTAAAAATTAACATGTTTTGAATTTAAAATTGTAAATATATGTTAGAACAAAGATAGAAAGATAAGATAGCATATGCACCAAAAAAATGTCTTTAAGTTATAGTTTACAAATACATACACGTGACAAGTGAAAATTTTACTTTACCTATTTTAGGTTAGTCAGGGTTGACTTAAGATCCTAAATCTGCCCATGGTGGGTTCCTTTTGGTCAACGGGAGTTATATTTAGTCAAAACTCAACTCCAGGGACGGAACTAGGAGTAGTAGTCAAGGGGGGCCGAACCAAAAAAAAAAGTGAAAAATCTAAATCTACCAGTGCTCGAACCCAGGTCTCTCACGTCCAAAAGTCAAACCTCTACCATCTCACCCACACTACATATATGTTATGCATATGACTCGAACTTTATTTATACAATAAATCAAAAAGTAATCAGCATTTTTAAAACAATTTACGACAAGTCAAGGGGGGCCATGGCCCCCTTTGGCCTGCATGTAGATCCGTCCCTGCTCAACTCCTTCAGACCTTATCATTTCATGAAAAGTTTAACACACACTTACTTTTCTCCTATCACACTCGATCACTTTAATCAACTAGCGATATTTGACATAATTTTCAGTGTTTACTTTGTTTAGTTTTTTATGTTTTGTACTTTTATTTTATGTTTCTTTCGTTGAACTAGTATTTTTCATATTCATATTGGAATAAATTGAAAAAATGTGTAAATTTTTAAAAATTGAGAATTTTCTAATCTAATTTTGTGTCAAAAAATGAAAACTCACTGTGGTAAAGTATGTATAAATGCTATGAATCTTTCCCACTTCATTTAAATCTTTATCTACTACTATTAAAATGTGCCCCCACAAACAAAAATTCATGAGGTATAGGTGAAGATGAAAATTAAAGATCAAAATACAATCAGATCTATTTTTGGGGCGAAAATAAATAGGAAATGCTAAACAAAATGTCATTTGAACGATCCCGATCAAAGTCAAACTTTGAAAAGCTTTGATCAATTTTTGTCCTTTAATGAAAAAGAGTCATTAAGTCACAAATTTTGTCAAGAATCTTGTATATATAGCACTCCCGAAAATAAATATGTCCCTTAAGTCAACTTAATCAACTTTAATCCACAAAAAATTTATATTTCCCGAAGATAATTTCAGATGTCCCAAAGCTGCGTGCCTACGTTAAAAAAAAAAACCGTGTGCCTTGTCAAAAGCGGCCTTAACTTTTCCTAACCAGACTTTATTAAGGAACCAGTTTTGTGATCTCAACAAAAAAAAAAAAAAAAAGGAACCAGTTTTGTGTAGGGAATAGAACTAGAACTGTTTTTTCTCTTTTGGGGTTTGGTTCTTAGACACGTAAGGTCCGGAACCAATTAGACTTTATTACTTTTAGTTCTTGACCTTTTTGAAACCCAACCGTCATAGTTGCAACGGTTAGAAACTAACTACCATCCTCCCTATCCATTCCATTCTTCTCTCTCTCTCTTCTCTCTATCTTCTCACTCTCATCAAACTCTCTTCCTTCTTTTTTATATTCAGACAATCAACAAAAAAAACAAACATACATACTTCCCCAACATTTTCCTTTCTTTGTAGAATGCCCTCTCAAGCACCATTTTGGTGCTTGAGTTAATAGGGTTGTTTTACTTCCACCATTTCTACCGGCGCTTGGTGGTGTAAAACCAAGCGCCACCCTTTCCACCACCCTCTTAATAAGTTATTTAAGCCTTAGTTAATAATAATCTATGGATAACCCATTTGATGAAGATATACTTAATTCTTTACTTTCCAACAATAATGATCTTACAAACTGTGAAGAAAATGATCCAAATTTTGATTTTTATGGGGAACTCGGATCTATCGAAAAGAACACTCAATGGATTCCTCATAAACCAAGTCAAAAATTCATGAACCCTTCACCAAATCATGAGGATAGTTTGCCATTTTCGGTCTTTAAGAATAATAATCAAAATGAAAATAACAACATATTGGTTGGAGACAAAAATGAAAATTCTTATAATGATCCTAATGATGACTTCGTTAATATGATGGATTTTGAGAATGATGATGATAGAAATATCATTCCTATTCCCATTTCCGTTTTGCCGCCCGAACCCGAACCAACTTCATTTGACTGCACTTGGTGTCAAGTACTAAGAGTAATTACTCATGTAAATGGTATGTTAGTGTTTCTTAAATTGTTAAACCAAATGTTATCTATACTTAAGTTTTTTTGTTAGGACAATTATGAATTTGATTCTTTCCTCTTGTTTGTGTTTTCGATCGTTGTATTTTTGTTTAGGCACCATTACTTTAAAGTTTGAGATTCATGGAAGTATTGGAGTGATATCTCATGCTATTCTTGAGACTCGAAACATGGTCGTTGGTGGGCCTCCATCACTAACTCATCAAATGATTGAGTAAGATTTCATTTTTTTTTCGAATATATATATATATATATATATATATATATATATATATATATATATATATATCACGTCGAATTAATCTCACATAGAAGTAGAAAACACAAGAAAATTAAACTTCTTGAAAACATGAAATTGTGAGAAAAAGATATTAGGGTTCTTGGTTGATATGTTGTTTGTTGTTGTGTGTTTGTTTTTTCAGTTTTAGCGGGCGAAGTATGGAGAATGTGAAACAATATTTGAATCAGTATTGTCAAGACCGAAAAAATGAAGGGTTTGTTATGGTCCAGGATCCATTAATGAATTTTTATGATGCTTTATGTGCTGGTTCTAATTGTCGTCAAAATGTTATTCGGGATGAATTAAGTCAACCACCAAACACCCCTCCAGGTTTGTATTAAACTTTTGCAGTTTTTGTTCTTAACATTTAGGATCTAATAGACATGAGATAACAAACAAATGATCTATTCTAACTAAGGAGGTGTTTGATTTTTCTCGTTGTAACCGACTCAAAAAAAATGTCTAAATCTGAATTTGACGACTTAAATGGACTAAAACAACAAACACTAGTTAAGATTTTTGAATAGTTTATATAAAATCAAGTATCGCTTATCCCGAAAATCAATATACATTTCGTGGGACACATTACACTGATTTTTTTCGCTTATCCCGAAAATCAATATACAATTACGTAGTAGATTCGATAGGGGCTCTCGAACGAGGGGTTCATATCCCATTTTGGGGGCCTCTAAAATTTTCAATTTCTACCCGAGTTCCTAATCCAATTCAGTTTGTTTTGTACATGTGTGGAGTTTCTATTCTATTTGTCAACTAAAAAAAAAAACTAAAAGAAAATATTTGGGCAAAAACTTGAAAAAAAAAATCAAAAAAGGAAAGTGAGAAACTAGTTGTTGGGAAGTCTGGACTAGTTAGGAGTGGTTTGGGAATCCCTCCTTTACCTTGGAGGGAGGGGCATCAAGTCCAGGCGGAGCCCAACTGTGGAGCCCCCTTGGGGGCAAAGGGCTCGCCCTCTATTGCTGGTGTTTATTTAGTTTAGTTTGCTCTTGGTGTGACAAAATCTAGTGTTCACTAGGTGGTGTTTGTTTAGTTTTTTTCTTTCCAAATGCAAATCTTAAATCTTGGCGCAGGAGGTTTGAATTAATTGTCGGTAGATTTCAGAGTAATTTTTTTTATCAGACTCGTTTAAACAAAGCGATCTCGAAGTATTTGTTTTTTATCAGACTCGTTTGTCCAACTTTGTTCCTAAAGGATAAGATTTTGGTCAGTTTAAGCGCGACACAAACTAATTTTGAGTTAAGAGTTCGTTGTTCGAAATAATTTGGTTGTATCTCGTAATAAAACAAGTCAGACAACACATATGCAGACAAATGATTAGAAATTTAACCTAAAGCCAATTGCTATCAACAAAATAATTACAAAACCTTTTGTTTTTGTTGACAGTTAGCGGCGATATTGGTCGAAGGGAAGAAAACAATGGTACAAGAGTTCATAAGACCAACCTCTCTGAACAGGTATTGTGTTTTTTGCTCAGCTTTATCTTGTTAAACTAAGATACCAATCATAGCTAAAGAACTCTAGTTTTGTGGTTCTTTTTATTTTTGTTTCAGAGGGAAAGAACAACTAAATTGAGTTTGGCTGAGTTGGCTAACTATTTTCACCTACCAATCGATACTGCTTCTAAGCAACTAAGGTTATGTTCAACTGTAGTAAAGAAGATATGCAGAAAAAATGGAATGAGGCGATGGCCATATCGAAAGGTACGAAAACAATATATAACATTGTAAAACGCCCCCCGTAGTTTATACGAGAAACTTGAACAGTCTCAGCTGTGAATTGGACCGGTGCTCCACTTCATAAATACTTCTTAGACTGCCGTGAGCCGTCAATGCTCGGACATATATCACGCGCTTCATCAAGCACCACCAGTCCGATATACAGAAGAGACTCACACTTTGTAAACTGTCATGACATCAATGAGCCTTTTTCGACAGACTATCAGACTGACATTATTCATGGAAGATCTAATACTTTGTTTTTAATCTAATTCTATGTGAAATGCGTCTACCATGATAATAACAGGTAACAAGCATAATTAAAAAGATTAATGAGTTCGAGAGACGGCTAAGCGAGGAAGACGAAGAAACAAGTGCATATACCCATGCTGAAATTGAGAATCTCAAACAAGAACTTGGCCAGCTTTACTCAGTTAACAAAGAGAGGCAAAATGGTGACAGTAGAATTCAAGGAACTGAACAGCTCAGTGGAATTCAAGGAACTGAACAGCACAGTGGAATTCAAGGAACTGAACAGCACAGTGGAATTCAAGGAACCGAACAGCACAGTGGAATTCATGGAACCGAACAGCACAGTGGAATTCAAGGAACTGTAACAGGCATACTGGTAAACAACCCCCTGCTGGAAAAGTAGTCTGATTTTCAGATCAAAATATTTTCTCTAGTTTTATAGCACGGAAGAGAGAGAAACTTCCGTTTAATGAGATTTAAATAATGAAACCTTGAGGGTTCTGCGTTACTATTTCGATATGAAGATGGAAATCTTCAACTTTAGTTATTTATATTAATGTGTTTCATTGAGATATTGTATGGGTATTATGTGAAGATGCTATTTCGATATAACTTTGTGATTCATTTTGTTAAGATTATATGCTGCTGAAATTGGTCGTTACAACGAGCCTCTTTGAAGTTCTGCTCGAGTTCTTCTCTTTATATTTTACATGGCAGACAGAATTATTGGTTCTAACTATTATTTTCTTTCATTTTATGTGTAGGTAGTGTTTATTGCCTTTAGGTTTTGATTCTATGACCCTTAATTAACTTGTGAGTTGTGTCATCCTCTTGATGGATCCATGCTATGTTATGTTATGATGGTTTCATCAAAGAAAAAAGTAGAATATCCTTTTTCGCACTACAGTATATTGTTGGTATAATTGTGTTCATGTAAAATACCAAATAAATCAAGAACCAAATAAAATCAAGAATCTCACAATAGGTCTAGAATAGACATGTAACTAGAAATGTGTTACAAAATTTTTGTTATTAATAGGAAACATTTTTCCTTTCGTCTGTGCCCACACCCAAATTATATATTTTTGTATGACACTCGAAACTAACATCAACAAGGAACTAACTAATGGATAACTGATTTAGCAGAAGAAGACATACCTCGAAGCACCAATAAAGAATTGACGTAGGAATTAAATGCTGGTTCACAAATATTGTTCGTGTATTCTTACCCGGTTCTCTTCCCACCACAGCCTCGCGTGCATCTCCCCAAATTTTTCTCGACTGTGCAAACAATCAAGAGACAAACAAAAAGCAAATGTTACCATCAAAATATGACCTCTAATCATTTAAGCTTTTTGAATCGGAAAATGTTTAAGGACTAAAGAGCATCAAAATATGAACTCTTACAAGGATAATTGTTGTTTTTAACTAGGAATAATGGACTTGATCCTCATATCTCATTAAACTTTAAGGACTAAAGAGCATTTTAAGGTATGTGGAGGGAGTGGGTTCGATATAGATGCTTCTCTAGCAGGCTAAACTTCGCAATATCTTGGAAGAACTCAGTTGTGAATGTGGGTTTGGGAGATCAGATAGTTGCCATTTTTGAAGGTCACAATTTAGAAAATTGTTTTGGAAACTGGGATCATCTCAATTTTGTTTACCCATGTGTCAGAGAATCTCACAATGCGGTTTGACCATTTAAATGTCCAGCAATCAAATGTAGAGTCTTCTGTGCCTTCTTAGATCTACAAGCTCGTATTTCATATTGAACATCCACAGAGACCTAGGAGGATTGGTTGTCTAGCGCACCATCATTTTCTTGAAATTGTAATTTAAATAAGGTAGTGCACTTGGCAAATGTCAATAAAAAATCTGCATGAAAAATGTAGGCCTACTGACCTGAATCTCACACGCCTGAGCTCTTTGACACCACCTGGTAATGACCTGATGGTAATGTAAACACCGGGTTCATCTTGCTCAACCCATTCAGTCTCTATATCACTGGCATTGCCAATTGAGACTTCTTCGGAGTGATCAGTTTCTCTTGAGGAACTTGTTCTCACTGAAGCATCAAGTGAACATGTCTCAGTTTTCGAGCAGCTGATATTTGATAGCTTTGGGGTCGATGCTGGATTGGAGTCGTGGTGATTGTGAGATTGCATAGAGTGATGATCAAGTGAATCAGAAGATGAATAGCCCGTCTCCTTTGGAGACTCGAAGTCACGAGGAAGATGTTCTTTGCTCACTGGTGGTGTCACCGGCCTGTCTTCGACAGTTTCGATCTTTGGTTTCTGATTAAATAAGAGAGCATTTCAAACATACAAACTTAAAATGTAAGCTACACTAGAAGTTCTATTATAGAGCTAAATCTCAATCAACTTTTTATGGCGTTAACATGTTCTCAAATTATGAAACTTCAGTATATCATCCCAACAGAATCTCAGCCCCGGAGGATCATCATCACTGGACCCTACAGAGTACAGGCCTCATTTTGCAGATAACTACCCATAATCGTTTTCAAAACAAGAATAAGGATAAGCGCTCACCTCATCCTCTGCTCTTTGTGTGTTTGGAACAGCTTGACGGTTAAACCTCTGGACATTGTAAAGTTCTATGACCTTGTCATAATTCTCTGCCCACCACCTTTGAGCTTGCCATTTGTTGAACATCTCTCTACTGGTAAACCACTAAATAGAGATTGAATTAGAAAAAATAAGAATAAAGAGAATCGCCATTGACATAAACAGTATTAGTGACATGCATGCCCAACTGACTTCCTATTTGACCAAACTTTGAGAAGTGAATCTCCAACTGACTTTCGGTTTCACCACCAAATAATCCTTCTGAACATATCACTGCTGTCTTTTTCTCTATGAAACCAAAAGGTTATAATTTGTTTGTTTCTAATAAGGAAACAAATCCAGAGCAAAATGGTTAGCTGATTGAACACTTTCTTGCTATTTTTCCTACCTACTCGAACTACAAATGGTATTTATGCCTAGTAATGGCAATAATCACGAGGAAACTTATGAGTGGGAATGTATTCTTGTGATGAAGAAGCAGATTAGGTAATATGGGTCATAGAATCTGATAAGCTCTTATAAGGAACAAAGGTGCAAGAATAAATTCAACCAAATCCCGTCAATAGTTAATGTCCAGTAAAATAATGCATTATTCATAACAGCAACTAATACCACTCATGATAATAAAGTCCGAAACCGGAAGTTAGAGATACAGTATTATGTAACTCAAATAAGATAACCTATAGAAATGACATGGTAAATTGAATAAAAACACCAAAATTTTCAAAAAGAACTACTACTTATTTTATACAGATCAACATCTCATTAAGAAATGGACTTATTCTCTATATAGGAATGTAAGATATCATGCAACCTAAATATTCAAACTGTATTTGACAGTTTGACCTGCATAAGCGCATGACTAACATTCTGATCACCGAATCTTGATCTGCTTATTCACAAATTAACTCATACTGTGCTGGCAAAATTTTATGAACTTTTGTGGTATTTGGTCCGCGATACAGACGCAATAAAGACTTACAACATTGGTTCTTAATATTGTATATATCCTATATCAAAGTTACCTGGTATGCGGACCGCTCCGGTACGTGTGCTGGTACGCGGTTCGCTACCATGTGAGTACTGGGTATGCTAAGGGTATACTTCTTCGGTACGCCATTTTCGATTTCAGTTCGTTTTAGACTATTTTCCTAGACAATATACTCTTTATGATGCACTTATAATAGATACACCTATTCTCAGACATCCTTTCTTGCATAAAACTTACAATCTTACAAGCTAATTAAAAAAATTCTTATAGTTAACTACCCAACTAGTCGAATTTATAGTTTTCTACAAACATTTTAGGTTAATTAAGACTAAAAATTCCGGTACGCTAATTTTGGGGTGCTGGATCGCGAACCCACCAAAAAAAGTACGAGAATTGGGTACCGGGAATCGGGTAAGTTGTACGCAGGGTGGAGGAGAGTATCTGGTGACGTTGTCCTATATTTACGAAGTAAATTAGTTCAAAACACTACTAAGATCTCAGATCAAACCTTTTTCCTAACAAAATAAACCTTAATAAAGGAAAATCTAGTTCTCCAAATCTTAAGATTGACAATAATGGCTATCGCAACTCAGAAGAGTAATAATGGTCTTTGTAAGATTTGGTAAAGATTAGGAAAAAAAGTAAACCTTATGATAGTATATTAGGACGCACGACCGTACAAGGTTATCACTAGAGGAGCTGACGAGTGTTATTTATAGCAAGGGGGCGAAAAGTACCAGAAGCGGATGCGCTTAAGATCATTTCCTCCCTCCTGTATAGAAACAAAGGTTATGAGAACACCAGGCTCAACCTGCGCAACCCACTCTTTGGGTTCTTCTTCATCCATTAAAGCAACTATCTCCGTTCTAGAGCTCATGGAAGGCGGGGTTCCTTCACTGCTAGAAAGCCCCTTCAACCTTGCCTCCGTTTCTTTTCCCCACTGCCTTGGCGTTGAGCTCAAGCTTCCCATGTGATGATACGAGCCATGAAGCCTATCATGAGGCGAAGCCGTCTCAGATTCTGCATACTCGTGGTGTTTATGATGACTAGACAATCCAGAACAAGGCTTGCAGTTTTTATACGCCCCTGATGCCTTCACTACCATCTCCTTGATCTGAAAATTTGCAGCAGGAAATCTATTACAATCCTAGACCGAACAAACATACCAGCAGTTGCTCTCGAAGTGCATATATCAGGTAGTTAACCTGCAAACCTAATTGAGAGGCACAAGATCAAAAAACAGCATGCAAAACTGTAGTCTTGAGAATACCTGAACAGTCAGAGTTTTGATAGCTTGTTGAGCCCTCGGGGTTCCATTGATGTCTTTGGCATCTACTTCGTGAAGTGATTTACCACCAATCTGCTTAGAACAACCTATACAAGTCATCATCTTTGTACCTCTGGATCTTGACAATCTGAAGGGACAAAGATAAAGATTAGAACCACACTCAAGAATCTCGATGAAATTTCATAAGGACAGAGGAAGAGGGTAAGATTCAAACTTAAAACTCCTTCAATTGTGCTAATTTTGTAAATGAAACTAACCTTTAAAATCTCATTTCCAGTCTGATTCTAGTTCTGCCAATTAGGACCTCAGCTTGAAAAAATTTCCAAGTAAACCTACTTCAAACAACAAATTCCCGCCAGAACCCTAAACAAATGATATCAATATCAACTAAAGCCATTATTAAATCAAGATGAAGTAAGATTTAACTAAAGAAAGTTAAGAAACACAAAGAGGAAAAATGAACCATAATCAAAATCAAACTCTAAGATCTACTTACGTTCTCACAAACTTTAAATTCTCTTCAAGAAGAAAAAGAAAATCAGATTAGACATCAAAAAAGAAGAATCATCCTCATATCTGATACTTATTACAGAACAAAATGAACCTCAAATTCCTTCTCAGACGATAAACAAAGATCATAATAAAGATTGGTAGCATTCATACTTAGATTCTTAGAATATCAATGCCTCTTATGGACTACAACCTCAAATATTCTCAAACTGTAAAGAGCCGAAAAAAGAGTTTCAGAAAGAAGAAGTTTAAGAGATTTGAACACACGAAGAAGAAGAAGAAGAATAGAAGAAAATGAAGGTTTCATTCAGTGTTGGATACTTACTGTAGTAATGAGAGAACGTCAATGGCGGAAGTTCTAGGGCTTCGTTTTTTGTTAGATTAAGGAGCAACAAGAGATGGAAAATAGCTATAGGTGAGTGGAATTTGAGCAAGTGATACTATCTGGTAGTCTGTTGCTTACTTTCTCTCTCTAAAACTTTTCTCTCCTTAGGAGTATTTGTTTGTAACTGGGTGACAACCGGATATAATTGCACGGCCGGTCACCTACCAATTCCGCAGGTTGTGAACGATCGATCGACTTTGACTGTTGGATAGATTTACTCATCTACCCAGAAGAATAAAGTTAGGGTTAGCCTCGTGGGGATCCGTGGGTTGACAACTCAAATACAACCCTAGTCCTGATAACCTCGTGGTTATTTTTTTTTTTTTTTTTGAAAAGGGAGATTTTAAAGGCAATGCTCAAAGTTGTTAGAGGCAATGTGTTTTTCAATCCTAGACTTGGTCTAAACAAGTTGACCTAGTATGGTTAGAGACAATGCCCGTCTACTTCTTTTTCGTAAAAAAAAAACCGTCCGACAAGCTCTGGTATGCAACCTTAACTCTTTTTTCTTCTTCTTCTTTTCTTTCTTCTTATTCCTTCTCTCTTTCTTCTTCTTCTTCTTCTTTTCGTTTGGGTATAGGGTTATAGATCCAAATCCCAAGCAAAGAAACCCTTCGGCTGGGAGAAACTAATCACCGCATCAAAGGCTCGATATACAATAGAGCTTCAATGGAAAATTCAATCCCTTCAAACTGAAGCAACAACTGAACCAGTAGAGATGGACATGGAATCTCTCTCCATTAATTACATCCTAATGTGAAGATCATACACTGAAATGGTGAAACTAAAAACCAACTTATTGTATTCATTGTTAATAGAATTAAACCCAAAACAAAAAAGCTTGAATTGGTACTTAAGTTTTTCGGTATATGAGAAATCATGGAGTAGCCGAGTAATACAAAGGGTTCGGTTGGGTTTCCTACAGAATGAAGAAAGTGGGAAGAGATGAATAGTGGGTTCTTGGAGATTAAGTTAAACCAAAGTTTACAAATAGAACTGAGTCTGATTATTGATTTAACTAAAAGTCTTGTGAACACTTTGCCGACTAGACCTGAGGGTTGAAGGGATCATTCACTGTCATCTGCAGTTGTTTCTTCATTAGGGTTTTTCTCTGCCATCTTCGGCGACCTTTTGTCGGAAAAAGGAAGTCGGGTATTGCCCTCAATACACTACATTGCCTTTAACAGTTTATGGGATTGCCTTTAGCTAGATTGCCTTTAACAACTTTGGGCATTGCCTATAAAATTTCCCTTTTGAAAAATGATCATCATCTCAGCACGAAACCCAGCGGGGTGACGTGTCGGGGTGACGTGTCGGGTCGAAACCCCGCCGGGTTATAAAGTTACTCATCTACCAAGAATGCCAGAAGATATAAAGTTACTCATCTACCCAGAAGGCCAGAAGATATAAAGAAAGTATTTTTTTGGAAATTACTTTCTCTCTCTAGATCGCAGCCCGACACGTCACCCCGCCGAGTTTCGGTCGGGTTTCATGCCGGGATGTGTATTACGGTTGTTTTTTTTTTTTATACTGACTACTATGGTCATTACCACGATAACTACGGAATTACTACTGACGTAAAATCCGACGAAATTAAATGGCCTAAAGTCTACATAAACTACTTTATTTATACACAAGTTCAACATTCTTGGATTTACACTTCCATGAATTTCCACCTCACTTCTACCTCCCCTCTCTCTACACCTCACATCTATCTCCACCTCACCTCTCTCTCTCTCCACCTTACCTCTCTCTTCAACTCGCCTCTCTCTCTCCAACTCACCTCTCTCTTCAACTCGCGTCTCTCTCCGACTCACCTCTCTCTTCAACTCGCCTCGCTCTCTCCAACTCACCTCTCTCTTCTCCGACGAAGGCGGCCGGAGGGAGGTGAGTTGAAGAGAGAGGTGAGGTGGAGATAGATGTGAGGTGGAGAGATAGGTGAGGTGGAACTTGGAAGTGAGGTGGAAATTAATGTTTTATAATTAATTTTATTTTGAAAAAAATATTTATAAGAAGGGTAGGTATGACATTTTCATGAAGAAATAGGTCATATTTGAATTTATGAAAAATATAGGGCCAAGAAGGAAGCTGGTCACAAAGTAGGTGGCCAAAAAGGAAATAACTCTTAAAAATGCATTGTACAAACTACCAGATACAATATACAACTATTGAATTAGAAATGTATTACATGTAATATTCATACAAAGTCATTTATGCATAGTTCGTAACCTAATTTTTCATATGCTAAGAACCTAAATTAACTTACTAAAATGGATTACACATATGAAAATGTATAATACAAACTACCAGATGCAATATACAAATTACCAGATGCATTATACAAACTACCAAATGTATAATCTTTTGAGTGAGGGTATTTTGGGCATTTTGGACAAAGGACTAAAAACCTATAGTTATTTATGGGTGGACCTTACGCCGGGTTTTTCCTAACTTTTGGACTTCCAACCCATGACCCCGATTTGGAAACCATTTTTGTCGAATCGCTGACTGAGGAAACTCCAAATGTCGTTCAATTTTTTTCTTCCTCGTCATTATCTTCTTCACCAGCTATCGTTGCCTCAGATGATCAGAAATACTTCTTTTTTTTCTTCTTTTTCTTCTTCTTCATTCTCTTCTTCACTGGCTGTCATTACTAGCATATTCAACCTTTCCATTGTTCTTTTTTTTCATCTTCATCAACACATTGTGAAGATTCATGTGTTTACGTGATTCAGTTGGAGGATCACGACCTACGTCTACGGAAAAAGCCATCAATGGTTGTATTATATTATCTCAGTAGCGTGTGGTGGGGGGTGCCAGCAGTGCACCCGTACTGAGCCCCCAAACTTCTTAGATTGTCCCTGATAGTATTATCATTTGGAATTAAAAGCCCCACATAACTCAAGAAATTGGCTCATAAGGTAGTGAGCTAATGACACATTTCCTCTCTTACCTACCTAACAACATCAACCCCTTGATACGTTCCCTCTCTTACCCACATCAATTCACTCGTCACCTGTTTCTTTCTTTCTCTCTCGACCTAAGATAATTTTGAAATACGCTTTCTGTTTAGACAATCTCTATTGGTACTATATTATTTAATTAATAGAAGTTTCGGCTTAATCCACTTGATTACTTAATACTTTCTCTATATCCAAATTTAAAGTCAGAACTTGCAAAAATTTAATGGATTAACTGAAGTGGTTCACTGTTAAGAGCTAATCTCCAGTTAGAGTTTATTAATTCATACTTCACTATTTTAAAATCTTAGATCACCCAATCCTATAATGATTTGAGATTTTCAATTGATTAGTTTAATTTAAATATAAATTGTTCACAAATTCTTAACTAATGTATATTTTCTACTTTTTTATTCGATTTTTAATTTTATATATAGAATTTTAAAACATTGAGATTATTGATTGGGTTTTAACAGAAATGGCCTCATGAGAAATTTTGCACCGGATCCCTAAACTTATAGCCACATCACTGAATTATCTCCTCAATTGTGGGATTGATTGGTTACAACTTGATATACTCGATGACTCAATGTATCTCGATGAATAAAATATATAGAGGTCACTTGAATTTATAGAGTTACTTGGGTATCTTAATTTCCTAGGACTCTGTCTAGACTAAGTACAAGATAACTAAATAATAGGTTCTAAATCTTCATATATCTTGGGCAGTTGCTATTTGATATCTTCGGTTCTCGGTCCAACTTGATGCTTATATTCTAATACACATCATCCTTTCTCTCTCTCCCTTTCCTTAAGAAAAAAATTAGAGTTTCCCCCTCCCCAAATTAGATTATTTGGGAATTTTGTCCCCTAAATCATCTTTAATTACTTGCATATCAACTTGAAGTAAAGTTCATCTAGCTATGGTAGCTACAGATAAATTGAAGTTTTTCCTTCTACTTTCTCTCTCTATTTTATTCCGCCATTACTGAATCACAAACACTGATTAACCCCATGAACAAGAACAACTGAAACAACACAAAAGCATTGATTGATCATCGATGTCCATCAATCTATCATCATCTTCATCATTAGATTATCCAGACGATCAACAAGATGGTGTGACCAAAGATCATAGAATCCGAAAAACCCTAAAAGAAGGTAAAGAAGGGACAACAAATAAAGAAGAGATTTTAATCTGATGAGTTATTTGAATCTTTGACCAAGGCAAGGATGTACTTATCTTTTTCTCACATCAGGTTTTTTTTTGTATTGTTTTTCAGAGGTTTTGGTTGTTTCTTTCTCTAAAATGATTCAATTGTTGGTATTTACAGAGCATAAAAGGCTCTCTACAGAGCAAAACTTTTTTACTTTTCTCGATTTCTCTACAAATATACTTTTGGTATTTACATATCAAATAGGGGTTAAAATGAAATTTTTTCAAGGACCAAACTGAAATTAAAGGTCATATTTGTTTTTATGTCTTCTTTCATCTTTCAAATCCTACAACCACAATCATCAACAATCATCCACCACAAATGCTATTAGTAAAGGAAATTAACTTGATGAAGTTTTATGAATGGAGAAGTTTAATATTTCAAGCAGTTTCATTATTGAAGAGAGTTGAAGCTCAAAGATCCTCATTAATGGAGGAGGTTAGCAATCATTAACTTCAAGAATCGTATGACATAGATATAATATTCTAAGTGAAACATGTACTTAAAGGTAAGACTAAAAAAAATTTGATGATTCTTCCTCAGAAAACTTAGATCTATAAGGTAAAATCAATTTTTTCGTTTTTGCCTCCAACCCAGAATTTCGACCAATTGGTGCTTTAAACAATGAAGCTTTTCTGCCACATTTTTATCCAGAAATTTTCGGTCAATAATGTCATTTTTCATGAAAATTTTCGGTGGAAGCTACCGCTTTTTCTTTATACAATTTTTTAGATAGTTAGATTTTGAATTCTAGAAAAAAATATGAATCAGTAACAACTCATATGTAAACAATATACAAATACTTTTACTTGTTACATGTAAAAACACAAGGAATTGTTTCAAATTTGCTGTAAAAAATAAGTAAGAATCAACCACAAACAACAAAAAGAAAACGAAAAATATACAACAACAAAAAAATGATTAACTTTTGGTCATTTATGCCGAAAAATCATTAATTTTCAACAATCTATGCCGAAAAGCTCATCTTTTACATCACGGATCTACTAAGACCCCAAAATTTTTGATTTAATCTAATAAAAAGAACTTATAAAGCCTATTCAATCTAATAAAAAGAACACTATGACCCCAAAGATTTTGATTCATTGAGATGATATACAATAACTTTTGATTTTAATTTTAATAGTGTTTAATTATAAGTTTTATGTTTAGAGTTTTATCATATGGATTATTTTCAGGGACTTTACTTTAAATTTAAGCCTTTACTTTTAAATATAAGATAATTTTGGATTATAGTTAAAAGATCTCTGTAAATGCTAAAAGTACACTCTCTAAACAACCAACTATGTAAATAGCTCTTAAGTGCTCTGTAAATACCAGCGACCAAATGTATGGTTTGTTGTTATAGATCGAGATCATTTTGTGTTTTGGATGTTTGTGAATTTTAGGTTCTTGATTTGTTAGTCAAAATTAGTATATCTCCTTGTATCATATGAACATTGTGATATTTTTCTTCAATTTTAATTAGTTTTGTAAGCTTCTGATCCAAAAAATCCTTCTTTTCATTTTGGAAGATTTCTTGATTCAGGGGATATTGCTTTTCCACCACCTTTGGTTCTTTATAAGCTTTAAAATTTGAATTATTCACTTCATCGTTGGCAGAGGGAGAAGCGCTTTGAGAGAGATCAATCAAGCATCAATTGATTGGGCAGTGCTTCATTTCTTCTCACTGTGGTTGCGATTGTTGCCACCACGACATTATTCCCGCAACTTCTTAACATCCAGCAAAATCTTCCCGAGGATAAGACATGAGCACAAGAACACTATTAATGGAGGGGAAGATGAAGAAGGGGAGCCGGAGAGGGGAATGTTAATGAAGAGGTTTAAACTCTTGGTTAGGTCTTGAAAATGATAAGAAGAAAATATGGAAATGATTTAGAAAGATTTGAAGTGGCAGCTTAAAAAGTCGTGCAAGGTAACTTTGGAATAGAAAAACTGACTTTAACGACCCTGTCACGGTAACAAAAAAAAATATCATTTAGATATGTTCGATTAACTAAGAAGCTAAGCGGGAAGCTGGTCATAAATTAGGGGGCTTTTGGAAAATAACCCAAAATAGTATAGTTAAGATTGTGAAGCTCAATGAGCTCTGATTTGTAGAGACTATAATAGGATATAGGAGTCTTTGTTTTTACTCACTCAATACAAATACTAAAACATTTTCTTCCTCTTACTCTTAACACGAATTTGAGCTACGTCTAAACATAATCGGTTTAAAAGTTCACACGTGTTAGGCTCAAAGAACTCCACACGTGAAGAGTTGGAGCGTGCGAGAACAATCTCATAAAAGAAGGGTACTGATCTAGTAACTAGAGTTTTCCACTCGTTGTCAATTAATTTTCGGTCAGATGACTACAAACTTTACAGTTTTATATAATACACCATTTTAAAAACATAAATTAGATCATGTGTCTTTTCTTTTTAATGTTAAAACTATTGCAGTTTCAATGTCCTCACCATTACCTACAAATATAGCTAGAATGGAATCAAACAATATAGGATTCAAATTTAAGGGTAGCTAGGCATGTGATAGTCAAACATCTATATATATATATATATATATATTAAACCAAATTGATGCTTGTTAAGATCCCAAATTTGAACAGTGGATCGCCCCAAGCTGGGACTGGTAATTTTTATTGTCTGGGTAAACTCCAAAGTCTATTCAAAGTTGTTATATTAAATTGAAGTTAAGTGCATGTTATCATCATAATTATTTTATATATTATGGTTTCAAATTGCATGGATTTATAAAAGAACGAGGGCTATCCTGTAGCTGAAAAGCTAGTGTGATCAGGAGGAGTTGTATACGGTTGGATCCATGATCGGAAGGGAAGAGGAACGATTTGATTTGAATGATTATTGTATGGTTCATGACTCATGAGCTAAGTGTCACATGGGCATAGTTACGATGAAAACCAAGCATATAAGATAATACCAGATTGAACATTGAAGACAACTTTTAAATTAGATTATGCAAAAATGATGAGAGAGGATAATATCATTCCTTGTTTTATTTAAAAAGGATAGCCACTAAAATGGTCCGAGACCGTACACAGGAGTATAGCCGCATAAGAGTTTTAGTTGTGGAGAAAAGTTCCATGTCTTAGAGGGATAGTGCATTCCAGAAGAAGATATCCAAAAGTAGTGGCTGACCTAAGAAATTTTCTTTGGGGGTCACTTTTAGTTAGAACGAAAATCGTCCAAAATTTTTAATGTGATGTGAAAGCGAGTAATTTTTTTACATTATCATTACATTTGAATCCATTTCAACCACTATGGTCTTGTGAGTTATTTTGATTGAAATTATTATAATTAAGTAGTCTTATACACACTCCTCATATATAAAGAAGTTAAGAAAAGAGGGTGGACAAACTCATTCCAGAAAAATAGTCAGAAAATAACACACTCACACACACACACACACACACACACACACATATATATATATATATATATATAAGAAAATGAAATAAAAAGAAGGCATCAGAATGATATAGAGAAAAATATATCTAACAATGTTAATGTGAGAAACTGAACTTACAATGGAAAAAGACTAAAAGGTGAACTGATCTGTAAATAAGGGGTCAAAATGAAAAAATATAAGGCTAAAAGCACAGCTAAATACAAACTAAGGGGCATATCCGAATTTACTCATTAGACAATTAAAAACAAAAAAGTGAGGCCTGAGGGATTTAAACTTGAGTCGTTAAGGCGGACAACTTGATGTACTACCACCACACTAATTGTTCTCTGATGAAAGGAGTTAAGAGTTTCTACTAGAAAATCATTTCACCTCTATTTTGAATTACCATTGAACCATGGGCCCCGTGGGGCACGTGCACCCACGAGAACGTACGTGGGTCTGCCCCTGTCAAAAGATATTCGGACATCAAAGAAATAACAAGCATAGATATTAGTTTCCAATTTGTAATTATTTTCATGTTTAACAATTCTCTGCAAACCCTATTATAAACCCTATATATATGTACCCAATTCAATCAATAATTTGATTATTATATGTCTTGTGCCTTCTTCAATTTTTTATGGTATTAGAGGACGATTAAATTTCTGGGGTATTTTGTCGATGAGGATTACTACGTTTCTTCTGCTTTCTTTGTCTTAAGGAGCTCTACGGATTCTTCTTATCTTTTATAGTTCGATCATCCCCTCAACAAAGAACATTATGACTTCTTGACAATCTGCTAATGTGAGTGATCCCAACTCGAATTCTGAGGACACTCCACCGATGACAGACACTCTCCTCATATTGAACAAATATGTGACGCTTATTATGTGCATCCTTCGGACAATGTGTCGGCGTTACCCCGTTCTCACCGGGTCGGACTATGCCATGGCCCCCTTGACCTACACACTTTCTCATTGTTGAGTCAACAAAGAGAAGCAATTTTGGGGGGCCATAGGTTTATTGCCCCCCACCCTACTCCTCTTACACCCAACCAAACTAACAGTAAAGTAACCTAAAACTACAAATTCAAGCTTATAAAATATCTGAAACCTAAATCAATCCCTAAATATAGTGTGTAAATTGTCTCTTTTACTTGACATTTAGTTAGTCCTTGTTTACTGACCGAAAACTTTATTTGATTCTGTCCTAATCCAAACAAATCTCGACATCTAACATGGCTCACATCAGATGTTATCGTTGGCGTGTATGTTGTTGGAAGCATAATAAAACTTTTACAATTAATATTTCATTGTAATCCCTCCCGATTATTTTGGAATTTTCTCAACGTACCACCCCTCTGGACTTATGATAAATTGTATACCGTCCATTCATTCTTATTTGGACGATTCATCATCGATGGACTGTTCAAACATAGAGGTGATGGAGCAATTTCATCACAAGAATCCATGTGATTTAGTGAATATTGTGAAATTAAGCTTCCGATAAAGTATACCACGACGAATCACGTCAAACGTCAAAATTTGGTCGAGGTGATAGAATTTTATATTTTTGATTTTTTTTATATATTTGGGTAATATTTTTTATAACTTGGATCTATTCGGCTCCCGTCAACCAAAACTTCCGGTTACGTCCCTGACAGCTATTGCCCCCGGGGTGGCCAGAGTGATAGTAAAAAGGATAAGGATTAGATTGAAAAAGAAACTTTACCTGCAAGTCTTGAACAAGGTTAATAAATTAGTTAGCAGCAGTTGCATCCAACTTTCCACCCGATGAGAATGTTAGGAGTAAATTTTAGTGGACTGGTCAAAAGGAATGAAGAAGAAGCAAATACCGGAAAACAAGTCGCATGAGATCTGGAAAGGACCGGCATCTTTATCTTCACTAAATAGTAAGTATATCAACCTGACTGAACGGGTCACGTGTGACGATAGAGACTACTAATGTAGTTGTTATGGTCTGTTTGGTTGCCCGGACCACTAATCACTAACCTGATTTTTCTGTAGTTCAGTCTCTCAAGGTTAGTGAACCTATTTTATTTTATGAGTACTTATTTCATCTGGCCTATCTTTCTAGAGGCCCAATTCCATTGAGGGTTATGGAAACTTTTCTTCAATTTATTTCATCACTTGTTTTGCAAAGTGGATCGGTAGGTAAATTTGTCTTGAGGTCGTTCTGTAGTTAGAAGAAGAACAACGTACACTAGCGGGTACAATGAAAGAGATAATGACTTGTATAACAATCTATCGAGATTTTCATTTCTTTTAAAAATCTAAAGATTGATAAAAAATTTGTAATGGGGAACCAGTTACTCTTACGGCAATTGCTACCACATTACTAAAAATTTGATACATAAGATATGACACCAAACGCACTCGAAGAATGTTTTAGTCTAAAGTTCAAAAAATGGGTGTCTAATTACACAGAGATTATGTTATCAAAATAGTATTAAAAACTGAATTGTAAAAGGAAAATTTCAAAACAGTAAATTAAATAAGTGACTTATCTTTTTGCAGAGCTGAAATCAAGTATTAATCGAACCAACCAGAAAGAATAAACCTGCAATAAATCGTAGTAGAATAAAGGTGGAACAGAGGCACAAGTTTAACTCGCTTTCCTGAAGACTTTAAACGCCCCTGCTACCGTAGGAATTAGGTATTGCTTTGCAGTATGTGAACGTAGTCCCCTAGGATTCAACTATTCCTTATCAAAATTGAAGATTCAATTTTGATCTCCTGATCTTGACAGAATTTCGAAACAGAGAACAGAGAGAGAGAGATAGAAGACGAAATATTTTCTGTGTGTTTTCCTTCTGGGAGTTTATCCCTATTTATAGATTACGAAACCAGATCATAAGACCCTGGGTTGTTTTGATCCTATTTATAGATTACGAAACCGAAACCGAGACCGAGACCGAGACCTAGACCTAGACCGAGACCGAGTCCGGGTTCCGGGTTTCGGTTCCGAGTTTCGGGTTCCGGGTCCGGTCGGTGACCCGACCCGCGAGGGTGTGAAAGGTATAAATCTAAGTGTGCCTAAGGTAAGGGTGCCTCTAAAAAGTGATGGGTCTCTCCTCCGGAGAGCACTATTGTAACCCCAAGGCCCACACCCCTTTACAACCAACTTTATCCTTATAAACACAAGTTTGTTTTTCTCTTGGAGAGATGTGGGACTAAAGTTGTGAAAGTCTCTTTAGCTCAATAGAAGTAGTTATTAGATTTTATTCAAATCCTACTACTTACAGATTATTCAACAAAAAAAAAAATTAAACAGAGATTCACCCGTAAATTCAATAGGTTCCAGGACCACATTGCTAAACTGAAATTAACCTTTGGTCTGAGAAGTAACTATTTAACAAGAAAAATATCTAGGTCAGAAAACATATATAAGAAATTAGTTCAAAATGTCAGATTTGGAGCTGAAATGTCAAATTCGGGATGACTAAAGTTACATTCAGATGTGATAGTGTCAAATCAGGAGGGATAAAAATATAAACCATTCAAGTTTTGCTACGTACATTTTCAAGAACTTTCTAAAATTTTAGAACGTCGGTTGAAACTCGAAAATACTAACTATTATCAAAGATCAAAGAAACTACTGAATTATTAACTGAATTGATTGAATAAAAGTTTTAGAGAAACCCTTCTAAATAATATTAGGGTTTTCTAATCCTAAATAATTTCTAATTAAACGAATTTCTCAAGAAACGAAATTGCAGAATATCATAAAAACAGGAATCGAACATGAAAAAGAAATAATTGATCATTAAAAAAAGCTGTTTTGAGGGTTTAAACGATGGAATGTGGTCCTAATCTTTTTAATCACTAGCATAAGCAAGGTATCTTGCTCAGAATGTCTTTTTGCATCAATGTTTTGAATTTCGTGTGTGATTCGACGTCAACATCTCCGATTTTGACACTTTAATTTCCTTGCCTGCACTTTAAAGCAACAAAAAACTTGTAGAGACCTCAGCTGAAATTTATAGACGAAACTGCTGCAACCAAGAACAAAAAAGAGGGTTAAAGTTCCAAAGTCAAAGTTGTTGATGTTGGAATCACGTGAAATTCCAAATGTTAATGCAAATCGACAATTTGATCAAGATCTCTGAATAAGCTGCAAACATACCAACTTTAAGACCAAATTCCATTTTCTAGACCCTCAAAACTGCCTTTCTTATGATTATTTGTATTTTCGTTAGTGTTATTTTTTTCAAGATTATGGAATTTCGTATCTTTAGAAGTTCAATTAATAAAATTTAACAGTTTCTCTATCTTTGATTTTTTAGTTGAAAAATAATAGATGGCTACAAAAATAGACCAACGTACCTAAATAGGAATTTACCGTTCATCTAGACTGAGAAAGTTGATCAAGAGAGAAAATGTAGTTGATTCGAAAATAGAGACCATTGATTTTGTCTAGATCTATAGTAAGTTTTGACTTGGATCATCTTCTAACATTGCTCTTTTCAGTTTTAATCAGTGTTCTTTCAGTTTTAATCAGTGTTCTAAAATTTAACATTGTTTTACGCGTCACCCTAATAGGTTTAAAGGAAATAAATGCATGCGGTTTTATATAGAACACGTGTACAAACTTAGGATCTCGGGCAGATGCAACCGTTTCTCTCACCACATGTTGCCACCTGCACAACATCCATTTAATTACGAAATGTTCAGGTTTTTTTAACATAGCTTTTGTTTTTTTTTTTTTGTTGAACTACATAGCTTTTGTTGTTCATAGGAAGGGAAAAATGTGATAAAAATCTTATATATGTTTAGAGCAATTTCTTAAATGGTAACAACGTCTTGTATTAGGTTGGAGTATATTGCGAATGCTCTAAATATTTTGTTGTATTTGTATAACATTTTACAAATATATGTTCCTCTTCAACATTTATACCACATTCATATGAAGATTTTTGGGTTATTTTCCAAATAGCCCCCAACTTTGTGACCAGCTTCCTGCCTAGCCCCTACTTTATCAAAAATACCAGATTACTCGCTTTTCAGTTACCATTATAACTCCGTTAACTAGTCATCACCTCTCTCCTCCATCACACCACCTCTTTCTGCCACCTCATCTTCTCGCCACCTCATCGTCTTCACCGCCGAAGGTCGTCGGCTAGTCAATTTTCCGGCCAGCAACTTTCAAACATTAAAAAAAAAAAATTCCTCTCTCCTCTCTCTCAAGAAACTAAAATTGATAAACAATTAGCTTCTTTTTCTTGAGCATCATTAGAACTAGAAATCAATAACTGTACTAAAATTGGAACAACACCTTCATCAGCCAAAGTAACTCTAATTTCATCAGTTGTTGATACATTTTTCAGAGCTCCGACGGCGTGAGTCTGAATCAATGGCGATCCAGATCGACAAGCTTCAATCAATCACTAGAACTAGCATGAACAGAAATAGCAACAAAAGCTTGTTCACGAAGAGAATGATGATGATTTGAATCAAGTAAATGAATTAAATGCCTCACATCTCTTCTTTTCCAACCAAAATTGCAGCTTTATCATCTTCTTTAAGAAGTTGAAGTAATGGTTCCAGAGCTTTTTTCTTGAACTCAATCCCTCCGATCTAAAGTCTAGGGAAGAGGTCTCGAATAAAAAACCCTAATTCATCTTTTCCAGAGCCAGGACCAGGTTGAGAAAGAACAATGGCGTTCGATTGACGAAAAATGTCGGATTTGAGAGAGAGAGAGAGAGAGTGAAAGGAGTACAATGCCTTCACAATTTAGATACTTGACTAAGGAAGCTCCTGATCGTCCCCTGAGATGGCCATGGTTGATTGGTAAGCAAAATTTAGGGTTTAGGGTTTATCAAAAGATTCTTAATTTGCAGTTATGTCTTCCATTAAATTGCATCTCTTTACATTTCTAGACTGGTAATACAAAATAGATTCTAGAAATTGTTTAAACTGTGAGATTCTTATGCTGAAAATGAAGAACATTAAAAACGAAATGAAGTTTGTTATGTTGATTCTGATTCAACTTAAGGCTCCTGGTTGCCTTTGTTAGATTTAGTGATTTGTATTGTCTTACTCTAGTATTGTGATTTGTGAAAACATGGAATATTGGAAATTTGGGATAAACTCGACAATATCAGTCCTAATTATGATATCAAGTTAAAGTTTGAATGTATAATCTACTTGTTTCTATTACAGATCTTGGTTAGATGCTCACTCTTGAATAACGTGAATGAGCTTAGCTCCAAGCACTCACTACGCGAATTACCTAAATCGTGAAGGCATTGTACCCCCCTCTCTCTAAGAGAGGGGAGAGAAGAATTTTTTTTTTATGTTTAAAGGTTGCCGGTCAGAAAATTGGTCGGTCAGCGACCTTTATCGGTGAAGACGATGAGGTGGCAGAGAGAGGCGATGATATGGAGGAGAGAGAGGTAATGACTAGTTAACAGAGTTATAACGGTAACTGAAAAAGAGGTCATCTGGATATTTTTTATAAAGTAGGGGGCCAGGCAGGAAGCTGGTCACAAAGTTGGGGGCTATTTGGAAGGCCGCGGCTTTGGGGAATAAAGAAAATTCTCCGGGGAATAAAGACTTTTCTTAAAACTAGTCAAATAAGATTGACTTTTTATGTTTTTTTTTATTGCTAAGGGGCTTCTAATTTTAGAAGATGCTAAAAAAAAGGCTCCTCCATCTCATCACCTCTCTCTACCACTTCATCTTCTCGACACCTCATCATCTTCTCCGGCGAAAGTCGCCGGCCGGCGACCTTCAAACATAAAAAAAATATTTTCTCTCTCTCTCTCTCTAAATTATTTTTTTCTTTTCTCTCTCTCTAGAACAGATCTAGAGAGAGAGAAGGTATGTTCGTGCACGAACAGACCTTCAATGGGGAATCCCATGGGGATCTGTGAATCTACTGAAATTATTCATCTAATTACTTAAACAGAGGAGGAAAGTAAGAGAGAGAAAAGAAATTGCAGAGTAAATAATGGAGGAATTATTGATATGGTGATTTTAATGGAGTTTGACATAAATTGAGTAGATGGAGGAGGTGTATGATAATAAAATGGAAAGTAAGGAACGATTGGATTTGGTGGTGGCGAACCTGGGTAGTAACTGTCACCGGGCGGTGGTTTAACTAGTCCTCCGATGGCTTGACCTGGTGGTGGAGGAGATGAGTATAAGTAAGGCGGAACTGAAGATGATGCTGGTGGGGGAGGAGATGAGTATAAGTAAGGAGGATTGTTTGTTTGAGAAGGTGGAGGTGGGCAGTCGGAGGAAGAGGTAGCCGTGTTAAGTTTGTGGTCATCCAACTCAAAACCAATTGGCAATGAGTGGAGAGGACCTATACTTTATATTCTTGGTTGCTAGTTACCCATTCTCCCATGTGGGACTATTCTCACACGCCGCCTCACGTGTGGCGTTCTTTGAGCCTAACACGTGTGTTTTTTTCTTTACGGGTGACGTGGAGCACGTGTGGCTTTTAAGCCTATCACGTGTTGGCCTAGCTCTGATACCATGTTAAGTTTGTGGTCATCGAACTCAAAACCAATTGGCAATGAGTGGAGAGGACCTATATTTTATATTCTTAGTTGCTAGTTACCCATTGTAAATGAGATTAACAATTATGATTGGATCTTGAAGACATCAACCACATCTACCGTTAGATGATGAACACTCAGCATGATATTATTTATATATCTTTCAAATATATTGTTTTCTATTGTATTTATAAAAGATATATAGTAATATTGAGAGGATATCTTAATTAGTCTTCTTACCTAATAGAGTGACTGTGAGACGCTATATATATTTCGGTTGTAATCAACAATTGTAATTGAATAAGAATTATCTCTTCTCTCTAATTCTATCATGGTATCTAGAGCCTAAAAACTCTAACGAGTATTGAATTAGATCTTAGTGAACTTCTGCAAAACCTGCGGCGGTAGCCAATCAATGACTACCATCCGCCGGAGTATTGTCTATTAATTTTTGTTACTAATTTATAAACTTGTGTTTCCTTTCAATCATTTGGTTTAGAAAAAGAATAATAAAGTTCTTGATCTAGAGTTGTTCCTACTTTTCCATAGTAGGAGAATGTTTAAGATCTAAAGGAGATAAAGAGAGAACGAGTTTTGGATTTCTTACATTACAAGCTTACTGCTTCCTTGCAAGTGTCAACAATTTGATCTCATTTGTCAACTAAGTTCATCAAGATTTATAAACATCAAACCTTGATTACTCCTAACTACCTTTTATCTTTCATTTCTCAAATCTCTCACTTTTTTACTTTACCTTCCTGCTCTCGAGAGGATGTGTGATTCAATTTTCAATGATTAGATCTTAATCGAGGTAAATTAAATCAAATTCTTCCAAATTTTTCATTCTCTTCAATCTCATTACAGTAAGTGGCTTCTTTTCTACAGTTACGATTTTCATGGATCTTTATATTCTCTCTTTTATTGATCCATATAACTCTATCTCTTTCGTGGGGTTTTCAACGACCTCACTACTTTCTCGCTTAATTCCTCTTTCTCTCCCATTTTCTCAAAAAATAAATAAATAAAGTTTGACTAATCCATGTAACTCTATCTCTCTCGTGGGGTTTTCAACGACCTAATTGCTTTCTCGCCGAAATCCTGTCTCTCTCATTTTCTCAAAAAAAAAAAAAATTGATTAAGATTTTCTGAAGGCCTAGCTCATATTTTCTATTTCTTTTCTTCTAATTCGATTTTCTTTCTAACAACGAAGGGAGAAATTGTGCTAAAAAAAGAAGTTGATCTAACTCTTGTTTTCCACTTCTTCTGTCATGGGTATAGAAAGAAATCAACATCTACTATTTCAAAAAAAAAAAAAAAAGAATAAATTCGCATCCACTATTTAAAAAAAAAATTAAAAAAGAAAGGTTTAAAGACAAGAAGCAAACTTTGAAGAAGACTTGACAAATTGCAGGAAGTATGATTTACATGGCAAGCTAAACAAGTTTAACGACCAGCTTAGCTTGAGGGGGGATGTAAATGAGATTAACATATATCATTGGATCTTGAAGACATCAACCACATCTACCGTTAGATGATGAACACTCAGCATGATATTATTTATATATCTTTCAAATATATTATTTTCTATTGTATTTATAAAAGATATATAGTAATATTGAGAAGATATCTTAATTAGTCTTCTTACCTAATAGAGTGACTGTGAGACTCTATATATATTTCGGTTGTAATCAACAATTGTAATTGAATAAGAATTATCTCTTCTCTCTAATTCTATCAAGCCGGTGGTGGTGATGGAGTCGGCGGTGGTGGGAGAATAGGTTGACATGGGTTTTCACATGCGTCACACATTGTACATTCAATTTGTTCTTTCCTTGTCAGTTAGAGTTGTTGTTGATGAATTCAAAAATGAGAAGATCATGAGGATTACGAAGAGAGAGAGTAAAGTTTGTAAAGGATTCCCCATTTTTAGAGAGAGAGAGAGAAAGTGGATTTCCTTTAGAACCCTTTTGAAGACCCAAAAACAAAAGTGACTCAGTAGTGAGTAATATTTTGTTTGGAGAACAAACCTTCTCTCTCTAGATCTGTTCTAGAGAGAGAGAGAGAAAAGAAAAAAAATTAGAGACAGAGAGAGGAGAGAGAAAATTTAAAAAAAAAAAATTTATGTTTGAAGGTCGCCGGTCGAAAAATTGGTCGGCCGGCGACTTTCGCCGGAGAAGATGATGAGGTGTTGAGAAGATGAAGTGGCAGAGAGAACAGATGAGATGGAGGAGAACTTTCAAAAAAAATGTATTCTGTATTCCCCATAAAAATTTATTCTCCGGAGAATTTTCAAAAAAATCCAGATTCCTTTGAGAATTTATTCTCCGGAGAATTTTAGTTATTCCCCAAAGCCGTGGCCATTTGAAAAATAACTCAAGATTTTTTAATCTTTATAAAACATATGTACAAACTTAATATATGTGGCAGGTGCAACCAACTGTCTTAGTAAAGACATTCCAAATTGTACATATGTTAAGAATATTTCATATATTTTCAAAACATTTTTTACCTTAAACATTTTTGGAATTTTTTGCATATAAAAGAGGCAATTCAAAGACAAATATGCTTTGATTCAAAGTCTTTTTGCTTCAAACATTTTTGGTATTTTTTGGCAAGATACTTAAAGGTATACACAAACATTATACCTTAATTTTCATATAATTTTGGTCCTTTTTACCCCCAAATCGAAACCTAAACATAGAAACCGGGATACATATTTTTCTAATAATTTAAACGAATTTTAAATTCGGCTAGGAAATGGTGAATGCTTTAAACACAAAAAGGGTTGTCCGAACAAAAATCAAAATGCAAAAACAATATTTTCAACAAGAGAGAGCATGAAAATGTCAAAATTATATATTTTTTTCATTTTTCTAAAAAAGTCAAATTTGGAGATTCACGAAGTGGATATAAAGATTCAACCAACATATTTGAAGCATTTGTCAATATTAGGCTGGAAACTCTATTTTTGGTTGATTTGCCAATCATTTTAGAGAAAGAAAACGAGATTTTAGAGAAAGAAAATTGAAGTTTTTGTTTGTTTTCACTTTGAGACAAAGGGAGGGATATAGAGATGTAAATTTGTTTTTTTTAAAGATAGTTTTTCGACTTATTTTCTTTTTGGCTACCTAATTTGTGACTAGCTTCTGTTTTGTCTCTCTATTTCTCGTAAATTCAAAATTGCGCCCTATTTTTTATGACCGTAAGTTAACTTTAACGACCGACTCTTCTTTCCCTCATTATCCTTTCTTTAAAAATGAATTCATATTCATTCCTATAAGCAAATAAAAGAAATACATCTGATTCTTTTTCTTTCTTTCTTCTTCCTCTTTCTTGTTATAGACAACAAGAAAAATACCCGAATCTAATTATTTTTCTTAATTTCCATTGGTTAGTCCGGTTTACAAATTGAAGGACATTTGCGATCTTCGCATGTTAGTATTGTGAAAGAGGTGTATGAGTTGATGGAAATTAAAATATTTAAGTCGTAGCATTATTATATTAGTAGTTACTTATGTTATGGCCTTTAGAAAGCCAATTGTCTTTTGCATGTAGTTAAAAGTAATTTGAAATTATCTTGGGCATCTATAAATACCCAAGCTCGTAATTTATTTCAAGCAAGAAGTGAGAAAGAAAGTTAGTAGAAGTAAAGAGTTTTAGTCATCTCCTTCTTCTCTTGTCCATTTTTATTTCCAACATGAATTTATGTTGAAATGTCTTGATTAGAAGAGCTTAATTCACTCTCTCTCTCTCACCCTACAATTCTCTCTCTCTCTCTCCACAATTCTAGTATTATTTCAAACTAAATTATTTTCACAACTGCCCATGATCAAGACTATATTTCTCTACTACTTTCTCTCTGTACAAAGTCCAATAGTCAATACTCAGGGACGGAACCAGAACTTTTGTTAGGAGGGGGCCGAACGGCCTGAACCATTCTAGTCATAAACTAGTGTGAAAATTTTATATAACACTTTTATTCAAAATTACACATAAAAATAACAATCAAGTCATAAAGATTAAACAGAAATAAAAAAATAACATGGGACTACTACGCCTAATAGTTTTTTTCTTTAATGTATCAAAATGGAATCCGTCGCTCCTTCAAATCTCTAAAATCATCTATGACGGATTATATGCTAAACTTCTGAACAATTTCTTTTTTAATGTACAAAATCAAAAGAATCTGAGAGAAAAATGGATCGATCGTATTTTTTCTTTAAAAGAAAGTGATCGACCGTAAGATATTTTTTAGGTTGTAAATTAACAAAATATCACAAGAATGCTACACATAATAGTAAAAAGTAAGAACAATAATTAGATTAACAATATAAGGCTAACTTTTTTCGAAGCTACTTTTAGATCGTCATTAGTAATTTGATTACTTCCACTAGCTATTTAATTCGTTATACCTACTTAAGAGATTTTTTTTGACAATAGATTAATACCTACCTACAAAAACATATTTAATTATTCAGTAATTTGAAATTTACAAAAGAGAAAGAAACATACAGAGGAGAGGGAGAGAGATAGAGAGATTCATTCAATTAATTATTAAAACATTAAAATAATTTAGTTATATAGATTGATTTGAAATTTAGGGGGTGAAGGATTTAGATATAATTTTTCTTTTGTTAAGAATTTAGCAATAGTTTGGAAAGTTGAATAATTATGGGCGGTGACAAGGTCAGCTAATTCACGCATTAGGTTGTTTAGATCCTGCCTGGCCTGGGTATTGACTGGGTATGGTATGCTTAGATTGAGTTTGGTTGTTTAAGGAGGGGCCCACTTAGTTTTAAGGTAAGAAAACTCAAAAGTTGAGTAAAGCAATAAGTGACAATTATAAAGGGCCAGGGGGGCCATGGCCACTCCTGGCCCTAACATGGAAACGTCCCTGTCAATACTACTTTATTTTCCTCCCCCTATATATTAATTTTATTTCCTTGATATTGGGGAAAAATCCAGTACTAAAGCCATTGAGGAAGAACACAGTTACTATTTGGAAAGAAAGATAAGAACTAAAGCCATTTGGGAAGAATAGAGTTACAATCAGAATTTGTTAAAAACAAATTATATTTTTGATTTTTTCTAATTTATGTAATATATTGGAATAAAGATGGAAAAAAGCATAGAAGAAATAAAGTTAGAGGGAAAAATTATAGGTGGAAAAAAAAGGAGGGAAAACTATTGATTAATGTAGAAAGAAGGAAAAAAAAAGTAATTACCATTAGGTTTTGTAGAAAAAAGTAAATATGTTTTAACCCTTTTTTTTTCTAATTTAGAAACTACATTAGAAGAAATATGGAAAAAAAATGATAGAAAATAAAATTAGAGTGAAAATTTTAGGTGGAAAAGAAAAGGAGAAATATTTGATTAATATATAGAGGACGGAAAATAATGTAGTATTGACTACTAGACTTTGTGGGAAAGTGGTAGAGAGATGTAGTTTGATCATAGGCATATGTGAAAATAATATAAGAATTAAGTGCAAATACTTAAATTTCTCTTGGAGAAATTTAATGCGTATCATGTGCCCTAAGGGCACAAGGTTGAAGACCCATATATATATGGTAAAGAAAAGTGTGCTTAATTTTCAACTGAGTTTTTATTGATTGTATTAGTGAACTACAAGGTCGTCTTTTAGCAATTTGATGTTGCAGATCGGGGAGATTTGCTCTCAGATCAGGTAAAAATAAAACGAAGAAGAAGAAGAAGAACAAGGTTTTCAGAGAAAGGGTAATTGGGATACAAAAAGTCATCGGTTAAATTTAACTAACGTTTTGTAGAAAAAAAGAAGTCAATTTTGAATGTAGAGAAATCAAGAGGCTAAAAAAGAAGCTAGTCACAAACTAGGGGCAAAAATGAAATAACTCTAATTTTTTTATATGACAACTGGTATTTACAACTTGAAAAGATCTAAGTTCCCGCTCGCGTAGTCTGACATCACGTTGGGTCGAGCTTACACACAGGCGTGCATGTACCATGGTGTCCATTTTTGAGCTTTTTATCGACATCTGTATACCTGTTATTTGATGTCAGTGCCAAATTTTTTATTTGGAAGTAATCTATAAATGATCAACATCTAGAGAGGGTGGGAGCGGAAATCTCTAACTTTCGTAATTCTGATATAATTTTTAGGTTCTTAGTCCAAAAAACTACACCTAAACACATATTTGGTCAACTCTAATATTAATATAGGGTTTTAAGTCAAAATAATAATTATAATGGATATCTAGTCCAAATGGACCCATCTCTATAGAAAAAACAGATCTCTATAATTTCTATTTAATCATAATATCATTATAACCTTTTATATAAGAAAAACCTCACTTTTGAAAACCAATTCCCTTTTTTTTTCTTCAGATTTTCTCTCTCCAATCTTCGATTCCATAACCGAAACCATCTTTCTTTCTCTCTTTATAACTAAAAACCCTATTCCATAACTGAATGGAGAAATTTTCTTCCATGACCGAGTAGTGAAGACGACGACGACCACCCAAAACCACCATCGTTTCTCCATTAAGGTTTCTATATTATTTTATTTAGATGTTTACGATTGATTTCAAGCTTACCATCTATTTCGCAATATACACGTTATTTAGGATACATTACGTATATTTCATACAACAAAACACATTTAGTGTAGTTAACGTATGTCTAGATGTCAAAGTTACAGTGTTTTTTTGTTTATTGATTCTTGTTTTGTGTCATAAATAACGAGCTATTTATTGTTAAAGTTTCATATTTCCATTTCATTTTTTGTATGTGTCATACATAACACATTATGTATCAACAATGTTTCCTTTACACGTAGATAATAGGGTCGAAAAGATAAAAAACTAGAATCTCTTTTTCAAGGAAGATTGTACCTTAATTTCTTTTTAGAATTTATTTTGGACTTAAAACCCATGGACCTAAAATAAATAATATTATATCTTGGACATTGAACTTAGTTATTTTAATACGTTCAATATAGGATTGTTTTAAAAGAGAAAGGCATAAACTAAAAAGCAACCGTTGTCCTTATTTCATATTATTTTGTTGGTCACTTTACGAGAACCTTTTAACTAAAACCTGGAGGATAACAAGCATGAATCATATAAAAGTTAGTTTTACAAACACACACTCAACTTAATAATTGTGTATAACTTGGTCTAACATCTTTAAAACAATCTTCCGGATCAATGTAGTCCTATGATGATAATGTGTCTATCTTTAGTGTGACAATCTTCACAACTTCTTACTGTTCCAATCTTTATATACAATTTCTATATCTATTATTATATAAGAAGCTTAAAGGTACATAGCTTAAAATACGGTTGAGAAGTGTTCTTGGTAGGTTATTGAATACGTAGGGAGATTGTCTCTAAAGACAGAGGACCCCGGAATGGCAAAAAAAAAAAATGTAAAGAAGTTGTCCCTACATGGATAAGAGGCTAAAGTTAGGTACTGGATTGGGACTTTCACAGACATTTATTGACAAAATGTCCCCTAGACATTTCAAGACATTTTGGGTTATTTATTATACACAAAATGTCTTCATAGACATTTTCAAGACATTGAGTTTGTAGACAAAATGTCTTTATAGACATTTCAAGACATTTGATCCATAGACAAAATGTCCTGGAGACATTTCAAGATCTTGAATCCATTGACAAAATGTGTAATGCATATTGTATTTGTACTGATCAAAAATATATTGTTCGACTTTCGTAAACATCTGTGAGTATCTGCAGACATTAATGGACATTTGGTGGATATTTATTATTTTAATATTATTATTATTGTTTAATCACATGAAATAATATATTTGTACACATTTCAAAAATATATTTTTCGACTTTCGTAGACATCTGTGAATATTTGCGGACATTGATGGACATTTGGTTGACATTTATTATTTAATATTATAATTATTTTTTAATCACATTAAATAATATATTTGTATTAACATTTCAAAAATATATTTTTCGACTTTCTTAGACATCTGTAAATATTTGCGGACATTGATATACATTTGGTGGTCATTTATTATTTTAATATTATTATTATTGTTTAATCACATGATGGACTCCAAATGTCTCTTGTTTTCGTAAAGACATTTTGGGCTCCAAATTTGTCTCAAATCCTTCACAAAATCCATCAAACTATGAAGTCTGCCAAAGTCCGCGGACATTTTGTCTATGATTGAATGCCACAGACATTCGGAGATTTCTAAATGTCTAGACTTGAATGCCTCGGACATTTCAGGATTCTCGAATGTCTGGATTCGAATACCCCAGACATTTGAGAATCCCCAAATGTCTCAATCCACTACCCCCCCCCCCCCCCCCCTCGTTTTTGTTTTTTTTTGTTGATAGAATTACTAGTTACACAAGCATTTCAAAGGTCTGTGTGAGACCTCAAACCCTGGCAGTTAATGATATTGTCTCCACTTTTCGGATCTTACACAAGTACGAGGTTTTGTTCTCGGCGAAAGCTCCACGAGCCTACAAGTGATATCAGAGCCGAGGACGGTCTTTGTTGAGGGTGGGAATTGTGATAGTCTCACTCTCACATCGCTCATGAGAGTGTCCAGAAGACTACAGGTGAACGCTCAAATTTAGTAAGTGTCAAGGTCTTGTGGGTGGGCTCGTGAAACCTTCGTAAAAAACAAAGCCTTGTACCCGCTGATTTGACCCTGAAGCATCCGAAGTAGAGAAAATATCGATAGCTTCTAAGGTATGGAGCGTCACAGTATGGTGGTAGAAACTGAAAACTAGAGCAACCAACATTGTTAGCCGTAAGAAAAAAACAAGACGGTTCAGGCTTATAGTGCTTTGCTAGCACAATTACTTTTGGTTTGTTTTTATGTTTAAGCTACAATTGAGTGGTGCTCTTAAGTTGATACAACATTAACGCAAGTGGTGCTTGTATATGGTTATTTGCCTAGTCACCCGGGGCCGAGGACACTGTTTAAGAAGTAAACCATCATAAATATGTAATTGCTAAACTGCCTTCCAAATTCTATTCGAGATGTCTTTAATGTGTCACTACAAGTGCTCATATAACAATACTGGAACGGGAAGTAGGACATCAGCAAGAATGTCTTTATAGACAGTTGAAATTACATGAAATGTGTAAGAAAACACATGTAATATGCGAACACAAACGCCACAAAAAAGCTGTCAAACAGCTAGAGAGAACCCCCTCAAGAAAAATATCATCTATGGCATCGGTAGATACTTGCAAAAACACTTCTGAAAGGCCCAATACAGATATCAAGAAAGTGCGAGAGAAAAGTTCAACAGGGTGTGTTGAACAGCGTATTACAAGAGTATATTACCGAAGATATATTGTACGAGTTCATTCATAAATAAACTAAATTTATCCCCTCATCCTTTCTATGGATCGTTTCCTCAAGAGACCCTAGACCCCTTTTAAAGATTTCGTTCGCTAAGATTTTTATGCCACTTATCTTTAGTGATTTTTTTGTTGAGAAATTATCTTTAGTGATTGAGATTTAAGCACTTTTTTTTTTGATGAACCGGAAAGAGATTCAAGCACTTGTTTGTGAAAGAATTCATAAAATATTATGTGAAACCTATATGCTACTCACTATTTCATTTCAGACAGAGATAAAAAAGCACCTTAAGAGTACCAAAGCCCAAAATAACACTGGGTTAGGTGTCCCGAAATTCTGGAGGCCAAATTTTGCTATAAGGCACCATCCAAAATTACGGGTATCAATGGTCGGTTCAGCTCGAGATACTTCACTTTACATAATCGAAACCTATTAAAAATTATGGTTCTGGTTCCTAATGGTTGTTGTTCTATATCAGAAAGATCGAAAACCTATTAAAAATTATGGTTCTGGTTCCTAATGGTTGTTGTTCTATATCAGAAAGATCGAAAACCAGAACTTATAAAAAGTATGAGCCATCGGATATTGGATCCTTATAGGTTATCTTAAGATCTGTCACAGCCTTACAAGATCATTTTTACGACTAACTAAGCAGATTATACTCAAATTAAAAAATTTAATAAGTTAATTAGAACCTTAATAACAGGAGACGTATGATTGAGTTATTTATGTTTACAACAAATTATATTATTATATGTAAGACTTTGTTACAAAATTTGTTATAAATATATTTTCATCATCAATTAAGAATGTTGTCCTAAGTGAGAAAATCAAATTTTGCAACAAAAAAAAAATTAGAAAATCAAATGACGTAATTAAAACATAGTTAATATAAAAAAAATAATTAAGACTTTAAGATTGCAAAGGAATCTATTAATCATGTAATAAAGTCGAGTACCGAATACACACAATAAGTATTAAATTCTTATCAATTCTTATGAAGTACTGTGTGTTGGATACTATATGAAGTACTGTGTGTTGGATACTATATTCTTATCGGCTATGAAATGAGGAAGGGGAACTAATTTAAGGCCAGCGCTTTGGGGAAAGCTAAATAGTTTCCGGGGTGTGAAGACTTGGTAAAAAATTGGTCAATTTTGTTTGACAATTTTATTTAGGGGGAAAGCACAATACTTCTCCACCTCACCTCACTCTCTCTCCACCTCACCTCACTCTCTCTCCACCCACCTCACTCTCTCTCCACCTCACCTCACTCTCTCTCCACCCACCTCACTCTCTCTCCACCTCACCTCACTCTCTCTCCACACACCTCACTCTCTCTCCACCTCACCTCTATCTTCTCCAATTAGGTCGCCGGCCGGAAAATTTTCCGGCCGGCAACCATGAAGACAAAAAAAAAACAAAAAAATTTCGCTCACTCTCTCTAGAAACTCCGGCGAAGGGGTTTCCCTTCGCCGGAGTTCCGGTCTGTTCTTCAACAGACCGATCTGGCCTGTTGAAGAACAGACCAGATCTGTTCTTCAACAGACCGAAGTGGTCTGTTGAAGAACAGATCAACAGACCAGTTCGGGTCTGTTGAAGAACAGACCGGAACTTCGGCGAAGGGAAACCCCTTCGCCGGAGTTTCTAGAGAGAGAGAGAGCGAATTTTTTTTTTTTTTGTCTTATTGGTCGCCGGCCGGAAATAAAATTTCACACCCCGGAAACTATTTAGCTTTCCCCAAAGCGCTGGCCTAATTTAATAAGTTCCAACTTCCAAGTAAATGTGTACCCATGGGCTGCCTACGAACCCATGAAGCACAGAAACCCAAACCCAAAGCCCGACCCCGTTCTTAGTCAATCTCACCACCCAAACCCTTTTTTACTAAAAGCACACAGGCTGTTGACATAACCTCTTCCCCAATTTTGGTCAGTAACTCCATCAAAAATCGAATTTCGCAATTATTGGAATCTATATCTCTAATTGGGGCGTGTTTTGTAATTTTGATAAGCTTGCAATCGTCGAAACAACATGGGTGTATGGGCGTTTAGGGCGCATTGAGCGCTTTTATGACGCACTTTGCACTTTTGTTTTATCATACCAAAACCAATTTGACGGGCAAAATAGAATCTAGATCTGACTATTGTGATCTGACGGTCATAATCAGATGTTAATCAGATCGTTGTGATAAATCGTGATGATCACGATCCAACGACCAATCAGACTCATGGACTAGTATGATCAGAAGCATTTGGGTCCAGTGGCACAAGGACCAATCAGACTCATGGACTAGTATGATCAGAAGCATTTGGGTCCAGTGGCAAGGGCAAGTTTTTTTTTTTTTATGTGGGGCACATTTAAGTTAAAAAAAATAACAAATTCATCTGATATAAGAAAATGACTTTTATTGTTGCTTTTTACCGATATTTTCTTCGTAAATCGAAAACTGAAACACATTCAAAAGAACATTAACAAACACCAATCATAAGGATATAGGAACGTAAAGTTAATTGTTTCAAAATTAGTAATAAATCAAAATTATTTTGAAAATAATCTATATAAATAAGACGAGACGAGATATGGGAGCTGGAAAGAGAGGGGGAAGGAGATAAAGTGAGACAACAAAGAATTTGTCTGTGTGGAGGTAGTAGCCGACGAGCTTAAGAGGGCAGATGAAAGTGGGGTTAAAAGGTGGTGTGTGAACAACCGTTCCAGTGAAAACTTATGGTTACAGGTAAAATAACATTTTTTTGGTGGTCGTTATTCTAAAAAATCCTTAAATTTATAGATTAAAATCGTTTTCTTATTTTTTTTTTTTCCAACGAAAATTTCGACCAATAGATTTACGGCAAAATCTCATACCCAAGGACCCAACTTTTCGACCAATAGGTGCTTTGAACGATGAACACCACTTTTTCATCATAACAAAGTAATGAAGTATGAAGTGATAAAGTTTGTGACTTTCAACAAAAAAAGAAAAAAAGTGATAAAGTTTGTGGTGAACTCCGAAATTCATCCCTCTACATAAATTTAAAGAAATAAGTAACAAAGGAGAGACTTCATAATTTATGAATATTAAATGAGTTAATTTCTATTTGGCCCCCTAGTTTCTGACCAGTTTCCTTCTTGGCTCTCTATTTCTTGTAAATTCAAATTTGACCTCTTTTTTAAAAATATCCTTAATTACTCCTCCTACAAATTATATGTTTCAAAATAAAAATAAAAAACCCTCCACCTCACCTCCCTCCACCTCACTTCACTCTCTCTCCACCTTACCTCTCTCTCTCCCCACCTCACCTCTCTCCGCCTTACCTCTCTCTCGCTCCCCACCTCACCTCTCTCTCTCTCTCTCCCCACCCCTCTCTGTCTTCTCTGACCAGGTCGCCGGCCAGAAATTTTTCAGGTCGGCGACCTAAAAAGATAAAAAAAAAAAAAAAAAATTCACTCTCTCTTCAACAGACCTGTTCGGGTCTGTTGAAGAACATACTGATCTGGTCTGTTCTTTAACAGACCAGAACTCCGGCGAAGAGAAACTCCTTCGTCGGAGTTTATAGAGATAGAGAAAAAGGGTGAATTTTTTTTTTTTTTAATTTTCCGGCCGGCAACCTGGTCGGAGAAGACAGAGAGAGAGGTGGGAAGAGAGAGAGAGAGAGAGGTGAGGTGGGGAGAGAGAAAGGTAAGGTGGAGAGAGAGAGAGAGGTGAGGTGGAGAGAGAGGTGAGGTGGAGAGAGAGTGAGGTGAGGTGGAGGAATGTGAGGTGGAGGGTTTTTATTTTTATTTTTATTTTGAAACATATAATTTGTAGGAGGGGTAATTAAGGAATTTATCTTAAAAAGAGGGTCAAAATTGAATTTACAAGAAATAGGGAGCCAAGAAGGAAGCTGGTCACAAAGTAGGGGGCCAAATAGGAATTAACTCATATTAAATTAGGATCGAAAGAAAGTTAAAAGTACGACAAAAATAGCAAAAAAGATAAACAACACACGACAACAAAACCTTATTAATTTTCGCCAATATATGAAAAAAATTTATCATCTTCAACAATGTGTTTTTACCGAAAATTATCATCTGCACCATCCCATTTTTTCACAATTGGCACGAGCTCAAACTTTATACAGTAAAAAGACCTATTGAACTGTAGCTAAAGCCAACATAAGTCTTATTTTATTAGAAGCCCGAATTTTATTTGTGTTGAATAACCCAAAATTTCTAGTGAGAAAAATATAAAGAGAAAATGACTGTTTAGGATGAAAAAAATATTATAATAACTAAAAAAGCCTACATTTTTTTCTATTGACTAAAAGTTGCCCAAATATTATAGTTAATGATACACAAAGTTTAAAATAATATGAGTAATTGTCATTAAGGTCATTTTCTATATTTTTTGTTCCCAAAATACCCTGCCCATTAAAATTCTCTTTCTTTTCCACAAAAACACATCACGATTTTTTTAGGGTTTCTCTCTCTTCTACTTCTTCATGCTTCTTCTTCGACTGTTCTTCAAATCCTTCTTTTTCGATGTTTTTCTCCGATTTTTCTTATTTTTCAATCTTCTCCAACATCTGTGTTCTTTAGCCATCAATAGACGTTTGAAGAACATGCTTAATCAATAGACGTTTTATTCTCATCTGTGATTTTGGTAAGTTATTAGCTAGTTTTGGCTTTATGGGTCTTCTGATTTTAGGAGTTTAAGATACCCAAATTGATATGATTGCTTCATCTGTATAGTGATTGATAATTTCGTCCTTGATAAATTGTAAGTGTGAATGAGGAATTCAGATTTCAAATGATACCTGAAATGTTTAATTATGGGGTCATAACAAACTTTTTAGTAGGAATCTAACAATTGAATTTGGTTCTTGTGATTTGGTCATCTCAATTAATATTGAAAAGTTTGGAGCTGATATGTGCCACTTAGGGTTTTGTAGTTCCTGTAAAGGGCAAACGAGTGAATGTCAGTAAAAAAAAGTGGAAGTTGCCCAAATTCGTATGCAGTAATGGGTATGTTTAAGAGCTCTTCCATCATTTTGATTTCTTTTTTGATCACTTAGTACACAAGATGGTGAAGGTGGGTATGGAAACCGAGTATGTTTTATATTGGATTTCTGACCTAGCATGGTGAGATTTCAGTTAGAAATTCCATGAGAAACTACTCATTTAATGTAGATTGGATAGGCATTTGATTGCACGAACACACACATGTTATTCGGTATCACGGTGTTGGATATAGAAAACTTTTTCAATTCATAGTCATTTTGACCGTTCACTTTCCATAAGCCTATATCGGTTCTTCAACATGGTACAAGCTTCTCAATTTCGAGCTCTCGACCACAAAATTAGGGTTAAGTATAACAACAAATATTAGGTTGTTGTATAGACGACAAGTGTTAATTTTCAGGTGTTTATCATGTTGGAGGTTATGTAGTGGCCCCTAATATTAGGGTGTATTCATGACAGTGAGTTCAATCCATGTTAGCATGGATAAATGCTCTCACCTTTTGATTGTCCAAGAGATTAACAAATGGATAGAGCTCATTTGGTTATTATTGGTGTTTCAGTTGCGTGGTTATTGGCTTGTTAATTGCAGTTTGTGCGTTTCCCACGAGGCAAAACTGACCGAAGACCCTAACAAGAGAATGTTTGTTGTGCGCATGAAGGGTGAAAGGCAGAAGTGGCTTCTAGCCATTAATACAACTTTCAGTCATATGGAAGGTATACAACTAGTATCTTTGGTAGTTGTAGCAACATTACTTGGTAGGTTAATCAATTATCCTTCTGTTCTTAACTATCTTAATCCATAATAAATGGTCTTTCTATGGTGTCCCTAGAAGTGTCAATGACTGAGAAGAAGAAGGAGAACAAGGACTACATATAAAGTAGAGTTTCCATTGAACATAGTCCGGAAACAGAACTGCAATTTCAAAACCTTATCAACAAAAGTTCGATTTTCATTTTTCTTCTAATCTCAGCAAGTAGCCAAGTACAAACTCCTTCAAAAACAAAATACGGTGTGGTCTAATGATTGAGTATAAAAGGTTAGAGTAAGTTGTTGCATTCTGCCAAACAGTTTATGCTCTCACTAATGTTGCAAAAAGGATCACAAAAAGGAAAAACAAAGTGCAAACCTGCTAGAATTCTCTCGTTTCTTCGATCTATTTTCACTATGTACAATTGTATTTTCTTTGTGAGCTTTAAACTGCAAGAATGGTCGCTATTTGATTATGAATACGGTTTCTCTTGTTTCTTGTACATGTTGTCCTGCTTCCTATTTGGCCCCAAGTTTCCAACAGTTGGGTCCTCGATATGTATTTTATACGACTTCCAAAATTCTTTTAAGGATTGTTGCAAGCATTTGTTTGCAAAACAGATTGTTGCAAACGCATGTTTGCAGACATTTGTTTGCAAAACAGATTACATTATGCAAACACATGTTTGCAGTTTACATTGTTGCAAACACATGTTTGCAGATCAGATTGTTGCAAACACGTTTGCATAACAGATTGTTGCAAACACGTTTGCATAACAGATTGTTGCAAACACGTTTGCATAACAGATTGTTGCAAACACGTTTGCAGAAAAACGTAAAGGAAAAAAACGGCGTTTTTTTCTGGGTTTTTTTTTTTCGAAAAAAAGTATTGAAAGTGGATCTTGTTAGAAAGCTAATGAAAAATCATTTCTAAATATATAATTTTTATAGAAATCCGACATCTCAAACAAAAGTTATATCGATTTAAAGTTTAAAGAAAAATAAAAGAATTTAGTTACACAAAATGACAAAAAGGGGTATTTTAGTATTTGCACACTTTTTGACCTGAATAATAATTTTCAAATGTTTTGTGCTTTTCTACTCATTTTCAATATTATTTTGACCTTTTTAGAAATTATCTCAAATATAAAAACGCATGTTGTAATCAAACCAAGAACAACACAAATACAACAAGTCTTAAACTTATTCAATTCAACAAAAAGAACATCAAAAATAGTAATAGATTTGATTTATTGAAAACTTTAACAAAACCATACATTTTGATTTTGATTTCAACATGGGATTTCAAGGGTTCAACTATAAGTTTTAGGTTTAAAGTTTTATTTGATAGACTATTTTCAGAGATTTTTCTTTAAATTTAAGTCATTTGCTTATAAATACAAAATAATTCTTTTTTTATATAAGTGGAGATATCCGTAAATTTTTTAAAAAATAACCCAACTTTGTAAATTCCTCCTACTTGCACTGTGAATACTAACAACCAAACAAATTAGTTAGTTAAAGTGAAAATAGTTTTTACCGAAGTCCGCCTTCACTCTTGACACTTCTCGTGGACCTTGGACCGATCAGTCCAAAGACACTCAAACTGGACTCAGTCTGTGTTGTTCAAACCCAACACAGATTAGACCAGGCCAAGTGTCCCCAGACTTGCCTAATCTGTGGAACGCGCCGAGAGAGAGGAAATCTAAGTAATAATGAGGAGCGCCTATAGAATCTCGGGAAAACAAAAAAGTACTTGACAAAAAAAAAGTGATATCTTTACATGCACCTTATTGTTTGGATGTTGTTGGATTTAGGGAGGTTTTGGAGGACCTTTTTGCCAATTTTTTGATAAGAAAAGGGTTATTTCCCAAATAGCCTTCAACTTTGTGACCAGTTTCCTCCGTAGCCCCCTACTTTATGAAAAATACCCAGATGACCCCCTTTTTCCAGTTAACTTTGAATGTCCGTTACACTCTCATCACCTCTCTCTGCCACCTCATCTATCACACCGCATCATCGTCTTCACCGGCAATGGTTGCCGGTCGGCGACCTTCAAACTTCAATTTTTTTTTTGTTTTTTATCTCTCTATTTTTTTTTCTTTTTTTGACTTCTCTCCTCTCTGTCTCTAAACACTTAGGTCCATTCAAGAACAAACCTGTTCAAGGTTTGTTCTTGAACAGACCTTGAACCTCCGGCGAAGGAAACCCCTTCACCTAAGTGTTGAGAGAGAGAGAGAGGAGAGAAGTCAAAAAAATTCATTTTTTTTAGAGAGAGAGAGGAGAGGAGAGAGAGAAAAAAATTGAAGTCTAAAAGTCGCAGGCCGCAAATTTGGCCGACGACCTTCGCCGGTGAAGACGATGATGTGGTGTGATAGATGAGGTGGCAGAGAGAGGTGATGAGATGGAGGAGAGAGTGTAACGAACATAATTTTCGGCCCGCGACCTTCGTCGGTGAAGACGATGATGTGACGTGCTAGATAAGGTGGCAGAGAGGTGATGAGATGGAAGAGAGAGTGTAACGAACATTTAACGGTAACTGAGAAAAGGAAACCATCTGAATATTTTTCATAAAGTAGGGTGTTAGACAAGAAACTGGTCACAGAGGTGAGGGCTATTTAGGAAATAACTCATAAGAAAATAACGGCATTCCTATTGTGGTGTTCAAGGAACTTAAGAACGATTCATTTTCCACGAGGAAAAAGAAAAAGAAAAAGAAGATAGATTCGTTCTTCCACGAGAAACATCTTCTTTCCTTTTTCATCTTTTCCAACAATAATTTAGGTCTTAAGCCGTTAGATTTCAGCCAACTAGGCTTATATTGAACAGCTATTGGTAATGGTGGGTCCGACGTTATCTTCTAAACCAAACGGTCCAAACCTCATAAAAGCCACCAAAATAACTAACCGGACCTCCCATTCTCCTCCGGTCCCCTACTTCAATAAAGACTCCCCTCTTCATCAACATTCTCGCTGAATCAAAATTAGGGTTTTATATAGACCAGCTCTTGCACCATTAATGGTTAATCCGAACGAGATTATCTAAAGATAAAATCGTTCGGATTTTCCATTTGAAAATGTCGTCTATATTGAGAAGAAGAAAGGGTACTTCAGTACCAGAAAAGAACCCAGATTCGTCAGATAAGATTGTGGATGATGATGAAGAAGAGAAAACTAAGAAGAGGGTTAGTGAGAAGAAAAGATGGTCTTGTGTTGATAATTGTTGTTGGTTTATAGGTTTAATTTGTTCAATTTGGTGGTTTTTATTGTTCCTTTATAATGCAATGCCAGCTTCTTTTCCACAATATGTAACAGAGGCAATTACAGGACCATTACCAGATCCACCAGGTGTTAAATTGCAGAAAGAGGGTTTAATTGCGAAACATCCAGTTGTATTTGTTCCTGGAATTGTTACAGGTGGTCTTGAGCTTTGGGAAGGGCGTAGTTGTGCTGATGGATTGTTTAGGAAGCGTCTTTGGGGTGGTACATTTGGTGAAGTTTATAAAAGGTACCAACTTTTTCTTTTTCTTTCCTTTTTTTCTTTGTCTTTTGGTGATAACTAGTTATAATATTGTTAAAGTTCATTAGGTAAAGAGTCTTAGGGATGATATATTTAACCAATTTCATACTGTTTTCGTTAATAACGGAAATAAACAATCACGTCAAAACGCAAGAGGTCACGTGGTTCGGTTATATGACGAAAAATAACTCGATGATAAAAAGATTCTGCAATTGCTTATATATATAAATAACAACAAAAGCCTATATACGCTTCCATGATTTCGTTCTACAATCACTCGCAGAATAATTCTCGAAACGTTGAACCGTCCATCCGTTCCCTAACCATATTGATGGCCAACTCATATTCAAGGCACTTCTCAACATATATATTGGTTCCTTGAAAAAGTAAGTTTAAGGGGTTTTCCTATCATGTGTGCCCTTTTGGCACATGATTAAAAACAGAAACTCTTTCCTTTTGTAATTGTTGAAACTTTGAAATTAGTACAATTGCTGAAAAAAGTTGATCTTTGATTAGTCAAAAGTAGGAAGAATTGTTGAAAATTTTGGTTTATGTTTTTGGTGAACTTTTTTGTTATTTGTACTTTATTTGTGCTAAATCTTTTTAATTACTTTGTGAAGAGGATTATTGTCTAGAATTAGATTTTTAAAACACAATTTTTGAGAATGGACTCTTAGGTTTTAACTTTAAATATTGGAAAATGTATTTTTTTTCCTTCATGACGCAACTCCTACGTGATACGTTTGGTTAGAAAGTCAAAAATCAGGATTTTGTAAATGAATTAGTTGACAAATTTAATGTAGTCTTTATTCAGTTATAGTTGGTGCGGTGTTTTCTGAAAAAGGAAAGGATCAAAATTGCAATGATTCTTTCTTGCATATATGAATTCTGTCCTCTTCCTATGTTGGTAATAGTCTTAAGAAACCTTGCTTATCTCAATGAAACAACTCTTAAGTGATAATTTTTAACAGAAATGGTATAACATTTCGATTAAACTGTTAATTATATAATTCATGTGATATTTTGCAGACCGTTGTGCTGGGTCGAACATGTATCACTGGACAATGAAACTGGGCTAGATCCTTCTGGTATAAGAGTTAGGGCTGTTTCAGGACTTGTCGCAGCAGATTACTTTGCACCTGGCTATTTTGTCTGGGCAGTTCTGATTGCAAATTTGGCAAGAATCGGCTATGAAGAGAAAACCATGTATATGGCTGCATATGATTGGAGATTATCATTTCAGAACACCGAGGTGATGATTTTATCAACTTTTCTCCCTATATATAAGCTTATTTCTGGATTTTCTCCTATTTATTTTTTCATATTTCCTTTTACGTGCGATCGCGGACCTATTCCGCATTGGTGGGAAATATGTGAGGACTCAACAAGGTAAGTGGTTGAATGCCCTCACCATTCCTATAACACGTCATCAATACAATCTGTTGTAATGTGTTCTTCGCACCAGGGGTGTGGTGGTGGGGTTGGGGTGGGTTGACAATCCCACATCGGTGTGGGTATGTAGGGAACTCCACAGAATAAGTGGTCGGACACTTGGATCCCCATGTGATTTAATGCTTTCTTGAAAATTATAAATCCCAAGAGACTTTTATTTTTGTTAAAGAAATCCCAAGAGACTAAAGTCGACAATATCAATGGATGCCCTATGGGCATGACTTGAACTTCCCTATAGCACTCCATGCAACATCAACTTTTCCTTTATATTATTGTTGTCTTACCATTGGGGTGTATTGTTTCTAAATAACTGAACTTATAGGTTCGGGATCAAACTCTAAGCAGGATTAAGAGTAACATAGAACTCATGGTAAGTTCAACTGGTGGAAAAAAGGCAGTTATTATACCACACTCCATGGGAATTTTGTACTTTTTGCACTTCATGAAATGGGTTGAAGCACCAGCTCCTATTGGTGGTGGTGGTGGATCAGATTGGTGTGCTAAACATATAAAAGCAGTAATGAACATTGGTGGACCATTTTTAGGGGTTCCAAAAGCTGTCTCAGGGCTTTTTTCTTCTGAAGCCAAAGATGTTGCTGTTGCCAGGTATTCTTGTTTTATCACTAGTTTACGAAGTGATTCATAGACTGTTATGTATTTGTCATGCATATTAATTATAAATTCAAATTAACATAGATATTAGAGTAGACTTCTTTATATGGGGAAAGTTTATATCTTTTGTAATTACCATTCAAATTTTACATATATAGTACAAAAGAAATTAATAAAGAAACAGAGCGACTTCTTGGAACACGGGGAGTGATAGCGTGTGTATAGTTGAAATTGATTTCTTTGTTGGTTGCATTTTTGGAAACAACTTTATACAACTGTTTGAGTCTTCTCCATTCATTTGTCAAATCTACTACATTTCTTTTCTTAGTATGAATTTATTGAGTACCAAGTAGGATATCGTGTAAAGAAACTCTAGATGTAGTTAACGATTTTTCAGTTGATGTAACATCTCCTGACTAACTTGCTTCCATTATGTAGGGCAATTGCACCGGGTGTTTTGGACATGGATTTCTTCCATTTCCAGACTCTACAACATCTAATGAGGATGACCCGAACATGGGATTCAACAATGTCTATGTTACCAAAAGGCGGGGAGACAATTTGGGGCGGTCTTGACTGGTCACCGGAAGAAGGCTATGATTGCAATTTGAAAAAGAGTACTCAGGTTGTAGACCATAATATGACACTAGCTGCAAATAAGCAACCAAAAACTGCAAATTATGGACGAATTATATCATTTGGAAAAGATATAGCAGATGCACTATCAACCGAGATTAAGAGGACAGAGTTTAGGGTAACTTTCTAGTTTCATATCTGATTATATTCTCATTATTAAGAGTGCAGTTAAATGCGCTTAATTGGTTATTATTTTAGTTTTCATCAAGTTTTGAGCTTCTCCTTGTAGATGTTCTCACTCAGATTTGGTAAAAGTTGGAAATCTTGTAGATAAGCTTATAAATGTTCCAATCATCCATGTTTTATACAAACAAAAGCTTTGAGCAATAGCTTTTCACGGTAAATATTCGTCTGAGAAAGTGCTTAGATTCTAGAGAACAATTAGTATTTCTATACATGGTGTGAAGAATTGGCTTGTCGATTGTGATGAAATATGGAGCTAGGATTTCTGTGGCTGAAACAAGTATGGCTGTCAATCCAATTTTCGAAAATGATGTTTTATATGTATCCACTAGGTATCGACTTACCTCCGTACGCAAATTGAGTTTAGGGAACTTCGTCGAGTCCCTTTTCTTGTTTCTCTTTTTCATTTTCTTGTATTTTATATATAAATAAGAAATTGATTGTCACAAATTTACGTAATTCATATATTTATATGCGTAGTAAAGTTTTTAGCCAAGTGACTCGAGGCCCTGAACTCAACTCTTTAGGCTATTTATTGGGCACTTTCTGTAAGGTAATAGAAAGTATTGATTTTAGTGTTTCCTTTTTATGTCTTAAACCAGATTCCTCTATTAGGATACCATATAGACGTGTTTGCTTTGTGCTATAGCATGTTTAACTTTGACAGATATACGCGTAATTCACCTTTTAGTTATTTTTATTTAACACTATTTACTTATACTTTTAGTTGTTTGTAACATTCAGGGTGCTGTTAAAGGCAACAACCTAGGAAATGCGACCTGTGATGATATATGGACGGAGTACAGTGATATGGGCTCTGGGGGTATTAAGGCTGTTGCTGACTACAAAGCTTACACAGCCGGAGAACTTTCAGATTTGCTTCATTTCGTTGCTCCGAAGATGATGAAGCGTGGTGATGTTCATTTCTCACATGGAATAGCTGAGAATTTGGATGACCCAGAGTACAATCACTACAAATATTGGTCAAATCCTTTAGAAACAAAGTAAGCACTTTTGCAATTTATTCTGTATATATCTTGCTAGCTGTGATGTTTGAATAGCATGCCTTTTTTTCTTTCTTTTTAACAAGGTAATTCTTCGATTTGACAAAAAAACTGAAACTTTTAACAGGTCTATAGATTAAGTTAACGTTCAAACTGCCTTTTCATATGACGTAGAGGAAAGCTTGGTAAGAAGCCTAGAACGACGGCTCAAGCTTGTGAACTAATAAAATCTTTCTACCATGTAGAAAAACCAAAATATTATTGAATACTTTATTTGATGAACTCCCTAAAATTTGTAGAGAACCCTCATGATATACTATTAGAGGTTTCCAAAAACCTAAAAACTTCTAAATAAACAAAGGCCATCGCTTTGGGGCATCCAACTTTGGTCTTGGGGCATGTAGATTTTGGTCAATCTTATTTGACCCTAATGGACTAGAGGGCCACTTGATTTTGAGTGCAAATATCAACTTATTTGTGTTTTTTTTCCTAATTTACATCTTCAATACTTCATTACTACCTCCGACCACCATCCCAACTTCCGATGGTCACCACCCCCACCATTTTTCTTGTCCCTTTATCCTTTGTTCTCTCTGTTTCGGCGAAGGAAAGGCATCCCTTCGCCGAAACAGAGAGAAAACAAGAGGAGAGAAAAACTTGGGGGTGATGATAAAAAATGGTCGGCTGGTCGTTGGTGATGGTGAAGCTGAAGATTTAGTGTAAAAAGATAAACAAGTTGACTTTTGGTTTTTAAAATCAAGTTGCCCTCTATGACATTTAGAGTCAACTCTTATTGACCAAACCTACATGCCCCGTAATCAAAGATGGATGCGCTGAAGCAAAATATTAGAACACGGAGATTATGAAGTTTTCAGAAAACATAAAACTATTGACTTAGCTAAAATAATAAATTATTGAATTGTTCATTGTCGAGTAAGTCTCACCAATCGAACCACGTAAATCTCGTTTATATTTATGTGGTTGTTTACTTCCATTAATGCTTTTCTTCGTTTGATTGTTCTTCTTTATAATAGAGTTGTTGAAAGCATTAAAGAAATTATAACATGATTTTGCTTGTCCTATTTAGTTGATATCACCAATGAACATGATCGTGTATGCCTAATGACTGGTTGTGGTCCATCAACTTGGCAAATTACTTCTAAAAAATCGTACGTCGTTTGTTGATTATTTTTGCAGATTACCAAATGCCCCTGAAATGGAGATATTTTCTATGTATGGTGTTGGAATTCCCACAGAGAGGGCATACGTGTACAAGTCCACCCCATCTGCCGAATGCCATATTCCATTTCAGATTGATACCTCAGCTGAGGGTGGAAATGAACAGACATGTCTTAATGCTGGAGTTTTTACAGTTGATGGGGACGAAACTGTTCCGGTTTTAAGTTCAGGTTTCATGTGTGCAAAAGGTTGGCGTGGAAAAACTCGGTTCAATCCTTCTGGAATCAAAACTTATAACCGGGAATATAATCATGAACCTCCAGCTAATCTCCTTGAAGGTCGGGGAACCCTGAGTGGTGCTCATGTTGATATAATGGGAAATTTCGCACTGATTGAAGATGTTGTCAGAATAGCAGCAGGAGCTAGAGGAGAAGATTTGGGTGGTGATCAAATTCACTCTGATATCTTCAAATGGTCTGAAAGATAAAACTGCGGCTCTAGTTATTGGTAATTTCTAATACTTTTTCTCGGTCGTTTAAATTCATGGAGTTACCTTTCAAACAGCAAGGGTTTCTCTTTCTGAGTTTGCATATTATATTCAAATGGTACATGAATTACAATACCTATCTTTCCAATTTCATGTCACACATTAATAGCACTCAAATTTCCAATTTGCACGGCTCACTTTTAAAGTTAATCAGGCACTAAAATTTCCAATTTGCACGACTCACCTTAAAGTTAATACTATTTATTGGGGCAATTGCTAAAAAAACCTAAGCATATGTGATATGTATCTCATCCTAACAAGAAATTCAGAAATGCTCACACAACTATTCTTTCGTCAAAATAGAAAAGGGAAAGAACTTTATGGTATATCTCCGTGCAACTATGGATTGAAGTATTTAACGACTTTTGCTAAAATATCTAATACTCATGTCTACAAGAGGAAATTAACAAACATTACATTAGGTTGCTTAGAACTTCAATCTTGTGGTCAATAACCCTTGGCTCAAGTGGTAAGAGGTAAGTCTTCCAACTTAAAGGTCAAGGGTTCGAGACACGCTTACCAATTCAAAAAAAAAAAAAAACTTCAATCTTGTGTATACCTTAAACCCTTGTAATTTGGTGTTCTTCTGGTGGTTGTTCTGTGAGTATTCCAAATCTACCTACAAAACTACGAAGAATAAAATCAGTGGAAAAGAGAAATACAAGAAGAAAAGTAGTAGTCAACACTTGGTTGCCCAAGTGGAAAACTATGAAGAATAATATCAGTGGAAAAGAGAAATACAAGAAGAAAAGTAGTAGTCATCACTTGGTTTCCCAAGTGGTAAAAGTGTTGAGATATACTCCAAAAGTCCCGAGTTCGATCTCCAGAGGAGGCGGAATCTCTGGATTATTGAATTTGGGATTATTAGGGCATAAATAATGTAGATGGATTTTAAACCATAGTTTAGTTGGGTTTTAGGTTTGTTCTTGTTTAATCTGACAGCTACTGTGCTTATCACGTCTTTGATGTTTCTACGCCATTGTAATGACTATCGTTGGTTAAAGTCAAATTCCAAGAAAAAAAAAATAGTAGATAGCACAAAAGAGGAAGACTAAGAGATGTCATATCTGCTTCTCCTTCTCTAATGAAATTCAATGTTAAGTTGTTCTTTATTTAGAAATAAGTCCAAGGAAGAAAACCAAGAAGGTTTGGTAGCCTAGCTGGTTTATAACCCTCTCATGCACATAAGAGGTCCTGAGTTCAACTTCCTTTCCTTACAATGTTTTCTTTTTTGTTTCTGAAAATGTCTCTTTACAATGTTAAGATCATGTTTTACATATGTTTTTGGAAAAAAATTATTGCTAAGGTTACCTAACCAAATACCCATGTTTTGTTTTTTAGCATAGGCCGATGCCTTTATGTTATAGATATTATAAAAGCCTCTCTAATCTCTCTCTCTCTCTCTCTCTCTCTCTTATTATTATTATTTCTCTTTGAGGGTATGTTTTCATTTCTCTTTCTCTCTTTACTTTTGTCTCTATTTTTCTTTGATCTTCTCATCATTTCTTTTTTTCTTTTTGTTCTCTCTCTCTCTTTTCTTTTCTTTTTTGTTTCTGGAAATGTCTCTTTACAATGTTAAGATCATGTTTTACATATGTTTTTGGAAAAAAATTATTGCTAAGGTTGCCTAACCAAATACCCATGTTTTGTTTTTTAGCGTATGCCGATGCTTTTATGTTATAGAGATATTATAAAAGCCTCTCTAATCTCTCTCTCTCTCCCTCTCTCTCTCTTCATATTATTATTTCTCTTTGAGTGTATGTTTTCATTTCTCTTTCTCTCTTTATTTCTGTCTCTATTTTTCTTTGATCCTCTCATCATTTCTCTTTTCTTTTTGTTCTCTCTCTCTCTTTTCTTTTCTTTTTTGTTTCTGGAAATGTCTCTTTACAATGTTAAGATCATGTTTTATATATGCTTTTGGAAAAAAATTATTGCTAAGGTTGCCTAACCAAATACCCATGTTTTGTTTTTTAGCATAGACCGATGCTTTTATGTTACAGATATTATAAAAGTCTCTCTAATCTCTCTCTCTCTCTCTCTCTCTCTCTCTCTCTCTCTCTTTCTTCATATTATTATTTCTCTTTGAGTGTATGTTTTCATTTCTCTTTCTCTCTTTACTTTTGTCTCTATTTTTCTCCGATCCTCTCATCATTTCTCTTTTCTTTTTGTTTTCTCTCTCTCTTAGCTACCAAAATACAAGGGTTGCATATATTCTTTTTTAGGTGCCCATATTTTTCTTTGTCATCTTAATAATTCCTTATGCAAGAAATATAAGTTTTACGTGTTGAATTGGATTTTCCATATCATACTTGCATTCTTATTTTATTTTATTTTGTCGAAAGAACTTATATTCATATTAGTATTATGTAACCATTGCATGCATTAATACTTTTACATAATGTATTTTTTTTTGTCATGATTATATTTTAGGGCCCCCGTTAAAACTTCGCACGGGGTTCCCAAAATCTCAGCCATGCCACTGCGACTTCATTATGAAAATCTAATTGGAATCTAGTACTTGATCTAGTATAATAGACCATAGGCCTACAATTGTTTTAAAGTCAAGTTTAAATCTTCTTATAAAGTTCATTGTCTGCCAAAAACTAAATAAGAAAGAAAAATATAATTTGTGGTTTTTAAGTTCATATACGTCTACCTATTTACAACAGTAGGACAGTACAACTATTTTTATTCTTTAACATAGCAAAAACTGTAAAAACACATCACATCTGTAATTTTACTAGGGTATAGCCCGTGCCCGTAGGGCACGGAAATTTCTATATTCATGTTATACAAAATTATCAAATATTTTGGTCTTATACAGATATTGAAGTAATAAAAATATATTAAAAATAATAACCGATATTATATTGAGTTGTTTGAAGGGAGAAAAGAGGAAAGAAAGAAAAATAGTTAGAGAGTTTATAGGGAGTGGGTAGTTATTTTGACTGTTAAATATCTGTCTTTTGAAAGACTTTTTAAAATGAAGGGCCATGATTTAGAAAAGAAAATTGGACGACCGAGATTTATAAACCGAAGTTATGACATGACACCAAAACCTATGTCATTTGTTATATAGATTTTGAAGAAGTAAGAATGTTTGGCCAAAAAAATTTATTAATATCTAGTTGTTTTTTACATCTGAGTACAAGTCTACAAGAGTCACTGCAAAGCCGAATTGCTATATCATAAAGAGATATTACAAAGGCACGTCAAAATTTGAATTGAATAAATAATACTCCCTCCGTCCCAAATTAAGAGTCCACTATTCCTTTTTTGGATGTCCCAAATTAAGAGTCTCATTCCAAATATATCATATAAAATCCCTTACTTTTCCATGAATACCCTTTCTTTGATATTTTCAATATATTGTGCATTAGTTAAGCTAATTAAGATAGTTGACATTTTCCAATACAAAAGTTGGTTTTTATTTGTAATCTTTCAATTACTTCAAGAAAAGTTACATGTATTTCTAGAATGGAAACTATAATCTTTCAATTATTTCAAGAAAAGTTGTCAAGTAAATAAGGGTAAATCTGGAAGAAGAAAAAAGTGAAAATAAGTTGGATTACCAATATGGTACTCTTAATTTGGGACGGAGGGAATGTAAATTTTGAATTTCTACTTCCATGGTTGGAACATCCGACATTTGTATTGCTGACTGCATGCCCAACTGCTATAGTAAGAAATGTCAGACTAACAAGTTTGGGATTACTCTTGACATCTAAGTGCAAAGTCACACAGCCGGGTCAAAAATTAAATTTGTTTAAGACATTGGAGGTTAAGAAAAACTAGTAAAGTCGGTCAAGTGGAGACCGTCGACCAATCTAGACTATTTCAGAGTAGTCGAGGACTTGTATAGCTTAGATATGTCCTCGTAGTCTACTCATGTGAATGGATCATCTATTTTACGGTCAGTGGGTATATAGACCAAAATAATGTTCAAAAAAGTTTATGATCCAATCTTTCCAAAATATGGATATTTAGTCCTTTTACATTATAGACATAATAACCCACTCTTTATGAAATAACTATCGTCCATGTCCCTTCTACAAAAATCGCGGAATTTTTAATTTTCCAGGGTGAATTTGGAAACTACATCTAATGTGGGCGTGATTTGAGGGATTTAAAGGAGCTAACGTATAAATCCAAAATTGATTTTTCTCTCTCTTCTAACCGTTTGGGAAAGCAAATCTATTTCCAAATCGATTCAAAACAAAAATCTTAATCAAATCAGTTTTCTCTCTCTTTAAAGATTTGGAAACCAAATCAATTTTCTTTCTCTACTATGTAACTTTTTTCGATTCAAATCAATTTTCTCTCACTTAACTTTCAGATTTGGAAATAGAATATTTTCTTGAATCAATTAAGCGTGATTTGGGGATTAATATACAAAACGTATATATCACTTTCTCTCACTTAACTTTCAGATTTAGAAATAGTAAAATTTTTTTTGAACATTATAGCAGCATTTGTTTTAGTTTTTACTCATACATAAATACACATCGAATATAAATTATGAAACAAATACGTAAATTATGTGTTATTTATGACGAGGAAACCATCATTTGTCATGTATACAACGTAATTTATCAAACGTATGTGAGTCATGTTCAATAAATTAGACATAATTTCTTTTACATTACACATCGTTTACATTCTGTTACAAAAAAAAAAAAAAATCTTCTCTGGTTCAAAAATGGTGCCCATCCATGTACTCTCCATTTGTAGTCTTGAGCAGGACACACAACAGTTACACTATATGTCGAAGAGCTAATCCAAATGTTTTTGCACCACCAGGAAACAACTGACCAACTTCAGTAAATATTTTATCCCAGCCATCCGATTTTATTTTCGTTGACTTACTTTGATTTGATGATTCTGTAAAATCGTTGACTTACTTTGATTTGATGATTCTGTTTGAAATTTCATTTGTTATATCAAATCTACACACATAAATACACATACGTTAAACAAAAAATCATATATTGTATTATAAATTACATGTACAGTTCCGTAAATTATGTATAATGTTTGTAAAATTTTAACAATATTTGAAGGGGCGTGAATTGGTAAGCTTAACAAAGTTACTATTTTGGGTGAAAAGTACGAGTAATGGTAAATAAATAATACATAATTTACGTGCACTTATACGATGTTTTATAATTTATAACAAATTACGCGTAGTTTACACTCTCTTATAAAAACATGGTACGGAAGATGTTTGCGTAATATACTAGAAAGTATGCAAATTTACTGTAAATTGCCTATAATTTATTTCAAAGTACGTACATGAGATTTGGTAGTGAAGCGAAGTTGTTCTACTAATGAAATGAGTACTGTTTTGGGTTTAAAGTAGCGTAATTTTCAATAAATTACCTATAATTTATGAACATTAATATAATGTTTTTGATATTCCTGATAAAGTATGGATAATTTGTTACAAAATACATATACTATGTTTTCTGTTATAAAAACATCGTACGGAAGATGTTTGAGTAATTTACTATAAATTATGGGAATTTACCAAAAACGACATGTAATGTAGATTCTGTTATGAGGAACTGTACGGAAAAACGCCGGTTTCATAAATCTGTACGGATTGAAAATGAGATCTGAAGAACAAATTTGAATATCATCAATCTTAAACAACAATCTAAAGATATATGATATGATGATTGATTGCAATAATAACATACTCGATTTGAAGGAATTAGAAAAGAAAATAAACATCAAACATTCGAAAAATAATGAATTAGTAAACAAATCTTTGAAACTTTTACTCAAAATCATATATGATCAACTTTAGAGAGAGAGAGAATCTGTTATAATAAACTAAAACAGAATATAAAAACTTATAAAACAGACGTAAATTGACTTCAATAATGTGTTTTACCTGATTAACGATGAAGAAGATGATTTCAGCAACTTGATTTTTTGATGAAGAAGATGATTTCAGCAGCTCTAATGAATATGAAACGATGAAGAAGATGATCTCAGCAGCTCTAATGAATATGATACAATGTTTCTGATTTAATGGAGGATTTCCAGAAGATTAAGATGTAGAGAGAAAAAGAAAACCATTATTTTGGTCTCGGTTACAGATTTATAATGAAGATCACGGTTTCTTTGTTTAGAAACGTGATTGGAGAGAGAAATTGGGAAATAAAAATGGAAAAAATATTTGGTGAATTAGAAGATAAATGTGTTTTTATATTTAAGAAAGGTTAGTTTACGTATTAAGATTTATCAAATATTCTAGGGATTTGTGTTTTCTCTCTAGATGTATCCAAATGGACTAGATATCTATTTGTATTAATAATTTGGTTTTTAAACCCTTTATGGGATTAAAAGTGTTATTAGGGGCTGTTTTTTGGGCCATATACCCAAAAATTCTTTATTTTACTAACTTTCTTATAGTTGTAACTAAAATTATATTATTTGGAATAAACAACATAAAGTATCTGTATGGGTCCATGGGTTTTAGGCTCAAACTAAAATCCAAAACGGGAATAGGGTGGTCCTATCTTATCAGAAAAAGAGATTTTAGTCCTTTTCCCTTTTTGACTCTATTACCCTCTAATGTGATAAGCATCTTCCATCCAACTCCCACCTAATTTACAACCCAATAAAAAAGGTCATTTAACTTTCAAAATTAGAAATATCTTTTTCAGTTTCTCTCTCTAATCCAAAAACAGAAACTATTATCTCACTTTCTCTCTCAAAAAAACTGAACGTCCTTAAACCTCAAAACCCTAAAATCTCGTCCATCAAGCTCGCCTTCTTAACTCCAATCGTTACTTTCTCCTTCAAGAACAATTACCCTTCTCTTCAACTGTGGTTTATCTTCAATCGTTACTCTAAAAGCGTCAAGTGTAAAACGAATCACTATCTTCAACAGTTGTAACTTTGTGAAACGAATCGATTCATCTCAAACGAACCATCATCAAGCTTCAACAGTTTAGTATCTGTTGTAATGAAGTTTTGTTCAAGCTTTTGTTGAGTTTTCTTTAAGATTGTCAAAGTTTTTTTTTGGGTTTTTTGAGTTTATTTGGTTTAGGGTTTATGTTACTAAACTGATTTTGGGTATTCTATAAATAAAAATGTGTTATGTATATGTTCGAACCAGTACATGTTTTTGAATCACAATTACGTATATTTTGTATAACGAAATGCATATTTCATATGTATGATTATATCATGGTGTAAGTCTTTATTATACATAATATGTATGCCATCATAAATAATGTAAATTATCTGACGAAAAATACATATTGGTTCTTTATGTTTTTAAAATGTTTTATACATAATGTGTTATTTTGTTTGTAATATTCTGTTTTCAAGGAATATTTTCATTGATGTTGATTATTTATACAGGTTAGTGAGAAGGTTATGGAGGAGGAAACTGAAGATGAGCTTAATCTGTTGAAATTCACTGAGTACAACCATTGAACGGATTTTGCAGTTATTTAAGAAACAATATATGTAATGAAGGTGTTGAAGGAGATGTCCTTCGACCAAGGTGACAATGCGAACAATTTGTCGGATAGGACAATTGATGAAGAAGATCATCAAATCCGATTGATTTAGGGATTGTAGAGTTTAAGCTAGAAACCAACTACGATCGTCGAATTACGAAGTAATTCGCGGCTAACTTCAATCGGATCCTACAACGGGTTACACACAAGAGTGTCAAATTGATCTAGGATATGACTAGTGGGAGTGAGATATAACAATGGGAATGTCCCATAAACATATCTCATAGGCCTAAAAAGGAATTAGGCAAAGATAGTTACAAAAGGGTCAAAAACAGGGTTTTTGGGCCTAGGCCGATTCGGGCACTTTTAGCGTCCGGTGCATGGACTAGCGTCCTGGCTCCGGCCAGGACGAGACCAGGCCTTGGTAGGCCTCGGTCAGGACATGCCGGCCATATGGGTCGTGCCATGTCCGGACCTTATCCGAGCCCTTGTGGCCTTGGGCCGGGACTTGTCTAGGACTTGTCCCGGGCTTTTTCGAGGCTTTTCGGACCACGAAAAGGGACCATCATTCGAGTGGGAGTTTTTGCCATATTTTCTTCTGATTCCAACCAAATAATTCCAAGTTAATCCGGGCCATCCAGAAGGCCAAAACGGATTTATATTTAAATTGATTTATGAAATCATTAAGAATCAAACCAAGTTTTTTCCGAAATTGACCCGGGCTTTCTCGAGCCCAAAACGGAATTTTTCTTAAAGTTGATTTTATAAATCATAAGAGATAAAATGAGAACGCACCATTAGTCGAATTCTTCGAATTTAGACTTAAGGTCCGTAATGTGACATGAGATGTCGACAAAAGTATCTCCCGGATTAACATGCATATATAATTCTTAGCCTCGATATATTATATGATTGCATGTGATGTGAATGCGGGAAACTAGTATGGCCATAGATTTATTTCTTTATTCTTGTTTTAAGCACGGATGGGTGAATGCTTTGTAATTAATTTTAATTTCAAATTTATACGATCTGCGAATCGTTAGAGTCTTGTAATTAGAGTTTAGGGTCTTTGAGTCCATTGAAAAGTTCAAGGATGAAATCCAAAGGCGAGTGGGAGAGTTCAATGGAGGTTCAAATATGACGATCTAAGACGAACCAAAAGGCGAAACTGGAAGAAAACCAAAGGAGATTAGATCTTCTAGGTTAGAGGTCATACTAGGATCCATGTCTGCTTGATTTACTTTTTTCTCACGCGCATTTACTTACTTATTTACGCTTTATATCGTGGATGTTAGTTAGGCTAAATAGTTCACTATAACAAATGCCAGACTAGCGTAAAAGTCCCCAAAAGTAATCTTGAGTAATCGCCTATCCAGATGAAGACACTCGTTGCGCCCTTGTTCGAAGGTGGGTCGGTCTTCGCTGAGTACCTCCTCTACCTTGGGACAATGCGGGTAGGTCTATAGAAGAGGCATACATGTCTAAATGGTTATACTCAACGAGATCAGCAAGAGAGCCTTGGATACTCGAGGGAAAAGGATAGATTAGTCATTCATCAATGAAATCTATCAACCAAGAGTCATAAGGTATGATCAGTGAAGTAGTTCGCTCACCCGGAATGACGGAGTCAAAGGGTAGGGCCTTCGTCCGCTTTACTCCGAAGAACTGGGATCTTGGAATCACTTATTCAATCGGGGACGATTTTATATTGAATAATGTGGGAAAACTAATGTTTTTCAAAAACGATAACGAGTTTTAAAACTTTGTCATTTCTTTATGTAGAGTTAAGATAACACAAGGAAACAGGTTCAGCCTTGAATCACGCCTAAGGGAGGTGTTGATCAACTTCCTAGAATGGAAGAATGAATCCGAGAATAGTTCTCAGATTCAAAAGGAAAGCTTACTAGAATACCCAATCCCAGTGTTTACTCATACCGGAGAAGGTCAAAAGCCTTTTTGCAAGCAATCGTATAACATTCTCTTTGAAAGAGTAATAGATGCTAGCGTAACCATTAAGACAAACTGAGGAAGAGGTTCCTACAGAAGTCATAAATGGAGAGGTACAAGACCTCCAAGGCAATCTGAAAGTCATCCTAAAGAAAGGCAACAAAATTAATCAATTGAACAAAGATAGATAAGACCTTAGATGAGTCACTCAGTTTGTTACGAACAACTGAGCAGAACACACGAGAATATCAAATCTAATAAAGGTTCTTGAGATTTGATAAAAGGAATCTAAGAAAGTGTTTCTTGAGATTCAAAAGGACAAAAGGTCAGTCAAGTGAGACAAACATTTGATCAAAGAAAAGCAGTTGCCGAGTACATGATCAAGAGTATTCCTCATTACTGTAAATGCTTCCAAATAATGGTTAGGTCATTCAAAAGGGAAACTACCTTTAGCACCTGGAGGACAAAAGGAATGGATCATGAAATTCCGATTCCGTATCCTTGTTAACAAAGTTAAACAAGTATCATATAATTTCATACTTGACTGAAAGAAGTAAAGATCCAAGAGGAAGCAAAAACAGTAATGCTAGGGATGCTTAAAGGGATCAAAGGCTTCCTTTAAACACTGATCTAGCTTAGAACTTAATAGCGATTATTTTGTTCTTCTAGAAACATCTGATGTTTTAAACAAGTGGTAAATTAACTAAAGGTTAACATTGATAATGACGAATTTCAAGAGATTCAATCTCATTAACTTCAGCATTGTCGATTAAGTCTTAAGGACTAATTGACAAATTCGCCCCTTTTAAAAGGGCATAGAGACTAGTAATCCATTAGGACTCATGCGGTGTTATGCAACCTATAAGTTTACTTGCAGAAGCTAAGGAGAGATACTTCAATATGTGCTCCGACAAACTTCATGAAGTATGGGAACGTACAAATCATAAAGTGTGAGTTGGAATGTTTGAAAGGTTCAAACAAAGTACAAACCGAAGTAAAGAATCACTTTGACAAGAGAGTTTAAGCCATCCGATTGGAGTGGTGAAAACTTGAGTCAAACACTTGATAACCATTAAAGGAGTTGAGAAACAATTTTCCAACTCTGCTCCATGGAACACATTCGATGGATGGTGGATTCAGTGGGAGTAATCGAACACTGCTATGCATGATTCAATCAATGCTGGGTTTAAGCCAAGTCTTCCGAATACGTTGTGATATATTCTAGAAACGATTACTTTCACACTTACCAAAATCCGTCTAAAAGCTAAATCTTGTGTAAAAGTGTTTTACGAGGATACAAAAACTAGCTAAAGTCTTACGCAATTTCTTTGGAAGAAATTTGAGCTTCCTCCACAAACAATCAAGAGAACAAAGTGTTTGTTGCTCATGATAGTTCTTATAGTAATTAGCATACCTAGTAATCTGGGAGAAAAGTACTAATTATTACAAGAATAAGTGGGAGAAAAGTACAAGTCGAATTAATTCGATCATGAGAAAAATCATGAAAAATGTACTGGCCGATTAAGTTCTACCAAGAGCAACAAAACTATTGAAAGACAGTAAAACCGCTCTTCCTCGGGAAAATGAAAAGGTAGAGATTGGATCTTAAAACCTACCGCACAAAAGCAAATATAATTCGCTGGAGAACTCTCAAAGTAGTTGAAAGTGTCTCTAAAGGAAAAATCTCAAAATAGTTGAGAATATTCCAAATTGTTGTTCAAAACTCCTAAATGGTCAAAAGTAAAATCTCAAAGATTCAGAAGATAAAGATTATTTCTGAAGAGATAAAAGACCTGCGCAGAGACGAAAATTGACTCTAGATTTTGGCTATAAGCCAAAAATCATCATGGAATCCATATCTCATCAAGACATGTAGCCTGATAATTTAAGTCAACGGAAGATCTAAATTAGTTTTCTAGAATAGAAAACTGAGAAGGATGGTAACATTCGAGTTTCCCGTAACTAGACTAAAGGAATTGGATTTCCCCAGTCCAGTTATGTCCATACGCATGCTTAAAGAATCCATCGACAGATTAAAGCACGCAAGAGTCAAAATCTTCGATTCATAAAGGCAATCAAAATGGTTTTGATTCCTGAGGAATGAAGAAATTCTTGAATCACGAATTTTAAGAAGGTAAGTGGGAGCGACAAACCTTCCAAGTCCGTATGCAGAGTACATACAAAAGATGGAGTACGGCAAAAGATGTTGTATAACAGTAACAAACTGACTCAATAAAAGGACCACACACAAGGATAAAAATGCCATTTTGGGTACCTAAAGATCTATAAACATAGATCAAAAGAATGATAGGATTAGAGAGACTCAGTACGCTGAGACGCTTGAGATCCGAAACTGAAAATCTAAGACTCGGAAAAGTCTAAAAGAATTTCGACCCAAAAACTCATGACAAAGAGCGTTGCAAAATTCAGAATCTAAGAGAAACCGATTAGCAAGCACGCATGAGAGAGACATTTATGTTCGAAAACATAAAGACAAGTCATGTTGAACATGATTAGCATTTAGACATCCAAATTCGGATTGGAAACCCGAAACACTACTTTATACATCCTAGAAGGCTAAAGGATAAAGTAGTACAAGAGCTGAAACAAGTCATCGTAGTGCACTTCCAGACATGGAAGGAAAGTAGGCTAAAAGTGTTTAAGCCGTAGCTGTTGCAAATTCTACATAAGAAATTAAAAGTCTTAAATCTAGTAAAGATTACTAGAAATTATCAAGGTTGAAGATAACAATCTTCAAATTAATTGATAATTAGCAAAGTTTAAAACCGACTACCACGGTAGTCAAACTAAACTGCAACCTAAGACATAGTATGAGATTCATACACACTCTAAGGCATGAGGTAAATTTGGAATAAACCTCGACAAGTAAAACTGAGTGGGTAAAAGAGTTTTATGGAAGAGGCTCAGATTTACAACTCTCGTTATCGGAAATAATAGAGTTATTTCGCAAATCGTCAAAATTTGGTTTAGTATTTAAACAGCAGTCCATAGACAATAAAACATTCTGAATAGGTTTGTCAGATGCGTGATCTGAGTAATGAAACCCTATTAAGTGAACTTGGAATATTTATTGTCAAATCCCTAGTTCAGGTCATTGCATGGACAACAATGACTCACATAGACTAGCATGGGAGTCGATGGGATAGCACAGTTTCATGGGCTATAGGAATAGTGTATTCGATTCGACTACGTGGGTGTGTAAAAGGTTTACAAACTGGATAACCCTCTAATGAGAAGTACATCACTCTTGATGAACGTCAAATATTTCTCAAAAGACAAGATTGGGGAGATTCCTCAAAACATGAGTGCTCAGCTCATCTAATGTAAGGAATGTCCAGCTTTGGTTCCGTTAAACGCCGCGCCGTAAATGGAGGTTATAAAAATGGATACTGGGAAGGACGAGATAGACATGAAGTTGAGTGGGAGCGCAAGAATGGATTATGTCCTCCTAACTATGTTAGGATACAGTGTCCTCGGGCCACTTGACGAGCAACAACTGAAAATACATGGCCGTGCTCAAATGGATTAAAAGTTAATCATTTGTTTTGACAGTTGTACTCGAGATCAAGAAAGTATGAATGACGTGACGTATCAGATGGGATACTAAGTGACATGGAAATCGAGCATTGTAATTGTTCTAAGTCTAAGTAGGAGTCTGAAGGTGTTGAAGGAGATGTCCTTCGACCAAGGTGATAATGCGAACAATTTGTCGGATAGGACAATTGATGAAGAAGATCATCAAATCCGATTGATTTAGGAATCGTATAGTTTAAGCTAGAAACCAACTACGATCGTCGAATTACGAAGTAATTCGCGGCTAACTTCAATCGGATCCTACAACGGGCACACAAGAGTGTCAAATTGATCTAGGATATGACTAGTGGGAGTGAGATATAAAAATGGGAATATCCCATAAACATATCTCATAGGCCTAAAAAAGAATTAGGCAAAGATAGTACAAAAAGGCCAAAAATAGGGTTTTTGGGCCTAGGCCGATTCAAGCACTTAGGGCTCGGATTGGGCTGATTTTTGGAGGGAGTTTCCTTATGTTATGAAGATTAAATATACCAATTTTGGCTGGGTTTGGAAGTCATCTCCTTAGGGAATTGAGAAAATATCAATAGTTGCTATTTTCGACAGTTTCCTTAAATCTTATTCTAAAGGGTGTTTTAGGAAACCTAAAAGGAGGTGGATTCTTATTAGGGTTCTATATAAACACTCTTAGGGCAGAGAATAAGGTGTGGAATTTCTCTCTAAGCTTTCTTACTCTACCACATCAAGTAGATAGGAGAAAGTGAGCTAATTCCCATTACTATCTATCTAATCAAACAAGAAAAGTGTTCTTCTTCCAACCACCATTGGTGTGCTAGCCAACAACAAGGTGGGAGATCAAGTTCATTGCTCGTGTCCCAAGTAGAGGAGTTACGTCTGAAGCTCTTGGTCTTCTCAAAAGCAATTGGAAAAGTTCGAGGGAAAACTAACGAATAAGGTATTCATCTTTCTAGTTTTACTTAGTATTATTATGGGCTTATGCATGTGATCCTGGGAATACTAATGTTGACATTAGATGTCTTATTTCTGCCATAGACATTAGTATAAGGGTGTAAAACCCAACATGTAATTAAGTCATCAGTTTTAGTTTTGTGATTACATATGTACATTTTGTTATTAAAAAAATGTGTTTTTCATTGTAAGTGTAAGAGTTTATAGTTTTGTTGTATGGAAAAAGGTGTTTTTTAAACCAAATAACATGTATTTCCTACTAAATGTTAAATTAAACATAATAGATAATTTTCTTCAAAGTTCTGTTGTATAAAAAAAAAGTGTTTTTTCAACCACACAACATCAACATGTAATTCACACTAAATATTAGATAATTTTAAACATAAAATAAAAAATTTGACGAACACAATGATTTTTATTCATTAATAAAAACTATTTTCATACGCAAGTAACAGAATATGGACGACATAAAATAAATTGAAGCTCAAATGTTGACTCTGCAAGTTGAACGGTTGTGGTAGGAAGGTTGCTGACACCTACCACAAATCCTCAAATTCCTTGGAATGTTACAGAACTCTCCAACTGTACAGTCCTTCGCCTTCCGGTTGTACACCTGATCAAAGCTGGAAGTGTTTTTGACTCTTCATCAAAGGTGTAGGGTTCGTCGAAATTAGGGACGGGGTGAATATATTCCATGTAAACGTTGACATAAGCTTTGGTTGTCCACAGAGGATCGTGGAAACAATCTTCATCATCATAAATGTCATTTAAGCTCCCCCAAAAAACACCTGACCAGCTTGTGTCAAGATTTTATCCCAACCATAGGATATGGGAGTGGTCGTATCTACTGCGTTGGATGATTCTGTTGAAAAAAACATAACTACTTCTTTAAATGCAAATACAAAAATGAATTATGTAATGAACAGAATAAATTATGATATTTCGAATACAAGTAATGTATAATAAATTACGTATAATATTTACCAAAAAGTGTAATGTTTATAGTAAATGTATTTGTATAATTCAAAATTAGTGTGGTACATAATATGCATTATAAAGTTTTTAGTGGGGGTTATTCGTTCCGAACTTTTGTGAGATCTTCAATGTTTTTAAGATCTTAAAAGTTTGGCGTTATTGGTTTGGGCCTCTTTTTAAGGACTTTGAAGTTTCGTGTTATTCGTTCAGATCTTTATTTAAGAAGTTTAAAGTTTGGCGTTATTGGTTCAGATCTTTTTTTAAGAATTTCAAAGTTTAGTGTTATTGGTTCAGACCTTTATTTAAGAACTTTAAAAGAACGCGTTATTCATTTTTTTAGAAAAATCAAGAACTTTTAATCTAATGTCCGACCCAAGATCTTTTGGAGACAAATTTACTCACAATTTGTCAAACTCAAAGTTTCACCTATATAGGTGGATCTTTGGAGTTCTTACTGCCATGGGTGGATATTAAAAATAATGAGTTAAATAACTAAAAAAAACTCTTTTCTCTATTATAAATAAAAAAAAAACTCTTTTCTCTATTATAAATAAAAAAAAACCCTACTAAAGTCTCAAAAAGACCCTGAAACAGGTAATCTTATCTTTCTCAGTTGGTAACCGTTTTCTTCTTCTTCTCGGTTGGTAGTCGCTTTCCTCACCTTCTCGGTTTTGAGCTTCTATAAGTAATTTTTATTTTTGTAGCAAATAAGGTTACCGACTACTCTATGATACCATGTTTCATCATGATGTTTGTGTAGTCGAAGAACATTACCCACATGACTAGGTAGAATTCAGTAGTAGCCATCTCTATTACTCATTATTCTATAAACTCATAATAAGTAACCATTGTTTGTGAAACTCGGTAGTAACCCTAAAACATGTGTTTGTATGCTAAACCCAGTTTTGATTTCCCAAACAATAATGTCAAGAAACAAGTGTGAAACTCGGTAGTAACCCCAGAAACAGGTAGAATTCAGTAGTAGCCACTTCTTTCAATCCATGCATAATCCTAGTAGTTGAAAATAATAAATTCTTTATTTTGTAGTTGGGAATTCTTTGTTCTTAAAAGTTGGTTGTTGTTATTTATTTTGAGAATTCTTTGGTTACACATAGATGGATAATCTATTTATTTTATTAGTACACTAGGCAACGATTGCATAACATATCATTAACATTAGTTCTTACTATCATAGTATATCATTAACATAAGTTCTTACTATCATAGTCATCCAATTGTAATTTTAGGAAGATAAAGCCGAAATTTGTAAGTTTGTGTAATTTTATGATAAATTTGGAGATAAACTTTTATGTATTCAATTTGTTGTATTAAATGAATTCACAGACGACAAAAATAAATACATGAAATAGTCTCAAATTGAAAATAAAGTGTTGCTTCAACTTATTGTTGAAGTCATGAATAACGGTAAATACGGCAAAGACAGTGCCACTTTCAAAAAGGTACCATGACCAAGTTATTATTCCTGCTCTAAATGAAAAATGTAATGATAATAAAACAATAGAATATTTCACTTTTTTCTATGGCATCTCGCGTTTGTGCAAGAATAATGAGAGAGATAAATGAGATTTGATATTTTTTTCTATGCCGTCTCGTTTTTACATAAGAGTGAGAGAGAGAATAAAAAAAATTATGTTGTCTTGTATTCACATAAGTGTGAGATAGAGAGAGAGGAACAGAGAATGAAAGAAACAACAAATATTTATATAACTTTTGTTTTGATCTTAACCATTTGTTTGAACGACTTAGATTTATACATTTCTAACAAAAAAAGATCTAGAACTTCAAATCTTCTAACTCTATGAAATCACTTTCTAGAATAGTTGAACACTTTAGTAGATCATCCATCATAAGCCCATCAAATAATATAACCTGCACATCATACATAACCGTATAATGTAACAAACGAAATATTCGATCTGGTTTTTGTGTAATTTAACTGAAAATTAGGAGAAAGTTTACCACTTGATCGAGATATTTCTCCCTTCGCCCAAGCTATCCTAACCTAGTCGAATCCACACTAACACTATGTATATAAGCTAAACTTCTAGCAGATAGTCTTTCTCTTGTCGGGGCATACTCCCTAATTAACCAAAGTACATAAGTTAGACTAAGGGTATATATCAAATTTTAACGTAAACCATTGCCAATGGCACAAAAGAACCAAAATAGAATGACACCTGTAGGCCGACAACCACGACCTAGCATCCTAATAGTTAATTGTTAAGAAAACTTAACATTACGCATAAAAAAAAATTCTTTTGAATCATAACAAATAGCAAAACTATGCGAGTACCTGGAAAATACAAAAATCTAGATTGATTGAGGATTTTCATCGAACAAAAGGAGCTAACAATACATGATGTTTCTGAAAATGCATAATAAAATGGCTAACATCAACTCAAACTATAGTAAACCTCTCGTGTCAAAAATTATAAATAGATTCCCAATTTCCTATTGTAGCAGGAATTCTAAATTTAAAAGTCAAACATCAAGTATTGATAAGACAGAAAAATTGTAACTAACTCATAGGATGTGCTCACTAATTTTATTTTTAAATTCGAAAACCAACTTCATAGAAATCCCTTAAATCCAACTCAAAATAACTTATGATCTACTGTCTACGTACGCACTTCAACAGTGCAGGCAAAATTTCATAGAAAAAAGACAAAATAAGAATCAAATAAAAAGAGAATATAGATCTATGATAGTTCAACAAAAAAAAATATACATCTATGATATTTGGACACAAAAATGATAAACAAAGACATATAGATCGAATAACCCTCTACATTAGAGAAAATCTCAAACATATATCAAGATTAAGGACTGAAAATGAATACCACACTAAATCTAAGTTTAAGTGTCGTAACTTGTTTTGATTCAGAATAGAGCAATAGAATTGAAGTACCTGAAATATACAACGTCTGCATTGCTAAAAGATTTTCAACGAACAATTAGGGTTCACACTACCTGATGTTTCTGAAATGCACAAAAAAAATCGCGAAATTAAAATCAAGTTAGTTAAAACTTAACAACAAATAAAGAGATCAGATAAAGTATAGCATGAAAGAGTGTGATATTTGCTCATCCAGAAAGACTTGTGATAGTTGCTTCCCTGTGAGAATTTTGTAGAGTGAGATTGGAACACCATGATTAACCAGTGAGCACCTGAAAGACCTATAATATTTGCTCACCTAGAACATAACACGTGGTACCTCTTGTTAGCAAAGTTTAAAGAACAATAGACTGTTAGTTTTCTCTTCCAAAATGGAATATCTCAAATTATTTCTGTTTGGAGAACGTTGGGTTAATTTCAAAAATGAATTCATCTGTAGTGCAAAGAAGCTCACAATGCTCTATACCTTTTAAGACTTCACTTACAATGTCATCAACTATGAAATTTGACCAAGTACACAGTAAAGAAAGGATATAAACCAAAAAGTTTTAATCACCTGTAGTCACCTCTTCTCCCTTATATATGATTTTGTGTTGACAAAAATTTCATATTTATCTACTGCTTTAGCAAAGACAAAAATTAACAACGAATCTTTATAACAAACAACGTTCATATGCATTGATACAATAGACTATAGAGAAAAGAATCTGGCACATGAACTTCTGTAACTTAATACAAATCAATACAGAAACTACACTTCCCAACTAAGTGTTGTTCCTCTAGTTAATTAACTGGGATTTTCGGGTGTATTTTGGAGCGTTCGATTTGGCTAGAAAACGCGGACAAAACACCCACCGTTGGATTGAGTTTGATCCAGCCCGAAATCGTCCCAACAGAGTCTATAGATGACCGTCAGATCTGGATCTAGAGAGATCCCGAGAGTGTCCCGACGCGGGGCTTACGCGCGCCGTTGGATCTTGCTGATCCAACGCGTCTGGCGGTATCCCACTTCTGTCCCACACATCTTCAGGCGCAACCGTTAGATCCCGCTTCAAAAACTCGAGTGGAACGCGAGCCGTCCAGATCTGGACGTGCTCGCTTCGCCCAGATGTCCCTAATTTAATTTTCTCCCTTTTGACGTTTTAGTACCTATTTCAACCGAATTTCGTATAAACTTTAATCTTGAATTTCTCATTCATTCGGAATCGGATTTGAGTGATTCTTGGCTTTTAATTGAAGAGCTCGACGAGACGAACGCAATGGTGCGTTTCTTTTCTAAGTTTGACGAATCGGGTCGAGCCAAAATTGGCTCCGATTCCAACAATCCTCCACATGAATGAAAATTTGAGGTTTTATGCTATGATATATGCAGACATACTATACTGACAGACTGACACTGACAGAGCTCATAAGCGGAACTTCGCTGCATCGGAAATAGGTAGTCTTTCGACTTTGAACCTTTCCTAGTGAATAACTACAAGGTCTACAAGGACAGCAGTGAACTTTTCGTCTTGAATTGAGTCCTAGGAATTGTAACCCAAAATAACTATCACATAGCTAATCCCTTACTTAGGTTCTCGGTTGTGTTCATTTCGGTGCTGAACAATCCCGAATTCATGTGCGCTTTAGAGAAATCGGCCTAGACGACCTTCCCATCGAACCGGCATCAATTCACACACATATAGGTTATCCGTAATAAGGTATCCTGCTATACCTCACGTTAGATTCGAGTTCTAAGTTTTCGAATTCATTAAAAGCTTAATGCTTAACCTCTCACTGCAGGCAACACTGTTGTCATCCTAGGAATGGGTAAGAGATAGAAATCTCTTACAGTGTTACTGTCGAGTCAGGATATAGCTTCAGTTGCCCTTTGAACCTAGATCGTGGGATCTCCAGTTATCTAGGTAGGGTTTCACCATGCCTTTACTCATTTTCTTTAGGCGTTAGCCCCATTCCCCTTAATGATGCAACTACTAACTCTCTAGATCACCCTTTTGTAAATGGATCCACTAGGTTATCTTTGGATCTTATATAATTTATAGTTATGATCCCTTCAGAGAGAAGTTGCTTAACGGTATTATGTCTTCGACGAATGTGTCGAGACTTACCGTTGTACATCTTGCTTTGTGTTAGTGCAATCGCTGCTTGGTTATCGCAGTGTATGTTGATTGCAAGCACCGGCTTTGGCCATATTGGAATATCTTCAAGCAATTGTCGCAGCCATTCTGCTTCTTCCCTTGCTTTGTCTAGAGCAATGAATTCTGAATCCATTGTCGATCGAGCAATGCACTTTTGCTTCGAATATTTCCAAGATATGGCAGCCCCTCCCAGTGTAAACTAATATCCACTGGTTGACTTAGTGTCGTCGGTATCTGATATCCAATTTGCATCTTCATATCCCTCTAAGACTGCAGGATATGTGGTACAATGGAGTCCGTACTCCTTCGTCTTTCTTAGATAGCGTAACACTCTCATTATGGCGATTCAATGTGTGTTATTCAGGTTACTCGTAAATCTGCTTAGCTTACTGACTGAGTAGGCTATGTCTGGTCGAGTACAGTTCATTAGGTACATTAGACTTCCAATAATCCGAGAGTACTATAACTGTCTTACTGCGTTCCATGTATTCTTCATTAACTGAATACTTGGATCTATCGAAGTATTCGCCACTTTTAGGTCATCTTTGTTGAATTTTTCTAAGATTTTCTCAACGTAATGCGTCTGAGATAAACTTATCCCTTCAGGCGTCTTGGAAACCTTAATTCCAAGAATGACCTCCGCTTTCCCTAAATCTTTCATGTCGAAAGTTTTCGAAAGCATCTTTTTAGTTGTATTAATGACATCTAAATTATTTCCCATAATTAGCATGTCATCTACATACAAACATAGAATAACACATCCTTTCGCACTGATCTTTGCATAGACACATTTATCGCATTCGTTGATCTTGAATCCGTTTGATAATAATGTGTCATCAAACTTTAAGTGTCACTGCTTTGGAGCTTGCTTTTGCCCATATAGTGATTTCACTAACCTACACACTTTCTTTTCTTGATCTGGAGCTATGAACCCTTCTGGTTGGTTCATGTAAATCTCTTCTTCGAGTTGTCCGTTTAAGAAAGCGGTTTTCACATCCATCTGATGAATTTCCAGATTGTATAAGGATGCTATAGCTACTAACACTCTTATTGAGGTGATTCGACTAACTGGAGAATAGGTGTCGAAGTAATCTAACCCTTCTATTTGTCGGAATCCCTTTGCGACAAGTCTCGCTTTATACTTGTCTATAGATCCATCTGTTTTCAATTTCCTTTTGAAAATCCATTTGCAGCCTAGAGGCTTACAACCCGGTGGGAGGTCTACTAGCTCCCATGTATGATTTTGCATGATGGATTCTATTTCACTATTAACAGCTTCTTTCCAGAATGGAGCTTCTGGAGTAGTCATTGCTTCTGTGAAAGTTTGAGGTTCATTTTCAACCATATAGGTTAGAAAGTCAGGACCAAATGTCTTAGCTTTCTTTGTCCTTTTGCCCCTTCGAGGTTCGAGTGTTGTTTCCTCGATTTCCATATCTTCTTCTTTAGATGTTTATGGATTTTCCTCTTCCTCATCTCTTACACGTTTTCTACTTTCAGATGAGACTTCTGAATTCTGTTTGAAAGGAAAGATGTGTTCAAAGAACTTAGCATCGCTCGATTCCAGAATGGTGTTTACGTGTATATCCTCAATTTCAGACTTCTGTACTAGAAATCTATAGGCGCCATTATTCATTGCGGGCCCTATGTATACACAGTTCACAGTTTTAGGTCCTATCTTGACCCGTTTAGGTGGAGGAACTAATACCTTTCCTAGGCACCCCCACACTTTCGTGTATTTAAAGGATGCCATCCTTCCTTTCCATAATTCATATGGAATTTTACCTGCTTTTCTATGGGGTAACTTATTTAAAAAGTGATTAGCCGATAATATCGCCTCCCCCCACAGGTTCTGAGATAACCCAGAACTTATTAAGAAAGCGTTCATCATTTCTTTTAACGTTCTGTTTTTCCACTCTGCTACACCATTTTGTTGAGGTGTGTAGGGAGCAGTCGTTTGATGAGTTATGCCATTCTTCGCACATATTTCGGCGAAAGGAGATTCATACTCTCCACCTCGATCACTTCTCAAAGCCTTAATCTTTTTATTAAGTTGAGTTTCCACTTCAGTTTTATAACGCTCGAACTTATCGATTGCTTCATCCTTACTCTTTAGTAAGTAAACATAACAAAACCGAGTGGAGTCATCGATAAAGGTGATGAAGTACTTTTTACCACCTCTGGTTTGAACCATCTTTAAGTCACAGAGATCACTGTGAATTAAGTCTAGAGGTTCTGTGACTCGTTCTATTGATTTGAACGATATCTTAGTCATTTTTTTATTCTACACATGTTTGACATGTTCGTTTTGAATCAATTTCAACTTTCGGAATTAACTCTAAGTTCATTAATTTCTTTAATGACTTGTTATTCACATGTCCTAGTCTTTCATGCCAAATATTAGAAGACTCAGCAATATAAACGGAATTATTAATTTTATTAATAATAGACGCCTTTGGCGTTACAGAGGTTACATTTAGTTTAAATAACCCCCCCACATAAGTAGCCTTTCCCAACATACATCCCATTCTTAGACAGGACGAAGTTATTTGACTCAAAGACTAGTTTAAACCCATTTTTGCTTAGAAGAGAACCAGAAACCAGATTCTTTCGGATATCTGGAGCATGAAATACATCGTTCAAAGTTACTTCCTTTCCTGAAGTGAACTTTAGTATGATCTTCTCTTTTCCTCTGACCTGGGTGGTTGAGTCGTTTCCCCTGAACAGGGTTTCTCCTTCGCCTACTTCGTTATAAGAAGAGAAGAGGCTTTTGTCACCACAAATGTGACGAGTTGCTCCGGTGTCGAGCCACCACTCTCTCTGGTTGTTAACCAGGTTAACTTCAAATACCACTACACAGAGGTTCAAGTTCTGAAGTTTCTCAGACAATTCTTTGGCTTCAGTAATAGCACATAGATTCCGAGTTTCGGTGTCTTTTGCCAGCGAGGCCTGGTCATTCGCCTTCTTATGTCGTTTGCCAGTTTTGGAATGACAATCGTTAGCCAGATGGCCTCGTTTGCCACAGTTGTAACATTGGCCGAACCTGGTCTTTTTCTTCGGCTTTCCTCCGTCTTTAGACGAATGCTTACGCTTCTTACTTGGACCAATCTCTACGACGTTCACATTAGAGAGTCTTTCAGAGTTCTTCTCGGCAATGCGACTATCCTCTTCGATTCGAAGCTTTAAGATGAGTTCTTCAAGACTCATATCCTTATTCTTGTGGCGGAGATAATTTTTTAAGTCTTTCCACCCCGTGGGTAATTTTTCAATCAGAGCTCGAACCTGGAAAGGTTCATTCGTTATCATGTTCTCTGCATGTAGTTCATGTAGGAGACTCTGCAATTATTAGACTTGGGTCATAACTGGTTTTGAATCAGTCATCTTGTAGTCCAAGAATCATCCTACGATGAACTTTTTGACACCCGCCTTTTCAGTTTTATACTTATTGATAAGGGTGTCCCATAGTTGTTTAGACGTTTCTATAACCGAATATAGATTGTAGAGTCCGTCGTCTAAACTGATCAGGATATAGTTCTTGCACAAGAAGTCTTCTTGTTTCCATGCATTTATTTCAGCGGTACGTTATGCCTCATCCTCTATTTCTGCATGGGTGGGCCTCTCTTCGGTTAAGTATTTAACCAGACCCAATGTTGTTAGGTAGAACATCATCTTCAACTTCCATCGATTGAAGTCAGTTCCCTTGAACTTCTCTGGTTTTTCCCCATTGTTGGTGTAAGGCGGCATAACTCGTAGAGTAGTTCTTGTTCGTGCCATTTCCTTTTCTGAAACACACAGAAAGTAAACCAAATTAATATCTTATAACCAGATAAATAATCGTTATAAAATGTCTTAAGATTGTTGTTCCTCTGGTTAATTAACTGGGATTTTCGGGTGTATTTTGGAGCGTTCGATTTGGCTAGAAAACACGGACAAAACACCCACCGTTGGATTGAGTTTGATCTAGCCCGAAATCATCCCAACAGAGTCCATAGATGACCGTCAGATCTGGATCTAGAGAGATCCCGAGAGTGTCCCGACGCAGGGCTTACGCGCGCCGTTGGATCTTGCTGATCCAACGCGTCTAGCGGTATTCCACTTTTGTCTCACTCATCTACAGGCGCAACCGTTAGATCCCGCTTCAAAAACTCTGGTGGAACGCGAGCCGTCCAGATCTGGACGTGCTCGCTTCTCCCAGATGGTCCCCAATTTAACTTTGTCCCTTTTGACGTTTTAGTACCTATTTCAACCGAATTTCGTATAAACTTTAATCTTGAATTTCTCATTCATCCGGAATCGGATTTGAGTGATTCTTGACTCTAAATTGAAGAGCTCGACAAGACGAACGCAATGGTGCGTTTCGTTTCTATGTTTAACGAATCGGGTCGAGTCAATTTTGGCTCCGATTCCAACACTAAGAAACTAAGAATTTGAGGAAACCCCTACTCATGGAAACCATAGCAGTAAAATAAAACAAAATGAAAAAATTGAACAAATTGGAGAAGGAAAGAGTGACGAATACCTCAAAAACAACTGTTGAAGTTAACCTGTAAAACACAAATGATTTATAGAGAGGGAGACGAAAATTACCTTGAGAAGATTTCCGTCATGAAGATTTCTTCGATGATTTAGGGGAAAGAGCTTCTCACCGAAAGGATGACCTTGGTCTTTAAGGGCATGAAGATTTCGGACCTGAATATTTGGGCATGAATTTCTACTATGACGATTTTGTAACAGCAAAAAACCTAAAGACATAATGAAGATTCTTCTGTTTTGATATTAAAGGAAGAGATAATGGGATTGTAACGCTTGAAGAGAGGAAAACTATAACGCGCCAAAGGTGAGATGGAGAGACTGTAACGCGGGTAGGTTATCATCTAACAGCATACGATGAATGTGAAAAACAATCAAAACCCATTACAAAACCATTTCAATTTCATAAACACCCGAAATTAAATAGAAAAAACAATCAAAGACCATTTTAATTTCAAAACCCTAAACCGTTTCAATCAAAAACCATTTCTTCATCGGTTGTTCATCAATTTCATCACCCTTAAACACCTGAAATTGAAAAGAACAAACAATAAAAAGCCATTACGAAATTGAAAAGAACCTAAACCATTTCAATCAAAAACCATTTCTTCATCAATTGGTCATCAATTTCATCATCCATAAGCACCTGAAATTGAAAAGAACAAACAATAAAAAACCATTACGAAATTGAAAAGAAAAAACAATCAAAATCATTTCAATTTCAAAACCCTAAACCATTTCTTCATCAGTTTTGGTCTTCGTCTGTGTTGGTCATCAATTTCATCACCCATAAACACCTGAAATTGAAAAGAACAAACAATAAAAAACCATTACAAAACCCTAAATACCTGAACCTGAAAAGTAATTGGTGGTTGTAAGGCTGAAATCGATTTGGAGTTTTGGAAAACCATTACAAAACCCTAAATACCAGAACCTGAAAATAAATTGGTGGTTGTAAGGCTGAAATCGATTTGGAATTATGGTCTTCACCAGTTTTGGTCATCAATTTCATCAGTTTCTTCATCAGTTTTGGTCATCAATTTCTTCATCGGTTTCCTTCATCAATGTTGGAACGTGGTGTGTAACGCGGGAAGGGAAGGCGGAAAAAGGCGTCAGGAAAGATAACCGACCAGATTAAAGGGTTTAGTCACCTCTTTTGGTGGGTCAGTAAACCAAAGTGGGTAATAGATCTGAAGGTAAAAAATGTATCAAAATTCCAACGGACGACCGGATTTGTGTCCGAGTTTGTCCCAGTCATCAAAAAGCTTTGCGTTTTATATAATAGATGGGTCCATTTGGATCAGATTTCTTTTATAAATATTATTTTGGCTTGAAATCTTATATTAATGTTGGGGTGGACAAAATGTGTGTTTAAGTGTTGATTTTTTTACTATAAACCCAAAAATTCTATTTGTATTTGGGTCTGGGGATCATTAGGAACAAACTAAAAAGATGTTACACTAGACTCCCACTGACCATGTCGTACAAAATGTGAAACATCCATGGGACCTAAACATGAGTAGAGGCCAAATTGCCCATCTCTCCGCGGGACCATGAAATTTAATTGTAAGTGGTCTCCTATGCTCACACCAATTTTAATGTCCCTAATATGGAGATGCCCCAAATCACCTTCTGAAAAGTGAGGTTTTTAGGTTTATTAGCCCCCCAAATCCAACTTAAAGAGAATATTAGCTCTTGCCATTTGATTTTTAACAGTAAAACGATTTAAAGTGATTAGTTTCCTTTGAAATGATATTTCTTATCGAAAAATAATATTGCCAAAAAAGGTTATAACAAAAGTTGCAGAAAATTAAAAAAATCAAATAGTTTTCATTTTTCTAGACTCCCTGATTGTAGAATATTTTGGAGAATTATATTTTATTATCTTTTGTGATAAAAATATAATGTCATAAAAGTTTTATTTTCTTCGACAAAATATATTTAGTCTTAAAATATTATTGCTAACTGATGTAGTTTTGCTGCCATTTCTTTTTTTGCTATGAATTTTTATGTGAGAAAACCTTAGGGACAAAAACTATAATGGTCACGAAAAACACGGTTGCATTGATCAAATAGTATTGTTCTATATGTAAAAAAATTTGTGATAAAAGTAAATTTTGTGACAATATGTGACTAGCAAGTTTTTGATTATTTTGTCGTAGAAACTATTTTTTTGGTGACGAACTATTTGGTCGTAAATACGTCTTGTAGAATCGAAAAACTATTTTGTCCATAAATTAAGTCGCCAATTTTTTCTGGGACATTAGAGGGAAATACAAAATTTTCTTCTTAGCTTCAGCAACGCTTTTAGCCGCGAAAAGTTGAAATGGTTGCTAAAAATATTTTTTTTCGCGATTTAGTTACTTCGTCATAGAATTTCACTTTTAGTGACGAATTTCATATACCCCCAAAAATTTGGTCGGTAGACCTAATTTTTCTTGTAGTGTGGTGATGTTAATATTAGTAACAAAACAGTGATTTTGGTTGTCACGTTAGACCATACAATTTTATTGTCCTCATTCTACTTTTAATAAGGTGGTCAATGTATGGACAACCAATTATTTTACATGGACAACTATTTGGTGCAAGTCAACTATGTTTGACTTAATTGATTTTAATTTAATAAGAGGACAAACATATAAGACCTTATATATTAAAGGCCGTTGGGGAATAAAGAAAATTCTCCGGGGAATAAAGACTTTTCTTAAAATTAGTCAAATAAGATTGACTTTTATGTTTCTTTTTATTGCTGAGGAGTTTTTAATTTTGGGAGTTCAAAATAAAACAAATTTTAGAAGGCTCCTCCATCTCATCACCTCTCTCTACCACCTCATCTTCTCGCCACCTCATCATCCTCTCCGGCGAAGGTCGCAGGCCGGTCAATTTTCCGACCGACAACCTTCAAACATAAAAAAAAAAAAAACAAAAACAAAAACAAAAAAAAAACTTTTTTCTCTCTTTCTCTAACACTCCGGCGAAGGTCTCCCTTCGTCGGAGTGTTAGAGATAGAGAGAGAAAAAAAAAAGTTATGTTTGAAGATCGTCGGCCGAAAAATTGGCCTGTCGACGACCTTCGCCGGAGAAGATGATGAGGTGGCGAGAAGATGAAGTGGCAGAGGGAACAGATGAGATGGAGGAGAACTTTCAAAAAAATGTATTCTGTATTCCCCATAAAAATTTATTCCCCGGAGAATTTTCAAAAAATCTGGATTCCCTCGAGAATTTATTCCCCGGAGAATTTTCTTTATTCCCTAAAGCCGCGGCCATATTAAAACAGTAATTAACCTGGGATTAACTAATACAATAGTTAAACATAGTAAACCTAATTGTCATTCTTCCTCTTCTTCTTCTTCTTCTTCTTCTTCTTCTTGTTAGTCTTGTTCTTTTACAGCTATTATAAGTTAACTACCATTTCTACCACTTCAGTAACTTGTTTATTGAACCCTAGATGGACGAAGAAGATAAAACCCCTCAATCTCCACTGAAACAAGTTTTTCTAGTCGTTTCGTAGTAGGAACTAATGATATTGATGAGGGAAAACTCTAACTTTTATTAAATTATTCTGTATTTTCAGTTTTTTAGTTTGGAAGAATCGAAAACGATTTGATGGACAAATTCAAAGTGAAAGAGACACAGAATTTACTACTTTTTCTCGGGATTTTCCACAAAAATGTAGGCATATTTCTTGTAGTTTGCCACAAAATATAGCCAGGTTTCTTGTAGTTTGCCACGAAACACGAGCAAATCTATTTATTATTTTGGTACCAAAAATCAACTTTCTAGGTTTTATTTTTTGGTTTTCAAGGGGTTCTAGGGTTGTTTCAACAAAAAAAAGGGGTTCTAGGGTTAATGAAGAAGACTCGATTTTCCATGGATTGGATTGGTTTTGTTCAACCAACATATTTGGGGAATATTTTTCAATTGTTTCCTTTGATTTTCTTTGTGTCATGATCAACAATGTATTTTCGAAAGCTGCTCACCCAACTCAACCCAAACAAAACCACTCCTGCATATGGAAATCTCTGGCTAAACCTATAAGTATGATTAGTAAACTCATTTTTTGGGACGTTAACAAAGGAACAAATGATAATATATGGACCGACTATTGGATTCCCAACCATACTCCCCCAATAACGAATTTTAATAATTGCTCCTTTGATAAGGTGGCAAATTTGATCGCGAACAATATGTGGAACATTGATATGCTGGATGCTTACTTCACAGAAAATATTCGTAATGCTATTCTTAGTATCAATTTACACCCACAGGCAGATGATGCCATGATTTGGACGTTGACCAAATCGGGAAATTTTACCATTAAATCGATGTACTCGCATTTACGTTTAGATGGCTTTAACTATGAAGATACCAAATGGAAATTCATATGGAACATTCAAACCATCCTAAGGATAAAACTATTCCTCTGGAAATGTTGTACTAACAGTCTCCCGGTTAGAGACAAAATCGGGCAATTCATTGGCAATAACTATAAGTGTTCTTTTTGTGAGGATTGTGAATCTTTATCGCATCTGATGCTGCATTGTAACTTTGCCCGGGCAATTTGTCTCCACTTTAATATTAGAATTAGCAACTTTTCTACTGTGCTGGATTGGATTCTATATTGGAAGACGTTAGAGGAAACCCGAATGACAATGATGGCCAAAATTATGTGGTTCATCTGGAAAGCGAGATGCGAGAAAAGCTTTGGCAATAAAGATTATACACCATTACAAGTGACTCATATGATTCAGAGTTTCGTCACTAATACTCAGAAAGCTAAACCGCCTACTAAGAAAATCACCCAACCAAAATGGAGTCCTCCTACACCACCTTTTCTCAAAATCAATGTGGACGCCTCGTTCACGAGTTATGCAGAACCAGCTGGAATTGGTGGCGTCATCCATGACGAGAATGGGGAGTTTATAATAGCATTGGCCGACACCATCAGAGGACAGACTGTAGAGGAGTGTGAATGTATAGCGATGCTCAAGGCCATCCAATGGGCTTTCGAGCTCAATATCTCTCATCTTCAGATTGAAAGTAACAACCTCAACCTCATCTCTCACCTCAGGGACAAGAGACAAGATATTCAATGGCAATCGAAGAATCATAGGGAAGGCATAAGATCTATCAGCAGAAGCTTCGATCAAATCCAATTTCTTTACAGCCCTCGGACGACAAATATTCAGGCGGATCATTTGGCCAGGCAGAAGAAATAAAGTAAGACGCATATGGAACTCTAGAGAAGCTATGATGATGGACCTGGGAGTGTAATCTTCTTTGTTGTCTTCCGTTTGTTGTCCTTTTGTTTTATTCAACAAAAAAAAATGATCAACAATGTCTCTAAAAATTTTCCCGTCACATTTTGTCGGTGATGAAGAATAAGTAGAAGAAGAACAAATTCTAGAGCTTATGGAAGAAAAGAGGGGGGGGGACTTAAAACTAAACTCTAATTCTTAGAAGACAAGAGTGAAAAATAATAGAGTGATGTCCCCTTAAAAATGTTTTCCATCTAAAATTTCTAGTTTTTCTAGTTGTCCACATAAAATAGTTGCCCATAAACGAAAATTGGTTGTACATATAGTGGTCACTTTAAGAAAATAGTTTAACTTAAAAAAGATTTAAAGAGTAAAGATACGAAAGACAATAAGTATACCAAAGAATGAAAATAGTGAGCAACCAATTAATTTGATAGTAAAAGAATAACCAATTAATCTTTAGTAACAGAGTAGAGTAAAGAGGCTCATTATGCGCACCCTCCTCTATAACTGCATTACCACCTCTTCCATGACTGTGCTGGTCAACGGTCGCCCCGGAGACATTTTTTATTCTTCTAGAGGTATTAGACAAGGAGATCCCCTTTCTCCTTTTCTTTTCACCAACGCCATGGAAGGTTTCAGTCGCCTTATTGTTGCAGAACATGAAACAGGTAAGTTCAAAGGTTTCCCCACAAATAACCCCAACTTGGTTATCTCTTACCTCCTCTTCACTGTGGACTGCATCATCTTTTGTAGGAATTCTCTCGATAACATCCACACCCTCAAAGCCATCCTTAATACGTTTTGCCACTCTATTGGTCAGGTGATAAACTACAACAAATCTAATATTTTTTATTCCAAGAACTCGCACCCGAAATTCAAGAGGCTCATTATGCGCACCCTCAAAGTCAAATATGCTACCACCTCAGAGAAGTACCTCGGAGCTCAACTCTTCATCGGAGCTCAGAAAAAGAAAGTTTTTAATGAGATCATTCAACAAATCAAACATAAGCTTGAGAAATGGAATCACTCATTTCTCTCCCAAGCTGGGCGCACTATTGTCATCTCGGCAATAGTTGCGGCCGTACCCCGATATCAGATGCAATGTTTTGTCATTCCCAAAGGCACTAGAAAAAGCATTTCGACTGTCCAAAAGTCGTTCTGGTGGGGTAGGTCCAGAGGCATTTGCACAAAACCTTGGTCTGCAATTTACCTCCCTAAACGCATGGGTGGTCTAGGTATTTATCGTCCTGAACTAGATAACATGGCCATGTTAAGCAAATTAGCCTGGAGAATCAAGTCAGAACCTCATGCTATGTGGGTCCAGTTTTTAAAAGTTAAATATTTCCTGCACACGGAGAACCCGGGCCCTACTAAGTCTCACCATTCTTGGCAATGGAAAACGATCAGCAAACATCTTGATAATATCGAAGAATTTACTACATGGGAAGTTCACAAAGGAGATAAGATTAAGATCTGAGAGGATAATTGGATCCCTTCTCTTCATAACCCTCATTGCAACCACCATAACTCTAACATGACCTCGGTTTCTCAACTTATCTCGAATAATAATTGGAACGAGGAAACTTTGGATAGCAATACGACGAATCTTATCAAAGCTATTACCATTAATGGCGAAGGAAAAGATCAATGGAAATGGACCCTCACTAAATCAGGTAAGTTTACTGTTAGTTCTATGTATCAACACCTTTGCGTTGGCATGAACTCCCCCATGCCCCAATCCCCAAACTGGAACTTTATCTGGACTATCACTACAGTACCTAGAATACAAATCTTCATTTGGAAAATTTTTATCTAAAGCTCTACCTGTGAGAGCAAGAATCGGTAAATACATTGACAACAATTTGACTTGCCCCAATTGCAATAATATTGAATCTATTGAGCATGATTTGCTACACTGCCCTCTAGCGAGAAATGTGTGGTTTTATTTAACATCATTTCAGATAAAATATCCTCGATGTCGGATTGGATCTTCTCCTGGGAGACTTCATCGAACAATGGTAAAATGCCTAATAACATCCACTATGCCACTATCTTATGGATTATCTGGAAAGCTAAATGCGATCACTGTTTCCAACATGAAATAAATTCCATCGATACTATTATAAAAATGACACTTAACTATCCTAAAACCGTAACTTCTCAGAGAAACAATAAACCTACCCCTCAAGACAAATGGCACCCACCAGAATCGTTATGCTTGAAAATAAATGTAGATGCTTCCTTTATAAATGTCGAATCAGTTACCGGTACAAACCTTATTATTCACGATTCAAATTTGAATTTCATAGAAGCGAACACAAATACTATCAGGGGCAGAACCAGCGAGGAAAGTGAAGTCATAGCAATCCTAAACAGACTGTTATGGGCAGAAGCAAATAACTATAACAACATTATCATCGAAAGTGACAACATCAACATCATCAATAACATTAACAGAGGCAATCGCGGTATACAATGGCAATCCAGCATGCACATTAAAAAAATTCAAGAAATCAAAAGGAGGCTGCATAAGGTGCAATTCAAACACACGTTCAGGAAATTCAACTCTCCGGCAAACAATTTGGCGAAATGGGCTAGGCAAAAGAACAAATCGAAGACTTGGCATAATGTTCCTAGTTTCTTAGTTAATATGTATTGTAAGAATGTTTTGATTTAGTTTCAATAAAGTGAACATGTTCAACAAAAAAAAGTAAAGAGCAAAAAAAAAATGTAGTTGTAATAATTATAAATATAAAAAGATTGAAGTTCTGTTTTTTTTTAAATGCTCAAATATTCGATCTAGCACGACCTGTAACTAAAGCACCGTGGGCAAACCGGCTTGACCTGTCGAAACTCAGGTCAAGTTCCAGTCCTGTGATGGGCGAGGGATATGACTTGCCCGACCCATGACTATTTTAGCTTCGATTGCCTGGCCCCACCTGCAACCCCGCCTTTATCATTTAATGTATGGGTTTGGGAACCCTTGAACTTTATTTTATTCTAATGTCGGGCTCCCCAACTTACGTACATGTCTGATGGACGTGTATGAGATTTTGATTTCAATTTTTAACTATAAATTATTAGTTTAAATATAAATTTAAAATTTGATATTGTTTTAGAGAGAAAATAAGTAAAACTAAAAACAAACATATTTAAAATAAATTTGTAAAGAAAAAGAAAATGGGGTGGATCCCTTTTTTTAGAGGATACGCCCTAATATAGTCGTTTGGGGCCACCAACAACTATTATTGGGGCTGGGATCCCCTCCCTCCGGGCTCCTAGGCCCTTGGGGATCCCTGGTTGGAGCACCCTGTGACTGGGTTGGGGCTCCAAAATTTGAAATTTGGAGCCCCAACCCAGTGATGTTGGAGATACCCTAACTATATCTCTCTTCTTTGTTTGTTTCTTGCCTCTCCACCTCTTCCCTTAGATTTGACAATATCTTCATATTGGTTTTACATTGTAACCGTTTCGTTAAGGTTTGTGGAAGAAACCACATTCGTCTTGGCCCTATTGTGATGGAGGATTTGTTGAACAAATTTAACACCCTTCACCATTTACACATACAGAAGCTAGAGGAATGAGAAGATAACCTTTTATAGTGGGAAATCACCCAAATTTTGAGGAAAATATGTTCGAAAATCGGTCAGATTCAGAGGTTTCGTCGAATTGGAAGAAACTGGGCAGGAGAACGATCGCCTTTTAATCCATTACTTGTTCTTCGAGGATGATGTACAACAACTAGTGTCATTGGCATCGATGAAAGTGATGGTGGAGTAGAGAATGTCATTGTCCATTACCTTTAAGCATGTCTGATTTCTAATAAATTCAAGGTAGTGGTAATTAAAAGTTGGGTCGGTTCAGGTCTGGTCCGGTACCGACGTGGCCCGTACAGAAAACGGGCCTGTTGACCCGTGTTCCTTCTCCGTCTGTGGCTGGACCTATGGTTACGGGTCAGGCCCAATCCGTCAAAAGCCTTTTTTTAGAGATTGGACGAACAGTCCAAAACGGGCCCAACAATAGGAGCCCAGTCCGTTGATGTCAATAAATTAACGACAGGTCCACGGAGTCAAAATGGGAGAGTACAAATCGTTAACGCCCTTCTTCTTTTCGAAATTTACGAAAATGCCATCGAAAAATACCCGGGAAACACGAAATTTTCTGAAAAAGAATCTGACACACCTCCCATCAAATCTTGTACTTTCCACGAATCTACAGAATTTCCATAACAAAATTTATCAACTTGACATTTTTGTTCATTTTTTCAGATTTATTTCTTTTTTATTTTTTATTTTTTATTTTCTCCTACACATATTTCTCTCTCCAATCTCAACAGATTTCTCTTTCTTTAAAGTTACTTTTCTATTTTTTTCTCTCCAATTCCTATTTTCTCTCTGATTCTCTTTCCAGATTTTTCTTTACAAACTTGTCATTTTTTTCTCATTCAAATTTCAACAGATTTCTTTTTCTTTTCATTTTTCTCCAGATTTTCTACTTTTTAATTTTATACTTTCCTCATTTTTGATAGTTTTTCATTGATTTGTTTTCATATATTTTTTGGTAATTTATCGTTGATTTGATTCTCTCCATATTTTTTATTATTTGTAAATATATTTTCTCTCTCCAATCTTAATTTCTTTCATTCTCTCCTTATATGATGGACAATTATAGGGCGTTCCTTTCAAAACATCAATTATTTTCAATAAAAATTTATAGGACATTTTTCTTTATACTGTAAATTTTGTTATGTACTGGACACTTTTTAACTAGGAATTTTCTTATGTACCGGGCATTGTTTTATGTACTGGTCATTTGGTTATGCACTAGACACTTTATGGAAAGAAAGTATATGAATTTTTTTTTTATGTATAGTACATAATCAAATTTCCTATACATTCTTTCCGAAATGTAAACTATTCACTTAAAAACCACATGACATTTTGTTATGTACTGGACATTTTTCTATGTACCGAGCTTTTTTTTATGTACTGGAAAATTTTTGGATATAAATTATAGGCAATTTCGTTTTGTACAGTACATAATCCAATGTCCAGTACTATACATCACACTTAAAAAAAATCGTTCACAAATTCAGGGAAACTAAATATGATAAAAAAATTCAAAAAATTCTATAAAACATAGTGAAATAGATCTGATTTCATTCACATCTTACAAACCTCTTACAAATAAACCGAAGTTTGATCACAAATAGTTGACCAATCAACAACGATATTCAATCTGGGTTAAAGATATTTGATTTGTTGTTATTCGATTTAATTTATAAAAAAACCTAGATCTTGATATTAGGATTTTAAGATCCGTGAATCCAGAAAAATCATAAATCATCTATTAATAAGAACCTAACCGCACAAAACCTATCATAAATCATCAACTATCCTTGATCTTTTAGACCATATAAAGTCGATTTTTGATCTTCTTTTAGAGAGGGAAAGAAACCCAAAATATCGATCCTTAAAAAGAAACCAATACCTAGAAAAACAAGAACAAAAAACTCTTAGATGTTTAAGACATTTGGATATATAAATAAGAAGGAAGGAGGAATTGAAACAAAATAATGGTCGGGATCCCAAAATTTCGGAATCAATGGTGCCACAGATGAAAATTTGAGAGAGAAAGATCTGAAAATTTGGGCTCGTTTTGGACTGTTCGTCCAATCTCTCGACGAAGAAGATAAGATTTGAAAGTTTTAGAAAGAGAAAAAAGAGGAAAGTATCCTAGGTTTAGTGAGAATTTTGAATTTTCAAAAATTGTACTTTTTCGCGTCAGATTGTCGTTAGAATGTCCCACCCAAGGGAAAGAAGGGAAGAGAAAAATGAAAATCAAGAAAAAATGAGTTGTCCCTGACATTTGTATTGGAAACTCATTTTTTGGCAATACTGGGTTGGACTCTCATTTACCCTCAATTATTTGGACTCCCAGCTCATTTTTTTGTTTTTTTCCTTCGCCATGTTTTAAAAATTCCATAGATTTATTTAAAAAAGATTTCATTAAAATTCCATAAGAATCTCTTTATAAGAAATTGAATAAATTTTTTTCCAAAAAATCATTCCTAAAAGATTCCTTTCCATATAATCTTTTCAAAAAATCTTTCCTAAATTTATCAACTTATGTAAATCATCCTCTATTAATTATTTCCAAAAAATCTTTCTAAAAATCTTTTCTAAACTTATTTCTGAGAAATCAAAGTCATTTCTAAATCAGGTCATATGTAATATTCTCATAAGATCATCCTAAATTCATTCCCAAAAAATCTTTTGAGAAAATCATTTCTAAACTATGGATTTATATCTTTAAAATAAACTATAGATTTTTATTTTTTTTATTCAAAATTTGTTATTTTAGATTGTTAAAAAAATATCCATACAAAATGGGTTGACCCGGCTCAGCCCGGGTTCAACTCAACCTGACCAGGTTTATCCTGGTCCCGAGTTGGACCAGGGTATAGCCAACCTGGTTAAGCCCCGGCTAGACACTGTTCCAACCCGGGTTGGCTATGCCCGACCGGCAACCCGACCCGGACTTTTAAACATTACTTGATCAAGGTTTGATTGTTGACATCAATTAACACAACTTGATATTAATAAAGTTGGAAGATGTGATCATCGTTCTCCCGCTTCAAATCTGCCATTTGACCTGTTATCCTTCTGTTGATGTATTTTTATTTTTATATTGCGGTGGTGGTCAGTAGTTAGTTTTAAGGACTAAAATATCGGTCTCGTTGGAAATTTTGGTTGGTCCAAAAGTGGAAACGTTTCGGTTTGTGTGAAAATTTTACTAATCAACGTAAATTATAGAAATATAATGCAATTTTGTGTCACAAAACTCTTTAACCATTATTAAACATAAAAATGTTGAATCTTGCGACATTACCAACCAATGTCATGGATTCTACATTTACTATACATTATTAAATAAGAAATTAAAGTATATATTAGAATAACACTATTAAAGACAGATACGTAACAACTTTTATAACCTTAATACGTAAGATTGTTATAAAGACATGATCTAAGGAGTAAAATTGAAAGGGGGATTTTATAGACAATGCCCAAAGTTATTAAAGGCAATCCCACAAATGGTCAGAGGCACTGTGGTCTTAATGGGAATGCCCATCTTCCTTCTTCTCAAACAAAAGGTCGTCGACGGGCAACCTCCGACTAATGATCTTCAACTCATTTTTCTTCTTCTCCGCCCTCCTTTTCCTCTTATCTCCTCCCTCTCTACCATTATGAATTTAATATCAAAATCATCAATACCTCTTTTAAGGTAGCATTTCCTCCTCAAAAACCTAATTTTTTTTCTTCTTAGATATCCCAGATCCTTATAAAATGTAATAATCTACTATCAATATTCCACAAAAGCTACATAAAAATTGTTGAACATCCAAATACCCATACTCTATTGAAAAAAAATACCCATACTCTCTATTTTGTTTCTCGCTCTATCTGTGAATTCTTCTTCTTAATTGACTGATAGATTAGTGTTATTAAAGAAAAAAGACAAAATAAACCAAAATTTGGAATGCCTTAATGTAATAAGCCTCTCTAATTTTAGCTTCAGTGGTTGAAGGATAATAGATTCTCAAAACATCCCAGTATTGTATTTCTCACCATTTGAGACAATTTATCTCCGATCTGAAACTATGTTTTTATTTCACTCTCTAAATTTCACGATCGATTCAAACTGTGAGAAAAAAATCAAAATTGAAGAGGATTCCTTGTTTCTTCTTCTATTATTGATTCTGAATATAACTCAAAATAGAAGAAGGAGAAGGGAGAATTTTTTTAAATAAAGTCATCGGCCGACGACTTTAATTTTGCCGGATAAAAAGAGGGATGGGCATTGTCTCTAACCATACTCGATCAACTTGTTTTGACCAAGTCAAGGATGAAAAACACATTATCTTTAACAACTTTGCACATTGCTTATAAAACTCCCAAAATCGAAATTATTTATTTAAAATGACACCTAGAAAACACGCATCTTTTATAAAGACGGACGTGAGGGGCAAAATGATAAAAGGTGATAGATCTGTGACAAAATCTTGTAAGGGTTAATTTCATTTTGGCCCCCTAAAGATGACAACTCAACAAAATGGCCTCCTAAAGATGACCAACTTCTATTTTGACCCCATTTTAATCTTTTAACTGTTGTGTTGTCTTTTCCTATTCTACCCTTACCTCCAAAACTTTTTCCCTCATATCCTTTGTCACTTACTTCGCGTGGAAATTGGTTGGTTGCTGGAGATCGGCCAGTCACCGGAAATTATCCATCACTTAATTTTTTGTCTACTGCCCACAACCTCTTTTTCTGCCCAACAATCTAGATCTTTAGAGAGTGAAACTAATTAGATGTTGTTCTTCTTCCTTCACTAGTAAAAGTCAGCTATATCGGCGGATGGATAACGCCCCTCATTCTGCCATGAGAACAAAGAAAGTCGCACTATCTCCTTGCAGCTATGCCTACCGCCCTTCGGTGGTAGTGTAGATGGATATCAAAGCCGCCTTCGACCCTTCGCTTAGTAAACCACTCTTCGAGCCTCCATTGTATTCCACCCCCAATGAGATGGGGAATTTGTAACCTCTGTCCCTTCATGTTTCAGAATTGAGGCCCGACCTAACTGCGTTGTTCCAACAGTCGACGGGGATCACCTCAGACTCTAGAGAGAGAAACACATAAAGTTAAAGAGAGAAAGAGTGTGGGTATCTCTAAAGAAGAGTATATCATTCATCGAAGAGTTCAATAATGGCGGTAGCAACTGAAAAAATAACTTTCGATGGTTCACCCAAGAGATTACCAACTTGGAAAGAGAGAGAAGACAACAAAAGAAGATAGAGAAGAAGAAGACCTATAGCTTCTAAAATCTCTGGAGGATTAAGAACGTTTGGTAAACACAAACTTCCCGAACATTGTGATAATAAGTCTTAAAAAGCCATTTGTGTTGAAACTGGTTGGATTGTTGAAGAAGATGGTAATACTTATGGGTATGTTTCTCCATCTCTACCTATTTCTCTCTCTAAATTCATGTCAGCCTCTATCTTTTTTTTCTTTCTTTACTGATCATGTTAATAGAATTAATCCAGGTTAGGAGGAGATCTGTTATATCGATTTATGTATTACCTTTGTGTTATATGAGATCCCAAATCAGGATATCTATTTTTTTTAATTGGAAGAAACCCAAGACATAAATTTGAAATTCGAATAATACCCATGATTTAAAACTTCCAAATTAGTAAGTTTGAAATTAGGTTCGACCTAATTATGAATCTCTCTCTACCCACCATTACTACTATATGGGCCAAAATACGTCACCAGGACTGCCCCAAGAAATTCACGATTAATGGGCTTACTCAGTGATTAAGCCCATGAACTAATGGCTAACGGGTCCGACCCATTTATCTTCGGGCACCCCAAAGCAATGCCAAAGTATAGAAGCGCTTCCAGTCCTAGAGGAAGAGGTTCGCTCTCGCCTTCTCACCAGGCTGAAATATGTGAGCACTTCCAGCCCTGGAAGAAGAGGTCTACCCTCGCCTTCTCAGCAGACCTAAGTACGGAAGCACATCCAACCCTGGATAAAGAGATCCACCTCAAATCCTCAACTGACCTCCTCCCATATAACCGTTGGAGAGACATTACTGTCATTCAAGATGACCGTACCCCGGATATATCCGTTAGGGGGTTACGAAATCCATATTAATGGTGACAACTCATGCGTTACCACCATTAAAGATGACAACTCATCAGCGGGTAACAGTCGACCCAAGACACTATAAAAGGACGAAACCAAGAATGATACAGGGGATCTGATTCCGGGCAAACACATCGAGTACAGACTCAATACTACCTTCGAATTCCCGACAAATACACTTGATCATCTGATTCTAGGCAAACATACCGAGTACTAGTTCAACATCATCATCGAATTCCCGACTAAAACACTCGATCAGCTGGTATCGTCATACTGATCGATATTTCACTCATATCACTATCAAGCATTCTAATATCATCTGGTTATCGATGAACACATCTCACTACTTTCACTCTCATACAGAGCGACCATCCGATCATCAAGGAGTGTACTGAGTGATCACTTAATTATTTTCTCTCTCTTGATCGACCATACAACCAAGGGAGGTCGACCATTACTTTCTCTCTCTTGGGCAACCTGACAACCACGGGCGACCTGACAACCAAGGAAGCGCGACGTACTTTTCTCTCTCTTGGACGACCAGACGATTGTATTATCAAGGAAGGGCGACCTACCATTATCTCTCCTAAAGATCAACGTAGGCAAGCTACTTTATCTCTCCTGGAGGCCAGGCCTTCCACATTACACCCACGTGAATATTTACAAGGTCAGACCTCAAAGCCCACCATTTTATTTACGTTTCATACCCTCGACCAAGATATACCTCGCCAGGGCTGCCTTACCCAAGGACGGACCTCATAGCCTGTCATAACGACTCTCCACTCAAGTTAGTCATCCGTAGAGAGCGAGCTCCGGCCACTCTACGAGTCGTGCCTAAGCTCCGACCATTATCCAACCAACGGTAATATTCCAAGGACATCGTTCACGTACCCTTTACTTCTCTTGCAAGCTTACCGACTTGACCGTCGGAGCCCCCTTAGGCCGGCACCATCCTGGTGTCCCCTAAGACCTTACAGTCATGTGTGATGTTGTCTCTTTTGTCATAGGTTCAGCCCAAAGACGTCGTCGGTGCCCGCAAAAATATTAACAGGTGGAGGTTCGACTTCCGGTTAATGACCCGGTCCAGCTGACATTTTCACCCGCGATTTCTTACCCTCACAACTACAAAGTGTGATTTTTTCTTTGTTGAAACAGAGAGCTAAAATTAATAAACCAGATAATGATTCAAATGATAGGTATATGGAGGAATATAAGACCATGTATGATTACATTTGTATTTTCCTTACCCATTTAGTTAGAGAATCTACTGGGATATTGTTATTGCGCCCTATGTGATCAAACTTAATGTTGTGAAAAGATTGAAATAGACCTTGATCGTTCACATATAATGAAGTACATATCAATGATGTTCGATTTGATGTCCTTGGAGGTATCTGATAATTCTTTAGTTATCGCTTTGAACTTTGACATATTGGAAGAACATCAACATAAGTCCTAATTAAATTCACAAACCCTAATTCCATCTCTACTCGGTTGAGAATCACATTCTACTGCATAATTAAAATCAACACCATGATAACAAAGTTGTGAAATTAGATGAGAAAAATAAAAAACAATCCAAACCTGAAACAAAATCTAATTTTTCTTCGAAGTGTTTGATGAACTTTAAAAATCAGATTCAAAAGAAGAAACACAGAAGAAAACCGCAGTAGAAATTGAAAAATCTGAGATAGAGATATCTCAACTAGTAGAATAGTTAGGGTTTTTTTCTATTTTATTTGTCTTCTTGCTTCCTTCTCGTTCGTTTTTCCCTTTTTAGTTTTTTATTTTGCACAGAGAACAATTGTTAAAAGAATAAGAGTTTTAGAGTGGAGAGTGGGAGCTGGAGGGGGTGGGGCATTGCATGAATTTAAAAAATCGTATTCCTTACCATTGGATAAGTAAAAAAAGTGGAGAAAGAAAAAAGTTAGAGAAGAAAAGAGAGGAAAGGACAAAAAAAAGAAATGGCGGTGTGGTGGTGGGCGGTGGGAGGAGAAAGTTGTGGTTGCTGTAGTGGCCAAAAATCGTCTTAGGCCCACTTTGGCTAAACGCCGCTTAGGCGCAGTATTCTTTGCACTTGGGACCAACTTGCCTACTAGTTGGACACTCTCCAACGTGTTACTCGACCCACTAGTGGTCCAACTGGCTCTGAGCCCTTGCGAACGTCCATCTAGACGAACAATAACCCATCAAAAGTTACAATGCTCCAAGCACCCCTTGGTCGCCCTCAACCGAGCCTGCCGGATACCGAGTCAACCTCAACTCCGGAGACCTCGCCACGTACCCATTTGACGAAGTCCCTCTAGAACCCCACGTCGCCTTAAGTACCATTAGGCGATCTCAGACTACGAAGTGCCTAAAGTTGAGGCGGCGTAATCGTACGATCGAGTTACTCCAGGTGACAGATCGACTGCCAAGAACGAGTCTCCCTTAGGGTTTGAGGTCACCCTCGACCCCAATTATCTCGGATCTAACAGACTCCACAAGTCCATCAGTCGCCTATAAATAGAAGGAGACTCAGACTCCAAAGACACGAATACCGACTAGAAAACTACAGAACATTCTTCTCTCTCTCTCTCTCTCACATTCAGTACCTTCTGATCAGTGCTCTAGACGACGATAATCGACCTTCGAATTCCAGAAGACTTGAAGGGTAATCTTCTAGGGGATCACTCTAGACGACGATATTACATCTTCAAGCTCCATCACCCTCGAAGTCCTTCTGAAGTCCTTTCGAGACGACCTCTCGACCTGCTCCAGGAGATCAATCCGACCAACTATCCCGTAGAGTCGAAGCTCCGGCCACCCTCCGACGATACAACACGGTGACGCCCTCAGCATTCAATCGTTTAAATACTTATCTTTTATAGTTTGCTGACTTGACCGTCGGAGTGCCCTTGGCAAGACACCATCCCGGTGTCCCCAAGACTTCACGGTTTTACTTGTTTTTGTCTGTCTACAGGTCCAACCGGAACTTCGTCCATCTCGAGGTCTAAATCCCAAGTTGTCGGTGGCCCACCAATCGACGATCTATTAATTGTGTGATTTTCTACCGTCCACAGTTTGGCGCCCACCGTGGGGCCCCTTCAACTAACATCTCAAACGACCTCATCAATGGAAGAAGGAATGGTAGCCTCACCAAACGATGTCTCGACCCAGATCGCCGAACTCACTGCTCAGATGAAAGAAAATGCCCAAAAATTTAAGGCCTTGGAGGAGGAGAATGCTCTGGTTCGAGCAGAAAATCAACTACTTCAAGAAAAAGTTACTGAACTCGCCATGGTGTATCCAACAGGACCTAGGTTTCGAACTCCAGTCAACCCGATGCAATCCTTGGTGACCCCTGAAGCAGGAAACTCCTCTAGCCAACCAACCGTCCAGTCTGGCACCATTGGCGTCTCGATTTCGAATCCAGTGACTAATACTACGACTCCGACAACGACGTTATTACCATCTTTCCAAAGCTCAGCTCAAACCAATCAACAATCGCAGTCGATGACTGCCCCTCTTTTCTCATCCTCTCTTACTCCTCCTACTTTACTACCTACTAGTGTACCCTTTAGTCTGTTGACTGATGGTCTGAACTCTGGCTTTGCAGGAACCCCCTTGGAGCAGGCGATGGCTAAAAAATTGGCGGAGATGGAGGCTCTGATCACTCGCATTCCAGGAGTCCCAACCCCCCTTAAAAAGAGTCTACCACAGAGTTATGCAGACTCCCCTTTCGTTGACGCTATCGCCTTAGTGGAGATGCCGAAGAAGTTTTCATTCCCAAGTATGAGAATGTATGATGGCACCTCAGATCCAGACGACCATATTGCATCCTACAAGCAAAGGATGTTCACTGCAGCCATACCCAGGGACCTTAGAGAGGCTTGAATGTGCAAAAGCTTCGGGTCGAGCCTCATTGGTCCAGCTCTCCAGTGGTACACCAACCTGCCGAACAACTTTATCGCCTCATTTGCCCAGTTGACAGACACGTTCGTTGAACAGTTCGCGAGTAGTAAGAAGTTAGAGAAGCTCTCTGGAGACCTTTACCGACTTAGCCAGAGGCGAGGTGAACCATGATGGGTCATGAAAATGTCCCATCTGAGTCGTTTAATTTAGCCAAGTTAGTTCGTATCGAGCCTTTATTATAATAAAATGGTTGGTTTTCTTGATTAGGTGCGTTTTGCGGAGTTAGGTGTGAAAATGGTTAAAAATGAGAAAAAGATACACGGAGGGTATTTTGGTCATTTGGAGTCGAGGACAGTCTGGTAATTTGGTCAAGGTCAGTGCGTGGTTGAAAAGTAGAGGTCGAGACGAGCCCGTAGGAGAAAATGGAAGTCAAATCGGAGTCCGGATGAGTGAAATATGCAAAGTCAAAGATGGGTCAAATGCTGTTGACCAGTAGGGACACACTCGGTAGACATTCGGGCGTGCGGGATTCTGCGGGACACGTGGCGCGCTCTAGGGACCGATGTATCCAATTCCTGTGTTTTCGCTGGACATCGAAATGGCCCTTATAAGCCTGATTCAGTGTGACGCGCTGTAACTTGCTTCGGTAGCCCCGTCTCCATGTTTTAATCTTGGCCGCTACCTACCTCGTTGTCAAGATCCGACGGCTCCTGTGCATCCCGTCCTTTATTGTTTATTCCGTGTACCCGTAGCAGCATAGCTGCCGTGCTCCCGGACACGTGGCCTCCTCTTACCCATCCAGATCCGTGCTCGGCTTAATCCGACGGGTACCAGCTGCTGCCGCACCTCATTGCATTAGCCGCGGTACACCTTATCAGTCGAATCCTTACCAGCAAACCCTAGCCGCCGGGTCACTTGTGTAATTTAGGGTTTTTTGCAATTTAACCCTCATAAATTCCAAAAGTAGCCCTCCAATTTACCCTTTTTACCATTTTAACCATACCCAACCCTAACCCTATATAAAAAAACTCTTGAACCTCCATTAAACCTAGACTTGCAAACCCTCTCAATCCTCTCTTAGCTTTCCTCTCCCTTCTTAGCCCCTTTTTCCTCCTTCTTGTAGTTGTAAAACCCTAAGCCTTCCTCTCCCTTCTTAGCCTCTCTTAGCCTCCTTTTCTCTCTACCTCTTCTCAACTAAAAACCCTAGCCACCATTCTTTTCTTCTACTTTCTCTACCACCTTCATCTTTTCTCTACTTTTTCTTTCTACTCTAATTTCTTCTTCTAACCTTCTAATTTCTCCATACCTTCTTCTCTAAATTTCTTCTTCTTCTATCTCTCTTCTAAATTTCTCTTCTTTTATCTTCTAATAAGCTATTATTTGGAGATTTGGGTAATATTCTTGAGACACTTGGAGCTTAAATTGGACATCAAAATGGAGATACATGGGAATATGGATTGTGAACATTCTTGGTGATTTCTTTCCATTAATCTTTTGTAATTCCATTTATTTTATGAATTCGATGAATATTATTTTAGATTCCATGAGTAGCTAAATTTTGTATCTAGGGTGTAGAGGAAACCCATATTTGGGCTTATTTTGAGATATGTTATAAATCAATGAATCCTTATTTTGAGTTTCAATGCCTATTGATTGTCATTTCATGTTGATTCTATAACCTTATTATCATTCATGTATTATAATTAGATAATTCATGCTTTTATTGATTTATTAGATGAGATATGCCTTTTAGATCTTGAATGATAGTGTAGGAAATTAGTTTTATATGATAGTCAATCATACATTCTTGATTTTGAATTGTGTTATTAAAGAATATATTCCGAAATCTAAATAGTTTATTATGTTAGATTTTGAGTTATACATGAGAAAAGGGATTTGTTAATTAATGCATGTTTTAAGTAGTCCATTTATGTGGTGAAATCGAAAACCCTAGATTCTTCTTCTCACCTTGATTTCATTCTTATTAGTCTATTAGTATTGCTTTCTTTTTTTTATAGTAGTTTCCAAATCAAATCAAAAGTTTGAAAGGGGGTTTAATTCGAGATTTAGATAAAATAGCTTGTCCTTTGGAACGAAACTCGACTTATTAGAAATACTATAACTTGACCCCTACACTTGGGGAAAGACCCTATTTTAGGGCCTATCAAGTTTTTGGCGCCGCTGCCGGGGACTAAGCTTGAATTTGTCTTATCTTATTTCTATATTTGGAAAGTTTTATTTTTGGTAAGTTTTTATTTTTGGACACTTTGACTTGCTTTTCCATTTTTGGTGTGTAGAACGCTAAGGAGCAAAGGAAGAGGCGCAACAAGGAGAGGAGCTCAAGAAGGAAAATTTACATTTTATTTTTAGTATTTTTTTTATTATTTTTGGTGAGAGAGAGACTTTTAGACTTTCTAGTTTTTATTTTTGGTTTAAACGTTTTGACCCTAAATTAGAGGGCTTGTTAATTGTAACCGAAAACCAAAACGAAGCCTCGGGTTCGAACACTCACGGGAGAGTGGCCCGAGTCGTCTGCAAGGGTCATCGCCCGTCTTGAACGGGAGGTAACTTCTCTAATCACCCACGAAGCCCCTGTCAGTGGGTAATTGCGTGTTTTGTGTGCCTAATTGCTTTGATCGAATTGTTTAGTATAAGCATTCTAGTAAGGGCAATAACCCAATTGAAAGATAGGAGACGGATTTCATCACCGTTCTCTTGCCCAAATAGGTAACAACATTCACGATCCTAAACCTCACCTAAAAACTAAAATCTGATTTAGACATTGGCCAAAGGGTAACGAGCTTATAGGACACTCTTGACAAATCTCGAACTTGATTAGTATTTGGAGTTTTCCCAGGAAGAGGGAACGATCCAAGAACACAATTCTTGATCGTTGTACTGTGACGGAGTAACTCCTCATAAGAATCATAGTTCAAGTTTGGTAAGAAGTAGAAGCTGTCTAGATCAATTTTTAGGTGAAAAAGACTACCCAGTCGTCTAGATTGTGTCTAGGTTGCTTGGTTGAGTCAGCTTGCTTGTGTGTGTGTTTTCCTTAGGATCTTCGTAGTTTCGTTACTCTTTAAAAAAAAAAAAAAAAAAAAAAAAAAAAAAAACAAAAAAATGGAAGGATTCTTCTATGAGGACGAATTGGATGAGAGACGGAAGGAACAATCATTGTTAAGAACACAAGAGATACTTTTACGGAGCATGTCTAGACTTGAGGCGACTAACGCTACTCTAGATAATTTTGACCAGTCCCGTAATGATGGTCATAACGTCGATAACTATTGGAATCATCATCAACCTCAACAAGGTTGTGTCCCTCAGTTACAAAATACCAATAATTATCAACGTTTTAACTATCAAAATTATTTTGAAAATCCGAAGGATAATGTCTATGGTGATAATTATAGGGAGTATTGTCAACCTCAAGGAGGTTATGAGTCACACTATGCACATGTCAATAGTTCATCCTACAGTCAATATTATGAAGAGTTTTATGATCCAAACATGTCCCAACCATCTCAATGGGATAACATTCAAACTAATGACTCTTCATCATCTTCATTAGACAAACTTTATAGTCTTCTTGTCAGGACTAATATAGAGCTTGAGCAGAAAGGTCGGGAGCTACGAGCTGAAAGATTAGCTTTAAGTGAAAGAATTAGTGAAAATCTAGAATTGTCCCTCAATAAAAAACCCAACATCATAGATGATGAGTCCTTTGATAATATGGAGTGCAATACACAATATCATGAGTCTTATGATGATGAGGATGGTAGTATAAATGAGGCGAATACTTTGTTTGATCCTACTCCATGTTTAGTTCCTGACCATAGTATTTTGCCAACCATAGAGTCGCCGCTATCATCATATGAGTCCATTGCTGAGGAAACTCTTGAACCACCTTCAGAGAAACCAAAAGCTGAGTATGTTTTGTCTCCCGAGTCTAAACCTTCTACTCATCTTAATGATAATCTTTTGGATCAAACTAGATGTCTTACTAAAGATGAAGCTGATGAACTTTGGCTAGTTGAAATGTCCAAAGAGAGTGATGACTCACTCGACTTAGGTGAAGTTCTAAACACTAATGAGATCATAATGAAAGATAGTTTGTCTGAGTCTTTACCGAAGGAGATTAGACCCAACTTGGAGGTAATTTCAATACAACAAGCCAATGAGGCTATTTTAGAACCTTCGGGTTTGAGTGTTGATCTAAGTGAGTCAAACCTCTTTAATAGTCATGCACCATGTCCCTCGGAAGTTCAAGTAACCTCGTGTCAATCACTTGTGTATTCTTCCACAGTCTCTCAATCAATTTGTCATGTTTATGAGGATCCATTTTATCCAATGTCTTTCAACTTTAGTTTATCGTCAAACTTAATGATTGTTGCTTCATCTAAGTTTGGGGATAAATCATTCACATTGGAACTCTCACTTAAACTGCCATATCATTCCATGGACGTGAGACTGAACCTTCCTGGATACTTCATCTTTTGGGTTGACCCTCAAATCTTCCGATTACTAGTTTATGGGGAGTCATCAACCCTTATTCCAGTAGGTTTACAGTAACTTTTCTTTCCTTTTTCTTTCATCATCGTCTGGCTGAAGACGATAAACTTAGCGCTTCTTGGGAGGCAACCCATGCTTCTGATATAGGACAGTGGAGTATGGTAATATCTTCCCTCTCATCTTTTTATTTTTGGCATAGTCTTCAGAACATTGAGGACAATGTTCGGTTTAAGTTTGGGGATAGGGAAGTACTTTTGCTAAGTCCTTCATTTCGAAAATTCAAGAGGGTTCAAAATTTTTCAATTTTGGACCGAAAATGTGAGTCTAATAGTTGTTTTTGGCTTGTTAATAGTTATAGAGTTGAGTTGATCGTACTATCCGGTTGTTAAAGGTTTCTTCATGAATGTCGAGTCTTGAGGTCGTCTGTGTGCTAGCCATGTGAGTATTATGAAAGTGAAGGGTTGACGGTTCTGAGTGAACTAGATTAATCATTAGTGGAGACTTAACCCTTGTGAGATTTCTGAGCCTTTCTATTACCTTTGAGTGTACTCTTCTGCGCTGATTCCGAGTAGAGTGAAGAGCTACTCAACCTCGCAACTTTGTTAAAAGAGCTCATTTGATCTCGTGTGCTTAACTTCCATAGCCACTAGGAGTGACATCAGGATAGCGAATAAACCTTACTCTTGTAGTCCATGAAACCCGATAATAGTGTCAACTTTAGGAAGACGGATACTCCACCATCCATTCATCATATGACTCCCGAGAATGAAGGCATGAAAAGTAAAGGAAGAACAATGTGAAAGCAAAGTGTGAAAGAAGGAAAAGTTGAGTGTTGAGAATACTAGTGTTGGTATTGCATTGTTTGTATTGTTTATAGTTGAGTTTCAAAAAAAAATAAAATAAATAATCTCTCTGAAAAACAGAAAGTGTGTCTAAAAGTTCATGTGAACTTTAGTTTGTTATGTAAAATAAGTGTTCGAAGCAAAAAGCCAAGTATGGAAGTTGCTTGGAGTTCTCTAGCATTGAAGGCGTCGACATTCTCGGGACCTCATCACCATCCATCTCATCACTTGTATCCGTTGACCTTTAGGAAGCATTATTATAAGGTAGAGTGGGTGAGAAGGGTAAGTGAGCTTCCCCATTCCATTTAGTGGTTATATTCCTTTTCGTAGATTATTCGTTCTAAAATATTGTCCTCACCCCTTTTTATGTGTTGAGTCTATAGTCGTGATCACACTCGCACATACGAGCGAACCATTTCTGAGTGATTCATCTTTTAGAGCGTATGTCTGTGAGGCCAAAGTCGAGGCGAAATGTATTAAGATAGGGATCAAGGCTCTGTGTGTTCGGAACTGAAGTGATTCTCATTGTGGCTAGTCATGTACACTTTGAGTCTAGATTACTAGTGAAGAGATCTTTAGCATCTATATAGTGTTGTTAACTTTGACTGGTTCCTATTAGCTTGCTAAAATTTTCTAGGAGATAAACATTTTTAGTCCGTCTTAGTTGACTTTGAGTGTTTTTGAACCCTATTGTATTTTTGAAATGTTTTTGAATTTTGTGGGTATATTCTCTGGAAACCCTCACGAGACAAAACTCGTCCACTAGGGCGACCTAGGGGTTCAACGGCTTGTTGCATACGCTAAATGCAACCGGGATTCCTCCGAAAGTGAGTTAGGTTTTTCTTTTATTTTGTTTTGCTCGAGGACTAGCAAAATCTAAGTTTGGGGATGTTTGATGGGTCATGAAAATATCCCATCTGAGTCGTTTAATTTAGCCAAGTTAGTTCGTATCGAGCCTTTATTATAATAAAATGGTTGGTTTTCTTGATTAGGTGCGTTTTGCGGAGTTAGGTGTGAAAATGGTTAAAAATGAGAAAAAGATACACGGAGGGTATTTTGGTCATTTGGAGTCAAGGACAGTCTAGTAATTTGGCCAAGGTCAGTACGTTGTTGAAAAGTAGAGGTCGAGACGAGCCCGTAGGACAAAACGGAAGTCAAATCGGAGTCCGGATGAGTGAAATATGCAAAGTCAAAGATGGGTCAAATGCTGTTGACCAGTAGGGACACACTCGGTAGACATTCGGGCGTGCGGGATTCTGCGGGACACGTGGCGCGCTCTAGGGACCGGTGTATCCAATTCCCGTGTTTTCGCTGGACATCGAAATGGCCCTTATAAGCCTGATTCAGTGTGACGCGCTGTAACTTGCTTCGGTAGCCCCGTCTCCACGTTTTAATCTTGGCTGCTACCTACCGCGTTGTCAAGATCCGACGGCTCCTGTGCATCCCGTCCTTTATTGTTTATTCCGTGTACCCGTAGCAGCATAGCTGCCGTGCTCCCGGACACGTGGCCTCCTCTTACCCATCCAGATCCGTGCTCGGCTTAATCCGACGGGTACCAGCTGCTGCCGCACCTCATTGCATTAGCCGCGGTGCACCTTATCAGCCGAATCCTTACCAGCAAACCCTAGCCGCCGGGTCACTTGTGTAATTTAGGGTTTTTTGCAATTTAACCCTCATAAATTCCAAAAGTAGCCCTCCAATTTACCCTTTTTACCATTTTAACCATACCAAACCCTAACCCTATATAAAAAAACTCTTGAACTTCCATTAAACCTAGACTTGCAAACCCTCTCAATCCTCTCTTAGCCTTCCTCTCCCTTCTTAGCCCCTCTTTCCTTCTTCTTGTAGTTGTAAAACCCTAAGCCTTCCTCTCCCTTCTTAGCCTCTTTTAGCCTCCTTTTCTCTCTACCTCTTCTCAACTAAAAACCCTAGCCACCATTCTTTTCTTCTACTTTCTCTACCACCTTCATCTTTTCTCTACTTTTTCTTTCTACTCTAATTTCTTCTTCTAACCTTCTAATTTCTCCATACCTTCTTCTCTAAATCTCTTCTTCTTCTATCTCTCTTCTAAATTTCTCTTCTTTTATCTTCTAATAAGCTATTATTTGGAGATTTGGGTAATATTCTTGAGACACTTGGAGCTTAAATTGGACATCAAAATGGAGATACATGGGAATATGGATTGTGAACATTCTTGGTGATTTCTTTTCATTAATCTTTTGTAATTCCATTTATTTTATGAATTCCATGAATATTATTTTAGATTCCATGAGTAGCTAAATTTTGTATCTAGGGTGTAGAGGAAACCCATATTTGGGCTTATTTTGAGATATGTTATAAATCAATGAATCCTTATTTTGAGTTTTAATGCCTATTGATTGTCATTTCATGTTGATTCTATAACCTTATTATCATTCATGTATTATAATTAGATATTTCATGCTTTTATTGATTTATTAGATGAGATATGTCTTTTAGATCTTAAATGATAGTGTAGGAAATTAGTTTTATATGATAGTCAATTATACATTCTTGATTTTGAATTGTGTTATTAAAGAATATATTCCGAAATCTAAATAGTTTATTATGTTAGATTTTGAGTTATACATGAGAAAAGGGATTTGTTAATTAATGCATGTTTTAAGTAGTCCATTTATGTGGTGAAATCGAAAACCCTAGATTCTTCTTCTCACCTTGATTTCATTCTTATTAGTCTATTAGTATTGCTTTCTTTTTTTATAGTAGTTTCCAAATCAAATCAAAAGTTTGAAAGGGGGTTTAATTCGAGATTTATATAAAATAGCTTGTCCTTTGGAACGAAACTCGACTTATTAGAAATACTATAACTTGACCCCTACACTTGGGGAAAGACCCTATTTTAGGGCCTATCAAACCACTTAGAGATTATGGAGGGAGGTTCAACAAAGAGAAAGTCTCGATCCCCTATTTCAACCAAGAGACGGTAGTGGATGCATTTCGAAAAGGGTTACTTCCAGACAGTGAACTCTACAAAGAACTCACCAAGTTCAACTGCACCACCATGGAGGATGTCCTAGCTCGAGTTTGGGTAGCAATTCGTTGGGAAGAAGACAAGTACCATCAAAATAGACACTACCCTAGCGACGAGCGTTCTCCAGAACGTCGTTTGAGACGAATAGATCGTAGGTCAGATGGCGGACACTTAGAGCCCTACACTACCTCAAGGCGACCTCAAGCCCGAGACGACAGAAAACCACTTGATCCACCAGGTCTAACTGCCGAACAGACCAGTTCGCATCAGAGTTCCAGACTACAACATGAACATCGAACCATCTGAGTAGTAGGGCAAGGTGGACAAACTACAAGTCAAAGATGGACTCAACATTAATAAGAGTTGGAATGCAGCACATCTAAAGTTGTACCATTTCTAAACTCTAAACTGTTTTTATTACATTTTATCTGGAATAAACTTACTGACTTAAGCATCAGAGAGTCGGTGGCTACGCCACCGACCAACCCTCTAGCTCGATTTTTTGCAGGTTAGAGCATCTTACCCAGACAACAAACGTCTCGCCAGAGGTGTATCTCTAACCTTCTAAATTCTACCTCAAAAGTTTACACTGTCTTAAAAACTCTACTGAGTAACTTTTGTACTGGAGGGTCGATGGTTCCACCATCAACCTCCCCTCTTACCCAATCGCAGAGCGACTAAACACGACCGGGGGACAAACATGACTGGAAAACAACACCTCCATCATCCACCAACTTTAGTCGACTCTAGAGACAACAGTCTGGAAAAGTTGATTCAACTTCTAGGCTAAAGGGCACGAAACATTCTACACCTACAATCTGGGGCAAAAAACATCAAATAGCCCCTTGGGAGCACGACCTAGCTGGAACCAGACCTGAATCTTGCACTATCCTGGACTCCACACAAGGTTAATCGATATTCATCTCGACTCCCATACTGATAACAGGAAGTATTGAATGTCTTCACCCATTATTTCTATCATTCTTTGTTGATAGAAAATCACTAATTTGTGCGCCGGAGGGCTGGTGGTGTTGCCGTCGACCTTCGCTTTTGTGTGTGCAGCTCGGTCAAAGCTCGTGGACAAACAGGAGAAACACAACCTTCACCCATCCACCGAAGCTAGCCAGCAAATAATCAACCTAAGTCCAGAAAATAATGTTCTGCACTTAGGCTGGGGGGACAAATGGTGCCTAAAATGCGAGCTCGAATTCCCTCAAAGCTAAATGGAGACTAGAGCTATCAACCTTAAAACTTCAGACGAAGAACATAAGACTTCAACGAAAAGCAAAAAATTTCTAGAAGCTTACTGTCGCTTCGACGAAGCAGCAAGGTTCACGCTCGAGCTCCAACTGGCCTAACAGGGGACAAATAATACCATGAAATGCAAGCTTAAACTTCCAACATAGCCACACAGAAGACTAAAGCTATCGACCTCATACTTCAGATGAAGAACATAAGACTTCGACGAAAAAACAAAAATTCTAAGAAGCTTACTGTCGCTTCAAACGAAGCAACGAAGTTCACGCTCGAACTTCAACCGGCTTAAAAGGGAGCACTACAATACTACATACCTTTTTGTACCCCCCACATGATCCACACAAGGCGCCATTAATCTCCCTTCCTCTAATTCTCTTTCTACACATTGTAGCGGGTAGAGACGTCTCCGAGACTCCACCCGGCCTAAGGAAGGTTCGAGATAGATACATCCTTGGGAATATAAATACCTCGGGTGTTACCGAAAGAGAAGGAAAGCTCGAGACCTCAAAGTCATCAAAATAACACAACGGCTTCGAGATCTCACTCTCTTCTTGAAAGAATTCACCCTCGAGCTCTACATGGCAGAATGACGCCTTAAGGCTCTCGACTCTGACTCCAACTACAAAGTCTCAAAAGTCTACAATTCTAGATGAACGCATTCAAAAATGCTAGCCCTTGGGCCAACTCAGTAGACGACAGAACAACCCCGAAGGTCAAGCTCGAGAAGAGCTTCCTCAAAATTCTCGCCACTAAGCTCGAGATAACAAACCTCAAGTCTGAATTACTTTGTGATACTTCTTACTCAACTCATTCTTGCTTGTTTGCAATATTCCTTATAAGTACTTTTTTTATTGTGTAACTTAACTCATAAAATTCATTGAAGATATCATCGCCCTTGCAAATATCCTGATGTTCAATACTACAGTTCTACTGATAAAAACCAAGTAAAGGAAAGTTAGAACAACAACAAGACATCGCATAAAAGCCCCATGGGCGTCTAAAGTCGCATACGCATCAAAGACGTTCAATACATGTCTAGAAGATGAAACAACATAGGCCATTTTCCACACTCTCTAGAGTGTTCACTCTCCTGCTACATCTCATTATGTACGAAGTCCTTTCTCATTCTCCATCGTCTTGTCTCGAACACACGATCTAGCAGAGTTCTCCATCTCAACGAGGTCTACCTCACATGTGTTATGCTCTGCCTTGAACCCTTCATAAGCGACCTTCAACTCGTCGAGTAGCTCGCCATCGACTGAATGATTTACTCATAATAGTCAGAGGGGACCTTCTTAGCATGGAATTTTTTAGATACTATCCACACCAAACAAAGAGGTATGTCGATCACCCGGCTAAATATGTTTAATAGGTATTTGCGAAGTCTAAAGCTTGATAAGTATTTCCATATTACTCAAATAGGTCAAGCCGACACTAAGTCCATCTAGAGTATGTTTTATCTTTTTAGGGAAACTAAAATCCCGCTAACATAAAGCGTGTGGTCGGCTGAAGTCCAACATATAGTTGAACATCTAAAGCTACCAAAACTCTCCCATTTGACTGAGTCCATCATTAAACCATCTGGACTGCTCTAGGCAACTCCAAGGCCAAAATTTCATGAACTTCAAAACACATTGATTTTTATAAATATATTACCGACAAATATATATATATACACACATATGTATGTTTATATATATGTACACCTTTATATGTATACAATACATAATAAAAAAATAAAATAAACAGAAACAATGTCCCGACCCCTCCTCTAGACTACTCTTAGGCGGTCTAGAGGAACTCATCTCCAAACCTGCCTAAGGCAGTTTGGAGGAATTGCCTCCAAACTGCCCATATGGCAGTTTGGAGGGAATTGCCTCCAAACTGCTAATGGGCAGTTTGGAGAAATTCTCTCCAAACCGCTCTTAAGCAGTTTGGAGGGAATTTCCCTCCAAACTGCCGATGGGTAGTTTACATAAAAAAAAAAAAAATCTATTGTCAACCTCTAAACTGCCATGAAGCAGTCTAGAGGAGTCCCCCAGGCTACCCACGGTAGTTTGGGGGAAATCCTTCCCCAAACTACTTAACGATAGTTTGGGGGAAATCCTCCCCCAAACTACCTTAAGTAGTTTGGAAGAAACCTCCACCACCCACTAACCGTGGGCAATTTTGGAGGTTCCCCCAAACTACCTTTCGGTAGTTTGGGCAAGATCCGTCCGACTAATTTCGCGTATTTTTTTAATGGATCTGTGAATGTTGGCGTATTTTTAATTTCTATAAGATCAAAGACCAATTTCGACACCAAGTCGTATTTCACTCGAAGTGGTCAGACAATCAATATGTTCGACGAGGGAACATATTTCGGACACGTCATACAATTTTCAAGAATACCGAAACTTCCCCGATCGAACGCTAAACACCGACACCTCCTCGGAAATACGAAATCTACTCTCTAAGCGAGCAAATCACTAACTTAGAGAGTGGGGGACAAACTGTAGTGGCCAAAAATCGTCTTAGGCCCACTTTGGCTAAACGCCGCCTAGGCCCAGTATTCTTTGCACTTGGGACCAACTTGCCTACTAGTTGGACACTCTCCAACGTGTTACTCGACCCACTAGAGGTCCAACTGGCTCTGAGCCCTTGCGAACGTCCATCTAGACGAACAATAACCCATCAAAAGTTACAATGCTCCAAGCACCCCTTGGTCGCCCTCAACCGAGCCTGCCGGATACCGAGTCAACCTCAACTCCGGAGACCTCACTACGTACCCATTTGACGAAGTCCCTCTAGAACCCCACGTCGCCTTAAGTACCGTTAGGCGATCTCAGACTAAGAAGTGCCTAAAGTTGAGGCGGCGTAATCGTACGATCAAGTTACTCCAGGTGACAGATCGACTGCCAAGAACGAGTCTCCCTTAGGGTTTGAGGTCACCCTCGACCCCAATTATCTCGGATCTAACAGACTCCACGAGTCCATCAGTCGCCTATAAATAGAAGGAGACTCAGACTCCAAAGACATCGAATACCGACTAGAAAACTACAGAACATTCTTCTCTCTCTCTCTCTCTCTCTCACATTCAGTACCTTCTGATCAGTGCTCTAGACGACGATAATCGACCTTCGAATTCCAGAAGACTTGAAGGGTAATCTTCTAGGGGATCACTCTAGACGACGATATTACATCTTCAAGCTCCATCACCCTCGAAGTCCTTCTGAAGTCCTTTCGAGACGACCTCTCGACCTGCTCCAGGAGATCAATCCGACCAACTATCCCGTAGAGTCGAAGCTCCGGCCACTCTACGAGTCTAGCCACCCTCCGACGATACAACACGGTGACACCCTCAACATTCAATCGTTTAAATACTTATCTTTTATAGTTTGCTGACTTGACCGTCGGAGTGCCCTTGGCAAGACACCATCCCGGTGTCCCCAAGACTTCACGGTTTTACTTGTTTTTGTCTGTCTACAGGTCCAACCGGAACTTCGTCCATCTCGAGGTCTAAAGCCCAAGTTGTCGGTGGCCCACCAATCGACGATCTATTAATTGTGTGATTTTCTACCATCCACAGTGGCCGGAGAAGGAAAAAAACGAGAAGTAAGTGACAAAAGATAGGAAGGCAACCGTCGGCCGATGATCGGTCGGCCTTCGACAACCGTGAAGAAGTGACAAAAGATAGGGAGGGAAATAATTCTGTATATAAGGGTAGAGTATGAAAAGAAAAGATAATTCAACAGTTAAAGTTAACTGATGGAAAGATCAAAAGGGGGTCAAGATGTAAGTTGATCATCTTTAAGGTCCCATTTTAACGAGTTGGTCATCTTTAGGGGGTCAAAATGGAATTATCCATTTTTTAATTAGAAGACTAATCTTTTCTATAGCACTTTTTTTTTTTTTTTTTGTTGAGAATTCTATAGCACTTAGGTTTTGAGACTAAATTGAATTACTTATGGAAAATAATACCCATAAAGTAACATCTGTTAGTTAAAGGGTTAACATGAAATTACTTAGTAATATGAGAGGGTTATTGACGCTCCTGTTTAGTGGGAAAAAATAGTCTCTAAACCAAAAGGAATTTTAAAGTCGCCTTCTCCAAGTGTTACTGACCCTCCTTTTATTCTCATTATCATTCTTAAAATAGTCTCAAGAGGTTGCCAATAACACTTTACAAAAGACAACTTTAAAATAAAAAAAAACTTTAATAATTTTTTGTACTATATGAAATTTGTTAAAGAAACGAAGAAAATTCCTGAAGAATAAGAAGAAATGGTGAAAAAATAAAGAGTAATGAACATAAAAAGAAAAGAGAGAAATGAGGTATGATCTAATGATTTAATATTGGATTCTAATAAGTTTAGTTCCAATAGGATGAATCATTGATCCGATTTTTCGAAAATCAACATTTATTTCATGATGTACAAGAAGAAGGGCAGTCACAAATGTAGGGCATTAAATCATATATTTATAGTTTTATAGTTGAGAAGAAGAGAGCGATCCCCGAATGCGAATGGAGAGAAAGTAGAGAGAAAAAGGTGAGAGTACGAGAGAGAGGGCCACTGGGAGCGCCTCTTGCAGAACCTTAAGGGGCGCGCATAGAGAAAGGGCGCGAATAGCAATGTTTAGAACCCTTTAAAGCCGCAGTAAGTGGTCAGACATGACGTCTTCAAAGACTGAAATATGGCCATTTTGGTAAATTCGTAGGTATCTGTACTTGTACTTTCTCCAAAACCTAATCTACGGGCTACTAGATCTAAACTGAATATCATCCTTTGGTTTTCATGATGGTTTTTTCCCCTACCACCCTCAACACATCTCTTCAATAGACAGGGAGGGGGGCTATCTCTTCCACATCTCTTCAATAGACAGGGAGGGGGGCTATCTCTTCTTCTTTTTTTTTTGTTAAGGAGGGGCTATCTCTTCAAGTTTTGATTTTTATTTTTCTTAACAAGTATTGATCTTGATTTCTTGTTAACAAGTTTTGATTTTTAATTATTCTTAACAAGTTTTGATTTTTCTGTCTTCTTAACAAGTTTTGATCTTTCTTCTTCTTCACAAGTTTTGATTTTTTTTCCTCAATGATCTAATTTTTGTTTATCTTAGATCTAGAGCATATGGTTAGTTTTTGTAGTCCTGTATTATTAGATCTGCCTATTCTCTTTAGATGGTTAAAGTTTTGACTTTTATCTCTTCACAAGTTTTGATTTTTCTCTCTTCTTAACAAGTTTTGATTTTTCTTATTCCTTCACAAGTTTTGATTTTTCTTTCTTCCTAACAAAGTCTTAATTTTTCTTTCTTCTTCACAAGTTTTGATTTTTCTGTCTTCTTAACAAGTTTTGATTTTTCTTATTCCTTCACAAGTTTTGATTTTTCTCTCTTCTTAACAAAGTCTTAATCTTTCTTTCTTCTTCACAAGTTTTGATTTTTCTGTCTTCTTAACAAGTTTTGATTTTTCTTATTCCTTAACAAGTTTTGATTTTTCTTTCTTCTTAACAAAGTCTTAATTTTTTTTCTTCTTAACAAAGTTTGATTTTTCTTAGGTCTTAGATCTGGAGCATATGGTAAAAGTTATGATTTTTATTCTTCTATTTGCTTCTCTGGTTTCTTTAGATTATTATTTCTTCATAGACTAGATTTTTTAGTCCTGTATTAGTAGATCTGCATATTCTCTTTAGATGGTTAAAGTTGTAATAGAAGAGAATTTTTTCTTTCAAAGAAAATTTTGATATATTTTCTCCTAATCTGAATATATCTTCGATTTTTTTTTTTCAGGATTCTTTCGCCTACCCTCAATACCTCTTCTATCTGTGTATCTACTTCCATCCATGAAAGGTTTGATTTTTATTTCTCTTCTCTGAGAACAGAACAGTTTTTTCTTAAAATAACTTTCTTTATTTCTTCTAATATCTATTGGTTTTGTATATTTGTTCTTCCACCTCCCCCTATCTACTTCCATCCATGAAAGGTTTTTATTTAACATGTCTTGATTTCTTCTAATATGTCTATTGGTTCTTCTGTAGCTAAATTACTTTTCTCTTATTGTAGATCTGGAGTAGATTGATCATGTTCCAGTCATGGTGAAACAAATTCTCTCCTCAATTTAACCTCAAGAGTAATATAGGTGTGGTCTTTGTTTTTCTTCTTCTTGCTTCTCTTTTCTAGATGGTTCCCTATTTTTTCTTACAAAGAGAATTTTCTTTATGTAGATCAGGAGTAAAATATGAGGCTTATATATTTAATTTATTTTCTTCTTTAGGTGTGTTACTCAGTTTTGTCTGAAATTATATCTTTTGCTATTAAAAAGTTCTTTTTGCTCTTGCAGGAACTTAAAGAAAAATTAGACGGAAGATTGAATTCTTGAACCCCGGTTAGTTCTATAATTTTGTATAGGTAACCCAAAGCAAAATGATGTATTTTTCTTGCATAATCTGAATATTTCTACGAAAAATGTGCTTCAATCACCATTTGAAAAATAGTATGTGCATGCTGAATCCAACAGGAGCTCTATAAGGTTTTATAAAACTAGAATAGACCAAAATGAATCATGTTTTAGTTTTGGACAAACCAACACATGCAATAACATGCAGGTTAAACTTCCGCATTTGCTTCGGCTGCTATCTCGGCTGCTATCTCGGCTGCTGCTGCAGCCCTCCTGGCAGCCTCCTTCTTTCCTGCTTTTGCAGCCTCCTTCTTTGCCACTTTGGCAGCCGCTCGCTCTGCCTGTTTTAGTGCTGCAACATGTTTTGAATGCTTTTTCGATTCCATGTGCTTGGTTGTTGATGATGCAATACTTGCATTGTAAAACCCTCCACACGAGCATTCTGTGAGCTTTTGCATTTCTGAAACCTAATAATCATGTAACTAGATTAGTAATAAAAAGAAAGAAGAAACAAATCAAACTTTTAATTATCAGATAGATCATTGAAATTGGCAAGTGGATGTGAGTCAATTGATCAGTGCTGTCACATAGACTTCTACTTATAACGTAGGGTAACTATACGAAAACCCGTTGATAAAAACTGTTGTAGGTTAATATACTCCTATATCATTAATGCTTTGGAGAGAGGAGCCTGGTATGACTTAGTAGATGGATTAACTATGAATCTTGCTTTAAATTGAAGAACCTTATAGGTTATGTTTGAATGAGCAGAGACTTCTGAGAATAATTGGCAGCCTAAATGTTGCATGTGCTGAGGTTGTCCAAAAATTGGAGATTAGTAACAAATGAGTCTGTATGACTGAAGTTTCTAACAAGGCCCTGCAGCGTTGTCCGATGTAAGACCTGCACCAACTGCATTATCTCTACAAATCCCCATCAAGAGGACTACATTATCTGTGTAGATGCCATGACATGTCAAAAGGCAAAGAACTAGTGTGTTTTTTTTGTTGAGAGACAAAGCACTAGTGTTCCGAAGTTGTTATCAAATTTCTTGGAGACCATGTTGGGCTTCCAACAGTCTCCTAAATTAGGGCTTTAACAAAAAAAGTATCGAAGTTAGGTCTGATCAATAGATGGTAGTATTATCCTTGTAAATGAATTTATCTAGAATCAATAGAAATTAAAGACATTTATCTTTTTTTTTTTTTTGTTGAAAAAAAGACATTTATCTAGAATCCATATAAGTTACACACACTATAGTCGCAATTATTCTAGTGGTTGGCTCGTGAAATTACAATAAACGGTCTTAACCAAGGGTTAGCCACTGTAATGCCATTCAAAAAGATTAGATTCTGGGAAAAATTCTTCACTGATGAAAAACAAGCCATTGTTCCTTGGAGAAACAAGCTAATGATGCTTTGAATTATACAGCTAATAGACTGGTACAATGTTATAATTGGCACATCCACAAAATTAATAAAATCTGAACTCATGAATCATAATCAATAATACATCATCAATTTATTAAAGTATTTAATTTGCAATTTCTAACCTAGAAAGACCAATTTATTAAGGTTGGAGTAATGGAAATCTGGATCTACTGACCGAATCCTTGAAATCTGGATCTACTGACCGAATCCTTGATAAGGAAAGTGGAGAAAACCCTAGAACTACGACTCCTTGGTGAAGAAAAAGTGGACCTTAGAAAAGCTCCCTCTCTTTCCCGTCCCCAGATAAAAAAGCCCAAAATTGGTGAGTTGCCCTAAAAAGTGCCCCGGTAATAAGGTTTGCCCCGTCCAACCTAAAATAGGTGTCCAAAATGTGAGAGAAAGCCTATGTTTTTCTTTTTTGGCTAGCGTTTTTGGGAAATAAAAATAGTTTTCGGTAATAAGGTTTGCCCCGTCCAAACTAAAGTTGACCAGTATATTTTCTAGTTGTTTCGGGGAAAACAAATTTGTTGACCATTTCTTCTCCATTCCGGTAAGGGTCGCGAGAATCCGACCACCATCATCACCAAAATCCGACCACCACCATTATCATTTGCTTTTTTTTTTTTTTTCTCTTTCTCCCTTTCTCTCTCTCTTTATCGCACTCACTGCCTCTCTCTCACTATATCTCGTTCTCTCCCTCATTGTATCTTGGTTTCTCCGATCACCAAACCGTAATATTCGGTCTCACTCTCGTTCTCCCTAAACTCTCTCTCTTACTCTCTCTCTCTCTCTCTCTCTCTCTCTCGCAGTTTCAAAATTCGTGGTCGGTCGACCCACGAAAAGTTTGTGGTCGGTCGACCACGAAACCCTCTCGAGGTCTTATTCGAGCGAAAGAAAAGTTTTCCTTCGCCGGAACCGTGTATGTGAGAGAGACTGTAAGAGAGAGAGAGGGAGCGGGAGAGAGAGAGGGAGCGGGAGAGAGAGAGAGAGACTATGAGATTGAGAAAGACAAACTATAAGAGAGAGAGAGAGACTGTGAGATTGAGAGAGAGAGAGTGAGGAGAGGAGGAAGAAACAAAAATAGAAAATGGTGGTGGTGGCTTTGGCCGGAGATGGTGGCCGGAGTTGAAGATGATGAAGAAAAAGAAGAGGAAGAAGAAATGTTTTGTTTCCCCAGAAAATCTCTAAAATTTCACATATTCTCTTTAAAATTTGTCATCGCGGAAACTATTTTGGTTTTCCCAAAGTGCTAGTTTTTTTTTTAACTTCTATCTTGCCCATGGACAGTACAAGGAGCCTCAACTCTCCTTAATTATCTGACTGATTGGAATTCAACATTAAATGTGGGGCATTCTTGCCTAATCTTGCGGCTTGAAAATTTGATTAAATCGACGTTCTTCTTTCCCTCTCTACCAATCTTCATGGCTTGAAAATTTGATTAAATCGACGTTCTTCTTTCCCTCTCTACCAATCTTCATCATCTTGCCCTCTCTAAAAAAAAAATTCTGGATTCAATTTTTGACTGAAATTTCTGGCGCTATTTCTCTTTTGGAATCTTTATTTATACATCAAAGGATCATCAACATCTGAGGAAGGTTTCTTATTTTCTTTTTTCAGGTTAGTGATTTTAATGTTTCTAAAACTCATCCTCTTGCCTTAAATGATATCATTTAATGTTTCTTAAACTCTTCTTCTCCATGATTGATCCTTACACAAAAGCAGTTAGATTCTTAAAGATGATGAATATTTTTTTAAACAAAACAGTGAAGAGACTTACAGATTATCAACATTCCTTTAACAAAACAATTAGCTCCTTAAGGATAATGAATATTCCTCTACAAAAACAGTTAAACAAAAAGATATTTGATAAATGGAATGTCTAATACTGTTCCACAATTACATTTGAAGACAATGAGTGTTCCTCTAAAAGATGATGAATATTTTATTTTTATATTTATTCTGCAGAATGAATAGAGAAGATTTGGCTTCCCAATTAAACGTACAATCAGCCGTGTACCAGTCCATTGTTGGAGCATAAGTAGCTGGGAACAATTCTGAAAGGACTCCATTACGGTGAAATACACTATTATAGTGTCATTTTATTTGTTTTTTTGGCGGTCTAGTGATGAGACATTGAATCTCTTAACTCGGGTTAGTTAGTCCATTTCGGGCAGTTACTCTGATACATTGTGCGTTTCTCTTGTCAGGTGTCTTTTACGGAGTTCAGTGTGAAACACAGATAAAAACGGAAGGAAAACACGCCTAGGGGTATTTTGGTAATTTGGAGATTATTGTAGTCTGGTGATTAGGCCAATTTTGATGCTCGGATGAAAGTAGAGTTCAAGAAGAACCCAACGGCGAAGACGGAAGTCAAATCGGAGTCCGGACGACAAAACTAGGTCAAGTCAAAGTTTGGGCCAAGATAAGTTGGCCAAAGTCAACTTAGATTTTCAAAGACACATGGCATAAACCTGGACGTTAACTCGAAATTTCGGTACAATTTCGGGATAAGTAAGAATCCACAATCCAGGTACACGTGGCACAAGTCGAACGGCACGGATGAGATTTCGGTACACTGTTGGGAAGCATTGGATGGCGCTCAGGATTTATTTTGGCTCCTGATTTGGTGCTTCACATGTAACAGCCTCAATACTCCCTGAGAAGATCTGATGGACGACAATCACGACCTATAGGATCAAACGGTTATCTCGTTCTCTTTCGGTAACCCGTGAAGCACCTGATCGGTTTACCAACCAGGATTCACGTGAGAACTGGTTTTTTTTTTCCTTCTCCTCTTTATATAAAAACCAATTCGAAAATCCCTCCTTCGGTTTTCTTTCTTTGTTAAGTTTTTAGAGAGAGAAAATATCTTCTCTCTCTAAAAACAGTAACTTCTTCTCCTCTTATCTCCTTGGTTTTAAACTTTCCCAACCTCACTCTATATTTGATTCCTAAAAATCTCTTTAGATTTGAAATCCTTCCTTGTTAGCAAAATCCCACGCCTTCTCTCTCTACGGTTTTAGGTATGTTCCTTTCTTCCATATTTGAGGAGAAAAGAGAGAGAGAAGAAGGAACGTACAACTTACCAGTTCTCACGTGATTCCTGGTCGGTAAACCGATCAGGTGCTTCACGGGTTACCGAAAGAGAACGAGATAACCGTTTGATCCTATAGGTCGTGATTGTCGTCCATCAGATCTTCTCAGGGAGTATTGAGGCTGTTACATGTGAAGCACCAAATCAGGAGCCAAAATAAATCCCGAGCGCCATCCAATGCTTCCCAACAGTGTACCGAAACCTCATCCGTGCCGTTCGACTTGTGCCACGTGTACTTGGATTGTGGATTCTTACTTATCCCGAAATTGTACCGAAATTTCGAGTTAACGTCCAGGTTTATGCCATGTGTCTTTGAAAATCTAAGTTGACTTTGGTCAACTTATCTTGGCCCAAACTTTGACTTGACCTAGTTTTGTCGTCCGGACTCCGATTTGACTTCCGTCTTCGCCGTTGGACTCTTCTTGAACTCTACTTTCATCCGAGCATCAAAATTGGCCTAACCACCAGACTACAATAATCTCCAAATTACCAAAATACCCCTAGGCGTGTTTTCCTTCTGTTTTTATCTGTTTTTTACACTGAACTCCGTAAAAGACACCTGACAAGACAAACACACAATTTATCAGAGTAACTGCCCGAAATGGACTAACTAACCCGAGTTAAGAGATTCAAATGAGACATTTTCATGTCTCATCATCTAGTAATATATATGTCTTTCCTTAATTCTTCAAGTTGCAACTTGAGTTTTTTGGTCCCCTTTCTTGAACTATTGTAACATCACCAGCCGCCATGATTCCTCAACAATTGAATCAATATGGTTTGGTTACATTCGTATGTCTCAGTTTTGGAATATTAAAAGAACTAGAAATAATTACAGAGAAAGAAACAAAAGAAAGTTGTAGAGAGAGAAAGAAACAAAAGAAAGAATTAGAAATATAAGAAAAAAATAAGAAAATGAAAATAATTACAAAAATGGCATAAGGGCAAAATAGGTAGTTTTGGTAAAAATTGGGGGCCAAAACGGACTGCCGGACACAATTGGGGGCCAAAACGAATTACCGGACACTTGTGGGGGCCAAAAGGCCAGTTGGTCACAAATTGAGGGCCAAACGGAATTAACCCTAAAATGTATGGGGCACAGACAAATGTTTTATAAGTTTCTAGCTCCCGATATATTTTCCTTCTCAACTTTGTTCTGGGAATGTTTTAATGTATGGTGCACTACAAAATGTTATATCCATTTTCAAACTACCGATTTTTTTTCCTTCTCAATTTTGTTACGGGAATATTTTGATGTAGATTACATTCAGTGTTCTACTGAACTTCTTAAATTTTTATCGGAATTTTTTCCAGTATTGTTTTGTTTCAGATGTACCCCTTGTGTTCTGCACTGTCAGTGTGGGAATATAAATATATATGGTGCACAAACAAATGTTCTATATGTATTCTAACTCCAAGTATTTCTTTTTTCCTATCTCAACAAAAAAAAAGTAGTTTTTTTCCTTCTCAACTTTGTTCTCGGAAAGTTTTAATGTAGGGCACATATAGTGTTCTACTGAACTTCTTAAATTTTATCGGATATTGCACCAGTTTTGTTTTGTCTCATAGGTACTTCTTCTTTTCTTCAACTCTTTTTGTGAAAATGTTTTAATGTATGGTGCAACACAAAATGTTCTACACATATTCAAACTCCTGAGTTTTTTTTCTAGTGCTGTACATTTTTCTGTTCCCTTACCTTAAACTTCTCTTTTTCAGGTTGCAAACTGATTTCTTCTTCCTCCTGTCATCTAATCCTGGTCATGGATCTACTGTTCTTGTGAGAAGAGAACCTCTACGGTCCGAAAGTTGTCCAGAAATATTAACACATGTTGTCTAGGAATTTCGTTATGCTCTTAGTAGATACTCGATCAAACATAGGTACGATTATATTTTTCGAAGAATGACCGAGATCGTGTAACTTGTGTTTGCAAGAGTGCTAAATGTGATTGGAAAATTCATGCGGTTGTGCCTCTTAAGTCAAGGCCAATGTTTGTCTTGAAAGCCTATGACCCAGTCCACACGTGTGAAGACTTCATCACTGGTATACGCAAACCTCGACTATCGACTGAAGCTGTTAGTTTATTAATTGTAGAGGACATTAGAGAAAATGCAACAAAGAACACAAAGGACATTGTCAGTTCTTTCAAGAAGGATTATGGTATTAAACTTAGCTACTACTACTCTTATCATGCTAGAAATGCGGCAATTAGTATAACATTTGGTGAGGAAGCATATTCCTATCCAATAGTGACCTGGTGCGTAGATGCACTTTTAATATCTAACCCTAATAGCCATATTGATGTCGAAGTCGATCAAGAGTCGCATTATTTTGTAAGAATTTTTATTGCTCTTGGAGCATGCATCAAAGGTTACAAGCATTGTCGGCCTTTGATATTTGTTGAAAGTACGTTTGCTAAAACGAAGTATAATGGATGCATTCTTGCTGTAGTTGCGAAAAATGGAAATGATGGTAATTAATGAACTCGAACCTTTGTCCCGTACATTTTATTATATACGGGAAACATTTTTGTTTCCTATTCATATGCTCATTTTTGAAAATTATTATTTGGAATAGTACAACATATAATTGATGTTGTTATTATTGTACTACATATGATTTTTTATTGTGTCCTATGTTGTGGTTGATGTAGAGAACGACCAAATATGTCTTTGGTTCTTTTGAAATTTGAAGAAATATATAGATGGTGGTGATGCTTTGATGTTCATGTTAGATAGGCATAATGGTATATTAAATGTTGTTGAGAACATATTTCCCTTGGCAAAACACTCATATTGTGTGTGATACCTGCATAACAATTTGAATTTTACGCGTTAAGAATGATGCAAGAAAGTCTGATGATTTCAAGTCGTTGATGTTTAAAGCGGCTCATGCAGTTACGACGTTTGACTTTAGAAAGCACACTAGAGAACTTTGTGTCATGGGTGGCCATGGTGTGGAAGCTCTTTTGAACTCCGCCAACCCTGATCATTGGGCGGATGCCTTCTTCCCGAGTAAAAGGTATGGGTTAATATGTTCTTCTTTGTCAGAGTCCTTCGATTCATGGATTAGAGATGAGAGGGTTTTCCTCATATATATCGTGCACGATATGTTGGAGATGAAGATAATGAATATGATGAATGAAAGGCGAATTGAGTCATCAAGTTGGGTGTCCTTCTTATGCCCGAAGGTGGAGAAAGAAATGCAGCTGAGATACAATGTGTCATGTAGTTGGACCTGTGTCCAATCCACAAAAGCTCAGTACGAGGTATTGTCAATGCCGAGCCATTCTGTTGACTTGGCCCAATGTATGTGCTCATGTCGTAAATGGAAGGTGGAAGGAATTCTATGTATAAAAATGAAGGTGATGCATCGACATTTTTTTTATGCCAATGTCACCACAGAAGCATACTGTAAAACGTACATGCAGTCGGTTAATCTTGTACCTACGTTTGACCAACACAAATCATATGAACCAGACATGATGATTCTACCTCCCCTAATAAAGAAACGAAATGGTAGGTCTCATACTACTCGAATTGAAAGTGCTAGGAACTTTCTAAAAAAATAGAGGGTATGTGGCCGATGTAATAACTTAAGCAGCCAGAATCGTGCATCCTGTACTGAACCAATGGGTGAACCCTTGTATTGCGGGTGCAGAAGCTCCTTTTGTTCTGGTTTTTTTTTTGTGTATATGCGCTCGAACTTAAGGTAGTACATTCTGTTTTGTATTCAAGTTACTTAATATAACCTTTTGTTGTGTAGATTTGAAAATGTAAACTTTTAATGTAAGATTGTGTTGTGTTCAAGTTTTTATTTTGTTTACTCAATGTAAGTTTGTAACTGTTGGGTGCTAACATTTTTGTCTAGTACATGTTAAGTAAGTTTGTAACTGTTGGGTGCTAACATATTTGTCCAATACATTATTTCATGTACTAGACATTTAATGTTTTTCAGTAAATTGTCAAATGTACTGTTTTAATGTTTTGTTTTCCAAGTCAGGAGAACATGTCTTATGCGGGTTATCTCCTTTTATGTACAAATCATTATCACACGTAACCTTAGATTAGTTTCTAAATGTGGGGTGTTAACATACTTGTCCAGTACATTGTTTTATACTGGTCATTATCTTTTGTCAGTAAATGTTCAAGTGTATTGTTATAATCTTTTGTGTTCGAAGTCAGGATAACATGTCTTATGTGGATTAGATCCTTTTATGTACCTTTTCCCTGATAGTGTACTTTTATGTACAAGACATTATAATACATAACCTTATACAAGATCCTAATGTGGGGTGCCAACATATTTGTCCAATACCTCCTAATGTGGTTTCCAAGAGAGGACATCATATCGTATGTGAGTTAGCTCCTTTTAAGTACAAGTCATTATAACATTGTAAAAATGAGGTGAAAAACACATTTGTACATCATATCGTATTCAGTAAATTCCAAATTTACTCATTCAACATTTTGGTTTCCAAGAGAGGACATCATATCGTATGTGAGTTAGCTCCTTTTATGTACAAGTCATTATAACATTGTGAAAATGGGGTGAAAAACACATTTGTACATCCTTAGATAAGGTCCTGAATTTGTTTGTACAATATATTTAACAATTATCTATACATTTGATAATATACTAATGTTCTAAGTTTGGATTCTAAGTTTCATCCTGGAACCGAGAAATTTGGATTTTTTTAAATAAGAAGTTTCACATAGTCTTTGTCACCATAATTCCTTGTTAACAAAATTTACAAACCATAAGTACAACCACAATGACATTTTTAAGACACTTGTTCTTGAATATTCTTTCTCCATCCCTCTTGAGGTTCCTCCAAAATCAGGTATGTTACCTCTGCCCGCTTCCTTCTGGCTTTGTCTACATATGTTTTCATTTGCGAGCACTTTCTCGGCACATTCTCCTCAATGCTGTCTAAAAAAATGTCTTCTAAATAGAGCATTACGTACAAGCCGCAATCATGACTGTTGGATTGGGAAAAGTGCACTTAGTTTCAAGAAATTTACCTTTCCCCTTGTTGGGGGCATTCAACATCATTTCCCTTTGTTGGGGGTTGGGTTGGGGGGGGGGGGGGGGGGGGACATTCAACATCGTTTAGAAAGGGAACCATTTTCTTAATTTTTTTTCGTCCGCACTTCATCTCCGGTAGTGTTACATCCAACCTCTCTCAACTTTTTTTAAAGTTGCATCTATCAGCCAGTTCGACGTCACGATGTAAGGAGTTGTAGTGGGTCCACTCATTCTCATGGAAGTCATAGATAAGCAAAGTCCAATAATTTTCCTCGAATGAATCATCTGTGTAAGGAGTATTCAGTGGCACATAATGTTGTAGTATGATTTTTGATAAACTACTTTTAAATCCGCCCCATTTAAATTTACATATATTGTTTGCTGACCAGCTTCTGTTTTATCACTGTATACAAATAGTCATATAAGTATACTAGCAAATACCTTAAATCCTCTGAAAATGAATTATTGATTTGGTTAAAGGAATCTTACATAAAGCAAGGATAACAGGAAAATCACTTTTCGGTACATGTTTCTCGGTCTAAAGACTAGGTGGTCCTCAAACCGGTCGATTATTTGAGAGTCACACCCACGATTCATCATTAACTCGTCTAAATCCTTCTCTGTCAGGCAGTGCTGCTGGTCTTTGTTCCAAACATCGAGGTTGTACAACATAACATAGACACACCAGTCACATATTAATGTTCCACAAAGTGTGACATGTACTACCCAACTACCAGTTTACCAGGTAATGATTTTCGTACGAGACACTCAGTACTTTACTGTCTTAAAATAATGTAATAACATGGGACCAGTTTCAATAAACTAATAATACCTTTTCCACCCGTGTTTCATGAATTTCAGCATTAGTGGTCTTTCTTTCTCTTGCACGTAGGACCATAACCCTCCCTTTTTCCAGTCATTCAGTTTGACATGGACTTGTTTCTTTAGTGGTAATAACTTGAGATCAATCACAGGGACTTCAATGCCAGTTGCTTTCACTTTTTTCCTGAATCTTAGATTATCCTTTGTCCTTTTGATAAGGGATGTCGGTTGAGGCATTGACCCTTCAAAGTTCTTCGATGCTACTCTTTTTGGAGGGCTGATCTACAGTGACTTTCGTTTTGACACAAAGTGTCCAATGTTCTTTGACACTTCTTCAATTGAAGCTCTGCCCATTTCCGCAATATCGCATAATTTACTGTCTGTGCGTATACACGCATCATCTGTCTTTTCGCTAAGTCAGGCTGCGGTAGGGGTGGGAATCGGCCTGGACGGCTAGGAAACGAACACTAACTCAGCCAGTCCGGGAGGGACGGGCGCAAGTCCTAAGTGTCCACTCGGACATCTGGACAAAACGACAGACATTTCCGATTTTTCATCAACAAAGTGCCCGTCCGTGACCGTTTTGATAGTCGGGCAACCCGGGTATCAGTCGATCGGGCATCGGTCACTAAGGAATAAATGAAAAAACTTTTATTCGAAAATTCAACTGTTTAGTAGCTAAATAAAAGTTTCTAACACCCAATTTACGATTCTAGAAATGAATACAAATTTTAAAGATCATCATTTGGTAGATAATCTGATGATGGCAAAGGCACGGTCTCGATTATTAGATTTAAAATCTTATCATGCCATTATGTTGCCGAAACATCGACCCTCATAGGCTTTAGATAAAATCTAATTATCTACACTAATGTCGAAATGTCGATTTACTCGAAAATATCAAAACCATCAGATTAAGTAGAATATCTAGCAGACTAGCATTGCTAGTTCTCCATAATGGTTCAAAAAACATTTAAAGTTGCGATTACAAGTCCAAAACAATGACAAATTCAAATGTAGCAACACTCGACAAGGCAAGGCAACACTGCAACACTTCAACAAAAAGCAACCAACACCAAATAACAAACATCAAAAAGCAAACAAAGTACAACAAAGCCAACAACAACCAGGCAACAACAATGCAACCATCAACAGGAGAGCTAGTAGGAATGCCAGGAAGCAGCTGCATTCGAACTCTTGAGAGCCAACAAGGGTAGCAACAACAACAACAAATCAACATGCCAAACAAAAGAAACACATAAACAATAAGAAATAAGAAGGCATGAAAGTCGAAATGAATATAAAAAAACAATATAAAAAAACAGTATCTGACATAAACAAACGAAACACTTAAACATGGCAAACAATAATTAATATCAAAAAAAAGTAAATTACCTTTTTCAAGTAGTCGAACACAACTTATAGGAATGGAAGCAGAAGGTTGAGCTTCATCGTCGCTGTTATCATACTTAGCCTCATCCAATGGGTCTAATGCCTTATATACATGTGCATACTTAGTCTTCCACCAATCTTTAAGAATGAGACAACATTCTAACATAGTGGGCGTGAGATTACTACGATAATCTCCAAGTATTCGTTTCCCTATAAAGAATGCTGACTCAAAGCAGTAGTAGACACAGGAACAATAAACACATCTTGTGCAATAATCGAGAGAACATGAAACCTCTTATCGTTTTCTCTCCACCAATGAAGAACATTAAACTTAGATAAATCATCAATAATAAGATCTGGTTCTGATTTATACCTCGTTATTTCTTCCGATGCAGCAGCTAGAGGATCCCGTCTACCTCTGTTAATACTCTCCCAAAATATACAATGACCAGAAGGAGGTACAATAGAAGTTGCTTGATAACTAGATGCAGTAGATGAACTTTTTTTAAGAACTACATAACCATCGTGTACTCCGCAAAAACACGTTCAAGTTGGCCCATAATTTGACCCATTTGAGTTGGAGTACACTTAAGACTATAAGCAGATGTACTAAAACAATCTTGAAGCGCATCATGCAAGATCAACCGTGGTTCTTATCCTCAGGTCAAGTACACATGCAATACCAAACAAAGAAGGTTTTTCCTTCCAATATTTCACAAACTTTGCTTCCATAGAAGGAACAATATCACTGAATAAAGGGTTTCCCCTATTCTATTGACACCACCAATTTCATGTAAATGTTCAAGCACATGACAACTAGTAACATAAGACACACTAGAGAAGAACTTTGTAGCCTCATAGAATGGTTTCAAAAACTTATATAATAACTCGGCATACATCCAATCATTCTCAGTTTTGAGAAACTCTAAGGTTTCCATCCTTCTCAGATTTCTTATCATGGAAAACTAATTTAACTCTTCCGTTGACTAAATTATCAAACTTCATGGCTTGATGAGATATGGATTTCATATTTTTCGGCTTTTGGCCAAAAGTTAGAGTCGGTTTCCGTCTCTGAGCAGGTCTTTTATCTCTTCAGAAAGAACTTAATCTTCTGAGTTTTGAGATGAACTTTTGACCTTAAGGGCTTTTGAGCAAAAATTTGGATCACTCTCAACTACTTGAGATATTCTCGCTTTAAGCTACTTTCAACTACTTGAGAGTTCTCCTGCGAATCACATTCGCAATGTGCGGGTAGGTTTTAGATTCCATCTTTACCTTTTATTTCCTTTTGTGAGGAATCGCGGTTTACTGTCTTTAAACAGTTTTGTTGCTTTTGGTCGAACTTATTCGGCCTGTACAATTTGCATGATTGTTCCTCATGATTTCTCATGACTTTTCTTATGGTCGAATTAAATCGACTTGTACTTTTCTCCCACTTATTCTTGTAATAATTAGTATTTTGTTACACTAACTACTACAAGAATACCATCATGAGCAACAAACACTTTATTCTCTGGTCGGTTGTGGAAAAAGCCCAAATTTCTAAAGAAATTGCGTCAGACTTTTAACTAATTTTTTTGTATCCTTGTAAAATGTTTTACACAGGCTTAGCTTTTAGACGGATTTTTGGTAATATGTGGGAGGCTGTGTCTAGACTTAGTGGACTTTGGAGGATAAGGTTTGACTCGTCTTTTTTCATTTTTATCCTTTTGGACACTCCAAATTGGATAGGTTAAAAGTATGATGACGATCAACCTCTGTTTCTGACTCAAGACATTCTTTCTTGTCAGTCGATTCAACGCTTTCTTAAGCATTCTTGGTTATATTGGACATCCCTTTTCCATTGGGATGAGTCTGTTATGAGATTCTCATGTCTCTTTGCAGATTTAACCAAGTTTAGAATCTTTCGGTATAATTTGTTAATTTAGCACTTTTATAACATCTGAATATAGAAATGAACATTTTTATTGATTCTCCATAATACTTAGTACATAGATGATGTTAAACTAGAAAACACTTAATCTAGATTAGTGCCTAAAGAAGACTCCGATCCCTGTTAGCGTCTTTAGCAGTCTAGGCTTCTCCTCCCTCTTGGATCTTATCTCCTTTAACCAAATACTCAGTTCTTAGCTGTTCCTGTACATTCACAATGATAGGGCATTTTAGGTATCTTATACCAAAATTTGGGAATCAGTATTTGAGAAATTAACTGTTAATACTTGAACCGCAAACTACTATTTCGTTTTTCTTGTCCTCTAAGAACTTAGGGCAGTTTCTCTTCCAATGGCCCTTGACATCACAGTAGAAACACTTGGTATCAGGAGGAGTCCCTTTGTCTTTGGATTTGGCAGCCCATTTGCCTTTTCCTTTTGACGCATGTTTCTTCTTCTGCTTTCCACCTTTCTTAAACCCTTTGTCTTTTTGTATCTTAAGAACATCTGTAGTGCCCCTACAAGGACTTCTTCAGCAAACAGACCTGGTCTTCTTTCCCGAGAATCTCAAACCCTTCTCGTTGACGCATATAGATTTGTTCCTCCAGCTCTCCATGTAAGAACGCAATCTTAACATCAAGCTGCTCCAATTCCATATCATACAAAGCAACCATAGCAAGTAATACTCTAATATAGCTTTGTTTAACAACAGGAGAAAATACCTCATTGAAGTCTATCCCTTCTCGCTGTGTAAACCCCTTAACTACTAACCGTGCTTTGTATTGTGCATCTTCCACCCCTAGGATTCCTTCCTTATTCTTGAAAACCCATTTGCTACCAACAATCTTCCGACCCTTAGGCTGCTCGGCTAACCAGACCTGGTTCTTCCGAAGAGACTCAATCTCTTCATTCATGGAAAAACACCATTGCCTAGATTCATCACTCCTCATAGCTTCTTCGTAGGTGCATGGTTTACCTCCATCAATGCTTTCTCCCACTCTAAGGGCAATGCAACCATATCTACCATTTCATACCTTTCCGGTGCCCGAACGTCTCTCCTTCCTCTGTTCCTCACAACACTGTAATGAACCAGCTCTGGTTCATCTTCCTCAGCTTGGTCATCTACCTGAGGCCGAACTTCTTCTGGAGTGTCTATCTCAAACTCCACCTGTTCTCCGTGATCTTCCTGCTTTACCTGTTTACCAACACCCTCCCGAGCATCTACAGGCGTTACCTTTTCGGTTACCATGGTTAACTCATCAAGAGTAACATCTCTATTGATAAACTTTTTGATTTTCCATCTGGATTCCACAGGTGATAACCTTTCACCCAGGAACATAACAAAGAAATACACATTTCTTAGCCCTCGGATCCAGCTTACCTTCCTTAACATGTGCATAAGTCGGGCAACCGAAAATCCTTAAGTTCTCATACTTCGCAGGATAACCAGACCCCACTTCATTAGGAGTTTTACACTCAATAGATGTACAGGGTGAAATATTTACCAGATACGCTGTCGTGTTCACTGCTTCAGCCATGAACACCTCCGACAATCCTGCATTCGAAAGCATACAACGAGCTCGTTCCAATAGAGTTCTTTTCATACGCCCCGCCACACCATTCTGCTGTGATGTCTTTCTGACCGTATGGTGTCTCACAATCCCTTGGTCTACACAGAACCTATTAAACTCGTTTCCGCAAAATTCCATGCCATTGTCAGTCCTCAAATGTTTGATCGATATTCCAGTCTGCATCTCGATCAAGGTCTTCCACTGCTTGAACTTGACGAATACCTCATTTTTGCGTTTCAGTATGTAGACCCATACTTTCCTGGAAAAATCATCTATCTAGGTTGTTAGAAGTGACTCGAATATGGATTGGTATCGAGCCCGGTTTACGACCCGCCAACCCGCTTACAAGCCCGTTAATGGAGCTGATTGCTGAGACAGAGCTGGTATGCGAAGCTAGGCTTATGTCGGTGATTAGTGTTATCCGTGTACAATGTCGGTTGTAGAGAGAGTCGGTGAAGCGGTGGGATTAGGGTTTAGTGGCTATATAAACTAAATCCTACGGAGATATCAGTAGCGTAATCTCACGAATCTCTTGTGTAAACTTGTTTGCTTATCATAGTGGAAATCATCGCGCCGTTGTCGCCGTGGAGTAGGTCTCACCAACCGAACACACAAATCTCTGTGTTCTGTTCTTTGATTGTTCTTAAGTATTCCTATTGCTTGTCTTAGATTACTCGTATTATTCACATTAACCCCGATTGGCAAAACATAGGTTAACATGTATCTACCCCCACCATGTGAGCTTACCCGGGAGGGACCACGAAGATCTGAATATGGATGTAATCCAGAGTTCCTTTGGTAGTATGAACCGCTGTACTGAACTTTACCCGACACTGCTTCCCGAAGAAGCAATGTTCACAGAATTCCAGTTTTCCAACCTTCTGCCATAGAGTAAACCCTGCTTGCTCAATATAGCCATCCCCCTTTCACTCATATGCCCTAACCGCATATGCCATAGCTAGGTAGTCTCAACTTCCTTGTCTGATGATGATACCGCTACAGATCCGGTAACAGTGTTACCCTGTAGCACATATAGACCATTCCTTTTCAACCCCTTCATAACTGTAAGACTCCCTTTAGAAATCCGAAGAACACCACCTTCACCAGTATACTTGCAACCATTATCATCTAGAGTTCCCAAAGAGATTAGATTCCTCTATAAATCAGGAACATGTCTGATGTCTGTTATAGTCCTCACAACACCATCGTGCATCTTGATCTGAATAGTACCAATTCCAACCACCTTACAAGGAGCATCGTTTCCCATTAACACCTTACCGCCACACGTCTTCCAGTCCATAATTTGCTTCAGCCATCATTAACATCTCTCCACTCCCTGCATGCATGATGTGAATTCCGGAGACTAAACCCCTCTCGATTGGGTAACAATCAGCTCTAAGTACTATCTCCACGGCACCAACACGACAACCAAAGTAAAGACTGAGCACACGCCATCATCCTCCATCTTCAAGATTAGTAGACTTGCCTTTTAATTTATTTTGGTTTTTCCCTCTCTCGGTTTCTCTCTTCTCTTCTTCTAATTTTATCGTTGTTCTTCGTCTTTTCTGGGTTTGAGGCGTGTTTTGTGTCGTTTTCTCTTCTTCTCTCTCTAGTATGTCAAACGTCTTCTCCGGCGTGAGTGAGTAGACAACTCTGGTGGGAGTCCTCTACCAATCCCCTTGCATGCAAGACCATAATGTTATCTTGGCGCTTCCCAGTCGCTCTTCTTCTCTTCTCCACGCAGACCTATAAATTTGTTGCTTCTCTGAGGATTATCTCCATCCTAACCCTCCTACTTCCTTCTTCTTCTGTCTTCACCATGGCTACTCACTTCGCCCTCTCATCTCATGGTCGTCTTTCCCTAAAATACCCCAAGCCTTCTACTAATCAAGATCTCCAAACCATTAACCAGGGATTCGTAGCACGCTGGTGCTGTCCATACGAAGCCTCACTATCTCAACTAAAACGTCTTCTCTTCCCTCAGTCTCGGTTCTTCAGAGACTGTGACTACTTTCTTCTTGATGGTCCAATTAACAATTTTTTTATTAAACCAAAGAGCCTCCTCATTCTCAATGTTCTCAATTTCGGTCGTCCTTGGATTTTGAGAGGCATGATGTTGGTTTTGAAACAAGTTGATTTCCCTCTCATTGAAGAGGTGGATGACTTATTTTTTGAACCAATGTGGTGGACTTTGTACAAGGTTCCTTTAGCTATTCAAAATAAGGAAGACTTGGACGATATTTTTGAGAGAATGGGCAAGATCATTAAGATCAAGCCTCGAAACCTCGGCTTTGTCAACAACCAGATCATCCGTGTCAACAATGTCGTATAGTTGAACATCCTCTTACTTAATGTCCAACTGCCAACCCTGTTACTCCTTCTGATGAAGAAGTGGAATCTAACCAAGATCCGATGGATACTATGATGCACCCGAAAAGGTTTCACACCCAAGCGGAGGTATCATGTAGTAATCCGGCAAAGCCGGGATCGATCCAAGGATAGGAATGTAGTTTAGATATCGAATGGTCTTATTGGTCGGTTCAGATATAAAAGGCTTACTTAGGCAAAAGCGAAAATAAACGAAGATAATGAGAGGTTCATAAACGAATAAGCACTAAGAGAATAAAGGAAGTAAAACAAACTAAAATATCAATGTAAGAGGGCGAGAGAGATTCGAGAGAAGTCGGCGGAGCAAGAGTCGAGGAACAACAAGTAAAAGAGGTGTCGAAGTCCGAGAATCCGATGTGGTGGACTTACAACTATGTACGGACCAATCGAATGGGTTGATGTAAATCTAGTCTCGATTCCTAAGGTGGATGTTCATAAGCACTACATATGTCCGAAGATAATACTTAGTCAAACAAACTTCCTAAACGATTAAAACCGAATCATCGAAAATGTCGTCTAGTCGCCTAACTATGTGAAGTGTTTGACAAGACACATGAAATTTGGACCTAGACTACGATCGATATCAATCACTTTGCGTAATCGATTAACTATGCGAAGTACTTGATAAGACACATGAAAAACGATTGAAACAAGCAATCGAAATAAGAGAACATCGATTTATTATTAAACCATTAAATCATCACAAAAATAATCACAAATTTATCACATAATCAACACACAAGAGTTAGCTAAAATGTTGAATGAACAATAAATGAAAAGAAGATGAAGAGAGAATCCCCCTTTTTCGATGTGGTGCAAGACTAAGATCGTATGAAAAAATGAGCGTTTAGGAGCAGCCAATCTCCCCTTAGCAAAAATCAGTGTTCCCCATAGTAATTAGCATCATCTTCTTCTCCATTTATCAGAAACAACTATTAAAGCTTCACCAAGCTTTCTGTCCCTAAGCAATTTCAACCAAAAATCAAATCGAACACAAGGGGTAGCAAGACCATGACATGTGGAGTAAAAGCCCTAAGGTTTCCGGTCAAGAAAGTGACCGGAACACCTACAAAAATCCGGCCAAAGACAAGAAATTCCGGTCAAGCAAAGATCCGGCCAAATCCTAGCAAACCCGAGCATCCTCCAACTAGTAGCCTCGTGCAAGGTCCGTGCTGTCCCGAGCTATGGAGCAGCCATCCCGTGCTATGTACAACTCGTCCCGTGAAGAAGCTGTTGTTCGAAGCAGCTCACTGTCCCGTGAAGAACAGCCCGTGCTGTTCTTGTTGGTGCGTGCTGTTGCCGTGCTAGTCCCGTGCTTGTCCGTGCTTGAGTTCTCCTACCCGAGCTGCTGCAATGGAGCTCGGGCTGCTGTTCTCTAACAGCCGCGACCTTGCTCTTCCGGCCAAGACTAGGACGACCTCATGTGTTGGCCGGCCTCATGTGTTGGTCGGCCTAGATTGTCCGGCCTCTCCTTCTTCTCTTCCTCTCTCTTCAAATCCAAACCCTAGAATGCCCTCAAGAACAAACAAAACGTAGCCTCCTTCTCTTCCCCTCTCTTGTTGTTAGCTTGGTGAAGAAGATGAATAGTAGAATAGGATCCCTTTAGACTACTTCAAACCCTTGACTTTGTCCATCATTAAAGACTCTTGACTTGGACCAAAAAGGTGCCCATAGAATCTCTATTATTCTCTTCCTCTTTTGGGATCTTGGGTTGGGCTTCTTTCTAAAGCAAGGGAGTGCCTTCATCTTGTCTCTACATTTAGAACCAAGGGGGGGTGCCTTCATAGAATCCTTGTTTCAAGACTGAACCTCGGCTTCTTTCATTCACAACTTCTCTGTCCGAACTCCGAATCGACTTCAGTTTCACCGTCGGACTCGTGATTGACTTCAATTGTTGTTTGACTTCTGATTTTGACCAAAATGACCAAAATACCCTTGGTCCTCTTTTCTTCCCTTTTGTCGCATAAGATGAAAATGTGATAATTCGCTCTCTTTATTCCGAATTACACGCCAAACCCCAAATAAACTACCTAGCAATAAAAACACATAAATAATTAGAAATAAAACCCGAAAAGAACTAACTCATCAAAGTTAAGTGACCTAAATGTGGCATTTTCACGCCACATCAACATCCCCAAACTTAGAATTTGCTAGTCCTCGAGCAAACAAACAAAACAAGACAATAAAGTAAACCTAGCTCACTTTCGGAGGACTCCCGGATGCATTTAGCGTATGCAACAAGCCTTTAAACCCTTAGTTTACCCCTAAAGGATGAGTTTTGTCTCGTGAGGGTTTCCAGTGAATACACCCACAAAGTTCAAGATTCCAAGAGATAAAAGAGTTGAACTATCGCTGCAAATAAGGTAACGATCAACAAGTGAGAGACATAAGTATGTCAAACATATGAATCAAACCAATAAACACATAAGCATGCTAAGAGTCTCCTCACTAATAATTTTATACTTAAGTGTAGGTGTCCCATCATCATGAACATCATCCAAGTCTAAAGTAACAAAACCTTGTTTCCTATTGTAGCACATTTCGCCTCGACTTTGGCCTCACGGTCATACGCTCTTAAACATGAAATCACTCAAAATAGAATCTAATGGTTCACTCTCATGTGTGAGCATGGAATAAAGTAAACTCAACACATACAAAAATTAAATGAGGATATCAAGTTCTAAAACGAAATGATCTCTTAGGAATGGAAATAACCACTAACGAAATGAGGAAGCTCACTCACCCTTCTCACCCACTCTACCCTCTAATAGTGTCTCCTAAAGATAAACAGATACAATTGATGGAATGGAAGATGATGAAATCCCGAGAATGTCGACGCCTTCAACAATAAAAGAACACTTAAATAACCTTTAAACTTGACTTTTTGCCTTGAATACTTTATTTTCCACAACACTAACACAATTCTCAAAAGTTCACATGAACTTACGCAAATAACACATACATAAACAAACTTTTTCTTTTCTTTTTTCTTTTTTTTCCTCTTTTCTTTTTTTTTTCTTTTTTCTTTTTTTTTTCTATTTTTTTTTCTTCTGAAACATGACAAACACAAATAACAAAAATACAAACTAGTATTCTCAACAAGTCGCCTTTATCTTTGACACTTTGCTTTCACATTCTTTCTTCTTTACTTTTCATGTCTTCATTCTCGGGAGTAGTATGATAAATGGATGGTGGAGTATCGGTTTCCCTAAAGTTGACACTATTATCAGGTTTCATGGACTACAAGAGTAAGGTTTATTCGCTATCCTGATGTCACTCCTAGTGGTTAAGGAAGTTGAGCTCCTGAGATCGTCTAAGCTCTTTTGAACATAGTGAAATTGAGTAGCTCTTCATTCTACTCGGAATTAACGCAGAAGAGTACACTCAAAAGCAAGAAAAAGGCTCAGATATGTCACATGGGTTTAAGTCTCCACTAATGACTATTCTAGGTCCCTTAGAAGTGCTACTTCTTCCTTAAGATGATACTCACATGATAAAACACCAACACCAAAGGACTTAACATTCATGAAAAGACTAAGAGCATGCATAAGATTTATCAAGAAGGAACCACATGCATCAACATACTTAAGAATACCACTAGAGTCATACTAAATCTACCCAAAAAAATTTCAATTTTGGTCGAATTTGTTGAACTCTCTTCTCTTTTGGAACCACAAGGTCGTGATGTCATGCGCCTAAATGGTCGTATCCCCATCCCCAAACTTAAAACTAACATTTTCCTCAATGTACTAAGCATATACTCACCAAAAGATAAGAGGTACAATAAGTTAAAGAGAATAGTGGAAGGATATTATCATAGCCGAAGGAGATATAAAGTGATACTACCAAGACTTATGTATTCGAGTTCCAAGTTGATGATAAGCCCATCTCCATCCCCAAACTTGGAACGAACCACGTCCCAAAAGTATACAAAGTGAGAAACACACCTAACACATCAATAAATAACATAAGAATGAAGCATAAGCATGACCATATAAAAATGACCACTCACGCGGGATCACTCGATTGCAGCAAGCTATGCAACTAGCCTTTGAGTCTCTCGTATGCACGAGAGCACGAGTTTTGTCTCGTGGAGGGTTTCCAGAGATGCTACCCACAAACATCTGTGACGCCCCGTGTTCCGAATCACGGTTTGCCAGGCAGTTTATAAAAGAAACTCGGTCTCAGACTCACTAAAACCAGTTTCAAATATAAACCCAAGCCAAAACTCTCATCACGGGTTACAAATCAAGAACAAACACAGCGGAAAATCAAATATAGTTTAAACCTTTTGAAAATATGCTCGGAAAATATGTAACCCAAAATAGTATTCATAAAGAAAAAAAAACATCTTGAATTCATGTTTATAAAAAGTTCACAGAAGAGACTGAATTAGGACAGAGTCTCCTCAATAAATTGAACATATCAAACCTGAAAAACCTGTCAAACATTCATCATACATATCTCACAAACTTCTAAATATCAATAGCATCAAATAGAAAGTGATAATGTGCATACTATTTACATGTGTACAATCGCAAACGAGTGAGAGAACGATCCTAACTATTCTAGATGATACATATATAATATTAACGTTGTGATTATGTTGAAAATACAATAGAAGTTATAATCTTACATAATGTGAGGCGTCGAAGTAAACTATGTCACTCCGGGTCACCAATACCTGCAACTGAACAACAACAAATAGGAATGAGATAACCCGAAGGTCAGCTCAGTAGGATACCTAGACATCCTACCCGCACCACACACATCAACATTTTAATATATTAATAGTTATAAGTGTTACATATATACAGATATATATACAGAGATATCAATATGCACACGAAGCAAAACAATATAGCAAGATAATTCTTCTAGCTTACCAAGATCACGACTGAATACGCGCTCAGTCGGGGTCACCTACTATTCGGCTAGGAAGAACCGGTAGGCCTTTGTTAGTGCGTAGGCAGGCGGCGCCTTATCGAACGTTTGACTACTGCAGTGTACACATGGATCCACGTAATACCTCGGTAAGAGCTTCCGTAACTCTCCCTTCGTCATCATCGCCCATCGGGCTGGCTTGTGATCTCAATACGCATCGAATAGTAAATCTCACCCAAACAATGATACGCTTAAAATATGTCATGACTTACCCAGACGACTATAAGAGTATCGTCGCTTAGTAGAGCCATATACCCACGGCGATACAATTATCTCGTCTTGAGGCGCGTCCTATCTCCGGCCAGATCTAACGCTTCCTCGCAAGGTAACTCATTGACCATTCGAAGAATACCCAAACATATGCATGAACCTATAATAATATTAAATGATCTGATAGGCTCCCAAAGCTACAAGAACAGAGCCCTCCTAACAAGTCCCATCAACCGAAGGAGAAGAGCGTTCTTGTGTCTCAAGGTAGGGTAAACCCTGTTTAAAGCCAAGCTTTTACAAGTTTCCACTTTCAGGGATTAAGTATTTTCTTTTAAGAAAACTTGGGTAAACACCCTCTTTCGGTTCGGTGAAACATTGTACGTATCAAACACAAGACATTACAGAATTCAAACCACACTTACCAGTGGCTTAGCAGAATAAATAAACAAACATGGCACTGGTCAGTCCCCTAATCACTCTAAGGGTCAGAATACCCCAACTCCCAATCTCTCTCGGACCCCATTCCGGGTAAACAAGAATGGTCGTTACCAAACGGCTGGCCAACGCACCGAGTGTAACCCTTCACATGAATTCATGGCTAATCCATAACAGAAATATAAACAAGGGGACCAACCGATGCCCGGCGTCAAACAATCAATACACGTAACACAGATCAAGCGATTCCGCCTCCATGTTATACACGCAGCTCAAGCGATTCCGCCACCACGTGTTTACAATTCACACAAAAAGATCACACAGATCAAGCGATTCCGCCTCCATGTGATTATTTTACAGAAAAACCAATTTGTTTTTAAAAGAGAAGCATCCATAACATAGAGCACACCACATACATACATATCATACCATATCATATCATAAATTGAACTAGAGAACTATAAAAAGAAGAAAATTACTAACTATATATATATATAATGGTGAAACGGGGAATACCCGTGCTCCAAGTAAGATTCATAGAATCCTACCTCTTCTTGCGCTTCCAATGATGCTCCTGAGTAAGCTCCACTTCTCCTCGAGCTCCCTATTGCAGTTCATTAGTCCTACTGAAATATGAAAGAGCAAAACGGTCATTTGACAGTTACATAACTGTCAAGACTCCTCTTGCAAAGCAAGAATGCATAAAATGAATGAAACTATACTAGGAATGTCCTATCGGGCACTAAAGAGATCATTGAGACGTTCCATCGAACAACCGATACACCTTACGGACCAACCCACAAACCCATGAACTCTATTTTACATTTCCGATATCCCATAAGCTGACAAATTATATATCGAACCAAATACTATGGATCTTGAACTATCAAATCATAAAATGAACCTAATGTTACGAATCCATAACTCGACCTATTCATTTATGTTAACGGCAAGATTCGGGTAACCATCTTTATTCCAATTCATTCCCAAAACTAGCCCAAATACGAAATTCGAACCGTAAAATAATTCGGCAGCAACCCGTCTATATATAGACACCCCAAAATAGTCCATAATATTCTAGACATGATCCTGAACATAAATCATTCGAAGAAACTAAAGAATAACTGCTCCAAATCATGAACCCAAAAGAAATTAGACCCAACTATACAGTTATCGTAATAACTATCATAAAACCACCAAATACAGACGAAATAGAAATTTCTGATCCGCTAAATATGTAAAACGAGTCGAATAGGATTACCTGGAAGAAGTTTCATCGAATCCCGACAACCGAGCGTGAAGTAATTGGACCGAGAAAATCGAATTTTAAAACCCTAAACTTTCCACCAATATATTCCGGTTGCTGCTGGGTCGCAAGGGAAAATGGGAAGTGGGTTAAACGTGGGTTGGTTTTGAAGAGTTTAAATTGCATGGGGCTGCCACACGTCACCCATTAAAGTGGCCATGCAAAGTTAATCAATTTTAGGTCCATCATTTGTGTACACTTTATAAACAAATTCCACCATTTATATAACCCACTAATTCAACCCTCATTAATTGTTGTGTGACCCCCAATTTAACTTTTCCTTCTCTTTTTCACCCCACAACTAACCAACAATAAACTATATGGTCCCTCTCAATCCGACAACGAAGAAAATTACTGAAAACAAAACGATACCCAAACCATGCCCGATCTGTACGACCAATCAAAAATCTATTATTTCTCGATATCTATCTAATGGGTCGTCTGAATTAACTAAAATTCGAAACCAACTCTTGAAAATTGCTAAGTTTGTTCGACAATCCAACTCGTCTGATTCTCCGACTCGAAGATCTGGGCGCTACACATCAAGGTCCATCTCAATAGACCAACCAATCATATAACAAAAGACGAAAGATTTGGGGGTTTACCCAAAAAAAAGATGTAACCGGTAAGAACCGTCTCACAACAATGTAATGACATTGGTACATAAATGAGACGGTAAAAAATAAGAGGTAATCCCCAAACTTGGATGATGACAATGCAACAAAGTTTGATGTAATAACAGGGAAAACATGCATTTCACTAAAAGGATCTACATATGTATGATATATTGGTTGAGATGTCGAACTAAAACCTAAGGGTTTGCCCATAAGGCTCAAGACTAAGTCAGAAGTTTCCTTAAGTGAGGGTTCAACCAATCCTTTAAACATTATTCTTGTCTCGATATCATATGTGTCGTTAGGGAAATTTATAGCCCTGCTCAAGAGGGCATCCACATCTAGTCCATCTTTACTAGCTACAAAGGTCTAAGGTAAAAAACTAGTCATGTCGTTATGATTCTCCTGAGCACTAGTAGTATTGTCCCTCTTAACTATCAATGCAAGCATATTCATATCACGAGTAGGGAATAATTGTTTATGAAAAGCGGAATGAGGTTCATCAACTAGTTCAGACTCGGATTTCGACTTTAAAACCTCGTTATGTCCATCTCCTCTCTCAGAATTTGTAAGATCCTCGGGTATGTCTACCTTCATAGGAGTATCCAATCTAATCATTTCATCACTTCCAAGAATGAAGTTGGACTTAACATTAACACTAGGTGTATTACCCTCACCTATACCCTTGAGATCTGTTGGAGTTTGGGGTTGTGAAACCCTTTTCTCGATTTCTTTTAATTTTTCCTCCATCTCTTTAAGGGCGTGCAAGGTATTTTGGCTAATCTGAGTTTCTGTCTCATAAAATGATTTCGAAACATCTTCAAGAGTCCTCTCATGATGAGACGCATAAGAACTAACTAAGGGCTCTTGAAGATTCTCATAATCATTGGTAAAGACATCATTCCTCGAACCTACGGGCTTCATATGAGTGTTTACGACATTTGTGCATCCTAGCGAGACATCTCGACAAAGAGAAATAGTAGGGCATTTACTCGCTAGGTGTTCTCGACTTGCACAAATGCTACAGACACTATAAATCGCTAAATCATCATCATGCATATCAATAAATTCTTTCCGAGCCATGTAGGCAATTTTATCTTCTACTTCACCGTTCTCCTTTAAAAAGCATATGCCTCCTTTTGAGTAATGGTTTCCTTCGGCTATATCTCTGTCACTCTTAACGGGTGTGTCCTAATCTTGGGCCTTCTCCGCTAAGAGGTCGAGATACTCCCAAGCCTCATTAGGATTTTTACTCATAAACCCTCCGTTGCACATCACTTCCACGAAGTGTTTCATTTTGGAGGTCAAGCCATCGTAAAAGAACCCGATGACCCTCCATATTTCATAGTTATGATGTGGAAATGCGAGAAGGAGGTCTTTAAATCTCTCCCAACACCCAAAGAAGGTCTTCTCTTTGTGTTGCTCAAAATTCATAATTTCTTTTCTTAAGGTGTTGGTTCGATGGCTTGGGAAAAACTTTTTAAAAAACGCCCTAGTCATCTCATCCCAACTTCTTATAGTCCTAGGCCTTAGAGAATGAAACCATATCTTCGACTTTTCTTTTAATGATAACGGAAATAGTTTGAGCTTAACGACTTCCTCAAGTACTCCATTGATTGGGCGTATCGAGCAAATCTCATTGAACTCTCTCAAATGAAAATATGGATCTTCATTCTCTAGGCCTTGGAATATAGAAAGTAATGGAATAATCTCAGGGTCTATGTCTAAATCACACTCATTACTCGGAAATATGATGCATGAAGGTATGCTAGCCATATTAGGTTCAAGGTAGTCTCTAAGACTTCTAAGCGGTCGATGAACCTCATACCCATCATTCCAACTATCATTCCCATAAACATCCATTGAAGCACAATTAAAGCAAAATGCAAGCAATCACAAGTGTTCAATTCAACTACTACTATCAATAATAGACAAGATGCAAATGCACTTAAGCCGCTCAAATAGGTAAAGGTTAGGGAACGATACTAGAGGTGGCGTTTGTTACCACAATTTGATCCTTTTCCCTTTTCTTGTATCTCCCTTTATATCCCCAAACTTGTTAACTTTCGTCCTTTAGAGCTCCTTGGATGAGTACCTTAGAGAAAATCAAAAAAATTAAGAAGAAACTACGAAAATAAACAAAGAAAACGTCTAAGTAACCAAATAACACCAAACTAATGAACAACACGACAAACGATATTCAAACTACTAGACCTATCCCCAGCAGCGGTGCCAAAAACTTGATGCAACCGAAAAGGTTGCACACCCAAACGGAGGTATCAAGTAGTGATCCGGCAAAGCCGGGATCGATCCAAGGATAGGAATGTAGTTTGGATATCGAATGGTCTTATTCGTCGGTTCAGATATCAAAGGCTTACTTAGACAAAAGCGAAAATAAACGAAGATGAGAGGTTTTCAAACGAATAAGCACTAAGAGAATAAAGGAAGTAAAACAAACTAAAATATCGATGTAAGAGGGCGAGAGAGATTCGAGAGAAGTCGGGGAACAACAAGTAACAGAGGTGTCGAAGTCCGAGAATCCGATGTGGTGGACTTACAACTATGTACGGACCAATCGAATGGGTTGATGTAAATCTAGTCTCGATTCCTAAGGTGGATATTCATAAGCACTACATATGTCCGAAGATAATACTTAGTCAAACAAACTTCCTAAACGATTAAAACCGAATCATCAAAAATGTCGTCTAGTCGCCTAACTATGTGAAGTGTTTGACAAGACATATGAAATTTGGACCTAGACTACGATCGATATCAATCACTTTGCGTAATCGATTAACTATGCGAAGTACTTGATAAGACACATGAAAAACGATTGAAACAAGCAATCGAAATAAGAGAACATCGATTTATTATTAAACCATTAAATCATCACATAAATAATCACAAATTTATCACATAATCAACACACAAGAGTTAGCTAAAATGTTGAATGAACAATAAATGAAAAGAAGATGAAGAGAGAATCCCCCTTTTTCGATGTGGTGCAAGACTAAGATCGTCGGAAAAAATGAGCGTTTAGGAGCAGCCAATCTCCCCTTAGCAAAAATCAGGGTTCCCCATAGTAATTAGCATCATCTTCTTCTCCATTTATCAGAAACAACCATTAAAGCTTCACCAAGCTTTCTCTCCCTAAGCAATTTCAACCAAAAATCGAATCGAACACAAGGGGTAGCAAGACCATGACATGTGGAGTAAAAGCCCTAAGGTTTCCGGTCAAGAAAGTGGCCGGAACACCTACAAAAATCCGGCCAAAGACAAGAAATTCCGGTCAAGCAAAGATCCGCCCAAATCCTAGCAAACCCGAGCATCCTCCAACTAGTAGCCGCGCCCCGTGCAAGGTCCGTGCTGTCCCGAGCTATGGAGCAGCCATCCCGTGCTATGTACAACTCGTCCGGTGAAGAAGCTGTTGTTCGGAGCAGCTCACTGTCCCGTGAAGAACATCCCGTGCTGTTCTTGTTGGTGCGTGTTGTTGCCGTGCTAGTCTCGTGCTTGAGTTCTCCTACCCGAGCTGCTGCAATGGAGCTCGGGCTGCTGTTTTCTAACAGCCGCGACCTTGCTCTTCCAGGCCAAGACTAGGCCGACCTCATGTGTTGGCGGCCTCATGTGTTGGTCGGCCTAGCTTGGCCGGCCTCTCCTTCTTCTCTTCCTCTCTCTTCAAATCCAAACCCTAGAATGCCCTCAAGAACAAACAAAACGTAGCCTCCTTCTCTTCCCCTCTCTTGTTGTTAGCTTGGTGAAGAAGATGAATAGTAGAATAGGATCCCTTTAGACTACTTCAAACCCTTGACTTTGTCCATCATTAAAGACTCTTGACTTGGACTAAAAAGGTGCCCATAGAATCTCTATTATTCTTTTCCTCTTTGGGCTCTTGGGTTGGGCTTCTTTCTAAAGCAAGGGAGTGCCTTCATCTTGTCTCTACATTTAGAACCAAGGGGGGTGCCTTCATAGAATCCTTGTTTCAAGACCGAACCTCGGCTTTTTTCATTCACAACTTCTCCGTCCGAACTCCGAATCGACTTTCGTTTTCACTCGTCATTGACTTCACTTGTTGTTTGACTTCTGATTTTGACCAAAATGACTGATGAGTCATGAAAATGCCTCATCTGATTCTCTTAATTTGGACTAGTTAGTCTATTTCGAGCAGTTACTCTGATGAATTGTGTGTTTTTCTTTCTCAGGCGCCTTTTGTGGAGTTTAGGGCAAAAAGCAGATAAAAACGGACACAAGAGGGGCATTTTGGTCATTTCTTGATTTTGTAAATTTTGGCAAATGTTGATGCTCCGATGGATAGTATAGTCCAAGACGAACCTGGAGGTGAAAACAGAAGGCGAATCGGAGTCCGAATGAGAAAGTTAGGCCAAGTCAAAGATCGAAGTTAATAAGGGTTAATCAAATCAGCTAGCAGCCACGTGGCATGCAATCTGATGGTTATTTGAATTATTTCGGTACATTGGTGGGTAAGTGTTGGTCACATTCGGTTATTATACTAGGCACTGTTTCCATACAACGCGATACAGGATAATGTTGTAGCCAACGGAAGATCTAACGGCTGGTGGTCCCACTCCTCTTAACCCCGTGATCCCAAAGTGCTTTGCACTATTCTTTGGCTGCTCCGCGATGCACCAGATAATATACTTTATAACGCATCACCAGGTTGGCGCCCATATCTCTGTGAGAATCTTCCTATTCTATCAACTCTTTTGAAATAGGAAATAATCCAGAGAGAGAGCATTTGCTCCATTTTGCAGAGATGACCGCGAGATCAATTGGAAAGAAAGAGATATTCTCTTCAACAAGAAAGGAAAGAGAGTGGAGAGTTATATAAAGTTATTAAAAACAGAGAGAAGAGAGAAAGAGAGAGAAACCGAGAGAGAAGTTGGAAACTCTCGGTTTTCTTATAAAGAGAAATAGAGACATTTTGAAAGGATCTCGGATTTGGGGAGTCGGCCATTGAAAGAAGAAACCGAGAGCTAGAGAGAGAAAGTGAGAGAAAGAGTTTTCTTTTTCTTTTTCTTCTTCTGTCATCCTTCTCTTTGTGAGAGAGAGAAGGTTAGAAAGAATGAGTTAAGAGAGAGAGAGAGAGGTACTGTAAAGAGAGAGAGAGAGTTCATATTAATAAAATTGATTTTGTTTAAAATCTCTTTATCTTCTTCTCCCTTTACTGGTTCGGTTATAAAGAGAAAGAGAGAGTTTATTATTGTTATAAAGAGAGAAAGATAAGATTTAGAGTAAGAAAGAAGGAGAAAACAGTAGAGAGAGAAAAAAACCAGAGAAGAAATAATTTTCTCACCAGGAAATCGTTTCCGGGAAGACGAAAAAATTATTTTCCCTAAGGGTCTGTTTGGCTGCACAGAGGGAAATTTGCGAGAAAATAGGTGTTTTCTTCTCCGATTCTTTTTCTTTCTTTAATGTTATTAATTTTTATCTCTCCCACCATGATTATGATCTCTTTAGTGATGAGTAGCTAATTTATCTAATCTAGGGTTAGGATGAAACCTTAGTATCGCGTAAATGTCTGACTTTTTCAACTCATACTTAATATCTTCGAAGTACTTTTAAATGATAAATTGATTTTTCTTATTTAAATTCATGATATGTCTTTCATTAACTATACTTATATTTTGATGATTCATGTTTAGACTAAGTGTCTTTAATGTCTCATGCTTAGGATTTGATAGTTAATAGTTAGATTATCACTTGAATATTTATTTTTGAAATCAAAACATTATATTTTATTCTAAGAAAGTTGTACTTTCCGAGGAAGATAGATTTGTCTCTCCTTGAGTTATAGAAGATCGAGTTGTCACTAATTAGGCAATAATTTACGCATATTTAGGTGGATTCCGAAACCCTAGACTTTCTCCACATAAAACTTCTCCTTACACTTTATTTTCCCGTTATTTTGGAATTATTCATTATTTTTCCCACCTCAACATCTTACACCAAAGTAAATCCAGATTAGTTATAGGAGTCAGAATTGATTGACTTAGTCTCTGAGGAACGAACCGGTCTTACCGGAATCATCACTTGACGCCCGTATACTTGCGGTGGTGACCTATTTAGGAAACCTGATGGGCCTAGAAAGTTTCCTAAATAGGTCACCACCCGCAAGTATACGGGCGTCAATCCTAGCCATCAATTCCTCTGACCCCTCAGAAGACTCTACCCAATCTCAGGCTATGTTGTTGGAGAAACAGGAAGCGCGTAGACTTCTGGATGAGTCCTTAATCCTTTCTAGAAGTCTTGCAATTCTGTCGAACACGGAGGAGGAAGAGGACGTAACTCCACCGGGGTAGTCTACTTGCGGTGTCTCTATTGCTTTCTGTTTTCAGTTGTCTCTGTCAGTTTTGAGTCTTTTAGTTTTGAGTTTCTTGTGTGTTGTATTGGTACAGGTGCAAGAGTGTCCATCCTCCTGATCCTTTGAGATTAGGAGTCGATAGGTGTTCCTGCCTTGCTCAATGGTATAAGACATTGAGACAAAAACACCCTTTTGATCTCTCTGACAAACTGTACCAATCGTGCTCCTCTTTTGTACGGGTTGTCTTTTGATCTTTTGGAGCAGTTGTGATTAGTAGATTTCTCTTGTCTCTCATCCTGTTTTTTCTTTTTTCCTTTTTCTTTTCTTCTGGTTTATCTTGGCCTGCTGTTACTTCTGACCGACCACCCTCTGCCCTTTTGGGTCTTAGACTCTTAGGTGCAGTCTTAGTGTGAGCCTACCTTTCCTAGTTAGTGACTGATGAGACATGGAAATGTCCCATATGAGTCTCTTAATTTAGACGAGTTAGTCTCTTTAGAGCAGTTACTCTCACGAATTACTCTCTTTTATGTTCAGGTACCTTTTTACAGAGTTACGCGTGCAAAACGGATAATGTCAGAAAGAATACAGACTAGGGGCATTTTGGTCATTTGTTGACTCTGACTTCTTGGTCAAGATTAGTGTTCGGATGGAAAGTAGAGTCCAAGACTAGCCCGTAGGCAAAAACGGAAGTCAAATCGGAGTTCGAATCAATAAAATAGAGGAGGTCAAAATCATTTGACCAAAACACCTAGAGCCACGTGGCGCAGATCTATCAGGAGGACACGAAGCAATCTGACGGTAACAGGAGTTCGTGGTATACTTTCGGGAAGTTTGGTGGGTCTCTCAGGTGTTTTCGGGATGACATATAGGCTCTGATTCAGTGCATCGCGCTCCGCGTTACTTGGGTGCTTCCTTACACGTGATTTTTTCATCTAACGGCAGTCGCTCATCAAGTTTGATCTCGCGATCCAGAAGCCACCGTCCTACCTGCTCCAATAGGCCGCGTTGCACCTTATCTAGCTCACCTAAAACCATGCAACCGAATTGGAATCAAAACAGATTAATATCTCATTCTCTCTCTCGTCTCTATCAAGTGAAAACAGTTATACCCGAGAGAGAGATAGAGGAAAATCAGAGAAAACCGAGAGAGAAATGGAGGAGATTTGGGGAGATTAATTCGAATCAAAGAGACACTCGGTTGGTCTATAAAAGAGAAGAGAAACAGAGAGCTGGAGGATCATCACGGTTTAAAGAAGAAAGTAGAGAGAGAGAGAGAAACCGAGAGCTTATAATTCGAATTGTTTTTAACTTTGATTTTTGTTTTTCTTTGAAAACTCTGTTTCTTAGTGAGAAAGAGAGAGAGATTACAGAGGAAGAGAGAAAGTTAGAGAGAGAGACAGAGAGATATTGTAGAGAGAGACTCGGTTTTGAACATCAATTAAATCTCAGTTTTATTCTTTTTTCTTTCTTTTTTTGTTCCTGTTTCTTAGTGAGAGAGAAGTAGATAACATAGAGAGAGAGATTAGAGTAAGAGATAAAGAGAGAAACAGGAGGCTAGAGAGAGAAAGAAGGTTCAAGAAGATGAGAAAATAAATTTCCCAGAGGGAAACCATTTCCGGGAAGACGAGAAAATCGTTTTCCCAGAGGGTGCGTTTGGCAGATTTCCAGGAAAAACAGACGGAAATCAACTCCTTAAGGCTCTGTTTGGTGAAGAAAATCGCAGAAAAGTAAGTTTCTTTCTTCTTTTTCTTATATTAATTCAAATATTTATCGTTTCTAGCATGAGTAGCCAAATCTTTTATATCTAGGGTTTTAGAAGAAGTCATAATAATTATTTTCTCGATAATTTATTAAAGTTTTTACCATTTTAACGATAAAATCTTCCGGGTTTTTAGACCGTTCATGAACTAAAACCTGAGTTATATAAAGAACTCTCTAATTAGATCAAAATTAAATTGTCGTTAGAATTATTAGAAAGACGGATTCGAACATTAACAAGTTGCTTAATCTGCAGGCGGACTATAATCATTTCACGGTTGAGCCCACTAACAAAGCAGGTGGACTTGCTATTTTTTGGTCCCAGACCTTGACTATTAAGATTATGCATGCAGACACCAATATTATTCATGCTAAGGGCACACATATTCTTAATAGCACTAATTTCATTATTTCCTGTTTTTATGGGTGCCCGTACAATAACAATCGTATGAGACCTTGGGACCAAATTCAAAATATGGTCCCTAATCAGTCTACACCTTGGATGCTTATTGGGGATCTGAACACGATCCTTTACCTTGAGGATAAAATCGGGGGTAAAGATGTTTTTCCTACTCATGCTAAGAACATAGTATTCGTGATTGACAACCTGGGTCTGTGGGATTTGGGCTTCTGTGGCACACCTTACACGTGGTCGAATAGACAATTCGTCGGTAACCTCATTCAAGAGAGAATCGACAGGGCCTTAACTAATCATGAGTGGCTTTTGGACTTCCTGGCCTCTACCCTCAACCACCTTCCTGGTATTGGCTCCGACCATATACCCGTCCTTCTTACTACTAATCCTAAACCCAATCTTGGTCTCAAACCCTTCAAGTTCATTCGCACTTGGATGTCTCATCCGGAGTGCAGTAGCTTCATTCATAACAATTGGCTCTCTTCCCCCACCCGTATCCAGTATAAATTTAACTCTCTGGCATTGAAATCGTCTAGATGGAAAAAGATGGTATTTGGCCACTTGGAAACCAAAATCAACAACCTAACTTCATCCCTTCATTATGTCTCAATCATGAGGATTACCACAGACTTAATAACCAGCTCGAAGAGGTTTACAATCAACAAGAAAGTTTATGGAGAGAAAAATCCAGGATTGCGAACATTCAATTGGGAGATAGGAACACCAAATTCTTCCACTCTAAAGCCATCAACCGCAACAGGAAGAATCAGATAACGGCTATCAAAAGAGATGACAACTCCTGGTCAAGTGACAGTTCTGAGATAGCCAACATCTTCTCTACCAATATTCTCAAGATTTCTACTTCCACCAGCACTCAAATCTCGGATGAGAAACTTAACCTGTTTCCTCCTCAGATTACTGATGCTCAGAATCTCATGCTCACAGCTGCTCCCAATGAGGAAGAGATTCGGAGGGCGGTTTTTTCCCTTAAGGCTGAGGCCGCTCCAGGCCCAAATGGATACCCTCCTTACTTCTACCAGTCTAATTGGAACACGGTTAAATCCGATGTGACTTATTTGGTGATCGACTTCTTCCGCTCCTTTAACCTCCCCCCTAGGTCTAATCACACCCACAAATGCCTCATACCCAAGACATGAAAATGTCACATCTGAATCTGATGGCGGCCATCCACCTATGGGCCTCACGGCTAGCCCAACTATAGGCCCAACGGCCTAGAAGTTATATTATTATAAGTTTCCTATTTTATTATTTAGGGTTTCTGTGTTTAGGAATATTAGCAATCAAGGAAAGTAATATTAGTAGTTATCTTATTTTCCACTTTGAGTCTACTTAGGAAAGCATAATCTCTATATAAGAGAAGTTCAGTTTATCTTGTAAGACATTGAATTGAGTTATAAACAAATCCCTTGATTGCATCTTCTTCCTTTACAGTTATTTTAGTTTATCTTTAGTTATTTCTTCTCTCTCTTCTTAATTCTAGTAATGGATTCTAAAATTATTTCGCTTCCGTAACAATCTACATCAGCTGGTATCATGAGCCTTCAAAATCCTGAAATTTTTTTTTCCAACAAATCATCCAGAAAGGAATAAGGTGTTCAAATCAAGACTTACAATCAATAAGAAGGTATGTGATTTCATCATCGATAATGGTAGTGAAGAGAACATGATTTCTCAACGACTTGTTAATGCTCTTAAACTACCTACAACTGAACACCCAAATCCTTACAAAGTTGGTTGGATTTCTAATCAAAAGGAATTATCGGTAAGAACCCAATGTACGTTCTCGTTCTCCATTGGTACTCACTATCGTGATTCAATTTGTTGTGACGTCGTAGACATGGATATTTGTCATCTTATCTTTGGGAGACCATGGATTTTTGACGTCGACGCCACCTATCATTGCCGGGCTAACACATTCGAGTTTTCTTGGTTCCGACGAATTCTAACACTAAGACCAGTAACGGAGGAACAAACAACTATAAACGGACCAACCGGGACAGCACCACCACCGAAACATCAACTACCACCCAACCGTGACAGCACCACCATCGATATCGTGACAACACCATCACCGAAACAGCAACAACCATCCCACCGTAACAATATCACCACCGAAACAGTGACAACATTACCAAACCGGGACAACATCACCAACGATGAAGAAACAGATGATAATAATTCAAAAGAAACCCAATCGAAGGTACCAGTTTTCCAATTCCTTCCTTGTTCCTCAGAAAGTCTCACTTCGGCTCCCAAACGCCGTTCTCCATTACTTGAAAACCCTCCTGCAGCTTCAGCTTCCGAAGAAGAAGAAGAAGAACAAGAACAAGAAGAAGAAATTAGTGAAGAAAAGAAAGAAGTTGAAGGAGGAGAGGAAGAAACTGAAGGCGAGGATGAAGAAGATAAAGATGAGGATGAAGACGACGAGGAAGATGAAGAAGCCGCTAAGTCAAAATTCTCTGTAGAGAAACATGAGGTTAACTCCCCAACCCAACAATCTCAATCCTCTTCTGAAGAAGAAGGTTTCGATTCAGACTCTAATTCTCCATCTTTCGTTGCTTTACCTTCTAATGGTGGAAACTCTAATATCAAACCCTTGGAATTCTACATGGTTGAGAAAAACAAGTGTGTTGAATATGAACCTTTTCAATTTAAGAAGTTGCCAGAAGATAATGGCAAATCCTTAGAATCTTACAATGTTGATGAGAATAAGAAGATTCAAATTAAGAACAAGAAGAAGAAGTGTGTTAAAACTGAACCTTGTCAATTTAAGTGGATTAAAGTTAGAACTTTTCAATTTAAGAAGAAGAAGAAGAAGAAGAAGAAGAAGAAGAAGAAAGGTTCAATTATATTTAGAGATAAGAATATATTAAGCGAGATACTAAGCGGAGTCCCAGTGGAATATCTTTTGAGATTCAAGTGTGTATGTACTAGATGGTGCCACTTGATTGAACAAGATACTACAACTATCAATTCACACCGTATCCGATCTCAACAACCCCATCTCTTTATCAGTGTTCTAGAACAAGGGCCAAAAAGATGTCGTTTTTCTGGAAATTTTTCCTTTAAACTTGGCACCGTTTATCACGAGTTGGATTTTTATTTGACAACCGATTTTGTTTGTCGAAGATCATCATCATCTATTACCACGGTATGTAAAACGCCTTCTTGGTTCTATCATAGTGTTTCAAAGCCTGTAAACGGTTTAATTTGTCTCATCGACTCAAAAGCATCTTATTCTGTTCGTATATACAGTATCGCCACTCGACAAATAACACCATGGATTGAATCATTAGTACTACCTATAGAAGAACAAAAGGGTGGCGATCCTGATTGGCTAGGCTGGTTTGACAGAAGCTACCAACTTGGATTTGATCCTTATACTACCAAACACAAATTAGTATGTGTAGCGTTTGTAACTAGGTTAGGGTTTTTTGTTTCAAATGGTAGCCCAGTGGATGTACCTACAGGTCATATTTTTTGTGAAGTCTTGCCAATAGGGAGTCATTCATGGAGAAGGATCAAAGAGGTTCCACCTCTTACATTAGTAGAATCAAGTTCTGCTTATGTGAATGGTTGTATTTACTGGATTACTGAAACGCTTTTAGCGTTTAATATACGTAATGATGGCGTTGGTCCTTCATGCATAGTGGCATTTGATATTACAAGTGAGAGGTTTAGAACAATCAAAATCCCTAATTTTGTTTTTAATGAGCATCCAAATCAATACGTGATTTGTTTGAATCATATACTTGATCCAATAGCTGATCTGATACAAGTAGGAGTTCGTGTGGCTTTGTTGTTTAGAACGGGTGGTTACATTATGAAGCTTTGGATATTTGAAGATGAAAACAAATATGATTACAAAGATGATGAGATGATGGATACTAACAGAAAATGGAGTGAAGAGACTATCAAATTACCTTTTTGTTCCCGTCATGTTTATTTACATATAATCGAAGGTATAGATGACGAGATAATCTTAAGAGCTCATAAACATAGTGCAGAGGATACTATTTTATATTATTTCTTCAACCTAAAAGATGATGGGAGATGTCGCAATTTGTTGGAAGTCTATTTCCTACAATTGTTTTTGCAATATTATTTGCAATATGGGATTGAAGTTAGTGATTTAGTTCAAGTGGGTGTTCTTCAAACCCAATGCAACTTTCGTTCAAAGTGGGGACTAAGAATTGCTTTGGTGATGTCATTGTATGTGATACCACCAATCTTTTCTTTTTCGAAAGGTTCGGGAAAATTTTTTTCTAAAGATTTTGCAGTTGGCGAATACGTTATGGTCTTTGATTCCAAGATGCAAACTCCAGTCGGCACTTTCAAGAAAGTGGGTCAAAAGAAATTTGGTCCTTTCAAGATTCTCCACAAAATCAATGATAATGCGTTCGTGATTGATCTTCCATCGGATTTCAATATTTCTAACACTTTTAATGTTTCCGATATTTATCCATTTTTTCCGGACGAACCAATTTATGAAGACACCAACTTGGGGGCAAGTTGTTCTACGGAACGGGAGTATGATGGCGGCCATCCACCTATGGGCCTCACGGCTAGCCCAACTATAGGCCCAACGGCCTAGAAGTTATATTATTATAAGTTTCCTATTTTATTATTTAGGGTTTCTGTGTTTAGGAATATTAGCAATCAAGGAAAGTAATATTAGTAGTTATCTTATTTTCCACTTTGAGTCTAATTAGGAAAGCATAATCTCTATATAAGAGAAGTTCAGTTTATCTTGTAAGACATTGAATTGAGTTATAAACAAATCCCTTGATTGCATCTTCTTCCTTTACAGTTATTTTAGTTTATCTTTAGTTATTTCTTCTCTCTCTTCTTAATTATAGTAATGGATTCTAAAATTATTTCGCTTCCGCAACAATCTACATCAGAATCTCTTAACTCGAGTTAGTTAGCCCATTTCGGGCAGTTACTCTGATGAATTGTCTGTTTCTCTTGTCCAATTGCCTTCTACGGAATTGAGCGCGAAAATAGACAAAAACGGGAGAAGAAAGGCACACCTGAGGGAATTTTGGTAATTTGGAGATTATGTTATGCTAATTTTGGTCAATGTTGATGCTCTGATGTAGAGTAGAGTAGAGGACGAACCCAACGACGAAAACGAGAGTCAAATCAAAGTCCTGATATGAAAAATGGACCATGTCAAAGTTTGGGTCAAGTCGGGACCTTCAGAGACACGTGGCGCAGACGGGACAGGATGAAAATTTCGATACTACAGTGGGCCCTAGCGGGATACTTTTGGGATATTCTCTAGGCTTGATTACATGTACTGCGTTATAGGTTACTACGATACTTCCTCCGCAAGGTACGATATCTAACGGCTGGTTTCTCTGCGGACACATGTCATCACCTCTGAAGTGCGTCGTCTCACTCTATTAAATTGCTCTCTCCTACACCATATCACTCCTAAATTTCCAGCAAGCAACAACAGGTTAGTTCCCAATATTTGTGGATCTGCCTCCTCTGGTCTTCTTATTATATATACCCGAACCTAAGAGGGAGTATAAAATCTCTCTTTCTAGAGAGAGAGATGGGAAGACAAGGAAAGAAAGAGAGTTGGAAATTTTGGAGATTTGTTAGATGTTATTAAAACAATATAAAGAGAAAGATTTAGAGATTTGATTGAGAAGGAAAGAAAGAGAGATAAGAGTTGATCGAGATTTCTTTAGAAACCTGGAATCGAAACAGAGATAGAAGGAGAGATTCGATTGAAGAGCTCTCGGTTGGAACTGATCGGTTATCTCTCTAGATGGATATCTCTTTCCTTTTATTCTATATTGAAAAGGAAGGTATTAGAGGGATTCATATGTTACATTATAAAGATAAAAACAGGGAGAGAATCATTTTATTCTTTCTAATCTCTTCAAATTCGTCAAATAGAAAGAAAGAAGATGTGGATATTTAGACAGCAGGTATTTTACAGTAGAGAGTGATAATAGAGATCGTATTTTTCTAATGGAATATTACACTGAAGATAGAGAAATCTGTAGTGAAGGAAAGAGACTTGATTTATTTGAGAAGTCAGAGGAAAATTTGTGCTGTCAATAATGAAGATTGAAGGAGATATGGAGATTGAAAGCAGAGAAGGAAAGAGGACGAATAAAGATGGATTCGGTTGAATCTAATGAGAGAGAGGATGATTAAAAGAATATTTGGATAGAGATTTGAAGAGGAAGTCAGGGGCTGAAAAAAGGAAGTTTTTCTTTAAAAGAGAAAGTGGAAATTAGAGAGGATTTGAGAGATAAAAGAGAAGAAATTACAGAGATTATAGGGAATCAGAGGAGATTTGAATCGACTGGTTTATTTGATTTATTTCTTCTCCTATATAAAAGAATGGCAGAGAGAAGGATGGTATCTCATCTTTGGGGATCGAATCCTCTCTTAAGCTCAACTAAAACAGAAAAGTCAGAGAGAAAATAGAGAGCAGTTCGGCCAGGAGGTTCTTGAATAGAAATTGGCATCATCATCTTCTAGTCTTTCTTTTCTTTGTTATTCTTTGTGTGAGAGAAAGTAAAAACAGAGAGACAAACAGAGTAGTGATAGAAATTGAGAGAGAGAGAGAGAGAGAGAGAGAGAGAGAGAGAGAGAATTGTAGAGAGAGAGAGAGAGGATTGTTATTCTCTAATCTAATATAATCTTCATCTTCAACTTGTTTACTATTGCTGAATTGAAATTGAAACAAAACAGAGAGAGAAGAAAAGAAGTGGAGAAGAAGACCATATTTGGAATGAGATTACTGCTGGAAAATCATTTTCCCACACTGCTTGAAAATTATTTCCTTAAGAGTGTGTTTGGCTGGCAGAGGAAAATTAGTGAGAAAAGGTATGTTTTCGTCCGTATTTCTCTTTTATTCTTTCATACTTACTATTTTTCATTATGAGTAACTAGAACCCCTATCTAGCGTTTAGATGAAACTCATTTTTGAGCTTTTAGAGACACGTTCTTATTTGGTTAATTCTCTTTATTATGCTTCAAAGTCTAAGTTGTTAGTTAAATTGATTTTCTATTCACTGTCTATGCTTTTGGATTTGATGCATCATACTTAGGTTAAATTCTTTGATGGTGTATACTTATTAATGGATAGATAATAGTTTAGATATCTCTTTTTCAAAGCGAAACAATTGCATTATAGTCGGTTTTACACGAAAACATCTCACGGAATTAAGATAGTTCATTATCTGAAATTTTGAGTTATAAAAAAGAGAGTTTGTCAGTTAGTTTCTTGTATTTAAAACTAATTTATGTAGTGGATTCATAAACTCTAGACTACCCCCATTTGAGTTCATCTCTTTTATTTGTTTTAGTATTTTATTATTCCGATCACCACCAAAACCAATTTTCAAAGGAAAATCAGACTAATTTTAAGTTTAAGAACGGGTTTGACTAGTCTGTGCGGATCGACTCCGGTCTTACCGGGTTTACTACTTGACCACCGTGCTTTGCGGTATAGACCTTTTAGGGTGAGCCTTTTGGGACGGTCACTAACCAATTTATATGCTTCTCGGTCCCCAAGGCTAATCTCACTATCAAGCATCTTCTTTTCGCGGATGACTGCATCATCTTTGGATAGAACTCCTTGGATAACATCTCTACGCTTAAAACATCCTCAGCATCTTCAGTGAGGCTTCTGGTCAGATGATCAATTATACAAAATTCACCATCTTCTTTTCGAAGAATACCCACCCGAAGTTCAAAAGAATGATTATCCGCAACCTAAAAGTGCACCAATCCTCTTCCCTCGACAAATATCTCGGTACTCACCTTTTTATCGGAGCCAACAAGAAGCAAGCTTTCTCTTCCTTGCTTGTCCAAATCCAGAACAAACTGTCCAAGTGGCAAACCAATCTTCTTTCCCAAGCTGGTCGTTCAGTTGTTATATCAAAAATTGCAGCGGTCGTTCCCCGATACCAAATGCAATGCTTTTCCATCCCTAAAGGCATAAGTAATCGCATTGAGACCCTTCAAAGGTCTTTCTTGTGGGGAAAATCCAAATCCATTCATACCATCAACTGGTCCACAATCTGTCTTCCTCGCAAACTTGGAGGATTCGGATTCAGGCTTCCCTTTCTTGATAATCAAGCCTTCCTCACTAAACTCGTTTGGAGGACTCTAAAAAACCCTAACACTCCTTGGGCTCAGATTCTCAAAGCTAAATCTTTTCCCAAGGACTGCAAACCTAACTCTGCTAGACCTAACCACTCCTGGCTTTGGAAGTCCATTGTTAAACATTTTGATCAGGTCTACATTCTGATCTTTTGGGATGTTAGTAAAGGTACCAATATTAATATCTCGCATGAAAACTGGATCCCAAATCACCCACCACCACTAACTAACGATAGGAACTGCACCCTTACCGCAGTGGCCCAACTTATTAACAATAATACGTGGAATATGATCATTATAACTCAATACTTTACTACTGATATATGCAATGCTATTTTTAGTATCAATCTGCAGGATCAACAAGAAGACACAATGAGATGGACCCTACCCAAATCAGGTAATTTCACTATACGATCTATGTACCATTATTTGCGAAATTATAATAATTCTTATGGAATGATCGATTGGCAATTTATCTGGAATACCAATACTACTCTTAGAATGAAACTATTTTTATGGAAATGTTGCACTAATAGCTTACCAGTACGAGACAAAATCATCAAATTTATCGGTAATATCTTCAACTGCACTTACTGGGACAACATTGAAACTACACTGCGACTATGCTCGCCCTATATGGTTCCATTTTAATGTAATGACAGAAAATATCACCAACTTAAAAGAATGGATCGTTAAATGGAAAGATACGGAAGCGGAAAAGGTATCCCTATTTGCTAAAATTCTATGGTTTATATGGAATGCTAGATGTAACAAATTATTTTCCTCGAGATACCAGTCACCCGTTAAGGTAATAACAACCATCTTGAGTAACATGACAAACATCACCACGATAAAAAACGGAACAGTCAAGAACAATAATGGCGTATGGACACCACCTGACACCCTTTTCATCAAAATCAATGTAGATGCTTCCTTCAATTCTTTAAATGATCCAGCAGGCATCGGGTGTATCATGCACGATGACCAAGCTACCTTCATAGCAGCTCTAGCAGACACCACCACGGGACAAACCGCAGAAGAATGTGAATGTCAGGCAATCTTATGGGCACTTTAATGGGGCAACAGATCTCAAAATCCAGCAAATCTAGATAGAAAGTGACAATCAAAATCTTATCAACTATCTCAACAGCAACAAAACATCGATCCAATGACAATCCGGAAAACATATGGATAAAATTTTCAGGCTTAGGAACGAGTTCGACAGTTTAATCTTCTCTTCACGCCGAGGCTCAACAACGAGAAAGCAGATAAACTATCTAACCGGGGGAAGAATCATCGCTGTAGAAAGACCTGGCACTCAGTCTAGGACCTGCCTTTTGTCTTTGTTTTTCCTCAACAAAAAAAAATTACAAGTAGAAGGTTATGATCTTGATAGGGAGTGTTTTTCCTCTTTAACCCTAGAGGTTGAATCCTCAGACACAATCGACACTGGTCAAGATCAGTTTACTTTTTTGCTATGTTTATACTTTTTGGTTATGTTTATACTTTTGGGTTGGAATATCACTTATGTTTATCTTCTACTAGAACCTTATCTAGAATGAGATGGAACTTTGATTAGGATATTAAGTTTTGGATTAGAGATTTTGGTACTTGTGGTTATTAAGTTTTGTTATGCTTTCTCTACGTTATGATTTTGATTGGCTTGATTTACAATTTTCGGGTCATTCAATTTTCATTTAACTCTTACATTTCATGTCTTTGTATGATTCAATTGGGTTTATGTTGTACATTTATTTGGTGATCATCTAATTGAGTACCCAATGTTTTCTATGACCAAATGCTGATTTGTAAGAACTTGTATTTTTTTGGTGGATTTGACTGTGTGAAGTTGTGAAAGGGAAAAATTTTGTTAGGGTTGTGGGATGATCCTTTAGAGTGTTGTGCTAGCTAAGAACATTTTTCTGACAAGCTCTATTTCTCGAAAAGGGTAATTGAACTATGGTCTCAGTTCCCTCTATAATACGATAGTTTCTTAGGCTAAGAAAACATTTGCTTCATTTGTTCAAGAATTCAGGGTACCCCGGAAATGCTAGTATTTTGTCAGTATTATGCTATCTAAGATTATTTTTCCGACAAACAGGGGCATGGGTGAGGGGGTGCTAGAGGTGCGACCGCACCAGGCCACGCCCCCTTGTAAGAACTGCTAAGTATCAGCCATATAGATGTAAGAGTAAAATTTTAACAAAATTTACAAATAGCCTAGCTGGCACGGAGCTATAGTGAGCGCGCGAGAGGTTGCGAGACCCTTTCCCAACATTTATTTTGTTATCACATTTTAAGAGATATTCTTTAGGGCACTCCAAGATGTTGGGGTCAAGGGCCAATGTATACTCCTGTGTCTATATAGTCTCGCTACTTGATCAGCTTAGGTCATTCTTAGGACCTCTCTTCCCAATCAAAATTACTAAGTCTACCTACTAAGTCACAATTTTAATAAAGTCATATTACCCTAATCAGTTTTAAGTAGTGTTTGGACTCACTTATAATCGTTGGAGAGTTTAAAAGACAATTGATGTACACATGAACTATTTTTTATACTAAATTGTTGATTATTTTTCATTTTGAAATATACACATTTCTTCTTTTGTTTCTCTATATGTATTATTGCAGAAACTGAATTCTTATTTATTGTTAAACTCTTTTAATTACATGTTTAATTTGTTATATGAATACTTCTCGAGATCATATGATTGAACCATTTAAATCATCCTAATTGTCTATTGTAGCTGGGGATTGTGTTTTTGATACATTATCACATTATAAAATTTCAAAAAAAGATTAAGCGAATTAGTTATGAATATAGTACCCTCGTGCATAAATTCTTACATAATACTTTTGCATGATGTCGTTAAAAATATTATGGTCAAACAGTTTTGTACTTTTATATATTTTGTGTTTTCATTTTTTCATATTATTTCTTAAGGGCCCGATTAAAATCTCGCATCGGGCTCCCAAATCTCAGCCACGCCACTGCTGACAAGTTCTATTTTCTATTCGGAAAGGGTAAATTCGAACTCTGGTCTCAGCTCCCTCTATAATACGATGACTTCTCAGGTTAAGAGAACTTTTTCTTCATTTGTTCAAGATTTCAGGGCACACCGCAAATCTTAGTATTTTGTTCTTCTCAATTTACTTTCATTCACCAAAGGATCTGTATTTTCTATTTGTTTTTATTTGGTTGATTACCAATGCTGGAAAATTCATCATTTACCATTAATAGGAGTTCCTGATGGATCAGTTCATCGTTTCTCCCACTTGAAGTTCAATTTATTTAGTTAGATTCTTAATGAGCATTTAATTAGTTCCAAAATCCACGGAAAAGAAAAGAAACAAATACCCGATTTGAGGTTTGGTTGATTTTAGTGTTCTTGTTTAAAGTATAGTTCATATGTTGATTGTTGATAAGTGTTTGATGAGATGTTTGTCTCAAATTTAAGTATTAATATTGTAAGTGTTTAACTATTAAGTAGAGTTCATACGGTGAATATCATGTGTTTTGCTTATATTCTTAATGCGTTATTTTCTTAGTGTCGTTCTTATAGTACGCCACTACTATATTCTATATAATATGCGAGCATATTGGTTGTTTATTTACGTCATTTCTAGGAGACTAGAGTTGCTTCTTCGTAATGATTTTATGACCATTTGTTAACCAAGTAATTGTATGGAGAGAACAGGAAAATAACTGGAGAGACATCATTGAGCAAAACCAAAATTTTGAGTTGATTAAATAGTTTTTGCTGTCAAGAATTGCCGAAATTTGACATTTTTTCGGATAGAGCCCGTTCAAATCATGATATTGTGGTCCGTAGGCCCTTCAAGACTTCTGTTGTGTAGCAAACTACTGCAGCCCTCAAGCACGAGGTTTGTCATACACAAATGATCAGAACCAGGGTGGTTGTTAATAGTTTGCTTCTTTTACTTTGTTGTTTTCTACTTTGGGTTTGTACACAAAATCGCTACGTTTAATAAGGTTGCACGCTTTCTTATATGGCATTGCAATCTCCAAATGAAGCAAATATAGAAGAACGTCAATACTTTACTCACCCTATGCTTTATTATGCTCCAGTTCTAATGGAACTCACTTCTAATAACTTTCAATTGGATGTACAACTAGTTCCTCTTGAAAGCCAAAACGAAATTGTTTTTTCTTAGAATCTTAGCTACAATTCAGTTGCAAGAACAATATTTTTCTCTAAGTGTTAATTGTAGATTTTTTTTTCTGGAACTTCATTGAAGGGTTAGCTAGCTAGTTTTTATGAGATCCTACAAGGAGGTGCCTTCATCCTACCTCATGGGGATCTTGACAAAAATTTCCACCAGAGAAAGTTTGTTACTCAACTTGATCATTAGGACATCAATCATATGACAAGGTTTGTTGCTCAATTTTTCAGTTGCATGACTGATTGGTTAACAGTATGTGGTTGCAATAGTTTGGTTTAAATTTTCTCCAAACTATTTAACTATTTATTTTGCCAATTTAACTGGTTTGTTTTTTGATGTTCTTGTGTTGTTAATATTCTAATCAGCAGTTGTTATTAAGTCTTGCAGAAGCAACCAATGTTGCTAATGTCGTACTGAATGGCAAGAAGATAACTATTGATAATTAGGCTATTTGAATCGTTCAGGTAATTGTGTTGCTACCATCCCTCTGAAACATTACAAATTTGTCTTTGCAGTTGGGACGTTATCTTATTTCTATATGTTGCTAATATCGTACTCAATGCTTCTAGGTGCTGCAACTCTTTGAAGACTGCAAGACCGTGTTGATACGATTATCTTTAGTCAAATTATTCTTATGCATTTGTGTTCATATATGTATGTTTTTTCTTTTGTTGGGAAAAAATTGATCAGAATTCCATAGTATTGGTAATATAGTTGGGGAGAAGCAATGAGTTTGTTTTTTTGAAATTGTTCATTATGCCTCGAATCCTTGACGTCTAAGATGGAAGATTATAACTCTTATCACTCCAACTGATGGCGGCCATCCCCTTAATGGACCTTTCGGCCAAGAGATTAGTGGGCCTAACGGCCAGGTTACTACATTAGTATAGTTCCCAGGTTTAGGTATTTAGGGTTTCTATGTTTTAGTGTCTTAGCAATCAAGGAAAGTATCCTTAGTAGTTATCTTCTTTCTTTATTCGAGTCTATCTAGGAAAGTAAAATCTCTATATAAGAGAAGTTTAGTCTGTCTTTATTAACCAGATCAGAGAATATTATCAACCAAGTTTATTATTAATCAAGTTATTAATCAAGTTTATTGTTTATCGTTATTTTATCACTTTTATTTCGTTAGTTTAGTTTATTAACAATGGTGGATTCCATTACGTTTACGCTTCCGCAACAATCTACATCAGCTGGTTTTTAGAGCTTCAAGAATTTGGGAACAAATAATTTTTTTTAGACACTTCTCATCTTGAATGTTGGAAAAATTTTCCACGTTTAGGTTGGGATCCTTTTAGGGATGCACAACAACTCTATGTTGATCGAAAAGATCAAAACAAAATTAATGTTGTTTCCAAAATCCCTATATTTGATTGTCAATATCATATAGGTTTTTGGATTCAACAGATGGAAGATTGGTTTATAAACCAAGAGGTTCGTGGTGAAGATAAGGTTTTTCTCGTTGAACAACACTTGTCTAAGAGAGTCTATGAAAAATTTAACGAGATGCAATGGGAACTCGTCGATCAAGGAAATGAATTCATCGATGATTGGGCTCAATTGAAAGATATTTTCAGGTATATTTTTCTTCCTTTGAATGACTACCTTTCTTATGTAGAATCTCGAATTGAATCGGACAAATTATTATCCGAAATTCCTTCGACAACTATGATTGATATTGTTGAAGGAGAGGTTCATGATAAAGAAAATACTAGTTTTTCAACGATGGAGAAAGAAAAGTTCGTTAAGACGAATAAAGAAAAATTGAAAAACACAAGATCGTGCAGTTTATTTCATCCATATATACTCCTGGGAGACGAATTTGTTGGGTCGAATCATAAAATACTCAGAATCTATGGTGTGAAACCTTCTCGGAATTTTTACCAAAGTCTAGTTCATACATACTGTAAATTAGGCTTCCATGAAACTGCTCATTATTTGATCGATCAGGTTGATTGTCTAGGTGTCATACTCGGTGACTCTTCTGAGTATGTTGAATTAATTGAAGCATATGGAGATTCAAAGCTATGTCACAAGGTAGAAAACGTAGTGGGAAAACTCATATTGAACTATCCTCTAGTCGGTCGAAAACCATGGAATGCTTTAATAAATACTTACGCTTCCAATGGTCGTTACGAACGGGCACATCCAGTTTTTACCACGATGATGAGAGATGATCCTTCCCCTACTGTTGATTCTATTAATGGCCTAATGCGAGTTTTGATTGTTGATGGGCGGTTGGATGAGCTTTATGTGGTTATTAAAGAGTTGCAAGATATGGGTTCCAAGATAAGTAAAAGTTCGATTCTTGTGATGCTTGATGCTTTTGCAAGAGCAAGAAACATATTAGAGGTTACAAAGATATACAGTGGCATGAAAGCAGTTCGATATCTACCAACCATGCAAAGTGTACATAAAGGAAAACCAGAAAAAACCATTGGTGTAGAAGAGATGAAAAGTGATGAGTGTGGTGGTATCGAGTGTTCGAAAAAAATCAGTCTCCCTCACTTGATTCTGACATAAAGAGCTTGTTAACTTCGTCCACGAAAGGAGTTGTATTTCTCGGCCAGAACAAATTAGATTACTTTCATTGTTTTCGGATGAAAACCTAGCTTTGAAAGTTATCTCCAAATCTTTTATTGAGAACAAAAATCGGAAAACCAATGGAAATTCAATTGATGAATATAGACGTATCGGGTTTGAACGAGATGTTTTAAATTTGTTTCATCATCCTTTATTACCTAAATTGAAAGGAGTTACTGTTTATGATGAACTCGTTGGTTTGGTTATTAATTATTGCGCCGGTGGAAATCTTAATTCCTTGCGTAAACGCGAGATAGGGAGAATGTTTCCCGATGCTATTATTAGGTATTATGCGACGGAATTAGTTATAGCATTGGAGAATTTACACGATTTCGGTATTATTTATAGAGATTTGAAGCCGACCAACATTATGATTCAAGAACATAGACACCTGCTGCTAGTTGTGTTTGATCTTTCAACTAAAAGCTCTTCTGAATCTGAAAAAACTCCTCCTCAATCACAATCCAAAACTGAATCACAATCTTCCATTAATGAATCAATCTCCATCAAGAAGACGAACAAGAAGAAGAGGAGAGTTAAGGAGTGGTAGGAATTAAAAAGAAAGAAAGGAGAACCCGAAAGAGAAAAGCGGGGAAAAGAAGAAATAATGTTCGAAGGTTTTAACACGGCAACTGAAGGAGGAGATAATGAAATCGACCTGCTGGATGCTTTCATGGATACTATGGTATTTCCTGAACTTAAGAAACTAAATAATGGGGATAGTTCACTCCAAGAAACAATGGACTTGGGTGTAGAAGTTGACGTCTATCACTTGTTCGATAAAATGTTGCTAAGAGGTTTTTCACCTACTCGGTTATTTCGAGTAAGCAAAGATTTACTTATGGTATTGCCTAACTTGACAAGTTATGATAAAGTTATATTTTACTTCACGAAGATGAACGTGGGAAGCTAGTTTTAGAGAGTCATAGCGACGTTACATATTTCCATATCAATACCTTTATTAGAGTTGGTTTCGTTTATACTTCGTCTCTTGGTGAAGAAGTTAGGGGAATTGCAACAATAAGTCTCTCTTCGTACTTGTTCATGTTATTTCACACCTTCTTGAAGATTGTTAAGTGGCAAGCTTTACCATGGAAAGATGGCAGGATCAACATTGTTTATTCTTCACTCGTTGGTCGAAGCCTCAATAGGATGATTAAAAATGGTTTTAAAGGAAAGGAAGTCTGGCATGTGTTTGATTGGATGACAAAACTCATAATTGAATTTTCTAGAGAGAATAATGTGATGATCATGATCCTCTTCATTGAATTACTAGATGACAAAAGATGTAGAAATTTGTTAGAAATTTGTTAGAAGTTTGTTTCCTACAATTGATTTCGCGGGATCTTTCGCATCATGGGTTTTGGATTTTAGTTGGTTATTTGATCCTTATTTGTCGTCTTTCAATTTCCGACAAATCTCGCGCAAAGTGGGAACTAAGGATTGCCTTCCAAATCGTCGCCAAAGTTACCTTCCACATCGCTGATATATATCTGTATTACCTGGATGATCCGCTTTATGACGACACCAACTCGAGGGCAAGTTGTTCCACAGCGGGGGAGTATGATGGCGGCCATCCCCTTAATGGACCTTTCGGCCAAGAGATTAGTGAGCCTAACGGCCAGGTTACTACATTAGTATAGTTCTCAGGTTTAGGTATTTAGGGTTTCTATGTTTTAGTGTCTTAGCAATCAAGGAAAGTATCCTTAGTAGTTATCTTCTTTCTTTATTCGAGTCTATCTAGGAAAGTACAATCTCTATATAAGAGAAGTTTAGTCTGTCTTTATTAACCAGATCAGAGAATATTATCAACCAAGTTTATTATTAATCAAGTTTATTGTTTATCGTTATTTTATCACTTTATTTCGTTAGTTTAGTTTATTAACAATGGTGGATTCCATTACGTTTACGCTTCCGCAACAATCTACATCACCAACCATGTAGGCGAGAAGCAGTGAGTTGGACAAAATTAATGGATATTTTACATATACACGAGTTATAAAGTAACTCATGGTTACAATTTACAGAGTCCTGGGGTTTTTTGTTTCAGGTAGGTTAGAGCTATTACACTAAATACCTTTCAAAGATAATTTCATGTTACACAAATCATAGTTTAAAGCAATAAGATACATAATTTCACGGGATACTATTTGAGAAATTCATTTAAGATATGCCTCACCAATATGTGTTATACGCATAGGAATTATAGTGTACTAAAAACATATAATGAACTACGTTTCTTTTAGTGGACATCTATTATATAAAACAGAATGAAGAGTGATGACTAGGACAAACTCAAAGACAAACCAAAGATAAATCTAGACGTCCATCTCAGATGAGCACAAATCACCATGATACAATATAGGGATAAAAATCCTTGATAAATCTTGACCACCCGATTTATTGTTAAGTTTTACAAGGAATGGTACAAATTTAAAGCTCATTAACACTATTTACACAATAATGGCGAGAGGAGTTGCATCTTCATTTTTTTCTCTTTATTAGCTATTTATTTCATGATTCAATGACCAAGATCAAATCTATTATATAAAATGTAATAGATTTTATATAATAGATAGTCAATCCAACCGTTTATTTAATTTTCTCTAGCATCCTCACTCTTTAATCTTTTACATACCTTAGTAAAGAAAATTATTTGTTGACCCTCCTAAATCTAGACCCTCCAAGTCCATCTTAAAACAAAAAACTTAATATGACCATTTTTTTTGTCGAAAGCATCTTAATATGACCATTTGAAACAAATTAGTTGTCAAAGTTAGGGCCAAATAAAAAGGTTTCTTTCCTCTCATTCTTATAGTCATTATTCAACCATTAAGTTCGTAATATAATGGATTGAAACAAAACTCATCTTAATTGTCAAAGTTAGGACCAAATAAAAACGCCTCATGTTCAACAAAAAAAATAAAAACGCCTCATTCTCACAACCGTTAGTAAACCATTACTTGTAAAAATAGTGTAGAGAGAAAGAGTGGTTCCTACCATCAGTCAACATTCTTTACTAATTAGTGGCTTAAGTTACAACCTTCCAAAATCGTCAATGGAAATGCTTCAACTTCTCAAATTAATCTTTGAGAAACAGAAGTCACTCTGACTCCTCTTAAGTGGTCCCTTTAAATTTCCCTCTCTTTTAAGTTTCCAAATCTCCCATACCTAATTTCAATTGGGAAACATGGGTGCCTTCTTCCTCGTCCATCTCTTATAATGGGTGAAAGTGACACAGGAACACAAATTGAGGGTTCTCTCTTTAAATGGGGGAAACATGGGTATCTTCTTCCTCATCCAGCTCTTTACTTTTTTTTAAGGATTATTGCGCTTCTTTTTTTTCTCTTTACCTCTCTAACCATGACGAATATTGTCTTCATCATCTCCTAACTATGTCTATTTAAATACAATAGTTTGCATTGTGGGTGTTTCTTGGTTTTTCTTTTTGTCTAATACAGTACTTTTAATTCAGGTTCATTTGATGTTTACTGTTAACTTAACTCATTATTCTTGGAATGAACTACTTTTAATGTAGCTGTTTGCCCAAGTAAACAAATATTTTTGAGGTAAACTTCTGAATCTTTTTTACTTTCTTGACAGTGTTCTCTCTATTTACTTCTCAATATTGTCTATCATGTGTTCAATACAATGTTTAAGAGAGATGCCATGTTTTCGCAGGAAGAGTCAAATGCATAAATGATGTCTAAGGTAATAATGAATAGTAATTAAATTTTATGGAACAATTTAACCGTTCTTTGATTGTGTTGAATTGTTTGTTTACTAAGAAGTATATGTTGTTCGATGAAGATGAAATTCTGTGATTTTTATAGATAACCTAACATATTTTCAACTTTTGTTGATCATCAAATAAAAGCAAGACTTTCTTATCTCTGTCTCACACACTCTATAATATACCTATATATATATATATATACACACACACACGTTTACGGAAAGATTTGATTGCATGTTTTTGCAGGAAGAGTCAAATGCAAAGTTCTCTTATTTAGTTAAAATATTTAAACTGCATATAACTTTGCCCAGTTCAAATGTAGCTACAAATAACTGAAAATTTTTATAACTTTTGTGTAGGCTTAAATTACAATGATAGCGGTGACGAGAATATAGTTAATAAAGTTCATTTTCTAAATTACAATTATGATTGTAAACGGGGAGTTGTCCATTGTTCATAAAGATGGTTAATTCTTTATATCCAATTACGACATTTGTGTCTGAAATAAGCTAAGAAAGGAGAATCCGTTTTTTTTAAATAAACAGAAAAATCCATGAAGAGCTTACAATTCTAAAGGTAATATTGTATGCTTTCAATTCGAGTAACTTGTGGATACTAATTTATTTTCAATTATCAATATTTATTCGTGTGGCTAATGGTCTCAATTGCACAATGGTACGGTACTGAATAGTTGAAATTAACAGGAGTTAGAACTTGACTTGACCAGTTTATTGAAATAGAGTTATTTGCTGCCATATTTTTTTGTTCTTTCCCTTTAGTAACTTATATTCTTCTTTGCTCTCATTTTCCATAGATCCATGATTTATCTCAAGATTTATTATTTGTTATACTGGACAACCTCATAGCCAGATCGAAAGCCAGTCCAAAGGAGTTGGAGGAATTTATTGGTCTATTTGTATCTTTTAACATTTTCATTCTCTCTATTGTTAATTATTAAGGTGTTTGTATTAGATTTTTTTAATGGAAGTATTCAAGCTGTCTTTTTTATTCTTTACATTATATGATTAATTATTTTATTAATAAGATGTGGAGTAGTATAGAGATGAACAAATGCAACATATGAGTGTGTTAGACTTTTATTTGTACTTGCAAACTACATAATCATGAACAAATGAACAAGTTCAGCCGTGCCGGAGGCACGGGTTATACCTAGTATTTATATAGAAGATGACATGATATTCAATTGCAATTGTGATTTTACGATTTTAGTAGTAACAACTAATTAGACCCTAAAAAATGCAACTTGGGTAAAAAGAAAAGAAAATATGTTCAAAGCCAATAAATGACTTACAAACAAAATAAAATATAAAATAAAAATGAAATCTTTTTTAACAAAAACAATAGTTAGGTTGGTTCTGTTTTATTACTATACCGAAAAGAAAGATACAATTATGATATTAACTTGAAAATTTAGTAAAATATTGTGGGTGAAATTCGGATTTCTTGAAGGTGGTCGCAGGTTCAGCTTAAGGAGAAAAAATTGTAAAAACTTTTTCAAATATATAAATATAGAATTTACCCTTAAGCAATAGGTTCAACTTCCAAATTAGGTCAGCATTCATAATGTTTGCAACCATTAGAATTTGAGGTCATGCATATTGATGCACCCATTTTCAAGCTCATGAGTTATATGTGCAAAGGTTAACAATATTGATGAAATATGAATTCCCAAGGTGATTTCTTCTGTTGCACTTTCTGATTTATGCTCTATAATTTTCTTGCTCCTTGCATTTTCATATAGCATCAGCTTTTTCCAGCTTATCTTTTTTGCTTGCATCTCAATTTCTCAGTTACCTAACTTTTGTCAGGTTCAATATTGTGAAATAGTAGAAGGCAATTGGTTGATTATATTTATAATAAAGCAATGCCATGGATTATTCTTACTTTACTGTGGAGTTTCTCCACAAGAGTATCATCTCTTGAAACTCCAATATGCTCAGCCAGGTAGCTGCGTTCTTGTTTAGCTAATCAATATTTTTCTCCTGCTCTCTGCAACTCTGAGATTCAGGAAAACATTACTGTATTTGCTTTGATCCCTAATTTAGTCATGTTCTAACTTGTCGGGGGCTAATCAGGCAGGAGAAGTGCAGTTAATTATCAGTTTACCGTGCTTTGGGTCAGGCAACTACGGAAACCAGATCTACTCCAAAAGAGAAGTGATGGCCTTTTAATTTCTCTGTCTGTCTCGCTCTCTCACTTCAAAAGCGAAAGGACATGTTCGATTCTGCACATAATTCCTCCATATCCACATTACCATAATATTCAATCCAGAACCATTAAGAGAGTGAAATGGATAACATGAAATAAATTCATAACTGATAAAATAACTATTATTCAGAAAATTGGTACTAACTTTTCGTTCCTTTTATACAATAATCGACAAAAAAAATCTTCAAGAACACTAATATAATCAATAAATAAATAACTATTTAACTTCTCTAACGGTATAGTAACGACTCGATAATGAAAGATTACGAAAAGAAAAGCTACACATGAAACCAGTCAAGCTTTTTCACTCTTGTCGTATAGTTAGGATCGATCCAACTACAAGTTAAGGGTTCTGTCGTGTCGTAAAAACCCTTTATAGAACATTGACTCCCAATGGCGTAACATTTATCCGTCTTAAGAGAATAATATATGATGCTATCACCATGTAATCTAGGTAAGTAGATTTTGTTCTCCATGTTACTATTGGGAGCAACAACAAGTATACATGACGTATTGCTGACTAACATCATATGTTTTCCCAAACTTTTAACTCTAACCCACTCCATACTAGAGAAATCCAATCTAAATATTCGAATCGCCAGTCCAAGATGTCCCAAATCTACTAAAAAGAGCGTCTTATTGTACTCAGCCAAGAACTTCGGGTAGGCAGAATCAAAGAGCCATCTGGGACCAGCTAGAATCTCCTCGAACAAGCAAGCATTAGTCTTAAAAACACCTAAACTTCCATTATAATCTAGGGAATAAAAAGCTCCATTGTAGAAAACTGGGTTGTTTAAACACGGCCGAAATATATTCTGCTTTGGGTAGATGCCCGACCACCAAATATCCTCTCCCTTAGTAATGATGGAGATGGAAACATTTTCAGTCCAATCTTCAACATTCATAACTTCGGTGATAGCAAAAACTCTACAATCTGAAGAAGAAGGCGAGGACGAGAATGAGATGCCATAGGACTTGTTGTTGCTGTGCTGTTTTGGTAAATCCGGGAGTTGGATTGACTCTCTTGTAAACGGATTGTAGAAGAAAATATTCCTCTTATCTTTCGTCATCAGTAACCACCCGTCCTTCGAGAAACGAATAGTTGCGCCTAATAAAATTTCTTGATTACTCATGAGGTACTTCTCATTATTATGCATTGGATTAACGAAATTGTATCTGGATCCATTACCTTCAGAGAAGACCAGCAACGGAGATAAAAATGTTGTTGATGAACCTATCATCTTTACATGAAAAGTTTTCCAAGTTAATGCAGGTAATATTGTCCGAGTCCATCTACTTCCAACACGAAGATGTGCGTAATCTACTGGAGGGAGATAACTTGCTATCAGCTCCAGGATATCTTCGTTAAGAATACAACATGAGTTTGCTTCTTCAAGTTTTACTTCATCTTTCCCCTCAACATCTTTCTCTTTATTAGTTGTGTTGAAAATAGTGTAAACTTCCTCTTCATTGTTGTCGAGAATCCCATCTATTTTGCTGCCATCAGAAACCCTAAGATTTAAAGCACAATATTTAGCACCTTATTATATAAAATGAATACATGTTTATATTTGTTATATAAGAAAGAACAAAAATAACGAACAAATAAGCAAGATTTATACGTATATACTATGGGAGTATGTGTTATTCTTTTCAAAGTTACCTGACAGTTGGACGCACCATCACCCATTCACACGGTAAACATGGCATTGGGATCTTTAGAAAAGGCAACGAAACTGAAACGCTTTCCCCTTCTAGGTCATATTTGTACAAGCTCTGGTCTCCCGTCAATGTATAAAACACACAACCTCTAGAAAGCCCCAATTCGGCCGCTGAACAACAAGCTGTGGTTCTTTCCCCAAGAAAGATCACATGATCGCCTAAACTTGTTAGCTCCTCCCAAACCATTGAAGAGAAATTCAATTTACATATTTGTATTGTAGTAACTAACTTATCCAAGCATTTGTGCCCTCTAGAATTGTAAGATAAATGAACCAGGAAGAGTTCATCAGAGGATACCACGTATCTACGTTGTCTAGGAGGGTGTATTCCAGCACCTAAAAAAGTGGGGTAGCGACTGACTGAATAAGATACCATAGGGGTAGGATTCTCAACTTTGTTTTCTATTTCGATCTCAATATGACATTCGTTGAAGAAGAAAATATATAATTTATCTCTAAAGCAAAGTAAGGATCCACCATATAATTCATTTCCTTCAATATCTATTGGAAACTTCTCTGTTCTCCATTGTTGGTCTCCTGGACGGCAAAATACGAGTAGCAAGTCATGTTCACTCCATTCAAATAAGAAGAAGACTATGCTGGTTTTGTTATTATTAGAGGGAGGCGCCGTCAAAACACAATCAGTGATATCATACTGAGATTCAAACCAATTGAGTAGATTAGGTAACTTGATTTTCTCTAACGAATATGGATTCCAAAGAAAGCAATCCCCGTAGATACTCTTATCATCAAACTCAGATTGTTGATCACATAGAACAACTAACCAACCTTCATGACAGGGGGACTGCCAATACGATCTTTGTCTAATCTCGGGTATTCGTTTAATGCAATTTCTTTTATTAGGTTCAAGGAGATTATAGAATGATTGATATTTCTCATTCTTTTTACGAGGTAAAACAAGCCATGGAGCTGCCGAAGGAAGTGGTGGACGACTCCTCAAACTTCTCTTATCTGTAATTGCTACAGCTGCTTTAAGCTTTTCCTTCTCCATCGATGAGAAAGAGACAGTGAGATAGAATTCTGAAATTTTCAAATAACAAATCGATTAGAATCTGGAAGTAATTTAATGCCAAAATAGAAATAGAACTTATAGAATCCTAGTTGATGCTAAAACTTTAGACCCCAACCTTAATTTATAAAAAATCAATATAATAATCTAAACTTTAAGATCTAAACTTAAACTATGAACAACATTAGATTAATAAGAAAAGAAAACTGCTAATTGGGAATACCAGTGAAAGGCTTACCTTGAGGAGTGACAGTATTAGCTAGGGTTAGGGTCGCTGGAATCGAATTGAGTTTGTGAGGAAGAAAACGGACAGTAGATAGATATATAGAGAGTTGTAGTTGCTATAATTTGAAGTTTCTAAAATTCAATCCTAATCTGATTTCTTGCTCAAGGATGACGTCATAAAAAAACGTCATTACTTAGAGCGTCTTTTTTCAAAATTATCAATAAAGGGAAGTTTTACAGGCGCATTATTTATTGCTACAGGCGCCCATTTTACCCATAAACGAGTATTAATTAGTACCCTAATGGGGCGACTCGAAACCACCGCCACCATCTTCTTAGCTATTCTGTTTTAATGGTGCGGCTCGAAACCACAACACTACCACCCGAGAAGACGACGAAGGGCTCGAGGAAGCCCAACAATGTCGAATGATCTTCACTCTTTGCACAAAAAATGTACACCGAGGAGATGTCGGACGCAGAGGTTGTTGCTTCTATATGACCATAATCAATTTAGACTTTGAATTAGATTTTATAGGCCGCGACTTTGAGAAATAAAGAAAAATCTCTGGGCAATAAAGACTTAAGGAACATATTCATTTTCAGTCCAAAAATTAGTTCTTTTGATTTCTCCCCTAAATCTTCATCTCCTTCTCTCATCCTCTCTCTCTTGCTCGCCCTCTCTATCTCTCTCTTTTTTATTCTCTCTCTCACTGTGAGAGAGAAAAACTGAGAGAGAGAGAGAATAAAAAAGAGAGAGATAGAGAGGACGAGCAGGAGAGAGAGGATGAGAGAAGGAGATGAAGATTTAGAGACAGAAATCAAAAGAACTAATTTTTTGACTGAAAATGAATATGTTCCTCAAGTCTTTATCTCCGGATATTTTTCTTTATTCCCCAAAGCCGCGACCATTTTATATTGACTTTGAGGAACAAAACACGGAACTCATACGTACTTAATGGTATTTTCCGGCCGGCCACCTTGCCGGAGAAGAAAGGGGTGAGTTGGAGAGAGAGAAGTGAGTTGGAGAGAGAGAGAGAGAGGTGAATTGGAGAGAGAGAGAGAGAGGGGTGAGGTGGAAATAATTTTTGTTCTCACAGTGAGAGGTAGGGAAAAAGAAAGATAATGAAAATATAGACCAAGAGATTGTAGACAAGAAGAACTAGAATTGCATTCATATGTTTGTAGAGAATATCTCTCCTTTGGTACTATGGTATATTGATATATACATTTGGTACATTGGTTTGGTACGTCTTCATTAGCAAGTAAACTCTTTATATAGGCATTTAGCTAGATGAGTTACACATCCAATAGGCACACAATAATGGAGCTTGAATACAAAGTAATGGTGGAAAACCTATGGTGGTGGGAGTTACAATTGGTGGTGGTTATCCACCATAAATCTAATATTTATAACACTCTCTTTGGATGTCCACCACATCAGAAATTGTCTCATTAAAACCTTACTAGGAAAACCCAATGGGACAAAACCATAGTGAAGGAAAAAGAGTACAAATTCTATCTATCTGTTCATATTTGATGTCCACATAAGCTGCCTCATTAAAACCTTGTTAGGAAAAACCCATTGGGAAAAAATCTTAACGAAGGAAAAAGAGTACAGTATAAAAATGTAGTATACATTGTCTTCAACTTGCTCTCCCTCATGAAGGTTGAGGGCATTGGTCAACTTTTATCATCAACTTCCTTTTGGTATATATACACAAAAAATATAACAAGCAGCATTTGACATTTCAAGTGGCATTCATATAATGCTTTAACTTTATGCATACTTTAGATTGAAGCTTGTTAAATCCTTCCGGGATTTCAATTGAACTCACTTTCTAATGATTCATACTTGTCATATACATCGATAAAAGTATAATATTTTGTGAAATCAATGTACTAATCACATTTCATTGTGCGTTATAAATTTCATGCACAATCCACCTCACACACATAATAGGTGTTAAACTCATCATTCGATGACTAGTTGTCTTGCCAAAACCTTGTCAGGAAAATCCAACGGGACAAAACCTGAACGAAGGGAAAAGACTACAACTTTTAAACAAATCATAACAATTTTCAATACGCATAGTTGCCTCGTTAAAACCTTGACAAGGAAAACCCGATGGGACAAAACCTTGACGAAGGAAAAAGAGTACAACGCGATTGACATTTTATATATGAATGATGGTTGTTTTCTAAAACCACATTACAACACACATAATGTATTGTTTGTACTATATTAGGTACTTCAAGACCTGAATTTTCATGACATATGATAAGTTAAGACAATATGAGTTGCTTTGAAGCTTATAACCGTTTAGTATTTCAGAATATGTTCATTTTCAAGATTTTCTTTACTCAAATAATCTTTTTCAATACTCTACTGTCAAACTTTGATAAACTCTTCAGGAGTCACAATAGGATTTGTAAATACTTCATAATATAATTCGGAGATTTGTAATTCATATTGAAATTTTAGAAGTGGACGTCAAATCCTTTATAGACTAAAGGACATTTCTTACACATGTCTACTTTATTACCTTCGGGGTAATTCTTAATTGGTGCTTCGACTTCATGTCTGAAGACTTAATTATTTTGCAAGAAAATCCACAAGTAATGAAGTATCTCGTCAAAAATTGACCAATATTACTTAGAGTAATTCCGGATCAATATGCTCCCAGTAGCTACTATATTCAGAAATACATCGTCTGAAATGATTTATTTGATTTTTCAAATTTTCACAGCATACATAGTTCAATGATCTCATATATGTGCCTTTGTAAAAGGTCAGTGTCTCTTTTTACACATATCCTCTTCAGGGGATTTTATTAGGAATATGAATCACATTTATTTCTAAATTGATAGCCTCTTCAGGAGAAAAAATTATTCCTTCATTGCAAAGGAGTATATTTCACTTTGATCAACTCTGATCATTTTCCATTACCTTTATCTGGATATAAGCATATTAAGTTCTGAAAAATATTAATATCTCGAGGCAGCAAGTTTTTCGTATATTGATTCCAAATGAGAGAAACTCGATCATTTTCAAGTATTTTACGACATTGAACATAGGACTTCCTCCGCCTAATGTCGATAGATTTTCGTCTTATTTATGAGCACATACTTCAAGGATGTGACAAAGACGAAGGAAAAATCAATTGCTTTAGGCAAATTTGATTTTTATTTTCATGTCATATTTTCCGTTAGACAAAAATTACTATCTGATCACAACTTCAGGTGTGAGTACTTTGTTATAATATCACAACTTCGGGTGTGATTAATTACATGTGAGATATATCATCTTCATGTGAATTTATTTATTTTTTTATTAAAATTTATCATCACTTTTTCTTTGGGTATACAACTTCAGGTGTAATTTGCAAACATATATCATCACTGTCCAAAGAGGCGGGAAAAAAAGTATTATCACCACTTGAATAGATATTGCAACCAGAACTTTGATATCTTATTCTCCTTACAAGAATTTCGCAAAATTTGGTTGTCTTCCACCATGAAGAACTTTGTCAAATTTAATCAAACTATATGTTAGTATAGTAAAATGAGATTCTCAATTTTGTTACTCCATTTCCAATATGAACTCGGTGTAGGATTTTTCTTATCACCGTTTAATTATAATCCTTTAATAATCAATGGAAAATAATTCCAATACTGAAATACTAGTACTTGTCATTCTTCAGAAATGTGTAGGTAAATTTGATTTCCAAGGATTTACCCTTTTTGTTGACAATTAATCCTCATAGGGATATATCTTTTCATCCTAAGAGATTATTTACTCTAGTAATTCTTTTAGAATTTGCTAGATTTGAAGAAGTATCTACACGAAACTTCAGGTTTGGTAACCTCATATACAAAAAGATGATTCAGTTTGATCTTAATCAAATGTTGGTGGTTGAGTTTCCTCTTCGGAGAAATCTTCTTTAACAAACCAAAATATGCACTTATGATATGTTCATAAAAAAATAAACATTAGTTATGAAAGTAATACCAATTTCTTTTTAAAGCATAACTTACCTTGACCTTACCATCGAATGAATCACATTAACATTCATATTTGATTGCAATGTTAATTATTTCATTATTAGCATGTATGCAATTCTCATATCCTTCTCATATGATTCAATATGTCTTAACAACAATAAAGTAAATGGTTAGCGATAAATAAGAATGAATAGTTTGTGAATTCAACAAAGAAAGGTTCAAATACCTTTTAACTTACCAATCACAATTGACCAAACTTACCAATCTTTTATTTGCTTATAACTTGATCAAGGAGTGAATAATTTCTTCTTCCCCTTAAGCATAGAGCAATTCGTGCTGATAACGTGTTGTGAAAAATAATATAGGTAAGGAAGAAGAAAGATAATGAAAATATAGACCAAGAGATTGTAGACAAGAAGAACTAGAATTGCATTCATATGTTTGTAGAGAATATCTCTACTTTGGTACTATGGTATATTGATATATACATTTGGTACATTGGTTTGGTACATCTTCTTCATTAGCAAGTAACCTCTTTATATAGGCATTTAGCTAGATGAGTTACACATCCAATAGGCACACAATAATGGAGCTTGAATACAAAGTAATGGTGGAAAACCTATGGTGGTGGGAGTTACAATTGGTGGTGGTCATCCACCATAAATCTAATATTTATAACAATTACCAGTATTATTATGACAATTTTTGGTTAATAGAAAAAAGATGATGGTTTTTTTTGTTATTAAGAATAATATTTTGAACCCAAATAGCCATTTCCCTTTTTTACTTATTTAAGTAGAAAAACAAGAAAGTTACTCCCTCAGACCCAAAATGAATTAGGGTTATTTCCCAAATGGCCCCCAACTTTGTGACCAGCTTCCTGCCTGACCCCCTAGATTAGCAAAAATACCCATATGGCCCCCTTTTTCAGTTATCTTTTAACTTTCTGTTACTCTCTCTCCTCCATCTCTTTTCTTCTCTACCACATCATCTGTTACGCCACCTCATCATCTTCTCCGGTAAAGGTCGTCGGCTGACCAATTTTCCGGTCGGCGGCCTTCAAACACAAAAAAAAAAAAATTCTCTCTCCTCTCTCTCTAATTCTTTTAAAAAAACCTTTCTTTCTCTAGATCTGGTGAACTCACCAGATCTGTTCGCAGACCTTCAAAGGTCTGTTCGCAGGCCATGAAGGTCTGCGAACAAATCTGGTTCACCAGATCTATAGAGAGAGGGGTTTTTTTTTTAAAAAAATTTAGAGAGAGAGAGGAGAGAAATTTTTTTTTTTATATGTGAAGGCCGGCGACCCCTGCCGGAGAAGATGATGATGTGGCGTGATAGGTGACTTGGCAGAGAGAGAAAATGAAATGGAGGAGAGAGAGTAATGGACAGTTAAAGATAACAGAAAAAGAAGGCTATACGGGAATATTTGCTAAAGTAGGGGGCCAGGCAGGAAACTGGTCACAAAGTTGGGGGCCATTTGGAAAATAACCCTCAAGTTTATTCTCCATATAAAACTATTATCAGAAAAACAAAAAAGACAATAACAATTTTTTTGAGGGAATGAGCGTTGGGCCCAAAACTGGGCCCAAAATATAAACCCAGTCCATGACCGGGTTTATATGTAAACCCAGTCCAAAGTGTCAGCCGCCCACGAGAAATTACCGTGACCCCCTCGATTTTCCATCAAATTTACGGAAGCTGCCATCCAGAAAATTACGGAATTGCCACTTTGAAAAACACGGGATTCTCCACTCCGAATTTTACTTTCTCTCTCTACTGTTTTACTTTCTCTCTCTAATTCTCTTTCCAGATTTATTTCTCTTTATTTGTTTAACCAAATCCTAATTTCTCTCCTAATTTAACCAATTTCTAACTAATTTAGATTTTCTCTCTCTCTAATTCTTATTCTCTCTCCAATCTCAACAAAATTTTTTCTTCAATCTAAACAAATATTTCCAGATTGGTTCAAAATTCTTTTTTTTTTTTCTAGATTTGTTTCTTATCTCAAATTTCGAATTTTTCAGGATTGGTTCAAATTTCGAATTTTTCTCTCTAACTTTCCAGATTTATTAATTTAACCAATTCCTAATTTCTCTCAAATTTTAACCAATTTCTAACTAATTTCGAATTTCTTTCTAACTAATTTCTCTCAATTTTTTTCCAGATTGATTCTTGTTTACGGAAATTGTTTAATTTACTGAGGATTTCTTGTGTACTAGACACTTTTGTGTTGGGAAACTTTCTGGTTTACCGGAAATTATTTAATTTACTGAGGATTTCTTGTGTACTAGACACTTTTGTGTTGGGAAACTTTCTGGTTTACCGGAAACTGTTTAATTTACTGGGGATTTCTTGTGTACTAGACACTTTAGTGTTGGGAAATTTTCTGGTTTACCGGAAACTGTTTAATTTATTGGGGATTTCTTGTGTACTAGACATTTTTGTGTTGGGAAATTTTTTGGTTTACCGGAAACTGTTTAATTTACGGAAATTTTTCTTGTGTACTAGACACTTTTGTATTGGAAAGTTTCTTGTTTACCGAGAATTGTTTTATTTTCTGAGAATTTTCTTGTGTACTAGACACTTTTGTACTCGAAATTGACTTGTTCACTGGGAATTGTTTTATTTACTAGGAATTTTGTTGGGTTATGTAATAGGCACCGAATTTCTCTCTAGATTTTTCCTATTTTCCCTCTCTCTTCCCATATTTCCTATTTTTATTCTTTTTATTTCTGTTTAAACATGTTTTCTCTCTCCAATCTTACTACTTTCCTTTTCTCAAAAAGATAGAGATGATGGCAAGAATATAATCGATTTCGAAATATTTATATATAGATAGAAAATTTACATATCTTCTTCTTCTGTTTCTCTAAAAATTTAGAGAGAGAAAGAAAAAAAATATTTCAGATTTCAAAAATCTTTCCAAAATCCGGGCAGGGGGCTTAATTACTTTAAATGGAATCTTTCAAAAATCTGGGCGGGAGTTTTAATTTTCGCCAAAACTTAATCTCAAATTTTCAAAATTTGAACGAAATAAGAAAGAATCAGCGTTTTTTAGAAGGTTTTAGAGAGAGAAAAAAAAAACAGAGTATTTATCGGGATTTAGATATATTTAGAGAGAAAGATGTTGTTTTGCGATAATCTCGAGAGAGAAAGAGTCAGTTAAGAGGAGGTTTAGAGATATTTAGGTGAGATTTTGCGGGATTTAGAGAGATGGAATGAGTGTTTAACGTCAAAAACACGGAGGGGGTAAAAGAGGAATAAAAAAAACAGAAAATTGTGAGCTGGCCTGACATTTTGGATTGGAAATGCATATTTGGCCGTTTTTGGTCCTCACGCTGGTTTCCCCCCCTTTTTTTGGACCTAAGGCTCATTTTTTGAATTTTTTTCAATCTGTGAGTTGCAAATGTTGTTTTACATTTTGCACAAGCTCAAAATCACATCCAAGTTGATTAGGAAGACAACCAATTCTTTCTAATCTCGCCTTTCCCATATGTTGTAGTTTATAACCGTTTCCTCCACAATTATTCATTATCTCAACAATACTATTTTGCAATGTTAAGAAAGTATAGCTGAGATTTTCATTAGGTAATTCTTCGAATGCTTTTTCTACGGCACTAACAAGCTCTTTCGTCGATTTTGCGGTTTCTTCTTGTTGTAAAGATTGAAATGCACGAAAAAATCCACCTTCAAATTTTAGACCTATAAATCCACTCAACTCCACACTATAAAATAATTTTCGAAAATATTTGATACTAGATTAAAATGCGCTCTTGAAAATATTATATCTCCAATGCATTATGCTTTCCTCCCTAAAAGATAAATCACTCACAATATACTAATAACTCAGGAAATATTACATCTCATCAAAAAAAAAAAACAAACTCAGGAAATATTACACTCCTATAAAAACTTCAATCCTCATTTTGGTCCTCAATTACACATGTCAAAAGCATGGATCAGATTTTATATCTGACTTTGAGGAAAAAAACACCGAACTCATACATACTGAATGGTATTTTAAACTGGTACGCAGGATGTGAACCAATGATTCAACTATACGAGATCCTGCTAAAGGCTCCTGGGGTATTTGGAGCTGGGTTCAGTGGTGCCGTATTTTGAGGTTGTTGTCTTGCATTTGCGGATGCCCACCAGAGTCAATTTAGAGGTAAACAAGCACTCTGGAGTCTGACCAGAGTTAATTTAGACCTCGAATAAGATTTGATAGTAAGGCCTTGAATTCCTATCATCTCCAAAGCAAAACTCATAAAAATCTCTATTCATCCTATGAGTTCCAATTGAGATTCTCACTCTTAGGTGGCCTTAATAGAGATCTTAAATATTTTTTTGTCTCTAATGCAGAACTTTAAATTTATCTTATTTACTTATGTGGCATAGTTATTTTTGTCAATAAATAATTAGTTATTTTGGAAAATATAAAAGACTCGATTTCTATTGGTTGAAAATCAAATATTGATGAGTTGGACAATTAGAGATATCTCAAGAGGACACTCTAGAAATAGAGTGTCCTCTTGAGATATCTCTATTCCCCCCTCGACACGTCATCTTAGAGATCCAAATAGAGTGTTGCATTGGAGAAGAGTTTTTAGAAAAAACTCTAAAAATCCTAGATGGCACTCAGAATTTCTAAGATTGAGTGTTGCATTGGAGATCTCTTAGTGTTTTTCTTCTCTACACACAAGTAGTCTCACTTGTTTTTTTCTTTGAAGTCTGAATGGACTTGAATCATACTTTTTTGTTAGGGCTGATTTTGAGTATATTTGGGTCACATGAGTGAGATTTCGACGATGACAAAAAAACGCACCACCACTTCCAAAACAACCTACTTCTTTGTTTAACCTTTACCGTTGGCGAATCACCTCACTAGAGTGAAGTATGGTGTATTCCCGAAATTGTTGAGTAGTTGGCTCTTACATACAACTTTAGGATGTTACTTTGGGAGTAGATGAATTGTTGCTGTCCTTTTTAATAGCTCAATGCATTTTTCTTCTGCCATTTATTGTCTCGGAATATAAATTGGTCTAACTCAGATGTTTAAGAAAAATAGATAGAAATTTGAATCTGATATGTAAGGGAACAGATAGAAGTTTAGCTGTTCCGTAAAATTAGAACGAATCAGTCAACTATAAATAATTCCGATGACAGTTCCTTCCTAGAAAATTAATTCTCTTAAACTAGTAAAGTGGCTGATCTAATCAGTCTGTTTCCATAAATATACACATATATAGATGGATATCCTTGAGTTGACTACTCCTCTTTCTGCTTCTTCTTCATCGAAATGATAGGTTTGAAGACGGCAAAACCAACAGGAGACAACAATCTGGCATTGTTTTAGACCAAGTAAGAGGACATGAGGTTGCAACTAATCTTCATAAGAGAAAGCTGATAGAGAAAGATATTCTCTATATTTAAAATTAGGAGTTTCTATATTTTAGAGTTTCTAAGTAATTTAGGAGTTTCTATATTTTAGAGTTTCTAAGTAATTTAGGAGTTTCTATATTTTAGAGTTTCTAAGTAATTTAGGAGTTTCTATATTTCTATATTTCTAAATATTGAATCCTAGTTAGAGTCTAATTTGTCTAATTCTAGCCTATATATATGGCTGAGTTCATAGTAGTTAGATATGAATATTGAAGTTATTAATAAAGTTTTATATTAGTATTACGTTTATCTTTGGCTGGCCTAGAGAAGAACTTGAAGGTTCTTATCAATTGGTATCAGAGCAAACGCTCCTATCATTCGCTTTCGCATTACTTTTATCTTCGTTAGAGAATCTCGTTTATGGTACAAACTCGAAAAGAAAAAAAAGAAAGAATGGAGAAGCAATTAGGTGAATTGGCGGAGAAGATGACTGAGATGACGGTAAATCAATCATTATTGATTGAGAAGATTGGTCAATTGGTCGAAAATAGAGAGATTGTGTCTCAAAGAAGTGATCGCTTTAAAGGTGAAAGGTTATATTTTGCACGGTTTAACGGATCAGATGTGGAAGGATGGATTTTTCAAGCTGAACAATATTTTGAATTCTATGACACTGCACAAGACCAAAAGATTCAATTTGCAATCAGTTACTTGGATGGAAAAGCATTACAATGGTATCGATGGGCTAAAAGAGGAAACTATTTTCGTTCATGGGAAGATTTTGTCGAAGCAGTTGTAGGTCGCTTCGGGAGAACGACGTATGAAGATGCAGGGGCTGCGCTAGCAAAATTACGACAAACTGGGTCAATCTTTGAATATCAAGAAGAATTTGAGCGTCTTTCAAACATGGTTAATGGTTTACCAGATAGTTTTTTAATGAGTTGTTTCATGAGTGGATTGAAAGATGAGGTTAGACTGGAAACTAAATCCTTTAATCCACTAAACTTACATGAGGCAATGTCTATAGCTAGATTACAAGACGAAAAAGTCTCTTTGAGACGCCAAAGCTATAGAAGTATTACAAGAGCAAACCCCCTTATCAATGCAAAACCACTGAACTCAAGACCACCAATAATACCAAACCGGGTTAATAATGAAGCACCCGTAATTCGCCGACTCACATCAGCTGAGGCTGAAGAAAGAAGGAAACAACAATTATGTTACAATTGCGATGAGAAGTGGTATCGTGGTCATCGATGTAAGACACAAACTTTATTCCTCATTGAGAAAGAAGAAGATAATGATAACGCAAACAAAACTGGAAGTGAGGTAGTTGATGAAGAGGTATACACACAAGAAGAAGAACATGTGGAGATTTCTATGCATGCATTGGATGGCTCCCCTGCACCACAAACCATGAAGGTCCAAGGTGAAATTAAACGGGCTCAAGTTATTGTTTTAATTGATTCAGGCAGTACACATAATTTTATTGACGCTTCCATCCCAAAGAAGCTAGGTATTAAAACTGTACTTGACAACTCCTTTGAAGTTATGGTAGCAGACGGATCAAGAATTACTTGTGAAGGGCAATGTGTTAGCCTAGAATATAAGATTAATGAGTATGCTTTCACGGGAAATTTTTATATATTGAAACTTGGAGGTTGTGATATGGTATTGGGAGTAAGTTGGCTACAAACACTTGGGCCAATAACTTGGGATTTCAAGTACTTAACAATGAAATTCACTATACAAGGTAAACAATTTAGTTTGGAAGGTGTTAGAGGAAGGAAACTGAAGATCGCCAGCAGCCATGCTATGCAACGACTCCTCAAGCAAGGGTCATTGGGAGTTTTGTGTCAAATTTCAGGTGAAAACAACGATGAAGCTAATTCCAATATAGATACAGAAATTCAATCCTTGATTAGACAATTTGCTGTGGTATTTTCAGCACCAACAGGTTTACCACCCATGAGAAGTCACGATCATCGTATTACTTTACATCCCAATAGTTCACCTATTAATGTTCGACCTTATAGGTATGCTTTTGGTCAAAAGAATGAGATTGAGAAAATAGTAAAAGAACTACTTCAATCTGGGTTAATTCGCCCGAGTACAAGCCCTTTCTCATCGCCTGTATTATTAGTAAAGAAAAAAGATGATACGTGGCGTATGTGCATTGATTACAGAGCACTAAACAAAATTACGGTAAAGGATAAATTTCCTATACCGGTCATAGATGAACTATTAGATGAATTGCATGGGGCTTTGTATTTCTCAAAATTAGACTTAAGGTCCGGGTACCATCAGATCAGGATGCAACAGGAAGATGTACATAAAACTGCCTTTCAGACACATGATGGTCATTATGAGTTTCTTGTCATGCCTTTCGGGTTGACCAATGCACCATCTACCTTTCAACATCTCATGAATGATGTCTTCAGAAGTCAGCTACGTCAATTTGTGTTGGTTTTCTTTGATGATATATTGGTTTATAGCTCAGATTGGAATTTACACCTTGAACACCTTAGAGAAGTATTTCAGATACTAGAAAAACACCAACTCAAGGTCAAATTGAGTAAATGTTCGTTTGGTACCGAGAGAGTTGAATATTTAGGGCATGTCATCACATCTAAGGGTGTAGAAGTGGATTCGGGCAAGATTCAAAGCATTATAGATTGGCCATTGCCAAAGTCAGTAAAAGCATTACGAGGGTTTTTAGGTTTAACTGGCTATTATCGAAAATTTGTGGCTGATTATGGTAAATTGGCTTTTCCGTTGACCAAACTTCTTAGGAAGGATAGTTTCAAATGGACCATGGAAGCAACTGAAGCCTTCAACAACTTGAAAACCGCTATGACGACTACCCCGGTATTAGCACTACCAAATTTTTGTAAGGAGTTCATAATTGAAAGTGATGCAAGTGGAGTAGGAATCGGGGCAGTTCTGATGCAAGAAGGTAGGCCCATAGCATATACTAGTAAGGTGATTGGGCCACGACACCTTGGATTATCTACGTATGAGAAGGAACTATTAGCAATGGTTCATGCCATCACTAAATGGCGACCTTACCTCATTGGGAGAAGGTTTATAGTGAAGGTTGATCAACAAAGTTTGAAGCATTTTTTGGAAGCTAAACCAGCCACTCCCATGCAACAAAAATGGACTGCGAAATTATTGGGTTACGATTATACAATTCAGTACAAGCCTGGTAGTCAAAATAAAGTAGCCGATGCATTATCTCGTAAGTACGAGTCTTTAGAATTATCGGGAATCACATATGTGAGTTGTGCTTGGATGGATGATCTAAAGCTTGAGTTAAAAACAGATCCGTGGATAGTAGATTTTATACAAAAGATGAACAAATCCTCTTTCGGTGAGAAGAATTTCACGGTAAAGGATGGATTAGTGTACTTCCGAGGAAACCAGTTATTGATAAGTCCAAAATCTAGATGGAAACTATTATTATTGGTTGAGTTCTATTCATCACCGGCTGCAGGGCATGCAGGGCAACTGAAGACTATGAAGCGACTTTCAAAGTTGTTTTACTGGACCGGAATGCATCGAGATGTCAAAGAATATATTGCTAGTTGCGACACGTGCCAAAAAAATAAATATAGTACCCTCTCTCCTGCAGGTCTTATACAACCCTTACCCATTCCTACGACTATATGGACTGATATATCTATGGATTTCATTGAAGGATTACCGAAGTCAAAAGGGAAATCAGTAATTTTGGTAGTGGTAGATCGTCTCACTAAGTACAGCCATTTCATGGCATTAAAACACCCATACACAGCAGCTACAGTTGCTCAAAAATTTCTAGAAACAGTGGTCAAGCTGCATGGTTTTCCCCAATCTATAGTATCCGACAGAGATGCAGTATTTACTAGCAAGTTGTGGCAAGAATTGTTTCGTTTACAAGGCACTACACTTAGGATGAGTTCAGCATACCACCCTCAAACCGATGGCCAATCGGAGGTGGTGAATCGTTGTTTAGAAACATATTTGCGATGCTTTGTAGGAGATAAACCAAAAAGTTGGGCTGTATGGCTACCGTGGGCAGAGTATTGGTACAATACTTCGTATCATACATCGACAAAACTAACCCCTTTTGAGGCAGTATATGGTATATCACCTCCCGTATTAGCATCATATATTTCGGGTGAAGCACAAACTGCGACATTAGATGAAGCGCTTATACGAAGGGGTCACATTCTTTCCAACCTCAAAAGTCATCTTCATACTGCTCAGAATAAGATGAAACAATATGCTGACAAGGGACGAAGGGATGTAGTATTTCAAATAGGAGAGTACGTGTATTTAAAATTACAACCATATAGACAAAGTTCTACCGTAAGAAGGGTGTCTCAGAAGTTATCTCCAAGGTACTATGGTCCATATAAAATATTGGAAAGAATCGGTCCAGTAGCGTACCGCTTGGAGTTGCCAGAAGGAGCTAAAATTCATCCCGTCTTTCATGTTTCTGTGTTAAAGAAAGCACTTCTCCCTAATACTGCAGTTGATGATGAATTACCAAGTGTCGAAGATGAGGAAGACCCAGTGTTAACTATGATCGAGAACATCCTTGAGGACAAGGATGCTGTCAAGGGAGGAGGAATGATAGAGAAAGATATTCTCTATATTTAAAATTAGGAGTTTCTATATTTTAGAGTTTCTAAGTAATTTAGGAGTTTCTATATTTTAGAGTTTCTAAGTAATTTAGGAGTTTCTATATTTCTATATTTCTAAATATTGAATCCTAGTTAGAGTCTAATTTGTCTAATTCTAGCCTATATATATGGCTGAGTTCATAGTAGTTAGATATGAATATTGAAGTTATTAATAAAGTTTTATATTAGTATTACGTTTATCTTTGGCTGGCCTAGAGAAGAACTTGAAGGTTCTTATCAAAAGCATTGGTGCTACAAAACGTAAAATGTCTGGTTTAGAACTGAGAGTCGAGTCTTGGTTCTTCGTAGATTCTTTACTCAAAACCTGTTAGAACTTGGCAAAATTAGAAAGTATAAGTTCTCTACAATGTAGATCCAATATAGAAAACTTTCGATAAGACGCTTCCTTTTTGAACATCCAAACCATGTGGTCTTCTTAATTTGTATGGTTCCCCAGATACAGGTTCGATATCAACACGAGGCATTTGCTTCCATTTTGAGTGCACATACCAACCGTATTTGTAGTTCCCGACGATTGGTGTGCCTAAAGCTTCAGCACAATGAACTCTCAGCTGCACAAGAGTTAGAGAGCGTGAGGAAACTGTGTTTCCGAGTAGTTAATAACTGTGATTACGCAAGAAGGGTATTTAGGCTATTCGTGTTGCAATTTGTATGAACTTTCAGTTGTTGCCTTTCAAGGGGGATACACATGAAACCCCAGTTTTTTTTTTTATTTTCGAAACTTGAATTTTTATAGGACATGAAATTGTCTATCCTACGAATAAACCTCATTAGCTAAATATATTCCTTGTACCTGATGCTTGCGACCAGTAAGTGGAGATAGCTCAACCCATGAGCATCCATTAATAGTTGGACCGAGTATAAGATATTCACTTATAGCCTCTTGATAAGGTTCTATTCCTGAAGGATTAGCTATTATGAATCTTTCCGTCTTACCATCGTTAAGAAGCTACTGCAGACCATCACTAATTTGGTCAAAAAGAAGAATGACTGCGTGATTTAACAAATTCATCATATATGAAGCAAAGAGAATCCGTTATACCTTTGATAATGGGGCACGAATGAGACCTTGTTTTTCTTTAGGACAGCCTATAACCAGTGCCCGATACCTCTGAACTGTCGTTTCGCAAGCTTCATCCCAAATCTGAACCATTGATTAGCAAATCCAATAAATAAAAGGGGGTCGGTGAGGAAAGAAGAAAAGAAAAAAGTGATTGAAATGGAGAAAAACCTTAGATGAGGATCTTGCTTTAGTAGTGTGACTAAACAGCCAGTGGAGTTGAGCAGTGCTTTCTTTCGTTCTTCCCATTAAGAGGATCCCACTGCTTACTCTGTCCAGCCGATGCACCTATTTTTTCGAATAATAAAATAAAGTTGTCACATACAAACTTACAAAGTACTAGACTTAATTCAACATGCTTCAATTAGTTTTATACCTAAAAGATTAAGAAGCATGGCAAGGTAGCCACCGTTCAATTTGAACCCTGAAACAATTAGTTGTATGCTTTCTGCACTTTCTAGGACACACAAGAGAAACACAATTCCTACATCAGTTTGATACCAACAGGAAAAACATCAATAACCAATTGAAACCTATTACATGATTTATGCGAGTTACAGCGATTTTTAACAATACCTGTTCCTCCCAAAATATTGTCCTCAACTTTCCAAAGACTAGTTGCTAGCATTGGAAAATCCATTTCTATAACAACAGTTTGGTACACTACTGAGCCTGTTTTAGGGATTGCGAGCTGTCAAGTGTGCAGCAAGGGTGGCAAGTAAGTAGCTTGAAAAGTTCAAAGATAATGCCAGCATGTTTCAATGAGAAACTAACTTTTTTAAAAATGAGCTTTAAAAAGGCGATTACCTTAAATTGTTTGTCATTTTCGTTTTCCTTGTCTTTTTCCAACTTGTGGAAGACAAAGTCTAAGGCTAGTAAACAAAGAAAAAAAATTGTGGTATTAGTTTCAGACACCGCCTTGGGAGGCTCCTCTTTTTCTAAGATAATGCATCCTTTACAGCCCCCCCGCCTCATTTACAGACACCGAACTGAACCAAGAGAGGCATACCTTGTACATAACAAGCCTTTGCAAATATTCAATTTCATCCGCATTTGGATAAAGAGTTCCGACCTCCATCACGTCTTTAGGACTAACTTGTATATATTTTGCTTGCATCTCAAGTTCTCAATTACTAAAGTTTTTTCTTATGTAATAAAGCATTTCCATGGATTATCTGATTCATTACCGAGTTTTTTTAGTGTACTGTGGAGTTTCTCCACAGGAGCTTTATCTTTTGGAGCTTCAATATGCTCAGCCAGGTACACATTCTTTTCTAGCTAATTAAGGATCTTTTTCCTGTTCTCTGCAACTCTGATATTCAGGAAAACATTATATGCTTTGATCCTTCTTTTAGTCGTGTTCTCCCTTGTCGGGGGTAACCAGGCCTGAGAAATGCAGTTACTTATCGGTTTGCTGTGCTTTGGGCCAGGCAGCTTGATGATTGTAAGGATGCTCCTAGTTCGTGTTTCACAACATCACGGTGGCCAAGAATGTCCCATGTGCAGTTGTGACACACAACAACCTGGCCTATTCACGGCCCATGCTTGGCGGATCCGTGAGAGTACTATCCCTTCAAGTAAGGTTCTTGACAATACTACCTATTTGCCAGTTGTGCTTGGTGGAGCCGTGGCAGCACATACTCATTTAGGATGCCAAATCTTGGCTTGTTCAGGGACCTTGCTTGACGAGTTTGTAGTAGAACAACCATTTTAGGGGCGACCAGAGTCTGTTCACGTATAAATGAATGGCGTATAGCAATAATACTGGATGTTGTCTGCCAATGTTTCAATCCAAACTGCCTAATTGACAGCCTAGAATGTTGGTATTCGCAGAGCTTGTTGAGATACATTTATATCTAAAAAGATTTAATTTCTTTAACTATTTCATTAAATAACAATTTAGTATATGAAGACCGATTCAAAGACCAAAATAAAATAATATGAGTATCTATTGAGAGTTTGAAGGACTAAAAGAATCACATTGGGAGCAAGAAGCTCATCTAAGTGCAGATTCCCACGGGTACTACATTTAAGTCGTGAAGCATGGAAGATCATCTTCTTTATAAATATTGTTTGGCTCTCATATCTGCATCAGTAGATCGTTTGGCTCCCGACTAACAATTTTGACAGTTTGTTGTATAATCCTTTTTTAAACTTGGGGCATTCCATAGCCCTCTCTATCTAAATATTGTTTTACAAACTCAGGAAAGCAATCGTCTTCACATAAGTGATGACCTTTTATCTCTCTCGATCTCTCGATTCTGCACATAATTTATGTATATCAACATTAACATATCATTCGATCCAGAACCTTTAAGAAAGTAAAGTGAATAACATGAAACACAGTCTTAACTAATAAAGATAACTATTATTCATAAAATTAGTACTAATTTTTCGTTTTTTTGTACAAAAATAAATAAATATCAGTTTACCTTATCTAATTGTGTAGTAACGGCTCTATAATGAAAGCATATGAAAGGAGAGCTATACTAAAACCACTCAAGTTTTCCCACTGTTGTGGTGCAATTAGGCTTGATCCAACTACAACTTAACGGCTCTGTCGTGTCGTAAAAACCCTTGATAGAGGATTGACTTCTAGTGGAGTAACACCTATCTTTCTCAAGAGAATAATATATGATGCTATCACCATGTAATCTAGGTAAATAAATTTTGTTCTGCATGTTACTATTAGGAGCAACAACAAGTATACATGAGGTATTGCTGACTAACATCATATGCTTTCCCAAACTTGCAACTCTAACCCACTCCATACTAGAGAAATCCAATCTAAATATCCGAATCGACAACCCAAGATGTCCTAAATCTACTAAAAAGAGCGTCCTTTTGTACTCAACCAAGAACTTTGGGTAGGCATAATCAAAGAGCCATCTGGGACCAGCTAGAATCTCCTCGAACAAGCAAGTATCAGTCTTAAAAACACCTAAACTTCCATTATAATCTAGGGAATAAAAAGCTCCATTGTAGAAAACTGGGTTGTTTAAACATGGCCGATATATATTTGGCTTTGGGTAGAAGCCCGACCACCAAATATCCTCTCCCTTAGTAATGAAGGAGATGGAAACTTTTTCAACCGAATCATCAATCTCCATAACTTCGGTGATGGCAAAAACTCTACAATCTGAATTAGTAGGCGAGGACGAGAATGAGATGCCATAGGACTTGTTGTTGGCGTGCTGTTCTGGTAAGTCCGGAAGTTGGATTGACTCTCTTGTAAACGGATTGTAAAAGAAAATATTCCTCTCACCTTTCGTCATTAGTAACCACCCGTCCTTCGAGAAACGGATAGTTGCACCTAATAAAATTTCTTGGTCACTCGTGAGGTACTTCTCATTATTCTGCATTGGGTTTACAAAATAGTATCTGGATCCATTAGCTTCAGAGAAGACCAGCAACGGAGATAAAAATGTCATCGATGAACCTATCATCTTCACATAAGAAGTTCTCCAGTTTAGTGCAGGTAATACTGACCGATTCCATCTACTTCCAGCACGAAGATGTGCGTAATCTATTGGAGGGAGATAACTTGCTATCAGGACCATGATGTCTTCGCTAAGAATACAACATGATTTTGCTTCTTCAAGTTCTACTCCATCACTCCCCTCAACCCCATTCTCTTTATTAGTTATGTTGATTTTCTTCGGATGTGCATCAATAGTGTTAACTACCTCTTCATTGTTGTCGAGAATGTTGTCTATTCTGCTGCCATCACAAGCCCTAAAATTTTAAACACAATATTTAGCCCCGTTTTATATATATTAAAAAACATGTTTATATCTGTTATATAAGAGTAAACAAAAATAACCTAACAAATAAGCAAGATAGGTACGTATATACTATGGGAGTATGTGTTATTCTTTCCAAAGTTACCTGACAGTTGGACGCATCATCACCCATTCACCTGATAAAAATGGCATTGGGATCTTTAGAAACGGCAAAGAAACTGAAACACTTCTCCCTTCTAGGTCATATTTGTACAAGCTCTGATCTCCAGGCAATGTATAAAACAGACAACCTCTTGTAAGACCCAATTCGTACGCTGAGCAACAAGCTATTGTGGTTTCCCCGAGAAAGATCACTTGATCACCTAAACTTGTTAACTCCTCCCAAACCATTGAAGAGAAATCAAATTTACATATTTGTATTGCAGTAACTAACTTGTCGAAGCATATGTCCCCTCTAGAATTATGATATATATGAACCATGAAGAGTTCATCAGTAGATACCACATATTTACGATGGCTACTCCCATGTATTCCAACACCTGAAAAAGTGGGGTACTTACTTTCGGAAGCCTCAACTAATTCAACTTTGTTTTCTATTTTGATCTCAAGCTGCCAATCGTTTAAGAAGAAAATATATAATTTATCTCTAAAGCAAAGTAAGGATCCATTAAATAATTCTCCGCCATTAATATCGGTAGGCGAAAACTTCTCTGATCTCCATTGTTGGTCTCCTGGACGGCAATATAGGAGTAGTACATCACATTCATCCTCTTCAAATAAGAAGAAGACTATACTGGTTTTGTCATTATTAGCGGGAGGCGACGTCAAAACACAATCAAAGATCTCATACCCATTATCAAATTCAAACCAATTGGATAGATTAGGTAATTTTATTTCCTCTAACGACAATGGATTCCAAAGAAAGCAATCCCCACATTCCCAAGTTGAACTGTTAGCGTTCTTATCATTGAATTCAGATGGATCATCACACAAAACAACTAACCAACCTTCATGAGAGGGTGATTGCCAATACGATCTTCGTCTCAACTCTGGTATTCGCTTAATACAATTTCTCTTATTAGGTTCAAGAAGATTGTAAAATCCGTGATCTTTCCCATTCTTTTTACGAGGTAGAACAAGCCATGGAGCTGCTGAGGGAAGTGGCGGACGACTTCGCAGATTTCTCTTCCCTGTGGTTGATGCTGCTACAAGCTTTTTCTTCTCCATGGATGAGAAGAATTCCGAAATTTTCCAATAAAAAATCGGTTAGAAACTGGAAGATAATTTAATGTCAAAATAGTAATCTTAGGAACTTAGAGAATCCAAGTTGGTGCTGAAACTTCAGACCCCAACCTTAATTTATAACAAATCAATATAAAAATCCAAACTTTAAACTCTAACAATGAACAACATTAGATTGAACTGCTAATTGAGAATACCTGGAAGAGTGATGATATTAGCTAGATTTAGGGTTGCGGGAATCAAATTGAGTTTGTGAGGAAGAAAACGGACAGTAGATAGATATATAGAGAGTTGTAGTTGCTATAATTTGAAGTTCCTAAAACGTCAAAAAAAAACGTCATAAAAAATACGTCATAAAAAAACGTCATACAAAAACGTCATAAAAAAACGTCATTACAGCGTCTTTTTTCAATATTATCAATAAAGGGAAGTTTTACAGGCGCATTATTTATTGCTACAGGCGCCCCTTTTACCCTAAAACTCGTAATTAATACGGTAGGACCCCCTAACAGCCTTGTCAAAGGAACACCGGCGCCACCATCTTCTTAGCTATTTCGTTTTAATGGCGCGACTCAAAACCACCGCACCACCACCGGAGAAGACGTCGAAGGGCTCGAAGAAGCCCAACAATGCCGAACGATGTTCTCTCTTTGCATGAAGAGAAGCAGCTACGGTATTGAAAAATGTACTCCAAGGAGATGCCATACGCAAGGTTGTTGCTTCTATCAAATCCCTAGTTTACAGTCCTTCCATCCGTTACCAGAAAGCTACCTTCGCTCTTGTTTGTCAAACCCTAAAGCGTATGTATTTCTCCCTCTCTCTCCTGTAGTTTAGAAGCTAACGATCATTACAGTTAAAGCTCAGACTTTTATGTCATACTGTATTATATAAAACTTGAAAAAGCATCAAACCAATCTAGTGTGCAAAATAGTTAAAGTAAACATTTCGGGGTTAATTGACTTGAAATCTGAAATGAAATTTCAACTTGGTAATGCTAGGTTTTTAATGACCCCGTCTATTTAGATTCATCTATTGTATGAGATAATTTGCAGTAATTACTTGAGAGATGTGGATTCTCGTTTTTGTATGTTATGCCGCGTATGATTGTTGGATATTTGGACCACTGGTTTCAACCACCCTAATACTCTTGTCCGATATCAAATCACTAATAGTGTGTTTGGTTTAGTGTTGTTATAAAGGCCAGGTCGGCCTGTACGGATACCGGGCCATGTAAGTTCGGGTCTGTTGACGGTCCCGGCTGGGCCTATAGTTTTGGAGGGCCAAAACTGGCCCGGCCCGTCTCAACGGTCATATTTCAAATATTTTTTTCTTAACCAAGTACAAAAACGGTTCGTTGGAGTTTTTACCATTTCTACCCCCCAACTAGCCGTTTTCTAGTTGTTAGGGGGAGGGGGTAAAAAGTGTCATTTTACTTCACCTCCTTTTGTTATAAATATCCCCTCTTCTTTACTCAATTTCCATTCAAAACTATCTCATCTTCTCTAGTTCTCTTAACTTCATCTTCAAGCTTTAAAAATTTTCATCTTTATTATTTTACCTCTCACTCTTTAAAACTACAATGATTCAAGATTTCAAAATTTTCAAGTATTGGTTTAGTAATTAAAGAGGACTATTATTCAAGAGTCAAGTGATCAATTATTGAACTTCAATTAATTACTTTAGTAATCAATTATTCAAGACTTCAATTAAGTGTATCAAGTAAGTAATTTACTTCCTTTTCAACCTATTTGAGTTTTTTACATATAATTTCTTTTCTCCTACCCTCTCATTTTTATTTTAGTTATGGATAACTATGATTTTGGTAGTCCCTCCGGACATGATAATGTCCAAATGTCCGGTGAAGAACAAACTGTAGAGACTACCTGAACTCAACAATCTAAAAGAAAATTGAAATCCGATGTATGGAATTATTTTACGATGGAAGAAAGAACGGTCAAAGGAATTAAAAGTATGAGGGCGGTTTGTATGTTTTGCAAAAGAGATTATGTCGGAGACCCTTCGAATGGATTGTCTACTTTAAAACGACATTTACAAACTTGTAAACCTAAGCATGAAGGGGGTGCTCCAACTCAAAAAACCATAGTTGAAGTCAAAATAGTAGACAACCATTATTTACATATAATAGTAAAAAAATGAGGGAAGATTTAGCTTTATATATTGCAAGTGATGAACAACCTTTAACATATGTCGAAGATCCAAAATTAGAACGTTGGCTTAAGAATTCCGTTCAACCCTTATATCGTAAAACTAGTAGACATACCATTAGGAATGACATCATTAAACTTTTTAAAAATCAATTTTTTTTGTGATGAACGAACTACAAAATGTGAAAGGAGAAATTTCGTTTACTTCGGATATATGGAGTGGTTGCAACAAACTCGATTTTCTAGTTGTAACCGCACATTATGTAAACGTATTATTGGTCTTCGGTTATGTAATTATCCTCGTGATGGTAATCAAATATATCAATACATAACTAGCATACTTAAAAAATGGTAATTGGGGAGGGTTTTTTTAGGAGAGAGAGAGTTTCGATGACGTCATCTAGTGGCGATTTTTTCCTCCCTCTTCTTTCGACCTAACCCTAACTCTCACCAAGGATTTTCATCAATCCAACTCCATACTTCATAATCACTTAGGCCAGAAACATAGTTTTTTATCATCAAACTTCCATTATCATCACCCCACAACTAATCAAAAGAATCTCTAAACAGGATCCCTTTCAGCCACAGAAGCATTTGCTCCAGATTGAAAGAAGCACTTACTCCAGATCAATAGATGCTCAAGTATCCAGATCCAACCTTCATTTTTCGTTTTCCCTTGTAGAAGAAGATCGACGGATCCAGATAATTTTGAAGCAAGCAGCCAGAAACAATCATAGAACTCATTAAGCAGGGAAGTCTCACTCCTCACCCTCAAACTTTAATATTAGCTTCCTTTAGCCTACTTCTTACTTTCGGTTTAAAGGTGAACTTGCATGTGATTCCTTCTGTCACTTTCATCTTCTTTTTAATATCTCTTGCAGTTATCACAGAGTACATACCTTGAGTTTTGATTTCCCCAAAATCAAACCCTTGCAATCAACTTTTTTAGGGTTCTTAGTGGTGGTTGATTTTGTTAGTGATTTTAGTTGTTTACTGCTTGATTTAGTGCTTCTTGTTTGGTGTTGAAATCTAATTAGTAAACTTTAGATTCTGGTGTCTCTGTTATTTAGGTATAACATGATCATTCTCTGTTGCAACTGGTTAGATATATTTTTAGTGTTAAATATAATAATTAATAGAAATAAATAATAATAATGATATATATTTGCTTTACTTTAATTTTCTTCTTTTCATTCTATCAATGGGTATTTTCAGGATAGCCTTGGTGGTTTCATTATAGGAATAAACATCAGAGTTACTGTTGGCCTTAGTGGTTTCATTAATCTGTCTGTTTAGTCTATTAAGTACTTAGATTAGGTAGATTAGTTGTTCTTGATGTACTTATTGTTCTTAGATTAGGCACCCTTCATTTCTCTTAGTCTTAGATGTCAATAGCTAATGAGAGGATAAATCTAAGGCCCAAAAAAGGAGCCCAAATACCAAATCCAACCCAATAGGGAATAATATCTCAAAAAAAACCCAAAAAGTGATGTTACCTTCCTATCCTCCCAAAAGAAATAGTTACCTCTTATGTCCCTCACCCATTTCCCACCCAAATGTACTTGTGTCAGCCAACACATGCCTCTCTCTTTCTCTCTCTAGTCTGAGTTGATTAGACTCTTCTCCCTAAAAACACTCTCTCTCTCTCTATAATTGATTAGACACTAAAACCCTCATTTTCTCTCTTCCATCCAAACATTTCTCTTTCTCTATCTCTCTCTCTCTCTTTCTCTCTCTCTCTCTCTCTCTCTTTCTCTCTCTCTCTCTCGCTCAAACAGAAAGATTTCCGGCCATTTACTCTCTCAACTGAAGCGTTTCCGGCTACTCTCTCTCTCTCTCTCTCTCTCTCTATCTCGCTCAAACGAAACGATTTTTGGCCATTTACTCTCTCAACCGAAGCATCTCCGGCTACTCACTCTCTCTCTCTCTCTCGCTCAAACGAAATGATTTCCGGCCATTTACTCTCTCAACCGAAGCGTTTCCGGCTGCTCTCTCTCTATCTCGCTCAAACGAAACGATTTTCGACCATTTACTCTCTCAACCGAAGCGTTTCCGGCTACTTTCTCTCTCTATTAAACCTTCAAAAGCAACTTGATCTTCTCATCTCTCTCTCTATTTCGCTCTCTTTCAACAAATCGGCTTATTTCCTCTCTTCTTCGAGCATCATCAAACCCTAATTTCTGTTCGGCAGCGTTTAACACACAGGTACGACTATGTTCTTCCTCAAAATCTTCTTCTTATCTCTGATCTTGGTCAAGTTTTAGGGTTTTTGGTGGTGAAATTATGAGTTTGTTTTGACATTTTGGGTTGTTTTCAAAAAATTAGGGTTTCGTTTCACACCTTTAGTACTTTGATTCTGATTTTTGGGGGTTTAACTTGCTCTTAAGTTGTTGTTCTTCGTGATTGTTGAAAACATTTTGGTTTGTGATAAAACATTTATGGATTTTGTTTTTGATTTCGGAATCATGCATCTTCACAGAAGGTAATTTTGGGGTTTATGGTTCTTCATCAAGTTTTTAGGTTAGGTTTGTTGATGAAATTATGGGTTTGTTGTTACATTTTGGGTTGTGATCAGAAAATTTAGTTTCTGTGCAGACATTTAGTACTTTGTTTTCGATTTTTGGTTATTTGTCTTTGTTGATGAATGAATGGTTTGTTTTAGAATTCTGGGTTTTGTTAAAGAAATTAGGGTTATGTTGAGACATCTTGGGTTCTGTTCTTGGTAAATATTGGAGACATTTTGTTTCTTTATAAAAAATTTGGTTGGGTGTTGATGCATTTGGTGGTTTTACCCCTGAAACTTGATATGATGTAACATTTTGGGTTGTGTAGAAACATTTTTGGTTTGTTTCAAACATGTGGGGGTATCTTACAAACATTTCAATTTGTGCAGAAAATATATAAAAGATAGTGAAGAGCCAACCACCGCTGGGCCTAGTAAAAAAGGCAAGAAAATGATATGTTTGTCCTCTCAGTATTGTTTGTGGTCTCGCATTTCGTATAATGTTTTGGCATAATTGCTAGTGTGTTGTCATTCTGTAAAATGTTGCTTCACTTATTCCTACTCTTATTCCTAGGGTTTTGTGAAAAGTTCTGAAAACCATTGGCATCAGCTTACAGTATTGTAGCATTTGTAGTCGTGTTGGAACATTTTGCTGAATGATCTAACATATCTATTACTGTGTGTTTGAAGCATTGATCTGCGACATCCAAATCGAAAGAGCAGATGGTGGAGGCTCAACGTACAGAGCCAAGGGAGCAAAAGAAGAAAAATTCTTGAAATTACAAATGTAATTTGAAAGCAGTTCACAAGGTAGTAAGGGACAATTTGGAAGCATTTGTAGTCCAGTTTTTGTTCTCTGAAATGTTGATGAAATGAATGGTTTGTTTTAACATTTTGGGTTGTGTTCCAGAAATTGGGGTTATGTTGAGACAGTTAGTACTTTGTTTATGATTTTTGGGAGTTTTACTTGATTATTACAGTGATGTTATTGGTCAATGTCAGACAATTTGGTTTATGTTTTAACATTTAGTGAGGTGTTGATGGATTTTGTGGTTATTAATGAGTAAAAATTGATATGTTTTTTACATTTTAGGTTGTGTAGAAACATTTTGGTTTTGTTATCAACATTTTTGGGTCTCTTACAAACATATCATTTTGTGCAAAACATTTAAAAAGGAGAAGCAACAAGACAATAGGTTGTACAAAGAGCTAGCTCTAGAAAGAGGGCTAGTGAAGAGACAACAATTGCAGGGCCTAGTAAAAAAGGCAAAAAAATATTAAAGGTGACTGAATCACAGACCAAGGTAAGATGCATTCCTAAACATTTTGCATAATGTTTAGGAATGCATACGAAATGACATAAGTTTCTGTGAAAAAAGTTAAAATTTGGGGGAAACAGTGGCATCAAATTTTTGAAATGTCCTCTCATTATTGATTGTGGTCTAACATTAAGTATAATGTTTTCGCACTATTGGTATTGTCCCGGCATTTTGACAGTGTTCTAGCATTGTAAATAATGTTTAGGGGCGCAAGGTAATAACAACAATTGTTTCTCAAACAATTCGAATAATGTTAAAACAATATTAATAATGTTGGAACATTATCCAGAATGTTTAAGAATTGCAGAAATTGTTCCTCAAGCATTATGTATAATGTAGCATGCAAGTTATATAATCTTCATCCATTTCAGAATATATTTGTACATTAGTGGTGGTGGTGGTATGACATTTTACAGATTGTTTGCATAAGTCTTACAGTGTTTGCAAGTAATATATAGAAATACTAACATGCGTATTACTGTGTTTTTGAAGCATCGGGCAGTGTCATCAATATTGAAGGAAAACAAAAGATTGTGGAGATTAAACCTCAATTGAAAGTGTGGTTGATATTTTGTGCTTTGAGAAAGAAGTTCTAAGCAATAGTGAAGTTGTTTTTGAGAAATGGTGTTATGTTCACATTCGTAAACCCGCAACGACTTCAATTTTGCTTAGAGGACAAACAAAAAATGATTATAAATTATTTTGTGTGGTATTGTACTGTTTTTGTTTGTTGTGGGATCTTGATGTTGAAAGAATATGGAGTACATTTGTTTAATATATTATTTTTGTTCTTCAAAATATATGAGATGCATAGACAATAAATAGTTTGTCTGAGGAAGTAAACAAAATGTGAAGACACAATCAAATATGTATAGACATTTTTGAGAATGTCGACAAAATGCTGGCCATGTTGCTAACCATATATGATTCAAACTCTGTATAAATATCATTTTTGTCTAAGAAAATATATGAAGCCACAATCGATAATGTTCTAACATTATTATCAATGTAATCTACAGTTTTGCCTTTGTTTTGGATGAAAAAGAAATCTACAAAAGAATAGTTAACCACATAAGTATCCATTCTTTCAACATTTTTCGGAATGTGTAAAGAAATAGATAAAATGTGAAGACACAACTAAAGATATATAGACATTTTGAGGAATGTTGATAACATTATATGATTAAGAGAACTAAATATCATTTTTGTTTAAGAAAATATATGAAGGCACAATCCATTCATTCAACATTTTTCAGAATGTCTACTTGCAAACGCCGGCAAGAGCATGTAAGAGTAACTCACGTCTCGGCAAACTTCAAAAATAAGTGGGCCTGCCTCGACGTAACTCACGTCTCGGCAACTTCGGATTTTCCATCCTGAACATCATTAATGGAGGGGCACATAAATGTGTTCCATCCAATAGCAGCGTCTCTGTGCTTTGTCATCTTGTTCATAATCTTCTGTCGAATGGCATCCAAGAGTGTTGTTACAACATTTAGATGAATGTCACAACATTATACGGAATGTTTAGTTTGTTTGGGTAGTGGCCAGACAAATTAACAAATGTTAAGGCAAATTTGGAAATGTTACACAACGGCAGAGTATGTCCGTTTCAAAATCGAAAGTTCTCTCATCAGCGGAGAAGTGTAGGTATTTTAAATTGAATTCTGCTTTGCAATTTAACAAATGTTTGGGCACTGCTTAAAATGCTTAGAAAACGTTAGACTGATCTGAACATCTTTAATACAAAATTGTGGTGAACATTTTTCAAAATGTTCACACATCCTTTAAAATGTTAACACAAATTGTAAAGTGTTTTTAACAAAACGAGAACCAGTTGCTACTGTTAACATAACTACGGAATAGTGTTAACACATCCCGTAAAATGTTTAGACAAACTGTAAAGTGTTGCTTACAAAACGAGAAGTGGTTGCTAATATTAACAAATCTGTACGGAACAACAATGTAAACACCATGAAAATACCCTAAAACCAAGAACAACCTCACCAATGGAGCTTCAAATAAGTAGATCTACAAATCTATATATTTAACTCTCTACAAAACTATGAAAACACCATGAAAACACCCTAAAATCAGATTTGAAGTTTTTTTTTGACCTCCATTAAGAGGATGAAGGTTGCTCACACGAAGAAGATGATGAAGGTCGCTCAAACAAAAAAGATGATGGCTGAAGATGATGATTGAAGATGATGAAGATAATGATTGAAGATGATTGAAAATAAAGGAAGATAATGAATGTTCTTGAAGAGGGTTTAGGTTTATGTAGAGATACAAATCTGGAAAAAAATTTAGAAAGAGAAAGAGATAATGAAGAGGGTTGAAGATGATGAAGTTGATGGTTGAAAACGATGAAGTTGATGGTTGAAGATGATGAAGCTGGAAATGTAGAGAGAGGGAAAGCTGAAAAAAATTTAGAGAGGGAGAGAGAGAGAGAAATTCGGTTTTTAAAGAGTGAGAGGGTGTTGATTTAGGTTACATATATATAAGAGGGCAAAAGAGGGAATATGAAAATAAATAAAGTCTTAGAGATACGAGTTGGGTCCGGATTGAGCATAGGGATGTGTATTTGGGTTTGATTTGAGATATTAGTTGATTATTGGGTTTTGGGTGGGTTAATAATCCCGGTTGGGTTTTTTTTGTATTTGGGCCCAAAATTTGGGCCTTTCATCAAAAAATTCATAGCTAATACTAGTCCATTCTTAGCTGGAATGTGAAGGGTATTTCTTCCTTTAGTACCCGTAAACATTTAATGCATCTTATTACCAAACTTAATCCGGATATTATATTTCTAGCCGAGACTAAAACTAAATCGATAAATATTAACAAATATATTAAGATCTCTAAACATTACAATAATTACTTTGTGGAACCTATCAGTAAAGGGGGAGGATTAGTTGTGTACTGGAAACACAACATTAATCTTTAGATTATTTATTCTGATAATAATATTATTCACATGGACATATTAAATTCTAATGATAACTCTCATAATATTATTACGGGATTTTACGGCTGCCCTCATCATCACAACAAACTCAAACCTTGGAAAACTTTAGAATCTCTTAATACGGACAACAACATTTCATGGATTGTTATAGGGGATCTCAATACCATTCTAGACAACCAGAATAAAGAAGGTGGATCGTTAGCCACTAACTCACATATTCCTAAAGTGTTGTCTTATATCAATAGGATGAATTTGTTAGACATGGGATTTAGAGGTTTCCCTTTCACCTGGAACAACAGACAATTTGGTGCTAATTTCATTCAAGAGAGGCTGGACCGGGCTTTAGGTAACCTTCCTTGGCTTCGCAATAATAATAAATTTAGTATTAGTCTCCTGGAGTCGGTAGGTTCTGATCATCTTCCCATTTTTCTAGCTGACATAGAAGAGAGTAACAATAAACCTAAACCTTTTAAATTTCTCCGCACGTGGATGTCTCACCCTGACGGCCATGATTTTATCGCTAACAATTGGACTAATCACAGTAATATTCAAGTGAACCTCAAAAAACTTAGTAGACATTTGACTAACTGGAATAAAAGAGTTTTTGGTAATATAGAAAACAACATAAAAAATACCATCAATAAAATAAATACCACCACTAATAAAGAAGAGTTTTATAATTTGAATTATCAACTTGAAGAATGTTATAAACATCAAGAAATTTTATGGAAAGAAAAATCTAGGAACAATTTTCTTTCTGTAGAAGACAAAAACACTAAATATTTCCATTCTCAGGCCATTCAACATAATAGGAATAATAAAATAAAAGCGATCAAAAACATAGATGGAGATTGGTTAGAAGATATGGAAAATATTCAGGCTATATTCACTAATCACCTTTCGACCATTAGTTCTTCTACCAATAACATTCCTAACATAGACATCCTTAATCTCTTCCACCCAACCATTACAGCGGATCAAAATCAAGAGCTAGTCAATATCCCTGATCAAGAAGAAATCTCTAGAGCCATTAATAACCTGCAAAGAGAAGCGGCCCCTGGGCCTGATGATTACCCCCCCCCCCCCCCCCTTTTTCTTTCAAACGAACTGGGATACAGTTAGCCCCAACATTTATAGTTTAGTACAAGACTTCTTCTCCACGGCTGAGCTTCCTGTTGAAACTAACCACACCCATATTTATCTGCTCCCCAAAACCACTCTCCTCAAACGCCAGCGGACTACAGACCCATTAGCCTCCTCAATACCACGTATAAGATTATCACTAAAATTCTGGCTGATAGACTTAAACACTCTTTACATAATATTATTTCCCCTTTCCAAGCTGCCTATATCCCGGGTAGACAAATTACCGATAATGTGATTATTGGTCAGGAAATCATTCATTCGCTCAAAACCATGAAAGGATCTACTGGATATTTTGGGCTGAAATTGGACATGTCCAAAGCTTTCGACAGAATTGAGTGGAACTTTCTTACAGATATAATGTCCAAATTAGGGTACTCGGAGCATTGGATCAATATGATTACTCAATGTATCTCTACGACTTCTATGGCGGTTCTCATTAATGGCCGGCCGGGCACTACTTTCTTCCCTTCGAGAGGTATTAGGCAAGGAGACCCTCTTTCTCCTTTCCTCTTCACCATTGCCATAAAAGGTCTCAGCCGGCTAATTAATGCTGAACACGATGGAAATAAGTTCCAAGGTTTCCCTACTAATAACTATAACCTGAAGATTTCACATCTCCTTTTTGCGGATGACTGTATCATATTTGGTCGGAATTCATTAGACAACATCCATACGCTTAAAGTTTTTTGTGACGCTTCAGGACAAATGATTAACTATAGTAACTCCAATATTTTTTATTCTAAGAATTCCCATCCTAAATTCAAGCGTCTAATTATGAAAACGCTCAAACTTAAATATGCTTCTACTTCGGAAAAATACCTGGGTGCCCAGTTATTTATAGGGGGACAAAAGAAGAAGGTGTTCAACGACATTCTTCTAAAAATTAAGAATAAATTAGAGAAATGGAATCATAGTTTCCTTTCTCAAGCTGGGCGCACTGTTGTCATTTCGACAATAGCGGCAGCCGTACCCCGATACCAAATGCAATGCTTTACTCTTCCTAAGGGCATATGCAAGAGCATTTCGACTTTGCAAAAGTCTTTTTGGCGGGGTAAGTCTAAGGGTATCTGTACTAAAAGTTGGGCCTCGATTTGTCGCCCAAAAAAATTAGGTGGGCTCGGGATTCATTCCCCTGAACTTGATAACCAAGCTATGTTAAGTAAGCTAGCATGGAGGATCAAATCTGAACCGAATTCAATTTGGGTGCAATTCCTTAAAGCTAAGTACTTTAATCACACAGGCAATCCAGTGGCAGCCAAACCTCATCACTCGTGGCATTGGAAATATATCAGCAAACAACTAAATAACATTGGAAAGAGTTCAAAAAAAAAATAACATTGGAAAGTATACCACTTGGGAAGTTCACAATGGTAAGAATATTGATATTTGGAATGATAATTGGATTCCTACAATGTTTCAACCTCCTATTAATCATACTAACTCTCAATTGTCTAAAGTTTCGCAGCTGATTGAGGAAGATAAATGGAATGAGGTACTGTTGAATAACACATTTGATAGTCATATTACTAATTTAATCTTGTCCATCCCTATAGCAGGTAATGACGACGACCAAAGAAAATGGACCCTTACAAAATCTGGCAAATTTTCGGTTAAATCCTTATATCAAAATCTTTGCATCAGTATAAATTCTCCTTTACCTCTCTCACCTAATTGGAACTTTATATGGGCAATTCCAGTAATACCCAGAATCAAGATTTTCATATGGAAAATTTGTGCTAAAGCCCTCCCAGTGAGGGAAAGAATAGGTAAATACATTGACAATAATTTGTATTGTCCAAATTGTAAGGAAATTGAAACGATAGAGCATGCTTTACTTCACTGTCCCATAGCAAAAAATATATGGTTTTATTTCAATATACTGTCAGAACATATACCTTCGGTAGCAGAATGGATTTTTACTTGGGAACAGAAATATCAAGTTAGTAGCACGGGTGATAATACCCACTATGCCACTATTCTATGGATTATCTGGAAAATTCGTTGTGACCATTGCTTTCAACATGAGATTAATAATCTGGAAAAAATACATAACATGATCTCTACCTTTCCTAAATACATAGAAGTCAATATAACCACTACCAAAACAGAACAAGGAAAATGGAACCCTCCTGAGAGGTCTTCATTGAAAATTAATGTAGACGCGTCCTTCCTTGATATTCAGAATGTTACAGGAACTAGTTTGGTCATTCATAACAACGAATCCAAATTTCTTGAAGCATATGCAACCACCACTAGGAGCAGAAATGTAGAAGAAAGCGAAGCGATCGCAATATTAAATGGAATGCTTTGGGCTGAATCCCACAACTATAAACAGATCATAATAGAAAGTGACAACATCAATATCATACAATATTTACAGAATCAAAGGAATGAAATACAATGTCAATCCAAAATTCATATAAAAAAAATTCAGGATATCAAGCGACGACTGGAAAAAGTCAAGTTCTCTTACACGAACAGGAAGTTCAATCAAGTAGCAGATAAGTTGGCTAAGTGGGCGAGGAAGAAAAATAAGACTCAAGCATGGAATAATGTTCCTTTTATAGTTTCTAATTTGTATTGTAATAAGACTCTATTGTTCTAGTTTTTAATATATTTAACTATTTCAACAAAAAAAAACTAACATACTTAGAGAATATGGTGTTATGGAAAAATGTATTAGTATTACTTTTGATAATGCGTCCGCTAATACAAGTGCCATGTCTTTACTTCAAACTCTACATTTTAATGAATTTTACGGTAAAAAATAACTCATGTTAGATGCGTATGTCATATCATTAACTTAGTTGTTAAAGATGGCACTAAAACAATTTCAAAAGATGAGAATCTTAATTTTATTGAAAAAAATTCCGATGCTCTTACTTACATTGATAGATCAAATAGTAGATGGCAAAATTACTTGGAAATGTGTAAAGCTAGGGGTCTAAAACCCAAAAAAATTATGGCGGATGGACCCACTCATTGGAATGCAACATATCTAATGTTAAAATCGTATAGTGGTTATGAAAATGTAATTATAGACTTTGTTGGATTTGAAAATCAATTTGGTTTGAATATTTTTTATTTAAAAAAATGTGATTTATTTTTAAATATTGTAAAGGTTTTTTTTTATAAATCTACCACGATATTATCCGGTATTTATTATCCTACCACAAATCTACTATTAAGAGAGCTATATGATATGACCGAAGCTTTTGTTAGTTGTAGGCATTATCAAATTTATGATAAAGTAATTAGTAAAATGGAGCTAAAATTCAAAAAATATTGGCAAGTAATTCCTAACTTATTTTAGCTTCATGCATGGATCCTATATTAAAGGTAGAAAATACCTCACTTATATTATTTAATATTTATGATAACCTTGGTAATCGCCCAAATTTTTCAATTGACGAATATGTGTATGGTTTATTAAAAGATTTATATGAACAATATGAACGGATATATGGTACTCAAAGGATTCAAAGTAGTCAAAATATTGTTTCGTCTAGTGAAAATCATCCATCGCAAAGATTGGTACTAAGTAAAAGAAATAATCAAGGTGATCAAGGTTGTAGTGATTGTTTTGAACTTAAAATGTATTTACAAGGTGTTTTAGACAATGACACAAACATAAATGATGATAACTTCAATGTTCTACAATGGTTGAGACAAAATGGAATCTATTACCCACTTATGCAAATTATGGCACGTGATTTACTTTCTCCTCCCGCATCAACCGTTGCATCGGAGTCGGCTTTTAGTGCATGTTCACGGGTTTTCACCGATAGAAGGAACCGGTTAAATGACGATATTTTTGAAGCAATTATATGCGTGAAAGATTGGAATGATTTTGTAACTAGACAAACCACTTACATAGAGGAACTTCAAAAAGAATTTGAAGATCTACAAGTGGAAAATGAAGTAATTGTTGAAGATTAGTTAGTTATTTATCATGTTGTGTTTTAATTTTATTTTTCTAATGTAAAGATAATTGGAAATGATTGATAGGTTAAGTGGGTGCCAACCTAGTTGGGATGTGCTTAATCTATAGTGATCCAATTATCAACCTTTTGTTTTGTAATTTTTTTATTTCATTTTATTTGAATTAAATAAAAAATAACTTTATTTCTACCATTTGAATGTCTTTCATTTATGTTTCTAATTAATTTAGTTGTCTTGCAAAAGAATAAATAAACTAAAACAATTACACTAAAAGACAAAAGAGTGACCATTAGAAGTAACACCAATTAATTTGAAACCACTAAAAGACAAACTAATCTAGATAAAGAAACTAAGAAAAAAAAAAGTAATACACAACTTATAGGCTTTATGAAAAGAAAAAGTGTTTTCAAATAAAAAAGTGGTGTTCCTCAAAAAAATAAAAATTGCTATAAGGCCCGGCCCAGCCTGGTCTTGCCCGTTTCTTGAAGCCCGCGGGCCGGCCTATCCCGGACCGGTCAAATCCGGGTCAATTAACAGTCCCGGGCTGGGCCCTAGTATTACCAACCCGAGTTGAGGCTCGACCCGAGACTTTTCTTTCTGTTAAATAAAATAGATAGAGAGAGAGATTGAAAACTATATTAAAATCTAACAAGAACTTCTCTTTATACATATATATATATATATATATATATATATATATGAGTATATACATGAGCATAAGATGAGATGAGAGAAGTAACTTGGAAAAGAAAGAGATGATCTTACTACACATGGTATGAGGGATATATATAGTAAGAGAACTAAGGAGGTGGAAATTGATAAGACGGTTTAGACAATGTTTATCCATACTGCCCATGTAAACCGCCCATGCATGTAAACCGCCCACTTATGCCTTCATATGAAAGTATCCATCCCAATTGGGTGAGAGTACAGGCTATCCTTATTGGTTAGTATAATGGCAACTAATATAGTGCTAAAAGCACCCTTTAACCCAACTTTGTCAATGGGCAGCCAACATCTATCATAACACTCTCCCTTGGATGACCATCATTCGAAGTAGTTGCCTCATTAAAAACCTTAGCAGAAAAAACCCAGTGGGACAAAAATCTGATGAAGGAAAAAGATTACAATAGAAGATGTTCTGAGTGGCGTTAGATACGCGAAATTCTGCCTCGTTAAAACCTTGCCAGAAAAACCCAATGGGACAAAAACTGGATGAAGGAAAAAGAGTACAGAGCGTAGATATCCAGTACTAACGATGTTCCCCCTGATGAATATCAGATAGACTGATGTAGTCTTACATCGTCAGATTATTCACACGTCGCATACCGATACCTTCAACTAGTTTTCTGAACGTTATAGTAGGCAAAGACTTGGTGAACAAGTCAGCATAATTCTCACATGATTGTATCTTCTGGATATCAATCTCATTATTCTTCTGGAGATGGTGTGAATAAAACAACTTCGGGGAGATATGTATAGTTCTATCACCTTTTTTGTAGCCTTCTTTAATCTGAGCAATGCATGCCGAATTATCTTCGTGAATAACTGTGGGGGAATATGTGATAGAGACAAGACCACTTGAGCTTCTAATGTGTTGAATAATGAACCTAAGCCATACACATTCTCTTGTGGCTTAATGGAGAACAATAGTTTCTGCATGGTTAGATGAGGTTGCAGGCATAGTTTGTTTACTTGATCGCCATGAGAAAGTTGTACCTCCGCTTGTGAAAACAAACCTGTCTGTGAAATTCCTTTATGTGGATCAGAAATATAACCAGCATCTGTGTATCTCTTCACTTGAGAATCATCTGATAAATTCTTTGAATAAAATAATCCTAGATCAGTTGTTCCTCTAAGATATCGAAGAATTTGTTTTACTCCGACCCAATGTCTCTTAGTTGGTGCAGAACTATATCTAGCTAATAGATTTACTACAAAAGCAATATCCGGTCTTGTGCATTGAGCCAAATATGATAATGCGCCAATAACACTCAGATATGGTACTTCTGGACCAAGGAGTGTTTCGTCTTCTTCTTTAGGACGAAATGAATCTTTCATAGCATCGAGAGACCTTACAACCATGGGAGTACTGAGTGGATAAGAATTCTTCATGTTAAAGCGCTTCAGAACCTTTTTAGTATATAAAGTCTGATGTAAAAGTATGTCGCTGGTACTTCTTTCAATTTGTAAGCCAAGACAAAATTTTGTTTTCCCAAGATCTTTCATCTCGAATTCTTTCTTCAAATATTCTGCAGCTTTAGAGATTTCTTCTGGAGTTCCTATAAGGTTGATATCATCAACATAGACTGCGAGAATAGCAAATCCAGCATCTCCTTTCTTGATAAATATACATGGACAAATGAGATCATTTACATAACCTTCTTTGATCAAATATTCACTAAGACGATTGTACCACATTCTTCCAGATTGTTTCAATCCGTATAATGCTCGGTTGAGCTTTAGTGAATACATGCATGGGTTGCCTTTAGGCAATTTAAATCCTTCAGGGACTTTCATGTAAATATCAGTATCTAATTTTCCATATAGATACGCAGTGACCACGTCCATTAAGTTCATCTCGAGTTCTTCCAGAACTGCTAAACTGATCAAATATAGAAAGGTTATTCCATCCATAACTGGAGAGTATGTTTCTTCGTAATCGATCCCTGGTCTCTGCAGGAAACCTTGTGCCATGAGTCTGGCTTCATAACGAATAACTTCATTGTTCTCATTTCGCTTTCTAATGAATACCCATTTGAAACCTACAGGGTTTACATCTTTGGGTGTTGGGACTACAGGTCCAAAAACATCACGTTTTAAAAGTGAATTCAGTTCTGTCAGTATTGTTTCTTTCCATTTTACCTAATCAGACCTTTCCCTTCATTCCTCAATGGAATGTGGTTCATAATCATCATTTTCAGTGATAATATCAGTGGCTACTCAAAGCGCAAATATATCATCGATGATTATGTTATCCCGATTCAACACTTTACCATTACAGGCATAATTTATAGATGTCTCTTCATTTGGAGATAACTCATGCTCTTCAAGAGTTTCCGCCTCTTCTGGGGCTTCACCCACTTCTAGGGGTGTATTAGCTAAAGTTGTAGCTTGTTGATTTGTTGTCTCTTCTGGAGCATTATTTGCCTGTAGTTGGTTTTTCCTCTTCCGGATAACTATATCTTTAGATTCGATTGGCCGTCCACGTTTCAGACGTGTTTTGGACGTTTCATTTTCTGCAATATTTTTATCTTGTCCTTCAGGGACATCTATCCTTGCTGGAACATTTGCAGCAAGTATATATGATTTTGTCACTCTCGCTGCGTCATTAAATGCGCCAGACAATTTATTAGCAATCTCTTGTAGATGTATTATCCTTTGTACTTCAACTTCAGATTGATTAGTACGAGGATCAATGTGAGACAGATTTGGAGTAAACCAAGAAAGTTCCTTTTTCGTAATATTTGCTTCAGGAAAATTTACCCCCCTAATGGCGGGAAAACTGTCTCATCAAAATGACAATCGACGAAGCGTGCAGTGAAAGTCTCGCCCGTCTGGGGTTCGAGATATCGAATAATAGATGGTGTATCGAAACCAATATATTCCTAGTCGGCGTTGAGGCCCAAACTTTGTGCGTTGTGGAACTGATATAGGAACATATACATCACATCCAAAAATACGCAAATGAGATATGTTGGCATGCTGGCCTTGAACATATTGCAAAGGTGAGAATTGATTATTTGAAGTATGACGTAACCTTATCAAGGTTGCAGCATGAAGAACTGCAGGTCCCCATGCACTAACCGGTAATTTAGTCCTCATCAACATTGGTCTCGCAATCTGTTGGATATGTTTTATGAATGATTCAGTTAGACCATTCTGAGTATGAACATGAGCTACAGGATGTTCAATATTAATTCCAACTGAGAGACAATATGAATCAAAAGTACTTGACGTAAATTCTCCTGCTCCATCTAGGCGAATCGACTTAATCGGATAATCAGGAGAGTGAGCTCGTAAACGAATTATTTGAGCTAATAACTTTGCAAACGCCTGATTCTGTGTCGAGAGCAGATTGACATGAGACCATCTAGTTGATGCATCGATTAATACCATAAAATATTTAAATGGTCCAAACTGCGGGTGTATAGGGCAACATATATCACCTTGAATCCTTTCCAAAAATTTGGGAGATTCGATATGTACTTTTGTCAGGGATGGGCGAGTTATAAACTTCCCCAATGAACAACCTGTGCAAGTAAAACTTCTATCTACCAGAAACTTCTGGTTCTGAAGAGGGTGCCCCTGAGAGTTTTGTATTATTCTACTCATCATGGTAGAGCCTGGGTGTCCCAGTCGATCATGCCAAATCTTATAAGTATTTGGATCGTGCAACTTCGGGTTAACAGCGACATAGGATTCGACTGTTTTAATCTCAGTAAGATATAACCCAGAAGAAAGAGCTTCAAGTCTTTCTTGAACACGCTTCTGGCATGATATACTTGAGGTGATATATAAATATTCTTTATTATCCTCAGACCTAGTTTCGACGTGATACCCATTTCGGCGTATATCTTTGATGCTCAACAGATTCTTCAGGGATCTGGTCGAGTACAAAGCGTCGTCTACAATTAGTTTAGTACCACGAGGCAATATTATAGTAGCTCTTCCGGAACCTTCTATAAGGCTTGATGAGCCGGCGATAGTAATCGCATTTGCCTCAAATAATTTTAAGGTCGAGAAATATTTTGTATTTCGAAGTATCGAATTTGTGGTCCCACTGTCTGCTAGACAGATATCTCCACCACAGTTAGATATGTTTCTTCCAGAATCCATACCTTTCAAAAAATTATAGAATATAATATTGATAACTATTGTAAAAGAAAGTAAATAATTTACAATACCAAAACTAAATAAACAAATAATAGTTAGATAAGTTAACATATTAGTTAGTAAAATCAAATATATGATTAGATCGATTGACTCCTTCAGGGAGACAATATCTTATACATAATGGTGGATCAAGCTCATGAGATTCATCTCTCTAGCTTTAGGCTTCAAAGATGCTTGATATAAATTCACAAAGTGTTTTGCCGTACAACAGGTACGGGACAAACAACTAAGCATTCTACAGCTGTGACAAGCTTCTTCCCGAACCTTCAGAGGGTTATTCACCTTATCATTCTTAGGTTCGGTACTACATATTGAATTTTTATCTTTTCCCACTTCACGTGGTAAAGGGATTGTCTGTAATTTATTCCCCATTTATTCGTGTGGGTTACATATTGGCGGTTTCTTCCAGAACCACCTTTCCCATTTGTATTTTTCTTTCCTTCAGGATCATTTCACAATATTGCAGGTGCTTCATGAAGGAGTTGAAGGAGATGTCCTTCGACCAAGGTGGCAATGCGAACAATTTGTCGGATAGGATAATTGATGTGGAAGATCATCAAGTCCGATTGATTTAGGGATCGTAGAGTTGTAGCTAGAGACCAACTACGATCGTCGAATTACGAAGTAATTCGCGGCTAACTTCGATCGGATCCTACAACGGGTTACACATAAGAGTGACAAATTGATCTAGGATATGACTAGTGGGAGTGAGATATAATCATGGGAGTGTCCCATAAACATATCTCATAGGCCTAAAAAGGAATTAGGCAAAGATAGTACAAAAAGGCCAAAAACAGGGTTTTTGGGCCTACACCGGTTCGGGTACTTCTAGGACTCGGATTGGGCTGAATTTTGGAAGGTTAGTTGCTGATATAATAAACATTATATCTGCCAACTTTCGTGGTGTTTGGACACCTCCTCCTTAGGGAATTGAGAAAATATCAATAGTTGCTATTTTCGACTATTTCCCTAAATCTTATTCTAAAGGGTGTTTTGGGAAACCTAAAAGGAGGTGGATTCTTATTAGGGTTCTATATAAACACTCTTAGGGCAGAGAATAAGGTGTGGAATTTCTTTCTAAGCCTTCTTACTCTACCACATCAAGTAGAGAGGAGAAAGTGAGCTAATTCCCATTAACTATCTATCTAGTCAAAGAAGAAGGTGTTCTTCTTTCCAACCACCATTGGTGTGCTAGCTATACAGCAAGGTGGGAGATCAAATTGATTGCTCGTGTCCCAAGTAGAGGAGCTACACTTGAAGCTCTTGGTCTTCTTTAATTAATTCAATTAGTTCGAGGGAAAAGCGATTAAGGTAATCTACTATCTCCATTAGTTTAATTACTAGTTTTGCATGATGATCTTGGGGATACTAGTGTTAGACATTAGATGTCGTTATCCGCTATAAACACTAGTATAAGGGTATAATTCCTTACAGTGGCTTCAGAGCCTCTTGCAATTAACTAGTTTTTGCTAAAAATCGAACTAATTGATATTTGATATGCTTGATAGTTTGATAGTTTGAGTTTATTAAGATTTTAAAAGTGTTTTAAAAGGAATTATAAACTCATAATTTGATTACAATGAATATGATTCAATTAGTTTTCAAATTAAAAATCAAAATTGATGATTGAAAGTGTTTTCAAAACATTGAATTTCATTGATTTTGAATTGGTTTTCAAAATTGTTCTTGAAAAAGTTTCAAAACCTAGAATTTTGATCCAAAATTGGTTGATTAAAAGAGTTGTTTTTGAGTTTTAGGAAACTCTCAAAAACAAAATTTGGAATTTAGAAGTGTTCTAAAAGAAGTGTTTTGAGTTTTAGGAAACTCTCAAAACAAAATTTGGAAAATTTTAAAAGTTTCTAAAAGTTTTGTAAAATTTTAGAAGTGTTCTAATAGATTTCAAAATTTAGAAAGAGTTTTAAAATTGGAAGTTAGCAAATAAGATTTGCACAACAAAAAAAAAAAAAATTGGAAACTAGGGTTTTAGAAACCCTAGTGTCCGGCCAGGAAGCTTCCTGGCCGGACAGAAGCTGCTGGTCGTGTCCACTGGACACGTCCAGAGCAGTTGCTGAGACGCGTCTGGGAGGTTCTGGGTGTCTCGGACTAGTCCGAGACACCTAGTGCTGGTCCGGTCCAGCACCAGACACGTCTAGGACGCGTTCGGTGCATGGACTAGCGTCCTGGCTCCGGCCAGGACGAGACCAGGCCTTGATAGGCCTCGGCCAGGACATGCTGGCCTATGGGCCGTGCTATGTCCGGACCTTGTCCGAGCCCTTTTGTGGGCTTGGGCCGGGACTTGTCTAGGACTTGACCCGGGCTTTTTCGAGGCTTTTCGGACCACAAAAAGGGATCATCATTCGAGTGGGAGTTTTTGCCAAAATTTCTTCCAATTCCAACCAAATAATTCCAAAATCAATCCGGGCCATCCAGAAGGCCAAAACGGATTTCTATTTAAATTGATTTATGAAATCATTAAGAATCGAACCAATATTTTTTCCGAAATTGACCCGGGCTTTCAGAACCCGAAACGGAGTTTTTCTTAAAGATGATTTTAGAAATCATAAAAGATAAAACCGGAACGCACCATTAGTTGAATTCTTCGAATTTAGACTTAAGGTCCGTAATGTGACATGTGATGTCAACAAAAGTATCTCCCAAGATAATCATGCATATATAATTCTTAGCCTTGATATATTATATGATTGCATGTGATGTGAATGCGGAAAACTAGTATGGCCATAGATTTATATCTTTATTCTTGTTTTAAGCACGGATGGGTGCATGCTTTGTAATTAATTTTAATTTCAAGTTTATACGATCTGCGAATCGTTAGAGTCTTGTAATTAGAGTTTAGGGTCTATGAGTCCATTGAAGAAACTCGAGGATGAAATCCAAAGGCGAGTGGGAGAAATCAATGGAGGTTCAAAGATGGCGATCTAAGACGAACCGAAAGGCGAAACAAGAAGAAAACCAAAGGAGATTAGATCTTCTAGGTTAGGGGCCATACTAGGATCCATGTCTGCTTGATTTACTTTCTCGCGCGCATTTACTTACTTATTTACGCTTTATGTTGTGGACGTTAGTTAGGCTAAATAGTTCACTATAACAAACGCCAGACTAGCGTAAAAGTCCCCAAAACGTAATCTTGAGTAATCGCCTATCCAGATTAAGACACTCGTTGCGCCCTTGTTCGAGGAAGGTGGGTCGGCCTTCGCAGAGTACCTCCTCTACCTTGGGACAATGCGGGTAGGTCTATAGAAGAGGCCTCCACGTCTAAATGGTTCTACTCAACGAGATCAGCAAGAGAGTCTTGGATACTCGAGGCAAAAGGATAGATTAGCCATTCATCAATGACTATCTATCAACCAAGAATCATAAGGGTATGATCAGTGAAGTAGTTCATTCACCTAGGACGACGGAAGTGGAGGGCAGGGCCATAGTCCGCTTCACTCCGAAGAAGTGGGATCTTGGAATCACTTATTCAATCGGGGATGATTTTATTGAGTAATGTGGGAAAACTAAGTTTTTCAAAAACGATAACGAGTTTTAAAACTTTGCCATTTCTATATGTAGAATTAAGATGACACATGAAAACATTTTCAACATTGAATCACACCTGAGGGAGGTGCTGATCACCTTCCTAGAATGGAAGAATAAATTGAGAATGGTTCTCAGATTTAAAAGGAAAGCGTACTAGAATACCCAATCCCTATGTTGACTCATACCGAAGAAGGTCAAAAGCCATTTGCAAGCAATCGTATAACATTCTCTTTGGAAGAGTAATGGATGCTAGCATAACCATTAAGACAAACTCAGGAAGAAATTCCTACAGAAGTCATAAATGGGGAGGTACGAGACCTCCATGGCAATCTGAAAGTCATCCTAAGGGAAGACAACAGAATACATCTATCACCCAATTCAATATTGATTGAACAAAGATAGATAAGACCTTAAATGAGTCACTCAGGTTGTTACGAACAAACTGAGCAGAACATACGGGAATATCCAGTCTAAGAAGGGTTCTTGAGATTTGGTACAAGGAATCTAAGAAAGAGTTCTTGAGATTCAAAAGGGCAGAGGATCAGTCAAGTGAGGCAAACATTTGATCAAAGAAAAGCAGTTGCCGAGTACATGATCAAGAGTATTCCTCATTACTGTGAATGTTTCCAAACAATGGCTAGACCATTTAAAAGGAAACTGCCTTTAGCACCTGGAGGACAAATGGAATGGAATTATGAATTCCGGTTCCGTATCCTTGTTAACAAAGTTAAAAACAAGTATCGTAAAATTCCTTCATCAGGTATTTTATACCGGATGTACGGCTCGGTAAAGCTCAAGAAAATCACATACTTGACTAAAAGAAGTAAAGATCCAAGAGGGAGCAGAAGCAGTAATGCTAAGGATGCTGAAAGGGATCAAAGTCTTCTTTTAGACACTGATCTAGCTTAGAACTTAATAGTGATTATTTTGTTCTTCTAAAAACATATGATGTTTTAAACCAGTGGTAAAATTAACTGAAGGTTAACATTGATAACGGCTAAAATCAAGAGATTCAAACTCATTAAACTTCAGCATTGTCAATTAGGTCTTAAGGACTGAATTGACAAAGTCACCCTTTTCAAAAGGCATATAGACTGGTAATCTATAAGGACTCATACAGTGTTATGCATACCTATAAGTTTATTTGCAGAAGCTAACGAGAGAAACTTCAAATACGTACTCTGACAACTTCATAAAGTATAAGTCAGAATGTTTGAAAGGTTCAAACAAAGTACAAACCGAAGTAAAAGAATCATTTTGACAAGAGAGTTTAAGTCATTCGATTAGATTGGAGTGATAAAAACTTGAGTCAAATACTAAATAACCATCAAAGGAGTTGAGAAAACGTTTCCCAACTCGCTCCATGGAACACATCTGAGGGATGGTGGATTCAGTGGGAGTAATCGAACATTGCTATGCATAATTCGATCAAAGATGGGTTTAAGCCAGTCTTCCGAATATTTTGGGATATATTCTATAAACGATTGTTTTCACACTTACCAAAATTCCGTCTAAAGCTAAATTTGTAAAAGAGTTACTAAACTAGCTAATATCTGACGCAATTTCTTTTTGAAAGAAATTTGGGCTTATTCCACAACCAATCAAGAAAACAAAGTGTTTGTTGCTCATGATAGTATTCTTCTAATAATTAGCACACCTAGTAGTCTAGGAGAAAAGCACTAATTGTTACAAGAATAAGTGGGAGAAAAGTACAAGTCAATTTAATTTGGTCATGAGAAGAATCATGAAGAGTCATGTAGAACAATCATGAAACTTGTACAAGACGATTAAATTCAACCAAGAGCAACAAACCGCGGCTCCTCGGAAAAGGAAAGGTTAAAGATATGATCTTATAAACCCACCGCACAAAAGCGAATGTCATTTGCCGGAGAACTCTCAAAACAAGTGAAAGTGTCTCTAAAAGAATATCTCAAAGTAGTTGAGATAATTCCAAATTGTTGGAATATCTCAAAGTAGTTGAAAAAATTCCAAATTGTTGTTCAAAAGCCCTGAAAGGTCAAATCTCAAAGACTCAGAAAATAAAGGTTATTTCTGAAAAGATAAAAGACCTGCGCAGAAACGGAAACTGACTCTAGTTTTTGGCCAGAAGCCAAAATCATCATGGAATCTATATCTCGTCAAGACATGAAGCTTGATAATTTAAGTCAACGGAAGACCTATATTGGTTTTCCAAAGTAGAAAACTGAGAAGGATGGAAACATTCATGTTTCCCGAAACTAGACAGGAAGAATAAGATTCTTCCAATCAAGTTATGTCCATAGGCATGCTTCAGAAATCCATCGACGGATTAAAAGCACGCAAGAGTTAGAATCTTCGATTCAAAAGGCAATCAGAGAAATTTGATTCCTGGAGAATGAAGAAAAATCTTGAATCGCGAGTTTCAAGAAGGTAAGTGGGAGAAACAAACCTTCCGGGTCTGTATGCTGAGTACATAGAAAAGATTGAGTACGACATAAGATGTTGTGTAACAGTAAACACACTGACTCAATAAAAGGACCACACACAAGGATGAAATGCCATTTTGGGCATCTGAAGATCTATAAGCATAGATCAAAAGGATGATAGGATTGGAGAGACTCAGTACGCTGAGATGCTTGAGATCCGAAACAAAAAATCTAAGACTCGGAAATTCTAAAAGAATTTCGACCCAAAACTCATGACTAAGAGCGTTGCTAAATCGGAGTTTGAAAAGACACCGATGTAGCAAACAAGCATGAGAGAGAAATTTATGTTCGAATACATAAAGTCAATCATATTGGATATGATTAGCATTTGAATATCCAATTTCGGATTTGAAAACCGAAACACTACTTAGAAACATCCTAGAAGGCTAAAGGATGAAGTAGTACAAAAGTTAAACATATCATCGTAGCAAACTTCCAGACATGGAAGGAAAGTAGGCTGAAAGTGTTTTAAGCCGGGAACTGTTGCAAATACTATATAAAGAATTAAAAGCCTTAACTCTAGTAAAAGTTACTAGGAATTATCAAGGTTGAAGATAACGGTCTTCAAATTAATTGATAATTAGCAAAGTTTAAACGGATTACATCCGTAGTCAAACTAAACTGTCACCTAAGCCAAAGTATGAGAATCATACACGAGTCTAAGGCATGAGGTATAATTTTAAACCTCGACAAGTAAAACTGAGTGGGTAAAAAGAGTTTTACGGAAGAGGCTCAGATTTACAACTCTCGTTATCAGAAATAATAGAGTTATTTCACAAGTCGTCTAAATTTGGTTTAGTGTTTAAACGACAGTCCATTGATGATAAAACATTCCGAATAGGTTTGTCAGATACGTGATCTGATGAATGAAACCCTATTAAGTGAACTAGGAATATTTATTATCGAATCCCTGGTCCAGGTCATTGCATGGACAACAATGACTCACGAAGACTAGCACGGGAGTCGATGGGATAGCGCAGTTTCATGGGCTATAGGAATAGTATATTCTATTCGACTACGTGGGTGTGTAAAAAGTTTATACACTGGATAACCCTCAAATGAGAAGTACATCACTCGTGATGAACGTCAATACTTCTCATAAAGACGATTGGAGAGATTCCTCAAAACATGAGTGCTCCACTCATCTTATGAAAGGAATGTCCGACTTTGGTTCCGTCAAACGCCGCGCCGTAAAAGGAGGTTATAAAGACGGATACTGGGAAGGACAGGATAGACATGAAGTTAAGTGGGAGCGCAAGAATGGATTGTGTCACCCTAATCATATTAGGTACAAAGTGTCTCAAGGCCACTTGATGAGTAGCAACTGAAAATGTGTGGCTGCGCTCAAACGGATTAAAAGTTAATCGTTTGTCTTTTACAGTTGTACTCGGATATCAAGAAAGTCTGAATAACATGACGTATCAGATGGGATACTAAATTGACACGGGAATCGAGGCATTGCACTTGTTCTAAGTCCAAGTGGGAGTCTGAAGGAGTTGAAGGAGATGTCCTTCGACCAAGGTGACAATGCGAACAATTTGTCGGATAGGATAATTGATGTGGAAGATCATCAAGTCCGATTGATTTAGGGATCGTAGAGTTGTAGCTAGAGACCAACTACGATCATCGAATTACGAAGTAATTCGCGGCTAACTTCGATCGGATCCTACAACGGGTTACACATAAGAGTGACAAATTGACGGGACTATTTTCGCTGGAAAAAAAAGGAGGGACTTTTTGGGAGGGAATCTCATGCCCTTTTTATATTGAGAAGTTTTAACCCATTTTCTAGGGTTCTCTATAGCTTCCTCTTTTCCTCCACAAATTGGTTGTTAACCATTACTTTTATTCTTCTATTTCTTCACACAAAAAACAGGTAATATCTATCTTTCATCTTTTACATGTACTCTTCTCAATAACTCTTCTTCATTCTCTTTTACTTTGTCATGTTCTTCTTCCATTAATTTTGATCCGGGAAGTAGCTTCCCATCATCATCTCTCTCTCACCCCTTTCGGTGTTAGTCCACTGTTAATTTTTACTAGCATTGAGTATATATAATGTTTCAATACAATGATCACTACTAGATATTTTGCATTATAGCATATTTTTGGGCTTGTTCTTTGAATCTAGTTTTGGGTGTTCTAATTTATTAGGATGGATGAAAGAGTATAAAATGGTGTATTTTCTTGAATCTGCATATTGACTTTATATATGTTTGATGTGAAGAACATAATAGAATCACTGAGAGTTGTTCTTGTTAGAAGTAAGGCTAGTTTCTATTATTTTTAGTACTTACCTATTATTGTTAGAAGTTAGGCTAGTTTCTATTATTGTTAGAAGTTAGGCATTGAAGTTAGGCTAGTTTCTTCAAATTCTAGTTCAACCCCTTTTAATAAGGCCGCGGCTTTGGGGAATAAACAAAAATCTCCGGGGCATAAAGACTAAGTCAATAAACATTGACTTAAGTGACATATTTATGTTTTAGCCCAATAATTTACTATGTTGTATCTTGCTCCCTAATCTTCATCTTCACCTCTTCTCAACCCTACACCTTCAAGCCACTCCACCACCACCACCATGTTCATCTTCAATCTTTCTCCTCCACTCTCTTTCTCTCACCCTTCTTTTTCTTCCTTTTCCTCCCTTTCTCTTATTTTTTTCCTCTCTTTCTCTCTCTAAAAACAGATCGTCTTTAGTTTGAGAAGGAATACCCCTTTCTTGTTCAATAAAGAAGAAGAACCAGAAAAATAGAGCAAAATGTTTCACAAAGAACACAAAAGCAGTTCTACTAGCAAAGATGAAAATGAATTCCAGAAAATTCTTAAAGTTTCATCGCCATTAAAATCTATAAAATCCCGATAACTCAAAAGTAGTCAAATTGATTATCCTGGTACTTCTGACCCTAAAAACAAGAACTATAAGAATCAAGGTAACCCTCCATTCATGTTCTCAATGGAATCAAACAAAAAAACCAATTTTAAAGCAGAATACACTGGCAGTTGGATATTTCTGGGCGTGAAAAACTAAAGAGACCGAGAACTGAAGTAGCAGACGAGTATGAATACCAGATTTATGGGGACATGACGAACTTCTAAAGATTGGATCGATTGTTCAGCTTTTGACTCATCTCTGTTTCCTAATGGATTAATGTCAGCTCGTGCTGCATTCATCCAAGAAGGAAGACGACCAAATTCGGGCGGATGGGGGATTTAATAAAAAAAAATTGTTCATCAAAATTGTTTTTTCTCAATCAATTATCTTGAAAAGGGTTTAATCAGTAGGAGCCCTTTCGTCTTCTTCGACTCTTAAAGAAGATTTTTAGCGAGAGAAAGAGAGGGAAAAAAGAGAAAGAGAAGAAGAGGAAGAAGATGAAAGAAAAGAGAGAAGAAAAACGAAGATGAAAATGATGATGGTGACGGTAGCCGGAAGTTTGTGGTGGTCGGGAAGTTGTGGGGTTTAATGAAGATGAAGACTAGGGAGCAAGATACAACATAGTAAATTATTGGGCTAAAACATAAATGTGTCCCTTAAGTCAATGTTTATTGACCAAGTGTTTATGCCCCGGAGATTTTTCTTTATTCTCCAAAGCCGCGGCCCTTAATAACTATATTGTTCAAGTTCATAATGAAACTCTGTTGTCATTATATCAATGACTATGTCAATTCTTCCTGGTTTTTTCTCCATAGCAATACCAAAAACTTCTTTACCATAATCTTCTAAACTATGTATTAGTTTACTGGCGAAAATTGAATTGAAAACGTTATGAAAGACAAGAGAATCGATATGGTAAAAAGGGTATTCGACATCTTCAGTTTCATCTTCAGCTACTGGTGAAAATAAAATTCAGTAATGGGAAATTGGAGAACTTGAAAGGCACCATTATGTGCTAAATAGTAATTTCTTTCTCCTGTATTACATATATTAGGACAGTTTCTTCTTCATATTTATTTTATTAACATATTTTTTGTTTTTATACAAAAAAAAATATCAATTTTATGTCTCATCAAGTTGATAACCTTACTTTTTAGAATGTGAATTAGTTGTATTGTAGAGTGACTTAATTTCGAAAGGAACATAAAAGAAATAAGAAGATGAAGGTGTCTCAAAGAAAAAACAAAAAGAGTCAAAAAAATATTAGGGTTATTTCCCTAATGGCCCCCAACTTTGTGACCAGCTTCCCGCCTGGCCCCCTAAATTAGCAAAAATATTCATATGGCCCCCTTTTTCCGTTAACTTTAACTTTCCGTCACTCTCTCTCCTCCATCTCTTTTTCTCTCTCTGCCAAGTCACGCCACATCATCTATCTTCTCCGGCACAGGTCGCCGGCCGGCGACCTTCAAATTTTTTTTTTATTCTCTCTATCTCTAAAAAAAACATTTTTTTTTCTCTCACATCTCTCTCTCTCTAAACTCCGGCGAAGGGGGTTTCCCTTCGCCGGAGTTTAGAGAGAGAGAGAGATGTGAGAGAAAATTTTTTTTTTTTTAGAGAGAGAATAAAAAAAAATGAAGGTCGCCGGCCGAAAATTTGGCCGGCCGGCGACCTATGCCCGAGAAGATGATGATGTGGCGTGGTAGATGATGTGGCGTGACTTGGCAGAGAGAGAAAAAGAGATGGAGGAGAGAGAATGACGGAAAGTTAAAGTTAACGGAAAAAGGGGGCCATATGGGAATTTTTGCTAATTTAGGGGGCCAAGCGGGAAGCTGGTCACAAAGTTGGGGGCCATTAGGGAATTAACCCAAAATATTAACAATATTACCAAACTGACTTTTTTGGTATTTGACTTATAAGCAAGTGGCTTTCCAAACTAACTTTATGTTATTTTCTATTTTTTATAAGTTAAGGAACTTTTACTACAAGCAAAAGTACTTTTACTTTTGCGTTGCCAAACGACACCATAATGTTCACCCAACTTGTTTGTTGTTAAAAAACTAGAAGTTGATAGTTGTACCACATGAGCATATACGGCCAAAGCGTGAGTTAAGCCACTAACAAAAAAATCACGTTAAACCAAAAACCTTCTTTCATTACAGATACGTGACATTTGTGGGTAGAAGACATTTTTTGGGTGGGGTCCTCATTACAAATGAACTAATGAAGTCTAGGAGGTCAAAGGGCATTTGCACCAAAAGTTGGTCTTCCATTTGTACCCCAAAAAGATGGGCGGGCTAGGCATTCACAATACGGAATTGGATAACCAAGCGATGTTAAGTAAACTAGCTTGGAAGATCAAATCAGAGCCCAAAGCTATATGGGTTCAATTCCTTAAATCTAAATATTATAATAATAGCGATCACCCGAATTTAGCGAAGCCGCATCACTCGTGGCACTGGAAAAACATTAGTAAACATCTGCATAACATTGATAAACACTCGTTTTGGGAGGTACAAAATGGGAAGAACATAGAGATATGGAAAGACAATTGGATTCCATCTCTTAACAACCCCCCGGATAATATCCACAACTCTCAGATTACTAAGGTTTCTCAACTCATAGAGAGGAACCAGTGGAATGTAAATCTTCTGAATAATACATTCGATGAAAAAATAAAAAATTTAATCCTGTCCATCCCTATAGATGATGCACCCGAAAAGGTTGCACACCCAAGCGGAGGTATCAAGTAGTAATCCGGCAAAGCCGGGATCGATCAGAGGATAGGAATGTAGTTTGGATATCGAATGGTCTTATTCGTCGGTTCAGATATCAAAGGCTTACTTAGACAAAAGCGCAAGTAAATGAAGATAATGAAAGGTTTTTAAACGAATAAGCACTAAGAGAATAAAGGAAGTAAAACAAACTAAAATATCAATGTGAGAGGGCGAGAGAGATTCGAGAGATGAGTTGAAGGAATAAGAGTAGGGAGGCAACAAATAAGTGAGAGAAGTGTCGAGGTCCGAGAATCCGTTGTGGTGAACCTACAACTATTTACGGTCCAATCGAATATATTGATACAAACCTAGTCTCGATTCCTACGGTGGATGTTCATAAGCACTACGTATGTCCGGAGATAATACTTAGTCAAACAAACTCCCCAAACAATTAAAACCAAATCATCGAAAATGTGGATCTAGACTATGATCGATATCGATCACTTTGCCTAATCGATTAACTATGCGAAGTAATTGATAAGACACATGAAAAACGATTGAACAAATAATCGAAATAAGAGAACACAAATTTATTATCAAACATTAAATCCTCACATAAACAATCGCAAGTTCGTCACTTTCATCCCGTATTCGACACACGAGATTTAGCTAAACATGGCAAAACGAGTAATGAATGGAAATAAGATAAAGAAAGACATGAGTTAAAGTGAGAATCCCCCTTTTTCGATATGGCACGAGGCTAGGATCATCGGGAAATATAAGTATCAAGGTGCAGCCGATCTCCCCTTAGCAGAATATAGATTCCCGTTAGAATTGCAAATTGGGTGTCCCAAAGCAAAACCAGAATGCCCCATAGCCTTAGTCATCTTCTTCCTCTCAAACTCCATCCACCATTAGAGCTTAGTTCAAGCTTTCTCTCTCTAGGAAATTCAACACCAAAACATAAGAAAATCACAAGAACATCATGGAAATAGGATCCCCACTAAAACCCCTACGATTTCCGGCTAAAAAAGTGGCCGGAATAACCCTAGAAGATCCGGCCAAGTTTTGAAAATCTAGCTTCCACTCGGTTGGTTCTTGAAGATTCGACCAAAGCCCTCTGCCAACCAAGCCGAGAAGATGAAGACCCTAGCTGATGTGAGCTCCCGTGTGACTGGTTAAGACCCGAGTTATGGTGAAGTTCCGGTCGAGCTGTTGTTCCGGCGTGAAGAAGACCCGAAACCACAGCTGCTGTGCGGCTTCCCTTGTACTGTCGGCCGGTTCAAGTGATGCTCCCGAGCTTCTTCAAACCGAGCCGACCAAGCTCGGCCGGCCTTAGTGTTGGCCGGCACCTACTCCCTCTTTCCCTCCTTCCTTCAAAATTCAAGAACACCAAGAACAAACAAAAAAAACCCTAGCTTCCTGCTTTTTTTTTTCTCTCCCCCAAACTCAGACTTAGAGAAGATAGAAGATGACCCCCAAAGACTTTCCAACCCCTCTCTTCAAACCCTTGACTTGACTAAGTCTCCAAGTCTTGACTTGACTAAGTCTCCAAGTCTTGACTTGACTAAGCCTCCAAGACTTGACTTAGTTTTCATTAAAACTAGGGGAGTGCTCATAAATTCTATATCTTTTCTTCTTCTTTGGACTTGGGCTTTGATTGAGACCAAGGAGGTGCCTTCATCATATGTCTACAACTCTAGCTTCTATCTTCCATAACTTCCACGTTCGAACTCGGAATTGACTTCCGTTTTCACCGTTGAACTCGCCTTGACTCTACTTGTCATTTGATCCCTGATTTTGACCAAAATACCCCTGGTGCTCTTTTCTTTCCTTTGGTCGCATGAGATGAAAATGTGATAATTCGCTATTTTTATTCCGAATTACACGCCAAACCCCAAATAAACTACCTAGCAATAAAAACATATAAATAATTAGAAATAAAACTCGAAAAGAACCAACTAATCAAAGTTGAGTGACCTAAATGTGGCATTTTCACGCCACGTCAACATCCCCAAACTTAGAATTTGCTAGTCCTCGAGCAAACAAACAAAACAAGATAATAAAGTAAACCTAACTCACTTTCGGAGGCATCCCGGTTGCATTTAGCGTATGCAACAAGCCTTTAAACCCTTAGGTTACCCCTAAAGGACGAGTTTTGTCTCGTGAGGGTTTCCAGTGAATACACCCACAAAGTTCAAGATTCCAAGAGATAAAAGAGTTGAACTATCAATGCAAATAAGGTAACGATCAACAAGTGAGAGACTTAAGTATGTCAAACATATGAACCAAACCAATAAACACAAAAGCATGCTAAGAGTCTCCTCACTAATAGTTTTATACTCACATGTAAGTATCCCATCATCATGAGTATCATCCAAGGCTAAAGTAACAAAACCTTGTTTCCTATCATAGCACATTTCGCCTCGACTTTAGCCTCACAGTCATACGCTCTTAAACATGAAATCACTCAAAATCGAATCGTGAAGGTTCACTTTCAGGTGTGAGCATGGAATAAACTAAACTCAACACAACAAAATTAAATGAGGATAACAAGTTATAAAACGAAATGATCTCTTAGGAATGGAAATAACCACTAACGGAATGGGGAAGCTCACTCACTCTTCTCACCCACTCTACCCTCTAATAATGTCTCCTAAAGGTCAACGGATACAAGTGATGGAATGGAAGATGATGAAATCCCGAGAATGTCGACGCCTTCAACGATAAAAGAACACTCAAACAACCTTTAAACTTAACTTCTTGCATTGAATACTTTATTTTCATAACACTTACACAAACACAAAATAACACATAACCAAATTTTTTTTTTTTTTTTTTTCTTTCTTTTTTCTTCTTTTCACTTTCTTTTCTTTTTCGTTTTTTTTCGTTTTTTTTTTCTTTTTCACTTTCTTTCCCTTTCTTTTCTTTTTTACACACATACCCAAACACCAAAACAAAAGTACAACTAGTATTCTCAACAAATCACCTTTACTTTCACATTTTGCTTTCACATCCTTTTTCTTTACTTTTCATGCCTTCATTCCCGAGAGTAGTATGATGAATGGATGGTGGAGTATCCGTTTCCCTAAAGTTGACACTATTATCGGGTTTCATGGACTACAAGAGTAAGGTTTATTCGCTATCCTGATGTCACTCCTAGTGGTTAAGGAAGTTGAGCTCATGAGATCGTCTAAGCTCTATTAAAAGTTGCGAAGTTGAGTAGCTCTTCATTCTACTCGGAGTTAGCGCGGAAGAGTACACTCAAAGGCAATAAAAAGGCTCAGATATCTCACATGGGTTTAAGTCTCCACTAATGACTATTTTAGGTCACTTAGAAGTGTTCCTTCTTCCTTAAGATGATACTCACATGATAGCACACGAACACTAAAGGACTCAACATTCATGAAAAGACTAAGAGCATGCATAAGATTTATCGAGAAAGAGCCATATGCATCAACATACTTAAGAATACCACTAGAATCATACCAAATCTACCCAAAAAAATTTTCAAATTTGGTCAATTTGTTGAACCCTCTTGTCTTTTGAAACCTAAGGTCATGATGTCATGCGACTAAATGGTCGTATCCCCATCCCCAAACTTAAAACTAACATTGTCCTCAATGTACTAAGCATATACTCACCAAAAGATAAGAGGTATAATAAGTTAAAGAGAAGAGTGGAAGGATATTACCATAGCCGGCGGAGATAGAAATTTATACTACCAAGACTTGTGTATTCGAGTTCCAAGTTGATGATAAGCCCATCGCCATCCCCAAACTTGGAACGAACCACGTCCCAAAAGTATACAAAGTGAGAAACACTCCTAACACATCAATATAAAACATAAGAATGAAGCATAAGCATGACAACATAAAAATGACCACTCACGCAGGATCACTCGATTGCATCGAACCATGCAATTAGTCATTGATTCTCTTGCTTTCACAAGAGCACGAGTTAGGTCTCGTGGAGGGTTTTCAGAGATGATACCCACAAACATCAAACCCATCTCAATAGACCAACCAATCATATAACAAAAGACGAAATATTTGGGGGTCTACCCATACGAAAGTTTTAACTGGTAAGAACCGTCTCACAACAATGTAATGGTATGGGTTTATACGTGAGACGGCAAAAAATAAGAGGTAATCCCCAAACTTGGATGATGACAAGGCAACAAAGTTTGATAAAATAACAGAGGGGGCATGCATTTCACCAAAATGATCTACAAAGGTCTCAGGAATCAAACTAGTCATGTTGTTATGGTCCTCCTGAGCATTAATAGTATTGTCCCTTTGAACTACCGGTGCAAGCATATATATATCACAGGTAGGCAATAATTGTTGAGAGAATGAGGGTTTAGGTCTATCAACTGGTTTAGACTCAGATTTCGACTGAAAAACCTCGTTATGCCCACCACCATTCTCAAAAATCGTACGATCCTCGGGTATGTCTACCGTCATGGGAGTCTCTAAGTTAATCATTTCATCAATTTCGAGAATGGAGTTGGACTTAACATTGGCACTAGGTGTATTACCCTCACCTGTACCCTTAGGATTTGTTGGAGTTTGGGGTTCTGAAACCCCTTTCTCGATGTCTTTCAATTTTGCTTCCATCTCTTTAAGGGCGTGCAAGGTGTTTTGGCTAATCTGAGTTTCTACCTCATAAAATGATTTCGAAACATCTTCAAGAGTCCTCTCATGATGAGATGCATAAGTGAAACCAACTAAGGGCTCTTGAAGATTCTCATAATCATTTGTAAAGGCATCACTCCTTGAACCTACGGGCTTCATATACGTGTCTACGACATTTGTGCACCCTAATGATACATCTCGACAAAGAGAAATAGGAGGGCATTCACCCGTTAGGTGTTCTCGACTTGCACAAATGCTACAAACACTATCAATCACTAAATCACCATCATGCATATCTGTAAATTCTTTCCGAGACACGTTGAAAATTTTATCATGTACTTCCCCATTTTTCTTGAAAAAGCATATGCCTCCTTTTGAGTAATGGTCTCCTTCGGCTATATCTTCGTTACTCTTAACGGGTGTGTCCCAATCTTGGGCCTTGTCCGCTAAGAGGTCGAGATACTCCCAAGCCTCATTAGGATTTTTACTCATAAACTCTCCGTTGCACATAACTTCCACGAAGTGTTTCATTTTGGACGTCAAGCCATCGTAAAAGAATCCGATGACCCTCCATGTTTCGTAGTTATGATGTGGACATGCGAGAAGGAGGTCTTTAAATCTCTCCCAACACCTAAAGAAGGTCTCCTCTTTGTCTTGCTCAAAGTTCATAATTTCTCTTCTTAAGGTGGTGGTTCGATGAGCGGGAAAGAACTTTTTCAAAAACACCCTAGTCATCTCATCCCAACTTCTTATAGTCCTAGGCCTTAAAGAATGAAACCATATCTTCGACTTTTCTTTTAATGAAAACGGAAATAACTTGAGCTTAGCGATTCCCTCAAGTTCTCCATTGATTGGGAGTATCGAGCAAATCTCATCGAACTCTCTCAAATGAAAATATGGATCTTCATTCTCTAAGCCTCGAAATATAGGAAGTAATGGAATAATCTCAGGGTCTATGTCTAAATTACACACATTACTCGGAAATATGATGCATGAAGGTATGCTAGCCATATTGGGTTCAAGGTAGTCCCTAAGACTTCTAAGCGGTCGATGAACCTCATACCCATCATTCCAACTATCATTCCCATTAACATCCATTGAAGCACAATTACAAAAATGCAAGCAATCACACGTGTTCAATTCGACTACAACTATCAATAATAGACAAGATGCAAATGCACTTAAGCTGCTCAAATAGGTAAAGGTTAGAGAACGATACTAGAGGTGGCGTTTGTTACCACAATTGGATCCTCTTCCCTTTTCTTGTCTCTACCTTTTTATCCCCAAACTTGTTTGCTTTCGTCCTTTAAAGCTCCTTGGATAAGTACCTCAAAGAAAACAAGAATTAAAAAGAAACTAAAAAAAAAAAACAAAGAAAATAAACGTCCAAGTAAGCAAACAACACTAAACTAATGAATAAAACACGTAAACGATATCTAAACTACTAAACCTATCCCCGGCAGCGGCGCCAAAAACTTGATGCACCCGAAAAGGTTGCACACCCAAGCGGAGGTATCAAGTAGTAATCCGGCAAAGCCGGGATCGATCCAAGGATAGGAATGTAGTTTGGATATCGAATGGTCTTATTCGTCGGTTCAGATGTCAAAGGCTTACTTAGACAAAAGCGCAAGTAAATGAAGATAATGAAAGGTTTTTAAACGAATAAGCACTAAGAGAATAAAGGAAGTAAAACAAACTAAAATATCAATGTGAGAGGGTGAGAGAGATTCGAGAGATGAGTTGAAGGAATAAGAGTAGGGAGGCAACAAATAAGTGAGAGAAGTGTCGAGGTCCGAGAATCCGTTGTGGTGAACCTACAACTATTTACGGTCCAATCGAATATATTGATACAAACCTAGTCTCGATTCCTACGGTGGATGTTCATAAGCACTACGTATGTCCGGAGATAATACTTAGTCAAACAAACTCCCCAAACAATTAAAACCGAATCATCGAAAATGTCGTCTAGCCGCCTAACTATGTGAAGTGCATGACAAGACACATGAAATTTGGATCTAGACTATGATCGATATCGATCACTTTGCCTAATCGATTAACTATGCGAAGTAATTGATAAGACACATGAAAAACGATTGAACAAATAATCGAAATAAGAGAACACAAATTTATTATCAAACATTAAATCCTCACATAAACAATCGCAAGTTCGTCACTTTCATCCCGTATTCGACACACGAGATTTAGCTAAACATGGCAAAACGAGTAATGAATGGAAATAAGATAAAGAAAGACATGAGTTAAAGCGAGAATCCCCCTTTTTCGATATGGCACGAGGCTAGGATCATCGGGAAATATAAGTATCAAGGTGCAGCCGATCTCCCCTTAGCAGAATATAGATTCCCGTTAGAATTGCAAATTGGGTGTCCCAAAGCAAAACCAGAATGCCCCATAGCCTTAGTCATCTTCTTCCTCTCAAACTCCATCCACCATTAGAGCTTAGTTCAAGCTTTCTCTCTCTAGGAAATTCAACACCAAAACATAAGAAAATCACAAGAACATCATGGAAATAGGATCCCCACTAAAACCCCTACGGTTTCCGGCTAAAAAAGTGGCCGGAATAACCCTAGAAGATCCGGCCAAGTTTTGAAAATCTAGCTTCCACTCGGTTGGTTCTTGAAGATTCGACCAAAGCCCTCTGCCAACCAAGCCGAGAAGATGAAGACCCTAGCTGATGTGAGCTCCCGTGTGACTGGTTAAGACCCGAGTTATGGTGAAGTTCCGGTCGAGCTGTTGTTCCGGCGTGAAGAAGACCCGAAACCACAGCTGCTGTGCGGCTTCCCTTGTACTGTCGGCCGGTTCAAGTGATGCTCCCGAGCTTCTTCAAACCGAGCCGACCAAGCTCGGCCGGCTTTAGTGTTGGCCGGCCTAGCTTGGCCGGCACCTACTCCCTCTTTCCGGCCTTCCTTCAAAATTCAAGAACACCAAGAACAAACAAAAAAAACCCTAGCTTCCTGCTTTTTTTTTCTCTCCCCCAAACTCAGACTTAGAGAAGATAGAAGATGACCCCCAAAGACTTTCCAACCCCTCTCTTCAAACCCTTGACTTGACTAAGTCTCCAAGTCTTGACTTGACTAAGTCTCCAAGTCTTGACTTGACTAAGCCTCCAAGACTTGACTTAGTTTTCATTAAAACTAGGGGAGTGCTCATAAATTCTATATCTTTTCTTCTTCTTTGGACTTGGGCTTTGATTGAGACCAAGGAGGTGCCTTCATCATATGTCTACAACTCTAGCTTCTATCTTCCATAACTTCCACGTTCGAACTCGGAATTGACTTCCGTTTTCACCGTTGAACTCGCCTTGACTCCACTTGTCATTTGATCCCTGATTTTGACCAAAATACCCCTGGTGCTCTTTTCTTTCCTTTGGTCGCATGAGATGAAAATGTGATAATTCGCTATTTTTATTCCGAATTACACGCCAAACCCCAAATAAACTACCTAGCAATAAAAACATATAAATAATTAGAAATAAAACTCGAAAAGAACCAACTAATCAAAGTTGAGTGACCTAAATGTGGCATTTTCACGCCACATCAATAGACAGTACCAATGAGGACCAACTTAGGTGGTCCCTTACCAAATCAGGGAACTTCTCAGTCAAATCGATGTACCAAAATCTTTCCACCAGCATGAATTCTCCTCTTCCTCTGGCACCCAACTGGAACTTTATCTGGTCCCTCCAGGTGGTGCCAAGAATTAAATTATTTATTTGGAAAATATGCGTCAAAGCCCTCCCGGTGCGGGAAAGAATAGGAAAATACATCGATAATAATCTGAATTGCCCTAACTGCAATGTGGTAGAAACATTGGAGCATGCACTTCTACATTGTCCTTTGGTAAAAAACATTTGGTTTTACTTTAATATCATCTCAGAACGGATTCCTTCAATTCGAGATTGGATTTTCACATGGGATCATACCCCTGAAGCTAGTCAAATCCACAATGGCATTCACTTGGCGACAATAATGTGGAATATATGGAAAATTAGATGCGATCATTGCTTTCAGCATGAAATCAATTCCTTAGAACAGATAACATCAATGATAATCAATTTTCCTCAATATACGAGGAATACCCAAAACAATACCAAGAAGACGCAAGATAAATGGATACCGCCAATGTTAGGCTGGGTAAAAATAAATGTAGATGCATCATTTACTAACATCAATGAAATCGCAGGCTTTGGCCTCATTATACACAACAATGAATCAATATACATAGAAGCTCACGCATCAACCACCAGAAGTAGAAACGCAGAGGAATGCGAATCTATAGCCATTTTAAAAGGAATGGAATGGGCGTTGGCCCACAACTACAGAAAAATTATAATAGAAAGTGACAATATTAATGTGATCCAAAACTTACAGAAAAACAGAAATGAAATACAATGGCAAACCAAGAAGAATATACAAAAAATAAAGGAAATCATACCCAGGCTGGAATCTGTTAAATTTTCTTATGTCAACAGGAAATTGAATCAAGCGGCAGACAAATTGGCAAAGTGGGCGAGGAAGAGGAATAAAACGCAGACATGGAAGAATATCCCTTATTTTATTGCAAATATGTACTGTAATAGAACTCTTGTTGTTTAATATATTATTAGCTATTCAACAAAAAAAAAAAAAAAAGTCTAGGAGGAAGAAAGATGGCAAGGGTCTAGTAATCAAAGCGGACTTAGAGAAGTCTTACGATAAGATAAATTGGTAGTAATGTTGCTATGTAGAACAAGAGCATGTAACTTAATTGTTCTGCTATGGGCTAATGGTCGTAATTTTAAAAGAACTTCACACTATCTTCATTGAATAGGTCGAAAAGGATGACACGGTTCCATACTCGTTGGTGCTTCCAGCAGGAACTAATTTGCACAATCACCCTTTGCTGAGGGATGGAAGTATTTTAATGCAAGTGCTTGTTTAGTTATTTTTATTTGTTTATTGAAGCATAATTGCATCTTCCAATTATAATGCGTGTCCCATATAAGTTCTACCTAAAAAAAAAATCATATCATTTGTTCATTGACCATTAATTGAACCTTCTTGAATAAATTGACAGTCCCTCATAAATATTAGACTTCCCAGCTTCGAGATCAACAAAATCAATTCAAAAACCTAACCAAGAAACTGTAATTAGGCTTATAATATTAATACTTTGATAAGGATGTACCATATGTTGGGTTTATATAATGATTGGGTCCATTATCATCTAATAATTAATTGAGAGTCAGCTTCACCCACTCACTACTAGTCAAGACTATTGGTCTTCTCGTTAGCACATGAGTGGGGTCCACCTCTACAAGGAAGATGACATTCAAAGCTTTCTTTCTCTAGACAATTAATGTCTCACATCTTCCAACAAGTGAAACTAAAGGTGTCTTATAATAAGTTGTTTGACAACTCATTGTAAAGCACATGGTGGAATAGAGAAGGCTCCCACACGCACGTGCACACATGTAAGGCATTTGGGCTTTTAACCAATTTGGGCTATTTGGGCTTATGGGCCTTTGGACCTTTGGGTCGTGGCCCGTGGCCTGTGAGCCCGTGTTCCCGTGAGCCCGTGTGCTCGTGTGCTTGGGAGCTCGGGAGCTTATAGTGAAAAGACCCTTTTGCCACGAAGAGTAGTTTTACTTAAACTCGGATTTTGACTAAGTCGGTGGGATTAACCTAATCAGTATTTGAGTATATCTCTAACTGATCTCGTAGGGTTAATCAAATTAGTTTCCGAGTTTATCTCCTACTCCCTTAACTTCTCTACCACGTTTCCTAGGCAGTTAGGGTTTTGTCAGAGGCTATATATACTGGCTGAAATCAAGAGAGAAAATACACAACTTAATTTCGGCTATCTTCCTCTTTCTGACTGTTTAAGTTTACGAGTCCTGTTATCTCCATTACTATCTCTGTTAGTGCAGACAGAGGAAGTAAGCTGTGGTCAATCCTTAAGGAGTGATCGGAATCAAGTAACTAGCACCCCGGTTACTCCGAAATTACTTTCAAGGCAGTGGCCTCCATACCACGACACAGTGAATAAGTTCTTTTCTACCCGACAGTTCCATTGATCTACCCCATATTTCCAACAATTTGAAAGTGAATTTATGATCAATGGCTGCTGTTAATCTCAAAACCCTACCTGATATGTCAAAGATGATCCCTCTTGATGGAACTAACTACAAGAGGTGGTCACAGAAGCTGTTTATCTTCTTCGAATAACTCGAAGTTTATTATATTCTGTTCGAAGATTTATCCACTGGTTCTTCAATCGACATCGATATTACCCCTGTTAAGGACAAGTCATCTACTTCGAATGGTGATGTTGTCAAGCAACAGAAAGACAACAAAGTCGTTCGAGGACATCTTCTGAATCATATGGACAACAAGTTCTTCGACTTGTTTGTCAACTACAAACCTGCTAAGGATATCTGGGATACCCTTCAAAAGAAATATGGAGCTGACGATGCTGGAAGGAAGAAGTACATCGTTGGAAAGTGGTTACAGTTCCAAATCAACGATGACTCTTCAATCATGGAGTAGGTTCATGTCTATGAGAACCTGGTTGCTGAAATACTTGCTGAAGGCATGAAGATATGTGAAATCCTTCAAGCCAGTGTTCTGCTGGAAAAGTTTCCTCAATCCTGGAGTGACTATAGAAACCATCTGAAACACAAGAAGAAGGACATGTCCCTTCAGGAGCTGATGAGTCACATGAGGGCTGAAGAGGCGAATCGCCTCAAGGATAAGTTTGCTAACCTCTCTTTGAATTCCTCTACTGCTAACTTGGTTAAATCTGTTCCCTTTGGAAACAAAGACAGGTCAAAAACTATTAAGAAGAAGAAGAAGTCTGGAAAGAGTAAGACTGGAGGAGTCAAGTCCAACTCGAAGATCCAGAAATCAGAGGGTCTCTGCTATGTCTGTGGAAAATCAGGACATAAGGCATACCAGCGCACCTGAGGAAGGACCAACGCTTAAACGCTGTTGTACTGAATATTGTTGAACCTGAAGAAATCATTGTTGCAGTAGCCGAGACTTGTTTGGTTGAGAGCAAACATGAATGGGTGCTAGACACAGGAGCTTCTAGGCATATGTGTGCAAACAGAGAGATGTTTCAGACCTTCCAGGAGGTGAACGATGGATCCAGCGTCTACATGGGCAACTCTGCAAAAGCTGGAATCATGGGCAAAGGAAAAGTTCTTCTGAAACTCACCTCTGGAAAGAATCTGTCTCTGAACGATGTTCTCTACGTGCCCACCCTAAGGAGGAATCTGATCTCGGGATCTCTTCTCAACAAAACTGCTTTAAAATTAGTTTTTAAGTCTGATAAAATTGTAATTTCTAAGAATGGGGTCTTTGTTGGGAAGGGATATCTGAGTGGGGGCTTTTTGTAGTGAACGTCGATTCAGAAATTAATAATACTTCTAGTTCTGCTTATATCATTGAGTCTTCTGATTTATGGCATGGTAGATTAGGGCACGTTAATTACGCTTCTATTAAGAAACTTAAAGAGAATGGAATCATCAGTGCGGACGATCTTGATGATCACACTAGATGTCCCATATGTGTAGAAGCTAAACACGCGAAACTGTCCTTTAAGAATGTCACAATTAGAACGACATAACTTTTAGAACTAGTACACTCAGACTTAGCTGACTTCAGAAACCTAGCTAGTAGAGGAGGTATGAGATACGACATTACCTTCATAGATGACTACTCTAGGTACACGAAAGTTTACCTCCCGAGGTCTAAGGATGAAGTTGAAGAAGCTTTTCTGTATTATAAGGCTGAAGTAGAAAACCAACTTGACAGAAAAATAAAGAGATTTAGGTCTGACAGGGGAGGAGACTATAACTCTAACACCCTTAAATCCTTCTGTGAAAAAATGGAATCATCCATGAATTTAGTGCTCCTTATACGCCACAACAGAATGGTGTTGCTGGGAGGAAAAATAGGACACTCAAAAACATGATGAACGCCATGCTTCTAAGCTCAGGCTTACCCGATGAATTGTGGGGGGGGGGAAGCGATCTTATCTGCCTGCCACATACTCAACAGAGTACCTCACAAAGGGCTAGACAAAACACCTTACGAATTATGGAAAGGTTATGCACCTAATCTGAAAATTTCTAAAAGTGTGGGGGTGTCTGGCCAAAGTGGGTATACCTGACTTTAGGAAAGTCAGTTGATGCACCCGAAAAGGTTGCACACCCAAGCGGAGGTATCAAGTAGTAATTCGGCAAAGTCGGGATCGATCCAAGGATAGGAAGGTAGTTTGGATATCGACAGAGTCTCGTTCAAAGGTTTAAGTATCACAATCTAACTTAGACTAAGGCGGGGGGTTTTAACATGAATAAGTAATAAGAGAAGAAAACAAGTAAAGCTAACTAGATAATCTAATGTCAATAGACGAGAGAGATTCGAGAGAAGAGTCGGAGGAACAAGAGTCGGGAGGCAATAAATAGGTGAGAGAGGTGTCGAAGTCCGGGAATCCATAATGATAAACCTACGACTACATATGATCCAATCTAATGTGTCGAAGTATAATCGATGTTCGACTCCTAAAGTAGATGTCTCTAAGTACTACGTATATCCGGAGATCATACTTAGTCAAACAAACATCATAATCGGTTAAACCCGAGTCATCGAGGGTGTTGTCTAGTCGCCTAACTATGTGAAGTGCATGACAAGACACATGAAATTATGACTTAGGCTACAATCGAAATCGAATAATTCGTTTTGTCTATTAACTATGCGAAGTGCTTGACAAGACACATGGAAATACGATCAAAACGATACGAAATAAATGAACATCAATTTATAATCAAAACATCAAATCATATTTAACATAATCACGAATTCATCACATTTCATCTCATATGATCGACACACTAAAGTTAGCTAAACATGGTGATTGAATAAGAAATGGAAAGGAAATGATTAGAGAATCCCCCTTTTTCGATGTGGTTCGAGGCTAAGATCGTCGGAAAATATGAGTAGTTAAGGTGCAGCCGATCTCCCCTTAGCAAATTTATGGGTTCCCGTAGCGACCATCATCATCTTCTCCATTTAGAACTCAACCTCCATTAAAGCTAAACCCTAGCTTTCTCTCTCTAGCAATTTCTAAAGCAAAACCAAATCAAACCGCATGGGTAGCTAGCCAAGATGATGGGGAGTAAAAGCCCTAAGGTTTCGGACCAAGAAGGTTGCCGGAAAAGTAAGAAAATCCGGCCAAGTTTCAAGCCAAAAACCATGGTATCCGGCAAAATCAACTAGATCCGGGCCAAAGGGTGTTGTCCCGAGCCTTGCAACCGCGTCCCATGCACGTTCGAGCTGTAAGTCCGAGCTGCAGGTCGCGTCTCGTGAAGATGCGAGCTTGAGAAGCTGCTGCCGAGAGGAAGCTGATGTTCGTCCCGTCTGAGTTGTTGTCGAGCTTGAAGGATGCATGCTGCTGCTCCTGCTGGCATATGCTGCTCTAGCCGTGCTGTCCCGAGCTACTCGAGTGAAGATTTCCCAAGCAGCTCGAGCTGCTGCCGGCTAAGACTAGGCCGGTCTTGCTTTGGCCGGCACTCCTCCTTCATCTCTCTTTTTTTCCCTCTCTTTCAAATCCTAAAACTCAAGAACAAGAAAACCCTAGCCTTTAGCCTCCTTTCTCTCTCTTGCTTGGTGAAGAAGATGATGAATAGTAGTTTAGGATCCCTTTAGACTACTCAAACCCTTCACTTTGTCCATCATTAAAGACTCTTGACTTGGACCAAAAAGGGTGCCCATAGAATCTCTATCATTCTCTTCCACTTTGAGCTCTTGGGGTTGGGCTTCTTTCTAAAGTAAGGGAGTGCCTTCATCTTGTCTCTACATTTAGAACCAAGGGGGGGTGCCTTCATAGAATCCTTGTTTCAAGACCGAACCTCAACTTCTTTCATTCATAACTTATCCGTCCGAACTCCGAATCGACTTCCGTTTTCACCGTCGGACTCGTCATTGACTCCACTTGCTGTTTGACTTCTGATTTTGACCAAAATGACCAAAATACCCCTGGTGCTGTTTTCTTCCCTTTTGCCGCATAAGATGAAAATGTGATAATTCGCTCTCTTTATTCCGAATTACACGCCAAACCCCAAATAAACTACCTAGCAAATAAAAACACATAAATAATTAGAAATAAAACCCGAAAAGAACTATCTCATCAAAGTTAAGTGACCTCTATGTGGCATTTTCACGCCACATTAACATCCCCAAACTTAGAATTTGCTAGTCCTCGAGCAAACAAACAAAACAAGACAATAAAGTAAACCTAGCTCACTTTCGGAGGACTCCCGGTTGCATTTAGCGTATGCAACAAGCCTTTAAACCCTTAGGTTACCCTATCCCTAAAGGACGATTTTTGTCTCGTGAGGGTTTCCAGTGAATACACCCACAAAATTCTAGATTTCCAAGAGACATAAGGGTTCAACTATCAATGCAAATAAGGTGATGATCAACAAGTGAGAGACTTAAGTATGTCAAACATATGAATCAAACCAATAAACACAAAAACATGCTAAGAGTCTCATCACTAATAGTTTTATACTCAAATGCAAGCGTCCCATCATCATGAGCATCATCTCAGTCTAAAGTAACAAAACCTTGTTTCCTATCATAGCACATTTCGCCTCAACTTTAGCCTCACGGTCATACGTTCTTAAACATGAAATCACTCAAAATCGAATCGTAATGGTTCACTGTCATGTGTGAGCATGAAATAAAGTAAACTCAACACATACAAAGTTAAATGAGGATAACAAGTTATAAAACGAAATGATCTCTTTGGAATGGAAATAGTCACTAACGAACTGGGGAAGCAAACTCACTCTTCTCACCCACTCTACCCTCTAATAGTGCCTCCTAAAGGTAAATGGATACAAGTGATGGAATGGAAGATGATGAAATCCCGAGAATGTCGACGCCTTCAGTGATAAAAGAACACTCAAACAACCTTTAAACTTGACTACTTGCATTGGATACTTTATTTTCATAACACTTACACAAACACAAAATAACACATATAAACAAACTTTTTTTTTCCTTTTTTTTTTTTTTTACATTCTTCTAGCCAAGATGATGGGTAGTAAAAGCCCTAAGATTTCAGACCAAGAAGGTTGCTGGAAAAGTAACAAAATCCGGCCAAAAACCATGGTATCCGGCAAAATCCACTAGATCCGGGCCAAAGGGTGATGTCTCGAGCCTTGCAGCCGCGTCCCATGCAGGTCCGAGCTGCAGGTCGCGTCTCGTGAAGATCCGAGCTTGAGAAGCTGCTGCCGAGAGGAAGCTGATGTTCGTCCCGTCTGAGTTGTTGTCGAGCTTGAAGGATGCGTGTTGCTGCTCCTGCCGGCATATGCTGCTCCAGCCGTGCTGTCCCGAGCTACTCGAGTGCAGATTTCCCGAGCAGCTCGAGCTGCTGCAGTGCAGCCCGAGCTGCTGCCGGCCTTGCTTTGGCCGGCACTCCTCCTTCTTTTTTTTTCCCTCTCTTTCAAATCTTAAAACTCAAGAACAAGAAAACCCTAACCTTTAGCCTCCTTTCTCTCTCTTGCTTGGTGAAGAAGATGATGAATAGTAGTTTAGGATCCCTTTAGACTACTTCAAACCCTTCACTTTGTCCATCATTAAAGACTCTTGACTTGGACCAAAAAGGGTGCCCATAGAATCTCGATCATTCTCTTCCACTTTGGGCTCTTGGGGTTGGGCTTCTTTCTAAAGCAAGGGAGTGCCTTCATCTTATCTCTACATTTAGAACCAAGGGGGGTGCCTTCATAGAATCCTTGTTTCAAGACCGAACCTCGGCTTCTTTCATTCACAACTTCTCCGTCCGAACTCCGGACCGACTTCCGTTTTCACTGTCGGACTCGTCATTGACTCCATTTGTTGTTTGACTTCTGATTTTACCAAAATGACCAAAATACCCCTGGTTCTATTTTCTTCCCTTTTGCCGCATAAGATGAAAATGTGATAATTCGCTCCCTTTATTCCGAATTACACGCCAAACCCCAAATAAACTACCTAGCAATAAAAATAAATAAATAATTAGAAATAAAACCCAAAAAGAACTAACCCATCAAAGTTAAGTGACCTAAATGTGGCATTTTCACGCCACATCATCAGTGTCGGACCAAAGACAGTTGATTCTGTATTTATTGGTTATGCTCAAAATAGTGCAGCATATATATTCATGTTATTGGAAGATGAAACAATAACATAATCTAGAGATGCTGAATTTTTTGAACATGAGTTTCCTTTGAAACTACCTGTTGAAAATATTCCCATAATGATTCGTCACTTACTGACTTACCCATACATGGAGAAGTGCCTAATAGTATGCTCCCATCTAGTTCTATCACTGATAGTGTAGAAGATGGAACAGAGCTTAGGAAAAGTAAAAGACGTAGGATAGAGAAATCTTTTGGTCCCGATTTCATTACTGCTTTTCTGTCTGAAGGTGTAGACTGACTTAACGATCAGTTTGTATCTAGTTTCTTAATTGAGGCTGATCCAAAGACTTATCATGACGCCATAACTTCAGTAGATGCAAGCTTATGGAAAGAGGCCATAAAAAGTGAGCTAGACTCTATCTTAGTCAATCATACGTCGGAGCTGGCTGACTTACCGAAAGGGTGTGAATCCATTAACAGTAAGTGAATCTTTAAGAAAAAGATGAGGCCAGATGGGACCATAGATAAGTATAAAGCCAGACTGGTGATTAAAGGTTTTACACAGAGAGAGGGACTTGACTACTTTGACACCTAATCCCAGTGATTAAAATCACCACAATTATGTCACTTATCGCGTTTGCTTCCATGCATGACCTGGTTGATGAGACATGAAAATGTCCCATCTTATTCTCTTAAATTGGATAAGTTAGTCTATCTAGGCAAGTTACTCTCATGAATTAACTCTTTTTCTACTCAGGTACCTTTTTCGGAGTTATGTGTGCAAAACGGATAAAAGTCGGAGAAATGCAGACTAGGGGTATTTTGGTCATTTGTTGATTCTGATTTCATGGTCAATATTAGTGCTCGGATGGAAAGTAGATTCCAAGATGAACTCGTAGGAGAAAACGGAAGTCAAATCGGAGTTCGGATGAGTAAAATATAGCGAGTCAAATTTAAAGTCAAATCCAATGGACCAAGAGTCAAGAGGGACATGTGGCGCGCATCCAGGAAGTTAAATCGTATGGACCAGGGAATGTGTGGGCTACACTCGGGCACGCCAGAGGTACACGGAATCGGAAATAACATCCCAACCGACTCTATCATCTTCTTCTTTTTTTCTTAAAACCGAGAGCTGCTGCAAACCAAAGCCGACTCCTAATCCGACCGACTGAGATAAAATAGAAAGAGAGAAAGAAAAGGAAAGAATCAAAAGGAGAAGAAGCCGACTCGAAGAACCTATAAAGAGAAGAACCCGAGAGAAGAGAAAGCATCTCTCCACCATTAGAGCCGAGAGCTAGAGAGAGAGAGATAAATTTGAGATTTTGTTTCTGTTTCTGTTTCTTTTCTTCTTCTTCTTCTAATTCTTCTCTTAGTGAGAAAGAGAAAGTTAGATAGATTGAGTTGAGAGAGAGAGAGAGAGATACTGTAGAGAGAGAAAGATTGAATATTAAACTTCATTAAAACTTCATCTTTTTCTTATTCTTTTTTCATATACTCGGTTATAACAGAAAGAAAGGTTAGAATATTTGTTTAGAGAGAGAAAAGAGAAGTTTGGAAAGAGAAATAAAGAGAAAACAGAGAAGGAAAGAGAAAAACCAGGGAAGCAAAATTATTTTCTCACCTGGAAATCATTTTCGGGAAGACGAGAAAATAATTTTCCCTAAGGTTCTGTTTGGCTGCGCAGAAGGAAAAAAAGGCGAAAAAAGGTGTTTTCTCTCCAATTCTTTTTCTCTTATCATTAATCCAACCATGTCTTTGATATTCATGGGTTTCTAACTCTCCCACTAGGATAAATGATGAAACCCTAACATGAGTATTTAGATTTTAATATCGTATTTATTTTATTATCTCTTCTCATGTGCTTTAATGTTTTGAATTAGCCGTACTTCGGTTAGCCTAAGAAACTAACAACTTGGTTCCTAATTGAATGATATTTTAAGTGAAGTGGGATATGGGTTTAGTTAATTACAAAAGGTTCTTTATTGTTTTATCTTCCGAAAATTGAAGATTGAGTTCTAACAATTTTTGAGTTATAAAAGAGAGATAATAATTTGAATTAGATATTAGATTTGAATATAATTGTTAGTGGTGAATTCCAATATCCTAGATTTACCAACTTATAGATTTTCATCACAACTTTATTTTATTTTCTAAATTTCAATTCTTAGTTTCTAAAATAATTCTCAAAATCAACTATTTTCTCTCCTAATTTATTAGTTAGTTTTAGGTTTAGACTATAATTCCAAACAAATCTTCGTGGGATCGACCTCGTAATTCTTGTCATATTTACATACGGTTCGTACACTTGCGAGTTTTAATTTGATCTAATTAGCCTAGTATTTAGGTTCACTAGATTTCACATCACTGGTAATACATCAAATGGATGTTAAAACAACCTTCCTGATGAAGATTTAGATGAGGAGAGTTATATGTCTCAACCAGAGGGATTCGTAATCCCTGGTAAGGAGAGCAAGGTATGTAGACTGAAGAAGTCCCTCTATGGTCTAAAACAGACACCCAAGAAATTGTATGAGAAATTCGATGATACCATGTTGAGAATGACTTCACTGTGAATAACTCAGACTCATGTGTATATTCTAAACAGTGTAAGTTTGGATATGTCATCATATGTTTGTATGTTGATGACATGCTCATCTTTGGTGCCAATGAAGATGATGTGAATGAGGTAAAAACCTTTCTGTCATCTAAGTTTGAGATAAAAGACTTAGGAGAGGCAGATGTCATACTAGGGGTCAAAATCAAAAGAACCCAAGATGACATCTCTCTAAGTCAACCTCATTATGTTGAACAGATACTGAGAAAGTTCAACTCCTATGATGTGAATCCTGTGAGAACCCCCTATGACCCTAGCACAACTCTGGTGAAGAATGAAGGATCATGTGTCTCACAATCTTAGTATGCTAAGATCATAGAAAGTGTGATGTTTCTGATGAATCACACCAGACCTGACATTGTATTCGCGGTAAATAGACTCAGTAGATACACACATAACCCTAGTGAGAAACACTAGAGAGCACTTCATCGTCTGCTTAAGTATTTAAGAGGCACAATTGATCTAGGCCTGCATTATGGAAAGTTCCTAGCAGTGCTGGAAGGCTATTGTGATGCTAACTGGGTCACTGACAATGATGAAGTCAGTTCAACTAGTGGTTATGTTTTTATGTTGGGTGGAGGTGTTGTATCATGGAAGTCTTCCAAAAAGACATGCAGAGCGCGTTCCACTATGGAGTCAGAGTTTATCGCTCTTGAACTGACAAGTCAGGAAGCAGGGTGGTTGAGGAGTCTCTTGGGAGACGTACCACAATGGGGAAGGGAAACTATACCAATTTCTCTTCATTGTGACTCACAGGCTGCCATTGCAGTTGCAAAGAATAATGTGTTCAATGGCAAGAAGAGACACATCAGGATAAGGCATGCTGCAGTAAACCATATGCTGAAAAATGGTGTAATAGCCTTGGATTATGTGAGGTCAGAACAGAATCTGGCATACCCACTTACTAAAGGCTTAACGAGGAGACTAGTTCTCGAGACGTCTAAGGGAATGGGGCTGAAGCCTCGGTGCTAATTTTCCATTCCTGTGACGTAGAGCGGAGCCAGCTAAAGTAGAACTAGCAGAGCTCTATTGAGGGGTCAGAGTTTGACCTAAGGATGAGCCTAAGGTTCTTAATGCATTCATAGCCCTTTGTGGTGGTTCTAATGAGACGGACTTGATGAATGCACCGATAGCTAATATATCCATTACCGTAATGGTGGTCCTATTGAGATGGACTATATAGTGTTTAGCTGCTGATGACGATGAGGATGAACTTCCCAAAGTTCTTAATGATTTCGAACCCGAGTAAGGGGTCAGCGCCTACGATGAGGTAGACTCAAAGAGATCATCTACGTGAGCCCGAGGGTGGAAGGCCGCCCTCTATAGAAGACAGACAACAGTCTTCTTAAAACCTCACCAGTTCCAAGGTATGTTCAGGGCCTACTTAATGAACATGAACGAATCGCTTAATTTAGCCAAGTTAGTTCATTTCGAGTCTTTATTATAATAAAATGGTTGGTTTTTATGATTAGGTGTCTTTTGCGGAGTTAGGTGTGAAAAACGGTAAAAAATGAGAAAAAGTTACTTGAAGGGCATTTTGGTCTTTTGGACACAAGGGTATTCTGGTAAATTTGGCCAAGGTCAGTGCATGGGTGAAAAGTAGAGTCCAAGACGAGGCCGTAGGAGAAAACGGAAGTCAATTCGGAGTCCGGAAGAGTGAGATATGCATAGTCAAAGTTGGAGTCAAACAATGTAGACTGGTGGGACATTTCGGGCACCATTCTGGCTGGTGGGATGCACAAACCGGACAGCAACATGTGGTCCCCTCTTTTCCCACTTTTCAGTTCCTGAATTTACAGAAATGCCCCTCCTTTTTGTCTCACTTTATGTTCAACCAATAAGAAATCATTTCTTGAGTAGAAAGCAACCCAAACTTCCTATTTTAACCCTCTTTCTCCCATTTTCTCCCAATTAACTCCTAAAACCCTAGCCATTAACCCATCTATAAATAAATCTCTACCTCTTTCATTTCTCTCTAGACTTGAAAACCCTCTCAAAAGGCTTCCTTCTCTAATTTCTAAGCCACTTTTCTCTCTACCTCTTCTAAACTAAAAACCCTAGCCTCCATTCTTTTCTTCTACTTTCTCTACCACCTTCATCTCTTCTTTCTAATTTCTTTCTACTTCTAATTTCTTCTTCTAACCTTCTAATTTCTCCATCACTTCTTCTCTAAAATCTCTTCTTCTTCCATCTCTCTTCTAAATTTCTCTTCTTTCATCTTCTAAAAAGCTATTATTTGGAGTTTTGGGTAATATTCTTGGAACATTTGGAGCTAATATTGGACATAAAAATGGAGGCAAATGGAGCAATGGATCTAGATCTCATTTGGTGATTTCTTTTCATTTATCTTTTGTAATTCCATTTACTTTATAAATTCAATGAATATTACTTTAGATTCCATGAGTAGCTAATCTTGTATCTAGGGTGTAGAGGAAACCCATATTTGGGCTAATTTTAAGATATGTTATTAATCAATGAATCCTTATATTGAGCTTCAATGCCTATTGATTGTCATTTCTTGTTAATTCTATGATTTTTTTATCATTCATGTATTATAATTAGATATTTCATGCTTTTATTGAGTTATTAGATGAGATATGCCTTTTAGATAATGAATGATAGTTTAGAAATTTGGTTTTATATGATAGTCAATCAAACATTATTAATTTTGAATCGTGTTATTAAAGAATATCATCCGAAACCTAATTAGTTCATTAATCTAGGTTTTGAGTTATAAAAAAAAAGGTGATTTGTTGCTTGAATGCTTATCTTAAGTGGTCCATTTATGTGGTGAAATCGAAAACCCTAGATCCTTTTTCTCACCTTGATTTCATTTTTATTAGTCTATTAGTATTGCTTTCTTTTTTTAAAATAGTTTCCAAATCAAACCGAAAAATTGAAAGGGGGTTTAATTCAAGATTTAGGTAAAATAGCTTGTCCTTTGGAACGATACTCGATCTTATTATAAATACTATAACTTGACCCCTACACTTGGGGAATAGACCTAATTTTAGGCCTATCAAGTTTTTGGCGCCGTTGCCGGGGATAAGTTTAATTTTATTTTCAATCTTGAATTGGTTTTTTTTTATTTTTATTTTTGTCTCTTTTGATTACTTTGACTTGCTTTTCCTTTCATGGTGTAGATTCACAAAGGAGCTAAAGGGAGGGAGCATCAAGGAGAAGGACATCAAAGAAGACCTTTTTAGATTTTAGTTATTTTAGTATTTTATTTTATTTTGGTGAGAGAGTGTTATAAACTTTTTTGTATTTCTTTATTTTTTTGTTTTGTATTAAGGACTTTATTGTTTTGACCCTAAATTGGAGGGCTTTTAATTTTGTAACCGAAACTAAGAAGCCTCGGGTTCGCACACTTGCGGGAAAAGTGGCCCGGGTCGTCTACAAAGGTCGTCGCCCGTTTTGAACGGGAGGTAACTTCTAGATCACCCACGAATCTCCTGTAAGTGGGTACTTGTGATGTTTTTGCTTGCTTAATTGATTGTCGAACTGTTAGTTTAATTATCATATTAGTAAAGGCATTAACCCATTACTAGATAGGAGTCGGATTTCATCACCGGTCTCTTGCCCATCTAGGTAACAACATTGCGCGATCCCAAGCCTCACTTAAAATTAAAAATCGATTTAGACATTGGCCAAGGGTAACGAGCTTATAGGACATTCTTGACAAATCTAGAACTCGATTAGTATTTGGAGTTTTCCCAGGAAGAGGGAACGATCCAAGCACACAATTGCTTGATCGTTGTACTGTGACGGAGTAACTCCTTATAAGAATCATAGTTCAAGCTTTGGAAAGAAATAGAAGCTATCTAGATCAATTTTTAGGTGAAAAAAACTACTCGGTCGTCTAGATTGTGTCTAGGTTGCTTGGTGGAGTCAACTTGCTTGCTTTGTTGTTTTCCTTAGGATCTTCGTAGTTTCGTTACTCTTTTCAAAAAAAAAAAAACAAAAAAATGGTCCCATTGCTACCAAAAACTCTAGCAGATGATCCGTTGGAAGCATTATTGGCCCATTTTGGCTTCGATTTGGATGAGGAGAGCAGTATCAATGAGGTCAATCTTTTACTAGATTCAACCCCATTGATGGATACTGCAAAGTGGGAAGCTAAAGCTAAACTCCTCATAATCTCAGAGCCAAATTTGGTGTCAACTTTAGAGACACCTCACCCATCAGAAGAGGACTCCAATCAGCCTAACCCAGAGTCGTCTCCATCTTTGGAGAAACCAATAGGGTGGTCTATAACAGACCAAAAGAGTATAAGTTCATTTGTCCCCGAGAGTCCTCTAGATTTTTGTGTATATGGTCCATTGGATATAGGTTTGCAGTTCCACACCCAGTTTTTCATTCATACATAGACCCTTTTTATCAGGTCTATACTCTTTCGGGTGTAGTACCAAACTTAATGATTGTAGTTTCATCTAAGTTTGGGGATAGCTCGTTCACATCGGAAGTCTCACTTAAACCGTCATATCAGTTCGTGGATGTGAGACTGAACCTTCCTGGATACATCATTTTTTGGGTTGACCCTCAAATCTTCCGATTACTATTGTATGGGGAGTCATCAACCCTTAATCCAGTAGGTTTACAGTAACTTTTCTTTTCTTTTTCGTCCGGCTGAAGACGATAAATTTAACGCTTTTTGGGAGGCAACCCATGCTTCTGATATAGGACAGTAGAGTCTGGTAATATCTTTCCTCTCATCTTTTTATTTTGGGCATAGTCTTCAGAACATTGGGGACAATGTTCGGTTTAAGTTTGGGGATAGGGAAGAACTTTTGCTAAGTCCTTCATTTCGAAAATTCAAGAGGGTTCAAATTTTTTTTTTTTTAACTTTGGACCGAAAATGTGAGTCTAATGGTTGTTTTTGGCTTGTTAATAGTTATAGAGTCGAGTTGATCGTACTATCCGGTTGTTAAAAGTTTCTTCATGAATTTCGAGTCTTGAGGTCGTCTGTGTGCTAGCCATGTGAGTATTATGGAAGTGAAGGGTAGACGGTTCCGAGAGAACTAGATTAATCATTAGTGGAGACTTAACCCTTGTGAGATTTCTGAGCCTTTCTATTACCTTCGAGCGTACTCTTCTGCGCTGACTCTGAGTAGAGTGAAGAGCTACTCAACCTCGCAACTTTATAAAAAGAGCTCATTTGATCTCGTGTGCTCAACTTCAATAGCCACTAGGAGTGACATCAGGATAGCGAATAAACCTTACTCTTGTAGTCCATAAAACCCGATAACAGTGTCAACTTTAGGAAGACGGATAATCCACCATCCATTCATCATATGACTCTCGAGAATGAAGGCATGAAAAGTAAAGAAAGAAGAATGTGAAAGCAAAGTGCGAAAAATGGAAAAGTTGATTGTTGAGAATACTAGTGTTGGTATTGCATTGTTTGTATTGTTTATAGTTGAGTATCAAAAAAAAAAAAAAAAAAAAAAAAAAAAAAAAAAAAAAAGAAGAAGAAAATGAAAAAATGAAGGGAAAAATCTCTGAAAAACAGAAAGTGTGTGTAAAAGTTCATGTGAACTTTAGTTTGTTATGTAAAATAAGTGTTCGAAGCAAAAAAGCTAAGTATGGAAGTTGCTTGATGTTCTCTAGCATTGAAGACGTCGACATTCTCGGGATCTCATCATCATCCATCTCATCACTTGTATCCGTTGACCTTTAGGAAGCATTATTAGAGGGTAGAGTGGGTGAGAAGGGTATGTGAGCTTCCCCATTCCATTTAGTGGTTATATTCCTTTTCGTAGATCATTCGTTCCAAAATATTGGCCTCACCTTTTTTTTATGTGTTGGGTCTATAGTCGTGATCACACTCACACATACGAGCGAATCATTTCCGAGTGATTTCATTTTTTAGAACGTATGTCTGTGAGGCCAAAGTCGAGGCGAAATGTATTAAAATAGGGATCAAGGTTCTGTTTGTTCGGAGCTGAAGTGATTCTCATTGTGGCTAGTCATGTACACTTTGAATCTAGATTACTAGTGAAGAGATTTTTAACGTCTGTATAGTGTTGTTAACTTTGACTGATTCCTATTAGCTTGCTAAAATTTTCTAGGAGATAAACATTTTTGGTCCGTCTTAGTTGGCTTTGAGTGCTTCGTGGACCCTATTGTATTTTTGAAATGTTTTTGAATTTTGTAGGTACATTCTCTGAAAACCCTCACGAGACAACACTCGTCCACTAGGGCAACCTAGGGGTTTAACGGCTTGTTGCATATGCTAAATGCAACCGGGATTCCTCCGAAAGTGAGTTAGGTTTTTCTTTTATTTTGTTTTGCTCGAGGACTAGCAAAATCTAAGTTTGGGGATGTTTGATGGGTCATGAAAATGTCCCATCTGAGTCGTTTAATTTAGCCAAGTTAGTTCATTTCGAGTCTTTATTATAATAAAATGGTTGGTTTTTATGATTAGGTGTCTTTTGCGGAGTTAGGTGTGAAAAACGGTAAAAAATGAGAAAAAGTTACTTGAAGGGCATTTTGGTCTTTTGGACACAAGGGTATTCTGGTAAATTTGGCCAAGTTCAGTGCATGGGTGAAAAGTAGAGTCCAAGACGAGGCCGTAGGAGAAAACGGAAGTCAATTCGAAGTCCGGAAGAGTGAGATATGCATAGTCAAAGTTGGAGTCAAACAATGTAGACTGGTGGGACATTTCGGGCACCATTCTGGCTGGTGGGATGCACAAACCGAACAGCAACATGTGGTCCCCTCTTTTCCCACTTTCCAGTTCCTGAATTTACAGAAATGCCCCTCCTTTTTGTCTCACTTTATGTTCAACCAATAAGAAATCATTTCTTGAGTAGAAAGCAACCCAAACTTCCTATTTTAACCCTCTTTTTCCCATTTTCTCCCAATTAACTCCTAAAACCTTAGCCATTAACCCATCTATAAATAAATCTCTACCTCTTTCATTTCTCTCTAGACTTGAAAACCCTCTCAAAAGGCTTCCTTCTCTAATTTCTAAGCCACTTTTCTCTCTACCTCTTCTAAACTAAAAACCCTAGCCTCCATTCTTTTCTTCTACTTTCTCTACCACCTTCATCTCTTCTTTCTAATTTCTTTCTACTTCTAATTTCTTCTTCTAACCTTCTAATTTCTCCATCACTTCTTCTCTAAAATCTCTTCTTCTTCTATCTCTCTTCTAAATTTCTCTTCTTTCATCTCCTAAAAAGCTATTATTTGGAATTTTGGGTAATATTCTTGGAACATTTGGAGCTAATATTGGACATAAAAATGGAGGCAAATGGAGCAATGGATCTAGATCTCATTTGGTGATTTCTTTTCATTTATCTTTTGTAATTCCATTTACTTTATAAATTCAATGAATATTACTTTAGATTCCATGAGTAGCTAATCTTGTATCTAGGGTGTAGAGGAAACCCATATTTGGGCTAATTTTAAGATATGTTATTAATCAATGAATCCTTATATTGAGCTTCAATGCCTATTGATTGTCATTTCATGTTAATTCTATGATTTTTTTATCATTCATGTATTATAATTAGATATTTCATGCTTTTATTGAGTTATTAGATGAGATATGCCTTTTAGATAATGAATGATAGTTTAGAAATTTGGTTTTATATGATAGTCAATCAAACATTATTAATTTTGAATCGTGTTATTAAAGAATATCATCCGAAACCTAATTAGTTCATTAATCTAGGTTTTGAGTTATAAAAAAAAAAGGTGATTTGTTGCTTGAATGCTTATCTTAAGTGGTCCATTTATGTGGTGAAATCGAAAACCCTAGATTCTTCTTTTTCCTTTATTTCATCCTTATTAGTTTATTAGTATTGTTTTCTCTCTTTAAGTAGTTTCAAAATCAAATCTAAAAAATTGAAAGGGGTTTTAAATTCTAGATTTAGGTAAAATAGCTTGTCTTTGGAACGATACTTTGAATACTATAACTTGACCCCTATACTTGGGGAAAAGGCCATTTTTTGGCCCATCATCTCTCACTCTCTTAACTTCTCTACCACGTTTCCTAGGCGGTTAGGGTTTTCTCAGAGGTTATATATACTGGCCGAAATCAAGAGAGAAAATACACAACTCAATTTCGACTATCTTCCTCTTTCTGTTTGTTTAAGTTTTCGAGTCCTGTTATCTCCATTACTATCTCTGTTAGTGCAGACAGAGGAAGTAAATTGTGGTCAATCCTTGGGGAGTGATCGGAATCAAGTAATTAGCACCCCGGTTACTCTGAAATCACCTTCAACGCAGTGGCCTCCATACCACGACACAGTGAATAAGTTCTTTTCTATACCCGACAGTTCCATTGATCCACCCCATATTTCCAACACCATAATGCCATAACCGTGATTATTATTTATGTTTGTAAAATACTTTTTGTTATAGATGTACCAACATTAACGCGTTCTGCTTATTCAACAACATTTTCTGTACTTACTTTTATGTTTATTTTCTGTTTCTTTATTTTGTTGCAGTTTTTTTTTGAATTGTTTAGCCTCGGACTGCTCAGTCGGGTGGAGTGCCAAGAGAAGAATGGGAAGAATGCAAAAAGATGGGGCGCTATAGAGGCACCCATGAATTCAATATGCAGTACCAACTATATTTATGTCTTTATCTTAACAAAAAAAAACTATATTTATGTCTAAGTAGACATACCTTAGTCTGCCTCCTTAATATAGCAAGATGTAAAATTGTATTTCCATCTTCATCCATTTAATTAACAGAAATAGATTCATGGTTTATAGTACCAACTTCACCCATCAAGTACTCCACGTCTCCACCAACAACTTCAAAGCTTCAAACCTATTATGTTTAACATACAAATGTAAGATGGCGGTTATTGGATCTTCATGGGGTTCTTTTCTTCTATTTCACCAAATTGAAGATGCCTTAAGGAAAGGAAAGAGAGATGAGCATCATGCAACAACATTGATTGATTTTTAAAATGAAGATTCACTCAAGAAGGTAAAAGTTATGAAATTACTCAATCTTCATCTTTAAAATCAAATGTCAATGATTTTGGTGACATTCATAATTCTCCTTTGAGAAATTTGGTGGTGTTCTTGATGTTGTCGGTTTTCGTCTCTACTTGCTTCATTCTTTTTAGTTTAGTATAATAATGTTCGCGACCTTTATGGTCTCTTTCGTGATCTTTAGAATCTTTAATTTGTGACCTCTAAGGTCTTTTTATTTTATTTTTAGAATATTGTACTCATTTTCCTTCATGTTGTCTTTACTTTTGTAAGTTTCATGTTGTTATTTACTTTAATAAATCGATGTTGTACTCAAAGGAATCAAAACTCGCAAAACCATGTAATATGTTGGATTGTATTCCATCGTATGAATGAAATTCTGGTTTATCTCAAAAAATAGATCTATGTCATCATCAAGTAGATTTTTGGTAGATTTAACACCTTAATGTGTCTTCCATTATTATCTACAAAATATTTACTAGAACAAAGCATTAAACAATGATGAGAACTAAGCATTACTACAACCTAGTTTACAATCAACTCAGCTTCCTATGCTGATTCCATTTTGTGTAATACGATGATGAGAACCAAGCCGATTCCATTTTGCAGCTATAGCAGCACCACCACCAAGCTGCTGCTATAGCAGTAGCAGCACCACCAAGTTGCTGCTATAGCAACAGCAACACCACCAAGTTGCTGCTATAGCAACAGCAACACCACCAAGCTGCTAAACATTACTAGTCACTCTTCAGATAAGATAAAAACTTTCTATTAATCAACTACCATGGTGAGACAAAATTCCTAATTACTAATGAAGTAAACTGGTAAGTAACTACGATGTTTTAATGCAATTATTCATGATATTCCTTCCAATCAAGAAACCTCAATGGCAATAATATACTGTACTTACTAGTAGGCATATTTCTTCCCGTTTCTTGACGAAAGTTATATACTTTTAAGATTAAAACTTTAAATATTAAACTTTTAAGATTAAAACTTTAAATATTAAACTTTTAAGATTAAAACTTTAAATATTTTAAACTTTTAAGATTAAAACTTTAAATATTAAACTTTTAATATTAAAACTTTAAATATTTTAAACTTTTAAGATGAAAACTTTAAATATTTTAAACTTTTAAGATTAAAACTTTAAATATTAAAACGTTTGAGATTAAAAATTTAAATATTAAAACTTTTGAGATTAAAACTTTAAATATTAAAACTTTTGAGATTAAAACTTTAAATATTAAAACAAAAGTTATATTATTTCAAAATTAAAATTTTAAATAATTGTGGAGGTAGATAGTACGTAAGTTGTTACTTGTTAGGAAAAAAGAAATGACTCAATAACACTAAACTTTGAAGTTTTTAAAAAAATATCTAAACGAATAACACAAAACTTTAAGTTCTTAAATAAAGGTCTAAACCAATAACACAAAACTTCGAAGTTCTTAAAATAGGTCGAAACTAATAACGCTAAACTTTAAAGGTCTTAACAACTTTCAAGATCTGAGAAAAGTTCCAAGTTAATAACCCCCACTAAGAGGCTCTGGAGTCTTGGCCGTCGACTTCCCTGAGTCAAAAAGGAAAATATTTCTGCGAAACCATTTCCACCGCTGACCTAAGAAAATGAATTTCTAGAATTTTTTCCCTCGGCAAATGAATGTATGAATTTTTTTTCCCACCAAATGCGAAAATTCCAACCCAAAAAAAATTCGCACCACTTAAGTAGGTCGCTGGTTTGGGGAAATAAGAAAATTTTCAATATCATTCTATCAATCATTGCATTTTTTTCTCTCTTTTACTATTTATATTGTTTTTTTCTCTTTCTCTCTCTCTCTACTGAGAAGATTCATCATCTTCTCGGTCTACTCGACTGTCACGACAGACAAACGGTCTGTCTACTTCCTTGTCTGACCGGCGACATGCTCTTCTAGGTCTGTCTGTTATCCCTTTCTCACTAGCGACATACCTCTAGGTTTTGACCGCGGTTTACCCATTGAAGTCGACATACCACTAGGGTTTGCGTGATCTCCTTCCCACCATCGTTGACATCGACATACCACAAGGGTCTGCCAGATCATCTTTCTAACCAACACTGATCACCGACATACCACCAGGGTCTGTCCAAGGACCTATCTTCCACCGCCGAAAGCTTTAGGGTTTCCCCCGACTGTCACCATTCACGACATACCCTCTATTGGTCTGCCTAATTCTCCTTTAGCCTCTCGGCTAACCTTACTTCGCAGCCCGTTGATGAGACATAAAAATGTACCATTTGATTATTTTAACTTTGATATGTTAGTATATTTCGATACTTTATTTCTATGAATTGTTTGTTTCTCTTACTCAAGTATCTTCAAAGGAGTTGAGCGCGAAAAATGGATAAAAAAAAGAAGAAGACGCACGAGGGCCATTTAGGTCATTTCGAGATAAGGGTAGTAAGGTAATTTTGGGCAATGTTGTAAGATTCTTAAAGAGAGTGATAATTCTAAACCACATTGTATTGAGGAATGCCAACAAAGGTCGGATTGGTCAAAATAAGGAGAAATAATTCATGCTGAATTAAACTCTCTTAATAAACTAAGTATTTTTGGACCCGTAGTCTTGACAACCAAATATGTTAATCCTGTTGGTTACAAATGAGTGTGTGTAAGAAGATGTTAATCCTAGTGGCACAAGGTTTCCTTCAGAAATCGTGTACCGACTACGAGAAAAAATATTGTCTTGTCATGGATGCAATTACATTTTGATATCTGATAAGTATGGTGGTTTCTAGAGGAACTCAATATACATCTAATGGATGTAGTTACTGCGTATGTATATGAAAATCTAGATACCGATATTTACATGAAAGTTCCTGATGGTTTTAGATTGCCTACAGAAAAATTGCGTGCGATGTATTCACTAAAATTAAATTGTGCTTTATAAGGATCTCACAAACTGTTACGTTTTTACCAAGGGGCACAACTTTCTCATGGCGATCAAGTAAATAAAGTATGCCAGCTACATCTTCTAATCACTCAGACATTATTGTTCTCCATGAAACTAGTAGAGAATGTGTTTGGTCAGGATAAAGAAAAAATCTCTTCAAATTTCTCTCAAATCCTCTTTAACTAAAACACAATCTCAAATTAAATCAAGAACTTGTAAGAACTTCATGGGTTAGTATGAATCCTTAAACTCAGCCGAATGCATCATGAATTACAAAACCCAAAGACTCCATAAAAATCTAAAATTCGATAACAACAGTACATAATCAATGAAAACCTAGTTTCTCTAACTAGAAATACGAAATCAAACAAGAAAATCTCTTGCTACAATAAAATCAACCTTAAAATATTTAGATAATTGAAATTGAACGAAATTATAGATCAATAAAAAAGAATAGGAATCAAAGAAGACTAAATTTGGTTACTTCTCGGACTTGTAGCTCTTCTTTTTCTTCCTCGGAAAAGAGCAAAATTAAAAAGTAATAGAAAAACCTAATTTACTTAAAGAACTAGTGAGAGCGTCGGATTTACCTGATTTTCGATTTAGAGATGGAGAGAGAATGGAAAGCCTTCTTCTTAGGTTGAAAGAGTTGGAGAGGGAGAGAATTGAGAGATTTGAGTGTAGTTAGAGGGTCTGAGTTTTGGGGCATCTATTTTTTTCGCGGAAAATCTCTGGGAAATTTGGCGGGAAATGCCAGGAAATCATTTCCTATTCCGACAGAAAAAAATTTCCCACTAGAAAAGAAACCTATTTTCGACGAAAAATGTTTAACAAGCCGTCATAATAAGACCTTGTCTGACGGAAAGGCCGTGGAAACAGAGTAATTTCTGGATAATATTATATATTTTGATGAGATTTATTATCTCAAATATCTCTCAGTTCTTTATTTATGGGTGATATTATATATTTTTAGAGGTAATTTTTTATCTTTACTAATTGGCATGTCTAACACATAGCTATAATATAATAGCAATCCAAATACGTCGTCACAACAAACAAATGCATTTAAGCATCCAAAAATGTTGGGCCAACAAGAAGATGATAGACAACAACACACAAACCATGTCTATATGGAATATGCCACTACCCTAAAAGAGTCGACCTAGGCTTCGACTTCCACATTAGATGAGTTCAATACAGTTGATACTGAGCCGCATTTCCTTGGACTTATGGAAGTATTGAGTCCTCATTGTTCAACACTACATTGGATGAACGAAAAAGTAAAGAATTCATCTATATCAAGAATGTTATTTGGTAAATGTTGTTTCTAAGGAAAAATCTGCCTACCTTGGCTACGCGAACCACCATTGCCATTAATTTCTTTATATGATGGAGATGACGAAAGTTCAACATTATTTAGACCTACGTTGTTACAACGCGGCAAATGTTTCACAAGTCTAGGATGCACAACAGCAAGTGGTCGGGGACCATATTCATTCAATATACATGGAGAATTGCGTCATCCGTCTGGTTCGCTATTACCAGAGGCGGACACACTGTCATCCTGTGCTCAACTCTATATCTGTGATTCTTCTACTTCATTAAGGATCCGTAGTGAAAGAAACAATGATTTGGATGTTCTCATTCTCAACATTATTCAAGAAACACTCCTTCATTACAATGCATTTTATCCTAAATATTGTCAGACACAAGAAATCTTATCAGAAATTACTTGTGCAAACCAGCATCTGCCACTTCATTTGTATTACAATCCAACAACGGATATAAGGCTATGTAATTTGCCTACATCAAAAGAGATTGTTGTTATAATACCAGGAGACTGTACGGAAAAAGTTCACCAAGGGGTTTTGTCCTACATCTGAAAGGGCCAATCGAATTACTTAGAGTATCAGAATGTCGCCCAACTTACTTGCCATTACATTACGTTTTACTATTTTGCGGTGTCGGTGGTGGCGATTCTGCGGTGTCAGTGGTGGTGGTGGAAGTGCTGAGGATGTTCCTTTTAATCGAATTAAAATTACCCAAAACATAATTTATGAAGCAACAATATCTAGCGAGAATTTGAGTAATTTAGCAAATAGTTTTCCTCTGCGTTTCTCTCAGAGGAAAACCTTTGACTGTTGTTTTACTCTAGAAAAAACTACAACATGCTATGTTTGATATGTATCAAGAGATAGCTCTTGTCTATCTATACACACGAGTCAACCTAGCACCATTTATAAGACAACCATTTTTTGAAACATTTTTAGGTTTACATTAAAAGTACTTTTAATTCAATTTTGTACTTTTTTTTATGAGAATTCAATTTTGTACTTATGAGTCATTTATACCCTCTAGAAGTCGGCTACAAGTGAAATATTAAATGGTTTCAAACATAATTTGTCTCTCTTTCTCTTTTTCCAACATATGTCTTATCTTTAAAAGAGTTTGGTATGCGGACAGAATCATTATTTGGTATCTTTAAAACTCGATCGTAACTCAAAAGTAACTAGTTTGAACTCAACGGAGCTCAACTCAACTATCAGACAATCTCGAGCCGATCTGCTTACAGACGGACAACAAAAATATGATCCTGTAGGGCTTAATATTTTTCTATGGTCCCAAGAATCTACAGACCAAATAACCAAATTATGACCAACATAACCAAAGTTCCCGATAAAAAAACATACTATAAACATTCTACAGTTGGAAAATGAAAGGTTGGACAAATTAAAAGTGGAATATGATCAATTTCATCTTATTCAAAACTGTCTCAAGTTCAAATGGATGAGATACTAGAAACAAGTTTAATAGTCCTAAAGTTGGTGGATCGACGAAAGCAAGTGCATCGCCTTTATGATATTCGTCTTTTCGATTTGGGGGTGACATGATCCCGCATACATAAAAATGAATAAACTAAACCGCAGCTGGGGAGGCTAGAGCACTTTCGGCAATTTTAAGAGGCTCCTCAACGGAAGCTGCATTTTAAAGCTTGGCTTTATCAACAAACAGCGAGAATTTAAGTTATAAGGTCGTTTTCTCAATCACCATGACAGCTAAATCGATTAGTAAAGTACTCGAGGCGAGTTTTTTTGAAGTGGAGGAGATTGATGCAGGGAGATTTTCTGAAGATATTCCAAGAATCTTGGATATCTTCAGATCTAGTTATTTTAGTAATTTTTCTATTTTTGGTAATTGTTTTCAGTTTAGGATTTCTTTTATTCTAGTGTTGTATTTTCTTAGGACTTGCTATTTGAATTTGACTAGGATTAGGAAATCCTAGGCCTATATAAAGAGGGTATAGTAGTTGTTTCATTCAATCAAGTTTGATCAATAAAATTCGGTCTTTGATGTGACACAAAAATGTCACATTTAGAGAGCCTAACTTAGACTAACTAGTGTTTTTCGAGTGTTATCAATAATATTTTATGTGTTTTTCTTGTTAGGTACTTATTTTGGAGTTAAGCGTGTGATTCTGAATAAAAGGAGCGAATTATCACTATCATTTCATGTGTGCAAAACGAGAGAAAATGACTTCAAGCAAATCAAATTACAAGTGGAGGCAATGACGAGTCCGACGGTGAAAACGGAATTCAATTCGGAGTTCGGACGGGGAAGATACGAAAGAAAGAAACCAAAGTCTTTCCTTGAAGGCACCCCCCTTGATTTCTAGATGAGAGCCAAAGCCCAACCCATAACCAAGAGCCCAAAGAATAGAAAGCAAGGAAGATTTCTATGAGCACCTCTTAAAGAAGTCTAAGTCAAAATAGCCCAAGACTTAGTCAAACTTGACTAAGTCTAGGGTTTGGGTATACACAAGTTAGAGAAAGGGAGAGGCACGATTCATCTTCTTCCCCAAAAACAAGAGAGAAAAAGAGGCAAGGAGGAAACTAGGGTTTTGGGTGTTCTTCAAGACAAGAGTTTGGTTTGAAAGAGAGAAGAAAAGGGAGGCGGCCAAGCTAGGCCGTCCATCACCTAGGCCGGCCTAAGCTTGGCCGGAACAAGAGCAGCTCGGGAGGGCTGCACGGGAGTTGCTAGCACGGGACAAAGCTGCTGCTCGGTAAGCTTCCCGAGCTCGGACGGAAGCTTCCAGCAGCAGCACGCGCAGGACAGCGAGGAAGCAGCAGCAGCTGCAAATCGCGAGCTCGGGCTGCAGCTGCAAATCGCGAGCTCGGGCTGCAACTCGGACTTCACTCACGGACGTGGCTGCAGGTCGGACATGCTCGGGACAGCAGCTACCAGCTCGGGACGGCAGGAACGTGCACGGGAGCTGCTGGCCGGACCTTCATGGTTCTTGGCCGGAGTTTCAAGCTTTCTTTGGCCGGATTTTTCTATACTTTCCGGTCACTTTCTTGACCGGAAACCTTAGGGCTTTTACTCCCCATGTTGTTGGCTAGCTACCCATGTGGTTTGATTTGGTTTTGGACTACAATTTCTAGAGAGAGAAAACTAGGGTTTAACTTTAATGGTGGATGTTCTTGAGATGGAGAAGATGATGATGGTCGCTATGGGGAACCCAGAATTTGCTAAGGGGAGATCGGTTGCAACTAAAAACTCTTATTTTCCGACGATCTTAGCCTCGAACCACATCGAAAAAGGGGGATTCTCTCATCATTTTCTTTTCCATTTCTTGTTCATTCAATATTTTAGCTAACTCTTGTATTCGAATACTTGTGAAGCATGATTTAATTTATGATGAATTACTTATTATTTCTTAAATGCAAGTTCAATTAACTTTGTCTAATTTTATGAATTAGAGGTCTCGATCTTAATCGTCTATTGACACGTAATTAGATAGTGCGTACATAGCTAGATAGTCGATGCTTAGTAACTTTTGATCGAGTATACTTATTGTGACGCATTATACTTTGGAGTGTCGATGTATGTGGGTGAAGTTAATTAACTTTCCATTCTAGTAGATAATTAGTAGTAATCGTTATCAATCTTGTGAACCAAAGAATCCCTCTCACTTGACTTTCAACCGAATCTTGTCCGACCTCTTGTGACTCTTCTCCTGAATCCCTCTCACCTCTCACTTAGTTAGTTAATTTAGCAATCTAAGGTTGTAGACGAACCCATAATAGATCTTTGTAATACTTGTTCTTGATTAATTAAATCCCTTGATGTGCTTTAATGTCTATTGATTGTTTATCCATATGGATTAGATTTCCTTTCCATTATTCATGCCTCATAATTAGATATTTCATACTTTCGTTAAGTTGTTAGATGGAGTATGCCTTTTAGATGATGAATAATAGTTAAGCTAACCGATATAAGGAAGACAATTAGAATTAGTAATTATAAAATTGTTTTATCGAGAACATCATCCGGAATCCAAATAGTTCATTATATTGGATCCCGAGTAAATACAAAAGAGATTTAAGTAATTAAGTGTTTGTTTTATAAAGTGAAATTATGCGGTGGATTTTATAAACTTGGATATCTTCTCACCTCTTTCTTAGATAGGTTTAGTTAGTTTTGTTTATTTTCTTATTTCTTGCAAATCAATTATCAAATTTATGAGTGGGGTGTGTGTGTTTTAGTCTAAGTTAAGTATTGACATTTTGATTATTGGGCTAAACTCGCCGTCAATATCCGAAGTAGCCAACCTATCACTTGGGACGATACTCGATCTTATTATAAATACTATAATTTGACTCCCTATACTTGGGGAATAGACCTATTTATAGGCTCATCAGTCTTAAAACGAAGATCTAAAGGCTTTTTCTGGGTTCTATAAGTTTTAGACGAAGATCAAATTCTTTTCGGAATTTTCCGCTGCGTCAAATATGCTAGATGATTATGTTTTTTTAGCTCCCAAACTTAGTGTTGTTCTCTCAAAATTTATGATCTTTTGGGTATTATAGGTGAACAATCTATTTTCATTATTGTTTGCCCTGATCCATAAGGGTTCATTGATGATGCTAGATGATTGTGGTTTATTGATACTAGATGATTATGGTTTTGTGAATCATGAGGTTCATTAATGACTAATGAGTTTATTTTTAGTTAACAGGCAGACTAGGGACTTATTTTCCTCTAATCTGACTTATTATGATCAAGTGATGTAGACCCCATTTGGGAGAAACTGATTTAAACACAAAGTTTAATGAAATTCTGTCAATGACGCATGAGAATTTTGACGATTATTCCCTCTATATTCACAATTTTAGATCAAACCCTAATGAGTTGAATAAAGAGATTGAATAAAAATCTAAACACTATTTTGCCACTAATTCCTAACAGTCAAATAGCTTCCTTTAAATAATCCAGTTGGAACATCATGAGGGACGCCCTTGCCTAGTTTCATTGCAACAAATCACTAGTTACTTCCCCTTTTATCCATAGACGTACGTGAACAAGGTCGAAAATGTCGCTGGTGATGTTTGGGCATTAAAGCCCTATATCTGGATGCCTTATCGTTACGTCGTTCTAGTGCTAAAAAACAAGATGTTCATGCTACTAATTAGGGAGTTCTTTTAGAGAGAAAAAAATGTACTCCTTCAGTCCCAAATTGAATGACTTAATTTCTATTTTGGGTTGTCCCATTTTAGTGTCCTATTTCTAAAAATAAAGAAAATAACTTTTCACTCTTTCCAATAATACCCATTACTATAAATTTAATGACAACTTTATTTAAAAGTAAGTTAAACTTTTCATTGTAAAACGAAAAAGTTAATGAGGATACAATTGAAAAAACCATGTTATTTTTTAAAGTCAACCTCTAATTAATGATGTTCCCTTAAAAAGTTGGGTTTTCAAATTAGGTCATTCATTTTGGACCAGAGGGAATAATTTTCTAGAACGAGAAAGTAAAATTAATTGAATGTGTTGGATGATTTGTGTAGTTTTCTCCTTTCACTCAAATTCAACTTCGGGTGGCGTGCACAGAAGTTAGTGAGAGAAAAGAGAAAAGAGAAAAGAAGGAGAAGGATCAATGCATGCTGACAGGTAGGGGTAATTTTGTAAGAGATATATTAAGGGTTAATTCTGTTTTGGCCCCCAATTTATGACCAACTCACCGTTTGAGCCACATATGTGTCTAACAGTTCGATTTGGTATGACCACCACTCGAAACAATTGCTTCATTGAAACCCTTATTAGAGAAACCCAGTGGGACAAAGCTCCAATGAAGGGAAAAAAAATATAATAAAATAGTTTCTGAGTGGTGCTGGATACGCGAAATGCTGTCTCGTTAAAACCTTACCAGAAAAACCAATTGACACAGAAACTTGACGAAGGAAAAAGAGTATAGAGGGTAGATATCCAGTACTAACAATGCGAAAATCTCCATATGATAATAGTCTCCCCTGATCAATATCAGATAGACTGATATAGTCTTACATTGTCAGATTATTCACACGTCGCATTTCGATGCATCTACTAGTTTCTGAACATTGTAGTAGGCAAAAACTTAGTCACAAAGTCAACATAATTCTCATATGATTGAATCTTCTGAATATCAATCTCATTCTTCTTCTGGAGATAATGCGAGTTAAACAACTTCAGAAAGATGTGCTTAATTCTGTCGCCTTAAAGCTTTGGAGTGAAGGGTGGCGGTTTGGTCAGCTAAAGAGGTGCCAACTATAAGCACCTCAAAACCTCTCAACACCCGACCTTCCATTTTCCTATGTATACGCCATCACTCATTTATGGTGATTACACTTTTAGATTTTTTTTTTGATGAAATAGATTACACTTTTAGATATAATTTCTCTTTTGTAATTCATCTCTCGCTTCTCTCATGGAGTACTATTTATTATCTTTAGTTTGAGAAAGAAATCATTAGATCAATAGTATTTCTATATTTCTCTTTATTTCATTTAATTATATTAATTTTTTTATATAGTGGTAAACTACCGGTTCATTTTGGGACTCAAAATTCCATTCCGGATTTGTAGATGAGTCTCAAGTCCAGTTAATCTAGGCCCTTAATATATCATTTTAAATCCCCTTCAACATTAAACTCTCTTTTTTTTTTCTCTGAGGGTGTTTGATTTTTTAGCACTTCTAAGTGCTACCACTTATTAAGTGATAATCACTTAGTAAGTGATATCACTTGTATGTGATATGACGTTTGTTTTCTATCACTTCTAAGTGCTTGATTTTTGTTTTTATATTAATTGTAAATGTCATAAAATTGAGAAATTGTCTATTTTGACCTTAGGTGAAGAAGGAAAATGGTCGTTGATAAAGTCAAAAAAAGATTTTTTTTACTTATCAATTATTTAAGATTTTCTTTTTAGTTATAATTACATTGGTAATTATTATATTCGGTAGAAGTAGAAATGTCTTTTTTAGCACTTTGGAGCTTACTTTTTTGCACTTACTTTGACCCCACTTACAAGTGATATTCACTTATTAAGTGAAAAAACAAAAGACCTAAAATTGTCCGCCCGCTTAGTGCAAAAATCAAACACCCTTTAGGCCAAGGGGAGTCAAATATTTTGCTCTTTGCTTCTTTCCATTTTCCCTCCTTCCCAAATAGATCTCTCTCTCTCTCTCTTGATGAGTGAGGGATTTATTTGCTTTCTCTTTTTAAATCCCGTCAGATATCCCTGATAAAACTCATTATTATCCTTTCTGTCCTATCTCCTCTTCTTCATTTCAACCTTTTTTTTCTTCTTTTTTCTCTTCTTCAAGTTTTAGACACAGAGAGACAGAGAGAAATCATGGACGGAGGAGCCGGACAATATAACCCTAGAACAGTAGAAGAAGTTTTTAGGGATTTTAAGGGTCGAAGAAGCGGAATGATCAAGGCTCTTACTTCTGGTAAATTCTTTCAAACGACTTGATTCTTCTTTCTTTTCTTTTTTTCCCAGTTTTTTAAAATTAGGTTTTAATGTTGTTTTTTGGTTTTGATTTTGTAGATGTTTCAGAATTTTATCAGCAGTGTGACCCCGGTAAGATTTAATGTTTCATTTTGTCTTTCAACAATCTTCTGCTCTTTCTTAATTCATTCATGTTCGTTGAATTTGCATGCTTTAATGGTTCTCGTTGTAATTGGTGTTTAAACTTAGAATGTTGGTTTTATTTTCGGATTAGGGTTAGTTTTGCTCAAGGTATTTCTTCATCTTGGACTATTCGGTTCCCCAAATTTCTGCTATTTGTCTGTAATCCTCTCTTTCTTTGCTCTCCCAATTTTTGCTAGGGTTCTGATAATAAGATTTTGATAATTTCTTTTTACTTTTTGTTCACTTTATTCAGTTTTGAAATGTGGTTAGGAATTTTTTTTATAGGTTAGGGTATCTAGTTGACAAAACCTAATCAAATGTGAAATCTCTAAGGCCACAAGAAACCGTTAAAGAATAGATTTTAGTGATTTTGTTTATCATAAATACCAGAAGCTTTTGTTACTTGGTTCAGTCTCTTATGGATTTGTGAAAGCAAGTGGCTTTCTCGAGCAATCTCCGATAATCACTATCAACCACATTGAGAAGTTTTTCTGTCCGGATTTAGAATCTAACTACCTCTTTAAGCAATTGATTGGGTATAGTGAGAAAATATGTCGTATATATACCATGAGTATATATCATTGATTGCTATAACTTATTCTGTGAAGATCATACTTCAAACATCTTCTACAATCTGCGTCTTTTGCTATTTTCTTATTTGGATGTACTGCATTATTGAATAACACATCACGTACAACAAATTCCATCAAACAATCTATTCACGGAGTTAAAGTAGTATTATATCTTCAACTCTGACCTACGGTTTGCATTTTGTATTTTGACTGATGAGTACCAATTACTAACCCAAAGGAATTGTTTACGTGTATGATATTATGGTTTTTTCACATTCCCTTTTCTACTTTAGCTAATATCAATCAACGTGTTCTTATTTGACATTTTCTTCTAATTTCCTGTTTCGTTGCTTAGCTTCTTTTTGTGGTCAACTTGCTAAAATGTGAAGGTTTATAATTAAACTTTGTTATGCAGAGAAGGAAAACTTGTGCTTGTACGGATTTCCCAATGAACAATGGGAGGTTAATTTACCTGCTGAAGAGGTCCCTCCAGAGCTCCCGGAGCCCGCATTAGGAATTAACTTTGCCAGAGATGGAATGCAAGAAAAGGATTGGTTATCTCTGGTGGCAGTTCACAGTGATGCATGGCTACTCGCTGTGGCCTTCTACTTTGGTGCTAGATTTGGATTTGATAAAAATGACAGGTGTGTCGGTTTTTCTCAAATCGTTTAATTCTAACGGCTACACCTGCTAGATATGTAGAACAGCATACGCTTTTGCGCGTCATGGTATTTGGTTGTTTTAGCAGGCTGTTAATGCAATAAATTATCATGTTAGTCGTGGCAACAGTTCAATGTGGTCCCAGAAGGTGTGCATCTGCACTCCGGTCATTAATTTGTCGTGTCCCTAGAAAAGCATTTATTAGTTGTTTGTGAATGTTTGCTTACAGAAGGAGCAAGTATGTCTAAGACATTTTTCACCTACTGATGGTTGTTCGTGAAACGTGGCATATAGTTTAACTTTCCAATTTATCGCAACTGAACTACATTAACTGTTTTTTTTGTTGCTAAAGTAACCACATTAACTGTTTATCCATGTTGTTAATGTTTTTATGGATAAAACGGTTAAAATCCAAAACCATCCTATTTGGTACTAGTAAATGTAATGACATAGAAGCTTGGCCGATTTCGGACTTTGACACTGGATTGTGTGTGCCTGTACTGAGCTAATTGTAGCAAACAATCTAGGCCGATTAGCCAAATAGTGTGAAGCCCCATTAGTCTGTAATCTGTTCATGGTTGTGCCATGTCAACACTTGATTCTACGTTAAGGATGACTGAAAGATCTGACACTGTTGCAAGGAGGAGTCAAGCTTGAAAAACCTTGAGTAAGAGGCATGTCAAAAAAACTCAGTAGTTGATCTCAAGGTTTAAATTTTTAGAAAAGGTCAGGGCATATGCCTTGAGGTCTGATTAAAGGTCAAATATTACTTGTCAGTCATCCATATCTTTCTGTGGTCAGTGAGAACGTACAAATATTTTGAACCTTGTAGAGGATACTTGGTTTTTGTTTGTTGACGCTTGCTATTTAAAATTTCCATAGCAAATTTTCTTTCAAAAACATTGTAGCGAAGTAGCAAAATACGTGTTGTTTACTTCTGTGTGAATGATATTTCTGCTTTTTGGTTTCAATAATTGGAATTAGTAAGAAAAACTTACAAGAGGCAGCATGGGTGATGGGCTTCTACACATTGAGGCAACTCCTCGTACTTCTCTCTGAATGATACATACTTATTCCAAAATCCAAATTGATTTGCATATTGAGGCGACTCCTCGTCTTATCAAAGTAGACTGTCGTGAAGCTCAGAAACGTTTTTATAAGTGCTGTTTGGATTGTTCTATACTGAAAAAGATGGAATCTGAAATGTCCCTGAGCTAGAATTACAAAAGTTAGTAAAACCTGATTTCTATTGAGAAATTGTTTACAGGTGAGTTGGTTTTTGCTTATTTTGATGGAGTCATGATTTTAGAGTGCGTTATTTGAGCTGGAGTCGACCTATTTGAGGCTGCCATGTACAAGTTAACTTACCTTCTTTTACATGGATTATTTTTCTGTTAGACTAACTCAAATCCTTCCATTTTAGAGAAAATTTCTTCATGTAATCCTATTTATGATTTGCGGAGTTCATTTAATGTGCATATACCATCCAAAAATGGATTTCCTTTTGAATCAACTCTATGACCTAATGCGTTTGATGTCATTGATGTAGGAAGCGCCTCTTTAATATGATAAATGATATTCCAACGATATTTGAGATTGTTTCTGGTGCTGTAAAGAAACCAGTGAAGGAGAAGACTACTGTTTCAAATCACAGCAGCAACAAATCCAAGCCGCAGTCAAAAGTGGTAAAAATGTTACACTATTTTGGTGTCTTTACTGTATTTGAGTTCTTGATTGGAGTTTTTGTTAGCTTAGCCTAGTTATCTGTCTTTTCTCCATTTGATTTCTTCTCATGCTAATATGCTATAGTGCTCGATAAATAACACACGCCAAAAGGGTTATTGGGATGATAATAGCCGTTCATAATTGTTTAAGTTGTCTTGTTCCCTTGAGTAGCGTCAACCAACCATTAGTCCAATCTATAAGCACTACAAACTGATGTCCAATTAACAGCATATTCTCTACTATGTGAATTCCAACCTGACCTTAATGTCACTCCCTGGTATTATCCCTCGTCGAGACATCGAGTGGTTCTTGAGCTTCATACTGCTGATTACTGCATGAAATCTGAAGGCCAACCATCTGGATCCTGGGAGTAGATACTTTTCTTAACAATGGAAGCATCTTCTCTATTCGTATTAGGGTTGAACTCTAAATCTGGAGAAACTACAGTGTTGTTGGTTCTTACACGGCCTTTTCCAGAAATGGAGTCAGGACTCTGGTTATGTTTCCACAAAATTGGTGCATTTTTAAGTCACTGAACTGTTCTCAGGGTTTGAAACTTGAAAATGGTTTAGGTTTTAGACACAAACGACAAAGTAAGATTAACAACACACAATTTTCACCCAACCGATACTAATACATCACTTGGATTGTCATTTCTTATTTCGGTTAGCTTGTTGGTCTTTTTTTTTTAACTCAGTCAATGTTAATAATATGATTTTGTCTTCACTTGCTTGGCTTTTCCATTTATTACTTGTCAAATCATTGTATTAACTAGTTTGATTTGCATTTGTTATTTGTGCGTGCTTGCAACAAAAAGCAAAGGGTATCTGAATCTCAAGGAAAGTATTCAAAGCCAATGCAAGCCAAGGATGACGAAGAAGAAGTGGATGATGAAGATGAAGACGAACATGGAGATACTTTATGTGGAGCATGTGGGGAGAACTACGACACAGATGAGTTCTGGATCTGCTGTGACATCTGTGAGAAATGGTTCCATGGGAAGTGTGTGAAGATAACTCCAGCAAGAGCTGAGCACATCAAACAGTACAAATGTCCATCTTGCAGCAACAAAAGAGCACGGCCTTGATGATTCTCTAGCCAGGTTTCCATCTTCTTACATCCTTAGAGAATTGTGCCAACAGGTTAGTCAGTCAGTTTCATCCGTTCTATCCATGATTCCTTAAGTTGGTGAGCGAGAAAGTTCGGTTTGGGAATCCCAGTCTTGATTAGTATACTCATTATCTTATTCGAAACAATTGTCTGAGTACTATGAATTTAAAGTAGGGAATCATGTTTATTTTTCTTTAACTTAGAGTAATGATGAACCACCTAAATTTTTCTTAACCTAAAATCTCATCTTAGTCTTATGTAATTTGCTTGACAATTCGATTCTCAATTGCATGATTTGTTTCCGATTGATTGCTATTACTTTTTAGAGATGTTTCACTATGTATGTTCTTGATGGGAACATCAAAGAAGTGTGTAATAACAGTTAATACCACATTGCTTAGGAAGACCTTCAAGGACTTGAGTTATGAGATAATTTATTGCCATGAACATTAGCTAGGTCTTTCGGGTGGGTTTCAACTTTGACGCTTAGGCTGGGGAGGTGCAGTTTCTTGGGTTTGCTGAAGGCTAATCCACGCCAAGAAAAACCCTTCACCATGTGTATATCATCGTCTTAGCTGCCATTGATGATGACTAAATCATAAACAATGTGTCTGGTATTTCGATGAAAGAAAGAAGACATAGATACTACTTTGTACTGTTTAATGTTAGCTGAATATCTCATCTAAGTACTGACTGGTTAGACGCAGTAGATCTTATGACGGGAAGTCCATTATACCGATCTTCTGTTAGAACCTGCAGTCAGGGAAATCAGAATGCCCAAATTGCTATATCTCGACTTGGAATGGGTCAGTTGGAGAACTTTATTTGTTGGTAGGCTTCTCAGTCGTTCTGTTTGATGGTGGTAAGCTACCTGTAATTTGTTGACTTTCTTCGTGTTTGTTTGTCTATCATTCTTCAATCAGAGATAATGTTGTATGTTAAACATAAACTTTTTTGTCTAATCTTCTTTCTCACCTCCTTCCACTACCATCACCATTGGCCTAATGTGATGCGATGAGATTAAATTCAATAGAAACAACAACATGGAAAGGGGAACATTCATCTTCACAAAGGGTTAGCAGAAAACCCTTCCTCATTACGGACGAAATCCGATTTAAAATTCCTTCACAATGACGACGGTTCCCTTTCGCTAGGGTTCTTGTGAGCGAAAGGGAACTAGAGAGAGATGAAGAGGAGGATGAGGAGGAGGAGAGAGAATCGGAAGTGGTCATGGTGGTTCATGCAAGTAGTGGTGGTGTATTGGTGTCGGCCTATGATGGTAGTCGGAGGATAAGAAGAAGGAAAAAACAAGAAAAAGAAAAAGAAAAAAAAAAAAAAAAAAGACCTCCACGATGGAAGTTTGGTGACGACTTTTTCTGACAAAGAAAAGAAGAATTGGAGACGTTCGGATGATAAAATAAATAAATTCTAACCCAAACTTTTGTACAACCTAAAGAATTTCTGGGTAATGAATAAGCACTCTGGCGTCTCACATGCCTCCAAAATAACAATCTTATCCAGAATTGAAGGAGAATTTTAGAGCGAGAGGTAGTCTGTAGGTGGTCCTGACGAACCAAAACTGTGGGGAAAGCGGAAAGATAGCTAAGATTTTGTTTTAATTCAATAATATATAAATAGACCACGGCTATTCATACTTATCCTATGAGTTGGGCACGTTCTTGCACGCTTATAGTATCTCTTTCTTTAATTATTCCTTTAATCCCTATTCCTTTTGTCAATCGTGTGTAACGTGAGTTTGAAATACACATCAAACCAAGATCGTCCCACGTGTAGAGGCAAGGCCGGCTCTAGATTTGTGGGAGCCTAAAGCCAACTTAGAAATTGAGATTCTTTCATTAACTTTTAAAAAATCTATAAAAATCTATTAGGTTGTTTCGGTTTTTTTTGGGTCGAACTGTTTCGATATAGTTAAATATATAATTGACCAAGTTTTTAGAAAAAAAATAAAAAATTACATGTTGAAACTGTTTTATGTTCTTAATTTTTTAGAATTTTGTGGCAGACTAAATAAGAATTATTTAAGAAACTTAAAAATTACGACAATTTTTTGCTTTCTTACCAATTATGAAAAAGAAACGAATTGTTGTAATCAACAACTTTCAGTGAAATTTGAGTGTCATAACACGAACGTGATAAACTACGATATCCTATATATTAAAATCTACTTTTTTTTTTTGTTGAACTTATTAAAATCTACTATATAATAAGAACTTTTTTCCTCTCAACTTCCTTCTTTTCTCTCAACTTTCCTCCTTTCTCTCTCTAAACCTGTTTTTTGCAGAGATCGTTGATTTTCGGCGGACTCTCCTTCACTTTTGAAGGAGAGTCTCCTATGTTAGTACTATTAATTTAGTTTTTCTTTTGTTTTTTTACATCTTTCTTCGTCTTTTAGTGATGAGGAAGGAGGGAAACAGGTAGTTTGTATGATGGCGGTTATTGGATCTTCATGGGGTTCTTTTCTTCTATTTCACCAAATTGAAGATGCCTTAAGGAAAGGAAAGAGAGATGAGCATCATGCAACAATGATTGATTTTTAAAATGAAGATTCACTCAAGAAGGTAAAAGTTATGAAATTACTCAATCTTTATCTTTAAAATCAAATGTATTGATTTTGGTGACATTTATAATTCTCCTTTGAGAAATTTGGTGGTGTTCTTGATGTAGTCGTTTTTCGTCTCTACTTGGTTCATCCTTTTTAGTTTAGTATAATAATGTTCACGACCTTTATGGTCTCTTTCGTGATCTTTAGAATCTTTAATTTGTGACCTCTAAGGTCTTTTTTTTATTTTAGGAATATTGTACTCATTTTCCTTCATGTTGTCTTTACTTTTGTAAGTTTCATGTTGTTATTTACTTTAATAAATCGATGTTGTACTCAAAGGAATCAAAACTCGCAAAACCATGTAATGTGTTGGATTGTATTCCATCGTATGAATGAAATTCTGGTTTATCTCAAAAAATAGATCTATATAATAAGGAATTTTTTGGTATATGGCCCAAAAAACAGCCCCTAACAACACTTTTAATCCTCTCTAATCCCATAAAGGGTTTAAAAACCAAATTATTAATACAAATAGACATCTAGTCCATTTGGTACATCTAGAGAGAGAACACAAATCCCTAGAATACTTGATAAATCTTAATACCTAAACTAACCTTCCTTAAATATAAAAACACATTTATCTTCTAATTCACCAAATATCTTTTCCATTTATATCTCTCAATTTCTCTCTCCAATCACGTTTCTAAACAAAAAAAACTGTGATATTCATTATAAATCTGTGACCGAAACCAAAATAATGCTTTTCATTCTCTCTCTACATCTTAATCTTCTGGAAATCGTCCATTAAATCAGAATCATTGTTTCATATTCATTAGAGCTGCTGAAATCATCTTCTTCATCGTTAATCAGGTAAAACACATTATTGAAGTCAATTTTCGTCTGTTTTATAAGTTTTTATATTCTGTTTGAGTTTATTATAACAGATTCTCTCTCTCTCTAAAGTTGATCATATATGATTTTGAGTGAAAGTTTCAAAATTTTGTTTACTAATTCATTATTTTTCGAATGTTTGATGTTTATTTTCTTTTCTGAATCATTCAAATCGAGTATGTTATTATTGCAATCAATCATCATATCATATATCTTTAGATTGTTGTTTAAGCTTAATGATATTCACATTTGTTCTTCAGATCTCATTTTCAATCTAACAGAATGTAAACGATGTGTAATGTAAAAGAAATTATGTGTAATTTATTGAACATGACCCACATACGTTTGATAAATTACGTTGTATACATGACAAATGATGGTTTCCTCGTCATAAATAACACATAATTTACGTATTTATTTCATAATTTGTATTCGATGTGTATTTATGTATGAGTAAAAACTAAAATAAATGCTGCTGTAACGTTCACAAAAAAATTTACTATTTCTAAATCTGAAAGTTAAGTGAGAGAAAGTGATATATATGTTTTTTTATATTAATCCCCAAATCACGCTTAATTGATTCAAGAAAATATTCTATTCCAAATCTGAAAGTTAAGTGAGAGAAAATTGATTTGAATAAAAAAAAATTACATAGTAAGAGAGAGAACATTGATTTGGTTTCTAAATCTGTAAAGAGAGAGAAAACTGATTTGGTTAAGATTTTTGTTTTGAATCGATTTGAAAATAGATTTGCTTTCCAAGACGGTTATTAGAGAGAGAAAAATCAATTTCGGATTTATACGTTAGCTGCTTTAAATCCCCCAAATCACGCCCACATTAGATGTAGTTTCCAAATTTACCCTGGAAAATTAAAAATCCCGCGATTTTTGTAGGAGGGACATGGACAGTAGTTATTTCATAAAGAACGGGTTATTATGTCCATAATGTAAAAGGACTAAATATCCATATTTTGGGAAGATTGAATCATAAACCTTTTTTGAACATTATTTTGGTCTATATACCCACGGACCCTATAATAACGGAGGAGGGTATATCTTTTTTTTTTTTGAATTGTTCAGTGTGTCTCGAACCCTTGACCTCTAGGATGGAAGACTATACCTCTTACCACTGCAACCAAGGGTTGTTGACGAGGAGAGTATATCTTCCTCTCCTCCCAAGGGTCTAATCTGTCCTCACAAGTTTATATCAGATGGTCCAGCTTTGTTGTCTCAAAATGTAATAGTTGAAAGTTACGAGACAAACAATCCGACGTTTTAACTTACAGAGTGAAAGCAAAAGAATTATCTTTTGGAATATGCCTTTTTCAAAATCACCATCTTCCCACAAATCAACTCTTTTCCCTTTCACACACTTTGTTTTTCCTCTCTTTCTCCTTCGAGAGTATTCCCTCTTCTCGCTCTTTCTTTAGCTCCCTTGCTCAAATCAATTGTCTTGTTCTCCTTCTCTCTCACTAAAATCGATTTGTTTCTTTCTCTGCTTCACCTATAATATGTAACTTCTTCTCTCTTAAATTTTTCCTTACAATTTGTCCAAAGGGAAAAAAACACAAATTTGTGGGAATGTAGGAGTACTTTAAAGATGTTGAAGAACAAGAGTTGGTAAGTCTGATTTGTATCTTATATGGAAATTATGGTTTCATTAGCTTTAATTTTTATTTTTCTGTTTAGGGTTTTGTTCTTACAAATTAGATTTATCAGAAGATCAATACTAACAGAATCATCATTATCAAAACGTTCTTGGCCACCAAAACTATTTCTAGAAAGTGAAAAGACTAGGAGATGAATAGGCTATGATGTTGGTGTTGATGGTAGTATTGGCCACTTCTTTGGAGACAACAGAAGGAAGCTATTGCGTTCAATTGTGTATTAATGACTCCAAGGCGTTAAATGATGAGGAATATCGATGTGCTAGAGGTCATTCATGAGGAGAAAGTTATACATACATTTCAATGTGGAATTTCCTGACTCTTCGACTCTAGATTTGTTCGAGGGACTGGAGCATGTGTTCCCGTCGGGGAAGTAACTCAAACGATAAACATGGAGTTCGGCGAACGGAAAGAAACACCAAGGCATGATGTGAACATCAAGGAATAGATGATCCTTATGTACCAAGTTCAAGCAATAGTCATATGAAGAGGATGAAAGAGTGTCCAATGTGCTCGCAGTAAGGTGTTTATGGAATGATTTTGACAATTTTTTTTGGTGATTTATACTTAAATTGATTTTGAATGTTCAACTCATGCCTATCTTCGTAAATGTTTTAAATTGTATGTTTAACTCTTTAATGCATTCGAAAGAACTATCCGTGTTTCACTAATCTTGGGGTTTAATTAGTAGTGATGTTGGTATAGTCTGTATCGTTTAAAGGATCAACGACCCAGATCAGTTTCTGGAAGGACTAAAAGTGAAACACGGGATAACTTGGGACTAACAGTGAAGATTCAACATTATTTCTTCAGACTTCACATGTTTCTCTTGGGCTGCCACACGTCAATTTCTTATAGGATCGCTACTCAAGTGTCATGCTAAACAACATTACTGAAAGAAGAAAGAAAAAAGGGAAATTTTGCAATATCCCCTCACCCCTAATGTCTTATTACTTATACTTTTTTTTTTTAATTGGACATTAGTGAAACTTCTTTTTTTGCACTTAAAAATACAAAAATACTTATCCTTATTATTTTTTATCTTTCTTCTCCAATCTCTCATACTTCTTCGATGTTATGCTCCACTGACGAATCTTCATTTCTCATACCTATTTTTTTTTCTCTCTTATCCATCTAATTTCTACCTTACCAACAACATTTATCGAAAATTTAAAATTAATAAATTACAACAATTTGAAATAAGAATCATAGGATTTTAAGGAAAAAAAATTAATTTCTCAATTGTTATTTGTTTTACGTTAAAATTGACATTTCCTAGTGTAACCGATTTGAGAAGACTTCTTGATATCTATTGTTCTTTCTATTAATTATAACTTGTATAAATTCAAAGAATACAATGAAAACTGAAATAAAAAATTGAACGAAAAATTAAAAAGTTAGAAGATAAATTATTAATTGAACGTACAAATTAGATAGAAAAATTTGTGGCATATCCGAAGTTAAAGTGCATGTGAGCCTTGAACTTACAAATTAGATAGAAAAATTAATAGCAGGATCGAAGTTACAGTCAGTCGTACTGTTATGAGAAGAAAAAGATATATAATAAATGTAAGACTATTTTCGTACTTTTACTTGCAAAAAGAGAAAATTTCACTAATATTTAATTAAAAACAGAATAATTCTAATTAGATATTAGTGGTGAGAGGTATCGCTAAAGTCTCCAAGAACAAAACATAAAGAAAGAAAAATGACAAAAACAATTTATTAGAAATGACAGGTTTAGGGATCATAAATATGACCTCCGAATGATGTAATTTCAGAAAGGTAAAATCTGCGATTAAGCCGTTGTCATTAGTGTCTAACGAAGAAGTAGACAAAACAATAGTTTAGGAGGTTATTTTTGAAGTTGATCACGGTTATGGGGTCGATCAGAGGAGTCGGTCGTTTTTTAAGAGCCAATAGTAACCCAAATTATTTTAGGTCATCTCCAATTCAGCAGACAGTTTTGAGGGGGCAAATGCCCACTGTTTTATTTTGCCCATGGATTGGGTCATCTATAATTGCTCACAGAAACAAATGTATTCTGTCACTATTCAGAACGGTTTCTGTTTATCATCTACATTTCCTTTATCCTTTTGTTCAGATCCATACTTTATTATTTGGGGAGCATATGGTTTTCATTCTTTAGCCCCTTGTTTTTGAATTTGTTATTTCTTTTTCAAAAATAATTCCTATTTATATCTTTTTTTTTTTTATGAGATCTATTTATATCTTGATTGGCTACAAAACATGTTCACCTATAAATGCAGTGAAATTTTTTGTACTATTTTATATTTTTTAGACTTTAGAGTAGTGTTTAAGAATGATAATTATCAAGGAAATGCAAAAGGTTCCCAATTGATCTTTAAAAAAGAATCATTATGTTTTCTTAACAAATATTATACAAGAAAGATAATTCCTAAGGCATTTCTTTTCTAGTTTACTTACATAATTTTTCATCTTTCCTATTCAAAGAATCGTTACATAGTAATGACACATTATGAATATAATCTATAATACTACTACCTCAAAGACGTCTTAAACTCTAAGGGCATATAAAGAAAGAAAGATCTTTAGGGGCTTCCTTCGAAACATGAGTGTTCATTTATTCTTAATTTTATCTTATTTATATCCAAATTCATTAAATTGTGGACCTAGACTTCCATGGAAATGGCACTTAGAATTTCTGATATGTGGAGTGGGTATCAAACCACTAAACCAACTGATAGTGGACATAGTATTAATATATGATTTTGATAAGAAGATAAAGAATGACTGGTCTCAAGTTAGCGATGATTATAAAATGCCAACTTCATCGATTTATTATTGAAATATGTAGAAGAAGATATGATCGTAAGAACATCAATTGAAGGCGGATCCCAGCTATGGTACCAGAAGAGAAGGCAGATCCCAGCTATGGTACCAGAAGAGTCGATATTCCTTCTAAAGTTTTTTTTCATTTGATCTCCGATCTTCCTATCTCTACCTTAACTTACAAACGAAGTTTGCATAATTTTGCAAATGCATCTTGCATTGGCGAACCGAGCTTGCGCCCACAAACTTTTTCTTTTTTTTGTCGAAGATTGCGTCCACAAATTGAATTTAAAAAATTATAAAAGATAAATGCATACAAATCAAACAAAAATTTCATTGAAAGTGTTGAAATTTAACAATGATCACCATTTTATGGTGATAAGAAACTAGTCTGATCATCATGTTGATTTTTAGCTGAGAGTTTTTTAAGTAATTCATAAGTAGTAATCATAGTAGTTGCAGAGAAAGACATTGAAGCCCAACGAGGACCTAATCCTCTATAACAAGCTGACCAACCACCTTCTTTAACTAAATTCTTAACTGTTTCTCTTGTTGTTAATGTTCTTCTTCCTTCTCCATCTAATACTTGTAATCTTGTTTTAATTGTATCAAATGGCATTGTTATTAAAGCTGAAAACCCACCTGCCATTGCTGCACTTAATCCTTGAACACCCATTACTGTTTTCGAATCTGGAACTAAACCCTTGTTGCCATTAATGGGGTACTCTTTTTCTTTGTTCCAGAGATGCCAACTACTACTCCTATATCCTCCCCAAATTATTCTTTGTGAAATTGAATATGATGCCCACCAAACAGCATTTGATGGTGCATAAGTTAATATCGACATTCCGAATCTTCTAGAATAAACCACGAATTCCATCGGATTTTAGAATTCTCGTAAAAGCATCTATTCCGCCTTTGTATTTACATGATGAAAAACTATTAGGGTTTTTGTTGATGATACCATTATTATTACTCATATTATTAGTTTGAACCATTAATCTTTGAGTAACAACATCAATTGGTGTCCAAACAAGTTGAGCTGCCATTGCTGCACTTAATCCAGCTGATGCATTTGCTAAAGCTGTTGCTGTTGGTTCTGGAAACCCTAATTTTAATGTAAATGAACCCACATTACTCTTTGTTATCTCTAAAGCTGTCATATAAAGTGCTCTAGCTGGAATTGTTCCCATTAATGAAGTTCCAAATCCTCTATAAAGACCTCGAAAACCTTCGAATTTAACAATGGTGAAAGCAGTTTTGATTGATGAAACTTGATTTTGACAAATTTGTTGACGAGTTTTTAGAACAACAACTGGATAAAGAACAGCTGATACACCTGAGAAAAGTGCAGCTCCAAGAAAGAAAAACTTTGATTTATCAAGCATTTTCCAGTCAATGTCAGCTGGTAAATGGATTTCTGGGGTTGAATCTTCATTTGCTACTCTTAAACTCATTTTTATCCACTTTCTTTCACAAATTTCAGATCTAACTAGAAAACCTAATCTGATTTCTTTTACCTAAATTTCTTCTTCAAATTAATAGTAAAGAACTCACAAAAACAAACTATTCAAAACCAAAATCCAAGATCTCAAAATGTACAATTATGATTTATACATAATATACACAATCACAGATAAAGAGAAAAAGATTTTTCTTCTTCTTCTTCTTCTCAAGAAGTTGTTTGATTGGATCAATTAGATCAAAATTTACTCATAGAGAGACACAGTGATCATGATTCTTACCTGAGAGCAGATCTTGTCATTAAACCTAAGTGGTGTTTATGAATTTAATGAAAGATAAAAGAGAAGAAGGTTAGAGAACTAGAGAGAGAAAGTGTCTGGAGATCCAGAGTGAGTGACTTTCTAGAGAGAGAGATGATCTATCATCTTTGTAACGTTCGAGAAAGATTGGTTTCTTATTTATAGTAGTAATAGTAATGGGATTTAGTTGATGGACACGTGCCGGTGAAGTTTCTAATCCCGCTGGATCAACAGGTAAGTAAGATCGGCTGCACAAATGGGAATTTGTAACCGTCGGATTCGTCTTGTTTTGGTAGTACCTGGTTTTTTTTCTTTCCAATTTGCTTGTTTACACATTTCCATTAATTTAGAGTGATAATTTTTTGACCCACTTATAAAATGTGTCAATATGACCTTCATTATTAGGGTGCAAAGGACATAGGCCAAAATTCACATTTGGTCCCCAATTTGTGGCCAACATCTGCTTAGCCCTCATGTTTTCACAAAATTGTATACTACTTAACTCTTTCCTCTTCGCAAAAAAGAAGACTCAAAATGTCCTGTCCATTTCCTTCTCACCCAAGAAACAAGTTGATTTGCTTTTTTTGTAATGTAAGTGAATCTTAGTCTTTACGAGCATGGCCAACCTTAAGATTTCGCAAGCCCGAAGCGAATTTTAAGAATGTGGCTTATACTCGTTTCACAAGGTATTTTTTTTTATATTGGAACTTTCTAAATTTTCCTTGCACATGATGTAAGGTTTAAACATGACACTTTTGTTCATAACTTGCAATCGAAATCTTGTGTTTAAGTACTTATTTATTTTTATATAACGTCATTTTTCGAATCCGTCAAGTTCTGTTGACAAAAAATAGAGTCATTGCAACACCGATCAAAGGGGATGTTCTTCATCCAAAAGCTACTTTACCATATTCCGAATTCAATGGTTTCAATAAAGACCCTACAGTTGTTTGTCTTGGACCCCCTAACCTATTATTTTTCTCATATGTAAATAATTCTTTATTGTTTCTTTATCATTATCCCGCAGGAATCCAAATAGACGGATTCATTAGCCTAAATCATTACAAATCGATAGAATATATGAATTTGATTGATCTAATTGCGTGCAATTAATTAGAATTTTTGAATCACGAGATAGGAAAGGTCTTTCTCATCAATTTTATTAATGTTTGGATAATAATAAGCTAAGGTCTTAGTACTTTTATTAATGTCGGTTCCAGTTAAACACTAGGGCATCAACCCAGAAAGAATCCATTTTAGACTTATGGATAATCCACGATCAACCTATCTGGCACGACTATTGGATTCCTAATCATCCTCCCCTTTTCACTAATCAGAGCAGATCTAATCTTGAATGGGTCGCTCAACTCATAACCAATAATAACTGGAATATAAATGTTATAAATACTTGTTTTAATAGTGATATTTGCATCTCAATAGTGAGCATAAATCTACAGGCAAACCAAGACGATAGACCAACATGGAAGCTTACGAAATCAGGAAACTTCTCGATCAAATCTATGTATAACTTTCTGAGAACAGGCAGTGCTGATCGAATGCAAAACCAAAACGATTGGTTTTTTATTTGGAACATGAATACGATTCCCCGCATAAAATTATTTTTATGGAAATGTTGTACAAACAGTTTACCAGTTAAAGACAAAATCGGTAAGTTTATTGGTAACTCTTACTCCTGTAACAACTGTAATGAAAACAAAACTTTAGACCACGTGATGCTGCAGTGTACTTTCGCGAAAGCGATTTGATTTAATTTTCAGGTCAGAACGGATCAATTAACTACAGTGAACCAATGGATCAAACAATGGAAAATCTTAGACGAGGACACTACCAATTTATATGCCAAAATACTATGATTTATATGGAAAGCAAGGTGCGAAAACTACTTTTCCACCATTAAACAAACTCCTATACAAATGATCGCAAGAATCAACAATGCCTCGACCATTCCTCTAAAGATTGAGTCTATTATAACTAAGAAATGTAGGATCAAAACTAAGCAACAAACATGGAGACCTCCATCGACACCATTCCTTAAGTTAAACGTCGACGCTTCTTTTTTCAAAATCACCGGACCAGCCGGGATAGGATGCATCATTCGTGATGAAGAGGCAAAGTTTATCATAGTTGCAGCGGACTCAGTGCACTGTCAGAATACGGAAGAATGCGAAAGCATGGCTATTCTTTCTAGTCTATTATGGGCCATGCAGCCACATCATCCGAAAAAAGAGTAGCATTTTGACCGCTTACTTGAAGCCTGCTCATGCTGCTTCGGCGGCGTGAGCATCACCCACGTGCACGTAGAGAGTGACAATCAAGCATTAATCCAGTTCATCAAAGGTAATAGTGCAGGGCTTCATTGGCAGTCCAAAAAAGTTATGCAACAAGTGATGGACCTTAAAGACAAGTTCTCAAGCATCATCTTCACCTTTGTTCATAGAGAATGCAATGTTCCGACGGATGCTCTCGCGAAATGGAGTCGTCGTTATGGTCAAAGGAAAATTTGGAATGTTGTACCTTCTTTTATTTCCGTTTTACATTAGAGACCTTGTATGCCTTTTGTTGTTTAATGCAAGTTCCTTTCATAAAAAAAAACCTCCTTTCGTAGTACCCTACCCTGCCTCCTTGAAAGAGAGATGTCCTAAACCACTAGACAATGGGGGCATACCCGCCCGGTCGCCTACTCTGCTCATAGTATGAACAGTTTTGTGGAATTGTCAATATAATGTAATGGTATGACTAGATTCGAACATTCCTTCTGGCTTTCATGATTCCTTTTCGTGAAAAACGACCCGTTGAAGCGGAGGGTTTCTTTAAACAATAAGGAGTTGAATCAACTATTCAATCAAATGATATTACGACAGTCTGATTGAGTTACTCGAAAATTGGGCCGGGTTCGGAAAGAGCCCTCGTCGTCTTCACTCGGTCTCCTGATCTAGTGGTTCAACCAGTTCAGAACTCAGTTTGAATCAGTAGCTTATTCATTTTTTATCGAAAAAAAGAATTATAAAATGATTTTTTGAGGAAAGACCCAAAGAAACTTTAACTTTGTTTTTTTTTTGTGCTGACGGTTATAGTGTAAGTTGTGGTTTGATGGTGGTCGTGGTGGTAGAGATTTAGTAAGGTTGGTGGTTGTGACGTTGAGGTTTAGTAATGGTGAAGGTAGTGGTGGTTCAACGGTAGATATTTAGTGATAGATTGTGGAGACTTAGGTGGTGTTTGTTTTTTTTATATGTCTGAATCTGAATTGGCTGAATCTGAATTGGCTGAATCTGAATTGGCTGAATCTGAAATTGCTGAATCTGAATTTTACAAATTTAATGTTTGTTTTTTAAATCTGAATTACTAAATCTGAATTAAAATAATGACATTTATACCCTTTTTTGGTTTTTTAAAATAGAAAACCTAATTTTTATTTCTTCCCCTAAATAAATATAAGGCCCATAAGAAACCCTAGATCCCTCCCTCCTTCATCTCTTTCTTTCTCTTTCTCAGCAGTCATCCCTCATCTCTTTCTTTCTCTTTCTCAGCAGTCATTCTCTATTGACGAAGATGCAAAGTTCCGGCAAGGGTTCACCGTCGCAAGATCCGACACCTTCTCTCTTTCTTCTTTTCTCTGTGTCTTTCTCTCTCTCTTTTCTCTCAATCTCTCCATCTCCAAACCGTATCTCAGTGGAGCAGTTCAAAGGAACCACACGAAGACCTAAGAATCGAGCCGATCAACGAATATTATCTACTGATTTTTACCATAATATTGATTCTCAAAGCATAGCATCACAGCTATTTGTGTTTCCATACCTAGGGTTTTTAATTATAGAGAGAGAAAACAATTTGTGGGTTCTTACCAGTTGATCCATGGGCACCAACAACAAATATTGATTCTTCTCTGTTTCCATACCTAGGGTTTCTGTTGATTTTCTAAGGATGTGGTGATGGTGTAAACTCTGGTGGTGTTGGTGGTGTGTGGTGGTGGTGGTAGTGGTAGTGTTAACTGTGGTGGTGGTGGTTGTGTTAACCGAGGTGGTGGTAGTGGTGGTGGTGGTGTTAACTGAGGTGGTGGTAGTGGTAGTGGTGGTGGTGGTGTTAACTGAGGTGGTGATGGTGGTGGTGTTTAACTGTTGTGGTGGTGGGGTACTGGGGTTGTAGAAGAGGGAAGAAGATGATTTAATTAGGTATTTTAAAGTTTAACAAGGGTATATATGTCTTTTGTATGTTTTCAGATCCTGGACTTAATTTTCAGACTTGTTTTGAAGTCTGAAATGTGTAGGCCTTTATTCAGCCAATTCAGACATCTAATAAATTCAGATAAAATTCAGATTTAACTAAATACAAAAACAAACATCTGAAATCTGAATTGGATTCCAATTCAGATTTCAGATCTGAAAATTTTAAAAAACAAACAGCACCTTAGTAATTGTGGTGGTGGTAGAAGTATCAACTAAGCAATGATAAAAAATATAATTTAATAGTGGTGATTTTGGTGTTGAAGTTTATGGTGGTGGTAGTGGAGGTGAGGTTCAGTAATGGTGATGGTGATAGAAGTGTTGACTAAAGTAGTTAAAGAAAAAGGTATAATTTAAGAAGAAAACATGCTTTATGGTAGAAATTGAACTAGGATTGTTTACCAATTGAACTAAAATATGCTATTTGTTTCTTTTGGTAATTTGTTTATAAAAATAAAACAAATTGTGGTCTCCCATTTCTTTCTTTGTAGCCTACATATGATGCTCTTTGCCTTGGGTACTCGAAGCAAGGCCTTTTCTACTTTGCACTCCAGGGCCGGCCATGTCTACGAGACAACAAAATACACGTGTGTCGTTATTAAGCGGTTTCCGATGAAGATATGGTCTTGAAGCAAAGGGCCACCCCTCTGTCTTATATCTTGGCACCTTTCTCATTACTCATTAGCACTTTGTGAGACTACAACAAAGTTTGATGTAGTAACTAAATTTTGTAATGTTAGATGAAATAGTCTAAGTTTCTCTATTCTTCAGTGCTCTTAAAGATTCCTAGATTCCTGGCCTGTTCTGTAACTCTATTTTCCTTGGTAATTGATCATGGGTGCTTAAAGTTTTCCAAAATCTAGGTTCGTCTCCCTACTTCACTTCTTCCTAAGGCTGCTTTTAAAATTTTGGTGAACAAACCTACCAAGTGTACAACAAAGATTTTCTATATTACCTTCTTTTCTTTGAATCTACCAAACAAAACCTTCATAGACTACATGCATTCAAGGAAATGGTTAACAATGTCATAGTATTCAAAAGAAGAAAGTAGTCACTAACATTCTTAGACAATTCTCAAGGAGAAAGTAACAACATAGCCATTTTATTACTATTCAAATTAGCAAAAAAAAGGAGAACATATTTGAACTTGGTTCCTTCAATCTTTTCACTTCTACACTCGAATCCTCATTGTGATGTAGTTTCCGGTTTTATATGATATTGACTTTTGACAAAAAGAAATGGATACTGATGCCGCAAAGACGCGCACTAAAGAAGGTGTCTCGGTTGATTGATGTTATCATAGTTGAATGTGTGATGCTCAAACCGATGTCACAACTTACAAGTTATACTCCACTATTGAACAAATGGTTGTTTTACTAAGAGCATATTCAAAGAGAGACGCAATCTCTAAAATTTAGAGTACCACATAATACTTTTAGAAATTTTGCTAGGAATCCATCTCTGATGGGACTTTTTCTTTGCTAAAAATAATAGGAGAGTTGATCGACACAAGTTGAATCTTCAATAGAATTTGGTTTCTTTTAAACTTGGTTTAAAATAGAGTGGAGTTTATTGATGATAAGGTTCATTTTAGCTTTATCGTGAACCGATAGTTTTTTTTTCCTTCGAAAAATGATTATATGAGTTCAAGACCAAAATATAATGTTTGAATTCGATTAAACCACAATAGATCTTGACCAAAATGTAATGTTTGAAATCGATTAAACCACGATAGATCTTGACGTGATAATGATGAACACACAACCTAATTCACCATAATAAGTTAAAGCCAACAACAAATTTCCTCAACCTAAAACTCTAAGCCTCCTCCAGCCTTGACGTTTAGCTATTATTCCCCAATTTATAGTCTTAAGTTTGATAAAGGAAAAGAGAACTAATCAAAGTCAAAACGTAACAAACTAACTAAGGTGGAATTCTTTTAACAAAAAAAAAAAAAAAAAAAACTAAGGTGGAATTTTATTTTTTGTATAAGATAGCAGAGGTCCTTAAGAAAACTAAGGTGGAATTTTATTTTTTGTATAAGATAGCAGAGGTCCTTAAGAAAACTAAGGTTGACTTTGAATGGTCTCATATGGTGGTTTCCCTTTCCAATTTTTATTCAACAAAAAATTCAAATTTTTTGATGAGTTGACATGTTACAGTTAAAAGATATTTATTAATTATTTCAACAAAAAATCAGAAGAAAAATATTTATTAATATAGAGTTTCATAGACCGGTCATCTCTTCTGCATGCCTGCCTTTTCTCTTTTACTTAATCGATTAGATCATATTTCATCATCTTTTTCTTCTTTTTTATTAGAGTTAATTCCATTTTGCTCTGTAAAGATGACCGACTCACCAAAACGACCCTCTAAAGATAACCCACTTCCAAACTGGTCATGTAAATTGTGTTTTTGTCAAATTTTATGATGACATGCAACTTAGATTCCTAATTATCCGTTAGATATTTTATCATTATAATAAGGAGAGAGAACATTTACACCACGATCCACGACAATCTCTTCATGTTATTTCCATCTTCATCTCCAATAAGATTTTTGTCATGTCATCTTCAATACATAACATCTCCTTATCTTTTTTCACCTTCATCTCATCAAAATCTTCATCATTGAAGTATGACATCTCCTCATCTTCATTTTTTTTGTTTCATTTTTTTTCCTCAAAACTAGGGATTAGGTAGAAGCTGGTTTGGGGAACAAGATTCATAGGTTTTGGAGAAACCCCAAACAGTCGAATCTAGTTTTCTCTATAGAATTTGGATTATTTGGTTAAAAAAGGGTTGAGGTGAGATACCTTATAGATGTTGTAGTGGTATAAAATATGAAATGATGAAGATCTTGGTAGAAATGAATTTGTCTCTTAACATTTCTTTTCTTTTTAGCATAATGAGAAAACAGAAGTCTGACAAAAAGATAAAGAAGGAAAGCGTTAATTTGGAATACAAATTACATGTCATCATAAATCGGAAACAAAAACGACTTAGGGGGCAAGTTGGGAAGTTGGTAATCTTTAGGGGGCAAAATGGAATCTGCCCTTTTTATTTTTAAGGTTGAAACTTAGTTTTGAAACATTCAAAGTCCACTGATGATATTACTGAAGTAGCTGCCCATTTTTTTTTGTTTTAAAACTACTTTGTAACCTATTTATTTATTGGGTTAACGCCGTTTTGGCCCCCAATTTGTGACGAACTCACCGTTTTGGCCTCCATAAGTATCCGACAGTTCGATTTGACCACCAACTTCCTGTTGGTCCCCAATTTTTTTTAAGCTTCCCCATTCTACTCTCATGGCAATTCCGTAATTTAATTCATTTGTTTTTATCTTTGTCCACCTCACTTCAAATTTCCACATCACCTTCTCCACATAAGAATTTCCACATCACCTCATTTGTTTTTATTCTTCTTCCCCCTTTCAAAAAAAATATCTTCTTTTGTCCCATGGCAGCTCTTTTGAGAAGAACTTTGGAGTAAGATGGATCTGATTTTCTGAAAACTAAAGAAGCAGCAGCTAGGGAAACAACATCCTTTACACAACTTTCTTACTCCAATTGTCAATTTTGGTTAAAAAAAAATCCCCAGCTCCAAACGATTTTTGGCGAAGAGAAACCCTTCGCCGGAACAGAGAAGAGAGAGAGAGAGAAACATGAAAGAGAATGAGACATAGAAGAGAGTGAGACATGGAAGAGAGTGAGACATGGAAGAGATAGATGGAAGAGAGATAGAAAAAAGATTGGGGAAGAAGAACATAAAGAAAAAAAAAAAATGAAGGTCACCGAAAAAAGTTGTCCTTCTCCGGCGAATTCTTATGTGGAGAAGGTGATGTGGAAATTTGAGGTGAGGTGGACTAAGAGAAAAACAAATGAATTAAGTTACAGAATTGCCATGAAGATAGAATGGTGAGGCTTAAAAAAAATTTAGGGGCCAAATCGAACTGTCGTCACTTATGGGGGCCAAAACGGTGAGTTGGTCACACATTAAGGGTCAAAACGGAATTAACCCTTTCTATTTAAAGGTTGAAACATATCTCTTCTTTGTTTGGGTTTATTTGTTTTGTTTGTTGTAGAAATGTGTAGCTTGTTCTGTAAGTGTATTTGTCTATTTCAAATTTGATATAAAAAGTTAAGAATTTTTGGATGAAACTTATTTAACGCTTAAATAAATGATGTTGAATAAGATTATGAAAGCTTAGTGCCAGGAAGTGCAAGTTCAAACTGTTGAGATTGGATTTGAAAAAAAAATGAATATGTTCAAGAAGAGTCACTATCCTGACATGACAAAAGAGAATGGCCTTCCCCAGTTGAATTTAGGTAGTGTTTGTATTGTTATGAAGGTCAGAAAAAAGTTGTCGCCGATGACCTTCTCCGGCGAATTCTTATGTGGGGAAGGTGATGTGGAAATTTGAGGTGAGGTGGACTAAGAGAAAAACAAATGAATTAAGTTACAGAATTGCCATGAAGATAGAATGGTGAGGCTTAAAAAAAGTTTAGGGGCCAAATCGAACTGTCGTCACTTATGGGGGCCAAAACGGTGAGTTGGTCACACATTGAGGACCAAAATGAAATTAACCCTTTCTATTTAAAGGTTGAAACATATCTCTTCTTTGTTTGGGTTTATTTGTTTTGTTTGTTATAGAAATGTGTAGCTTGTTCTGGAAGTGTATTTGTCTATTTGAAATTTGGTATAAAAAGTTAAGAATTTTTGGATGAAACTTGTTTAACGCTTAAATAAATGATGTTGAATAAGATTATGAAAGCTTAGTGCCAGGAAGTGCAAGTTCAAACTGTTGAGATTGGATTTGAAAAAAAAAATGAATATGTGCAAGAAGAGTCACTGTCGTGACATGACAAAAGAGAATGACCTTCCCTAGTTGAATTTAGGTAGTGAATTTGTATTGTTATTTAGATTTTGAATTTGAATTTGTTTTAGGATATGATTTGACTCGAATAAGTTTTAATTTTTGAAAAGTAAATGGAATAAGAAAAGTCATGTAGATTTTGAAGAAAAAACTTACAAAATTTACAGATATCCAATAAACCTAAAATGACAACAAGACACATAACTTTTTTTTGTCCAAAATCTACCTAATTTACCTTGTTCTCTATCACTATTCTCAGTTTTGTTTTTTTTTTTTGTTAAGTTATTCTTAGGTTGTGTTTGTTTTTTCAAAATTTCAGATCTGAAATCTGAATTGGTCTCCAATTCAGATTTCAGACGTTTGTTTTTTTTTTTCAAAAAATCTGAATTGACGTCTGAATAGTCCCAAAGTCTGAATTCGGCTGAAATAAGTCCACATATTTTCAGACTTCAAAACAAGTCTGAAAATGAAGGACACAATCTGAAATGAGTAAAATGACGAACTTAACCCTCTTAAAAAAATTAGAAATCAAAACAATCGAGTTTCTTCTCTTCTCTTCTCGGCTTCTTCACTCAGAAAACCCTAGGGTTCCAGCTGAGTTCCAGTCCTTATGCTTTCCCTCCCTCCTCCCTCTCTCTCTCTCTAAAACACACACACACGCACTTTCTCTCTCTTAAACCCTCTGTCAAAATCGCAGAATTTGTTGATTCACCTTCCATAAGATCGCCAATTTGAAGCTATTGAGCGCGACGAGCAGCACCGGAGACCTAGTTGTGAGAAACTCCTCTGATCTCGACTCTCTTTCAACTCCAAACTGGTCTGGTTTTAACTTCTATGTTATTTGATTTCGTTCGATTTCTATTTTTCCCGATATATGTATACTGGTTTTATCTTTCCCGATTCTTTGATTTCGTTAGATTTGAACGATCTGTAAATGAATATATTCATGTTGTCATTTGTTTTGTCCGTTTTGATTCAGTTTGTCATGTTTATGCTTCAATTTCATTATCTTAGCTATTAAAGCATCTAGTCTGTCAATTTTCTTGTTAGAAAACATGGGTTTTAATGGGTTTTAATGGGTTTGGATGTGTGGGTGTTGAAATATAGAGATTCAATTGAGATAGTTTCTAGTTTGAAGGTGTAAGACGAAAATCAGCCATTAAATTGTTGTGCATGATGATGTCTTATAAAGGGTGAGAGTAATGAAGAGAAGGTGTGGATTATGGGGAGAGCTTCTCTGTTTAGAAATTATTTTCTTAATATTGGAGTATAGAGCTCAAATGAGAATTGGGTTTGGAGAAAAAGTGTTTCACAACAACAACAACCAAACAGTCGAGGATCTCATCGAGTGAGAGAAGAAAGAAGAATCATTCCGACAGTTTCGCTATCATTAAATCGTCATATAATCCTCAAGAAGATTTTAGAGAGTCAATGGAAGAGATGATTATAGAGAACAATCTAAGAACATCAAGTGATTTAGAAGAGCTTCTATGAGTAAGGAATAATGTCGTGGTATTCGTCTGAATCCAATTAAGATGACGAATAAAACCTAAATTTTATCTTGTTATTCCATACGTGTCTTGTTTCTTTAAAGAAGACAAAAAGAACTCTTAATTCTTTTATGAAACCCTAACTTTCATTCTTGATTTTTATGCAGCCACCCGGAGGCCACGTTGTGGAGTAACCGAGCAAGGATCCTATATGCAAACGATCTTGAAGCAGGAATTAAGGTTTGTGCTTCAATTTATCCCCTCATCTGGTTTATCCTCTCCTATCTTCTTAAATTTTAGCTCTGGATTGATATACTTTTGAATCTCAAGATTGTTTCAAATTAGCCTGATTCGAGCCCTAATTAGTTGACTGGATTGATCCCTGACTCTATTAGGATTTAGTATGCTTTGAATGTAAAGTGTTCATTTTCATAGCATTTGTTGACATATATGCATGATCTGAACCCCAATTAGTTGATTGTGTACATGCTGTTTTTCAAGTACACAATGAATCAAAATTAATAACTTGGCGGCTAAAATGACTCATGTCTTGAAAGTAGGTTTTCCATCACGATTCAATTTCAAACTTTTTACTAATTTAGGTATGGAATTCGATCAATTCTCGACAACGGGAGGAAGTGCTACTGCTGAGAAGAACGATGTAGAAGAAATCTCTAACAATGATGGATTAAGCATGGGAAAAATAACATTTAAAAATACTCCCGAGTTTAGAAATGATTTTATCATGTGTTGTATAGAAGAAACGAACAATGGAGGCAACGCGGGAGCTTCATTAAGAGTTTCTTCATGGGAAAAGATCGGAAAGAAGCTGAAAGAAAAGTACAAGTGTCCTATGCCACAAAAAAAGTTAAGGAATCATTGGGACTACCTTAAGAAACAGTACATGACCTGGAATGCATTAATATCTATGACTGGACACGGGTACAATGCAGAAACAAAAACTTTTGACTGGCCAAAGGAGCAGTGGGACGAGATAAGCAAGGCAAGATAATTTACTTTATACTAAAAAGTTCTAGTATTCATTTGAGTTCAATATTGATTGTTTCGTCGTTTACTTTATTTGAACCAGAGAGTGAAGTTTGCTAGTCAATTTAAGGAAAAAGGATTGGAAGATGCAGAGCTTCTGAAGAGCTTATTTGAGGGGAAGTTCTCTACAGGAGATATTCGCTCTACACCGAGTAAAGCTCGAGTTGTTGAGGATGTAAACTTGGAACAAGAAACTGAAATAGAAGAGCCGGTCGTCTCTAGAGAAACTGAAAAATCAACACACGATGTTGATCCTCAAGATGTGCCAACTGTAGATGTAGAGAATGCAGAAACACCAAAGCAACGAAAGCGTAAAAAGTCAAACTCTTCATCTTCAGTTGATTTAATGGATGATAAGGTCGATCACCTTGTTGAAGTCATTGATAAACATCTCGAACGAAAACAAAATGCAATGGAACGACACCAAAATAACTTAGAAAACAAAGAAAGTCTTGCAGCATCCGAGTTTATGAATGCACTTGATGCTTTAAGAGATGCTGGCCATATTTCTTATGATGAGGTGGTACAAGTTGTGTTGAAAGCATCGGAGCTTGTCGGTTGGCAAAAGTTGTTTGTCAATGCACCAAACGTCGGATATCAGATTTCTTTTATCAAGGGTCTCTTAGGAAAATAAAATTTTATTTTCCTACCTAGCTGTTTTTTAACTATCTTAGCTAACTACATTTGAACTATTCAGGCTAACTACTTTTGAATTTTCACATATACTTTTTGGATGTGTTCGATATCTTGGATTTTAATGTGTGACATTTTGAAATATAATGGATCTAATATGTTGGATTATGATATGTTTAATATCTTGGATTATGATATGTTTGATATCTTGGGTTTTGATGTGTTTAATATCTTGCATCTGTTATATTTTGTTTTTTAGGTAGAAGGAACATATAATGAAGACTTTGATAGCTAAGCTGATACCAATACTTTCTTTACTTCGGAAGCGTAAACATTCTAAGCTTGTACGTCAGAGATTGTGTAAGTCAAGTCTAACAGGAAAGACTTATATGAAAGAATTATTAGAGGGTTCTTCTACATGTTTGTTCCGCCTAATGAGAATGGATAACAATTCTTTTAAGGCATTGTGTAATCAGTTTAGAGCTAAAGGTTTACTTGGAAATAGTAAGCATATTGAAGTCGAAGAGAAAATGGGAATATTTTTAATGACGATCAGTCATAATTGCCGAAATCGGTTCCTCCAAGACCGTTTTCAACATTCGGGGGAAACAATAAGCAAGTATTTTCATGAAGTATTGAATGCCATGGTAAGATGGTCAGAAGAAGTGTTGGTTCCACCGTCTGATCTGTTTAGTAGGACACCAATAATACGATCTCATCAACGACTTAGAGAATGGGCATTTAAAGGTGCTATTGGTGCACTAGATGGTACACTCATAAGTGCACATGTTCCCATTGACCAACAAACACCATATAGAGGGAGAGGGAAAGGACAATGTTTTCAGAATGTAATGGCCATTTGTGATTTTGATATGAGATTTATTTATGTGGTAGCTGGATGGGAGGGGACGGCACATGGCTCAAAAGTGTTGACTGAAGCAATACATGATCCAGAGTTCAATTTTCCGATGCCTCCTCCTAGTAAGTTTGCACATTAATTATAATTTATTTTTATTATCTGATCAAGTGTATGTTTTTTATTTGTAACTTCTTTTTCTCTTCCTTTGATGTAGATATGTATTATCTTTGTGATGCTGCTTACCCACATACTAGAGGATTTATGTGCCCTTATCGCAATACAAGGTATTGGTTGAATGATTTTCGTCGTGGAGGTCGGGCTAGAGGAAAAGAAGAATTATTTAATCACGTTCATGCTCAACTAAGGAATGTTATTGAGAGATCTTTTGGAGTACTTAAAGCCAGATTTCCAATTTTAAAGACAATGCCTTGTTATAGTTTAGAAACTCAGAGAGACATAGTTCTAGCATGTATGTCAATACACAATTTTCTACTTGGAGTTTCACGGGATGATGTGTTGTTTCAACGATTTCAAGATGATTCGGGGGAAGTACTTAATAGTTCAGAAGTCGGTGCAAATTTAGAAGATCCTCCACCAAATATACCTCACATGTTCAGTCGGAATGAACACACTTATATGGTTAATTTACGTGATGAAATTGCAACTGGACTTGTGCGATCTGCTGCTCAATCAAACTCTGATAGAAGATAAAAGTCGGAGCCGACAACAAGGTAGATATATTCACTTTAACTACTCGTTTTTTTTATTCGTGGCCTAGTGATTTGTTTCAATGTCGTTAAAAGTTTTCTAATTTTATTCACTTTAAACCAATACTTATATATCAAATAACTGAATGAATAAATGAATCATGATCATGATTAAATGCTTGAATCATGATCATGACTCTTGTTAGGGATACTGCTACTTGTAATGAACATATGCGAGCTGTACTTACCGTGGTGATAATGCTGATAAGTAACTCCCAGCTTTGTTAAGTTTTGGAAGTTTGACAGATATCAGGGCTTACTATTCCTTTAATTTCTATGGTCTTGATAGAAAATAATCAACCTACTTAATAACTTCTCTGTTTGATTTAATAATAGGTAGCTGACTCACTTGAGAAAGGCACGGAGCATGAAGACGAGTACATGATCAGTGAGAAAGAGCTCCTTGTGAATCGGTAGATAGTTTTTATTCAGGTTTTGTGGTGGTTAGTGGTGCTGGTTCGGTTGTGGTGGTGGTAGTAGTGGTGTTGGTGGTGGAAGTTTTTTAATTCAAGGGGTTATTAGTGTTAAATTAACACACATTCAGATTTTTTTTTTGTTGAAAGATTTGAATTTTTTTTTGTTGAAAGATTTGGAAGTAATTGTTCTTTTACTATAAGGGTATAAACGTAAAAAATTCAATTCAGACATAATATTTCAGATGAAAAAACAAACATGCTAACTCGTAAAATTATTCAGCCAATTCAGATTCAGCCATTTCAGTTCAGCCAATTCAGATTCAGAAAAAAAAAAAAACAAACACAACCTTAGTTTTGTTTTTTTTTTTCAAGTTATTCTTAGTTTTGTTAACTCTAATACTATCTAACTCTTACAATCTTGTTGAGGAAAAAAGCACCACCTCTGAATCTTGATACATTGGTTCATAAATAAAAAAAAAAGTGTTTTTTTAATCTTAGTTTTTTTTTTTTTTTTTTTTTTGATGAGAGATTTTTTTAATCTTAGTTAGTCCAAGTCTTTATAACTTTTCAACAAAAAAAAAAAAAAAAAAAAAGTCTTCACAACTACTATTACATTGGGAAACATTTTCATTTAATGTAAAGGTGGAGAACAACTTGGGCAGAAGTAGGAGAGAGATTAGAGAAGAGAGAAGAGAGAAGAGAGAAGAGAGAAGAGAGAAGAGAGAAGAGAGAGAAGAGAGAAGAGAGAAGAGAGAAGAGAGAGAGAGAGAGGGAGAGAGAATGGAGAGAAGGCTTTATGAAGCATCCCTTAGAGGTAATGTTAATACACTAAAGGAAATACTTGATGAAGATCCACTTATTCTTGATACACTTTTGACTGGTTTTAATGGAACTACTCCTCTACACATAGTAGCCGTGCTTAATCATGTCACCTTTGCTAGAGAAATTTTGAGTCATAAATTATCATTTACCTCAGAATTAAACTCACAAGGATTCTCTCCTCTCCACTTAGCCTCAGTAGGAACAAAAATTGAAATGGTACAACTTTTGTTAGAGGCTAACCCTGATGTTTGTCTTCTTATTGATGAAGAAGGAAGAACTCCTTTGCATCTAGCTGCCATGAAAGGTCGAATCGAGATCATGAAGATGTTGATTCAAATCAAACCCGAAGCGATCCAAGTTCGGTCGGATCAAAGAGAAACTATCTTACATTTGTGTGTTAAACGTAATAGGTTTGAAGCTTTGAAGTTGTTGGTGGAGTACTTGGTGGGTGAAGTTGGTACTACAAACCATGAATCTATTTCTGTGAATTCAGTGGATGAGAATGGAAATACAATTTTACATCTTGCTGTATCAAGGAGGCAGACTAAGGTATATCTACTAACACATAAATATAATTGGTATGTTGAATTCAAGGGTGCCTATAAAGCGCCCTATCTTTTTGCTCTTAGCCCATCCTTCTAGCATTCCACCGGACTGAGCAGTCCGAGGCACATGGATTGGGGCAGTCCGTCCCGAGCGAAGAGAGGAGGCCCAAAAGTAAAATGAAGAGGCGCCTGTAGAGACACCCTGAGTTCAAATTATCACCATAAACTAGTCAAGAGTAAGAGTTGAACATTCTTGTTGTTGAATCTCTTAATTAGGTTTAAAGTGACTTTACATTTTATGGAAAATAATCGGTTCAATTGACTCAATTGATAGTTTACTAACAAATGATTTAATTGGACAAATTTCCTATGTTAGTTTTTGTCTAGATGCAATCTTAAATACTATATCATATTACATACATACACACCCACAAATATATGTAACACATTTTAATCTCACTCAAGGAATGAATGAACAAAATTTGGTAGAATCAAGTCAGAACAACCAAATTTAAATTAATTTAGTAGAAAATGATTTATGTTGATATTGTTTGTTTTTGGCAGATGGTAAAATATTTATTGGGTGGAAATATAGGAATTCGAACAGATGTTATAAACAACAACAACTTGACAGCCTTAGGTAATTTATTGGAAAACAACAGTGCTATAGATGAAAAAGAAATCGAAGATCTTCTTAGGAGTGCAGAGGAACAAGTTGTAGTTCTAGTTCCACCTGGAAACTCTACTAGATCGAAAACGAGTGAAGGAAATCCAAGAAATATAAAACCAAAAAAACAGAAAGAGAAACATAATGAGCAGTACAAAAAATGGTTGCGGAATATGCAAAACGCGTTAATGGTGGTAGCATCACTAATAGCGACCATGGCATTTCAAGCTGGAACAAACCCACCGGGTGGTGTGTGGCAAGACGATTCCCCGATTAGTTCGACTACTAACCCTGGTACTTTTCTTTACTATCAACAAAAGTTGGGAACAGATGGTCAAAGGAGTACTAATAGTAGCTCGAATAACTTTATCCGTGACGAACTACTAAATGAAGCGGCCAAACAATTCGTTAAGAATCCACCTGGTCTTGTCTTAGAGGATATATGGGGAAGCCCTATATCAAACCACACCGGATTTTCTCCTTACATAATGCGCTATGCGGGGACGTCTGTATTAGCGTATAGCAACCCGAGGGCGTATTTTACATACATAGTTAGTAATACAATTGGGTTCTTGGCCTCTTTAAGCATAATTTTGTTGTTAGTGAGTGGATTGCCTCTTAGCCTGAGACTACTTGTGTGGATTCTAATGCTTATAATGTGGATAGCAATCACAGCTATGGCCTTATGTTACTTAGTTGCTGTCGCTTACATGTCACCGCCCTTTTACAGTTTCAACAGTGTGCTGCCAACTTATGAGTTTGTGCGAGGCATTGTGTTACGCCGTAATCAAAATGCTAATATTGTGAGTTTGGTAATCGTTTTTTGGTTAGGTTTTTTGGGGTTGATTTTGTTGATACACTTAATTCGATCAACTATATGGTTGATCTGGAAGCTTGGAAGTCTAATATTTATGAGAAAGAGAAGGGATCACTAATACTCTTCGAGAAGGAATTCAATTAATGATTCATGATCTAATGATGTATACAATATACGTATTTCTATTTAAATTGGAAAGTTATATCTTGTATGTGATACATTTTATGTGTTTGTGTGTAAGTCTTATGTATTAGATGTTGTCTTACAAGTTTGTGTATCGATAAATCTGTCTTCATATTACACGTTTTACTATAATTTTTTTTTAGGAATTATGACATTTGTTAGAAAATAGGTATTGGACGGTAAAATGTTATTCAAGATTTTTTTGGAGGTCATGAGCAAGAAGCAGAAAGAAAAATATAACGATCTGTACAAAAAATGCTTGCAGAATATGCACAACACTTTATTGATAGTAGCATCTCCAACGAACGTTAAGATCACAATACCAAAGGAGTAAGAATAATAGATTGAATAACTTCATAATAACGAACCATTAAATGAAGCGGCTAAGTAATTTGTTAATAACCTGCCTGGTCTTCTCTTTGAAGATACGGGGGTGCCCTCCATCAAACCCATACCAGGTTTTTTCCTTCGTTATTCGGGTATAGCAACGGGTAATCATGTTTTACAAACATAGCTAGTATTATATTTAGGTTCTTGGTTGTTGTTGTTGCGTATATGGCTTTACTATAGTTTTAACAGTGTGCTGCCAACTTATGAGTTCTTGCAAATCATTCTATTACATCACTATTGTGAGAATAGTCCCACATAAGAGAATGGGTATCTAGCAACCAAGAATATAAGATCTAGGTCCGCACATAAGAAAATGGGTATCAGCATCAGAGAAAGCATTTAAAAGAGACTCAAACCCACAAATATGAAAATCAGACTGCATTCCAAAAAGTAATCCCCGATCGATAGTACCTTTAGGTATCGTAGAATTCATTTAATAGCAATAGAGTGAACATCTGTTGGAATTTCCATATACTGACAAACCTGATTAACTGAGTAAGTAATATCAGGTATCGTCAAGGACAAATACTGTAATGCTCCAACTAAAGATCGGTATAACGTTACATCATCAAACGGCTTACCATCTAACTGTGACATCTTTTTGCCACACGGACTCGGCGTGGAAACAGGTTTAGATTGTAAGAGATCAATCTTTTTCAACAACTCAGTTGTATACCGTGTCTGAATTAGCAATAATCCCTTTTTTGTTCTTTTAATTTCCATACCCAAAAAGTTGTGTAAATATCCTAAATCTGACATTGAAAATTGTTAATGCAACCGTGTTATAATGGCATTAATCATTGAAGAGTCTGAACCTGTTATCAAGATATCATCGACGTATAAAAGCAATATTATAATGGAATCACTGGCACGACAAGTGATATAAAGAAGTATCTGATGTTGAAGCGATGAAACCCAACTCAACAAGATAAGTAGTAAATCTTTGAAACCAAGCTCTCGGTGTTTGTTTAAGACCATATAAAGCTTTTTGTAGACGACAAACTGATGTAGAACGCAGCGGAATAATTAAGAACAATTAAATAAACTAAGAACAATTAAAGAAAACGATAAAATAAACTTAAAATCTTAATAACTTCAATTGATTTTCTCTTCAAGGTGAATAATAACATAGACTAGATCCCCTTTTATAAGATAATAAACCTCCCTAGATAGACTCAAACTAGGATTCCTAAAATAATAAACTACTCAAACATAGAAACTTTAAAATAAAGAAATATCAAATTATAGTAACTTCTTTTCTACTAAATAGACTACTATTAAGACTTAATAGGGTGTGGGCACGCGTGGACGTGGGCCCACACGCCTATGCGCCTGCATCAGCACCCCGTTCCCCAGAAGGTTCGTCCCGAACCGAATGTATAATGGAAGCCAGCTAATCGGATCCTTTCGTAATCGGTAACAATGTGATAATCTTCTTCAGCCATGGAAATTCATAAACGTTCAAACGACCCTTGTAAATAGTATCCACATCCGACTGCCAAGGACGTCCCAAAATAATATGACAAAGATCCATATCGGTAACATCATAAGTAATGTCAGATAAATAGAAAGAGCCAAAAGAGAGGAAAAAAGTACACATTCGATCAACACGGGTCGCAGTACCGGATTGAATCCAAGCAGTATGATAAGGTTGTGGTTTAGGGATAGTAGGAATACCCAAGTAAGCCACAAGTTGGGAAGAAATCAAATTTTCCACACACCCATTATCAATAACAATGGTGCAAACTTTGTTCAAAACCGTTCCACGTGTAACAAACAAATTTTTTCGTTGAGAAAGATCATGCTCAAGAGGAGTAAAAAGTACCCGACGAGTTACTAACATAACACGGTCACCTGAATCCGGGTCAATATTGACATGGTCGGCTTCCTCATCCAAGTAATCCTGTTTTTCTACTAAATTTGCCTTACCGCGTAATGGGCAATTATTAGAATAGTGACCTGTCTCAAAGCAACGATAACACTTACCTGGAGGTTGTTTTTTGTAAGGATTTTCGGGAACAATCTTAGCTCCGTCATCTGTTTGTTTTGAAAGATCAGTATCATCAGTAGGTTGTCGAATATAATTAGGACGATTGTAGTTTCCCCTGAAAATTGATCTAGAATCCAATTCAAAAGATCGAGCCACACTAATACATTCCGATACGGAAGAGAAAGGACGGAGGTTGACAAGATCTTTAATGTCACCTCGAAGACCATCCTTAAATTTTTCCAATTTCATGGATTCAGTATCGGGTAGATTAAGCCAAATACTTAAACGCTGAAATTCGGAGGCCTATTCCTCAACTGAACGTCGTCCTTGACGACAACGAAGATATTCCAGACATAACTGATTTTCATAATCTGGAGGGAGGAAACGGGCCATCATAAGTGGCTTAAGTTCAGACCACGAGGATATGGGAGGAAGATTAGATAACCGTCTTTGTTCAGATTCTTGTTTCCACCATGTTAATGCTGTTTTTGAAAGATAGCCAGTGACACATCTAACCTGTTCTTGTCCATAAACCTGCATAACATCAAAGAAGATTTCCATTCGAGCTATATAATCCAAAAAGTTTTCAATGTTGATGGAACCGTCATAAGCTGGTACGTCCATACGAATACGGTACTTAGAAGGAGGTGGTGTAGAATCGTGATCATCCTCTAGGTGGTAGTCATCCGGATCATTATACTTGTGACGGGGACGAATATAATGGTTTCGTTGCATGGAATGGTTCGGTTCCGTATAGGTTGGTCGGTTCTTGAATCTAGTTGGTTCGTAATAGTTGGAACGGTTGGGTGGACGAGCTTCATGTTGGTAAGGGTTGTAATCGGCCTCGTATTGATCTTCACGGTTTTGGTTGTTGATGAATGGATAACCCATGTCTCGGTGTGGAGTGGGTTTGGTCGGGACCGAATCGGGTAGACGTGTTCGGTTAGGGGTGTAGCTATCCGTGAAATCAAGTGTTGGGTGGTTGACTGTTTCCGGGTCGTGTTGGTTGGAGGGGTGGTGATAATCGGGTTGGTGTTGATGAGGGGGTGTTCCTCGGTTGGGAGTGAGATGTAGTGAGATGACACGAGAGTGTTGACGAATAGGTGTATCCATGATAGGCCGGGAAGGTTCGGTTTGGTGGCTTTGGGGTTGGGTTTCGAGTGGGGTGGTGTTCGGGGAATAGTTTTGCCTTGGTGTTTGAAAAGGGTATGGTTGGGTGGTACTTGGGTTAGTAGTAGAATAATAGGAGATAGAGTCGGGTTTGGTTGATGTTGGTTGATCGTGGAAAGAGAAAGGTGGTGTTGTGGGGTTTATGAGTGGGAAAACCGGTGATGTAGGGTTGATGTTAGGTTGACCAAGTATGGAATTTGAAGTTGGTGTTGTGGTTGGAAGTGATAATGATGTTGGAATGCAAGTAGGAGAAGAAGGAGTAGTGGTAGAAGAGGGAGACTTACATATGCCTTCGAGTTGTTTAGATAGCTTCATGATCGATTCATTGACATGATCGAATTTGTCCATGGTTTCCTTCTTGAAATTTTCGAAAGATTCTTCCAAATTTGTAACCGAGGATAACTTCTTGTTGATGTTATCCCATTCGGAGGCAAAAGTTGGTGTCTTCTCTTTGATTGTTGGAGTAGGAACGGTAGGATTAACCATTGTGATTGGTTAAAAAAAAAAATTGGCTCTAGATACCACTTGATGTAGAACGCAGCGGAATAATTAAGAACAATTAAATAAACTAAGAACAATTAAAGAAAACGATAAACTAAACTTAAAATCTTAATAACTTCAATTGATTTTCTCTTCAAGGTGAATAATAACATAGACTAGATCCCCTTTTATAAGATAATAAACCTCCCTAGATAGACTCAAACTAGGATTCCTAAAATAATAAACTACTCAAACATAGAAACTTTAAAATAAAGAAATATCAAATTATAGTAACTTCTTTTCTACTAAATAGACTACTATTAAGACTTAATAGGGTGTGGGCACGCGTGGACGTGGGCCCACACGCCTATGCGCCTGCATCACAAACATAATTAGGATTTGAACTATCAACAAAACCAGGTGGTTGGTCCATATATACCTCTTTGTTAAGAAATCCGTGCAGAAAAGCATTTTTGACATCAAGTTATTTTATATTACATCCTGAAGTAACTGCCAAACTTAAGACAAGTCTAATAGTCACTTGTTTCACAACCGAAGAGAATGTCTCATCATAATCAAGTTATTTTATATTTCATCGACGTTGTTCGTAGAACCAAAGACCAAGTACTATTTCGAATCAGTGCATTGAATTCATCAGTCATTGCATTCCGCCAATTTTGATTTTTAGAAGCCTCTGTAAAAGAAGTAGGCTCTCTCGGCAAAGAATTTATTTGTGATAAAAACACATGATTAATAGGATACCTTGAAGCAAGCATGGATTTAAATATCTTGAGTTTAGTTATACCTGCTTTTGATCGTGTGACCATTTCATGACTTGGAACCGACCGAACAGGAGAGTTAGCTTCATCACGTCTCAAAGCAGATGGTTCAACAGTTAGTGATGCCTGCTCATTCAAATCTGCACTTAAATCAGGAGCATTTGTAGCAATTGTGTTGTCCTTTTCTATAAATGAGGGAACAACCTCTAAGGAAGAATTAGAGGGACTCTGTGAGCCAACATCAGTTGAGTGGGATGAGGTGGACAAAGTGTGGGTATTTGAATTTGAAACAATAGGTTGGTTTAAATTGGAAACAAAATTGGTTTCATTAGTGGGTAAATGTGAAATTGACAAAGGAATGATGTGAGGAGCCAAAGGGTTTTCTATGTAGACCCACTGGGGTGCCTCCGCCACTGTAACTTCTTTGTGACATTGTGAATATCAGGGAGAGCAAAAGGAAATAAATTTTCATCGAATAAAACATCTCTTGAAATATAAACCCGATACGTTTTAGGATCGACACATTTATAACCTTTATGCATCTCACTGTAACGGATAAAAATGCAAGGTACACTTTTATAATCCAACATGTTTTTGCGGTAAGGAGTTAAAAGTGGAAAACAACGACAACCAAACACTCTGAGAAATTGGTAATCTGGTTTTTCGGTTATACAAGAGAAAATATGGCGAATTATTTTATAAAGATGTAGACGGCAACCCGTTTATCAAATATGTGGATGTACTAAAAGCTTCCGGCCAATAAGATTTTGGATGACTTTGGTGGAGTAAAGCAAGGCCAGTTTCAACATGTCAAATTTTGCGTCAGCCACCCCATTTTGTTGCGGGGTGTGAGGACATGACATTTGATGAAAAATACCTTGACCAAGGAGAAAATCACGGAGTTTGTGTGAAACATACTCGCCTCCACCACCACTTTGACGTATTTGCATTTTAGCACTGAAACGATTTTCAACTAAAGTTTTAAAAGTTTTCAAACAGCCAGGAACTTGGGTTTTATCTTTCGAAAAATACAACCATGTAAATCTTGTATAGTCATCAACGAGATTAAAAAGTATCGAAAATCGGTAGTAGAAGTTACTGGCGAAGGTCCCCACAAGTCACTATAGATTTTAGAAATAGGCTTAGTAGATTTAGTAGAAGACACTGAGAATGGGAGTCGATGGTGCTTAGAAAGAATACAAGAATCGCATAAACCAACTGGTTTTAAACCTTTATTAGAAGGGAATGAAGTAGAAATAACACGAGAAAGAACACGGGCATGGGATGACCCAAACGCATGTGCCAAACATTACTCCTTATTTTTGTTCCTAAAAAACTAGAATAAAACGACCTAACAGCATTTTTGAATTCTTTAAGAGCCTTTCCCGGGCACTTGTAGAAACCATCTTTATTGGTTCCGTGAAGTACTAGCTTCCCAGTTCGACGATCCTGAACAAAAAAATGATTACGATAAAAATGACCCAACAATCATAATATTTAGTTAATTGGAAAACAGATAACAGATTTTTCGTAATTGATGGAACGTGAAAGACGTTCTTTAAGGTGAAGGAGGATAAAGGTGTTTTTAAAGAAACATTACCAACATAAGAATGGGGTAAGAGAGTACCATTTCCAATAGAAATCTGTTCAGAACTGTAATATGGATTTCTGTTTACCATTGTCGACGAATCACTTGTCATGTGGTTCGTCGCTCCTGAATGAACATAATAACTTGGGTCAAAGGGCACAACATGTTGTTGATAAGAAGCAAAGGATTGTGGAACATCTTATGGCTGAGAACCTTGAGTGTAATGATAACACTACAAAGCAAAATGCCTGAAACGACTACAAATCTGACAAATAATGGGTTGTTGATTGAAAGGTGCTGGACTGTCGAGGAGAGATTTTTTATGAGATTGGTTTGGATTATACCAATCATTATGAGAAGGCTAACCTGGTCGTCCTCGTCCACGTGCTCTTGCTCCAGATTTGCCTGCTCGACCACCTCCACGAGTGGCATAAGATTGAGTATGCTGACTTCTAAGTTGCTGATGAGGTTTATCTTGCTGGGTTTTGGCTACTAAAGTTGTTGACAATGTAGGACTTGATTCAACTTCTTGTTGTTTGAGCCGCATTTCTTAAGTAAATAGCAAGGGTTGTAGTTGATTGAATGTAGGCAAAGTTTCCCTCGTTTCAATAGTTATAACAAAAGATAAGTAATCTGATCCTAAACCTCTCAAAGTGTGAAACACAAGTTCTATATCAGGAACAGGAGTATGAGCAGCAGCTATAGCATGTTAAATCTCTTTAATTTTACCTACAATTAGCCATTGACATCGGTCCTTTTTTAATCGTTTGGAGATGAAGAATCAGCTGGGATTTTTTTGCTGTGTTTTGTAATGAAAATGTTGATTGCAAATAAGAGAATAAAGATTGTGCCGCATCAAATTCGGGTGTTTGGGAAAGAACAGAGGGGTGAGGGTTGTGTTTATCCAAATAATTAAAGTTTGGCCAACACGAGTCCAAACGAGAAAGACGAGATTTGGTATCTTCTGATTTGTTGTTTGGTCAGTGAGGAAGGGAGGAGGAGAATTTGTTGTAGCATCAATGTGATGATACAAATCTTGTGATTTCATTATAGGAATTAGTTGTTTCTTCCAAGTAAGAAAATTGGTATGATCAAGCTTAAAGGAAACTAAGGGAACAAGACTTATTAAAGATAGAGGATTGAGGTTTGTAGATGAAGAAGGAGGTGTTACAGATGAGAAAGGTGCAGAGGAAGACATTGTTGAAAAAAAATAAAAATAAACGGCTGATACCATGAAAAACAATACGTGTGTTATCAACAATGAGCCTACTAACTGATTCTTTGTTAGGTTTTTTGCGATTGATTTTGTTGATACACTTAGTTCCAGGGGCGGATCTAGAAGGATGCCATATATGCCATGGACAACCCTAAAATCCAAAAACAAACTTGGTTCAGCGGTAAGAGTCTTGAAAATTATGCTAAAGGTCCTAGGTTCGAAACTTACCTACTGCACTTAAAGCCAATTTTTTCTCTTTTATTTCTTTTATGTCTAATTTTCCCCCCAAAACCCTAAGTATCTCCAACCTCATAATCCTACGTATCCCCTCTATTTCTTGGTAAAAATAATTCACTTTTGAGGTTGGTAAGATTCTACCGAAATGACTTTAAGGATGTTAGTGATAGGGAGTTGTCTAGCCAACTTGAGACTTACATTGATTGTGTTAAGATGGACGATAATTTTTCGAATTTGAAGGGTATTTCAAATCTATGTAGGACTCTTGTTCGTACAAAAAAGCACATGACATTTGGATTGGTGTACACTCTTTTGAAGCTAGCTTTGTCATTACCGGTGGCTACCGCAAGTGTTGAACGAGTACTTTCTGGTATGAAATATGTGAAGAATGAGTTGAGAAATAGAATGTCTAACCCATGGCTTAATGATTGTTTAGTGACATTTGTGGAGAAAGATGTGTTTGCTACAATCGACAATCAAGATATTATCAAGCGCTTTCAAGGAATGAGTAAAAGGAGAATGGATTTACGCTTGGACTAGATGAGATTTTTATTTTGAGTTATAATTAAAACATTAGTATATTTTGATTATGTAATACTCGGATTCTTTTTTTCGTTCTATGATATTTTCGGCATACCTTGAGTTTTAATCCTGGATCCGCCCCTGCATAGTTCGATCTATTTTACGATTGATATGGAAGTTGGGAAGTCTAGTATTCATGAAGGCAGGGGCGTGGATAAAGGGATGCATCCGGTGCGGTCGCACCGACCCCCACTTTATCCAGGGCCCTTTTAGCTATCCGATGGTTAATAGGTTTATCCAATGGTAAATAAAACTGTGAAGGTGGAGGAGCTAAATTAAATTAGGGTAGTTACTTGTGCTCTACTTCTCTGTAACGTGTTTTCTTTATATGTAACTCTCTCTTTCCCCATAAAAGTCCTTCAAAGTACCGTTTGTTGTACCCGCTTTGTCTGTTTCTCTCTCTGTAACTTCTTTTTCTCTCTCTGTGAAACCACCATTATATTCTCTCTCTCTAATCTCTGTCTTAAAATGTAGTACTAATTACTTCTCTATCCTGAAAATTAGTACCCCAATATCTAGGGTGGACATTAATTTCAATATCCTTTATGGTGATTTTGTTTATTTTTCTAATTTTCTATAAATTATAAATTAAATTATAGCATGACATATACTATCTCTTATTCATTATCTCATCTTAAACTCATATTTTATCTCAGAATTCTTTTCTTCACCTCTCAATTTTCTAACTATAGCCAACACAATTGAGATTGGTGTTGTTGATACTTTCTCAGCAATATAAAATACAACATTAGATTACCATTTTTCTTACTTTTTTACAATTTACATGTCCTCATCACAAAAATACTCTCTTTTTTTTTGTTGAATAGTGCATTATATTACTCAAACTAAAAAACTATTACAGTAATGTTTATATAAAAAGAAAGGTACATTCTTCCAAGTTTGTCGCTTGATCTTCTTCCTGGCCCATTTCGCCAGCTAGTCAGCTTGAGAGTTGAGGCTCCTATTGGCATACTTGTAAATGACACTGTCAAAATAATTCCCTATATCCTGAATTTTATAGATATAAGTTGTTGACTGCCACTGGATTCTGTGCGTGTTATCTTGGAGGTGCTTTATAAGATTGTAGTTATCACTTTCGATGACAATGTTTTTGTATTCATTGTCCTTCGCCCATGTTAATCCTCTAAGAAGAGCAAATGCTTCGCTCTCTTCACTGGTTTTGGCTCTGGAGAAATCTGCTTCTGGTTGTATAAATTTTGCTTCTGCACTATGAGCTATTAATCCTATGCCTATAAATGTTTCTGCTGTAGTAAACGAAGCGTCTACATTGATCTTGATATACGGGTTATCTGGAGGTTTCCATTTTTCTACTTTCTGGCTACTGTTTCTTGAAACTTTTCTTGTTTTTCCGCAAATTGATGTATCCTATTGATAATTGAGTTTGTGTCATTTGTAATTTTTTTAAAACACCCCTCACATCTATTCTTCCAAATTATCCACAGAATCGTTGCGAAATGTGTATTTGTTTTCGTATTACACATGTGCTGCGATTGTTGCCAAGAGAAGATCCATTCCTATAATTTTTTGAAAACACCCCTCACATCTATTCTTCCAAATTATCCACAAAAATACTCTCTTAACAATTTGACTTTATATGTTTAATTCATTGTTTATATTATATCTAGAAGTTTTTTAATTGGCAATTTGCTATAAAGTTTGTTAACAATTAATTAGAAGTTATAACATAAAAGCCATAGAAACGTTGCATAATTTTTTTTTTTTATCTTGCATCTATGTTTTATTGTCTAGTTATAAATTACATTTTTTTTCGTATGGTAATTTTGTATTAAAATAATTATTTTATATGACTCCTTAGATGCAATGATGTGTAATATGTCTTGCTAACTTGTAGACATTTTATATTATTTTTCATATAGTTAAAATCAATGGCACCAAGAAAATACAAGTCCGGAAGTTTGAAGAGGTAGGAGAAAACAAATAGAAAAAGATTTATGTTTATATTGTTTGTTTTTGGCAGATGGTGAAATATTTATTAGGTGGAAATATAGGAATTCTAACAGATGTTGTAAACAACAACAATTTGACAGCCTTAGGTAATTTATTGGAAAATAACAGTGCTATAGATGAAAAAGAAATCGAAGATCTTCTTAGGAGTGCTGACCAACAAGTTGTAGTTCTAGTTCCACCTGGAAACTCCACTAGATCGAAAACAAGTGTAGGTAATCCAAGAACTATAAAAATAAAAAAAAAATAAAAAAAATAAAAAAACACAGAAGGAAAAACATAATGAGCAGTATAAAAAATGATTGCGGAATATGCAAAACGCGTTAATGGTGGTAGCATCACTAATAGCGACCATGGTATTTCAAGCTGAAACAAACCTACCGGGTGGTGTGTGGCAAGACGATTCCCCGATTAGTTTGACTACTAGCCCTGGTACTTTTCTTTACTATCAACAAAAGTTGGGACCAAATAATCAAACGAGTAATAATAATAGCTCGAATAATTTTATCCGAAACGAACTACTAAACGAAGCGGCTAAAGAATTCGTTAAGAATCCACCGGGTCTTGTCTTAGAGGATATATGGGGAAGCCCTATATCAAACCACAACGGGTTTTCTCCTTAGATAATGCATAATGCTGGGACGTCTGTATTGGCGTATAGCAACCCGAAGGCATATTTTACATACATAGTTAGTAATACAGTTGGGTTTTTGGCCTCTTTAAGCATAATCTTACTGTTGGTGAGTGGATTGCCTCTAAGCCTGAGACTACTTGTGTGGATTCTTATGCTTATAATGTGGATAGAAATCACAGCAATGGCCTTATGTTACTTAGTTGTCGTCGCCTACATGTCACCACCCTTTTACAGTTTCAAAATGCTAATATTGTGAGTCTTGTAATCGTTTTTTGGTTGGGTTTTTTGGGATTGATTTTGTTGATACACCTAATTCGATCTATTTTATGGTTGATCTGAAAGCTGGGGAGTCTAATATTTATGAGAAAAAGAAGGGACACTAATATGTATGTGACACGTATTTATATGCGTATGTGATTGTGTCCATGTGTTATGTGTTATGTGTAATGTGTAAGGACAAATCAATTTTATATTACACGATAAATATTGTTTTACTTTTTTAGCAATTATGACATTTGATAGAAAATAACAGTGTTGGAGAGGAAAAGAATATGGAAGATCTTCCTAGAGGTGATGAACAAGAAGCAGTGGTCTTCTAGTTCCACTTTCACTAGTAGACTTATTAGATCGAGGATCGAGTAGAAGTAATTCAAGAACTACAGAAAAATAAAGAAACAAAACGAAAAACATAACGATCCATACAAAAAATGTTTGCAGAATATGCACAACGCTTTATTGATAGTAGCATCTCTAACGAAAGTAAAGATCACAATACCAAAAGAGTAATAACAATAGATTGAATAACTTCATCAATAATGAACCACTAAATGAAGCGGCTAAGTAATTTGTTAAGAACCTGCCTAGTCTTCTCTTTGAGGATATGGGGATGCCCTCCATCAAACCCACACCAAGTTTTTCCCTTCGATATTATTATTGAGATGGCAACACTATTGATGTGGCGTTAAAATGCCACATTTGGATCACTTAACTTCGCTGATTCGGATTTTATTTCTAATTATTTATGTAGTTTTCTTGTTAGAAGACTTATTTGGAGTAAGGAGCTTCATTCGGAATAAAACGGAGCATTTATCACATTTTCATCTCATGTGGAAGAAACCGAAAGGAAAGAACATCAGGGGTATTTTGATCATTTTGGAAAAATCAGCGATCGGATAACAAGATGAGTCTATGATGAACCCAACGACGAAAACAGAAGTCCGATCTGAATTTGGAAGTTATGAAAGAAAGAAGCCAAGGAGCATTAGAGAAACCTAAAGGCACCCCCTTAGTTTCTTTATCAAGGCCCAAACCCAAGCCCAAATCGATAGAAGAAGGTAAAGAAGACTTTATGAGCACCTCAAGACCAAGTCAATGGCCCTAAACTAAGTCAAGGGTTTTTAGTCTTTGGGGTGATGAACAAAAGGGGGAGAAAAGTCAGACTTAATATCATCTTCTCCATCAAGAAACTAGGGTTTGGGAAGCAAATTGTGGGAAGTTAGAGTGAGAGAGAAGGGAGAACCAGCCGCCGGCCAACGCTTGGCTGGCAAGGTTGCTGCTGATGTCAAAAAATGGCTTTCTGTTAGATCAGCATGAAATCGGGAGTTGATGCATGACAGGCTCCGTTATGTTTGATTATTCTGTTAAGTTGGTGTTGCTCGGCTTAGAGTTCCGGACTCCTGCTCTGCTTTCTGCTCTGCCTCCTGCTCTGCCTCATTTTCCCTGCTCCTTGCTACTGCTCCTTGCTCCCTGCTTGATAGGCCTAAAAAAGGTCTATTCCCGCAAGTATACGGGGTCAAGTTATAGTATTTCTAATAAGTCGAGTTTCGTTCCAAAGGACAAGCTATTTTATCTAAATCTCGAATTAAACCCCCTTTCAAACTTTTGATTTGATTTGGAAACTACTATGAAAGAAAGAAAGCAATACTAATAGACTAATAAGAATGAAATCAAGATGAGAAGAAGAATCTAGGGTTTTCGATTTCACCACATAAATGGACTACTTAAAACATGCATTAATTAACAAATCCCTTTTCTCATGTATAACTCAAAATCTAACATAATAAACTATTTAGATTTCGGAATATATTCTTTAATAACACAATTCAAAATCAAGAATGTATGATTGACTACCATATAAAACTAATTTCCTACACTATCATTCAAGATCTAAAAGGCATATCTCATCTAATAAATCAATAAAAGCATGAAATATCTAATTATAATACATGAATGATAATAAGGTTATAGAATCAACATGAAATGACAATCAATAGGCATTGAAGCTCAAAATAAGGATTCATTGATTTATAACATATCTCAAAATAAGCCCAAATATGGTTTCCTCTACACCCTAGATACAAAATTTAGCTACTCATGGAATCTAAAATAATATTCATTGAATTCATAAAATAAATGGAATTACAAAAGATTAATGGAAAGAAATCACCAAGAATGTTCACAATCCATACTCCCATGTATCTCCATTTTGATGTCCAATTTAAGCTCCAAGTGTCTCAAGAATATTACCCAAATCTCCAAATAATAGCTTATTAGAAGATAAAAGAAGAGAAATTTAGAAGAGAGATAAAAGAAGAAGAGATTTTAGAGAAGAAGGTATGGAGAAATTTGAAGGTTAGAAGAAGAAATTAGAAGGAGAAAGAAAATCTAGAGAAAAGATGAAGGTGGTAGAGAAAAGAATGGTGGCTAGGGTTTTTAGTTGAGAAGAGGTAGAGAGAAAAGGAGGCTAAGAGAGGCTAAGAGGGGAAAAGAAGGGTTAGGGTTTTACAACTACAAGAAGGAGGAAAGGGGGCTAAGAAGGGAGGATTGAGAGGGTTTGCAAGTCTAGGTTTTAATGGAGGAGAAAGGTGCTATTTATAGATGGGTTAGGGTTTTGGTTGGGTTAAATGGTAAAAAGAATTAAAAGGAAGGGTTACTTTTGGAATTTAATGGGTTAAAAGGACAAAACCAGGTGGCTAGGGCTTTAAAGTGGGAATTCGGGTGATTTGGTGTACCCGGTTATAAGATAATAAGGTGAGATGATTCAGTAACCGTCGGATGGAAAAGAACGCGGGATCTGGAGGGTCGGGAGAGTGACACGTGATCGGATGCATCCAATTAAGCTGCTACGGGCAACATGGGAATGGAATAAAGGACGGGACTTACGGAAGCCGTCGGATCTGGGACACGCGGAAGGGAGCGGCTAAGATTAAAACGTTGCTTCCGGGTGCACGGAGTTAAGTTGCAACGGGCTATACAGAAGCATCAATTGAGAAGGACGCTCAGCAACCGTCGATCTGGGATACGCGAAGAAGAACGGTCAAGATTAAAATGTTGAAGTGGGGCTACCGGGTTAAGTTGCTGCGCGCTCCACCGGATCAGGCCTATAGGGTCCATTTCGTTGCTTTGCGGAAACACGGGATTTAGATGCACCATCCTCCATAGCGCGCCACGTGTTCCTTGGTGTACCGCGCGCCAAATCTGTGCCCGACACTGTCCCGAGTGTTGACCAAATGTGCACCAAATGTTGACTGACTTTGACTTTGCATATTTCACTCATCCGAACTCCGATTTGACTTCCGTTTTCTCCTACGGACTCGTCTCGACCTCTACTTTTCAACCACGCACTGACCTTGGCCAAATTACCAGAATTTCCTTCACTCCAAATGACCAAAATATCCTTCATGCACCTTTTCCTCATTTTTAACCGTTTTTCACACCTAACTCTCCAAAAGACACCTAATCAAGAAAACCAACCATTTTATTATAATAAAGACTCGAAACGAAGTAACTCGACTAAATTAAACGACTCAGATGGGACATTTTCATGACCCATCACTGCTCCTGCTCATTGCTCCTTGTTCCTGTTCGTCTTCTCACAAAGGGGGGAAAACTGCAAAGGGTTCGAAAACCGCTCCGACGCTCAAGCCAGTCAGGGTGTTCTTTGTAGTAAAAGAATGAATATTGATTGATCCTTTTGGGGGCGAGTTATGGGAACTCTTGAGTTTTGGGTGATCTTTTTAGGGTCAAGAGATCGTGTCCTGGGAAGGACGATATGGGGGGCCTTTTATAGGCGATGTTAGGCCGAGTATGATTAGTGGCGGTGGTGAGGCGGTTGCCCTCAGACCAAAGAGAAAGTTTCCTCTCTTGAGTATCTAGGGTTTCTCTTAGAGTTTATCTCGGATCTTTGATAAGTGGAAGTTCCTAAGTTCAAGGATCCTTCGTAGATATCTTGCCGATGTGATAGATCTTAGAGGAGAAGTTTCCTTCTTTAGTTACGTGGAGTTCGACCTGGCTTAAACACTTCGAGAAGTGTAGCCGACTGAGATCTTTCTTGAAGATTCAGGATTAAGTCGGTAGATCGCCTAGCGCTGCTGCCTCCCCAGTTCTGGGCGTAAGACATTGGTCGGATTTGTTTGGACCCCCCTTACTTTTTTGAAGACCCCAAGGCTGATCTGTCCATGCCAAGGGCGTTTTGCAGGGCTGGTTTCTTCTGGCCGACCTCCTAGTTAGGGGAATATTTGGTGGACCATTAGGGGCACCTTAAGCCGGGTTGACCCAATAGACTTCAGGTCTGATATTGACTCTTCAGACGTTAGTCAACGTCTAGACATTTTATGCATCATCAATTGCTACTCGGGACAGACTGGAATAGCCGAAAAAAGTGGCAGCAAGGTCACGAGATCAAGGATAACACAGCAGCTGCTCGGATTCTTCAAGAACACAGCAGGTTCGCCCTTCATTCAAGGAGGCAGCGGCTCGGGATTCGTCAACAGGCCGGCGCGGGTCAGCAGCTATGGCTGGGAGCAGCTCGAACAGTGGCCGGAACTTCAACAGTTGTTCTAGCTCGGGACAGAGAGCAATTCAACAGCAGCTCGGGATTTCTTGTAGCCGGATCTTCAACGCCAAGGCTCGGGATCTTCTTGCACCAGCTCGAGAAGGCATCCAGACGACGGGACAACAGCTTTGTTGTTCGAACAGGAACCATCTTGGCCGGATTCACATTGACTTGCCGGATTTGTCTAGGTTGTTCAGGCCACTTTCTTGGCCGGAAAACTTAGGGATTTTGCTCTCCGTTTGATTGCCTTGATTCTCTTTGTGTTTGATTGAGATTTTGAGCTAAAAATCTTAGAGAGAGAAAACTTCACCAAGCTTTCATGGTGGTTATATTTTAAGAGGAAGAAGATAGTCTGGTTGCTAAAGGGACCCTGGTTTTTACTGAGGGGACACCTCATTCAGATAGTTAAAGGGAAATCAGAACTTTTCTAAGGGGAGATTGGCAGCACTTAAACACATCATTTTCCGACGATCCTAGCCTTGCGCCTCATCGGAATAGGGAGATTTTCACCTTAACTCATGTTTTTCTTTATTTTCTTCTCGTTTATCATGTGTTTCACCATGTCTAGCTAGCTTTTGTATTCGGGTATTCGTGAAACATAATTTGATATGTGATGAATGACTCATTGTTTGTTAAATGTTAGTTGATTAACTTTGTCTAATTTTATGAATTAGAAGCCTTGATCTTAATTGTCTATTGACATATAGTTTGATAATACGTGCTTAGTTTAATAACTAATGCTTAGTAACCTTTGATCAGTTATACTTAGTTTGACGTATTATGCTTATTAGTGTCATACTTGTTCACTGTCGACTCCTTTGATAGTGTGTTATTAGTTTGATAGTCGATGCTTAGTAACTTTTGATCGATTATGCTTGGTTTGACATATTATGCTTAGGATTGTCAATGTGGGTGAAGTTAACTAAACTTTCATGCTCTAGATAGTTAGTTATTGCCACTATCAGTCTTGTGGATCGAATTACCCCTCTCACTCTACTCTTGCTCGATTGTTATTGCAACTCTTCTCCAGAATCTCTCTCACCTTTAGTTTAGTTATTTTTATTTATTTTAAATCAACCTAAAAACCCAAATCATTATCTTTTCATTTTTAGTCTAAGTTCGTCAGTGACACCTAAACCGGTGGGCTAGAATCTCTCGATATCTGAATCACCTTCCTATCTTCGTGGATCGATCCCGGTCTTACCAGGTTATTACTTGATGTCCGTATACTTGCGGGTGGAAACCTTTTAGGGTAACCTTTTAGGCCCATCAGCTATGTAGAAAATAATCACAGCTATGGCCTTATCTTTTTTTTTATGAGGAAATGAAACTAAAAACAAACATTCTTACAAAGCACATTAATTTAAAGCAGAAAGAGACGGTGGAGCCTCATTCCAAATTTTCTTCTGACGATTGGTTCTACCCCATTTTGTCAGAGCATCTGCTTACATTCTCTGGATGATTCCTGAGAGCCAGCAATTTTGAGATAATTCGTCTCGATTGACAATGAAGGCCATCACTCTGGTTGTTGGCGAAGTTGATAAGGTTAAGATTATCACTTTCGATGTGAACATATTTGATTTGAAGTTGTATTGACCACATGATGCTGAAGTGTGGGCTAAACTTTTGCATTCTTCTGCATTTTGGCCACGGATTATATCTGATGCTGCTATGACAAAATTTGCATTCTCATCATGAATGATACATCTAATTCCAGCCGGTTCCGTAAGTTTCAGAAAGGAGGCATCTATGTTAATCTTGAGGAATGGTGTCGATGGAGGTCTCCATTGGTGTTGCTGTGGTTTTTCCCTGCATTTGTTTGTTAGTATAGATTCAATTTTCAGTGGTGTGGTAGAAGTTTGTTCAATCCTTTCAATGATCTGTGATGGGCCTAGAAAGTTTTCTAAATAGGTCTACACCCGCAAGTGCACGGGTGTCAAGTTGTAATAATTCCGGTAAGACCGGTTCGTTCCTCAGAGACTAGTTAAACCTCTTCTAAGACTTGAAAGTAACACGTTTTCTTTGTAAATTGGTTTTTGGTGATAAAATAATAAACAACTTAAAGAAAACAAGTGCTATGATACAAGGGACTTAATGGAGGAGATAACCTAGGATTTTAGAATCTATTCTAACACATACTAATGACACGTAATCATGCATATCTCTCGTATTACTCAAGTCTTGGTAACCTATCATACCAATTCTCGGAAAATAATCAAATGAAAGCGGAATCACTAAAGTCTAAACTTAAAGCTTCGAAATGTCAAAGTCGCAACGATTAACTATCAATTTGTAAGTATGACCCATTAAAGATGTATTCTAAACATGAATCATCAAACTATAAAGCATAGCTAATGAAGAGATCTTCGTATATCAACACCTAGAGTTGAGTATTACTCAGTTAAAACATTTCAAGATATTAAAGCATGAAAAGAGTCTCACTATTGATATGTTAAGACTTCCTCATAAATCTTAGTCGGATAGAGACTTAGCTACACAAAATCATCATCATCATCATCATGGCAATTGTAAACAAATGAGCTTATTACAAAATCAAATATAAAGGTGAAGAAGATCACCAAATAAAAATCTCCAAGTTGCTCCTTAATGAGGATGATTCCCTCTATTCTGTAACAAAATATCTCAATGATTCTATGTTTCAATCTTGTATATAGAAGTAGAAGAAGAAGAAAATATCAGCAACCCCTCTAAAGAAATCAATCGGAAATCTCTCTTTCTTTCCATCTCTTGGTTGGTTATGAAATCTTTTCCAAAAGATGGAAAATAATATCTTTCTCTCTCTGTTTCTAAAAGAAAGAGATCTCTCTCAAAGAACCGAATACTCCATCAATCTATGTTGATTTCCATCTTTCTTTCACTGCTTATTTTCGAAATCTCCAGCTCTTCCTTATCTGTTGTAATTTATTTCCCTAAGAACAGTTGAGTTGTTGATAGAATAAGAAGACCAAAAGAATAGGAAATCCCCACAAATTTTGGAAAGCAACCGGTTATAGATTTGTTCCCACTTTAGTTCCTCTGTAAATCTTCACTAAGGATATTACGGTGGAGCCCACAAAATAAATTGGCAGCAAAGAATTAGTTGATGACCTCATAATGATGCCATAACGGATTATGTGACTCTTCTTCACCTGGGCAAGAATGACTATTAATTTTGATTTGGATTTCAATCCCAACTAACCTTGTTATTTCAAATTTAGTCTCCCCATAGAACGCTTAGTTGCCAAATACACCCCATATTAACTTTAATTGCAATGAGGCAATGTTCGTGGATACAAACTTGCACATTTGTTGGCCTCTTCAATTCTTGGGTAATTTCATTCTGTTTGCGCCACATGTCTTTAGAGAGATCCATGTTGACCAAATGTCAGCTCATTTTGACCTTAACTTTGACTTGCTATAATTTTCGCACCCAGACTTCGATTTCACTTCTGTGTTCACCCACAGGCTCGTCTTGGACTATATTTTTCACCCGATCATCAATGTTGGGCAAATTACCAGAATTCTCAAATGACCAAAATGCCCTCAAGTGTGTCTTAATCCAGATTTTATCCGTTTTCCGAGTTCAATTCTGTAAAGCCACCTGGACAAAAGAAACACACAATTCATCAGAGTAACTGCTCGAATTGGACTAACTAGCCTTAGTTAAGAGATTCAGATGGGACATTTTCATGTCTCATCAAACATCCCCAAACTTAGATTTTGCTAGTCCTAGAGCAAAACAGAAAAATAAAACTAAACCCAGATCACCACTTTCGTAGGGAATCACGATTGCACTTATCACGTGCAACAAGCCGTTAAACCTTTAGGTTACCCAAGAGGACGAGTTTTGTCTCGTGAGGGTTTGCAGTGAATATACCCACAAAATTCTAAAATCTCAAAAAATGCAGAAGGGTCTAAATATGATAAGGACTAAAAATGTTTATCCGGTAGATTTTCGAAAGTTAATAGAAATGAAATCCAAATCGACCAAACCATACAAATGCTAAAAATTCCTTCACTAGTAATCAAGACTCGAAGTGCACGTGACCAGCCAATATGAGTATCATTTCGGTGCAGAACAGACAAAACCTCGATTACTTTCTCGATACATTTCGCCTCGACTGTTGCCTCACCGTCATACACTCAAAAATTGAAGTCATTCAGAAATGGTTCACTCAACGTGCGAGTATGAGTATGAAAGAAAACTCAACACATTAAAAAAAACGGACTAAATTTTTTATGTAAACGACTGATCTCATCGAAAGGAAACAACCACTAATATGGAATGGGGAAGCTTACCAACTCTTCTCACCTGATCTACTTTCTAACAATGCTTCCTAGAGGTCGATAGACTAAGGATGAACTAGAACTCCTGAGAACTCGACGATTGATGAGATTAATGCCCAGATATTTGTCTTTTGTAGACGATTGATGAACTTTGAGGTTACGGATGATCATTCTTTTGAATTTGGGGTGAGCATTTTTGGAGAAGAAAATATTGGATTTCGCAAAATTGATCATTTGGTCTGAGGCTTCGCTGAATTCCTGCAGGATTTGTTTAAGATTGTACACGTTCTCTAGAGCATTTTGCCCAAAAATGATACAATCGTCCGCAAAGAGAAGGTGTTTAATGAAGAGATTAGAGTTGGGTATGGGAAAACTTATGAAAGGTGTGGTGTTATTGTTAAATTCCAGCATTTGGCTTAGACCTTCCATAGCAATAGCAAACAAGAAAGGGGAAAGGGGATCCCCTGCCTAATACCCCTACTCACATCAAAAGCGGAGCCTGGCGACCATTAATGAGCACAGCTATGGTACTGGAACTGAGACAAGAATTGATCAATTTGATCTAGTGGGGAGAGAAACCCATATGGATCTTACTTGGTTGTTGTTGTTGTTATTGTCGCGTGTATGGCTTTACTAAAGTTTTAACAGTGTGCTGCCAACTTATGAGTTTTTGCAGATTATTGTATTATATCACAATCGAAGTATCACTAATGTGAGCCTACTAACTAATTCTTGGAATTCATGAGGGACTATTGTTTTGGAGCAATATTAATTTCGTATGAGAAAAAACTATAGCAATTATGAGATTTATGAGAATAATGCAAGAGCCATGAAACTGTAATCAATATCTATTGAAATATCACTCCAACAATTAGGGGGAAACAAAATCACCCTTTCAACAGACTGAAAAACGGAAAACAAATAGTTATGTTCTCAGCAGGTTAACGAAGCATGCAACATCATTTCCATCATCCTTGTATATCGAGTGGGTATCACCCTCCTGTTTATAGTTTTCTTCGTCAAACATTGGCTTTTTGTTTGTGAGATTGGCTTTACTGGATCTTTTATGATATTCTTTCGGATAAAGAGCGCTATGAAGAAACCTTCCATGTCCATAACGGGATCAGTCCGGAGTAGATGTTCAGCTAATAGAGCATAAAAATAAGATGATTAAGTTTCGCCAGGTAAGAATAAAAGAAGGCAAAAGGAAGAAGGGAAAAAGGTTAAATCTTTATCAAAACAGTTGGGCTTTCACTTAAAATGAACATGAAATAAGATTCGTCAAAATATTGAGAGATAAATAGGTTTTGATTAGAACACTTACAGCCTTCAAAGACTGGGAGACCACGGCGAGGCCAACTTGGAAATGGAGTTTCAAGGTGAAAACCAAGAGAAGCAGCGAGTGGAAGAACCGACATGACAACATCCTCGTTTTCAGTTTGGTAGATGGAACAAGTGCTATACACTACTTTCTCAACAGCTGGGACTGTCAGAACATAAAGTAATCATGTTATTCTAATCTTGGTTCGGTAAAAGTGCAAACAAAAGTTCCATTTTATATCGGAATGTAATATAATCCAATTAGAAGGCAGTAAAAGATGGAATAAAAACTTGAATGAGTAACTAAGCTCACATGATAATGCGTGTTCAAGAGCTTTTCTTTGAAAAGCAGCAAGTTTTTTCACCCTTGGAGTGTCAGCAACATTAACTGATTCTGCTGATCATAATATTAATAACACTTGAGAGAAACAAATATAGAGGAAAAGAAACGGTTTGAAAATGCAAGAAGCTAACCTGCAGATGCAGAATATGATGGGAGAAGATGATCTAATCTATCGGCGGCAGTTCCAGAACCAGAGCAAGAAGGATCTAACAGAATAGCACGAACCTGCAAAAGCAACATTCATCGGGAAATTTATTACAGGGCAGAAAATTGATATACATATGAAGTGGACGAAAGTTAATCTAATAGATATATGTACATAGTCCCCAGTCTCGAGGAAGACAGCAAAGAACATAAAAAGAATGTAAAATGGACATGATCATATCTTAGATGTCATGTCCCCAGTCACGAGGATTAGAAATTTTCACAGAACTACATATCTTAGATGTCAGAATTTTAAGAGAAATTGACCTTTGAGTAAGAAGGGTCTTCAACGCTTATATTTAAGAAATCCCCGTGCAAAACTTTCACATCTAGAAGACGGATTAAGGAATAAAAAGCTGACTGATTTGTATTTCCAAACGTATATTCCTTAGTGAGATATAATCATAGAACTGGTCTCTTTTGAGAAAGCTTACTAACGCCTAGAGAAATTTGGAGCACATGTTACACAATAGAAAACTAAAGAAAAATATAACATCAAAAAGTTGGTAAGGATACTAGAAGCTCCAGAGCATTTGATAGTTTCCTCTAAACGTTTAACCCTGTCTTTGTTAAGTTCACATGCCGTGATTTTTCCCTTTCCTTGCATGAGTGCAGCAAGATGGACAGTTTTGTTTCCTGGAGCTGAACAAGCATCCAGAACCTTCAGAAGTAGAAATTGAACAACTAATAAGAAATTTGAATCCATCTAAATATGTGTAGCCTCTACCATACAAAGGATTCATCTGTCAAGTCGCGCATTAATAGAAGCAGAGAACGAAAGAAACTACCAATTTCACACTTATTTTCCTCTTTATGTCAGGGAGGTACAAGTGTAGCTAAAAACAAGATAGTTGAGCTTAGTGGGAATCCCTCACCTCCCAACCAGGCTCAGGTCCAAGAGCAGCCGCCACCATGGAACTTGCCTTGCCCTGATGAACCACCAAAAACAAGATGAAAATTAAGGTGAAAAAAGGTGATAAAGTCGGAAGTTATAGGTCCAATGAAAGGCTAAAGAATATTAGAACATGCAATTAGACTCCAATAAACAAATAGAATTAACTTAAAACAATCACTTACTTGCATTAAAATACTTCCATCCCTCACCAAAGGGTGATTGTGCAAATCAGTTCCTGGTGGAAGCACCAGCAAGTCTGGAACCATGTCATCATTTTCGACCTATTCATGAAGATAGTGTGAAGTTCTTTTAAAAGACAAGAAACTAAAATGAGGACCATTGGACCATGGCAGAACAATCAAGTGACATGCTCTATTCTACAAAGCAACAATACTATGAATTTATGAAAAATTACTTGTATAAAAAAAATGTGACAAAGAATTTTTGCTTGAACGTGTGACGGCTCTAAAAGGCTCTACCTCATACTCTGGTGCCCTGCCTTTCTATTCATTATATATAAATTACAAGAAATATTCACATTATACAATTTACTAATATGAGAAGCAATCTAATATTATAACCATTTATGTCTACAAAATTAGTGACCTAGCCCATTCCTCATCGACTGCCACGGGGAACACCAATAATCTTAGACTCCTATGTTATGCCCTGCTTTTCACACCCTGTGTCATCAAATCGGTTTACCTCTCTAATGGACTATCTTATGTTTCTATGCCCCGTCTTTTACGGTTATGCTTTAGTGTCCCTGTGAATGGCGCCACGACGATAATTAAGCTTGGTGTTTAGTAACTTTAGTTATTCAAATACCTACTATATCGGTTAACAAAGTAAATAATAATTTTATTAATGTCGTGATTTACTAATATGCCGCCTATCTTGATTCCGTTGACAATTTTATTACAAACAAATACAATTTGTATGGAGAAGCGCTATCCAATAGCATATATTGTAATATAACCATATATTTCATTTAATGAGCATCAACCACCCAATAGCACTCCACTACTTCTAAATTCTCCGTTCATCCCCTGGTTTTGCCTCCGAACTTCTAACATTTTCTATTATATATACCAATTTCTTATACCCAGTTCAGGAATCGAGAGAAGAATCACGTTAACTTATGATCTAAGCAGTTAACCCAGCAGATTCGTCCAATAATTTGGGGCTTGGCTCGAGCTCAGGGATAGCCTGAGTCAATCTTGGACGAGTCTCCGAATCTAGGTTTTGGCCAAGTCCAAGTCATCTCAACTCGTCAAGCCACCAAGCTCTTCTACTTTAGTTTTTTGTGGTTTCCATCCTGGATTTTTCTTTTTTATGTTTTTTCCCTCCTTTGCATTATTTTTTAACCTTTTCTCCTCTTTTCTCTCTCCTTTCTCTCATTCCTTTGTTTCTTTCTTTCTTTATTTGTTTTCTTCTTTCTTTATTTTTCTTTCTTCTAGACTACTATTTCCCTTCTTTTCTTTCCTTCTTTTGTGTTTGATGTTCTATCCTGTCTTTCTTTTTTATTTCCTTCTCTGTATATCCGTTGTTACCTTTCTAATTTTATTTATTTCTATTTGTTCTTTCCGTCATCCCTTCTTCCCCATTGTTTTGTTACTTTCTATGAAACTAAGAGTGCATTTTGAGAATTATGTGACATATATATAAGACAATAACATGTATATAATAAATTAAAATTCAGTCGAACTCGGTTCGAAGCTTATGCACGAAAAATATATAAGAACTAATGCGTCATTATGTGGTAAAAATTTGAACTTTTTTGCCTATAACCCTGATTCAGCCAAATAACTCGGCTCGACTTGGTCCTGTTTTGAGCTAGACCCTTAGCCGATTTCGAGCCGAGTCCAAGTTTAACATCTTAGAACTTATCATGTTTTTCTTTATCCACATTGAGATACAAAGTACTGAATAGCAAAATTACCTTGTGTTGTTTGCTCAACTCATGAAAAGCAGAGTTAGAATCTAATTTAAGTGTATTCACACGGACGTATCGAGGCTTTGAAACATCTGCAAAACATAAATGATCTCAGTATATCATGTAATATTTTTTTGTATAGATTCACAGTATATTATACAATTTTGGAACTTCGCACAAAAATATCCCACATTGAATTTCAGCTATCTAGAGTATCAGAAAGCTCACAAGGGAATAGAAACATCTCATGTTCGACTCTGTTCAATAAATGTTAGCCTTTCTTTTTCTTGTACTATTTAAGGGATTTGGATTTTGGAATTTGGACAAAAGAAACATATAGGTCGTTCTACTAATATCTTCAACAACTTGCGGAAAGGCTGATTTCTACTAGTAGTTGGTGCTTTATCTATGATACCTCTAAAACTAAGCATGATCCATAAAGTTAGCAAGAAAACGATCCAAGGACTAACCACTTTTTGGATTATTTAGGAGCAACAATTCTTCAACACATTTCACTTTTTTCCTCACACAAAGCTTTGCTAGAGCCGATTCTAAAGCATCTTTGCGGAGCAATAGAAACTTTTCTGCATCACCAACCAATCCAACAGCGGTCTGTGAGACAAGAGGTCAATATAAATTACTATTAAACTCAAAAGAGATAAAGTAAGAAAAAAAGTACTACAGACAGTAAATGGAATTTGAATCTTGATTTTTTTTAGAAAAACACAAAAAGAACATAACCTGGCCAAAGAGAATGTCATATGTGATTATGTACATCAGCTCAATTTGCCTCTACAAAAGAAAACCAGCTGCATTACACACTTAATGTTTCAAGTATTGAACGACAAATTAACATCACCGAGATCCTAATATATTTGCATCGCTTGAGATGTTTCTCTATATTGATGAAAATCAGAGTAGATGTGTCCTCATACCTTCCATTTGCCGTTCAGTATATTAGCACCCTCTAAGACGTCCTTGAGAAGGGGAAGATCTGAACACAAGAAGACATCTATGAAAATAAGTCTCAACATCAATTTTCATTTTCCGTTCTACCACAACATACAAAGCCAAATAAGTCCATCCAAGAAAGGACTACAAAGCCTCACACCTACTCCAAGAAAAAAACTTTTGATCACATAAATTTTGTAATGAATGAAATTCTTGGTTTAACATGATTTTTTTGTTAGTGACCTAACTTATGCCTTGGTGGTATATATTCATGTGGTACAAAATACTGACTTAATTTCTAGTTACCCTACATGAAATTTAACAACAAAAGCATTTGTAGCTTCTAAATTGGCTGTGAAATTGTCAAGTTGATATAAACTAAACTAGGTAGTATGTACATGGACACACGTACAAGAACGAGTATGTGCAAGTTCACACAAGATGTATATAAAATGGTAAAGAATTTCAAATTATATTGTTCTTAGTGATTTGATATCTGATAAGAGTATTCGGGTAGTTGAAACCAGTGGTCTAAATATTCAAGTTCGCAAATTAGCTCATACAATTGATGAACCTGAGTAGACAAGACCAAAATACAATTTAGCATAACTTGGGTCGTTAAAACCTAGCATTACCAAGTTGAGCCTTCATTTCAGATTTCAAGTCAATTAACCCCAAAATGTTTACTTTTACTATTTTGCACACTAGATTGGTTCAAGTTCTATATAATATGACCTAAAAGTTTTGTGAGCTTTAACTGTAATGATCGTTAGCTTTTAAGCTTCAGAAGAGAGAGAGAAGGAGAGAGATACATACGCTTTAGGGTTTGACAAACAAGAGCGAAGGTAGCTTTCTTGTTACGGATGGAAGGACTGTAAACTAGGGATTTGATAGAAGCAACAGCCTTGCGTCTGGCATCTCCTTGGAGTACATTTTTCAATACCGTAGCTGCTTCTCTTCGTGCAAAGAGAGAAGATCGTTCGGCATTGCTGGGCTTCTTCGAACCCTTCGACGTCTTCTCCGGTGGTGGTGCGGTGGTTTTGAGTCGCGCCATTAAAACAGAATAGCTAAGAAGATGGTGGCGCCGGTGAGTTGAGGTTAAAAGCGCGAACAAACTTGGGAAGGGTTTTAGTTTGGTTGCTTTAGAAAATGCTCAAAATGCTATAAGGGGTCTTTTCTTGATTAACCCGAGCTCCTAGTGAATTAACGTGGGTAAGATTCACCTCTAGTTATAACAAAGCCCATAGCCTTGACAAACGAATTTAAGAAAGGGAAATGATAGAGTGACTTAGAAATTGGTACTTAGAGGGTGACATATTTCCTCATTTAGAAATAAAAGCGGTCCCCACCGTAGTCAAACTTTGAAAAAACCTTGTCTTTTAGTGATTCCACATCAGCTGGGCACTAAAATGCCCAAAAAATTTGGGCTCTCTAGCATCTCCCTTCAAGAAAAGGAAGAATAGTCAAGGTCTAAAAAAAGAATGGATTTTTGAGTCAACAGTCCAAAATCTGGGGGGTAAACCCAAAAAAAATCCACTCCTGCCCAAAAATTAGTTGCAGGTCCAAATGTCAGTTTTTTTTTTTATTCCCCTCTTGCCCTTGGACGGGACATTCTGACGTTTTCCTGAAAAAAAAAAATGTCTGGTAAATAAAATAATTTACCAGTACACGAAAAATTCAAAGTTTCAAAATTTTTTGAAAATTTGAAACGAAATTTCAAATTCCCGCCCAGCAAACCATCTCTTCCCGGTAAATAAAATAATTTCCCGTACACAAAAAATTCCAATTTTCAAATTTTTTTTGAAATTTTCAAACGAAATCTTTTTTTCGAAATTTCAAATTCCCGGGCAAATTTTCAAATTTGTTTGAAAATTTTAAATTCCCGCCCAGCAAAAGTGTCTAGTACAGAAAAAAAATTCCAGTAAATAAAATAATTTCCCGGTCACAAAATTTTTTTTTCGAAGTTTTGAAATTTTCAAACGAAATTTCAAATTCCTGCCCAAATTTGAAATTTTTTTTACGAAATTTTAAATTCCCCCAAATTTTCAAATTTTTTTACGAAATTTCAAATTCCCGCCCAGCAAAAATGTCTAGTACAGAAAAAAATTTCCAGTAAATAAAATCATTTCCCGAAAAAAATTTCGTTTCCCGAGAATTTTTTGGCGGTTGTTCCGTAATTTTCTGAACAGTACAGATTCTGATGGACGGGTTGTCAGATTATTTTTCAGAAAAAAAATCGTTTCCCGAGAATTTTCGATGGCAATTTTGTAATTTTCGATGGCATGAACGGTAGATACTTTATTTTCTAAGGGCCCTTTACGTAATTTTGACCCCCCGAACTGACACATTGGACTTCCCTTCCATTTTTAGGCAACTTTGGGTGGGATTTTCATTTTGGCCCCCTTTTTGGCCCAACTCCTCAAAAAAGAATACCCTATTATAGGTAAGATCCAAGGTAGATAGGAAACGGAATATATGGAAAATGCGTTGCCACCATTGCTTTCAACATGAAATCAACACGTTAGATAAATATAATTTCTATGATCACTACATTCCCACAAATCCAGGAAATCAATAATACAAAAAATCAAATTGAACAAGGCAAATGGAACTCCCCTGAATCGACGTTTCTGAAAATCAATGTGGATGCTTCATTCATAGACATTCATACTATAACAGGAATCAGTTTAATTATCCATGACAAAGAGGAAGTTCATTGAAGCTCTAGCCTCTACAACTAGGAGCAGAAACTCGGAGAAAGGCGAAGCCATTGCTATTCTCAAAGGAATGCAATGAGCAGAATCTCACAAATATAATAGAATCATCATAGAAAGTGACAATATTAATATTATGAAAAACCTACAGAACAGTAAAAATGATGTACGATGGCAATCGAAAATTCATATTAAAAGAATTCAAGAAATAAAAAGGAGGCTACATAGTAAAATTCTCTTATACTAGCAGGAACTTCAATGTAGCAACAGACAAGATGGCTAAATGGGCAAGAAAGAAAAACAGATCGAAGTTTTGGAAGAATGTTCCATATTTTCTTTTTAAGTTGTATTGTAATCGAATTCTTATTTCTAGTTAATTAATATATAGCTCTTTCAGCAAAAAAAAAGATAGGAAATGTGGATCAGGTCCAATGCGTCAATGAGTGGTGGGCCCGAACTGAAAAGGTGCAATAAAAAGTGTGTCATATTTTTCAAATACCGTCACTACCTTTTTAACTTAATTTCACAGATATATTCCCCTTTCTCTCTAAAAACTTTCAACTTTTTCATATCTCCTGCAAAATTATTTTTTTTTCTCTCTCTAACAATTATAGTTTCTTTTCCATTCTTTCTGTGTATTTCTCTTGAAAAGAGAAACTCATATCTCCCATTCTCGCCAACTCAATCACAACTCAAAGCTGAAGTTCATGTTTATTTCACCTTTTCTTAAGATAGTTTCTAACTCAACGTGCATTAATTTTTTTAAGGTTCATTACCTTAGTAGAATTACCTAATTAAACTCAAAATATCTTCCTGTTATTGACAAAATAGCATAACTAAAGAAATTAACAAAATACATTTGTGAATATTTCATATGTTTCGGAAAAATCTAAACTTCATGGAAGTATTTATGCATACTCTATATCTAAAGAAAAGTCAAGTAAACAACTTAAGTCTTTACAAAAATAAAATGCCAATTATAAATTTAAACTCCACCACCTTGTTGTATTTTCCCTCCATTACTTGCAACAGTAGCTGAAGAATACCTTGACGAACTCATATCAGGACCAACGAAGCTTAGGTTGCTTTGAGTTTTCCCTCTAGTCGTCTTGGTCTTTCTGCTAGATGATTCTGCTCTCATTGAAGGTCCTTTACAAGTTCTGCTATGTGACCAATAGATCCACACGTTTTGCATTTTTTTCGTTTTTTTTGTTGGTTGTGAACTTCATCAATTACTCTTATCCTTGCCATCTTAGGTCTTCCAGGGGCCCTTGATGGGCCTAAAAGGTTACCCTAAAAGGTCACCACCCGCAAGTATACGGGTGTCAAGTAATAACCCGGTAAGACCGAGATCGATCCACGAAGATAGGAATGTGATTCAGATATCGAGAGAATCTGACCCACCGGTCTAGGTATCACTCACTATCTCAGACTAAAACAAAAGATGATAATTTGGGTTTTTGGATCAATCTGAAATAATTAAACAAATAAAAACTAACTAGACTAAAGATGAGAGAATTCGGGATTAGAGTTGAGTGAGAAGGATACTTCGATTCACACGATCGATATGACTTAATACTAATTATCTAGAACATGAAAGTTTAGCTAACTTCACCCACATTGACAATTCTAAGCATAATGTGTAAAACTAAGCATAGTCGATCAAAACTTACTAAGCATCGACTATCAAACTAATGACACACTATCATATAAGTTGGCGATGAATAAATTTGACATTCTTAAGCATAGTACGTCAAACTAAGTATAACCAATCAAAAGTCACTAAGCATCGATCATCAAATTAAGTACGAACTAGCAAATGATATGTCAATAAACGATTAAGATCGAGGTTTCTGTATGGGCCAAAATACGTCACCAGGAGCGCCCCTAGAAATCCATGATCGATGGGCTCATACAACGACTAAGCTCATGAATTGAAGGCTAAAGGCCCGACCCATTTATCTTCGGGCGCCCCGAAGCAACGCCAAAGTAAAGAAGCACTTCCAGCCAGCCTTGGAGGAAGAGGTCAGCCCTCGTCTCCTCACCAGGCTGAAATACGTAACCACTTCCAGCCCTAGAAGAAGAGGTTCGTCCTCACCAGCAAACCTCCATTCATATACTCGTTAATGGGCTACAATATTCGTATTAATGATGACCGCTCAAAGCGTTACCCCATTGAAGGCGACAGCCCACGACAGGTGACGGTCGACCACAAACACTATAAAAGGACCGAGAGGAAGATGATACTGATCATCTGGTGATCACTGAAGATACCCCACTAAAGCATCATCCAATTCCCATCTAAAGCACTCGATCATCTTATTCCGGGAAAGCAGATCGAGTACTTGCTTAAACATTATCATCTTACAACCAACGAGTACACACCGTTACTTTCTCTCTCATAGAGTCTTGCTCTTTGGTAGAATCCCGTTCTATCGCATAAACTTGTCTTCATTCTCTCACCTAAGGATCGGTCTCAAATTATACAAGTCTTTACGAGGAACTGTTCATAGAAGGTTCGGGATCTTGTTGCCTTCTTGACCAGGTAGAATCATCAAAGTATGGGACCTTGAGGGAGCAGACTACTTTCTCGCTCCAGACACTCACGGGATCAAGGGTTCAACCACTTTACCTTTAAGAGTCTGTCTACTTTATCTCTCCTCAAGGACAATACCTTTACTTGTCACCCACGTGATTATCCACATACAAGGTCACGACCATAAAGCTTTTCACTTATTTACGATACATACCCCTGAACAAGCAAACCTCTCCAGGATTGTCTCATACACGAGGCAGGCCTGATAATCTCTTTCCAAACAAGTCAATCTGTCCGTAGAGAGCGAGCTCCGACCACTCTATGAGCCGTGCCTAAACTCCGACCATTATCCAACTAACGGTAACATTCCAAGGATATATTCACGTACTTTTTACTTTTCTTGCAAGCTTACTGACTTGACCGTCGGAGCCCCCTTAGGCCGGCACCATCCCGGTGTTCCCTAAGACCTCACGGTCAAGCTCAACCTAGCTTTCTCTCACTAAAAATTCAACACTAAAGCAAAATCAAATCATACGGGAAGCAAGACAATCGTATATGGAGTAAAAGCCCAAAAGTTTCCAGGCAAAATAATCGCTGGAACTAGCCCAAATTTCTCCGGAAAGGGTCTATTTTTTCGGCCAAGAAGTGCTGGATTCTGGCCAAGAACTTGACCCGAAATGCTTCTGGGTTGCTGTCGAGCCACCTATGTACTGTGCCGAGCAAGTATCACGTCTCACAGTTGCTCGTTAGCTGTTGTTCGTTAATCCCGAGCTGCTCTAGTCGCTGCCCGTCAAATCCTAACTGTTGATGAAGAACCCAAGCTGCTGCCTCCGCAAAGTCCTTGTTGTCCCGTGCCTGCTGTTCCCGTACGATGCCGAGTTCCCTCACCTTCTTCCCGAGAAGGTGTTTGCCGGCCAAACCTCCTCCCTCCTTTCTCTCTTTTTAACTTTTTAAAACCCTAGCCCCCCTTGTTGTTGAATAGAGCAGATGCTGTCTGACCAGGTCTCCCCTCCTTACATTTGTTACCCTTTCCTTTTCTAAAGGCAGCCCAAAGCCCACAACTCCCAAACATCTTAAGTCAACATGTGGGGGTGCCTACAAGTTTTCTTCATTTGTCTATTTTCTTTGAGTTAATTCCTTTTTGGCCCCCTACTTTGTGACCAGCTTCCTTTCTGGCCCCCTATTTTTCGTAAATTCAAATTGACCCCCTTTTTTTTAACGTTGTCTACATACCGTCAGAATCTTTATTTTTCTTCCAAACTACCCTTTCATGGGTTAGTGGGCATTGCTCCTTCCCAAGGTTGTCAAATTTAACTATTATCTTCTTACTTGTTCATTTTCATTTGAGTATTGTTAGAGAGAGAAAAAAACACACAAACCACCAAATTACCCACCATGAAATTTGTTGAGTGAGACATTGAAATAACTTAGGTTTAAAACTAAATAAGATCAAATGCAACCAACCCTTTAAACAAGTTAGTACCTAAATCCAAAAATTCTAAATTTGTGCACAATAAAATCTTTTCTTGAACATTTCCAACTAAAGAATTACTTCTCAGTGATACAAATGCAACATTGGGTAAACCAAAAATCTCTTGAGTAAAACCATTCTTTGCCTCTTAGGTAAATCAAGCCAAGGGAAAGATATTAATAATAACCCAAAAAAATCAGGAATTTTTCTTGATAAAGCATTACTACTCAGATTGAGCTTACAAATTGCCCTAATTTCTGATAATTATGACGGTATAATTCCTACAAATTGGTAGACAATGTCTTTAGAGATTTCAATTGAGATAAACTTGGCGATAGTACTCAGCCGAGATTCATGTTCCATATAACAATTTTCTGTACATTTTCGGCTGAATTGCAGGAGAGTTCCGGTGTAATTCTTGCATGGACTCCAATCGATTAGGATTCCATGAATTCAGTATTAAAAGCACCACCAGAAATGTTAACTTTGATGGCAACATCTCTTTCTGGTAGTACTACTTGAGCAAGTGTAGATTTGATAAATTCAAAGAAAACAAAACGAGAATCCGGCTGAATGTGAATATTTTCAGAAATAGAAAAGAATGGGCTCAATAATCTTTATCTTCCGGCAATAAATTGAACCTTAGTTCTTCAGTGAAGCTTTAATAAGACTTAGAGAGAGAAAGTGAGTAAGGAAAGGCAGGTGAAAGAAATTAAACAAAAAGGCCTTTAATACTACTCATACCCTTTCTCTGTCTAAAAATCTCTATCTTGTGCAAAAATGCCTTCAATATCCACTCATACTCTTTCTCTCTCTAAAAATCTCTTTCTTGTGCAAAAATGCCTTTAATGTCCACTCATACTCTTTCTCTCTATAAAAATATCTTTCTTGTGCACATTTGGAGAAGCAGGTGGTTTCGTTTTTGTTCATTGTATATAGTTACTCAATTGAAGAAGCCCAACAACAACCACAAATAAATGAAGAGTTAGAGTGTGAAAGAAGAAGAAGAAGCTTGAAAGTGAATAAATGAATAAATTAGTGTTATTAAGTACGTATTGAGTTGTATAATCAAGTGAAGTAATGAAGTTTGAGGTGTATTTTTTTATGGTTTGTGTATTTGTGTATTTTTAATGGTTTGTGTGTTTTTGATGGTTTGTGTATTTTTTTTATCTCTCTAAGAAAACTCAAATGAAAATGAAGAAGAAAGAAGATAATAGTTAATTTGACAACTTTGGGAAGGAGCAATGCACACTAACCCATGAAAGGATAATTTTGGAAGAAAAACAAATATTCTGACGGTATGTAGACGACGTTAAGAAAAAGGGGGTCAATTTTGAATTTACGAAAAATAGGGGGTAAAAAATGAAGCGGGTCACAAACTAGGGGGCCAAAAATGAATTAACTCATTTTCTTTGAACTCTTGGGTCTTTGGACCAGGCCTTGATTTTGATTTTAATTTAGAACACAAGGGAGTGCTTTTAACTTTGCCTTTAACTTTCATGTCCGAACTCCGATTCGACTTCCGTTTCTCTGTTGGACTCACCATAGAATCCACTTTCCATTTAACTTCTGTTGATGTCAAAAATGGCTTTCCGTTAGATCAGCATGAAGTAGGGAGTTGATGCATGACAGCCTCCGTTATGTTCGAATCCTCCGTTAAGTTGGGGATTGATCAGCTCCGTGTTTTTGCTTTCAGCTCTGCTTCCTGCTCTGCTTCTCTTTATTCCAGCTCCCAGCTACTGCTATTTGCTCCTTGCTCCAGTTCTTAACTCCAACTCCTTGGGGGGGAAACCTGCAAAGGGTTCGAAAACTACTCCCGCGCTCAAGCCAGTCAGGGTGCTCTTTGCAGTAAAAGAATGAATATTGATTGATCCTTTTGGGGGGCGAGTTCTGACAACTCTGAGTTTCTTGTGATCTTTTTTAGGGTCAAAGAGATCGTGTCCTGTGAAGGACGATGTGGGGGGCCTTTTATAGGCAATGTTAGGCCGACTGTGATTAGTGGCGGTGGCGAGGTGGTTGTCGTTAAACCGAAGGGAAAGTTTCCTCCCTTGAGTATTTAGAGTTTCTCTCAGAGTCTATCACGGGTCTTTGATAAGTGGAAGAGCTTAAGTTCAAGGATTTTCTGTAGATATCTTGCCGGTGTGATAGACTCTAAAGGAGAAGTTTCCTCCTTTAGATGCGTGGAGTTCAAACTGGCTTAAACACTTTGAGATGTGTGGACGACCGACTTCTAAAGTTTCGAGATTAAGTCGGTAGGTCGCTTGGCGCTGCTGCCTCCCCAATTCTGGGCGTAAGACATTGGTCGAACCTGTGTGGACCCCCTCACTCCTTTGAAGACCCCAGGGTTGATCTGTCCATGCCAAGTGCGTCTTGTAGGGCTGAATTCTTCTGGTCGACCTCCCAGTTAGGGGAACATTCGGTGGACCATCAGGAGCGCAGCGGTCCTGCTGCCTTAAGCCGGCTTGACCTTGTTGACTTCAGGTTTGATCTTGATTTTTCAAACGTTAGTCAATGTCTGGACATTTTATGCATCTTCAACTTCTAATTTTTCCAAAATGACCAAAATACCTCTGGTTCTCTTTCCTTCCGGTTCCCACATGAGATGAAAATGTGATAAATGCTCTGTTTTATTCTGAATTAAGCGTCAAACTCCTACTATGGTACCTACCAAGAAAAATACATAAATAATTATAAATAAAATCCGAAAAGAACTAACTCATCGAAGTTAAGTGATCTAAATGTGGCATTTTCACGCCACATCAAACATCCCCAAACTTGGAATTTTGTAGTCCTCGAGCAAATAAACAAAACAAAACAAAACAAAACAAAACAAAACAATAAAATAAAATCGTAACTCACTTTCGGAGGAATCCCGGTTCCATTTAGCGTATGCAACAAGTCGTTAAACCCCTAGGTTACCCACTTACCCCTAGTGGACGAGTGTCGTCTCGTGAGGGTTTCAGTGAATATACCCACAAAATTCAAGACTGCAAAAGACACAGTAGAGTTCAACACCGAAGTAAATAAGATAATGACAACAAATGACACACTCAAGCATGCTAAACAAGCAAATCAAAATCGATAAACGCATATAAATGCTAAAAGTCTCCTCACTAGTATTCTCATCCTAAAATGTAAGCGTCCAACCACATTGAGCATCATCTAAGTCCAAAGTTACAAAATCTCGATTCCTATCTTAGTACATTTCGCCTCGACTTTAGCCTCACGGTCATACACTCAAAAACATGAAATCGCTCAAGAAAATATAATAAAGGTTCACTCTAATGTGTGAGCATGGAATAAAGTAAAACTCAACACATACAAAACAAATGAGGATAACAAGTTTTAAAACGAAATGATATCTAAAGAATGGAAATAACCACTAAAATGGAATGGGGAAGCTCACTCACCCTTCTCACCTACTCTACCCTCTAACAATGTTTTCTGAAGGTCAACGGATATAAGTAATGAGATGAAAGTAGTGAGATCCCAAGAATGTCGACGTCTTCAATAAAAGAACGCTCAAACAACTTCTAAATTTAGCTTTTGCTTTGAATACTTTAGTTCTCACAACACACATAAATAACAAATAAACTCAATTTTTTTGTTTTAATTTCTTTTTCCTTTTTTTTCATTTTCTCTTTTTCTTTCATAACAAAACACTAACACTAGTATTCTCAACAAACAACTTTTTCTTCATTCTCACTTTGTTTTACATTCTTTTTCTATACTTTCCATGTCTTCAGTCTCGGGAGTAGTATGTGGATGGGTGGTGGAGTATCCGTTTCCCTAAAGTTGACACTATTATCGGATTTCATGAACTACAAGAGTAAGGTCGCTATCCTGATGTCACTCTTGGTGGCTAAGAAAGTTGAGCTAATGAGATCGTCTAAGCTCTTTTAAAAGTTACGAGGTTGAGTAGCTCTTCATTCTACTCAGAGTTAGCATAGAAGAGTACACTAGAAAACAATATAAAGGCTCAGATATCTCACATGGGTTTAAGACTCCACTAATGACTATTCTAGGTCCCTGAGAAATGTTTCTTCTTTCTTAGGATGCTACTCATATGATCAGAAAACAAACACTAAAGGACTTAACATTCACAAAAAAGACTAAGAGCATGCATAACATTCACCAAAACCGAAACACATGCATCAACACACTTAAACATACCACTAGAGTCATACCAAATCTACCCAAAAAAATTCAAATGTGGTCGAATTATTGAACCTCTTGTCTTTTGAAACCCATGGTCATAAGGCTAAATGTCATACCCCCATCCCCAAACTTAAACCTAACATTGTCCTCAATGTTTCAAGCATATACTCACCAAAAGATAAGAGACATATTAATTTAAAGAGGAGAGTAGAAAGATATTACCATAGCCGGGGGAGATAAAAATAGTACTACCAAGACTCATGCATGAACAAGTTCCAATTTGATGATAAGCTCCTGCCATCCCCAAACTAGGAACAAACCACGTCTCACAAGTAAATCAAGTAAGAAATGCTCCTAAGATCAACAAAACATGTGAGAATGGTTCAAATAAGATCATGACCACAAAAATGACCACTAACGCGGGATCACTCGATTGCATTGAGCTATGCAATTAGCCGTTGATTTTCTTGTTTTCACAAGAGCACGAGTTATGTCTCGTGGAGGGTTTTCAGAGATGATACCCACAAACATCAAGACCCCACTCAATCAGTCAAAAGATCATACAATAAGAGACGAAAATTTTGGGGGTCAACCCAAAGAAAGCTATATGTTGGTGCTAATCGTCTCACAAAAGGATCAGAAATGTAAAGTGCACATGAGACGATAAAAGAAAACAAGCCATCCCCAAACTTAGTGGGTGCACAATCCACTAAGTATGCATAAATACAAGGAGCGACAACTAAGAAGTCATCAAAAGGATCGACATACACGTGATAAGTCAAAAGGTCAGTTGAAGGCAAAAAATCATCCGCAAGCTTAGTGAATAGAACATCCACTATGTCCATAACGTCTTCGGAAAGACATCTGAAATGTCTCAAAAGGGATCAACAACCGAGTTTAAGATCATCTGAAAGGTCGAACTAGACTCTAAAGGTAAGGCAATAGGCTCGGGAACCAAGTCAAGGTTCATGGTTTCGTTAGGTAAATAGTCTCACAAACTACCCAACATGTCTCTAGCTACTACGTCATCAATATCCTCAAAGGCATCTGGAGCCTCGCAATCAGTTATAATATTGGGCCTTCCTAGCATTGCATCTAAGACTGACTCCTCACAAGTATCAAAAATCGGATAGTTCATAATCGTGTCATCCTCGAACTTGCTCATAGAGCCATCATCCTGAACATCAAAGTCTGGTAGAGAGTCCTATCATAATGAGACGATAAAAGTCGAGGTAAAGACGAAACAAGGTCATCAATATGTTCAGGCTCTTGGTGTCGGATCATATCTTCATCGGTAAATCAAGTCCTTTGACATCTTAAAAGCATCCAACTTATCTCACGTTTACAAATTAAAAGGTAGTAACTACTTCCTCATTTTAAGCTTCACTACACGGTTCTAAGTAGTTTTTTGTATTTGGTAAAAACTACTTTTTATTTATTTACCCTCAATAACATTTAGAAATAACATCTATATTGACTTTTCAAATTTTAGTTAAAGGATTAGTATTGTCATTTCTATTTTCCACTTGGATTGTGGGAGAGAATCGTGGAAGATCAATATATTTTAGTATTTTCCACTTGGAATGTGGGAGAGAATCGTGGGAGAGAGAGAATACCATCTCTCAAAATCAATCCGCAAATACTTTGAGAAGTTAATTTCATTCGTAAGTTCATTCAATCTTTTTTTAATTTAATCCATCTATAATTTCTCTCCATGGAAATAACTCTCTCTCTCTCTCTCTCTCTCTCTCTCTCTCTCTCTCTCTCTCTCTCTCTCTCTCTCTCTCTCTCTCTCTCTCTCTCTCTCTCTCTCCTTTCTTCTTTATCTCATTAGGTTCATTTTTCTTCCATGATTATCAAATTTATTTATAAGTCTGTTATATATAGTTTGGTATCCTCTTATTTTTATGATTTAGTGTTTTGATAGTTGTCTTCCATTTCTTCATCAAATGTAGGTCTAACCTCATTTGTTTAATTAAACTAAAATTGATAAATGACTGGAGACATACTTCATTATCTTTGTAAAGTGAATTGTTAACAGGAGACATAGTTCATCTCTGTAGACATACTTCATTATCTTTGTAATGTGTTGTACTAATTTTTTTTCGCTCGACTAATTTGAGTTTATTTTTCTGTTCTTTTAAATTAACAGGAGAATGACACAATCAAATGGATACCAAGTCATTAGAAATATTAAGATGAAGAAGAAAACAAACTCTGAAGATCAATATATTTTAGTATTTTTTTTCGTTTTTTCATGTCAAATCTTATGTAATTTTTATTTAATTACAATTTTATTGATCCAATCTCACTTTACTGAGTGTAAGGAATTGATAGATTTTCTTGATCAAATGTAAATTTTAAATTGTATTTAGAAATTTCTTCTTCTCCACCACTGTTTATATTTTTCATGAAATGTAAATGACTAGATGATAATGATTTTAAATTGTATTCAGAAGTTAATCGTCTCTTTCTATCTTCATCATTTTATTGTGGATTTTAAGTCTAATCTTCAAGATGGGACAATAGTTTGAATTTGTAACTAATTTTTACTTTTTTCTGTTCCTTTACATTATAAGAGAATGCTAAAATGAATTGGATACCAAGTCAGCACAAAGAAGAAAGAGAACCAAGAAGCATTGGTTGTTTTTTTTACATCTTTTTCTTGCTTTCTTATTTCATGTAAAATAATTTTTTTTTCGTTCATAATTTCATGTGATTAATTTTTATTTTAGTTCATAATTTATGTTGCTCAATATTACTATACCAAATTTATGGATATTGTAATTAATTGTTTGTTTGTTTGTTAAATATAGATTAAGAACCTATGTTTTACATAAAGCAGATTGGTTGTTTTTTACATGTTTTTCTTGCTTTCGTTTTTCATGTAAAATCTTATTTAATTTTTATTTTCGTTCATAATTTTATGTGATTAATTTTTATTTTCGTTCATAATTTATGTTGCTCAATATAACTGTACCAAAGTTATGTATATTGTAATTTATTGTTTGTTTGTTAAATATAGATTAATAACCTATGTTTTATCAATTAAAAAAAACTATATTTTATGATTGTGTGATTTGTATGCACGTTTATGCCAATCTTTAAGATTTGATGATAACTAGGTATCTCCCACGCCCTGCGGGCGCGGTCAATCCCGTCGGGCTTACGCCAGTCGTGGTCAGAAATTTTAGTAGTGCAAGCACGGTGGGGTCAAGTTTTCGCTCGGGGTGCACGTAATACGAAGTTTTACGTAAATTGTCGTCTAGCGTCACACGGACCGAGTGTAGACCTAGACGTGCTAGCGTCACATGAGTAAAAAACGGTCACCACAGTGCTAGCGCGTCTAGGTATTCGCTCGGTTCGTGTCACGCCAGACGACAATTTACGTAAACATCGTATTACGTGCACCCCGAGAGAAAGCTTGAACCTACTGTGCTTGCACTACTAAAATTTCTGACAACGACTGGCGTAAGCCCGATATTTACGTAAATTGTCGTCTGGCATCACACGGACCAAGTGTAGACCTAGATGTGCTAGAGTCACATGAGTAAAAAACGGTCACCACAGTGTAATGGGATTACATTAACTAACAGAGAGTAATGGGATAAATATTACGTAAATGATACTGCATTACATTTTTATTGAAGTGAGCAATCATGTTGGAAGGTTACTAATGAAGAAAAAAATTGGGCAACGACCACGACAAAACAACGTTAAAAGTACCCATTTCATAGCGTGGAAAAATCAGATATTTCCTCAAAACACACTCTTCTTTTGATGTTACACGCCGACGATTCTCGCCAGAATTATTTTTCTTCTCTACTATCTCTCTACTTTCTTCTTCTCTGTATATATATACAAGTTTCGACGAAGGGAAGGGTCCCTTTCTTGGGACTCTTTTCTGGAAAATCAAACGTAAGAAAGATTTGTTTATCTGGTAGAACCAAGCGAGGGTTCCGACAAAAGAGGTGTCCCTTTCGTCGTGACATAGATGATAGAAGAAAAAAAGAGAGGAGGGAAAAGAAAAAAGAAGAAGAAAGAGAGGGTGGGAGAGAGAGAAAGAGAAAAAAAGAGGAAGGAGAATGATGATCACGTTAGGTGTCTCCTCGTAGTTAATGGTGGTGGAGGAGTTGATGGTGGCGGTGGAAGGAGAAGATGAAGGAACAAGAAAAAAATATATAGATATTAAAAGTGGGTGGTGCGTTCTTGGAGAAAACAAAACAATGCTCATTTTTTCTGTTCCCACCTTAAAGTCACAGAAGGCATCTCGGCCTCCTGCAGGTGCATTTCCTTTAGTAAGTAGGCCCGAAAAAACATTTCTTTCTTTACTGGGAGAAGTCCGGTGTCTACGGCTATATTACCTAGATTTAAAAGTGCATTTAGATTGTATCATCTCTTGTCTAATTGTGTTGAGGAAATCTTTTTTGTTTCTCTAAAAAAGACGATAATTTTTTTTTATTCTACCTTGGTTAGTTCTTTTTTGGGTTCTAGCAAAGATTCACGAGAAAGTTTATAGGCGATAATAGAAGTAATTGAGGACAACTTCATGGGAAGTTTCATACAAAAAGCTTATTTGTAATTCCCACGGTGCCTCAATATTATATAGACGACACTTCTTCAAATATTGGCGAACATTTAGAAATTTCTCACAGAAAAAACCCTAGAAAGACGCACCATACATACACCACCCAATATCTTATATATCTATATAATAAAACAGAAGGACAAACGATGACTGTGACAAACATCCTTTTTTAATAAGGGACTAGGGTATATCCCGTGCCCTAGGGCACGAACGCTTGTATCAATCAAATGTTACAACATTTATTGTTATATTATATTGAGAGAGAGATATTATTATTAGTTATTATTTTTTTTGTATTATCTTTTTGTTTCTTTTCTCTTAAATTAGTTATTATTTTATTGAAAGATAGAGAGATTTTAATTTCTTTTTTTAACTCTTGAAATTTATTTTGTTTCTTTTTTTCTTAAATTAGTTATTTTATTTCTAAGAAGGAAACGATTAATGTTTTCTAAATAGGTAACTTTATTTCTACGAAGGACTATACTACAAATTTTGAGAAGGACTTCTAGACAATATCCTTTATTGAAAAAGGATGTTTGTCCCAGTCATCGTTTTCCCTTCTGTTTTATATAATAGATAGATATTGTCTAGAAGCCCTTCTCAAAATTTAAAATATAGTCCTTCGTAGAAATAAAGTTGCCTATTTAAAAAATAATAATCTTTTCCTTCTTATAAACAAAGTAACTAATTTAAGAAAAAAAGAAACAAAATAAATTTCAAGGGTATAAAAAAAGAAAGTACAATCTCTCTCTCAATAAAATAATAACTAATTTAAGAGGAAAAAAAACAAAAAAGTAATAACTAATAAAAATCTCTCTCTCTCAATAAAATATAACAATAAATTTCGTAACATTTGATTGATAAAAGTGTCTGTGCCCTAGGGCACGGGATATACCCCAGAAAATAATAACTATAAATTAAAAAAAATAATAACTAATAATAAATCTCTCTCTCCCTCTCAATAAAATAATAACTAACTTAAGAGAAAATAAACAAAAAAATAATATACAAGAAAATAATAACTAAGAAAAATCTCTCTCTCAATAAAATATAACAATAAATTTTGTAACATTTGATTGGTACAAGTGTCTGATATAATAAAACAAAAGGGAAAACGATGACTGGGACAAACATCTTTTTTTAATAAAGGATATTGTCTAGAAGTCCTTCTCAAAATTTAAAATATAGTCCTTCGTAGAAATAAAGTTACCTATTTAAAAAACAATAATCCTTTCCGTCTAAGAAATAAAATAACTAATTTCATAAAAAATAAGAAACAAAATAAGTTTCAAGGGTTAAATAAAGAAATTAAAATCTCTCCCTCTCTCTCAATAAAATAATAACTAATTTAAGAGAAAAGATACAAAAAAAAATAATAACTAATAAATATATATATCTCTCTCTCTCTCTCTCTCAATAAAATATAACAATAAATTAACAAAAAAATAATAATTAATAAAAATAATAACTAATAATAAATCTATCTCTCTCTCAATAAAATAATAACTAATTTAAGAAAAAATAATACAAAAAAATAATAACTAATAAAAATCTCTCTCTCTCTCTCTCTCTCTCTCAATAAAATATAACAATAAATTTCGTAACATTTGATTAGTACAAGTGTCCGTGCCCTAGGGCACGGGATATACATTAGTCTATATAATAAAACAGAAGGGAAAACGATGACTGGGACAAACATCCTTTTTTAATAAAGGATATTGTCTAGAAGCCCTTCTCAAAATTTAAAATATAGTCCTTCGTAGAAATAAAGTTACTTATTTAAAAAACAATGTCAATAATCCTTTCCTTCTTAGAAATAAAAATTCTAATTTATGGAAAAAAGAAACAAAATAAATTTCAAGAGTTAAAAAAAGAAATTAAAATCTCTCTTTCTCTTAATAAAATAATAACTAATTTAAGATAAGATAAACAAAAAATAATACTAACTAATAAAAATCTCTCTCTCTCTCTCTCAATAAAATATAAAAATAAATTTCGTAACATTTGATTGATACAAGTATCCGTGCCCTAGGGTAGATTTGAAGGGGTAGATTTGAAGGGACTCGAAGAAGTGGTGAGTGGGTATGAAGAACTGTTAGGGGAGTTTTACAATAGGTATAAGGCACGATTTCTGGTTGATTTTTAAGAGTTTTTTTATATTATACTTGAATATAAAAGATTGGAAGTTGAGATGACAGAATGAGAATTGGGGATTAGTTGTATCCACTCACCACTTCTTAGAATCTCATGAGGTTTTCGGGAGAAATAGGGAGGCTAACCAGTGTTTTTTAGGGCAAACATTCCTTTCACAACATTTATTTAGTTGTAGTAGATAATAGTTTAATAATTTAAATTAATTAAAATATAAACACAACCTTATGATAATATATATATATATATATATATTTATAATGTTACTGAGAAAAAAGTTAGATTTAACATTATTTAATAGTTAAAATTAACTAAAATTAAATAAATTTATTAAAAATAATTAAAATTAACTAAAGCTAATTATAATTAATTATAGTTAATTAAACTTAATTAAACTTAATTAAAATATATAAGAACTATTTAATAAAACATTTCACTTAACCAAGTTAATAAAATAGAAAACAATCACTTAATAAAGTTGGTAAATAATAATAATAATAAATGATAATAATAAATTTCCCAAAGCAAAGGTAAGAAATTTTACCTTATATTAATAAACATATAGTAAATAAAGTAAATAATAATAATAAATGATATAGTTAATAAAATAGAAAACATTTCCCAAAGCAGCCAATTTGTATTAGGTTTTTTTCTTTTCTTACCTTTGCTTTGACAAAAAAAGATCAAATCCCAAAGTTTTAGATTATATTTTCAGCAAAACAAAAAAAATAGAAGTACAATCTTAAAGGGCAAAACAGACATTTGCTTAATTTTCACTGAGTAGAACAATAAAGCTGTTGATTCATCCTCTAGGGTTTGACTATTTAAGTGCAATTTTAAGGGGCTACCTAGAAAAATAGAAGTTACAACCGTCATCTTGTGGAGCTACATCCAGCGAACATCTGGTGAGGCCTTTTCTCTCTTCAATCTTAACATTTTTGTCACTTTATTAATAGTTTAATCTACATTTTCTCTTTCTACCGGTTATTGATTATATTTCATCTTCTAGGGTTTCTTGTGAAGCTACATCCAACGAACATCTGGTAAGGTGCCTTATATTTCATCTTCTAGGGTCTCTTTATTTATTACCAGATCTAGAGTTCTGGTTTCTACAACCAGTTATTGGTTACATCAGATATATCTTTTTAGTTATTTTAGCTATGGATTATATCAGATGAGGCTTTTTAGTTATTGATTATTTCAAATGAGTCTTTTTAGTTATTCACTGTTTTAATATAATAGATTATTGATGATTAGACCAACTATTATAGAGCTAATTATTTTACTAGAAAGTAATCTCTTTCTACTACCAGTTTATTGATTATAGAGCTAATTATTTTACTAGAAAGTAATCTCTTCTAGGGTCTCTTTATTTATTACCAAATCTAGAGTTCTGGTTTCTACAACCAGTTATTGGTTACATCAGATATATCTTTTTAGTTATTTTAGCTATTGATTATAGCAGATGAGGCTTTTTAGTTATTGATTATTTCAAATGAGTCTTTTTAGTTATTCACTGTTTTAATATAATAGATTATTGGAGATTAGACCAACTACTATAGAGCTAATTATTTTACTAGAAAGTAATCTCTTTCTACTACCAGTTTATTGATTATAGTTAATAAGTTTAATAATTAATAAACTTTGGACTAATTATTGAATCCTAAATTGATGAAGTTTTTTAGTTTTATGTGAGATGTGTACGGAAAACTAATGTGACAAGGACCTAGAAAGTAAATATATGTATTGAAGATTGAGATTTGACTCTCTATTAGAATTCTGAATTCATGCATTATTTCCTCCTTTGAAGAAGGTTGATTTAAAAAAGAAAAAGCTAAAAAGAAGAACATAGACGGAGAAAGCTACTTACCCGACATATGAAGAAATCGACAACATATTTTTCGATTGTGGAGGTTGGAGCTCGAAGAGATTGAAGATGGAAGAAAAAGTATTTTAGGGATTCTTTGTTAGAAGAACGAATAAGAAGATCAAAAGGCGTGGAAAAGTTTCTTATTTCCCTAGCTAATCCGAACCATTGATATATCTTTAAAATGTTCGTTGTTGGTTATACATGAGGCAATTTCGATATTTTAGAAATAAGTCTACATAATTGGTTGACTTAACAGGCAACCTGACAGTCAAATCACGACTGAGGGGTTACTTAGTTTAATTAAAAGTGGAGGGGTTTTTTAGTTTCCATTATGCATTGGGGGGGTAGTGAAAGCTCTTGAATTATCAATCTCATGAACCAAAACTTCATTACAATATTCATGATTCCCTAGACATTTACTATGCAAAACATGAACAAACCATCAGTTCTCCTTTTAGTTACCTTCATTTTCTAATTTGAAGTTATAATGAAAAACCTCACATGATCAGGAGAAACCAAAATATTTTTATTTGATCCTTTGAGAATAGTCAAACTTAACAGATCCTAAAGGAAGAGGAGAAATTGACGAGTTCACCTTCTTCAATCGAAAAAAAATGACGAGTCGGATGCAAAGAGGAGATCAGTGACCGAGTCAGCTGATCCGTGAGAGATGAGGAACCATGACTCGTGGTGGTGGTGGTTGTGGTGGTGGTGGTGGCGGCGGTTTTAGCAGGTGGAAGGAGCTTGAGAGAGGATTGAAAGTAAGAGATTCCCAATCTATTAAAGAAGAAGTTGAGAAGCCATGGACAACTCTCAGAAAGAAAAAGTCGACTAAGAGGTCTGGACGGCATTAAGGGGTTCTGTTAAAAGGTTGGTGCCATTAGAGATTTTGACGCCTATAGAATTCTTAACTGTTGGGTCGCCTGGTAATAGATCCACCCACTTATAGCATTTCGGGTGGGTTTTTTTAGCCTTTCTCTAGTCGCAATGCGTGGTTATTACAATATGTATGTAAGATAGAGTAATAATATGAGTGAGAGAGAAAAAATATATGACAAAGTTGTACAAAACTTGAATCAATGTATTACTATTTATTCTCAACACTGTATATCCAAGGGTGATAAGATAGGGGTATTTATACCCTTGGTAAAACTTTAAACAACCCACACGTAGGATTTGCATGGATGAGGTGTATTAAGCTCTTGAAAAGCTATTGGAATCGCTTACTTTCCATTAATCCTTACCAAACCTCATCCATACATATAATTAAGTAACTTATATAGTTTAGCTAATATGGTGTGCAACCACACAACAATAGTCCACCTGATTTCATAGCACTCCTCCTTGGATTACCACTACTCGAGATAATTGCCTCATTAAAACCTTGCTAGAAAAACCTAGTGGAACACAAACTGAACAAAGGAAAAAGAGTACAGAGTGTAGGTATCTAGTACTAGCGATGCAGAAATGATAATAGGTTCCCCCTGATGAATATCATATCTTGGATCAATGTAGTCTAATACAATATTAGTCACGGGTCGCATTCCGATGTCTTGTACTAGTTTTCTGAACGTTGTAGTACGTAGAGACTTCGTGAATAAGTCCGCATAATTATCGCATGATTTTATATATTGAAAATCAATTGCACCATTTTTCTGTAAATGGTGTGAGCAAAATAACTTTGGTGCAATGTGTTTTGTTATGTCACCTTTAATATATCCTTCCCTCATTTGAGCAATGAAAGACACATTGTCTTCATATACTAAAGTGGGTAATTTCATGATCGAAAGAAGATCACATGAGATTCTAACGTGACTAGTAATAGATTCTAACAAAACACATTCTCTAGTAGTTTCATGGAGAGCAATAATTTTTGAGTAATTAGAAGATGTAGCTGACGTACTTTGTTTACTCGATCGCCAAGAAAAAGTTGTGCCCCACTGGTAAAAATGTAACCAGGTTGTGAGATCCTTTTAAAGCACAATTTAATTTTTAGTGAATACATCGCACGTGATTTTTCAGTATGGAATCTAAAACCATTAGGAACTTTCATGTAAATATCAGTACCTAGATCGTCATATAGATATGCAGTAACTACATCCATTATATGTATCTCGAGTTCTTTTAGAAACACACCAGACTTATCAGATATTTAAATGTAATTTCATCCATAACAAGATAATATGTTTCTACATAGTCGATTCCAGGTTTCAGAAGGAAACCTTGTGCTACTAGGATTAACATCTTCTTACACATACTCATTTGTAACCAACATGATTAATATCTTTGGGTGTCAAAACTACGAGTCCAAAAACACTTCGTTTATTGAGAAAGTTTAATTCTGCCTGAATTGCTTCTCCCGATTTTGACCGATATGACCTTTGCCGGCATTCCTCTATAAAATGTACGTAGAAGCATATAAATTACTATGCAATATGATGAGTACTAGAGTAAACTAGGGCTGAGCAACGGTCGATTTTTTTCGTTTTTAGCTTGAGCCGAAGTCGAACCAATAAGTGGCGGTTTCACTAAATCGTCGGCCGAAGCCGAGCCAATTACTCGGTCGGCCGACACGGTTCGGCTCGGTTGAGTTCGGTTAATCGGTTTAACCGAACACAATTTCATTCCATAAAAATTAAATTTCTTATTCTTGATTAGGGTTCTTTTAATTTCATTCCCTTTTCAGTTTTTTTATTACACTAATATTAACTTAAGATAATAAAGATAACTCGGAACTTCTTATTAAAGTTTAGTATTTCTTACTCTTTATTTCTATATATACTATTTTAGTATGTTAAATACCTTCGGGTTCGGTCGGTTCGGCTTGGGCGGTTTCTAGAAACCCAAGCCGAAGCTAAACCAAATATATTCAAGTTGTTCGGTTTTTCGGGCGAACCGAGTCGAATAGTGATCTGTTCAGCCCAAAAACCGATCGGTCCGGTTCGACTTGATTTGGTTCGGTCGATTGGTTCGGTTTTTGCACACCCCTAGAGCAAACTACCGGTGTCTTTCCTGTACAATACTTCCAGCTGATGCTCCAGTAACAGAAGAGGAAGTAGAACAAAAAAAAGCGTGCTCCACCCTGAGTAGTTCAAGTAAATAAAACATTGTAAAAATCCAAACACAACTAATAAATAAAGTAAAAGAAACATTGATTCACCAGAGAGGACAAGTTGCTACAATGTTCGAGAGAATTTCACTGAAACCTAGAAAACACAAAAGGAAATAAGAATACGAAATCATTTATCATCGGTGGTCCAGTAATAACATAACAATATCAAGGTACTTCCATACTTGACTGATACTTTGTTAAACGGGGCCGATATTTGTTCACTATCCATTAAGAAATGCCAAGAAACGGACCTGAAATATAAGAAAGTTGGAAGAGGAAACACTTTTCACACGACCAAAACAAAGTATGTACAAATATTCCAATGAGTTTTGTTAGTTTCAAAAGTAAACAAAAAGAATTTTGGCCAGAAAATGAGATGCAGACATTGGTATGTTCACTATAACGGTAAACTGTGATTTGGTTGAAGAATTTGGTTCTTTAAAGGCAATTGAAGACAAAGGAATAAAAATCAAAAACATTTCACCTGAAACAACAAAACCCAGTCAGAAGAAGATAATGGTTTGAAAATTTACTTCCTTATGATGTATAAATAAGAAGGAAGATGAAATCTTTCAAATTTCTGGGCGGGATGCAAAAAATTTTGGCTGAAATTTCTTCCAAATTTGAACGAAATAGAGAAGAAGCGGTTTTGAGAAGGTTTTAGAGAGAGAAACAAAACGAGAAGAGAGAGTTTTTCGGGATTTAGCCTGAAAAAATCTCTAATTAACGTCCAATCTCGGCTGGGAATTAATTGCTCCCTTTCCATCACGCTGACAAGAACTCAGGAAACAAGACAGTTTTCATTGGAGGGGTAAAAGAGGAAGAAAAAAAATGAAAAAGAGAAAACTGTGAGTTGTCCCTGACAAAAGGACTGGAAACGCATTTTGGCCCGAATTTAGACTGCACGCGAATTTCCCCCAAAATTTTAGACCCCTCGCTCATTTCTTGAAAGAGATTTATAGAGAGACAATATGAGAGAGGCACAGTGTTTGTGTGGTTGTCAGCTAGTTGTTTTGGAGGAAAAGGTGTCATATCATGATTAATATGCGTGTGCGATGTGTAAAAAGAGGTTTGGAATGTGTGAATACCGTGGTTAAAACGGGTGTGTATAAATTTTCTCCATTTTTGGGATTAGGAAAAGAGGGATTGGGTTAACCACCCAAAATGAGGGAGGAAATAGGTTTCCCATCCTAGGTAGCCAAAAAATGAAAGGCAGGTCCAAAGAGTCAGGTTGAGAAAAAATGACGAAATGGCCCTTGGAAAACAAAGTATTTACGGTTCATGCCATCGAAAATTACAAAATTGCCATCGAAAATTTCTTGGAAACGATTTTTTTTCTGAAAAAGAATCTGACTACCCGTCCATCAGAATCTGTACTGTTCAGAAATTTACGGAATTGCCACCGAAAAATTCTCGGAAAACGAAATTTTTTTGAAAAATTTTCTGACGCACCGGAAATTTATGTTATTTACTGGAAATTTTCTTCTGTACTAGACACTTTTGTACCGGGAATTTGAAATTTCGTTTGAAAATTTCAAATTTTCAAAAAAATTTTAAAATTTGAATTTTCTTGTGTACGGAAAATTATTTTATTTATTTACTGGGAAGAGATGGTTTGCTGGGCGGGAATTTGAAATTTCGTTTTGAAAATTTGAATTTTCTTGTGTACGGGAAATTATTTTATTTATCGAGAAGAGATGGTTTGCTGGACGGGAATTTGAATTTTCAAAAAAATTTGAGAATTTGAATTTTTTTGTGTACGGGGAATTATTTTATTTACCATCCAGTTTTTTTTGTCAAGAAACGTCAGCATATCCCGTCCAAGGACAAGAGTGGGATAAAAAAAAAATCAGGAAACAATGAGCTGTCCTGACATTTGGACTTGAAACTCATTTTTTGGCAAGGTTGGATTTATTTTGGTTTTACCCCCCAAAAATTGGACCTTTCACTCAAAAATCCATAAGAAAATGTTAAAAGCATACCACTTCTCACCCTTTTTTTTATAAGCACTCACATCAAAGAAAGATTTCTTTGCTCTAATCAATGAGATGTGAGTGGATATCTATCTATCTATTATATTAAAACAGCTCAGTCGGTTATCCAGGAGATAAGTCTGACCGTCTCTTTTATTCTAGAGATTCGATTGGGAACACATCCGACGGTTGTTATAGATCTTTCTTTATGTAAATCAGCTCAAAAGAGAAGGGTAATAGTGTCAAAACAACCCAAATTAAGTTCCTTGATTTTCTCCCACCTCTCGATAACTACCTTATGTCTAAAACTACTAATAAATCTAAAACTTCCCTTATATTCTACAGCAATAAATTATAAATTCCTTGATTTTCTCAATTAATCCAAACTAATTTAAGTAGTTACATTCCCTCTCTCAACGTGGATTCCACATTCAGTTTCAGTCTCATCTTTAAAATTTCATCTCTCTCTATGCAGAGACTCTTTCTAACTCTACAGCAGGCCAACAAATCTAAAAAAAATAGCAACTACTTCATCTTCCATTTTTCTGATTTTATGTAGTTTTATTGTTGACTAACCATCTCCTAATCTCTTCTCTTTCTTCAAAGAATTACGATATTGTAGTTCCAATAGTAGATTTTAATCATTCACGGTTTAATCTTTATGGTTTTTCTAATCCATCTGTTTTCGTTTGTTGTTTAATCTTTATAGACATATTGGAACATACATGTGTAGATGTATGCTCGACACGGGAAGCCAAACCACTTGATCAATCTTGACGGCGTTAGCCAAGAGGGATCTAGCGCGCCCGTAGGGCGCGGTGGGAACCTAGTAAATGAAATATGGTGAGTGCATTCAAGATATCCTAAATCAATTGAGCTATGCTCTTTCAACAAAAAAAAAAAAATTGAGTTATGCTAATTCCGTGACTATAAAAGAACAATCAACTAAGAAATACCAAAAATTTTAGGTGGTCTAAAATTTGATTTCTAACGTAATTTACAAACTTGAAGGTAGCTATGGTCGATCAGCTCCTGAATCAGTACTCGTATATAAACCTGAAATCTAAAGGGTAAAGACTAACTTATTAATTACTCCCCACAAATGGTAAAAAAATGTATTAAGTAGAAACACAAAATTGCAAGGGAGAGTGATAGGGTAATGTTTCTTGTATGCTTGCAAGAAAGGGAACTCCAAAACACCACAAATTTTTCATGGTAGCTGTTCAAAGTCAAGAAGATTTGCAGAGGTAAATTTTAGATGTCATATAACTCATATCTCTTCTTATCTTATCTCTCCCTCCATCTCTTCTTCTTCCCATGTGATCTCATGGACCACTGTATAGATTTTCTTTGTTCCTCTCTCCTACCATCCATATTTGGCTCTTCTACCATTTGAGTTAGATAGTACAAAGTTCCTTTATTTCCTACTGTTCCCCACCTCTTGGTGACCTACCTAGTTGTTCAACAATGGCCCTACATATGTGCTTTTGAATTACAAGAAATTAGGCCTAAATCCAATCTGAGGTTTTTTTTTAGTTAAAAGGACATATTAAGTTTTGTTTGCTTAAAAACTCGTAAATTTGTAACTTGTTTAGTTAAAAATTCATATACTTGTGTTTTGTTTGATATGCACAAACAATGTAAATATATTTTTGTCAGGTATTTGCAAGCAATTGTAAGGTTTCTTTGGTAATTCTTTCGCTAATAGTTATAACATTTTTGCAACTCTCTCGTAATCAATTGTAATCTGTTTGCAATCAATTTCAAATTAAAATTAGAGAGAGGAAGATAGAAAAAATACAGTACAGTTGGTCCTCTCTATTTGTGATAAATGCCTTTTTTTTTTATGAAATAAATGCCTTTTTGTTAACCTAGCTTTATTTACAAGTACTCCAAATTCAAAAGGTAAAGTTTGTCAAGTGACAATAGAAGATCACATGCAGCATAAATTGCATATAAAGACAGAATAATCTGTCTTTTCCAAAATGTCTATCAATTCATAGATAAATAAGAGTAATTTTCACTATAACATCTCTCTTGTCTAAGGTAAAAAAAGAAAATTGCCCCTAATTACTGTTTTTCCAGAGTCCATTCAGTTGAGATACAATAACACAAGAAAATTAAAAAAACTAAAAGGAGTTACTAACAATAAGCTCAATTTTGTATTAGTATTTTACTGAAATGATTTAATGGCTATTGAACAACTAAAATCAACAAGATGGGGAAACAAATGTAATAGTTATAACAATGAAAAAAAATTTAATGGATAACAACAAATTAAGATGTATATCACAATACGAAGATGGAATACGTTTAGTAGAAAACATAAATTTTTATCGGCCTATAGGAGTGAGCAGCTGTCGGTTGCCACCATTTAGAGTCAGGTCGAAACTAAATCAATTAATGGTGGTTTGACTAAATCACTGGTCTAAGCCCAACCGGTCAAACCGTCAACCGACTTCGTTCGACTCGGTTTGTTTGAATACCTGACTAGATTCAATTTAGACGGCAAATCAAACAAAAGTGAAATTAAGAGGAACGGTAGTTGAAAATTAAACTCAAAAAATATAAACTATGTCTATGGTAGATTTGAATCCGTAAAAAAAAAGGCATTTTCTTAGTTCACAATTTATACAATAAGAGAAGAGAGAAGGATATCTTTTTCGGAATATTCTCTCTTCTTGAATCTTGATGGCTTATCTCCAAAAAAAGGTTGAGATTATACTTTTCAAACTCATCTTCAAATTTATATAAAATATCTCTTTTTTTGTTTTCACCAAATCTCTTCCAAACTAAATCTTCTTACTTTTCTTTTCAATTTCAAAACTTGATAGAACTGTTTGTGTCCTGCGAACACAAATTTTTCTTGATGAAATCGGAAACAGATTATACTCTCGGCCCTATTAAGTATGAATTATTAATTTGTAGTATTATATAATATATAAATAGTTCGGTCTATTTGGCTTAGGCGATGGCAAACCAAATATGGATCGATTGATCCGCTTTTAGCTCGACCCGAACCGAACACTGTTTGCTTCGGCTAAAAAATCCATTCGAAACGGTTTGGTTCAGCAATATTCGGTTTGGTCGACCATTGCTCACCCATATTTGATTGAGTGTCATGCTCGAATACTTGAGAAAACAAATTTGAATCTGACTCTTTCCAAGAAACAATATTCATGGATCCATATTAATCTTTATCCAACTAGGTAACAAATTAATTATTTACATCAAGTGGGTCTAAATTCATAAATCTCATGCATGGGAATTCCACTATAAATAGACCACAAACCCCTACTATAAAGCATACCCAAAAAGCTTTCATAGTTGTACTAGTATTGTTGATTCAGCCATGAAAATGTTTCACGCCCTCTTCATCTTTGCTCTCCTCTTCTCCTACTCAAATGCTGCCGATTTCTGTGTCGGTGACCTAAAATCCGCTAATACTCCCGCTGGGTACCCTTGTAAATCACCTACAAAAGTCACTGTAGATGACTTTGTCTTCTCAGGCCTAGACGTCGCGGGAAACACTACAAATCTCATCAAAGCTGCAGTAACTCCGGTATTCGTTGACCAGTTTCCTGGTTTAAATGGATTAGGGTTATCTTTAGCTAGGTTAGATTTAGCCCCAGGTGGTGTTGTTCCATTTCACACTCACCCTGGTGCTTCTGAAGTATTAATACTTACTCAAGGTTCAATTATTGCTGGTTTTGTTTCATCTTTTGCTAATAAAGTTTATTACAAAACACTTCATAAAGGAGATATAATGGTTTTTCCGAAAGGGTTACTTCATTTTCAATTGAATGCCAAAGGACCTTCACCAGCTGTTGCTGTTGTTAGTTTTAGTAGTCCTGAACCTGGTCTTCAAATTCTTGACTTTGCATTGTTTGCTAATGACTTGCCTTCTGAATTAGTTGAGTTAGCTACTTTCCTTGATGATGCTCAAGTTAAGAAGCTTAAGGGTGTTCTTGGTGGTACCGGTTAATTAATCATTCGTGTTTTAATTCATAGAGCTTACTTAATTTGTTTGTCTCTATCATTTAAGTTATTGTTTTGGGTTCGAAGTTATTTCTAATTCTATTTCTTGTTTTTTGAAGTTATGAGTTAAGTAATGTATGATTTTTCTTATCATCATTAATGTAATTTAACTTTGGTGTTATTTTGTTATGTAATCTAAAGCATTGTCATTTGGTACTTTTTTTTTTAGAAAAAAATGAGAAAAAATCTATTCGTGTTGATCTATGTAACAAAACAGAATGATACAATTTTATGTCTCCAGACTAATTAACAACTGAGATTAGAAAATATAACATCGAACAATCACAAACATACTAACAAATTCATTAGTATATCTTTTGAATATCTTTATAATCAACGATTAAGATATGCGAGGCTACTAACTACCCATTCAATGCTTTATCGATTACATTAGCGGGGACTTCGTCCTACCATACAACTTTTTTTTTTTTGGATATCCCATACAACTTGATGAGTTCTGTAATATATGTAAGTTAGTCCAGTTAAAGGACCTTCAATTCGGTCGAATAGAATTGACCCAAGTTTTCATGTCCCACGACATTTTCTTATCCCCAACTCTAAAAGCCTGAAATAATTTCTAAAAGAAAAGTCCTTATGCGGTCACTTATGTTATCTTTTTTTTCTGAAAAAGTCCCAATTCAAACGCTTACAAGAACGACACCATAGCAGTATAGCCCAATTAAATTATGGTCTAAAACCCAATAACATATTTATACCTTAATAACCCGAATTCAATAAATTATGGAGTCCATCTCATATGAGACTTGAACCCGAGACCTCTAGGGGAGTTTATATCGACATTATCCACAACTTGAGCTACCAAATGTTTACTTTTTTCTTCTTAAACTTTACTATCCAAGAATTAGTCCAAATGGTAAGCATGAAAACTTGAGGTCAAGACATATAAGTGATAAGAGATTGGGAGAGACAGAGACTAATTGGGTACGTAGGAATGAGAAACCTTATCCAATCTTCAATCATATTCTAGGGTTGAAATTTCTATTCACGTCAACATTTGCAAGTTGTATATTTGTTTGTCTCCCAACTAGGGGTGTCAACGGGTCGGTTCCGGTTCGGGTATTTAACTATCCAGAACCGGAACCTATAAATCATAACGGTTTCGGTTCTTGACGGTTCCGGTACCGGTACCTCAATCAAAGGATCCAGAACCGGAACCTTTAAAATTCTCGGGTACCCATCGGGTATCGGGTACCCATTGGGTATTCACAAAAGTATATCAAATATTTCTTAAAGTAGAAGAATTTGCATGAATCTAGTGAAAAGAAATATCATAAACGACATAGATCCTTAAATAAGCAAATATCTCGGGTACAATAGTTGATGAGTATAAGAGATTAGAGATTAGGGGAATCAAGAAAGAAGAAATGAACCTTTATGTTATATTAACTCGCTCACTTTTGTGTTTTATAAATTAGTTTTCAACCAAGGAAAAGAGGATTTGAGAAATTTCATAACTTGGTGAGTTGGTAACTTGGTGAGAAAAACCCTGACGTACAAGAATACTATTTAATCTAGGGTATTTTTTCGTATTATCTCGGGTACCCATTACCCGTCGGGTACCCGGCGGATATACCCGATAAGGACCCGCCTCCTAGCCGGGTCCTTTCGGGTATACCCATTTAAGACCCGATTTCCTTAATGGATCTAAAACCTATACCCAGTACCTACCCATTAAGACTCGGGGTCGGTTCGGTTCTCGGGTAAACGGGTACCCATTGCCACCCCTACTCCCAACACATTCAATCACGTTAAAAACATCTATTTGGCTTTTTATTGTTTCACAACTATCAATTATTTTACCTTTATAACAATTTATCAGCTCTGTTTTGTACTTACACTAGGCATGACCCGTGCCTTCGGCACGGACGATTTCTTATATGCGTGGTTCTGTCACACCGTAAGACAACTTGAACATGGAATTGTAGTGCTTTGCATGGTTAAATGTTGAACCACCTTAGCTGTTGTAAAAAAAATTCAATTTTTAAGTAAATGGAAATGATAAAACACGAAACAACAAATGCACCCACTATAAATAGAAATAATTTGACTTTTTCTTTTTATTTATAATCAGTCCATTAACTAAAAACATTAGCATCAATCTTATTAGAATATCATGCAGGTTTACCACAATTATCAATAAACAAATTTTCAGATAAATATAAGACTGAGAAACTCAATGCTTGAATGACGAGAAAATGTCAAATTGAAGATTATGCTTAGAACAAAAATTGAACCTCCCCATTCACCACCAATTCTTCTATTATGGTAGTATTTAGTCTAAACCCAAGCGGCATGCATTTTTTGGAAGTAGTGTCAATGGAAAAAACCGCAAAAACCTCTTAATATAGTGTCGAAGACTCCAAATGTAAGTGTTATTTCAATTTTTTTCAAGCTTCTTGACCTAAAACAAGATAGTGAAACTATGGTCTTACTAGAAAAGAAAAAATTATAGTTTTTAGCCAAAATAAAACCACCTTTGTATTTAAAGAGAAATGCAAGTTTCTTCCATTCTCTTTAAAAAGTTGTCCAAGTTGCTCCTCGGATTAATTTTACACCTTAATTTTCGAATGAGGTTGTCTTTCATTTTCTTTACCTTTATGATTGATTTTTGTACACCTGATACTTCGATCTTATTTTTATTTCTAAAATATTTTTTTTAGTTGAAGCTTACATGAGGACTCAGTGTTTGAACGTAAAAAGACTCAGTTTCGACCTTAACTCTTTTATTGATTTGTCAAGCTTCACAAAAATTATGAAAAAGAAAAATTAACACGCTTTAACAAATTTTTTTAACAAAAATGGAATTCTTAGGATATTTAAGACAAAAAGTGGACCTAAATTGTTTTGAGAAAATACCGTAAGCTTGTAGTTTGGTCCTTCAGCTTTTGAACCAGCTTACCTAAAAGAATCATTTATCAATATACAACATTACGAAAACACCAATTCATCATGTATCAACCAAGAGGTGTAAAAAAACAAAAATAAAACATATGCTTCAAAGAACAATAACTTGTAGATGAAATGTTTCTACTCGTAATAAGATGATCCTCAATAGTGTAAGAGAATCAGGTTCAGGTCCTCAAAATGAAAAAGGATGATTGCATCACTTTTAGACTTGCATTGTTATGTCCAGTAGATGCTTACGCTCTCTAGCAGCATTAACAACTTCTAGATCCTCCTACAGCAAAACATGATGAACTGCATCAAGACCAATATACACATGCCTACTTTAAGTATTGTACCCTTCTTTCAAGGCAACCATTTCTGTACATCAGATTTTTACCTTAGGAGTACAAACGGGCGGAGGACCTATAGTGTCTAGACATGAAAAGGTTTGTGACTGAAACTCAAGCCAAGAATTCAAGAGAAGCAAAAAATGATAACTTTACAATGTGATGTACCTTGCTAAACAACCTTTTACCGGTCACATTCATAAGACATTTGAAACCATTCATCAAATGTTTAGGCACAACTAAATATCTCTCGAAGCTAGCAGAGATCACGTAAATTGTTTTGCAGACTCCAGAAATATAATGTCAGGTATATTGGCTTCCGAGAGAAGAATTTCTGGCAAAAGGATTTCAACCATCACACAACTATTGTTATTTTATAACCTCTTCGGAAATCGAGAAAACTCGTCTCCAATAATCTCAATAGTTTTACACCTAAAATGAAAGAAAGATTATACTCTTATTTGAACCAAGAAGGCTCACACATGAGGGAAGAATACATTGTAAAAGGAAAGAAAGTTTTTTATGACTAAACTAAGTTAGTGCTTTCATGAAAATTCAAAACGGGAAATGGAGAAACCAGTTACTTGTTTAAGAGAGTTGAGTACTGAAATGTACTGACACATGACTATTGTCCTTTGAATAATAGAAATTTTGCATCTTTAGCTGAGCCTTTTTGACCGAGATAAACTTATTCACGAAACCCTAGATTTGTTGCGAAACAGAACTGCATACAACAATACACTATTAGAATAGTAATAATCACCAAGTGCCCAGAACTGTAAAATCACAAATAAAGTTAAAAATATAAGGTACAACTGTAGAGGAAGCAATTACCTTTGTTATACTTTGTCATGTTAAATATCTTTAGTTTCATATAAAGTTACCAAAGAAAACTAATTCCACTAATTGAATCCAATTGGAGTCTAGAAGAACAAAATTTGAAACGAAACCTTCATTTTTCATGTGAAAGTGAAAAGTATGTACCTTGAAGAGTTTCTAAGTGTAGTGTGAAATGTCATCATAGAAAAGAACCATATATATCTTAGGTCCAGTTTTTGTAATAGATTTCCTAGGAACTCAAAAAGGAATTACAATCGAAAATTTCCAAAGTTTCCGAACTCATCTCCATCTTACTTAAGAACACCACACATATTCAAATTTTAATATGTATAAATAATTAGAAATGAATCTTTTATTCAATCACAAGACTAAGACAATTGTTCTTTGTGTCTTTGTTTTTGAAGTTGATTGATTTCAGTCTAGTGTAAAATCAATTGTGGTAGGTTGCTGAAAGTCTGAAACAACACATCAAATTAATTTACGAATGTTAAACTGATGGGTAATTGAAAGGAAAATGTAATGATAATCTACCAAAACCAGATTTCACATATCTGTCTGCTCGCAGCCTGGACCACTTTCGAAGTGATCGGTTAATTCCAAAATTCTGAAAACAAACATAAATCAAGTTAGAAACTTAGGATACAAAAATAAATGAGGAAAACATAGTAGGGTTTCTTCATCTTCCACCATTAAAGATGTTTTTCCCTGAACAAGAGTACGAATGGTAAAAGAATGAAAAATTTGAAGCAAGAAAGGAAATGAATTTATTAGAAACATAGCTGAGAGTTCAAAAATCGATGAGCTGGGGCATGAATACATATCTTCGACTTCTCTTTCCCATCAGGCTTGATAATTGGATTGAATAGTATCACTTTTTGTTCATAGTCTATTTACAAAAATAACGTAATACGCACTGAAAAAGTTTCATATATATTCTCTTTAAGAAATCATTCATAAGGGTAGCGAGGAACTAAAACTGGAAAATCTAATGTAAAAAGATCATGGGGACCAACCTACCAAAGCGAGCTCTTAGTTAAAAGGATCAAAATCTCGTGCACCGCAGAAACGGTTGTATTTGCGAATAAGAAAAAAAGATTGTTCCTAAACAAAATATGTACAATGCAAGAAAGCAGACTCATCAGGATGTGTATCATTTGATCATCAAATGATAAAGAATGAAATTGAGTGCATTAGTGAACACAAGAAGTAACATAATATCAACACATATAACGATGCTAAAGTAAGAGGGATTGCCATTAAGTCTTCATCATTTAGGTTGTTATTAGTAAAAGGAAGGAGAGATACGCAAAAATAATTACACAGAAATACGTGATTGCAGAAAAAATTAAAGGAATTATTACTAATGAACAATAAGATCGAATTCCGGAGTTAGTGCATGGTGTCGAAAAGCAAAAAATTGCTAGGCGGATACTAATGAGTGCACAACATCATTGATACAAATCAAATAATATATTAAGTGATCTCTATAGCACAATTTTTCATCGGTTTAGGACTTAAATAAAACACTTCATAAAGCACTTTAGGACGATGTGATAACAATAAAGAGTAAGCAAAATAACTCATTAGTCTGATCAAACAAAATGGTACTTATAATCTGATCAAACAAAAAGTATGTGAAGTGCTTTCCTAGATATGTAATTCATGAGTCTTCCGGGAACTTATGAATAACAGCAAGGGAAGTAATTCATGAGTCTTCCGGGAACTTATGAATAACAGCAAGGGAAGTAATATGATAACAAATACAGTAGAATGTACACGCTCATCTATTCAATGGAGAAACAATCTTCTTCACCCCTTCACATGTTCTATCGTGCAAACCACTATCCTTCAAATACGAAACAAAGCAAAATTCCTATTAATAGGGATAAGCATTTCATATTTAAGTGAGGGAAGAGGCAGTAAATAAATTACTATAATCTACCAATCTGGATTCACACTTTCATTGTTTCAGTATATAAAACCAAACCATGTAGACAAAACTCTAAAAGATGAAATTGGTATAAACCATAGATCCGAACTACACAATAGATTGCGGATCTAAAAGATTCGAAACAGAAAACAACAATAAAAACCTATATTGTTAAAAAGATGTGATTATAGAGAATATTGCTTTTCATACACAAAGAACCAGAACATAAATAAATAAAATTAGCAAAAAGTAGATTGGGCAACTAACATGAGCTTAGTTTCGAGCAAATTGCATAACCAAATGGTCGATGAGAATGAAATGAACAGGTTTTCTGCCGAAGCAGGTAACCAGAAGGCCTCAAGTGATTATGAACAATGTTGAGTGTTGTGGCAGAAGAGATTCAATGAACAACAAAGTGAGGAATTAGAAGGGTGTAACAACAAGGATGAAGAATGGAAGATAAATCGCAGGTCAGAGACGAAGGGTTTCAGTTGGAGATAAGGGGAAGTTGATCTCATTAAGGGTCCAAATTAATTCAAGGAGTTGAAAGGGTGATAGAGAAAAGAAATTAACATGGGGAAACCGAAAAGACCTCCTCCCACACATCATTTATTTAGAAGGATGAAATTAAAGTTTTGATTAAAATACTTGAATATGAGCCAAATTTATGTTGCTAAGGAGACATCTATCTAGTTAGCAAATGGACCACATGTGCAATCCTAGTCAGCGAAAGGGAGCATTTATTTTGTCCCAGTCATCACTAAGAAACCCTGTTTTGTTATATAGATAGTCTCAACTAATTTGGTATGGTGATGGGCCGGTCACTAACTCACTATTTAATTTATTTTCTGCACTGGATGTTGTCTTTTATTTCTTCAACATCCCTTGTCACCCTAGGAAGAACTAGCTCTTGAACAAGTATTAGGTTGGGTGGTAATAGGTGCATGCATACATATAGAATGGGAAGGAGAAGAATGAGCAGGATCCTATGATTAATGGAATTTTATATCGTGAGAGATCGGATTAAAGAAAGGGTCCATGGGTATATAGACCAAAATAATGTTCAAAAAAGGTTTATGACCCAATCTTCCCAAAATATGGATATTTAGTCCTTTTGCATTATGAACATAATAACCCATTCTTTATGAAATAACTACCGTCCATTTCCCTCCTACAAAAATAAGGGGATTTTTAATTTTTCGGGGTGAATCTGGAAAGTTCATAATGTGGGCGTGATTTGGGGGTTTTAAAGCAGCTAACGGTATAAACCCAAAATTGATTTTTCTCTCTCTTCTAAACCATTTTGGAAAGCAAATCTATTCCCAAATCGATTCAAAACAAAAACCCTAACCAAATCAATGTTCTCTCTCTTTACAGATTTGGAAACCAGTCTTCTTTACAGATTTGGAAACCAAATCAATTTTCTCTCTCTTACTATGTATTTTTTTCGATTCAAATCAATTTTCTCTCACTTAACTTTCAGATTTGGAAAGAGAATATTTTCTGGGATCAATTAAGCGTGATTTAGGGGTTAATATACAAAACGTATGTATCACTTTCTCTCACTTAACTTTCAGATTTGAAATTCCATCTGTTATATCAAATCTACACACATAAATACACATACATTAAACAAAAAATCATATATTGTATTATAAACTACATGTACAGTTCCGTAAATTATGTATAATGTTTGTCAAATTTTGACAATATTTGAAGGTTTTGAGTAGTTTGGTCAGCTTAACAAGGCTACTGTTTTGGGTGAAAAGTACGCGTAATGGTAAATAAATAATACATAATTTATGTGCACTTATACGATGTTTTAGAATTTATTATAAATTATATATAATGTATAACAAATTACGCGTATTTTACATTCTCTTATAAAAACATCGTACAAAAGATGTTTGCGTAATGTACTAGAAAGTATCAAAATTTACTGTAAATTACCTATATTGTATATTTTGTTATGATAAACGTACGGAATAACACCTGATTCATAAAATTGTACGAAACCAAAGATCTGAGGTGAAGAAATATCAGAAAATCAAGAAGCTTAAACTTAAATCTAATGAAAAATGATATGATAATCTGATGAAAACAAAACATACTTGATTTGAACTAATCAGTAAATATCTACTAAACATCAAGATAAAAAACAATGATGAAAATCTTAGAGAGAGAAAAAAACCAGCAAACATTCGAAGGTAATGAAATAGTAAACAAATCTTTGAGATCATAATCGAAATCATATATGTTTAACTTTAGAGAGAGAGAATCTGATTCAATAACCTGAAAAGCAATTTTAAATCTGATTCAGAATCTGTTTTAATGGTACGAACAAAGACTTCCGAAATGTGTAAAACCTGATAAACGATGAAGGTGTTTACAGTTGCTCTAATGAAGATGTTACAAGCTTTTTGAGTTTAATAGAGGATTATCAGATGATTCAGATTTAGAGAGAGAGAGAGAGAGAGAGAGAGAGAGAGAGAGAAAATAAACATGTTTCGATTACTGAAGATAATGAAGATAAAAGTTACTTTGATTAGAAACGTGATTGGAGAGAGAAGGTGTGAGATAAAAATGGAAAAAGATATTTAGGGATTTTGAAGGTGAATTAGTTTTTATATATAAGGAAGGTTAGTTTAGGTATTATGATTTAATATGTATTCTAGGGACTTGTGTTTTCTCTCGAGATGGATACAAATGGACTAGATATCCATTTACTTTAATATTTTGGTTTTGAAACCCTTTATAGGATTAGAGATGACTAAATGCCTTTCTAGGGCCCGTTTTTTGGGCTATAAGCCCAAAAATTCTAAAAGAAAAAGTAACTTCAATCAACTAGTAAAAAACAGTAGTCTTCAATTGACGATTACTTCCTCAAGAATTTGTAATTTTAGGCCTCCTAATAGCTAGGGTCGGTCCTCCTTGTAGTATAAGAGGGCTGTCTAAGATTTAGTCACATGTTGAGCCATAACTAACCCAATGGCAGTTTTTTTTTGTTGAAATCCAATGGTAGTTAATTATTGAAATTTTTATGTTCTAAAGGTTCTTTTTCAAGACCACTTGGTGCATTAGTTGGATAACTACTTCCCATGTTGGAAGTCCTAAGTTCAATTTTCGTCGAGTGAAAAGTCATGATTTATTGAATTTAGGTACAAAAAAAAATATGATTTTCTTATATACATTATGATAGTCCATTATACTTGTGAATATTGAAGAAAAAGCTTTTTGAAAGGGGTCTATCGGCAAACAGTAAAAATGAAAAATAAGTTGGTTTAAGATCCAAACTTAATATAAAATAGGTAGATTTTCTTCGAATATTTGTTTTTGTCTTGTACAAATACATAAATGTATCACTGATGTGTTGATTGTTTATTGAATGTGTAGATATGTGTAGGAATATGTTTGTTTTGTACGCAACGCAAACTAAATTGCGTGAAGTTCAACACTTAAATGTATAGTGTTGCTTAGTTTTGTGTAATGTAATAAGATAAAGGATGTCATGAAAAAATTATTTGTTTGGTGCATTTCAAAATTTGTATTTTTTGGACTTTTGGTCTATTTGTGTTAATAGTGGACCTATTGGGCTATTAGGGTCTATATTTTGGACCTTCTACTAATACTTTCTTTTGAGAATATATAGTATCATAATGCATTACGAACAATTGTCATAATATGTTGTGATAAAGTACACAATTTAACGTGATTTGGAGTGAGAAGGGTGTAAAGATATGCAAAAAAAATCTTATGTTAATTATGAATTATTTACTAAAACAACAATTACTCGACACAATCGTGGACTAATCAGCTTTTTTTGTCGCGCCTAGGCAAAACCCCCATTGAAAGCCTTAAAATAGATTTTTAACTCTAATTTCCACTAGCGAAAAAAAAAAATCCGATTACAAGATTTTGGTTGAAATATTTTTGTTTCCTTTTTGTTTGCCCAAGTCACTTCTTCCCTACGGCAAGGGTTGCTTGTCGATGACCCTTAATTTTCTCCTTTATCTCTCTCATCTCTGCTAAATATTTCTCTCATTTATCCTCTCTGCTAAATGTCTCTCTCCTTTTTGCTAAATCACTCTCTCTTTTCTGTTAAATCTTTCTCTCCCCTCTCCTCTCTGCTAAATCTTTTTTTCTTCTCTCCCTCCCTCTCTCTCTCTCTCCCTCTCTCCCTCTCTCTTTGTATATCTCATGTCTGTTAAATTTCTCCCCTTCTTTTGATTTCTCTTACTTTTTTTTTTTTTTTTATCCTCACTGAGTCCAACAAAGGGAAGAAATCCCTTCGCCGATGCTCCCTTCCTCGAAGATGAAGGGGAGGTTTCAGGAGAAACCTATGGAGGTTCTGCCTGAAACTCTTAAAACCCTCACGTAGGTTTTGTGTAAACTGGGTACAAAATTCTGGTGGTCGATTCCGCAAAAATCGATCATTTTTTATATATCTCAATGGACGATTCCATCGTTATAGTCGAAAAGAAGAGGCACAAGAGGTTTTTCAAAGCAGAGGAGGTCTTAAGCTTCTTTAAGTTTAAGTATCTCTAATTTCGAATTTTCTTGATTCCATCAATATAAGCATTCTCATAAACTGGGCTATTTTTATAGCATGCCTCTTTAAAGTGCAAGTGAAATTTATTCTTTGTAATTTCCTTTTCATTCACTTGGATCTCTTCCATTTCATGTATTGTATCCGATTAAGCAAGCCCTGCTGCCATCTTCCACCTAACAAGTTGTTGGAAAATTAGGTCTTTCTTTAATCTATTTCCGAGACCTACTATATTATGATCTCGTCTATTAGTATTTATAATACCTCAGGAGCTAATGAGACTATTTTAGTAATATTCAACAGTCTTAATTCCCGAGCTATCGCACCAAAAACTCGAGTTCCTTTTGGATTTCCGTCCTAATCAATGACAACTGCAGTATTGTCATCATATCATTATCATACCGTTGTCACGTTTAAGTTCTTTACATGTACGTACAATTACAACTCTGGTCATCTTTGATTTTTCTGAAGGCATATTGGGCATTGCTTATTTGATTACAACAACAATAACGTCACCAATATGAGCATAACGGTGATTACTAGCTATTACCGCGAGATTTTTCTTAGGGCGGTATTGAAACCGACCACGGAACCCTCATCTTGGGTAGTAAGAGGTTTCAGGTGAAACCCATATGGGTCGCCTAGAAACTTTCCCCTTCGTCTGAGACGAAAGAGAAAGATAGATATTAGGAGGGAAATTTTTTAACAAAGGGAAGGAGAAAGAGAGCATATAGAGAAGAGATTAATGGAGTAGGTGAAGGTAGGAGGAAAGAAAGAAAAAGAAGAATATTTGTGTGATTGTACGCTGAAACATATTATTGTTTCCTCGAGGAGCAGATGTTCACTTTAAATTCATAGGCAAAGAACATATAGTTTGTTTTAAACAAAACTTTAATTTCACTAATGATGGAGTAAAATACAGACATTTTACATGGTTTTTGTTACATCATGTGAATACAAAAGCAAATTACATCGTGATGATTTGAGAAAACACTTCAACTGTCATCAATGCAGACACTTGGACCTTTAAAGATGATAACAAAACACTACCTTAAAAGTCCATTACAAGACTTAGCGAAGATCTTTACTTTATTGATACCACATTAATAACAGATTTTTTTACATCCGAGTAATGAAGACCATTCTTACGGATCGAACCCACGACCTCTTGGATTTCAATGTACTACAACATCTAACATAATAATCGGTGGAGAATTTGGAGATTTGATGAGTCTGCAGATTGAGGTTGTTAATAGAAATATTTCTTCTTTATGTCGTCTGTTAATTGAGTCATTTTGATTAATCAAACCTGACATTATAAAAGACTGGTTTGTTCAGATTCATTTGTTCCTCTCTCCATGATGTTGTCTTTTCTTCTTGGTGTTGTCTCTTCCTGATGCCAAAAGTCCGAAGTGATAACTCTTTGCAAGGTTTAACCTTCGAGAGGGTTGTGAATTTGAATAAAACTACTCGTCTTCAAAAGCAAGAGTACTTTTTTTTTTTTTTTTTTTTTTTTTTGGAATTCGACTACGATCTACGTATGTCGTTACATTTGGCATTGATACATCAAAGATGTGATACGCTCAATAACTGTCCACTCAAACTGAAACAAGACCGGGCCTACAGCCCAACATGACAATGGCCTAAAGCCCAACTACATTATTTACACCCTAATAATCCCAAATCAAAATAACCAAAGATTCCACCTTCTCTGGGATTCGAACCTGAGACCTCCAGGGATTTCTGGAGTTTATGTCAACACCTTGGAACCACTTGGGCTACCGACTGTTGACAAAAGCAAGAGTACTTTGTACACCCACGTTAAGTTAGGTAAAACAATGTCCCAGTACAATTTTCAAAATTTTGAAAATTGACCTGGCAATAGAAAGAAACAATGCTGACCTGTATCACTTCTAATGCCAGGCTGGCTATTTTCCCTCCATCCCCTCTCCTCCACCGCCTATATAAATTTCTCTCTTTCTTCAACGTTTGCTTTGCTGGATCACAATTCTCATCTTATTTAGCGACGCAGGCGAGAGACTCGAGAGAGAGAAAGAAGAGAGAGAAATAAAAACAGAGCCCTTTCTATCTCTCTTCTCTTTCTTTCCCTCCCTCTAGATATGAGTCTCTTCGGTTTAGGAAACAGGTATTATTTTAGTACCATTAATTTGTTTCTTTTGTGTGGATTTTTAGACTTTTTCTTGGATGATGATTATGATGCTTGATTTAGATCAATAATATTTGTGATATTGGGATTTGAATAATCTCCCTTTTTGTGATTACAAAATTGAACATTTTTTGAATTGTGAATGATGATTGGAGATTTGGAGTTATCATCTTTTGCGATATAGGGGGTTGTTTGTTTTTTTTTTTTCTCTCATTATCTATAATATGACTCATTAGAATCTGAATTGTTTTAATCAAATGGATGGAAAGTAAACCCAAAATTACCCAAGATTAGTCAGATATCACGAGTTAGACAAAAACAAACAGACTAAAATCTTACTCCTAGATATGTACATATGCGGTTAGACAAAAATAAATAGTCTGAAATCTTACTCTGAGATATGTATGTATATGTACGGCGAGACAACTTAAAAATCGTGTCGGAACTTCAATGGCCGTGAAGTATCTGAAAAATACCTTATGAAAAGTGGACAATCAATAAAATGTATCGATGCCACATTATTTTTTCTTCAAATTTATTCCGCGAAACAAAATTTTTTCGAGGAACGAAAACTTTATTGAGAAACCGAAAGGTAATAGTAGTTACACGGAGAAACAAAAACAGATCACAAACTACAAGCTATAGAAAACAAAAACCTGAAGTAGAAAGTTAAACTTCTCAAAAAGAAAGGTATCCCAATTATACATGTATATGAGAGTAAACCAAATACGTTAGTCTTTCTTTCCCAAAGTTACCATATACTCTCTTTCCCCTAGCGTACCGCTTACCAATTCCTCGTCCCCTTGTTGGGTGGGTTTGCGATCCAGTACTCCAATATTAGGGTACCGGAATTTTTAGTCTTAATGAACCCAAAGTCTTTGTAAAAAATTTATAATTTCTACAACCTCAGCAGTTAACTACAAGAATTTGATGAATTAACCAGTTAGATTTGAAATTTTATGGATACAATATCTGAGAGTAGGTGTATCTATTACAAATGCATCATAAAGAGTACATATTGTCTAGGAAAATAGTCAAAAACGTATTGCAACCAAAAATAGCAAACTGAAGAAGTACACCCCTAGCATACCCGATACTCACATGGTAGCGTACCGTGTACCGGTACCCGTACCCAGTACCGGAGGGATCCGTGTACCAGGTAACCTTGTTCTTTCCATTGCCCATTTCTTAGTGTGACGTTATTGTCCTTGATTTAGGTTCCACCTAGGCCCATTGGCCTGGTTCCTCATGGTACAAGGATATTCCTTCGCACGGGCATACCCTAGACCACCACTTACGTGCTTCTCCATCTGTCCAATTTAGGTGCCAAACCCACCCAGAAGGCCTAGCCGATATGTAAGACAAGGTATTACGTTATAATGGATAACCCGGGCCTGGAATGTCTTCCAATGTGGGACTAAGTCCCTTGCATATGAATCTTTCTCTTGATGTCATAGAATTACCATGTAAATCAGGTTGGAATGCTGTAAATGAGGTTTTATCGTAGTCTTCTCTAAATATGTAAAGTTGTTGGTCATTTTTTAAAGACATTATGCAGATTTGGGAACTTGAAATAGGGAAAGGCTAATTACCCAATTAACATACCAAATTTGAAGGGTCGAATGAAGTTTGCAATAACTCATTTGGTTTTGAATTCGACTTTTGATATGCTGGCCCATCATACAAGTCTTGAAATTGATCTGTTTGCCGAAATCTATTCAGATTTCAAACATGAACAAATGAAAGTAAAATGTTACTCATTTTAGTTAAGATACTGAATCTGAAGTGCCAGTGTAAACTTGACACTATTTATCGTTTTCAAAAGACTTAAAGTTAGTGTTTGGAACTTAAATATTAAAAGGGAAATGCTACTCGACACATTTGATATATCGAATAGGAAGTGGTGAATGTCGTAGCAGCATCTAACTTGGATGTCTTAAAAGAAAAGCATCTAACTTGGATTTGAATTTAATTGACGAGATTCGGCTATTAAGTCAGCGTGCAACTCGGTTCATTAACTGGGGATCAGCTACATTGCTTAATCAAAATTTATTGTGTATTTATCGATCAAAATTGCAATAAAAAAACTTACCTGAGTTGGTTTGTTCTATTTTTGTAATAGAAACAGAAGTTAATCTGAGGCTAAAGATTTGAGGTAACTATGTGCTTGAACAAATAACCAAAGCGTAAAGATGTTTGCTGATTGAACTACTCCATGGTTGGCCTCGTCCCGAGTACCCTAGTTGGATTAAATCAAGTTTGTATATGGGTTTTAGGCACATAATTGTAGGTAGAAACACGGATCGTATATGAAAACTTTATCCTTAAAAGGCTATTACCTCTTTCGATGTATTAGTCAATTACCTAATTTATGATTTTAAGATATCATCACACGAAATGGCTTCTTCCAAGGTCGTTTGGGTAATGAGAGAAGCCTCTTGAAAAATAAACCGAATTCTTATTTCTGAGTTCTGTAATCAAACTGTGCTTGACTTTTCCGTTGTTGCTATTAGAGCCGAAAATTGTGAAATTGTCTCAGTCATTTTCTTGATTCTCAGGTCATTGAGTTCAGAGACTTGAATTACATAAGTGAACTCCATTTTTGTGTTTTCTGAAGCATAAATTCTAGGATTTAGAAAACAACTTCCTCACCATTTTAGGTAGGCGCCAGAAAATAAGCCATTATGCTATTTGGTATACTTGGTTAATCATTTTTTTTCCTAGCTTGGAAATGACATATATTCTGGATTTCTATGAGATTTTAATATTTTTGTTATATGTGTAGGAATGCATCTTTCTTTCCTTTTTTTACTTTCTTGAAGCATTAATCACAATATTTTGATGTCGAGCAGGAATCAAAAGACGTTTCGGCCCAAAAAGAATGCTCCTTCGGGTAGCAAGGTTGGTCTTTTGCCTTTCAAGTCAAATGGTCTAGTCTATATATACTGTTCTAATAAACTGATGCACATTTTGTTGTTGCCCTAAATGATGCAGGGTGCCCAGCTTCAGAGGCACATAGATGCTACCTTGGGTAGTGGAAACTTGAGAGAAGCAGTAAAACTACCCCTAGGAGAGGATCCAAACGAATGGCTAGCAGTAAACGGTAGGGATCTGAACATTCGATTTGTCTCTAAATTGGATATATTCGTTGCGAACACATTGAATATTGATTCTAGATGTTGTTTCACGAGCATTTTGGTATTTTGTTTTTCTGATTTTTGTTACATATAAATGAAAGATGGCATTGAAAACTTAATTCCGGAGATTTACGGTTGTATGCTACTTGAACAGGGAATGCGATAACTAGGACATTGAATGTCCCATGAAATCTCATCTTTGAAATGTACTATACAATATACATGTCAGATTTATGACGGATTTTAATCGTCTTACTGAATTCACCCGTTTTTCGTTATTACTTTATAGAGTTATATGTGGACAAAGTGTGTGTATCTGCATAATTTCATTATTACCCGATTGATTACTTACCGGGTGCAGTTATGCACGTAAATCTAATGATTATTTGATTTATAACAATTGGTAATTGGAAATTATCTTCAGTAGTAATATAGATAGATTGAGTAGAGTTTGAGAGAGAAAATTTTGTGGTTCACAACTTCGGATTTTCAACGTGTTCTTTTTTCTTGGCAGCGGTAGATTTCTTCAATCAAGTGAACATTCTCTATGGCACTCTAACAGAGTTCTGCACCGGAGTTACCTGCCCAACAATGTCTGCCGGACCAAAGTATGAATCTCTTCCTACTCCGACATGTTTAATCTGGTTGATTGTACATTGAAATCATGTGCCATTAGGCTGTCTTTATTGCTATACCGAAGTGTGAGTATTAGACAATTTCATACAACCGTTCATTGGTCTTCGAACTAGCTCAATTAATCGTGATATTAATCAGACTACTAGGGGCACCCTCCCAAGCAGCCGATACTTATGTTTCCAGGATCAACGGAAACTGTTAATTTTCAGATTCGATTTTTGTTTGGATCTAAACATATTTAGGTTATGTTTTTTTTACCTTTACATATGTTTTTAGATTAATTATTCCATTTGCTTTTTTTGTTTAGTATTTTGAGTAGAAGAAACCCATTTGATATATATGTATATAATATTGGGATAGTCAAACCCTAGAAGGCATCCGAGTTTGAGTTAGTTAAATTAGTAATAAAGTTTGTTATCATCAACGAAAGCTCTGTATTAGCTTCAGCATCCCTATACATGAACTGAACACTACACAAGATTTAAGCACAAAACCTCACAGTATACTCACTTCATTGACTTCGGATATAAGTATTCGAGTACTTGACGGAGTGATTGAGAATCCAACATGGAAAAAGTATTATAAAAGAGTATATGGTTACATTCATGCAGATTTGAATGTGAAATATTTATATAGAACTCTTGAAATCCACAGGTACGAGTATAGATGGGCAGATGGAGTTCAAATAAAGAAACCAATAGAGGTTTCTGCACCAAAGTATGTGGAATATTTGATGGACTGGATTGAAGTTCAGCTAGACGACGAAGCTATATTTCCTCAAAGAATAGGTACAGTGAAAGTTCTGCATATTAATACAAGATGTTTTCGCCTGTAAGTTTAAGTTACTTCACTAACTTTCTTTTGTACTACAGGTGCACCATTTCCTCACAATTTCAGAGATGTCGTGAAGACAATATTCAAACGATTGTTCCGTGTTTACGCCCACATCTATCACTCCCATTTTCAAAAGATTGTAAGTCTAAAGGAAGAAGCTCACCTCAATACATGCTTCAAGCACTTCATTTTATTCACATGGGTAAGTTCTTGCTCTTTCTCTTTCACCATATATACACGTATACATATACACACACATACACGGTAGTGTTTCTTTTCTCTCTAAGTCAGATTTGAAATCCGTGTCAACAAAAAAAAAAAGTCAGATTTGAAATCTCACTTGTGGCTGAATTGACTCGAGCCAGATTTTAGATGTTCGTTTCTGTGTGACTTTTCTGTGTGATTTATTTGGGTAGATTTCATGTCCACTTAAGTCAGACAGTTCATATTCAAAAAAGTCAGATTCAAGAAATGAGAAAAAAAAAAGTTGCAACTTTGGATCATCCAAAATATTCTCCAGGGCATTATGAAATTGGTGGTAGGCGGTGGTTAGAAAAACGGTGTTGGTGGTGGTGGCGGTCAGGAGTTTTGGTGGTGGAGGTGAGGGTGATGATGAAGATTAGCGGACACACTCAAACCAATTGATTTTGGACTCAAAATAAAGTTGCTCCCTAATGCAATCTCGATTGAAAATCTTTATGCCTTGAAGAATATTTGGATGCCTGAAGCGGCAACAAGAAAAACAACACCTCTTAGGAATCACTCGGACTCATTGTGGGCAGTGCATAACTCTATCAAGTTGGACTTTTGCAGGAATTTCGATTGATCGAGAAGGGGGAACTTGCACCACTTCAGGACCTCATCGAACCCATTCTTCAATAGTAGGATGAACAATTTTTAGAACTATTTGTTGAGAAAATTAACCTTACAAGATTCGGGTTTTACTTCTTTGTTGATGTGCCTAAGGCATTATCAACTATGTGTGAGGATAGCTTTATACTTCCATTTGGTTGTTGATTTGGGATGCTCATTTAAGAAAGAGAAACAATTTTAGGGTTTTGATCAAATTATCCTGTTTGGGTTTGAGAATGATTATGTTTTTGGCTGGTTGTTGCTTCAAAGGAACTTTTTTATTTTCATTAAACATTTTAAGAAAACCAAATCTCTTCTTCCTCTTAACTCCTAACTTCTTTATTTTCATTAAAAGTTGGGGGATTTAGGCCTTTATATGGAAGTCCTCGGATATGGCCCCAACCTCTTACTAGAGGCTTTGCTTGCTTGCACCAAAGTTCTAACCAACAAAGTTCTTTTACCCACTACTAATAGTGGGCGTCGAAAGAACTTTCTAAGCAGGATAGGCCCAACTATTCGCCACAATGTATTCTTCATTGGTTGAAATACACTTTCGATGTATATTAAACTATGAAGTTAAGTACATGTTCACGAAGTTTGGGGGTAAATTGTAGGTTTTTTTGTTACATTTTCTATGAGAGGACTAAAGTTTGATTGAGGTAAAGTCATTCTTCAGAATTATTTGTTTTGTACTGGCTTGTGAATTTTAGTGAATGTTTTGAGTTATTTCCTTGGAGGTGATTAATAAGTGTCTGGTTGTCTCCTATAATACGACGGTGCACATTGAGTGTTTTTGCCCGTCCATCAAGCTACGATTGCCTTCGCTTCTTCTACTTCACTGTTTCTAGACTTTGTAATCTTGGTCGTGCCTTGATGAAAGAAGATTTCCGATCTTGGAAAATTAATCCTATGCCTATTGCTTCCAAACATTTCTCCAATTAAATCCCTCTTACATCTCAGTAATAACACTCTTAAAGAAACCATGGGCAACAAAGAATACATTCCATGGCAATGTCAAATTTCTTACGACAATGTAATATAGCGGTGCACAATCTAATTTTGTTTTAGATTGAACTCCAAGAGCCAATTAAGACATCTTAAGTCTTAATGGTCATATAAAGACCCTTAGGCCTTTCTAGAGGCCTGAAAGTCCATCCTTTCCTACCTCTATCTTATTTATTATTACTTTGAATAAATTTCAATGATAAATTACTACCATCGAAACTCGATTTCATGACCTTATGAGCTCAGTAGAGAGTGTCCAACCACGTGGACATGCACAATCTAGTTGTCTATATACACTTGCATGATAACTTCAATGCTTTAGAATTCTTTGAATGTAAAATTGAGTGCTTTTAACAAAAAAAAGTAGCAAACCCCACAGGATAACCAGCAGCCGATGCACAAAATTTAGAATACATCCTACTGCATCTTATCGCCATCACTGCTATATTGAGCGGGAATTGTTACTCTCAAGTTCAAACCAGTCTTAACAGAAAATACCTAAAACCAAGTCTCTCTCGTCGTTAGTATGGTTTCAATCTTCTCTTCACTGCCAATCACTACTTATTGTACACACTAGACTTCCTAAACAAAACCCTAAAATCCATCATTCCTGAACCTCAATTCTAAAGAAAATTCAAGAACCCTTCTCAATGACTTCATCAACTCCTCCTGATTCCGAAAACTTAGACAATGAAGGATGCGACAAGAACATGAATCTTGATCAAGTAAATGAGATTAGTTCTGGTTCTGATTCATCAAGTTCGATTCCGAGTGAAAGGGTTTTTGATTTACAGCAAGTAAATGAGAAATTTAAGAGTAAGATTGAGGTAATTGTTCTTGATTCTGATGAAAGCATGAATGAAAGCAACGGATCGAGTCACCAAGAGACAGGTGATAATAAAGAAGAAAAAGATGAAGAAAGATTGGGTGATAAAAGTGGTTCTTCGTCAACATTGGATTTAGAACTAAGAGTGGTGATTGATTTGGAAGCAGAGCCTCAAGAGGGTTCTGAAGTAGAAAAAGAGACTTCTATTGGTGATGGAATTGATCCGGATATTCTTGAAGCGGCTGCTGCTCTTCTTCTATTTGAGGAGAGGATGGACGACGAAAAGAAACAGGTGCAGAAGGAGGAAGAATCAAAGAGGATTGCTGTAACAGAAACAGTCAGGCAGAAGGCTTTGCAGAGACAATACTGGAGAGAACGGGATAAACATCGTATAAGAGAATCTGTTATTAGAATGTCTCGTTCCCAATCGAAAAATCAGCCAGTTGCCATTGCTCCTGTAGAAGTTGAAAACTTACCTTCTACTGCGTTGAAGATTATCGAAGATCGATCAACAGAACCTATTATTAAATGGACACCCACAGGAAACCCGGGTGAGAAACGCTTTAGGCCTATGGTTCCTTCATTGCAAGATTTGTGTATTAGCAATCTAGCTAAGAATGTCGAAGCAATTGTGTCACTAGCATATGTCCCAGACGTATTGAGGCACAAATTAACTAACATCTTGTGTGATTCTCGAACGATGAACTATCGTTTTATGGAACTCCTTGCTAGTGGATCTCCAACGGAGATACGTGTAAAGGATTGTTCGTGGCTTACAGAGGAGGACTTAAGCAAAATTTTGAAAGGGTGTGATAGTAGCAATTTAATGGTAATACTATGAACACTCTCCAAATTCATTTCAGTAGTTTAAAACTAGAATTGGTATCATGAACGTTCTCGTACTGAACAATGTGTACCTTAGAATTTTAGCGATCCCGCAAATACTGGGATGGGTTCTTTGCGTTCTATAATGCAAAGAAGTACCTACTTACCCCACTACGTCACCAAAATGTGAAATTTGAGGCCATTTTCAATTAGTTAGAAGGAGATTTTAAAATTGGAGAAGCTTATTTTTTGGTTTAATGGTTCAAGCTTCATAGTATTTAGTGAAATTCTTAAATTCTGCGAGGTCTGAAAGTTTTCATCTTTCATAATTAGGTGCTCCAACTCGATCTATGTGGACGATGTGTGTCTGATTATCTATTACAAGATACATTAGCTCAGTCACCATATAGATTTCTTGCGTTATCATCTATATCTTTGAGGGGTACTTGTCGGCTTACAGATATTGGTCTGAAGAAACTTGTTGCTGCAGCACCTTCACTATGTTCTATAAGTCTACGACAGTGCTCCCTACTAACCTCTATTGGTATAGACACATTGGCTGAATCTCTTGGGTCGATGGTTAGAGAATTGTATTTAGATGAGTGTCAAAACATCGATATGATGCTGATTCTCCCTGCTCTGAAAAAGTTGGAAAGGCTGGAGATTTTGTCATTGTCAGACAACCTAACTGTTTGTGATGATTTTGTCTGTGATCTTGTTAGTGTACGTGGGCCAACGTTGAAGGAGCTCTTTTTCGCTAATTGTGGGTATATTCACTTTGTTCCTTCAATTTCTCTTTCCTTGTTTTACAGAACTTATATTTATATGAAGTATCATTTTATCATCTTTTAACTATTGTGGTGTTTTTGTGGCAGGGGATTGACTAATGCTTCCCTAAAAGCCATTTCAGAAACAGGAAATTGGGCTGGAGACTCAATTTTTTGTTTTTTTTGGTCAAAAAGACAAGTTATCTTTTTTTCCTTCTAGGCACCATGAAAAGTTTGGAAATAGGCTTGAAGGACAATTCTAAAAATCCCTTAATTTTGTATACCTGAATTGACCTTTGTATAAAGGAAATTTTAGAAACACCCTCAGATTTTCCAAAAACCCTCACATTTTATATAATCTTACTTCTTAGTTACTTATTTTGTTAGGGTTTGATTTTGCGAAGCTTTGCAAACTAGTTTGCAAACTGATTTGCAAACTGGTTTGCACTACTTTGCAAATTGGTTTGCAATCTGGTTTGCCTTGCAGAGCTTTGCAAACTGATTTGCAAACTGATTTGCAAACTGGTTTGCAAACTGGTTTGCACTAGTTTGCAATCTGGTTTGCCTTGCAAACTAGTTTGCAAACTAGTTTGCAATAAGGTCAGTTTTGTCTTTTCCCTATATTAGATAATTTACAAAAATGCCACAGGGAGCTGAAGCCCATAAAAAATTGTCCAATCCTTTTTAACCAAAGGCCAAAGTTTTTAGGGAGTTTTGGCCAAATTTCCCTTTCAGAAAATTGTCCTGGATTACGTGCCATCGATCTTTGTAACTTGGACAAATTGACTGATGCTTCATTAGCTTACCTTGCAAATGGATGTCGCTCAATTCAAATCCTCAAACTTCAGAGAAACAATTTCAGGTTCGGAGCATCTTTTTTGTACACTCGATACGCCGTTTGCTTCAATACTGTGCTTGACCCGTTCTTTCTTTGTTCACGTTATTAAGTATTGTAAATGTGCCATTTTGTTATCGTTTCCGTGGTGATCTAACTCTTATCGATTTTCCTGAGTAACAGTGATGAGGCTGTTGCTGCATTCATTGAAGCCTCTGGAAAGCACCTCACAGAACTTTCATTAAATTATGTTAAGAAGGTACAGTGTCAACATGAATATTTTCTTTTTCTTTATAAGCTTTTGTGCTTTAATGGTGTGTGAATCATTTGTGTGATCAACGTTGAGTTTTGAGTGAACTAGGCTCTCCTAGGTCTGCAACTTCACTTTTTTACTGGCTGGCTCAGCCTGGTGAATGATTTAGGTTTATTGAGATCGTTACATGGACTTTCAGATGAATAGTAGTATAAACTAATGGCGTATCAATTATACTTGGTCTCCTCAGTTTAGGAGCTGGGGTGGTTGTACTATTATACCTACTTAAAAATGAGTAATGGGTGGATCTGTTACAGGTTGGAAACCAGACGGCCATGTCGCTAGCCAAATGTTGCTCAAATCAACTGGTGAGGTTGGATCTGTCTTGGTGCCGAAATTTGACAGACGCTGCATTAGGATTAATTGTTGATAGCTGCTCGTCACTGAAAATTCTCAAGCTGTTTGGATGCACGCAGGTGTGTTTTTCAACATTCACTAGTTGTTTACTTTTGTACGGAAAATACTTATGTCCTTCTTCGTTGATATCTCCTACCAGATTACAACTGTGTTTGTGGATGGTCACTCAAATTCTTTTGTTCGGCTTGTTGGATTGAACTTGAGTCCGATTCTGGAACGTATAAACATTCATGGAATTGAGGAATCTCAATTACACTAGTCGTCCTTGCTCTCTCTTCCATAGCCATACCGAACAAACAAATGAATTACTTTTGTTTTCTTCTTGATTATCCATTTATAACAAATGAATTACTTTTGTCTTTCTCATATAGTTAGATTTTACCGGGATGAGAGTTATACTTACTTAGACATAATGTAAAGTTAACAAGACAGTTGAGTTTATACTGAGATTTTGTATGATTTAGTTGATGATACTGAAATATAATGATACTTCTTTGCATGTCAATCTATCATCAGATTTTCGTTTTTCTAAGCTCTTGGATTTGGGTGAGTCTAGCAGAAAAATGTCTGTTCCTAACTTGTGAGAGTGAGATCATTTTTGTTGTGTCCAGTATAACAGAGTCTTCAACCATTGAGTTTCTAAAGCAATTCAGTTTGCGAGCCTCGTAAAAGAGTCTTGATGCTTAAGACAGAAGACTGGGACCGACTGAATAACCATTTTTTGAGCAGAAACAAAAACCATCACTTTGATCCCAGCAATTCAGTGTGTGTTTATGTGTGTGTGTGCGTGCGTGTGTCTTTAAGAGAGAGAGAGAGAGAGAGAGACCAACAAATGATGATAGCAAATTACATAGAGACATAACGCAAGATAAATATGAATTTCAGATTTTAATACTTACAAGATGGGTAAAGAACGTTCCATCTCGTAATGGTTGCGGAAGGCAAGTTCGGAGTGCATCGTGTGCCCTGCTTGGATCCCAAAATCATTTGGATATTGTCAAAGAGTAGATGAGAAGACCATAGAATTTATGAAACATCATATTCGATATCATGGTAGAACTCTCAACTTTCTTTTACCTGTGATGTTCTGATCGACGCAGATAGCAACGGATAATATGTTTGGGTAAGTGTGGCGAGGGTTGGTTAACAAGTGACTAAACTATCATTGCCAGAACATGATCGACAGCAAGGAACCGTTCTGCCGTAGCACATATATAGTGAAGACTGATGACCCACCTCATTCAATAGGATCTTTTGAACAATTAAGATACCAACCTAACCAGTTAAAAAATCCACCGGAGAAAACCATTTCTTTAGAGGAACTCGGATAATGATAATTCTTCAAAAGGAAAACAAAACTATATCAACTATAAAAAAGATTAACGAACATGACAAATATACATGCAGCTAAACCATGCCAAAGGCACAATTACCGATTTTTAGGTGATTTGAGATTTTTTTTCATTTTCAGCATGTTTTGTATATGCTCAGCTGTCGAAGTCGAAATTGGGTGCTAGTTGGTCCTCCTAGAGTAACAACTAGGACAGTGTAGTTAAGGGTTAGTCGAACTGCTCGGCCATATATGTGCATTTGCTGCATGTCCTAGAACAAATATATGCATATTGTGTTATATACTTGGAGCCATCCTGAGTTAAAAATTTAGATAGGCATACCCAATCGTGCAAAAACGAAATTAATATTCAACATTATTTGAGCTCGTGAGTATATCCACCATGTGGATAGAGATAAAACAACATATACCTACTATATGATGCTAATCAAATTATAGAATCTCGAGAAAGTCATGATATAGTTGTTGGACGGATCTTCCATATCTTAAATTTCCAAGTGCAGTTTCTTGATTAAATACTTTAAATTTCCAAGTGCATGTCATTAGAGTCCTCGCAAACTGAATTACATCATCATAGTTTTCTTGTTTTGGATCGTGGAGAGAAGCAAACAATTGATATCCATTCGTATCAGAAATGGGGTGAGTTAGCCTTTATTACAAGTTATTAAACTTCAAGAAGTTAACGCCTCCAACGAATGAACAACTCCCTTTCTAACAAGTAGGCGGAAAACCATTGGAACACCTTGACTTAACAAGTAAAGTAATTAAAACTCTCAATAGTGTTTCCAGTTCTGGCGAACCTTTAAGCAAAACGTATCTAATTGATGTTCTAAACCAATATAGCTGCGAGATATCCGAAAACCACCCAAGTCCTAAATTCACCCGGCTTCAGTAACAAGTCTTTCTGTATTGCTCAAATCTCGTACCAATTTCAGTAACGAACTAGCAGCAAATGTGTACCCATCAGTGACAATATATAGCAATCAAATAAGTAAAATGAACTTGGGCTCAGTTGGAACACCCTAAATAAGAGCTCGATTTGGCTGTAAGTATTCAATTAGAATACCATATGTAATAGTTTGGTGATGCAGAAAACCATTAACAAACAGACCAACAACTTGATCTGTCGGTGAGATTCCACAAGGATGAGGTTTCTCTGAGATGTTTTGTATATAGACCTCGTAAAAAAAGGGTGCACAACTTATGCTTGACTCTGCTCTGTTTAACAAGTCTATTAATTGACTAAAATGAAAGAAAAAGACCGTCAAGATCCACCAGACTAGCAATCCGTCTATTTTTTGCACAGAAACGAAATAGAAAAACCCTAATCATCGTCTTTATTGAGAACAATGTCTGATATAGAATAGAAAAATAGAAAAACTCTAAGCAAAAAGTATCTAGTAGATGTTCTAAAGCAATATAGCTGCGACTCTGCGAGATATCCAAAAACTCTACAAGTCCAAAATTCGCCCGGGTTCAGTATCAAGTCTTTCCATATAGCTCGAAACTCGTACCAGTTTCAGTAACAAACTCACAAAAAATTTGTACCCATCAGTGACAATAGCAATCAAATGAATAAAATAATCTTGGGTAAAGTTGGGTTCAGTTGGTAAGAGCTTGAGTGAGCTCTCGGTGAGATTTCCGTGAGGACGAGGTTTCTCTGTGAAGTTTTGTGTATGAACCTCATGAAGAAAGAGTGTAAAACTTATGGTTGATTTTGCTTCATTTAACAAGTCTATTAAAATGACTAAAAAGAAAGAGAAACCCATCAAGATCCATCATACTAGCAATTGGTCTATTTTCACATAGAAACGAAAATGGAAAAACCGTAATAGTCGTCTTCATTGTGAACAATGTCTTGGATAAGAAGGGAAAAGATCGAAATTCTTGAGAAGTTGGCGTACAATAAAAAACGAAGAACAAACAATATCTAACTCGAAAACATCCTAATGAAAGGTTAACAGATATACCTGTAATGGATTTTTTGTAAGAAGCAGACGCCTATAGCAGCGATATCAATCTAGGTCACGATATCTATCAGTTCTCTGAAAATGTTGAAAATGTAAAATAACCTGTCAATCTATCAACCAAGCGGAAACCTAAATAAGACTATCAGTTAGGAGGCATTGATTGTAAGTAAGCTCAATGGCATGAAGTCCGATATTTCGAATCGACATGGAGTGGTACTAACAAATCAAATTGTAAGCTGCAGTGAATGAATGAATGAATGAGATTGAACAACAAACGAGAGATTTTTTATTAAAATTGCTGCAACGAATTACACTATATTAACAAACTCAAAAAAAAAACACCATAGGTCTATCCTCTTCAAAGAAGAATGAACAAGGTTGGTCAATATCCTTTCATCAAATATCACAGAATAATGAACAACGTTATTCAATCTCCTTCCTGAAATAGTCTCTGAATATTACTGAACAATGAAATTTTTTGGTGAATCTGTCATTCACGAAGTTATCATTTAAAAATCACGAAGTATTGAAGCCAGTTGTTGCCCTTCTTCATCTGCGTCAAAAATGTTACCAATATCGGATAAATCATCTTCCAGTGACCAATGAAAATCATCTTCTTTCTGTAAGAAGGACAAATCATCTTTCTCTTTTGTAAACTGAAAATCATCTTCATTTGCTAAGAAGGAAAAATCTTCTTCATTTGCTAAGAAGGAAAAATCTTCTTCTGTTAAGAACGGCGGATGGTCTTCTTCTTCCATTTCGGTAACAGTAAAAGTAGTAGCAGTTGAGGCAGACGGAGTGGCAGGAATATCAAAACTAGAAGCAGCAATGGCAGTAGAACATTTGATCGCTTCGGCTGCCATATATGAAGAAGATGATAATGAAGTAACAGCAGCAACAGTAGGAGTATCAGAACATGAAAAATCATCTTTCTCTTTTGTAAACTGAAAATCATCTTCATTTGCTAAGAATGCAAGATCTTCTTCTGTTAAGAACAGCGAATGGTCTTCTTCTTCCATTTCAGTAACAGTGAAAGTAGTAGCAGTTGAGGCAGACGATGCTGCAGGATTATCAAAACTAGTAACAGCAGTGGCAGTAGAACTAATGGCTTCGGCTGCCATATATGAAGAAGATGATATTGAAGTAACAGCAGCAACAGTAGGAGTATCAGAACATGAACTAGCTCCGGCTGTCATAAACGAAGATGACGAGGTGAGTTCTTCAATCCTTTTCCTGACATTCTGCTTCAAACCCATCAATACATTTCTCAAGTTCGATAATTTCTCATAATCGAGTTTGTCTGTATCAATTTGATCCCACCAAAACCCACCATCATCACTGACCTTCCTCCTTTTATGAGCATGTTCGATTCTCTCCTCTTTCTCTTCTTCTTCTACTTGAACTCCATCCATGTACCGATTAATAACAGAATCGACAGAGGAATGACCGAATGTAAACACGTTACCAGCCTGGGAGAATGCAATCACGGCAATTTCCGAATTACATTCCACACATGTGTCTGCTGCTTTCTTAAACAGACCTTGACGCCTTTTTGTAAATGTGATTTTCCTCTTGGTCTCATCCTGTATTTTTTCTATGTTTATCTTCTTCTTCCCCATCTTTTATTTTTCAGGATTAATTTTTCACTCTACACCAAAATATAATCAAGAAATACAGATTTCTTAATAAGGTTTGATATTTCTAACAATATTTCATCTATAGATATGAAAATCTCTACAATTGAACTAAACCCCTTTATGAAAATTTCTTAATTTTTCAGATGAAACCCTAAAAATTACAATCAAACGTTAAAACCCTGAAACCCTAAAACAAAGATTAGAAATGGAAACAAGAAAGAAGACAGATTGGGGAAATAGGGTTTTCGAGAAGTTCGTGAGAAGGAAAAAAGAACCTTTATTTGACTAATTTCAAAGTGAGAGAAATGGCAATACCTGTGTTTAGATGAGAAATTTCTAGTAATGAAACAGAGGGAAAGCAGAAACTTTTTCTTGATTGATCCTCAATAAATGGATCAGTTGATTCAAGAATTCCAGATAAGAGGAATTAGTAAAACCCTAAACCAATCTATTCAAGAAAGAATAACAAAGAAAGATTGATACACGTAAAGGGTTTCCAGATGTTCTTGAATAGTTTTTGATGTAATTAGTTTCAGAGGGAGAGAGAGAAGCGAGTAGAAAGAAAAAGCCCTAGAATAGAAATTAGAAAGTGGGATTTCAGGTATGAGTGGGAAAAAATGGAGGAGGGAAAGAAGAAACTTGTTCTTGATTAATCTTCAATAAATGGATGAGTTGATTCAAGAATTCCAGATAAGAGGAATCACTCAAACCCTAAATCAATCGAATCGATTCAAGAAAGAAAAACAAAGAAAGATTGATTGATACAGGTAAAGGGTTTTGTGGTAGATGTTCTTGAATAGGTTTTGATGCGCTATTTTCAGACGGAGGGAGAGAGAGAGAGTAGTGAGCAGAAAGAAAAAGCCCTAGAAATTAGGAAGTGGGATTTCAGGTATGAGTAGGAAAAGGAAAGATCTGAATATATAGTTATGAAAGAAAGCGTGGTAACTTATCGCACCGTTGGATCGACTAAATATCCACCGTCCATTCAAATTGAAATTGTAAGTGACCGTTCGAAACATGGCGGGAAAATCTTCTTATAGAATCCGGAATAGAATGGCTAGTCGGCTTATATGAATACTCATGGTTTATTTTGTTTTTCCTACAGATTTTAATGGATTACATATTACAATTTTTATCAATTCGTTTATAAATGAAAACACCGCTTAAACTGTGTTTAGATCAGTTTAATAAAAAAGCAAATATTATGAGGGTAAAATTATTGGTGGCTCTACAATCAGTCGAATTATGTTTTCTTGGCAAAATTTTTGAAATTTTGATGATGTCGAAAAGTGATTTCTAATTATCAACAAGAAAATAACCTTACTTGATTGATTTCTTCTTGTTGTTGTTGTATGAGAGAACCAGAGAAGAACTAGGGTTTTACATTACGAAGAGTAAAGAAGAATTAGGGATTACAAAGTCTTATATGGTCAATCTCAGTCAATGGTCAAGATGGAGTCAACGAATGCAGCCCATTGCAGCCCAGCTCGGTCAAGTCTCAGTTGTGATAAGAGCACTCCCCAACTGTTCAAGAAAAGTTAGTTTAAGTTAGTTAAACAAACTAACTTTTCTGTTTTCTGTTTTAGTAACAAACTCTTGTTTACTTTCTTTTCTCTCTATCTCTATAAATACAAAGTTGTAAGACAATAAAAATATAATTGGAAATAAAATTCTAAGAGTTCATTGAAAACTTACATGGTATCAGGTTCAGCTAGATCCATCAAACTAGGGTTTTCATTGTGAACTCAACAGCCAATTGATCATTCTCGCAAAATCACCATCAAAATCAAGAGAAAGGTAGTAAATATTCAGAAAATTTCAATCATTTCAAGATGAAGATTCTAAAATTCATATACAAATCAATATATTTCAGAAGACACTTGTTCTTATCAAAGTTATTGATCAAAATTGAAGAAAACTAGTATAAAGATCTAGTTACTTACTGTTTTTTCGTGCAAAGTCTACAACTTTCTTCATATTTCTCCATGGCAGCAGCAAATCAATGTAATTTCCCACCTATTTCTGCTGTTACTAACTTCATAACTGAGAAGTTAGATGATTCTAATTATCTAATGTGGAAAGACCAAGTTGAGACCTTGCTTGGTACCTATGATCTTCTAGGGTTTGTGACTGGTTTGACTGAGGAAGTAGGGAGAGTTTTGGAGAAGTAGGGAGAGTTTTGTGACTGGTTTGACTGATGATTCTAACCATCACAACTTAGGATCATTAATGGGGTTGAACAAATTAACCCTGATTTCTTACTTTGGAGAAGTAGGGAGAGTTTTGTAAGGTCCTATCTTAAGAGTATTCTCTCTAAATTAGTCTATTATGATACATATGGATTGAATTCTGCCAAAGAAATGTGGGATTGATAAATCTTACTCATAATGAGGGACTTGAGTCCAAAAAGGACCAATTAAGAAGGAAATTACAATCCATTAGGAAAGGTTCTGCTTCCATTACTGCATATCTAAGAGAATTGAAAATGTTAGCAGATTCTCTCATTTCTGTTCATGATAGGATAAGTGAATCTGAGTTAGTTCGTATTGCTATTCAAGGCTTAAGTTCTGATTATGATCAGTTTACAATTGCATTAAGAGCAAATAATGAACATCTCACTTTAGCACAACTCAAATCAAGACTCACTATGCATGAACAATGGCTATTATCAAAGGAACAGGATCAAAAAGTATATTATGTTAGAAGGACAAATCATTCAAACAAACCTTCTCCCACGTACTATAGGAATCCCTCTTACAATAGAAGAGATGGGTCATCCTCTATTCCTAAGTCTTCTAGTAATACTGATGTCAAACACAAGAACCAAAAGGCAGAGGATTTTGACTTCTCTACTGTTCCATGTGGCATATGTAAAAGATGGGGTCACTCAGCTGGAGTGTGTTTTTTTAGGTATACACCAAATAAGACTCAATCTGGGTATCATACAGAGTCTCAATCTCAGCCAGAAGGTTGTATATCTGATGTTAAGACTGAATCTGTTGAACCACAATCCTATTTTTATGAGGATGAAGCACTACCAGAATGTAACAATGGTGTGACTTATGATTATATTTATGAAGATTGTCCTGATGATATTTTCCATGAATGCCATACAGCCATTGTTGAAGATTGCATTGATAATGATATTTTTCATGATTGTCTAACAAATGCTTTCTATACTTATAATGATGAGAAATGTTATGTTGCTGAAAATAACATAAGTATAGAATCAAAAGACACTTCCTGGCTAGCAGACACAGGGGCAAGTAGTCATATGACTCATACCTCAGGAAATTTTTTATCTACTCTACCATATCAAGGTACTAAAGCAGTGATGGTGGGTAGTGGAAATTTTATACCCATCACTAGTACTGGATCATCAACACTATGCACTTCTACTCATGATTTCAATCTCAACAAAGTACTTTGTGTTCCTAAATTGAAGAGAAATTGCTTTCTATTTCTAAATTCAGTAAGGACAACTCATGTTCAGTTGAATTTATGCCATGGGGATATCAAATTAAAGATATAAGCTCTAAGAAAGTATTAGCTGCAGGGCCAATGCAAAATAATCTGTATCCTATTGAAGTTCATACCAATTCTCTTAAGAACAGATCAATTGAAGTACATGCAGCTCAAACAGTAAGTTCTTATGATATCTGGCATACTAGACTTGGACATTCTCATCATGGGGTTATTAAGCATTTACATGCTGAAAATAAGATAGCAGTATCTGAAGGATTTATCCGTTCGGTCTGAAGGAGATGTCCTTCCGAAGGAGTGTCCTTCGACCAAGGTGGCAATGCGATCAATTTGTCAGTTAGGATAACGATGACCACACGTAAAGATCATCCAGTCCGGTCCAATTAGGGGTCGTAATGCTTTGCTAGAAGCCAACTACGATCGGCGGATCAAGGAGTTGATTCGCGGCTAACATAGACCGGATCCTACAACGGGTTACACATAAGAGTGGTAGCTTGATCGGAGAGAATTGACTAGACGGGAACTGGCTAAAGTTGGATGGGATTCGACTAGAAAGGCCGAAAGGTCCGAATGGAGATTCGGGACAAGATAGAAGGAAGGCTCTTTGGGCCGGCCATGAGATGGCCGACCAGAGTAAGTGGGCCGGCCACATAAGGCCCATGGTGGGCTGCCCTGGCCGGCCACACTTAAGGGGATTATCAAAATACCCCAAAAAGGGTATTTTGGTAATTATCTTTTCTGTGACCCAGAAAATAGAAAACCTAATCTGAATGAGATTCTAATTAGGGTTTGTCTATATATTGGGTCAGTTGAGAACAGAAAAGGTGTGGATTTTTCTCTAAGGAAAAATATACAGCTCTCTCTCTCTCTGAATATACAGCGATTGGAGAGAGAGAGAAATATAGAGAAAAAGCTCCCGTTCTATCAATCTAGTCAAGAAGAAGAGTTCTTCTCAACCTTCTAGTAAGTCCTAGCAGTCTGAAAGGAAGGGAGATCAAGTCTATTCACTCGGTGTCTCAAGTAGAGGAGCTACAGTTGGAGCTCTCGATCTTTGCATGCGATTGGAATGGTTCGAGGGAAAAACGCGTTAAGGTATTTATCCCTCTCTAGTTCATTGATTAGTTTATGCATAACGATCCTGGGCAATCTAGTGTTAAACATGAGATGTTTGAGATTCCGCTTACAACACTAGTTAGTGTATAGGATACACAAAACCCTACAGTGGCATCACGAGCCGGTTGCATGAAACTATCTCTGACTAGTCGAATTAGATTCGAGCTTGATTGATTAGATGATTATATGTTTAAATAGGGATTTAGACATGAAATTGATTAGTTTAAATTAGATTTAGACTTAATCGGATAGAAAATTGAAAGAGTTTCAATGGGAGGACTTTAAAATTTGGTGTTTTTGAAAAGAGTTTTCAAAATAAAATTTTAAAGATGATGGTTTTTTGAAAAAAGTTTTCAAATTGCTGAGTTTTGGATGAAGATTCATCAAAACAGCAGCAAAAAGTTGGAATATTTCGAAAATTGGAAGGAGACAAGGAGCTGTCCAGGAGCCGGACTGACCAGGACGCGTCCCAGGACTCGTCTGGCCAGTTGCGGACACTCAGGACGCGTCCCAGTCCTTCCCGGACTGGGAATCCGAGAGCGTCTCGGATAAGGACGCGTCCGAGTTTTTCTCGGACAGGAAGACGCGTCCGAGAGCGTCTCGGACTAGGAGTCCGAGAGCGTCTCGGACAGGGATCCCGGGAGATCCGCGTCTGGCACTTGAGGCCGCGTCTTCCAGACGCGACCACAGAGAAGTACGGACGCGTCTCGGATTGAGAATCCGGACGCGACCGGGACTGTTCCTTCCAGAACGCGTCTGGGACGCGTCTGGTGAGACCAAAAGCTGTCTCGGACTGGGAGTCCGAGAAGCATGGGCTTGGGCAGAGCGTCTAGGACGCGTCTGTTGGGTTGGGAAGCGTCTGGCCTAGGGCCAGGACGCGTCCACCCGAGGGACTTGGCACGGTCTGGAACGTGCCAATCTGGGTCCGACCTTGGTTCGGACCTTGACCGTGACTTGACTGGGTCTAGTCAAAGGGTTCCTTGACCAAGTTTGACTTAAGTCTTTGGAGTTAGACTCGGGTTTTTTGGGCCTTGACTTAAGTGGGAGGTTTCTATTTTCTTCTTCCGACTTTGACCATATTTTTTCCGAAAGTGACCCGGGCCAACCAAAGCCTGAATCGGAGTTTTTCCAAAACGATTTCAAAATCTTTTAGGATAAAACCAAACGAGCCATTAGTTGGACTTAAGGCACGTTAGACATAGAGGTGTCGGTAGTATCTCCCGAAAAGCTATCTAGAACATAACAAACCTAGATTCGACCTAAGGAAGCGAATCTCATACATACTTGGGTGTTTTATGAATGTCATATTATTATGTATGTATAGATGTGAATGCGGGTTCTAGTATGGCCATAGAATTGTTCTATCTTGTTTTTAAGCACGGATGGGTGCCCGATGTAATTAATTTAATTTCAAGTTTTATACGATCTGCGAATCGTTGAGTCTTGTAATTAGAGTTAAGGGTACAATTGAGTCCATTGAAGAGCCAAAGGATGAGATCGTGGTTCGAATGGGAGAATTCAATGGATGTTCGAGGATGGAGATCCAGGCAAACGGAGGCTAAACAAGCAAAGAACCTAAGAAGATTAGATCTTTTAGGTTAGGGGCCATACTAGGATCATGTCTGCTTGATTTATTTTCTCGCGCGCATTTACTTATTTACGTTTTGTGTGGTGTATGATTATGTTAGAGTTCACAGTAATGCATGCAAACAAAAACATAAGAATCCCCAAAAGGAATTTTGAGTAATGCCTACCTAGATTAAGACACCTGTTGCGCCCTTGTTCATCGATGGTGGGTCATGCCAAAGCAGGGTGCCATCTTTTACCTCGGGACAATACGGGTAGACCTATGAAGAGGTCTACAAGTCTAAAATGGTTATTCTCAACGAGTCAGCAAAAGGGTTTTGGATTTCGAGGCAAAAGGATGAATTGAACACATAAGTGTTATTCATCAACCAAGAGTCATATGAGATATGATCAGTAAGAAGTTACTCACCCAGGAGGGTGAAGTTAAGGGCAGTGCCAAAGTACGCTTAACTTCACAGGAATGGGATCTTGGAATCATATTATTCAAAAGGGGACGGTTTTCACTGAATAATATGGCAAAAAGTGTTTTTGCAATGATAATAAGTTTTAGGATTTTGTTTTATTTTCTTTTAAAAGTAGAGAATATATGACTGTTAGAAAATAGTTTTCCAACCTTCGTTCATTCCTTTAGAAGGAATTAAACGAAAATTATTTTCATGATTGGAAAGGAATCCGAGAAGCGTTCTCGAATTCGATATAAAGAAAACGTCCGAGAATATATATCATTCCTAATGTTCATTGTTTCTTCGGACGACTGAGGATATGATTATCCAAAGTCTTTTGTGAACATCCATAAAATTATTCTCTAACGTAGGGATTAATGATATGGATACGTGCACAACCATTCGACAACTAAAGGAAGAGTTCCACTAGAAGTCGTGAATGGAGAGGATGGTGCCTCTAAGAAAGTCATCTTGATAAGAACATTGAGGAAAAGTGAATCTAAGAAACGTTCTTAAGATTCAGTTACCAAAAGAATATAAGAAGAGTTCTTATGATTCAAAAGGTTAAAGGGTCGACGTAAAAGTTTGGCTAGGCCATTCAAGGAAACTAACCTGAGTACCTGGAAGAGAAAAGAAAAGGAATTATGAATTCCGATTCTTGTATCTTTGTTGACTAAGTTAATCTAGCAAGTTTTGTAGATTTCCTTCGTGGAAATAACATACTTGACTAAAAGAAGTGAGGATCCAAGAGGGAGCAGAAGCAAGAGTTGCTAAGGATGCTGAAAGGGATCAAAGTCTTCTTTTAGACACTAATCTAGGTAGAACTTAATAAGAGTTATTATGTTCTTCTAGAAACATCAGATGTTTTAAAATAGTGCTAAATTAACGAAAGGTTCTTAGAGAACCAAGAACATTAACAATGATACGATAGGCTATAATCAAAGGATTCGGAGAGGTCAACTCATGTGTTGTCATTGGTCAAATTGACATAAAACACATGAAGAAGATCCAATGGTATGGATTTCTAAGTCTAATGATTTTGAATCATACGACACATGTGAATTTTGTTCAACGTGGCCATTTGACAAAGTCACCTTTTAGAAAGGGAGAAAGGACTAGTAAACTAATAGTTTTTGTACATACAGATGTACGTAAAACTATTGGTACACTAACTAGAGTCAACCTGAATCCACTTGACGAAAATATAAGTCATTCGATTGGATCGAGATGATGAATATTTGAATCAGAAATTTGATGACCATCAAAAGAAGTTGAGAAATAGCTTCTCACCTTGCTCCACAAACACATCATATGGATGATGAGTCTAGTGGGAGTAATCGAACATGTGAGACATGAGTCGATCAATGATGAGTTAAAGCCAATCTTCCGAACACTTTCTGGGATATATTCTCAAAACGGTCGTTCATCCTAGCTAACCATATTCCGTCAAAAGCTGAAAAGACACCATAAGAGTATGGGTTTGGAAGGGTTCCAAAAGTGGTCTTTTCTGAAGGTCTATAGATATGAAACGTAAATGGTTTCCGAGAATAAAGTTTGCATATCAAGAAAGAATATTTATTTATGGGATAAATAAATATTGGGGATTCTTCCACAAGCAATCAGAGAACAAGGTGGTTGTTGCTCGTGGTGGTGTCTTCCTTGAAATTAGAGTTATTTCAAGAAGACAAGTGGGAGAAATATTAGATATCGAAGAAATTCGATCTGAGCAACAAACTGACACCGTTGTACCGATGTCAGAAGCCGCGATTCCTAACTATTCTGAGCCGATAGAAAAGGAAAGAGAGGAAGAGATGGTAGATCTCGGAGATCCTCCCGCGCAGAGCGAATGTGATTCGCAGGAGAACTCTCAAGGAGTTGAGAGCGTCTCAAAGTTGTTCAAACCCCTTATAGACCTTGAAAGCTCATACATCTGTCTCAGAGGATGGGGATCCGGCTGAAGAAGAAAATGAGCTAGCTGTGACGGAATCGCTCCGAAACATGGCTTGGAGCCATATGATCAGAATGGTATCCATGTCTGAAATCAAGTTTGGAACTTGGTCTATTTTGCTTAAAGGAAGGGTTCCTGTTAAGATCAAATAGGTTTTTCAAAGTGAAAAACAGACAAGGAGGGAAACATTGGTGTTTCCCAGAGCATGACCATAATGATCTATTACTAGCAAAGGAATGTGTACATGACTCATTCAGGAGGAAGATTAACTCTTCTAAAGCTAGTGAGAATGCAAGCTTCAAAATCCATCAAGGGATTAAAGCGAGCAAGTAGGAGTTGAAATCTTCGATTCAGCAAAGAATACAAGAGTTGTTTTCTTTGGGAATGCAGAAAAATCTTGAATTTAAGAAGTTCAAGAAGGTTAGTGGGAGTGACCCAGTTTTCTTTGGTCCGGTATGTAGACGACATACTAGAGATTGAGAACAACATTCTGATGTTGAAAAGAGTTTACAACTGACTCAATAAAAGGACCACATAAAGGTGAAATGCTTTTGGGCACCAAAGATCTATGGAGATAGATCGAGAAGGTGATAAGACTTGTTCAAGAAAAGGTCTTGAAAAGTTCAATGTGAAACACTCAAACGGAGTATTTCTACCCAAGTCTCATGGCACACAGCTTAGCAAGATTTAGAATCTAAAGGATTCTGATGAGCAAGCACGCATGAGAAAGATGGTTATGCAAAAGGCATAAGATCGGTCAAATGGGACATGATTAGCATTCGCCTCGACGTCACAAAATACTTGGAGTATTTATGGTCGTCACCAATCAAATCCAGATAAGCTGATCTGGATCACACAATGTACTTGAGAAGAACTTGTGTGATCTCGGTATGAAAATAAAAGGTTGAAAATTCATATGTTGTAAACTTCCAGAATAAGATGACAATCTTGACTTGGAAGAACAGTAAGCTGGAAGAGTTCCAGGCAGAGTTTGTTGCAAACTTTACAAATAAAAGAAAGTAGTTAAAACTTGGGAAGTTTTAATTCGGTATGGCGATACTGAAGATTATCATCGGATGATAACAAGCAAAATCCATATAGATTTGATCTATTAACTAAACTGTCACCTTGACTAAGTATGGTGGTAATACTAAGGTCATAGGCATTAAGCTTTCCTGAAAAGCTTAGACTAGTAAACTTGGGGGTGTAAGGAGTTACACGGGAAGGCTCAAGATTTACAAACTCTTATTATCAGAAATAAGTTAATTATTTCGTCGTTAAATCATGGTTTAGTGTTTAATGACGGTCCAAAATAATGAGGAATTCCAGGTAGGTTCATCAGATACGTGATCTGGTAAATGGAACCCTACTAAGTGAACATGGAATAGATTCATTATAGAGTCCCTAGTCCAGGTCATTGCATGGACAACAATGACTCAAGAAGACTAGCATGGGAATTGACTGATAGCGCAGTTCCATGGGCTATAGGAATATGGTATTTAAGTCAATTACATGGGTGTAGATTGGGGAATCTACATTGGATAACCCAAAGATGAGAGTTTTTTCAAGGAGTTGAAAAAGGCGTCTCAAACTCTCATAGGCAAGATTGGAGAGATTCCGTAAACATGAGTGCTCCACTCATCTTATGTAAGGAATGTCGAACTTTGGTACTGTCAAACGCCGCGCCGTAAAAGGAGGTTATAAAGGCAGCGTACTGGGGGAGACAGGATAGACATGAAGTTAAGTGGGAGTACAAGACTGGATGATGTCCTCCTATTAAGTTAGGAATAAGTATCTCCGGGCCACTTGAGGAGAAGCAACTGGAAAATGTGTGGCCGCACTAAAATGGATTAAGAGTTAATCATTTGAATTGACAGTTGTTCTCTGGATCAAGAAAGTCTGAACGGTGTGACGTATCAGATGAGATACTAAGCGACATGGGAATCGAGCATTGCACTTGTTCTAAGTACAAGTGGGAGACTGAAGGATTTATCCGTTCGGTCTGAAGGAGATGTCCTTCCGAAGGAGTGTCCTTCGACCAAGGTGGCAATGCGATCAATTTGTCAGTTAGGATAACGATGACCACACGTAAAGATCATCCAGTCCGGTCCAATTAGGGGTCGTAATGCTTTGCTAGAAGCCAACTACGATCGGCGGATCAAGGAGTTGATTCGCGGCTAACATAGACCAGATCCTACAACGGGTTACACATAAGAGTGGTAGCTTGATCGGAGAGAATTGACTAGACGGGAACTGGCTAAAGTTGGATGGGATTCGACTGGAAAGGCCGAAAGGGTCCGAATGGAGATTCGGGACAAGATAGAAAATGGAGATTCGGGACAAGATAGAAGGAAGGCTCTTTGGGCCGGCCATGAGATGGCCGACCAGAGTAAGTGGGCCGGCCACATAAGGCCCATGGTGGGCTGCCCTGGCCGACCACACTTAAGGGGATTATCAAAATACCCCAAAAAGGGTATTTTGGTAATTATCTTTTCTGTGACCCAGAAAATAGAAAACCTAATCTGAATGAGATTCTAATTAGGGTTTGTCTATATATTGGGTCAGTTGAGAACAGAAAAGGTGTGGATTTTTCTCTAAGGAAAAATATACAGCTCTCTCTCTCTCTGAATATACAGCTATTGGAGAGAGAGGAATATAGAGAAAAAGCTCCCGTTCTATCAATCTAGTCAAGAAGAAGAGTTCTTCTCAACCTTCTAGTAAGTCCTAGCAGTCTGAAAGGAAGGGAGATCATGTCTATTCACTCGGTGTCTCAAGTAGAGGAGCTACAGTTGGAGCTCTCGATCTTTGCATGCGATTGGAATGGTTCGAGGGAAAAACACGTTAAGGTATTTATCCCTCTCTAGTTCATTGATTAGTTTATGCATAACGATCCTGGGCAATCTAGTGTTAAACATGAGATGTTTGAGATTCCGCTTACAACACTAGTTAGTGTATAGGATACACAAAACCCTACAGTATCAAATATAAATGACAAGAAGTTTTGCAAATCTTGTGAATTAGGTAAGAGTAAATCTCTTCCTTTGCAAACTCCTTATCCACAACTACTACACCTTTGCATCTTATTCATTGTGATATATGGGGACCTGCACCCACAAATACTCCTAATGGAGCAAGGTACTACATTCTTTTTCTATATGATTTCAGCAAGTATAGCTGGATTTATGCCATGAAACTCAGATCAGATAGTTTAAAATGTGTCACACATTTCAAGGCAACAAATGAGAATCTTTTAAAACAGAAAGTTGTCTATTTTCAATCTGATGGAGCACCAGAACTTAAACAAGGAGTTTTCAGGGCCTTCTTGGATTCAAATGGTATTATATTCAGATGTTCTTGTCCATATACCCCTCAACAAAATGGCAAAGTTGAGAGGAAACATAGACACATCACTGAATTGGGTAACGCTCTATCCTTTCATTCCTCTTCACCAAAATTTTTGTGGTTTGATGCATTTAATACTGCTGTATACATCATAAATAGACTACCCACTCCCACTTTAAATGGTTTATCACCCTTTGAGAAACTGTTTCATGTTTCTCCTGATTACAATTTCTTCAAGTCTTTTGGGTGTGCTTGCTATCCACATTTAGGGGAATTAAGACAAGACAAACTCAGTCCAAAGAGTATTGAATGTGTCTTTATTGGTTATAGCAATGAACATAAAGGGTATAAGTGTTATGACCCTTTATCAAAGAGAGTTTATATTTCCAGACATGTAGTTTTTGATGAAGGTAATTTTCCTTACACCAACATCTCTCAACTTCAGTCTAGTAGTGATCAGCATAGTGAGCAACCTATTTCACTTCCTCTACCTCCTATACAAAACTCACTTCCTGTTTCCACTGAAATTGGGACATCTAGTGTTTTTACTAGCTCACCAGCAAGTTCTGTGGTTAGGGGTATGACTTCACGTGAGGAGGGCATTTCTAGTATACCTACTAGTACACCAGCAACCTCAATAGTTCCAATACCCCTTCAACAGTCAGATCATATTGTCACTAGGGGTAGAAATGGAATTCTCAAACCAAAACAGCTTCCTGCTGATTTTGTTGCCCATTTTAAATCACCTCACAGTCTAAATGTAGCCTATTTGGCACTTCTACAACTACCCACTGAACCAACCACTTACAAGGAGGCATCAAAACATAGTGAATGGGTACAAGCTATGATGAATACTTGGCCCTTCAAAATAATGAAACTTGGTCTCTAGTACCATATGATAGTTCCATGAATGTACTTGGATGCAAATGGTATTCAAATTAAAGCAGAAAAGTGATGGGACTATAGAAAGGTACAAGGCAAGGCTTGTTGCCAAGGGTTTTCATCAAATGGAAGGCATTGACTATGATGAGACCTTTAGCCCTGTTGTAAAGGCAAACACCATTAGAATTGTTCTATCTATTGCTGTCACAAGGTCCTGGTCTATCAAGCAGTTAGATGTCTCAAATGCTTTCCTTCATGGGACATTAACTGAATCAGTTTATATGATTCAGCCACCTGGTTTTGTTGAAAAGGGTAAAGAAAAGCATGTGTGTTCATTGCATAAGGCTCTATATGGACTCAAACAGGCTCCTAGGGCTTGGTATACAAAATTTGCCTCATTTCTATATGATTATGGGTTTCAGAAAAGTAGGTCTGATCAATCAATGTTTGTTCTTTATTCTAAAGAAGACACCATGATACTACTTCTATATGTTGATGACATAATCCTCACAGGAAGCTCACAGCCTATGATGTCTTCTCTGATCTCAGACTTGAGTACAACATTTAAGATGAAGGATTTAGGTATCTTATCCTATTTCTTGGGTATTGAGGTTACTTATGATAAACCCAGTAATCATATGATTCTTTCTCAGACTAAGTATACCTTAGAACTGTTGAGTAAGGCAAATCTTTTGGATTCTAAACCATCAAAGACTCCAGTAACAAGTGGTCAAAGGGTTTCTATCAATGATGGTGTCTTGCTTTCAAATCCTACATAATATAGAAGCCTTGTTGGGGCTTTACAGTATCTCACACTTACAAGGCCAGATATTTCCTTTGCTGTTAACTACACAGCTCAATTTATGCATAAGACAACTTCATCACATCTGATGATTGTCAAGAAAATATTGAGGTATCTTAAGGGGTCTATAGGGTCTGGTATTCGTATTATTTCCTGTGATCTTACTAACATTTCTGCATATTCAGACTCTGATTGGGCTGGATGCCCAGACTCTCGCAAATCCACTGGGGATTTTTGTATATTTTTAGGGTCGAACTTAGTCTCTTGGAGTTCCAAGAAACAAGCTACAGTAGCAAAGTCATCGACAGAGGCTGAATATAAAGCATTATCTACTATGGCAACAGAGGTTATTTGGATCTCATACCTGTTGGACGAACTCCATTGCTATGTAAGAAAACCCTTTACTCTATTTGTGATAATATCAGTGCTAAGTATATTGCTTCAAATCCGATTTTCCATGCAAGGACGAAACATATTGAAGTGGATTTCCACTATGTTCGAGATTTGGTCTCGAATGGATCTGTTACCATTCTTCATATTCCCACACAAGAACAGCTCGTAGATATATTCACGAAGGGTTTGTCTCTCGATCTCTTTCAGACTCTTCGCAGCAAACTGATGTTTCATCGCCTCTCTTCATCATCGGTTTGTGGGGGGCTGAGAGAACCAGAGAAGAACTAGGGTTTTACATTTCGAAGAGTAAAGAAGAATTAGGGATTCCAAAGTCTTATATGGTCAATCTCAGTCAATGGTCAAGATGGAGTCAACGAATGCAGCCCATTGCAGCCCAGCTCGGTCAAGTCTCAGTTGTGATTAGAGCACTCCCCAACTGTTCAAGAAAAGTTAGTTTAAGTTAGTTAAACAAACTAACTTTTCTGTTTTCTGTTTTAGTAACAAACTCTTGTTTACTTTCCTTTCTCTCTATCTCTATAAATACAAAGTTGTAAGACAATAAAAATATAATTGGAAATAAAATTCTAAGAGTTCATTGAAAACTTACATTGTAAATGGAGATTTGATCAGATAGGGAATACTTGCAAAGACACTCGAAAGCTCAAGTCAGTTCAGCACGCATGTCACAAATCAATAAATTGTAAAGATTTGGTTCAAATCAGATTTGATTGGATTATATCCCGTTCTTTAGGGGTGAGCAATGGTCGGGCAAACTAACCAGAAGATGATTAGCAAAGATGGTGAACAAATTAGAAGAAAGATATGATTGATTTTGAATATTTATGTACGATATTCTTATACTTCAATGGAATTTAATAAACTTAATGTCGCGAAACAAATTTCATTAACTTTCGTAACTCATGGAATCAATTTGTTGGACTACTTTTTTGAAGTTTTGTAATTTACTACTTTACTAATTTGTTTTTCGGTCGAACGTTAGAGGATCTGAGTGAAATTTGAAACGATCGAAGATTAATTTTTTCTCAAGTGTGATGTAATTTCATTATCAGTTGAAATTGGACTCACATCCGGAGGCACTGCACTGGCTATCCCCAATTAGGTTACGTAACAAATTCTTTTCAAAAACTCACATATCTTGCTTCTAATATTTTTGTTGTTCTCAAACCTCCATTTTTCTTTTTTGAAAATGACTGAATCTAGCCGTTTCGCAAATCTAAGCTACTGCAGTTCTTGGTGATTTTGTGAGATAACAGTTATGAAGCTCTTGCTGTTGTTTTCATTGAAGCCTCTGGAGTGCTCCTGAAGGAACTTTCTTTAAATAATGTTAAGAAGGTACGCCGTTGACATGGACATTTTGCTAACAACCATCTCAAATGGGACACTCTACATGAACTTTCTTTAAGTGTCTTCCTGAGGATCTTTAAGTGTCACCTCAGCTATTTAATGTAATATTTTATGTCCAGGGTGTTTACATTAGAGAAGGTTATTTATTTCTGTAGGAAAGAGACAATTTAGAGATCCACTTTTGACACTTGACACCTAGGATATTTAGAGTTTTTCCCGAGTCTCCTATTGGAGATCCTATGGTTTTGTGCTTAAATTGCATGCGAGTCATTTATGTGATCAACGTTGAGTTTTGTGTGAACTAGGGTTTCCTAGGTCTGAACAATTTCACTTTTTTACATGATTCGACAATTTGACTAGCTGGCTCGGCCGGGTGAATAATTTAGGTATATTGAGATAGTTATATGGCCTTTTTAGATGAATTATAGCATCTGCTAAGGTCTCTCAATTATACTTGCTATGGATGCACACCGAGCAAGCTAACTGGACAACTTTGTGTACATTCTTTTTGATAAGTCTGGTATTCGTGCTTGGGTCTGTGCATTCTTTTGGATCCCCTGGGTCTGGGGATTGTGGTGGTTTTACTACTTAAAAAATGAGTGATGGGTGGATCTGTTACAGGTTGGAAGTCACATGGCCATGTCGCTACCCAAACGTTGCTCAAATAAACTTGTGAGCTTGGATCTGTCTTGGTGCCGGGATTTGACAGACGAAGCATTAGGTTTAATTGTTGATAGCTACTTGTCACTAAAGATCCTCAAGCTATTTGGATGCACTCAGGTGTGTTATCCTATTCAAAAAATTCACTCGTAAATACATATATGACTCTGTACTGATATCTTACCCCAGATTACAACTATGACTATAGATTGAACTTGAGTCTGATTCTGGACTGTATGAACGTTCATGGTATTGAGGAAACTCAATTACACCAATTGTCCTTGCTCTCTTCTGATTCTTTCTCCCCTTAACATCCCCACGTATAAGTAGAAGAAGAAGATGAATTCTTGCTGTTTTGTGCAGAAAAACAAACAATTTCTAACTGATATTTTGTGTGATTCAGCGAACCAGATCGTAGTATGTGTATTAATGAATCTACTGTTATAGAAATGAAGCAGCGTCTCTTTTACATGTCATCCTCTTCCTATTACTCAGATTTTCATTTTCTTAATTTTCAAAAGCTCTTGGGTTGGGTAAATGGTCTGATTAGTTATTCATAAAAACCATATTAAGTTATTTGAGAAAGGGGTTTGCATTACAAAACCATGGATGTGAAAAATAAACCTTGCTTAAACTAGTACTAAACCATATTTGAGAAAGGGGTTTGCATTACAAAACCAAGCCAAGAACCATGAGAACGACGATAATCCCAATGGAAGAACCTCCGACTCCTGTATCCAGTAAGGGTCAAAGTTCGAAAAACTCTGGTCTAGTTTACGAGAGAAACAGATGGCTAAGATTAAGATCAATAGAAACAGAGGTAGCCAAGTTGAGAAGTTGAACTCAAAATCATCTTCTTCCTCTTCCTTTTCCTCTAAACCTTATTGATTGGTATATTCATGGGTATCTTTCAATTTGTTAAATGGTAAGCTTAACAAAATTTTATGCATATTTTTTTTGATGGAGAGAATTATGTTCAATAGAAGTTTTTGGGTATTAGTATTATGCTCCATCCAAACTATGAAGCTATTTCTCAATGGGTAGTTTGATCAAATTGGAATCAAACTATGCTTTCCTCAATTTCAATACAAAAAAAACATGCCTTTGGCTGTGGTAGTAGTAGTAATAGGGAAGGAGAAGAAGTAGGCCTTGTTTGTCTAATGAAGTGGTTTAGAACCAATGATTTCGAAAGGGGTGAGTTTGTGACATCTTAAGCAATTTTGCTTGATTAACTTCGTCGCTTTTGGTTCACTTATTATATGTTACATTTTTTGAAGGCTTGAAAACTCTCACAAAGCAATAATGTCCCAGCTACCGAAAAAATTGCAGTGAATTTCAAATCAGACGGTTGGATTCACACCACTTTCTCTCTATTGACGAAACAGGGTGGTTGTGAGTCGTTGGATCGTGATTCACGCCGAGTTTACACAACTTTTTCCAATAAGGTTATTTTGAATAACAAACACATAAGAATATAGGTTTACTTGTTTGACCAACCAGGGACAAAATTAAGACAGAATAGAGAACACACAGATTAAGATTCAAACTGCAAACATATACATACTATTATTTAGGACACTCCATACCAGATTATCAAAATAACCCTAATAAGCTAAGTAGTGATCTCAAAAAAAAAACAAAAAAAAAAAACTAAGTAATGGAAAAGTTAAGGCAAACCCATGATGACCCCACAAGAAAGAGAACTACATGATATGGACTAGTCTAAGATTCAACAATCTGAAAATCCAATATTCGACGGCTAAGATTGTTCAAGTACTAAATATTGTTCTCCTCTCGATCCTCTTAGCCATTAAATCGTAAACTATAGACGGTTGGATTCTTAGACTAGTCGCGTTTGTGAGGAAGAGATACAATTCAAGATAACCATATCAAACTTTCTAGCTTGATATGAAAAAAAGTTCATTTAGCATTCAAAATCAGTTTTCGCCAATTGCCCATACTTGTTCTTCATTTTCTCATCAAATTCCTTTGTTTTAACTTGAGCAATTTTAGCAGCATTAGCAATTGATTCCTCCTGAACCCTAGCCATATTTCTACTTCTCTTCTTCTCTATCATTTCTGTTTCAGCTTCCAATTCTTCATACTCCCTAACCCAACAATTATGAACAGCACAACTTAATACCAACACAGCAAATTGCATCATAAACATACCCATTAAAGCCCCACACTCAATTCATACCAAAACCATGGCTTCTCTAGGATCTCTCGGCGATTTCAACGACTTAAGACTAGATTTTTCTTTTGTAAATAAAGCTAAAATGTTGAAAATGTAAAATAACTTGTCAATCTATCAACCAAGTGGAAATCTAAACAAGAGTATCAGTTAGGAGGCATTGATTGTAAGTAAGCTCAATGACATCGAGTCTGATATTTCGAATCGACATGGAGTGGTACTAACAAATCAAATTGTAAGCTGAAGTGCATGAACGAATGAGATTGAACAACAAATAAGAGATTTTTTATTGAAATTGCTGCAGTGAATTACACTATATTAACAAACTCAAAAAAAAAAAAAAACACTAGAGGTCTATCCTCTTCATCAAATGGTCATCGAATATCAAAGAAGAATGAACAACGTTGGTCAATATCCTTTCGTCAAATATCACAAAATAATGAACAACGTCAGTCAATCGCCTTCCTGAAAAAACCTCTGAATATTACGAAGTTGTCATTTAAAAATCACGAAGTATTGAAGCCAGTTGTTGCCCTTCTTCATCTGCGTCAAAAATGTTACCGATATCCGGTAAATCATCTTCCAGTGACCAATGAAAATCATCTTCTTTCTGTAAGAAGGAAAAATCATCTTCATTTGCTAAGAAGGAAAAATCTTCTTCGTTTGCTAAGAAGGAAAAATCTTCTTCTGTTAAGAACGGCGGATGGTCTTCTTCTTCCATTTCGGTAACAGTAAAAGTAGTAGCAGTTGAGGCAGACGAAGCGGCAGGAATATCAAAACTAGTAGCAGCAATGGCAGTAGAACATTTGATAGCTTCGGCTGCCATATATGAAGAAGATGATAATGAAGTAACAGCAGCAACAGTAGGAGTATCAGAACATGAAAAATCATCTTTCTCTTTTATAAACTGAAAATCATCTTCATTTGCTAAGAAGGAAAAATCTTCTTCATTTGCTAAGAATGCAAGATCTTCTTCTGTTAAGAACAGCGAATGGTCTTCTTCTTCCATTTCGGTAACAGTGAAAGCAGTAGCAGTTGAGGCAGACGAAGCAGCAGGATTATCAAAACTAGTAACAGCAGTGGCAGTAGAACTAATGGCTTCGGCTGCCATATATGAAGAAGATGATATTGAAGTAACAGCAGCAACAGTAGGAGTATCAGAACATGAACTAGCTCCGGCTGTCATAAACGAAGATGACGAGGTGAGTTCCTCAATCCTTTTCCTGACATTCTGCTTCAAACCCATCAATACATTTCTCAAGTTCGATAATTTCTCATAATCGAGTTTGTCTGTATCAATTTGATCCCACCAAAACCCACCATCATTAGTGACCTTCCTCCTTTTATGAGCATGTTCGATTCTCTCCTCTTTCTCTTCTTCTACTTGAACTCCATCCATGTACCGATTAATAACAGAATCGACAGAGGAATGACCGAATGTAAACACGTTACCAGCCTGGGAGAATGCAATCACGGCAATTTCCGAATTACATTCCACACATGTGTCTGCTGCTTTCTTAAACAGACCTTGACGCCTTTTTGTAAATGTGATTTTCCTCTTGGTCTCATCCTCTATTTTTTCTATCATTATCTTCTTCTTCCCCATCTTTTATTTTTCAGAATTAATTTTTCACTCTGCACCAAAATATAATCAAGAAATACAGATTTCTTAATAAAGATTTAATCAAGAAATAAAGATTTCTCAATAAGATTTGATATTTCAAGAATTGAACGAAACCCCTAAAACAAATACATAGTACCCACTGAGATGAAACCCTAAAAAGTACAATTACACTCCAAAACCCTGAAACCCTAAAACCCTAAAACAAAGATTAGAAATGGAAACAAGAAAGAAGACAGATTGGGGAAATAGGGGTTTCAAGAAGTTCGTGAGAAGAAAAATGTCAAAGAGAGAGAAATGGCAATACCTGTGTTTAGATGAGAAATTTCTAGCAATGAAACAGAGGGAAAGCAGAAACTTTTTCTTGATTGATCCTCAATAAATGGATCAGTTGATTCAAGAATTCCAGAAAGAATAACAAAGAAAGATTGATACACGTAAAGGGTTTTTCCAGATGTTCTTGAATAGTTTTTGATGTAATTAGTTTCAGAGGGAGAGAGAGAAGCGAGTAGAAAGAAAAAGCCCTAGAATAGAAATTAGAAAGTGGGATTTCAGGTATGAGTGGGAAAAAATGGAGGGAAAGAAGAAACTTGTTCTTGATTAATCTTCAATAAATGGATGAGTTGATTCAAGAATTCCAGATAAGAGGAATTACTAAAACCCTAAATCAATCGAACCGATTCAAGAAAGAAAAACAAAGAAAGATTGATTGATACACGTAAAGGGTTTTGTGGCAGATGTTCTTGAATAGGTTTTGATGCGCTATTTTCAGACGGAGGGAGAGAGAGAGAGTAGTGAGTAGAAAGAAAAAGCCCTAGAAATTAGGAAGTGGGATTTCAGGTATGAGTAGGAAAAGGAAAGATCTGAATATATAGTTATCAAAGAAAGCGTGGTAACTTATGGCACCGTTGGATCGACTAAATATCCACCGTCCATTCAAATTGAAATTGAAAGTGACCGTTCGAAACATGGCGGGAAAATCTTCTTATAGAATCCGGAATAGAATGGCTAGTCGGCTTATATGAATATTCATGGTTTATATTGTTTTTCCTACAGATATTAATGGATTACATATTACAATTTTTATCAATTCGTTTATAAATGAAAACTCCGCTTAAACTGTGTTTAGATCAGTTTAATGAAAAAGCAAATATTATGAGGGTAAAATTATTGGTGGCTCTACAATCAGTCGAATTATGTTTTCTTGGCAAAATTTTTGAAATTTTGATGATGTCGAAAAGTGATTTCTAATTATCAACAAGAAAATAACCTTACTTGATTGATTTCTTCTTGTTGTTGTTGTATGAGAGAACCAGAGAAGAACTAGGGTTTTACATTTCGAAGAGTAAAGAAGAATTAGGGATTACAAAGTCTTATATGGTCAATCTCAGTCAATGTGACAGATGGAGTCAACGAATGCAGCCCATTGCAGCCCAGCTCGGTCAAGTCTCAGTTGTGATAAGAGCACTCCCCAACTGTTCAAAAAAAGTTAGTTTAAGTTAGTTAAACAAACTAACTTTTCTGTTTTCTGTTTTAGTAACAAACTCTTGTTTACTTTCCTTTCTCTCTATCTCTATAAATACAAAGTTGTAAGAAAATAAAAATATAATTGGAAATAAAATTCTAAGAGTTCATTGAAAACTTACATGGTATCAGGTTCAGCTAGATCCATCAAACTAGGGTTTTCATTGTGAACTCAACAGCCAATTGATCATTCTCGCAAAATCACCATCAAAATCAAGAGAAAGGTAGTAAATATTCAGAAAATTTCAATCATTTCAAGATGAAGATTTCTAAAATTCATATACAAATCAATATATTTCAGAAGACACTTGTTCTTATCAAAGTTATTGATCAAAATTGAAGAAAACTAGTATAAAGATCTAGTTACTTACTGTTTTTTCGTGCAAAGTCTCCAACTTTCTTCATATTTCTCCATGGCAGCAGCAAATCAAGGTAATTTCCCACCTATTTCTGCTGTTACTAACTTCATAACTGAGAAGTTAGATGATTCTAATTATCTAATGTGGAAAGACCAAGTTGAGACCTTGCTTGGTACCTATGATCTTCTAGGGTTTGTGACTGGTTTGACCGAGGAACCATCACAACTTAGGATCATTAATGGGGTTGAACAAATTAACCCTGATTTCTTACTTTGGAGAAGTAGGGAGAGTTTTGTAAGGTCCTATCTTAAGAGTATTCTCTCTAAATTAGTCTATTATGATACATATGGATTGAATTCTGCCAAAGAAATGTGGGATTGTATAAATCTTACTCATATTGAGGGACTTGAGTCCAAAAAGGACCAATTAAGAAGGAAATTACAATCCATTAGGAAAGGTTCTGCTTCCATTACTGCATATCTAAGAGAATTGAAAATGTTAGCAGATTCTCTTATTTCTGTTCATGATAGGATAAGTGAATCTGAGTTAGTTCGTATTGCTATTCAAGGCTTAAGTTCTGATTATGATCAGTTTACAATTGCATGAAGAGCAAATAATGAACATCTCACTTTAGCACAACTCAAATCAAGACTCACTATGCATGAACAATGGTTATTATCAAAGGAACAGGATCAAGAAGTATATTATGTTAGAAGGACAAATCATTCAAACAAACCTTCTCCTACTTACTATAGGAATCCCTCTTACAATAGAAGAGATGGGTCATCCTCTATTCCTAAGTCTTCTAGTAATACTGATGTCAAACACAAGAACCAAAAGGCAGAGGATTTTGACTTCTCTACTGTTCCATGTGGCATATGTAAAAGATGGGGTCACTCAGCTGGAGTGTGTTTTTTTAGGTATACACCAAATAAGACTCAATCTGGGTATCATACAGAGTCTCAATCTCAGCCAGAAGGTTGTGTATCTGAGGTTAAGACTGAATCTGTTGAACCACAATCCTATTTTTATGAGGATGAAGCACTACCAGAATGTAACAATGCTGTGACTTATGATTATGTTTATGAAGATTGTCTTGATGATATTTTCCATGAATGCCATACAGCCATTGTTGAAGATTGCATTGATAATGATATTTTTCATGATTGTCTAACAAATGCTTTCTATACTTATAATGATGAGAAATGTTATGTTGCTGAAAATAACATAAATATAGAATCAAAAGACACTTCCTGGCTAGCAGACACAGGGGCAAGTAGTCATATGACTCATACCTCAGGAAATCTTTTATCTACTCTACCATATCAAGGTACTGAAGCAGTGATGGTGGGTAGTGGAAATTTTATACCCATCACTAGTACTGGATCATCAACACTATGCACTTCTACTCATGATTTCAATCTCAACAAAGTACTTTGTGTTCCTAAATTGAAGAGAAATTGCTTTCTATTTCTAAATTCACTAAGGACAACTCATGTTCAGTTGAATATATGCCATGGGGATATCAAATTAAAGATATAAGCTCTAAGAAAGTATTAGCTGCAGGGCCAATGCAAAATAATCTGTATCCTCTTGAAGTTCATACCAATTCTCTTAAGAACAGATCAATTGAAGTACATGCAGCTCAAACAGTAAGTTCTTATGATATCTGGCATACTAGACTTGGACATTCTCATCATGGGGTTATTAAGCAATTACATGCTGAAAATAAGATAGCAGTATCAAATATAAATGACAAGAAGTTTTGCAAATCTTGTGAATTAGGTAAGAGTAAATCTCTTCCTTTGCAAACTCCTTATCCACAACTACTACACCTTTGCATCTTATTCATTGTGATATATGGGGACCTGCACCCACAAATACTCCTAATGGAGCAAGGTCCTACATTCTTTTTCGAGATGATTTCAGCAAGTATAGCTGGATTTATGCCATGAAACTCAGATCAGATAGGTTAAAATGTTTTACGCATTTCAAGGCAACAAATGAGAATCTTTTAAAACAGAAAGTTGTCTATTTTCAATCTGATGGAGCACCAGAACTTAAACAAGGAGTTTTCAGGGACTTCTTGGATTCAAATGGTATTATATTCAGAAAGTTGTCTTATATTCAGATGTTCTTGTCCATATACCCCTCAACAAAATGGCAAAGTTGGGAGGAAACATAGACACATCACTGAATTGGGTAACACTAGTCTATCCTTTCATTCCTCTTTACCAAAATTTTTGTGGTTTGATGCATTTAATACTGCTGTATACATCATAAATAGACTACCCACTCCCACTTTAAATGGTCTATCACCCTTTGAGAAACTGTTTCATGTTTCTCCTGATTACAATTTCTTCAAGTCTTTTGGGTGTGCTTGCTATCCACATTTAGGGGAATTAAGACAAGACAAACTCAGCCCAAAGAGTATTGAATGTGTCTTTATTGGTTATAGCAATGAACATAAAGGGTATAAGTGTTATGACCCTTTATCAAAGAGAGTTTATATTTCCAGACATGTAGTTTTTGATGAAGGTAATTTTCCTTACACCAACATCTCTCAACTACAGTCTAGTAGTGATCAGCATAGTGAGCAACCTATTTCACTTCCTCTACCTCCTATACAAAACTCACTTCCTGTTTCCACTGAAATTGGGACATCTAGTGTTTTTACTAGCTCACCAGCAAGCTCTGTGGTTAGGGGTATGACTTCACATGAGGAGGGCATTTCTAGTATACCTACTAGTACACCAGCAACCTCAATAGTTCCAATACCCCTTCAACAGTCAGATCATATTGTCACTAGGGGTAGAAATGGAATTCTCAAACCAAAACAGCTTCCTGCTGATTTTGTTGCCCATTTTACATCACCTCACAGTCTAAATGTAGCCTATTTGGCACTTCTACAACTACCCACTGAACCAACCACTTACAAGGAGGCATCAAAACATAGTGAATGGGTACAAGCTATGAATGATGAATACTTGGCCCTTCAAAATAATGAAACTTGGTCTCTAGTACCATATGATAGTTCCATGAATGTACTTGGATGCAAATGGTATTCAAATTAAAACAGAAAAGTGATGGGACTATAGAAAGGTACAAGGCAAGGCTTGTTGCCAAGGCTTTTCATCAAATGGAAGGCATTGACTATGATGAGACCGTTAGCCCTGTTGTAAAGGCAAACACCATTAGAATTGTATATCTATTGCTGTCATAAGGTCCTGGTCTATCAAGCAGTTAGATGTCTCAAATGCTTTCCTTCATGGGACATTAACTGAATCAGTTTATATGATTCAGCCACCTGGTTTTGTTGAAAAGGGTAAAGAAAAGCATGTGTGTTCATTGCATAAGGCTCTATATGGACTCAAACAGGCTCCTAGGGCTTGGTATACAAAATTTGCCTCTTTTCTATATGATTATGGGTTTCAGAAAAGTAGGTCTGATCAATCAATGTTTGTTCTTTATTCTAAAGAAGACACCATGATACTACTTCTATATGTTGATGACATAATCCTCACAGGAAGCTCACAGTCTATGATGTCTACTCTGATCTCAGACTTGAGTACAACATTTAAGATGAAGGATTTAGGTATCTTATCCTATTTCTTGGGTATTGAGGTTACTTATGATAACCCAGTAATCATATGATTCTTTTTCAGACTAAGTATACCTTAGAACTGTTGAGTAAGGCAAATCTTTTGGATTCTAAACCATCAAAGACTCCAGTAACAAGTGGTTAAAGGGTTTCTATCAATGATGGTGTCTTGCTTTCAAATCCTACAGAATATAGAAGCCTTGTTGGGGCTTTACAGTATCTCACACTTACAAGGCCACATATTTCCTTTGCTGTTAACTACACAACTCAATTTATGCATAAGCCAACTTCATCACATCTGATGATTGTCAAGAAAATATTGAGGTATCTTAAGGGGTCTATAGGGTCTGGTATTCGTATTATTTCCTGTGATCTTACTAACATTTCTGCATATTCAGACTCTGATTGGGCTGGATGCCCAGACTCTCGCAAATCCACTGGGGGTTTTTGTATATTTCTAGGGTCGAACTTAGTCTCTTGGAGTTCCAAGAAACAAGCTACAGTAGCAAAGTCATCGACAGAGGCTGAATATAAAGCATTATCTACTATGGCAACAGAGGTTATTTGGATCTCATACCTGTTGAACGAACTCCATTGCTATGTAAGAAAACCCTTTACTCTATTTTGTGATAATATCAGTGCTAAGTATCTTGCTTCAAATCCGATTTTCCATGCAAGGACGAAACATATTGAAGTGGATTTCCACTATGTTCGAGATTTGGTCTCGAATGGATCTGTTACCATTCTTCATATTCCCACACAAGAACAACTCGTAGATATATTCACGAAGGGTTTGTCTCTCGATCTCTTTCAGACTCTTCGCAGCAAACTGATGTTTCATCGCCTCTCTTCATCATCGGTTTGAGGGGGGCTGAGAGAACCAGAGAAGAACTAGGGTTTTACATTTCGAAGAGTAAAGAAGAATTAGGGATTCCAAAGTCTTATATGGTCAATCTCAGTCAATGGTCAAGATGGAGTCAACGAATGCAACCCATTGCAGCCCAGCTCAGTCAAGTCTCAGTTGTGATAAGAGCACTCCCCAACTGTTCAAGAAAAGTTAGTTTAAGTTAGTTAAACAAACTAACTTTTCTGTTTTCTGTTTTAGTAACAAACTCTTGTTTACTTTCCTTTCTCTCTATCTCTATAAATACAAAGTTGTAAGACAATAAAAATATAATTGGAAATAAAATTCTAAGAGTTCATTGAAAACTTACATTGTAAATGGAGATTTGATCAGATAGGGAATACTTGCAAAGACACTCGAAAGCTCAAGTCAGTTCAGCACGCATGTCACAAATCAATAAATTGTAAAGATTTGGTTCAAATCAGATTTGATTGGATTATATCCCGTTCTTTAGGGGTGAGCAATGGTCGGGCAAACTAACCAGAAGATGATTAGCAAAGATGGTGAACAAATTAGAAGAAAGATATGATTGATTTTGAATATTTATGTACGATATTCTTATACTTCAATGGAATTTAATAAACTTAATGTCGCGAAACAAATTTCATTAACTTTCCTAACTCATGGAATCAATTTGTTGGACTACTTTTTTGAAGTTTTGTAATTTACTACTTTACTAATTTGTTTTTCGGTCGAACGTTAGAGGATCTGAGTGAAATTTGAAACGATCGAAGATTAATTTTTTCTCAAGTGTGATGTAATTTCATTATCAGTTGAAATTGGACTCACATCCGGAGGCACTGCCCTGGCTATCCCAAATTAGGTTACGTAACAAATTCTTTACAAAAACTCACATATCTTGCTTCTAATATTTTTGTTGTTCTCAAACCTCCATTTTTCTTTTTCGAAAATGACTGAATCTAGCCGTTTCGCAAATCTAAGCTACTGCAATTCTTGGTGATTTTGTGAGATAACAGTTATGAAGCTCTTGCTGCTGTTTTCATTGAAGCCTCTGGAGTGCTCCTGAAGGAACTTTCTTTAAATAATGTTAAGAAGGTACGCCGTTGACATGGACATTTTGCTAACAACCATCTCAAATGGGACACTCTACATGAACTTTCTTTAAGTGTCTTCCTGAGGATCTTTAAGTGTCACCTCAGCTATTTAATGTAATATTTGATGTCCAGGGTGTTTACATTGGAGAAGGTTATTTATTTCTGTAGGAAAGAGACAATTTAGAGATCCACTTTTGACACTTGACACCTAGGATATTTAGAGTTTTTCTCGAGTCTCCTATTGGAGATCCTATGGTTTTGTGCTTAAATTGTATGCGAGTCATTTATGTGATCAACGTTGAGTTTTGTGTGAACTAGGGTTTCCTAGGTCTGAACAATTTCACTTTTTTACATGATTCGACAATTTGACTGGCTGGCTCGGCCGGGTGAATGATTTAGGTATATTGAGATCGTTATATGGCCTTTTTAGATGAATTATAGCATCTGCTAAGGTCTCTCAATTATACTTGCTATGGATGCACACCGAGCAAGTTAACTGGACAACTTTGTGTACATTCTTTTTGATAAGTCTGGTATTCGTGCTTGGGTCTGTGCATTCTTTTGGATCCCCTGGGTCTAGGGATTGTGGTGGTTTTACTACTTAAAAAATGAGTGATGGGTGGATCTGTTACAGGTTGGAAGTCACATGCCCATGTCGCTACCCAAACGTTGCTCAAATAAACTTGTGAGCTTGGATCTGTCTTGGTGCCGGAATTTGACAGACGAAGCATTAGGTTTAATTGTTGATAGCTACTTGTCACTAAAGATCCTCAAGCTATTTGGATGCACTCAGGTGTGTTATCCTATTCAAAAAATTCACTCGTAAATACATATATGACTCTGTACTGATATCTTATCCCAGATTACAACTATGACTATAGATTGAACTTGAGTCTGATTCTGGACTGTATGAACGTTCATGGTATTGAGGAAACTCAATTACACCAATTGTCCTTGCTCTCTTCTGATTCTTTCTCCCCTTAACATCCCCACGTATAAGTAGAAGAAGAAGATGAATTCTTGCTGTTTTGTGCAGAAAAACAAACAATTTCTAACTGATATTTTGTGTGATTCAGCGAACCAGATCGTAGTATGTGTATTAATGAATCTACTGTTATAGAAATGAAGCAGCGTCTCTTTTACATGTCATCCTCTTCCTATTACTCAGATTTTCATTTTCTTAATTTTCAAAAGCTCTTGGGTTGGGTAATGGTCTGATTAGTTATTCATAAAAACCATACTAAGTTATTTGAGAAAAGGGTTTGCATTACAAAACCATGGATGAGAAGAAGTAGGCCTTGTTTGTCTAGTGAAGTGGTTTAGAACCAATGATTTCGAAAGGGGCGAGTTTGTGACATCTTAAGCAATTTTGCTTGATTAACTTCTTCAAGTTGATACTGTCATTTAAGATTTTTTGAATAACAAACACAGAAGAATGTAGGTTTACTTGTTTGACCAGTTTATCAAGTTGATACTGTCATTTAAGATTTTTTTTTTGGGTGTGGACAGTCTCAAATTCAGGATCTTCCACAGCACGAGTTCCTTGGAAAACGAAGAAATGACCATAAACTTAAAGCTAGACTGACTGCTTCAAGATTACTCATCCATAAACCGGTTACTGGTACAACATAAATAAATGAAACCAACGGATATTGAAAAAAAAACAACAACCCCAAGAACGAAAGTTTTGGGGACGAAAGTTTTATAGGTGATCATGGACTAAGTCTTAGGCTTGAGTACTTAGATTCGAAACCCAGGACTCTACTACATAATAATACTTTTCTTCAAATCCATCTTGCATAATCCTTCAAATGAAGATGGCTTGAGATAATGCTAAAAATTGGCACCAAAACTTGACATACAAGTATACAACCATTGACAGTGGTAAATAGTAATTTACCAACCAGATACTTCTATGAAGAATGTCATGTCAAGATCATTACAAAGACAAAAACTTGTCACCTAGCTCAGAAACCTAAACAAAGATGTAACAAGTAATTTACTCAGATATTTGAAAGTTTGGTTTATGCTCTGACGATACCTTTTCTTCATAGTATTAGGATTAAAAACATAGACCAGATAAATCTACAAATTTTGTTGATAAATGTGAGTTTCTTGATGATTATCGCGATCTTGATTCGATTAAAGATCAAGCTAAAATGTCAGCATTATTGCTTTATAGATAGATTATTACAGAAGGGTTATTCGAGTTTAATGGCGAATATCATGGAGGAAGAAGCAATTGAGAAACAAAGACAAAAGACCCAAACTTCATTACTACAAGCACCAATTAAATCCACCATTAAAGTTCAACAAATTACAGTTAATTCTGAATCAAAATTAGATGGGGATTTCAGAAAACAATTTATCTCATCAAAGGGTAATTCAGAATATAATTTCAGAAATATTGAATTTCAGAAAGAGAAAGAGAAGTATTTACTTAGGACTCTTCATGGCGATACTTGCTTCCAATGGTGGAAAGAACCTGAACAAGTACCGCATAAGCAGGCAACCAATTGATGAATCTAATTATAGGGCCACTATTTTCTTGAGGTAACTTATTGATGTCATAAGCATAATATTTTTGTATGCCTAAACAGAGCGACAGATGGTTCCTTCTGACTCGTCCACTTCGCTACCAAAAGTATGGAAACAGCTGAACCAACAGCTGCGTAATCGATCACTCATTGATTAAACACTACCATGCTTGTACATTCATACCTCTGTATGAAAAATCATCCACTTCTCCAAGGGAGTTTCGTTCACTTCTCTTTTGTTGGATTCAAATATAGGGCCACAATTTTCTTGAGGTAATTTATTGATGTCATAGCGTGCTTGTATATTCATAGCCTTCTCTGTAGCAAAAATCTTCCACTTATCCAAGGGAGTTTCATTCAACTTTCCGATTGTTTTTTTTTTTGGAAGTCGACTACGATCAACGTTAGTCGTTACATTTTGGCATTGATACATCAAAGATGTGATAAGCTCAATAACTGAAAGAGTTATGGACTAGGTATATTGAATCTAGTTGTCTACACCCTAGTTCTACTATTACTTAATGACCCCACAAGAATGAGAACTAGTCCATAACTGAAAGAGTTATGGACTAGTCTAACATTCAGCAGTCTGAAAATCCAAATATTCGAACGGCTAAGATTGTTCAAGTACTAAATCTTGTTCTATTGTCGTTCCTCTTAGGCATTAAATCGTAAACTATAGACCGTTTGATCTTAGACTAGTCGTGTTTGTGAGGAAGAGATACAATACAAGACAACCATATCAAACTTTCTAGCTTCATATGAAAAAAGAAATTCATTTAGCATTCAAACTAAGTTTTCGCCAATTGCGCATACTTGTTCTTCATTTTCTCATCAAATTCCTTGTTTTTAACTTGAGCAATTTTAGCAGCATTAGCAATTGATACCTCCTGAACCCTAGCCATATTTCTACTTCTCTTCTTCTCTATCATTTCTCTTTCAGCTTCCAATCCTTCATACTCCCTAACCCAACAATTATGAACAGCACAACTTAATACCAACACAGCAAATTGCATCATAAACATACCCATTAAAGCCCCACACTCAATTCTTACCAAAACCATGGCTTCTCTAGGATCTCTCGGCGATTTCAACCGTTTGAATGTGAAATAGCTATACTGACCTCATGAATCCACAGGTACGAGTATAGATGGGCCGATGGAGTACAAATAAAGAAACCAATAGAGGTTTCTGCACCAAAATATGTGGAATATTTGGAAGCAGAGCCTCAAGAGGGTTCTGAAGTGGAAACAGAGACTTCTATTGGTGATGAATCGATCCTGATATTCTTGAAGCGGCTGCTGCTCTTCTTCTTTTTGAGGAGAGGATGAACGACGAAAAGAAACAGGTGCGAAGGAGGAAGAGTCAAAGAAGATTGCTCTAAAAGAAAGAGTCAGGCGGTAGGCTTTGTCGAGAAACTACTGGAGAGAACGCGATAAACGTCGTACAAGAGAATCTGTTATTAGAATGTCTAGTTTCCAATCGAAAAATCAGCCTGTTGCCATTGCTCCTATAGAAGTTGAAAATTTACCTGGTCCATTTTCTACTGCATTGAAGATTATCGAAGATCGATCAATGAATCTTGCAGAACCTATTATTAAATGGAGACCCACGGCAAACCCGGGTGAGAAACGCTTTAGGCCTATAGTTCCTTCATTGCAAGATATGTTTTTTAGTGTTCTAGCTAAGAATATCGAAGCAATCGTTTCACTGGAATATGTCCCGGACGTATTATTTTATTTTTTTTTGAATAAGGTGATTCAATTAAGAGGAAGAGGAAAAGGAATGTACAAGCCTAAAAGACGAAAACGATGACAGGGGAGGCAAAGCCCACAAGCCGACGCCCCAAAAGAAAAAAAAAAGAAAAAGAAAAAGAAAAACAAGAAACACGACCCGACAATAGCGAGATTACATCGATGAAATAAAAGCCCCCCCAATTCCCCACTATGTCCGAAAACGATCTATATGTCCCGGACGTATTGAGGCACAAATTAACTAACATCTTGTGTGAATCTTGAACGATGAATATCGTTTTATGGAACTCCTTGATAGTGGATCTCCAACGGAGATACGTGTAAAGGATTGTTTGTGGCTTACAGAGGAGAAGTTAACCTAAATTCTGGAAGGGTGTGATACTATGAACACTCCCCAAATTCATTTTAATAGTTCAAGATACATTTAAAAATTGAATTTTAGCGACCCCACAAACACAGGGACGGGTTCTTTGCATTCTATAATGCAAAGAAGTACCCAGTACCCCAACGACGTCACGGAAAATTTGAAATTTAGGGCCATTTTGAATTAGTTTTGTGATCTACGTTGGTCATTCTTTGCAAAGATATTTGTGATCTGAAAGTTTTCATCTTTCATAATTAGGTGCTCCAACTCGATCTATGTGGACGATGTGTGTCTGATTATCTATTACAAGATACATTAGCTCAGTCACCATATAGATTTCTTGCGTTATCATCTATATCTCTGAGGGGTACTTGTCGGCTTACAGATATTGGTCTGAAGAAACTTGTTGCTGCAGCACCTTCACTACGTTCTATAAGTCTACGACAGTGCTCCCTACTAACCTCTATTGGTATAGACACATTTGCGGAATCTCTTGGGTCGATGGTCAGAGAATTGTAATTAGATGAGTCTCAAAACATCGATATGATGCTGATTCTCCCTGCTCTGAAAAAGTTTGAAAGGCTGGAGATTTTATCATTGTCAGACAACCTAGCTGTTTGTGATAATTTTGTTAATCCTGTTAGTGTACGTGGGCCAATGTTGAAGGAGCTATTTTCGCCAATTGTAGGTATGTCCACTTTGTTCCTTCGATTTCCCTTTCCTTGTTTTACAGAACTTATAGTTATATGAAGTATCATTTTATCATGTTTTAATTATTGTGGTGCTTTTGGGCAGGGGATTGACAATTTCAGAAAATTGTCCTGGAATACGTGCCGACGATCTTTGTAACTTGAACAATTTGACTGGTGCTTCTTTAGCATACCTTGCAAATGGATGCCGCTCAATTCAAATCCTCAAACTTCAGAGAAACAATTTCAGGTTTGGAGCATCTTTTGTGTAATATACACATAAATGCAGTTTGCTTCGATATTGTGCTTGGCCCACTCTTTTTTTGTTCACGTTATTGAGTATTGTACATGTGCCATTTTGTTATCGTTTCCGTGGTGATCCAATCGTATCGATTTTCCTGAGTAACAGTGATGAGGTTGTTGCTGCATTCATTGAAGCCTGTGGAAAACACCTCACAGAACTTTCGTTAACATGAATATTTGTGTGATCAACGTTGAGTTTTGAGTGGACTAGGCTCTCCGCTCTCCTAGGTCTGCATAACTTCACCTTTTTACTGGCTGGCTCAGCCTGGTGAATGATTTGGGTGAGATCATTACATGGACTTTCAGATGAATTACAGTATACTCTAATGGCGTATCAATTATACTCGGTCTCCTCAGTTTAGGGGTTGGGGTGGATCTGTTACCAGGTTGGAAGCCACACGGCCATGTCGCTAGCCAAATGTTGCTCAAATTAACTGGTGAGGTTGGATCTGTCTTGGTGCCGAAATTTGACAGACACTGCATTAGGATTAATTGTTGATAACTGCTAGTCACTGAAGATTCTCAAGTTGTTTTGGATCTCGGAGAGGAGCAAACAATTTATATCCATTCGGTAAGTTAGCCTTTCTTAAACTTCAAGAAGTTAACGCCTCCAACGAATGAACAACTCTCTTTCTAACAAGTAGGCGGAAAGCCATTGGAACACCTTGACTTAACAAGTAAAGTAATTAAAACTCTCAACAGTGTTACCAGTTCTGGCGCAACTCTAAGCAAAACGTATCTAGTTGATGTTCTAAAGCAATATAGCTGGGAGATATCCGAAAACCCTCAAAGTCCTAAGTTCTCCTGGGTTCAGTAACATATCTTTCCATATTGCCTAAAAAGAAACATAAACGACCATCAAGACCCATCATACTATCAATCTAGGTCACAATATCTATCAGGTCTCTAAAACTGTTGAAAATGTAAAATAACCTGTCAATCTATCAACCAAGCGGAAACCTAAACAAGAGTATCAGTTAGGAGGCATTCATTGTAAGTAAGCTCAATGACATCAAGTCTGATATATCGAATGGACATGTAGTGGTACTAACAAATCAAATTGTAAGCTGAAGTGAATGAACGAATGAGATTGAACAACAAATAAGAGATTTTTTATTGAAATTGCTGCAGTGAATTACACTATATTAACAAACTCAAAAAAAAAAAAAAAAAACACTATAGGTCTATCCTCTTCATCAAATGGTCATCGAATATCAAAGAAGAATGAACAACGTTGGTCAATATCCTTTCGTCAAATATCACAAAATAATGAACAACGTCAGTCAATCGCCTTCCTGAAAAAACCTCTGAATATTACGAAGTTGTCATTTAAAAATCACGAAGTATTGAAGCCAGTTGTTGCCCTTCTTCATCTGCGTCAAAAATGTTACCAATATCGGGTAAATCATCTTCCAGTGACCAATGAAAATCATCTTCTTTCTGTAAGAAGGAAAAATCATCTTTCTCTTTTGTAAACTGAAAATCATCTTCATTTGCTAAGAAGGAAAAATCTTCTTCATTTGCTAAGAAGGAAAAATCTTCTTCTGTTAAGAACGGCGGATGGTCTTCTTCTTCCATTTCGGTAACAGTAAAAGTAGTAGCAGTTGAGGCAGACGAAGCGGCAGGAATATCAAAACTAGAAGCAGCAATGGCAGTAGAACATTTGATCGCTTCGGCTGCCATATATGAAGAAGATGATAATGAAGTAACAGCAGCAACAGTAGGAGTATCAGAACATGAAAAATCATCTTTCTCTTTTGTAAACTGAAAATCATCTTCATTTGCTAAGAATGCAAGATCTTCTTCTGTTAAGAACAGCGAATGGTCTTCTTCTTCCATTTCGGTAACAGTGAAAGCAGTAGCAGTTGAGGCAGACGATGCTGCAGGATTATCAAAACTAGTAACAGCAGTGGCAGTAGAACTAATGGCTTCGGCTGCCATATATGAAGATGATATTGAAGTAACAGCAGCAACAGTAGGAGTATCAGAACATGAACTAGCTCCGGCTGTCATAAACGAAGATGACGAGGTGAGTTCCTCAATCCTTTTCCTGACATTCTGCTTCAAACCCATCAATACATTTCTCAAGTTCGATAATTTCTCATAATTGAGTTTGTCTGTATCAATTTGATCCCACCAAAACCCACCATCATCACTGACCTTCCTCCTTTTATGAGCATGTTCGATTCTCTCCTCTTTCTCTTCTTCTACTTGAACTCCATCCATGTACCGATTAATAACAGAATCGACAGAGGAATGACCGAATGTAAACACGTTACCAGCCTGAGAGAATGCAATCACGGCAATTTCCGAATTACATTCCACGCATGTGTCTGCTGCTTTCTTAAACAGACCTTGACGCCTTTTTGTAAATGTGATTTTCCTCTTGGTCTCATCCTCTATTTTTTCTATCATTATCTTCTTCTTCCCCATCTTTTATTTTTCAGAATTAACTTTTCACTCTGCACCAAAATATAATCAAGAAATACAGATTTCTTAATAAAGATTTAATCAAGAAATAAAGATTTCTCAATAAGATTTGATATTTCTAATAATATTTCATCTAAAGATAGGTAATCTTTACAATTGAACGAAACCCCTCTAACAAATACATAGTACCCACTGAGATGAAACCCTAAAAAGTACAATTACACTCCAAAACCCTGAAACCCTAAAACCCTAAAACAAAGATTAGAAATGGAAACAAGAAAGAAGACAGATTGGGGAAATAGGGGTTTCAAGAAGTTCGTGAGAAGGAAAGTGTCAAAGAGAGAGAAATGGCAATACCTGTGTTTAGATGAGAAATTTCTAGCAATGAAACAGAGGGAAAGCAGAAACTTTTTCTTGATTGATCCTCAATAAATGGATCAGTTGATTCAAGAATTCCAGATAAGAGGAATTAGTAAAACCCTAAACCAATCTATTCAAGAAAGATTGATACACGTAAAGGGTTTTTCCAGATGTTCTTGAATAGTTTTTGATGTAATTAGTTTCAGAGGGAGAGAGAGAAGCGAGTAGAAAGAAAAAGCCCTAGAATAGAAATTAGAAAGTGGGATTTCAGGTATGAGTGGGAAAAAAATGGAGGAGGGAAAGAATAAACTTGTTCTTGATTAATCTTCAATAAATGGATCAGTTGATTCAAGAATTCCAGATAAGAGGAATTACTAAAACCCTAAATCAATAATCATTCAAGAAAGAAAAACAAAGAAAGATGTTCTTGAATAGGGTTTTGTGGTAGATGTTCTTGAATAGGTTTTGATGCGCTATTTTCAGACAGAGAGAGAGAGAGAGAGAGAGAGTAGTGAGTAGAAAGAAAAAGCCCTAGAAATTAGGAAGTGGGATTTCAGGTATGAGTAGGAAAAGGAAAGATCTGAATATATAGTTATGAAAGAAAGCGTGGTAACTTATCGCACCGTTGGATCGACTAAATATCCACCGTCCATTCAAATTGAAATTGTAAGTGACCGTTCAAAACATGGCGGGAAAATCTTCTTATAGAATCCGGAATAGAATGGCTAGTCGGCTTATATGAATACTCATGAACTGAAGCAAAATTAAACCATTAAGGATTAGAAACTAATGGTTATATTGTTTTTCCTACGTATTTTAATGGAATACATATTAAATGTTTTATCAATTCATTTCATAAATGAAAAACCACTTAAATAGTGTTTAGATTAGTTCAATAAAAAAACAAATATTATGAGGGTACAATTATTGATGGCTCTACAATCAGTCGAATTATGTTTTATTAACAAATTTTTTGAAATTTTGATGATGTCGAAAAGTGATTTCTAATTATCAACAAGAAAATAACCTTACTTGATTGATTTCTTCCTCTTATTGTTGTAAATGGAGATTTGATCAGATAGGGAATACTTGCAAAGACACTCGAAAGCTCAAGTCAGTTCAGCACGCATGTCACAAATCAATAAATTGTAAAGATTGGGTTCAAATCAGATTCCACTGGATTATATCCCGTTCTTTAGGGGTTGGCAATGGCCGGCCAAACTAACCAGAAGATGGTGAACAAATTAGAAGAAAGATATGATTGATTTTGAATATTAATGGTCGGCGAAACTAACCAGAAGATGATTAGCAAAAATGGTGAACAAATTAGAAGAAAGATATGATTGATTTTGAATATTTATGTACGATATTCTTATACTTCAATAGAATTTAATAAACTTAATGTCGCGAAACAAATATCATTAACTTTCCCAACTCATGAAATCAATTTGCTGGACTACTTTTTTGAAGTTTTGTAATTTACTACTTTACTCATCTGTTTTTCGGTCGAACCATAAAAGATCTGAGTGAATTTGAAATGATAGAAGATTAATTTTTACTCAAGTGTGATGTAATTTCATTATCAGTTGAAATTGGACTCACATCCGGAGGCACTACTTCATCAACCATCGCTTCTATTTTGAGCGGGAACTATTTCTTCCTAATCCCAAACCTGCCCTAACAGAAAATACCTAGAACCAAACCCTAAAAGCGATTTTGATTTTAATCTTCCCTAACAAACCCTAAAAGCGAGTTGTTTTGAATCTCAACCCCTTAGAAAATTCAAGAATCTTCATGAATGATCTTCAAGGATTAAGATTTGATTCCATTCCCGTTTCTTCATCTTCTTCAACTGGATCCCCACAGGGTTCTAGTCTTGCTTCCAAATCAGATACTGTAGTTGAAGAGTACGACAATAACATGAACCTTGATGAAGTTAATTATGGTTCTGGTTCATCAAGTTTGATGTTGAGTGAAAGGGTTTTTGATCCACAGCCAGTAAATGAGAAATCTAAGAGTAAGATTGAGGTGATTGTTCTTGATTCTGATGAAAGCATGAATGAAAGCAATGGTTGATAAATAATTTACCTGGTGCATTTTCTACTGCCACGAAGATTACCAGAAATCGACCGATGAAGCTTACAGAACCTGTTATTGGAATGGTTTAGGCCCATGGTTCTTTCGCCGATGCAATTGTTTCACTAGGATATTTCCCGTGACGTATTGAAGCACAAATTAAGTGAGATCTTGTGTGATTCTCGACAAATGAACTATCGTTTTATGGAACTCCTTGATAGTGGATCTCCAACGGAGTTACGTGTGAAGGATAGTCCGTGGCTTATAGAAGAGAAGTTAACCAAAATCTTTAAAGAGTGTGACACTAGCAAGTTGATGGTAATACTACTAACACTTCTCGAAATTATTGTAGTAGTTTAAAACATTTTTGTATAGATAAAACTAGAATTGACATCCATGATCATTATATATTTAAGAATATACATATATTCTCTTGTACTAAACAGTATACATCACAATTTCAGCGACCTCGAGGATAGGATGTATTAGCATTATCCCACATTTCGCCGGGGAATTAGACTTTGAAAGTATGTAAGCCTTGGGAGAACTTTTCCTTATCAGCTGGTTTTGAAGGAAAAGTAGTAACCTTAGCCCTGGCGTGGAGGGGGAGTGCCGAGTGACTCCAGCCCAGGCGTAGCGGGGATGCATCAGCATTATCCCAGATCACCTGGCATTAGAATTCACAAATGACTGAATCCAGCCGTTTCGCAAATCTGAGCTACTGCAATTCTTGGTGATTTTTGTGAGCTCCTGAAGGGACTTTCTCTAAATAATGTTAAGAAGGTACGCCATTGACATGGACATTTTGCTAACAACCATCTCAAATGGGACACTCTATACTTAAAGTGTCACCTATTTAATGTAATATTTGACGTTCAGGGTGTTTACATTGGAGAAGGTTATTTATTAATCTCTAGGAAAGAGACAATTTAGAGATCCACTTTTGACACTTGACACCTAGGATACTTAGAGTTTTTCTCGAGTCTCCTATTGGAGATACTCTAAGGTTTTGTGCTTAAATTGTACGCGAATCATTTATTTGATCAACGTTGAGTTTTGTGTGAACTAGGGTCTCCTAGGTCTGCACAATTTTACTTTTTAGATGAATTATAGCATCTGCTAAGGTCTGTCGGTTATACTTGCTATGGATGCACACCGAGCAAGTTAACTGGACAAATTTGTGTAAATTCTTTTTGATAAGTCTGGTAGTCGTGCTTGGGCCTGTGAATTCTTCTGAATCCCCTGGGTCTAGAGTTGCGGTGGTTGTACTACTTAAAAAATGAGTGATGGGTGGATCTGTTACAGGTTGGAAGTCACACGGCCATGTCGCTACCCAAACGTTGCTCAAATAAACTTGTGAGCTTGGATCTGTCTTGGTGCCAGAATTTGACAGACGAAGCATTAGGTTTAATTGTTGATAGCTACTTGTCACTAAAGATCCTCAAGCTATTTGGATGCACTCAGGTGTGTTATCCTATTCAAAAAATTCACTCGTAAATACATATATGACTCTTTACTGATATCTTATCCCAGATTATAACTATGTCTATAGATTGAACTCGAGTCTGATTCTGTTACGTATGAACGTTCATGGTATTGAGGAAACTCAATTACACCAATTGCCCTTGCTCTGATTCTTTCTCCCCTTAACATCCCCACGTATAAGTAGAAGAAGAAGATGAATTCTTGCTGTTTTGTGCAGAAAAACAAACAATTTCTAACTGATATTTTGTGTGATTCAGCGAACCAGATCGTAATATGTGTATTAATGAATCTACTGTTATAGAAATGAAGCAGCGTCTCTTTTACATGTCATCCTCTTCCTATTACTCAGATTTTCATTTTCTTAATTTTCAAAAGCTCTTGGGTTGGGTAATGGTCTGATTAGTTATTCATAAAAACCATATTAAGTTATTTGAGAAAGGGGTTCGCATTACAAAACCATGGATGAGAAGAAGTAGGCCTTGTTTGTCTAGTGAAGTGGTTTAGAACCAATGATTCCGAAAGGGGCGAGTTTGTGACTTCTTAAGCAATTTTGCTTGATTAACTTCGTCGCTTTTGGTTCACTTATTATATGTTATATTTTTTGAAGGCCTGAAAATTCTCACGAAGCAATAAGGATACGAAAATGTCCCAGCTACCAAAAAAATTGCCGTGAATTTCAAATCAGACGGTCGGATTCACACCACTTTCTCTCTATTGACGAAACAGGGTAGTTGTGAGTCGTTAGATCGTGATTCATGCCGAGTTTACACAACTTTTTCCAATAAGGTTATTTTTAATAACAAACATATACATACTATTATTTAGGACACTCCATACCAGATTATCAAAATCCCTAATATGCTAAGTAGTGATCTCAAAAAAAAAAAAATCAAAAAAAAAAAAAGCTAAGTAGTGGAAAAGTTAAGGCCAACCCATGATGACCCCACAAGAAAGAGAACTACATGATATGGACTAGTCTAAGATTCAACAGTCTGAAAATCCAATATTCGACCGCTAAGATTGTTCAAGTACTAAATATTGTTCTTCTCTCGATCCTCTTAGCCATTGAATCCTTAACAATAGACCGCCAGATCTTAGACTAGTCGAGTTTGTGAGGAAGAGATACAATACAAGACAACCATATCAAACCTTCTAGCTTCATATGGAGAAGAAATTCATTTAGCATTCATAATCAGTTTTCGCCAATTGCCCATACTTGTTCTTAATTTTCTCATCAAATTCCTTGTTTTTAACTTGAGCAATTTTAGCAGCATTAGCAATTGATTCCTCCTGAACCCTAGCCATATTTCTACTTCTCTTCTTCTCTATCATTTCTCTTTCAGCTTCCAATCCTTCATACTCCCTAACCCAACAATTATGAACAGCACAACTTAATACCAACACAGCAAATTGCATCATAAACATACCCATTAAAGCCCCACACTCAATTCTTACCAAAACCATGGCTTCTCTAGGATCTCTCGGCGATTTCAACGATTTAAGACTAGATTTTTCTTTTGTAAATAAAGCTAAAATGTTGAAAATGTAAAATAACCTGTCAATCTATCAACCAAGCGGAAACCTAAACAAGAGTATCAGTTAGGAGGCATTGATTGTAAGTAAGCTCAATGACATCAAGTCTGATATTTCGAATCGACATGGAGTGGTACTAACAAATCAAATTGTAAGCTGAAGTGAATGAACGAATGAGATTGAATAAGAGATTTTTAATTGAAATTGCTGCAGTGAATTACACTATATTAACAAACTCAAAAAAAAAAAAAAAAAAAAACACTATAGGTCTATCCTCTTCATCAAATGGTCATCGAATATCAAAGAAGAATGAACAACGTTGGTCAATATCCTTTCGTCAAATATCACAAAATAATGAACAACGTCAGTCAATCGCCTTCCTGAAAAAACCTCTGAATATTACGAAGTTGTCATTTAAAAATCACGAAGTATTGAAGCCAGTTGTTGCCCTTCTTCATCTGCGTCAAAAATGTTACTAATATCGGATAAATCATCTTCCAGTGACCAATGAAAATCATCTTCTTTCTGTAAGAAGGAAAAATCATCTTTCTCTTTTGTAAACTGAAAATCATCTTCATTTGCTAAGAAGGAAAAATCTTCTTCATTTGCTAAGAAGGAAAAATCTTCTTCTGTTAAGAACGGCGGATGGTCTTCTTCTTCCATTTCGGTAACAGTAAAGGTAGTAGCAGTTGAGGCAGACGAAGCGGCAGGAATATCAAAACTAGTAGCAGCAATGGCAGTAGAACATTTGATCGCTTCGGCTGCCATATATGAAGAAGATGATAATGAAGTAACAGCAGCAACAGTAGGAGTATCAGAACATGAAAAATCATCGTCATTTGCTAAGAATGCAAGATCTTCTTCTGTTAAGAACAGCGAATGGTCTTCTTCTTCCATTTCGGTAACAGTGAAAGCAGTAGCAGTTGAGGCAGACGAAGCAGCAGGATTATCAAAACTAGTAACAGCAGTGGCAGTAGAACTAATGGCTTCACCTGCCATATATGAAGAAGATGATATTGAAGTAACAGAAGCAGCAGCAGGAAAAGGATCAGAACATGAACTAGCTTTGGCTGTCATAAATGAAGACGACGAGGTGAGTTCTTCAATCCTTTTCCTGACATTCTGCTTCAAACCCATCAATACATTTCTCAAGTTCGATAATTTCTCATAATCGAGTTTGTCTGTATCAATTTGATCCCACCAAAACCCACCATCATCACTGACCTTCCTCCTTTTATGAGCATGTTCGATTCTCTCCTCTTTCTCTTCTTCTACTTGAACTCCATCCATGTACCGATTAATAACAGAATCGACAGAGGAATGACCGAATGTAAACACGTTACCAGCCTGGGAGAATGCAATCACGGCAATTTCCGAATTACATTCCACACATGTGTCTGCTGCTTTCTTAAACAGACCTTGACGCCTTTTTGTAAATGTGATTTTCCTCTTGGTCTCATCCTGTATTTTTTCTATGTTTATCTTCTTCTTGCCCATTTTTATTTTTCAGGATTAATTTTTCACTCTGCACCAAAGATAGGTAATCTTTACAATTGAACTAAACCCCTATAACAAATACATATTACCCACTGAGATGAAACCCTAAAAAGTACAATTAAACTCCAAAACCCTGAAACCCTAAAACCCTAAAACAAAGATTAGAAATGGAAACAAGAAAGAAGACAGATTGGGGTTTCAAGAAGTTCGTGAGAAGGAAAAAAGAACCATTATTTGACTAATTTCAAAGAGAGAGAAATGGCAATACCTGTGTTTAGATGAGAAATTTCTAGCAATGAAACAGAGGGAAAGCAGAAACTTTTTCTTGATTGATCCTCAATAAATGGATCAGTTGATTCAAGAATTCCAGATAAGAGGAATTAGTAAAACCCTAAACCAATCTATTCAAGAAAGAATAACAAAGAAAGATTGATACACGTAAAGGGTTTTTCCAGATGTTCTTGAATAGGTTTTGATGTAATTAGTTTCAGAGGGAGAGAGAGAAGCGAGTAGAAAGAAAAAGCCCTAGAATAGAAATTAGAAAGTGGGATTTCAGGTATGAGTGGGAAAAAATGGAGGAGGGAAAGAATAAACTTGTTCTTGATTAATCTTCAATAAATGGATCAGTTGATTCAAGAATTCCAGATAAGAGGAATTACTAAAACCCTAAATCAATAATCGATTCAAGAAAGAAAAACAAAGAAAGATGTTCTTGAATAGGTTTTTGTGGTAGATGTTCTTGAATAGGGTTTTGTGGTAGATGTTCTTGAATAGGTTTTGATGCGCTATTTTCAGACGGAGAGAGAGAGAGAGAGAGTAGTGAGTAGAAAGAAAAAGCCCTAGAAATTAGGAAGTGGGATTTCAGGTATGAGTAGGAAAAGGAAAGATCTGAATATATAGTTATGAAAGAAAGCGTGGTAACTTATGGCACCGTTGGATCGACTAAATATCCACCGTCCATTCAAATTGAAATTGTAAGTGACCGTTCGAAACATGGCGGGAAAATCTTCTTGTGGAATCTGGAGTGAAACGACTACTATGAATACTCATAAAACGATTTAAATTGCCCAAAAAACTAAGAACTAAAACAAAATGCACTTAAACTAATGGTTATATCCTTCATCAAAAAAAAAACTAATGGTTATATTGTTGTTCCACCTATTGTAATAGATTAAAGACTAAAACTTTTACCAACTCGTTTGATATATGAAAATACACTTAAACCACGTTTAAGTCGGTTTGATAAAAAACAAATATCATGTTTTTTTACCGAAAAAAGTATTGAGATTTTGATAATGTCTGAAAGTGATTTTTAATTATCAATAGGAAAATAACCTTGACTGATTTCTTGTTGTTGTAATGTGATTTGAGACCGGGATTACTTGCGAAGACACTCCAAAGCTTAAGTCAGTTTAGTATGCATGCCAGAAATCAATAAGTAGTAAAGATTGGATTCACATCAGATTCGATCAGATTGTATCCCGTTCTCTAGGGGTGAGAAATGGTCCGCCAAACTGACCAGACCAAACACAGCCAAACCAAAACATTTCACCAAGCGCACCGAACCATTTGATTCTTCCAAACCAGATCGGTTTTCCAGCGAAAAGTATTATCCCCATTTCTGGAATTGATAGAGAGAGAGAGAGAAGAGAAGAGTAAGGAGATTTTAAGTAGTTTTTGGAGCTGATTATAGAACCCGACTTCTGGAGAAGAAATTAAACGTTGTAGGTTTTTCCTAAAAGCGTCGCACATAATGTCTGTAAATGATATGTGTACATGGCATTTGAGATCCCTTTCTTTTTGTTCTTGTTGAAAGATATTCTTGTTCTTTTTTTTTTGTTGAAAGAGATTCCTAATATATTGGTAGGTCGCGGCTTTGGGGAATAAAGAATAATCTCGTCGGCTACTATGAATACTCATGAACCGATTTTTTTTTTTTTTGAATAATATGATTGAATTAAGAAGAGGGAAAATGATGTGCATGCCCAAGGGGCAAACGGCGAAAGGGAGGCCAAGACAACAAGTCGAAAAAGAAAAAGAAAAACAAGACATGCCAAGACAACGATCTATATTTCGCCAATATAGCTCATGAACCTATTTAAATTGCCAAAAGAATAGAACTAGAGCAAAACTAAACCATTAGGATAAGAAACTAATGGTTATGTTGTTTTTTTTTCTTGTTAAAGAAACTAATGGTTATATTGTTATTCCTACATATTTTAATGGATTACATATTAAAAATTTTATTAATTCGTTTCATAAATGAAAAACCACTTAATCTGTGTTTAGATCAGTTTAATAAAAAAGCAAATATTATGAGGGTAAAATTATTGATGGCTCTACAATCAGTCGAATTATATTTTCTTAACAAATTTTTTGAAATTTTTGATGATGTCGAAAAGTGATTTCTAATTATTAACAAGAAAATAACCTTACTTGATTGATTTCTTCTTCTTGTTGTTGTAAATGGAGATTTGATCAGATAGGGAATACTTGCAAAGACACTTGAAAGCTGAAGTCAGTTCAGCACGCATGTCACAAATCAATAAATTGTAAAGATTGAGTTCAAATCAGATTCGATTGGATTATATCTCGTTCTTTAGGGGTGAGAAATGGCCGGGCAAACTAACCAGAAGATGATTAGCAAAGATGGTGAACAAATTAGAAGAAAGATATGATTGATTTTGAATATTTATGTACGATATTCTTATACTTCAATGGAATTTAATAAACTTAATGTCGTGAAACAAATATCATTAACTTTCCTAACTCGTGGAATCAATTTGTTGGACTACTTTTTTTAAGTTTTGTAATTTACTACTTTACTCATCTGTTTTTTGGTCGAACGTGTGAGAGGCGGTTTCACAAAGGATTGTGGCGGTTTCAAATTGTTGGAGGCGGTTTGTGTTCATAGGCGGTTTTCAATTGGTTTCCAATTTGAGAGGCAGTTTCTAATTTTGGTTTCCAATTGGGGTCGGCTCAATTGGGTCGGTTTTAAAAGTTCCTTATTATGGGCATTGGATATAATATATATAGGGGGTTGAGTGCTTTGTATCAACACATCAACAACAAACACAACAACTCTTCTTTAGAGAGAGCTAGAGAGAGCAAGTGAGAGAGAAATTTTGTTCATAGTTTTGAGCGGTGTTTAATTTCTCAGTCGTCGAAGATCTAGTATAGAAGGTTAATTTCTATACGGTACCATCTTAAGATGAACTTGCGGGTTGTGTGAGTCGTCTTCATCTATCCTTCAATAAAGATTTCTTGTTCGCCCGAGGACGTAGGCTTTAAAGCCGAACCTCGATAATTCTGTTCGCACATTTAATTTTGGCATAGCTTTTCGATTAATTTTCGTAATCGGATCAATTTCTAGGATATGTTCGATAGCTTCTGCGAACTTTTAGTACTAACAGAACGACAGAGGATCTGAGTAAAATTTGAAACGATCGAAGATTAATTTTTTTCTCAAGTGTGATTTTATTTCATTATCAGTTGAAATTAGACTCACATCCGGAGGCACTTGCTATCCCCAATTAGGTTACGTAACAAATTCTTTTAAAAAACTCACATATCTTGCTTCTAATATTTTTGTTGTTCTCTGACCTCCACTTTCTTTTTCGAAAAAAAAAAAAATTTTTGGGCTTTATAGTCCAAAAAACAGGTCATAATAGTAGATATAATCCTCTCTAATCCTATAAAGAGTTTTAAAACAAAAAAAAATAATATAAATGGATATCTAGTCCATTTGGTCTCATCTAGAGAGAAAACACAAATCTCTAGTATAAATATTATTTCATAATCCCTAATCTAACGTTTCTATATTTTATAACTGATTTATCTTCGAAATCTATGCATATCTTTTTTTCATATTTATCTCCCATATTTCTCTCCAATCATGTTTCTATTCAAAGTAAGGATATCTTCATTATTATCTCTCATATTTCTCTCCAATCATGTTTCTATTCAAAGTAAGGATATCTTCATTATTTTCAGTAACGGAAACTCTTTATTTGATCTCTCTAAAATCGATTTAGTTGACAAACCTCCATTAAACTCAGAAAATCTTCTTCTTCTACATTATATTGCTGTCCAAATTCATCATTTATCGTGTTTAATACTTTCGAAATCTTTATAAACACCATTGTTAATATCTAATATTTCTTCTTATAACTAAAACCCTAATTATTTCGCTCTATTATAAAACGTATCAGATTTATGATACATATCTATAAGATCTGTTTACTAATTCATTAACTTCGAATGTATGATGTTTATTTTCTCTCTCTAAAATTTTCATAACTGTTTAAGATCTTTATGTTTATTCCTTATTCAATGATTCATAACTAAAACCCTAAAATTTTAATAACTGTTTAAGATCTTTATGTTTATTCCATATTCAATCATTCATAACTAAAATCCTAAAATTTTCATAACTGTTTAAGATCTTTATGTTTATTCCTTATTCAATGATTCCTTCAAAGTTAGTATGTTATGTTTGCATCCAGTGATAATATCATATTTCTTTAGATCTATGTTTAATCTTCTATTGTTTCTGATGTTTCGTGAGATCAGATTATCAATCATCAATCGAATGTTTGATGTTTATTTTCTTTCTCTCTCTTAAAGTTTCATTTATGTTTTTGATCTTGATGTTTAATCTTTCAACTCGAGTTTGACATTATTGCAATCAATCATCATAGCAGGTATCTTTAGATTTGTAGTTTAAGCTTAATGATATTCTCATTTTTTTTCTTCAGATCTGGTTTTCAATCCGTACGGATTTATGAAACATTTGTTCTTTCGTACGGTTACTCATAACAGAATTTACAGTACATGTATTTTATCGTAAATTACCACAATTTATAGTAAATTATGGGTAATTTATAGAAACATTACCCGTGCTTTAACACCAAAACAGTACTCATTTCATTAGTAGAAATACTTCGATTTATTATCAAATCTCGTGTACTTTGCAATAAAGTATATATAATTTACGTATATCTTCATGTTCTTACCATTATGTATATAATTTACGTATAAGTGCACATAAATTGTGTATTATTTATTTACCATTACGTGTACTTTTCACCCAAAACAGTAGCCTTGATAAGTTTACCAAACTACTCAAAACCTTCAAATGTTGTCAAAATTTGACAAACATTATATATAATTTACGAAACTGTACATGTAGTTTATAATACAATATATGATTTTTTTTCTATAATGTATGTGTATTTATGTGTGTAGATTTGATATACCAGATGAAATTTCAAAAAGAATCATCAAATCAAAGTGAGTCAACGAAACTAATGGAGAGTACATGGATGGGCACCATTTTTGAACCAAAAAAGATTTTGTACTTTTTTTTTGTAACATAATGTAAAAGATGTGTAATGTAAAAAAAATTATGTGTCATGTAAAAGAAATTATGTGTAATTTATCGAACAAGACTCACATACATTTGATAAATTATGTTGTATACTTGACAAATGATGGTTTCCTCGTCATAAATAATACATAATTTACGTATTTGTTTCATAATTTGTATTCTATGTGTATTTATGTATGAGTAAAAACGAAAACATATGTTGCTTTAATGTTCCCAGAAAAATATACTATTTCCAAAACTGAAAGTTAAGTGAGAGAAAGTGATATATATGTTTTGTATATTAACCCCCGAATCAAGCTAAATTGATCCTAGAAAATATACTATTTCCAAATCTGAAAGCTAAGTGAGAGAAAATTGATTTGAATCGAAAAAAATTTACATAGTAAGAGAGAGAAAATTGATTTGATTTCCAAATCTGAAAGTTAAGTGAGAGAAAATTGATTTGAATTGAAAAAAATTTACATAGTAAGAGAGAGAAAATTGATTTGGTTTCCAAATCTGCAAAGAGAGAGAAAATTGATTTGTTTACGATTTTTGTTTTGAATTGATTTGGAAATAGATTTGCTTTCCAAAACGATTAGAAGATAGAGAAAAATCAATTTCGAATTTATACGTTAGTTGCTTTAAATCCCCTAAATCACGCCCACATTAGAAACATTCCAAATTGGAAAATTAAAAAGGGATATTTTGTAAAAGGGACAAAGTAATGTTCCAAGTGATGACTTTGGAGCACAAATTTGAATTCTTTTGAGTTAGGGCATTGACTAACTTTGACCCAATTTTTGTTAAAAACTAACTTAGAAAAGACCCTTGACGTTATCATTTATTTACGGTATTGACATTACCATCATCTCACATGGATGGAAATTAATAGCCGGCGTTATGATTTAATCTAAAACTAATTGACCCACAAAATATAGTTATCCAAAATACCCAAAATAAACTAATTGCCCAACAAAATACTCAAAAATAAACACTTTTGCCAGCTACCACGTTATTAAGTCCAACACAGGTTCATGTTCAATTGGCTTCTTAATCATCACTTTATTTATTTACTTTTTTCTTTTTATTATCAAGTAAGGATTTTTTTTTGACAAATTAGGACTAGTTCGACCCAAACATTCTAACTGTGTTTATTGATTTAATCTAGGGCTCTTAGTTTTTTGTTGTTTTATTCTAGGATTTAGTTTATTATATTTGTTTTTATATAATATTAGGATTCACCACAATCTATCATTCGATTTTTTGCTATAGTTTTGTTGTTTAATCAATTTGCATATCATAGTTGAACAAAATATTGATTTTTTTCTATGAAAAATTGACACTAACATTTATAGGTCTCCACCAACTTTGAATGGAAAGTTTATGCAAAAAAAAACTTTGGATGGAAAGTTAAGTTAAAAGTTAGTTTTTGTTATCTTTGGATGGAAAATTAAGTCAAAGTTAGTCAATGCCCCAAACTCAAAAGATTTCAATTTTATGCTCCAAACTCATCACTTGGAACATTACTTTGCCCCTTTCGCAAAATATCCCAATTAAAAATCCCGTGATTTTTGTAGGAGGGACATGGACGGTAGTTCTCTCATAAAGAATGGGTTATTATGTCCATAATGTAAAAGGACTAAATATCTATGTTTTGGGAAGATTGGATCATAAACCTTTTTTGAATATTATTTTGGTCTATATACCCACGGACCAAAAGAAAAAGATGTTTGACCCGTTTGTGGGCCTACACAAGGTGAGATGGACTTTTAGCCCAACCTTGGTTTAAGAAACTGGAATAGCCTACTGTACCTCATGAACCATCGCTTCTACTTTGAGCGGGAACTTTTTCTTCCTAATCCAAACCTCCCCTAACAGAAAATACCTAAAACCAAACCCTAAAAGCGATTTTGATTTTAATCTTCCCTAACAAACCCTAAAAGCGAGCTGTTTTGAATCTCAACCCCTTAGAAAATTCAAGAATCTTCTTCCAAATCAGATACTGTAGTTAAAAGAGTACGACAATAACATGAATCCTGATGAAGTAAATGAGGTTAATTATGGTTCTGGTTCATCAAGTTTGAGAGGGAGTGAAAGGGGTTTTGATTGAGGTGATTGTTCTTGATTCTGATGAAAGCAATGGATTAAGTGGCCATGAGACAGATGATAATAAAGAAGAAAAAAAATTGGCTGAGAAAAGTGATGAAAATGAAGTGATGGTTGATTTGGAAAAGAAGACTGTAAATAACACAACTGTTAATGGAACTGAAGAGGGTTCTAATCTGGAAACTATCCCTAAACTCTTCCGTTGGTAGGCGTCACAATCAATTGTTCCTGCTTTTGAGCTAAATTTGAAAGGATAGGGGAAGGAGAATGGCTGAACAAGAAAAACTGTGTCTGGAAGAAGAAAGTCTCCAAAATAAGGAAAAATTTGAAGTTGCCACTTCTTCTGTAGTTGATAAAGAAGTTGAAAATTTACCTGGTGCATTTTCTACTGCAAAGAAGATTACGAGAGATCGATCGATGAAGCTTACAGAACCTATTATTGAATAAAAACCCTTAGCAAACCCCGGAGAGAAACGGTTTAGGCCCATGGTTCCTTCGTTGCAGTGTGAACGATTGTTCATGGCTTACAGTGGAGAAGTTAACCAAAATCGTTGTAGAGTGTTACACTAGCAAGTTGATGGTATAAACTTCTCGAACTTATTTTAGTAGTTTAAAACATTTTTGTATAGATCAAACTATAATTGACATCATGATCTTTTAAACTCCAAAACCATTATATTTTTGAGAATGTATATATATTCTCTTGTACTAAACAGTATCGATTTTAGGGACCTCGACTCCTTGAGGATAGAAGATAGGCCTTGGGCTAACTTTTACTTATAAGCTGGTTTTGAAGGAAAAGTAGTAACCTGAGCCCTGGCATGGAGGGGGAGAGCCGAGTGACTCCAGCCCAGGCGTAATGGGTATGCATCGGCATTATCGCAGATCACCTTGGCATTCGAATTCACAAAGTAGATAATCATTGGGCAGCCGTTTCTTTGTAAGCTGGCTTTCAAGTAATTTAGATTCAACGGGCTCTAACACAGCACACAGGGATGTGTTCTTTGCATTATCAAATGCAAAGAAGTAATTATTACCCTAACTACACTAATGTGTGAAACTTGGGGATTGTGCTAGATGGTTAAAGAATCTCTTGAATCGATGGTTAGAGAATTGTATTTTGTCAAAACATTGATACGATGTTGATTCTCATCGCTCTAAAAAAGTTGGAAAGTCGGGAGATTTTTCATTGTCAGACCATCTAACTGTTTGTGATGATTGTGCTAGATGACATGGTCGTGTGATCATAGTCAATATGTATCATAAGAGAAATAGATTGATCTCAAAATTAACGATGCCTTTGTTTGCTTGATTTTGTGTCTGTAACTCTCTCATTTTCTTAATGTTAATAAGTGTTGGATATGTGCAATTATGTTTTCTCTTCTCCACTCTCCAGTGATCTAACTCATAACCATTTTGTGGGATAACAGTGATGAAGCTCTTGCTACTGCTTTCATTGAAGCCTCTGGAGTGCTCCTAAAGGAACTTTCTTTAAATAATGTTAAGAAGGTGTGATGTGACACTCTACACTCAAAGTGTCTTCCTGAGGATGTTTAAATGTTTCCTCAGCTATTTAATGTAATATTTGACGTTTAGATTGGAGAAGGTTATTTATTGGAGTATCTCTAACTGACCTCCTAGGAAATAGACCATTTAGAGATCCACTTTTGACACATGTAAAAAAGTTTTTCTCTAAGGTTTCGTGGTATAATTGCGTGTGAATCATTTGTGTGGTCAACGTTGAGTTTTGAGTGAACTAGGCTCTCCTAGGTCTGCACAATTTCACTTTTTTACATGCTTCGACAATTTGACTAGCTGGCTCGGCCTGGTGAATGACTTAGGTATATTGAGATCGTTATATGGCATTTTCAGATGAATTATAGCATCTTCTAAGGTGTGTCGATTATACTCACTCACTATTGATGCACACCGAGCAAGTTAACTGGATAAATTTGTGTACATTCTTTTTGATAAGTCTGGTATTCGTGCTTGGACGTGTGAATTCTTCTGGATCCCCTGGGTCTAGGGGTTTCGGTGGATCTGTTACAGGTTGGAAGTCACATGGCTATATCGCTTGCGAAACGTTGCTCAAATAAACTGGTGAGCTTGGATCTGTCTTGGTGCTGAAATTTGACAGACGAAACATTAGGTTTAATTGTTGATAGCTGCTTATCGCTAAAGATCTTCAAGCTATTTGGATGCACTCAGGTGTGGTTTCCTATTAAAAAAATTCACTACTTATTACAGTTAATAGCGTAAATACATATATGACTCTTTACTGATATCTTATCCCAGATTACAACTATGTTTATTGATAATCATTTGAATCCTCTCGTTTGGGTTGATGGATTGAACTTGAGTCCGAACTTATAAACGTTCATGGTGTTGAGGATACTCAATTACCACTAGTCGTCCTTGCTCTCTTGCTGCTTTATATATGCAGAAAAACAAACGATTTTCTTTCTCTGGACCTGATCTCTCCTGAATCTATTATCATCTTCTCCAACAATAAATGTATATTACAGTGTCTTTCTCATATAGCTTTCAAACTGATACTTTGTGTGATTCAGCGGACGAGATTCTAATGTGTACTAATGAATCTACTGTTATAGAAATTAAGCAACGTCTCTTTTACTTGTCATCCTCTTCCTATTACTCAGATTTTCATTTTCTTAATTCTCAAAAGCTCTTGGGTAATGGTCTGATTAGTCATTCTTAAGAACCATATTAAGAATAACTAATATCTATCAGGTCTCTAAAACAGTTGAAAACGTAAAATAACCTGTCAATCTATCAACCAAGCGGAAACCTAAACAAGAGCATCAGTTAGGAGGCATTGATTTTAAGTAAGCTCAATGACATCAAGTCTGATATTTCGAGTCGACATGGAGTGGTACTAACAAATCAAATTGTAAGCTGAAGTGAACGAATGAGATTGAACAACAAAGGAGAGATTTTTTATTGAAATTGCTGCAGTGAATTACACTATATTAACAAACTCAAAAAAAAAATAACACTATAGGTCTATCCTCTTCATCAAATGGTCATCGAATATCAAAGAAGAATGAACAACGTTGGTCAATATCCTTTCGTCAAATATCACAAAATAATGAACAACGTCAGTCAATCGCCTTCCTGAAAAAACCTCTGAATATTACGTAGTTGTCATTTAAAAATCACGAAGTATTGAAGCCAGTTGTTGCCCTTCTTCATCTGCGTCAAAAATGTTACCAATATCGGATAAATCATCTTCCAGTGACCAATGAAAATCATCTTCTTTCTGTAAGAAGGAAAAATCATCTTTCTCTTTTGTAAACTGAAAATCATCTTCATTTGCTAAGAAGGAAAAATCTTCTTCATTTGCTAAGAAGGAAAAATCTTCTTCTGTTAAGAACGGCGGATGGTCTTCTTCTTCCATTTCGGTAACAGTAAAAGTAGTAGCAGTTGAGGCAGACGAAGCGGCAGGAATATCAAAACTAGAAGCAGCAATGGCAGTAGAACATTTGATCGCTTCGGCTGCCATATATGAAGAAGATGATAATGAAGTAACAGCAGCAACAGTAGGAGTATCAGAAGATGAAAAATCATCTTTCTCTTTTGTAAACTGAAAATCATCTAAGAATGCAAGATCTTCTTCTGTTAAGAACAGCGAATGGTCTTCTTCTTCCATTTCGGTAACAGTGAAAGCAGTAGCAGTTGAGGCAGACGATGCTGCAGGATTATCAAAACTAGTAACAGCAGTGGCAGTAGAACTAATGGCTTCGGCTGCCATATATGAAGAAGATGATATTGAAGTAACAGCAGCAACAGTAGGAGTATCAGAACATGAACTAGCTCCGGCTGTCATAAACGAAGATGACGAGGTGAGTTCCTCAATCCTTTTCCTGACATTCTGCTTCAAACTCATCAATATATTTCTCAAGTTCGATAATTTCTCATAATTGAGTTTGTCTGTATCAATTTGATCCCACCAAAACCCACCATCATCACTGACCTTCCTCCTTTTATGAGCATGTTCGATTCTCTCCTCTTTCTCTTCTTCTACTTGAACTCCATCCATGTACCGATTAATAACAGAATCGACAGAGGAATGACCGAATGTAAACACGTTACCAGCCTGAGAGAATGCAATCACGGCAATTTCCGAATTACATTCCACACATGTGTCTGCTGCTTTCTTAAACAGACCTTGACGCCTTTTTGTAAATGTGATTTTCCTCTTGGTCTCATCCTCTATTTTTTCTATCATTATCTTCTTCTTCCCCATCTTTTATTTTTCAGGATTAATTTTTCACTCTGCACCAAAATATAATCAAGAAATACAGATTTCTCGATAAGATTTGATATTTCTAATAATATTTCATCTAAAGATAGGTAATCTTTACAATTGAACTAAACCCCTTCAAGAAATTCAAAGAACCCACTCAGATGAAACCCTAAAAATTACAATCAAACTCTAAAACCCTGAAAACCTAAAACCCTAAAACAAATATTAGAAATGGAAACAAGAAAGATGACAGATTGGGGAAATAGGGTTTCCAAGAAGTTCGTGAGAAGGAAAAAAGAACCTTAATATGACTAATTTCAAAGAGAGAGAGAGGGAGAGTGGCAATACCTTTGTTTAGATGAGAAATAACAGGCAAAAAATGGAGAAGGGAAAGAAGAAACTTTTTCTTGATTAATCTTCAATAAATGGATCAGTTGATTCAAGAATTCTAGATAAGAGGAATTACTAAAACCCTAAATCAATCGAATCGATTCAAGAAAGAAAAACAAAGAAAGATTGATTGATACACGTAAAGGGTTTTTGGAAGATGTTCTTGAATAGGTTTTGATGCGCTATTTTCAGACAGAGAGAGAGAGAGTAGTGAGTAGAAAGAAAAAGCCCTAAAAATTAGGAAGTGGGATTTCAGGTATGAGTAGGAAAAGGAAAGATCTGAATATATAGTTATGAAAGAAAGCGTGGTAACTTATCGCACCGTTGGATCGACTAAATATCCACCGTCCATTCAAATTGAAATTGTAAGTGATCGTTCGAAACATGGCGGGAAAATCTTCTTGTGGAATCTGGAGTGAAACGACTACTATGAGTACTCAAACAAAATGCACTTAAACTAATGGTTATATTGTTGTTCCACCTATTGTAATAGATTAAAGACTAAAACTTTTACCAACTCGTTTGATATATGAAAATACACTTAAACCACGTTTAAGTCGGTTTGATAAAAAACAAATATCATGTTTTTTTACCGAAAAAAGTATTGAGATTTTGATAATGTCTGAAAGTGATTTTTAATTATCAATAGGAAAATAACCTTGACTGATTTCTTGTTGTTGTAATGTGATTTGAGACGGGGATTACTTGCGAAGACACTCCAAAGCTTAAGTCAGTTTAGTATGCATGCCAGAAATCAATAAGTAGTAAAGATTGGATTCACATCAGATTCGATCAGATTGTATCCCGTTCTCTAGGGGTGAGAAATGGTCCGCCAAACTGACCAGACCAAACACAGCCAAACCAAAACATTTGACCAAGCGCACCGAACCATTTGATTCTTCCAAACCAGATCGGTTTTCCAGCGAAAAGTATTATCCCCATTTCTGGAATTGATAGAGAGAGATAGAAGAGAAGAGTAAGGAGATTTTAAGTAGTTTTTGGAGCTGATTATAGAACCCGACTTCTGGAGAAGAAATTAAACGTTATAGGTTTTTCCTAAAAGCGTCGCACATAATGTCTGTAAATGATATGTGTACATGCCATTTGAGATCCCTTTCTTTTTGTTCTTGTTGAAAGATATTCTTGTTCTTTTTTTTTGTTGAAAGAGATTCCTAATATATTGGTAGGTCGCGGCTTTGGGGAATAAAGAATAATCTCTCGAAAATAAATTCTCTAGGGAATTCAGGTTTTTTGTATATTCTTGAGGGCATATTTTATCAAACGTTGCCCCCTAATCTTTATCCTCTTTATCACCTTCACCACAACAACTTCCTACCACCACCATTTCGACCACCATTGCCACCTCTTCGCTTTCCTCTCTAATTCACTGTATCCTCTCTCTCTCTTGTTGCTTTTGTTCTCTCTTTCTCTCTCTTTCGCTCTCATTGACTATTTCTCTGTCGTTATCACTCTAGATCTCTCTTTCTCTCTCTATTTCATTATAGATCACTCTCATTGTTTCTCTCATTATAGACACGTCTCTTTTTCACTATCTATATCTCTCTCGCAATATTTATCTCTCTTTCTTGAAGTCTCTTTTCCCTGTCTCTCTCTCTCTCTCTCTCCTCTCTCTCTCTCTCTCTCTCTCTCTCTCTCTCTCTCTCTCTCTCTCTCGCTCTCGCCCTCTCTCTCTCACGGTCTGTATAGATCTTTGTGTGGAAATCACAGAGTTCGTGGCCACAAAACGTTTTGTGGCAACAAAATGGTAATGACCACGAAACGTTTTGTGGACACGAAATGCACCTGGCTGCAAAATGTTTCGTGGCCACGGAATCCTCGAGGAAGGTTTCACCAGAAACCCTCCTCGATGTCATTCTGACGAAGGGAACACTTTTCTTTGTCGAAGCGGTTTCTGTGTGAGAAAGGGAGAGAAACAATGAGAGATCGATTGAAAAACAGTGAGAGATTAAGAGAGAAACAATGAGAAATCGAGAGACATAGATGGTGAGAGCAATAGAGAGATATAATAAGAGATAGACAATGAGGAATCGAGAGAGAGACTAAGAGAAGAAGAGGGAAATAATAAGAGAACAAGAGACAGATGATGCGAGACAGTGGGAGAGAGACAACAATAGGAGAGAGGGATAGAGATAAAAATAGAGATATATATATATATATATATATATATATATATATATATATAGGGAGAGAGAGATGAAGATTAGGGGCAATGTTTGATCAAGTCATATTTTGGACTAAAAAAAATATGCCCCTGAATCAATATTTATTCACTAAAATCTTTATTCCCCGAAGAATTTTTTTTATCCCCAAAACCGCGGCGTATTGATAAATCAGAATCCATACCTAATAATGTCTATGTATAGCAAAACATAAAGGTAGTTGACAACCGATATACTTTTTACCTTACTATATACCTTGTGTCAGTTTCAACAAAAAAAATACCTTGTGTCCATTTTGGGATCATAGGGAACTTTATATGATGACTTAGAAACTCTACAAGGCGAAGATGGGAGGTTGATGAAATCGGCATTTGACATTGATGTTGATGAAGTTCTCTTACTCTTTTGATCATTTTGAGGTTTTAACCCCGTTGGGGTGATACTTCAACAATGACTATGTAAATGTCCTAGGGTTTATTTTTAATTCGCTCTTGTCGTAAAAATGATTAACAATGATGGTGAGCAAATTAGAAGAACGATATGATTGAGTTTGAATATTTATGTATGATATTCTTATACTTTAATGAAATTTAATAAAGTTAATGCCGTGAAACAATTATCATTAACTTTGCTAACTCATGGAATCAATTTGTTGGATTACGTTTTTGAATTTCTATAATTTACTACTTTACTCGTCTGTTTTTCGGTCTTGCGGTAGAAGATATGAGTGAAATTCGAAAGTATCAAAGATTATTTTTGTCTCAAGTGTAATGTAATTGCATAAGTTGAAATTGGACTTGCATCGTGTCGGAGGCACGAATATCCCCAATTAGCTTAGGTAGCAAAAAAATTTCAAAAACTCACATATCTTGCTTCTTATATTTTTTTCGTTTTCAGACCTCCAGCCAATTTTTTCTTCGAAGTTTATGTCACGGCTTAAATCCGTCAAAAATTACCAATAATCGTCACAATCTGTTTATTGTGAGGGTTGTAATCCGTGACAACAAAAAATAAGTCCGTCACAACAATCGTCGTTGCTAAAATAGTTTGTGATGGCTCCAATCGTCACAAGTTTACTGTTATGACGACTTTAACCGTCTTAAAAATGATATGGTGGCAATAGAAATGTTGTTTGGCGCCAAATTGGGAAGCTTCTTTGTGACGGCTTATATGGGGAAAGGCCGTCACAACTTTTTTTTTTTTAAATTTGGGAAAACAGAAATACCCAGCTGCAATTTTGCAGCTTTTAATACTACATTTTGCAGCTGCTACTGTTCCTGTTCATTTAAATTCAATCAAATATAATCACGTAAACGAAGTTCATTCATTCATATAAACAATTCGTTCATGGACAACATAGGTTTATATAACACGTATTTCAGTTCCCATAACATGCATTAATATCCTTCCGGATGAATCAAAATCCCGAACCCTTGTCTTCACCAGCTTAGCACACTTCCCTTTCTCGTCTGCAAGATATGAAAACAGATATATTAAGTGAAACATCATTGCCTATCAAAATAATACCCATTATAGACCTTTAGTTCTCTGCCAATAACAAAGTCAACTTGTAGATAATCTTTTAAGAAACCTTCAACTATGATCCTAGGTAACAACTAACTCATACCCACTTTTCTTCCAAACCTCATTAACACTTCAAACCCTTCAAAAGAAATATTTTCTAAGAAGAATTTAGGCAAAACAGATCTTCCAACTCTAAAAGTTTCCATTTTTATTCCAAAAAACTGACCATAGTTTTTAAACCCATATTTTCATTAACCAACCAAATAAGAGGATATAATAGTAATACTATAAGTGCTCTTATTAGTCCTCCAACTTCAAAGGCAACAAGCAGAAAGTAAGGAAACAAAGATGAAGACTTAAATAATGCTCCCTCCACATTGAAGATCAAAGTCTGGTTTGAGAAATCTAAGCCTCATTTGGATACACATATAGCTTATTTTTAAGAGCTTTTAATTAGCCCATAAAAAAGCGCTTAACAATAAGCAGTTTTTGTTGTTTGGTAAGCATAATAAAAGAGCTTTTTTTATCTCCAAAAGCTGTAGCGAGGCGTTCGGGTAAAATAAGCTAATAAATGTATTCTTATTTGATTATAAATTTTATGTTCATATGAATTATAAAAATTTTCCAAGATATATTAATAAAAATTAAGAATATATTATTAATTTTATATAGTAATAAACTAGTTGTTATATAAGTACGCTAATAAACTTAAACAAAGTGAACATTGTTTTTGATAAATTTCAAGAATGAAAACGCGAAAACTTAATCATCACTATCATTGTTGACATGAGCAATACTATCAGCAATTTGATCTCGAATAATGTCCATTTGCACTTGTTCTTGTTGATTGACTATTTGTGGTTGTGATTCTTCGTAGTATTCTCCACGTTCTTCTTCATCATCGTAATCAGATACAGTTGCATCATTATTATATTCCTCCATTAACCAATCTGTAGCCGTTTCTTTACGTATAAAGTTGTGGACCGCCAAACATGCTACAACAATTAATACTTGTGATGCATATGGATATGGTGACATACATTTAAGAATCGGAAATCTTACTTTTAATACACCGAAACATCTCTCTATAACACTTCTTAGTGACGAATGCCGATGATTAAATATTTCTTTCCGTGTTCTCGCTTGACCACTACGACGAAAATCAGGAAGATGGTACCGTACGCCACGATATGGAGCCAAATAGCCATTCATATTCGGATATCCGGCGTCAACAACATAATATTTACCTAGAATTATATGCAATTATGTATCAGTATACCACTATATATGAATATCAATGTAATAAATCGTAATGAAAAATTACCTGCAGGTGGATGTGGGAAATTCATCAACGGGTTATTAATTGTCTCAAAAAAACCTTCCAGTCATTAGCTGTACCTTCCCATCCAGCAAGTACGAAAGTAAACTTCATGTCAAATGAGCATACTGCTAGCACATTTTGGGTGCTAACCTTTTCGTCCTCGAAATGGAACTTGTTTTGCCAACGGAATATGAGCACTAATATGTGTCCCATCAATTGCTCCAATGCAATCCTACAAGTATAAAGATAATTGTATTAAAGATCTACTATCAGTCGGTTATTCATCTAAAATTAAATTTGATACATTACCTTGAAAAATGGCAAATATTTCGAGTTGCGTCGAATATGAGATGGAACTACGCTATTTTCTGGTGGTTTGATAATTGAAATAGAAAATTTCGCCATAGCTTTTAATACAGAATTAAAATGGCGGCTGATAGTTTCTCCAGAGTGTTGGAAACGGTCACACATCATAACATTTCTTTCATTATGACCAATAGTCATAAGAAAAATTGCCATTTGTTCTTCAATAGACACATGTCTTGTATTCTTCAATAAACCTTCTTCTCTCATTGTTTGACACAATTTTTGGAAAACGTGTTGATCCATACGTAATAAATCACGACATGGTTGCGGGTATCCATGCAAAAGCTCTGTTACATATGCATTCCCATTTAAAACAGATTCTCTAATTGGATTCTTTGTCACATATTTCTCAAAGTAATATTGTGCAACACTGTAAGTTGCAATGATTATAGCATCTTCTTCATCCGAGTCCATTGATACTGGTCATAAAAATTATTTAATTAACTCGGTAAACAACCTACTTCAACAAAAAAAAACTCGGTAAACAACCTACTTCAACAAAAAAAACTCGGTAAACCACCTCATGTAAATAAATAGAACATAAAACAAATATAAATAATGAATCAAAACTGATGAATCCAATCATAATATTTTATCAACAAATAATCTCTTAATAAAATTAAAATACCATAAACATGCAGTTATTAACACTGAAAAAATAATCGTAGTATCTAAACTAAAAATCTAAGTTCAGAAATTATAATTCGTTTGCTAAAAACTATGATATTTTCTCCGCAACCATTCAAAGCGAACTTCATCGGGTAGAGACATAAAGACCTCCCTAACGTCTTTGTCCATGAAACTGTCAATGGCTGCATAATAAAGTTCACTTCCTACTGGTATTAAATCTGTCATCGTATCCAAGGTGTCAATGCACTTAATGCTATATACTTTTTCGACATTTTTTGTTCGATTCTCCACTGCATCTACTAATTTTTCCATTGAAGTGGCGATCTTCGAAGCTCTAGATGACCTTCTACATTTTTTAATTTGTAATGATTGTTTACTACAACGTTGTGCTTCATTTTGTTCTCCTATTCCAGCGTCATCATCAGAAGACTGTTGTGTTTCAAAAGTTTGACTGTTAACTCGCGGTTGTGTAGCATGAGTTTGACCATCAACTTCTGTTTGTGCATTTGAGTTTGGAATGAATGAAGGCAATTCACCAGCATTTGGAGAAAATGTCATTTCACCTACAGCAGTTGTACGGCCAAAAAGATATCCAAGTTCTTTCTCTTGTTGTAATCTAGAATCACGGAAGCAAGCTGCCTTTGGATTCCTCTGGTGGTAAATGTTTATACGATAATTAGTACTTGTATTTATATGTGGTCCAAACCATTAAATTACATGTTAATGAAACATTTACCTGTATGTAATCATTCCAAAAATCAGTTGAAGCAGTCAATGTACCAGATTCCGGATCCCAACCAGAACCAGTGTGGTTAATTAACTTATTCCATATCTTCCAATTTTCTTTAGTTGCATCCCAGTGATTATTCATCTTTTTCTTGTCATAAAATATCTTCGTCAAATTAAAAAATTTATCGCACAAATTTTTGTAACCTTCCTTACTCAAGGTAGAGCCTGGTCTATTACCCTTTTGTACTTCTTCCACACATGAAAATACAAATATCTTATGAAATTCCAGTGTGCCTGAGTTTGAGTGATACTTCCTGCCATCTTGACTTAACATACTAATTGATATTTAAGTAATCTCAATTAAATATATGTCATTATAAAGTAAATACAAAGAGTAGTTAAGGTATCCTAAGTTCTAATAGGCATAGGTTTTATCTCTGGAAAATAAAGCTTCTCTCTCTAGAAAGATAGCATTAGAGTTTAAATCTATAAATAACAAAGTGAAGATTATGGTATCACCATAACCATGGAACTACCAATGCAATATATTATGTTAACTAGTCCACAAATCAATTACATTATCACCAATTCACCATCACCATCATGGTAACCAAGTTTCAATGCACTACACTACTTCTCCCTCAATTTGAAACTCCACTGTAACTCATCCCTCAACTTTATACCTAACCACACCTATCGTCTCTCTGTCCCCACTCTCTATCTATTATAAGAATCATTACAAAAAAATTAAGTTCTAATAGAAACTCATTTTTTTTTTCCAAAAGAGAGTTTCTCTCCTTAGAATAGTAGATTTAATGCAATCAATATATAAGATAAAAACAATAAAAACAAAATAGGTATGACCCTCTTGCTAATGCAATCAAGAACTAACAACAAACCATTCTTATGTCACCAAGATCATGGAAAAAGACATTAATACTCTAAAATATGACTTTTAGATAGAGATATGATTCGATTATACTAACCAGTTCGATGGTTGCTTCAAAGGATTGGACGTGTCGTCTGGTTTCGGCAACAATCAATTTTTCTCCAAACCCTAACTTGTAGAAGAAGAGAAGGAAGAAGAAAATAAATATCTAAAACCCTAGTCGTGGGTTTTTTTAGTTTGAAAATAGAATTTTCCATCAAAAAGCAATAAGCAATAAGCAAAACGCTACAAAATGCTGATTTTTTCATGATAATTGGGCTTTTTGTGCTTAAAATAAGCTGCGGCTTTTTTTACCCAAACACATATGATTTTCAATAAGCTCATAAAATAAGCTAAAAACTAGCTTTTAGCTTATTTTAGGTGCAACCAAACGAGTCCTAACTCTGATGATCTATGGCTTAGTGATGATATTGGGTACCTTGAAAACTTGGAGATTGAATTAGAATCCCGAATGCTTCTTTAGAAGATAATAGAATTATGGTACAAAAGTAGTATAAAGTCAATCTAGTTGCATAAACAAGACAAGTTTTCTCTATGTTTTCTATAACAACGCTCAATTATGACGTATGTTAGATGTGACTAAAGAAGGGTGAGATTTTTACAGAAAAAAGCTAACAATATAACCTATATGAAGATTGATTTGGTATCATATATCATGGTAGCCTAAATTTACTAAGTTTATGACATCCTATAATGTAAGTTAAAAGTAAATATATGCTGAAACTAAAATGTTACCTAAAGTTGTCGTGAAGAATCAAAAGGTAGTTCTCGTTGTTCTTGTTGTTGCATAAATGCATAAAACACTGCCATTTCCCTGCTTTGTCTCTCTTGCGTCTCTAGTAGTGCAACTTGGTTTGCCTCTTTTGCAGCTTGCTTTTCCTCAAATGCAGCCAATTTTTTTTGAGCTCTTCATTTTCGTTTTGAAGAGTTGAGACGTCACCAGATCGTTCTTTCCTAAAACCTGCATCCTTTGGTTTGACAAAGGGCATCGTTCGGGCTCGACCACGTATCTTGGGCGGAATATGACGAAAATATATATCATCTGGACCAGGAATGTCGACAAAATAGTTGTCTGAGGTACACTGACTTCGCTGATGCTCTGCGTCCGCACCCATTTCCGTCTGCTAATATTACAAATTTGATTAACAATAAAATATCAACCTAAAACACGTTATATGGCCACAAAAGTAAATTAAGTTTCATTAGAACTTAACAATTTTATCCGCCGTCTCCTGGTTAACGTAAGTTTTATCTTTTTTAATCTAGTAACCTGACAAATCAAGTCAAGTAGCCTTGGTGCCATTCTTCTCTTCAAACTGATATAGACAAAGTAAATGAAAGTTAATATAATTAGGATTGATAAAAGTTAATATTGAAATCAGATTCAAAATTCATAACTACATAAAATCTGAAACTAAATCATATTCATATCAGTCTTAATAAGCATTGCTTCTAATAAGAGCTCTCATTAAATCATAAGAAATACAATAAAGCAAAATTAATATAACTAAAAACTGCAAAGTACCTATTAACCTAAATCAATCTAAAGCCATTAACACGAAAATTGCAAAATTTAGAAGATGTCCTAGATTGTAAAGGAAACCTAAGTTATTACATATGTACATGATGAACACCAACTGAAATTAGATTACATGTACAACTGTGAGAACTGAAGATGAAATTAGATTACACATATATATTTTATCTTCTCCTCTCTCGCCATATTTTGGGCTTTGGTAATTTGTGTGGGGCCATAATTTCGTCTTTTGTAACGGCTATTATTTACAAAGCCGTTACAGAAACCCAAATATAGGCGTCAACGGTGGCGCAAACTTAATTGGACTAGTTACAACGGGTTGACTCGAAATAAACCATTATAATAACAATTTTATGACGGCCCGTCCTAGCCATCATAAGTGGCCAACTAGTAAAAAATAGCGCAGGTCCGTATTTTCTTCTTTTGTGACGATTTTCTTATGGCCAGCCCGTTATACATATATTACATGTGACGACTTTCATCGAGCCGTTATAAATAGCCCAACTAGTCCGTATTTTTGTAATGAGGTGAGATGGACTTTTAGAGCATCTCCAACCCCAGCATGTCTTAGGCCGAAAAAACCACTTTTTCACCCAAAATTTTTGGCCTCAGCTCAGCCTCTAAAATTCAGCTCCAGCCTCTCTTGAGGCCGAAAATTTGAATTTGAAATTTGAATTTCCCTCTTTTCTACCATATTAAATATTTTTAACTATCCAACCACCATATTAAATATCTCATATTTCTCTATAAATACATCTCCCTTTCTCTACAAACTCATCAAACTTCATCTTCTTCTTTCTCATCAAACTTCATCTTCTTCTTTCTCATCAAACTTCATCTTCTTCTTTCTCTACCATGGATCTTATGAATCCCATAAATCCTTTGAATCTCATGAATTCCAATTTTACTTTATTAATGTTGATGTTTGAAGAAGATGAATGGGCTCGACAAAGAGATGACGATGATCGTAGAATGTTAGAAAAAATGGAAAATAACGTTACACGATGACGTTCTCGTCATGTTGGTTCTGTTTTGGGTCGCCAAACTATAGATCGTAATAGACAACTCGGTCATGAAAACATCATGAGACTATTTCAATGAAACTCGAACTTATGATGACACATTGTTTCGAACACGCTACAGGATGAATCGTGGTTTATTTTTGCGTATTCTCAATGCTGTTGGGGGGTACAACCCCAGATTTACTGAAAGAGTTGATGCATTTGGGCAAAAGGGATGCTCACCTCATCAAAAAATAACAGCTGTAAGGAGGATGCTTGCATATGGATGTGCGGCCGACTCACAAGACGAATATTGTCGGATTAGTAAGTCTACTGTCATTGAATCTTTAAGAGAATTTCTAATAGGAGTCATCCATGTGTTCGACCCTAGATACTTGAGAGATCCGAATGAATTAGATATATCTAGACTCCTAGCACTTGGTGAATCGCAAGGATTTTCTAGAATGCTAGGGAGTATTGATTGTATGCATTGGGAATGGAGTAAATGTCCCGCCTCATGGCACGGATCCTACACTGGCCATGTCAAAACCCCAACTATCATCCTAGAAGCAGTTGCACCGCCAGACCTCCATATATGGCATGCATTATTTGGGATGCCTGGATCATGCAATGACATTAATGTTCTTGAACGTTCATCGGTTTTTGATAAACTGTTAAGCAATGAGAGTCCCCCAGTTAATTATGTAGTTAATGGCACACAATATAATATGGGTTATTATATATCTTGCTGATGGGATATACCCTCCATGGGGTACTTTAGTTAAAACTATTGCTAATCCACGTGGTCCAAAAGAAGCATATTATGCCAAAAGATAAGAGTCGGTTCGAAAAGACGTTGAACGAGCTTTTGGTGTACTGCAAACTCGTTGGGGAATTATTCGGAGACCCTCACGTTGGTGGGACGTAAAGACCATGAGTGATATTATGAAGGCATGTATCATAATGCATAACATGATTATTGAAGACGAAGGTCCAAATGCTACAATCAATATTGAGGGATGTGAAAGAGTCCGATAGAGCGTGGAGAAGACTTATCGGACGAAGTGCTTGAACGTGTAGGTCGAATTAGAAGCCAAGACTCATTCTCGGTTGAAGGCAGATCATATTGAACACTTATGGAAACGAGATCTAACGATGACAATGAATAACTTTTGGTCGTTGGATTATTAGTAATGTGTTTTCGATCGTCGGATTATTAGTTTTGCGTTTTGGATCGTCGGATTATTAGTTTTGTGTTTTGGATCGTCGGATTATTAATGCAAAAGTCGGTTTGTATTAATATAATTTTATTATTAATGGTGGTTTTGATTTTTAAGTTATTTTTTATTTTTTTGTTATTTTTAATTTCATATTTAATTGTTTAATATTTTTATTTTACAAAAAAAAATAAGGCAGGTCTGGCCGTTGGGTAATCCAGCGGCCAACATCTGTCCCCAATGTGACCGTTGGGTCCCCAACGGTCACATTGGGGACACCTTCAGTCGCCCCTAAGAGCATCTCCGATGCAAGACTCAAGAAAAACTCTAAAAATCTTACTTGTCAAGTGTAAAAAATGGATCTCTAAATGACCTCTTTCCTATTTGGTCATTTAGAGACACTCTATTGCAAAACCTTCTCCAATGCAACACTCAAGAAAAACTCTAAAAATCTATATTTTGGTTTAAAACTAATTGATTTGCTTATGTGGTACTTAGAGAATCTCAAGAGGACACTCTAAATTTAGAGATCTCCATTGGAGACCAACAAAAATTAGAGTGTCTCTATATTGACATTTAGGAAAAAGAATCTCTATTGGCCCTTGACAACTAGGACTTTTAGAGTGTTTGTTAGAGTGTCCCATTGGAGATGCGCCAACCTTGGTTTAAGAAACTGTAATAGCCAATGCACAAAAGTTAGAATACATCCTACAGTACCTCATCAACCATCGCTTCTATTTTGAGCGGGAACTTTTTCTTCCTAATCCAAACCTGCCCTAACAGAAAATACCCAAAACCAAACCCTAAAAGCGATTTTGATTTTAATCTTCCCGAACAAACCCTAAAACCGATTTTGATTTTAATCTCCTAACAAATCCTAAAAGCGGGCTTTTTTGAATCTCAACCCCCATAGAAAATTCAAGAATCTTTATGAATGACTTCATCAACCCCTAATTCCAAAAACTCCGATCTTCAAGGATTAAGATTTGATTCCATTCCCGTTTCTTCATCTTCTTCACCTGGATCTCCACAGGTTTCTTGTCTTGCTTCCAAATCAGATACTGTAGTTAAAGAGTACGACAATAACATGAATCTTGATGAAGTAAATGAGATTAATTCTTGTATTGGTTCATCCAGTAAATGAGGATTCGAAGAGTAAGATTGAGGTGATTGTTCTTGATTCTGATGAAAGCAAGAATGAAAGCAATGGTTGATAAAGAAGTTGCTACTGGTTCTGTAGTTGATAAAGAAGTTGAAAATTTACCTGGTGTAAATTTTCTACTGCAATGAAGATTATCAGAGATTGATGGATGAAGCTTACAGAATCTATTATTGAATGGAAACCTATTAAGTGAGATCTTGTGTGATTCACGAAAGACGAATGATCGTTTTATGGAAGTTAACCAAAATCCTTGAAGAGTGTAACACTAGCAAGTTGATGGTAATACTACTAGAACCTCTCCAATTTATTTTAGTAGAATTGACATAGTGATCTTTTAAACTTCAAGATCATAATATTTTTGAAAATGGATATATTCTCTTGTACTAAACAGTATCGATTTTAGCGACGCCGACTCCTCGAGGATAGAATATATTAGCATTATACCACATGGCCGGGGAATTAGAATTTGAAAAGTACATAAGCCTTGGGCTAACTTTTCCTTATAAGCTGGTTTTGAAGAAAATTTAGTAACCTTAGCCCTGGCGGTTAGATTGTGCTAGATGCCATGGTCGTGTCTTTTACATCAAATCATAGTCAATATGTATCATAACAGAAATAGATTGATCTCAAAATAATCGATACCTTTGTTTGCTTGATTTTGTGTCTGTAACTCTCTCATTTTCTTCATGTTATGAAGTATTCGGCATGCGCTATTTTGTTTTCCTCCAGTGATCTAACTCATAACCATTTTCCGGTATAACAGTGATGAAGTTGTTGCTGCTTTCGTTGAAGCCTCTAGAATGTTGAGAAGGTACGATGTCAACATGGTCATTTTGTTAAAAACCATCTCCAATGGGACACTCTACACTTAAAGTGTCTTCCTGAGGATCTTTAAGTGTCACGTCAGCTATTTAATGGAAAATTTGACGTTTACAGTGTTAATTATTTATTGGTATATCTAAATGACCTACCTCCTAGGAAAGAGACCATTTTAATATCCACTTTTGACACCTGACACCTTGGATATTTGGAGTTTTTCTTGAGTCTTCTATTGGAGATACTCTAAGGTTTCGTGGTATAGTTGTGTGTGAATCATTTGTGTGGTCAACGTTGAGTTTTGAGTGAACTAGGCTCTCCTAGGTCTGCACAATTTCACTTTTTTACATGCTTCGACAATTTGACTAGCTGGCTGGGCCAGGTGAATAATTAGGTATATTGAGATCGTTATATGGCCTTTTCAGATGAACTTGTGCATGATTATACTCGCTATGGATGCACACCGAGCAAGTTAACTGGACAAATTTGTGTACATTCTTTTTGATAAGTCTGGTATTCGTGCTTGGGTCTGTGCATTCTTCTGGATCCCCTGGGTGTAGGGATTGCGGTGGTTTTACTACTTAAAAAAATGAGTGATGGGTGGATCTGTTACAGGTTGGAAGTCACACGGCCATGTCGCTACCCAAACGTTGCTCAAATAAACTGGTGAGCTTGGTCTGTCTTGTTGCCGGAATTTGACAGACGCAGCATTAGGATTAATTGTTTATAGCTGCTTGTCACTAAAGTCCTCAAGCTATATGGACGCACTCAGGTGTGTTTTCCTATTCAAAAATTCACTCGTAAATACATATATGACTCTGTACTGTGATATCTTATACCAGATTACAACTATGTTTATGGATGGTCATTTGAATCCTTTCGTTCGGGTTGTTGGATTGAACTTGAGTCCGATGCTGGACTGTATGAACGTTCATGGTATTGAGGAAACTCAATTACACCAATTCTTGCTGCTTCATGCAGAGAAACAAACGATTTCTAACTGGTGGTTTGTGTGATTCAGCGAACGAGATTGTAATATGTGTATTAATGAATCTACTGTTATAGAAATGAAGCATCATCTCTTTTACTTGTCATCATCTTCCTGTTATTCAGATTTTCATTTTCTTAATTTTCAAAAGCTCTTAGGTTGGGTAATGCTCTGATTAGTTATTTATACAAAACATATTAAGATATTTCAGAATAAGTTGATAAAGGGGTTTGCATTACAAAATCATGGACAACAAAGGAAAAAAAACTTGGATAAACTAGTACTAACCCATATTTGAACCTTTGCATTTGAGAACTAACCCAAGAACCATGAGAACGACGACTATCCCAACCGAAGAACCTCCAACTCTATGTATCCAGTAAGGGTCAAAGTTCGAAAAACTCTGGTCTAGTTTACGAGAGAAACATATGGCTACGATTAAGATCAATAGAAACAGAGGTAGCCAAGTTGAGAAGTTGAACTCAACATCATCTTCTTCCTCTTCCTCTAGTGATGGTTTCTGATTGATATATAATGGAGATATCACAGCTAGAATGCCCAAAACTATAGCAAGTAGCTTTTCATTGGAAGAAGGTTTATTCCTGTTACTACCACCCATATAAACTTCTCTTCTTCAATCAAACCTACATGGAGATGGTGAAATTTTGGTGTATGATTCCTCTAAACTATATTGATTGGTATATAATGATGGGTATCTTTCAATTTGTTGAATGGGCTAGAAACTTAGCAAAATTTTATGGATATTTTTTTTTTGATGGAGAGAATTATGTTCAATAGGAATATTGGAGCTTATAAAAGAAGTTTTTGGGTATTAGAATTTGGTAAGGGAAAGTAAAGTATTATGCTCCATCCAAACTATGAAGCTATTTCTTAGTGGGTAGTTTGATCAAATTGGAATCAGATGCTTTCCTCAATTTCAATAAAAAAAGATGGCTTTGGCTGTGGTAGTGAAGTGGTTTAGAACCAATGATTTCGAAAGGGGCTGACTTTGTGACATCTTAAGCAATTTTGCTTGATTAACTTCGTCGCTTTTGGTTCACTAATTATATGTTCTATTTTTTAAAGGTCTGAAAATTCTCACAAAGCAATAACGATACGAAATGTTCCAGCTACCGAAAAGATTGTCACTGAAAAGATTGTCGTGAATTTCAAATCAGATGGTTGGATTCGCGCCACTTTCTCTCTATTGATGAAACAGGGTGGTTGTGAGTCGTTGGATCGTGATTCAGGCCGAGTTTACACAACTTTTTCTAATAAGGTTATTTTGAATAACAAACACATAAAACTGTAGGTTTACTTGTTTGACCAACCAGGGACAAAATTAAGACAGAACAGAGAACACACAGATTAAGATTCAAACTGCAAACATATACATACTATTACTTAGGACACTCCATACCAGATTATCAAAATAACCCTAATAAGCTAAGTACAGGAAAAGTTAAGGCCAACCCATAATGACCCCACAAGAATGAGAACTACATGATATGGACTAGTCTAAGATTCAGAAGTCTGAAAATCCAAATATTCGAACGGCTAAGATTGTTCTACTCTTAAAATCCTCTTAGCCATTAAATCGTAAACTATAGATTCGTCGGATCTTAGACTAGTCGCGCTTGTGAGGAAGAGATACAATTCAAGACAACCATATCAAACTTTCTAGCTTCATATGAAAAAAAGTTCATTTAGCATTCAAAATCAGTTTTGGCCAATTGCCCATACTTGTTCTTCATTTTCTCATCAAATTCCTTGTTTTTAACTTGAGCAATTTTAGCAGCATTAGCAATTGATTCCTCCTGAACCCTAGCCATATTTCTACTTCTCTTCTTCTCTATCATTTCTCTTTCAGCTTCCAATCCTTCATACTCCCTAACCCAACAATTATGAACAGCACAACTTAATACCAACACAGCAAATTGCATCATAAACATACCCATTAAAGCTCCACACTCAATTCTTACCAAAACCATGGCTTCTCTAGGATCTCTCGGCGATTTCAACGATTTAAGACTAGATTTTTCTTTTGTAAATAAAGCTAAAATCCCAAGAATTTGTCCAACTGATGAAGCAAGAGTAAGTGAGATGTGGGTAATGAAACAAAAGTGAGAAAGTTGAGAGTAAAAACCCACAAGAGATGAGAGGAGAGAGAGTGAAGATATCAAGAAAAATGCCCAACCAAGAGAAGTAGGAGGATATTTAAGAAGAAAGATGGGTACAAATGAAGTGGAGGAAAGAAAGAAGAGAGTGAAATTAAGAAATGAGAGGAGAAGATTTGGGAAGGAAGAAGAACTTCTTAGTTTAGTAGAAGAAGCCATATTCTTGAATTTCTCTTAGCAGAAATGTTTAGTTTGAACTTGTTTTGATTTGGAATTGTTAAGGGTAGAAAATGAGTTATTATAGTGGATGAAATTTGGCCGTTAAAATTTTGAATTTCAAAGGCAACGGCTATCATCACTGTAAGGGGGTAATCATTCTGGGCCATATCTGTGTTTCACCTTTTGGCATGGACCGGGTTTATTTAGGGTTTATGTTTTGTACTTTTGTTCATAAAATTTTCAAAAAACTAGTAATAATTATTGAGTAAAGGTTTGTTGGATTTGCAATTCAGAAATCTTACCTGCACTTGAGAGAGGTTACTTTTAGTCTTTTACTGCCAAATTGCAAGTTAGAACTTAGATCATGGAAAGAGATATTAGTAGATCATAACATTTAATCCGTTAACAAAATATCTTTTATATACGTTTCAAGATATTAAGTCTTTAGACAAATGGTCTATGTAAAGACCTTTAAGGCTATCCTAGGTTATTAATCTCTATTCCTACCTTTGTTTTGTTTGATTCCCAGGTTTCTAGGTAGATAGACAACCAACTGAGCAAACAGTTGTTGACGAAACCTGACGAATTGTGATAACTGGTTAAGGGGTTGTTGGATGAGATTTGGAGAAAAAGTGTGTTATGGATAGACGAGTAAAGGGTAGGATGGATTGGATTTTAGAATTATCTGAAACCCGGATAGGATCAGGTAGGTACCTATCGCCCAATTCAAACTTTGAATTTGAATGTCTATATTAAAATGACGAAGAACCATCACATTGGCCAAATCAGACATCAAAGTCATATCCTAATTTTGCTAAACAAAAGGTGGTAGTAGTTAACCTATCTAACAATTTTATAACCATTGAAAATAGCTCATCGTTAAAAGGACAAAGAGAGTCGGGCGGAGCGATTCAATCCTCGGTGGCACCGCCTCCTAGTGGCGGTTATCGCTCTCGGAATGGGTTGTTCCTGACGATTTCTTGAGCAAATTCCATCAATTTATCCCGATTAGGATATATCCTTCTGGTCTGATTCTTTTTATCCTTCATTATCACCCTTTATTCTCATCTTCTTCCTCTTCCACATCTTCTTTTCCCCTTTCACCGAAAATCTCTTTTCTCTCACCACCCAATCATCAATGGAGAGATCCAATCCCTATTTTCTTCTTCTTCATCATCTTCTGGTCTCATTTCTACTTCTCCTTTATCAAGAAGAAATTCAACAGTTAGATTGGTAGTTTCATCAAATACTCGACCACTTACTGGTGTTTTTTGACCCATCTGAAGAGGTTAAAAAAGATGTATAACCAAATTTTGATCTCTCTTACGGTTCTTCTTGAGCAAATCTGTTTCAATTGAAACCCTATGGGTTTCAGTCACCTATTCTTATAGAATCCATGGGTATTTTCATTCACGATCTTTAGGATCTTTTGTCGGCCTTTAGGGTCTTTTTGTTTGAGTCAGTGTCTAGTCCCATTTCTTTCTCTTCATGAGGCACTTTGCATTTAAAGGTATGTAACTCTCATGAAGTTTTCAGAGGAGAGAAATAAGAATGATGTATCATCCATGTAAACAATGTGATTTTATCACTTATTAATGGAAAGGGTTATTTCCCTAATGGCCCCCTACTTTGTGACCAGCTTCCCGCCTGGCCCCCTACTTTACAAGAAATACCCATATGGCCCCCTAGTCGCCGTTACCGTCAGAAAACCGTGAAATTGCACATTTCACTTCCGTAATTGCCCTTTCGTGTTGTCAGGCGTGCCTGACAACCACGCCCCGTCAAATCGAAACATTAAATGGACGCAACCCGTCAAATCGACGCATTAAATACCAATCCCCATCAGGTTGCCTTTCCCCCATGCCCGCCGTTTCTTGGGAAGACAACGACTCCCCTTCGCCTTCACCTACCCACCCACCATTTAACTTCCCTCTTCTTCTGGTTCATTCTCTCTCTGACTCTTATCTCTTTTCTCTCTAAAACTCTGCTTCATTCACCTACTTTATTCTTCTTCTTCTCATCTGATTTTCCCCAAAATTCTTCCATGGACGACAAATACGAACCCCTTTATCCAGTAGAAGATCTGATCGATGTTCAGGTTCACTATGGTGGTTATTTTCCTGAGGGCACCGATTGGAACCATATTCACTACACAGAGTACATTGGTGGAGATGTAGTTATATTTCAAGACATTGATGTCCCTCTGACGAAGGAGTGGACGCTCCTGAAGTTCCTTGACGCCGCATGCAAAGGGTTTAAGTTACCAGAGGGAACGCTTGTGCTTAGTTTGTGGGCAATTGTTCAAAGCAAGTCCTTTATTGGAATGGTCTTAGACGATGAAACATTGAACCTTTGCTTTCTGAAGGCTAGAACTTTGAGAAGGGGCGGTGGATATCTTCATTTTTTTCTTGTTGTTGAACATCCAGAAGCCCCCCCCCCCCCACCACCATGTCTGTACCTTGAATGGCATGGTGAATGGCATAACCCCCCTAAAATGAAGAGGTTTAAGTCGAAGGGTGGGCATGGACTGAGGGAAAGAATTGCCACAAAAGGGTTGAGGTTTCTAGAATAACAGAGGAAGGGAAAAAGGATAATGTTGACTAGAGGAGCAGTAAAAAGAAGACCTAACCTGATCATTATTGATTCTGATGATGAGATTGAACAGAAAAGAGGTGATTTTGCTAGCGGGTCTGGTAGTTGTCTACAATCTTCAGGGGGCGAATGGGAGATGCTTCATCATCGACATCAACAGATTCATCATCGACATCAACGGATTCGTCAGATTCAGGTTCAGAAGTTAGACAACCAGACATTAACCAGAACGAACAAGATTCACCATGCCAGCAAACTGAAATTGATCAACCAGATATAGATTTTGGGGAAGGCACAGAGATTGATGGAATGGAGGAAGACATAGGTGGAGATACTGAGGTTGATACGATGGATCAAGATTTGGGGGGTCAAACGGGAAACAATCAAATGGAAGAAGATTTTGGGGGTCAAACGGGTAACAGTCAAATGGAAGAAGATTTAGGGGGCCAAACAGGAAACGATGAAATGGAGGAAGATCTAGGGGGCCAAACAGGAAACAATGTAATGGAGGAAGATCTAGGGGGCCAAACAGGAAACAATGTAATGGAGGAAGATCTAGGGGGCCAAACAGGAAATAATGAAATGGAGGAAGATTTAGGGGTTCGAACAGATTCAAACCAAGTTGAGGATGATTTAGGGGGTCAAACAGGAAATGATACTGACTGAGCCAACTTTGATTGGGATCAGTTTATGTCTAGTGATGCTGATACATGGAGATCGATACTAAGACAGATGGTGGGGGCAGAAGAGGTCATAGTAGGAGGAACTGAAAGAGGGGATGAGGATAACCCTACTGAAGAAGAGGAGGGTTGTAACTTAGATGAGAATGTCGATCCTCAAGAAGGTTATCAGAGTATGGATTCAGAGGACGAAGATGCTGAATACGATTCAAGATTTGATGAGTATTTAGATTTTGTTGAAGGGACTCAGAATATGTACATGGCAGAGGAGGCAGGGGCCGAAAGAGAAGCTGGGGAGCAACCACTGGTAGCAGGCATGATGTGGCCAACCATTAATGAGGGCAGATCATTCATGAGGTCATATGCCATCTCTCATCATTTCACATTCAAACAAGTGAAGAATGAGACGAAGAGGTTGAAGTACAAATGTAGGGAACCGAGTTGTGGTTGGAGGGTTACCATTGCTCTAATGCCTGATGGCAATACTTATAGGGTTGGGACGAAATGTAATTTTGTGCATACTTGTGTCGCGGATGCTGAAGATAAAAACCCAATGGCTAATTCTCAGTGGATAGCACAGGGTCTGATAGAGGAATTTATGAGAAACCAAGAGATGACTGTCGATACTATAATGAAATGGGTTAGGGCAAATCATGGGGTGAATGTCACGTACAAAGTTGCCTGGAATGCTAAGAATATCATGTTGGAGAAGGTTAACGGGAATTTTGAAGAAGGGTATCGTCTCGCACCAGAAATGGCAAGACAGATACTTCTGTCTAACCCAGGTAGCATTGCAACTGTTTCTAGAGATGACAACAGTGGAAATTTCACAGGTATGTGTGTCTCTTTCAAATCTAGTATTGATGGGTTCATGGTTGTAGACCAGTATTGGGTCTCGATGGGTGCTTTTTGAAGGGTAAATATGTTGGTGTATGTTTGTCTATAATGGCTATCGATGATTGTAATGGCCTTTTTCCAATAGCCATATACATCTGTCGAAATGAGTGTAAGGAAACCTGGACTAGGTTCCTTGAGACTGTTGGAGGTCATCTACAAAGACACCCTCAACCTCTTACCCTTATTTCAGACCGACAGAAAGGGTTAGTAGATGCAGTAGATACTGTATTTGGTCCTGGTAGGCATAGGTACTGCTTCAGGCATATGTACAAAAACTTCAAAAGGGTCCACCCTGGTCTGCATCTTGAAGAATTGGCTTGGAATGCAGCCAAGTCATATACCAGGAGTGGGTTTGATAGATGGATGGGAGTAATGGAAAGTACCAACTTAGTCGCCAAACAGTGGCTTATGAGAGAAGACCCAAGTACATGGGCACGATCCCATTTTGATGAATCTGCTAAGTGTGAGTACATCACCAACAACTTCTCTGAGAGCTTCAACAGTCAAATTTTGAAGTTCAGAGACAAACCTTTGTGTAAGATGATTGAAATGTACTGGATGATGGTTATGTCATCTATATATAACCGAAAGATGAAGGCCAGGGGATGGAAACAGGATGGATTGGTACCAAAAGTGGAGAAGGAGTTGACAAAAAGGAAGGAGAGCATTAAGGACTACATTGTATCACCATCTGACTCAACTCTTTGGAACGTTTCTATACCTAATAGGGCTAGGTGGCAAGTAGATCTGAACTTGAAGACTTGCACTTGTTGTGCATGGCAGATCTCTGGTTTGCCATGTGTACATGCACTGGCTGTTATAGTGCCTAGGCGAGAAGATCTGACTAAGTAAGATTTATTTTCCCTATTGGCCCCCTTTCCTTATGTTGTGATTTTGGACAAAGTGGCAACTTATACTATGTTATCTTCTGTTCATATATAGGTAGTGCAGTCCCTTCTTCACTGTTGAAGCCTTCTCGAAGACGTATAACCATCGAGTTGTTCCAATTCCCGATGAATCAGTGTGGGGAGAGGTAAATTTTTCCTTTTTGCCCCTTTTCCTTTTTATCCCCCTTTTCCTATTTAGCCCCTTTTCCTTCTTAGGCCCCTTTTCCTATTTAGCTCCTTTTCCTTCTTAGGTCGAACTCAGACTCGGCAGGGAAATCAACAGAGTGAGCAGACTCAGCAAGGAACTCAGCAAAGTGACCATACTTAGCAAGGAACTCAGCACAGTGAGCAGACTCACCAAGGAAGTCAGGAGCAAAGTCAACAACAAAGTGGTGTAGCCAGTCAGCAAAGTGTAGTCGGGCAGCAAAGTCAGCAAACTCAATCGCGGCCTTACACTAGGCCAAGGTTAGTAATTCCTGGGAGGCCCAACACACAGCCCATCTTCATCGAGCGAAGGGGTCGAGGAGGACGACACACAACCTTTTTCAGTATGAGCCGAGACCCGGGCGGCCTGTGATAGCTTTTGAAAAGTCTTTTGACGTTCGTGAATGGTGTTTATTTGATATTTTGGACATGGTATGAATGATGTTTTACTTAGTAATTCGATGTGTTTTGAACTTAGTATTCTGGATGTTATGAATGATGTTTTGAACTTAGTATTCTGGATGTTTATGAGTGATGTTTTGAACTTGGTATGTTGGATGTGTTTTGAACATTATATTTGAGCCTTTTCCCATATGGCCCCATTTTCCCATATGCCCATTTCCCATATGACCCCATTTTCCCGTAAGGCCCCATTTTCCCATATGACCCCCTCACTATGTGATACTGATCTATCCACTCAAGTAACAGCAGGTAGAACAAAGATGGGCAAAATATAATGAAATTCATACTCAAATAACAGCAGGTAGAACAAAGTTTATAGGTTACATAACATTCTTCTTCATAAAATCCTTACAGAACTCATCACAAGGAACCTCACTACATACCATCTTAGACTTTCCTTTGGGTGATTCAACCTTTTCAATTCATTCCGCGACCCAATCGAATTTGTTGCAAGTACCACAAGTAAAGATTTTTCTCCCATAATTTTGAGTCGTTAAGGAAGTTCGGATCACCCTCCTACCTGTGCAATGTGGTCTCAGACAAGGTGTATCGGACCATGGGCATTCCTTAGCCCAATGATCAAGCTGACCACAGTTGAAGCAGGGTTTAGGCAAATCTGAAGCAGTTGAGCCATTTCTTGAAACCGGTGAAGATTTTGAGACACTTGATCCAATTTTTAATTCCTCCTTCGCCTCATCAAGCCACTGGAAGCTAGGGCATGTAATAAACTGACAAGCTAGGTATTTTCGAACTTTACCTTCCCTGTTCGTCGCAGCAGAAACACATCTAATGCCTATACATTTTGTAGCTTTGCAGGGACTGTAGATCCATGGACAATCTAACCCGTAATGTGTTTTTTCATCACAAATTTGACATATCTAGAGAGAGAAAACGTAAAACCAGAGAAGTTTTAAGGGGAAAAATTGGGGAAAAAAATGGGGGAAAATGAAGATGGAGAGAGAGTGAAGATAAATGAAGGTATCTTACCGTAACTTTACTTTGTTGTTCATCGCCACCACCCATATCTTCTTTTTTTGAACTTCTCATGAACCAGTCTTTAATGGTGATGAAGATGGAGACAGAGAGTTAAGCTTGTTGTTGGGAAAGATGAACTAAATAGAGAGAGATAAGATGAAGAATAGAGGAGAGAGAGGGACTAAATCTTGTGTTGGAATTGACAAAAAGGTGAATCTGGGCATTTAATGTTTCGATTTGACGGGGTGTGGTTGTCAGGCACGCCTGACAACACGGAAGGGCAATTACGGAAGTGAAATGTGCGATTTCACGGTTTTCTGACGGTAAAGGCGACTAGGGGGCCATATGGGTATTTCTTGTAAAGTAGGGGGCCAGGCGGGAAGCTGGTCACAAAGTAGGGGGCCATTAGGTAAATAACCCTTTATTGTAATTTCTTCATTTAAATCTAATTAGATTCTATATAAAATTGGTTATTTAAAATTTAATTTAGTTAGGTATAACATAATCTATATGTAATGAGATTCTTTGCCATACCGATTACAAATTCTACAATACCATGAATTTTTTCCGATATGAACATTGGTTTATGAAAGAAATAGGGATCAATTGTAACTTATTCCTATGCATTGGGATAACTATAACGATGTGTCTATAATTTTATTTGTGCAATACGCTGGAAAGAAAAAAAATGTGTTGAATACGATTATAAATATATTAAGACTTTAAATTATTTGAAATTTTATTTTGTTATAACAAATTTTACCATAACACGATTTTTCCGATATAAAAATCTTAAAGTTGGTTTATGAAAGAAATATGGATCAATTTTATTCTACGCATCGACAAAACTATAACAATTTGATATATCTATGGTTTTATATGTAGTAGGTTTGAAAGAAAAAAAAAGTGTTGAATACAATTATAAATATATCAAGACTTGAAGTATTTGAAATTTTATTTTATTATTGCAAAACAAAAATAATGGAAGACTTAGAAAGAAGTTTCTATTTTCGCTAAAAATTTTATTTTATGATTTATTTATTGTCGTAAGTTTAGCATATTAATAGTTTTACTCTTACTAAAGTTCCGCCACTGAAATATGTCTCATGTTCGAAAACATCTAAGCTTCCATTGGATTAAGAATCTTCTTATAGAGTTATAGTTGGTTTCAACGGATAGAATAAGAAATTTTGTGCGTGAATTGACACCATTTGAGTACAATCAGTGTTATTGGTTGTTGGTTGTGCATTACTGCATTGTATACAATAACTTGTAATTATTTTATTATATTTTTAATTAATGCGATTTCATTTTTGATGTGAAGTGATGTAGTTTATCAACTTAAGTTTTAAACTCGTAAAATACTCAACAATAACAGTCGTGCCGAAGGCACGAGTTATACCTAGTTACAGGGGCGGCCCAGGCCCAAAGCAGCCAAAGCGGCTGCTTTGGGCCTCACTTTCCGAAGGGCCCCAAAAAACGAGTTGATTAAAGGCATCCCTGAGAAATAGAAAAGAAATGATTAAAAAGCCCATCCAAATACTCAAACCTAGTTTAAACGTGGCCCAAACACGGTACTTGTTTTCGCTGAAGCTACAAAGGAGACAACCAATTAAAATTTGGGGCCCACGAAAACATTTAAATTCTAATTATTACTTTTATTCTATCTACAGGCCAAAAGACTTTCAAACCTTTTACATTTTTCCATCTTTCTTTCTAAATTGGTAAATTAATAAATATTTACTTCTCCGTCTCTATTCTTTTTTATCCCTCTACTAGGCATAATTCCCGCCCTTGCGGGCGGGAAAATGCCCTTCACGCAACGACGGAAAAAGGATTGGACTTTTATTTTTTTCCTTTTTCATATTTGTTTCTTCTTATTGTAGTTTTAATTTTTTAGAGCAATGCTCTGTATTAGTAATTGTAGTGTTCTGGGGGTAAGATTGGCTTAAGTTAATTAAGGTTTTTGATACGACAAAACTGTTTTTGGTTTTAACGTACTTAATCTATCCCAAAACTCAATTTTTTTTTATAGATAGCTCACTATTGTCTTACTTTCTTACACATGTTACTAAATATGTTTACATATCGTGAAATAGTAATTAGATGTAATTTTTCCTATAGAGTTTCGAGTTCCATTTAATGCAATCAATTTAGAATCCGATGTGTTAAACGATAAAGAGATCAATTCACACACCACCTTAGGTGTAGAAGACACAAGTAGATTGTTCTAAACTTAAAAAGAGACCAACACTTTGGTAATTACAAAGACACATTTGAGATTTTGAGAAGGATTTCATGAAATTTGATCTAATACGAAGATTCCATTAAGGTCTCGGAAGGTAACCTCTGTGGGGAAAAAAAGTTACTACTAAAATCTCACCAATTAAAACAGACAAACAAATATGTATTTCCTTCCCAGAGAGAAAATAAATTTGTGGAAATATGGAAAAATATTGGATGAACAACAAAAGAAAATATGTAAATAAAACATTAACACAGTAAACGAAATAAGTTGATAAAGAGGAATCCTAAAATAAAATTCAATAATCCACAATGAGTTAGAGCTTCCTGATGATCTAAAATACAGATGAAGCAACATCCAAAATCGTATACACTAAACCTGATCGCTAAATCTTCAATACGCATGAAGAAGCACATGATTACTTTCTCAAATCTACAAAATCTTAACTTTAATTACTACGTAGAGCTATGAAATGATTCAAATAAGAATATTAAATTAGTGACTTCTTCACTAAAATAAGGAAGAGTAAGATTAAGGGGAAAGTACTTACCCTGACGAGTACGAAAGATTAAAGAAACCTACGACTACTTCAGTAGCATTCAAGAGATATCTATTTCAGTTGTAAGAATTTTATAAGAGGGATTGAAAGAGGGAGGTAGGGAAGGAATTGATAGATTTTGTAGAGAGAAAAAGAGAAATACAGTGAAACACTAAACAATATACCAGTTTTCTTGTGGTTAAATAATAGCTTCATTTCACCATTAAAAGTTATCAAAATTAGACATGGAAAAAGATCTAATGAAGTTATCATGTTTGTTTAATTTTAAGTTTTGAATCCAAAACAACAGTACCTTTTTCGCTTTAGAAAGTTTATTTCCCGTTGTCAATTTCTTCGCATCCTGGAGTGAATAGATTAAGATCTTTTTCAATATCTTACAGAAACTCCTGTAGAAAACATGTAGATTCGGAATAGCAATTAAAATCCAAAGACCAAACCGTAAAAGAGCCAATCAAGAGATTAATTTACCTTAATAAGACTCTTCATGATCTTATTTATTCTACTCAAGGAAGAAACTATCCTAACCATCGAATCGAGATTATATAATTAACCTAACCCCCTCTCACCTGACCTTTTTGTTCTAAATCACACCCCAAGTCCTAAAAATAAGTCATGAATCACAACCCTGCAATCAATACTCATCCAAATGACACTGATATGCCAAATAGTGGTTTCTTAAGCAACAAAAATCCTTCCACAAGCATTGCAACAACAAGATACTGTAAAATCAAAAACCTTAAGTATAAACACATATGATTAAACAGGAAAGAACGGTATCAATACTTACATTGACTTTAGAAAGCTTTACTTGATCCAAAACTTTAAACAGGGTGAACAAGCCGGAGTTTCAAACAAAACCAACATCTTCAAATTCCAGAACACCTAACATCAAATAAAATTGCAGATTTTATCAATAAACAGAAGAGTTAGCAACAATTTTTTATAAATTAGAATTTGGAAACGATTATGATTCAATGGGTGATGTAGGAATTGATATTCATAGAACCACAATAATATATTTCATGGTATTAATAACCTCATATTTCAAGTTTTTCGATATAGAATCTTGAATCTAAATTCATATAGGATGAAGAAAAGTAAATTTTACAGTAAGAAATCCACATAGGATGACTCGTTTTTTCAAAGACCACAACAGAAATGAGAACACTAACAAAGATCTAACAAAGTGAAAGATTTCATAGAACCCATATTTCATAGTGAGATGGAATTTGTGTATCATCTTAGACCAATCAATTTCTAGGTCAAGAAAGAAGTAGTGAGATAATAGCTGAAGAAACAAAATACTACCTTAGCAAAAAGAATCAAATGATGGGCAGAAAAGAATAGTCAGTTACAGTTACAAAGAAAATGAAATTTACTTCTTAAAATCTATCACCAATGAATGCTATGATAGGTAAACACATATGCAACCATGCTTCATAATCAGTGATTGAAGACCATTTGTAAACTCTGAAAATTGAAGAAAATTTGATTTACATTGTGAGATAAACAGATACTCAAGAATTTTAAGAATGCAACAAGAATCTGATCATTAGCAACATAAACTCTATCTAAAAGAACAAAAAACCAAAAATCTAAATGTATGTTATTTAGTTTGATCTCACCTTACTTTTAATTATGAAGAAGATTAGGACCTGTATTGGTTCTCCTATTATCATCTTCAAAATTGCTATAATCATCTAGACTAATACTACTACCATTAATTCTTTTCCCTTCAAATATCTTCTTCTTTCACACATTCTAGTTGAGACATTTTACCAAACACCTTGACGACAATTTTTGATTTACAAGATCTAATCTCTAAAAACATCTAATTAAGCTCTGATTCTCATTGAATTGGTAAATTATAATAATCTTTGATTGAAGAAGCAAAATCCAAACAGGAAAATAAAGATTACCTGTTGATTCCAGCTTTGTGATTTCCTCGTGAAGATTTCGGCACAGTTTTCTCTCTCCCGTGCAAAATCTATGGAGTAGAAAAATTTCAACATCTAACTCCCTTTCTCTCTCTTAATTACTCAGGAATTCACTTATGAATTCGATGAGACATTTACATAGGAATTTGTAATTGATATCTTCACCCTCTATGAATCAAGATTCAAGAGAGACATAAATGAAAACCTTCAATATAAAAGAGTGCATAAATGAAGAAGCACCAAGTTCATGGAGGAACACCATCCGAAAGAAGGTCGAATGAATTGGCAGATTCAATCACAAAGACATTGAATAAGGTGGCCAATACGTGGACAACCGTTTTTCTTATATGGACAACTATCTTATGTGGACAACCAAAATAATTAATTTTTTTATATGGACACCAGTTTCCAAGGGGACAACTCTCTATTAGTTTCACTCAAGTCCTCTTAAAATTAGATGTATTATTTTAAAACCTCCCTCTTTTCTCCATAAACCCTAAGTAAGTTAGGTGTTCTTCTACTACTTCATCTTCATCATCAACTCAAAATTCTAGAGAGAGAACTTTTATGGAGAAGATTATGACATCAAACAAAGGGAAGGGAATTGTTGAAGGATATTCCTAACCAGAAAGATCAGATCTAAAAACCCTAAAACCCGTTAAACTTTTAAAACCTAGAAATCAAAAAATTTCAAAACCCTAAATCTTTTTACAAACAAGAAGAGTTGCTCGTGCTTCGTGGAAAATCGACAAAACACGAGAGATCTTAATTTCTGAGTTTTTGTAAAAAAAAAAAAAAAAAAAAAAAAAAAAATCTGACTTGCCTATTTCGTAGATTTCCTACGAAAATTTGGCAAGACAGAAGGAAACTTGCCACAAAAATCTAGCATATTTTCGTAGATTTCCCACGAAATTCTGGGAATTTCTTCTTCACTTCGATTTTTTGTCTTGAAATCGTTTTGTATTCTTTCAAACTACCCAAACGAAAATACAAAATAAAATTAAAAAAAGTTAGAGTTTTACCTCATCAATGTAAGGTTTGATTAAAACCCATCTAGGGTTTGATAAAAAAAACAAAGGGAAGTAGTAAAAACTATAGTTCACTAAAAAAACAAAGAGAAGTGATAGAAACTATAGTTTACAAAAAAATAAGGGAAGTGGAGATTGATGAGTTTAACTTCTTTATTCATCTAGGGTTTGATAAAAAACAAAAGGAAGTAGTAGAAACTATAGTTTACTTTTAGTAGCAGTACAAGAATAAGAAGAAGAAGAAGAAGAAGATGATGATGAAGGAGAAGACAACTTAGGTTTTCAATTTTGAACTATTATTTTGATAATGGTCCACAAGTTAGTAACTGTTAGTATTTAAGACTTTATGGAGTTGTCCCCTTATTAAATCAAAGTCAACTAAGTCAAGCATAATTGACTCGCAACGGACCCAAAAATAGTTGTCCATATAAAAAAAGTAGTTATCCACGTATTGGCCACCTTGAATAAAGGGTGGTGCAGGGAGAGAGATGAGGGGTTTTGGCCTTTCAGTTCATACAAGAGAAGAAACGGCAGTAGGTGGGCGTTAGATTAACTATTACATCAATGATTAGGATCCACGGTAGATTAGGGGTTCTATATAATAGATTAATTATGTGTTCTAATAAGATTGTTTATGTCCTAGTCAGATTATATTTTTGTCCTAGTCATATTGTTTTATATGAATTATGTCCTAGTCACAAGTATCTGTTTTGTATAATAGATTCTTTTTTCATTTTTTTTTACAAATATCTCTCTAAACTCTACAAGCAGACAATGGTTTTTTTCTCTTTTACTTTGTTTTCTCTTATATTTTTTTTTTGAGGGAAAATAAAACTCCAATAAATACATAGTTTACAAAAGATACAATAAGAAATAAAAATATAAACTATGAGTTAACAAAGGAGGACTAAAGCCAGTAATTGGAAAAACCAGGGACTAAAGCTTCATTCGCCGGAAAGTGAGCCAGCTTATTACAATTACGTGGAGTGTAGAGAATAGTCACGTGTCTCATGGACAGTCTATCTCTCAAGGAATCAATCTCCACCGTCAATCTCCAGGGGGCAGGCATATCTACGGTTAATAAAAGATCCACCAAAACCCTACAATCACCCTCAAGTATATATTCTTCCATTCCCAATTCTTCAGCTAAGTCGGCACCCAGGCAAAACCCTAAGAATTCGCTATGTAACGGCGATCTCGGTGGGAATACCTTCAACTTTGTCCCTAGGATGTTACCCGACGAATCTCTAGCCACTGCCGCTGCTGAAGCCTTGTCCTCTTTGTATGAACCATCACAATTGATTTTAATTTGTCCGACTTGAGGATGAACCCAATTATCTGTTACAGAGTTAGTGGTAGATAACTCAGAAGTTAAAGGAGGAAGAACTAACCTTAGAGATTCCTTTGTTGACCACCAGCAACGATGAAGATCTGCTTGTTTATGGTTGAAATGCAAATCATTCCTCATCTTCCACCATTCCCATAAAAGATGAGTAAATATGAACCAATTTCTCTCTTGATCTTTATGTTGTAGAAACTTCTTTAGATTTAAAACTAAATCTTCTCCTAAATCTTGCAGATCTGACTCCTCTGTGATATTTAACAACTGCTTAAACAGAGGGCAAGTACCAAACAGATGTGTGACCGTTTCTGGTTCCATTATGTTGCACATTAAGCAGTTCTGGGGTAATTCTGGTAATCTTCTACTGATATTACTTAGAGTGGCTATTCCGTTATGGATTAATTTCCAGATAAACTGCTGAATTTGTGGTATCATACCTTTTATCTTCCAGAATTTCTTCCAAGGAAATTCATATGCGTCCTGACTTAATATTGGGTGATTTCTAATTTCCGTGTAATATGACTTCGTGCTGAATTTTCCATTATCTGTTTTGCACCAAATCAAAGTATCTTTTTGATGAGTCTGTGGAATGCTTATATCCAATATGGCCTGCACACTAAGATTATCAAAATATCTATAAAGAATAGTGGTATTCCAACTTTTATTTTCTTGAATGATCAGATCTGAAACCCAAAAGATATTATTAGGTAAATCGTTTATTATCACAGGAATTTTATTCATAAGAGATGGGATCCAAGGGTCTGTAGTGATTTTAATACTCGAACCATCACCTACTTGCCAAAATACGTTTTGTCTCATGATATTCTTGGTTTTCAGGATAGATTGCCAAAAAGGAGAAATAGATGAGGGTCTATCAGTATTCCAAAAATCATCATTTTTAAAATATTTTGATTTTAACAGTTTGACCCAAATAGCATTTGAATTGGTTAGCAATCTCCAAGTCATCTTGGCCACTAAGGCCTCATTTACAATTTGAAGATTCCTAATACCTAGACCACCTAAATGTTTATGAGAGCTTATAATATCCCAATTCACAAAATGCATCTTACTATGATCAGTGGAATGGCCCCACCAAAAGCTTTTCTCTGCAATTTCTAGTTGGTTAATAACATGTTTGGGAATAAGTTGGAAACTAAAAGGATAGGTGCAAAAAGATGCCAAAATTGATTTTATGAGCACGGTTCTACCTGTTTGAGTGATGTATTTTTGTTTCCAACCTGACAAACTTTTATTAAATTTATCCACTAACCATTGGTAGCTTTGGATTCTGTTTCCGGGCTTGAGGATGAGTGCCCCTAGATACTTTGCTTGATCCGACATAATTGGAGCATGCATGCGAGATACAAAGGATGATTTGATGACTTCTGTGACTCCTCTACTGAAGTATAAAGAAGACTTATCGAAGTTTACCTTCTGTCCTGAAAATTCTGCATAGACATTCATAAAGTGTAAAATAGATTCTAAATTTTGATTAGTCGCTTTCCCGAAGATAATCAGGTCGTCCGCAAAAAGCAAATGTGAAATGCTCGGACTAGACTGATTTATCTGATACCCTGTAAAAATATTATTATTTTGATAATGAGAAATAAGGAGGGAGAGAGACTGTGAGGTAAGGATGAAGAGGTAGGGGGACAGGGGACAACCCTGCCTCAGGCCTCTAGTGGCCTGAAAATCCCCCACCAATTTACCATTAATTTTGATATTAAATCTAGGAGTAGTCACACAAGAAATAATCAAATCAAGAATACGACCCGAAAAACCCGAAGAACGGAGTACTGATTTTAAAAAATCCCAATTTACTCTATCATAAGCTTTAGCCATATCCATTTTAAGCGCAAAAGCACCATTTTTGGCTCTAGAGTTATGCATGGAGTGTAGTAATTCTTGGGTGATAATTATGTTATCCATTATCTGCCTATTTGGAACAAATGCGTTTTGAGTCCACATGATAGACTCTTCGAGACAGGGACGGATTCTATTTGCAATCAATTTAGTGATGAATTTATAAATTGAGTTGCAAAGAGAAATCGGTCTATAGTCTGAGGCTAAACTCGGGTTTCTACATTTCGGAATGAGAGCTAAAGTAGTAAGATTGAGAGATGGATCAATTGCACCTGAATGGAAAACCGATTGGATGTAGCTCGTAAGTTCCTGACCGATAATGTCCCAATGTTTCTGAAATATAAAGCAAGGTAATCCGTCTGGCCCCGGGCTTTTGATTGATCCCATTTCCATCACCACTGCTTTAATCTCCTCCTCTGTGGGAACCCTTGAGAAGGAGTCCAGATCATTTTCCGATATCACTTTATATGCATTTAAAATCTCAATTGGCGGAGGTCTTATTGATTCCGCCTGAAATAAATTCTGAAAATACTCAGTGAATTCTGTTGCAATTTCATTAACATCTGTCATGAGTTGGCCTGAACCTGAAGTAAGTTGGTGAATCTGATTTTTTTGTTTTCTGATAGAAGCCTTAGTATTTCTATCTCCATTTTTGACCCAGTTTGATCTAGCCCCCTGTTCTGTCTTAGTACGTTGAATTTCTTCCAAAAAAACTATTTGCTCCTGAATTGTGCTTTCCACCAAGAGGGATTCACTTGTCGGATTAATTGCCTGAATATCGACCAGTCTCTTCCTCAAAATTGTAAGTCTATTTTTGATTAAGCCAAAAGCTCTTTTACTCCAGAATTGAATGGAATTTTTGGTGATTTGCAACTTTTCAGTGAAACTGCCGATGCTATTTTCCCATTCATTCTTAAAAGTAGCCTCATAATCCTTATGCTTCGTCCAAAACAATTCGAATTTTGAAATGGTATTTAAAATTTGCCCCTGTACTTTAAATTTGAGTAATATAGGGGCATGATCACTATTGTAACGAGGGAGGTGAAATACCCCCGATTCTGGAAACTCGAGAAGCCAATTAGCATCACATAGAACTCTATCAAGGCATTCTCTTGTTAAATGGTGGATAGATTTGCTGTTTGTCCAAGTGAAACCCGGTCCATTAAATCCCAGATCCAGCAAATTAGCGTCTTGTATGAATTTCTGAAAATGCGACATAAAAGGGATATTAGATGAACCGCCACTTTTTTCAGATCTATCAGAAATAACATTTAAATCCCCTATGCACCAGAAGGGATTATTAATAGTTCGAATTTTAGTTAAAATTGAAGACCAAAAAATGGGTCTATCCTGTACTCTCGGGGGACCATAAATACACAGCATGTCCCAAGGAATTAGATTACCGGGACTAGTAATAGTTATATGAATCAAATTACAAGAGTGAGAATTGACTGTAACATTTAGATCAGGAGACCAATGTAGAAGTAATCCCCCACTACGACCCACAGAGGGAACATGTAAATATTTAGTTAAATTAAATTTATTAAATAAATACAAAGGACTATAAGTAATTAAACGAGTTTCAGAGAGGAAAGCCAAAGAAGGCCGGATTGCTCCTAGGAACTGTGAGAGAGTATCTTTTGTCGGGGCGTTCCCTAAACCCCGACAATTCCAGGCAAAAGCACTCATGGCTCATGCAGCATTGGGGTTGCCGTGACCCTTTCCTCCGGTTTTCCATGAACAGATTGCTTTGACAGTTTTTTAAATTGCTTTCAGATCCGAACATCAGCAAGAGGCAAGTCCTCGTCAATGTCGGCATAATTAGTTTGATTTACTTCTGTCTCCATATGTTGTATTTCCTGTGAGTCCTTGTAGAGTTCATTTGAGTACACCGCAGTAATACCTTTCTCTGTTTGTATTTTGCTTCGTTTGGCCTGACAGAGACTAGAGATAAGATTACCATAATTAGTACGAATTTTTGGATGCTTAGCGCAAACAGTTTCAACAAGATTATCCTTATCATTTTCAATATTAAGTTCTAAGAATTTTGGAATTAATTCCTGCCCAAAAGATCCTAACTCCTTTAGAGAGTTCTTAGTAGAAAAAGGAACCTTAAACGTTTCAGGATAATTCGGGGACATTTCCTTCATTATCCTATTACGAACAGATTCCGGTAAGTTTTGTTTTAAGAGGTCATTAAAGGCCAGAATGGAAGAACAGAATTTAATGTTATGGCCTATATAACCACAATAAATAAAAAAAACGGGGTAATTTTTCAACCCTTATCTCAACAGAGATCAATTTAGTATTCGAGAGTTTAAGGTTTACTCTCGAGGTCAAGGCCTTATTGATACATAATTTAACCCTAACACGACCAAAGATACTCCATTTAGTCGCATCTTCAGACGTAGTAGGAATAAAGTCTCCTAGTGATCCTGCCAAACGATTAACAATGGTACTATTAAGATGACTGGGAGGTATCCCATGTAATTGAATCCAAAACCAGACTCTATCAAAAGAATGATCGATAGGAGACACAGCCGGTTCACGTGATTGAAGAACTATAAGTTCTTCCTGAATTGTCCAAGGCGAACTTTCCAATGCAATCTCCAATTCCGTTGCTGTTTGAAACTTTATGAGATACAAATTGTCCTTCACTTCCGAAATGGTAAATTTATTAGGACCATGTATAATTCTTGATAGTCTATACATCGCCTGGCCGATTTCGACCTTTTTCGAACTCTGGAACCATAACACCCCCTGTTTTATAATTTCGGCATCCCCAAGAGATATATCACCACCATCCACAGTAGGAGAAGATTGAGTTGCCTTAGGCAAAGCCTCAAATTGTTGAAGAAAATGATTATCAGTATTATCCATACTAACTGAGAAGAGAATTAATATAATAGAATACAAAGATGACTTAAAAGATATAAAATCTTGACTATGAAAACTCCTTGAGAGCGACAAATGAGAAGATTTAGAACTGTGAAAAGTTCAAATCGAGCAATGGAAGGTTTTAATGACGGAGAACCACCAATTCCGATTCAAAAAGTGGAAAAACTGCCAGAAAAACGGTTAATTAACTGCTAAAAAGATGGAAAACCACCACTATTGGTGGCGCCGAATATGGAATACTCAGGAAAAAATATATCGCCGCCCGAGAACAAATTGTTACTTCCGTGGACCCGTTTTCTCTTATATTTATGATGGCAAAATTATATTCTTTTCTTTTCTAATTTTTATTTATTTATCATATTTGATACATTTTTCTTTTAAAAGAATCAACTTCTATCCTATTGTTGAATAATATTGATTTTATTAATTTTAAAATGAAGTTTCAATAAAAAAAAAAACTTATATTCTTTGATTCTCTCATCTTGGGATCTCCAACGCAAGAAATAAATATTTGTAGACATTATTTAATAGGCAAGTTTGTAAGTAGACATAATTTAATAGGTAAGTTTGTAAGTGTTTTATTCGATTTTTAATTGTACACCTTTTTATTACATTGGGTAATTTATAAAACTGTACTAGTCAAATAGATGATATGAGTAGTTCAACAAAAAAAAAATAGATGATATGAGTTTGATTTGAATTTAACTTTTCTATTGTAGGCACAAATTCTCGTATAGCAATTGTGCATCCCAAAAGGTAAGAATTGGATTTGGAATGCGTAATTAGTAATTTTGCGTCTCAAAAAACAAGAAGAATGTTTTGAAACATATTTAGTTCATCTCTATATGAAAATTTGGTCTTCTTATATAGTACTATAGTTCATGTTTGTGATTTTTAGTGATGTTTTTCATACCAATTTATATGTACAACAAAAATTAACTTTTTTATAGCTAATGTAGAAAGGGCCTCAAAAATTTGTTCGCTTTATGCTCCCCAACTACTTGGGCCGCCCCTGCCTAGTTAGAAAATAATTTAGATAGAATCCTAATTATCTAAGTATCATTTTGATATATGAAATATTACAAATTTAGAAACCTAAACTATAAAGATGGTTGAGTATTAACTTGTTTCCTAAAACTACTATTAATTAAGTCAACTTTAGTGAGTTTTGAAAAGCTTATATAGCACAAACTTGTGATCAGTTTATCACATCATTTTCTATTCTCCCTCTATATATGTTTTGAATTTTGTGTAGCATCAATCGATCAAATGGGGCATATCCTTTATGGATTTTCAGCTACAATAGCTTTGGTTCTTTTGTTGATTCTTTTGAACCCTATTGGTTTGTTTCACTTCTTGTTCAACTATCCTATCTATCTATTCCATTAAACCAATTTAATGTCATTCTTATTCTATTGTTATATTTTTAATAATAATAATAATAATGATACTTATATCTACTTGTTTCATATTTGGTAGAGAAAATGGGGTTGGAAGTGGTGGAAGCAAGGGGAGCAAGGGGAGAAAGGGAAGCAAGGGGTTATTGTAGTTTTCCTAGCGATAAATTTAAAGGACTATGCTTAATCAGTAAAAACTGTGATACTGCTTGTAGCAGGGAAGGGTTTCCTGGAGGCAAGTGTATAGGTCTTCGCAGGCATTGTATGTGTTGTCAATATTATGATGGCCAGGCGCTGCCTTTCGAAAGTCTGCCCTTTTGAAGCGCCCAAATTAAAACAATAAAACTCAAGCGATGATTATATTTCTATTTTTGTTGCAAAAGGAATACTCCACTATGATAAGCATAATTATGTGTCACATGTGGTAGGTAGTACATATATTTTGAAATAATGTTGTTTTGAACAATGTTTTAATAAAATTAAAATGATTAATGGATCATAAATATACATGACATTCAAATTTATTTTGTGTTGCTGACATTAATTACACTATCTATTCGGATTTCTTGTTTTGCATGAAGAGTTGTCAGTTAGGTCTGCGTAGAGTCTTCTAGCTCGAGAATCGGTTGATTACTCTCCAATATTCTCCTTCTCACATGGCCAACATGTAAGGTGCTGAAATTGTAAGGCGGGAAAGTCAAAAAAATAAGACTACCGACTGAAAGTTAGATCGTTAACCGTATTTGTTTCATGAGCAATTGGGCACGGATAACGTCTTTGGGTTTAACTGGATCAAGTGAGGCCTATAAGTCCAATTCCTTCTTGTAATTTCATGTCCATGACGAAAATTGTTGAGTCCAGATCCTTTGTGTAATTAAGATTATAATATCATGAAACAAATAAATAACCACTTAAGATGTAATCCTTATTTTGCCATCATTATAATTTTTTTGAGAAATTGAATAAGATTTACATTAATCTTTATGAGGCATTGATACATCATGAAGGTGTGATAAGCACGATAACCGCCTAAGTTAAACTTATAATTTATAATGAAAGGGGCCTAAAGCCCAAGAACATGAAAGAGACCTAAAATCCGACATGCTTGTTACATTATTTATATCATTAATAACTTTAGTTCAATAACTATAGATTCCACCTCCCGTGAAAATCGAACTTAAGACCTCCAGGTTTTTGGAATTTATGTGAACAACTTGAACCACTTGGGCAAACGAAGTGTTGACTGCCATCATTATAACTGGTGAATAGAGATTTTTTTTGTTGACAGAAAAGCGAGCTAAACAATGCTCTATTGGTGACTAGAGATAAAACTGATATGTCTTTCTAAAAAGAAATTTGAACACTAGGCCTACACTTAAAAAAACCCGCTAGGCATGCAATTCAGTATTCCTGACAAAGAAATAGTGAGGTTTAAATGGTGAAAATAGTTCTTACGAACCCAAAATTATCCCGTATCTATGTTGCTTGAGGCGTGAGGCGAGAACCGAATCGACAACCCTGTCACCTCGCCAAGGCGAGCTCCTCTCAAAAGAGTGATGAAGAAGAAGAAGAAACAAGTTGACAAAGGGTGGAGAGAAGAAGAAGATTGTTGACTTGAAAAGGAAGATGGCCTAACAAAATGCTACACTGACCGACTTCTTAATCAAACTCTAAGACAAATAAGCATTGCTCTATCTGTTTTTTCAAATGCAAACAAATAAATCATTCTCTATTGACATTATTTGACAAGAACCCAAGTGAATATCACAGACATGTTTAGATGGTTTCTGTTCACACCTAAACAAAACTCATGGGAACTAACTGTTAATGGTATTGCTACTTTTGCTGAAAACTTCGACTAAACCCAAGCTTCACTAAACCCAGTGGTTGAATGACCTGGCAAATACTTTGACCAAATCCGAGTCGTTAAAGCATGAACAAGGTAGATTCAATCATGTAGTACCACAAATCCGAACTCCAATCAAGAAATTCGTTTCCTCACACAGCAATACAACAAGTAGACAGATTGGGACATAATTGACAAACAACATATTGGGAAGCATTAGAGGGTGCTGGACCAAGAACAGATTCTTGGTGATTTTGATAACCATTTGGTTTGCCATTTCCACGGCCTCGTCCTCGGTAGTAACCACCCCGTCCTCTTCCTCTACCTGAATATGAATATCCTCTGAAGTTATTGGATTTGGTATTTGGATTCTGATTTGAAGAAGAACTTTGAGTTTGAACGAGAAAGGCTGCTGCTGGTTCTGAGTTTGTAAATTGAGTTTGTTGAAGACGCATTTCTTGGTTTAGAAGCAGCGGAAACAATTGAGAAAAGGTGGGAAGCGTCTCTCGAGTTTCAATGGCAGTCACAAACTGACTATAGGAAGGACCAAGACCCCTGAGAGTATTCTAAACTAGAACAACGTCTGAATTAGGAGTGGCCGAGTTCACCAAAGAATCTGAAATAAATATCATTTTAGCTAGGTATTCATTGATAGAAAGGTTGTCTCGTTTGATCGTTTGAAGCTGATGAGTAAGCTGGCTGAGTGCGAGCTGAGCTGTTATTTGAGAGGAGATTAAGGACTCTAGGTAATTATATAAATCACGAGAAGAATTGAAAATGGGAATTTGAGAGAAAAATGAGGCAGAAAGGGTAGCTTGGAGAAAAGTTAAGAGTGTAATTCAGGGTTGGGATTAGAAGTATCACTGCCATGTTGAAGTATGTGAGAAGGAGGAGGGACAAAGGTACTGTCAACAAACTTAAAAAGATCTTGGGAGCGAAGGAGAGGCAGCATCTGTTTGCGCCATCCAAGGTAGTTTTCGGCTTCTAACTTAATAGAGACGAACTGAATGAGGAAGTTGAGATTGAGTGGAGCAGGGGAGACGGTAGTTGCAGTGGAAGAGGATGGGGCAGTGTTGGTAGAGGAAGTGGTGGTAGTGGTTACTGGAGTGGAAGCCATGAACAGAAAGAGAATTCAAAATTTTGAAAAGAAGGAACTTTGGGCTACTGATACCATGTAGAAAATATATTTCCTTTATTTGTTTGTAGGCTTTACAATAAATATAGGCCAGCGCTTTGGGGAAAGCAAAATAGTTTCCGGGGTATGAAGACTTGGTCAAAAATTGGTCAATTTTGTTTGACAATTTTATTTAGGGGGAAAGCAAAATAACTTCTCCACCTCAACTCTCTCTCTCTCTCCACCTCACTTCTCTCTCTCTGCCACCTCATCGTCTTCACCGGTGAAGGTCGCCGGCCGGCCAATTTCCGGCCGGCGACCTTCAACCATAAAAAAAAAAAAAAAAAATTTCCTTCTCCTCTCTCTCTAGATCTGATCTCGAGAGAGATTGAAGGTCTGTTCGGACCTCCAATGGAGGTCTGGAACAGACCTTCAAAAGGTCTGTTCGCAGACCTTCAATGGGTCTGTTCCGACCTCCAATGAAGGTCTGTTGGGACCTCCAATGGAGGTCTCCTCTCTCTCTAGATCAGATCTAGAGAGAGAAGGAAAAAAAAAAAATTTATGGTTGAAGGTCGCCGGCCGGAAATTGGCCGGCCGGCGACCTTCACCGGTGAAGACGATGAGGTGGCTAATACATGAGGTGTTAGAAAATATTCCCCATAAAATATATTTCCCCGGAAAATTTTCAAAATTCTACATATTCCCTTTAAAATTTCACACCCCGGAAACTATTTAGCTTTCCCCAAAGCGCTGGCCTAAATATATATAGCTCATACAATGAGCTGTTACAACTGTTTACAAAATCTGATTTGAATGAGTCAACCATTCTTATCAATAATCTTTGAATGAGTAAACATAGGAAAAAATCTTGACTTAGTTAAGATATTAGTCTAACAGTAAGCGGTTATAAGACCTAGGGTTAAGGTTGCACAACAGGAGTTCCACTATGATCAAGGAGAAAAGTAACACAAGGAGCAAGAGCTATAGCAATTCGATAACTGTGAATGAAAGAGGAAGGAGAGAATTAGGAATTTGTTCAGAGTGGTCGGAAAAACTTTCTCTCTCTAAATCTGGCCCGACCACCTCACTCGGCACCCGGTAGAGTGGTCGGATATAATATCAGGATTGTAGTTAGTTACGGGTTCGACCTGGTTTAAGACATTTAATTGGTTGAAATTCTATAGACACCATCACAAATGTGGCCCCAAAAATTAGTGCCTCAAAGAGAGACGTTGCTAGCTTTGGGCCAGAGCCGACCCTGCACATGGACTCAGGAATTTGTGGATTCACAATTCCTTCATCCAAACACACCATTAATATTATTTCTTCTTTATCTTGGTAAATTAATAAAATGTTCATACTAATTTAATGTAGAACACATTCTGCATGAAGAATCACAAAATTTCTTTGACATATGACTATAATGACAAAGTAATTAATACCTCTATTTTATTTTGTTCTTCCAAATGTTAAGTGTAAAGACATCAGATGAGATCAGAAGATAGGAAAGAAATGAAATTTAGAAAACATATCGATGAGAAAACAATTAAGATGTTGAAGGAAACTGTACAAATTAATAAACTATATAAGAGATAAACAGAATACCTGGATGTGAAACAAAATTGTCGTACATTTATGTTATTATTAAGTTGTATAATTAGAAAGTCCAATAAAATCTCTCACATCACTTAGAGTTAAAACGCTTTGAAAAAGAAAACCACCCTGTACTAGGTTGTGATAAATAATGATCATGGACTTTATTTGTTATTTTCTTAACCCTTTTCATAATAAAACAGTAGTATTGATTCTTTCAGACCATGTGAGTGGATCTAGTCCAAAGCATACATCTCTGTGTATTGTGTAAGAACATAGATGTGTATGATTCATTTTTTCAACTAATTTCCCAATGGTGTTTGGTAAGGTGTATTTTGTAAGATCATAGATGTGTATGATTCATGTTTTCTACTAAATCTCTCTATGTTAACCAAATCAATGATTAAAAGAGGGTAAAAAGAAATGGTTTTGAATATGGATTAAATAGGCAAAACTCAAGAATATCAATAGGGGTTTTGATTTTTCTCTCCTTCATTTTTCCCTGCGATTTTATTAAGATTATTTCCCAAATGGCCCCCAACTTTGTGACGAGCTTCCTGCCTGGCCCCCTACTTTAGTAAATATTCTCGTATGGCCCCTTTTTTCCGTTATCTTTAACTGTCCGTTACTCTCTCTCCTCCATCTCATTTTCTCTCTCTGTCAAGTCACTTATCATGCCACATCATCATCTTCTCCGGCAGGGGTCGCCGGCGACCTTCAAATATTTAAAAAAAAAATTATTTTCTCTCCCCTCTATCTCTCTCTAGAATTTTTTTTTCTCCTCACCCTCTCTCTCTCTCTAAAAACTCCGGCGAAGGGTTTCCCCTTCGCCGGAACTAGGTCTGTTCGTGAACAGTTCAGATCTGTTTACGAACAGACCTAGCTCCGGCAAAGGGAACCCCCTTCGCCGGAGTTTTTAGAGAGAGAGGGGGTGAGGAAAAAAAATTTCTAGAGAGAGAAGAGAGAAAATAAAATAAAAAATTAATATTTGAAGGTCGTCGGCCGAAAATTTGGCCGGTCGGCGACCCCTGCCGGAGAAGATGATGATGTGGCGTGATAGGTGACTTGGCAGAGAGAGAAAATGAGATGGAAGAGAGAGATCAATAGACAGTTAAAGATAACGAAAAAAGAGGGTCATACGGGAATATTTGCTAAAGTAGGGGGCCAGGCGGGAAGCTAGTCACAAAGTTGGGGGCCATTTGGAAAATAACCCATTTTATTAAGGTACCTTGGGGGAAGCAAATGGAGTTATTATTAAGGTGTAGAGTTAAATTGATTTGACAAGTCAAGATTTGTTTGACTTTGTCAGAGGAGTAGATTAGGAATGTAAATATTGGGTCAGAGTTTGTTGACATAATAACAGACAAAAAAGTGTTTAAGGGGTTAATCGAACTCCCAAAAACTTATGGGGACCAAAACGGTGAGTTAGTCACAAATTGGAGGTCAAAACGGAATTAACCCTTAATTTAATGGTAAAATAAATGAGAAATTTTATTCATCCCTCCATTTTGGTCCCTCCCCCAACCCTTCACCGATGTGGCAACATATCACTCTAGTGTGGAGCAATTGGAGAGAGAATTGTGAGAAAATATACTCCAGTGATATGTCGCCACATCAGCGGAGGGCTGGGAGAGGGACCAAAATGGAGGGATAAATAGAATTTTTGAAAATAAAACGATCGCTGTGTCGGTTTGATTGAAAGAAACACACTTTTCCACTGCCTTTTGTTTTCCATTACCAGTCATACTTACACAATCAATGAAAAAGAGCAAGAGAACTTCTATTCTATGATATCAATTATGTATATTAACAGTTCAATAGAAAAGAAAAACGAAAAACTAACCAAGAAAATTACTTAAACAAAAAATTTAATGTCATCCTTCAACAAAAAAAAAAAGATTGATATGTCATGACTGCCACCACCTTGGCCTAGCCGATCAAATTACTTGATGAAGCACTCTTCCCATTCTTACGAATTCTTCGACAACCACCATTTTTATGAAATCTCTTAGGGTTGTAAATCTTGCCAACACACAATTCTTCACCAAATATTATGCATCGTTTCTTTGCACGATAATGGTCAATACCGAAATGTCTGTTATTGACTCCATTATTTATTTTGTAAATTCGGAGTATGTCATCCCTTTCTATTTTATGATATTTATAAAATTTTCTCCAATTGTTTGTCAATGCATAACTTTGGCTTGTCCTCCAGTATTCAAACTTCATCTCCCAAATGTTATTCTCATTGTCTGAAAATCTTATAAACTTATTATCATTATTCGAGTTGCTTTCTGCTTCGAACATGGAGGGAAAATGTTTAAGGGCATCCTCTTTTTTAAGCACAAGCCTGTTGTAATCTCCAACATCGCTTGCACTTAAAACTTTTTCAAAGAGTAATTCTCCTTCGATACTTGGCGGTGCCAAATAAGGATCGTAGACGGACTTTGTTTCTTCTGGTTTCACGTAGATACTTTGTCTAAAGCTATATGTGTTGGCGGGTTCAAGAGATTCTATTATACCCAAATTCAATTTATGTGGATCTGGATCAGACTCGGTTGTATTGTTATTCGGGTTCGGGCACACTTTAGATGGGTATAAACCCGACCCAGATTGGTCAGAACTTAAATTTTCTACTGAAGTTGAACCTAAACTCAGGCTCAGTTCAAGTGAAATTGAACCAGACCCGTTTATAGCAGCCATGAGAATAAAGGAGGAAAACAAAATTTTGGAGAGTGAAAGCTGAAGAAGAAAGGCTGATGAGAGTCTAGAGGGAGAGAACGGGGGAGTAGAGAAGGAATGGGTGAAATTTATAGCAGGTGGGTTTTTCCTAATTGAAGTCTAATTAGGAAAGTAATGGCTTGGTTTCATCTAGGATTACAAATTAATTAGAAACTCTTGTTTGGATTGAAAAAGGAAAGAAATTATATGGCAGGGTATTCTGTAAAGGTGCTCTACTATACAATACAATGACCTTACTCAATAACACCATCTTATTAAATTAACAACAAAAGCCAACAACGGGTAGCCCAGTTGGTTAGTGCATTACTATGCAATGCAGAGGTCCCAGGTTCGATCTATTGGAAGTGCAAATTCAGGGAATATTGAACTTGGATTATCATTAGTATAAATAATGTAGTTATTTTGTCGGGCTTTAGGCCCCTTTGGTCTTATTGGGCTTTAGACTTCTTGCATGGTTTAACTTAGGTGATTATCGTGCTTATCACATCTTCATGATGTATCAATGCCTTGTAACTTTCAAAAAAAAATTAACGACAAAAAAAAAAACAATCAAAAGCGTCTCAAAATTAGGGATAATTTGGTTTACGTGAGAGGGAACAGCTATACAAAATAAAGATATTTGATTTTTTTTTGAAAGAAGAGATACTTAAAACTTTGGTGGATAAAATTGTCAATAACAATAGTGTTTCACAATCTTCTTATTCGGAGAAGCTTAAGTTGTAATGTAGGTCAAGAGTGAACGTTGAGAGTCAATGGAGCGAGCAGACACGTAAGTCAAAATATACGTGGGGTCTGGAAGACAAACCAACACCAATGGGTTGCACCAGTTCTAATGATGAACATATATACAGTTGTAATCATGGTCGCCAACTCTCCGCGAATGTGAACCGTAAATTTCTTTTTGCAAATAATAAACTTAGGGAACATCCAAAATAATGTTGGAAATTAAAAAAATACTTTAATTTCCGAATGATAAAGGAAACTAATTTCACGCAGAAAAAAAAGAACGAAGAAGGAATAAACTGAATTGAATTCTTATATTAACTTGATCGGTATTTTGGTGTCCCTGGTTCTTTGAGAAAACCTCGTAGTTTGTGGGGGTTTGATGCGATCGCACTGATTGCATCCCTTCAAACACGCCGGAATGCCGTAATGGTCACAAATGTACGACCAAATGTGCAGTATATTCACCAGTCATCAATGCGCCAACGATCCTTCACAGGCCATTTTTCAGACAAAATGGATGCCCCGTGATGAGAATAGGTTTCCCATAAGATGGACCTTCACATTACTTTTTACTAGTATTCTTTAACTCAAGTCTCAAGTCTCTAGGTACTTTTCTCATAAAAAAAGGGTTATTTCCCTAATGGCCCCCTACTTTGTGACCAGCTTCCCGCCTGGCCCCCTACTTTACAAGAAATACCCATATGGCCCCCTAGTCGCCGTTACCGTCAGAAAACCGTGAAATCGCACATTTCACTTCCGTAATTGCCCTTCCGTGTTGTCAGGCACGCCCCGTCAAATCGAAACATTAAATGCCCAGATTCACCTTTTTGTCAATTCCAACACAAGATTTAGTCCCTCTCTCTCCTCTATTCTTCATCTTATCTCTCTCTATTTAGTTCATCTTTCCCAACAACAAACTTAACTCTTTGTCTCCATCTTCATCACCATTAAAGACTGGTTCATGAGAAGATCAAAAAAAGAAGATATGGGTGGTGGCGATGAACAACAAAGTACAGTTACGGTAAGATACCTTCATTTATCTTCACTCTCTCTCCATCTTCATTTTCCCCCATTTTTTCCCCCAATTTTTCCCCTTAAAACTTCTCTGGTTTTACGTTTTCTCTCTCTAGATATGTCAAATTTGTGATGAAAAAACACATTACGGGTTAGATTGTCCATGGATCTACAGTCCCTGCAAAGCTACAAAATGTATAGGCATTCGATGTGTTTCTGCTGCGACGAACAGGGAAGGTAAAGTTCGAAAATACCTAGCTTGTCAGTTTATTACATGCCCTAGCTTCCAGTGGCTTGATGAGGCGAAGGAGGAATTAAAAATTGGATCAAGTGTCTCAAAATCTTCACCGGTTTCAAGAAATGGCTCAACTGCTTCAGATTTGCCTAAACCCTGCTTCAACTGTGGTCAGCTTGATCATTGGGCTAAGGAATGCCCATGGTCCGATACACCTTGTCCGAGACCACATTGCACAGGTAGGAGGGTGATCCGAACTTCCTTAACGACTCAAAATTATGGGAGAAAATTCTTTACTTGTGGTACTTGCAACAAATTCGATTGGGTCGCGGAATGGATTGAAAAGGTTGAATCACCCAAAGGAAAGTCGAAGATGGTATGTAGTGAGGTTCCTTGTGATGAGTTCTGTAAGGATTTTATGAAGAAGAATGTTATGTAACCTATAAACTTTGTTCTACCTGCTGTTATTTGAGTATGAATTACATTATATTTTGCCCATCTTTGTTCTACCTGCTGTTATTTGAGTGGATAGATCAGTATCACATAGTGAGGGGGTCATATGGGAAAATGGGGCCTTACGGGAAAATGGGGTCATATGGGAAATGGGCATATGGGAAAATGGGGCCATATGGGAAAAGGCTCAAATATAATGTTCAAAACACATCCAACATACCAAGTTCAAAACATCACTCATAAACATCCAGAATACTAAGTTCAAACTAAATCGTAACACTAAGGAAATTGATATGTTCAAAATAAACACATTCATAAACATCCAGAATACTAAGTTCAAAACATCATTCATAACATCCAGAATACTAAGTTCAAATCACATCGAATTACTAAGTAAAACATCATTCATACCATGTCCAAAATATCAAATAAACACCATTCACGAACGTCAAAAGACTTTTCAAAAGCTATCACAGGCCGCCCGAGTTTCGGCTCATACTGAAAAAGGTTGTGCGTCGTCTTCCTCGACTCCTTGGCTCGATGAAGATGGGATGTGTGTCGGGCCTCCCAGGAATTACTAACCTTGGCCTAGTGTAAGGCCGCGATTGAGTTTGCAGACTTAGCTGCCCGACTACACTTTGCTGACTGGCTACACCACTTTGTTGTTGACTTTGCTCCTGACTTCCTTGGTGAGTCTGCTCACTGTGCTGAGTTCCTTGCTGAGTATGGTCACTTTGCTGAGTTCCTTGCTGAATCTGCTCACTCTGTTGATTTCCCTGCCGAGTCTGAGTTCGACCTCCTAAGTTGTCCCCCTGTTCCGTCCACCTCCTCTTACTTGACCCCATCCAGCGGCTCTCCTGCCTCTTCCTCTACCTCTTCCTTGCTGACTCTGAGTTCGACCTCCTGAAGATGATTCTCCTACATTTGCTGCATTTGGTGGTGGGGCTCCTCTGTAACTCTTCTTGTTGTGGCCTCTGTTACCACAAGTTGTGCAAATGTAACGACCATCTTCGTCCCGATCTCTCCTTCTTTCTTTCCTTGGTCGGCCTGGAGGTCTTGCAAGTACAGGAGGTCTTACTACATATTGGGGCTGCATAAGGCATATGAAGAAAAAGGGGTTAAATAGGAGAAGGGGCTAAATAGGAAAAGGGGCCTAAGAAGGAAAAGGGGCTAAATAGGAAAAGGGGGCTAAAAAGGAAAAGGGGCAAAAAGGAAAAATTTACCTCTCCCCACACTGATTCATCGGGAATTGGAACAACTCGATGGTTATACGTCTTCGAGAAGGCTTCAACAGTGAAGAAGTGACTGCAATACCTATATATGAACAGAAGATAACATAGTATAAGTTGCCACTTTGTCCAAAATCACAACATAAGGAAAGGGGGCCAATAGGGAAAATAAATCTTACTTACTCAGATCTTCTCGCCTAGGCACTATAACAGCCAGTGCATGTACACATGGCAAACCAGAGATCTGCCATGCACAACAGGTGCAAGTCTTCAAGTTCAGATCTACTTGCCACCTAGCCCTATTAGGTATAGAAACGTTCCAAAGAGTTGAGTCAGATGGTGATACAATGTAGTCCCTAATGCTCTCCTTCCTTTTTGTCAACTCGTTCTCCACTTTTGGTACCAATCCATCCTGTTTCCATCCCCTGGCCTTCATCTTTCGGTTATATATAGATGACATAACCATCATCCAGTACATTTCAATCATCTTACACAAAGGTTTGTCTCTGAACTTCAAAATTTGACTGTTGAAGCTCTCAGAGAAGTTGTTGGTGATGTACTCACACTTAGCAGATTCATCAAAATGGGATCGTGCCCATGTACTTGGGTCTTCTCTCATAAGCCACTGTTTGGCGACTAAGTTGGTACTTTCCATTACTCCCATCCATCTATCAAACCCACTCCTGGTATATGACTTGGCTGCATTCCAAGCCAATTCTTCAAGATGCAGACCAGGGTGGACCCTTTTGAAGTTTTTGTACATATGCCTGAAGCAGTACCTATGCCTACCAGGACCAAATACAGTATCTACTAACCCTTTCTGTCGGTCTGAAATAAGGGTAAGAGGTTGAGGGTGTCTCTGTAGATGACCTCCAACAGTCTCAAGGAACCTAGTCCAGGTTTCCTTACACTCATTTCGACAGATGTATATGGCTATTGGAAAAAGGCCATTACAAGCATCGAGAGCCATTATAGACAAACATACACCAACATATTTACCCTTCAAAAAGCACCAATCGAGACCCAATACTGGTCTACAACCATTCAAGAACCCATCAATACTAGATTTGAAAGAGACACACATACCTGTGAAATTGCCACTGTTGTCATCCCTAGAAACAGTTACAATGCTACCTGGGTTAGACAGAAGTATCTGTCTTGCCATTTCTGGTGCGAGACGATACCCTTCTTCAAAATTCCCGTTAACCTTCTCCAACATGATATTCTTAGCATTCCAGGCAACTTTGTACGTGACATTCACCCCATGATTTGCCCTAACCCATTTCATTATAGTATCGACAGTCATCTCTTGGTTTCTCATAAATTCTTCTACTAGATAAAGGGGTTCGTATTTGTCGTCCATGGAAGAATTTTGGGGAAAATCAGATGAGAAGAAGAAGAATAAAGTAGGTGAATGCAGCAGAGTTTTAGAGAGAGAAGAGATAAGAGTCAGAGAGAGAATGAACCAGAAGAAGAGGGAAGTTAAATGGTGGGTGGGTAGGTGAAGGCGAAGGGGAGTCGTTGTCTTCCCAAGAAACGGCGGGCATGGGGGAAAGGCAACCTGATGGGGATTGGTATTTAATGCGTCGATTTGACGGGTTGCGTCCATTTAATGTTTCGATTTGACGGGGCGTGGTTGTCAGGCATGCCTGACAACACGGAAGGGCAATTACGGAAGTGAAATGTGCAATTTCACGGTTTTCTGACGTTAACGGCGACTAGGGGGCCATATGGGTATTTCTTGTAAAGTAGGGGGCCAGGCGGGAAGCTGGTCACAAAGTAGGGGGCCATTAGGGAAATAACCCCTAATGGAAATGGTTCCCTTGGTTTAAAAAAAAAAATTTAATAACCATTCTTATAATGGTCCGTACCACTTTAATTTGTGGCTGGTGAAACTTTACCTTTTATTTTCATGTTTCGGTATCACGATTTTTTTTAACCGAGCCATCTTTTAGTTTGAGAAATTTGTATAGGAAATGTCCGGTTGACGTTTAATTCTACCTTTCCACAACCAAAGGCTCCCCATACCTCTTCCTCATCTTGTGGAATTGGACTTACAGATGGATTTGTCTAATAAAGTTATGGCCCTAGTTGATAGTTGACTACTTGACTGGGATGCTGTGAAATTGAGAACCCAAAAGGGGCTGGTTCGCGACATATTGACATTCATGAGTGTTAGAGACACGAGAGAGAAGATAATCTCGGTTATAAGAGTGTATTCATGAGTGTTAGAGACACTGGAGAGAAGATAATCTCGGTTATAGGAGTGTATACAGGAGAAGGAGTTATAGTTAGACCGATGTACGTCAGATAGAGGGACAGGGAGTGAGGTCCAAAAAGAAAAAGGGAAGGAGATAATGGGGGACAAGGTGTAACCGGGCAAAGATAACCTTAATTCAGTCAAAGAAACATCCCAGCCGGAGGAGGTACTGTCGGCGGTGAGGGTCCTCATGGATATGTCGGTAAAGTGGGCTAAAACTAACGTTGGGCCGGAGCGCCTCAAGAAAGCAATTCACAAAGTAAAAGGCTTCAAACGGGCAGTGGACGAAAGATGTCTGAGCCTGGTTGCTAGAGGCACTCCTAATCCTCAAGTCTCAAGCGAGCTATCGTTGGAAACCCCAACTCGGGTTCAGCACAACCAGGAGGAGGAGGCCTCGGGATCCGGAAAGGATAAGTTTGGAGAAAAGATGAAGGAATTGGGGTGGTCAGTTGGGCCATTTCAGAGCACGACAACAAAAGGAAAAGAGGTAATGCAAACGGACCATGGAGAGTCCATCCTAGCAAAGCCTCTTCAATAATGGCCTCTCTACAACCCCATCAGGATCGAGTAACAGTGTATGAATCTTCTTTGGATGCCTTGAGAGCGAGAATTAAAAAGAAGAGGTTTGCAGGGCAAACTAGAGAACTAAGGCTCCTACAATGGAATTTATCAACTCCCAGGAAGTATAATCCAATAAGAAAAACTCAGAAGGAGAAGGAAAATAAGGAAGGGAAAAGCAAGGAGGATGATGAAGAGCAGCCAGACCGAGCGTGAAGGTTTCAATAGTCGGGGAGGGTCCAAGGAGGGGGGGCAAAGGGTCTTAGGTCATTCTGTTTATAGGGGTCAGTTGATGTCATTTTTGTCTGGGGTGGGGAGGATGGTTAATTTGTTAGGTTAGTTAGGTAGGTAGTTAATTTGGTGGTCGGGGTGGGAGCCGTGTTTCTTGTAAGCGTAAGAGTAAGAGTTCTAGTTTGTTTCGTTGTGGGTTGTTTTAGGGGTCGCGGTGAGCGCTTTTTGCTGTTAGCGAAGGACCCGCCCTTGATCCGGCCGAGAGGGGGCTATTTTTTGTATTTGTTTTCAGTTCTCGCTGTTGGGTGGTTGCTTTTACGGGGGAGTGGCCGCATCGCTCCCCCGTTTTTTTCGAGCTATTTTCGGGTCTTGTTTAGTTCTTCTTGTAATCATTTTTGTTCTCTTTAATATTAATTCAAATAGTTCAAAAAAAAATCCTGTTATGCCTAACTGTCAAATAGTTCAAAAAAAAAATTCTGTATAATTCGCTCTATATATAAAGACGAATTCTCTCTCATTTGCGAATAATAATAAATACTCTTTCTCTCTCCATCTTCTCTAGTTTTCACATGGTAACAGAGCATCTAGGTTTTCAAATCGCTGCCGCAAATTCATTCTAGAGAGAGAAACTACCGGTTCATATGGCTTCATCATCAACATCTACTCTTAACATCACCAATTATGTATCTGAAAAACTCGATGATAACAACTTTCTACTGTGGCGCGATCAGTTTGAAACTATTCTAATCAGTAATGAGATAATTGGCTATCTTGATGGATCGATTACCCAACCTGATCCTATTATTCTTGATTCAGTTGATAATGAGATCATTAATCCAGCTTTTCAACATTGGCGTAAGCATGATAGCTTTGTAAAATATTGCTTGAAAGCCACTTTTGTTCAAGATATGGAGTTATTTGAACGAGATCTATGCTGAGGAATTTGAGGCTAAGCAAGACTTACTTCGAAGGCAAATTTAGAATATTCAAAGAGGTAATTCTGATGACAATGATTACCTTCGAAGAATTAAGTCACTTGCTGATTCTTTATCTTCAGTTAATGATAAAGTATCTAAAAAAGAAATGATTCGAATAATTCTAGTTGGTTTAGGAAAGAGATTTAGTCAATTTGTTGTCACAGTTGATAATCCAACAGATAAAATTCACTACCCTGAATTACGATCAAAGTTGCTTCATCATGAGCAATGGCTCCTCATTCAAGAAGCAAATGATCAATCATCTTATTATGCAAATCAAGGTTCAAATAAAAATCAAAGATCCTATCGACAAGGATCGAATAATCAAAAATCAAATCATAAACACAAATCGGTTGGCTCCAACTCTATTAAGACTCAAGGTTCTAAGAATCAGATTGAACATTCAAATCAACCTACATCTTCAAATTCACAATCATCAAATCAACAATCTCAACATCCACTTATGAACCGAAAGGCAGTAAATGTTGATCATACTTCTTTTCCTTGTGGTATTTGTCATAAGTGGTGACATCAAGCAAATAAGTGTAGATTCAGATATGCACCTAACAAATCTCTGAATTCTCAATCTTTTGCTGATCTTCATATTGGAGACAATAAGTCTCCTTCACATTCTACTCATGAGGATACTTCAGAATTATTTCAAGAGGAATGTAATGTGGTTGTTCTTCAAGAATGTAACTTAGCTGTTACTATTGTTTCTCCTTCTTCTAAGACCTGGTTGGCTGATTGAGAAGCCTCTAGCCACATGACTTATGATCTTCAGGCATTAAATCATTCCACTCCTTACTTAGGCCATGAATCAGTTATGGTTGGTTTGGTAGTGGTTCTTCTATACATATAGTGAGTACTGGTCATACTCAATTAAAAACATCTGACCATGATTTTGATCTACATAATATCTTAGTGGTTCCTCAGTTGAAAAAGAATCTACTTTCTATTGCTAAGTTCACAAAGGACAATGATTGTTCTGTTGAATTCTTTCCATGGGGCTATAGTATTGAGGACTTACTCTCTAGTGATGTTCTTACTGAGGGTCCTATGGTGAACAATTTGTATCATACTTAATGCAACACTGAAGCTACTACTCTTAGTATGAATGTTGTTTTAACAGCTTCTCCTTCTCTCTGACATAGGAGATTGGGTCATACTGCTAAAGGAGTGTTAGAGAAATTGAACACTAGAGGTCTTATTCAGCTTGATTCACAAGATTTTATTAAGGTCTGTCACTCTTGCCAATTAGGCAAAAGCAAATGTCAACCTTTTCCTTTATCAAGTAGCACTTCTTCTTCTCCTCTTGAGATGATTCATTGTGATGTCTGGGGGAAAGCTCCTGTTAAATCTATTAATGGGGCAAAGTACTATATATATTCTCTTTGTTGATCACTTCAGTAAATATTTTTGGATTTATCCTATGAGACTAAGGTCAGAAGGTCTGTCATGGTTTAAGAAATTCAAGACAGCTTATGAGAACCTATTCTCCACATCTATTAAGATATTTCAGAGTAATGGTGCTCCTGAATTGTCTAAAGGAGAGTTTAAGACATTCCTTGATGACAATGGTATTATATTCTCCATATACACCACAAAAGTGGGAAGAATAGGCAAATCACTAAAGTGGGAAATACATTCTTCTTTCAAGTAGTTTTCCTAAATCATATTGGTTTGATGCTTTTGAGGCTGCTTGTCAATAACAGATTACCTTCCAAGGTACTTGATCAGAAGTCTCCTTATGAGGTACTATTCTCTCATTCACCTGATTATTCTTTTCTAAAGGTTTTTGGATGCACTTGTTATTAGCCTCCACAAGACAAGATAAGCTATCCCCAAAGTCTGTTAAATGTGTTTTATGGGGTATAGCTTAACTCACAACAGTTATAAATGTCTTGATCTCAACACATATAAAGTGTATATCTCTAGAAATGTCATTTTTTATGAGGACACATTTCCTTGTGCTGAGATTTCTGTTTCTGCTAACTCTCCTCCTCCGCCATCTCATGTTATTTTATCAATACCTACACCATTAGTTTCTTCTATCTCATTATCAACTCAGCAACATGTTGTCTTACATTCACCTAATGCTCCTTCTCCCTTACATTCTATTCCTACACCTGGTGAATGTAGCACAGTTTCTCCTATTGCACATGTTCATCCAATGACTACTAGATCAAGGATAGGTGCTCTAGCCTAAGCAGCTTCCTGATTTTGTGTCTCATACTTAGTTTGTCATTACTCAGTTTTATCTAACATCATTATCTAATCCTTCTGATCCCACTTGTTATACTCAAGCTTCTAAGCATCCGAGTGGAGACAGGCTATGCAAGAGGAAATTGAGGCTTTAAATCACAATAATACTTGGTCTTTGGTTCCTTCCACTGACTCAATGAATATTTTGGGCTGCAAATGGGTGTTTAAGACAAAATTGATGGCTGATGGTTCAATATAAAGGTACACGGCTCGCTAAAGGTTTTCATCAACTTGATGGTTTGGACTATTCAGAAATCTTTAGCCCTGTGGTCAAGTTTTCCACCATTAGAGTTGTTCTCACTATTGTTGTTACAAATCAGTGGCCTATGAAACAAATGGATGTCTCAAATGCTTTGCTCCATGGTGTTTCGGATGAGGATGTTTTTATGATTCAACCTCTAGGATTTGTAGATTCCACCAAAAAGGATTGGGTTTGCGATCTTCACAAATCCCTATATGGCCTAAAACAAGCTCCAAGAGCCTGGTTCACTAGATTTGCATCATTTCTTCTTGAATATGGGTTTCAGAAGAGTGCTACTGATCATTCAATGTTTGTTTTTCAAGCTAATGGCCATACTCTGGTCCTTCTTCTCTATGTGGATGACATTATCCTAACTGGGTCTTCTCCTGGTTTGATAGAATCCTTGATTAAGTCACTTCAAGTTGAGTTTGCCATGAAAGACTTAGACTCCTTACACTATTTCTTGGGTATTGAGGTGTCTTCTCTTAATTCTTCTTCTGAACTTCTCTTAACTCAGAACAAGTATAATATGGAGCTACTTCAAAAGGCTGAGCTTCTTGATTCTAAGCCTATTGCTACACCCATTCCATTTGGAAAAAGACTTTATAAGGATGAAGGTTCTCTTTTGGATGATCCTACCCACTATAGGAGCTTAGTTGGTGGTCTCCAATACCTCACCATGACCAGGCCAGACATCTCTTTTGGTCTTAATTATGTGGCTTATTTTATGCAACCCCCTAGAGACATTCATCTTCAATTAGTAAAGAGGATTTTTCGATATCTAAAAGGTTCTCTTGGTTCTGGTATTTGTATTTCTCCTGGTGATATTACCTCTCTCACTGCCTATAGTGACTCTGATTGGGTTGGGTTCCCTGACTATCGTCGATCTACCTCTGGATATTGTGTATTTTTTGGTCCACATTGGTGGCTTGGTGCTCCAAGAAGCAACCTACTGTGGCTAAGTCGAGCATAGAAGCTGAGTACAAAGCTCTAGCTACTGCCTCTTCTGAGATTCTTTGGTTATCTTATGTTCTCGCTGAGTTGGGGATTTCTTTTAAGGCTCCATTTGTTTTCAAGTGTCTTTCATGCTCGCACCAAGCATGTTGAAATTGATTGTCACTTTGTTAGAGAGCTGGCTGCCTCGGGTGCTCTTCTCTTAGAGTTTGTGCCATCACATCTTCAATTGGTCGTTGTCTTCACTAAAGGCTTGTCTAATCCACTATTTCTCTCTCTACTCTCCAATCTGATGTGGGTTTCTCCCTTTTCGGCTTGAGGGGGAGTGTTAGAGACACTAGAGAGAAGATAATCTCGGTTATAGGAGTGTATTCAGAGTGTAAATGTAATGAGGAGATAAGATGATTAGTCAAGGATATTTTTGTATTTTTCCCTTTTTCTAATTTCTATTATGCCTAACTGTCAAAGTTAGTAAGGAAAGACGAACTCTGTATTTTTCTCTCTCTAACAACTTCTGTATAATTCGCTCTATATATAGAGACGAATTCTCTCTCGTTTGCGAATAATAATAAATCAGCCTTTCTCTCGCCATCTTCTCTAGTTCTCACAATGAGGAAGTTTCCTGAGCTTATATGGTTTTGAGTAATAATTGACCATCCCTGGTTATCCAAACTGTGCCCTCTAGGACGAGTTTGAAATCACTAATAGAATTGAATCGAATCTTTAATTCGCCCTAGAATTCTTGTGCCTTGCATTCATAATTTTATCGCGGACTTTTTTCATGGTAAACAAAAATGTGATTATGATAATTGTGTTAACGTCACTGTAGGAAACAAGAGTATCTTGAAGAGATCAGCTGTTTGCGAATGCTCCTTGGTTTAGGTAAGTGCTTGGAGTATTTGGAGGATGAGTTTTAAAGCTAGCGGTGGTATCATTGGTGGAAAAAAAGAATGCCATAACAACGGTAATGAAGGAAAACAAACAATGACGTAAGAAAACGGACAAAGTTAAAAAAAAAATGGACAAAGTGGCCCATGCAGAGGGAGACTGAAGAAAGGAGAAAAAGAAAGAATATGGTTGGGGAAACGAGATGGATAATTTAGAAGGAAGAGAAAAAAAATGATGTAGTGAACAAGAATGTCATTAGAGAAACATATAGATTTAGGGTTCGAGATATGTAGAATCTCAAGTCTCAAATGAATCATCAAGTTTAAAAATATCCAAATCAGAGGAAAGAAATTTCTTAATTAGGATTCCTCTTTGTATGAACTACTACATAAAATTTAATACCTATACTAATAAACTGTAAATAAATTTAATTTTTTTTAATTGGGCTACAACCGTCAGTACAAGGCAGTGATAAATCATGGAAAGATATCACAAAGAGACATCAAGACTTATGAGTTTAATATGATTGTGGCTTTGGGACATGAACACTTAGTAAGTCATGATTGAGGGGGCATATTTATTTTTGGGTTCAAAACATGGATTCTTTGTATTCTGCCCCCTAATCTTCATCTTCTCATATTTTTCTCTCTTCCTCTTTTCTGCTCTCGCTCCCTCTCTCTCTCTCACACACACACACACACATAGTCTCTCACACTCATCTCTCTCAGACGAAGGGGGTCCCAAATAAGGGGAGTTTTCCCTTCCCTTGAATTATGAGAAACCGAGATAGTGAGATTAACATTGAGAGAGAGATAGAGAGAGTGAGAGAGACGGAGATACTGAGAGGGTAACAGTGAGCGAGTGAGATTTAGAATGAGAGAGAGAAAGAGATAACGGGTAGGAGAGATAAAGAGAAAGAAAAAAAGGAAGATATACGAAAGAAGAGGTTGCGGTGGTGATTGGTGGTCTGAATGATGATGCTCGGAAATGGTGGTGGTGGTGGATGAGAATATGAAAATTTGGAGGCAAAGTTCAATTAAGTAAATTTTTGGACCCAAAAATAAATGTGCCCCTTAAGCCAATCTTGCTTGACTTAGTCTTAATGCTCCAAAGAGTTTTCTTTATGCTCCAAAGCCTCCACCTCTACAAGCACTATAAAAGTCTGATTTTTAAGACATCTTCAGCCTTTAAAGGTCATATTAGGGCCGACCTTGACATTTTGGTGGCCCGAAACAAGTTGTTAAAATGTGGCACCATAACATTTTGCGCATAAAAAAATTAACATGTACCATTTTTGTTATATACGAACATCAATAGTTTATTTGTACAAATCAAGGTACAAGTGTGTGCATCAGACAAAAGTTGAATCATTATAATGCGAATATATATGTATATATATTTTATAGGAGGAATTCGACTACCTTAATCTTTTCATATTATATTTACATGAAAAAAAGACATATATTGGTCATTATAATTAACATAAAAATTTTTAGACCATAAATATATCAATTATTAACACAATAGGAAACAATTAAGAAAGGTAGAAAAGTGAATAAGATGATGAACCAATTTTTTTTACGAAAAAAACTCCAAGAGTCGGTGCTTTCATCAAATGACATTGGTTACAGCACGAGGACACAAACAAATACAACTTTTATGATTGGATTAGATTATAGATATGACCATGATTGACACTGGAGTCCAGGAGTCTTAAAGGCTATATGGTAATATTTGAAGGTCCTTTTAAGGGGCCTTAAAGCGAATGTAGACTACTTTTACTTTATTTAATGTTTACATGAGACAAATTTCAAGGAGGGGATAGAGGTTAGAGATTTGAAATTTAACGTTTACTCTCTCTATCTTCCTATCTAGTTTAACTATATATTCATTTTTTAGTTGATGGTGCGATAAATTAATACATAAAAGAGTTCTTGCAATATTTTGACTAATTACAGAGGGAATAACAGTCCAAATAGAATTACTATTACCAATCTTTGACCATTTTGTCAGAATATCTGCTAATTCGTGTCCTTTTTGTGGGATATGGGAGATCATGATGCCTTGAAATTGCGGGACAAGATTCTTGATCGATGTAGCATGGACCTTATATTCCCATTTTATCGTTTTGCTTGGGTGGTTGAGATGATTTTTTTTTGACAGAAAAGCTAATATCATAAATAACATCCTGAGGATGACAAGAGTACAAGCTTATAAATCCAAAAAAAGGATCAAACATAACATTCAGACAAAGTTATGGGTTCAACAGGGATTGCGCCAACTCATGTGGGGCGGAGTTAGCTTCTCTGAGACAGTGTTTTATTGCCACCTCTCTATCCGTTAGATAGCCACGTATTCGATCAAGATCATTTATCAATCTCCAAGGGGAAGCATCTCGTCCATCCAAAATTAGGTTAACCAGGACCAAGGAGTCCGTCTCTATTTCGAATCTCTGCAGCCCCAATCTCTCAGCTACAAGAAACCCTAGCTCCATTCCCCTTAGTTCACTATGAAGAGATGAAACCGGTGGGAAACTTTGTACTTCTGAATCTATCGTCTCTCCTCTCCAATTTTTTGCGACTGCTGCTGCTGCTGCTCTGTCCCTCTTGAAAGCTCCATCAACATTGATCTTGATTCGTCCATATAATGGTGGGTTCCAAGCTTTGTCCTGTAAAATATTCGAAAAAGAAGAAAACACAGATAATGAAGGAAATCTTTTGAGGTCTAAAGAAATATTGTGCCAAGTGCGATGCAAATCGAAATCTTGGTTTTGGAAGTGCTTTTCATTCCTGGCTTTCCACCAATGCCACAACAGATAAGTGTACTTGTACCATAACTCGTTCGAATCCTTTCCTTTATTTAGAATTTCTTTGAGGTTTTGAATTGGATCTTCTTTTAAATCTGTGAAATCGATATCCTGCAACGAGAGAATGAATGCTTTAAATGTCTTGCATGTCCCAAATAGATGGGTATTTGATTCGATCTCATCATCTGGACACATCTTGCAATTTTGATTCGTCTGTTGGATTCTGTGATTCATATTTGATAAAGTTGCAATCCCATTATGTATTAACCTCCATATAAACAATTGTACCTTCGGATCCATCTCTTTCTTTTTCCAGAATTTCGACCAAGGGAAATCACCAATTTCATTAGGTAATATTGGTCTGACTTTAATGGTTGTATAAAACGATTTTGTTGTGAATCGTCCTTGTTCTGTATTCTTCCAAATGAGTCTGTCCCTTTCACCTGTTGAAGAAATTGTGATGTTGGTTATAGCAATGATTGATTCTGTAGTGAAAAATTGCTGTAGCAGATTTATTTTCCAAGTTTTGGAATCTGTATCAATTAAGTCTGCGACCCATGTTAAATTTTGTGGTAGATTCTGAGTGAGTGTTGGAATATGTTCTCTCATTTCAGGAATCCATGTATCCTCCATTATTCTAGTGTCCGAACCACCTCCAATCATCCAAATGGTGTTATTTTGTAAAGTTGTTCAAACTTGAAGCAATGACTTCCAAAATGGTGATGCAGGTGAATTTTTATTTACACTACAATAGTCTTCCTTCTGTAGGTACTTAGCACTTAATAATTTAACCCATATTGCCTGTTTGTTAGTGAGAAATCTCCAAGCCATTTTTGCTATAAGAGATTCATTGACCTCCTTTAAAGATCTTATGCCTAGGCCTCCATGCTTTTTAGAACTTGTTATTATATCCCAATTGATAAAATGTATCTTCCTATCATGTATCCCATGTCCCCACCAAAATGATCTTTCTTCCCTCTCTAATTGATTAAGTACACCTTGTGGTAATAGTTGATAGCTAAATGGATACACACAGAATGGACTTAATACTGATTTTATAAGTACTGTCCTACCTGCCTGTGATATAAATTTTTGTTTCCATCTTGCTAGAGTTTTCTTAAATTTGTCCTGTAGCCAATCAAAACTCTTTATTCTATTACCTGGTTTTAAAATTAGAGCTCCAAGATACTTTGCTTGGTCTGTCATGATGGGTGCTTTCAATGTATTGACGAACTGTTGTTTGAGATCAGGAGTGACTCCAGAGCTAAAGTAAATGGATGATTTTTCGTAATTCACTGCCTGTCCTGAAAACCTGGAATATAATTCCATAAATTCTATAATAGAAGTGAGATTAGCTGATGTTGCCTTACCAAAAATTATCAAATCATCTGCAAACAGAAGGTGTGAGATTGAAGGACAAGATGAATTTATTTTGTATCCTGTAAACAAACAATTTGACTCATAGTAATAAATAAGAAGGAAGAGGGCCTGAGAGGTAAGGATAAAAAGGTAAGGGGATAAGGGGCATCCTTGACGAAGGCCCCTTGTGCCCCTGAAATTACCATAAAGTCGACCATTTAGCTGAATGCTAAATTTAGGTGTTGTGATACACTGTAAAATGAGATTGAGAAAGGGGCCAGACAGGCCCATGGCTTTAAGCACCAATGCCAAAAACTCCCAACTTACTCGACCATATGCTTTGGCCATATCCATTTTTAGACAAAATCCCCCATTTATGGCACGAGATCCATTCATTGAGTGTAAAACCTCCTGGGTGATTACTATGTTATCTAAAATTTGCCTATTGGGGACAAATGCATTTTGTGTCCACATGATATTATCTTCTAGGAAAGGTTTCAACCTATTTGCAATTATCTTCATGATGAATTTGTAAATGGAAGTGCACAGTGAGATAGGTCTGAACTCTGACGCGCAACTCGGAATCTTGACCTTAGGAATTAATGCTAATGTGGTATTGTTGAGGGTTGGATCAATCATACCCGTGAGGAAAATGTTCTGAATATACCCTATGAGATCGTTGCCTATTGTGTCCCAGTTGACTTGAAAATATTCACATGGAAGTCCATCCGGACCTGGACTCTTGTTAGATTCCATCTTCATGACCACATCTTTAATTTCCTCTGCTGTTGGGATTCCTGAGATGGCGCTTAATTGTTCAGCTGGAATTACTTTATATGCACCCAGGATTTCCATTGGTGGTTGAACGACATGTTCAGCTGTGAACAAATTCTGAAAGAAATTAATTAGTTCGTTAGCTATTTCATTCTCGTTAGAAGTAATGTTGCCAGACTGTGTTTTTATCTGATTGATCTTATTCTTTTGTTTTCTAATTGACATGGATGTATGGAAAGCTCTTGCATTTCTGTCCCCATTAGCAGCCCATTTGAGTCTTGATCTTTGTTCACATTTTGTCCTTTCTACCTCCTCTAGGTAAATAATCTCTTCTTGAATTTGGCTTTCTACTTCTAAAGATAATGTTGACGGTTGGAGTGCCTGAATGGTTAAAAGTCTCTGTCGGAGTGCCTTTAGTCTGTCCTTTATTGACCCAAACGATCTTTTACTCCAAATTAATAGTGATGATTTAACCGATTTTGCCTTTTCATAAAATGTTCCTATTGCCGATTCCCAATTTGATGAAAATGTTTCTCTGTATTCTTGGTGGTGTGTCCAATATTTTTCGAACTTTTCAATTGTGGGGACTGTTTGACCTTGCACTTTCAATTTTAGAAGGATCGGGGCATGGTCACTTGAATATCTCGGGAGGTGAAAAACTCCTGAGTTTGGAAAGGTTAATAACCAGTCTGATGATACCATGGCTCTATCGAGTCTCTCTTGGGTCAGATGATGACGATCTCTATTATTTGACCACGTGAAAGCAGGTCCGTTGAAACCCAAATCGATTAGTCCACTCTGTCGGATGAATGATTGGAAATGATTCATAAACGAATTTGGATGATTGCCCCCTTTCTTTTCTGATGCTTGACCGATTGCATTCATATCTCCGATACAGCAATAAGGATTTGTAACTGAAGAAAGAATTAGCAAGAAATTAGTCCAAAAAGATATTCTATCTTGCATATGAGGAGGACCATAAATGGCGAATAAATCCCAATCCATATTTAAATTATAATCATGAATAGTAGCATGAATTAGATTGACATCAGAGGAATTAATACTAATGTTGATATTATCTGTCCAAGCTAAATAAAGGCCACCACTTCTGCCTTGGGATAGAATTGGCGATAATTATTATATCCTAAATTAAGTAAAAAAGGAAAATTACACGAATAAGAAAGCTTAGTTTCAGAAATAAATATAATATCCGGCCAAGTGGCCTTCAGGAACTGATAAAGAGCATTTCTTGTCGAGGTGTTCCCCAATCCCCGGCAATTCCACGCAAAAATGCTCATTCCTCCATCGGCTTTGAGGTAGCCGTGACCTGTTCTGCATTGTTTCTAGTTGTGTTCTGTCTGGCAAGTCGTTTGTGAGGCCTGATTTCTTTCATCTTGTCAATTGAGATATTCTGATTTTGTACCTGTACTTCATAAAGATTATTATTTTCCAAATCATAAGAGGAAGAGGCCTGATTTGTGGGTCTGGTTCTTTTGGTAGAATTGAGATGATCGAGGATGTCTCCAAAACTTTCGTTTAGAGACACCCGGCGATCTTTCTCTTTTTCGTCTATATTCCCTAAAGGACCAGGTCCTAAAATTCCATTTGAATATGTGTTGCTAGTACTACCAAAAGATTCTATTTCTTTGTTGTTTCCACCTTTGGACATATTTACTTTGAATTTATCAGAATATTTTGGTATCATGCTAGATGTAAGTTTGGATCGTTGACTCTCTGATAGATTCATCTTAAGGAGGTCTCCTATAAGAAGGATTATAGGGCAAAATGTGAAAGTATGTCCTATTCGGCCACAAGAATTACAAAAACGAGGCAATCTTTCAAAACGTAATTCAACTGATATTAATTGGTGGTTAGATATAGTGAGATTAATCCTGTTTGGCAAAGGCTCGGCAATAATTATTTCCACTCTGACCCTCCCGAATACTGTCCATTTAGAAACGTCATCCGGTGTTGTTGGTTGATATCGTCCTATAGTTGAAGCGAGTCTGTTGACGTTCGTACTGTTAAGGTGTTTCATCGGGATTCCGTGCATTTGAACCCAAAACCACACTTTGTCAAATGTATGATCAATTGGTGCGACCTGAGAATTACATTCCTGTAATACTATTAGTTCATCCATAATCACCCAAGGTGAACGAGCAATTGCCAATTCCAATTCTGTTCCTGTAGCAAACCGGATTAAGAAATGGTTTTCTTTGATTTCTGTAATCGTGAATTTATTTGGCCCATAAAGCACCCTAGAGAGTCTGATCATGGCCTGGTTAGTGTCTATTCTCTTGTCACTGCAAAATTTGAGGACCCCATGTTTGATGACCGACTGTTCCAGACTAAGAGATTCAAATCCCTCAACTGTTTGAACCGATGGTTCGTCGGTCGTTAATTCTTCAAGTTGTTGCAATAGTTCTGAATTTGTAGCATCCATGATGAATCAAAGGAGAAAGAAGAAGAAAGGAGATTAAAAATAATGAAAAGAGACTCAATCTCAACCAAATTAAAACAAGAACGAAGAGGAAGAAAGACAGAAAGTTGTGACTGTTCGCCGGTAACCGAAAGGAACCGACCGAAACTGCTCAAAAACCAATTTGTAAAAAGTAAATCGCCACCAGAATTGGTGGTGCCGGAATGGGAAGTTAACTGTCTCCAATGATAATGGAGAGAAAAAAAAAAAAAAAAAAAATTTAAGTTGATTCCCATCCAAACGGGCTCACACAAATACATTTTAGAGCAGGTGTCAACATCCAGGGGATTGGTGCCTTTAGTTTATCTTTATCAATTCTAACTTCTTAGCTAATCAAACGGGCTTACACAGATGCTTTCCTACTGGGTTTGGCCCCATAGCGAACGAAATTTGATATGTTTTGGTAGTTAGCGGGTTGCCTTAACTCCAGATGGGAAATTTGAAGCACACTCACCATTTTCCTTGTATAAACACACACAAAAGGCATTTCTTGTTCGAGTGAAAGCAGATGTGAGTGCATATAACATTTCCCACCCTGGATAATAGTTAACTATTAGCCCGAGCACGCCTAGCCCATGTTTCATGTACAGATAGGTAGCTAAGCTTTGCCTGATTCCCACCTCCAATCCTCAGGCACACCAATAACTGTTTGGTCTGTTGGTTGTGCATTTACTCAAAAAAATTGTAAGTTACAAGTTCAATTAACGGTGAAAGTGGAATCCATCATTTATTGTCTTATGTTAATCGGTACAGATAAGGTAAATGTGGAAATGAAATTTTTTTTTTCTGGTGAAATAGGAATGGATTTTCATGACTAATTCGTCTGGAGGGTCTTACGTAGCTTTTTGGACATAAGATATCTTTGATCATGGTAGTCATCGGGCCTATTCCGTTCATGTAATTAGTCATAGTGTCCATATTATATAGTATGTAATGACTGTTGAAGTCAATGTGAAAAAGAGAATCCTACCAAAACTAGTTTTTTTGTAATGGCAACCAGACCTTAAAGTGAGAGACTCCAATTAGACATGAGATTATAACACCCCCGACAAAAGCGAAGGGATGATAAATTTGATTTGGCTAAATAATACTGTAAATCGACAAACTATTTTACTATGTATCTGGCTATATTTTTAAAATTATACGCATTCATATATTCTTTTTTTGTTTTTCGTTGAAAGGGGTCCATTTATGATATATCCTATATTTTGTTTATGAAAATAAATGACCAAGTAAGTCAACTAGGGTAGTTGGCATGTATATTATTCTAATATTCTGTAAAATTAGGTATAACAGAGACAAAGGATCGTTCTACGTCAGTGATGACGAAACTCAAGATTTTTTTTTTGTGTTGAGAAACGAAACTCAAGATTGACGCTATATACCATGGGAAACTGAAAAAAAACTAGCCTGAAATTTTGTCAAACTATTATTTTCAGTCTTTCACAAGGTTCATAGAACAACTCATTTATTTTTTCTGTATACGGTTAAATGAGGTAGCAGTTCTGTGGGGTTGGGGGTAGGGTTGTTTCATAAAAATTTATCAAAATCTTCTTCTTTGTTACGAAATATGAAAAAAAAAACTCATGTTTTAATATGGCAATAGTATGAATTAGTTTTATATCTTTTGTTTAGGGATAATGTGACATTTTTTTTTTTTTGATGAAGAGGGATGATGTGACATGAGTGTAATAGTTTCTTTTTTGGGCTTTATACACAGAAATAATTTTTTCTTTAAGTTTCATTTAATATTACTAATTCGATAGGATCATATTGTTATATAAAAAATACACGGTGAAGCCCTAATTGATCTGATATATTAGGATAAAGATAAATAACTCTGACAAAATAAGACAAAAAGAAAAGTAAAACACTTACAAAAATTTTGCTTATATCACTCACTCCTTACAATGAGTAAAGGCCATCGCTTTGGAGAAAGCTAAATAGTTTTCGGGGAGTGAAATTTTAAATGGAATATGTAAAATTTTGAATATTTTTCGAGGAAATTTTCCGCCTCACCTCTCTCTCTTCTCCGACAAGGTCGCCGCCTGGAAATTTTTTCCGGCCGGCGACTTTTAAACCTACAAAAAAAAACTTTTTGGTCTCTCCTCTCTCTCTCTCTAAAACTCTTTTTTTTTCCTCTCTCTCTCTAGATCTAGAGAGAGAGAGATGAACAGACCTTGAATGGATCTGTTCAAGGTCTGGCTAGGACCTTGAACAACTTTGTTCAAGGTCCCGACCGACCCTTGAACAGATCTGTTCAAGGTCCGGCCGGAACATTGAACAGACTTCCTCTCTCTCTCTCTCTAGATCTAGAGAGAGAGAGGAAGAAAAAAAAAGAGTTTTTGAGTGAGAGAGGAGAGAGATTTTTTTTTTTTTTAAAGTTTGAAGGTTGCCGGTCGGAATTCTTCCGGCCGGCGAATTTTGCCGGAGAAGACAATGAGTTGGCGAGAAGGTAAGGTGGTAGAGAGAGTGAGGTGGAGAGGGAGAGAGGTGAGGTGAGGTGGAGGGAAGTGAGGTGGAGGGAAGTGAGGTGGAGGTTTTTATTTCCCTCTAACAACTTACAAAATAAAATTGTCAAACAAAGTTGACCAATTTTTTACCAAGTCTTCACACCCCGGAAATTATTTTGCTTTCCCCAAAGCGCTGGCCTAAGTAAATTGTTCAATAACCAGGGTTAGAGAAAAAAACTGAACACATTGAATATATATGATTTTAGAACTTCAAATAAAAATTAAAGATCGATAGATAGAAAGAACTAGAAGTTATAGGTTTGAGTCTTGGTAAAGTGGAGTATCCTCTGTTGTTCTCTGGTTATCAATCGATAAGTCGATTTCTCTGTCTTGGCTTGATTTAGACAGAGTTTCCTTTCTCTAACTTATAGAGAGATAAACTATTAAAGAATAATGATTTATCAATATTCCTTCTTTCGGACTAACCGAGATAGATGTTAATGTAGTCGAGACAAGAATAAATTCTCTTTCCTTAAGACATTTTACACCCCCGTAACAGTACCAAGCGTTAGGGTGTATGCCTTCGGGATACAACGACTTTCCTTTCAGAGTTTTAAGATGGTACTTCTTTATTCTGAAAGCTGACGAACCTTTGTAAGTATTATGAGCTCTTGGACTAATGCGGATGATCTTCTAGATGCTTCGGAAATTCAAATTTCACTTGAAACTTCTTTCTTCCTTTTTCTAGATATTCTAGTCAAACCAGAACCTCTAGAAATACTTCCTAATTAGATATTCTAGACAAACCAGAACCTCTAATTGTTAGACGGGAAGAGAAGGAGAGAATGAATTGAATTCTTCGAAAATTCAAATCAGAAATTCAATTTTCACTCGAAACTTCTTTCTTCCTTTTTCTAGATATTCTAGTCAAACCAGAACCTCTAGAAATACTTCCTAATTAGATATTCTAGACAAACTAGAACCTCTAATTGTTAAAAGGGAAGAGAAGAAGAGAATGAATTGAATTGATTCGAAAATTCAAATCGGAAATTCAATTTTCACTCGAAACTTCTTTCTTCCTTTTTCTAGATATTCTAGTCAAACCAGAACCTCTGGAAATACTTCCTAATTAGATATTCTAGACAAACCAGAACCTCTAATTGTTAGAAGGGAAGAGAAAAAGAGAATGAATTGAATTGATTGAGAATTGGAATGGTTTTGGGTTGTTTATATAGGAATTGAATGGGGTCATGTGTCTGTTGGGTTAAAGAGACATATCCCTTCATTTTAAGGACTTAAAACGAAGCCTGAAACAGTTATATAGTCGGTTGGGTTATCGACCGTCGGATCTGGGTCAAAATCTCAGAAAGAACGCCAGCCATAGATGGTGATGGACAAATCCCGAAAAGAGCCTAACAGTTGATCAAATCAACGACTAGATTAAAAGCTTGGAGTTGTCCCACCCCGTGCCCGACACAGGGTGAACGATCGCCGTTGGATCTCGATGATCCAACGCGCGAAGAGACGTCCCAACGTTCTCCCGCTCATCATGACGCGCAACCGTTGGATCTTGTACAAATCCCGCGCATTGAACGCCATCCGTCCAGATTAGGACGTGCGTGCTTCGCTCAAACGACCCATGATCTAACTTGTCCTGTTTGACGTTTCAGACCCTAACTTAACCGATTTTTCATCCAAACTTTAAACTCGAATTTCTCATTCATCCGGAATCGGATTCGAGTAATTCTTTGCTCTAAATTGAAGAGCTCGACGAGACGAGCGCAATGGCGCATTCCGTTTGTTAGTTTGATGAGTCGATTCGAGCCAAAAAATGGCTCCGATTCCAACATCCTCAAGATTTATCCTATATAACTAAGCGAACTAACTAAGGTATTGAATATGCGCTAGATGCCCCGAAAAATCTTTATATGGTCTTTAAGAATTCAAATATCGCCCTTTAATGTATTTTAGTAGTACGAAATATTCATTATGAATAAATGCTATGTAATGAATATAACCACTCTCCAGGACTCTGTCTTAGAAAATTTGATGACAATACTCTTTTGAGATGGAAGCCAAATTCAAAATTGTAGAAGGTAGTTACAAGATGGCCCATTGGAGAACTAATGTCTTGTTAACTTATCATCACTAATCAAGTGTAAATAACTCTTCTTCTCCTAAACATTATTCTTCCAAATGAAGAAACATTAGTGAGACAAAACCGATATTGAAGCGGTGCCAAATCTAATTGGAAATTTCCTGGCAAATTAGTCCACTTCCTATACTTATGGTGCACGTTAGACTATTAGCATGGATCTGAGACATGAAAAACAACGCAAGTATAAGAATAAGCATCGCCAGTCACTTCCAGCGCACGTCACCGTATATCATAAGTACCAAGTCATAATTAAGAAATAACAACACCATTTTATAATTAAGAAATATTAATGTGGAAAGATTATGAGATTTTCTTTCCCAACCATTTCTATAATTTAAAAATAGAACATGAAAGTACAGATCAACACAAAACAAAATAATTATTCAGAACTACAAAAATAAATTAATTTAAAATTTCTAACCGGAAATGAGAAATTGAGAATACCTCATGTCTTCTGGCCATTGGCTTCATTGATTATAATTTTCGAAAATCCGATTAAAAATTTCCAAATTTCTTCTTTACAATTTGAACAAAAAACATATCATAAATAAAAGTACAATTAGAAACAAATTTCTTCTTAAATAACAATACATAAAAGAAATTGATTGCAATCTAAGAGTAATGAGATACGTGAATAACATGACGAATGAAAAAGACGTAAACCCATATGATCAAGAAGAATTCAAGGATAATATATTCCAAATTCATTGAACTCATTCTTTTGGATCTTCAAACATCTTGAAATATCTTAATCTTCGTCTCCTCGATCCGTCAGGTTATTTACGTATCTCATTATAGAGAGGTAATTCAACTTTTCCTAGGAGGAATATAAGAAGGAATACTAGCAATAGAAACACCCATTACTGGAACAGAAAAATAAGTTTCCATCATAGTCCTTTGTTGTACAGAATCAAGTGTAGCACTAGCTTGAATAAGATCTTGTAACACTGAATAATAAAACTTCTTTAACTTCTTTAATAAACAAGAATACTGTAATTTCAACCACCTCAGTTTCATCTTCCTGAACAATCTCACCAGGGTAACTCTTCCTGCCCATTGTTTTTTCTTTCCTCCTAATCGAATCGACGGTATTTTTCGACGCCTTTTCAAGAATATTAGTTTTCTTCTAGTGCTTGTTGGTATCCAAATGGAGTCTTTGGTGGTTTGGGTATTTGTTATTAGACCTTCTAGTTGATTATCTTCATCTGGTACTGCCATGGATATGTGTGAGAGATAGAAGAAACAGAAAGAGGGGGAAGAGATGGGAGAATGGAGATCAAGAAACAGTTCAGGTTGAAACCCCTAAATAAATGAGAGAGATCCCTATATGGGGGATGGGACCCGGATGCCAACTCAGTAAGAGACAGTTTTAGGTGGACATAGGGAGGGGTACCGGGTCGGGTAGCCCTATCGGGTCAGGATGGTAGAGTCTTTGCAAACCCGAGTTCGGCCCTTGGAACCCAACAAGCGCCTCAACTCGTATATCTGCAGTTCTGTATATGTATTAGGTTTTATGTTCTCTGTATTCACGTTGACTCAACTTGAGCCGAAAATCAGGTTCTCTGTGTTTTGTCCACCGTCACTAAGCAATGCCACATAATATAATCATATAAAATCTCCATAGTATAGATCATCGATACATCTACATTAGGAAAAAGAAAATGATGGAAACATTATTTTCACATTACAGATGCATGTGGCTGAGTCTTAAAATAAGGCCAGCGCTCTGGGGAAAGCTAAATAGCTTCCGGGGTGTTCAAAAATTGGTCAATTTTGTTTGACAATTTTATTTAGGGAAAAGCAAAATAGCTTCTCCACTTCATCTCTCTCTCTCTCCACCTCATCTTCTCTCTCCCTGCCATTCTCTCTCTCTTCTCCGATTAGGTCGCCGGCCGGCGACCATGAAAAAAAAATTTCACTCAATAGACCAGTTCCGATCTGTTCTTCAACAGACCGGAACTCCGACGAAAGGAAACCCCTTCGCCGGAGTTTCGAGAGAGAGAGAGAGAGAGTGTGTGAAAATTTTTTTTTTTTTTCATGGTCGTCGCCCGAAAAATTTTCCGCCCGGCGACCTAATCGGAGAAGACAGAGAGGTGAGGTGGAGAGAGAGAGGTGAAGTCGAGAGAGAGTGAGGCGAGGTGGAGTGTTTTTTTTAATTTCCTCGGAAAATTTCTAAAATTCTACATATTTCCTTTAAAATTTCACACCCCGGAAACTATTTAGCTTTCCCCAAAGCGCTGGCCTAAAATAATGGGTCAATTATTTTCACTTCATAACACATGTGCAGGGAAGTGTTACAAATCATCCATTCATTATAATTGATTCCACTAATTTAGTAATGTGTACTGTAAGTGACATGACTATGAAGTAATACGATATCTAAATATGAAGCACGATCTGCAAGTGGAGTCTTTTTTTTTTTTGGAGTGAAGTCTGTACTTCTTTCAACAAAAAAATTAGGTGGAGTCTGTACTCATCGTTTAAATTAAAACCACACTCGGAGACACGTTTTTTAAACTAATTTGGTACTTAGGGGCTGGCCCAAGGGGCCAAGCGAAATTGGAAAAAGGAGCCTTTTTAGTAATCAATAAAAATAGTTATTTCATCATATATGAATTATTTGGTATGAAAATCAAACTGAACGCTTTTTGTTTTTGTTACAAACAAACTGAACTCTTGAACTGAAGAAGATAAAAAAAGACTGACCAAAATTCAAATTGTTTGATCCATCGAGAAGCTAATTGACCCTGTACCTTTTCTTGCATATTTCACTTTCCATAATGATATAAGAGAATCTTAGCTAGCTGGTTATTCACCGAGTTGTATCATAAAATTAACTGATAGCGACAGATTTATAAGAATTTCATATTTCAAGAAAAGAGATGCCTATTATTCACATAACTAATCAAAGCAGAATTATATAAAACCTTTGTAATTTATTGAATAATCTAAAACATATTGTAATTTAATATTTGAATGATAAAATTATAGAAAATTGAAAAATATTTGTGGCACAAAGTAATAGTTAAAAGAACCAAATTTAAAAATGAAATAGAGACCATTTAAGAGAAAATCTAATGGAGCCATGGAAGAGAAAGAAAATCAAATAGAGACCATTTAAGAGAAAATCTAATGGAGCCATGGAAGAGAAAGAAACCAACAGGGAGGGAGATTTTTTTTTCTTTTTGGAAAGTGAGAATAAAAGTAAAAAATTAAGAAGTTTATGAAAAGAAATAAACCTATGTGAAATGAATGAAATATTTCATTGGTATATAATGATCGATGATGATCCAAGTATTGGTAATTAGTTGACTAGGTCAAAAAGTCATGAAAAGGCCAAGAGTCTAACAGGTCAACCCGTGTGAACCCGGGGGTTGAAGTGTGCTTAATACTTTCCAACCTAAGTCCTAATCGGATCCAAGATATAGGACAAAAATATCTCAAGATTCTAAGTAACTTGGCACTCTAAGAATGTCGGGAAGAAACTTTCCCTATGATATCTACAAGATCGGCAATGCGATATATCCTAAATACGAAATATTCACGAACAAGGAAACTTATCTCACTACGAATTTGAACTACTAGTCTCATAATAAGTCGGTGGATAATCACCTCCTCGCCACAATCACTCATCGCATCTGACTAAGCGAGCCTATATAAAGCGACAAGTTAGCCCTAATCTGGGAATGCAATCGATCGAATGTTCAATCCCTAACTTAGACCTTTCTAACTCAATCCTTTAACTTGCAAGAATCCTTTACTAACATGGTGAGGAGGCAGGGCCGTGCCTGGAAATTTAAGGGCCCAGTGCGAAATTTGAATCTGGACCTTTTTTAACAAAAAAAAACTACAAACAAAATGTGGACAAGCTATAATTTCTTTGTTAAGATGTACTCTTTCTTTATACAAGATATAGTTTAAAATCTAAAAGTAGATTTTCGAATGTAGCATTTTGTATCATGATTTTCACATACATACCTTCGAATTTTTTTTTACAAATTTTAGACATCTATTTCTAAAAGTACTTCAAAAGATGAAAGAAATGCACCCAAATACATAACAAAATGTAAAAAAAAAGTGTAACAAAGTAAAAAAATAAAGAGTCAATTAGCAATGTACCATGAATCTTAATTACAAAATTAGCTAAAGGAGTAAAACTAATTTTGCGGCAAAGGGTTTCGAACCCTCGCAAACGGATGGAATAAGAAACTTCCAACCATCCCGGCGAACATATGTTTTTGTGCACGTCTTTTTCTTTATTTTTTATATAGTAGGTATTAGGATATTATTGCAAACGGGCCCTTGTCGGTGGGGGGTCCTGTGCGGCCGCCCTGCCGGCACGGGCCCAAGCACGGCCTTGTGAGGAGGATTAGAAGCAGTTATCTTTTATCTTCAATGATAATCTAAAGCCAATTTTAGACATCGTCAATGGTCTCTATCTAGATTTCTAGCTTGAAGGAAGATGAAGTTAGGGTTTCGAATGGAGAAAGGTCTAAAAGAGGAGAGAGGTAAAAGCTTTCAGTTGTTTATGATTCCCTTATGGATTTCCGAATGGAGAAAGTTGTGTTTTCTAGTCACTAAAGGTTAGAAATTTCAAAAAGAACACGAAGAACAAAGGAGTTTTCGAGCTTTTTACGGAGCTTTGGATGTCTAGACTTTCTTTTTACTAAGGGTATTTTTCGTAGAAAAATTAAAAAAATGCCATTTCAGCAGTTTAAAAGTTACGAAGATCATTTGAAGAAAATGACAATCAAATGAGGTATTTTGACCCAATTTCCCGTTAATGCATCAAATTCTCAAGTGGTGATTAACCTCCACCAGCTGTGTATTCAAGCATCACCTTTTGATGATTGATTAATAAACACAATCTACAATTTTATAATCAGCTAGATTAATTTAATCAAAATCGGCCACCTACTATGTGACATGTTTGATTTCTTTTTGTTTAATTTCAAGTTTTCAACCTATAACAAAGATAACATGGACTACTTGCAATTATTTGAGTATTAATAACAGTGAATATTACACACGTGCTTAAATTCCAATACCTAAATATCGTGTTTCTTTTTTAATTTAGGGTTATTTCCCAAATGGCCCCCAACTTTGTGACCAGCTTTCTGCCTAGCCCCCTAGATTAGCAAAAATACCCTTATGACCCCCTTTTTGAGATTCCGTTATAACACCGTTAACCAGTCAACATTTCTCTCTCCTCCATCTCATAACCTTTCTCTGCCACCTCATCTTCTAGCCAACTCATCGTCTTCTCCGGCAAAGGTCGCCGGCCGACCATTTTGCCGCCCGGCGACCTTCAAACCTAAAAAAAAAAAAATTTAATTTCTCTCACCTCTCTCTCTCTCTCTAAATTTTTTTTTTTTGAATTTCCTCTTTCTTCTTCTTCTTTCTCTGTTCTTCTTCCTCTCTCATATCCCTCTCTCTCTCTCTCTCTCTAAACATATAAATAAAGAACATAGATCTGTTCTTTAACAGAACATAGATCTGTTCTGTTCGGAACAGAACAGAAATCTAAACAGAACAGATTTCGGAACAGAATAGAATTTTTGTTCGGAACATAACAGAACGGAACATAGATCGGAACAGAACAGAACAGAAATCTGTTCTGTTCGTGAAATAGAACAGAAATCTGTTCTGTTCGGAACAGAATAGATCTGTTATGTTCGTGAAACAGAACAGAAATCTGTTCTATTCGTGAAAAACGAACAGAACAGATCTGTTTTGTTCCTTAACAGAACAGAAATTCTTTGTGCAAGAACAGAACAGATTTCTGTTCAGTTCGTGGAACAGAACAGACCTTCAAGGTCTGTTCTTTTCAACTATCAAAACAGACCTTGAAGGTCTGTCCTACCTCCGGCGAAGTTGCCGGAGGTCTAGAGAGAAAGAAGAAGAGAGGGGGAGAAAAAGAGGAAGAAGAAGAAGAGGAAGAAGAAGATGAAGAAGAGAGGAAATAAAAAAAATGTTTTTTTTAGAGAGAGAGAGGGGAGAGAGAATTTTTTTTTTTTTATGTTTGAAGGTCGCCGGCCGGCGACCTTCACCGGAGAAGATGATGAGGTGGCGTAACAGATGATGTGGCAGAGAGAGAAAAGAGATGGAGGAGAGAGAGTAACGGAAAGTTAAAGATAACTGCAAAAGGGGGCCATACGGGTATTTTTGCTAATCTAGGGGACCAGGCAGGAAGCTGGTCACAAAGTTGGGGGCCATTTGGGAAATAACCCTTTAATTTATGGATCCAATTTGGCCCAGTTTATATGCAATCACAGTAGAAAGGGAAACACAAAAGTCTGGACTACAAAATGAGGAGTAATTCTTTCAACAAAAAAAAATGAGGAGTAATTATACTTTTTAGTTAATAATATTAAAAAGAAATTATAGATAATGAGTGTGAGGTCCAAAACCTTTTTTTTAGACATTTATACTCTTCTCATTGTCTTTTTTTAGTTAATCTTCCACGTTTGATTTCCAAGCTTCATCTTTTCTGCAGACAGACAAAGGGGACACAGCAAAATAGATGCTCACAAAATCCGGAAATTTCTCAATTAAGTCTATGTATAATTATCTTATAACAGGTAGCACTGGGATGCATGATCAAAATGACTGGTTTTTCATTTGGAACATGAACACGATACCTCGTATAAAACTATTCCTATGGAAATGTTGCACGAATAGTCTACCAGTAAAGGACAAAATCGGTAGGTATATAGGTTGCTCTTACTCTTGTATAAATTGTAATGAAAATGAAACTCTAGACCATGTTATGTTACACTGTCACTACGCTAGAGCGATATGGTTCACTTTTCAAGTTAGATCGGAACAATTAAGCACGGTAAGCTTTTGGATCCAACAATGAAAAAATTTGGATGAGGATACAACTACTTTATATGCCAAAAGATTATGATTTATATGAAAAGCGAGGTGCGAAATATAACAAAATTTACTGCATATATTCATATATCTGAAAAAATGAAACAAAAAAGAAGATATAATAATAATATTAGAGACAAATAGCTTTAACACAATTAACGAGAAACAACAAGAAATTACCGAAGAGAAAAACCTTAAAAAGAAACTGATTTGAAAATAAAAGGTCACAAAAGAAAAACAAAAGACCTAAATAATAATTAATTAAAAACTAGGGGCTCCAAACTAAATAAAAGGTCACAAAACAAAAACAAAAGACATAAATGATAATTAACTAAAAACTAAGGGCTCCAAACAAAAAGGAGAAACAAAAAGGCCCAAACAACAATTGAAAATAAAGTGCCAAACAAAATTACACATGAATAAATTTACTCTTGTATAAATTGTAATGAAAATGAAACTCTAGACCATGTGATGTTACACTGCCACTACGCTAGAGCGATATGGTTCACTTTTCAGGTCAGGTAAGATCAGAACAATTAAGCACGGTAAGCTTTTGGATCCAACAATGGAAAAATTTGGATGAGGATACAACTACTTTATATGCCAAAATACTATGGTTTATATGGAAAGCGAGGTGCGAAAACTACTTTACTGCCAATAAACAAACCCTTCTACAGATGATCACTCGTATCAACAACACCTCAACCGCGCCACTCAAAATTGAAGCTATTATTACTAACAAATGCAAGGATAAACCACAACAACAAAAATGGAGACCTTCATTGACGCCATATCTTAAAGTCAATGTAGACGCTTCCTTCATGCAACTCACAGAACCAGCAAGAATTGGATGCATCATACATGATGAAGAAGCAAATTTCATAATAGCGGCAGCAGACACAGTTCAGGGTCAAAATGCGGAAGAATGTGAAAGTCTGGCGATTCACTTTAGCATACTATGGGCAATTCAACTGCGAATCCAACATGTTCACATAGAGAGCGACAATCAAAACATAATCCAGTACATTAACGGCCAAAGTAATGGTTTACACTGGCAATCCAAACAAGTCATCTCTCAGTTTCTTACGCTCAAGGATCAGTTCACAGATATTATCTTCTCTTATATTCCCAGGGAATGCAACACCAAAGCAGACGCTCTAGCTAAATGGGGAAGAAACAATTGTCGGAAAAGAATCTGGAATGTTGCACCATCTTTTATTTCTGCTTTAAATTAGTTTCTTTTGTATGGATGGTTTGGTTTAATGCTAGTTTATTTCATAAAAAAAAAACGAATTTGTTTCTTACAGTTAAGAATGATTTTAAATTCGTTTTAAGTCTTTTCGTTTTCTCTAGAAATCTTGTATTTGTCAAACATAACACTATGAACTATCCTAATGCATTATGAACTGTCATTTTTCAAAACCTTCTTTTGTAAACACTCAAATTGTATTATAAACTTTAATTTTGAGTAACATAATGTATTATAACACAAAATCCCATACAAAATCGTTTTCTTTTTAAATCAATTTTTTATCTCTCAAAAGATACATTTTTTCTTGTTCATAATAAGATAAGAACATAAAATAATACGATATGAACAGTGGCGGACCCAGAAATTTTTGTTGGTGGGGGCACTTTCATTATAAAAGAAGTTTTAAATTGTCCGAAAATCTTGATATGACGTTCTAGCAAGTGACTTTGGTATCTTATGCCTACACTCTCAACCGACTCGACTACGCTAACTTATGATTTGCATTGGCTAGTCTCAATAAAAATAATTAGTCTTATATACATTCGAATTATATAAGATGTAATATGCGTAAATTTTATTTCAAAAGAATGAGAGTCCCTCATGTCCTGAAAAATGATTACCACACTTTACGTTTTTAAAAGAAGTTAAGAAAAGATAGAGTGGACTAAGTTTAAAAAATAGCCAGAAATATAACAAAATTTACTGCATATATACATATATCTGAAAAAATGAAATAAAAAAGAAGATATAAAAATATTAGAGACAAATAGCTTTAACACAATTAACGAGAAACAACAACAAATTACCGAAGAGAAAAATCTTAAAAAAAACTGATTTGAAATAAAAGGTCACAAAAGAAAAACAAAAGACCTAAATAATAATTAATTAAAAACTAGGGGCTCCAAACAAAATAAAAGGTCACAAAAGAAAAACAAAAGACCTTAATGATAATTAACTAAAAACTAAGGGCTCCAAACAAAAAAGAGAAACAAAAAGGCCCAAACAACTAATGAAAATAAAGTGTCAAACAAAATTACACACGAAAAAAAGGAAATAGTGAAGTGGGATGGCGGGATTTGAACCCCTGTTTTTTGGGGGGACAAATACCACTCATCCCACAATGCCAACATTACTCTGTTGTGAATAACTGTTATTGCTTTTTTTTTTATGAAGTAAACATATCATAACTAAAAGGTCTAATACAAAGTTTTAACATACATCCGTAACAAAAGAAGGTATTACATTCCATATTCTTCTACTAACATTCCTTCTACCCAATTTAGCTATAAAGTCCGCTTGAGTGTTGCATTCCCGATTGATAAAGGTGAATATTGTACCGTCAAATTTATCCCTGAGCTCTTTAACTTGTTGCATGATCTTTTTGGATTGCCAGTGGAGGCTAACATTTTGACCATTGATAAAATGGATGAGAGCCTTGTTATCACTTTCAATATGTGCGTAGTTGATATTCAATTCTAAAGCCCATTTGATGTTGTATAGTATGGCAATGCTTTCACATTCTTCCGCATTCTGACATCGTACTGAGTCTGCCGCTGCGATAATAAAAGCTGATGTTTCATCTCTAAAAATACAACCGATCCCGGCTGGTTCTGAGATCTTGGAAAAGGAAGCGTCAACATTAATTTGAAGAAATGCTGTCGTGGAGGTCTCCATATTTCATGCTTAGTTTTTTCCCTGCATACTTTAGGTATAATAGATTCAATCTTAATAGGCGTGATAGAAGTGGCATTAATCCTTTCAATGATTTGTCTCGGATTTTGTTTTGTTTTGGTGAAGCGGTTTTCACATCTAGGTTTCCATATGAACCATAGAATTTTGGCATATAGTAATCTAAGTTCTTCGTCTAGATTTTTCCATTGGTGGATCCATTGAATTGTCGAGTCTATATGATCTGTTCTTACTTGAAAATGAAACCATATCGCTTTTGCGAAGGTGCAGTGCAGCATAACATGATCTAATGTTTCGTTTTCGATACAGTTGATACAAGAGAATTGGTTACCAATGTATTTATTTACTTTTTCCTTTACTGGTAGACCATTAGTACAACATTTCCACAGAAATAGTTTAACTCGTGGAATAGTATTCATATTCCATATAAAGAACCAGTCGGTTTGATCCTGCATAAGATTAGTACTTCTAATACTCAGAAAATTATACATAGATTTAATTGAAAAATTACCTGATTTTGTAAACGTCCATCTAGGAATATCCTCTTGATCGCTTTGGATATTAATGCTAATGATAAAGTTACATATATCAGTGTTAAAACAACTTTGTATCCTATTAGTATTCCAAGTGTTGTTATCCATCAGTTGCGAAACCCATTTTAGATTATACTCGTTATGGTTCGTAATAGGAGGAGGGTAATCCGGGATCCAGTAGTCCTGCCAAATATCAATATTGTCTCCTTTGTTGATGTCCCAAAAGATCAGGTTCTGCATATGTATAAACTGTTTATTTATGGATTTCCAAATCCAAGAATGGTTAGCTTTGGGAGGAGTGGGTTTATGCGACTTAGGAAAATATTTTCCTTTAAGAATTTTAACCCAAACTGCATGAGGATTATTGATAATACGCCATTTGATCTTGTTCAGGAAGGCCTGGTTGTTAAGAAGAGGAAGACGAATGCCCAGTCCTCCAAATTTGCGAGGCTTACAGATATTGGACCAGTTAAGAGTATGAAAAGTTTTGGATTTTCCCCACCAGAAGGTCCTTTGAATGGACTCAATGCTATTGCAAATGCCTTTTGGAATGGCAAAACATTGCATTTGGTATCGGGGAACGGTCGTGCTATAGTCGAAATGACTACCGAGCGACCAGCCTGAGAGAGAAGATGAGATTGCCATTTGGCGAATTTATTCTGAATCTGAGAAATGAGAGGTTGGAAAGCTGACTTCTTGTTACTATTTATGAACAGATTAGTGCCAAGGTATTTTTCTCCTGCAGAAGAGTAATGAACTTTAAGTTTGATGGGCCTAGAAAGGTTACCCTAAATAGGTCTACACCCGCAAGTGCACGGGTGTCAAGTTGTAATAAATTCCGGTAAGACCGGTTCGTTCCTCAGAGACTAGTTAAACCTATTCTAAAATTAGAAAGTAATAAGATTTTAAAATGATTTGGCTTTGGTTTTGAAATGAATAAAATATTAAAGTAAAATTACGGAAAGAAAATAATTACAAATGATACAAGGAACTCAAATGGGGGAAGATGACCTAGGGTTTTTGGAATCCACCGAATAACTTACTTTTAAACACACGAGATCAACTGACTAACTCTCTCGTTTTATAACCCAGAATTTCGGATAATGAACTATCCTAATTCCGGGAGATGTTTTCGATAAAATCGGTTTTTAACTCATGAATTTGTAATTGTCTTATTTAAAAAATGAATTTCTAAACTACTATCTATCAATCAATAAGTATGTACCGTCAAAGGACTTAACCTAAGCACGATACATCAAACCTAAAAGCATCGATAGTGAAAAGATAATCGACTTGACAAATTAAAACAATTTAAACATTAAATCACATTCAAAGAATTAACCAAATAATTTGTGTTTCTAAAAGCTCGAATATGGTTTCATCCTCAATCCTAGATTAAGAGTCTTAGCTAATCATGATCAAAGATTAAAATCAATATGAAGAATAAGAGAAAATGGAAGGAAAACAGAACTTTTCTCACTGATTTTCCCACGGTAGCCAAACGCTCCTCTGGAAAAAATTATTTTCCAGCGTCAATGGAAAATTATTTTCCAGTAGCAACTACGAACCAAACACGGTCTTCTTCTCCAACTAAATTCTCCTCTTTCTACTGTTTCTCTTTTCTTTTTTTTCTTTTCTCACCAAATGAACAAATAACAATTGATTCACTTTTGTTTTAATACTAATGAGATAACAAAGAGAATGAATATAAACCAATCTTGATATTGATAATAAACCAAAATAAATTTCTCAAAACTCTCTGATTTCTCTCACTACATGCCACTCTTTCTGTTTTTCTTTCACTCTTTCTGTTTCTCACTTTCTCTCACTAAAATAAGAACAATAAATACAAAGAAAAGTAGATGATAATGGTGTTTCTCCCTTACTCTGATTTTCTCTATAGATTGAGCTTAGAGATGGTGATGTTCTTGACCCCCAAACCGAGATGTCCTTTCTTCTGTTCCTTTTCAGCTTCTTATATAAGATAAGAAAAATCAAAACTCCTCGACCCTCTCTCTCTGTTGTCTCATGAAATCTTCTTAAGACTTTCTGTTAATGGAAGAAAATATATCTTCCCTCTTTCTTTCCTGTTCAGCCATCATTCTCTCTCTCTCTATAACAATCAATTATCTTCAATCTTCTTTCCAAAAGAGACTTGCCAATTTACATCCAATTCCAGCCGAGAAGAAGCAATAATCCTCTTTATTTCTCTGTTAAAAAATATCTGATAAGGTCTCTGAAAATCTTCCTCAAAATCGAATCCACTATTTCCTTCTCGGTTTGATATCCTCTAGCTTTTCTCTGTACTAAACCAGCTCCCATGTATTTTCTCTCTCTACTGTTAGAGGTTTGTTTCTAAAATAATAAAGAGATGAGGGAAAGAAGGAAGGAGAAGTTTAAAAAGATTTATTCTTGGTTAGCCAATTGATTATTTCCATTTTGGTTCAACAAACCCAATAGAATATCACGTTGCTGGTGAGTTGGCACCATCCCTTTAATTAGAAAGATACGGTAAGGTGGGGACTACCGACAAAAAAGAAACCTAACCGTTTGATCCAACCGCACGTGCTTCCTGTCCGTTCGATCTGTCAGGGGAGCTTTAAAACTTTCATGTGCGATGCACCAGATAATGTCTTCTTGAAAATACCGACTCACTCCCGCGTGCCCAAAACAGTACCGAAAATTACATCCTTGACGTTGGATTGCATGCCACGTGTCTTTGTTGACTTGATTTTTACCCAAACTTTGACTAACAATAAGTCTTTCATCCGAACTCCAATTTGACTTCCGTTTTCACCCACAAATTCATCTTGGGTTCTACTTTTCAACCGAGGATCAATGTTGACCAAAATTCCCAGAATCACAAATGACCAAAATGCCCTCAACACGTCTTTCTCTCGATTTTATCTAATTTTCGCGTTGAACTCCGTAAAAGACACCTGAGTAAGAGAAACAACCAATTTATCAGAGTAACGGCTCGAATTGGACTAACTCGCCCGAGTTAAGAGATTCAAATGGGACATTTTCATGTCTCATCAAAGTTCACGAGTGATCATCCATTTAAATTTATAACATTATTGAGCTAATATTTCAAATAAAAAAACTTTGAATCCGTGGGGGCACGTGCCCCCACGGGTCCTTATGTGGGTCCGCCCCTGGATATGAACCAGTACAATAAAATATATTTATTTATAATACGTAATTTCTTGTACTTCTACTAGAAAAGTTGAAAAGGAAGTTTTCACGCATGTAGTGGACCAATGTTATTCTGCCTGTGGGTATTCGCCTGGTTTTCGGCCTCAAATAGATTTTAGCCCAATTGTGCTTCCCATTTCTCACCGTTTGATATACATTTGTAGCAGTGTTGTCAACACAACCATAATCATAGGCGAAATCTTCAAAATTTGTATGAAATAAAAGATGTTAGAGAACCATAAGATTGTATATCGGCCAAGAGCTTCTCGAAAAGCTTTGACACCACCGGAAAATGCCAACTCAGTAAGAGACAGTTTTAGGTGGACATAGGGATGGGTACCGGGTCGGGTTGCCCATTCGGGTTAGGCTGGGTAGAGTCTTAGCAAACCCGAGTTCGGCCCTTGGAACCCAACAAGCGCCTCGACTAGTATATGTATTAGGTTTTTCGTTCCCTGTATTCACGTTGACTCGACCTGAGGCGAAAATCAGGCTCTCTGTGTTTTGTCCATGGTCACTAAGCAATCCCACATAATATAATCATATCAAATCTCCATAGTACGGATCATCGATATATTCATATTAGAAAAAGAAAATCATCGCTACATCTACGTTGGAGAAAAGAAAATCATCGAAACATTATTTTCACATTACAGATGCATGTGGCCCTAAGTGTTACAAATAATCGATTAATTATTTTCACTTCATAGCCTCATAGGACATGTGCAGCAAGTGTTACAAGAAATCATCCATTCATTATAATTGATTCCACTAACTTAATAATGTGAAGCAACCAATATGAACGTACCGTAAGTGACACCGTATTCCTACACTTTCACTGGATATTACAACAAATGAATCTTCTATTGCACATGGCTATAAAGTAACACGACGTCTAAATACGAACAGGGCCGGTCCTGAGATTTAGGAGGCCCGAAGCGAGTTCAGAAAATGTGGCCTTTATATATACTATTTGCAAATCACTTGAATATTGTTCTTTTTAGATTTTTTTTACACCAAAACACTAATGATTGTTTTTTTGAAATCAAAATTTTAGTAAGTTATTTCTCAACCAACAAAATATCTAAATTATTAAAGTTTATTGTGGTATAGTAGATCGAACATAAGGTTTAATCAAATTCAACTTAGAGAAACTTCTTTCTCCTGATGCGACAGTAACATGTATAGTTAAGAAATATTTGTAAGCAATCCATCTGTTTGGGTATAATCTTTTATTATCTTTCAAAAAGTTTGACGCTTCAGTCGGTTTTTTTATCTTTCTCGTCACAAGACGTTTCATTATTTTCAGTTCTTAGAACAAGTCAAGTCCATCCATATCATATAACCTGTTCTGCCTTAGAAAGATTCAGAAAAGTACATGAATCTCTCAAATCATTATTAGACTTTAATTTTTCGAAATTGAATATACATGCATCGTCCAATCACTTATCACCATTTATAATAAATCGAGTATAATATGCAAGATAATTGTCTACCATATTTGTCAAAAAACCCCAAATTAATAATTCTTGTGAGACTTTTATTTAAATTGACTCTTATTTCTTTTTTAACAAACTTAAATCAAATAGAGATAAAAAATAATTGAGTCTTATTACATGATAAATCAATTATTGATTAAGCTATAAATAAAATTCATAACATACTACAAATAATTCAACGATAAAGAATTATGTGTTCTTTAGGACTTTATCATTGTTTACCGTTAGTGGTGAAACAATTACATAAATAAATCGATTAATCCACAAATAGGTCCTTTTACATGAATTAGTGTTCTTAGAATTAGCTGTTACATTATTGTTTTTTTTTTGTTGAAATGTATTATACTATTATTGTTAATAATGATAAAAGTAACTACAATGAGCTCAATGTTAGAAGTTATTATTCTTTGTTGAAATCAAAGATGAAAGAACATTTTTTTATTCTTGAAAAAGGATGAAAGAGTAAAGAGATGAAATAGTTGTTGGGATGATGAGACATGGAAGGTGGAGAAATCTTTCAAGAGAGAGAGACAATGAAACTCTTCGTATTGATATGCAGGGATAGATAATGAGTTATACTCCCTCCGTCTCACAATCAAAGTCCATTATTCCTTTTTGGGTTGTCTCAAAATGAAAGTCCCATACCATATAAAGCCTATAATATCCATTGTTTTGGCAAATATACCCCTCCTTAATTCTATCAATATCAAGTGCATTTATTAAGAAAGATGATGCATGCACTACTTTTGTCCAATGACATTCACTAGATTGAATTACAATAAATGCTAGCATTCTAATTTAATAAGGACAATATTGGAACACACAAAACGAAAATAAATCGGGTGAGTTTCGATAATGGACTATGAATATGAGACGGAGGGAGTATGTCTTTAGTTTGTTGTGGGCCCCATAAAATTTAATGGGGTTAGAAAATAGAGAATTTGTGGCCCCTGTTTTTCAATAGTGTTGTTAATGTGGCCTTTAAAGTTCACGGTAAAAGATAAAAGTTCAGCATTTTTCTTAAGCAACTGAAACTTTGGGGGCCCTTAAAATGTGGGGGCCCAAAGCAAGGCTTTGCCTGCTTTGGGCCCAGGGCCGGCCATGAATACGAAGCAGGGCCAGCAAGAGGAGTCTGTACACTTGCAACAGAAAAAAAAAGTGGAGTCTGTACTCAATTTTTAAATTAAAACATACTCAGAGACACGTTTTTTAAACTAACTTGGTACTTAGAGCTGACTCAAGTATTCAGGGGCCAAGCGAAATGAAAATAAAAATCATTTTTTATAATCAATAAAAATGGTTATTTCATCATATATGTATTATGGTATGAGAATCATATTGAACGCTTTTTTTTGTTACAAACAAACTGAACGCTGAACCACAAATCTATAATGATAGAAAGTGACAAGATAAACATCATAAAGCATATCCACGATAAAAGACGCACAGTGTACTGGCAATCCTTGACCCATATTCGAAGAATTAGAGACATCAGAAGAGGATTCGACAAAGTTCAATTCAAATATCCCGGAAGAGAACTCAACTCGCAAGCAGGCAGGCTAGCAAAATGGGCGCGAAAGAAGAATAAAAGCAAGAAGTGGAAGAATGTCCTTATCTTTTAGTTGAAAAGTATTGTAATAACGTTTTATCTTATAAATTTAAGGAAATAGTTCAACAAAAAAAAAAAACAAACTGAACGCTTGAATTGAAAGAAGATAAAAAGACTACAAAGACTGCACAAAATTCAAATTAGTTGATCCATCAAGAAGCTAATCGACCTCACCTTTTCTTGCATATTTCACTTTCCATAACGCTATAAGAGAATCTTAGCTAGCTGGTTATTCACCGAATTGTATCATAAAATTAACTGATAGTGACAGATTTATAAGAATTTCATATTTCAATAAATAAATAAACATGTTGAAGCATCTTTACATGAAGAAAAGAGATGCTTGTTATTCACATAACTAATCAAAGCAAAATTATATAAAACCTTTGTAATTTATTGAAAATCTGAAACATATTGTAATTAAATATTCGAATGATAAAATTAGGGATATTTAGCGTTTGGGTCAAGGATAAGTACTGGTTTTAATGTTTAGGTCACAAGTTTGTCCGTTATAGGGCCTGGGTCACGGACTAAACATTGACCACGTTGACTAATGACGCAGTTAACTAGCTTCATTAGTCAACGGGTCAATGGTTAGTCCGTGACCCAGACCCTAAAGTCGGTACTTATCCTTGACCCAAACACTAAATAGCGTTGCTGTGAGCCATTCCAAAGACGGAAATAAATTTGAACGCATTAAAATCACAAAAAGGATTTGAACATCAATTCTTTCAGGTCTTAAAATTGATGGATCAATTTGGTCTTTGTTGTTCATAGTAATCACCATGATTCTTTCTTCAACCAAGTAGAGAAAATTTCGTCCATGAAATTCAAAATTGCTGATAAACTTATAGATGTTGATTTCTCATTCAAATATAGATCTAAATCTTTAATAAAAGTAACTAATCGTTCTGTTGGTTGAAGAAGAAGCATTTTTAGGTCAGAATCATCAATAATATTTGATATATTTATATCGTAGTTCTGGAATTTAGCCATGGCGGAAACGAATGATGATTTTCCAGTTTATGGAAGACCGAAGAAGATAGCTTTGTTTCCAAACAAGACGTAATTGATGATAAAATTGTTTTAATTTAATAAAAGATTCTAGATCTGATTTTACCTTGTTTTTTAGATGTGAATCCATGGCAATTGTATCGAAAGTTGTTAGATGAGTAAATGAACAAATCTTCACCTTTTATTATGAAAAGGGGGGAAAAGCTAGGGTTTTCTGAAGTTGGGGGTTTTCCAGGGTTCTTGAGAGTTAGGGTTTAAGAGAGCTTGAAAAGAGGGAAAGAGAGAGAGAGAGATGACCGGCAAAAGCTTGGCCGACCAGCCAATGCTTACGCCGACACGGGAAGGAGTTGAGCTCAGCTCATGGAAGGTGGCAGCAGCTTGGACGTTCATGGAAGCACCCTCGAGTTTGGGATTTCAAGGGACTAACTCGGTTTTCATGGCAGCAACAAATGGGACTTAGAACGGCTCACATCAGCTCGTGTTTAGTGTTTGGGTCAAGGATAAATACCGGCTTTAGGGTCTGGGTCACGGACTAACCATTGACCATGTTGACTAATGACAGTAGTTAGCTATCGTCATTAGTCAAGGGGTCAACTGTTAGTCCGTGACCCAGACCCTATAACGGACAAACTTGTGACCTAAACACTAAAACCGGTACTTATCCTTGACCCAAACACTAAATATCCCATAAAATTATAGGAAATTGAAAAATATTTGTGACACAGAAGTAATAGATAAAGAACCAAATTTGAAAATGAAATAGAAACAACTTAAGAGAGAAAATCTAATGGAGCCATGGAAGAGAAAGAAACAAACAACGAGGGAGAAAAAAAGAAAAAATAATTTTCATTTTAGAAAGTGAGAATAGAAGTAAAAATTAAGAAGTTTATGAAAAGAAATAAACCTATGTGAAATGAATGAAATATTTCATTGGTATATGATGATCGATGATCCAAATATTGGTAATCAGTTGACCAGGTCAAAATAATCATTAAAAGACCAAGAGTCTAACAGGTCAACCCGTGTGAAGTCGCCAGGAAAGCGCATTCGAAAGAGCTTTGTCACTTAATCCTAAAACTAGGGGTTCGTACTAGTGTCTTAGGTGCCTATGCCCAGTTTTGGCTTTGAATAGAGTGAGGTATGTCCTGAATTTTGCCAAAGTAAGGGAGGTCTGTGGAATTGGGGTTGATACCTTAACCCGGAAAATATGTGTGTGTATAGGGGGGGGGGGGGGGTGGTTGAAGCGTGCCTAATACTTTCCAACCTAAGTCCTAATCCGGTCCAAGATAAGACAAAAATATCTCAAAATTCTAAGTAACTTGGCACTCAAGAGTGTCGGGAAGAAACTTTCCCTATGTTATCTACAAGATCGGCAATGCGATATATCCTAAATACGAAATATTCACGAACAAGGAAACTTATCTCACTACGAATATGAACTACTAGTCTCATAATAAGTCGGTGGATAATCACCTCCTCGCCACAATCACTCATCGCATCTGACTAAGCGAGCCTATATAAAGCGACAAGTTCGCCCTAATCTAGGAATGCAATCAATCGAATGTTCAGTCCCTAACTTAGACTTTCAACTAAATTCTTTTACTTGCAAGAATCATTTACTAACATGACGAGAAGCAGTTCGAGATTAGAAGCAGCTATCTTTTATCTTGAATGATAATCTAAAGCCAATTTTAGACATCATCAATGGTCTCTATCTAGATTTCTAGCTTGAAAGAAGATGAAGTTAGGTGTTCGAGTGGAGAAAGGTCTAAAAGTGGAGAGAGGTAAAGCTTTCAGCTTTTTATGGTTTGCTTCTGGATCTCCGAACGGAGAAAGTTGTGTTTTCCAGTCACTAAGGGTTAGAGATTTCAAAAAAGAACACAAAGAAGAAAGGATTTTTCGAGCTTTTTACGGGACTTTGAATGTCTAGACTTTCTTTTTACTAAGAATATTTTTGATAGAATACTTAAAAAAAAGCCATTTCAGTAGTTTCGTAGTTACGAAGATCATTTGATGAAAATGGTAATCAAATGAGGTATTTTGACCCAATTTCCCGTTAATACATCAAATTCTCAAGTGGTGATTAACCTCCACCAGCTAGTTCAACAACAAAAAAAAAAAAAAAAAAACTCCAACAGCTGTGGATTCAAGCATAATCTTTTGATGATTGATTAATTAAAACATAATCTACAATTTTATAATCAGCTAGATTAATTTAATCAAAATCTGGCCCGTACTATGTGACATGTTTAGTTTCTTTTTGTTTAATTTCAACCTATAACAAAGATAACATGGACTACTTGCAATTATTTGAGTATCAATAACAGTCAATATTACACACGTGCTTAAATTCCAATACCTGTAATATATTCAGTTTCTTTTTGAATTTATGGATCCAATTTGGCCCAGTTTATATGCAATCACAGAAAAAAAGGGAGAAACAAAAGTCTGGTCTATAAAATGAGGAATAATTATACTTTTTAGTTAATAATATTAAAAAGAAATTATAGATAATCAGTGTGAGGTCGGAAACTTTTTTTTTTTTAGACATTTATACGGTTCTCATTGTCTTTCTTTTTTTCAGTCAATTTTCCACGTTTGATCTTCAAGCTTCATCTTTTCTGCCCAATTGGGCCTGGATTTATAATCTTTGTTATCGATTTTGATTTACTGACTTTGTTTCTTATAGTTAAGAATGGTTTTAGACTCGTTTTAAGTCTTTTTCCTTTTCTATATAAATCTTGTATTTGTCAAACACAACATTATGAACTATCCTAATGCATTATGAACTATCATAATGCCACTCTAAACTGTCATTTTTCAAAACCTTCTTTTGTAAACACTCATAATGTATTATAAACTTTCATTTTGGGTATCATAATGAATTATAACACAAAATCCCATAAAAAATCGTTTTCTTCTTAAATCAAATTTTTATCTGTCAAAAAATACATTTTTCCTTGTTCATAATAAGTTAAGAACATAAAATAATACGCAATGAACCAGCACAATACAATATATTTGTGTATAATACGTAATTTCTTGTACTTCTACTAGAAAAGTTGAAAAGGAAGGATCGTCATTTTCTCGCATGTGGTGGACCAATGTTATTCTGTGGGTCTTCAATTGATTTTCGGCACCAGATAGATTTTAGTCCAATTGTGCTTTCCATTCTCACCGTTTCATATATATTAGAGGAATATTTTATAATATTAGTATACCACGAGATGCAAGTGTAGAAGCATTCACTCGGATTTCAACTTTTTTATCTTGTTATTTATTCCTTTAATTAGTTCGTTTGACACAACCAAGAAAAAATATTGTAATTCCCTTAATTATTTGGTCAATAGTTCAAGTTGAGAGAGTTCAACAAAAAAAAAGTGGAGAGAAGATATCGAATCTCTTCTCAGCAAACAAACAAAGAAAACAACCAAGGAGTGAGCTTAAAAAAAATCCAACCATGTTTGCCTTGTGGAAAACTAAATTTAATGTCATTGTTGGTTGGTGAATGCGTGTGGCATGTACAAGCCCAACACACCGAGAATGCCATGGCAACCACCTAACTGTTGTTGGGTCGTTGCCCTAAGGTGTTTCCGCACGCAAACTTCTAGTTTGGACATGACATGGCTCAAAATCCTGGCCACTATTACCACGGTATGTCCCACACGCCAGACTAGTATGTATTGTGGCCACGCACGACAGGTTGGCGGCTACTATGACTCGGGGGAGACAAACTATCAAAGTTTTTTTGTTAAGATAATACAAGGAAACTAAGAGCATCTCCAATGCAAGACTCAATCTTAAAATCCTAAGTGCCACCTAGGACTTTAGAGTTTTTTTGAGAAAAAACCTCTCCAATGCAAAACTCAATTGAGATCTTAAGATGATGTGGAAGCATTAAGTTTTAAGATGTCTCAACTAGAAACTCTATTTTTGAGATCTCTTTTGAGAGTCTTAAGTGTCCTAGTCATCAAATTTAATTTTTGGACCAATAAAAAGTCTTTCTTTCTCAACCACTTTTTTCTATTAAATGTATGTGTGACATGTGTCCCTATTAGAGTTTTTTAGAGTATTGCATTGGAGAAGGACTTGAATTAGAGACACTCAAGTTAGCCACATAGGAAAGAGAATCTCAATTGAGACTCAACACATAAGCCAATTAGAATTTTTTTTGAGTTTTGCATTGGAGATGCTCTAAACAGAGCTGGAAATAAAAGAAGGCAAGGCGTCCCAAATCCTCCTCTGACGATTCTTCCTCCCCCATTTAGCCAATGCGTCCTCTATCAGGTTGTAATCTCTAGGAATGTAGGAAAATTTTGACTCGGTGAATCTGCCCTTCAGTTGTAATAATTCGAACAGATGTTTCCTGGATTACCATTGTGTGGTGAAAGATTGGTCCTCCAGAAATGAAATGATATTCAGGTTGTCACTTTCTATATGCACCTGAGATATCTTGAGATTAATCGCCCACATAAGTGTCTGTTTGATTGCTAGACATTCACATTCTTCCGCATTTTGTCCTTTGGTAGTATCTGCAAGAGCTGAGATGAAGTTGGCATCCGAGTCATAAAGAAGACATCCAAATCCTGCTGGCTCGGATAGATGTGTGAAAGAGGCATCAGCGTTTATTTTTAGAAATGGTGTCGATGGAGTGCTCCATTTTGATGCTTTGGTTCTTTAATCTTCGTGGTTACTTTTAATGGTTCTATTGTATAAGCTTGGATCGTTGGTATGACCTGCATTGGGGAATGTTTTTTGGATGTGAAGCAAGCCTCACATCTCGTTTTCCAGATAAACCATAATATTTTAGCATACAAATTTGTGAGGTCCTCGTCCAGATCCTTCCAAAGAAGGATTCATAGTTTAACCGACTGTATATTATCCATCCGGACCTGAAAATAGAACCAAATCGCTTTGGCATAGTGACATTGTAGCAACACATGATCTATAGTTTCTTTAGTATCACAATTTATACAAGAGTATATATTACCAATAAATTTACCTATTTTATCTCTCACTAGTAGACTATTGGTGCAACATTTTCATAGAAAGAGTTTTATCCGTGGTATAATATTCATATTCCATATATGATTCCATTCCATCGTATCGTTACTATGTTCACTGCCATTGGTTCGAATATGATGATACATCGATTTAACAGAGTAGTTACCTGATTTGGTTAAAGGCCATCTAGCCTTGTCCTCTGCATCTGCCTGCAAGTTAATACTCAAAATAGCATTTTTAATTTCAGTGGTAAAACAATTATTAATAACATTTAGATTCCAGGCATTATTCGTAATTAACTAACTAACCCACACTAAATTAGCATTTCTAGCATTCTGAATAGGAGGCGGGTGATTAGGAATCCAGTTGTCTAGCCAGATGTTAACCTGAGTACCTTTGTTAACGTCCTAAAATATAATACTGGCCACTTGGTCAAATACGAATGGACTTCCACGACAAAAAATGGTTAGAGTTAGAGAGGTTATGTTTGGGGGATTTGGGGAAATATTTGACTTTCAGAATTCTGGCCCAAAGATCTTGGGGATTTTCGATCACCCACCACATTAATATACCAAGAAAGGCTTGATTATCATTGTGAGGAAATCGAAATCCCAGACCCCCCATTTTACGAGGTTTGTAGATCGCCGTCCAATTGATGTTATAGATATTTTGGGTTTCCCCCACCAGAAGGCCCTTTGCAGAGTCTCAATGCTATTACTTATGCCTTTTGGGATGGCAAAGCATTGCATTTAGTACTGGGGAGCGTCTGCTACTATAGAGAAAACTACTATAGAGCGACCAGCTTGAGAAAGGAGATTAGTCTACCACTTGGACAACTTATTCTTAATCTGGGAGAGGAGAGAAGAAAAGAGTTGTTTCTTATTCTTGCCAATGAAAAGATGAGTGCATAAATATTTGTCCAGGGAAGAGGATTGATGAACTTTAAGATTTCGAATGATCATTCTTTTGAAATTTGGATGAGAATTCTTGGAGAAAAAGATTGTCGATTTAGCATAATTAATCATTTGTCCCGAAACAAGGCTGAATTCTGCGAGAATTTGCTTAAGATTGTGAATGTTCTCCAAAGTGTTACGACCGAAAATAATCCAATCGTCAGCGAAGAACAAATGTTTGATGTTAATATCAGAGTTGGGGATCGGAAAACCATCGAACTGATTAGGGTTGTTGTTACTCTTTAGCATATGACTGGGCCCTTCCATGGCCAAGGCAAAAAGAAAAGGAGAAAGCGGGTCACCCTGACGAATGCCTCTGCTGACCTCGAAAATGGAGCCAGGGTGACCATTAATTAAAATAGCCATAGAAGAGGAGCTCAGGCAGCTCTTAATGAGATGGATCCAATGATTGAAGAAGTTCATTTGGGACATGATGTTTTCGAGGTAACTCCATTCGATTCGATCAAACGATTTGGACATATCGAGTTTGAGACCGAAATAGCTTTTGGAACCTCAACATTTCTTAAAGGAGTGGATCATTTCTTGGCCGATGAGGATGTTATCCGTGATTTGTCTTCTAGGGACATAGGCCCCCTGAAAAGGAGAAATTAGGTCTAGAAGGAGGTTTTTAAGAATGTCAGCTAAGATTTTGGTGATGATTTTGTAAGTGGTGTTCAGCAAGCTAATGGACCTAAAATCCTCAGGGATTTGGGGTGTCTTGGTTTTGGGAAGAAGACAAATATGAGTGTGATTGGATTGAGAAGGAAGACAAGCCGAGTGGAAGAAATTTATGACCATGGTAGAGAGATCAGCTTGGATAGTGTCCCAATTGGATTGGTAAAAGGAATGAGGGTATCCATCCGGACCAGGGGTCGCATCAGGTTTAAGAGACAAAACAACTTTACGAATTTCTTATTCCGGAGGAATTGCGACAACAGTGAGGTTTTGAGAACTGTCGATCTAGGAATGAAAGCAGTTGAGAAGATTGTTAGACATAGAGGTGTTGGGATTTACACCCTTCTACTAGTGTTTATAGCGGAAATAAGACATCTAATGTCTACACTAGTATTCCCAGGATCACATGCATAAGCCCATAATAATACTAAGTAAAACTAGAAAGATAAATACCTTATTCGCTAGTTTTCCCTCGAACCTTTCCAATTGCTTATGAGAAGACCAAGAGCTTAAAGCGTAGCTCCTCTACTTGGGACACGAGCAATCAACTTGATCTCCCACCTTGTTGTTTAGCTAGCACACCAATGGTGGTTGGAAGAAGAACTCCTTTCTTCTTGACTAGATAAATAGTTAATGGGAATTAGCTCACTTTCTCCTCTCTACTTGATATGGTAGAGTAAGAAAGCTTAGAGAGAAATTCCACAACTCATTCTCTGCCCTAAATGTGTTTATATAGAACCCTAATGAGAATACACCTCCTCAAAGGTTTCCTAAAACACTCTTTAGAATAAGATTTAGGGAAATAGTCGAACATAACAACTATTGATATTTTCTCAATTCCCTAATGAGTAGGTCTCCAAACACCACGAAATTTTTCATGCATACTACTGGATATGTCAGAAATCTCCCCTAAAAATTTCATCCCAATCCGAACCCTAGAAGTGTCCGAATCGGCTAAGGCCTAAAAATCCTGTTTTTGGCCTTTTTTGTACTATCTTTGCCTAATTCCAGTTTAGGCCTATGCGATATGTTTATGGGACATTCCCATTGTTATATCTGATTCCCATTAGTCATATCCTAGATCAATTTGACACTCTTATGTGTAACCGTTGTAGGATCCGATCGAAGTTAGCCGCGAATTACTTCGTAATTCGACGATCGTAGTTGGTCTCTAACTACAACTCTACGATCCCTAAATCAATCGGACTTGATGATCTTCCACATCAATTGTCCTATCCGACAAATTGTTCGCATTGTCACCTTGGTCGAAGGACATCTCCTTCAACTCCTTCAGACTCCCACTTGGACTTAGAACAAGTACAATGCTCGATTCCCATGTCACTTAGTATCCCATCTGATACGTCACGTTATTCAGACTTTCTTGATCTCGAGTACAGCTGTCAAAACAAATGATTAACTTTTAATCCATTTGATCACGGCCATGCATTTTCAGTTGTTGCTCGTCAAGTGGCCCGAGGACACTGTATCCTAACATGGTTAGGAGGACATAATCCATTCTTGCGCTCCCACTCAACTTCATGTCTATCCTATCTTTCCCAGTATCCGTTTTTATAACCTCCTTTTACGGCGCGACGTTTAACGGAACCAAAGTCAGACATTCCTTACATAAGATGAGCTGAGCACTCATGTTTTGAGGAATCTCTTCAATCTTGTCTTTATGAGAAGTTTGACAATTCATCATTCTTTGGATGAACTTCTCATGTTGAGGGTTATTCCAGCGTATAATCCTTATTATGCACTCACGTAGTTGAATCGAATACACTATTCCTATAGCCCATGAAACTGTGTTATCCCATCGACTCCCGTACTAGTCTTCGTGAGTCATTGTTGTCCATGCAATGACCTAGACTAGGGAATTGATAATGAATCACTCCAAGTTCACTTAGTAGGGTTTCATTCATCAGATCACGCATCTGACAAGCCTACTCGGAGTGCTTTCTTTATCTACGGACTGTCTCTTAAATACCAAACCAAATTTTAAGGACAAAAATAAAATTCCTTTTATTTTAGTTATCGAATGCAAGTAATTCGGTACATAAACTCTTTTATGAATCCAAATTACATTTGTTTCCATTCCCCAATGCGCTTTATACCGATGCCCCTCATGTGTGAATCATGTTTGGGCTGAGGTAACGGTTTAGTCAACAGATCTGCAACATTGTCATCCGTGTGAACCTTGCATTTGACCACATTTTTTCTCTCTATGATTTCTCTAATCAAGTGGTACTTCCTTTGGATATGCTTGGATTTTTGGTGTGCTCTTGGTTCCTTGGCTTGGGCTATCGCTCCATTGTTGTCACAATAGAGTGTCACTCCCTCTTCTATGCCAGATAAGACACCAAGTTCTATTATGAACTTCTTTATCCAAACTCCTTCCTTTGCAGCTTCCGAGGCCGCTAGGTATTCTGCTTCAGTGGTAGAGTCTGCAATTGTGCTTTGCTTGGAACTTTTCCAACTCACTGCTCCTCCATTCAGACAGTAGACATAACCAGACTGCGATTTGAAGTCGTCTCTATCCGTCTGAAAGCTTGCATCCACATGGCCTACAACCTTTAGAGTATCTTCCCCGCCATATGTCAGGAAGTGATCCTTAGTCCTTCTCAGGTACTTTAGAATATTCTTGACGGCGTTCAAGTACGTTTCGCCTTGATTTGATTGGTAACGGCTGAACATGCTCAAGGCATATGAGACATCTAGGCGAGTGCAGATCATGGCGTACATGATAGATCCTATTGCCGAAGCATATGGTACTTTCATCATGTGTGCTAGCTCATCAGGACTCTTAGGACACTGATCTTTGCTAAGCACTACGCCATGTGTCATGGGAAGGAATCCTCTTTTGGAGTTTGTCATCTCGAACCGTTGAAGAATCTTATCTATATAAGTTTCTTGACTAAGTCCGATCATCCTCCTTGATCTATCTCTATAGATCTTGATTCCTAATATGTATTCTGCCTCCCCTAGGTCCTTCATAGAGAAACATTTTTGAAGCCAGTCTTTAACTGATTCCAACATCGGAATATTGTTTCCTATGATTAATATGTCATCGACATAAAGAACTAAGAAAACTAGGCTGCTCCCACTAACCTTCTTGTAAACACAAGACTCTTCTGCATTCTTGAGAAATCCAAATTCCTTGATTTTCTCGTCGAATCGAAGATTCCAACTCCGGTTTGCTTGCTTGAGTCCACAAATGGATTTCTAAAGCTTGCAAACTCTTCCAGCATTTTTGGATCTAGAAAACCTTCGGGTTGTGTCATGTACACATCCTCTTCCAAGTGTCCATTCAGGAAGGCGGTTTTGACATTCATTTGCCAAATCTCATAATCCTAATGAGTTGCAATTGCTAGAATGTTCCGAATGGATTTAAGCATTGCGACAGGTGAAAAGGTTTCATCATAGTCTATACCATGAATCTGTTTGTATCCTTTTGCCACGAGTCTAGCTTTGAAAACGCTAACGTTTCCATCCTTGTCAGTTTTTACTTTGAAAACCCATTTACATCCGATTGGTGTTGCTCCATCGGGTAAATCGATCAAGTCCCATACTTGATTTTCTGACATGGAATCCATTTCCGATCTCATGGACTTTAGCCATTTTTCGGAGTCGGGGCTCGTCATAGCTTGGTTGTAGGTACTCGACTCATTATCTTCTAACAGTAGTACATCTGTTTTCTGAGATAATTCCTGGAGCCTTTGAGATCTACGAGGGGCCTGAGCAACTTTTGGAGTGTTCTCAACTATTTGAGATGTCTCCTGCGAATTTAATTCGACTTGTGCGGGAGGTTCCACGAGTTTCTATCTCGACCTCATTTTCCTCTTCCATGCTTTGTGGATAGATAGGAGTCGCTAAACCTCTTGATATCTCTATATCCGTGTTTATTTGTTGCAAATATCGAATTTCATCGATATCTACATTTCTCCCACTTGTCTGTTTGGAGAGGAATTCCTTTTCAAGAAAGACACCATCTCGAGTAACAAACACTTTGTTCTCAGATTCGTGGTAGAAGTAGTAACCCCTTGTGTAACATCCCGTGTTTTAAAAGGTTGGTTTAGGAGCTATTTAACATTTGGGTCAAGTCAAATCAGGGGCTAAATCAGTAAAGGGGACAATTTAGGGGTTATTTTGCAAGACAGCTAAATTCAGGGACCAAACAGGAATTTCGTGAAACTTCTTAAAAGAAAGAAAAAATCAGAACTTCTTTCTCTCTCTGGTCGACTTTTCAGCAAGGCTAGGGTTTGGAGGAAGCAAAATTTGATCAAGAGAGGAGTTGGGATGATTTCAAAGGGGAATACTTGATTTTATCGAATTCAAGCATGAAGAGATGATTTAAGCATGGTTACATGGAATTTGGGTAAGAGATTTACTGTTTCTCTCTCTAGAACTCATTGTTTCTATGGTTTGAGTTTTAATTGAGTTTCAATTCGAATTTGTAGGAAATTTGGAAGGAATTGATAAAGATAGGAAGTAAACCAAAGACAACCTAGGGTTCAAGGTAACAAACCAATGAATTAGATGTTTTGATGTAAATATTCTTAATTCTAGGGTTTAAGGTTTATGGAATTTGGGGATTTTGATGATTCATGTTGTTTTAGGGTTTATCTAGTTGAGAATTATACAATTTTGATATAAAAGAAACTTTAGAGAGATTATGTGATATAGGTTATCGATCGAACGACAACTCGATGGACTGAATTAAACCTACTGTCCGAGCCAATCTGGGATTGATATGTTGCTCGTACGTACTTTCATAAAACACGAAAGTTGTAGCTTAGGTTGTTAGCTTTCCGAAAAGGTATGGTACAAGTCATTTCGATATCGGACGAAAGAATTATGACTGTTTTACCGAACAGTGCGCAGTTAGGAAAAAAATTCTGCTTTGCTGTTCGTATTTTTGCAAACTTCAAAGGCGATTCACTTGGATTGTGGGGAATACATCTAATGACTAAATGTTAAGGTTATAAGTCAGTTCAAACAGTGATTGATCGACCCCGATTGGGCATGGTATGAAAGATAAAAGATCGATCGAAATTCGGTTAAGTCGAAGTCTTCCAAAGTTATCGTTTTGTTTTTATGTTATGAGTTTTCATTGTTTTGTTTTATTTATTGTTTTTGTCGTGCAAGGTTCTTCGTTTAGAACCTAATGTTTCTATTCGGTGGTTTTGGTTATTCTTCCTTATCCCAGAGTATGCGAATGAGGAGGAATAAGGTCGTCTGGTAGGCGGGTGGTCTTTGGTGAGCAAGGACTGAGGTAGGGGTTCTGAATCCTTTATCCAGCATGGTTTTATAGATAATGAAATGTGCTAGGTTCTACAGTTATATGTGCGCCATTATAACTAGAGTTTAGGTAGCATGAAACTCGATTTATGTGATGAACTGAAATATGCTTGAAATGTTTTGATGCGATATGAGAAATGTTTTCGAACTGGTTTTACGATGATTGTGAACTACTGGGATTTTCTTGTATGTACCCGACTGCAGATTATGTCAACCTACGGGCACGTAGCCATTGAGGGTAGGTGACATGTGGACACGGTTGTGATCCGTGTGAGACCGGTGAGGTGGGCGACACTAGTCATGAGACCTGTGGGAGTAGAGTGCTTCACTTGCTGGCCATTGGTGCTCGTGCCTCCAGCTCGAGGCTCAGGGCCGTACACCCTGACCGCTCGCCTGGGAGGTGACATTGATTGGGAATCCCTCTGCTTTGTGGCGATATGACTCTTGGTTGTTCCACTTCCATGTTTGATAAGATAATGAATCGAATATGAATATTGGTTTTGATATACGAAAGTGAATGGATTTTAAAAGATTGCATTAGATGCATGACAGGGTACCGAAGAGAATGAGGTTCAGGTCCTTCCATGGGTATTGGGGGACGGCTCTCTTATTCGAACTCGGTGATCTAAAACGTATTTAGATACTTAAGGTATATATGTATCATGAGGTAAACTCTTCAATGATTGCGGAGTCCCTTAGTGGGAGAGGGACTTACCGGCTAGGGGTAAGTCTCTTTCTCGAGGAGACGTAGTGCATTAGCTAGTGCCATAAATGGGCTGGTACTATCTAACGCACTCTAGGTTCTCCTGAGGTACTCTCCTCTTATTGGGAGCGCACCATGGGTGGGCAGCTAATCACTGCTATTGCTTGCTAGATTAAGGAAAATGGTTTTGTATATAGTATATATGGTAACTGGTTTGATAACTCGATTTGTCATGATGTTTACAACTTATTAAATGAACTTTTGAAAACGTGATGGGTTTTGGATTGGTCTTCTACCAGAATAACTCGTGTCGGTGAGTATTCTGACCCCCTACCAGTTGTCAGTGTGCAGGTTCTTGGTTGTAGCCTCGAGGCGGAGTTGTATCCAGCCGGTGATCTTGTCTGATGAGGCTAGTGGAGTTATGTCGTTTTATATGGTTTTTCGTTATTTCCAAGTTATGTATTTATTGCAGAAACCAAACTCTAATATGTAATATATAACACTTTAGAGTTGTTTATAAGTTGTATCGGCGTTTTATGAGGCGTTTGTACGTTTGTGGTTCGGGTTTCGACCCGAAACTGAGTTAAGTTTGTTTAGCTTCCGCTTAATAGTTTATTCTTGTTTATGCGAATGTATGGTTTGCATGACAGGTTTTGCAGGTGCGACCGGTTCGATTTACAGAGGAGACTCTGCCGGATTTTTGTCTCGTCTGTGAATTGCCGGGGCGTGGTCGTGTCTATTTTGGGACACGGGGCGTCACAGTTGGTATCAGAGCAGTTAGTTCTGGTGACCTATATCAGAGCGGTTAGTTCTGGTGACCCTTATCAGTGCAGAGTTCTGGTGGCCGATAAGTCGTGTATAGTTTAGAGCATTGACTGCTCTAGACTTTAGGGAAAGATAAAATTGGACAAGATTAGGTGTCTAAAATCTTCAAGATTAAAAGCGACCAAGAATAAAAGATGTTATATATGTATTTGTTTCTTTTGATTTTCGTTTCTTGATTCGTTTTACTCGCTAAAGGAAGACTCGACGGATGGTTTAAGATTGTTGTAGATTTCTTGCAATGTTGTACAAGATGTTTTGGGAGGACAGTCAAGGGTTAAGGGGTTTCAGAGGTAAATTTTGGGCAAGTCGACATATCAATGTTGTGGAAGTGTCTAAGGCAATAGTAGATGAGGAGATGAGTTAGACTTGGTATTGTGGACCTCATGGTAGTTATACACATCACTTCATTTATGAACTTCGATCAGATCAATCAGAGATAGTTGAGATTTACTTTGATCAGGTTGTTTCGAGTTTGTATTGTTTCAGTTTGATTACAGATAAGTATGGTCTGGATTTTATTGGGTTGACAGAATGATTTGATATTAGAGGTTATATGGATCGAGTTGGTGTTGGGTATTAGAAGTATCGGGAGTTCTTAAGTTGTTGTAGAATGTTTTTCGACGGTTGGCTTATCTACGACTTGTTTAGATATTATAGCGGTCTTCTATTTCCATTTTATCATCTTATCGACAACAACTATATTTTTCTTGAGATTATAGTGTCAACGCCGATGTTGACTTGAATTTATTATAGATGTCTTCATTCTTTGTTTTATTATATTATGGACAACGATATTTTCTTATATTATTGAGAACGATATTTTCTGAGGATGTGGGATCAACGGCAACTTATACTTATAGATAGATTATGGAGGTTTTCCTTCTTTATCTTATTATATTATGGGCAACGGTATTTTCTTATATTATCGAGGATGGTATTTGTTATGAAGATGTGGGATCAACGAGAACTTATTCTTATATACAGATTATAGAGGTCTTTATTTTTCTTTATCTCTTCATATCGTGGATAGTCATTGTTATAGAATATCCTTGAGTTGTGTGGTTATTTAGAAGAATTCGGGATATGAAGGATTGAATCTAGTTTGTTTATAGAGTTTAGCCAGATTGACTTTGGTTAGATGCAGTGAGTTAGTAGTTTCAGAAATGATTATATGTGTGGTCAATTGGTTCGATATGTATGGACTAGTGGTAAAATTGGTGAGCCTAAGTCACTCGAGCAGGTGATTCTTATATGAAGGCATTGCCAGGAGTAGCTACCCTAGGCGAACCGGAAATGTGAGAAATGCCATCGAGTAACGAAGAAGCTACTGATTGAACCACTGGAGATGTATTGTGACGACAATGAAGTGACCATAACTTCAGGAAGGATACATGAGGGTGGTAGAGAGGTTCCGAGATTCATATGCAGGAAGAATGTAAAGATGGTGAAAGATATGATGTTATCTAAAAAAAAAAAAGAAGCTCATAAGTTTCAATGAACAAGAGAAGCTTTTGGAAGATCTATCAACATATTTAGAGTTTTCCATTACAGGGGAAAATGATAATGAAGAGTTGTGGTATGATTTGGTTAAGAAGTCGTTAAAGGAAAACGATTCAATTCAAGTGATGCATTGGGACAAAGTGTGAGTTGATCCAAATTTCGAGGACGAAATTTCTTTAAGGGGGGAGGATTGTAACATCCCGTGTTTTAAAAGGTTGGTTTAGGAGCTATTTAACATTTGGGTCAAGTCAAATCAGGGGCTAAATCAGTAAAGGGGACAATTTAGGGGTTATTTTGCAAGACAGCCAAATTCAGGGACCAAACAGGAATTTCGTGAAACTTCTTAAAAGAAAGAAAAAATCAGAACTTCTTTCTCTCTCTGGTCGACTTTTCAGCAAGGCTAGGGTTTGGAGGAAGCAAAATTTGATCAAGAGAGGAGTTGGGATGATTTCAAAGGGGAATAGTTGATTTTATCGAATTCAAGCATGAAGAGATGATTTAAGCATGGTTACATGGAATTTGGGTAAGAGATTTACTGTTTCTCTCTCTAGAACTCATTGTTTCTATGGTTTGAGTTTTAATTGAGTTTCAATTCGAATTTGTAGGAAATTTGGAAGGAATTGATAAAGATAGGAAGTAAACCAAAGACAACCTAGGGTTCAAGGTAACAAACCAATGAATTAGATGTTTTGATGTAAATATTCTTAATTCTAGGGTTTAAGGTTTATGGAATTTGGGGATTTTGATGATTCATGTTGTTTTAGGGTTTATCTAGTTGAGAATTATACAATTTTGATATAAAAGAAACTTTAGAGAGATTATGTGATATAGGTTATCGATCGAACGACAACTCGATGGACTGAATTAAACCTACTGTCCGAGCCAATCTGGGATTGATATGTTGCTCGTACGTACTTTCATAAAACACGAAAGTTGTAGCTTAGGTTGTTAGCTTTCCGAAAAGGTATGGTACAAGTCATTTCGATATCGGACGAAAGAATTATGACTGTTTTACCGAACAGTGCGCAGTTAGGAAAAAAATTCTGCTTTGCTGTTCGTATTTTTGCAAACTTCAAAGGCGATTCACTTGGATTGTGGGGAATACATCTAATGACTAAATGTTAAGGTTATAAGTCAGTTCAAACAGTGATTGATCGACCCCGATTGGGCATGGTATGAAAGATAAAAGATCGATCGAAATTCGGTTAAGTCGAAGTCTTCCAAAGTTATCGTTTTGTTTTTATGTTATGAGTTTTCATTGTTTTGTTTTATTTATTGTTTTTGTCGTGCAAGGTTCTTCGTTTAGAACCTAATGTTTCTATTCGGTGGTTTTGGTTATTCTTCCTTATCCCAGAGTATGCGAATGAGGAGGAATAAGGTCGTCTGGTAGGCGGGTGGTCTTTGGTGAGCAAGGACTGAGGTAGGGGTTCTGAATCCTTTATCCAGCATGGTTTTATAGATAATGAAATGTGCTAGGTTCTACAGTTATATGTGCGCCATTATAACTAGAGTTTAGGTAGCATGAAACTCGATTTATGTGATGAACTGAAATATGCTTGAAATGTTTTGATGCGATATGAGAAATGTTTTCGAACTGGTTTTACGATGATTGTGAACTACTGGGATTTTCTTGTATGTACCCGACTGCGGATTATGTCAACCTACGGGCACGTAGCCATTGAGGGTAGGTGACATGTGGACACGGTTGTGATCCGTGTGAGACCGGTGAGGTGGGCGACACTAGTCATGAGACCTGTGGGAGTAGAGTGCTTCACTTGCTGGCCATTGGTGCTCGTGCCTCCAGCTCGAGGCTCAGGGCCGTACACCCTGACCGCTCGCCTGGGAGGTGACATTGATTGGGAATCCCTCTGCTTTGTGGCGATATGACTCTTGGTTGTTCCACTTCCATGTTTGATAAGATAATGAATCGAATATGAATATTGGTTTTGATATACGAAAGTGAATGGATTTTAAAAGATTGCATTAGATGCATGACAGGGTACCGAAGAGAATGAGGTTCAGGTCCTTCCATGGGTATTGGGGGACGGCTCTCTTATTCGAACTCGGTGATCTAAAACGTATTTAGATACTTAAGGTATATATGTATCATGAGGTAAACTCTTCAATGATTGCGGAGTCCCTTAGTGGGAGAGGGACTTACCGGCTAGGGGTAAGTCTCTTTCTCGAGGAGACGTAGTGCATTAGCTAGTGCCATAAATGGGCTGGTACTATCTAACGCACTCTAGGTTCTCCTGAGGTACTCTCCTCTTATTGGGAGCGCACCATGGGTGGGCAGCTAATCACTGCTATTGCTTGCTAGATTAAGGAAAATGGTTTTGTATATAGTATATATGGTAACTGGTTTGATAACTCGATTTGTCATGATGTTTACAACTTATTAAATGAACTTTTGAAAACGTGATGGGTTTTGGATTGGTCTTCTACCAGAATAACTCGTGTCGGTGAGTATTCTGACCCCCTACCAGTTGTCAGTGTGCAGGTTCTTGGTTGTAGCCTCGAGGCGGAGTTGTATCCAGCCGGTGATCTTGTCTGATGAGGCTAGTGGAGTTATGTCGTTTTATATGGTTTTTCGTTATTTCCAAGTTATGTATTTATTGCAGAAACCAAACTCTAATATGTATATACGTAAAACTTAGAGTTATTTATAAGTTGTATCGGCGTTTTATGAGGCGTTTGTACGTTTGTGGTTCGGGTTTCGACCCGAAACTGAGTTAAGTTTGTTTAGCTTCCGCTTAATAGTTTATTCTTGTTTATGCGAATGTATGGTTTGCATGACAGGTTTTGCAGGTGCGACCGGTTCGATTTACAGAGGAGACTCTGCCGGATTTTTGTCTTGTCTGTGAATTGCCGGGGCGTGGTCGTGTCTATTTTGGGACACGGGGCGTCACACCTTGTCTCTTTTGGATAGCCCACAAAGAGACATTTGTCTGATTTGGGTGCGAGTTTATCTCCTGGTAAACGTTTTACATAAACTTCGCATCCCCAGACTTTGAGAAAAGACAACTTTGGAACCTTTCCAAACCATAACTCATATGGCGTCTTTTCTATAACTTTTGACGGAGCTCGGTTAAGTGTGAAAGCAGCCGTTTCTAGAGCATACCTCTAGAACGTGTTTGGAAGATTTGCTAAACTCATCATAGATCGAACCATGTCTAACAAGGTGCGATTTCTCCTTTCGGAAACACCATTCATCTGGGGTGTTCCTGGCGGAGTGAGTTGAGATACTATACCACAACTCCTAAGATGATCGTCAAATTCTTGACTCAAATATTCACCACCTCGATCGGATCGAATGGCTTTTATTTTCTTGCCAAGTTGATTCTCTACTTCGTTCTGAAATTGTTTGAACATGTCAAACGATTCGGACTTATGCCTCATCAAGTATATGTAACCATAACGAGTGAAGTCATCCGTGAACGTGATGAAGTAGCCATAGTTACCTCTCACCGGAGTACTCATTGGTCCGCATACATCCGTATGTATTAGTTCCAAAGGTTCTTTGGCTCGGTCTCCATTTCCTTTACAAGAAGACCTCGTCATTGTACCCATTAAACATGATTCGCATGTGTCATATGATTCTAAATTACACGATCCTAGAAGTCCATGCTTATGGAGCTTCTTCATGCGTGTCATGTTAATGTGACCCAAACGACAATGCCAAAGGTAACCTGGATTCGAATCATCTGATCGTAGCCTTTTGGTTTCTATGTTAAAGACTTCGTTCTCAATATTCGTAATATATAGACCGTTGTATAACTTAGCAAATGGTATAAAATATTTCACCTTTATATAAAGAACAACGCTGGTTTTTTATTAATAGGTGATATCCCTCTTTGTCTAATTCTGAGACAGAGATAATATTTCTAGAAATAGAGGGTACATAATAGCAATGATGAAGTTCTAAAACTAGACCAGTTTCTCAAGGTAGACTGAATGTTCCGACAGCTTTCGCAGCAACCGTTGCTCTATTTGCTACTCGTAGGACAAGCTCCCTTGCAGATAAATACTTGATTCCCTTAAGGCCCTGCACATCAGAAATGATATGAGCATCACATCTGGTATCGAATACCCAGGATTGAGAATCAAATGTATTTGCTAAGTTAACTTCGATAACATAGATACCTTGGTCGGAACCGTGAGTTCCTTCCTTCTTCCCTTTGTTCTTCTGAATCAGTTGAAGTTCTTTCTTTGATTCAGACATTCCAATGCCACTCCGGATTGCCTTGGAAGTCCCATACTTCCTCAACCGTGATTTGTTTCGTGACATGTCCCTTAATCGACGGATGATTGTGTGCGCATCCATTTTCCTGAATCTCTTTTGAAGATTAGGCTCCATGGTGGCCAACATAAGGCAAGTTACTGAAATTGATTTCATCCGGATACTTTTGGCATGCTTTTGTTCCTCAACCTTTGAGTTCGCAGTTAGCCTTGTAATAGGGGTATCCAGTACGCTTTTTTTGTTTGTGGACTTGAGAACACTTCTCAATCTCATTTCCCAATCAAGGAAGTTATCCATGTTCAGTTTGTCCTCATCGACGATTGAACATATGTTGAAAAGATTGATTTTCGCCATAGTAAAACTATATGAAACAGAAAAAGGATTTTGCTAAGTATTACATTCGATAATTTTTGCAAAAAGTCCTAAGCTTTTGCCACATTATTCAAGATAAAACGTGTCCCTAGATGAATAATGCGATTCCGAGATCCCATCTCTCAAGGATTAAGCGGACTAGGGCCCTGCCCTTAATTCCCATTGATTTAGTTGAGTGAACACTTTCACTGATCATACCATATGATTCTCGGTTGATGGATTACATGTTTAGTGTAAAATCCATCATTTTGCCTCGAGTATCCAAGACTCTCTTGCTGATCTCGTTGAGTAGAACCATTTATACATGTAGGCCTCTTCTATAGGCCTACCCGCAATATCCCAAGGTAGAGGAGGTACTCTGCGAAGGCCGACCCACCTTCCTCGAACAAGGGCGCAAGGAGTGTCTTAATTTAGATAGGCACTATACTCAAAATTACTTTTAGGGACTTTTACGTTAGTCTGGCGCTTGTTTTAGTGAACTAATTATCCTAACTAACATCAACGACATAAAGTGTAAAAAGTAAGTTAATGCGCGCGAGAAAGTAAATCAAGCACATATGGATCCTAGTATGGCCCCTAACCTAGAAGATCTAATCTCCTTTGGTTTGCTTCTCGTTTCGCCTTTTAGTTCGTCTAGATCTCCATCTTTGAACCTCCATTGATTTCTCCCACTCGCCTTTGGATTTCCTCCTTAAATTTCATCAATTGACTCATAAACCCTAAACTCTAATTACAAGACTCAAACGATTCGCAGATCCTGCAAACTTGAAATTAAAATTATTATAAATTATGCACCCATCTGTGCTTAAAACAAGAATAAGAAATAAATTCTATGGCCATACTAGTTTCCGCATTCACATCACATGCAATCATATAATATATTTCAAGGCTAACAATTATATATGCATGTATATCCGGGAGATACTTTTGTCGACATCCATATGTCATGTACGGACCTTAAGTCTACATCAAAGGATTAGACTAATGGTGCGTCTTGGTTTGATTTTAAAATCTGATTTTAAAGAGAAATTCCGTTTGGGCCTTGAATGGCTCGGGTTAATTTCGGAAATATTTGGATTGGAATCGGGAGAAAATTTGGATAAAACTCCCACTCGAAAATGGTCCCTTTTCGTGGTCCGAAAAGACTTGAAAAGCCCGGGACAAGTCCTAGACAAGTCCCGCCCATAGCCCACAAAAGGGCTCGGACAAGGTCCGGTTATGGCACGGCCCATAGGGCCGGCATGTCCGGGTCGAGACCAATAGGCCTGATCTCATCCTGGCCGGAGCCAGGACGCTAGTCCATGCACCAGACGCGTCCTAGACGCATCTGGTGCTGGACCAGACCAGCACTAGGTGTCTCGGACCTAGTTCGAGACACCCAGGACCCCAGACGCGTCTCCAAGATGCGTTTGGTGGTAGCTACTGGACGCGTCTGGTCGCGTCTCATGGACGCATCCCAGACGCGTCCTGGTTAAGCTACTGGTCGCGTCTGGAAGACGCGTCCACCTAGTAGCTGGACGCGTCTGGAAGACGCGTCTTCCAGACGCGTCCTCGAGGCTACTGGTCCGGCCAGGAAGCTTCCTGGCCGGACCTATTGAGTTTCTAAAACTCAATAGTTTCCTTTTTTTTGTGTTGCAATTCTAAATTGCTATTTCCAAAATTTGAAACACTTCTAAATATCTCAAATTCTTTTAGAACAATTCTAAAATTTCCAAATTTTGTTTTTCACAAGTTTCCAAAAACTTAAAACAACTCTTTTAATCAAACCAATTTGGATCAAAATTTTAGGTTCTGAAAATCTTTTCAAGAAAAAAATTTGAAATCTTTTGACAAATACTTGAATCTTATTCAAAATAAATCAAATTTTGTGTTCAAAACACTTTTAAACACAATAATCTATCTAAAAAAACATGGAATTGGTCCAAAACTTAGATAAGATAGGCTAATTGCAAGAGGCTCTGACGCCACTGTTGGGATTTACACACTTCTACTAGTGTTTATAGCGGAAATAAGACATCTAATGTCTACACTAATATTCCCAGGATCACATGCATAAGCCCATAATAATACTAAGTAAAACTAGAAAGGTAAATACCTCATTCGCTAGTTTTCCCTCGAACCTTTCCAATTGCTTAGATAGATAGTTAATGGGAATTAGCTCACTTTCTCCTCTCTACTTGATATGGTAGAGTAAGAAAGCTTAGAGAGAAATTCCACACCTCATTCTCTGCCCTAAAAGTGTTTATATAGAACCCTAATGAGAATACACCTCCTCAAAGGTTTCCTAAAACACTCTTTAGAATAAGATTTAGGGAAATAGTCGAAAATAGCAACTATTGATATTTTCTCAATTTCCTAATGAGTAGGTGTCCAAACACAACGAAATTTTGCATGCAAACTACTGGGTATGTCAGAAATCTGCCCTCAACATTTCAGTCCAATCCGAGCCCTAGAAGTGCCCGAATCGGCTAAGGCCTAAAAATCCTGTTTTTGACCTTTTTGTACTATCTTTGCCTAATTCCTTTTTAGGCCTATGAGATATGTTTATGGGACATTCCCATTGTTATATCTCACTCCCACTAGTCATATCCTAGATCAATTTGACACTCTTATGTGTAACCCGTTGTAGGATCCGATCGAAGTTAGCCGCGAATTACTTCGTAATTCGACGATCGTAGTTGGTCTCTAGCTACAACTCTACGATCCCTAAATTAATCGGACTTGATGATCTTCCACATCAATTGTCCTATCCGACAAATTGTTCGCATTGTCACCTTCGTCGAAGGACATCTTCTTCAAGAGGACCCTATAGAAGTAAAAATATTGGATAAGTGTTGGGCAAAGATATTAGCAATCTCTGCCTATCATTAGTCCAAGTATTGTCCTCTCTCTTAATGGAGCTAATGTTGTTTTTCTGCTTCTTGCAATAACTTTAGCATGGAAGTACTTGGTGTTGCCATCACCCAAATTAATGTTGGATATGCGGGATTTTTCTTTCTAGAGGCTTTCTTGCTGAAGGAATAGTTTCTCAAGCTGAGTATTGATTTCATTAAAAGTATCATGATCTTTGACATTTTGGATGGTGTTGGTAAGTTGTTTAATTTTCGATTTCAGATGACCAAAAACAACTTTGTTCCATTTGGAGAGTTGGATGGCCAGAGAATTGAGCTTATGCTGAATTTGATTAGGAATTTTGTTCAAGTTGTCTATGATAAATTTGGCACACCCTTGATGGGACATCCAGATACTAATGAACTTGAAAGGCTTCTTACCTAGATTGGATTTAGTTTTAGTGGTGAGGAGAATAGGGTTATGATCCGATCCTAGATTGGAGAGATGAGTAAGTTGAGAGGCCGGGAAGTCCATAAGCCAATTGTGGTTGGTTAACAAAAACCCCTTTTGATCACTTTTCTCTACAAACTTTACCAAATGAAGCCTTACAAAGACAAAATAAGAAACAGGGTGGGGATACCAAGGAATTTGAAATGGTTCAAATGGGTGCCTTCGGCTCAGACGACTCCAAGGAGATGGTTGGACAGTTCCTAAAAGTGTCCCGAGAAGCCCGACCCCTTGCCTCTGCCAGAGCCCAGTACTTGCCTTGTTTATGTTGCACGTCCTATGCTTCCTTCCCTCATTCCGTGTCTTGGCCAAGGAGATGTCTCTTGTTTGGTCTGTTTGTTGTTGTATCGTGTCTCTCATTTCCTTTTTATTATTTTTCTTGCCTCTTATTTTCTCTCCTCTTACATTCTCTTTTTAAATCCTTCTTTCTGTTTGGCATAGGTGTGTCTTAATACTCTTGAAGTTTTTTTCATGCAATGCATCTTTATTCCCAAGCTTGATTCGCATTTCTTCCTTTTGACTATAACAACTCTATTTTGACCCATTTTTCTTGCTTGAATCCATATATGCCACCAATATAAAAAAGAACAACACAATTATTAGTAGGAGAGCAAACATTTAAAGGCCCAAAATTCGGGTCAAATTAGCATATCAAGCCCAATCCGGAATTATATTGGAATTAAAAACTCAAAAGATGAAAATATCATGTTACTCCCCTTACTCAAATGACATCCAGTTATATCCCTCAAACAATTCCCGATCATTTTTTTCCTTTCCATCTATTCACAAAAAACGAGACAAGCCAACCACCCACCCATCAAATCATAAAAAGGCTGACCAGGTTATTAAGGCAAAAATCAGACTTTCTCTCTCTTCATGTAGAAGCAAAAAGCTGACCTGTTTATTAAGGCAAAAATCATAGAAAATCAAAAAAATTCAGCATTGATGAAATGTTTTATATGTTGTGAAAATTTTTCAAGATGTTTAGACTCTTTAACCTTAAACATTCTTCATGTACAAAATTAGATTCATTTAAAACCAACTTCCCGATCATTTTTCATTTCTCCTTTTTCAGAAAAAACGAGAGAAACTCAATCATCCAATCAATCATTAACCAACTGACATTTAAAACCAAGTTTTTAGTTTCTCTCTCTTTTGTCTGAAAAAAAGGGTTGAACGTAAAGTTATTTGTTGAGAATATTTTACAAAATGTTTTGAGAAAATTTTAGAAAGTTGGATAAGCATTTTGTAAAATATTTTAGTATAGCTGTTAGGTGTCTTGATTTTTGTAAATAACTTTATTTCTGAGAAAATTTTCAGAACACTTTTAAACATAAAGTTATTTGTTGGGAACATTTTTCAAAGTGTATTATCTTGTACATTTTTAGATCTGAATAGAGTTTCAAATGAATTTATGTCGGCACTTATACCTATGTTGTTGGCAAAAGTACTAGTTGGATGAGCATTATGCAAAATGTTTTAGTATAGATGTTAGGTGTCTTGATTTTGTAAATAACTTTAGTTCTGAGAAGATTTTCACAACACTTTTAAATATTCAGTTATTTGTTGGGAACATTTTACAAAATGTTTTATCTTTTACATTTTTAGATCTTAATAGAGTTTCAAATGAATTTATGTTTGCACTTATACCTATGTTGGTGGCAAATCAGTAGTTAGATGAGCATTTTGTAATTTAGTATAGATGTTATGTGTTTCGATTTTGTAAATAATTTTAGTTCTGAGAAAATATTCATAACACTTGCAAACATAGAGTTATTTGTTGGGAACATTTTACAAAATATTTTTTCTTTTAAATTTTTAGATCTAAATAAAGTTTCAAATTATTTTTGTCTGCACTTATACCTCTGTTAGTGGCGAAAGTAGTAGTTCTACAAGCATTTTGTAAAATGTTTTATCTTGTACATTTTTAGATCTGAAAAGAGTTTCAAACGAATTTTACTTTGCACTTATACCTATGTTGGTGGCAAAACTAGTAATTGGATGAGCATTTTGCAAAATGTTTTAGTATAGATTTTAGGTGTCTTGATTTTGTAAATAACTTTAGTTCTGAGAAAATTTTCACAAAACTTTTAAACATAGAGTTATTTGTTGAGAACATCTTACAAAATGTTTTATCTTTTATATTTTTATATCGGTATAAAGTTTCAAATGAATTTATGTCTGCACTTATACCTATGTTGGTGGCAAAGTAGTAGCTAGATGAGCATTTTGTAAAATGTTTTAGTATAGATGTTAGGTGTCTTGATTTTGTAAATAATTTTAGTTCTGAGAAAATTTTCATAACACTTTTAAACATAGAGTTATTTGTCGGAAACATTTTACAAAATATTTTATCTTTTACATTTTTAGATTTGAATAGAGTTTCAGATGAATTTATCTTTGCACTTATACCTCTGTTAGTGGCAAAAGTAGTAGTTAGATAAGCATTTTGTAAAACGTTTTAGTATAGAAATGAGGTGTCTTGATTTTTTAAATAACTTTAGTTCTGATAAATTTTTCACAACACTTTTAACATAAAGTTATTTGTGGGAAACATTTTACAAAATGTTTATTTTTTATCTTATACATTTTTACATTTGAATAGAGTTCAAACGAAGTTATGTCTACACTTATACCTATATGTGTGGCAAAAGTAGTAGTTAGATAAGCACTTTGTGAGATATTTTAGTATAGAGGTTAGGTGTCTTGCATTTGTGTGAATGCACATGACAACTGGTTAAATGTTTACAAATGTGCTTAAATGTAAAAGACATTATATTTGAAGTTCAAAAACTAATATAAAGTGTAAAACAAACGTATAAGAATTAAGCATTATGTTATTAACACAAGAGACAATATTCTAATTGATGTGTTTGTGTAGGTATAGTCATGAAAACATTAAAGGATTAATATTTATACGGAAAACACTACAAAAAATGATCACGAAAACATGATTGTCTATGTTTAATAAAGAAAAATAAGGCGACACGTTAAATGAAAAAAGTGAATACTAACGGTGTTGGAATTATACAAAATGTTGTTTATGTTACAAAAAATGTTTAAAACATTTGTAACAGTGTTGTCAACACAATCATAATCGATAGGCGAAATCTTCAAAACTTGTACAAAATCGAAAATGTTAGAGAATCATAAGATTGTATCTCGGCCAAGAGCTTCTCGAAAAGCTTTGACACCACCAGGAAATGTTTGACCAATATTAGTAAATATCTCGCTCAAGATTCAGAAACAAGCTTTTTGTCCTTCTTTTAGGAAGTATCAATTGTTCTATCCTTTTTCATAGATATAGAATCTGCAAGTGGAATCAACACAGAATTATATGCCTACGTGCAAGACAAAATGCACAAGACATTTGTGTGAATGCACGCGACAAATTTGGGAAACTGTAAAACATATTATATTTGAAATTAAGCATTATGTTAATAACACAGGATACAATGTTCTAATTGATGTGGTTGTGTCGGTATAGCAACGAAAACATTTAAGGATTAAGATTTATGTTTAAACTATGACAAACAAAATTCACGAAAACATGATTGTGTCTGTATAACGAAGAAAAATGCACAAAAGTCAACACAGAATTATATGCCTATGGGAAAGACAAAATCCACAAGACATTTTTGAGAATGCACGTGACAATTTGTTAAACGTTTACAAATGTCGAAAAATGTAAAAGACAAAATATTTGAAATGAAGCATTATGTTAATAATACTGCAGGAAATGTCGAAAAATGTTTACAAGTGTCGGTATATCTACGAAAAAATTTAACGATTCAGATTTATGTTTAAAACACTACAAATAATAATCATGAATGATAATCTCTATTCAAATCTCTATTAAATTTAGAGACACAAAAGAATTGAAGCTCTCTATTTTCGCTACTTAAGGACTACAATACCTTTCTTAAAAAAAAAAAGATGACAATATCTATTAAAATTTGACACTTAACATGAATAAAGACTTTTTTTTGTTACTCATTGGAGATGCTGTTAATGGGTCCAGAACAATGTGACAAATAGTTTTGGCATTTTTTTTTTGTTTCTTCTACAATAATTATTCAGACACTATAGCTGGTGAATGAAAACAACAATTATTCAACCAGATAGAATCTTTAACAAAAAAAAAAAACTAGATAGAAGATCCAATTGTTGAAAATGAAAAGTCATTTTTTATGGAAACGTTAAAAGTCGTTACATTTAATATGACATGGATACATCATGAACAAATATATAAATTGAATAAGTACTATAACAACCATCATCAAAGACATCTTGAATATACTAGGGGCATATAAAAACCCTCTCAAAAGATCAATTTTACTTCGACGGTGAATTGAACTCATGACTCCATGTCTAACTCCCACTAGCCAAACAGTTGTTGAAAATGCCAAGTCATATTGTATGTTCTTATTCCCTTCAACCGATGCAGAAAATTTATATTGGGCCACAATTTTGGATAAGGATAAAACACGTGGTTAAATAATAGTAGTGGACACGGAATTAAATGTGATCGATAAGCACCAAAGTTGTTTGAAACGTGGTCGAGGATGAATAGATAACGTTTTTAACTTCACTCAAACAAGCACCCACGTAGTCTTGCAACAAAATGAGCACCTCTTTAAGTATAGTTTATTTTTCATCTTTGAATAGGACAAAAGATAGTTGGTTTTCAAGAATAATTTCTTTCTTTTTTAGGTAAATGGATAATGATCTAGGGTAGTCATTACTCATTAAACATGACCTGACATATTATAAAGATGTGATAAGCACGATAACCGTCTAAATTAAACACTGATAAAAAAAAAAAGTTTTGAAGTTTATGTCAACACTATCAACTACTTGGACAATTAAACTTCTACATTCTCATTAGTTTTTGTAATAATCACAACAGTATTTTCAGGGTTAATTCTAATTTGGCCTTCACTTTATGACCAACTGGAGAATTTAACTCTCACATTCTCCTCAAGTTTTAATTTGGCTTCACAAAATCATATTTTAGTTAAGTGGAGTAACATTTTCTTTCTCTTTTTACCTTATTTCAAAAGTATTCCCTCTCTTTCTGACTCGCTGGAACGGATTGTGGACAGACGATCGACTAATTATCCGTCAATGAGCTCCAACATAATTTTATTTATCTTCTTCTTACTCTCCCCCTCACCACCACCTCCCACCCACTACCATCACCACAACCTCCACCGCCATTATTATCTTCTCCTTCTTCTTATATTTTCTATTCTTTTTTTCTATTTCTTTTTTTCTTTTTCATTTTTCTTTTTTCCTTCTTTCTTTTTTTTTTTTTTTTTTCTTTTTTCTATTTTCTTTTTCTTTTTTTCTCTCTCCCCCTTTCCCTCTTTCTCTCTCCTTCGCTCTTTGCAAAAACCCAAATTTATGGTTTAAATCGACTGAAATCCTAGGTTTTAGTTAAACTGAACCCTATGGTTTCATTCGGAAATCTCAACTCAATTTAAAGGAGTTTATTCGTTTGTTTGTACTAAAATCATCGGGTTTTCAACTGAAATTCAGTTAGGGATTTTCAACTCAAGTGCCGTTTGGAGTTTTTCATAAACCCCCAACTTGGGGTTTTTAGTGAGAGAGAGAGAGAGCCAGACAGACAGGGAGAGAGAGAAAGACAGAGTTACAAAAAATAGAGAAACAGATATAGATAGAAAGAAAGAGAGAGGGAGGAAGAGAAAAAAAGAGGGATAAAGATGGAGACGGAGAGAAAGACTGTGAACTGAGAAGATAATGGTGGTGCAATGGTGATGGTGAAGGAGATATCAAGAAAACGAAGTAGAAGATGAACAAAATAAATTAGGTCGGAGGTCCCTGACAGATGGTTGGCAAACTGTGTTTCGACAAACTATTCGAATGAGTCAAAAAGACAGATACGACGGAGACGGGAATACTTTTTAAATAAACGTAAAAAGGAAAAAAGTTTGATTGTTAAGTTTGACTAATTAACTGAAATTAGTGACGACAAATGTGTCGTATCGTGCTAGCACGTCATGCTATGAGTCGCGGTTGTTGGACATGGCATGATAACCGTAGGCACGCCACTTTGTAATGTTGTGCCCTGACTAACATGTTTGAACAGGTAAGCAGTCTTGCTGGGCCAATTTCGTTGCGAGACATTTCATGTCTGGCGGTTAAAATACACCACACTTTTGGTGATTCAAATATTGGTAAGCTTTGACCAGTCAAGAAGCCTAGATATTGACTTGGATTCACACGTGACTGACATACATATGAATGAACGTTTGGTAGCCCCAAATGCAGGGACCGATCCATGGAGGTGCGAGGAAGTGCGGTCGCACCCCTGGATCCTCCCGAAAATTAATAATAATAGTGGTAATTTTTTTATATATAGGTATATATAAGTATATATCTTCTGATGTATTAATATGACATGAAGAAGACTTTGGCTTAGTGGTTAAAGTGTAGGTTGGAGGGCAGCTGTGAGCATGACGACATGAGTTCAAGTCCCTTCACAAGCATTTTGATTTTTTTTATATATATATATGTGTTTATACCTATTTATATATGATCGTGTGTGTAGAGGACATCAACTGGATTTGGGCTCAAGGGTTGAGGCGTTGGGTTGTGGGTCAGAGTCTCATTATTAGCAATTTGATTTATTTTAACTTTTATATTTATATATGATCGTGTGTGTAGATGACATCAACTGGATTTGGGCTCAATGGTTGAGGCGTTGGGTTGTGGGCGAGTGGGAGTTTGAGGTTGTGGGTCAGAGTCTCATTATTATCAATTTGATGTATTTTAACTTTTATATATTGAAATTATTCAATTCAACCATCCTACATTCCTACAAAATTCAATTCAACTACTCTAAACCCTATAAAATTCAATTCATCTACCATAAATCTTAATCGTTCATACATTTTTTTTTAGCAAAACCATACTTTCATTCATTAGTGATAACAATTACAAAGTTACATTGTAGATAATTGTTAATCCTCTCCTCTGAAAACTTCTTGAGAGTTACATAAGATAAGTTCATAGGACTTTTGAATGCAAAGTGCCTCATGAAGGGAAAGAAATTGACACGACACTGATTCAAAGAAAAGACCCTAAAGGCCGACAAAAGGAGATCTTGAAGATCTGAGAATTTAAGACCCTAAAGGTCTGACAAAATAGAATTCATAATACCAATAAAATTGAAAATTAGAATTTGTACTCTGATGATACTAGTATTAATAGCAATCCGATGAAGAGATAACTTAGTCAATTCCCGTCGTTTGATTTAATTCTTGTAATCCAGATCTTCGTTGTTGTTCATGTACGAACCATATCCGAAATCCATCTTCTCTTTTCCACGAATCACAACCATGTATAGATCGACTATGAAAACTTCAAAAACCGTTCTTGAATCAGTTTTTAGAGTGAGAAACTCTCATCAAATCCGTCTTTGAATCTTCTTCAAACCCGTCTTTATGCCTTGATGAAACCACTCGATAATGGAATTGTTGTTAATGGAGTCTTCATCTTCTTCTCTGTCTACTTCAGATTTTCTTATTATAGATCTAAAAGATAATACAAACTAAAAAAGAGGAGGAATCCCTCCTTCGGAAAATAACAAGATCTAGTTTTCTCTATCTAGTGAAAAAAACGGTTATTCTCTTGTGCAGTGGGTGGACGTTATACTTCAAATACACCTAATGGTTCATACATAGTTCAAGGGATAAGCAGGAGGAATGCACAACAAATTACAACCTTTTAGCAATTTCAAGAATTAAATGCTCGTTTCACTGAGTAGAATACCGAGTTACTCCGTTGTATGACATGTTTGAGTCCACTATTAGCAATTTGATGTATTTTAACTTTTATATATTTAAATTATTCAATTCAACCATCCTAAATTCCTACAAAATTCAATCTCAACTACCCTAAACCCTATAAAATTCAATTCATTTACCATAAATCTTAATAGTTCATACATAGTTCAAGGGAGAAGCAGGAGGAATGCACAACAAATTACAAACTTTTAGCAATTTCAAGAGTTAAATGCTCGTTTCACTGAGTAGAATACGGACTACGTTGTATGGCATGTTTGGGTCCACTATTAGCAATTTGATGTATTTTAACTTTTATATATTGAAATTATTCAATTCAACCATCCTAAATTCCTACAAAATTTAATTCAACTACCCTAAACTCTATAAAATTCAATTCATCTAACATAAATCTTAATGGAACATACATAGTTCAAGAGAGAAGGAAGAGGAATGTACAACAAATTACAAACTTGTAGCAATTTCAAGAATTAAATGCTCATTTCACTGAGTAGAATACCGAGTTACTCCGTTGTATGGCATGTTTGAGTCCACTTAGAGGTTTTGCCATTTTCGGCCAAAGTAAGTTGACGCGCCTTGATGAGTTTTATCCGTCAGATTTTAGCAGTCTTGACACTATGCTACTTAGTTCTCAGCTTAATGATTACATTTACGATATGAGGCAGAATGACGATTTCTCAAATTTAGATGGAATTAGAGCTCTTGCTAGAACATTGGTGGAAAATAAGAGAGATAAAGCATATCATTTAGTTTATTTGCTTATCACTAATTTTGCCGGTTGCAAATGCCTCTGTTGAAAGAGTTTTTTCAACTATGAAGCTAATTAAAACACGCTTAATCACTAATTTTGGTAGTTGCAAATGTCTCTGTTGAAAGAGTTTTTTCAACTATGAAACTAATTAAAACACGCTTAAGAAATAAGATGAGTGATTTGTGACTGAATGATAGTTTAGTAGTTTTTATTGAAAAAGAAGTTTTTAGTGAAATTGACAATGAGTCGATTATGCGAACATTTCAAAATATGAATTCTTGTAGAGGTCAATTACGTTTGTAATCGTTGATGTATTAATATAGTTAATGAATTTAAATATTTTGTAAATTACTATGTTCGCAAAAAAAGAATTATTAAGTATATAAATCCGCACCCTAAGAGAAAATCCTGGATCCATCTCTGCTCAAAGAGGTATTGAGAAATGGTGCATCTATCCCACTTGTAGATACCTCGTATTGTTTAGTGAAGTCATATTTATTTAGAGCGATGTCAAGGTTCTTATTTGGAATGCAGCTTTTGTTGATTCTTTTAAAGTTGGGTAGTCCCTACTGGGCGGAAAATGTTGGACACCCATGGCGTTTCGTTTGGATAAAAATCTACGTTGCCAATAATTAGCAGGTAAAATAGTCATTCTTTGGGTTTTCAGATTGAAAAGTGGAGTCAAGCTAGAATCCATTTCGAACTCTTGCTTTTGCAATTTCATATTTGTTTGCCATTTGTATTTTAAATGGCATTTCGGGTGTGTATTTAGTGAGTGCAATATAGCTGAGGAAGAAGAAAAGCCAAAACAGGGGTTTTTTTTAGGAGAGAGAAGGTGTCGAGTGACGTCAGCACAACGATTCCCATTTCTCCTTTTTCCCCAAATCGTAATCCTAATTCTTGAACTTTCTTGATCTAATTCGAGAAAATTTGGATTGAAACAGCTAGTAATTACAACCATAAAGGACAAATCTACTCAAGTATAGAGATCCTAGACTAAAATCTTCTGAATCTAGTAATAGCCATATCATATTGAAAATCCTGATAATCACGAGGTATCCAAAACAAGTGTAATTCAAAGGAAGAAGAAGAATCGATTACACCTAGGGAAATAGCAAACTGACAGAAGGAGAACAATCAAAGCAGTTGCAGCAACCAAGGTTTGTCTTGCTCCTATTTAATTAGCTTTTAATTCTGTTTAACATGTGTCAAACGTAATCTGTGAGAATTTAGACTGTTCATCTTCCCTCATCTTTGCATGCCCCGAACCGAAGTGTGTATTACTCCTGGCTGCTTCTGCTTGGTCAGATTCATCGAGCCACTTGCACTTCTCTCTCTCTCTTATTCCCGAGAAACCTAAAGGTAATGATAGCCTATTGGAGTATAGATCTTATTCGAGCGATATTATCAAAGTTATCTTTTGGAAGTTTTATGGATCTCTGGTCTTATATTCTTCTCTTTCATGTATCCCCATATTAAATTCCTCATCCAATTACTCTCAACTGGGGATAAAGGTTTTAAGCTTCATTTTCTTTCTTTTAATGTCGTCCCGTTCGTCTGAGGTTAACATAGATAAGCTTACTAGTAATATGGCGATCCAGCTAAATCTGTCGGACTATGGCAATTTAACCATCACCTATCCAAAACCAGCCGAGAACAAGGAACTTCAAGAGATCTCGGCTGGTTTTGTAGCAAGATTATGCTGTCACTACAACTACGGGATTGGTTTTATTAGAAGGAATCTCTCTTATCAATCAAAGTTCTTTAGGGAGTGTAAGATAGACCCAGTTAACATGGGGCATAATTACTTCTCTATTCAGCCGAGAAATAGTATTGTGATGAACAAGATCAATCAGGGCCGACCCTGGATCATAAGGGGCTTGTTAGTAGTGATGCAGGAGGTGGATTTTCCACTCTCAGGAGAGCTGCCAGAGCTTATGCAAGAACCGATGTGGTGTAGCTTTACTGGTCTCCCTTCCTCCATCCAGAATCAACATGATCTCGAGGTTATATTTTCATGCATGGGTCGTATTATGCAGGTGAAGCCTAGAAACTTCAGTATGGTGACGAACTCATACATAAGGATTTAATTGATGTATGATGTTTGAACCCCTCTTCTAGCTACACTTAATTCGATCTTCACAGATGGAGGTAAGCCAGTAAATTTCAGTTATGCTAGATTCCCGAAAGCTATATGCCATGTTTGTCGGATTATAGAGCATCCTCTCTGTAGGGATTTACACCCTTCTACTAGTGTTTATAGCTGAAATATGACATCTAATGTCTACACTAGTATTCCCAGGATCACATGCAAAACTAGTAATTAATCTAATGGAGATAGTAGATTACCTTAATCGCTTTTCCCTCGAACTAGTTGAATTGATTGAAGAAGACCAAGAGCTTCAAGTGTAGCTCCTCTACTTGGGACACGAGCAATCAATTTGATCTCCCACCTTGTTGTATAGCTAGCACACCAATGGTGGTTGGAAAAGAAGAACACCTTCTTCTTTGACTAGATTGATAGTAATGGGAATTAGCTCACTTTCTCCTCTCTACTTGATGTGGTAGAGTAAGAAAGCTTAGAGAGAAATTCCACACCTTATTCTCTGCCCTAAGAGTGTTTATATAGAACCCTAATAAGAATCCACCTCCTTTTAGGTTTCCTAAAACACCCTTTAGAATAAGATTTAGGGAAATAGTCGAAAATAGCAACTATTGGTATTTTCTCAATTCCCTAAGGAGGAGGTGTCCAAAAACCACTAAAATTGGCAGATATAATGTTTATTATATCAGCAACTAACCCTCCAAAACTCAGCCCAATCCGAGTCCTAGAAGTACCCGAACCGGTCTAGGCCCAAAAACCCTGTTTTTGGCCTTTTTGTACTATCTTTGCCTAATTCCTTTTTAGGCCTATGAGATATGTTTATGGGACACTCCCATGATTATATCTCACTCCCACTAGTCATATCCTAGATCAATTTGTCACTCTTATGTGTAACCTGTTGTAGGATCCGATCGAAGTTAGCCGCGAATTACTTCGTAATTCGACGATCGTAGTTGGTCTCTAGCTACAACTCTACGATCCCTAAATCAATCGGACTTGATGATCTTCCACATCAATTGTCCTATCCGAAAAATTGTTCGCATTGCCATCTTGGTCGAAGGACATCTCCTTCAACTCCTTCAGACTCCCACTTGGACTTAGAACAAGTGCAATGCCTCGATTCCCGTGTCAATTTAGTATCCCATCTGATACGTCACATCATTCAGACTTTCTTGATATCCGAGTACAACTGTAAAAGACAAACGATTAACTTTTAATCCGTTTGAGCGCGGCCACGCATTTTCAGTTGCTACTCATCAAGTGGCCTTGAGACACTTTGTACCTAATGTGATTAGGGTGACACAATCCATTCTTGCGCTCCCACTTAACTTCATGTCTATCCTGTCCTTCCCAGTATCCGTCTTTATAACCTCCTTTTACGGCGCGGCGTTTAACGGAACCAAAGTCGGGCATTCCTTACATAAGATGAGTGGAGCACTCATGTTTTGAGGAATCTCTCCAATTGTCTTTATGAGAAGTATTGACGTTCATCACGAATGATGTACTTCTCATTTGAGGGTTATCCAGTGTATAAACCTTTTATACACCCACGTAGTCGAATAGAATATACTATTCCTATAGCCCATGAAACTGCGCTAACCCATCGACTCCCGTGCTAGTCTTCGTGAGTCATTGTTGTCCATGCAATGACCTGGACCAGGGGTTTTTGATAATAAATATTCCAAGTTCACTTAATAGGGTTTCATTCATCAGATCACGTATCTGACAAACCTATTCGGAACGTTTTATTATCGATGGACTGTCGTTTAAACACTAAACCAAGTTTAGACGACTGGTGAAATAATTCTTATTATTTCTGATAACGAGAGTTGTAAATCTGAGCCTCTTCCGTAAAACTCCTTTTACCCACTCATTTTTACTTGTCGAGGTTTAAAATTTATACCTCATGCCTTAGACTGTGTATGAATCTCATACTATGTCTTAGGTGACAGTTTAGTTTGACTACCGTGGTAGTCGGTTTTAAACTTTGCTTATTATCAATTAATTTGAAGATTACTATCTTCAACCTTGATAATATCTAGTAATCTTTACTAGAGTTAAGGCCTTTAATTCTTTGTGTAGTATTTGCAACAGTTTCCGGCTTAAAACACTTTTAGCCTACTTTCCTTCCATGTCTCGAAGTTTGCTACGATGACATGTTCAACTTTGTACTACTTCATCCTTTAGCCTTCTAGGATGTACTAAGTAGTGTTTCGGTTTTCCAATCCGAATTCAGATGTTTAAATGTTAATCATGTCCAACATGATTGACTTTATGTTTTCGAACATAAATGTTACTCTCATGCGTGCTAGCTCATCGGTGTCTTTTAGACTCCGAGTTTTGCAACGCCCTCTGTCATGAGTTTTTGGGTCGAAATTCTTTTAGACTTTCCGAGTCTTAGATTTTCTGTTTCGGATCTCAAGCATCTCAGCGTACTGAGTCTCTCTAATCCTATCATCCTTTTGATCTATGCTTATAGATCTTCAGATGCCCAAAATGGCATTTTATCCTTTTGTGTGTGGTCCTTTATTGAGTCAGTTCGTTACTGTTATACAACACCTTATGTCGTACTCAATCTTTTGTATGTACTCTGCATACGGACCCGGAAGGTTTGTTTACTCCCACTTACCTTCTTGAAACTCGTGATTCAAGATTTTCTTCATTCTCCAGGAATCAAATTTCTCTGATTGCCTTTTGAATCGAAGATTCTAACTCTTGCGTGCTTTTAATCCGTCGATAGATTTCTGAAGCATGCTTGTGGACATAACTTGATTGGAAGAATCTTTATTCTTCTTGTCTCGTTTCGGGAAACACGAATGTTTCCATCCTTCTCAGTTTTCTATTTTGGAAAACCAATTTAGGTCTTTTGTTGACTTAAATTATCAAGCTTCATGTCTTGACGAGATATGGATTCCACGATGATTTTGGGTTCTAGCCAAAATCTAGAGTCAGTTTCTGTTTCTGCGCAGGTCTTTTATCTCTTCAGAAATAACCTTTATTTTCTGTGTCTTTGAGATTTGACCTTTTAGGGCTTTTGAACAACAATTTGGAATTTTCTCAATTACTTTAAGATATTCCTTTAGAGACACTTTCACTTGTTTTGAGAGTTCTCCGGCGAATGACATTCGCTTTTGTGCGGTGGGTTTATAAGATCATGTCTTTAACCTTTCCTTTTCCGAGGAGCCGCAGTTTGTTGCTCTTGGTCGACTTTAATCGTCTTGTACAAGTTTCATGATTGTTCTTCATGACCCTCCATGATTTTTCTCATGATCGAATTAAATCGACTTGTACTTTTCTCCCACTTATTCTTGTAATAATTAGTGTTTTTCTCCCAGACGACCAGGTGTGCTAATTATTAGAAGAATACTATCATGAGCAACAAACACTTTGTTCTCTTGATTGGTTGTGGAAGAAGCCCAAATTTCTTTCAAAAGAAATTGCGTCAGATATTAGCTAGTTTTTGTAATGCTTTTACAAGCTTAGCTGTTAGACGGAATTTTGGTAGTTTTGTGAGAAGCTATGTCTAGACTAAATGGATTTTGGAGGATAGAGTTTGATTCGTGTTCTTCATCTTAATCCTTTTGGACACGCCAAATATGGATAGGTTAGAAGTACGTTTGAAGATCAATCTCTGTTTTTGACTCAAGGCTTTCTTTCTTGTCAGTTTGATTCATGTTTTGGTTATAGTGGACTTGTTGTCCTTATCCCTTTCCGATTGGGATGAACCTATCTTATAGGTTTTTGACCAATTTTAGAATCTTTTGGTATAGTTTGTTAAATTTAGCACTTATTAACATCTCAATTTAGAAATAAAGTTCTTTATTGATTCTCCATAATACTTAGTACAGAGATGATGTTAAAAAACTAGAAAACAATTAATCTAGAATAGTGCCTAAAGTAGACTTCGATCCCTTTCAGCATCCTTAGCAGTCGAGGCTTCTACTCCCTCTTGGATCTTGTCTTCCTTAGCCAAATACTCAGTTCCCAGCTGCGCCTGTACATTCACAATGAAAGGGCAATTTTAGGTATCATATACCAAGGTTTGGGAATTTTCAGTATTTGATAAGTTAACTGTTTATACCTGAATTGGAAGCCACTGTTCCATTCTTTTTGTCCTCCAAGAACTTAGGGCAGTTTCTTTTCCAGTGGCCTATGCCACTGCAGTAGAAACATCTTGACGTAGATTGAATACCTTTGTTTTGAGGTTTAGCAATACGTTTGACTTTTCCTTTTAACGCGGGTTTCTTCTTCTGCCACTTGTTCTCTTGAGCCACAAGAATCTTATTCTTTGGCTCCAAGTCCATTGTTAGTCGTTCTGCTGCCTGAAGCATTGCATCAAGTTCCTCTAAAGGCTTGTTCCATCCATTCATCGCATATTCCATCTTAAATAGATTGAACCCTCATGAAGTGAATAGAGGATCATGTCATTAGCCGCTGATTGGCTAACAGGAGAACCCAGCTCTTCTAGTTTAGCAAAGAGTTCTATCATTTGCCAAACATGAGGACCTACTGGTTTTCCTTTCTCGAGGCGCAGACGCAATAATTTACTGGTTGTATCAAACCTCTCCACTCTCGCTTTGCTTCGGATTGAATCCACAGTTTTCGGAGTGATGGAGGGGACTTCCATGTTCAGAGGTTTCTCGTTAAGAGTAGCCTCCATGGCTGATAACAATCGAGAAGTCATTGATTCTGGTTCTGCCCTCTTTTGATCATCCTCTTGATGCTCTATTTCCTTAGCAGTCAAAAAATGGATAGTCTGAGACATTTAGCTTGTTTTTAAACTCTCCATCCAATATTTGAAGTATCTCCCGATTCCTTCCTTCATGGACGTTTTCGTTTAACACCTTCCTTAGGTATGTTCCAAGGTCGAACTTGTTTTCTTGTGTCATCTTTAAAACTACATAAAGTAATGGCAAAGTTTTAAAACTCGTTATCGTTTTTGAAAAACATTAGTTTTCCCACATTATTCAATATAAAATCGTCCCCGATTGAATAAGTGATTCCAAGACCCCAGTTCTTCGAAGTAAAGCGGACGAAGGCCCTACCCTTTGACTCCGTCGTTCCGGGTGAGCGAACTACTTCACTGATCATACCTTATGACTCTTGGTTGATAGATTTCATTAATGAATGACTAATCTATCCTTTTGCCTCGAGTATCCAAGACTCTCTTGCTGATCTCGTTGAGTAGAACCATTTAGACGTGTAGGCCTCTTCTATAGACCTACCCGCATTGTCCCAAGGTAGAGGAGGTACTCTGCGAAGGCCGACCCACCTTCCTCGAACAAGGGCGCAACGAGTGTCTTAATCTGGATAGGCGATTACTCAAGATTACTTTTGGGGACTTTTACGCTAGTCTGGCGTTTGTTATAATGAACTATTTAGCCTAACTAACATCCACGACATAAAGCGTAAATAAGTAAGTAAATGCGCGCGAGAAAGTAAATCAAGCAGACATGGATCCTAGTATGGCCCCTAACCTAGAAGATCTAATCACCCTTGGTTTTCTTCTTGTTTCGCCTTTTGGTTCGTCTTAGATCGCCATCTTTGAACCTCCATTGATTTCTCCCACTCGCCTTTGGATTTCATCCTCGAGTTTCTTCAATGGACTCATAGACCCTAAACTCTAATTACAAGACTCTAACGATTCGCAGATCGTATAAACTTGAAATTAAAATTAATTACAAAGCATGCACCCATCCGTGCTTAAAACAAGAATAAAGAAATAAATCTATGGCCATACTAGTTTCCCGCATTCACATCACATGCAATCATATAATATATCAAGGCTAAGAATTATATATGCATGATTATCTTGGGAGATACTTTTGTTGACATCACATGTCACATTACGGACCTTAAGTCTAAATTCGAAGAAATTCTACTAATGGGGCTTTCTGGTTTTATCTTTTATGATTTCTAAAATCATCTTTTAAGAAAAACTCCGTTTTGGGCTCGAGAAAGCCCGGGTCAATTTCGGAAAAAATATTGGTTCGATTCTTAATGATTTCATAAATCAATTTAAAGAGAAATCCGTTTTGGGCTATTGGATGGCCCGGATTGATTTTGGAATTATTTGGTTGGAATCGGAAAAATTTTTGGCAAAAACTCCCACTCGAATGATGGTCCCTTTTTGTGGTCCGAAAAGCCTCGAAAAAGCCCGGGACAAGTCCTAGACAAGTCCCGGCCCAAGCCCAAAAAGGGCTCGGACAAGGTCTGGACATAGCACGGCCCATAGGGCCGGCATGTCCTGGCCGAGGCCTATCAAGGCCTGGTCTCGTCCTGGCCGGAGCCAGGACGCTAGTCCATGTACCAGACGCGTCCTAGACGTGTCTGGTACTGGACCGGACCAGCACTAGGTGTCTCGGACTAGTTCGAGACACCCAGAACCTCCCAGACGCGTCTCCAAGACGCGTCTGGTCGAGTGCTCTGGACGCGTCCTAGACGCGTCCAGGAAGCTCCTTCGCAGCTGCTGGTCGCGTCTCCAAGACCCTGGATCATAAGGGGCTTGTTAGTAGTGATGCAGGAGGTGGATTTTCCACTCTCGGGAGAGCTGCCAGAGCTTATGCAAGAACCGATGTGGTGTAGCTTTACTGGTCTCCCTTCCTCCATCCAGAATCAACATGATCTCGAGGTTATATTTTCATGCATGGGTCGTATTATGCAGGTGAAGCCTAGAAACTTCAGTATGGTGACGAACTCATACATAAGGATTTAATTGATGTATGATGTTTGAACCCCTCTTCTAGCTACACTTAATTCGATCTTCACAGATGGAGGTAAGCCAGTAAATTTCAGTTATGCTAGATTCCCGAAAGCTATATGCCATGTTTGTCGGATTATAGAGCATCCTCTCTGTAGGGATTTACACCCTTCTACTAGTGTTTATAGCGGAAATATGACATCTAATGTCTACACTAGTATTCCCAGGATCACATGCAAAACTAGTAATTAATCTAATGGAGATAGTAGATTACCTTAATCGCTTTTCCCTCGAACTAGTTGAATTGATTGAAGAAGACCAAGAGCTTCAAGTGTAGCTCCTCTACTTGGGACACGAGCAATCAATTTGATCTCCCACCTTGTTGTATAGCTAGCACACCAATGGTGGTTGGAAAAGAAGAACACCTTCTTCTTTGACTAGATTGATAGTAATGGGAATTAGCTCACTTTCTCCTCTCTACTTGATGTGGTAGAGTAAGAAAGCTTAGAGAGAAATTCCACACCTTATTCTCTGCCCTAAGAGTGTTTATATAGAACCCTAATAAGAATCCACCTCCTTTTAGGTTTCCTAAAACACCCTTTAGAATAAGATTTAGGGAAATAGTCGAAAATAGCAACTATTGGTATTTTCTCAATTCCCTAAGGAGGAGGTGTCCAAACACCACTAAAATTGGCAGATATAATGTTTATTATATCAGCAACTAACCCTCCAAAATTCAGCCCAATCCGAGTCCTAGAAGTACCCGAACCGGTCTAGGCCCAAAAACCCTGTTTTTGGCCTTTTTGTACTATCTTTGCCTAATTCCTTTTTAGGCCTATGAGATATGTTTATGGGACACTCCCATGATTATATCTCACTCCCACTAGTCATATCCTAGATCAATTTGTCACTCTTATGTGTAACCCGTTGTAGGATCCGATCGAAGTTAGCCGCGAATTACTTCGTAATTCGACGATCGTAGTTGGTCTCTAGCTACAACTCTACGATCCCTAAATCAATCGGACTTGATGATCTTCCACATCAATTGTCCTATCCGACAAATTGTTCGCATTGCCATCTTGGTCGAAGGACATCTCCTTCAACTCCTTCACTCTCACCCCTTGTATTAGAACTAACCCTCATCAGGCTTTCTCCCCTATGGACTTAACTCCTCCTAATCCCATCCCTCCTTCCAACTGGGCTCTCTCAGTAGCTAATACTCCTGCCATTACGGAGACACCTATCCCTCCTCATGAACTTTTTCAGTCTCGAGGTAAAAGGAAGGAAGGACAGTCTTGGATTGAAGTAAAAGTAGAAGAAGGAGATTACAGGGAGTACACTAAGAAGAAACAAAGAGAAATGTTAAGAGGGGGTAGTTCTTCAGGGTTTCTGAATCAGTTCAACAGGTCGTCCAGTACTTCGTCTGATTCTCTGGGTCTTTCTCCCATTATTCCTGCCAGTTGGTACTGTCCTCCTCCAGAATCTATCGAAAAAGCCAAGAGGAAAGAAGGAGGCACATTTTTGCTGACTCTCTCTTAGAGTCACCTGAGCATAACTCGAATGCAAAGGATGTAGGCGAAGATGGGCAGTCTAATTATCAGTCTTAACTTGCTTGTTCAGTGTTTAGTGTTCAGTTGTTAATCTTGGTTGATCTTTTAGTTTAAGAATACTTATGTTAATGTTTTGTTTATTAGTACAGTCTCAGTAGTTTGTTGCTGGTTTTTTGTTTTCTTGACTAATATAAGATAGTCGAGAGATAGATTTGGTTTTGTTGTTCCAGCAGGGTGTTTGTAAGTGGGAATGTTAAACTTTCTTAATAGCATGTTCATGTTTATTCAGTATTAGCTCCTAGTAATATTACTGATTCTTTGTTTGGTGTTTTATATTTTCTTTGATTTAATAGTAGTTAACTGTTTTTAGAGTTACCCGAGTTTAAAGTATTAGTGTTAATTGTTTCCTGTTGTTATTTCCTTTAGGTAGTTGGTTAGGGTGGTTTATGTTCCTTTCTTGTGTGGTTTTGTTTAGTCTGTTAGGGTTGTTTTTTCGGGTTCCCTGTTTATAAGTGGGGAGGGTCTGAGTTTTGTTAGGAGAAGTGGGTGCTTTTAGAGTTTGGGGTCGGTTGTGGGTGCTTGCATAGTAGGTTGTTATTTGAGGTGGTTCTAAGCTTCGTGAGGATATGGATAACCCAACCATCTTGAGTTGGAATATTAGAGGCGCCTCCACCTTTCGTACCAAGAAGCATCTCCTTAACCTTATCTGGAAGCACCAACCAGACATTATCTTCTTGTCTGAGACGAAGAATAAGAATCCAACGATGAATAAGAATATTCCTATAGCCAAGACCTATGCTAGCTATATGGTGGAACCTATTAATAAAGCGGGTGGTCTTGCTTTGTACTGGAAACATCATTTAGATATTCACATTAACTACTCTGATAATAACATCATTCAGGCAGTTATCAGGGACACTACTAAATAGCAACACATAAATATAACTGGCTTTTACGGATCCCCTTACACTAAGAATAAGCTTAAGCCTTGGAAAACCCTCCGAGAGATTAACTTAGATAGAGACACTCCTTGGATTATGATAGGTGATCTTAATTGTATCCTAGATACCACGGATAAGAATGGAGGTAGCAAGGGTACTAGCTCTGTCACTGATAGAGTCAAGGAGATTATTAGTGATATGGGTCTTTTAGATATAGGTTTTCAGGGTAATCCCTACACTTGGAGTAACAAGCAATTTGGGGAGAACTTTATTCAGGAGAGATTGGATCGCGCTCTGGCTAATCTATCGTGGCTTAATAATTTTCACGATTATGTTGTTTCCCACCTAGATACGGTTGGGTCCGACCACTTACCTATCCTCCTAGAAATTAAAAATAGTAATCTTAGTAAACCTAAGCCTTTTAAGTTTATTAGAACCTGGATGTCTCACCCAGACTGTTTTACTTATATAGCAGACAATTGGAAGAGGATCAAGAGTAATACAGATCAGAACAACATACAAACCGACTTGAAAAAGCTGAGCACTAAACTGACTAAGTGGAATAGGAATGTTTTCGGTAACATAGAGAATAACATTAATCGGATCATCAAAGAACTTCAGAGCACCAAGTTAAAAGTAGTTTACAACAAGCTTAACTCGGAGCTAGAAGAGCTTTATAATCAACAAGAGAGTCTTTGGAAGGAAAAATCGAGAAACAATTTCCTTAACTTAGGAGATAAAAACACGAAATTTTTCCACTCTCAAGCTATTCAACGCAATAGAAATAATAAGATTAATGCTATCAAAGATAATAACGGAGAATGGATAGAGGACACCAAGGAGATTCAAGATATTTTCACTACTCATCTTCTTAACATTAATACTACTATCAACCCTAGGGATAATCCTACTACCCAGGATATGTTTCATCCTACTATCACCCCTGACCAGAATCATGATCTCATTAGCACTCCTAGCCTCGAAGAGATTGATTGGGCTATCAACAGTTTGAAGAAGGAGGCTGCCCCAGGTCCAGATGGGTACCCCACTTTCTTTTTTCAGTCTAATTGGGATACCATCATAGGGGATATTTATGATCTGGTCCAGAACTTCTTTCATTCGGGTTATCTTCCTCCCGGTATCAACCACACCAACATCTGCCTTATCCCGAAAACTTCGACCCCACAAATTCCCGCAGATTGTCGCCCGATTAGTCTTCTCAATACCACCTATAAGATTATCACTAAATTGCTTGCGGAGAGACTTGAGGCCACTCTAAACCCTATTATTTCCCCTTTTCAAGCGGCCTTTGTGCCTGGAAGACAGATTGCGGACAACATCATTATGGGTCAAGAGATTATACATTCGTTCAAGAAGATGAAAGGAGGGCAGGGATACTTTGGGCTTAAGCTCGATATGTCAAAAGCTTTTGACAGGGTGGAATGGAAATTCTTGATAGATATCATGAAAAGTTTAGGACATGATGATCATTGGATTAAGCTTATTCACACGTGTATCTCCACCTCCTCGATGTCTATCCTCATTAATGGGAGGTCGGGGCAAACATTCTATCCCACTAGGGGAATCAGACAAAGAGATCCTTTATCACTGTTCCTTTTCACGATTGCAATGGAGGGCCTTAGTAGGAGATTAACGGCTCAAAATAGTCATAATAGTTTCAAAGGTTTTCCTACTTCTCACCTGGATATGGAGGTATCTCATCTTCTCTTCGCCGACGACTGTATCATTTTTTATCAGAACTCCATAGAAAACATTCACAATCTTAAGGACATTCTTCAAGACTTCTGTGATACCTCAGGACAAATGATTAACTATGCCAAATCTAATATCTTCTACTCGAAGAACTCCCACCCTAAGTTCAAGCGTATCATTATGAGGGAACTTAAGGTCAGACAAGCATCTACATCAGAGAAATATCTCGGGGCGCAACTTTTCATAGGGGCTCAGAAAACTAAAATGCTCAAAGATATTCTTGAACAGATTAAGAACAAGCTGAACAAGTGGAGTCATTCTTTTCTTTCTCAAGCTCGTCGCACTGTGGTCATATCGGCCATAGTTGCAGCCGTACCCCGATATCAGATGCAATGCTTTCCAATCCCGAAAGGAATTACGAAAAGCATAAAGTCCGTCCAACGGAACTTCTGGTGGGGTAAGTCTAAAGGCATATGCACCAAAGCATGGTCTTATATATGCCTTCCGAAGAGTCAGGGAGGCTTAGGTATTCATCTGCCGGAGCTGGATAACGCAGCTCTAATTACTAAAATGACGTGGCGTCTCAAGACTGAACCGGAAGCTGCTTGGGCCAAGTTGATCAAAGCCAAATATTTCCCCAAAATTGATGTTCCGGGTCCGGCAAAAAACCACCACCCGTGGAACTGGAAAACTATTAGAAAGCAATATAATATCATCAGTGATCTTACTACGTGGGAGGTAAATTCAGGAAAAGAGGTGAATATTTGGTCAGACAATTGGATTCCAGAACTGGACACAACAGTTATTAATGTCAATAACTTCTCCCTCACCAAAGTGGCTCAATTGATTACCAATAACAATTGGAATGAAGACAGGCTCAGGGAGAACTTTGATCCACATACGCAAGAGCTTATTAAAGCTATTCCAGTCAATAGCGATGATAGAGACCAACTTAAATGGAAGCTCACCAAGACGGGCAGATTCACAGTAGCCTCTATGTACCAGCACTTAATTAGTAGTTCCATTAATGTTAATCCTAGCACACATAACTGGAAATTCATCTGGAATCCTCCGACGATCCCTAGAATCAAGAATTTTATATGGAAGATATGCAACAAGGCTTTACCGGTGAAAGAAAGAATCGGCGTGATAACAATACTAATTGCCCTACCTGCAACATCACGGAATCTATTGAGCATGCTCTATTACATTGTTCCCTAGCTAAAAACATCTGGTTCTACTTTAATATAATCTCAGAGAATATCTTATCCATCTCGGACTGGATCTTCTCGTGGGAAGCTAATGAACATCTCTGCTACACTAATGAGAATATTCACTTCACTACAGTTCTATGGGTGTTATGGAAAGTTAGATGTGATCACTGTTTCCAATATGAAATAAATGATCTGTATAAGATAATCAAAATGATTGTAAACTATCTGAAATCCGGGAAAAAACTGGGTAAGAATCTTAATAGTAAACATATTTCTTCAAATGATGATAAATGGAAACCGCCTCAACATAACTCTATTAAGATTAATGTTGATGCAACTTTTACTAACATAATATCCAATATGGGAATTAGCATTATCGCTCACAATGATAAATCTAAATTCATCGGAGCACAGGTTAAATCTTACAGAGCAAGAAATAGTGAAGAAGGTGAAGCTATGGCAATCTTACTTGGCATCGAATGGGCAAAAGAATCAAATCAAACTTCCATCATAATAGAAAGCGACAACATGAACCTAATCCAACATCCGAACAACAGCAAGCATGCAGTTCAATGGCAATCTCTCACCCACATAAAGAAAATCAAGGAATATAAGAAGGAATTCCAAATGATCAAATTCAATCATATCAGAAGAGAGTTGAACTCTAATGCAGACTTACTGGCTAGATGGGCAAGGAAAAATGAAAGGAATAAAGTGTGGAGGAACGTTCCATGTATTTTAGCTAATAGATATTGTAATAACTTTTTGCTTTAATTAATGCAATCTAGTTTAACAAAAAAAAAAATTTAGTGAGTGCAATCAAGTTGTAATGCCCTTTTATGAGAGAAGCCCACGTTAACTTAGGTTGGGTTACATATCAGAAAATCAATTCCGTAAAAATAAAAGAATTCCTATAGAAAATCTTCCATGGAACATAGTCCTTAGAAATTACAAAAGTTCTTTCATTTGATTGTAATTTGTTATTCGTAGAATTATATTATCATGTTATTTGTTTGACTAATTTCCACGAAAATAATAATCACATGTTTAAGAATTTGACAACTGGGTTGAATTAAGATCTTTTAGTTTATCCTTATGTTGCTAAAAATGACATGTTTAGCTTATGATGCCAAAATGATATTTTTCTTATGTTATCAAATGACATTGTTACTGTTATAATGTCAAAATGAAATACTCCCGTACTATCGTCAAATTACATTCTTTTCTTTATAGATTTCAAGTATTCAAATATATTAGAATACTATTTTTTCGGTCTCATAGAAACTAATTCAGAGCAAGAATTAAAAGTAGACTATTTGATTGAAAAACAGTTTCTAGAATTTTAAAACCATTAAAATATGTTTGTTTCAAATGGTGTAAACCCCTATTGTGAGGCGACATTGGGGTCTTCAGGCACATGCCCCCAAAAGCCCAATGTGAACTCCTCTCACCGACCACATAACTCCCAAAATCTATGCTCAAATAACACTTACAGTACCAGCAGTACTAACTACTACTAACCACTACCTCACTTATTACTTCTCCATAATCAACTTTTTATCTCACTTACATATCTGCTACCCGTTTTACAAATCCAAAGCAGCCTCAACTTTTGTGTGGTCAAAGACTAATTTGTAGGACCAAGTTTTTATTACCGAAACAAAAGACAATAGTAGAAGACAAACTGATGTGAAGACACTCTTTACTGGCAAAATAATCAAAAGAGAATAAAATAAAAGTAATATCTTGAGGGATGGAGGGAGGGAGAATTGCCAAATTTGTTGGGGTCCCTCCTTATAATAAAAGGACTCCTAGTTGGAATAGGATTTCCCTTATTCCTTGTTTGGGGAAAAAATAGAAGTTTCTATTTTTTCAAGCCTAAAAAGGAATTCCTATTTCTTTTGGTAAACCTCCCTATTTATCATTATAAAAGGGAATGAAAGGGAAGAGATTATAAAAAACAACTTCCAGAACAAAGAGAAGTCAGAGAAAGAGAGATTTCTGAAGTAGTTCTTTCAAGAGAGATTGAAAGAGCAGAATATTGGTTTGAAGAAAAGAAGATTATTAATCTTGTGAAGCAATTTAGTTTGTGGTTATCTTCTTCAACCTTTAGGAATCTAGGATTTGTTCAAATCCTAAGGAGTAAGAGATTTTATTTCTTTGTTTCTTTGTTCAGTTTATCCACCATAGGTTTGGTGAAGAGTTGTGTAACCCATTATTTAATTATAGTGGAAGATTTCTGGACTAGGTCCCGTGGTTTTTTACCTTCTAATTTGGAGGGGTTTTTTGCCACGTTAAATAATCTTGGTGTCTCTACTTTTACTTTCGCATCGTTTATCTTCATATTCCTGAACAAGTTAATTAGGTTATTTTCCCAACAAGTGGTACCAGAGCTAAGGTTGGATTTATTGTTCAGAAATATGGAAGTGAATACTAATCGAATGATTAGTTTAGATGGAGAAAACTACTTGATGTGGAAAGCAAAAATGGAAGATTTGTTATACTGCAAAGACCTAGCTGCACCCATTGAAAATCACGGTACAAAACCGATGAAGATAGATGAAGAAGACTGGAAGGTATTAGATCGTAAGGTTGTTGGATTTATTCGACAATGGGTAGAACCCAGTGTTTTTCATCATGTATCGACGGAGACTTCCGCTTATAGTCTATGGAGGAAATTAGAAGAATTGTATGATCAGAAGACAGCTGCCAAAAAGGCTTACTTGTTCAGAAAGCTAGGAAAATTACAATATAAAGAAGGAACCTCAATTGCTCAACACTTGAATGAGATGAAAAGTCTAGTAAACCAGCTTTCTGCAATGAAGTTAGCTTTGGATGATGAGTTGCAGGACTTACTTCTTCTAAATTCTTTACCAGATAGTTGGGAGACATTAGTGGTGTCTCTTAGCAATTCTGCTCCTGATGGCATAATGTGTATGAATCACGTAACAGGTAGTTTGTTGAATGAAGAAACAAGAAGGAAATCATCGTCAGACGAGTCTCATTCAGAGGCACTTGTTACAGAAAGACGGGGGAGAGGTAAAAGTAGAAAACCTCATAACCGTGATAAGTCAAGGGGGAGATCAAAACCAAAGAAAGAAGTTAGATGTTTTGGTTGTGGAAAAATGGGTCATTACAAGAGTGATTGCAGGAAACCAAAGAAGGAAAATAAAAAGGATGATGAAAAACAAGATAATGTTGCGGCAGTTGCCTCAGGTGATGACATTATCTTACTCTCAGGTTGTGGAGACACTTGCTTAAGTATGGCTGAGTCAGAACCAGAAACAACATGGTTGGTTGACTCAGGTGCTTCGTATCATGCTATTCCATGTAAGGATTTCTTTAACTCTTACAAAACTGGTGACCTTGGCAAAGTCAGGATGGGAAACTTAGGTTTCTCAAAAATCGTAGGAATTGGAGAAGTGAAAATTGAGACGAGCACAGGGAGTACACTGATTCTTAAGAATGTGAGGCATATACCAGATCTTCGATATAACCTAATCTCTACCGGAGTATTAGATGATGAAGGGTACCACAGACACTTTGGTGATGGAAAGTGGAAGCTCACAAAAGGGTCAATGGTGATAGCAAGAGGGAAGAAGTGTTGTACTTTATACAGGACTCAAGTAAAACTGTGTAAAGGAGAATTGAATGCAGTTGAAAAAGATTCTTCCACTGATCTTTGGCATAGAAGACTCGGGCACATGAGCGAGAAAGGACTTCAAATCCTTGCTAAACGACATGACTTACCGAACGTAAAAGGTATAAATTTAAACACTTGCTCTCATTGTTTAGTAGGAAAGCAACATAGAGTATCCTTTCAAAGGAATGCATCTGAAAGAAAATCCAGTGTTTTGGAGCTCGTTTATTCTGACGTTTGTGGGCCTTTAAAGGTCAAAACACTTGGTGGTGCTTTGTATTTTGTTACTTTTATAGATGATGCTTCCAGGAAAGTTTGGGCATATGCCATAAAGACCAAAGATCAGGTACTTGCAGTTTTCAAGAATTTCCACAACATGGTAGAACGGGAGACAGGAAAACCATTGAAGTGCATTCGCACTGACAATGGAGGAGAATACATCGGGTCGTTTGAAGAGTATTGCAAAACTCATGGTATTCGACATGAACAGACAGTTCCCAAAACTCCACAACAAAATGGTGTAGCAGAACGCATGAACCGCACTATTGTGGAGAGGATCAGATGTATGCTCTCAGAAGCAAAGCTGCCTAAAAGCTTCTGGGGTGAGGCAATGCGTACTGCATGTTATCTGATCAATTTATCACCTTCAGCACCATTAGATGGAGATGTAGCTGAGAGAGTGTGGGCTGGGAAAGAAGTCAGTTATGAACACTTAAGGGTGTTTGGTTGCAGGGCTTTTGTGCATATACCTAAAGATCAAAGAGCAAAGCTTGATGATAAAGCCAAGCAATGCATTTTTTTAGGGTATGCAGATGAGAAGTTCGGATACAGGTTATAGGATCCAGTCGATAAGAAGATTATTAGAAGTAGAGATGTGGTCTTTCTTGAAAATCAAACTATTGAGGACTTTGGGAAAGTTGAGAAGCATGAGAATCATAGTAATGATCTCATTGATCTAGATCCACATATCTCTTCTAAGGTTATGCATGATAATGCAGGTGAAGAACAAAATCATGAAGATGAAGCTCATGAAGATGTTCCTATGGGTGATGATGTTGAGCAAGGAATGGAAGTTCAACATGAACCACCAGCTGAATTGAGAAGATCGACTAGAGATAGAGCACCATCTACCAAGTATCCTCCACACGAGTATGTGATGGTTACAGATAGTGGAGAACCACAGTGTTATGAAGAAGCCATAGATGATGAACACAAGAAGGAGTGGTTGAAAGCTATGCAAGATGAGATTGAATCATTGCATAAGAACAACACTTTTAAGTTGGTTGAAAAACCTAAGAATAAGAAAATTCTTAAAAATAAGTGGGTTTTCAAAATCAAGACCGAAGAAAGAAATTCACAACCACGGTATAAGGCACGCCTAGTGGTGAAAGGATTTGGGCAGAAGAAGGGTATTGATTTTGATGAGATTTTCTCTCCAGTGGTGAAGATGTCCTCTATACGGTTAGTATTGGGATTGGCTGCAAGTATGAACCTAGAAATTGAACAACTAGATGTCAAGACCGCTTTCCTTCATGGTGACTTGGAGGAAGATGTGTATATGGAACAACCAACAGGGTTTGAAGTTAAAGGTAAGGAACACTTGGTTTGTAAGTTAGAGAAGAGTTTATATGGGCTGAAACAAGCACCAAGACAGTGGTACAAAAAGTTTGAATCATTCATGAAGGATCAAGGGTATCACAGGACGGCTTCAGATCATTGTGTTTTCGTTCATAAATTTCCTGATGGAGATTTGATTATACTTCTACTTTATGTTGATGATATGTTGATTGTTGGCCAGGATGCTAATAAAATTAGCAGGTTAAAGAAGGAACTAAACAAGTATTTCGATATGAAAGACTTGGGTCCAGCAAAACAAATTCTTGGCATGCATATCTCTCGTGATAGGAAAGCTGGAAAACTTTGGCTATCACAAGAAAAATACATTGAGAAGGTTCTAGAAAGGTTCAATATGGACAAGACAAAACCAGTGAGTTGTCCATTAGCCAGTCACTTCAAGTTGACTCGTGATCAGTGTCCATCAACTAGAAGTGAGAAAGAAGAAATGGAGAAAATTCCTTATGCTTCAGCTGTAGGAAGCTTGATGTATGCAATGGTGTGTACAAGACCGGACATTGCATTTGCAGTTGGAGTAGTAAGCAGATTTCTTGCTAATCCAGGCAAAGAGCATTGGTTAGCAGTGAAGTGGATTCTGAAGTATCTTAGAGGTACGTCTAAAGCTCGTATATGTTTTGGTAATGATAAGCCAGTATTAGTCGGTTACACAGATGCAGACATGGCAGGAGATGTAGACTCTAAAAGGTCCACATCAGGCTACTTATTTACACTTTCAGGGGGAGCAGTGTCATGGCAATCTAAATTACAAAAGTGTGTAGCTTTATCTACTACAGAGGCAGAATATATTGCCATTACAGAATGTTGCAAGGAGATGTTATGGATGAAGAGACTGTTAGAAGAACTTGGTATGAAACAAGATAATTATGTTATTCATTGCGACAGTCAAAGTGCCATCCACCTCAGTAAGAATTCTAGTTTCCATTCAAAGTCCAAGCATATAAATGTGAGATACCAATGGATCCAAGATGTTCTTGAAGAAAAGGTGTTGAAGATCGAGAAAATCCATACTGACGACAATGGTTCAAATATGATGACAAAACCATTACCCAAAGGCAAACATGAGCTATGTAGCAGTGTTGCAGGTTTGGGGATGGTAGGTCCCTCTTCATAAGTCGGGAGGGGGAGTTTGTTGGGGTCCCTCCTTATAATAAAAGGACTCCTAGTTGGAATAGGATTTCCCTTATTCCTTGTTTGAGGAAAAAATAGAAGTTTCTATTTTTTCAAGCCTAAAAAGGAATTCCTATTTCTTTTGGTAAACCTCCCTATTTATCATTATAAAAGGGAATGAAAGGGAAGAGATTATAAAAAACAACTTCCAGAACAAAGAGAAGTCAGAGAAAGAGAGATTTCTGAAGTAGTTCTTTCAAGAGAGATTGAAAGAGCAGAATATTGGTCTGAAGAAAAGAAGATTATTAATCTTGTGAAGCAATTTAGTTTGTGGTTATCTTCTTCAACCTTTAGGAATCTAGGATTTGTTCAAATCCTAAGGAGTAAGAGATTTTATTTCTTTGTTTCTTTGTTCAGTTTATCCACCATAGGTTTGGTGAAGAGTTGTGTAACCCATTATTTAATTATAGTGGAAGATTTCTGGACTAGGTCCCGTGGTTTTTTACCTTCTAGTTTGGAGGGGTTTTTTGCCACGTTAAATAATCTTGGTGTCTCTACTTTTACTTTCGCATCGTTTATCTTCATATTCCTGAACAAGTTAATTAGGTTATTTTTCCCAACAAAATTAAGATTAATGATTGCTATATTAAGAGCCGGAGAAAGAGAAAGAGACAGAGAAGACCCGTTAGTAGAGAGTCAATTTGGCGCAGACAACAAAAAATCGAGAGTTACTGTTTTTCTCACTCTACGTCTTTCTATATCTCTTTGTCGCCAACAGATGATATCTTTGGGTCACGATATCTCTTTTAATATTTTGTATGCAAGTAATGTGAAAGATTAAAATATCATGATTTATTTGTTATAAATGAGTGGATATTTTGTTGTGCATATATAACTTTCCTTTCACTTTTAACCCCAACCTCTTAGTATATTTCATTTTGACGTATAGATTTTTTATTCATCGACTATTGTCGCTAAAACGTGCCCTCACAACAAAAGTTTCCAGGCCTCGCCACTGAGTGGTATCAAACACTTTATTGTCAAGTGAAACACTATTTTTTTTCTTTTTCTTTTTAAGTTTGAAGGTCGCTGGCCGGAAAATTTTTCGGCCGGCGACCTTCATCGAAGAAGAGAGTGGTGAGTTGGAGAGAGAGAGTGATGAGTTGGAGAGAGAGGTGACGTGGAGAGAGATGAGTAGTGGAGAGGGAAGTGAGGTGGAATTTATGTTTTTGTTTTTGATTTTATTTTGAAAATATATTAATGGGAAGGGTAGTTATGACATTTCCTTGAAAATAGGAGGCCATATTTGAATTTACAGAAATTTGGGGGCCATAAAGGAAGCTGGTCACAAAGTAGGGGGCCATATGGGAATTAACTCTAATATTATCAATTGGAAGAAAACTCTTTGTTCTATTAAATGGAAAATTCTTCTAGTTTATCTTAATCTTTTTTTTGTTGAACTTAGTTTATCTTAATCTTGGGAGGTATGTCTAATATTCACATAAAGGGACGACATGATTCGTAAAGTGGAAAACATAAGAAAATTGTGGTAACTTTTGAAATCTTTCATGAAAATTGACAAAGAAATCTTCCATGAAAGGTGGGTTCCATATACCTTACTCAAAGAAATCTTTCATGAAAATTATACTAAAAAGGAAAAAGAGGAAAATATAAAGGGGGTCAAGGTTCACCTTTAGCTATCCTCCTAGACCTGCCAAACTTTTGAAATTTAACAAGAACTTCTAACTACTACCTCTCTCTTTATCTGTCTATCTCTAGCACACAAATTATATATCTCTATATTTAGGGTTCTAATTTAGTTGATTTTATCTTCAAACATTAGACACCAAGTGATCTAGAGAAAGAGGTTAACATGGGTGGGAGTAACAAGGTGATTGTTGAACCCATTGTTAATAAACTTTATTGTTCACAAACTCAAACAATTCTAACATTTCGGAGGAGGCCCCGTTTAGTGAATGGAGGAGGTTTTGTTGTTACAAATAGTAGCCAAAAGGTTCTTTTCAAGGTTGAAGGTTGTGGAACTCTTGGTAACAAAAATGAATTGATGGTAAGAGATGGTGATGGAGATTGTCTATTGCTCATTCGCCGAAAGGTAGACAAATATTTTTTACTTTTTGTCCAGTATGCGTAATCCTTAATTTATTTACACTATATATCGTAATAAATACATAATACTGACGACTTTTTTTTACGTATACAAAAAAAAATGTTAAGACCTAGTATCCAGCTCATGTATAATTCAAGTTCGAAGATGCCTACAAGTAGGTTCATGCTTGGATGACATGTATTTTTCGGAACCACAGTACAAAAGGGTAACAAAGGTTGTAGCTCTAATAGCCGAAATTGCCTACTAAAAGGTCCCAATAAAAAATATATTTGGATTTATAATAATCAACGAGAGTGAATCTTCACTACAATAGCTTATATTAGAAAGTACCGCCCTTCGTTTGCTAAAAATTTCTCATTGATTTTTCTTTTTGTGCAGGGAGGTATTGTTGAAGCCCTAAGCATGTACAAGAAATGGAGAGGGTACATGAGAGATTATGAAGGGGCTGATAAGTTGGTATTCAGTCTCAAAGAACCTACTAATTCAGCATCCTCATTATGCCTTATTAATATGCTAACTACAATTAAGGTTGAACCAAGGAGGAGTGACACCTTAAACTGGGATTTTCAAATCCATGGGTCTTTCCATAATAGAGCTTGTAGTATTATAGACTCCGAAGGAAACATTGTAGCACAGGTAACTTAATAAACCCACCCTATCTACATCTATGAGAACTGTTGTTTCGCCGGAATATGGGAGCCTACTTCTGCCAGAAAGCTAATATGTCCAGCTTTGGGTCCCGGCGTTTTTCTCTCTACATGCCGGAACCAATGGGAGCCGGTCATATCAGCTTTTGGGCTGAGGTCGACCTCCGTTTTCGAGCCAAACAACATTTTTTTGCTTTATCTAAAGAGAGTGCAAGAGATTATTATATTAACGTAAGGGACTTGATTGTTTATGCAGGTTGGAGTGTTGAAGACGGAGAGAGAAAGTGTTAGGGATGTGTATAATGTGGTGGTGCAAGCAGGGGTTGATCAAGCTTTTGTTGTTGCCATAGTTGCCGTGTTAGACAATACAAATGGCGAATCTACTACATGTTGACTCTCTAGCTGATAGCGAGTGTGGGTCGATTACAACTTAGATGTGGATTTCTTTCTTTCGAAGTACCAAATTACATATCCCAAAGAGCATGCTTCAGCTAGCGGGCTCGCCCCTTGTGCTCTTTCCACTATGCCTCTGGCATCGTATGGTTCTCTTCAACATACGAGGATACTTGCTGTCCATTGCCAGGAACTCCCCTGTAATGAACTTCGGGGTGTCAGGAAGGGAGTTATCTGTTCGCCTAGTTGATCCTCCAACTGTCTAAAGATGCGTCTTTTTTCTTTCCCCCCTTTCTTGTAACTTCTCTTCTTTACCCTCTCTTTTTATGTATAATGAAAGTATTTGTTTTTTGGCTTGGTCAATTACCTTTCGCTTTTCTGGTCTTCTTCTATGCTTATATATTCGAACGTGGAACCCTTGTATGTTATACCTCGATCGGCTTTTGAGATTAACCTGTGGTGCCTGTATGTCAACCAAACTAAATTTAAAGTTCAATAGGGTAGTATAATAAATCAAAAGTATCAAATTGTTAATCTCTTGAAGGGATGTCTTCTGTTCCTGTGCTACAAAAATGTGAGAGTACATAATTTAACTCTTCAACTTCTTACGGTATACCATGCATATTGAAATGAGCCTTCACTTTCACTGGAAAAAAAACATCTTGTATTAGACGAATGATTACAGAATGAAATTATAGTTTAAAAGTTCTCATGCATCGAATTCCATAGCAACTTAAGATACAACGAGAAAGAAACTCAATGATATATGGGTTGGTGATTTATATCATTTGATCCTAAGGGTCGATATCGCTAGAATGTTTGCTGTTTCGTTCTTAATTTTCTCTATTTAGTTGTTGATCCTTGCTTGTCCCTTAACATGTTCATCGTGTTTTAACATCACAAGCTATTGAAAGCAAGGGTCAGCAGAGGGTCGGATTCCTGGGGATAGAAAGAACAATAAACTAAATCAAACCATCTTGACTTGTATTAAGAGAAATTTCGTGAAACTATGTGATTTCATATTCGAAAGATACTAGCTAACTCTTTTGTGTGTACAATTTCTCTCTAAAAGACCTAACTCAATGAAGGAGGCCAAAGTATTCAAACTTAGGACCTCCTTATTGGCTGGGTGGATTCTGGATATCTTCCACAGGCAATTGGCCCAAAAACAAGGGAAAGGTTAAGCTATCTCATTTCGTAGTTCATTTTCCATATGGCTTTATCGTGTGTTCTTCCTATACACAATGAATTATAAATAGACAGAGAGGAAAGCGCTTCTACATGAACTAACATATCAAAAGGAAACAATATACTGAGAAATGTCCAAAACCACACGGTTTAACTTCTCGAATAGGAAAACTGTTTGAAATATTTATATTTCAGTTGCTAACTCGCTCTTGCATTTAAGTTCATAAACAATTTTTTATTACCACCGAAATCCATGGCAGAAGACTACGAGATCCTTGGAACCCGTTTCATATAACAACCTTATGAGGTTTTCGCATAGTCGTTCTGTATTGTAATATTCTGTTGTTGAAGATTTGAAAACAAATCATGCACCCCAAAAAGTAAAGAAGGTATAACTAGTCCAATAACCATCATAACATCTCAATTTTCTAAAATCGATTGCACTCAATTTTCTACAGAATTACATGTCATGCACTAAACTTCAAAATAACGGCAATTTGCTCAAAATATGGTTCTAAGCATAGAAATTAAACTTCATTTTTGGTCACTGAACCTCCCTTTAGGTGTAATACTAGACCCTAGCTTGATCGGACGGAAAAATCACACAATAGGGGAACTTTGCCATTATATGACTAAACAAGGGTCTCATATCATATGGATGTTACTTCAGCTGATAGCCTGATATTAAAAAGAAAACGCGAAAACTGGATTTAGGGTTTTTGAACCACGGACATCTTGCTCACAAGACTAGATACAAGATCGATGGGTCACATCTTGTCTGAAGTCTGACTCGTCTGAATCTGAATTATTTGAATCTGACTTGTCTTAGTCAGAGACATGAGAGTATTTCAGAAAACAACCTACTAATTAATACTCCCTCCGTCCCATATTGAATGACCTAATTTCTATTTTGGGTTGTCCCATTTTAGTGTCCTGTTTCTAAAAATAAAGAAAAGAACTTTTCGCTCTTTCCAACAATACCCATTACTATAAGTTTAATGACAACTTTATTTAAAAGTAAATTCAACTTTTTCATTGTAAATTACAAAAGTTAATGAGGTTACAATTGAAAAAACCATGTTATTTTTTAAAGTCAAACTACAATGAATGATGTTCCCTTAAAAAGTTGGGTTTTCAAAATAGGTCATTCTTTTTGGGACTGAGGGAGTACTTATTTTATATGTGACAAGTTCTGTTTTGTTATATGGATTCAAATGGATACAAAATCAGCCTGAGTCAGATATTTGTAGTCAGACAAAAGTAAACCATCTGAAACAGAATTAGAGAAAGAAATATTACCTAAGTAGATGATCAGATTAAACGTCAGAATAATGACAATTTGTTGGAAATAGGGTTCTAATGTTACCAACTAGACATCATCTTAAAGTAACTACCTTTTTCTGGAATCAATATGCAAATATGGCTACATGCCTACGTAGGATTGAAATTTATGGCTTTTCTTACCAGGGTAGTCTGCACTCTGCTGTTGTGTTACACAACTGAGAAGCAATTGTTGTTAATTCTGAATTCCATAAAAGAAACTGTACAAATCAAGAGACAAAGATTACTCTTCAAACGGGAATCGAACAGAGAGGGAGAGAGAGGCCTCATGATTTATGCCCAATATATAGGCCTGCGACACATTTTAAGCTCAAAGAACGTCACACGAGAAGGGCATGCTAGAATAATTTCATATAAAAACAGGATCGCATGACCAAAGAATATAATATTTGGGACTTCTCTACTCATTGTCAATTGGTTCTTAGTTTGATGTCCATAAATATATATAAAAAGAGAAATAAGTGTAGATAGATAGGAAAAACAAGATTTCACATGATTTTGTGCCAATCAGTTTCTGAATTACAAATTTTGCTATGGTTTTGTAATACAACATACAGTGAATTCAATACGAGCACTACCACTACCTATTTGGGTGCATTTTCAAGTAAGTCTCTAAGAACAACTCTACTACTACATCTTTATTTACCAAACTAAGGTTGTGTTTGTTTGTTTTTTTTGTGGCTGAATCTGAATGAGCTGAATTCGTTTACAAGTTAGTATGTCTTTCAATCTGAATTATTAAATCTGAAGTTAATTTTAACATTTATACCCTTTTAAGTAAGTGAACAATTTTTTTGAAAAACAACACGTAAAAGTTATTCTGCTTCCACAGTCGAAGAGATGCCATACATTAATGACACCCAATAACCAGTGAAATGTAAGCAAGCGAAAAACCAAATAGTGATGAGATTCTTTTGGAATTAGTATCAAACGACAAGCAATTTCTTCTTCTTGACCATCAAATGCATCTGCGAAAACTAATAGAGACATTATGAAGTTAGAAAACTCACCACCTACATCAACACCAGTTCCATGTTTACCTCCATCGCCCAATTTTGTATCACCTAACTTGCCATCATCACCAACATTGCCGCCACCAAAGCCTTCTTCTTCTTCTGCTCCTTTATCTGTTACCGAATATGAACACAATCTCCATTTCATGCTCTCATTCTAGTAACGTGCTGAAGAGATTGACCAATATCAAACGAGGCATTGTTGGTCTTCTTCTGAAGCATGAACACCAAATTGAAGAAACTTGGACAAATTCCATCCATACCTGCACTAAAATAATGAATGACACAATCAATAATCTCTTTGTCGACACTCAATCAATCAGACATCTTTCTCTTTTGTTGCAGATATATATAATGATCACGAAGAACTCTAGTTTTTCGGAGTTAAGCTAGTAGCTAAACCAAGAATATAAATATGAAACCTGAACTCACGAGTTCTGCTTTTATAATTTTATACAACTAATAGAATCCTAAATGACATAAGATAGCCTAGTATATTACCGAATTTTACCCGAAAAAATGAGGTCTCATAAGAACAGATAGGCAATCTCATCGACCTTGTTTCTAACTAGACAGCTACAAGACCCAATTCACAAGTCCATATCAATTCACTTTTGCAAAGATAGAGATACCTATCCATGTTCTTCAGGGATCAATAACAAGTGCATGCAAGACCATGGAAATGCTGGTTAATCCACAATACGCAGGTTCAGACTGTGTTTGGAAGATTAATGTTATCGACACCCAGACACAACCAACTACTAAATACTAAGGTATATACTAGAGTTAAATGCAGTCGGCAACAATATTATAGTCCTCGAAAGGCTCCATATGATTTGTTTTTCATTCATTCAGTAGATAGACTGGAAAGTAAGAGAAGCTCCTAGCTCTAGTACAAAAAGAGAAAAATGGGTATTAGAAAAACTAAATGTGGATCACTGGATCTCCTTACTGCGTCCAAATGAAACCCTAGAAGAAAAAAGTCTATGTTAACAACAGCCCACAATGCCATAACTATGATAATAATATATTGATTTGTCATTTTACCTTCTAAACAAGCCAAATAAACCACAAAAAGTCGATCAAACCCTTGTTTCCGTTTTCATATAAATATACAAAGGGATAGTTCAATCTAGGTTCCTTCAAGAATTGGGGATCCCTAATTATCATTACCCACTCATTCAAATCTCTCAGACAATATGAAAATATCATCTTCTATAGATACCATTAAACATCACAAGGAATACATATAACAAACAAATGGAATATGGAGAGTTCTTTTCTCTTGACAGAATCAAACAAGCTTCATATAAATGGTAATGGATATCAAATTAAAACCCAAATCATTATTAAGTTCAAGTTTTTCAAGTTGAAGAGATACCTTAGAGAGAGAGAGAGATCACCAAGTCTTTTTGTTTTGACTTTTGGGAAGGTAGAGAGAGGTATTATCGTTGTGGATTTCGGTCGAGGAGGAGAAGCAAGCGTAGGGCCAATTTAAGCATCTCCAATCAACACTCAATCTTAATGTCCTAGTTGTCAAGGGCCAATAGAGATTCTCTTTCCTAAATGTCAATATAGACACACTCTAATTTTTGTTGATCTCCAATGGAGATCTAAAGTGTCTATACTTAATACACATGTATTTCTTCAATTCAATAGATAAAAAGTAGTTGAAAAGCAAGATTTTCTATTGGTTGAAATTTAAAAGTAACACTTAGAGAGTCTCAAGTAGACACTCTCATTTTAGAGTTTCTCTCTCTAGACACTTTAGAGCATCTCCGATGCAAGACTCAAAAAAATCTCTATTCATCCTATGTGTCAAGTTTCAATTGAGATTCTCACTCCTAGGTGGCGTCAATAGAGATCCTCAAATTTTTTGTGTCTCCAATGCAAAACTCGAAACTTATTTTATTTACTTATGTGTCATAGTTATTTTTGTAAATAAATAATTAGTTATTTTAGAAAATATAGAAGACTCGATTTCTATTGGTTGAAAATCAAATATTGGTGAGGTGGACAATTAGAGATATCTCAAGAGGACACTCTAGAAATAGAGTGTCCTCTTGAGATATCTCTATTCCACCCTCGACACGTCATCTTAGAGATCCAAATAGAGTGTTGCATTGGAGATAGTTTTTAAGAAAAAACTCTAAAAATCCTAAGTGGCACTCAGAGTTTCTAAGATTGAGTGTTGCATTGGAGATGCTCTTATAATAAATGTGTCCACCTCATATTGGAGTGTCTAATAAAGTGTTATATTGGAGATGATTTTTTAACAAAAACTCCAAAAAGTCTATGTGGCACTCTAAATGTTAGAGATTGAGTGTCCCATTGGAGATGCTCTTAGAGCATCTCCAATGGGACACTCTAATAAACACTCTAAAAATCTAGTTGTCAAGTGTCAAATAAAGATTCTCTTTCCTAGTGTCAATATAGAGACACTCTACATTTGTTTGGTCTCCAATGGAGTCTCTAAAATATCTTACTTAATACACATGTCCCTCTTCAATTCAATAGATAAAAAGTAGTTGAAAAGCAAAGTTTTCTATTGGTTGAAATAATAAAGTAACACTTAGAGAGTCTCAAGTAGACACTCTCATTTTAGAGATTCTCTCTCTAGACACTCTATAATAAATGTGTCCAACTCATAATAGAGTGTGTAACAAAGTGTTCTATTGGAGATGATTTTTTAACAAAAACTCCAAAGAGTCATATGTGGCACTCTAAGTGTTAGAGATTGAGTGTCCCATTGGAGATGCTCTTAGAGCATCTCCAATGCAATACTCAATCTTAGAAACTCCGAGTGCCACTTAGGATTTTTAGAGTTTTTTCTTAAAAACCATCTCCAATGCAACACTCTATTTGGATCTCTAAGATGACGTGTCGAGGGTGGAATAGAGATATCTCAAGAAGACACCCTAGAAATAGAGTGTCCTCTTGAGATATCTCTAGTTGTCCACCTCATCAATATTTGATTTTCAAGCAATAGAAATCGAGTATTCTATATTTTCTAAAATAACTCAACTTTTTACGGGCTGTGGGTGCGACATTTTCGAAAAAATATTTTGATCCTGGGGACGTGTTGATATTCCAAATAAAGAACCACTCAATGTTTGTTCCGAGGTTAGTCTCTTGATTTTCTATAATATGACGGTACATAGAACTAATGGTGAAGTTGCCTGATTTCGTTAGCAACCATCTCACTATATCTTTTTCCTGTCCCTGTAAGCTAATGTTGTATATCGTATTGCCAATGCCAGAACTAAAAATAACATTAATGATAGTATTATTCCATTGAGTATCATGAATTAACTAGGCGAACCGAGTAAGGTCAGAGTTAGTGTGGTTAGGTAGGGGGTGCCCGGGGATCCAGTAATCCTGCCAAATATTTACCTGCGTACCTTTGTGACTTTCTCAAAATATAAGATTTTTTATGGAGTTGTGTTTGTTGATGTTCTTCCATATCCAGGAATGGGCTAGTTTAGCTGGGCCTTGGGTAGAGGTGTCGGGGAAATATTTAGCTTTGAGGAGTTTGACCAAAGCGCATTGGGATCTTTAAGCAATCGGCAGACGAGCTTGCTAAGGAAGGCCTGGTTATATAGATTGAAAAGACGGAGGCCAAGTCCTCCCAGTTTCTACAGAAGATAGATGGAGGACCATTTAAGAGTGTGGATGATTTTGGTTTTCCCACCAGAATTTGGGAGAAAGAAGTAATTAAAATTTGCATATAAAAGGGGTAATTTTTAATCTTTTCTGTTTTCAGTTATTTTGTTATGTTTATGTTGGTGAAGCTGACTTTGTTCTAATAACATGCATATGTCTTTCATCTTGAGAAGTTAGAGTTGGGCTTACCATTGAAAAGGAAAATATATATTGCAATTTTAGAGACCAAAAGTAGGTGGACAATTTTTTATTTTAGGGAAAAATAGAACCCAAATTTAAGCTAGTGGTAAAGGGTTTTAGGTAAATAGGTCAAAATAATATTGAAAATGAGTAGAAAAACACAAAACATTTGATAATTATTAATCAGGTAAAAAAAAAAGTCTAAAATACTCTTTTGTCTTTTGTGTAACTAATTCTTTATTTTTTCTTTAAACTTTAAATTTATATAAATTTTTTTTCAGATGTGGGATTTCTATGAAACTTATATATTTAGAAAAGATTTTTCATTAGCTTTCTAACAAGATCCATACTCAATACATTTTCTAAAAAAAAACTTAAAAAATGGCGTTTTTTCTGGACGTTTTTCTGCAAATCGGGTTTACAATTCTTGTAAATTGGATTTGCAAAATGTAAATGTCAATCTGCGGTTGCAAAATATAAACTTCAAATTGGATTTGTAAAATGCCAATTGCAAGCTCTGTAGATGGTAATAGTAGGTTTTTTTTTGATGAAGAGTGGTAATAGTAGGTTGTAGCTCGATTTGCAAAACTTGCAAACTCGATTTACAAATCGAGAAACAAAAACTGAAATTTTCTCTTCTTCAAATCCGAAAAAATCTTCTTCATCATTAGATAAAACCTCACTTGGGTTTCAGATTTGGTTGTGCGTCATCATCAACATCAAAATAAAACTTATTATCGACAACACATTCATCATCTTCATCAATAATATTAAGGTTTCAGTTTTTCTAGGATTTGTCAGCATATTCATCATTATCACCTAAATAAGAGTTTTGTCTCACTATAATACCACCAAATCAGTTATTAGGTGAATCTTATGTTGAGGAATAACTAAACTGCGAAAAATATCAGATGCAAAAGAAGATTCGAACTAGAAGAAGAAGATGAAGAACAAGATTCGAACTAGAAAGAGAAAAATAAAGTTTAGTATAGAGAGAGAAGAAGAAAATAACTGAACCGAGAAAATATTAAGACGAAGAAGAACATTCGAACCACATGAAGAAGAAGATTCGAACTTCAAGAAGAAGATTCCAACGAAAGAAGATGACGAAGAACCCTAAAAATTTTTGGTTCTTTTGAGAAAGAAAGTGGAGTTTATTGGGTAAAGATATTTAGAGACTCAAAAAAATAAAAAATTACATGATTGCTAAACGCCCATATTATATTAAACCTTATATATCATTACCAAATTTGTAGCTCATAGAAAAGAATACATAGTTGACATGAAAATTATTTTGACCTAAACAACCATTTCGTGAGTCTCTAAAGTTAAGTTAATGATAATTTAGTATTTGCACACTTTTTGACCTGAATAATAATTTTCAAATGTTTTATGCTTTTTCACTTATTTTCTATATTATTTTGACCTACATAGAAATTACTCCATCATATATTTAGGTTGTGTTTGATACAGAACTTTCCCAGAGAAAGTAGAAAAAATTTCTCTAAATTTTTCGTTTTCTTTGTGTTTGATAGTCAATTTAGGGAAAAGGAATTGTGGCATCACGTGATCTATTTTTCTTAACTTTCCCCAAAACAGGGGGAATTTAAGACCCTCCTTTTACAGGAGTAAAACTTTCTTTATCCTTTGAAAAGAAAAAACAACCCTTTTGTACTCTCTCACAACTCTACTCGTTTTCTCTCTCTCTCTCTCTCAATATGCTTAGTTATGAGTAAAGTTCATCTTCATCATCCTTGACAAAAAAAAAGTTCATCTTCATCAATGCAAAAAAAAGTTCATCTTCATCTCTTTCTCTCTCTAAAAAGCTCCACACTTCATTTTCGTCTCTACCTATACAATTATCCCTAATTGATGATTCCTCTTTATCTAGGTTATTAATAAACTTTCAGAAGCTTGGAGGTAATCATAATGAAGAAGAAAATCCCTCATTCAAAACATTCTTAGCCATAGAAAGCTTCATTTTCGTCTCTACCTATACAATTATCCCTAATTGATGATTCCTCTTTATCTAGGTTATTAATAAACTTTCAGAAGCTTGGAGGTAATCATAATGAAGAAAATCCCTCATTCAAAACATTCTTAGCCATAGAAAATCCATAGAGAACTGATCTCTCTCTCATGATGGAGTATGTTTCTTCACACACAAATACTATATAATTACAATACACATACATAAATTAGTTTTGAGTTTTCTGTTAAAATTTTTGGGTTTTTTCTTAACAAGCTTTAATTTTTATTTTTCTTTTTCTTAACAAGTTTTGATTTTTTCTTTCTTCTTAACAAGTTTTGATTTTTAATTCTTCTTAACAAGTTTTGATCTTCCTTCCTTCTTCACAAGTTTTGATCTTTATTTCTTCTTAACAAGTTTTGATTTTTAATTCTTCTTAACAAGTTTTGATTTTTAATTCTTCTTAACAAGTTTTGATTTTTAATTCTTCTTAACAAGTTTTGATTTTTATTTCCTCTTAACAAGTTTTGATCTTTCTTCTTAACAAGTTTTGATTTTTCTTTGTTTTTCACAAGTTTAGATCTGGAGCATATGGTTAAAAGGTGTGATTTTTAGTTCTTCTTCACAATTTTGATTTTTCTTTCTTAAGAAGTTTTGATTCTTCCAAAAAGAGAGGATTTTTTTTTATCCCAAAGAAAATTTTGATATATTTTCTTCCTGATCTAAATATTTTTTCCAATTTTTTCTTTTCAGGATTCTTTCACCTTTCCGTAACACCTCTTCTATCTGGCTATCTACTTCCATCCATGAAAGGTTTGATTTTTATTTCTATTCTTTTAGAACAGAACAGTTTATCTTAAAACTAACTTGTCTTTGTTTCTTCTAATATCTATTGGTTTTGTAGATCAGAAGCAGATGGATCGGATGTCAGCCTTGGTTAAAGAAAATTTTTTGACTCAAATAAACCTACAAGTAAGAAAGGTGGTATTTTTTTTTCCTCTTTTCTAGATGTATCTATTATTTTCTTTCAAATGTTTTTTTTAGGCGGATCTGCAGTGAATTTTGAGGGTTAAAGATTAGATCTTTGTCATTGTTTCTTGCTTAAAGGTATTGATGTTTGTGTCTTATTCTCAAAACTTTTCAAAGATTTTTTGTTTTTGCACATAAAATAATCAAAAATGATGCTATGCCCGGTTGAATCCCGGCCCCAATCCCGGCCGGGTGAGTTGGCAGTCCAACCGGGCATAGCAACATGACGTGGGTTGTGTTTTTGGGCATTTGAGTTTTTATTTCATTTTGGATCCCCCGAATTTAGCTTCTTTGAAAATCAGTCCTTTTAGTCAAAACAGGTATCTTCCTTCTTTCAGTCCTAGGGCAAATTTCAACCGGTTAAGAGAGCGAAACGTTTTGGGAGAAAAACATCTAGGGTTTTTCATCATTCTTCCTTCTTTCATTAACAAAGGTAAGATTCAAATCTCTTATTCTATCATCATCTATCTCTCTTACCTCTTTCTCTTTGCTAACTCTCTTTACAAATTTCTAATTCTATAGATCTCTCTCTCTCTACAAACCCAAGCTTCATCTTAGGTTCGATTTCGAGCTTGGTGTTGGCATCCTGCCACTTCCTAACAACATCTTGGTTTGAAGGTACTTTGTTGTTATCTTTTCAACTCTAATTTTTGAGAACTTTTTATGGTTTTGCCCTAAATTGATTTTATTTGTCTTTCTTGATGAAATTTTGGAGAAATTTTTATGATTTTGCCCTAATATGATTCAAATCTTTGGGGTTGTCATTAACAATCTAATTAAAGATTAATCAATTAGGTTTGTGCTATCAAATATTTTGTCGAAAATATTAGTCTATCTAGTAGTTTATTTAACATTTGGTCTCCTGTCAGAATCTGTTGGTTGGAATTTGTTTTCTTTGGAAAAACTCAAATGAGAGCATAGTAGTAGAGATCCTCAGATAATTAGAGCCATTATCGACAAATTTCATTAAGTATTACCCGACGAGTAATTTCTGTTGAGGTTAAGTATTTTACCAAAGTCTGTAGTTGGGTTGTTAATGGTATCTGTATTTGTATAAGATTTGTATGTCAAATTGGAAGAGTGCAAGTATTGAGTATTAAAGTAGGCCAGCGCTTTGGGGAAAGCTAAATAGTTTCCGGGGTGTGAAATTTTAAAGGGAATATGTAGAATTTTGAAAATTTTCCGGGGAAATATATTTTATGGGGAATATTTTCTAACACCTCATGTATTCGCCACCTCATCGTCTTCACCGGTGAAGGTCGCCGGCCGGCCAAGTTCCGGCCGGCGACCTTCAACCATAAAAATAATTTTTTTTTTTTTTTCTTCTCCTCTCTCTCTAGATCTGATCTAGAGAGAGAGGAGACCTCCATTGGAGGTCGGAACAGACCTTCAAAGGGTCTGTTCCAGACCTCCAGGAGGTCCGAACAGACCCATTGAAGGTCTGCTCGGACCTCCAATGGAGGTCTGCGAACAGACCTTTTGAAGGTCTGTTCGCAGACCTCCATTGGAGGTCGGAACAGACCTTCAATGGGTCTGTTCCAGACCTCCATTGGAGGTCCGAACAGACCCATTGAAGGTCTGTTCGGACCTCCAATGGAGGTCTCCTCTCTCTCTAGATCAGATCTAGAGAGAGAGGAGAAGAAAAAAAAAAAAAAAAAATTATTTTTATGGTTGAAGGTCGCCGGCCGGAACTTGGCCGGCCGGCGACCTTCACCGGTGAAGATGATGAGATGGCAGAGAGAGAGAAGTGAGGTGGAGAGAGAGAGATCTGAGGTGGAGAAGTTATTTTGCTTTCCCCTAAATAAAATTGTCAAACAAAATTGACCAATTTTTGACCAAGTCTTTACACCCCGGAAACTATTTTGCTTTCCCCAAAGCGCTGGCCTTAAAGTACCTTAATTTGGAACAGGTGAGATTTATCATTCTTGAAAGTGAACTCACCGATTTATCATTTCTCCGGCAACTCATCGTCGTTTTAAACAGGTGAGATTTCAATCAATCTAGTTCTTTCTAGAATTCTCTATTGAAATGCCCTCCATTTAATATTCTTATATTCAATACACTAATTCTGATCTATGATTTCTAGGGTTTCTAATCATTTTAGTTCATTGAAAATACTATATTGTGTTTGTCAAAATCCAATTAAATTTTTGAAGTGAATGAGGAATTAGCTTATTCTTGTTTATATATTTCCCTAGCCGTATTTTATTGGTTTGTCTTAAAAATTTGTTTCACATTATTGACCTAAAATGTGTAATATGAATCAACCCAATCCGCCTCAATTGGGCGGTTCAAATTTCAAATGGGGTTGAGTTATCAGAATATCATAGCTTGAATTACTGGAAGTTATGCCCTAATCGATCTCGATACAGATATTAGAGCATGAGATTGGGGAAACTGTAGTATCCGCTGAACTCTCATATTCATCCTTCACTGGTATTCTCTTATGTTCAGGAGTTAGGATGCCACCATTAGCTTAGGGGTTAGAGATTTTCGGTCTCTCTCTTAGAAAACCTAGTCGCCATTTGTGTAGTTTTCTTCTTCGATATATTCATTCAAATTTAAAAATTTTGGGGTTCTTTTGGTTTCGTGGGAGTCAGATTTGTCATCAGGGTCTCGGCTATTCAATATATTCTTATTATTCATGTTGTGGATTCTGCCGTAATACAATTTCTTTCAGATATAGGACACATTGGTTTTATTCTCCCCTTATTTTGTATATCATAAAGAACCAAATAGAATTTGATGAATGGCGTTTCGACATCGAGTGGGATCCGAGCAGCTTTTTCTCACTGTGTACAACAAGTACGAACCTACGATTACCACCATTACCTTTGTCTCCTCCAACTCGCCCCTCATATGCGGAAAGCTGCATTTGCTCTCCGTGCTTTCAATGTAGAAACTGCCAAAGCAATGGATGTTGCTTCTGATCCAAGAATCGGTCTTATGCGTCTTCTTTGGTGGCAAGAAGCCATTGACAAAATCTTCTCTCACAAGAAAATCGAACATCCCACAACTCAGGCTCTCTCATCTTTAATCGTCGAACACAAAATCAGCAAAAGTTGGCTAAAGAGATCCGTTGAAGCTCGGATTAACGACGCAAGAAGAGAGGTAAATGACATTCCCGAAACAATCGAAGAACTCGAAAAATATGCAGAAGACACAGTATCCACCATCTTGTATATGACACTTCAAGCCGGAGGAATAAGGTCAACAGCAGCTGATCATGCAGCCTCACATATTGGGAAAGCAAGTGGTATTCTTTTACTTCTTAGATCTCTACCTTACCATTTTAATCGTAATCCTCAGATTCCATATATACCAGTTGAAGTAGCATCGAAACACGGGTTGTTAGTGAGAGAAGGAGGCCAAACTCATATCCGGATGGATAACCGTGATGGTTTACCAAATGCAGTTTTTGAGATGGCTTCTGTTGCTAATGTTCATTTGCAAAAGGCTCGAGAGTTGGCTAAAACCGTACCTTCCGAGGCTCTTCCTGTGTTGCTTCCTTCTATCCCTGCCGAAGTTATGTTAGATTCACTACGAAAAGTGCATTTTGATGTGTTTGATCCAAGGTTGACAAGAGGGGTTTTGGGTGTTTCTCCGTTATGGTTTCAGTTAAAGCTCAAATGGAACGCCTGGAGAGGAACATATTGACGTCAATTTCACATCTCAGCCACTGTCTTGGCTTAGTTTTACTCGATGTATAATTTATAATCTCTGTAACCTTCAGTTGTGGTATTTTCGAGCGCTTCGGCCATCCATGGCTTAAAATGGATGGTTTTGATGAGTTGAACTCTCAGATGATTCATTGATTGAATTTTAATTTTCTTTGAATTAAATGGAAAGATTCTTTTGCTAACATCTATGTTTCAAATTAAATTCTTATATTAATTGCTTATAAGATACTAAGAGGTGTAGTCAATGGGGGATTTTGGTTGACATTAAGTCTGTGAATATCTGCAACATTCAATCACAGACATTTCAAAGTCTGTAAATGTCTATGGTGTTCAAGCACAAATAATTTAAAGTCTGTGAATGTCTGAAATATTTAGTCATAAGTATTTTGAAGTCCGTGAACATCAGGGGCATTCGCAAATCCATAGACTTTAGTGGATTTGGACTTTCATTGACATTTTAGTGGATTCCAGTGTAAAAAAAGAGCCAATTTTTTCAACCAATATATAATTAACTGTAGACATTTTGGTGGATTGTATACTTCAAGAACAAACAATGAAAATGATACGAGCCCATATCAAAAACAATAATAATAAATAAAAACAAAAATAACTAAAAAGTAATAATAGTATCATGATAATATGTATTATCTCGGGCAATCCCAACCCATGTAAGGCTGGTTTGACATTACTAAGCGTTAGCATATAATTTTGTAGATTATGTGAAGGACATTCAAAACAATTGAAGTCAAATTTGTCTGCGGGAAAAGACTAGCCATTTATATCTTTGATATTTCAAAGATATATGATGTATCCATTCGCAGTGTCTTCAATGACGGTAGTTATCGGACTTATCAAATTTGTGTATTTTATTAATGATGTATCTATATAAGAGAGGAAAACAGACCCGACAGGCACACTAAGAACACATACTTCATTAGTCCGGGCGGAACAGACACATTTTTAAATTTGTCCACGTCGTCATCCGTATGGACCTTGCAAATGACCACATCTTTTCTTTCAGTGATCTCCCTGATCACGTGGTACTTCTTTTGGATATTCTTGAATTTCTGGTGTGCTCTAGGTTCCTTGGCTTGGGCGATTGCTCTATTGTTGTCACAATACAAAGCTATTCCCTCTTCTATGTCAGGTACAACGAGTTCCATTACGAACTTGTTAATCCAAACTCCTTCCTTGGCCGCTTTCGAAGCTGCTATGTATTCTGCTTCAGTGGTAGAGTCTGCAACAGTGCTTAGTTTCGAACTTTTCCAGCTCACTGCTCCTCCATGCAGACACAAGATGTATCCAGATTGTGATATGAAGTCGTCTCTATCCGTTTGGAAACTTGCATCCACATGACCTTCAACCATGAGTCCATCTTTCCCGCCGTATACCAAGAAGTGATCCTTTGTTCTTCTCAGGCACTTTAGAATATTCTTGGCAGCGGTCTAGTGTGCCTCTCCTGGATTCGATTGGTAACGGCTTCACATGCTCAAGGCATATGAGACGTCTGGGCGAGTGCAGATCATGGCGTACATGATTGATCTTATTGCCGAAGCATAAGGAACTTCGCTCATGGGTGCTAGCTCACCAGGATTCTTATGACACTGATTCTTGCTTAGCACAATGCCATGTGACATGGGAAAAAATCCTCTCTTAGAGTCTTTTATCTTGAACCGGTCTAGAATCTTATCTATATAAGTTTCTTGACTAAGTCCAATCATCCTCTTCAATCTATCTTTAGAGATCTTGATGTTCAATATGCATTCTGCCTCCCATAGATCCTTCTTTGAGAAACACTTTCCAAGCCGATCTTTAACTGATTCTAACATCGGAATATCGTTTCCAATGATTAATATGTCATTGACATGAAGGACCAAGAAAACTAGGTTGCTCCCACTAACCTTCTTGTAAACACAAGAATCTTCTGCATTCGTCAGAAAACCAAACTCTTTGATTGTCTCGTCGAATCGTGTTGGGTTTTGGTGTCACCTAGTGTTGTAAGCGGAATCTCAAACATCTATATGTTTAACTAGCTACCAGGATCAAATGCAAGAACTAATAATGAACTAGAATCGGAAAGAAGAATACCTTTATTCGTTTTCCTTCAAACTAGATTCCAATGCCTTTTCCCGAAGATGAGAGCTTCTATTGTAGCTCCTCTACTTGAGACATCCGAGCAAGTTGACTTGATCTCCCTTCTTTAATGTCAGCTAGGACCTTATTGAAGGTTGAAAATAACTCTTCTTCTTTTGACTAGATAGATAGGTTGGGAGCTTTTTCTCTAAAATCCCTCTCTCTCCATAGCTATCTGAGAGTCTGATTTTTTCTTGAGAAAATTCCACACCTTTTCTGTTCTATAATGGTCTATATATAGAGAAATCCTAATTAGAATCATATTTAGATTAGGATTCCATATGGGTCACATAAAAGATAATAGTTAGAAACCCTTTCTGGCTGGGAATCTTAGAAGGGAGGGATTCCTATCTAGGGTTTCCTTATGCCTTGGCCGGCCAGATCAGTCCCTTAGTGGGCTTGGCCTGGCCGGCCCATTAGCATGGCCAACCCCTTTTAGCCTTCCCGGGCATCTCTTTTCGGCCCCGGTTCTTCCTATCTTTGTCTGAATCTCATCCAAACTTTTTCAGGTCTGTTTAGATGGATCTAATCCATCTATTTGTCAAGTTCCCACTAGTCAACTCTCTCCGATTAAGTCACCACTCTTTGGTGTAATCCGATGTAGGATCCGGTCTATGTTAGCCGCGAATAACCGAAGTGACCCGACTATCGTAAGCGGCTTCTAGCTAAGCATTACGATCCCTAATTTGACCGGACTAGATGATCTTCTGGATTACGTTAGCGTTATCCTAATTGACAAAGTGATCGCATTTCCATCTTGCTCGAAGGACACTCCTACGGAAGGTCATCTCCTTCAGACCGAAAGGATATATCCTTCAGTCTCCCGATTGTCCTTTGGACAAGTGCAATGCATAAGAAGCACAAAGAATAATACAATTGGTTGTTTTATTTAGATTATTTTTGAAGTCTTCCTTGTAATCTTATTGTATACTATTTGTTATTGGAATATCAAATCATTTTTCCTAGAAAATACTAATATCATAATATTGTTATAGGATGATGCGGACCAGCCTTCCGGACTACTAGTAATAATGTCCGCTTTGGCACACCTGGTCCTCACGGTTTTAAAAGGCCTCACTAGTGAAGGATGTTTAACCTCTTAAGAAGAGCACCACACTCCTGTCTCCCACCAAAGTGGGATTGCTTTACGACAAATATATGATTGTTGGTATTATTAATTGGTAATGGAGCTGCTAAACCACCTTTTGAAATTAATACTCGCACCTTATAAAAGGGATTCATTCTAGTCAATTTCGTTTGACTTCCGACATTTTTAGGCGCTCTTTTCAGACTAACCAATCCCATAGCCAGAACAAAGCCTTAGAGTCAAACCAGCCCGAAGGTATCGGACTGGGCTAGTCCGAATCTTTGTTTTGGCTCTCGGACTGGTCAGATCGAGATTTCTTTAACCTCTCTATCTCAGACGAAGTTGAGAATTCGGTGAACAAGCCCAGTGGTGTTGAACTACTTAAAAATCATGGAGAGGAGAAGATGAGAATTGAAAAGGGTTCCTCATTTGACAATCTGAATCATGAGGTAAGTACTATGAAGAAACCATATTCATCTTTGAGTTAAAAATCATGGAGAGAAGAAGATGAGACTTCTACACCATTGTCTTCCATTGGGAAGACTAGCTTCAAAGCTTATTGATAAAGGTGGCCAATACGCGGACAACCGTTTTTTTATATGGACAACTATCTTATGTGGACAACGCAAAAAAATTAAATTTTTATATGGACATCAGTTTCTAAGGGGACAACTCTCTATTATTTTCACTCAAGTCCTCTTAGAATCAGATGTATTATTTGATGACCCCCTTCTTTCTCCATAAACCCTTGTCTTCATGTCTTCTATTACTTGTTCTTCATCATCACCCAAATTTCTAGAGACAGAAATTCCTTGGAGAAGCATTGGTGGTTATGGCATCAAACAAAGGCAAGGGAGCTGTTGTAGAATCTTCCCAAAGACAAAGGTTAGAACCCTAAAACTCTAAAACCAACCATGAAGAAGAAGATGGTACTGATGGCAGAGAAAATCAGAGAAGATGTCGAAGACGAAGATGGATCTGTTGGTTCCGACTCTGAAAACGATGGTGAAGAGGAAGATGAATCTTATAATTCGGGTTGTGCATAAATATGGCATAACAGAACATCACTTGCGACGAAAATTTGACATAATAAAAAAACTTGCCAGATTTTCGTCGCAACTTAGCTTCTGTTATGCAATATTTTCGTCGGTTTTCTGCGAAAATATGGCATAACAGAAGCTAAGTTGCTACGAAAATCTGAAAAATTGTCCGAAAAAGTTTATGTTATTAATGCATATTAGCCCGAAAAAATTTCTTCAGGTGCAGATTGAGGGATTTTGTCTTCTTCATCCATCTAGGGTTTGATAAAATAAAATGGTAGAAACTACAGTTTACTTTTAGTAGAAGTGAAGAAAGAAGAATAAGACTGAGAAGAGATTTTATCTTCTTCATCCATCTAGGGTTTGATAAAAAAAAATGGTAGAAACTATAGTTTACTTTTAGTAGAAGTGAAAAAAGAAGAATAAGACTAAGAAGAAGGAAGAAGATGAAGAAGAAGACAGTTTAGGTTATCAATCTTTAACTACTATTTTTGTTAGTAGTCCACAAGTTACTAATTATTAGTATTTAAGCCTTTATGGAGTTGTCCCCTTATTAAATCAAAGTCAACTAAGTCAAGCATAGTTGACTCGCATCGGGCTCGAAAATAGTTGTCCATATAAAAGAAAAGGTTGTCCGCGTATTGGCCACCTTGATAAAAGGGAAGACTTCTCCCTTTTTCCCTGATTTCTGGTTTGAGTAACAAATGAGTTTGATTTTGGAGGTGGAGGAAATAAATGAACAATAATGGAGAAAGAAATCAAAAACCCATCAACTATATTTAACGGAATGAAGTAGAAATCAAAAGCCCATCAACTATGAATAAACTGGAGTAATCAGCGCAGGAAGGGGCACTCTGGCGCTTATCTCATTTAGGTACGGCCACTAATTGCAATTTTGCTAGCCGCCTAGGCCCTGCATCTCAATAGCCCATTCTCCTTTTTCGGGCACGAATTGCAATTTTGCTAGGCGCCTAGACCCTGCATCTCAATAGCCCATCTCCTTTTTCTTCAGAGTACTATAGTAATAATCTTAATTTACCCTTCCACCCGGAGGATTCTATATTTGGATATGACTCGTCTCCTTTGTCGCCCATGTTTTGTTACTCAGCTCCCATCTCATTTTTTGTCTCTTACTTTTGCCTTTGGTTATCGGATTGATCTAACGTTTTATCTAAACTCATTAACATTTTCACTTCTACCCTTATTCGCAATTCAATCGCGATTCTTTGTTGGCTTCGTTCGGTATTTATACCCATACTATGACAACGATCTCAACTACCAGGTGTCCCACTCTTTTCTTTTCTTGAATAATCATATACTTTCATCAACTACTTTTTTGAGTACACATGCGAGTAAATACAAAACCAAAGAACTTCATATTTGTTGTAGCACTTCCATACTATTTTTCCCAGTGATTATTGCTTTTACAGGCAACTACAGTTATTACAACTCAAAACAGAAGTGAAAAATTCCCAAGAAAAAACAGTATCCAGGATATATCTATAGCCACCTCCAGCACCAAAAAAATGTTGGATCTTAGCTAGAACAAATGAATCCAATCCCTAATCAAAATCCCAATGTTTTGTTTGCAGAGAAGGCGCTACAAAATTGTTGAAATTCTGATTTCTACCAAAGATTAAGCAAGGGATCTCAACATTCCCGTTGAATTCCAAGCATTTTCTACTGGAATTTATTTAATCCTAGTTAATCTATTTTAAGCCATGGATGGCTGAAGCGCTCGAAAATACCACAACTGAAGGTTACAAAGATTATAAATTATACATCGAGTAAAACTAACCCAAGAGAGTGGCTGAGATGTGAAATTGACGTCAATATGTTCCTCTCCAGGCGTTCCATTTGAGCTTTAACTGAAACCATAACGGAGAAACACCCAAAACCCCTCTTGTCAACCTTGGATCAAACACATCAAAATGCACTTTTCGTAGTGAATCTAACATAACTTCGGCAGGGATAGAAGGAAGCAACACAGGAAGAGCCTCGGAAGGTAAGATTTTAGCCAACTCTCGAGCCTTTTGCAAATGAACATTAGCAACAGAAGCCATCTCAAAAACTGCATTTGGTAAACCATCACGGTTATCCATCCGGATATGAGTTTGGCCTCCTTCTCTCACTAACAACCCGTGTTTCGATGCTACTTCAACTGGTATATATGGAATCTGAGGATTACGATTAAAATGGTAAGGTAGAGATCTAAGAAGTAAAAGAATACCACTTGCTTTCCCAATATGTGAGGCTGCATGATCAGCTGCTGTTGACCTTATTCCTCCGGCTTGAAGTGTCATATACAAGATGGTGGATACTGTGTCTTCTGCATATTTTTCGAGTTCTTCGATTGTTTCGGGAATGTCATTTACCTCTCTTCTTGCGTCGTTAATCCGAGCTTCAACGGATCTCTTTAGCCAACTTTTGCTGATTTTGTGTTCGACGATTATAGATGAGAGAGCCTGAGCTGTGGGATGTTCGATTTTCTTGTGAGAGAAGATTTTGTCAATGGCTTCTTGCCACCAAAGGAGACGCATAAGACCGATTCTTGGATCAGAAGCAACATCCATTGCTTTGGCAGTTTCTACATTGAAAGCACGGAGAGCAAATGCAGCTTTCCGCATATGAGGGGCGAGTTGGAGGAGACAAAGGTAATGGTGGTAATCGTAGGTTCGTACTTGTTGTACACAGTGAGAAAAAGCTGCTCGGATCCCACTCGATGTCGAAACGCCATTCATCAAATTCTATTTGGTTCTTTCTGATATACAAAATAAGGGAAGAATAAAACCAATGTGTCCTATATCTGAAAGAAATTGTATTACGGCAGAATCCACAACATGAATAATAAGAATATATTGAATAGCCGAGACCCTGATGACAAATCTGACTCCCACGAAACCAAAAGAACCCCAAAATTTTTAAATTTGAATGAATATATCGAAGAAGAAAACTACACAAATGGCGACTAGATTTTCTAAGAGAGAGACCGAAAATCTCTAACCCCTAAGCTAATGGTGCCATCCTAACTCCTGAACATAAGAGAATACCAGTGAAGGATGAATATGAGAGTTCAGCAAGTACTACAGTTTCCCCAATCTCATGCTCTAATATCTGTATCGAGATCGATTAGGGCATAACTTCCAGTAATTCAAGCTATGATATTCTGATAACTCAACCCCATTTGAAATTTGAACCGCCCAATTGAGGCGGATTGGGTTGATTCATATTACACATTTTAGGTCAATAATGTGAAACAAATTTTTAAGACAAACCAATAAAATACAGCCAGGGAAATATATAAACAAGAATAAGCTAATTTCTCATTCACTTCAAAAATTTAATTGGATTTTGACAAACACAATATAGTATTTTCAATGAACTAAAATGATTAGAAACCCTAGAAATCATAGATCAGAATTAGTGTATTGAATATAAGAATATTAAATGGAGGGCATTTCAATAGAGAATTCTAGAAAGAACTAGATTGATTGAAATCTCACCTGTTTAAAACGACGATGAGTTGCCGGAGAAATGATAAATCGGTGAGTTCACTTTCAAGACCTAAACTTTGAGTTTTGAGATTCAGTGTTGTATCGTTATATTTTTTTGTAAAAGGTCTTTCATGAGTTAGAAATTATGAAATACATCGTAATTTGCTCATCTTTACTAATAGCATCCCTAACTTACTTGGATACCAGAAGATTTGAAACTTGGTGCCTATAAAGCAAGTGTTTTCGCTCGGAAAGAAAGAAAGAAGAACTAGAATTCGTTAGCCAGATTCGCTTTTACCTTTCTGCTAATCGAAGGAGAACAAACTTATGATTGATTATGAGTTTGAATTGGTATCTCTTGATCCATATATCATCCCAACTTGTGACAATTGGGTTTCTATTTAGATTTCTAGTCCATTCCTTGAACAAAAACTTTATTTGTATCATTCTTTTGATACAAGTATGTAAAACCTTAAATGGATCATTTGTAAAAATATTGGTACCCCAACTATTTTCTCACTCAACAGAAAGCTGAATTGACTACTGCATTAGAATTGGATATCTCGTTACTCGTACTTCTTCGATGAAAATTAAATTGAATCATTTCGAACAAATATTGAAAAAGTAATCCGTTTGCTATCTTAATATATTCACCCTTTAGTTGCTAAGATAAATAAAAGAACAAAAAAACACACTTCTGAAGCAACAAGTCAATAATTTAGCCATAACATTTGATGATCATCACTACGAGCAACCTCAGTTCTTGCCCACCTGATCAACATTTGTCTTTCCGAATTCCGGAACCTGGAAAACACTTCAAACCAGTTATTTCTGACTCTCCATATTCTATATGTTATTTCCCTGCAAAAATGAAGCTTTTGAGGAACATTCTTCGATTGCTTAAGAAATGATCCTAATTTTAGTACGAAAGCGATCTTATAATTTTGGAAAGGATAAAACAAGTGTTCATACATGTGTAAATGATGTGTAAGGACATGTTTTGGACACAGAATAAAGTATATAAATAACACAACTTTAATAACAAAAGAGAGTCATAAATATAAAAATCGGGAATGTGACTGATTTTCATTTTAGTGGAAACTTACAGAGGGAATTGGGTGGAGATGAGATATTTCTGCAGCTTAGAATCCTGTTGAATCAACTAATGAAGAGTAAGATGCATTTTCATCAACCGTGGATCTCTTCTTGCCGTCACTGTCTCTAGTCGATTCTTTATTGGTAGTATTGCTAAGTGATCCCATTTCTAAACCTGCTATTTCGAATAGTTTTAACTTTTGATGCTTTGTTTCTTCTATATCACCTTCCCAGCAAGTTTCACAAACGATTTCGACAGCCTTTTCCATTTTGTCCTCCGTCAGAAGATCCCCATTTTGCAGAAGCACGAGGTAAACCTGGTCGGCGCAAGCCTTCCGTATCTGAAGCAAATCATGATGGAGAAACTGAGGTTAGTATCTCAAGGAGAAATCAGTCACTCGGGAGTCACTTAGGAATACTAAATTTATACATGATGGCTGAGAACTCTGCTGAGTCACACAGGAGATACTCGGCCAGGCTAGGCCCGGGGGCAGGGCGCTAAATATAAGCCACAACTACTTAGGCATCCGAGAAATATTACGCAATGATAAATAGAAAAGATTGCAAAGGTACCTAGTGTCTAATATAAAATTGATATTGTTTTTTTTTCGGAAGAGTATTGAAATCATAATATGTTGTCAGGTAATCGACAAACCTTCGGGTATCGGTGGCTGAGAAAATTAAGAAGCTGTGAGAAGGCCTGGTATTTGATCTGATCTGAAACCGAAGCTATATATCCAAAAATAGAAATGCCTGTGTATAATTTGGAGAAGTCCTTCGAGTTTTTCAACTCAACAAGCAAGGAATTCAAGACACCAGCACAGAAGTCACATGTGTAGTCCTGTTTTCCATTTAAGGCAATATTATTAGAGTCAATCAGATTAATACTTGCAAAAATGATGAATCATAGAACTAATACTTAGAAGTGAAAAATAAAGAGAAGAAAAGGACAGTCAATTTGCTTAGCTTTAGACCCGTCCACAGGTACTTCTAATACACCTGTGGCGTAGGCTCAGCCGCTCAGACACATTCAATAGACCATGTACATGTGTCATAAATCTTTACTGACATTGACATTGGATCTGTCCTTTTTTGACTGGACCAAAAGGAACTTGCCTTGCGTAACTTATTAGGGGCATCCTGAAAGCTTTCAAGTTGAAATATGGTTTCCAAATTACATTCTGAATAAGGGAATTCAGCCAAAGGATATAATTAGGCATTCATTCATGCAAAAAGCTCTCAGCTTGACTGTGGACATAGTAAACACATGGGTAGAAACCAGTGCAGGACTCTTTGATTTCAAATTTTTAACCCAAATGAACATAGGCTCATGTCATGAATAAGCACGCACAAATTTTGATACAAGATTAAAGAAATAAACAAGCCAAAGAGGGGAGCTCCCTTCAACTGTTTGTTCTCTCACTGGTACGTACTAAAACAAGGAGGCATGAATTACTGTAGGCGAATGTCCATATATATATATATATAAGAAATAAATGCTACAATTACATTAAACCAAAGATGTTCAAGTTCAAGGTTATCAATCAACTGTCTCCTAAAACATTAGGGAATATGAAATGCAGAGAAACCATATACAATACAAATTAATCTTTTAAACGTAAAAGATAAAAAGAAATAAAGGAAAAGCAAATCGGAAGACAAGGAGCATTATACAACCAAAGGTTAACCAATTCAATTATTAGGCATGGTGGAAAGTAGGAGTCAATCAGTCAACTGACCTTCATGTTCAAGAAAAACATTTTGCTGAAGAGAATCTCAATGACCTGAAGAAAAGTTAATATCAGAGTTCAGTTCCAAATACAACTGTAGGAGAATAATAATGAAGTTGTGTAGCATCAAAACTGTACTCTTATAATTAGGCTCACTAATGGCTCAAATGAGCAGCAACCATCACCCTGTCACGTGTTTTTGTAATAGCTTAAACCTCCATTTATGTATTCATGAAGATGATCCAAGGGACTACCGAGTCGATAATCGCGGGAAATCGGGTCAGTGGGCAACCTCCTACCGATTTTATGGGCGATTTTGCTGGCCTATTTGTCGATTTCTACAACATATATTAGCTCTGTGGTGCAATAAGTTGATTGATCAGTGTTAACCAATCGTGCGCTCATAATACAACAAGTGGGTATAGAGTTGCTTTCTTCTAAGACTAAGACTTCTGTCATAAGTTTTTCTGGGGACCCATGTAGCCCTCCCGCCCCACACGACCAGTCCAATTGAGGAAATAGAGTGGTAGTGAGGCCATAAGTTTACTATTTTAACTTGCACAGATAGTCTTTTGTAAATGTTAACTTATCTCTTAGGAAATGATGCAAGTATATTCAGACCCATCAAGGGCAAGGGCATTAAAAGTATCTTACCCTCAAAGTGGGGATAATCACCCTGTCACATTTTTTGTACTCTTGCAGAACCCAAAGAAGGTCAGTGCTGAGTATGTACTCTCCGGACTTTCTCATATCTTGCTCTCTGGATGCGGAATGTTGAAGATACTCTAATAAAGCTGCAAGCGACGCCTTTCTCAATGAATCTTGCAAACCCCCAACAGAGATTACTAAACCAGAGACCACATATCTGCTGTAACAACTAAACTGAAGTAATTGTACAAAACGTTGAAATGAGAAAGTAGGCACCTGCAAAAAAGAAGCACTAACGAGGTTTCTGTAAGAAGAAAACAGAAAGATTAAATGAAAAAGCTCACCCAACAATATAAAAGTACACTCACTGCCCATTCTGCTTCTACTTGACTTGGAACAATTTCTTCTAGTTTTTCTCTATAAGGTATGCATGGTATAAAATAGTTGCTATTATATAAAACTCTTTGGAGAATCCTCGCGGCTACTTCTCTTAATTTATCCATCTTCTCGACGGATTGCTTTATTATGCCACCAACTAACCTCGTTGCATGGCTTACACCAAAAAGTATGTGCTTTTGGTCATCTTGTTCCGTGCAACAAGCAACTTCTGTTGTCTTTCTTGGAAAACCAATTGACTGTTTCTTGCAAAGTATATAAGTACATCGTTCAAGGCCATCCATTGCAGCTTCACGTACCCAAGAACCCACATCACCTCTGTTGTCTACAGAATAGTCATCAAGAGCCTTAAACAAAGTTTGCATCACTTCGTTACTAAGTAGAAGATACAGAGATGTCTCCTCAGAACCGAAAAAGGAACTTTTGTTTTCCGCTGTTACTGTTTCACAGACTGATATAAGACCACGGACCGCATTGACACGGGCTTCAGCATCCCGGTCATCAGGGTTATCCTGCAGTTAGAAGCTAGATTAGCAAATCACGATCCGTTATGTCAAAAGATGGAGATAAGTAACAATGTCCTTAAACGAAATATTGGTATATACCTCAATCGCGCAAGAAGAACAAAGTTTTAATAACACATCCCTCCATCTTTTAGCCAAAAAGTCAAACGGCAAAACACCAACTGCCAATGCTGATCCTCGTCTTACAGCAACGTTAGGATCATCTAAGAGCTTTAGATACTTTGAGGTTATATCAGTGGCACCTCCATCATCTTTGTTAATAAAGTATGATGTAACGAAGTGCTGTAATGCTTCAACAGCGGAATTCTGTACATAGTCGGAATATGTATTTAGATGCCAGGGTAAGCTAAAAATGACAAGCAACATAATTCTAAAAAAAGAATATGCACCTGAATCTGGGCATTGGGATGTCGCAAATTTTCATTTAGAGTGTCAAGCAGACTTCTCTTAATCTTTTCTGGCAAAGATATATGAGCAATAGAAATGCACTCAATGAAACGTGAAACAGCAGAACGCATAATCTCTCCACCTTTCCCACGATAAAGACGTGCTTTCTCAATAGCAGGAATTACACCAGCAACAGATTTCTGCTTATCTATACCAAGGAGAAAATAGATATAGATTTCACCCATCATGATGCTTCCACTATGTTTTTAGTTTTATTTGATCACTATTATCACTAATATTATTATCATCAATATGAACTACTGAAGTGTTAACCATAAACAGACTCGGTATCACATTCTAGAATTCCTAAATTTCCTAATCAATTGGATAACTAGGATCATGTGCAGATTAACAACCCTCATTTGGTTGTTGGAAGTGGGAATATTCAAAGGATGTCGAGCTCAGGTGGTTCAAAACATGGACATCTAGATGACGAATAGGATATAGGAACCCCAAAACTTTTACGACGTTGTTCCACTAAGAGGAAAGTCACAGTTACATTCATCAATTTTGTAACGACGGCGTGATATACTAAATCAGTATGATGGGCAGAATAATTTTGGCTACTCGTTCTGGGTAGCCAACTAAGGTAATTGCCGTCAAGCATCAGAAAATCATGCATGAGTCAGCAGATGAAGCCTTGGCCTTGGGTTCAAAACCCTGCGGGTCTGAAGAGGAAAAAGAGAGCTTGTACTCTAGCAAGGACATCTTTACCCACTAGAAGCATACAATTAGGTTTGACAGCACCAAAATAATTTCATAGGATTCCCAAAAAATAACCGAGTCACTGACAAGATCAGCCTGAAGGTAACACACCTCCCATGAGAAGCTTAATATCACATGAATGAAGCAAGGAGATGCCTCTGCTGTGGTTTCAAAACCATGTGGATACAATGTGAAAAGGATGTCCTAATATGGACATCAATAGCTACTACAAGCATATAACCCTAGGTGTAACAGCAGTATAACCATAGCACAAACATTCTCGATGGATCATGGAACTCCCCAGCAATACCCTACAAGTCGAGTTTGAAGGTAAAACACATACCAGTGGGAAGCTTAATATCACATGAATGCAGAGCCAAAACAAGTTCTCCAGCGGCTAAAGTAGCACCATGACGCATGCACAAATCAGACGAGAGAGTGCAGGAGATTAGCTTGTCCAGAACGTTGTCAGCAAAATGTCCAGGCTCATATTTTACAAGAGCTGACAGGGCCTTAGCTGCAAGTTCTCTCAAACCCTTCTCCTGAATATGTCAAAACTATTTGAGTTAAACTTAATATAGAATCAAAATATACATTGTAAATCCAAACAGATAATGGAAGGGCTACACCCATAATTTTTAACTTGCACAGTCATGTTAGAACCATAAAATACCTAGGTTAACGTCATTATCACGTAACAAGGGTTGATCCTAGAGTTAAAAGGTGTAAGTAAACTAAAGGACCTGATAACTACGATAAGAAAATGCATTTATACATTTAAATCTGTATATATTCATAAGTTGTATCCTCGCTTCGGCCTTTTTCACTCATTGTACCTCGAAACCAATGTCAGATACCCCATGGCGATGTTGGCTACCAACAAAATGCAGTGGGGTTGGATATCAACTATCCACATTGGTGTCAGATATCGACGACCCGCAGCAGTGTTGGATATCAACAACCGGCGGGATGTCGGATACTGATACCCTACATGTGTCTATGTTACATAGGTATACAAATTATAGAACTAAGAAAAATAGTTTCAGAGCTGAAAGTATACCCAATGACAAATTTTGTTGTATAACAGTTCTTCACTAAAAGGAAGAAGATACTCATTATACTGAGCAATTGATACAGCCACACAAATATATGAGTTTACACGCGAGGAGAGAGAAAAATAATCTGCCGTATTCACTATGTCAATTCCATGAGGATAACTTCCTTGTCTTCCCACATTTTCCTGAAAAGCAGCCGCAGCTGCTCTTCTGCAGTTAACCTAAGCAACACAGAAGGATTAAGATTTTAAGATCTTTGAGGGAGATTTACCAGAGGGGTAGAGAATCAGTATAAGAGAAAACTTAACCACCTCGCGATCATAACATGCAACAGCCAAAAGGTGCGGGGCAAGCTCTTCCAATATACTTTTCATATCAGAGTGAAAGTATGCACGACCAAATGCCCAACAAACAAATGCAGCAGCATCACGCACGTGAGATCCAACACTATGTGGACCTCTTCGAACATCATAATGTAATGCCTGTAATCAACGCTTCATCATAACTCAGTAGGAAACGCGTGCCACACGCAGCAGATACTAATCCATTTAAAAGAGATCAAAGCAGTAACTTCTAAAAGATTAATGACACAAAATCTTCCAAACGAGAGAGAGAGAGAGAGAGGGGTTGACGTATCTCCTATATCTATATTTCAAAAGATAAAGTAGCAGCAAAAAAATACCCTCAAGAGCAAAAGGGAGGGCAGACTGAGCTTTTCTGTGAAACTTACTGGTAGTCAACATGACAACTTCAGGCGAGTAACAAAAGTTTGGACCGGTTACTTCTTACCTATTTTATCAATGGCGTTAGGTTTCAAGGCTAAGAAAGACTGAAATACCTTTATAATAACAGGAACAACTTTCGGAAGACTAACAGGTAATAGCAATCCTCTCCGAGCCAGTTCAGCCAATGCTAAGCAACCTCCATGCCATGATCCATCTCCCTACATAATCAAAGTACAAAATTAGTGGTTGCCTACTCTATCTAACTGACGAGATGAAGGGCTTGCAGAAATCGGGACGCAGGAGCATTGCAATAAATTTAATTTTCTACAGCAGAAGGACTTCCACAGCCATTTTTATCGGCCAACCCGACTTACAGAGAAAGAAGAAGAAATGATTACACTAACAAACCTCGCCAGGTGAGAAAAGCTCCAGAACAGATGAGAGGATTTCATCAGCAAGGGCAGATGTCAATCGTGTCGTAGTTCGTCCTATACCTTTTGCTGCTGACCATCGAACAACAGTATCCTGCACTAACAATAACATTTTCTTATTACAAAACCAAGTTCAGATTTTTCAGCAGCGAGAGAGGATATTCAGTATGGACAATTGGACATATTCTAATTGGGCAAGAACCAGTTCTGGAGGGCTCGTAAAGCAGCAACCATTTCTGAATGTTATGAAAAAAATGAGCATATAGATTATTTGTTGGACTGATGCTCCATTGTCTACCTCAGAGTTTGAACTTTGAATTATGGGAGGAAAAGGGGACCCTTAAGTAGTGTCAGTGGCTCAGCCCCCATACCGGTCTTGAATTAATTAACACTATTTTAGTTTAAAAAATTTCAAGCTCAAGACAGGAGCTACTAAAATCTAAATCCAACTGAAAATGTAAACACTGCTGCTAGTGCATATAGAACAAAATACTGGTGTCCATCTTTTTTTCCAAATGCTTCTTTGGTCGTCAAGGGACAAAAAATACATTGCACATGAGAACAAATCCAAGAACTACAATGATTCATTGTCGACCTGATCACTTTGAATAGCAGACAGCATAAACTAATGTTCTTTTACATGATACTAAACAATCTACGTGGAGATCCAAAACTAAGTCCTTCTAATTAGACCGTGTTAATAGAATAGAACAAGGAGAACAGCTGAACAAGTCAACATTTCAAAAGTTAAGAAAGACAAGGAGAACAAGATATCACCCTTCATACATACCGTATCTCTCAATCCTGATAATAATAACTCGATGATATCCTCTAAAATTTCTGGAACATCAATGTTGTCATCTTGCGAAGAACTCGCAACTTCTTCTAAACTACACGAATCTGAACCCAGACCATGACTGCTTTGATCATTTTCCGCTAAATTGTTCCTTCCTAATTTAGTATTTCTGCCCTGTATAGATCAGTAAAATTGACAGTCTTAAGTACCAAACATTAAACCGGTAAACCAGATAGCAATAATATTCTGTTTGACACCTCCATTTGCAGATGCTCAGAATTAATTTCCTTATTACTAGAAGCAACTTTAAGTTGTGGTACCAGTTTTCTGAAAAAGGAAAACTATGCTTGGCTTCCAAGATTCCAAATATCCTATATCTGTGTCGGTTGCTGTAAATGCTATAGAGAAAAGGAACAAAACTTACAAGATTTGTTTAAGTTTATACAACATAAGAAGTACCAACATTTATATTTCTTGTTTGTCAAACAGTTAAGTCTATATATTATTGTAGCAAAGTGAAAAAGACTATACTACCTTATATTTTTCTGTAAGACTTAATGCACGCCTTTTGCGCATCGAGGCATATACAGGCGATGCTTCACAATTTCGGAGCAAACGTAAAATCAGGCCAAATGTAACATAAAATCAAGATTTCAAGTATTCAAATGGACTCAATGTATGTAAATTCCTCGTGTAGAGAGCAGAAAAGGTAGTGAATATATGAAACACAAATAAATTTCCTATAAACAAAATGGAGGAAGCACAAGAAAAAGAAGGGAACGTATTATGTATAACATAATTAGTTAAGCAAATGACTGAGTACAAGAATCTCTAGAGGAAACGACATTAATGATTTTCAAGCATTAAACGAGACATGAAAAAATTGGAGAATTTTCTAACCACGTAACGCCACGTTGGAGACCGATGTGGGAGGCAAGTAAGCCCAATACGTTGAGTTAATTTCACCAACAATTTACGAAGTAAAGAACTTCGAGAAGCAGTACTTGACTTCATCAAGGCTGAGGTGTCTTGCCAAACAATAGGAACTACATCAAGTAAGCTTTTCCTAGTACCAGTCTGCAGAGTAAGAAAAAAAAAATTAAAGCTCAAAAGTGCAACAGGTGCAAGTAGCAACATTAAAAAGCAAAGATAAAGAAGGGGAAACGAAATGTCAAAATTTGCCAGCTATTAGAGTACAAAGCCTGAGCAAGCCAAAAAAAATGTTAATGTGATATCTAGTCATGAAGCCATTTTGCTTCTGTCTATTTTGATCAATGAGGTGTAGCTAACTTCGAATCGACCTCTTGAATGTTGATCTAACATAATAACAAATTTATTGTAATGATAAGCAGAACAAACGAAACAGGGATGAACATATATAATGAAGTGACTGCATTTAAATCTTAAAAGGCTTAAACAGGAGGGAGGATCAACTGCCCAACCTTTGAATTTGTTATGTTATGTAATATAATATATGACTGGTTTCATGGTTTATCATGCACGATATGTATCAAATAGCCAATTGTATAATATGTTATGTAAATCATATACCCATATAATAAGGGTACTCAGCCTCCACCACCACCACAAAAGAAAAACTAATTTTTCCTCCTCCCCCATGGATTTTTGCCCTGGCAATCTTGAGGCGCCTACACTGCCTTCAGGTTTTCCAAACTACCCAAGCGGGTATAGGAAGCGCAAACTAAAGAAAAAAAGAATAGCAACCCAGCGAAACCAAATAATGATCTAAATAGGTCAAATAGCTTCATAGCATATATCAAAAGTCTATATGACTCCAAGAGAGTAAAAGCAGATAAACTCTTAAGAATGCGGCACTTTCATTTACTTATTTGTTTAATTTTCAGTTGAACTTACTAATCCAGTTAAAGAGTAAAAATTGCTATGCAACGATGTTTATAATGATATAAATGTGAAAATATATGCTGAAAAGCTGAGGTTGAACCTTAAAAATGGCTGCTAGTGCCTCCACAACACCAAGTAATAGGAAACGATCTCCGACATCATCTTCGATGGAAGATAGTACTTCGTGTGTCCATTCAATGAAGCTGGCCAGGAAGAAAAAGAAGAAGAAGATAACTGCAAATTAAGAAGAATATATCTAGACCATGGTTGAATGTATCGTCATACTGGTCTCTTCAGGTACCTATTCATTACATTACTATCAAACTTTGTACGTAAAAGTAATAAAAACATTAGACTTGCGAGACAAAAATATGATAATCTGCAGCAAATATCAGATTTAAAAGCCACTTGGATTACCATAACTCAAAACAGACATATTAAATCACATTTTGAACAATCTGAAGAATCTAAATATTAAAGAGGCAAAGTTCAAGGAACCACCACGTAGCGGACATATTAATTAAACATGTTTTAAAGCATTCCACTCATTTTTATTCCAAAGATATTAGATATGTTATTATCAATCATTAATCAATTGATTCACTATATTTCATTGAAAATATTGTGAAATGAGTCTGTCAAAATGTATTGGACTCTTCCATCACAATGTTTGAGCATCGTTGTATCATTATAGCACATGTATCAATTTCCATTCAACATTAGAAATGAGTCTGTCAAAATGTATTGGACTCTTCCATCACAATGTTTGAGCATCGTTGTATCATTGTAGCACATGTATCAATTTCCATTCAACATTATATCAAAATGACATTTGTAACTCTAACTCTAATTAAGACTGCAAGACAGACACTAAATATGTGTGTGTGTGTGTGTGTGTGTGTGTGTGTGTGTGTGTGTGTGTGTGTGTGTGTGTGTGATATTAAAGGGAGCGAATGCACATTTAAGGGAAACCTGGTGAAGGCATTTGGCATATCTGGACGTGTTAAAAGTCTTGAGAGGACCAAGCCAGCTATGCCGCGCATGGGACCAGCACTTGAGAGATAATCTTTTGAGAAAGACAATATCCTAAGCACTAAAGGGGGTGGTTCAAGTCCACCCATTTTGTTATCATTTGCAATACTAGTATCTACAGATGAGATATCAAAAGGAACCAAAACAAGAATAGACAGCCACAAGAGTATGACACATTTAGACTCCATCTCTCCAGTGCTTTCTTGTCGGAGTGATGTCCCTGTAGTTGTATGATGGCACTTCTCCAAAAGAGAAACAGCAAGCTCTAAATCAGAGACTTGATGTGGGAAAAACTTTGTAACAGCCTTGTATCCGCAAACGGTAACCAAAGTGTAAATAATAATGCACAAGGGCTTGACTACTTCAAGAATTTCATCAGACGTCACTCCTAGTTCAATTGTTTTAGAACGAACTATGAACATTAGAGGGGAGATAATAATCTCTAGGTATGGCTCAATCAGTTGGCCCTCTTGTTGATACTTATCCAGCTGCATAACAAATAAAATCGCATTTTAGGATATTGCAAATTGTGGACAAGATCATGCAAAATAAATAAAAAATAACAAAGGCAGATGTAATACTAATAGATTGAAAGAACCCGTGATTCAAAACCAATCACAAGGGAAGTATCAAAACAGGGTATATGACAGTGCTGCTAAAGCATTATATCCATCAACTTTTCTTTGTTGAAGTTATTTCTAATTTAAAGGAGAAGCCTAATAACGTGATTATGAAGAGGAACCGTATGATAACATCGTGAAAAGAGGTATTTAGAAATCAAGTCGTCAAGCCGAAATGATCTAGATAAAAGGATAAGATAATGAAGTAATAAAGTAGAGGTCTCTCAAATGACAATCAGGGACTAAAAGAAATAGGAGTAGTTGATGTGCCTTGAGCGAATGCCAGGACCTGTATCTATAGGTTTTATAGACCACATATCAGAGTCAACCATTACACCTAAAAAAATAGGATCTGCATGATTTTGGTAGTGTCTAAGGCAGCCCTATTAACATTTAGGCATGATTGACAGAATGTGTATGTTGTGATAGAGTGCTGCATTTCTGTAACTCAATAGACCCCGAATTCGATCTATGAACTTCTTTAAGATCGTTTGGCTTTGAGATGACATGTCACTTCGAAATGGCAGTACAAAGTCGTTACTCATGGTCTTATAGAATGACGGCCAATTTCATAGCTGCACCTGCCGACATTTGTGAACTGGTACGGTATAGGCTTTGGCCAAGGATATCATTTCATCTAGCTAAGTTCTGATTCTTAGTCAGCTATGAAAGCTGCTCAGATAAAGAAGAAAGGAGCTACAATCTCCTACGTTCAATGTTATGTGAAAAGTCTCAACTTTAGAATTTAGATACTTTAGGACTACCAGCAGATGGATGTAATGACTACTACCTAAGTAGGTTATCGTTTTCGTTTTCTTAGTACTAGTTAGTTGCTCCTGGTAGCTGTTTAGTTACCTGAGGTCAGTCTTTCTGTGTTCATGGGGGTTCCAATTTTGAGGGTTCTATTTATGCTTATATAGATTTTGCAGAAAGTAGTCACAATTACTATAATACGGGAAGAAAATTGATTCAAGTTGTGCGAATTATAGTAATTGCTACAATTATAAATTGTCAATGTAGAAACTACATATCAGAGAGAGAATAATAGGGCTTACGATCGACCGGATTTTATTGACGGCAGAGGGATCAACGACGCGTCCATTGGCGAAGATATCATCGAGAAGAGATTTGACGAGCTTCCATTCTTGGAGGAAGTATCTCTTTAGAACGAGCTCACAAGAGTCGTGTTCGTCATCTTCTGCTTCGTTTGATCCTATCAACATTTCCATGGTTGCCTTGGTCGTCGTAGTTGCTGTTGTTGTTGTTGTTGTTGTTGTTAGGGTTTCTACTTCTTCTTTCGAGGCCATTGAATAGAGATAGATGTCGAATGTGTGTTCGTCTAAGTTGGTTCAACTTCTGAAGCAGAAATGTCTGTAAAATGAGACGTTGATTAAACTAAACAAATAAATGTGATGAAGCAAATTCTAAAGTTGGGACTTTTCAGATAACATTGAACGTAGGAGATTGTAGCTCCTTTCTTCTTTATCTGAGCAGCTTTCATAGCTGACTAAGAATCAGAACTTAGCTAGATGAAATGATATCCTTGGCCAAAGCCTATACCGTACCAGTTCACAAATGTCGGCAGGTGCAGCTATGAAATTGGCCGTCATTCTATAAGACCATGAGTAACGACTTTGTACTGCCATTTCGAAGTGACATGTCATCTCAAAGCCAAACGATCTTAAAGAAGTTCATAGATCGAATTCGGGGTCTATTGAGTTACAGAAATGCAGCACTCTATCACAATATACACATTCTGTCAATCATGCCTAAATGTTAATAGGGCTGCCTTAGACACTACCAAAATCATGCAGATCCTATTTTTTTAGGTGTAATGGTTGACTCTGATATGTGGTCTATAAAACCTATAGATACAGGTCCTGGCATTCGCTCAAGGCACGTCAACTACTCCTATTTCTTTTAGTCCCTGATTGTCATTTGAGAGACCTCTACTTTATTACTTCATTATCTTATCCTTTTATCTAGATCATTTCGGCTTGACGACTTGATTTCTAAATACCTCTTTTCACGATGTTATCATACGGTTCCTCTTCATAATCACATTATTAGGCTTCTCCTTTAAATTAGAAATAACTTCAACAAAGAAAAGTTGATGGATATAATGCTTTAGCAGCACTGTCATATACCCTGTTTTGATACTTCCCTTGTGATTGGTTTTGAATCACGGGTTCTTTCAATCTATTAGTATTACATCTGCCTTTGTTATTTTTTATTTATTTTGCATGATCTTGTCCACAATTTGCAATATCCTAAAATGCGATTTTATTTGTTATGCAGCTGGATAAGTATCAACAAGAGGGCCAGCTGATTGAGCCATACCTAGAGATTATTATCTCCCCTCTAATGTTCATAGTTCGTTCTAAAACAATTGAACTAGGAGTGACGTCTGATGAAATTCTTGACGTAGTCAAGCCCTTGTGCATTATTATTTACACTTTGGTTACCGTTTGCGGATACAAGGCTGTTACAAAGTTTTTCCCACATCAAGTCTCTGATTTAGAGCTTGCTGTTTCTCTTTTGGAGAAGTGTCATCATACAACTACAGGGACATCACTCCGACAAGAAAGCACTGGAGAGATGGAGTCTAAATGTGTCATACTCTTGTGGCTGTCTATTCTTGTTTTGGTTCCTTTTGATATCTCATCTGTAGATACTAGTATTGCAAATGATAACAAAATGGGTGGACTTGAACCACCCCCTTTAGTGCTTAGGATATTGTCTTTCTCAAAAGATTATCTCTCAAGTGCTGGTCCCATGCGCGGCATAGCTGGCTTGGTCCTCTCAAGACTTTTAACACGTCCAGATATGCCAAATGCCTTCACCAGGTTTCCCTTAAATGTGCATTCGCTCCCTTTAATATTTCACACACACACACACACACACACACACACACACACACACACACACACACACACACACACACACACACATATTTAGTGTCTGTCTTGCAGTCTTAATTAGAGTTACAAATGTCATTTTGATATAATGTTGAATGTGATGTAGAACGCAGCGGAATTAAAGAAGACGATAAAACTAAACAAAGAACGATAAAATAAAGATGAAATAACTCGAAATACTAAAACTTTATTAAAATTCAAAGGGGTTTTCTCTTCAACATGAATCATAAACAAAGACTGAACTTCCTTTTATAGACTACTAAACTTTCCTAGATAGACACAAACTGGACTTTCCAAAATAATAGAAATACCTAAAACTTCCTAAACCTAGATTCATTATGAATCCTTCTAAATTAGAACTCTCCTAAACCTCTAGACCGGCCGGCAAGGCCGCGGGCGCGCGGGTTTGCGGGCCCGTCCCGTATGCGCCTGCATCAGCCTTGTTCTATATTAACATAACCCACTTCTCGAAGAATAGTTGATTGTACTCTTGAAGCATCAGAAGGCTTTACATCAAGAGGAACTTGATCAAGCTTTCCTTTACTGTGCTCATAATAAGCAGAACCAGTTGTAGATCCAACGATTCTATTGTTTTGATCAACCATCTCCATGAACTGTCTAATAACAAGAGGAACAAATTGGATTCTCTTAACTTCTTCCCGTGCTCGAAGAAGTTCTTGTTTGAGATTTTTTTGTTCATCTTGAACGTATTCTTCCTGAATATTGAGGAATTCAAGTTGTCTTTCTACGGATTTAAGACGACAGAAAAATTCATCTTCATCAACTTCTTCGAACTCTTCTTGTTCAACTTTTTCGTACTCTTCTATGGAGGGTTTTTGCCGGTGGGTCAGACTCTTCAGCCATGAATCAGGTACAATATGGAAGACGAAATCAACCAATGGTTTTCCGGTTGAATGATAAGTGGAAGACCCATTCTTTGTTCTTCCTTTAATTTCAACATCAACACCAATTTTTTTTAAATTGCAAACCGTTAGTTTAATGTAGCTGGTTTGGATAGATGGTGGTGGTGGTGGAATTAGTTTTTCACACCCAACAGTAGTACTAAAGAAGCTAGGGTCTTGATTACTTACTTTTTCTTCCTCCGTCATTACGTAATTTTTATCGCGTTCTTCTTTGATGTTATCTGAATCTAATTTATCAACATTAATACCATTGAACTCCTCTTCCTCTACTTCAGTTAATACACTAACACATCGGTTCATAGCGTCTGTCCTAGTAGTCGTATTGATCGAATCACTAATCACAACTTCTTCGTATGCTTCTTTTTCATCTTGTTCTTCTTCTGCTGCAACTTTAACGTGGTCATGAGCCTCTTCTTCAACGTCTTCATACTCTTCTTTTTCTTTTTTTTGACGGTACGACAAAGTAGGCGAGGAAGATGGTTGACGTATTATTTTTCCGAGGTCATCACACATATGTTGAATATTAGCTAAATCGAATATTAGCGATTGAACTGTTTCGGAAGAAGTCGGTTGTGGTGGCAGTGGTGGTGAATAAGGAAGAGAAGATGATTGTGTTGGTGGTGGCGGTGAATACGGTTGTCTAAGAGGTGGTGAATACTGTTGTGGTGTATAATAAGAGTATTGAGGTGGTGGTGGTGAGTATGGTGTCTGATAATAATAAGATGAAGGCAATGGTGGTGGTGGTGGTTCGGTTTTGGTCGGATAATAAGAGGGTGGAGGTTGTGATGAATTTTCTCGTACAGTTTCTCCCGGGTTCCAATGATAATCGTACGAATTCTTATTCTCATACAAACATGATGCACATAAACATCGATTCGTTATCCCTTGATAAGTATAATCTGATTGAATATAATCATCTTGACGAATAGAATACGATTGATACGAATTTAACTGGTCTGGAAAAAAATTTCCAGAATCAGTAGCCCAAAATTTTGGTGGCTCTGAATACCACATGATGTAGAACGCAGCGGAATTAAAGAAGACGATAAAACTAAACAAAGAACGATAAAATAAAGATGAAATAACTCGAAATACTAAAACTTTATTAAAATTCAAAGGGGTTTTCTCTTCAACATGAATCATAAACAAAGACTGAACTTCCTTTTATAGACTACTAAACTTTCCTAGATAGACACAAACTGGACTTTCCAAAATAATAGAAATACCTAAAACTTCCTAAACCTAGATTCATTATGAATCCTTCTAAATTAGAACTCTCCTAAACCTCTAGACCGGCCGGCAAGGCCGCGGGCGCGCGGGTTTGCGGGCCCGTCCCGTATGCGCCTGCATCAGAATGGAAATTGATACATGTGCTATAATGATACAACGATGCTCAAACATTGTGATGGAAGAGTCCAATACATTTTGACAGACTCATTTCACAATATTTTCAATGAAATATAGTGGATCAATTGATTAATGATTGATAATAACATATCTAATATCTTTGGAATAAAAATGAGTGGAATGCTTTAAAACATGTTTAATTAATATGTCCGCCTACGTGGTGGTTCCTTGAACTTTGCCTCTTTCATATTTAGATTCTTCAGATTGTTCAAAATGTGATTTAATATGTCTGTTTTGAGTTATGGTAATCCAAGTGGCTTTTAAATCTGATATTTGCTGCAGATTATCATATTTTTGTCTCGCAAGTCTAATGTTTTTATTACTTTTACGTACAAAGTTTGATAGTAATGTAATGAATAGGTACCTGAAGAGACCAGTATGACGATACATTCAACCATGGTCTAGATATATTCTTCTTAATTTGCAGTTATCTTCTTCTTCTTTTTCTTCCTGGCCAGCTTCATTGAATGGACACACGAAGTACTATCTTCCATCGAAGATGATGTCGCAGATCGTTTCCTATTACTTGGTGTTGTGGAGGCACTAGCAGCCATTTTTAAGGTTCAACCTCAGCTTTTCAGCATATATTTTCACATTTATATCATTATAAACATCGTTGCATAGCAATTTTTACTCTTTAACTGGATTAGTAAGTTCAACTGAAAATTAAACAAATAAGTAAATGACAGTGCCGCATTCTTTAGAGTTTATCTGCTTTTACTCTCTTGGAGTCATATAGACTTTTGATATATGCTATGAAGCTATTTGACCTATTTAGATCATTATTTGGTTTCGCTGGGTTGCTATTCTTTTTTTCTTTAGTTTGCGCTTCCTATACCCGCTTGGGTAGTTTGGAAAACCTGAAGGTAGTTTGGGCTTACTTGCCTCCCACATCGGTCTCCAACGTGGCGTTACGTGGTTAGAAAATTCTCCAATTTTTTCATGTCTCGTTTAATGCTTGAAAATCATTAATGTCGTTTCCTCTAGAGATTCTTGTACTCAGTCATTTGCTTAACTAATTATGTTATACATAATACGTTCCCTTCTTTTTCTTGTGCTTCCTCCATTTTGTTTATAGGAAATTTATTTGTGTTTCATATATTCACTACCTTTTCTGCTCTCTACACGAGGAATTTACATACATTGAGTCCGTTTGAATACTTGAAATCTTGATTTTATGTTACATTTTGGCTAGAGTTCAAATCATTCAAATCATTGAAATCTTGATTTTATGTTACATTTGGCATGATTTTATGTAACATTTGGCCTGATTTTACGTTTGCTCCGAAATTGTGAAGCATCGCCTGTATATGCCTCGATGCGCAAAAGGCGTGCATTAAGTCTTACAGAAAAATATAAGGTAGTATAGTCTTTTTCACTTTGCTACAATAATATATAGACTTAACTGTTTGACAAACAAGAAATATAAATGTTGGTACTTCTTATGTTGTATAAACTTAAACAAATCTTGTAAGTTTTGTTCCTTTTCTCTATAGCATTTACAGCAACCGACACAGATATAGGATATTTGGAATCTTGGAAGCCAAGCATAGTTTTCCTTTTTCAGAAAACTGGTACCACAACTTAAAGTTGCTTCTAGTAATAAGGAAATTAATTCTGAGCATCTGCAAATGGAGGTGTCAAACAGAATATTATTGCTATCTGGTTTACCGGTTTAATGTTTGGTACTTAAGACTGTCAATTTTACTGATCTATACAGGGCAGAAATACTAAATTAGGAAGGAACAATTTAGCGGAAAATGATCAAAGCAGTCATGGTCTGGGTTCAGATTCGTGTAGTTTAGAAGAAGTTGCGAGTTCTTCGCAAGATGACAACATTGATGTTCCAGAAATTTTAGAGGATATCATCGAGTTATTATTATCAGAAATTGAGAGATACGGTATGTATGAAGGGTGATATCTTGTTCTCCTTGTCTTTCTTAACTTTTGAAATGTTGACTTGTTCAGCTGTTCTCCTTGTTCTATTCCCAGCCAGGAAACCCTAGATAGGAATCCCTCCCTTCTAAGATTCCCAGCCAGAAAGGGTTTCTAACTATTATCTTTTATGTGACCCATATGGAATCCTAATCTAAATATGATTCTAATTAGGATTTCTCTATATATAGACCATTATAGAACAGAAAAGGTGTGCAATTTTCTCAAGAAAAAATCAGACTCTCAGATAGCTATGGAGAGAGAGGGATTTTAGAGAAAAAGCTCCCAACCTATCTATCTAGTCAAAAGAAGAAGAGTTATTTTCAACCTTCAATAAGGTCCTAGCTGACATTAAAGAAGGGAGATCAAGTCAACTTGCTCGGATGTCTCAAGTAGAGGAGCTACAATAGAAGCTCTCATCTTCGGGAAAAGGCATTGGAATCTAGTTTGAAGGAAAACGAATAAAGGTATTTTTCTTTCCGATTCTAGTTCATTATTAGTTCTTGCATTTGATCCTGGTAGCTAGTTAAACATATAGATGTTTGAGATTCCGCTTACAACACTAGGTGACACCAAAACCCAACACGATTCGACGAGACAATCAAAGAGTTTGGTTTTCTGACGAATGCAGAAGATTCTTGTGTTTACAAGAAGGTTAGTGGGAGCAACCTAGTTTTCTTGGTCCTTCATGTCAATGACATATTAATAATTGGAAACGATATTCCGATGTTAGAATCAGTTAAAGATCGGCTTGGAAAGTGTTTCTCAAAAAAGGATCTATGGGAGGCAGAATGCATATTGAACATCAAGATCTATAAAGATAGATTGAAGAGGATGATTGGACTTAGTCAAGAAACTTATATAGATAAGATTCTAGACCGGTTCAAGATAAAAGACTCTAAGAGAGGATTTCTTCCCATGTCACATGGCATTGTGCTAAGCAAGAATCAGTGTCATAAGAATCCTGGTGAGCTAGCACCCATGAGCGAAGTTCCTTATGCTTCGGCAATAAGATCAATCATGTACGCCATGATCTGCACTCGCCCAGACGTCTCATATGCCTTGAGCATGTGAAGCCGTTACCAATCGAATCCAGGAGAGGCACACTAGACCGCTGCCAAGAATATTCTAAAGTGCCTGAGAAGAACAAAGGATCACTTCTTGGTATACGGCGGGAAAGATGGACTCATGGTTGAAGGTCATGTGGATGCAAGTTTCCAAACGGATAGAGACGACTTCATATCACAATCTGGATACATCTTGTGTCTGCATGGAGGAGCAGTGAGCTGGAAAAGTTCGAAACTAAGCACTGTTGCAGACTCTACCACTGAAGCAGAATACCTAGCAGCTTCGAAAGCGGCCAAGGAAGGAGTTTGGATTAACAAGTTCGTAATGGAACTCGTTGTACCTGACATAGAAAAGGGAATAGCTTTGTATTGTGACAACAATAGAGCAATCGCCCAAGCCAAGGAACCTAGAGCACACCAGAAATTCAAGAATATCCAAAGGAAGTACCACGTGATCAGGGAGATCACTGAAAGAAAAGATGTGGTCATTTGCAAGGTCCATACGGATGACAACGTGGACAAATTTAAAAATGTGTCTGTTCCGCCCGGACTAATGAAGTATGTGCTCTTAGTGTGCCCGTCGGGTCTGTTTTCCTCTCTTATATAGATACATCATTAATAAAATACACAAATTTGATAAGTCCGATAACTACCGTCATTGAAGACACTGCGAATGGATACATCATATATCTTTGAAATATCAAAGATATAAATGGCTAGTCTTTTCCCGCAGACAAATTTGACTTCAATTGTTTTGAATGTCCTTCACATAATCTACAAAATTATATGCTAACGCTTAGTAATGTCAAACCAGCCTTACATGGGTTGGGATTGCCCGAGATAATACATATTATCATGATACTATTATTACTTTTTAGTTATTTTTGTTTTTATTTATTATTATTGTTTTTGATATGGGCTCGTATCATTTTCATTGTTTGTTCTTGAAGTATACAATCCACCAAAATGTCTACAGTTAATTATATATTGGTTGAAAAAATTGGCTCTTTTTTACACTAGAATCCACTAAAATGTCAATGAAAGTCCAAATCCACTAAAGTCTATGGATTTGCGAATGCCCCTGATGTTCACGGACTTCAAAATACTTATGATTGAATATTTCAGACATTCACAGACTTTAAATTATTTGTGCTTGAACACCATAGACATTTACAGACTTTGAAATGTCTGTGATTGAATGTTGCAGATATTCACAGACTTAATGTCAACCAAAATCCCCCATTGACTACACCTCTTAGTATCTTATAAGCAATTAATATAAGAATTTAATTTGAAACATAGATGTTAGCAAAAGAATCTTTCCATTTAATTCAAAGAAAATTAAAATTCAATCAATGAATCATCTGAGAGTTCAACTCATCAAAACCATCCATTTTAAGCCATGGATGGCCGAAGCGCTCGAAAATACCACAACTGAAGGTTACAGAGATTATAAATTATACATCGAGTAAAACTAAGCCAAGACAGTGGCTGAGATGTGAAATTGACGTCAATATGTTCCTCTCCAGGCGTTCCATTTGAGCTTTAACTGAAACCATAACGGAGAAACACCCAAAACCCCTCTTGTCAACCTTGGATCAAACACATCAAAATGCACTTTTCGTAGTGAATCTAACATAACTTCGGCAGGGATAGAAGGAAGCAACACAGGAAGAGCCTCGGAAGGTACGGTTTTAGCCAACTCTCGAGCCTTTTGCAAATGAACATTAGCAACAGAAGCCATCTCAAAAACTGCATTTGGTAAACCATCACGGTTATCCATCCGAATATGAGTTTGGCCCCCTTCTCTCACTAACAACCCGTGTTTCGATGCTACTTCAACGGGTATATATGGAATCTGAGGATTACGATTAAAATGGTAAGGTAGAGATCTAAGAAGTAAAAGAATACCACTTGCTTTCCCAATATGTGAGGCTGCATGATCAGCTGCTGTTGACCTTATTCCTCCGGCTTGAAGTGTCATATACAAGATGGTGGATACTGTGTCTTCTGCATATTTTACGAGTTCTTCGATTGTTTCGGGAATGTCATTTACCTCTCTTCTTGCGTCGTTAATCCGAGCTTCAACGGATCTCTTTAGCCAACTTTTGCTGATTTTGTGTTCGACGATTATAGATGAGAGAGCCTGAGCTGTGGGATGTTCGATTTTCTTGTGAGAGAAGATTTTGTCAATGGCTTCTTGCCACCAAAGGAGACGCATAAGACCGATTCTTGGATCAGAAGCAACATCCATTGCTTTGGCAGTTTCTACATTGAAAGCACGGAGAGCAAATGCAGCTTTCCGCATATGAGGGGCGAGTTGGAGGAGACAAAGGTAATGGTGGTAATCGTAGGTTCGTACTTGTTGTACACAGTGAGAAAAAGCTGCTCGGATCCCACTCGATGTCGAAACGCCATTCATCAAATTCTATTTGGTTCTTTCTGATATACAAAATAAGGGAAGAATAAAACCAATGTGTCCTATATCTGAAAGAAATTGTATTACGGCAGAATCCACAACATGAATAATAAGAATATATTGAATAGCCGAGACCCTGATGACAAATCTGACTCCCACGAAACCAAAAGAACCCCAAAATTTTTAAATTTGAATGAATATACCGAAGAAGAAAACTACACAAATGGCGACTAGGTTTTCTAAGAGAGAGACCGAAAATCTCTAACCCCTAAGCTAATGGTGCCATCCTAACTCCTGAACATAAGAGAATACCAGTGAAGGATGAATATGAGAGTTCAGCGGATACTACAGTTTCCCCAATCTCATGCTCTAATATCTGTATCGAGATCGATTAGGGCATAACTTCCAGTAATTCAAGCTATGATAATCTGATAACTCAACCCCATTTGAAATTTGAACCGCCCAATTGAGGCGGATTGGGTTGATTCATATTACACATTTTAGGTCAATAATTGTGAAACAAATTTTTAAGACAAACCAATAAAATACGGCCAGGGAAATATATAAACAAGAATAAGCTAATTCCTCATTCACTTCAAAAATTTAATTGGATTTTGACAAACACAATATAGTATTTTCAATGAACTAAAATGATTAAAAACCCTAGAAATCATAGATCAGAATTAGTGTATTGAATATAAGAATATTAAATGGAGGGCATTTCAATAGAGAATTCTAGAAAGAACTAGATTGATTGAAATCTCACCTGTTTAAAACGACGATGAGTTGCCGGAGAAATGATAAATCGGTGAGTTCGCTTTCAAGAATGATAAATCTCACCTGTTCCAAATTAAGGTACTTTAATACTCAATACTTGCACTCTTCCAATTTGACATACAAATCTTATACAAATACAGATACCATTAACAACCCAACTACAGACTTTGGTAAAATACTTAACCTCAGCAGAAATTACTCGTCGGGTAATACTTAATGAAATTTGTCGATAATGGCTCTAATTATCTGAGGATCTCTACTACTATGCTCTCATTTGAGTTTTTCCAAAGAAAACAAATTCCAACCAACAGATTCTGACAGGAGACCAAATGTTAAATAAACTACTAGATAGACTAATATTTTCGACAAAATATTTGATAGCACAAACCTAATTGATTAATCTTTAATTAGATTGTTAATGACAACCCCAAAGATTTGAATCATATTAGGGCAAAATCATAAAAATTTCTCCAAAATTTCATCAAGACAGACAAATAAAATCAATTTAGGGCAAAACCATAAAAAGTTCTCAACAATTAGAGTTGAAAAGATAACAACAAAGTACCTTCAAACCAAGATGTTGTTAGGAAGTGGCGGGATGCCAACACCAAGCTCGAAATCGAACCTAAGATGAAGCTTGGGTTCGTAGAGAGAGAGGGAGATCTATAGAATTAGAAATTTGTAAAGAGAGTTAGCAAAGAGAAAGAGGTAAGAGAGATAGATGATGATAGAATAAGAGATTTGAATCTTACCTTTGTTAATGAAAGAAGGAAGAATGATGAAAAACCCTAGATGTTTTTCTCCCAAAAAGTTTCGCTCTCTTAACCGGTTGAAATTTGCCCTAGGACTGAAAGAAGGAAGATAATGATAGAAGAAGAGATTTGACCCTGTTTTGACTAAAAGGACTGATTTTCAAAGAAGCTAAATTCGGGGGATCCAAAATGAAATAAAAACTCAAATGCCCAAAAACACAACCCACGTCATGTTGCTATGCGCGGTTGGACTGCCAACTCACCCGGCCGGGATTGGGGCCGGGATTCAACCGGGCATAGCATCATTTTTTCTGGAATCAATATGCAAATATGGCTACATGCCTACGTAGGATTGAAATTTATGGCTTTTCTTACCAGGGTAGTCTGCAGTCTGCTGTTGTGTTACACAACTGAGAAGCAATTGTTGTTAATTCTGAATTCCATAAGAGAAACTGTACAAATCAAGAGACAAAGATTACTTTTCAAACGGGAATCGAACAGAGGGGGAGAGAGAGGCCTCATGATTTATGCCCAATTTCTAGGCCTGCGACACATTTTAAGCTCAAAGAACGTCACGCGAAAAGGGCATGCGAGAATAGTTTCATATAAAAACAGGATCGCATGACCGAAGAATATAATATTTGGGACTTCTCTACTCATTGTCAATTGGTTCTTAGTTTGATGTCTATAAATATATATAAAACGAGAAATAAGTGTAGATAGCTAGGAAAAACAAGATTTCACATGATTTTGTGCCAATCAGTTTCTGAATTACAAATTTTGCTATGGTTTTGTAATACAACATATAGTGAATTCAATACGAGCACTGCCACTACCAATACATTAATGACACCCAATAACCAGTGAAAAGTAAGCAAGCGAAAAAACAAATAGTGATGAGATTCTTTTGGAATTGGTATCAAACGACAAGCAATTTCTTCTTGACCATCAAATGCATCTGCGAAAACTAATAGAGACATTATGAAGTTAGAAAACTCACCACCCACGTCAACACCAGTTCCATGTTTACCTCCATCGCCCAGTATAAATATGAAACCCGAACTAACGAGTTCTGCTTTTATAATTTTATACAACTAATAGAATCCTAAATGACATAAGATAGCCTAGTATATTACCGAATTTTACCCGAAAAAATGAGGTCTCATAAGAACAGATAGGCAATCTCATCGACCTTGTTTCTAACTAGACAGCTACAAGACCCAATTCACAAGTCCATATCAATTCACTTTTGCAAAGATAGAGATACCTATCCATGTTCTTCAGGGATCAATAACAAGTGCATGCAAGACCATGGAAATGCTGGTTAATCCACAATACGCAGGTTCAGACTGTGTTTGGAAGATTAATGTTATCGACACCCAGACACAACCAACTACTAAATACTAAGGTATATACTAGAGTTAAATGCAGTCGGCAACAATATTATAGTCCTCGAAAGGCTCCATATGATTTGTTTTTCATTCATTCAGTAGATAGACTGGAAAGTAAGAGAAGCTCCTAGCTCTAGTACAAAAAGAGAAAAATGGGTATTAGAAAAACTAAATGTGGATCACTGGATCTCCTTACTGCGTCCAAATGAAACCCTAGAAGAAAAAAGTCTATGTTAACAACAGCCCACAATGCCATAACTATGATAATAATATATTGATTTGTCATTTTACCTTCTAAACAAGCCAAATAAACCACAAAAAGTCGATCAAACCCTTGTTTCCGTTTTCATATAAATATACAAAGGGATAGTTCAATCTAGGTTCCTTCAAGAATTGGGGATCCCTAATTATCATTACCCACTCATTCAAATCTCTCAGACAATATGAAAATATCATCTTCTATAGATACCATTAAACATCACAAGGAATACATATAACAAACAAATGGAATATGGAGAGTTCTTTTCTCTTGACAGAATCAAACAAGCTTCATATAAATGGTAATGGATATCAAATTAAAACCCAAATAATTATTAAGTTCAAGTTTTTCAAGTTGAAGAGATACCTTAGAGAGAGAGAGAGATCACCAAGTCTTTTTGTTTTGACTTTTGGGAAGGTAGAGAGAGGTATTATCGTTGTGGATTTCGGTCGAGGAGGAGAAGCAAGCGTAGGGCCAATTTAAGCATCTCCAATCAACACTCAATCTTAATGTCCTAGTTGTCAAGGGCCAATAGAGATTCTCTTTCCTAAATGTCAATATAGACACACTCTAATTTTTGTTGATCTCCAATGGAGATCTAAAGTGTCTATACTTAATACACATGTATTTCTTCAATTCAATAGATAAAAAGTAGTTGAAAAGCAAGATTTTCTATTGGTTGAAATTTAAAAGTAACACTTAGAGAGTCTCAAGTAGACACTCTCATTTTAGAGTTTCTCTCTCTAGACACTTTAGAGCATCTCCGATGCAAGACTCAAAAAAATCTCTATTCATCCTATGTGTCAAGTTTCAATTGAGATTCTCACTCCTAGGTGGCGTCAATAGAGATCCTCAAATTTTTTGTGTCTCCAATGCAAAACTCGAAACTTATTTTATTTACTTATGTGTCATAGTTATTTTTGTAAATAAATAATTAGTTATTTTAGAAAATATAGAAGACTCGATTTCTATTGGTTGAAAATCAAATATTGGTGAGGTGGACAATTAGAGATATCTCAAGAGGACACTCTAGAAATAGAGTGTCCTCTTGAGATATCTCTATTCCACCCTCGACACGTCATCTTAGAGATCCAAATAGAGTGTTGCATTGGAGATAGTTTTTAAGAAAAAACTCTAAAAATCCTAAGTGGCACTCAGAGTTTCTAAGATTGAGTGTTGCATTGGAGATGCTCTTATAATAAATGTGTCCACCTCATATTGGAGTGTCTAATAAAGTGTTATATTGGAGATGATTTTTTAACAAAAACTCCAAAAAGTCTATGTGGCACTCTAAATGTTAGAGATTGAGTGTCCCATTGGAGATGCTCTTAGAGCATCTCCAATGGGACACTCTAATAAACACTCTAAAAATCTAGTTGTCAAGTGTCAAATAAAGATTCTCTTTCCTAGTGTCAATATAGAGACACTCTACATTTGTTTGGTCTCCAATGGAGTCTCTAAAATATCTTACTTAATACACATGTCCCTCTTCAATTCAATAGATAAAAAGTAGTTGAAAAGCAAAGTTTTCTATTGGTTGAAATAATAAAGTAACACTTAGAGAGTCTCAAGTAGACACTCTCATTTTAGAGATTCTCTCTCTAGACACTCTATAATAAATGTGTCCAACTCATAATAGAGTGTGTAACAAAGTGTTCTATTGGAGATGATTTTTTAACAAAAACTCCAAAGAGTCATATGTGGCACTCTAAGTGTTAGAGATTGAGTGTCCCATTGGAGATGCTCTTAGAGCATCTCCAATGCAATACTCAATCTTAGAAACTCCGAGTGCCACTTAGGATTTTTAGAGTTTTTTCTTAAAAACCATCTCCAATGCAACACTCTATTTGGATCTCTAAGATGACGTGTCGAGGGTGGAATAGAGATATCTCAAGAAGACACCCTAGAAATTGAGTGTCCTCTTGAGATATCTCTAGTTGTCCACCTCATCAATATTTGATTTTCAAGCAATAGAAATCGAGTATTCTATATTTTCTAAAATAACTCAACTTTTTACGGGCTGTGGGTGCGACATTTTCGAAAAAATATTTTGATCCTGGGGACGTGTTGATATTCCAAATAAAGAACCACTCAATGTTTGTTCCGAGGTTAGTCTCTTGATTTTCTATAATATGACGGTACATAGAACTAATGGTGAAGTTGCCTGATTTCGTTAGCAACCATCTCACTATATCTTTTTCCTGTCCCTGTAAGCTAATGTTGTATATCGTATTGCCAATGCCAGAACTAAAAATAACATTAATGATAGTAGTATTCCATTGAGTATCATGAATTAACTAGGCGAACCGAGTAAGGTCAGAGTTAGTGTGGTTAGGTAGGGGGTGCGCGGGGATCCAGTAATCCTGCCAAATATTTACCTGCGTACCTTTGTGACTTTCTCAAAATATAAGATTTTTTATGGAGTTGTGTTTGTTGATGTTCTTCCATATCCAGGAATGGGCTAGCTTAGCTGGGCCTTGGGTAGAGGTGTCGGGGAAATATTTAGCTTTGAGGAGTTTGACCAAAGCGCATTGGGATCTTTAAGCAATCGGCAGACGAGCTTGCTAAGGAAGGCCTGGTTATATAGATTGAAAAGACGGAGGCCAAATCCTCCCAGTTTCTACAGAAGATAGATGGAGGACCATTTAAGAGTGTGGATGGTTTTGGTTTTCCCACCAGAATTTGGGAGAAAGAAGTAATTAAAATTTGCATATAAAAGGGGTAATTTTTAATCTTTTCTGTTTTCAGTTATTTTGTTATGTTTATGTTGGTGAAGCTGACTTTGTTCTAATAACATGCATATGTCTTTCATCTTGAGAAGTTAGAGTTGGGCTTACCATTGAAAAGGAAAATATATATTGCAATTTTAGAGACCAAAAGTAGGTGGACAATTTTTTATTTTAGGGGAAAATAGAGCCCAAATTTAAGCTAGTGGTAAAGGGTTTTAGGTAAATAGGTCAAAATAATATTGAAAATGAGTAGAAAAACACAAAACATTTGATAATTATTAATCAGGTAAAAAAAAAGTCTAAAATACTCTTTTGTCTTTTGTGTAACTAATTCTTTATTTTTTCTTTAAACTTTAAATTTATATAAATTTTTTTTCAGATGTGGGATTTCTATGAAACTTATATATTTAGAAAAGATTTTTCATTAGCTTTCTAACAAGATCCATTACTCAATACATTTTCTAAAAAAAAAAACTTAAAAAATGGCGTTTTTTCTGGACGTTTTTCTGCAAATCGGGTTTACAATTCTTGTAAATTGGATTTGCAAAATGTAAATTTCAATCTGCGGTTGCAAAATATAAACTTCAAATTGGATTTGTAAAATGTCAATTGCAAGCTCTGTAGATGGTAATCGCAGGTTGTAGCTCGATTTACAAAACTTGCAAACTCGATTTACAAATCGAGAAACAAAAACTGAAATTTTCTCTTCTTCAAATCCGAAAAAATCTTCTTCATCATTAGATAAAACCTCACTTGGGTTTCAGATTTGGTTGTGCGTCATCATCAACATCAAAATAAAACTTATTATCGACAACACATTCATCATCTTCATCAATAATATTAAGGTTTCAGTTTTTCTAGGATTTGTCAGCATATTCATCATTATCACCTAAATAAGAGTTTTGTCTCACTATAATACCACCAAATCAGTTATTAGGTGAATCTTATGTTGAGGAATAACTAAACTGCGAAAAATATCAGATGCAAAAGAAGATTCGAACTAGAAGAAGAAGATGAAGAACAAGATTCGAACTAGAAAGAGAAAAATAAAGTTTAGTATAGAGAGAGAAGAAGAAAATAACTGAACCGAGAAAATATTAAGACGAAGAAGAACATTCGAACCACATGAAGAAGAAGATTCGAACTTCAAGAAGAAGATTCCAACGAAAGAAGATGACGAAGAACCCTAAAAAATTTTGGTTCTTTTGAGAAAGAAAGTGGAGTTTATTGGGTAAAGATATTTAGAGACTCAAAAAAATAAAAAATTACATGATTGCTAAACGCCCATATTATATTAAACCTTATATATCATTACCAAATTTGTAGCTCATAGAAAAGAATACATAGTTGACATGAAAATTATTTTGACCTAAACAACCATTTCGTGAGTCTCTAAAGTTAAGTTAATGATAATTTAGTATTTGCACACTTTTTGACCTGAATAATAATTTTCAAATGTTTTATGCTTTTTCACTTATTTTCTATATTATTTTGACCTATATAGAAATTACTCCATCATATATTTAGGTTGTGTTTGATACAGAACTTTCCCAGAGAAAGTAGAAAAAATTTCTCTAAATTTTCCGTTTTCTTTGTGTTTGATAGTCAATTTAGGGAAAAGGAATTGTGGCATCACGTGATCTATTTTTCTTAACTTTCCCCAAAACAGGGGGAATTTAAGACCCTCCTTTTACAGGAGTAAAACTTTCTTTATCCTTTGAAAAGAAAAAACAACCCTTTTGTACTCTCTCACAACTCTACTCGTTTTCTCTCTCTCTCTCTCTCTCAATATGCTTAGTTATGAGTAAAGTTCATCTTCATCATCCTTGACAAAAAAAAAAAGTTCATCTTCATCAATGCAAAAAAAAAAAGTTCATCTTCATCTCTTTCTCTCTCTAAAAAGCTCCACACTTCATTTTCGTCTCTACCTATACAATTATCCCTAATTGATGATTCCTCTTTATCTAGGTTATTAATAAACTTTCAGAAGCTTGGAGGTAATCATAATGATGAAAATCCCTCATTCAAAACATTCTTAGCCATAGAAAGCTTCATTTTCGTCTCTACCTATACAATTATCCCTAATTGATGATTCCTCTTTATCTAGGTTATTAATAAACTTTCAGAAGCTTGGAGGTAATCATAATGAAGAAAATCCCTCATTCAAAACATTCTTAGCCATAGAAAATCCATAGAGAACTGATCTCTCTCTCATGATGGAGTATGTTTCTTCACACACAAATACTATATAATTACAATCCACATACATAAATTAGTTTTGAGTTTTCTGTTAAAATTTTTGGGTTTTTAATTTGTTTGTGTTAACCAATTGTGTTGCGTTTCTTCTCTTTGACACATTTTATGGTTTCAATATGTAAATCCCAACACCTATCTCTCTCCCTCTTGTACACATCTTTACTTTCGAGGAACAAATTTTTTCAGTGAAGGATCAAATAATCGAAAACGAAAATAAATGGAAATTTTTTTTTCCATAGTCAACCAAACAATAGAAAATATGATTTCATATATAGAGAAAATGATTCTCGGTGAAAAAATATCCTAGAGTAAAAATTTCTCTAATTTTTTTTCTTTTCCCAAATTGCTATCTGTTATAACTGAAAGTCGCGGAAGCTATCGAACCTATCCTAGAAATTGATCCGATTAGGAAGATTAACCGAAAAGCTAAGTCAAAATCAAATATGCGAACAGAATTTAACGAGGTTCGGCTTAAATTCTGTTCGCATATTTGATTTTGACTTAGCTTTTCGGTTAATCTTCCTAATCGGATCAATTTCTAGGATAGGTTCGATAGCTTCCACGACTTTCAGTTATAACAATTGGTACCAGAGCCTTGTTGAGATTGAACGAAGAGAAGATGGGATCGAGAAGTGGTACGATCAAAGCAGGGAAATATGAGATAGAGAAGTTCAATGAGAAAAACGATTTTTCTTATTGGCGGATGCAGATGAAGAATCTGTTAATCTCGCAGAAATTACACAAGACGTTGACGGGAAAGAAACCAGGAGATATGTCAGATGAGGATTGGGAGGAGTTAGATCTCGAAGCACGGACCACCATTATGTTGTGTCTTGAGAGGGACGTGGCGTTCCTAGTAGACGAAGAAACAACGGCGGCGGGTGTGTGGTTAAAGCTAGAAAGCAGTTTCATGACGAAAACTTTAACGAATCGGGTCTACTTAAAATCCAAATTATTCACATGTAGAATGGAAGAGGGTTCTTCTATTCAGGAATATGTGAATAGGTTTGACAGGATTATCTCAGATTTGAAGGATATTGATGTTAAGGTTGAGGATGAGGACCAAGCCCTCATATTGTTACTTTCATTACCTAAATCTTATGAAAACCTTGTTCAAACTTTGATGCTTGTTGGTGATAGTCTAAGCATGGAAGAGACGAGAAATTCGCTATTGGCGGATGACCTTCGTAAGGTTGCTACTAGCAGTATGGCGTCGGGTGGAGTAGACAAGGATCAAGCACAAAGGTTGTTTGTAACGAGGGGGAGGAGTAATGAAAGGGGAAAGGGAAAGGGCGGGAAATCTAGATCCAAATCTAGAGGCTCTTTCAAGAAAACATGCTTTAGTTGTGGTGAGCTTGGCCACTTTAAAGCGGCTTGTCCAAAGAAAAAGTTGAAGCAAAAGAACGAAGGCTAGAAGGAGAAACAAGAGATGCAAGAGGCGGGATATGTGTCAGAAGAGGCGGACGAATGTTTCTCGGTGACAGAGGTGTCTGAGAAGATCTTCGATAAGTGGATGCTTGATTCAGGGGCGTCACACCATATGTGCCCAAATAGGGAGATGTTTACTACCTATAGGAGTATAGATGGTGGTACAGTTATACTGGGTGATGATAGTATATGTAAAACTGTGGGACTCGGAACAATACGTATCAAGATGCACGATGGAGTGGTGAGAACATTGACAGACGTAAGACACATACCCGATTTGCGGAAAAATCTAATTTCCCTTGGTGTGTTGGAGCGAAGCGGCTGTAAGATAATTATAGAGAATGGCTCCATAAAAGTAGTTAAGGGTTCTTTGGTAGTAATGAGAGGTACTTGTTACGGTAATTTATACAAACTTTTGGGGACAACAATTACAGGAGATGTAGCAGTAGGAATCAATGGAAGGGATCCAACGGCTTGTACGAGGCTTTGGCATATGCGCCTTGGGCATATGTCGGAAAAGGGTCTATCTTTGATGTGCGGGAAAGGCTTGTTGAAGGACATGAAGAAGCCTTGCATAGAGTTTTGTGAGCATTGTGTGTTCGGGAAGGCACACAGGGTAACGTTTTCTTCAAGTAAGCACAAGAGCAAAGAGGTATTAGACTACGTACATACCGATGTCTGGGGACCGGCAAAGTTACCTTCCAAGGGTGGTTCCAGGTATTTTGTTACATTCGTTGATGATCATTCGAGATTTGTCTGGCTTTATTTTCTGAAGCATAAGAATGAGGTATTCAACACATTCCTGGTGTGGAAAGCAATGGTTGAGAACAAAACTGGTCGAAAGCTGAAGACGTTAAGATCGGATAATGGGACCGAGTACACGGATGGGGCATTCAAGGAGTTTTGTAATCAGGAAGGCATTGTGAGGCACTGGACAGTAGTAAACACACCTCAACAGAATGGAGTCGCAGAGAGATTGAACCGTACACTACTTGAGAAGGCTAGATGTATGCGCTCCAATTCGGGATTAGGCGTAGAATGGTGGGCAGAATCTGTTGCTACAGCTTGTTATATTGTGAACAGGTCTCCACATTCTTCTTTAGATGGCGGCATACCTTACGAAGTGTGGTCAGGTGAACATGCAGATTACGGGAGACTTAGGGTTTTCGGTTGTACGGCCTATTACCATGTTAAAGGTAACAAACTTGACAATAGAGCAAAGAAGGCAATTTTCTTAGGATATGCTACAGGAGTCAAGGGTTATCGGCTATGGTGTACGGAAGACAAGAAGTTTGTAATCAGCAGAGATGTGGTGTTTGATGAGTCGTCTATTGTAGCTACGGCGAAAGCTACGGTGCCTAGTTGTGGTGATGTTGGGTCTACTAAAGCTCAAGTAGTGGAAGTAGAAGCCGAAGACCAACGGGTTTCTAGGAATCATGATCAGGTGGAGCATCAGGATAATACTCAGGATGAGAAAATTGATGAACCCGATCATGAGGAGGTTCAAGGGGAAGGTACACAAGTTTTACAACAACAACAGCAGGATATTTCGGTACACACTAGGCCGAAACGGTTATATAAGCCGGTACAGAGGTTAGGGTCAGACAAACCTCTTAGGCATTATGGGAAGGCAAATCTTGTTGAATATGCACTCTCGGTGGAAGACGACGAGCCGGTCACCTTCAAACAAGCTATTACCGCGGAGGAAAGAGAGAGTTGGTTGGTTGCTATGCAAGAAGAGATGGAGTCTCTTCACAAAAACAAGACATGGGAAGTTGTCCCATTGCCCGAAGGAAAGTCTGTTATTGGTTGTAAATGGGTGTACAAGAAGAAAGAGGATTCTTCCGAGATCAAGGGTACAAGATATAAGGCAAGACTAGTGGCCAAGGGTTATGCACAGAAAGAAGGGGTCGACTACAATGAGATTTTCTCACCGGTCGTGAAACATACTTCTATTCGGGTGCTATTGAGTATTGTTGCTCACAGGGATCTTGAGCTGGAACAACTCGATGTTAAAACCGCCTTCTTGCACAGAGATTTGGAAGAAGAAATTTATATGGCTCAACCTGAGGGATACAAGGTTGAGGGTAAAGAAAATCAAGTATGTCGTTTGAGGAAGTCTCTTTATGGATTGAAACAATCCCCTCGCCAATAATACAAACGATTTGATTTTTTCATGCTAAAGCGTGGTTTTCGCAGAAGTGACTATGATTGTTGTGTATACATCAAGAAACTTCGCGAAGGTGACTTTATTTATCTCCTTTTGTATGTGGATGACATGCTTATTGCTTCTAGAAGCATGGTGGAGATAAATAAGTTGCAATCTCAACTCAGTCAAAAGTTTGAGATGAAAGACATGGGCGCTGCAAAGAAGATACTGGGAATGGAGATTAAGAGAGAGCGGTCAAGTAAGAAACTGTACTTGAATCAGAAAGGTTACATCGAACGAGTAGTTTCTCGGTTCGGGATGCAGAATGCGAAGGCGGTGTCAACACCTTTGGCACCACACTTCAGGCTCTCGCGGGAAAACAATCTTCCACTACAACGGTGGAGAATGATCATATGGATCGTATACCGTATGCTAGTGCAGTTGGCAGTCTGATGTACGCGATGGTGTGTACTCGTCCGGACATTTCACAGGCGGTCAGTGTGGTTAGTAGGTTTATGGCAAACCCGGGGAAGACACATTGGGAAGCTGTGAAGTGGGTCTTGAGGTACTTGAAAGGTACTGTTGATACGGGTTTGTGCTTTGGTGGAGACACATGTCAGGTAAGCGGTTATGTTGACTCGGATTATGCTGGCGATCTAGATAGAAGACGATCTACTACTGGTTATGTATTTAGGGTACATGGTGCTCCAGTTAGTTGGCGATCGATGTTACAATCTACAGTTGCGTTATCTACTACGGAGGCCGAGTATATGGCTATGGCCGAGGGTGTGAAGGAAGCATTGTGGTTGTAAGGTCTTCTGGATGATCTAGGGATTAAGCAGGAGTGCGTAGATGTATGGTGTGATAGTCAAAGTGCAATCCATTTGGCGAAGAATCAGGTTCATCATGCTCGCACTAAGCATATCGATGTCAGGTATCACTTTGTACGAGATGTCATAGAGGAAGGTGATGTTTCTCTCATGAAGGTACACACAGATGAGAATCCCGCGGACATGTTGACTAAAGTGGTGACGTGTAGCAAGTTTCAGCATTGTCTAGAATTGCTACAAATCGGCTCGTGTTAAGTTGCCCGAAAGGGTGTAATGGCGACAAGGTTTTCTTTATGTGAAGGGTTGGTAGAACTACGGTAGGCTTGATCCTGTAAAAGGGTACGTAGGCAGCCATGGTCATATGGCGCAGTCGGATGAAGTCACAAAAAGAAGATATATCTTACAAGGAGTATCCTGGTGTTCGTCCAAAATTTGAAGTATATCAAATTGTGTACGAGGTGGAGAATTATAAGAGGCAGTTTCTAAAAATTGAAGAGGAGGTTTAAGAGGCAGCAATAGGCAGTTTCCAAATTGGGATGGTTTCCAATTTTTTGGCTCAATAGGCAGTTTCCAATTTTTTGGCTTATAATATATATAAATAGGGGTTGAGTGCTTTGTAATCAACACACCAACACAAGCAACAACAACTCTTCTTTAGAGATCTAGAGAGAGAGCAAGTAACAGAGTTTTTTGTTCATAGTTTTTGAGCGGTGTTAAATTTCTCGGTCGTCGAAGATTTAGTATAGAAGGTTAATTTCTATACGGTACCATCTTGGGACGAACTTGCGGGTTGTGTTAGTCGTCTTCATCTATCCTTCAATAAAGATTTCTTGTTCGCCCGAGGACGTAGGCTTTAAAGCCGAACCTCGTTAAATTCTGTTCGCATATTTGATTTTGACTTAGCTTTTCGGTTAATCTTCCTAATCGGATCAATTTCTAGGATAGGTTCGATAGCTTCCGCGACTTTCAGTTATAACAATATCAAACACAACCTTTGTTGATAAAAAGAGAGCGATCCCGAATGGAGAGAAAGTAGAGAAAAAAAGGTGAGAATAGGAGAGAGGGCCACTGGGAGCGCCTCTTGCAGAACCGTAAGGGGCGCGCATAGGGAAAGGTGCGAATAGCAATTTGTAGAACCCTTTAAAGTCGCAGTCAGTGGTCAGACATGACATCTTCAAAGACGGACATATGGTTTTTGGTAAATTCGTAGGTATGTAACTTTCTCCGAAACCTAATCTCTGGGCTACTAGATCTAAACTGAATAACATCCTTTTCTTTTCATGATGGTATTTTCGCCTACTATCCTCAACACATCTCTTCTCTTGAAGTTACAAGGTTTGATTTTTATTTTTCTTAACAAGTTTTGATTTTGATTTTTCTTTTTCTTAACAAGTTTTGATTTTGATTTCTTCTCATAAATTTTTATTTTTCTTAACAAGCTTTAATTTTTATTTTTCTTTTTCTTAAGTTTTGATTTTTTCTTTCTTCTTAACAAGTTTTGATTTTTAATTCTTCTTAACAAGTTTTGATCTTCCTTCCTTCTTCACAAGTTTTGATCTTTATTTCTTCTTAACAAGTTTTGATTTTTAATTCTTCTTAACAAGTTTTGATTTTTAATTCTTCTTAACAAGTTTTGATTTTTATTTCCTCTTAACAAGTTTTGATCTTTCTTCTTAACAAGTTTTGATTTTTCTTTGTTTTTCACAAGTTTAGATCTGGAGCATATGGTTAAAAGGTGTGATTTTTAGTTCTTCTTCACAATTTTGTTTTTTCTTTCTTAAGAAGTTTTGATTCTTCCAAAAAGAGAGGATTTTTTTTTTATCCCAAAGAAAATTTTGATATATTTTCTTCCTGATCTAAATATTTTTTCCAATTTTTTCTTTTCAGGATTCTTTCACCTTTCCGTAACACCTCTTCTATCTGGCTATCTACTTCCATCCATGAAAGGTTTGATTTTTATTTCTATTCTCTTAGAACAGAACAGTTTATCTTAAAACTAACTTGTCTTTGTTTCTTCTAATATCTATTGGTTTTGTAGATCAGAAGCAGATGGATCGGATGTCAGCCTTGGTTAAAGAAAATTTTTTGACTCAAATAAACCTACAAGTAAGAAAGGTGGTATTTTTTTTTCCTCTTTTCTAGATGTATCTATTATTTTCTTTCAAATGTTTTTTTAGGCGGATCTGCAGTGAATTTTGAGGGTTAAAGATTAGATCTTTGTCATTGTTTCTTGCTTAAAGGTATTGATGTTTGTGTCTTATTCTCAAAACTTTTCAAAGATTTTTTGTTTTTGCACATAAAATAATCAAAAATGATGCTATGCCCGGTTGAATCCCGGCCCCAATCCCGGCCGGGTGAGTTGGCAGTCCAACCGGGCATAGCAACATGACGTGGGTTGTGTTTTTGGGCATTTGAGTTTTTATTTCATTTTGGATCCCCCGAATTTAGCTTCTTTGAAAATCAGTCCTTTTAGTCAAAACAGGGTCAAATCTCTTCTTCTATCATTATCTTCCTTCTTTCAGTCCTAGGGCAAATTTCAACCGGTTAAGAGAGCGAAACTTTTTGGGAGAAAAACATCTAGGGTTTTTCATCATTCTTCCTTCTTTCATTAACAAAGGTAAGATTCAAATCTCTTATTCTATCATCATCTATCTCTCTTACCTCTTTCTCTTTGCTAACTCTCTTTACAAATTTCTAATTCTATAGATCTCTCTCTCTCTCTACGAACCCAAGCTTCATCTTAGGTTCGATTTCGAGCTTGGTGTTGGCATCCCGCCACTTCCTAACAACATCTTGGTTTGAAGGTACTTTGTTGTTATCTTTTCAACTCTAATTGTTGAGAACTTTTTATGGTTTTGCCCTAAATTGATTTTATTTGTCTGTCTTGATGAAATTTTGGAGAAATTTTTATGATTTTGCCCTAATATGATTCAAATCTTTGGGGTTGTCATTAACAATCTAATTAAAGATTAATCAATTAGGTTTGTGCTATCAAATATTTTGTCGAAAATATTAGTCTATCTAGTAGTTTATTTAACATTTGGTCTCCTGTCAGAATCTGTTGGTTGGAATTTGTTTTCTTTGCAAAAACTCAAATGAGAGCATAGTAGTAGAGATCCTCAGATAATTAGAGCCATTATCGACAAATTTCATTAAGTATTACCCGACGAGTAATTTCTGCTGAGGTTAAGTATTTTACCAAAGTCTGTAGTTGGGTTGTTAATGGTATCTGTATTTGTATAAGATTTGTATGTCAAACTAGGCATAACCCCCGCACTACGTGCGGGGGCAATGCCCCTTACGAAATGCGAATAGTGGGACAATGAAATCAAGATTCGCACCTTGGCTATAACTTTTTTTATTTATGTAACGCATTGTATGTAATTACAGATACAACACATTGTATCATATATGAGCTGGAAGCAATTAGTGTTGTATTCCAAAAAATATCATATAGTTGCGACAAAGTTGTTCATATGATGAATATGACTCGAACAGAGATGCAGAAACATGTATGGTTTGTAATGATATTCGAATCTCAAACGTTAACTCCAACCTTTCGTATGCTTGAGAATTCCCTAAATTTGATTTCTCCGATGAGTCAAATACTACAAAACAGAAAGTAAATGATACGAATCAAATACAAACCTTAGATTTACATTCACTCGTGGTCAAATAAGTAACTGGTTAGTTTAACACGTTTGCAACATTAATACTGTTAAAGTCTTATCACGGTTTCAGTAATCCCTTCAATTTTACATAGTGAAATCATTGAATAAAATGTTATCTAAATAATTTTCCTGTAAATCCAGAAAAATTGTTTTCAGTACACCAAGGTAACTACTTGTTTTGGGTTCTCTTTATTGCTAGACTTGAAAACCAAAGACAACACCCCAAAAAAAATATATTTGAAATAAACATTTAAATAAGAAATATACCTAATAAATACAAAGTTTATTTTCTCCCTATCCTCGACACCGTAGGTTTATATCCATCATCCAATGACCCATGGCACTCATATATCAAATCTGACAACTAAAAAGCAGAGAATGAAGCTCGTCACTTTTCCGGTCCTTGAGCTCTACATGGTACATCAACTTAGAACAGTCCTTAGCAGAAACATTGTTACCATCTACTCCTTCACCGAATTTCTACAGCATAAAAGAAAAAGATAATTTGGTTTTAAATATGGATTCACCTGAAAGAACACGCAATGACTTGTAGCTTCTGAAAACTACCTTCTTTTTCTCTCCTTTTGGCCTGAAGAATTCACCATCTTCATCACTTTCTTCGCCATCACTGCTGTCTTGTCCAGCGATAGAGGTTGTTGAGTTTAAAGTAGGATTTCCATATACAAGTTGCTTGAGATTTGTAATTCTTCTCGAGATTGTTCTCTCTATCAAGGGTTGTTTCCACTTGGAAGCGTTTCCCATCTCTTCTTCTGAGCATAATGCAATAATGATGTCCGAACGAGACACATTGCATTCGACATGCCAAAATATATACATGTCATCCTGCTCTTCACTAAATGAAAGTAAAATTCCTTTTGTCATAATTATTGCTCAAATCCATGCTTCACTGGATAAATGAGTACTCTTTATAAAATGTTCTTACTTCTTACTCAAAATTAGTAGGCAATATAGCATTAAACCTAGAAAACATTCAAAACATTTTACTGTCATTAAAAAGCTTCACTACATGGATACTCTTTTTCAGTGTTTTTCTTGGTCGTGCAGGATAGTTGTTTCGTATAATCGTATCTAATACTCTTGTTGGAGACTTGCACTCATTCCAATAGATACAACATGAACAACAACATATATCTCGTAAATACTTGCACACAACCTTGTTAGGACTACAAAATATCTATTTAAGTTAACACCTTTTATGTATGTAACAATGATAAACCCAAAAGTATAAATTGTAAGTAAGAATATATGACCTAATGACAAAGAAAAGAAAATACTTCTCTGCCATATTTCGGTTTGGTATTTTTTGCTAAATATATCTGGTAAGCAATACCTCGTGTTGTTGTCAAATAGAGATATTAGTGCAAAGATTCTCTGTTACACATGTAAAAGTGTGAAGGTTACATTTACAATAGCTTTGCAATGAAAATACAGAGCTCACCATGTTCTGAGTGGTCCTCATCTGAAGAATCTGCACCTGCAGATGACTGGTTATCGACGTCATCGTTGTCCTCGTCTTCCTCATCTTTGTCATCTTCCTCATCTTCGCCGTCATTTTTCTCATTAGAACCCTGGCATGATCAAAATTTCACTTAGCTTGCATGTCACAGCAAGAAGGTTGTACAAGATGATACATAGTATATAATGTCAAACAAAGGAGATACTCATATGGAATATCAAATAGATTGAGAATAAAGAATAATGTTGAAATATAAACAAGGTACAAAAATATGAGTTGGAACTATCACATATACACAAAATTGGTATAACAGTTTCGAAGAAGTCAACAAAAAGATAGTACTGTGCATCAGTTTTTATTTTCCTACATAATTCAGCAAAAACTGTAACTGAATATATAGCAAAAACCGATCAGCATATTTAACTCGGCCACATGATCATGTGAGAAAGAAAGCCTTGTATTGGAAAGAAATAGGTGCGCCTGCATTAACTACCTCAAGGTCATCATGATCAGGTATTGCTTTTCGTCTTAGCCTTCCATTGTGAAATTCAATGTGTTCTTTAACCTTTGACTTCGATTTAGTTGCATCATCCCCTTCTGAGACATCCACATCCTCAGCCTCATCATCGTCATCATCAGACTTACTGATTTCATTTTCCTTCCCAGATTCACATCCTTTCTCATTTTCTGTACCACCTTCTTTAGACCCCAGTGACACAGGTTTGTAGCTTTTATCATCTGATGCATTAGGAGGCTTCCTACTGAAAAGAGAAATGAAACTCCAGTCCAATTTCACATCAATTAAATTTTCATCTTTTGAAGTGATTTTACCAAGGCCTCACCCACCATCATGGCCCTTCCCTAATAAACATAAGGATACAAGACACTCAACTCCAAAATGGAAACTCTATTACGGAAGTAGTTAATATGAATGTATCATTTGCAGTACACCGGCAATACCCCACTAATATAGACTACTACCTAATCGATATACCAAAATAGGATATTAGAATCGTTTTCCAGAATAAGTCTTTTCACCCCTGATACATCGACCATGTTGCTTACCAGGCTACCAACCCTTTGCCGATATGGTTCAGTCTCTAATATTAACTACTACGTGATTACTAACAATGAAGAGAAAGTAGTCGCATGCTTTGAATTGAACACTTACCAGTATATAAATGAATAAGGTTTTATATGTACTCTTAGACTACTTATTGAGATTCGGACAAAACAAGGTACTGAATACCTTTTCGAACAGCTTCTCCATTGTTGTCGTCAACATTAGAAAACTGAACCAGATGATTAATAATGCCTACGTAGACAACATCCCTATCAAAGAGGAGATCTCCAAGGCCAGACTTTGGTGCATAAAATAGTATTTCTTTGTCCCGATGTCCTTTTTTGCAGCAGATGGTAAAGGGCAAGGATCAAGACAACTTGTTAAACCAGCTAAACTGTAATCTCCCACTTGAGCGAGGATGGGTTCGTTGTCTCTTCCCTAATACTGTCTTGCACATTGGCTAATGCTAAAACACATAATAAATTTTGTCGGCCGCAGAATAATTACTAACAATTACAACAGGCTCAAGTTAACTTCCTGCCAAGTTCAAACTACAATCAATTATAGTTATTGAAATATTTATCTAGACACCAATATAAGTAGACGAAGATAATGTTGTTAAGAAAACCTACTTTTTTAGACCGAATAAACAACAGAGCATCCCAAATACTATACCGATACTGTCTGAAACTTCTTACACAGCAATTGCAATCAGAAGCCTCTAAAGTTCTCACCAAAATGAGAATTTTCGCAAAATATTTTGGCAATTTGACAATGGGACTCCAATTCTCTTAGCTACGCAGACTTTGCACCTTTGGAGACTATACAAGTTGGTTTATATTAACTCCAATCAGTAAGAAAAAGATGGTGACTATCGACCTCCATCAAATGCCCAAAGAGTACAAAAATAGGCTGATGTCTGGTCATGTGGAGTAACTCTTTATGTTATGTTGGTGGGAGCTTACCCCTTTGAAGATCAAGAGGATTCCAAGAATTTCAGGAAGACCATTGGAGTAAGTGTCCTTCTTTTTCTTCAATTAGTATCATATTGATTTCATAAATTCTCTACTTACTCGCTCTGTTTCCCGCATACCTCTTCTTTTGCATCGAATAATGGTTGTTCAGTACAAAATCCCCAACTATGTTCATGTATCTCAAGACTGCAAGCATCTCCTCTCTCACATATTTGTTGCCCATCCATCCCGGGTATGTACACTTTCAAAACCAACCCAATGGCATAAATTAGGAAGAAATAAACAAAAAGGGACTTTGTGGATAAGGAAAAAAAAAGTAAGAAAAATTGTAAAATAAAATTTAGTAAGACATAGAAATGCATCACTACTATATCCATTTCAAAGAAGTTCGACATCAAGAACATCCTAATGGTAGATTTATGGTACATTCTAGAACTTCATCATATCCTCTACTCGTAAACATCCCGTTAGATAAGGTTTAGACATATACTCTGGGCGTGGGGGATAAAACCTAGATTTGCATCTTGTGAACCATTGATCAACAAACAACTTGGACCGAAACAAATGTCATACAAAATTAAAATATGAATATCTGAACCTAAAAGACAACTAAATTTACAATAGTAACAATACATTCTTGAACCAATCTAAATTTGCACAAATCACAATTGATAACAAATTATAGTCGGAGCTCAGAGGTTTACCTTATCCATACACCATACATTCTTAGTTGTTAGAAAATGGAAAATACCATGCAACCTGGCGTTCAGCTAGAGTTTAATGTAATTGATTGTTTATAATTAGTCTTTACACTAATAAAAGCACTAATGATAGACATATAGATACAAGAAAAACATTAAGATAGGTAAAACCATTTCAACAGTACACGGATAAACAAAGAAGACAACTTCTATACAGATGATACACATAAATCATCTAAATCAAACCTAATAAGGATGTTAAAGAAGACAACTAAAGGATTACGAAATATCGAAAATGAGAGAACCCGAAAGTTACCTCTAGGCTTCTTGTTGATTTAAAAAATGCACACTCTAATTGAAGGAATCTATATGAAACCTATTTATAAAATCCCCTATTTACAATTTGTTTCCGTCTAGCCATAAAAAGATTACGAAATAATGAAAATGATAGAACCTTAACATTACCTCTAGCCTTCTTGTTGATTTAAAAATTCACAATATAATTGGGCGAACCTATATCAAACCTATTTATAAAATCTCCTAATTTTAAAACCAGAGAACCAAATGAACAACCCATAAAACCCTTATTAAAACCAAAGACCCTCTTTTCATTTGTGGCATGAAGGATTGGTTACAAACCTTGGTACGACCGCAGTCGGAGAGCGATTAGATAAAGCAGAGATAGAAATCGATATGAGAGAGGTGCAAAGAGGTAAAACTAATCTTTGAAATATAAAAAGCTTTAGACAGAAAAAATAGAAATAAATACTGAGAGAGAGATAGAGAGAGGTAATACAAACCTTTGATCCAGTAAAGCAAGAACTGGAAGCGTAGGAAGACGAAAGGATAGAATCATTCAATGGGTTTATTTCAGGCAGAGAGAGAGGGAGGGTAACGAAGGGACTAAATTTATCAAACCTTTATTTTTATTAATTATGTCATAGTAATGACAAGTTCGTTGGATTTCACTCAAATTTGAAGGGGTAATGAAAAATCCGTTGGATTCCACTCAAGTTGGAAGATCCGAGGGCTAGATTTGTAGAATGTAAGATAGATATCAACGTGGACGTCCAGTCACCTTATTGTTGTCCTAGTCATATTTTATGTAATTATTGTGTCCTAGTCATAAGGATCTGTTTTGTATAATAGATTGGAAGAGTGCAAGTATTGAGTATTAAAGTACCTTAATTTGGAACAGGTGAGATTTATCATTCTTGAAAGTGAACTCACCGATTTATCATTTCTCCGGCAACTCATCGTCGTTTTAAACAGGTGAGATTTCAATCAATCTAGTTCTTTCTAGAATTCTCTATTGAAATGCCCTCCATTTAATATTCTTATATTCAATACACTAATTCTGATCTATGATTTCTAGGGTTTTTAATCATTTTAGTTCATTGAAAATACTATATTGTGTTTGTCAAAATCCAATTAAATTTTTGAAGTGAATGAGGAATTAGCTTATTCTTGTTTATATATTTCCCTGGCCGTATTTTATTGGTTTGTCTTAAAAATTTGTTTCACATTATTGACCTAAAATGTGTAATATGAATCAACCCAATCCGCCTCAATTGGGCGGTTCAAATTTCAAATGGGGTTGAGTTATCAGATTATCATAGCTTGAATTACTGGAAGTTATGCCCTAATCGATCTCGATACAGATATTAGAGCATGAGATTGGGGAAACTGTAGTATCCGCTGAACTCTCATATTCATCCTTCACTGGTATTCTCTTATGTTCAGGAGTTAGGATGGCACCATTAGCTTAGGGGTTAGAGATTTTCGGTCTCTCTCTTAGAAAACCTAGTCGCCATTTGTGTAGTTTTCTTCTTCGATATATTCATTCAAATTTAAAAATTTTGGGGTTCTTTTGGTTTCGTGGGAGTCAGATTTGTCATCAGGGTCTCAGCTATTCAATATATTCTTATTATTCATGTTGTGGATTCTGCCGTAATACAATTTCTTTCAGATATAGGACACATTGGTTTTATTCTTCCCTTATTTTGTATATCAGAAAGAACCAAATAGAATTTGATGAATGGCGTTTCGACATCGAGTGGGATCCGAGCAGCTTTTTCTCACTGTGTACAACAAGTACGAACCTACGATTACCACCATTACCTTTGTGTCCTCCAACTCGCCCCTCATATGCGAAAAGCTGCATTTGCTCTCCGTGCTTTCAATGTAGAAACTGCCAAAGCAATGGATGTTGCTTCTGATCCAAGAATCGGTCTTATGCGTCTCCTTTGGTGGCAAGAAGCCACTGACAAAATCTTCTCTCACAAGAAAATCGAACATCCCACAGCTCAGGCTCTCTCATCTATAATCGTCGAACACAAAATCAGCAAAAGTTGGCTAAAGAGATCCGTTGAAGCTCGGATTAACGACGCAAGAAGAGAGGTAAATGACATTCCCGAAACAATCGAAGAACTCGAAAAATATGCAGAAGACACAGTATCCACCATCTTGTATATGACACTTCAAGCCGGAGGAATAAGGTCAACAACAGCTGATCATGCAGCCTCACATATTGGGAAAGCAAGTGGTATTCTTTTACTTCTTAGATCTCTACCTTACCATTTTAATCGTAATCCTCAGATTCCATATATACTAGTTGAAGTAGCATCGAAACACGGGTTGTTAGTGAGAGAAGGAGGCCAAACTCATATCCGGATGGATAACCGTGATGGTTTACCAAATGCAGTTTTTGAGATGGCTTCTGTTGCTAATGTTCATTTGCAAAAGGCTCGAGAGTTGGCTAAAACCGTACCTTCCGAGGCTCTTCCTGTGTTGCTTCCTTCTATCCCTGCCGAAGTTATGTTAGATTCACTACGAAAAGTGCATTTTGATGTGTTTGATCCAAGGTTGACAAGAGGGGTTTTGGGTGTTTCTCCGTTATGGTTTCAGTTAAAGCTCAAATGGAACGCCTGGAGAGGAACATATTGACGTCAATTTCACATCTCAGCCACTGTCTTGGCTTAGTATTACTCGATGTATAATTTATAATCTCTGTAACCTTCAGTTGTGGTATTTTCGAGCGCTTCGGCCATCCATGGCTTAAAATGGATGGTTTTGATGAGTTGAACTCTCAGATGATTCATTGATTGAATTTTAATTTTCTTTGAATTAAATGGAAAGATTCTTTTGCTAACATCTATGTTTCAAATTAAATTCTTATATTAATTGCTTATAAGATACTAAGAGGTGTAGTCAATGGGGGATTTTGGTTGACATTAAGTCTGTGAATATCTGCAACATTCAATCACAGACATTTCAAAGTCTGTAAATGTCTATGGTGTTCAAGCACAAATAATTTAAAGTCTGTGAATGTCTGAAATATTCAATCATAAGTATTTTGAAGTCCGTGAACATCAGGGGCATTCGCAAATCCATAGACTTTAGTGGATTTGGACTTTCATTGACATTTTAGTGGATTCTAGTGTAAAAAAAGAGCCAATTTTTTCAACCAATATATAATTAACTGTAGATATTTTGGTGGATTGTATACTTCAAGAACAAACAATGAAAATGATACGAGCCCATATCAAAAACAATAATAATAAATAAAAACAAAAATAACTAAAAAGTAATAATAGTATCATGATAATATGTATTATCTCGGGCAATCCCAACCCATGTAAGGCTGGTTTGACATTACTAAGCGTTAGCATATAATTTTGTAGATTATGTGAAGGACATTCAAAACAATTGAAGTCAAATTTGTCTGCGGGAAAAGACTAGCCATTTATATCTTTGATATTTCAAAGATATATGATGTATCCATTCGCAGTGTCTTCAATGACGGTAGTTATCGGACTTATCAAATTTGTGTATTTTATTAATGATGTATCTATATAAGAAAGGAAAACAGACCCGACGGGCACACTAAGAACACATACTTCATTAGTCCGGGCGGAACAGACACATTTTTAAATTTGTCCACGTTGTCATCTGTATGGACCTTGCAAATGACCACATCTTTTCTTTCAGTGATCTCCCTGATCACGTGGTACTTCCTTTGGATATTCTTGAATTTCTGGTGTGCTCTAGGTTCCTTGGCTTGGGCGATTGCTCTATTGTTGTCACAATACAAAGCTATTCCCTCTTCTATGTCAGGTACAACGAGTTCCATTACGAACTTGTTAATCCAAACTCCTTCCTTGGCCGCTTTCGAAGCTGCTATGTATTCTGCTTCAGTGGTAGAGTCTGCAACAGTGCTTAGTTTCGAACTTTTCCAGCTCACTGCTCCTCCATGCAGACACAAGATGTATCCAGATTGTGATATGAAGTCGTCTCTATCCGTTTGGAAACTTGCATCCACATGACCTTCAACCATGAGTCCATCTTTCCCGCCGTATACCAAGAAGTGATCCTTTGTTCTTCTCAGGCACTTTAGAATATTCTTGGCAGCGGTCTAGTGTGCCTCTCCTGGATTCGATTGGTAACGGCTTCACATGCTCAAGGCATATGAGACGTCTGGGCGAGTGCAGATCATGGCGTACATGATTGATCTTATTGCCGAAGCATAAGGAACTTCGCTCATGGGTGCTAGCTCACCAGGATTCTTATGACACTGATTCTTGCTTAGCACAATGCCATGTGACATGGGAAGAAATCCTCTCTTAGAGTCTTTTATCTTGAACCGGTCTAGAATCTTATCTATATAAGTTTCTTGACTAAGTCCAATCATCCTCTTCAATCTATCTTTAGAGATCTTGATGTTCAATATGCATTCTGCCTCCCATAGATCCTTCTTTGAGAAACACTTTCCAAGCCGATCTTTAACTGATTCTAACATCGGAATATCGTTTCCAATGATTAATATGTCATTGACATGAAGGACCAAGAAAACTAGGTTGCTCCCACTAACCTTCTTGTAAACACAAGAATCTTCTGCATTCGTCAGAAAACCAAACTCTTTGATTGTCTCGTCGAATCGTGTTGCGTTTTGGTGTCACCTAGTGTTGTAAGCGGAATCTCAAACATCTATATGTTTAACTAGCTACCAGGATCAAATGCAAGAACTAATAATGAACTAGAATCGGAAAGAAGAATACCTTTATTCGTTTTCCTTCAAACTAGATTCCAATGCCTTTTCCCGAAGATGAGAGCTTCTATTGTAGCTCCTCTACTTGAGACATCCGAGCAAGTTGACTTGATCTCCCTTCTTTAATGTCAGCTAGGACCTTATTGAAGGTTGAAAATAACTCTTCTTCTTTTGACTAGATAGATAGGTTGGGAGCTTTTTCTCTAAAATCCCTCTCTCTCCATAGCTATCTGAGAGTCTGATTTTTTCTTGAGAAAATTCCACACCTTTTCTGTTCTATAATGGTCTATATATAGAGAAATCCTAATTAGAATCATATTTAGATTAGGATTCCATATGGGTCACATAAAAGATAATAGTTAGAAACCCTTTCTGGCTGGGAATCTTAGAAGGGAGGGATTCATATCTAGGGTTTCCTTATGCCTTGGCCGGCCAGATCAGTCCCTTAGTGGGCTTGGCCTGGCCGGCCCATTAGCATGGCCAACCCCTTTTAGCCTTCCCGGGCATCTCTTTTCGGCCCCGGTTCTTCCTATCTTTGTCTGAATCTCATCTAAACTTTTTCAGGTCTGTTTAGATGGATCTAATCCATCTATTTGTCAAGTTCCCACTAGTCAACTCTCTCCGATTAAGTCACCACTCTTTGGTGTAATCCGATGTACGATCCGGTCTATGTTAGCCGCGAATAACCGAAGTGACCCGACTATCGTAAGCGGCTTCTAGCTAAGCATTACGATCCCTAATTTGACCGGACTAGATGATCTTCTGGATTACGTTAGCGTTATCCTAATTGACAAAGTGATCGCATTTCCATCTTGCTCGAAGGACACTCCTACGGAAGGTCATCTCCTTCAGACCGAAAGGATATATCCTTCAGTCTCCCGATTGTCCTTTGGACAAGTGCAATGCATAAGAAGCACAAAGAATAATACAATTGGTTGTTTTATTTAGATTATTTTTGAAGTCTTCCTTGTAATCTTATTGTATACTATTTGTTATTGGAATATCAAATCATTTTTCCTAGAAAATACTAATATGATAATATTGTTATAGGATGATGCGGACCAGCCTTCCGGACTACTAGTGATAATGTCCGCTTTGGCACACCTGGTCCTCACGGTTTTAAAAGGCCTCACTAGTGAAGGATGTTTAACCTATTAAGAAGAGCACCACACTCCTGTCTCCCACCAAAGTGGGATTGCTTTACGACAAATATATGATTGTTGGTATTATTAATTGGTAATGGAGCTGCTAAGCCACCTTTTCAAATTAATACTCGCACCTTATAAAAGGGATTCATTCTAGTCAATTTCGTTTGACTTCCGACATTTTTAGGCGCTCTTTTCAGACTAACCAATCCCATAACCAGAACAAAGCCTTAGAGTCAAACCAACCCGAAGGTATCGGACTGGGCTAGTCCGAATCTTTGTTTTGGCTCTCGGACTGGTCAGATCGAGATTTCTTTAACCTCTCTATCTCAGACGAAGTTGAGAATTCGGTGAACAAGCCCAGTGGTGTTGAACTACTTAAAAATCATGGAGAGGAGAAGATGAGAATTGAAAAGGGTTCCTCATTTGACAATCTGAATCATGAGGTAAGTACTATGAAGAAACCATATTCATCTTTGAGTTAAAAATCATGGAGAGAAGAAGATGAGACTTCTACACCATTGTCTTCCATTGGGAAGACTAGCTTCAAAGCTTATTGATAAAAGGGAAGACTTCTCCCTTTTTCCCTGATTTCTGGTTTGAATACCAAATGAGTTTGATTTTGGAGGTGGAGGAAATAAATGAACAATAATGGAGAAAGAAATCAAAAACCCATCAACTATATTTAACGGAATGAAGTAGAAATCAAAAGCCCATCAACTATGAATAAACTGGAGTAATCAGGGCAGGAAGGGGCACTCTGGCGCTTATCTCATTTAGGTACGGCCACTAATTGCAATTTTGCTAGCCGCCTAGGCCCTGCATCTCAATAGCCCATTCTCCTTTTTCGGGCGCGAATTGCAATTTTGCTAGGCGCCTAGACCCTGCATCTCAATAGCCCATCTCCTTTTTCTTCAGAGTACTATAGTAATAATCTTAATTTACCCTTCCACCCGGAGGATTCTATATCTGGATATGACTCGTCTCCTTTGTCGCCCATGTTTTGTTACTCAGCTCCCATCTCATTTTTTGTCTCTTACTTTTGCCTTTGGTTATCGGATTGATCTAACGTTTTATCTAAACTCATTAACATTTTCACTTCTACCCTTATTCGCAATTCAATCGCGATTCTTTGTTGGCTTCGTTCGGTATTTATACCCATACTATGACAACGATCTCAACTACCAGGTGTCCCACTCTTTTCTTTTCTTGAATAATCATATACTTTCATCAACTACTTTTTTGAGTACACATGCGAGTAAATACAAAACCAAAGAACTTCATATTTGTTGTAGCACTTCCATACTATTTTTCCCAGTGATTATTGCTTTTACAGGCAACTACAGTTATTACAACTCAAAACAGAAGTGAAAAATTCCCAAGAAAAAACAGTATCCAGGATATATCTATAGCCACCTCCAGCACCAAAAAAATGTTGGATCTTAGCTAGAACAAATGAATCTAATCCCTAATCAAAATCCCAATGTTTTGTTTGCAGAGAAGGCGCTACAAAATTGTTGAAATTCTGATTTCTACCAAAGATTAAGCAAGGGATCTCAACATTCCCTGTGAATTCCAAGCATTTTCTACTGGAATTTATTTAATCCTAGTTAATCCATTTTAAGCCATGGATGGCCGAAGCGCTTGAAAATACCACAACTGAAGGTTACAGAGATTATAAATTATACATCGAGTAAAACTAACCCAAGAGAGTGGCTGAGATGTGAAATTGACGTTAATATGTTCCTCTCCAAGCGTTCCATTTGAGCTTTAACTGAAGGTTGCAGTAATTACTTGAGAGATGTGGATTCTCGTTTTTGTATGTTATGCCGCGTAGGATTGTTGGATATTTGGACCACTGGTTTCAACCACCCGAATACTCTTGTCCGATATCAAATCACTAATGGTGTGTTTGGTTTAGTGTTGTTATAAAGGCCATGCCGGCCTGTACGGATACCGGGCCAGGTAAGCTCGGGTCTGTTGACGGTCCCGGGCTGGGCCTATAGTTTTGGCCCGCCGGGCCAAAACCGGCCCTGCCCGTCTCAACGGTCATATTTTAAAAAAAAAAATTTTAACCAAGTACAAAAACGGCTAGTTGGTGTTTTTACCATTTCTACCCCCAATCTAGCCGTTTTCTAGTTGTTGGGGGGAGGGGGTAAAAAGAGTCATTTTACTTCACCCCCTTTTGTTATAAATATCCCCTCTTCTTTACTCAATTTCCATTCAAAACTATCTCATTTTCTCTAGTGCTCTTAACTTCATCTTCAAGCTCTAAAAATTTTCATCTTTATTATTTTACCTCTCGCTCTTTAAAACTACAATGATTCAAGATTTCAAAATTTTCAAGTATTCGTTTAGTAATTAAAGAGGACTATTATTCAAGAGTCAAGTGATCAATTATTGAACTTCAATTAATTACTTTAGTAATCAATTATTCAAGACTTCAATTAAGATCAAGTAAGTAATTTACTTCCTTATCAACCTATTTGAGTTTTTTACATATAATTTCTTTTCTCCTACCCTCACATTTTTATTTTAGTTATGGATAACTATGATTTTGGTAGTCCCTCCGGACATGATAATGTCCAAATGTCCGGTGAAGAACCAACTGTAGAGACTAATACCCCCGGAACTCAACAATCTAAAAGAAAATCGAAATCCGATGTATGGAATTATTTTACGATGGAAGAAAGAACGGTCAAAGGGGTTAAAAGTATGAGGGCGGTTTGTATGTTTTGCAAAAGAGATTATGTCGGAGACCCTCCGAAAGGATTGTCTACTTTAAAACGACATTTACAAACTTGTAAACTTAAGCATGAAGGGGGTGCTCCAACTCAAACAACCATAGTTGGAAGTCAAAATAGTAGCCAACCATTATTTACATATAATAGTAAAAAAATGAGGGAAGATTTAGCTTTATATATTGCAAATGGTGAACAACCTTTAACATATGCCGAAGATCCAAAATTAGAACGTTGGCTTAAGAATTCCGTTCAACCCTTATATCGTAAAACTAGTAGACATACCATTAGGAATGACATCATTAAACTTTTTAAAAATCAATTTTTTTTTGTGATGAACGAACTACAAAATGTGAAAGGAGAAATTTCGTTTACTTCGGATATATGGAGTGGTTGCAACAAACTCGAATTTCTAGTTCTAACCGCACATTATATTAACTCCGAGACATGAATTTTATGTAAACGTATTATTGGTCTTCGGTTATGTAATTATCCTCGTGATGGTAATCAAATATATCAATACATAACTAGCATACTTAGAGAATATGGTATTATGGAAAAATGTATTAGTCTTACTTTCGATAATGCGTCCGCTAATACAAGTGCCATGTCTTTACTTCAAACTCTACATTTTAATGAACTTTACGGTAAAAAAAATAACTCATGTTAGATGCGTATGTCATATCATTAATTTAGTTGTTAAAGATGGCATTAAAACAATTTCAAAAGATGAGAATCTTAATTTTATTGAAAAAAATTTCCGATGCTCTTACTTACATTGATAGATCAAATAGTAGATGGCAAAATTACTTGGAAATGTGTAAACTAGGGGTCTAAAACCCAAAAAATTTATGGCGGATGAACCCACTCTTTGGAATGCAACATATCTAATGTTAAAATCGTATAGTGGCTATGAAAATGTAATTATAGACTTTGTTGAATTTGAAAATCAATTCGGTTTGAATATTTTTTATTTAAAAAAATGTGATTTATTTTTAAATATTGTAAAGGTTTTTTATAAATCTACCACTATATTATCCGGTATTTATTATCCTACCACAAATCTAGTATTAAAAGAGCTATATGATATGACCGAAGCTTTTGTTTTTTTTTTTTTTTGTTGAAGGAAAGCTTTTGTTAGTTGTAGGCATTATCAAATTTATGATAAAGTAATTAGTAAATGGAGCTAAAATTCAAAAAATATTGGCAAGAAAGTCCTAACTTATTCATTTTAGCTTCATGCATGGATCCTAGATTAAAGATAGAAAATACCTCTCTTATATTATTTAATATTTATGATAACCTTGATAATCGCCCAAATTTTTCAATTGACGAATATGTGTATGGTTTATTAAAAGATTTATATGAACAATATGAACGGATATATGGTACTCAAAGGATTCAAAGTAGTCAAAATATTGTTTCGTCTAGTGAAAATCATCCACCGCAAAGATTGGTACTAAGTAAAAGAAATAATCAAGGTGATCAAGGTTGTAGTGATTGTTTTGAACTTAAAATGTATTTACAAGGTGTTTTAGACAATGACACAAGCATAAATGATGATAACTTCGATGTTATACAATGGTGGAGACAAAATGGAATCTATTACCCACTTATGCAAATTATGGCACGTGATTTACTTTCTCCTCCCGCATCAACCGTTGCATCGGAGTCGGCTTTTAGTGCATGTTCACGGGTTTTCACCGATAGAAGGAACCGGTTAAATGACGATATTTTTGAAGCAATTATATGCGTGAAAGATTGGGATGATTTTGTAACTGACAAACCACTTACATAGAGGAACTTCAAAAAGAATTTGAAGATCTACAAGTGGAAGATGAAGTAATTGTTGAAGATTAGTTACTTATTTATCATGTTGTGTTTTAATTTTATTTTTCTAATGTAAAGATAATTGGAAATGATTGATAGGTTAAGTGGGTGCCAACCTAGTTGGGATGTGCTTAATCTATAGTGATCCAATTATCTACCTTTTGTTTTGTAATTTTTTTATTTCATTTATTTTAGTTAAATAAAAAATAACTTTATTTCTACCATTTGAATGTCTTTCATTTATGTTTCTAATTAATTTAGTTGTCTTGCAAAAGAATAAAGAAACTAAAAGAATTACACTAAAAGACAAAAGAGTGACCACTAAAAGTAACACCAATTAAACCACTAAAAGACAAACTAATCTAGATAAAGAAACTAAGAAAAAAAAAAGTATTACACAACTTATAGGCTTTATGAAAAGAAAAAGTGTTTTCAAATAAAAAAGTGGTGTTCCTCAAAAAAAAAGTTGCTATAAGGCCCGGCCCAGCCTGGTCTTGCCCGTTTCTTGAAGCCCGCGGGCCGGCCTGTCCCGGACCGGTCAAACCCGGGCCAGTTAACAGTCCCGGGCTGGGCCCTAGTATTACCAACCCGAGTTGCGGCCCAACCCGAGACTTTTCATCCCGGGATGGCTAGGGTCGGGCCGGCCCAGCCCGACCTTCATAACATCACTAGTTTGGTTGCAGATTCCTATCAAAAGTGGGATTTGGTAGGATTCAAGAATCCTTGGTCTATTTGGCTACCAAGAATCCTAGGACTCTTGAATCCTAAGGATTCCTAATTCCAAATTTTGTATTGAACTAAAATCTCACCCTACCTCCTAGGATTTACTAGGATTTTGGGATAATAAATCTAGATTTCAAACTTAAAATCAACAAACAAATATTTCTTTCTACAAAATTATTATTTTTTCTCAAAAATCATTTTTCTTTCAAATCGTTTTTTTTCTGGAAAGCGTTTTTTTTTTCAAAACCCGATTTTTCCGAATAACTTTTTTCCCCGAAAACATATTTTTCCTTGAATTTTTTTTTTCTCCAAACCATTTTTTTTCTCAAAAATCGTTTTTTGGATAACTCGAATGTCTTGAAAATGTATTTACTTTATGAAGACCGTTTTTCCGAATTATATTTTCCAGAAAACACGGTTATCGAAAAAAAATTGATTTTCTCGAAAAAAAAAGAAAATAATGATTTTCGTGAAAAGAAAAGGTCTCATGAAATCTCGGTTACTTTTTTTTAAAAAAAGTTTTTTTCGGGAAAAAGAGTTTTTGAGGAAAAAACGACTTTCGGAAAAAAACTATTTTTGAAAAAAAAATTATTTACAAAAAAAATTTGAAAAACTGTTATCGGAAAAAAAAATATGAAGAAAACGGAACGTTCTTGATGAAACGATATTTGAAAAAACGAGTTTCGAGAACAAGGTTTCTTCAATATTTTTTAAAAAAAGCGTTAGAAATACTCAAATCATAAGATTTTATTTAGTTACCAAACAAATCAAAAAAATTTATTTGGATTCATGAATCTGTGGTATCATTAATCCAAAGGACTCATGAATCCGCAGATTTATGATTCCGTCATCCAAACACACCATAAGATTTTGTACGGGTTGTAACAATTTCTATGCAATGCATAATGTAACACTAGTTCACCCAAAAAAAGGAAGGAAAAAATTTCAACACAAGTGATCTGAATAACCTAATTTCCCTAATAGCCCCCAACTTTGTGACCGGTTTCCTGCCTAGCCCCCACTTTATCAAAAATACCCAAATGACCCCCTTTTTCAGATTCCATTATAACACCGTTAACCAGTCATCATTTCTCTCTCCTACATCTCATCAACTCTCTCTGCCACCTAACCTTCTCGCCACCTCATCGTCTTCACCGGCGAAAGTCGTCGGCCGACCAATTTTCCGCCCGGCGACGTTCAAACATTAAAAAAAAAAAAATTTCTTTTTTACTTGAAAATAGGGGGCCATATTTGAATTTACGAAAAAAATGAGGCCATAAAGGAAGCTGATCACAAAGTAGGGGGCCATATAGGAATTAACTCAACATTATATTGAAAATACCAACTCCATGTATCCACCAATTCATCAGGTGAAATTCTTTCTCCTAATATTTATTTAGGGTTAGTTTCTTAAGTTTTAGAGGGTTTCCTAAATGGGTTTAAATGATTTCTTGACCTAATTTTCTGATTTCATTCTAGTTTGGGTTTTTGTATTTGATTTATTTTAGAGAAATTCAAACTTGGGATTTTGACTTTTTGGTAATTGTTGAATTAGGTAGAAAAGGGCAGGAATTAGGAATAGCAGGATATGTTGAGATAAGGTTGATTTAGCTTGATCTTGGTCGTGTAACAAGATTTATTAAGAGGGACGGAATATGATATTTCGTCATTTTCGCAGAGTTAGAGAAAGGGAGAATTAGAGAGAGAAGAATCGAAATAATGAGAGAGAAAGAAAGGGAGAGAGATCTAGAACTTCTAATCCCGGTTGCTGGTGCAGTTTCCGGGTCTTCTTCACTGTTAATACCTTCTTCGCCTTATTCTCCGTTTCATCGTATTGGCAGAGAGGTTACCTCTAATCATCTCATCATTTTTATTATTTTGAGATCTAATATTCAGAATGTTATCGTCTATTACATCAATTTAATAGGTCTTTGCTTTCCGATTCAAGTTTTCTCCGACAAAGAGATTGGAGAGAGAGAGAGAGAGAGAGATTGGAAAGAGAGAGGTTAGTTAGAGAGAAATTGAAGAGAGAGATTGATTAGTTAGAGAGAGAGAATAGGAGAAAGAAGAAGAAAAAGAGGAGAGAGAAAAAAGAGAAAATTTTTTATGTTTGAAGGTCGCCGGCCGGAAAATTGGCCGGCCGGCGACCTTCGCCGGTGAAGACGATGAGGTGGCGAGTGATGAGGTGGCGAGAAGGTTAGGTGGCAGAGAGAGGTGATGAGATGGAGGAGAGAGAAATGATGACTGGTTAACGGTGTTATAACGGAATCTGAAAAAGGGGGTCATCTGAGTATTTTTGATAAAGTAGGGGGCTATGCCGGAAACCAATCACAAAGTTGGGGGCTACTTGGGAAATAACCCATTACTAATATGAAAGTATGGTGTATGGATTTAATTTGTATTGACCTTTTCCAACTCGATGTACACGATATCTTGTACATGTGTTCGTGTTAAGTACGACAAAGTTTTGTTTTTATCAACTTGACAATTTAGAAGCTATAGGTCTCATTTGGCAATGCTAAAATAAGTTACTTTTTTACTTATTTAAGTAGAAAAGTAAAAAGGTTAATTTGGTAACGTTTACATATGACTGACTTAACTAAAGTTAAAATTTAACTTTTTTCAAAGTAAATTTTTTTTGCTTTTGACTTGGAAGCAAAGTAACTTTTGCGTTGGAGGGAAAAATGACGGGACTATTTTGGGTGGAAAAAAAAGGAGGGACTTTTTGGGAGGGATTTTTATATTGAGAAGTTTTAACCCATTTTCTAGGGTTCTCCATAGCTTCCTCTTTTCCTCCACAAATTGGTTGTTAACCATTACTTTTATTCTTCAATTTCTTCACACAAAAAACAGGTAATCTCTATATTTCATCTTTTACATGTACTCTTCTCAATAACTCTTCTTCATTCTCTTTTACTTTGTCATGTTCTTCATCCATTAATTTTGATCCGGGAAGTAGCTTCCCATCATCATCTCTCTCTCACCCCTTTTGGTGTTAGTCCACTGTTAATTTTTACTAGCATTAAGTATATATAATGTTTCAATACAATGATCACTACTAGATATTTTGCATTATAGCATATTATTGGACTTGTTCTTTGAATCTAGGTTTGGGTGTTCTAATTTATTAGGATGGATGAAAGAGTATAAAATGGTGTATTTTCTTGAATCTGCATATTGACTTTATATATGTTTGATGTGAAGAACATAATAGAATCACTGAGAGTTGTTCTTGTTAGAAGTTAGGCTAGTTTCTATTATTTTTAGTACTTACATATTATTGTTAGAAGTTAGGTTAGTTCTTATTATTGTTAGAAGTTAGGCATTGAAGTTAGGCTAGTTTCTTCAAATTCTAGTTCAGCCCCTTTTAATAAGGCCGCGGCTTTGGGGAATAAACAAAAATCTCCGGGGCATAAAGACTTAGTCAATAAACATTGACTTAAGTGACATATTTATGTTTTAGCCCAATAATTTACTATGTTGTATCTTGCTCCCTAATCTTCATCTTCACCTCTTCTCAACCCTACACCTTCAAGCCACTCCACCACCACTATGTTCATCTTCAATCTTTCTCCTCCACACTCTCTCTCTCTATCCCCTTCTTTTTTTTCCTCTTCCTCTCTTTCTCTTATTTTTTTCCTCTCTTTCTCTCTCTAAAAAATGATCGTCTTTAGTTTGAGAAGGAATACCCCTTTCTTGTTCAATAAAGAAGAAGAACCTAAAAAAAAGAGCAAAATGTTTCACAAAGAACACAAAAGCAGTTCTACTAGCAAAGATGAAAATGAATTCTAGAAAATTCCTAAAGTTTCATCGCCATTAGAATCTATAAAATCCCCATAACTCAAAAGTAGTCAAATTGATTATCCTGGTACTTCTGACCCTAAAGTTAAACAAGAACTATAAGAATCAAGGTAACCCTTCATTCATGTTCTCAATGGAATCAAACAAAAAAACCAATTTTAAAGCAGAATACACTGTCAGTTGGATATTTTTGGGCGTGAAAAACTAAAGAGACCGAGAACTGAAGTAGCAGACGAGTATGAATACCAGATTCATGGGGACATGACGAACTTCTAAAGATTGGATCGATTGTTCAGCTTTTGACTCATCTCTGTTTCCTAATGGATTAATGTCAGCTCGTGCTGCATTCATCCAAGAAGGAAGACGACCAAATTCGGGCGGGTGAGGGATTTAATAAAAAAAATTGTTCATCAAAATTGTTTTTTCTTAATCAATTATCTTGAAAGGGTTTAACCAGTAGGAGCCCTTTCGTCTTCTTTGACTCTTTAAGAAGATTTTTAGCGAGAGAAAGAGAGGGAAAAAAGAGAAAGAGAAGATGAGGAAGAAGATGAAAGAAAAGAGAGGAGAAAAACGAAGATGAAAATGATGATGGTGACGGTAGCCGGAAGTTTGTGGTGGTCGGGAAGTTGTGGGGTTGAATGAAGATGAAGACTAGGGAGCAAGATACAACATAGTAAATTATTGGGCTAAAACATAAATGTGTCCCTGAAGTCAATGTTTATTGACCAAGTGTTTATGCCCCGGAGATTTTTCTTTATTCCCCAAAGCCGTGGCCCTTAATAACTCTATTGTTCAAGTTCATAATGAAACTCTGTTGTCATTATATCAATGACTATGTCAATTCTTCCTGGTTTTTCTCCATAGCAATACCAAAAACTTCTTTACCATAATCTTCTAAACTTTGCATTAGTTTACTGGCGAAAACTGAATTGAAAACGTTATGAAAGACAAGAGAATCGATATGGTAAAAGGGGTATTCGACATCTTCAGTTTCATCTTCAGCTACTGGTGAAATAAAATTCAGTAATGGGAAATTGGAGAACTTGAAAGGCACCATTATGTGCTAAATAGTGATTTCTTTCTCCTGTATTACATATTATTAGGACAGTTTCTTCTTCATATTTATTTTATTAACATATTTTTTGTTTTTATACAAAAAAAAAAATCAATTTTATGTCTCATCAAGTTGATAACCTTACTTTGTAGAATGTGAATTAGTTGTATTATAGAGTGACTTAATTTCGTAAGGAACATAAAAGAAATAAGAAGATGAAGGTGTCTAAAAGAAAAAATAAAAAAAGTCAAAAAATATTAACAATGTTACCAAACTAAATTTTTTGGTTTTTGACTTATAAGCAAGTGGCTTGCCAAACTAACTTTATGTTATTTTCTATTTTTAAAAAGTTAAAGAACTTTTACTTTTGCGTTGCCAAACGACACCATAATGTTCACCCAACTTTTTTTTTTTGTTGAACTAAGTTCACCCAACTTGTTTGTTGTTAAATTTCATGTAGAATAACTAGAAGTTGATAGTTGTACCACATGAGCATATACGGCCAAAGCATGAGTTAAGCCACTAACAAAAAAATCACGTTAAACCAAAAACCTTCTTTCATTACAGATACGTGACATTTGTGGGTAGAAGACATTTTTTGGGTGGGGTCCTCATTACGAATGAACTAATGAACTCTAGGAGGAAGAAAGATGGCAAGGGTCTAGTAATCAAAGCGGACTTAGAGAAGGCTTACGATAGGATAAATTGATAGTAATGTTGCTTGGCAGAACAAGAGCATGTAACTTGATTGTTCTGCTATGGGCTAATGGTCGTAATTTTAAAAGAACTTTCACACTATCTTCATTGAATAGGTCGAAAAGGATGACATGGTTCCATACTCGTTGGTGCTTCCACGAGGAACTAATTTGCACAATCACCCTTTGCTGAGGGATGGAAGTATTTTAATGCAAGTGCTTGTTTAGTTATTTTTGTTTGTTTATTGAAGCATAATTGCATCTTCCAATTTTGATGCGTGTCCCATATAAGTTCTAGGTAAAAAAAAAATCATATCATTTGTTCATTGACCATTAATTGAACCTTCTTGAATAAATTGACAGTCCCTCATAAATATTAGACTTCCCAGCTTCGAGATCAACAAAATCAATTCTAAAACCTAACCAAGAAACTGTAATTAGGCTTATAATATTAATACTTTGATAAGGATGTACCATATGTTGGGTTTATATAATGATTGGGCCCATTACCATCTAATATTTAATTGAGAGTGAGTCTCACCCACTCACTCACTCACTACTAGTCAAGACTATTTGTCTTCTAGTTAGCACATGGGTGGGGTCCACCTCTAGAAGGAAGATGACATTCAAAGCTTTCTTTCTCTAGACAATTAATGTCCCACATCTTCCAACAAGTGAAACTAAAGGTGTCTTATAATAAGTTGCTTGACAACTCATTGTAAAGCACATGGTGGAGTAGAGAAGGCTCCCACACGCACGCGCACACATGTGAGGCATTTGGGCTTTTAACCAATTTAGGCTTATGGGCCTTTGGACCTTTGGGTCGTGGCCCGTGAACCCGTGAGCCCGTATTCCCGTGTGCTCGTGTGCCTGGGAGCTCGGGAGCTTATAGTGAAAAGACCCTTTTGCCACGAAGAGTAGTTTTACTTAAACTCGGATTTTGACTAAGTCGGTGGGATTAACCTAATCAGTATTTGAGTATATCTCTAACTGATCTCGTAGGGTTAATCAAATTAGTTTCCGAGTTTATCTCCCACTCCCTTAACTTCTCTACCACGTTTCCTAGGCGGTTAGGGTTTTCTCAGAGGCTATATATACTGGCCAAAATCAAGAGAGAAAATACACAACTCAATTTCGGCTATCTTCCTCTTTCTGACTGTTTAAGTTTTCGAGTCCTGTTATCTCCATTACTATCTCTATTAGTGCAGACAGAGGAAGTAAGCTGTGGCCAATCCTTAAAGAGTGATCGGAATCAAGTAATTAGCACTCCGGTTACTCTGAAATCACTTTCAAGGCAGTGGCCTCCATACCACGACACAGTGAATAAGTTCTTTTCTACCCGACAGTTCCATTGATCTAGCCCATATTTCCAACAATTTGAAAGTGAATTTCTGATCAATGGTTGCTGTTAATCTCAAAACCCTACCTGATATGTCAAAGATGATCCCTCTTGATGGAACTAACTACAAGAGGTGGTCACAGAAGCTGCTTATCTTCTTCGAACAACTCGAAGTTGATTATATTCTATTCGAAGATTTATCCACTGGTTCTTCAATCGACATCGATATTACCCCTGTTAAGGATAAGTCATCTACTTCGAATGGTGATGTTGTCAAGCAACAGAAAGACAACAAAATCGTTCGAGGACATCTGTTGAATCATATGGACAACAAGTTATTCGACTTGTTTGTCAACTACAAATCTGCTAAGGATATCTGGGATACCCTTCAAAAGAAATATGGAGTTGACGATGCTGGAAGGAAGAAGTGCATCGTGGGAAAGTGGTTACAGTTCCAAATCAACGATGACCCTTCAATCATGGAGCAGGTTGATGTCTATGAGAACCTGGTTGCTGAAATACTTGTTGAAGGCATGAAGATGTGTGAAATCCTTCAAGCCAGTGTTCTGCTGGAAAAGTTTCGTCAATCCTGGAGTGACTATAGAAATCATCTAAAACACAAGAAGAAGGACATGTCCCTTCAGGAGTTGATCAGTCACATGAGGACTGAAGAGGCGAATCGCCTCAAGGATAAGTTTGCTAACCTCTCTTTGAATTCCTCTACTGCTAACTTGGTTGAATCTGTTCCCTTTGGAAACAAAGACAGGTCAAAAACTAATAAGAAGAAGAAGAAGTTTGGAAAGAGTAAGACTGGAGGAGTCAAGTCCAACTCGAAGATCCAGAAATCGAAGGGTCTCTGCTATGTCTGTGGAAAATCAGGACATAAGGCATACCAGTGCAACCTGAGGAAGGACCAACGCTCAAACGCTGTTGTACTGAATATTGTTGAACCTGAAGAAATCATTGCTGCAGTAGCCGAGACTTGTTTGGTTGAAAGCAAACATGAATGGGTGCTAGACACAGGAGCTTCCAGACATATGTGTGCAAACAGAGAGATGTTTCAGACCTTCCAGGAGATGAACGATGGATCCAACGTCTACATGGGCAACTCTGCAAAAGCTGGAATCATGGGCAAAGGAAAGGTTCTTCTAAAACTCACCTCTGGAAAGAATCTGTCTCTGAACGATGTTCTCTACGTGCCCACCCTAAGGAGGAATCTGATCTCGGGATCTCTTCTCAACAAAGCTAGTTTAAAATTAGTTTTTGAGTCTGATAAAATTGTAATTTCTAAGAATGGGGTCTTTGTTGGGAAGGGTTATCTGAGTGGGGGGCTTTTTGTAGTGAACGTCGATTCAGAAATTAATAATACTTCTAGTTCTGCTTATATCGTTGAGTCTTCTGATTTATGGCATGGTAGATTAGGGCACGTTAATTACGCTTCTATTAAGAAACTTAAAGAGAATGGAATCATCAGTGCGGACGATCTTGATGATCACACTAGATGTCCCATATGTGTAGAAGCTAAACACGCGAAACTGTCCTTTAAGAATGTCACAATTAGAACGACAGAATTTTAGAACTAGTACACTCAGACTTAGCTGACTTCAGAAACCTAGCTAGTAGAGGAGGTATGAGATACTACATTACCTTTAAGAATGGCACGAAAGTTTACCTCCCGAGGTCTAAGGAAGAAGTTGAAGAAGCTTTTCTGTATTATAAGGTTGAAGTAGAAAACCAACTAGACAGAAAAATAAAGAGGTTTAGGTCAGACAGGGGAGGAGAGTATAACTCTAACACCCTTAAATCCTTCTGTGAAAAAAATGGAATCATCCATGAATTTAGTGCTCCTTATACGCCATAACAGAATGGTGTTGCTGAGAGGAAAAATAGGACACTCAAAAACATGATGAACGCCATGCTTCTAAGCTCAAGTTACCCGATGAATTGTGGGGGGGAGGCGATCTTATCTGCCTGCCACATACTTAACAGAGTACCTCACAAAGGTCTAGACAAAACACCTTACGAATTATGGAAAGGTTATGCACCTAATCTGAAATTTCTAAGAGTGTGGGGGTGTCTGGCCAAAGTGGGTATACCTGACTTTAGGAAAGTCAGTTAATGCACCCGAAAAGGTTGCACACCCAAGCGGAGGTATCAAGTAGTAATCCGGCAAAGCCGGGATCGATCCAAGGATAGGAAGGTAGTTTGGATATCGACAGGGTCTCGTTCAAATGTTTAAGTATCACAAACTAACTTAGACTAAGGCGGGGAGGTTTTAATATGAATAAGTAATAAGAGAAGAAAACAAGTAAAGCTAACTAGATAATCTAATGTCACTAGACGAGAGAGATTCGAGAGAAGAGTCGGAGGAACAAGAGTCGGGAGGCAATAAATAGGTGAGAGAGGTGTCGAAGTCCGGGAATCCATAATGATAAACCTACGACTACATATGATCCAATCTAATGTGTCGAAGTATAATCGATGTTCGACTCCTAAAGTAGATGTCTCTAAGTACTACGTATATCCGGAGATCATACTTAGTAAAACAAACATCTTAATCGGTTAAACCCGAGTCATCGAGGGTGTTGTCTAGTCGCCTAACTATGTGAAGTGCATGACAAGATCTACAATCGAAATCGAATACTTCGTTTCGTCTATTAACTATGCGAAGTGTTTGACAAGACACATGGAAATACGATCAAAGCGATACGAAATAAATGAACATCAATTTATAATCAAAACATCAAATCATATTAAACATAATCACGAATTCATCACATTTCATCTCATATGATCGACACACTAAAGTTAGCTAAACATGGTGATTGAATAAGAAATGGAAAGGAAATTATGAGAGAATCCCCCTTTTTCGATGTGGTTCGAGGCTAAGATCGTCGGAAAATATGAGTAGTTAAGGTGCGGCCGATCTCCCCTTAGCAAATTTATGGGTTCCCCATAGCGACCATCATCATCTTCTCCATTTAGAACTCAACCTTTATTAAAGCTAAACCCTAGCTTTCTCTCTCTAGCAATTTCTAGTCCAAAACCAAATCAACCCGCATGGGTAGCTAGCCAAGATGATGGGGAGTAAAAGCCCTAAGGTTTCAGACCAAGAAGGTTGCCGGAAAGTAAGAAAATCCGGCCAAGTTTTCTTCCACTTTGGGCTCTTGGGGTTGGGATTCTTTCTGAAGTAAGGGAGTGCCTTCATCTTGTCTCTACATTTAGAACCAAGGGGGGTGCCTTCATAGAATCCTTGTTTCAAGACCGAACCTCAACTTCTTTTATTCACAACTTATCCGTCCGAACTCCGAATCGACTTCCGTTTTCACCGTCGGACTCGTCATTGACCCCACTTGTTGTTTGACTTCTGATTTTGACCAAAATGACCAAAATATCCCTGGTGCTCTTTTCTTCCCTTCTGTCGCATAAGATGAAAATGTGATAATTCGCTCTCTTTATTCCGAATTACACGCCAAACCCCAAATAAACAACCTAGCAATAAAAACACATAAAAAATTAGAAATAAAACCCGAAAAGAACTATCTCATCAAAGTTAAGTGACCTAAATGTGGCATTTTCACGCCACATTAACATCCCCAAACTTAGAATTTGCTAGTCCTCGAGCAAACAAACAAAACAAGACAATAAAGTAAACCTAGCTCACTTTCGGAGGACTCCCGGTTGCATTTAGCGTATGCAACAAGCCTTTAAACCCTTAGGTTACCCCTAAAGGACGACTTTTGTCTCGTGAGGGTTTCCAGTGAATACACCCACAAAGTTCTAGATTTCCAAGAGAGATAAGGGTTCAACTATCGATGCAAATAAGGTGATGATCAACAAGTGAGAGACTTAAGTATGTCAAACATATGAATCAAACCAATAAACACAAAAACATGCTAAGAGTCTCATCACTAATAGTTTTATACTCAAATGCAAGTGTCTCATCATCATGAGCATCATCTCAGTCTAAAGTAACAAAACCTTGTTTCCTATCATAGCACATTTCGCCTCGACTTTAGCCTCACGATCATACGCTCTTAAACATGAAATCACTCAAAATCGAATCGTAATGGTTCACTCTCATGTGTGAGCATGAAATAAAGTAAACTCAACACATACAAAATTAAATGAGGATAACAAGTTATAAAACAAAATGATCTCTTTGGAATGGAAATAGTCACTAACGGAATGGGGAAGCAAACTCACTCTTCTCACCCACTCTACCCTCTAATAGTGCCTCCTAAAGATAAACGGATACAAGTGATGGAATGGAAGATGATGAAATCCCGAGAATGTCGACGCCTTCAGTGATAAAAGAACACTCAAACAACCTTTAAACTTGACTTCTTGCATTGAATACTTTATTTTCATAACATTTACACAATCACAAAATAACACATATAAACAAACTTTCTTTCTTTTTTCCTTTCTTTTTTCTTTTTCTTTTTTTTCTTTCTTCTAGCCAAGATGATGGGGAGTAAAAGCCCTAAGGTTTCGGACCAAGAAGGTTGCCAGAAAAGTAAGAAAATCCGGCCAAGTTTCCGGCCAAAAACCATGGTATCCGGAAAAATCCACTGGAAACGGGCCAAAGGGTGCTGTTCCGAGCCTTGCAGCCGCGTCCCATGCAGGTCCGAGTTGCAGGTCGCGTCTCGTGAAGATCCGAGCTTGAGAAGCTGTTGTTCATCCCGTCTGAGTTGCTGTCGAGCTTGAAGGATGCGTGATGCTGCTCCTGCCGGCATATGCTGCTCCAGCCGTGCTGTCCCGAGCTACTCGAGTGCAGATTTCCCGAGCAGCTCGAGCTGCTGCCGTGCAGCCCGAGCTGCTGCCTACCTTGCTTTGGCCGGCACTCTTCCTTCTTTTCTCTTTTTTTCCCTCTCTTTCAAATCCTAAAACTCAAGAACAAGAAAACCCTAGCCTTTAGCTTCCTTTCTCTCTCTTGCTTGGTGAAGAAGATGATGAATAGTAGTTTAGGATCCCTTTAGACTACTTCAAACCCTTCACTTTGTCCATCATTAAAGACTCTTGACTTGGACCAAAAAGGGTGCCCATAAAACGTCGATCATTCTCTTCCACTTTGGGCTCTTGGGGTTGGGCTTCTTTCTAAAGCAAGGGAGTGCCTTCATCTTGTCTCTACATTTAGAACCAAGGGGGGTGCCTTCATAGAATTCTTGTTTCAAGACCGAACCTCGGCTTCTTTCATTCACAACTTCTCCGTCCGAACTCCGAATCGACTTCCGTTTTCACCGTCGGACTCGTCATTGACTCCACTTGTTGTTTGCCTTCTGATTTTACCAAAATGACCAAAAATACTCCTGCTTCTATTTTCTTCCCTTTTGCCGCATAAGATGAAAATGTGATAATTCGCTCTCTTTATTCCGAATTACACGCCAAACCCCAAATAAACTACCTAGCAATAAAAATAAATAAATAATTAGAAATAAAACCCAAAAAGAACTAACTCGTCAAAGTTAAGTGACCTAAATGTGGCATTTTCACGCCACATCATCAGTGTCGGACCAAAGACAGTTGATTCTGTATTTATTGGTTATGCTCAAAATAGTGCAGCATATAGATTCATGTTATTGGAAGATGAAACAATAACAGAATCTAGAGATGTTGAATTCTTTGAACATGAATTTCCTTTGAAACTACCTGTTGAAAATATTTCCATGAATGATTCGTCACTTACTGACATACCCATACATGGAGAAGTGCCTAATAGTATGCTCCCATCTAGTTCTACCACTGATAGTGTAGAAGATGGAACAGAACTTAGGAAAAGTAAAAGACGTAGGATAGAGAAATCTTTTGGTCACGATTTCATTACTGCTTTTCTATCTGAAAGTGTAGACTGTCTTAACGATCAGTTTGTATCTAGTTTCTTAATTGAGGCTGATCCAAAGACTTATCATGAAGCCATAACTTCAGTAGATGCAAGCTTATGGAAAGAGCCCATAAAAAGTAAGCTAGACTCTATCCTAGTCAATCATACGTCGGAGCTGGCTGACTTACCTAAAGGGTGTAAACCCATTAGCAGTAAGTGGATCTTTAAGAAAAAGATGACGCCAGATGGGACCATAGATAAGTATAAAGCCAAACTGGTGATCAGAGGCTTTACACAGAGAGAGGGACTTGACTACTTTGACACCTACTCCAGTGACTAAAATCACCACAATTATGTCACTTATCGCGTTGGCTGCCATGCATGACCTTGTAATACATCAAATGGATGTTAAAACAGCCTTCCTGAATGGAGATCTAGATGAGGAGATTTATATGTCTCAACCAGAGGGATTCGTAATCCCTGGTAAGGAGATCAAGGTATGTAGACTGAAGAAGTCCCTCTATGGTCTAAAACAGACACCGAAGAAATTGTATGAGAAATTCGATGATACCATGTTGAGCAATGACTTGACTGTGAATAACTCAGACTCATGTGTATATTCTAAATTTGGATATGTCATCATATGTCTGTATGTTGATGACATGCTCATCTTTGGTGCCAATGAAGATGATGTGAATGAGGTAAAAGCCTTTCTGTCATCTAAGTTTGAGATGAAGGACTTAGGAGAGGCAGATGTCATACTAGGGGTTAAAATCAAAAGAACCCGAGATGACATCTCTCTAAGTCAACCTCATTATGTTGAACAGATACTGATAAAGTTCAACTCCTATGATGTGAATCCTGTGAGAACCCCCTATGACCCTAGCACCACTCTGGTGAAGAATGAAGGACCATGTGTCTCACAATCTGAGTATGCTAAGATCATAGGAAGTGTGATGTTTCTGATGAATCACACCAGACCTGACATTGCATTCGCGGTAAATAGACTCAGTAGATACACACATAACCCTAGTGAGGAACACTGGAAAGCACTTCATCGCCTGCTTAAGTATTTAAGAGGCACAATTGATCTAGGCCTGCATTATGGAAAGTTCCTAGCAGTGCTGGAAGGCTACTGTGATGCTAACTGGGTCACTGACAATGATGAAGTCAGTTCAACTAGTGGTTATGTTTTTATGTTGGGTGGAGGTATTGTATCATGGAAGTCTTCCAAAAAGACATGCAGAGCGCGTTCCACTACGGAGTCAGAGTTTATCGCTCTTGAACTGGCAAGTCAGGAAGCAGAGTGGTTGAGGAGTCTCTTGGGAGACGTACCACAATGGGGAAGGGAAACTATACCAATTTCCCTTCATTGTGACTCACAGGCTGCCATTGCAGTTGCAAAGAATAATGTGCTCAATGACAAGAAGAGACACATCAAGATAAGGCATGCTGCAGTAAAGCATATGCTGAAAAATGGTGTAATAGCCTTGGATTATGTGAGGTCAGAACAGAATCTGGCAGACCCACTTATTAAAGGCTTAACGAGGAGATTAGTTCTCGAGACGTCTAAGGGAATGGGGTTGAAGCCTCTGTGCTAATTTTCCATTCCTGTGACGTGGAGCGGAGCCAGCTAGAGTAGAACTAGCAGAGCTCCATTGAGGGGTCAGAGTTTGACCTAAGGATGAGCCAAAGGCTCTTAATGCATTCATAGCCCTTTGTGGTGGTTCTAATGAGACGGACTTGATGAATGCACCGATAGCTAATATATCCATTACCGTAATGGTGGTCCTATTGAGATGGACTATATGGTGTTTAGCTGCTGATGATGATGAGGATGAACTTTCCAAAGTTCTTAATGATTTCGGACCCGAGTAAGGGGTCAGCGCCTACGATGAGGTAGACTCAAAGAGATCACCTACGTGAGCCCGAGGGTGGAAGGCCGCCCTCTAATGAAGACAAACAACAGTCTTCTTAAAACCTCACCAGTCCCAAGGTATGTTCAGGGCATACTTAATGAACATGAACGAATCGCGGAGAACGCAGAACTCACCGGGTATCGTATGTGTTGTGGGGGTCTCAGCCAGAAATCTCCAAGTTCAAGAATAGTTTCACTCGGTTGCTTTAGTTTTGGTTGTTGCCTCACTCCACTATGTGTCAATTCAAATCGAAAGATATTGAGCACTTAAGTACATGTCCCACTTCCAGCTTAGCAGTCAGAAGTCTTTGATAGTCATCTTGTGGGGGACTGTTAGGTTTATATAATGGTTGGGCCCATTACCGTCTAATAATTAATTAAGAGTGAGCCTCACCCACTCACTACTAGTCAAGACTATTTATCTTCTAGTTAGCACATGGGTGGGGTCCACCTCTAGAAGGAAGATGGCATTCAAAGCTTTCTTTCTCTAGACAATTAAAGTCCCACATCTTCCAACTAGTGAAACTAAAGGTGTCTTATAATAAGTTGCTTGACAACTCATTGTAAAGCACATGGTGGAGTAGAGAAGGCTCCCACACGCGCGCGCACACGTGTGAGGCATTTAAGCTTTTAACCAATTTGGACTATTTGGGCTACTTGGGCTATTTGGGCTTATGGGCCTTTGGACCTTTGGGCCGTGGGTCGTGTGCCCGTGTGCTCGGGTGCTTGGGAGCTTGGGTGCTTGGGAGCTTATAGTGAAAAGACTCTTTTTCCACGAACAGTAGTTTTACTTAAACTCGGATTTTGACTAAGTCGGTGGGATTAACCTAATCAGTATTTGAGTATATCTCTAACTGATCTCGTAGGATTAATCAAATTAGTCCGAGTTTATCTCCCACTCCCTTAACTTCTCTACCACGTTTCCTAGGCGGTTAGGGTTTTCTCAGAGGCTATATATACTGGCTGAAATCAAGAGAGAAAATACACAACTCAATTTCGACTATCTTCCTCTTTCTGACTGTTTAAGTTTTCGAGTCCTGTTATCTCCAATACTAGCTCTGTTAGTGCAGACAGAGGAAGTAAGTTGTGGTCAATCCTTGGGGAGTGATCGGAATCAAGTAATTAGCACCCCGGTTACTCCGAAATCACTTTCAACGCAGTGACCTCCATACCACGACACAGTGAATAAGTTCTTATCTACCCGACAGTTCCATTGATCTACCCCATATTTCCAACACCATAAGGCCATAACCGTGATTATTATTTATGTTTGTAAAATACTTTTTGTGTTAGAGATGTACCAACATTAACGCGTTCTGCTTATTCAAAAACATTTTCTATACTTACTTTTATGTTTATTTTCTGTTTCTTTATTTTGTTGTAGTTTTTTTTTTTTAATTGTTTAGCGTGCCTCGGACTGCTCAGTCGGGTGGAGTGCTAAGAGAAGAATGGGAAGAATGCAAAAAGAGGGGCGCTATAGAGGCACTCTTGAATTCAATATACAGTACCAACTTCACCCATCTTTAGTCTGCCTCCTTAATATAGCAAGATGTAAAATTGTATTTGTGACGCCCCGTGTCCCAAAATAGACACGACCACGCCCCGGCAATTCACAGACAAGACTGAAATCCGACAGAGTCTCCTCTGTAAATCGAACCGGTCGCACCTGTAAAACCTGTCATGCAAACCATACATTCGCATACACAAAGAAATAAACTATCGAGCGGAAGCTAAACAAACTTAACTCAGTTTCGGGTCGAAACCCGAACCACAAACATACAAACGCCTCATAAAACACCGATACAACTTATAAACAACTCTAAGTTTTACGTATATACATATTAGAGTTTGGTTTCTGCAATAAATACATAACTTGAAAATAACGAAAAATCATATAAAACGACATAACTCCACTAGCCTCGTCAGACAAGATCACCGGCTGGAATACAACTCCGCCTCGAGGCTACGAAAAAGCACCTGCACACTAACAACTGGTAGGGGGTCAGAATACTCACCGACACGAGTTATTCTGGTAGAAGACCAATCCAAAATCCATCACGTTTTCAAAAGTTCATTTACTAAATTGTAAACATCATGACAAAACGAGTTATCAAACCAGTTACCATATATACTATATACAAAACCGTTTTCCTTAATCTAGCAAGCAATAGCAGTGATTAGCTGCCCACCCATGGTGCGCTCCCAATAAGAGGAGAGTACCTCAGGAGAACCTAGAGTGCGTTAGATAGTACCAGCCCATTTATGGCACTAGCTAATGCACTACGTCTCCTCGAGAAAGAGACTTACCCCTAGCCGGTAAGTCCCTCTCCCACTAAGGGACTCCGCAATCATTGAAGAGTTTACCTCATGATACATATATACCTTAAGTATCTAAATAAGTTTTTGATCACCGAGTTCGAATAAGAGAGCCGTCCCCCAATACCCATGGAAGGACCTGAACCTCATTCTCTTCGGTACCCTGTCATGCATCTAATGCAATCTTTCAAAATCAGTTCCATTTACATTCGTATCTCAAAACCAATATTCATATTCATTATCTTATCAAACACGGAAGTGGAACAACCAAGAGTCATATCGCCACAAAGCAGAGGGATTCCCAATCAATGTCACCTCCCAGACGAGCGGTCAGGAGTACGTCCCTGAGCCTCGAACTGGAGGCACGAGCACCAATGGCCAGCAAGTGAAGCACTCTACTCCCACAGGTCTCATGACTAGTGTCGCCCACCTCACCGGTCTCACACGGATCACACCCGTGTCCACATGTCACCTACCCTCAATGGCTACGTGCCCGTAGGTTGACATAATCCGCAGTCGGGTACATACAAGAAAATTCCAAGTAGTTCGCAATCATAGTAAAAACAGTTCGAAAGCATTGCTCATATTGCAGTAAAACCATTCAACCATATTTCAGTTCATCACATAAATCGAGTTTCATGCTACCTAAACTCTAGTTATAATGGCGCATATATAACTATAGAATCTAGCATATTCATTATCTATAAAACCATGTTGGATAAAGGATTCAGAACCCCTACCTCAGTCCTTGCTCACCAAAGACCTCCCGCCTACCAGACGACCTTATTCCTCCTCATTCGCATACTCTGGGATAAGGAAGAATAACCAAAACCACCGAATAGAAACATTAGGTTCTAATACTAAGAACCTTCGTAAATAAAAAGAATCATTAAAACAAAACCTTGAAAACTTAAAAGCAAATTCGCTAAATTCGGAAGACTTCAAGTATCTGTCGAATCGATCTCTAACTTTCATACCCAAGTCCATTGAATACTTGAAATGCATAGAAACCAACTAACCAATTTCCCATAACTTCCATTTCTCATTTTAGAGTCTCCATAAGCTGACAAATCATATAATGAATTCCATACTATAAATCTATAGCTGAAACTGTCCATTTATATGAAATATGATAAAATTCGGGTAACTATCTCTATTCCAATTCATTTCCAAACTATTCCAAATATGAAATTCGAGCCGTAAAATAATTCGGCAGCACCCCGTCTATATATGGTCACCCAAAAAAATAGTCCATAACATTCTAAACATGATCCTGAACATAAACCATTACAAGAAATCGAATAATAATCGTCTAAATAGCTCCAAATTTCGATCCCAAATGAAATTAGTACAACTATACAGTTATCGAAATAACCATCATAAATTCATCAAATACGGACGAAATTGAAAATTCTAAACGGATAGATATGTAGAACAAGTCGAATGGGATTACCTGGAACAAGTTTCATAGAATTCCGACAATCAGGCAGGAAGAAATCGACGAAAATAACTTCGAAACCCTCACGGCCAAAAATCCATTAAACTCCCAAACCTCACGACCAAACCCATTTCATAATATATGTTCTCTGTTGTGGGTGTAAAAGTGGGTTAAAGGAAATTGGTATGAAGTGGGGTCCACGTATAATTTTTAAAATAATCAAACTTTATCCCCTTCCAACACGTCCCACATGCATGCACGGCAAATTCGTTTTTAAGGCAAAATGATGCCACGTGTCGTTGTATAAGGTGCCAGCTTACTTACTTCCTTTTAAGTCCCTGAGTTTTGTCCCAATTGCAAAATACCCCCCAGTTTGGACGTTTTACTAATTTAGCCCCTGTTTTGACTTGACCCAAATATCAAATAATCCCTCAACTAACTTTAAACATATGGGATGTCACAGTATTTCCATCTGCATCCATTGAATTAACAGAAATAGATTCATGGTTTATAGTACCGACTTCACCCATCAAGTACTCCACGTCTCCACCAACAACTTTAAATTAAGCTTCAAACCTATTATGTTTAACATACAAATGTAAGATAGTTTCTCTTTGATCCGACTGAACCTGAATCACTTCGGGTTTGATTTGAATTAACATCTTCACGATCTCGATACGAACTTTCATGGCAGCTAGATGTAAAGGAGTTCTTCCTTCTTGATCAATAAGAAGGCAAACGTCAGGGTTAGCCTCTAACAAAAGTTGTACCATTTCAAGTTTTGTTCCTACTGAGCGTCTGAGCCTATAAACGGCTACTAGGTGTAGAGGATCTTCATTAAGTATTTCTCTCAGAGTATTAACATTACCTCTAAGGAAGGCTTTATGGATTCAAAGGTGGTGTTTGTTTACTTAACAATAGTATTGGTTCAACTTGTCCAAATCTGAATCATCAAAAACAAAATAGAAATAAAACCAGTTCAAACTAGCCTTTGAGACAAGTCGACAAATAACTATGTGGTTTGCCGCGATTCAGTGTTCATTGATCAGAATTATTAAGAACATGAATCATTGCAAGTCACGTAAGATTTTTGGCCAAAGTCTATTTGATTTTTCTTGTTCCCTAATACTTTTCTACAATTAAATGTTCTTAAAGCTAACTCGAGTCAGTTCATATTTTAACACAGATTCAAAATCTGAATAACAAATGAAACAAACACTACCTCAATTCAATTGGGAAAGGTGGTTCCCTCTTGTCATGTGACTATAGTGACTCTTCTTGCACATATTCATTCTTCTATGTTTGAAATCTCAATTGGCACTTCTATAGAACATATTTGGGGTTCAGTCACATAATCAGTATGAGTTGTTAAAGAGCTAAACAAGTTTCAGCCAAAGCTTCTTAAACCCTTGTACCAAATTTGAAACAAATAAGCATAAGTAAAGAAGCTCCAATGTTACAGGTGCTAGGTACAAGGTTCATCTTTCATTTAACCAAAGGGACTTCAAAGGTTAAATTCCATATCAATTTCAAGACGAGCTGTCAGATTTGCAAGCTACAGAATGAAGAATACTTTACGAATCGAAGACATATTATGCAATTCTTCGTTACTGTAATTTTGTTTTATTTAGTTTGTATTGTTGCTACCTTTTAATTTAATGCATTTACCTTTCAACAAAAAAATAAGTAAAGAAGCTACAAATTTTCTACAAACAACAAAACAAATACACACAAAGAAAGAATAAATACTTTTCAACCTTTTAAAGGAAAAAATAGGTGGTGCACTTCGAGATGAAACTATTCGAGAGTTAAACAAAGATTGTTTTTGGGATATGGAGTTGAAGAAGAAATGAACACGGTTCAAGGCCAACATGTAGTATATTTTCGGCTCTGACATACCGAATAAAGAAATGAACTATTATACAATTTAAGGGGTTCTAGCCGAAAAATGTAGCAATATACAGTTTTCACCCACCTTTTCCACCTTAATAAACTTAGAGCAACTCCAATCGCAGTCTGTCTTAGGCCGAAAAAAACCACTTTTTCACCAAAAATTTTGGCCTCAACTCAGCCTTTAAAATTCAACTCCAGCCTCAGCCTCTCTTGAGGTCGAAAATTTGAATTTGAATTTCCCTTTTTTCTACCATATTAAATATCTCTAACTGTCCAACCACCATATTAAATATCTCATATTTCTCTATAAATACATCTCCCTTTCTCTACAAACTCATCAAACTTCATCTTCTTCTTTCTCATCAAACTCCATCTTCTTCTTTTTCTACCATGGATCCTTTGAATCCCATAAATCATTTGAATCCCATGAATTCCAATTTTACTTTATTAATATTGATGTTTGAAGAAGATGAATGGGCTCGAAGTAGAGATGACGATGATCTTAGAATACTAGAAGGAATGGAAAATAACGTTATACGAAAACGTTCTCGTCATGTTGGTTCTGTTTTGGGTCGCCAAACTATAGATCGTAATAGGCAACTCGGTCAAGAAAACATCATGATAGACTATTTCAATGGAACTCGAACTTATGATGACACATTGTTTCGCACACGCTACAGGATGAATCGTGGTTTATTTTTGCGTATTCTCAATGCTGTTGGGGGATACAACCCCAAATTTACTGAAAGAGTTGATGCATTGGGGCAAAAGGGATTGCCACCTCATAAAAAAATAACATGTGTAATGAGGATGCTTACATATGGATGTGCGGCCGACGCACAAGACGAATATTGTCGGATTGGTAAGTCTACTGTTGAATCTTTAAGAGAATTTCTAATAGGAGTCATCCATGTGTTCGGCCCTAGATACTTCAGAAATCCGAATGAGTTAGATATATCTAGACTCCTAGCACTTGGTGAATCGCAAGGATTTCCTGGAATGCTAGGGAGTATTGATTGTATGCATTGGGAATTGAGTAAATGCCCCGCCTCATGGCATGGGTCCTACACTGGCCATGTCAAAACCCCAACTATCATCCTAGAAGCAGTTGCATCGTCAGACCTCCATATATGGCATGCATTTTTTGGGATGCTTGGATCCTGTAATGATATTAATGTTCTTGAACGTTCAACGGTTTTTGATAAACTGTTAAGGGATGAGAGTCCCCCAGTTAATTATGTAGTTAATGGCACACAATATACTATGGGTTATTATCTTGCTGATGGGATATACCCTCCATGGGGTACTTTAGTTAAAACTATTGCTAATCCACATGGTCCAAAAGAAGCATATTTTGCCAAAAGACAAGAGTCGGTTCGAAAAGACGTTGAACGAGCTTTTGGTGTACTGCAAGCTCGTTGGGGAATTATTCGGGGACCATCACGTTGGTGGGACGTAAAGACCATGAGTGATATTATGAAGGCATGTATCATAATGCATAACATGATTATTGAAGACGAAGGTCCAAATGCTACAATCAATATTGAGGGATGTGAAATGGGTCTGATAAAGCGTGGAGAAGATTTATCGGACGAAGTGCTTGAACGTGTAGGTCGAATTAGAAGTCAGGATACTCATTCTCGGTTGAAGGCAGATCTTGTTGAACACTTATGGAATACGAGATCTAACGATTAGAATGAATAGATTTTGGTCGTTGGATTATTAGTAATGTGTTTTGGATCGTTGAATTATTAGTAATGTGTTTTGATCGTTGGATTATTAATGCAAAAGTCGATTTGTATTAATATATTTTTATTATTAATGTTGGTTTTGATTTTTAAGTTAATTTTTAATTTTTAGTTATTTTTAATTTTGTATTTAATTTTGCAGTTATTTTTATTTTACAAAAAAAAATTAAGGAAGATCTGGTCGTTGGATAATTTAACGGCCAAGATCAGCCCCCAATGTGACCGCTGGGGACCCAACGGTCACATTAGGGACCCAACGGTCACATTAGGGACCCAACGGTCACATTGGGACCCAACCGACCCGCGTTGGAGGGTCGGGCGCAGGCCATAAATTTGAATATGACCTGCACCCGACCCGCGTTGGAGATGCTCTTAGTTCCTCATTGTGCCAGGTTTTGGTGGAGCGCAACCAAATTGTGCACAATATCTCGTTCGATGATACTGAAATATGCTTTATGAGAGTCAATATGTTATTTTAGAAAGAATTCGTCCGGATATTAGTATATTATTTTACCTTTAATCTAAATGTCCCTAATTATAAATCTCTTGTAAAAGAAATGACCTTGAAGCTATTATCACTTGAAAACATAGACACATATGTCCCTTTCGGGTTACTACAAGTACTTTTTTTGTTGAGAAGTACAATCTAGGAAAGAAAAGCAAAAAAACATAAGATTAAGAACGAAGAAAGAATGGTAAGGAATTCCACGAGCGTGAATAATTGTGAAGACGATCCCATTTTTCCAGTTTATCCGCTTGAGTATTACCCCTTTGGGGGGTATAAGTGAAGATCACATTTCTAAACTGCATGGTGAGTTATTGGATCTCTTTCAAGTGACCTATGGATTTCCAATGAATTGTAGCTTTGAGATTGTATAGGTGATCCACGATATTTTTGTTGTCTCTTTGCAGCGCCTTTCTAGCACCCATCGTATTCCCCGGAGCATCACCTTACTCTCACATTCTTTCGAGTTTCGTCCTCTGGTTGTGTATGTTAAAGCTGTTGTGAACTGTGCTTGGGAGTCGTAGATAATGCATCCTATTCCAGCCCTTTCTGTAATTTGTTTCTATGAAGCATCCGTATTTATTTTGTAGTACGGGTTTGTTGGTGTGGACCAAATACCCTTCTTCTTGTCGATTTGCTGGGTGTTTTCGTTGTTGGTTCTTTCTGGAAATTCCTGTATTCTTTGAATGATCTGAATTGGAGCTTGTATTATTTTGTTGAAGCATTGTTCACATTTGACCTTCCACATGAACCATAGGATTTTGGAGTATAGACCTGCAAGGTTAGTTTCCATATCTTGCCATTGTAAGATCCATTCTAAGACTGAGGTAATATTATCTGATTTAATATTGAAGTAAAACCAGATTATACGAGCGTAAGAACAGTGTAAAAGTGCATGTTTAAAGGTTTCAGTGTTATTACAATATATGTAGTTATAGTTATTACCTATGTATTATTTACAAAAATAACTATGACACATAAGTAAATAAGATAAGTTTAGAGTTTTGCATTGGAGACAAAAAAATTGAGGATCTCTATTAACGCCACCTAGGAGTGAGAATCTCAATTGGAACTTGACACATAGGATGAATAGAGATTTTTTTGAGTTTTGCATTGGAGATGCTCTTAGAAACTCCGAGTGCCACTTACAATTTTTAGAGTTTTTTCTTAAAAATCCTCTCCAATGCAACACTCTATATGGATCTATAAGATGACGTGTCGAGGGATGGAATAGAGATATCTCAAGAGGACACTCTATCTGGAGTGTCCTCTTGAGATACCTATAATTGTCCAACTCATCAATATTTGATTTTCAACCAATAGAAATCGAGTCTTCTATATTTTCTAAAATAACTTATTATTTATTTACAAAAATAACTATGCAACATAAGTAAATAAGATAAGTTTAGAGTTTTGCATTGGAGACAAAAAAAAATTGAGGATCTCTATTAACGCCACCGAAGAGTGAGAATCTCAAATGGAACTTGACATATAAGATAAATAGAGATTTTTTTGAGTTTTGCATTGGAGATGCTCTTAGGGGTGAAGAGATGCAGTTACTGGTCGGAAGGGCATGTACCTAGTACCACTCATAATGTTTATGCATAAGTTTGATCTACCTTTATTTTGTCTTGAGCATTCTCCCACATTTTTGAATGAATATTTATATGCTATTTTTTATCTACACTAGAAAAACTTCACTCCATAACTCTTGAAAAGAAATTTAATCGGTCTAAAATTCAAAATAACTTACAAGCACAAATCAAATAAGGATAGTTTTATAGGTGCACACATTAATGTTTCTTTTTTATTTTTGAGTTAAATTAGAATTTTCGTTCATATTTCTGAATTCATTCCAATATATTACATTTTCTTTTTTTATTGAAACAATCCAATATATTACATGATTTTGAAAATTTTGACTTCTTTGAGTATAACATAAGACTTACAAAACAAAAGACTTAAACTTTGTCATAGTTAAATATATGTGGGAATAATGCCAAACAAAAGTTATTATACTTTACTGTCATTTCCCGTAGAAGATCAATAATAATCATGATGAATTTGATGATGCCTTGTCAAGAGCGGAGGAATGATCTTTCTTCATTCACTTGAACTTTCTTCCCTTCTTTTATTTACTCCAAAAGATAAAAATTGGATGGACAAACTAGGTAAAAACGAAAATGGGCAACTTCCAATTTGAGCATGAAAGAGATTTGGCGAAAGAGCGTTCCTTTGTTGGAGAAAACTTGATCCGTCCACATTAAGGTTTTAAAGCCCTGTCCTACAACCAAAAATTTTGAGATGTTCATGTGTAATTGGTGCACTTAGACCAATTACACGGGCAGCCTTTAAAATTTTCCACCAAATAATAAATATGCACAATTTAAAATTTGTCTTACTTAGATCACTGATTACTTGGCTCTTTCTTGCTAAAACACGGACATTCTAAGAATGAGCATGACCAAATTGATTAGTCTAAACTGGGATTTACAAAGTTCATAAAAAAAAACTGGGATTTACAAGAGAGCTTCGACTTATTTCAAAGTAAGAGTTGTTATAATAGACATGAGAAACTACAAAATCAAGTTCAAATTTCTTCGGTACAGATAGAAAAACAGTTACTCGAGAGATTTGGTTAAATTCTCTAAAGATAAATTTTCTTGTGTAGAAAGGAATCTAACTTTTTAGATTTTCTTGTGTGAAATGAATCCAACTTTGTAAGTTTTAACTCTATGGTGATGTTAGCCCACAATAATTGATAAAAGGGTGCTTCTAAAGGCACCGAGCCAAAAGGCTGTTAGCATCCAAAACTTTTATTGACTTGGGTCAATGACCATTGACCCTAAATCTCTATAAGCACCGATTTTTTATGTGGGTGACGTCCACCTTTGTTTGCTTCTTCCGTCTTCTTCTTCCAAAACAAAACCCTAGATGACTGCAAGTTATCATAAAATCAAAGCCAACTTTTTGTTTATTCATCCAACAGAAAACAATTGAATTCATGTCATGCTGGTTTCTTGCGAATTTCTTGCGAATTTCCATCATGTAGGTTTCTTGCGAATTTCTTACTGGTGAATCGTTTATCTACAACAATATGAAGCACATCATAAACTTACAAAGTGAGGTCTTTACTACTTGAGTTTGCATACAACACTCAGTCTCAGGTAGTTGAATGGGTAGAATCAGGCTACCCTAAGCCAATAAGCATAACAGCGTAAGGAAACAAATGAAAGAAATCTCTCTACCTATCTACTTTCTACTACAAAAGAAAACATTATGAACGGCTGGCTATGTCTTTCTTTCTGCCGCTAAAATTGGAGAGAGATTCGTGAGATTATTAGAGAATCGGTGAGTGGAAGTCTGGTTTTTGAAAGCTTAGAGAGAGAAAATTTATGATGAACTCTGGTTCGGTTTCGTGAGAGAGGGATGGAGGTGATAGGGTTAATTTCACCCTAATTTCACTTGCATCGGTGCCTACAGATGATTTGGGTGCTAACATAGAAAGTAGCTGTTGGGCCAGGTGCTAATAGAGCCCGACGGCTAACAGCTGTTTAGCATGGTGCCTTTAGAACCGCCCTTGATAAAAATACAGTACGGGGATCACGTTTTTGTTCAAACAGTCTTTGGACATATTCTTTTAAGGGTACTGCCTCTACAGGCGGCCCTTCTTTTGTATGGCGCTCCAAAAGAGTCATGACTCTAGTCAAACCAGATAGTCTAAAACACATGTATAAGCGCACTTTTTTGGACTGGAGAGTCTGAGGTCTCGGACTGGTTCGACTTTTTAAGACAACTCGGTTTTTGCAGAGTTGAGGAAACCAATTTCTACTTACAAATCACTCGAAGTCTACCTAACATCGATGATAAACACATTTCAAAGATTTGACCACTTCAAAAACTTTCAACTACTAGACCAAATTATACAAAAGTATGATTTGTGGAACCAGTTTCTAATAAGAACTAGAGATCATTGAAGCTTATCTATAGTCTTTTTCTTTAACTAAGGAACTGTTGATGATACCTATCCAAAGAACAAGGATAAAACTAAAAAGTGTTGATGAAAATTTTGAAAAACAAATTGAAGTGAAAATGGAAGAAGTAGAACGCAAGAAATGCTCACGGACTCACGGTGCCAATGAGGAAAAATAAAGGAAGTACAACGTATCCACAGAGAAATGTGTCAAGGCGGTGTATCTACTTATGCATCCTTCCGATAGCTAGGGGTGAAATCAATTTTTATTTCCTGGAGGGGTAAATGTAAAAGTTTTGAGGGGGTAAATCAAAACTTCCCTTCTAATGATTATTTTTCACCTGACAGGTTGCGCCTGGTGCAGTCCAAGCTTTCACCGTTATGTGGTGGATAAGTGCTTCGTCAATAAAACAAAATTTATCTTTTGATTACCACCAACACCCCATTCTTTAGTTTGTGGGTCCTACAAAAGATTTGTGTCAATAACAAACTTTTGCTGAGACTCCTGCTTTCTGTTGCTTCCGGGGCCTTCTTTTGGGGTGCTCTTATAGTCTTTTCTTAGGGCTTGGTAGGCAAGCCTTTCATCTAGACCTTAGTTCTCCTAGGGGTGCCTTTAGAAGGTGTCGGCTTCCTCTACTTTGGATGGATAACCCATCTATCTTAAGTTGGAATGTTAGAGGAGCCTCATCCTTCCTCACTAAGAAACATATCATGGCGCTTATTACGAAGAATAATCCGGACATTATATTCATATCGGAGACGAAAAACAAATCTCATACCATGAACAAAAATATACCCATTAACAAACACTATGCTAATCACTATGTAGAACCTATAAACAAAGTAGGTGGTCTAGCGCTCTACTGGAAGCATAACCTTGATGTCAACATTATTTATGCGGATAGCAATATCATTCATGCGGAAATAAAAAGTTCAATGTATCCTCATACTATTATGATGTCAGGTTTTTATGGCTCTCCCTATAACAAAAACAAGCTCAAACCTTGGAAAACACTCTTGAATCTTCAAGTTAAGACAGATCTTCCTTGGATAGTTATAGGAGATCTTAACTACATCCTCGATCCTACGCATAAAAGTGGTGGTGCTACAGGGTCTAACTCTTATACTCAAAGGATTACTGAAATTCTCAGTGATCTGGGCCTCATGGATATGGGTTATCAGGGCCAGCCGTACACTTGGAGTAACAAACAATATGGGGATAATCTTATTCAGAAAAGGCTCGATAGGGCGCTGGCTAACTTGCCTTGGCTTCAAAAATTTCAAAATTCAGGAGTCACTCATTTAGATGCGGTGGGTTCTGACCATTTGCCCATTTTGCTTGCGAACAGTGACCAGAATCAATCCCATCCGAAACCGTTCAAGTTCATTAGAACCTGGATGACGCACCCGGACTGCTTCAACTTTATTGAAGACAACTGGAATATAATTAAACAAAAGCAATTTCCGAACAACATTCAGTGGGACCTTAAGAAACTCAGTAAAAAGCTTACATATTGGAACACTAATGTTTTTGGTAACATAGAGAACAACATCAATAAAATCACAAAAAACATACAGAATAGTAGATCAAAGGAAGAATATAGCAGGCTCAACTTAGAACTGGAGGATCTCTACCTCCAACAAGAAAGTATTTGGAAGGAAAAATCGCGCAACAACTTTATCCCGCTAGGAGATAAAAACACTAAATATTTCCACTCACAGGCCATCCAGCGAAACAGAACAAACAGAATCAGGGCTATCAAGGATAGTAATGGAGATTGGAAAGAGGATATTCATGAGATTGAAGACATTTTCACATCCCATCTCCTTCACATCAGTACCACTATTCACCCTAGAGAGGACCATAGTACTAATAGACTTTTCAACCCTATCATCACCCAGAACCAGAATAATAGCCTTATCGCCATTCCTACTAGAGAAGAGATAGACTGGGCCATTAATAGTCTCAAGAAAGAAGCTGCTCCGGGACCAGATGGCTACCCCCCTTTCTTCTACTAGTCTAATTGGGAGACAATTAATGAGGACATTTATACTATAGTTGGTAACTTTTTCTCCTCCGCTTGCCTCCCACCCGAGATTAACCATACACATATCTACCTTATCCCCAAAACCACAACCCCCCAAGACCCAGCGGACTTCCGTCCCATAAGCCTGTTAAATACCATCTACAAGATCATCACGAAAGTTTTGGCAGGGAGATTCTAGAACACTTTAAATCCCATCATCTCCCCATACCAAGCCGCTTATGTCCCAGGTAGACAGATTACTGATAACATTATCATGGGGCAGGAAATCATCCACTCGTACAAGAATATGAAAGGTGCAAAGGGTTATTTTGGACTTAAGTTAGACATGTCGAAAGCGTTTGATAGGATTGAAAGGAATTATCTTATTGATATCATGAGAAGACTTGGTTATGCGGAGCACTGGATTAGTCTGATTCATACCTGCATTGCTACCTCCTCTATGGAGGTTCTTATCAATGACCGTCCAGGTAAAACTTTTTACCCTACAAGAGGGATTAGGCAAGGTGATCCCCTTTCGCCTTTCCTCTTCACGCTGGCCGTGGAAGGACTTAGTCGTAAATTAATGGCTACTAATAATCATGACAGTTTCTTGGGCTTGCCCACTACTCACTCTGAACTGGAAATCTCTCACCTCCTCTTTGTAGACGATTGCATCATTTTTGGTAGAAATACGTTAGACAACGTCCATAATCTTAAAAAGATTCTGCAGGAATTCAGTGAAGCTTCAGGGCAAATGATTAACTATACCAAATCTAATATCTTCTACTCGAAAAACTCACACCCTAAGCTAAAGCGTCTTATTATGCGAACCCTTAAAGTGAAATATGCATCCACTTCTGAGAAATATCTGGGTTCACAGCTCTTCATTGGAGCACATAAAACTAAGGTTTTTAAAGACATTCTAGAGCAGATAAAAAAAGAGCTGAATAAATGGAATCACTATTATCTATCACAAGTTGGTCGCACTGTGGTCATATCGGCCATAGCTGCAGCCGTACCCCGATATCAGATGCAGTGCTTTGCCATTCCCAAGGGAATTAGCAAAAGCATCAAGTTCGCTCAACGGAACTTCTGGTGGGGTAAGTCTAAAGGTTTGTCCACCAAAGCCTGGTCTCATATTTGTTTATCGAAGGACATGGGGGGTCTCGGTATCCATCTTCCAGAATTCGACAATAAAGCTCTGCTGTCTAAGATGGCCTGGAGACTCAAGACTAATCCTGATGGATTATGGGCCAAACTCCTTAAAGATAAGTATTTTCCCAACTCTGACACTCCGGGCCCGGCTAGAACTCATCACTCTTGGATCTGGAAAAATATCAGAAAACACTACACCTTTATCCAAGATATCTCCCAATGGGAAGTGCAGTCAGGTGATGTGGCGTTAAAATGCCACATTTGGATCGCTTAACTTCGATGAGTTAGTTCTTTTCAAGTTTTATTTCTAATAATTTATGTATTTTTCTTGTTAGGAAGCTTATTTGAAGTTTGGCATTACATTCGGAATAAAACGAAGCAATTCGTCACATTTTCGTCTCATGTGGAAGAGACCGGAAGGAAAGAACACCAGGGGTATTTTGGTCATTTTGAGAAAAATCAGAGGTTAGATGGAAAGTGGAGTCAATGGTGAGTCCGACGGCGAAGACGGAAGTCGAATCGGAGTTCGGACGAAGAAATTGTGGAACAAAGAAGTTGAAGGTCATTTTGGCCTTTTCTGAAAATTAGAGGAAGTAGGGACAAAGTTGAAGGCAACCCCTGAGTTTTACATAAAACCAAAGTTCAAGCCCAAGTTCAAGAAGCAACTCAAAGAAGAGAAAGAACAAGTTGAAGTTTTATAAGCACCACTCTTTAAGAGAGGTTAGCCCAGGTCAAACATGACCAAGTCAAATGACTTTCTTTGAAAAGAAAGAGAAGGGTCTGATTGGAAGGACTTCATCTTCTCTATCATGGAACAATTAGGAATTAGGGTTAGGAAAAGTTTGAAAGGAGGCTGAGGGGAGAGAGGAAAGGGAAGCAGCCGGCCAAAGCTTGGCCGGCACAGCTGGAGTTCGGGACAACAAGTTAGCCGGAACCGAAGCTGCTCGGAACTCCATTGAAGCTGCTCGGGTTCAACAGCAGCAGCCGCGGGAAGCACGGGACAGAGGCAGCTCGGTTTTGCCTCAATCCACCATTAAAGCAGCTCCAACAACAGCAGCTCGGGACGAACTCAATCACGGGAACAACAGCCCTGGTTCTTCACGGGACGACCCATAGTAGCAGCCCGGAACAGCAGGTAGAAGGAAGGAGAGCTCGGGAATAGCAGATTTGGCCGGAATCTTCACCTTTGTTTGGCCGGAATCTTCACCTTTGTTTGGCCGGAGTTTGAAGCTTTCTTTGTGCCGGATTTTGGAGCAATTTTTGTGATTGATTCTTCTTATTATCTTGCTAGAATCCTTGGGTTATATTTGGTTGTGATTCCCTTGTGCTTTGGTGCTTAAATTTTAGAGAGAGAAAGCTTCAAGCTTGCTTTCATGGTGGATCTTTGTTTATGAGGAAGAAGAAGCTCTGTTGTTAAGGGGAACTCTGGTTCTGCTGAGAGGACACCTATTATACATTGTTAAAGGGACTCCTGCATTCTGTTACAGGGAGATCGACAGCAATTAAACACATATATTTTCCGTCGATCTTAGTCTCGCGTCTCATCGGAATAGGGAGATTCTCACCTTAACTCGTGTCTTTCTTTGTTTTCTTCCCGTTTATTATTTGTATTGCCATGTCTAGCTTGCTTTTGTAGTCGGATACTCGAGATACATGTTTTGATGTGACAAGAGTTTTATTGCTTTTAATGATAAAATCTTTCGGATTTTTAGACCGTTCATGGACTGGAATCTGAGTTAAACTAAGAGTTCGTTGACCCATCCAAGTAAATGGGTGAAGTTAACTAACTTTTTATGCTTATAGATCATTAGTACTAGTCACTATCGACTTTGTGGATCGAAGTATCCTCCTCATTCGATTCTTGCTCGACCATTTTTCCCGAATCTCTCTCACCTCTCACTTTTAGATTAGATCGTTTTATTTGTTTATTTATTATAAACCAATCAAACCCCCAATTATCATCTTTTCATTTTAGTCTGAGTTAGTTACTGACACTTAAACCGGTGGGTTAGACTTTCTCGATATTCGTATTACCTTCCTATCTTCGTGGATCGATCCCGGTCTTAATAGATAGGCTATTCAGTAAAACCAAGTTAAGGCCTAAGCACAAGGTACCGTAAAGTATGTAAAATATAGCATCAAAACCTCCACTGTTCAGTGTTACTGCAAATTACCAAGTAAGTAAAGATAAACACGCTGCGAAGAAGAAAATCTTGTAGGAACCCAAAAGTAGAAAGATCTTAACCAAGCCATTGGTCAGGACTCTGGACTTAGCTAGGATTGAGTTGAAGCAACAACGTAGTTGTGTATGGTTTCATCTTTCTTCGGGAAGTTTATCAATGGTTTTCCCTATGCTCGAACAACTCCCAAAAGATCAGCTATTGCAACTCCTGCAGTTCCTTGTGATTTATAATTGACAGACAATCAGATAGGTATTAAAAAACAAGTAAATAACTTTATACTAAAAGAGTAGACTTCAAATCACTCATGTGTTTGTTCAGTTCTGGACCCTTTAAATCACTCATTTAAAAACAGGGATAACAAGTAGCTGCAACTACAACCCTTGGGTTGTTGCGACAATCAAACTGAATAAGAGGAAAAAAAACAACAAACCTTGTGTGGTTCTGCTGCAAAATCCTGGTCCTGGAACAATCAAACTGAATAAAATCGATTTAAAGTCGAATTAGGAATTTATGTCATAATTAAGCACTTAGTTGCTTAACTTGAAGAAGAACAAGAAGAAGATGAATATGAAGAACAACAACAACCTGGTCGTGGTTTTGAAAGAAACATTGGTACCTTGGAACAATCTGAGTGTGTTAAACAATGAACCGAAACGATTTTCTGCAAAACCGAACTAGGGTGCAAACCGTGGTTTTGCACTTAGTTACTCAAATTCTTGATCGATTTATTTGAAAGAAGAAGAAGGAGAAGATGATGAAGAATAAAAACATACCTGGTGGTGCAAACCGCACTATGACCCCACCAGAAAACCCTAGAAGTAGAAGATAAACAAAGACCCACGCTCAGGAGATAGATTGAGGAAGAGATGAACAGGAGGAAGACAACAAACCCTAACCCTAACGAGTAGAAGAAGAAGCCATGTTCTCTGTCATGCTAGAAGGAAGGAGGAAAAAGATGAGAAAAAAAAGGAAAATAAAAAGAGGGAATTGTTTTCTTTTTGAAAATAAAAAGAGGGAAGTTGCGTATTTTTTGCGCCATTTTATTTGGCCGAAAATTTTGCGCCGTTTTTCAATTGTCCCTGATAAAATTTTGTTAGGGACAAATAGTAAAAAATTGTCCCTATCATATATATATTAGGGACAGACGTAAAAATGTGTGTCCCTATTGACCGTTTTTTTTGTAGTGACAGTTCTAAGCAACAATGTTCAAACACTTCATTATTCATTAATGCAAATAATGTTTGTATAACTCCTTTAACACAGTTCTAAGCAACAATGTTCAGACACTTCATTATTCAATAATGCAAATAATGTTTGTATAACTCCTTTAACACAGTTCTAACCAACAATGTTCAGACACTTCATTATTCATTAATGCAAATAATGTTTGCATAACTCCTTTAACACAGTTCTAACCAACAATGTTCAGACACTTCAGTTCTACCATTGCAAACAGTAAATAGTGTTTTGGAAAATCCACTTGAAATAGCACAAACAATAAAATGTTTCTAAACCAATTGATTGCAGTTTTATTAATGCAAATAGTGTTAGCAAAGGGTTTGTAAACTCTAGTTGCAGATCTATTTTTGCAAATCACGATCTAAAAAACCATTCAAAAACCACGATCAAATATTTTCGGTTTACAAACCATATTTGCAGATGTACAACTGCAAATAGGGTTTGCTAGTCAAAGATATATTAGGTTTTAAAGACATTAGGTAAATCCGCTACTTTAAAAGTTGTTTGTAAACAAAATTCATAAACACAATATCAAATAAATAGGGTTTACAAATCTAAAGAAATCGGAACAGAAAGTTGGATAGAACCAAAAGAAATTGAAACATTTAGGGAAGATATACTTACTTTAGTGTTGATTTAGTCGATTGTAGAGAGATTATAACCTTTAGAAACCCTAAAATTCGAGGAAGAAGATGAAGAAGAACGAAGACTTTCGAATGGGAAACTGAAAAGTCGGTGAATCGCGAGGGAAAGAAGAGAGATTTGATTTTTTTTATTTCTGAAAATCACTTTATATATGTTGGACAGGCGCGTCATTTCGAAATTTGTTAAGGGCAATTACGACGATTCAGATTTTCGGGACACTCTCGGGATCTTTTTGACCTCTTTGATAATTTCCAAATGTTATGTGTCTTTCCAACTATTTTGCATATTTTTTTTACCTAAATAGTTATTAACTCAATAAAATGTAGCTTGTGTTTTTGAGGAAATGGATTAAGAATTTAAGATGTATTATGGTCATTGTAATCGCGATGATACATCAAAGATGTGATAAAAGCGAAACTGTCAAATTTAACAAGAACATGTCTAAAGCTCAATTAAACTATGGCCTAAATCCCAACTAATTATAGCCTAAAGCCCAACTACATTATTTATACCCTAATAATCTCAAAATTAATAATCCAAGGATTCCACCTCCTATATGATCGAACCCAGAACCTCCAGAGACTTTTGGTGTATATGTCAACGCTTTAAACCACTCGGACAACCAAGTGTTGACAAATATAGTTTCTTGTTGAACTATAGTATTATTCTTTTAAATATAATTAAAAATAGTTTCGAATAGTAAGAAAACAGTTCTGAGTTGAAATACTATATTATATGTAATTTTGATTTATGTATGAAATAATATATATAATTATTGACCAAGTCGTTTAAATTATGGTTCTTCCATTTTTATTCTTCTTTTTTCGATATGACTTTAACATCAATAACAAGATCTGTAGTAGCAGTGACTTCTTCTTCGTCGTCGTAATCTTCAGATATCATATTATTCTTTAAATCTAAACATGAACAAGTTTGATTCCATTATTTAAACAATTCGACTAAATCATCACCCCAACAAACAAATTGAAAGAGAAAATAGTCAATGAAGAAACTCAAATACTAACTAAGCCCATGGTAAGTTGTCTATGTCATAATTAATAGTTACTTTTTTGATAAATAATTAATAGTTACGTTAGAGAGAAAAAGTAATTATTTGGAACATTGATGCTCTTTGTTGTATTATTAGGGACCATAAAAACTAAGTTTTGATATTTTCTATTGAATTTTTTGCTGGTTTTGTTTTTTGATCTGCTCCCATTGCAAATCGCTTTTTCGAATTTCGCAAATCTGATTTGCAAGTTCGCAAATCCATGTTGCATATGCAAATTGAATTTGTTTGATTTATATATTCATTTTGCATATGTAAATAGAGTTTGCTAGATTTGCAACTTTAGTTTGCAAAATTTGTTATCTAGATTGCAAAAGTCGAAATTTAATTTGCAAGATTCACAAACTCAATTTGTAGAAAAGAATAAATAACTAGATGTTAGGAGAAAAAAATATTTGAAGTAGATCTTTCTTGAAAGATTATGAATAAGTATTTTTTTTTTCTGATAAGATAGCTTTCGATATCATTTAACTGGAAATAGGGTTTTCAAGGGTTTTGTTCTCATAGTAAGAAGGCAAAAAAAGCGGAACGTAAGTCCCAACATTGAAACAAGTTTTGTGCACAGGATTTTCGAGCTAAAACATCAGCCACCCTATTACTATTCCTAGCTATCCATTCCACTGAAAGGGAAATAAATTGTTTTCTCTTATCAAAGTTGTTAGGTTTTGAAACAATCTATTGTGGATCTTGGTGAAGAATTTTGACATGTTATGGTTTGTTAATCACTTGTTTAACTGATCTTGTTAGTTTAGGTTGATTTTTGATAATACAAATTGATTGAAATGATTTAATTGTGTAACAGTAGTTTCTTTTGCTGGTTATATGCTGATACAAAATGTATTTGTCTAGCAGTAGGAGTAAAACTAAAATCTTTAAAATTGTCTCAACATGTGAATTAACTTTGTTCTCATTCATAATTTGCAAGCATCTGTTGAGTTGTTTCGCGAAGAAGCCGTCCAAATTAAACACTGTCCTCCCAGATTCTCTTTACGTAAAGGCTTCCCAGGAGAGAGCTTTGAGGAATTCTTCACAAATCAATAAATAAGAGTGAGAAAGAAAATGTAGTTGGAAGTGTTTGTGCAGCTCCCTAATTCAAAGAAAGTCTAATCTACAAACTCAAAGAGGTAAAGTAAGTTTTAAGTCCTGATGCAAAGTTAAATCTTTTTAAAATTGTTTTACATGGATCTAAATTTTAGTTTTCTTGAACGATGATTCTCTCTAATATTCAGTTGATAAAAAAATCAAATTGGTTTATCCTAATAGCAGTGAAGTATGGAATGCCAACGCGAAGAGATCGCTGGTGAGTGAAAAAACTTCCTTGATATGTTTTTCTTTAATGAAATTTTTTGCGTTAATTTGAATATTGATATTCGTTCTTCCAGAGAACCTGCTCATCCATGTAATGTATGCTGGATTTAGTTTATAGTTATGATAGACATCTAGAAAAACTTTCTTTATATTCTTTTGTTTTTCATTGTCAGGCTATAATGATCTTTGATTTGGCAGCGATCCAAGTGTTTTGGTGAAAAGTGGTTCAAAGAGTTTGTTACAAGACGACGGGATTAAGGAGCAACATTGATCGGAGGTTGTTGTCGAATAACACCTATCACCGTTCCAACGATTCCTAAGGTCCTTAAACACAAACACTGACTGGGTGTCTCATTGTCTCACTTTTGAATTCGTAGAGATACATTTTTACTAAAAAAAAATTAATTCGTACGAAACTTAGATCACTAAAACAATACATTACATCAATAACTAAATCCTCATTTAGTAAAGAGGCATGCTTTAGTCGTAGCATTAGTTAGCATATCAGTCCAAGATTTTGTAAAAACACATGTCTTAGCTGAAACTAACAGTAAATCATTTATCCAAAGTTTCCTGATTGGCTCCATAGATATCCGACAAGCAAGGTATTTACATAGCATATGTGTTATTGTATTATTTATATAATTAGTAAGCACTTTGAACCCTTCGATCACGGAGGTTAAATCTAATTAAAATCTAACCATTTAAGTCATCATAGTTTCATGAGTTGTATTTACAAGTTCTTCCTGTGCAAACCTGTCCTATTGCCTAAAGCAGAATTTCATCACTCTAAAACAACCAAGCAGTGCAACTTATGCTTGAAGGATTAAAACAACGCTATGCAGCATCAAGTAGTCAAAGATGGTTTTGGAAGTCAAACTCAATAACATTTCCGTTTTAACTGTAATCTTTCTTTATTCACCTTTAAAATCTGAGCAACCCTATGCAGTATCAGTCATCTAAATCTAGCTAGGTTTTTGGAAACGATGATGATTCAAATATCGATGAAGAAGACTTACCTCTGGCTATGAGTTTAAATTCAAATGAAGATGACAACACAAAACAAAGAATAATCTGAAATTGATATGAGGGGATTGTGTTTTATTATACTTATTGATCTAATTTATGATTTCTGTTAATCATTGCAGTAGGAGAATAATGAGATGTTAATCTTGCATTCCAAGTTCTTAGAAGGTCCACAACTAATGGAAGGCAGACCTCGTTTGGTTCCGCTTAAAAAAAGCTAAAAGCCAGCTTTTAGCATATTTTAAGCGCTTATTGAAAACTTTACGCGTTTGGTTCAAAAAAGCTGCAGCTTATTTTAAGCTAGAAAAGCCCATTTTCTCTAAAAAGCAGAAGCCACAATTTTGTGGCTTTTTTATAGCGGCTTATTAAAAGCTAGCTATCAAAATAAAATAAAATATATATTTTTTTGTCACCATCAATAAACATCCACCACCATCACAACCACCCTACCACCTCTACCACCACAATCACTCCACCACCTCTGACCATCACCCCACCACCTACGCCACAATTCCACCAATTCCATACCACCTCCGGCGCAACTCCATCACCACCACTCCACCACTTTCGCCGTAACTCCACCACCATCACAACTATTCTACAACCATCAAATTTTTTTTACAACCACTGCACCACCTTCGTCACCACTCTACCACCATCACCGAACGCTTCACCATCTCTCCTGCAACTCCACAACCTCCGACGTAGCTTCACCTTCGGTGCAACTCCACCACTACCACAACCATTTCACCACCATCGCCACAAATCGACCACTCCACCACCACACTATACCACCTCCGCCAACCCCATTTCACTACCGTCGTTGCAACTTTACCCCCTAACCACCAACACCCCCTCCATTCTACAACCACCATCACTACCATAACTCCGCCACCATTGAGCACCACCATAACACGTCCACCACCATTGAGCACTATCACCAGTGCATTAGGTTCAAATTTTGGTCTTTATGTGTTTATGAAAATTAAAAAACTTCTATTATTTTATTTTAGTATTTAATGTTTACAATTTTTTTATTAATATAATGATATAAGCATATTGTTTGATAACTACAATACGAAGATTACATTTTTTACCAAATGTCATACCTAGCTTTTTAAGATATAACAACACTTTTTATGTAGCATACCAAACGACTCAGACAGATTTTTAAAAAGTGCTTTTATTTATGGGCTTATAGAAAAGCTCATAATATAAGCTCGTAATATTTCTAATTAATAAGTGATTTATAATTTCTTAAAAATGTTCTAGGGTTTTCTTTTTGGTGCTTAGAGATGTAGATATTAGAAATCAACCAGTAAAGTTAAAGTAACAACTTTATAATCTTCATATTAGGGTTTTCATATCTATTTTTGTTTTCAATGTCAATTGCATACCATACTTAGTAGGTTATTCTTTTTCAAATGATTTTTTTTTATGTTTTCGTATACGTAATCTACATTCCTCTTTTACTATGGTATTTGAATATGTAGCTAGAAGGAAAAACACTTAAAAAGCTATCTCTCTCTGTGAGTATGGTTTCAAATAATTATTACTTCAGATATAGAACGAATCAATATCTAACATTTTTCTTTTCAGCCGTAAAATATATGCATTTGTATTAAATAAGTTCGAATCCTGCAAAATAATAGTGTTAGAGCTCTCAAATTTGACATTTCAATCTTTGGTTCTTTTGTTTATCTTACAAATTTATGAGTTTGCAGATGACATGGATTTTGCGGTATTAATTCTAGAAGGTCCAAAAGAATATTGGGTTGTAGAGGTCATTGACAAAAAAATTCTTCATCATTTTGGTATTTTAAAGTTCGGTTAAATGAGTTGAACATAGTGAAACGAAGAGCATTAGACTCACTCCAAACGAACAAAAGAAATCTCAGTCTTCTCTTCGCTCTTCTTAGTTCGATGTGGTAATTAAGGTTTATTAAGAACACTGTTTATCATGATCAATTTTTCGCTAAGAGAAGTATGATTTGATGAGATCTAATAATACCATTGAGGGGGCGTTAGAAAAACAGAACTCATAATTTCAACCATTTTGTTTTGAGGGTTTCTTTTGCTATAGTAGAGGAACCATAGTATTTAAATTTATCAGAAGATTAATTAGGCATTTGGAAGTGGATTGTCTTCTGAACGAGTTGTTCTCAATCTTGATTTATGATAAGTAAAACCCTAAACTAATTCTTTTTTAGGTTTCGAAGATTTTATTGTCCCAATTTGTACTTTAATTTTGGACATTTTTTTGTTTGATTTAATATTCTGAGCTATATAAGCTTTCATGAAACAACTTTTGTCATACTACCTTTCTAAGCCCCCTATGCCCAAGTTGAACCAAATGCAGTTGTTATCTTTTCCTTTCAATTTTCTTTTGTTACTTTCACGTATATCAAGTCTTTTAGGAGAATTGAAGTACACAAATAAAAATGTCCTTTAGGAGAACTCAAATACACAAAAGAATTGTTTTACTTCTATTTTATTTTTCGATTGATGGGTAGTCTTTGTATATGTTAAATTTTTTCTAAGAAAAGTAATTAATTATTTAAAACAAAAATTCAGTATTTTCTCTTGATTAATTATCAATGTCCAAACATTTCAAAACAAAAAGCGATGAGGTTCTTACCGTATCATTTATTTCATATTTCTTCGCAATTGTATTTAGATATGAGTTTAACGACACGGATTTTACCCTAGTATATATATATATATATATATATATATATATATATATATATATATATTGACCTCAAGTGAAATTTCAGACATCACAAGTCAGTAAGAGACAAACATCCTGATCTAACTTGAACCAATATTAACCTCAAGTTAAATTTCCCATCTCGCTTAGAAAACAACAAATAGAAATATATCCATTTAGGAACCAAATTAGCACGGAAAAATTTATTACAAAGAAGGAAAGCAAACAAAACAAGAGTGAGATGGGGCACACAAGATGATGAACCCACAAAACTTAACCTAAACCTAGGATACTATTTCATTTCTCCTCATCTGTACGTTCCTCTAACAACTAAAATACACATCAAATACCTAAAAAAAAAGAAAAAAAAAAACGACGTACAAATTTTACTCTTCTATAAGCTGTACTCTTCACTTTCGTGTTCTTGGTTGTGTGGCTTAAAAGTGAGATGTGTCATACTAGAATTTTCTCACCTTCGCGAGCGAGATATAATGACGAATTACTTGTATTGGGTAGAGTTCTGTCTCATGATTTCTGCAACGTTCGTGAAGATAAACCGTGCAAGAGTCTAACAAATCCCAAGAAACTGAGTTTCCCATCTGAGTGTCGTATCCAGTCTTGCAGAACTACATGAATAGGGACTGATGAGCTAAGCCCAAGTTCTTGATAAAAACAAATCATGGCAGAAAGATCAACATTTCAGTTTACGGGCCTCCATTTGGAAAGTTTAAATGTAAATTGAATCGGTAAGGTTCAAAAAGTGAGGATGATTACGAGATCACTCTAACAAAAAACCCACAGGTTTGTCTCATCTTAGTGGGTCCCTTAGGTTAGGGATGAACCCCTATACTTGTTTGATTCTCTGATATATTTGAAAAAAAAATATTATCTTAGGGTTGTTGAGATGTCCCAATTATAGCTTGTGCTTGAGGTAAAATTGTTAAAGTTTCTTCGAACGAACTTTTCTATTCCCTTATTCCATATTTTGGAAGAGACTATCTTCTCTAAATTCGGGATTCATTATGTATGGCCAAATATAAGTATGATTTTGACGATTTGAAGTTACAAAAAACGAAGTTGTGCAAGAAAAACATACCCAGGGACGGAACTACAGCTAGGTCGAAGGGGGCCAAGGCCCCCCTCGACCTAGCCGTAGCGGTTTACATTATAGCCACAAGTCACAAATATTATGCTATTACTTTAATAATACGCAACAGGTAACAACAAAGCTTAGTTGGCTCACTGGTAGAACTATCTACTTACCACCTAATTGACCCAGGTTTGATCCATTGGAGCAGCAATTATTTTTATATTTAATCTTTGTTTTAAATCTTTTCTCTAATTCCAATTACATTGGCCCCTCTAGATCGTTAATCTTGGTTCCATCCCTGAACATACCGAAGCAAGTTCCTCTATCATGATAGCGCGATTTCCATCCTTTTCGAACAACTCATATGCATGACTTGCATGTTGCTCCCGACAATCCATTCCTTCCATCTGATGAACACTTAAAGCAGCAATACAAAATTCTTCAAAATCGAACTTTCTATATTGAAAAGAATTCAACTACAAAAACACACATCACGTTTAACTATCCACTCTTTGTAAGTAGTACTTCTATATAAACGAAAAGATAATGGAAATAAGTCTAATCGGGCTACTACCATATTGATGTAATCAAGAACCCTCGATTCTTTCATGGCATCAGTCGAGTTCTTCATCAATGCCTACCAATTCATGCCAATATAAGCTCAAATTAGTAAAAAGAAGAGGAAAGGAATAAAGGAACAAATGAAAGGGCTAAAACAGAACATATCGTTTTAAAATTTTGTCCGTAGATAAATCCGCTTTTATTTGGGCCCAATAATGTGAACTGCTCACAGAAATAAGCAAGCTGAGGGACTGTTAATGTCTTTGCAAGAGCCTGTCACGATAACCGAATTAGCAACTAATCATCCAAAAGCATGAAGGCGTGGGTGGAAAGAGCAAATGTTGCAAGAAAACATACCACCAAAGCTGCTTTTCGGAGCGAAGAAGAGCAAATATAAGCTTTTACGAGCTTGTATGATAAGATATCAAGTTGAACCTTGCTACCTTGATGACCAAACAACCACGGATAACCTAATACAAAAATGACGTTTAGACTGTTATTTTGCCCTACCAATTCTCACATCCATGTCCATGTTCGTTTAATAGGCTAAATTAATGAAAACTCGAACTAGAGATAGATTAACATACTGATAGGCTGAGCAGCAATAAGTCTCTTTTGGTAATCTTTGTTCAACAATCTCTTCACGAAGTCTTTGACATCAAAGATAAAGAAGGCCAAGGGGCTTCTTTAAAGCTAGGATCGGCCTTTAGAAATGCTCGGAAGATGCCTGATTCGCTGCGGGCCCAAAAGGGACAGCTTACAGAGAGAAGAATATAAGCAATCACACCTATACTCCACATATCTGCCTCAGTGCCATATGATCGATGTAGAACCTCCGGAGCAACATAATATGCGCTTCCAACTATGTCATTCAACCTTTTATCTGCACAAATTTGTACGAGTCTAAGTGCAATTCACAATATGAGGGCTTGGTCCTCATCCTCAACCTTAACATCAATATCCTTCAAATCTGATATAATTCTATCAAACCTGTTCACATATTCCTGAATAGAAGAACCCTCTTCCATTCTACACGTGAATAATTTGGATTTTAAGTAGACCCGATTCGTTAAAGTTTTCGTCATGAAATTGCTTTCTAGCTTTAACCACACACTTGCGGTCGTTGTTTCTCCGTCTACTAGGAACGCTACGTCCCTCTTAAGACAAAACATAATCGTTGCCCGTGCTTCGAGATCTAACTCCTCCCTATCCTCATCTGACATGTCTCCTGGTTTCTGTCCCGTCAACGTCTTGTGTAATTACTGAAAGATTAGCAGATTCTTCATCTGCATCCGCCAATAAGAAAAATCGTTTTTTCCATTGAACTTCTCTATCTCATATTTCCCTGCTTTGACCGTACCAGTTCTCGATCCCATATTTTCTTCGTTCAATCTCAAACAAGGCTCTGGTACCAATTGTTGTACTAAAAATTAGCGGAAGCTATCAAACATATCCTAGAAATTGATCTGATTATGAAATTAATCGAAAAACTAAGCTGAAAAGTAAATATGCAAATAGAATTAACGAGTTTCAGCATAAAGCCTACGTCCTCGGACGACCAAGAAAACTTTATTGCAAGATGGACGAAGACGACTCCCAGAACCCGCAAGTTCGTCCCAAGACAGTATAGAAAATAACCTTCTATCTCTCTCTCTCTCTCTGTTCTCACTCTCTCTCGAATAGTTGTTAAGTATATTAAACCTCATAATAGGAAATCCTAAACCGACCCCAATTAGGATGTGGAAGCCTAAATCGACTCCAATTAGGAAAGCTTATACCGCCACTCATTAGGAAAGCCTAAACCGCCTCTCACAGATTCATAATAAGAACTTACTCTCGCCTGTCATGATCCGATCACTTGCACCAAGTCCGTGTGAAGATAATATCCACGGGCAATCGTCTCACAAGGCACAAAACATCCAAGCTGCAAGCTAAGAAAGAGGATTGAAGTAAAATTATTTTGATCCCATTAGCCAGTTGCACCAAGCATAGGTCCCCACTTGGCACAACCCATGTATATTTAGAATTAACGTGCTTAGGACACTGGTTTGAACATAACCCGCATAGGGTAAGTGATAATTATGATTCATTTTTTAGCTTTTCTTCCTGGTAGCACTCTAAAGCTACATCTCACTCTCTCTATACTAGGTTCCCACCGTGCCCTACGGGCGCGGTAGATCTCTCTTGGCTAACGTCGTCGATAGATCACGTAGTCTAACTTCCAGTGTCGAGCATACATCTACACGTGCATGTTCCGATATGTCTATTTTCACATCATGTGGGGTCAAGAGAGTATCGGTTATTTGAAATCGTGTACGGATTTCGTATGAAATCGTATACTAATTTCAAATCACAGGTATTCACATGTCGCCAAAAGGTGTGAAAATAGATATATTGGAACATGCACGTGTAGATGTATGCTCGACACGGGAAGTTAGACTACGTGATCTATTGACGTCGTAGATGTATGCTCGACGGCGTAGATGTGAAAATAGACATATCGACGTAGACATATTGAAACATGGACGTGTAGATGTATGCTCGACAAGAGAAGTCAGACCACGTGATCTACCGCGCTCGTAGGTTCGATGAAACACCAATGTATAATTAAGTGGTAGATCACATCTCGATTCTACAAGCAAAGTGCTTTCACGCATTCTCCGAGTATGCATGTACCGTGGTGTTTGTGATCACGTCGTTTGACATGTTAGATCGAGCTTACGCGAAGAAGTGCATAGACAATTGTACCCACTTTCACACCTTTTGCACGACATGTGGTTACTTGTCATCTGAAATCAGTAAGCTCGATCTAAAATGTCAAACGACGTGATCACAAACACTAAGGTACACACATACTCGGAGAATGCATGAAAGCACTTTGCCCGTAGAATCGAGATGTGATCTACCACATAATTAGACATTGGTGTTCCATAGAACCTACGGGCGTGGTAGATCACGTGGTCTGACTTCTCAAGTCGAGCATACATCTACTCGTGCATGTTCTAATATGTCTACACCGATATGTCTATTTTTACATCTACGCCGTCGAGCATACATCTAGGCCATCGATTGATCACGTTGTCTAACTTCCCGTGTCGAGCATACATCTACGCGTGCATGTTCCAATATGTCTATTTTCACACCTTTTTGCGAAATGTGAATACCTGTGATTTTAAATCAGTACACGATTTCATACGAAATCTGTACATAATTTTAAATAACCGATACTCTCTTGACCCCACATGATGTGAAAATAGACATATTGAAACATGCACGTGTAGATGTATGCTCGACACGGAAAGTTAGACTACGTTAACGCCGTCAAGAGATCGTAGGGCGCGACGGGAACCTAGTATTTGATATACTAAGGAAGCTGGGATTAAAATATCACTGTGATAAAAGAAACAAAAGTTCAACGTCTAAAAAAAAGGAGTTTAGTTTTGAAATTTTCCTCCTTTTATGAAATAAATTGTCCACTGTTTTTGCAAAACAATTTTAGAAATTTATGTCTTAGACATTTCAAATGTAGAGTAATATTTTACTTAACGTTTGTAAAGGTAATATTATTGCAGTACCAATATTGATTGTAAAATAGTAATCCAGTATATTTGGTTTATGCAGGTAATATTTACAATAATATATAATTTGAAACATATAAAATTTAAATGTGCTTTCAATAATATTATAATATTGTCTATCTATCAAACGTAATATTTTAAACAAAATTGTTATTCTCATAGGTCCAACTACCAATGAAGGTCCACTAGCCTTTGATGCAACGGTTGAACACCCTTCCTAAACATATAAAGTCGTGGGATCGAGTCCCGATGGAAGCAGTTTGTCATGAAGATTTATCTCTTGTAATTTAAACTATGTATTAAATAATATTGTAATAATTTGACGGGCTTTAGACCTCTTTTATATGTTGAGTTTTAGCCTATTTCATTCATGGTTTGAATTAGACCGTTATCGTGCTTATCACATCTTCATGATGTATCAGTCTCGTGTAATGACTAACGTAGATCATAGTCGAATTCTCAAAAATAAATACCAATGAGGAATGGAGGTAAAGTAATTGGAGTATACGTAACGGCGTTTTAGATATAAAAGACAATTACAAGGTCATTGATGATATAGTCCCAGTCTTATTAAACTTCTTAGACGGTTAGACTAGTAGTCTTCTTCCTCTCAATATCCAGTTCTTTTAACTCTCATTCTTCTTGTTTTCAGAATTGTCTAATTACTCATTCTTGCTTCTGGTTTCACATCAACTTTCAATGGAGGACAATGAGCAACGAAAATCAGTTTTGAACATTCGCTTGACAGAGCTGGTTCAAGGATTTTTCGAGAATATCCAGTTTTACAAATATGATTTGGTCAGTCTAAAGGATCTTGAAGATATGAAAAAGGAATCCAAGAAGGAAAGCAAAGAGGCCAAGAAGAATTTGAAGGATCATCAAATTGAAAGTCAAAGAAAGAACAACACTAACAAATACAATGTATTATCTACCGAGGAGAAACAAATGGTGAAAGATGAACAAAAATTGAGGAGCAGTATAGCCAAACTCACGTGAAGATTAGTAGTTTTGTGAAATTTTGAACAGTATTGGCTTTAAAAAAGTTAATTTTAGAACATCATTACAACTTGAGCTGGTTGAAATGTTTTGGATAATTCATTGTTGAACTGTTTAGTATGAGTTTTGTAATTCATTGTTTGTTAGATTTAATCGATTTGATAACTTATAGTGTTATAATTCATTGTTTGTTAGATTTGGTCTAGTTCACTGATTTTTATGTTATAATCTTTAATTTTTTTCCTCTTTCTTCAGTTTAATTCTTCACTGATTTTTGTGTTATATTCAGAATGTGAGTATGTGTTAGGGTATTTTGGTTGCTTTCAAAATTCTTGTTTTTCTCTTTCTTGGATCTTGTAGGGAAGGTTGAAAGTAACATTTCAGTTTACGGGCCTCCATTTGGAAAGTTTAATGTAAATAAAATTAGTAAGGTTCGAAAAGTGCTTTCACGCATTCTCCGAGTATGCGTGTACCGTGGTGTTTGTGATCACGTCGTTTGACATGTTAGATCGAGCTTACACGAAGAAGTGCATACACAATGGTGGCCACTTTCACACCTTTTGGGGTCACGCGGGTACCTGTTATTTGAAATCATGTACTGATTTCAAATTACAAGTAACCTCGATCTAACATGTCAAACGATTGTGTAAGCTCGATCTAACATGTCGCGCAAAAAGTGTGAATGTGGGCACAATTGTGTATGCACTTCTTTGTGTAAGCTCGATCTAACATGTCAAACGACGTTTTCACAAACACCACGGTACACGCATACTCGGAGAATGCGTGAAAGCCGTAGAATCGAGATGTGATCTACCACTTGATTATACATTGGTGTTCCATCGAACCTGCGGGCGCGGTAGATCACGTGGTCTGACTTTTCCTGTCGAACATACATCTACACGTGCATGTTCCAATATGTCTACGCAGATATGTCTATTTTCACATCTACGTCGTCGATAGATCACGTAGTCTAACTTCCCGTGTCAAGCATACATCTACACTTGCATGGTCCAATTTGTTTATTTTCACACCTTTTGGCGACATGTGAATACCTGTGATTTGAAATCAGTACACGATTTCATATGAAATCCGTACATAATTTCAAATAACTGATACTCTCTTGACCCCACATGATTTGAAAACAGACATATTGGAACATGCACGTGTAGATGTATGCTCGACACGGGAAGTTAGACTACGTCATCTATCGACGGCGTAGATGTGAAAATAGACATATCGGCGTAGACATATTGGAACATGCACATGTAGATGTATGCTCAACAGGAGAAGTCAGACCACGTGATCTACCGCGCCCGTAGGTTCGATGTAACACCAATGTATAATTAAGTGGTAAATCACATCTCGATTTTTCTTATTGGAGGACAATGAGCAACGAAAGGTTGATGTCAAGTGAATGGAGTCCCTAGAACAAGTGAATGGATAAATGACGTTTTGACTTCTGGTTGTAGAATTGGCATTGATTCGGTGAGTTATGTTTTGAGTTCCATTTTATGTATTCAGCTTTTGGCAACATAGTGCTGTTTTAAAAAGCCTTCCACGACATTACAGTTTAAATTTTAAAACAGCAAACAAATGGAATGTGTGCTAAGAAAAAGTGGAAACATTTAATGTTACTTGAAACTCTACACCTTTTAAATACGAGGAACCAAGTTCCTTTTATTGGTTTTCAGTATATTCGAAATCTCCAGCTAGAACTTACTCATTTTTTAAGTAAATCTGTCAGATTGACTAGCTGAGTACTTATCTATAGGATTTGTTCTAATTGTCTAGTTAAAATGGCCGAGATTTTGAGAAGGTGGAATTGTTAAAGTATTTTAAATGCATTGTTTAAGAAAAGATTGCAAAACACATACCGGCCAGAGTTGCGTACTATCGTTTCACATCAACTTTCAATGGAGGACAATGAGCAACAAAAACTAGAAATGAACATTCGCTTGACAGAGATGGTTCAAGGATTTACCGAGAATATCCAGTTTTACAAAGATGGTTTGGTCAGTCTAAAGGATCTTGAAGATTTGAAAAAGAAATCCAAGAAGGAGAGCAAAGAGGCCAAGAAGAATTTGAAGGATCATCAAATTGAAAGTCAAAGAAAGAACAACACTAGCAAATACGATGTATTATCTGCCGAGGAGAAACAAATGGTGAAAGATGAACAAGAATTGAGGAGCGATATAGCCAAACTCACGTGAAGATTAGTAGTTTTGTCAAATTTTGAACAGTATTGCGGCTTTAAGAAACTTAATTTTAGAATATCATTACAACTTGAGCGGGTTGAACTGTTTTGGATAATTCATTGTTGAACTGTTTGGTTTGAGTTTTGTAATTCACTGTTTGTTAGATTTGATAATTCATGGTGTTATAATTCATTGTTTGTTAGATTTGGTCTAGTTCACTGATTTTTATGTTGTAATCTTTAAATTTTTTTTCCTCTTTCTTCAGTTTAATTCTTCACTGATTTCTGTGTTATATTCAGAATGTGAGTATGTGTTAGGGTATTTTGGTTGCTTTCACAATTCTTGTTTTCCTTTTCCTTGGATCTTGTAGAAAGGTTGAAAGTAACATTCCTGAGGGTGAATAGAGGAACTCAGCTGTAAGTAATTTTCTCATTTTGGAGTCTGGTTGCATAAGGTCCAATCAGTGACAGGATCCGAGAAAGGACTAATGCTCTAAATAATGCGGGAAACACCACTGCTGCCATCGGAAAGGTATTATTTCCATTTCGGTTGTTGTTTGTTTCTCTTTATTGTCTGTATTTGACTCTCCCGATTGGGACTAATCTGAATCTGAGTAGTAGGAACCTGTTTTAGTAAAAGATGCCATAATCGTTTTGGGTTACTTGAAACACTGGGGATCTTAGTTCAGACTTAGTTTTTTTCTGACGGAAGACTCAATGACAGAAGTCAGCTATTCGGACGAGTTAAACACACACACACATACACACGTGAAGCTTGACCACTTCTGATTTTCATTCTGAGTTTGAAAGAGAGAAACAACACCACCTGCTTACCCTTCTATTCCTGATTAATTTCTACCCATTTGTTTATCTTGGAATTTTAGTTATTCATTGTATATTTTTAATAGGGATATGCGATCTGTTCAGCTGCTCGAGTGTCTTTGGCTCTATTTGTTGGTGCCTTTGTAAGCCATGCTGGTATTTTGAGTGTGAATGTCCTAATCCCCAAGGTCTTCATTGGTTTAATCGTTGGACCCATGCTTCCATCCAGGTTTTCAGCTATGACCATGAAATGTGTAGGAAGTGCAGCACTCGAGATGGTGGAAGATGTCCGAAGACAGTTCAACACAATCCATAGTCTCACTGAAGGCACCGCAAAGCCCGACTATGCAACCTGTGTCAAGATCTCCACAGATGCATCCATCAAGGAAATGATCTCACCTAGTGCATTGGTCATGCTTACTCCCCTCATTGTTGGTACCTTCTTCTGTGTAGAGACATTAGTTGTTGGCTTAGCTAGTTTTATAGTTTCCGGTGTTCAGGTACTTACAACACTTAAAATGTTGCAGTGAATTCATTGTTTTCGAACTTCTGAAAACAACACCATCTTGATTAGCTTTTCTACGCGCCCTTTTATGCATTAAACCCTATTGATTTCCTATGAACATCTTGGAGCATTTACTTCCCTATATACGCCCTAGTTTTGTCAATAAATCAAAGGGCATCCCAAATGAATTTGACTATGTTCTCTCCCAGGTCTCTGCGTCAAACACTGGTGGTGCATGGGATTATGTCAATAAGTACATTGAGGTAACATTCGTGTCATATTAATTTTTTTTGAAGAAAGACTATTTATTTGTCTAGAGATGTTCTTTCGGACTTTAGCATAAGGTCAATCTTGGTTTTGTGGTAATTAGGCTGGTGCATCAGAGCACACAAGGACTCTTGAACCTAAAGGATCAGACCCTCATAAGGCAGCAGTGATTGGTCAAACAATCGGAGATCCTTTAAGGGACACATCAGGTCCATCACTTAATATCCTGACCAAGCTCATGGCGGTGGAGTCGCTTCTCTTTGCTCCTTTGTTTGCCAAACAGGGTGTGCTTCTGTCCGAGCTTTTCTACAATGTGATCTCTTGCCGCCTCATGGACAGGAGCTGATGGTGGATATGGAACATGAAATTTTTTTTGTTTTTACAAGTCTTTTTCCACGATTTTGTATATTTTTGTAATGGGAGAAATGGCAAACAAGGTGTTTGCTCGTAGATATTGTAGTGCTGGATCTCTTCCGGCAACTAATATGGAGGAAAAAATTTTGGAATGAAATAGCTGGTGGGAAAACTGAATCGGTCGAATATGCATGTAATATTGGTGGTAGCGCGTGTTCTTCTTCCCCCACTGATCAGCTTGGGAAAAGTAAATGGAACATGAAGACACTTCGCCACTTACCGAACTCTATATTGCATCTTCTGGAATGTGCAATCTTGGGGGTAACGGATCCTATGCTTTATATGGCAATGTGTTTTCGTATGTTCTCATGGCATGTGGAAGATCATTACTTGTACAATATAAATTGTCGTTATTGTGGGACATCAAAGACTAGGTATGGAATTCCTGGTCATGCAGCTCCTGAGTTTGAAAAGGTAGTTCCTGGACGTGTATATACTCGAGATATTCCTTGTAACACCCCAAATCCATATTTCCACGTCGGCCGCCATAAAAACCTAAACTTAAAGCATTTCTCCGCAGAACAGTAAACATATACGATATACTCATCAAGGAGAGGGTATAGTATCGAACATGAAGCTCAAAAAGTAACAATAAATCAACTACTGAAACTTTACCAAGTTTCTCAAAACTCACAGGATGTTTCTAAATCATCGACACAAATGTCGGTCAAGATAAAACATAAATAACACCAAGTGTTTAGGAGATACAACTCCAAATAACTACCTAAAGAAAGAAAGAAAATCACTAAAGAAACTCCTCCAAGGCTAACTATGACTCAAGCAGGTGGCACTTCCCGATTTCCTTGTCCTGAAAAATAAAAGGTTGGGTCAGACCCCAACAAGTAGATTTCGAAACCTCTAAAGCCTCAATAGACAGTTTCAAGAGCTACCAAAACAAATAGACAACACTTATCATGAGAAGATGTCCAAGTATAGTATCCGATTTGTGACCATTAGAAATAAAATGTATCACATATGTAACAAACAACAAAAAGCGACATGACGAGTTGGTGTCCACCTTATGTAAGAGTGTGGCCCACAAGGTCATCCATTGTGTTAGCGCCGACCCCATACGCTCCATACCTATATCACATCCGGTAGAGAGGGTCGAACCAACCACACTACTCTTACAACCCTTCACCAACTCCATCACGTCACACATACATAATACACCATTTGTAATAAACAACCAAAAGCAATATGACAAGTTGGTATCCACGTTGTATGGGAGTGTGGTCCACAAGGTCATCCATTGTGTTAGCGCCGACCCCATACGCTCCATACCAATATCACATCCGGTAGAGAGGGTCGAACCAACCACAAAACTCTCACGACTCTCCACCAACTCCATCACATTACACACATATAATAGCATCACACCACAACATACATAAATCAAAATCCTACTCGATAGCATATTACGACATACGAGTTCCATATTTGTAATTTTGCAAGTAATGAATCAATGATGATAATAGCCTAAAATTCTCATATCATGTTGAGTTCTAGGGCATGTTCATGTATCTATATAAAGAGTATTGTCCAATAGTGAGAGCCATATAATTATAAGAGCTATATACTAAAATCATGGAAAATAGAGAGGTTTAGCCCTAAATATCATTGTAATACATGAATCTAGCATGGAAATGTAAATGAAGGTTGTATGGTTCATCAAGTATGTCATAATAGCAAATATCCTCAAAATCTAACACATAGATGAGATTCAAAGTGACCAAAAAAGATGAGTTTGTACAAATATAGATCTACTACTTCTAGCATATATATTTATGTCAAGAACCCTAATCTATGTTCAAGTAATACTAAAATCTAGGGTTTGTGGTGTTATCTAATTTGTCTAGGTTTTCTATAAAAATGGTTATTCAAACCCTAGAGGAGTAGAAATCTACCTTAGATCCAAAGCAATGTAAGCCCCACACCAAGAAAAACAAAGAAAACAATCACCAAGCTCCAATCCTTCCTTCCTTCTTCTTAGCCTTTCTCTCTCTAGAACCCTTAAACTCTCATTCCCTCTCTATACTCAAAATGAGGCTGCTTAAGTTTCAAAATATAGAAAGGGAAATGAGGGGACAAAGTGGGCGTAGGGTTTCAATGAAGTGGGGCTCTAAATGGGTGTTACTATAGGCACCCTAAATATTAGTAGGAGTACTACAATCTCCCCTCCTGAAAGAAAATTTCGTCCTCGAAATTCAACGTACCTGGTGAGAGGAAGAGATGAGGATAACGGAGTTGCATATCATCCTCGCGCTCCCAAGTAACCTCTTTATCATTGTGATGATTCCACTGAACTTTGACCATGGGAATAGTCTTTCGGCGAAGCACATGCTCTCTTCGATCAACGATGCGAACTGGTTCCTCCTCATATGATACATTTGGTTGGAGCTCTAAATCATGGTAGTTAACCACCAAATGTTGATCCTCATCTCTCACATGCTTCTGAAGCATCGATATGTGAAATACGTTGTGTACTCCTGCCAAACTTGCAGGCAAGTCAAGACGATAAGCTACTTTGCCCACCTTTGCCACTACCCTGAAAGGTCCAATGTATCTGGGAGCCAACTTTCCTTTCTTACCAAACCGTAAGACGCCCTTCATAGGTGACACCTTCAATAACACCTCCTCTCCAACGATAAACTCCAAATCTCTACGTCGTTTGTCAGCATAACTCTTCTGACGACTTTGAGCTGCTTTGAGCCTACTCCGAATTAATGCAATCTTTTCAGAAGTATCCCGAATCACCTCTGGTCCTTCTAGTTTAGCATCTCCTGCCTCTGTCCAACATAATGGTGATCGACAAGGCCTCCCGTATAATGCCTTGAAAGGAGCCATACCAATGCTAGATTGGTAACTATTATTATATGCGAACTCTACCAAGGGCAAGTGATCTTGCCAACTACCACCAAGATCTAGTATCGAGCACCGTAACATATCCTCGAGTACTTTGTTGACTCTCTCTGTCTGCCCATCGGTCTGAGGGTGAAAGGCTGTACTAAAGTGTAATGATGTTCCCATAGAAGCTTGAAAGCTCTTCTAGAACCGAGAAGTAAAGGATGAATCTCTATCTGACACAATAGACACTGGAACTCCATGCAACCTGACAATCTCCTTAATGTAAAATTGTGTCAGTCGATCTCCACTATCTGTCGTCTTCACTGGTAAGAAGTGAGCCGACTTAGTCAGCCTATCAACTATCACCCAAATGGCATCAAAGCCTCGACTCGAACGCGGTAAACCTGTGATGAAGTCCATCGATATGTTCTCCCATTTCCACTCTGGAATAGGCAACGGTTCTAAAAGTCCCAATGGATGTCGATTTTCTGCTTTCACCATCTGACACACCTCACACTTCCTCACATGTTCAGCAACATCTTTCTTCATTCTGGACCACCAATATTGCCTCTTCAAGTCTTTGTACATCTTGTTACCACCAGGATGAACAGTGTACTTACTCCGATGTGCCTCGTCTAATATATCCCGTCTCAAGATTGGATCTGCCGGTACAATTAACCTCCCTTGGAATCTCAATCCTCCGTCCTGTCCTGTACTGAACTCAGTTTCAGTTTCTTGCATTAACAAAACCTGTTTCTGGCACCACTCATCGTTAACTTGTGCATCCACGATACGGTTCAATAAGGATGGTCTAATAACCATACTACCCAGAAATAACGAGTCAACTCCTGACCCAACCATATCAATGTCATATGTTGCCACATCCTCCAACATCTTCCACTGATTCATCATCAATGCGGCTATGATACCCCTTGGTTGTCGACTTAATGCATCAGCTACTACATTAGCCTTACCCGGGTGGTATTGTAGCGAGAAGTCATAGTCTTTCATCAACTCTAACCATCGGCGTTGGCGCATGTTCAACTCCTTTTGCGAGAATAGATACTTGAGGCTCTTATGGTCGGTAAAGAGATCAAACTTTTCTCCGTACAAATAATGTCTCCAAATCTTCAAAGCAAACACTATAGCTGCCAACTCTAAGTCATGAGTTGGATAATTCTGCTCATGCGGTCTCAACTGCCTCGAAGCATAGGCAACCACCTTATCACTCTACATAAGAACACAACCCAAACCCTGAATTGAAGCATCAGTGTAAATCACTAACCGAACACCACCCTCAGGAATGGTCAAAACTGGTGCAGTAGTCAATCTCGTCTTTAGTTCTTGAAATGCCAAGTCACACTCTGTAGACCATCGAAACGGAACTTCCTTCTTAGTTAGGTTCGTCAAAGGACCTGCAATACTCGAGAACCCCTTGATAAACCGCCTGTAATATCCAGCCAATCCCAGGAAACTACGAACCTCCGTCGCAGATGTGGGTTGCTTCCAATTAAGCACTGCCTCGACCTTAGAAGGGTCGACTGATACTCCGATGCTAGAAATAACATGACCCAAGAACTTTACTTCTTCTTGCCAAAATTCACACTTCTCGAACTTAGCATACAACTGATGTTCCATCAGTCTCTCTAGTACTTGTCGCAAGTGATCCTCATGATCTTCCTTAGTTCTAGAGTAGATAAGGATATCATCAATAAATACGATGACAAACTTATCTAAGAAATCTCGAAATACCCGATTCATCAAATCCATGAAAACTGCTGGAGCATTAGTCAAACCAAAAGGCATAACCAAAAACTCATAAGAACCATAACGTGTCACAAATGCAGTCTTAGGAATGTCTTCTTCTCTAACCCGTAACTGATGATACCCTGATCTCAAGTCAATCTTCGAAAACCACTTGGATCCTCTTAGTTGATCGAATAAGTCATCGATCCTCGGTAAAGGGTACTTATTCCTCACAGTAACCTTATTCAACTCCCTAAAATCAATACACAACCTCATCGACCCGTCTTTCTTTTTAACAAAAAGAACAGGCGCACCCCACGGGGAGCTACTCTGGCGTATGAAACCCAAGTCAAGTAACTGTTGAATCTGGTCCTTGAGCTCACGTAGTTCAACTGGAGCCATTCGGTAATGAGTTTTAGCTATCGGTGCAGTACCCGGTTCCAACTCTATGCAGAAGTCAACCTCTCTGCGTGGTGGCAACCCTGGTATATCGCTGAACACCCCATGGTATTCACATACCACATCAATCATCTCTAGCCTCTTACCCATCACCGGATGCTTTATCAGTTCCACGTTACCCAAGTGCATCTCCCTCATCTGTCTCGTAAGTCCAGACACAACCAACACCTCTTCACTCGGAAGAGAAAATGTGACCGTCTTGGCAAAACAGTCCACAAGTGCATGATATGAAGCAAGCCAATCCATGCCTAGGATGACATCATAGTAAACTAACTGAAGTACAAAGAGGTCTGAAGCAAACTCTCGTTCACCTAACTTAATAATGCACCCCCGACAAATGTGGTCTATCACTATAGACCCACCCCAAGGTGACGATACAACAAAAGGGCTCACACATCGATCTAACACAATAGGCAAAGTGCGTACAAAAGAAGTAGAAATAAATGTACCTATGGCACCAGGATCAAATAATACTCTTCCCAGATTACTATGAATAAGAAATGTACCTTCAACCACATCAGCAGGTGCTCCAAAATCCCTAGGGACTACGGCATTCAGCTGCTGACCCCGTCCCTGCAACCTCCCTTGTTGATTATGATCATGTTGTCGCCCTTGATTATCAATTCGAGTCTCATTCTTCTTTGGACAATCAATTGCTTTATGACCCTGCCCATGACAAGTGTAACAAATTCCCTGGAAAGCTCTCTGTCTTCCCCAGTTGCCATTCAGTGGTTCTGGTTGTCCACCAGTTGCTACCACTGCTCTATCATCCCCATCTGTACGAGGCCTCTTGCCATCACGCTGTCCATGATAGCGGTCACTTCGATTCTTACCACCGTTCTTGTTGTTATTACCACTCCATTTCTGTTTATGTCCCATCTCTCCCTTGCCACTCCTCTGCTTCCTCATCTCTTGAATGTAGTCATCTTGTGCCTTAGCACATGTCACCACTTTCTGATAAGTGTCAAAACTAGGTTGCCCAATGATTTGTCTCGCAATGTTAGGTAACAACCCATTCACAAACCTTTCAATCTTATACTGTTCAGTAGGGATCAAGTGAGTTGCAAACAATGACAGTCGATGAAACTCCTGCTCATACTCTAAGACTGCCTGATTCTCTCCCTGCTTCAAATTTTGAAATTCTCTTGATACTTTCTGTTGTGTTGAATATGGAAAGTAATTTGCCTTGAATACATCCTTAAACTGTGTCCATGTCATAGCCATAGGATCTACTAACCGAGCCTCTATATCCCACCAAGAAGCGGCATTTCCTTCCAACTGAAACACTGCCATTCTCTGCTTATACACATCTGAGCACTCGAGATTCTGCAAAATTTTATCCATCTTCTGGCACCATGCATGTGCTCCTAAAGGTCCCGCGGTTCCATCAAATACAGGTGGCCCCATCTTCGTGAAATGGTGATAATGTTGCACCCAAGTCATCTCAGTCGGTGGTCTCTGATTCACCACCGGTACCACAAGACCTCCTGTTTCCCGTGTTGGAACCTGAACCCGATCTCGCTCCTGCATTTTAGCCTCCGCTGCAATGTTGATCAAATCTTGCAACGCAGTTGCATCAATGGTCACCGTTGCCCCTCCATTCGGATTTTGAACTGGAGTTGCACTGCTCTCAGCCTGCGCCGTTGTACCCACAGTTCCTGTTGATCCTCTTTCCTCGGCAAGGACTCCTCGACCTATCACCTTGCCTGCACCTCGGCCTGTCCCCCTGCCTACACCTCGGCCTGTACCTCGGCCTCGGATGCGAGCAATACGACGTCCCTTACCAATAACTCCATCTCCGTCCATGAATCTAATCAAGAGAAGAATAAGGAGATAAACTAAATTAATGTCACGCACAAAAACCAAGGAAAGATTAAAGTGCCACTACTGCTTCTAACTGTCTAATAGCCCTAGACGCAATCCCTAGGATTTATGAACCAAGAGCTCTGGTACCACTTTGTAACACCCCAAATCCAGATTTCCACGTCGGCCGCCATGAAAACCTAAACTTAAAGCATTTCTCCGCAGAACAGTAAACATATACGATATACTCATCAAGAAGAGGGTATAGTATCGAACATGAAGCTCAAAAAGTAACAATAAATCAACTACTGAAACTTTACCAAGTTTCTCAAAACTCACAGGATGTCTCTAAATCATCGACACAAATGTCGGTCAAGATAAAACATAAATAACACCAAGTGTTTAGGAGATACAACTCCAAATAACTACCTAAATAAAGAAAGAAAATCACTAAAGAAACTCCTCCAAGGCTAACTATGACTCAAGCAGGTGGCACTTCCCGATTTCCTTGTCCTGAAAAATAAAAGGTTGGGTCAGACCCCAACAAGTAGATTTCGAAACCTCTAAAGCCTCAATAGACAGTTTCAAGAGCTACCAAAACAAATAGACAACACTTATCATGAGAAGATGTCCAAGTATAGTATCCAATTTGTGACCATTAGAAATAAAATGTATCACATATGTAACAAACAACAAAAAGCGACATGACGAGTTGGTGTCCACCTTATGTAAGAGTGTGGCCCACAAGGTCATCCATTGTGTTAGCGCCGACCCCATACGCTCCATACCTATATCACATCCGGTAGAGAGGGTCGAACCAACCACACTACTCTTACAACCCTTCACCAACTCCATCACGTCACACATACATAATATCACACCATTTGTAATAAACAACCAAAAGCAATATGACAAGTTGGTATCCACGTTGTATGAGAGTGTGGTCCACAAGGTCATCCATTGTGTTAGCGCCGACCCCATACGCTCCATACCAATATCACATCCGGTAGAGAGGGTCGAACCAACCACAAAACTCTCACAACTCTCCACCAACTCCATCACATCACACACATATAATAGCATCACACCACAACATACATAAATCAAAATCATATTCGATAGCATATTACGACATACGAGTTCCATATTTGTAATTTTGCAAGTAATGAATCAATGATGATAATAGCCTAAAATTCTCATATCATGTTGAGTTCTAGGGCATGTTCATGTATCTATATAAAGAGTATTGTCCAATAGTGAGAGTCATATAATTATAAGAGCTATATACTAAAATCATGGAAAATAGAGAGGTTTAGCCCTAAATATCATTGTAATACATGAATCTAGCATGGAAATGTAATCGAAGGTTGTATGGTTCATCAAGTATGTCATAATAGCAAATATCCTCAAAATCTAACACATAGATGAGATTCAACGTGACAAAAAAAATGAGTTTGTACAAATATAGATCTACTACTTCTAGCATATATATTTATGTCAAGAACCCTAATCTATGTTCAAGTAATACTAAAATCTAGGGTTTGTGGTGTTATCTAATTTGTCTAGGTTTTCTATAAAAATGGCTATTCAAGCCCTAGAGGAGTAGAAATCTACCTTAGATCCAAAGCAATGTAAGCCCCACACCAAGAAAAACAAAGAAAACAATCACCAAGCTCCAATCCTTCCTTCCTTCTTCTTAGCCTTTCTCTCTCTAGAACCCTTAAACTCTCATTCCCTCTCTATACTCAAAATGAGGCTGCTTAAGTTTCAAAATAAAGAAAGGGAAATGAGGGGACAAAGTGGGCATAGGGTTTCAATGAAGTGGGACTCTAAATGGGTGTTACTATAGGCACCCTAAATATTAGTAGGAGCACTACATTCCTGGCAATCCAAGTTATTCCCATGCTCCGAGGAAGCTGGTTATGTACCTTACTGTGAGGTAAATTTCGATCTCAACTTCCAAATTCTTGAAGACGTGCCCAAGTTTTCGCCTTTATCCAACAAAACTGAAGAGTTAATCAAATATGATGTTGTAGAACCTTGTATTTCTTCTGCAGCATCAACTCTATGTTCGTTTCTAGCGACAAAAGAAACCTTTTCCACACAGAATAACAATCATGGATATCCCACTAAGACTTCCGAGGATGTAGCAGTTAGTACGTTAAAATCTTTGCAAGATAATCAGTTACACGACAAATTCTCGACTTTAGTTGGAGAAAGCTCTCATGGATCTCAAAATTTGAATAGTGGTGTGATCACCAAGATGATGATTCTGTTACAGAAATGTTCAGGGTGAAACAAAGATCAGTTAAAGTAAATCAAAGGTCTCATAACAGTACCGCAAGCTAAAAAAATTCCGACCAACAGAGGCTGAAACAGTTGAAGAAGCCCCACCTAGAATGAAGCTCCCATCAGTTACATACATCAGACTGCAACAATAGCAATATAATTGACGGATGATTTAACTCAAACTCAAGAGACAATGTCAATGGGGGAGATATCAGATTTCGAGCTAAACCCAGAACGATCACCTACAGAAGTTGGGACCGAGCGGATAAGAATCAGACGTCCAATAACGAAGTATATTGGGAACAGGCAGGCAGGATCGAACAGTAGTAGATAATCAAGAGCCGACAGAAATCAGGATCGAAAGTTAATTCCAGTGCTTGACTATGCTAACTTCATTTTTAAACAATGCAAGGATCTATAAAATTGGAGGAAGCTACTAAACTTGACAGTGAAGATCAAATGACAACAATTAACCGTCTCGCCTTTTTTCGCTCTCTCGGACGGGCACCTTTCATTTTTAAATGTTCTGTATAAATTGGGTTGTTTGATCATTGCATTTTAGTGAAACTTCAAGATAAAAAAAATACTTACAGGGGTCCCCTTTAAAACTCCCCTTTCTATTTTATCTAACAAGAAAATGCTTATCATGCAAAACATTTGAATTTAATTTAGGTTTCATAAGTCTAGCTTATTCGTACACTAATAACAAGTAAAGTTATGAACAACTACTTGGCGAAAACGAAGCAGCCTAGTCTGTTGTTGCAAGTCAATTGTTGAAAGAAGACTTTGGCCTAGAGAATGGTCTGCCGAAAGCTAGAATTCTCGCGAAAGGAGTACTACCATCAGCAACTTCATTGCGGGTTTTGTCTTCTTTTAAATCATTTTCATTGAAAAGCAACATATGATCAAGATCTCTCAACTCTATACTCTGGAATAAGTTCTTTCGGCGCCTCCTTGTAAGAACATCATCGAGCCCTCGGATAAATAGTTTTACCTTATCTCCAATCGATTTAACGAAGCAATGTTGAACAACAAGATTTACATATTCTTCTCTGTTCATACTACACACAACCATAGTGCTACCTCCAGGACACAACTCCACAATTTTCCTACACCCAGATTCATCTTCCTCTTCAGTCTCCCAGTCAAATGTTAGTCCCAAACCATCCGAGTCTATGAACTTAGTTTCCATCCCTAGAATATCTTTGCAACTCTTGTACATATATGGATCTGCATCTCGTATATCTTCCAAAGTAATTATAGATTCGGCTAATTGCAAGAAAAACAAGCGATCCAATCCAATGCCTATTTGTACGTCATGCATCAATACTAAAGCGATCACTCTACCACAAAATCGATAATATTCAAGTTGTTGAGAATCCACTTTTGCTGCAAACAGGACAGAATATATATATATATACATATACATTAGAGAGATTGACTGAAGTTTGTAGAAATTTTTGAAGTTGCGAAGTATGAAAATGACCAAAAACATACACAACAATCATAATGTTGAAATAAATTTTGAAAATGCCGTACCTGGATTAGGATAAAGCCTCTGAGGGTCATGTGGGCATGACAAGAATAAAGAATTTTGTAGGGTGAATAGATGTTGGCATACCCGGAGGAGCCACTCCTTGAAAACGGCAGGACCAGCAATATCTGCCTCATTTTTGAACTGAAGGATGATTCCATTCCGCAACAAAATGGGGTTTGCGTGCCCAACCTGCTCAAAAGAATCAGCAAACAACTCTGACATGTCAATAAGTACCTTCATCTTCTGTGGGTGATCAGAACCATTCATAACCTGATCCGGGAGCATCATTATGATCAAATGCCTTCGAGATTCATTATTTATTAAATCTTTATGTTTAAGAAGCCATTGATGATCATTGCCTCTCTTTGATTTCATAATAAGTTTATTTATTGAATCACGGTGAGAATACAAGCACGAAAGGAAGTTCTTTTCTGCAGGAAGGTACAACTTAGACATCACGTCTAACTCCTTGAGAACTAAGAGGTAATAAGACCACCCATGATTAAATTCACATTCGGTGCATCTTGTGAACTCGACCCCATCATCCATATAAGTCAGACCAAGATCAATGCTGTTCAGTAAGTCACTAAAATCATCATAAAATGGTTTGAGCTCCTTCACATAATATGACTTGCCCACATCTAAAGCCACCATAGAAAGCGAGTCAAGCGACATAACATTCAACCTCATATGTTCAATAATTTGCGTATACATATGAAGTGTCAATGTGGAGAACTCATCAATATCACTATCAAATCGTGATTTTAACCCAGACGGCACTCTGCAGAAACACGACTCCCGGATCAACTTCATATTCACAAGCAACTGTTTCATGACCTCCTTTATAAATGGGTAAAGGTTACGAACTAAAGTACTTGGGTCGGAATACATGAAAAATCTACTAGTGTTTCTGGGACCAATTGATATCAGTAGAGATTCATAAGTTTTGCGACAATCGTAGTACAATAAACGTTCTGAAGTTGTTTTGTAATGACGGAGAAGATTGCAGAATCCTAAAACTGAACAAGCAAATCGATGTTGAATGAGTATGGGAAAGGAATGAATGTTAGGATAAAGAAAGAGACGAATTGATTCCTCGGCTATCTCTTTATTAATTCTTATGGGAGATTTGTATAAATAGAAAAGTGTATCAGGCATTTCATATAACTGGAAAATCTGCATATGCTCTAGCTTTTTGCGATGTTTGGGGGTTATACTTAAGTAGTCCTTAATACTTTTTATAACAAATTTTCCTCTCAATTCATAATCATCATCACAATCACTCCTATTAATCAGGCATGAAATAGAGGTAGTCAAATTTCTCAGGATTCTTAATGCTCGCTTATGGTACTTCTGTCTTGAGAAGAATAACCTAGTATGCTCCATGACTTCTATAGGAGGTATGAATTCAATCTCATGTGATTCAGTTTTGGAGATTTTTTTGTCTCCCATCTGCTTGATATAAGGAAAATATCAAAAATTTATATTCTACACACCAAAGCTAAATAAATTGTAAAAATTGAAACTTTCACAGTACAAATACTAAAAGGAAGCTAATTTAGATTAGGAAGATCACAATGGTACTTCAAATTGCATGTATTTGATGTTCATACCTCAGAATAGCCGAAGATCTTTTGAAGGGTAAGTTAGTTCACTCTCTAGCTAAAGGTCCAAGTTCTTTAAAAGTTTCTCTCTCTCTCTAAGAAGATCTCTGCCTCTATAATGGAGTTTCCTTCTACAATCGTCTCTCCTTACAGGAACCTTCTCTCTCTATATCTAGAATGGAGATTCATTCTAAAATAGCTGAACGGAAGTTTATGTTACTCCAAATCCTGGGCCCTTTAGGCGGTCTCCTCATAGCCTTTAGTAGGTCTAGATTTTCTAAAAAAAAAAAGATTTTCTGAAAAAAAAACCAGAATAGAAAGTTTATATTATTCCATAACCGGCTCCTTTATAGCATCTACAATGCATCCCTCCATCTTAGAAACTCTAAGCGCCACATATGATTTATCTACAATGCATCCTTCAATGTTAGAAACTCTGAGCGTCACATATGATTTTAGAGTTTTTTTTCTTAAAAACTCTCTCAACTGCAACATTCTATTTGGATTTCTAGGATGATGTGTCGAAGGGTGGAATAGAGATATCTCAGGAGAAATGGATTGCACTCTTGAGATATCTCTAATTGTCTAATTCATCAAAATTTGATTTTCAATTAATAGAAATCGAGTCTTCTATATTTTCTACATAATTAATTATTTATTTACAAAAATAACTATGCCGCATAAGTAAATAAGATAAGTTTAGAGTTTTGCATTGGAGAGACAAAAAATTTAGGATATCTGTTTTCGCCACCTAGGAGTGAGAATCCTAATTGAATTTTGACACATAGGACAACTAGAGATTTTTTTTAGTTTTGCATTGGATATGCTCTTAGAGCATCTCCAGTGCAACACTCAAACTTTAAATCTTATAGTGCCAAATAGGATTTTTTTAGAGTTTTTCTTTAAAACTCATCTCCAGTGAAAAACTCAACATGAATCTCTAAAGTGATGTGTCAAGATTTATTTTAGAGATCCTTAAGAGGTCACTCTAAGTGTCACATTAGCAAATTAATTAATTTAATTTATACCAAAACATAGGTTTTTAGAGTTTATTTTGAGTGTTGTATTGGAGAAGGTTTTCCAATAGAGTATCTCTAAATGGTCTATTTCTTATTTGACCATTTAGAGCTTTAATTTTCATACTTCGCACGTAAGATTTTTGGAGTTTTTCTTGAGTATACTCTTAGTCGGTTTCCTTCTAGCATCTAGGTCTTGATTTTTCAAAACCTACTTGGGTTATTTCTAATGGCTGCAACATGAGAGAAATAAAAATACTTTCCTAAGTAGAAGCATTTTGTCTGTTAACAAAAAAAAAGTACAAGCATTTTATTACAACTAGTTAACTTTCGTCAACTATTAAATTTTTGGCATCCAATAATGACCACAATGATCGTTGATGGAACCGGTCAAAGAACGCCCGAACGTTAGGTGATTAACGAACGATCACTAGGCGGTCTGCCCCGTGCCCCTCCAATTTATAGGAAGCATGCCCGATTGTCTGTATACTCGTGCTTATAGGACTTGTCCGCATTAAAGCTGTTGAAAGTGTCTTAAATATGGGTTGATATCGAACCCGGTCGGTCTTGGCGCGGAATTTTGGACCCGTTAGCAGAGTTGTTACTGAGACATGGCTGTTATGCGAAGCAGGGCTCTGAGGCAGAGCTGGTATGCGAAGCACGGCTTATGTCGGTTATTAGTGTTAGAGTATCCATGTGTATTTCGAATCAAGAGAGTCGGTGAGGCGGTGGGATTAGGGTTTTAGTGGTTATATAAACTAAAACCCTAAGGAGATATCGTTGTCTAATTCTCACGAATCTCTTGTGTCCTTGTTTGCTTATCATAGTGGAAATCATCGTGCCGTTGTCGCCGTGGAGTATGTCTCACCAACCGAACCACGTAAATGTATGTGTTCTGCTTGATTGTTCTTTATTTCCTATTGCTTTTCTTGGATTACTTGTGTCTGTCATAGAAAACTCCCTGATTGCCATAACAAAAACATCTCCAATGCAAAACTCAAAAGAAATTCAATTTGTCTTATGTGTCAAGGCTCAATTGAGTTTCTCTTTCCTAGATGTCAATATTGAGATCCTCAATTCAAAAGACATCTCCAATGCAACACTCTAAAAACTTAAAAATAACTTAGGTGTCATTCCTAGATGGGTAGATTTGCTTTTAATATTGAGTGGCGAATTGAGATCCTCAAAAGAAATCTCAAATATTGAGTTTCTTCTTGAGATATCTCAACATTAAGAGCATCTGCAATGCAAAACTCGAAACAATCTATATTCATCTTATGTGTCAAGGTCTAGTTAAGATTCTCACTCTTAATTGGCGGGAATAGAGATCCACAATTTTCTTGTGTCTCCAATGCAAAACTCTAAACTTATCTTAGTTACTTATGTGGTCTAGTTATTTTTGTAAATAAAAAAGAATTAATTCCTATTTGGCCCCTACTTTGTGACCAGCTTCCTTTATGGCATCCCATTTTTCATAAATTCAAATATGACCTCATTTTTTAGTGTAAATGTCGTAAGTACCCTTCATATATATATATTTTTTCAAAATAAAGTTAATTATAACATATGTATCCCACCTCACATCTCTCTCTCTCCAACTCACCTCTCTCTCTCCCCAACTCACTCTTGTCTTCTCCGGCGAAGCTCGCCGACCGGAAAACTTTTCGACCGACGACCTAAACATAGAAAGAAAATTTCCCATCTTTCACTTCATCGGAGTGTTTAGAGAGAGATAGAGATGAGAGTTGGAGAGAGAGGGAAAGAGGTGAGGTAGAGAGACAGATGTAAGGTGGAAGTGAGGTGGAATTTCATGTGTTATAATTAACTTTATTCTGAAAAAATATATATATGAAGGGTACTTATGACATTTACACTAAAAAAAGGGGTCATATTTGAATTTATGAAAAATAGGAGCCCATAAAGAAAGCTGGTCACAAAGTAGGGGCCAAATAGAAATTAACAATAAAAAATTAATTACTTAAAAAAATATATAAGACTCGATTTTTATTGGTTGAGTATCAAATATGGATGAGTTAGACAATTAGAAATATCTCAAGAGGACACTCTAGAAATAGAGTAACCTCTTGACATATCTCTAGTCCACCCTCGACACGTCATCTTAAAGATCCAAATAGAGTGTTGCAGTGGAGATCCAAATAGAGTGTTGCAGTGGAGAGAGTTTTTAAGAAAAACTCTAAAAATCATATGTGAGACTCAGAATTTCTAAGATTGAGTGTTGCATTGGAGATGCTCTAAATGATGCCACATCATTTTGAGATCTTAATTGAGTGTTGCATTGGAGATAGTTGTTTATAAAAAACACTCAAAAATACTAGGTGGCACTTTGAGTTTTTCAAGTTGAGGGTTGCATTGGAGATGCTCATACCCGCCCATATGAACCCTTAGATCTCCTAGGTTTTATATGAACCGTTAGAGTTCCACCCTTGGGGTTTCTCTATATAAGGTTATAAAACTAAACCTAATCACTTTTTTTTCATCTTTCTTCTCTTTTGATCTAAGCGGTTGAACCATATAACCCCCTCTTCACCCTCTCTCTCTTCTTTAAATCTTCTTAACGCTTCTTCCCTTCCTCTTTAGTCTCGTTAAGCCACCACATTCGAAACGAAACGAAACGAAACATTAAGATCTATTCCTTTCGGGTTCCCTCTGTGAATAACTTTAACGAATATAAACAAGATCTCCATCTTGTTTCATTGTTTTTGTTCGATACACGTACATTTTTCATACTCTTCTCTTGATTCTGTTCAAAACTAAGTCGATATAAAGTCAATTAAGTTAGTAAATTCTCGAATCTTTTTTCTTATTTTCATTTTCTTTATTGTTCACATGTTATTTCCTTTTTCTTAGTTTTATCTTCTTCTTCATCTTGCATGTCTTTGACATTGACGAAATATCATTACGGGCATCGACAACTAAATAATTGCATATCTAGTTGATCTAAACTCGGTAAGACTCGTTCACTAACTTTCCCTTTTTTTTACTTCATAACTTTTTAGTGTTTAAACCATATTTCTTCCCGTTCTTTCTTATTTTCATCTTCGCCTTCATTTTGTATGTCTCTGATTCTGAAAAAACATCATCACCATCGGCAACTAAATAAATTCAAATCTAGTAGATTAAACTCCGTAAGACTCATTCATTCACTTTCCCTTTTCCATTTTTTTAGTTTATAAATTTTTTATTGTTTAAATCTTTGTTCTTCCTTGTTTTTTTTTTTACTTCTTAACTTTTTATTATTTAAATCTTATTTATTTTCTATTTTTTGTTATTTTCACCTTCTTCTTCATCTTGCATGTCTCTAACTCTGACAAAACATCATCACCATCAGGAATCGGCAACTAAATAAACCTCAAACTCTTTATTGTGTAAATCTTTGTTCTTAATTATCTATTTTTCCTGTTTTACTTATACCCCATTCTCAGATTTTATTCCAGGACACAACAACACCACTGCATAAACTTTCTTTTAAGTTTGTTGCCCCTCTGATCTAAAATTTGCAACCACCTATGTGACTCTGTGACTATGAATTTAGTTGCCGCATATTTTCGTAAAGACCAAAATCATCCAAAAAACGGTCACTAGTTGACTACGGTCACTAGTTGACGACGGTCACTAAGTCAAAAAAGACCACAATCCGAATGGGTCAACCCGTATCAATTCAACAGGGAGGTTGAGTCAGAAAGAGGTTTGCCACTCAAGCCTAAAATTAGGAGGTCGATATGATCGTCCTATAGGCGCCTAAGCCATACCTTGACTCAAATAAAACCAGGTCTGTCCTGAGATTTAAGAGAATGACTAAAGGGTCCGCGTAAGTGGGGTCGATACCTCAATCTCGAAACATGGGGGTTAGAAGCGTGTCTAATGATTTACCCAGTTAATCCCGAAATCCTATCAAAGATTCAAGTCAGTGAGGATCTTAAGTATTTATTGTATCTCATAACTATTAAATAGGAATTTCAATCTAACACGGTGGATCTCAGCCGCCTCAATTAACATCACCTATCAATAGTCGGTAAAAAAAAGTCTATAAAAGGTAATGAACTCATCAGGAAGAAGGCACAAACACAAACGATGCTCACACCAAGATGACAAGCTAAGTCTCAAGCTTGAGGATCAACCAAAGGTTCAATTACTAAACTCAGGATCACTCAATAATACTTTATATTTTAACTGCAAGAGCAATTTGACTGTCTTAAGCGTGGGAGAGGTTTTCGAGTTCCTTGCAGATTTTGCCCCTCAGATCTGACGAACATAGCAGGCTTTAAGTAGCAACCTCAACATCTTAATATATTCCAGGAAGACAAATTTGACATCAGAATGTATGAATCTCAAGATAGCTTTCATGTTTGGTATTGTTTGTGTGATGATTGTTGTATTCTGTTTGACTGAGAATCTTATGGATTTGAATGAAAGAAATATACAGGTTGCCCCTGTTTTATGCAACATATTGATGTTAATTCTTAACATGCCCCACATAATGATTTATGTTACTATGTATTCAGAAGTTGTGACCCTAAGGACATATAAAGATATTTATATTCAGACTTAGAGTCTTCAGACTTGTGAAAGCCAACTCGAGGATCGACCTCATAACTCGATATGATTCCTTGTTATGTTCTAGGACATGGTCAAGTCGGGTCGCTTCCTGTTTATGATAGTTGATTCAGAGTTGGTGACATGGTTTTGTGATGGTTTGTCAGAATATGATGGTTAAAACTTTTTTGGACTTGTGAAGGTCGACTCAAAGATCGACCTCATTTACTGGATATGATCCCTTCTAGTACTTGGGAAGGTAAGTTATTTCATGTTTAAAATGGTTGATTCATAGTTGACAAAAATACAACATGGTCTGGGTTATTATTTTGACCAAAGGATATCAAATTCTAATTGTTAATATGTTGTTTCTTAGTCTTGTTGTTGGTTTATGTTTAATAGAAATAATAGTAAGTGTTGTAGGTTATGAACATTGCAACTTGATCATCTTCTGGTCCAAGTACCACAACAGATACATGCGTTCCTATTTTTATGTCTTCTGCTACTGATGTTGTTGTTGCAGCTGATGCAATTTGAGCTATTAGATCCTTTTGATGGGGCTAAGTACGAGGACAAGGACGATGACAATGAGTCTCCACCGTCTGCTCCTTCAGCGCAAGTGGCTTGAACCCAGAAAAAGTGTCAACTTCTAACATTTCTCTTATTTTGTCTTGTTTCATACTGATGATGTCTAAAAATGGCTTTAGATTATCATTTAGGATAAAAAAGATTACTGCTTCTAATATCGAACTGTTCCCCGTCTTTCGAGGACAAATCCTTGGATGAACTCCGAAACCTCTCCAACGGCAAGTCAATAAAAAATTCTTGTAGTTAAAGAATTGAGTTGAAAGTGCAAGTTAGGGATTTAACTTTGGTTGATTTCTTACACTTGTTTAGGGTGAACATGTTGCTTGATTTAAGCTCGTTTAAATGATTGGCATGAGTGACGGTGAAAATCCCCCAACTTCTGATGAAACTACTATTTTGTAGCTTGTAGAGAGATAAGTTTACTAATTTAAGGATATTCCGTAATTTGGGTGGATTGTATTGTTGGTCTTCTAAATTTTGCACATAATTCTTGAGTTCCAAGTTATTTATATTCTTAATATATTTTCCCCATCATATGTTGGATTAGACTGTAGCCCAGGTTGGGAAAATAATAGAAACAATTATACCCCCTATATTTCAAGATTAAGGTATCGACCCCAATTTTGCGAACCTCCCCTGCTTATAGGGGTGAACAATGGTTGGCCAAACCGACCAAAGTGAATCAGCCAAGCCAAACCGTATGGTTTTAGGCCAAACCGAACATTGTTCCACTCGGCTCGACTGAAAAACCGATTAACTGGTCGCAGGTTAGTTTGACTTTGTCTTGGGCTTTTGAAAACCGAATAAGTCGAACGGACGAACTAAATGGAGTATGTTGTATAATATACTAATATAAATTAATATTCAATACTTGATATTTTTTGACATTGACACTAAGAGTCATTTCATTTATCTGACATTTATCGGTACATCATGAATATAATATGTGAAGGATATTTCCTTCGACCAAAGTAGCAATGCGCACAATTTGTCAGATAGGACAATTGATAAACAAGAACATCAAATCCGGACGATTTAGGGATCGTAATATTTAGCTAGAAATCAACTACGATCGTCCAATCACGGGGTGATTCTCGGCTAACTTCGTCCGCATCCTACATTGGGTTACACCAAGAGTGTCAATTTGATCGAAGATATGACTAGAGGGATGCAACATAAAAGTATGGATTAGATCCATAAATATGTCCAAAGGCCGAAAGGCAAAGATAGTAAAGAGTCCAAACCAAAAGGAGTTTTGGGTAGGGGCTTAAAGCCCATGAGTGGGTCGGGCAAGGCATGACCGACCACATTATAGGGGGCCGGCCAGACCTAGCCCATTAGGGCATATAGGTGGCCGACCAGAATAAATAGAAAGGGGTTTCTATTTTGGTAAAACCCTAAGTTTGTTTCAATCACTACAAAAGTACGAGTTATTTGTGACAAAATTTTTACGACGGATACCCAGGGGCGGTCGCAAATACTCGTGATATTCTGACGAGTCATTTTACATCCGTCGAAAGTGATAGGTATTAAAGACGAGTTCTTACTTAACAACCGACGTAAATACTTACGTTGCTATTTGGTAAAAACATTTTGTTCTAACGACTCTCTCTACCTTCGAAAAAAGTTCCTATTATGACGGTGGAAAAGGTTTTTCCGTCGGAATAGGAAACGATTTCCTGGGGCCAACATTTTCTGCGAAATATTTTCCACAAAAACTATTTTTGTCGACTTTTATCCGTCAAAAATAGTTCCCTTGAAAATTCCCACCATATATTTCTCTCCCCCTCTCTCTCTCTCTCTCTCTCTCTCTCTCTCTCTCTATCTCTCGCGTATCGATAATCTCTTTCACCATTTTCACTCTTTAAAAACTCTTTCACCTTCAAACCGAACTCCATCTCTTACCTCTCCAAAATTCTCAGCTCGAATTTAGGGCAAGAATTTGGACTCAATTTTTTGTTGCAAATCATCACCCAACGAGTTCACCTAAGGTTCATCAGATCGAGGTAAGGTTTAAAGATCTTCTTCTTTCTCTCTTGTGGTGAACTCATTGTTGTCTAACTCTCAAATTTCTAATTCTCTTTCTCTCTCTACAAATCAAAAGCTCCATCTTGGAAAGATTTGAAGCTCGGTTTTGGTACCAAATTACCTCCTAATAGCAACTCGATTTGAAGGTATTCTTCTATACCCTTTTCGGTGTTTTGAAATTTGTGACATTAATCTGATTTTGCCCTAAATTGTGTCCTAGATTTCTAATGTGACGAATTAAGGAGAAATTGTCCTAATTGCATGTTATAAGTGTTCTGAAATTTTTGAAATTAATCTGATTTTGACCTAAATTATGCCCTAGATGTCTAATGTGGTGAATTTGGGAGAAATTGTCCTAATTATATGTTATATTGTTTTGTTTTTCCCCTTTCTATGGGAGCTATTAATGTAATGTAAATATGATTTGATTAATGAAGGTTTTTTTTTCACATCCATGGTTTTTTATCTTTGTTTCCCTTCCATGAAAAAAGAAAATGTGGCTGGATAACTACGTCTTTCTAGTTTATTATAGGGTAAACGAGTTTTGGTTGAAAAGTTAGAGATCAAAGTGGTTAATCCAAGAATGAAATATGTAATAATTTTCTGTTCAATATGCCATGAGTTTGCCTCAATTGAAAGTAGAGTTCAGTTTAGCCATTGATTTAGGATTCTCAGTCTGCTGTAGCGTTTATTGCTGAGACTTCTTCTACGATGCTTGCATTAGTAGAAAACCGATAATTTTTTTGTACTACTTGAATATGAGTTATTTTATTTCCTTGCTCTTATCGAGATTTGGTTACCACTTGCATGGTTATTTCTTTGGGAGCTTGAAAAGCGTTCTTCGTGACTGGATTGGTGGTCTGGATGCTGCTATTTTTCGTGTGGTTTGATTGCTTAAATTTTCTTGCTATAAAAGATGACCTAATGTACTTCCCCATTTGTTAACATGGACTTCACGACCCTTACTATTGTTCAATTTTAGTTCGATGGTAACTTATGTGTTTGTGATGTATTCATAGCAGATGCCTTGTGCACTGATTATATGTCACAGACTCACAGTATGATGATGGAATGATCGTTCGAAAATAGATATTACATAATATAAGTACGTAATTTGCGTCGTTGGACTAATTCATATCGTGGATAGAACGGGTAAATGAGATATTTGAGATTTGGAGAAGAAAATGAGACGCTTGATTTTTTTGGAGGTAAGTGAGATTTACCGGGTTAGAGAGGAGATTGTTGGGAGTCTTCGTGAATGAGTTTTAAGATAAAACCTTTTGTGGGTATTGAATCATAGGAGAAGAAAATGCGATAGAGATGGTTTATTTAGTTCAAAGTTCACTTGTTTTACAATTTGGTTCCTTCCAGTTACCCTTTCATCCATCTTCGTTCTTTACTTACCTAAAACCCGATTAATCTATCTCCTCTATTTTACTTCCTAATTGGTAACTTTACATTTACATTTACAATTTATCAAACTAGATTCGTATACATTGCTCATATTGAACCCCCCGTCCCCCTATTGATTTGTGCCCAGAATCATGAAGGAGATGTCCTTCGACCAAAGATGCAATGCGAGCAATTTGTCAGATAGGACAATTGATGAAGAAGATCATCAAGTCCGGACGATTTGGGGATCATAATATTTAGCTGGAAACAAACTACGATCATCGAATCACGATTAACTTCGATCAGATCCTACATCGGATTACACCAAAGAGTGTCGACTTGATCAGAAGATATTACTAGAGTAATGAGACATATAGACATGAGTTAGACTCATAGATATATCCAAAAGGCCACGCAAAAGGGTTAGTGATGGGTCATGAAAATGTCCCATGTGAGTCGTTTAATTTAGCCTAGTTAGTTCGTTTCGAGTCTTTATTATAATAAAATGGGTTTGTTTTCTTGATAAGTTGTCTTTTACAGAGTTAGGTGTGAAAACGGTTTAAAAAGATTAAAAAAATACACAAAGGGTATTTTAGTCATTTGGAGTTAAGGGCATTCTAGTAATTTAGTCAAGGTCAGTATATAGGTGAAAAGTAGAGTCCAAGACAAACCTGTAGGAGGAAACGAAAGTCGAATCGGAGTGCGGATGAGCAAACTAGGCAAAGTCAAATATGAAGTCAAATAAGGGTGACTAGCGGGAATACTTCGGGAGACTTTCTAGCACACGGTATACGGAGTGAGAAGTGGAGCCCAACGGAGGCCGTCACATCTAAATTTCTTGTTCGCGCTGAGCATCGACATGGGCCTTAAGAGCATGATCTATTTCCGACGCAACTCAGTCCCATAGTCCCAGCACGAACGTTTTAATCTTGTCCATCCGTTGCCGCGTATCCCAGATCTGACGGTTGCTGAACGTTTTCCCTATTGTTATGCTTCCGTGTTACCCGTAGATGCTTAGTTAGATGCTCCCTAAACCCATGGCTTAATATGGACCATCCACTTCCGCGCGCCCTCCATCTGACGGCTACTACTTGCTGCCGCTCCGATTTCATTAGCCGCGTAGCATGTTAGCATTCGAATTTCAACCAACTAAACCCTAGCCGCCAGACATTTGTCTAAACGTTAGGGCTTGTGTATTTTAACCCCCTACATTTCCAGAAATAACCCTCTCATTTCCCATTTCTCCCCATTAAACATATTTAAACCCCCAACCATATAAATAACCATTCAATACCAATTATTTGGTTAGACTTGAACAACCCTCTCATTTCCATTTCTCTTACCCTTTCTCTACTTTTTTCTTATCCCCTTTTAGCTTCTCTTTCCCCCTTTATCTTTTAGTAGTGAAACCCTAAAATCATATTCTCCTACCATCTTAGCCACCTTCATCTCTTCTTCTCAATTTCCTTTCTTTTCTAATTTCTAGATCTACGTTCTAATGCTATCTCCCCACCATTTCTTTTCTACAACCAATTCCTTTCTAATTTCTTTTCTAAATCTCTCTACTTTCACCTATTCTCAAAATGCTATTATCTGGATTTGGAGCATAATTTGGATCATACTTGGAAACCATTTGGAGCAAGAAGTTGGGTGATTTCTTTTCTTTGTCTCATTTATTTCCATGTATTTGGTTTTATCAATGTATATGTCTCTAAATTTAACGAGTAGCTAATTTTGTATCTAGGGTTTTAGAGGAAACCATATTTGATCTTTCTTGAAAAATGTTACTGATTAATAAATCTTTCTATTGAGATTTAATGTCTATTAATTGCTATTTCATTATTCATGTTTCATAATTAGGTATATCATGCTTTTGTTAAGTTATTAGATGGAATATATTTGTTAGATGATGAATGATTGTTAAGGAGTATAGTCTTTATGTGATAGTCAATTATAAATACATGATTTTAAAAAGTGCTAATGAAGAATATCTTCCGAAATCTAAATAGTTCATTATGTTAGATTTTGAGTTATATTGAAAAAAGGGTTAGTTAATTAATTACATGTTTTAGGAAGTCAATTTATTTGGTGGAATCAAAACCCTAGATTTCTTTCCCATCTTGTTTTCATTCTTCTTAGTCTATTATCCTTTTCTTTTTAAAATAGTTTTCAACAAAATCAAATCAAAATTACAAAAGGGATGTTTATTTAAGACTTGAAGCGAATTTACTTATCCCTTGGATCGATTTCCGGACTTCCAGACATCCTATAACATCCCGTCTTGTAGGAATAAATCCATTTTGGCCCTATCGGTTAGGCAAGGATAGTGAAAGTGGCCGAAACAAAGGGGTTTTGGGCCGACATTTAAGGGCACTTAAGGCCCATTAAGGGGCCAACCTAGTCATGGGCGGCCATGCCATAAGGGGCCGGGCGGGTATGCTCTATTAGGGATTATCTTGGTTGGCTACGTTAAAGAAAGAAGATAATAGAAGAAGGTTTCTATTTTGGTGAAAATCCTAAACCTCCTCTTTTGGGCTTTCAAGGAAACCTGATTAGGGTTTTACACTAACCTAGGATCCTATAAAAGGCCATCATTAGAAGAGAATCAAGTACGGAGAATTCTCAAGAAGCACTCTAGCTCTACAACATCAAGTAGAGAAAGAAAGAAAATCTCAACTATCTATCTAGTTTAAAGAAGAAGGTGTTCTTCGTCTAACCACCATCAAATTTCTAGCTTGCTAAGAGGTGAGAGATCAAGTTGATCATTCGGGTGTCTCAAGTAGAGGATCTACAAGTGGAGCTTTTGGTCTTCTCATTAGATTGGAAAGGTTCGAGGGAAATTTAGCGATTAAGGTAATCTCTAAACTAACTTAGTTAGATTATTAGCTTATGAATGAGATCCTGGGGATACTAGTGTTAGACATATTAGATGCCTGAGATTCCGCTAGCAACACTAGGAGACACCATAACCTAACAGTGGTATAAAAACCTCATGCACGTAGCTAATTTTGGGTAAGTATCAAACTAATTCTATGCTTGGTTAGATAGATAGATAAGTCTAAAAGTGTTTTAGACATCAATTCGTTTAGTTTTGAATTTGATTTGAAAGTTATTTAAGTGAATTCCAAAGTTGATGATTCAAAAGAGCTTCAACAGATTCGATTTGATTGATTTTCGTTTTTTCAAAAGAATTGATTTTCATTGATTTTAGAAGTTGTTTGAAAATCAAACTTGCGGTTTTAGAAATTTTTCTAAAAGATGAAATAACAGCTTGAGAAGCAAAACAAATTTCTTTTAGAAGTTGGATTTTAGAAGTTGCCAAAATCTTGCGAGGACGCGTCCCGGCTAGACGCGTGCGCGTCTCAGCCATTTGGCCGAGACCGTTCCAGACTTGGAGTCCAGAACGAGCAGAACCCGGTTTCCCAGTCGTGTCTGGGACGCGACTAGGAAAGACCGAGTCCGTCTCGAACAAGTCCGAGATGGTTGCGCGCCTAGAAGATTCTACCAGACGCATCTGGGATCGTCCTAAGCATCTTGGTCTTGGACCGAGATGGCCTAAGACGTCTCGTCCAGGGACCAGACGCGCGCCTCTAGGGTTCTTAGACCTCTTGGTCTTCAAGACCGAGATGGCCTAGGACGTTCCCTAGGACAGACACGTCTGGGCCCCATTAGGGCACTCCCCAACCTAGGGTTGAGACCCGTCCTTGCCCTAGGGGCTACGACGCGTCTGGCCCAAGACCAAGATGCCTCTGGCCTAGGATAGAACATGCGTAGCACGCCCCAAGCTGCTGGCCTAGGGTCGATCCGTGCTTCGGCCATACCAAGGCATCTCATGGTCTTTTGGCGGGGACAACTTATGGCCCTAGACCGAAAGGGTCTTAGGCCTTGACCGAGGCTTGTCCCGGGCCATTCCGAGTTAAGTCTTTGGCCATGGGCCGAGATTTCTCGGGCCTTGATCCGAGTTAAAGTTTTTCCGTCGAAAGTTCGATTTTTCTCCCGATTCCACCCAAATTTTGCAGAAATTGTTCTGGGCCACCTGAAGGCACGAAACGAGTTTTTCTTCAAATTGATTTTGGAAATCATAAAAAGTCAAACCAAGTTTTTCCGAAATTCACCTGGGCCACCAAAGGCCCAAACAGAGTTTTTCTTAAAATTGATTTTGGAAATCATTAATGCTAAAATCGAAACGCACCAATAGTCAAATTCTGCGAATATAGACTTAAGGTCCGAACGTGACATATAAATGTCGACAAAAGTATCTCCCGGATAATCAAGCGTACATAATTGATGTCCTTATATATTATATGAATGCATGTGATGTGAATGCGGAAACTAGTATGGTCATAGAAAGTTGTTTTCTTCATTCTTGTTTTAAGTACAAGTGAGTGCAAATCGTAATAATTTTAATTTCAACTTTTACACAATCGCGTATCGTTCGAGTCTTGTAATTAGAGTTTAGGGTCTACGAGTTCATTGAAGAAGCTCAAGGATGGGATCCTAATTCGAGTGAGAGAACTCAATGGAGGTTCGAGGATGGCGATCCAGGCAAACTAAGGGGAAAATAAGAAGAATTCTAAGAAGATTAGATCTTTTAGGACTAGGGGTCATACTAGGATCCATATGTGTTTGATGTATTTTCTCGCGCGCATTTACTTATTTATTTACGTTCTCTGTCGTGGATGGTTAGTTAGGCTAAATAGTTCACTACAACGCATATTAGACAAAACGTAAAAGCCCTTAAAAGTAATTTTGAGTAAAATGTCTACCAAGACTAGGGGTGTACACGAGCCGAGCTCTTAACGAGCTGCTCGAGCTCGGCTCGACTATTGCTCGTGCTCGACTCGAATATTAACGAGACCGAGCTTAACACGAGCTCAAAATCAAGCTCGTTTACATAAACGAGCCGAGCTTGAACATTTTTTAGTGTATCACGAGCTACTCGTGAACAGCTCGTTTAACATACACTTATAATAGTGTAGTGCATAATTACGTATTAGTAATGAAACTTGTACATGAAATATCAACCATTAAAAAATTATTGGAATATGAATCATTAATCATTATTATTGTACGTGACAAATGATCATTGAAGTATTTTGATGATTTAGAAAGTTTTAATTTGAAGTATTTTGATAAACGAGCTTAAAACAATGCGAGTTCGAGCTCGAGCTTGTTCAAACTTATACGAACCGAGCTTGAACAAGTGGACAATTACTCGAACGAGCTCGAGCTCGAGCTCGACAGTCAAATACACGAACTGAGCTTGAACATCTTACTACTCGGCTCGGCTCGACTCGAGTACACCCCTAACCAAGACTAAGACACCCGTTGAGCCCTCAATCATGGAATGGTGGGTCTGCCAAAGCAGGGGGCCATCTTTTATCCTAGGACAATGCGGGTAGACCTATGGCAGAGGTCTACGCATCTAAAATCAAAAGAATCAAACTCGTTAACTTTAGCATTGTCGCTTAGGTCTAGTTGACAAAGTCACTCTTTTTCATAAAGGCATAGTGACTAGTAATCTATTAGGACTCATACTTGGTTATGCAGACGAGGCAATCAAAGAATTTGGTTTCCTCAAGAATATAGAAGAATCTTGTGTTTACAAGAAGGTTAGTGGGAGCAACCTAGTTTTCTTGGTCCTTTATGTCGATGACATATTAATCATTGGATACAACATTCAGATGTTAAAATCAGTCAAGCACTGGCTTCAGAAATGTTTCTCAATGAAGGATCTAGGGGAGGCAGAATACATATTATGAATCAAGATCAATAGAGATACATCAAGGAAGATGATTGGACTCAGTCAAGAAACTTATATAGATAAGATTCTACATCGGTTCAGTATGGAAAACTCTAAAAGAGGATTCCTTCCCATGTCACATTGCATCACGCTTAGCAAGAGTCAGTGTTCTTTGAAACCTGATGAGCTAAAAATACATGGTAGATGTTCCTTATGCTTCGACAATAGGATCAATCATGTATGCCATGATCTGCACTCACCCAAACGTCTTATATGCCTTAAGCATGTGTAGTCGTTACCAATCGAATCCAGGAGACTGGACCGCTACTAAGAATATTCTAGAGTACCTGAAAAGGGTTGAGGATCACTTCTCAGAATACAGCGGGGAAGAGACACTCATGGTTGTAGGCCAAGTGGATGCAAGCTTTCAGACGGATAAAGACTATTTCACATCACAGTCTAGTTACGTCTGTTGTCTGAACGGAGGAGCAGTAAGTTGGAAGAGTTCCAAACAAATTATTGTCGTAGACTCTACCACTGAAGCAGAATACCTAGAAGCTTCGGAAGCAGCAAACGAATGAGTTTGGATCAAGAAGTTCATAATAGAACTTCGTGTCGTCCCTGGCATAGAGGAAGGAATATCTCTTTATTGTGACAACAATAGAGCAATCGCCCAAGCCAAGGAACCTAGAGCACACCAGAACTCCAAACATATCCAAAAGAAGTACCATGTGATTAGGGAAATCACAGAAAGAAAAGATGTGGTCATTTGCAAAGTCCATACGGATGACAATGTAGCCGATCTGTTTACTAAACCGTTACCTCAGCCTAAACACAACTCACACATGAGGGGCATTGGTATAAAGCGCATTGGGGAATGACAACAAATGTAATTGAGATTCATAAAAGGAGTTTATGTATCTAATTAGTTACATTCGATATATAAAATAAAATGAGTTTTATTTTGTCACTTAAATCAGGTTAAGTATTTAAGAGACAGTCCACTGATAAAGAAATATTTCGAATAGGCTTGTCAGATACGTGATCTGATAAATAAAACCATATTAAGTGAACTTGGAATTATTTCATTATCATCTCCCTAGTCCAGGTCATTACATGGACAACAATGACTTATGAAGACTAGCACGGGAAGTCGATGAGATAATGCAGTTTCATGGGCTATAGGAATATGGTATTCAACTCGACTACGTGGGTGTGTAATAGATATTATACACTGGATAACCCATAAATGAGAGCACATCAAAGCGATGAATGTCTCTCATTGAAAAGATTGGAGAGATTCCTCAGAACATGAGTGTTTTGCTCATCTTATGTAAGGAATGTCTGACTTTGGTTTCGCCAAACGTCGTGTCGTAAAAGGAGGTTATAAAAGCGAATACTGGGAAGGGCAGGATAGACATGAAGTTGAGTGGGAGCATAAGAATGGAATATGTCCTCCTAATTTAATTAGGATAAAGTGTCTTCGGGCCACTTGACGAGTAGCAACTGAAAATGCATGGTCGTGCTCGAATGGATTAAAAGTAAATCATTTGTTTTAACAGTTGTGCTCGAGATCAAGAAAGTCTGAATGGCGTCATGTATCAGATGGGATGCGAAGTGACATGGGGATCAAGCATTGCACTTGTTTTAAGTACAAGTGGGAGTCTGAAGGAAATGCCCTTCAACCAAGGATGCAATGCGAGTAATTTTTCGGATAGGACAATAGATGAGAAGATCATCAAGTCCGGATGATTTAGGATCATAATGTTTAGCTAGAAACCAACTACGATCGCCGAATCACGGAAGTGATTCGCAGCTAACTTCGTCAGGATCCTACAACGGGTTACACAAAGAGTGTCAACTTGATCGGAACATATGGCTAGAGGGATTGGACATATATACATGGATGATGCCCATAGAGATATGTCCGAAGGCCTAAAGAAGTTTAGGCAAAGATAGTACCAAAGGCCCGAAAGAAGGGATTTTGGGTCGGGACACCAAAAGGGATATTTGGGCCCAAGAGAGTGGCCGACCAAAGTGATATGGGAAGCCACAAGGGGCCGGCCAGATCAGGCCATAGACCCTAAGGGTGGGGTGGCCAAAAAAAAGGGAATAGAGAAATTAAAAACTAGTTTCTAAATTTCACTATTTCCTTAATCTTATTCAAAAGGGTCTTTTGGGAATTTAATTAGGGTTGTTCTCTAACTTAGCAATCTATATAAGGACCCTCAGGGTATTGAATAAGGTGTAGAATTTCTCATCAAGCTTTCTTGCTCTACCACATCAAGTAGAGAAGAGAAAGTGAGCTAATTCCCATAACTATCTATCTAGTCAATTAAGAAGGAGTTCTTCATCTAACCACCATTGTTATTTAGATAATAAACAAGATTGGAGACCAAGGTGATTACTCGGTGTCCCAAGTATAGGAGCTACAATTGAAGCTCTTGGTCTTCTCAATAGCGATTAGAAAGGTTCGAGGGAAAACTAGCGGTAAAGGTTTTTATGTGGTAATTTTACTTAGTTCATTATTATTGCTTATGCATGAGATTGTGGGATACTAGTGTTTGACATTAGATGTCAAGTTATCCACATACAACACTAGTAGAAGAGGTCATAACCCTACATGCGGAAACCGACTCCAACTGATGGAAGTTGAAGATGATGTTCTACCTGACGACATTAGGTTCGGTTAACTACTTTACTGAAGAGAGCCCTCCCATGCAGAAATTGAGGATGAAGGAAAACTTACCATTGCAATAGATGCATGGAAACAAGAAGATTTCTTGTGAAATAATTATATCCTGAACAGTCTAGACGACGGACTTTATAATCTTTATTCTGTTATAGAATCGTCTAAAGAACTGTGGGACACCCTTATGAATAAGTATAAAACTGAAAAGGCGGGTGTCAAAAAATTTATCATAGGACGATTCTTAGACTACCAAGTGACTAGTTCAAAACCAGTAATAGCCCAAGTCCAAGAACTGTAAAGTCTCCTACAAGAAATACATCAGAGAACATGATAATTAATAAACTTTTCCAAGTCTGAGCTTTGATAGAAAAATTACCACGGGGTGGAAAGATTTCAAAAATTATCTCCGCCCCAAGAATAAGGATATAAGTCTTAAAGAACTCATCCTAAATCTTCGAATCGAAGAAGACAGTCGCATTACCGAGCAGAAATCTAAAAATATCTCTAATGTGAACGTCGTAGAGGCTGGTCCAAGTAAGAATTCGTAGCCTAAGCATTCGTCTAAGAATGGAGGAAAGCCAAACGAAAGGACCAAGTTCGATTGCCAATGTTACAACTTTGGCAAACAGGGCTATCTAGCTAAGGATTGTCTTTCCAAAACTGACAAACGACATAAAAAGGCGAATGACCAAGCCTCGCTAGTAGAAGACACCGAAAATCATAATCTATGGGCTATGATTACTGAAGTCGAAGAAGTGTCTGAGAAAACTCGGTTAACAACCAGAGAGAGTGGTGGGTCCATATCGGAGTAACTCGTCACATCTGTGGTGACAAAACTTCTTTTCTTCCTATAAGGAACTTGTCGGAGGAGAGACCCTGTCCATGGGAAACGACTCAACCACTCAGGTCAGAGAAAAAGGAAATATCATACTAAAATTCACTTCAGGAAAGGAACTAACTTTGAATGATGTACTCCATGCTCCAAACATCTGAAAGAATCTGGTTTTTGGTTCTTTTCTAAGCAAGAATGGGTTCAAACTAGTCTTTGAGTCAAATAACTTCGTCCTGTCTAAGAATCGGATGTATGTTAGAAGAGATACTTATGTGGGGGGTTATTTAAATTAAATGTAACCTTTGTAACGCCGAAGACGTCTATTATTATTAGGGTTATTTCCTTAATGGCCCCCAACTTTGTGACCAGCTTCCCGCCTGTCCCCCTACTTTACGAGAAATGCCCATATGACCCCCTTCCGTTATAACACCGTTACTCTCTCTCCTCTATCTCATTTTCTCTCTCTGCCACATCATCTCACCTCACCCCGTCATCGTCTTCCCCGGCAGGGTCGCCGGCCGAAAATTTTTCCGGCCGGCGACCTTCAAATAAAAAAAAAATTCTCTCTCCTCTCTCTCTCTAGAATTTTTTTTTAATTTCCTCACCTCTCTCTCTCTCTAAAACTCCGGCGAAGGGGGTTCCCTTCGCCGGACCTAGTCTTTCATTAATGGCTTAATAATTCTGTTTATATTGTCGAGTCTTCCAATATTTGGCACGAAAGACTAGGTCATGTGAATAATAAGCCATTAATGAACTTAGAGTTAATTCCGAAATTTGAAATTGACTCAAGACAAAATTGTCAAACATGTGTAGAGTAAAAAATGACTAAGACATCGTTCAAATCAATAAAGAGAGACACAAAATCTCTAGACTTAATTCACAACAATCTCTATGACTTAAAGATGGTTCAAACCAGAGGTGGTAAAAAGTACTTCATCACTTTTATCGATGACTCCACTCGGTTTTGTGATGTATACTTACTAAGAAGTAAGGATGAAATGATCGAAAAGTTCGAGCTTTATAAAACCGAAGTAGAAACTCAACTTAATAAAAAGGCTTTGAGAAGCGATCGAGGGATGGAGTATGAATCTTGATGGGCCTAAAAAGTTTCCTAAATAGGTCACCACCCGCAAGTATACGGGCGTCAAGTAATAATTCCAGTAAGTCCGGTTCGTTCCTCAGAGACTAGTTAAACCTATTCTAAGACTTGGAAGTAAGACGGTTTTGAAATTGATTTTGGTTTTGGTTTTGAAAATAAATAAATAAATAAAATATTAAAACGATTAAAAAAGGTGAAACTCAAATGGGGAGAAGTCAAATGGGAGAGAGTCTAGGGTTTTCTGAATCCGTCTATATAATCAGTTCTAACGACAATTTAATTTGGTCTAATTCGATTGTTCTTTGTATAACTCAGATTTTCAGTCCATGGATGGTCTAAAAACCCGGAAGATATTATCGTTAAAATAATAAAAACTGTAATAAATTAATCATTAGAATAATTATTGAAACTTCATCTAAAACCCTAGATAGAGAATTAATTACTCATGGACATTAAATAAAAGAAATTGGAAAATAAAGTAAAGAGAGGGAGAAGAAAACTTAACTTTTTCACCATTTCAGAACCAAACAGGGCCTTAGGGAAAGATTTTCCTTCTGTTTTCCCAAAATTCTGCCAAACAGACCCTTAGAGAAAATTATTTTCTCATCTTCCCGGAAACGATTTCCAGGTGAGAAAATAATTTTCCTTCCCTGGTTTTTCTTCTCCTTCTCTGTTTTCTCTTTATTTATCTTTCCAAACTTCTCTCTTTCTCTCTCTAATTAATACAGAAACTCTCTCTAATAATTATAACCGAGTGATGATAAAGAAAGAAGAAGAAGAAGATGATAATGAAGTTTATAAATTTGATTCAATCTTTCTCTCTCTACAATATCTCTCTCTCTCTCTCTGAACTCTTTCTATCTAACTCTCTCTTTCTCACTAAGAGAGGAATTAAAAGAAGAAGAAGAAAAGAAAAACAGAAACTTGAAGATTTCTCTCTCTCTCTCTCTCTAGCTCTCGGCTTCTCTCTCTAGCTCGGCTATAACTTTAATGGCCGAGTCCCTCTCTCTCTCTAATCTTTTTCTTTCTTAACCGAGAGGATCCCAAAGATGAGATGATTTGCTTTCCTTTGTTCTCTGTTTATGTAGTAACCCAACCGAAACCTCTATCTCTTCGATTTTTTCTCTCTCTACGAATATCCTCCATCTTCTTTCCTTCCTTGTTTCGGTAGCTGTCTTCTTTCTATAACTCTCTCTCTCTTTCCTTTCTTCTCTTTTCTTTCCTTTTTCTCATTTCTTTCCTTTTTCTTCGAGTCGGTCGGAATCTTGGTGTCGGCTTTTAGAAAAAAATAGCTGCTCTCGGTTATAACAGGAAATAGGAGGAAGAAGATGATGACGTCAGCTGACGTCATCCAAGTTGGGTTATTAGTTAGGTCCTTCTTGACTTTTAGTCCATTGAATTTGACCCCAACTTTGACTTGCTCTATTTTATTCATCCGGACTCCGATTTGACTTCCGTTTTCGCCTACGAGTTCGTCTTGGAATCTACTTTCCATCCGAGCACTAATCTTGACCATGAAATCAGAATAAACAAATGACCAAAATACCCCTAGTCTGCATTTCTCCGACTTTTATCCGTTTTGCAGACATAACTCTGAAAAAGGTACCTGAGTAGAAAAAGAGGCAATTCATGAGAGTAACTTGCCCTAGATAGACTAACTTGTCCAAATTAAGAGACTAAGATGGGACATTTTCATGTCTCATCAAACATCCTCAAACTTAGATTTTGCTAGTCCTCGAGCAAAACAGAAAAATAAAACTAAACCACTTTCACCACTTTCGTAGGGAATCACGATTGCACTTAGCCCGTGCAACAAGCCGTTAAACCTCTAGGTTGCCCTAGAGGACGAGTTTTGTCTCGTGAGGGTTTGCAGTGAATCTACCCACAAAATTCGAAAATCTCAAAAACGCAAAAGGGTCTACATATGATATGGACTAAAAATGTTTATCCGGTAGATTTTCGAAAGTTAACAGAAATGAAATCCAAATCGACCAAACCATACAAATGCTAAAAATTGCTTCACTAGTAATCAAGACTCGAAGTGCACGTGACCAGCCAATATAAGTATCATTTCGGTTCTGAAAAGACAAGACCTCGATTACCGCCTCGATACATTTCGCCTCGACTACTGCCTCACGGTCATACACTCAAAATTTTAAATCACTCAGAAATGGTTCACTCAATGTGCGAGTATGAGTATGAAAGAAAACTCAACACATGGAAAAGATGGACTAAAAATTTGGTGAACGACTGATCTCATAGGAAGGAAACAACCACTATTATGGAATGGGGAAGCTAACTAACTCTTCTCACCTGATCTACTATCTAACAATGCTCCCTAGAGGTCGATAGACACTAATGAGGATATGACTAGAACTCATGAGAACTTGACGTCTTCAAATCTTCAAGAACTAATTCAAGGGATAAACACTTAAAACACACTTCCTTTCTTTTTTCTTTGATTTTTCTATTTTTTTTTTTTTTTTTTTTTTTTTTTTTTTTTTTTTTTTTACGACTTATAATACAAATATTACTTTCTTCACATTATTCCTTCCTTGGTAATATTCTCTTCATTTTGCTTCATGCCTTATTCTCAGGGTTCTAACAAATGGATTTCTATCTTCCTCTAGTTGACACTGTTTTCAAGTTTCTCAGACTACAAGAGAAAGGTTTACTTCCTGATGACATCCCTAGTGGTTGTAAAATTTGAACTCAAGAGATCAACTGAGCTCTAATGAATATTGCGAGGTTGAGTAGCTCTCCATTCTACTCAGAGTTAGCTCAGAAGAGATCACTCAAAACAAAAAGAAAGGCTCAGAATCTCACATAGGTTAAGTCTCCACTAATGATCAATTAAGTTCTCTTAGAAATGTCCACTCTTCACCTATCTAACACTCACATGGCTAGTGCACATACAACTCCAAGACTCGAAATTCATGGAAAAACCTTTAGAAAACGGATAGTCTGACGAACTAGACTCTATAACTATTAACAAGCAAAAACAACTAGACTCACATTTTCAATCCAAAAAATTAAAATTTTGAAAAATTTTGAACCCTTTTGAATTTTTGAAATAAGGACGCAAAAATTTCAATCCCCTATCCCCAAACTTAAACCGAACATTGTCCTCAATGTTCTGAAGACTATGCAAAAAAATAACAGGGTGAAGGGAAAGATATTACCTGATTCCAACGTCCTAACAGTGGGTTGCCTCCCAGAAAGCGCTAAGTTTAACGTCTTCAGCCAGACGAAACAGATGACTCGAAAAAATAGAAGAATTATACCTACTGGATTACAAATATGTGATTAACTGTAAACCAATAATCGATACATCTGTGGGTCCACCCAAAACACAAAGTTTTCGGTGAACGATAGTCTCACATTTTTTTGAATTGCAGAGAGTGCATGTGAGACTATCAAAGAAGAGGGGCAATCCCCAAACTTAGTGGATGCACAGTCCACTAAGTAACTATAAATACTCGGACCAATGACTGGAAAGTCATAAAAAGGATCGACATAACAATGAAGGGCCAATATATCCGTCGAAGGCAGAAAGTCATCTGCAAGTTTAGTGGATAGAATATCCACTATTTCCATAGACGTTCTAGAGGAGACATCTGAAGTGTCCCAAAAGGGATCAACAACCGAGTCTGAGACCATGTGAAAGGTCAAACTAGACTCTAAGGGTAAGGCAATATGCTCGGGGACCAGGTCAAGGTCCATGGTTTCCTTAGGTAAACAGTCTGACAAACTATCTAACATGTCTCTACTATCATCAATGTCCTCAAATACATCTGGAGTCTCGCAGTCATTCATAATATCATGCCTTCCTAGAATTTCATCTAAGGCTGACTCCTTACAAATCTCAAATGTCGGAAAGTTCAGAATAGTGTCATTCCCAAACTTGCTCATAGCGCCGTCATTCTGGATATCAACGTCTAATACAGTCCTATCATGGTGAGATGACATAGGTGGAGGAAGCAAGACAACAAGGTCATCAGACCTTTCAGGCTCTAGGATATTATCAGTAAATTCATCGACATTTAACTTAGTACTAGGGTTAGACGTATTAACCTCGTCATCGTACCTAGTACCTTCCTGAGTTTGGGGTGGTGAACCCCCTTCCTCGTCGGCGAATAACTGTGACTTAAACATTTTCATCTGTTGAGCCAAGGACTCAGTATCCTGCTGCATTTGAGTCGTAAATTGTGACATAATCTCAATAAGACGACTCTCGGACTCTGATCGAGATCTATCTTCAAGAGTCTCCTCATAATAAGGCTCACTAGTGTAATTAAATGAAGACTCTTGATAAAAACTCTCACCGTACATATTAGGATCATACCTGTCTCTAAAGTCATTGGTCTCAGAATAGTGTGGACTATAAGGTCTCTCATATATATTTGGCGTCGGACCATATCCATCGCTAATCGGACCATCTCCACACATTTGCTGATAATCTCCTAATGTCATATGAGATCGATCAGGCTCATATGGTCTACTCCACTCACTAATCGGACTGTTTCTAGACATTCGTTTATAATCCTGAAATGTCATACCCGGTCGGTTAGGCTCGTCTCTACACATCTGTTGGTACTCTCCTAGGGTCATACCAGTTCGGTTAGGCTCAACTAGCCTATTCCCCTCGTTAAGTCGTTGACAATCTCTTAGAGTCGTACCACGTTGGTTAAGCAACTGTTGGTATTCTCTTAAGGTTATATCAAGGTCATCATCACCAACAGGGTATGTCCAACCATTAGAAAAATGCGCCATGATGGTCAGGCACGATCACAAGATGAGAATTGACACTTATGTAACTAAACTTGACTCCTTTCTTTTGGTCCAAATTTTTTTTTTTTTTTTTTTTTTTTTTTTTTTTTTTTAAACACGAAAACCGAGGAAGCACTACTAAGATCTTATAAAAAGTACCCACTAACAGGGGATTCGTGGGTGATTAGAGAAAGTTACCTCCCGTTCGAGACGGGCGACGACCTTTGCAGACGACTCGGGCCACTCTCCCCGCGAGTGTTCGAACCCGAGGCTTCGTTTTGGTTTTTCGGTTACAATTTATGCCCTTTAAATTAGGGTCAAAACTTAAATCCAAAAATAAAGTCTAGAAAGTCTAAAGTCTCTCTCTCACCAAAAATAAAATAAAATAAAACTGTAAATTTCTTCTTTTCGACTCCTCCTCCTTGTTTGCGCCTTCTCTTTTGCTCCTTAATGCCCTGCACACCAAAAATAGAGAAGCAAGTCAAAGTGGCCAAAAATAAAAACTTACCAAAAATAAAAACTTTCCAAGTTTAGAAAAAATTTTGAACTTAGTCCCCGGCAGCGGCGCCAAAAACTTGATGGGCCTAAAAAGTTTCCTAAATAGGTCACCACCCGCAAGTATACGGGCGTCAAGTAATAATTCCAGTAAGTCCGGTTCGTTCCTCAGAGACTAGTTAAACCTATTCTAAGACTTGGAAGTAAGACGGTTTTGAAATTGATTTTGGTTTTGGTTTTGAAAATAAATAAATAAATAAAATATTAAAACGATTAAAAAAGGTGAAACTCAAATGGGGAGAAGTCAAATGGGAGAGAGTCTAGGGTTTTCTGAATCCGTCTATATAATCAGTTCTAACGACAATTTAATTTGGTCTAATTCGATTGTTCTTTGTATAACTCAGATTTTCAGTCCATGGATGGTCTAAAAACCCGGAAGATATTATCGTTAAAATAATAAAAACTGTAATAAATTAATCATTAGAATAATTATTGAAACTTCATCTAAAACCCTAGATAGAGAATTAATTACTCATGGACATTAAATAAAAGAAATTGGAAAATAAAGTAAAGAGAGGGAGAAGAAAACTTAACTTTTTCACCATTTCAGAACCAAACAGGGCCTTAGGGAAAGATTTTCCTTCTGTTTTCCCAAAATTCTGCCAAACAGACCCTTAGAGAAAATTATTTTCTCATCTTCCCGGAAACGATTTCCAGGTGAGAAAATAATTTTCCTTCCCTGGTTTTTCTTCTCCTTCTCTGTTTTCTCTTTATTTATCTTTCCAAACTTCTCTCTTTCTCTCTCTAATTAATACAGAAACTCTCTCTAATAATTATAACCGAGTGATGATAAAGAAAGAAGAAGAAGAAGATGATATTGAAGTTTATAAATTTGATTCAATCTTTCTCTCTCTACAATATCTCTCTCTCTCTCTCTGAACTCTTTCTATCTAACTCTCTCTTTCTCACTAAGAGAGGAATTAAAAGAAGAAGAAGAAAAGAAAAACAGAAACTTGAAGATTTCTCTCTCTCTCTCTCTCTAGCTCTCGGCTTCTCTCTCTAGCTCGGCTATAACTTTAATGGCCGAGTCCCTCTCTCTCTCTAATCTTTTTCTTTCTTAACCGAGAGGACCCCAAAGATGAGATGATTTGCTTTCCTTTGTTCTCTGTTTATGTAGTAACCCAACCGAAACCTCTATCTCTTCGATTTTTTCTCTCTCTACGAATATCCTCCATCTTCTTTCCTTCCTTGTTTCGGTAGCTGTCTTCTTTCTATAACTCTCTCTCTCTTTCCTTTCTTCTCTTTTCTTTCCTTTTTCTCATTTCTTTCCTTTTTCTTCGAGTCGGTCGGAATCTTGGTGTCGGCTTTTAGAAAAAAATAGCTGCTCTCGGTTATAACAGGAAATTGGAGGAAGAAGATGATGACGTCAGCTGACGTCATCCAAGTTGGGTTATTAGTTAGGTCCTTCTTGACTTTTAGTCCATTGAATTTGACCCCAACTTTGACTTGCTCTATTTTATTCATCCGGACTCCGATTTGACTTCCGTTTTCGCCTACGAGTTCGTCTTGGAATCTACTTTCCATCCGAGCACTAATCTTGACCATGAAATCAGAATAAACAAATGACCAAAATACCCCTAGTCTGCATTTCTCCGACTTTTATCCGTTTTGCAGACATAACTCTGAAAAAGGTACCTGAGTAGAAAAAGAGGCAATTCATGAGAGTAACTTGCCCTAGATAGACTAACTTGTCCAAATTAAGAGACTAAGATGGGACATTTTCATGTCTCATCAAATCTCCTTTTGCCGAGATATGTGTCAAGAATGACATAGTTCATCAAACACCGACTCCTTATACACCTCAACAAAATGGTGTAGTAGAGTGATAAAACAGAACGTTAAAAGAAATGATGAACGCTCTTTTGATGAGTTATTGTTTACTTCAGAACTTGGGGGGAGGCAATACTATCGGCTAGTCACTTGTTAAATAAGTTACTCCATAGAAAATCAGGTAAAATTCCATATGAACTATGAAAAGAAAGGATGCCATCTTTTAAATACACGAAAGTATGGGGGTGCCTAGCGAAGATGTTAGTTCCTCCTCCTAAATGAGTCAAGATAGGACTTAAGATTGTGGACTGTGTATACATATCGCCCGCACTAAATAGCGAGGCCTATAAATTTCTAGTACACAAGTCTGAAATTGAAGATGTACACGTAAACACCATTCTGGAATCAAGAGATGCTAAATTTTCCCTTTCAAACAGAATTCAGAAGTATCATCTGAAAGTAAAAAACGTGTAAGAGATGACAAAGAGGAAAATCCAGAAGCATCTAAAAAAGATGACACAAAAATCGAGGAAACAGAACTTGAACATCGAAGAGGCAAAACGACAAGGATAACTAAGACGTTTGGTCCTGATTTGCTAACCTATATGGTAGAAAATGAACCCCAGACTTTCACCGAAACAATGGCTACTCCAAAAGCCCCATTCTGGAAAGAGGTTGTTAATAGTGCAATAAAATACATGATGTAAAATTACACATGCAAGCTAGTAGACCTCCCACTGGGTTGTAAGGCTATAGGCTGCAAATGAATTTTCAAAAGGTAATTGAAAACAGATGGATCTATAGACAAGTATAAAGTGAGATTTGTCGCAAAGGGATTCAGACAAAAAGAAGGGTTAGATTTCGACACCTATTATCCAGTTAGTCGAATCACCTCAATAAGAGTCTTAGTAGCTATAACATCCTTATATTATCTGGAAATTCACCAGATGGATGTGAAAACCGCTTTTTAAACGGACAATTCGAAGAAGAGATTTACATGAACCAATCGGAAGGGTTCATAGCTCCGGGTTAAGAAAAGAAAGTGTGTAGATTAGTTAATCACTATATGGGCTAAAGCAAGCTCCAAAGCAGTGCCACTTGAAGTTTGATAACACATTAATATCAAACGGGTTCAAGATCAACGAATGTGATAAATATGTCTATACAAAAATCACTGCTAAAGGATGTGTTATTTTATGTTTGTATGTCAATAACATGCTAATTATGGGAAATAACTTAGATGTCATTAATAAAACTAAAAAGATGTTTTCGAAAACTTTCGACATGAAAGATTTAGGGAAAGCAGAGGTCATTCTTGGAATTAAGGTTTCTAAAACAGCTGAAGGGATAAGTTTATCCCAAATGCACTACTTTGAGAAAATCTTAGACAAATTCAACAAAGATGGCCTTAAAGTGGCGAATACTCCGATAAATCCAATTATTCACTTAAGGAAGAATACAGGTAAAGGAGTAAGATAGTTAGAGTAATCCCGGATTATCGGAATTCTGATGTACCTAATATACTTTACTCGACCAGACATAGCCTACTCAGTTAGTAAGCTAAGTAGATTTACGAGTAACCTGAATAACACATTGGAATGCCATATCAAGAGTGTTACGGTATCTAAGGAAGACCAAGGAGTACGGACTCCATTATACCATATATCCCACGGTATTAGAGGGATATGCCGATGCAAATTGGATATCTGATACTGATAACAGTAAGTCTACCAGTAGATATGTGTTTACATGGGATGGACTACCATATTTTGGAAATCTTCGAAGCAAACGTGCATTGTTCGATCGACAATGAAATCTGAATTCATTGCTCAAGATAAAGTAGGGGAAGAGGCAGAATGGCTGCGAAAATTCCTTGAGGTTATTCATATATGGCAAAAGTAGGTGTCTGCAATCAACATTTACTGCGATAACCAAGCAGCGATTGCACGAGCAAATAGCAAGATGTACAACGGTAAGTGTCGACACATTCGTCGAAGACATAATATCGTTAAGCAACTTCTCTCTGAAGGGGTCATAACTATAAATTACATAAGATCCAAAGATAACCTAGCGGATCCATTTACAAAAGAGTTATCTAGAGAGTTAGTAGTTGCATCACCGAGGGGAATGGGCCTAACGCCTTAAGTAAACAAGTAAAGGCATGGTTAAACCCTACCTAGATGACTGGAGATCCCACGATCTAGGTTCAAAGGGAAACTGAAGCTCTATCCTAATTCGGAAGTAACATTGTAAGAGATTTCTATCTCTGACCCATTCTTAGGGTGAAATCAGTGTTGTTTGCAATGATAGGTTAAACATAAAGCTTTTAATAAACTCGAAAACTTAAAACTTGATTCTATCATGAGGTATAGTAGGCTACCTTATTACGGATAACGTATATGCATGTGAACTAGTTCCGGTTCTATGGGAAGGTCGTCTAGATCGACTTCTCTAAAGCACACACGAAATTGGGATTGTTCAGAGCCGAAATGAACAAAACGGAGAACCTAAGTAAGTAAGGGATTAGCTGTGTGATAGCTACTTTGGTTTACAATTCCAAAGACTCAGTTCAAGATGAAAAGTTCATTGCCGCCCTCGTAGACCTTACAGTTACTCACTAGGAAAGGTTCAAAGTCGAGAGACTACCTTTTTCTGATGCAGTGAAGTTCCGCGTATCAGCTCTGCTAGTGTTAGTCTTTAAGTATAGTATGTTTGCAAATATCATAGTAAACCTCAAATTTTCATTCATCTGGTGGATTGTTGGAATCGGAGCCGATTTTAGCTCGAACCGACTCATCAAATTTAGAAACGGAATGTGCCATTACGTTCGTCTCGTGAAGCTCTTGAATCTAAAGCAAACAATCACTCAAATCCGACTTCGGATGAATGACAAATTCAAGTTTAAAGTTTGGACGACAATCGGTTAAATTAGGGACTAAAAATTCAAAATGGACAAAGTTAGATGGGGGCCATCAGGGCAAAGCGAGCACGTCCATATCTGGATGGTTCACGTTCATGCCGCGGGAACGCGCCAGATCCATTGCCTGGCGCTAACTCCGCTTCGGGCACGCTTCAGGATCTCATCTAACGACCAATTTGTTCATATATTGGGTAAGCTTCGGGATTGATCCAATGGATCATGTTCTGGCCGAGATTTTTAACCAAATCTGACGGCCTAGAATGCAACCGAAATTCTAGTTATTTCACCAACTCTTTGTCAAGAGTTGTGTCCCAAAAAATCAGGAGACGTGTCCCAAATAAGATTGCCTATTCGATTCCTATACAAACCACCCAAATTCATTCCAAAATCATTCAATTCATTCTCTTCTTTTCTTCTCTTCTAAAATCAGTATTCTGGTATGTGTTTGGAACATAAATCTGATTTTAGAAGTATTCTAGTATGTGTCTAGAATTCTGAAGAGAGAAGTACCGAGTGAAGTTATAACATTCAAACGTTTAGAAGATCCATTCGCATCAGCCTAAGAGCTCATATTATTTACGAAGGTTCGTCCACTTTCAGAATATAGAAGTACCATCTTAAATTCTGAAAGGATAATCATTGTATCCCGAAGGCATACACCCTAACTGTTAGTACTCTTATGGGGGTGTAAAATGTCTTAAGGAAAGAAAATATATTCTTGCCTCGACTCCATTAATTTTTGTCAACTCGGTTAATCCGAAAGAAGGAATATTGATACACCATTATTTGCTTAGCGTCTATCTCTCTATAAATTAGAGAAAGAAAACTTTGTCTTAATCAAGACAAGACAGAGAGAGACCGACTTGTCGATTTCTAACCAGAGAATCAACACTGTTCTTCCCTATCATTGTTTCAATCACATCAATCTTTTAGTCTGGTGATCGTTCTTCTTGTGAAAGTTATGCCGAATAGAGGTGCATTTGTTCTGCTGACAGTCCCATGAGAGGTTTTCTTTGGGATTTGTACAACATATTGCTTGACCAATATCTTTATGATCTCATATATCCTGACTTTGAAAGGTCTATACTCTTCGTATTATCGTATGGTCTTCTTTTACCTGACTTTGCAGGCCTCTGTAATGAGTTTGCAAGCCTTTGCATCAGCTGCATCCACCTTCGTGTGATTTATTTTTTAAAACAAGAACAATTTCATCATTAAAGAGGTTAAATTCAAAGTTGGGCTTGAAGAATATTTTGAAAAGTTATGTGGTGCCTACAGAGAAAGAAAGTAAATTTGCCCTTCTAACCAATTTTTTCAGGAAATTGGGTTGATCCTAGTCAATAGTAAAAGTTACTTCTTCTTTTAGTAATTATACACAATTTTTTTACCAAAAAATCGTTTTTTATAGAAAAAGGCAAAAAGTTTTCAACTTATATATCAATATTGACTTTATTCATCTGCTTCCTTGAGGAACCCAATAAAACGGATCATAACCATTGAATTTCAAACATCAAATTTCTAAAACCACATAGAACTAATTAGAAAGACAGAGATAACGTGGAACAGAGGGTGAGTTGAGAGTATAGAGAGAAAAGACGGTATAGAATGGAAGTATGGACCACCTGCTGATAACCCCGTCCCTTGTAGCATTTTGGACGAGTTCTTTCAGAAGCACCCTTTAAAAAAAATAGGAACCCTTACTAAAAAATAATACGGGTTGTTTCCCAATGGCCCTCTACTTCATGACCAGCTTTCCGCGTAGCCCCATACTTTATCGAAGATACCCAGATCAGCCCTTTTTTCTGTTACCATCACATGTCCGTTAAATTGTTTTTCCCTCTCCCAAAACTACACTTTCGCGTTCTCAACCTCTATCTCCTCCGTCTCATCACCTCTCTCTGCCACGCCACCTCAACATCTTCTCCAATAAGGTCGTCGACCGACCAAAATTTCTGGCGACTGGTCGGCGATCTTCATACTTAATTTTTTTTGTTTCTTCTTTCTTTTTCCTTCTTTTTCTCCGCTGGAGTTTGGGGAAACCCAAACTAGATCTAAAACTTCAATAGTTAATTCGAAGCTTTAACGACTGTTAATTTTTGTTTTTTTAGGTTCCTTTGCAACAATGCTAAATGACCACAAAACTTCGAGTATTGCTTCTTAATCTCAACCACCTTTAAGTCCCTTTGGAACACGATTGTACGCTCGTCGAAAAGTTCGACAATCTTGTTCCAAAAAGTACCCGTTATTTGATTATTTCCAATAATCCCGTCAGTGTCATTATGTAAATAAGCATTAACGAGCACATTATCATCTACATGACTATAACGCTTAGCGGAAAGCGATGAGTTCGGCATTTCATTACAATCAAAAGTTTCTTCGACCCCATCATTCGATAAACCAACATCCCCACAATTATTCACCAAGTCTAAAAAGCTTTCATCATTATTTATTCCGGAGTTAGACTATCCATTGAAGAAAGAAATAGAAAAAGTAAAGAGATAAAATTGAGATAGAGAGATGATAATTAATTGAGAGAGAGAGGTAGTGAGGTGTATTAGGGTGGACTCCGTTTAAACGTTAGGGACAAACAACCCCTACCCCTAGGGGTGGGACTCGGTCGAGCTCGGACACCCACAGGCAATTTTCCTTCGGGCTCGGGCGGACCAGACTCATATATCTTAAGCCCGCTAAAGACTTCCGGGCTCATCAGGCTGGTCAATTTCCATCCTTCAGGTGTCCGCGACCCGCTAGTGCCTGCGAGCCCGATCGGGCTTTAGGTGGATCGGGCTCCGGGTTGCCTGTGAAATTTTAGGCTTTAAACATTGAGTCTGAAAAAAAAATTTAGGGTTTTTTTAGCTTGTTAATGGAGATTCTATCACTTTTACAGATTTAGTAATGAAGAGAACTATATGAACAATTCTAGGTTTTTTTAACCGAATCAATCTCTAAATGACCAAATATGTTCTGTAAATTAACAAAATCTATGAATAATATAAGAAATTCATTTCATGATTTCAACAAATCTGTTGGTTTACTATCTGTAATCTAAAGATGAAGACAAAGAGAGAACAACAAGAGACATCAGATCTGTCAGTTTTCTTACCATGTTAATCATATCTATTCACAGATCTATCATATAATAATGAGACTTTTATTGAATAAGATAGAGACAAATAAAAAGCATACATAAAAGTACGACTACAAGAAAATCAGATTCGGAGAAACAACACTCTCTTTGTTCCCCCTCTCTTCTTCTTGATAACCCTTCAACTTCATGGGGTTAATGGCGAAAATGGATGAGATTGACTGGAGTGTGAGAGATTGGTTCTTGCTAACACTTCAACTTCATTTGTTCCTGACAACACTTTAATAGGAACAAGAGATGTGTGAGAAATTGAGTGAAGTAAACAAGAGAAAGTTGAATGCTAATGGGAAAGGGAGATATACTCTCTCTCTCTCTCTTAAACTCTAAAAACCTTAAGAGTAATGAAGATATGTATTCAATTAGTTTATATATATATCCTAACCCTAAACCCTATGGGAAAAAGGGAAGCTCAACCTTTGGATGTTAATGCCCCTAAATCTGGCGCTCTGAATCTGCGGACTTCTCAGGCAAGTTTCTCTGAATTTGCAGGCTTCTCGGGCGGGCGGGTTTCGGTTGTATTTCGGGCAGGCGTAATGGGTCGAAACTCGGGTAAGACCTCCTACCCGAGTACCGCCCGCGTCCGCCCAAAAAAATGGGTCGGGTATGCCCGAGCCGAGTGCTTTTCGGACTCCGGATCGCCTCGGACCGGGCGGTTAGGGCCGGGTTTTGGATTTTCGGACCGTATTCCCGGCCCTACCTACCCTCAAAGTTAAAAATGCCCTAATAGACCCGTCCCCTTGTAGCATTTTGGACGAGTTCTTTCAGAAGCTCCTTCTGAAAAATAGAAAAAGTTATTTCCCAAATAGCCCCAACTTTGTGACCAGCTTCCTGCCTAGCCCCCTACTTTATCAAAAATACCCAGATGACCCACTTTTTCAGTTACCACTATAACTCCCTTGACTAGTCGTTACCTCTCTCTCCTCCATCTCATCACCTCTCTCTGCCACCTCATCTTCTCGCCACCTCATTGTCTTCACCGGCGAAGGTCGTCGCCCGAACAATTTTCCGGTCGACGACCTTCAAACCTAATTTTTTTTTGTTCTCTCATCTTCTTCCTCTTTCTCTCATCTTTTCTCTTTCTTCTTCTTCCTCTTCGCTCTCCTGTTTTCTCCATCTCCTTCTTCCTCTCTCTTGTTTTCTCTGTCTTCCCCCGTCTTCTCACACTCTCTGTCTATACTGGCCGGCGAAGGGGGGAACCCCTTCGCCGCCCGTCGGTCCCCCCTTTGCCGGCTGTTGGTCAGGGAAACCAAGAAATCAAGAATTGATTTACTCTGATAATCAGACTAATAATAATCAGAGGTTATCGTTAGGAGTTACTCAGAGCTCAGAAAAAGCTATTGTTTCTGTTGAATCGGAATCATCCAAGAAGATAACCACCACCACTATCGCCGCTGATACTTTTGGATAGAGAACATCAATTTACAGAGGTGTGACCAGGTACTAATTAATAATTTCTCTTTCTCTCTCTAGAATCGTGACTTTTTTTTAATTGTCAATCGTAACTCTTTCTCTCTCTCGAATCATCATTCTTACTTTGTGTATTGAAATTGCAGACACAGATGGCCTGCAAGATACGAAGCTCATCTTTGGGATAACAGCTGTAGAAGAGAAGGGCAAAGCCGGAAAGGACGAAAGGTAATAATAAACCCTAAATTTAATTGAAAATCGAACAGTTTAGGTTTGGGGGAAAAGATTAAAGGATGACGAAACAAAGGATCTTTAATGGTGGTGATTGGTGGGTACAGTTTGAACAATGTACGATGGGCGTGTACCTTGTTGTCTATTTATTTGATATGATGCCATTTTTTTTCATGAAAGGTTTATTTTAGGGTTTATGGGTCACTTCCATCTCTTTAGTTCACTCCCAATCAAACCTTTTTCGTCCTTTTTCTTACTCTGTTTTTTTTTCTCTCTCTCTACATCTCTGTTCATAGATAGATTCAAAGTGTTTTCCATCAACATTTTGGTTGTTTGGATTTCATTGAGATTAGAGTAGTGTATTATTTGTGGTGGGGACGATGTCTTTCTCATCAGGAATGAGGTTTAAAATTGGAAAAAAAAAGTAATGAAGTATCTTTGACCAAAATTGAGGACTTATTGAAACCCTTTCCTCCCCCACCTATCCTGGATGAATTTAGGTTTGTTTGCAAAAATGTCTTGGTTTCCCAGACCGATGGCTATAGAGAGAGAGAGAGGGAGTGAGAAGATAGGGGAAGAGAAAGAAAACACGGGAGAGGAAGAAGAAGAGAGAGAAAACAAGAGAGGGAGGAAGAAGAAGAGAGAAAAAATAAAAAATAAATTTTAGGTTTGAAGGTCGCCGCCCGGAAAATTGGTCGGCCAGCGACCTTCGCGGGTGAAGACGATGAGGTGAAAGAGTGACGTGATGAGATGGAGGAGAGGTGATGACTAGTTAACGGAGTTATAACGGTAACTCAAAAAGGGGATCATCTGGGTATTTTTGATAAAGAAGGGGGATAGACAAGAAGCTGGTCACAAAGCTGGGGGCTATTTGGGAAATAACTCAAATAGAAACCCTAACCCGCCATTTATGAATTCAAAAATGATGCTCTTCCTGGTGGGTTTCGCGGCCCAATACCAAGCCGCCACGCCAGTAAAGTATCTCACGTGGATCAACACGGGAAGGAGGGGTGTCAGAAAATCTCGGAATGGTCCTTTAAAATCTGATCTAATCACAAACAGGGGCTTCCCAACCAAAAGGAGTAAAGCCCATTCGGCCATCCCAAATCCCTTCCCTGGTGCGTTTCTTCTTCACCCTAGGGTTTTGGTTATTCTTTTTGCCAAATTCAGTTATTGGCTTAAACAGGTAAATCTCTTTCTCCTCTCTATATGTTTCTTATCTTCAACAATTTCTAAATCAAAACCTTCATTATCCAGTATATGATACTGAGATTTTGTATAAATTATGTTTTATTCAAGCAGGATTTTCAGGAAGGAGACGAGTGGAGGAAACCGAAGCAACCAAGAAATTCAAGGAAACCCTAGCTAATAACATCCAAAACCGGTTTCTTCATCTCTTACACTTAAATAATCAAAATCCAACTTAAGGTTAGTAATTTTGTTTTACATAAAACCTAGTTTTCATTTATTCAAATAATAGTTTGAAGATATTTTTTGTTTTAGGGTTTTGGTTAAGTTTGATGAAATCTTTAATTGTAGATATGGAAGGAACATATATAGCTTTGGCAGGAATAAATTTCTTTTTGCACCATTCTAACTCTTTCCTAAATTTCATTGACCTAGCTAGTTAGTAAACTAAACCACTTGAAGATCTGAATTTTAGATCTTGTAGCACTAACTTTAAGCTATGAATCTCATAATCTTATTAACTATTGAAGCAATGAGTAGAAAATCGTGCGTAAGTTCACGAATATCGGATATTTTTATGAATTTCTATTAGTCTTAATGAGGGTTTTGGGTAGCTCTTACTTCTGCTACTTTGTCTTCTTTGGTATGGATTTTATGATGTTAATAATATGTTCTTTAATATGGGTTTCATTTATCCTTTTTAATTTGTTCTTTATTTGTCTTATTACATGCTGTTTGCGGGCTCCTCGTGATTTTATGTAATTTTTTAATATGAGTTCCTTATAATTTATTCATATATTGTTTTCATTTTTTAATAAGAGTTCTTAGTTTTTTCTTATTGGGGTTTCATTACTTCATTAGATTGTTTCAGTCCTAATTGGATTTTCTATTAAAAAAATTGGTTGGAATTTGCCTTCTTTCGAAGGGTTGAATTTTTCTTCTTTCACCACAACCAACAAGAATTACTATGAGAAAGAGATTTTGTAGTAACTTCCTCAATTTCTTTTACTAGTTAAGGAATCTGCCGCCTTGACCTAAACTATATCTTCTTGATTACATTTTATGTTATTTGTTTTGTATTGCTCATGTTTCGAATGGATTAAACTCAAATAGAAATTGTTGTAAGTACTTTATGTGAAATAGTTTAGAAATCTTATATTTAGTTGTCTGGATTACTTCTCCTATTTAACCTCATAAAGTTTTTATGTTATTTTCACAGATTTTGTGATCTTCCTTTGAAGTCTTTTTGTGCCAAAGGAGAAAGTTGAAAATGCAGATTGACAAGCTTTCACTCAAGGTACATGTTAATGGAAGTACCACTCCTCCTCGGGTTCCACTTACTCAATTCACAGAAGAATCAAAAGCTAATGAAGTGATCGAAACAACAGTAAGTCCATCTCGGCTGCCAGTAATTCTAACTCAAGATGAGCTGAAGAAAGTTGCAGCTTACAAAGCCGTCGAGTTTGTCGAATCTGGTATGGTATTAGGTCTAGGAACCGGTTCGACCGCCTATTATGCAGTAAATCGGATTGGCGAACTGTTAAGTCAAGGGATACTTAAAAACATAGTTGGGATTCCAACTTCAAAGAAAACTGAAGAACAAGCAATTGGATTGGGGATTCCACTTTCTGATCTTGATTCTCATCCTGTTCTTGATCTTGCAATTGATGGAGCGGATGAGGTTGATCCCTACCTTAATCTTGTTAAAGGACGTGGTGGTTCTCTTCTTAGAGAGAAAATGGTTGAAGGTGCTTGTCGTAAATTTGTTGTGATTGTTGACGAATCAAAACTTGTTAAACATGTAGGTGGAAGTGGATTAGCTATGCCTGTCGAAGTTGTTCCTTTTTGCTGGAAATTCACACTTGATCGCCTTGAAAGGTTGTTTAAAGATGCAGGTTGTGTTGCGAAGCTAAGAACATTTGGAAATGATGGAATCCCATTTCAAACAGACAATTCAAATTACATAATCGATTTGTATTTTAACAAGGACATTGGAGATCTGAATTCTGCAAGTGATTCGATTCTTCGACTTGCTGGTGTTGTTGAGCATGGAATGTTCATTGATATGGCCACTACTGTTATTGTTGCTGGGGAGCTCGGAATCACTGTCAAAAACAAGTGATTGGATTCGAGGTAGCTCCTTTTTCATGAGATGAAAATAAGCAAACGAGTAAGTCATTAGATTATTTTGCTAACTTCTTCATATATTATGATTTGAGTGTCAACCATTATTCTAAAGCTATATCAATGAAATGGGCGGCGAATGAGAGTTGTGGTAGTTTCCAAATTAGTTTCCGATAAAGTTCCGTCTTAGTATTATTACCATATCTTCTTTGTTAGTTTAGGAGAAGAGAACATATACTATTTCAGATGTAGACATTCTCAATTTTGATTGTATTGATTCTTTTCTCAATTAAAAAAAGTTATTTTTCTTATCATGTCCCCGAATAGTTCATGCCATAAAATAGAAGACTTTTTATCTATAAATGAATTTAAAAAATCCCTTTTCAGTTGAAAAATAACTTCATGTCGTTTTTTAAGCTATGTCGGCCGTTGGTGTGCTCCATTTGGAATGACGTTCGTCTTTTTTCGTTCTTCGGGCTTACTTTCGCAATAAGGAGTTGTATAATGCTAATATGTATATCCCATTCTTTTTTAGATGATAATTATCATATTTAAATCATGTGTCAGATATACTAATACCCCACCCCGTCCATCTGGAAATTTTAGTTCAAACCCTTCGCTCTTGGATACAAGATGCCCCCTCTTTGCATTTATTGCGATTCTTTCTCCATGAGTATCCTAATTGGAATAGTCTTATTACTCAAAAGAAAGCTATTTCTCTTTTTTCAAAAGAGAATCAAAGATTCTTATTGTTCCTATATGATTCTCATGTATATGAATGCGAACCCATATTCGTTTTTCTACGTAAACAATCTTTTCATTTACGATCAATATCTTTTCGAATCCTTCTTGAGCGAACACATTTCTATGCAAAAATAGAGCATCCCGCAGTAGTGTTGCGTAACGATTTTATATATATATAATCGTGGTTTGGAGAGACTTGTTGCTGGCTTGCTGCAGCACCTGTCGTTCTAAAAATCTATGAGGTTGAATCTCTTGAATTAGTGGTTAAAGAATTGTGATTAGATGACTGTCAACACAGTGATGATAGGAAGCTGATTATCCCTGCTCCGAAAATGTTGGAACATCAGGAATTTTGTAGGTGAAGGTGCTTTTTTTGCTGATTGTAGGTGTATCCATTTTGTTCCTTTGATTTCTTACTGATTAATTTTTTCCAGTTGAACTTTTAATCGATATAGAATTTCTCACTCCAGTTTTTCTGGTTTCCTAACATTTTTCAAGCTGAACAAAAGAACCCAGTTGGTCAAGTTTAGACTGTGTGCAAACTGAACTACCAGCACAAACCTGTGCTAATTCATACCGACGGACAAAATTACATAATATGTACAAACCTTACATGGAGAGATAATATGTTAATGTCAGGCCCTATTCAACAAAAGAAAATTCAGCCGATGGATATTTTAGGTTAAGTTAAACAGAGCAGAACGTAGCTCAACTTCGATTGATCTGATAAATAGGGCGTGAGATGTTTAAATCAGTTAGCTGCTTCCAGTTCCTCTCATTGTGCAGGAACTTGCATCTTGTGTTTACAGCAAGGTTGTAAAATAATCATAACAGAACTGCAGCACATGAACCTGAACAGAGCAAGACTTGCATCGATATTGTTTTTGAATCCCCAAAATGCTCGAACACTGATTTCTGTAAATCATATCCATAAATAGCATTTACAATACCCACCTGTTATCATATTAAAGAGTTAGAGAAAGAGAGTTGTTAATGGAGCTTGTTTTTCTCATTTCTAATACTTGTAGTCGAGTTAGTAGTAGTAATTTTATTTGCTCCGTCAAACTGCAGATCCACCGAAGAGAACGACCCACACGAAAAAAAAAAACTCTTTTGTAGCGGATATGATGCCAATGAAGAAGAAATATAATTGTTAAGTATATGTCACAAGTGTGGAAGAGGAGGCCGAGACTGTGGTGGCGGGGGGTGAACCCGGATACTCACTATTGTAGCTATTATCAGTTTCAGAGTTGCTCATTACAACTGCAAGAGCTAATTTACTTCGAGTATAAGTCATTCTTTTCGATATTCCTCCCCCACTACTTCTTCTTAACGGGTAGCAGTGTTTGTTCTTATCCAATATAGTACCACAAGCGAGCAAGTTTCTTCGCCTTCTACTATATGCATTTTCCGGCTTTATAATATCTTTAACAGAGGAAGAAGATGAAGCATCTGCTAGACTGGTAAATGATTTTGATTTCCCACGGTAGAATTTCGAGATTCCTCTTCTGCAAAAAAAGAAAACATATCCATCGTCAACCAAAATTAAATTAAATTCTAAGACAAACCCAACTTGATATTAGTGTTCTTCGAAAATTTGGTAAAGTTTTGTAGTTTTGAGAACGCCCTTTGACTAGGTATATTCGAACTCGGTTACACTATTTATTTATATCTATATAATGTGGCACTACTCCACCCCGCCTTACCAATTTCATAGTCATGAAACTTCGAAATTGCATCCCAAAGTCCCAATACAGGGCAATGAGATTGGTGGTAAGCATCCTCAACAAAAAGCTAGCTCAAAGTGATAGCATCCTACCGACAGCCTACTTGTTTCCAAAATAAGCCAAATTTAAATATCTTTTCCAATAAAGCTTCTCTTTACATATTAAGAAACAAAATCTATTTTTTGTTTTGGTTGAAAAAACAAAATCTAATTGATTTAGAAAAAAGGTTCTAGTATCAACTAGCAAAAAGCAGAGGTTTGAAGTTTCCAAACTCAAGTATTTTTGTAAAGTCTTATCCGGCCAACACTTGGGTACAAAAATTTAAAGGGAAATTGTGATTTGTCAAATTTTCCGAGGCAACAAAACTTCTTCTTCCTCATCTCCTCCCATCTCCAGCAACCCATCTCCGGCCTCCGGCCACCCATCTCATGCTACCACCATCTACACTGGTCGGAGAAGCAGCGGTGGCGAAAGCTTTCCACTCAAGTAAACCATAAAGCTACTTTTTTTAATCTCATTACTCTCTTCTTGTTCTTATTTATTCTAATTGCTAGGGTGATATTTCCACAACTTCTATCAATGGTTTCAATGGATATCAAACACAAGATTTGATCCTAATTATCTTGATAATTCAAATAAGACTAGAACTCTCTATCTAAGCATCAACCTAACAAACATTGATTCAATTTCAAGATCCTAAATTTGCAATAATTACTACAATGAAAATTATTTAATAATGATGAAAAAACAAATATAAACCCAATTTATTTGTAAAAAAACAAAAGAGTTAATATTTTTCTTACTTGATTGGCAAACTTTCCTCTAATGAATCCATAGTATCAAATGATTCTTTATAAGAACTTTGGACTTCAATTTCATCAAAGTCATCTTCATTTGATATATCACTATTTCTCCCAATCGAGGATGAACTACTAGAAGAATCAAATTCCACCTCATCTTCTTTTTCTCTCTCTTCAATTTTCTTTATCCCTCTTACCCCCAAATTAGTCACCGGAAACTTACCACCTCCGGCCAAGTTTCCGATCATCTGTTTTCCTGATCCCGATGATTCAAAGATTGGAATACATGATATTACATGAACAAACCCAGATCCTTCGATCATATTACTGTTCATTTTCAAAGTGATCGACATCATAAAAAAGGTAATTCCTCAGACAATTTGACCTCTAGATTCCAACGAAATGGGTTTTAATTAATAGGAAAGTAAGAATAAAGGTTTAGCTATCAAAGATCTAATGGGTACCCATAGTTTCGACATGATAGATCTCTTTAACAGGGAAACGAAAGAAAAAGAGAGAATGGACAGAGAGTATAGATAGATAGAGAAGAGGATAAAATACTCTGTATTTAGAAAACGAAAAAAAAAAGTCTTTATCTTCAACCACTAGGATTTGTAACAAATGGTTTTATTTGTTATCTGGTAATCTGGTATTATGTTACAAGATTCCTTTATCCGTATGTTCCATTTGGCCCACAGAAACAAAGGTTCTTTCCGTTTTGGCTCCCCAAGTTAGGATCAATGTCCGATTTGGCTCCCCAAGTTGGGATCAATTGTCCCATTTGGCTCCTGTAAGTGTTCGAGCCACAGTTTGATTTTGGCCCAAAAAAGATATCTCGACTTCATATCTTGATCTCTCGTGTAAGTTGGGATCAATATGTTTAAATATTAATATCGACTTCATATCTCAATCTCTCCTCCACCTCATCCCATCTGGCCATCTCTCTTCCATTTCATCTTTCCCTCACTTCATCTTCAGATCTCAATCTCTATTTCAAATTTTCGGCCTCCAGAGAGGCTGAGGTTGGAGCTGAATTTTTTAGACTGAGCTGACGCTGAAAATTTTGGGTGAAAAAGTGATTTTTTCGGCCTAAGACAACTGGGACTGGAGTTGCTCTTACTTTTTCCCTTCTTATCTCTTTCTGTCTTTCTGTCTAAGTTCTCTTTCGTTGGGGTTCTTGGCGGCAAAGGGAAACCTACAGAGGGAGAGATAATGAAAGAAAAGCTAGGAGGATATAAGGTGGTGGTGGGAGGAGAAGAATGTTTTTTTGGAAGTCGTTGGAGAAGGTTATCTGCCGACGACCTCATGAGGTTGGTAATGTCGATGAGAGAAAAAGGGGTGAGACGAATATATTTTAGTTGGGCCAAATATTGATCAGCTTTGACCAAGTAAAGATGTCAATAAATTGACTAGAATACATACAGGTTGACCCTAACCCGACTCATTAGGAAGGTGGATCCGACAGAGCTCTGTCACGTGACTCCTGACACAGGAGGTCGTTATGAATCTCTTAGGCACCTTTAACCTGTGGATCCCACTTTCTAGTGAAGTTAGTGTAATAGTCCCACATTGCTCGCAAGAGTGTTCAGAGACTAGTTATAGGTGTACACTCAAGCTTAGTAAGTATCGAGGCCTTTTGGGTAGGTTTGTGGTGCCTTCGCCTAGAACAAAATCTTGTACCTGTGTGAGGTGGTTAAAGCGGGGACAATATCGACAACTGCTAAGGCTTGGGGCGTTACAAAGTGGTATCAGAGTCGAGGACGACTCTTCCCTGAGGGTGGGGGATTGTAATAGTCCCACATTGCTCGCAAGTGTGTCCAGAGACTGGGCTATAGGTGTACACTCAAGCTTAGTAAGTACCGAGGCCTTTTGGGTAGGCTTGTGGTGCCTTCGCCTAGAACAAAACCCGGTACCTTTGTGAGGTGGTTAAAGCGGGGAGAATATCGGCAACTGCTAAGGCTTGGGGCGTTACAGTTAGTCTTTGGTATTATACCATGCCTAGGCCTGACATTGTTTCTTTATGCTCCTCGAGAGCCTCATCTGCAATTGATCGAACGGATTTTAGGATACCTAAAAGGCTATTTTGGTTCTAGCATTCGTATTCGTCCTAGAGATCTGTCTTCTTTTACTGCTTATAGTTCCATATTTTCGTCGCTCAACCTCACGCTATACGGTGTTTCATGGAGATACTTTAGTTTCTTGGTCTTCAAAGAAACATTCCACAATGACTCGTTCTAGCATTGAAGCAAAATAGAAGGCCCTGAGTTGCGCTGCTTTCAAACTACTTTGGATCTTCTACCTCATAGATGAAATGGGGTTTCCGCGGACTATCCTTTCACACTCAAATGCAATAATATGGGAGTCAATTATCTTGCCACAAATCTAGTTTTTCATGCTGCACCAAACATGTTGTAGTGGATTAACATTTCGTTTGCGAGCTGGTTGCTTCTGGAGTTTAACTCTAACCTTCACTTCCACTACTTCCCAATTGTTGATGTCTTTACAGAGGGACTCTCGAATCCTTTTTTTTTTTGCTTACTTCTCTTTAATCTGATGCATCTCTCGCGTGCCCAGATTGAGGGGCGCAAAAGGAAAACAAAGAGCTAAAGTGATGAAATGAGAGAATAAAAGAGAAGGTGCCAGAAGAGTGTGAGAATATTTATTTAATTTGTTTTTGACATAACAACCGTTAGATATAAAGTCTGTTGTTTAGTGTTTCTCGCCAACATTATCAAACTCTTAACGACTTAACAGCTCCCACACTTGTCTCTCTAAAACTGGATGCATGCAATTAACCTATTACTAGTTTCTCACTAAGATTGGTAATGCAATTCCAGTTGATTCTCTTCTTCTTTCTGATCATTTGATTTTGTTCTCACTTTTCTCAGGGAGTGTGTTTCAGGAGGGGGCGCGGGGTGCGACCTTTGCGGTTGCACTGGACCCCTGAAACCACAAAATTTTCTAATAGAGGGAAGGGCCCTTAAATACCTAATTATGTCTAATTTGACAGCCCAAAATGATTCAAAAGAATGTAGCTTACCCAGTACACATCTTGTATAACAAGTGAGGTCACTAGAATTAAACTATTTTTGTGGAAATGCTGTACTGACAGCCTTCCGGTTCGTGGGAAAATCGGACAGTTTATTGAAAATTTAACTAACTGTGTTTTTTGTGAGAATGTGGAAACTTTGACCCATATTATGCTTCATTGCAGTTTTACTCGCACTATATGGTTTCACTTTAATATCAGGGTAGACAGCGTAAACAATTTACAGGAATGGATTATGGAGTGGAAAAATTTTGAACCAGAGCAGCAGTCTCTATACGCCAAAATATTATGGTTCATCTGGAAAGCTAGGTGTGAGCAAGGTTTTTCTTCGAGGAACCAATCACCAGTACAAGTGATCAACAATATACAAGGTTCAAGCTTCATCCTGAATAGTAAGGAAAAAGAAACGCACAAAAAATCCTCACTATGTTGGGCGCCTCCAGAACCCCTTTTCTGAAGTGCAACGTGGATGCTTCTTTTAAGACATTACTAGACCCTGCTGGCTATGGCGGTATCATCCATGACGAAAAGGCGGAATTCATCATCGCTATGGCAGGCGCGATCAGAGGCCAGACGGCGGAAGAATGTGAAGGTCAAGCCATACTGAGTGCAATGGAATGGGCAACGCAACTTCAGATTACTCACCTCCATTTGGAAAGTGATAACCAAAACATCATAACATTCTCAACAATGGAGGCAGGTCAATTGATTGGCAGACAGAGAAAATCATGGAAAACATCCAGGAGCTCAAACACCAATTCGTCTCCATCAAATTCACTCACATCTCTAGAGAATTCAACAAATGGGCTGACAAACTGGCTTAGTGGGGAAGGAAAAATAATAGAAGTAGGACTTGGAACTCCTTTTGCGAGACTCAGAAGGATGTGGTTGTGTAATTACCCCCTGTTCAACAAAAAAAAAAGTGAGGTCACAAGTTCAATATTCTGGCTTGTCAATTTCTTTTGTTTATTTTTTCAACACATTATTATTTAATATTTCCGAATAAAAAATCACAAATATTTTTTTCTTGCATCAGAGTTCCGAATTCTAAGCGACGCAACTACTCCTCTCTCTCTCCGAAATTACGGACAAGAGGGAGAAAAGACGGCTAACGAGGGACGATAGCAAGATGGTGTGGGAGTGTGAGATATATTTTCCCACAAACTAAGTGCACCCTTAGTACAAGGTACTTAAGATTCATAGGGCCAGTGGGTTAGGACACTTTTGGTTGTTTTGGAGTTTATGTGTCTATATAGAAATGTTGAGATGAGAATTGAGAAAGAAGAATAAGAGCTAACTTTATTATACAATGATTAAAATATTGATCAGTTAATCAATGAACAATTAAACAATATTAAATCTATATACAAAATACACTACAACTAGCTTGCTAGTTACTTAAGCCAAGAATGACTTAATCAAATCATTCACCAAGTGGGGTGACTCCAAATTAGCTGCATGCCCAGCATTTTTTATTATCTCCATCTTACACTTATCTCCCAAGTGCCTGCCAAATTTCCACATTTTACTTTAAATTTTAAAATTCAATTAACCAAATGTGTTTGATAGTGTTCATTATTATGAGAACCCATGAATTTTAAACAAATTAACATGCTATTTTGTTGTTTGATTGCAATTATATTTTCACAAAAAACTGTAACCAAATATACTACTTTACTACGAACTGTGTCCAGAACTTTATATTTGTATCAAAATGTAGAAGGGTCGGTAGGCGATAAGCCCTATATAAAAAATATATTGTGTTTAAAGTCCGAACTTAATAAAAAAAATATGTAATAAACCCATTTATCAAAATTTCTATCTTTTCATGCAGAATATCCTTGCTCGATTACTCGTGTCTATGTTACATAGAAATAAGTTAATAAGAATTTAATAACTTACTTTACTAATTGATCAGCAAGAAACAACGGAAAGAAGTTGTCTTTGTCACCCCAGAGAATTAGAGCTTCCTTCAACCAAACAAAACCTTTGTTTCAGTATATATGTGTACAAATATACATATATAGAGAGTTTATAATTATAAAAATTGTAGTTTCTTTCCTTACTTGATTTAGAACAGGAAGATCTGAATCATCTTTCATCTGTATTAAGTGGTGCAGAAGCTCAATCTTCTCTCTTCTGTTATTCATATACATCACCTGCACACCAAAGAAAAACTTACCTATCAATGAGAGATGCTATTTGGTTTGAAATTTGGAGCCGATCACAGGTTGAAAGCTAATGTGGCTGGCTCCCATTAGTCAAGGCATTTCTCTCTCAACATGGCCTGACCAATGAGAGTCTGCCACATCAACTTCGGTCTGTGACCGATCAATTTCGGAACAAATAGTATTTCTGTACTTACATTAATGAAATCTTGAAGAAGGAAAGAAGGAACCCATAAAGGAGGTCGATAGACTGCTAGATTCATCAGAGCCCTTAGATCTTCGGGATTCTTTGGTACCAAAACTTGGGTAACATCTCTTCCTAATTTCTTCATCTCCTCCATAATTTGCTCTTTGGTCGAGCAAACCCCACTACTCATTATCACCACCTTTTCTACTTCCTCCTTATACATATCAGCCATCCTATATGCCACATAACCACCATAACTTATCCCGAAAATAGAAAATTTATTCACACCCAATCTTTTCATCCCTTCTCCTATACATTTCGCTTGAAAAACATCCGTCCGCTCGGATCTCTTTGAGTAAGAATTTCCGAAAAATACCAAGTCCGGTACGTATAGATTGAATCGTTCACTCAATGATCCTACCTGAAAAGAAAAGGGACATGGAGAATTGAGATAATGTACAAATGGAAAGACGTCCAGACTAAAATAGGTCAGACATGTTACTATAAGTTCGGATCTGACTCTGTTTGAATTGACTGAATGGTTGTCTTGAGTCGATATCAGGATGTTTATATCTTTGACTAATTTGGATCTATTTGAGTCAGACATTAGATAAAACTGAATGACCATTATATTTAGTATATTAGTACAAGTCAGATTCAGACAATAAAAACAAAAACGACACGACCATGAATGAGTTTTCATTCAAACAAAAAGGAAAAATGAAAAATGTACCTGACGATAGAATTGCCACTTTGAATTCCCACCAAAACCATGAATGAGAAGAAGAGAAGGTTTTTTAAACCCTTTATGCTTAGGAATCCAGAAATGAATAGATGTTTGATCATCCACATTAATGGTGGAAGGTGAAAGTCCACAATAATGGAAGTAAAGAGATAATACAAAATCATTAAGGGTAACTAAACTTAGAACCCTAATTGGGAATGTGAGAAAAGAAATGGTTTTTCTAAAGATAGCTGCAACTATTGAAATGTAGAAGAAGAATATGAGTTGGAGAAGTCTAATAACTTCTATAACGGAGGCCATCATCTTACTAGGCTAGAGAGAGAGAGAGAGAGAGAGAGAGAGAGAGAGATGATAGTGAATTAAAAATCCAGATTGGCTTTTGGGTTTTTTTTTTGTAATGGAAAATGACAAATTCGTTGGAGTAGATCCGATTTTAGGTGGAAGACAGCGAAGACTTGTGTCTCTTTTTGAGATATGGTAGAAGAAGGATGATTAGGCAATAATTGTGATTTCACTAATCTATTTAGCCAATTGTCTATATGGTCCAACATTTGACTAACTTAGAGTTCCTTCCAAAACTAATTGGTTACCCACTTTAACTCTTTTCGTTAATCAAAGTTGGGACTTTATGGCTAATTAGGAAAACTATATGGTACATATGAAATACACGAAATACGAGTTGCTATCCTCTTACAAGCCTGTTTCAAACCTCTTGCAAGCTACTAAAATTACGAATATACTTATGGAGCTAAAGACTTAGAAAAAATTGAGTGATTCGTTTCCCCAAAATTAAAAATTTATAAAGAATTTTGACAAAATTTCTCTATGAAATAATAAAACTTAAACAATAAGTAATCAAGGTTTACTTTCAACAAAAAAAAAAAGTTATCAAGGTTTAAAGGTAACTTTGTTGATTTGATTTCATGAGTGTACAAAAGTTTACATGAAAAAGTAGATGATGATGGAGCAAAATAGTTTCCTTCTCGTCATTGCGAGGGTTGATGATGTCAGTCATAGGCGAAAAAATATAAAACAACGATCAAACAAAAAAGTGAATGGCCAGACGGAGATTGTATCATCCTTTTGCCGTTTGAAAGAAACAAAAGAGAATTGGACAAACTATTTTCTATGAGCTTGTTTCAAACCATAAAGGATTTGTCCAGGCGACAACTTTGTTATGCCCTTTCTTTGTAAAACTAGGAGGGATGCTCATACGGAGTGCTTTGATTGTCTATTGTAGAGGTAAGGACAAACTTGATAATCAATGCATTCGATTGGACCGTGCATAGTGTTGGAACCATCACGATGAATTCCTAGACTCTGAACGTCTCTCTCACCCAATTTAGTTCTTTCATTTTGCATTTCACTTTATTAGTTTAGCTTTTAATCATCCACTTCATAATGTTTGGTCACTTATGTTTGGTGACTTAAGCTTTAGTTCTCTTTTCCAATGTTTTGGTTTTACGTATACAAATCTCTGTGGATCGAGCTCGGTCTTACCAAGATTTTTTTACTTCGCCTCAGGCACTTGGGAGAACAATTTAGAGGGGTGGCGCGGAAATTAAGAGGGGTAGCACTCTGCGCCGCTGGGAGCGACACAAAGATTGACTTTTTTACGCTTGTGTTAGCACAGAGGGGTGACGGTAGGTACTCAAAGTGTAAGCAGCAATGAACTTATCGAAACCATAGTGAGTTAAATCAGTAAGACTCAGGCTAAGCAGGATTCTGATGTTTGATTGTGCTGTTTTCTAGGCTCTTACAATTGGGTTTGGATTTCGTTCTCATGGAAGATAAAAAAGAACTTGTCAAATTGGGAAGAGAAAAAGTAAAACAAGAAAGAAATAAAATGTGGATGAAGAAACTTCTTGCCAGAAAAGATTTATGGAAAATATCTTATGTTGCTAAACAAGGCGCATAATTATCTCTGTTTTCTAGGACAATCTAAAGAGAATGGTGTTTAGAGCACTATGGTTGTAGGACTCTAAAGATCATTTTCTGACTTCAAAATTGTAACACATACTTAAAACTTTATAATGCAGGCGAAAGCAAAGCCGAACTGGAACTAACTGGTTTAAGTTGCCATAGAGATAGATAAGAAATCATCAACAATTGAAGCACGTCTTTCAATCTATCGCCGGTGGTTACCCCTATTTCCTCGATGGGACTTCGGTCCGTCCGTCATCTGCTTCTGTAGGCGCTTTCTCTGGAGGAGCCTGGTTGTCTATACCGACGTCATTATGCTCATCCACTTCCACGATTGATTCATCACCATCATCGACACCCGAGCTCTCATCATCATCTTCTTCATCTTCATTTACCAACTGTCAAATGAACAAGACAAAACTCACATTCTAATGAAGAAATTTCGACATAAATAAAATCCTCTCAAGTATGGATTTTTTTTTTGAAGACTCAAGTATGGACTTTAGAGTCTAAGCATAAGATATAGTATATCTTTTTTCCATAGTCACAGACTAAGTTGGGTTTAATTTAAAAATAATTGACATCGTTCGAATCTGAACCGTCCGACTCAAATGGACCCAAAATCAACCATAGTAACATTTAGGCGAGTCAGACATCACTAACCAAGACGAAAACAACCATTTGAAATCTGGCTCGAGTCAATTCAGACTTCGAATCAAATTTCAGATCTCAGTTAGCAAAAACAAAGACCAACTAATTCTTAAAACAAGCTTGTTAACCTTCAAGTTCCAAAACAAACAACCAATATTCAAACAATAGCTGTAACCTAATCATATTACACTTTCTCTTTAATGTTGAATGCGTAACATGTGAGTTACCTTCTAAGTTTGTAAAATTGACTATATTATTCAACCTAATGTTACCTAATACTCCGATTGCCCCGACACCTTGTATCGTAACTGGCACGAAATACGTTACCCGTAGGGGTATAACCCTTTGTTACGCTGTACTAGGGTCCAGTACAATTTGGATTATTTTTATAGTTTTACTAGACATGAAATACTCACTATGATGCATATTGAATAGATAAACCTACTATATTAAACTCAAGATCTTAACTAGTTAAAGAAAAAGCTATTAGTTAACAACTCTACTAGTTTAGCTTCTAGAAGTTTACGTAGGAATTGAGTTAATCAAGGTTGGAGATTGCAATACGCCAAATCGGGATACCAAATTGCGAACCCGCCCAAAAAGGCACGACGAATTCAGCACCTGGTAAACAATGGGTAGAGTATATAGCAACTCAGAATTTTATCCCAAGTTCATTGAATACGTAATTTGTCTTCTAACTCAATTTTCAACTAACTATACCAGTTCATTAATGCTATGGTATTTCAACAAAAAAAAAAAAACTAACTATACCAGTTCATTATAGGAATTCTGCAACCGCTAAATACTTGGTGTAGGATTGAAAAAATAAATAAATAAAGTTGCAACAAAATATAACTCATATGGGTAATTAAGTACCTGTCGGCCTTGAGGGATTGCTTGTGCCCCAGTCCTCAATGCTCCCAGTCTTGCTGCTGACTCAAACTTTTGGCGGAGCCATTCTTGATGCCAATTCGTCACATCAGTAGCTATCTGGTAAGAATATCAATATGAAAATAACCAACATCTAAGTCTTGCAAACTCTTCAAACAGTTTTCTTTCCAATGTATGTCGAATTATTTCTCCAAGTATTGCACCACCCATAAGGTGTCCGAGGAAAATGATTCACGACATATCAATACGAAATTTGAACCGTCCGACCCAAATGGACCCAAAATCAACCATAGTCAAAACATTCAGCGAGTCAGACATTACTAACCACACATAAACAACCATTCGAAATCTGCCTCGACATAAATAAAATCCTCTCAAGTATGGATTTTTTTTTTTGAAGACTCAAGTATGGACTTTAGAGTCTAAGCATAAGATATAGTATATCTTTTTTCCATAGTCACAGACTAAGGTGGGTTTAATTTAAAAATAATTGACATCGTTCGAATCTGAACCGTCCGACTCAAATGGACCCAAAATCAACCATAGTAACATTTAGGCGAGTCAGACATCACTAACCAAGACGAAAACAACCATTTGAAATCTGGCTCGAGTCAATTCAGACTTCGAATCAAATTTCAGATCTCAGTTAGCAAAAACAAAGACCAACTAATTCTTAAAACAAGCTTGTTAACCTTCAAGTTCCAAAACAAACAACCAATATTCAAACAATAGCTGTAACCTAATCATATTACACTTTCTCTTCAATGTTGAATGCGTAACATGTGAGTTACCTTCTAAGTTTGTAAAATTGACTATATTATAATCCACCCAATGTTACCTAATACTCCGATTGCCCCGATACCTTGTATCCTAACTGGCACGAAATACGTTACGCGTAGGGGTATAACCCTTTGTTACGCTGTACTAGGGTCCAGTACAATTTGGATTATTTTTATAGTTTTACTAGACATGAAATACTCACTATGATGCATATTGAATAGATAAACTTACTATATTAAACTCAAGATCTTAACTAGTTAAAGAAAAAGCTATTAGTTAACAACTCTACTAGTTTAGCTTCTAGAAGTTTACGTAGAAATTGAGTTAATCAAGGTTGGAGATTGCAATACGCCAAATCGGGATACCAAATTGCGAACCCACCCAAAAAGGCACGACGAATTCAGCACCTGGTAAACAATGGGTAGAGTATATAGCAACTCATAATTTTATCCCAAGTTCATTGAATACGTAATTTGTCTTCTAACTCAATTTTCAACTAACTATACTAGTTCATTATAGGAATTCTGCAACCGCTAAATACTTGGTGTAGGATTGAAAAAATAAATAAATAAAGTTGCAACAAAATATAACTCATATGGGTAATTAAGTACCTGTCGGCCTTGAGGGATTGCTTGTGCCCCAGTCCTCAATGCTCCCAGTCTTGCTGCTGACTCAAACTTTTCGCGGAGCCATTCTTGATGCCTAATCGTCACATCAGTAGCTATCTGGTAAGAATATCAATATGAAAATAATCAACATCGAAGTCTTGCAAACTCTTCAAACAGTTTTCTTTCCAATGTATGTCGAATTATTTCTCCAAGTATTGCACCACCCATAAGGTGTCCGAGGAAAATGATTCACGGCATATCAATACGAAATTTGAACCGTCCGACCCAAATGGACCTAAAATCAACCATAGTCAAAACATTCAGCGAGTCAGACATTACTAACCACACATAAACAACCATTCGAAATCTGCCTCGAGTCAATTCAGACTTCAAATCAAATTTCAGATCTCACTTACAAAGACTAACTAATTCTTAAAACAAGCCTGTTGATCTTCAATTTCCAAAAGAAACCTAGGACATAATCATATTACACTTTCTCCATAATGTTGATTATGCAACTTGTGATGATACCTTCTAAATTTATAAATTTGACTTTATTATTCAACCAAATGTTACCTAATACTCCGATTTCCCCGATACGTTGTACATAGGGGTATAACTCTTTCGTACGCTATATTAGGGTCCAGTACAATTTGGTTTATTTTTATAGTTTTACTAGACAAGAAATACTCACTATGATGCATATTGAATAGATAACCCTACTATATTAAACTCAAGATTTTAACTAGTGAAACAAAAAATCTATTATTAGTTAACAACTCTACTAGTTTAGCTTATAGACTTTTACGTCGAAGTTGAGTTAATCAAGGCTGAAGATTGCAATACACCAAATTCGGGGTACGAAATCACGAACTTGCCCAAAAAGGTACGGCAAATTCAACACGTGGTAAACAAGAGGGGCAGAGTATCTAGCAACTCAAAATTTTATTTCAAGTTCATTGAATAACGCAATTTGTCCTCTAAGTTGCAGCAGTTCTGCAACCGTTAAATCCTTGCTCTAAGATTTTAAAAAACAAACAAGTAAATAAAGTTGCAACAAAATATAAGTCATGAGGGTAATTAAGTACCTGTCGGCTTTGAACGATTGCTTGTGCCTCAGTCCTCAAAGGCCTTAGTCTTACTACTGATTCGTAATTTTGTCGGAGACATTCTTCATACATTATCGTCAAATCAGTAGCTATCTGGTAAGAACATCAATATGAAAATAATCAACATCTAAGTCTTGCGAACTCTTCAAACAGTTTTCTTTCCAGTGTGTCGAGTTATTCCTCCCAGTACTGTACCACCCATAAGGTGTCGGAGGAAAATGATTCATGACATTTAAATATGGAACTTTCAAAAGTTTATTGACAGTTTGATACAATTCAAGCATTTAAAGGGTAAACAACAGAGTAGATTAAGAACAAAAGAATTCTATATCATTTCTAAAGCTAGATCGCTTAGCCCCTACCGACATTTAATGTCATATAATATTTTCAGTGCATGGTTTATCAAAGTCAAAGTGCATTAATTTAATGTCACGTAAACAATTCTACGCATACCTCTTGTGCGATAACATCGTCAAGCACTATATTAAAGAAGATTCTCATATCTCTAAACAACAAATCCTCCAAATCATCAATATATAGGTCTGCGACAAATATCAAACCCACAAAGAAAATTGATCGCTAAATAATATTGTTGATTTAATTTGGATGTTCATAAATCTAGAACCATAAGAGAGAAAGAGTCTCATCTTAATACCTTTGGTATGTAAAAACCAATTCAAGATATCAGAAGCTACTTTGTGAGATTTTTGAAGAGAATTTTGGCCATCCAACTCGTTTTGTACTGCCATTACAAACGATTTCGATCTAGAAAGAAGTAGTGAAATGCCTTCGACAAAGATCGCCTTTGATTCTTCTGTCAATTGAATAGGCGGAACTGGAGGAGGAACATTACCTCCATTTGTAGGTACCATGAGTTAAAAGACTTGAAAGATAATCACAAAATCTGTAAATTAACATAAAGAAAAAAATGGATGAGGTTATACATGAAAGGTAATCTAAACAATTAAACATAAAATTTCTCAACTTCTAAACAAAAAATTCAGTGCCCAATTTCTTTTCCCAACCAACCAAAAATTAGTGAAATGCTAGTAAAATGAAATATCTCTTAATTAACCATCTAATTGAGTTTAATCCATTTGAAACATGAGGAATACAAAACATATAACATGAGAAGGTAATTAAGAGGATATATTAAGAACCAATAGGTATCCTAAGAATCTCAATATCAATTACTGAATAACTGAACGTGTAGAGAGAAACAAGATTAAAAAATTGTTGAAGAACTCAACCTAGGGTTTTCAGGTTTATTAAAATATATTGAGAGAGCCAGAGAGGAGAAAAACATTTACCTGGTCAATGCTAGTTAATGTAGAAGTATTGTAAAAAAAAAAACCTAATAGAAGAATTTATAAGGTGAATTTCCGCTAGTATATGGACAAACAAAAATCTTATGCAGACGCTTTATAATATAAAAATAGTCCCTGATACATAAAGACTTAGTTAATTAAGATTGACTTGAGAAAAAGATATTTATTTTTAATTTTTTGGAAAATCAATCCACCTAATATTAACTAGGATTTTAATCCAAATAAAAAAATAGAAATCTTGTATTTAAAGTGGAATCCTTGTGCAAAACACAAATTCCTAGATTACTTATTTCATTCCGATACCCAAACTTATTACATTTTATATAAAGATTTTAAGAATCACTTTCACTCTTAATTCCCGTAAATATCTCTTTACACAATCTCTCTCCTACCTTCATCATCTCCAACTTAGAAACCTTTGGTTAGACTAATATTTCATCATCTTCCAATACTTTTTGGGTTCCGTATTCGTTTGTTTGATTATCATATTATCTATTTTTGTTTGTTTGTTTTGTTCATTATTGTTCTAATAGATTTGGTCAGTTTCGTTTTGATTTTGGTCATGTTTTGATTTTGTTTGTTAGATATGGTCTTTAATTGATTCCCAAAAAGATTTCAGAAAAAAAATGTACAAGTTTGATCCATTTTTTCGTTTCTCTCGCATCAACTATTGTTTTTTGCAGCAATCATTATTTTTAGGGTTATTTCCCAAATGGCCCACAACTTTGTGACCAGCTAGCTACCTGCCTGACCCCCTACTTTAACAATAATTCTCGTATGACCCCCTTTTTCCGTTATCTTTAACATTCCATTACTCTCTCTCCTCCATCTCATTTCTCTCTCTGCCACATCATTTCAGCACGCCACATCATCATCTTCACCGGCAGGGTCGCCGGCCGGCCAAATTTTCGGCTGGCGACCTTCAATTTTTTTCTCTCTCTAATTTTTTTTTTTTTAAATCCTCTCTCTCTCTCTCTCTAAACTCCGGCGAAGGGAAACCCCCTTCGCTGGAGTTTAGAGAGAGAGAGAGGATTTTTAAAAAGATAAAAAAAAATTTAGAGAGAGAGAAGAGAGAAAAAAAAATTGAAGGTCGCCGGCCTGAAATTTGGCCGGTCGGCGACCCTGCCGGTGAAGATGATGATGTGGCGTGCTGAAATGATGTGGCAGAGATAGAAAATGAGATGGAGGAGAGAGAGTAACGGAATGTTAAAGATAAAGGAAAAATGGGGCCATACGAGAATTATTGCTAAAGTAGTGGGTCAGGCAGGAAGTTGGTCACAAAGTTGGGGGCCATTTGAGAAATAACCCTTATTTTTAACAACAGGAAATTTCATGTTTTTTTGTCAAAAAGACAAATTATCTTTTTATCCTTTTAGGCACCATATATAATTTGGAAATAGTCTTGAAGGACAATTCTAAAAGCACTCCTATTTCTAATGCCAAAATTGCCCTTATAATCTTAACTTGTGATGCTTTGCAAACTGGTTTGCAATCTGGTTTGTAGAGCTTTGCAATCTGGTTTGCCTCGCAATGACTTTGCACACACTTTGCAGAGCCTTGCAATCTGGTTTGCAGAGCTTTGCAAACTGGTTTGCCACTACTTTGCAATTTAGTTTGTCTTGCAAAACTTTACAATCTGGTTTTCAATCTGGTTTGCAATAAGGTCAGTTTCGTCTTTTCCCTATACAAGATAATTTACAAAAATGCCATAGAGAGTTAAAGCCTATAAAAAGTTGATAAATCATTTTTAACCAAAACTCAAATTTTTTAGGGAGTTTTGGCCAAATTTCTCACTTTACAAACCAAACTGTAATCTATCGAGAGCAATTTGTATTTTTTTTTTACTTTAAACGATATTTTGCTTTTGTAACAAATACAATTGCAAATTTCACAATGTCATTATGTCTTTATCACAGACTTGGTTTGAACTTTGGAGCAAAATACATTTTGTAACGTCATTTTGCTGTTATGACCCGTTATGTTAGTTTTGTTCATCTCAAAATGTTTTTTTGTTTGGAATACAATTTCAAATTTCAAAATTCAAAATGGCGTTATACCTTTATCACTCAGTTGATTTTTGAAGCAAAACACATTTTGTAACACCAATATGTTGTTATGGTCCATCATAAGTTAGTTTTGTTCATCGCAAAATGTATTTTGGTTGGATTACCATTTCAAATTTCAACATTGAAAATGGTGCATGTCTTTATTACACATTTGATTTGAATTTCGGAACAAAATACATTTTGTAACGCCAATTCGTTGTTATGGTATGTCATAAATGGGTTTTGTTAACTTCAAAATGTGTTTTGTACGCCAAATGAATGTGAATAATTTAAAAATCCAAAATTGGTGTCATGTCTTTATCAGACGCTTGATTTAAATGTTGGAACAAAATACATTTAGCAATGCCAATTCGTTGTTATGCCGTTCATAAGTTTGTTTTGTTTATTGCGAAATGTGTTTTGATTCGGAAAGATGTAATTTTGTAAGCAAATACAAATCAAATTTGGTCATCAAAGGGGTAATTTACTACTGAAAAAAATCATTATCTGTTTGTGGCAATATTAATTTTGGTAGCGAAAAAATGAGTTATGGTTCAGCAAAAATATCTTTAGGATGCTAAAACGATGGTTTTGTTGTAAGCAAGAAGCAGTGTGGCTTACTTATTATACTAAATGGTCGTTGCGGGATATTTATACTAAAACATAATATATATATATATATATATATAGGGCCATACTTTTAGTCCAAAATAATACCCTAAAAGGGTTTAGGATCCTAGAAGAGGAAGATCTTGGTCGAAGAGCAAAGCCTTGAAAAGAAGTCAGTAGAATACACCTTTGGTCATCGAGGACCTAATTTTCTACATACATTTCATGTAACTTTTATAAGAAAATCCATTTTGTAAAGGCATTTAATGTTATGGCTCGACCTAACTGCTTTTTGGTCGATACAAAATATGTTTTGTATGAGGCTGACTGGATGAGACAAAAGAAATAAGGGAAATTTTATAGGGGTCCCCCATTTTTGTTAAAAGGGCCTCTGACGTGAATTTAGTATGAGTCCACTGAATTGTGAATTTGGTACGAGTCCACCGAATTCACAAAAATAAGCTACCGGAGTGAATTTTTGTGGACTCGAACCGAATAGTTTTTTGTAAATTCGGTGGGCTCGCACCGGATAGTTTCTTGTAAATTCGGTGGACTCATACCGAATTTACAAGGAGTGGCCCTTTTAACAAGAATGGGGGCCCCGATAAAACTATCCAAGAAATAATAAAGTATGCTTTCGCAAAATTTGTTTTGGAGATTTATAGTGTACTGGAACAAAATGTGTTTTGCTTCATACACATGTGTGTTGTTTAACGAATTTGAAGTTTTGTGCGCTAGAGACATGACGCCAATTTGTGAAATTTGAAATTGTATTTGTTACAAAAGCAAACAACATTTTGTTGAAAGCAAAATATCTTTTAGAACAAACAAAATAAATATTGCTATCGCCAGAATACAATTTAATTTTATTAAAAAGTAATGACTGCTTCAAAAACAATATTTGATGAGAAAGAAAATGAAAAAATGGATCAAACTTGTTCTTTTTTCTTTTTTGAAATGTTTTTGTGAATCCATTAAAAACTAGATCGAAAACTAAGGAAAACATATTTGAAGCTAAAAAAAAACATATTTGATGCTATAAAAACCAAATCTATCAAAAACCAAAACAAAAACACGACCAAAATCAAACGAAATGACCAAAACCATTGAAACAATGATGAACAAAATTAAAATATCCTTGTTCATCTTCAGATATGGTTGTTTCATCTTTAAACATGGGAAAACTGAAATCATTGTTGAAAATGGTTTGGTTGTTTTAGTTTGAAGACGAAAATTATTGGAGAATAGATAAATGAAGAAGATGAACTATTATTTTGGTTGGATAAGAAAATGTGAATTTTCTTTTGTAGAGAGAAGATAAGTTGTAACTAATGAGATATTTATGAAAGGACAGAAAAAGATTTACCAAACGAAAATGGGGTTATTATAGACAAATTACTTAAAGGATTAAAAAACTATTTTTGGCAACATGGGACTCTAAACCCTTTTGTAGTATTATTTTGGACTAGAAGCCCATGGACCAATTGTTTTTAACCCAAAATGTTGAAAGTGACTTGGATATGAGTCGATATCTAACTCGGTTTGATACACGCGAACCCGCTCTGAGCCCCGACGTTAAGTTTTGGACCCATTGGGGCTGATCTCAGAAGCAAGGATGACCTTGTTGTCCGCGTGGCCAGGCTTCTATTTCAGGCGGTTATTAGTGTTAGGCTACCTATGCATATCTCTGATCCACATAAAAAGATTTCACAAACTGGTTATGTTATACCAGTGAGCGCACAACTTTCTTATGGCGAACGAGTAAGCACAACATTCCAACTACATCTTCTAATCGTTCGGAAATCATTGCTCTCATGAAACTACTAGAGAATGTGTTTGGTTACAGTCTATTGTTAGTCACACAAGGTGCTCATGTGATCTTCTTTCAGTTACGAATTCACACACTTTCAGTGTCGTTTTCATTGTTCAAATAAGGAAGAATATATTAAAGGTGAGAGAACGAAACACATTTCACCTAAGTTATTTTTCTCGAACTATCTACAAAAGGATGTAGAAATTGATATTCAGAAGATACAATCATGCAATAACTATGCAGACTTATTCGCTAAGTAATTACTTATTGCAACGTTTATAAAACTAGTACAAGGCATCGAAATACGAAGCGAGAATAATTTAATGACTTAAGACTACATTGGTCCAAGATCTGATATTCATGGAGGGGCCTATTATCACGTGTGGATTTCTGTGTTGCTAATACTGAGTACCTAAGCTCTGTACTCTTTTTCATTCGTCTGGTATCTGTCCCACTAGGGTTCTCTATCAAGGTTATAACGAGACATACTTTTGCGTATCCAGCGCCACTCAAAATATCTACTATTATACTTTTTTCGTTTGTCAAAGTTCTATGTGTCCCACACGATTTTGCTTATAAATTTTTAACAAAGACAATTCTGAGAAGATATTTAGCCAAGGGAGAGTATTCTACGTATATGATAATGAAAACGAATTCTTTCTGCATGTATGAGGTGCAAGGTAGTAATCTTGATGAATGAGGTGCTTAATAGTTTCTTAAGGGTTAAGTCCCCGCTTGGTGTTTGTATGAGGTGTTTTCGCGGATAGCTTGCGCACCCATGCACTTTTTTTTCTTTTGGAAATTGATTACGATGTACGATAGTCATTACAATGGCGTTGATGCATCAAAGACGTAATAAGTACGAAAACTGTCAATTTTAACAAGAACCAACCTAAAGCCCAACTACATTATTTATATGCTAATAACCTCAATAACCCAAGAATTCCACCTCCTCTCAGTATCGAACCCCGTACCTCCAGTGGACTTTTAACCATAATAGCTTCTCCCATTTCTTTTTGAGGAGTAACTTGGTAAGAATGAAAACTACTTTTTTTTTTTTTGATGAAGGAGAATGAAAACTACTTTTTTTTTTTTTTTGATGAGAGAACGAATGAAAACTACTTGAGACAGTAACAAATAAAGAAATGAATTACTATATCTTTGTCTATTTTCCTTACATCTATAATAGAGTTTATCTCTCTCTAGCCTACACATATTGTAATATCAGACTACAAGACCAACATTTTAACTTGAAAAAAAAGTTCAGCTAATTCAGGTTTAGCCGATTCAATTCATCAAATTTATCTGATTCAGACACATAAAAAGGAAAAAACACAACTGAAGCCAAAAGAAGTTAGGCAGAATTGGAATACTTCATTGATCCACATCTTGAAAGGACTATAAACAGAAAGCGTGAACTTCTCCAGAGCTACTTTTTTAGCCACAATCGAAACCAACGACGCATCTTTGGAAAGTTAAATACGGTAATTTTAGTATCAATGTTGCCATGCTGGTCTGGGCTTCGAGGCTCAGATTGATCTTCAGAACTGTCTGAACTATTTTCGAAATTAGATCTGTTAATTATATTAGCACTGGCGAACATATCAGAGGGGTTTCCCTCGTCTTGTCCGTCATTAAAATCTGGATTCGTAATTTCTTCTCTACTTTCCTCTCGTATATTTCTTCCGCGGTTGCTGGTCCTACTAGCATTCCTAAATCTCTGCAACAAATCAACATAAGTTTCCTTGTATTCTCTTGAGATCTTTATAGTATTCGAATTCTTTCCAATTTCTTTAAAAAAACATTATCATCTAATCACTAAATCTATAGGCACAACTTGAGCAAGTCATTGACTTGTGTTAGCTAATAAGTTTATAAAGAACATCACAAGACAGTTACTTCCACTTACAGGCTTCAAATCGTAACATTGACACCATGTTTTTTTTTCTTCTCGTGTTTGACACTCGGAACTGCTTACTTCATTGGGTATCATGTGAAAAAGTTTACGCACATCTTGTGTTTACTAGTATAAATCATAACTTCATATTAGTCCCACACAATCAGACTACCGTTAGATTTTTATATATAATCACATCAAATGTACCTAGTCAAAGGGACTTTTTGAAATATATGACTTATGCTATGTGTACAAAAAGTTTTGACTTGTTGACTCACTTTTGCAAAAGGCCAAAGTAATTGAAAGTTTGACTACGATCTAGACCATTGTTTTTGAAAAATGAATCAGCAAGTCACAAATAAAGTTTGTGTAATATACCTTAGATTTCTCACTGTAGGTTGACTTAGGACGATTAAGAGTAGACCCTGTAGGATTATCTAGGTTTCCTCCTCCACTCTGTTTCTCTTCCACTGCTTTGCGGAAAATGCAAGAATATCCATCCGCAGAAGCAGAGTCATTTCCGTCCCAACCGCCGAATTTTGGTACAGCAGCAATTCCCTCAGGCTGCCGCATCAGAAATTCGTCAACAATATAGTCATATATCTAGAAACATTAAATGAAGTGTTAACAAAAATAAGGAATCTAGAAGAGTATTACCGATTTCAATTTAAAATGCCTGATTCTACCAAGAGTTCGTGGAGCTAACCCATGGTTATTCTCAGCTTGTTTTTTCTTCCAGAAGGAACAATATGCTAAACCCACTCTTCCTCCAACTTTTGCCTGAGAGTGAAAAGGAGAGTTCTCAACTCCACCACGCTCAGGCTTACCCGGAGGTTGCCCACCGGACCTTGCTGGGTTTTGTTCACCATAACTTGCTCCAGCATTACGTTGTTGATGATATGCGTTAAAAGTGGTTCTCCTTGACCGAGTCTCATTTCTGCTTGGTTCAACCCCTGTTCGTAAATTAGTAGTAGCTTCGGGTTGTGGTGGATCGACTGAAAACATTTCTGTGTTTTGTTCAGGATCGTTCGGATTGATCATCTTCCCTCCAACTTTACTTTTCCTTGCATTATCAGAAATGGATGTGAATAAGCCATTATTTTGGTTTGAAGAGGAAAAAAGCATAAAAAACAATTGAAATAAGCAATCATACAGGAACACTAAAGATTTATGTGGTCTTGCCGTAAAGCCTACTCCACAAGAAACAGTGACACGGTAGTTTCACCATGTATGAAAAACAAGATTTGAGAGATCTTTTAGGACTTTCTGAATACATAACTCACAAACACTATTAAATGGTTTCTTGGGGTCGCACTTCAGCTTTGATTGCGACCCGTAGTCAAGGCATTTTTCGACATCGAGAAACCACAAAACTCGCATAGTTTCTAAAGAAAGGATTTCTACACAAGTTGGTTGGGTCAGTTCTTCATACTTGATTTAGCAGCCTAAGCATTACATCTATGCCATCCTTCTAGGAGAACTAAAGAGAAATAACATCACATGTAGAACAAGCACTCAATCGGACTTACTAAATATGTCGTGAATTTCGATAATTTGCATTGAAAATCTTATAAATTTCGATAATTTAATTGAAAATCTTATAAATTTCGATAATATCAATCCTTTTTCATTTGCTCTAACTTTTCCACGGTCTCACAAAACAAGCAGCCTAAGATCTAAACATATTCCCTATAATAGCTCCATCAATTAATACAAAACCCACATTAGAAATCATCAACTCTGACCAACCCTAGAAATAAAAAAGGAAGAACAAATGGAAAGAATCAAGTCCAACCCAACCAATGAATCAGACCCCCAACCTCAGCTAAAAGTATGTAACAAATTCATCAAAACCCAAATAAAAAAAATCATCATTTCTGACCATACCACAAATAAACAAAGGGAAAAGCAAGATTAAGAATAGCAACTAAGAACAACTTACTGCCATTTAGAAATGAAGAAAGCAATGATTTCCAAGCTTTTCACCTTAATTCTCTAGGAAACTTTGAGAAAATGTTATAAAAAAGAAAAGAACAAAAATAGGACAGGAAGCAAAGCCTCCTTCCTTCCATGAAGAAAATTCAACTTCTCTTTACAGCTGCCTCCTCTCTTTTAGAAATCTTCACGAAAATTCTTTGTAAATGAGAAGGGAAGACAAAGAAACTCTTACCCATTGACTGGCGCCACCCGTTCTTCTGACCTTCCTAGGCAGCCTATCTCCCTTTTTCTCTCTAATAAAATCATTGATGTCCTCGTTGTAGGTCCGGTTGCATATTTTACCAACAACTCTTTGTCAGTGTAAATGGGTATGTTTTTTTTTAAAGCCTTTTTTTAGTCAAGGGACCAAAAAGTGATACCCTATTACGGGGAAGGTCCAGGGCAGACATGAAAAACGGATCAGGTCCAAGGCGTCAGGGAGTGGTGGGTCCGACTGAAAAGGTGCAACAAAAGATGTGTCATTTTTTTTGCAAATACCCCCATTACCCTCCTTCCCCTAACTCCACAAATATATTCCCTTTCTCTTTCTCACTCTAAAAAGCTTCCAACTTTTAAATATCTCCTGCAATTTTTTTTTCTCTTTAACAAGTATAGTTTCCTTTCCATTCTCTCTGTGTTACTCTCTAACCAAAGAGATTTAGGGTTCATAATCCATATTCTTTTAGATATAGAGTTATCAAATACATAAATTATTTCTATAGACTTTATCTCTTTTGAAAACTCAGATCTGACCTCTTTTTTTCTAAGAACCAAGAGAAAATCAAGATCAGAAGACACTAGAAGATCCAGAAATTTGTAGAAATCACAGATCTATAAAGGATTGAGTACGATGGTGTATATTGTTCAGAAAATCAAGAAATCAGATTTGCCCCTTCTAGTACAAAAAAATTGGTGATAGTGGTGTTAGGTTGGTTTCTTTAATATATTCTTGTTAATCTTTGGAGTTGGTGTTTACTGTTTAGAAAATCACGAAATCACTAGGACGGTACAAAAAATTGGTTGTATTTTTGTTGGTCTTTGGAGTTGGTTTGATAAACCCTAATTCTATACAATAATATACGAGTTTTGTAAGATTCTTTACCTTAAACTATGAAGATTTGATAAACATTGAATGGTAAAGAAATCAAATCTGGAGTTATCCTTAACTTGATGTGCTTTTACTATTTTTGCTTTTTTATTTCACATATTTGTTCCGAAAATATTAAAATGTTGAGTGCATAGAATGACGCATTGAACAACTCCTGGTTCTCTTAGATATTGTACCATTTTTTGTTAAATTTAACGTCATAGATATACCTTTACGTGTTGAAATGTAGTGTACATTTCTCAGTTCCCGCTACATTTTACCGTTCCCAATCCGTTCCCACATTTCTTTGTCATGTGGAAGTTCATTGTACATTTTTTAGTTTCATTCGCCTCATATTTCTATCTTTGTCCTTATTTTGTCAAGGTTGCAACGTGAAATCTTTTTCTTAAACAGAGAGTCAGAGATTAATAGATTTTGGAGAAATTTCCAAAAATTTTATAAAAGGGGAAAACACCATGGAATCATTTGGAGACTGATTAAAGATTTTATACCCATTTTGATCTATCTAACCTTAGAATGCATATATAAACAGAGAGAGAGAGAGGTTTCAGCAGGTAATCTTGTAAAATTGATTTGGGGAGGAGAGAAATGGTTAGGTCGGTGGATGTTTTAGAGATGGGGTTGGGCGAGATTGATGGATCGAGTTAGGAGATTATAACTGTGGGCGTGTGAGTTTATACATTTATAGAGAGAGATGGGAAAAGGGGACATTGAAGAGAAAGAGAGGGAGACTATGTACATACAAAAATTCCAATATAAAAGTGTCACGTACATAACCAAAGGGCCAGTACATAAAATAATTCCCGGTACACGAGATAATTGCTAATACAAAAGTGACCTAGAAATAAAAAAATGTATAGTTAATAAAACAATTCCCGGTACACAAGAAAATTACCAGTGAAAAATGTTTAGTAAGTAACCAAATGTCCTGTACATTTCAAAATTCCCGGTTCATGTGAAAGTTCCCACGTTTCTTTGTCATGTGGAAGTTCACTGTACATTTTTTAGTTTCATTTGTTTCATATTTCTATCTTTTACCGCATTTTGTCAAGGTTGCAACTGTGAATTTTTTTTCTTAAACGTTTAAATTTTTCAATTTAGGAGTTATCCTTAACTTGATCTGCGTTGACTATTTTATTTTCTTTACTAAAAAATTTCCAGTACACAAGACAATTCCCGGTACACAAGAAAATTCTCAGTACAAAAGTGTTTAGTAAATAACCAAATGGCTAGTAAATAAAACAATTCCCGGTACACGAGATAATTCCTAGTACAAAAGTGACCTAGAAATATAAAAAAAATTGTATAGTACATAAAACAATTTCCGGTACACAAGAAAACTCCAGTAAAAAATGTTTAGTAAATAACCAAATGACCAGTACATAAAACAGTTTTCGGTACACAAGAAAATTCCCAGTACAAAAGTGTTTAGTACATAACCAAAGGCTAATAAATAAAAACAATTCCCGATACACAAGATAAATCTCAATACAAAAGTGTCCTGTAAATAAATAATTTCTGATACACAATAAATTATCATATATCGTACAATTACAATGTTTTGTAAATAAATAATTTCCGATACTAGATAAATCTTAATGTAGGTTACAGACTTGTACATGGTACATTTCCTAATTTACAGTACATTTCCTAATTTACTGTATATTCCAAAATGTGAGTAGATTAGATTATGCACATTTTTAAATGTAGGTTGCAAACTTCTATACGGAGTACATTAGACAATGTACTGCACATTTCAAAACGACATGAACTTACGGTTGAAATATCACCAAAACATAATTTTTCAACATATACATTCGTGTGCAATACACATGTCTATTAGTAAATAAGCAAAAATACAGTAAATGTTACAAAATACGGTAAATTGTTTCACTAAAATTATTTATGTTTTGGAAGAAATGTATATGACATTTGATTATAAATGGAATGAAACCTGAAAAGAAAAATATAAATCTGTAGATAAATTTGAAACTTGAAAGACTAATATAAATAGAATGAAATATTTGACAAAAAATAATGCAACATATATCCAAAAAAGAAAAGAACTTTAAGATTTTAAGAAAATATCATACCTAAAATAAAAGAAAAAAATTACAAAGAGAGAAAGTATTTAAAGTACATTTCCTAATGTGGGGTACAGACTTGTACAAGGTACATTTCCTAATTTACAATACATTTCCTAATTTACTGTATATCCCAAAATGTGAGTACATTAGATTATGCATATTTTCAAATGTAGGTTGCAAACTTCTATAGGAGTACATTAGAAAATGTACTGCACATTTCAAAATGACATGAACTTACGGTTGAAGTTTTACCAAAACATAATTTGTCAACATATACATTCGTGTGCAATACACGTGTCTATTTGTACATAAGCATAAATACAGTAAATGTTACAAAGTACAGTAAATTGTTTCACTAAAATAACTTATGTTTAGGAAGAATTGTATATGACTTTTGATTATAAATGGAATGAAACTTGAAAAGGGAAATATAAATCTGTAGATAAATGGAATTAAAAATTTGACAAAAAATAATGCAACATCTATCCAAAAAAGAAAAGAACTTTAAGATTTTAAGAAAATACCATACCTAAAACAAAAGAAAAAAACTCACAAAGAGAGAAAGTATTTAAAAAGAGGAACAAAAATATATTTGTAGAAAGAGAAAGAATTTATTTTAGATTTGAGAGAGAGAGAGATGGAGAGGATGACGGTGGATAATAGAATGTAGAGAGAGAAAGTGGAGAATAAAGTGTAGAGAGAGAAACGTGAAAAGCCGGATTTTTTTATGGCATTTCTGTAATTTCGGGGTGGCAATTTATGTAAATAAGAGTAAAAGTTTCCCTAGTGTTGTAATTTCCCACCATCACTTAATTATTGGACCTGCCCCTCATTCCTTGTGTGCAGTGGGCCTGCTTCTCTTTTTGGAGAAAGGAATGGGCCTTTTGCCCAACCCCTCTTTTTTAAAAGGGTTAATTTGGCATTGGCCCCCAATTATTTAGTGATATTAGGACCACCCCCAAAATCAAAAGTGTTTAGGCGTTAACCCCCAATTGCCTTTTTTCCGTCAAAAACCCGTCAAATCGGATCTTATTCATAACAACTCGCTCTACTCTTAACAATAATCGGATCTTATTCATAACAACTCGCTCTACTCTTAACAATAACCAGATCTTATTCATAACACCTCGCTCTACTCTTAACAATTATCGGATTTTATTCATAACAACTCGCTCTACTTTTAAATTCACGACGTTTCTTAATACTTCAGCTACCCAAGCTAAGCTAAGTATTAATCCAAGTATAATCAATGGAGGAAAGTAAAAATTCAGAGCTCCAATTATTGCGAAAATCCAAAAACTAATCCATATACATCCTAAACCAAGCATCCAATAAGCGGGTTTATTTAAGTCTCCAAATTATTCGAGAGATTTCGATAAAATTCTACCTGCAAATCCAATTCTTTGAGTAACCCAACAAACATAAAGTCCAGTTCTAATGGCTAAAGCAATAAGAGCAACTCCAACTCCATCAGTTGAAGGTTTTTGGAGAACAAGGAGAAGAATTCCAACTGCAAGTGAAGTTAGAAAACTACTCCAAAGTATGAATTTAAGAGTGAAAGATGGCCATAATCTTATATCTTTTTGCCAAGTAAAAGCAATAATTATACTTAAAATTGTTGATCCTTCAATTTGAGGTAATGAGTACTGTAAAATCCTCTTTTCTATCCTCTTAATTCTTCTTGGTTCTATAATTCCTTGAAGTGCTTTGTATATAAGAAAACCCATTATAGCAATTACTGCAACTAGATACAGTAAGAACAGAAACAGAGATTCTTAAATTCAATGTTTTCATCATAATCATAGATTGTTGTTGCTGAAATTGATTTAATAAAAAAAATTAAGACAAACCCAGATAAGATTACGAGAAATTAAGGATGATATATGTATAAATTTTGAGTGATCTTACTTGTTGAGGCATAGAGAGAGGAGGTATTGGTGGTGGTTGATGACGATTAACGTGATGGTGGTGTTGATGATGATGGAGATGAGGATTAGGAGAGGGGTTATGAACTTGAGATCCTTGAATGACAATCCTTAATGGTTTATTTGGATTTAGATTTTGTAACATGGAAACTTTAAATTTTTCATCAGTAGATTTATCAATTACTTTTTCTTCATCTAATTTCTTATTTCCCTTGTCTATGTCTTCTTCTTCACTTCTGGACTTGTTCATCATCACTCTATCCTCTTGATCAATACCATCTTCTACATTCTTCTTCATCTCTTTTTTTTCTTCTCTCTCCTCTAGCACCTAAAGAAACAGAGTTAATCTCTCATGAAATGTTAACCAAATAAACATAATATCATAGAGATCGAAAGTGATTGAAAAACAGAGAGAAAAAGAGAGATAATGTTCTCCTTAAATGGAGGGTTGTTTTGTCACAATTCACGCGTGTGCTTCGCACACTGACCATTTGACGGGGTTTTTACGGAAAAAAGGCAATTGGGGGTTAACGCCTAAACACTTTTGATTTTGGTGGCGAAGTCCTAATATCACTAAATAATTGGGGGTCAATGTCAAATTAACCCTTTTTAAAACTGCAAAAACCGTATCAGGTATTATATATCTGAGTTTACAGAATAAGAAGTTAAAGTTACTATCTTCAGATAAAGAACTACAAGATTCAATTTTAAGCACACTCTCTAATAAGGGTAAAAGAGGTATTCAAGTCAAATATTCTTACCTAAGAAATTCAAAGGAAATATTCTCATATATATCTCCAAGAATTAAGATTATTTCTATATTTACGTTATTTATTTCCATCCATTGTAATTATCTTCTAGTATAAATAAATATGGAGATATATGGTTTCCTCACTCAAAACCTCAATCTTTCATGGTAACCTTCACTGCTTTAGAGCATCTCCAATGCAACACTCAACTTAAAAAACTCAATTTGACACATAGGATTACTTGAGTTTTTTACAAAGAAACACTCTCCAATGCAACACTCAACTAGAATCTCAATATGATGTGGCAACAATAAATATTGAGATACTCATTGAGTTTTCTTTTGAGTACCTCAACATTTATTGTTGTATCTCAATTGGTCCACATCATCATTTTATATATTAAGATAAGAAAAAGAGTAAATCTAAAGTAAATGTTAAGTTTTTGTGAGTGTTGCATTGGAGAGGAATTTTGAATTATCTCAATAGTGTGACCTAGGAAAGAGAAACTCAATTCATACTTGACACATTGGATTAATTGAGTTTTTGTTGAGTGTTGCATTGGAGACGTTCTTAGTACAAACCATCACAGCAAACTTCTCAAGAGTAGCAGCCTCTCTGACTCTCCATCCACCTGCAACCATACACTCGATCGCTCAAAAAACGATCCTGCCTAACAGGGAACAACCGCCAAGTGACATCCTCAACAAAAACCACCACTTGAAAACCTGAAACAGTTCTAACCCTACCTGAAAGAGCAAATGGAAAAAAAATACAAATCTTCGCAAAAGTCTTGAGATTTCTTAAGAGCAAAATCCGAAGATTCCAAGTAACCAACCAGACTTCTTTTGGAAGAGAAATAATGTCCCACCACAATCGGTAAAGACTGTAATCAAACACTTGGGAAATAGGATTGTCGGGTAAGCCCAAGCCAGGAAGCTTGGCTAAGCCAGTGAAAAGACACAGATACACTACAAAGGGTGAAAGGTGAGACATGGAATCATAACTGGTTAAAAGTAATGGGAAAGCTGGGACCACCATAGCGGCGCCAACCGAAATAGAAGGAACCCAAAGCATACCCAAGAGAGGCAAAATTTTCTTGACCGGGTCAAAAGGGCGACCTAGTAGAAATAAGAACTAGACCCTCGAGAACATTTTAAGGTCGAAAGGAGTGCTTAACAGATAAAATGTCATAGTCCTACAGATTAAAATGTGAATTGGCCTAGAATTTGGGAAAAGGCCCCGAAACGATAAATTACAACCTGGACCGAGAAAGGGACACGTAACAGTAATAACCAAAAAGGGGTCCATGACAGGTATGTCATCATCCCAAACCCATCGGTGTTCTTCACCGGCGGCGAAGAGGACGTCGTTGAAAATCATGGGGCCATGGCAGATAGACTTTGAAAACAAAGGGGATGAGATGGAAAAAAGAGTAAGCCTCCTAGAAAAACAAGATCTAAGAACACTAGTGTATTAAACACTAAATATTGCTAGTAACATGAAATGAAATCACTAAAAAACAAAACACAACAAATAGATATTTACTTTAGAGAGTGATGAGGAGATCTAAGGACCTTACTAGAGATATGGAGTAAGAAACAAGACAATAGGATCATCAGGGGAGAGGAGTAACCAAGAAATCACTAGCAGATAGAGATTTAAGTCATTTAAAGGCATGACTCAACCATTGTTCCCGACTGAACGAAGTAGGAAATCGATTGAGGTACAAATACCAAGATCTGATGCTCCTCCAAATGAGACAGTAGGTTATAGTCAGACATCCGAACCAAAACTGCAGCAGCGAGCAAGATCCAAGACAATTTGAGCATTATAAGATGCTAGATCTACTTTCTCTCTCTAGAAGTTAGAGAGAAAGTTCCGCTCAGAACACCATATGTCTGTTTGGTACGTGGGAAAAGGTTAGATGTGAAAACTATTTTTTTTCTCGGGCCCATGGGGCTAAGGTCCAAAAAAATCGAAAAAGGAATAAAATCCTATTTCCCAAGTTTCATCTTCAAACTAGTGGTGGATTCAAGATTAATGTTTAGGGGAGGCTAAAGTAAAAAAAAAAAAAAAAAGACAATTTCTAAAGGAGTTCGTCTGATAACTTGAAATCTTCGATATTATATTACGTTTTTAACTTAGAATTAAATATTTGTAATTGTTAGTTTTACTTTTTTTGTGTGTTGAGAAATAGTTACTTTTACTCAGAATAATATTGATAGTTTATATTCTATTTAAACAATGAGTTTGTTAAGTGAGACACTTTTGAGATTGTTATAATTCAATCTTTCAGAAAACCTTTGCCTAAAACAACCAATGAGAAAAAAAACTTACAAAACAAAAGCTAAAGTGATACTTATTAAAGTCCGAAAATAAAACATTACGACCAGGGGAATGGAGCCCACGTCAATAGAACTAGAGGATATTCTCCAACTATTACCAACTGAGCAACCTCCTATACGCCATTTAGTTCAGCAACATTATAGATTAATTCTTTGAAGGGGCTATTTTCGGTTTCTTTACGCCTTTTGTGGGGGTGATGGGAGGCTATAGCCTACCCTCGCCCCTACATTGATCCGCCACTGCTTCAAACTTATGTTTCAGTATCTGTACCATTTCACAAATTATTTATTAAAGAATACATTTTGATCATCCATTTCATATATTGTCTATTCATAAACATGTTGTCTCAAATTATGTTTTGTATTATGATTTTTCTTATTTTGATTTACAAAACGAGATTTCCGCTCATAATAATGTGCAATTTGATATATGTGGATTCACATCAGTGTTTTTGTCATATTTTTCTGTTTCATTGTGTATTTTGTTTTATACAAAACGATTTTGATATACTCTATCACGACAAAGATATTTTGTCTTGTCTGGAAAATAGATGATGCACAAAAAAATTTCATTCATGATTAAAAACAAGATTTGCTTGAAACATTTTTAAAATATAATACTACAAAATACATTTTGTATGGTATCTTTGTCCTTAATTATTTTTCTTCATACAAGAGAAAAAATGATAATGCATTTCTTTGTTTATTTGTATTATTATTATATAATATTCCTCTTCTGTTGGTAAATACTCGAGAAAAAATGATAACGCATTTCTTATTTTTTCTGTTTTATGCATCATATGTTTATATTTTTTAGTTATCAGAGACATGATAACCGAATGGAAACAAAAAAAAATGCATGAAGTAAAGTAAAAATGTTTTACTTCACGCAAGACGAAAAATGACGTTGAAAATTTGTTTTTTTATTGTTAACCTTGTCAAATTTTTATATAATCTGTAGTGTGATAGAAGAAGATTTAAAGCAATGGCACCAAAAAGCAAAAGTACACTAAAGAAGTCGAAGGACACCAAACCCACTCGCCAAAGTCCAATGAAGAGGAAAAACCTTATGGCGGAGGAAAATCCGTAAAAGAAGCTTAAAAGTACTGTTTCGGTCATCAAAGGGAAATGTGATACCGAAGAATGTATTTTTTTTAATTTGCAAAATTCATTTTGTGAGATCAATATTGGATTATTGTCCCACAAATAATGTATATGAAACCAAAATAATATATATTGGTGGAAGTAAAGTGGATTATGTTAGTTTGTATATGGACTCCCTTTTATTTGGTAATCAATTAAATGAAGAATGAATTTGATGATTTCCAACCATAACGTGTTTTGCTAGATAAAAATGATCTTATTAATAATTGTCTGAAATTATTCACATTGCACCAGAAAATTCTGTTTTCCTTTAAACATTATGTGATTTGCTTGAAGAATATAGAATGTATATTGATACATGAAATATGGTTTTCTACTGATACGTATCCATTCATATATCGAACAAAGTTGTTAATATATATATATATATGGAATAACATATTTTTATTTAACCATATCTGATTATTTCGAACAAAGTTGTTAATATATATATATATGGAATAACATATTTTTATTTAACCATATCTGATTATTTCGTCCAGACAATGATAAATTGCAGATTAGGAGAAGTAACCATCAGGAGACACTTCAATGACAAATTTGAACTTGAGTACGATGTCAACCATGCGTATTATGTATTAGACCCAATGTGTCATCCCACTTTTGGTATGTGAGCAGGGGAACACATTAGGCATTGCTCGTGCTTGACACTGTCATCCTAATGTGTCGTCCTTTCTACTGACTTTGATGATTTCGTTGGATAATCCATGACCACTGTTGTAACTGCATATAACAAAGTGAATTTTGTTGGTAACATAAAGCAAAATGATAAATACAAAATAATTAATGTGGCATAAAATATGTGTAACGTGTGACTGAATGTCTTGGGCATCCCATGTCGCGACCAAGGCATCCCGAGCCTTCGGTCAGCTAGCCTGTGCTTTTGCACGGGCGTCATTTTGTATTTTTGGAAACAAATAGAGTTGTGTTAATTGAATGAATAGACTTTTTTTATGGAAACCAAACAAATATATGAACAAAATATTGATGTGAATACTAATAGATAAAATGACGGATTATTATGAATGGACCTCCGTTTTTGTAAATCACAATATGCAAAATCAATTTTGTATAAAGCACAATATAAAGCCATTTATATTTATATGAGTGGAAAGATAGTTTTGTAAGTCAAAGTTTGAAAAATCTTGAAACAAAACATAACTTTAATGAGGGTGCTTATGAACAATAAAGATATAAAAGGTATGATACAAAATGTGTTCAGTAAAGAACACAAACATAGTTTTAACGTGGAATGTAACATAAATATGGTCCATGATGATTATATGTTCTGCAAGAACTTTAACGTGAAATGTAAGGAACATAAACAGAAAATTACAATACAAAATGCATTATGTAACATTATTTTATAAAATTTGTTACACAAAACCAATTTTGCGTAATATAAAGTTTCTCTTGTGCATCTTAATTTTCTAGACCAGTCAAAAGATCTTTTGCGTCGAAAATGTTGACCCAAAATTGATATTGGAAAATACAAAATCAAGAATAACAAGAGATATTTTTGGACAAAATGAACCGAATCACCATATGTCAAACATATGAAACATTATGCTCAACAAAACACTTTTTGTAAGATGAATTATGCTCAATCTTAAAACAAAACAGAGCTTGCATCAACATCCATATTAATGAGTTTTGTTAAAAATATAATTTTGCTCGATAACAAAATGAGTTTTGTTATAACCAAAATATGTTGTGTATATCATACATTTGTTAAGAATATCAAATCTGTAGATACCTTTGTAATAAAAACAAATATCCTAAGAAAGAAGGAAGAAGATGATGGAGCGAAAAAGAAAAATAAGATGAACAGGGGCGGAACTATGTGGAGACCAGGCTGGGCAGTTGCCCGGCCTGATCTCCACATATGTAAAAAAAGCTACTATTGTTGACTAATGTTTACTTTAGCTCTGGTGGTAGATTCTCTAGGCTTCCAACCCAAAGGCACGGGTTCAAAACCCTTTAACTGCCTCACCTCCTCTTTTAAGTTTCATTTTAGTTTCAAACTAAGTAACCAATTGTTATAGGAAATCTTGTTTTTTGCTTGGATACACTCTTGGGTTTGTATTTTTTCTACTTAAAGTGCTATTGCATAATTATAACACGAGAACTTTATATTAATGAGTAATAAAATTATGTAACTTTTTTGTTCTTTAAAATGTTGAATGATTAATAAAGATCTATCGATATTTTGGTACTCTAATGTTACGTTTATTTGTAAATTGTCTTGTATCTTGTGAGACCATATGTATTTTATGTAGAAGCTTATTTTATAAAGTCTTTAGGCTTGCCCTCCTTGATATGAAATCCTGGTTCCGCCCCTGAAGATGAAGATGATTAGGAATAGGAAGATGAATGAGAGAGAGAAAGAAAAATACATTTTTCTTTATATTAAACCCACAACAAAAATTGTTTATGAAAACTATGAATAAAATGAAGAAGACGAACAAATATTGTGTAAAAATTACCTAGACAGATGAAGAAGATGAAGATGATGAATGAAGATGGCATGAACCGATTGGATTAGGGTTTTATGTTTGAGTTTTGGGCAACCGATTTTTTAAAGAGAGAGAAATAATGGAGCTCTCCAAAAAGGGATTGTTTCTAGAGAGAGAAAGTAAGAGAAAAATTGTGACAGATTTATTTGAGATTGATTTAAAAAGTATATTTTGAGCCTATATATATACAAGGTTATAAATGGTATTAAAAGAAAATATCAATTATAGGGATTTGTGTTTTGTATAAAGATGGGTACTTTTGGGCTAGATTTCCATTTTTTAACTAAAATCCTATATAAATATTACGGCAGACTAAAAGTGGTATTAGGGGTGGATTTTTGGACCCTAAATCTATTTACTTTTTTCTCATGGAAAAGAATATCAAAATTTCCGTATGTGAATCAAGTTTAAAGTGTTTGATTGGGAGGAAAATATTGTGCGCCTTTAAAAAAAATAACGCTCCCTACATTTATTCATCAATTAAATGAAAAGTGCCTTTAGAATTTCGTGATTATCTTCTTCTTCTTGGTAGGATGCTAACCTAAGAAACCCAAATTTATAAATTTCACAATATGAAAACTCCAAATTTTAGTTATCTCTACACTAATTCATGAAATCTCCTATCTATATATATGAATCTCACCGTGAGAAATGATTTTTCTACATCACAATCTTGAATCTATAAATCTGACCACGATAAATGATTTTTAAGGAAGCAAAGATAGAGTCAATCAGAGAAGAAACTGAAACCCATCTATATTTGGCTTCGATCTAGAGAGAGATATGCTAAAGAGAAGGAATATAGGGACGCTAGAAAGATATGAAATTAGACCGGGGCACTGAACCATCATGAATGATTTTTCACTACCCTAATTATACTGGGTTGAGTGGCCAAGATCATGGGCCTCATGGCCAAGCCATTGGGCCTCACGGTCGAACTAGTTAGAGGGCCTCACGACTGAGTCCATTAGGGTTAGATTTGAGAGTTTCTATGTTTGAGTATTTCCTATTAAGTCTAGGTTTAGAAGTTTCTATGTATGAGTATCTTTGATATTTAGGAATCCTAGTTTGAGTCTATCTAAAAGAGTCTAAGCCCTATAGAAGGAAGTCCAGTCTTTCAATGTTATCCACCTTTCAGGGAATTATAAATCACGTTATCATATTTCCCCTTTACTTTATTCTTTCAAGTTTTAATATTCTTATTATTTCTGATGCGTCTACACCATATGGTATTTAGAACCACCAAAGTTTTGGGTGAATTATTCGGGAGATTTTTTTTTCTAACCAGTTCTATGAATCTCCATCATATTCTATTCCTTAAGAGAATTAGAACTCATCAAAGGATAATGAATCAGTGCTTATGCGCATCATGTTTTTGTGCGAATAGGGATTCATATGTTTATCATTGGGACCCTAGAGAAATTTCACCACCTTCATACTCTTATTATACACCACCACCATAATCACTACCTCCGACACCAGCTTCACCACCATCACCAACACAATCATCTTCTCTTTACTATTCCGCACCACCAACACTTGTGAAGCAATTTGTGATCGTTGTCCGAAGAACAAGTAACTAATGATAAGAAGAAAGAGGATGTTTCGTTGATGGATGATACGATTAAAAAATTAATAGAAAAAACAACCTCAAAGCATTTGACACTTTGGACAAAATATTATCCTCTAATAAATCACAATCTCTTTAGCAACAATCAACTATTCTTAGAGAAGTGGGATATGATATTGTAGAACAAGGACACAACATTGAAATACAAGAGGAGGATTCCGACGATAAGTTCACAGAAGCAAGCAATCCTTCTCCCACAATTATTCCCCTCACCGCCACTTCTACTCCACTTATCACCACATCCGAAATACTACTACCCACACCATCATCACCACTTTCAAACCGAGTTACCACCATCTTTGAAACCACAACCTATAACCTGCTCTTCACCATTACCATTATCAACACAAACCACCACCACTATCACTCCATCTTTTAGGTCCTATAACCTAAAGCCAGACCAACAAAACCCTAGAACCCTAAACTCCTCTCTGAAACCCAAGCCTCTGTTTTTCCTTAGAAAACCAAAACCCTCCCAAACCATATCGAAAATTGAATTACCTCGATGGAAGAAGAAGAAGGAAGAAGAAATTCGTGTGGAAAACCTAACCCCGGTCCAAACACTCGATCCTAATGCAATTACGGGAGCAAAATTCCTTGTTTCAAATCATAAAACTCTCCCGCATTAATTTGTTTCTTCATGGGTTTTCATCTCCTAAATTTCAGACAAACCCTAGAATTTCAATTTCTTTCTCTACAATATTTTTATCACCCACAATGGTGGACACTAAGATATTTTGCTTTCCCTGAAATCAATCAACTTTTGAGTTTGATCATCATTACCTTTTATAGCAAAAAAGGAGGTATTTCTTTGTGAACTTATTAGTAATACTTTTGAGGCTTTGATAAAGATTAGATATGAAAGCATGGCACACGAGCAAGCTAAACTCCCAACCAGAGTTCTACATCCACATCGTCCCTGACAGGGCCAGTAACACCCTAATAATTATTAAAAGCGGCATTGGAATGACCACGCGGGCTCATGTGAACAATCATGGAACAATTGTTAAGTTTGGCATGGAAGCGTTGGCTGATGGTGTTGTTGTTAGCATAATTGGGCAATTTGGAGTCAGGTTTTACTTGGTTTACCTTGTTGCAGAGAAGGTTATCGTTACCACCAAGCGTAATGATGATGAACCATATGTACGGGAATCTCGGGCTGGTGGGTCTTTCATTGTTACTAGGGACACTTCTTGTGAAAACCTAGGTAAAGGTACCAAGATTGTTCAATTTCCAGAAAACAAGTTGATGAAGATCAATGACAAAGAAGATGATAAAGAGAAAGAAAAAGAAGAGAAGAAAAATACTTTATTAATGATTTTTCAAATTCCAGAAAACAACGAGGATATCACAAATTCTATGATGAACTCTCAACTACTCTCAATCTCATAATCCACGAGGGTGCTTAGAACTAAAGTACGACTACTGAACTTTCCACAAAGATCTATCATATTTGGGAACCAGGTAATTTGTTTTTTCTTTATTACTCTGCTCTGCCGTTCACTTCGTCATATGATGGTCGAAACCTCGACAAGATAATTAGAGTTGTTAGTGAAAGAAAAGGGGTAGCGAACTGATGGGCCTAGAAAGTTTCCTAAATAGGTCTACACCCGCAAGTGCACGGGTGTCAAGTTGTAAATTCCGGTAAGACCGGTTCGTTCCTCAGAGACTAGTTAAACTTATTCTAAAACTTAGAATTAGTACAGTTTTTGGTTTTGATTTTGGTTTTAAAATAAAATAAATAAAATATTAAAACGATTAAAAAGGTGAACTCAAATGGGGAGAAGTCAAATGGGAAGAGAGCCTAGGATTTTAGAATCCATTTTAACACATTCTCATGAAAACCTAATCATGCATATCTTTTTATCACTCGAGTTTTGGTAACCGAATGTACCAATCCCCGGAAAATAGTCTAATTAACGCCGAAAATAATTAAAGTCTAAATTCTAAAGCCTTGATATATTAGAGTTTCAACTATTGACTATCAATCTATAAGCATACACTATCAAAGAACTAAACCTAAGTATAATGTATCAAATCGAAAGCATAGTCAATGAAGAAATCGTCCTCTATTGAAACTAAGAATTCAATATTTCTACATTTAAACCACATCAAGATATTAAAGCATAAAGAAGATATCAAAATTATATGTCAAAACTTCATCACAAATCCTAGCAAGATATTTTAGCTATTCATGGTGGGAGAGATAAATATTTAAACAATTTAAAGTACGAGAGTAAAGTGGGAAGAGAATTAACTTTCTTGCTGATTTGCAACCAAACAGGGCCTTAGGGAAGTATTTTCCAGCAGATGGGAAAATACTTTTATCGACAAACCAAACAGACCCTAAAGGAACACGATTTTCTCATCTTCACGGAAATATTTTCTCTGTGGTAAAATTATTTTCCCACAGATTTTCTCATCTTCTCCAAATCTTTTTCTCTCTCTAACTTTCTGAATCTTTCTCTCTTCTCAAATTAACAATGATAATTAACTCTGTCTTTAATACTAATGAGATAACAGAGAGAATAAACCAATCTTGATATTGATAATAAACCAAAATAAATTTCTCAAAACTAATTTGATTTCTCTCTTTCTCTCACTACAAGTCACTCTTTCTGTTTCTCTTTCACTCTCTCTGTTTATCACTTTCTCTCACTAAAATAAGAACAATAAATACAAAGAAAGGAAGTAGATGATAATGGTGTTTCTCTCTCTCTCTAATTTTCTCTATAGGTTGAGTTTGAGATGATGATCTTCCCTCTCTGATTGTGTTGTTCCCTGGAGAGCCCCCCAACCGAGATAACAACTTTGTCCCTCTTCTTCCTGTTAAATAATCAGAAAACAAAATTCGAAATCCTCCCAATGCAACTTTCCAAAACCCTCTCTCTCTAATATGAGAGAAGATCTCTTCCAATCGAAGTCCTTCTTTCTTTCTTTGCTCTCTGAAAATCTTTCTCTCTCAAATCTTTCTCATGATCGGATGTATTCCTCTCTCTCTCTCTCTCTATTTACTGTTAAATTTCTAGAGAGAGAAAGAAATATCTTCTCTCGGTTCCAGCAAAACTTGCTTGATTTGTTACGATTCCTCTGTCAAAAATAAAAGATCCCAGTCGAGATTGATCTTCCCTGAATTCTCTGTAAATCTTCAATCGAATCAATCCTTCTCTCTCTCTCTCTTTTTATAACATCTCAATTTCCTTCTCTCCTCTCTATCTCTACTGATCTTCAACCGAAAAATATCTTCCAGCCAATAGTTCACTCTCTCAATCTCTTAATTTCTCTTTCCTTCTGTTAATAGATAGAGATGAAATCGAGAAAGAATCCTCTAATTTGGAAAGGGGATATATACCTGTTTCCAAATTAGTTGGATGGCAACGGCTGGGAATAAGGAGGTGATCTGGTGCTTCGCGGAAATGGGAAAAGAGGTGCAGCGGGTTGAAGATGAAACCACGTGTGCAGAAGGATCAAAAGCCGTCCATCTCTATCGGATACGCGCAAAGGGGAATACTGAAGCTTGCGCTCGCGATACACTTGATCAAGCCCCTGATCTGATGCGGAATTCGGTAAAGCTAAGCCCGAGAGCATACCGAACTTATAAATGTTTCCGTTCAATTTTTGCCACGTGTATCTGGATGATTTGGTCAACCCTTATTGACCCCAAACCTTGACCAACTCTAGTTTCTTTATCCGGACTCAGTTTTGACTTCCTTTTTCACCCACGAGTTCATCTTGGGCTCTAGTTTCATTCGAGCATCAAAATTATTCATTCACCAGACTATCATAATCTCCAAATGACTAAAATGCCCATGGACCTGTCTTTCTCCCGATTTTATCCGTTATTCGCGCTGAACTCCATAAAAGACACCTGAGAATGAGAAACAAGTAATTCATCAGAGTAACTGCTCGAAATGGACTAACTAACCCAACTTAAGAGATTCAGATGGGACATTTTCATGTCTTATCAAACATCCCCAAACTTAGATTTTGCTAGTCCTCGAGCAAAACAGAAAAATAAAACTAAACCAATTCACCATTTTCGTAGGGAAACACGATTGCACTTAGCCTGTGCAACAAGCCGTTAAACCTCTAGGTTGCCCAAGAGGACGAGTTTTGTCTCGTGAGGGTTTGCAGTGAATATACCCACAAAATTCGAAGATTTCGAAAATCCATAAGGATCTAAATATAACATGGACTAAAAATGTTTATCCGGTAGCCTTTCGAAAGTTAATAGAAATGAAATCTAAGTTAACCAGACCATACAAAAGCTAAACATCCCTTCACTAGTAATCATGACCTGAAGTGCACGTGACCAGCCAATATGAGTATTATTTCGGTTCTGAACAGACAAGACTTTGATTACCTTCTCAATACATTTCGCCTCGACTGTTGCCTCACGGTCATACACTCAAAAATTAAAGTCACTCAAGAATGGTTCACTCAATGTGCGAGTATGAGTATGAAAGAAAACTCAACACATTACAAAAGATGGACTAAATTTTTTTGTGAACGACTGATCTCATCGGAAGGAAACAACCACCAATACGGAATGTGGAAGCTAACCAACTCTTCTCACCTGATCTACTTTCTAACAATGCTCCCTAGAGGTTGATAGACTAAGGATGAACTAGAACTTCTGAGAACTTGACGTCTTCAAATCTTCAAGAATTTCTTCAAAGGATAAACACTTAAACTAAACAAACTTTTTTCTTTCTTTTTCTATTTCTATTTCTTTTTTTTCTTTTTTCAATACACTTCTGGTAATAAAACTCAAAATACAAAACATACTTTCTTCACATTATTCTATCTTTGGGTAAAATTCTTTCATTTTGCTTCATGCCTTATTCTCAGGGTTCTAAATAATGGTGGGGTCCCTATCTTCCTCTAGTTGACACTGTTTTCAAGTTTCCAGACTACAAGAGAAAGGTTTACTTCCTGATGACATCCCTACTAAAATTTGAACTCAAGAGATCAACTGAGCTCTAATGAATGTTGCGAGGTTGAGTAGCTCTTCACTCTACTCGGAGTTTACGCAGAAGAGGTCACTCAAAACAAAAAGAAAGGCTCAGAATTTCACATAGGTTAAGTCTCCACTAATGATCGATTAAGTTCTCTCAGAAAAGTCAACTCTTCACCTATCTAATACTCACATGGCTAGTGCACAGCCAACATCAAGACTCGAAATTCGTGAAACAACCTTTAGTAAAAGCACATTACAACCAACTAGACTCTATGACCATTAACAAACAAAACCAACTAGACTCACTTTTTCAGTCCAAAAATTTAAAAATTTTGAAAAATTTAAAACCCTTTTGAATTTTTGAAATAAGGACTTAGCAAAAAATTCAATCCCCTATCCCCAAACTTAAACCGAACATTGTCCTCAATGTTCTGAAGACTATGCAAAAAAAATAACAGGGTGAAGGGAAAGATATTACCTGATTCGGAAGTCCTAAGCGTGGGTTGCCTCCTAGAAAGCGCTAAGTTTAACGTCTTCAGCCAGACGAAACAGATGACTTGAAAAATAGAAAAAATTATACCTACTGGATTACAACTATGTGATTAACTGTAAACCAATAACCGATACATCTGTGGGTCTACCCAAAACACAAAGTTTTCAGTGAACGATAGTCTCACATTTTTGTGAATTGGTGATAGTGTAAGTGAGACTATCAAGTAAGAAGGGCAATCCCCAAACTTAGACGACAATAAGGTCGTTAAGTTTGGCACCGCAATAGAGAGAGTACAGATCGGATAGAATGGGTCATCTAGACTTTTAAGTAAAATTGACCAACCTGTCAGTCGTCTAGATTTTGTTTAGGTTGCTTGGTTAAGTCAGCCGTGTCGTCTGGATGCTCTTTAGTCAACTGATTTTACCGGTAAGACCGGTCTTACCGGAATTTACAACTTGACACCCGTGTCGTCTGGATGCTCTTTTAGTCAACCGATTTCGACCAAAACTTTGACCCTCTCTATTTTTCTCATCCAGACTCCGATTTAACTTTCGTCTTCGCCGTTGGGTTCGTACTGGACTCTACTTTTTATCAGGGCATCTACATTGACCAAAATACCAGAATCTCCAAATGACAAAAATACCCTTTTCTGCGTCTTTCTCCCGTTTTTTATCTGTTTATCGTGCACAATTCTTCAGAAGGCACCTGAGAAAGAAAAACAAGCAAATCATCAGATTAACAGCTCGAAATGGACTAACTAGCCCGAGTTAAGAGATTCAGATGGGACATTTTCATGTCTCATCACGAACGTGATAGATTGAAAGAGTACACTCAAGGTTGAATTTCCCAACGGAAAGAATGTAGTGTTTATGATATTTTTCAATAAACTACAAGATGACGGGAGATGTAGAAATCTACTAGACATTTGTGTGCTTCACATTCAATGCAAAACTCGTTTGAAGTGGGAATTAAGGACCGCGTTGGTGGAATTCTTCTTATGCAGGCACATCAAACTTTTCTTAACCAAACGATTCAGGATGAACCTCTTGAGAGTAGGGGAGGTTGATGCAGATTATACTGGGTTGAGCGGCCAAGATCATGGGCCTCAAAACCAAGCCATTGGGCCTCACGGCCGAACTAGTTAGAGGGCCTCACAGCCGAGCCCATTAGGGTTAGATTTGAGAGTTTCTATGTTTGAGTCTTTCTGATTAAGTCTAGGTTTAGAAGTTTCTATGTTTGAGTATCTTTGATATTTAGGAATTCTAGTTTGAGTCTATCTAGAAGAGTCTAAGAGCATCTCCAATGCAAAACTCAAAAGAAACTCTAAAAATCCTATGTGTCGAGATTCAAATATCAATCTCTAATTTTTCTCTTTCCTATTTGTCAAAATTGAGATCCTCTATACGAAGGACTTCTCCAGTGCAAGACTTTAAATCTCCAAAAATTGCTTATGTGACATCTTTTTTTTCATTAAAATATATGAAAATGTTGACTTGGCATTTAGAGATATATAAAGAGGACACTCTAGAAATGGAGTGTCCTCTTGAGATATCTCCATTTCACCCTCGACACGTCATCTTGGAGATTTAAATTGAGTTTTGCATTGGAGATTAATTTTAAGATAAAAACTCTACAAGTCCTACGTGGCACTCTGAGTTTCTAAGATTGAGATTTGCATTGGAGATGCTCTAAGTTCCTATAGAAGGAAGTCTAGGCTTTTATTGTTATTCACCTTCCAGAGAATTATTAATCAAGTTATCGTATTTTTCCTTTATTCTACTCAATCTTTATTCAAACTTTAGTATTCTTATTATTTTCGCTGCGTCTACATCATGGATTTCATTACTTTATTTTTGCTGGGTCTACAGCTGGTATTTAGAGCTTGAAGAATCTAGGGAATAAAAGATAAATGTTTTTTCATCTACCGATCCCACGAAAAAAATACATCTATGGATACAAATCATCTTGAATGTTGGAAAAATTTTCCATGTTTATGTTGAGATTGTATTCGAGATGCATCTCCATTCTATATTGATCGAGAAAATGAAAGAAAGATCCATAAAGTTTCTAAAATTCTATTCTTCGATGGTCAATTTCATATAAATTTTTTGATTCAACACATGAAAGATTGGTACAGAAATCAAGATGTTCCTGCAAAATATAAGGTTTTTTTGGTTGAGCAACATATGTCCGAAGAAATCTATGAACAATTTAACGCAATACAATGGAGACTCATTGACCAAGGACAAAAAATCATGGATGATTGGATTACATTGAAAAGTATCTTCAGGTATGGTTTTCTTCCTTTGGATGACTATTTGTTATATATTGAAACAAAGATTGACTCGAGAAGATAGTTCTCCGAAGTTACTTCGATCACTGTGATCGATGATATTGAAGGAAAAGTTCTTGACAAAAAGAACAAAATTCTTTCAACGACAGAGGAAAACGAAGTAATGTTCCTTCATTGGACCTAAACTCTAGTTATGCTCTGAAGAAACATGCCAGAGCCAAAAATTTGATTCATATGCAATTTTTGAAGAACAAATCCTCGTTTCGAATCACAAAATTCTTCCACATCAAATTGTGTCGTCATTGGTTTTATCACTTCATAATCATGAACAAATTACAAGTTCTTGGTTTTATTCATGGAATCAATTGGAAGACGCCCATCACGTATTCGATATAGTGTCCCTTAAAGGGTTTTCACCTACTCGATTGTTTCCATCTAAGGAAGAAGTCAATAGGACACTGGTTCTTGCTACACAAAATACTTCCTCTACAAAACTGATTTTGTGTGGAGCATTGGATAAGGTAGTTCTAAACTTGACAATTTATGATGGAGTTTTGGTTTATAGCCTTCACGAATATGAACGTGGGAAGATATTTAAAGTTGTTTTTAAAAAAGTAATGTATTGGATGTAGAAATCGAAGGTTGATAGAGTATTATGTGGTGTTTGTGGTCTTCTTCGTCAAACTAAAAGATGATGGGAGATGTCGCAATTGTTTGGAAGTTTCGTTCATACAATTATTTTTGCGAGATTCTTCGCAATATTGGATTAAAGTTAGTGATTTAGTCCAAGTGGGTATACTTCGAACTCAATGCACCGTTCACTCGAGGATGGAATTAAGGATCGCATTGTTGAGGACAAGTTCGTTCTCGGACGGGGAGTATGATGGAGATCATCCACGGTTAAATGGGTCTCACGGCCAAGGTTAATGGGTCACTCGTCTAAGTCTATGTTTAAAGAGAAGTTTCTTTCTTTTAGAAGTCTAATTTTGGTGTTTAGTTATTTCCAAAGTTTAGGTATTTTATTTTAGAATTTTTGGGTATATGGCCCAAAAAACAGCCCCAAATAACACTTTTAATCCTCTCTAATCCCATAAAGGGTTTAAAAACCAAATTATTAATACAAATAGACATCTAGTCCATTTGGATACATCTAGAGAGAAAACACAAATCTCTAGAATACTTGATAAATCTTAATACCTAAACTAACCTTCCTTAAATATAAAAACACATTTATCTTCTAATTCACCAAATATCTTTTCCATTTTTGTCTCCCAATTTCTCTCTCCAATCACGTTTCTACACAAAAAAACCGTGATCTTCATTATAAATCTGTAACCGAAACCAAAATAATGATTTTCTTTCTCTCTCGACATCTTAATCTTCTGGAAATCCTCCATTAAATCAGAAACATTGTTTCATATTCATTAGATCTTCTTCATCGTTTCATATTCATTAGAGCTGCTGAAATCATCTTCTTCATCAAAAAATCAAGCTGCTCAAATCATCTTTTTCCTCCTTAATCAGGTAAAACACATTATTGAAGTCAATTTTCGCCTGTTTTATAAGTTTTTATATTCTGTTTTAGTTTATTATAACAGATTCTCTCTCTCTCTAAAGTTGATCATATATGATTTTGAGTAAAAGTTTCAAAGATTCGTTTACTAATTTATTATTTTTCGAATGTTTGATGTTTATTTTCTTTTCTGAATCCTTCAAATCGAGTATGTTATTATTGCAATCAATCATCATATCATATATCTTTAGTTTGTTGTTTAAGTTTAATGATATTCACATTTGTTCTTCAGATCTCATTTTCAATCTGTACAGATTTATGAAACCGGCGTTTTCCGTACGGTTCCTCATAACTGAATCTACATTACATGTCGTTTCTGGTAAATTCCCATAATTTATAGTAAATTACTCAAACATCTTCCGTACGATGTTTTCGTAACAGAAAACATAATATTTGTATTTTGTAACAAATTATCCATACTTTATCAGGAATATCAAAAACATTATACTAATGTTCATAAATTATGGGTAATTTATTGAAAATTACGCGTACTTTAAACCCTAAACAGTACTCATTTCATTATTAAAACAACCTCGATTCACTACCAAATCTCATGTACTTTGAAATAAATTATAGGTCATTTACAGTAAATTTGCATACTTTCTAGTACATTACGCAAACATCTTACATACCATTTTTTTATAAGAGAGTGTAAAATACGCGTAATTTGTTATATATTATATATAATTTATAATAAATTATTAAACATCGTATAAGTGCACATAAATTATGTATTATTTATTTACCATTACGCGTACTTTTCACCCAAAACAGTAGCCTTGTTAAGCTTACCAAACCACTCAAACCCTTCAAATATTGTTAAAATTTGACAAACATTATACACAATTTACGGAACTGTACATGTAATTTATAATACAATATATGATTTTTTGTTTAACGTATGCGTATTTATGTGTGTAGATTTGCTATAACAAATGGAATTTCAAACAAAATCATAAAATCAAATTAAGTCAACAAAAATAAAATCGGATGGCTGGGATAAAATATTTACTAAAGTTGGTCAGTTGTTTCCTGGTGGTGCAAAAGCATTTAGATTAGCTCTTCGACATATAGTGTAACTGTTGTGTGTCCTGCTCAAGACTACAAATGGAGAGTACAGGGATGGGCACCATTTTTGAACCAGAGAAGATTTTGTATTTTTTTTTGTAACAGAATGTAAACGATGTGTAATGTAAAAGGAATTATGTGTAATTTATTGAACATGACCCACATACATATGATAAATTACGTTGTATACATGACAAATGATGGTTTCCTCGTCATAAATAACACATAATTTACGTATTTGTTTCATAATTTGTATTCGATGTGTATTTATGTATGAGTAAAAACTAAAACAAATGCTGCTATAATGTTCACAAAAAAATTTACTATTTCTAAATCTGAAAGTTAAGTGAGAGAAAATGATATATACGTTTTATACATTAATCCCCAAATCACGCTTAATTGATTTAAGAAAATATTCTATTTCCAAATCTGAAAGTTAAGTGAGAGAAAATTGATTTGAATCAGAAAAAATTACATAGTAAGAGAGAGAAAATTGATTTGGTTTCCAAATCTGTAAAGAGAGAGAAAACTGATTTGGTTAAGATTTTTGTTTTGAATCGATTTGGAAATAGATTTGCTTACCAAAACAGTTAGAAGAGAGAGAAAAATCAATTTCGGATTTATACGTTAGCTGCTTTAAATCCCACAAATCACGCCCACATTAGATGTAGTTTCCAAATTCACCCTGGAAATTAAAAATCCCGCGATTTTTGTAGGAGGGACATGGACGGTAGTTATTTCTTAAAGAATGGGTTATTATGTCCATAATGTAAAAGGACTAAAAATCCATATTTTGTGAAGATTGGATCATAAACCTTCTTTGAACATTATTTTGGTCTATATACCCACGGATTTATTTTATTTTTCCTAGCTCGTGAGAATAAGAAACTAAGAGTTTAATAATTATTTCCTTCCTAGTTTATGTCGGTCAAGAAGTGTCTAAAACTCTATAAAATGAGTTTAATATGTCCTTGTTATTTAGATCTTCGAATATTATCAATTGAGTTTATTATTAATCGAGTTTATCATTTTTATCATTATTTTATCAGTTTATTTAGTTATTTTATCATAGTTGTAATGGTGGATTCTATTACTTTAACGGTTTTATAACAATCTACGTCACTATATCTAATGCGCCGAAGGGAAGGATTTTTCGCTTGAAAAACTGATAGACTTTCAAACTAGTCTGGTTTTGGAGGATTCGTTGTGCAGGCCACATTGCTGCTCAGATTTTGAGGAAGTCAAGCTGGAGCTAAGGAAACTAAAATGGAAGCAGCTAAATAATATTTGAGTGTGACAGTCCCTTGTTCTTCAAAGTGTCTTCTCTAAAAGAGAAATATAATATCATGTATTAACTTTCTATCACATTCTACGTGAATGTTCTCGCCCAAGTCTTTTATGTGTTAACTCATTCGGTTGTTATTTTTGCTCAGGTAAAAAATGATGCTCCTTTTGGGGATAGTAAAATCTTCACCTATGCTTGCTTGGAGGTTGGGAGTGGATGGAGCAACAACATGTTGGGTAATAAGGGAGGAATATCCAAGAAAAGAAGGAAATCCAAAGGAAGAGAAAAGAGGAAACCAAACCATGATTGGTTTAGATATTTATATTTTATGTTTATTCTTTCCTTTAATATAATGTTTATCTCTTTCTTATGTTTCTATCTTATGTAACCTCCTTAATATTATAAATAAAAGTGAGGAGGAGTCTAATAACTCACTCCAGTTTCATAATCTATTATGGTATCAGAGCTTAGAAAATCTAACGAGTATAGTTTAATCCTATTTAGCTTCTGCTTAACCGGTGGCGGTTGCCGTTTCAATGACTATCCTCCGCCAGAATCAAAGTTTTTTTTAAATCAATTACATTAAGATTAGTACAATTTTTTTTCTAGTATTCTCATCATATTTAGTTCACCAAATTTTATTATCGTTTGTCTTTAACAATTTGATTCAAGACACAAATATCTCCTCCTTTCCAGCTTGTTACTCTTCTCATAGACTAATCGCAATCGATTGATTGTTCAAGTTAAGTTTCATTAGGATGCCAGGTCAATATTTTAAAAGGGACAATTTTGTTATGAGAAGTTGTTTTGTTTCTTCCTGGTTGGGAAACCATCTCGGTCGTCGATTATCACTTAGTCTCGACGTCAATTTTTTTTGTTCCCATGGGTCTATGCATCCAGTGTGATCAAGCTCACTAAGTGCAAAGAACCTCTAAGTTCAGTTTGGTTATGTCCATTTAAATTTCTGAGTGGAATTTATTCGAAAGCCAATTTGCTCTCGATGATTCAAGCCAGTTGCTCACATTATTACCGATGTTTGCTCATCATTATTGTTCCTAAATTATTCAGTTACTTCCATTATCTTCATAAAGCAGTGAATTTATTCGAAAGCCAATTTGCTCTCGATGATTCAAGCCAGTTGCTCACATTATTACCGATGTTTGCTCGTCATTATTGTTCCTAAATTATTCAGTTACTTCCATTATCTTCATAAAGCAGCAGCCTATTAACAACCAATTCAATGGTCATCTCAATTAAGAGTATGTCAAAATTGCATCATCGACTTATTTTTCAAATTGAACTTTCGGATTATTCCCCTTTCAATTTGCGAGAGGGTAATAAGGAAAGAATAACCAAGAGAAGAAGGAAATCTAGAGGAAGAGAAAAGATGAAACCAAATCATCATATACTTAGATATTTATATTTTATGTTTATTCTTTCCTCTAATGTTTATCTCTTTGATATATTTCTATTTTATGTGACCTCCTCAAATTATAAATAAAGCTGAGGATGAGTCTAATAACTCACTCCAATTTCATAATCTATTAGTAACTGAAGAGTTCACAACCCAAACACGTGCCAGACTTGTTTAGGAGGATTCAAAAAATCCGGACTGATTTGGAGGATCTTCTTCTTCGTTGGAACAACTAGAGAGAGAAGAGGATATGGGAAGATGAGGAAGACAAAAAGAGAGGGAGGAGAAGGGGGAGAGAAATAATGGTGGTAGAAGGTGGTGGACGGAGGAGAAGAGAGATTCGAGAAAAAAATTTGCCGACAATGGTCGTTCGCCGCCGACCATTACCGGAGTGGAGAAAAATTGGTGGTGTAGTTGGGAGAAACAGAAAGAAAAATAAAAAACAATTTCACTCAAAATTGTTTCCCTTTAGCAATTAGAAAATAAAATTGTCAAATAAATTTGACCACTTTTTGAGAAATCTTTTCACTCCGAAAAATATTATTGTTTCCCCACAACGCTAACCATCGTAAATAATATTATCATGTGCTACATTTGGGGCATCCTGAGTTCCCTCACTCACATGGTATCAAAGCTGCTCGAGCTTTCTTAAAAATCTTTCTTGATTTTCAGTGTAATCTCTTCTTCCTTGAAATATTAGTTAGATGTCTAGTTTTCCCTCTCTAACTAACATTTCCAACTTGATTTCTATCAAGCTTGATTGAAACAATTATCTTTTTTGGGAAAGTCAGCTTCTACCTATCCTTCACAATTAAGACCTATTCAAGTTTATAGATGGAACTTTCCATTTCTTAAGTCATCTCTTAACTCTGTGTCTCATACTCTACCCTCCCAGATTATTTACTGGTATAGAGTAGATCAAATGTTGTTATCTTGGATAAATGTAACACTTATTGAACCCATTCTAACTCAAATATTTGGTCTTAATCCTCTAGATTTGTTTTTGAGAAAAGTCTTACATGGGAGAATGGCGATCTAACAACTACGAATATAATGTATAGATGCTCTCCACTCATTGCTAGTTGGTTTTGAGTTGGATGACCACAACTTAACATAGTATCAGGGTTACGCCCACACATGATAAGCTAAAAAGCCACATGTGCTCCATGTCTCCCAAAAAAAACGAGTTAGGCTTAAAGCACTCCACACGTGAGGAGGTGTGTTAGAATAGTCTACATGTGTTCCATGTCACCAATAATATAGTATCTAGGTCTTCCCAAACATTACCAATTGGCAACCCCCCCCCCCCCCGGCACACACACCATTATATTGTTTATCATTGATGAAAAATACCCAAAAGGATAGTTGATATTTATTTCACGTTTTCTTGACAATTTTTATTCAACATGCATTTTTCACAAGGTCATAGTGAACATAAGTAAGCTATTAACAAAACAACATGACTAAACAAATTAACAAAATGCATTGACGAATATTCCATATGTTCCAGAATGATCTAGACCTAACTAAAACATTTTATGACTACTCAAGATCTACAAAAAAGTCAAATAAACGACTTAAGCCTACACAAAACAAAAATACTAGGTATAAATTTAAACTCCACCATCTTGTTGTGTTTCCCTTCCATTACTTGCAACAATAACTGAAGTACACCTTCACGAACTCATATCAAAACCATCAAAGCTTGGGTTGCTCTGCATTTTCCCTCCGCTGGTTTTGACCTTTCTGCTAGATGATTCCATTTTCTTTAAAAAGTCCTCTGCAAGTTCTACTATTATGACCAATAGATCTACAGATTTTGCATTTTCTTTGTTTTTTTGTCTGCTATGAACTTTATCAGTTCATCTTCCTCTTGGCATCTTAGATTTGCCAGGTGACCTCTTCAAATTTAGAGGCAAAATGTCAATTTCAACCTGCACACAAAATAACACATGTAACAACCTATAAATCATAATGTGCAATTTATATTGACAATCATTACAAGTGTTTACTGTTCCCCAATCACCCTTGTTAGCGTAAGGGAGTATAGGTTCAAACCATCAAGCTAATACAAAATATGTCCTTCTAGATTAAATTCAAATCACTCCATGGACACATTGAGCACTAAATCAGTAGTATAGCATTTGAGTTTTGTATTTTCAATAAGATGACCATGGTTTCATTCTACATGGAAAATTTTAGTCTCTTTCTGAAAAAAGAACTACTGACGTCAAAATTTATCAATCTGGTATTAGTCACAATAACGAGATCGTGATGTAAATCACGCTTCAATCTATAAGACTGCTTCGTTGAATCCCTCCTTTGCTTCTCCTGATCTGGGGGGGGGGGGAACCTGCAAAGAACTCGGAAACCTTTCCGACGCTCAAGACAGTCATATTGCCCTTGCAGTTAAAGAATTGAATACTGAGTGAACCTTTAAAAACTTACTCGGTGTATTGAGAGAGTTGGTTCAAAGTGTCGCTTCGGGACGATTTGATCATCTTTTATAGCCTGTTTTAACCGACTGTAGAGAGGCAGTGTGATTAAGGCGGTTATTTCTTCATGTATTCTTATTTCTTCATCTAAAATATCTACTACCCAGTTTAAGTTTGCAAGGTGATTGTAGGACGTACAAAAAGTTTGACACGCGTGTTGTTTTACAAGTTATTTAATTACCCAAGTAGGTTGCCCCTTGACCTCTCTAGCATATATCATCCATGGAAAACCCTGTTCTTTGCATCTTACTCGGAATCTGCAACCTTCATTCTTTTCTTCCTTCCAAGCAAATTTCTGAACAATCGCGAATGTTCTTATGTGATGTCTAAATTATTCAGCATTTGGAAATTTCTTTCCAACAGTTAAACTAAGAGGTTCTTCTTAGATTTGATCCAAGTCTTTGTACAACTCATCGACCCCGTTCACAAACTCACTAAATTCAGCCTCTAAGTAAGCTTTTGGTTGTATGATCTTGTCTACTTCTGGCTTGCACACATAGTCCTTATTTTTTTCGACATACAATTTTTCTCATAACTCATCCAAGTCACTGGCATTGTCAGATTGATAATCATCTTCTACCTCGACAAATACATCATTTCAATTAACCACCACATTATCAACCACACTTGATTGATTATTGGATTTCAAGTAATTAAAACGTCATTATTTGTTGTAATAGGATAAAAACAACAATACAAATCTGTAAACAAAGGACCAGCTAGTGAAGTCAGAACTCATAAGACAAGATAACGACAGTTTGGTAAGCCGAAGGTTGAGGAGAAGCGTATTGCTGTCAGAAGGGATGAAGGACAACAGGAAAGCAAATAAGGTGTAGTGACTATTCTCCTCCCTTCACTACTTTGCAGGAATAATAAACAAAGTTGTAGGAGATAAATAAAGAAGATAGTCCAAACTTTTATGGGACTCAAGTATCAATATGCAAGTATTTTAAGCATTGGACTGTGAATAGCAAATGATAGATCTAAAACTTAAAACAACACAAAAGTACAAACTACACCTAGAAAGACAAAATGATTTCCAAATTCCAGACCAACCATGAAGCTAATACAAGATATATCCTCCTAGATTAAAAAACCACTTCATGGACACATTGAGCACTAAAACAGTAGTATAGTGTTTGAGTTTTGTATTTCCAATAAGATGTGCTACCATGATTTCATTCTATAGGGAAAAATTTAGTCTATTCCTGAACAAAAACTGCTGATGTAGAAATTTATCAATCTGGTATTAGTCAGTAATGAGATCGTGATGTTAAATCCTGCTTCGATCTATAAGACTGCTTCGTTGAATCTCGCCTTTGCTCCTCCTGATCTGGGGAAAAACCTGCAAGGAACTCAGAAACCTTTCTGATGCTCAAGACAGTCAGATTGCCCTTGCAGTTAAAAGATTTGAATATTGAGTGAACATGTGGAAACTTACTCGGAGTATTGAGAGAGTTGGTTCAAAGTGTCTGCTATGAGACGATCTGATCATATTTTATAGGTTGTTTTAACCGACTGTAGAGAGGTAGTGTGATTGAGGCGGTTATCTCGTATCTTTAATATCTAGGTGCTGATGTCAAAATTTGTCAATCCTGGAATCAGCTAGAATCGTGAGATCGTATTGCTGGATCTTGTTCGATGGATGAATCTGCTTCCTTGCTTCTTGCACTGACTCCTGAAAACTTTGGGAGAAACCTGCAAAGAGTTTGGAAACCTCTTCGACGCCCAAGACAGTCAGATTGTCCTTTGTAGTTAAATAATTGAATATTGAATGAACCTTGGAGTTCTTGTATTCAACGTACCTTCCTCGAGCTGATTTGGTGCCCTTTTTATAGGCTACTATGGACCAATTTTTAATAGACGGTGTGATGAAACGGTTGAGATCCACCGTCCAGAATCAGTACTACTCTTCGGCAGTTAGCGGATTCATGGTTTTCTCTTTGAGTTTATCTCGTATCTTAGATTTTAGAAATTCCTTTATTTTAGGATCTTTGATAGATATCATGCCGAGTTAGTAGATCTTAAGGAGATGTTTCTTCCTTTTAGGAATCTCGAAGCCCAAGTTACTTAAATAGTTAAGATCTCGACCAACTGAGATCTTTGATAAGATTCAGGATTAAGTCAGTAAGCGTGAGACGCGCTTATGCCTTCCCATGTTCAGGCTTAAGACATCGACCTTGCTTACGTAAACTTCCTTAGCGTTTTCGCGAATCCCAGGGCAGAACCTGGTTTTATTCAAGGCAGGGCAGGACTGAGGCTCCAAAGACGATTGTGTCGACCTCCCGATTATAGGCTTAGGTGGCAGACCTCTTTGGGCTCAGTGGTCCTGTTGCCTTGAGACGGGCTGACCCGTTGGGTCTTTGTTCTTTTCTTGACTTATTAACGTCAGTCAACTGTCGACCATTTTATGTATCATGACAATTGTCGTCACTCTTTAATTAAAGGAAGATAAAGTAAAAAGTAGTAGTAATTAGAAGTCTTTCATGCTGCAATAATTTAAACAAATAATTAAGCAAATATTTAAAGTTTTGAATATACCTGAAGTAGGGTTGTTTGCGAAGCCTGGTTGTCCTTTGCGTGTTCGGACTTTCGGAGTTCTGATTGTCAGGGCTGCCTTCGCCATAGTAGACCTTGTTGAGCAATGCCACGTGTCGGTTGGCACGTGATGTGCATTAACTATTTATCTTGGAGAGCAAGTTTTTCATATCTTCGTCTGATTTTCTGACGTCAAAGATTTAATCTTCGGATCACGCGTTTTCGGGTTCATCTTTTAGATATTTACTCTCTAAAGAAAGATTTAAAAATGGCTGCAATAATGAAGACTATTGATTTTGAAGATATGTTGCCTGCTATGGGTTAGAAATTTGGGTGAGAAGGTTTAATTGGGCATCTTTGTAATGGGTTTCAATTATTGATGGATAGAGATAAAGGTTTGATTACTTTTGATAGTTTGAAGGAGAAGTCAACTTTATTAGGTTTACAAGGATTAAGTGATGAAGAATTAATGAGTATGGTGAGAGAAGTTGATATGGATGGTGATGGTGTTCTTAATATTGTGTTTTAATGTCTAGATTAAGTCTTGATTTAATGGAAGAACCTGTAAGATGGTTAGAAGATGCTCTTCAACAAGAACTTAAAGCTTGATTTGATCTAAATCATTACGTGTTATCACTTTTTCTCTCTTGTTTTTTCACTTTTTTCTCTCTCACCTCTGTTTATTACTGTGACTGTTGATAAAGGAAAGAAATTTGTAACTAATAATAAAGAAAATAAATTTAAAATCAGGGTTACAAAAAAAATCTAAGGTTTTTAGGGTTTAGTTATTAGAGAAAAAAATCAAAGAAAGAGAAAGAGATGGTGAGAGAGAAAAGTTTTTGGGAGAGAAAGAAAGAGTTGATTAATTACACGTGGGAATTAAAAGGAGGGTAAATCTGGAAAATGTAAAAAAAAAGTTAACAGCTAATGGACGAAAATGTAAAAAAGGGGGTCATCTGGATATTTTTGATAAAGTAGGGGGTTACGCAAGAAGCTGGTCATAAACTAGGGGCAATTTGGGAAATAACCCTTTTGGGTTTTCATGCTCACTTTTCTGTAGACATCGCTAATCTTCCGGTGATTAACCCTGATTCAGAAGATACTTCGTACTTAGAGAAACTCAATGCGTTGGATAAAGGACCAGGTGGGATTGTTCCCGATTCTTTTCTTGATCATTCTGTCTTGCTTGCTGGAGGCGTCATTCCTACCCTGCCTGGTATTGTTTAGACTAACTTTGACTTTTGCCTTCCTGTTTTCCATCTTCGTTTTGATGGTTCTTGTTTTTGTAGCTTCGAGAAAGAAATCTAAATCTGTCGCTCAACCATCTTCTTCTTCCAAGAAGCCTCACGTCAAGCAGTTTATTGATAGGCGTGATCGAGGTGCTGCAGGGGTCGTTATTCTAGAACTAGGCAACCTTGTTACTCCTTCTGCTCCTCAGGTCATATTCTTTTCTGTGGTGAGATTAGAGTTCTTTTGAACATTTCTGATTTTTATCTTTTCATAATACCTAAGCTCTTTTGTCGGTGGGACCCCTCTGGTAGGGGAATCTCCTTTTCTTTGAATTGTCGATTTCCCGGTTGTTGTTTTAGAGCCGAAAAAGGGAAGTCGTGTGTGGTTGAGCTGCCAAAGTCTCTTCGCCTCCTTTACGACGACTTGTTCTCGTCATAAAAAACCTTTTTAGACGGTTGAATGATGCACCCGAAAAGGTTGCACACCCAAACGGAGGTATCAAGTAGTAACCGGTAAAACCGGAGTCGATCCAAGGATAGGAAGGTGATTAGGATAACGAAGGAGTCTCGTTCGCCGGTCTAGGTATCACTAGCTAACTTAGACTAAAAAGGAGAGAAATAAGGATAAATGGGGAGTTATGATATTGAATAAGAAACAAAAGAAAACAAATAAAACTAACTAAACAATATATGTAAACGGGCGAGAGAGATTCGAGAGAAGTGTCGGAGGAACAAGAGTCGGGACGGGTAAGAATCGATTCGGGCAAAAGTCGATCGAGAGGGATACTTCGATCCACAAGATCGAAGGTGACAAATACTATTAATCTACTCACATGAAAATGTAATTAACTTCACCCACATTGACAATCCTAAGCATCATGTGTCTAACTAAGCATAATCGATCAAACGTCACTAAGCATCGACTATCAAACTTATACACACTATCTAATGAATTGCAAATGGACAAGTATGACACTAATAAGTATAATACGTCAAACTAAGTATAATCGATCAAAGGTTAGTAAGTATCGATTATCAAACTAAGTACGCATTATCAAACTTTGTATCAATAGACGATTAAGATCAAGGCTTCTAATTTATAAAACTAGACGAAGTCAATTAAACTCACATGTAAACAAATCATAAGTCATTCATCATATTCAAATCATGCTTCCAAAATATCCGAAAACGAGAGCTAATGTGTCGAAGTTCGGGAATCCATAATGATAAATCTACAACTATGTATGGTCCGATTTAACGTGTCGAGGTACAATCAATATTCGACTCCTAAGGTGATGTCTATAAGCACTACGTATAACCGGAGATCATACTTAGTCAAACAAACATCATAATCGATTTTATCCCGAGTCAACGAAAGTATTGTCTAGTCGCCTAACTATGTGAAGCGCATGACAAGACACATGAAATTATGACTTAGACTACGATCGATCGATATCGAATACTTCATTTCTTCTATTAACTATGTGAAGTGCTTGACAAGACACGTGAAAATACGATCTAAACGATAATCGAATCAAACTGTAGCGACCATCATCATCTTCTCCATCTCAAGAACATCCACCATTAAAGCTAACCCTAGCTTTCTCCCACTAGAAATTTCTTGACCAAAATCAAATCAAACCATATGGGAAGCAAGATCATGACATGGGAGTAATAGCCTAAGTTTTCGGACCAAGAAGGTTGCCGAAAAAGTAAGAAAATCCGGCCAAGTTTCCGGGCAAAAACCTTAAGAATTCGGCCAAATCCATTAGATTCGGGCCAAAGGAAGCTTTTCCCGAGCATGGAGGCGCGTGTCTGGTGCTGTCCCGTGTGCTAGCAGCTACGATCCCTAGCTAGAAAGCTTGCAGCCCGAGCTGCGGTTCGTACTCGGAGCAGCTGCTGTTCCGGTCTGTTGCTGCTATTCCGGTATGTTGTGCGTTTCTCGTGCAGCTCCTGAGCAGTTGCTTGTGCTGCAGCTCGAGTTGCTGCTCGGCCGGCCAAAGCTAGGCCGACCTAGTGTGCTGGCCGGCCTATGCTTTGGTCGGATCCTCCTTCTTCTTCTCTCTTGTCTTTCTCTTCAAACCCTCTCTTTCAGGCTCTCTCTCTCTAGCAACCAAGAACACCAACCCTAGCTTCTTTCCCTCTCTAACTTGTTGTGTAGCTTGGTGAAGAAGATGATGAATAGTGTCTAGATTGATTAAAACCCTAGACTTAGTCAAGTTGACTAAGTCTTTAGACTACTTTGACTTGGGCCCAAAAGTGGGTGCTCATAAAATCTCTACACCTTCCTTCTTCTTTGGGTATTCTTGAACTTAAGCTTAGATGTTGGGCTTTGAATTAGAGACCATGGGAGTGCCTTAAACTAGTCTCTACAATTAGAACCAAAGGGGGGGGTGCCTTCAAGAAAAGACTTTGGCTTTTATCTTTCATAACTTCCCCGTCCGAACTCCGATTCGACTTCCGTTTTCACCGTCGGACTCGTCATTGACTCCACTTGTAATTTGATTTGCTTGAAGTCATTTTCTCTCGTTTTGGGTACATGAAATGATAGTGATAATTCGCGCCTTTTATTCCGAATTTATGTTTAACTCCAAAAATGATACCTAACAAGAAAGACACATAAAATATTATTGATAACACTCGAAAAGGATTAATTAGTCTAAGTTAGCTCTCCAAATGTGTCATTTTCGTGTCGCATCACTGAATCTATTTTCTACGGACTTATGTCTTTAGAAATAGTCTTCGCTTTTGTAAGATATGGGAGGATATGAGGAAGAAGATCAAGTTTTGTTGCCTCAAAAAATTTAATAAAACCTACAAATTTCTTTTAATATTTTGAATCTCGAACTTTTTTTTCCCCCAAAGCACCAACGTATATAAAATCCACAAATTAATACTAACTAACGCTAAGTACTAGGCTGAAAGTTGTGATTTTATCGGTGTGCATGTGTAGCATTTTTTTTCTAATAAAAATGCTAAACGATCCTAAAAATGGGCCGACTGAAGGTCCACATGGCCGGCACCCATTAGACGGGTCCTGGTGAGAGACAAACGATCCGTCCAATGAGAGTCGCTCATGTTGGCTTTTGGTCATTTTTATTTTAAGGGAAGGATAAAAATGTTTTATTTTAACACTTATAAAGTAAGGGCAGAAAAAATGAGCTCAAAGTTGGAGCTTACTTTTTTCATCTATTTTCCACTTAGAAGTGATTTTCACTTATTCTATGAAAAAACAAACTACCTAAAATTGTCGGTCCGCACTTAATAAATGTTAATAAGTGCAAAATCAAACACCAGTGTTTTAATACTACTCCATATTCGTTGTTAAAGTTAAGGCCATGACTTTGGGGAATAAAGAAAAACCTCTCGGCATAAAGAATTAGTCAATAAACATTGATTTAGAGGGCATATTCTTCTTTTAATCAAAAAATTAAGGGTTAATTCCATTTTGGCCCCCTAAAGATGACCAACTCACCAATATGGCCCCCTAAAGATGACCAGCTTCCAATATGACCCCCTTTTGAATATTTCCGTCAGTCAACTTTAACAACTAATTATTTCTTTCCCCTTTTACCCTTTTTCTCAAAATAATTTTTCTCTTTACCTTTTCTTCTCTATCTTCTCTCTCTTCTAACTCTCTACTTTCTCTCTCTATATTTCCCTTTTTAGATCTAACAAAGAGGAGGAGAGGGGTTCGTCGGATTTAAAAGTAAAGAGGATAGAATAATATTTTGTCTTCAAATAAAACACAAAATTACACAAGTCAACACTAAATTCACATTTACAGAGTTGTCGGCATCAACATTTGGTTCCACTAAATCCAAGAACTTTGACCTTTCCATATGTTATCCACTCAGATGGATCCAAACAAAAAGGATAAGAAAAGGTGCATTGTGGTGACCATTGAAAGATGTGGTATGTGAAATTGGATTCAAAGTGCATCTTCCACTTGCCACTTAAGTTGCTTCCATTACAGGGGCAAGAAAAAGTCCAAATTTGGACTGCATCTTCTTTCAATTTCAAACCCAAATTTTGACCTTCCAATATATGCAATTGAAAGATGTTGTCCATGTTTGAACAACTGAAAGAATGTAAAGTAGGTTTCGATTTGGCCTTGAAAGTAAGAGAAAATTGGGGATCAATGATGAGATAAGTAGCTGCAAAAACGATTGACCCTTAAGATTTGCCTCGTAATAGTCTTTGCAATTTAGGCGATTAACCCTAGATGACGGATCCGTGATGAGAAGGGTCGATGAAACTTCAGATTTGAGGGGGAAAGATTCATCTCTCTTCAAAACTTCATATGTAATAAGAAGAACAGAAGATCGTGAAAAGGTAGTCAAAGAATAGCTAACACACACATAGAGTGGGAGAAAAAGTAGGGGAAAATGTGGGAGATTAAAGAGGGACGCCTCATTTCATTTTTATAACAAAGACCCCATTAGCTAATGATAAATAATTGATAATTCCTAAATCCAACAACATTAGTTGTTGGTGTATTCTTTTTGGGAAATAGATTCTCAAAGTGGTAAACTTGAAATAAATCTGACATTGTTTGATTACAACAATAGATTCATTCTTTACACTCCTAACCTTTGGTTATAACTTTTTTCCTTCAATATATTATAGAAATTGAAGTAATTAATACCAATATCATCTATATCCATTTACACTATATTGTTCAAATTTCCCTTACAATTAACAAATCAAAACAATAACATAGTAGATTAAAGAGAAAGTAAGACACTCAAAGAAGAAAGATAGGACAATAAACAATAAAAAGAGTTTTAGAGAAAGAAAGTGAGAGGGGAATGAAGAAGAAAATGGGTGACCTGATGAGGGAAGGGACCCAAAATATTTGTGGCTGACATGAAGATACGGGCATGGGCATTTTTGGCAAAAAAAACCAGCTTACTAACGTCTAACGAAAAAAATGACGGAAAAATGAAAAAAGGGGGCCAAATTGGAAGTTGGTCATCTTTAGAGGGCCATTTTGGCGAATTGGTCATCTTTAGGGGGCCAAAATGGAATTAACCCAAAAATTAACTTGATCAAATATTTCCCCCTAATCTTCATATTTTTTTCTCTCTCTCACTCGTTCTTTTACTTTCTATCTCTCTGTCTCCCACTCTCTCACATTATCTCTCTCGTTCTCTCTCTTTCTCTCACTATCTCTTTCGCTCTCATTGACCATATCTCTGTCGTTCTCACTCTAGATCTCTCTCTTTTTCATTGTAGATCACTCTCATCTCTCTCGATGTAGACATATCTCTCTGTAGATTAGTTTTTCTCTCTCTCGCAGTCTTTATCTCTCTTTCTCGCACTCTTTATCTCTCTCTCCTCCTTTGCGGTATGTATAAATCTCTCTGTGGAGATCACATAGTTTGTGGCCACGAAATCCTCAGAGGGTTTTGCTAGAACCCCTCTTTGAGGTCTGATTCTGGCGAAGGGAACACTTCTGTTTGCTAGAACAGTATCTGAGAGAGAAACAATGAGAGATCGATAAAGAAACAATAAAAAATTGAGAGAAATAGTGAGAGATAGAAACAGTGAAAGGTCGAGAGACATAAATAGTGAGAGCAATATAGAGAGATAATATTTTCCCTAAAATATACAAAATAACATAGATTACGTAAATAATTTATTTCCCAATACTATTCTTTATGTCCCAAAGCCGCGATCAAAATATAATCAATGCCGGGGAAGGGATGATATGGAGAGGAAGAGAGAGAGAATAGAAAAAGTAGTGAGAGGATGAAGAGAGTCGTCTTAATCGAGTGGTGAAGAATTGGGCTTTTACTTTCTTTCTTTCTTTCTGTGGTGGTGGTCGTGGTCGTCAAAAGGGTTTTCTAACAAGAGAATTCATCAGATAAGTTGAAAAGAAAAAACTACGCACCTTCGGAACAAGGAGGACACGATTTTCTCTCTCCATTTTCTCTGTCTCCATTTCATCCTCTCTCTCTCTCTCTAGATTTCATCTAATGATCTCTCTGTCATCCTTCTTAGATGGGACGATTTCATCCAATTTCTCCACTAATCGAGTTTCTTAAAGGTAAATTTACCTCTTTTTTTTTCTTCAGATCTTAAAAATGCTATTCCTTTATTAAAATTCTCGTTTTTTTCTTTCAAAATTTGTCTCTTCAGGTTGTTATTTTGGTTCAATCTTTTCATATTTGATGCATAAATCTTTGGACTGTGTGTGTTTTTCTGTGTTTAAATATGTTTTTTTTTTATGTTGGATTTAGGGTTTTGGTATGAGTTTTGGTCTTTCTAGATATATAGGTTTACGGAGGAGATATTCTATCCTTTTATTGCTTTTTTTTCCTGTTGATACTTCAATTGTTCTCCTTTATCTTACCTTTACTTCTTTATGATATTGCTCAGTTATTACATCGTTTCTATCTTCTATATTCTCGCTTTGGATTTTGTTGATTTAATCAAGTTGGACTGAGTTGCTGTCTTCATGTGGAAACCATTCTTCCTAAATCTGAGTAGTTGAATGGTTCTCAAGTTTTTCCTGGGACCATTAAAAAGATTTAGATGGCAAGGAATGCAGTTTGGGTTTCGGTGGAAATTTCGGTAGGCGTTGAAATGGAAACATTTCAGTCATTTCGACCGAGAATATTTCAAAATTTAATTCCTTGTTAGATTGTCCATTGGGAAATTGGAACTTTTGAAGATAAGCACCTCAGAGTGAGAGAATCAGCTTTTGACGATTATGCTGAATTCAGCTTGAATTAATTTACTTTAACGGTTATTTGCTTTTGGTTAGAGATCTGGTAATTGTGCTAAATTTTCTTTCTGTTAATGTTTAACGGTTATTGATGACGTGACTTTCTTTTTGGAAATTTTCTCGTGTAGAGACTGACATAAATCGAGTAATTTGATGTGAAATATGTTCTTTATAGATTTTGGCCGCTACTGGTTTATGGTTTTCTCCTATTTAATTCTTTTTTGCAGGATTCTGCTAACACGTACTCAGAGATTCTTCTTTCCTCTGTATCGAGGAGTTCTTCTATAGTTGTTTGTACAATTTGGCGTTGTATCTTGTTTCCATATGACAATGAGTTTATCGAAAAAGGGTGTAGTGAACAATATCACCAAGCTGAATGCTGCACACACAAGCACAAGTTTGAATCCAAATGCAGCAGAATTTGTTCCTTTGGCTTTTAGATCTCCATCAGGGAGGACCGACACTGGAGAAGTAGCAATGAAGCTTCAAACTTCTGGAACATCTGGAAAAGCAGTTTTAGATCGGACAGAGTCAACTCTCTCTGATGAGGAGGCTCATCAATATTGGCGTCAACAGCTTCCTGATGATATCACTCCTGACTTCAAATTCATGGGAGAAGATGAGATCCAAGGACATGGCAGTCTCTCATTTTCAAAGTTGTCCCTACTTGATGGGATTGAAACTTCAGTGTTATCTCCATCAACCGGTAGGGAACGGATATTCAGTAAGCAACAAGATGTATCGTCTAATGGGAGTGGTAATAATGGTCTGTTTGAGAGGATAAAATATTCTGCTAAGCCATATGTGAAAGATCAGCCATCAGCTGATTTTCTAAATTTGCCAGCTAATCCTTGGGACAGGCAGAGTGTCCACACTGACCACAATTCCGGAATTGCAAATGAGGCTTCCCCATATGACGGGAATTCTAGTGCTGGATTCCATAATTATATGTTCAGCGAGAAGTCTAATCTTGATGGTTCTGAGGTCGATGCTGTCGGTTATTTGGCTACACTGTTCCCCGGTTTTGCTCCTGAAAGCCTTGCAGAAGTTTACTATGCAAATGGGTGTGACTTGAACTTGACAACCGAGATGCTCACTCAACTAGAGGTATGATTCATTCTCACTATAAACGATCTTCTCTTCAGTCTCCAAGACATGTGTCTTTTTCAAAACATACCAGTCTGAGGATTATTGTTCTGGATCCTCTTGAGTCTTCACTATCAAAGAGCTTCTACATTTGAAAAAAACTAAGGTCCAAAAGACTACGGTAGGTTGCATAGTTTTCAACTCTTCATCGTACTCCATTCATACTGCTATGATGCTTCCATTGCAGTTGGTTTCGTATCTCATGATGTAAGGCTCTTTAGTCCTTTTTTATATTGCGGAATTAACATTCACGAATAAGAGAAAATAGAAAAGAGAGAAAAGGGATAAAACAAAATATACAAGCCATACTATAATATGTCAATACAAGAACAAACAGAAGATTTCTTGTTTTGTTATTGTGGCTTAAATCTTTCCAGCACATGTTAGTCATATATCTTGTTACGCTTTGTCTGGATAAGAATATTGAAGAACTTGTAATAAATTTCCCAATGTACTTGGTCAAAGAGATTTATATATATATTGTTATAATTATTATTGGGGTCTTCTGACGAAAGACCAGCTTATTTGTGTTGCAGCTTCAAGTTGATGGTGGTTTCACCCAAAATCTGAACACAAAGACAGGGTCAGCTCTAAATCCTAATTCTGTGGACTTACCTGTGCTCCTAGAGTCTGACAATGATAATGGTTTGTCAAAATATGCTGGAGATGATCTCCAACAAATTTTGAGTCCTTACAGATCTATGGAGAAGGAGAATATTCTGCCTTCTAGGTCTAGCTCTTATGGTCCACATAGAGGTTCTATAGCCTCTGCTTCAGCTGTCAATAGAATGCCATCACAAGATAGCAAGTGGAAGAATGAGACAAATGGCTATTCAAATGGTACTATTGGTTCAAGTAGAAATTATCCTGTTTTAGCTAGCACTTACCATAGAGGGCACGGGAAACCAATATATGATGATCAGTTGCAAAACTATGGTTCAGCCACTGTGCCTCCTGTTTGGCTTGAGACTGGCGAAGCAGTGGGTAAATATATTCTGTCAATGTCTTCTCACATCTTTTCTGAATGATTTTATAAATCTGGTTATGGAATTTATGCCACATTTCCTTGATAATGTTGAGATGGCAGCAAATATGTATTCACAGTTGAGGCAGGAAGCTCGTGATCATGCACACCTTCGTAATGTGTACCTAGAACAGGTATTTAAAGCTTGTCTCATGTTCTGTTGGTTTACAAGGATTCTCTCTTTTGTGAAATTTTGTAGATTAATAAAAGTAACCTCAATTCGGATACACATTCAAGATGAATTTTTCGGTTGCAGGGTGTTATTTATCAACTGAATCAATTTGTTTCTGTCAATCTTTTACGTTGGCTATCATTACTTTAATTCAAATCTCTTCCATAAACTAGAATCATTCACTCATTCCCCCGTGGAAGGGCAAGTTTAGTAACTACGAACTAATAAATTATAAATGTCTCTTATCATAATTTTTTTTTTCTTAAGTTTCAAAAAGAAATGTTCTTTATCATGGTTAAGCATTTTTATTTGGTTAAGTTTTAGGGACTTTGATGTAGTAGTGCGCACATCTGCAAAGGCGTGATTCTTTATGGTAGACATCTACATAGTGGTTTCTCTTTTAAAGGTGAACTAGGCTCAAAGCCTCAAGCTCACAACTTATATTTGACCCCGCCCCAAATTATATGCTTCTAGAAAGAACGAGTGGGAAGGTGAGATGAAATAGGACAAACATATATTCTTTTAGTCTTTTATAGTAGCTGTCAGTTGTGGTTGATTTATTCTTTTTGGAAACATAGGACATGGTAATGATGCAAATCTCTTTCCATATTTAACCTTGACAGGAGGTATCATAGGTTTAGATTCAAACCCTTTCCCTAGTTTGTTAAATCTTAACAACTATGCCTGATCTGAGCTGCTCTATCTCTGGAGTAGAAGAATGAAATCTGTCATGACAATTTCATTCTATGACTTTGTTTTTAATTGGGAGAACAGCGTTATGTAATATAGCTCAACACCTTGTGTAATCCCCCATTGTGGTTTTTTTCCAATTAATTCAAATGATAAAAAAAAACAACTATGCCTGATCTGAGCTGGAATGAGAACCGAAGTCTGATATCAGCTGTCCAAAATATTTCGAAACATTGGATAAAGGAGATTCATCTTCGAATGGGCTAGTTGGGTGTTGCTGCCTTAAGTTTCACAACATCCCAATTTGTTGAAAATACACATTCCTAGTTGTCACAAGTTCAAAATCACATGGTGTTCACTATTATTTCATCAATGTCATTCCATACAAACAGGCCGGACAGGCTTACCTCATAGGCAACAAGGCTTTAGCAAAGGACTTGATTGCGAAGGGGCAGCTGCACAGCATGCATATGAAGGCAGCTCATGAGGAAACTGAAGAACCCGTTTACCGACAGAGGTTTGTTTATCCTTCCTTGTTTACGTTTCTCTTGTTCTATACAACTAGCTAGTTGGCAAGCATTTGTGATTTCAATCGATCAGTGATTTTCTTGTATGCTTGAGTTTGCAGTTTGTCATGGATCCAGAAAATGGAAATCACTTGTGTTTATTTTTGTACTCGGAAGTATTAACTTTTGTTAGTATCTCTTGTACTTCTTTTATATGTCACAAGGATCTCTTAAGCCATTAATCATTATATTGACTTAGAAATCTAGGTCACTCACCTTATATGAAAGACTGTCACAACCCATAAATGATTGTACACAAGAACGAACAAAATAATATAACTGTTGTCTTCACTGTTTTTTCTATACCATTCGTGCATTCTTCTATACAAAATTATCTTCACTTACGCTGCTGGACTCGGTGGCATGATGGCCCCATGAGGTGGTAATTCCGTAATTGCTTGATATTTCGAGTTCAGTATGATTTCTTGTTACATAAATCCTCCATAATTTGGGCCATTACTTTTTATGTAGGAACCCAATTTCTCCGGAGGTTGGGAGGGGACAAGAACGGATGATTGACCTACATGGTTTACAAGTGAGTGAAGCCATCTACAGGCTAAGAAGTGAGCTCAATGTCTGGAAGAGCCCAGCAAGGAGAGATGATCAGCCTCTCCAGTTGTATATCTATGTTGGTACAGACCACCACACCAGAGGATCTCGTAGTCCGGTAAGATTACTAGTTGAAGTGGAACAGTACTTACTCCATGTGGAGGGGCTTGAGTACACAGAACCACAACCTGGCCTTCTCCGAGTTTTGTTATATTGATCCACGATAAAACCAAGCTTAAATGAACAAACCGAAACCCACCACAATCACACCCATTGTCACCATGATATTACCCATCACCCTTGTTATGTGTACACAGTAGAGGAAGAGAAATAGAAGAATCAGAGCCCGACGAAACAGTAGAAACGAAAAACAAAAAACAGCAAAAAAGAAGAAAAAGAGAGGCGATGTTTGAATGTTTGTACTTATCTGTACCTTTGTGTTATATTTTTTTGTTAGAATCGTCTCTGTTAATGTAATTCTAGAAATACACAAAGTAGACAAATTTACGATCTCTCAGATCAAGGTTTAAAATTTGAACACCATATTCTCTGGTTTTACGGGTGACAGGAGAAATATTTGATTTATTGAAGTTTTTTGGTCCCTGTTTGGGTACTTCCAAATGATGGAATGCATATAAGTAGATAACATCATGATTTTAGTAATAGGAAATTAGGCAAAGATCAAATTTCTTGATGGTTGGTTAAAGAGAAACCAATATTTTTCAAGCTAGGGCAAACCTATGTTGGAACTTGTGTAAGTTTTACTATAGCCTGGCAACTAATTCTAGTTCCATGTTGTATAAACTTCTTCAGATTCAAAAGCCAGCCCAAGATTTTCCTGATCTATCTAATTGCCAAACCCACTCGAAGTGTTGATATGTAATATGGTTGTTACCTCATGATGTAAATCGTGTCTGTATGGGGTTTCCTACTTTCCTAGTCGCATAAGACGCAATTGCGTCTCAAAATATGTCACCACAAAGTATGTAGAAATTTCACGTGACCCAAATTGCTTCTCAAAATATGATAAACTTTTGTAGAACTACACAGTATGTATGTAGAAATTTCACGATAGGAACATTAGAGCATATCAATTTTGGCAAAAGATTTCCGGACATAATCTCTACTAGTTGTTCATTTCATTGAACATGTTCAGAAAAAAAAATTACTTATTAAAAAGAAAAAGACACTTTTCAAGTAAAAAATATTTCCTCCATCAAAAAAAAAAAAAAAAAGTAAAAAATATTTCCGCTAAGAGGATATGTCTTTCTAAATATTTTTGGGCCGAGGCTTTGGGGCATAAAGAATAATCACCTGCGAATAAATTCTCAAGGGAATCCATGTTTTTCTGTACATTCTCGCGAGAATATTATTTCTTAATCCTAAAATTAACTTGATCAAACATAGCCCCTAATCTTCATCTTCTGTATCACCATCACCACCACAACTTCCCACCACCACCATTTTGGCCACAATTGCCTCTTTTTCTCTCTCCTCTCTTCTCCTTTCTCACCTACTGTTACCCTCTCTCTCGGTCTCCCTCTCTTTGTCTTTCTCACTATTTGTCTCTGTTGCTCTCACTACCTATGTCTCTCACTGTTGTTCTTTCAATCTCTCATTGTTTCTTGATCGACCTCTCATTGTTTTTCTCTCTAACACACACAAACACTGTTCTGGCGGAGGGAAGTCTTCCCTTCACCAGAATCGGACCTCGAGGAGGGTTTTTGGTGAACCCCTCGAGGATTTCGTGGCCATGACCATTTTTGTGGCCACAAATATTTCGTGACTACAAAACTTTTCTTGGCCATGAACTCTATGATATCTACAGAGAGATCTATACATACCGCAAGAGAGAGTGGCCGAGGTAGAGACTGCGTGAAAGAGTGATATAAACTACGAGAGAGAAAAAGAGAAAGTAATATATAGAGAGATATGTCTACAATGAGAGATATGAGAGTGATCTACAATGAAAGGGAGAGAAATCTAGAGTGGGAACGACAAAGAGATAGTCAGTGAGAGCGAAAGAGATAGTGAGATGGAGAGAGAGAGAGAGAGAGAGAGAGAGAGAGAGAGAGAGAGAGAGAGAGAGAGAGAGAGAGAGAGAAAGAAAGGGAGAGAGATAGAGAGAACGAGAGAGAGAACGAGGGAGAGAGAGAGAAAGATAGAGAAAGGGAGAGAAAAGATGAAGATTAGGGGGCAATATCTGATCAAGTCAATTTTTGGATTAAAAGAAGAATATGTCTTCTAAATCAATTTTTATTGACTAATTCTTTATGACCGGAGATTTGTTTTTTATTCCGAAAGCCGCGGTCTATTTTTATTAAAGACACAATTATCAGAGATAAAATTCAAATATTAGAAAATAAACGTTAATTTTATAAATGTAATCTTATTATTCGTCCAAAAATTCCAACCATACATACCTTAGGGAATCAAATTTTGACCCTAATTAACTTAGAGTAGGGGTGGGAATCGGGCGGGTTCGGACGAGCTCGGGCAACTATGAGCCGGACTCGGGCGGATTGGGCTCGGATAAGCCGAGCCCGCAATTGGTAGTCGGGCGGATCAGGCCGGACCCAACACACACAATAGGAGCCCGTAGCCCGTCCGAGCCCGGCTGCCCGAGCGGGTTCCAGCGGGTTCCTTGTTAAGAGAGAGAGAGGTGGAGGCGGAAAGAGAGAGAGAAGGGTGGTAGATTAGGGTTCGTTTCTGAAACGAGAGGGTTTTTATAGCCGTGGTTGATTTAATCCAACGGCTAAGATATGATTTGAAGGGCCGCCCTATCTCGGCCATTGGATTAAATAATGACACGGGGATCTTGTCGGGCAAACTGTCGGGCTACCTATCGGGCTCTTCTATCGGGCGATATTTTGGGCTTTTTAATCGGGCTCGGACTCGGACGGGCTTTTCGGGTCGGGACTTGGATTTGAGAGCCTGTCCGAGTCCCGACCCTATAAGCCCGAGCCATCGGCCCGGGTAAGCCCGGCTCGGGTTGGCTCCGGTTAGCGGTCGCTAACGGTTCGGGCCGGATCCCGGGGTCTCGGACCGTTTTCCCAACCCTAACTTAGAGGGCGATTTAATTTTGGTAGTGAAGATGAATTAGTTTGTGTTGCTTTTATTTCTTAACTAATTTTTCTATAATGTTCGAAGACTTTTACTGGACAAGGTTGATCTAGCTTCACTTTTTGAGTTATTATTTGTTTTTTTGAGAGAGAAACTCGGTTTTATTTTAATTTTCCGCTAACTATTGATTCAACTTGTTATTTGAAACTATAGCAAACAGTAGTTGAGCAAACAATTTTACCATGTGTGATTAAGTGCTAAACTTAATTCCACATCAACTGTAAAACAGACTTGTAAAGAGGAAATAGGGCAAAAAATGCGAAGGAATTATGTGTTGCTCTCCACGCCCCCCCCCCCCCCCCCCCCCCCCCCCCTTCTTCATCCATCTATCTCTCAGCTTTTACTCTTAGAAGCTGATTTTGGTCCAAGTATCAAATTTTCCTTCTCATACTGTCTCAGAAAGAAATTCTCATTCATTTATATAAACCAAATCATGTAAAAGTAAAAACAAGAAAAAAGTAATAACATTAACAATGAAGAACTATCCTCCAATTTCACAGCTTACAACAGCGAAACTGGATCTACACACAGCCAAAACACGGCTTCCGCATACGTGACTATTTTGCTTCGAATATAACACTTCAAAACAGTCGCAAATCTTCCGTTTACCTCATCATATGACTCAAGAGCCATTTCGAAGCTAAGACTAAAAGCATGTCTCCCCTAATGCTAAAGACTATCCCCCCTATTCACTAGCTAGTTCCAGTAATTGAAGCATCAGTGTTGCTTTCTTTGTCAAGTAATAAAATTAACTGCTCCATTTGTCTTCTATAAACAGGCATTAAGTGATCACTGATCATTGTCTGTGAGAGCCTCAGTTTACTGTACAACGATCTTGATGTCAGAAAGATCCCAATCTTTTCTGTTGCTATTGTTTCATGAGACGTTGTGTTGCTTGGGTTTATATCAGTGTCACCTGTTACAGCCTCGACCTCCTCTGGGAAGGTGACGATATGCATGATTTTTCCGGGAGGGTAAAACCGATGTGCTTCATTAGCGTTCGGTAGGGAGCTTTCAGTTGTAATTCCTGTGGCCTCCGCAATAGCTGTTTCTTCGTGTTCTCTCGTTTCCTCCACAATATTCGATTCTTCTTCCTCTTCTTGTTCGTTGAGTTCCTGCTCGAGTTGTTGCCACAACTCAAATTCCGTCATATAATTTTCACGACTACCATGTTCCATCTGATTCTCCCTATCATCGTCGTCTGAATAAGAACATTCTGCTTGTGTAGTCCACTCGATGCCTTCAGATGTTGATACCGGAATTTCAATAGTTTCGGATGTATTAATTGTTTCATGAGATATTAGAAGAGGTTCAACTGGTTCAGTTGTGGTGTTTAGAGGCTCTGTTGAGTTCTCATTTTCTTCCTTATCTCGATAAACAGTTGTGGACGATCGATGGCGAGCTCCCATGCATGACCATGAAGATAAATTCATGCTTGGACTGGTCCAAGCAGCGTGAGCTACACTGCGTGCTCTTTTCATCACAACCTAATTTAGCGAAAGATGATCAATACGAAAAGGTGGTAGTTTTCTTTTTATCAAATTAATAGGATAATGCTATAAATTGCTTAATTACTGTATAGCCTTACTTGTGTCCCATTGGAGACGGGCCGTAGAATCGCTCCTGCCCCAGCAACTTTTGCCTTGGCACTGGCAATCGAAGGAAGACGAGATCCCAAGGCTGATGCAGAACGATATACTGAGCTTAGTATTCTTGTCTGCTCAATCTGATTTCTTAGATCATTCAGCCAAGCAGATGCTGTCACCTGCACAAGGGTATTCATAAATAAGGAAGAAGAAACATAGGAAACTGATGTCATGTAATAATGTTAGTTTCAGAATGAGATCGTAGAGCACCGAAAGCTGAAAGCCACAAAGAACACACACACACACACACACACACACACACACACATTCTAGGGCAAAGAGTCGGAGTAACATCAACAAGTTTAGACTGTTAAATGCACTTTTGCAGGGTAATAAAATGAAATGTCGAAGACAAACTCCTGCCCATGCTCAGAATATGAACTTCTGGTGGATCTTCAATATCATTTCAAAATACATTTATATTGACGGGAATAACTTATTAAAGTAAGAACAAAGATAAAGAATAGAACCTCAGATCTCAAATCATCTACTGATGCAGCTGAGAATGTAGGTACTAAATCAGCTCCATTTATAACTGAAGTAACGAATTCATTTCCGGATTCAGCCAACTCCCAAGTCATACAAGCACCTACATGGTCAAAATTTTGAGCAGTCAGAAACATTTCGTTGAAGTAGGCACCAAATTGGCGTCTCAAAGAAGTTGGGAATCGTAATTAGTAGTTAACACAACTAAAGAGAGGTAAGGAATCAGAAGTCCAAAGAACTTCTTGTCAAACCTTATAACTTACAGAACCAATACTAACCTGTAGCAAATGTAACACAAGTAGTTGTCGAGAATTCCTTCTGCTCACGCATTATATATGTTAAAATTGCTGCAGTGCCTCCACCCAGTGAATGTCCGACAATCTACAAGAAATCAAGAGAAAACTCATATAAGTTTTAAAGGAAGTTGCTGAAACTCTCTTCTTATTTATTCAGACATAGATAATGTAATGCGGAATATCATGTTTACATTCACAATTCACAGTTTTACACTGGCCGAGCGGAAGACGGACAATTGGGAGACTAGGATAAGGTAACAAGGGAAGTTATATTACATGTTTAAGGGTTAAGAAATATTAATTCCCTAACATCCATAGAGTTCGAAGTTTCTAAGTAGTATTCATTATACATTTCAGCAGGTCACAATCCTTGTGAAAAAACTACGCAGCTTATTTTTATTATACCGGCAGATTTAGGGTACTCTCCTACAGCAGCAATGGAACACCAAGAAAAGAACAACAAAAACGACAATCTGCTCAGGTAACTACCAAAATTACCATAGTTTGACAAAATTGTTTTATACCTTGACTTTGTAATCTGGAAATTTATGAAGTGCTTCAATAAGACAAGGAGTTGCGAGCTTAGCAATCCACCTTGCAGCTGCAACCATTCCACAGTGTGCATAGCCTAAAACTAAATTGCTGACTCCTCCTTCATGTACAACAGTGTGATGAAACGGAACGATTGCACCAGTAGCAGCTGTTAAAGTATCCTTAATGCTATGAGTTCCTCGGATCAGTAAAAGAATACATTCTGTATTTTTGTCAACCAGAACAGTAAAAGCTGGTTTCAAAATCTACACAAGAACCAAACCAAAATAGTCCATTAGGTACTACACGATAACAAGTTAACAACCTAAATAATAAAAAAAAAAGTAAACCGTACTATGTTTGGTATCAACATTGTTTAAGAAATACAGGACTTACCCCTGCTTTAGGTTCCTGAAGAAGGACATCTTCTTCTGAGAAGCCCGTCTCCTCTAAAAACATGGGAAATGGTTTTTTCGAGAAATGCCAGCACAGAGTCAACAATCTCAGGAGTGATTTTAGCTCAACAGATATTTCATATCCTTTAAGTTGCACACTATCTTTCCCACCGAACACACTGGCAACATGTAACTGCCCCTGCAAAGTGAAATGAAAATAGCATAGCATCACACTCATAAATTCTTCCATAATGTACAAAAAATCAAGTGAAGAGCCGTATGCAACTTCACAGTTCAACCAATGAAAAAGTACTCCCATAAGGATCCATCAAGGATCAAACTAGAAGCTCAAGGTTATTGACACAGTGATATACAAGCACATCTTTGACGACAATAAAATTATACCCAACTTTAAGTTCCGATAGACGTGAACCTTTATATTCAGTATATCTTAAGAAATATAAACTTGTTTACAGAAAACACACTAAAAGCAAGAGCTTATACCTGCCTCTTTAAGAGAAAGCTGATTCCAAAAGCCAAATCTCCAATAGGCCACTTGCCCAAAGTTTCAGAATAAGTAAATCTCAGGGTCTCCGACAAAGTTGAAATCGTCTCAAACCATGTCGCTGGTGCTTGTATAGGTCTTCGTGAAACTCGACTCCCGGCAACATTAAGAGCTGTAGTAACTTCTCCACCATTCTCCCCATCCTCTTTTCCTGTTCGATAACTCTGTAGTTTACGGTTTAAAGTATAATATAATAGTGCAGCTGCACCAGCTGCAGTTGCCATGCTTGCTGTTGCCATTGCTTTGCATCCAATGAACAAAAATTCCTGTAAATAAAGTAAAGTTAGAGTGTATCACTTCAAAGGGAAGGAGCTATTCAGATTTCTAATTCCTATTTTTGCAACAAAATCGAGTTTCGGGTTTCTTTCTTTCTACAATAAGCTTAAAGATACGTTTCTTATGAACTACTCAATCACTGAAGAAGAAGAGGAACAAATCCAAGAACCCATACAAGAACCAGCAACTAGGGCAAATAAATCATTCCTAATTCCTCTATTACTGAGAGCGAAAAAAGACTAAAAATTTGAACTTTCCAAGGGAGATAATATCTCAAATACAAAATCAATACAAGCTACATATGTAGAATGAATGAAATTGAACAAATAAACCATAATAACACCAAAACATGAGATTTATAAAACAACCCAAACGTGGTTACAAAAAACCCTAAATCACAAAATGTTTTGGGGAGAGAGAGAGAGATCTACGAACCTGTGAAGAATGAATTACAGAATAGAATTCTTTTTCCTTCGTCTATAAGAGAGAGAGAGAGAGATCTAAGAATGAAATCTCGAAAATCAAGGGATAATATAATTCTAATGGGATTTTCGTTTTGTGTTTCTTTGAGATTTAAAGAAGAAGAAGAAGAAGAAGAAAGAAAGAAGAAGAAGAAGAAAGAAAGAAGAAGAAGAAGAAGAAAGGAGGAGGTTTCCTAACGCGTGAATTTACTAGAGACCACGACAACGGCCACTCGAAGCAAAAGCAAACTGAAGAAGATCCGAAAACCACCTTTTAATACCTTCTGGTTATTTACTATTTACTAATAGCCCCTCCTTTTTAACAAGTACTCACTAATCACCCTCTTTTAACTCCGACTTTTTTAGAGCCTTTGTTTAAAAGGTCCAAATTTTTAATGTCGATGGATTGGACATTGGAAGGATTCGAAGTCAAAACAAAAATAAGTTGCTAGTCCAAAAGTTATGTGGGGGAGGCCTAAAAGTAAATCAATGAACGTACACTTACATTCTTTTGCTTTGTCGCCTCAAACTTGACTTTTCCAAACCTAACTTCTACATGTGCAACACATGTAAGATTTAGAATGGGGGTTCTAGTCAGCTGGGATGTTCTTTTAGGACTTCGGGGAGATTTTTTTTTTTATCGTGCTACTCTACATTTGGAAACATTGGTTAGCTTTTTCTCGACCAAATCTTCTTTTGTCACGAAAGGTGTAAGATGTTCTTTTAGCTCCACAGTAAAGTTGGAGTGATTGCATAAGTTTGCACAGGTTTGTGGATTATAGTTATTCACACGTATCTTTGAGTTGATTCATAGAGGCTTGCACTAAGACCTTCAACCTAAAAAAACATTGAATATGGAGCGTAAGCTACAAAGATATTATTTTCTCCTTTTCACTATATAGCTTGCGCCAAAATTCCATCATAGCACAAGAAATGGGTAGGAGATCCTCTCTCTGCATTAGAAATGATATTTTCGCCCCTTCGATTTTTTTCTAAATGACGCATGGGAAATTTGACCGCAACAGATGACGGTTGAGATGATGCCCATCGATCACCTACTAAGGCAAACCTAATATGATTATAAAGGTGTAGATGACCGCGACAGATGACGGTTGAGATGATGCCACAATTAGTCATCAACCTTGATGATAGCCACGTGGGTATGGTCGTTTGGAGGGTAATATCTGATGAGTCTTTATCTCAAAATCGATTAATTTCTAAACCTGCACACTTAATTGACTTGAGCATTAGAATGTTTTACTCTTACTGATGAATTGTTTCTTTGTTTGGGTTGAATGTAGGTGAAAATCATTTGCAAAAATGAAGTAAAACACTTTAAAACCCAAGTCAGTAGGGTATTTTTGCAGTTAAAAAAATCATTCAAACCTAGTACGGTTATGGGTTATTTCCTTTTTGCCCCTAGTTTATGACCGGCTTCATTTTTGGCTCTCCATTTTTTGTAAATTAAAAATTGGGTCCCTTTCTTTTAACTCCGTCAAATTTCTGTTAGGGTCAATATTCTTCTTCCCAAAACACCCTTGCGTACTTTCTCTCTCTAGATTTTATTAATTAACTTCTGTTGACTTCGTAATCAACAACCCATTAGTTTTCTTCACATGATCATCTTTATCATCATCATCATCACCTTAACTTTATAATTCTTCATTAAGAACAACAATCACCTATTTATTTTCTTTACCATGATTATCTTCATCATCATCCAACGTAACGTCATAATCATCATCAACAACAACAATCACCCTTTGATTTTCTTCACCATGATCATCTTCATCATCGTCATCTTAACTTCATACTCATCTTCATCAACAACAAACAGGGGCGTGGGAGAGGGGGTGCAACCGGTGCCGTCGCACCGGGCCCCCCTCTACCAAGGGGCCCCATTCTTCCTCAGGCTAAAGGTTCGTCATCTACTTATTACAACTGATGTCATAATACAACAGAGCAAATTTAGCAGCTTAGTTGGTGAGTAAGTGGGTCTTGAGCAGTAGAGAGCACGGGTTCGAGGCTCTTCAACATGAAACTAACTTTTTTTTTTAGTTGTTTTATAGGGTTTAATTGTTACGGACCCCTACCACCATACAAAGCCCAATGTTTTTAGAAATTTCATGGTCTTATATATTCTAAAGGCCCCATCCATCTCCCTCTCTCTATTTTTGTTGTTCACTTGTTCCTCTTTGAGTCATCCTAGTTCTCTTATCTTTTATCTCCATCTTAGATACTAACTACAATAGAGTTGCATGTCCTCTTCTTCTAAATGCATCTTTTTTCCCTGTCTTCTTATTAATTTCTACTACCAAAAATATTCATTTTAACAAGATTTTCAAAATCGTACTTATTTGCTATAGGAATACTTCTTTAATTCACATTATATGAAGGGCCCCAGATAAATTTTCGCACCGGGCCCCCTAAATCTCAGCCACGCCACTGACAACAAAAATTACTCATTGATTTTCTTCACCATGATCATCTTCATCATCATTCTTAACTTCATAATCATCTTCATCAACAATAACAATCACCCATTGATTTTCTTCATGATGATCATCTTCATCATCATCAACAACAACCACCATTAGTTGGAGCTCCAATCGTGTTCTATAGGTTCCTTAGACATAAAATACATGATATTGTGAACGATTATCATGTTGAAGTTGTGCAGACGGCCTGAAGTCGTATACCAATTTGTCTTGTACGTGCAGTCAAGGATCAATATCTGAGGGAAACATTGAGCAAGATCTATGCACTTTGGATGAGCAAAAAGCAGATCTTTCACTTGATCAAAGTTCTCCTCGCATCTATACTTTACGAGATAGTGGTATTCAGTTGACAATCTCATAAATTGTTCTAATGCTGACCTTCCTTTACTCTGATTTCTCTCAACTTTTTCTTCTCGTTGTATAGAGTTATCAAGCAAGACTTTCTGGGTTATGTTGTTAGAGAAGCAACAAAAGTGCTTTGGGGTGCACTCCACTGTTTGTAAGTTCCCTGACAAGTTCTCGTTTATCCTCCTTCAACAAGGAAACAAATGCATGACCTGTGAAATTCTGAGCTAGCGGGTGGTTGTGACGTCCGTTTAACACTTCAACGCTCACTTTTCGTGTTACAAACATTTTACTCCAATAGAAAAAGGGCAATCACACTTTGAGTAACTTGTGCATTTCTTTTTTGCGGGGTATTTGTTGGATTTGAAATTCTTCGCCTTGTGACTTGCATATGTGCCGCCCCTAGAACACCTTAGAAAACTGAATGATCCCTTGCCATCCTTCTTTTGTTTTTTCCAGATCGTTTACCTAGGACGAAAAAATTTAGCTTCACATTCTCCGTGCAACACCCAACAACTAACTCTCTTAACTCGAAAAATTGCAAAATTATAGAAAGTTTTCACTTAGTTCATACAATGTATAAAAACGTATAGGATGCGTAAGTAAGAGTATCATACCCTCTCCGTCATAAAGAGTTCACCTAGATAAGGAAATTCAGTTCTTAAAAGTATGTTGCAAACTCCAAATGATGATGTTTGTGAGTTAAATTGGCTGCTCTATAAGAGCATTGCAAAGAATATATAAGTAAGATTTCAAAATATAAAAATACGGAATTGAAATTTACTTTGAAAATTTTGTGGTAAATTACAATAAATTTGCTTATAGTTTCATGGGAAACCCTAGAAAAAGTACTCCCTCCGTCCCAGATTAAGAGTCCCACATTGAGAATCCAACTTATTTTCATCTTTTCTCTTCTTCCATGTTTGCCCTTATTTATTTGATAGTTTTTTCTAAAGTAATTCAAAGATTACAATTTTCATTCTAGAAATACATGTAACCATATTAATTTCGCACTTGATTAATCCAAAAAGAACGGATTTGTTCATTGAAAAACAAGTTTTTGTATTGGAAATAATCAAATGTCTTAATTAACTTAATTAATGCACCATATATTGGAAACATATAAGAAAGGATATTTATGAAAAAGTAAGGAATTTTATGTGATAAAAAAGGAATGAGACTTTTAATTTAGGACATCCAAAAAAGGAATAATGGACTCTTAATTTGGGACGGAGGGAATAGTAAATTTCCGTGGGGTTTCCATAAAATTCTGGTAGACGTCTCTTTTACTTCGAGTTTTGCTCATGAAATCTTTTCCGATTCTTTCAAACTACAAAAAAAAATACAAAATAAAATAATAAAAGTTAGGGTTTTGCCTCATCAATATCATCTTTAATTCCTACAATATAAACGTCCGGAAAAACTTCCTTCAGAGATTGAGGGCTTTTATCTTCCTCGTCCATCTAGGGTTTGAGAAATAAGATAGTAAAGTGGTAGAAGTTGTAGTTTAATTGAGAAAAAGAATAAGTCCAATAATGTCTCCCATTCCAATGATGCAAAGTAACTTAAAATCATACAATAAGATAAAATTAATGCAATTGAGAAATCCTGATTTCATATTTAGCTTATCAAGAAATCATTTTTGGACTAATGTGTATTTAAACTCGTAGCGTGAATAGAGACATTATTGAACGAATGTGTATTTAATCTCGTAGCATGATTAAAGTTTGCTATTCATTTTAGTAAGGCTTCTTATGGCCTTTGCCTTCTTCTTAAGTTCATTCTTCAATACCTTCCCAGTTGACGTCTTCGGAAGATCTTCGAAAACAACAGTTCGAGGAGCCATATAATGAGATAAGTGATCCCTACAATACTTGATTATCTCGTCAGCTTTGACATTTTGTCCTTCTTTCAGCTTCACAAACGCACAAGGTGTTTCTCCCCAATGATCATCTGGTCGTCCTACAACAGCTGCCTCAAGAATTGCTGGATGAGTAAACAGAACCGATTCGACTTCTATTGTACTGATATTCTCTCCACCTGATATAATAATATCCTTCGATCGATCTTTTACCTCTATGTTACCATCTGGATGTCTCACAGCTAGGTCACCAGTTCGAAGCCACCCACCTTTGAAAGCTTCTTCTGTTGCTTTAAGATTCTTAAGGTAACCAGACATTACAGTGTTACCTCTGAAAAAAACTTCACCCATTGTTTTTGCATCGGCAGGGACACTTTTCATGGTAATCGGATCTTTAACGTCAACTTCCTCCATCATAACATACTGTAATCCTTGACGGGCCATAAGCTTAGCGCGTTCATAAGGAGGTAATAAGTCCCACTCGGGATTCCACTCGCGAGTTGTTATTGGACCATATGTTTCAGTTAAACCATAAGCATGGGTTATACGAAAACCCATTTCTTCTATCTTTAGAAGTATCTGTGGAGGTGGTGGAGCAGTACCTGTCACTAGTCTCACAGTGAAAGGAAGTTTCTTTTTGATGGTAATAGGTGCATTGATGATCATGTTCAAGACGGTTGGTGCACCACCAAGGTTGGTTACCTTATGGAGAACTATGTTATCGAAGATCACTTGAGCAGTGACATTTCTTATACAAATATTAGTCCCACCTTGAGCCGCCATTCCCCATATAAGGCCCCACCCATTACAGTGAAACATGGGCGCCGTCCATAAGTACACAGCTGAAGCAGGCATTTTGGCGAGAAGAACATTTCCGAGAGCACTAAGATAAGCACCTCTATGGTGATAAACAACACCTTTAGGACTTGATGTTGTCCCAGAAGTATAACTTAGAGATATCGGTTCACTTTCATCATTTGGTCTTATAACCTCGAAATCTTGTTTTCCTGTAACAATGAGATTCTCATATTCTAAATAATTCTCCAAATCAGAATCAGTTTTGGTAATAGGGGATGATGGTTTATCAGATTCAGCAATTAGCACCAAAAGTGGTGGCTTGGTATTATTTTTGCGGGTGAGAAGGTCAATGGCTTCACGAGCGAGTTGAATGTATTGGTAGTCGACAAGGAGGACTTTAGCTTCTGAGTGCTTCAAGAGGAAAGATAACATGGCAGCGTCATGACGAATGTTGAGTGCACAAATAACAGCTCCAGCCATTGGTACTCCGAAATGAAGTTCATACATTGCTGGAACATTCGGTGCCAATACTGCTACCTGCTCAATCCATTTCAAGTACATAACACATGAAGTTTTAGAGTTAGAAAGAGAGGTATAAAGAAAACCATGAAAATCAAAGGAACTATTGGTGTAAGGTGGGTGCGTGCTCCCTGAACCAGGCCCATTTAAAATAGACCCGGTTTGGCTTATCATTTTAGCGGGTTGGGCTAGCCCGCAACCTAAGACAAGCCCGAGCTGACTCGCAACCTGAACCAAGCTTAGGCTGCAAGGGCGCAAGCGGATAGACTACACTGGCCCCCTCTACCTAGGGCCCCAATTTTTAGTAACGTTGATTAGAAACTTATAGTTTTAACTCCAAGTTTAATTTAGTGCTGACAATTGGCTTAATTGGTGCAGACACTATGTGTCGATGTCGCTCACAATAGATCTCGGGTTGAAGTATCTCGGATGACATTTTTTTTATGTTTCACATTTTCGACACCACAATACAAGGAATAGAATGTAAGTAGCTAAAGCTGCTTTACGCCATAATAAGGCCCACCTTTTATAATGTGGACCGCAACAAAATGTTCTGATTTAGAGTTCTAGAGGAGATTTGCCATTGTCAAAGGTCCAATCTCTTTAACCCTCCTCCTTTATCATTGTCTTTCTCTCTCTATATATGGATATATTTTTTCTTTCTCTTGGTCTGACTTTTGCTTCATCTCTCTCTTTGTCACTCCATCTACTAGTACAACTCACATCCAAATTATATGTGTGTGATGTACGTGTGCAGTCTTTTGATTTCAATTTTCAACTATAAATTACTAATTTAAAATATAAAATAAAAATTTAATATTATTCTAGAGAGAGATACAGAATTTTAAAAAGATAATAAAATTAATTAGAGAAAGAATTGAAAAGGAAGAATTTTAAAACAATTATTTTTTTTTCTAAAAAGATTAGATTATAAATATATTTTTTTAAAACAAAAAAGGAATCCACCCAATTGTGACCGTGTCACATTTGGGCCTGGGAACCCCCCAACCCGGACTCCCGGGTTGGAGCACCCAAGGGCTGGACTGGGTCCCAAATATGATTCGGGAGCTCCAGCCCAGCCACATTGGATTTACTCTTAGGCTATGCTATCAAGTATGAATATTGATTTCAACAAACAAAAATATATGAACATTGTTTTTTTGTTTGTCTATAAGCAAAAACTAATTAAGTTTGTTATATAAATTTATCTTCATCAAGTAATACTTTTTTTATGTAATTATTCCACTTCAGTACTCAATCAAATTGTGTTTTCAATTCATTTATAGTTATAATAAATAAATTTTGAATACTTTCGAATTAAAATTAGTTGTGGAAATAATACGAATACACACATTTGCACAAAATAATTTAATTATCTTATGACATTATTTTTACCTTAAATTGTTTTGATTCTTTTTTATTTCATTAAGGGCCCCGTCTCAAGTTTCGCATTGGCCTGCCAAAGCACTATGCACAGCACTGCGGGGTGAACATGCAGCGGGCAGGTTGGGTCTTTAGCCATTAGCCTAGGCTTGTTAAGGTTTTCGTGGGCTGCCTGTGTAAGACTACACGGTATTCCCCGCTCAGGCTGGGCGGGCAATCATATTGGATGATCAGCGCTCGGTCCAGCGTGCTTGGATGGGCTAGGCCAGCCAGACCCATTTTACACCAAGGAGCGGAACCAACAAAAATGATCAAGGTACTGATAAACAAATAAACTTAAACTTACAACATCGCCACGAGAAATCCCAATCTGTGAAAGACCAGAAGCAAGCTTAACACATCTATCTCGAGTTTGTTTCCATGTAAACTTCACTGTATTGCCATAGACAATAGAAGTTTTCTCTCCGTAAACAATGGCCGATCTTTCCAAGAAGCTAATCGGTGTCAAAGGAACATAGTTTGCTGAGCATTGAATCACACCCTCCATTGATTTCAGATTTTACAAACAACAAATCTCTTTGGATTATTGAATTTCTTCAGAGCTAAAACAGAGAGAAACTCAAACTTGATAGAAAGAACCACAAAAACTTTGTTCTTATAATACTAAGTACATGAGGTTAAATGTTTGGTAACAAATTTATTTTCCAGTAATACCCCAAACTAGATTACATCTACAGACTAACCTACCATGCAAAATCTTTATCTAGAAGGGGTATAATAGAAAAATTGAGAGAAAAAAGTTCCAACAAAGTAGGTAAGTTTATCATTACAATATCTAGATCAAAACAAAAGATTATCTTTCCCTATTAATTATAATAGGGTCTTTGGGGTACATAGTAAAGCATAAATTTTCTTCCCAGTTTTACCTAGTTAATATTCTGATTCTCTTTGTGAATATATAGATTATTAGATTTCTAAGTTAAAAAATGAAATAAATTTATGTTTTACCATCTACCCTTGGATATATAATAGTTGGTTTTGACCTATACAAATTCTGGAATCAAAATATTATAGTATTTCCATATTAATTATGATAAGATTCTTTGGGCAAATGGTAAGACATAAATTTTTTATCAGTTTTAACAAGTCATATTTCAATACCCTTAACCGATCGATCAATTCCTAGATTTCTAATTTAAAAAAGAAAATAATTTATGTCTTATAATCTTCCCTCAGAGTATCTCCAGTGAAATATGTAATCTTAGAGAAATTTTGGTTGCCACAAACTTTTTATTAGATTTTTCTTTTATGAACTCTTGTTAATGCAAAATTTAATTTAGATCTCTAAGATGATGTAGGGTAGTTAATATGATAATCTCTTGTTATCCAATTGGGCGTTTTTAATATTTCTCTCAATAAAAACACCTTTTCCTAAATCTTCAAGATAGCCACTATATTAAAATCAAATAATCATGCCACATAAGTAATAATAATTATAGGGTTCGTTTGTTATGTGGGAAATTATTTGGATGTGAAAGTTTGTTTTTCCAATGGGAAAGAAAATCTACAGTTTTGCATGTACAATTCAAGTTTAAAGTGTTTGATAAAAGGTGTCTTAAGAAAGTCTTGTTGGGGAGCCTTTAGAATATGAGCTTTTTGTTATTAAAAATCTATATAATAAAAAGAAGGGAAAACGATAACTGGGACAAACATCCTTATTTAATTATGTATATTGTCAAGAAACCCTTCTCAAAATTTAAAATATAGTCATTCGTAGAAATAAAGTTACCTATTTAAAAAACAATAATCGTTTCCTTCTTATAAATAAAATAACAAATTGAAGAAAAAAAGAAACAAAATAAATTTCATGGGTTGAAAAAAGAAATCAAAATCTCTATCTTTTAATAAAATAAAAACTAATTTAAGAGAAATGAAACAAAAAAATAATAACTAATAAAAATCTCTCTCTCTCAATAAAATATAATAATAAAGTTCTTACCATTTGATTGATACTAGTGTCCGTGCCTTAGGGCACGGGATATACCCTAGTAATATTAAAAACCAAATAGTAAAAGCAGAATTTAAATGAGCAATAAACAGTAAGTGTAAGTAAATCACTTATCTTTTTGCAGAGTTTAATCAAGTAGTAATCGAACCAACCAGAGAGAATGAACCTGCAAATAGACTGTAGTATAGTAATGGTGGAACAGAGGCACAAGTTTAACTCGCTTTCCTGAAGACTTTAAACGCCCCTGCTACCGTAGAATTTGGTATTGCTTTTGCAGTATTTGAACGTAGTCCCCTAGGATTCAACTATTCCTTATCAGAAATTGAAGAAGCAAACTTCAATTTTGATCTCCTGATCTTGACAGAACTTGAATACAGAGAGAAGAGAAAAAACTGAGAGAGAGATAGAGGACGAATTATTTCTGTCTATTTTTCCTTCTGGGAGCCTATTTATAGAGTACGAAACCAGATCAGAAGACCTTTGGTTGTTTTGATCCAACGGTGGAGAAAAAGTATCCAGTACCCACGTACTTGGACTAATTCCACTAGCCAGTAGTGGAAGAAGAAGTCAGAGAAAATTAAGGCACTGGACTCTTTCCACTAGCCAGTAGTGGGAGGAAAAGGTCAGAGAAAAAAAATATGGCATTTCTCTGGTAGACCAAGACCGAGACCAAGACCGAGATCAAGACCAAGACCGAGACCGAGACCAAGACCTAGACCTAGACGTAGACCTAGACCGAGACCTAGACCGAGACCTAGACCTAGACCGAGACCTAGACCTAGTCCGGGTTCCGGGTTGGGTCGGGTCGGGTTGGACGGTGACCCGACCCGCGAGGGTGTGAAAGAGATAAATGTAAGTGTGCTTAAGGTAAGGGTACCTCTAAAAAGTGATGGGTCTCTCCTCCGGAGACCACTATTGTAACCCCAAGGGCCACACCCCTTTACACCCAACTTTCTCCTTATAAACACAAGCTTGTTTTTCTCTTTGAGAAATGTGGGACAAAACACTACTACTATGATGTAAAAACGCAGCGGAATTAAAAGAGATGAATAACTAAATAAGAACAATGAAAATAAAGATCAAATAAATCTAAATACTCAACTTTATTAAAACTTCAATGGGGTTTTTCTCTCAATCTGAGAATAATAGACAAACTAGATATCCTTTTATAGGATTCTGGACTTTCCTAGATAGACTTGAATTAGACTTCCTAAATAATTAAATACTGCAACTGCCTAAATAACTAGACTCAAATCTGGACCTTTCCAATTATTGGAAATATTAAAATAGCATAATTTCCTAAACCTAAATTATCTAATAATCATACTAAAATAAGGACTTCCTAAATCTACTCTCTCTGGCCGGTTGGTCCATGACCGGGTCCGGTCATGGAAATAGTCTCCACGCCGGGTGCCCCTGCATCAGCATCCCCTTCCCTCAAGAGGTTCGTCCCGAACCGTTTGTGACGAGAATGTAGTTCCTCCGATCCATCTTCAATTGGCAATAACGTCACGATCTTCTTCTTCCATGGAAATTCATAAACATTCAAACGACCACGGTAAGTGGCATCAACATCTGATTGCCATGGTCGTCCTAATATGATGTGGCATAAATCCATATCGGTGACATCACAATTAACTGTAGACAAATAAGAAGAACCAATAGAAAGATTAATAGTACACATGTGATCAACCCGTGTAGTAGTACCCGACTGAATCCAAGCAGTTTTATACGGGTTTGATTTAATCATTGTAGGAATACCCAAGAAATTGACCAGCTTTGTAGAAATTTAATTCTCTACACAACCATTGTCAATCACAATAGTACACACTTTATTCAATACTGTTCCCCGTGTAACGAACAAATTCTTTTGTTGAGATAAATTCCTCTTGAAAGGTGTGAAAAGAACTCTCCGAGTGAGTAACATAACCCGATCACCGTTGTCTGGAATAGTGTTAATTCGTTCCAATTGATCTTCATCTGAATCGGAATCTGATTTCTTTTCTACAATATTTGCTTTACCGCGAGAGGGGCAAGCATTAGAATAGTGGCTTGTTTCAAAACAACGATAACACTTAACTGGTGGAGGTTTTTTATAAGGATTATCTGCTAGTGATTTAGTACCGTCCGCCGCCTGTTTGGATTGATCTAATTCATCCGGTAGAGTTCGAACTGCTTGACTTCTCGTACTGTGTCCTCGGAAAATGGAACGTGAATCTGATTCAAAAGACCGAGCTACACTAATACATTCAGAAACTGAATTAAAAGCTCTTAAATTAACCAAATCTTTAATATCATTCCGAAGTCCGTCCTTGAATTTTTCTACTTTCATTGACTCTGAATGTGGGAGATTAAGTCTTGTAATTAGTCTTTGGAATTCCGAAGCATATTCCTCAACGGAACGTCTTCCTTGGCGACAGCGTAAATAATCAACACAAAATTGGTTCTCATAATCCGGAGGGAGGAAACGGGAGAACATTAATGGTTTCAATTCTAACCAAGAAGAAATAGGAGGTAGGTGTAATAAACGACGATTTTCAGATTCCTGTTTCCACCAAGTAAGAGCAGTTTTAGATAAATAACCAGTTACGCAACGTACCTGTTCAGGACTTTCAACTTGCATAACATCAAAAACAATCTCGAGTCTAGAGACGTAATCCAAGAAATCTTCAATATTTATCGAACCATCATATGATGGTACTTCCATTCGAATACGGTACGATGAACTTGGGTTTGGACATTCGGTGTCGGTTGGTGGAGTGTGGTGTTCACATTTGGTTTGAGTGGTTTGGACAACCAAGGGGGGTCGTTGTGGTAGGTTGATTGGACGGTTGATAGGAGTGGTAGGGTCTCGGGTTTGGGAATGGGTGAAGTTGTGTTCTCGGTTTCGGTTTAATGGGTGGAGTTGGTCTCGGTGACGTGGGTTTGTGGTGTTGTCGGGTTGGAGAGGGAGGTTGATGGTCGTCTCGGTTTCATGTGGACGGCGGTGTTGTAGAGGTGGTGTAACTGGATCATGAACCGTGGGGGTGTATCGTGTTTCGGTATGGAAGTTGTGGTGGGTGTGATGGTGTTGGTATGGTGAGTGGGTTTCGGTTTGGTTGGTAGGGATTGAAGGTTATCGGGTATACGGGTAAAGAAGACGGGGGTCTTGGTAGGTTGTAATGGTTCCTAAAGGGGTGATTGGTTGGGCTCGGTTGGTGATGTTTCGGTTGTTGGTTTGGGGGTTGGTGAGGAGGTGGTGGTCGGCCGAGAAGTGGCTTTCGTGTGGTGGTCGATGTGGTGTTGTAGTTGGCTCGGGGAAGGAGAACGATGGTGGTGTTGACGTGTGGGTATAGGAGGGGTACGTAGGTGTTTGAAAAGGTGTGTTTTGTGAATAGGAGGTGATGAAGGGTGGTGTGATAACCGGAGGGGGTTGCTAATGGTGTGACCGAATAGTGGTGTCGTGGGCTCGGGAGGAAAACCGAGAGGTGGAAATCGGGTGGTGTTGGTGGTATTCGGTAGTTGTGAGGGTTGTTGAGGTGTGATAGTGGTGGGAGGTGGAGTTTGGTTTTTACACATACCTTCTAGTTGTTTGAAGATGATGTTGATGGAGTCATTGAGTTGATCGAATCGTTGATCAATTTTATCGAATTTTTCTGTTGTTTCCTTCTTGTACTCATTGAAACCTTCTTCCAACTTTTTACCTGCAGATAGCCCTTCTTTAATGTTGTCCCATTCAGAGGAAAAGGTTGGTGTTTTCTCCTTAGTTGGTGTAGTAGAGATAGTAGTATTAACCATGATGATAAAAGTGATGAAGAAAGAAAGAAAAAAAAAAAAATTATGGCTCTAGATACCACTTGATGTAGAAACGCAGCGGAATTAAAAGAGATGAATAACTAAATAAGAACAATGAAAATAAAGATCAAATAACTCTAAATACTCAACTTTATTAAAACTTCAATGGGGTTTTTCTCTCAATCTGAGAATAATAGACAAACTAAATATCCTTTTATAGGATTCTGGACTTTCCTAGATAGACTTGAATTAGACTTCCGAAATAATTAAATACTGCAACTGCCTAAATAACTAGACTCAAATCTGGACCTTTCCAATTATTGGAAATATTAAAATAGCATAATTTCCTAAACCTAAATTATCTAATAATCATACTAAAATAAGGACTTCCTAAATCTACTCTCTCTGGCCGGTTGGTCCATGACTGGGTCCGGTCATGGAAATAGTCTCCACGCCGGGTGCCCCTGCATCATACTAACAATCCAAAGTAGTTTGTGGGTGAAAGTCTCTTTAGCTCAAATAAAAGTAGTTATTAGATTTTATTCAAACGCTACTACTAACAATCCCCCACATGAATGAAATTAGAAGAGCTGAATAGAAGAGAAGAGTGTGAGGCTTTGTGTATCAGCGAAGTTGTTGTTATAACTTGAACCTTTGCTTTGTGATGGTTCGTTGGGACTACTAGTCGTTCAGTGAACATGATGTTCTTGAACTGAACTTCTGTTTTGTAGACTCGGTCGAAAAACCTCACACACAAGTCCTCTGATTTCTGTCAAGATCATTCGGTTGTGCTCGTTATCGGCCATGAGCATATCCTAGTATTCATGAGCGCTCTAGAGAATAGCCCAATTCTCATAAGAGCGGCCCCACTTCCACACTCATATAGGTGACTCCATCAAGGGTGTCCTGTTTCACCCCACTTGGTATACCCAAGCTATAGATCTCATCCCCCACATTGAACAGGTACACTCTCTTTGTCATAGGGATGGGTAGGAGATTTCTCCCTTGAGTCTTTACAAGCTCTCATCTACAACTTAGTTGTCCCATTGAACCAAGGTCATGGGATCTCCAGTTCCAAGATTGGGTATCCGTCATAGATGATTTACTCTGATATGGGCTTTAGCCCCATCCCCCTCGACGTTACATTTACAACATCTCTTGATAATCCTTTCGTCAAAGGATCTGCCAAGTTTTCCGTAGATCTCACAAAGTCTATGGAAATTACTCCATTAGCCAATAATTTCTTAATTGAGTTATGCCTACGGCGAATATGTCTAGACTTTCCGTTGTATATGTTGTTTTTAGCTTTAGCTATTGCAGCTGTGGAGTCACAGTGAATAAGAATTGATGGTTTAGGCCAAATTGGAACATCCAAGAAGCTTCGGATCCATTCAGCTTCTTCAGCGGCTTTATCAATTGCGATGAATTCTGATTCCATAGTTGATCTTGCTATGCAGGTTTGCTTGGATGATTTCCAAGCAACTGCAGCTCCTGCTAATGTAAAAACAAACCCACTCGTGGATTTGGATTCTTCTGAGTCTGAAATCCAGTTTGCATCTGTGTATCCTTCTAGAACCGCAGGATACCGCGAGTAATGTAAACTGTGTGATAATGTGTATTTAAGGTATCTTAGTACCTTAATTAGTGCATCCCAGTGGGTTTTTCCAAGATTACATGTGTACCTGCTCAGTCTGCTTACCGCGTAAGCAATGTCTGGTCTGGTGCAGTTCATTATGTACATAAGACTTCCTATCACCCTAGAGTACTCTAGTTGGGATACTGCCTCACCCTTGTTCTTCTTTAAGACTAAGGAATGGTCAATGGGTACTCTTGTAGGTGAGGAGTCAAATTGATTAAACTTCCTTAGTAAAGACTCGATATAGTGTGTTTGACTCAAGGTAATCCCTTTAGGTTTTCTTATTACTTTTATCCCCAGAATTACATCTGCTTGTGCTAGGTCTTTCATTTCAAAGTTTTTAACCAGAAGTTCCTTAGTTTGGTTTATTATTTCTAAGGAAGTGCCTAGGATTAACATGTCATCTAAATATAGACATATAATCACATAACACCCATTTACACATTTAGTGTACACACATTTATCTGACTCATTAATCTTGAACCCATTCTCTAATACTATTTGATCAAAATTTTCTTGCCATTGTTTCGGTGCTTGTTTAAGACCATATAGGGATTTAATGAGTTTGCAAACCTTGTTCTCTAGCCCCTTGACCACAAACCCCTTGGTCCATGTAGATCTCTTCTTCTAATTCACCATTTAGAAAGGCAGTTTTTACATCCATTTGATGTATCTCTAGGTTGTAGATTGCTGCGATTGCTATTAGAATTCTAATCGAAGTGATCCTTGTGAAAGGAGAATAAGTGTCAAAAAAGTCACGTCCTTCTTTCTGTCTGAACCCTTTGGCTACTAACCTAGCTTTGTACTTTTCTACTGTGCCATCTGGTTTTCGTTTCCTTTTAAAAATCCATTTACTTCCTATGGTTTTAGAACCTGGAGGTAAATCAACAAGTTTCCAAGTTTTGTTTTGTATTATGGAGTCCATCTCACTTACTACCGCTTCTTTCCAGAATGGTGCATCTGGAGAAGTCATTGCCTGACTGTATGTTTGGGGTTCATCTTCAGTCAGGTAAGTGAGGAAGTCAGGACCGAAACTGTGTTCTGTCCTAGCTCTCTTACTCCTTCTAGGGTCATCATCTGAGAGTGGAGTATCTAAGCTAGTGGAAGGTCGACTAGACTCAGGGTCTTTCCTTTTTAGAGTCTCACTCTTTCTAGGGAAAGTGTTTTCAAAGAACTCAGCATCTCTTGATTCTAGAATCGGGTTTGAATTTATGCTGTCAACGAAAGAATTTATCACTAGAAAACGATAGGCACTACTGTTCTGTGCATACGCGATGAATACACAATCTATAGTTTTAGTTCCTATCTTAGATCTTTTAGGTAAAGGTATTGCAACCTTTGCCAGACACCTCCACACTTTTAAGTGTTTAAAACTAGGCGTTCTACCCTTCCATAGTTTATATGGAGTTTTATCTTGTGTTTTAGAGGGTACTCTGTTAAGCACATAACAGGCAGACAGAATAGCCTCTCCCCAAAAGTTAAAAGGTAACCCTGAGCTTACTAGCATAGAGTTCATCATTTCTTTTAGTGTTTTATTTTTCCTTTCGGCTACACCATGGGATTGAGGTGAGTAAGGAGCAGTTGTTTGATGTATTATGCCGTGATTCCTACAGAATTGAGTGAAGAGATCTCCTACGTATTCTCCCCCCTCTATCTGATCTAAGGATTTTTATCTTTTTATTTAGTTGATTTTCTACTTCTAGTTTGTAGTTTTTAAAACTTTCTAAGGCTTCATCTTTGCTATTTAGAAGGTATATGTTACAGAATCTAGAGTGATCGTCAATAAAAGTTATGTAGAAGCGTTTACCTCCTCTCGAAGGAGTTGCTTTTAGGTCTCCTAGATCAGAGTGAACTAATTCTAGCGGTTCATTAGTTGTTCTTTCTACGGTTTTAAATGGCTTCTTTTTAAGTTTTGTCTCTACACAAATTTCACATTTGTCTTCTTTTTCTTGTTTAGTTGTAGGAATGTATCCTTGTTTCATAAGTCGTTCTAGAGTGGAGACACTAAGGTGTCCTAACCTACCATGCCAAACATCTGAAGTACTAAAAGGATTATGCACAATCGAGTAAAGAAGAAAATACTTTATTTAATTCAGAATCAGAAACAACATTTAACTTAAATAGGCTCTCAGTACAATACCCTTTCCCCACATAGACCTCCCCCTTTGGACAGAATGACCTCGTCACTTTCAATCACAATCTTGAACCCTTTCTTGTTTAGTACCGAAACAGAGATTAAGTTCTTTCTAATCTCAGGAACGTGAAGCACATCATTCAGAGTCATGGTTTTTCTAGAAGTCATATTTAGAACAATCTTCCCTTTTCCTACGATTGTGGATGAAGAGTTGTTACCCATATACAGTTGTTCTCCTGTTTTTACTGGGTTATATGAAGAAAATTGTGACTTCTCTGAACAGATGTGTTTAGTGGCTCCTGTATCGAACCACCAATCTTTAGTGTTAGTCACTAAGTTGGTTTCAGTTACCATTGCACAAAAATTCTCTGTTTCGACTACGTGAGCAAGATTGGGTCTGGGATGTTTGGTCGGTGGGTTAGGGTTAGGGTTTGCTTTCCTGTGTCTGCAGTCCTTGGCTAGGTGACCAGACTTACCACATATATATTGTTTTTTGGGTGAGCTGGAGCACGTGTGACTTTCAAAGCAATCACGTGTAGCCTAACTCAGATACTATGTTAATTTTTGGTATTTTTGGTCATCCAATTTAAAACTAATTGACAACGAGTAGAGATGACCTAGACATTATATTATTGGCTACTAGATCACCCTTCTCCCACGTGAGACTATTCTGAAACTAAACAATGTATTGTCAATTTGCAATTGGTTTTGCTCGGTTGCTATTCAAACTAATGTTAAGGGCATTGGGTAAGAGATCATACTAAAATGGGATTTTTTGGCTTACCCCCTCATCACTAATTGGTAATTGAGTTTACCCCCCTCAATAATGGGTAATTGAGCTTACCCCCTTGGACTTACTATTAGTGACAAAAACACAAAGGCTATGTTTGGCGTACATGAAATAATTGCCACTACCAAGAACAACTATTCTTCAATATGATTCATATTAGGGATTCTACCACATTTTAATGTTTGATTTGGTCAGGAATATGATTAGTAAAGATTGATTTTGTTTATATATCATTTACTTTCTGATTTTATTATCACATACCAAACATATCCTTACTAGTTTTGAAAAAAAATCTAAATTCAAGGGGATGAGCTCAATTACTAATTAATTTTGAGGGGGTAAGCTAAAAAAACCAAACTAAAATTGCAGAAAATGTTACAAATTAGCTTTTATTTCTTCAAAATTGAAGTCACTAATGATTTGTTCATCCAAATTAGTAATTCATTCTTGTTACTTGTCACAGTTTTGCCATGATTGAAACTCCAAATGAACAAAAGTTCATAGGAATCTTGAATCAAACAACTTCAAAGAAGTTTTAAGTTTATATTTGGACAAAGATCTTTACTCGGTTCTTGAATCGACCATTTCTTCAACAACTTCGGACAAGAGATAGATTTAACTATTGCGTACAGTGAGTTAGAAAGTTAGGGGAAAATGAAGGAGAGAGTGCACTTTTTTGCGGAGAGAGTGAGCTATGAAACCAATTTTACCACATTATATGTGGTTAAATTTTTAAGGTTTTTCCTACTTTTTGTATCACGAGAAATTAATTTTCACACTTATCAAGCCGAACCAGTTAGGAACGTGCTTAAAACTTGATTCAAAAGACTTTTACCGACATTTTTTTTTTATGTCTTGAGTTGGAAATTTCTTAATTAGGAAAACCTATAGGTGCTTCAACCATGTGCACATGACAAGTCATAAATTCTTTGAACTTTTAATATGTTAATGTTGAACTCTTTTATTTTCGAAAAGTTAATGATCAACTCTCTTCGCTGGTTGTAGTGGATCTAAGATTTCTAACTCCAAAAGAAAATAATTGATTGTTAAAATATAATGAAGCATCCATAACAGGTCACATCCAACATTCCAGATGTGAATTCAAGATTCTGGAAATCAGGTAATTAAACTCTCCAAGTTATCTTCTACAAATACAAGTTTCCCATATTATTAGATTTCTCTTTTTAGCAATAACATCTAGATATATACATTTCCACATAATTAGTTCTTTTTGTCATATCCAAAGATTTAGTTTCCAATACCACTAGAAGAGTACAAGTTATTCATCCGGTCCATAGTTAGGTTGTGTTTGTTTTTTCTATTTTTCAGATCTGAAATCTGAATTGGAGTCAATTCAGATTTCAGATGTTTGTTTTTTTAGTTAAGAAAATCTGAAATCTAGACTGAATTAATTTAACATCTGAATTGTCTGAAAAAAATGTCCTCTCATTTCAGACTTCAAAACAAGTCTGAAATGAGAGTCCAAAATCTGAAACATAACAAATGACTTGTATACCCCTCGAAAATTAGAAATATACTAGTTTCTTCCATCTTTTTTACACAGCCAATACTGAACCAAAAAAAACAAACATCTTACTTAGGTGCTGTTTGTTTTTTCTATTTTATGTCTGAATCTGAATTGGCTGAATGAATTGTCTGAACTGAATTGGCTGAATCTGAATTGGCTGATTTTTTTTGTAAGTTTGATGTTTGTTTTTCAAATCTGAATTTTGAAGTCTGAATCAATAGTTTTACATTTATACCCCTATTTAATAATTTCCCATAAGAAAACCTAATTTCACAAAAAACCAATGTCTTTTATCTCTCTCTAATAAAAAAAGAAAAACCCTAACCTCTTGAACGTCTCTTTCCCCATCTAGTTTCTCTCTCTAAAAATGGAGTCACCTGCTACTACGTTTCGATCGAAGAGAATACTCCGATCAAAATCATCTTCACCAGATGAATCTCAATCTCCAAATCTGACTACTCCACAGAAATCGATTCAACTCCCACAAGGCAGCAGAAATCAAGGGTTTGTCAAAGTGATTTAGATTAAAAGAAGAAACACTAAAAGAACCCAATCCCGTTGAATGATTTTAATGATTTTGTTAAAGTGGCACAATCAAAGTGGCAAAAGAAACCCTCAATCAAACTCCCAGAGAAGTAAGGGTTTCAATGATTTTAACCCTAGTTTTAGTATTATGTTTCTTTCGATTCAATCTTCCTTTCTTATACTGATTTTGTTATTGACATTTTGATATAGGTATGAACTATTGTTTAAGTTCTTTAAAAGCATGTTGATTTCAATTAGGTTACTTCTATTGAGGAAGGAAATGACTTCCTTTACAAATATTTCCCCCAAAATTGAATCTTTAAAGAGATGGAAGGATAGAGTGGTGGTGATGGGGGTGGTGGTGTGGTCGGTGGTGATTGATCGGTGGTGGTGGTGCAGTCGGAGGTGGAGGTGGAGGTGGAGGTGGTGATGGTTAGGTGAAGAGGGAGGAGATAGAAGTAATTTTTAGATTTTACAGGGCTAAAGAAGTCATTTTGTATTTTTTCAGATTCCTCCTTCTATTTTCAGACTTGTTTTAAAGTCTGAAAAAAATGGACTCTATTCAGCCCATTTCAGACCTCAAGCCATTCAGCAGAACTTTCAGATTTTGGGAAAGAAAAAAAAGCAAACATCTGAAATCTGAATTGGACCCCAATTCAGATTTCAGATCTGAAAATTTTAAAAAACAAACAGCACCTTAGTTATTCAGATGGAGAACAGGAACAGGAAAGAGAACAGGAAAGAGAAGCTAGGTTTTTCTTTTAAAGTTGGAGAACAGATATTAGGGTTTTCTATTTGTTAAGAAGACCAACAAGGGTATATATGTCAAATGTTTGATTCAGACTTAGTTATTCAGATGGAGAAAACAAACATCTTACTTGTGAAAAAATTTAACCAATTCAGATTCAGCCAATTCAGTTCAGCAATTTCAGATTCAGTCATTTCAGATTTAGACATCCACAAAAAAACAAACACAACCTTAGTCTCTGTAATTTAGATTATCGAGTTACATTCACTCCTCAGATCTATGAAGTTGTGCTTGCCCGATCTCATAATTGCAGAGACTAATAACTAATGCATTCGTGGCTTTATGTGTGGATGTAGGTTGTGATGATATGACCAAACCATGTAAAACTGTAGTGTTCTTTGTTTTAAGTTTCATGTTTCCAATTCATCAGAAACCACGAAATTTGACATATGTCTTAATAATGCCCTTATGGCAACATTAATCTAATAAAAGAACACAGATCTCGATGAAGTTATTTCCAGAACAATTAGAAAGTAACATTACAAAAAATATCGCCGACATTCCTAAATCCGTGAAATATCTAAACTCTAAAATAACCAGAAAATTGATATTTCCTACAAATCCTCATTCAAATAGACTAAAACAAAATAGATGAAATTTTTTGTTCTAAATTGTTGCAGGATGGATCAGGTATCATACCTGGAAGTAAGAAAAATTTATAATTTGTAAATTAAGTTCAAACACGCACTATTAGCCCCCAATAGAGTCCGGCTGTAGTGAGGAAGTTCATGACAAAGAAAGTTCCACAATCGTTATCTTAAACCACGATCTTGTTTTCTCCGGAGGAGGGAGGTATTCTTTCCCTAGAATCTCCTTCATCGTTGATGGTGGATTTCCTTTTTGAAGTTTAGCTTAGGCTTTACATCTTTTAACCTGTTTAGAGTTAGAAAGAGAGGAAGTAAAGCCGGAGGAGGAAGTCGGTATGGATAATAGTCACTTCGCCTTAGATCAATCACTTTCTTTCTCTAATTCACCCAATTAAATGGTGTTTTCTTCAGTATTGCAAGATAAACAACGACTACGTTGGATCGTGTTGGGGATTTGATGAGAAAGTTGAGAGTGAATATAAAATTAGGAAGTTCTCATCATAACCTTAACCAAAAGATCTTCCCCTTACAGAGACAGACAATGGTTGGGTCAGTGAGGAACTTGTGGTGGAATTCAAGAAGAGAGGGCGTTGAGATGAAAATGTCAAATCCGTTTAATAAGCGCAGTCGATAACCTTGTACACTTTGTTCATATTCTTCATAAATTGGTTGATTTGATAAGCAGTTCTTTCAAATCGAAAAGGTCATGGATTTGATTCATGAGCTTGGTTTGTCTATCTTATTGAAAAAAACTGTAATTATCTAAGTAAAATGTAGGCCTCGTTAGATCTTCTCATAGCCTTTAAGAGTCTAGCCATATACTTTCATGGCTTTGAAATTGATGTTACATAAAATGGTCATTCGTTGACTCACGTCAAGAAGTCAAGAAAAGACCAAAAGCCCAATGGATTAACCCGTCTCAAGGCAACAAGACAGTTGAGTCCAGAGAGGTTTGTCACCTAAGTCCAAACTCAGAGGGTCGATAAGATCATCTAAGGAGCTCTAGCCCTGCCTCAAACACAATCAAGTCTGCTCTGGGATTCATAAGAAGTATAGGGGAGTCCGCGTAAGCCAGGCTGATGCCTTACATCCTAAATATGGGAAGGCAGGAACGCGTTGCACGCTTATCGACTTAATCCCGAATCTTCCTAAAGATCTCAGTCGCCTACAACCTTAAGTGTTTAATTAACTTGGACCTCAAGAGGCTCAAAGGAGAAAACATCTCCTAAAAGATCTATCAACTCGGTAGGTGATGTGGCGTTAAAATGCCACATTTAGATCACCTAACTTCGATGATTTAGTTCGTTCCGAGTTTATCTCTCATAATTTATGTGTTTTTCTTGTTAGGTAGCTTATTTGGAGTAAGGAGCTTGATTCAGAATAAAACAAAGCATTTATCACATATTCATCTCATGTGGAAGTGACTGGAAGGAGAACCAGGAGTATTTTGGTTATTTTAGTGAAAAATCAGAGGTCAAATGATAAATGGAGTCTATGGTGAGTCGGACGGCAAAGACAGAAGTCGAATCGGAGATCGAATGGTAAAGTTATGATAGAAAGAAATCAATGGGCATTTTGGTCTTTTCTGAGAAGTAGAGGAAGTGTAGACAATGATGAAGGTGTTGAGTTATGGTGTCAGCTAGTGTTATTAATGGAATCTCAGACATTAGTTCCGCTCTAATGTCAAAAACTAGTATGTCCCAGGATGTCATGCATAAGCTAATAATTATAATTAGTACGATAATTACCTTGAACCTTTCCAATCGAATGCAAAGACCAAGTGCTCTAATTGTTGTTCCTCTACTCAAGACACCCGAATGATCAACTTGATACCCCCACCTTGTTGGTAGCTAGAACACCAATGGTGGTTTGATTAGAAGAACACTTCTTCTTTAAGACTAGATAGACAGTTGGGAATAATCTCTCTTTCTTTCTCTACTTGATGTTGTAGAGAGGAAGCTCCTTCAAAATTCTTCGACACCTTATTCAAGTCCCTAAGAGACATTATATAGAATCCTAGTTATAGTCCAACCCTAATTAGGTTTCATAAAAATCCCCTTTGAATAAGATTAAGGAAATAGTCGAAAATAGAAAGTAGTTTCTATTTTCCGTTTTGTTTATTATTGGCCAGACAAAACAAGCCCATTTTGGTCAGATCTGTCCGGCCCCTATAAGGCCACATGGTCAAGCTTGGTCGCGCCCTTTTGGACCCCAAAACACCCTTTTTGGTGCCCGACCCAAATACCCTTCTTTTGGGCCTTTTGTAGTATCTTTGCCTAAACTTCTTTTTGGCCTATGGGACATATTTATGGGTCTTACCCAACATCATATTTCTCATCCCTCTAGGCATATCATTCGATCAAATAGACATTATTTTGTGTAACCCGATGTAGGACCTAGTCGAAGTTAGCAGCGAATTACTTAGTGATTCGACGATCATAGTTGGTTTCTAGCACAACACTGCGACCCCTAAATCGTCCGGACTTATCTTCTTCATCAATTGTCTTATCCGACAAATTGCTCGAATTACATCTTTGGTCGAAGGACATCTCCTTCAGACTCCCACTTGTACTTTGAACAAGTGCAATACTTGATTCCCTTGTCAATTTGTATCTCATCTAATAGGTCACATCTTTTAGATTTTCTTGATTCCGAACACAACTGTCAAAGACAAATGATTAACTTTTAGTCCATTTGAGCGCGACCACGTATTTTCAGTTGCTACTCATCAAGCGGCCTTCAGACACTTTTTTCTAATATAATTAGCAAGACACAATCCATTCTTGTACGCCTACTCAGCTTCATGTCTATCCTGTCTTTCCCAATATCCGCTTTTATAACCTCCTTTTACAGCGCGGCGTTTGGCGGAACTAAAGCCGGACATTTCTTACATAAGATGAGCGGAGCACTCAGGTTTTGAGGAATCTATTCAATCTTGTCAATGAGAAGTGTTTGACGTTCATTACGATTGATGTACTTCTCATTTGAGGATTATCCAGTGTATATTCCTAATAATACACCCACGTAGTCGATTCAAATACTCCTATTCCTATAGCCCATTAAACAACGCTATCTTGTCGACCTACATGTTAGTCGTCCCGAGTCATTGTTGTCCATTCAATGACCTAGACTAGGGAGATGATAATGAAATATTCCAAGTTCACTTAATAGGGTTTCATTCATCAGATCACGTATCTATCTTACAAACCTATTTGGAATGTTATATTATCCATGTACTGTAATTTAAATACTAAACCAAATTTAGACGACTGCGAAATAACTAACTTATTTTTGATAACGAGAGTTTGTAAATTTGAGTCTCTTCCGTAAAACCCCTTTTACATATTCAATTTACTAGTCAAGGTTATTCTCAGAATATACCTTATGTATGATTCTTATACTTTGTCTTAGGGGACAGTTTAGTTGACTACGGATGTAGTCCGATTAAACTTTTCTTATTATCGAAGGTCGCTTCCTACGATTTTCTATTGATAATTTCTAGTAACCCTTTACTAGAATTAAGGCTTTCATTCTTTCGTTTCTAGAGTCTGCAAGAGTTCCCGACTTGAAACACTTTCAGCCTACTTTCATTCCATATCTGGAAGTTTGCATTGACATGTTCAACTTTCTTTTCCACTTTGAACTAACTCATTCTAGTATTTTTATAAGTCTTTTAGGATGTTAGTCGTGGTTCAGACTGTCTTATCTGAATTCTGATGTCAACACCTCTTAATACTCCAGTATTCGAGATGTTTTGGGCAAATGCTAAATCATGTCCCACATGATCGATTTTATGCCTATAGCATAACCATCTTCCTCATGCGTGCTTGCTGATCAGGGTCTCCCAGACTCTGAGTCTTGCCGAGCTATGCGCCATGAGATTTGGTCAAATATCTCTTCTAGAGTCTTTCGCATTTGGACTTTTAAGGATCCCAACTTTCTTATTTCAGTCCTATCATCTTTTGATCTATAATTGCAGATCTTTGATGCCCATTAGCATTTCATCCTTCGTGGTCCTTCATCAACTGATTCCAACACCCCTATGTTGTTCTCAGTTCTGGTATGTACTCTACACACCGAACCTCTGGAAACGCGTTACTCCCACTAACCTTCTTGAAACCCTTCGATCCAAGATTCTCTTCATTGTTTCAGGAATCAAACGTCATTGATTTTCTCTTTGAATCGAAGATTCCAACTCTTGTCTGCTTCACTCCCTCGTTGGATCTCAGAAGCATGCATGTTTACTAACTCCTAAAGTCGGCAACCGTTTTCGGTTTAGACTTCTTTGTGTTAGTATGGACTCAAACTTAGACTGATGTAAGATCTCGTTCAGTCTCATGGTAGGAATCCACGATCTTAATCTTCTTTGTCTAGTTTTGGGAAACTTCAATGTTTCCATCCATCTCAGTTTTCTTCTTTGAAAACTAATTTCCATCCAATGGTTTCACTCCATTGACCAAATTATCAAGTTCCAAACTTGATGAGATATGGATTCCATTTTCTCTTGGCTCCCAGTCAATTTTAGAGTTGGTTTCCGTCTCTGCGAAGGTCTATGCTCTTATCTTTTATCAGTAAGATTTCAATCTTTTGATCTTGTTAGATAAGCTTTAACGACCTTCGGGGGTTATGAACAACATGATACTCTCAACACTTGAGATATCTCTTTTGAGTAACTTTCAATGATAGTTCTCTGACAAATTTCTATTCGTCTTGCGTGGTAGATACTTAGACCTTTTCCTCTCACTGTTCTATACAAGTTTTGTTGCTCTTTGTCGAACCATTCGACTTTTCCTCCCACTTATCCTTCGTAACTAATTATTCTGTTCAGAACTAATTATTAAAGGGATACCATCATGAGCAAAAAATACTTTGTTCTTTGGGTGGTTGTGAAAAGCCCAATTTCTTGTAAAGCAATTGCGTCAGACTTGCTAATTTATGTCCTTGTAATCCTTGTACATGGCTTTAGCTTTAGACGGAGTAGGTTAAGTGATAAAATGACCAATTCGAGAATATATCCCAAAATGCGAAAGACTGGCTTAAATCCATCATTGATCGAATCATGTCTAGCAGTGTTCGATTACTCCCACTGGATTCATCATCCCTCAGATGTGTTCCATAGAGCGAGTCAGGAAGCCATTTTTCCTTTGATGGTTATCAAGTGTTTGACTTTCTTGCCAAGGTGATTCTTTTACTTCGTTTTGTACTTTGTTTGAACTCTTCAAATATTCTGACTTTAAACTTTATGACCTGTACGTTTCCGTACTTCATGAAGTTGTCAGGGTACGTGTTGAAGTAGCTTTCGTTAGCTTCTGCAAGTAAACTTATAGGTCTGCATAAAGTATTTCGACGATCGTAGTTGGTTTCTAGCTAAACACTACGACCCCTAAATCGTCCAGACTTGATGATCTTCTTCATCAATTGTCATATCCAAAAAATTGCTCGTATTGCATCTTTGGTCGAAGGACATTTCCTTCAGAAGGCACCCCTTGATTTCTAAATGAGAAGTAAGACCCAAAATCTAAGGCCCAGGATCCAAAAGAAGAAGAGCAAAGAAAAATTCTATAAGCACCTATCTTTTATGAAGACCAAGTCTAAATAAGAAGACTAAATCAAGGGTTTGTGAAGGGGGCCATCAAAAAAGAAAAAAAGACTGATTTTTGAGGAGTTTGATCTTCCCCAAAAAGGGGGGATGGGTTTAAGATCCAAAATAATTGGATCAATGGGTATAGAGCCCAAAGATAATATTGAATAGAAAATTAGTCCAGTGGGAGTAATTTACACGCTGACCTCTTTTTTATCAATTTCTTCCTAACCTATCATCAAGTTAAAAAAATTCATACTAATTAGAAGAAAGAAATTACCTTTTCTTAAAATTTATTGACTAATTAAAAGTTTCTCCAATTATGATATACTCTGACCTACTATTATAGGAATAAACTAACTTTCCATTATGTTTATCTCTCTCTAATCTAGGAATTAGTGCTCTAAACTCTTGACCAAGAGAAATTCTAAGAACTTCATAAAGAGGAACTTCTTGATTGAGAGAAACTTCATCTATCTCCTTCTCTAATATCTTCTTCACAGACGTCGGAGAATACCATAAATTCTTGACCGAGAGTAATCTAGGTATTACTCTTTCCTCTCTCTAATTTGTTTTTGGGCAGAAACTTTTCTATATCTCTCTTTAATAAATCTAAGTCTCTGTCTAATCTAGGGGGTTTTCTTCAAATGTAGTTTTTGTTCAATATGGTATTTGATTTTTGGGCATAAACCCTATATATGTTTTTGTTTTAGCATTTTACTGATTCAGAAAAACCTCAAATTTGGGTTTTAGCTCTACATTAAATCGAATTTAGTTTCATATTTAAAGTTTTTTTTGATCTAGCATTTTGAAGATTCTAAAAAAAACTAATGATTAGTTACAACCAAACCTTCAAATCTATGTGATTTTAGTTTTCATGACTCAATGAAGTTATGATTGTAGTAAAACTAAATATTTGGTTTAACATTGTACATATTCTAGTAGAAACCCGTAACTTTGTTTAGCGTTGGAGATAAACCCTATATATTTTTTCTTGGTGGCCAATACGCGGACAACCGTTTTTCTTATATGGACAACTCTCTTATGTGGACAACGCAAAAAAGTTAAATTTTTATATGGACATCAGTTTCTAAGGGGACAACTCTCTATTATTTTCACTCAAGTCCTCTTAGAATCAGATGTATTATTTGATGACCTCCCTCTTTCTCCATAAACCCTAGGTTAGTTTAGTCTTCATCTCTTCTATTACTTGTTCTTCCTCATCACCCAAATTTCTAAAGAGAGAAATTCCTTGGAGAAGCATTGGTGGTTATGGCATCAAACAAAGGCAAGGGAGTTGTTGTAGAATCTTCCCAAAGACAAAGGTTAGAATCCTAAAACTTTAAAACCAATCATGAATAAGAAGATGGTACTGATGGCAGAGAAAATCAGAGAAAATGTGGAAGACGAAGATGGATCTGTTGGTTCCGACTCTGAAAACGTTGGTGAACAGGAAGATGAATCTGGTAATTCGGGTTGTGCAAAAATATGGCATAACAGAACATCACCTGCGATGAAAATTTGGCATAATCAGAAAACTTGCCTGATTTTCGTCGCAACTTTGCTTCTGTTATGCAATATTTTCGTCGGTTTCTGCGAAAATATGGCATAACAGAAGCTAAGTTGCTACGAAAATCTGGAAAATTGTCCGATTTTGCCAGATTTTCGTCGCAAGTTATGTTCTGTTTTACCTCATCAATGTCATTAATCCCTATTATAGAAACGTCCGGAAAAACTTCTTCAGGTGCAGATTGAGGGATTTTGTCTTCTTCATGTATCTAGGGTTTGATAAAAAAAATGGTAGAAACTACAGTTTACTTTTAGTAGAAGTGAAGAAAGAAGAATAAGACTAAGAAGAGATTTTTTATTCTTCATCCATCTAGGGTTTGATAAAAAAAATGGTAGAAACTACAGTTTACTTTTAGTAGAAGTGAAGAAAGAAAAATAAGACTAAGAAGAAGAAGACAGTTTAGGTTTTCAATCTTTAACTATTATTTCTGTTAGTAGTCCACAAGTTACTAATTATTAGTATTTAAGACTTTATGGAGTTGTTCCCTTATTAAATCACAGTCAACTAAGTCAAGCATAGTTGACTCGCAACGGGCCCGAAAATAGTTGTCCATATAACGGTTGTCTGCGTATTGGCCACCTTTTTCTTTAGCATTTTAGTGATTCTGGAAAGACTCTAAATTTGGCTTTTAGGTGAGAATAAGTCCCACAATTGGACTTTACCACCAACAAAGATGCGTATGGTGGAATCTCCGTCAAAGGAGAGGAAAATAAGAGAAGACGGTATACATTTAATAGTTTGTTAGGAAACCTGGTAATAAAATTCAGCATTTGAAATGTTCTACTATCGTTTTGCAATATTTGTATAACTTGCCTTTATGCTTTTAGCATTTTTATAATTTTGATGTTATTTATGTTGTGTTTGTAGCAAAGCAACTACTCAGGAAGGCATAACAGGGGTGTTTTGATAGAAGACCCAACTGAAAAGAGAAAGCTTGCAAAGGTAATAATTTGTTAGTTTTTGTAACGGGCTATGTGATAAAACATAGCAAACATGTTCACATTTTAAATTTTAGAACATCTAGATAGTTATGGGATTATATTGCAATTTGCTAGAATACCAACATTATGTTTTATATTTCGTTCAACTGGTTTATAGATACCGCAAAGATGTTGACAAAACTTCCCCGACGCTACCAACATTTTTCCAGTTTATTAAGTAAAATAGTATAAGCATGATGAACTCAAACTTCTAAGTGTAAAACCAATGATAACCTGTACAATTATGGAACTAAATTTATTGTGTTAAAACATAGCAAACATTTCGACGTTTTAAATATAAGAAACTTCTAGCAAAGTTGCTTTGATTATTTTTGAAAAATGCTAGAAATTTAGTGCACTATCCTACTAGTATAAAGATACCATAAAGATGTTGACAAAACTTCTCCGACACTGCCAGCATTTTGCCAGTTTATTAAGTAAAATAACAAAGGCATGATGAACTCAAACTTCTAAGTCTAAAATCAATTATCTATATAACAAATGACATAGGTTTTAGTGCCATGTCATAACTTGCAATCATAAATCTCATCCGTCAATATCCATAGTTCAATTTTCACCATTGGATTTTTTTCCACTAATTTCACTACCTCTCAACATATAACTCTCACTTATTCTTAAAATAACTACCTACAATTTTCATCTTAAATTTGTGTTGGTCATGTTAATATTGAGGCAAAAAATATCAAATATTTTGATTTTCAAGAGACGATTTTAGTAGGAATTTGATTGACACTTCTTTTTGTTATATGATTGTAGTTTGTCTTCATCAACTAACATGATCGACAAATTATAACATATACAATGGAACTAAATTTGTGGTGTCAAAACATAGCAAACATGTCGACGTTTTAAATATAAGAAACTTTTAGCAAAGTTGCTTTGATTATTTTGAAAAATGCTAGAAACATCAAAATAATGTTTTAGCGCATGATCCAACTGGTATAAAAGATATCATAAAGATGTTGACAAAATTTCTCCGATACTACCAACATCTTTCTAGTTTATTACGTAAAATAACAAAGATATGATGAACTCAAACTTCTAAGTTTACCACCAACGGTAACATATATAATTATGGAACTAAATGTGTGAGAGTCAAACTCTTGACCGACATAGGTGAAAATTGGACCTCATGCATCAGACTTAGTTATTTTTTGTTTTAGGTAAGAGCCATAAGAATTTTCATCACTCAAATGCATTTTATGATTGAATAGCGGCCCATTCAATGATTGAAATGTAAAAGCATTACGTATAATAACAATAAAGAAAATTCTAGAAAAATGTTTAAAATGTTGTTCTCCTAACATAACTAATACATGAGAATCAAGGAAATGCTAGAGAAATGTTAAAAATTTGGTTAACATAATGTAATTAAGTAAGGAAACATATGATACATTATTATGTTGTTGTTACGATGATTCATCAATTAAGTTGTTTTAATTTAGAAGTATTTTTAAGTGTAAGTATATAATTGTGCTTTTAAAATCAATAAAATGTTAGAAAAAATTTGAAAATCCTGTTATATCTAAGAATGTTGTTAGAATCAATAAGATGTTAGACATATAATCAAACTTCTATTCACCTTATCTGACTAATTCATAACATGTGCCCCACATATTATGCTAATAGAATCAGTAAAATGTTAAAAAAAAATACTGAAAACGTTAGAAAAATAAATATCTGTTTACATAATGTTTTCTTATGAAAACAAGATTGTAGCGATGGAAAATTTAATATCTTTTCTTACGAAAAAGTGATAAAAAATGTTACATTTAAGTATGTTGTTAAAATTAAATAAATGTTTTAAGAAGATTCCAACTTTAATCAACATATATATAATTTTCATAATGATTTTCGAGAAAAAATAGTTTGTAGAGATAAAAACGTTGAGAACAATAAGAGATAAAAAGCAAATTACAAAGTCCTACTTTCATGAAGTTGTAAAAACTTAGAGAGAGAAAGGAATCTCGTTTTTAGGACAAGAACGACTAATTTGATATGTTAGTTTTGACAAATATAAATTTTGAAAATAAATATTGACAATCAATTTTGATGTTAATTTTTTCTTAAAATTTATGGAAAAAATATATTTATTAACTCAACCTCAAGAAACCTTTGGTTTACTATAAAATATATTTATAAAAGAACAATAATGGGATAAAATAAATGGTTTGAAGCATAGGGTCCACCAAAAAGTACACTTTTGGACTTATTTTCCATTTTATGTTTTATTTTGGTCTTATAGTGTTTATTGATTTAGGAGTGAATATATGACTAATTACCCCCTTATTTTTTGACCTTAGACTCAAAAATTCCAAAAAAATAGGAACTAGGGTTTTGAAGTGGAAGCTTTGGAACCAAAAGTGGGAGTTCGAGAGAGAAGGAAAGAGAGGTTGTCGGCCAAAGCTTGCTCGGTCAACACTCAAGGCCGGCCAAGTCTTGGCTGGCGAGGTAGAAACTCGGAACAGTAGAGAACAAGACGAACACCAGCTGATCCATTACAATACCAACTCGGTTTGATCTTCAAGCACAGCTCAGGACAAGAAGGCCCTTCACCAACAGCAATCGAGACGAACAAGGGTTGCTGCCAACGTCACCGAACCGACATAGCAGCTCAGGTTGTTCTTCATTAGCTCGGGTAGTCCAACAAGAACAAGGGTAGCTCGAGACTAGGCCGGAATCTCCATGCTTTTGGCCGGTTCTATCTTGAGTTATTCCGCCCATTATTTTGGCCAGAAAGTTTAGGAGTTTTGTTTGAGACGTCGTTACCTTGCTTATCCTTATGTTTGACTTGGTTTTGGGTTGAACTTTTAGAGAGAGAAAGCTTGGCGAAGCTTCCATGGTAGATTGTTCTTGAGAGGAAGAAGATGGTATTATTGGCTAAAGGGACCCTATTTTTTTTACTAAGGGGACACCTATTTTTCACTGTTAAGGGGAGATCGACTGCACCTAACCACCTACATTTTCTAACAATCTCAGCCTCGCGCCTCATCGAAAAAGGAGGATTTCAACCTTAACTTGTGTCTTTCTTGATCTTATTTTTGTTTATTATTTGTTTCGCCATGTCTAGCTAACTTTTGTATTCAGATACTTTTGAAACATGATTTCATGTGATGAATGACTTATGACTTGTTTAAATGTTAATTTAACTAACCTCGTCAAATTTTATAAATTAGAAGTCTTGATCTTAATCGTCCATTGACATATCATTTGATAATTTGTACTTAATTTGATAATCGATTCTTAGTGACTTTTGATGGTTATACTTAGTTTGACGTATTATGCTTAGGAGTGTTATATTGACTCGTTGCCAACTCATTTGATAGTGTGTTATTAGTTTCACAATCGATACTGATGATGCATAAATTGTCCAGACGTTGACTAACGTCAAAGAGTCAAGCACGGACCTGAAGTCCAACGGGTCAACCCGGCCGAAGGCAACAGAACTGCTAAACCCTCAGTACTCCGCTCTCTACACCCCTAATAAAGAAGCCCGAGCCAACTTTGCATGCTAAGCTCTGACCTGGTTTGAGAATCTAAAGTGGAGAAGTTAGCAGAACTCTGTTCGGCCACCTTGAGCACTATTGCGCCTAAGACAAGACTCATCTTAAATGAATAATATTTATCAATGTTATATCAATGTATACGACTAACCATGACACGAGAAAAATAACCAGGCTTCACACACGACTTTGGTCCAGATATACCCTAAAGATTTATTTACTTAAGTTATTTATTGTCACGAACCTCAGAATTCTTCTACTCCTTTGTTTATCTACTTTCGACTAAGGAGTGTTGGGACTCATGATGATACATAAAATGGTCAACCATTGACTGACGTCAAGAAGTCAAGAAAAGACCAGAAGCCAAACGGGTCAACCCATCTAAAAGAACAGGATCGTTAGGCCCGAAGAGATCCACCACCGAACCCCAGAATCGGGAGGTCAGTCAGATCACTTAAAGAGCTCCAGCCCTGCCCTACCTCAAACACAACCAAGTCTGCCTTGGAATTTGCAAGAAGTATAGGGGGGTCCACATAAGCAAGGCCAACGCCTTACACCCTAGACATGGGAAGGCAGAAGCGGCCCACACGCTTACCGACTTAATCCTGAATCTTCCTAAAGATGTCATTCGACTACTATCCTAAGTGTTTAAATAACTTGGGCTTCAAGAGTGTCAAAAGAGGAAACATCTCCTAAAATATCTATCAACTCAACAACATATTTACGAAGTATCCTGAACATAGGAACTTCTAAATATCCAAGATATGAGATAAACTCAAAAGGAAATCCGAAATCTCCCAACTACCGAAGAGTATGCTTAATCCCTAACAGTGGATCAGAACTACTTCATCTACACCGTCTATCACAGTCGGTCCAAAGCAGCCTATAAGGGCATTATATCACCTTCAATAAGGTACGTTCTCGAAGGATCAATACTCAATACTTTAACTGTAAAGGGCAATCTGATTGTCTTTAGTGTTGGAGAGGTTTCCGAACTCTTTGCAGATTTTCCCTCAGGTTTCCAAGAGCAAGAGCGGGAGCTAGAGGAGAAATATCTTTCACCGAGACAGAGTATCAACCATTGAGATGTGATTCAGCCACCAAGTCTCAATTCCCTAACCATTAATCGGAATTTCCATTTTTGACATTAGCAAGAACTTAGAAGTCTTTCCTCAGGATAAACGTATGCGAGTGATCCACATGTGATTATGATGATGCTTTAGTTACTTAACTAAATAAATATGTAAGGTTTAGAAAATACTTGAGCAAGGTTGTATGTGAAGCCTGATTGTTCTTCGCGTAATTGGATATTTGTGCAGTATTGCTTGTCAGGGATGATCCTCAGGGCTACTTTCCAGAGCCACTTCCGTTGATCTTGTCAACGTGTTCATTCGAGTGTAATGGATATTGACGCCTTTGCTTCTTCAGAATGGATTTCCTTCTTTTATCTTTTGATTTTCTAATATTAGGCGTCTGATTTTCTGATCACGCATTTTTTGAATTTATCTTTTGGGTAACCGACCACGATACCTTCTTTGTCAGTCGTGGGACTCGCGTCTTCCTTCTATTGGTGCCTAACCTTAGACGTTTCTTGTCACATTAATGTTGTGTCTGTTTTAGTCAGAGATCCTCCACGATTTACTATAAAGCACTTATGACTTCTTTTGATGTCAAAAATAGTCAATCTCGTATCAATCAGAATAGCGAATTCGCAGTGTTGGATCCTGTCGTGATTGATCAATCTACTCCGTTGACTCTCATTCCTGCTCTTGGGAACCGGGGTGAAAATCTGAAAGGAGCACGAAAACCTCTCTGACGCTCAAGACAACCAGATTGACCTTCCAGTTAAAATATTGAGTATTGAATCAACCTTGGAGGTGAGTTGGTACCCTTTTATAGGATGCTTTAGTCGACTATTGGTAGACGGTGATGATGAGATAGTTCTGATCCACCGTTTGGGATTCATGCTACTCTTGCGTAGTAAGTTGATAGATCTTCTAGGAGATGTTTCCTCCTTTGAGACTCCTAAAGCCCAAGTAAGGTAAAATTCTCGAGATCTTCCCCGACTGAGATCTTTGATTAGATTCGGGTAAGTAATGGCTAGAACAAAAAACAACATCGAAAGTTAAACTCTTCGATCTACCACTTTATATATAAAAAAAATATACTTCTCCCAAAAATCTAATTTTAAAATGCCAAAGAACATTAGATTTGAAAGCAAATTAGTGAAAAAAAAATTAATCCTACAAAAACGACGAAATGTTCTTCAACTAAATAGAAAAATGTTTTGGCGCACAAAGAAGTTAAATGCGAAGGTAACTTCGAATGAAGTACACAATCAGGTATTTATTGATCTCGTGTACAAAGCTATATGCTTTTTTCACTGCATTTTGTTGGGGTCCCTCCTTATATAAAAAGGATTCCCAGTTGGAATAGAATTTCCCTTATTCCTTGTTTGGGGAAAAAGTAGAAACTTCTATTTTTTCAAGCCTAAAAAGGAATTCCTATTTCTATTGGTAATCCTCCTTATTTGTCATTATAAATTGGGAATGAAAGGGATGAAATTATTCATAATTTCGGGTAAGAGAGTATCATACTTTCAAGTCAGAAAGAATCCTCACAGTTGGGAGAGTGACAAGAGAATCCTTTCAGATGATATCCTCTCAGATTAGAGAGAGATAGAGATCAGAGAGATGAGAACAAAGAGAGGTCAGAGAAAGAGAGATTTCTGAAGTGGTTCTTTCAAGAAAGATTGAAAGAGAAAAATATTGGTTTGAAGAAAAGAAGATTATGAATCCTCTGAAGCAATTTAGTTTGTGTTGAACTTATTCAAGCTTTTTGGTAATCTAGGATTTGTTCAAATCCTAATGGTAGTAAGAAATCTTTGTATCTCCTTTCTTGTTTGGTTTATCCACCATATGTTTGGTGATGAATTGGTTAATCCCCTAGTGGTTTAGGGAAGAATTGGTTAATCCTCTATTTATTTAGGGAATAGTTGATCCAAGAGTGTTTCCACACATCTTGAAGAGTTGTTAATCCTCTATTTGTTTAGGGAAGAATTGTTATCCAAGAGTGTTTCTACACATCTTGAAAAATTGGGTTATCCACCATAGGTTTGGTGAAGAATTGTGTACCCATTATTTAATTATAGTGGAAGATTTCTGGAAAAGGTCCCGTGGTTTTTTACCTTCTAGTTTGGAGAGATTTTTTGCCACGTTAAATAATCTTGGTGTCTCTACTTTTACATTCGCGTCGTTTATATTCATATTCCTGAACAAGTTAATTAGGTTATTTTTCCTAACACATTTGACAAGGCTATTAACGAACAAATATTATTTATTAGTTCGTATTCTCCAATTTGCCTTAAGAAAAAGTAATATGATCTACATTTTCCCTTTCGTATTTGACAAACTTAAAGTAATGTAAATTTCGATTTCTTGTCAAAGCAATTTTTGTAATGCAAAAAGTATGAGCTTCACTGGTGAGACTTATAAAATTAAATAAAGCATTCGTGAGTATGCTCGATGTATATTACAAATTGGAAATTTAAAAATACTTAAACACACCATGCACATTGTCTATTGAAAATGAATTTCTGGTGAAGGAAACAAATTTTATAGAGAGAGAAATTGAAAATATTGATCTAAATTTGCATTTTTTTTGTTGTCTTTGAAAATATATTTTTTGCATACTTTTGGATTTTAGCGTCTAGTTTAGAAGTAAAAAAGTCAAAAATTTCATAAGAATATAAAAGTATCACAAGATAACGAAACACCAAGAAGAACACAATTAATAGATGGTGTGTTTGGATGAAGAATCATGAATCAACAGATTGAGGAGTCCTTCAGATTCATGATTCCATGTGTTGACGGCAAAAATGGCAATCTGATAATCAGTCCGAAATTAAAGACTCGAAGCTGGATCGCATCTGATTGAATGATACTGCTCCTTCGATCCCCGCTCCTGCTCCTGGAAACCTGGGGGGAACCTGCAAAGAGTTCTGAAACCTCTCTGACGCTTAAGACAGTCAGATTGTCCTTTGCAGTTAAAGTATTGAGTATTAATTGATACTTGGGGAACATACCTTGTTGAAGGTGATGCGATGCCCTTTTATAGGCTGTTTTGGACCGACTATGATAGAAATTAAGGCAGTTGGGATTCACCGTGTTGTATTAGAACTACTATTTCGTAGTTAGGGTTTCCTCTTTGTGTTTATCTCGTATCTTAGATATTTAGAAATTCCTATTTTCAATAATCGTTACTAAATATCCTGCCGAGTTGATAGATAGTCTTAGAAGATGTTTCTTCCTTTGAGACTCTTGAAGCCCAAGTTAATCAAACACTTAAGATCGTAGCTGACTGAGATCTTTAGGAAGATTCGGGATTAAATCGGTAAGCGTGCGGCGGATTTCTGCCTTCCCATGTTTAGGGTGTAAGGCATCGGTGTGGCTTACGTGAACCCCCTATACTTCTTGCGAGTTCCAGGGCAGACCTGGTTGTGTTTGAGGCAGGGTTGGAGCTCCTTAGATAATCTTACCGACCTCTTGATTCTAGGCTTTGGTAGCAGACCTCTACGGGCTCAGCGGTCCTAATGCCTTGAGCCGGTTGACCCGTTGGGCTTTTTGTCCTTTCTCGACTTATTGAAGATAGTCAACAACTGACCATTTTATGTATCATCATCATGGATTCACGAGTCCGCCCAATTATTTTTTTTTAGTTTGTTTGGTAATTAGAAAGAATCTTACGATTAAAAATTATATCATATATTTATTTTTAAACTCTTTTTTTTTTCAAACACATTTTTCCAAAAAATCGACCATTTTTTTCAAAAAAGGTTTTTTTCACTCCGAAAACTAATTCTTTTCCCGAAAACTTTTTATCACGAGAATTGTTTTTTTCTACGAAAATTGTTTTTTTTCACATGAACTTTTTTTTGGGAGATTAGTAATTGACCCCCACTTATTTAGCTATATTAGGACTACACCCCTAAAATGTTTATGCTTTAGGCGTTAACCTCAGTGTCCTATTTCCCGTCAAATACTTGTTAGCCGGGGTGTGCGAATCACACACTTCTTCTAGGATGAAACTATCCTCATCTTAAGAATTCACTTCCTTCTCTACCAGGATCATCTACTTTCTCTCTCGAGAGTTCAATTCTCAAACAAATAGTTAATCATAGGTAATAATCTGTCCAATTTCTCTTGCAAATTTGGAGAGGGAAAATACAATCCTTCGTTTCGTATAAGAGTTCTCAATTTAGAGTGGGAAATTCAAATTCTCTCTCATTCGCCTCTTCCAATTTCCTTCGATTTGCAGGTCATGGAAGAGTTTCTCATAACAATCAAAATTTCACAAGGTCTTTCTTTTGTTTTCTCTACCATTAAATAGATTTATAACAATCAAAATTTCATAATTGGGAAATCTGGATCTGAACGTTCTCGGGTTGGTCTTGAAAAACTCTCGATCCATTCAATGGAATAGTCGAATTTGTTCATCAGTGTTGACAATAGAAACTGGTTTTGATCCATCCATATCCTTGAATTTATTATAATTGATGATTGGGAGGTTGAAGAGGAAGAATGGGGTGGATGAATTAAGGGTTAATTTGATATCATTTTTATAGAGAAAAAGAGATACATATCTGTGTGTGTGTGTGTGTGTGTGTCTTTGTTTCTTGACTGAGATTCCACTGATATAAGTCTACTAACCATCTAGGAGAACCTCTCTCCATGATCCCACTATTTTAGAGACAAACCATTATTAATTTATGTTTCTCTGTGCTCATCCAGATGGATTATTACATAATCCCTAGAAAATTAAACCAATTTCGTATGTCGAGAACTAGGATTCTACGAAGATTGAGCCCCTACAGTACCTATTGATGTTGGATTATTTGACCAATCAACCCTTCTTCATCGATGGGAGCAGTAGTACCACCGCCACCAGGAGGCAGAGAGGAACCAAGATCAAGCATGTAGGAAACCTTCTTCTTCTTGTTATCGCTACTCATGGAGACTAGATTTTCTTTTTCCAAGTTAGAAGGCCAGTAGGAACAAGGTGAGATTTGGTGGCGTTTCTCTCTATTGTTTTTGTAACCCTTCTTTCTCTCTCTAGATACTTAACAGCTAAAAGAAATGAGGATTAATTAGCACCGCTGATCTTCTTATGCATGTGTTGACCGTTATATTTAGAGGGGTATTTTCGTCCGAGATGAAGCATGTGACTCGCACGCCCCTTATGTTGACAGGAAATCAGCCTTTGTGGGTTAACGCCTAAACGATAATCATTTTAGGGGTGTAGTCCTAATATAGCTAAATAACGGGGGTCAATTACTAAATTTCCCTTTTTTCAATGAAACCGTTTTTCTTGAAAATTGTTTTCCACGAGTTTTCTCCAAGAAAATCGTTTTTCCGCAAAAATTTTTGTTTTTTCCGAGAAAATCGTTTTTTAGAGCAGATTAATTGGATTCTCAAAAAGAAAGTCTTTTCAAAAAATTGTTTAAAAATAAGTTTTCACGAAAAATAAACGTCTTCAGAAAAATTATTTTTCGTCAAACAACGGTTTTTGAAAAACAAAATCAAGAAAAAAAAAGTTTTGGGGAAAACCGGTTTTTCGAGAAAAATAAAATGATTTTTCGAAAAAAAAAAAACGATCTCAGAGAAAAAGGAAATGGTTTCTCAAAGAAAAAAGGTCTTCGTGAAAAAAATAAAATGATTTTTCGAAAAAAAACGATCTCAGAGAAAAAGGAAATGGTTTCTGAAAAAAAAAAAAAAGGTCTTCGTGAAAAAAATAGTTTTTGGAAAAAACGGTTTTCGATAAAAAAAAAAAACTTATTTCCAGAAAAAAATGTTTTCGTGAAAAAAAAATATTTTCGAAAAAATGTTTCTAAAGAAGTATTTCTTTTGTTTGATTTTTAGTTTAAAATTTGGACTTCATAATGCAAAATCCTAGCAAATTTTAAGGGATAGGGTGAGATTTTAGTCTAATACAAATTTTGGACTTAAGTTTCAATAAGATTTAAGAGTCTTAGGATTTTTGGTGCCCAAATAGACCAAAGAATCTCGATTCCTGTCAAACCTCATTTTAGTAGGAATCCTATACCTAAAAGCAAACCCAAAAAACGATATTTCAAACTTAAATATCTCTTTCTTTAACAACACGAACACCACAAAATTAGATATGATCATATGAAGCTTTTTTCCATACTCCAAGGAAGCTTCTTTGGAGAACATCTATATAACAAAATAGAGCTGGTTAGTGCTGACTAGGACAAAATAAATGCATCTAAATGATGAGTTAGATGCTGAGTTGGATGATGACATGGACTCTTTTAATCTGGACCGTTCAGACTAATCTCACATTAAGAAACACTCGATCGCAGCCATTGAATCCTATTGACTCGGTAATTGAAACGGCTACATTAAATCCTTGTCGTTGCAAACTCTTAGTCTTCTCTTCCTTCCTTCCGTACCTTAACCCCCTGAATTCATGTTTTCCATCTTCTCCCTCAAAAATTCTCGAAAGACTTGCCCGTTGCTTCCTCCCAAGCCTTCACTTTCTTCCTTTCACCGGAAACTTAAAGTAAACGGTGTCAATCTCTTCCAATCGGTGAAACACTGGACAATGTGGAATCAATTGAAATGTCAATCTCCACGGTAATCCTATTTTTTCTTGACCGATCATACTAAATTTTTCATTTGTTATGGTCTTTTTCTCTTGCTTTGCTTGGTTGATATGTGGTCGTTTAGATGCCATCAAATGGATTATCAAAGTAGGTTTTCAATTATTTCTAATCTCTAATTTCTTTAATAGAAAATTCTAGGGTTTTAATTGACACCTTTTCCTTTTTGTGTTTTGGTTCATAGATTTCTCCTATTTGCTAAAATCTTGGTTTCTCTGGTGTTTTTTACTTGATAGAATGTGTACAATACTTTGGGTTTGATTGTGGGTCTGTTGCTCACAGAATCACTGAAGCCGGAATGTGATTCTTCTTATATGTTTCAACTCTCTCTGTCTCTATGCTTTTGATTTCAGGTTAACTGGCACCTAAATTCTCTTTGTTTGTAATTTAAATAGAAATAAATTACAATCTAAAATATGGGGTTTCAATCTATTTCCTCCCATTTTTGTTCAGTTATGTTAGTCATTATTTCAATTGCAATAGATTTAGGTATGCTTTGATAAATAACAAAAATATTTTCTTTTATGATTACAAAAGTGTGCGACATTTCAGTCAATTCTATATTATGAATCGTCGTTCAGCTTTTGTTATTTGTGTTGTTCGATTTTGAATAACAAAAGATTTGGGACTGAAAACTTTCCATTATAGTCAAATTTTTCAATAAAGTTTGAAGGAGTACTATAACTACATAATATTGTGGTATCAAAGTGTCTCGCCTGTATTGTTTAGTATAGGTTTTGCACTTTTAGGAGATCAAAGTCATTGATATTGCGCTTCAAGTTTAAATCAATAGGATTCAAATCAGGAACGATAATAATCTCTTTCATTACTTGTATCTTTGTTTAAATCAGCAGGATTCAAGTCATTGGTAATAATCTCGAACATGCTTCCGTTGCAGTTCGGTTTTGTGTAATGTTGCACATGCAGGTAAACATTTGTTTTTGAAGTTCGAAATTTTTTATAGTTTTCTAGCTACGTACCATGTCCATTGTGCATTTATTTCCTGAAGTACCTTAAACTTGACTCAACCTATTTCTAACTAACAAATGTCACATCCCAAATCTATGGGTTTTTCTTTTATGTATTGAAATGATTGATGTAAAAAACTCGTATGTGAAATTTCTTTTTCTCTATTATATTGTGAAAGGTAGTTCTGACTATTGCAACTTTCTCTCGAGCAAATATGCTTCTTAGTGTCGGCTCTCGGTAACATTTTTGTTGAGTTCTTTTTTTTTGTTGAATGATTTTTGTTGAGTTTACTGTAACAATTTTTTTAAGTTCCTTTCGACTTGCAGGACTTCACTAACGTTGACTCTCCAGTTTTAGGCTTCAACACTTTTCTGCCACATTTTTCAGAAGTTTTTAATGTTTCAATATGTCGTTACTTAGTTTTTTATGTTCATTTAGTTAGTCATACTTTAATGGTAGTCGCTCACTTTGTTACTTTGTTTACACCTGTACAACATTCGAAAGGTCAAAAGTGAAAAGCCCAAGGGTGATAAATATATTTTATATTGCAAAGAAAAGGAAGAAAGTCCATGTGGCAATTTGTGTGTTCAAATGCAATGTTATGTAATTGTTATGTAGAAACTGTATGTATACTGATAAATATTTTAAGGTGGTGTCTGAATTGAACAATATGCACCTGGGTTCATATTTATTGTGTGTCAACATATTTATTGGGAGCAGGCGCTTATTTAGGATTTCTCTCTTTTCTAGATTTTACAGGTAAAAGAGTGGCTTCAAAACCTCGGAGTAGGAGATCAAACGACAATAGTGCAAGATGTCAATGATGAAGTAGATGATGTGGTTGTTCGTTCACATCAAGAAGTAACTGTTAAAAATAGGTGGTTGTTGGTGCTCAATACTTACTTGGTTGAAAGTTACACAACCATTTTTTACTGTTATAATCTTATAAATTGGTTTCCTATGCAGATATGTTCCATCGAGTGCTGCTCTCTCAACCATTCGCCCAACACTTGGAAGGCAGCAATCTGCTCTAGGTACAGCAAAGGTGGCAATGCAAGGATATTTGAATCACTTTATGGGAAACTTGGACATTGTAAATTCCAGAGAGGTGTGTCAGTTCTTCTTCTCAAATTTATATTGCTTGATGGTGTTTATCCGATGCCATGTGAGAAACAACACAATTGAGATTGCTCCAAGTTAACTTTATGTCCATAAATCATTGTTTGTTGACAATAGTTTGTTGATTCCCCAGTTACCTTCTTTGCTATATAAGCGACCATGAAGTAGCCAAAGACATACCCATATAGTCCTTCATTCAGATTTAAACACAATGTCTTTCTCTTTTGGATTCCAATAAATGGTGGATGATCTTTTACCATGTGAGGTGGTCTCCTACCTTCTATATTAGGCACTCATAAGAAACGATAGAGATTGAAAGTCAGAGTGCTTTGATTACAAATTCGAGCAATATTTGTTGACCAGATTGTAAGCAAGGGTATCATTTTGAATCTTTGATTAAATTTTCGTTTTAAATAGTTGCAACTCTTCCTTCCACTTTTATTAGCACAATTTTCCAACTATAAAGATTAGTATTGTGGGTTGCAGGTTTGCAAGTTTTTGGAGGTTTTCAAGTTGTCATTTGCACTTGAGTACGGTCCCAAACTACAATTAAACAAAGTATTGGTGAAACATCGAAGGAAAATATCAAGGGATGATGATGAGGGAAAATGTTCTACGTGCCTTTGTTTTAGTTCTTGTAATAACAACTGGCAAAAGGTAAGTTTATCCATGAGTCCATAGTTGTAATCCCAATAAAATTTGATATTGCCTAAAACAATACGTTCTCCAGCGGTGGTACCTTAACATATAATCCTAGAATTAGAATTTCCATGCTTTGGAAAAATGAAAATTGATTCCTGTGAAAAGAGATGGAAATGAAATTGGATGATGAATTGATGACAAAATTTTATATATCTGTACGCTCCCTTTATCCAATTCCGAGTAAACCTGACCCCATATGTCATTATTAAGTTCCACTTTGTGACAGGAAATGACAACATTTAGCACTAATTTGATCATCGACAACATAACAATTATGGTACTCTTTTTTACATGGGTTCACTAATACTGCTTGTAGGTGTGTGGGCTGTACTGAAACATGGATTCTTTGCGTTGCTTGGAGATCCTTTGGATTCCGAACTGTTGGATATAATTGTGTTTGATGTACTACCATCCTCAACTAGAAAGAGAGAAGGTCAAGTTACTTAACAAGAGAAATAAAGGAGGGTAATTTTTTACGTTATTCATTTCAGGTACTTAGTATGTTGCTTATGATCTTTAACGATGAGTGTTAATGCTCTTTGAGCCTCATCTACTCCTGAAAATCATAAAAGGTATCTTATCTCTTATATTATTGTGTGTCATATAGTTATGTTCTCTTCAGTATCTTGATGAGAAAGGCAAAAATGAGTGTTCTTATATAATTAATAAGTTTTTCTGAAAGTTTTACATGATCTAAATTAAATTTCTTATGGTTGCTTAGATCCTTTCAAGATTTGAAATGATCAAAAAACTATTAGTACATTTTTAGCTATAGTTTGGAAGAAGCCTTAAAAGTTAACACTTCCAATGTGTGCAGAGCTAGAAAAATAGTTAAACATTGTTTTTTTTTGTATGATTCTTTGCTTCAGGTTTCCATTGTGGTGATAAATTAACTAAGAAAGATGAGACATAAGTACATTTTATTGTCCCCAATCATTCTTCATCTGCTAAAAAGCCTAAAATTGGTAAGCTTCCTACTTTCCTTCTTCTCTAATTGGCAAATTCACTGTCATGCATATTTAATATTAAGTGGTGGGTCTAGCATAGAAGCCAATTTTATGTTCAAAATAAATCATGAAAAATCATAGCCTTTAGATACATCTTCATCTTAACTGCTCATGTTTCCCCACATTAAGATATATTCGTATTCTATTCCTTATATCCCTATTCTGTTTTTTCTTTACGTTGTGTTATCAGTCTATAATTAGAATAACAAAAAATAAAAACTAAATCAGGATCAGGTATACTAATAGACGAAAAATTTGAAGTATTTTATTAGGTAATTGGAAGAACCAAACATTATTTTGAATCTTGATAGTAAGCAAAGAAAACTACCGTTACTGCAACATAACTATACCAATGGAGAATCAAAGTTAGGCTTGATAGATCATGTTCATTCTTTTTCGTAAATGGTTATGGAGGTAACTGTGAGAAAGGTTAGAAGAAGAAAGGTTAGAAGATGATCACTGAGTATATATCATAGGCCTAACAAGAAACCAATTATTACCAGAACATTTTTCACTGAACTCATGGTAATTGCCAACATCAAACACCCGCACTTGCCACTTCTTTCTCACCTTCATTGTCTTATTCGACTTATTCTATTTCCTTGGTTAGTTTGTTGTGGGTAGCTTCATGTTATGATGATGCATTTTCATGTTTCTTTGATTTGGTGAAGATAATTTTTGTTTTTACAACCCTAAAATGTTAGTTTGGTCTAATTCAAGGTCTTGGTACATGTATTTGAGAGAATATAATAGATCCAATTTTGTGTATTATTTTGCTTGGGTTTTATTGGCCAAATGTTTTTGTCTGTAGTGTTCGTCTCTTCAGATATACATTTAGAACTCTTTGTCTAAAATTATAAAGGACAAGGAAAATCTAACCTAACAACTAAGAAATGTGTAGAATTGGAACTTTTGAAATTATTCCAAATGCAAAATTATGGTTAAGTTTCTCTAATGTTTATACTTTGACTTTGTCTTGCAGGTCAAAGACATAATGTTTGATTAATGGTTTTGATACCATTTACAAAGACTACCTTGTGAGCATTTTTGTGCTACTGGGAAATAGTATTTACATTGTGGGTATAGACCTGTCAAATTTGGCGATGGAATCATCCAGTGTTTGTCCAAAGAGCGACTAATGTCCCGTAACTTTAATCTTTTTGGCCATGGAATAATATTAGCTCTGGTTGTTGTAACCTTATCAACTAATGTACCGGAAGTTCAATCCTTTTGGATATTAATGGTAATTTCATATCCTTATCTGCAATGTTAGCTGCGAAGATATCATAATCATCTTTTGTTTTTTGTTAATATTATTCAATGGATGATGAAGATTATAAAAAATTGTTATTTCAAGTGTCTTAAAAATTACATTTTATGTTTGAAATTCTATTTTTACCGTGCCGTAGGCACGGGCTATACCTAGTCTATATAACAAAACATAACTTGGTTTGTTGAGTGGGACAAAATAAATGCATGCTGACTAGTACAAAATAAATGTCTTTCATGCTTATTATGATAAAATTCATGTCATCATCCTCTCTCATTAAATATCTCTTCACATAAACCAATCACTTCATCACCAATTTAGTAAGTAAAAATATTTAATTGATCTTTTCATCTTCATCATCAATTATAGAGCATGTTCCACATTTCTGAGCTGTACAAAAATTCTAAAATGATTTATATTGGGCCAGTTGAATTTTAGTGGAGGACCCCCGAGTTTTTCGTCAATATTCTATTACAGACTACATCTTTTCTTTGTGAAAACTATTACATTTCTTTAGTCGTTCACTCGTTTGTATGAAGATGATTTTTCTACTATGACTAAGACAAAGTAAATGTCTACCATGCTTATTAGATAAAATTCATCTCATCTTCCTTTCTCATTAAATCTCTCTCCACATAAACCGATCACTTCTCCATCAACTCAGTAAATAAGAACATTTAACTGATCATTTCATCTTGACGTGGTGGAGCTGAAAAGGTGTATAGAGCACGATCTATATTTTTGAACTCTAAAAAATATTCTATAATGATCTATAATGTTAGTAGTTGAATTTTAGTAAATGACTCTCGATTTTTTCGTCGATATCTTATTACTAGTTACATCTTTTCTTTGTGAAAACTAATACATTTGTTTAATGGTATGTATGATGATGATATTTCTACTTAATTCTAAACGTTGTAAACAGAAATTGCAAAACATCAAAATTCTCTCAAAATCAAAACGAAAATTTCTATTATTTATAAATGTTTATTTCATGAACCATTATATTTTGTTATATCTTCATTGGTAATGTGAAATCCGTAATGTATTGTCCCATCTTTATAATTTTTTCCTAGCCTACCATTATATACATGTTACATTTAAACAGGTAAGCGTCCAACGGATATGTCATGTCGTAGGCACGGGTTATGGCTAAGATATAATAAAACAGGAAGGAAACTCCTTAATAAAACTCCATCAATACACAAAACATTTACAACCTCAATCAAGGACGGAACTACAACTAGGCCGAAGGGGCCATGACCCCCTCAATTTAGCCGTAGTGACCTCCACTATAATCTACTAGAACCATGATTCACAAGAATTACCTATTAATACATATATATGATACTTAATAGATAACATTAGCGGTTAATAGCTTCTTGTCGGACTTTGTTGTTATGACTCAAGTGACTTGTGTTCGATCCCACGTGCTAGCATATTTTCTTTTATTTTATGTGTTCCTAGACTTCTCTAGGTGTGTTTGGAAAGATTTAGTATTACATTGTCCCCCTTGATCTTTCATCTTGATTCGGTCCCTCACCTCAATGGAAGCTTTTCAAAAGGACTTCAAATTATTTTTCATGAAATCGAGCGTTATAGCATTACTAAAGAATTTGGAGAAAGATTGAATGAAAATGAATGAAACAAATAAATACTTTCAAAACCCTATATCATGAAACGAAGCTGGAAAAAGAACACTAGAGGTCTACCTTTTTTGGTCAGAAATAATTAGTGGTTTTCTGGGTGGTAATAGAGATTTCAGTTACTGTAGGAAAGAAAAGAAACTCAATTTTTGGGCTTGAAATATCTCTCAATCCCAAATTATAAGAAACCTAAGAGCATCTCCAAACGTGAAACCTTTATATTGGCATAATCTCTATATTTTTACTCCTTAAATAAAGTTTCATTCCAAACGCAAAACACTATTTAAGTCTCCTTGGGAGATAAAAATACTAAACTCTTCCACTCTCAGGCAATCCAACGTAACAGAAACAATCAAATTCTCGCGATCAAAGATAACAATAGAGATTGGCAGGAACACTTTAAAGACATTCAGAATATCTTCACCTCCCATCTCCTCAATATCAACACCACCTCTAATCCTATCTCTGACCCCGTCATCTCGAATCTTTTCAACCCCATCATCTCCACCTCCCAGAACGCGGACCTCATAGCCATCCCGGATAAAGCAGAGATTGATCTAGCTATCCAATGGCTTAAAAAACACGCTGCTCCCAGACCGGATGGTTACCCCCTTTCTTCTTCCAATCTAATTGGGACACGGTCAGCCAAGATATCTATAATTTAGTCCAGAACTTCTTTCACTCGGTTGTCCTGCCTCCTGACACTAACCACGCACATATGGAAGGTCTGAGCAGACTCCTCACCTCAAATCCTGGTCAAGATCAATTTCTGGGGTTCCCCTCTAACAACCCCAACCTTACTATTTCTCACCTCCTATTTGCAGACGACTGCATTATCTTCGGCAAAAGCTTGATCGATAACATTCATAACCTCAAAAGTATCTTTGATCTATTTTGCTCCGCTTCAGATCAAATGATTAACTATACTAAATCCAATATCTATTCTAAAGATTCTCATCCCAAGTTTAAACGTCTAATCATGCGCACCTCAAAGTAGAATACGCTTCCACTTCCAAAAAATACCTGGGAGCTCAACTCTTCATCAGAGCACATAAAACAAGGTCTTCAACTCAATCCTCGAGAATATTAAAAACAAACTCTCCAAGTGGAACCACTCCTTTTCAGCAGTTGTTGCGGTCGTTCCCCGATACCAAATGCAATGCTTTGCCATTCCCAAAGGCATAAGCAAAAGCATAGCGACTTTGCAGAAGTCCTTCTGGTGGGGAAAGTTAAAAGTTATATACACGAAAGCATGGTCATACATTTGTCTTTCAAAAAAATTAGGAGGACTGGGCATCCATCATCCTCACCTGGATAACACAACCCTCCTAAGTAAACTGGCTTGGAGGCTCAAATCGGACCCCAATGCCATCTGGGTTCCATTCCTAAAAGCAAAATACTTTCCAACCTCTGATTCTCTGGGTCCTGCTAAATCCCACCACTCGTGGAACTGGAAAGTCCTTAGAAAACATTTCGATCAGATCGATAACCTGATTACTTGGGAAGTTCGTACGAGAGAACAAATTAATATTTGGACAGATAATTGAATCGTTGGTATCACTAGCCCAATCACAAACTCCGATCAATTTAATCTGGTCAAATTTTCGCAGCTTATTTCTAATAACCGTTGGAATGATGTTATCCTTAATGCTAACTTCGATGAATCCTCCCAAAATCTGATTAAAGTCATCCCTCTTCGGAATGAAGGACCAACCAATTGAAATGGGTTCTCACCGAAACTGACAATTTTTCTGTTAAATCCTTGTATCAGCATCTCAGTCTCAATAATAATCCTCAACCCCTTTCTCCGATCAATTGGAATTTCATTTGGTCCATCCCCACTATCACCCGTATTCATCTTTTTATCCGGAAAATTTGTATTAAAGCCCTCCTTGTCAGGGAGAGAATTGGTAAGTATGTAGGAAACATTCTCGTTTGCCTGAATTGCACAAAAATAGAAACTATTGAACATGCACTCTTACATTGCCCTTTAGCGAAAAATAATTGGTTTCACTTTAATATCATATCAACCAACATTGCATCTCTAACGAATTGGATTTTATCTTGGCAGGATCTGACACAAAATAGTTACACATCTAATGACATTCATTTTGTTACCATACTTTGGCATATATGGAAAACTCGCTGCGATCATTGCTTTCAGTATACAATTAAGACTACTAGTTCGGTTATAAATATGATCATGGTTTTTCCCAAAATCAGTAAAACTCAAAATAATCCAGCTCCTACTAGGTTGAAAAAATGGAAACCCCCTTTATCTCCGTACTTGAAATTAATGTTGATGCATCTTTTACTTCTGTTGAGAATAATATTGGTACTAGTCTAACAGTTCACGACGCTGAATCAAGATTCTTGAAAGCCAAAGTAACATCGACAAGAGCACGAAACAGTGAAGAAAGTGAGGCAATTGTTATTCTCCAGGGGCTCACTTTGGCAGAGGAAAACAATCATAAAATAATAATAGTAGAAAGCGACAATATCAACCTCATTCAGCATCTAAAAAATCTGAGACACAAAATCCAATGGCAATCAATGATCCACATCCGATGAATCAAAGAAATCAGGAATAGACTCGACAACGTGAAATTCAATCATACCAAGAGAAACCTCAATATCCAAGCGGACAAATTAGCCAAATGAGCTCGTAAGAAAAATAGATCTAAGACTTGGGAGAATGTTCCTTACTTTTTAGTTAATATGTATTGTAATAGTACTCTGGTTGCTTAATAATATTTCATAGTTCAACAAAACAAATTCTCTATATTGGCATCTTTGTTATTTTATTAGTTTTATATCTAACTTATTATTTTTATCAATTATAACTCTAAAATTTGATAAACTAAATATAATTAATATGGATTATATATAAAAACATTACATTAAAAAAAATATATAACATTAGAGATATTACAATGCGTACATTACTACAAAATACGAAAATATAAACTAATAAGTTACTTATTACACAAGAAAGTTTTGCACAATTTCTATCTTGACACAAAAAAATTAAAGATAAAGAAGGTCATTACGCGTTGAGAAATGTTTTGGTTGAGCATTTATGGGCAAGACGAGGTGATGTTTCGTCTTAGAAAAATGATTAAATTCTACGAGACGATATGGTCTTATTTATAATCTAATTTTATATTTTGTTAATTATTTTATTTTTATTAATAAAATTTTAATTATGGTAATTTATAATTATATAACTTATTAAATATTATTATTAGTTTATTAAAATACAAAAATAATAGGGCACAAGTGTCAATTTATAAAACATATTAAGGACTCAAGTATAAATTTTATGGGAACTAGGGACCAAAAATATATTATGTCCCATCACCTCTATAATCTAGAGAAGTGAATAGTGAGCCTTCAAATGTGAAGGGTCACTATTCACAAATCTCTACATTTTAGAGAAATGGAGCTTCCTTTAGAGCTCCAAAACCTCTATGTATAAAGAATAGAGCACGTGTGGAGACTTAATGCCTATAGTTTATACAATGAAGGTTATAATAAGTCTAAATATATTTTTAAGGCCGCGGCTTTAGGGAATAAAGAAAACTCTCCGGGGAATAAAGATTTGTGTGAACAAAATTTAATCTCGGGGGCATATTTACTTTTAGTCCAAAAATTTACAATTTTGAAATCTACACCCTAATATTCATCTCTTTTTCACTCTCCTTCTCATCCTCTCTCTCTACCTCTCTGCTCTACTGATGACTCTCTCTCTCACATCACTGTTTCTTTCTCCATCGGTCTCTCTCAGTTTCTAAGGGGTTCTCTATTTCTCTCTCGAATCTAAAACCCTAAAGGAGGGAGAACTTCCTCGTCCTGATACATCATGTAAAACAAAGATGGGAGAACTTTCTCTCTCTTTCACCTTTTTCATCTTTGAACATAAAGAGAAAGTGATGTAAAACAAAGATGGGAAGTGATAGATGTAGTAGAAAACAAAAAAACTGAAATCGGGGACGAGAATCTTGTTGAGTCTCCTTGGATGGGATTCCTCGAGCCTTGAAGATTGCAGAGAGAGTAGAGAGAGAAAGCTGTGTTTCTGCGATTAGGGTTTTGTGAAGGTTCTTTTGTATTTTGGTTAGGATATTGTCAATATAAGAGAGAGAGAGAGAGAGAGAGAGAGAGAGGGTTGTGTTCTAATGGCTATAGGATTTAGAAACAGTTGGAGCTATTGTCATGGTTGTTCTAATACTAACAACATAGATAAGAGGTGCAAGAATTTTTTAAGGTAGTTTCATGGAAGATATAAATTTTGTGAATGAATTCTCTATTTTTTATTGATTTTGTTGATTACAATGGATCTCCATTTTGTTTTCATGTGAACATTCAGAATGCAATTTATTTTGTTATTGTCTAAGATTGGATCTTCTTCTGTTTTTGTTTTGTAACTTCTCTCCCTAAAATGAAACAATACAGAAGTATCATGTTGGATGTGGAAACAATACAGGCTAAAGACAATCAGTGAGACAAACATAATGGAGGAGATGAAGATTAGGGAGTGTAATTCAAAATAATAAATTTTTGGACTAAAGGTAAATATGCCCCCGAGACCAAATTTTGTTCACACAAATCTTTATTTCCCGGAGATTTTTCTTTATTCCCCAAAACGACGGTCATTTTTAAACATAGGTTGAGTATTCATTTAGGGGCGGATCTAAGGTTCTATTTGGACCCAAGTTTCCGACCTAAAACCCAATACTTATATCTTATTCCCTTCGTCACTTTCATTTGCCTAAAGTTTTTTGATAAAAAAAACAACTTTAGCCTATTATACATTAAAGTAATGTGAAGACTGTCCATAAAGATAGTTTCACCATTACATCTACGTGGTACCATTACATCTCCGTGGTACCTGGTACGTGGTCCACCCACGTGTTTCTAACTCTGTTGTCAACTGCATATTTAGCAAAGAGTATGAGTGGCGAAATTGACCTTTTTATGTGTAAACTTTAAGCAATTCTACGAAAGCCTTCAATCGATCAAATATATTTGCAAAAATGTTTCCAATTCTCCAAGGTGATTCTTCAATTTGTGACGTGCAGACCTTAATTACACTTTGTGAGGCCCCCTCGAAGATAAACTTTCTTGGAGTCAGACGACTATCTATTTCGATGCTGAAAAGCATCGATTTTGCTTCGGCTTAAACTGAACTATTTGCAAGAAAAATCTTAGTTGCAGCAGCGATAAACTGTCCCTTATGGTTTGTTACAACTGTTGTCCTTACTGAATTTGACTAGTCTCCAACAACATTACTCTTGGCCACACCTTCAGCAGCGATTGGTAAATTATTTAATATATAAATAATTTTGATTTGAGTGAAATTATATCAAATAGGTAGTTGTGAAAAGACACAAGTCATGAGTAGTCACAACCCATATGAAGAGGCATCTTGTGAATTTGAAGAGTCACAAGTAACTCTATAAATACACAATTTGATTTCTCTTTTAAAAGAGTTTTTTGGACAAACTTTTAGTTATAAATTTAAAGACAATAGTTGCGTCGTCTAGAGTCGTGTTTGAGAGCATAGTAACTCGATAGTTCGATGGAGCATATAGAATTATAGTGATTCTTTCTATATGACGTGATCGTTGTATCTTGGGAGACCAATGTTCGTAGACCGTTAGCACCGTTGCAGGGATATGATTGTCTTAAAGAAAGAGTGACCACTCGCCTCGATCATCAAATAAGATAAATTTTTCATTTTCTATGTTTTATAATTTTATAACTATGATACCAATTAATTGTCAAGAACCGAACCCATAACCCGGAAACAACAGAACTATGTTGTAGGGTTTGTTCTTGGTTACTTTCACGACCCTGAAGAGTGCCATAAGTGTCAAATTCATGTATCATTGTTAACTCTTCTTAAATATTTCTCATATAACTTTCTTCAACCCCTTCATCAACAACTTTCTTGTTCCTTGTTTTCCACAAAACTACTTTAGATAGTTGGGCTTTTGTTAAACCAGTGTTCTATAATTTCTCGAAGAGCCAAAGTATTCTCCATTCTCATACCAAGAGGAGATGAAACCATAGCTCGTTTGGAAATTTACACTGTTCGAATAAATGTTTTGCGTCTTCTTGTTCTTCGTGACAAATTGGACATAATTTAATCTCTATGGGATTTTATTTAAGTGAATTCGCCCAAACCATAGAAAAAATTGAATTATTGGTGCTATATCATTCATCCTCTATAGTCGAGACCATGCAAAGTCAACAATCTCGTATGTTGTCCAAATAGGAAGGGTTATCCTCTTCAATGGTCTTACATTACGATCCGGAAGAGAAAACACCATTTTCAGTCAACCACCAATTAACGGAGTTTCCCATATTAGGCGAGCACGGTAGTTTCAAGATTTAGTAATAGGAATCAGATAAAAAACATGTGAAACCAAATTGCGATTCAGAGTTTTTATAATCGGGTCTATAAGGTCGTTTACCCAATATACCATAGGGATCCCTTCTTTTGTGACTTCAGGTAGTTTGCCTTCCTTAACCTTAATGTTGTTGGAATCCCGAAACCAATAAAATATAATTGAAAAACATCAAATATTTTTATGTATCTCACTAATGTACATACATGAGACTTTGTCGGTTTTGAATTAGATTTAAATTATACTGGTCATTGGTATAGAAAGAACACTACTTGGTATAGACAGTGCCTGATGATGATCCCGAAGTTGGTCATCAGTTGACTGAGGTCAATAAGTAAAGAAAAGACCAAGAGCTCAGCGGGTCAACCCACATCAAGTCAACAGTATTGAGGTCAAATTCGAAGGAGGTCTACCACTCAAGTCCAGAACGGGAGGTTGGTACGATTATCCTAGGCGCCTTAAGCCGTGCTTTGACTCAAATACAACAAGGTTTGTCTTGGGATTTACGAGAAGACTAGGGGGCCACGTCAGCGAGCCAGATACCTCAATCTCGAAAGATGGAGGTAGGAGCGTGCATAATGCTTACTGACTAAATCCGAATCGAATCAAAGATCTCAGGCCAGTTGGTGAGAATCTTAAGTATTTATTAAATGGGTTAATTCCGTTTTGGCCCCCGATTTGTGACCAACTCACCGTTTTGGCCCCTATAAGTGTCCGGCAGTTCGTTTTGGCCCCAAAATCTACTTTCGGGCAGTGCTGACATCACCAAGTCAAATTCAATATTTTTCTATACCTGAACTACCCCTCACACCAAATCTTATCTTTCCACACCAAATTAATCCCGTCACATCCATCACGCTATTTAATACCTTACCTTCCCAAGACATTTACTTTCTCATCTAGAGAGAGAAACAAGAGAAGAATTACAGACCTTCAACCACACATCCAACATCCTCTCTCTCTAAATGAATTGATGGTAAATACTCCTACTTTTCCGATCAAATCCTGAGAGGAGAATCTGAAAATCAAATGTGTTTATCTTCTTTATACTGCTCTGTTTTTTCTAGTCTACCATCTTCAATCTTGGTTTTTTTTTACTGCTTTGATTTTATCTACTATTCTCTTCTTCAAACTTACAAAGAAAAACCAATTGATTTTGATCAAGAAAACAATCTAACAAAAGATAATGATGAAGAAGTTATTAAATCCATTACCCACGAAAACTTTGAGATTTGTGAAGAAATTTTTCAAGAACCAGGACTAGAAATTGAGGATTTAAAACCAAATGAAGTGATTGAAGTTAGTATGACTGTATGAGTCAGATTATTGATGACTATAAGCTACCCAAGTTATCAGATTACTTGGCTTAATCCGAAACTAGTGATATTTCATTTAGTAGTGAAGCTTCTGATCAGGATTGGTCATTTGTGGATGATGGGAGTAAGTTTCAGATAATCTCCGATGATTCGATTTCGGATGATGATAGTCTTATTGAGATTGAACTACTTAGAGGCCATTTTATTGGTTCTAAAGAAGAACAAGGTATTGAAAATGAAGTAAAAGGGCAACACCACTATATTGGTTCCAAACAAGACCCAAAGTTCAATTTGCGAAAGAATTTGGATGAACTATTTCAAGAACTATTTGGGCAAGATCTAAATGAGCTTTTAAGAGACTTAAATGAGATGAATGAAGAAAATTCCAATTCAGTAGCAGCAGCGTATTCAGGAGTTAGAGATTGAGAATATCCACACCAAGGAGCATAAAATTCAACCATTAGTAACTCTTCTTCTCCACAACCACACTGAAATTACCTTCTTTAAAAATCACAACATCTTTCTCATCAACTTCAGGTGGTTTATATTGATCTTGATCTACAACTAACTCATCAAAATCATATAGTTCTCAAAATCTTCATCTCTGTCATCGCCGAATTCATCTAGATGGCCACGATGAGCGTTATCTTTGTGGTGAAAGTTTTCTCATCTTCATCTTCAAGGAAACCGAGATCTTCGTCTTTGTTTGTTGATGGAGTTGATGAACAAAAGCCACTGAAGATTAGAAAAGCTGAAATTGAAAGAAAGAGAAGAAATAGATTCGTCATTTTCGCATTCAGACAAAGAATGAGAACTGGAGAAAGAAATTTCTAGGGTTTTTAAGAATGAGAGACAGAGATCTGTTTGTTGTTTTTGTTTCTAGAAATATCTTGAGAAGGTAAAGAATAGTATATTAAATAGTTTGATGATGTGACAACCCTAGATTTATTGGGGAAAGAAAAGATTTGGTTAGAGGGGTAATTCAGGTACACAAAAGTATTGAATTTGACCTGCTGATGTCAGCACTGCCCGAAAAAACGAATTTGGGGTTAAAACGAACTGCCGGACACAATTGGGGGCCAAAACGGCCAGTTGGTCACAAATCGGGGGCCAAAACGGAATTAACCCTTATTAAATTTGGGCTTCAAGAGTCTTTCAAGGAGGAAACATATCCTAATGGATCTATCAACTCGGAAACATAATTTATCTAGAATACTTGAACAAGAAACCTTCTAAATATCGAAAATACATGATACTTCTTGATGGCGGCCATCCCACCAATGGGCCTCACTGCCAACCCAATAACAGGCCCAACGGCCAAGATCCCATAATAGGATAAGTTCCAGTTTAGTGTTTAGGGTTACCATATTTAGAGTCCTAGCAATCAAGGAAAGTATCCTTAGTAGTTATCTTCTTTCTTTATTTGAGTCTATCTAGGAAAGTCTAATCTCTATATAAGAGAAGCCCGGTATGTCTTGTTAAGTATTGAATTGAATCATCAAATACAAAATCTCCTTGATTGCATCTTCTTCTTTAATTATATCAGTTGTTCTTCGTTTATTTATCGTTTAATCGTTATTTTATCCGCTTTATTTCATTAGTTTAGTTTATAACAATGGTGGATTCCATTACTTTTACGCTTCCGCAACAATCTACATCAGCTGGTATTCAGAGCTTGAAAAATCTGGGAACAAAAGATGAAATTTTTTTCATGGATACATCTCTCATTGAGTGCTGGAAAAATTTTCCACGTTTAGATTGGGGTCCCTTTCGAGATTCAAAACAATTTTATGTTGATCGAAAATATCCAGAAAAAATTAATACCATTTCTAAAATTCCTTTATTCGACGGTCAATATCATATAAATTTTTGGATTCAACATATGGAAGATTGGTTCATAAACCAAGATATCCACGACGAAGATAAGGTTTTTCTCATCGAACAACATATGTCCGAAAGAATCTATGAACAATTCAATGCAATGCAATGGGGACTCATTAATCAAGGGAAAAAATTCGTAGACGATTGGACTACATTGAAAAGCATCTTCAGGTATGTTTTTCTTCCTTTAGATGTATATTTTTCATATGTGGAGACAAAGATTGAATCAAGTAGACAGTTCTCCAATGTTACTTCGGTCACCATGTTCGATAGTATTGAAGAAGAAGTTCTTGACAAAAAGAACAAAATTTTCTCAATGACTGAGGAAAAAGAAGAACAAAGTGAATTATCCGAAATTCCTCGACTACCATGGTCGATACTGTTGAAGGAGATTTTCTTGATAAAATAAATACTAGTTTTTCAATGACGGAGAAAGAAAAGTTCAATGAGATGAATAACACAAGCTCACACAAATTATTCGCTCCGTATATAATCCCGGGAGAAGAATTAGTTGTTTCAAATCACAAAATTCCTTCGACCACCATGAACAATATTATTGGAGGAGAGGTCCCTGATAACAAAAATACAAGTTATTCAATGAATGAGGAAGACGAATTGCTCACTTCCACTGCAAGAATGACAACCATCTGTTCATCTTCCATCTTCCTATTTCTCCGAGAATTTGGTCACTTTCATCTGGTTCAAGGTAAGAGTCCCGGTTTTGTAAGTACAGATGACATTAGCAAAACAAAACTTGTAGAGGAAGTCAATAGTAGTAAAACAATTACGTGTTTGGTGCTATCACACTCAACTATATCAAGTTTAACATCAAATCATCCACTTTCAGTTATAAAAAATGATTTAAGTCTTCATGTTATTCTTGATTGTTATGAAAGTCAACAACTTCATGCTATCTATAAAGGTACTTCTTTAGCAACAACTCTTTGTCTAACTACTGGTGATGAACAAGGACATCTAGGGTTTGTTAATATTGCCAACATTAAAGGCGGTAAAGTTACTTTCGGATCAGCTGCTCCTGGATCTAAACTGGATTTTACATATGCAAAATCTGTTAGACAAATTCCTTATAATATCTCTATTCTTGAAATTGTTTCCCAACTCTTATCACTTACGAAGGGTTTAAAGTCTCATGCCCATGTAATTGTTATAAGAGCTACAAACCGACCAAACGTATTGATAATGGAATCGGATTGACGACAGTCGATTTGATGAACAATTTGGGAAAGATTGAGAAATCTGAAACAAAGGAATTCATGGAGCCATTAGAGGTAGGGGCAGATGTTAGTGTGATTGGTCAATTTGGTGTTGGGTTTCATTATTCTTCTCTTGAAGCAGAGAAGGTTATTATGACAATGAATAAAAGTGGGAGAGACAGTGAGATGTCAGAACTAGTAGAAGAAAAGAAGATAAACAATAGTAATAGTAAAACCAATCTTTCTTCTACATTAAACGTGAATTCCCTTGAATTTGTTCCAAGAACTAAGATCCAAATTCCAAATTCAGGTTACCCAAACTTACAGTATATTGGTACTAGTAGTGGGTCTGATCGGTTTAACACTAGGGAACAAAATTCAGTTCAATTGATTTCATATTCTACTCTTACAATTCCAATTTCATTGAAAAATTTACTCAGTGATGATCTTCGATTAGAGATAGTCAAACAGGTGGAATATCAATTCAGCGATATGAGTTTATTTGCAAGTGATACCATATTGAAGCATATACTAAAGGATCCTGAAGGTTATGTTCCTTTAATTATTGTTTCGTCTCTTGGTGAAGAACTTCTAGGAATTGCAACAATAAGTCTCTCTTCATACTTGTTCATGTTACTTCACTCCTTCTTGAAGATTGTTAAGTGGCAAATTTTGCCATGGGAAGATAGCACGATCAACATTGTTTATTCTTCACTCGTTGGTCGAAGCCTCGATAGGATGACAAAATACATAGTTGAATTTTTTAGAGAGAATAATGTGGGTATTATGATCCTCTTCATTGAATTACTAGATGACGGGAGATGTAGAAATTTGTTAGAAGTTTGTTTCCTGCAATTGATTTTGCGGGATATTTCACATCATGGGTTTCGGATTCTAGTTGGTGAATTGGTCTATATTTGTCTTCTTCGATTTTTTGACAAATTTCGCGCAAAGTGGGAACTAAGGATTGCCTTCAAAATCGTCGCCAAAGTTACCTCCCACATCACTAATATCTACCCGTTTTATCCGGATGAACCAATATATGATGACACCAACTTGGGGACAAGTTGTTCCACAGAGGGGGAGTATGATGGCGGCCATCCCACCAATGGGCCTCACGGCCAACCCAATAACAGGCCCAACGGCCAAGATCCCATAATAGGATAAGTTCCAGTTTAGTATTTAAGGTTGCCATATTTAGAGTCCTAGCAATCAAGGAAAGTATCCTTAGTAGTTATCTTCTTTATTTATTTGAGTCTATCTAGGAAAGTCTAATCTCTATATAAGAGAAGTCCGGTAAGTCTTGTTAAGTATTGAATTGAATCATCAAATACAAAATCTCCTTGATTGCATCTTCTTCTTTAACTATTTCAGTTGTTCTTCGTTTATTTATTGTTTAATCGTTATTTTATCCGCTTTATTTCATTAGTTTAGTTTATAACAATGGTGGATTCCATTACTTTTACGCTTCCGCAACAATCTACATCAGCTGGTATTCAGAGCTTGAAAAATCTAGGAACAAAAGATGAAATTTTTTTCATGGATACATCTCTCCTTGAGTGCTGGAAAATTTTTCCACGTTTAGATTGGGGTCCCTTTCGAGATTCAAAACAATTTTATGTTGATCGAAAATATCCAGAAAAAATTAATACCGTTTCTAAAATTCCTCTATTCGACGGTTAATATCATATAAATTTTTGGATTCAACATATAGAAGATTGGTTCATAAACCAAGATATCCACGACGAAGATAAGGTTTTTCTCATCGAACAACATATGTCCGAAAGATTGGTTCATAAACCAAGATTGAGAGAAGCAAAAGCGGGATTTTACATATCAGTCTCATCACTCAAAGCGGGATTCAATGTAACAATCTCATCACTGAAAGCAGGATTCAACATCACGGTCTCATTATTATGACTGATACTAGAAAGATAAATTTTGGCATCAGCACATGAAAGAGGTAGGGGATTATTTTTGGTATAGGGAGAAATAAATCTATTTGTTTACAAAACAACTCATAAAATTTATTGGGATAAAAAACAGTCCCTTTTAAGGCAAAAAGAAGATGAAAAACTTTAAAACCTAAATTGATTAACAATATAAGGGTTTCTTACCTCTTGATATTTGCATTGATTTCCTTACCTTTTCCTGGATTAAACTCCACAAGTTTCAGGAGTTTCAATTCTAGTTACAGTAAAGATTTCAACTCTATTAACAATTATCAGTTTTACGATGAAGAATACGAGCAAAGAAGGGTAAGAGTTCGATTCTTCATCTTCTTACCTGACCAATTTGTTTTGGTTGATTGTGGTTGGAATCTTTATAAAATCTCTGCAATTTCATTCTATTGGACCGAAAAATCTCGGCAATCTCAATTGCAAGATCACAATCAGGGGCCCGGTCTGGAATTTTTATTTTTCTAATGTAACTAGAAGAAATTTAGTATTTTCCGTGTTATAATTTCTTTAGGGTTTAATCTTTACTATTGTTTAACCTAACCAAGTTTTGGGCGACAAAGAGCACAGAGGTGAAAGAGGTAAGGATTCGAGAGGAAGAAATCCATGGAAGTGTTCAAGAACTAATTGAAGAGAGAGAGAAGGTTTTCATGGTGACAATCAGGTGATTCTTTAACTACACAACAACGTCCCAAAAGCAACTAAGTTCTATTCAAAAGGGTTGATTCAGTATCAATGTTTGTACTCTCAGATGGTCTGATCTTTAATCTGGTCCTCCAAAACTTGCTCTCATGGAATCGAAATTCTAGTTCCCTGTCTCTCTGAACCAACCCTTTTGTTCCTTGTGTATCTTCCACATTCAATCAACTACTAGTCTAATTACAACACTAGAATTGACTTCAACCGCAATGGATTTTCTTGTCAGTTTATTTGATTGATTTGTATAGATTGATCATCCATTTATTATAACTATATATCTATTTGAGAAACAACTACTATGGGGGTTCTGGTTGTCGTACTTGTTACTGAAACTAGTTAAGCTGGTAGTGTTTGATAAAATGCCCAATCGAACAGTATTAACCGATTGCTAGAATCTTTGTGTAATGCCTCTATGTAGATTTAGATATGGTTCTGTAATTAGTAGATGCAGCTGAAGTTGAAGATAGCTTTTGCCGGGTTAGACTAAAAATCCTGGATCCGCCCCTAATCACAATTTCATCCTTCTTTTTCTTTTGGTTATAATTCCTCATATTATTAACTAATTGATTAATATCATCCTCTTTGGTTGAAAAAAATAAATTAATTTCATCCACTTTGGTGAAAGAAATTAATTTCTTTCATTCCGCGCATTCAAAACTCATTTACGGGTTATAACAGAAAATGACCTAAAACTTTAAAATATTTGTTCAACCGTACAGATAGACAAATGAAGAATTTCTCTTTACATGTGACATCATCTCCATTATATATGCCTTTGTTTAAATCGATGTCTTCGTTTCAATAGATATATTTGTTTAAGTCAACGCCTTCGTTTCAGTCGAAAGACTCTTCTTTTTTTTATGTTGGTTGCCTCCTTCACTAATGGTGGTTCTTCACTCATGAGATCTTGAGTCATCATTAAGAACTTGTAACTAAGACAGTAATGACAATAAACCTATGTATTTCGTAGTTTTTGTTTTGTTGATGGCAGTGATCGATATTAGATTTGAGCTATGCTGAAACTGTCTTGAATATGGATTGATATCTAACTCGATTAGCGACCTGCCAACACGCTTACAAGATTTTGACTCGTTAGCTAGACTGATCACCGAGGGAGAGCTGGTATGTGAGGCAGGGATCCAAGACAGAGCTGGTATGCGAAGCAGGGCCTACGTTATGTCGGTTACTAAAGTTAGTGGTGTTCATGTGTATTTCGGAAATTAGAAAGAGTGAGTCGATGAGGCGGTGTGTAGGTGGGATTAGGGTTTTAGCGGCTATGTAAACTAAAAACCTAGGGATATCTGAAGGTCGAAAGCTCACGAATCTCTTATGTAACTTGTTTGCATATATAGTATAAATCATCGCGTCGTTGTTCGTCGTGGAGTAGGTCTCATCAACCGAACAACGCAAATCTCTTGTGTTTTGTTTGATTGTTTATTTCCTATTACTTATTTCGGTTTACTTGATTTCGTCACAACAAGTTGATTATGTTAGACAAAACTAAAAGAACGAATAATTTAATAAATTTAGTGTTACTTTTTATTAAAATCTTTATATTCAAATAGTTATTTATTAATGATCCTTGTAAGACTCTTTTAACCTAATTTGGAGAAAGTTCTTAAATTGACCTTCTTCTGCATTGCTTGTAGCCTTGCTCAGTTGCACCATGCAGTGTTCTTCCAATACCGAAGACCATTATAGCTTACCTAACCATAGTTTGGTTTTTTTGTCTTTATTGTTTGTAACCCTAATTAGGTTAGAAAACAACAAGTTGTCAAACTTAAATGAAATGGTACCTTTAGTAAACCTAAACACTTCTTTCTATTAGTTGGACCAGGCCTCCCATTTCTCATTAAGACATAGCAACTCTACCTCCTGTACCTTTTCTGTTTCAAAATAAATGACTAAGATGGAGATGGATTGAGGACATTAAATATTTCCCCAAAATCTCGTGTATTAAATAACATTCCCAAAAATTCTGACTTATCTAGTGCAGTATTTGATAGAAAATACATGGTTACTTTTTCTTTTGTCGCGGCTTTGGAGCATAAAGAATAATCTCCGAGGAATAAATTATTTCTCTAGGGAATTCATGTTTTTCTGTACATTCTCGGGAGAATATTATTTTTTAACCCAAAAATTTACTTGATCAAACATTATCCCCTAATCTTCATCTTCTTTATCACCATCATAACCACAACTTTCTACTACCACCATTTTGACTACCATTTCCTCTTCTCTCTTCTTTCTTCTCCTCTCTCACTTACTCTTAGCCTCTCTCTCACTATTGCTCTCCCTATCTATGTCTCTCGATCTCTCGATGTTTCTCTTTCAATCTTTCATTGTTTCTTGTTTGATCTCTCATTGTTTTTCTCCCCCTCTCACACAATGACACTGTTCCGACAAAGGAAGTGTTCCCTTCGCCAGAACCAGACCTCGATGAGGGTTTTTGGCGAAACCCTTCGAGTATTTCGTGGACACAAAACGTTTTGTGACCCTGACCATTTCGTGGCTGCAAAATGTTTCGTGGCTGCAAAACATTTCGTTCCCACAAAACGTTTCGTGGCCCCGAACTCTGTGATCTCCACAGAGAGATCTATACATACTGCAAGAGAGAGAGGACGAGATAGAGGCTGCGAGAAAGAGAGATAAAGACTGCGAGAAAAAAAACTAATCTACAGAGAGACATGTCTACAACGAAAGAGATGAGAGTGATCCACAATGAAAGAGAGAGAGACGAGAGTGATCTACAATGAAAGAGAGAGATCTAGAGTGCAAACGACAAAGAGATAGTCAATGAGAGTGAAAAAGATGGTGAGAGAGAGTGAAAGAGATGGTGAGAGAGATCGAGAGAGAGAGAGGGAGAGGGGGGGAGCGAAGATGAAGATTGGGGGGGTGATATTTGATCAAGTCAATTTTTGGATTAAAAGAAGAATATGCCCTCTAAATCAATTTTTATTGACTAATTCTTTATTCTCCGGAGAATTTTCTTTATTCCCCAAAGTCGTGACCATTTTTTTTGGCTCTATACTTCATTGACTAAATTTCTTTTTGGTTTCTTATTTTTATGTTTAAAACAAATAAAAAATAACATCTTTTTCATCAAAACGTCAATTAATTTTAACAAATGATCTTTTTTATTTTTCTAATTATCTTTCTTCTAAAATTAATCATTTGTCTTTTCTCTCTTGTCTGACGTATGAAAAGAGGTCATCTTATATTTCTTCGTTTTCATAAATTAAAAAAAAATTATGAAGATCGCCGACCATTTCTTCTTCTTCCTAATAAATTTAAAAAAATCATGAAGTTCGTTGAAAATTGATCGATCGCGAACTGACGGCACCAACTTCATCGAAGAAGAAAGAAGGGAAAGTTGAAAATTAATTCTTAAAAGAAGTGTAACTAAGGAAGCAAAAACATCAATGGAATAAGAGTCATTTTATAATTTATAATTTATGATGGAAACTAGTTAAAATTAGGGGACTGCAAAAGAAATAACCCGGATATATTATCTAACCAGGGAGTATTACCTTCAGAAATAACACTCTAAAGATCTATCACTCGAAATATTTCGCATAAAATACATGGATAAATTTTGGGTTTGCCTTTTGCAAAAAGAGCATGACATTTTATTAATGGGTTACTTCTTTAATAGCCCCCAACTTTGTGACCGGCTTCCTGCATAGCCCCTTACTTTATCAAAAATACCCAGATGGCCCCTTTTTCAGATTCCGTTATAACACCGTTAACCAGTCATCATTTCTCTCTCCGCCATCTCATCACCTCTCTCTGCCACCTAACCTTCTCGCAACCTCATCGTCTTCACCACGAAGGTCGTCGACCGGCCAATTTTCCGGCTGGCGACCTTCAAACATTAAAAAAAAATATTTTATCTTTCTTCCTCTCTCTTCGTTCTCTCTCTAAATTTTTTTTTTCAAAATCCTTCCCCTCTCTCTAGATCTAGATGTGGTTCACCAGATCTAAATGGTATATGAACAGACCTTCAACAAGATCTGTTCGCAGACCTTTAATGGTCTATGAGCAGACCTTCAACAAGGTCTGCAAACAGACCTTCAAGGTCTTATTGCAGGCCTTTAATGGTATGTTAACAGACCTTCAACAAGGTCTGTTCACAAACCATCTAGATCTGGTTCACCAGATCTAGAGAGAGGAGAGATTTTGAAAAAAAAAATTTAGAGAGAGGAAAAAAGATTAAAAAAAAAATTATGTTTGAAGGTCGCCAGTCGGAAAATTGGCCGGCCGACGACCTTCGCCGGTGAAGACGATGAGGTGCCAAGAAGGTTAGGTGGCAGAAAGAGGAGAGAGAAATGATGACCGGTTAACGGTGTTATAACGGAATCTGGAGAATGAGGTCACAAAGTTGGGGGCTATTAGGGAAATAACCCTTTATTAATTGGGGAATTTGGCCAAAACTCCCTAAGAAACTATGATTTTGGTTAAAAAGGATTCATCAAAGTTTTTTAGGCTTCACCTCCCTGATGGCAATTATGTAATTTTCAATTTCAGTAAAAAGACCAACTTAACCTTAGTCTAAGAAAATACCTTGCAAACACCTTGCACTGCCTTGCAAACACTTTGCAAACACCTTGCAAAGCCTTGCAAACACCTTGCAGAGCCTTGCAAATACCTTGCAAAGCCTTGTAAGCACCTTGCATGGTTTTTGCAAACACCTTCGATAGCATTGCAAACAAATTGCAGAGCCTTGCGAACACCTTGCAGAGCCTTGCAAAAACTTTGCGGAGCCTTGCGAACACCTTGCATGACTTCTGTAAATACCTTGCACAACCTTGCGAACACCTTGCAGAGACTTGCAAAGCTTCGCAAATACCTTGCGGAGCTTTGCAAATACCTTGCAGATCCTTGCAAACACCTTGCAGAGCCTTGCAAAGCCTTGCAAACACCTTGCAGAGCCTTGCAAACACCTTGCAATGCCATGCAAATGGTTTGCAAATTAGTTTTTGAATTGATTTAACATGAAATTTGTTACAAATTATTATATTTTGTCTAATAGAATGTTGTATCGAAAAACTAGCTAAAACCCCTACAAATTCATAATAATCATTTTGTAAGCTCTAGCACCATCATTTTACTTTTCTTCGAAAAACTTCCAAAGCTTTCATGAAATTCTCAATTTGAACATAAATACCAATCATGATTGTCCAAGAAAAAATATTTCTCATAGGCATTTCATCTAACAACTTTATAGCTATTTCAACCAACCTAAGTCTTGTATAACCAACTAACGTTGCATTCCAAGCAACAACATCTCTTTCAAGCATTTTATCAAACACATTGCTTGCATCAACTATACTTTCACAACTTCCATATAAATCCAACAAATAAGTTTGACCATAAACATCAAAACTAACAAATTGTCATCCATCATTCATAACTCAATGAAAATAAAGTAATGAAGAAGTTGGATTATACCTTGAAACACTATCAAATTCTTCTTCCATTGAAAGTATATAAAACTTTCTCTCTCTAGAATTTAGAACCAAAAACTAAATCAAACCCCTTAAAAGCCTCTTCAAACAACAAGCAAATAGATTAAATCACCAAAACATAAAAACATCAACCTATCTTATAGCCAAAATCGATTCAAATCCCAGAAATTTTAATCGGCGTCGACAATCCAACTCGGTTCGTTCATGAGAAAAACTCAAGTTCTTGATGTATTAATTAGATTATTACTAGGTATTTCTAATTGAATGAAGGGTATTTTTGACTCTTAAAAAGTTGGTGCCTTTAAAAATGTCCTTCAAGCCTATTTTTATAACTTACTTGGGGCCTGTCTAGTTAAAAAGATGGGTTGTCTTTTTAACAAAAAAATACAAGAAAATGGGTCTCCGGCCCAATTTCCTGTTATTAATTTGCGAAGGAGACACAGACTTATATTTGAACTTCTAAAACTGTTACTTTGAGTGAGATGCCTGGCGTTACTTCTAACGCCCATACTCTCAATATTTATATGGTTTTTCACTATGGAGATGTGAAAACTATTGTGTTTTTTCAGTTCATCCTCTATCTTCTTTCAAGCACGTTGGGTTTGGGAGATTGTTGCTTATTCTATATGTTCTGTTTGCAACTTATGATCAACTCGGGAAATTTGATGATACATGATCCAGCATGTTCTTTAGAAGAATGACCTACTTATTTTGTGGTGAAAAGTTGATTCACTATTTTTATACTTACAAAAATTGTTGAAAAGAAATATGTTTGTTAGGGTGAAATCATATATGCCTGTGGTTTTCAAGCTACCTATTGATCCATGAATGTTGGGTTTGCTGTTCAGAATTGAAGATGCTTTTGCTCAGTGGATGAATTTGGGAGGAAACCTTAGGAAACTTGAACGTTGTCGATTTATATGTTCTTACGATACTTGGTGAAAATAGTTCTGCCATATTAGAAGTTTGAGAGACCAAAAAAGGGAACTTTGAAGAAAAAGATATTTGATGCTTAGGTGTTGTTTGGCAGCACTAAAATAAGTCACTTTTGTGCTTATTTAAGTAGAAAAGTAAAAAAGTTTAGTTTGGTAACGCAGAAATTACCGACTTCACTTAAGTTAAAATTTGACTTTCTTTTAAAGTTAAAAAGTAAAAAAGTAAAAAAGTAAAAAATTTAGATTGGTAACGCAGAAATTACCGACTTCACTTAAGTTAAAATTTGACTTTCTTTTAAAGTTAGTGGTTTTAGCTTTTGTCTTGAAAGTAAAGTAACTTTTTTTTTGAGACATGCATGAATTATACTTGATGAAATATTTTTCTTTATCTATCTTCGCTCGACCAACACAACTTAACTTTTACCATACCATTGTACCCTTACCACCACCATAACAAGCATTGCACCTCCCCCACCACCATACGTTAACTACCACCACCACACCTTAACCACCACTTGTGTACCACCACCATCACCACCATACACCATCATCACACTTTGACAACAACCACCTCGTACCTCCACCACCATCGTACTTCCACCACCACCACAGTACATTCACCACCACCACCACAACCACCGCCATCACCATACCTTCACCACCTTCACCACCACCATCACCATACCTTCACAACCACCACCACCATACCTCCATCATTACCACCTACAAATCTTATCCCCCCCCCCATCATACCTCCGTCATCACCACTCACATACCTTATCCACCAGCACCACCACCGTATCTCAACCATCACCATCACCGTACTTCCACCACCATACCACTATCACCATACCTCCGTCACTATCACTCACATACCTTATCCACCACCACCACCACCACCGTATCTCAACCATCACCACCATCATCATACCTCCACCACCACCATCTCCATACCTCCACCAAAATCGCCACCATTGCCACCATCATACCTCTACCATCACCACCATCAAACCTCAAACACCACCAAATCCCATAACCATACCTTCGTGGCACCGCCACCGCCACTACCACCAATATCACCATCACTTCGTATTCAAGAGTAATCGTGGAAATCATATATAAATTCAATTAAAATCAAGTACCTCTATGAGAAAGAAAAATAAAATTATCAAAAGTAAATTGAGTTACCAACCTAACTTTTTCACCTTTTTACTTATAAGTAACATTTCTGCCAAATATACTTTCGAAACTTTTTTACTTTTTTAAAGCAAAAGAACTTCTACTACAAGCAAAAGTACTTATACTTTTGGTTGCCAAACGACACCTTAGTTATGTTGGAAAATAGAACAAACATTAATAAATTAGTTTTATATGTTTGAAAATTATTTTAGTAATTTCTTTCACGAAAAAATTTTGAATTTAAATTTTATTAGAATAGTTATAAAGTCCCACATTGTGCAATTGGTTAAACTTCTCTCTTGTATTACTCTTTATAAAGATCTTATGTAATAGTTAGGAAATCAATACATTCAATACAATTTCTCTTTTCTTACATGGTATAAGAGCCTAGTTCTTCTTTCTTGGGAATAGTTAGTCAATAGAGTTTTCCGCTTTGCCGGCGGCGGTAGTCCCATTAATTGCTACCCTCCGCCGGACTTTTGTCGGTTTTTAATTTTTGCTTCAAGTTTAGTATTTTTTTTCCAACAAGAGTAGTTCTCTTCTATTGTTCAAATCTAGTCATTATTCAATTCTTTTCCCAATAGTATTTGAAAATGATGAAGATTAACAAGAAGAAGAAATCAAAACAAGAGTGGTTTGTTGAAGAAATCAAAAGATCTCAATCATTTCATATGCCTCAAGTTCTCCACAACATGAAATCTATGTGGATCAATGATCATTTAAATGAAGGTCTATTTGAGATGTGAGAAATTGAAAAGCTATTAGAGAGGGAAAAAGATTTCATGGGTTTTTCTTAAACTGGTTATTTACCCCATGTTTATCTTGAAACTATACTTATAGTTGTCCAAAATTTTGATCTACTAAATGATGCACACCACATGTTTGATAGAATGTGTGAAAGAAATGAATCTTATTCTCACAGAGGGTTTTCTTTTGATGTTTTTGTAAACATATTTGTGGGTTCGTTAATGGCAAGCGAATTCATCCTCTTAGTTGATTTACTCATACTTCTTATATCCAAGATGAGAACTCTCAAATGTTTGTTCCTTTAGTAATCTACTATTGTTACTTAGTTTTCATAAGATCAAATGAAGAGGAGATAAGAAGAGTATAGAGAAGAATTGAAGTGGGAAAGATCAAGAATGGTGATTGCTAGTGGTTGAAAAAAAAAAAAGATAAAAGCATAAGATCAAGTGTTTGCATTTTATACGGAGTAATAATCATGTGTGAGAGTCGTTTCGTCATTCGTCATATGATTAGACGCACCTGAATCGGCATAATAACTTGGATCAAAAGGGACTACTTGTTGTTGGTAGGCAGCAAATGATTGAGGGACATCTTGAGGTTGATAGTTGAGATCCGTACGGTGATAACATTGAAGAGCCGTATGGCCTATACGACCACAAATCTGACAAGAGGGTCGTTGAGGTGGAGGAACACCTAGAATCGAGGAACTTTGTCCATGTTGTTGATTAAGAAAACCAATGCGTCCACCACGATTGCGTCCCCTGTAAGAAGAACGACCACCACGACCTCCACGATTCTGATTTGAGAACTCTCTTTGTTGTGGTTTTGATTGGATTACCTGATTTTTTGCTACAAGGGTTGTGGACATAATAGAGGAATCAGATCCAGATTTTTGTTCCTGAATACGCATTTCGTGGTTAAAGAGAAGAGGTAGAAGTTGATTAAAACTTGGTAAAGTTTCCCGAGTTTCAATGGCTGTTACGAATCCATTGTAGTCGGAATCTAAACCACGAAGAGTATGAAGAACGAGTTCAAGATCAGGAATCGGATGATGCGAAGCAGCTATTGCATCAGAAATTTCTTTGATCTTTCCAACATAATCTGGCATTGAGAGTGAGCCTTTACGGATGGTTTGGAGATGTAGAAGCAACTGTGATTTTCTAGCCGTATTTTGGGCTGAAAAGGTTGATTCCAGGTATCGATAAAACTCACGAGAAGTCTGAAATTCTGGAGTTTGTGAGAGAACTGAGGACGAGAGAGTGGTATTGATCCAACTTATGATGGTCTGGTCGACCTTTTGCCATTGATGAAAGGCTGGATTTGGTGTTTCAATGGAGGTTTCAGAATCAACAATGAAGGGTGTTGGTGGTTGAACAGTCGAGTCAATGTGATGGTAAAGATCTTGAGATCGCATAATAGGGATTATTTGCTTTTTCCAGGTAAGGAAGTTAGTGTGATCTAGCTTAATAGCTACAAGAGGAACAAGGTTAGTCAAAGATGGAGAGAATGAGTGGGTGACAATGGAGGAAGCACCTGTTGGTGGATTAAAAGCAGCCATTTTGAATAGAGAATAAGATAGAAGAGAAGAAAAAAAAAATCTGTTTTTTTCCTTAGAAGACCCTAAGCTCAGATACCATGAAGATTTGAGAATTCTCCCTTGCCTTTAACATAGGCAATGGGTTATATTTATAGCCATTATAGGATATACATGGATTACAAGATAATGGAAGATATACATGGATTACAAGATAATTGAAAATATATCTAGAATAACTTAAGTAAAGAAACATTTGATTTAGGCAAAGATTATGGCTTATCATATATCTCCACCCACAACCGGACAATGGGTTATAATTGTCCGCTTTCTCTTTAAATAGAGAAAACACCTGGCAATGGCGCCAACTTTTCTTCAAATGGCCTTCAAATGGAGAAAAGATAACAACAAAGTAAAATCGTGAAAATGTAAAATCGCAGAATGGTGAAATGGTGAACAACTTCATCAACAACAACAACAATACCTGACAATGGTGCCAACTTTTCTTCAAATAAAGAAAAGATCAACAACAACAACAAACAACACCATCAACAACAACATAGCAAACTCACAATAATGTCTCCATATCAATAACAATTCAAAATCTACAATTTATTTTTTGGCAAACTCATGAATTTTTCACTCGCAAAAGTCATTCGTTTGAAGGGAAATATTAGAATAGTTATATAGTCCCACATGTGCAATTAGTTAAACTTCTCTCTTAGATTACTCTTTATAAAGATCTTATGTAATAGCTAGGAAATCAATACAATTTCTCTTGTCTTACAAATTTAAATTTTAAAAGTTAAATCATTTAAATAAATTATTTGAAGACATGCATCTTTTTAAAAGCTATAAAATTGAATGGTTGTAAATTTTCCCCAATTTTCTTTTGGTTTTATATATATACGTATATGTTTCCCTCAAACAAATTTATATGAAGAGACACAAAAATCAGAATTATGTTTCTTTTTTGTGTCTACAAAGAAGATTATTTTTATTTGGTGTCGAATCATGAAAATCTTGTCATATAAGTAATTTGCTAAATAATCTTAAAGTGATCTCAATTAAGAGAGAGAAAACAAATAATACTTGAAAGATAAAATATCTTATATATCCTTCTTTATTACGTGTTTCCTTACACAAATTTTGAACAGATTTCGTACAAATGGAATTCTAAATGTCATCTACATATCCTCTACCCCTCTGATTTGTGAATCCAAACTAGGAGATGATTGTAATGGATCACACGGCAATAGTTTTGATGATGAAGCCATTAAAACGGGTTGTTAGCTTCTCCCATCAAGAAATTGTCACTCATTATATTAGGAGTTTTATATTTTTTGGGAAGGAGTGGGTCCTATCATTTATCTCCCTCTAACCCAAAATCAGACTCAACCCAGACTTATTTATGGCATTTATCTCTGTGTGTGTTTAGATCAATGAGAGTCGGTCACATCAATCAACCTCTAGCAAGCCTCTATTAACAAACTAACTAATGTTTTATATTATCTATTGCAATGAACAAAAAATTTATTGTTCATCATATACATCTAATATGAGTAGGTATTAAAAGAATCATAATTATACAATACTCGTCTTCAAATCATCTTGCTAGAGAGAGTTGTTGTATGTACCTAAGGAAGAGCAACCCTTTTATACATGTATAGAACACATTATTTAGTTCAACAAGAAAAAAAAAAGTCCAGCAAAAATAAAGAACACATTATTTTTATTTTTATTTTGAGAATATATATAGAGCACATTATTGTAGACTTTGATTGTGTGGTTATAATCACAAGTTTTGATTCAAAATTCACCTGTTGACTTCTTAGTTAGTTAGTTGTAAGTTTGGCGTGCTAATAGTATTTACATTTTGTGACCTAAACAAACGCATTCTTGGATTCTCAATCATTCACAAGATGCAGATTGAAACGAGGTGAGAGAACTCATTTAAAATTACTATTGGTATTTAATGAGTGTTGTGTTAAAGTGAAACCCAGTACTCCATTATTCCACCGACAAGCCATGGGATATTTTCCTAATGGCTTGATGAATTTATGAGTTTTACTTGGACTTATTCATAATTGTCTATTTAAAATAAAAGGTGAAGTCATACATAATTTATGTTTACTAAGTATTGGCTATCTTTTATAGTTGGTTTCATGATGCAGTACGTCAAATATGACTAGTGATGTTGGAAAGTGACTTTTCGAATATCCCTAAAAAATCAACTTTATAAAATTTGATTCAATTACTTCTTATTATTGTTGAATGGCTGAGGGAAAGGGTACTTGAAAAGACAATCGGACGTATCAATGTGCATGTTAGAAGTTTTAATGATTCTTAAGGGGTAAGGTTGGAATCACTTTTTAAGGAATCACATATGACGCTTATATATATTTGCATACAAGTGGTAAATCACCGACTATGATTTTGCGGTGGTCAGACACTGGCTTGATGATAGCCACATGGTCTGGTCATCGATAGATTGTATTTGATCATATCTTCGTGCATGATCGTATATTCTGATACTGAAAGTGAATATTCGACGCTATTTAGATGTCCGCCTAACTGTTGTTCCTATCAGGCAGAGGTGAGTTCAAAGTGTCAGAGTTTTCTTCTGCAGACACCCTTGATCAAGGGCTCAGGTGGCAGGATTTACTAGGGTGTACTTAGAGTTTTATAAAAAAAAGTCACAATTTTTACCTAAATTTTTAGAGTTGCCGACACTCTAGAGAGAAGTTAGAGAAAGAGAGAAGGAGATTCAAGAGCTGCAAACCAAAGAACTTTAAGCCATTTGAGAATAGTAAATGAAATATGAGCTTCAATGGAAAAGTTTTCCATTGATGTAGCCTTAAATTTTTTTTCATGTAAAGAAGAAACAATATGTAAATTTTCCAGTTTTGATGTAGACTTGTAAGATAAATTGTATGTGTGTATATGTATATATTTGTCTCTCTCTCTCTTGAGAATGATAATGGTGAAGATGAAATGTGTACCCTCATGTCTCATATGTGTGTAGATCTGTAACTTTTTTCGAATCATTTTGATGTTAATCTAGGACTTTTATCATAATCCTGATGTTAATCTATGAATTTTGGATCTTTCCAGGGTTAGGGTGTCTCTTTTTTACAAAAAGAAAAATCTCTTTAAAGATGGGCGACCCGATATGCCTGTCGTTGGTTCTGTAAAAGAAAATATTATTTTTGTCCGACCCGAGCCCGCCCGCTAAATCAATTGATCATTGAGATATGGTACCCGAAACGCCCGAGCACGGACTAGAGGTACCCACGGGTACTCGAGCCCGATCTGTTTCCCACCCTTACTATAGATCTTTTGACTAGTCAAATATTTTGTAATCCTCGCGTAAAAAAGTCCACGCTTTTGTTGTTTAATATGTTGGCTGATAACCATAATATTTATAATTTTATCTTAAAATCTCATTATTTAACAAAAGTCATGTAAAATATTTGTATTTAAAGCCTTAGCAATTTATTTTTTTGAGAAATCGAGTACGCTCTACGTTAGATCATTACAAGGTATACATCATGAAGATGTAATAAAAACGATAACCGCATAAGTTAAACCAATAATTAAAGAGACCTAAAGTTCGATAATAAAGAACTTAAAGTCCAACAGCATCTATTTTATTTACTGCCTAAATTTCATCAGGTAAATCTTGATGATAAATTACTTTCACCAAAACTCAATCTCAAAGCTTCACAAATTATTATTTTTTTTTGATGAGCAGGCTTCACAAACTTAAGGGAGAGATGTCATACCACTCCACCACCAATTGACGGTGGACTAATGCCTTACTAATTGAATGAATTTTTTTTTAGTAAAAAAATACAAACTAACCCATGTTAAAACATGAATCAATAGCTCTTTAAGAACATAGATGTGACGTGTCGATGGAGTAGTGGCCCCTTATAAATGTCAAGTGTCAACCACTGAGAAAAATTGAAGTCGTAAATAGTGTCAGAGAATCATCACATTTCACTCTCCCTGTTTTTTGTTACAACACTTTCTCTCTCTAAAAGAAAAAGAAATTTCAACTCTTTTCTTTTTGTAAGCATTTCCATTTAACAGATTTCACCTCCATTTTCTCACTCTAAAACCTTGTCAAATCATACTCTTTCCGGATTCTTCGTCATCAAAACCCTAGCTTTGCTATATATATTTACTCAACAAGAAAAAAAGAAAAACTCTTTTCACTTCATTACTTGAATACTATTCTCTGCACTTCATTAGTTCTTGACAAAAACCCTAAAAATCATGGCGGAACAATTAGGTCAATTAGTAGAAGAAGGTTTGAAAATAGCAAAACGAATAAATTTTGGGAAAGATCAGTTAATTTCACCACCGCAATATTCAACAATGGAGAAAAACTCAAGTTCTTCTTTTGTTCCGACATCTCCTATGGTTTATGCAGTAATTTCTGATCCTTCTATTGTTGATAATCCTGATATTCCAAGTTATCAACCTCATGTTCATGGAAGATGTGATCCTTCAGCTTTGATTCCTCTTCATATGAATGAGATTATGATGGAAGTTAATTGTTATTTGGATACGGCGTTTATAACTGTTACTGGTTCTTGGAGAGTTCATTGTATTATGAGAAGACGAAGTTGTTTTTGTAGATTAGTGGTACCAATGGGAGAACAAGTAAGTTTGAATCAATTTCGTTTCTCTAATTAAACCTAACTTGATATTATGCGAACAGACAAATTTGGGAATTTTGTTAACTTAGAACAAATTTAGGTTAGGTTTTGTGATTTTCAATTCGATTTTCCCCTATTTTGGTAGAAATGGGAAAGTTTAACATTATTTTTATGATTGGTTTTGGAGAACTCCTCAATTATTTTCTTTTTATGTTATTTTATTATATTTTGAGTTAATTCTTTATTTTGATTAGGTTTGAGTTTTTTTTTAGTTAAAAAAGACAAGTTATTTTGTTTGATTGAACATCTAATATTTATATTTTGTTTGATTAAAAGCTCAAAAATTTATATTTTGTTTAGTTAAAAATCTAATATTTTTCAATTGTAAGTTGTTGTAACCCTTTTGCATGTTGTTGCAACTTATTTGCGAATTTGTCGCAACATTTTTGCAAGCCGTCGTAATATGTTTGCAAGTTGTCACAACCCTTTTGCAAGTTGTTGCAAATTATGAAAACACCTCGGAGCTGAAGACTATAAAAAAAATTGAGTGATCCTTTTTCACTAAAACAAAAATATTTATATTTGACAAAAGACAAGGGGTGGAATCTTCACTTTGGTCATTTGTCTTTTTGAAGTTTAGGTGATGTTCACTTTGGTCATTTGTCTCTCCACTAAAAAGACAAGGGGTGGAATCTTACCTTTATATAAAGTAGTAAATCATATATAGCTTTGGGTCATTAAAAAAATGATAAACTTTTGTGAAGTGTTCTTGTTGGAAGTATAAAAGGAATATATTTTAGATTCTAGATGTGTTATAAACTTTGCAGGTTTTCTGTTAGGTTTAAGTAAACTCTAGTGCTATTTATTTTCTTGGAAATCACTTCCATTTTTCTCTTGTTAAATATACCTTTTCTACACCAAAGTGTGGGACTTTCGTTGAGATGACGCAAGGTGAGGGTTAGTTGGGATATAAAAGATAGGGCGATCATTTATACACAACCAGCCGCTCATCACCTTGTGCTTCCCACAGGTAGGTGTAAGAATAAGGTGGTTGCAACCTGTAAAAGAATATGGCCGGCGTAGAATGTGAAAAAAAAACTGCTAGAAATATGTACAACACTTTAGTGGTGCATGATGCAAAGCCTATTAAAATTTGCTTAATCTAAGCGTACTTGATGTGAGATTTAGTTATGTAGATGGTGCCTGGCCATGTGTAACCTTTAAGCAGTTTTTTTTTCATATTGAGCTCGGTTGTCATTTTAGATTGGAGACGTAACACGAAGAAGAAACCTTTTTAAACGATGGTCTAGTACGATCTATACGATCAGTATAGCTCACTCATAGAACTGGCACTTGGACCATTTTTCTGTACGCACATTATGGTGTTAGCGAGGTGTAAGGAGTAAACACAAAATAGGGGGAAAAAGAAAGAAAAATAAAGAAAGGAAAGGGAAGGAAAGGGAAGGAAAAGAAGAAACTGAAATAAGTATGCCAATGAAGTGGCTTGGATTGGCTAATACCTAATGGAAAACGTATTTGATAACAAGGTTATATTGGAGTAACAAAGAGTAAGCTATATGAAAGCTTGCAAAGAGGAGGCGAGAAAACCATGATGTTGGTTGTAAGTGCTTGTTAAGGTTAACAAGTTAGAGTTCATTAACATTTGTCTTCTCTGTAGCTAACGAACCCGTATTTCATTTCTATTCCTTCTGTCAAATATATATCATGAGTTCATGACGATTTTTTCTTGCATGGGATATCAAGTGTAGTACTGCTTATTTAAGTTGTCTTTCTTTTACTAGTTGGGTTTTGCTTGTTTCTTGTTCCTTAAGAGAGACATGCTTTCTTAACAGGGTTCAGTTCTAGGTGTTGAGGTCGATGTTAGTGGAACATCATATGCAACCCAGCTGATTGCCATGGAAGAAAAAATGGACATGCGAAATTCAGCAAAAGCTCAAGTTCGAGGAGGAGGCTATTTGGAACCACATATATTCACCATAACGACTCCAAAAGTACTATCTCACCTTTTTTCTGCATTAAATTTGTGGTTATTTGTTAAATTTTTCTTTCCTAGTTAACTTTTTTTTCACTCTTTTCACTAGGTTGAGGGAGGGTCCAGTCTATCAGTTAAAGTCTGTTGGTCGCAGAAATTAGTCTATAACTTGGGACAGTTTACTTTGAGTGTACCATTTAACTTCCCAAAGTATGTGACTCTTCCTGGAAAAGGAATATCAAGAAGACAAAATATTAAGTTGAACGTAAATTATGGTTCTGGGTTAGAAGTCTCCTGCACGAATATCAGTCATCCTATGAAGGTTAATTCCAGCTAAGTTTCAGGTGGACTTTTAAATCACTACACTAATCTTTAAATTTATCGGCAGAAATGTTTTTGAGTTTTCAGAATGTAAGAGAGGAAGTGGGAAGGTTAGCTTGCTCATACGAAGCAGATGTTCTTGCATGGTCGTGTACGGACTTTAGCTTTTCATATGCTGTCAGTTGCAAATTGGTACGTATTAAGATTGGGTGTTCCAACTTCAATCAAATATGAAAAGATTTGTCTTAGATATACTTCGTTCTCAGGCTGCCATTGGTCTATCTGGGACTATTCTCAACAGTTTGTTGCTGTAAATTTCTTGCCACAAGTTTTTTAGATACAAAGAAGGTGCTCTTGGTTACATGGTGCCTGCTCACTTGTTTGAGAAGTAAACCTGTTTTGTTTCATGCCAACGCTAAGCATATTTTCCTTGTTTATCTACGTATTTACAGGATTCTTCAGGTGATATATTTGGTAGGTTGCTCTTACACTCTCCATCCTTGCAAGACTTTGATCAAAGGGAGATGTTCTGCTTCTACCTTTTCCCAGGCGATAGCCAGAGTAAGAAGGTATTGGTATATTGGAAGAAGAATTTTGTTGAATAAAGTGATAACTATATATAATGGCTTACTCCTAAGTGGTTACAGAGGGACTAGGGTGACACCAGGATTTAGAATTATTCCCAAGTGGTTTGGTGGGGGGAGGTCTTGGGTTCCATTCCTGCAAACGGAAGCACTTGGGATTATTTCTTACCACCGATTAAGTATCTTTGGTTCTGGTTGAGACGGATCGAGAATGTGTTAACCGTCTTGTGGAAGTGTTGATGAGGAGTTCAATTAGGCCCCTCTAGTCATTGATTCGGGCAGAGTGGTGGCTCACGAGTCTACGGTTATGCAGAATTACAGAAGATGCATCTGTCAGCCTTCCTTCCAACCTTGTTGACGCCTAAAAAAATATTTAGATAGTTACCCAGTTTATTGCCATCGATTGCCAGCACTAATGACCTGCTATAAGTTCAAAACTCGTTGTGCTACAGATGGTTTTCTCTTCTTGCTATTAGTTATATGATTTGCACCCTTAATCTCATTCTGGTAAACTTATAGGTGTTCAGAAGGGAAGTGATATTTCTTGTCGATATAAGTGGAAGCATGCAAGGGGATCCCCTTGAGAATGTGAAAAATGCATTATCTGCAGCTCTCTCGAAGTTAAATCCAGAGGATTCGTTTAGCATAATAGCTTTCAATGAAGAGGCTTTCTTATTCTCATCATCATTGGAACAAGCTACTGAGGTAACGATTGAAAAAGCTACTCAATGGATGCAGATAAACTTTGTCGCTGCGGGTGGAACAAACATTTTACAACCCATAACTAAGGTAGAGTTCTGCACAATCCTCTGTAGCTACAGCTATGAAGGGATATGTTATTATCTTCTCACACAAGTTCTCTCCTTCAGGCTATGGAGATGTTATCTAATCCATCTAATTCTAATTCAATACCACTCATTTTTCTCATTACTGATGGAGCTGTTGAAGATGAAAGACAAATATGCAATCTTGTTCGAAATCAACTTACAACTACAAGAAAAAGGTTTCCACGTATATCCACTTTTGGTGTAGGTAATGATTTTGGGATTTATTCTAATATCTTTCTTATTGCACCTTTTATGGGAATAAAGCAAGTAGAAATTTAGCAGGAAGCCAAGCAGTTGTCAGATAGTAGACCATATTGGCAAAGGAGTGATATGATCGATGTATGGGGATAACATCGCAAAATATTCAAAATGATTTAGAGGAACCCCTGCAGTAAACAGTTTTGCAGTAGCTGATATGTTGGTCGACATGACTGATATATCACCAATATGATTGGCCAGATCAATATTGGTTCTGTTTTGTTGTATTGTATTGTGTAGTAGCTGGTGTCCAGTACTTGTGCTGGAAGCACTTTTTTTTTGTGTGTGTGAATACTCACTACTTAGATAATGTTATACCTTCATAATTTGACTAGAATCCTGGAATAATTGCTAGGTACATACTGTAACCATTATTTCTTGAAAATGCTTGCGCTGATCGGGAAAGGTCATTACGACGTTGCATATTATCCAGGTTAGTTCTGTTTTTTGGAACTAAAAGTCCCTTGGTAGTTTCACATTAGCTTTAGAAAACAAATGGTGCTAAATGAAGATCTTATTTGAAAACTCAGGGCTTTTATTATGCATCTTTCTGTGTAACCAGATTCAATTGATATTCGATTTCAAAGACTATATGGTACAGCTTCCTCTGTCGTTCTTGCCGATATAACAATTGATCAATTGGATCATCTAAAATCAATTGAGGTTTGCATCTTGGCATCTCCTTTCTATAATTTAAGAACTTTCCTGTGGCAGAATTACCCTACTATATACGTCGACACGCACATTTCGTTTACAAAAAGTTATTGAATTGATCAGCGTCGATTTACCTTTATTTTACTCCATCTTCTATTGTTCCTCCATGACTTAGAAACTGTTTCTGGTATCTCTTTTATAGGTTTATCGTCGCTATATCCCGGACCTCTCCTCTGGAAGCCCATTGATCATATCAGGTCGATATAAAGGGGAATTTCCTGACACTCTTGAAGTTGGTGGTTTCTTGGCTGATATGAGCAGATTCACTAAAACCTTGAAAGCGGAGTGGGCAAAAGAAATCCCTCTAGACAAAGTACATTGCTGACTTTTAGCTTCTGCAATGTTTATTTAATCCAGAAATAGACATCGAGATGCTAATGTAATTGGTTTTCTTTACCTCTATCTCTAACAGGTACTTGCAAAAGAACAAATCGATCAACTAACAGCTGAAGCGTGGTTTTCAAACAGTAAAGAACTCGAGGAGAAGGTTTGTCGTTCAATATAATCTATAAAGAATTGAATAAGTGATAAGGTCATACTGGAAATGCATATAAATGATACCCGAAAATAATTGGTCTCAATGTTTTTCTAATTTCTGTCCAGTGTAGAAAGACTACGTCTAGAATATGTCGATAATGAGGATCATAAATGTGAGTTCCAAATCGATGGTACGACTTAACTATTATAAGCTATTTGCTTCTATCTTGCAGGTTGCAAAAATGAGTATTCATAGTAGTGTTCCTTCTGAATATACTAGCATGATCTTACGTGAGACTGATGGGGAAAGGCAAGGCTTCAAATCAATTGGGATACAAGAGGTTTGCATTTTTTAACCCTAGCAGTAAATCGATGTGTTGTACTATCCCCATCTTAGAACTTCGTATATGTGAACTGTATCTCCGATAACCCTTTCCTTGCAAGCTGGTACCAAAGAGAATTGGTCCAACCCCCACTAGGTTTCAACATGGTTCTATATTACGAGTTGCAAGGGACGGGAGTTACATCCCTTACCCTGTTGTCCGCGTCGAGGGGGAGTGTCAAGTGGTTCCAGCCTTGGCACTGAGACGAGTCATTGTTATTAGTCCCCATTGTCTGGAAATTTGACTTTTTAAGGTGTGTATAACTTGATCTACATTTTTGCAAGCCAATCATCAAAGACAGATAGGCTCAATGGGCTTCAACATACATAATCCCTTCTTTAAGATTTGAATCCCATTTGTCGTAGCAGATGGACAAACATGTTACCACCCAACCATAGTGGGATTGGATTCACATACATATAAACCCTAAACAACCATTTAAATTGGAACAGGTTTCTTTCAACTTCAACCCACAAAAACTAGTAGACTCGAGTGGACGAAAAATAATACTGCTGAGAGGTTTGGGCAGTGGCTTTGGAAACATAACTGCGACCTCTGAAAATAAACCTCCCAGATTTGGGGAGCCATTGTTGTTTGTTTCCGCATCAGATCCAATTGTGAAGGCAGCAACTAGTTGTTGTTCCACTTTATGTGATAATTGCTGTGGAATTTGCTGTATTAGAATTCTTTCTACGATAAATAACCAGTGTGCCATAGCTATATCTCAGCTCTGTACAGCTTTAGCATGTTTTGGCTGCCTCAGTTGTTGTGCAGAGTTATGCTTTGATTAACATTTATCATTGTATTTTGTAATTGCTTTCTGTTGGGCATGGGGAGACTACTTTATTAGAAAAGTAAACACTCTGTGAAAAGTAATAAAGAATTTTGTACATATTACGAGTATTTAGAGAGTGGTGAGACGATGGAGGCTAGTCTCAACAAGTGTGGTTGTATGTTTGAAATATAAGGTGTCCCATTGAGGGTATGGAAAGACAGTCGCCGAAGCCTGTTAAAATATGATAGAAAATGGCCCACGTAAAGAGTTAGAAATTTAATTGCACAAACCTGGGAAGAAGCTAAAGACTTGAGTTTATAAAATTCAAGTTCATTGCTAGAGGAACTAACATGGCTGCACATAATCTAGCATCTTTTTCTTTCTCCAATTTTGTTAGAGAAAATGAGTTAGAAATGACCCCCAACATGTATTTTGGAAGATATCCATTCAGATAAGCTTGCGTGCTAATGAAGTAATGAATAAGTAGGCGAATGTCTACTTGCATAAGAAAAAGGGAAGATAACTAAAACGCCGCTGATTTGGGAAAATAAGAAAATTATATGGGGAAAAAGGTGGGGACCCCAAAGCAGATAAACCAAACATGCTTTAAAGTCGCTGGTTGGAGTTAGTCGGCGCTTTCGTTCCCTCTCTTGTCTCTCTCCCTTTCTTCTCTCTATCTTTCTTCTCATTCTCTAACTCCGACGAAGGGGATCATCCCCTTCGTTAGATTTCTGGTTTCGTCTGGAAACCAGACGAGATCTGGTCTGGTTTCGTCTGGAAACCAGGGCTCCGATTGGAAACCAGCGCTCTTCCCCTTCGTCGGAGATATAGAGAGATATAACAGAGAGAGAGAGAGGGGAGAGAGAGAACATAGAGCGAGAGGAGATAGAAGATGAGAGAAAGATTAAAGATAAGAATTGGCGGAGATGATGAAAATGTGGTCGGGATTTGTTGTGGAGGTCGTCGGAATTTGTGGTGGAAGTCGTCGGTGTTCATGGTAGAAGTGGGAGATGAAGAAGTAGAAAATATAAGCGTTTAAGTGTTTGCAGGAAACAAAAAATTTCATAACAAATTATTTCCACCCAAAACATTGTACTCCGGAAAATTTCTTTATTTCTCCAAATTATCCAGGTCAAAATGATATTGAAAATGAGTAGAAAAACATAAAATATTTCATAATTATTATTTAGGTAAAAAAATATACAAAGACTAAAGTACCTTTTTGTCATTTTGTGTAACTAATTCTTTTATTTTTTTAAACTTTAAATCTATATAACTTTTTCTTAAAATGTCAGATTTTTATGAAATTTATATATTTAGAAAGGATCTTTCATTAGCTTTCTAACAACATCCACGTTCAATACATTTTTTTCGGAAAAGTAATTAAAAAAACGTAGTTTTTCTTGTTTTTCTGCAAATTGGGTTTGCAAAATGTAAATTGCGAACTGGTGTTCGCAAAATGTAAATTGCAAATTAGATTTGCAAGTTTTACAGAATGTAATCTCGGGTTCAAATTTTGCAAACTCGATTTGCAACTTTTCCAAACTTGATTTCCAAAAGTTGCAAATCGAGAAAAAAAAACTTAAGTTTCTTTATGAAATCTGAAAAGTTTCTTCTTCATCAATTCAATGGTATACAATTAGATGGAAAAACACCATGATCGATTAAAACTACGGAGAAATAAATCCATAATAACATCATCAACTATAAAGAATTAATGTGATGTAGTTTTAAGTAAAATTTCCTATTAGTTGAATCTCAGGACTAGAGAGTGAAAATAATCAAGAGTGAGAATGATGTCGTTTTGGTTTCGTGTCACTTTTTCTTTTCTTTCTTACTGATCACCCAACTCCTTTTGATGCGAGTTTTTGCTTCAAAAGATTTCCAATGCCGCTGCTATTCCAAGTCCATGTAAAGTTACAAACCCAGCTGTTTAGTTAAAACCCCATAAATCATCTCCTCATCACCCAACTCCTCTAGTAAAACTAATCGAGTCATCAACCACATAAAAATCGTTTCTGTTAGATGAAATAGAAGAAAATTGAGTCACCAAGTACAGAGAAATCTTCCATCACGCTTTGTTAAATGCCCTCGGTACTACTAGAAATTTCACATCGTTGCTTAAATCTGAAAAGGATTCGTCGTTAGAGCTCAGATATCAGGTTTCGGGTGATTGTCAAAAGAAGATGTTTCGACCAAGAAGAAGATAATTCGAAGAAGAAGATAATTCGAAGAAGAAGATTTAGAGAACAAGAAGAGGAATCAAAGGAGAAACATTGAAGAAGAAGACTGAGCTGTGGCTTAGAATTTGGGAGTCTGATGCCAAACTTTGCAAGAAGCCCTCTTGTATGATAACATAAACTAAAAAAGGAGTACTTTATATATCAATAAAGGAGATTTAGAGAACAAGAAGAGGAATCAAAGGAGAAACATTGAAGAAGAAGACTGAGCTGTGGCTTAGAATTTGGGGGCCCGGTGCCAAACTTTGCAAGAAGCCCTCTTGTATGATAACATAAACTAAAGAAGAAGATGATTCGAAGAAGAAGATTTAGAGAACAAGAAGAGGAATCAAAGGAGAAACATGGAAGAAGAAGACTGAGCTGTGACTTAGAATTTGGGGGCCCGGTTACTTTGCAAGAAGCCCTCTTGTATGATAACATAAACTAAAAAGGAGTACTTTATATATCAATAAATAAAAGTTTCAAAATTATTAATTTTTGACGAAACCAAACTTGTATGATAATTCTAATTGATCGCTTCAATTATTTTTCAAGTTTTTTTGATACGCAAGAAGTATTACAACTAAGTAATTAGGTTCTTAGATGATCAAAGAAAAAGTAATGAATGTTAGTGATAATAGTCGAGACATGTTATCAATTAAGTTCTACCTCGCGAATTAGTGCTCTTAAGAAATCATCTCAGGACAATTTTCCATTGGAATCACGTTATAAAAAGAAATTTTCGGTTCCTAGTCCAAAAATCTACACCTAAACACATATTTAGTCCACCCTAATATTATATAGGATTTTAAGCCAAAATAATAATTATAATGGATATTTAGTCTAAATTGACCCATCTCTATAGAAAAATCAGATCTCTATCATTTCTATTTAATCATTATACCTATTATAACATTTTATATAAGAAAAATCTCACTTTTGAGAACCAATCCTCATAATTCTCATTCTTTTTTTCTCAGATTTTTTCGATTGATTTCGAACTTACTATCTGTTTCGCAATATACACGTTATTTAGTATCAATTACGTATATTTCTACAGCAAAACACATTTAGTATAGTTAAAGTATATTTAAATGTCAAAGTTACAGTATTTTTCTGTTTATTGATTCAAGGTTCGAGGCGGTCCGAAGACGCCTCAAGACGTACATTTTTTTAGGTCAGAAAAAAGGCATTATTTTTAGTCATTTTCTTCTACTTTTCTTTTTGGTTGATGGCTTGCTGCTACAAGTCAGACTCTCTCTACTTCTTTAGTCATCTTCTATCTCTTCTACTTTTTGGCAAGTGTTTCCCCCTCTACAATTTTGAGTCCCTGACTTTTTCTACTTTTACTGCTGCTAGCCTGCTACATGTACCATCTTCTATCTCTTCCTCTATTTTTAGTGTCGCTAGCCTACTACATGTACTAATTCTCTGTCTAGTTTTTAATTGTTTGCTTCTTGTTCTTCTTTTACTTTTCCAGTTGCATAATAAAGGAATTGTTTGTCTCTCTATTTCTTTGTCTTTCTAGTTTTACTATTTTCAAGTTTTAATTAAGTTTATGGTATTTAAGTACAAAATCTTGTTGTGATATATTTTTACATAGTTGATGTCATTATCTTTAGCAGTTCTTTTTTTCGTTATTTTACGCATCGAGGCTCGAGGCACTGCCTCGCCTTGTGAAAGAAGACCTCCTCGAGGCGTAAAAACGTACTTTCAAACCTTGTATTGATTTTTTTTTGTTTCATAAATAACGTGTTATTTATTGTTAAAGTTTCATATTTTATTTCATTTTTTATATATGTGTCATACATAATACATTATAAGTCACTAGAATATTTGATTCGTAAAACCCGTGGACCCTTACAAAAACAGAACAAATTATAAGTCACTAGAATATTTGATTCGTAATACAAGCAAGTTAAAAACTGGCAGCAATGTGGGTTGAACCCACGACCTCTGAATCCTGACATAGACATACCATCGTTAGGAATTGTACGTGAGAAATAAGTTTTATGGTAAAAAAAATTGTGTCAATTTTCACACTTTGTTTTCCGAACGAAATTGATTCACACGTAAAGTGGCCAACCAAAGAGCGGAAAATCGTTTTCTTTTATGAAAATTGATTTTCCCACTTCATTTTCTTACATAACAAACGGACCCCTAAGTAATTGTATCACTTCGGACTGTTTGGAGGAGAATACGAGATATGTTTCCAAATAGGAATTTCTACGGTCTTCCCCAAGCGATTAAGAAGTCTTATCCCTAACCCTAAAAATACCTTCTTCTCCTCCAAGGAGATTTCCTTCCTCTCTGCTCAATCTGATTATCAATTTCTTTGATCTAAATTGTTAACCCTGGTTTTCTGGTTATTTTGATTTTCGATTAGTCAAACTCCAACCCAGACTACCCTTTTTCTACTAGGGTTTGGTAATTGGGCAAATTAAGCGTTCAGATCTGTATCTTACGGAAATTACTTTCTTTTTCGTATTTCTGAAGAGATTAGTTCGGTTTTCCTTCGATTCATAGTTGGTAGCGACTGGTAAAAGAACTTAGAGAGAGAGAAACCAAGCTGCCCATGCTATTTGTTACGGTTTTGGGTTATTCATATAGCGATGTCGTGGGCAGGGCTTGAAGATGTTTTTCTTTCTACTTCTCTTGCAAGTTATCTTGACAGTAAGTTCTCTCTCTAAATTTATGTTAGGGTTTGGTTTAACTCTGACAAAAAATTCAAACTGTTCTTGTTATTTTTTCAATTTTGGGTAGATTTAGTTGCTTACTTAAAACATTTTATACTAATTGTCCTATGATGAGTAAATTGGGAAGTGAAATTGAATGCCTTTATACTAACCCATGGGTAAGATTGGATTGTCAATCTTCCCAGTTCCCAATGTTAATATATCAAAACCATTTATTCTAATTCCTTGAAGTTCTGTTTATGGTGTTTGGACTTTCAGGAACCCTAGTTTTTCTCTGTTAAAGACATTCTCTGTCAAAGCAAATGCATTTAGCTGCACTGCCATTAATTGAAGTATTACGCTTTCCATAAAATAAATGCAGTCGAAATGCTAATATGTTAGGTCATTATTGGCACATGATCCTCAGTTTCATTGCCAGAGCTCTAAACTGGCCAAGTGAGTGAAAAAGTTCTTCCATTTTAAGTCTCTATAGAGTAAAGACAAAAATATTTTCAACAAAAGGCTACTTATTCTGTGAGATTAACTGATCAATCAGTTTTCAACAGTGATAGTCTGTTGAAAAAGTGGGCCGAAGTCTGAGGTGGATAATTGGATTTTGCCCAATCAAGAGAGAAACAAGAGGTAGGATCCGTCCATTCACCTCGAATTTTGGACCATTTTTTCAGGCACAGTATCATTTTTGTTAGTGTTTTACTTGCTGATTCATATCGATGTAGAATGCATTGGACTTCCATCAGATTTGCGGACTTCTTTTTGACTTGAAGTTACAGTGTTTGTTTGATGTCAGTTTTACACTACGAACATCTATTGCATCATTATCTTATTCTCTACATTTGGTTTACTACGGAGGAGTAAACAATTCCTGTCTTAATATGCAATGTCATTTTCTATTTTGGTTTGTTAATCGATTATGAGAAAAAGAAAATGGATAATGAAACACTTGAGTAAATTATTAAAAGTTTGGTGATGTTGGTGCGCGCCATAGTATTTCTTACGGTAGAATTAAATGTGTGGTTGTGTTTCAACTAAATTTGAATTTGAAACTGTTCAAGATACTGCAGTTGGTTTACCAATCTTTTGTCCTTGACACATCTATTTGGTTGACAGAAAAACTTCTTGTCTTGCTGCGCGATGGTCGAAAACTCATGGGTATTCTTCGGTCTTTTGATCAATTTGGTGAGAATCTCTTCTCTATTATTTCTCGTTTCATGTACACAATTTTGATGAACCAAGACCGTAGAAGTCTGACAAAGTTTTGTTACTCTGTAAAGGAAAGAAAAAGTGAACTTTTTGTAAACATACGAGGACATTTGTTTTAGAACTTTTGTCCCTTTCGAAAAAGACATCAGTTTGCTTAATCAGGTTTTCTTTACTCAGCAAATGCTGTTCTAGAAGGTGCATGCGAGCGAGTGATTGTGGGAGATCTGTACTGTGACATTCTCTTGGGCTTATATGTTATCCGAGGGGAGAATGTTGTCTTAATCGGTGAACTGGTATTCTTATTGCCTGTTAATTTATCTACGAGTGCTGCATAAGCTATATTGGGCTAATTTCATAAAATTTCTTTGTAACTTGACAGGATCTACAGAAAGAGGAGCTTCCCCAGCACATGACTCGTGTTTCAGTTGCAGAGATAAAACGGGTAAGTGCTATCTGTAGAATAAAAGAGTAAAGTATTTATCTTGATTCCTTAAGCATGTACATGGCTATATTGTAGTGCAACGAGAGTATGAACGTGAAAGATTAGTGAGGATATGGGACAAAACGGCTGTCTTTCCCCAGATTTATCTGTTGTGAATTGATTCATCCAAAGTTTTTTTTTTTAGTTTATTTGACTGTTTCTGTATAAGAGTGGTAGATAGATCTCTGTTTGCGTGTTTTTTTTCTTTATTTGCTCGAGACATGTCTGGAGAATGCACTGCAAGAGACCTTTCGTATAATAGATATTCTGAAAAGGTTAGGATTGGAGATCAGCTGGACTACAAACTAAACAGGCCCTCTTCTATCTACTTTGAAATCATTTTGCCGGACTTTGTTTTTCTGTTTTAAGCAACAAACCCCCTTGCACAGATTCAATTTTGGGATAAAAGTAGCTACAAAGTTCAGACTAGATGTAGTTTTGGAGTATGCTTAGAAATTTTCATCCTACTAATCCAACAAAACACGTCTTCCTCTATTAGTATCCAGAAAAGATAATTCATTTTTTAGGAGCTTAATAAGGAGAACCCATTATTTTCTTATGCTATGTTGCTATGGGTGTAGTTGTCACATGGATTCTACTCTCTGCAGTATGGTTTGTGATCCCGAGTCGGTTGAGTTCTCCCTTATTTATGAAAGCATATATTTTATTTTTGTACATCTACATAAACTTTAAAGTGATAGTGACTGAAAGCATACTCTATATTTAATTTTGTACATACAAGAGATATGATATCTATGTAGCGTAAGTTTATATCAGAAAAGATATTTATATACTTAGCAGAGAGTGAAATTCGTGCCGAGCTAGGCCTGAGTATCATACCCAACTTCACTTCAACTTAGTAATTAGTTGTCGGACTTGTTTCCCGTTTTTTTTTTTTAATTTCATTCAGTTGCTATTTGGTTATTGTTAACAAATTTTTTATTTGGTACATTATCCTTTTATCTAATGCAAGCACAATTACCTTGAATAAAACGCAGGCACAAAAAGCAGAAAAGGATGCTACAGAACTGAAAGGTTCCATGAGAAAGAGAATGGAGTTCCTAGATATGGATTGATCTTGAAGATTTTCCTCAACAACAACAACCTCCACCAATACATTTTTCTTATTTGGTGATTAATCTAATGATGGTATCCGCAAATATTATCGCGGGTTTTTTGTTGTTTCTGGGGAGAGATCAGATTAGGGACTCTGACAGAGGTGGTTTCTTTTGCTTCGTCGTCTTTGCGAGTGAGTGTGTACGTGGTTTACTACTCAGTTTTCTTAAGCTACCCCAAACTGAAACCTATTAAATAAGCTCCTTTTTAAGTGGCATTTGGATCTGAATTAGGAAATTAGGGAATATGGAGGTAGTGACTGAGCTATGGTTAGTATATACTTTTGGTATGCTTTTGTTACGGAAGATGATTCCTTTTTAAATTTTATCAAACTTGCAATATTTGTTGGATTCGTCTTTTATTTCTTATGGGGTTTTTTCGACGGCTTTGTTTCTTGATGCTAGAAATCTAAACTCATCTTTTCCTGTTCCTTCTAATGGTGACTTGGTAGTTTACTATAGTTGGTGCCTGGTGGTGGCCTGATCCATGGCTTTCAGATTGACTACTGACCGATTTTGTACAGAGGAAAAATAGTGGAGCTTGATTAGTGTTGGAAGGTTTTGTTTGGTTCAATTCTATGGCTTAAAAACGAATGATATGAATATATCTGGCATACGGAGTGTGCCTTTCAGGCATAGGCTGCCAAAATAATTGATTCATCTTAGTTTTTATTTATAATTTTCTGTCCCCCAACTCTCTTGAGAGTAGAAGGCCTTTAGGGTTGGCACGATGAAAACTGGAAGGTACCTTGGCCAACCTTCACTAGGTATGAGAGAGCCCTTATGGAAGGAAAAGAAATTTTGACCAGTGGTTTTTTTTTTGTTGAGAGAACGAGTGATTAGTTCTTGAAAGAAACTGGGGGAGGTATATGTAAGTCGTAGATGAAGACGGGGCGAAAGTATGAAGCTAGAGGGAAAGCGAAGTTGTAGATGAAGACGGAGCGAAAGTATGAAGCTAGAGGGGAAGTATGGGAGATGCTAGAGTTACTTAAAGGATGACTTAGAGGATGACATAATGACGTGAAATTCACTAAAAGACAAGGTTTTTTCGAAGTTTGACTATGGTGGAGACTGCTTTTATTTCCAAATGAGGAAACATGTCAGAATTCGAAGTATGAAGCTAGAGGGAGTAAGTATTAATCAAGTACAATTGGAAGTATGAAGCTAGAGAAAAAGTAAGTATTAATTAAGCACAATTGTAATCCCATATCTTGATAGAGACATGTTTTTTTCTCAAGGTACAAAATTTAGATACAAATTGTTTTCGTCTTCCCCAAATAAATCTCTACTTCTCTTTTCTCTTCAATCTAGTAGTCTGCCAACGACCCTTAAAAAATCTCACATCTTTCTTCTCTCCTCCAACCACCACCTTCGACCATTCTCTCTCACCAGAAGAAAGAGAGAGAATGAACAGGATGGAGGAGAAGAGCAGAGGAGAATGATAAACGGTGGTGATGGGAAGAGAGAAGAGAATGAAGATCTACATTTTTTTTTTGTGAAGGGTCGTCGACAATGTAATGTTGCAGTTGATCATTTCGGGCAACAACGTAAGTGAAAAAATATTTTCAATCAAAAATTTTGAAAGCCCCCCAATTTGTATTTCCAAACATATTAGACCAACCAATTTTGTTCACTCAAAACCCCAGTCAGTCAACCGTAAGAAGAATACTGAAGCTTAAAAAAATAAAAAGGGTTGTCTTTTTTTTTTTTTTTTTTGTTAAGGTAATAAAAAGGGTTGTCGTCACTCACAAACTTCCTCCCACTAAAATACCAGTGCAGATCCATTTCTCTCAAGAGGGATCACTTTCTCTCTCTCTAAAAACTGGACCTTCTTCTTCTTCTTCTCTGTAAAATGGTGTGGACTCAGTTCTTTTCATCAACTTTATTCCTCATCGTTCTATATTTTCTCTCTACTGAGGCATCTGTTCACGATTACTCAAACCAGAAATTCATCAGCAAGGGAAATGCATTTATCTTTCATGGTGGTAGTGAAGGTCTTTACTCTTCTCTTCTACACAAAAACCAAAGTTTAAGCTTTATACGGTAAAATTTTAGCTCTTTTATTTTCTTTCTTATTATTTTCTGTTTTCGATTTTGTAAATTAGGGTTTTTTAGTTGGTCAATTTTGTTGCTTTTGCTTAAAATTGGGCGAGTTTTATTGTTATGGGATCAGTATGTTAGATCTCTTAACTAACTTATTAGTATAACTTACTGGATCTGACTGGGAAAAGAACTTGTTATGAAAACCAAATTAACCAACATATTTAAGTAGAAGTGGAAACCAAACAGGAAGAAAGATATTGAATTGGTGGAATATAAAGTGGAAAAAATGAGTTGGGAAACGAAGATAAGATACTTGTAATTGTCGGTCATGGACGTAGCTGCCAACTGATTTATTTGTATAGCATGAGAAAGTTGATGTCCCAAACATGGTTCATTTCATTCCCTCACCCACTACCCCAATTCCAAGTAATGTAAGTATAGGTAAAATGTTCTGGTCATTATCTTCTTTTCATTTAGGAGTTCTAGTAAACTTTACACGTCCATATAAACAACTATAGCAAAAGACTCTTATTAAAGGTAGCAGGGTGCAAACTTGCATTGTTGAATGTGGGTATTGACGAGCTAAAATGTGAAATGTTGTATCAAGCTGAAAAAAGTAACTTTCATAACTTGTACATTTTAAGCAATTTTACCAGATAGTATACCTCGTATTTGTAAGCGATGTTAACATATATGCTATCCCACATTCGGCATAATGGAAACTTCAACCTTGAGTATGTAACCAAATTCTTTGTAAAAATCTATTTTCATCTATTTGACTGGTCAACTATAATATTTGTAGTTAACTAGTTAAAATTTTACGTTTTATGGAGATAGAAAGTCTGTGGATAAGTGTATCTGTTATATATGCATAGGGAGTATGTTTTGTCTAGGAAAATAGTAAGAAATGTACTAGAATAAAAAAGAAGAGGGTACTGAAGAGGTATACCCCTAGCATACTGGTTACTCACATGGTAGCGTATTGCTTACCGGTACCCATACCATATAACTGAGAGATCGGCGTTCTAGGTAACGTTTCACCTAATGTCAAGTTTTGTGTAACAACACCATGCATGTGTTCAAAGTTATTGTATAGGCTGTGGTTGTTGGGATTTAATGCGCATCTGATCTTTTGCTTATTTGTGTGAACTAGTTTTGACAAGATTTCCTTTCGAAGGCCAAAAGCTGGTAATTTGAGCACTGGGTTGGGGTTGATTCAAGCCATTGTTTTCGAGGTGGATGATCGAGAAACAATTGGAGGTTCAGCTTATGGAGGGCAAAGAGCTGTTTGCTGCACTTCAGATTTAGCAAAGCTTGGAGTCTGTGTTCAAGGAGAAGTTATCTTTCGTCCATCCACCAAGAATCCTAACTGGCCCCGAGTTTTTGGCGTCCACTTTGATGGGGATGATCTTGTGGCGACATTGCCATCTAAAACCATAAAGATTACTGAAACAGGAATGTATAACCTGTATTTCATTCATTGCGAGCCAAATCTTGATGAATTAGTAATAGAGGGGAAGACTATATGGAAAAACCCTACAGGATATCTTCCTGGAAGAATGGCCCCGCTTATGAACTTTTTTGGGCTTATGTCTTTTGCGTTTGTGGTACTTGGGATTTTCTGGTTTACTCAGTATGCACGACATTGGAAAGAAATACTTCAGTTACAAAATTGCATAACCCTGGTGATCTCATTGGGTATGTTTGAGATGGCACTGTGGTACTTCGAGTATGCTGAATTTAATAGGACAGGAGTTCGTCCTGTTGGAATTACTGTATGGGCTGTCACATTAAGTACAATTAAACGCACGGTTGCACGTTTGATCATTCTAATGGTTTCAATGGGCTATGGTGTTGTTAGGCCCACGTTAGGCGGGCTTACATCAAAGGTGGTTATGCTAGGAGTAACATTTTTATTTGCATCTGAGGTTCTTGAACTGGTAGAGAATGTTGGCACCATTAGTGATCTTTCTGGGAAAGCGAGGCTGTTTTTGGTTCTTCCTGTGGCAATCTTGGATTCTTTTTTCATTCTTTGGATATTTACTTCTCTCTCCACCACCCTCAACAAGCTCCAGGTACTCAATGATCATTTTAGTTAGATCATCTGACCGACTTTCATAATGGATCAAAGAATATATCTTCTATAATCCCTTTCATTTGAATGTTCTGAAGCTTCTTTCATCTCATGTGACTGACAGTTGTATCCATGCCTATACCGAGCCTTATAATTAGATTTTGTTTTGACTTAGGACTAATAAACTTTATCTGTGAAATGGCATGACCTATTTTTTGCTTATATATCTTATATTTGACCTACAGGCCAGACGGATGATGGCTAAGTTAGAGATTTACAGGAAATTCACAAATATGCTAGTGGTTGCTGTTCTTGTATCTGTTGGTGGGCTCTGTTATGAGGTATTATCAATTTAGTTCTTAATACTGCTAATAAAGTGAAGCTGTTCGGTCGGGATTCAGTCCTGGCTTGGCTAGCCTAGCGTAGTGAATATAGGGCCCCTGCGGCTCATTCATTTTTTTTTTCACTAATTCGCATAAAAATAGTATTTCTTATATGGGAGTGTTGTTTCTTTTTTTTTTAAGCAAGAAATATTTAATAACCAATAAAATAAAGAAAGAATAAAAGAAAAAGGAAGTCGGAGGTGGGTATCAGCCAAGCCGTCCGAGCTTGGACAGGTAAAGCTCATGGCCACTTGTTTGGCCAATTACTTGGGAATGGACTAAATTAGTTTATGTACAGTACTACAGTGTAATGAAAGTGCCGAGAGCGGGAGGCCCTAGCTAATAAACTTGCATGTTCCCTTTGCAGCTGTATTTCAAGTCAAATGATGTGTACAATGAGAGATGGCAGAGTGCGTGGATCATCCCTGCTTTCTGGCAAGTCCTGTCATTCTCTATTTTGTGCGTCATCTGTGCTCTTTGGGCACCTTCTCAGAATTCAACACGGTAAGTAGAAACTCTCAAATGCAGAAGCTTAGCTACTGTTTCTTGCTTGCTATTTTCTCCACTCATGTGTTGTTTCTACCATTTCCAAAGTTATTTGCTCATCATTCTTTAAGAACACAGTGTTCATAAAGTATTGTAGATAGGTCTAGATAAGCTTTAGGATATCCTGTATTGAAATGCAATCAGATCTTCGATGAATAGTCACTTAATTTTATCTCAATCAGGAAGTATTTTTGTCAAATCACTTAGCATAAAAAAATTGTAAATTGGAAAAGATTATATAGCTCTGCCCCTTGAAGCCACCCTCATCATGCAATATTTCTTTTTCTTTCGATAATCTGCAATTGACAGCAAGGGGAAGAACCTGCAATTTATATGGAGGTTGGTTTAGTGGCTAAGTGGCTAAGATTGCGTCTGGTTAATACCTATAAATCTGAACAAATATTGTACCTCTTAAGCATGTCTACATTGAGGGCTAGCCCACTAGGGTTCCATCCCTGCTTACAACAGTACATCATTATGTTATTGTTCGAGCCCCACCCACACTTGACGAGATATCAACCCCAAAACAGAGAACAAGTTTGTTCAAATGAGATTTCTGTTTGACTAGAGTTCAATGTGACATATTTGTACATTTGACAGGTATGCATACTCTGATGAAACAAGTGAAGAGTTTGACAAGGAACAAACTCTAACACTCATAAAACCATCAAATGTTCTAACGAAGGATATTCACAAAAGCTCAGTAGAATCAAGGCAATCACAAAGTAACAACGGGTTGTTGAAGGAAGATCCTGATGAAGAAGAGAAAACAGAGTAGGTATTATCTAATTAATGGTGTTTAACGACACACATAAATATGTTATATGGTTGCAGAGAAGAATCAAAATTGCAGACAGGAAATGTATTTGGGGAAGATGATAGAAAATTTTCCCTTCACCTGTTCGTTTCTTAAATCTTTGTTTTCGGTTTTACCTCAAACTGATTAGCATATCAATTAATGTAGTGTTCTTTTTATTGGTTCTTCTCTTCTCTTTTCCCCTTTTCTTTTGTTGTAACAATTACATGATTTCGTTGTATAATAGTATATCAATTAAAATTCATTTGAGTTTTCTGTGTCGTTTATATGGCTGTATATCATTAGTTCGACTGCGCCTTTTTTTGCATTATCTCATCACGTCTTAGTCGTGTGGGTCTCCATCATATTTCCCTACTGAGGCCAAACTCGTTCCGAACCAGCACAAAGAGAACGTGTGACATCTTCTCATTAAAGCTAGCCACCTCCAGTTATGCATATGAATTATGAGGAATGTTATGTGAAGGTGGACTTTGCAGAATGTTAGAACTCCTGCTTTCTTAAACTTGAAAACGTATTGATCTTTTTTTTTTTTTTTGTTGAAAGACGAAAACGTATTGATTTGAATCTTCTTTGTAACAAATATAGGAGGAAAAAAATTTGGTCCCTCTGGAATCATGCCAATGGTCTTCTCTGATATTTCATAGTTCCCTGCCAAAATAATGGATACACTTTTGATCATCATTACCAACAAGGATTCTTCTCGAACTCCATCACTCTTGAAAAAAACTCTATAACTCTTGACAAAAAAACTCAACAATCAAATATCATATATGAACAAGCAAATATCGTACGTAGACAACAATTTTACGTGGAAAAATTATAAAATTAGAAATCTTATATGCACAACAATTTTATAGGCACATCAATCTAGTAGTATATTTCTCTTGTGCCCTTTAAAATATTAGAATCTTTAATGTATGTCCTCCATTTTCTTCTTCCAAAACCCTAGGCACCTTCTTCATTAACAACAAATAAATATCTCGAGAGAGAAATCAATTATCTTCCACTACTGATTAATGAAAACTTCATCTCTCTAAGAGCATCTCCAATGTAAAACTTAAAAAAATCTTTATTCATTATATGTGTCAAGTTCCAATTGAGATTCTCACTCCTAGGTGGCGACAAGAGAGATCCTCAATTTTCTCGTGTATCTAAATTTTTTGTGTCTTTAATGCAAAACTCTAAACTTGTCTTATTGATTCATATGGTTGTGGCATAGTTATTTTTGTAAATAAATAATTACTTATTTAGAAAATATAGAAGACTCAATTTCTATTGGTTGAAAATCAAATATTGATGAGTCGGACAATTAGAGATATCTCAAGAGGACACTCTAGAATTAGAGTGTCCTCTTGAAATATCTCTATTCCACCCTCGACACGTCATCTTCGAGATCCAAATAGAGTGTTGCATTGACACGAGTTTTTAAGAAAAAAACTCTAAAAATAATTTGTGGCACTTAGAGTTTCTAAGATTGAGTGTTGCATTGGAGATGCTCCAACATTAACCATATCATTAATCTCTTCTTTTTAATACAACTGTTTAGTAACTGATGAATTTCTTCTTAATTTGTTGTTAAATTTTTGAGATATGCAAAATCCCTTTTGTTATTTTGGTATTGTGAAAAAACCGATAGACTTTAACATGTCAGTAATCAGAAACAAATTCGGATTTATCAAACGAGGCCGATTCGATTTCATTCAAGAACGTCAATTTGTAGGGTCAATGGATGCAGCCAAGAGAGCAATGGGTAGATAGCAGGCAGTAGAAGAATGTTGGAGGTGCTGGATACGGTCAAATTCCACCAATCCCTTAGCCTTCTCATGGAGTATTCGATCATGGGCGATATCCAGTTCATCATGGGGTTTTTTTGCAAAATTTTCCGTCCTTTATCTCTTGTTCTATTTTCATTGAAGTCATAACCAATTGAAAAAAGGAGATTTTATAGGCAATGCCCAAAGTTGTTAAAGGAAATCTTGATAAAGACAACTCCTGATTTAGTTAAAAGCAATGTGTGTTAAGAAGCAATGCATGTTTGACCAAATAGCTTTAATTGCCTTTATGTTGTCACCAGCCGCCGGTGGCAACTCATTTTTCTTTCTCTATTCTTCCTTCTTCATCTTCTTCCTTCGTCTTCTTCTTCCTTTATCTTCTTCTTTCATCTTCTTCCTTCATCTTCTTCCTTCATCTTCTTCCTTCTTCATGTTCTTCTTCAAAGTGCATTCTTGTGAAAAGATCACATTAGGCATTCGAAGATACCCCGTGAAATATCAAACTCTAAAATAAGCAGATGTCAGATTTTCTGTATACTATTAATTTCCTATTTACGCGTCCTTCTATCGCACTCGTCTAGGAAGAATATAATTGTAGGAACCAATCAGAGTAAGAGCTAAAGTTCCATTAATCATCCCTCTGAAGAGGTGAAAATTATCATGAAATGGAGAAGAAAGGCGTACCGAAGCCTTGCCGCTGTTGTTTGGATCCTCCATTATAGAAGCATCAGCTTTCTTTGAATCCTCCAGATAAGCTTTTAGCTCGAAGACAGGAGGGAACTTTTCAACAAGACCCACTTTGTACCTGAAATGCACAACATATATCGAACGGTTGCCCTTTGCCAATCAATTCTTCTATCATGCATGTCTACTAAACCGAAACACATCAAGCCACTAAGTATTCAATCTCATTACCGAACAAACTGGAGAAGGGGTTCCTCCCCTTCGTCGTGCGATAGAAAGAGAGAGAAGAGAGACATGAGAGGAAGGAAGAAAAGGAGAAGAAGGAGGGGAGGGGGGGGGGGGGGGGGGAAGGTGAAGGAGAGGTAGAAGATACGAAAAAAGAAGAAGGAAGAAGATGAACAAATCTTTCCTTTTAGGCCGTCGGGCGGAAATTATCGGCCGACCGCAACAATTTGCGGGAAAAAGTGAAAAAGGAAGAGGTAGGTAACAAACACCCTCCAATTTGGCATTGCCTCTAACCATACTTGGTCAACTTGTTTTGACCAAGTTTTGGGTAAAAAGTACATTGCCTTTAACATGTTTTGGCATTGCCTATAAAACTTCCTATTGAAAAGAGGATAAGAAAAATCCTATCTTCAACATTCTTCTTGTTGGTTGGCATCCCAACCTCTCAAAATTTATGGCTGAACGAAATAAGATTAACAAGAAGAAGAAGAAGAAGAATTAGGTTTATAATTTTCTTTGTATTTGGTTAAAGTCTCCCGATTAATTATTGTTTTGATATTTAAGGTCTTATAGACTTGACTCCGTATTAAATCTAAGTCAATTAAGTCTAGCATATTTGACTTGCGACGGACCCAAAAATTGTCCACGTAAGGTATTTAGTTGTTCATATATTGACCATCAAAAAGAACGAGACATCATTCTTCTTCAATATAATTTCCTCGGTAGCCGTATAGTCATCAAAAGGAAGAAAGATAAACATCACTATATCCCAAACTATCAATCTAAGCTTTGTCTTGGAAATCCCCATCGTATTGTCTTTTCTTTCCGTAGCTTTTTCTTGATAGCTTTCAACAACTAAAGCTCTATCTTATTTAGAGATATCGCTAAAAAACTAGCATGGAATTGAAAAGAGAATTTTTGTAAAGCTTTTCATTACCTTTTCAATCGACATGAACTGATGTGTATTATCAATAGGGTTATTTCCCAAATGACCCCCAACTTTGTGACCAGCTTCCTGCCTAGCCCCCTAGATAAGCAAAAATACCCATATGACCCCCTTTTTAAGATTCCGTTATAACACCGTTAACCAGTCAACATTTCTCTCTCCTCCATCTCATAACCTCTCTCTGCCACCTCATCTTCTAGCCAACTCATCATCTTCTCCGGCGAGAGTCGCCGGCCGGCGACTTCAAACCTAAAAAAAAATTCTCTCTACCTCTCTCTAAAAAAAAAAATTTTCTTTCTTCTCTCTCTCTAGAACTAACAGTTCTCGAGAGAGAGAGGGGACCTTCAACAGATCTGTTGAAGGTCCCCTCTCTTTCTCTAGAAGTAACAGTTCTAGAGAGAGAGAAGAAAGAAAAAAAAAATTTTAAAGAGAGAGGAAAAGAAAAAAAAAAAATTTAGGTTTGATGTCGCCGACCGAAAATTGGTCGGCTGGCGACTCTCGCCAGAGAAGATGATGAGTTGGCTAGAAGATGAGGTGGCAGAGAGAGGTTATGAGATGGAGGAGAGAGAAATGTTGACTGGTTAACGGTGTTATAACGAAATCTTAAAAAGAGGGCCATATGGGTATTTTTGCCAATCTAGGGGGCTAGGCAGCTGGTCGCAAAGTTGGGGGCCATTTGGGAAATAACCCTTATCAATATAATTCTAACATGAGTGGTAAATCCTTCCAAATTTGTGTATAAAACTCATCTATGAAATTCTTTTTTTCTTGGATTTTTTTTTTAAAAAATTAGCCAAGAACTTAATGACTCTAAATACCAACTGATATTTTTCAACAAAAAAACAGATACCAACTGATATAGTCATTTCAGAAGCGTAAACTAACATTAAAGCTAAAAGACATTATGATGCAGCTGGGAATAGCGGCTAAGTGGGCCTATCGGACACGAGAGGGAAACCCACTCGGCTAGCCCTGTAGATTAAGTATTTTACCTATTTTAGAAGTTATCTCTTTATTTCCATGTTTATCAGATTAGGTATGTCAGAATAAAGAAAATAGTATTTAGGTTTTATTTCTTTCCAAGTTCGAGTCTATTTTAAGTTTGTCTAAAAACCCTATAAAAGGGAGTCTCTTATGTTTGTTTCATTCATTAATTCAGTTTTTTTTTGTTGAAAGATTCATTCAGTTATTATCAATAAGAAAATTGTCTTGTTTGCAGTTTTATCCTAGTTATTCTAGTTTTATTAGTTGTTAATCGTAGTTATTTCTTATAATCCGCGGTGCTACATCAAGTGGTATCTGGAGCCTAATTTTTTTTAGAGAACCATGGTTAGTCCTCGTGGTACTCCATTGAAAGAAAAGTTCCCACCTTTGAATCCGAATGGGAGAACATCCGTAATGGACTTTCAACTATCACAAAATTGAAGAAAGTCTTTGCTCAGACAAACCAAGAAACCAACAAAACGTTTGAAGATATGCAACAGCTACTTCAAGATATGAACACCAAACTTAACGGTATGTCTTCTTCTTCTAGTTCTTCTCAGGAATAAATTCCTCGAACCACCACTTTCGAACCACCCGTATCTTCTTCACCCTTACAACCACCAACCATCAACAAATTTAGTTCACCTTCTAGGACCGAAAACCTAGACCACCCACCTTTAGCTAGTCGTGTTACTCAACCTATAAACGATCCTAGGTTCCCACCATTATTTAGTAATACCGAATTTTTCCAAAATTCCATGTCCCAACCAACCATAAACCCTATCAATCACTCTTTCCTAAACCTTACTATGCAACAATACCCCACCCTAGTAACCCCATGCAAAACCGTGACCAACCAAGACCAAAATCGAAACCCTCACCCAAACCTTGGAACACCTGGTCGACAAACCGAGCCTAACCATATCCTTAGCTGAGACCAAGACCAAAACCCTAGGACACCTAGTCGACCACCCTTCAGGTCCGATCTTAAACAATTCAATCTCAACCATAACCACCACCCCACACCTATTCGAAACCTCACCCGACCACCATCCTTCTCCTTCCATGAATCACCTCTGTTTCTTCAATCAAGGTTAGCATTACCACCTCACATGAGCAATTCTAATTCTAGTGGGTCGTCTTCTTGTTCTTCATTATCTCTTTATCGTGTTCATATGGATGTACCTACATTTGATGGGTCAATCAATATTGAAGACTTTTTGGACTACGTTTTTAGACTTGAGATATTTTTTGATGTTATGCAAGTCTATGGACCAGATCAAGTTCGTTGTGTTACAGGATATTTATCGAAGACGGCTCTTACATGGTGGAAACAAGAATCCAAAAATAGAAGAGCCTATCACTTCAGGGTATGAACTTAATCCTTTGATGATGGCTCGTTTCTTACCACCCGATTATGAGAACCAATTATGTTCTGCTTATCTTAAATGTCGACAAGGTAATCGCTCAATTGAAGAATATGCTTCAAACTTCAATCGACTAAGCACTTGACTTAATTTATCGGATTCAGATTCCATGAAAATTGAGAAGTTCAAAGATGGTCTTGGAAACGATATAAGGGACCTTGTCAATCTTCGCCCTTATTCCTCTGTTTCTGAATGTATAAGTGTGGCAAAAACATTTAAGAACGATTCAAGAGTTATTTATCGTGGTTCTTCTCCTAAAGGTAATTCTATGAGATATTCAACCGAAAAATCTGATGTACCTAAAAATTCTGAGGTAAAGTCAGCTATTGAAACCCCATATAAAAAACCCCTCCCAGTTGAATGCTATAGATGTCAAGAATTTGGGCATTATTCTAATGTTTGCCCTTCATGAAGACAAGCTAACCTAGCTGACAAACAAGATGCAGATGATTTAGATGATAAGGACTCCGAGAAAGTAATTCTAATGTTTGCCCTTCATGAAGACAAGCTAACCTAGCTGACAAACAAGATGCAGATGATTTAGATGATAAGGACTCCGAGAAAGTAAAAAACCACGTCTGACAATGGAGACCGAGTTGTCTTTTAGTAGTTGTTAATCATAGTTATTTCTTATAACCCGTTGTGCTACATCACATTAAAGTAGACGAATTAAAAGCGACAACTAGTGACAACTCACAAGAAAAAGAGAAGTAACGCTACTAAGATTTTGATTGATCAAAAGAATGAAAAGAATATTAAAGACGTCTATCTTTTTTATAGGGTCAACTACCCTCTCTCTCTTGAAAAAAGAAAAACTACCCTCTCCTTTACTTGAGAATTATTAGGGACAAAACGACTATTACGGTTGGCACACACAAACTTACTTGACTAGGCTAATTTACAAAAGGGTCATGGGTATATAAACCAAAATAATGTTCAAAAAGGGTTTAGAGTCCAATCTTCCCCAAAAATGTGTTTTTAGTGCTTTTGCTCTTGGACTAAAAACCCTTAGTATATTAGACAAAATACCTTCCATGTCCCTAAATAAATTTCGCGGGATTTTTTAAAGTGGGGCCAGACCGAAATTCAAACGACATATTGTACCGTGATTTAGGGTTTAAAAAAGGAAAAAAAATAATTTAAACAAGATTTTCTCTCTCATCTATCATCTATTTTGAAACCGAATCAAAACTTTCCTAAAACGGCTATTTCCAAATCAATTCTCTCTATCTTCTTTACAAATTTCGAAAGCAAATCAATTTTCTCTCTCTTACTATGTAATTTTTTTTATTCAACTCAACTTTCTCTCACTTAACTTTCGGATTTGGAAAGAGTATATTTTCTCGGATTAATATACAAAACGTATATGTCACTTTCTCTCACTTAACTTTTAGATTTGAAAAAAGTATATTTTTCTGGGATCAATTTAGAGTGATTTGGGGGTTAATATACATAATGTATATATCACTTTCTCTCATTTAATTTTCGTTTTTACTTAAGAATAACCAAACATCCCTTACAAATTATGAAACATGTTCATAAATTATGTACAGTTTACGAACATTACAACAACATTTGTTTTCGTTTTTACTCATACATAACCACACAGCAAATACAAATTATGAAACAAGTTCGTAAATTATGTGTTATTTATTACGAGGAAACCATCATTTGTCATGTATACAACGTAATATAGCACCTTCTCTTTGTTAATGATTGCATCATCTTCGACCGTAACTCCCTTGATAACATCCACATCTTCAAAACTATTCTCAATACATTCTGTGAAGCTTCGGGTCAGATGATCAACTATAATAAGTCCAACATCTTCTACTCCAAAAACTCACACCCGAAATTCAAACGCCTTATCATGCGCACCCTAAAAGTCAAGTACGCTGCCACGTCGGACAAATACCTCGGAGCACAGTTGTTCATTGGGGCGCAAAAAACGAAGGTCTTCAATGATATTCTCCACCAGATAAAAACTAAATTAGAGAAGTGGAACCACTCTTTTCTTTCTCAAGCTGGGCGCACTATTGTAATATCGGCAATAACTGCGGTCGTACCCCGATACCAAATGCAATTCTTTGCCATCCCTAAAGGTATAAGTAAAAGCATTTCGACCATTCAAAGGTCGTTTTGGTGGGGTAAGTCCAAAGGTATTTGCACCAAATCTTGGTCTTCTATATGCCTCCCAAAAAGTATGGGAGGTCTAGGTATTCATCTTCCAGAGCTAGACAACAAAGTCGAGCTAAGTAAATTAGCCTGGAGACTCAAATATAAATCTAATGCCATGTGGGTTCAATTCTTAAAAGCCAAGTATTACCCTCAAACGGGGAAATCTGGTCCGACCAAGGCTCACCACTCTTGGAACTGGAATACCATCAGTAAACACCTCAATCAAATAGACGATTTAACTACTTGGGAGGTCCACACTTGAGAAGGGATCAAAATTTGGACAACTAATTGGATCCCCACTCTCCCCAATCCTCCGAGAAATAGCCGCAAATCTAATCTTACCACAGTGTCCCAACTAATCGCGAATAATTGGAATGATGAAGCTCTTACTAACGCTTTTGATAACAATATGAAAAATCTGATCAAAGTTATTCCTATTAATGGTGACGGCAGAAACCAAATGAAATGGACCCTTACCGAATTGGGTAACTACTCTGTTAAATCCATGTACCAACACCTATGCATGAGTATGCATACTTCCCATTTCCCTTCCCCTAACTGGAAATTCATCTGGACTATCCCCACAGTGCCTAGGATCCAACTTTTGTTATGGAAAATTTGCTCTAGGTTCTCCCTGTGAGAGAAAGAATTGGAAAATACATTGATAACAATTTGAACTGTCCTAATTGCAATGAAATAGAATCTATCGAACATGCTCTGGTTCACTGTCCCCTACCGAAAACATTTGGTTCTATTTTAATATTATATTTGATAACATCACTTGGGTGGCAGATTGGATCTTCTCTTGGCATCTTCCATCTCTACATAGCAAATCGGCAAATGATATACACTACTCTACAATTCTGTGGATCATATGGAAAACTAGATGTGATCACTGCTTCCAACACAAAATTAACTCTATTATTAAGGTAATAAACATGATATTAACTTTCCCGAAAAATCATAACACTCAGGTAAACAATAAACCATAGACGCATCTTTTACAAATGTCCAATCCAATACGGGAATTAGTTTAATCATTCATGATGTAGAATCTAAATTCATAGAAGCACATGCATCCACCGCAAGGAGTAGAAATAGTGAGGAAAGTGAAGCCATAGCAATCCTCAATGACCTCTTATGGGCAGAAGCCTACAACTACAGCACCATCATCATAGAAAGGGACAACATAAACATCATCAGAAATATACAAAACAGTAGACATGGAGTACAATGGCAATCCAAAATCCACATACAAAGAATTCAGGAAGTCAGAAATAGACTGGACATGGTCCAATTCAATTAAACGAACAGAAAATTCAACTCTCCGACGGACAAGTTAGCGAAATGGGCAAGAAAAAAGAACAGTACGAAGACCTGGAAAACTGTACCTTCTCTTTTAGTTAACATGTATTGTAATAACGTTTTAATATCTTAATACGATGACTAAATTTCAACAAAAAAAATGTATACAACGTAATTTATCCAATATTTCACATTATTTATACCAGAACTTTATTTTTTTTACACAGGTACATTGTAGTATCTTCTCAACAATCTGAGTCATTCAACAAACAACAGTTACACGCTTTAAATCATTCTTGACAAACGAACCGAATCTTCTCAGATGGAAATCGAAACAACTAACCAACTTCAGTAAATATTTTATCCTAACCATCAGATTTTAGTTTCGCAGTCTTACCTAGGTTGGATGCTTATGTAGGAAATTCCATCAGTAACAGCAAAACTACAAAAAGAAAAACATATACATTAGTCAACAAAACATATAATATACTAGAAACGACATGTATAATACAGTAAATTATGTATATTATTTTATAAAATTCATCATGTGTTGGAGACAACAGAACTTTAGTTTCAATAACAAGGCTACTGTTATGTAAAAAAAAATATATGTAAAGTGCAATAAATTACATATAATTTTTGGAACATTACATACTGTTTATCTACTGTTATGTGTCATGTTAAATAAAGTACACATAATTTCGTAAAAATTACACATCGTTTACATTCTGTTACAAAAAACGTACCGAATCTTCTCTGGATCAGAAAGAGTATTGCTACCGGATCAGATATAAAAAATGTGCTAAACATCAAGATCTGTAACCTAAATTTAATGAAAAATAAAATAATACATGGATACAAACATAACATAATCGAAGATAATGAATTAGCAAACAAGGATTTAACATTATCATCATAAATCGGTTATGAAGATCTTAGAGAGAGAAAATCATGAATAATGATAAATATTTTAGAAGATGATACAGAGATGAAATCGATTATAATGAAAATCATAAATATCTTTAAAGATGATGATGAAAAACATTAGAAAGAAAGATTAAACTTGTTACTTTAACCTGATAAGCAACTGTAGATCTTAACAAAGGTACAAATTTGAATCTTTTTTATGGAAATCGAAATAAACAATGGAGTTTTCAGCTGGTTTATTGGATTGGAATGAGATCTGAAGCTTCTTCAAAAAGAGAATGAATATAGGTTTCGATTTTAGAAAGAGAAAAAATTCTGATTTCCGATTTTGATTAGAAATGAAGATAATGGTTTCGGTTATTAAGATCGTTATTGGAGAGAGAAAGAGGGAGAAAAAAAATGGAAACCGAACATTGGTGGATTTGATTAAAACAGAAGTGTTTCATTATATATAAGGTTAGGTTAGGTATTATGAAATTATAATCATCCTAAATATTTGGGTTTTCTCTCGAGATGGATACAAATGGCTTAGATATCTATTTGTTTTAATATTTTGGTTTATAAAACCATTTGAAGTTTAGAGTGGATTAAATGTGTTGTTAGGGGTAGATTTTTGGGTCATAAGCCCAAAAATTAATGTACAAATGTGATAGTCCCACATCGTTTGTGGAGTATCCGGAGCACGGGCTATAGGTATACGTTCAAGCTTAGTAAGTGGTGAGGTATTTTAGGTGCGATTATGGAGCCTACACACCCCTTATCTATGAGCTTGAGGTCTGTGGTTGCAAAAGCAGGGACAATATCGATAACTGATAAGGCTTGGGGTGTCACAGGTGGTGGTATCAGAGCCGATGGCGACTCTTTGCCACAATCCTCCACCCTCAAGGAAGAGTCATCCTCATCGTCGTCACCAGTACTGTTGTAGTTGTTAATCCCACTATAGAAGTATTTGTATCTAATGTACCAACATTCATTTTGTGATAATCACCGACCAATCATGTAATGTATCAACCTTTGATTCCCCAAGCTAGGGCGAATTTGTTGCTTTATGTATTCCTTGTTAGTGAACTGCTGAAGAGCGACTGAGATGATGCGATGAGGATCCACCGACTAGATGAGACTATGCTTTTGCGACCCTAATTAAGAAGGATAAGTTTCCTTGTTTGCGTATATTTCGTATCCGATAGATCGTATTGTCGATTATGTACATTTTGTGGGAAAAGTTTCTTCCAAATAGACTCTTATCTTGTAAGTTATTTAGATTATGAAGATATTCTCCGCCTCCAAACCCTAGATGAGATCAAGGCTTAGGTTGCTATTGTTTTAGGCACACTCGTACCCTTCCATATTTGTGGATTTTAAGGTATCGACCCAATATCCACATACCTCCTTTACTGCTCCAGGTTCTAGAACAAAGCTTATAACCAGAGTCCGTGTTGCATTTGGAGCTAGAGCAGGGCTTAAGGCACCAAAGACATCCATGTCGACCTCCCAATTTCGGACTTAGGTGGCAGAGTTCTTTCAGATTCACCTTTCTCATGACTTGGACACAATTGACCCATTAGTTCTTTTGTCTTATTTTGATTTATTGACTTAGTCAACTAATGACCACTATTTAGATCATCACTAGTATTGTTAAATACTTAAATATCACAGAAGTGAACCCTTAATACTTGAAAATCAGTCTTGTTTTGAGATTACCCTAACTCTAAATATGGGGAAAAATGAAACAAGAGTGAGTTTGGAGAGGGACATGGCACCGTTGACATTGAAGTAGAATAATGGAGCCCATATGATTTACATAGGGAGGAATGGAGGGCAAAGGGTTTGTTCAACCCATGAACAGTGGGGGTATGTGTTCAAATAGTCTGTATGCCCTTGAAATATTTTTGTTTTCTCTATTATGCCTTAAATGTGTGCTAATAATAATTTTTGTTTTGCCCTAAAGTTGATATCTGAATTGGACGCCCTTCAGATTTCAGATCTGACAAATGAATATAATAAACACAACCTCAGATAGTAAACGGTTCAAACACCAATCACGGGATTATTTTATTCCGGTACTACATTCGACATCCATAACAACTAACACCATGCCCACAATATTGAGAAACATGGTTCTTTTTTAAGGCAAGATATTTTGGGGAGGAAAGGAGGGAGAGAGATATTAATATCCCACATCAAAAGAAGAAAGGGAAAAGGCGCAAACAAGTCCTAGTATTGTGTCCAATGCCATGGCACATAGTGCACTTCTTCTTGATACCCGATCTAACTGTTAATGCCGAAGGAGGAACACGACAATTGCCCACATCATGGCCAGTGCCATGACATATTCCGCACCTTCGTATCACAATTGGTTTCATTTCATAAACAATGTGATCAGAAGGCAGAACAATGCTACAAGTCCTTGAGTTGTGCCCTGTTTCATGGCACAAGCTGCATTTCCCAGTTTTTGGCCTCAGTTGTTCAACCACCCCTATTGCTGGACAAGTTCTCCTGTTGTGCCCCATCTCACTGCATAAGCTGCACCTATAAAGCCTTCTTGATGCTATTACTTCTTGAGGCTCTTCATATAATGCCTACATAGAAGACATTTAAATCAATAAATAGTTAGATAATTAAAGTGATAACAATGTCTCTCCAATGGACTGACGCAGAGCCTCGCTCCACTAAGGAAGTCTCACCCAAAATCCACTTCTACAAGAGAGAGATCGTAATCTTTGTCTTTGTGAATGTTGTGTTTAACAAAGACTTGGTTCGATTCGGTGGACCCAATCAAGAGTGTTGGGGGTTGGGTTTTGTTAAAATTGGAAATCCCTTATAAATTTGTAGCGGATCAAGAATTCTTAATGAGCCCAAAATGACCACATTTGAAAATTCTTATTTCGTAGTTTCGTACGAGCCTTAATTGAGCTGGCATTGGTCGAGAGCTTTGAACAAAATAATGTTAGCCATTGGTCAAAATGATGAAACCAAACCACAAAGGTGAGGTTCCAAGCGAAAGATTAGAAAACGGACCAATTTTTGAGGCGGACCACGTCACCTTTCTGGGCCGGCTACGGGTCGAAAGGTGATCTGGCCGGCCCCAATTCATCCGGCCACATGGAGAGAAACGGTCTGACCAATTGAGGCCGGCCACGTCACCTTCCAGCCCGTCATCGGCTCCAAAGTCGAGCAGTTTAGCACGTCACCTTACAGACCAAAATTGCCATGGACAAAAAAAGAACATTAACCAATCTTTCACTGGTATCACTAATGTTATCACTACCTTCAGCTTGTTCTCCTTAAATGTTAATAGTCATATTCTCCTTAAAGTATATTTCAACAAAAAAGATCAAGTATAAAAGGCTATGATACACAAAGGAAGTAATAGTAATGTGTATATATATATAATGGCGAAATTCCAAGGATAACTTACAAGAGTACCCAATGAGTTCCTAGCATCTTGTGAGTTCATGAGAATTTCTGCTGGAGCTATCTCTCTCTTTCTTCCTTGGCACAATCTCTCTAGTCTGATGGATCCTTTATATAGACTGTGTCCTATGGCTATTTCACATATGTCACATTTTTGCTCATCTCTCCAATTAATTACTTTACTAAAATTATCTTTATGTTATTATTACTTGTAATCAATTAGATTATGCAATTTCATTAGGATTATATACCTTTTATGCCAGGATATTGAAAGAGATTGTGTCTTAGAATTAATAAATACCTTTTTACAACCAGGAGCAACATTCATTAAATTGAGATTTCTTAACATATGTCTTAATTAATAAATACCTTTTTAAAACCAGGAGCAACATTCATTAAATTGAGATTTCTTAACATATGTCTTAATGAGATAGGGGTGGGAATCGGACGGGTATGGGTGCCCACGGGTAGTTTTGTCTCGGGCGGGTCGGGCACATTTTCAAAATGGCTATTAGGGCACTCGTGTGTAACGGGCGGGTAGTTTTAAGATTCCACTTGCCCAAAGCCTGCCCATGCCCGCTAAATGATGCGGGTGACTCAGGCTTCGGCAAGCGGGTGTCGGGTAATCAATACCATGCCTCACACAGCCTATATATTAATTTCTAAACTCTTCTCCTGGTACAAAAGAGCAGATGTGGGGCTGAGCTTTAAAACGTATGATTATGATCAAATTTTCAATTCATTCCATAAAACTTAACTGAAGTTCCTTACTTTTTCAAATCAAATGATGTGGGACTAAGATATTGTACCTTTGTTCAAGTGCCTTTGTCCTTGTTTATGAGACTTTTAGTCCCGCATTGAGAAGGCTTTGTGAGAGAGGTGGGGTTTGTCATTATAAAAGTTTCGACTCTCTCAAGCATATTAGAGCATATTAGTCCCACATCGAGAAGGTTTTGTGAGAAATGTGGGAGGTTGTGGTTATATAACTTTTGACTCTATGTAAGGTTGAGGGTCTATATGTCTCATATTAAGGAGGATTAAGGAGGATTAAGGAGGATGTGAGAGTAATCTAGGGCTTGCGGTTGTAGCACTTGCTTCCAAAGTCTTAGATGCCGCCACTCCTACCTTAAGTAGATATAAGAGCTTGCGACACTCCAATAACATTTTAAATAGTAACCAATGTGGGAATATGTGAAGGTTGTGTTCTTTGTTTTAATATTGGATAGTCCCACATTGGAAATTAGTAATAAAACCTCCATGGGTTATGGTTATAAAGCCAATTACTCCATCTGGTAAGTCTTCAATAGGCCCATAGAAAATATAGTGGGCTTCATAATGCTCAATAATACAAAGTTTTGACATTCTAGCTACAGGCGCCCGTAGGGTGCTACTATGCAGGCTCGGGTGCGGGCGGGAGCACAGGTAAGCCTATTCACCCGCGCCCGCCCGCTATCATCCCTCGGGCCGGGCGGGTCATACCCGTCTCGGGCATGGGCGTCCACGGGTTATTTCGGGCTCCGGGTGCTCGTAACGGGCGGCGGGCTGTCGGGTGCCCGTAACGGATGGCGGGCTGTCGGGTTGAATTCCCACCCCTAATGAAACATATTAATAAATAAAGGCTTGATTCCCTTTTGGTCCCCAATTTGTGACCCACTCACCATTTTGACTCCCATAAATGTCCGACAGTTAGTTTGGCCCCAAAATCCAAAACAATTTCAATTTTTTTCTTCAAGTACCCATAGGAGCCAAAATAGGATTAAATCTCAAAACTTTTAAAATCATTAAAGCCACCTTATCTCTCCTCCATTTAATCACATCCATCTACCACTTCATCTCTCTCAACACCTCATTACCTTCTCCGACGAAGGATGCCGAACGACCAAATTTTTCGGCAACCTTCAAACTGAAAAGAAAAAAAATTGTTTTCTTCTTTTTCTCTCATCTCTCTCTTCTTTCTTCTCTCCCTGTCAATTCTTTTCCATTCCTCCCCCTTCACAAGAGAGTTTAGAGAAGAAAGACGGGGGGTGACTTTAATGTTTTTTAAGTTAAAACTTTTTTTTTGAGGGGGGGGGGGGGGGGGGGGGGGGGTGATGGGCCTAAAAGGTTACCCTAAAAGGTCGCCACCCGCAAGTATACGGGCGCCAAGTAATAACCCGGTAAGACCGGGATCTATCCACGAAGATAGGAAGGTAATAAGAATATCAAGAAAGTCTAGCCCACCGGTCTAGGTGTCAACCACTAACTCAGACTAAACTGAAAAGATGATAATTGGGGTTTTGATTGGTTTATAATAAATAAACAAATAAAACGATCTAATCTAAAAGTGAAAGGTGAGAGAGATTCGGGAAAAATGGTCGAGCAAGAATAAAGTGAGGATACTTCGATCCACAAAATCGATAGTGACTATTACTAATAATCAATAAGCATGAAAAGTTAGTTAACTTCACCCATTTACTTGGATTGGTCAACGAACTCTTTGTATAACTCAGATTCTAGTCCATGAACGGTCAAAAAAGCCTTGCATTAAAACTCATTTGTCACATCAAAACATGTTTCACGAGTATCCGAATACCAAAGCTAGCTAGACATGGTGGAACACATAATAAACGAGAAGATAATAAAGAAAGACATAAGTTAAGGTGAAAATCTCCCTATTCCGATGAGGCGCAAGGCTAGGATCGTCGGAATAAATGGTTCGTGCTGCTGATCTCCCCCTAGCAATATCCAGATTTCCCTTTAATAATGCAGATTAGGTGTCCCCTCAGTCAAACCAGGGTTCCCTTTAGTAACAGAGTTGTCTTCTTCCTCATAAGCAACAACCACCATGAAAGCTTTAAACCAAGCTTTCTCTCTCTATAAAATCAACACCAAAGCACAAATAGAACTCAAAGGAAGCAAGGCAATGATGAATCAAGTAAAACCCCTAAACTTTCCGGCCAAAATAGTGGCCGGAATCACTACAACCGAGTCCGACAAAGATCAACAATTTCCGGCCAAGAGAACTTGAACTCCGGCCTAATGCTTGCTGTGTGGAGCTTCCCCTTGATGTTCTTTGCAATCCCGAGCTACCCTAGATGTTATAATGAAATCCCAAACTCGAGTTACTCAATGGAACTCTAATGAAGAACAGCCCGAGTTGCTGTGTTGGTCCGGTAACGCCGGCAGCAACCCTTGTTCTTCTCGGTTGGTGTTGATGCTCCTTGAGGGTGGAGCCGAGCTGTTGAATGAAGAACCGAGCAGCTGCTGTAATGGTGCTCTCTGGTTTCCCGAATAGGAGTGAAATCCTGAGCTGCCGTGAGCTCTTCACGAGCACAACCTCTAACCCTTCTTCTCTCTGTACCGCCGCCGTCAATGGCTCTCCCGAGCTGGTGTCTTGCCGGCCAAAGCCTTGGCCGGCACTCCTTTCTTTTTCTCTCTCTCTCTAAACTCTTCTAAACCCTAGATCTAATTGAGAAGATGAAGTAAGTCTGATTTTGCCTTTTATTTGCCCCCTTTCTTTTTCTAAAGGCAGCCCAAAGCCTAAACTCTCCAAAATCTTAAGTCACTTCATGGGGGTGCCTTCAAGTTTCTTCATTTGTCTCCTTTCTTTCAACTCTTGGGCCTTGGATTTTGGGCTCCATTAAGTAACCAAGGGGTGCTTGCATAATTGTTTCTACTTCTTCTAATTTTCAGAAAAGACAAAAATGTCCTTCGGCTTCTTTCCTCCGTAACTTTTCCGTCCGACCACCGATTCGACTTCCGTCTTCACCGGCGGACTCACCATTGACTCCACTTTCCATTGAACCTCTGATTTCACCAAAATGACCAAAATACCCCTGGTGCTATTTTCCTCCGACTTCGTCTGCATGAGATAGAAACGTGATGAATCGCTTCGTTTTATTCCGAATCAAACATCAAACTCCAAATAAGGTACCTACCAAGAAAAACACATAAATAGTTAGAAATAAAACTCGAAAAGAACTAACTCATCAAAGTTAAGTGATCTAAATGTGACATTTTAACGCCACATCAGGGGGGGGGGGGGGGGGAGGGAAATCGAACTATCAGATACTTATGGCCGCCAAATCAATGAGTTGCTCAGAAATTGGGGCCAAAATGGAATTAACCCATACCCATATATAAATTCTTCTTTTTTAGTTGCTTATTTCTTTTCTGGTCTCCTACTTTATGACTTTCCTCTTCTGCATCTATTTTAAGTAAATTCAAAATGAACCTTATTATCTTTGACTCAGTCTAATTGTGCTAGGGTCATTTGTTTGTTACATAATTTTCCTTACACGTGTCAGCGGGCCTAACATCGTCATTACACCATTCGAATTTTGTAAGAACTTCCGAGTTACGCATTATTCCTTTTTATGAAGAATCTAGAACTTTGAACTTAAAATTGGCCCCTGTAACTTTTGCAGAGTATTTTACTCATAATTTTGCCTATCCAAAGTTCCACGTAAACAGGTGGAACTTTGAAATTCTAAATTTTTTTGACAGGGTGTAATATAACAAATTCTTGGGGGTAAAAATAAGTCAAATCTATCTTTCAGTTTTCTCTGTCTCCCTCTCACTATAGTTGTTGTTATCTTACTTCACATATTTCTCTATCTCGCCCTTCTCTCTCTCTCTCTCTCTCTCTCTCTCTCTCTCTCTCTCTCTCTCTCTTCTCCCCCCCACTTTCTTTCCGAAGAACAAAAGCAGCAGTTGAAGTATCCAACCTCAAACTCTAGAAAATTCTATAAATTCCACTAGTCTTTCTTTCAAAATCAAGTTCACTTCATGGTATGACGTGTATAGAATAGAGCTTCATTTATGTTTGTTTTGTACATGATTCTCTTAAAAAAATTTGTTCTCACTATGGATATTGTAGATTTATGCTTTATTCACCAACTTTAAGTTTTGAAGTCTAACCTCCTAATGAGGTGATAAGTTTTAGATCCAAAATCACAAGGTCAATGGTTTTAGACCCGAAAGATAATATTAAATAAAAAATAAATCCACTAGGAGTAATTTACATGTCTAACCTCTCTTTTTTCTACTACTTCCTAACCAATTGCAGGTTAAATAAAATTACCTAGATTAGAAGGTTCAAAGGAATTTTCAGTTTCATGAAAATAATTCCTCAATAAGTAGTTCTCATCCCTATAAAAAGTTGTCTTTTCCTTTTAAATGAAGGTTTCCATAACCTTTTTACACAAAGAAAATTTATTGTACCCCTCTTCCTCAGTTCACTAAGGTCATGTTTGGCTCGCGGGAATGGAATGTGATTCCCCGGCATGACATTCCCATAACTGATTCCTGGAAATCAGATTACTTTAGTTTGATGTTTGGCTTGACCAAATTATTTTATGTGAAGGACGATTTTAATATTAGGCATTGTAATATTTTATTAAGGATAATTTCGTCCATAAATATTAAACTAAATCATTCTTGGAAATAGGAATCACAACCCACCCCCTCCCTGGGTTTGCTATTTCCCCATTTAAATGGAATCCCATTCCTGGAGAAATATGATTCTCATGCATTCCCGCGAGCCAAACAATAGTCAGGATTGTGATTCTCGGGAATCACATTCCATTCCCACCTGATTCTCGCGCGCCAAACATGGCCTAAGAGAAAATCTAGAGAAATCGCAGAGAAAAATCATCCACGCTTTTCAGTCTTTAACTAGAGAAAACCTAGAAGAACAAGATGCTTAATGGATTAAATTTCTTCTTTTACCATATTCTCGCATTTTTTCAACGATAGATTGTTGCACAGTGCATGATTTTGTTACTCTTATTCTTAAAGTTAGGATATGAATTTTTTTCTTAACAAAAATCCTTCTGATCTTGTCCCACTGTTTCTCTCTCTACAAGCTTGTTTTCTTCAGAAAATTTACATGAAAAGTAATTAGATATTTTGCGAACATTTGTTGTAGAACTTATTTGATTTTACGTTAATTATGAAAATTTTACCAACATTTTCTAAACTCTAACAAATCATGATCGGGTAACATATTTATTTACATAATAAATGAATATTGAATGATACGAAATCATCAATGTAAAAGAATAAAAATGTAAAACTTTGCGAGAAATCTATATACTTTTGTGATAGATTCTTCAGAGTTTAGAAGATGTTGGTAGAGTTGCCAAAATATATGCAAAAACCAATGAAGCTATAAGAAAATTTATGAAAAAATTTTAACAACGCATATTATGCTGTTAGAATTAATAAAATGCTACAAGAATATTTAAAATGTCAACAAAATATATATATATATATATATATATATCAGTTTACATGCATATTTTAAATGAAAACAAGATTAAATTTTTATCAAAGATGTGATTGTGTTATTAAATTCAGTAAAATGCTTAAAAACAAGATTGAATTTTTATAAATTTGTAGCTTTTTTCATACTGATAGAGTAATGATCGAGAACATCTCGGAAGACTTGAACCCCACCCTCAATTCTTGACCGACGTGGGTGAAAATTGGACTCATGCATTTGCCTTAGTTATTTTCCATTTAAGGTAACAACTACAAGAATTTGAATCACTGAAATCCATGGCTAATGGTAAGGGGAGCAAAAGATTGTTGTTAGGGAACTATTATGGTTGGGGAACTGCCAAGATTAGTAAAGGGAGGTGTGAGTTTTGAGTTATTATTTTAAAGACCTTCTAAGATTCACAATTTAAGGGACTCAAGTGTGATACATGGAAATATACCAGAATTAAAGAAAATAAAAAAACGATGCCTTCTTCTTTCACTCGATCTCTTTTCAAATCATCTCTCCTAATCTCTGTCTAACTTCTCTTCAATCTTTTCCGACCATCAACTACAAAATCCCGGCTAATTCTACCCAAGTATTTTCTCTAATGAAGAAGACATCATCATAAATATCGTGAGACACAATAAACGTTAGTATCCAATAGAGAAGAGAGCGAGAATCAATAAACTAGTTGCTAATCAGTAATGGTTCTTGTGTAACTTGATTGTGGTGAAGAAAGAGAGGTATTGTTATTGAAATATTTAAGGTTTAAGGAAGAATAGAAAAGAAAAAGTACTATCAAAATTTTTAAAATTTTAAATTATATAATTTTTTTTCTAATCCATCTATATTTCATTATTTAGTTTCAGATCCAAAAAAGTAGTTCCTAATACCAAATTGGTATAGGGAGATGTAGTACAAAAAATTGATTTTCTACTACAGCTCCTCAACAACACTCTCCGGCTCCCCTTACCAATCACCAAATCCATTCAATAATTATAGAAAAATATTTAAAATGTTGTTCTCCTAATTTAAGTAATATAGGAGAATTAAGGAAATGCTAGAGAAATGTTAGAGATTTGGTTAACATAATGTAAGTAAGTTAGAAAACATATGATACATTATTATGTTGTTGTTACGTCCATTCATCACCTAAGTTGTTTTAAAACTTTAGAAGTATTTTTGAGTGTAAGTATATAATTGTGTTTTTAAAATCAATAAAACGCTAAAAAAAAAATTAAAATTCTGTTATATCTGAGAATGCTAGAATCAATAAGATGCTAGATAAATAATCAAACTTTTGTTCACCTACTCTAACTAATTCATAACGTATGCCACACATATTATGCTAATAGAACCAATAAAATGTTAGAAAAATAATGAACATATCAGCAAAATAAATATCAATTTATATTATGTTTTATATGAAAATAAGAGTGCACTGATGAAAAATTCAACTTATTTTCTTACGAAAAAAAGTGATAAAAAAGAAAGTTACATTTAAGTATGTTGTTAGAATTAAATAACTATTTTAAGAAGATTCGAAATTTAATCAACATACATAAGATTTTCAAGACAAAATATTTCGTAGAGATATAAATATTGTAAGAACATAAAGAGGGAAGGAAATCTCGATTTTAGGACAAGAATGATTGATTTGGCATGTTGGGCTGACAACTATAAATTTTGAAAATAAATACTGAGAACAAATTTTGACCATAAATTTTCTCTTTTAAAATTTATGGAAAGAATATATTTATTATCTCAACCACAAGACACCGTTGGTTTACTATAAGTTAATATATATTTATAAAAGGGCAATAATAAGAGAAAATAAATGGCTTGAAGCATGGGACCCCACCAAAAAGTACACTTTCGGACTTATTTTTTATTTAATGTTTTATTTTGGTCTTATAGTGTTTATTGATTTAGGAGTGGATATATGACTAATTACCCTTCCTATTTTTGGACCTTAGACTAAAAATTCTTATAAAATATATGTTTCATATTTACTCACTTAAGTTTTTTCTCAATTTTTTTCTACTGTCTTAATGTGTGTGTGTGCGCGCGCGAGTGTGAGAGACATATATAACATGACTTCTTTGTGTTATTATCTCAACGAGAAAAGAAATGTGACGAACATGTATGTAAGTAATTCAGGTAATGCATTGTTGTTATTAGCCTGAAGTGGTCGTGGTGGTGGTGAAGATGAAGATGATGGGTAAACAATAAATATTTTTTTCTCAACAAAAGAAAAAAAAACAGTAGAACTTTATCTGAAAAAATGTAGCTTTTGTTTTAACCTAAGCCATTGATTTGAATGACCTAGAATTTGAAATGGACCCGTCAAAGTTCTAGCCTAATTACCTAGAAGTTCTAGAGTGAAAGTTTTAGAACTCTAAAGTTCTCTAACTTCCGGGCTCTAGGAGTTTAAAGTTCTAAAACTTATAATCTCTTGAAAGTTTTAGAAATTTCAAGTTCTAGTAAAAACAAATAACAGGTCCAAAAAGTGAAAAGTATTTTAATTTGTTGATAAACTTATATTTCTCCAAAGCATTTTTGTTTGTCTTTCTAAAGTTTTAGTTTCAAGTTTGTCTCTGTTACTGATGATGTAACTCTCTGCTAATATACCTCTGATTCCATCACAGTTGTATCCTCTTCATTGAACTCTTTGTTACTAAGATCACTATGAATAGAATTATAGAAAGTAACTAACTATAGGGCTCTCTCTCTTTCTCTCTCTCTATCTCTTTCTCCACTCGCTTTCTCTCTCCATAATTTGACTTAATTGTTAAGAAACAAATCTTATTTTGCGGTTGAAGAATTATTTTGAGCTAAGTCCAAATTCCAAACCTTACCTTAACAATAAAATAAGAGTTTGTATTTAAAACTAACTAATGTACCACAAACGAAAATATCATGAAATTAAAATTGAACTCTAATAAAATGTAATTAAAATTCCAAAGCTTGATTTTGTTCTCTAAAGCACGGCGACAAGCTTTTGAAGAGCTTAATATATTATTTATTTGGATGCTTGATTAGGGTTAATGAGATTAAAAGCAATTTGTTTTTTTATACTTCAATTTTGATGGCAAAAAGTAATTTATTTATCTGGGTTACCTTTTAATTTGTGTGAAAAATGGAATTGTTGATTTGATAGATCATAGGCAGAAGATGGTGTTCAAAGTGATGATGCGTTGAAATGGATTCATAAAGATAAGCCTAGCTTGGTCCATCTTATGTATCGAGTGGGTGATTACTTTGGATAGAAGATGGGGTCAACCACACACAAAGATTATTTTGGAAGAGAATTTTTAATCCTAATGGTAACTGAATGAAGTTAGAAAAATGAAATAAACACGATAACCGCCTAAGAGCATCTCTAATGGAACACTCAAACTCTAACACTAATTAAAAGGTAACTCAGATAAATAAATTACTTTTTGCCATCAAAATTGAAGTATAAAAAGACAAATTGCTTTTACTCTCATCATGAGCACTCTTGAGCTTATGGACACGGGTTTCAAAGGAAATCCGTTTATATGGAATAATAAACAATTTGGGGAAAATTTTATTCAAGAGCGTTTGGACAGAGCGCTGTCAAATCACCCCTGGTTTTAACTCTTTAGCTCCTCAGGTATTACTCATCTAGACTCGATTGGCTCGGACCATCTACCTATTCTCCTTTCTAATCAGGAAACAAAACATTCTCAAGCAAAACCTTTTAAATTGTTACGTACCTGGATGTCGCATCCAAAATGCCACGAGTTTATAGCAGATAAATGGGCAATTGACGAACAGGCCCATATGGAAAATAATATTCAAACAAACCTTAAAAGTTTGAGTAAACATCTCACGAATTGGAATACTATTGTATTCGGGGAATATTGAAAACAAGATTAGTAAGATTATTACCTCCATCCAGAAGTGCCACAACCGTGAGGAATATATTAACCTCAACTTGACGATAGAAGAATTATATAAACAACAGGAAAGTATTTGGAAAGAAAAATCCAGAAATAACTTTATCACCTTAGGTGACAAGAACACTAAATACTTCCACTCTCAGGCGATCCAGAGAAGTAGGCATAATCGTATTCTAGTTATCAAAGATGAAAACGACGAATGGCAGGAAAACATCAATGACATTCAAAACATCTTTGCCTCTCATCTGCTCAACATCAGTACTTCCACTAACCCGGAAGTTAATCAGGAGATTCTTCAGCTATTCCAACCTACAATTACTCATGAGCAAAATCAATATCTCACTAGGCAAACGGACCATGAGGAAATTGATTTAGCCATTAAATGGTTGAAAAAAGAAGCTTCTCCTGGGCCGGACGGCTTCCCTCACTTTTTCTTCCAGTCTAACTGGGATACGGTACGAAGTGACATTTACATTTTGGTATGGAACTTTTTTGAGTCAGCCTATCTCCCGTATGGGACTAACCATACTCACATTTGTCTTATCCTTAAAACTTCCACTCCGACTTCCCCAGCTGACTTCCGACCTATTAGTCTGCTTAATACCACGTACAAAATTATCACTAAAATTTTAGCGGACCGGTTCAAACTTACTTTGGACAATATCATTTCCCCTTTCCAGTCGGCATATGTCCCTGGGAGACAAATCACCGATAACATTATTATAGGCCAAGAAATTATACATTCGAACAAAAAGATGAAAGGGGCTAAAGGATACTTTGGTCTCAAACTAGACATGTCAAAAGCTTTTGACAGAATTGAGTGGTCTTTTATAACTCACATTATGAGGAAATTAGGTTACTCTGATCACTGGATCAATATGATTCACAACTGCATTTCGACGTCCTCTATGGCTGTTCTTATAAACGGGCGCCCTAGCAAGACGTTCATTCCCTCTAGAGGAATTAGACAAGGAGACCCGCTCTCCCCTTTCTTGTTTACTTTGGCAATGGAAGGGCTTAGCAGACTCATTAACGCGGATGAAGAGAACGGAAAATTCCAGGGCTTCCCGAGCAATAACAACAACTGTGAAATCAACCATCTACTGTTTGCAGAGGACTGTATCATTTTCGGACGAAACTCTTTCGAAAATATTACAAACCTTACAAATATCCTCAACACTTTCGGGAAAGCCTCTGGACAAATGATAAACTACTCGAAATCCAATATTTTCTACTAAAAAAATTCTCATCCGAAATTCAAACGAATGATCATGAAATCACTTAAAGTTAAATATGCGTCCACCTCGGAGAAAATACCTGGGAGCTCAACTTTTCATAGGACCTCAAAAAACTAGAGTGTTCAATGACTTAGTAGAAAAAATTAATCAAAAACTTTCTAAGTGGAACAACGCGTTCCTTTCCCAAGCAGGTCGCACGGTGGTCATCTCGGCAATCGCAGCGGCAGTACCCCTATACCAGATGCAGTGCTTCGCCATCCCGAAGGGCATCAGCAAGCGCATCATGACTTTGCAAAAGTCGTTCTGGTGGGGTAAGTCAAAAGGCATATGCACTAAATCATAGAAATCTATTTGCCTCCCAAAAGACTTGGGAGGCCTCGGTATTCATCTCTCGCACATTGATAATATTGCTATGTTAAGTAAACAAGCATGGAGAATTAAGACTAATCCTGATGCTGCATGGGTGAAATTCTTAAAAGCTAAATATTACCCCAACACAGATAATCCAGGACCAGCGAAAACAGCATCACTCATGGATCTGGAAGAATATATGCAAAACTTTTCAACTTATTGGAAATTTCGATGAACCCACGAGAAACCTAATAAAAGTGATTCCCATTTGTAGGGAAGGAAAAGATGAAATTAAATGGGCTCTGACTGAGTCCGGAAACTTCATGGTTAAATCGTTGTACAATCATCTGAGAAGGGATAACCTGACCCTGAACCTGGACCAGTTAAATTGGAAGTTCATTTGGGGACTTCCGGTCATCCCTAGAATTCAGCTATTTATATGGAAAATTTGTAATAACGCATTACCGGTTAAAGATCGAATACGTAAATACATAGGAAACAATTTGAACTGCCACATGTGCACCAACATCGAAACCGTAGAGCATGTTCTTCTTCACTGTCTTATAGCAAAAAACATTTGGTTCCATTTTAATATCCTCTCCGAAAACATTAAATCGATTACGGAATGGATCTTCTCATGGCAAAACGCCCAACATAGATGTAATAATAAAAACAAAACTCATTTTGCCACTATATTGTGGATTATTTGGAAAGCTAGATGCGACAGCTGCTTCCAGTGCCTTAAAGCCGAAACTAAAGATATTATTAACACAATTAAAAGTTACCCGGAAAAACATTATAAGATCTCCATAAAAAATCAGACAAACGTAGAAAAATGGATCCCCCTAAAGAACCGTATCTGAAGATTAATGTCGATGCCTCTTATACTTCTATCAACGCCTCCATCGGCACGGGACTAGTAGCCCATAACAAAGAAGCTTAATTCATAGAAGCTGCTACAGCCATATCCAGAGCCAGAAATAGCGAAGAAATTGAAGCCATTGCCATCTTTAATGGTATTCAATGGGCGATAGATCGTGAATATAAGCACATCATCATTGAAAGCGACAACCATAACCTCATAAAGCACATCCAAGATCGACGTCACACTATCAAGTGGCAATCCAAAATCCACATCCACAAAATTCGGAAGATGATAACAAAGTTCGACATCATTATATTCCACTATACAAAGAGGGCGCTAAACTCCCAAGCTGATCTACTCGCCAAGTGGGCAAGGAAGAAGAATAGTGATAAGACATGGACGCATGTGCCTTACTTTTTATCAAAGCAGTATTGTAATAGAATTTTAATTTAATTTATATACTCTCTTTCAACAACAAAAAAACTCCAAAACTAATAGTGCCACTTAGAGCATTTCCAATGCAAAATTCAAAAAAATCTCTATTCATCCTATGTGTCAAGTTTCAAATGAGATTCTCACTCCTAGGAGGCGAAAATAGAGATCCTCAATTTTTGTGTGTCTCCAATGCAAAACTCTAAACTTATCTTATTTACTTATGTGGCATAGTTATTTTTGTAAATAAATAATTAATTACTTAGAAAATATAGAAGATTCGATTTTTATTGGTTGAAAATCAAATATTGATGAGTTGGACAATTAGAGATATCTCAAGAGGGCACTCTAGAAATAGAGTGTCCTCTTAAGCTATCCTCATGCTTCTGAATGGTTTGCGTGTGTGAGAAAATTAGGCCAGGTATTATTTGTAAATGGAATCTCTCTCTCTCTCTCTCTCTCTCTTTAATGAATGCTCTTATATGGAGTATTTGTTTTGGGTCTCATATTTTATATCTACAATGAGACAGATTGAAAATCTGCACGAGAAGTTATTTAGTGATCCCGTTGATCGGAAAACAGAATGGTCTACCATCCTTGACGCATTAGAGAATGTGGAGAAGAAAGAAGAAGAAATAAGAGAGTTAGGGGGCACGGTAGAAACCTACGAGGTATATAGTTAAATTATTTTTGACGTTTGTTTTTATAAGATCTGATATCACTTTTGGAATTTGTAGGATCTGATGAACCGTCTCGATGAACTACAACCTGGGCTGAGTAAATTGGAGACACTTTTGAAGCCTTCAATTGCTGGGGCCGAGGCTGGGCTCAATATAGTATACTATTTGCAAATGGTGGTGGAAGAAAATGAATCGGATGACGATTGGTGACATAGATGGGAGATTGGCAGAGCCGTGGGTAAAGGGGTGCCACCGGTGCGGTGGCACAGGGCCCACCTTTACCCAAGGGCCCATTTTTTTATCCAAGGGTTAAAAGAGAAACCCAGAAGTAACTAATATCTCCACCTACCAAAACAGACCGCTGTAACAAAGAAAAGAAAATGGGTGCTTCTAGAGGCACCGGGCCAAAGGCTGTATCAGTGAATATGGTACATTATACTATTCAAAAGCATAATAGATGATAATTAGTTTCAGCAAATCCCTTTCAAGTGGTCATAGTCAGTACTCCATCTTTTTCCCCTGAGCTGTCTTTAGTTTGTGCTACTTAAGTTTCACAAGCTTGTACCTTTAATGTGATTCAAAAGCCTGCAAGTAATTTCTTGACAATTTAGGATACAATTCATCTTTGTTATTGTTGAATCATGATTACATCATAAGATGAAATAAGCACATTTGCTATTAAACTGCTTCGAAGGCCAACACGAAAAAACCCACTACTACCCTAACCTATAAGTTACATGGGAAAATTTTTGAGGATAAACTATGCTCCCTAAGACTCTAGTGAAGAAATACTTTAGTGAAGAAAATCTCAGCCGGAAGCCCATCCATAAAGTCCCTAAGGGGTCGGCGCATTGATGTTTATACATGTTACCATTGCTTAATATATTGTATGTAAACCCTAAACCTTAAGCTCTAAGATTTTATTTCGGTGAACACTATTATTTTCATTAATTATATGTTTTGGTTTTCTCAGTCTAATATCTCTCATTAATAATCAAAACTACGTAGAAAGAATTTGTCGAAAGTTTATTGTGCGAATAAAAAAAACTCACCAAGAAAATGTTGCAGTGTCCAGGATCAGCAATGTGAGCCATTAAGTTCTCAATTGGACCTTGTCCTGTATAAATAGCTTGAAACAAAAACCCAACAAAAGCTAACATAGCAAGACGACCATTCTTGATCTCTTTAGTCCTCAAAACCATAACTGGTTCAGGGGATCCTCTACCCCACATCATTGGGTCAAACCATAGCCCACCAGGGTAACCAACGTCTGGTTTCGGGTTCTTTTTGTTTGGGAATTTAGGTTCGATATCGACTGACCCGGGGTTGAGGAGATCAGCCCATCTTCTTCCTTCAACCCAGCCCATTAAACCCATTTGGACGACAAACAATGTAGTCGGATCTGCAAAATATTGTCTTTCACCCGCATCGTACCATGAGAAGTTTTCAATGAAACCTAAACTCTCTAACCATTCTGGAATAAGGATTCCTGCGACAGCAAGCATTGCCCACCTACCATGAATTAGTTCAGCTTGTGCAAACCATTGAAGTAGCTCTGGATCAGAACCTACAAAATTTGATTCATCTATGTTTAAGATAAATTGGACTAGACATTAAAAAAAAATCGGGCTACAATGACAATTTTGGTTGATTTGGGTGCCATATATAATGTGCCTAATATACGAATGAAGTCTCGACCCGTTACCTCGGTGATATAATCTAACTTAAAATCAATGGGGATAGGTTGAGAAGACATACCATTAATCTCTAATACAGATTAATTTCAGAATGTATTCTTACCTAATCCAAGTGGGTCGAAGCCGAAATCTCCTGGAAGACTACAAAATGATGTCAAACCAATAGTCATTTCCATTTGAATTGCTTGATGAAACAAATGTGTGTGAGAGAGAGAGTTGTCAGTACCTGCCATCAAGCCATTCAGGAGGAGAACTACCTGGGAACCACAAAGGTCTATCAGGAGGAAGAGGTTCACAGACACTAGAAACCCCACTTTTAGTTGCACCAACCCTTCCTATTGGCATTGGTATTATGCATTTTTTGAAGCTTCCATGACAATTAACTTGAGGCCTTCCCCTGTTACTCAAACCAGTCATAAACCAGAAAACAATTTCATCAAAAAGAACCTAATAGCCATTGAATTGATTTTTATAGAGAAACAACAAACAAGTATACTTGAAGAGTTATTACATTCACTAATTTGTAAGGTTGAAAAGTGAATAATTGAGAGAGAAAGAAGAACCTTGGAGTGAGGCTTGATAATGCAGTTGAAGAAATTGAGAGTGCCATTAGATGAAGAAAAACCCTTACCTGCAACTTGAGGGATTACCATTGAAACATCTTTAAGGTAATTTCCTCCCCACAAACTGCTTATCCATACATGCATGGCATTATGGCAATATGGCAATATGGCATTAGAATGATGGTTCATGAGCACCTTACTTGGCATGTACTAGAAGTCTAGAAAAGCCAATAGTAGGCATACAGCTGTAATGGATCCTAGGGTTTTCTGGATAGAGTGAGGTGTAGATTGGGCCAATAGTTACCCTTACCATTCTTTTGGGGCATAGGTGTTGATGGGTACTCATTTACCAGAAACCTTGAAGCCCGTTGCTGGCCATCATTTTATACCTATAAAAATGTATGGAATGACAATGTAAAGTTAAGCCTAAAATAAATGTGAAATCAAAGTAGACTATTAATTTTGGCCAGCGCTTTGGGGAAAGCTAAATAGTTTTCGGGGTATGAAATTTTAAAGTGAATATGTAGAATTTTAGAGATTTTCCGGGGAAATAAATTTTAAAGGGAAATAAAAAAAAAACACTCTACCTCACCTCACTCTCTCTCCACCTCACCTCACTCTCTCTCCACCTCACCTCTTTGTCTTCTCCGATTTGGTCGCCGGCCGGAAAATTTTCCGGCCGGCGACCATGAAGAAAAAAAAAAAGAAATTTTTTTTCACTATCTCTCTCTCTCTCTAGAAACTCCGGCGAAGGAGTTTCCCTTCGCAGGAATTCCGGTCTGTTGAAGAAGCCACAATATTGGAATTGATATTATTTCAGCACTTGTTTGGTACTCGATGTAAGGGTGTGGACGAGGGGGTGCGACCACACCGGCCCCCTCTCCCTAAAGGTTCTCTTTTTAAAAATTACACAAAAAAATACTTATAATTTAAAAATCATTCTAAAATGGTAGATAGTTTTTTTGGAACAAGGAGACCTGATGTTATTTTCTTCTAGGCACTTTAAGGCCCAATGTAGGCAAACCTGATTTAGGATAAATGGTAGATAGTTTAATTTTATTTTTTTGTAAGCCGGCACGAGAGACTTCTAAGTAAAGGGTCCCAATTAAATTTTCGAACCGGCTCACTAAATTGTACCACTGACTCGATGGGTGTACGATACCCGACTATAACGGGTGATCGTTGATATTATTTTGAACGTATCATCTGACTTATTTCTTGTATATTAGTTGGGATATAATACTGTCATTAGAGTTTTTACTTAGTATGATATTCTTGGCTATCAGAAGTGTTCAATAACAAATTGGGGGATGAGAAATAAATCAATTCCAGATTCCAAAATAGTCTAACATCCACAGTGGAAAAAAAAAGACTGGAAGAGTCTTTTGTTGTAAAAATCCGGTTTTACTTTCTTCTTCGTAATGTATTACGAAGCTTCATAATATAGTATGTGGCTCATATCGTATCATGCACAAATTTTCTTGAAAAGACTGTCCACAATGATTAATGAATAATGTCTTTTATATGTTTTTTGTTTTTGAAAAGTTGTCTTTCATATGTTACTCTTATATAGCAATATAGCATCCCACAGCTTTCTGAAATATTGTATTGTGCATGTTTTAGACTAGCTTAGTTCATAACGTATAACGAACTGTATTATTAACAAAGATAAAACCAAATATGAAAGTTATAATCCAATCATATTAAATTATGAAAGCCACATATTCCAATGTGTAAAATCATATTACATTATATGCACTTTATTTTTTTATTTTTTTGGTAATTCCATTACAATTGGTATTGATACATCATAGATGTGATAAGCTCGATTACCACCCATACAAACTCAAACAAACCGGGCCTATAGCCCATCTAAACTATGGCCTGAAGCCCATCTAAATTATGGCCTAAAGCCCATCTACATTATTATTAATACCCTAATAATCCCATTTCAAATAACCAAAGATTCCACCTTCTCTGGGATTTGAACCTGGGACCTCCAGGGGTTTCTGGAGTTTATATGCACTTTATTAAAATCATATGTTTGTCAACAAAAAAAGTACCAATATGTGAAAACAATTTAATCTAAAAACACAAGGCATTCGTGTATGATAAAGAAATATTCATATTTCATTACAAGAAAAAATAATGCATTATGATAAAAAACAATGCATTGTGAAACCAACGAATTTATAGAAAGAGAAAGAAAATCCTATATATGAATTTTTGCAATCGTAGATAAAAGATGTGAAAATGATTTAAATCAAAATCAGAATCATTTTAGATGATGAAGAAGATGATAAAAATACAGCCTCATTATATCTCGATCGATGAAAATAGTGAGATGAACACAACTCGTTTTAGATGTTATTGAAGATACTAGTATAAAAATCGTGTAATGGAAATGATGAGAAGAACTAATGATCATTCTAGAGATCTTTTTTAATACCGCCGACGATTTTTCTGAGGAGTAGAGAAAGAGAGGAAGTGTGATTGAAGAAAGAAAATAACGAGGATAACTACTATTCTTTGTAGGGTTAATTTGTTATTGCCCCTCATAAGTGTGTAACAAAGATTATGTCAGAGGGGTAGTTTGGGATTAGAAATATAAAGGTTTGATTTACTGATGTGATCTCGGCACGAAAGTGTTCCCGCAGGCAAAATCGAACTCCCAAACATTTATGGAGGCCAAAACGATGAGTTGGTCACAAATTGGGAGCCAAAATAAAACTATCCTTTCTTTTTAGTTGTTTTTTTTTCAAGAATCGACTACGATCTACGGTAGTCGTTACAAGGCAATGATAAATCATGAAGATGTGATGAGCATGAAAACAACCTAATTTAAACCATAATGAAAGAAGCCTAGAGTCCGACAAATTTATTACAATATTTACTTTATGAAAGAGGCCTTCCTCCGAGACTCGATCCCGCCACCTCATGAACTTAAGAGGGGTGTTCAACCGTTACACCAAAAGAGGTAGATGTTTAAATTGAGAATAGAGTTTGACCTTTCACTCATTAATGATTTTTGGTTTTGAAGGGGAAAGATTTACACTAACAATTGTGAACTGGATTCCTTAAAAAAATGTTAACTTAGACATTACGTCGTTGGAATGGATTTTGGGACCATTTCTCCAACAAACTTTATAACAACTTTTAATATACATTTGGTTGTTAAATATGAATAGTTTAAGCATATGTCTGTTATTAATTAGACTCGAATTAGGGAGGTAGATATTTAAAATCAGGAAATTGGGTTGGAGGCCCAATTCATGTTTTTTTTTGTCAAAAAGACAAGTTATCTTTTTGTCCTTTTAGGCCCCATATATAGTTTGGAAATAGGCTTGAAGGACAATTCTAAAAGCACTCCCATTTCTAATGCCGAAATTGCCCTTGGAAACTTAGCTTGCGAAGCTTTGCAAACTGGTTTGCAGTGCTTTGCAATCTGGTTTAGAGAGCTTTGCAAACTGGTTTGCAATTGATTTACAGAGCTTTGCAAACTGGTTTGCAGAGCTTTGCAATCCTGTTTGCATTGCTTTACAATCTGGTTTGCCTTGCAATGATTTTGCACACACTTTGCAATCTGGCTTGTAGAGCTCTGCAAACTAGTTTGCACTACTTTGCAATTTGATTTGTCTTGCAAAGCTTTGCAAACTGGTTTGCACTCTCGTTTGCAAACTAGTTTGCACTCTCGTTTGCAAACTAGTTTGCACTCTCGTTTGCAAACTAGTTTGCACTCTCGTTTGCAAACTAGTTTGCACTCTCGTTTGCAATAAGGTTAGTTTCGTCTTTTCCCTATATTAGATTATTTACAAAAATGCCATAGGGAGCTGAAGCCTATAAAAAGTTGATAAATCCTTTTTAACCAAAACTCAAATTTTTTAGGGAGTTTTGCCAAATTTCCCTATTTAAATTGAATACAACTTTTTTTAATTAGTGGTAAAAATTATTGATTAACACACTTTAAAAAACCCAATGGATGCTTCACATGACTAGTACCTGCACTTTTTTATAAGTTCTAGTTTTGGAGCCTTATATGATTGAATTGGAATCGAAATAGCCACAAACCAGAACTAAACAGGTTGTGGGTTCATGACAGTGAGATATCGGAAACCGGAATAGTCCATTGACACCCTAATATGTAGTTTCAATAACTAAAATGATTTCAAAATGTGAAAAATGACTTCTAAATGAAAATAGTTCTATTTAAGGGGACCATTACTGCTTGTTAATTCCGTTTTGACCTCTTAAAGATGATCATTTTTCAAAATATCTTATACAGATGACCAGATTCCATAATGGCCCCCTAACCATTTTCTTGTCACATTTTCTGATACATGTATTATAGATTATATATTTGACCTTTCCTACTTTTGTTATTTGTACTTTGTTATAATGTTAGAATGGAAAGCACAACCTTTGTTTTTTTTTTTAATAATCTTCAATCTTGATCGTTTGTAACCTTTGTCCCTTGTTTTCTTGAAAAATAGAAATATCCGTTTGGAGTTTTTATCAATCTAAATTCATGAATTTGGTTAGGGGTTTCTCTTAGACCCAAGAATTTAGTTTGTGCTCACCCCAGAAAACATTATAGTTTTCTGTACGTAATATTAAAATATATATATATATATATATATATATATATATATATATATATATATATATATATATATATATATATATATATATATATATATATATAGAGATGTGATGGAAATGAAGACCAAAAATATACGGTAGAAACGATCTGGAGAAACGATGTGAAAATGGTGACGGAGATGGAGATTTAAAAAGGTCACGTGGTTGGGTCTTGCACTTTCTCCTAATTGCCTATCAAACGTATAGGAATTTTGGGTTTTAGGGAAATTTTTTCTCTTTTCCCTGAAAAAATATCTATCAAATAAAACCTTAAGTGAATATCCGGAAATTTGATATCTGATCGGAATTTGAATTCGAAAAAGAGAAAATCATCTGAAGTGTAGGATATCCGAATTCGTATCAGGTAGTAGTTATCTAATATTCTTATAGAATTCGGATACGGATATGATAGTATCTTATCCGATTACAAGTACTTTTCTTTTATTAAAATATATTATTATTTTAATTTTAATTATTGTTTAAAATAAAATATTGCATCTATACTGAAAATACATATATGCCCTCAAGTTAGAGCTATTGTTTATCTACAATAATCAAACAATTGCATTAGTTTCATTTAGTTTCCTTATAGGAAATGAGATATTAGTAAAATAGAGAATTTAAAATTTTAATGTTTTTAATAAAATAACCGAAATCGGATATCAGATAAGCTTATCGAATTCGGATGTAATGATTTAGTATCTGTTGGATATTTATCGGATAGTTTCTCTGATCTGAACACGAATTTGATAAAGCATTGATTAAGTCTGGTATTGACTCATTCAAATGTATATTTCAAATTTCAAATAAGTTGTTACTTCATGATAAGATTAGGATCTTTTGTAAATCTTTTAGTTGTAAAGATAAAGCTATTATAAATAGATCCCTCTTGATGTATTGAAAATCATCAGAGGATTTTACACTTTCATGGTATCTAGAGCTACACTTCTATCTCTCATTTTTTTTCCCAGCTTCTTCACCCAAAAATCCATGGCTACTCTTCCCTCCAGCGCCCATGGGTCTCAAACTAATTCACCAATAACATCTTCTGGTTTGGGTTCACAGAATCATCTTCCTTCACTCACTAACCTTGTTCCCCTTGTGTCAATCAACTTGGATAATACCAACTACTTGACATGGAAGAAACAAACTCTTCCCATAATGAAGTCTCAAGATTTATATCATCATATTGTTGTCTCAACCGTGCCTCCTCCAAATCAAATATTTGATGCGGCTCTTAATATGAACATAGTTAATCTAGATTTTATGCGATGGACTCGTATGGATCAAACCTTAATTAGTTGGTTGAATACAACCCTCTCTCCTTCTTTCCTTGCTCAAACACCAGAATTTGTTACTGCTAAAGAATTTTACAGCTGTTTAGAAGCTACTTTTTTCTGCCCAGAATAATACTAGAAAGTCCCAGCTCCTTCAATTGCAAACTATTCAGAAAAACTCGATGTCAATGTCGGATTATGTTGGAAAAATCGAAGAGGTTTCTGATGCTATTGCTGCATCACATGCTCCTGTACCAGATATTGAATTGGTTCTACATACCTTACGAGGTTTGGGTCAAGATTATGCTGTAGTGTCCCTACTAATTTATGAGGGTGCCTTTAGCAACACGAAATTAATACCCCTTTAAATCCCTACACACCCACCAGGTTGACTTTGGTTTCTTTTTCTTCCCTTACACCTGTGAGTTGTGAGAGGGCTTTAAAGAGAGATAGTAGGGTTTAGAGAGAGAAAGTGAAGGAGAAGGAGAAGGTGGATCAAAAAGCTTTGCTAGGGGATTTGTTTCTTCTTCTTGGTACTAAAAATCAGGTAGGTTTCTTCTTCCCTAAGGTTTACATAGCCCTCTTTAATTTCAAACCTAGATTTGAATGGTTAGAACAATAACAACTTCATGAATTTTTGCTAGGTTATCATCATATTAGAACCAATTAGTGATACCATAGATATATATTATGATTAGAAACTAATTACAACAACAACATAGTAACCCTAGACCATTATAGTCTTATTAATGGAGTATACATATACCCGGACAGCAGCCTAGGTTATTTAGGTTATGTAAATATGGTATTATATACACCCGGACAACAACATAGATAATAAGAATTGTTTGTGTTTATGTTATTGATATTGATAATTGATTGTATGAGATGATGTGTATGATATTGGAGCATAAGTGTTATTAATAGTTGTGTGTGATATATTGCTTTAGGTTGTTAACCTAGAAAGCATAGGGTAGTCGGAACCAAGAATGGTTGGCTCGACATGTGGGTTGATTGCAAACACTAGTTACTAATACGATATTGGATAACTTGGTGAACTATGATCTTGAGTTTCGTTAATGGATTGAACTAAGACTGGTTGGCTCGACATATGGGTCGATTGGAAACACAGGTTTGTCAATGTGATATTAGACAACCTAGTGGACCAGGAGCTTGAGTTCTAATATGGATTGACGGTTGTAATCCATAGGTGGTTGGCTCGAAAGGATGATAGATGCAAACACAAGTTCATTCTTGTGGACCACATACTTCTAATTTGAGAAGTAGTTTACCAACTAGAGGTTGGCTCGCCTCCTGCTCATATGAGAAGTGCTCGTATTGCACGGATCCCCTTCTTGGGAGGTATCCATGGTTTATTGAGAGGTTTAAGTCGATGCAAACACGGATGCTAAGTGAAGCTATCTCGTGGACTTCAAAATTGGTTATCCCCCTCCAAAAGGGAAGTTGTATTGTTTGAATCTCTTCAACTGTGAATCAGGTTGACTTTAGTGGTGTTGACACGAAAGGTGTAACACAATAAACTGTTATTGTTTTTCTTCTGTTCGATACTTGGTTTTGTTGTTGAATTGGTCTATCTAGACCTTAGGTAATTAGAAATCTACTAGCTGGGTTCTGACCCAGCCTACTATTTTTCAGTTGATAGAGATCGAGGAGCGCCACCAGCTTGATCCCAGTTCGTCAACTCAGAGTTTCTTTCTTAGTTTTCGTTTTCGAGATTAGGTAGTTATTTGGAGTTTCGCCTCCTAGACAGTTATTTCCTTCATTCGTTCATATCCGACCTACGTGTCGATGATTTAGTAACATTGTTTGAGTTAAGAAGTTTAATGGATTTATTTTAGATGATTTATTGATTCTTATGAGCTTCGCATTTGATTTTATTTGTCTCTTTTGATGGATATATCGACTATGTTTACTAGTCTGCGGAGAAACGCTTTGAGTTTAGGTTTTCATGGCGGCCGACGTGGAAATCTAGATTTGGGGCGTTACATATGCAACCTTTGTCACCGCCATTGAAAGAAGAGATAATCTGCCCTCTTTCTCTCAACTCCTTCCGCTTTTATTTACTCATGAAATGAGACTTCTTCAACAAAATTCTTCTTCAACCTTTCAGTCAACAACACTGGTTGCTAAGTCGACTTCTGCCTCATCAGAGAATCCTCCTACCAGACAGACTAATAGTTCTGACAGGGGTCATCGTGGTGGGAGATCCTCTCATAGAGGTGGAAGAGGTAGAGGTAAATCAAGGCTGACAGAATTAGCCAACTTGGTTGAAGCCTACCATTAATCAGAAAGATATACTTGGTTCCCCTTCCTCTACCCCAGTCATTTGTCAAATTTGTGGACGTAATGGCCCTCTCCACTCATTTTGTTAACACAAACTTGCTACACCCTGGAGTTATTAAACAAACTTGATCTAATGAATTCCAAGCCGGTATCTACTCCATGTGTTGTTGGCAGGAAACTTTCAGTTCATGAAGGAAATGAGTTTGGTGATTCAACTTTATATAGATCTTTGGTAGGAGGTCTACAATACTTATCCCTAACACGTCCTGATATAAGTTACTCAGTAAACCAAGTATGCCAATACATGCACTGTCCAAGTGATGCTCATTTTATTGTCGTTAAGCGTATTCTTCGATACCTAAAGGAGACATTAGGTCGTGGATTATTTTTTGCTGCTCCAATCGATAATCAGCAAAGAAATTCTTTTTCAAAAGTGTCTGCTTATTCTGATGCAAATTGGCTAGGTGATCCGCACACTCGCCGATCGATTTCAGGTGGTTGTGTATATCTCGGTCCACATCTGATTTTATGGTTCTCAAAGAAGCAACCCACCGTTTCTGGCACGAGTACAGAAGTTGAATATCGATAAATGGCAATTACTTCAACAGATATAGCATGGTTACAATTCCTCTTACGGGACTTGGGTATTTATTCGAAGGAGCCACCTACATTACATTATTATAATGTGAGTGCCACATATATGGCTCACAATCCGATATTACACTCACGAACGAAACACATGGACCTTGACTACCACTTTGTTCGTGAGAGGGTCAATCGAGGTGCTTTAGAAGTTCAATACATACCGACTCATGCTCAAATTGCAGATGTTTTTTAAGAAAGGTTTGGTAAAGTCTAGACATCAATTTCTTTGCTCCAAGCTCTCACTTCACGATCCGCCCGTTCAGCTTGAGGGGGGTGATAAAGCATTGACAAAGTCTGGTATTGACTCATTCAAATGTATATTTCAAATTTCAAATAAGTTGTTTCTTCATGATAAGATTAGGATCTTTTGTAAATCTTTTAGTTGTAATGATAAAGCTATTGTAAATAGATCCCTCTTGATGTATTGAAAATCATCAGAGGATTTTACAGTTTCAGAATCCGCATATACTTTATCAATAAGCTACCATTTACACCCCTTGTCTCCCTCTCTTAAACATTATGATAAAATACTATGGAAAAACATATAGTATAAATATTTGAAACCCATAATACATGTCATCAAAAAGTTGGTATTTGGTATTGGAAGAACAGTGTTTAGTATATGCAATTAGGGATCCAACAGACCTAACAGCGTCAGTATTTTATAATAAGTGGGATCGTGATACAACATCATTGAAGAAGGTCAGGAGTCGTGCCCTATATATCAGCCATGCTCGGGCAGGCAAGGCATAGAGGTCCGCCCTGGTTTTAGCAAGTCAACCCTATTGAAGGATATTCCATTTTGGTTGATTTCCTAGTTTTTAGCAATTTTCTAAATTCTAGTTATTTTCGAATGTTTAGACTTCTATTCCCTCCATCTCATATTAAGAGTTCCACTTTGGAACCCAACTTTTTTTCATATATTTTATTCTTCCATTTGTACCCATATTTATCGTTGAAAAAAGTCTTATCAGACCTTTACAAGAGAAAAAGCCTTTAAAGAACTAGGAGACCACCTTTTAGGCACTAGATCGAGGCAGGGCCAACATTCAACTCCGAATCTGGAGCTTCAAGAAAAGATTTTTAAAGTAGATGGATTTTATATGATAAAAAAAGAAGTGAGACTTTTAATATGAGACGTCTCTAAAAGGAAAGTGTGACTCTTAATATGAGACAGAGGGAGTATTATTTTAGGTTTTCAAGCCTATATATAGGTCTTTTATTTTCATTGTTAAGAGAGCTTAGTTTATTGAATAAAATGTCGTTTGATTTAATCAATCATGGAGGGGCAATCTCTATACTCTTATGTTAGGAGAAATTCCAACATATGCGGGCTCACATACGTATAGACATGTGTATGGCTATCTCAGTAAATTGTCTGCAAGTCGTAATGTGATCTAATATGGATAGACTTGACCAGTAGGTATCAATGTGTCATGAAATAAACGTGTAGAGTCCATTAAGTGAATTTTAATTTGATGAGGGACCAAATTTAAAATTATAAGTCTATAAATAGGGGTTATGGTCCCCATTTTGGGCTTCTTCTCAATCTCTCCAATTTCTTGATTAAGTGTGACTCCCTTCCATCACAAGAGAGGTTTTCAAGAGAAGAATAATCAAGTGGAAGATCAAGCCTATCCAACCATCTTCAAACTATGGATCAAGGTACGCTTCCGTGATTAAGTTTATCTCTTTGAATCTTTTGAGAACATGTCTAGTTTAGATTATACATGACATATTGTTTGGTATTTGCATTTGGTTATATGCATGTATAAAGTATGATTTATTCTAACATCTTAATCTTTTGAGAACATGTCTAGGTGAACGGAAAATTCATTTCCTCCCTTGGCCAACAATTCAAGGTCCGAAAGAACTTGGGGGTCTGGGCATTAGGCCGTTGGAAAAGGTTAATAAGTCCCTGGTGGCCAAACAGGCCTGGAGACTTATCACCCAACCTAATTCTACTTGGGCTCAAATTATTATTGCAAAGTATTACAACTCTAATTCTTTCTGGAATGAAGAAAAAAAATCAAGTGCTACCCCTCTCTGGAATGCCATGATTGAGATCAAAGAAGCCCTAAAGAACCAGTGTTGTTGGAAAGTGGGTGATGGCTCATCGATCATCATTGCCTCTGATCCATGGATCCCTGACCTTCCCAATTTTAAACCAATTTGCAAAGAGCCCCTGCCATCAAATATTACTAGAGTGTCAGATCTTATTAATCAAGACACATTCACTTGGAAACTCGATACTCTTACAACCTGGTTTGAGGATAGGACTGTCGAAGCAATATTGACAATTCCATTATCGACATTGTGTGTAATAGATAGGCTAATTTGGATGCCTACGTTGTCTGGAGCTTTTACCCCAAAGTCATTCTTCAAGGAAATATCATCGACCCACAGAAACCCTAGAGTTAGTTCGGACTTTCCATGGTCAAAATTTTGGAAGTTAACATACATCCAACCTAGGGTATTACAATTCATTTGGAGACTACTGAACGAAGGATTACCTGTGCTATCAAATATTGCTAGGGGGAATTTCCAGATTTTGACAACTTGCCAGCTTTGTCAAAGTGAACCGGAAACAACTTTGCATTTGTTCAACTCTTGTCCAATCTTCACAGAACTATGGAGTAAGGCTCAATCATTCATGGAATGCAACAAAGAAGAAAATCCAGAGTTATTAATCAAAAAATTAATACTCAATCATAAAGAAGACAGGCTCAAAGTGAGGTTTGTTGTTTACCTTCTTTGGTTCCTCTGGAAAGAAAGGAACAATTTCATCTTCAATTCAGAGGATACAAACATCAATCGAATATTCTGTTTAGCCAAGAGGGAAGCAATATCATCGGTGGGAAATGATTTAAACATGGCAAATGAGGAGGCTTGTTGGATCCCGCCGCCACCAAACATGATCAAGGCTAATTTTGATGGAACCTTTAACAATAATGGAGCATCAGTTGGGGTAGTTATTAGAAACTCTAATGGAGAGGTTATACTTCAAGAAGGAAGAAGAATCGAAACACGATCGGCATTGTTCAGTGAGGCAGAGGCTCTTCGGTTTGCTTGCCTAAAAATATCGGAGTTAGGGTTTCAAAGAGTATTAATAGAAGGAGATAATCAGGCGGTCATCTCGGCAATATCGGACGGCCATGGTGCGATCCCGTGGCGAATTTATACTTTGATCTCGGATGCGCAATAGTTGGTGGGTGGGTTGGAAACAGTTGTCTTCCAACGAGTTTCAAGGATGGCAAACGTGGCGGCTCATGAAGTGGCCCACGCGGTCCTTAATTAGTAATCTAATTTGCAGTCCGGTCCATACTATTAACCATTGTTTCGGTTATAGTACCTGTTTTAACTTCAATTTGTAATCTTCTCATCTGGTTCTATTAATGAAGTTAATCCATTTTCCAAAAAAAAAAAAAAAAATTAGATAGGGAGAGCATTGGTTATAGTATAGGAAGAGTTGTGAAAACTTTCAACAAGAACCACTGAAAAATTAAACAGATGTCGTCCACAACAGATGAAAAGATGACGTATTTCGTCTATAAAGAATTGTTGAAAAAATAAAATAATTTCATCTGTGTCGGCTGAAATTTGTTGTCTTTTTCATTCAACCCAATCGAAAACCCTTTACTGGAATAAAAAACGATCTAAAATCCTAAAAATGTATGTTCAACCATAGAGAAAGACAAAAGAAGTTTTTTTTTCTCTGCCCGAGACATATTATCTTCATTATTTATGTCTTTGTTTAAAGTCGATTTCTTTGTTTAAGTTAAAGTCCCCGTTTAAGGAGATCCCTCGTTTAAGTTGATGTCTTCGTTTAAGTCGAACTATTCTTATTTCTTGATGTAAGTTGTCTCCTTCTTCATTAATGGTGGTTCCTCGTTCATTAAATCTTGAGGCATCATTAAGAGCTCCTAACTAATACAATAATGGTTAGTAACATTATGTATTTTGTAGATTTTTATATTAATGATGATGTTGATAGGATTGATTAATATTAGAGTTTAGTTGTTTATGTCAGATAAAACACCAAGTGAATAAAATATTAAACTTATTTTTACTTTTTATTCAAGTCCTTATATTTTAGGGTTATTTATTAAATGATTCTTATAACTTTCTCCTTAAACTAATTTGGTAAAAGAAGAACAAGTACATAAATTGAGTTTCATTAATCCGCTTGTTTTATCATATAGTGTTCTTCCTATAGCAAAGACCAAGACGTCTGTTGAAAAACTTGTTTAGAAGAATATTGTAGAAGTCGATTATCTTTAGAGACTATTTTAGTAAGTTGGTTTTCTTTTGGAGCCCAACATAAAATTAATCCTTAATGGTGTTCTTCCTATACAGGGACCTGTAACTCACATTTTCTATGCGAATCACAACTTTCTGTGTAATCTTAAATGGTCTAAAAATGAATTTCACGATGCATAAACGTCTCGGTATAAGCACCACCGCGATATGCGTGCACCACTAAGGCGTAGTCGACCATGACGTTTTATCTCAAAGCCTTTAGTCAAAAGGGATCTACCACGCTCGTAGGGTGTGGTGGACACCTAGTTGTTAAAAGAAGGTATAACTGGCCCATTGAGATTAAGAAAAAAGATTACTTTAGCTAAAAACTAGTATAGATATTGGTAAATCTTTTTGAATTGAGAAAAGTTTCTAACTTCACTATCAATAATGAAGTGAAATACTTTCAAAAAGAAAAAAGAAACCTTGAAATGAAAATAGAAATTAGAGTGGAACAAAGAGAAAAATACAAATATTGACGGTGAGGATGATAATATGTAATTCAAAAACCTGATTTTGGGTAAAACAATCACATTACGTTCATTACTCTATCATTCTCCTGCAAAAAATAAGAAAAACAACCAAACATTAAATATGTAAATACAAAATCGACTGAGAAATTAAAGCTATTTTAAGAATAAAATCATTAGTCCACTATCAAATTATACTATTTAAGCCCAGAAAAAGGATGAGACAATTTGTTATAACCAGAATAATAACCATAAGTTGATCTAGCCTCCTCTGGTTCCAAACTTAGAACTTGTTTAACAATTATATTGAGAACAAGCAATCCCTTATGCTCTCTTCCTTTTGCGGACTGTAGAGAAACAATAATCCTGCAGGATTCCAAATAATCTATAGGATTTTTCCATCTTCTCTTAGTTACTGTTGCCTTCTTTTTTCTCCATTAACAAACCCTGATCCATGTACCATGGATCCTTCTTCTCAAACTCATGACCAAGTTCTACAACAATTGGCTTCTCTTACAACATGAGATACATCATCTCACTCCATCAACATATCAGATTCACCAAATGAAACTCTAGATTTTCAACGAGGAATAGTCATTAAGTTCGTTTCTTTCAAGGAATTTACTCCTCAGATGGTAAAAGAACGGCTTCAACAAGCGTGGCATACATTGCATCCGATCTCAATTTCGGATTACTCAAAAGAACTGTTTTTGGTTAAATTCCAAACGAAGGGAGATCTTCATATGATTCTCAATGGTGCACCGTGGATCATTCGTGATGATCTAATTCTTATCAAAGAATGTAAACCGAATAAACAACCGAAAGATTATCTCCTTTCTCATTGCTCATTTTGGGTCCAATTCCATGGAGTTCCACTAAATTTACTCACGCATTCAACCATCACTCGTCTTGCAGAGACCATAGGAGTCCCTATCCCTCTCTTCGAAGATCAAGTTAAATCTTGGGGAGGAGTTGGGAGAATCAAGATCTCCATTAATATACTCAACTCTCTTCCTCACCAAAGAGAAATTTGTTATAATGCATCTTCATTCTCAATCAACTTAAAATATGAAAATTTTCCAAGATTTTGCTATTACTGTGGATTGATTGGTCATCTTCGCAAGTTCTGTCCGAAAAGAGCTCAAATTACAGAAATGCTGACTGATGAATTACCATTGGAGACTTAGGATTTGATTAATCAATCTCTTCAACCTCTACTACCATCCACTATAAATGTCATCACTCGTGGCAGAAATTTACAGAATCCTCGTCCACTTTCACCAACTAAACCGGCAAAGGGGACTCAAGCAACCAGGTCCATCGGACAGATCAATCCGGCTACTACGGAATCGGTCGTCCATTCAGGTGGGTGGCTGAATCGGGTACCCTTTTCGGTACCCGGATCGGGTAATGGATCAGCCGTTTTTTCAAATCTTTCTAATTCAAGTGAGATAAGGCGGGTCCCATCAAATGACCAGATTAGTGAGAGGCATATGACCCCAAAAAAGTCAAGAAATCAGTTTCCTAGGTCTCCACAGTTGCCAACTTTCCCTCCTAATCCAATGGAAACCAACCATAACTACCTGTTCAAACTTTCAAATACCAATGGTGTCTCCCCCTTCACCCAACAAACACGTCACCAATCTAATTCACCCAATTATCTCTCTCCACAGGTAACTAATCCTTCCCTCTCCATTTCAAATTCAATAACTACCTTAACTCCTCCCTCCAATTTTCTTTATAAAACGACACCCCCTGGTTTTATTCCATCACCTACTCCTCACATTCAGAACCTTAGTGCCTCTTACCAATCCCCTTCCAACTCTTCACAATCTACTTTCATCCCACTTCAGACCCTATTTAATTCATCTTCACCATTACCAGAACAATGTCTCACATCTCAGAAGGTTTCCTTGCCCCTCATCCACTCGGAACACACCCATTTTACTTTACTTTCTACGATCACCCCCTCATCAACCACAGTCGCTGCTTCCTGTATTTACACTACCGAATCCTGCCGGAATGATACACCCATTACACTCATCCATTCCACCGAAGAAGACGACTCATTCGACAATACCGACACCTCAGACGATGTATTGCACTCCAATTTCGTCTCCGAAGGGCGTTCGGACTACCCCTCAATCCAGTTCAAACCCTCTCACCCCCACCATATTGATGTCTCCGCCGTCGACCAGTCTATCCCTACAATCCCCACTTCCTCATCACTCGTCGCACACCCACCCGCTCTCCCTCCCCAACTTACACCCCCAATACCCCACCTTTCTCTCCAACCAGTTACACTTGCTATTCTCCTTCCACAAGATCCACATCTCCATCATCAGCCTCCTCTGTTACCAATCCCGGATATTGGGGTCGGTAGTTTTCGTTCTGCCCACCGTGCCACCAAATCATAGGCCCGTACATCCATCCCCCTACCATCTTCCACTTCATCATATTATCTATCGCAAACGCCCTCTTACTAAGGGCGTTGATTTCCCCCGATCACTCTCTAATATTCCTTTGAATAAGTTAGTATCACCTTGATGAGACATAAAAATGTCTCATCTGAATCTCTTAACTCGGGTTAGTTAGTCTAGTTCGAGCGGTTACTCTGATGATTTGTTTGATTTTCTGTCTTAGGTGTTCTTTACGGAGTTCGGCGAGAAAAAAAACAGTTAAGATTGGGAGAAAGACACACACGAGGGGCATTATGGTCATTGGTTGATTCTAATATTTTGACCAACATTGATGATCAGATGAGAAGTGGGGTCCATGACGAGTCCGTAGGCGAAAACGGAAGTTAAATCGGAGTCCGCATTAGCAAGATAGAGCCGGTCAAAGTTTGGTTAGAATAAAACCCACTTTAGAGCTAGTCAAAGACACGTGGCGGCTAATCTGAGGGTGAGGGATAGTTTATCGGTACAGTAGTGGGCGCGCTAGTTGGATTCGGGATCAGCTATTCACGCTGATTTCGTATAGCGCGAGACATCATACCCCGCTGCTCTTGTAAGTGAGACGCAAGATCCAACGCCTGATGCCATTTCCACTAACGTGGCTTTATCAAAACATGTTGTGCACCTCTTCTTATGTTGCCGCGAAGCACTGAATCAAATGAAGATTTCATTCACACGTGAACAAGTGGTACGACCTCCTTCCTTATCTCTTCTCTGTTGTTCAAATTACAGAGAAAGAGAGATATCCCCATACCAGAACAGAGAGAGAATACAGAAGGAAAGAGAGAGACCCGAGAGAGAGGGATTGAAGGAGATAGTTGGTTAGGATCCTAGAGAGAGAAAGATCTTGGTTAATGAAGAAAAAGGATTCGGTTGGATGTATTTAGAGAGAGGAAGAACCGAAACAGATTAGGCCGAGAGACTTGATAGATAGAATATTCTTTAAATTCAAATTCAAAACAGAAAGAGAGGGGAGATAACGAGAGCTGGGTCTATAAAACAGGGGCAGTTCACAAAGAAAGATAGACAATTTTGAGGAGTGTTGAGAACAGAGATTGTAGAGAGAGGGAGAAACAGAACCGAGAGCCGCCGTCTTCATCTATCACCATTACTCATTTTCTTTGTTTTACTTTTATCTATTTAATTGTATTCTCTTCATTTGTGAGAGAGAGAGATTACAGAGAGATAGAGAGTCAGCAGAGAAAGAGAAAGAGATTGTAGAGAGAGAGAGAGAGAGAGAGAGAGAGAGAGAAAACAATAACAGAGAGAGTCAGTTTTAATTATTTTTCATCTTGTTTTTTATTTTACTTTTTGTTTTCTGTTTTCTGTTTTCTTAGTGTGAGAGAGGGAGATTACAGAGAAAGAGAGAGAGAGATTACAGAAAGATTAGAAAGAAACCGAAAGAAAGTACTTTCAAGAAGACGAGAGAATAATTTTCTCTCAGAGAATTCATTTCCGGGAAGACGAGAAAATCGTTTTCTCTGAGGGTGCGTTTGGCAGAATTCTGGGAAAAACAGAAGGAAATCACTTCCTTAAGGGTCTATTTGGCTTCAAAATCAGTAAGAAATCCAACTTTTTCTCCCATATTTTATGTAGTTAAACGTCTATCTATCATTATGAGAAACTAATTTTTCCATCTAGGGTTTAGATGAAGTCTATAACGAGAATTTTATCAATTCGATTTATATGCAAGTCAATTTTTGGATTAAATCTTCATATCTTTTAAAGTCCTTATTGCTTTTAATGACAACATCTTCCGGATTCTAGAGCGTTCATGTGATAGAACCCGAGTAAAACAAAGAACTTAGTTGTCTAAGGCAAATACATCGTCTTTAGGATTGTCATGTGGACGGATTCGAAAACCCTAGGTTCCCCTTTTCTGAATATCAACTTATTTGTTTTCTTTTGAGTTTATTTGCTTTTTTTTTATTTGAATCAAATTACCATCACTTCACTTTTAAAAAGGGATCATCATAGGTTTAAGATTAGAATTGAGTTTGACTTAGTCTCTGAGGAACGAACCGGTCTTACCGAGAAATTACAACTTGAAACCCGTGCACATGCGGGTGTAGACCTATTTAGGAAACTTTGTAGGCCCATCAAGTTCAGAAATCTCTACTATTGCTCCATCTAAGAAGGCACGGACAATTACTGAAAATATTGAACCTGTTGTATCAATTTCAACTATTCCAAGGGTGGTGGCGGCTAACCCCAAACAGCCACACGGCCAATGTTAGTATTTTCCTGGAACTGTCGAGGTTTGGGGAATTCTTCGACAGTCGAAACTTTAAAGCAATTCCTCAGGGCAATATCTCCAGATATTATCTTCATCTCAGAAACCCGCATACAACTTTCTTCTCGTTTACCTTCTCTTCACCACCTTGGGTATTCTTCAACATTTGCAGTTCCATCGACTGGTCGCAGTGGAGGACTATGGCTGGTGTGGCGTGATACCATTTCAGCATCAATTATCAACTCCTCTTCGAATCATCTCTCATTGCAAATTGACGCAAGCGGCCCCACGCCTCAGTGGGTTCTTCATTGCATTTACGGTCCGCCAGCTATTTCTCAAAGACGGTCTTTCTGGTGTTTTATTTCATCTTTATTATGTAATAATGTTGCTTCTTGCTTCATAGGAGATCTTAATGCTGTAACTTGTACTAGTGAAAATATAAGCGGGTCTAACTATATTCCCCTGCTAGATTTTTTCCATTTTTTTATTAATGACAATGGTCTTATCGATTTGGGTTTCATTGGTCCGGCTGACACATGGTCCAATGGCCAAAGTTCAAGAACTTTAATTCGAGAACGGTTAGATCGGGCACTTTGTAATGTGGCTTGGTGTAACATGTTCCCTCATTCTGGAGTGTATCATCTACCTCGATATAATAGTGATCACGTTTCTATCTATTTGAATACTAATCGGCCGATTCCTACGCCTCATAAAATGTTCGGCTATGAGGCCCAATGGACTTCACATCCCGAATTCTTATTTGAAGTCAAAAATCAATGGTCCTCTTCTGAGCATACGACTACTTTAAAGCTTCAACTATTAGGTGATCACTTAAAACATTGGAGTCGAGCAAAGGTGGGAAACATAAGAAAAAAGATGAAAAATATATCTCAGCGTTTACTTCAAATTCAAGCTCTATCTCCCGATTCGGCTTCTCTCACTGCTGAACTTAATCTTCAACAATAACACCAACAATTAGAGACAATGAATAGGCAATATTGGGTGCAGAGATCCAAACAGGCTTGGACTCATAACGGGGACAAAAACACAAAGGCATTTCATCGATCTGTCTCCAACCGTAGGCGTAAAAATAAAATACTGCACCTTCGAGACAATCTTCATGAATGGCACACCAATGAAAGTGAAAAGGGACAAATCTTAACTTCATATTTCTCCGCCATTTTCTCTGCCAGTAATAACATATCCTCCCCACCTGTAAACCTAGGTGATTCTTTTATCAAATTCCCTATAGAGGCAGTTAACTTATTAGCAAACCCGTCGCCAGAAGAAGAAATTTATGAAGTAATCAACAAAATGGGTGCTCTCAAATCGCCTGGACCAGATGGGTTTCCTCCTCATTTTTATAAACAATGTTGGTCCATCATTAAATCAGAGGTATGTTCTCTTATCTCTAACGTATTTGCTTCCCAATCTTTGCCACAAGGTCTGAATCATACATATATTGCACTTGTGCCAAAGAAACACAATTCAGAATATGCAGCCAACTTTAGGCCTATCGCTTTGTGTAATGTTTTATATAAGGTAATCACCAAAATTTTGGCAAATAGGTTACGACCTTTCTTAGGAGAGCGCATAGCAGAATTTCAGACGGCTTTCGTACCATCCAGACAGATTACTGATAACATAATTATGGCAAGAGAGATTTTCCATTCGATGCACCATTCGACTTCAAAAAAAAGGCACTTTTGCACTTAAGTTAGATATGGCAAAAGCATATGATCGGGTTGATTGGGGATTTCTAAGGACTACTCTTCAAGTATTTGGTATTACAGGTTCCGCTGAAAAATTAACTATGGCATGCATATCTTCAGTCTCATTTCAAGTTCTTCTTAATGGAGTACCTCAACATACTTTTTTTGGGTCAAGGGGAATTAGACAAGGATGCCCAACTCCATATCTCTTCATTATGTGTTCACAATGGTTTTCTGCGTTAATTTCATCGGCAGAAAACAACGGACTTTATGAAGGAATCAGACTTAGTAGAACATCTCCTACTATTACTCACCTTCTCTTTGCAGATGATTCTTTCGTATTTGGTTCATATTCGGATACCAATATCATTCAACTTCAACTCTTTCTCACTATATACTCTGAGTTCTCAGGACAACAAATCAACTATATAAAATTTTCCATACATTACAGCAAAGGTGTCTCAGTAGAACGAAAGGTTGAAGGTGCTCAAAAGCTGCAAGTCCTTATTATGCAACCAGAGGATAAATACTTGGGCCATTACCTCCTCAAGTCTCCTCTAAATTTAATGTCATACGACTTTCTCATAAACATGTTCTCAACAAAATTAGCAGGTTGGAAACAAAAACTTATCTCTCAAGCGGGACGAGGAATATTAATTCAATCAATTCTCTCTGCTATCTCAATGTATTTCATGAGTACTTCTCTCATCCCGAAGGGTGTTATTAATCAAATGGAGAAGATTGAGAGGAACTTTTGGTGGGGGCACGATACTTCTATCCGTAAGTTGCACTTCATTAACTGGCAACATTTCCAAAGACCTAAGTTAGAAGGAGGATACGGCATCAGGAATTTAAAATGGGTCAATCAATCATTATTGGTTAAATTGACGTGGCGTTACTTATCTAATCCGGAATCTTCTTGGGCTAAGATACTGACCTCTAAATATTTACAAACTGGAAACTTCTGGAATTCTCCACCAAATCCAAAAACCTCTATGACTTGGAAGGGAATGCTAGCAACTCGCCAAATTCTTCGTCCTAATTGTCTTTGGACTGTAGGAGATGGAGCCTCTATTAATATATTTTTAGATCCCTGGATTCTTGACTTCATTTCTTCTTCATAAACCTAATTCCTGGCCAGATTGTATTATCAAGGTAAAAGACCTATTTTTACCAAATTCTAAGATATGGGATCTCCCTTTGTTGTTGGAATTCTTCGCTGTAGATATAGTATTCAAGATTCTATCTATCCATGTACCTCTGAGTGACCTACATGATGCCTTTATCTGGAAAAATACTAAACATGGGAGGTTTACTACAAAATCATATTACAAAAGTGTGCTACTTGAAACATCGATTCCCCCAGGAGAACCTACTTTCGAGTGGAAGAAATTGTGGCTCCATCATTCGCTTTCCCCAAAAATCAAAACATTTATATGGAAGGTTCTAAGAAATGGATTACCTGTATTATCTAATATCAGTAAATATGTCACAACAATTCATCCTATATGCCCCTGCTGCAATGGTCAAGAAGAGACAATATTTCATCTTCTTTTTCAGTGTCCGGTATATCAAGGTTTATTCGTAGCAAACCAGATTCCTATCCCTTCTCAGACTCAAGTACAAATAGAGACGATCTTGTCCTCTTGGCTACGCTCAAACGACGAGTCTCTCACATTTGTCAAAGGTTGTATTCTCTTGTGGAACATCTGGAAAGATCGGAATGTATTGGTATTCAGCAACAAGGCTCCTTCATGTAATTCGATTCATGCCCGTTTTCAGTCTGACTTCCATCAATGTCTTCTTAGTATTCAGTCCACTACGAATTCGGTACCTACAACTATTCGGCGTCTCCACAGTATTTGGATCCCCCCTCCACCCTCTCAAATAAAAATTAATGTAGACGCAAGCTATACAACTTCAGGAACATCATGTGCAGCAGTCGCACGAGACCAAAACGGTACCATTCTGGCAATTGCTTCAAAGATTCTAAATGAACATTCCAGTGAATTGGCAGAAGCTCAAGCTTTCTTACTTGGAATTGACCTTGCCATTCGTTACCGCTTCAGCAGAGTTATTATTGAAGGAGATGCTGCAACAATTATCCAAGGTATTTCTAGTCATTCAGCCGACACACCTTGGCGACTTCGTCCTCTTATCAGTGATATTAATCACAAATGTACTTTTCTTCATTCGGCATTGTTTAGCCACTGTTTTAGGGAATGTAACTCTCCTCCTTATATCTTTGCTTCTTATGTTCTCAAGCATAACATTTCAGGTTTTTGGGATTCTTCGGTTATTCCCGAACAATTTGTAACGTATCTCCTTAGTGAGACTAATTAATGAAGTTTATCTTCTTTGTCAAAAAAAAAAAAAGAATAATAACCATAAATACATTAAGAAAAACAACAAAGAAGAAAAATGAGAAGGACAATACATTTTTTTTTTGTTGAGAGTAAAACTAAACAAAAACCACAGAGCCTAACTAAAATACGAAAGTAAAGATTCTGGAAGATCCGATAGAGCCCGCCATATCCAGGTACCCATATTCCTGCGACTCCATTTAGCTAAAATATCAGCTTTCGCATTTCCTTCCCTATTGATGTGAGTGTATATAACTTTGATGAAATTTCCTTCTAGTTGACGCACTTTGTCAATGGGCTTGCCTGCTTGCCAACCAATATCTGCCTGTTCCCTGTTGAGAGTTTGTACAATATTACTATTGTCACTTTCAATATGAAGATAATCAATATTCTTTGATGTCGACCATTGGAGAGCTTTGACAATTGCCCAGCATTCACATTCTTCTGCATTTTGGCCTCTATAATTACATGCCGAGGCAGCAAGAGAGCTGGTTTGGTCATCGTACATGATACATCCAATCCCCGCTATTTCCTTTCCATCCATAAAAGAGGCGTCGACGTTGATCTTAATGTAAGGAGCTTTCGGAGGAGACCATCGGATATTTCTTTCAATTGGTTGAGATGGCAAAGGATGCTTGAGAAGATTCGGTGTGCTATTTACTTGATCAATAACCATCATGGGTAGAATCTTAGCATTAGAGAAGCATCTATCACACCTCGCTTTCCAAATCTGCCAAAGTATATTAGCGAAAAGACCACTAATCTGCTCATCAATATCTTTCCATGAAATAATCCAGTCAATAAGATTATTTATGTTGCCTGATATAATATTAAAATGAAACCATACCACTGTAGCCAAATCACAATGTAATAGTGCATGAATCAATGTTTCAGGGGCTCGACAGTAAACACAGTCAAAGTTATGGCCAATAAACTGCCCAATTTTACCGCGAACTGGTAAGCTGTTCGTACTGTAGGGATTTATACCCTTCTACTAGTGTTTATAGCGGAAATATGACATCTAATGTCTACACTAATATTCCCAGGATCACATGCAAAACTAGTAATTAATCTAATGGAGATAGTAGATTACCTTAATCGCTTTTCCCTCGAACTAGTTGAATTGATTGAAGAAGACCAAGAGCTTCAAGTGTAGCTCCTCTACTTGGGACATGAGCAATCAATTTGATCTCCCACCTTGTTGTATAGCTAGCACACCAATGGTGGTTGGAAAAGAAGAACACCTTCTTCTTTGACTAGATTGATAGTAATGGGAATTAGCTCACTTTCTCCTCTCTACTTGATGTGGTAGAGTAAGAAAGCTTAGAGAGAAATTCCACACCTTATTCTATGCCCTAAGAGTGTTTATATAGAACCCTAATAAGAATCCACCTCCTTTTAGGTTTCCTAAAACACCCTTTAGAATAAGATTTAGGGAAATAGTCGAAAATAGCAACTATTGGTATTTTCTCAATTCCCTAAGGAGGAGGTGCCCAAACACCACGAAAATTGGCAGATATAATTTTTATTATATCAGAAACTAACCCTCCAAAATGCAGCCCAATCCGAGTCCTAGAAGTACCCGAACCGGTCTAGGCCCAAAAACCCTGTTTTTGGCCTTTTTGTACTATCTTTGCCTAATTCCTTTTTAGGCCTATGAGATATGTTTATGGGACACTCCCATGATTATATCTCACTCCCACTAGTCATATCCTAGATCAATTTGTCACTCTTATGTGTAACCCGTTGTAGGATCCGATCGAAGTTAGCCGCGAATTACTTCGTAATTCGACGATCGTAGTTGGTCTCTAGCTACAACTCTACGATCCCTAAATCAATCGGACTTGATGATCTTCCACATCAATTGTCCTATCCGACAAATTGTTCGCATTGTCACCTTGGTCGAAGGACATCTCCTTCAACTCCTTCAGACTCCCACTTGGACTTAGAACAAGTGCAATGCCTCGATTCCCGTGTCAATTTAGTATCCCATCTGATACGTCACATCATTCAGACTTTCTTGATATCCGAGTACAACTGTAAAAGACAAACGATTAACTTTTAATCCGTTTGAGCGCGGCCACGCATTTTCAGTTGCTACTCATCAAGTGGCCTTGAGACACTTTGTACCTAATGTGATTAGGGTGACACAATCCATTCTTGCGCTCCCACTTAACTTCATGTCTATCCTGTCCTTCCCAGTATCCGTCTTTATAACCTCCTTTTACGGCGCGGCGTTTAACGGAACCAAAGTCGGGCATTCCTTACATAAGATGAGTGGAGCACTCATGTTTTGAGGAATCTCTCCAATTGTCTTTATGAGAAGTATTGACGTTCATCACGAATGATGTACTTCTCATTTGAGGGTTATCCAGTGTATAAACCTTTTACACACCCACGTAGTCGAATAGAATATACTATTCATATAGCCCATGAAACTGCGCTATCCCATCGACTCCTGTGCTAGTCTTCGTGAGTCATTGTTGTCCATCCAATGACCTGGACCAGGGATTTTTGATAATAATTATTCCAAGTTCACTTAATAGGGTTTCATTCATCAGATCACGTATCTGACAAACCTATTCGGAACGTTTTATTATCGATGGACTGTCGTTTAAACACTAAACCAAGTTTAGACGACTGGTGAAATAATTCTTATTATTTCTGATAACGAGAGTTGTAAATCTGAGCCTCTTCCGTAAAACTCCTTTTACCCACTCAGTTTTACTTGTCGAGGTTTAAAATTATACCTCATGCCTTAGACTGTGTATGAATCTCATACTATGTCTAAGGTGACAGTTTAGTTTGACTACCGTGGTAGTCGGTTTTAAACTTTGCTTATTATCAATTAATTTGAAGATTACTATCTTCAACCTTGATAATATCTAGTAATCTTTACTAGAGTTAAGGCCTTTAATTCTTTGTGTAGTATTTGCAACAGCTCCCGGCTTAAAACACTTTTAGCCTACTTTCCTTCCATGTCTGGAAGTTTGCTACGATGACATGTTCAACTTTGTACTACTTCATCCTTTGGCCTTCTAGGATGTACTAAGTAGTGTTTCGGTTTTCCAATCCGAATTCGGATGTTTAAATGCTAATCATGTCCAACATGATTGACTTTATGTTTTCGAACATAAATGTCTCTCTCATGCGTGCTAGCTCATCGGTGTCTTTTAGACTCCGAGTTTTGCAACGCCCTCTGTCATGAGTTTTTGGGTCGAAATTCTTTTAGACTTTCCGAGTCTTAGATTTTCTGTTTCGGATCTCAAGCATCTCAGCGTACTGAGTCTCTCTAATCCTATCATCCTTTTGATCTATGCTTATAGATCTTCAGATGCCCAAAATGGCATTTTATCCTTTTGTGTGTGGTCCTTTATTGAGTCAGTTCGTTACTGTTATACAACACCTTATGTCGTACTCAATCTTTTGTATGTACTATGCATATGGACCCGGAAGGTTTGTTTACTCCCACTTACCTTCTTGAAACTCGTGATTCAAGATTTTCTTCATTCTTCAGGAATCAAATTTCTCTGATTGCCTTTTGAATCGAAGATTCTAACTCTTGCGTGCTTTTAATCCGTCGATAGATTTCTGAAGCATGCTTGTGGACATAACTTGATTGAAAGAATCTTATTCTTCTTGTCTAGTTTCGGGAAACATGAATGTTTCCATCCTTCTCAGTTTTCTACTTTGGAAAACCAATTTAGGTCTTCTGTTGACTTAAATTATCAAGCTTCATGTCTTGACGAGATATGGATTCCACGATGATTTTGGCTTCTAGCCAAAATCTAGAGTCAGTTTCCGTTTCTGCGCAGGTCTTTTATCTCTTCAGAAAAAACCTTTATTTTCTGTGTCTTTGAGATTTGACCTTTTAGGGCTTTTGAACAACAATTTGGAATTTTCTCAACTACTTTGAGATATTCCTTTAGAGACACTTTCACTTGTTTTGAGAGTTCTCCGGCGAATGACATTCGCTTTTGTGCAGTGGGTTTATAAGATTATATCTTTAACCTTTCCTTTTCCAAGGAGTCGCAGTTTGTTGCTCTTGGTCGAATTTAATCGACTTGTACAAGTTTCATGATTGTTCTTCATGACCCTCCATGATTTTTCTCATGATCGAATTAAATCGACTTGTACTTTTCTCCCACTTATTCTTGTAATAATTAGTGTTTTCTCCCAGACTACTAGGTGTGCTAATTATTAGAAGAATACTATCATGAGCAACAAACACTTTGTTCTCTTGATTGGTTATGGAAGAAGCCCAAATTTCTTTTTAAAAAAGAAATTGCGTCAGATATTAGCTAGTTTTGTAATGCTTTTACAAATTTAGCTTTAGACGGAATTTTGGTAAGTGTGAAAACAATCGTTTATAGAATATGTCCCAAAATATTCGGAAGACTGGCTTAAACCCATCTTTGATCGAATTATGCATAGCAATGTTCGATTGCTCCCACTGAATCCACCATCCGTCGGATGTGTTCCATGGAGCAGAGTTGGGAAACTGTTTCTCAACTCCTTTGATGGTTATCAAGTGTTTGACTCAAGTTTTCACTATCTTGTCAAAGTGATTCTTTACTTCGGTTTGTACTTTGTTTGAACCTTTCAAACATTCTGACTTATACTTTATGATTTGTACGTTTCCATACTTCATGAAGTTGTCAGAGTACGTATTTGAAGTTTCTCTCGTTAGCTTCTGCAAGTAAACTTATAGGTCTGTATAACACCGTATGAGTCCTAATAGATTACTAGTCTTTATGCCTTTTGAAAAGGGTGACTTTGTCAATTAGTCCTTAAGACCCAATTGACAATGCTGAAGTTTAATGAGTTTGAATCTCTTGATTTTAGCCATTATCAATGTTAACCTTCAGTTAATTTTATCACTGGTTTAAAACATCAGACGTTTCTAGAAGAACAAAATAATCACTATTAAGTTCTAAGCTAGATCAGTGTCTAAAAGAAGACTTCGATCCCTTTCAGCATCCCTAGCATTACTGCTTCTGCTCCCTCTTGGATCTTTACTTCTTTTAGTCAAGTATGTGATTTCCTTGAGCTCCCACTGAGCCGCTCATCTGGTCTTAAATACCTGATGAAGGAATTTTACGATACTTGTTTTTAACTTTGTTAACAAGGATACGGAATCGAAATTCATAATTCCATTCCTTTTGTCCTCCAGGTGCTAAAGGTAGTTTCCTTTTAAATGGTCTAGCCATTGTTCAGAAACATTCACAGTAATGAGAAATACTCTTGATCATGTACTCGGTAGCTGCTTTTCTTTGATCAAATGTTTGTCTCACTTGACTGATCCTTTTGCCCTTTTGAATCTATTTCTTAGATTCTTTGTACCAAATCTCAAGAACCTTTCTTAGACTGGATATTCCCGTATGTTCTGCTCAGTTTGTTTGTAACAACCTGAGTGACTCATCTAAGGTCTTATCTATCTTTGTTCAATCAATATTGAATTGGGTGATAGATGTATTCTGTTGTCTTCCGTTAGGATGACTTTCAGATTGCCTTGGAGGTCTCGTACCTCTCCATTTATGACTTCTGTGGGAAATTCTTCCTCAGTTTGTCTTAATGGTTATGCTAGCATTCATTATTCTTCCAAAGAGAATGTTATACGATTGCTTGCAAATGGCTTTTGACCTTCTCTTGTATGAGTCAACATTGGGATTGGGTATTCTAGTGACCTTCCTTTTTGAATCTGAGAATTATTCTCGGATTCATTCTTCCATTCTAGGAAGTGGATCAGCACCTCCCTTAGGTGTGATTCAATGTTGAAATCGTTTGTGTCATCTTAAAACTACATAAAGAAATGGCAAAGTTTTAAAACTCGTTATCGTTTTTGAAAAACATTAGTTTTCCCACATTATTCAATAAAAATCGTCCCCGATTGAATAAGTGATTCCAAGACCCCAGTTCTTCGAAGTAAAGCGGACGAAGGCCCTACCCTTTGACTCCGTCGTTCCGGGTGAGTGAACTACTTCACTGATCATACCTTATGACTCTTGGTTGATAGATTTCATTAATGAATGACTAATCTATCCTTTTGCCTCGAGTATCCAAGACTCTCTTGCTGATCTCGTTGAGTAGAACCATTTAGACGTGTAGGCCTCTTCTATAGGCCTACCCGCATTGTCCCAAGGTAGAGGAGGTACTCTGCGAAGTCCGACCCACCTTCCTCGAACAAGGGCGCAACGAGTGTCTTAATCTGGATAGGCGATTACTCAAGATTACTTTTGGGGACTTTTACGCTAGTCTGGCGTTTGTTATAGTGAACTATTTAGCCTAACTAACATCCACGACATAAAGCGTAAATAAGTAAGTAAATGCGCGCGAGAAAGTAAATCAAGCAGACATGGATCCTAGTATGGCCCCTAACCTAGAAGATCTAATCTCCCTTGGTATTCTTCTTGTTTCGCCTTTTGGTTCGTCTTAGATCGCCATCTTTGAACCTCCATTGATTTCTCCCACTCGCCTTTGGATTTCATCCTCGAGTTTCTTCAATGGACTCATAGACCCTAAACTCTAATTACAAGACTCTAACGATTCGCAGATCGTATAAACTTGAAATTAAAATTAATTACAAAGCATGCACCCATCCGTGCTTAAAACAAGAATAAGGAAATAAATCTATGGCCATACTAGTTTCCCGCATTCACATCACATGCAATCATATAATATATCAAGGCTAAGAATTATATATGCATGATTATCTTGGGAGATACTTTTGTTGACATCACATGTCACATTGCGGACCTTAAGTCTAAATTCGAAGAATTCTACTAGTGGTGCTTTCCGGTTTTATCTTTTATGATTTCTAAAATCATCTTTAAGAAAAACTCCGTTTTGGGCTCGAGAAAGCCCGGGTCAATTTCGGAAAAAATATTGGTTCGATTCTTAATGATTTCATAAATCAATTTAAAGAGAAATCCGTTTTGGGCTATTGGATGGCCCGGATTGATTTTGGAATTATTTGGTTGGAATCGGAAAATAATTTTTGGCAAAAACTCCCACTCGAATGATGATCCCTTTTCGTGGTCCGAAAAGCCTCGAAAAAGCCCGGGACAAGTCCTAGACAAGTCCCGGCCCAAGCCCAAAAAAGAGCTCGGACAAGGTCCGGACATAGCACGGCCCATAGGGCCGGCATGTCCTGGCCGAGGCCTATCAAGGCCTGGTCTCGTCCTGGCCGGAGCCAGGACGCTAGTCCATGTACCAGACGCGTCCTAGACGTGTCTGGTACTGGACCGGACCAGCACTAGGTGTCTCGGACTAGTCCGAGACACCCAGAACCTCCCAGACGCGTCTCCAAGACGTGTCTGGTCGAGTGCTCTGGACGCGTCCTAGACGCGTCCGGGAAGCTCCTTCGCAGCTGCTGGTCGCGTCTAAGACGCGACCTGGACGCGTCTTCAAGACGCGTCCTTAGTAGCTGCTCTGGACGCGTCTCAAAGACGCGTCCAGAAGCTTCTGTCGCAGCTGCTGGTCGCGTCTTCAAGACGCGTCTCAGCAGCTGCTCTGGACGCGTCTAGAGGACGCATCCAGGAGCTTCTGGTCCGGCCAGGAGGCTTCCTGGCCGGACACTAGGGTTTTTCAAAACCCTAGTTTCCAAAAAGGAATTTTTTTTTTTTTTTTTTTTTTTTTATGCAACTTTAAGTTGCTATTTTCCAATTTTAAAACTTTTCTTAAATTTTTGAAATTCCTTTTAGAACACTTCTAAAATTTTTCAAAACTTTTAGAAACTTTTTAAATTTTTCCAAATTTGTTTTGAGAGTTTCCCAAACTCAAAACTACTCTTTTTAGAACACTTCTAAAATTCCAAATCTTTGTTTTTCAAAAGTTTCCAAAATTTAAAAAACAACTCTTACTCAAACCAATTTTGGATCAAAATCTAGGTTTTTGAAATTTTTCAAAGAACAATTTTGAAATCAATTTGAAAAATCTTTGAATCCAATTCATAATTAATCAAATTTTATGTTTAAAACCTTTTTAAATATAACTATCAATATAATCAAGCATGGATTAGTTTGAAATTCAATGAAATTGAGTCTTTTAAAACACTTTTAATCATCAATTTGATTCTCAATTTGAAAATTTATTGAATCCCATCAAATTATGAGTTTAAAATACTTTTTAAAAACATCTTTTAAAATACTTTTATAAACTCAATTTTCAAACTATTAAGCATGTTAATTAGTTCGATTCTTAGCAAAAACTAGTTAATGGCAAGAGGCTCTGACGCCACTGTAGGGATTTATACCCTTCTACTAGTGTTTATAGCGGAAATATGACATCTAATATCTACACTAGTATTCCCAGGATCACATGCAAAACTAGTAATTAATCTAATGGAGATAGTAGATTACCTTAATCGCTTTTCCCTCGAACTAGTTGAATTGATTGAAGAAGACCAAGAGCTTCAAGTGTAGCTCCTCTACTTGGGACACGAGCAATCAATTTGATCTCCCACCTTGTTGTATAGCTAGCACACCAATGGTGGTTGGAAAAGAAGAACACCTTCTTCTTTGACTAGATTGATAGTAATGGGAATTAGCTCATTTTCTCCTCTCTACTTGATGTGGAAGAGTAAGAAAGCTTAGAGAGAAATTCCACACCTTATTCTCTGCCCTAAGAGTGTTTATATAGAACCCTAATAAGAATCCACCTCCTTTTAGGTTTCCTAAAACACCCTTTAGAATAAGATTTAGGGAAATAGTCGAAAATAGCAACTATTGGTATTTTCTCAATTCCCTAAGGAGGAGGTGCCCAAACACCACGAAAATTGGCAGATATAATTTTTATTATATCAGAAACTAACCCTCCAAAATTCAGCCCAATCCGAGTCCTAGAAGTACCCGAACCGGTCTAGGCCCAAAAACCCTGTTTTTGGCCTTTTTGTACTATCTTTGCCTAATTCCTTTTTAGGCCTATGAGATATGTTTATGGGACACTCCCATGATTATATCTCACTCCCACTAGTCATATCCTAGATCAATTTGTCACTCTTATGTGTAACCCGTTGTAGGATCCGATCGAAGTTAGCCGCGAATTACTTCGTAATTCGACGATCGTAGTTGGTCTCTAGCTACAACTCTACGATCCCTAAATCAATCGGGCTTGATGATCTTCCACATCAATTGTCTTATCCGACAAATTGTTCGCATTGTCACCTTGGTCGAAGGACATCTCCTTCAACTCCTTCACGTACAACATTTCCAAAGGAATAGTTTGATTTTTGGTTGAATAAATAGATTCTAAATGAAGATCCATTCCTTAGTCTCATAGTCATAATGTTCAGTACGTAAATAATAATACATGGATTTAATGGTAAATTTACCTGATTTGGTAAGCGTCCATCGTGCAATATCATCCATTTGTTCCTGTAAGTTTATGCTCAAAATAGAGTTACATATATCATCATTAAAGCATTGAGTTATTATAGTCGTATTCCAATGGTTATTGATAATAAGTTGAGAAACCTTTGTGAGGTTACTATTAGTGGTGTTACATATAGGAGGAGGATGATTAGGGATCCAATAATCATACCATATGTTAATATTGGTACCTTTATTAATATCCCAGAACGTTAAATTGGTAACTTTGTCAACATGTTTGGAGATGGATTTCCAAAACCACGAGTGATGATTCTTAGCCTTTTTAGGTTTATGATCTTTGGTGAAGTATTTCGCTTTAAGAATATTAGCCCAAGGAGAGCCAGGATCTTTGATAAGGCGCCAAACTAACTTGCTCAGAAAAGCATGGTTGTCAAGAACCGGAAAACGAAATCCAAGACCTCCCAATTTTTTGGAAAGACAAATAGCAGACCAGTTAATGGTATGAATCGAATTAGATTTTCCCCACCAGAAAGTTCTTTGAAGAACTTCAATGCGGTTGCTTATACCCTTAGGGAGGGCAAAGCATTGCATTTGGTATCGGGGAACAGTCGCTGCTATTGTGTTGATAACAATAGAGCGGCCAGCTGGAGAGAGGAGAGAAGCCTGCCATTTAGAGAGTTTGTTCTGAATCTGAGTAGTGAGGGAAGAGAACAATTTTCTTTTATTCGCTCCTATAAAAAGATGAGTTCCGAGATATTTGTCCATATTGGAGGATTGATGAACTTTAAAGTTACGAATGATCATACGTTTGAATTTAGGATGAGTGTTTTTCGAAAAGAAGATAGTAGACTTGGTGAAGTTAATCATCTGCCCCGAAGCTAAACAGAAAGTATCCAGGATATGCTGAAGAGAATTGATATTAACTAGGGAGTTCTGCCCAAAAATGATGCAGTCATCTGCAAAAAGAAGATGTTTAATATTGATATTGGTATTGGGGATAGGAAAACCATGGAAAGGCGTGGCCACCCCATTGGTCTCCAGAAGACGACTGAGACCTTCTGTGGCAAGAGTAAACAGGAAAGGAAAGAGAGGGTCACCTTGCCTAATACCCCTACTAACATTAAAGGTAGGACCAGGACGACCATTAATCAGAACAGCCATAGTCGAAGTAGATATGCAAGTATGAATGAGGCTAATCCGCTTGGAGTGAAACCCCATTCGTTGCATAATGGTCTCTAAAAAACTCCACTCAATCCGATCGAACGCTTTCGACATATCTAGCTTCAACGCAAAATAGCTCTTCGATCCTTTGATTGTCTTAAAGGAATGAACAATCTCTTGGCTGATGATGATGTTATCCGTAATCTGTCTTCCGGGAACGTAAGCCGCTTGAAAGGGCGAAATGATTTCAGGAAGCACAAGTTTGAGGCGATTAGCCATGATCTTGGTAATGAGTTTATAGGTGGTATTCATAAGACTGATGGGACGATAGTCAGAAGTGGTCTGAGGGGTTTTGGTTTTGGGGATGAGACAGATATGCGTATGGTTGACCTGCTCAGGAAGAAGAGTATAAGTAAAGAAATCCGAAACTAGTTTGATGATATCAGCTTTCACCGTATCCCAATTAGTTTGATAGAACAGAGGAGGAAAACCATCCGGCCCAGGGGCCGAATCAGCTTTAAGAGACTTAACGGAAGCATAGATCTCCTGTTCCGAAGGAACACTAATAAGGGCAAGATTAGAGGAGTCTGTAATTTGACCAAAGAAAAGATCTAGTAACTCGTCAGAGATAATCAAATCAGAAGTAGTGGAGATACTACAGAGATTGGTAGAAAAGATGTTAGCAATATCTAAGTCCTCCTGAACCCAAGTACCATTATTGTCCTTAATTGCCGTAATGCGGTTCTTCCGATTCCGATTAATAGCTTTGGCATGGAAAAACTTGGTATTTTGATCACCAAGTTTGATATTGTCGTTTCTAGATTTCTCTTTCCAAAGACTTTCCAACTGATTATAGGCTTCCTTAAGTTGTTGATTTAAATCGTGAAGATTCTTACAGTTGTCCGCATGCTGAATGGCCTCAGTAAGATTGCGAATCCTGGTATCGAGGTGACCAAACACATGTTTGTTCCACCTAGCTAGCAAGATTAATCGCTAAGTGGTTAAGCTTCGGTTGGATTGACTGGAGATTGGGAGGCCAGTGATCTCTGATGAAGTCGCCACAATCCGGATAGGACATCCAAGTTCTAATGAATTTAAAAGGGCGCTTACCAAGATTAACATGAGCCTAGGTAGTCAGAAGAATAGGAATATGATCTGAACCAACTCCCGGCAGGTGAGTAACAAGTGAAGAAGGAAAGTCCATAAGCCAGGAGTGGTTTGTGAGGGCTCTGTCTAATCTTTCTTTAATGAGAGTGCCTTTAAATTGTCTATTGGTCCAAGTAAAGGTGGTGCCCTTATAACCCGCATCCCTGAGACCTAGGTCATTAATCACCTGGTTGATTTTAGTGACTTGACTAGTGATCTCATTCCGTCCTCCTTCCTTTTCCGACGGGTATAAAATGGTGTTGAGGTCACCCATGACAACCCATGGGACCGTGGTCTCAATCCTCTGATTACTAAGGGTAATCCAGGGGGTTATACGGTTTTTCCGATAAGGGCTTCCATAGAAGCCAGTCAGAACAAAACTATTACCATGTTCATTGTGGGTACATCTAGTGTGAATCATATTATCATTAACATAAATGGTATTGACATCATATTCCTTGGTCCAAAACAGAGCAAGACCCCCCGCTTTATTTTTAGGTTCTACCACTACCAGATTATAATTGGCATATAATTTGAGAATTTGATTAAGGTGATTAGTGGTGCTTTTGGTCTCAGAGAGAAAGATAAAGTCGGGTTTGTGGGTCCTAATAAGCCTATAAAGATGCTTCCAGTTTAAGTATTGCCCACAACCACGAATGTTCCAAGCTAAAATGGACAGGTCGGGTTTAGGTTGATCCATAACACTAACTAAAGGCACCCCACTTAAAAAGACAAAGAACAGAATAGGAACAGGGAGAAGAGGCACGATCAAGGAAGAACAAAACGGAGGAGAAGAAAACGAGGAACACAGAGGCAAGGAGAAGACAAATAAAACAGAACAAAAACAAACTAGATAAGCATCAATCTAGAACAACAATAGAATAAACTGACAAGAACACCAAAAAAGATAAGATTAACAATAAACTAGATAGACAATAATATTAACACTAAATAAACCATAACATAAGACTAGATTAGCATAAGATATTAAACGAGAAGGACAATAGTATCCACACCAGATAAACTTTAACAATAAAGTCAAAATAACCACAAAGGAAGCCACCACAAGCTGGTACTGGTTGCCAAAGAGCCCAAAAAGGGAGCTCCTAGACACGAGTCAAGGTCAACTCAGTGAAGAGACTCCAACTAGGCCTCTGAAACAGCACAGAACAGAGGCAAGCTCTATGGCGACTGGTACCAGAAGAAGTAGAAAACAACAAAGAAACCCAATAACAGGGGCTAAACAAAGAAACAGACTAAGTAAAACTAAAAAAACAACCAACACGACCAACCACAGAAAATAAGGAGCTAGGTAGTCTGAACTGGTGGGTTTACACCTTCCCCTTGCATTAAGATGTTCAAACCTCGAAATAAGATCATCGACTCCTCAAGAAGAGTTTGAGTTTCCTGGTTATCTAAGAACATGGACTGAATCTGATTCTCCTCTTCTGAGTACTCCGAGGAGCTGATGGAGTGGTGGCTAACTTGATCACGATTACGCTTACCAGAAGGGTAGAACAGAAGGTGGGGTGGAGTGGGTTGATGAACAGGAGATGGAGGTGGGGCAAGTAGAATAGGCTCAACTGGATCAGGGGACACTAGAATGGTATCATCCAACGTATCGTCCATTGGGTCTGAGTCAGACTGCTCATCTTCACCCGAGAAGTAGTATTGAAGTGGATGGGGACAACGATTCAAGGGATGCTCAACAATCCTACAGTGATGACAGATTGTTCCTGGAAATTTCTTGTAGCTTATCTTGATCTCCGAAACCGTATCATTAAAGATAGGGTTAATAACAGCCAGCAGAGGTGATCGAACATCATATAAGAATTGAATCCGAATGATAGGATTGTTGACACCCTAGGTTACGAGGGCGAATTTGGATAATCTTGCCCATACATTCAAAAATTGCGTCAAGATCAGTTTTGTTCTGTATCGATTGCGGAATCCGATACAGAGTGCACCAGAAAGGCTCATAGAATAAGTCATCTGAAGCCTCAGTAAGTGGGAACTCTACCTGTTTAAGGACCAGCAGTATACCCCTAAGAATCTAGGGCCTCCCATAATTGAGAGCATTAAGGACGAAGAGGCTCTATGGGATACACCACGTTGGAACTACACTAATATTGGCTACCCATGAAATTATAAATTTGAAAAACTACCCATGTAGAATAACATGGCACTTGATTGATGAAGTGAATAAAAGGAGAGAAAATAGGTGGAGGAATGAGGTGGGTGAGTGAAACCTAAAATATAACTAATACAATATCTATGACTTTACTATAGGAATGTTGGATATGAATAAATAAAATCCATAATCAAAGTATCAGCCTTGACCAACATAAATCAAAAGTAACTAATTTTATTAATCATTAATCATATGAAGGATTATGTGTACCTACTATCAAAGAGGCGAAGTGTAGGGTTTTGTACGTCTCTAAGACTACATATCATCTAATTAATGTTGTAAGCGGAATCTCAATCATCATATGATTAACACTAGTTACCCAGGATCATATGCATGAACTAATAATGAACCCTAAACTCTTTTATCCCGAAGATGAGAACTTCATATGTAGCTCCTCTACTTGAGACACCCGAGTAAGTGACTTGACCTTCCTTTTTTGTTGTCCGCTAGAACTCCATTGAAGGTTGAGAAGAAGAACCATTCTTCTTTTGACTCCATAGATAGATTGGGAGCTTTTTCTCTAAAACCCTCTCTCTCCACTTTGCTGTATATTGCGAGAGAGATGAAGTTTTCTCTTGAGAAAAATCCAACCCTTTTTCTGAACTCTAATGACCCATATATAGAAAAACCCTAATAGAAGTCTCTCTTACATTAGGTTTCAATAAGAGTTCTGAAAAGATAAACACCTGAATTTTCCTTAATACCCTTTTAAGGAAAACTAGGGTTTCCCCTTAATATGGTGTGTGGCCAGCCACTTAAGCCAATTAATGGGCTTGGCTTGGCCGACCCACTCCACACTATGGCCGGTTCAGATCAACCTATTACTAGGTTTGATCTGGACGCCCCATAAGTGGGTTTTCCACCTTTTCGGGCTTCTCTTTGGAGCCCGATTCTTTCTATCTTTTTGGAACTATTAGATTGGATCATATCCATCTATAGGTAAGCTCCCATGAGTCAACTTTCTCCGATCAGGCTACGACTCTTTGGTGTAACCCGTTGTAGGATCCGGTCAATGTCAGCCGCGGATTACCAAAGTGATCCGACGATCGTAAGCGGCTTTTAGCTAAGCATTACGACCCCTAATTGGACCGGACTAGATGATTTTCCGGATAAAGTCATCGTTATTCTAACTGACAAATTGTACGCATTGCCACCTTGGTCGGAGGACACTCCTTCGGAAGGACATCTCCTTCAGACCGAAGGATTATATCCTCCACGAAGAACTTTAAATTAGACAACAAATAAATTTAATTATTACTCAAATGATACATTAAACATGAGCTATAAACTTAAACGATAAATAAGAAAACTTTCATAAGGAAAAAAAAGACCTACAAAATTCCTACAATAACTATGAAGATGGCTAAGTTAACTTCACCTAATCACAAAAATCAGATCGAAAAAGTTGTTACTCAATAACATTTAAAGAGAGGGTACCTGAAAGAGATATATTTTTAAACATAAGACTAAACATATTACCAAACTCAAACAAATGATAGATTGACACAAAATGAGGTAGACTTTAAACAAGATGAATGATACTAAAATCATAGAAGAACGGTGGGAGAGATAGGATGACTTCAAACTTCAATTTTGCCCTCTCGCGCAAAGACTATTCATTCCAACACATAAGCACTGAGAGAGGATAAAGAGAAGTTATATGTTTTTTTCATCGTTCAACAATCAAATTTATATTCATATTCTGTTTCTTTTTTGCAACATTTTCTTAGCATTCTTTTTAACAATTCTTAAACATAAATAAAAACAGAGGATAAACTAAAATAATATGTTATAAAACATAAATTCTATTTTTAACAATTTTACAAATTTACATTTGCATAAAAGATAAAATAACAAAAGAAGAGCCCAACAACCCTTGGTTGGAGTGGTTAGAGGTTTAGCCTACCACCTTAGAAGTCAAGGATTCGAGGCACACTGACAATTCAAAAAGAAAATGACAAAAGAAGAAGAGAAAGAATATAAATAATTTCTTTGTACAACTATTAACTCTATCAATTCCTTATGCCTTTCATTGGTTGCAGTGCTTCGTGACGTATTTTCGGACCATGGTAACTTAAATACTGGTCACATGCAAAAATAAGGGAAAACCAAATTATTAGCCACTACTGTAACGGTTGGACACCCCTCTTAAGCTCATGAGGTCGTGTGACCGAGTTTCGGTGGAAGCAATTTGCAATCAAGATTTATCCCATACAATTTAGGCGATATTATAAAGTAAGTATTATAATAAATTTGTCGCCTCTAGGCCTCTTTCATGTTTTCGGACTTTAGGCCTCTTTCATTATGGTTTAAATTAGACGGTTATCGTGCTCATCACATTTTCATGATGCATGAATGTCTTGTAAGGACTAACGTAGATCCGAGCCGATTTCTCAAAACATAAAAATTGACCGTTAATGTTTTTGCCCCCAAAACCCAACTAACCATAATCCTTGACCGGTTGAAATAGGCCAATTGACAGAGAGATGATTCATGGCATCTAAATGGTTTAGTAATAACACCAAACCAACACACTGGATGGCTTTGTTGAACCACTACCCACATCACTACTTTGATGATTGTTTTTTATATGATTTTCTTAAGGGTGAAGGCACATTACCAACAGAGATAGAGAGGGACATTTGACCGAATCTTTACCTTTTTTTTTTTTTTTTTGTTGAACAATAATCTTTAACTCGATTCCTCATCCAAAACACTTTCTTTATAAATTATAGTAATTGTTATTTTTTTTTTGTTGACCCTATAGTAATTGTTATTTGACGGATGATTTATGTTTCACATCTTAAGTAGTCCCCAGACCCCAATAATCAACAACAAAATGGGTGCCATTTTAATGTCTCACCTATTAAAAGTCAACGACATCATTTAATTTGGGTTATGACCAGCTTCCGGCGCACCTTTTTATTTTATCGAAAATATTTAGATGACTCTTTTTTCCGTTGCCGTCATTAACTTATAATTATGCCACCTCCAGCAAAGTGAACGATCGAATTGAGAAAATCGAGTAAACATCATTAGATAGGTTTATTTGTAGTTTCTCTCTGTAGAACGATAACTGTTACATATATCAAGACCAATTTTTCATTTTTCGTTTGACGAATTTGCCCATTTATTATTACGTAGACAATTTTTAGAAGACTCTTTTGAAACTATGTTTCAGAAAAATTGTTTATCTCCTGATCGAAACGATTAAACTCCATTTTCAAATTTTCTTTCTCTCTTTAAAAATTTAGTATTTTTCATAACATATCATAAACTATCACAGTAATTCATGATATGTTATTAGTGAAAAAGAAGAACTTGATGCCATTTTGGCAACACTAATTCCGCTTAGAACTGATTGGCAAACTACCTTCAGTTTCAGGTAAACCAGAGTCCTTCTCTTTCCTTCCAATTTACTCCAAAACCTATATAATACTCTGCTGATAACGACTCAACTCCAACCATCAATCAAAACCCTAATTTCTTCTCCTTCAAATTTTCCTTGCAATTTCGAATTAGATACTCATCCCTTCCTAATTGATCATGGTTGAAGCTCCCATCAGTAGTTGGATTTCCCACCAGAAACAATAACTCAAGCTGTATATTCTAGATTGAAACCCTAATTTCTTCCCCAAAGTTATCAATTTTTCTGTCTCATTTGACCACATCGTCTTGTCGGTTTGGGAGTTGATTAGTTCTTTGTGTTTCAACCTGATAATGGTTGAAACTTTCTCAATTGGAAGATTTTACCCTCAAAGACCCGATTTCAAACGATGGATTCCACCTTTAGTTTCATCTAATAAAACACTTTTTACAGTTCTATGGATTATAGGGTTTGCTTCATTGTTTATATGGCAGAGGAATTTGGTTGATGGACTTTGGTTATTCAAACCAGTTCCACAAAAACCTAGTTCAAATTTTAGGTCATTTCAGTTCAATTTGACAGATTTTGGTGGTGTTGGGGATGGAAAAACAGATAATACAAAGGCATTTGAGAGGGCAATTGAAGAAATTTCAAAATTGGGAAAGAAAGGTGGTGGTCAACTTAATGTACCTTCAGGGAATTGGCTTACTGCTCCATTTAATCTTACTAGCCATATGACATTGTTTCTTGCTCAAGGTGCTGTTATTCTTGGAATTGAGGTGAAATTTCTACTTCTTTTACTTTTTATTCTGCTATCTTTTGTTAGATATTTAAATCTTGTTGAAATTACAAAACGACTATTTTCTTGGTGTCGACAAAGGATTTTACGGTTGAGAGTCGGAGTATGAATTGACCCAAGTTAGATTTTCAGACTGTTTTTGTCTGACTCGTGATGTCTCACTCATATGAATAGATGACATGGGTTAATTTTGAGTCCTTTCGGTTTAGATGATTCAGATACTGACGAGTTAGATTCAGACAAGGAGAAAAAAGAAACACGACCTTTGTCAAAAAAACCGAACACGTTAGGGTCTCCGATAAAGCAGAGAAGGAATGCGCCATGACTTTATTGGTTAATAGTTGAGTAATTCATTTTCTTAGAACTCCTTGTATGGTTAAATCCCACCTAACGAATTTGCAACCTACTAAAACACGTAAGGATTGTATTTTTTAATAGGCATAAGTAACTTCCAAAGACTTTTTAGAGTAAAAATGTTAAAATAGAGACTTCTAGTTTTGGATCTTCCAAAATAGTGCCTTCATTTGCAAGGTTTTATGCAAGTGACAGTACTATTGATACCTCGCAATTACCTAAAAGTTTAAACCCAAAGGACGTTTGTTGTGGATCCAGCGACGACTGAACCAAGCAAGCAAGATAGCACTATTGGAATCTCAACTCTTGGGATAAAGGTGAGGTATAAATAGCATTTACACGCTGCACATTTAGGTGCACATCGTTGATTATCTGATCATAATCTCAAGTTTTGGTTGATGTTACAAAATTTAGAGTTATGGAGTGCACCTGGAGTTGCAGTTTGAGCGATCTGTCAGCATCGCTGTTTTCTCGAACCATAAATAAGAATCGGATTTACTATTTATTGTGAAAGGAAAACAGAACTCAGATATCCTGATTCTTACAGCATTTTGTATTTCTTGGTGCGCCAAATCATGTCAAACTAATCTCTTGCTTTTTATATTCTGATAGGGATATATGACATCAGAACCAAATACTAATTTAAACCATTCTAACTTTTTGATTAGTCCATTTAGTCTCTAGTATATACTGATCATGAGTGGAATTATTTTAAAGCCATCGAAATGTATCTTATTTGTAAATAAACGTACTTCTCATTTGAAAATGTTTTATCAACTTGCATTTGGCAGAACGAAGAGTATTGGCCACTAATGCCCCCATTGCCATCTTATGGAGCTGGAAGGGAGCATGCTGGACCTCGATATGGAAGTCTAATACTCTAATCCACGGGCAACATCTTAAGGATGTCATTATTACAGGTTCGATGCATTTCTTTGTACTTTTTCCTCTTAATTGGTAAAATCCAAATCCAAAAACATAAATTTTCGTCCGGATCTCAGAAATAACTACACATAATTTCATTAGCAATTCAAGTTTTACAAGTGAATGAAGTTGCGGAGCCTGTTTTATTCTATATACGGTACCCATTTCATAGAGAACAAATTCATTGGTTTACAATTGAGCATGACTTAACTTGAAGGACATGGAAACAAACTTATACTGAACCAAAAATCTAGAGTTTTCCTTCTTTCTTGTGTTCTCTTTTTGGCTATTATATCTTGATCACTTATTTCTTGGTTTTTTTTCTTTTGGTCATTTTTCTTGTTTTCTAATGGTTAAGTGACAATAATAAACATATCTAATGTCTGCTCATTCTCGTATAGGTCATAATGGTACCATTAATGGACAAGGTCAATCATGGTGGAAAAAATATAAACAAAAACTTCTCAACTATACAAGAGGCCCACTTGTGCAGATATTATGGTCAAGTGACATCAAGCTTTCAAACATTACCTTGCGTGATTCTCCTTTCTGGACATTCCACCCCTATGACTGCAAGAACGTAACCATCACAAATGTCACCATCTTAGCCCCTGTATTTGGGGCCCCAAACACTGACGGGATAGATCCAGGTACTACCCAAACTTTCTACATAGAGATCAAGCTGAACTACTGGAACAAAAAACTAAATTAAGTATACGATTCATGACGGATTTGTTTTCTTCTTATGCAGATTCATGTGAGAATGTGGTGATAGAGGATTGCTATATAAGTGTAGGGGATGATGGGATTGCAATAAAGAGTGGCTGGGATCAGTATGGAATTTCTTATGGTCGTCCATCTACCAATATTCTTATTCGGAACCTTGTTGTTCGTTCCACAGTAAGGTAAGAATTATCATCCTGCAATAATCTGTTTTGTCAGAAATACTCGAACTAATTTTTCAAAGATCCAAAATGCACTATTCCTTTTCCCTTTTCTCCATCGTCCTCTAGCATCACCTGATATAAATATCAGAAAGCCCACCGTGCTTTATCTAGTCAGAAAGATAATAAGATGGCTCTTAGATGCTCTGATTTATTATTTCAGTTTTGATCCAGGATATTTTGGGTTTAGGGTGGTTTACCCTAATAATACGAACTATAGTTATGTAAATCAGTGCCATCTTGCTGAACTATGAAACAGTGCTGGCGTATCTATAGGCAGTGAGATGTCAGGCGGAGTTTCAAACATCACAGTCGAAAACGTGGTTGTATGGAGCTCAAGACGGGCCATGAGGATCAAAACGAGTGCAGGAAGAGGTGGCTATGTTCGAAACATCACCTACCGGAATATCACATTCAACGATGTTCGTGTAGGATTTGTGGTAAAAACAGATTACAACGAGCACCCGGATGGAGGGTATGACCCGAAAGCCTATCCAATCATCGAAAACATAAAATTCATTGGGATTCGCGGTCAGGGAGTCCGAGTACCAGTCCGACTTCACGGGAGTCCCGAAATCCCATTAAGGAACCTCACATTCCAAGACTTCTCAGTGGGCATATCATACAAGAAGAAACATATATTTCAGTGTTCTTTCGTTCAAGGTCGTGTTATTGGTTCTATCTTCCCTGATCCATGTGAGAATCTTGATCTTTATGATGTGCAAGGAAAGTTAATTAAGCATTCAACCACCCAGAATCTCACTGATATAGACTACAGTTTTTGAGTTGCTATGAAGTCGTGCAGGAATCCTTTCTTGAGGTTTTAGTGTTCCGAGGCTTTTCTTCATTAATACAGGATGATTATCTGCGGATTCGTCCTCTGTAAGTATCAATGTAGGAGATGTGGAAATTTTCAGTGATTATTCGTTTCCTCGTAAATTGATTTTTTTCACGCTCTTTTTGATGATCCTGTAAAATGTTGCGGTTAGTTTTCTGCTTACAAAGTTACTTACTTGTATTTACCTAAGGAGATCAAAAGCTCCGTACTTGTATTTGTAAAAAGAACATTACACTAAATTTGATCTTTCATGATTAATAAAGTTGATTGAATTCAAATTAGAAACATGGTTTGTTGGTGTGTGTATATTCATTTAAATTTCTCAGTCTTGTGTATGTTTTTACCCTCTAAATCCACTTGCACTCATGTACTGTTACCAGGTGATCTAAGGGTCATTTTTTTGTAAGAATATTATCCTAATATAAAAACCAGAAGTCACTAGGCATAAACACATCCTAAAAAGCATAAATGGGATTGATGTAAAATACAATATTTCAACCATGAAATTTCTCTAATGTAAAATATGGACTATTCACTATATTTTAGCCAACTGGGATGAAATCTTGTAGAAAATTCTAAGGGAAATTTGAAGTGTTTTAAGTTTAATTGTAGGAGGGGTTCAGTAGTTGGATGAAAAATAAGTCCAAAAATTTTCAAATTTTTATGAACATATTTGTTCCAAAATTACAATTCACTTTGTTTGATATCTTCTCAAACTTTACCACCCCCACTCCTCTTCATCAATAGGGTTATAGGAGTTTCCACGGTAAGAAAAAGTTGTAAATTTCTAGCTGTTACGACCAGATCAAGTAAACCAAGAGAAGTGATGATACAAAAAGTGGTTATCAGTTGATAAAAGCCTATGAATCAAGAGAAGACCAAAAGTCCAACGGGTAAGCCCGCGTTAAGTAAACAGGGAGGTGAATACGAAGGTGGTCTGTCACTCAAGCCTAGAACTGGGGGTCAACACGATTGTCCTAGGCAATGAAGCCTTGACCTGATTCAAATACGACCAGGTCTGCCCTGGGATTCACGAGAAGACTAGGGGGTTCACGTAAGCAAGACCGATACCTTAAGTCCTAAACATGGGAAAGTAGAAGCGTGCCAAACGCTTATGGACCTAATCCTGAACCTGATCAAAGATCCCAGTCGGTGAAGATCTTAAGTATTTGCCCAACTTGGACTTCAAGAGTCCCTAAATTAGGAAACATCTCGTAGACTCGGAAAGATATCCGTTGAGGGTCCTAGAACAAAGGAACTCCCAAATATCTTCGATACGAGATAAACTCAGAAGAAAACTCTAAATCTTTGAACTACTGAAGAGTAGTCCCAATATAACACGGTGGATCTCAACCGCCTCATCATCACCGTCTGTTGACAGTCGGTCCAAAGTAACCTAAAAAAGTGCATCAAATCACCTCGAAGAAGGCAAAAACTCTAAGGTTCATTCAATACTCAATCATTTATCTGCAAGGAAAATCTGAATTTCTTAAGCGTCTAAGAGGTTTCCGAGCTCCTTCAAGGTTTTTTCCCCAGATTTCCAAAAGCAGAAGCAGGAACAAAATTGACCGTGAAAGGAATCAACAGAGCAAAATCAATCAACCAGGTGTGACACAACATCAAGTCATCTTTACTTTGACGACTAACCAGATTGAAAAAAATCAACATCAGCAAAAAGCAATAGGAAATAAACAATCACACAGAACACAAGAGATTTAAGTGGTTCGATTAGTGAGACCTATTCCACGGTGATGATTTCCACTATGGTAAGGAAATAAGTTACATAAGAGATTCGTGAGAAATTTTGTATCTGATATCGTTAGGGTTTTAGTTTATATAGCCACTAAAACCCCAATCCCGCCGAAACCGCCTGTCCGACTTTCTCTTTCGAAATCCGAAATATACATGGATACCGCTAACACTAACAATCGACCTAAGAAAGAGCCCTACCTTGGAGCCTGCTTTGCATACTAGCTCTGCCTTGGAGCTCAGCCTCGCATTCCATCTTTTCCTCGGTGATCAACCCTTCTAACGAGTCCAAAATTTCGTGTTGAAGGCTTCGACGACTTTGGCAGGCAATTACAATTGCCATGTAAACGGGTTGGCAGGTCGTAAACCGGGTTAGAAATCCACCCATATTCAAGACACTGTCAACAATTCTCCACCTTGACTTGAATATGCTTCCTTTAGTTAAATCTTCCACCAGTATAGATTAACGCTTCTGAGCTATCATCACTATAGCCCTGTCAGGGCTTGCCCTCCAAGGGATCAACATTTGGAAATCCCAATAAAGGCTAAGCAATGCTTCAACTGGAAAGTTGTCATTGCCTTGGTCAATATATTAGATGGATTCTCTTCTGTAGACACCTTATTCATTGTGACGTTTCCTTATTCAATCACATACTTGATAAAGTGATACTTGACATCAATGTGTTTAGTTCTCTCTTGATACATTTGGTTTTTGGTCAAATGAATCACACTCTGGTTGTCGCAGTAGACCTCTGTCACCTACTACTTCAAACCCAAATCACCAACTAAACCCCTCAGTCATATTACATCCTTCACTGCCTCTGTTGCTGCCATGTATCCTACCTCCACCGTAGACAGGGATGCTACTGGCTGTAGCAATGCTCTTCAACTTATGGCACTCCGCAGTGAGTGAACGTATAGCCCGTCATCGATTTCTTCCTTTCAAGATCCCCTGAAAAATCTGAATCCACATATCCAACTACCGATCCAGAAGCATCAACCCTTCTGTCGTAAACCAGACCAACGTCAGCATTACCTCCCAGATACTGCAGTACCCATGTCACAGGAAATTCCTCCCTAAGATGACATTATAAGTAGAAATTTTTTTCACTATCATGAAATCTAGCATGATCACGCAGTTAGCTCCCTCCCCCCCCCCCCCCCAATTCCAAGGCCAACGAGATTAACCCGTCTGTAAGGACTGTGGTATCTTCAAAACCCTTTAGATAAGATTTATAAGATTTTAAATAGGGGGCTTCTGCCAAGTGTCAGGAAGCACTCTCTGTCATATCTTCGGCAGAGCTTGCGGTGTCGACCATGTTTCGACTCAACTTCAGTTTGCTATGGTACCTGTGATCACTAGTGGGTCAGTATGTGGGGCAATCACGTCGAGCAAGTCATCATCTGTGAAGATGGTCAGTGGACTTTTTACTTTCGGTTTTGCGAATACAGAAGGTGGTCCCCTCGCTTTGTTTGCGTACCTTCGTCAGGCACCATGTGTGCCTACACCGAAGGCTAACCCTCCTGCAATGGTGACAATGGCCCTCAATGTTTTGAGCTCTGCAACTTCTTCAGGTTGCTTATCTTTGCTAGGTTTTTTAGCCGAAGTGAAATGGGTTTTATTGTCAATCCCAAACCCGACTCCTCATTTTCCAGAGGATTTCTGTTGAGCTCTCCTTTTTTTACAAGCTCTTTAATTAGGTTTTGGAAATGTCGGCAATCCTTAGTCTTATGACCGTGCTCTCTGTGGAAGGCTAACCATATCGTCGGTACTTGGCTTGGGCAGCTAGACCTTGTCTTTTTTCACGAGGATTTGCAATATCTCCTCTCTTTTCTGAGTAAGAGGCGTATACGAATTGTATTTGGGCCTTCCTCGTTTGTATCGATTCCCACTCTTTTGTAGGTTTGGTTTCTTCTCGTTCTGTTCTTTTGGGTTGTTCTTTTTCATACGGGATCTTAGCGACTTTTTTCATCTTTTTCTAGTCCTCTTTCGCCTCTACGACAGACATGCCTTTTTTAATAAACTCTCCAAGAGTGCGTGGTTCACGTTTCGCGATTTCGAGAAGTATGTCATCTTGTCGTGTGCCTCTTTTCAATGTTGTGTAAGTGACATTAGGATCTTGGTCAGCTATCTGTACCATGAGGTTTCATAATCTTTGCCAGTAGCTGGGTAGGGGTTCTCCTCTCCCGTAAACAATATTGAATAGATCTTCTGATGTTTTTGCAATAAGTTACTGCCCTAAAAGGTGTTACAGAAGGATGTCGCTAGCTCGTCAAAGGAATAGCTGAATCTTGCTTCAAGAGCTTGGTACCATGACTGTGCGGGCCTCTTTAGGACTATGGTGAAGACCGTCGTGCTCAGACTCATAAGAAAATATGATTCCTCAGGAATATACTAGGATCCTCGGATCTATCATAGGTGTGCAGGTGAGGACATCTGAATTTTTGGGCTTTTAGGCCTCCAATATTTTGGTGCTCACAGGTTGCAGGTCTATCCTGGCGTGGTTGGGGCGTTTCTTTCTTCGTAGAGCCTAGTTAGCTCTGCCACTGGATGTACAAGCACATCGTTCATTGCTGGGTCTTGTATGTTTCCGATTCACCTCCCATGAACTCAGGGATGTATGGCTCGTGGCGCCTAAGCCTCATCTCCTCGATCTGAGCATGTTCTATTTATTTTTGTAACAGTCTGATGACTTTTGTACGGTATGCGTCATGATGCATCGTGAAAGCGCTGGCAGGCGTTGAAAAGAGCTGTCTGGAAAGAGTTTTTTACTTTCTGCATCTTTTCTCATATTTCATGTACCCTCAAGACAGAGTTGGCTTCTTCCTGAGCTATGAAGAGGCTTTCGCTAAGGTTTTGTATGTTCTCGTCATCACAAAGCTTTTCTTCCTTGAGACGTCAACCTCGGCAGTCAGCTCTTCCGAACGGGAAAATTCATCTTCATTACGAGTATCTTCATGTGAAGACATCTCCGGAGTAGAACTATCTCAAAGTGATGAGAGATTAGTCTGTGAATAATTGAGTGGTATTTGGATTACAAAACGATGATTTTGCTGGAGTTAACCCTCCTTCGAGCGCTAATTGCTAATGTAAAAAATTGTCAATCTTGGAATCAGTCAGGGAAAAGAGATTCAATGCTAGGCCTCATCTGAATGAGTGATTCTGCATCTTTGATTCCGGCTCCCGTTCTTGAAAACATGGGGGAAAACTTGCAAAGAGTTCGGAAACCTCTTTGACGCTCAACAAAGTCAAATTTACCTTTGTAGTTGAAAAATGAGTATTGAGTGATCCTTGTAGAATGTATTCAACGCCCCTTCTTTGAGGTGATTTGATGCCCTCTTATAGGCGCTTTGGACCGACTGTTGGTAGACGTTGTGGATGAAGCGGTTTAGACCCTCCATTTGAGATTGATATTACTTTTCGGTAGTTAAGAGATTTAGGGTTTCCTCTTTGAGTTTGTCTCGTATCTTGGATATTTAGAAGTTCGTTTGTTCAGGGATCCTTGCTAGACATCCAGCCGAGTTGATAGATTCTCTAGAACATGTTTCCTCCTTCGAGACACTTGAAGCCCAAGTTGCATATATACTTAAGATCTTGGTCCACTGGGATTTGAGAAGATTCAGGATTGAGTTGGTAAGCGTGTGCCGTGCTTCTGCCTTCTCATTTTTCGTGCTTAAGGCATCGACCTTATTCAAGTGGACTCTTTGCTCTTCTCGTGGATCCTAGAACATATCTTCTTGTATTTGAGGTAAAACAGGGCTAAACCTCCTAAGATGATTTTGCCGATCTCCTGATTCTGGGCTGAGGTGACAGACCTTTTTGGACTCAACGATCCTATTGCCTTGAGACGGGTTGACCTATTGGGCTTTTGGTCTTTTCTTGACTTATTGATGATAGTCAACTAGTGACCATATTATGTATCATAAGGTTCTTTACACTATAAGTGATGTTTGTTTTTCTTTGTCTCCTTATTTGAATTTGACTAGCCTGACTCGTCCAAATCTAAATCGTCTAAGTAAAACTGGCCCAAAACAATCACAATTAGTTGTTAATATAGATGAGTCAAATAAAAGCGAAGATCCTAAAATATGACTCGAGTCAATTCAAAGTTCGAGTAAAATTTTATATTTGATCTAGGGAAAATAGGACGTCAATAGGGGAAATTTTGTGAAAGTTCATTTTTATTTTTGAAATTAGTGTTGGATGGGAAAATTTTCTTAGTATAAAACATGTTTCGCTGATTATTTATAGGGAAATCGTATTACCTCAAAAATTTTATCAAAATTCTCTCATGTAAGAAGAAGTTTTTTTTGTGCGGAAAGTTGTAAATGAAAGGAGAAGATGAGATACAATTTTAACTATAAGGCCATCTTTAGTGCGCAGGAATGAAATTTGATTTCCAAAACATTTTTTGGTAAGCAGAAACTTAGGGGAGAATCCAATTCCTTTGGAATGAAAATCCCCTTAAATGAGTAGTAGCAAACCTAGGGAGGGGTGGTTGGGTTTTGCGATTTTCATTCTCTCCTGTTGTTTGTTTAGTATTTATGGACAAAGATGTCCTTTATATAATATTAAAATGAATAATATTAAAATTGTCCATAATATAACATCAAAACTGTAGAAATTTGTAACCTAGCTTTAGTATTAGGGTTATTTCCCTAATAGCCCCTAACTTTGTGATCGGTTTCCTGCCTAGCCCCCTACTTTATCAAAAATACCCAGATGGCCCCTTTTTTAAGATTCCGTTATAACACCGTTAACTAGTCATCAACTTCTCTCCTCCATCTCATCACCTCTCTCTGCCACCTCATCTTATCGCCACCTCATCGTCTTCTCCGGCGAACGTTGCCGGCCGGCGACCTTCAACCATTAAAAAAATATTAATTTCTCTCACCTCTCTCTCTCTTTTTTATGTTTAGAGAGGGAGAGGGATATGATAGAGAAAGAAGAAGAGAGAAGAAATTAAAAAATATATTTTTTTTAGAGTGAGGTGAGAGAAATTAAATTTTTTTTTAATGGTTGAAGGTCGCCGGCCGGAAAATGGTCGGCCGACAACCGTCGCCGGAGAAGATAATGAGGTGGTCAAAAGGTGAGGTGGCAGAGAGAGGTGATGAGTTGGATGAGAGAGAGGTGATGACTAATTAACAACGTTATAACGATAACTGAAAAAAGGGGTCATCTGGGTATTTTTGATAAAATAGGGGGCTAGGCAGGAATCCGGTCACAAGGTTGGGGGCTATTAGGGAAATAACCCTTATTATTACCCATCTTATGGTGAAGTTTCTTCAGTTCAGCCACCAACATTGTAGTAGCTCTATCTATATATTTTGTAGGACAATTTTTGCGTATCGTGAACAAATATGGTCGAATTTATGTATCTTGACCAATTTTTTTACGGTTATTTCCCAAATAGCCCCCAACTTCATGACCGGTTTCTTGCCTAGCCCCCTACTTTATCAAAAATACCCAGATAGCCCCCTTTTTCAGTTATCGTTATAACACCGTTAACTAATCATCACCTTCTCTCCTCCATCTCATCACCTCTCTCTGCCACCTCACCTTCTTGCTACCTCATCTTATTCACCGGCAAAAGTGACCGGCTGGCGACCTTCAAACATGAAAAAAAAATATTCTCTCTCTCAACATTTTATATTTTTTAGAGAGAGAGAGAATTTTTTATTTTTATTTTTGAAGGTCGCCGATCGAAAAATTTTCTGGCCAACAACTTTTGCCGGTGAAATCGATGAGGTGGCAAGAAGGTGAGGTGGCAAGAAGGTGAGGTGGCAACAAGGTGAGGTGGTAGAGAGAGGTGCTGAGATGGAGGAGAGAAGGTGATGACTAGTTAACGGTGTTATAACGGTAACTGAAAAATGGGACCATCTGGATATTTTTGATACAGTAGGGGGCTAGGAAGGAAACCTGTCATAAAGTTGGGGGCTATTTGAGAAATAACTTTTTTTTTTTTTAAATACACAAGTTTGATCCACTGTTCCAACTTCCTAGACTTAGAGCGTGTTTGATTTTTGAACTTATTAAGTGTTTTCCATTACTAAGTGTGGGCCCACAATTTTAGGTCCGTTATTTTTTTGACTTCATAAGTGAATATCACTTGTAAAGGAATATCACTTCTAAGTGATGTTAAAGTAAGTGCAAAAAAGTATGCTCTAACTAAGAGCTAATATTTTTGCACTTACTTCATAAGTGCTAAAAGGATATTTTTATATTCTCCTAATATAATAATAACCAATAATATAATCATAACTAAAATAAACTTTAAGTAGTTGATAAGTACAAAATTTCTTTGCGACTTTAGCAAAGACTCTTTCCTTTTTTTTTTAGGTAAAAGGAAAGAAAAGGAAACTACTAAAAGTACATTAAGAGGTTGAAAAGGAAAGACGAGCAAGAATGGAGTTCCATGAGCGTTTTTGTTTGTGATGTCTCACCCATTTTGCCAAATTGTCTGCTTGCTGGTTCGCCATTCGTGGGATGTAAGAGAAGATAACTGTTTTAAATTGCGAGGTGAGCTTTAGAATCTCTGTCGTGTGACTGATGGATTGCCAATGGATGTTCCTGCTTGGATGTTGAAGGTGATCAACAATGCTTTGGTTATCGTTTTCGATGTGAAGATATTCTATTCGATTTTCTATTGCCCATCTTATGGCGCGTAATATTGCCTGACATTCAGATTCTTTTGAGTTTCGTCCTCAGGTTATATCTGTTAAAGCTGTTATGAAATTTGCCTGAGCATCGTGGATAATGCAACCTATGCCTGTTATTTCTATTAACTGTTTCAATGAAGCATCCATATTGATTTTGAGGTATAGGAATGGGGGGGGGGGGTCCATTTTGTTTGCAGTCTATTGTTATGCTTTTTGTTGATTATATGTTGTCGGGTTGGAGTAGCTTGGATTCCGTTAATGACTTGTGTTGGGGATTGAACTTGTTCATTGAAACATTTCTCACATCTGGCTTTCCATATGAACCATAAGATTTTGGCATATAATTCCGTGAGGTTAGTTTCCATATCTTTCCAATGTTTAATCCATTCTATAACTGAATTTAGGTTTTCTGATAAGACATTAAAATAAAACCAGATTATTCGAGCGTAGTAACAGTGTAAAAGAACACGTTATAATGTTTCCGTGTTATTACTACGTACAATTGCAATCATTACCAATATATTTGCCTATTTTATTTTTGACTGTTACACTCTTAGTACAACATTTCTATAGAAATAGTTTTATCCTGGGGGTAGTGTTAATGTTCCAAATAAAAAATCATTCTACGTGATTATTCATGTATTGGTATCCTGAGTTTCTCTGAGATGGGGATACATAGAGGTTATAGTGTAATTACCTGATTGTGTCAGCCATCTGATTGTGTAATCTCCATTATCCTATAGGTTAATACTCTGCATCACATTACTAATGTTGGTGGTGAAGGAGGTAGTAATAATAGTCGTGCTCCACTGGTTATTTTGGATGAGTTGGGCGACCCATACCAGGTTGGAGTTCATGAGATTGGGAAGGGGAGGTGCCCAGGAATCCAGTAATCTTGCCAAATATTGATTTGAGTACCTTTGTGTACTTCCCAGAAGATTAAGCTTTTAATTTGGCTGGCGTACTTCTTGATAGCTTTCTAGAGCCAAGAGTGAGCATGCTTAGTCGGGCCTGGGTTGGTGGTGTTGGGGAAGTATTTGACTTTGAGAAGTTGAGCCCACAAAGGTTTTGGGTTCTTAAGCAGGCGCCACGCTAGTTTGCTGAGGAAGGCTTGGTTATCTAGGCAGGGCAGCCGGAAACCAAGACCTGCGAGTTTACGAGGAAGACATATAGAGGACCATTTTATAGTATGTATGGTTTTAGTTTTTCCCCACCAAAAAGACCGTTAAAGAGTCTCAATGCGCTTGCTTATGCCTTTAGGGAGGGCGAAGCATTGCATCTGGTATCGGGGAACGGGAGCTGCTACTGTGGAGATTACAACAGAGCAGTGAGTTTTGGATAAGAGGGTGGATTTCCATTTGGAAAGCTTAAGACGAATTTGGTTTAGGATTGCGGGAAAAGCTTGCATTTTCCTAGCACCTATAAAAAGGTCCGTTCCGAGGTATTTATCTTGGGTGCACGATTGACGGACTTTGAGGTTACGACTAAGCATACGTTTGAATTTGGGGTGAGAGTTTTTTGGAGAAGAAAATGGTGGATTTAGCATAGTGAATCATTTGGCCAAAAGCAGAGCAGAAAGTGGTGAGTATCCGTTTTAAGTTGTAGATATTTTCCAGGGTATTTTGGCCAAACATAATGCAGTCATCCGCGGATAAGAGATGTTTTATCGCTGGGCTTGTGTTCTGGGTTGGGAAGCCAATGAAGGGGTGGGATCCTGTATTATTCTCCAAGAGACGGTTGAGACCTTCCATACCTATAGTCAAAAGGAAAGGGGAGAGAGGGTCTCCTTGACAAATACCGCGACTGACCTCAAAAGTGGGGCCAGGATGACCATTTATGAGAACAACCATCAAAGAAGTAGAGAGGCAAGCTTTAATCAACATGATCTAGTGATTTTAGAAGCCAAGGCAGTCCATGATCTTTGCTAAGAATTCCCATTCTATGCGATCAAAAACTTTAGACATATCCAATTTGAGCCAGAAATCGCTTTTGGCCCCTCTATGTTTTTTGAATGAGTGAAGCAATTCTTGGCTGATGATTATATTATCTGTGATCTGCCGACCTCGGACGTAGGCTGCTTGAAAAGGTGATATGAACTCGAGTAGTTGAAGTTTGAGGAAGTTAGCTAGGATTTTGGTAATGATTTTATAGGTGGCGTTGAACAAACTAATGGGTCGGAATTCTGGTGGGGTTTGAGGAGTTTTTGTTTTCGGAATGAGACAAATATGAGTATGGTTAGAGAGAGGTGGGAGTTGAGCATTGTGGAAGAAAGAAACTACCATTTGGGAGATATCCTTTTGTACTGTGTCCCAGTTAGATTGGTAGAAGTACGGAGGGTACCCATCCGGACCCGGGGCAGCATCTGCTTTAAGTCTAAAAACTCCTGTAGGATTTCCTCTGCGGAGGGGTTTGCAATGAGAAATTGGTTTTAGACCTCAGAGATCTGGGGTGGGAAAAGATTTAAAAAATCCTTCAGAAGTAGATTATTTGACTAAGTGGGAAGAGAAGGTATTGGCTATTTCTGTTTCCTCAGAGGTCTAGGAGTTGTCTTATTTCTTAATAGAGCGGATTTGGGTTTTCCTGTTTCGGTTGATTGCTAGAGAGTGGAAGTATTTGGTGTTGCGATCACCAAGGTTAATAGTGACATTTCGGGATATCTCCTTTTTAGAGACTTTCTTGTTGGTGATAAAGCTCCTCAAGGTGGTTTTGAAGGCTAAAAGAAGTATTGCGGTCCCTAGCATTTTGGAGTTTTTGGGTTAGGTGTTTAATTTTAGATTCCAGGTGGCCAAAGACATTTGTATTCCATTTGGAGATCTTGATAGCAAGGGAGTTAAGTTTAGAATGGATTGGGACCGGGGTTTTAATCCAGCTTTGGTCAATGAATTGGGCGCACTCTGGGTGGGACATCCAGGTGCAAATGAATTTGAATGGTTTTGGTCCTAGGTTGGAGTAGGTTTTTGTGGTGAGGAGAATCGGGGTGTGATCCGACCCTACACCTGGCAGGTTTGTGAGGAGGGAGTTTGGGAAATCTAGGAGCCACTGGTGGTTGGTCAAGGCTCTATCGAGTCTCTTTTGAATGAGGTTGCCGCTAAATTGTTCTTTGACATGGATGCATACATTATGTTTCAACAACTAAGGGATTTGTTCTGCATACAATGTTGAGTGGAGAGATATAGGATCTCTAAGGCTGTACTAGAAAAAACGACTAGAAAAGGGGAACCTTGTCCATTACCATGTTTTAGAGACGATTGATCACTTTAAGTACATGGAATGGATTGGAGCTCCTATGGAAGCCAATTTGGCAGTTGACATAATCTTACTTTCATTGCATAATAATTTTGAAGATGTAAGATCGAACTTTGATCAAAAGTTTGGAAATCTTTCCTTGGAATGTCTGCTGACAATTCTGGAAGTAGCTGAATGTAAAATCAGCGTACCTGAGACTAATGAAGAAATTCTTAGTAGTAAAAAGGATATCGATTCGGGAAAGTGATGCATTCAGAAAAGGAGACATTGTGGCAAAAGAAGAGGCAAAAGAGCTCCCAAACCCAAAAATATCCTCACCGATAACAATTGTTTCTTTTGTGGTGACACATCTCATTTGATGAGAAACGCCCACACTACCAGGAAGAGTTAGATAACAGAGCTGAGAGTTCCAATTCAGGTATAAATGGTAAAACTTGATTCAATCAAATACATTCCCATTAGGTATGTGATACCTAATGCTTGTAGCATTTTGAATGACAGGAGCAAGTGGGAGTCAAGTATTTAACTGAAGAAAAGATGAACCTGTCAAAAACGAACAAGGCAGGGGTTGCTGAGATGGCTCGAGAAGGATCATAATCTTCTATAGACATTACTTTAATTTGATTTTAGTTTTATTTAAGACATTGTCTCTGTAATCCTTAAATTATGGAGAAAATAAAGTATTTAAGTTCGATATTTTATGATGTTCTTACAAATGCCTAATTAACTTACCGCATTAATACCGAATGATTCGATTTAGTTGTTCTAATATAGTCATATAGGTAAGCTAAACATGAAATCCGTAAGGATAAACAATAGAAGTTGTGTGATTTCGTATTATTCAACGCTAGCGAGTCATGTCTTAACTAACATATTGACAAGATTATCTTTTAATGAAGATGGGTCAACTAATCATCGAATCTTATATTGTATATGAGATAATGATTAATCTTACTGGAATAAACTAAAAGAATACCCGATAAAAGGCAAGTTCTAGAAACGAAACCTAAATCAAGTATTGAATCAACTTGACTATAGAAAATTTGATAAAGATCAAAATCTAAGTCAAGATGACTATCTAAACAACTGTAAAGGCAGCAACATCTTTTGGGAAGAGATATCGTACTTTGTTAGACAAAGAACGATTAGATGAGTCATTAAACAGTCTTCCGAAACAAAAGTGTCTAATATAACTGCATACCCGCAAAAGCTATATCTGCTATAGCAAATAAAAGAGAACCACTACGAGTATGGATTTTAGAAGGAGTTCTAAAATAGTCTTTTATTTATGTCTAAAAACGTTTCAGACAGAGTTTATTTTAAAAGAAACGAATGGGGTTTTTCCACAAAACATCGGAACACATTGAGATTGCTGCTCACGATGCTCTTTTCCTTGAAAGTTGATATTCAAGAAGACAAGTGGGAGAAATATTTCGAATCTGATTCGAACTGAGCAACAAGTGGGAGTAGGTGGTATCTCTTCAAGAAACTTCTTAAGAGTTAGGAAGGTTTTATAAAATTGTTCAAAACCCCGAGTGAGTCCTTAGAGGACCCACACAAAAAGCTATAGCAGAACCATACTCTAAAATTTGGCTGAGCGCAAAAAAGATTAGAAATGGAATCCATGTTTAGAATGAGGTTTAAAACTTGACTCAATATTGAAGACAGGGTGATACCTGTAAGATACAGTTGAATTTTTAAAACGAAAATCTAGAGATTTCCTAAAACTTATGATCAAGATAAATGAATTCATAGGAAGAAAACTTACGACTAAGACTTGATTCAAAATCATAAAACTGGTAAAGTAGGCAAACCAAGATGAAAGTCGAGGGATCGCGTTACAAGTAAGAGTTGGTATCTAACATTCACAAGGAAATTCGAAGGGTTTGTTTTCCTAAAGAATGGGTGGGAATCTTGTTCGACAAGAGGGTAAGTTGGAGTAATCGAGTTTGTTTTTTATGATGTATGTGAGACCTAAGCTTGAAAAGTCGTAAATCGGGATTAGTCGGTCGACCCGGGCCTAGCTACTAGTCGGGACTACAACGGGACCAGTCGGATTTAATCGGTTAATATAAAATAATATATATAATATATCATATGTAAATTATGTATATATTATAAATTTTATATATATATATTTTATTATAAATTATATAATAGAGATTATACATAATATATGGAGTATATATAGAGATCATACCTTTAATATGTATGAAAATATTTTCCCAAGTGATAAATAACTTTCATTGAACAAAAAAAAAGTGATAAATAACTTTTATCACAACAAATCAAAAAACAGAGAATAAAAAGAAAAAAAATAGAGACACCTTTCACTTTTAGTGTCTAACAGCTGTAGAGAGAGAGAAGAAAATCAAACAAGAAACATTAAAGAGAGGAGGTCATCTCTGTAACAGATATAAATCAAAAGAGAGAGAGAGAAAGAGATCGCTGGAGAGAGAGAGAAACAGATCGCTGGAGAGAGATGCAGATTGAAATATTAGGGCAAGAAGATCTTACTAACAGTTAAGAAACCCTAAGAAGTCAGGCCTTCACCTTTAGAGAGGGAAAGAGAAAATCAAGTTCTAGAGAGAGAAACTTAAATGAAGATTGTGGAGCTTCAAATCTTTGTAGAACTTGAAAGGTTCATCAAAACCCTAGCTTTAAGTTGGGTAAAAAAGGAAAAAAATTACAAGTTGCTGTTTTACCGAGTTGGTCGGCGCCTAGTGAGCCGGCTCCCAGGCGCCGGCTAACTCGGTTTCTGAAATCGACTAGCTAGCCGAGTCTTAGTCGATCGGTGCACTCATGACTAGTGTGTAAGCGGCGCCTAGCCGCCGGCTAGGCGCCGCTTTTTAAAGCATAGTGTGAGACATACTAAAATTGAGTTCAACACTGGGAACGTTGAAATGGTTAAGGAACTGACTGAATAGGAGAAAACCAGACAAGGGTAAAATAATTTAGGCATCAAAGTCAATTGTAATAGATAAAGGAAGATTATAGGACTAGTTCAAGAGGGTGTTGAGGAGCTCTAACTAGAAATACTCTTAGAGAGGGATTCTACCCATCTCCCATGGAACACTGCTAAGCAATACTCAAAATCTGAAAAGACTCTGATGAGCAAGAGCACACATGAGAGAAACACTTATGTCTGAAGCATATGATCGATCATAGAGATGATTGATATTTACCTTAACAGAAATACTTGGAGTATGAGATATCATCACCTATAAGTTTCAAAAAAGGTACTTTGAAATACTAAACAGAGTGCGTCCTAGGATGCTAGGAGCATCTAGGAGAAAGACTCTAAAAGAAAAGGTTGAAGTAAGCCATAAAATGCAATTTTCCGAAAATAAAGATATGAATCTTAAAAGGAAGGACAACCAGATGAAATGAGTTTCATGCTGGGAGTTGTTGCAAACTCTACTAAGAAAAGAAAGTAAAATTAAAACTTAAGAAGTACTAATTTCAGTTTGAGAAACTGATATTATCATAAAAGTTGATGAAAGAGTTCTTCAGCAAGATAATAATAAATAAAGTGTAATATGGATCAGATCCACATCTAACTGTCACCTTAGAACGAATATGAAAGATGTACGAATCTAAGGTATTAGGGTCATATTAGATGTCCTAAAAGACTCGTAAAATTGAGCACATAAAGGAGTTTACGCGGGGAACCCACTTTTCACGAACTTTTGTTATCCGAAATAAAATAGTTTATTTCGTCATCTAAACTTTGGTTTAGAAATTAGACGACAGTCCAAAATAATGAAATGTTACAAGTAGGATTATTAGATACGTGATCTAATAAATGAAACCCTGCTAAGTGAACATGGAACCATCCCATTATATTATCCTAGTCCAGGTCATTAAATGGACAACAATGGCTGACGAAGACTAGCATGAGAGAATGACCTATAACGTTGTTTCTTGGGATATAAGAATTATGAGTATTCACGTCAACTTCATGGGTGTATATGGTGATACACTGGAAATGATAAATGAGAGTGCTTCAAGAGTGGAAGAGATGAATGTCATAACTTTCATTTAGAAAATTGAAAAGATTCCTCAAAACATGAGTATTCTGCTCATCTTATGTAAGCAAATTCGAACTCTGGTCCGTTAAACGCCGTGCCGTAAAAGGAGGTTATAAAAACAGAAACCGGATGAGGCATGATAGACATGAAGCTGAGTGGGAATACAAGAATGAAAATGTATTCCAAAGTAAACATGGGATAAAGTATCTCAAGGCCACTTGAAGAGTAACAACTGGACATGCATGGTCGTGTTGAAATGGATTAAAAAGTTAATCATTTGTTTTGACAGTTTGTTCTCTAGATCAAGAAAGTCTGAAAGGTATGACGTATCAGATGAGATATGAAAAGACATGAGAATCGAGCATTGCACTTGTTATAAGTAAAGTGGGAGACTGAAAGATATGTCCTTTTGGTCTGAAGGAATGTCCTTCTGAAGGAGTGTCCTTCGACCAAGATATTCTAATTAGGGTTTCTCTATACATGGACTAATTAGAGAATAGAAAATGTGTGAAATTTTCTCAAAAGAAAATCAATTTCTACAACATCAAGTAGAGAGGGATTTTAGAGAAAAAGCTCCCATTCATCTATCTAGTTAAGAAGAAGGAGTTCTTCGTCTCAACCTTCATTAAGGTCCTAGTTGACTAAGGGAAGGGAGTTCAAGTCAACCTACTCGGTGTCTCAAGTAGAAAAGTTACATATTAAAGATCTTTATCTTCGAAAAGGCGTCAGAATCTAAGTTCGAGGGAAAGCGAATAAGATATTCTTCTTCTGATTCTAGTTTATCTTTAGTTCTTGCATGTAATCCTGGAAACTAGTGTTAGACATATTAGATGTATGAGATTCCGCTAAAAACTCTAGGTGACACCAAAACCCAACACAACCCTTGGTCGACCAAAGGATCCAACAACTCGGCTGCAGCTGCTGCTCCTTCGGCAATGGGTGCACCCGACCGGACCTAGGGTACTTGGTCCAGCCCGGTGCTTCTTGTTCCTTCAACCTCTAGTTTCTTCTTTTTTTTCTTTGAGTTCCTTTTGATCTTTCAGGATTTGTTCTTCTTGATTCTTTTTGTTTCTTTTAGATTTAGGTTTGTAAAGTGAGAAAGGGTTGATTTCAAGATTTTGGGTTTGATTCTACTTGGTTTAGTTTTGATTTTAGAGAGAAAAATCTTCATTAAAGCTTTCATGGAGTTCTTTTGAAATTGTGAAGGAGATGAATTGGATATAGGGCAAACAAGATTTATGCTAAGGGGAGCTAACATGCACTGCTAACGGGACTTACATTTCTGTTATAGGGAGATCAACTGCACCTAAACGAGTTATCTTCCGATCAAACATACCCTTGCGATGAATCGAAATGAGGATTCTTCCACTCTATCTTATTAATTTTCTTAATTATTTTTCTTTAATGTATAATAACTCCATGATTAGCTAACTTTATCAAGTCGAGGTTAAAGCATGATGTATTTCGATCAAACGATTATGCATGTATGTTTAAATGACTGATAATAAATTACTGCTCTTTGTATTCAGACTATCATTTTGATTGTATTTTCATGTGTTTTGTCTTGCATTTCACATAGTTAATAGATAAAGCAAAGTGATCAACATCGATTGTAGTTTAGATCCACTTTCATGTGTCTTTTCATGCACTTCACATAGTTAGGCGACTTGACAACGCTTTCGATAACTCGGTATTACCCGACTAAGACGTTCTTTTGACTAAGTATGATCATCGAATATACACAGTTATTAGAAAAATCTACCTTAGGAGTCAAGCTAGATTTAGTATTTAATCGTTCTTTTGACTCGGTATTACCCGACTAAGACGTTCTTTTGACTAAGTATGATCATCGAAAGATAGTCATTAAGAATTCTCGGACACTCGACACCTCTCTCAACCAACTCGCTTGCTCGACCCTACTCTCAATTTGCTCTCTCTCCCTTTTTAGTTAGTTTAACTTTGTTTTTGTATTGCCGTCGAAAAACCCCTCTTTTCATAATGTTTTTATTTAAGACTCAGTCTAGGTTTGCCTTTTGATATTTCCGCTTTTGGACAAATACAAGCCACTCGGCACCTAGATTACCGACCTATTCCTATGGATCGACTTCAGTTTACCGAGTTCACTACTTGATACCTCCTCTTGTTATTGTAACCCTTTCCGTGCCAACTCCAAAATCTAGCGAATTGGGGATAACTAGTACGAGCATAGTTATTTAACTGGAAATTTAAATTATTACGATATATGGGGATCAAGCAGGTGTTTTTTTTTTGGGATTATGTAGGGTATTGAACTCGCAATAAGTATCTAACTAATGATAATATTGCAGGCAGAGAAAAATGGTTGCGGAGAATGACAAATAATTAGTAACTACATATTATGCACCAATGTTAATACTCCTTCCCTTCCTTACTGTTAGGGAACTAACTCTTTTATCATCTTCGGAAATATTCGTCCTCTCTTTTCAAACAACATTCATTTATCTACTAACATAATGATAATTTCAAAATTATCCCTTAGTTGTAATACCAACAAAAGATTTTAATTGGGTCTACACTTGTACCAATATTTTATTTAATAAAATACTCTAAATTAAATTTGGATATTTTGTGAAAGTACTTTTAAAAGTTAACAATAAATAAACTCTCGTGATAAATTGAATTTCTCTAAAAGCCCAAAAGAAATAGGGCCAAACAGAGTATATTGCAACATTATTAAAACTGAGTGGCACAAATATAATATTTTTTTCGTTCTTTATTTCATATTATTAGTATCGAAAAGTAATAAAATTACAATTCACTTTCTTATTTGACGATGAAAAAAGTAATTTTCTTCTCAAGTTTACCCCCTTCTTCACAATAGGGGTTTCCACTCTTTGAACATGTTGTAAATTTAGGAATATAAAGAAGAGAGAAACCATTCTCTAGCAAACAGCTTCTACTGCCAATCTCTTCACAACATCTTTGCCACAGTCGCTTGATCCAAAGGTTGCATCTGAAACATTGATGGTACAACTCTCTTTCCCAACACATACCTTTTGAATAGCAGAGAGTGTGTTGGAGGCCTCACAACTGCCCTTCTGAAACGATCCGCACGAGCCTTTGGGATCACCGAAGCTAGCGAATTTGATAGCCGAAATGCTACGACCCCCATGACATGACAATTGCAATGTACTTCCTTCGTAAGCGTTGCCACAAGCTGTACCTACTGTAACGGTTTGGAAATTAACTTGTGTTGGATTACCACCGAATTCTTCGAATAATATCAAGGTATTTGATTCATCATTGAGGAACGATCGTGGTACATGATACCATCTTTGAGATGGATTTCCACAGTTGGTCAAACATTTCTTTTCATTGTACTTTCCTCGATAATCACACTTTGCATCACAACCGTCATTTTTGGCGAGAAATGATGGCCAGAACCGTCCGATGCTATGACCATTGACCCAAGCATGACCCTTACCCATACCTTTCAAGTCAACAACTACTGGTTCTGTCCCCAAAGGAGCCTTGAAAATTGTCTGCATAAAGAAGGCTTAATTAGAGCTTTCTTTGTAAATGAATAAAGGTAGACAATAAGAATAGTAAGAGGGATTGTGATCGGAAAAAGAAGTTCGACATGAAATAATCATTGTCAGTATGATTTGAGGTAATACCTTGTACCAAGTCATGGGCCTGTATATGGCAAGTTGCTCATTAGTCCATTTGGCATGGCGCGACTTCGCACTTGGATCAAATACTTTTCTGCTCTCTCCGTTCAACCCAACCTGCACATTCCAATTGCAACAAAATAAGCACAAAAATATCAATAACAGATCAATTGTCGATTTTCGCAAAACATAAACTCTTAACATTTCTTCATGTAAAACAGATACATTCATTTAGTATTATACCTTATAAGACCAAGTGCTGTTTGACAAGTCTTTAGTATTGTTGTTGCTTCCAATCAATTGAATTGGTCCCAATATTCCCGTTTTCTCCAAATCGAAAAATGAACCGTAATTCTACCCACATAAGAGAAAGCCGAATTTAGATTTTAGAAACCATTAATTATTCAAAATCACTATTCAAAGGTCATAAAACAATGGTACCTTTAATCCGACTGTGGCACTAAGTAATGAGATAGTGTTTTTTCCTGGTTTCAAAGGGACTTGTTTCTCAAAAACAAATCCATATGATCCACCATTTTTGCCTCCCCAATCGGAGCCTATGAGTTTCCCATTTACGTAAGCATGAAGTACATGGCCTGTCGTACTGACACGTAGAGTCTGTAATCCTTTGTGTGCATCACCTACAACGCTGTAACAAAAATATTTAATAAAGATTAATGTTTGGAAAATGATCTTATACTCGAAAATATTAAGAAACATAATAAACGTATATACCTAGTCATGTACCACAAGTAGTCAGAAGCGTCAACGGTGGTTTCTTTTTGTTCAAGAAGCTTATTTGCTGTAACGGTGCCCTTTCCTTTTAGGGTATCCTTTATTGATTCAGCCATCCATGACCATGTAAGCTGTGATGGTTCATCTTCAGCACTGTTTGGTTGATTTACCATCACTGAAGTTTGCACATTAACTTTAGCAGTGTTGTGGATCTCCTTGTTACAGTCAGCGAGGATACTAACTGACCAACCAGGTACTAAGAATTTTACATTGTTCAAATCTACAGTTGTATCGTCGTTGTTTTCGTTGGCAATGAAACATACTTTGTCATTGCCAGATGTATAGGTGGTAATCCAGACATTACTCTGTGCTTGTGTGGAATTTCGTGTACCGCTAGTTAAAATCTTCTCTGAAGATTTAAGGGCAGCATGAAGTTCTTTAAGATGTCCCCATTTGGGTTGGTTTAAGTTTCCATATTCATCAAGTGGTGCGTCATAATCATATGACGTTGCTATGTATGGACCTCCTGTAGTACGACCGAAGTTGGTTCCTCCATGATACTGTTCAAACCCATCAACGACAAACCAAGATTAGACCAACCTTCGAGTCTTACTATTTCTAAAAAGATTGAGGGAGATTGTTAGAGAGTATTCACCATATAGTAGTTTTGGAGAATACCATCCTTTTGGAAGAAGCGGGCAACAGCATAGGCCACATCTTCAGCTGTTCTGTGGGGGTTTGCCCCACCCCATCCCTTGAACCATCCAGTCCAGTTCTCTGTCCACATCTTTGGGCTTTTTGGGTTGTTTGGTGTGAATTCATCACAGTAGAAACCATTGCATGTGTTGATCTGCATATTTTTATATTTTTCATCCATTCAGCATAAAATTCGTACGTACTAGTTGTAGGGTTTTTTTTTTCTTTTTAATGAAAGTATTAATATTTACCATTGTCTGTGGGGCATCAGACTGTTGGCACATAACCCATGGGATACCGACGTTTTGAGACAAGGCCATGTTTGCAGCCCATTGGATGTATGACTTCCCTGCTTGTCCATAAGGTCCATTAACATTTCCGTATTCGTTTTCAATCTGTCAAGTAACAACAAGGAGTAATTTGCATTAAGAAAGACAATATAATAATTAAATACAATAATAAGAAAACACATGCTGAGTTTATGAACGAACCTGAGCAAGGATGATAGGACCTCCTTGTGGTGCAAAGAGCTTTGCTTCTTTGCACATGTCTACTATCTTGGTAGTGAAAGTTTGCATTTCATCCTGCACAGGATTTGTACAAAAATTATAAAAATAAATTATCGAAGAAAATATTTTGGATATTCTATGATCGAGGAACCATAAAACTGTTGTGGTTATTGTAAATTAGTTACCTTGTAAACTTGATTATCTGTTCTCAATTGAATTCCTGGTAGATTGTGTAACCACATGGGGAATCCTCTGAGAAATGAGAGGTGTAAAATAAAGATTAAAAATAGGAGGAAGTACTCAGGAATAGTAAATCGAAAATAATGATCAACGAAAGAGACAATGTCGAAGAAAATATATAATTACCCATAATTCCACTCAGCACAAACATAAGGACCAATTCTAAGAATGACGTATAGTCCTGCAGCTTGTATTGTCTTGAAAAATCTGATGAAGTCGAGGTTCCCCGAGAAATCGTACTAAAGAGAACATAAACGAAAAAGTTCAACCAATAAGGCATGTAATATATTTACATATACAACATCAAAAAGAATATCCAGTTAGCCAAGTAATATAGAGACCTCTCTACGACGAGGTTCGTGCCTGTCCCAGAATATGTATGTTTCAATAGTGTCGAGCCCACCTTCTTTGGACTTCTGAATTAGATCCGGCCACATCTGTAACCAATTTCAATAAGTATATTTTAGTGACCATATTCATATTTGGGGATTAAATATTCAAAATTTGAGCTCATGCTCATTAATTTCATTTTCTTTTTAAACTACCTCAGGAGTGCTTCGAGGATAATGGATAGAACCGGAAAGGATAATACGGCGCTCGCCATTGATAATTATGGCACGGGAATCGGTAGAGACGGTGGTGGCGGTGACTACAGAGGACAGGCTTAAAGAGAACAATACTACAGCTAGCCCGAAAATGAAAGCACTATCTCTGAAAGAACCTGTCATGATGTTTGTTTTATGATGAAGAAGGAGGACAAAGCCTTATTCTAATTCTCTATTCAAGAAGAGGTATTTATAACGTTTAAAGAGACTAAATATAGGAACTGTTTTATTTTGTAGTAAATCCTAAATCAAAATTAGTCTTCTAAAAAAAGATAAAGTGAAAGTAGGAAGTGGCGGAGAGACAACCTCTCCCTGCATTTTGGATACCACAAAATTCTAACCACTACTTTTCAAACTGGGCAGGGGGCACTAATACAATATTCTACCTACTAAAGATATCCATGGTTTATTGAACTTGGGTTATGATATAAATAAGGGTTTTTTAGCTTAGCCCCTCAACACTAATTAGTAATTGAGTTTACCCCCTTTAGTAATTAGTAATTGAGCTTACCCCCTTGAGTTTAGAATTTTTGGCAAAACTACTAAGAAAATTTTAGGCCTCTTTCATTAACGGTTGAACTTACGCGGTTATCGTGCTTATCACATCTTCATCATGTATCAATGCCTTGTAACGACTAACGAAGATCGTAACCGATTTCTCAAAAAAAAAAATTGAAAAAAAAGGAAAACTGAATGCTTAAAATGAAATAATTTGATTTAATGATATGAGCGAAAATAATATGGTCTAATGGCCTTTAGAGTCCGTTTGTTACGTGGAAAGTGAACTGAGAAATATAAATTTTCCTAAGAAAATCGATTTTCCCCTGTTTGGTATGGCTAAAGTGCGAGAAAGTTGAATTTTCGTTGGAAAAAAAGGTTAGAAAAGAGGGCTCCAGATTTTTCAACTAAAAACATGGGAAAGCTGATTTCCCACCTTCGCAAAGACGCGTTCTCTCTCCTCCTGTGTTTATCCTCTCTAACTCGTTTTCTATCTCTCTCTCAATCTTGGGAGAATTACTGAAATCCCCGTGTTTTTGAAAAGCTTTTTGGTCTCTCCCTCTCAGTCTCTGAATTCTCCCTCTCAATCTCTAGTATCCCATTTTAACAAAAAAAATCTCTACTATCCCTTTCCTCTTTATAGCTTGGACGATCTAAACAAACGTGAAGAGGGTTGTTCATTCCTTCTTATTTCGTCAATTTGCTCCGTCGGTCGGGAAAACAGAAAGAGTTCGGATTAGACTTTTGGGGTGTTCTTTGATTCTCAGAATATTTGTCGAATTTTGCAAATTTGTTCTATCAAGTAAAAAAAGGAACCATTTTCCCCTCATATGAATTATTTGAGTATCAATTCTGCAAGGTATTACTGTCAACTCTCAAAACCCTGAAATTTCTTCTAGTTTATACTGTTGGGTTGTTCTTTGATTTTGAGATTCTTAGTTGAATTTTGTGAATTTGGATCTGAGTTGATCTTCTAGTGGTGATTGGTGTTTATAATTAAGATATGATTGTCTGATTTGAGGAAATTCTTTGTTGATTTTGTCAATTTCTTCTCTCTCTAGGTATATGAAGTACGATTCTTTGGTGATTATGATGTAATGCAATATATCATTGAAAGCTCAAGTGAACTTCATTAATAACCAGGTATTTGATCATAGACGACAGGATGAGAGAGAGAAAGATGTATTACTTCATAACATTCATTACGCAGAAATATGAATATATCATTTATTAGGCAGGATGCCAGAGAGAGAGAGAGAGATTTATGTCTAGACAGAGTGAGAGAGAGGGAGAGAGGGAGAGAGAGAGAGAGAGAGAGAGAGAGAAAGAGAGAGAGAGAGAGAGAGAGAGAGAGAGAGAAAGAGAGAGAAGAGGAACATGTAATATAAAAACATGCTATATGCAAAAATTTGAATATATCATTCTTTAGTAAGGGTTTCTACAACTACCAAGTTGATCATAAATTGAATACGTTATAAGCTTAATTTTGGTGAGATCTCCGGCACCCTTTGGGTTGTTTATTCCCTTTTGTCCCTGATGGAAATTTGCAGGACTGTTGTATGTCATCCAAATGGCAGCTTGATCCTAATACTGATGAACTTTGGGGTGATGTTGTCGTTAAACTCAATGAAATGCCTATTGAAGCAGGGTCTGATAACACTTAAGTGTGGAAGGCAAGTGTAAAGGGCAAGTGTGAAAGGAAACTTTACCTTAAAAGAAACTTATCTAGCTTTGAGATCTCATGGTCCCAAAGTAGATTGGCATAAAGTTGTGTCGAAAGCAAGTGTGCAGGTTATGGTTGCATTCTTTAGAGACAGCTATGGAAATATTGAGTTACTTGTAATTAGTGGAACCTGGACAACTTGGTGTGGAAGTGTTGGAACCTTGACAACTTGGTGATGTGTTACTTGTAATTGTTGAAGATAATCAATCAGGAAAAGTTAGATTATAACATCCTTATTTCAAATAAGAGGAACAATATAATAAGGTTCATGAAGGACTATTGAGGCAATTGGGTCGGGTTAAAATAGGACTAAACGTGTAATCATGATAAATCTATGGACTAAAGTTGAAATTCTGTTGTTTAAGGGGAAAATCAGAATCGAGTTCCCTTTCTTCTTTCAACCGAGTTCAAGAGTAGCGTTGGGGTTTGGTTGGAGAAGAAAATCTCAATCAAGAGAGGAGTTGGGAAGATTGTAAAGGGGATTACTTGTTTTGTCGAATTCCAAGCTTGAAGGTGTGATATAAGCAGGGTTTTATGGAAGTTTTGATAAGAATTATTACCTTCTCTCTCTAGGTGATCATGGCGGATTGAATTAACTAGTTTTATGGAGGTTTATGCTTGCATTGTAGGAACTTATGAATTACGAAGGAAGTCAGTGAAAACGCAACAAGAAAATGAAACCAAAGTTTTCATCAAGTAACTTAAGGTAAGGTTTGCAAATCCTTGAGATAGATTGTAGGTTTATGTATTCTAGGGTTTGATGTTTATGAAATTGGGGATTTGTTATAATCTCATGGAATTATAGGGTTTGGACAATTGGAAAATAAGTGAAGTTGTATTTAAGGAATGTTAGAGAAGTTAATAGGGGTTAGACCATCAACGATTTCTGGGGACTGCAAAATTCAGTCTGTTGTCGAGCATATCTGTGTGTTTCGAGTATCTGGATGAAGTTATACAAAAGAGAGTTATGGTTGTTAGAGTATGCAGCACACTGTTACACTAATTTGAGTATTGTTGTATTGTTCTTCGAGTTTAAGAAGTCACCCAAGTCTTAGAAGCTCTTCAAGTCTTAATAACACCTGTAGTTGGACTTTGGAAGAAAGATTTAAGGCGGTTTAAGTGCGCAACGCGCTGTTAGGAGAAAACTGATTCACTATTGTAGGTTCTTCTTCCATTTTGGGGTTTATACATTGGGAATTTGTCCGAGACAGTACGTAATGAAATGTTATAAATCGAACTATCTTTTCAACGATATATTATATGATCGAAGGGGATCGAAATTGTGGTTGGTTTGAATCTAAGACAGAAAAGAGGCACACGTGGGTTCTTCCAATGTTAGGCGATTTCGATTTGGTTTATGAGTGTTTTACGGTTTTCGTTCTTTTGATTCTTTATTGTACTTCAAAGTCCTTATTGGAATATCCAACATTTATGTTTACTTTGTTTGATTTTGTTAAAGGAGAAGCTGAAACAAGTGTAGAGCGAGTTGTTCGAGGCGAAGCAAAGGACGGAGTCCTGAATCGCTAGGTAGGGGTGAGTACTTGTTTTCTTTTATATTATTGTCTAGATTCATGCTAAGAGTATGAGATATGCATGCGTCACTACGTGTAGATGGTAGGTGATCATAACTGCATGATTTAAACCCTTGATTTCAATGAAACTTGTATTGTTGGTTTTTATTATTGATGGTGTTGATAATTTAGACTCTGATTTCAATGAGATTTGTCTCATGAACTTTGCTTACTGATGAGATCGTTTTATGTATGGAAAATGTCTTACAAATGATTTCCTGAGAGATGGTTTTGAAACAAATTTTAACATTCGATGGTTTGAAAACATAAAGATTCCATATGTTGTACGTGATTGGTGAAGTGGACTGAGACGAATCATGAGGATCTTGGCAGTTGTAATGCTCCACTCTCTGGTTAGGATTCTCGTTTTAGGTTGACCCTCAGGGCTGAGGGATTTGCTACCTCTGACCGCTCGATTGACCTGTAAGCATGCTTGTTCTTACCCTCGGGGCTCATGGGTTGTACACCTCGGGCCGCTCGACTGGTTTGTTGATTGAGATCCCTTTGCACGTTATGATATGACTGTTTGTTGTTCCACTTGTATGTGTGATAAGATAACTAATGTTTCAAAAAGCCTTATCTTAGTCGAGGGCGTACGGGCGAGTTCCGAATCTGCTGAGATTGTGGGTGAAGGATGTTCTTATAAAAAAAAATATTATTTTTGCTTTTGACATACTAAATACTTTTCCTAAACCAGATGAAATAGTTGCATGTTAGGGTACTGATGAGACTAAGCTTTTCATCACAACACAAATACTAGATGGACGACCTGACTATTTGACTTCGGTGAAGCTAAAGCATATCTAGTTAGGCTAGGTGTATATATTTATCATGAGGTTAGTTGTTCAATGATTGTGGAGTAACCTGTAGGGATTTACACCCTTCTACTAGTGTTTATAGCGGAAATATGACATCTAATGTCTACACTAGTATTCCCAGGATCACATGCAAAACTAGTAATTAATCTAATGGAGATAGTAGATTACCTTAATCGCTTTTCCCTCGAACTAGTTGAATTGATTGAAGAAGACCAAGAGCTTCAAGTGTAGCTCCTCTACTTGGGACACGAGCAATCAATTTGATCTCCCACCTTGTTGTATAGCTAGCACACCAATGGTGGTTGGAAAGAAGAACACCTTCTTCTTTGACTAGATAGATAGTTAATGGGAATTAGCTCACTTTCTCCTCTCTACTTGATGTGGTAGAGTAAGAAAGCTTAGAGAGAAATTCCACACCTTATTCTCTGCCCTAAGAGTGTTTATATAGAACCCTAATAAGAATCCACCTCCTTTTAGGTTTCCTAAAACACCCTTTAGAATAAGATTTAGGGAAATAGTCGAAAATAGCAACTATTGGTATTTTCTCAATTCCCTAAGGAGGAGGTGCCCAAACACCACTAAAATTGGCAGATATAATGTTTATTATATCAGCAACTAACCCTCCAAAATTCAGCCCAATCCGAGTCCTATAAGTACCCGAACCGGTCTAGGCCCAAAAACCCTGTTTTTGGCCTTTTTGTACTATCTTTGCCTAATTCCTTTTTAGGCCTATGAGATATGTTTATGGGACACTCCCATGATTATATCTCACTCCCACTAGTCATATCCTAGATCAATTTGTCACTCTTATGTGTAACCCGTTGTAGGATCCGATCGAAGTTAGCCGCGAATTACTTCGTAATTCGTCGATCGTAGTTGGTCTCTAGCTACAACTCTACGATCCCTAAATCAATCGGACTTGATGATCTTCCACATCAATTTTCCTATCCGACAAATTGTTCGCATTGTCACCTTGGTCGAAGGACATCTCCTTCAACTCCTTCATAACCTAGTGGAAAAGTGTTTACCTACCTAGGGGTAAGATCACTACAAAAATACGGACTAGTTGTAACGGCTAAAAGCCGTTACAAAAAGTGTAGTTGTAACGGTCTTAGGCCGTTACTATTTATATCTAGGCCGTTACAATAAGTGCCGTGGCAATTAAAAAATGTAACGAGCAGGAGCCGTTACAACTAGTTTTATTGTAACGGCTGTCCTCTTTTAAGCCGTTATAACTGAGTGCGCGGGAATTATTGGCGGGAGTCAATTCGTAACGGCTTTGAGGGAGGACTAGCCGTTACAAATAAATAATTGTAACGGCTTTGAGCCGTTGCAAATGTTTGTTTTTAAAAAAAAAAAAACTGCAGCAAAATGTGAAAACCAGCAGCACTATTTTGCTGCTTTTACTTGCTATATTTTCCTGTTTCAAAACCATAAACATTCAACCCAACCACACAAAGCTTTAAACATTCAATCCAACCTAAGTAACTTTAAACATTCAACCCGACCACACAAAACCTTTAAACATGCAACCCAAACACAATATAGAACTTAAGCTAAACAAGATGAAAATATATAGAGAAGATGACTAAAACCAAATTGAATTAACTAGTAAACTACTTTATAATGTCAATATGTTTCACAAGATGTCGATAGTTGTTTATCTGAGTGCAATATCATAAACTAAACTAATGGTTCAGTTCTCTAAATGCATTTCAACTACTTACGAAATAGACATAACAAGTAGGCACTAGGTGATGATAGATTTCATACGCAATGAGAGTTCAAGCAAAATCTCTAATCGGTGTGGATCCATCATTGTGCAAAACGTTAAAAACCCTGTCAAAACGATGAATATAAACACATTAACGCATTTAACAGGACAGTAAGAATGGATCCAACCCAAAACCCATCCAAAAACAAAGGTGAATGTTCAGTACTTTTAGTTGTATAGTGAATTAGAACTCAAATTGATAATATAGACAGGGACTAACCAACAAAGATGGGAAATTTCAAACCTTTGAAGATATAATCTACAAATAACAAATACCCATATGAAAAGAACCAGAATCAAACCCCTTAACCACATACTAAACACCTAGTATCAAACCATATAAGTCCTAAGAAATCCACAAGGAAATCCTAATTATAGAGTTATATTTCATAAAATGCAAATACTGACACTAACAAACAGAGATATCAGTAAAAAATTCTTCAGAAACAACCAATTTAAGCACAAACTAGCAACCAAATTACAATATGAATACAGTTGGTTCTAGTGAGTGGGTAGTGTTAGTAGAGTGATGATGGGGTTAAAGAGCTAGACTTAGTAGTTTACATGCCAAATTCAAATGCAAATGGAATCTTGTTGACATCGGAATCACACAACCTAGACTTAGTAGTTTACATGTCAATTCAGATGGTCATCAAAACAAATGTAAGCATAAAACCTAAAGGCATGGAAATGAATTCATAAAAAACTAAGAAGTACTCGTGCATATACACACTCCCTATAAGGGTTTTACGCTAAAGAGTTTGCCTTTCTTGATCACATTTTCCGTATGAAATACAACAAAACATAGCATAAAACGTAATTCAACAAACGCAAAATTCCTTTATACTCATGCCACAACCATACCGGTCACAGCACAAAATATATGTTCTAAAGAGACTGATATAGAGAACATGTGCTCAGTTTGTCCACAGATGGTTGATTGTTCTAAACCCTCCATGGTTCGGTGGTTCCAATAAATGTTTACCTTGTTCACTATATAAAACAGAAGTCGAAAAAGTGAAGTAAATTCTAATGTGTTGGTGTTATGAATTAACTGAATTAGAGTGGGTAGTGTTAGTAGAGTGATGATGGGGTTAGAGAGCTAGACTTAGTAATTTACAAGCCAAATTTAGATGCAAATGGAATCTTGTTGACATCGGAATCACACAACCTAGACTTAGTAGTTTACATGCCAAATTCAGATGGTCATCAAAACAAATTCAAAAAACAGTACACATATATGGAAAACCAGGAAGAAGAGACCAAACCTCCAAAAACATTGATAAAAAAGTTGCATGCTTCTTCAATAGTCACCTCTCCTGTAATACCAGAAAAGTTGTTTATAAAACTTGCCTAAACCACGTATTCACAAATTAAGGACTAAAACAAGATGGTTGAGAAATTGAACAAGATGAAATTGAAGAAGAAAACATGCTTACAGAGTTGTTGTGAAGATTCTGAAGTTGATGGTGGTCGTTGTTGCTGCTGGATGAGTGCCATAAGTGCAGCCATATCTCTTCCTTGTCTCTCTTGTATTTCACGCAGTTCAATCAATTCCTTTCTCTGCTCGTCATTTTCTTTTCAAAGACCTGAAACACCACCCGAGCTTGAATTTCTAAAACCTGCATCCCTAGGTGCGATAAAGGGCATCATTCGAATTCGCCCACGTGACTGGGGTGGCATATGACTTCCAAAAACATCATTTGGACCAGGGGCGTCGACAAACTCGCCCGAGCTCTCGCTCCGTCGCCTCTCCTGATCTTCCTCCATCAGCTCTTGTTAACATTACATGCGCTTGATTACCTATATAAGATTGAGTTCTTACACATTATATTAACAAAACAAAATTTAATTGAGTTTAATTAAAACTTTACAATTAAATCTGCAGTCTCTTGGTTAACGCAAGTTCCATCTGCTCTTAATCTAGTCTTGTTGAACATACAAAATCGACTAGGCTGAGTGCCATACTTCTTTGCATACTGCAAATATACAAAGTAAATGACAATTATCAATTTCAAACAAAATCAACTGAATTGAACCAAAAAGTGTAAAAGAAATTGAAAATTTTACCGCATGCCCAATTTGGGCCATAGACAGACGCCCTCCAAAATAAGGATGTTTTGTCATAGCTTTGTTTTTCTTGTTGATCTCAGCTACCTTCTGTATATCAGAAGATGGTACATTATTAGTACCTATGAAATAAACTCAGTGTAGCTATTAAAGGAAAGACATATTTACCATTACGTCATCCCTACACCGATATCAAATTAAGCCAAACCAATCAGTAGGGTCAACGCTATGAGGGATATTTGCTCTGCACTCAGCTATATTAGGTAGGTGAGGTGTAAAATATTCTCTCTTAACTCTTGCTTTCCAAGTTCTCCATCTTTCTTTGAGTTCCTTCTTAATCCATTTTATAACTTCTTCAGTCTAAGGGAAATCAAAATACACTTTTAAGAAAATAACAAGGTAAAATAATTATAACGAAAATGTAGGAAATATTTACCCCCAAGTCCGTAATTGTGTCATTGATGGCAGCAGATTCCATTTTTTTCCCATTTGTCATGAATCAGAGGGAATCGAACAGGATCTCTAGCAAATGAAGATATATAACCCGACAATCTTTCCAACAGACCGAAAGCTAGCATCCCATTCAACTGTGTATTTCTCGCCATGATCCAGATCTTTTAGGAATTTTAATAAATCCCGTCCCCTCCCCTTCTTAGAAGGTTGAGTCGTTCCTCTATCAGACATCCTGTACAAAATTGGTCAGTTCACTTGTAACTATATCTAAAACATATCTAATTATCCGATCTAATTGAACCAAAATTGAAAGAAAAAAAATACAATCGCGGAAACTAAACATTTATTCATTCATTGATTTATCAAAAACCATACAGATTGTGATTAAACTCATCATTAAAGGAAAAACAGCAAAACCAAAACTCTTCAAATTCTCCATCTTTGGTCACGCATTTCAACGGTCCTTTGAATCTAGTAGTTATCTCCATCACATGTTTCGTCGTTTACGTCTTTGTTAATGTATTCGATTTCTTCATCACTAGCATCGTGGCATGCAGGTGCAAGAGTTTGCTCGACATCTGGTATAGGGATATTCATGTCGTAAATATCTCTAGGTCTATTGTTCATCACAACATGCCAATCAGGTTCAGTTAAATCTTCAACATAAAAAACTTGCCTAACTTGAGATGCTAACATATAATCGTCACTTTGAGTTAGCATAATACGATTGAAATTAACAAGTGTAAAACCTAAATCATCGATCTTTACACCTCTTCTTCCTCTGTTTTTTTCCTTGCAAACATCAACCCAATCACACTTGAATATTATAAATTCGCATCCTGGTCCATACGTGATTTCAAGTATCTCCGTGACACGCCCATAATATGTTAATATTGCATCAACCGGATTTGAATCTCTTGCACTTGAGACACAAGGTTGATTTGCATCGACCGTAATACCATTATTCTGCATTTTACCGTCTCTCTCGCTTGCAACAATTTTGAAATTGTATCCATTAATTGTATAACCTGATAATTTTACGACACATGGGTGTATGCCATTGACAAGGTTGTCAAGTCTTTCTGGATACGGCTGGTTAGATCCTTTAAGATCGTTCACAAGTTCCTTAAACCAAGTACCGTACTTTTCTATGTGTTTTCTTTGAATCGCAGTATCATCTAGTTTAAGATAGCGAAGCTTCAACTCTCTAGTAAAGAGGTTGCGTATTTTCATCATCTCTAGTAAAATACACTTAGAAAGACTTTCATAAATGAAGTCATAATAGTTAAAATCATACTTACTTGACATAAACAGAGGCATCATTGTCGTTTGACAAGATATAATGATGAATCTTATTCCGTTCAGCAACATCCAGGTTCTTAATATTCCGAACAGTTCCAATCGGATTGTCGTTTGTGTTCCGAGGCGCTACGTTAGAGCGTGTTTCAATGTCACTCATGTATCTTGTCATAAACGTGACACTCTCGTCGACAATATATCCCTCGGCAATAGAACCCTCTGGTTATGCTTTATTACGAACGTAATTCTTTAAAGTATACAAAAACCTAATCGCACAAGTACCTCATTAGACAAGTAACACACGAGTAACTAAAAAATAAATTAATTAAATAAGAAAAATAAATACCTTTCAATGGGATACATCCATCGATATTGGACTGGTGCGCCTACTTTTTCCTCTGATGCCAGATGGATGGCTAAGTGAACCATTATATCGAAAAAACTTGGTGGAAATATCCTCTCTAAATTGCACATAATAAGTGGAATTTTTTCTTCTAATCGCTTGTAATCTTCAACACTACCTACTTTTGAACATAACTCACGAAAGAACGTGTTGAACTCTATTAATATAGAGCACACTTTTTTTGGCAAAACCTTTCGAATCGCCAAAGGTAACAATTGTTGCATGATCACATGAGAATCATGACTCTTCAAACCAATTATCTTTCGTTGTTTAAGACCGATACGAGTAGAAATATTTGATGCATAGCCATCCGGAGTTTTGAGATTCTTCAAAACATTGAGAAACAACTCTTTACCTTTTTTGTCTGTAGAATAACATGTGGCTGGAAGGGTACATGTACGAGATCCCTCCTCTTGTTGTGGCCAAAGTTTTTGTCTAATACCCATATCTTTCAAATCCAATCTTGCTTTTTTATTATCCTTCGATTTTCCATCAAAATCCATAATGGTACTGAGAATACTGTCACAGATATTCTTTTCAATGTGCATAACATCTAGGTTGTGTTTAAGCAGATTATCTTTCCAATACGGCAATTCATAGAAGATGCTCAGTTTTCTCCAGTTACCAGGCATTTTGGTGGACTCGTCATCTCTTCCTCTTTTTCTAGGAGCGCGTACAATCCTCTCCAGTTCCCTACCAAATTCGTGTGGTATGTCTTTCAGTTTTTGCAAGATATCAGGACCCGAAGGAGGATTTGGAGCTACTCTACGCTATGTTTTTCCATTAAACTCCTTCGTATTTCTTCGAAATCTATGTGTCACAGGTAAGAAACGCCTATGCCCCATATAAACCTCCTTCTTCCAGTTACGCAACCTAAGATGATCTGTCTCCTCGCCATAAGTTGAACATGCCAATTTACCTTTCGTGGACCATTCAGATAGCATAGCAAGTCCAACAGAATCACTAATAGTCCATAATAAACTTGCATGCATTTTGAATGTTTCTTTTTTGGAAGCATCGTACGTGTCAACCCTTCTTCCCACAATTCTTTCAGTTCATCAACTAAAGGCCTCAGGTACACGTCAATGTTATTTCCAAGACTTTTAGGTCCAGGTATAAGCATAGACAGTATTATATAAGGTTGTTTCATGCACAACCACGGTGGTAAATTATAAGGAATAAGTACCATTGGCCACGTGCGGTGGGAAATATTCATTGTTCGGAAGGGACTAAAACCATCACTTGCCAAACCCAATCTTACATTTCTCGAGTCTGCAGCGAATGTAGGATGGCTGACATCGAAATCTTTCCAGGCTTCAGAATCTGCTAGATGCCTTAATATCCCATCTTCGCTACGTTTCTCATCGTGCCATCTCATTTCGGTTGCGGTTTCTGGTACTGTGTACAACCGCTGTAATCTTGCCTTCAAAGGAAAGTAACGAAGAATCTTTGCAGTTGACTTTTTCTTGCATACCTAGACTGACCACATCGAGGACATTGTTGTAATTTCGAATTTTCTTTGTATTACAGAATGCAGTCATCCGGGCATGCATGAATTTTAATGTAGTCTAATCCCAAATCAGAGATGAACTTCTTGCACTGTGTAAAATTTTTGGGAAGATTACAACCGTCAGGTAGAGTTGTATGCAGTAACTTGAGCATTGATTCAAAAGACGCGTTACTCCAACCTCCCATGATTTTAATATTCCATAATTTTATAACAGATAGCACACTCATCCTATCGCAACCCGGGTATAAAGACTTCTTCGCTTGTTGTAACAACTTTTCAAGATCCTCGTTTTCAACCTCGTCTGTCCCACCATCTACATCTAATCCAGATTCTTCATGAACCCCGTAAGCATCTCGCACCAACCTTTCAAGGTCCTCATCATAAACTTCTTCATTTGTAACCTCTACTAGAGCAGGCAAAGAATTCGATATTATTGGTCTAGCTTCTCCATCCAAAAACTAAGTTCTATAATGTTTTGCCATCCCATGGTAACTCAGATGCTCCATAACACTTTGTCTAACTGCGAATCTAGAGTTATTACATCTCCCACATGGACACTTAATTTGATCACCTCCCATAACAGGACCGTGAGTAAACGCAAAATCTAAAAACACATTTACACCATCTGCAAACTTCTTTGAACTCCTATCATCATGAGTCATCCAAGATTTGTCCATGATATCTAACTTCCGTCAAAGAAATAAAGATATAAAAGAGTTCATGAAAGGTATAGTTACATAGTTAAAAGCTTAAAATTCTAAGATGATAGGTAAAACATACTAAGGACAAAAACTGAAGCTAATCAAACTAAAATTTAAACTCAATGTTTAAACATATCAATGTATTAAGAAGTAAAAAACTATAGATGTTTGTAAGCTTTTCATAGGGAGAGGAATTGAAAAGGGACACATTATCAGCACAATATTGTGAGATATGATTACTACTTGTTTGGGTCTATTGTCTGTTGATGTAATCGCACACAAAGGGTGTGCAAGGTGGATCCTTGATGTTCAATTAGTCCTCCCTTCTCTCTAATGCAATACACATATTTAGGTGTCTAAAGTGAACAAATTTTGGTGCTTTGTAGGCTATATAACATGCACCCTATTTCATCAAAAATGGGTTATTTGACATTAGCATTCTGGCCTAAGTAAGAGTATAACATTTTGCGATGATATGAGCTCAAGTGGTAGAATAGTTAAACTGCATTGAAAATGTTGAAAGATTAGGAACAACATATAGCATTCAAGAAATTTATAATTGTGTATGTCCATTTATTGTACATTTGCAAGTGTGGGTTTAATATATTAGTTTCTCGCTAATTTCAAGTGAAAACTGTCATATCTGTGTATAAAAGACAACTAATTTGAGTTTTGAGAGATTTAGAACCATAAACAACAAAGACAACTAATTTGAGTTTTGAGAGATTTAAACCGAACCTGGTTCGGAGAGTTGAGATTCACAGCCAAATCCGTGTATAAAAGCTTCTCTAATTTATCGCCGTCGCCACCGAGTTTCCTTCGACTTTGAGCAATTAGCAACTGCTAGAGATGTAGAATGAGAATTTTAGAAAAATCAGGGTTGGTCATTTCCTTATCTAAAATACACTACTAGACTAGTCCTGGTTTTAGTTGGATCAAGCATACGAGTCAAAAACATTCTGAAAACAACTTGAGTCACATCATTAAGATGTGAAATTAAAGTAGCAAGTTCTTCTAAACCGAGAGATGCTCTATTAAAGTAGCAAGTTCTTCTAAACCGAGAGATGCTCTCTCTCTCTCTCTAATATTTCTATTTTAGTGAGCTTGAGAGGATCAACCCCAAACCGAGATGAGATTCTTTTAACTTTGTTCTTTCTCTGTTTTATAATAACCCAACCCTTTCAATCAAAAGAGAAGATCAAGCTGTTATCACAGCTCACTGATTCCATAAAAGCTTCTCCATCTCTGTCCGATCTTTTATCTTGTTGATTTCTTCCCATAAAAAAAATTCTTCATTGTTCTCCCATCAAATCTCTCTTGTCTTTCTAGCTATGAGAAACTTCCATCTCTGAAAATCACCTTCTCTGAAATTTCCATATAAGAGAAAACTCAATTCTCTCTCTCCCTTGCTGTCACAATGATCTGTGTATATATGAGAAAAGAGAAAAGAATTTAGAGAGAGAATAATATCTCAGGTCCTGTTTTGAATTAACCGAATATCATCTTCAATCCTACTGACTTCATGTTTCAAACAATATCTCCTTCTCTTCATATCTTGGTTTATCTCTCTAAATTTCCTTCTATTTCAAGAGATTGAAGAAATCTCTTATCAATCATCTCTTCAACCATCTCTGTTTACTTTCTTTATCTCTCTAGAATTAGAGATTCCAGGAGATAGAGATGAGAGGGAGAGAGAAAGGATTTATTTAGCTGCTTGTGTCTCACGGTTTCTCTCTGGAAGAATTTCTGAAAATCTTCTCTTGATCAACTCTTGACTAAAAAGAAATCCCACTGTGATCTTTCCTCCATTAACACCTCTTTCCTTCTCTGAGTTTTCTAACAAATACTACAACAAAAAGATGACTGAAACTAAAATGTTTATACCACCCAGTTCAGACTATCACCTGCAACACCAAAAAAGTCCAACTATGGACAGAAACTCATAGAGATATTGATCCGACTATGACCAAAGATAACTAAAAACAACCAAAGTCAACTTCACAAGGAAGCTGAACCTACCAAACAAAATATAAACCTACTCCACCACACCGAAACAGTTAAAAACAAACAGAAAAGACCAACAAACACCCTGAATAGCTAATGAGAAGATGATCCTGAAAGTATAGCTTCATCCCTATCCCCTGCATTGCTTAAGATATTAAGACTACGACTAAGCATCAATGATTCTTCCAATATTCTCCTTACTTCCACATTATCTGGAGGAGGAGAGGATCTGGAGGTGGAAAGGAGAGAAGGGAAATCGCCTAGATGACATCAGGGCGCTCTTTCTCTCTCCTAAAAAAACCTCACGTTAGTGAGCAACCTAGTGGGAGATATAACCTAAAGGTGAAGTCATTTTGTAGTTAATTAGTTTGTAGAGATAAAAAGATTGGTAGAAAAAAAAAGTATGAGAAAAAGATGAAGTCATTTTGTAGTTATTTATTTTAGAGAGATAAAATTATAGACATGATGAAGAAGAAAAGAAAGGTGGGGTGGGTTATAAAAATAAAAGAAAACGTTATCTATGAGAATTCTAAAGGTTTCCATGGAAAACAGAAAAGTTGTCGAGAGAAATTAAAAGGAAGAAATAAATTTTTTATGATTTATGTAAATTTATGACAATTCAATCGATGTAGAAAATTCAAATCAATTTGGCAATTAACAAATTTAACGAGGGGAGATAAAATTTAAAGGCTAAAGTCAGAGCTGAATGAAACGAACGACGATGGTCTAGCGTTTGTCTCAAAATAATTTGTAATTTGTAAAATTTAAAAGCGAAGTAAAAGATTTCATACCAAAATCAAAGAGAATTTTAAAAACTGATCGTATAATCAAACGACAAAGTTCAAAATTTTGATACATGAATAATATAACCTCAAACGAATAGTAAAACAGCTTATCAACCTAAAGTATAACAACAGAGCGAATTTATTGGGTTTCAAGTTTTAATTACATTACTCTAACACATTGAAGAATCATTCTTTAATAAGACTTTGTAATACCATAAACGTAGAAAGCTCTTTCCCCCTCATGTTTATCTTTTCTACTTTAGCTATTTAGCTTTTCAATCAGATGTCGACGCTTTCTACGATAACTTTTTCAAGGCTGCTTGTTTGTCTGCAAACTTCATCTAGAAAAAACTGTAGCTAGTTTGTTGATCTTCCGGCAACCACGAAAATCACATACAAAACAGAAACGGACCAGAATCCAAAATCCCTTAACACAAACAATTATTCCCAATACATTTTCTGAAAGCTCCTACATGCGACGCCAAACTTACCAGGATGCGGATTTGTGTTCCCTTTTCTCGGTTCCACATTATGGGTTCTCTGGTGATGTTGTTATTGTTTTGTTACTTTGCATTACTTGTTTTATGTTTTTGCAAATAAGAATAAAAGAACCCAATATTTTTTGGCCCAACTAAAGTGAAGAAAGTTAAAAAAAAAATATATAAATGAAAATCAGTAATAATAGCTAACAGGAAGACCAATAAATAGGTATAAAATTGTGAAATTTTAGTTACCATGGTTCAGTAGGAATGTAGGACAAAAATCAACTGATTTGCCTCTTTCACATCGTTGTGCCACATATTTATTGGTTTATAAACAAATATTGAAGATGAGAAACACAAACATTGAAGACAAAGTAAACATAAACATAGAATTAGTATGGGCACCATGAGATGAATTCTGCTAGGGTGAACCATCATCAAATCGGTTAAGATATTGTACTATCAGATCCAAAAACCTTGAAACAACTTTGATGAAGAAAGAAACACAAAATTAGACTATAAATAAAATTAATACATGCACCTTGAATTCAGTTCTCGAGATTGAACCAACATAAAATATAACAAGAAATAACAACTCAACAAACAGACAATATTTTATGTTCGTTTTCAAAGCAACTTCAGATTAGTGTTATTCCAAACCAAATTAAAATACAAATAAAGATTCTAAACATTTAGAAAGAGAAACTATGTAAATTACCCGTGAAGATGGAGGTAAAGATGAAATCATGCAAAGATATTACTATAGATTTTTAACTAAAACTCCCTTCATTTAGTTTGTAACTGGAATAATTTAACCAGATTAAATGGAAAATGTGAGAGGTTGATTAAATAGGAAGAAATTTACTTTGTAACATCCAAATTAATTATTTTTTTAACGTGCATCATAATAGAAAATGATCTAAAGGATGTATGTTGATTTTATATAATAACTATGGTTTAATGGCAACGATTTAATCTAACTAATCTGATCCAAAACAGACGGCTAGATTTATCTTATTGTTTTTCCTTTTTGTTTGTCCCAGTCAGCACTCATCATCTTACTTTGTACAATAGATATGGTTTTGTCAGAGATGCAAAGTGATGCAGGCGCATAACATGTGGGCCCACGTCCACGCGTGCCCAGATCCTATTCAGCCATAATGGTAGTCCTAGTTAGTATAGGATTAGGAAGTTACTTTAATTTGATATTTCTTTATTTTGAAGTTTCTATGTTTTGAGTATTTTATTATTTAAGGAATCCTAGTTTGAGTCTATCTAGGAAAGTTTGTTATCCTATAAAAGGAGGTCTAGTCTATTTTATTATTCAGATTGAAGAGAAAACCAAATCAAAGTTTATAGTTTATTAAGTTTATTCAGTTATTTTACCGTTCTTCGTTTACTTTATTTATCGTTTTTATATTTCCGCTGCGTCTACATCAAGTGGTATTCAGAGCCATTCTTTTTAACCAATCACAATGGTTAATACTACTATTCCTGCTACAACAACTAAAGAGAAGACACCAACTTTTGCCTCCGAATGGGACAACATCAACAAAAAGTTGTCCTCGGTTACAAAATTGGAAGAAGCTTTCGAGAATTACAAGAAGGAAAACATGGAAAAATCCGACAATATCAATCATCGATTCGATCAAGTCAACGATTCCATCATGAAGTTATCTAAACAACTCGAAGGCATATGTAAGTCTCCCTCTTCTACCACCACTCCTTCATCTTCTACTTCAATTCAAACATCATCACAACAACCACCTCCAACCACCACAAACACAACCGTTGACATCACCACACCAATTCCAATATCCCTATTCGGTCATACTATCACCAACCCATGCCCGATTACAATCCTACCACCGATTTACACACCAGCACTCTCACTGATTTTACCATTAACATACACAAACCCTACAACCGTTCCAACCACACCACCTTTCTCCTTCACCGATCAACACACATCAAACCGACCCGAGTCGTTATCTCACCAATCTATTACCAACCCGAGTACAACCCAACCATACCCCTTTCATCACCGAGAACCGGAACCCCTCATTCACCACGTCCAACGTTTTTCCGACAACTATCCACCTTCCCGAACCCGGCTAACCGAATCAATCACCAACCGACCCACCGATTTCCCGTCTCCTCCTCATAATCGAGACCCAGATTTCCCCTTGACCCATCACCATAACCGAGAGGAACTTCGTGAACAAAACCGACAACACCTTGTTGAACCCGACTACCCACCTTACCGTCATGAACCCCGTCTTCAAAACCGAACCCACCCTTATGAACCGGATCGACCCAAAACCCGTCCCAACTATCAAGAACAGAACCATAATAGGTCCATGCAACGAAACCGAACTGCTCATCCACCACGTCCCGCTTATCACGAACCCGACGACCACCATCCCGATGATGATCACGATTCTCCACCGGCTTATTCTTCGTACCGTATCCGAATGGACGTCCCGGCATATGACGGTTCCATCAACATTGAAAACTTCTTGGATTATATTGCTCGATTGGAAATTTTCTTTGATGTTATGCAGGTATACGGACAAGAACAGGTAAGATGTGTTACCGGATATCTTTCAAAAACAGCTTTAACATGGTGGAAACAAGAATCTGAACAACGACGGTTATCAAATCTTCCTCCCTTATCCTCGTGGTCTGAACTTAAACCACTTATGATGGCACGTTTCCTCCCTCCTGATTACGAAAATCAGTTATGTCTAAAATATCTTCGTTGTCGTCAAGGACGACGTTCGGTTGAAGAATATGCTTCCGAATTTCAGCGTTTGAGTACTCGGCTTAATCTCCCCGATACTGAGTCCATGAAATTGGAAAAATTCAAAGATGGCCTCCGAGGTGACATTAAAGATCTTGTCAACCTCCGTCCTTTTTCTTCCGTCTCTGAATGTATTAGTGTGGCTCGTTCTTTTGAGTCAGATTCTCGATCACTCTATAGAGGGAACTACAATCGTCCCAATTATGTTCGACCACCTACAGATGATACTGATCTATCAAAACTAACGGATGACGGATCTAAGAATATTCCTGAGAATCCGTATAAAAAACTACCTACGGGCGTAAGTGTTTTCGTTGTTTTGAAACAGGTCATTATTCTAATAATTGCCCGTTACGTGGTAAGGCAAACTTGGTGGAAAAACAAGATCACTTGGATTCATTCGATGAGGAGATCGATCATGTCAATATTGACCCTGATTCAGGTGACCGTGTTATGCTAGTAACTCGTAGGGTACTTTTTACTCCTCCTGAACCCGATCATTCTCAACGGAAAAATTTATTTGTTACACGAGGTACGGTTTTGAACAAAGTTTGTACAATTGTTATTGATAATGGGTGTGTGGAGAATTTGATTTCATCTAGACTAGTAGCTTACTTGGGTATTCCTACTATTCCAAAACCACATCCTTATCGTACTGCTTGGATTCAATCCGGTACTGCTACACGTGTTGATCGCATGTGTACCTTTTCACTCTCTATTGGCTCTTTTTATTTGTCTGACATTACTTGTGATGTTACCGATATGGATCTTTGTCATATTATTTTGGGACGCCCTTGGCAGTCAGATGTGGATGCTATTTACAAAGGACGTTTGAATGTTTATGAGTTTCCATGGAAGAAGAAGATTATCACTTTGTTGCCGATTGCGGAAGGATCTGCTGAACTTACCTCCATCCAACATTCGGTTCGGGACGAACCTTCTGGGGAACAGGGTGCTGATGCAGGCGCATAACATGTGGGCCCACGTACACGCGTGCCCACATCCTATTCAGCCATAATAGTAGTCCTAGTTAGTATAAGATTAGGAAGTTACTTTAATTTGATATTTCTTTATTTTAAAGTTTCTATGTTTTGAGTATTTTATTATTTTAGGAATCCTAGTTTGAGTCTATCTAGGAAAGTTTGTTATCCTATAAAAGGAGGTCTAGTCTATTTTATTATTCGGATTGAAGAGAAAACCAAATCAAAGTTTATAGTTTATTAAGTTTATTAAGTTTATTCTATTATTTTACCGTTCTTCATTTACTTTATTTATCGTTTTTATATTTCCGTTGCGTCTACATCACAAAGGTTATGTGAGATTAAAATTAAGACTGAATGTTCAAGAGGTTTTAGATTTGTTTCCTTTAGGACTCAGCAGATAGGTGAACTTTTTCTTTCTTTCTCAAGCTGATGATTGGAATTCACGATTCCTCTTAATCATATCATTATAGTTTCTTTTTCTCAGGATGTTCAAAGTGCAAAGAATGAGTTAAGTGGTAAGGAATATTAAACTGCTTCATGCAACCTTCTGTCTTATTTCCAGACTAGACTTTTCTTTATAGCGGGATCAGTCCCTCTCTTTTCCGATTTTTGTTTATTATTTCGAATTCAAATGTTTTTTTTATTACATATCCAGTAAGGGAAGTCGCAGACTGTGGGATTATGACACTAATTGAAGAATTAATTGCTTTCAAGATATCATGGTTTATCTAGTTCACAACTTCATGGTGACATTGACAATATCAAGAGTCATTGAATGTTTTTTTTGCTTCCTAGTTGCTTCACTCATATATGTTGTTTGTCCATAGTTTAAATGTCACTCACCTTCGTTAAATTTTATATTCGAAAGCAGTTATGAGTTTTAATAAATACCGAGGTTTCCCCTCATCATCACTGCTTTTCTATAATCAGTTGAAGACAACTATAAAAGGTAATCAACTCGCCTCGAAGAAGGTACGCCTCTCACGTTCACACGAACACACAACGAACTCCATGGTTTACTCAATACTCAATATTTTAACTGCAAGAGTAATATAACTATCTTGTGGTCGGAGAGGTTCCAGCTCCTTGCAGGTTTTCCCTTATATCAAGAGGAGCAAAAGCGGGATTCAACCTAACAGTCTCAATACTTTGATTGATTTTGTTGATGTAAAAAATTGTCAATCTGGTATAAGTGAGAATAACTGGAAGGAACTGGAAGTGAGAATAATGAATCTTTGATGCTGGATCCTGTTACGATTGGTGAGACGGCTACGTGAATCCCGCTAAATCAATCCTACTCATGTTCTTTCTATTTTGAACCTGGGGAAAAAACTGGAAGGATATTGGAAACCTCTCCGACGCTCAAGACACTCAGATTGTCCTTGCAGTTAAAGAATTGAGTATTGAGTGAACTGTGGAGTTTGTACCTTGTTCAAGGTGATATGATGACCTTTTATAGGGTGCTGAGGTGGCGCGATTGAGGCGGTTGAGATAATAAATATTCTAATGAGAGATCTAACGAATAACTAATTAATCTTTATCAAAATAAAGATAGTTATTGATATTTTCAAAAATAATCTCCCAAATATTTTTCAGAAACTAAAAGAAATCTATAAACTAAAAGGATTTCTTAAATAAACCTTTTCTAAAATTTTAAAGATAACAATATTTTTTTTTTTTGTTGAACATTAAAGATAACAACTACCAAAAAAAAATTTAACAACGTTATTTTGATACTTTCTCTGAAATGAAAATTTATTTTCAACACTCAATCTCAGCTAAAAATGGTGAATTATATTCTTCCAACGTCTCAAAATTCATAAGTATAGTGGCTCTCATAGTACTTGTGAGAGCCCCAAGCCTCCAGGCAGTTAACGATATTGTCCCCCATTTTTGCATCACACACGGGTAGAAGGTTTTGTTCTTGGCGAAGACTCCACGAGTCTCTTAAAAAGGCCTCACCACTTACCAAGCTTGTGCGTACACCTATATCCCAGGCTCCGGACACTCTCGTGAGCGATGTGAGACTATCACAATACTTGATGGCAATACTTGATGGCTTTTCATTACTCAAACATAAATAAATCATGAGTACTACAAGTAATGAAGATACCAACGATCAAGTATCAGTTAGATAGATAGAACGTGGTAGTCGGAACTAATTGGTAAAATAGAGGGGATTTGTGTTTGTGGTGTCAACAACGGAAAGCGAAGGTGTCCCTCCACATGTTTTTTCTTTTTTGTTTTTTCTTTTTTGTTTTATCTTTTTTTAGAAGACTAATTTTGATTTAGGATTTACTACAAAATAAAACAGTTCCTATATTTAGTCTCTTTAAACGTTATAAATACCTCTTCTTGAATAGAGAATTAGAATAAGGCTTTGTCCTCCTTCTTCATCATAAAACAAACATCATGACAGGTTCTTTCAGAGATAGTGCTTTCATTTTCGGGCTAGCTGTAGTATTGTTCTCTTTAAGCCTGTCCTCTGTAGTCACCGCCACCACCGTCACTACCGATTCCCGTGCCATAATTATCAATGGCGAGCGCCGTATTATCCTTTCCGGTTCTATCCATTATCCTCGAAGCACTCCTGAGGTAGTTTAAAAAGAAAATGAAATTAATGAGCATGAGCTCAAATTTTGAATATTTAATCCCCAAATATGAATATGGTCACTAAAATATACTTATTGAAATTGGTTACAGATGTGGCCGGATCTAATTCAGAAGTCCAAAGAAGGTGGGCTCGACACTATTGAGACATACATATTCTGGGACAGGCACGAACCTCGTCGTAGAGAGGTCCGTACATTACTTAGCTAACTGGATTTTCTTTTTGATGTTGTATATGTAAATATATTACATGCCTTATTGGTTGAACTTTTTCGTTTATGTTCTCTTTAGTACGATTTTTCGGGGAACCTCGACTTCATCAGATTTTTCAAGACAATACAAGCTGCAGGACTATACGTCATTCTTAGAATTGGTCCTTATGTTTGTGCTGAGTGGAATTATGGGTAATTATATATTTTGTTCGACATTGTCTCTTTCGTTGATCATTATTTTCGATTTACTATTCCTGAGTACTTCCTCCTATTTTTAATCTTTATTTTACACCTCTCATTTCTCAGAGGATTCCCCATGTGGTTACACAATCTACCAGGAATTCAATTGAGAACAGATAATCAAGTTTACAAGGTAACTAATTTACAATAACGACAACAGTTTTATGGTTCCTCGATCATAGACTTTCCAAAATATTTTATTCGACAATTTATTTTTATTTTTGTACAAATCCTGTGCAGGATGAAATGCAAACTTTCACTACCAAGATAGTAGACATGTGCAAAGAAGCAAAGCTCTTTGCACCACAAGGAGGTCCTATCATCCTTGCTCAGGTTCGTTCATAAACTCAGCATGTGTTTTCTTATTATTGTATTTAATTATTATATTGTCTTTCTTAATGCAAATTACTCCTTGTTGTTACTTGACAGATTGAAAACGAATACGGAAATGTTAATGGACCTTATGGACAAGCAGGGAAGTCATACATCCAATGGGCTGCAAACATGGCCTTGTCTCAAAACGTCGGTATCCCATGGGTTATGTGCCAACAGTCTGATGCCCCACAGACAATGGTAAACATTAAAACTTTCATTAAAAAGAAAAAAAAAAAACCTAGAACTAGTACGTACGAATTTTATGCTTAATGGATGAAAAATATAAAAATATGCAGATCAACACATGCAACGGTTTCTACTGTGATGAATTCACACCAAACAACCCAAAAAGCCCAAAGATGTGGACAGAGAACTGGACTGGATGGTTCAAGGGATGGGGTGGGGCAAACCCCCACAGAACAGCTGAAGATGTGGCCTATGCTGTTGCCCGCTTCTTCCAAAGGGATGGTATTCTCCAAAACTACTATATGGTGAATACTCTCTAACAATCTCCCTCAACCTTTTTAGAAATAGTAAGACTCGAAGGTTGGTCTAATCTTGGTTTGTCGTTGATGGGTTTGAACAGTATCATGGAGGAACCAACTTCGGTCGTACTACAGGAGGTCCATACATAGCAACGTCATATGATTATGACGCACCACTTGATGAATATGGAAACTTAAACCAACCCAAATGGGGACATCTTAAAGAACTTCATGCTGCCCTTAAATCTTCAGAGAAGATTTTAACTAGCGGTACACGAAATTCCACACAAGCACAGAGTAATGTCTGGGTTACCACCTATACATCTGGCAATGACAAAGTATGTTTCATTGCCAACGAAAACAACGATGATACAACTGTAGATTTGAACAACGTAAAATTCTTAGTACCTGGTTGGTCAGTTAGTATCCTCGCCGACTGTAACAAGGAAATCCACAACACTGCTAAAGTTAATGTGCAAACTTCAGTGATGGTAAATCAACCAAACAGTGCTGAAGATGAACCATCGCAGCTTACATGGTCATGGATGGCTGAATCAATAAAGGATACCCTAAAAGGAAAGGGCACCACTACAGCAAATAAGCTTCTTGAACAAAAAGAAACCACCGTTGACGCTTCTGACTACTTGTGGTACATGACTAGGTACGGACGTTTATTATGTTTCTTAATCTTTTGGAGTATAAGATCATTTTTCAAACATTAATCTTTATTAAATATTTTTGTTACAGCGTTGTAGGTGATGCACACAAAGGATTACAGACTCTACGTGTGAGTACCACAGGCCATGTACTTCATGCTTACGTCAATGGGAAACTCATCGGCTCCGATTGGGGAGGCAAAAATGGTGGATCATATGGATTTGTTTTTGAGAAACAAGTCCCTTTGAAACCAGGAAAAAACACTATCTCATTACTTAGTGCCACAGTCGGATTAAAGGTACCATTGTTTTATGACCTTTGAATAGTGATTTTGAATAATTAATGGTTTCTAAAATCTAAATTCGGCTTTCTCTTATGTGGGTAGAATTACGGTTCATTTTTCGATTTGGAGAAAACGGGAATATTGGGACCAATTCAATTGATTGGAAGCAACAACAATACTAAAGACTTGTCAAACAGCACTTGGTCTTATAAGGTATAATACTAAATGAATGTATCTGTTTTACATGAAGAAATGTTAAGAGTTTATGTTTTGCGAAAATCGACAATTGATCTGTTATTGATATTTTTGTTGCAATTGGAATGTGCAGGTTGGGTTGAACGGAGAGAGCAGAAAAGTATTTGATCCAAGTGCAAAGTCGCGCCATGCCAAATGGACTAATGAGCAACTTGCCATATACAGGCCCATGACTTGGTACAAGGTATTACCTCAAATCATACAGACAATGATTATTCCTATCGAACTTCTTTTTCCGATCATAATCCCTCTTACTATTCTTATTGTCTACCTTTATTCATTTACAAAGAAAGCTCTAATTAAGCCTTCTTTATGCAGACAATTTTCAAGGCTCCTTTGGGGACAGAACCAGTAGTTGTTGACTTGAAAGGTATGGGTAAGGGTCATGCTTGGGTCAATGGTCATAGCATCGGACGGTTCTGGCCAACATTTCTCGCCAAAAATGACGGTTGTGATGCAAAGTGTGATTATCGAGGAAAGTACAATGAAAAGAAATGTTTGACCAACTGTGGAAATCCATCTCAAAGATGGTATCATGTACCACGATCGTTCCTCAATGATGAATCAAATACCTTGATATTATTCGAAGAATTCGGTGGTAATCCAACACAAGTTAATTTCCAAACCGTTACAGTAGGTACAGCTTGTGGCAACGCTTACGAAGGAAGTACATTGCAATTGTCATGTCATGGGGGTCGTAGCATTTCGTCCATCAAATTCGCTAGCTTTGGTGATCCCAAAGGCTCATGTGGATCGTTTCAGAAGGGCAGTTGTGAGGCCTCCAACACACTCTCTGCTATTCAAAAGGTATGTGTTGGGAAAGAGAGTTGTACCATCAATGTTTCAGATGCAACCTTTGGATCAAGCGACTGTGGCAAAGATGTTGTGAAGAGATTGGCTGTAGAAGCTGTTTGCTAGAGAATGGTTTCTCTCTTCTTTATATTCCTAAATTTACAACATGTTCAAAGAGTGGAACCCCCTATTGTGAAGAAGGGGGTAAACTTGAGAAGAAAGTGAATTGTAATTTTATTGCTTTTGGATACTAATAATATGAAATAAAGAACGAAAAAAGACTTCTATATATTTTTAATAATGTCGCAATATCCTCCCTTTCGCCCTATTTCTTTGGGTTTTTTGAAAAACTCAACTTATGACGGGAGTTTATTTATCAATTTTTGGGTTTATGATCTAAAAGTTGACCTCTAATACTAGATTCAATTCACCCCATTATTAAAAAGGCTTGTAATCTCTTAATAAAATGCCATGGTCCAAAGCGAGCAAAGCTTCTCTTTAGGCTTGCCTAAGCCATACACGTGTGTCCTCAATAAGATCCATTAAACGCCAAGGTGCATCTTCCGAGCCGTTAGATAGAAATCCAACGATGGAGAGGCAGTCACTTTCAAATATAAAACTCAGGGTCCCCAACTGAGTACCCATTTGCAACCCTAGTCGAACAACTCTTAGTTCACTGTGAATGCCAGATTTCGGGTTAAAGTTTTCTCTGTTTGACGCTAGAATCCCGCCTCTGCAGTTTCGAGCAAGGGTCGCCGTAGACCCTCTCTCCAGATTGAGACCCCCATCAACATTTATCTTTAGTTTCCCATGAATAGGAGGATTCCAGTGCGTTATCTGCAAGGTTGAAGTAGGATTGTTAGTAGCATTAAGAGAAGGAACATACCTGAGGTTTTGCATTGCCGATCTATAGATCCGAGTAAGATTCAGTTGGATTCCATTAAAATGAAGATCATTCCGTCCCAACCACCACGACCAAAGGAGATAAGTATATATATTCCAATTTTTATTCCCTCTTTCTCCTTGATTAAGTAGATTCTTTAAGTTGGTAATGGGATCTGTGGTCATTTGTTGTTGAAAATTTGGTTCAGTAAGCTCCATGAGTTGTTTAAATTTTGGGCATTCTCCAAATAAGTGTTTGTATTGTTTCTGTACCATCTTGACGTATCACACACTCTTGATCAGTGATTTGCATTCTCTTTCCTATATTGCTTAAAACTGCTATTCCATCATGAATTAAGCGCCATATGAACATCTGTATCTTAGGGCTCATATCGTTTTAACCCCATAGTTTCATCCAAGAGAACTCAATGATATTGGTGGGTAGTGCAGGTTGATTATGGATAGAAGCATAGTAGGATTTAGGAGAAAATTTTCCCGAAGGATGAGGGGACCAAACTAATTTTCTAGTATGATTATTGATGGTAATTGGATTTATGAAATAGCAGGTGTAGTCACAGGATCGAAATACTGTTGAATCATGTTTAGGTTCCAACTATGATTAGAGATATCAATAAGATCTAACACCCAATAAATATTAGAGGGTAAAGGTGAGATAGGTATAGGAGCATTATTTGGTATATTTGGTACCCAAGGGTCATGTGGAAGCTTGATATATGATCCATCACCTACTAACCAAAGTACATGTTGTCTAAAAAAAGGTCTGATCTCTATGATTGATTGCCACAATGTAGACTTAGAACTTGAATTGTTGTTGTTCCAAAAATTGTCTTGATTGAAATATTTACCTTTCAAAAGTCTAACCCATATTGTTGCCGGATTAGTCAGAATACGCCATATTCTCTTTGCTACGAGAGAGTCATTCACTTGCTCTAGTGTTCTGATGCCTAGCCCCCCTGCTGTTTTGGGCTATAGATGATTTCCCAGTTTATGAAATGAATTCTTCTTTCATCTGTACTGTGTCCCCACCAAAAGGTCTCGTTCTTTCTGTTCAAGTTTTACAATAGTATGCTTTCGGATTTTTTGTAAGCTGAATGGTTAAGTACAGTAAGAGTTTATAACAGACTTAATCAATACTGTTCTGCCTGCTTGGGTAACCATTTTCCCTTTCCATCCTGCTAGCATGTTATTGAATTTTTCATTAAGCCAATTGTAACTTTGGATTCTGTTTCCAGGTTTTCTTATCAAAGAGCCCAGATATTTGGCATGTTCATCCATCACTGGAGTATGTAGTTCATGGGCATATCTATTCCTTATATCCGAGGGGACTCGAGAATCAATGTATATTGCTGATTTCTCCAGGTTGATCATCCGTCAAGAAAAATTAGAGTAACAAGCAATGATATTTTTGATGCCTAGTAAGTTACGATCATTGGCATTCCCAAAGAAGATAAGATCGTCCGCAAATAATAAGTGTGAGATGCTAGGGCAGTGTTTATTTGCTTTATATCCTATAAATGTATCTCGAGACTCATATAGTGAAATCAGTAGAGATAGGGACTGGACCATGAGAATAAAAGGGTAGGGTGACAAGGGACACCTTTAACTTAGGCCACGACTCGACTCAAAACTGCCATACAAGCCTCCATTAATTTGTATGTTGAAGGAGGCCGAGGTGACACAATGCATTATTAAGCCCAAAATAGGGCCATGGATACCCGTAGCAGATAAAATCGTCTCTAAAAAGGTCAAATCAACGCGATCGTAAGCCTTCGCCATGTTCATTTTTAGGGTGAAACCCCCTTTCTTGGCCTGAGAGATGTGCATAGAGTGTAGAAGCTCCTGAGTGGTCATAATATTATCTAATATTTGTCGGTCAGGAGCAAAAGCATTTTGGTTCCAACTTATACAATTCTCTAAAAAAGGACGGATTCGGTTAGCGATGATTTTAGTGATGAACTTGTAGACAGAATTACATCAAGCAATCGACCGAAAATTTGTGGCTGCAGTAGGAGATTTTACCTTGGGGATGAGGGCTAAAGTAGTAATGTTGAGACTGGGGTCGAAGGTACCTGTGATGAAAAACTGTTGAATAAATTCTACTAGTTCTGCTCCCACCACTTCCCAATTGTGTTGGTAGAAGTGGCAAGGTAGTCCATCAGGTCTCGGGCTCTTTGATGACCCCATGTTCATAACCACCTGCTTTATTTCCTCCTCAGTGTGAATGCAAGAAATACTACTCAGAGCCTCAGCTGGTATGGCTTGATGTGCTTGTAAGATTTCAGATGGGCATGGGCCCACTGGTTCCGAAGAGAACAAGTTCTGAAAATGAGCAACCAATTCCGATGCGATGTCCTTATCATCTGTTAGAACATCTCCTGACAAGTTCTGTGTTTGAGTAATTCTATTTTTCTGTCTACGTTGAGTCATGGAGAGATGGAACACCTTGGTATTACAGCCTCCGTTTTGTGCCTGCCCATTTCTGTCTCGATCTTTGTTCGGCTTTAGTTCTGTGTATTTCCTCTAAATGCAAAATATGTTCCTACAGTTCAGATACAATGCCAAGGGTATCCACTGTGGGCAGACATTCTTGTATATCTAACAATCTTTTCCTCAGGATTTTCAGTCTATTTTGTATGACCCCGAAAGCCCTTTTACTCCAAACACGAAGGGACGATTTAACTTTAACTACTCTGTCATGAAAAGACCCATTGGTTGCATCCCAGGCAGTCTTAAAAGTTTCAGTAAAATCAGAGTACTTAGTCCAGTGAATTTCATATTTGGCAATAGTGTCTAGAGTTTTATCCTGCGATTTAAGGCGCAAGAGAATGGGGGCATGGTCACTGTTATACCTAGTTAAGTGAAAAAAAAATCGCATTAGGGAAATGGAGGAGCCAAGAGGCGTTGCAAATTGCTCGATCTAGTCTCTCCCTTGTAAGGTGGTGATGTGCTCGATTGTTGGTCCAAGTATAACCTGGACCATTGAAACCAAGGCCCAAGAGGCCAGTAATGTTCATGAAAGAATTAAACTGGTTAAGAAATGGAATTGTACCAGAACCACCCCACTTGTCAGAGTAAGAACCAATAGTATTAAAATCACCAATACAGCAGATGGGATCTGTAACGTTTTGAATTCTGAGGGAAAGGTCCATCCAAAATTTGGGTCTGTCACTTAGTCTGGGAGGGCCATAAATGCAAAATAAGTCTCAAGTGAAGGACGAATCACTAGTGATTGTTAAATGGATTAAATTTTTTGAAAAATAATTAACATTATCATCAATATTGTCGGTCCAGTAAACTAACAAACCTCCACTGCGACCGGAAGAGGGAACAATAAAATTCTTTTTTAAACCTAGATAATTAAAAGAGGGCATAGAGGAAATAGAAGTAAGGTGGGTTTCAGAGAGGAACACTAGATCCGTAGTGGTGGAATTGAGGAACAATTTTAAGCTTGATTTTGTCGGGTCATACCTGAGCCCCCGACAATTCCATCCTCGGTAACTCATTGCTCCATCGACATTGGGGTTGCCGTGACCCTTGTAGTTGTATTATCTTCTGAGATATGACTGGTTGATCTCTTGGTGTGTCTTTTCCGTGTATCCAATGGCATTTCAAAAGTCGGTGATGTGGAGGTAGCTGAATTCCCCTGAAAACTTCTATTGACAATGAAGTCAGCATCACTGAGTACATCTGAAGTAGATTGTTGTTGATATCCCAAAGAACAACTGGGACCCGCAGTACCTGTATTATTTAATTTTGCTTTCTTTGCCTGCGTTAATATAGTTAGTAATTCACCAAACTTTCTGTTATTGGGGGCACCGGTTCCGACATAGGAGTTTCAGGAACAGGCCCAAAGATGCCGGAACTGTTGTCCAGAAGAGAAAAAGATCCATGTTCCTTAGCCACTCCTCTGGCTGCAAAGGGAACACGGAAGGACTCGTTATATCGAGGGAACTGGACTTTAGCCACGAGAGCATGATGTTGAGGGTTGGTGCTCAACTTTAATAAGTTAGTAAATTGAAGGACGAATGGACATAATTTGATTGAATGTCAAATACGACCACACGATGTGCAAAATCATGGTAATTTCTCAATCCTAAGTTCGATGGAGAGTAACTTTGTATTAGAAAGTTTCAAATTAACTCTAGGAGTTAAAGGTTTGGTGATACTTAATTCTACAAATAGTCTACTAAAGACGCTCCATTTAAAAGCGTCTTCAGGAGTAGTAGGCTTAAAACTGCCTAAAGTACCAGCCAATTTATTAAGGGTAGTCGAATTTAGGTGGCCAATTGGTATTCCATGAAATTGGATCCAAAACCAGGCCATGTCAAAATTATGTTCGCTTGGGGCTAAATGAGGCATGCGGATCTGTAATACTACAAGATCCTCGGCTATTACCCAAGGCGAACTTTCTATAGCCAGACCTAATTCACTAGATTAACAAATCGTATGAGAAAAATATCGTCCGAGATCTCAGTGAGAGTAAATTTATGAGGACCATGAAGAACCTTAAAGATCCTCATCATAGCCAACCCGATGTCCACCTTTTTGTTACTAATGAATTTGAGAAGACCATTCTTTGGGAGTTCCTCTATAGTTATGTTCTCGATGTTGTCTACTGACGGAATGTCTACGTCCGCCATGGTTAGGTCTGCAAACTTCTGGATCAATTCAGAAATAGGAGTATCCATAGTGTTGAAAGATTTAAGATTAAGGGAGATTAGAGGATAGGAAGGAGACGACTGAAATGAGACTGATTTTCACGAATTAATGCCTCTGAAAGGCAACGAAAGAGTATAAGAACAGAGAAGAGGGGAAGAGAATTCGTTGGTAACTGCAAGGAACCACTATTAAAATCGCTAACTTTCCCAGTAACTGGCGAAATAACCACCCTAAAAAGGTGGGTATCGGAGAAGAATACAAAAAAGACGTGGCGCCACTTAATATTAAAATACCTCAGCCCGGGAGCGAAATAACCCAATACCGTTTTTGCCATTTCAGTCCTATTTGTATTCTCAGTATTGGATTACACGTGGTTTTCAAGTTTCTTATTTGTGAGGGTTACTTCCAATTTAGCCGCTCATTGCAAACTTTGACCCCAATATTAATCTAGCAACCAAATTTGGTTGCAAGACTCTCATTCCATCAAGTAATTTTAGCTTTAGGTTTTCAATTTCTTTTTAGACTATTTTCTTCCATACTTTTTCTTTCTATTTTAAACCATCTTCATGTCTGAAAATGACTCTATCGGAGATAAGTGTCGATCGACCATCTAGTTATAATTTTCCCGCACGCACACAGAAACACATACACATACTCTCTCTCTCTCATCTTCTTTCTCTCTCCCTCATCCTCTTTCTTATTTCTTTCTTTTTCTTTCAGAAAGAGTTAATGTATTGATCGATCATATCTCTTTCTCTTGATCATTATTTCTCTTTGCATCTCTTATTCATATCTCTTTCTTTTGATCATATTTTTTAATTTCTCGATCTCCCTATCTTACTTTCAGAAATTTAAGGAGATACTATCTTCGAGGGAGAAGAAATCTCGAAGAGGATTTAGAGACTTGCAACAACCTGTGGATTCCAATGAATATCTCATTAAGTAAGTTGGAGAGTAACCTTTCAGAGAATTAGGCTATCATTAACTAAATTTTGGAAGACTACTTAGTTCAAAAAGATTTCGGAAGTTTTCTTTTATGCAAGTTTAATGAAAATAATGTAGATGTTTACAATTTCTTACACACAAACATTTCTATAAAAGAAACTGGTCGAGTTTCATGTTTGACTATGTTATAATATTTTTCAGAATTCTACTTCTTGTGCAAACTCGTGCACAATGTAAAAACTTTTTTAGTGAGTAAACGTTGCATAATATGTCTGAGCTTTTATAAACCTTACTATGTGCAAACTCGTGAAAATTTACTTGCGTAGTTAAATTTTAGAAAATTGATGGAGAAAAGAAATGACCTAAGGAGATTTGACAAAATAAATCTATATACATACAGAAACGAAGTGGAGGGCCACATTTTTTTAGTTAGCCTCACAAAAGTTAGGGTCGGCCCTGATTTTAATATTTGTCAAAGAAACACATTTTGTATCCACTTTCTCATTACTTTTGATTTCTAAACATGCCGATTCAAATTATGTTTCGTAGCATGATTTTCCATATCGTAACCTACAAAACAAGATTTCCACTCATAATAATGTGCATATACATATAAAGATTTATCTATGTATTTTGATTTTATTATTGGGATTCAATTTGTATTTTTGCTCTATACCAAAACGATTTTGCTATACTCTCTCAAGACAAAAGTTAATCCGGATTGTGTTCAAAATAGATAATGCACAATTTTTTTATGTTTGAAGTTAGATTTGCTTCACACATTATCAAAGAATAATAATGCAAACTGCATTTTGTACTGTCTGTTTATAGTTTAAATTGGTTTTGTGTCCAAAAAATGTATTGTAGTATACAAATTTCATTTTATACACATCATCAGAAAACTTACTAAATTATTATTATTATTTTTTTTTGTTTTGTTGAAACGAAAACTTACTAAATTATAAAATGAGCTTTGGTCTATACATAGTGCATTTTGATAACATTCTTTAAAATGTGTCTCGCAAATCTCATTTTGTTTCTTACAAACGTGTTTTGGTACTTTTTAGTTCATTTGGTGATATATGGGGATTCCAATCATTAACACAACGTATCAGAATGTATAGTAAAAAACAGAAAGTCTTGTTTGGTATATAAAATTTTATCTTCTTGAATCAGTTTTTATGATGTTGTATATAACATGCATTTTGTATTTGATAAAACACTTTTCTATATTGTCACAAACATAAACAATAAACAGAGCATACAAAATATATTTTGTAGTATTATATTTTGAAAATGTTTCAAGTAAATCTCGTTTTTAATCATAAATAAAATCATTTTTTCATCGTCTATTTACTAGACAAGACAAAATTCAGTATAGCAAGACCGATTTTGTATGGGGCAAAATACACACTGAAACAAATAAATATGACCAAAATACTGATGTGAATCCACATATACCAAATTGCACATATCTCGTTTTGTAAACCACAATATAGAAAATCATGATACAAAACATAATTTGAAACAACATGTTTATAAGCAGAAATATAAAATGGATGATACAAAATGTGTTTTATAATAGACAACTATTAAAATGACAAATATATTTTTACAGTTGTAATGAAATAAGATGATGAAGATGAAACGTTAAACAAAAAGATGAAGTTGATGGAACTTGAACATGAAGCATATATGAAATATATGAAATATTTTTATTACAAAACACGTTTTGTGATGAAAGCTTGCCTAAATCGGGAAACAAAATATAATTTTATGAGCATTTTTTTTGTATACTTGTTAAGAAAATTATTTAGCAAAATGAGTTTTGTAATAGATAATTTGTGCAAGGGTACTGAAGCTGAAACATAAGTTTGAAGATGAAGCCCTATAAAAAAGATGAAAAAGAAAAAAATAACCTTGAAGATGAAAATGTCAAAATGAAAGCATAAAGAAAACATGAAGATGAATTTTCAAGTGTCTTTAGAGCTTCTCATAAGCATTACCAAAGAATCTTAGTTCTATACTTGTCTTGTTTGTCAGGAGAAAAGCCATCAAATTCAAAGCAAGATGCTCGACACAAAGCGGAGGAGGAAGGAGTTTTAAATGCTGGGTGGGGGACCTCTTATTTTCTATTATAGTTGCATCGATAGGCATGGTAGGAAGAGTAGATATGCATGTTTTACTTTTATGTAGATGTATCAGTGATCATATTTTCATGATTTATGTCGTTGATTTCGACGAAGTTTATATCGTTGATTATGCGTATCGATGTGGTGGTTTTGTGATGAAGTTTATATGCAAAATGACTTACAAACTAATAGTTTTAAACAATTTGTGCTAATCAATGTCTTGAAAAACTTAAAGATTTTTTCATGATTTATGAGATTGGTGAAGTGGGTTCAAATGAGTCATGTGGGTTTTGACAGTTGAAGTGCTCCACTCTCAGGCCAAGATTTTCACTTAGGTTGGACACTCAGGCTCGAAGATTTTCCACCCTGACTATCCTATTATGTTCTGACATTCGGGCCTCAAGGGATGTACAACTCAGACCGCCCGACTAGTTTTGGAATTGATTGGGATCCCTCTGCTTTCTATGATACGACTTTTCATGTATCAGTTTCGTGTTTGATAAGATAAGTAACTAGCTAAAAATCCCAATCTCATTTAAGGGTGAATGAGTTAGTTCTTACTCTTTTGAGATGACAAGTGAATGAGATTTTTTACAAGAAAAGAGTATAACTTCCTGACTTTGATATAATAGGTACATTTGACAAAATCCCACAAAATAATTACATACTAGAGTACCGATAAGAATAGACACTTCGTCCCAAACACGGACACTAGAGGGACTACCTAACTATTTGAATTTAGTGAAGCTAAGACGTATATACTTAAGCTAGGTGTATATACTTACTATGAGGTTAGCCTATGAATGACTGATGAGTTACCCAGTGGAAAAGTGACCAGCCTACCTAAAGATAAGATACTTTTTCGAGAGAATGTTGATATTCTGGTTAGTGTTGGTATGGGATGTACAAGCCAATGCACTACAAAGTTCTTTGGGTAACTCACTATAGGTTGGGAGTCAACCATGGGTGGATAGTTAAGTTTGTTACTGTACGTATATGATATGCACGGGTCACTATATATATGTATATGTGTGTGTGTGTGTGTGCGCGCGCATGTATATATGCAAGAAATAATGTTTATATAGCAGTCCTTATTTCGCTCCAAAACTTTCATCGTTTTCTAATCTTTTTTTTCATTATCTGTTTTTTAAAACATATTTTTGATATTTTCACTATTTTTATTTTTCGAACTGTTTTTTTCATTATTTTGGGTTACCTGCTGATTTTTGCTGATTTTTGTGACCATTTTTCCAAACGTTGTTCTTTTGTATTTCTGAACTATTATCTTTTGCAATGAATGGATATTAGACAAACTCAAACACCAATTTGTATCGAACAAACACCTGTTTGTATTTGTTTGTTCTTTTCCTCTTTTAAAATTTACATTTTAGTGGAGTTTTTGTCTTCGTTATTTTCTTCAAAATGCATACATTAATATTTTTTAAAATACAAACACCAATTTGTAGAAAAAAAAACATTCCTTTAATCAATCATTTCAGTCGTGTTTTTAAACCACAACCCAAATAGAACTAAACAAAAATCATGAAAATCGTACAATCACAAACAATCAAATAAAACATCAAACGAGATAACAAAACTAATAGAAACGGCAACTGCAACATAGATCACAAAAGTGACAAAAGCAAGATTATAATCATATAACAATGAGATGAAAAATCATATCAGAAATGAAATCAGGAAAAAGATCATAACCAAGATTTTTTATATTGTTTTGCAACCAATTAATACATTAATCAATTCATTGTAAAACCATAGATCTACTTCTAGAAACGGGTATATATATGAAGAATTTTGAGGAGAGGAGAGATTGAGAGAATTGTAACTAATTTTATTAATATTGAGAATCGTTACAATAATTGAGCACTTATCTCTTACTTATACTCTTTATTCTCTTAGAGAGAGAAAGTCAGTTAAACAGTTATAAAGAGAGAGTGAGAGTTTGTTACAGTTATAACAAAAATTCAAATATAACAGAAAGTCGGATGAAATGAAATGTCATTTCTCTTATACTCCCCTTATTCAGACTGATGTTGGGACATTGAAGCAAGGCATTAGGATGTTCTTGAGCGTGAGAAAAGAGTCCCTAGGCAACCCCTTAGTAAAAATATCTACAACTTGATTAGTTGATGAAACAAACACAATTTTCGGAACACCTTGAGTGACTAGATCCCTTACAAAGTGATAGTCCACTTCAATGTGCTTAGTCCGAGCATGAAAAATTGGATTTTGAGCACGGTTAATTGAATTCATAATTTCTCATATTATTTCTCTTGTATGTACAATCATTTATAACTAAATTACAAGATAAATATAGTTAGAGAATTAAAGCAAATAAGATAAGAGATATTTCTAATCTAATTACAGAATTATAATATATATATACATATATATATATACATATATATATATAAGATATATAGAAATATAAAATATATTCTCCTAATTCCAACACTCCCCCTCAAGCTGGGGCGAAGATGTTGACGAGCCCGAGCTTGACAAGTGATGACTGCAGTAATGATGGACCAACAGGTTTAGTAAACATATCAGCAGTTTGATTAGAGGACGAGACAAAAATTGGTTTGATGACACCTGAGTAAACTTTCTCTCGAATGAAGTGAATATCTACTTCTATATGCTTTGTTCTTTCATGAAGGACTGAGTCTGAAGATAACATGATGGCAGACTTATTATCACAAAATAGTGTAGAAGACTCCATTTCCGGAAAGCCTAATTCAGTTAAAAGGGAACGAAGCCAAATGATCTCACATGTGCCTTGAGCCATGGCACGATACTCAGATTCTGCAGAAGATCTTGACACCACTGCTTGCTTCTTACTTTTCCAAGCTAAAAGATGATTACCACGAAACACACATATACCAGAGGTTGATCTCCTATCACCTCTTGATCCTGCATAATCAGCATCAGTAAAACTAGAGAGGCCTGACTGTGCTCCTGTGGCATAAAATAAACCAAGAACAGGACAAGTCTTTAGGTACCGAAGAATATGGTAAGCGGCATCCATATGAGCGGTACGTGGTGCGTGCATGAATTGACTTACAACACTCACTGCATATGTGAGATCAGGTCGTGTATTTGTCAAGTAAATGAGGTGACCCACTAATCGTTGGTACCGTGATGGATCAGGTAATAATTCCCCAGACTCTGTAGTTAGTTTAAGGTTTGGGTCCATAGGCGTAGATGCAGGCCTACACCCAAGCATACCTGTATCCTGAAGGAGATCGATGGTGTACTTCCATTGAGATAAAGATATTCCCCGAGAAGATCGAGCAACCACGATGCCAAGAAAATACCGAAGAAGACCCAAATCCTTCATATCAAACGAGTTCCCGAGAGCTTCTTTTACTTGAAAGATGCCAGATGGATCATCTCCGGTAATGATTATGTCATCAACATAAACTGAGAGGATAATACAATGACCCTGAAAACGACGAATAAAACATGTGTGATCTGAGTGACACTGCGAAAATCCCAAAGATTTGACCACATCACTAAAACGACTAAACCATGCTCTAGGAGATTGCTTAAGACCATATAGGGATTTGCGAAGGCGACAAACTTTCCCTGAATACTCCCCCTGAGCCCGAAATCCCGGTGGAGGGTCCATATATATGGGTTCCGATAAATCGCCATTAAGAAATGCATTTTTGACATCAAGTTGATAAAGAGGCCATGAATTAGAAGCAGCAAGAGATACCAACAAACGGATTGTGGTTAGCTTAGCAACGGGGGAAAATGTAGCATTAAAGTCCTTTCCTGGTACCTGAGTGAATCCTTTCGCGACAAGACGAGCTTTATATATGTCAATGGTACCATCACTTAAATATTTCACACTGAAAACCCACTCACATCCCACTATTTTCTCTCCAGTAGGTAAACTAACCAACTCCCATGTCTGATTATGTTGAAGGGCATTCATTTCAGCTTGCATAGCATCCACCCACTTAGGATTTTGAAGAGCCTCATGAAAAGAGCGAGGAATAGAAACTGAATCAACCTGACTGAGAAAAGAGTGATATTGATCTGAAATATCCTGATAGGACAGATACTGAGAAATAGGATGATTAGTGTTGCATGTAAGTAGATACCGCGAGGGCATACGTCGCTCCCGGGTAGGATATCTGGGTGGAGGAGGTTCAGAAACTGAAGGAGATAAAGAATTACCTGATTGGGGGGAAGAAGCTGGCAAAGGATCGCTAGAGCGCGAAGGACGCGAGCAAACCTGTGATGGATTAACAATAGGAGAAAGAGGCACCATTTGACTAGATGAAGGAGGAGAGGACAATTCATTTGAATAGTAACTGGACGTGGAAGAAAAGTATTGTCCTCTACGAAAATCTCCTTAACAGGATCTGACAAGGAAGGAGTATCGGTGAAAAAGGGAATCTGTTCTAGAAAGGTTACATCCATAGAATGATAGAAACGATTTGTGAGGGGATCATAACACCTATATCCTTTAGACATTGAGGAATATCCTAAGAAAACACACTTAATAGCCTTGTCATCAAGTTTTGTACGGGTAGGGTTGCGATTCTGAACGAAACACGTACATCCAAAAACACGAGGTAAGATGGGAAATAAAGTGCTACCTGGTTGGAGAATATGGAAAGGAGTCTTGCCATTCAATACTCTACTTGGTGTTCGATTTATAAGATAAACTGCTGTGAGGACTGCCAGATGCCAGAAATACTTAGGGACACTCATACCACGTAGAAGGCAACGTACTACAGACATAATATGATGGTTTTTTCTTTCTGCTACACCATTCTTCTCAGGAGTGTAAGGGCCTGTAAGTTGTTGAAGAATACCTTTTTTGTTAAGTTCAGATCGAAACTCATTAGTTAGGTATTCCCCACCGTTATCAGATCTAATGTTGCAAACTACTGTATTAAATTGAGTTTTTATCAATTGAAGAAAATTAGTAAAATGGGTGAAGACTTCAGACTTTGTTTTCATCAAATAAACCCATGTGCAACGAGTGTAATCGTCAATAAATGTGACATAGTAACGATGTTTGGAAATAGCTGACACAGGAGAAGGACCCCACACATCAGAATGGATGAGATAAAAAGCCCTAGGTGCACGAAGCATGCGAGGGATATACGTGGTACGAGAATGTTTTGATAATTCGTAAACTACGCAGCTAAACTTAAAGTCTTTGCAAGCTTTATGAAGGGAAGGAAATAACCAACATAGATATTGAAAGTTTGCATGCCCTAAACGTGCATGCCACAGATCTAAAGATTTTATAGAGCAAAGAGACGAATTCGAACCAGGTAAAACAGAAGCTTGCAGACTAGATGGAGAACTCCTAGGAGTCAAGGGCTCACCAAAATAATAGAGTCCATCACGCTCATATCCTTTACCAAGAATCTTCCTCGAAATTAGTTGCTGTAAAACACAACAGTTAGGTAAAAAAATAACTGCACAATTTAGTGTTTTAGCAAGACGGCTTACAGATAAAAGGTTATAAGCAAATTTTGGGACGTAATAGACTGAATTTAAGGTAATATTGGAAGATAAACGAGCATTTCCTTGACTACTAATAGGCATGGCGGTTCCATCAGCAATACTAACCGTCTGATTAACGGGAATAACCTCTGAAGTAAGAGTAGATAACTTGCCAGTCATATGATTATTGGCTCCTGAATCCAAAATCCAAGTACAGTGGTCTGACTTACCATGAAGAGCAATATAGTTACCAACCGTAGTAGTATCCATTGGCATAGAAGTATGTGTTATGCCCGAACACAATTGTAACTTATCAATTTGGGATTGAAGTTCGACATAATCTAATTGAGCAACAAAACTACCATGAGAATCACAAGACAACTATCTTCCAAGTCCAAACACGAGAAAAAATACTTGAAATATTACTGCAATACTGAACTCATACACAAAAGTATGAATAATAGAATTACCAAGAATTTCGAGCTTTGAACCTGTGGATTCTCTTGAATGAAAGTTATAGCTGGTGACGAAAAAGAAAAAAAAATCCTTTTCTTTTGATATTTGTAGAGAGAAATAGAGAGAATAATAGATGAAGGTTAGAAATCAAAAATCACATTATAATGATAATTAAGTCGAATTGAACAAACCCTTGACGCAATACACATGTCAGCGGAAGAATTATGATGTAAGAGACCTCGATCTGCAAAACTTTTCTTGATATCCCAACATCGATGAATGTAGCCGAAAATACTGATTGATTATAAAGATTAAGAGAAAAAATAGTAACTTTCTTCTACTGGATTTGAAGATCCACTATGCCAAAGACATTGTTGGATTGAAGAAAAAAAAACAAGAAGAATGTCGGAACGACACGAGAATTGTGAGAACTGAGGTATGAATCAATTGATTTTGCTCTGATACCAAATTGAATCATAATTTCTCATATTATTTCTCTTGTATGTACAATCATTTATAACTAAATTACAAGATAAATATAGTTAGAGAATTAAAGCAAATAAGATAAGAGATATTTCTAATCTAATTACAGAATTATAATATATAGATATATATATATAAGATATATAGAAATATAAAATATATTCTTCTAATTCCAACAGTTCTTAGCACAAAGATTATCACGCAAGAGAAGAAAAGGAAGCTTTAGTGGAAAACCAAGTTCCTCCATTAAGTAAGAGATCCAAAGTACTTCAGTAGTAGCAACGCTCAAAACCATGTACTCAGCCTCTGTAGAAGACCTAGCCATTGTGGGCTGCTTCTTACAAGACTAATTTAGAAGATTAGCACCCAAATAAACACAATAACCATGTGTGTTTCGCCTAGTATCAGGGCATCTTGCCCAATCTGAATCACAGAACACTTTAAGTTGATCACTCCCTGGACTAACTGTAATTCCAGAGCCCAAGCAGCCTTTTAAGTATTTGAAAACTTTCTTAACCAACTGCACATGCACTGTGGTAGGTTTATTAATAAACTGAGCCAGATAGGTCACTCCAAAAGAGATGTCTGGTCTTGTCAAAGTCAGATATTGTAAACCCCCCACAAGACTTCTATAAGACTCAACATTACAGAGCAGTTCCCCATTTGTTCTAGACTCTCTGACCACTTGGAATAGGAGTTGAACCTGGCTTACAACCCAACATATTTGCCTTTTCCAAGAGTTGGATAGTGTACTTCTTCTAAGTCAGATGCAAAGAGGACATAGAGGAGATTCTCTCAACCTCAATTACAAAGAAATAATGCAATTCACCTAAGTCTTTCATTGCAAATTCAGAGGCCAAAGTTTGAATAAGAGAATCAATGAGAGTGGAAGAAGTACCTGTGAGTATGATATCATCAACATAGAGAAGAAGAATGAGTTTCTCAGCACCTTGTTGAAGAGTGAATATTGAATGGTCTGACTGACTTTTTAAGAATCCAAACTTCTCTAGGAAAGCTCCAAACCTATTGAACCAGACCCTTGGAGCTTGCTTCAGACCATAAACAGACTTATGAAGATGGCAAACAAAGTCCTTGTGTTGTGGATCAATAAACGCCTGAGGTTGCTTCATATACACATCTTCCTCCAAAATTCCATGGAGAAAAACATTAGATACATCTAATTGTTTAATGAGTCACTTCTGAGAAACAACAATGGACAAAACTGTCCTGATTGTGGTAGCCTTAACAACTGGGCTAAAAGTTTCTTAGAAATCAATACCATCTTGTTGGTTAAATCCCTTTGCTACAAGGCTAGCCTTGTGTCTCTCTATTGAACCATCAGCCATTTGCTTCAATTTGTATACCTATTAGCAGCCTAGAACATTCATGTCAGGCCTATGAGGAACTAAAGACCATGTCTCATTATGTTTTAAGGCTAAAAATTCACTTTCCATGGCCTTACACCATTCATCATCTTTGGAAGCTTCTTCGTAACTAGTAGGTTTTGCTTTGTAAAACAAGAGAGACAAGAAATACGAATAAATAGAATGGTAAGCCACAAAATCAGTAGCACATTTTGTTTTGACAATACCATTCCTTGTTCTTGTAGTCATACGATAAATAAGTTGAGAAGATATAGACACTAAAGAGACACAAGCATCAGGCAGTAAAGAAGACACATCATCTAAAGTACTAACTGTCTCAACAACATCAGTTGGAGAGGAAGGCTATTAGAAATGGGAAATGATGGAGTGACCAAAGGTATAGGAAGAGAGACTATAACAGAAGTATCAGACTCATCATTGAATGGAAAATGAGACTCATCAAACACCACATGTCTTGACATATATAGTCTGTGAGTTAATGGATCCATACACTTGTACCCCTTATAAATTGGACTATACCCCATAAACACACACTTTAAAGACATAAGACTGAGTTTATCCTCTCTTAATGGACCAAAATGAGGATAACAAGCACAACTAAAAACCTTTAAGTGAGAATAACTTCTTCTAGAATAGAACCTCATATAGACTCTTAAAATCCAACACTTTAGACGGTAATAAATTGATAGTATGAACTTGTGTTGTGAATGCTTCAAATCAAATTCTTTGGGAAGGGAAGCTTGAAAAGATAATGTATTGGCAATTTACGTAATTTGTCCATGTTTTCTCTCTTCCCTTTCATTTTGTTGTGTGGTATAGTGACATGAGCATCTGAGAACAATACCATTTGCATTAAGAAAAGTCTTAAACTCATCTTTAGCAAGCTCAGGAGCTCCATCACTTTGAAATGAAATAATAGATGTTCCAAATAAGTTTTCACTTATAGCTTTGAAGTGTTTGAAACACCCAATGCTCTCAGACCTCTCTTTCATAGGATATATCCAGCTATATCTGCTAAAATCATCAACAAAAAGAATGTAGTATCCATTTCCTGATTTTGTTGATATTGGAGCAGGACCCCAGACATCACAGTGCACAAGTTAAAGATGAGCAGTAGATAAGCTCTCTGATGTGCAAAAGGAAGACATTTGCTCTTTCCAAGTTGACAAGAGTGACAAAATTCATCTTCAGTACCAGTGGACACATCAATCAATTTGGTTTGATTAAGTTTCTTAACTACAGAAGGGACTAGGTGACCTAACCTTCTTTGCCAAATTTATGAAGAAACAGCTTGAACAGTAACAAGAGTTTCTTTACCACTAGAAAAATCAATTGGATACAAGTTGTTGACCATAGGACCTGAAGCTAAGGGTTTGGTGGTCAACAAATCCTTTATATTGTATCCCCAAGGTAGGAATTCAACTGTGCAAAGGTTATCTTTAGTGAATTTTGATATAGATAGCAAATTTCTCTTGATTTGAGGAACATTGAGTATGTTATTCAGTTTAAAATTATGAGTAGATGTAAGTAACTAAGTATGGTCAGTACTCATTATAGGAATATTCTTCCCACTTCCTACCATTACAGATTCTTTACCATAATAAGGTTTAGGCGTAGAGATTACCTTAAAATCATTAGTCATATGACTAGTAGCTCCTGAATCAGCAAACCAAAGAGAAGGATCAACACTTTGATGGATAGAAGCATAGCAGCATTCTTCATTATCAGATTCATAAGAATGTAAGTGATCTTCTGAAAAAATTTCAGGATAACACTCTTCATCAGATTCAATAACAGTGATAGTAGTATTACGTTCTGCCAAACCTTTATCCACTTGAGCTGAGGAGGTTTCAGTATAATAACCACCAAACTTCGATTGATTTGGTTGATTATTATTGATCATATTAGGAGGACAATATCGAAATCTGCACGTTCTAGCTAAATGTCCCCATTTGTGACAAATTCCACAAGGAATTAATGAGAAATCAAAATTCTCAGCCTTTTGATTTTGTAAAGGATGTATTTGATGTTGTATTTGAGTTTGAACTTTTGTATGTTGTGATTAGTTTTGGGTTTTGTGAGTCAGATATTGTTAATTGTTTTCTTGACTCGATTTTGGGGTCTGAGTTTGATTTGGATATGATTTTGCATGATTTTGATTTGAATAATATTGCTTCTGAGTTTGATTTGATTTGTATTGAGTTTTCTTAGTTTGGTTGGTATAGAACGCTAAGTTTTGATCATCACTCTCCTGTGATTCCATCCATTGTTCATGTTGGATTAACCTTGATTTAAGTTCTGGAAAAGTAATCTTACCAGTTCAATTTTGAATAGTAACTACAAATTGACTAAATTCTTTACCTAATCCTTGTAAAGTAAAACGAATTAGTTCTTTTTCACTAACTTTATCATTAACTGATGTTAATGAATCAAATAATTGTTTGATCTGATGCAGATAATCAGTAACAGAAGAAGTTCTTTTGATATTTTGAAGTTCCTTTCGAAGAACATCAACCTTTGATTCAATTTCTTCAGTATAAGCATTTTGTAGAGAACACCAGATCTCTCTTGCTATTTTTAACCCTAGAACATCAGAAGAGATCGAATCTGAGAACGTCGCCTTCAAGCATGATTTCACGAAACTATCTTGCTTCCGCCAAATGATGAACTCAGGATTGAGAATTTCTCTGTTATTTTCAGTAATAGTTAGATCTAGTTGAGTGAATGATCCATCAATGTAGCCAACTAGATCGTTACTTAACAACATTGTTTCTACTTGATCTTTCCAGATCAAGTAGTTTGAATCAGTTAGCTTTACTGATATGTAGTTGATGACATTTGAAATTTGAGGAATGAATACTGGAAGAGATGAAGAGATGATAAAGAAGCCACTAATGATTGCAGAAGCTATTCTGGTCGATTAAGAACGCTCTGATACCATGAAGAATTTTAAGGAGATGAGAGATTTAGAGAATTGTAACTAGTTTTATTAATATTGAGAATAGTTACAATAATTGAGCACTTAGCTCTTACTTATGCTCTCTCTTAGAGAGAGAAAGTCAGTTAGACAATTATAGAGAGAGAGTGAGAGTTTTTTTTTTTTGATGAAGGGAAGAGAGAGTGAGAGTTTGTTACAGTACTTATAACATAAATTCAAATATAACAGAAAGTCAAATGAAATGAAATGTCTTCATTTCTCTTATAATATATCAAATGAATAAACAAAACCATAAAAAAAAACCTAGATCATTCACCTTTTTTCACATATATTCTTCATATCTTCATATCAACAAGAGTAAATTGAAAACAAGGAGAGAGAGACAGAGAGAGAGAGTCGTTTAATCTTTCGAACAGAGTTATATTTATGGTGGTGGCAGTGGTCACTAATATAGTTTTCTGCCAAGAAATTCTGTCTCTACATCAATAATTCAGTAATGGGGTAGAAAAGGAGAAAAAGAGGCCGCTTGTTTTGGCTAAAAAGAAATTATTAATACTGCAGTTATTATAGCCATAATGTCAAATTATTTTGCCTTAGACCAATAGACCATATTATTTGGACCCAAATAATCATAATATTAATATTGTAGTAGCTCTCTTTGGTCATTAAACCAAATTATTTCGTCCTAAACATTCGCCTTTTTCTTCTAATAGATTCTTCTATAATCTATTAGATTGAGGTAAGAAAACTCTAAAAATAAGCGACAACCAATAAATCGTTTGTATCCGTTCCGGCTGCCCACTTTGAAAATTAGTAGTTAGAATTTTGTGGTATCCAAAATGCAAAGAGACGATGTCTCTCCGCCACTTCCTACTTTCATTTAATCCTTTCATAGAAGACTAATTTTGATTCAGGATTTACTACAAAATTTAACTGTTCCTATATTTAGTCATTTTAAATGTTATAAATACTTCTTGTTCTAAAGAGAATTGGAATAAGGCTTTGTCCTCCTCCTTCTTCTTCATCCATCAAACAAACATCATGACAGGTTCTTGTAGAGATAATGCTTTTGTTTTTGGGTTAGGTGTAGCATTGTTCTCTTTAAGCCTGTCCTCTGTAGTCACCGCCACAACCGTCACTACCGATTCACGAGCCGTAATTATCAATGGAGATCGTCGCATTATCATTTCCGGTTCTATCCATTATCCTCGTAGCACTCCTGAGGTATTCAAAGAAAACACGATAATTTGCTTACGCTCTTAGAACTTTGTGGCATGTGTCTTTCTATGTTTATCCATATTACTGAGTGAAATTGGTTACAGATGTGGCCGGATCTAATAGCAAAGTCCAAAGCAGGCGGACTCGATGCTATTGAGACATACGTATTCTGGGACAGACACGAACCTCGTCGTCGAGAGGTTGTAACAATTCTCTTAATTCCAATTGTTTTATATGTTACTCATATATATAACAAATACCTGAATGTTTGAATTGTTTTTGCTTTCTATTGAATTTAGTACGATTTCTCCGGAAACCTAGACTTTATTAGGTTTTTCAAGACGGTACAAGCTGCAGGATTGTACGCTATTCTTAGAATTGGCCCGTACGTTTGTGCTGAATGGAATTACGGGTAATTATGTCTTTAACTTTATTTTTCAAATGAAATTCGTAAATATTTCCTCATATAATTATCTTCTGTTTAATTTACACCCTACTTTTTCAGAGGATTTCCTATGTGGTTACACAATCTACCAGGAATTCAATTGAGAACAGATAATCAAGTTTACAAGGTACCTAATTTACTATAACCACGACAGTTTTATGTTTCCTCCATCATAGAATATTTTCGTCGATGATGTTTTTAATTTATACAAAATCTGTGCAGGATGAAATGCAAACTTTCACTACCAAGATAGTAGACATGTGCAAAGAAGCAAAGCTCTTTGCACCACAAGGAGGTCCTATCATCCTTGCTCAGGTTCATAAGCTCAGCATGTGTTTTCTTATTATTGCATTTAATTATTATATTGTCTTTCTTAATAGAAATTACTCCTTGTTGTTACTTGACAGATTGAAAACGAATACGGAAATGTTAATGGACCTTATGGACAAGCAGGGAAGTCATACATCCAATGGGCTGCAAACATGGCCTTGTCTCAAAATGTCGGTGTTCCATGGGTTATGTGCCAACAGTCCGATGCCCCACAGACGATGGTAAACAATAAATACTTATACTGTACCACAATTATAAATATGGTAAAAGTTCATCGATGCTAAACGTATAAAAATATTAAAATATGCAGATCAACACATGCAATGGTTTCTATTGTGATCAATTCACACCAAACAACCCAAAAAGCCCAAAAATGTGGACTGAAAACTGGACTGGTTGGTTCAAGGGATGGGGTGGACTAAACCCCCACAGAACTGCCGAAGATGTCGCATTTGCAGTTGCTCGTTTCTTCCAGAATGGTGGTATTCTCCAAAACTACTACATGGTAATACTCTCTAATAACAGTAAGATTTGAACAGTCGTCTACTCGTCTCTCTTAATAATCTTGGTTTACTGTTGATGGGTTTGAACAGTATCATGGAGGAACCAACTTTGGTCGTACCACCGGAGGTCCATACATAGCAACGTCATACGATTATGACGCACCACTTGATGAATATGGAAACTTAAACCAACCCAAATGGGGACATCTTAAAGAACTTCATGCCGCCCTTAAATCTTCAGAAAAGATTTTAACCACTGGTACTGGAAATGCCACCAAAGTAACCGATGGTGTTTGGATAACCAAGTATTTTTCTGGTAATGAAAAAGTATGTTTCGTAAGCAATGAAAACAACGACATTGCCAACGTAGATTTGGACGGAGTAAAATTCTCAGTTCCTGGTTGGTCAGTTAGTATTGTCGCTGACTGTAACAAGGAAATCCACAACACTGCTAAAGTTAATGTCCAAACTTCAGTAATGGTAAATCAACCAAATAGTGCTGAAGATGAACCATCACAGCTTACATGGTCATGGATGGCTGAATCAATAAAGGATACCCTAAAAGGAAAGGGCACCGTTACAGCAAATAAGCTTCTTGAACAAAAAGAAACCACCGTTGACGCTTCTGACTACTTGTGGTACATGACTAGGTATATACGTTTATTATGTTTCTTAATATTTTCGAGTATAAGATCATTTTTCAAACATTAATCTTTATTAAATATTTTTGTTACAGCGTTGTAGGTGATGCACACAAAGGATTACAGACTCTACGTGTGAGTACCACAGGCCATGTACTTCATGCTTACGTCAATGGGAAACTCATCGGCTCCGATTGGGGAGCCAAAAATGGTGGGTCATATGGATTTGTTTTTGAGAAACAAGTCCCTTTGAAACCAGGAAAAAACATTATCTCATTACTTAGTGCCACAGTCGGATTAAAGGTACCATTCTTCCTTACTTATTATTTAAATACAACAGATATGTGAGTTTTGCTCAATGATTTTAACTAGTTAATGATTTCTAAAACATAATTTTGATTTTTGCTTTTGTGGGTATATAGAATTATGGCTCATTTTTCGATTTGGAGAAAACGGGAATATTGGGACCAATTCAATTGATTGGAAGCAACAACAACACTAAAGACTTGTCAAACAGCACTTGGGCTTATAAGGCAAGAGTTCATTTTCTATGAAAATCTTATGCTCGACAATTGACTTTTTCTTTTTTGCATTCGGGTTTATGAGCTTATTCGGTTGCCTTTAAAATGTTAAGGTTGGGTTGAATGGAGAGAGCAGAAAAGTATTTGATCCAAGTGCAAATTCGCGCCATGCCAAATGGACTAGTGAGCAACTTGCCATCTATAGGCCTATGACTTGGTACAAGGTATTACCTCAAATCATACTCGCAAAGAATGTAGCATGAATACTCAATTTTAAAGAAAATCTCATGAAGAAGATTTCAATATTCGTATCGAACATTCAAATATCGATTCTCTAATATTGGTCTGACCAACTCTAACGAACTCCTCATTTTCCAGACAATTTTCAAGGCTCCTTTGGGGACAGAACCAGTAGTGGTTGACTTGAAAGGTATGGGAAAAGGTCATGCTTGGGTCAATGGTCATAGCATTGGACGGTTCTGGCCATCGTTCATCGCTAAAAGTGACGGTTGTGATGAAAAATGTGATTATCGAGGAGGATACAATGAAAAGAAATGTTTGACCAACTGTGGAAATCCATCTCAAAGATGGTATCATGTACCACGATCGTTCCTCAATGATGAATCAAATACCTTGATATTATTCGAAGAATTCGGTGGTAATCCAACACAGATTAATTTCCAAACCGTCACAGTAGGTACAGCTTGCGGCAATGCATATGAAGGGAATACATTGCAATTGTCATGTCAAGGTGGTCGTAGCATTTCGGCTATCAAATTCGCAAGCTTTGGTGATCCCAAAGGCTCGTGCGGATCGTTCCAGAAAGGCAATTGTGATGCTTCGAACACACTCTCCACTATCCAGAAGGTATTCATATTTACTGTTACCAGAAAAATAGTTAAATTGTTGCTTAATTGTAGGAAAAATGAAAAGCTATCAAAAATGGATAATTTAAAGGCGCCCCTACCCACCTTCCCAAGTGTTATTTGCCTATTTGGTGCCTCCGAAAGCAGATTTGAGCTGGGAGTACGAGGAAAAAAGAGACGCCAATAACACTTTAGGGGAGCTCTTAAAACTACCCTTACAAGACGAGGTTTAAAAAAAAACATTTTCCGATAATTTATATTATTTCTACTTTAGAAACGGTTTTATAACATCAATCTAGTACAAATATAGCCTAAGGATTTTCCAAATTCTGAAACTGATTTTACTTCGTGTTCATCTTATGAAGACATGTATCGGGAAAGAGAGTTGTACCATCAGTGTATCAGATGCAACTCTAGGATCGAGCGGCTGTGGTAAAGATGTTGCGAAGAGATTGGCCGTGGAAGCTGTTTGCTAGAAAGTTGTTGCTATCATTTCTTCTTTCCTAAATTCACAACATTTTCAAAGAATGGAACCTCCCTATTGAGGAAGAAGGGGAATAAATCTGAAATCATATTTATTTATCTTTTTCAATGTAAACAAAAAGGGTTATTGTAATTTTATTTCAATACGAAATGAAGGAGAGAAAAAAGAGTTCTTATTCTCATATATGTTGGTGTTTTTTATTATTCATTTATCTTTGTCCAAATTGGATTCCTTATGAAGGAGTTATTAATAAATTAGTTTGGCATGACAACAATATAACTCTAAATTGAGATTTTGAGTTAGTACCACATCTGAGATATATAATAAGTATTACTTCCTTATACAGACTCTTCCATCTATTAATGGTATATTCGTAGAAATGAAAAGGTGTTTTGCGTGGTTTGCACCAGACATCTTCGAATTGGATTGGGAAATTGGGTCAAATGACCTTTGACCCAATTGACTTTGGTGGAATGACCCTTATTTCTCAAGTTCCTTGAAATGACCCTACTTTTGTCATTTTCTTCCAAGTTTGCCCCTCAATATAAATCGAGTCTAGATTTTCTAGACACCCGATTTTGATCCAAACCGAGAAAACCCCCCTCTCTCTCTAGAACGAAATTTGATGGGTTCTTAAAGTTTTCAAAATCATTCCACCCTTCCCTCTTCAATTTATATGGCATTAATCAATGCAATTGAGTCTCAATCATGAAACATCTTGAATCTTCTCTCCCATCTCTTCATCATCGGAAATTTCGCCCAAATTTTTACTTGGTTAGGGTTTGGTCGATTTGTTGAGGTAAGTTCATCTTTGTTATGGTTTTACCATATTTCATCTTCATTGTTAATTTGTTTCATATTATAAGTCGTTTTGTTTGGTTTTGTATGAGTTTTGATTTATTTATGTATTGTTCATCTTCCTAGGGTTTACCTTGTAATAAGTACATGATTACATTGTTTTATGTTATGTTTTGGTTGTTTATCTATTGTGTAATGTTAAATTCATCTTATGTGTTGCTTATTTTTCGATTTTGGCTTGGGTTTGACCTTAATCTTATGGATTGATTACTTTGCTTGACAATGTTCACCATGTGTTTGTTAATAGTCTTCAATGAATGAAAGTATTGTTAATGTTGTTGAAGTTTGTTCATCATTCATGTGTTTGATAGTTGTCCTCAATGGCTATCATATTCATATATTTAGGTATTAATGTCTTGCGACACATAAGATAACCTTTTGTGAATGATCCCACTTAAAATATTTGCAACGTGACGAAGAATTGAAAGAATGCTAGACATGATTTGTTAATAGTCCTCAATATTAGTAACCTATACTAGTTCAGACTCAGTCTAGACTGTAACCTATACAAGTTTACTTTCCTCGATGAAATCGGTGTTATATATATATAGCTTCTAAATGTATCTATTCTTTGTTGATGTTTGACCTTGTGTTTCCTTGTATTACTTAATAATCTTCAAGCATAAAATCTTGTTTTGTATGTATTTTGGAAGTTGGTAGTACTTTTTAATACATGCAAATAATGAATTTATCTTTGTTTTGTAGGATAATTTCTAATGGAATCCGTTAGCGCTTGGTTATTCCATGGTGGTAGATTGTAAAATGTGAATGACGAAATAAAGTATATTGGTGGTAAACAAACCGAAAAAGTTCTATCAGACCGGAAAGCACTTAGAGAACTTCGTGAAGTTTTTAATAAAATAGTATGTGAAGATAGGAAGAATAGCTTGACAAAATTGAGTTTTATGGTTCCGGGGACAATTCAAAGTACTTCACCTATGGAAATACTTCGACTTATTTTACTTTGATATCTATTACAATTTAGTAATATTAATTTGAATGCTTAAATTTCTTATGGATTTGTCCACACAGTGTGAGAGTAGACATTGAAAGACTCCTTGAGACGGTCTGTCTAGACTGAGACGGTCTGAGTCTAGACTCCTGCAGTCCGAGTCTAGACTCCTGCAGTCCGAGTCTAGACTCCTGGAGTCTGAGTCTAGACTCCTGGAGTCCGAGTCTAGACTCCTGGACTCCGAGTCTAGACACCTGCAATATGAGTCTAGACTACTGTACTCTTGTCATATAATACCGTCTAAGCTTTTTTACAACCATGGAAGAACATAAATTTACGTCTTGGAATAGTCACATACATACAATGAGTTCACAACAGAATTAAAAGTGCACAAAGTAAAAGGTCATATTACATTAGAATATATTTCATTGGAGATATATTAAGAGACTTCACAAATAATTTTTCTTCATCGACACAACAATCTTTGTGATAATATCTCTAAATCTTTCTTCTCTGTTATTTGGGTCAAATTTTCAAACATTGCAAATCAAAAATACAAATTCATTCACCATGTATCGAGAAATCGTGGCATACTATCAAAAATAACCGTTTAAGGTCTGAAAGTTTTGTAGCTTTTGCTTGCTCTAAAAAATAACGAAAGGAAATCATCTTTCTTAAACTTTGCCTTCAAATTATTACTAAGGTGGTAAATGCATGCACCGTGCATCGCATCAAGAAATACAGTTTGAACTCCTTTTCTAATCTACCACCATGAAATAACCAAATGCTCACGGATTCTATTAGGAATTACCCTACAAAACAAAGATAAATTCATTATTTGTACGTACTAAAATTACTACTAACTTCCAAAATACATACAAACATGAGATGAATTCAACATGTAAATTGACAACACATAAGATGAATTCAACATGTAAATTGACAAAAGCGAAGTACCAATTTGAAAAGTAACACTCTCCCACCCTAAAAGTGTTTCATCCAAATTTTCAGGAATTATGCTTAGCACCACATGCATTAGTGCAGAAAAGGATGACCATAAACAAAAGAACTTTATACACATTATTTTTTAGTTTTAAGCAGCAACTTGCATTAACCTTCATTACAAAAGTTAGCTTCTACACCATATGCAAGGTTCCCAAGTAAAAAACAACAGTTCTGAAGTATCAGTTTGGTCGTGGAAATGTTGTGAAAATGCTGAAGATCGATGAGGAACTTTTGTTTTGTGTTAAAAAAAGTAACTTCATCTTATAAATTCTTGTAAGTTCTACCATTTGTCATGACATCTATATTATTTGGTTCTGGTCCAAGAATAAGGAAGATGTTTGTTGTATACACCAATTGAGGAAGATGAATTCAAGATGTAAATTTACAATCAAGCAATACATAAGATGTAGTAATGAAGATGAAGTAAGAACAAACTTCAACAAACATGAACAATATTTTCATTCATTGAGGACTATTAACAAACACATGGTGAACATTGTCAAGCAAAGTAACCAATGCATAAGATTAAGGTAAAACTCAAGCAAAAATTGAAAAATTAACAATATATTAGATGAATTTAACATTAAACATTAGATAAACAATCAAAACATAACCTAAAACAATAGATAATCATGAAGTTGTAAAACTCTAGGAAGATGAACAATAGCTAGATAAATCAAAAACCAATTCAAAACCAAACAAAACAACATATAGTATGAAACGAAATAAAAATCAAGATGAAATAAGGTAACTATAACAAAGATGAACTTACCTCAACAAATCAACCACCCTAACCAAGTAAAAATTTGGGCGAAATTTCCGATGAAGAAGAAGAGATTTAAAATTGAAACCCTAGATGGGAGAGAAGATTCAAGATGTTTCATGATTGAGACTCAATTGCATTGATTAATGCCATATAAATTGGAGAGGGAAGGGTGGAATGATTTTGAAAACTCTAAGAACCCAATCAAATTTCGTTCTAGAGAGGGGGAGTTTCTCGGTTTGGATCAAAATCGGGTGTCTAGAAAATCTAGACTCGATTTTATATTGAGGGGCAAACTTGGAAGAAAATGGCAAAAATAGGGTCATTTCAAGGAACTTGAGAAATAAGGGTCATTCCACCAAAGTCAATTGGGTCAAAGGTCATTTGACCTAATTTCCCAATTGGATTAGTTTCTCCTGAACAAATAAGTGCTTGGGCCAATAAAATCCTACCTAAGCGCAAGCGCGTGGCTGGGGAGTTTATGCCGCATGCACGCACTTTGAACGTACGCATCGTCGGTAGGAGCGATTCGAGCCTTTCATTTTACAATCATAGATTTGATCCGATAGTTAAGTTGTGAGGAGTGGATCTGACAAAATCCGACGGTCAAGAGGTTTGGCGCCCCTTAAGATAAATTTGCGAAGGATCTAACGTAGGCGTTCGGGGCGAGATATGTAGATAGAACCGTTGAGATCAGAGGTCAAGATGTCACTCGAAAACCAACAGTCAAATATGGTTATTGGGAAGCATTCATTCGTCTATAGGAACCTATCTGAAGTGTTGTCCATACTCCTATAAATATCAAACAGAATCCAGCAAACAAACATGGAAATTTTAGCATTCAAACTTACATAATCATTTAGAGTTTTTAAGAAGTTAATTTCATTTTTCGTTCTTACTGTTTGTTCAAAGTTCGCACGCTTTCAGACATTCGAAGTACTCTGAGTTGTCAAACTGAAAGGTACAACCGTTGTATCCTGGGAGACAAACACCTGACTAGTATTCAGTAAAAAATTTAGAAATAAGATTCGATAAGTTAATCTCTGAGTTTTATCTCAGATGACACTGCAAAGCGTATCCCTGTTTTCATCAAGACAAGAAGATCAGATTCTTGGTTTCATAATACTAGAGAAACAACATTATTTTAATAATTTCATGTTTGAGTGAAATATTCAAGAGGTGTCTTAGTTGTAGACACCTCGTCACATCCAATAGGTCCTTTGAAATCTAAATTTGTCTCCAAGGATTGAGACTACAGCTATGAAATTTATCTCTAACGATTGAGATTATACTTCCCGAACTTATCTTCAATGGATAAGCTGACACCTTCCAAACTTATTTCTAAGGGTTGAGATTATAGAATTAATGTTTGTGCCTATTGGTCACAAGTTATACCCACGTAGGAATGTATAAGAAGACAAGTTGTGGAAAATTTAATTTTAATTGTAGGTTTGCCTTTTGGGCACAAGTTATACTCTCGTAAGAATATATGATACACACGTGTTGCGCTCTTAATAGTAATAAAAACTCATGTTCACTGGTTTTTACGGATGCCCTTATAATAAAAATATGTTTAGTCACTGAAAATAATTAAAAATCTTGAGCAAACAGATCACTCTGCCTTGGGCCATCATGGGAGACCTAAATAACATTTTACAGCCTCAGGAGAAGTCTGAGGGTAAGAACGGTACACCCTCTTAAACAACCATAATCCTTAAATTAATACATCAATGATATGTTTACAGGATATTGGTCACTCGGACTCCCCTATACCTGGACCCATAAACAATTTCATTCTAACCTCATCGCCTAGATAGGGTGTTAACTAATACAGACTTTATTATTAATTTTTCGGACTCGCACCTCGCTCATTTGGAAGGTGCGAGCTCCGACGACATTCCCGAAAACCTATCTTTAACAAAGTATTCATACCACTCTAAAAATTTTCAAGTTTATTAAGACACTGATGTTCCATTCACAATGTCACAAATTCATGGAAAAAAACTACTGTCAATCCCATACTGACAAAGCTTCTCTCCGGGTTCAATCCAAATTAACCAACCTTACTATGAAAACTGACTAATTGGAATAAAACTGTATTTGGCAACATGAATAACCAAATTAACACACTAACCATACAGCTAAATAATACCCCCAGCCAATCTCAGTACATTCGGTGGAGTAAACAATTAGAAAATCTTAATAGACAACAAGAGATCATATGGAAGATAAAATCCTGTAATTCCTTCATTGACCTCGGTGATAAAAACAGTAAGTATTTCCACTCGCTTGAGAAATAAGCGTAACTTGAGGAATCGAATTCACTCCATCAAAGATCTCAATGCAGAATAGGTCTCTAATGAGAATGACATAGCTCATGTTTTCACTGAGCACCTGGTTAACATAACCACTTCGAATAATCCTTCCACCTCTGATATTGTTTTGAACCTTTTCGAACTTTTATTGTAGGCATCTGAAAATAGTTTCCTCTTGGCTACCCCCACTCGAGAGAAAATTGATTCAGCTATTAAGAACTTAAAATCCAAAGCAGCTCTAGGTCCGGAAGTTTTCCTCATTTCTTATTGTAGAATAAATGGTGCACAGTTCATCGAGACATTGTCAACATGGTCTACACCTTTGATACAGCTTTATCCCTCCTCACACCAATCACAATCACATATGTGTACTAGCCCAAACCCCTACCCCATAAACCCTAGTTGTTTATAGAACTATAAGTTTGCTAAACACCACTTATAAAACTATTACCAAGATCATAGCTGATCGGCTGAAATCTACATTGAGTTCATCTCCCTTTTCCAAGTAGCTTACGTCCCTTCCCAAACAGCTTGATGTCAAAAGTTTTCTGACATTATGACCAAATTAGATTTCTCTAATGACAGGGTTAAACTGATTCAAGCATGCATTGCCACTTCTTTTATGGATGTTCTCATTAGTGGTTGACCATGACTTTATTTATCTCGTAATCGAGGAATCAAACAAGGAGACCTACTTTCTCCCTTCCTTTAAAGATTAATGATTGAATTAGGATCATATTGGGAGTTTCTCACTCGTTTCCTTCTAATTTTTTACGTAACTATTACGTCTTAATTATGGCCTATCAATTAGCTATAGTTAAGAAGATTCTCCTATACAAAATTTACTACCAAGACGATTATCAACCCTCTCTATGAGCATCATCCTTCAGAATCACCCACTAACATTGTTATTACTCCAACATTGAATGGAAGCAACTTTCCATCTTGGGCTCGTGCTATGAAGAAAGCTCTTAAAGCAAAAGGTAAGTTTGGTTTTGTGGATGGATCACTTCCACAACCCGATAATCCAATCAATTTTATTCAATGGGAGAAGTGTAATGCGTTGGTACATTCTTGGCTTACAAACTCCATATCCGTTGAAATAAAGGATTCTCTTTACAATGATAATGCTTCTGATATATGGAATCATCTTAGTGAGCGTTTTTTCAAACTAACGTTCCCGCAATATATCAAGTGAAGAGAGAGATTACTAATCGTAAACAAAAAGGACTATCCATCTCCGATTATTTTACAAAGCTTACTACACTTCAAGGAGAACTCAACTCCTACATCAAAATCTCTTCGTGCATATGTACAAAAGGTGAGTCACTTCTTGAAAGAGGAAATCAAGACCGATCTATGGAATTCCTCCAAGGTCTTAATGATAATTTTTTGGCTATTCGAAGCCAAATTCTCACAATGGAACCATTTCCTCCGTTGACTAAAATTCATAACCTTGCTAAGCAAGAAGAGGCACAACAAATGCTAACCTTTGATTATGTTTCTCACCATGAATCGGCATCTTAGCAACAAAGAACAACACCGCTAGGTCCCGGTTTGGTGGGCGATCTGAATATTCTGGGAGCACCCTCCAGAAACCGCACCCACCACCCAACCGAGAGAAGTTCTCAAGTGGTTGATTGGCTCAAAATCAAAGGTCAAAAGGAAAGAGGCCCAGGCCTCAATGTGATCATTGCCATCAATTATGGAACCTTGTTGAGAATTGCTACTTTCTTCATGGATTTTCAAAGGGACATCCTCAATATCGTCAGAACAATTCCACCACCACTAACGATGTTAGACCTTCTTCTATGACTAAAGAACAACATAGTTTCCTTGTTGGTCTCATGAAGCAACATCAAAATCAACATACCGATACGGAGATGGATGATCCTACCCCTTATATCAACTCCATAGCTACGTCTCTTACTTTTCATTCACGGGTGTTCAATTCGGACGCCGCAAAGCATATTTGTGCCCATTTATCCTTTTTTCACTCATATAGATTGGCTCCACCAAATCTTTATGTATGTCTACCTGAAGGATCAATATATTGAATCAATATATTTTAAAAAAGACTTTTATATCAAGGATGTATTCCACACCCCGTCTTTTAAATTTAACTTAATTTTGTTTTCTGAAATGACTACACATCTTCCATGCGATGTAAACTTTAATTCATCCTCTTGCGTCCTTTTCTAGGGTGAGGAGAAGTCAAGGATAATATCTAGGGGTAGAAATAAAGATGGGCTTTACTTCCTTCTCTTAGGAGATAGTTTTTTAAACTCCATTAATTTTAATGTTTTTTCAATATCTAGTAAGAATAGTTTTGATATTTAGCATTGGCGATCAGGTCGTCCTTGTTTTGAGAGATTAAAATTTATTATGAATAAAGTCCCTTTTATTAAGTCTATTTAAAATTCAAAAATTCCATGTGATGTATGCCCTCAATCTAAACAACCTCGCCTATCTTTCTCGCATAGTACATCTCGGTCTTCTAGACCCTTTCAATTAGTACATGCGGATGTATTGGGACCATTCTCAACCCCTTCCCATTCGGGATGTCGATATTTCCTTACATTAGTTGATGATTATTCACGATGTATTTGGATTTTCTTAATGATGTCCAAATTCGACACAGTTAAATACATCGTTAATTTTAACAATTTAACGATTACCCAATTCAATTCTAGGATTGAGGAATTTAATTCTGGAAACGGCTCAATTACATTTCCAACCATTCAAACTTTCTGTTCCGATAATGGAACCGAATTTCTTTCCAATGAACTCCAAATTTGGTTCCCATCAAAAGGCATCATCCATCAAAGGAGTTTTCCTTACACACCCCAACAAATGGAGTTGTTGAACGCAAACATCGACATAATCTTGATGTAGCAAGCTTTACGAATTCAAGCTCATCTCTCCTTAGATTTTTGGGGAATACGTTCTCATCGATTTTGAAAGGGTTTTCTCCCCATGAGATGTTAGTAGGACCCCACCATCTCTTCACCACCTCTGAGTTTTTTGTTGTCTTTGTTACTCACACAATAATTCCATCAAAACAAAGATGGATCCATGTACAAAATCCGGAATATTTCTGGGATATCCACATAACCAAAAAGGGTATCGAATATACGACATCTCTACGAAGAAGATCATCACTTCTAGACATGCGGTATTTTATGAAATGATGTTTCCCATGAAATACTCTTCACCGGATCAACTCCATTATAATATTCTCGATCATGTGTCAAATGATAATCCATCTATTAGGTTGCATTCTAATGCACCAGAAAAATGTACACGCACTCCTGCGTTAGAGGGCTCATCTATTAAGGACACTCTCATCTCGTCTTAGGGCATTCCACCCTCGGGCGCCCATTTTCAAGGCAACCTGTTTCCAGGCGCCCAAGTCACCGGCACCCAGAATGAGAGAGCCTATTACTCGTACGAGGACAGCCCTTCGGCACCAGTTTCGGGCACGCCATTTCAGGGCTTCCTAACTTTGGGCGCCCCATCATCGAATGCCTCACCACCCGTCATTCCCGACGGTAATGCCTCGGCAACTCGAAATTCTTTCGACGCTCCTCCTCGCACCTCAGGGGGATACAACGCGCAATTTTGCGGGCGTCCCAGATTTTGCGGCACCTCTACTCCGTCTGCTTCCGCTCACACTCAGAACATCATGAATCAACCGAAGAGAACTACCTCTCATCCGGCACATCTTAATGATTATGATTGTTCCCTTGCCACCGTCCCATTCTCGAACTCCTCTTCAAAAGTGGCTTATCCTTTAACTGACTATCTCTCAGTTGCTCCATTTTCTCGACCTCATCGAATTTTTCTCTCCTCGGTTTTTTCCACAACCGAACCTTCCACGTTCATCGAAGTTTCGAAATCTCCTCACTGGCGTGCTGATATAGATAAGAAGATTCAAGCCTTGGATTCAAACAAAACATGGATGCTTGTTCCACTTCCTCCGAATGTCAAACTTATTGGTTGTAAGTGGATTTACGAGATTAGATTCAATTCCGATAGTTCCATCGAACGATATAAGGCACGATTAGTAGCCAAAGGATACCCACAAATAGAGGGCCTTGATTATCATGATACATTCGCCCCCGTTGCCAAATTAGTAATGGTTCGTGTCTTCCTCTCTATTGTCGCCATCAAAGGTTGACCACTACATCAACTTGATGTTAATAATGCCTTCTTACATGGAGATCTTGAAGAAGATGTCTACATGAAAACCCATCCCGGATATTCCAAAAAGAGAGAGTCTTTCGTTTGTCACCTACATAAATCCAGTTACGGCCTCAAACACGCATCGCGACAGTGGTTCTCTAAATTCTCCTCTGCCTAATCTCGAAAGGATTTATTCAATCCCTTTCTGATTATTCACTTTTTTCTTATTCCAAGGAATCAATTTCAATTTTCGTACTTGTATACGTAGATGATATAATTATTTCAAGCTTAAAAAAATTCTTGGTCAAACCTTTTCCCTCAAGGACTTGGGGCATCTTCAATACTTTCTTGGTATTGAAGTCTCACGTTCTCCTCAAGGCATATTTCTTGGCCAACGAAAATACATCCTTGACATCCTTAAGGACTCCAGCATGACTGCCTCACGGGTTTCTCCTTTTCCCATAGAACAAAAATCCCGCCTCAGCATTACTTATGGTGACCCACTTTCAGATCCAACAGTCTTTCGACGCCTCATTGGTCGTCTCCTTTATCTAACCGTTACTCGACCCGATATTGCATTCGTGGTCAATAACCTGAGTCAATTCATGCAGTCTCCTAGGTCTTCTCACCTTGATGCGGCTCATCGGGTATTGCGATACCTCAAAGGCTCTATTAGCATGGCTATATTCCTCTCAGCTTCTAGTTCCCTTACTATGATAGGGTATTGCGATTCTGACTGGGCAGGTTGTCCCAGCTCCAGACGCTCTACCACTGGATATTTCATTCTCCTTGGTTCTAGTCCCATTTCATGGAAATCCAAGAAGCAACCAACTGTTGCTGGATCTTCTGTTGAAGCCGAATATCGGGCTCTAGCTACTCTCACTTGTAAATTGTAATGGCTAAAGTATCTCCTCCATGATTTTGGCATTGCTATTGTTCTCCGATGCCAGCTCATCGTGATAATCGTGTTGCTCTTCATATTGCAGACAATCATGTTTTTCATTAACGTACCAAACACATCGAGTTAGATTGTCATTTGGTGCGTGAGAAGATTCATTCTCGTCTCATTACTCCCCGACACACACCAACTTCGAAGCAACTTGCCGACATCTTCACAAAACCCCTTGGTGCAGATTCGTTTCAGAAGATACTTGGCAAGTTAGGGGTAAAATCACTTTCCCCTCCAACTTGAGGAGTATTAGAGAACAGGGCCCAAGCCCACGACGGCCACAACTTGGCATGGCCGATGACTACAAGTTAGGGTTTAGGTTTCTTGGATATCAACTTTAGATATCTTGAAAATCAAGTTAAATATTATTACTATAATGTAGTCTTTCCTTATTTTGTAAGTTGCTATAATGGTCATCTAAAATCCATTATACTTGATGTGAACTTGTATAATAAATCATAACAAAGTATTACAACTATTTCTTCTTCTTCCCTGGTTTTGTTATCAATTTTTTATCTCTAGACTATTCAATTCTAGAGATTTCAGAAAAAATCTTAATTGAGACATATTTGAGTAATTGAGACTTTTCCAAGTTTTGCATGGGAGATGCTCTAAGGTGATAATGTTATCTCAGAACTGCTGGGAGATGGAGAGGATGATAGGGTGGGGGGTGTTACTTTAGTACAATAATGTTGTATTACACAATTCATTTACATAAAGTTACAACAAAGTTGCTGCCTTCCACTCTCTGTTCAAATTCTTTTTCCAGGAACTTCAAAGTTTCTTAGACCTTCATCCTCAGCGATAATACTGATCAAAATACAACAACACGATGACAAGAAAAAAAAAAAGCAAAATCAAGACAATTCTCCTTATGGTCGACCTTCGCCTATAAGCAGATCGGTTATACAGCATTTACAAATACCCCAACTACATCTCTTCCCCTTGAAAATAATCTTGTCTAGAAATTAGAGTAAAGTCAGCTTCAAAGTTAAGTTGAAACTTCAAGTCGAATTGCAAAAAACTAATTCGTCCGAGACGAGGAAATGCAAGCTTTCTCCCTCTTGCTCGAGGATAAGAACAGAATTGTCAATGCTCAACCGATCTTGAATCCAAAATCACTAGCTGAACTATCTTACCTCTCAAATGATGTAGCAGCCGAGTGACCATCGTACTGACTTCTCCATTCGCCGCTACCAGACCCACTACATGCTTGATTGTCTTCTTGAATATTTCCCAAATCCCCATCCAAACTCAATTTTTGAACTTCAGCTGATGATAATATCTTGATGCTCTGTACACAACTCACAAACTCCCTGCAAGGTGAGAAATAAGATATTATAACAAGTTTCATGGTTTATAATTCAGGAAAAACTATGTTGTTTGACTCCAGTTGCTCAGGGCTCAGAAGTCACCTAATTCGAGTTTAGGGTTTGTGTCCCCGAACTCATGCTTCAGATTGTACTATCTTATATGTCGGTGGTAAGTATAAATACAAAAAAAGGTCAGTAGCCGAGTTTTGGGTGAGTCCCTAGTAACGAGTTAGATATTCACTGAAGATGATATAAATGCAATGTAGTTTAGTTATATGGAATTCTTTTACTTACTCCCATGGGTCGTCGCCAACGAGTAGAATGTCATTTTCGTGATCCAAGTAAACTAGTTTCCACTCCGTTCTTTGTGAATCTTCTAGCTGCCCTTCGATCCCAAACATGCGAGCTAGATCATATCTAAGCTCATCATAATCCTTGTAGCGAGTAATATCTATAGACCTTCCAACAGAACCTCGTTTTTGAACCTTCAAAGATTTGAACATGCTTGTGTCAGAAAAGACCAAGGAGTTGACCAAGCTTATGCCACTATTTACTTCTCAAAATTGACGCAAAATGACATAAAACCAAAATTTGTACAATATTGTTAAATATGAACTTTCAATACAGTATATAAGGAAATGGAAATCAAAAATAATCAAGCTTCGAACTAAAGCATGGAGTTTGAAGGTCTCAGTAGCATACCTTTGTGAATGTTCTCATACGCTGAGGTGTCTGATTAGCCCACAAACCTCTATTCATAACACCATTGTCATTAATAGGAGCGTCACCAGAACAGCCAGGCTTAAATGACATATCTAGCACCCCAAAAGATTGAGAACTGATTGCTGCAGTAGATATTTCTGTCTCAATATCTCTATGAGCACCACCATAACTAGAAATCAAGTTCTGTAGATCCTTCGAAGAGCCAAACCTCCTCGCTAATAAAGCATCGGGAGTCAAACCATCAATATTAACTCCAAATAGAAGGTTATTAGGAGTATCCCCTTGAACATCGCCATCTAAACAAAAGTTAGGCATAGCGAAATTGTTATGAAGACTACCGCCATCCATGCAATACGAAGCTGCAGTTGAGGATGCCTCTAATGGATCAGCAGTAGAATTCCTATATGCTAGTTGTTCGGGCTCCTTTGATATGGGTATTTCATGTTTGATGAGGACATCAGACTTGCTTTGAATCTCTTGAACCAAATTGTTTGCAGGTTGAACCACCATATCCTCCAATAATGCAGCTGAACTTTGCTGAGTTCTGTTCAAGAAGCTTGAGCCGGAAACCTGGCAATTATTAGTAGAAGGCGAGGTTGAACATGAGGGTGCATCCCCCTCGGTGAGACCAGAAGGTGCTCTGACAAGAGCAGGTGGCTTTTGCTGTCCCTGGTTCGAGGGAGGGCGTTGAGGCTGGTTTACTAAAGATTGAGAAAAGCTAGTGATGGGGCTAACTTGCTGCTGCTGTTGCAATTGATGGTTTTGTTGATGAGCCAGCTGCTGCTGTGGGAGCTGAGGCTGCAACCGTGGGCTAACCTGCAAAAGTAACTGTTGCTGTTGCTGTTGCTGTTGCTGCTGCTGTAACTGTTGATGTTGCTGCAACTGTTGCTGTTGTTGCAACTGTTGGTGTTGTTGCAACTTCTGCAACATCTGTAACTGGAGCTCATGCTGAGAAATTGGTAACTGCTGCTGCTGCCTCTGCAGGAGGTTCTGTCTCTGTTCCAGTTGGCGCTGGAACTGGTCTTGTGATAATGATGAAAGTCCCAGGGAATTTTGATTAGGTGGAATGATATTTTGTTGGGATTGGGCACTGGAAGTTGGTAGTTGCTGCTGGAGCTGAGAATAGCCAACAGGTTTCTGCAAATTTTGGTCAGGTATATGAGTTAAAGGAACCACACCATTGCTAATATTAGCTGCTCGAAGTATCTGTTGTTGATTTTCATGTTGTTGCTGCTGCTGCTTCTGTTGTACTTGTTGCTGTTGCTGTTGCTGTTGCTGTTGCTGTTGTTGTTGTTGCTGTTGATGAAGCTGCTGTTGTTGCTGAAGCTGCTGTTGTTGCTGTAGCTGCTGTAGCTGCTGTTGTTGCTGTTGCTGCTGTAGCTGCTGCTGCTGCTGCTTCTGCTGTATTTGTCGTTCCTGTTGCTGTTGCTGTTGCTGTAGCAGCTGTTGTGGTTGTTGTTGTTGCTGTTGTCGTTGTTGTTGTTGTAGCTGCTGCTGCTGCTGCTGCTGCTGCTGCTGCTGCTGTTGGGAGTTAAGCTGCTGTTCCTGTGGTTGCTGATTAACACCAAAAGTTGGCAGCTGTTGATGCTGCCTTTGCTGCTGCTGGGGCCACATGATATTAGATTGCTGAAAAAGCTCAGTTTGTTGGTTTGTTTTAGGAATGTTTAAGTGGACACTGGGTACCCCTGAAGCATGTTGGAAGTTCAGTATTTTGCTTGGATCATCAGTTATAAGGTTATTGTGTAGGGAACCTGAAGAAGCCATGGATGGGAAGAATTGAGACTGAGCTGCTGCTAATTGGGGGTTCTGCTGCATGCTCATCCACTGCACTAGACTTAAACCAGGGAACATTGGATTTTGAGCGTCCTTCATTCCAAGATCATCACCAATCCATGGCATTGCCCTCTTGAAAGCATTTTCTACATCAGACTCGTCATCTGCAACAAACAATCCCAAATAATAAGTTACTAAAAATTGTAAAATGTGCAAACAAGATTCAAGTGTTAATGAAATCCCGCATCAGACAACTAGACAAGTGTGGTTCAAACTGCAGCAAATATATGCACCACATGCACCTGTGGCTTGAGGTGCATGATGCGATGTGTCTCTCTCTTTGTAAGTCAGATCTCTAAAGCAAGTGGTCATCTCAAAAGCAGAAATTTTAAGCCGAGAACTTGATTTAGATATCAAACTCCACTGAGATATAAAAGTATTCAATAAATCCATATAAACAACAAGAACTTAAATAAATTTGTGCAGTTTCTGATTCAACTTCATTAAGAAATTGCACTTACTATATTTTCCAATCATAATTATAGCTCATCTTCCGTATACTTGTAAAATGTTCTTTTTCTGTAATTATACTTGTGCATGAACAACTAAAGTAGGTCACTACATGTTCACATAGTACTACTTTTTAACAATAGAATACCTGGCATCCCTGGCTGGTTAGGAAACTTGGGTCTGAAAAATGGGGGCGGACATATGTAGAAAGGAGTGGCAACAGGTTCTATCTGCCAAAGAGAAACTCGACTTGGCCGATCCCCAGCTGCTGATTCATCCCACCCAACCTATCCAGTACACAAATAGATATTTAACCACCAGATGTAATTTTAGTCTTATATCAAGATAGGGTCGTAAACACAAAAGCGCCTACGGAGCAGTAACTTATTATTCAAAGAAAGCCAATACACCAACCTGAAGATTGCGCCACTGTGAACTTTTCCATCTCACTGGATCGAGGTCGCTAATACCTGTGATTGTTCCCATGTATCTGCGTACCCCTGACTCCTCAGTCTCGAACATCATCCTAAATCGCATTCCGAGTGAAACCTGGGTGTACATTGCTTTATTGTACTTGGCCAGTGGAACTACAAACTCTGAAGGACTAGCCCTGTTAAATAAAATAAACTTTAACAAAATGTAGGAATCACTCTGAGTAGTGTTGATTCCATTTTGGTAACACATGACCAGAGAATCAGAGCAAGTACCTTGGGTTGTAAAATATAGTAAATGGGCTGTTACTTGATGCCGCATGAGCAGCAGCAGCGAGAATCCCGATATGCATACTATCGCTTGATATTACTGATGAAGCGAGGGCAGGTTGTTGTCTATTGGCACGTCTTATGCCCAAAAGATGTTGTGACTTCTCATCTCTGAACAGAAGTAGGTTATTTTAATGTACTAAAAAAAGAATTTAAATCTTCAAATGAATATTTACTTCATGATTCTCATTTGAATACCTTATGAAGAGGACTGAATCACCAGCAAACAGTCTTTTTGTACTAACGAAGACACTCCAACCTGTAGTCAGCAGGTGCCTTTTAGGTTGACCTGAAAGAAAATGAAAACCCAAAACAAATTTAATATTTAACTCTTCTCCAAGTTACATACGCAAATTACAAGATGATTTTTGGTACTCTTGTTGATTACTAGGAAAACTCAAATTGTCTTGGGAATTCCTACCACCGATATTTAACGAGGGCAAACCTATTAACTCAAACAGGGACTAGGAAACAAGTATCCATCTAAGAGGAATTGCCCATATAAAAATGAGAACATAGGGAAAATACAATTAGCACAACCTCATATCTCTAGTCTAATGAGGTTAAATACAGGCTCAAATGAGATGATGGTGAGATAGAGGTGTCATGTTAAGTACATAGGACATACCACGATAGATATGTCTGAATGTCCACGCAACGTCATGTAAGTCTCTAGCAACTAGCTCCTGAGCAGGTGGTTGCATCGAAAAATCCTGTCAAACATATATTTTTATAAGCATTGGTAACTCTAAACATAATGAATGTTAACCCAACTTGAAGTTAAATGAGGACGTGAGCAACCAATTTGAAGAAACTTCACGTACTAGAGGCGGGAATATCTTCTCAGCCGCTCGACGAGGTACTGAAAATCCACCATGAGTACTTGTGTCACTAGCCGTAAGTGTTTTACAGAAGAAGTCAGATGGTTGCTTGTTTTGCTTGAGGCCCATATCAGATGCCAACAATGCTTCTTTATCATACTACAAAAACGTTGTATTAGATGTTTTATTCTTATAGATAAATACTGCACACAAAATATAATGAAATCTCAGTATCTGAGTAAATAGCAAAGGACAGTATTGTGACTTACTTTATTTACAGGCTGGAGAGTCATCTGTGCATAGACTTCATCAGTTTCAGCATCTGCCTGAGAGAAAAGTGAACCAACTAAGCAAATCATATTTACTACCATAAAGTTGACCGCAACCGCATAGGCATCAAACCAGGTTATTCAATATGGACGCATTGAGCCACCTCTAGTGAACCGATGTCCATTTGGGTAAGAACTTATTTATGTGAGGCAAAACGCAGAAATCAGTTCCTTCGAAAAGAGAGAATTATTTTTGTTTTTGGTGCAATTTCACTTCCCCTTCACTCAAAAATGAAATCTAGAAAAACGATAGTAAGGTTTAACATACATGTAAAGTGACATTATGAAGAATGCAGATCAACTTGGAAGGTAAGCTGGGATAACTGGGGATGCTATCCGTATCCTTCTGCATGGAAGCTGCAACCTGATATCGGCATAGCCAAGGTAAGCTCTCTAATAACCGGTATCTCAGATATTGATGATAATCTCAAGCAAAAGCAAACCATACAATACAAACCTGTTCGCTGTGACCTTGTGGGAAGTAAACCACAAGACTGCCCACTGGAGGCAAAGATATCAATGGTCCCGCACAAGCATGCCATAACTCTGAATTTATAGTCTTCCTCTCACCTGATTAATACCAAGTTGAATTTCCTATTACTACCAAGTAACCTCGGAATTTGTGAATGGAATATGAATATTCATAGATGCAAATAAGTGTTAGTATACAATCTCTAACAAAACTTGAAAAGATGAACAAGATGAGTTATTGGGGATCCCTCCTTTCCCATAACTACCTCCTTAGTGAAGTAAAATCTGATTTCTGAGTCAACATTAAGAGATCTAGCAAATTCAAATCTAGATCTATGAAGAGCCAAGCCAGAGTCAATTACGAAATACTAGTTTGAAATGCTTGTCGGAGTTGACCCGTCAAGAGATTTAAGTTTTGGTAGATCGGATTACAAAAAACAAAATCAGTACATTAGTATGAGAGGGGAAAATATACTTAACTCATACAGTAAGAGATTTAAAATCCTTTAAACCCATAAATCACTCTGGTTTTCAGACTTGTATATTAAATTAGTACAAGTTTCTTAAATTTCCTTAATTTTGATGAAATAAATTCTCTTAAGAACTTCACATACAGCTCCTATAAGAGAATTTTAAAAATGAAAGCTCAAAAATTGAAAGACCCAAATTGTAATATACAGGTCAAGTTGAACTCCTAGGAAAATTAGGGATATTTCAACTTAGATAGAAGCTATGATTCAATTATTAAAGTGGTGAACAAAAATTGAACAAAACCCCAAATTGTATTTAGAGAAATAACAAGATGTTTCAGATTAATAGAATAGGATAGGGAAAATATCAAACCTTCTCCTGAATTTGCAGAAATCCCATTTGAAGGAGCCTTCATTGTTACAGATCCCAATCAAGAACTCTTAACAAATCCTCCCCAGTTCTTTATTTCTTTCTCAGTATGGAATTCCTCTTTCCTTACTGACAAATTACCCTTTTCGAAAATAGAAGACAAACTAAAAAACTAACCAATCCTTCCAACATTGCTAATCAAAGTAAAATTCATCTATTACAAGAACTCCTTTGACGAATTGTTGAAGAAATGAGAAAACCCTAATTCAAGTACACGCAATGTTTGTAGAAGAAAAGAAAGCAATCAAACTATTAACCATAATTTAACTTTAAAAAAAAAAGGAAGCTCTTTGTTTAATGAGAATTCAAGTTTCTACGAAGCTTCCTTGAAGAATTTCACATTAAATAAAGCTCCCGCCAAATCCGGTAACTCAGATTCCAACATACCGTAGTTATGAAACAGCGATTCAGTGATTCTTCAATCTCAGAGTTAGAAAAAAGGTATAGTTCCAATTTCTTCCCGGAGATAGTTCACTGTTCACCGTCTTATTCAGATTTTGGAAAATTTCAGCCGGAATTACAGTTAATTACTGGTGGAATCTGAGACAGTGGCGGGAGATTTGAGCCCTAGCAAGTGAAAAGGAGTATAGAGAGAGAAGAGTAAAGTGAAGAACTGAACTGTGATGAAGTGATGAAATCAAATGAAGTTAAAACTGACTGAAAAGTCTGAAACACAGTGGAATTTTGATCGGAGATCTGACACCTTTTCGCCGGAAAGTAAGAAGAAAATACAAAAGGAGCTTTTTTATGTTAAACAAAGCGACATGAGACAGACACGAACTCTTCTTATTAATTCCTCTCAAAATTCAATTTTCAGTTGTGGTCTTCTTACAACCTTCTTTGTTGAGGGGAAAATGGTTATTTCCACCAGAGAGATGATAGGGCACCCCAAAAATCTTGGTGTGAAGTTGGCCGGAATTGAAATCCCAATAACTCACAACATTATGTTTCATCAAGAGAGAGAAAGTGACGTGAATTCACCGTCCGATTTAAATTCGCTCCAACTTGACGCTCACTTTTTCGATGACTTAGACATTTTTTTTTCCCAAATATTCAAGAGTGTGACTCGAAGTTCAACTGGCATTTTATTGACAACACACTTTATGGATCATATGTTTCTATTTACTGGCTTCTGTAAATCTCAATAACTTAAAATAAATACAGATTTATGTCTATCAATTTATAAAGTAAGATTTTAAAGGGACCTTTGAGTTTTTTTCTTTTTTGTTGAGAAAAACAGACATTTGAGTTGTTGAGACGTTCTTTACTTCTCATTTGAAATTTTTATGAAGTACAGTAATAAATAAATAAAAAATCCCTCTAATGCTCGATAAAACAGACTCAAATAAGACAAAGGACACCCAACATAAAAAATCTACCTAATGTCTAAAATTAATTTAGAACTCCATTTCGAGACCAAACACATGATCTCTATGCACCTAAATGTATCCCACATAGGACAAAGTGAAAGAAACATGAGATTTCAAAAAAAATACAATTTTTTTTCGATTTTATTTGTTTCTCTCTTAAGCTTGTCTTTATTAATATATTTGAAATACTAAAAATATTTTCTCAAAGTTCTGATTTCTTGATTTTCCTTGCTCTGAGAAACAAACAACATCTGATACCCATCGATGATACAAGAACACAAAATTATAATGAATGCTGAACATAAAATGAAGAGAGATAAGGTGATGAAGATGACTAAAACAACTTACCTTTTGTTTAGTTTGGATGGAGAAGACGGTTGGTTGGAGGGAGAAGATTATGAAGATGACTGAAAAATGTTGAACTAAAATGATTACTAAGAACGAATATAGAGAATATAATGGAGATGACAGAAATTGTTGAACTAAAATGGATTACCAAGCATGAAGATAAAATGAGAAAGTGGTTTGATGGTGGTTTCGTGGTTGAGAAGGTTTGATAGGAGAAAGATGAAGAAGGTGGTTTCGAGTTTAGAAGATGTGGGTACAAAAGATAAGATAAAATCAAAATTTGGGGGGTTTGGATGGTGTTCTTCGTCGGGGCCTCATTTTTCTCATGCGAAGGAGATGACCCAACATCTTGTAATCGGTCGACCACGAGATGCATACGCTACATCTTATGGTTTACCGCTCGATCGAGGATTGAAACTACAAACCCTCCTTGAGGGTTTAAAGGGTTTCAAGTGAAACCCTCATGTGTTCGCTTAAAACCTACCCCTTCGTCTGAGACGGAGGAAGTTGTGGCAAAGGGAACTTCTGCCCTCGCATAACCATTGAAAGAGGGATGGTTGAAATTCTAGAGAGATGTAGAGATTTAACAAAGATGAGAAAGAAACTTAACCGAGAGAACGAGAGAGAGAAAAATAAAAGGGCGCTGGTATTTACAGAGTTGTTTTGGCTCTTTACAGAACCCAAAAGTTGAAACATTTCCACTTTCTCTGTAAATAAGATTTTGTTATTTATAGAGCACAAAGGGACTAAAATAAAATTTTAGTAAGGACCAAATTGAAAAAAAAATTATGTATTATATATTTATTATAGAGTAAAAGATATTTTATCTCCTTCATTCCTAAACCCGCCATCAACACCTTCCACCACCACCACTATAAACAAATAACTCACAATCACCTACGACAAATACTAGTGATGGAAAAACTAGCAACGGAGAATGTGCACTAATGGAGGAGCTTGGTGGTCAAGAAGCTTCATTACTGAAAGAGTTTGATATTATAGAACTCAACTACAATTGTTCATTGGACTCATATAAAAACATTCTAATTGAAGACCTAACTCTAGAGGTACGATAAATTAATTTGTGGTGATTATTAAGAAAACCCAGAATTCTAGGTTAAATTTTTTTTCCTCATTTCTATGGACGCCCCAAAATTGCGGTCAAATACTGCTTAGAACGATGAACATTTTCGGTGACGTTTTTTTTATCAGAAAAATTCGGTATCAAAAATTTCTCAGAAAATTGTTTGTTTATTTTGCAATTTATATTTTTGTCGAACTCTAAAATTGTTGTGCATTTCACTTTTTCTTGCCGAATCTTAATGGAAATGGAGACAAAAGAAGTATAGCTATGATGAGCATAACAACACTGAAGATCCAATCGAACCCAATTGTGAGAAACAACAAAAACTATAAGCTGAAACAAAAATTATAAACAAAATAGGGCAACAAAAAAAGATGGATTTTTTGCAGGAACTACCGAATTTAAACTGAAATTTTTTCGGCAAGAACCAACAAAAAAGTATGGCAACAAAATATCATCTTCTTTCATGCATTTGAACCAAAATTTTTAACCATCCTCAAAATCATACCAGGAAATAATACTTAGTAAAAGAAGTCATGAAACCCTAGCTAAAATTAGTAAAATCCTACCTAAAGAGGTAAAGAGAAATCTACTTCCATGAGTATATATGGTTCAAGATTTCTAGATAAAGAAGATAAAAATCATAACATAATCAGACTAGTAGAAGAAACCATGAAACCCCCGGACATGAAACCCCCGAACATCTATGGATGAAGGGTTTTAGATGAGTTCTAAATTAAAGGACGTATCTCTAAAATAGGGGTTTACTTCTAAATACTTGGTAAATAGTGATAAAGTCAAGCTATTTGTAAATACCAAAAAACGCATCTACAAATAACCGACTCTGTAAATTGCTTCTTCTTGCTTTGTAAATACCAGCGGCTAAAAAGAAAGAGAGAGGTGAGAGATATGAAAAAAGAAATTAAGGGTCGCCGGTAATGCAGTTTGTTGACGACCGTTTATCAACGTGGAATAGAAATTGTGGTGGGGGCTTAGGGAAAATAAGAGGAAAACAAAAAAATTCACCCATAATTTTGTACTCTGGAAATTTTTATTTTTTCTCCAAAATGACGACGCTCAGGCTTATACTCTTTCTGATGAATCTATCTTATGACGTAAATCAAATTGTTCATGTATGATTACAATGTAATAACCTTCTAACAAACTTTACCAATATCAAGCAAATATGATTTCAATTTATTTTGTTGCAAATATTATGATTTACTATCTACGTCAAGTGTTATGTATATACTAGGGTATAGTCGTGCCCATAGGACACGGAAATTTCTATTTTTTATGTTATACAAAATTATCAGATATTTTGGTCTTATATAAATATTGAAGTGATAAAATAGTATTTAAAATAATAACTGAGATTATTTTGAGTTGTTTGAAGGGAGAAAAGATGAAAGAGAGAAAAAAAGTTAGAGAATTTTTAAGGAGTGGGTAGTTATTTTGACTGTTAAATAGCTATCTTTTCAAAGACTCTTTAAAATGAAGGGTCATGATTTACAAAAAAAAAATTGGACGACTGAAATTTATAAACCAAAGTTACGACATGACACCAAAACCTATGTCATTTGTTATATAGATATCTCGTTAATAAAATTGAACATCTTAGATCAGTTATATTCAGTTCATCATGTAATACATCCATAATGTATTTGCGCCGTAACATAACGACTTTAAAAAAGAATCATTTATGTGATATGGTGTGCTAATTGCTAAATATAGTACTCTACCGAATGGGTGCAAGAAAAAGCAAAAACAAAAAAAAAAAAAAGTAAAAGAGAATAGCCACATTTGCCTTCCATGGAAAAAAAAAATAGCCACATTTCCTTTGGGCGTTTTGTGTGTTATGTGGATTAACAATGGGCAAATTTGCTTTTATACCCAATAAAAAATGAGGAAGAATCGCCGTTATTCTGCCGGAAAAGACGGAAACTTTCACATGCTGTAAAAATAAAAATTGTTTATTTAGCACTCCGACATACTTGTTTAATTAAAGTAACCCCCGTATTTTAAGATTTTATATTGAAGTTAGGAGGTCTCATGTGTATGCTCCACCACCGTATTAAAATACTTCCATTATACCCTACCTCAGATCAACCATTGGTTTATTAAGATTTGACTTTGATTCGTGTAATGACTACTTCCACCTTTCTTGTGGGGATTTTACATCTTTATCTCTAGATGGAATTTTAACCGTTGATTCTTGGATCTTAACTGGTTGTATGTGGGACCGTGTGTGTGACTTCCAACCTGGACAGATGCATTCTGATCTGTCCATGAGAGATTTGCTAAGGGCATTCTTTGTTACTAGGCTTACACTTTATTCCCAATTATTTCTTGTACCACAAATGGTCTATTGTAGAGGTCTTTTTTAACAAAATTAGTTAGCCAAATAGAAATCATCCCTTTCGAAAAAAATAGAAAGCATTCACACATTGATTTCCCATGGAACAAGTTCAATCAAAATCACTCTTTTTTTTTTAACTAGCTTTTATATATTAAATAACGGCGTTATTACAATATTTATTAACTAAAATACAAGGTACATTCTTCCAAATTTTGCTCGCGTTTTTCTTCCTTGCTCATTTAACTAATATGCCTGCACTGGAATTGAGTTCTCTTTTTGTATACTTGAATTTCACCACTTCGAATTCTTTTCTGCTTTCACGAATTTTGCGGATGTGGATTAAAGATTGCCAGTTTATTATGGAGATGTTTGATGAGATTGATATTGTCACTTTCTACGATTATATTCTTGAGTTGATTAGCTTTCGCCCATTCGAGGCCGAGTAAGATTGTCATCGCCTCTCCTTCTTCACTGTTTCTGGCTTTAGTGGATTTTACTTTCGCTTCTATGAATTTTGATTCTGCATTGTGAACAATCAAGCTAATTCCCACATTGGATGTTACATTAGTAAACGATCAAAATCACTCTCACAAAAAAAAAAAATTTAATCAAAATCATTGAGTCAAATATTAGTTAAATTAGACTAGTCAAAGAAGTTAACTGATCGACCAAGAGTTGATTATATAAGATCTGTAGGCACAAAATCAAGTCTTTGTTAAAATTATTAAACTTAAATTTATCTTAACTAAATCAATTCATTCTAAATTGATATTACTATTTAATAAAGTTATAAAAAATTAGACAGAAAGTAATGGAAACAAATATATATATTGTCAACTCTAAAATCATCTTTGCCTGAAATTGCAGTTCTCTTCGACTTTCTATTGTTTCTTTTTTACTTCTTTTTTTCCTATTTTTCCTCTGACGGAATTAAAAATTTGGATTATTTTCCAAATAGACCCTAACTTTGTGACCAGCTTCCTGCCTAGCCCCTAACTTTATCAAATATTTTCATATGACCCCTTTTTTCAGTTACCGTTAGCACACCGTTAACTAGTCATCACCTACTCTCCTCCATCTCATCTTCTCTCTCTAGCGCCTCATCTTCTCGCCACCTCATCGTCTTCACCAGCGAGGGTCGCCGGCCGGCGACCTTCAAACATTAAAAAAAAAAATTAATTATTTTCTCTCTCCTCTCTCTCTAGATCTGTTCTAGAAAGAGAGAGGAAAGAAAAAAAATTTAGAGAGAGAGGAGAGAAAATAATTTTTTTTTTACTGTTTCAAAGTCGCCGGCAGGAAAATTTGTCGGGCGGCGACCCTCGCCGGTGAAGGCGATGAGATGGTAGAGAGAAAAGATGAGATGGAGGAGAGAAGGTGATGACTAGTTAACGGTGTGCTAACGGTAACTGAAAAAAGAGGCCATATGAAAGTATTTGATAAAGTTAGGGGATAGGCAGGAAGCTGGTCACAAAGTTAGGAGCTATTTGGGAAATAACTCAAACAAAAATGAGCTTGTTAGTAGGTTCAAATTGGGCTTTTTTTTTTTTGAAAAGTTCAAATTGGGCTTGAAAATTAGTACTGAAAATACTAAAGGAAAAACAAATGTTTGTTGGTGTTTGGTAACAATCGGACCTAGACTTCTCGAACACCCATCTCGACTAATCCAGACACTCAATTACTAATATATAACACGAAGTCCTACCACTTACTAAGTGATAGTAACTATAAATGTTATGTCGTTTGTTTTCCATCACTTGTATGTAAGTACTTGATTTTTATATCAATTCTAAATGTTATAAAAATGAGTGATTGTCTATTTTGACCTTAAAACATTTGAATACTAATTCATTAAGTTCACGAGTTTAGGTATAAAAGAACTAAAGTTTAAGAAATACTTTGTGTCGAAAACATTAACAATAAACAATTAGGAATTATGAAGGAGAAAGAGCTCACGTTGCGTCATGGAGTTTGGGTGATTCCGTAATTATTAATTATGAAGGAAGAAAGGTGAAACAATTTTACGAGTTTAGGTATAAAAGAACAGTTAGGAATTATGAAGAAGGAAAGGTGAAACAATTTTACGAGCTTAGGTCAAAGATGAGCCAAGAAGATAAGAGTCACCGTTAAAGTCATAAATTTTTTTTTTCTAAATCTATCAACTTTTTAAGATTTTATTTTTAGTTATTATTATATTGGTCATTATTATATTAGTCATTATTATATTAGGAGGAGAATAGAGATGTCATTTTTACCACTTATAAAGTAAGTGCAAAAAAAATAAGCTCAAAGTTAGAGCTTACTTTTTTGCACTTACTTTAACATCACTTAGAAGTGATTTTCATTTATAAGTGAAAAAACAAATGGCTTACAATTGCCAGTCCGTACTTAATAAGTGAAAATCACTTAATAAGTGCAAAAATGAAACACCCACTAAAATCATCTAAATTTTTTTTCAAAGTATTTTTACAGAGGGATGATAGGCTATAAATAAACCAACCTAAATTAAAATATTGTACTTCTCTAACTTTAAATAAATTTTGCTTTGATTTAGGTTGTGTTTGATATCAGGGAAAGAATTCCGTAGAAATAAAAGAGTTCCATGGAAAGTCTTCCACGAAATTTATTCCATGGAAATAAGAGTTCTTTCGTTTGATAGTCATTTATTATTCCCTGGAATTAGGAACTCTGTTATTTGGTTGACAACTAACTTCTCCGAATATAATATTCAATTAAGAGTTTTTATTTACTCCTTATGTAGTCAAAATGATTTTTTTTTTCTTTTATGTTACCAAAATTACATTTTCGTCCTTATGTTGTCTAAATTACATTTTTACCCTTATGTTTTCAAAATTATATTTTTACCCCTATGTTGTAAAACTATTTACCCTCGTGTCATTTCAATGTAAAAGTGTAGACATGTCATTTTTACAAGATAAAAGTAAGAATGTATTCAGACCACATAAGGGTAAAAATGTCACTTCTGATTTATACGAGGGTAAAAATGTCATTTTGACAACATAATGGTAAGATGTCGATTTGATATTATAAAAGGGTAAAAATGTAATTTTAGCTATATAAAATCAAAATATCATTAACAACTTTGTAAACATGTCATTCTGTAAGAAGGGCAAAAATGTCATTTGCTCAATGTATAAGTAAAAGTTTATTTTGCTAAATTTTATGGGTAAAATGTCATTTAGAACATATACGGAGATAAATACTGTATTAGGTTTCAAGTATCCGAATATATTAAAATATTTTTATTTTGATTTTTGACTTTCCACGGAAACTAATTCCTAGAGTGGAGTAAGGAATTAAAAGTGGGCTATTTCATGGAAATAGATTCCCTAGGGAATTAAAGTCATGGAATTATACTTCGTATCAAACGGTTGAAATACTTAATTCCATAGAAATTCTTTTATTTCCATAGAAATATGAGATATCAAACACACCCTTAATGTAACTGACATTTTAATTTGTTATAGAAATTCGATTTTGCCTAATTGATGAAAGAAATATTTGTCTTATATTTAGGATTGTTTTACCAAATAACTTTACGTATCATTATTTTCAATACATGACATTAATTACATCACGATAATATAACAGTGAAAGAAAATATAACTTTAGGATAAGCAAACACACTAAAAATGGATCTTTAAAAGGCCTTCGTCACAAGGGGCTTGAAAATACATCTTGACTAGTTTTACTCTATTGAAGGAAGGTCCGGAAAGGTAAGAAAAATATGTTAATAAGGAGATAATCCATGGTAAAAATAATTCGAGGATAAGCCTAAAAATCAGGTTCATGATAGTAAAAAAAATCGCACTTCAGTGTGTTTTTGGTGTTAACAGAAGTTGACCACTTTTATTTATAAAACCCATTGTATGTAATATATTTCTCAATGTACTTTTCGTGCCAGTAGAAGTTCCAGTTTTCTTAACAAAAAACGTTGAGATAGAAAAGTGAATATGAAGAGGGTTGAGATAATTATGTATAGTGTTGTGATACATTTTAATTTTTTTTTTTTTTTGTTGAAGGTGATACATTTTAATTACTTCAAGAAGGAAAATGTTTTTTTTTACCATGATGTATCCTAGTTGTATGACAAAATAATTTGATGTATTATTGAGAGAAATTTTTTGCCTAATCTACCAAGTTTAGCCATGTTGTTTGGCCTAAATGCTAAATAAGTCTAAACTTAGTAGTCATCTTGATTCTTGAGAGACTATTTATGGATATGGATTAGGCCATTCGGGAGTGGACAATTGGATTGGTGCTTGTAGCTGTACAACTTTTTGTTCTACATAAATGGGACCCCAAGTATTTAAAGCATGTCGGACCGTGGGACTTGACTTGAATGACTGTAGCCTAATCAAATGATTGGGACACCCTTCAACCATCCTGGACCTCCAACCCTATTTCAACCCCAACATTTGAAAATTGCAATTGATAATGAACCATTTCTAATGTTCTAGATGACCATTAAAGTTTGAGGAAAAAACAGATGGCGCCAACAATTTCTTTGTTAAATGCCATAATTGTTAAGATTTTCCTCATGGGCGTATGAGGGTCTATAGGCGACATGTTTTTAGTCAGGCTCACTTTCTCTGTTTGTGCCCCACTTAGACTGAGTTTAGTTCGTGATGAACTTGAACAACACGGACTAAGACCAATCTGAGAAAAGCCAAGAATGAAGACGGACCTGAGTAAAAAAGTAACGGTGCCTTTAGACGTAACCTTTAGTCATGTGTTTCTTTGAGCAGGATTGATCCATATCCAAAGCAGTTGTTTTGGCCCATAGGTTTTAGGGGCACCATTACTAGGACATCAAACACCACTTCAAGTTTTATAGTGTTCTTGAATCTTGATAGTATAAAAATTCAGTTTGTAATTGATACTTTGGTTAGAAGGAGAGCTTTTATGCAGTCATTTTGGTAAAACATATAACTTGGGGGTTTTTCCCTTCTTATATAGTTTTGGGTTATTGCGTACGTCAAATAACACTCTGCCCTATCTTCATAATTCTTATAACCCTATTATTAATTTTTAGTGTATGAATTGATAATGTAGCATGTTAAGTTGGGTAAATATATTCATTTAAGTTGCCGATACAAATTTTTCGATATTGATACCCTCCTAATCGGTAGCCACATTTTTAGTTGTTTCTTATGCTATATTTGTTAAAAGGTTTGGCATGCCCAACCTACGTGCCGCAAATTTTCTTTCAAACCGCAACACCCAATTCTATAGAATAGAGTAACTTTCAAAAAAAGAAAGTCCATAGAATAATCTTCACTTTTATATCTTATTGAGAAGTAGAATCGAACTTATGTCGAAAAATTAACTATCTGTTTAGAATGAAAATTTTCCACACCTTTGGAGCAGGGGCGGATCCATGGGGGTGCAAGGGGGTGCGGCCCCTGGATCCTCCCGAAAAGAAAATGTAGTAGTTATAACTTTTTTTATATATATGTACATGTGTATATAATGATGTGTGCCGATGACATGAAGAAGGTTTTGGCGTCATGGTTAAAACACGGATTTCAAATCAACTTGACTGTATGGGCATGCCTTTGAACCCTACCCTTACCATTTTAATTTTTCATTTTGAAATGCATGTGCCTTTAAGTCTATATTTAAATGGGCGTGTATAGTTATAACAAACTAAAAGAGTGGCCGGGATGGTAGAGCGGGTGGTCTTGTGGAAAGGCAACTTAAATGACACGGGTTTGGAGCCCTTCCTCCTCCAATTTTTGTTTTATTTTTTAAAATATAATCAATTCAACTACCAACCTATATAAAATCAATTCATCTACCATAAACCTATAAACTTCAATTCATCTACCATAAACCCCTACAAACTTCAATTCATCTACCATAAACCCCTACAAACTTCAATTCATCTACCCTAAACCCCTATATACTTCAATTCATCTATCCTAAACTCTAAAAGCTTCAATTCATCTACCCTAAACCCCTACAAACTTCAATTCATCTACCCTAAACTCTATAAACGTCAAATCATCTACCATAAATCCTAAAAAATTCAATTCATCTACTCTAAACTTCAATTCATCTACCCCTTTCATGTTCGGTTCTGTGATAGATGTCCTTGAAGTTATTGCTACACATTCTGTTAAAGCGGATCAAAAGAGGGAAGCAATAGATTTGTTGTCCAAGATGAAAATATTTGAGTTCGCATTTTGTTTACATTTGATGAAGCTTTTGTTGGGAATAACAAATGAATTGTCACAAGTACTACAAAGAAAATACCAAGATATTGTGACTGCCATGGATTTTGTTGAGTCCTCAAAATCTAGAATCCAATATGTACGAGACCATGAGTGGTAATCATTGGTCTGGAATGTTTCTACTTTTTGTGAAAAACATAATATTGAAGTTGTTGATCTTAATGGTTCGTACATAGTTCAAGGGAAAAGCAGAAGGAATGCACAACAAATTACAAACATGTATCACTATCAAGTGGAGATTTTCAATACCGTTATTGATATGCAACTTCAAGAATTAAATGCTCGTTTCACTTAGAAGAATACAGAGTTGCTCCGTTGTATGGCATGTTTGAGTCCATGTAGAGATTTTGCCCTTTTCGACAAAAGTAAATTGATGCGTCTTGCTGAATTTTATCCGTAAGATTTCAGTAGTCTTAACACTATGCTACTAAGTTCTCAGCTTGATATTTACATTTACGATATGAGGCAAAATGATGATTTCTTAAATTTAGATGGAATTGGAGATCTTGCTAGAACATTGGTGGAAACTAAGAGGGATAAAATGTATCATTTAGTTTATTTCCTTATCACTTTAACACTAACTTTGTCGGTTGCAACTCCCTCTGTTGAAAGAGCTTTTTCAGCTATGTAGCTAGTTAAAACACACTTAAGAAACAAGATGAGTGATGCGTGGCTAAATGATAGTTTAGTAGTCTTTATTGAAAAAGAAGTTTTTAGTGAAATTGACAATGAGTTATTTATGCGAACATTTCAAAATATGAACTCTCGTAGAGGTCAATTGCGTTTGTAATCATTGATGTATCGATATAATTAATAAATATAAGTATTTTATTAATTATTGTGTTTGAGAATTTTTTTTATTTAGGTATATAATTCCGCACCCCGTAAGTGAAAATCCTGGAACCGTCCCTGCTTCGGAGTGCCTTGTGGTCACTAAAAGTGAGAGATTTGTATACTAATTATTTGTTTTTTTGTCATCGATTAAGTTTCACTTTATGTTTTGGTATCCTGCGAAACATGTGTGCCCATGAAAACTATTTTCGTGGCATTGGCCGTTGTCGCGAATGGAAATTTTAACGGCTCTTTACATGATACTGAAGGGTGGGAAAAAGTATCACCCTGGATCTCTCTATACTTTATCTATATAATAAGGGAGGAGGGTGTTTTTTAGAAGAGTATTTTGATTTTAGTAGTTTACCTCCTCAATATTAATTGGTAATTAACTTTACTCCCCCCATTATTTGGTAATTGAGTTGACCTCATTAGGCTTAATATTTTTGGCAAGATACTATGACTATGTTTGGCGTAAGAAAATTAAAATCATAAATTAGATAATCTATGGACAAAATAAGTCCCTAGTAATTATAATACCCAACACTAAAGTAGGGTATTACAATTATTAAAATCACATTACCAGATCTTTATTCTTTGTAGTCAAATTTATTTTCCAGACGTCAACTATTGTCTTACCGTTTTAAAAGAAATAGTAAATTCAAGGGGTAAACTCAATTACCAATTATTGAAGGGAGCCTCAAAAGACATCCATCGAAATTTCTATTCATACCGAGTGCATGTTGGCGCAGGATACGATCTGGGTCAGGCACCTAAGCGCTCGACACCCACTTTAACTGTTCCCTTTTTTAATCCTGTTTTTCATATGTTCTTCTTCCTTTCTTCTTCTTTCTTTCTTCTTCTTCTTCTTCTTCTTCTTCTTCTTCTTCTTCTTCTTCTTCTTCTCCTTTTTCTTCGTGTCTTCTTCTTTTCCTTCATATCATCACCATCACCATCAGTTAAACGAACCACCATGAAATCCTAGAGCATTAAACCACAAGAAAATCCTAAAACATCAAACCAATTATGACAAATCAAATTTGACCATCATCTTCTTCTTCACCTTCGCATCATCACCATCTTCTTCTTCTTATTCGTGAAGACCTAAAATAGAAAGCCCTAAAATAAGTAATATCAAAACATAAATTATTTTCAAATCTAACATTGAGCAATCAAATTAGATATATTATTGGACCATCAAATTAGGTTGAAATTTGTCTTGAAACAAAGCTAGGGTTGAATATGATAGCAACCTCAAAACAAGCAAGATAGGAGCTTAAACTGGCCAATCCGAGGGGGTCGGACTGGTCAGTCCAAACGCTTTCTGTGGGTCTCAGACTGGTCAACCCGAAACCTAAAGCAAGAGCTCGGACTGGTCAGTCTAAACCTTTACTTAGGTTTTCAGACGACTCGATCCGTGTACTTTCTAATCGGGTGCCAACAAATGGTTGTGGTCAAAACAGACTGACCTTAGTCAATCTCCTCGAATGAGTGCTAACAACATTTTTTTTTGGGGGCCTTTAGCCGCTCCCATTATTGAAAGGGTAAACTTGACCAATTACTATTGAGGGGTAAACTCAAAAAGCCCTTTTTAGAATATACCCTCATCTTGAATGACTAAGATTACACTTCCCAAATTTTTCTCCAGTGGTTGAGATTATGCTTTTCATATTTATCTACATGTTTACAAAAAAATATATCCCTCTTTGTTTTTACGAAAGGGAAGTTTTATAGACACTGTCCATACTTATTAGAGGCAATGTATTTTTCACTCAAGACTTGGTCAAAACAAGTATGTAATCTATTAGGACTCATACTTGGTTATGCAGAACTATAAATTTACTTGCAGGAGCTAACGAGTTGCAGGAGCTAACGACTTGGAGTATAATGAGTCGTCACCATTCAGATCCAGATAAAGGATTCTGGACCACAACTAAAGAACATCCTAAAGAACTTAGGAAGTACGCATGATGAGTTCTTGGTACGAAGTGGGAAGTAAAAGATTGTAAATGTCATGTGTTACAAACTCCCGGACATGGAAAGAAAGTAAGCTGGAAAGTGTTCCAAGCTGATTACTGTTGCAAAACTAAAAAACGAAAGAATATAGTCAAGGCTTTAGAAGCATTAATTCTAGTAAGGAGATACTAGAAAATTATCAAAATAATTGAAGGAAGCAACCTTCGAGTAGATGATAATAAGCAAAGGTTTACTCGGATTGGATCCGTTTTAGCTAAACTGTCACCTAAGACAAAGTATGAATGGAGTCATACAAAGAGTCTAAGGCATAAGGTGCATTTTGGAAATGACCATGACCAGTAAATTGAGTAAGTAAAGGAGTCTCGGAGGAGACTCAAATTTACAAACTCTTGTTATCAGAAATAAAAATTGTTTATTTCGTTGTCTAAATTTGATTTAGTATTTAAACGACAGTCCATCGATGATGAAATATTCCAAATAGGTTTGTCAGATGCATGATTTGATGAATGAAACCCTAGTAAGTGAACTTGAAATTATTTCGTTATCATCTCCCTAGTCCAGGTCATTGATGGACAACAATGACTTATGAAGACTAGCACGTGAGATTGACAAGATAGTGTTGTTTCATGGGCTGTGGGAATAGGAGTACTCAAGTCATCTACGTGGGTGTAATGGTTGGGAATATCACTAGACAACCCACCATGAGAGTACATCAAGAGTGATGAACGTCAAAAACCTTTCATTGACAAGATTTGAGAGATTCCTCAAAACATGGTGAGTAGCAACTGAAAATGTGTGGTCACACTCAAATAGATTAAGTGATTACTCATTTGGATTGACTGTTGTGCTCCGGATCAAGAAAGTCTGAAAGATATGACATATCAGATGGGATACAAATTGACAAAGGAATCGAGCATTGCACTTGTTCTAAGTACAAGCTGGAGACTGAAGGAGATGTCCTTCGACCAAAGATGAAATGCGAGCAATTTTTCAGATAGGGAAATTGATGAAGAAGATCATCAAGTCCGGACGATTTAGGGATCGTAATGTTTATCTAGAAACCAACTACGATCGTCGAATCAAGGGGCGATTCGTGGCTAACTTCGTCCAGATCCTACATCGGGTTACACTGAAGAGTATCGATTCAATCGGAAGATATGACTAAAGGGATGAGACATATAAACATGGGTTGGATCCATAAATATGTCCAAAAGGCCAAAGAAAATCTAAGACAAAGATAGTAACAGACCGGGCTTAAAAGGAGTTTTTGACCGGGCGCTCTAGGCCTATTAGTGGGCCGCCCAAGGCATGGCCGACCAACTAAAGGGGGCCATGCTATGCGCTAAGGAAAAAATAGAAACTAGTTTCTATTTTGGTGAAATCCTTATTATGCTTCTATTTTGCCTTTTAGGAAACCTAATTAAGGTTGAACTCTAACTTTGGGATTCTATATAAGGCCCTCATTAGATCAGAATAAGGTGTGGAAAATTCTCAAAGAGATTTCTAACTCTACAACATCAAGTAGGAAAGCAAGAAAAAATAGTTCCCAACTATCTATCCAGTCTAAATAAGGTGTTCTTCGTCTAACCACCATTAAAGTTTTAGGTAAACTTGAGGTGGGAGATCAAGTTGATTACTCGGTGTCTCGGGTAGAGGAGCTACAATTGGAGCTCTTTATTCAACCGTTTAAGACTGTGGGAAATAACGATTAAGGTAACAATCTCTATATTAACTTAGTTTATATTAAGCTTATGCATGAGATCCTGGGAATACTAGTGTTAGACATTAGATGTCTAAGATTCCGCTTATAACACTAAGAGATACCATAATCCTACACATATCATCACCATCATCATCACTTAAACGAAGCACCATGAAATCCTAAAGCATCAAACCACAAGGAAATCCTAACACATCAAACCAAGTATGACACATAAAATTTCACCATCGTCTTCTTCTTCTCCTTCATATCATCACCATCTTCTTCTTCTTCTTTTTCGTGAAGACCTAAAATAGAAAGCCCAAAAATAAGTAATTTCAAAACATCAAACCCTAAAAGACAAATTATATTCAGATCTAACATTGAAAAATCAAACTATATGTGTTATTGGACCGTCAAATTAGGTTAAATTTGTCTTGAACTAGGGTTGAATATGATAGCAACCACAAAACAAGCAAGATAGGACCTTAAACAAGCCAATTCGAGGGGTTCGACTGGTCAGTCTAAACGCTTTCTCTGGGTATCAGACTGGTCAGTCCGAGACCTAAAGCAAGGGCTCGGACTAGTCAGTCTGAACCTTTGCTTAGGTTTTCGGCCATATTGATACATGTACTTTCTAACCGGGTGCCAACAGATGCTTCTAGTCAAAAGAGACTGACCTTAGTCAATCTCCTCCATCGAGTGCTAAAACCAATTTTTTTGGGGGCCTTTAGCCGTTCCCATTATTGAAGGAGTAAACTTGATCACCAATTAGTATTGAGGGAGTAAACTCAAAAAACCCTTTTTAGAATATACCCTCCTCTTGAATGACTAAGATTACACTTCCCAAATTTTTCTCCAGTGGTTGAGATTATGTTTTTCATGTTTATCTGCATGTTTCCAAAAATATATCCCTCTTTGTTTTTACCAAAGGGAAGTTTTATAGAAAATTCTCAGGATTTTTCGCTAGTTTGATAGTTTTGGCGAGCTTGGAGGTCGTTCGCTTATAATCGTAAGTGTTACCTAAGGCTTTAGAGTTTCTTTTTTGAATATCTCTAGTGCAATACTCAATTGAGATCTTAAGATGATGTGAAAGCATTTAATTTTAAGATGTCTCAATTACAAACTCTATTTTTTAGACCTCTTTTGAGTATCATAACTATCATAGTCATCAAATCTAATTTGAGTACCAATAAAAAGTCTTTCTCTCTCAACAATTTTTTCCTATTAAATGTATGTGGGACATGTGTAATTACTTGAGTTTTTTAATTAGAGTGTTGTATTTTTTTTTTGAGATGTTTTAGAGTGTTGTACCGGAGAAGGACTTGAATTAGAGACACACAATTCAGCCATACAGGAATAAGAATCCCAATTGCGGCTTGACACATAAGTCAATTAGAGTTTTTTTTTTGTTTTGCATAGGGGAGCTCGAAGGCAAGATTTTTCCCAATGGTGGTTAGTCCAGCAAGACCAAATCTTCGTAGATATTGGGTGACAGAGAGATAGGGTTTAAGCGACAAATAGAATGAGATTGAGGGAAAGAGAAAAGAAATTGAGCGAGAGGGAGAAAGAGATTTGTAGGAATGAAGAGAGGGAGACATAGAGAGACCGAGATATACAGTTATTTGTTAGAGAAGAGAGAGAGAGAGTGTGTGTGATTTTCCTATAAGAAGGAATTCCATCCATAATTGGGGAAGAAAGTAGCGTGTGATGGTGTGTGAATAAATTTGAAGATGAAAAAAAGTCTACAGTTGTCCACGTAAACTCCCTATTTGTTAGATTTCAAATTTTAAAAGATTATCGAGATTGAATCACACATATCTTTAAAATGAAAATAAATGAATAGTGAGTCGTGAGCTTGTTAGAAACGGTCAAAGTGAAAATTGGTGTAGCGTCGTTGAAAACATATTTCCCTCGGCCAAATCCACTATGTTTGTGTTTGATATCAGGGAAATAATTTCATGGAAATAAAAGAGTTCCATGGAAAGTCTTCCACGGATTATATTCGCGAAAATAAGAGTTCTTTCGTTTGGTAGTCATTTACTATTCCGTGGAATTACTAACTCTGTTATTTAGTTGACATCTAACTTCTACGGATATAATATTCAATTAATAGTTTTTGTTTACTTTATATGTAGTCAAAAGGACATTTTTACCCTTATGTTGCCAAAATTACATATTCATCTTTATGTTGTTCAAATTACATTTTTACCCCTATGTTATATACTTATTTAACTTTGTGTTACTTTGGTAACTTAAGAGTAAGAATGTCAAATTGTTAATATATAGCACAAGATAAAAATGTAAATTTGACAACGTATAGATAAAAAAAAGATTGTACTAATATAAAAGGATAAAATTGTAACGTATAGATAAAAAAAAGATTGTACTAATATAAAAGGATAAAATTGTCTTTTTAATATAAAAGTTCAGAAATACATTTTTACAAGATAAAGGTAAGAATGTCATTCAGACCACACAAGAGTAAAATGTCATTTTGGTATTATACGAGGGTAAGAATATCATTTTTGACAACTTGGTAAACATGTCATTTGGTAAGAAGGACAAAAATGCCATTTACCCAATGTATAAGTAAAAGTTTATTTTGCTGAATTTTAAGGGTAAAATGTCATTTTGAACATATATGGAGATAAATATTAGGTTTCAAGTATCCAAATATATTAGAATATTTTTATTTTGATTTTTGACTTTCCACGGGAAGCTAATTCTTAAAGGGGAGCAAGGAATTAAAAGTGGACTATTTCATGGAAATAGATTCTCTAGGGAATTAAAACTATGAAATTATACTCCATATCAAATGGTGTATCTATTTCTATGGAAATAGGAGATATCAAACACACTACAGGCAAATTTTGAATTTGGGTCATGTGCCTTTACCCACGTGTATGGCCCTTATAGAAACTTCGTGTGCCCATAACACTTTCCTTAGCAAAAAATGAGGCCCTTAGAACTTCTTGTCCTTATATACACTATTAGAAGTTAGAGGCGCCCCACATATCGTCTGGTTGCAGGTCACAGGTGCCACCAACTTCGGTCAAATCGCTTATCTTTATTCTTTAGGTACTATTCTATCGTTAACCAATTTCCCCTATCTTTTTAAGAAGAACACGACGATGATGATTAAGATGAAGAAGAACATTGAAGAGGTATTCCCAAACAAGTTTGAAAAAAGGAATTCAAGATGAAACAAGATGTGCAAAAGGTATATATACTTTTAGAAGTTCTTTATAACATAGTGATGGAGCCATGGTTTTTATTTTTTAATTGTCAACGTGCTTGAAACCTTGACTTTTAAAGTGGAAGACCAAACCTCTTACCACTCCAAGCCAAGGGCGTTGGCAAGATGGACCCATGGTTATTCACACCATCACCCAAACCTATTTTTACCCCTCATAAACTCTCTTCTTGTATAGCACAGAAATGTCTTGTTTTTTGGCCAAAATTCCAAAAGCATTCAAGATATAAACTTTGCATGTCTTTCTCCTTCTAAAACTATTCTAACAAAAAATGGTGGTTAAAGCTGCAACCTTCAATTTCTTCTTCTATCTTCTCATCTTTTTCGTTCCACTTCCAAGATAGGGTCGAGTACAAGCTGTTAGGGTTTCGATTTTGTTGTTGAGGTTCTACTTCAAAGTTCAAAGGTTCAATCTTTTTAAGAATTATAAAATTTTGGAAACTTTTGGATGATTACGAATGGTTATGATTTCGATGATAAAAATCGAAATAATACTACAGTTTAATGTTATGTATAATTTTGTTTCAGACGATACGGATTTGTTTTGTTGACGTGAGAGTCTTGATTGTTTGCAATAGCTGTAGCAGCTCTAGATTTTATGTTGATAAGACGATTGCCAACGTCGTTTGAACTAAAGCGAAAAGATGCCTCAAATTGTAATGTTTGACAGTTGGTCTCAATTCATCCTACCGAAGGAAAACGAATTATATTTTAAAAGAGTATCTCTCGATGTAAGACGATTGTTCTCGTCGTTTGGAAAAAATCAGTAGCTATAAGAGTAATGCAACATATCGGAACGGTACCTCTCGTAGGTTACCTTCATAACGTTTTTGTTTTCCTGAGTGAACACCACTTTCAAAAAAAAAAGGAAGATTTATGCAATGTTTGTATAGCTTTAGAGTGGACTTCTTTTCTCTTTATAGTTTTGTTTGGGTCAAAATAAAATTTTGAGCTTTCCTTTTTTCTTCATGATATTCACCAGTGAAACAACAATACAAATCTTCAACAGCTTGAATGTGATCTTGGAGGAAAATAATGGTATGACTTCGAGATATTCCTGAAGGAGGTGTCAACTAAGATCTGCAGTTCGATGACTGAAGTTGCTGCCAACTGTAATTGGGTCCTACAAGGGTTACATACCATGAGCATCAGACTGGATTGCAAGCTCGGAAGATATATGTGATATGAACCACGGTGGTTGAGGATACAAGGGAGACTTTGGATAGGCACATGGCTTGCCCAAGGTGGCCGAGAGCATTGGGCAATGCTGACCTATGTCTCGGCGGAGGTGGCCGAGGGCATGGCACAACAAGCACTAACCCAAATCTCTGCCCAAAGTGTCTGACGACATGTCTCGGTTGAGATGGTCGAGGGTTGCTCTTCAGGAACTAGGACATCTCTTAGGCAGAGTGCTCGAGAGGGTTGGGCAGCATGTGTGCCTGGCCATGCATGGGGCGGGGCTTTGTGCAAAGCCCAGTTGGGCTTAGGCACCGCCTTGGCCAACCGATTTATGGAGTCCCAACCGCTTGGGAGTCCAGTTAATTTAAGGAGTTTCAAGGGGTGGAACTCCTCCCACGCCAAAACCACTCCTAAAAATCAACAAGGGGACAACCTCCTAACTGTGTGACTCAAGAGAGAACGAGCTAGAAAAACCCGAAAGTTCTCTACCTCTTCCATTCTTCTTCTACTTAATAGAGGAAAGGGGTTTTCTGTTGGAATCGGAGCCTATCTTGGCTCGACCCGACTCGTCAAACTCAGAAACGGAATGCGCCATAGTGTTCGTCTCGTCGAGCTCTTCATATTAGAGCCTAGAATCACTCAAATCCGATTCCGGATGAATGAGAAATTCAAGTTTAAAGTTTAGACGGAGATTGGTTGAAATAGGTACTGAAATGTCAAAACGGACAAAGTTAGATTGAGGACCATCTGGGCGAAGCGAGCACGTCCAGATCTGGACGGCTCGCGTTCCACCCGAGTTTTGAAGCGGGATCTGATGGTTGCGCCTGAAGATGAGCGTGACAGAAGTGGGATACCGCCAGAAGCGTTGGATCAGCAAGATCCAACGGCGCGCGTCACTTCCGCGTCGAGACAGTGTTGGGATTTCGATTCCCATCTAACGATTGGCGTTCTATCTGCGGATTTAAGCCAGATCCAACGTCCTAGGATGCGCCGCCTCTAAATTTTCAGTTAAGTCCGTGAGTTTGAAAGGTTATGTCTTTTGAACCCAAAAGACAAATGCACCGATTCAATTCCTATATAAACAACCCAAATCCACTTCATTTTACATCAAATTCATTCACTTCTTCTCTTCTCTTCTAACAATTAGTGTTCTATATGTCAGAATACTTATTGGGAAGAAATTCATTCTCTTCTTTTCTTCTCTTCTGACAATTAGTGTTCTGTATGTCGGAATACTTATTGGGAAGAAATTCATTCTCTTCTTTTCTTTTCTTCTAACAATTAGTGTTCCGTATGTCGGAATACTTATTGGGAAGTAATTCATTCTCTTATTTTCTTCTCTTCTAACCATTAGTATTCTGTGTGTCGGAATCCTTAAGGCGTCTAGAAGATCATCCGCATTAGTCCAAGAGCTCATAATACTTACGAAGGTTCGTCCGCTTTCAGAATATAGAAGTACCATCTTAAAATTCTGAAAGGAAAGTCGTTGTATCCCGAAGGCATACACCCTAACGTTTGGTACTGTTACGGGGGTGTAAAATGTCTTAAGGAAAGAAAATTTATTCTTGCCTCGACTCCATTATCTTTATCTATCTCGGTTAATCCGAAGGAAGGAATTACTGATAAAGTCGGTATCTCTCTATAATAGAGAAAGGAAGTTCCCTACTTCAACCCAGACTCTGACTTAATCAAGACTAGACAGAGTTAAAGTTAACTCAAACCATAACCAGAGGAACAACAATCGGCGCCCACCGTGGCAAGAACAAGAAGAACACTACGGGTTAATCGAGACCTTCATAAGGAGAGCAAAAAAAGGTCGTCTTCTTGCTCGTGTTGTAGCTAACATTCAGTGGTGATCAAAGATTTGTGTTCGTGTGTCTTGAGTAGAGGAATCTCATTTAAGGTTCTTAATCTTCTAAGTCGCGAGATAAAGCTCCGGGTTCTTATATTATAACTTTCTAGATGAATCAACATGAGGTATATCTTACCTCTAGTTAGTTCGTTATTGATATGTTTATGAGGTCCTAGGCTAGTCTAATGCTCCGGGTTCTTATATTATAACTTTACAATTCCTAAGAACAAAAAAGCTTCAAGTGGTGGGACAGTGAGTGTGATAAATGGAGGGAATTCTAGGTTTTTAGGGTGGCGTAAGATTTTTTGAATATACTTAGCCATCTTGACCACTATTGACTAAGTGGTGAGTGAGAGTGAGAATTGACTAGGTCAAAGCAAACAGATTAAGCCAACCCGTATACAAATGTGGTAGGCGTACATAAATTTTCCACATCACAGTTATGATTTTGCAAATAGAAAAGCTGAAAGAAAAAATTTTGGGGGTGCCTACAAAATGGTGCTTAGAAAGCATGTATACATTTTGGTCTATCCGAGGACAGTCAACAATCAGGTATTTGGTAAATGGACGGTAATGAGACTATCAGATGCAAAACCAAAATCCATAAGGTACGACCGATATGAAATTTACTAGTGCAACCCGCCTTGACCAAATTAGCAATATTTTACGTATATTTTTAGTATATTTATATAATTTATGAAGAATTGACATATAATAAAAGTACGAGATGATTTTTTTGTTAAGTACAAGATGATTTAGATGGCGACAAATAATAATTGTCACTGTTACCTACATTTTCTTAATGAATACTTAATACCTAGTGTAATTATGTAGAATTGTTAGAATCCGAGCCAATTTTGGCTCGGCCCAACTCGTCAAAATCAGAAAGAGCCAAAATCAGCAACAGAATGCGCCATTACGTGCGTCTCATCGAGCTCTTAAACTTAGACAAGAATCACTCAAGTTGATCTGATTCCGGGTGAATGAGAAAATCAAGTTTAAAGTTCGGACGCAGATCAGTTAAAATAAGGGACTAAATAGGCAAAACGGAAAAATCCATTTGCGAGGCATTTGGGCGAAGCGAGCGCGTCCAGATCAGGACGGCACGCATTCGACCCGCGCGTTATAAGGAGATCTAACGATCGCGCTCTAATTTGTTCGGGATTTCTTCGGGACGGAGACAAGCGTTAGATCGACCAGGATCAAACGGTCCGCGTCATCCCCGTGCCGGGCATGAAGAGGGCCGATACCGACTTTTCAATCTAACGGTCATTTGGTTGCTTCGCTGGACAGTTGTTGGGCTACATCGAACACCACTAACGGTAGCCATTCCACCCGAGTTTTCTAGAGAAAACCAATGCTCCAGATTATTGCCAACTCCAAGATGGTAGTTATTTCAAGTTGAGTCCGCCATTTTGAGGAGATATGTCCATTGACCCCAAAACACATATGTACCTCTTCGAATCCTATTTAAACAAGCCTAACCCACTTCATTTTTCATCAAATTCATTCTTTTCTTCTATTCTCTTCTGAAATCATTATTCTGTTGTGTCTGGAACATAATTCTGATATCAGAAATATTCTAGTATATCTAAAACTCCGAAGAAAGAGTCTCTGAGTGAATTCCGTCTATTCCTTTCTTTTCTTCTAAAATCAGTGTTCTGGTGTCTGGAATATAATTATGATTTTAGATATATTCTAGTGTCTAGAATTCTGAAGAGAGAAGTATCTGAGTGAAGTTATAATATTCAAGTGTTTAGAAGGTCCATTCACCTCAGTCTAAGAGCTCATATTATTTACGAGGGTTCGCCTAATTTCAGAATATAGAAGTACCATCTTAAATTCTGAAAGGATAGTCGTTATATCCCGAAGGAATACACCCTAACCGTTGATACGGTATCTAGATTAATTGACCTAATTATAATGTGTTATGTGTCATGTGTTAATGTGCTATGTGTCGCGTGTTAATGTGCTATGTGTCATAATCTGTCACAAAGTAAGAATTAGATCTAATTTTTATGGCCATATGTTTAACCATTTCACTAACTAAATATCGAACTACATTGATAATGCTGGAGGAGAGGATGATGAGTCAGATGAAACTTCTGGCATTTCGTCGTTGGATACATCAATAACCATCTGAACCTCTCCTCATTTGGATTTGGTTTGGGATTTGGTGGTGCTTCATCTTCTTCCCGAGTGCGAAACCACCATACAATTCCAAACAGAACTGTTATGCTCACGATGGCTATCGCAACCAACACAAACCACCTCATTCCCAAACTCGTGATGGCTGGTGGATGAGGAGAATAATTAAACGATTCAATATTCAGCTTCAGAATTCTAGCACTTCAAAAAAAACACAGCTGGGTCCGTTGTGTTTTTCTTACAAATACAATTGGGTTTGTTGTGTTTTTCTTACAAATCCATCTCTCAGTTTCGGGGTAATTTTTTTTTGATGAAATGGGGTAATTTCTTTATGTATGGTAAAAATTTATGTTGATGCAACTCTAACCAGGATTCGAATAAATATAAATTCATATATGTGGGGTAGTCTTCTAGTACACCGTTCCTTCGTTTTTAGTTTTTTTTAATTGCTGGACACTTACGGCTGAAAGAATTAATATTATATATTATATGTGATTTTGAAACAAAAATAATAATATTTGATATGTGACATGTGATTAAATATTACCAATAATAATATATGATATGTGATACGCGATTAAATCTGAAGGAATCTTGAAGCTAAAGAAGTAGAAAGTGAAGATATTTTGTAAGATGTTACAGAAGAGGACATTAATTGACCTAATTATAATGTGTTATGTGTCATGTGTTAATGTGCTATGTGTCGTGTGTTAATGTGCTATGTATCATAATCTGTCACAAAGTAAGAATTAGATCTAATTTTCATGGTCCTATGTTTAACCATTTCACTAACTTAATATTATGAACTGAAGTGATATTGGTGACAGGAACCCCATGAGGGATGTTTGGTGGAAGGTTCAAAACTGTATCGTTGAAGGCGATTGAAGACAAACAGTTGACGCAATTAATCGAACCGGTTTAGCTACTTTTGAGCTAGATACCGATTCCAAAAATTAGAAGCTACTAGTTATATCTAATGGGGGTTTTCCATCCTTTTTTTCATTCTTATACAACTAAACACACACTTATCCTTTTTATAATGTTAAGAGGATTCCACAAATGGTGGTAGAGTTAAGAGAGATGGCTTCAACTAGAGTCATTATCTATCAGTAACTAAAAGTAAAGATCTTAAAAGTGGTGATCTTTGCTTAAAAAATGGGAAACACTTCTAGTTCATTGCCTCATCAAACATCTCCTCCTCTATAACATCTGTTAAGATAAGAGCAAAAAAAAAAAAAAAAAGTCTAAGGTGAGTCAAATAATGTTGATCCAAGGCACTGTAAATTTTCGATGAGAGGTGGAAGAATTTGTCGCGGAACTCTCATCGGTGGTGCCACTGGAGCTTGTGCCAACTGTCTTCCAAAACACATGATGATTCCTAACATGCTCAATAGTTCTTTATAGACAGAGCAACACCTTTAGCACAATTTGTATTAGATCAAGATCTCATCCTACACTTCAAGATTTACAAGGATTTTGGATTAATAAACCCAAATTTCAGGTATCCACCAATCCTTTGTTTCATTCTATTTAGGTAAATGTACATGTATGTTTAGCTAAGGGATTTAAACACAATCGTCCACTTTATAGCACATTAACACATGACACATAACATATAACACGTAACACATTACAATTAGGTCAATTAATGTCAAATATCAAACTCTCTTTTTATAAGATAAATCTAATTCAAAGAATGTTGGAGTGTAAGAGTCTTGGAGAAAATAAGAGAGGGAAAGTACAACAATACCTATTGCATTAATGAGAGGGAAGAAAATAGGAGAAAACCGGTACTATATATTCCTTTCTTGTTACTCAGTAAAACTTTTTTAGTTACAATTGTTGACCAACATATAGTAGAGGGAGAACAACAGTACTATATATTCGTTTTATGAAACACTCAAAGATCTCTTTGTAGTTGACTTAAGGTAAGTCCCGCATCATTTTGGTTAATGCATAATTAGTTTTGAACCAATTTAGTGTCACTCAACATAATCAGATAAATTACCCAGAAATTAAAAGAGAGATTTGTAAAGAAACACAACAGACTCGTATTATTTCAAATACTATAATTTTTTTCATATCGAACTACATTGATACAGGCCCGTGTGGTGGGGGGTGCAGGCAGGGCGCTCGCACTGAGCCCCCCACCACAAAAGGCCCACATCCTGTAAAGAAATGTTTCTAATATATAAATAAGGATGTTAAGTTAAGCATGATAGGCTCGTTGGATTCATTGGTAAGTAACATGAGGTTCATACGTTTGACGCAGGTTCGAATCTCATTGGCTTCAAGTGTATTTTAGATTTTTATGGGGGGGCCTATAGGCGCCTTGAAGTACTGCATTTGGCGCATCTGCAGAGGCAAAACTTAAGCGACATAGCCACTGATTGGACGGTTGAAAAAAATCACATGGTACATTTCTTGTTGTTCTTTGGACGTTTTTTCTTAACAATTTGTTATTTTGGGTGCATATCCTTCATATGTTGAAGTGTTTTTATAACATTTTAAATTGAGAAAACTTCTCAACGATTACTTTCTTTAGAAAATATTTGGATTCATCCACACTTTTCATCTATATCCAATAATAAATTACATTCGCATATTGTTCAACTTTTGTTTGTAACTTTTTCTTTGTAGAAGAGACCTCCGATTAAAATTTTTCTAGGGCCCCGATTCAAATTTCGCACGGGGCCTCCAGATTCTCAGGCACGGCCCTGCATTGATAATGCTAGAGGAGAGGATGATGAGTCAGACGAAACTTCTGGCATTTCGTCGTTGGATACATCAATAATCATCTGAACCTCTCCTCCATTTGGATTTGGTTTGGGATTCGGTGGTGCTTCATCTTCTTCCCGAGTGCGAAACCACCATACGATTCGGTTATGCTGACGATGGCTATCACAACCAACACCAACCACCTCATTCCCAAACTCGTGATGGCTTGTGGATCAAATGGAGCATTAGTCCTCGGTGGTGCAGCTTTGGGAATTCGTTCCATAATCAGTCTCCTCTTGAAAGAATCTCGTTGATGGTGCAGCTTCGGGACAGAGAGAAGAGTAAATTTTTTTCAAATGTTGTAGGATGAGGAGAAAAATAAACTATTCAATATTCAGCTTCGGAATTCTATCATTTCAAAAAAAAAAACACAGCTGGGTCCATTGTGTTTTTCTTACAAATACAATTGGGTCTGTTGTGTTTTTCTTACAAATCCATCTCTCTGTTTCGGGGTAATTTTTTTTTGATGAAATGGGATAATTTCTTTATGTATGGTAAAAAATTTATGTTGATGCAACTCTAACCAGGATTGGAATCATTATAAATTCATATATGTGGGGTAGTCTTCTACCACACCTTTCCTTTGTTTTTAGTTTTTTTTTTAATTGCAGGACACTTACGGCTGAAAGAATTAATATTATATTTGATATGTGATTTTGAAACAAAAATAATAATATATGATATGTGACATGTGATTAAATGTGAAGAAATCTTGAAGCTAAAGAAGTAGAAATTGAAGATATTTTGTAAGATGTTACAGAGGAGGACATTAATTGACCTAATCATAATGTGTTATGTGTCATGTGTTAATGTGCTATGTGTCGTGTGTTAATGTGCTATGTGTCATAATCTGTCACAAAGTAAGAATTAGATCTAATTTTCATGGCTCTATGTTTAACCATTTCACTAACTAAATATTATGAACTGAAGTGATATTGGTGACAGGAACCCCATGAGGGATGTTTGGTGGAAGGTTCAAAACTGTATCGTTGAAGGCGATTGAAGACAAATAGTTGACGCAATTAATCGAACCGGTTTAGCTACTTTTGAGCTAGATACCGATTCCAAAAATTAGAAGCTACTAGTTATATCCAATGGGGGTTTTCCATTCTCGCTTCGACTCCACAAATTCTTCTTCTTACCTTGCATTATTTTTGTTTATCTCGGTTTATCCGAAAGTAAAATTACTGATAAGACAGAATCTGCTTATTGTCTATCTCTCTATAACTTAGAGAAAGGAAGTTCCATATTTCAACCCAGACTCTTACTTGATCAAGACAAGACAGAGATAAAGTGAACTCGACTCATAACTAGAGGAACAACAATCTTAACACATTTTATAACGATCATTTCTCTGGTTATAAGATTTTGATTTGGTTTATTTTCTGTGTTTCAGAAAAATGGCAAACACAAGAATAACCCTACGGTTCTTCCACCAAACACAACATACGTGGAAAAATCAGAGAAGTTCAAGGGAACTGACTTCACCATGAAGCGCAAGCATCCGTCTAAAAACGGAGGCAAGCCGAAGAAAACAAGAAGTTTGACGGCGAATGCTACAACTGTGGCAAGCGGGGCCACCTAGCCAAAGATTGCCCCTCCACATAGGGAAATCTACAGGAAAAGGTGAAAAGGTGAATAACCAAGCTTCGCTAATAAGAGACACTGAAAATCAAAATCTGTGTTTTGACTATTGAAACCGAAAAAGTGTCTGAAAAACTTCAGAAAATGAACCTCTGTACGGTGGTATCTGAAGTTAACTTGGTTAACAACCAGTGAGAGTGGTGGGTCGATACCGGGGCAAGTCGTCACATTTGTAGTAACATAAGCCCATTCTCTTCTTATAAGGAGGTAGCGGGAGGAGAGACCCTATTCAAGGAAAAAAGACTCGACCACTCAAGTCAAAGGAATGGGGGAGATCGTGTAGGAATTGATCACTTCAGGTTTTGAAGTGACTTTGAATGATGTAGTTTATGCTCCAAACATTCGAAAGAACTTGGTTTGTGGTTCTCTTCTAAGTGAGAACGGGTTGAAACTAGTCTTTTTGTCAGATACCTTTATCCTATTTAAGAATGAGATGTATATTAGGCAGGGCTATTTATGTAGGGGGTTATTTAAACTATATGTTACCTTTGTAATGCCGAAGGCACCTATTATGAATGAAATTAATAATTATGTGTATATTGTTGAGTCCTACGATATTTGTCATAACATACTAAACATTTGAATAACAAGTCATTAAATAAATTAATGAACTTGGAGTTAATTCCGAAACTCGAAATTGACTCAAGATGAATATGTCAAACATGTGTAGAGTCAAAAATGACCAAAACGTCGTACAAATCTCTAGACTTAATTCACAGTGAACTCTGTGACTTAAAGATGGTTCAAACCTGAGGTGGCAAAAGGTACTTCATCACCTTTATCAATGACTCCACCCAGTTCTGTTATGTTCACTTACTAAGGAGTAAGGATGAATCAATCGAAAAGTTCGAGCTTTATAAAAAACCGAAGTAGAAACTCAACTTAATAAAAAGATTAAGGCTTTGAGAAGCGATCGAGGGGGAGAGTATGAATCTCCTTTCGCCGAGATATGCGCCAAGAATGACATAGTTCATCAAACGACGACTCTTTATACACCTCAACAAAATGGTATAGTAGAGCGAAAAAATAGATTGTTAAAAGGGATAAACTTCGATTAGTGGAGATTGAAAACGATTATCAATCTAATCCCGCTGGGTCTTGTGAAGTATTTCATTAGAGGCTAACCCTCAGTAGTGGTGGGCAAAAATAAGGCTCAACACATAGTCGCCATAAATGTTGACTTTGCTGATGACTCTTAAATATCTTCTCGATTATAAACATATCGAAGAGATAAGCGACACCCTGACCACTAAGTATAGACGGAAATATGGGTGTGAAAATGACTATCAAGAATACAGAGAGACATCAAGGATGTCGAGATAAGTCTTGAATACTTGATGCTAAAGATTCAATTCGATGACGAATCGAAGAAGTCAATCGCAAAGGCGAGCGGAGAAGTGTGTCAAGCTAAATGTTGAAACCTAAACGTTTAGACAAGGTCGACGACAGAATATTCTCGTCATACAAAGAGGTACAAGACGATTAAGTGTTTTAAAGAATTCATCTGTCTAAGATAATGAAATTTCCAAAGAAATGTCCTCAACATATTCAGATGGTAAATCAGTATAATTTTCGGTAATGTCCTTTGATCTGTCTGAGAATTACAAAAGGATCCTCATATATGTTAAAAAAAAGGACCTTTGCTGAAAGATCTCGGGATCAATGGATATTATAAATAAATCCTTAACTCTTTGTAAATAGGTCCCTAGTTCTGTATAATTTACAGAATGGTCCTTCATAAATCTTTGTGGACAACCTAATCTCTTTGGATAAATAAGGGAATTGGGGTTGATAAAAATTAAAAGTTGAATTTTACGTTATTCGGTCTAGAAGGAACTCGAATAGTAAATTCAAAGGTCTTTATGAGATTACCGATTCAAGAGTACGAACGAAAATCTAGAGACGAAGAAAGACAAAATATGGAATGATAACTTTGGTGATCATGGGATAGTTTTGAACCTATCAAGTGAGTACATATGGTAAGACATATAACTTAAGAAAAAGTTAAAAGAGAAAGGGAGATTTTATAGGCAATGCTGAAACTTGTTAAAGGCAATTTCGCTAAAGGCAATTCCTAGTTTGGTTAAAGGCAATGTGTGTCAAGGAGGCAATGCTCATATTCGACGGTGACAATTGCCGATAGGCAAACTTCAACCCACAATTTTTAAATCACTAAAACACCCATCAGGCCATCACCTCACGAGCTACCATATCCTTCTCTCTCTCTACACTTCTTTGTCATCTCTTCCATTAAAATCCCTCTTAGGTGGGCAGGCCATCACCCACCAGCTACCATCTCCTTTATTCTCTCTCTAGATTTCTTTGTCATCTCTTCCATTAAAATCCCTCTTAGGTGGGCAAACCATCACCCCTCCAGCTACTTTCTCCTTCTTTCTCTCTAGATTTCTCTATCATCTTTTCCACTAAATCCGTCTCAGGTGCGCGATTCTAAACAACCCTAACTTCTATTAATGTAGTATCTCAAATAAGAATTTTAGGAACAAAAAAAATACTTGCATCATATGATGACATTATAAAAACCCTAAGTTCTATAAGAATGGAATTTACTGTGTGTATTAGCTAGGTCGATACTCGGATCCCACTTCTTCTTCTGGGAGACCAGACTAAGAGGGCTGAACAAAATACTTGCACCATATTGATGAAACTATAGAAACTCTACATTCCATAAGAATGTAATTTACTGGTGTATTAGCTAGGACGGATCCCACTTCTTCTTTTATCAGACAAAGAGGTCTCGATTCATATCAGATTCCGAATGATGGAAATGAAGAGAGTAGAGAAAGAAGAAAAGAAAAGAAGGAAGAAGATAGAAAAAAAAGAAAAAATATTTTGTTTGCCGACGATATTTTACCGAAAAATAAAGGAGTTTGGCATTGCCTCTAACAATACTTGGTCAACTTGTTTTGACCGAGTATTGAGTGAAAACACATTGCCTATAACAACTTTGTGCATTGCCTATAAAATTTCCTAAAGAGAAACTCACCTTGTACTATAATTCAAGTGTCTATTGATCATAACTTATCATTTTTTGAAACAAAACTAAAAACGCTACACTAAAGGAGTTGTGTAAGAAAATAGTTTTGTCAAAAAAAGAGAATTTACTGGTTAGCCTAAAACTGTGGGGGCAGATATTGCTAAGTATCTGATTGGTACCTTATAGAATAGTGAAAGATTCCATCTAAGTCGATGAATAAGAGAAAATATTCTTGAAATGTGGGGGGAACCAAGAGGGAACCAAAATATCAGTTAGAAAGAAATAAATGGCATAAAAATTCTCCAAATTCTCCTTATGATATAATGGAGACGTGGAAACCAGAACTGGCCAAAGGTCGATAAGGTTTCATTGAACTAAGAACTATAATTCTATTCACTAAGCCGTGACAAGATTAAGAAATCAAGTGTGTGAATTTAAGTGATGAGGTGAATATCTAAGTAAGAATTCACTCAACAAATCTAGAAAAAACACAAACGGAAAGAACTTCTCTTTCTAACCGTACACTAAGAACGAGATTCAACAGTGAATCATCTATTCAAGATAACAGACGATACTAGTTATAAATAAGGGGGTGTTTGAGAAGATATGATCCTAATATTTTTCCAGATTGAATCGTTACTCATGATTGATTGTTTAAAGTGCCTATTTGGATTGAGAAATGTAGAATAACCACTCAAGGACCACAATAGGCATATATTTAAATTTAAACAAATTCAAGAAAGAGTTATCTGAGTAACAAGTGGTTCTAAATTATCTGAGTAGACTCGTATAATTTGGTTGTACATATCATAAACGAAGAAAAATGAAGATATGTTGACAACACTTGAATCTCAGATACAAAGTCTAACAGTGGATTTGAAAAAATCACTAAGGGCTACGATATCACAAAGTTCCTGGGCAGACGTGCCTAACTGGATCGAAATAGTAATCCTGAAGGCCTTGATGGATTCATTGCTATGAAGAAAGCAAAGGAAGTAGGTGAACTTCCTGGAAGATATTTGTTTGTGATTGAAGCCAGTGCACGTAATAAACCTAAGCAGTTGTTGCGCAGGCACTAAATACGGTAAGTCTAGAGAATTAAAAACAAATAGACTAGCACCGTAAAGTAATTGCTCTCAAAGAATGCATATATTAGAATTATGTTAAATCCTAAGTTACCTGGCGGATCCGTATAGAACAAGGGTGAACAAGAGAGTTGAAATTGCATCAACAAGGGGAATGAGGCAAAAATGCCTAAAGTATATGAGTAAAGGCATGGTGAAACCCTACTTAGATGACTGGTTATCCAACGATCTAGGTTGGAAGGGCAACTAAAGCTATATCCTAACTCGACAGTATCATTGTAAGAGAACTTTATCTCTTACCCATTCCTAGGATGAAAACAGTGTTGCCTGTAGTGAGAGGCTAAGCATTAAGTTTTTAATGAATCCAAAAATTTAGAACTTGATTCTAACGTGAGATATAGCAGGATACCTTGTTACGCATAACCTATATGTGTGTGAATTGGTGCCGGTTCTATGAGAAAGTCGTCTAGGCCGACTTCTCTAAAGCACACACGAAATCGGGATTGCTCAGGGGCGAAATGAACACAACCGAGAACCGAAGTAGGTAAGGGATTAGCTGTGTGATAGCTATTTTGGTTTAAAATTCCCAAGACTCAGTTAAGACGAAACGTTCACTGTCATCCTTGTAGTTATTCGCTACAAAAGTTTAAAGTCGAAAGACTACCTTCTTCCGATGCAACGAAGTTTTGCATATGAGCTCTGCTAGTGTCAGTCTTTCAGTATAGTATATTTGTATATACCGTAGTAAATCTGGAATTTTCATTCATGTGGGGGATTGTTGGACTCGGAGCCAATTTTGGCTCGACTCGACTCGTCAAAATCAGAAACGGAATGCGTCATTGCGTTCGTCTTGTCGACCTCTTAAACTTTAAGCAAAAAATCACTCAAATCCGTTTCGGATGAATGAGAAATTCAAGTTTAAAGTTTGGACGAAGATCGATTATAAGGGACTAAATAGGCAAAATGGAAAAATCCATTTGGGGGGCATTTGGGCAAAGCGAGTGCGTCTAGATATGGACGACTCGCAATCGACCCGCGCGTTAGAAGGAGATTTAACGGTCGCGCTCTAATTTTTTTGGGATTTCTTCGGGACATGGCCAAGAGCGTTTGATCGACTAGAATCTAACTGTCTGCGTCATCCCCGTGTGGGGCATGAAGAGGGCTGATCCCGAATCTTCAATCTAACGGTCATCTGGTTGCTTCGTTGGCAGTTGTCGGGCTACATCGAACACCATCCAACGGTAGCCGTTCCACCCGAGTTTTCTAGAGAAATCAAATGCTCCAGATTGCTGCCGACTCCTAGATGGCAGTAATTTCAAGTTGAGTCCGCCATTTTGAAGAGATATGTCCGTTGACCCCAAAAGACATATCTACCTATTCGAATCCTATTTAAACCGGCCAAGCCCGCTTCATTCTCTTCTGAAATCAGTATTCTGGTGTGTCTGGAATATAATTCCGATTTTAGAAATATTCTAGTATATCTACATTCCGAAGAAAGAAGTAACCGAGTGAAAATCGTCTATTTTTTTCTTCTCTTCTAAAATCAGTATTCTGGTGTGTCTGGAATATAATTTTGATTTTAGAAATATTCTAGTGTGTCTTGAAATCCGAAGAGAGAAGTATCTGAGTGAAGTTTTAACATTCAAGTGTCTAAAAGGTCCATCACCTCAGTCTAAGAGCTCATATTATTTACGAAGGTTCGTCCGCTTTCAGAATATAGAAGTACCATCTTAAATTGTGAAAGGATAGTCGTTGTATCCCGAAGGCATAAACCCTAATTGTTCGTACTGTTACGGGGGTGTAAAGTGTCTTAAGGAAAGAAAATTTATTCTCGCCTCGACTCAATAAATTCTTCTTCTTACCTTGCATTTTTTTTGTCAATCTCGGTTTATCTGAAAGTAGGATTACTGATAAGTCAGAATCCGCTTATTGTCTATCTCTCTATAACCTAGGGAAAAGAAGTTTCATACTTCAACCCAGACTCTGTCTTAATCAAGACAAGACAGAGATAAAGTGAACTCGACTCATAACCAAAGGAACAACAATAATAATGAAATATTAGTAATATTTTAAAGTAAATAAACATCATTAGAAAATTTGGATTTTGAAAACGGGGTGAAGTTTAGAAAATCTGTTTATGAATGGGCCATGCCCCGAAATTAAAATTCCACCACGATTTATTAATCGCAACGTGCCATGTTTACATCCTCGAGTATAAGGAAAAGAGTGCCTTCAACAATAATAATGACACTTGTAACACTCCTCAAAGAGCTTTGTTGTGATATTAAAAAATTAGAAGGAAAATTTGATACACACGTAACACTTGCTATGTACTTCTGTTACAGTCAAATAAAACAAAACCCTTTATTATTGTAAACAACATCGCACAAATTTAAGATTTATTGAACTTGGGTATAAACAAAGTAAAGGTAGGTTAGATGGGCTTTAGACCTCTTAGGATGGCCTTTAAGGATTGATGTATGACCTTTAAGGGCTGAAGATGTCTGAAAATCTGGTTGTCATAGTGCTTATTCAATTCATGAATCTTGATGTATATATATTTGTATTATCTCTTAGATGTATCAATGCCTTGTAATGACTCTTGTAGTCTATATAAAAAATGCTATATGATGTGACACGAAAATGTCACATTTGGAGAGCCTAACTAAGCCTAGTTAGTTCGTTTTGAGTATTATAAATAATATTTTATTAGTTTTTCATGTTAGGTACCTATTTTGGAGTTAAACATGTAAATCGGAATAAAGGGAACGAATTGTCACTATCATTTCATGTGCTGAAAATGAGAGAAAAAGACTTCAAGCAAATCAAATGACAAGAGGAGTTAATGACGAGTCCGACGGTGAAAACGGAATTCAATTCGGAGTTCGGACGGAGAAGATGTGAAAGATAGAAGCTAAGGTCTTTTCTTGAAGGCACCCCCTTTTGGTTCTAAATGTAGAGACAAGATGAAGGCACTCTCTTGGTTTCTAAATCAAAGCCCAAGAGCCCAAGGAAGAATGACAAGGAAGAGTTATATGGGCACCCTCTTTTTATGGATCAAAGTCAACAAAGTCTAAAGAAGTTGACTAAGTCAAGGGACCCTAGGGTTTGAGTAGTAAACACAAGTTGGAGTGGACTATTCATCATCTTCTACCTTGGAAAGGAAGAGAGAGAAAGGAAGAGGCAAGAGGGTTGGTGTTCTTCATCAACTTCTAGGGTTTTCAAGTTTGAAGAGAGGGAAAGAGAGAGGAGGTGCCGGCCAAGCTAGGCCGACCAACACTAAGGCCGGCCAAAGCTTGGCCGGCTCGGGCTGAAACAAACACGGGAGCAGCTGCGGACCAGCACCACTCGGACGGCCATGGAAGCTGCTCGGGACAGCTTCATCAGCAGCTCCGGACGCGACAAAAAGCTGCTGTGGACGCGACCAGCAGCTTCTGTGGACGCGACCAGCAGCTGCTGTGGACGCGACCAACAGCTGCTGTGGACGCGACCAGCAGCACGGACAGACGGCAGCAAGGGATGCAAGCTCGGGACGCAAGCTCGGGACGCAAGCTCGGGATGCGGCCTGCAGCTCGGACGGCTTCCACTTGCTCGGAATAGCAGCATACGGCTCGAGAAAGCTTCCCTTTGGCCCGGATCTAAGCTTTTTGGCCGGAACTTCATCTTTTTGGCCGGATCTTGAAGCTTCTTTGGCCGGAATTATCTAGGTTTTCCGGCCACTTTCTTGGCCGGAAACCTTAGGGCTTTTACACCCCATCATCTTGGCTAGCTTCCCATGTGGTTTGATTTGGTTTTGGGTTAGAAATTGTAGAGAGAGAAAGCTAGGGTTTAGCTTTAATGGAGGTTGAGTTCTAAATGGAGAAGATGATGGTGGTCGCTACAGGGAACCCATAATTTTGCTAAGGGGAGATCGGCTGCACCTTAAAGACTCATATTTTGCGACGATCTTAGCCTCGAACCACAACGAAAAAGGGGGATTCTCTCATCATTTTCTTTCCATTTCTTATTCAATCACCATGTTTGGCTAACTTTAGTGTGTCGAATATATGAGATGAAATGTGATGAATTCGTGATTATGTTTAATATGATTTGATGTTTTGATTATAAATTGATGTTCATTTATTTCGATTATCGTTTTGATCGTATTTTCATGTGTCTTGTCAAGCACTTCGCATAGTTAATAGACGAAACGAAGTATTCGATATCGATCGTAGTCTAAGTCATAATTTCATGTGTCTTGTCATGCACTTCACATAGTTAGGCGGCTAGACAACACTTTCGTTGACTCGGGATTAACCGATTATGACGTTTGTTTGACTAAGTATGATCTCCGGACATACGTAGTGCTTATAGACATCACATTAGGAGTCGAACATCGATTATACTTTGAAACATTAGATCGGACTACACATAGTCGTAGATTTATCATTATGGATTCCCGGACTTCGACACCTCTCTCACTTTTCGTTTGTTGTTTTGTTCATTAGTTTAGTGTTGTTTGCTTACTTAGACGCTTTTTTTTCTTTATTTGTTTTTGTAGTTTCTTATCTTTGTATGTTTTTAGGTACCAATTTTAAGAAAAGAGCCAAAAGAGACATAAAAGCGAAGGAAAAGGAAGGATTCGAGAAGTTAAGAAGAAAGGCGAACGAAACGAGGGGAACACTCGATAGTATCGCATTCTATCTCATCCTTTTTACTTGTGTGTTATTGTTTAGTTTACAAGTGTTAGTTCCCATTTTGTGATTGTGTGCTAGTATCTTTGAATATTGTGAGATCATGGCAAGTTGGTCATTTGATGAGAATGACCTTATGCGAACCCTTTCCAATACTAGTCGACCATCTACAAGTCATCAGGACTACTCAAATTTATATAGGAATGTTCCGACTAGTGATAGGAATAGGCGAGTTTAGCCTGACCGACCTAGGATGACCATGGGTGAATATCGACGGATTTATGGAGTCGGTCAGACTCGTCATGAATATGGTTTTAGGGATTATGAGCATGAGGGTAATCAACCCCGTAGGAGTCTTCGAGACTATCTGATGGAGACCATCTTCCTATTGGGCCTCACGGCCATGGTGATAGTGGGCCTCACGGTCAAGAAGCTACATTAGCGTAGTTTCTATAATTAAGTATTTAGGGTTTCCATAATTATGAGTCTTAGCAATCAAGGAAAGTATTATTAGTAGTTATCTATTTCCTTATTTGAGTCTATCTAGGAAAGTACAATCTCTATATAAGAGAAGTCTAGTCTGTCTTTGTTAACCAGATCAGAGAATATTATCAACCAAGTTTATTATTAATCAAGTTTATTGTTTATCGTTATTTTATCAGTTTTATTTCGTTAGTTTAGTTTATTAACAATGGTGGATCCCATTACTTTTACGCTTCCGCAACAATCTACATCAGCTGGTATTCAGAGCTTTAAGAATCTGGGAACAGATAAATTTTTTTTTAAATACTTCTCATCTTGAATGTTGGAATAATCTTCCGCGTTTAGGTTGGGATCCTTTAAGAGATGCACAATAACTCTATGTTGATCGAAAAGATCAAAACAAAATTAATGTCGATTCCAAAATTCCTATGTTTGATTATCAATATCATATAGATTTTTGGATTCAACAGATGGAAGATTGGTTTATAAACCAAGAGGTTCGTGATGAAGATAAGGTTTTTATTCTTGAACAACACTTGTCTACAAGAGTGTATGAAAAATACAACGAGATGCAATGGAGACTCGTTAATGAAGGAAAATCGTTAGTAGATGATTGGAATAAAGTGAAAAGTATTTTTCGATATGCTTTTCTCCCTTTACATGAATACTTGTCTTTTATAGAATCTCAAATTCAATCGAACAAATTATTATCCGAAATTCCTTCGACTACCATGGTCAATATTATTGAAAGAGATGTTGTTGATAAAAAAAATCATAGTTTTTCAGTAATGGAGGAAGAAAATTTCGATGAGACAGATCTAGAAGAAGAAATTCAACTGACTAACACAAGCTCGAATAAGTTGTTTGATCCATATATGATTCCGGGAGACGAATTAGTTGTGTCGAATCATAAAATAATTTCTCCTCCATTGATTTCTTCATGGCTTTCAACTTCAAAGAATCATACAAACCAATCTTCATGGCCATCCATTGTTTTTCCAAGAACAAGACAGGTTGTATATGTGACCTCTTTCGTCAAACTAAAAGACGACGGGCGATGTCGCAATTTACTAGACGTATCTATGTTGGTATTGCTTTTGCGAGTATCTTGGCAATATATGTTTCACATTATAATTGGTGATATTGTCAATATTTTTCTTCTTCGAATTTTCGACAATTTTCGTGAAAAGTGGGAACTAAGGATTGCCTTCAAACTCGTCGCCGAAGTTACCTTCAACATCGCTGATATATATCCTCATTACTTGGACGATCCGCTTTATGACAACACCAACTTGGGGGCAAGTTGTTCCGCAGCGGGGGAGTATGATGGAGACCATCTTCCTATTGGGCCTCACGGCCATGGTGATAGTGGGCCTCACGGTCAAGAAGCTACATTAGCGTAGTTTCTATAATTAAGTATTTAGGGTTTCCATAATTATGAGTCTTAGCAATCAAGGAAAGTATTATTAGTAGTTATCTTATTTCCTTATTTGAGTCTATCTAGGAAAGTACAATCTCTATATAAGAGAAGTCTAGTCTGTCTTTGTTAACCAGATCAGAGAATATTATCAACCAAGTTTATTATTAATCAAGTTTATTGTTTATCGTTATTTTATCAGTTTTATTTCATTAGTTTAGTTTATTAACAATGGTGGATTCCATTACTTTTACGCTTCCGCAACAATCTACATCACTATCGACAAGAATTTGGGATGACCACACCTTCATGTATGAATTTGTCATTTGATGAGGACCGTAGTTCTATTAGTATTGATCGACCACGTCGAAGTCTTCGTGACTATCGACAAGCATATATGAACGGTTCATTTAGTGATGACAATTCCCGACTCGATGATTTCACTCAAAGAGTCGAGTCTATGTATATACATGAAGGTAGTGAAGAAAGGACCTTGGAGACCATTAACCCGGTTTGTACTATTTGTGCGAGCTTAGACCACTTGACCGAGTATTGTCCCATGATTCGTGTTCCGCGAGAGTCTTCATCTAGTTATACTCATGTGCCTTATTACGAGGAAATGTCTGAAGACACTCTTCAAGCAATTTTAGAGTACCAAACTAGATTTAATCGAGATATAACGGAGATCACGGAACGGCTTCTCAAAATTGTTGATAGACTTGAGTCAGAGCCTATCGTCGACGAGGAAGGGATTTGCGCACCCCAAACTCAAGAAGAGACTATGGATGATGGTGAGGGTAATACGCCTAACTCTAGTCTTAAGTTAAATATCGAAGAAGCTCTTGATAGACCCTTAGAGCATGAATTGACCGATAATCCTTATTGCTCATTCCCTCGACCATTGTTATCTCACCATGATTCGACTACATTGATTTTGATGTTGAGGATGATAGCTCTACGAGCAAACATGGGAATCACACAATGTTGAACTTTCCAATCTTTAGCACTTGTGATTATTTGGATGAATTATGTAGAATGGAAGGTGTTATGCCTAACTTTGAGGCTCCAGATGCCTTTGAGGACGTCGATAACATAGTATTTGAAGAGATAATGGATAGTTTGTCGGACCATTTACCTAAGGAAACTACGGACCTTGACTTGGTCCCCGAGCCTATTGTCTTACCCTTAGAGACTAGTTCGACCTTCCACATGATCTCAGACTCAGTTGTTGACCCCTTATGGGACACTTCGGACGTCTTTCCTAACATGCCTAGGGACTTAGTGGATGTTTTATCCACTAAGCTTGAGTTTGATTTTTTACCTTCGACCGACTTCCTGACCCTTCACTTATATGTCGATCATTTTGACGACTTTTTAGTCGGCGCCCCTAGCATTTATGCGTACTTAGTGGACCATGCATCCACTAAGTTTGGGGATGGTCTCTTTTCGCTTTTAGTCTCACGTGCACTTCGTTGGTTTAATATTTTTGTGAGACTTTTAGCATTTGTATATAGTTTTCTTTGGGTTGACCCCCAAATCTTCCTGCTTTTACTATATGATCGTTAGCCGATTAAGATGGGTCTTGATGTTTGTGGGTAGCATCTCTGGAAACCCTCCACGAGACATAACTCGTGCTCTTGTGTGACAACAAGAGAATCAAAGGCTAATTGCATAGCTCAATGCAATCGAGTGATCCCGCGTGAGTGGTCATTTTATATGGTCATCTTTCTATGTGCTTCATTCTTATGATATTTGTTGATACTTTAGGAGCATTTCTTACGTGTTTTACTTCTCAGGCGTGGTTTTTTCCAAGTTTGGGATGACGCGAGCTTAACATTAACTTGGAACCTCTTTATACATGAGCCTTGGTAGTATCATCTTTTATCTCCTTCGGTTATGTAATATCTCTCCACTCTTCTCTTTAAGTTGATGTGCCTCTTTATCTTTTGGTGAGTGTATGCTTAGAACATTGAGGACAATGTTAGTTTTAAGTTTGGGGATGCATGACCATAACCAATGCATGACCATGGGTTTCAAAGACAAAAGGGTTCAAATTAGTCAAAATTTGAAAATTTTTGAACATTTTGAGTAGATTTCCATGTGATTATAGTGATAGTTTTAAGAATGTTGATGCATATGTATCGAGTTGATGGGTTTTGTGATTGCTAATGGTCTTTGCATGAAAGTCGAGTCTGAGTGTTTGTGTTATACTATGGGAGTAACATCTTAGTGAAGAAGAAACATCTCTAAGAGACCTAGTAATTAGTGGAGACTTAACCTATGTGAGAGCTCAAAGCCTAAATTATCCTTCGAGTGTACTCTTCCGCGCTAACTCCGAGTAGAATGAAGAGCTACTCAACCTCGTAACTATTAAAAGAGCTCATTTGATCTCGTGTGCTCAACTTCCTTAGCCACTAAGAGTGACATTAGGATAGCGAATTAACCTTGCCCTTGTAGTCCATGAAACCCAATAAGAGTGTCAACTAGAGGAAAGCGGATACTCCATCATCATCCATCATCTTATATCCCGAGAATGAAGACATGAGAAGAAAAGAATGAAGAATGTCAAAAGCAAGTATGAAAGGAAAAAAAATTTGATTGCACGAATATAGTATTGTGTGAGTTATGTTTGTTTTATGTGATGTTGTGTTATGAAAAGAAAAAGTGAAAAAAAGAAAGAAAGAAAGACAAAAAGAGAAAAAAAATGAATGATGAATAAAGTTGTTTATGTTATGTTTGAGCATGTTAGCTCTTTTGTGTGAGTGATGTGTTTGTGTGTATGTTCATGAATAAGTATTCGAAGCAAGAAACGAATGTGGAAGTGCTTAAGAGGTTCTATCATGAAGAGTTCGATATTCTCGGGAATCCACCATCATTATTCCATCTCTAGTATCCGTTAACCTTTAGAAAGCATTCTTAGAGGGTAGAATGGGTGAGAAGGGTGAGTGAGCTTCCCCACTCTATTTAGTGGCTAATTCCTTTTAGGAGATCATTCATTCCAAAATGTTGTCCTCACCCTTTTTTATGTGTTGAGTCCATGTTAGTGATCACACTCACACATACGAGCGAACCATTCTTGAGTGATTTCATATTTGGAGTGTATGTCCGTGAGGCCGAAGTCGAGGCGAAATGTACTAAACTAGGAATCAAGGCGTTGTAGCTTCGGAACATAGATGTTGCTCATTATGGCATGACACGTGCATTTTAGGATGAGATCATTAGTGAAGAGGCCTTTAGCTTTTACATGAACTTATTTACTTGATTCATTATGTGTTGACTCGATGTTTGTGGGTATCATCTATGGAAACCCTTGTGTTTCATGAGACTCGATGTTTGTGGGTATCATCTATGGAAACCCTCGCGAGACAAAACTCGTCCTCTAGGGGTAACCTAGAAGTTTAAAGGCTTGTTGCATACGCTAAATGCAACCGGGATGCCTTGTAATGACTCTTGTAGTCTATACAAAAAATGTTATACGCAAATCACTTTTTTCTCCAATTTTGGCCAAAACATCATGTCTTTCTCTTCGGAGAAGAATAGTTACTTAATTCCAGTATTTTAACTCATTATTAGAAAATAAATATATGAGTACTGATTGTTGATAAAACAAGTTCTTAGATGCTAACGGTAAATCACTTATTCAATTCATGAATCTTGATGTATATATATTTGTATTATCTCTTCGATGTATCAATGCCTTGTAATGACTCTTGTAGTCTATACAAAAAATGTTATACGCAAATCACTTTTTTCTCCAATTTTGGCCAAAACATCATGTCTTTCTCTTCGGAGAAGAATAGTTACTTAATTCCAGTATTTTAACTCATTATTAGAAAATAAATATATGAGTACTCATTGTTGATAAAACAAGTTCTTAGATGCTAACGGTAAACCACTGACAACAACTTCCAGAAGAGCGAAGGTGGGGTTGTGGTATATAGGTTAGGGTTCACGACTTCCTCTAATGAAAATGTGCCTAAACATTCACTGCCACGTTACGGTGAAGAGAGAGAGAAAGTAAAAGAGAGATTGAGTGAGAGAAATGAAGGGAATGAGAGGAAGAATCAAAGATGAAGAGAGAAATAGATAGATAGATAGATAGATAGATAGATAGATAGATAGATAGATAGATAGATAGATAGATAGATAGATAGATAGATAGATAGATAGATAGATAGATAGAGAGAGAGAGAGAGAGAGACAGATAGAGAGAGATAGATAGAGAGAGGGAGAGAGACAGAGAGAGAGGGGGGACGGAGACAGAGAGAGGTTTGTTAGAGAGTGAGTGAAACGTCTGTTAGAGAGACATGAAGAAAGGTCTGTTAGACAGAGATAGAGAAATATTTGTTAGAGCGACAAAGCGATAAAGATAGGGATTGAGATAGATAGATAAAGAGAGAGACGTGGTGAGAGTAAGACTGGGAAAAAAATTCCGAGAGCCTGAAAGCCGTCATGGACACCTGAGTCTGTTGAGTCCCATGGCTACCCGACATCTCTTTCGAACCCGATCCGTTAATAATTACTCGACATAACTCGCCTAATAATGATGTTTATCTACCCAATAATACCTATGTACATTGGGTACGTATGTTTGTATATATGTTATTTATGTATGTATAACATATACATATACTAAATACATAATAGTAATATACTTTAGTACATATAGCTGTGGTGGTGGACCGTAGATGCAATGGTTGTATGTCCGTGTTTACCAAAGCGACAAAATATAGTGGTGACTCGAGGAAAACATGTACTAAATAGATTCGTAAACTCTTACATATTAAATATCTTAATATTGTTTTACATATTTTAAAATATAATATGGGTCTAGATGTACTCTTCTCGTAAATAATGAAAAATTGAAAACCTACTACCTTTAAAATTCGAAGGTTCCAAGGATTTTGGACACTAGGATTTTTAAAATAAGCTGCCTATTAAACCCGAGAACCCAAATGGACAAAGAGTTTTCAAAGCCCGACCAGGTTAATGATATAATCCCGACCGATTCCCACCACTGTGTGAGACAGACAAAGAGAGATGTGGGGCGCGAGAGAAAATGAATTTCCTACTAAAGTTCCCACGATAATTGAAAGAAGGAAATATTTTGTGATGGTTTGCAAATAAATTTGACATAGCCTTAGTGAACTGACTAAGTCAAGTGTGTTATAATTAAAAAGTTACAAAGATGGAGATAAAGGGTGTTGTAATAGAAATACACAAACATAGAGATATAGAGTTGAACACTATTATTATATTAGAATGTTAATATAATATCTCAAAGCTCACAAATATGAAAATGAGTCAAGTCTATAAGATGAACATGAGGATGATCTCTCCTCCATTACAACCGTGGTGAAGGTATTTATAGGAAAAACAAATGAGAGATGGAGAGGTGGTTTTGTGGAGGTGGCACTTAGTTTTCCATATCTTCCATCCTTGATGAACATGTGTTCAAACTTGATGAACATGTGCTCAAACTTAAGTAACAAGTGTTAGATGTCTTCTCATCACATCTCACAAGTGTTAGATGTCTTCTCATCACATCCCACTTGGACGTTCATGGAGGGAAGGGAGATTACTCATCAAGGCACCCACAATAACTAACTCTATTTGCAACCCATGTATCCATGTGCCATCATCCATTAATTTTGGGCAGCCATTATGTATAACACTCCCCCTTGGATGACCACAATTTATTGTCTCATTAAAATCTTGTCAGAAAAACCCAGTGGGACACAATCTGATGAAGGAAAAAAGAGTACAAATAATAGATTGTGAGTGACGCTGGATACTGCCTCGTTAAAACCTTGCCAGAAAAACCCATTGGGACAAAAACTGGACGAAGGAAAAAGAGTACAGAGCGTAGATGGCGATACATGAACCTGCACATGATAATAGACTCCCCCTGATGAATATCATATCTTGGAACGACGTAGTCTTACATCATCAGGTTATTCAAGCGTCTCATTCCGATGCCTTCTACTAATTTTCTGAACGTTGTAGTAGGCAGAGACTTGGTGAACAAGTCAGCATAATTCTCACATGATTGTATCTTCTGGATATCAATCTCATTATTCTTCTGGAGGTGATGTGAGTAAAACAATTTAGGGGATATGTGCTTCGTTCTATCGCCTTTGATGTATCCTTCTCTGATCTGAGCGATGCAAGCTGAATTATCTTCGTGAATGACTGTGGGAGATTTTGTGATTGAATCAAGACCACTTGAGCTTCTAATGTGTTCAATAATGGATCTAAGCCATACACATTCTCTTGTTGCTTCATGGAGAGCAATAATTTCTGCATGGTTAGATGAGGTAGCGGGCATACTTTGTTTACTAGATCCCCATGAAAAAGTTGTACCTCCACTTGTGAATACATAGCCTGTCTGTGAAATCCTTTTGTGCGGATCAGAAATATAACCGGCATCTGTGTATCCTTTTACTTGAGAATCACCGGATAAGTCCTTTGAATAAAACAATCCCATGTCAGTTGTTCCTCTCAGATATCTTAGAATTTGCTTCACTCTAACCCAATGCCTCTTAGTTGGTGAAGAGCTATATCTGGCCAATAGATTTACTGCAAAAGCAATATCCGGTCTAGTGCATTGAGCTAAGTATGATAATGCACCAATAACACTCATATATGGTACTTCTGGACCAAGGAGTGTTTCGTCTTCTTCATTTGGTCGAAATGGATCTTTAAGAGCTTCGAGAGACCTAACAACCATGGGAGTACTAAGCGGATAAGAATTCTCCATGTTAAAGTGCTTCAGGACTTTTTCAGTGTATAATGTTTGATGTACAAGTATGCCACTTGTGCTTCTCTCAATTTGTAAGCCAAGACAGAATTTTGTTTTCCCGAGATCTTTCATCTCGAATTCTTTCTTTAAATATTCTGCTGCTTTAGAGAGCTCTTCTGGAGTTCCTATAAGGTTGATATCATCAACATAGACTGCGAGAATAGCAAATCCAGTATCTCCTTTCTTGATAAATATACATGGGCAAACGAGATCACTAACATAACCTTCTTTGATCAGATATTCACTAAGACGATTGTACCACATTCGTCCTGCTTGTTTCAATCCGTATAAAGCCCGATTAAGCTTTAGTGAATACATGGTACGTGGGTTGCCTCCAGGCAATTTAAATCCTTCAGGGACTTTCATATAAATGTCAGTATCTAACTTTCCATATAGATACGCAGTGACCACGTCCATTAAATTCATCTCGAGTTCTTCCAGAACTGCTAAACTGATCAAATATCGAAAGGTTATTCCATCCATAACTGGAGAATATGTTTCTTCATAATCGATCCCTGGTTTCTGCAGGAAACCTTGTGCCACGAGTCTCGCCTTATAGCGGACAACCTCATTGTTCTCATTTCGTTTTCTAACAAATACCCATTTGAAACCTACAGGGTTTACATCTTTGGGTGTCAGGACTACAGGTCCAAAAACGTTACGTTTTGACAGTGAATTCAGCTCTGTCTGGATTGCTTCTTTCCATTTTACCCAATCAGTCCTTTTCCGACATTCCTCAATAGAATGTGGTTCATAATCATCATTTTCAGTGATAATATCAGTGGCTACTGAAAGCGCAAATATATCATCGATGATTATGTTATCTCGATTAAACACTTTACCATTACAAGCATAATTTATAGATATCTCTTCATTTGGAGATAACTCATGCTCTTCAAGAGCTTCTACCTCTTCTGGGGCTTTACCCACTTCTAGGGGTGCATTTGTCGTTTCTTCTGGAACATTACTTGCTTGTGGTTGGTTTTTCCTCTTCCGGGGAACTATATCTTTAGAACCGATTGGTCGTCCACGTTTCAGACATATTTTGGACGATTCATTTGCTGCAATATTTTTATCGCGTCCTTCAGGGACATCTATCCTTGCTGGAACATTCGCAGCCGGTATATGTGATTTTGTCACTCTCGCTGCGTCTTTAAATGCGTCAGGCATTTTATTAGCAATCTCTTGTAGATGTATTATCCTTTGTACTTCAACTTCAGATTGATTAGTACGAGGATCAAAATGAGACAAATTTGGTGTAACCCAAGAAAGTTCCTTTTTGGTAACATTTGCTTCAGGTAAATTTACTCCCCCTAATGGTGGGAAAACTATCTCATCAAAGTGACAATCGACGAAGCGTGCAGTGAAAGTCTCACCCGTCAGGGGTTCGAGATATCGAATAATAGATGGTGTATTAAAACCAATATATATTCCCAGTCGGCGTTGAGGCCCAAACTTTGTGCGTTGTGGGGCTGTAATAGGAATATATACAGCACACCCAAAAATACGCAAATGAGATATGTTTGGCTGCTGGCCTTGAACATATTGCAAAGGTGAGAATTGATTATTCGAAGTAGGACGTAACCTTATCAAGGTTGTAGCATGAAGAACTGCAGGTCCCCATGTAGTAACCGGTAATTTAGTCCTCATCAACATTGGTCTCGCAATTAGTTGGATATGTTTAATGAATGATTCAGATAGACCATTCTGAGTATGAACATGAGCTACAAGATGTTCAACATTAATTCCAACTGAGAGACAATAGGAATCAAAAGTACTCGATGTAAATTCTCCTGCTCCATCTAGACGAATCGACTTGATCGGATAATCAGGAAAGTGAGCTCGTAAACGAATTATCTGAGCTAATAACTTTGCAAACGCCTGATTCCGCGTCGAGAGCAGATTTACACGAGACCACCTAGATGATGCATCGATTAATACCATAAAATATTTAAATGGTCCACACTGCGGGTGTATAGGGCCACATATATCACCTTGAATCCTTTCCAAAAATTTGGGAGATTCGATATGTATTTTCGTCAGGGATGGGCGAGTAATAAACTTCCCCAGTGAGCAACCAGTGCAAGTAAAATTCCTATCTATCAGAAGCTTCTGGTTCTGAAGAGGGTGTCCCTGAGAGTTTTGTATTATTCTACTCATCATGGTAGATCCTGGGTGTCCTAGTCGATCATGCCAAATTTTATACGTATTTGGATCGTGCAACTTCGGGTTGACAACGACATATGATTCAACTGTTTTAATCTCTGTAAGATATAACCCAGAAGAAAGAGCTTCAAGTCTTTCCAAAACACGCTTCTGCCATGATATACTCGAGGTGATATATAAATATTCTTTATCATTCTCAGCCCCAGTCTCGACGTGGTACCCATTCAGACGAATGTCTTTGAAACTCAATAGATTTTTCAGGGATCTAGTCGAGTACAAAGCATTCTCAATATTTATTTTCGTACCACGGGGCAATATTATAGTAGCTCTTCCGGAGCCTTCTATAATGTTTGATGAGCCAGCGATAGTAATCGCATTTGTGTCACATAATTTTAAGGTCGAGAAATATTTTGTATTTCGAAGTATCGAATTTGTGGTCCCACTGTCTGCTAGACAGATATCTTCATCACCTTTAGATATGTTTCTTCTGGAATCCATACCTTTCATAATATAATATAAGATTCAAACCACAACTATTTATATTTATTACATAAACAAAACTATTACAGGTACATATAATATACTATCTAATATCTAACAGACAAAAGTTATTTTACATTATAATATAGCAGCATAATAGTCATAAAATTTAGTACACTAAATATTAAACATATCATCAGTTTGATTTTCTCCTTCAGGGAGATAATCTCCAACACACAATGGTGGATCAAGTTCCATGTGGTTCATCTCTGGTGCAGCTTTAGATTTCAGAGATGCTTGATATAGGTCCACCAAATGTCTTGCCGTACGACAGGTACGGGACCAATGACCTTCCATACCACAACGGTAACAAGCTTCTTCACGAGCTTTGGGAGGGGTATTATTTTTACCCTTTACTTTATCAGGCTTTCTCGCTGCGTAATTCTTTGAATTTTCTCCCTTTTCCCACTTCCGGTGGTAAGGGGTTTGCCTGTTTCTCTCCCATTTGTTCGTGCGGGATCCACGTTGGTGGTTTCTTCCGGAACCACGTTTCCCTTTGTAATTTTGTTTCCTACCATGATCATTTGACAATATCGCATGTGCTTCAGGCACAGGTGCAGACCCTGTGGGTCGAGATTCATGGTTATGCAATAACAACTGGTTATTTTGTTCATTGACCAAAAGACAAGTCAGTAACTGGGAGAATTTAGAGAAACGTCGCTCTCGGTATTGTGACTGCAGGACAATATCCGAGGCATGGAACGTACTCAAAGTTTTATCTATCATCTGTTCATCAGTGATAATATCTCCTCCCACTTTTAATATGGAAAAAATTTTACAAAGACTGGAATTATAAGCAGAAATGGAAGAAAAATCTTGTAGTCGAAGATTTATAAAATCATTTCGAGCTTTTGGAAGGATGACCATCTTCAGGTAATCATATCTATCTTTTAAGATATTCCATAAAGCCAAGGGATCTTCCACATACAAATACTCTGACTTCAGGTCATCATGTATGTGACGTCTCAAAAAGCTTAAAGCATGAGCCCGTAGCATTTCATCTGCATTATTCCCTTCAACAATAGTGTTCAGGAGATTTTTGTATTTTAGAGTCATTCTAGCTTCGACTGCCCATTCCATGTAATTCTTACCTGTGATATCTAGTGCTGCAAATTCAAGTCTAGCAAGGTTAGACATTATGAAATATAAATGAAAATATTATACCTTTCACCAGACGGAGTAGTGGCTTAGTTTGTTCGATGTTTCACAGATGTTGACTTCGGCAACGGAGCAGAATAACGACTTCTTTCAGCTGGCTAGAGACTCGTGCTGATAACGTGTTATAATTAAAAAGTTACAAAGATGGAGATAAAGGATGTTGTAATAGAAATACACAAACATAGAGATAAAGAGTTGAACACTATTATTATATTAGAATGTTAATATAATATCTCAAAGCTCACAAATATGAAAATGAGTCAAGTCTATAAGAGGAACATGAGGATGATCTCTCCTCCATTACAACCGTGGTGAAGGTATTTATAGGAAAAACAAATGAGAGATGGAGAGGTGGTTTTGTGGAGGTGGCACTTAGTTTTCCATATCTTCCATCCTTGATGAACATGTGTTCAAACTTAAGTAACAAGTGTTAGATGTCTTCTCATCACATCCCACTTGGACGTTCATGGAGGGAAGGGAGATTACTCATCAAGGCACCCACAATAACTAACTCTATTTGCAACCCATGTATCCATGTGCCATCATCCATTAATTTTGGGCAGACATTATGTATAACAAAGTGTTATTTGTTTTTGGATAATATTTTTTTTGTTTGGGAGTAAAGTTTCCCTAATAAAAAATAATCAAGTAGCTCCCAACTTTCTACTTCATGAGTCATTACTTCATAGTTATGGAGCCATATATGACACTATCTAATAAATCCTCCTTAAACCAATATGTGATGTGGTTTTAATGGTCAAATATGTGGTATCATGTCTATGTTTCCTCTTGCAAGAAAAAATAAATGTCTATGTTCCCAATATCATTGTCGAAGTAGGGTGACCCACAAATTGATTGAACGAGACAAGTGTTTCACTCTAGACCTGATACAGCCGATTGGGCTCACTCATGCTACCATATGGTCCACAAGATGTACGTTTGCGTATCCTTAACTTCATTCTTTCCAAATATGGTATTTATCTTGGTCCGACTTTAATTTCCCACGTGTCATTTTTTTAATTGACACAAGTGTTGTCCGGTGAATGACAAGGAATACACAACAGCTGAAACCAACCAAAAGCTTATAACTTTTGCGAACTGTTTTAACTAGTGGTGGGAATCGGTCAGCACCGGTCGATAACAGGCTCAACTTCATTAGATAGGTCTATTCGGACATAAAATATTAGTGACCACTTATTTATACAGACAGTTTCAATTGATCACTTTCAAGAATTGTCTGTTTATTGACCATTTATTTTATCGAGCTAGTCGGCCACTGGTCAATCTCGGTTCGGCCTTTCTAGTAAAAATTTACAGAAATTTATAACTTAATTTCATACCGTACAAATAAAATTATAATTTACAAGTTACACATGAAAAAGTTTAAGTAAAAAAACACAAATAACTATAAAAAAATAAATTTGATCATCATTTGACAAGATATAATTAAGACATTGCTAATCGTTGAACAAACCTTCATATTTCCGATGACATACCTTTTTCTGACCTAAGGGCCATGACAAAGCACATCCTCGAACAATATGTAGTTGATTAAAATTAGCTCCGTGACAAAACCACACCAAACTATCAGAAATAACACCAGATTAATATATTGACTTTGTTTGCAAAAACAGAAAAGAAAATCCAAATATCAAATTACACCAGTAAACTATCAAAAAAGAATAACAAAAGATGCAGCAATAACATTGTGATATGTAGGATTAATTACTTGTACCTTGGAATAAAAGAGAGGAAAAGAGAATTAGGGTTACTTAGGGTATTTAAAAAAGTTTGACTTTGATCTTCTATATGAAATACAACGACCATCATATGTCTATAAAATTCGACGGGACCAGCCTCTGAAAAGGAGGACGGGTTATTTGGTCGAGCTACTCGGTCACTAGTACCGGTCAGTTAGCGGGCGGTTCGTCGACAAGAGTTTTGACCGTGACCGTTTGTCAATTCTTTCGGGCCGGTCGGACACTGACCGTTATGACCATTGGGTGGGCATGGGCCCTTTTTGTCTCGGTGTCGAACGGGTCGGTTAGCGGTCTTCTGCGTCTGTTTCCCGCCACTAGTTTTAACCATTATGCCTAATGGTAATTTAAGTCTATCCTCATGGGTTGTAGTAATTGAACACTAACTCCGCAACACAGAGGTCTTAGATTCGATCCCATGAAAGTGCTGATTGGATATAAGTAGAACTAGATTAGTTGGATTTTAAGTCTAGTAGGATGACCTTTAAAGACAGATATATATGACCTTTCACGCTCAATCAAGAAGTTATGGTGATTATTACCTCTTCATATCTTGATGTATCTTTGGAATATCTATTCATCATATATCAATGCCTTGTGATGATAACTCTTAGTTATCCATTTTCAAAAGAATAATATAGAAACTCCTTTTTTTAAAATAAGAAGTCATATTCTATTCTCCATACTATATGTTAATGATAAAAGCAAGACAACTATTCATATCTAACTTATGTGCAATGGATTCCGTTTTTTTACTAACAAAGATTCAATGCATGGGAAGGGAGAAGTCACTCAAACTATTAGGACTAGGGGTGGGATTCGAACATGACAGATAGTCCATGCATAGACATCCTCCGGATCGCACAGGAACAAACATATATGTTGTTTGACCGCTAGTATTGTCAGACAAAATAGGCGGACATTTCAACATTTTCTTTGTAAAATGCTAGTATGCGACCTTTTTACTGCTTGAACATGTCAGACAAAGTTAGGTTGAACACGCAGAATATAGCATAAAAAGCCCCAAACGAAAGGAAAAGCTTTAACCATTTTATTATAACATAAAACTATCACATGTAACTGTTGGAATTTTGGACAAGTTATTAAGTAATCTATTTTATAAAATCAGAAATTGATTTTTATAATATTTGAATTTGAAATTTATGTCTAATAGTTATATCTTTTGATAAATTATATAGAGAGATATCTCTTTTTGTGAAAAGATTTTCTACTTGAAAAATGTCTCTTTGTTTTCGATAAATAAAGTTTTCTCTAAACAAACAAGATGATGAAATAATATGTAGAAACAATATCGAAAGACCTTTGCCATCCTCATTATGTCCTAATGCTCCTTAAGTGAGATCTCCACAAATTACTTGGTGTAGTTTCACAAAGGCTTGTCATATCTTGGGAAGCAATTTGCCTAATACCCTTCAGGTAATCTCGAGTAAGAGGGGGCAAATAATGCTTTAAGGAAAGTGTTAAATTCACGATTATATAAATAATCGGAGATATGGACAGAAAGTAATGACACGATAAATTAACGTGGTTCGGTCGATTACTCAAGACCTACATCCATGGAGAAATAATTCTTTATTAATAATTCACTACATACAATTGTATGTGGGAGTTGATCGGTTACATTGGTCAGACATAACTCGATGAGTTTGAATCCTAGAACCCTCTCCTATTTATAGATGACTTAGGGTTTAGGGTTTCCTAGTTCCTAATTACTAAACTAGGAAATAATACAAAATCTATCTAATATTACCATTAGATAGTTACAAGAGATATTCTGAATATAAGAAACTAAATCTTCACATATCTTCAATATATCTTCAATATTCTGAACTCTTCTTGATCGTCAGATCTCGTCTTCTCGACCCGTCACGTACATACACGTGTTACACACGTATATTATTTCTGCAACTTATCTTGACCGCCGGATCTCCTATTTTCGATCCTCCTTATGTAACGTATCCTATTACCCCCCTCGCAAGTTGGAGCACGTAAATTTTGAAGTGTCCGACTTGGAGAGAGAAAAAGGAAATACTTCTTGATTCGTCGTATTCGTCTATTTGCAACTTTTGGATTGTGGATGCGTTGGAAGATGATTGAACGATGATTAAGTCACAACCAAAAGGTTGGTAGTTGCGGTCAAAAAATTGAGCGAAAATCAATGACAACGAAATTACATGTATTTTTCTCATGTATGTAAAGTTGGTCATTGTATGAAGAAAATGTCAACAACTAAAAGGTTGTGATGATCAATATCTTGTCGTATGAAAACGTCAAGTATGAACTTTAAGAGTGAAAACAAAATAGTATTGTTTTGTTTAAAATCGACAAGAAATCATTGTCAGAATACCAAAAAATATTGGATAAGTAACAACCAAAACGATGGTCGACATGAAATTCATTACCAAAAAAAGGCAAGATCACGGATATAATTCCGGAATTGAGAATAGAGATATTCTATTCATGGAAGAGATATTCTATTAGGTGAAAAAATATTCCAAAATATAATTTGGTGGGAAAAATCCAAAATAGAATTGGAAGAAAGAAAATAATCATTAGAAATATATGATTATGAAAATTTCGCGGTTGAATTCCGGAATGAAAATCCAAAATAGGGATTCTTTCTCCGTTGAAAGAAAAGTTCAAAATTTTGGTAGAGAAATGAAATCGCCATAAACAAAGTATGACTTTGAAAATGTCACGGGTATATCCGGAAAGAAAAATAGATCAAATGAATCTATGTTAGTGTCACAAATAGAAGAGAAAGTGACAGAAAAATTGTGTCACAACTAGTAAAAGTTGGTTATAGGTGACATTAGATGTCTGTCACAATATAAACTTCCAGCAGAGGAACTGTGGCAAATAAAATTTCACACAAAACTGTGGGTAAGATAAACTGTCCCAAATATAAATTTAGGGAAATTTAGAAACCTCTAAATTAGGGTTTTCCAAAATTGAGAAATTTCCCAAAATTTGGGTTTCCCAAATCAGAAGTTAATGGAAAATTACACAAGATAGATCATCTGTGATGTGGATGAGACTCCAAATTGATCACTGGTATAGACTATAGCTATCCAATTCGGCCAAAAATCGACCGTCGATTGTTTAATCTTTAGAGAAAGAAAACTCAAAAAAATATGAAATTTCGGGTTATGAAATAGTTGATTCTTCACCAAATCAAAAGGAGAATAGCTGGTAGCTTGTCCAAAGCAATGGAAACGATTGATTGGTAATGGAGATCTCGTCGGTAGTGAGGGGTTGTGGTGGTCGGCGGCTAGGGAACCCTAAGGGTTTCGAGCGGGGAAGAAGAAGAAGCTCGGGTCAATTTTTAAGGAAACACGGGTCAAATATTGCTGACTAAGTCAATGAAGGAGTCAGCATGTGAAAAATGCACGGGTCAACATTCGTTGACTTAGGTCAGCGTGTTCCTAAAGGGTCCGTTTGGCCGCGGGCTTAAGGAAAACCGAGTTAAACTTAGTGCCGGAACGGGGAAAATTTGTATCTGGGTGTTTCAGAATGAACCGGATTTGAGATTTTGGTTCTAAAACTTGTATTTTTAATTGTTAGGTCTAAAAAAATCGAAAAAAAAAAACCGAAAAAAATAAAAAATAAACGTAGAATCATACCTTTGTTGGAGAGGAAGTGCGTCTTCGATGAACTTTGATAATTCCATACAATCATTGATAATCTTGGGTCTCCTATTCTTGGTTGAAAAAATTCTTCTACTTTTATTTGATTTTTTTTTTGTCATAATCACAAGACTAATCTTGGAAAAGTTCAAACAAATCGTATACACGATTGAACAATAATATAATCACAACTAAAAGAAAAGTTGGAAATTTGCGGAAGCATAAAACACGAACAAATAACCTGCTCATGATACCATGTTAAGTTTGTGGTCATCCAACTCAAATCTCCATCCCTCTTCTATCCCTCTTATTTGTGTTTCCAAAGACAAATTTTATAACAATCTTAAAGCATTATTTGGTGAAGTCGGAGACTGTTGTGACAACAATTATGTTGATGAACCGGTACTGGATAAATTACATTTATAATAGTATCAACCAAAGACAATTTAAAGTTGATACATAAACAAAGTGGATCAGTAGTTTGAAGAGATATGTCTGATTGGCTTTTGAAGAAGTGATGTGTCTTTTCAATTTATATGACATAGAGCCACGGGAGTAGATTATGGAGGAGTTGATGCAAATGGAGACTGACCTACTTGTTATTCAATAGTATGAAATGAAGAAGTTGTACGAAGAACTCAAGCATGATCATCATATATCAGATAAGTCATCTTACTCTTATCTTATTCCATATTTGTTGCTATTTTTTTTGTGATTGTATTTTTTTTTGTGATTGTATTTATTTATGAATTCTTTTTTGTTTGAGACTTTAACAGTAACTTGAAGATTATCCAATAAACTTGATTTGCAAAGTGTATGTCGTTCACACATGAAAGAATTTGAAGTGAAAGGTTGTATTTTGAAAGTGCGCTTTGACTTTCAAACTAGAGTGCAAACATTGCATCACAATTGTTTGTTTGCGACTACATTCGTAAAAGAAGCGGATGACTTCGACTAAATCAATAATAGATTTCTCTTCAGAGTTGCAATTGGAATGATGTGCAGAGTGTGCATAAAATTCTCACAAAACTGTCAAAACACTTGCTCACATAGTGAAGAAACTCTTTATAACCAGAAAGATGTTTCATCATATGACAAACAACTCTTTGTATGACAAAGTGGTTTTATTCTAAATCACTTTGTAGTCATTATAGTGGATACCTGAAAAGTAACTGTTGGCGTCTTCAGTGAGAATGGGGTGTTTTAATTAACGTGTTGAAATTAAGGCACACTGGAAGTTAACATGCATGGTATATCTAAGATTTGTGTATGGTTACCGATTCTCCTTGAATCAAGATGGTTTTGTAGAGTACTTTGAGGGGATTAGTACTAGTTATTCAAAAATGGGTCTTCCCCAGGATGAATTTTTGTTTCTAGACATGAGAACCTCTCGAACTCAACAAGACGATTTCACGTTTACGACCACTTTGAGTGCCTGTGCTGATACGGGGATTTGAACTATGGAAGCAAACTTCGAGCAGTTGTTGTTAGTTATGGGAGTTCTAATATAAACCATGTTAAGTTTGTGGTCATCCAACTCACACGCTCCTTCACGTGTGGCGTTCTTTGAGCCTAACACGTGTGTTTTTTTTTTTCTTTACGGGTGACGTGGAGCACGTGTGGCTTTTAAGCCTATCACGTGTGGGCCTAGCTCTGATACCATGTTAAGTTTGTGGTCATCCAACTCAAAACCAATTGGCAATGAGTGGAGAGGACCTATACTTTATATTCTAATGAAGGCTTATTTTCAATGAAGATCATCATAGATTTGTTGAAACAAACAAGAACAAGAAGAGGAGAAACAAAAACTGCTATAAACCAGATAAGTTCTTTCCTTCTGTCTTATTTTGAATCGTTTAATTAGTTAAGTAATAATTCTGATTTTGCGATACATAGTGACAATTCAGAATCATATATACTTGCTTTGTGTCTTGTGTGATTCTTCTAATTTGTTCTTACGAGAAGACGATCAATGTGATAGAGTTGCAAGTTTAGTATTTCACCATTGTTCAAAATCCATTTTTATGAATGACTACCAATAAACAATGAACATGGAGAGGATAGTTCTGGTGTCTTTCCAAACCAGTACTATTAATGTAAGTACGTTTGAAAAGGGTCACTTCCCTCTGATGGTTACAAATAACTTTGCATGAAATCATTCAATTTAAAAGTTATGTCTCTTATTCTGTACTTTGTTTTGTGTGTTAGAGATCATATCCATGAAAGTTCAAAGACTGTTTACAAACTAATTGTACAGTATATCCATATGACTATTAGAGAATGCAAGATGTTGGAAGATCCCCAACACACTTGGTATTAATCATATGTTAGGCATATTAAATCTGTTGATTGATCATAAAATTTTCTTTGTTGGTTGATGTTGCTTACTGACCAGAGAACCTAGTCACAATTATTGTGGGTATATATTGTTGGAAATTAGTAATTTGTAATTTCCTATGTAGCTCTTTGTATTGGGAGAAATATTTAGATGGAGTATTTTCTAAAGTAGAAATAAGAGAAGAATAGTCTAGAGAAGTTTGACTAAAAGATTAGTCTAGAAACTATATTTACTCTTTGTAAGTCCCAATGTGGAATTTTCTAGTCTTTACTAGTATGCTCTATCTTTAGTATAAATAGATGTAAGATGTAATGGGTATGGGACACAGGAAGCATAGGAAGCACAAGAGAAGCAAATTAGAGATCGAATTGAAGAACTTATAAAGTAAGTTGTAAGAGTTGAAGGAGCTCTGTACGGGCTTCTAGCCCGTACATCTCCAAATTTTAATATAGTTAAATATATTACTATATGTCTAAATTTATTATAAATCTTATCTAGATCTTTTCTCTCAAATATCGTCCCCAACATATATACTGTACAATCTGAAGTTAATACATATTCCGAGAGAGATTTTGGTCATGGGGGATGGCATTGAGGACATGAACATTATACTAAATTGATCATAAATTTGTTTGTTGTGTATTGTTCAAGTTAGATACAAAATATAATGTGTGATTTTGTGGTTAACTGGAGCATTGATGACCGTCACTGGATATAGTGTTATTTTTTCTTAAGTTATTGCTATGTATAAGTTTTTTTTTTTATGAAGGAAATTGCTATGTATAAGTTAGTTTGATGCCTTTTTGATTTCTTATGATAAAAAAGAAAAGCTTTAACCTAGATGCTGAAGTTCTGCTATACTAAGAAAAAAAAAAGGGAAAAAAGAATTTCCCATATCCCAACAGAGAATGGATATTTATCTTGTCAAGAAAAGGTGACACCTACAGCACTTGATTATGCAACCAAAAGAAGATTTGGACGTCTTTGTTTTGTGAACAACAAGGACAGCATAAAATGATGTTATGCTTGTACATATTCAAAATAGTGGGGGTTAATATAATTATTATGAGATTTTATGAAATTATGTTTCTCATAATATAAAGAGAAATATTATCGAAGTTGTAACAAAATCTTGGTGTTAGAGTGGCCAATCTGATTTCAAGATCGAAGATGTTACAAGTTTAATATTTTGTGATCTCTAAAACATTTGCATGAGAATGAAAGAGAGATACAATCAATTGTTGGATATTTAAATTTGTGGGGGTATCCAATGTGATTGTTCATCAGAGAGAGAGAGAGAGAATGCCCCATTCAGCTTATTTTGGTGAAACAAATATGAACTCACATCAAGTCTCCTCCTTTATTTTATGTGAAGCGGTGCAAACGGTTACAGTGATGCCGGAGCAATTCTAGGGGTGGTTCGCGGTGGTTTCCGGTTAATTTCCTAGCGTTAATTAAGTCTAGTTGGTCTTTAGGGCCTTTTCATTGGTCTTTAGGACCTGTTCTATTATCTTTGTTTAGTTCTTCCATCCTTGAAGAATCCACCATGGATACAGATGAGGAGTTCACTAGACAACTGGCGGATCTTTCTACGGATGACCCTGAAATTCTATTCGCAGAAGGAGAGGAGGATGGTCTTTTTACCTCCAGTTTCAAACAATGTTGCATGGTAAAAATCCTGAGTTATAAAGAGTTTAAATCAGATCTACTAATGAGGAAATTAAAAGGGGTATGGAACCTGCCGTTTCCTTATACGGTCACAGAGGTCGGAACAAATCTATTCATGGCGAAACTGGAAACACCAGGGGAAGTTGATATAGTTGTATCTAAAGCTCCATGGATAATAAAAGAAGATATCTTCCTTGTTGAAAGGTGTGTTATAGACAAACTCCCAGGAGATTACACATTCGATAAGGCCTGGTTTCACATTCAGTTTCATGGGATACCTACAGCCTATTTAAACGCCAAAACGATCAATACACTTGCCAATCAAATAGGCAGTTTTGTTCCTGCAACTACAGATGAAGAAATCAAATGGACCCTATACGGTCGTACCAAAGTGGAAGTGGCCATTAACAAACCTCTGCCCAAGGAGGTCCATTTAAAATTCAACAACAAACTCATCAAGGTACAATTGAAATTCGAAAAACTTGGCAGGTTTTGTTTTTACTGTGGTTACTTGGGCCATATTTCCACATTTTGCAGAAAAAGATTAAAACTTCTTCAACTCATGGAGGAAACCACGGACAACAATAAACAAGAGAAAATCCTTCTTCATGCACAACCCAAATATCCAGAGGATTTCAAAATCCTACCATTCTGGGAGAGAAACAGTAAGTTGCTAAACAGACATCCCCTTGCTGAAGAAGAGATATCAATGGACGAGATCGACTCGGTGGTTCTCCAATCGGAATCCGGTGGCAAACAACCACAAGGAGCGGTTACAGGGACTCACCATAACTGCCACGGAGTGGGCATAACAAAGGACCTGATGGTAGGCCCCTCCACTATGGGTGTAGGTATCCCAACTACTATTTCAACTCAGACCCATGTTCTCAAGGCTAAACAGAAAACCACATCAGCGGCCAGTGAGTCATCACAGATGGAAATTACTGAATCGTCTCAGGGAGGAACTAAAGGCATGGAGGACCCAATAGCATTTTGGCCCAGGAAAAATCTAAAGCGACAATCAGGGAGTCATTCAGATGGAGTTAATATGCCAAAACTTTCGAAATTAATCCTTCATGAAGAAGAAACAACTCAAATGGTCGTGGCGGCTGTACCAGAAAAGCCGCAAGGCCCATGTTAGTTTTTTCGTGGAACTGTCGAGGATTGGGGAACTCTTCGACCATCCACACTCTCAATCAGTTCCTCCAGGCAGTTAAACCGGATGTCATTTTTCTGTCTGAAACCAAAATTTCGACTCCAACAACCCCGAATCTTGACAGGTATGGCCTTATTCATAAATACTTTGTTCCTTCTAATGGTCGTAGCGGAGGTCTTGCCTTATATTGGTCGGACCAAGTTAATATTCAAATTGATCACCACTCAGACAACCTCATTGCAGCTCGAGTTGATGAATCTGAATTCTCTTGGTCGTTATTTTGCATTTATGGCCCTCCACGAATTTCGGACAGGGCTGCTTTTTGGGACAACTTGGAAGAGATTCTTACTCCCATGATAATGCCGTATATGTGTATAGGTGACCTAAACGTCATCAAATCACAGGTGGAAAAACTGGGAGGATCTCATAACATCCCTTTTGTCAACCAATTCAACTCATTCATTGATAACACAGGTCTGATTGACCTAGGGTTCCATGGTCCAGCCTACACCTGGACCAATTGTAGAGGCCGCAACCAACTAACTAGGGAACGACTTGATCGAGCATTGGCCAACTCGAAGTGGTTGGATCATTATCAGAATGCCGGGGTAATCCATCTCCCTAGGTACAATAGCGACCATTGCCCTATTTTGCTGAAAACAGAAGTCCATGGAACTAGGGGTCCAAGTTTTGATAAGTTCGAAACATACTGGTTGAAAAACGAGGGTTATCTCAATAAACTCGAAAATTGCTGGAGGGAACATCTAGAACCATTGCTGAAAAAATTGAGTGGGTTGAAAAGAACTTTAAAAAACTGGGGTAAAATTACTTTTGGCAATCTAGACAGAAGATTAAAAGTCCTCCGAAGTCAATTACTTGAAATTCAGACTATAAATCCTTCTGAAGCATCTCTACAAAGGGAATCACTACTACAAGAGGAACTGATCTACTATGAAGAGTTACAAAAGACGAAATTAGAGCAGAGAACTAAACAGTTTTGGGCCTTAAATGGTGATAGGAACACCAAGGCGTTCCATTCTTCCATAGCAATGCGTAGGAAGAGGAACAGAATCCTATCAATTACTACACCAACAGGGCACCTATTGAAGTCGGAAGGCAATATCGCAAACCATATGGTCCAACACTTTCAGAATTATTTTAGGGAGGAAACGGTTTCTCCTGCCCCCGAAGAGGTATTGAATGATTTTAAGCAAGTTATGGAGTCTGATCAGCCTGCCTTATCGAGGATACCAACAGAAGAAGAGATAAAAAATGTAATCTTTGAAATGGGAGCTCTCCAAAGCCCAGGTCCAGATGGGTACCCTACTATATTTTATCAAAACGGTTGGGAAACATTGAAAACAGAAGTTACACAGTTCATACAACAGGCTTTCCGACAGGGTTCGTTTGATCCGGAGTTAAACAAAACCAATATAGTTTTGATCCCCAAATCTGAGCACCCAAAGATGGCTTCTGACTTCAGACCCATTGCGCTTTGCAACACACTCTACAAATTCATCACCAAGTTGATAGCCAACCGACTTCGACCTCTACTCGATGACTCTATCAGCTGGAACCAGAGTGCCTTCGTTCCTCAACGTCAAATTATTGACAATCTGGTTATAGCTCAAGAATGCCTTCACTCAATGAAGAAATCTAAATCTAGAAAAGGGGCATTTGCCCTCAAAATTGACATGGCGAAGGCGTACGATCGAGTTAACTGGGGCTTTCTAAATGATGTTTTAAGGGCTTTTGGTTTATCGGGTACACTTCTGAACCTGATCATGTACTGTGTATCGACACCAACTTACAGTGTAGTTGTCAATGGAAAACAGTATGGTAATTTCAACTCCTCGAGGGGCCTTAGACAGGGGTGCCCGCTCTCCCCTTATCTCTTTATCTTGACCTCCCAAGCATTATCTCTCTTAATTGATAAATATGAAAGAGAGGCTCTCTTCACAGGTTATAAAGTTACCAAAGAGGCACCTAGTATTTCCCACCTTTTATTTGCAGATGATTTACTAATTATAGGTGAGGCAACTTCAGCAAATAAGGAGGCAGTGTTACGACTCATGGAAACCTACACCAAATTCTCTGGCCAGGCAGTCAACTACACTAAATCTTCTATCCACTTTAGCTCGGGAGTAACACCAGAAATGAAACAATTGTTTATCGATTCATTTCAGACCTCTCAAATGAACGATGGGGATAAATATTTGGGGACCCTCATCCTCAAACCTAATAACAGACTAGCATCCCATGAATTCCTAATTGATAAATTCAAATCCAAGCTAGCAGGGTGGAAGAAAAAGCTAACATCACAAGCAGGCAGAACAACATTGATAAAGGCAGCACTCAGTCCTATCTGCACATACTTCCTTGGTCTCTCCATCATCCCACAGGGGACATTGATGAAATTGGAGAGACTCGAAAGGAATTTTTGGTGGGACCACGAGGAAGATCAAAAAAGAATGCACTTCCTGCCGTGGGACATTATTCAAAGAGCCAAAGAACTAGGGGGCCTAGGTATAAGGTCTCTAGCTAAGGTTAATGAATCCTTAGTGGCGAAACTCGCCTGGAGATTCATCTCAAATCCAAACACAGTGTGGGCTAAATTATTACAAGCTAAATACTGCAAGATAGGGAACTATTGGAATGCAAACAGAACTTATAACTCTTCGACCATTTGGTCCTCTATGCTGCAGGTCAGGGAGGTGCTCCAAAACAACACTTGTTGGCAAGTGGGAGATGGTGATTCCATCAATTTCACAGAAGATAGATGGGTACCTACAATCCAAGGTTTCAAACCAACAGTAAATTACAGGTGGCATCACAACAGAACCAAGGTTTCTGAACTTATACTAAATGGAAGATGGCACGAACCTTTAATCAGAGATTTGTTCGACCATGAATCAGCAGTAGAAATTCTCAAAACACCTCTGCCCATGCATCCAACAGAAGATAAACTTATATGGGTTCCCCACGAAAAAGGTATTTTTACTCCCAAATCTTATTACAGAGAAGTGTCGCCTCAAATCCAATCAGCCAGGACAAACCAGGAGTTCCCTTGGACAAAGTTTTGGAAACTTAAGAATCTGGAACCAAAAGTATTACAATTCCTATGGAAAGTAGTTAACAAAGGAGTACCTGATCTTATAAGCATCAGCAGAGGCAATCCAAGCATAAATACGACTTGTATTCTATGTAATCTAGAGGCAGAATCAACCCAACACCTATTTGGCTCCTGTTTGGTATTCCGAGAACTCATGCATCAAGCTTCCTCCCACGAAAATGTCCCTCAACATGCAGATCCAGAAGAGATAATAAGAGAGATGATCAATAACAGAAAAGAAGAAAAGAAAGTAGTGTTCACGGCTTACCTCATCTGGGGTTTCTGGAAGGGTCGCAACAACAAGATGTTTAAAGGGAAACCAGTAAATCTACAAGAAATCATACATCAAGCACAGATCAGAGCAAGAGGTCTTCTCAATAGCCCATCCGATTCAACTAATGTAACCCAAATCTCAGAATGGCTACCTCCACCAGACAACTATCTCAAGATAAACTTCGATGGTGCCTTCTCACAAAGGGGATCGGCGATTGGAGTAGTGATCAAAGACGGTAGAGGAACAAAAATTCTCGAATCGGCAAGAAAGATAGAAAGCAGCTCGGCTATAGAAAGTGAAGTAAAAGCCCTCTTGTTGGCGCTAGAAATGGGAGTGGAAAGGAGTAATGATCGTTTTATAGTGGAAGGAGACTGTAGGGTTCTCATTCATGCGGTGATCGACGACCAGGATTTAGGCCCATGGAGAATCAGACCCTACATCCAACGAGCCAAGACCCTCCTCAACAACCCTAATCTTCAGGCACTCCAACATTGCCAAAGATCAGCCAATTTAGAAGCCCATTCTATGGCTCAGTCGGTTCTTCGAACTCCCTAATTTGAGTGCTTTTTGTACTAAGTTTTGTCTTAGTGTGTCTACTTCATTTGTAATCTCAATTGCCTTTGGGCCCTTCAATGAAGTTTGATTCCAAAAAAAAAAAAAAAAAAAAAAAAAAAAAAAAAAAAAAAATGTGATTGTTCATCTAAACGAGATTGTGCATATAGTGCAAAAATAATGAGAGGATTAGACATGGTCCGAAATATTAAATGTGAAATACATAATTCATGATGGAATTATAATTTATATTTGAGACCATTTATTAAATCAATTTACTAAACCTCTGACGAGAGGTAAGTTAAATTTAACATCTAGAGAGGTGGGGCTGAAACTCTTTACATAAAAGTCACCATTGACGGCAACCCAATCTAACACTAGGAAATGACTAGACTTAGATTCAATGGGTAATAACAAGTCAATGATAAGTGACTTATTTCAACACTTAAAATATTATTATCTAACCCTATCTAGGATGATAAGTGTTGGTTGCTACGGACTGAGGTTGAGTTTAAACTCAACCTCAGTCCGTAGCAACCAAGTATCTCTAAAGTAGCAAAGATACTGGAAGAACTTCAACTATGTGAACTTAGAGGTGGTGCCGCCTCTCATTAGATTTAGAGTTTATCTAAGGAGAGTTCATGAAACCAAGAAGCACATGGCCATATAAGTGCTAAGCAAGAAAAGTGTGGAGCAAAAGAACAAATGTATTGTGTGTGTGGTGTTACCGGTTTTATCACAAGGAATAACTGGTTCAAAGCTACAAGCTACCTGGGATTTCGATAAAACTTTGTGCACTTACACTAAGGTATGGTTCAAATCGAAAGATACCATACTTTATGCACTAATACTAATATATATTTAGTTTGGCAAAGGAATTTTATTAATAATTGTCCAAGTGGGGGATTGTTGGAATTTTGGACAAGTTATTAAGTAATCTATTTTATAAAATCAGAAATTGATTTTTATAATATTTGAATTTGAAATTTATGTCTAATAGTTATATCTTTTGATAAATTATATAGAGAGATATCTCTTTTTGTGAAAAGATTTTCTACTTGAAAAATGTCTCTTTGTTTTCTATAAATAAAGTTTTCTCTAAACAAACAAGATGATGAAATAATATGTAGAAACAATATCGAAAGACCTTTGCCATCCTCATTATGTCCTAATGCTCCTTAAGTGAGATCTCCACAAATTACTTGGTGTAGTTTCACAAAGGCTTGTCATATCTTGGGAAGCAATTTGCCTAATACCCTTCAAGTAATCTCGAGTGAGAGGGGGCAAATAATGTTTTAAGGAAAGTGTACCAAGTACACGTTTCAAGCCTCTAATCTCCATCCCTCTTCTATCCCTCTTATTTGTGTTTCCAAAGACAAATTTTATAACAGTAACAACTTACATTTAGAAGAACACGACTATGCCCAACCACTGGTAGCCCAGTTGGTCAGTGCATATACTCTGCAATGCAGAGGTCCCAGGTTCGATCCAATGGAATTGCAAATCCATGAATAGTGAATTTCGGTATAAATAAAGTAGTTTATGTAAGTTTTAGGCTATTTTAATCGTTAGGTTATAGGTCATTTAATTTGTCGGGCTTTAGGCTTAGTAGTATTTGGATGAACGAATCATGAATCTGTGGATTCATGAGTCCTTTCTATTCGTGATTCCACGGATTCATGAGTCCAAATGATTTTTTTTGGTTGTTAGGTAACTAATAAGAATTCTAGTATTTATAATTATTTGAATTTTTTTAACGCTTGTTCAAACAAAATTAAAGAAACTTTTTTCTTGAAAATCGTTATTTTCATAACCATTCGTTTTTTTGTCAAATATCGTTTTCGAAATTTTTCTCGAAAGTTGTTTCTTCATAATTTTTTTCAGAAACCGTTTTTTTCTAAATTCATTTTTTCGAAAAAAGAATTTTTTCATAAAAATTTCTTTAGAAAATCATTTTTCAAAAAAACGTTTTATTGTTTCTTGTAAACCATTTTCCCCGAAAAAAGTTTTTTCCCCAAAAACCTAAAAAAAAAAACGATTTGCGGGGGAAATCGATTTCAAAAAATGAGCCAACAGTCCAAAAAAATGGGGGTAAATTCGATCTCAATGTTTTCCTGCCAAAAAATTAGAAACAGGTCCAAATGTCAGAAAAGTACAACTTTTCTTGTTTTCTTTTTCTTCCGCTCTTGCCCTTGGACGGGACATTTCCAGCTTTTCTAACAATCTGACATACTGATAGAAAAAATATTAAATTCCCGGACATTATTTTGTTTCTCTCTCTAAAACATTCAGATCTCTTTCAAATTTAGATAAATGGCGCAATTTTTTCCGAAATTTTGGCCAAAATTTTGGGATCCCGCCGATTATTTTGTTTCAATTCCTTCTTATTTATACATCCAAAAATCTCAAACATCTAAAAGTTTTTTGTTCTTATTTTTCATGTGAAAGGTTTCTCACTCTAAAATTTTCTGTTCCTTCTTTATTCTTATTTTGTTTTAGATTTTATCTCACTCTAAAATTTTATGTTCCTTCTTCATTCTTATTTTGTTTCAGATTTTATCTTCTTCATGTCTTTCAATCTCTAAAACACCTAAAAATTTTCTAGTCTTTCTCTCTCTAAAAGTTTTCTTTTCTTATTTATACATCCAAAGGTCTTCTTATTTATAATTTGGGTTTCTTTCTCTCTCTAAAAGAAGATCAAAGGTCGACTTTATATAGCTCAAAAGATCAAGGATCGGTTGTGATTTATGATCCATTTCGTATGGTTAGGTTCTTATTAAGAGAGTTTTTAATGAAATCTTTGATTTTTCTGGATTCATGGATCTATTTCACTATGTTTTATGAAATTTTTTGAATCTGGTTTATCATATTTAGTTTTCCTAAATTTGTAAACGAATTTTTGCTTGAAATGTAATTTACAGTACTAGAAATTTTGTTTGGTTGAAATAGTTTACGTTTCGGAAGGAATGTATAGGAAATTTTATTATGTACTGTACATAACAAAATTTCCTGTACTTTCTTTCCAAAAGTGTCTAGTACATAACCAAATAACCAGTACATAAAAACATTCTTCGTACATAAGAAAATGCCCAGTACACTAAGTGTCCAGTACAGAAAAAATTCTCGGTACATAAGAAAATGCCCAGTACAAAAAGTGTCCAGTATATAAAACAATGCTCAGTACATACAAAATTGTCCAGTACATAAAAAAATGTCCTGTGAATTTTAAGTGAAATAGTTTACATTTTGGAAGCAATGTATAAGAAATTTTATTATGTACTGCACATAACAAAATTTCCTATACTTTCTCCTCTTAACCTCAAAGAAATGGGGTCTTGGAATCACATTATTTAACCAGGGACGTTTTGTCATTGGATAATGTGACGAAACACTAGTTTTTGCATTGATAACAAGTTTTAGAATTGTTCTTTTTCTTTAATGTATTGTTTGTATGGCTATTAGAAATTTTTTTTCGAGCCTTCGTTCAATCCTTGAGGATGAGTTCAACGAAATTAATTTCTCTGTTTTGAAAAAGGGAATCCGAGCATCGTTCTCAGATTCAAAACAAAGAAAACATCCGAGAACACCCCAATCCTAATGTCCGTTGTTACCTCAACGGTTGAGGATAAAAGTAGGACATGATTGTCTAGGAAAATGGTGAAAAAGAGTCTTTTGTGATCATCCATAAAGTTTTCTCTTTTAAAAAGATTAATGAAATAGATGCATACACAACTATTCGATGACTAAAGGAAGGGTTCTAGTAGAAGTTGTGAATGGAGAAGTCCTATGCCTCTAAACAATTCTGAAAGTCGTCTTGAAAAGGAAAACACCAAAAGGTTTTCATATTTTTTGATATGATCTGTTTGTTCGAAAACATAGAGCAACTCAGATTTTGTCATCATCAAGAAAAGACAACAGATTTTATCCCTCACGGGTTCAATACAGATTGAACAAACATGGATAAGACCTTGGACAAGTCACTCAGGTTGTTGAAGACAACTTAGCAGAACATGTGGGAATACCGAGTCTAAGAAGCAAGTTCTTGAGATTCAGAAACCAAAAGAATATAAGAAAAGAAGCTACCTAAGTACCTGGAGGACAAAAGGAAACAGAATTATGAATTCTGATTCCAGAGCCTTTGTTATCGAAATTAATTTGGCAAATACCATAGACTCCCTTCATCGGTGTTTGATACCTTATGTGAAGCTCAGTGGGAGCTCAAGGGAATTTGATGTTTAACTAAAAGAAAGAAGTAACTCTTAATAGTAAATAAAGCAAACGTTGCCGCAATTGCTATGAGTTCTTGCAATCTTCCTGTAAACGTTGATCTAGATTAGAACTTAATAATCGTTATTGCGTTCTAAATCAGTACCAAAATAAGTTCTAGGATAACCAAAAGCATTAACAATGATACAAAGTCTATAATCAAAAGATTCAAACAGGTTAACTTTGGTTTCATCATTCTACCAGATTGGCATAAGACACATGTAGAAGCTCCAAATGACGGAAATCTAAGATCGAATGATGTAGAAACATACGACACATGTGGGTATTGTCTAAAGAACAAATGACAAAGTCACCCTTGTCAAGAATAGGATAAATGAGTAGTGAACGAATAGAACTCATACATATGGATGTGTGCAGAATTATTAATACACTAGCTAGAGATGACCAAAATTACTTTGCCACATGTACTGACAACTTCAAAGAGTATGCAAACATACAAGTTATGAAGCATCGGTTAGAATTATTTGAAGAGATTCAAACAAGTAAATAACGAAGTAAAGATTCGTCTTGATAAGAAATATAAGTCATCCGATCGGATCGGGATGAATATATGTTTGAGTCAAGAACTTGATAACCATTAGAAGAGTTGAAAAATAGGTTATCTACTTGCTCTAAGTAACACGTCATATGAATTATGAGTCAAGTGGGAGTAATCGAACATCATTAGACATGATTCGATCAATGATGGGTTTAGGCCAAGTCTTTCGAACACTATCTGAGGTATATTCTCAAATACGGTTGTTTTCCCACTTAACCACATTCTGTCTAAAGCTGAAAAGACGTCATAAGAGTATGGTTGTTGGAATGGTTCCAAAGATGTTTTTTCTCAGTGTCTGAGGATATGAAACTTCTATAAAGGTTTTACAAGAACTATGTTTGCATATCACACAAATATTTCTTTGCAGAATAGGCATAAGAAATATTGGGGATTCTTGTATAACCGATCAGAGAACAATGTGGTTGTTGCTCGTGACGGTGTCTTACTTAAAATAAGAGTTATTTCCAAAAAAAAATTAGGAGAAATATAAATATCGAAAAGACTCGATATGAGCAACAAGAGAACTCTTAAAAGTTAAGGGTGTCTCACTAGATAACTCTCGAAGAATTAAGAATGCTTCGAAGTTGTTCAAATCTCTCGTAGGCCTCGAAGACTCATAAATCTGCCTCGAAGGATTGAAGTCCTGCTAAAAGAAGACAATGAGCTAAATACCTACACAAAAGCTATGACGGAACCAGACTTTGAAAATTGGCTTGGAGTCATAAGATCAGAAATGTACGAAATCAAGTTTCGAACTTAGTCTATTTGCCTAACGAGGTGATTTCTATTGGATACAAATGGGGTTTTCAAAGTGAAAAATAGATGAGGATAGAAACATTTGAAGGAGATATCCTTCGACCAAAGTGGCAACGCGAGGAATTTGTCAGATAGGACAATTGATGAAGAAGATCATCAAGTGCGGCCAACTAAGGGATCGTAATGTTTAGCTTGAAACCAACTAACACCGTTAAATCACACGGGGTGCTTCGCGGTTAACTTCATCCGGATCCTACATCGGGTTACACCAAAGAGTGTCGATTTGATCAGAAGATATGACTAGAGGGATGAGACATATAAGTAAGGATTAGATCCGTAAATATGTCCAAAAGGCAGAAGGAAAACATAGTACGAAGTCTAAACCAAAAGGGGTTTTGGGTCGAAGACCCATAAGTATGCCGACCATGGTATGGCCGACCACACTAATGGGGCCAGCCAGACCTAGTCCATTAGGGCATAAGGTGACTGGTCATAAGTAGTATAAGTTTCTGTTATGGTGAAATCCTAAAATCTGATTCTATGAAAATTAGGAAACCTAATTAGGATTTGACTCTGACTTTAGAAATTCTATATAAGGGCCTCATTAGGACAGAAATGGGTGTGAAAAATTCTCAAAGAGATTTATGTCTTTACAATATCAAGTAAACAGAGAAAGAGATAATAGTTCCCAACTATCTATCTAGTTTATAGAAGAAGGTGTTCTTTGTCTAACCACCGAGAAATTCTAGCTAACTTGAAGGTGAGAGATCTAGTTGATTGCTCGGGTGTCTCAAGTAGAGGAGCTACAATTAGAGCTCTTGGTCTCCGAGTAATCAATCATATTAGTCAATTGTATTTAACGATTAAGGTGATTCACTAAACCTCTTAGTTCATATTTAGCTTATGTATGATATCTTGGGGATCATAGTGTTAGACATTAGATGTCTGAGATTCAGCTTAGAACACTGGGAGACACCATAACCCAACAACATTAGTGTTTCCCAAAGAAAGACTAGAGGATGAAGGTTACAAAATGCATGGTATGGACTATGAACAGACCATCTCTCATGTCACGATGCTCAAGTCCGTAATGATCACACACTAGCAAATATAAGTCAGAACTAACATCCTTAACATAATGTGTACGTGACACAGTTCGGACGGTAGTTAACTCTACAAAAGGTTGGTATCTTTGAGAATGAAGAGAAATCTTGAATTTCAGGATGTTCAAGAAGGATAACGAGAGTGACTCAATTTTTTGGTCTGGTATGTAGAGGGCATACTACAGGTTGAGAACAACATTCTGATGTTGAAAACAGTTTAGAACTGACTCGATAAAAGGACCACACACAAAGGAGAATTTTTGGACATCAAAGATCTATAAGGATAGATCGAGAAGGTGATAAGACTCATTCAAGATAAAGTTCTTGAAAAGTCTAATATGAAAGACTCTAAAAGAGTAATTCTATCCAAGTCTCATGGCACAAAGCTCAGCAAGATTCAGCGTCCGAAGGACCTTGATGAGGGAGCACACATGAGAAGATGGTTATGCTCGGGCATAAGATCGGTCATATGGGACATGATTAGCATTCGCCTAGACGTCTCAAATACTTAGAGTATCTATAGTTGTCATCAATCAAATCCAAATAAGCTAATTTGGACCGCAACTTAAGAGCATCATAAAGTACTTGGGAAGTACTAAAGATTAGTTCTCGCTATAAAGCAGGGAAATAAAACGATTGTAAAAGGCCATATATTGCAATCTTCTAGACTAAGACGTCGATCTTGACTTGGAGGAACAGTAAGCTGAAAGAAGTTCCGGACTGAAGATTGTTACAAACTCTACAAATAAAAGAAAATAATTAAAGCTTTAGGAGCCTTAATTTATTATTGAAATACTAAAGAATTATCGTTCTTTAATCTGGATGAAAAATCAGCAAAATTCACACAAAATGAACTAAACTGTCATTTTATACCGAGTATGAAAGTCATACAAGGGTCACAGGCATTGAGAATATTTGCAAGAAGATTAGACTAGTAAATTGAGTGCGTAAGGTTAAGTGGGAAGCTCAAATTTACAAACTGATGTTATAAAAAATAAAGAAATTTATTTCGTCGTTTAGAATTGATTTAGTAATTAAAAGACAATTAAAAAATAATGAAAAATTCCAAATAGGTTTATCAGATACCTGATCTGATAAATGAAACCCTATTAGTGAACTTAGAATTATTTCGTTATTCTGTCCTTAGTCCAGATCATTTAGTGGACAACAATGACTCAAAAAGACTAACATGTAAGATTGATTGATAATGTTGTTTCATGGGATATAGGAATTGGGAATTCAAGTAAATAAAATGGGTGTATGGTACATTAGATAACCCAAAGTGAGAGTTCTTCAAAAGATGAACGTCATGAAGTCTCACAAACAAGATTGGAGAGATTCCTTATAATATGAGTGTCCGCTCATCTTATGTAAGGAATGTCAACTTTGGTACCGTTGAACTTTGCACCGTCACAGGAAGTTATAAAGGCGGTTACTCGGTGAGGCATGATAGACATGAAGATGAGTAGGAGTACAAGACTGGATTATGTCCTCATATCATAACTCAGTTAGGATTAGTATCTCCGAGCCACTTGAAGAGTAACTACTGAAAATGCGTGACCAAGCTCAAACGGATTAATAGTTAATCATTTAGTAGACAGTTGTTTTCTAGATCGAGAAAGTCTGAAAGGTATGGCGTATCAGATGAGATATGAAGTGACATGGGAATCGAGCATTGCACTTGTTCTAAGAACAAGTGGGGACTGAAGGATATATCCTTTCGGGTATGTAGGAGATGTCCTTCTGAATGAGTGTTCTTCGACCAAGATGAAAATGTGCTCAATTTTTCGAATAGATAATGATGACTTTATCCAGAAGATCATTAGTCCGGTCGACTTAGGGATCGTAATGCTTAGCTTGAAGCCAACTACGATCGTCAGATCACTTCGGTGATTCACGACTAACATCGATCGGATCCTAATATGTATTACACCAAAGAATGGTGGCTTGATCGGAGAGACTTGACTAGAGGGAACGAGGTAAAAGGTTGGATTAAATCCAACTTGATAGACCCAAAAGGTTCGGATAGGATCCTGACAAAGAAAAGAAGAACTGGGCCCGAAAGAAGGCTCGTATCAAGAGACATGGCCCGACCATGTTATGGTCGGCCATATGAAGTGGGTGGCCAGACCCAACCCAGTAAAGGGGTTGTCCCTGCCGACCACATAAGAGGAGTCCCAGATGGGGCAAAAATCCCATCTGGGAATCCCATTCAAAAAGAGTTTCTGAGTCTTATTATCTTTTCTCGAGTTATTAATTGAATCCTAATTGGAATAAGTTTCCAACTTTAGGGTTCTCTATATTAGGACCATTATAGAACAGAAAAGGTGTGAAATTTTTTCTAGAGAAAATCAATTTTTTCTAGACTTTTAGATAAAAGTCTCCCAACCTATCTATCTAGTCAAAGAAAAAGAGTTCTTCATCTCAACCTCCAAATAAGGTCCTTGATGGCTCTAATGGCGGGAGATGAAGTCAACTTGCTCGGGGTATCTCAAGTAGAAGAGCTGCAATTTGGAGCTCCCATCTTCGGGATAAAGGCATCAGATTTAGTCTGAGGAAAAGCAATTCAAGTAAATCTCTATCCATGTTTGAGTTTATCTTTAGTTCATGCATGTGATCCTGGTAGCTAATGTTAGACTTCTGAGATTTCGCTTAGGACACTAGTTGACACCAAAACCCTACAATGGCTATGTCAACTAGACGTCAAAAAAATATAATACATCAGTTGACATTAAATTCGGGTGCCACATCACTAAATCAGGATGAGATAGCTGCGAATGTTGTGGACTATTTTGATAACTTTTTTCAGGAAGAATCAATTAACCTTCCCCCCCACCGAGATATTAAATGCATAAAAGGTGTTCACGACCGATTAGCTGGGCTACATATCAAGGGTTCCTTCGTCTAAGGAAATTAAAGAAGTCGTTAAGGATATGGGGTCGTCAAAAAAGCCCGGGACCAGACGGATTGCGTTGCTTTTTCTTTCAACGCAATTAGGACGTAATAGGACCAATGATCATCTCATTCATCTAGTATGTCTTCAAATCAGGTTATATCGACCCCTCCCTCAACGGTACGACTATAGCATTAATCCTTAAGACCAGAAACTCGAGTATGACCTCTGACTTTAAACCGATCTCCCTCTGCAACTTGGTTTACAAGTTCATCACTAAACTGATAGCCTATCGAATTAGACCTTATTTAGAAGAGTGTATCATGTGTACCCAAAACGCTTTTGTGTCAAGTAGACAGATAGTGGACAATATTATCATAACACAAGAATAATTACATTCGATGCATCCTTCTAAAGCAAAAAAAAAAATAGCTTTTTCTCTGCAAATGGACATGGCCAAAGCATACAGTAGAGTCAGTTAGATTTTCGTTGAAAAAGTGTTACAGGTTACATGTATCACTGGTCAACTCCTGAAACTTATAATGTCATGTATCTCCACTTCTAGATTTAACATAAAATTAAATGGTAAATTGGTCGGGGGCTTCACGACCTCTAGAGGCCCTAGGCAAGGATACCCGTTATCGCTTTATCTTTTTATCCTAGCCTCACAGTTACTTTCTCTCCTACTTTATCATTATGAACAAAGTCAAAAATTTACAGGATACAAGATTAACCAAGACAGTCCGAGCATTACACATATACTTTTTGCAGACGACTTTATTATTGTTAAATTGACAACTAAAGAAAATCTAGAATTTATATTACAAATCATAGACCTAAATTCTATGTTCTCTGGTCAAAAAGTCAATTTCACCAAATCATCCTTATTCTTCGGTAGGGGAGTACCAACCAACATTAGAGATGAATTCATTTCCCATCTTCAGGCTCCTTTGATGTCTGACCAAGCTAAATATCTAGGTTCCTTCATTCTTAGACAAGAAATAGAATTCGAAGTCACCAATAGTTAGAACAGAAGTTTCAAAAATCCTTACCTGGGTGGAAACATAAACTAATTTAGCAGGCTAGTCATAATGTGCTAATAAAATTAGTACTTACTTCACTCTGCACATCTTTTTAGTTACTATGTACTACCAAAAAAAGTCATAAAAAAACCAGAAACAACTTCGTAGGTTTTGGTGGGAGCATAATCTACTCGAGAAGAGACTGTAGTTTATAAATTGGGAGATCCTTAGTTGTCCCAAAAATCATGGAGGTCCAAGCATAAAATCTTTAGAAACATGACAACGATCCCTCATAGCTACATGACTTGGAGGATCCTTACTAGACCTACTGATACATAGGTAACACTTATTGAGGCTCAGTACTTAACTTTTGAACTTCGGAAAGTCCAAAATCATCTCTACCTTTTGGAAAGCTATTTTTACAACTAGGCAAACCATGAGGAAGAATGTCATATGGATAATAGGGGATGGCACTAATGTTAAGATCCGAGAAAACCCTTGGCTACTAGACTTACCTGGACATTCACCTCATCTAGTGCAGGACTTACCCTCCAATATTTATTTGGGTGGCAGATTTAATCGTTCGTGAAGGTTTAACATACGAATGGAACATGGATCTATTAACATATTATTTTGATTCACAGACAATAAATGCAATTACAAGCATAACTTTATCTCAAGACTCTCAAAGAGATCAACTAGTCTGGACCTCAGTAGAAATTGGGAAATTTTTCCCTATATCATACTTTGTGAAAATTAAACACTCCCAGCTTTAACATACGAAGCACACTCATTTCCATGGAGAAAATTTTAGAAATAGAAAAATATGGTGTTGGGTTATGGTGTCTTTTAGTGTTCTACGCCCAATCTCAGACACTAATGTCCAACACTAGTATTCTCAGGATCTCATGCATAAGCTAATAATGATAACTAAGTTAAACTAGTTGTATAAATACCTTTATCGCTAGTTTTCCCTCGAACTTTTTCGATCGCTTTTGAGAAGGCCAAGAGATCCAATTGGAGCTCCTCTACTTGGGACACCGAGAAATCACCTTGATCTCCCACCTTGTTGCTAGCTAGAACACCAATGGTGGTTAGATGAAGGACACCTTCTTCTTTGACTAGATAGATAGTTGAGAATTTTCTCTCTTTCTTTCTCTACTTGATGTTGTAGAGGTTGAAAGCTTCTTGAGAATTTTCCACACCTTATTCATGCCCTAAGAGACATTATATAGAAGCCTAGGTTAGAATAAAACCCTAACCAAGTTTCCATAAAGTCCTTTTGAATAAGATTAAGGAAACCCTTGAAAATAAAAACTAGTTTCTATTTCCTTAAAAATCTGGCCGCCCCATGCAGGCTTGCTTGGGAAGATCTGGCCGGCCACTTAAGGGAAGCCAATCAAGCATGGCCGACCCCTCTTTTGGGCCCGAAACATCCCTTCGGTACCTCGACCAGAATCCCTCCATTCGGCCCTTTTGTACTTATCTTTGCCTAAACTTCTTTTACGCCTTTGGACATATCTTATGGGTATCACCAATGTATATATGTCTCGTCCCTCTAGTCATATCTTCCGATCAAGTTGACACTCTTTGTGTCACCCTTTGTAGGATCCGGACGAAGTTAGCCGCGAATCGCTTTGCGATTCGACGATCGTAGTTGGTTTCTAGCTAAACACTACGACCCCTAAATCATCCGGACTTGATGATCTTCTTCATAAATTGTACTATTCAACAAATTTCTCGCATTGCATCCTTGGTCGAAGGACGTCTCTTTCAGACTCCCACTTATACTTTAAACAAGTGCAATGCTCAATTCCCATGTCACTTAGTAGTCCATCTAATACGTCACGCCATTCAGATTTTCTTGATCCCGAGTACAACTGTCAAAATAAATGATTAACATTTAATCCATTTGAGCACGGCCATGCATTTTCAGTTGCTACTCATCAAGTGGGTCAGAGATACTTTATCCTAATTCAATTAAGAGGACATAATCCATTCTTGTACTCCCGATTAACTTCATGTCTATCATGTCCTTCCCAATATCCGCTTTTATAACCTCCTTTTACGGCGCGACGTTTGACGGAACCAAAGTCAGACATTCCTTACATAAGATGAACGGAGCACTCATGTTTTGAGGAATCTCTTCAATCTTGTCAATGAGTGGTGTTTGACGTACATCACTTTCATGTACTCTTATTTATGGGTTATCCAGTGCACAATCCTTATTACACACCCACGTAATCGAGTCGAATACACTATTCCTATAGCCCATGAAACTGCGCAATCTCGTGGACCTCCCGTGTTAGTCTTCATGAGTCATTGTTGTCCATGCAATGACCTGGACTAGGGAGATGATAATGAAATAATTCCAAGTTCACTTAATAGGGTTTCATTCATAAGATCACGTATCTCACAAGCCTATTCGGAATATTTCTTTATCGATGGATTGTCTTTTAAAATACTAAACCCAATTTTAAGTGACAAAATAAAACTCTTTTATTTTAGATATCGAACGTAACTAAATAGTACATAAACTCGTTTATGAATCCCAATTACATTTGTTGCCATTGCCTAATGCGCTTTATACCGATGCCCCTCATGTGTGAGTTATTTTTTGGTTGATGTTTCGGTTTAGCCAACGGATCCGCTACGTTGTCATCCGTATGGACTTTGCAAATAACCACATCTTTTCTTTCTGTGATTTCCCTGATCACGTGGTACTTCTTTTGGATATGTTTGGATTTCTGGTGTGCTCTTGGTTCCTTGGCTTGAGCAATTCCTCAATTGTTGTCGCAATGCAGAGCTATTCCCTCTTCTATGCCAAGTATGACACCAAGTTCTATTATGAACTTCTTAATCCAAAATCCTTCCTTGGTTGCTTCCGAATCTGCTAGGTATTCTACTTCAGTAGTGGAGTATGCAACAGTGCTCTGTTTGGAACTCTTCCACCTTACTGTTCCTCCATTTAGACATAAGACGTAACTAGATTGTGATCTGAAATCGTTTCTATCCGTCTGAAAACTTGCATCCACATGGCCTACAACCTTTAGTGTCTCTTCCCCGCCGTACACCAAGAAAGTGATCCTTAGTCCTTCTCAGGTACTTTAGAATATTTTTGGTGGCGGTCCAGTGTGCTTCACTTGGATTCGATTGGTAACGACTACACATGCTCATGGCATACGAGACGTCTGGGCGAGTGCAGATCATGGCGTACATGATCGGTCCTATTGCCGAAGCATAAGGAACATCGTTCCTGTATGCTAGCTCATCAGGATTCTTAGGACACTGATTCTTGCTTAGCGTGATGCCATGAGACATGGGAAGGAATCCTCTTTTAGAGTCTTCTATTTTGAACCTGTGTAGAATCTTATCTATATAAGTTTTTTGACTAAGTCCAACCATCCTCCTTGATCTATCTCTATAGATCTTGACGCCCAATATGTATTCTGCATCCCCAAGATCCTACATTGAGAAACACTTCTGAAGCCAGTCCTTGACAGATTCTAACATCTGAATGTTGTTTCCAATGATTAATATGTCGTCGACATAAAGAACCAAGAAAACTAGGTCGCTACCAATAACTTTCTTGTAAACACAAGATTCTTCCGCATTCTTAAGGAAACTAAACTCTTTGATTGCCTCGTCGAATCGAAGATTCAAACTCCTGTTTGCTTGATTTAGTCCATAAATGGATCTCTTAAGCTTGCAAACTTTTCTAGCATTATTGGAATCTTCAAAACCTTCAGGTTGTGTCATGTACACATCCTCTTCCAGATTTCCGTTCAGGAAGGCAGTTTTGACATCCATTTGCCAAATCTCATAATCATAATGAGGTGCAATTGCTAGAATGATCCGAATGGATTTAAGCATCGCGACAGTGGAAAAAGTTTCATCATAGTCTATACCATGAATCTTCTTGTAACCTTTTTCCACAAGTCTAGCTTTGAAAACGCTAACGTTTCCATCCTTGTCAGTTTTCATTCTGAGAACCCATTTGCATCCGATTGGTTTCGCTCCAGCGGGCAAATCGACCAAGTCCCATACTTGATTTTCTGACATGGAATCCATTTCTAATCTCATGTACTTAAGCCACTTTTTAGAGTCGGGCCTCGTCATAGCTTGTTTGTAAGTACTCCGCTCATTATCTTCTAACAGTAGGATGTCTGTCTTCTGAGATAGTTTCTTAAGCCTTTGAGACCTACGAGGGGCTTGAGCAAATGTTGGAGTGTTCTCAATTGCTTGAGGTGTCTCCCGCGAATTTAATTCGACTTGTGCGGGAGGTTCCTCGAGTTCCTCTAACTCTACCTCATTATCCTCTTTCATTTGTCTTGGATAGATAGGAGACGCTAAACTTCTTGATATCTCCATATCATTGTTTATTTGTTGGTCATATCGAATTCCATCGATATCTACTTTTTTCCCACTTGTCTTGTTCGAAATAAATTTCTTTTATCACGAGCAACAAACACTTTGTTCTCTGTTCGTTGTATAGTAGTAACCCCTTGTCTTTTCTGGATAACCCACAAAGAGACATTTGTTTGACTTGGGTGCAAGTTTATCTCCTTGTAAACGTTGTACTCAAACTTCACATCCCCAGACTTTGAGAAAAGACAACTTTGGAACCTTTCCATACCATAACTCATATGGCGTCTTTTCCACAGCTTCTGACGGAGCTCGATTAAGTGTGAAATTAGCTGTTTCCAGAGCATATCCCCAGAACGTATTTGGAAGATTGGTTAAACTCATCATAGATCGTACCATGTCTAACAAGGTGCGATTTCTCCTTTCTGAAACACCATTCATCTAGGGTGTTCTAGGCAGAGTGAGTTGGGATACTATTCCGTAACTTTTAAGATGATCATCAAATCCTTGACTCAAATATTCACCACCACGATCGGATCGGATGGCTTTATTTTCTTGCCAAGTTGATTCTCTACTTTATTCTGAAATTATTTGAACATTTCAAACGATTCGGATTTATGCCTCATCAAGTATATGTAACCATATCGAGTGAAGTCATCCGTGAACGTTATGAAGTAGCTATAGTTACCTCTTGTCAGTGTACTCATTGGTCCACATACATCCGTATGTATGATTTTGAATGGTCCTTTGGCTCGTTCTCCCTTTCCCTTAAAGGAAGACCTTGTCGTTTTACCCACTAAACATGATTCACATGTGTCGTATGCTTCAAAGTCATACGATCCTACAAGTTCATTTGCGTGAAGCTTCTCCATGCGTTTTAGATTAATGTGACCTAAACGACAATGCTAGAGATAACTTGTGTTTGAACCATCTGATCGTAGCCTCTTGTTTTCTATGTTAAAGACCTCGTTCTCTATACTTGTCATATAGAGACCATTGTATAACTTAGCACCGGTATAAAATATTTCACCTTTATATAAAGAACAACGTTCGTTTTTTATTATAAGGCGATATCCCTCTTTGTCTAATACTGAGACATAGATACTGTTTCTAGAAATAGAAGGTACATAACAACAATGTTGGGTTTTACACCCTTCTTCTAGTGTTTATAGCGGAAATAAGACATCTAATGTCTACACTAGTATTCCCAGGATCACATGCATAAGCCCCTAATAATACTAAGTAAAACTAGAAAGATAAATACCTTATTCGCTAGTTTTCCCTCGAACCTTTCCAATTTCTTATGAGAAGACCAAGAGCTTCAAGCGTAGCTCCTCTACTTGGGACACGAGCAATCAACTTGATCTCCCACCTTATTGTTTAGCTAGCACACCAATGGTGATTGAAAAAAGAACTCCTTTCTTCTTGACTGGATAGATAGTAATGGGAATTAGCTCACTTTCTCCTCTCTACTTGATGTGGTAGAGTAAGAAAGCTTAGAGAGAAATTCCACACCTTATTCTCTGCCCTAAGAGTGTTTATATAGAACCCTAATAAGAATCCACCTCCTTTTAGGTTTCCTAAAACACCCTTTTGAATAAGATTTTAGGCCTACGAGATACGTTTATGGGACATTCCCATTGTTATATCTCACTCCCACTAGGCATATCCTAGATCAATTTGACACTCTTATGTGTAACCCGTTGTAGGATCCGATCGAAGTTAGCCGCGAATTACTTCGTAATTCGACGATCGTAGTTGGTCTCTAGCTACAACTCTACAATCCCTAAATCAATCGGACTTGATGATCTTCCACATTAATTGTCCTATCCGACAAATTATTCGCATTGTCACCTTGGTCGAAGGACATCTCCTTCAACTCCTTCAAACAATTATGAAGTTCTAAAACTAGACCAGTTTCTAAAGGCAAACTATAGGTTCCCATAGCTTTCACAGCAACCGTTGCTCTATATGCTACCCGTAGGACCAACTCCCTTTTAGTCAAATATCTGATTCCCTTAAGCTCATGCACATCAGAAATGATATGAGCGCCACATTCGGTATCAAATACCCATAAAGGGGAATCAACTATATTTGCTAAGTTAACTTCAACAACATAGATACCTTGGTTGGAATCGTGAATTCCTTTCCATCTTTCTTTGTTCCTCTGAATCAATAGAAGTTCCTTCTTTGATACAGACATTCCAATGCCATTCCGAATTGCCTTAGAAGTCTCGTACTTCCTCAACCACGATCTGTGTCGGGCCATGTCCCTCAATCGTCAGATGATTGTGTGTACATCCATTTTCCTTATTCTCTTTTAAAGATTTGGTTCCGTTTAGTGGCCAATATAAGGCATGCTACTGAAATCGATTTCATCCGGATACTTTTGGCCTGTTTTTGTTCCTCAACCGTTGGTGTTGCAGTTATCTTTGGAATTGGGGTATCTAGTACGCTTTTTTTTTTTTTTTGGATCTAAGAACACTTCTCAAATTCACCTCCCATTCGTGGAAGTTATTTATGTTCAATTTGTCTTCATCGAGGACTGAACATAGGATGAAATGACTATCTTTTGCCATTGTAAAACTACATGAAACATAAAAAGATTTTGCTAAGTATTACATTCGATATTTTGCTAAGGATTAAGCGGACTAGGGCCCTTGCCCTTAATCCCATCGATTTAGGTGAGTGAACTACTTCACTGGTCATACCCTGTGACTCTCGGTTGATGGATTACATGTTATATGTTAAATCCATCCTTTTGCCTCGAGTATCCAAAACTCTTTTGTTGATCTCGTTGAGTGGGACCATTTAGACGTGTAGGTCTCTGTCATAGGCCTACCCGCGTTGCCCCAAGGTAGAGATGGCACCCTGCGAAGGCAGACCCACCATCACGAACAAGGGATCAACGAGTGTCTTAATCTGGGCAGGTACTTCACTCAAAATTACTTTTAGGGACTTTTACATTTTGTCTAGCATGCATTATAGTGAACTATTTAGCCTAATCATCCACGACATAAAATGTAAATAAGTAAGTAAATGTGCGCGAGAAAGTAAATCAAGCACATATGGATCCTAGTATGGCCCCTAACCTAGAAGATCTAATCTCATTTGGTTTCTTCTTATTTTGCCTTTTGGTTCGCCTAATCGCCATCTTTGAACCTCCATTGATTTCTCCCGCTCGAATCAAGATTCCATCCTTCAACTTCTTCAATGGTCTCATAGACCCTAAACTCTAATTACAAGACTCAAACGATTCGCAGGTCGTACAAACTTGAAATTAAAATTATTACAAATTTGCTCCCATCCGTGCTTAAAAGAAGAATAGAATAAAACAATTCTATGGCCATACTAGTTTCTGCATTCACACACATGCATTCATATAATATTCAAGGCTACCAATTATATATGCATCATAATCTGGGAGATACTTTTGTCGACATCTCTATCTCACATACGGACCTTAAGTCTCTATTCAAAGAATATAACTAATGGTGCGTCTTGGTTTTGATTTTTATGATTTTCAAAATCAATTTTAAGAGAAATTTCGTTTGGGCCCATGAGTGACCCGGGTCAATTTCGAAAAAATTTGGTTGGAATCGGGAGAAAATTGCAAAAACTCCCGCTCGAACTAAGGTCCTTGAACTAGCTCGAAAAGGCTCGGGCCAAGACTTGACTAAAGTCCAAGACTTAGTCCGGACTAGGCGTAGCAAGGCCCTAGACATGGGTTAGACATGGCACGACTTTAAGGTCGGCATGTCGTGGCCCGAGTCTATCTCGGCCAGGTCACGTCCTGGTCATAGGCCAAGATACTGGTCTTTGCTCCAGACGCGTCTGGTCAAAGAGCAGACCTTTCTGGACTCGGGTATAAACGAGACGTCGAAGGACATCTCAGACACGTCTGATCAAGTCCGAGTAGTGTTGTCTCGGTCTCTAAGACCGAGACTTACTCGGATGCCACTTGGACGCGTCCACGAAGCTCCTCACGCGTCTCGACCTCCAAGACCGAGACGTGTCTGCTGCGTCAGGTCCGCCCAAGAAGCTTCCAACCGCATCCTTAGGAGTTTCTAAAACTCTCATGCTTCCAACTGACTTCCCTTTTTTTCTTTTGCAACTCTAAGTTGCTATTTCCATCACTTTAGAACTCTTTCTAAAACCAAACTTGTTTTTCAGAAATTTCCAAAATAATGAAAAACAACTCTTAATCAAAACCAAAATAAATCAAAATTGATGTTTTGAAACATTTTTCAAAGATCAAATTTTGAAATCAACTTGAATAGTCTTTAAATCACATTCAAAATTATCAAATTGTCATATCCAAAACACTTTTAGACATAACTATCTTTCTAAACTAGCATACATTGGTTTGAAACTTAGCCAAACTTAGCTCTGTGCAAGACGCTCTGATACCACTGTTGGGTTATGGTGTCTTCTAGTGTTTTAAGCGGAATCTTAGACATCTAATGTCTAACATTAGTATTCCCAGGATCTCATGCATAAGCTAATAATGATAACTAAGTTAAACTAGTTGTATAAATACCTTTATCGCTAGTATTCCCTCGAACCTTTCCAATCGCTTTACAGAATATCAAGAGCTCCAATTGTAGCTCCTCTACTTGGGACACCGAGCAAGCACCTTGATCTCCCACCTTGTTGCTAGCTAGAACAACAATGGTGCTTAGATGAAGAACACCTTTTTCTAAGACTAGATAGATAGTTGAGAATTTTTTCTCTTTCTAACTCTAGTTGATGTAGTAGAGGTTAAAAGCTTCTTGAGAATTTTCCACACCTTAATCAAGTCCTAAGAGACACTATATACAAGCCTAGGTTAGAATAAAATCCTAACCAAGTTTCCAAAAAGTCCTTTTGAATAAGATTAAGGAAACCCTTGAAAATAGAAACTAGTTTCTATTTTCTATTTCCTTAAAGATGTGGCCGCCCCATGCATGCCTCCTGGGGCAGATCTGCCGGCCCCTTAAGGGTAGCCAATCAAACATGGTCGGCCCCTCACTTGGGCCCAAAACATCCCTTCGGTACCCCGACCCAAAATCCCTTCATTCGGGTCTTTTGTACTATCTTTGCCTAAACTTCTTTTACGCCTTTGGACATATCCTATGGGTATCACCCATATATATATGTCTCGTCCCTTTAGTCATATCTTCATGACACTCTTTGTGTAACCCGTTGTAGGATCTGGACGAAGTTAGCCGCGAATCGCTTTGCGATTAGACGATCGTAGTTGGTTTGTAGCGAAACACTACGACCCCTAAATCATCCGGACTTGATGATCTTCTTCATCAATTGTCCTATTCAACAAATTGTTCGCATTGCATCCTTGGTCGAAGGACATCTCCTTCATATGGACCCTAATATACAACAATTCGTAAGGAAAATGATTCATGGTGGTTTAGCTAACCTTAGCAATTAAAAGGGTTCAGAATATACCAGATCTATGCAAAATGTGTGGACAACAAGAGAGCGAAACTGATTTCACCTCTTTGGGGACTGTATAAAGTTCAAAGAACCGATCGAACTAACCAATAACCCTGTGTTAAGAGACTTAAGCTTAGATGCAGTAGGAACTTTAAAATATTTCTTGGAAAATGACTAAAACGAAGGAAAAACAATTGGTGTATGGGCCAAAATCCGTCATCAAGGGCGCCCCTAAATATCCATGATTAATGGATCCACAGAAGGACCAAGCCCGTGAACTAAATGACAAATGGGCCCGATCCATTTTCGAGCGTCCGGGGTGACAAGAAAATACACGCGCATTAAAGGAATCAACATTGGATAGAGAAGTCAGCCTTGCACGAAAAGGCGGTTGGTCGTTATTCCTAAGCATATACCCGTTGAGGCGTTACTGTTACTCAAGATAACAACTGACCAAGGACATCCTCAACATATCCGTTAGATGGGAGTTACGGTATTCGCATTCATGTCCAAGCGTTACCATATTCAAGACGACAACCCACCACTAGGTGACAGTTGACCAAGAAAGACAGTACCACGAAACACTATATTAGGATTAGCTGGTGATCGACTAACCAATCCAATTACGGATAACAACACCCGACATCTAATTGATCACTTGCAATCAGCTAACCACTTATTTCCTCTCTCACATCGATCATCCAAACCTCTGGCAGGCAACCTACGCTTGCTACTATCATCATCCCTCCACTTGATTAAGGAAGGCGACTGATCTTTCTCTCTCTAGAGGATCACCTGACAAAGGAAAAAGATTACCTGATCAAGGAAGACGGGTGATCTTTCTCTCTCCACACGACCACTTGATTAAGGAGGAGGAGCGATCTTTCTCTCTCCTAACGACCACCTCATCAAGGAAGGCGACTGATCTTTCTCTCTCTAGAGGATCACCTGACAAAGGAAATACGATCACCTGATCAAGGAAGACGGGTGTCTTTCTCTCTCCAGATGACCACTTGATGAAGGAGGACGAGTGATCTTTCTCTCTCTTGACGACCACCTGATCAAGGAAGGCGACTGATCTTTTCTCTCTCCACATGACTAAGGGGTGCAAGCACTTTATTTCACTCGATGACCAGAGAATTGGGCAAACATACACCCGGTTGTATTACCTTTTCTCCCAACGATCGTCTTCTCAGACAACATAGTTAACTCGATAGCTCAAACTCTGGTTTACAATTCCTATTTACTATTTTCCAAGTTTATTGACTTGACCGTCGGAGCCCTCTTAGGCCGGCACCATCCCGATATCCCTTAGGATCTTACGGTCACATGTGTTTTGTCTCTTTTGTCACAGGTTAAGCCCAAAAACGTCGTCGGTGCCCGCAAAAATATTAAACAGGTGAAGGTCTGATTTCCGGAACGCCCTGGTCCTCTCGACTTCTTGACCCGCGAATTCGACCCCTCACAATTGGTTCATGGCTACGTATCTGATGTGAAATTGGTGGAAAATGAAAAATGAAGTAATCTTCCAACAGAAAAGGGTAGATCTTACTCGTTGAAGGATTCCTTAAGGGATGTGTCTTTTCCTTCTGATCCTACTTTATCTAACCACTCTTTGCAGCTGGAGAATTGGATCCCACCGTCAAATGGCACCATCAAAATCAACTATGAAGGAGCTTATAGACTGATGGAGGCATCATGCGCAGCTGTTGCACGAGATTCTACAGACTTAATCGTCGTCTGGAAAGCAACTCCACTCAACCCAATCTCAGCTCTCAAAAGCGAATTTTTAGGGTTTCGGCTAGGGATGGACCTAGTTAATGAACTGAGGTTAGAGCAATTTATACTCGAAGGGGATTCTAGGGTTTTGGTTGATTTAATCACAACAGGCGATTCTAGCATCCGGTGGCGTATCGACAAAGAAATATTGGAGCTACATGCGAAAATCGGGAGACACCACATGTTGATATTTCATTGCCCCAAAACTTCTAGTTAGGTGGCCCACAACCTTGCAGATTCCTGTTTAGTCCCATAACAGTGACTTATTTCATTATGATCTATCGTCGTTAACTTGTTACCATGTCAGTCCTTCTAAAATGTTACGTCCCTCCGTTAAGGGCTAAACCATTGTAACCTTGTAAATATTTATAGATGGTTTTCCCTAAAAAAAATAAAAAATAAAAATAAAACCAATAAAAGACAGTGCATGTTCCTCCTAGGCATTTTTAGTTTTTTCTGGCCCTTGAAATATAAGATTTTGACATTTTACCCTCTCCTTCCCTCCCCTCACTTTCTCTCTCTAGAACTTGTTTGGGCACTTGGCTTTCTCTATGACAGGGAACTCAGATTCGTGAATACTTGGCTTCCTCAAGCTGTTTTGATTCAATGGTAACCATGAGAAACTTCGATTTCTTCACCCAGATTCATGAATTTTGAGTTCAAGAAATGGAGATCATTTTCTCTCTCTATACTTAACCTTTTCTCTATCTCTCTCTCTCTGGGGTTTTGATTCAATAGTTTCCTTGGATTTCAATTTCTCTCCCTCATTCTCTCTCTGATTAAAGGATTTTGAGTTTACATCGACTACTAGAAGCTCAGAAAAACGAATCTGTTTGAATAGATGGATATGCTTTTGTTTCTATAGACTTCACTCTCATTCTTATTTAATCTATAAGATCTTAGGTTGAATTGATTTGAGTTTCTCCGATTCGAGAAACTCAGATAAAGAATTAATTTCTGTTTGTTGTAATTAAAGATCTTTTTCTTCGGTCTACAACTGTACTTTTCAATCTCTCTTTCTAGCATCTTATTAGGTATTCCTGTTTCTCCAATGGCGAGTTCTTCAATGGCTTCCCCTCTTTGTACATGGTTAGTTGCTTCTTTCATGTCTGCTTCTTGTGAGGAGAACTCTATTAAGTCATCCATGTTTCAATCTCAGAAGAAACTACCTAGGTTTACTAGAAGGAAAAGAGTTTTATTGAAATGTAGTGGTGGTGATGGAGGAAAGGGTGAATCTAGAAAGGGTTTGATTTCATCGTTTTGTGGATCAAGTTTTCAAGGATTAATGAGTTCTTGTTTGGCTTTTGAACCTTGTGAAGAGTACAATAGTTCAAAAGGGTTAGGGTTGTCTTCTTCCTTGACCTTATTTGGTGATAATGGATTCTCCTTGTTCAGTTCCAAGACTGAAACCATCAATGGGAGACAGAAGCGGATTAATCGAGCCTCTTCTGGTAAATAGCATGAAACTTCTAGTATTAGATTTGAATGATAGTTTTGTTTATAAATATTCTATTAGCTTTCAATGTTTGTTTATATGGATCACCATTTTGTGAGCAAAAAAATATGTATTTTTTTTTGTTTGTGTTTACCAGGAAAAAGGGGAACTCGAAAAATTGGTGTTACTTGTAGAAGAATGTATTGTTGAACCACCATCTTAGAATATATATATCAACTTCTGTTTCACTCTACCAGCTTTAATATGTTTTACTTAATTTTTAGTTTTGTTTGTATATTTTGTGCATTTAAGTCTCATAAAATATGCAGATGTAAATTATAATTCACAACGATCGATTACTTCTTTTTAATTTTGTATCATGTTTTACATTAAGCATATAGTCAACCTGTTGAAAATAGAGCACTAAAAAAGTTCAGATTAAGGTTGCGGTTTTGCCATGTTCATGTAGAAACTTTACTATAGAAGTACAGAAACATATTCGTGTGAATACCCGTACTACAAATTGTTGAGGTTGAAAACTTCAAATTGTGGGCCTTCTCATACCAATCAGTTTTGATTTTAAACTCCAATTCATTGCACAATTGGGTCAGGACTAGTTTTGGTGATTCTTGGTGGGTAAGTTGGGTTTGATTGAGAAGTGGAAGTCAGAACGATATGAAGTCTAAGGAGGAATTAGGGAAAGATGGGGTTTTAGTTGTGTTCGGTAACTTGTCAAAGCTAGTTCTGAACTTTTAGCAGCAAATACCGTTGAAACATCTCTATCAGTTTCTGCAGCTACTGTTTTTTATGATGCATATAGTTTAGTCGTCTTATGGGGATAACTAAGGTTGTGACGTTTTGTTTTACTTGCAACTGGAAGTAAGTCTTGTTTTCTATGATTTCATGAATATCATTGCTTGTATTGAGTCATTGATGTCAATTGCCTTTCATTTTTATGTAGATGTACATTTGTTATTAATGCAGGGAAAGCTATGGCTGTAGCTGTACAACCTGCAAAAGAAGTAACAAAAAAGAAACCTTATACAAAGCAAAGGCGGGTTGTTGTGACAGGGACAGGTGTAGTAACATCAGTGGGTCACGAGCCAGATGTCTTTTATAATAATCTACTTAACGGGGTCAGTGGTATAAGTGAGATTGAGGCTTTCGACTGTGCTCAATTCCCAACGGTATATATTCTGGACTTACTACCTTGTAAGTTAATGTGTATTCTTGTTTCTGATGCACCGTTTCTCCTTTCTAGAGGATTGCTGGAGAAATCAAGTCTTTCTCAACTGATGGATGGGTAGCACCAAAACTATCTAAGAGGGCAGACAAATTCATGCTTTACATGCTTACTGCTGGCAAGAAAGCCTTGGCAGATGCCGGGATTACTGAAGATGTTATGAGTGAGCTAGATCGAGCTAGATGTGGGGTTTTGATTGGCTCTGCAATGGGTGGAATGAAGGTAAATGTTTGTACAAAGTTCAATTCAGCTTGGGGATTGAGTATTATCAATTTTATACTGTTCTGATGGGCTAGACGATACCAATTTAATATTAATCGTTCTCTATGATGATTTCAAAGCACTAGGTATGTTAACAATTTATTCGTCTAGTTTGGCCATTTGGTATAAAACATGATAATAATAGATCCGCAGTTTACCGCCAATTAGCTATTCGCATCCAATATATCAGAGGGCTCACCTAGGAGCTCTAGAAGACTAAGATAATGGCATGGCTGAATGTTTCTTACTACTTAGATGCTCAATTACAGCCAAAAGTGTTCAATTTGGACGTTGTAAATAAAATGGTTCTGAGCCTCCTGCAATAGACAGGTGGAAATGAAGCATAAGTTTTCATCTGCATAATTCTTAGTGTTGTCATCTTCCCAACTATTTGAATTCTCTGAGAGCCCCACTTTTCAATTTAATCCAATCCTAGGCGTGTCTTCTGTTATCTTCCGTTAGCTGAGATATCTTAAGAATTAAATCTTTAATTTCGATTATTTCCATGTCAGAGTAGACAACTGCTTTGTTGCATTTTCTCCTACAAGTATGAGACTCATGTATTTTTGCACACTTGGTCTTTACTATGGACAGGTTTTTAGTGATGCAATAGAAGCTCTTAGGGTTTCCTATAGGAAGATGAATCCATTTTGTGTACCTTTTGCTACGACCAATATGGGATCAGCTATGCTCGCAATGGATCTGGTAACTTTCAAGCTATTTTGATGATAGAATTATTTACTTTCGGGTAGCTTCTCAAATCTGTTTGCAACTTTGCAGCATTTTCTAATATTAAACTCCAAACTGCAGGGGTGGATGGGCCCAAACTATTCAATCTCGACTGCTTGTGCCACAAGCAACTTCTGCATACTTAATGCGGCAAACCATATTATCAGAGGTGAAGCTGTAAGTTGCTCACTTTATTTTATCAGCAGTGGTTTACACAGCTCTTCAGATCTTTATTTTCTGTAGGAATTTGTTCGTCGTCCTTAATTTATTTATTCATCTTTCTCTAAAAGTTCAAAATCAATCTGTAGTTAGTTTTCCCATTCAGTGTTATGTATTCTCTAATTTTTTGAGAGTTGAGACTGCAGGATATGATGCTTTGTGGTGGTTCAGATGCGGCAATCATACCTATAGGTATTGTGTCAATCTAAGATAAGCTACAATACTTTATCATCTTCTAAGTAGGATTTATTATACATTTGATGATTTGTGTAGGTTTGGGAGGCTTTGTGGCATGCCGTGCACTTTCTCAGAGGAACAGTGATCCAACTAAAGCTTCACGTCCTTGGGATACTGTAACCATTTAACTTTTTTTTTCTTTCTCTTTCCTGTTTAAAATCACTGTAAATGATTTGTATATAAGATTCTTAATATGGTGTAATTCGTGATTGGACAGAACCGTGATGGGTTTGTTATGGGTGAAGGAGCTGGAGTTCTTCTTTTGGAAGAACTTGAACATGCTCAGGTATATTAACTTGCTCAAACTCATTTCCTTACCGAAGATAATTTTTGTCATATAGACATGTTTATTTCTAATGGCCTTTTCTTGAATTTGCAGAAAAGAGGAGCAACAATATATGCCGAATTTCTAGGTGGAAGTTTCACTTCTGATGCTTATCACATGACGGAGCCTCATCCTGATGGTATAAAACACAAATCCTTCGAATAAAAAAAAAATACTGCATTGCCTCATTCTGATGTAGGACAGAAAAAGGAATTGAAGTAGAAACAATTGTATTATAAGATAGAAAACCACTAGTATAAGCTAAGAATCACTCCCAGAGCCCTTAGGCATCACACCTAGGGATAATTTGCATCACACAAATGTAGATAGCTTGAAAGCTGCTGAAGTTCTTCTCTCTCTGACCCCTTAAACAGCAAGAACACAACCTATATATACCCATAACTAGCCCTTGACATCCCGTACGACATTTACTCCTCGACCTTTGAAATTCTAAACTGTTAGGACTCTAAAAGAAATTAAAGACACTTGACCATCCTAATTAATACTTAGAAACTAGAAGAATTTCCACAAATATCCATGTGGATCAGGCCCACATTATTCAAGGTCCTGAGGGGGCCATTCATCTATAGCATGCCAAATCTGAACTTGGGCCTTGAAATCCTTCTTTCGACGACTCCCATATGCCATTCACCTCTATCACACTCATTTATATAATTTTGGACGACAAATAAATACTGTTGGTGTAGAAGGTGAATTGATAATTCCTATGTATTCCGCTTTGACAAATCAGGGAGCGGTGTAGTTCTTTGCATAGAGAATGCCTTAGCCCAAGCAGGGGTGTCCCGGGAAGACGTTAATTATGTGAATGCACATGCTACGTCAACACCAGCTGGAGATTTGAAAGAATATCAAGCTCTTATTCGTTGCTTCGGTCAGAATCCTGAGGTAATCTTAATGCAACTATGGCATGGTTTGGTATCGCTGTAAGATTCTATGAAGTACTTCGAAATTTGATTTTTAACAACAAACCAGCTTTTTATAATCATCAGCAGAGCTGCTTCCTAGTATCTGCTTTGAAAAGTAGACGCTAATAAAAAAAGTACTTTCTTATATTTTTTCACCAGACAACTTTGAAAAAATTTAAGATACTTTTATCTGTGGGGAAAGCAATCCCAAAGTCACCTATGTCCTGAACTCAATAGAAGTCATGATTGGTGAAATTTCTAACCCTTGCAGCTGCGGGTGAACTCTACAAAATCTATGATTGGCCACCTGCTAGGAGCAGCTGGTGCTGTGGAAGCTGTGGCAACAGTACAGGTACCCCTTTCTTATCTTAGTTTTATGATTGAAAACTGATCACTGCATGGAGCTACTAGGCACATTTATAAAAATTTAGAAGGCAATAATCGACGGAGTGATTGTTGACATTAGATGTCTATTGGCTTATTTAAAGCCATCATTTTTTTTTTCAGAAAGGGCGATAAGTTTATCTGTATTTGCATCAATCTGCAGAGATATAGGGGGTCACATTTTATTTTACACTTAAGAGGATCATGTAATATAATATGATGCATTTGTTTCTGTTTGCGTCATTCTTATACAAGTCTAAACGATCTTCGTTTGCTTTTAGGCTATAAAGACAGGGTGGTTACATCCAAATATCAATCTCGAAAACCCTGAGGAAGGAGTGGTACGTTCCCCATTTTTATCTAATTTTATTTGATAAATATCCAACAGTAATTCTGGTGACCTCTCTCACCAACCGGATATCTTAAATTTCAAAGTATATATAGGTACAAGTAATAAATATCTGATATTGAGATTTTATCGTATCAGGATATGTCATTATTAGTGGGTCCAAAGAAGGAACGTCTAGACGTAAAGGTGGCATTATCGAACTCGTTTGGGTTTGGCGGTCACAACTCATGCATCTTATTAGCACCTTTCAAGTAAGAAAACCAACCATAGAAATCAGAAGGGATAAGGTTAAGATATTGTAGTTTCTGTAGTATTTTTGAGCTCATATTTTATAATAGCCAGGAGAATTTTGTGAGATGTCTATTGGATCATCATCATCATCATCTTTGTCTTGTTTATCAGATTTGAATTATCTTATGAATGGTTATAAAAACACCACCTATTTTTGGTTTCTCTTTTTGATTATCTAGTGAAAAAATTAACTGACTGGTTAGGCAATGTGAAGTTGATAACCACATTGGAAATGGTGTGTGTATACGAGATCACCAGCCTCTGAGGGAGAATCCAAAACCCAAGAGGTGTTCCCTTTTTCTTAGGAATCATAAATCAAATTGCTACAAACAAAATTACTTCCAATCAATGTCCAGAGAGAAGTTTGGGAAGCTTAATAATCTCAACAGTAAGAGAGAAGTTTGAGAGACTTAATCTTAGTCATTGAAGATGGTACATTTTAAAAAGATAAACCACCTCTCTTATAATATAAGATATATAAAATACATTACCAAATTGTTATTCGTAGTATCTACCATTTGTTTGCTAAACTTAGCGTGAGAGTATGTATCTTATAAGACGCGGGTTTAGTTTCGAAAATATAAATCGCAAACAATTAAGAAATACAAGGGAGGAATGGATCACATTGCATCACGACATTTAGATGGTTTCGTAATTACTCAAAGAGTAAAAGAGAGATAAAGTAAAACTTAGGTAAAAGATGAGCGGTGAAGGGAAAGCATAACAGAAAAAATAAGTTTCAATTTAGAGTTTATTGTTTTGCACTTTGTCACACTTTAGAGGTAATTTTCACTTATTAAGGAAAAACAAACGATTTAAAGGTGCACCATTTTCACTTATTAAGTGAAAAACAAACGACTTAAAATTGTCTCACCATATAATCGAAAGTATCTCAAGTGCAAAAATCAAACACCCTTTAAATTTTTAATATGGGCCCATAAAACTTTAGGTTGTCTTAAAATTAGATCATAATTTTATAAGAAAAGGAACCACTTTTCACTGCGGTTTTATTGTGAGTCAAATCAATTTTGCTTAACTCAAAAGTCGAAAATGAAAGGATTGTATTAGCTTAAAGTTGTCTCGACTCTAATGAAATGATTGGAATTGAATTGAACCAGTATTATGACTTAACATTCATCTAGGGTTTGCTTGGATGAAAAAAAACACGCCATATAGTATTAACTAGTGGTGGCCAACGGGTCGTGCCGACCCGTCACGGGTCTGGCGTGCCGTGTCGGGGCTGGGATTTTAGAGCCCCAGACCCGTTAAACACGGCCCATCAGACACGCGGGAACGACACGGAACGGATCGTACACGGCACGACCCGTGGGCACGGAACGGCACGGAACGGAAACGGCAACAACGACACGTTAGCAACGGCCCAATTTAGTTATTTGAATTTTTAAACATTACCTAGGGTGTACTAACAGCCTCAAAACACTTTTAATTTGTTTATAGTTCTACTTCATTCATCTAATATTCTAATGTGTTTACAAATTGTTAGATTTTCATGACAACTACTTTATATTACAAAAAGAAAAAACATTAAAAAAAACGTAATACTTGAATTAAAAAAGAAGTAATACTTAAAAAAAAAGTAATACTTGAATTTAACAAAAGTGGTTTTACTTTATTTATTTTTACTTAGATTTTTTTTTTGTTGAAACAAATTAAAACTTTTTTCAAAAAAAATAAACAAATAAAGTGGTAAAGATAGTCCCACACCTAAACCACAAAATATAAAATAAATGTGGAGAGTCTTTATACAACTCTTTTTCAATAAATAAACAAAGATATGACATAGACAATAAAGTTTTTGTACATCACAATTTTTTACTTGAAAAAAAATGTAATATTTCTTTTATTACTTTTTTTTGACAAGTAAAAAAATATTTATGAATGGGTCGGAGTCACGGGAGCGACTACGAGAACGGCACGAAACGGCCACGGGAACGACTATGGGAACGCCACAGAAACGGCCAGAAACGCAACGGAAACGCCACGGGAACGGCTGGGCCGTTCCCATGGGCCGTTTCTGTGCCCAGACCTTTGTGGTCTGGACACGGCACGGAACGGCACGGCTTAAGCCGTGCCTGGCGTGGCCGTGGCGTGTCTGACACGCCACGGCTGCCAAACGGGCCGTGCCGACACGGCACGGCCCGTTGGCCACCACTAGTATTAACCTATTAACCCCAGTTAATATAGCAGCTAGTCACAAGCCTCTTGGACTCACAAACATCAATTTTATGTACATACTAAAATTGTGTCAGCTCACACGAAAGCAAATTGATCAAACAATACACAGTCCATATACAAATTAGGGCACAAATTGATTATGTGATGCAAAAACTTGAATGATCTTATTATACATTACCAATTAGAGCAGATGCAGCTGAGTCAACATGCCCAAGCAAACAAGTATATATTTTTTGTTTCAAACTATCAACAGTTTCTACAAACACTTGAGTTTCCATAACCATTTTGCTGCTTCTTACATGATCTAACCAGTCATTTGCATATTTGAGCTGCGATAGTGTTACCGCTATCTGATTGTCTGTCGTTTCCGTTCGTTTACCTGATTTCCCGCCGTTATTTCTTTTCTTCTCTCGAGTATCCGCAAAAACTCCATTGCTCAAAGCATCCTCCAGAAATTTTAAAAACCATGACTGTGATTCCTTTAGAAGGAGTTCTTTCAGTTCTTGGATCTCTTTTCCGCTACAACCTTTTGCCCACTCTAGTCTTCCACTCCCACTTAGCTCAATTGACGGCTTCTTTGTATACTTGACTAAATTTCTACTACAATTTAAGCCAATCTTTTTGTTGGGTTTATCTTGAGGGTGAGAAGGTGAAAGGGTAGAGACTTGAGATGATTTAGTCTTTGGGGTGGTTGGTAGGTTTGGTTGCTCGATTAGCCTGTAGAGTGAGAAGAATTTTGACAGAGTGAGGTGTGGGTCTTCCATCGAGGCAGACGTGCATAGATCGGCAAACATGCTGAAAAACAGAACATGAGTTATGATGAGGCATATATATATATATATATATATATATATATATATATATATATATTCACCATGAAGATGAAAATTGTTCTTCTCAGTGTCCTGTAGATCACCTTCACCAAAATTTACATGATTGGTGTCAAAACTTTTAATCCCATCAAAACCTGGTTCGTTCATCTTAAAATTAAAACCAAATTTTGATGGGTGTAATAGTTTTTCGGATGACCCCACATTGTTTGTGGAAAGAGAAGGTTGTCAATTCATAAAAAAAGCCTCACCTCTTAAGCTAGCTTTCGCGGTGAGAAGCCAAAGACCACTCAAAACTAATGCCAGAGCCCAACATTAAACAAGTCTCGACATCCCAATAGTTTTTGAAGTTAAGTCAATGTATGAGAGGGAGATTGTTTGGATAATCTCACGGTAGTTGTGGAAGGGGCAGGTGGTCAATTCATAAGTGTGAAGAAAAACCTCACCTCTTGAGCTAGCTTTTGGGGTGAGAGAGGTAAAAAACCACCCAAAAGAAGTTTTGGAATCCCACCTAGCTAACCATGTTAAGACGGTCTAAATGGTGGAGAGTTCACCCTCATGGAATTCCTCGGATCACCTACATCTGAGCCCCTAAAATGTTTTTTACACTAAGCAGATAAGTTTAAGTTAAGTTTTGAATCAGACGTTCTCACCTAAGGCACTTGACGAGAGCTGCTGATACAGATGCTTCTTTTTGCGCCTCTATTGCTACCAAAGAAGCCAAATTTCTCCTTCTAAGCACCCCCTTAGTGCAAATATAAGTAACAAATATAAGGATTTAGTTTAGTTATTGATGTGAATTGAAAAAGTAGTTTTAATGTATCTTTAATTTTATTTATTTTCTTTTCATTGTTCACTTTAGTTACTAGTTCAGGATAAGTTTACGTTTCCTACTATTATAAGATTTTTTTTGTCTCAATTTCTATTTAATTTTTCAAAAAATACGATATATGCTGTTAGGAGTGACTTTAGATAGTCATTACTTGTTGTTTTGAGTATCTCTTATGCCTATGAAAAGGTTTAAGAGATCAGAAATTTCTTACTATATTTAGGCATTTAGCTCACTTTAAGATTGACTTCATTCTTTTGTCTCAATTTCTATTTAATTTTTCAAAAAATACGATATATGCTGTTAGGAGTGACTTTAGATAGTCATTACTTGTTGTTTTGAGTATCTCTTATGCCTATGAAAAGGTTTAAGAGATCAGAAATTTCTTACTATATTTAGGCATTTAGCTCACTTTAAGATTGACTTCATTCTGTTGTAGGAACATTACTAACATGCATCTTCGAACTTTTGAATCACATTTCGAACTGTTGCGTGATAGAGAATTAACAATGGTGGATATAGATATGTTCATTTCATGCTCGATAGTGAGTCATATATGGATCAGTAATTTGTGTAATGTTATGGGTGTGTATCGAATTAGTTATGCGAGAAAAGAGGGTAGAAAGAAAATATAATGTACCTTCCCCGGCTTTAGTAAGTTGGCAGGTAAAGAGTCCCAAGAAATGGTATCATGAGCTTGAGTTTTAGCTCCACTGGACCTCTCCAGTTTCTCTGTGGTAACTTTAGAGCTCAAACTCTTCGAAGGGATCAGTGGTGTTTCTTTGCTGTTAGTTCCAACAACCTCTTGCTTTGCTTTGGGTGCACTAGAATGAGTGCGAGAAGGAGTCGATGGCGGCGTCTGGCATAACTATTACCTATTAGCACCAGTAAAACATGCATATCTATATACAGAAAACCTCTTTACTAGTACTTATAATGGTATGAATCACCACCAAAAGCGGAAATCAGGAACAATCTGTATTTTAAGTAAATTTTGATTTTATATAGTTCTGAAGTTTATGAATGGTTTCTAGTACGTAAGAAAATTGAAGCTGGTTGCTAGGTTCTTCCAGGTGACTTTAACCATTAGCTTGTGACATGTATGCTCCCATTTCATATATTTTTGTCATCTAAGATGCGGATACTCGTGAAGGATAAAAAAACTTCTCGAATACTCGACATCTTTGAGTATAGCGTGAGATTTTTTATGCATCTTGTTACTAGAACACAATCATGACAATTGAGAGGACCTGATAACTAACGTAAGACCGTAAGATTATACATTCTATCTCCGTTTTGAAATATTTTTAGTTGTCATATCAGAGACCCACTACGGGTGCCAAATACTGATACCTGTGAATTTGTCCATGTTGCATAGACCGTTACATGTTGGAAACACTACTTATCCGTTTAATTTGGTTTGAATCAGTAAATGTTATGATCAGACACGCAAATGAGGATTCGGCCCACTTCGTGCCCCAAATCAATTATGGCGATATATAATGAATAATAAGACTAGATTGATACCTGATCTTTAGGTTCTTCTTTGGGTTTTGAGGAACCAAATTTCTTATTTCCTCCATTATCATTCACAATGACCTTCCCCGTGTTAACCGAATCAGCTCTATTTCTTTTCAAATTCGAATTTAAACTTGAATTTGAGACCCCTTGCATGTATCTAGATGCAACAACCACCTTTTCTTCTTTGATAACAAATTTCTGTGGCCTAGGACTCTCCTCTTTCTCTTCCGCTTTTTCATTAGATTTCGTATTATTACTCCCTTCATGATTACTAGATGATATTACATCATCAGAAGGAACCAACATCTGCATCAAATCCTTAGGGTTCCCTATAAATGGATTTCGTCCGGGAATTGGTCGGACCCCAACAAGAACAGGCACTGGATTTCCTGCTTCAATCTTGTCCACATAAAAAAACTGACCAAGTTGCAGTTTGTTCATTAAGATAAGCTCATTATCATCTTTAGACAATGAGACATAACTAGAATGTGATGAATCTGAAACCTTCATGAAGAACCCATGGTCTGGGAATAACTCAGATCCTGTTAATGCAGGAACTATGCTAATCACTTGTAATAGAACGGATCGATATTCTCCGAGTACCCTTACATCAGAATTTAAATATTGTAGAAGCTTAAGTAGTACTCCAGGGGTAAGTGATGCCATTTTCGTCACCTTTTTTTTCTTCAAAATCAAAATTTATAACAACATTTATTGATCATGAGTAAATAAGTATGAACATAAACCAATTACTAATTAATCTCTCTAACTACACTTGTTTAGATGGGCCATTTTTTTGAAATGGTCCCATATGGGATAAGGGCGAACTAGTACCTAAGAATACAATGTCTATATCCTCTCCACTCATCGGGTTTGGGTCGGATGACCACAAACTTAAAATGGTATTGGAGGTAGACTCACACCTGATAAGCCTAAAAGTCACACGCGTTCTCCCCACACAGAGGGAGCCTATGAGAATGGTCACATATAAAATAAAGGATGAACTAGTAAGCCAGAAAGGTAGAATATAATGTCTAGGTCCTCTCCGCTCATTGCCAATTAATTTTGAGTACGACGGCATACTAGGACTAGGAGCATGAAAAATGAAACAACAACTAAATAAGGAAAAACCCATTAAGATAAGTTGGATACCTGATGAAAGATGAAGATAAAACCCAAAAAGAAACCCAGATATGTGTGACAGAGAGAGGGAATTGAAGTATCTTGTTTAGAGATGAAAACTAGGGCAAGTTTCAGTGTAGTTGGATACTTGTTCATCTTTCTTCTCTAGACTTTTAAGCTTTGCGTTTCAGGCACATAACCATCATACGAGGTATCCCGTAACTTTCAATCGAAGACATCAATCACCCAACTGACGTATCAAAATAACTAAACTACCCTCAAATTGGAACTCACTATAATATGGTTCCATGGGTTTTTTAGGTATTTTAGTGGTTTGAGTTGTGGTGGTTCAATACAATAAGGTGGTTATCTATTTTCCGTTTAGGCATTAGTTAGGGAAAGATGAAGAAGATTTAAGGTCACTTTCAGTTCTTCCTGCTTGATTAGGGGATTGATTATAGGGTGCCTCTAAAGGCGCCCCATACTTTTGCTACTTTTGCTCTTAGTTCCCCTATTCTTGGGACTCTCCATGGACTTGGAACTGAACCAGTAGAGACTCGCGAATTTGGACAGTTTGAGGGCACTCGGACTGACCTGGTTTCTGTTGTTGAAGCCCACCACGGAGTAGGAGTGCCCTCGGACTGCCCCAATGCGTGTGGACGCTAAGAGTGAGGCAGGCCCAAGAGTAAAAAAACGGGACTCACTCCTATAGACGCACGATTAGTATAATTTTTTTCGTAAATTCATATAAGTGGTACAAAAATATGATCAGGATGTATATTGCAATTTGCAAATAAAAAAAATGTGTATTACAAATAATAAAGTATAATATCCTTTCAACAAAAAAAAAAATAATAATAATAATAAAGTATAATAAAGAAAATGTTACTTTGACTCTAATAATAATTGATGGGTGCTTCTAAAGGCACCGGGCCAAAAAGCTGTTAGCATCCATCTCTGTTAGCACCAGACCCAACCGCTCTTTTCTCTATTAGCACCAACCAACTATGTAGGCACCGGTCCTTTCTCTGTTAACCCTAACCCTATCCAACACCTTCTTCAGAACAACTTTTTTTCCTCTGTCTAAAATAAAAAAAATTCCTCTCTACTCTCTCTCTCTAACGGGAACAGACCTCTGTCTCTCTCTCTCTAACCTCTCTCTTTACAACTCCGACGAAGGGGGAGAGAGAGAGAGAAAGAGATATAAAGAGAGAAAGGGGGAGAGAGAGATGATGGGGGTTTCTTATATGAACAAAACTTGCTTCGATTTCCACACTAATTTCCTTCAATATCAATCTCATCTTAGAAGACTTACGAATACCACCAACAGTTCAAAATCAAAATTGTCAAAGTTTCGTCAAAGAACGAAAGCAGAGATTTAAATTAGGGTATGTGTCAATAGGAGTTGTAGTAGACAAGGATCAAGAGCAACCCTAGAAACTGTATCTAACATCTCACCTCCTGGGTAGTTTAAACCAGATTCGGTCTGGTTTCAAACTAGACCGAATCTGGTTTGACTTTGAAAGCCACTAAAACTAGCTAAAAAGTATCCAACAGTAAAGAATGTTGCTTCAATTCCTCTAATTATTAATCAAATCCCAAATTAAGTACCCACCCAATTAATCATGTTTTCTATCTAGCTTGTTTGATTTCTTTGTGATTAGAACGTGATGATGTAGAGAGAGTGAGGGGAGAGAAAGGAAGAGAGGGGAAACAGGTGCTCATAGATAACTCGGGTCAATGGCCATTGACCCGAGTCAACAAAATTTCTGGATGCTAATAGCCTTTTGGCCCGGTGCCTTTAAAAGCACCCATAATTGATTAGGGGGTAAAAAAAAACAATTTGCAATTTGTTGCATTATACATTAGTACCACACTGATTTCTTACCCCTTTCGTAGTCGTCTTAGATTTGATGTACATAGATCATATCTGATAAAATTGTAGTACTGTTCCAATCACATATTATTCTGGAACCAATGTGATATATATATATATATATATATATATATATATATATATATATATATATATATATATATATATGCATGAATATTACTTGATGGTCCTAATAGTAGATCTTCATAATTTACAAAAACGACAACTCGTGGAGCCATCATCGTAAATTGGTTGCCTATGTTAAGTCTTGATGTAGCCTAATATTATTAGCTGAGTTATAGATGTCTAACATCTAGCACTATCTACTTAGGATGAGATGCACAAATCTAATATTAGCTAGCTAGAGGTATAAACGCATCCTCTATAGGATTCAAATGCTCCCTATGAAAAATATCCAATAGCTCCCTTTGTAAAAATCTAAAATGCTAATTGTAGCTCATCTATTTGAGAACACACGAACTCAGATATTTGATTTTTGAGGTTACCTTGAACACGAAGAACGCCTTCTTGTTCTCATTGAATGATGAATATTTGAAAAACCAACCTTCTTTTCAACTTGAATGAGAAGTAAGTGTAGACTCTGGTAAGTTATCCTTGACAGATATGCAGAAGAAAATCCAAGAGCCAAATTATCTCTCTCTCTCTCTCTCTCTATCTCTCATCTTTCTAACTAGTCTAGGTTATATGTATTTTTGAAGATATAGCCTAGACTCGGCTATGTGAGGCGATGGGAGCAACCGCCTCTTCCTCTGGCGTGGTTGCTCTTGTCGAGCCTTGGCCTTGGCCCGAACTTGACCAAGGGATTACCCCTTGGACCATAGGCTTGGTCGGAGCCAGGCTTAGTGCGTCCACTATGCCGACCCATGGTGGTCTCGACAACTTTGGCCGTGACTCGCACCTTTGCCCCTTTTTCTAGTTTTGCCTGATGACATGGTCTGATGTTCTTACGTGTGTCACCAGTTGTAGGAATCAGTCTCTTTTACTAGCGAGTCAACTATTTGGCTTAACGATTAGAGTGGGTTCTTATTAGACACTACAATCCTTAAAGCAATTGAACTTGATAATCTTCACCGATCCTTTCTAAGTATTTCATCGTATTGTAATCTTGATCAAAGGACACCTCTTGAAGTCTCCCACTTGTCCTTAAACAAGTGTACAGTACTTGATTCATTTGTCACTTAGTGCCTAATTCTGAAATATCATGCAAGATGATACTTCATGTTCTTTCTCTCAAACTTTTTATCTTGATTCTGAGCTCAAATGTCAAATAAATTATTAACTTAATCTATATGACCATGCCCATGCATTTCCAAATGTCATTCTTCAAGTGGCCTCAAGACACCAGTCTTGTAGTACCCCTTATCCTTATGTACCTCATCCAAATCCTGGGCTTCGACTTTATAGTCTCATTTAACGGTGAGACGCTTGACGGACCCAATGATGTCACTATCTTTACATAAGAAAGTGCATTTACTCATGCTTTAAGGAATCTCCCCAAATTGTTAATGATAATTCATACAACGTTCAAATCTTATAGAATTCTCATGGTGGTTTATCTAACGTACATCCATGTAGTTGACTTGAATACTTAATGTTCATATAACCCATGAAACTGGGTAATGATGGATCATGAAAATGTCCCATCTGAGTCGTTTAATTTAGGCAAGTTAGTTTCGTTTAATTTAGGCAAGTTAGTTCGTTTTGAGTCTTTATTATAATAAAATGGTTGGTTTTCTTGATTAGGTGTCTTTTGTAGAGTTAGGTGTGAAAACGGTTAAAAATGAACACAATTTTAGTCATTTGGAGTCAAGGACTTCTGGTAAATTGGCCAAGGCTAGTACATAGGTGAAAGTTGAGTCCAAGACAAACTCGTAGGTGAAAAAAAAAAGTCGAATCAGAGACCGAATGAGCAAATTAGCCAAAATCAAAGTTAGGGTCAATTGAAGTTAACCAAGTTAGTCTGTTTTGAGTCATCATAATAAAATTGTTGGTTTTCTTGATTAGGAGTCTTTTGTAGAGTTAGGTGTGAAAACGGTTAAAAATGAACACGATTGTAGTCATTTGGAGTCAAGGATTTCTTGTAAGTTGGCCAAGACTAGTATATAGGTGAAAGTACAGTCCAAGACGAACCCGTAGGTGAAAACAGAAGTCGAATCAGACACCGAATAAGCAAATAAGCCAAAGTCAAAGTTAGGGTCAATTGAAGTTAACCAAGTCAGCATTCAGGACATTTTCCGGATTTATTCGGGTAAGTGGGACAACGTGGGATGCGCTATCAAGACCTGGGGATGCGCCTACACTGAAACCCGTCCGCCACGAAGCAGCGAATCGCGCTCCAGAGTGCGCGCTCCAGTAAACCTCGCGCACCTTGCCTCCATAGTCCCAGCACGTGAACGCTCCAGATCTGCTCAGATTCCCACGCGCTAATCCATCCAACGTTCTCTAGAACCTGTCGCACGTTACTTGCTTTCTTTGAAGGAGTTGAAGGAGATGTCCTTCGACCAAGGTGACAATGCGAACAATTTTTCGGATAGGAGAATTGATGTGGAAGATCATCAAGTCCGATTGATTTAGGGATCGTAGAGTTGTAGCTAGAGACCAACTACGATCGTCGAATTACGAAGTAATTCGCGGCTAACTTCGATCGGATCCTACAACGGGTTACACATAAGAGTGACAAATTGATCTAGGATATGACTAGTGGGAGTGAGATATAATCATGGGAGTGTCCCATAAACATATCTCATAGGCCTAAAAAGGAATTAGGCAAAGATAGTACAAAAAGGCAAAAAACAGGGTTTTTGGGCCTAGACCGGTTCGGGCACTTCTAGGGCTCGGATTGGGCTGAATTTTGGAGGGTTAGTTGCTGATAAAATAAAAATTATATCTGCCAATTTTCGTGGTGTTTGGACACCTCCTTCTTAGGGAATTGAGAAAATATCAATAGTTGCTATTTTCGACTATTTCCCTAAATCTTATTCTAAAGGGTGTTTTAGGAAACCTAAAAGGAGGTGGATTCTTATTAGGGTTCTATATAAACACTCTTAGGGCAGAGAATAAGGTGTGAAATTTCTCTCTAAGCTTTCTTACTCTACCACATCAAGTAGAGAGGAGAAAGTGAGCTAATTCCCATTACTATCAATCTAGTCAAAGAAGAAGGTGTTCTTCTTTCCAACCACCATTGGTGTGCTAGCTATACAACAAGGTGGGAGATCAAATTGACTGCTCGTGTCCCAAGTAGAGGAGCTACACTTGAAGCTCTTGGTCTTCTTCAATCAATTCAACTAGTTCGAGGGAAAAGCGATTAAGGTAATATACTATCTCCGTTAGTTTAATTACTAGTTTTGCATGTGATCCTGGGGATACTAGTATAGACATTAGATGTCTTATTTCCGCTATAAACACTAGTATAAGGGTTTAAATCCCTACAGTGGCGTCAGAGCCTCTTGCAATGAACTAGGTTTTGCTAAGAATCGAACTAGTTCATATTGGATATGATTGATAGTTTAATAAATTGAGTTTATAAAAGTATTTTAAAAGTGTTTTAAAATTATTTAAACTCACAATTTGATATTATTGAATGGGATTCAATGAATTTCAAATTGAGAATCAAATTGATGATTGAAAGTGTTTTAAAAACTCAATTTGATTGAATTTCGGACTAATCCATGCTTGATTAAGTTGATAGTTATGTTTAAAAGAGTTTTAAACATAAAAATTTGATTAATTTTGAATTGGATTCAAAGATTTTTCAAATTGATTTCAAAATTGTTATTTGAAAAAGTTTCAAAAGCCTAGATTTTGATCCAAAATTGGTTTGATTAAGAGTTGTTTTTAAGTTTTGGAAACTTTTGAAAACAAAAATTTGGAATTTTAGAAGTGTTCTAAAAGAAGTGTTTTGAGTTTTAGGAAACTCCCAAAACAAATTTGGAAAAATTTAAAAGTTTCTAAAAGTTTTGTAAAATTTTAGAAGTGTTCTAAAAGATTTCAAAATTTAGAAAGAGTTTTAAAATTGGAAGTTAGCAAATAAGATTTGCACAAAAAAAAAAAAATAATTTTGGAAACTAGGGTTTTGGAAACCCTAGTGTCCGGCCAGGAAGCTTTCTGGCCGGACAGAAGCTGCTGGTCGCGTCCACTGGACGCGTCCAGAGCAGCTGCTGAGACACGTCCAGGAGACGCGTCCAGCAGCTGCAACCAGATTGCCACTGGTCGCGTCTAGGACGCGTCCAGAGCAGCTGGGACGCGTCTTGGAGACGCGTCCAGGTCGAGTCTAGGACTCGACCACCAGCTGTAATGGAAGCATCTGGACGCGTCTTGGAGACGCGTCTGGGAGGTTCTGGGTGTCTCGGACTAGTCCGAGACACCTAGTGCTAGTCCGGTCCAGCACCAGACACGTCTAGGACGCGTCTGGTACATGGACTAGCGTCCTGGCTCCGGCCAGGACGAGACCAGGCCTTGATAGGCCTCGGCCAGGACATGCCGGCCCTATGGGCCGTGCTATGTCCGGACCTTGTCCGAGCCCTTTTGTGGGCTTGGGCCGGGACTTGTCTAGGACTTGTCCCGGGCTTTTTCGAGGCTTTTCGGACCACAAAAAGGGACCATCATTCGAGTGGGAGTTTTTGCCAAATTTTCTTCCGATTCCAACCAAATAATTCCAAAATCAATCCGGGCCATCCAGAAGGCCAAAACGGATTTCTCTTTAAATTGATTTATGTAATCATTAAGAATCGAACCAATATTTTTTCCGAAATTGACCCGGGCTTTCTCGAGCCCAAAACGGAGTTTTTCTTAAAGTTGATTTTAGAAATCATAAGAGATAAAACGAGAACGCACCATTAGTCGAATTCTTCGAATTTAGACTTAAGGTTCGTAATGTGACATGTGATGTCAACAAAAGTATCTCCTAAGATAATCATGCATATATAATTCTTAGCCTTAATATATTATATGATTGCATGTGATGTGAATGCGGGAAACTAGTATGGCCATAGATTTATTTCTTTATTCTTGTTTTAAGCACGGATGGGTGCATGCTTTGTAATTAATTTTAATTTCAAGTTTATACGATCTGCGAATCGTTAGAGTCTTGTAATTAGAGTTTAGGGTCTATGAGTCCATTGAAGAAACTCGAGGATGAAATCCAAAGGCGAGTGGGAGAAATCAATGGAGGTTCAAAGATGGCGATCTAAGACGAACCAAAAGGCGAAACAAGAAGAAAACCAAAGAAGATTAGATCTTCTAGGTTAGGGGCCATACTAGGATCCATGTCTGCTTGATTTACTTTCTCGCCCGCATTTACTTACTTTTTACGCTTTATGTCATGGATGTTAGTTAGGCTAAATAGTTCACTATAACAAACGCCAGACTAGCGTAAAAGTCCCCAAAACGTAATCTTGAGTAATCGCCTATCCAGATTAAGACACTCGTTGCGCCCTTGTTCGAGGAAGGTGGGTCGGCCTTCGCAGAGTACCTCCTCTACCTTGGGACAATGCGGGTAGGTCTATAGAAGAGGCCTACACGTCTAAATGGTTCTACTCAATGAGATCAGCAAGAGAGTCTTGGATACTTGTGGCAAAAGGATAGATTAGTCATTCGTTAATGAAATCTATCAACCAAGAGTCATAAGGTATGATCAGTGAAGTAGTTCACTCACCCGGAACGACGGAGTCAAAGGGTAGGGCCTTCGTCCGCTTTACTCCGAAGAACTGGGGTCTTGGAATCACTTATTCAATCGGGGACGATTTTTATTGAATAATGTGGGAAAACTAAGTTTTTCAAAAACGATAACGAGTTTTAAAACTTTGCCATTTCTTTATGTAGTTTTAAAGATGACACAAACGATTTCAACATTGAATCACACCTAAGGGAGGTGCTGATCCACTTCCTAGAATGGAAGAATGAATCCGAGAATAGTTCTCAGATTCAAAAGGAAGGTCACTAGAATACCCAATCCCAATGTTGACTCATACAAGAGAAGGTCAAAAAAATCGTATAACATTCTCTTTGGAAGAGTAATGAATGCTAGCATAACCATTAAGACAAACTAAGGAAGAAATTCCTACAGAAGTCATAAATGGAGAGGTACGAGACCTCCAAGGCAATTTGAAAGTCATCCTAAGGGAAGACAACAGAATACATCTATCACCCAATTCAATATCGATTGAACAAAGATAGATAAAACCTTAGATGAGTCACTCAGGTTGTTACGAACAAACTGAGCAGAACATACGGGAATATCCAGTCTAAGAAAGGTTCTTGAGATTTGGTACAAAGAATCTAAGAAAGAGCTCTTGAGATTCAAAAGGGCAAAAGGATCAGTCAAGTGAGACAAACATTTGATCAAAGAAAAGCAGCTACCGAGTACATGATCAAGAGTATTTCTCATTACTGTGAATGTTTCTAAACAATGGCTAGACCATTTAAAAGGAAACTACCTTTAGCACCTGGAGGACAAAAGGAATGGAATTATGAATTCCGGTTCCGTATCCTTGTTAACAAAGTCAAAAACAAGTATCGTAAAATTCCTTCATCAGGTATTTAAGACTAGATGAGCGGCTCAGTGGGAGCTTAAGGGAATTACATACTTGACTAAAAGAAGTAAAGATCCAAGAGGGAGCAGAAGCAGTAATGCTAGGGATGCTGAAAGGGATCAAAGTCTTCTTTTAGACACTGATCTAGCTTAGAACTTAATAGTGATTATTTTGTTCTTCTAGAAACATATGATGTTTTAAACCAGTGGTAAAATTAACTGAAGGTTAACATTGATAATGGCTAAAATTAAGAGATTCAAACTCATTAAACTTCAACATTGTCAATTGGGTCTCAAGGACTAATTGACAAAGTCACCCTTTTCAAAAGGCATAGAGACTAGTAATCTATTAGGACTCATACGGTGTTATGCAGACCTATAAGTTTACTTGCAGAAGCTAACAAGAGAAACTTCAAATACGTACTCTGACAACTTCATGAAGTATGGAAACGTACAAATCATAAAGTATAAGTCGGAATGTTTGAAAGGTTCAAACAAAGTACAAACCGAAGTAAAAGAATCATTTTGACAAGAGAGTTTAAGTCATCCAATTAGATTGGAGTGGTAAAAACTTGAGTCAAATACTTGATAACCATCAAAGGAGTTGAGAAACCGTTTCCCAACTCACTCCATGGAACACATCTGAGGGATGGTGGATTCAGTGGGAGCAATAGAACATTGCTATGCATAATTCGATCAAAGATGGGTTTAAGCCAGTCTTCCAAATATTTTTGGGCATATTCTAGAAACAATTGTTTTCACACTTACCAAAGTCCATCTAACAGCTAAGCTTGTAAAAGCATTAGAAAAACTAGCTAATATCTGACGCAATTTCTTTTAGAAGAAATTTGGGCTTCTTCCACAACCAATCAAGAGAACAAAGTGTTTGTTGCTCATGATAGTATTCTTCTAATAATTAGCACACCTAGTAGTCTGGGAGAATAGCACTAATTATTACAAGAATAAGTGGGAGAAAAGTACAAGTCGATTTAATTCGATCATGAAAAAAATCATGGAGGGTCATGAAGAACAATCATGAAACTTGTACAAGACGATTAAATTCGACCAAGAGCAACAAACTGCGGCTCCTCGGAAAAGGAAAGGTTAAATATATGATCTTGTAAACCCACCGCACAAAAGTGAATGTCATTCGCAGGAGAACTCTCAAAGCGAGTGAAAGTGTCTCTAAAGGAATATCTCAAAGTAGTTGAGAAAATTCCAAATTGTTGTTCAAAAGCCCTAGAAAGGTCAAAATAAAATCTTAAAGACTCAGAAAATAAAGGTTATTTCTGAAGAGATAAAAGACCTGCGCAGAAACGGAAACTGAATCTAGATTTTGGCTAGAAGCCAAAATCATTGTGGAATCCATATCTCGTCAAGACATGAAGCTTGATAATTTAAGTCAACAGAAGACCTAAATTGGTTTTCCAAAATAGAAAACTGAGAAGGATGGAAACATTCATGTTTCCCGAAACTAGACAAGAAGAATAAGATTCTTCCAATCAAGTTATGTCCATAAGCATGCTTCAGAAATCTATCGACGGATTAAAAGCACGCAAGAGTTAGAATCTTCAAAAAGGCAATCAAAGAAGTTTGATTCCTGAGGAATGAAGAAAATCTTGAATCACGAGTTTCAAGAAGGTAAGTGGGAGAAACAAACCTTCCGGGTCCGTATGCTGAGTACATACAAAAGAGTGAGTACGACATAAGATGTTGTGTAACAGTGAACACACTGACTCAATAAAAGGACCACACAAAAGGATAAAATGCCATTTTGGGCATCTGAAGATCTATAAGCATAGATCAAAAGGATGATAGGATTAGAGAGACTCAGTAAGCTGAGATGCTTGAGATCTGAAACAGAAAATCTAAGACTCGGAAAGTCTAAAAGAATTTCGACCCAAAAACTCATGACAGAGGGCGTTGCAAAACTCGGAGTCTGAAAAGACACCGATGAGCTAGCACACATGAGAGAGACATTTATGTTCGAAAACATAAAGTCAATCATGTTGGACATGAATAGCATGCATTTAGATATCCAAATTCGGATTAGAAAACCGAAGACACTACTTTGAATATCCTAGAAGGCTAAAGGATAAAGTAGTACAAAAGTTGAACATGTCATCGTAGCAAACTTCCAGACATGGAAGGAAAGTAGGCTAAAAGTGTTTTATGCCGGGAACTGTTGCAAATACTACATAAAGAATTAAAAGCCTTAACTCTAGTAAAAGTTACTAGAAATTATCAAGGTTGAAGTAAGCAATCTTCAAATTAATTGATAATTAGTAAAGTTTAAAACGGACTACATACGTAGTCAAACTAAACTGTCACCTAAGACATAGTATGAGACTCATACACAGTCTAAGGCATGAGGTAAATTTGGAATAAACCTCGACGAGTAAAACTGAGTGGGTAAAAGAGTTTTACGGAAGAGGCTCAGATTTACAACTCTCGTTATCGGAAATAATAGAGTTATTTCACAAGTCGTCTAAATTTGGTTTAGTATTTAAACGACAGTCCATCGATAATAAAACGTTCCGAATAGGTTTGTCAGATACGTGATCTGATGAATGAAACCCTATTAAGTGAACTTGGAATATTTATTATCAAAAACCCTGGTCCAGGTCATTGCATGGACAACAATGACTCACGAAGACTAGCACGGGAGTCGATGGGATAGCGCAGTTTCATGGGCTATAGGAATAGTATATTCTATTCGACTACGTGGGTGTGTAAAAGGTTTATACACTGGATAACCCTCAAATGAGAAGTACATCACTCGTGATGAACGTCAATACTTCTCATAAAGACAATTGGAGAGATTCCTCAAAACATGAGTGCTCCACTCATCTTATGAAAGGAATGTCCGACTTTGGTTCCGTCAAACGCCACGCCGTAAAAGGAGGTTATAAAGACGGATACTGGGAAGGACAGGATAGACATGAAGTTAAGTGGGAGCGCAAGAATGGATTGTGTCACCCTAATCACATTAGGTACAAAGTGTCTCAAGGCCACTTGATGAGTAGCAACTGAAAATGCGTGGCCGCGCTCAAACGGATTAAAAGTTAATCGTTTGTCTTTTACAGTTGTACTCGGATATCAAGAAAGTCTGAATGACGTGACGTATCAGATGGGATACTAAATTGACACGGGAATCGAGGCATTGCACTTGTTCTAAGTCCAAGTGGGAGTCTGAAGGAGTTGAAGGAGATGTCCTTCGACCAAGGTGACAATGCGAACAAATTGTCAGTTAGGACAATTGATGTGGAAGATCATCAAGTCCGATTGATTTAGGGATCGTAGAGTTGTAGCTAGAGACCAACTACGATCGTCGAATTACGAAGTAATTCGCGGCTAACTTCGATCGGATCCTACAACGGGTTACACATAAGAGTGACAAATTGATCTAGGATATGACTATTGGGAGTGAGATATAATCATGGGAGTGTCCCATAAACATATCTCATAGGCCTAAAAAGGAATTAGGCAAAGATAGTACAAAAAGGCCAAAAACAGGGTTTTTGGGCCTAGACCGGTTCGGGCACTTCTAGGGCTCGGATTGGGCTGAATTTTGGAGGGTTAGTTTCTGATATAATAAAAATTATATCTGCCAATTTTCGTGGTGTTTGGACACCTCCTCCTTAGGGAATTGAGAAAATATCAATAGTTGTTATTTTCGACTATTTCCCTAAATCTTATTCTAAAGGGTGTTTTAGGAAACCTAAAAGGAGGTGGATTCTTATTAGGGTTCTATATAAACACTCTTAGGGCAGAGAATAAGGTGTGAAATTTCTCTCTAAGCTTTCTTACTCTACCACATCAAGTAGAGAGGAGAAAGTGAGCTAATTCCTATTACTATCAATCTAGTCAAAGAAGAAGGTGTTCTTCTTTCCAACAACCATTGGTATGCTAGCTATACAACAAGGTGGGAGATCAAATTGATTGCTCGTGTCCCAAGTAGAGGAGCTACACTTGAAGCTCTTGGTCTTCTTCAATCAATTCAACTAGTTCGAGGGAAAAGCGATTAAGGTAATATACTATCTCCGTTAGTTTAATTACTAGTTTTGCATGTGATCCTGGGGATACTAGTATAGACATTAGATGTCTTATTTCCGCTATAAACACTAGTATAAGGGTTTAAATCCCTACATTCTTTTAGGGGTTTTGTCCTTTAAACCATTATATTTTCCGAAAATAACCCCACCAATTCTCACTTTTTACCTTTTAACCCTTCTAAAACCCTAACTTTATATAAAGACCTTAAGAATACCAACCAAGTCTCTCTCTCTCTCCCCCATCCCTCTTCTAGTAGTAAAAATCATAAAATCATCTTCTTCTACCATCTTAGCCACCTTCATCTCTTCTTCTCAATTTCTTTATTTTTCTAATTTCTAAATCTAATTTCTAATTCTATCCCATTTTATTCCCCCATTTCTTTTCTTTTCTAATTTTTTTCTAACCCTCTCTTCTTTCACCCATTCTCAAAGTGCTATTAATTGGATGTGGAGCATAATTTGGATTACATTTAGAAACCATTTGGAGCAAGGAATTGGGTGATTTATTTTCTTTGTCTCATTTATTTCCATGTATTTTGTTTTAGCAATGTATATGTCTCTAAATTTAATGAGTAGCTAGTCTTGTATCTAGGGTTGTAGAGGAAACCCATACTTGAGCTTTTTTGGAATATGTTTATTGATTAAATAAATCCTTCTATTGATCTTTAATGTGTATTAATTGTCATTCTATATAGATTTTGTAATCTTTTCATTATTCATGATTCATAATTAGATATTTCATGCTTTTGTTAAGTTGTTAGATGAAATATGCTTATTAGATGTTGAATGATAGTTAAGAGTATAGTCTTTATATGATAGTCAATAAAAATTAAGTGATTTTGAAATGTGTTAGTGAAGAATATTTTCCGAAATCTAAATAGTTCATTATGTTAGTTTTGAGTTATATTGAAAAAGGATTGGTTAATTAAATGCATGCTTTAGAAAGTAAATTTATGTGGTGGAATCAAAACCCTAGATTTCTTTCCCATCTTGATTTTATTCTTCTTTAGTATTTTATTATTTTCTTATTTAAATCGTTTTCCAAAACAAATCATTACGAAACGGGTGTTAATTCGAGATTTAAACCGATATTACTTATCCTTGGATCGATTCCAAATTTCCGGATTTACTATAATTTGATCATGTACACTTGCAGGAATAGACCCATTTTGGGCCTATCAAGTAATCAATAATCTCATACACTAGTTTTCTTGTCCATTTCAATTACATTGACTAGGGGTTAATATAATGAGTTATTCAATCCAAATTCACTTAATAGGGTTTCATTTATCAAATCATGCATTTGACGATCTATCTAGAATTATTCATTATTATAGACAGTAATTTTAATTCTAAACCACAACTTAAATGACGAAATAGCCTTAACTTTGTTTCTACTAACAAAACGTGAGTAATTGAGTCTCAACACGTAAACGACTTTTAAGAACTCAAATTACAAAAGTCTAAGCCATTTTATAACATGCTCAATACATATGACCCTAGTATGACTCTCATACTCTGCCTTTGGTGACAATTTAGTTAACGGCTCTGACACATTATCGGTTGTATGAACTTTGCATACGTGTATCATTTTCTCGGTAAACTCTTTTATCTTTCAATAATTTATTTTATGATTCTAAAGCTTCGAAGTTTTCCCTTTTAGGTGTAGATTATGTAACAATGCTCTTCTTGTATTTCTTCCTGCTCACCGCTCTTCCATTTAAGACGAAAGACGGGTACCATATCTACGTTACTCTGAAAGTTTGCATCGACATGACCTTCTACAATTAGTTATTCTTCCTCTCTGTATACGATGAAGTAATCCTTAGTCTTTCTTAAGTACTTAACTAGGGATCTTTTTTGTTGCACTCTAGTGTGCCTCACCTATCTGATTGGTGACTACACTGAAGGAGATGTCCTTCGACCAAGATGACAATGTGCTCAGTTTGTCGAATAGAAAAATGATTAAAAAGATCAATAAGTCTGGTCGATTCAGGGATCGTAATGTTTAGCTAGAAATCAACTACGATCGTCTGATCACTCGAATGACTAGTGACTAACTTTGACCGGATCATACAACGGGTTACACCAAAGAATGTCGGTTTGATTGGAGGGATATGACAAGAGGGAATGGAACAAAAGGAGTCTAATTAGATGCGCGTAAAAGTGCCCAAAAGAGTCCGAAGAAAGCCCGGACGAAGGTGGCAAAACATAAGCAAAAGTGCCTAAAAGTGAGTGGGGCCATGCTAAGGTTGGCCTTATAAAGGCGGCTAGGTCATAAGAGTCCCATCTGGGAGTCCTGCTTAGAATAAGATTTCGAGTCTATGGTCCATATTGAATCCTGATATGAGTAGGATTCTGACTTCAGGAGTTCAATGTAAGGACCTCACTAGAACATAATTAAGTGTAGAATTTTTCTCAAGGGAATTTCTATCTCTGCCAAATCAAGAGATAAAGCTCTCAGACATCTATCTAAGTCTAAAGAAAAATCAGTTTTCATCTCAACGTCTAAGATTAAGAAAACTAGGTTGTTTTCTCTAAACTTCTTCTAAACACAAGATTCTTCTTCATTTCTCAGGAAACCAAGTTGTTAGATTGCCTCATCCAAACGAAATTCCAGCTCCTACTTGCTTCAACCCATAGATAGATTTCTGAAGCTTGCATACCTATTTTGTATATTTGGAGTCTACAAACCCTTTGGGATGTGTTATGTACACATCTTTTTCCAACATTTATCTTGTCTAAAAGTATTTTCAATCTTTAGTAAATACATAGAGTAGTAGCCATTTGGATTTTATTGTTCTAAGATTTGTTTAATTTTTATTCAATAATATAATTCGAACCAGAAATCTATTGTTGGTTTTAAGAGTGGAAATATTTCTTATTCAATTAGGTCAGAATAACTTAGCTTCTGCTATTCTAACAAACTAACTAAGGCCGTCAGGAAAGTAAAGCAGAAAAAAACTATCTGGTATAATCCGAAAAGAAAAAAAAAAGCTTAGGGTACTTGTTTGCCTTTTTGGGAAAAACGGGCGAGTCGGTGCAGCAGAAATATAAGTTTTCCCCCTTGTGTTAGTTATGAGAAAAATATGTAGAATAATGGTAGCAATAAACGAACAGCTAAAAGTAATAAGATAAACGATTTTTAACGTGAAAACACACCCTCCTCAATATGAGAAGTAAAAACCACGAGACGAGTAGTCCACTCCAAATGAACTATAATAAGCAATTGAGTTACAGAATACGTCCTCATGGTTCAAAAGAACAAACCCGAGACTCAGACTCCAACAGGAATGAGTGGTTTCCTATTTGGCCCCCTATTTTCATGTAAATGGCGTAACTACCCTTCCTAATTTCAAAATAAAATATTAAAAAGTAAATTTATTTCCACCTCACCCCTCTCTCTCCACCTCACCTCTCTCTCTCTCTTCACCTCACATCTCTCTGTCTCCACCTAACCTCTCTCTCTCCCCACCTCACTCTGTCTTCTCCGAAGAAGGTCGCCGACCGAAAAAATTTCTGGGCGGCGACCTTAAAAAAAAAATACTCTCATCTCTCTCTCTTTCTCTCTAATTATTCCGGCGAAGGGGTTTCCCTTCGCCAGAGATCTATTGAATCAGACCTAAACGGTCTGGTTCAACAGATCTGAAGGTCTGTTTCGAGCAGACCTTCGAAGGGTCTGCTCGGAACAGATCTCCGGCGAAGGGAAACCCCTTCGCTGGAATATTTAGAGAGAGAGGGATGAGAGTTTTTTTTTTTGAAAGTCGCTGGCCGGAAAAATTTTCGGCCGACGACCTTCGTCGGAGAAGACAAAGTGAGGGGGAGAGAGAGAGGTTAGGTGGAGGGAGAGAGGTGAGGTGGAGAGAGAGGGGTGAGGTGGAAATAAAATTTTTTAATATTTTATTTTGAAATTAGGAATACGCCATTTACATGAAAATAGGGGGCTGAATTTGAATTTATGAAAAGTAGGGGCCGAAAAGGAAGCTGGTCACAAAGTAGGGGGCCAAATATGAAATAACTCAAAAGGAATCAATCTCAAACACGAAAAAAACCTCACAAGAAAAATTAAAACAACCAAGAAATATGCAGTCCAAAATACCCCAAATTCACTAGGATTCCGGCCACCAATTACCAATCCAACCGTACAGAATACTAGATTAACAAGTAAGAAATAACTCTGTGAAATTTCAGCTTAATCGGAGAAGATCTCACTGTCGAATTTCCCGAATACCAAAGACGCTGAAGACATACCTTTTTCTCTCCCCTCTCTTCTCTTGTGCATTTCTAATTGTGTTCTCAACTTCTAATTAAGATTAAAGTAATATTTATAGACTTTCCCTTCACCCTAATTCCACCGACCCAAAGAAATTCGACTTGGGTCTGGATTTGACTTAGTAGACTAAATTCAATTAGGTTTCCCCACTAGGAGGAATACCAAACATTCTCAACGCCTGAAGCTTGTCTTTCATATAATATAATTGATACACAACTATAAAGAAAGAAAGAAAAAAAAGTAGTTGATTTTTTTTTTTGATGAAAAAAAAAAAAAAAAAAGTAGTTGTTGGATAACCCTTCTTTATATTCTTCTTCTGTCATGCCAGAAAGTAATAATAAGGTTATGATACCAATCATTATAATTAAATTGTAGTTTTTGAAGATTAGTCAACTAATAAGCTAATAAGTCATCTTCCAAAACAAAAACAAAAAAGCTATAAACAATACAAGTCATCTATCACTGTCAAAGTTAGGTAATGTCTCAATGTTCTTTCAATATAGAGACCAAAATTTTAGTAAAACAGATAGTAAGTTACTTTCATTGTATAATTATCATGAAAGTGACCACAATATATTTCTTCTCTTCTTTTTCTTTTCATTTTTCTTTATAAACATTCTCTTTAATAATTACAAAAGAATATATAATAACAATCAAATATTTAAGAGTACTAAATCATTTTTATCTTCAAAAATACTCCTTATGAAACTCGAATCGTGTAGATGTTGTCTGACTTCGTTCTTGTGACAATCTTCGTAGTTCCTTTCCTAGTACTGGCATTCCACAGTAAAATACTCCTACAAATAAGAATACATACTTATTATACATAACGGTGGGTTATAATGTGATACATCACAAATTCACGTCTTGTTATCCTAGTCTACTAATCTTAGTAAGAATGTATTTCTCGTTATCTTACTTATTTGTTGCCTAAGCATGATTAACCTTCCATTACGAAAGTTACAATCAACCCTTAACGGGCAGTCAAGTCCCATAAGGAGAGGGATCAGCTGGCCAGGACAAACATCATATCAGCTAGTAAAGTCACCAAAAGTTTTATTTATTTCCTAAAATCAAATCAACGCGCTACCCTAATAATGAGAAAAATGAATTTACTATTTGAGGGCAGATGGAAGGTCAATCCCCCCTTATTATTTACCAATTGTGGAGTAAGGATGCTTCAAAGCAATCTTGGTGAATACATCTTTCCAGTTTGGCCTTGCAAAATGAGTCCTTACCTACATTAACATAACAATAATATTAGGAATCAAAATATGTCTATCAATAATGTATCATCACTAATGAATACATTATGCACCTTATTGTAATTTAAAATTAGTATAATTGTTTATTGTAGAAAATATTGGAAGGATTCAGGGTTTGATATAGTATATCTTTTACTATTTCCAAGATGATGCTTGGAGAAAAACAAACTTAATTAGTTCAAAATTGTAATTTAAAATGGTCAAAGTCTACTTGTAAGTTTCAAAATCTCATAGTTCCTGCAATTATTTTTGACATGTTTTTCCTTTTACAATGTTTGTCCTACATGGAGTGGATAAGTAATTTTCGTACCCGCGTGCCAGATAAGATATCAACTCCATGTTTAGCATGGTTGAGAGCCTGAACCATTGTGAGTAAAGTAGATCTTGCATCACCTTCTTCGTATACACTCGTTAGATAGTTGTGCATTTCAATCACACCCTGTAACGATATAAATTCAAATTACTAACTTCTGGCTCAAGGTGTATCCTGTTATAATCATGTAATTTTTTTATATCATGTTTGAAATTTTGCTTAAAATAAAATTCGTTAGACGAGTTGTTCTTCATTTATGGGGTTCATAGATTAATTTACCTTTTGATCAATTTCAGCAACTTCGTTCATAATTCCCTTGAACCATTCGAGAGAACCAGGTTCCCTAGTAACCCAGTAAAAATGAGCGCTACTAATCCTCTGCGGTTTCTTCTTTTCACTGGATGTTACTGATGTGGATTGAGATGCAATACTATTAAGACTATCTTCTGATCTGCTTGTTTCTGTCATTGAATCCTAAACAATCAAGGGGAAATTGAATCATAATTCTTAGATCAAGAATGGCGCGCGGAAGTATTATATTTAGTAAGATATAAGAAATCTTGCAATTTGATCATCGCTCTTACGTTATTGAGAAGATCTCTAAGTATGCTTATGAATGGGGTAGCTCCTATTCCGAGTCCAACCAGAAGCAACACATCGTAGTTTCTGTATTCTTGTGCTGCAGCACCATACGGTCCATCGAGGACTAGCCTTGGTAAACTGCACAAGATGTTTGTGTTCGACATTATCTTATAAAAGTTCTGCTTAGTTTCCAAATAATTATTTATGTTCTAATTTTCCGTTGAATGTATTGTAGTCCTACGACGGAATTTTTTTAAAGGGGTGTGCTTTTCTCAATGTGTGAATCTAATTCGTCTATGTCCTAAATCGACTTATCTAAGGTTACCTTCCGAAAGAAAATGAGTTTCATATATTGTCCTAAATCGAAACTAACAATTATTTTGATATGATGGATCAAATCCGCTTAGCCTTTTTTTTAAACGAGTCATAGTAAACACGTAGAAAAATATATGAAATCTGAGTAGAAAAACGAGTTACTTACCCAATTTGATCAATTCTTCCAGGTTGGCCAAACTTTGCTCTACCAATTATACTTGGGGAAGTGCAAGTCTCAGTAAATACCCTCTTTAGTTCTTGAGTCCAATCACCTACTGTCCTAATGTGAACACTGATGTTGTCATCTTGCGGCGCTGATGTGATTGAGAATGGGTGCCTATAGAATTTGTTTAATTTAATTAAACTTCAATGATTTAGTTTACCACTCATAAAAGAAAAAAAAAAGTAGGTCACCATTCAAAAGGGGAGATGGTTGAGCACTGGAGATATATATACTGCCCACTTTTGTACTTAAATCCATTTGGTTTGGACATTATTAAGCTGACCACATTCCCTGGTAGTACTGTGACCTGTCAAAATTAATGCATGATCCTAGTGAGTTTATTTTCATAATCTAGCAAGAGAGAGAAATAGAAAATCTATTGGATTACTCAAAATTAACTAGCCAAGAAACAAGAATTTAATGTTAGAATCATTGGATTTTGTTATATCTCCTCTAATGGTGGATCCTGCTCCCCAAAATTGTGTGCAAAATGAAAACCTTAAAAGTTGATGGAAGGTAAATGTATGAATAAAGAAATTTCTATCTTGCTCGGCGCGTAGAGAAGAACACGAGGAATTGCAATAATTTCGTAATAGTACCTTACTTATTTGGTATTTGATTTGGTCATTTAATAGAATTGGTCAGGGAAGGAATCGCAAACCAACGTACTTTTCGTGAATTAGGGATTACCCCCTATGAGGATGTCCTACCCCTAGAATAAGATTCATGGTTTATTCATGCAAGCCAAATGCAATTTTGGAATGTTGATCCTGATAATGGCATTATAATCTTGATTTAACATTGCTCCGAAGGAAACGAATTACCTTGAGAATCTTAACGGTGTAATGATTTGCTCTTCGTGTCCGCAAACTGCGTTCTCCAACATAAAGCAACAACGGAATGGCTATGTACATCCATGTCTGTAAAATTCATAGAGCTCAATTATTAGTATTAAACAATGTTTGAATATCGACAAAAAGGACAAGTAAATGCTTTCTGCTAGTGGAGAAATTGAAAGCGGAGATGATTCTAGGGCAGCAATGCTTTGTTCGAGGCCAGTATATCTTAGTACTACTGTACTAGTAATAGAAAATAAGTTCAACTAGAAATATCTACCTCATTCACAAAAGTGAAAGAAAATGGAAAATTGAAAATAACGGCAATTTTGGAAATTAGTCATCTTTAGGGGGTATTGTGGTGGGCTGGTCACCTTTAGGAGAGCAAAATGGAATTAACTTAAAATAAGGGGTAAGCTAAAAGTAACTATCATGGTAGTTCTCCATTATAAACAAGTTTTCTAAAAAAGGGTCCCAAGAACGAAAAGAAAACTGTTATGAAAACTACAAATATGCTGATCTTTATTAGTTCTTTTTTTTGTTAAGGAGTGATCTTTATTAGTTGTTTCAAACAAAATATGGATCCCAAATGGGGTTGGTCAATTTTCGGAAGCTATTTGGGTATGGATCCTAATTTTATAGCTAAAAATATCAGATTTCACACCTAATTACCGTGAGAATTGTTTCACATAGGCGTTATACTTTACTAACGAAGAATGAAATATCTAGATTTTTTCCACTTATCGACAATTGGTTTTCATTTGAATGACCACAAACTTAATGATTACTTAACAAATTTTGATTAGAAAATAGAGTACTAACCGTTTTTTGAGACCAAGAATGCACAAAGAAGGTGAAAGAACCATGAACGAGTAGCAAAACATAGACGATACCAAGAAGATGATGAGAATACCAGAATGCATTATAACCAGTCAATCTGTTAAATGGGGCTGGTAATTTCACCAAATTCTTCCTAAAATTACTTGTTGCAAGTGTGAAAGCTATTACTATTAAAATCACCATTGATATCCCAGTTACTCCTTCCACCCCACTCAATAGTTCTTTGTAACTTGGCTTCTTATTATTATTGAAATCTGTAGCTACCAATTCAAATATCTCCGGTGACGATTTTATCAGACGAGGAAAATCACATGATAAATGAGTTCCTGCATGAAGAACTATTCCGATTGCTATTGCTGAAGCTATTGTCTGCTCAATGAAATTTAACAATCATTTAATTGCACTTTTTTCCATAGTAAATAAAATTTTAAATTTAATTTTAGTATTTTGCACAATAAATCGAAAAATAATAGAGTAGTTTTTTTGCACAAGAAGAGCATATTATTAAAATTTATGCACTAACAACCAAATGAAATTTAATAATACGTTCTTCTTGTGCACCCTATTATTGGATGACTATATTCTAGTTGGTTTTTTTTTTTGTTGAGAGATATTCTAGTTGGTTAGTGCATAAATTTGATCCCATGTTATTGTTTTAGTTTTTTAACAAAAAAAATGTATATATATATATATATATATATAAGATATTAATCATATAATTGAGACTTACCTTATGAAAGTTGATATTGTCGTCGAAGGGAATAAACAATCTAGCTCTTGTTGATCTTAACCAAGTCAAGATGTTTCGACAAACGGGCAATAAAATTAAAGCCATGTTAAGTTTTAGCGTCTCGGCTGCACCTTTCGCAGTCGGAAAACAATAACCCATAACAAGAAAAGCTGATCTCTTTCTGTATTGGTAAAACTTCCATCCGAACAACCCCATCATTACTAAAACCCAAAGAGCTATTATCCAAGCCCTTTGCCAATTTTGAGTAATAAGATATTTTAACTTATGTGTTTTTTTATTCATCCAATTTGTCACCGGCTTTACTAATGCGCCTTTAATATTATGGTGTTGGCTCCAAGTATTAACACTAGCTGTACTTAATGGCCTGCTGTAATTCATGTAGTTGTTTCTTTGTAGTAGCAACGTCTCCAACTGCCATAACTGATATTTTTATTCACAATAAGAAAACACAAGAAAATTATTTTATTTTCATTAACTAAATCGATTATATATAAAGTAAAAACGTAGAAAATATATGTCATTCACGAAACACATGGTAATTCTTAATTTCGTTAAACAAAACTGGTAGTCTGGATTTTCAAACAAACTAGTTCATCCACATGTGGGCCATATAAAAAAAATCAAACGAAAAATACGTGCTAACTGATTTTAATTTGACACTCTAGTCTACCTTACACCTACCATGACTAATCAATTAAATCTTTAAAAATGAAAATTCAATGCAAATTTTACTATGTTTATCATCCACGAAAAGAATCTAAGACTCTTGAACGAAAATTGAAATATATTTATGAATTCTCTTTTAGAACTAATATTCTTTTTCATTTTGCAATTGTATATTCATCTACCAAACACAACTAATAATTTATACTTGTTGTTGGGTTGTCTTGTGGATACGACGATCATGTTTGCAACAACCACTTCAACAAAAAAAAAAAAAATGTTTGCAACAACCAAACAGAAAATATAGATTAAAAACACACTTATGAAAAATTATTGGGCTAATCTAATGTTAGAACTTTTACCTCAATATAACCATAATTTTCCGGATCTAATTCTTCCATAATCAAAGAGGAGTATTCTTCTGCTTGTTCTTTCAATTTCGACAACTTATTTGCTGAAGCACTTAACATTATCAGCTATAAAAATTCAAACAAAAAGGAAAATATGTTGTTATTAGTTTTGTTGTTAAAAGAATTCTGAGTCTACGCGAAAACATAATCCTGACCGAATCTCAGCCAAAGTATGTGGCGGGACTAAATTTGAAGAAAATAAAAAGACAAACGTACCCAGGTCGGGGATAGAATCAGCATTGTTGTTCAAATATAATCCCTATTTAATTTCAACCGTGATACACATCCCGACACGAAACCTGGCCGAAACCCGGCGGGGTGACGTTGGGCTGTGATCTAGAGAGAGAAACTTTCACCCTCTAGATCACAGCCCGACAAGTCAGGCCGGGTTTCGTGCCTGGATGAGGATCATTTTCCATTTAATTTTATCTCTTACCTCTCGAATTTCCTCTCTTGTAATTCGACCATCTTCATTGCTATCAGCCCTATAAGAAAGAGATTAGTGTTTCAAACATTAATTACTAATTTCATTCATAACTAAGAAGCTTTAATGACCGTTTAAATCCTTGATAAAAATTAAACTTAGATTTTCGAGGTTAATTAGTTTACCAAGAAAAAAGCTGAATAGGAATTGAAGAAGAAGAAGAAGAAAGAAGTTGAAAAGAAGAGTTAGAGAGAGAAAGTAAAACTAACATGTCAAAAAATATTTGAAGACGAGCATCAAAACTTTGATCAGAAATCTGTAACCAGAAATCATGAAGTTCTTCTTTTGTTATTCTATTTATCTTTTGACGTCTTCTTCTTGCTAATGCGTCAAATATTCCTACTGCAAATTCTTTTGAATCAATCATACCTGAAAAAAACCAAAATCAAAATCAAAAATTGAAATTAGGAATTAAAATTAGGGTTTACTCTGTTTTTTTTTTTACCTATACATTCGCCAAAATCTTCTCTAGAAATCAAGCCATCTTTAGAAAGAGAATGAAATCTTGATTCAACTTTTAACCAAAGTTGATTAGAATCAACTTTTCCAGTACTTTTATTGATGAATCTAAGTCCTTTAAGTGCTTGTTGAGCACTAGCTTTTGTTCTTTCAAATTTAGCTTTTCTAGCATCACGACCTAAAACCACCATTCGATCTTCGTTATCAATTGAAGTTCGATTTGAAGGAGATGATAACCAAGGAAATTTCCGGCGAATTCTTGACGTCACTGACGGACTTCTGGTCATAAATCTGGTATTAGTCTCTGCTTCATCTCTACTTAATTCAGATCTTGTCTTTGGAGTAACACTACAAACAAGAAGAGAATCATCACCATCAAGTTCTAATGTTACTTCCACGAAATCTTTTTGATCGTTTTTGCCTAAATCTTTGAGAAATACCGGCAGCATTACTCCTCCGACTCCGACTCCGACGGTGTTATAATCTTCAGAATCGGAGAATTCATCTGGATAATCAAAATTTCTGCTGTAATTTGATCTTTTTGAGCTGCTAGCAACTGACGGCGTCCTCATTCTGGTGGTGGTAAATGGTAATTTCTTTCTCTCTCTATCTATCTAGAAATTAGAATCAGAACTCCATTTTTCAGTCTCTCTGTCTAGAAATTAGAATGAGAATTCCTTTTGGTTTTCAGTATTTCTTTCTCTCTCTAAATTCTAGAGAGAGAGGGGAGAGGCACAGATGGCATATTAAGTGTTACACGGTTCAACTAATGGAGAGGAGTTCTTAGAAAGAAAGACAAATTACACCTCCTAACTGATTTCAACGCTCAGTGCTTAGTCGTGCTGCTTATTAGAGAGAGAGAGAGAGTAGTTGAGAAATAAACCATTACCTTTTGTTTATACAAATTGGTTTAAAAAAGAAGAGAAGAGGAAGAAAAGAATGTTATTTCTGTTTTCATTTTCACTTCTTTCATCAAACAAAGTTTTCAGTTTTTATCCTGCAAAAAAATATGAAGTAACAGTAGAGAGAGCTCAATTTTATATTTGAAAACTACCGTTTTCAGACAGTTCTGTGGGCACGCCTTTTTTTTTTTTTTTTTTTTTGAGATAAAACCTAACACCAAACCACTGCGCCTAACTAAAAAACGAAATTAAAGACTCTGGGAGATCCGATATAGCTCGCCAAATCCAGGTACCCATATTTCTGCGACTCCATTTAGCTAGGATATCAGCTTTCGCATTTCCGGACCTATTGATGTGAGTGTATATAACTTTGATGAAGTTTCCTTCTAGTTGCCGCACTTTGTCAATGAGCTTGCCTGCTTGTCAGCTAATATCTGCATGTTCTCTGTTGAGAGATTGTACAATATTACTATTGTCACTTTCAATATGAAGATAATCGATATGCTTTGATGTCGACCATTGGAGAGCTTTGACAATTGCCCAGCATTCACTATCTTCTGCATTCTGACCTCTATAATTACTTGCCGAGGCAGCGAGAAAGTTGGCTTTGTCATCGTACATGATACATCCGATCCCCGCTATTTCTTTTCCATCCATAAAAGAGGCGTCGACGTTGATCTTAATGTAAGGTGCTATCGGCGGAGACCATTGGATATTCAGTTTAATTTGTTGATGAGGCATAGGATGTTTGAGGAGATTCGGTGTGCTATGGACTTGATCAATAACCATCATGGGTAGAATCTTAGCATTAGAGAAGCAGCTATCACACCTCGCTTTCCAAATCTGCCAAAGGACGTTAGCAAAAAGACCACTAATCTGCTCATCAATATCTTTCCATGAGATAATCCAGTCAATAAGATTAGTAATGTTGCTAGAAAAGATATTAAAGTGAAACCATACCACAGTAGCCAGCTCACAATGTAAAAGTGTATGTATCAATGTTTCAGGGGCCTTTTGTATAGTTGTAAGAATGGGAATTTTTGTAAGCACCACAAATTTTGCAAACCCTAGTTTCTCGGGTGCAAAACTTGGTAAAAAATCGGTCGGTTTGGCCATTTATTTTGTAAGTTGTTATAGGGAAATAAATTTATAAACTTAAAAAATAATTTCAAATTTTGGATGGTTTACTAATTAATTATTCTAATAAACAAACAAAACCTATAAAATCTTTCTAGAGATCAACCAAAAAAGTAATATTCTAAAACTTGTAGCCTTCCATTAGACCTCCATTATTGTTCTTCAAGTTCTTCGTATTCTTGATTTTTCTTTCAAAAATTTTTTGGTTCATAACTACTCTTCATCTCCATCTTTGAACCATTAAACAACTTTATTTTCTTCAAAATTTCAGATTAGTTACACTCTCTTAAACCATAAAATATGGAGAGATCCTAACAAAATTAATAATGTTGATGGAAGTATAGCTCAAGATAGCATCACTTAAGAAGACCAAGAATCATGGTTGGGTTTAGATGATATTGAAGAGGTAACGACTTTTTTACTTTATTTATTTCGATTTTTTACCCTGAAACCCCAGCTAGTTCAAAACTTCGAAGGAGTTCCGTGAACCAGAAAAAGTCGTTTTGTGGTTGTACGGATCATGAAACATTTCGTGACTGGAAGAAACACGAAACGATTCATGGGTGATGAAAACACGAGACAATTCGTGACTACTTAGTCCATGAAATGCTTCAGTGACCTTTTTTCTGCCTTTAGATTTTTCTGTACTTATTTCCTTTTCATTCTTTTTCAGTCTTTTAAACTTGATTCAAATGCTTCTTTAATGTCCGGAGATGGAACACATATTCTAATGTTTGTAGATGTATCACATTTATTCCTAACAAGCATGGTATGTAATTTGTGGAACACCTTGTTATCGTTATTACCAATGTATGAATTGTTTCATTCTTGTCAAACACATAATGTATTTTTTTTATATGTCGCAGTTGTTTATTTCGAGGGATGCGACAATAGTTTGGTGTACCAAAACTCTTAGAGAAGCTTGATTTGTTATTGTGAAAAAAGGGGGAGGTCAGTAAACAATGAAGGAAAGTGGTCATATACCTTGTTTCGATGTAGTCGAAGCGGTATTTTTTGTAGCCACAAATTGAAAAATTGGGTTTCTAATACGGACCCAAGTAAAAGGAGACGTACAGGTTCTTCTAAATGTGATTGCCCATTTGGTATAAAGGTTAAATATAACGTACCTCCCAACAAGTGGATTATTGAATTACTCGATGGACACCACAACCACCAGTCGGAGAAAAGCCTCACAGGTTATACATATGCAGCTAGGTTTAAAGAAGATGAGCTAGAATTAGTTACTGCATTAACCAAAAGTGGATCATGCCCCAAAGGTATATTGTTGCATATAAAACAAACGAATAAAGGTAACTTTTCTACAATGAGGACTGTGTACAATGCACAACGAAAGGTCAAGTGTGAGGAAAGTGAAGGTAGGTCAGCAATGCAACAGTTTACGAAGTTGTGCATGGATTACCACTATGTAGTCTAGTATAGATGCTATGAAAATTCCAAAGAGGTAAAGGACTTATTTTTTGCACATCCTACGAGTGTTCAACTTGCATTGTGTTTTCCTCTGTTTGTTATCATTGATTGCATTTATAAAACCAACAATTTTAAGCACCTTTTGCTCTAGGTAGTTCACAGTGGCAAACGCATTTATATGCAATGAAATGACAGAACATAATACTTAGGTTATGGAATGTTTGCGACAATTATATAGTGTTGGTTAATATCCTACAGTATTCACTATCGACTGGGAACTCGCGTTGATAAATGGAATTAAGATCGTATTTCCAGATAGAAACATATACTTTGTATATGGCATAGAACAAGAATGTCCAAGCCAAGGTTGAAAAACACTTAGAGATCGTAGATAAGGATAAGAAGATGGATGCAAGTGAGAAGAAACTTGAGAAAGATAAAATGGTTGATGCATTTTTCAATAAATGCCAGCTTGTCACGTGGGCAGATACGGAACTATACAAGACCCGGGTTAATAAGCTCGTAGAGAAATGGACAAAAGTCTCACTAGAGTTAGTAAGTTATTGTCAAGATACATGGTTGTCATTCTACAAAGAGAGATTTCTTAATTTTTAGACAAACCAGATAAGGCATTACGACACCACATCAACAAGTAGAGCTAAGGGAAAACACGGAGGTTGAAATGTTTCTTGAATAATTTGTTAGGAATTTTTTTACATGTTGGGAAGCTGCTCAGAAGTGCTTAGATGTTCAGTTTATTGGCCTCACAAACTCATTTGAGAAAAATTTGAGAAAGGTGATGCATGCCCATCAAAGAAAGCTTTTCGACAAATTAAGGAACGTTATTGCACACCGCGTGATGGATATGATGTTGGAAGACATGACTCGGGTTGATCATTATGGGAGTGAGAATGTTTGCCTTTGTATACTTAGGCGCACGCATGGGTTACCCTATAAATATGAGTTGATTGAGCAACTTGCCAGTAATGTTCCTATACCACTTGATACCATCAATAGATATTGGAGACAATTGTCATATGATGTCTTGATTGTGGTCGAGCAAACAACCTATGATGACCTACCTGAATATATGATAGTTAGAGAAAGATGGTAAAAGCCTCACAACCAGAGAGGGAGCAAATGAGAATTAAAGTAAAGATCCGTTTGATACATTTTCTGTTGTTTGGTTAGTCATTTTGGGTAAGAAAATCGATTTTTCTGAGAAAAAAAAGTGTGCAAATGGTTTAATTTTTTCCCACCTTTTAGATGGGAAAGCTGATTTCTCTCTTACTATTCTAACGCGCTCTCTCTCCCCCCGTAACTCTCTATCTCTCTATTTCTCTCCTATGTAACTCATTCTCTTCATCTCTATCCTCTCTCCCCATATCTCTTATGTATCTCTCTCGTCATCTTTCTCCATGCCTCCTCTGTATCTCTCTCGTCATCACTCTCCATATCCTCACTCTTTCTCTCCATCTCTCTAAGAGTGATTCTTATTATGATTTCAAGCATGAACATGAGAGGCATTCTAACTCATGAAAGTTACAATAGTTTGTTCTTTACGACTCTTATTACTATCTCTCTTGGTTCAAAGTTCAGCACAAACTACTACTATATCAGATCTTAACAACACTAGAGAATTTCATTCTTGTTTTATATCTTGCAAAAAATAAAAAACTCAGAGAAGTTCATCAAGATTGTTGATTTTGCTTATAGCGTTGGTTCTGATTGCAATTGTTAATGTTCTTGATCTGTTTGCACATATGGGTGGGATTGATTATAGATTGCAGTTAATAAGAAACCCTAAATCGATTTGGGGAAGACACCCTTTTCTCTTTAACTAGAAGACAAACCCTAGAATGTGTTGAATCTAAAAATCTTTTTGGGGAAGTGAATGACTAAAATTCTAAAAGCACCTCCATAAAAATAACAATACACTAAATTCTAAAGGCACCCCTGTAAAAGTCTAGCAATACACTAAATTCTAGAGGTACTCCTTCAGCTTTCCTACATCCCTACCAAATAGTTAAAAGCTTAATTTCAAATGTAAAAGAATTGACTTTCTTATCCATTAGAAAAAGTTGGATTTTCTTATTCCCGCGTAACAAACATACCCTTACGTTAATCGGTGCTCCTAAAACAACATACATGAGAGAACCTCAAGAACCGATTGTTGGAAAAGGTCGGCCTTCAAAAAAGCAAAGTTAGAATGATAGGTCGACTAAAAGGAATCCCTCTAGCTTTGAGATTTTACAAAAACAGAAAGCATTAACAGAGAAATAAGATAAGAAGTTAGAGAAAGAAAAAGCATTAAAGGGGAAATTGGATAAAAAGATAACAAAAGATAAAGCCAAAAAAGAAATGGTGGATATACAAAAGGGAGAAGAAGTGAAGATAAAAATAGAAAAGGATGATGATGTTGTGCAAAGAAAAGGGTCTTCCGAGATTATGTCTGATATAACTAGATCAAGTATGAATAGCCACTTTAGCCAAATGAATGAAGAAGAACTGGATCAGAAGATCAGAAACATGAAATAGGTGTTTGAAAGACGGAAACTCATTCCACGGAGATGTCAGTCGAAAATGATATATCCTCCAATGATAGATTCAATACTTTTAAACTCAATCCCTAATCACATGAAACCATTTGTCCACAAGATAGTAAATGTCCCGGGGGCGGGCACTGTGGCTTTCATTTTAGGTAAAGCAATAAATTACTGAAGGACGTCAAGTGATGGGTAAAGATGAATGATCATATTTTCGCGAATGAAGCTTTTTACAAGTTAATGTGGCATGATGATATCATTCTAGGATTAAAAGACGTTATAATGTACACGGAGGATATCGTTCCCCATAAAAATTGGTTTTGTATGTCATTATGTGGATTGGTTGTAGCAAAGACTTCCCCCCCCCCCCCCCCCCCCCCCGGTGGTGATATTATCAACCAACATGAATTTGACCTTCTTGCCGACTTTGACTGGGCCATCGAATTACAAAAAATGGCATATGATAGTTCTTGCTTATCATAAAGATGATCGTTATGTTTGGGGTCAGTTTGAAGGAATTTTCTCCTTTGTCTTTTGTACAACCATTTACTTTCTACGAAAAAGTAAAAACGAAAATGATTAGACTTGGCACAAGTTATTTGAAGCACAATTTGGTGGTTATAAGGCTTTGACTGGTACGGATCCGATGAAAATTTTTCATGATCCTTTGATTAGTATTAAGTGTTATTTTTTTGAGTTTCGTAAGATTTCTGGTTCACACATGTTTAATATTTTTTTGGGAAATGTAATTGAGAAGTATCAGTATATATTAACTAACACGAAATTGAATGTTTTCATTTTTTTGAGTATTTATTACTTCTGTTTAATATTTATTTATATGATAGAAAACGACGTGGGTTTCACGTTATTCAACATAAAATTAACGGTTCCATTTCGTGAACAGAGGAAACACGACCTGGTTTGTGGGTCCCGGGACCATGAAAGGGGACTTGACATTTCTGAGCACATTTGACCATTTCATGTGTCGATATACATTTCCGGTTAGGGGCTTGTTTCGTAGCTTTCACAAACAGGACCTGGTTCATAGGTACTGAGACCACGAAATGGGACTTGGCATATCTAAGCACATTTGACCATTTCGTGTGTCGATAAACAGTTCCGGTTAGGGGCTTTTTTCGTAGCTTTCACAAACACGACCTAGTCGTGGGTACTAAGACCACAAAATGGAACGTGGCAAATCTGAGCACATTTGACCATTTCGTGTGTCGATAAACGGTTTCGGTTAGGGGTCTTTTTCATATATTTCACCAGCACGAACTGATTCGTGGATACGGAGACCACGAAATGGGACTTGGCATTTCTTAAACACATTTGACCATTCTGAGCACAAAATGGGACTTTGTATTCAAAACAATAAAAAGTCGTACAAATTGATCAAATTAAAAGTTGTACAAATTGAACTGCAAAAGAATCATACTGAGACAGGAAATAAATTTTTCGATCGAATTAAAAGTCTTCTGACATCTGAAACCCCTTTCAAAATATGAAATGTGGTCAAAAAAATAAAAAACATCAAAGTCGTCTTGACCTTTCTTTGTCTAATGCCACATTTTCAGCTTCGTCGGCTATCAATTGCACGATGTGCGTCATACTCTCCCTCGTCTTTGGAAAAATGGGCTCGCTTGGACCACCCCGACAAAATATGAAATATAGTTTAGTTTTAAAGTTAGGTGATTAATAAAATTTTAAACCCTTGATTAGTATTACTTACCATTTTTTTAACATGCTTTCATAGTCTTTTGGGGTTGGAGGATGAACTTCTTCAACTCTTACATAAGTTGGGTTACATACCTTCAGGTGAGAAACCGTTGCATACCATGACATGTAATTCTCTACAGTTAGTCTGGGAGTAGTGATAGGGAGATGAGTGAAGAAGATATGGAGCGGTCTTCTTTGTTTTCCCATCCCAAGCAGCCGATGGACCGTAATAAGCCACGTACCTCTTGCTCGTCAATACAGACTTCAAGGGGCCATGAGAGCGAGGAGGTTTTGGAATTGACTGAACATATCCGAGCTGACGGAGGGTTCGTTGAGGATATAATAAACCAGTGATATCGAAACAGACAATCATCCCATGGTAGTATAACAACTCGTCAGCCTCATAATGATCTCCATACTTCGGGTAAGGATCTCAAGAAACCTGCCCCAAACAACTTTTATAAATATTCATTTCGAAGTAATTGGAACTAGTTTACATATAAAAATTATATGGAGTATGTGGCTTACTTCTGTAGCTATCATATAGTCCAGTTTCTCCCTAAAATCTTCAAGTGATTTCTTTCTAGCTTGGGGATTCCTAGCAGGCTTAGGTAGTCATTTCGCAACCAATGGCAACCCTTCTTAGAATTCCAATTTAATATTCCATTCACTATGACTAGGGAAATGCTCATAAATCTGAACCTAAGAAAACGCTTCAGAGATTTAGTAAACTAATTATGAAAATAATTAAAAAAAAAATTTATTGAGTATGAAATTGCACGTACTATAAGAAGGGTAAAGCATCCACCCATCTGTTTCATTTCAAACTTGGTCGCAGTTGACATTTGATGCAGCAGGTTGGCAAGGCAGGCGGAGCCCCATGAGTATGTATGGACCTTGTCCAACTCTTCAAAATACTGAACATATTAAACATTCACCATGTTCTCGCTCTTGTCGGGGCAACTACAAGATCCGACAACGTAAAGTAAATACGCCCTCGCCGAATACTCCTTCTTCTGCCTCGAATGATTATTCTTTGACTTTCCAAAATTTTCCTTCAGAAAATCTGATTTCACTGTTTTCAAATGTCCGTTCTTTAAAGCTTCCCTCGCCTCATCACGGGCAACTCCCAGATATCTATTCATCAAAGCTAACATTTCTTCCACGTTCATTGTACCACTTGTTACACCATTTACCGCATTTCCATCAACAGGGAGATTAAACGATGTGTTTCACATCGTTAAGTGTGATCATCATCTCCCCAAACGGTAAATGGAAGGTGCTGGTCTCTGGATAAAACCTCTCCAAGAAAGCACTAATAAGTGTCTCGTTTGGCCTTCGATACACATGATCAATAATTGATTGAAATCTGGATTTTTGAACTGTTTGTTGTACAAAGATGCACTCATTGTGGAGCTCCCATTTATCAATCCACCCAGCCATGGGCTTCACGGTCATAACTCGATCCAGAAACTGGAAACAAACGCGTAATAAAAGAAAATAAAACAAAATACTTTAGAGAAAATATTAAAATAATTGACCATTCAACACATACCTGGCCATGCCATATATGGTTGGCAATGTGCCACCTGTAGATAAGTAACGATCGGTCCACAAGGAATCCGTCCTTGTCAACCAGAGAGGGTTCTTTAACAACTTGATGTGCCTCTTCTTCCGATGATTCACGTCCTTCTCTTGCTTCTTCTGACTCTTCGCCTGAGACGTCCCCTGATTCTTCTGCCTGTTCTTCATTAACGATTTCGTCATCCGACTCGTTTGACTTGTCGTCTGACAAATTAGGTTGATGACTCGTACTTTTCTCAACATTTTGTTTGGCGCGTAACTCCTTACGTCGGACACGTTCATACATAGTAGGGGGTTTCTGTTGGGAATTACATGTCACTAAGACTACCCTAATCATCTAACTAGCGTTAGTAGCGGAATCTCAAACATCTAATGTTTAACACTAAGTTATCCAGGATCATATACATGAACTAACTATGAACTAGAAGGAAAGAAGAATACCTTATTCGCTTTCCCACGAACTAAATCCCGACCAGTATTCGGAAGATAAAGAGCTTCAAGTGTAGTTCCTCTACTTGAGACACCGAATGTATAACTTGAACTCCCTCCTTTTAGTCATCTAGGACCTTCTTGAAGGTTGAGATGAAGAACTCCTTCTTCTAGACTTCATATATAGAATGAGAATTTTTCCTCTAAATTCTTCTTCTTTCTCTAAGATGTATGAGAGAGATGATTTTCTTCTGAGAAAATTCCACACCTTTTCTGAACTCTAAGTTGGTCCCTTCTATAGGCAATATATTTTTTTTTTTGCATTGAAATAGGCAATATATTCCTTAGTAGAGTCTCACTTAAATAAGGATTCCTAAATGTCCCTCAGAAAAGATAAGTTTTAGTTAGAGTCCCATCTAACTGGGAATCCCTATTAAGACCAAATACCTATTAGGGTTTCCCTTAGCTTTGGCGGCCAGACTAACCCTTTATGGGCTTAGTCTTGTCCGGCCCATTACCCTATTATGGCCGGCCAGGGATATCTCTTTGAAGGGATTTCCTTAGTTGGCCCAAAAGTGGGTTTTACACCTTTCCGGGCTTCCTTTTCGAGCCTGATTCTTTTCAATCTTTTAAGCATTATTAGATTGAATCATATCCATCTATATGCTAGTTCCCATCAGTCTATTCTCACTGTTCAAATTACCATTCTTATGTGTAACCCGTTGTAGGATCCGGTCTATGTTAGCCGCGGATAACCGAAGTGATCTGACAGTCGTAAGCGGCTTCTAGCTAAGCATTACGACTTCTAATTGAACCAGATTGATTGATCTTCCAAATAAGTTCAGCATTATCCTATGAGCCAAATCGTACGCATTGCCATCTTGGTCGAAGGACATTCCTTCAGACCTTAAGGACATATATCCTTCAGCCTCCCACTTGTACTTAGAACAAGTGTAATGCTCGATTCCCATGTCTTTTCATATCTCATCTGGTACATCACACTTATCAGACTTTCTTGATCGGGAGGACAAATTGTAAAATTAAATGATTAACCCTTGATCCATTTGAGCACGACCATGTATTTTCAGTTGTCACTCCTCAAGTGGCCTAGAGATACTTTATCGAACTCTCGTTTGAAAGACATATTTCATTCTTGTACTCCTACTCAGCTTCATGTCTATCCTGTTTCACCCGACCTCCGTTTTTATAAGCTCCTTTCACGGCACGTCGTTTGACGGGATCAAGGCTCGACATTCCTTACATATGATGAGTGAGTACTCATGTTTTGAGGAATCTCTCCAATTTTCTAAATGAGAGTCATGACATTCATATCTTCAACTCTTGAAGCACTCTCACGCGGTGGGTTTCCAATGTATCTCATACACCCATGAAGTTGACTTGAATACTCTTATTCCCATAGCCTAAGAAACAGTGCTATCTTGTCAATAACTCATACTAGTTCTTAAGTCATTGTTGTCCAACCAATGACCTGGACTAGGGATAATACAATGGAATACTTCCATGTTCACTTAGTAGGTTTTCTTTCATTAGATCACGTGTCTAATAAACCTACACGGAACTTTCCATTACTTTTGTACTGTTGTCTAAATTCTAAACCAGAATTTAGATGACGAAATAAACTAATTTTATTTCGGATAACAAGAGTTTGTAAGAGTGAGTTCTCCACATAAACTCCTTTACGTGCCCAATTTTACAGGTCTCTTTAGGGGAGTCTTTCATGACCCTAATTCCTTAAATTCGTACATCTTCCATGTTCGATCTAAGGTGACAGTTCCACGTTTTGTTTCACTTTGCTCATTATTATCATGGTGAAGAACGTCTTCATCAGCTTTTTACGATAATATCAGTTCCTAAAACTGAAACTAAAACTTCCTAAGTCCTAATTGTTCTTTCTTTACTAGTAGAATTTGCAACGACTCCCACTGTGAAAAATCCCTTTTCACCTGTTTGTCCTTCCTAAAAGATACCTATTTTTATATTCAGAAGATTATTTTTGATGACTTTCCTCAACTTTTACTTTCAGAGACTCTCTCCTAGATGCTCCAAGTGTCTTAGAACTCTCTCTGTTGTTTATGGGTGATGGCATCAAATATTTATGTACTTCTAGATGTGCAGGTAAATATCGATCATAATCGATCTCATGTCTCTTGACATCAATGTCTCCTTCACGTGTGTTTTTGCTCATCAGAACTTCCAATTCCGAGTTCTTGATTAGCAGTGATCCATGAGAGATGGGTAGAATCTCTCTGTAAGAGTTTTTCTAGTTAGACTTCTTCAAAACTTTTTTTTAACGAGTCTTACCATCTGTTAATCTATTACTATATAGATTCCGATGCCCAATTAATTTACCCTCGTCTGGTGTCCCATTGAGTCAGTTCCTTAACTGTTTCTCAAGTACAGGACGTAAAACTAACTTGTTTCACTCCCACTTACCCTCTTATCGAATTTGACTCTAATAATTCTTTTCAGAAAATGAACCCTTGAATATCTTTACGAATGTTAGGTACCAATTCTTACTTCTGATCCTTTTGAGTCTTACACAAATTTTCAGAGTTTGGTTCTGCTATAGTTTTTGTGGGTCTTCTGAATCTTCTGAAGGCTCACTGCTATAGTTCTCGTACTCCCATTTGTTGCTTGGTTCGAATCAGATTCGAATATTTCTCCCACTTGTCTTCTTGAATAACTCCTTTCAAGGAAGACACCATCGAGAGCAACAATCCAATTTTGTTTCGATGTTGTGAGTGAAAACCCCCATATTTCTTCCCATGAAGAAACTATGTCTAAAGGTTTTAGACTTTAAAATAAAAGATTATTTTAGAACTCCTTCTAAAATCCATACCCGTATGGAACTCTTTTACATAGCAGTTTTAGGTTTTTAGTGGGTAGGCAGCTTGTATTGTTCCCATGAAGAAACTTGACCTAATACAAGCTGCCTACCCACTAAAAACCTAAAACTGCTATGTAAAAGAGTTCCATACGGGTAATGAATCTACATGTAAAAGAGTCCCATATTTCTTCCCATGAAGAAACTTGACCTAAAATAAAAGATTCATTACTAGTTTTTGACCTAAAACTAGTAATGAATCTACATGACAGAAGATTATTTTAGAACTCCTTCTAAAATCCATACCCGTATGGAACTCTTCTAAAATCCATATTTATTGTTTCAGAAGACTTGTTATGAATTGATCTCATCAAAATCTTCTGTCATGTAGATTCATTACTAGTTTTAGGTCAAGTTTCTAAAACCTTTTCCTAAATTCGAGTACTTAGTTGGTTCTAGTCACATTAACCATAATCTTATGTCTAACATAAGTATTAGTGATTAATTGACCTCTGTTTTGTCATAAGAGATCTTGTAAGACTAGCTAGTTTAAACCATGTTCATCCTAGTTGTCTGATTAGATTAGAACAACTAATTGAATCCTTTGGTATCGTTGTTTGTAAGTTGAAATAAACTCCTTTCTAAGAACATCATAAAATATTGAAACTAAATACTTTATTTTCTCATAAATCCAATTCTAGAGACGATGTTCAAAAGGAAAATACTAAAATCTAATAAAAGTAATGCCTATAGGAGACTAAAATCCTTCTCGAGCCTTCTCAGCAACCATTGCTTCTTTTGCTCTTGACAGGTTCGTCTCCTTTCAGTTAAATACTCAGCTCCCACTTTCTCCTGTCATTCACAATGAGATGAGCATTAGGTATCCAATACCTTTAAGGGAACGTATTTAATTGAATCAACTTTTAACATTTTTACCTTTAGCGAAAACCACGGTTCTGTTCTTCTTGTTTTCTAGGAATTTGGGTTCCAATAGCCCATGCCATCACAATAGAAATATTTGGAATCAGAAGAGGAATTCTTAGTTTTGACAACTTGCTTGCCTTTTCCCTTTCCCTATTTATTCTTGTTCTTCTGTTTTCCGTCCCTTTTAAATCCCTTGTCCTTTTGAACCATCAGAATTTCCTTCTTAGGTTCCACTACTATGATATTCTCTTCGGCTGTCTGGAACATTGCGTATAGTTCCTCCAAAGATTTATCCCCACCCATTCATATTGTAGTGCATTCTAAATTGATTGAACCCATTATGAAGTGAATGCAGGATAATATCAGTGGCGAAATCCAGACCATGATCGACTCCAAGTCGTGCTAGTTTCTCAAAAACACGGATCATTTTGAAAACATGTGGGCCTACAGACTTACCCTTTTCAAGGCGACAATCTAGTATTTCCCTTGATATCTCCTACTTTTCCATTCTGGACTTTTTTTGAATCAATTACCTAAGTTGTCCCATCATGGTGTAAGCATCCATCTGTATGAACTTATCTGAAGATTAGGCTCCATGGTTGCTAACATTAAGCACGTTACGGGTTCGGATTTCCTCCAAAGTCTCTTTTCTTGCTTCTTCTCCTTGTTAGTCGAATATTCAGTGATTATCGGAATAGGAGTGTCTAAGACAGCTGCATTGTTTTTGGAGCTGAGAACGAGCCCCAGATTCCGTTCCCGTACTATAAAGTTATCTCCATTTCAGCTTCTCCTTCTCAAGGAGCCAACAGATGTTAAGGGTTTTTTGTTTGTCATAATTAAACTACATGTAAAGAATGCAAAGTAACTTAAACTTGTTATCCTAGAAAAATCCTAATACTGCCATATTATTCAAGAATCTTTTCCCGATTTGAATAATATGATTCTAAGATCCCAATTCTTTGAAGTTAAGCGTACCGCGGCAGTGCCCTAAACTCCGTTGTCCTAGGTGAGTAACATCTTTACTGATCATACTTCTATGACTCTTGGTTGATTACTTTCACACTTGAGTATCAAACTACTCCTTTGCCTCAAAGTCCAAAACCCTTTTGCTGACTCGTTGAGAATAACCAGTTTAGACGTGTAGACCTCTTTATAGATCTACCCGTATTGTATCGAGGTAAAAGATGGCAACCTGCGGAGGCAGACCCACCATGGATGAACAAGGGATCAACATGTGTCTTATTCTGGGTAGGCTTATACTCAAAATTCTTTTAGGGATTATTACGTATTTTATCAAGTATGCGTTACTGTGAACTCTAACATAACCATTCGTGACGCATAAGTAAGTGTTTTATGTGGATTGTCGTACGGTTTTAACTAAACCCTAGTATAGCCCCTTAAAAGATCTAATCTTTTAGGTTACTTCTTGTTCGCCTGATGGTTTGTTTGGATTATCATCCCTACGTCTGTGGCATATTTCTATGCGGGTCTTACCAAAAAAGGATTGGGTTATTTCGGTAAATACATTCAACCAACTCCAATACTTTTACCAATTAACATCCTAGAAGATTTCACTTGAACCACCATTGATTACTCCCACTCGAATCATGATCTCATCATTCGATTCATCAATTGTTCTACAGACCCTATACTCTCAGTATTATTCGGGCACATACTCATTTGTACTTAGAAATAAGAACCGATAACTTATCTAAATGCAATATTGTTCTACGCATTCACATATATACATACAAAAATATGGCATTCATAAAATAAAGTATGTATCCTAGATTCGTTTCTAGGTTCGCTATGTTCCATATAGTTATTCGTGGGAAATAGTGACATCTCTATGTCTAACGGGCTTTCTAAGTCTAATTTTCGTAAATAAGGACTAATGGCACGTTACGTTTCTTCCTCAATGATTTCCAAAATTGATTTAGGAAAAACTCCGTTTTGGGTCCTTAGATGTCCTTGGTCAATGTCGGAAAAATATGCTTGAAATCGGGAGAAAAAATGTTGAAAATCTCGCACTCGAATCAAGGCCCCGAAAGGGCCCAAGTCAAACTCGGAAAGACCCAAGTTGAACTTTGGTCAAAGTCCTTTGACTAGTCTCGGCTAAGCCTAGTCAAAGGTCCAGACTTAGGTATAGATGCCTAGACCATCTCGGACTCCAAGTACGAGATGCCTAAGTGCATGAGAGACGCGCCCAAGACGCGTCTCGACCATCGGATAACATAGGCCGTCTCGGACAAACAAGTCCGAGATGCCTTTGGACGCACCAGATGCGTATGGTTGCTCCAGACGCGTCCTAGACGCATCTCAATGTTCCAGTCGCGTCCTAGGTGCATCTGGAATCTTCCAGATGGCATCCAATATGCATCCGGTCGCTCCAGACGCGTCCTAGATGCATTTGGACGCAGTCCTTGGGTCTCGGTCTAGAACGGGGATTCTCCCAGACGCGTCTGGGATGTCCGAGACCTATGGGTCTCGGACTCTCAGTCCTTTATGGACTGGGATATCCTAGTACCGGGTGTCCCCAACTCCCGGGACTCTTTCCCGGGAGCTACTGGGTCGCGCCAGACGCGTCCTAGACGCGTCTTGGCCGACCCGGTCAGGGATCTTTCTAAATTTTGATTTAGAAACCCTAACCGCCCCTTCTTTTGGCTTCCAAGCTGCTGTTTTTTATGATCTTCGTCATCAAAAACACTGTGTTCGAAACTTTCTTCAACTCATCACAAAACCCTAAAACTTGTTTTTCAAAAACTATTTTCAAAATATCAAAATCTAAGGTTTATATACATTGAAATACTTTCAAAAACTTATTTGATTACGTCTAAATAACATTCAAACTAATCAAACATATGTTCGAATCTCTATTCAAACAAATCTATCTATCAATTTCAAGTTTGAATCTAATTCGTTCTAGCCAAAGATAGTTTCATGCAAACGGCTCGTGATGCCACTATTGGGAATTACATGTCCCTAAGACTACCCTAATCATCTAACAAGTGTTGGTAGCGGAATCTCAAACATCTAATGTTTAACACTAAGTTATCCAGGATCATATAAATGAACTAACTACGAACTAAAACAAAGAAGAATACCTTATTCGTTTTCCCACGAACTAAATCCCGACCAGTATTCGAAAGATAAAGAGCTTCAAGTGTAGCTCCTCTACTTGAGACACCGAATGTATAACTTGAACTCCCTCCTTTCAGTCAGCTAGGACCTTCTTGAAGGTTGAGACAAAGAACTCCTTCTTCTAAACTTGATAAATAGAATGGAAACTTTTCCTCGAAAATCTTCTTCTCTCTCTGAGATGTATGAGAGAGATGATTTTCTTCTGAGAAAATTCCACACATTTTTGAACTCTAAGTTGGTCCTTATATAGGCAATACCTTAATAGAGTCTCACTCAAATAAGGATTCTTAAAAGTCCCTCAGAAAAGATAAGCTTTAGTTAGAGTCCCATCTAATTGGGAATCTCTATTAGGACCAAAGTCCTATTAGGGTTTCCCTTAGCTTTGTCGGCCAGACGAACCCTTTATGAGCTTAGTCTTGTCCATCCCATTACCCTATTATGGCCGGCCAGGGATATCCCTTTAAAGGGATTTCCTTAGTTGGCCCAAAAGTGGGATTTACACCTTTCCGAGCATCCCTTTTGAGCTTGATTCTTTTCTATCTTTTAAGCATTATCAGTTTGGATCATATCCATCTATATGCTAGTTCCTATCAGTCTATTCTCGCTATTCAAGTTACCATTCTTATGTGTAACCCCTTGTAGGATCCGGTCTATGTTAGATGCGGATAACTGAAGTGATCCGACAGTCGTAAGCGGCTTCTAACTAAGAATTACGACTCCTAATTGAACCGATTGATTGATCTTCCAAATAAGGTCATCATTATTCTATGAGCTAAATCGTGCGCATTCCCATCTTGCTCGAAGGACACTCCTTCGGAAGGACATACCTTCAAACCTTAAGGACATATATCCTTTAGTTTCCCCTACCGGTACGAACCACATCACGAGAGGGACAACTTGAACAAGTCGGTCCACTCTTTTTCTTTTTACGCACGCATAACAAAATATTTCAAATAAGTATGCTGACTAATACAAGAATTGAACGTTGAAGGAGTTAACTACTATCAAAATGTAACATAGTCTGACCAATTTTGTAAGTCTGTCAGATGCAAACAAATTCATGGATAGTCTGAATTGGAGAACCACGAAAAATTTCTTGAGTTCCCAAATCACGAAATCTTTAATGGGTTTTAAATTCACGAAACCTTCTGTGGTTCTCCAACTCACGAACCTTTCGTGGTTCTCTAACTCACAAAATGCTCGTGAATTCCCTGGTTAAATACTCGAAGACCTAAATCGTTTTCAACTTTATAGAATCGTTTTCAACCAAATTCAATAGAAAGATTCGTCCAACACCTAAACCCTAAAAAACCAATACATTCTAAGGTTACCAAAATCTAAATCCGATAACCCTAGGTTACAAAAATCAAAACCCTAGGTTTAAGAGATCTTAATAATGAAGAAGGGGAAGAATTATTACCTCTCTTAAGATCATTATTTGATGAAGAAGTTTTTGAATGCACCATACTTCAAACTTGTACAGAGATCAAAATTGGAGATGGTCTTTAGGTTTTTTTTCTCTCTCTCTTCTCTGTTGACTGTCAAAGAGAAGAAGAAGGCCAAAAAGAAAGTGGGGGCTGAGATAGAAGAATGCCAAGAGAAAAGGACATAACAGGAAAAACTAAGAAGTTATTGGACTATTTATAAACTTTAATTTTGGATACCCCAGGAAATTTGTTTCCCAGGAAAAATTTCAAAATTTCGCATTTTTCCTTTAATATTTTACACCCCGAAAACTATTCTGATTTCCCCAAAGCACTGGCCTTATTAAACCCATAGTCAGAAAGGGGTCTCACACTGTTTGAGAAATTCAAATACGGCCCCCCCAAAAACTTAACTTCTGATGCTTTGGCCCCTTCGGGTTAACAAATTTTATTGTTTTTGTTGGTATTTCACGTTAGTCCTTCGAACTATATATGTAATGGATTTGGTGCTTTGATTTATGGAACCACTCTTTCAAAAAAAAAAAGGGGGAGTTTTGTTGTTTGGACCCCTTTCTTATAATTGACTTGATGTTTGGACTCCTTATTTCCAGTGTTGCAGTTTGGATTCCATGTTTCGAAAAAAAAGTTAAATATAACATTTGAAGAGGAGAAAATACTATCCTACCCCCTACTTAACCTAACCCAACCTAAGTAGGTAACCCGCGAGTTAACTATTTTAGTCAATTCATATTTTTCACTGATTAATGTGGAGGAAGAATAATCTTTATAGATTCTACTGTAATGTGACCAATTCAGATAATTTGGATCAAAATCCATTTCTAACTTCTCTGTATTATCAACAATATCCAACAAGAAGATGGTTTTTTTTGGGTTAATTCCGTTTTGGCCCCCGATTTGTGACCAACTGGCCGTTTTAGCCCCCATAAGTGTCTGGCAGTTCGTTTTGGCCCCAAGGACCAAAATTTTGACGAAATTATCCTCGGGGACCAAAATAGAATTATTTCTGAAAAAAAGGTAAAAACAGAAAAATGCCACATCACCCCTTTCTTTATCATCCACTTCACCTTATCTCTCCTCCATCACACCACCTCCTCTCCACCTCACCCTTCTTCTCCGGCGAAAGGTTGCTGGCCGGAATAAAAAATTCTGGCCGGCCACCTTTAACAAAAGAAAAAATTCTCTTTCTCTCTCTTCTTCTTATTCTTTCTCTCTCTTACTCTTCTTTCTATCTCTTCCTCTTCTTCTTCTTTCTCTCTCTTCCTCTTCTTCTTCTTTCTTTCTCTTCTCTTCTTCTTTACTCTCTCCCTCTCTCTTATTTACCAGTCCGGCGAAGGGGAGGAGAGGGAGAGAGTAAATAAGAAGAGGAAGAGAGAGAAAGAAGAAGAGGAAGATAGAGAAAGAAGAAGAAGAGGAAGAGAGAGAAAGAAGAAGAAGAGAGAGAAAGAAATTTTTTTTTTTCTTAAAGGTGGCCGGCAGGAATTTTTTATTCCGGCCGGCAACCTTTCGTCGGAGAAGAAGGGTGAAGTGGACAGAGGTGATGTAGTAATTGTTATATGAGGTGGACAAAGAAAAAGAAAAAAATAAATTACAGAAATGCCATGTGGGTAGAATTGGGAGGTTGGAAAAAATTTGGGGCCAATTAGGAAATTTTAGGGGCCAAAACGAACTGTCGGACACTTATGGGGCTAAAACGACTAGTTGGTCACAAATCGGGGGCCAAAACGGAATTAACCCTTTTTTTCTTAAATAACAAAGCCATAGTCAAATTTCATCAAGATTTTAATCCAAACATTCATCAATTTCAAAACCTTATATAACTTCATACCAAGATTAAATCAAAATGGTCACTCTTAAAAGTAACAACAACTAAACCCTAAAAACAAGATCGGTTGATATGATATACCATCAAATTAAAGTGTTCCAATCTTCTCATAAGAATTCGATTACTTAATAAAACAGAGATGTTGTGAAAATTAAAACCTAAGTTTGGAGAAAAACCACATGTTCGTTCAAGTCTTCGACTTTTCCTCCAAGCGAGCTTTGATTGAGTGTTCAACAAATCTCCCGTCAGAAAGAGAAAAAAGAAAAAAATAATAGAAAGGGGATGGAAAGTTGATAGGAAGGGATTCAGGGATGTGACAATGAGGGGTCTTGCGCCAAACTTTAGTTGAGACTCTTTTGTATAAAAGTATATGACAAAGGAAATTTACATAGCGAAGTACTCCCTCGTCTCAAAATGAAAGTCCATTATTCTTTTTTGGGTTGTCTCAAAATGAAAGTCACATACCATACATAGCCTTATAATATCCAATATTTTGGCAAATATACCCCTCCCTATTTCTATCAATATCAAGTGCATTCATTAGGAAAGACATGCATGTACTACTTCGCTTAGAGAGAGGACATGGACCTTAGTGAATCTCCTTTGACCCCAAATACCTATTGCCACTCGAGTATTAAAGACACCGATCGACCAGTCCGATGGCCAAAACAAGACCTCAGACTCGAATTTCTTCGATAGGTGTTGGACTGGTTTGAGTCTGAGACCAGTTCGAGGGTATTTTAATGGTCGTTTTGGAAGCTTAGATTTCGAGAAGAGAATGATGTTTAAAGTTTAAAACCAAGGTTCTTTCTCTCTGTAACTCCTCGTTGTGGACCAAGATTGATTTAGAGTTAAAGTTCTTTCCGTGATGGTTTTACTCTTTTTCTCTCTTTAAAACAAGGTTCTTTCTCCCTCTAACTCTTCATTGTGGATTGATGATGGGTTTGGAATCAAGGTTGTTTCAATGATGGCGTGACGATGATGATACAAGAAGAAGGATAAGAAGAAGAAAGAGAATAGAAAATTAGGCCAGTCAAAGGGGAGGGGCGCTCAGACGCCTTCCTCAGTTCGTAGTGGGTGTTAATAGGTACCCAGCCCGAATAGCAATGGGGTGCGTTTAGCTAGATATAAGGTGAGAAAGCAGCCTCGGACAACCTCTTCTTAACTACCTCCATTTTGACTAATTTTGGCCTACCTTTGATGGAAACACATATGGTCAAATGCTCACCAGAATTGAAAATGACATGAAGGTAGCCTTTATCAATGTTTAAAGCAAAGTCAATGCCAAGGTGAATCATCCTCTTACTAGTTCGATTGATTAGCATTAGGTTTGCAACTCAAATTATACTTGACTAAAAGAGGTAATCATCATCCTCGTAATATTGAAGCTTGTTATCAAATCTTTAACTGAAACATCTGAATCTGAATATGACCATTAGTGTTAAAAAAAGAGCGATGAAAGAAATAAAAATCAACCTAATTTATTCCTAGGACTTGCCTTAAGGGGACTTTAGAGGGGAAGAAGTAAAAAAATAGTTAGTTTTTTGTAATTTTATGTGTTTAGACCAATTATTATATGTTTTTTTCAAACATTAAATTTTGAAATTAGGCCATTTGTTTTGTTGAAAGAATCTATGAGTTTGTCACTTTAACATGCCAAAAGATCAAGAGAATGAAGTGAGAGTCTCTTTCTTCTATATAAACTAAAACTACTTAATTAATTTCAATTGTCTTTGATATTCTTATCTTTTAAAATTTTGAGTATAAAACATAAAAATGAAAATCTATTCCATTTGACCCATAGAAGTTTCTTTAACAATATATACATAGTGAGTATTAAAAGACAATTATAATAGTTTGCTGATAGAAGTTTCTTAACATTATATACATAACAATTGGGTTTTCTTAGTCACATTCACATGTACTAGTACTTTAAAAATTTCTTATTAGTGCAAAGCACTTGTACAAGAAAAAAAAAAATTATGTACATACATACATACATATGTTCTAGGTGATGCGAAAGTGCCACATGTTAAGAATTTTATAGTTTGGGATAAAAACTAATTATAATCTCTAATTGACTGAACTATCTTTAATAAAGTTAGAATTAATGTAAGACTGATAAAATAAATTAACATCATTAAAATTCATTTTACTCCACCTAGTTAGTCACAAATTCTTTATCTCTTTGAATGTTGTTTTCGATCAAATAAACAATATCGTATTTCTTTTCATTTTTGTAAATGCTCCCTTTAGTCAAAGTAGCTAATCTTTTTATTGTATTATTTAATCAAGAAGGCAATGAGTTGTTTTTTCATTTTTTCTTATTAAATCATAATTCCATTCACAAGTGATAACAATCACAAGATTACATGGTAGATAATTTTTATTCCTCTGAGAACTACACGAGAGTTACATAAATAAAGTTCACATAATTTTCGAATGTAAAGTGCCTGAAGGGAAAGGAATTGACAAGACACATACTCAAAGAAAAGACCCTAAAGGTCGGAAAAAAAGATCCTTAAGATCGAGATTGAAAAGACCCTAAAGGTCACAGATTAAAGATCCTATAAGATCAACGATAATAAAATAATACTAATAAGATGAAGTTGTATGATGATACTAGAATAGATACCAATCCAATGAAAGATTACTTTGTCAAATCCCGTCGTGTGATTTATTTTTTTAACCCAGATCTTTGTAGTTGTTCATGTACGAACCAGATCCGAAATCCATCTTCTCTTCTCCACGAAACACAACAGTGTAAAGGTCGACTTTGAAACCTTTAATTTGATTAGTATCTCTCATGATCATCTTCACCGACGATATGAAACCCATCCATCTCTCTCTCAACGAGAAAGAGTAACTTCAAACTTAAACCTAAGACATAGAAAACTTAAAAAGAACTTCATCCCATTCAAAACAGAAGGGGACTCCGGCGAAGGAAGGGGATCCTTCGTCGGAAAAACAACCAAAAACGAAGATCTCTCTCTCTAGAAAACGGTTACTGGAGTTTCTCTCTCTCTAACTTCTTCTCTCCCCAAATTAAGATGTTAATATAACCATGATTTAGTTGGTTATATATTAAATGAGCTAAATAACTAATATCAAGATTGGCTATAATTCGATTTATCGTTTTCTGAATTCCTAATGCAAAATTCTGATTAAGAAAAGAAATGAGAGATTTTAGATTGACTCATTTGAACTACTTTATAAGTTGAACATTTGTAACAGGATGGGAGGATCCAGGATTTCAATCTAGGGTTGGGATTTCGATTTAGGGGCGCGAAATTATATACCCAAAAATTTTCTTTTGCAAACACAAAAATTAACAAAATATTTATATTCATTAATTATATTAATACAAAATTACAAGCGCGATTAACCTCTACGAGAGTTTATGTTCTGAAATGTTTGTATAATCGACTCATTGTCAGTTTCACTAAAAATCATTAATTATATTAATATATGGCCTTTTGCTACGATCAAAGCCATACCCAAAGAATTTATTTTCAGTTATGAACTACCCATAGCTGAAAGTTTGTAACTAAAGCCATTTGCGACGTAACTATTGTTTGTAGGTTATAGGTCTTAGCTAAAGATCATTTGTTGCGAGTACCGGCCGTAACAAAAGCCCTTCAATTTTGTAATGACTATTAAGATTTTTTTGGGAGGATTCACAGGGCGCGGCCGCACACCCTCGCACTCCTTTGGATTCCATGGTTTCTAAGTAATATTACGATTACATAAGTGGATGGTAATCAACACATAATGGTCCTAAAGTATGTGTCAATAAAATATAACAAACAAGTTTCTACACTAAACTTTTTTTTAGACAGAAGCAACAAAAATATTGATACTATTAATTTTTTTGATCACCCATTGAAGAAAAATATATGTGCTCTACTCAATTGCAGTTGTTACTAATATGATCATAATTATAAAGCTGAAGAGATTAACAATACAAAATTGAAAAGAAGTTTTTTGCTAGTTGACTTAATGAATACATTAAAACAAGAGCCCTTAGATTGAAGGTAGTATTACGGTAAATTGAAAAAAAAAATTGTTTATTCAATCGAAGAGAACATTCAAAGTGATAAACAACGTGGCGGCTAACTAAAGAAGTTAAAATATGTGTGGTGGTGTTAAGTCTAAGAATGTTAAGTTAGTTCTACCAACATCAAAGATACAGGGGTTAAATGAAGTTTTCAGTTAGTTTGTGACCTAGTAAACTACTAAAGTTATTATAATGTTATCTTTTTGGTCGAATATATTTGTAGCCCGAATACGAACATAACATGGAAACAAAACGTTTTTGTAGTTGGTAAGGTAAAAATACCACTATTTATAATAAAAAGTGAGGATGGTATGAAAATTTTGATTAAATCAATATTTAAGAGTACGAATGCAGAATGAATTGGTCATGTTAGTAAAATAGTTCTAAACCAATAATCCGATAAGAGAAATATGATTAAATTAAAATAATATTTTGATTAGATTAATTCTTGTTTAAAGTCAGATAGTTTTTGTTCTTCTTTGTAACGCATTTCAAGAAATAATTTCTCCGACAGTTTTATGTTCAAGGGCAGAGAGCTCCTCACCAACAAACAAAGAATGGGCCATAACTCATGATCGCATGAAAGTAATGTTATATGGGAAGTTGACTTTCAGTTCTTCATTTCACTCTACTCCTTGAACAGGCAACTCAACTTGACCTTTAGCCACTTATGTCTGAGGGCCACTGACACGACCCATATGAGAACCTAAGGCTCGAATTTCAAAGACTGAAAGGCAATTGGTAGTGTCTATAGCCAAATCAGGTTGTTACAATTTTCAGGTTCAAAAAGAGTGAACGTTTGAGAGCGTCTTCCTCACAAAACTCAAACATATCTCTATTAATCATATGTGTTACTTCTAATTGAGATGTTGATGCAGACGCAGCGGAATTAAAGAAGATAATAAAAGTAAAGCGAAGAACGATTAAAGAACTGTAAATAACTGAATAAAACTATAAACTTGATTAACTTCAAAGGGGTTTTTCTCTTCAACATGAATCATAAAGAAAGATTGGACCTCCTTTTATAAGATATTAGACTTTCCTAGATAGACTCAAACTAGACTTTCCTAAATAATGGAAATACTGAAATACTGCAACTTCCTAAATAGATAGACTCAAACTGGACTTTCCCAATTAATGGAAATAGTGAAATAATGCAACTTCCTAAACCTAGATTCAATATGAATCATACTAAAACTGGGACTTTCCTAAAACTAACGTTATGGCCGATTGGCATACGTGGTCGATAGGCAGCCCGGGTGACCCTGCATCAGCTTCCCCTTCTCCCACGAGGTTCGTCCCGAACATTTTCGATGAAGAAAACAATATGATCCACCCGTATACGCTGAATTCCGCCATGGCGATCCGTAATTCCCACTTTGAATGAATTTTACATTGAATCTGAAGGATACCAATTTGCTAGGAATCACCAATTTCAATCCCAATTTCATATGCCACCGATTCTCACAATATTAACTTCGCGGAATCAAGAACAATCATATCACCACCTTCCCACGGTAGGCTTAACCACTTAATAATTTTCAAGAACGTGATAAGTAATATGAGAAAATTTGAAGTAAGAGTAATTGTAGCTAATTTCCAAGATTCCTCGTTAAGAGCCAAAGTAGAAGCATAGCCAACTCCCAAAAGTTATCGATATTGAAACACGTAGCGTCGATATGACACTAAAAAACGACCTTCCCAGGCTCATCTTCATGAAGTTTATACACCCTAACTTGGTAATTACGTGGAAATATAGTTACTCTCCAAACCAACAAGATTCTTGCCTTTATTCCTTCAATAATAACTGGAATACTCGTAACGACGTTTTGACCGTCATACAAAAAATGAAAGTGTAGAGAAAGAAAAACAAACGAATCACCAGGTTCCCAAGTAAAAGTATGAAAACTTTCATAATTTGCCACAATCTAAGTATTGTTATGGGTATCCGCTTGTAATATTGTAAAGTACTCAACTAAGCCTTCTATAATATCAAAGAGGGCGTCGGCAGTGGGATCCTCACGAGAAGAGTCAGTAAAAAGTGCAAACCACCGTAAAATTTCTCGAAGAATCATACTTTCTGATATATTTTGCATGGCCTCACCTTTCATCTTGTTCTGAGTAGCTGCTTTATGTTGAATTTGATGTAGGTAAGAAAAGTATGCATGTCCTTGAGAATCATCACAAAGAAAAATTGGACTAACATAATCACGATCAAACACACCAATAACAAAAGCAGAATCAATTCCATGAGAAAACTCAGCAGAAACACTTTCATCGACGATCAATAACTTTTGTTCTTCGGATGTTAGTTATCATCATGATTGAAAGCAACTGGACTAAGGATTATAGAGGAGTTCTGGGGTTCACCAACATCATCAATGTTTGTCAAAGAATTCATATCGCTTTCAAACGTGTTGTCTAATAATGTATCAGTGTCATTCAACAGATGAGATGGGGTAGTTGGCTTTGATGGTTGGGAAATCGCGGTTTGGCTTGTGGGCGGGTGATGGTTCGGGTATTGTGGAAGGATTTGGGGAAAGTGAATTTCGGATTCGCGGGTTCGGTGAGAGGGGTGGTTGTCAATGGGTCGTGGAAAGAGGACGGACTGCTCTCCCTTTTGTGGGAAGGTGCGATGGGTTGTAGTAAACGGGTAAGACCTTAGAGGGTCCGGGTGTTCCGGTGTGTAATGGGTGGAGTTTCGATGGGTCGGTAGTAGGTGGGTTGGGTACGGTTTGGTTGAACTCGGGTGGTTATCGTGGGAGCTGGATACAGTTGAGTGGGTTGTTGGGTTTCGACTAAGGGAGCGTGTTGGAGCTGCTGATCGGTGAAGTAGTGGTGGTTAACTTGGGTTGAGAGATTGTGTTATATGTTGTCGAAGTGTCGACGGCTAAGGTGTTGGACAAGGGGTTGTGGTATGCGGGTAAGTGGGTGCCAGTAAAGTTGTATGGAGGCCTTAAATAATCAAAATTACCAGTGGTGGGATGATGAGATGCTGATGTTTCAATCTTTAAGGTTGGGATGGGAGCAAGAAACGGTTGGTGAAGTGGTAGGGTTTGTTGATTGGGTAGGATGATTGTGGTGTTAGGTATGATTGTGGGGTGATAACTGTTGGGAGGAATTGGAGTTTGGGTGGTGCTTATAGTTGGGATAGGATTTTTGGGTATGTAAAAAAATCAAGGGTGCCTATAGAATCCGAATTATAACATTCATGACTAGGGTTTTCATCTTGGTGGGGTAGTGGACTAGGGTTTAGTGAAGGTATAGGGTAATGGGTTTGTGTCAAACAATAAGGGTAATACGGTGGTGGTGGAGGATATGGTGGTGGATAATACGGTGGTGGTTGTGTCGACACTGGATTTGTAAAAGAATGGGTTTGATTTGGTTGTTCTATAGAATAGTAGAAAGATGGAGGGGAAGGACGAAAATATGACTTACTTGGTTCGTCTCCGAGTTCCCAATCATACGAACATGTCGAATTCTTCTTTGGATTATAATATGCTTCAATTTCAATTTTGTCTTCATAGTTATGTTTTGAATATTCCCATTCACATCCAAAATCATCCATATTCGACTCATCGAAGTTTTCTTCCTCATAGTATGGGAACTTGTTTTCTTGTCGATCATTGAAGTAAATAACTTGGTAAGATAAATCATCTTCATCGTAATTCGATCTTTCTTCAAAAAAACTTTCATCACTGTAGAACGAAGAATCCATTGATATAAGAACTAACCTTCATGAAAATACTAAAAAAAAATTCCAAAATTTTGATGGCTCTGAATACCACTTGATGCAGATGCAGCGGAATTAAAGAAGATAATAAAAGTAAAGCGAAAAACGATTAAAGAACTGTAAATAACTGAATAAAACTGTAAACTTGATTAACTTTAAAGGGGTTTTTCTCTTCAACATAAATCATAAAGACAGACTGGACCTCCTTTCATAGGATATTAGACTTTCCTAGATAGACTCAAACTAAACTTTCCTAAATAATGGAAATATTAAAATACTGCAACTTCCTAAATAGGTAGACTCAAACTGGACTTTCCCAATTAATGGAAATACTGAAATAATGCAACTTCCTAAACCTAGATTCAATACGAATCATACTAAAACTGAGACTTTCCTAAAACTAACGTTATGGCCGATTGGCCTACGTGGTCGATAGACTCACGGTTAACGTGTCCAGCCGGGGTGCCCCTGCATCAGATGTCCACCACCCTTTGGTGTAACGGTCGGCAGAGGCGTGGGTGAGGGGGTGCAGCCGGCCCGGCGACACCGGCCCCCTCTACCTGGGGGCCCCATCTTGGGTTGTGAGAAAGAAACAACTTATGAAGTACCTGCCAATTTCTTGGGTAATATTATAAGTAGCTCAGTTGGTCCGGATCTAGTCCCACGCGTAAGAGGTCCCAAGTTCCAAATCTCTCACAACCTTAGATTGTTTTTATTTAAGTTTTACCAAGTTTCAGATTCTATAGACCCCATAACATTATAATGTTTTCATAGTTCCAGCTTCTGTAGGCGCCCCCATTTACTAAATAAAAGCCTAGTGTAATAATTGAGATAATAGTATTTTTTTTTTTACATAAACATATGTATTTCATGATATTTTATGAAAAAAATTCTTCGGACAAACTATTTAAATATTCATCTATCATGTCGCATGTATTATTTAGTTCTCACATCATAAGAAGGGCCCCCAGAAGAAATTTCGCACCGGGTCGCGAAAATCTCGGCCACGTCACTAACGGTTGGACACCCCTCTTAAAACCATGAGGTCGTGGGATCGAGTCTCGGTGGAAGCAGTTACAATCAAGATTTATCTTATGTAATTTAGGCTATAAATAATATAATAATTTGTCGAATTTAGACCTCTTTATTCTTGGGATTTAGGCCTCTTTCATTCTCGGTTTAAATTAGGCGGTTATCGTGCTTATTACATCTCCATAATGCATCAATGCCTTGTAACGACTAACGTAGATTGTAGTCGAATTCTCAAAATAAAAAAAATAAAAAGGGTTTTTTCCCAAATGGCCCCCAACTTTGTGACCAGCTTCCTGCCTAGCCCCCTAAATTAGCAAAAATACTCATATGGCCCCCTTTTTGAGTTTCCGTTATAACACCGTTAACCAGTCAACATTTCTCTCTCCTCCATCTCATAACCTCTCTTTGCCACCTCATCTTCTAGCCAACTCATCATCTTCTCCGGCGAAGGTCGCCGGGCGACCAATTTTCTGGCCGGCGACCTTCAAACTTAAAAAAAAAATTAATTAATTTTTTTTATTTCATCTCTCCTCTCTCTCTCTCTGAAAAAAAAAATTTCATCTCCTCTCTCTCTCTCTGAAAAAAAAAATTTCATCTCCTCTCTCTCTCTCTCTAAACTCCGGCGAAGGGGGTTTCCCTTCGACGGAGGTCAGCAGACCCTGCTCGAGCAGATCTAAAAGGTCTGCTCGAGCTGATCTAAAAGGTCTGCCGGAACAGACCATGAAGGTCTCTTCCAGCAGACCTTCAAGGTATGCCGACCTCCGGCGAAGGGAAACCCCCTTCGCCGGAGTTTAGAGAGAGAGAGAGAGGAGATGAAAAAAAAAATTTAGAGAGAGAGAGGAGAGATGAAATAAAAAAAATAAAATTTTTTTTTTAAGTTTGAAGGTCGTCGGCCGACGACCTTCGCCGGAGAAGATGATGAGTTGGCTAGAAGATGAGGTGGCACAGAAAGGTTATGAATGGAGGAGAGCGAAATGTTGACTGGTTAACGGTGTTATAACGGAAACTCAAAAAATTGGGTCATATGGGTATTTTTGCTAATCTAGGGGCTAGGGAGGAAGCTGGTCACAAAGTTGGGGGTCATTTGGGAAATAACCCAAATAAAAAATAAAAAACTTCTAATTAAGATTTTCATTTTCTGTGGCAAAAGTAGAGATCCTCATTTTTGTATGTTTCATGCAAGACTTCAAACTTGTTTTGTTTACTTATGAAACATGACTATGTTTGTAAAGAAATAGTTAATTCTTTTAAAAATATAATAAGACTTGTCCAATAATCAGATATCATTTAGGATGTCATTACTGATTAGCATTTTCTCAATTACGCAAAACAAACCCCCCACTAATTGTGTTTGTTAATTATTGATGTTTATATGTATTTTTTACAAAGTTAGGATTCGACTGAGCCAAATATTGGTAAGTTTTTACCAAATCAAGATATCAACAAATTGAGTAAAATATACGTAGGGCAACCCTCGATAAATTTTGGAGTCTTGGGAGCAAAATCAAATTACCAGATACTTAGTGGGCCAAAACGACCAATTGGCACAAACATGGGGCCAAAACAAAATTAAGTACATTTATTATTATAGTGTTATTATTATCTTACTATATGAAATAACTAGGTATAACCCGTGCCACCGGCACAGTGAAACTCGTTCGACGCATGACTTGGTTAACGAAAAAGTGTATATGACTTTTACTTTTTTTTTTTATTTGAATTGTCAGTGGGTTGAAGGGACCCTACCCTAAACAAAAAACTGAATAAAAAAATAAACAAATGCTCTAAACAAAATAGAACAAAAATCGAACTATGACTGTCGAACTCTAATTACACCCCTTTTATCATCGTTCACGATCTTCTTAAGTTCCTCTGGTAATTCAGTTTGTAACATTTCCAAATACCCTCCAGTTGGTCGCATCTTTGATAGGAAGTCCGCAGGCTGATTGATCTCTCTAAACACATGTTTGATCGAGCATTCTTCAAACTGTCCCCATAAAGTCTGAATCTCTTTAACTAATCGTGCAGTCTGTCATGGAGGCGATTTCTCCCTATTGGTCAGGATAGAAACAGTCAGTGCCGAGTCAGTTGCCAACTGGACTCGTTTCCTACCAAATTTATGGGCTAGCTAGAGACCTAATCGGATTCCTTGAAGTTCATGAGTTAGCACTGATACCCTGTTCGTCGTAAAGGCAGCAGCAACAACTATTACGTCGCCTTGGGCATCTCTGATGATAGCTCCACACCCAGCAAAGGAGGAATCATAAGCTCCATCGGTGTTAATAATAACTTCTATGGCTTCTGGTCCCTACCATTTACATGATTTGGAACTCTTTTGAGCCAATGAAATTATTAGGTTAAACCGATCAAATATTTGTGTAGCATCACTCGTTGCGACTGATTTGCATTTCCAGGCCATGGCCTTCATTTGCACATTTCTGATCACCTCTCTCAATAACACTGTTGTTGGTCTGTTCTCGCTTCTGAAAACTCGATTATTTCGTTCCTGCCAAATATGATAGACATAAGCTGTGAAGGTTAGACTCCCCAACCGACCAAGGATCGAGTTTCCTCGAAATTCATTCACACACCATTCAATTTCTTCAGCCAAAACTCTTGAGTGATTTCTATTAATGCCCAACAATGATAACAATTCAGTCCAGATTGTTATAGAATAAGTACACTGGAACAATATGTGTTCATCAGTTTCTATACCCAGCTGGCAAAGTGGACAGACCTCATCCACTTCGAGGTACATGTGCGTAGTTTGGCCTTCGTTCTTAGTCCCAGTTTGAGTGCAATCCATGTTAGAAAAGAGTATTTTGGGACTCCCTCTGTACACCATACCAATCTGGACCATGATGTTTGAACCCCTTTCCGTCTTATTGAGTTATAAGTATCTTTAACTGTGTAGTCTCCAGATGGTGAAACTTTCCAGACTACCTTGTCCTTGTCTAAACCCCCCACTTCTACCTCTTGCAGCCCATGAAGAATTTCATTTAGGTTATGTCATAGGTAGTTAGGGAACTCCCATTGCACATTAATAATGAAATCTGAAACTGTAGCGTTCTCATTCAGTTGCATCAGAAATCTTCCGTTAAATCGTAAATACTCAGCTAACGACCCTCTAAGGTGCCATATATTCTTCCAAAAGAGGGTATCTCGACCATCATGAAATCTGATAGAGGATTAGTTGTTGTGCTGATTTTCTGCTGCCCAATATTCGTCGCCAACACAACGAACAATCTTTCGGAGCTTCCATAGACCAGAAATTTTTACCTCTGATCAAGTAGTTCTTCACCCATTGGACCCATAACGTATTCTTCTCACTAATAATATCCCACACATGTCTTAGATTCATTGCCAGATTCATCGTTTCTATATCACGGAGTCCTAGGCCTCCCTCCTCCCTCGGTAGACATACATCAATCCACTTCACTGCCGGTCTATTGATGCCTTCTTCCAGTCCCTTCCACAAAAAGCGACTAAAGATTTGGTTGATTTCTTTAAACACTCTTTTTGGAAGGACAAACACAGAGCACCAAAAAATAAGCATACTTCCGAGAACTGTCTTTATGAGTACTAGTCTCCCTGCATAAGATAAAAATCTCACCTTCCACGATTGCACTCTAATCTGGATCCGGTTTAAAAGTGGCAAGCAGTCTGCATACGATAATCAGGACGCTAGTAATGGTACTCCGAGGTATCTGATAGGCAGTTTTCCTATCTGAAACCCCAAAACTGATTTGATCTCTTCCCTTTGGCCATCAGTCATACCTACAGAAAAAATAGAGTTTTTTTCCCCCATTCACCGCCAGTCCCGTACCTTTTGCTAACTTAAATAGGATACCATGTAGGGCTTGTGCCGACCCCACATCACCACGCATGAATACCATAAGGTCATCTGCAAAACAAAGATGGGTAACTATTGGGTTCTTGCACCTTGGGTGGAGTTTAAAATTCCCAGCCTGTTGTTCCATCCGAATAAGTGATGAGAAGACTTTCATGACCATGACAAATAGATACGGAGATAGAGGGAAGCCTTGTCTTAGCCCTTTCTTATCCTCAAAGTAGCCATGTGCACCACCATTCACCATAATCGAGAACCGAGGAGTGGAGACACACTCTCGAATCCAGCCAATAAACCGACTCGGAAGGCCAATTTTGTGTAAGATTCTAAAAAGGGAAGACCATCGGACTGTATCATATGCCTTACGGAGATCTATCTTAACGGTACACCTGTCTAGTCCGGCTGCCCTGCCATAGTCACGAACTAGTTCATGAGCCAACATTATATTATCTTGGATTAGGCGCCCTGAGATAAATGCTGATTGGTTCTCAATTACGAGGGAAGAGACATACAGTTTTAACCTGTTCGCCAAAAATTTTGTGATACATTTATATATCACATTACAGCACGAGATGGGCCTAAAATTACTGAGTGACGCTGGGTTAGTAATTTTTGGGATCAAGGAGATGAGGGTGGAATTTACCTAACGTAGCAAACACCCCGAGCGAAAAAAACCTTGTATTGCTTTGGTGAAATCCATCCCCACAATCTGCCAACAGGCTCTGAAAAACATAGATGAGAAACCATCCGGTCCAGGTGCTTTATCTAAACCAATAGCCGAGAGTGCTTCCAGTATTTCACCACCAGTTACCGTCCCTTATTTGGATTCTTGGTTTCTGCACCATCTTCACCTCTAATCATTGCTATGTTGTTCCGAGATTGTCGTTCCTGCATTGTACTATGAAAAAACGAGTATTCTGGTCATCAAGGGTTAGCCATTTAATACGAGCCTGCTATTTTTTTATGGAACATTCGATAGACATTTTTGTAATATATGATTGGACTGCTTCTCTCTCATATCGCCTCAGCTCCGGGTTCATTGGATCACTAAATAACCTTTCTTGACAACGGTACATCTCGTTTCTTGCTGATTCCACTTGGTTGGGCATATTTGTATATCGGGCTCCTCTCCATTGAATGATCTGGTTCTTTACCGCATTGAGTTTGGTGACTAATTGATGCATTGGGTTTCCCGTCATTCTCATCGTCCATGCTTCACTTACCAGATTTTGAAAATCTGGTTCCTCCAACCAACAGGTAAAAAATTTGAATGGCCTTTTCCCCGATTGCTTTATCTCTTCTAACGACACCACCATTGGCGTATGATCAAACTTGCCCAGAGGAAGAAATATAGCTTTTGCTCCTGGAAATACATCTAGTAAACTGATATTCATTAAGCACCTGTTAAGTTTCGATGTTATGTTCCGGAGACCTGCTTGAGAATTAGTCCAAGTATGTCTACAGCCCGTATATCGGCAGTCAATCAAATGAGCATTTTGGGTACAAGTAAGAAAATCAATATAATGACGTGGTCGTATTAAATCAAGACAAATACATACCACGGGAACGAAGACTTTGAAAATTTGATAAGCCAATTTTTGATCAAGAGCTTTAGCAAGCTGGGCAGATTCCCCAGCTAGGCAATTTGGGATAATGCAGTACCTAATCCAACATGAGTGACTTTAACCAATAAACACCCATTCTCGTTCACGGTTCAACCAATAACTTTTCGATAACATTCAAATATTACAGAGAGCAAAATAATAACCTAATAAAGTTAGACAACCTTGTCCTCTAGCCTTTTACCCACTGGCCTTGCTTCCCCAGTTATCATGCTCTCACTGACATGGCTCTTACCGTTTGAAACGACTCCATCAACAGAAACTTTTGCCCCTGGGACGATCTTTATGACATCGTTCTTTTGTATCAGTGCAGTATTTATCTCAATTTCAGATATGAAATTGCCTTCTCCATCAAAAGATAGCAAAAATGTTGTATCAAAACTTAGGGAACGCAAAACTTTTGAAGAATCACATATATAAATTGAAAAGGTTTATAATTCCATATAGAATAAAATCTTTAGACGAAAAATATTGAGCGGACGATCTAAAAAGGTTAATATGCTTATCTGAAACTGCTTTCACAAATTGAAGCCCCTCCCTTAAAGTCGTTTCTTCTTCATTAGCATCTGCAAAACCAAGAGGACCACATTTAAGGAAACCTCTATAAGCGGATAAATATATATCATCTAAGGAAATCTCTATAATAATCAATCCAAAGAAACAAAAAAAAAATTGGCCCAAAAGAAAAAGAAATGGCACACAAATGCTACATAATAGGAAAAAGAATAATAATAGGAAGAAGAAGAAACTTACTCAAAATTTCATAGGAGAGCCCCAAATAGAGTTGGATGTAAATGTAGATGAATATCCAGAGATACCTAATTGATCCATTCTCGTTAATGGAGTAACCGCCACTAAGAGACTGAATCAAAATAGCTACAATTTGAGGGAAATTTGACAACACAACTTTAAGGAAATTTGAAGAAACCGGATAATGTAACGAGTTCATTTAGGAAATTTATCGAACACTTAGTGTGTGTCAATGATAAACATTGCATGTCTCAATTTATCACAATTGAAAAGAGAGCAAAGAAGAAAAATATGAATCATATTAGAGTTAATATCAAAGTTATCTGAACAAATAAAACCTTACAAACAGAAAGAATGCATCAATAAAATACTTGAACATAAATGATAATTAGAGAGATAAAAATGTCTTACCATAATTTATGAACATCGAATGAATGTATACTTAAACATGGAAAATAGTATATACCTGTAAAGATTGAAACAATAAAACCATAATAAGAGATAAAAAGAGAGATATTGAAGTAACCGATCAGGTAAGCATATTAGAAAAGAGAGAAAAAGAGAGATTGGGAGAGACAGGGAAGAAACCGATCAGGTAAGCATCTGTTGAGCATGGTATTGGGATTTGGGAGGTGTCTTTTGTTCGATTTGGGCAGATGGTAAGTTAGTAAGAGAAGGAATTTTGATTAGGGGAAGATGAAATCTTTTCACTTCTTTTTCAAATTAAACAAGAACATCTTCATAAATCGAAACACATTCGGTGTTCAAATGAAGATTTTGAAATTACATCGGTCAAAGAAAAGAACATGATTATCGAGGATATAGAGGTTTCTATTGAGATGGTCCAGTGTTTCACCCATTGGAAGAGATTCACATCGCCAATTCCTTTAATTTTCTGGCGGCAGGAAGAATGTTAAGGCTCAGAGAAGTAGAAATCGACAAGTCTTGAGAAGATCTGTAACGAAGAAGATTTGTAACTCAGAAGATGAAAGAGGCGGGAATTTTTAGAGGTAGGAATTCATGTAAGGAAGGGAAGACAAAGAGATAGGAACTGTAGCGTTCCAATGACCATTGGGATCCTACGGCTAGGATTCATGGTTCAGACTCAACAGTAGCGTGGCCGAAAATTTGGAGGCCTAGGACGAAATTTTAATCGTGGGCACTTTATACTATAATTGAGAAATGAAAAAAATCTGAACAAAACAACAAGAGATTACATCTAATGGATTAAAATCATATAAAGTAAGTATTTTAACACAAAATTACCATTTAGGTGAGTAAGAGAGAGAAACAAATTACACACATGACATATAACACATGACACATAATACATTAACACATGACACATAGTACATTAACACGTGATACATCATAACACATTACAATGGTCAATTAATGTCAAATATTAAAAATGATTGACTCAAGTTAAAGAACGTTTTAGTGTAAGAGTCTTGAAGAGAATAAGAGAGAGAAAGTACAATAGGACCTATTGCAGTAAAGAGAGAGAACAAAAGTAGAGAGAGAAAACAATACTACAACGGTACTATATATTCCCTTCTTGTTGATGAGTGCATGTCTTTAAATAGCAAACCTAAGCAAAATCAAACAACACATCAAAACCCATAAACAAAAGTTTGAAATTCAATATCAATTTTACTCCACTTATTTGAACCAAAAGTAGATCATAAAACAATATTAATGCTTAAAAATTCTATAACAATCACATTAGCAAAATCATCCATAACAACACATAATTGACTTATCAACAAAAGATTTATGAATAAAACTAGAAGCAAAACATACCATTAAACTAACATAATTAATATTAAAGTTCATCTTCCCTCTAACGTGTACTGAAGTGGTACACGAGGAGAAGATCCGCCTGACTCTAGCTCTGGTGCTTCAATATTGACTATTTGGCTTGTTGGTGCTGGTGGAGCTACAACTTGGTTGTCTGCTTCTTCCAGCTCCAACAATCGGCGGCGGCAGTGGATCCACAAGCCTATTGCATATATGACTCCTATGATAAAGAGAGCCACCAAGAACCACCCCCACCTTGGCAGACCGGTGCGATGGTATTCCGGCAGTGACACTGGGACTCCAGTAAACCTAGCAGGTGGTGGAGGTGGTGAAGCCATCTGCATTTGTTAAACAATTAAATTAGTTAAACAGAGACAGAGATCTTAAAAAAAACATCCAGACCTAAAATAGAACTGTTTAAATTGCATTTATAAGAACAGTTTCTTTAAAAAAACTACTCGTCCAAATCAGAAGAGTTTAGTAATGATGGTAAAAGAAAAAAAGGTAGAGAATACCTGATAACGATGAAGAGATTAGAGTTAGAGAAAGACTTCCAGAGAGCGAGAGAGTTAGAGTGTGGGTTTTAAACATAGTGACAGTTAGTAATGTCTCTACAAAATTTCAAATCTTTCTTCTTCTTTAGGAAAACAAATAAAGAGTCATGCCCTGATTTCTATAGAAATTTGTGTTTGTTCAAAATTCAACCCTAAATCAAACTGATCAGTTTTCCTTTTCTGATTAGTAGTCAGTTAGATCTCACCCAATTCTCTAAACTTCTAACAAAATAATGGTGTGGTCCTGAAGAGAAACAGAGTTGTCCAGTAGCGTGGCCGAAAATTTGGAGGCCTGGGACGAAATTTTAATCGTGGACACTTTATACTATAATTGAGAAATGAAAAATATCTTAACAAAACAACAAGAGATTACATCTAATGGGATTAAAATCATATAAAGTAAGTATTTTAACACAAAATTACCATTTACGTGAGTAAGAGAGCGAAACAAATTACACACATGACATATAACACATGACACATAATAGATTAACACATGACACATAATACATTAACACGTGATACATCATAACACATTACAATGGACAATTAATGTCAAATATTAAAAATGATTGACCCAAGTTAAAAGACGTTTGAGTGTAAGAGTCTTGAAGAGAATAAGAGAGATGAAGTACAATAGTACCTATTGCATTAAAGAAAGAGAACAAAGTTAGAGAGAGAAATCAATACTACAATGGTACTATATATTCCCTTTTTGTTACTCAGTAAAACTTTTTTAGTTATAACCATTGACCAACAGAAAGTATTTGAGGACCTGGGTAAAATGGGGGCCCAATGCCACCGCACCTTACGCACCCCTTTACCCATGCCCCTGAGCCTCAAAGGTTGATATTTGAACACAACTCATTAATCTTGTTCGCCTTGTATTAATTTTGTCCTACTCACCTTGCATTCATTTTGTCCTAGTCAGCAATAACCCATCCTATTTTGTTATATAGATGTTGTAAATATTGTTGTAAATATTGTTGTAAATATTGTGAGGGTAAGAAATCGCGGTTCAGGAAGTCAAGAGGGTCGGGTCGTTGACCGGAAATCAAATCTTCACCTGTTAATATCTTTATGGGCATCGACGGCGTCTTTGGGCTTAGCCTATGACAAGAGACAAAACACATGTGACCGAAAGATCCTTGGGATATCGGGATGGTGCCGGCCTAAGGGGGCTTCAACGGTCAAGTCAGTAAACTTGACAAATATTGAATAAGAATAATGAACTAGAGTTTGACCTATCGAGTTAAATATGTTATCTGAGCAAGACAACTGGTGGGAGAAAAGGTGATACAACCGGGTGTGTGCTTGCGTAATTCTCTAGTCATCGAGTGAAATAAAGTTCTTGTACCCTTTGGTCGTTGAAAGTGAGAAAGGTCAGTCGTCCTCCTTGATAAAGTAGTTGCCAGGAGAGAGAAAGACCACTCGTCTTCCTTGATCAGGTGATCGACTGGAGAGAGAAAGATCAATCGCCTTCCTTTATCAAGTGTTCATTTGGAGAGATGATGATAGTAGCAGGCGTTGGTTGTCTGCCAGAGGTTTGGACGATCGATGTAAGAGATAGAATAGGCTAGTTGATTGTGGGTGAATTGGATGTCGGGTAATGTTATCCCTCATTCCATGTCTTAGTCGATCATCCTATGATCCTTATATAGTGTTTCGTGGTCAACTGTCTTTCTTGGTCAATTGTCACCTGGTGGTGGGATGTTGTCTTGAATATGGTAACGCTTGGACATGAATGCGGATACCGTAACTCCCATCTAACAGATATGTTGATGATATCCTTGGCCAACTGTTATCTTGAGTAACAGTAACTCCTCAATGGGTATATGCTTAGGAAATAACAACCAACCATTTTGTGCAGAGTTGACCTGCTCATTCAGGGCGGATGCACATGTATTTTATTGTTATTTTAGGTGTTTGGAGACGAACAGGTCAGGCCCATTTGTTATTTGGTTCATGGGCTTGGCCCTTCTGTGACCTCATTAATCGTGGATTTCTATGGGCGCTCTTGATGACAGATTTTGGCCCATACAATTTGTCCTCCACTCTCTAAGTCTACGGAGTGCGGGGGCTTGAAGAGTAGTTCTTCGGCGCTGTAGAAACCGACTCGAAGTTCGATTCCACTATATTTTCAACCCGACACGTGTCCCATGGGGATGCGGTGGCGAGAAGTGTCGCATTTGTGAGTAAAAAATGCTTATTGGAGATCGGGTAGACCATGTCAGGGTTATTTGACGCTTTTGTAGAAATTCTCGAATATTTTCGCGTCTCCTAGCGTGAATCGTAGAACGAAAGTATGAGACATCACTATGAGGTTTCAAAAATAAAAAGTGTGAGCCCCATGAAAAAAGAATATGGCCAAAATGTTCTATAGAAAATATTTGACCAAAATACAATAAGTTGGCTGGCCCAGAAAAGTCGGGATTGAAGGTTGGAGACTAGTCGCGGGCACGGATCAACACAGCTTGGGAGAGGTAGGCGATTGACCAAGGTAAGTGTGGGCTGACCTCGGGTCAACTATGTGGTCAACATGCGTTGACCAGGGTCAAGCACGCTAAAGTGACCAGATTTTTTTTACCAGAACTTGGTGACAATGCCTTCTAGGGTTACTGACTTAGTTTTGTGTGTTTACCCGAGGTCAAATGCATTGACTGGGTCAGCATGCATTGACCCGAGGTCTGACTTTAACTCCCACCAGTTTTTCTATTCTTTTCTTGCCATCTATTAATCACTTTTGACTTTCCCTTTCTCTTGGTTGCTCCTCAGTTAATGAGTAGGTGAATTCCTTTATTATCTTGGTGTTGTAGGAAACCATTAGTCTTAGGAAGGTTACCTTTCATTGGGTCTACAACATTGTCTGCACAAGAGACAACTCCATTAATTCTACCTTGCGTAGTTGGATATGGTTGTCCAGATTTACTCTTCCCCTTCCTATAAGAAGGAAGGCTTTCCATTCTTCTCTCCTCAAGGACTCTTAGATGTAGTGGTGTTGGAAGGAGAGGGAAGACATGTGAAAATAATTTTTACGAGATCATTACAATCTCCTTCAATCACCAGGTGAGTTTCTTTCATCGTTAGACGCTAGATTTCGAATGTTGTGATCATCCTCTTTTGACAACCTCAATTCCTTTCTCAGCAGTTGATTTACATCGTTGTAGGGAGAAGAAATTATTCTCTCACCTTCTTTAAGCTTAATTTACGCTTGATACTTTTCGGTGTTATATTTGAGCCAAAAGAAGAATTCTCCATTACTTGTAACTGGGTCTTCTGGTTCCAAGCCTAGGACAGGCTTAGGAGAGAATCCCCCTTCTAAGTTAAAGGAGGTTGACGTAGTTACCATTCGACATTTATACAACATTCCTGACTTGGTAGAAATTCGTTTGCCCAATCCTGACGAGCTTGTCCCTAATACATCCGCCCTTTGGGTAGCTTTTTATGAACTCCCATTTCATATTGGGTTTCATTTTCCTGCCCCAGATATTGTGCATGGTTACTTATCTTATTACCGAATAGCTCCGGCCTAATTGATGCCAAATGTGCATGTGGAGAACTTTTATGGCGTTAGAGGTGTTGTGTCATCTTGAGAAAATTAATTTGATACTGCCAGATGTCGCCCAATATTACGTCTTAAAGGAGCACGACCACGAGGAGGGTATGTTTGGTTATGATACCCTCTTGCTAGTGTTGTATGCGGATTACTTTGACATCCAATGTCAAACACTAGCAATTCCCAAGATCATCATGCATAAGCTAATGAGAGAGTTAGAGATTACCTTCATAGCTAGTTTTTCCTCGAACTTTTCCAATCGCATGCAAAGACCAAGAGCTTCAAGTGTAGCTCCTCTACTCGAGACACCGAATGGTGTACTTGATCTCCCACCTTGTATATTAGCTAGATAACAATGGTGGTTTGATTACAAGAAGAACTTCTTCTTTCTTTGACTAGTTGATAGCTTTCGGGAATTAGCTCACTTTCTCCTCTCTACTTGGTGTTCTAGAGTAAGAAAACTCTAACAGAAACTCCACAACCTTATTCACTGACCTAAGGGTCATTATATAGAACCCTAGTAAGAGTCTCACTCTTTGGAAGTTCCATAAAGACCCCTTTTGAATAAAGTTGAAGGAAATCGTCAAAAATAGAAACTAGGTTCTATCTTTTGATTCCCTGAATTGTGGACGTCCATATCACCCCAAAATTGGCATATTTTTCCTTCCCTATTCGAGGAACCGTCCCACCAAATTTCAGCCCAATCCGATCCCTAAAAGTGCTTCAATCGCTTTCGTGCCAAAACCCCTTTTTCGGCCCTTTTTGTGCTATCATTGCCCAAACTTCTTTTAGGCCTATGAGACATATTTATAGGACTATCCCATGTTAATATATCTCATTCCCACTAGTCATATCATCCGATCAAGTACCCATTCTTATGTGTAACTTGATATAGGATCCGGTCGAAGTTAGACGCGAATAACTTCGTAATTCGACGATTGTAGTTGGTTTCTAGCTAAACATTACGATCCCTAAATCAACCGGACTTCATGATCTTCTTCACCAATTGTCCTATCCGACAAATTGCTTGCATTGCATCCTTGGTCGTAGGACATCTCCTTGCAAAGGATATTCTCTTCAGACTCCCATTTGTACTTAGAATAAGTGCAATGCTCGATTCCCGTGTCGATTCGTATCCCATCTGATACGTTATTGTATTGTTATGGGTATATCTAATACACTATCTAGTGTTCTAAGCGGAATCTCAACATCTAATATATTAACACTAGTTTCCGGGATCGTTGTATACATGAACTAAACAATGAACTAGAATAGGGATAAATACCTTTTCGCGTTTTTCCCTCGAATCATTCCAATTCGCGTGTGAAGATCGAGAGCTCCAATTTTCGCTCCTCTACTTGAGATATCGAGATGGTTAACTTGATATCCCTTCATTAATGTCTGCTAGGACTTCAATGGAAGGTTGAGAATAACCTTTCTTCTTGACTAGATTCTAGAGAAAATTCACTTTTCTCTTTCTTGCTTTTTCTCTCTTAAAAAGCTCTCACAAACCTATGAGTTTTGTCTCTTGACTTGTGTATAGAATTATGTCTAAGGAGGTCTATTTATAGGGATCATAGAGAAGGTATTTGACCCAAACTAGGATTCCTAAAATATCTCCTTCAAGACATATCTAATAGTATCCCATATGAAACCCTAAAAGGGGTTTATGTGTGGCCGGCCACATAAAGCCTTTATGAGCTTTATGGCCGGCCCACTTAGGGGTTCCAACCTTCCATGTGCTGGCCGGCCCCTCCCTAAGGGCAGCCATCACATGGCCGGCCCCTTTATGGGCACCCCCGGGCTCCCTTTGTAGCTCGGGGTTATGTACACTTGTCCGGACTCCTCCGAACTCTATTTGGCCTCAAATAATGGATCCAATCCACTTATTTGCCACTATTTATCTAGTCAACTATCTCCGATCAAGTTACCACTCTTATGTGTAACCCGTTGTAGGATCCGGTCTATGTTAGCTGCGAACCACCGAATTGATTCGACGATCGTAGTTGGCTTCTAGCAAAGCACTACGATCGTAATTGGACCGGACTGGATGATCTTCATCTTTATCCTAACTGAAAAATTGATCGCATTGTCATCTTGGTCGAAGGACACTCCTTCGGAAGGACATCTCCTTTAGGTCGAACGGATATATCCTTCAGTCTCCCACTTGTCCTTAGAACAAGTGCAATACTCGGTTCCCATGTCACTTCGTATCTCATCTGATACGTCATATCTTTTTTCAGACTTTCTTGATCTGGAGAACAACTGCCAAGCTAATGATTAACTTTTAATCCATTAGAGTACGACCGTACATTTTCAGTTGCTTCTCCTCAAGTGGCCCGGAGATACTTTTTCCTAACCTAGTTAGGAGGACATAATCCACTCTTGTACTCCCACTTAACTTCATATCTATCTTGTCTCCCCCAGCGATCCGCCTTGATAACCCCCTTTTACGGCGCGGCGTTTGACGGTGCCAAAGAAGATGAGTGGAGTACTCATGTTTAAGGAATCTCTCAAATCTTGCCTATGAGTGTTCATGACGTTTTTCAACTCCTTCAAGAACTCTCATGTTTGGGTTAATCCAGTGTATATTCCCCAATCATACACCCATGTAATTGACTTGAATATTATATTCCCATGGCCCATGAAACAGCGCCATCAGTCAATCTCACATGTTAGTCGTCTTGAGTCATTGTTGGCCATGCAATGACCTAGACTAGGGATTCAATAATGAATCTTTTCCAAGTTAACTTAGTAAGGTTTCATTTATCAGATCACGCATCTGATAAACCTACTTGGTAAATATTTCATTATTTTTGGACTGTCAATTAAATACTAAACCAATATTTAATGACGAAATAATTAAGTTTTATTTCTTTTATTGAATGTAGCTAATCAAATTACATAAAACTCCTTTTATTAATTTAATTACAAACTTAAAGCCATTCTGTGATGTGCTTTATCCCCATCCCCTTTGTATGACTCTCATGTTCGGGTCGGGGTAGTGGTTTAGTTAACGGATCGGCTATGTTGTCATCCGTATGGACTTTGCAAATCACCACATCCTTCCGCTCAATGATCTCTCTTATCAAGTGGTATTTCCTTTGGATATGTTTGGATTCTAGTGTGCTCTTGGTTCCTTGGCTTGGGCGATTGCTCCATTGTTGTCATAATACAGAGTAATTCCCTTCTCGATGCTAGGAACGACACCAAGTCCGGAGATAAACTTCTTCATCCAAACTCCTTCCTTCGCTGCTTCCGAAGCAGCCAAGTATTCTGCTTTTGTGGTAGAATCCGCTACAGTAGTCTGTTTTGAGCTTTTCCAGCATACTGCTCCTCCATTCAGACAAAAAACATATCACGATTGTGATCGCTAATCATCTCTATCTGTTTGGAAGCTCGCGTCCACATAGCCTTCCACGATTAGTTCTTCTTTCCCGCCACACACCAACAAATGATCCTTTGTCCTTCTCAAGTACTTCAGGATATTTTTGGCTGCGGCCCAGTGATCTTCACCTGGGTTAGATTGGTAACGGCTACACATGCTCAAAGCATATGAGACGTCTGGGCGAGTGCAGGTCATGGCATACATGATGGATCCTATCGCCGAAGCATAGGGTACCTTCTGCATGTTTGCTAGCTCACGTGGGTCACTAGGACTTTGGGTCTTGCTTAGCATTGTGTCATGCGCCATGGGCATGACTCCTCTCTTAGAGGTTTCCATTTTGAATCTCTTAAGAATCTTATCTATATAAGTTTCTTGACTGAGTCCAATCATCTTCTTCGATCTATCTCTATAATATGTATTCTGCATTTCTAAGGTCTTTCATTGAAAAACATTTCCTAAGCCATTCTTTCACAGAATTAAGCATTGGAATGTTTTTTCCAATTATCAGTATGTCATCTACATACAAGACCAAGAAAACTAGGTTGCTCCCACTAACATTTTTGTATACACAAGATTCCTCTTCGTTCTTCAAAAAGCCAAACTCTTTGATTTTCTCGTCGAACCGAAGATTTCAGCTCCTGCTTGCTTGCTTCAAATCATAAATGGACCTTTGAAGTTTTCAAACCTTCCTAGCATTATTGGAGTCTACAAAACCCTTAGATTGTGTCATATACACATCTTCTTCCGGATTTCCATTCAGGAAGGCGGTTTTGACATCCATTTGCCAAATCTCATAATCGTAATGAGCGGCTATCGCTGGGATAATCCTAATGGATTTAAGCATCGCGACAGGTGAAAAGTTTTCTTCATAGTTTATCCCATGGACTTGTCGATAATCTTTTGCCACGAGTCTTGCTTTGAAAACGCTCACGTTTCCATCCATGTCGGTTTTCATCTTGAAAACCCATTTGCATCCGATGGGTGTTACTCCTTCGGGTATATCTACCAAGTTCCAAACTTGATTCTCGTACATGGATTCCATTTCGGATTGCATGGCTGCCAACCATTTTTCGGAGTCTGGGCTCGTCATAGCTTCTTTGTAAGTGCTAGGTTCGTTATCTTCTACCAACAGAAAATCCAGCCGTTGTGATAACTCGATTAACCTTGCTGGCCTACGTAGGGGTTGAACAATAGGTGAGACATTCTCAACTTCTTGAGGATTCTCTTGCGATTTCAGTTCGCTTTGCGCGGGAGGCTCTCCGAGATCTACTATCTCTTCCTCACTATTTCCTTCTATCGGCGCAGTATAGATAGGAACCGCGACTTCTGACATCGGTCCAATGGTGTCAGTTTGTTGCTCAGATCGAATTTCTTCGATTTCTACTTTTCTCCCACTTGTCTTCTTGGAAAGGAACTCATTTTCAAGGAAGACGCCATCACGAGCAACAAACACTTTGTTCTCTGATGGGTTGTAGAAGGAATAACCCCTTGTTTCTTTTGGGTAACCCACAAAGAAACATTTGTCTGATTTGGGTGTTAGTTTATCTCCTTGTAGACGTTTTACGTAAACGTCGCAACCCCAGACTTTTAGGAAAGATAACTTTGGAACCTTTCCAAACCATAACTCATATGGCGTCTTTTCGCAGCTTTTGACGGAGCACGGTTAAGTGTGAAAACAGCCGTTTCAAGAGCATAACCCCAGAAATTGTTAGGAAGATCGGCTAAGTTCATCATCGATCGAACCATATCCATCAAGGTTCGATTTCTCCTTTCGGACACACCGTTTAACTGCTGTGTTCCTAGTGGAGTGAGTTGTGACACGATGCCGCAACTCCTGAGATGATCCTCAAATTCTTGACTCAAATATTCACCACCTCGATCCGATCGAATGACTTTTATTTTCTTGTCAAGTTGATTCTCTACTTCATTCTGAAACTGTTTAAACATTTCAAACGATTCTGACTTCTGCCTCATAAGATATATGTAACCATATCTTGTGAAGTCGTCAGTGAATGTTATGAAGTATCCATAGTTACCTCTTGCAGGTGTACTCATAGGTCCACATACATGTGTATGTATAAGTCCTAAGGGTTCACTTACTCGATTACCTTTCCCTTTGAAAGACGACCGTGTCATCTTACCCACTAAGCATGGTTCACATGTATCATAAGATTCTAAATCACACGAACCCAGAAGTCCATCAATATGAAGCTTCTGCATGCATTTCATGTTTATGTGGCCTACGCGACAATGCTAGAGATAGTCTTGGTTTGAATCACGAGTTTTAAGCCGTTTCGCGTCTATGTTCAGGATTTCGTCTTCCATGTTCAAAACATAAAGACCATTACATAGCGTAGCACTGGTGTAGAACACATCATCTCTGTATAGAGAACATCTTCTGTTCTTTATAACAGTACGATATCCCTCCTTGTCCAGAACGGACACAGAGATAATGTTTCTTGAGATAGTAGGTACATAATAGCAATTATGTAACACTAATATCAATCTAGTGTCTTGACTGAGCTTGTAGGTCCCTACAGTCGCAGCAGCAACTCTTGCTTTGTTTGCGACTCGTAGAACCATTTCGCTCTTTGTCAGACTTCTGATTCCTTCTAGCCCATTCAAATCGGAGATTATATGGGCTCCACATCCGGAGAATCAACTATGTCTGCCAAATTAACCTCTATAACATAGGCGCTAATTTCCTCTTCTTTACTTGGTTTCTCTATTACGTTTTCTTTCTTCGAAGTATCGAGAACTCTTATCTGATCCTTCTCACAATCTAGAAAGTTATCTAAATCTAAACTAATCGTGTGTGTTATTTCTACTCTACATTGATAGTAAAAGGAAATTTGCCAAGTACTACATTCAATTGTTGTGCAAAAACACAACTATTTTGCCATATTTTTCAGTAAAATCGTCCCCCTTTGGAAAATATGATTATCCCATTCCTACAAAGCTAAGCGTACTAGGGCACTGCCCTTAACTCCGTCCTCCTGGGTGAGCAAACTCTTTGTTGATCATACTCCTATGACTCTTGGTTGATGAATGACACTTATGTGTTAAATTCATCCTTTTGCCTCGAAATCCAAAACCCTTTTGCTGACTCGTTGAGAATAACCATTTAGACATGTAGACCTCTGCTATAGGTCTACTCGTATCGTCCTAAGGTAAAAGATGGCACTCTGCAAAGGCCGACCCACCATCAATTAACAAGAGGCAACAAGTGTCTTAATATGGGTGGGCGTTACTCAAAATTCTTTTTGGGGACTTTTACGTAATTTATCAAGTTACGTTACTGTGAACTCTAGCATAACTAACTGTGATTTATTACGTAAAGATTTATGTGATTTTGCGTAATGTTCTTTCTTGTTCGCCTAAGGTTTGTTTGGATTCATATCCGTGAACAACCATTAAGTGCTCCCACTCAAATCACGATCTCATCATTCGATTCGTCAATGGTTTTTCTAGACCCTATACTATAACTATTATTCGGGCACATCACGCTTGTACTTAGAACCAAAAAAATGTTTACCTATCTAAAGGTACATTATTCTAAGCAATCACATACATACATAAATATGACAATCATATATAAAAGTATGTCTCCTAGATTCGTTTCTAGGTTTGCTATGTCTCGTATAACTATTTGTGGGAAATTGTGACATTCCTATGTCTAACATGGATTCTAAGTCTAAATTCGTAAATTCGTACTTAATTTATGTCACGTTTCTTCCTTAATGATTTCTAAAATCGCTTTAAGGAAAAGCTCCATTTGGATTATCGCATAATCCGGGTCAATTTCGGAAAAATTAGGGTTGGGGTCGGATGAAAAACAGACTAAAACTCCCACTCGGATCAAGGACCAAAACTGCCCGAGTCAAACTCTGAAAATCCAGGTCAAATTTGGTCAAGGGACCTTTGACCAGTCAAGGACGAACCAAGGTAGGTCAAAGCCAAGGTCCGGATATCTCTTTCGGAGTCTTTCGTATTCAGACTATCAAGAATCCCAAGTTTGTTTTCTTAGTCCTATCATCTTTTGGTCTATGCTTATAGACCATCGATGCCCAATGCATTCTCATCCTTTTGTGGTCCATCCGTAATTGATTCCAATATCTCCATGTTGTTCTCAATTATGTGTGTACACTGCACACCGAACCTGAAAAGCGTTTCTCCCACCAACCTTCTGGAAATCCTTAGATTCAAGATATTCTTCGTTCACTTAGGAATCAAACGACTTTGATATCCTCTTTTGAATCGAAGATTCCAACTCTAGCTTGCTTCCTTTCGGAAGTGTGGATCTTCTGAAGCATGCTTGCTTACTAATCACTGAAGTCGGGACCTTTGACTTCCTTGTGTTTAGTTATGGATTTCAAACGTAGACTTATGTGGACTTTCGTCTACTTTGGGAAACGTCTGTGTTTCTATCCTTCTCAGTTTTCTTCCTGAAAACTAATCTTTGTCCAATGGTCTCTTACTCCATTGACTAATTGTCAAGTTTCCGCTCTTGACGAGAAGGGATTCCATAAGACATTGACTCCTAGCCAATTTTCGAGTTGGTTTCCGTCTCTGCGCAGGTCTATAATGTTTATCTTTTATTAGTAAGATTTCAATCTTCTAATCTTGCAGATAAACCTCTGAAGACCTTTACGCTTAAGAACAACAGTTTGGAATACTCTCAACTCCTTGAGATATTCCCTTTTCGAGTAACTTTCAACTACTTGAGAGTTCTCTCGCGAATCTCATTCGCTTGGTGAGGTCGGGAGGTTCACCATTTCCACCCACTGTTCTTCCTAACAGTTTTGTTTCCTCTAACTGTTATTCCTAACCGTTTTGTTTCTTTTGGTCGTAGCATTCGACTCTTTCTCCCACTTATCCTATTAATTATCCTTTCGATCATTAGGAGGATACCATCATGAGCAACAAACACTTTGTTCTCTTGATTGGTCGTGTGAAGTCCAAATTTCTTTTAAAGAAATTGCGTCAGACTTGCTAATTTATGCCGTGTAATCCTTATACATGGCCCTTTTAGCTTTTAGAGAGATTTCGGTTAAGTGAGAAACCGACCGTTTCTAGAATATATCCCAAAATTCGAAAGACTGGCTTAAATCCATCATTGATCGAATCGTGCCTAGCAGTGTTCGATTACTCCCACTGAATTCACCATCCCTCGAATGTGTTCCATAGAGCAAGTTGGGAGGTCGTTTCTCGACTCCTTTGATGGTTATCAAGTACTTGACTTGCTTGTCAAGGTGATTCTTTACTTCGATTTGTACTTTGTTTGAACCTTTCAAACATTCTGACTTTATACTTTATGACCTATACGTTTCCGTACTTCATGAAGTTGTCAGGGTACGTGTTGAAGTAGCTTTCGTTAGCTTCTGCAAGTAAACTTATAAGTCTGCATAACCAAGTATGAGTCTCAATAGTTTACTAGTTTCCATGCCTTTCTGAAAAGGGTGACTTTATCAATTGACCCTTAAGACTCAAGCGACCATGCTGAAGTTAACGAATTCGAATCTTTTGATTTTAGCCATTATCAATGTTAACAATCTTGGTTCTCCATGAACCTCTAATTTACCACTGGTTTAAAACATACGATGTTTCTAAGAGAAGAAAATAATTACTATTAAGTTCTGAGCTAGATCAGTGTCTAAAAGAAGAGTTTGGTCCCTTTCAGCATCCTTAGAATTACTGCTTCTACACCCTATTGGATCTTTTCTTCTTTTAGTCAAGTATGTAATCCCCTTGAGCTCCCACTGAGCTGCTCATCTGGTCTTAAATACCTGATGAAGGAATTCTGTGATACTTGCTTAACTTTGTTAACAAGGATACCAGAATGGGAATTCATAATTCCATTCCTTTGTCCTCCAGGTGCCAAGGGTAGTTTCCTTTTAAATGGTCTAGCCACTTTTTAAGAAACATTTACAGTAATGAGGAACGATCTTGATCATGGCCTGGCAACCGCTTTGTCTTCCTTGATCAATTGCTTGTCTCTCTTGACTGACCCTTTGCCCTTTTGAATCTCAAGAACTTCTTCTTATATTCCCTTCATCAAATCTCAAGAACCTTTTCTTAGATTTGATGTTCCCGTGTGTTCTGCTCAGTTTGTTCACAACAATCTGAGTGACTCATTTAAGGTCTTATCTATCTTTTTTCAATCGACATTGAACTAGGTGATAGATGAACTCTGTTGTCTTCTCTTAAGATGATTTTCAGATTGTCTTGGAGGTCTCGTACCTCTCCATTTATGACTATTGTAGGAACTTTTTCCTCATTTTGTCTTAATGGTCATGCTAGCATCCATTACTCTTCCGAAGAGAATGTTCTATGATTGCTTGCAAAAGGCTTTCGACCTTATCCGGTATGAGTCAACATTGGGATTGGATATTCTAATATATTTTCCATATTTTGAATCTGAGAACCATTATCGGATTCCTACTTCCATTCAAGGAAGTTGTGCTCATTCAGCTTCTCCTTGTCGAGAAGTGAGAGAAAGTTGAAGTTTTCTATTGTCATCTTAAAACTACACGAAAGAATTGCAAATTTTTTAAAACTCGTTATCATTTACTGGAAAAATTCAATTTTCCCACATTATTCAATATAAAATCGTCCCTGATTGAATAACATGATTCCAAGATCCCAGTTCTCTGGAGTTAAGCAGACTATGGCCCTGCCCTCAACTCCTTTGTTCCAGGTGAATGAACTACTTCACTAATCATACCCTATGACTCTTGTTTGATAGATTGCATTGATGAAAGCCTAATCTATCCTTTTGCCTCGAGTACCCAAAACTCTTTTGCTGATTTCGTTGAGAAAAACCATTTAGACGCGTAGACCTCTTCTATAGGCCTATCCGCATTACCCCGAGGTAGAGATGGCACCCTACTAAGGCAAATCCACCATCACGAACAAGGGATCAAGGGTGTCTTAATCTGGGGAGACATATTTCTCAAAATCACTTTTAGGGACTTTTATGCTATGTCTGGAATGCGTTATAGTGAACTATTTAGCCTAACTAACATCCACGACATAAAACATAAATAAATAAGTAAATGCGCGTGAGAAAGTAAATCAAGCACATAAGGATCCTAGTATGGCCCCTTGTCCTAAAAGACTAATCTTCTTTAGATTTCTTCTTGTTTCGTCTTTTGGTTCTCCAAGATCGCCATCTTTGTACCTCCAGTGATTTCTCCCACTCGAATGAGGATCTCCGTCCTTGAGTTTCTTCAATTGACTAAGTATTTTACAAAATCTTCAACACTAGGGCAATGTTTCTGCGTCACCTTTTTCTTTATCATCTTCTTCATTCGACGAATCTTCTTTATCATTATTTGTGGGAGTGGTGATGTTGGTATTAGGAAGTTTCTTGGCGACAAATCGCATTTCTTCCGTAGTTCCTAAAAGACGAGAACAACATATAAAATTTTCTAAATAGACAATCTGACTCGAGCGAGTCAAGCTTCTGATACAACCGAACAAGAAGAAGGAAGAACCTTAAAAATTTCTGATTTTTTGGGGAGATAATGCGTTTTAATGTGCAACAGTACTTTGAGAACCAAAAATATAGAAGATGACCTGAATGCTAACTACTCATATTATTTTGAACTTAGTGTGTCATTTCCCATAATATTTTGGCATTTTCTAGTTAATAGAAAAAGATACTTATTTTTTGTTATTGTGAATAATATTTTGGCCCAAACAACCATTTTCCATCTTACTGTTATTGTTGTTAGTATTAAAATATCGATAGTGGGCCTATGTAGGCGCCTCACTTTTTTTGCAAGGCCGCCATTTTATAAGCGCCCCACATTTTTAGTCAATTGTCTATAGGCGTCTCGAGCACTCTTTGATTTTTTTTTTCTTCCATTTTGATTTCAATTTTTCTAATAAAATCTTCAGCAAGATCCTCACATTTCTTCGTGTTTCTTGAGTATCAAATGTAGTTCGTTCATTGAAGAAAGAAACTAAAGAAAGGCTTCAAAAGATCTTAACTTTTTTGTATTAAAAGCAGGTTTAAAAACCTTAATATCTTATCATGATTTAATTTTTTTAATCTAGTGACAAACTTTTTTTGAAATGATTAAATCCTTGAAAATTCTCATCGATTTTGAGTTGATTTGTAAGTAGTAATGAAGTTCATAAGATTTGAACAATTCTATGGAATCTCGTACACGTAACAGATCAGGAGGTCTCAAATTGGACAAATCTGAGAACATAGACAAGGTGCCGGATTGTCCAATCCGAGAGCCTCAATCAGGCCTCGACTGAAACCAATTCGAGACCGCGTAGACTTTACAATCCGAGAGTATATATGCTTGCTCTCTTGAAACAGACAGTTCTAGGAAAGGGCACCTACAAAGTGTTTCAATTAAAATGAATTGACTGGAGTCAAAGACTTCAGCCTTGACACCTACAACAAAAACAGTGGGGTGCCTTTGGAGACACCCATATTATTATCACCTTTTACAACTCTGCATTTCAAATGTCCGTTTTTTAGAACAATTTGTACACTAGAATCCACCCCAAAAAATCTATGAAAGTCCAAATGCATTGAAGTCTATGAATATCTGTCCTGAGTTGAATGGCCCACACATTCGTAAACTCGCAAATGTCTATGTTTGAATGTCACAAATATTTGTGGACTCTCAGATGTCTGGATCGGAATGCTCCAATTATTTGTGGACTCTCAAATGTCCGGACACGGTTCAAGTGAAAGTCGAAGGAGGCAGGTCATGTACCCTTGTTGTTTGTGAACATGAAGTTGGCCACAGAAGGGTGCCTGAAAAAGTCAAAAAGCAGGATAGAAATTAACCATTGAAAATGAAAGAAAATTGAAGAGAGAGAGAGAGAAGACGGGAAGAAATAGTTGAATGATATTTGCAACAGTAGCGTATCTTAAGATATCCAGAAAAAGTGTGATAAAGGGAATATCTTCCATTAAAATAGAGGGGTCCGTTCAAGATTTTGATAGTGACCCGGACGACGACCAACAGAAACCAACAAACAAAAACCTCAAATCCCAGAAACCCAAACCCACTCTCTAAAATGCCCTGTCTTCTCTTTCTTTACTTCTCTTCATCTCTCTACAGTGGCTGTGAAAGGACCTGAGTTTTTCTTGAGCTTATAATTACTAGTATATTATAGTCAAATCTGTTTATCTTCATCTTCTCAGTAAAGAAATATTAAAAAAAAAAAATGGACATGCTACTTGTTTGTCTGGATCTACCAAGAAACCCACGCTTCCCGGGATATGATTAGAACCCTTCTCTTGTTTATATTTTATATTTTGTTCAACACTCTCATAGCATGAGTATGACACTATATAATTTGCTTATTTGGGATTATTTGAGGGTTTTTCACTTCTTTTGAGAGATAACCCATTCTTCTATGTTTCTTGATTCTTCAACTTCAACTTGGGTTTTGTTCCTAGATGATGATGATAATGGGTTTCTCACCTCTCTTTCTCTCTCTAAATCTTTGTTTGTGTTTTTTTAAGAAACAGAGAGGATAGAAAAGTGTAAGTAGTCAAGGAAAGAATATATAAAAGATAGATTCAGAGGGATTTGTTGTTCTTGTTCTTTTGGGTTTGTAGAAATTTGTTTCATTCTAGTATTGTTTAATTATTCAGGGTAGAGATATAGAGAGAGAAAGACCTACCCTTTTCTCAAGAACCCTTTTCTTTCTTGAGAAAAGGGCTTTTGAAAAGCCTCTGAAAAAGAGTATTTACCTTTTTTGTATTTTAATTGTTGGGAATGAAATGGGAATGGGTTTTTTACTTTTAGCTGAGAAATGAAAGGGAGTGGAACACAGAAGAGAAGAAAGTAGAGAGAGATAGTAGATAGATAGATAGATAGATAGATAGATAGATAGATAGATAGATAGAGAGAGAGAGAGAGAGAGAGAGAGAGAGAGTGAGAGAAGCTGTTTTTGGTGGTGATGAGTTTGAAGATGCAAAGCCACCATACAGTGGCTGTGAAGTTAAATGAAAAGTTAAAAGAAACATTAAATGAAAGGTTGGTAGTGAAAAGGGCAAGCTATTTTAGTTTGTTAACAAAAGGCAGACTTGTGTGTTGTTTTCTTCTTTGGATCATATTAATGGGATGGGTTTCCTATTCTATCTACAAGAACATTGAAGATGATATTTTGCTTAAAAGGAAAGATGTTTTAGTTAGTATGTGTGATCAAAGAGCTAGAATGATTCAAGATCAGTTCAGTGTTAGTGTTAATCATGTTCATGCCCTTGCAATTCTTGTCTCTACTTTTCACTATTACAAGGATCCATCAGCCATTGATCAGGTCTCTCAAGTTTTTCTCCTCCTTGCTGTTTTTGGGTTTCTGTTTTTAGTTATTTTGCTTCTTGGGTTCTTCTCTTGAGATCAAACTTGTTCATTTTTTAGTACCTCCGAATATCAATTTTCCTGATTTGGGTGGGTGAAAATGGTCTGAAAATGCAGGAAACTTTTGCTGAGTACACAGCTAGAACTGCTTTTGAGCGGCCATTGTTGAGTGGAGTAGCTTATGCACAAAGGGTTGTTCACTCTGAGAGGGAAAGTTTTGAGAAAGAGCAAGGATGGATCATTCAGACAATGGAGAGGGAACCTTCACCCCCTCGAGATGAATATGCTCCGGTGATATTCTCACAACAAACTGTTTCTTACATCAAATCTCTGGATATGATGTCCGGGGAGGTAAAACTTTCAAATATCAGTTTTATAGTTTGGTGAAATGTTGGTTTCTTCAGAGCTTTCTTTCACTTCAATTTGTTTACATATTGTGGAAGCAGGAGGACAGAGAGAACATTTTAAGGGCTAGAGCTACTGGAAAAGCTGTTCTTACTAACCCATTTAGGCTCTTGGGGTCTCTTCATTTGGGGGTTGTTTTGACATTCCCAGTTTACAGCTTCGATCTTCCTGTGGATGCTACCGTTGAAGAACGTATTCACAATACTGCAGGGTAAGACCAAGTGTTAGCCCTTGTTCAACAATACTTATTTTTGCAGTTAGTTGTAGTTTTTCTTCTTACTGTTCAAGTGTTTGAGCTGCTGAAATTTAAGCATTTAACTAAATGGTTGAGTTTATATTCAGACCATTGAGTCACCAAATGTTCATTTCAAATTGTTTGGATTTTCCGGAGGAAGTTCCTTAGCAGTTGCAACAAGGGAAACTGAATATTTGTTCGTGATCTTCGAACATAACTAAGAAACTCTTGCAAATAGCTTTGATTAGGAAAAATGAAGGATATCTCAAGTTGCAAACTTTGTAGGAAGTTGGACGTAGCTTGTGAAATTTTTTTAAGTTTTGGTCATGTAATTGCAAAGAGAATGTACTTCATTGTTCTAGGTCTATGTTTTTGTCTTAATGTCGAGTTTGCTTCATGTCAGACCTTCCCACTTAATAAATATAAAGTACTGACAAAGCGAGCTTTATTATTTTTCTGTATAAAGATCAACATTTTTGTGTTTTCGGCTAATTAAAAATCTTCCAATTGTTTTCATTTTTTCCTATTAAATACGGAATTTGAATTTTGGGAGAGAATTTTGATGGCGGCAGATATCTTGGTGGAGCATTTGATGTCGAATCACTAGTAGAAAATTTGCTAGGGCAACTTGCTGGTAAGGAGGAGATTGTGGTGAATGTTTATGACGTCACCAATTCTTCTGAACCATTAATCATGTATGGACCCCCAAATCCAGAAGCTGACATGTCTCTTTCACATACTAGTTTGCTTGATTTTGGAGATCCATTCAGAAAACACCAAATGAGATGTAGGTAAGCACTTTCGATATCTACTCCTTTCTCTTGTCAAGGGCGTAACTCTAGTCGGGTAGCTCATGGCCTAATGTGTACAGCTTTTTTGGTTTTCTACTGAGTTGCTGCAAAAAAAAATCCCCCTTGACAGTTCTGCCCGTACATAGTTGGCCATATGAAGGGTTTTCTAACACATTGGGTCCCTGAATGTTTTCATAATTTGACCAGATATCTTCAAAATCCTCCCATACCATGGTCGGAAGTCAGTTCTTCGTATGGTTTTTTTGTGATCTCTCTGTTGGTTGGGTATATCGTCTATGGCGCGTTAATCCACATTCTCAAAATTGAGGAAGATTTTCGGTTAATGCAGCAGCTCAAAGCTCGAGCAGAAGCTGCCGATGTTGCAAAATCTCAGGTCTGTTTTAGAATGTCACACTAATGTTGAATGCTTCAATTCTCAAGTTGATTGACTTCTTTCAATGATCTGATTCTTGTTTATTTTTGTAATGCCTCCTTCTTAATGAAAGTTTCTAGCAACCGTGTCTCATGAGATTAGAACGCCAATGAATGGTGTACTTGGTATGACCAAATCCTTCTCTTAATGTTTCCTTAAAAAAAATTCTGTATGGGAAATTGAGTTACAAACATAAATTTATCGACTACTATGCTTTTACTTGCAGGAATGCTCGGCATGCTTCTAGATACAGATCTCAGCAAGTCTCAGTTGGATTATGCTCGAACTGCTCAAGCCTGTGGGAAGGCACTGATAACATTAATAAATGAAGTGCTTGATAGGGCAAAAATTGAATCTGGAAGGTTAGAACTAGAAGCCGTTCCCTTTCATCTTCGTCCCATCCTTGATGATGTTTTGTCTTTATTTTCTGGGAAGTCAAGGGACAAGCGTGTTGAGGTAAGTTCAACTTTGACATTACACGAGCAACTTGTCTATTTTGTCGTTAGTAAATTTTATTAGAAAGGAAAAAAGAAGTAATGATGTTTTTTTTCCTTTTCGTTTTGGTTGTGTGTTACATGTTTGTTTCAATTACGTCAACTGACTGGCTTTTCTGTTTGAATGGTGAATCCCACATTTCCGTCTATGCGGTTCATTTGGAAAATTTAGCTAGCTCTGTTTGTCTCTGATAAAGTTCCTCAAATTCTTATTGGTGATCCCGGAAGATTCAGACAAATTATTACCAATCTGGTCGGCAACTCTGTTAAAGTAAGTTCAGTTTTCTTTTATACCAGAGTAGCACATAACATGAAATGCACACTTACTTTTGACATGATATTGACGTTCAACCAGAAAGGTTCATTTCTAAGTTCAAACATATTAGTCACACAGAATGTTAAACAAGCTTCGAGTATTAGCATCTACTTAGCCGATCTAAACACCAAATCTGCTGATTCTGATCGCTTTTGTTTTCTTTTCCAGTTTACTGAGGAGGGCCATATATTTGTTGTGGTTCATGTGGTTGAACCTGTAAACATCATGATGGATTCTAAAGCTGAATTATGCTTGAACAGAGAATCAAGTGATCTAGAAGTCATATCAGGGGACAATCAAATCAATACATTAAGTGGCTACGAGGCTGCTGATCATCGGAACTGCTGGGAAAATTTTAAGCTTCTAACAGAAAATGAAGAATTCTACTCTGACAGTTCTGAGAATGTGACTCTGATGATAAGTGTGGAAGATACAGGGATCGGCATCCCTTTTGATGCACAAGATAGAGTTTTTACACCATTTATGCAAGCTGATAGTTCTACATCAAGACAATATGGTGGAACTGGTATTGGCTTGAGCATCAGTAAGTGTCTGGTTGAGCTAATGGGTGGTCAGATAAGCTTCGTTACCCGACCCCAAGTTGGAAGCACATTTACATTCACTGCAGGGCTGAGAAGAGGTGATAAAAATTCACTTATTGATCGCAAACGACCACTTGTTGAAACATTGCCGACTGCTTTCAAAGGAATGAAAGCCATTGTGGTCGATGGAAAACCAGTTAGAGGTGTTGTGACAAAGTATCATCTCAAGAGACTTGGTATCTTGGTAGAACTTGCCCCTAGTATCAGTGCGGCACTTGCTTCAATATCTGGGCCAGATAGTTTTTCAAGATCAGGGTAAGATTACATATTAGATTTATAGAATGCATTTATTTCAGTTTTTCCATGACTGTTGAAAATCATACCAAGTAACGCTTTTTTTCAGTTTTTCTTGACTTGCAACAATTATTTTGATTCTTGAAAGCCTACTTTGATCTAAAAATATCTTTATGTCTCGTAATCGTGAACCTGAATGCTTAATTTAGCTACATTGTTTAATTTGTCAGAAGTGGAAAACAACTAGACATGATTCTAGTTGAGAAGGATTCCTGGATCTCAAATGAGGAAACTCGCGTGCTTGAACAGCTATTGGAATTGAAGCAGATCGGTCATATACTTGAGTTGCCTAAATTGATCCTTCTCGCAACTTACATCAGTCAGCGGGAGTCAACTAGAGCAAAAGCAGCAGGTTTTTCCGATACTGTGATCATGAAACCCCTGAGAGCAAGTATGATCGCAGCTTGTCTCCATCAGGCGCTTGGTGTAGGGAACAAGAGGCCGCAAGCTAAGGCACTACCCAATGGCTCTGGTTTCCTTCACAGTCTTCTAAAAGGAAGACGTATATTGGTGGTAGACGATAACAGGGTAAACCGTAGAGTAGCTGAAGGTGCCCTTAAGAGGTTTGGAGCTAACGTTGTTTCTGTTGAGAGTGGAAAAGCTGCTCTTGCTCTTCTAGAATTGCCACATACTTTTGATGCTTGCTTCATGGACATTCAGATGCCAGAAATGGATGGGTACGTATTTTAATTTTATATAATTTAGTTAGACTTCAGAAAAAAAGTTAGATGCCTCGTACACTAGTTATTGATTATGTATCGTTTTAATACCCTAAGCGTATATCTTGTTCCTGAAATGAAAATTCTACGTAACATTTAAGCGTATCTTTAGAAATCCAAATCTCGTCTATTTGTATGTGGAACTTGTCAAAATCCTACAATCTTAGTATATGAAGTTTGTCCATTTTGATGAACGTGACGAGAAACTGTTCTTGAATTGCAGATTTGAGGCAACTTGTTTGATTAGGAAAATGGAGGACATAGCAAATGAGCAGATGAAGAATGGAGAATCACCTGAAAGGGCAGAGTATCACATGCCGATATTAGCCATGACTGCTGATGTCATTCAGGCAACTTCTGAGGAGTGCTTGAAATGTGGAATGGATGGTTATGTCTCAAAACCCTTCGAGGAAGAAAATCTCTACAAGGCTGTTGCGAAGTTCTTCGAATCTAAACCAGTCCCAGACTCGGTCTAGCTAGGTACGTCCAAATTTTAGCAGGTTAGAATGAATAGGGTTGGTGATGAAGGACAACAAAATCCGAATAATGCTAGCAAAATTTTCATATTTCCCACGAAGTTACTAGCTGTCGCATTATGGATTTGTTTGTTTGATAGAAGCCCGATTCTGGCGTATGCATAGTATTCAAGTTTGGGTATTTTATAAGCGTTTTCGACTAGTTAAATTAGGATCCTAAGTATATATAATCTTCATTCCCACTTATATGTATAGATATGTAGGAGAAACGAAGTGAGAATGCCCTGCTTGTGAAAAGAGGGAAAAAGAAGGCAAAAGGTGTATGTGATAATTGAGATTCTATTCAATGCAACTTTGTCATATCTATCATGTGTTCTAGTTTTGCAGAATGAGCAGAGCTCTAATTGTCATTTTCTGTGTTTGACTATCTTTACTTTCCATAACTGGGAGTACTTGATGTCATATGTTCTGGTTGAAAAATGAACTCTCAGGTCTGATTCCGACCACAGCTTTGGTTGAATCAGCTAGAGTAAGGTGGTGTTTATTTCTACTTGTTCGAATCACTTGAATCTGAATTATCTGATTGTGACATGTTTTTGCCCATGGTATTAATGGTCATTTTAGGTTTTTATGACCGACTCAGATGGACCAAAAATTCATTAAAACCACCCTTAAATTTTTTTTCTTTTTATTGAAAGAACGACCCTTAAAACTTTTTGGGAGTGTATTTAAATCGGTCACCTAAGTGTTTGGCGGATTAAGGTTCTCTGGTTGTTGCAAGAATGATAAATTAATGATAAGTTAATACGCAGGAGTACTATTAAAACATAATTGCGAAAGAAAATGCAAAATAACAGTATCATATGATCATATCACTATTGTGGTTTTTAGTCCATTTAGCCATTCTGTCTGCTGGAGAGTTGCTTTTCCTCGTAATATAAATTAATACGTAGGAGTACTATTAAAACATAGTGCATAGTTTCCTAATTTGTTTGATGTGTAACGTCCTATTGGATTGTTTTCCTATCGTCTTATAATATTGTCGCTTTCCAAATGGATGAGATTAAGTTCGATCGCCCATTGTAAGCTACTAGGTTTCCACCACGCCCTACGGGCGCGATAGATCTCTCTTGGCTAACGCCGTTGTGGTTTATAACGTCCCGATTTTACGACTAAAGTACTTTCTAGCAATCCCCGAGTATGCGTGTGACGTGGAATCTATTTTGTGAGTTCACATCACTTTGAGTCGAGGTTACCCAAGAAGTGGATGCACATTGCTGCCAATTTTTACACTTTTTGGTGTCATGCGTTTACCTGTCATCCGAAATCAGTACGTGATCGAGGTTACCCAAGAAGCAGATGCACATTGCTGCCCATTTTCACACAATGTGGGGTTAGGCGAGTAGCTGTCATCCGAAATCACGTACTGATTTCGGATGAAATCACGTACTGATTTCGGATGATAGGTAAACGCATGACACCAAAAAGTGTAAAAATTGGCAGCAATGTGCATCCACTTCTTGGGTAACCTCGACTCAAAGTGATGTGAACTCACAAAATAGATTCCACGTCACACGCATACTCGGGGATTGCTAGAAAGTACTTTAGTCGTAAAATCGGGACGTAATAAACCACAACGGCGTTAGCCAAGAGGGATCTACCGCGCCCGTAGGGCGCGGTGGGAACCTAGTTTTCATTTTTTTCACGGTGAAAATTTAGTATTCAGGTATTCATCGTAAAAAAAAAATATAATAAATAAACTTATAATGAAATTGGAAGGGAGAACTAAAGTAGTACCTACCAACCATAACAAAATAGATAATCTTTTTTTAATTCTAAGTAGAATTAAAAAAAAAAAACTTAAACAATGTTGAATCATTATAACAGTACTTTTGGATAGACGACGTTTGTCGATGTACATCTATTTTTATCTTCTGGCAACAATATATTCAATCTAGTAATAGTCGTAAAATGTGCACACGATGCATGCACGTCTGGGTGAATGCACGACGCGCGTGACGTCAGACGGTTTGTGTATATAAAATGGGGTACATGAACACTGCGGCACATGCACACCCGACGTATGTTGTAGAAAATCGATCTAAAAGTATCACTTTGACATCATCAACCTACCCTAAATTCACAATTATAACTCACTTCACAATTATAAGTTGAACTCAAAAAGTCGGGATTCAGTTGTCAAATTTGTGCAAACATCAAACAAATTTCATCAACTAAATAATTAAAACAACATACAAAATCAGAAGTAATTTGATTAATATGAAAAATTGTAAACTCTGAAGGGAATTATAACAAACACATTATCTACAATTGTGACCTCTGTTTATCAACATGGATTTCACATTACAATTCTCATCCAAACTAATTGTGACCTCTGTTTATCAACGTGGATTTCACATTAAAACCTCATCTCTCTTGGAAGCATTGGTTATAGTAACTTGAAACATAAAAGAGAAACTAAAGGAAATAAAAGATATAAGAACTACAGTTACATAGTTTTCTACGATTATACCTATCAAAGTTACTTGAAACAACAATTATACCTATCAAAGTTACTTGAAACAACAATTATACATATCAAAGTTACTTGAAACATAAAAGATAAACCAAAGTTTTCTACAATTATACCTATAAGAACTACAATTACATAGTTTTCTTTAGATATAAGTTACAACAATAGCTACATGAAATCAAAATTTTCTACAATGATAAGCTTCCACTCACTTACAGGAAATCAAAGTTTTCTACAATGAAGAGCTCCCACTCACTTGAGAGACCTTAGCATTATAAGGAATCTTCTTCATGCGAGAAGATGATGAGCATAAAGATCAAAGAAAGAACAGAGACTTAAAACTTGAGAACCTAAACCTTCAAACTCTTTACAAAAGAAAAACAATGTAAGTTACAACATTCAAAGATGAAACTCTAACGCTATAGATGAGGTTGGTAGGTAAGCTTTCTCCACTCACAAGAAACATAAACCATCAAACTCTTTACAAAAAAAAAAAAAAACAATGTAAGTTACAACATTGGAAGATGAAACTCGAACGCTATAGATGAGGTTGGTAGGTAAGCTTTCTCCACTCACAAGAAACATAAACCATCAAACTCTTTACTGTTGGGTTTATACAATGGTTGGGCCCATTTGGGTGATTCCATGGTTGGGCCCATTACCATCTAATAATTAATTGAGAGTGAGCCTCACCCACTCACTACTAGTCAAGACTATTTGTCTTCTAGTTAGCACATGGGTGGGCTCCACCTCTAGAAGGAAGATGGCATTCACAGCTTTCTTTCTCTAGACAATTAATGTCCCACATCTCTCAACTAGTGAAACTAAAGGTGTCTTATAATAAGTTGCTTGACAACTCATTGTAAAGCACATGGTGGTGTAGAGAAGGCTCCCACACGCGCGCGCACGCATGTGAGGCATTTGGGCTTTTAACCAATTTGGACTCTTTGGCTATTTGAGCTATTTGGGCTATTTAGGCTATTTGGGCTTATGGGCTTATGGGCCTGTGAGCCCGTGAGCCCGGGTGTCCGGGTGCTTATAGTGAAAAGACTCTTTTGCCACGAAGAGTATTTTTACTTAAACTCGGATTTTGACTAAGTCGGCGGATTAACCTAATCAGTGTTTGAGTATATCTCCAACTGATTTCGTAGGGTTAATCAGTTTCCGAGTTTATCTCCCACTCCCTTAACTTCTCTACCACGTTTCCTAGGCGGTTAGGGTTTTCTCAGAGGCTATATATACTGGTCGCAACTCATTATCGGCTATCTTCCTCTTTCTGATTGTTCAAGTTTTCGAGTTCTGTTATCTCCATTACTGTCTCTGTTAGTGCAGACAGAGGAAGTAAGCTGTGGTCAATCCTTGGGGAGTGATCGGAATCAAGTAATTAGCACCCCGGTTACTCCGAAATCACTTTCAAGGCAGTGGCCTCCATACCACGACACAGTGAATAAGTTCTTTTCTACCCGACAGTTCCATTGATCTACCCTATATTTCCAACAATTTGAAAGTGATTTTCTGATCAATGGCTGCTGTTAATCTCAAAATCCTACCTGATATGTCAAAGATGATCCCTCTTGATGGAACTAACTACAAGAGGTGGTCACAGAAGCTGCTTATCTTCTTCGAACAACTCGAAGTCGATTATATTCTGTTCGAAGATTTATCCACTGGTTCTTCAATCGACATCGATATTACCCCTGTTAAGGATAGGTCTTCAACTTCGAATGGTGATGTTGTCAAACAACAGAAAGACAACAAAATCGTTCGAGGACATCTGCTGAATCATATGGATAACAAGTTATTCGACTTGTTTGTCAACTACAAATCTGCTAAGGATATCTGGGATACCCTTCAGAAGAAATATGGAGCTGACGATGCTGGAAGGAAGAAGTACATCGTGGGAAAGTGGTTACAGTTCCAAATCAACGATGACTCTTCAATCATGGAGCAGGTTCATGTCTATGAGAACCTGGTTGCTGAAATACTTGCTGAAGGCATGAAGATGTGTGAAATCCTTCAAGCCAATGTTCTGCTGGAAAAGTTTCCTCAATCCTGGAGTGACTACAGAAACCATCTGAAGCACAAGAAGAAGGACATGTCTCTTCAAGAGCTGATCAGTCACATGAGGACTGAAGAGGCAAATCGCCTCAAGGATAAGTTTTCTAACCTCTCTTTGAATTCCCCTTCTGCTAACTTGGTTGAATCTGTTCCCTCTGGAAACAAAGACAGGTCCAAAACTAATAAGAAGAAGAAGAAGTCTGGAAAGAGTAAGACTGGAGGAGTCAAGTCCAACTCGAAGATCCAGAAATCGAAAGGTCTCTGCTATGTCTGTGGAAAATCAGGACACAAAGCATACCAGTGCAACCAGAGGAAGGCCAAACGCTCAAACGTTGCTGTACTGAATATCGCTGAACCTAAAGAGATCATTGCTGCAGTAGCCGAGACTTGTTTGGTGGAAAGCAAACATGAATGGGTGCTAGACACAGGAGCTTCCAGGCATATGTGTGCAAACAGAGAGATGTTTCAGACCTTCGAGGAGATGAACGATGGATCCAGCGTCTACATGGGCAACTCTGCAAAAGCTGGAATCGTGGGCAAAGGAAAGGTTCTTCTGAAACTCACCTCTGGAAAAAATCTGTCTCTGAACGATGTTCTCTACGTGCCCACCCTAAGGAGGAATCTGATCTCGGGATCTCTTCTCAACAAAGCTGGTTTAAAATTAGTTTTTGAGTCTGATAAAATTGTAATTTCTAAGAATGGGGTCTTTGTTGGGAAGGGATATCTGAGTGGGGGCCTTTTTGTAGTGAACGTCGATTCAGAAATTAATAATACTTCTAGTTCTGCTTATATCGTTGAGTCTTCTAATTTATGGCATGGTAGCCTAGGACACGTTAATTACGCTTCTATTAAGAAACTTAAAGAGAATGGAATCATCAGCGCAGACGATCTTGATGATCACACTAGATGTCCCATATGTGTAGAAGCTAAACATGCAAAACTGTCCTTTAAGAATGTCACAATTAGAACGACAAAACTTTTAGAACTAGTACACTCAGACTTAGCTGACTTCAGAAACCTAGCTAGCAGAGGAGGTAAGAGATACTACATTACCTTCATAGATGACTACTCAAGGTACACGAAAGTTTACCTCCTGAGGTCTAAGGATGAAGCTGAAGAAGCTTTTCTGAATTATAAGGCTGAAGTAGAAAACCAACTAGACAGAAAAATAAAGAGGTTTAGGTCTGACAGGGGTCTTTGTTGGGAAGTGATGAGAATGAAAATGTCTCATTTGAATCTCTTAACTCGGGTTAGTTAGTCCAGTTCGAGCGGTTACTCTGATGATTTATTTGATTTTCTTTCTCAGGTCTCATTTACGGAGTTCGATGCGAAAACATCGTGATAAAGACATACTTGAGGGGCATTTTGGTCATTTTAATGACAAGGGTATTCTGGTCAATATTAGTGCTCATGGGAAATTAGAGTCAAAGACGAACTCGGTGGCGAAAACGAAAGTCAAATCGAAGTCTCCGCGAGAAAGTTATAGCATGTCAAGTTTGGGTCAAAATACGGTCAATGCCACGTGGTGGGCTCATCCTCTTAGATTGCTCCATGATACACAGAATTGTTCTCATTACAACTCCAGCAAACAAACCTTCACGTGATTGTTTCCAAAGGGTATTGTTCCATATTTTCTCTTTTTAAAAAAAAGATTCCATATTTTATCTTCTTTCTTTTTAAAAGATAACAGGTAAGAGAAAGTGGGGATATTTAAATCATGGAAAGATAAAGAGATTGATGGAAAGAGAGAATAAAAGCTTAAAAGGAAAGCTGAAGATTGGAATTATATGAATGAAATTAAAGATGGAAAGGGAGAAAGTAAAAGAGAAGGCATAGCTGGAAATATTTCCAGAGAAAGAAGATTTGAGAGAGATAGGAATTCGAATTCTCTTGTTCTCTGAGACTCGGTTAGTGATTTTTAGTGAGAGAAAATTGAAGAAAGAATCAATAGTTATGATCTCATCTTTGGGAGCAGAAACAGGGGGCCTTCTATCTATCTTCTTCATCCTCTCTGAGCTTCATGTATAATCTATAGAAAGAGAGAGAGAGAGAGAGAGAGAGAGAGAGAGAGAAAAAAAAAAAAACAGGGTAGAGATTGAGAGAAAATTGAGAGAGATTTGTAAACAGAGAGATACATTTTGTTCTTCTCTTTTGCTGTAATGAAATTTCAGAATACAAAAAGTTTTGGTGAAATTACTTTTGTGAGAAAAGAATCTGGCCATTGCTTCATCGCCATGAACAAAGCATCAATCATTTGGTGATCTCTTTTTTCCTTTTAATCTTGATTTTGGAACGAAATCTTTGTGATTAGTTTTATATTGTCGATACTTTTAGAGACATGTTCATGAATTAATCAAATACCTAAATGGCACCTCATGTTATTAGTCACGCTTAATAGTTATTTGCAAACGAATTCTTCATTATTCATGCTTCGTGATTTGATATATCATGCTTGGGTTAAATTCCTTGATGGTCTATGCTTATTTGTTGATGAGTAATAGTTGAATAGTTACAAATTCAATAGCAATGGTGAATACCTAAATTGTTAAGATTGTTTTAACGAAGATACTTTCCGGACTTTAGATAGTTCATATCCTAAAGTTTGAGTTATAGAAAATAAGTATTTGATTCATTTGTTAATTGTCATCTCTAAAGTTGTTCCATAGATAGACTCTGAAACCCTCGTCTTTCTCCCCCATTGATCCGTTTACCGTTTTTATTCGTTTTAATATTTTAATATCTTTAATCACCAAAAACCAATTTCAAAACAAAGAAACCGTCTTACTTCCAAGTCTTAGAATAGGCTTCACTTAGTCTCTGAGGAACGAACCGGTCTTACCGGAATGAATTATCACTTGACGCCCGTATACTTGCGGGTGGTGACCTATTTAGGGTAACCTTCTAGGCCCATCAGGAAGAGATATCTGAGTGGGGGCCTTTTTGTAATGAACGTCAATTCAGAAATTAATAATACTTCTAGTTCTGCTTATATCGTTGAGTCTTCTAATTTATGGCATGGTAGAATAGGACACGTTAATTACGCTTCTATTAAGAAACTTAAAGAGAATGGAATCATCAGTACAGACGATCTTGATGATCACACTAGATGTCCCATATGTGTAGAAGCTAAACATGCGAAACTGTCCTTTAAGAATGTCACAATTAGAACGACAGAACTTTTAGAACTAGTACACTCAGACTTAGCTGACTTCAGAAACCTAGCTAGCAGAGGGTAAGAGATACTACATTACCTTCATAGATGACTACTCAAGGTACACGAAAGTTTACCTCCTGAGGTCTAAGGATGAAGCTGAAGAAGCTTTTCTGAATTATAAGGCTGAAGTAGAAAACCAACTAGACAGAAAAATAAAGAGGTTTAGGTCTGACAGGGGAGGAGAGTATAACTCTAACACCCTTAAATCCTTCTGTGAAAAACATGGAATCATCCATGAATTTAGTGCTCCTTATACGCCACAACAGAATGGTGTTGCGGAGAGGAAAAATAGGACACTCAAAAACATGATGAATGCCATGCTTCTAAGCTCAGGATTACCCGATGAACTGTGGGGGGAGGCGATCTTATCTGCCTGCCACATACTCAATAGAGTACCTCACAAAGGGCTAGACAAAACACCTTATGAATTATGGAAAGGTTATGCACCTAATCTGAAATTTCTAAGAGTGTGGGGGTGTCTGGCCAAAGTGGGTATACCTGACTTTAGGAAAGTCAGTGTCGGACCAAAGACAGTTGATTCTGTATTTATTGGTTATGCTCAAAACAGTGCAGCATATAGATTCATGTTATTGGAAGATGAAACCATAACAGAATCTAGAGATGCTGAATTCTTTGAACATGAGTTTCTTTTGAAACTACCTGTTGAAAATATTCCCATGAATGATTCGTCGCTTAATAAGTTACCCACACATGAAGAAGTGCCTAACAGTATGCTTCCATCTAACTCTTCCACTGATGATGTAGAAGATTGAACAGAACTTAGGAAAAGTAAGAGACGTAGGATAGAGAAAACTTTTGGTCCCGATTTCATTACTGTTTTTCTATCTGAAGGTGTAGACTGGCTTAACGATCAATTTGTATCTAGTTTCTTAATTGAGAGTACTGATCCAAAGACTTATCATGAAGCCATAACTTCAGTAGATGCAAGCTTATGGAAAGAGGCCATAAAAAGTGAGTTAGACTCTATCCTAGTCAATCATACATGGGAGTTGGTTGACTTACCTAAAGGGTGTAAACCCATTAGCAGTAAGTGGATCTTTAAGAAAAAGATTAGGCCAGATGGGACCATAGATAAGTATAAAGCCAGACTAGTGATCAAAGGCTTTACACAGAGAGAGGGACTTGACTACTTTGACACCTACTCCCTAGTGACTAAAATCACCACAATTAGGTCTCTTATCGCGTTGGCTGCCATGCATGACCTGGTAATACATCAAATGGATGTTAAAACGGCCTTCCTGAATGGAGATCTAGATGAGGAAATTTATATGTCTCAACCAGAGGGATTCGTAATCCCTGGTCAGGAGAGCAAGGTATGTAGACAGAAGAAGTCTCTCTATGGTCTGAAACAGGCACCCAAGAAATGGTATGAGAAATTCGATGATACCATGTTGAGCAATGACTTCACTGTGAATAACTCAGACTCATGTGTATATTCTAAAATGTGTACGTCTGGATATGTCATCATATGTCTGTATGTTGATGACATGCTCATCTTTGGTGCCAATGAAGATGATGTGAATGAGGTAAAAACCTTTCTGTCATCTAAGTTTGAGATGAAGGACTTAGGAGAGGCAGATGTCATACTAGGGGTCAAAATTCAGAGAACCCGAGATGGCATCTCTCTAAGTCAACCTCATTATGTTGAATAGATACTGAGAAAGTTCAACTCCTATGATGTGAATCTTGTGAGAACCCCCTATGATCCTAGCACAACTCTGGTGAAAAATGGAGGACCAGGTGTCTCACAATCTGAGTATGCTAAGATCATAGGAAGTGTGATGTTTCTGATGAATCACACCAGACCTGACATTGCGTTCGCAGTAAATAGACTCAGTAGATACACACATAACCCTGGTGAGGAACACTTGAGAGCACTTCATCGCCTGCTTAAGTATTTACGAGGCACAATTGATCTAGGCCTGCATTATGGAAAGTTCCCAGCAGTGCTGGAAGACTACTGTGATGCTAACTAGGTCACTGACAATGACGAAGTCAGTTCAACCAGTGGTTATGTTTTTGTGTTAGGTGGAGGTGCTGTATCATGGAAGTCTTCCAAACAGACATGCATAGCACGTTCTACTATGGAGTCTGAGTTTACCGCTCTTGAACTGGCAAGTCAGGAAGCAGAGTGGTTGAGAAGTCTCTTGGGAGACATACCACAATGGGGAAGGGAAACTACACCAATTTCCCTTCATTGTGACTCACAGGCTACCATTGCAGTTGCAAAGAACAATGTGTTCAATGGCAAGAAGAGACACATCAGGATAAGGCATGCTGCAGTTAAGCATATGCTGAAAAATGGTGTAATAGCCTTGGATTATGTGAGGTCAGAACAGAATCTGGCAGACCCACTTACTAAAGGCTTAACGAGGAGACTAGTTCTCGAGACGTCTAAGGGAATGGGGTTGAAGCCTCTGTGCTGATTTTCCATTCTTGTGACGTGGAGCGGAGTCAGCTAGAATAAAACTAGCAGAGCTCCATTGAGGGGTCAGAGTTTGACCTAAGGATGAGCCTAAGGCTCTTAATGTATTCATAGCCCTTTGTGGTGGTTCTAATGAGACGGACTTGATGAATACACCGATAGCTAATATATCCATTACCGTAATGGTGGTCCTTTTGAGACGGATTATATGGTGTTTAGCTGCTGATGATGATGAGGATGAACTTCCCAAAGTTCTTAATGATTTCAGACCCGAGTAAGGGGTCAGAGCCTACGATGAGGTAGACTCACCGAGATCACCTACGTGAGCCCGAGGGTGTTAGGCCGCCCTCTATGGAAGACAGACAACAGTCTTCTTAAAACCTTACCAGTCCCAAGGTATGTTCAGGGCCTACTTAATGAACATGAACGAATCGCGGAGAACGCAGAACTCACCGGGTATCGTATGTGTTGTGGGGGTCTCAGCCAGAAATCTCCAAGTTCAAGAGTAATTTCACTTGGTTGCTTTATTTTTGGTTGTTGCCTCACTCCACTATGTGTCAATTCAAATCGAAAGATATTGAACACTTAAGTACATGTCCCACTTCCAGCTTAGCAGTCAGAAGTCTTTGATAGCCATCTTGTGGGGGATTGTTGGGTTTATACAATGGTTGGGCCCATTTGGGTGATTCCATGGTTGGGCCCATTACCATCTAATAATTAATTGAGAGTGAGCCTCACCCACTCACTACTAGTCAAGTCTATTTGTCTTCTAGTTAGTACATGGGTGGGCTCCACCTCTAGAAGGAAAATGGCATTCAAAACTTTCTTTCTCTAGACAATTAATGTCCCACATCTCTCAACTAGTGAAACTAAATGTGTCTTATAATAAGTTGCTTGACAACTCATTGTAAATCACATGGTGGTGTAAAGAAGGCTCCCACACGCGCGCGCACACATGTGAGGCATTTGGGCTTTTAACCAATTTGGACTCTTTGGCTGTTTGGGCTATTTAGGCTATTTGGGATTATGGGCCTTTGGGCTTATGGGCTTATGGGCCTTTGGGCCGTGGCCCGTGAGCCCGTGAGCCCGTGAACCCGCGTGCCCGCGTGCTCGCGTGCTCGGCTGCTCGGGAGCTTGGGAGCTTATAGTGAAAAGACTCTTTTGCCACGAAGAGTATTTTTACTTAAACTCGGATTTTGACTAAGTCGGCGGATTAACCTAATCAGTATTTGAGTATATCTCTAACTGATTTCGTAGGGTTAATCAGTTTCCGAGTTTATCTCCCACTCCCTTAACTTCTCTACCACGTTTCCTAGGCAGTTAGGGTTTTCTCAGAGGCTATATATACTGGCCGAAATCAAAAGAGAAAACACACAACTCATTATCGGTTATCTTCCTCTTTTTGATTGTTCAAGTTTTCGAGTTCTGTTATCTTCATTACTGTCTCTGTTAGTGCAGACAGAGCAAGTAAGCTGTGGTCAATCCTTGGGGAGTGATCGGAATCAAGTAATTAGCACCCCGGTTACTCCGAAATTACTTTCAAGGCAGTGGCCTCCATACCACGACACAGTGAATAAGTTCTTTTCTACCCGACAGTTCCATTGATCTACCCTATATTTCCAACATTTACAAAAAAAGAAAACAATGTAAGTTACAACATTCAAAGATGAAACTCGAACGCTATAGATGAGGTTGGTAGGTAAGCTTTCTCCACTCACAAGAAACATAAACCATCAAACTCTTTACAAATCCCTACAGCTGAAAAGAAAAAAGTGAATAACAAAAGATCAAACACCACCAAGACATTAACATATCTCAACTAAAATTTAGAAGATAGAGAGGTAAAAGAGTTAGAAATAAATTGAACCTCTGAAGCATTTTCTTAAACAGTTTGAGTTTAGAAATTCAAACACCTGCAAGACATATTTCAAACCATCAAACCTCTGAAGCATTTTCTCAAACAATTTGAGTACAGAAATTCAAACACCTGCAAGACATATTTCAAACCATCAAACCTCTGAAGCATTTTCTCAAACAGTTTGAGTACAGAAATTCAAACACCTGCAAGACATATTTCAAACCATCAAACTTCTGAAGCATTTTCTCAAATAGTTTGAGAACAGAAATTTAAACACCTGCAAGACAGAGAGAGAACAGAATTATAAATTTGAATAGTAAAATGATTAGGGAACATGGAACTCATTAATAAATTGAAACAGAGAAGAGAATAGTAAAATAACAGGAATTTCATGAGAGCAATAAACTGATTTTTCCTAATTTATTTCCTGCTGAAAAACACTATCGTGCTATATGATATGGACGTGAATTATGATATGGTTGGTTTAAGAAACTGAATTAGGGTAGTTTTTTGAACTTGAAATGTATCTTACCAAATTCGTGGGATATAGTTTTTTAGGAAGACTATAACCGAATATTCAAAAATATTATTTGTTGACACTAATACCCTTCTTTTTTTAGTCTATTTACAAAAAAAGTTTTTATATCATCCGTCGGATGTGATCCCAACCAAATCTCTAAAATAAAATGGACGGTCAGACTTATCCCCTGGATAACCGACTGAGCTGTTTTAATATAATAGATAGATTTTTTGACACTAATACCCTTCTTTTTTTAGTCTATTTACAAAAAAAGTTTTTATATCATCCGTCGGATGTGATCCCAACCAAATCTCTAAAATAAAATGGACGGTCAGACTTATCCCCTGGATAACCGACTGAGCTGTTTTAATATAATAGATAGATTGAGAATTGCTTTAGTTTCACTTTCTTTGGCATTCATGGTTCTGCACAATGCAATTTTAGCTCTCACAAACTGAATCATTACACAACTGATACCAATAATTTCGTTAGTGTTTGTAAAAGATGCATCAATGTTAAGTTTGACATAAAGACTTAGTAGGGATGACCATGTTTGAATCTTAGTCATATTTTGAGGTTGTTTATTTGTGTTCATAAAATTTGGGGAGGTTGTAATTTGAGAATAGACTTGTTTCGTAGAGATTATAGTCTGTTGAAAGAAGTAACTAGAATATCTCGCTTTCCAAATGAATCATAAGAATTTTCAACAAAAAAAAATGAACCATAAGATAATTGCATGAGAGTTCATTTGCTCAATTTTACTTGCATCATGTAAAGTAACGCATGCTCAATTGATTCCAGGTGACCACAACGTGAACACTATAAGTTATTGCCTATGTATTTTCCAATTCGTTGTTTTATCAAAGGACTCTTAGAGCAACATTTCTAACCGAAAAGATTTAGCCAAACTTTTCACCTAAAATTTTTTTGTAACACTTAAAAGCTTCTAGTTTCCCAAAGTGGTAGGGGAACGGCTAAAAGCGCCCGTTAAAGATGTTAGCTCCCGACGGTGGAGATCGACCAAGGTCAACCTTTTCCGACCACAAACATTAGTTGGCACTCGCTGAAATTTTGTATACGGATTGACATATCCGAATAATTTCGGATTGTTCCATCCGAGTGGTTTCAGACTGACCACTCTGAATGGTTTCGGACTGAACAGTCCAAAATCTGTCGGACTGGTCCGAAACCAGTTCGTGATTAGGGTTCCCGGGAGTATTTTAATAGTGGTTTTGGAACATTCAGGCTGCCACTCCGGACGGTTTCGGACTGACCACTCCGAATGCAACCGGACTGACCAGACTTAAATTTGTCGGACTGGTCCGAGATCAGTTCGTGATTAAGATTTCCAGGAGTATCTTTAATATTGGTTTTGATCAAGGTTCTTTCTCTCTCTAACACCTCATCATAGATCAAGATTGGTTTGAAATAAAAGTTCTTCGTATAATAATTTACTTTCTTTCTCTCTCTAAAACAAAGTTCTTTATCTCTCTAACTCCTCATTGTTGATTGATGATGATGGGTTAAGAAACAAAGTTTTCTTCATGAAATTTTTTTAATTATGATTCGAAGAAGGAAAAGAGATGAAGAAGAAGAAAGAGGAGAAGGAGAAGAACATAAGAGAAAAAGGATAAAAAGCGAGGGGCGGGGGGCTGGGCGGGTGCCCCCTAGTAGACACCCGATCCGTACCGGGTGCCTACCGAGGTCGGGGGCTAGCAACACTTTTAGCCGGTGCTATTAGCCGCTCCCAAGTGGTAGTAGCCCTTCTAAAACCCTCTGTTGAAACTTCAGCTCCTCTACTACGACCATAGTTAGTTGAGATTTGGTAATCTAAATTATTTCAGGTTTATCCATCCCACGACCACGCTAGAGCGATTGAAAACTCTATTCTCTTATGAAAAAGTAAGTACATCTTCAGTTCTTTACGTCCCTCCATCTCTCCGAATCTCTTTCTAGGAAACCAAATCCAGGGTTTTTTGTACATCTAGGGTTTCTATTCAGCAAGGTATATTTTGGGTCTATGAGTTTCAATTGGGGGATTTCATTTCTTGATTGCTTTTTAATTATCATATTTTATTTTATTAGGTCTGAGATCTTCATTTCATTTCTTGAGTTACCATTGAAAAGTTGATTCAGTGATGCTTTGGTTTTACTTTGCTATTTTGATTGCTTAAAAGTAGTTCTTTTTTTTTTGTTGATTTGAATTATCAGGTAGGAGACCTAAAGTTGCAATAGTCTATTTAGCCATTGGTTTTGAGATTTGCAGGTGCTGTTAGTGAATTAGAAATCCCTAGTTTTGGACTACCAATGTGCAATCCCTGAAATGATCTAATTTTACTTCTACTGATTATTTCAGCTCAGTTTCCATGATATTAGTTGTTTCAACATTAAAACTTGTAGATAATGTTCCATTCAAAATTGAAACCCAGGCGATATAAATTCGACTGGCTCCTAAATGTTGATGCCTAGACTACATTCGGTGTTGAAAGTCAGTTTTTCAACCACTTACCGACAAAAAGAGATATATAACTTGGATAGTCAATTGCCTTAATAGTTGAGATAATCCGAGGTAAGGATTAAGGGTAGCCCAAACTGATCCGAGGAAGAACCTCTGAGTAAGGGGGTTATTTCACTTCAATGAATGTTACATTCTCTAATAGCGAAAGCGTATTTACGTATTGCTTTATATCTTTAGACTACCCATCATTTACTCTGCTTCTCTTCCCCCTTGTATTTAATTCCATTTTTTCAGTAATTTAATGTCATTTTTCTATTTCATGGTAGAGTTGAACACAAAATTGCAAAGCTAGATAGATTTCAATGCATTTAATCATTTGATATATTTTAATTTCCAGGTTGACGTCATCAAATCTAATACCTTGGTTTGGAGGGAAGTAAACATACAGATTTCTTTTTACCTGCAAGAATTTTTTCGAATCCAAAAGAACTTTAGAACTGAAATTATGCTGGATCATGCGTAATTGGGTTGGTGAAGCTTGTAAACTCTCAAAATATGAATATGAATTCATATAAAATGAGAGATATTAGTAGAAAATGAGAGGTTTACACTTGGCTAAATATTGCGCTCGATTCTCAAAGTCTGCTAACCAGACCATCAGGCCTCTATGTGCAAGTGCCAATAGCGACAAGGCAATTGTGCCAAAATCTGCGAGAGATGATGCATACCGTCAACTTGAGAACCTTGACTTCATGACAGCTGCTAAAATTCTTTTCACTGATCCTCCTAAACCGAAGAAATTTGGGTAATAAAAAACATATCTTTCTCTATTATCTACATGTGCAGGAAGTTCTATATCAATCATGATTGTGATATTTGATATTTTTGAATTAGAAATGTAAGTGACTACTGGTATTTGTGATATCTTTTGATCAAGAACTGTAACTGAATGCCAAAAAAGAAGAACTTAAACAATTCAATTGGAAGAAAATAGCAATAAGTATGGTATTTAAGAAATGACAGATTTTGATGAATATTAGAAAAAAAAAAGGAGATTTGCTTAGAATCTAGCTTTTTGGGAAAGCATTGCAAAGTACAAACCAACATAAGTCATCATTTAAGCAATGACAGTTGTATTACACGACCGAGTAGTGGGGATAGGGGACAAGAAGTCAATGTTCCACAGAGATTCATTGTTCCTTTTATCGCAGTCCCCTAATCTAATATATTAGGTATATATATTTGCATGGATGTGTGTGTATACAATGTCTTTGCTCAAAATCATGAATAGTAGGTATTAGATTAATGAGCTGCGGGTCTTCCATGTTTCTTGCTATTCCTAGTAGTAACAAGCTCAGTGTGATATCTTGAAGTATTCTTCCTCCTAAGTTTACATTTTGTGCTTTCGGTTATTGAGATTTGAAAGCTGAGGAGTCCTGTTCTATCTTTTCAGGCTCGATTTCCATCTGGTGCAACTCTTTTTTGTGTGCATGCCTTCGTTGGGTATCTCCGTAAACTAACGATTAACTTTTACTGTATCCAGATAGTTTAAAAGTTTGATTTTTTTAGTCACTGCTCTTTTTAAGACTTGCTTTTTCTCGCAGCTGTATATTTGGTGGCCCAGTATGCTCGATATGAAATCAGAAGGATGGAGGCGGTAATTGACGCTTACTTTAATAACACTACTTCTCTAATTATTCCTCTCGTCATCTTGTGTGAACTCATATCATCACATGGTCTCTTCAGTGTCTCAATCTTCGATTGTTGTTCTATGCTTTTGTCTTTCAACCAATTAAGCAAAGCCTCGTAAGGGCTTGTCTCCATCACTTACGGTTTACATATCCTAGCATATCTAGTGGGCGTTTCATATTGAAGAGAAGTTTTACGTGGCTTATTTGTTGGCTTCTACCTGATATCTTTTCATTGCATCGCCATGTACTTTTCCTTCGTAATTAATTGATCTGAATTCTCTCAGGAAGTAGAAGAGAAAAAGAAAAAAGTCGAGGAAGAAGAAAAGGCTAAAGAGATTGAAGCAAATTCTTTGAAAGAAAGTGAAGAACCAGAGTCCGATCCAGAGCTAGTCAAAGTAAAGATCAGACTAGAGGCACTCGAAGAGGCTGTGAAAGAGATGGTGGTCGAGTGTAATAAGAAACTTTCAAGTAAATCAGAAGAAACTCAGAAAAGTGTGAAGCCTGGAACGGTCGAATCAAACTCTGAGACTAAATCGAAAGATGGCAGTTCTGAAGCAGGCGTTAGTAAGCAATCCGATAAACCCTCTTAGTTGGTCCAGATCCAGTGAAGGTGGAGATAGAAGATGAGAAAAATGAGCAACCACTATAACTTAAAAATTCTGAAGGCTGGATTATCAAAAGTGAGCATTTGTTTCCCCTTTTTTTTTTTGTAACAGAGGTTCCATCATTCTCTGAGTCTAACAATTCAACTTTGGCACAATGAACATTTCTCGAAGAGACTCGTACTTGAACAAGGAAATAGATTTTATATTCGAATCACCTAGCAGAACTCTTTGCAAGAACAAGTAGGAACGCATGTCTTGCTTAAAATTACTGATGATTGATGAAAGCAACCTCTTTTACACAGTGGTGGCCAACGAGTCATGTCGACCCAGAAATGGCACGAGCTATGCCGCACCATGATCACCCCTGTCAAGGGGTTTGGCGTGGCGTGGACTATTGGCTGGTGAGTGGGGGTGGTGGGTTTGTGTTCAAACTGGCCACGTCCAAAAACACCACGAGAATATCCCAACAGCAGCCCACCCGCGCCAAAAGCACCGTAAGAATGCTCATCGGCCCGTTGCCGTAGGAGGTTCCCGTGCCTAGACTTTTCTAGTCAAGGAAACGAAACGACATGACTTAGAACAGTGCCTGTTGTTGCCGTGGCGTGTTAGACACACCACGCCACGACAATTGACCCCCACTAACACAACAGAAGCACTAAAATTATACTCCATCCGTCTCAAATTAAAAGACCCAGTTTCCCTTTTGGTTTGTCTCAAAATAAGAGACTCATTTCCCTTTTTATCATATAAAATTCATTAAAGTTCCAACATTACCCTTTATCTCTATATTACACGTTTGTGCTCAAATATATATTGGCCAACAACCAAAAAGGTAACTAAATCAAAATTACTTAACTAAGAATACTTACTTAATTTTTTTTTTACTACGAATATTTTGTTCTTGATTTGAAACTTTTTTCTTAGAACCAAAGTTAGAGGGATTCAAGTGGAGATCGGACATCGGACATCGAGAACTAAAGAGATTTAGAAAGTATGGACTTGAATTTCTAGTTTGGTAAACAAAAAATGACTCTAGCTAAAGGGTACACTGTGTATGAAGATGAAAGTCATGACATACATGGAGCTCAAATTTTTGTATTCTTTGTCTAAATCAAGTTTTGGCGGCATACTTTTTGATTGATTAAATCTAATTTTACTCTCAAAAACAAAATTTAAGTTTCTACCAAGAATTTAAATTTAAGTTGGATCTAAATTTACCTCCAAAAAAATTTCAAGTTTCAACAATTTTTTTGTGAAAATATCTGTGTCAATGGAGGAATTCTATAGAAGTCTATTTGTATTTGCTTGATTATTGGTAACAATCTAACTTTGAAGAAAAAATACCATCCAATTTAAAAGAAAAATACCATCTAATATTAGGAACAAGTTATATTGTTACCCAAAATAATTTTACCATTAAATTGAAATCCAATTTTCCTCCACCAATTTCGGTAAAGAAATTCATTTTAGATTTAGTCTAAAAAAAGAATCACACAAATCTGAACATTAAATGAGGGTATAAGTGGAAGAAAAAATACGTGAAAATTTTGAAGAATTTTAAGTCTGGGTCTCTTAATTTGAGACGGAGGGAGTAGGAAATTTTGACACACATAAAGTTTGATTTAATGTTACAATAGGCGCAGCCTTCTAGGCTGCTGCTTAAAAATTCAGCAGTAGGAGTTCATGGCCCCCATATATTGGTGCACCAACTCTAGATTCTTAAAATTTGGTATTTCTTACGTTCAACCCACATTGCAACATCTCATAAAAGGGCGTTGAATACTTGTAAGATCAAGTTTGCTAGTAGTATGTGTTGTTTATCTGGTTTGAATCGAGATTATAATCTCCTTTTGTTTTGTCTTGATTATAATCGAGTCTCGGTTCATTCTAGAAGTAGAACACTTTATTTCTCTGACTTACAGAGAGATAGATGATAAGTGAGTACGGACTATCAGTAATCTCTCTTTCGGTTTAACCGAGTTAGCGTGAAAGAATTTAGTTAAGGCGAGAATAAATTATCTTCCGTTACGACATTTTACACCCCTGAAGCTTTACCAACAGTTAGGTGTGTGACTCAGGGATACAACGACACTCCTTTCAGGGTTGTGATGGTACTTCACATTTCTAACCAGACAAACCTTCGAAAGTATTATGAGCTCCTTGACTGTCTTGTGATCTTCTAGCCACTAAAATGCTTATGACTTCGAGTTCTAGACACACTTGAAGTCTTCTTTCTTCAAATTCTAGACAAACTACAAATGTTATCGTTTACACACTTGAAACTCTAACTAAAGAGAAGAGAAGAAGAGAATGAATTGGAATAAGTTTTGGAGTCGATTTGGGGCCTACGTACAGAAACGTATAGGTATATATTCAGCAGGGTCACATCTCTTGGATTTTTAACACACATCTCTTGAAAAAGTGTGATTTATAACTTAATCTTGGTCAGCTACACTCTGGAACGTAGAATCTGGCCGAAAAATTTGGAGGGAAAGTGATTCCTTGGATTTGTCCTGAATTTCCCTCAAGAAATGTGGCTAGATGGTATTTAGATGGAGACTTGTGGTTATCCCACTCCATGCCAGATGCGGGTGGAACGTGAACCGTTGGATCTCCTAGATTCAACTCTCCTAGCAAGCATCCCACCTTTATCCCAACGGATCCAAGCGATGGTCGTCGGATGAGGTCTTTCGGCGAAACACGAGTCGTGTTATCTGGACGTGCTTGTGTCACCCAAATGACCCCCAAACTTACTTTTCGTTTTTGTCGTTTAGTCCATATATTAGCCGAACTTCGTCCAAACTTTGAACTTTTCTTTTTTAACTAGTTGACTATCTCTTACAAATATTCGGTTAATTCGTTTTTGGCCCCCAATTTGTGGTCATATGGTTATTCCACCCTATAAGTGTCTAACAGTTCTATTGCCCCATAAAGGCAAAAGAAAAAGAAAATTTGTCTTTTTCAAAAACTACGTTTACAACATTTCTATGTTTTTTTTTTCTTTTTATCCATATCATCTCAATATACGAATAGATCTTAATAGACTTTAAAAAAAATTAAGAAATGATAAAAACAAAAGTTGAATGATCTTCTTGATCAAACACATAAATACAATCAAAATTTCTAGAGAGAAGGATAGACTTGGTAATAAACATAAGAAAGAATGAATCTAACTTAAGAGAAGATCGAAATGAAAAATCGGTAATAATGGAGATTCGATCCAAAACGAAAAGTTGTGAAACAACGATTTCTAGATTGAGAAATAGTGGAAAACAGGTAGGTTATTTCGGGCTCGGGGAGTCGCTCTATCGACTCGGGTGGACGGGCTCATATTAAGCCCACTAAAGATCTTCGGGCTCATCGGGCGGGTCCTTTATTCACCTTTGGGGTGTCTGTGACCCGTTAGAGCCCGCGAGCCCAATCAGACTTCCGCGTTCACGGGCTCTAGGTTACCCGAAAAAAAAAACCATTAATAATAAAAAAAATTATTGAATTTCATTTATAAATATAAGATAAAAATTACAAAAGTAAAAAATACATGAAAAATAAATTGCATAAGAAAAAGAGGAAACAAAAAAATTATATAACAATGAAGCTGCATCTTCAATATTCATCTGCAAAAAAAGAAACTATATTAGAAAATATAAGTTAATTCTATATAAAAATAAAAATTAATAAATAATATAACTAATTTCCTGATGTTCAATCAAGAGATTGAACTTGGGACGATGGGTTGCCAAAGTCCAGCTCGGAAAATTCGTTGTTTAACGGATACAACTGCATCATACTAACATTAAGTTGGTGTTTCCACCAATCTTTGAGACAAAAACAACAATCCAACATATTCAGAGTAAGATTGGGCCTATAGTCACCTAAAATTCTCTTACCCAAAGAGAACGCAGATTTAGAAGCAACAGTCGAAATCGAGACAACACGGACATCACGGGTTATGCGGGATAAAACAGGGTACCGTTTTTCGTTTCCACACCACCAACCGAAAAATCAAATTTTTGAAGATCATCTACTGAAGGATCAGACTCGGAATCATACCGAGATATCTCTTGAGAAGCAGTAGCCAAAGGGTCCCTTGGAGCTCTCTTGGTACTTCTCCCAAATGCACCTTGGTTTGAAGATTCAGAGGGCTCAGAGGGACCATCAACAGAAGAGGTCGATAGAGGGACAAACACATTCAAAGTGGCAGTATACTCAGAAAATAGTTCACGTAATTTACTTACCATTGTGAAAGACTGAGATGAAGGATACTTGATGGCATAGGCAGAACTTTCAAAGCAATTCTCAATTTTGAATAATACCATACCAACTTTCATCTTAATCCGAGGATCAAGAATACAGGCAACTCCAAATAAAACAGGCGTCTCTCCCCAATACTTGCAAGATTTTGCCTCCATTGACGAAATAATTTCAGAAAACATCGGGTTATTTCGATTATCAAGAAACACCATTCCGATATCGAACAATAACCCAAGGACAAAATTTGAAGTAACATATTCAAATCCAGAAAAGAAGTTATTTTCATCAAAGTAATGCTTCAAGAACTTACACAACATATCAGCATGTTCCCAATCATACTCAGATAAAACAGAAAGGGGGGATCGATCAGACAAAAAAGAATCAATCACACTTTTAAATGGCAAAGCCTTTTTCAACATAAGATTTGTCGAGTTCCATCTATTTCACATGTAATTGCAACTTCTTAGGCAAAAAGCCCTTTGCCTCACAATGGGTTTTAAAATTGTGCATTTCGAGATTCAGAGGCATCAATATATTCCAAGTTACCTTTCAAACGTGTAAACATATCTTTGAACTGAGGGACCCTCAATTAATCTTGAACCACAAAATCAAAATGTGGCAGCAACACCTTACACGAAATAATTCACCTCTTAGAGGAAAATGAGGCATTAAGTGAAACCAATCTAAAAACAACTATGTATTCGCACTAGCATTGTTCATTCGAAGGGAAAATACTTTACCAGAGATCGACCAATCATTTGCGAGTTGATTATACAACACGTTAGCAATGTGTTCACTAAGATGTGACTTGTCCAACAGAATGTAAGAGATAATTTTCTTTTGAGTGCACCATGTCTCATCAATAAAATGGATCGTTTGAGACATACAACTCAGCTTCCGGTTCTATGACCAGATATCTGAGGGAAGAGCAATTCGACCAGGGGCATTCAAAAAAGGTTTCTCAAAGCATTTTTTTTCTTCTTTAAAACATTTAAGTACGTCATTTATCGTTGTTCTTCTAGAGAATGATTTAAAACCAGGATGAAATGAATCAGTAATATAATGCTAAAAAAGGTTCTTCCACAAATTGCAGAGGCAATTCGCGAAGAACTATGAACTTGATAGCATTTTTTCTGGACCTTGCCTAACTAAATTGGAAAGAAGCTAACTTTTCAAGCCTCCGCTTCTGAGACAATTTTGGTTGGGACAGATCAATCTTCAACTTTTTTAGCACAAAGTTTGGTGTGCCTCTTAAAATGGGTGGTGTCATTTGAAAATGTTGAATCCCTAGTAACACTACAAAATACAAATTTGACCATCTAAATTTTATTGTTCTCGTTCAGAGGATCAGAAACTTGAACAAAAGTATAGTTTTCCCAAACCTCAGATTTTCTTTCTCTCCTAGAGGACGGCTTAGGAGTTACTAGTTCCACTTCAACTGATGGAGATCCAACAGGAGCAGATATACCAAGATCAGGAGTTCCGGTAGTTTAGCAAGAGTTTGATCGGCTTGTGCGCCACTTGTGACCTCCCTTACATCAACCAAAGTTTAAACCACAACCATCATAGATATATGTCAATCTATAAAGTCGAGTTCAAGTCCAGAGAGTCAAGAGCATAACAAACATCATCATTGGTTATATTCGAAAGTTTTGGTTAGTTATTTAGATTACAGAATATCAACTTCTTACCTAGAATCCAACACAAAACTTAACAGAAACAACAAACAACCTTAAGTAATCACATAAAACCGTTTAGGTTACCAAGCCCAAACATGAGAGAAGTGTCCATAGTCGTAGGTCTTTATGACTAGTTTCTTTTGTTAGATAACACAATAGTCTATGGCCATCAGACTTCATAAATCAGGTCCTTCAAAGATGTAGATCTAAGCATCCGTAAAAAGTTTAAGTGATAAAGGTTTTGTATTTTAACAAAATCCTGAAGATATATTTGATCAAACTAATCTATTTTAGAAATGGTTATATCATCACATTAAAATAAAAAAGCATTTCATAAATATTTTCATAACATCTCTTTAACAGATCCTACGGTTAGATCTTCATGATCAAACAGATCCGAGTATTGATCTGTTTTAGACATGTTTTACATCATCACATATAAAAGAAAATTTATCACATAAAAAAACTTACATCATATATTGATAACATCGCAAAAACAAATGGGGTATGTTTGATCAAACAGATCCTACGGTTAGATCTGTTTGATCAAACAGATTCAATAATATGGATTTGTTTTAGAGATCTTTTACATTTCACCATCACATAAAAAAATTACGTTATATGTTGATAATATCTCTAAAACAGATGTGGTCTAATTGATCAAACAAAATCATACGGTTAGATTTGTTTGATCAAATAGATCGAAGAATATAGATTTATTTTAGAGATTCTTTACATCTCATCGTGACATAAAATAAAAAAAGTAACATCATTGATGGGCCTAGAAAGTTTCCTAAATAGGTCACCACCCGCAAGTATACGGGCGTCAAGTAATAATTCCGGTACGACCGGTTCGTTTCTCAGAGACTAAGTGAAACATATTCTAAGACTTGGAAGTAAGACGGTTTTGAAAATGGTTTTGGTTTTGGTGATAAAATAATAACGAACAAATTAATAAAACAAATTATGATACAACGAACTTAAATGGGGGAGAGGACCTAGGATTTTAGAAATTCACCACATAAAATCACCTTTAGAAACAAATACTTAAAATGGTTAATTCTCTCTTTTTTTTATAACTCAGAATTTCGGATAATGAACTATCCTAATTCCGGGAGATGTTTTCGTTAAAACCGAATAAAACACAACAATGTAATCATTTTATTTTAAATAAATAAATCTCTAAACTACTATTTATCAATTAATAAGTATGAACCATCAAATGATTTAACATAAGCACAATGCATCAAATCGAAAAGTATAAATAGTGAAAAGAAAATCTATTTATCAAACTAAAACGAATTAAACTATGAAGCATTAATCAAGAGTTAATCAATAAAAATTATATCTCTAAAAGATCAAAAATGGGTTTCATTGTAAAACCCTAGGTAGAGAATTAGTTAATCATAATACGATATTGAAATAGACATAAAGAATAAAAGAGAATGGAAGAAAACTAAACTTTTTCTCGCTGATTTTCCACTGGCAGCCAAACGCACCCTCAGGGAAAACGATTTTCTCGTCTTCCCGGAAATATTTTCTCTGTGGGAAAATTACTTTCTCGTCTTCTCCAACTCTCTTTCTCTCTCTAACTTTCTGTTTCTCTCTTTGTTGTGTTTTCTTTATCACTAATAGACACTAACAGAAATCAAAATAATAATGGTAATGCCTCGGTTTTAATTCCTGCTTGAGATTATAGATAAACAAAATAAGAGATGATAAATAACTCTCTGTGACTCTCTTTATCTCTCTACAAAACACTCTCTCTCTCTCTATGAATCTCTCTCTCTTCTCACAAAAAGAAAGATTACAAAAGAAGAAGATGATAATGTTATTTGGTTCTCTATCTCTCTGATCTTTACATTTGGTTGAGCTTCAAAGAATGATCTCCACCCAAGATGAGATGATTTTTAGTCCCAGCCGAGATGATCCTGAAGATGGCTCTCTTTTCTTCTTTTATCCAGTTCAGCCCAAATCTCTCTAAAATCTGTCACATAAAATCATCCTTGCTATTCTTCCCAAATGCCAAATATCTCTATTGAAATCTTTCTCTGAAAATAGCAATTGAAATAATCTCCCTTGTTATCTTCTTCAATAAAAATATTCAAACCTCTCAAAGAATAGTAAAGATATGAATCTCCAACCATCTCTCTAAGAAATCTTCTCTCAAAATTAATCTTCCATCACCCACAATCAACTCCCTGTTTTATTTTTTTTCTTTTAAAGAATCAAAGAAGAAAATCTCTCTGGCTATCTCCCAAAATCTGCTCTTGATTTATTTCCATCTTCATCCACTCCTCTCGGTTCTCTCTATCTTTCCATTTAATAAGAGAAAGAAATCTCTTTCTCTTTTAAATGGAATTATAAGTTTGTTTCCATTTGAGTTTACATGAGATAAGAGAGAAATATAGAAAGAGTCTTTAGGGTATGGGTTGTGGGTTGTACCTTTGTGATTAATTAGGTAGGAAGCCACCAGTACATGGCGTCATCTCCAGCTATAAATTGGAGGGAGCAGAGATTCAGTGCTTCGCGGAGTACCAACTTAAAGTGCGTCACATGGGAGGGAACCGTTAGATTTAACATACACGGGTTTTGGACGCTAGGTGGCAAGCGAGAGCACCATAAGTAAGGCGCGCACATGTACCTAATCGTTCTGCAGCACCAATACCGAATGTTCTCCTATGCAGCCCACCGACGTACCGAATATTTATCCCACTGCCTCATATTGCACGCCACGTGTCACTGACTTTGACCCTCTTTTGACCCGACCTTTGACGTGATCTATTTTGCTCGTCCGGACTCCGATTTAACTTCTGTTTTCACCTACGGATCCGTCTTTGACTCTACTTTTACCTGATCATCAACATTGGCTAAAATACCAGAATCTCCAAATGACCAAATTACCCTTTTGTGTGTCTTTATCTCGTTTTTAACCATTTTCCGTGCTCAATTGTATAGAAACCACCTGAGTAAGAGAAACAACCAAATCATCAGAGTAACCGCTCGAAAGTGACTAACTAACCCGAGTTAAGAGATTTAGATGAGACATTTTCATGGCTCATCAATCGTCATTGAAGGATATATTCCCTCGGTCTGAAGGAATGGTATCCTTCCGAAGGAGTGTCCTTCGACCAAGGTTGCAATGCGTACAGTTTGGCGAATAGGATCTTAATGACCTTACTCGGAAGAACATTAGTCCGGTCCAATTAGGGGTCGTAATGCTTAGCTAGAAGCCAACTACGATCGTCGGATAACTTCGGTAATCCGCGGCTAACATGGACCGGATCCTACAAGGGTTGGTTACACATAAGAGTAATGATTTGAACGGAGAGAATTGACTAGAAAGAGAATGGAAAATAAGTGGATTGGATCCATTATTGGTAAGTCTATATTAGTTCGGAGAAGTCCGAAAAGAGATAAACAAGTCCGGGCCCGAAAGGGAGGCTCGGAAAGGCTTTAGGTGGGCCGGCCATGTGATGGCCGACCAAGGCAAGGGGCCGGCCATTAGATGGCCGGTTAGGCCCTAAGTGGGCCGGCCAAGGAAGCCCATAAAGGGCTATGTTGGCCGGCCACTCAAGGGAACCCTAAAAGGGTCACATTGGAAGTTAACCTATAATTAGGTTTTAGGAATCCTAGTTTGGTCTAATACCTTTTCTAGAGATTTCTATATATACCTAATTAGACAACCTAGAGAGAGAGAGACAAGAATTCAGGTAAGAATTCTAGAGACAATTCTCAAGAGGAGAAACTGTCAACTGAAAGAGTTTCAGAATACATCTCAGAGAGAGAGAGTGAGAGAGAAAAAGAGTTTTCTCAAGTATCTAGTCAAGAAGAAGGAGTTCTTCATCTCAACCTTCAAGAAGGTCCTAGTGAAGGAGTTGAAGGAGATGTCCTTCGACCAAGGTGACAATGCGAACAATTTGTTGGATAGGATAATTGATGTGGAAGATCATCAAGTCCGATTGATTTAGGGATCGTAGAGTTGTAGCTAGAGACCAACTACGATCGTCGAATTACGAAGTAATTCGCGGCTAACTTCGATCGGATCCTACAACGGGTTACACATAAGAGTGACAAATTGATCTAGGATATGACTAGTGGGAGTGAGATATAATCATGGGAGTGTCCCATAAACATATCTCATAGGCCTAAAAAGGAATTAGGCAAAGATAGTACAAAAAGGCCAAAAACAGGGTTTTTGGGCCTAGACCGATTCGGGCACTTCTAGGGCTCGGATTGGGCTGATTTTTGGAGGGACGTTTCCTTATGTTATGAACATTAAATCTGCAAATTTTGGCTGGGTTTGGACGTCATCTCCTTAGGGAATTGAGAAAATACTAATAGTTGCTATTTTCGACTATTTCCCTAAATCTTATTCTAAAGGGTGTTTTAGGAAACCTAAAAGGAGGTGGATTCTTATTAGGGTTCTATATAAACACTCTTAGGGCAGAGAATAAGGTGTGGAATTTCTCTCTAAGCTTTCTTACTCTACCACATCAAGTAGAGAGGAGAAAGTGAGCTAATTCCCAAGCTATCTTCTAGTCAAGCAAGAAGAAGGTCTTCTTATTATCCAACCACCATTGGTGTGCTAGCTATACAACAAGGTGGGAGATCAAATTGATTGCTCGTGTCCCAAGTAGAGGAGCTACACTTGAAGCTCTTGGTCTTCTTCAATCAATTCAACTAGTTCGAGGGAAAAGCGATTAAGGTAATCTACTATCTCCATTAGATTAATTACTAGTTTTGCATGTGATCCTGGGGATATTAGTGTAGACATTAGATGTCTTATTTCCGCTATAAACACTAGTATAAGGGTATAAAACCTAACACCTAGCTGACTGAAAGGAGGGAGTTCAAGTTATATACTCGGTGTCTCAAGTAAAGGAGCTACATTTGGAGCTCTTATCTTCCGAATACTGGTTGGGATTTAGTTCGTGGGAAAGCGATTAAGAGGTAATCTTCTTTCCATTCTAGTTCCTTGATATGTTCAAATATAGATCCTGGTAACTAGTGTTAAACATAGAGATGTTTGAAATTCCGCTAACAACACTAGACAATTAGGTGTATTAGATACCCCTATCACCCTTCAATCATAACATAAGAAAAACAGAGAACAAATTTTGAAAAGATGAAGATCAAAGAACTTCAAACGCTTCATCTAATAGGTAGATCATCAGAGTTTTGACTGATCGTTCAACTTTCTTTTGAAACATAAAATAGATGAAGAAGAAGAGCTCGATAATTCATTTTTAAAAAAACTAAATCATTGAAGATCTAAAACCTTTGAACGCGTCATCTGTTCAAAAGATCATCCGCGTTTCGGCTATATCATCCAACTTTGTTTTAAAAAACAAATAATCAGATATGTAGAGGGCTTAGGGTTTTAGTTACTGACCATTTTAGAAGTGATTTGAGAAGAACAGAGAAATGTGAGATACCCAGAGAGTCTTAGATTATAAGATGAAGAGAACTAGAGAAGGTGAAAGAATATAAGGTATTCCGAAGATCAGAAGATGAAGATAAGCTATTCTCAGAAGATTGACAGAAGTAGAGAAGGTGCGAGAAGATGAGGGAGGCAGTAGAAGCCAGCAGATGGGTTATGGAGGGGGGGGGGGGGTATAAATAGGGAATGAGAGGTGTCATAGAGTTTTGATCTGACGCCCCCCTTTCTTTCTAATCCAACGGGAGACATGATACCTCCGTCGTTGGATATTAAATTTGAGAAGCTAGTTCTCAGGCGACCCCATAAAAGGCAGACTAAAGGGGCAGGTTCTCGAACAGATTTCACTGGGTCCTTATTGGTCGGGGGGAGGGGGTGGGGGTATAAATAGGGAATGAAGGGGTATCATAGAGTTTTAATCTGCTCCCCCCTTCTAATCCAACGGGAGACATGATACCTCTGTCGTTGGATATTAAATTTGAGAAGCTGGTTCTCAGGCGACCCCATAAAAGGCAGACTAAAGGGGCGGGTTCTCAGGCGGATGTCACTGGGTCCTTATTGGTCGGGTATAAGGATCAGGATTCGGGTAGGAAGCCTTACCCGTGTCCTGACTGCTTCACTCTATTGCGATGAGTCGGTAAGCCCGATTTTGGGCTCATTCTATCCATCGGACCTTCGCGGTCCAGACAATCACCTTTGGGTTGCGGATTTCTGGACCATTTTTCCAGCCCTATGGCGAGGGCCGTCTTTGGGGGAATGGGCGAATTTAAGATTTGGGTTATTTCCCTAATGGCCCCCTACTTTGTGACCAGCTTCCCGCCTGGCCCCCTACTTTACAAGAAATACCCATATGGCCCCCTTCCGTTATAACACCGTCACTCTCTCTCCTCCATCATGTTTTCTCTCTCTGCCAACTTACGCCACATCATCTGTTACGCCACCTCATCACCTTCTCCGACAGAGGTCGCCGGCCGGCCAAATTTTCGGTCGGCGACCTTCAATTTTTTTTTTCTCTCTCTAAAAAAAAAATTTTTTTTTTTTTTTAATTTCTTCTCACATCTCTCTCTCTCTCTAAACTCCGGCGAAGGGGGTTTCCCTTCGCCAGATCTGTTCGTGATGAATCTGTTCGTGACGAACAGACCTGGTCTGTTCATCACGAACAGCTCCGGCGAAGGGAAACCCCCTTCGCCGGAGTTTAGAGAGAGAAAGAGATGTGAGAAGAAATAAAAAAAAAAAAAGAAAAAATTTTTTTTTTTTTAGAGAGAGAAAAAAAAATTGAAGGTCGCCGGCCGGAAATTTGGCCGGCCGGCGACCTCTGTCGGAGAAGGTGATGAGGTGGCGTAACAGATGATGTGGCGTGAGTTGGCAGAGAGAGAAAACATGATGGAGGAGAGAGAGTGACGGTGTTATAACGGAAGGGGGCCATATGGGTATTTCTTGTAAAGTAGGGGACCAGGCGGGAAGCTGGTCACAAAGTAGGGGGCCATTAGGGAAATAACCCTTAAGATTTTAAATGAATGATGGGTCGGGTCGCCAAATTAGCCCGACTTGAGAGTTAAAATGGTCATTGAACATGTAACAGAAGCAGTATACATCATCTGATACAAAAGTTGGAAGCTCTCTCTCCATTCCAGGAGGTCACCGGCAGTATCCAGGAGGTCACCGGCAGGATCCAGGAGGTCACCGGCAGGATCCAGGAGAAATCATATCTCGAACCAGATTTTGCCTACTCCACCATTTGTTCTTCTGTCTACTCGAACTTGTACCATCTGGCTTTTACTTTTGTTTCAGGTATCTATACTCATTAATCCAATTTCAGCATGATCATAGATTAGTATATTTCTTTGGAATATCTTTAGTGTTTTACAATTATACATTTTTTTTTTCTTTCTGAGGTTTGGGATTTCAGTTTGGTTCAGTTAATTCTTCAAACACCTTGTCTACACTTCATGGTTTCTATTGATATTCAAGTTCTTTAGATTAAAAGGAAAAAGCTTTCACTAGCAAATGGATATTTTTGGCTCTGGGCTTCAATTATATCTGTCAATAAATTTAACTCTACTGATTTTTCAGTTCTAGTAGAAGATTTTGTACCACTAGAGTTCCTCTCTTTCTTATATTATATCTTCTTGCATAAACCTTAGCACCCAAGACCTATTTACTTGAAGAAATTGGCCAAGAAAGATTTAGGAAGTGAATAACACATGATAAACTGTCAAGCATGCTAATTGATTTGATTTCATGTATATTCGGAGTGTTTTTAGTGATCAAAAAAGACAAAACGAATTTGCCCTAAAAATCTATCGGCGGACATGAGGCCCCTGTGCGGACTGACTTGTCCGTGACCATAACGTTGAGGATTTATGTCAAAATGGACTGGTCAACGAGACTAAGATGTCAAAACGGAATGGTCAGGCCGGAACCTAACATGTCCAAACAGACCGTTTGGTAGTGATAGGTCCCGGACTCGATCAGTCCGAAAACGTAGCCCAGATTCATATTATTTTTGTACACCAAACTATATATTACGTATTCAAACATCAAATAATCAGTTGGGAAATGTTTGTATACCTCATTACAAACTTAGGCTTTTGAAAAGGAAGGTTGTTAAAGATTTTATTTTTTTGAAGAAGGTACAAGAGATAATGGAGGTTAACTTCACCCTTTAATACCCAGGTTAGTTGGTTGGGTGCTGATAGATGGCTCGGGTCAATGACCCGAGACAAACCTCCTGCTCCCCGATTATAGGAGTTTGGCCGGTGCTTTTAACAGTCCCCTTATGGTAACTCTTAAGATGTCAACGATGTGAATGCTTCACCCATGTTTGATAAGTAGAATATTTTCTATCTAGTCAGCACCCTACAATTATTATTTTAATATTTTTAAAGTTCTTGTGCTTGTTCATCTGATTGAATTGACTAATTTCTGATTTAAGATTCGTATGGATTACTGACATGGTAAGTGAATCAGGTGATTAAGTCAAGCCATGCCAGCTTTTGTGGTTAAGTGGCTTTTCTCAGTTTAACATTGTTTGTGGGAGGGGATTGGTATGTGAATAGGCTATTTCAACAACCAACATGAACTTGCGAAGAACTACTTTGACATGTCTAATCAAACTTCACTCTGTCTGTGAAACTCAGCTTCATCAGCACCTTCAGTGGAGAGGACTTGTAAAAGTGAGACTAAAATGGGTTAAGAACAGAGGCCTTGACCACATCATTGACTTGGAAACTGACCTCAAAGCTGCATGTCTCCTTAAAGATGCCATTAAACGGTCCTCGACAAGCTTCATAACAGCCAAGACAGTCGCTGACTGGCAAAAACCTCTTGGTCTCACTGTCCCAGTCCTTCGATTCATGCGAAGATATCCCACTCTCTTCGAAGAATTTCCTCACACTCGTTGGCCGAGTCTCCCTTGTTTTCGTCTCACAGACACAGCTCAACTTTTAGACTCCCAAGAACAAAATATACACCAGGCCCATGAGGCTAATACTGTTGAGAGACTCTCTCGAGTTCTAATGATGTTGAAGACTAGGACTATTCCTTTTCAATCTCTGCATCCTTTGAAATGGGATCTGGGATTACCAGATGATTTTGAAAAAACACTAGTTTCTAAATACCCAGATCACTTTCAAGTTGTTAAAGCAGCAAATGGGACCTCGTCTTTGAGTCTTGTTCAATGGAGAGACGAGTTTGCAGTATCTGAATTGCAGAAAGCAAATGAAAGCTTAGAAGCAAAAGATGGGTATCGGCAGTTTAAGAGAGGAGGAGCTTCATTGGCATTTCAGATGAGCTTTCCTCGAGGTTATGGAGGTCAAAAGAAAGTTAAAGCTTGGATGGATGATTTTCAAAAGCTACCTTATATCTCACCTTATGAAGACTCTTACCATATCGATCCAAATAGTGATCTTATGGAGAAAAGGGTTGTCGGGGTTCTGCACGAGCTTTTGAGCTTAACCATTCATAAGAAGACTAAGAGGAATTACCTGAGATGTTTGAGAGAAGAAATGAATTTGCCTCACAAGTTTACCCGCATTTTCACAAGGTACCCAGGAATTTTCTACCTTTCTTTGAAGTGTAAGACAACGACTATAACTCTCAAGGAAGGATATAGACGCGGAAAATTGGTGGATGAACATCCTCTAGCTCGGATCAGAGAGAAGTATTATTACGTTATGAGAACTGGAGTCCTTTATCGTGGTAAAGGAGTAAATTTGTTAACAGATAAAGATGGTATAGTTAATGGAGTAGATGATGGAACGGAAGATGAAGAAGAAGAAGAAGAAGAAGAAGAAGAAGAAGAAGAAGAAGAAGAAGAAATGGAGATGAACGATGATGACGAGGATAGTGCAGAGTTTGAGTCAGGTTCTGAAGAGGAATAATTCCGGTCTTGCATTCTAGTTCAAATATATTGGTTTCTTAGACCGCTTGTAATTTCTGTTCTAAATTAAGGTGTGTTTGCTAAAATATCTCACTTTCGGGGTCTCATGATAATTTTTATTCCTTCAAGTATGTAGTGCTTCTCCAATTCAGCGGCATGTTTATTTTTCAGATGTTTCTCGTACTAATTTCTTACTGGAAATTCTATTTCAATTCTTGCGCTTATCACTAGATCCTTTTTGTTCATCACATTATATATTGGAATTGATCGGCTACATCCTCATTGCAGTTTTTCCCATCTTAACTTGGTCTAGAAAGTTTATATTTTCTTTCACTTGCTGTGTGAATAGATCATATGTTTGCAAAGTTTGATGAGCTGCTGCTTGAGGTTCCTGGGATCCTTATAATATCTGGGATCTCCACGTTCTCGGTAAGTTCCAACACCTCTTATCTTGCAATTTTGGAAGCTCTTATGACTTGAAGATGTGCTTAGTGGAGTGTGTTTCGTGTTTTTGGGAAAGATTGAGAAGGTGTCAACTTTTATCTTCTAAGGGGATTTTTGAAATTAAGACATCGTTGATTATATTTCCAACAGTAGATATTTCTCGTTAAGGCCTTTTACTTGGATACTTTGCCAAGACACTTCACGGATTATGGATTTTTACTAGGAACTTTGCCAATAAGTCATTTTTCAAGATTCTTTTGCGAGCAAGATTGTGAAGTTCGACATAAAAGTATGTTGCAGCAGGAATATGTGCGATTTTGACCTGATGAATGGTTGAAGGTGTTGGTGGGAGTAACAGATAAGTACATCAAACCTTACAGGTTTTTGGCAACATACTTGTTTTCGGAAGGTGTAATTTTGTGATCTTATAACTTCATAGTATTATCAACTGTAAGAGAATTCTGATAGCTTCCTATTGAACATTTATAGCTCAATTTCTTTCATTCATTTTAAATTACTGTACTACGAATTGCATTTAACTGTAACAACAGCCTGGAAACGCAAGACATTGGATACAAGTGAGGCCAAACTTATATTAGATAAGCGGAACCTATCTACTCCACTAGTCAGGAAGGTTGAAATGTCATGTAAATGGAAGCCCTGCAATTAGCAAAATTCTAATATATTCCGATGGGGCTTTGGATTCCTCCTTTGGCGGTTATGGTGTAATCTTAAGAAACCAGCACGGGGAAACGATAGTGGCAGCAGCTTCCATGACAGAAAGAGTATTTGTGCTTGCTTGCCCATGAATTACAGGGAGTCAAATTGGGCATGCAACTAGCATTAAGATACAGCAGAATGGGAGTCCAAATAGCGACGGACTCTGCACTAACTGTGTCTATCTTGACTAATGTTGAGAAACAACCTCCTTGGCAGGTGCTTCGATTGGTGCGAGAGATCCAAGCACTTTAGGTACAACTCGAAGAATGCTCAATAACACGTGTATATCGAGAGACCAACCAGGCGGCATGCTATCTATCAAAGATGCGACCAGCTAGTGGGACACTTGAGATTTTACAGACAAAAATCCCGGAAGAAATACAGGAAACCGCGAGGGAGGACAAGAGGAGTGTAATTAGAATTCAAACTACTTAATTTCTTTGATTTATTGTTTCCTTTATGGTTTTGGTTCATTCTTGAATTTGCTATTCTTTTTAGGCCGCGGCTTTGGGGAATAAAGAATAATCTTCGGGCAATAAATTCTCTAGGGGATCCATATTTTTTTGTACATTTTCGGGAGAATATTTTATTTTAGTCCAAAAATTCATTTGATCTAACATTGCCCCCTAATCTTCATCTTCTTTATCCCCTTCACCACCACAAGTTTACACCACCACCATTGTCTTTCCTCTCTTCTCTTCTTTAACTCACTGTTACCCTATATCTCTCTCTCTCTCTCTCTCTCTCTCTCTCTTTCTTGTTGCTTTCATTTCTCTATATATCTCTCTTTCTCTCTCTCTCTCTCAATGACTATCTCTATGTCGTTCACACTCTATATCTCTCACTATCTTTCATTGTAGATCACTCTCGTTATTTATCTCGGTGTATACATTTCTTTATCTTTCTCGCAGTCTCTCTCTCTCTCTCTCTCTCTCTCTCTCTCTCTCTCGGTCTGTGTGGAAATAACAGAGTTCGTAGCCACGAAACGTTTTGTAGCCACGAAATGGTCATGGCCACAAAATGTTTTGTGGCCACGAAACGTTTTGTAGCCACGAAATGGTCATCGTCACAAAACGTTTTATAGACACGAAATGTTTCGTGGCCACGAAATCATTGAGGAAGATCTCACCAGAAACCCTCTTCGATGTCAAATTCCGACGAAGTGAAAAATCCCCTTTGTTGGAACAATGTCTGTGCGAGAGAGAGAGGGAGAGAGAGAGGGAGAAACATGAGAGATTGATCGGGAAACAGTGAGAGATTAAGAGAAAAATTGTGAGAGATCGAGAGACATAGATAATGAGAGCTATAGAGAGACAAACAATGAGGAGTCAAGGGGGAGAGACTAAGAGGGAAAGAATAAGACAATAAGAGTGAGATGGAGAGAGACAGTGAGATAGAGGGAAGATGAAGATTAAGGAACAATGTTCGATCAACCCAATTTTTAGACTAAAAGAAAAATATGCCCATGAGTTATTTGTTTACTAAATTTTTATTCCCCGGAGAATTTTTTCGGCCTTTTTTTTATTTTTTATTAAAGAAGTCTGTAAAAGGGCCGGGTCCTTCACCCCAATTGAAAATTTCAAATAAAAAACAACCTTCATTTCAGGCAGCACACCAAACATGAGCAAATCAATAAATATGTTTTTTTTTAGTTGAAACTAATTCAATAAATATGTTGATATTAGATTTTCTTCAAAACCGCGTGTAATTTCTTACTTTCTTTGCTTAAACATCTCACTTTCGGTGACTCACGATAACTAATACTTCACCATTTTAGCCACATGATAATAATAATTCAGGGTCCATTAGTCCTCTGTTTAATAATATAAATTCAAAATCAAAATAATATTAAACAAAACTTTCCCTGTTCTCAAAATTCAATCGACCCTTCTCCCATACTTCCAACATTCGCAAGCAACAACCATAGACAAAACTACTAAAAGTTCAATTAAAAAAAAAACTACTAAAAGGAAGAAAATAAATCATTGTTACCAACCCAGTATTTGAATATAACTTATTACAATTGAGATTATGGCCATATATAAATATATTAATTAATAAACTAAAATCATTTATGTTAATCCCTACAAATGAAAAAAATTGAATGAAAAAAAATTTACAGTTGAGATTATTGTGAACTGACGTATGAAGTAATAGTATAATATAATCAATCATAAAGAAAAATAATTATTCAATTATGAAGAATGTTTGCAACAAGTCAACACACAATCTTCCAAGAAGTTGGTGAGTTGAGTTGTGTAAAGGTTAGGATCGTTACGGTAATGATCAACATGGGGTGTTGATATAAAGTTACAGGCTCTGACTTCCCGTCCGGATTTCCGCTGCTCTTCAATAAAAGATTCAACAGATTCCACCGGAATGACCTTGTCTGCGGAACTATAGATATATAATTGTGGACATTTTGGTTGCTCCATTGATAATAGATCCACTACATCCGTAAGCCTCCTGTTCGATAAAAATTAATATAGTTTAGATACTTAGAAGAGGTCTAGTTACAGAAATTCGACAGGAATTCTGGATTTGGTTAGAAAGCATTCAGCTGGAAAGCGGTTATGGTTGAACTTGAACTCTTGAAGCTACAAGCATATCTGAAATGACAGACAACAGGAAAGACTCCATACCTGTTCACTTTAGGGAGATTCAGCACCACCTCAAAGAACTTCTCTAGAACTACTAGCAAAGCTGCTTCAGCTACTGCTGGTTTCGGCTCTTCTTTGAAATTGTTCAAGCTAACTGAAGTTCTTGTTGCGACACTATTCTTCTTCAAGAATGCCGCAGAGAAACCTGATGCCCACACCTATTAGAGAAAAGAAAAAAAATAGATGGCTTTAGCCGTGTTTCCAATCCAGTAGAAGGAGCAATTAACATAACCAAATACTGACATCGGTTTCTTGTTCTCAAGAACCTTCCACAATTTTTTGGCCTTGTGAAGTTTTACTTACAACGGGTGCCAGAGTAAAAGCGACCATGCCTAAAGGTTTAAAAAAAATAACAAATTACAGGCAGAATGTCTTTACCCGTGGATCTGGAGCGGCAACTGGAGCTGAATCTATTACACAACCTCTAATTCGTCCCATTAACGTTTCATCCTGCTTCTGAAACTTCTCAAGAATAACTCCATAACTGCAAAGCAGTTGTTAATCAGCACATCAATATTAAAGGTTTCAATTGAGAATTTTGTATTATGTTTGTGGATAAGAAAGAGTTAACTCACGTTAGCCAGCCTGTATTACTGAAAGTATGAAAAACCAGATTCTTCCCATGCTCTTCTTCTAACCAACCAGCTAGATGGTCCACAAGCAAATCAATGTGCTCTTCAGCTTTTCCACCAACTTGGTAGTTGAGAATTTCAGCCATCGGAAAAGTGAAGGTAATGGCATGAAACCCCCTTGAGGTATACCAATCTGCATATCTTTTCAGGTGTTTCTGCTTAGCTCCCAACCATCCAAGTAAAACCACCACGGTACGAGACTTAGCAGATGAACAATCTGAATCGTCGAGAACATTATATGCATTTATTTCAGGCAAATGCCATCTATATAGAACATCAGGAGGTGGGGAAGGGCTAGAATTTATGAAGTCAGAAGATTTAGGGGCTTTAGCCAATTCTGCGGAGTGATACGAAGAGACAAGAGCCGAGGGAGAAGTAACAAAAGAAGAAAGTGAACTAAATTGACTAGAAGGAAAACTTGAATTAGAAATAAGGTTTCGAGTGTTGGGAATTGGAACTCTAAATCTTGTTGCACATGAAAAGTTTGTGAAACTAGAAACAGAAAAGTCAGAAACCCATGACTTTATTTGCGGCAATGAATCAGATGGTGAAGGGTTTCGTTCAGATACAGGAAGGCATCGATCAGATGGTTTTTGATGAGGTAATTTATCTGGAAGATCCGCAGAGACAGCAGCAACGGCAATAGCAGCGGCTGTGGTTAGAGGCCGTTGAAGTAATCCGGAGAAGGAACCCATGTTGGAGAAAATAGATTTCTCAACATAAAAATATCAAACAATCTTCAAGACTATAAGAAATCCGAATTGGTCGATATGAACTGAATTGTAAAGGGCCAAACAAATGGGGATCACCTGTTCACAACAATAGACTAGATTCAATTACCAAACTATACAACTAAGAACTATCGAAAACATACAAGAGATAAACAACCCATTTGAATTCTCAAGTACCTAATACCCACAATCTTCAATATGTTGAGAAGAAACAAAGAATAAATATAGAATGAATGACTAAATAAAGAAACAATCTTCCCATAAAAGAGTAAACAAGAAAAACATTAAAACCATGAGTCAAACAAGAGGTTGTCAAGTTTGAAATACACCTTCTCAAAGAAAAGGAACTTAGATGTTGACCCATACTTCTAGCTAAAGAAATGCCAATAACAAAGTCTTTTCTAGAATCAAAATATATCAAAAAAAATATCCCTTTTTGATAATTCCAAACACAACCCATGATTTATTTTTATTTTATTTCTTTTCCCATATATTCGGATCAAATATTAGAATATTATTTTAGATGGAATCTTAAAAGAGTGGTAGAGGAATACTTACCAGAAGTTCTGATGATGAGGATAAGGGTGGGGATGCCAATAATAAAAGGAAAACCTAGAATCGGGCTGCCAATTTTATAATTGACAGCCCGACCATTAACAAAACGATCTCTCCGAATTAGATTCCTACACAATTCGAGAAGATTGAAATTCAGTATACCGTAATTCAACATACAAAAGAGTCAATGGAAAAATTGTCATCAGAAATTGGTCGGAGACGTCAAGAGGAGAAAGGGGAAAACTGAGTCTAGAATCGGTTGAAACTGATCCTGGAACGTCTACATCAATAAGTCGGAAATACTAATAACTCATTGAAACGTTGAAAGATCTTGAAAACGAAACCCTAAAAAAGGATTTAAATTTGTCTCAAAAGTTTATCAAGAAAGAAATTTTAAAACCCTAGAAGATCCGAAAATCCCTGTAAAAAATTGAGAAGAGGGGAAAAAAAAAAACAAGAATAGGAATCAAAATCAGAAACACTAAAATAATAAATCCCTTACCTGGTTATTAGATTATTAGAAGAAAGGTCGAAACAAGGAGATTTTTGTTTTGAAAGCTGAAGAGGAAGAATTTAAATGTGGTTAAGGAGGAGGTTCTTTTCTTAACTTGTTATTTCCTCAACTCGCGAGCTTCCGTTGATTTCCAATATTGAGGGACAAAAGTTTGTACTTTACCTATTACCCAATTTCTTTTGTTGGGATGTGTGATTGAAAATAGGGTAAATTATATTTTGGGCTCCAATTTGATACCAACTCAAAACTTGGGCTCATATTTGTACAACTAAAGATTTAGCCCCTATAATGTGTGTGAAATGGAATAAGTGAGAGAAAGTGGTGAAAAGTTTGAACACATCTGATCCGCCTTCTCTCGTTTCATAATGTATCTGTGTCATTTAATGTAATAACTATTGTTGTCCAATGTAAAATAAAATGATACCGTCTCTTTTATGTAATGCTCTTGGGATGAAAATAGGGTGATTATATTTTGGTCTCCAGTTTGTAACTAACTCGAAATCTTGGGCATGTACAAGCAAAAACATTTAACCTCTATAACGTGCCTGAAATCATTTAAAAGAAGAAGTTAGAGAAAGGAGTGAAAACGCTAAACGCATCTAACCGCATTCTCTTGTTTAGTGATGTATCTATGTCATTTAATGTAATGATTATTAGAGTGTAATGCAAAAACAATGATATAGTCTACATTATGTAATGCTTTTCAGATAAAACGAAACACACTCCACATAAAAAGGTCGGTGTTCTAGATAAACTAAAAAGTTTTGGAGTAATAAAATTTGTGTGGAACCCATTTTGTTTCCCCAAGCCTCCACCACCACTTTTTCTTTTCACGTCGGCAAGAGTTAGCAACGAACTACCATTATCGCACTGCTTAATTTTTTTCACATCTTATTCTTCTACTTCCCACCCAAAATATTTGTATTCAGAAATTTTTTTGTTCCTTTCGAATACTTATTTCATTGTGTAGCCAGTGAGAAGATTAGAGTGAGGGTATATTTGCAATGATACTCCGATGCTCAAGTCAGTTCACTATTGTGGGTTGAAAGTAAATAACCGAACGGTAAGGAATAAATCTCTTTTTAGGGTAAGTGTAATTTATATAGGCTTACAGGGCGATGGTGAGCCATCGGCTTAAAGGAGATCATGTGGCAGGGTCTTTAATGGAATCTTTCTGATTATAGTAGATATGATCGTATAAAATATTACAAATTCCAGAATTGGAATCTGCCCCTTATTGTCTTTACGTAAATTTGTATGTTTGTCCAATCCTCTCCTTTGTCACAATACAAGTTATGGATCTAGATGAGGCGGTTGTGATCCACCGTTTAGGGAAGTTTCTCACTGTTCGTGGTTAGGTTTCTCTAGTGGTTACCTCGTATCTAGGATAAATAGAAGTTCCTAAGTTCAAGGATCCTTCGTAGATATCCTGCCGAGGTGATAGACCTTCTAGGAGATGTTTCCTCTTTTGAGACTCTTGAAGTCCAAGCTTGCTTAAACACTTAAGATCTTTAACCGACTGGGATCTTTTACGGAGATTCCGGGATTGCGTCGGTAAGCTGTTGGTGCGCTTTTGCCTCCCAGTTTAGGGTGCGAGGCATCAGTCTAGCTTACGTGGACCCCCTCATTCCTTTAGAAATTCCAGAGATGATTTGTTCGTGCCTGGGGCGAAACATGACTGATACCTCTTAGCTAGTCCTAGCCGACCTCCCAGTTAGGGGTGTAGGTGGCGGAGCGTTGAGGGTTTAGCTGTTCTGTTACCTTAAGCCGGGATGACCCATTGGACTTTAAGTCTGTTCTTGACTCTTTGACGTTAGTCAACGTCTGGACAATTTGTGCATCCTCATGAGTCCCGCCACTCCTTAGTCGAAAGTAGAGAGACTGAGGAGTAGAAGTGACTCTCGAGTTTAGACATTTTAAATATCTTAAGTAACTCTGAAGGCAACAGTTGTACCAGGACCAGAGTCTTTTCGTGAAGCTCGGTCATTTCTTTTGAGTTTCCTCAGCTCTTTGTTCCGGGGCTGATTTTAGCTGAGATGTTTGTGAAGCTTTTTCTTTGACTGTGCTGACGAGGTTCCGTTTGTCCGAGTTGTTTTTTAGCCAGAGCAAACTGAGTAGTGGTTCCTTAGGAATGTGTAGGCGTATCTTTTCTCGCGTGACACGTCTAGATTTCTGCCCAAGGAGATTGATTTCCGCTTCCATGCGTGATTCTGTGACGTCATGGTTTTGATCTTCTGATCACGCACTTTCAACGTTAATCTTTTGGGTAACTGCCCACGGTACCTCTGTTGCCATGCGTGGGCACGTGTCGTCTTGTGACTGGAGGGACGAACGAGCCTTGTCGGGTCCTATTAATTCCTTCTCTGACTTCGTCAGTATCCAGCGCGATTTGACGCCCAGTCATTATGACTTGGTGTGTTGCCGAGGCCATTTTTTCTTCCTTTGCTTTAATGCTTTCCTCTTGTTTAAGGAGGTCTCTTTGTCTCCTTCTTCCATTATAAATAGCCTCCTTTGGCCTTGAATTTTCTTCAACACTTAACTTTTCTTCAGTGATTTTTGCTTTTGATATTTTCCCTTAACTCCCATACTTGTTGGGGTTTTAAAGATGAAATCCTTGTTCGAGTTTATAATTGGTACTTCCTCGATCAATTTTTCTTCATAATGACCGTGATAATGAGTGGACTTATAGTTGGTGCTGCTCCCGGTATTGCGTCCCACTTCGTTCGTCGAAAGGAAGGTGATGTGAGTGGTGGAGAATTCTTTTCTAGGGTTGTCCTCTTCCTGGGGCACTCTCCTTGGAGGGTATTCTCAGGGTTAGATGGTCTTAGTGGCTTCTCTAAGTCATTCCCTGCGGTCCGGGCTCTGCTCCTTTCCTTTTTTGTTTGTATTCTATCTTTTTCTTCAGTTCAGACTTTCTAGGGGGTTGTTGATATGTTTCTTTCCTTCTGCAATCTCTTCTGTAATAGACCTGAATGGTCACACTCTTCTTGTTGTCTTTTGATTGCAATTTCTTCTGTAATAAATCTATTTGATGATGAATAAAGTCGTTGTTGCTCTCCCTGTATCGTTTGAAGCCCTATAATTATTGATTTCCCTACGCGGGTTGTACCGGTTCGCCTTTTATTATCTCATTAAGGCTTTTTGATCATGGTGTCCGACCGTTCCTTCTTTCAATGCTATAAATAAGGTTTTGGAAAAGGGGCAGTTTCATCTTTCATTACGGTTCGTCTAATGGTCTGTAGATTTCTTCCTGGTGGATGTGAGGGTTGGAAATCGCGAGTCAAGAAGTCAAGAAGACCGAGTCGTTGACTGGAAATCAAACCTTCACCTGTTTAATATTTTGCGGGCACCGACGACGTCTTTGGGCTCAACCTGTGAGAAAAGAGACAAAACACACGTGACCGTAAGATCTCAAGGGACACCAGGATGCCGCCAGCCTAAGGGGGCTCCGATGGTCAAGTCAGTAAACTTGGCAAATAGTAAATAGGAATTGTAAACAGAGTTCGAGCTATCGAGTTAGATATGTTGTTTGAGTAAGACGATCGTTGGGAGAAAAGGTGATACAACTGGGGTATACTTGCCTAGTTCTCTGATCGTCAAGTGAAATAAAGCTCTTGCACCCCTTAGTCGTGTGGAGAAAGAAAAGATCACTCGTCTTCCTTAATCAAGTGGTCGTCTAGAGAGAGAAAAATCACTTGTCAGCTGCTTGATCAAGTGGTCGTTGAGAGATGGTGATAGTAGCAGTCGATGGGCGCCTGCTAGAAGTTTGGATGATCAATGGAAGAGAGAAAACGAGTAGTTAGTTAATTGCAGGTGAATTGGATGTCGGGTGTTGTTCTCCGTACTTGGATGCCTTAGTCAATGACGAGATCATCCTTATATAGTGTTTCGTGGTCAACTATTTTCTTGGTCAACTGTCACCTGGTGGTGGGTTGTCGTCTTCAATGTGGTAACACACGGAGCTGTCACCATTAATATGGATATCGTAACCCCGTAACGGGTATATTCGAGATATTGTCATCTTGAATGACTGTAACGCCTCCCCAACGGATATACGAAGGAGGTCTGCTGAGGAGGTGAGGGCGGACCTTTTTATCAAGGGCTGGATGTACTTCCGTATTTTGGTCTGCTGGGGAGGTGAGTGCGGACCTCTTTATCTAGGGCTGGATGTACTTCCGTATTTTGGTCTGATGAGGAGGTGAGGGCGAACCTCTATATTCAGGGATTGATGTGCTTCCGTATTTTAACGTTGCTTCGGGGGCTCGAAGATAAATGGGTCGGACCCATTAGCCATTAATTCATGGGCTTGGTCAACGTGTAAGCCCATTAATCGTGGAATTCTGGAGGCTCTCCTGGTGACGTATTTTGGCCCATACAGTGGAGACATTGGGATAGCTTTTTATATGATTCTCCATGACTCCGACTTTTCCATTGTGCACCTCTGTGCGGAGGTTGAAGGCGAGGGTTTCATTAACATCCTTCATGCTCGTGATCTGCTCGAGGGTGATAATCTTATGGTTTTGCTCACTCCTGCTCCTCTCTACCCGTTGGTTTATTCGTTGAGGGGGACCTTGAGCAATTCTCATCCTGCGATCTTCAGAGGGGTTGGTTTCATGGTTCGTCGGCAAGGAGGTGATCGGCTTCTTGTTGTGTTCGTCCGTGCTTTGGTGGATGTGAATAGTCCTGCGTTCGTTCCTCCTTCTGTTCCTTGGCTTTCTTCTTCCTCTCCCCCTGATGTATAAATTGCTGATAATTATAATATATGTCTTTAATCGTTAGTTTCTCTTAGCTTCTGTCGTTTTGCTTTTCCTTCTGATTCAATTCTTGCCTGTATGTTTACTCAAACATGGAACTATAAGTTAATCAACATAACCCTAATCTTACTAATGCGATTTCCTATCTTACTACGCTTAACCCCGAATGCCTCCTCATGCACAGAGCTAAAACGTTAAACCTATTCTAATCATGCATGACCTACCTTACTAGTTCCCTTTGCAAAATAGAACCCAAGTTAACCCTGTATAATCATTTTGTGATTTCCAAACAGCTTCGAGTTTATCTAAAGCTTCCCTTTGGCCCCTGGTCGTCTCTTTCGCTATCAGGGATGTTTCGTCGGCTTGAGCACGACTAGTTTAACTAGGACTTCTCCTTGTGCCCCTATTAGTTGCTATCGCTACCAGGGTTGTTTCGTCGGCTTGAGCACGACTAGTTTAACTAGGACTTCTCCTTGGGCCCCTAGTTGTTGTTTTCGCTACCAGGGTTGCTTCATCGGCTTGAGCACGACTAGTTTAACTAGGACTTTTCCTTGGGCCTCTGGTCGTTGCTTTCGCTACCAGGGATGTTTCGTCGGCTTGAGCACGACTAGTTTAACTAAGACTTCTCTTTGGACCCCTGGTCATTGTTTTCGCTACTAGGGTTGTTTCGTCGGCTTGAGCACGACTAGTTTAACTAGGACTTCTCCTTATATCATACTTGTTTTGAAAAAGTATTATTTATTGATAGATACTGTAGCTTGTAGCGCTACACTCCGGCTTAACGACTTTATTATAAGGAGAAGTTGAAAAGAAATAACTGTAAAAGTTTGTTCGTCATACCTGAACGATTCTTGCCTCACTCTTGCATGTCTGCTGTGAGGTCGTCGTAAAAGACTCCATCCTTTTCGGTATTGATCGGAGCGATCATCTCATTTTTGTAGTTTCGGGTTGAAATTAAGTAGCATTCCCGGGCCATCTTTTGGTTTCCTCGAACTGTTCCCACAAGACTCTTTCCTGGGATTAAGAATTTCATTATCAAGTGATTCATAGAGACGATGGCCCCGGACTCTCTCAGGAAGTTCCTTCCTAAGATGATGTTGTATGCGTGTAATTTATCTACTATGGCGAAATTTAGCATCATGATTTTGTTGGGACTCCGTCTTCAATCAGCATAGGTAATGATACAATCCCGTCGTTTTCGACTTGGTTGTCACCGAATCCTGTCAAGTAAGATTTGTAAGGTTTGAGATTTTGAGGACTTACCCCGAGTTTCTGGAAGCATGTCCTGCTCATGACTTCTGTTGAGCTACCCGTGTCGACTAAGATGCGTCCCACGTTCCAGTTGGCTACCACGAGCGTTATTACCAATGGGTCGGTATGTGGGGGGTAATCACCCCTATTAAGTCGTCATCCCTGAAGATTACGGGTGGCACCTCCACTCTAAGTTTAGTAAACAGGGTTGGCGGAGTCTTTGTTTCGTTTGCGTTCCTTCGCTGCTCGCCCTTTGTGTTCCCGCTGAGGGTCGCGCCTCCAGCGATGGTGTTGATGTTGCTATTATTCACACGTGTTCCTCGGGTCCTTTAGCCACTTTCTTGGAAGATGTGGAATGTGTGTTGCTGTCCAGACCTGATCCGACTCCACCTATTCGTAGACCTTTTGTTTTTGTAATAAGCGGATTGCTGCTCCTTCTTGTAGTCGTAGGGTTGATGTTCTTTCTTGATATACTTATCCAACTCCCCTTTCCTTACGAGTTTCTCTATCAATTTGTTGAGGTGTCGGCAACTATTAGTTCTATGGTCATACCCCTGATGGAAGGCGCACCAAGACGTCATGTCCCTTGGGCCAAACTCTTCCTTGTCATCATTAGGTTTGGGTCGTTGCACTTTTTCCTCCGAAACAAGGATCTGCAAAATCTCCTCCCCGCCTTTCGTTAAGGGGATGAAGGTGGCGAAGTCGGGCTTTCCTCGCCTGCTTCGATCTCGCTCTCTAGAGGGCCTCGCCTCCTCGCGGTCCTTTCTTCTAGGCGGTTTCACTTCGTATGGCATGTTAGCCACCTCTTTCATCCTACGATAATTTTCCTCTTTCCTTATGAATTGATGAACCATTTCTATCAGTTCTCCTATGGTGTCGGGTTCGTTGCTCAAAATGTCTTGTATAATATCGTCCTGTCTGAGACATTTCTTTAAGACAGAGAACGCAACTTTATGCTCGAGGTCCAGAATTTGCACCATGAGATTTCAGAACCTCTGCTAGTAGCTTGCGAGAGACTCACTTTTTCTTTTGACGATGTTAAATAGATCGTAGGTCTTTCTTCTGATTATGGTGCTGCCTCAGAAAGCATCGCAAAAAGCTTGCGCGAGTTATTCAAAAGATTTTATCGAACTAGGTGCAAGGGCCTGGTACCACGCCTGCGCTGGTCCTTTCAAGATTGCAGCGAAGACCACACACCATACGTTTCGGTTGGTCGTGCAGAGATTCATTATCGCAGCGTAATTGTTGACAAATACAACTGGATCTTCTAGACCGTGATAATGTTCGAGCGCGGGGCACTTGAAGTTCTTGGGCTTCTCAGTCTCAAATATTTCCTTAGAGGGGGTTGATTGATTATGCCCTCACCGACAACTTTTCTTTTTCTCTGGCCGGGTAAGCTCTGCCACCTGATGTATGAGCACCTCACTGACGATTGGGTCATCGGTGCGTCCTTCGCCGACTCCCCAGGGCTTAGGGACGCATGGTCGGTTCAGACTCAATATTCCGGCATCGTCTAGTATTCTCTCTAAATAAAACTGGTCTCCAGGCACCAATTCTCCAGCCTTGTCCCAGGTGAGAAAGTGTTGACCGGTGTGGAGAAGAGCTTACGAGCTCGAATCTTAATCGCCTCCATCCTTTCCTCCGTTGTTGGCTCCTTCCTGCCCATCTCTGTCTTGCGAAGTCTTTCTTGCAGTTGCTTCACGTCCTCCTTTTGCAACTGGCCAGCCTTGAGTTGCTCGATTTCGGCCATGAGTACGACCGGATTAGGAAGCTTGGCTTGAGACCCTTGAGGGGTGTGGTCGTCTGAAGACATGATTGCCTGAAGGGCTAAAGAAAACGATTAGTTTAAGATTGAGAGAGATAATTCGAGTTACCGAATTGATGGTAAGGATAATCCAATTGGGCAAAACCTGGACGAAGGAAAAAGACCACAACTTTTAGAAAATTGAAACAATTTTCAATATGCATAGTTGGCTCATTAAAATCTTGACAAGGAAAACTCTAAAGGAAAAAATCTTGATGAAGGAAAAAAGAGTACAACGCGATTGACATTTTATATTCTACTCCCTCTGATAAAATATTAATGGGGAATTCTTCTTTACAGGAATATATGGATTATGGTCAGTTTTTCCGAAACCACAAATAATATGCCTAATATATTGTCTATACTACATTAGGTACTTCGACCTAAATTTCCATGACATATGATAAGTTGTTACAATATGAGTTGCTTTGAAGCTGGGAGCCTTTTAGTATTCTAGAATATGTTTATTTTCAAGATTCTTTACTCAAATATTGCATTTTCAATATTGTACTCTCAAGCTTTAATGAACTCTTCAGGAGTCACATTAGGTTTATCAATACTCCATAACTCAACTGAAGAACTTTTTAATTCATATAAAGGACTTATAAATGGGTGTCAAACCCTTTATAAACTAAATAACTTTTCATTTCGTACATATATCTACTTGATCACCTTCAGGGTGATTCTTGTTTGGTGCTTCAATTTCAACTCTCAAGATTTGATTATTTTGTAAGAGAAGTCATATGCAATGAATTATTTCATCAAAATTTGTCCAATTACTTGAAGTAATTTAGGATCAATATGCTCGCGGTAGCTATTATTTTCAGAAATACATCGTCTGAACTAATTTATTTGGTTTCTCAAATTTCCACAACGTGCATGTAATTGGATGAGTTTTCTCGCTTGGGTATTGTCTCTTTTCTGACATATCCTCTTCAGAGGATTTTATTTAGGAACATGTACCACATTTGTTTCTAATTTGATAGCCTCTTCAACAGAATTCTTATATAAAATTGTTCTTTTAGTGTCCACTAGTATATGTCACTTTGATCAACTGTAATTATTTTCCATGACCTTTATCCATATATGACCATATTACGCTCTGGAAAACATCAATATCTCGAGGTAGCAAATTCTTCGTGTATTGATTCCAAATTAAAGAAACTTGATATTTCTCAAGTATTTTTACGAAATTGAGTATACGACTTCCTCCCCTTAATGTCGATAGATTTTTGTCTTTATTTGTCCGTATATACTTTAAGGATGTGACAAAGACAAAAGACAAGTCAATTGCTTCATGCAAATTTGATTTCCGTTTTCATATCATATAATTTGTAGAACCAAAACTGTTACCTAATCACAACTTCAATGTGAGCAATTTATTCTAATATCACAACTTCAAGTGTGATTGATTACATGTGAGGTATATTATCTTCTGGTAATTCTTTTTTCTATTAAAATTCATCATCACTTTCTCTTTGAGTATACAACTTCAGGTGTAATTTGAAAGCTGATATCATCACCGTCCAAAGACGCGAAAGAAATATCACCATCACCTGAATAGATATTCCGGACTTTCACTTAATATATGATGAGAAAATTTTGCAATATAAGTTCAACCATGATTGTGATATCTTAGTAGTCGTATTTTTCTTACAACAAGTTCAATTGTAATCTCTTAAGAATCAATGGAAAATCATTTCAATACTAAAATTATCAATATTTGTTATTCTTCGGGAATGTCTTGATAAATTTATTTTCCAAGGGTTTACCCTTTTTGGTGATATTTAACAACCTGTTACAAGATATATCTTTTCATCCTTAGAGATTATTCACTCTAGTAATTTTTTTAGAATTTTCTAGATTTGAAGAATATATACACCAAACTTCAAGGTTGGTAATCTCATATACAACTAGGTGTTTCAATTTGATTGTCACCAAAATCTAATGGTTAAATATGAGATAATCCATAATCCTTAAAATTGTTATAAAAGCTATGAAGACGAAAAGAAGAAAAAGTATATATCTAAATCACTTTATATCTTACTGCCAAAGAAGATTGTGATCTCACAAAATCTCAAAGTCAAATGCTATTCCTTATACTACAGAAGAAGGAAAGAGATATCCCTACTTGCACAGGGTGCATGGGTATTTATAGGGAATAGATGGGAAGAGAGGAGGTGGGGTATGAAGCTGTATAAAACGGTCAATTCCCTCCTCTTAAACCACCATGCAAAAACTGCCTAAAAGACCCTTCACCTCCAAGCCAATAAACATCATTATACCTCCAAAGCAAAGAATGTGATTTGTGGTGGATAATAATATTTAATATGCCATTACTGTTTCTAATATGTGGTAACTCAAAAGACACCTTAATATCTTCTATGGGCAACCATAATTACAACACCCCCCCTTGGGTGACCATCACTCGAAGTAGTTGCCTCATTAAAACCTTATCAGAAAAATCCAGTGGGACAAAAATCTGATGTAGGAAACATAGTACAATAGCATAGATGCTGAGTGACGTTAGATACGCGAAATTCCGCCTCGCTAAAACCTTGCCAGAAAAACCCAATGGGACAAAAACTGGACCCACTGTCTACTAGACAGATATCTTCATCATTTTTAGATATGTTTCTTCCAGAATCCATACCTTTCATAAAATTGAAGAATATAATATAAGATTCAAACTATATATATATAGATAAAATAAACAGAACTGTTACAACTATAGATAAGCTAATATCTTACAAACAAGAGTTAGCTTACATATTATAATATAATATTATAATAGTTAGGAAAGATAATACACTAATCAGTAATATTAAACATAGCATTTGTTTCATTGGATCCTTCAGGGAGATTATCTGCAACACTTAATGGTGGATCAACCTCCATAGGATTCATCTCTGGTGCAGCTTTAGATTTCAAAGATGCTTGATATAGGTCAACCAAGTGTTTCGCCGTACGATAGGTACGGGACCAATGACCTTCCATACCACAACGGTAACAAGCTTCTTCACGAGCTTTGGGAGGAGTACTATTCTTACCATTTGCTTTATCAGGCTTTCTTGCTACATAATTCTGTGAATTTTCTCCCTTTTCCCACTTCCGGTGGTAAGGAGTTTGCCTGTTTCTCTCCCATTTGTTCGTGCGGGATCCATGTTGGTGGTTTCTTCCAGAACCACGTTTCCCTTTGTAATTTTGTTTCCTTCCATGATCATTTGATAATAGTGCACGTGCTTCAGGCACAGGTGCAGACCCAGTGGGTCGAGATTCATGGTTATGCAATAACAACTGGTTGTTCTGTTCATTGACCAGGAGAGATGTCAATAACTGGGAGAATTTAGAGAAACGTCGCTCTTGATATTGTGACTGCAGGACAATATCTGAGGCATGAAACGTACTCAATGTTTTATCTATCATCTGTTTATCAGTGATAATATCACCTCCCACTTTTAATCTTGAAACAATTTTACAAAGACTCGAGTTATAAGTAGAAATAGAAGAAAAGCCTTGTAGTCGAAGATTAATAAAATCATTTCGAGTTTTTGGAAGGATGACCAACTTCAGGTGATCATACCTATCTTTTAATATATTCCACAAGGCTAACGGATCTTCCACATACAAATACTCTGACTTCAAGTCATCATGTATGTGATTGTGAGAAGTGAGAGTTTTTTAGGAGAGAGAGTGTCTCACCCACTTTCCCCAAAAGTTTTTCCCTCTCTCCTTTTTCTCTCAAACCCTAGCCGGCTGCAACATCAATTCTTCAATGGATTCACTTATACAACTCGGGAGGCATCAAAATACTTAGACAACCTGTTCGTCGACTCTAATTGGAAGGATAGTCGCATCACGAATCTTCACCTAGCAGCTAGTTCAGATCGTGCAAGATCCTCAACTTAGAGATATACCTAAATCACTAACCTTCAAAGGAGCTGGCACCTTGTTAACACTAGAGGAAGAAGCAAAATCATAGAGGAACTCTTTCCACCGATTTGTCTTTCTCATATCCTACCAGCCAGGTAAACCTAAGTCTTTCAATGGCCATGGGAGAATCTTAGTGCTTGTTTCTCTTCTTGCATGTGGTAATTGTTAGTATCTTCACTTCTTGCAAAGTACAGGGGAATAAATCTCTCCATAGTCTAATCTTCTTTTGGTTCTCCCAACTAGCCTACTCATCATATTATTGTGTTGCATGTGATTTCTTTTTACTATACCATTTCACAAGTATTGCATGTGATCTTCTCTTTCTTTTGTTAGGTTTTAGGTCTTTTGGGTCTGATCTTCCCTATACCTGCTTGGTTTTGTAGCTTAATTGATACTACTTTCAGTTGGCATTCTGTTTTCTTGTGTGTGGATTAGGGGTGGGAATCGGGCGGGTTCGGTCGGGCTCGGACTCTTACTTCTCGGGCACGAACGGATCGGGCTCAAGAATAAAATGTCCGATCAGACTATCGGGCACATCGGGCCGGACAAATATAAGCATATTAGAGCCCGCGGCCCGATTCTGCCCGAGAACCCGCTCGGGCTCCAACGAGCTCGGGCGGACGGGTCTCGGGCTTTTTGAGGCGAACCAGGTCAGGTAAAAGATACCTCACTAGCTGCGTCATTGCCCCAAGGGTAAAGTTACCTTAACCTGTAGTCCGAACTTATGTCTTATAACTCACCCTTCCTTCTCCCGTCTTCTCCTTCATCAATGTGGGACTAAAAAATCACACTACTCTCTTACTTCTTTTATTTTTGTTGAAGGAACAACTCTCTTACTTAGTTCTTAATACTTCCTAGAATCTTAGTAGTAGTAGTAGTAGTAGCAGTAAACAATCTCGAGAGAGAGAGAGGGAAAATGAGATCATCTAATGGAATTCTCGAAACAACAAATTTCAGATCAAAGGGGTTTAGATGGTTGGAATCTCAAAAGTACTGCAAATTTCTCTATCAATCGAAGTATGGTTTTGAGTTCTTTTTTGCTTTTTTCCAAATTCTGATTTTGATTCATCTATTTGCAAGTTGCATTCTAACTTGTTTATTGTGTAATGAACTCTGAAGTTTGACCTATTTTTGTTCATCTAATTTTATTATTTGCCTTCAATTTAGTTGATTTTGACTTGTTTATGATTTCATACATAGACCTAAACTTTTTATTATTGCATCATCTAAGATAAGAATCTAAACCATTTATCTCTAAATTTCAGGCACAAACATCATACCGTGTGAGCCCTTTATTAAGGTGGTGGAAGAAAACACTTTAACCTAATATGATAGAGATCAATTCAGCTCATGAACTTGTCGATTCGCTGTTGAATGCTGACGATAAACTCGTTGTAATCGACTTTTACTCACTGGGTTGTGGTGGTTGTAAAGCTTTACACCCCAAGGTGATTATCTGAAAATTCTTAGTCTTCATTAACTCAATTACTATATTTGATTCTTAATCTCAACTGATTTGCTTGAAATCTTCTATCTTGGGAAGTTTGATGATCTTCTTGGTGACCCATTTTTGCAGATCTGTCAATTTGCTGAGTTGAACCCAAATGCATTATTTCTCAAAGTTAATTACGAAGAACTTAAATCAATGTGTTATAGTCTCAACATTCATGTCCTACCCTTCTTCTGATTCTACCGAGGAGCGGAAGGGCGTGTTGTAAGACAATTTTCTTCATTCATTGTTTCAATCAATTCTACCCGAATTCGATGAGTTTAAATCAAATTTAAATCTTTGGGTTTTTATCCATTTCAGATCAAGAAATTCAAAGATGCATTGGCGAAACATGGAACAAAGAGATCTTATCTTGGACCAGACAAAGGTTTAGAAGAAAAGGAGTTATTAAAGTTGGCAGAAGCTAAGGAGATTACTTTGGATTTGATTTCAAGAGCTAAGAACAAAGAAACCATGAAGGATTTGGTTCTAAGTGCAATGGATATCAATAACTTGTTGAGTATTAAAGGCGAGAAGGTCGGTCTTTTTGGAGATGAATGCATTTGATGCCATGAAGCTTGGAGTTTAGGTTAATTTTGGTTAAACTCTTGTGAAATGTGGTTTCCCCTTTAGTATTTTTTGTATATAAATTTTTTCCATTGTTTGGGTATTTCCATAACCAGGCTTTTGATATTTTTGTGGTTTAAGCCTGTAAATTTGGTTAATCTCTTTGTTATTGTAATCGAAATTTGTTATGATCTAATGAAAGTTTTAAGAGTTTAGATCCGTCTTGAATGTCTTACCACAATATTTGTTTTTACCGCAGATCACGGAATGAGTGACTAAGGTTTGAAATTTGGCAGATATATACTTAATTCTTTTTCTTTCATGTAGTCTTTTTTAGATCTTTCTAAAGATTGTTTAGCTGATATTATTTTTTCAACAGTTCAATATGTTCAGTGTTAATGCTAGATTGACCTATATCTATCATTAGAAACACCAATATTTTTAGGCCGTTATGACCTTCTTGTGATAACTTTAACCGATTGAATTCAACTAGATATATTGTTGAATGTTAGGGTCTTCCACCACACTTGCACAACACAATCCGTGCCATGCTTGGTCGGTGCTTAGCCATGACCTGCACCTTTTCTTTTGGGTGAAGGGAAAAGAGTTAGGAAGAAAGTTTTATTGGAAGGGGTTGCCTAAGTAACTTGTCCACTTATCTTATTCCTCTTGAGTATTGACTGTGCATGTGGCATGATCAATGACTACGCATCAAATCCATATGTATATTAGTCACATATCAACTAAGCAACATTGCTGACTAGAATATATTTTATAGGTTCTCGTGTAGTTTAAATAGACCATGAAATGAAACAAAAAGACTCGACAAATTAAAGCAACATAAACGAAATTTTGACAAGTCTACTATGTAAAACCACTTAATCATTTGTATATTTGCGGTTCTAAAAAAGAGACAAGAAATATCTATTAGGGTTGTAACCTTATGAGTTGTTAATGTTATAAACTTACCCGTCATTTGGTAAGAACACATTTTTTTATAATCTCTCCCGTGATTGAGCATCTCTGAGTTTTTGGTCATAGATAAGGCCACAATAAACATTACCACATAACTTAATTGCTTTACATCCTTGAAAATATAAAATGATTTAGATTTTTTGTTTTCTCTGCCAAAATAAGTATACGTTGTGATATACAATTTGGTAGAGATGAACTACTAGAACACAAACTAAAACAGAATAAGAAGTTGTTGAGAGCGAAAGGAGGATGTTCCAAAGATAATAATGACTAAATATCAACTAAACTTATCGAGAATTTTGTTGCTAATACTTCAAAGTGAGAAGATCCAACAATTTTAAAAAAAATATTAGTTAATAACACAGTTAAATCCTCTTATCTATATTTACATTTGATTTTTCCCGTGCCGGAGGCACGGGTAATACTTAGTGTTTAATCAAGGAAGGATACAAGAAGGCCAACGTCACAAAATAAACTTTAAGCAAACTTCAACTTTTAGTCCCACACCTTTGAGTTAGAAATAAAAGGAACAAGGAGATAGGTTATATATAACCTCCTCATTGGCTTTGGAAGACATGTTTCTCTAAAGTCAAAAACTTTAAAAAAGCTTCATCTATTAGTCTCACATTGTTGGGATAAAGATAAAAGAAGCAAGAGGGGAAGTTATATCTACCTCTTCCTTTGCATCCCACAACAAGGCTTGGTAAAAGCTAAAATTTTAAGTAACTCAAGCTCTTTAGTCCCACACCTTTGGATCATATAAACTTGTGTTGGTGATATGGTATGAAAAGGGTGTTTGGGTAGCAGCCTTCGGGTAGCTAACGGGCGGGTTTCGGACGGGTATTTCGGGTCGGGTTTCGGACGGGTATTTCGGGCCGGGACTCGGATATGAGCTCCTGTCCGAATCCCGGCCCATATAGCCCGAACCATCGGGCCGGGTATACCCGGTTCGGGTAGCAATCGATTTCGGGTGTAAACGGTCCGGGCGGATTGGGCCGGATATCGGGTTCCCGGACCGTTTTCCCACCCCTAGTGTGGATCATACTATGTTGTCTTCTATTGATGTTTTTGTGTTTATTTATTGATGTTTAGGTTATTGTTATAATTCTTCTGGTTAGTTCTAGACGGTTTTCTCGTCTTTCCTTAATAGGTTTTATATTTTTGTTCAGTCTTGTTTTGTCTTGGGGGTTTGGTTATATTTTGAGTGGGTTTGTTGGACTTTGGGGTTTTGTGTCATTTAGGCCTGGGAGAAGTTCACATCATCTAGACCCCTATGTTTTTTTTTTTTGATGAGAGAGACCCCTATGTTAGTTTACTAGTTAATTTTCTCTTACTTATCTTGTATACTGAGTCCCTCTAGCTTCATATTATATCTCATCAACCCTCTCTTTCTTATATATTCAACCACATCTCTCCTGATTTTCTAATGTCTATTAGTTTCTAGTTTTTCTCTTATTTAGTGTTTTTGTTTCTTGTCTTCACTGTTTGGTTTTTCGTTGATGCCACGGTTTGGTCTTATTCCTGTTCAGTGTTTATTGTGTGTACTAGTGTCTTTTGTGTTACTTGAATCCTTACTATTCATGGAGATCTCTGTTCTTGCCTGGAATGTCCGTAGTTGTGCTAATTTTGCGAATCGTAAACACCTCATCAGACTCATTAAAGAGAATCACGCGGACTTTCTTTTCCTGTCTGAGACCAAATGCCTTAACACAAATCTTGACAAATTGCTTAATCTGACTAGCACTTATGAGAAGTATGTGATAGACCCTATTAATAAAGCAGGTGGGCTTGCACTATACTGGTCTCCCCAATTTGACATTAAGATTATCTACTCTGACCATAATATGATTCATGTGCAAGGTACACACACGGTCAAGGAGAACTTTTTCCATATAACGGCTTCTATGGAAGCCCATACAGTAAAGATAAAATGAAACCTTGGAATATCTTGGCCCAACAAGCCCCTGCTCCTCATACCCCCTGGCTTGTAATAGGTGACTTGAACTGCATTTTTGACCAGTCTGAAAAACTAGGTGGCAAAGAGGTTTCTCAGAACTCAATTATCCACAATAAGCAAACTATTAATGCTATGGGTCTTCAGGACATTGGTTTTGTGGGCAACCCCTACACCTGGACCCTACACCTGGTCTAACAAACAATTTAGTGGCAATCTTATCCAAGAGAGATTAGACCGTGCATTAGTGAATTACAATTGGCTTACCACTTACCCCCACTCTAATCTCACCCATCTTTCGACTCTAGGTTCTGATCATAACCCCATTTTTCTCTCTACCAAACCTAACTCTCCCCTAGGCCGTAAACCGTTCAAATTCATTCGTACGTGGATGTCCCATCCAACTTGTGCTCAATTCATCAAAAATAATTGGATTACCTTCCCCACTCCTATCCAAACCAAACTTAACTCCTTGGCTATTAAATTGTCAAAATGGAATAAAGAGGTCTTTGGCCACATTGCCACTAACATCAAGAGCCTTACTCAGCAACTGCAATCCATTAAAGATGTTGATAGTTTCAAAGCCACCTTCACCCAGATCGAAACCCTCCTCCTCCAGAAAGAGAGTCTGTGGAAAGAAAAATCGAGAATAGCCAACATCAACTTAGGTGATAGATACACTCATTACTTCCATGCTAAAGCCACCACGAGAAATCGTAAAAATCAAATCCATTTCATCAAACTGGATGATAACTCGTGGACCAATGATGAAGCGGAGATTGCCACTGTCTTTGCTAATCACCTTCATAATATTTCCTCTACAGTGGGCTCCACTTTATCTAACAATCTCATTGAGTGTTTCAACCCGCAGATATCCCAATCCCAAAATGAGATATTAACCGCCATTCCTGAGTTAGAGGAAATTCGAAAAGCCACTTTCTCTCTGAAACCTGGAGCAGCTCCTGGCCCGGATGGGTATCCCCTTTTATTCTACCAAGCCAACTGGGATACTGTCAAAGATGATCTCATCCAGATGGTTTCCCTCTTCTTCAGAGAAGCCACTCTCCCTACGATGTCTAATCATACTCACATCTGCCTTATCCCCAAAACTAAAACGCCCCAAATTCCGGCTGATTATAGACCTATAAGCCTTCTCAATACTACCTATAAAATCATTACTAAAATTCTGGCTAACAGGCTCAAACCCACTCTCACTGACATCATATCCCCCTTCCAAGCCGCTTACGTTCCTGGTAGGCAAATCACGGACAATATCATAATAAGCCAAGAGTTAATTCACTCCTACAAGAAAATTAAAGGAGCGAAAAGCTATTTTGGCCTTAAACTCGATATGTCCAAAGCTTTTGATCGCATTGAGTGGCCGTATCTGGAGAAAGTTATGCTTATGCTGGGATTCTCCCCTAGTTGGATTAAGCTCATTAGTACTTGTCTCAACACTAGCTCCATGGCGGTCCTGATTAACGGACGCCCCGGTTTAACTTTCAATATTAGTCGGGGGATTAGACAGGGTGACCCTCTTTGGCCTTTCCTCTTTGCGATCGCCATGGAAGGTCTTAGCCGTCTTCTTGTTAAGCAGAATAGCCAAAACCCCTTTATCGGCTTCCCTATTGTTAATTCAGATCTTACCATCACTCATCTTCTTTTTGCCGATGACTGCCTTATCCTTGGTCAAAATTCCCTTGATAATATCCACAATCTCAAGAACATTCTGAAAGAATTCAGCGACGCGTCGGGTCAGATGATTAACTACTCTAAATCCAATATCTTCTTCTCGAAAAACTCACACCCAAAATTCAAGCGTATGATTATTCGAGAGCTTAAAGTTCATCAATCCTCGACCGACGATAAATACCTTGGCACTAAGCTCTTCATCGATAGAAACAAAAACTCGGCCTTCCAATCTCTTCTCACCAAAATTAAAAACAAACTTGCCAAATGGCAAACTAACCACCTCTCTCAAGCTGGTCGCTCGGTAGTCATTTCAACTATCGCAGCGGCCGTTCCCCGATACCAAATGCAGTGCTTTGCCATCCCGAAAGGCATATGTAACAGCATTGAGTCCATCCAAAGGACTTTCTGGTGGGGAAAATCCAAAACTTTCCATACTATCAACTGGTCAGCTATTTGCAAACCTAAGAAGATGGGTGGTCTTGGGCTTCGCCTCCCTCTTCTGGATAATTAGGCCTTCCTTAACAAGATCAACTGGCGCATGATCAATAATCCTAATGCAATATGGATTTGTGTCCTCAAAAGTAAGTACTATCCCAAAACTCATAAGCCCACTCCTCCGAAAGCCAATCATTCCTGGCTCTGGAAATCGATTACAAAGCAATACAATCATATGGATAGTCTGATTTTCTGGGACATCAATAAAGGTGATAATATTAACATTTGGCAGGATTTTTGGATCCCGAACCACCCCCCTCCAATAACCAACCAAAGTGGGTCTAACCTTAATTGGGTTTCGCAGCTTATTACTAAATCAGTTGGAATTTTCAGATTTTACAGCAATGCTTTAATAATGAGGTTTGCAGAGCAATACTGAGCATTAATATTCAAAATAATCAAGAGGATAAACCGACGTGAACGTTAACAAAATCAGGTAATTATTCTATAAAATCTATGTATAATTATTTGAGAACAGAAAGCACGAATCAAATGCAGGATCAAACCGACTGGTTCTTTATATAGAACATGAATACTATCCCTCGAGTTAAACTATTTCTATGGAAGTGTTGTACTAATAGCTTACCTGTCGAAGCTAAAATAGGCAAATTCATTGGAAACTCATACTCTTGCAATAACTGTGATGAAAACGAAACTTTAGATCATGCTATGCTTCACTGTACGTTTGCAAAAGCAATCTGGTTTCATTTTCAGGTTAGAACAGATCAAATTAGATCTACTAATCAATGGATTCAACAATGGAAAGACCTAAATGAGGATATCACTAATCAATATGCCAAAATCCTTTGGTTTATATGGAAAGCTCGTTGTGAAAACTGTTTTAATGCAAACAAACAAAACCCGATACAAATTATTGACAGAATTAATCATGCTACTATCACCCCTCTCAAGATTGAGACGATTACCACTAACAAAAGCAGGAAGAACACTAAGCAACGCACATGGAGACCTCCATCGACACCATACTTAAAGCTGAACGTCGAAGCCTCTTTTACCAACTTTACACATCCGGCCGGTATTGGATGTATCATCAGAGATGAAGATTCCACCTTCATTATAGCATCAGCGGACTCGGTGCGATGCCAAAATGCGGAAGAATGTGAAAGCCTAGCCATCCTCTACAGTATCCAATGGGCATTACAATTGGATATCACTCACGCTCATATAGAAAGCGATAATCAATCTTTGATAAATTTTATCAACGGTCATAGTGTCGGACTCCATTGGCAAGCAGTAAAGATTATGCAACAAGTAAAGATCCTTATAGATAAATTCGAGGGCATCATCTTCACGTTTATTCCTAGAGAATGCAATACTCCTGCAGACGCGCTTGCCAAATGGGGAAGAAAGAATGATTGCAGATATGTGTGGAATTCTGTACCTACTTTTATTTCTGAATTGCTTTAGTTTCTTGGTTTGTTCTTTGTACTCTTGGTTTTGGTAATGTGATGTTCCTCTCATAAAAAAAAGTCATCATGTATGTGACGTCTCAAAAAACTCAAAGCATGAGCCCGTAACATTTCATCTGCATTATTCCCTTCATCAATAGTGTTCAGGAGATTTTTGTATTTTAGAGTCAGTCTAGCTTCGACTGCCCATTCCATGTAATTCTTACCTGTTATATCTAGTGCTGCAAATTCAAGCCTAGCAAGGTTAGACATTATGAAATATGAATGAAAATATTATACCTTCGCCAACGAAGCAGAGTAACGGCTTCTTTCAGCTGGTTAGAGACTCGTGCTGATAACGTGTTATAAAAGATATGAAGACGAAAAGAAGAAAAAGTATATATCTTACTGCCAAAGAAGATTGTAATCTCACAAAATCTCAAAGTCAAATACTATTCCTTATACTAGAGAATAAGGAAAGAGATATCCCTACTTGCATAGGGTGCATGGGTATTTATAGGGAATAGATGGGAAGTGGGGAGGTGGGGGTATGAAGCTGTATAAAACGGTCAATTCCCTCCTCTTAAACCACCATGCAAAAACTGCCTAAAAGACCCTTCACCTCCAAGCCAATAAACATCATTATACCTCCAAAGCAAAGAATGTGATTTGTGGTGGATAATAATATTTAATATGCCATTACTGTTTCTAATATGTGGTAACTCAAAAGACACCTTAATATCTTCTATGGGCAACCATAATTACAACACTCCCCCTTGGGTGACCATCACTCGAAGTAGTTGCCTCATTAAAACCTTATCAAAAAAACCCAGTGGGACAAAAATCTGATGTAGGAAAAAGAGTACAATAGCATAGATGCTAAGTGACGTTGGATACGCAAAATTCCGCCTCGTTAAAACCTTGCCAGAAAAACCCAATGGGACAAAAATTGGACGAAGGAAAAAGAGTGCAGAGCGTAGACATCCAGTCCAATGATGTAGAAATCTCCATATGATAATAGACTCCCCCTGATGAATATCATATAGAATGATGTAGCCTTACATCGTCAGATTATTCACACGGCGCATACCGATACCTTCTACAAGTTTTCTGAACGTTGTAGTAAGCAACTACTTGGTGAACAAGTCAGCATAATTCTCACATGATTGAATCTTTGGATATCAATCTCATTATTCTTCTGGAGATGGTCTGAGTAAAACAACTTCGGGGAGATATGTTTGGTTCTATCGCCTTTGATGTATCCTTCTTCGATTTGAGCGATGCATGCCGAATTATCTTTCTAAATAATTGTAGGGGAATTTGTGATAGAGACAAGACCACTTGAGCTTCTAATGTGCTCAATAATAGACCTAAGCCATACACATTCTCTTGTGGCTTCATGGAGAGCAATAATTTCTGCATGGTTAGATGAGGTCGCAGGCATAGTTTGTTTACTAGATCGCCATGAGAAAGATGTACCTCCACTTGTGAAAACATACCCTGTCTGTGAAATCCCTTTATGTGGATCAGAAATATAACCAGCATCGGTGTATCCCTTCACTTGAGAATTACCAGATAAATTCTTTGAATAAAATAATCCTAGATCGGTTGTTCCTCTAAGATATCGAAGAATTTGCTTTATTCCGACCTAATGTCTCTTAGTTGGTGCAGAGTTGTATCTTGCTAATAGATTTACTGCAAAAGAAATATCTGGTCTAGTGCATTGGGACAAAGGAGTGTTTCGTCTTCTTCTTTAGGACGAAATGGATCTTTCAGAGCATCGAGAGACCTAACAATCATTGGAGTACTAAGTGGATAAGAATTCTCCATGTTAAAGCGCTCCAGGACCATTTCAGTGTATAATGTTTGATGTACAACTATGCCGCTTGTACTTCTTTCAATTTGTAAGCCAAGACAGAATTTTGTTTTCCCAAGATCTTTCATCTCGAATTCTTTCTTCGAATATTCTGCTGCTTTAGAGAGTTCTTCTAGAGTTCCTATAAAGTTGATATCATCAACATAGACTGCTAGAATAACAAATCCAGTATCTCCTTTCTTGATAAATATACATGGACAAATGAGATCATTTACATAACCTTCTTTGACCAGATATTCGCTAAGACGATTGTACCACATTCGTCCAGATTGTTTCAATCCGTATAATGCCCGATTAAGCTTTAGTGAATACATGGTACATGGGTTGCCTTTAGGCACTGTAAATCCTTCAGGGACTTTCATATAAATATCAGTATCTAATTTTCCATATAGATACGCAGTGACCACGTCCATTAAGTTCATCTCGAGTTCTTCCAGAATTGCTAAACTAATCAAATATCGAAAGGTTATTTCATCCATAACTGGAGAATATGTTTCTTCATAATCGATTCCTGGTCTCTGCAGAAAACCTTGTGCCACGAGTCTGGCTTTATAGCGAACAACTTCATTGCTCTTATTTCGTTTTCTAACGAATACCCATTTGTAACCTACAGGGTTTACATCTTTGGGTGTCAGGACTACAGGTCCAAAAACATCGCGTTTTCAAAGTGAATTCAATTCAGTCAGTATTGGTTCTTTCCATTTTACCCAATCAGACCTTTTCCGACATTCCTCAATGGAACGTGGCTCATAATCATCATTCTCAGTGATAATATCAGTGACTACCGAAGGCGCAAATATATCATCGATGATTATGTTATCTCGATTCAACACTTTACCATTACAAGCATAATTTATAGATATCTCTTCATTCGGAGATAACTCATACTCTTCAAGAGCTTCTGCCTCTTCTGGGGCTTCACCCATTTCTAGGGGTGTATTAGCTAAAGTTGGAGCTCCTTAATTTGTTGTCTCTTCTTGGACATTACTTGCTTGTGTTTGGTTTTTCCTCTTCCGGGGAACTATATCTTTATAATCGATTGGTCGTCCACGTTTCAGACGTGCCTTGGACGATTCATTTATCGCAATATTTTTATCATGTCCTTCGGGGACATCTATCCTTGCTGGAACATTTGCAGCAGGTATATATGATTTTGTCACTCTCGCTGCGTCATTAAATGCGTCAGGCAATTTATTAGCAATCTCTTGTAAATATATTATCCTCTGTACTTCAACTTCAGATTGATTAGTACGAGGATCAAACTGAGACAAATTTGGTGTAAACCAAGATAGTTCCTTTTTAGTAATATTTGCTTCAGGCAAATTTACTCCCCCTAATGGCAAGAAAACTGTCTCATCAAAATGACAATCGACGAAGCGTGCAGTGAAAGTCTTGCCCGTCTGGGGTTCGAGATATCGAATAATAGATGGTGTATCAAAACCAATATATTCCTAGTCGGCGCTGAGGCCCAAACTTTCTGCACTGTGGAGTTGATATGGGAATATATACAGCACATCCAAAAATACGCAAATGAGATATGTTGGGCTGCTGGCCTTGAACAATATTGCAGAGGCGATAAATGATTATTTAAAGTAGGACGTAACCTTATCAAGGTTGCAGCATGGAGGACTGCGGGTCCCCATGCAGTGACAGGTAGTTTCGTCCTCATCAACTTAGGTCTCGCAATCAATTGGATATGCTTAATGAATGATTCAGCTAGACCATTCTAAGTATGAACATGAGCTACAGTAATTGGATATGCCATTACTGTTGCTAATACGTGGTAACTCAAAAGACACCTTAATATCTTCTATGGGCAACCATAATTACAACGAAAATTTATTTCTTAACAATATTGATTGTCATGTATCTGATAAACATTTATCAAAATACACTTTGTTATATGCATATACAACGAGAAATAGTTATGAGAGTAATACCAATTTGCTTTGGAGGCATAACTTACCTTGACCTTACCATAGAATGGATTGGGATTTACATTTATATTAGTTTGCAATGTTAATCATTTTCACATTTATCATCTATGTAATTCCCATATCCTTCCGATACGATTCAATATGTCTCAACAACAATAAAATCAATGGTTAGCGATAAATAAGAATAATAAGTTTGAAAATTCAACAAAGAGGGATCCAAATACCTTTTAACTTACCCATTATAATTGACAAACTTGCCAATCTTTTATTTGCTTATTTCTTGATCAAGGAGATCGATAGTTTCTTCATCCCTTTGATCATAGAGCAATTCGTTATAACGTGTTGTGAAAAATAAAAGAGGGAAAAAGAAATACAATGGAAATATAAACGAGGAGATAGATAGACAAGAAGAACTATACTGTATTATTATGTTTGTAAAGAATTCTCTAGATTGGTACATCGATACATAGATTCTTAGATACATTAGACTTTAATACATCTTCATTAGCAAGAAACCTCTTTATATAGACATTTAGCTAGATGAGTTACATAACCAATAGTCATACAATAATGGTGTTTGAATACAAAGTAATGGTGGAGAGAGTTGCAAAGTGTGGTCGTCATCCACCATAAATCAAATATTTATAACATAAGTAATGATATACTGTATAAAGTTTAAAATAATATGGCTAATTATCAATCAGGTCATTTTGTATTTAAAATTTTCTAAAATTACCCCTTGATAAAATGGTGTTTGAATACAAAGTAATGGTGGAGAACTTATAGTGGAGAGAGTTGCAAGGTGTGGTGGTCATCCACCATAAATCAAATATTTATAACATAAGTAATGATATATAAAGTTTAAAATAATATGGCTAATTATCAATCAAGTCATTTTGTATTTAAAATTTTCTAAAATTACCCCTTGATAAAACATCTTTCTTCTTTGTTTTTTCCACTCTCTCTAAAATCAACTGATCCGACAGAGTTTGAATTCGGCAGTTTCGTGCTTATCACATCTTTGATGTATCAATGCCAATGTAATGGCTATCGTAGTTCGTAGTCGATTTCCAAAAAATAAAAAAATAAAATCAACTGATTCTCTCACGCTATCCCTCTCTCTAAACTCAGTCGTCTTCTTTTTCCTTTTTATCATTTTCATCTCATGTTCATCTCTCTAAACTCAGTCATCTATCATCATCTTATCATCACTGGTTCATCATCTTTGGTCATCACCATCACCAATCGATTTGGGTTTTAGCCGGTTCAGTTCATCAACCATTTAAGTCAGTTATTGTTTGAAATCGGGCTATACCACCATCGCTAACCGATTATTTCATTGATTTTGTTTGGATGACAAGGAGTTTTAGAGCTCATACAACACTACTGAAAGTTTAATTTATTGGGCAGTGGATGCCAAATCATAGGGGCTGGAGTTGTGTTCAAGATGAGTTTTGAGCTGACGTTATTATGACTAATAATAACCTTTTAATTGGACAGTGGACGCCAAATCCATGAAACTGTGTTGAAGATGGGTTTTGGTGTTGATGTCATTATAATTAATGACTTTTAAATATGTATGGGAAGTTTGGTGATACCAACATAGCACATGAGTTGTTTGATGAAATGCCTGAAAGTCACGATCTCAAATTGGACAACTCTCATGACGGGATACTTAGTGGAACTAAAGTCAAGTCTTCTTTGTTGTTGTCCGCTCAAAAAATATCTTCACGAATCAAACCCGATGATTTTCGATTCTCAACTGATCTAAAGGCTTGTGGGATTTTTCGTATTCTTGATAAAAGTTCTAGTTCACAATTGAGTATTTAATCTTCCTTAGTTGATTACTTTAATTACAGTTCAAGATATAATTTTAGTGTTATTTCTTAGTTGATTAATTTAGTTGACATGTGGTGTTTGATTCTCATTACTTCTTCCCTCTTCGGATTCCTACAATTACTCATGGATTAAACTATGAAGATCTACAGTTGATAATGAGTGTTTTTTGAATCATGGGTTGACTATTGCTTCAAAAGGGCAAGACAAGTTGCTCAGTAATTTAGAATCTCGACAGTTTAATTCTCATTTTGCAGTAGTTTGGCACTCTAACCAAATCTTTTTACCGTTTTTTCACCAAACTAAGTTAGCAAAATCGCAAATGCAAACTCAGTTTGTACTATCGCCTACATGCAACTCAGTTTGCAATATCGCAAATGCAAACTCAGTTTGCAGGTAAAAAAACGGTAAAAAAAAATGTCATTTTTTTCTAGAATTTTTTTTGAAGAAAAAAAAGTATTGAAGTGGATCTTGTTAGAAAGGTAATGAAAAGTTCTTTCTGAATGTATAAATTTCATAAAAATCCGACATCTCAAGAAAAAGTTATATAGATTTAAAATTTAAAGAGAAAATAAAAAAATTAGTTTCTCAAAATGACAAAATGGTACTTTAGTCTTTGTATGTTTTTTTGACATGAATAATAATTTTTTAGTTATTGTCTCATAAGGAAAAACTAAAAAGTAGCACAGTAGCTGGAATAGTTATAGTGGTTAGACGTCTTGAAACTTGAGCATATTTCTGCTCAAGCCATCTCATTATTAAGTTATCCCTTTAGCTAATATCCTTAATCTAAATTCTCATTTTTCTTTAATATTTTCTTGTGATAATTTGGTTAATATTTAACTTTGTAATAAATATGAGTAATATATGCTATTAAATACGGAAATTTTTGTTTTTGTTGCAAGAAATACGAAAAAAAATTGGGTCAAGAAAATACGACTATCCATGAATCTTAAATGTATACTGATGATCCAAAAATTGGTCATCAGTTGACTGAGGTCAATATGTCAAAAAATGACCAAAAGTCTAGCAGGTCAACTAACGTCAAGTCAACAAGGAGGTCGAATCCGAAGGAGGTCAGTGACTCAAGACCAGAAATGGTTGTCGGTATGATTGTCCTAGGTGCCTTAGGTCATGTCCTGACTAAAATACAACCATGTCTGTCTTGGGATGCACGAGAAGACTATGGGGTCCACGTCAGCTGGACCGACACCTCAATCTCGAAACATGTGGGGAGAGCGGGGGGGGGGGGGGAGGGGGGGTCAAAGCGTGTCGATTGCTTATCGAATTATTCCTGAATCCTATCAAAGATCTCAATCGGTGACGATCTTAAGTATTTAACTAAATTGGACTTCAAGAGTCTTTTAAAGAGGAAACATCTCCTAAGGAATCTAGCATCCGGAAATATAATCTATCGAGAATCTTTAAACAACTCTTAAATATCAAAGACATTGGATGATCTCTAAGAGAAACCCTAATATCTTCAGACTACAAAATAATAGTTTCAGTTCAACACGGTGGATCTCAACCACCTCATCACTACATCCTTACATTCGTTCACAGTCTATAAAAGGTAACCAGATCGCATCAAAGAAGACACAATTTCTCACGAGTTCATACACACTCCAAGAGCGATCTGACTGTTTGAGCGTCAGAGAAGTTTACGAGCTCAGGTTTTCCCCTCCAAAATTGAGAAGAATGAAAGTGAGATTAACTACAACAGTCTCATCATTCACTACGAGATCTAACATCACGGTCTCACTATTCCGACTGATACCAGGAGGACAAATTTTGACATCAACAAATATGACAATCGTCTTCATACGTTCAGTTAATTATTACATTATTCATAGCCTAAATTACATATATAGGATAAATCTTGATGGCAACTGCTTCCACCGAGACTCGATCCCACGACCTCATGGTCTTAAGAGGGGTGTCCAACCGTTACACCAAAGAGTGGTGGACAGGAATCAGTTGTTATTGTTATTGTTGTTGTTGTTGTTTTTGTTGGTGGTGTCAGTTGCATTGGGATTAGTACTGATCAATCGATATAAACATTTCGAGTGTTGATAAATCTATTGATTGATGCCTTAATGAAGACATTTGAAGCACTAATAAAAATTGTATGTCGACTTAAATACTTGATTACATTTGATAGTAAAATATTGATCAAATAGTGAGTATTCATCGCAAAATTATACCCTAAATTCTCAATAAGAAACCAAAGAAGTAGAATGTAAGAAGATATATAGTTGACACACTTTTACTTTTTATCATACAATTAAAGACTATTTATGTAACATTTTCTTTTATTTAGATTAGTCTTCTTTGAGTACTTTAATATCAGGTTATGTTTAGATGTAGATAACCTTTTTGTTACTAATAGTATAAATTTTGTTTTAATTATTTTATAATAATTTTTCATTTAGGTATCAACTTTATGAGTTTTTTTCTTTAATTTTTAGTTACCTTTTATTTTTTTTGTTTTATTTCGCCTTTGTTTTCCTTTTTTTATTTTATGTTCTAAGTAACCGTTTCTTTTTTATGTTATTTATTATTTTTATTAATACTGGATTACATTTTATTTCTTTATTTAAAAAACAACTATTACATAAATAAGTTAAAAAAAATTGATACATACTAAATAGATAGTTATTTCTTTACAATTTCTTTACTTGTTTAAGACTAGATTACCTTTTACTTTTTACTATTTTTCTTTTATTTCGCCTTTATTTACCTTTTTCATTTTTAGTTATAATTTATTAAGTTTTAGTTTTTTAAGTTATTTATTGCTTTTGTTAATATCTTATTATAATTTATTTATTTATTTAATAGTTATTAAATAAATAAGTTAAAAGAACAAATTAATAGCTAATAATTAGTTGTTTTTTATTTGATTTTTTTTACATAACTAACATATTAGTTTGAGGTGTAATAAAATTTTTTGTAATTCTTTATTATAGTTGATTTATTTAGGAATGTTGTAATTTTATAACTATTAAGGTCCCGTGCTCTAAAGCACAAACAGTTGTATCAATTAAATTTGACGAAATTTTAACACGGTATTTCTATAGGCGCCCCATAGTATCAATCCAGGCGCTCCCCCCAAACATGTCACTCGACTTTTCAGACTATTTATTATTGCTATATTCTGGATACCCAAACTTTTTGGTATTCTACTTATTATTTTTTTTCTAAATTAGTTATTTTATTTCTAAGAAGAAAATGATTATTTTTTTTAATATGTTATTTTATTTCCAAGAAGATCTATATTTTCAATTTGGGAAGAGCTTCTGGACAATATCCTCATTTAAAAAAGGGCGTTTGTCCCAGTCAGTGTTTTTCCCTTCTGTTTTATTATATAGATTTTTCATATTATGTATCAACTTTATTACTTTTTTCTTTACATTTTGAAGGCTAGATAACCTTTTATTTATTTGTTTTGTTTTCTTTCACCTTTATTTAAAATTATTTTAGGTATAAATTCACGACATCAACTTTTATTTTCTTCATTTGTATAGGATACAATACAAAATAAATAGTTTCCTAAATGTTAATTTAAATTTGATATCAACTAGTTTTGCAGAAGTAGTGGGCACCTTTTCTAGGTAACACCAAAGATATAGCATCTAGTATCTAGCTTCGAGTAGGTTATTGGTGCATATACAATCAACTACTTCTAAAATGTAACTAAGACTTGTTTTCTTCCCTTCTTTGTCAATTTGATTCTAGAACTAAAGGAGTTTCCATTTCATAGAATCATAATGCGAATATACCCGAAGATTAATTTAAAATCAACTAAAGGAGTCACCGTTTCATAGTGTATGGATCTATGTAGTTGGTCTCAGCCGAGACGATCGAGAATCTCGGGTCTTGACTCGATCTCGGCCTTCTCTCGGGTCTTGACTCGGTGTCGGCCTTCTCTCGAGACGAGATTCGACCGAGACACTAAGTTAATGTTTGGCCGAGAATCTTGTGCGTCTCGACCGAGACAGACCGAGACAACACCTTTTAATTTTATTACTGTGATTAATTTTATGTTTTGGAATATTTGGTTGCTAGCTTATGAATTGCTTGGTTTATTTAAGGGTTTGGAAGATAATTGTAAGTGGATTATGATGGCTCAACTTATTACGAATAATACCTGGAACATGAATATTATTAATAATTGTTTTGATAATGATATTTGCAGCGCAATCATTAGCATCAACTTACAGGCTGACCAAGACGACATACCGAGATGGCCTCTTACCAAATCAGGAAATTTCTCTATAAAATCTGTGTATAATTTTCTCAGAAAAGGTAATGTGGAACCAATAAATGTACAGAACGACTGGTACTTTGTTTGGAATATGAATACCATTCCTCGGATAAAATTATTCCTTTGGAAATGCAAAACTAATAGTCTACCAGTGAAGGACAAAATCGGGCAATTTATAGGAAATTCCTATGAATGTATTAATTGCAACGAATACAAAACCTTGGACCATGCAATGTTACATTGCTCTTTTGCTAGGGCAATTTGGTTTCATTTTCAGGTACGAACAAAAACTATTACCTGTGTTAATGATTGGATCAATACATGGAAACCATTAGATGATGACATCATCAATCTTTATGCAAAAATATTATGGTTTATTTGGAAAGCCAGATGCGAGAACTATTTCTCGACGAAAAAACAAACACCAATACAAACAATCGAAAGGATTAACAACTCCTCTACTACTCCACTCAAAATAAATGTTTCCAATACTAACAAATGCATGGATAAAAAAGTAATCCAACGATGGAGACCTTCTTCGATGTCGTTCCTTAAACTAAATGTTGACGCGTCATTCACCAAACTTACCGAACCTGCAGGTGTCGGATGTATTATTCATGACAACGAAGCAAATTTCATTATGGCAGCAGCAGATTCAGTTCGTTGCCAAAACGCGGAAGAATGTGAGAGTATGGGCGGGCGATTCATCTTGGAATATTATGGGCCATTCAACTGCAGATAAATCACTTGCATATAGAAAGTGATAACGCGGCGCTAATGCAATACATCACTGGCACTAACGATTCGATTGGCTGGCAATCTAAAAAGATTCTCAAACACTCAATGACCCTGACAAAACACTTCTCTCAAATACTCTTCACCAATGTCACAAGGGAATGTAATGTTAAAGCGGATGCACTAGCCAAATGGGGTAGACGTAATGGTCAGAGACATATTTGGAATGTAGCTCCATCTTTTATTCTTGCGTTACATCACAGACTTCGGTTTGTATATTTTGTTGGTTTTAATGCAATGTCTTTCTCATAAAAAAAAAAAAAATAGTTACTACATATATCCAATGAGAAAGCAGATATTTTTTGAACAATTTTCGTCTTTTAGTGGCTGAATTTTTGTCTTCTTGGACAGGTCAGAAAGGACTTTAGGCTTGCAACAAAAAAAATAAGAAGAAAGGACTGTAGGCCCGCTGGACGGTCATCAAGGGTCTATCTGTATGAGTATTGAAACTAACCCACGCTGAACTAGGTCATCTTCTACTTCTCAAAACCTTAGAGCTTCGTGAATGAACTACTAGGTCATCTTCTCTTACAAGATTCACCACTACTTATCAAGAAGAAAGATGTCAACTAGAAGATTAACTTCATTATTAGCCACATCCATCCACCAATCCCTTTGTAGAAAACCTAGTTTCATTTCTGCAACAATATCATCATTGTCATCATCCACTTCACCATTTCGATCTACACTAACACCAAACCCTAATTACTCTTCTTTTGATAAGGTTTACTATCCTCTTGGAATTAGGGCTTATAGTAGTTTGCTGAGTTTGAATGACCTGAGAGACAATCCAGGAGCAAGACAGAAAAAGAGGAGAAAAGGTCGTGGTATTGGTTCTGGTAAGGGAAAAACTGCAGGGAGAGGTCATAAGGGGCAAAAAGCTAGAGGAACTCATAAATTTGGATTTGAAGGTGGTCAAACCCCTCTTCGTCGTCGATTGCCTAAACGAGGGTTTAAGAATCCTTTTAGCCTCACATTTCAGGTATAATTTCCTTCACTTGTAAACCCTTTTTTTCTTGTTGCTTTTGAATGCAGTTCGTTCATCAATCATGAATCTAGCTATATGTATCTGTTTGATGTAGTCCTGACCTAAAATCAGATTTTTAGCTGAGATACTAATTTGATTGTTCCTAGCATCTTACTTCATCTATAAATATAGATTCAAATTTCACACTTTTATTGTCGAATCAAAAGTGCAAAATATAAACCAGGGTAAGATGAAGCTAAAAATCCCATTAGATGGAGCCAAATATTTGAAGTTAGTGGGAAAAATGGTGTCTTATGGTTACGAAATGATTATTATTATCATCCGAAGTTCAAACCTTTGTTTTCTGCTAATAGTCAATTGGTGAAACATTCTAATACTTTGTGGAAGTAAGTTGGAATCTAACTTGCTATAGAAAAGTATCCGTGATTATTACGTCTTCCTTTTCTGTCTTTCGATAAGTTGACATGCACCGTATGGTTATCGATTATTAGTCAGTTGATACTTTTTTTCTCTTTACAATGAGAATACCTATGTATCCCCTAATTGCACATTGGACTCGTGATTTGGCTAAAGGACAACATGCTGAGTGAGTCTAGTGTCTCGTGGCTCATGAGTCATTCAATTATTGTTTGAGTTGGATTCTAATATGTATACTATACGTCTATATATATATAAAATAAGGGAGGATGTTTTTTTTAGAATGTACTCTCTTGAATGGTTAAGATTACACCTCCCAAACTTATTGCCAAGGGTTGAGATTATACTTCCCAAACTTATCTTCAAATTTACACACAATATCCCTCTTTTTCGTTTTTACGAAATCTCACTCTAACTTAAATTTTCTGACTTCTCTTTTCAATTACAAAATTTGATAGAACTGTTTAGTGCGCCATGGGTTATAGCATCGTATACACTAGGTTAAATATGGTATTGCTCAAATTCTTGCCAGAAAGTGTTTCCAATTGAAATAGGACCACTTGCGAGGCCTTCAAAAAATCTCTAGTGGTTCTTACTTCTTATCACTGTTTTCTGTCAAAAAGGCTTCAGTACTTTCTTCTTTCCGTATTGAATACGGTTTATCTTTATTTGGGTAAATTATCAGGATTTTTTTTCTTCCGATTATGTTCATTCTTACTCGTGACAGCCAGTAGGTTTGGGAAAGATAGCAAAACTCATAAATGCAGGGAAGATCGACTCATCAGAATTGATTACTATGAAAACTCTCAAGGTACTGAACAGTGTTCTAGCTATATTCTTTTAGCCCATACTTAATATTTCTCATTGTTGGTAATCATATTTTATTTCATAAATCACAATAGGACACAGCGGCCATTGGAAAGCAGATAAAAGACGGAGTAAGATTGATGGGTCGAGGTGCCGAGCAGATCAAGTGGCCCATTCATCTTGAGGTAACATCTTCCATACATCTATCCATTTTCTCTGATCTGATTCATTTTATAGAAATTGTAGTTCTAAGCATCCCCTCATTTTTCTTATTCTTATTTCCCTTCACGTCTTACACTTAGTATCTTATGTATATTCGATGATACTTTCCCTTAAACATTTTACCTAATATATCAAGTGACTGGCTTCTTCTACCTCACAGGTCCCCTCCAACATGAAAATGGAACTAATACACTGTAGAGAATGTTAATTTGCAAAAAGTAAATGTTAATGGTTTATTTTTTTGGTTTACGGGTACATTTAGATTTAGTAGGCAGAATTTGAAAACAAAGTTCTTGTTGAGATGATTTCAGAGCTTTTTGACTATATGCTCATGGGACAATCTAAACTAAGAAGGATAATGCTACTCAGACTCCCAGAGTACAGAAGAAGTCAAGAAAGTAGGCACTTTGAGAGTCTAGGTTTATTCAACTTTACCAAAGTAAAAGTTATTTACAAATTTTTTGGCCTCAAAGTGCCTACTTTCTTGACTTCTTCTGTACTTTGGGAGTCTGAGTAGCATTATCCAACTAAGAAACTTCCATCATTTTTCTCATAATTAAGTATACCGTAATTTTAATGGTTTTCTTACTTGATGTTAAAAATGTATATAACGTACACGACTGCCCCATATAAATGTAATTGAATTTCGCCACACTTTCTGAATTCTCGTAAGTTGAACTCAGCAGTCCACCTTACCCCATCTCTTTGATACCTAACTGTAACTGTGTGCATGTTGAACGGATATAGACTGAAATAGGCTACTTGGGGCATTGGCCAGCCTTGTACCTGCCGGGGTATTAGTGCTTAGTTTTGAGTTAAATCGTTCTTGAAGGCCAACATGGTATTCTGTTTATTCTTTTATCCAACCCTCGTATTAAACAAATTCGTGATCCAGATCGAAAATCCAATTCAAACACTTTATCTATCTTTTTGTTGCATAGACAACTCTCTGTGTTAAGGGATGTTGTAGGATTCATGAGGCTTTGATTCAAGGTTGAGGGAATGTTATAACTTCACTATTCATGGAATAAATAAATATGCCTTGTTGCAGATACATAATTAACAGTCACAATCAGATACATATTTAACATGCGTTGGTGATACAGGTGTCGAGGGTGACAGTTAGGGCAAAGCAAGCAGTTGAAGCTGCGGGTGGGTCCGTAAGGAAGGTTTACTACAACAAATTGGGGTTCAGAGCATTGCTTAAGCCTGAGTGGTTTGAAAAGAAGGGCAGATTACTACCTCGAGCAGCCAGACCTCCTCCCAAGCAGAAGGATAAAGTTGACAGTATTGGTCGCTTACCTGCCCCTACCAAACCAATCCCATTTTTGACTGAAGAAAAAGACTTGGCTTCTGAAACAACAGCTCAACCCGTCGTTGCTTAAGATACTATCATGGTCCTAGATCTGTTGGTTGAACTTGGCGGCTTCTTGGGCAGATTTCGCTTCTAATAATTTTGGATGCAAATGAATTCTTTTAGGAAAATTTACCAATGAAAGTCAAGTAGTGCACTGTTTTTTTCTCAGAGTTTGAAGATGAGCATATGAAGCTGAACACTAAACGTTCTTCAAAGAGATTGACCTAAAAGCTGAGGCTTTTTAGTTATTAGTTTGTAACATTGATGGTATTATGTTTTATGCAGATTCATATAAGTAGGATGGCCTGTAGAACAAAAGCACAATTTGCTATACGCTGAGTTGAAGCTTTGTTTCTCAGTTGAGAGATCTTGAAGTTTTGAAGTTCTCTTTCTCAATCTAAAAACAAGATACAGTTGGCCAATAAAACTGGCTCACCCACCAGCACCTATTCCATTAAAGCTCATTTTCCGCTTAAATAATATATCTAATGTTTGTTCAGGTGGTTGGTATTTTTTTTGCATTCGAAAAATACAGTTAGCCGATAAAACTGGCTTTCTCTCTGTCAAAACGTTCCAAGATAAGAAACTCTAGAGTTCTTCTATTTAGAGCATCTCCAGTGGGGCACTTTAACATATACTCTAAAAGTCTTAGGTGTCAAGTGCCAATAGAGATTCTCTCATGTCAATATAGAGACACTAATTTATGTTGGTCTCCAATGGAGATTGTTAAAGTGTCTATACTTAATACATATGTCTTTCTTCAATACAATAGATAAAAAGTAGTTGAAAAGCAAGATTTTCTATTGGTTGTAATTTAAAAGTAACACTTAGAGAGTTTCAAGTAGACACTCTAATTTTAGAGTTTCTCTCTCTAGACACTATAATAAATGTGTCCACCTCATATTAGAGTGTGTAGCAAAGTGTTCCATTGAAGGTGGGGTTTTAACAAAAACTCCAAAAAGTCATATGTGACACTCTAAGTGTTAGAGATTGAGAGCATCTCCAATGCAAAACTCAAAATAAACTTTAAAAATCCTATGTGTCGAGATTCAAATGTCAATCTCTAATTTTTCTCTTTCCTATTTGTCAAGATTGAGATCCTTATTCGAAGGACTTCTCCAATGCAATACTCTAAAACTCCATAAATTACTTATGTGACATTTTTTTCATTAAAATATATGAAAATATTGAGTTGGCTCTTAGAGATATCTCAAGAGGACACTCTACAAATGGAGTGTCCTCTTGAGATATCTCCATTCCACCCTCGACACGTCATTTTAGAGATTTGAATTGAGTTTTGCATTGGAGATCAATTTTAAGATAAAAACTCTAAAAGTCATACGTGACACTCCGAGTTTCAAAGACTGAGATTTGCATTGGAGATCCTCTGAGTGTCCCATTGGAAATGCTCTTAGCATCCCAAAACCCTAATAAGCCAAAATAAGCTAAATGGGAAAAAGTGTAGGAAGAGTATGACAGTGAAGGAAGATCATTCATACTAGAATCAACATTATAGATGTCAGTCCATATTTTCCTTGAGAACAATGAGATGATACGATTGGAAGCACCAATTATTTGAAGTTGAATGTAGTGACCGTCGGAACACAAAAATTAGGATTTTGTTCGCTTTCAATGATGACTTGAGTGAGTTAGGGCTTCTTCACAGAAGATGAAGAACCCGATACGTGATGGATCTTGTTGAGAAACGATGGATGAGTATGAAACATCAACGCTTTTTACTACTTGACCTGTATGAGTGAATCCAAATCTTTCGAATAAAATTAGTGGGTGCGAGATAATTTCTTCTATTTTTAATCTCTACCGAAGAAAATGATCAGAGAGATGATTAAGAGTAGAAACAATAGGTCGATGGAGATCTACATTTTTGGGTGAATTGTTGTCGACTTTTTTATGAGTTCAGATTTGGAAATCCAGTTTTCTATATTTGCAAACAGAGTGTGCGAGATCATCAAACCTTATTTGCATTTTGGAAATCGAATTTTGGAAGATCTGCAATCTTTGTTTGTATTGTGCAAAAACGAGTTTGCCAGATGAGCAACCTGTGTTTGCATTTGGCATGTCGAGTTTGCAAAATTTGCAAACCCGTTTTGCCTTATGCAAGCCGAGTTTGCAAGATTTTCAAACCCATGTATGTAATATACAAGCCCAACAGTTACAATGCTTATTTAATTAAGAAGAGGCCAACATCGAAGGGGTTCCAGAGAAGAGAAATAGACATCCCGACCAATATCTCGCCCTTTCTTAGCTCTTCTCACGCTCCCACTCAATGTTTATGGGGAAGTCCGCTTACAACTTCCCCAAATGGCGTGCATTTAGAGGGGTGTTAAAAATTAATGTACATTTCTTCTAACTTAAAACAAAAATGAAAAATTCTATTCATCTTTCTATTTGGTCCCTCCCCCAGTCCTCCGCATGATGTGACCACATATGCTCAAGTGAGAATATACTCAAGTGATATGTCGCCGCATCAGGCAGAGCGCTGAGGGGTGGGACCAAATGGAGGGATAAATAGGATTTTTGAACAAAAATACATAGTGCACTTAAATTTCCCTTCCGGACACCTATAGACTCTTCGTTTTCAAAATCACCATTGTCATGGATCATAGGCCGAATTGCAGAGCCCATATATATCATGGATCATAGGCCCAATTCTAAAGCCCATATATATGGGGCAAAATGAAATAAACAATTTGATTTTAATTGAAGTTCTAGAGACACCCCTATTTTTGTTATTAGAGGACCAAAATAATAATTCAGTACCCAACTATTCTCTTTTATCAAAATCAAATAGATGCTTTATATCTCCTCAAACTCTTATACATGAACCATTTAAATCATGGTTATACAAATAGCAAAAAAATATGATTTTATTATTTCACACAAGTTGATGTTGTTGTGATAGTCAAAATTGTTAGAGCTTGGGAGGACCAAGAAGCCAAGTGGAACCTTTGATGTAGTTGATGTCCAAGAATGGTCTTGCCTCTCTATCTGTTAAGATCTTTGCATATTTTGCCCTAGTTCCTGGAACAGCTTTTTTAGGTCCCTTGCAGTTGTACTCACCAAAATATACAGTCCTATACACCATCAACAAATACAAGCAAAATCACTATAGAGACTTGTAATTAGAAATGGTCTACAAAAAGTTCTTAAGAATAAATACTACCAAAAGTGTACTCAACCCGCCTCTTAGGACTCCCACTTAAACCGCCTGTGAGAGAAACATGGGCATCTCTCCTCTCGCCTGTTCAGTCACTTGAAGAGAGAAACCGTTGTTTCTCTTACATGCAGTCCTGTGGGAGTCCAAGGAGGCGGGTTGTGTAGCCTTGTTGTAAATACTAATATTGAATTTAGATAGAGAATATACTTATCGTTGGCGATAACTCCTTTATCAGACCATCCTTCAGTAGTGACTACGTTTCCCATGTTTGTGTACAAATAAACCACCTTTGATCTTGCCATCCATGCACGTCCCAGGTAAGTATTATTAACACCATTACCAGTAATAGAACAATGGACGAAAGCAAAACCAGTATCTTCTTCTTCTTTCTGCCTTGCATGTGCCGTTATAAATCCGCCCAAGGCGATGTGTGCTTTCGATTTTAACTCTGTATTCTGCATTTTTTGACACACTTTACGTTATTTAACGAATTATTATTTTTTCATACATTTTTACATGCATACATATATATTATGAAATTGGACCGACAACCTAATTTCTAGTTATTTTTGTTTAGAAGGACGTGTCAAATTTAGACTCCTGTTTTAAACTTGTGCAAATTGTGTAAACCTGTGCGAACTAACCTTGGTAATTAATATGTATAAACTAAAGCTAACCTTTGTATCTACAAAACTCACATGGAAAGCTAAAATTTGAAATGAAGACTGATCTATTATACAAAAAGAAACGTTGGAATAGCAAATTTTGCGGAATTTTCCTTATCAAGCCAGATAGTATGCGCGACCTGAATCCCGGTGGGATCCTAGCTCGGGGTACATGACCGGACAAAATTTAGAAAGAGAATTACCCCACCCAGGAGCCATTTTGCTTTCCTTATTTTATTAACTAAAACCCACGAAGGAAAGAGAAATGGCAAGGAATGAGAATCATATACCAAAAAAATGGATTTGGCGCTACCAAAGATGAAATCAATAGTGCCTTCTATGTAACAGTCCTTGTAAAAATGATTGAGTCTATTATCACATAGAGTATCTTGAAACCCTAGAAACTTGCAGTTGTAGAATGCAGCTTTGTCCCCATAGATATTAAGGGCCACAGCCTGACCTCCGGCCCAGTTGGGCTTGCCGATAATGGGTTCCGGTGATGAGTTCTACCACAAAAAAGAAAATACACATCTTAGAATCATTCTAAACAAAATGTTGAATACTTTAAAACATTGATATTATATATAGGGTATAAATCAAAAAACGTTGGTATATAAAAAATATTAAGTTTACAAAAGATTTTGATTGAACTCGTGACATGATGACTTATGTAAAAGAAATCGTAGTCAAACTCTGAATTCTTTTATCTTTTAATGAAAGTGAGACATCAAGTCACAAATTAATTCAAAATGTTCTGTACACATAGTACTCCCGCTTCTTAACAAAACATATGTTACGAAAATCGTAAGAATTTTTTTTACCTCAAAGATGATATTAACTGCCATGAAATAATCCGAAAGAATTCTAACTGTTGCACTATCAACAGTCCCATACTGTTTAGCAGTCCCATCAAATGTAATCTTGGGCATATTAGTAGGTGATCCATAAAATGTAACGAAAGGCTTCATATAATCTACATTTATCTTTTCTCTATAAATTCCAGGGCCGATCTTCAATATAGTTCTTTTTACATTTCTCATTGGTACACTATTAAGAGCATCAGTTATAGTCTTAAATTGTCCAGACCCATCTTTATTAACCTTAATGATTACCACATTTTTCTCAGCTTGAACAAGAGCAGGATCAAGGTTTGCATAATCGCCTTTTCGATCACCGAAAGAGACTATATTTGTTGCTTCCCATGCTTTTAGACCTGCTGGATCTGCTGGAATCGGAGTAATCTTAATTGATAAGGCGGCCGGAAGTAGATGGAAGAGGAGAACAATGAAGGTTAGTGAAGTATATGGGAGGATGGATTTTGACATTTTTCTTGTGATGTCAAATGTTATTTTCATTGTTGATTAATTTTCATGAATAGTTTGGCTTTTAAGCTTTTTGTGCATAGAGATTAATTTGGAGAGAGAGAGAGCAACCGAGTCTAACGTTGGCAATTGTGGTCAATTTTTAATATTTGAAATTAGGAGATGGAGTTGATCCTTTGGTTCTTGGACAGAGACCTATTTATATCCAAAATGCTATTTGGCCTGAAAATGGAGGCCAACCCAACCTGAAAGTTGATGTGACTGGTTCCCATTGGTCTAAGTATGTGGAGAGGAAAACATACGGATCAATAAGGACCGGCCACATCAGCATTGGGACTGTGGTCGGCCGTGACTTTTGGGCAAAATAGCATGTCTCTGTTTACATATTTAGAGAGAAGGTGTATAATTGCAACCACAAAAATATGCATGCAAATAATAGGGGCCTAAGTTTCATCCTCTATGAATCACAAATGTAGGCCTTATCCCTCGGCTCTAAGCCTATAACCATTAAAAGGTAGAATTACTTCTTTTGGAATTGCTTTGAAGAAGGACAAACCCATCACATACAATATTAGAATTTCCTAAGTATGACAGTGACTACTTTTAAGTGCATGCGCCCAGATTTTTGCTCTTGGGCCTGCATTTAATTGGCGCCCCCTACATTAGCATATTGTCTCTTGCTCTTGGCACTGTTCTTAAAAAAAAGAAAAAGACCCTGCAAAGATTTTAGAGAGATTTTATAAGCAACCTTCTTAAAGGCAATCCACAGTTTGGTTAGAGGCAATGTCTGTTTAAGAGGAAATGTGTCAACCAAGATTTGATCTAACAGCTTCGGCTGCCGGCCGACTCTGGCCGACGACCTTGACCGATTTTTTTTCTTTCTCTACCTTCTTCCTTCCATATATCTAACAAAGAAACCACCTATGCTCAGTGTCAATTGATCGTGATTTACTGACTAAATAACCATCAAAATTGAACTCCTACCCCGTCAATACTCATAATATTCCACTTGAAGATACATTTTGGTCTGCCAATTCCTAATCGCAAGACCTGATTTAACAACTAGTAGTGGTGCAAGCACACCAAAGGAACGCGTTGGTTAAGAGTTCATGGCTTCTGCGCATGTTCTTAATTTCCAAACTAGTAACTGTCTTGTTTGTAATCTTGTTTGTAACCATCTTTGAGAATAAGCATGATTTCTTTGATACATTCTATCAAACACTTCATGTGCATCATATTGTAAATCAAGATTTTGGACAACTATAAGTATAACTTCAAGATAAAATTGGGGTATATAACTATTCTAATGAAGAAATCCATGAATTCTTTTCCCCCTCTCTAATAGCTTTCCAATTTCTCTCAAAATAAAACTTCATGGACCATTGATACACATAGATTTGATGTTGTGGAGAACTTGAAATTTGAAATGCTTGAGATCATTGAAGAGTATATCATGTGATTTCTTCAACAAATCACTCTTGTTTGGATCTTTCATCTTCTTGTTAATCTTCATCATCTTCAAATACTATTGAGAAAAGTATTGAAGAATGATTAGATTTGAACAATAGAAGAGAACTACTCTTATTGAAAAAAAAAAATACTAAAACTTGAAGCATAAAAACTAAAAACCGATAAAAATCCGGCGGACGGTAGTCACTACCGCCGCCGGCAAGTGGAAGACTCTATTGACTAACCCAAGAAAGAAACCTAGAAGCTCTTATACCATGAAAGAAAAGAGAATTGTAATGATTTGTATTGATATTCATAGCTATTACATAGGATCATTATAAGGAGTAGTACAAGAGAAAAGTTTAAGCAATTGAACAATGTGGGACTATATTGAACTATATTTCTAACACCACCATTTTCTGTGCCCGTTCACTCTCAATGTTGTACACGAGCTTTTGGCAAAAACTGGAACTCTCTCCAGCTTCTGGATGGACCATATCAAGACCTACTGCTATGTTATAGTATATGCATATCATCCTATTTTATATTATAAATGTAGATATCTAGAATCTTTCTTGAAAGACGCGGAGTTAAGATAAACAATAGTTAATTTGTGAGTTAAACATTAAGAAAATGAGAAGGAAAAAGTAAGTAGAACATGTGGTCAGAGAGTTATTCGAAGAGACAACTAATCATAGGACATAGTAGAACTCCGTGAGAAAATGTTACACGCCACAATTATCTTGCGTTTGGATCTGGGGTTCCTCCTCAGATATAGACGAAAGCAAACCTTCACCGCTGGCAATAGAGAGAGAAGAGAGATATGAAAGGGAAGCCGGCGTAGAAGGAAGGGGAAGATGAAGAAGGAAGGAAGAACATGAAGAAGAAAATTTTCTTTAATTAAAACACTGGCCGACTGGCGACTTTTTGCGGGGTGGGTAAACTAAACCCTAGCATTGTCTTTAACCAAATTTGGTCACCATGGTCAATTAAGCTTGTAAAGTACAGTGCCTTTACAATAAAGGGGTTTACAAATGGATTTTATTTCTCCAACAATCATTTATTTCCATTTCCCTTATTTGGATGATTCATCACAAGAAATTGGTTCTTCACTTGCACCGAAAGCAAAAATATGCCGTTATATAGTTTAATGTAGGATCAATAGCCATAGGTTTCTCTATGTCTTTTGATAAATATGACGAAAAAGAAGCAAATCAAGAAAAGAAATAATGGAAATAAATAACAATCAACTAAATACAAGACATTTACGTGGTTCAATTGGTGAGACCTACTCCAAGCCGAACAATGGCGCGATGATTTTTACTATGAATGAAGAACTAGGATAGAAAAATTTCTCAAGGATTTTAGTATCTGTAGCTTACTAAAATCTTAGCAACTAAGCCGCCTCTAACCCAACCTAATCAAATTAGAAGAACCCCTTTACATTGATAATTACCCTTTATAAGACCATTGCCTAAAATAATATATCAGATCACAAACCGAGTTAACAACGACTCATTTTCAAGGCACTTTCAACATCTTCAGCGTCTTCCTTGTCTATGTACTTTGAGGTGATTCCTTACTAGTATGGTCGATAAAAGACCAAGGAATTTCAGTACAGTTTTCTTCATTTTCATTGACTAGCCAATTGGGATTCTCTGTTTTAGACTTAAATAGAGGTTAGAGAAATACGTAAGGTTTGAATAATAAGGATCATTGTAGTGATACATAAAATGGTCACCCGTTGACTGGCGTCAAGAAGTCAAGAAAATACTAAAAGGCCAACGGATCAACCCGTCTCAAGGCAGTAGGTCCAATGAGTTCGAAGAGGTCCGCCACCTAAGCCCAGAATCGAAAGGTCGGGCAGATCATCTAAGGAGCTCCACCCCTGTCCCTTCCCCAAACGCAACCAGACCTGCCCTGGGATTCACAAGAAGTATAGGGGGTCCACGTAAGCAAGTTCGATGCCTTATACCCTGAACATGGGAAAGCAGAAGCGCGTCCCACGCTTACCGACTTAATCCCGAATCTTCCTAAAGATCTTAGTCAACTACGATCTTAAGTGTTTGATTAACTTGGACTTCAAGAGTCTCAAAAGAGGAAACATCTCCTAGAAGATCTATCAACTCGACGAGATGTTTACGAAGGATCCTTGAACAAAAGAACTTCTACATATCTAAGATACGAGATAACTCAAAAGAAAACCCTAACTATCGAAGAGTAGTCGTAATCCCGAACGGTGGATGAAAACTGCTTCATCCACACCGTCTGTGACAATCGGTCCCAAGCAACCGATAAAAGGGCATCGCATCACCTTCAACAAGGTACGTTCCCCAAGGATCAATCAATACTCAATACTTTAACTGTAAAAGGAAATCTGACTGTCTTAAGCGTGAGAGAGGTTTCCGAACTCTTTGTAAGTTTCCCCCCAAGTTTCAAGGAGCGGAAGTTAGAGGATCAATATCATTCACTCAGACGCGGTTCAACATCGAGTCTCTTATTTCAGACCTATAACCAGATTGAGAATTTTAACACAGCATATTGAGATCATCGAAAGTGTTTCTGGTAATTTTGGTTTAGATCTTGTAACTAAAGATTGTCCCACAGTCTCTGCTTTTCGACGGGTGATACTTGAACAAGCAAATGCCATAAAAAATTGTGAGAGGACCTTCAGTTCACCTTATTTTGATACCGATAACTTTAGTTAGAGGATTAATCCCTCTGCATATGATAGTAATAATCTTCATAAGTCTTCATTTAATTCTACTTACAACCTTGAGCATGAGGAAAATCTTAAAGATATTTTTAAATAATTTCTGGAGGGAGTGGCTGAGACTAATATGAACACTAAGCATGCCCTCCAGACACTGCAATGTAATTTAGGGAGGATTGAGTCAGAACCTAATGTCGACGGGATAGAGATTTCACCATCCCAAACTCACGAAAATACGAATCTTGAGGGTGAAGGTAGTTACACTTGTTCTTCAAATTGAGCTAAATGTTAATGAAGCTCCGAAGAGGACAAATGAGCCCAAACCGGTTTACGTTTACTATTATGTTACCTCAACAATACTTTCTAATATGACATGAATATGTTTGAAATTGTTTTCCATAGAACATGTAGTCAAGAGTAAAGTGAACGGCGAGGTTCAAACGAGGAAAAGCTTACGGTGGATACCTAGGCACCCAGAGACGAGGAAGGGCGTAGCAAGCGACGAAATGAGACAAAATAACTCATTGCTATTTTGATGTGACATGAAAATGTCACATTTGAAGCGCCTGACTTAGACTAATTAGTCCATTTCGGGTATTATTTATAATAGTTTATGTGTTTTTCTTGTTAGGTATTTTATTTTAAGTTCGGCGTTTGATTTGGAATAAAATGAAACAATTATCACTTTCATTTCATGCGGCCGAAACGGGGGAAAAGATATCATATGGATCAAACGACAAGTGGAGTAAATGGTAAGTCCGATGACAAAAACGAAAGTTGAATCGGAGTTCGGATGAGGAAGTTATGGAAGAAAGAAGACGAGGGACACTTTGGTCTATTCTGGAAATTAGAGATGTAGAGTCAAAGATGAAGGCACCCCCTTGGTTTCTAGTTGAGAAGCAAATCCCAAAGCTAAGAGTTTAGAGAAGAATAACAAAGAGAACACTTTATGGACACCCCTTTTAGGTCCAAGACAAAAGAGTCAAGTTGACCATGTATAGGGTTTTAGTTGTGGTCTTGTTGAAGAAAAAAGGAGCTACCAAGTCTGGTTTTTGGAAGGGGGGGGGGAGTCATCTTCTTCATCAAGTTTAGAGGCTAGGGTTTGTTCTTGGTGGGAGACTTAGAGAGAGAAAGAGCTCGAAGAGAAAGAAAAAGATAGCCGGCCAAGCTAGGCCGGCCAACACATAAGGCCGGCCAACACATAAGGCCGGCCAAAGCTCCCGAGGTGCTGCCTTTTTGCTCCCGTGTTGGCCAAAGCTTTGGCCGACCTTATGTGCTGGCCGTCCTAGCTTGACCTGACTCTCTTTCTCTTTTTCCCTCTCTTCAAGCTCTTTTTCTCTCTAAGTCACCCACCAAGAACAAATCCTAGCCTCGAAACTTGATGAAGAAGATGACTCTCCCTTCCAAAAATCAGACTTGGTACCTCCTTTTTTCTTCAACAAGACCACAACTAAAACCCTAGACTTGGTCAACTTGACTTGGACCTAAAAGGGGTGCCCATAAAGTTCTCTTTTTGTTATTCTTATTAGGACTCTTGGCTTTGGGTTTGGGCTTTGCTTCTCCACTAGAAACCAAAGGGGTGCCTTCATCTTTGTCTCTACATCTCTAATTTCCAGAATAGACCAAAGTGTCACTTGACTTCTTTCTTCCATAACTTCTCTGTCCGAACTCTGATTGAACTTCTCTGTCACTTGACTTCTTTCTCCACTTGTCGTTTGATCCCTTTGATATCTTTTTTTCCCGTTTCGGCCGCATGAGTTGAAAGTGATAATTGCTTCGTTTTTTCCGAATCAAACGCCTGACTCCAAATAAGATACTTAACAAAAAACATATAAACTATTATAAATAATACCCGAAATGGACTAATTAGTCTAAGTTAGGCGCTTCAAATGTGACATTTTCATGTCACATCATATTTTCAAACATCAGACTCTCAAGGATAGTGAGAACGCGTTCAGTCTAGATGACTTTTTAGATGAGCTTGATAGCAGACCTGACTTGAGAGTAGCTATAAATTTCTTCAAGGACAAGGATGATTTGTGAGAAAATAGACTTGGAAGGGTCAACTAAACCATTACCGAAGGTGAATTCTAACTTATTCTCTAACCGATTGCAATACCATTACTTTCTGTTTGTCCATTTATCTGATATCTCATTCATATGTTGATCTTAATATTTCATGTATTGGTTGTCGTCTCTACCATGTTGTCTAACTTAGTGATCCTTGTATCATCTAAGTTTGTGGTTGGATAGTTTCCCACGATTCTCTAATTTGACCTTTTTGTGTATTACATTGATGCGAGACAGTTAGTACTAGAGAAAAATGGCATTTTGTGGTAGACCCGAGAGATGTTGTTTATTGTTTTATGGTGAGTTTTGTATATCATCCAGTAGGAGTAGTTTTTTTGTCTAGTTAGAGTTTAAACTTAACATTTTTTGGGAGCGTTCACACTCTCGTGGAACAACACATTTAAATGGGTAGTTTCGTTCTTGTCCCCCTTTTACTTTAGCACTAGTCTTTGTTTTCATTTGTTTTCAGATGTAATATTCAATTTATATTTTCCAATTTTAACTTTTATGCATTTTGAAATCAAGGACAACTAAGTTTACTTCCAATGTTCTATGGTTGATCTAAATATATAGCTTTGAATTATCATTTTGTATGTGATAAGCTAACGGCATGAGCAGTGAATATTCGGTTTGTACCATCTTATGCTCAGTTAGTGGATATCCTAATAAAGATTTTGCCATAGATTCTCGAGCTTTCCCGCGAACTGAATATTCGGTTAAATTGATACTGAATTTGTAGGAGGGTGATGACGATGTCGGAGAGACTAGCCATTGAGTCTTACCTGAGTCAAACTCTTAACAAAATATAGTAGTTTTTAACTTTTGGATTGTTTCTACTTTGTCAACCGTTTCTTCGTAGTTTAAACTTTTCTTCTGTTATCATGTAATGTTTCTATAACTAAAATATCTCATCAACATAGATATAAATGAGAGGAATCACATTGATCACCTCATGATTTTCATATTTTTTGAAAAATAAAAAACAAAGGATAACAAAAATAAACTCCAGGTTTATGGTCAAAAAATGGACGCGTAATACCATATCTAATCCACCCTATATTATTAATATCGAATTCTAATCCACAAAAATAATATCTATCTGGTCAATACTTAACAAATTTCCATACAAAACACAAATCCCTAGGTTACATATTTCGATGATTTTCTCATAATAACCTTTTTATATAAGGGTCCGTTTGATACGTTAGAAAGTTCGAGTAAGAAAATCGTTTTCTTTCTCACAGGAAAGAAAGTCATTTTAACATGGTAAAATGCAAATTTAAGCGTTTGATACAACCCTGAATTTTCGCGAGAAATTCAAATTCAAGTTTTTGGTAAAATTGTGAAGTAGTGAAACAAAATATGAAGTTCCTACTCTCATGCACCATGGGTTGATTAAAATAACGACTTACTGTCTCTCCTGAACGAATAAAAATTAAGTTTCCATTTCGATTCTTGACGTCATGGCCGATAACAAAGAGGAACATTGCAACTTGTTCTTCAATTGTTACAAACCTTCCGTCACATAAGCCCTTCGATTTTAGATTATAACACAATATGCGGGATGAAGTCCTATTCATTCGAAGGTTTTAGATTATCAATAAGCCCTTCGATTTCGATTTTAGATTATTACACAACATTTTCCGAGATCACCATTTTAGTATATGAATCGACATTGATCCGCAAGATAGACATTTAGATATAACAAAATAGACATTTAGATTAAATACTAGTAATGTAACAACATATGAATTTAGACATAACAAAATAAACATTTAGATTAAATACTAGTATTCATAGTAACGTAGTTTTTCAGGCTAATGCTATTCAGGTAGCACACCTATCATATGACATTGTCCTATGCACAAAATGCTACATACCTATTCACAAAAAACTACAAAAAGTATTGTGTATTTCCACCACAAACTAGTACCATAAGCATCTCATACCAAAACTATTCTTCAGAAAGTATCACGACCCAAACCGTAGCTTGCACCATTCAAGTTGTTCTACCTCGTCCATCATGAAAAATATCTTTGTCATTGTGTCATTTTGCCCAAGAGCTTCAACTAGTTTCACACGTAAGGCGGCATCTATATGTGAAAGCTTGCGTAGGGACGTCAATAACTCCTCGGGGTCAGGCTTCTTGTACCTTTCAGCTATATGGTTTGCAATGGTTTTGAAAGAAGTCGTCAATTCTATCATCGATGATTCTTTTTCAACATTATTTGGTTTGTTTCTTTTTCTTTTTTCTCCGACTTGAACATGGGAAGTAGGAGACTTTGAGTGAGGAGTTGGCGTAGGTGAGTCACTCGTAACATCATCAATGCCCACTTCTTCCATACTGGGACCAGATATAGGTGTATCAGGAACATCTGATATATCAACTTCAGCTTGTCCGGGTGTCATTGAAAATGATCCAGTTGCTTGATCTGCGCCAACTAGTGAAGCAATCTCATCCCAGTTTGTTAAGTTCATGTTTTGATACTTTTGAGCTTGAGGATGAACCTGTGCTACAAAATATGACAAACAAGTAAAGAAGTAGCATCATTATATTAAGATATGTTTGCGTCAACAAAACTGTTGTTTAACAGTATCCCTTAACAATTAACTTTAAACCTGTCATGCAAGATATTACAAACAAGTAAGAATGTATATGTCATTCAAGAACAGTCAACAACCAGCAAAAACAACTTGTGTTGTTCCCTGCTTAGACAAAAAATAACAAAAAAGATGAACATAACAAACATAAACATTTTCTCCACCTCTTTCACTCACTGCATACTCTCTCTAATCTCACATTTGTTCTCATGGCGATACTTCTTTTTTGCTTACACATAAAAAAAAGAAGCACGAAACAAACCACAACAGTATAGTTTTCATAAAAGAATAAAACATACCTTGAGATAGTCGGACCACACGGAATCATCGGTTTTAAGTGTATGATTAATAGGACAAATTCCAAACCCGCTGAGATCTATCAACGCTTTTACTGCTAAGTGATGTGTCCGCCATGTCTTAAGTCGGTTCCGTATATTACCTATTGTAATGTTTATGCCGACTGATTCTTTTATCTTACCACATACTGCATGATATGCAACTTGTTTCCATCCATTATCTCCTTTATTCCCTGGGCAAGCTGTTCAATCAGAACATCAATCATGAGTCTATCCATTTCATTAGTCCACCGCACATGTTGTTTCCCTTTTCCGCTGCCATCTACGAAGGGTTGGTGGTGCATTTGAGCCATACTCATCAACCACAACTGTTATACATGGAAAAAAAAATAAGAGCTGGCTTCAATATAATCTAGGCTACATGAGATCAATCAAACACATATATTTAAAATTTCTACACCTTAAGGACACATAATTCTGAAATACTAGTCCAAAAATTGGTTTAGTAAATATAACAAACACCTAATAAGCATCCAAAAGCAAAAATTTCTCATAAATTCATACCAATGGAAATATGGTTATTGCAAAACTAATATAGCAACAAGATACAAACAAGATAGAAAGATGTGTATTGCAAATTCATGAAGATAGGTATGTGTTAGATTTACTGCTTACTAGTTGATAGTGCAAATCTAATATAGAAACAAAATAGAAACATTCCAGAACTTGACCAAAATCATAATCTAAGTTGTTTGCTAGATTTGTTGCTTACTGTTGATACATCTAAGGTAGAAGTATTCAAGATTTTTTTTGTAAAATCTCTTATAAATTTGGCTCATAGATTTACCATTGACTTGTTTGTAATATACATTGGATATATTGCTTACTTGTTGATACTAAATAAAAACATTTGACCTACGACAACTTTTTCTATCATAGCTGATCAAAATCCAAGAACAATACCTAAGCTGATCAAAGTTGATCCAAATGGGTATACTGCTTTTCGATTTTGATATATTATGACAAAACAATCATGAAGAACAGAGGTTTAGAGATAGAATGATGGGATTATTACTTGCTCTATTTGTCTTCTCTTGACTCCTTTAATGGATTGAATGAGAGAAAGTGATTAATAGGGAATCAAAAGATTTAGGGTTTTTTTAATGGATTGAGGGAGAAAAAGGGATTAATAAAGGAAAAGAAAGTCTGAAGATTAGGGAAACTTACGCGGGAGATGGAAGAATTTAGGCGGGAGAGAGATGGAGCGCAAGTTTTTTCACGGGAGGAGAGAGAGCGCGACATGGTGTGGGTAAGAAAAGCCCTTTCTCACCTTTTTCGTCGTAAAATTTTTTAGGACTTTTTCCAACTATTTTTTCCCATAAGAATTGCACTTTCCCACTATTAGACCCAACCAAACGGTGGAAAATCGATTTTCGTACGAAAATCGATTTTCTCACCTTATTTTCACACGTATCAAACGGACCCTAAAGGTTTCAAACAATCACTTTTCACTCTCAATCTCCAAAAAATCTCTTCCTGCAACTCTCAGTTTGTCTCTCTCCTGTATTTTAAAAAGCAGACTAACCTAAACAACTTTCTTTCTCTTTTTGTTTCCAAAAACCCAACCAACATTGCATTAGACTTTTTCATCTTCTTCTTCTTCTTCATATTCTTATTAATCTTCACAGTAAATGTTTCTTCAACAACCTTTCATCAAGTTCTCCCAACCTCATCTTCATCCTCTTTGTTTTTTATGTTCTAGGCTGTAATCTTCATCTATTTTGTTGAATGGTTTACTGTTAATGGTTATGGTTTACGTTCTAGGTTATCATCTTCATCTTCAAGCTCCATTAAAGTTTGGTAATGCTTCACAAGGTATGGTGATGCTCATAGGAAGTTTCATCTTTATCTTCAAGCTTTATCATTTTTTTTTTTGCTGTGTTTATGTTTTTTTCTATACCATTTCATCTCCAAGCTTATGTTTCATCATCTTCATCTTTTTGTTAAACTTTCTATCATCAAGCTTTATGTTTAGATTTTTACCGTTTCATTGATTGTCTGTTACAAAATCCATTTTGTTACGTAGAAAGTTTAACTTGTCTTTCAAAAAATGCTCATGAGAAGCTATATTTTGTTTCCTGAATTAACCGAGTTTTCACAACAAAATGTGTATTATAAGGAAAATATTACATGTGTCTGTTACAAAACACATTTTGTTTCAACATATTTGTATTGTTCGTTAATCATATTGATGTTGATACAAACTCTGTTTTGTTTCATGCTTAAGCAAAATTCTTTTTACAAAACGTGTTTTGCAATGCATAATACTTTATATGTTTGATATGGGGATTCGAATTAATATTTAAAATAATTTATCTTGTTATTCTTGTTTTTGTTTTATACAAAATCGATTTTGCTACACATTCTCGAGGTAAAAGATATTATGGCTGGTTCTGGAAAAATAAAATGCGCATGAGTTACCTTTTATTCAACAAAAAAAGTTTTGTGTACTCAATGTTAAGATTTCATGTTACATAATGCATTTTGTTCTGTACTTTTTGTTTATGTTTTTAACATTTCACGTTATTATGTGTGCAAAAATATATAACCATCCCTACATTAGGCGACTCTCAAATCTAATGGTTGAGATAAAAAATTGCGATCTTGTGTCGACTACAGAATCCTACGTGAACACGTACAAGGAATATACTTGCCTCTTTTCTAATTTTGATGGGCCTCACACCTTTGACACGAAGGCAATAATACTTCCACCTCTTATTTAACGCGGACCCAGAAGACCAACCCCAATTCATTTGGAGAGTTTGAGTACATTCCTAGGAATATGAGAATTTGTGGTAGACTTATCAACCTGCCTACCAAAACTATGCGACATGCAGGGTCAACCTTGGAGTTTAGAAAATTATCTTTGTCTGAACATTTTTCTCTATTTCACAAGACAATTATCATTTTGTACCTTAATTTGTATATTTTGTATGAAAAAAATTTCATTAATGTAATACATATTCAGAAATATTGTCTTCAAATATCTTATTTCTCAGTACATACCATTTCAAAACACGAATTGAAAATGCCAACATAAATGCAAACTACAACAAAATACATTTTGCTCAACACAAATGTGATTTATTTCTGATTACAAAATTACGTTTATCCCAAACAAAACACATTTGCTATGAAAACCAATTTATGATGGGACATAATAACGAATTGGTGTTACAAAATGTATTTTACTGCAAAATTCAAATCAAGCGTGTGACAAAAACATGACGTCAATTTTAAGTTTGAAATTATTCACATAGATTTGTCGTACAAAACACATTTGGCGATGAACAAAACAAACTTATGACGGGCCATAGAAAAGAATTGGCGTTGAAAAATGTATTTTGCTCCAAAGTTCAAATCAAACGTGTGATAAAGATATGACGCCAATTTCGAATTTTTAAATTGTTCACATAAATGTGGCATACAAAACACATTCTGCAATGAACAAAACTAACTTATGACAGACCATAACAACGAATTAGTGTTACGAAATGTATTTGCTCCAAAGTTCAAACCAAGTGTGTGAAAAATACATGGCGCCAATTTTGAAATTTGAAATTGTTCACGTATATTTGGCATTACAAATTATATTTTGCTCCAAAGTTGATATATTTTAGTAAACAAAATACATATTGCTCTCGCTAGGATATGACTTAGTTTGAAGAAAACGATGAATGCTGAAAAAACAATAGTTCATGATAGAGAAACGAGAAAAATAGATCAAACTTGTTTTTTTTTTTTTTTTTTTTTTTTTTTTTTTTTTTCTGAAAAGACTTTGGGAATCTATTAAAAAACAGATATAAAGCTAAGAAAAACATGTGTTGAAGGTGCAAAAAACATGTGTTGAAGATCAAAACATGACCAAAATCAAAAGGAAAATGATCAAATCTATTGAGCAATGATGAACAAAACCAACTTAGCTTAGTTGTTTTAGTTTGAAGATGAACATGGTGGTTTCCATGAAAGAAAATAACCAAAAACCGAATCTTGAAACCCAAAATAAACATTATTGGAGAAGAGATGAATAAAGAAGATGAACTATGATTTTTGTTGCAAAGAGAAAATGTGATTTTTTGTTGGTGAGAGAAGATGAGGTAGAACCAATGAGAGGAAACCTAAAAGGTTCTAAAGAGCTTGTGGGATATTATAATAGGATACATGTCTTACACGTGAATGTACGTGACGAATCGAGAAGACGGGATCCAACGATCAACAAGAATTCAAGATGTGTGAACATATTTTAAGATATATGAAGATCCATAATACTTAGTTTCTTATATTTAGAATATCTCTTGTACTAATGGTAATATTAGGTAGATTTTATATTATTTCCTAGTTTAGTTAGGAGAAACTAGGTAACCCTAAATCCTAAGTTCTCTACAAATAGGAGAGAGTTCTAGGATTTAAATCATGGAGTTATGTCTGAACAATGTAAGCGATCAGCCCCCCAATTGTATGTGGTGATTATTAATAAAGAAATTATTCTTCGTGGATGTAGGTCGTGATTATCCGACCGAACCACGTTATATTATCATGTCATTATTTTAGGGTCCGTGGGTATATAGACCAAAATAATATTCAAAAAAGGTTTATGATCCAATCTTCCCAAAACATGGATATTTAGTCCCTTTACATTATGGACATTATAACCCATTCTTTATGAGATAAATACCGTCCATGTCCCTCCTACAGAAATCACAAGATTTTTAATTTTCCAGGGTGAATTTGGAATGTTTCTAATGTGGGCGTGATTTAGGGGATTTAAAGCAGCCAAGATATAAATCCGAAATTGATTTTTCTCTATCTTCTAACCGTTTCGGAAAGCAAATCTATTCCCAAATCGATTCAAAACAAAAATCGTAACCAGATCAATTTTCTCTCTCTTTATAGATTTGGAAACTTAATCAATTTTCTCTCTCTTACTATGTAAATTTTTTTCGATTCAAATCAATTTTATCTCACTTAACTTTTAGATTTGGAAATAGTATATTTTCTAGGATCAATTTAGCGTGATTTGGGGGTTAATATACAAAACGTATATATCACTTTCTCTCACTTAACTTTCAAATTTGGAAATAGTATATTTTTCTAGGAACATTAAACCAACATTTGTTTTCGTTCTTACTCATACATAAATACACATAGAATACAAATTATGAAACAAATACGTAAATTATGTATTATTTATGACGAGGAAACCATCATTTGTCAAGTATACAACATAAATTATCAAATGTATGTGGGTCTTGTTCAATAAATTACACATAATTTCTTTTAATAATTTCTTTTACATTACACATCCTTTACATTCTGTTACAAAAAAAAGTACAAAATCTTCTCTGGTTCAAAAGTGGTGCCCATCCATGTACTCTCCATTAGTTTCGTTGACTCACTTTGATTTGATGATTCTCTTTGAAATTTCATCTGGTATATCAAATCTGCACACATAAATACACATACATTAAAGAAAAAAAAATCATATATTGTATTATAAACTACATGTACAATTTCGTAAATTATGTATAATGTTTGTCAACAACATTTGAAGGTTTTGAGTAGTTTGGTAAACTTATCAAGGCTACTGTTTTGGGTGAAAAGTACACGTAATGGTAAATAAATAATACATAATTTATGTGCACTTATACGTAAATTATATACATAATAGTAAGAACATGAAGATATACGTAAACTATATATACTTTATTGCAAAGTACACGAGATCTGATAGTAAAGCGAAGTATTTCTACTAACGAAATGAACATTGTTTTGGTGTTAAAGCACGGGTAATGTTCTATAAATTACCCATAATTTACTATAAATTATGGTAATTTACGATAAAGTACATGTAATGTAAATTCTGTTATGAGTAACCGTACGAAAGAACAAATGTTTCATAAATCCGTACGGATTGAAAACCAGATCTGAAGAAAAAAAATGAGAATATCATTAAGCTTAAACTACAAATCTAAAGATATCTGCTATGATGATTAATTGAAATAATGACAAGCTCGAGTTGAAGGATTAAACATCAAGATCAAAAACATAAATGAAATTTTAAGAGAGAGAAAGAAAATAAACATCAAACATTCGATTGTTTCTATGAATTAGTACAAAAAATCTTTGAAACTTATACTCAAAATCATATATGATCAACTTTAGAGAGAGAATCTGTTATAATAAACTGAAACATAATATAAAATCGTATAAAACAGAAAGCGTTTTACCTCATTAACGATGAAGAAGATGATTTCAGCAGCTCTAATGAAGATAAACAATGGAAGTTTTTACTGCTGCTGTAATGAAGATGAAACAATGGAGGTTTGTACTGCTGCTGGTGAGTTTAATGGAGCTTTCGTTTTTAGAGAGAGAGAAAGTTTCCAGATTTCAGTTACGGAATATATTGAAGATGGAATTTACTTCGAATTTAAACGTGATTGGAGAGAGAATGTGGAGATAAAAATAGAAAAAAGATATTTTGAATTTTAGAATGTAAATCAGATTATATATAAAGAAGGTTAGTATAGGTATTATAAATTAATATGTAATCTAGGGATTTGTGTTTTCTCTCTAGATGAGACTAAATGGACTAGATATCCATTTATATTATTTTTTTGGTTTTGAAACCCTTTATAGGATTAGAGAAGACTATATCTGCTATTAGGACCCGTTTTTTGGGCTATAAGCCCAAAAATTCATTATTTTATAGTAGTTCTCCAATTATCACATAATCATGAATTTAACATTATAGAAAGATAGAAAAGGATTGGACAAATACAAATGAAGTTATTGTGGGCAAAACACCTAAAGGACTAAGAACTCATTTTTTTCGCAAGATAGGACCCTGACCTCTTTTAGAATTTTATTTTGGACTACTCCCACATGGCCCCTAACAAAAGCTTATTAATTGTTATGGCATTGCGCGGAACACTTTTCTATCACAAACGACATATAAGAGTAAAAATCGAAAAAGACATTACAATCATTAGGAGTAAACAAATAGAATTTTCGGAATAAACTATTGCGAATAAAATGCGTGCTCAAGATGACGACAATTTTTTGTCTTCATTTAGACGTGGTGGAGCAAGAAGCCAAGTTGAACCCTTAATGTAGTTGATATCTAAGAAGGGCTTAGCTGATTGATCATTTAGTATCTTTGTGAATTTTGCCCTACCCTTTGTGTTTGCTCCTGGTCCTGTGTTCTGATACTCTCCGAAAAATATTGTACTGCCAAGAAGTATGAAAAAAGAAGAATCATATTTTGACCTCAACATTGCTATGGACGAGTAGATGTTCGAAATCATGAACTTACAAAATTCGATCCAAGATACTTACTTATCGTAGGAAGGGTTTCCAAAATCAGTCCATCCTTCAGGGTGAACAGTGGGACCTAAGTTGGAGTAAGCAAATACAACTTGGGCTCTTGATTTCCATGCTCTTCCCAAGTGAGTATTACCAGCTACTGGCCCACTTACATTACAGTGTACAAAGTTATACCCACTATCTGTTTCTACTTTCTCCTTTGCATGTGCCGTCACATACCCTCCGTTTGGTGATCTCTGTACCAGATGTGTGTCCTGCACACTCACAATTCACATCTCATCTAGTTAAGATTAGTCATGTTTATCGGGCATGGACCAGCCACCTCGGACTGAAATAGTTCTGGGCCGGACCTGACCCGGGCTGGCTATACCCTGGCTCAGTCTGGATCGAGACTTGACTGAATTGAGCCTGGTCGGTTCGGCTCGTAAGCTCATGAACAGTCCGGGCTGGGCGGAGCCAATCCGGGTCAGACAATTTTTTAAACATAGCAACAGAGGAGAGAGTTTAGACAGAGAGAGACCAAGTAGAGTGATTTGGCATTTCCAAATATGAAATCAACTGTGCCTTCAATTGTACAACCCTTGAAAAAGTGATTGCCTTTATCGTCGCATAGGGTATCTTGGAAACCAATGAAATGGCAATTGTAGAATGATGATCTGTCCCCTGAGACTCTCACTGCTTCTGCTTGAGCTCCTACCCTTTTCCCATCTGGTTCTGGTGATGAATTCTGCAATCCAACATTTATCAATAGCATAATATAGTGTTGTTTTAATGATCCAGTAGTCACACATATTCCACGTCATCCAATATGAAGATATATGTCAGGCTAAAAATATGAAACATGTCAAAAAAAGGTGTTAAATATTCATAAATGGTCTGAACAAGGTAATGACTTGGGTAGTGTTTATGTTTTCTAAAATCTTACTCAGGGTCTGAATTATATTAAGTCAAACTTTAGATTACTTGCTCTTGTGACTCGTCACATCTGATTCATTTGAATAGCTGATTCAGGTTGATTTGAATCTAATTGATTCAAACGATTTAAATTTAGATGTGTTTAATGCGTAACCTTCAGACATATAAGGTAAATAATATTTAGGGCATCTATACTCATCACCGATCTGTATTGAGTCAGATGCCTATAACATCATTCAAGATCATATTAGCAAAAGACATTTGCTACGGCTAGAATCGTGTTGTTTCATTAAAAATGTGTCGGATACAATACCTCAAAGATGATATTGACAGCCATGAAATAATCCCCTTCCATTATTACCGACGCACTATCAACTGTACCATATTGTGCAGCAGTACCATCATATGTCAATTTTGGCATGGCGTTTGGTGCTCCATAAAAAGTCACAAATGGTTTCGTTCTTTTAATTGTTATCTTTTCTTTATATATACCAGGGCCAATCGATATAATGGTTCGTTTAGTATTTCCATCCGGTATACTATTAATAGCATCAGTTACTGTCTTGAATTGACCCGAACCATCCTTCTTAACATGAATCACAACTGCAGTTTTCTCGGCTTGTTTTACAGCGGGGTCGAGAGTGGGATCATTTGCTCGGGCTCGGAATGAGATTATATTACTTGCTTCCCATGCCCTAAGACCTGCTGGCTGGGGTGGGATCGGAGTTACGTGAATAGAAACTATCGGGGGGATTAACTCGATGAGAACGACGAATAAGGTTATTAGAGACCTCATTCTGATTTAGTTTTATTGTTTTTGATTATTTGAACTCTCCCATAATGAATGAACATATGTATATATATACAAGTGATGGAGGAAGATAACTCGGTGCTAAACTGATTCTAAGTTTAGACTTTGCTAAGTTAGACATTGAACCTAAAGAGACAAGCAAACTAAGAGAAGGGAAATAGAGGTTGAGAGATTCTTACTGCTGTTAGTGGGTATTAATCGGGTCAAATGTCAAACCCTATCATATTTTCATCTTAAACCAATTTTTAAGGCTAGAAAATAGCATTGGTTCAATATATACACTGTGGATGACATTTTTGAAACGTATAAGTAGTAGATCATTTGGAAATGATTCTCCAATAGAAAAAAAGGATAGTCTTTATGTGTCAATTTCAATTAAGATTCTCATTGTTAGCAAAATTGAGATTCTCCAATTTTTGTTTGTCTCCCACGTGCAAATTTAAAGTTGGGGCAGTTTTATAGGGGTCCCCCGCAACTATTATAGGCGCCTCATTCTTTCATAAAATCCCTCTCAAATTTTTCTTGAGGGAGGCACTTATAGCACTTATAGGGGCGCTTTTAAAACTTCCCTTAAAGTTGTTTGCTTTTTTTTTTTGTTGAAATAGATACTATCATTAATGAATAAAACAGTTATTACAATATTTGTCAATTAAAATACACGGAATATTAGTCCACTTCTAATTTCTATTCTTCTTTCTCGCCCATTTAGCTATCTTGTCTGCGAGCACGTTGCAATCTCTATTAATATATTTGAAATGAACTTTCTCGAAACATCGTCTGATTCCCCGAATTTTCTGGATATGAGACATCGATTGCCAGTGAATTGAGTGCTTCTGGTTATTTAAGTGATTGATGATGTTGCTATTGTCGCTTTCTATGATGATTGACTTGAGGTTTTGATCCTTTGCCCATTCAAGACCCTGTAAAATAGCCTTCGCTTCACTTTCTTCACTGTTTCTAGCCCTGGTTGTTTTCACTTGTGCTTCGATGAATTTAGATTCAGTGTTATGAGCAATCAAGCTGATTCCCACATTGGATATTACGTTCACAAACGATGCGTCGACATTAATTTTTATGAATTGTGGGGGCGGTGGTTGCCATTTATCTACAGTTTTATGTGTCTTTTGCCCTGTATGTTTTTTGTTTCTCGGATAAGATTTGATCATTTTATTCAGGTCATTTATCTCATGTTGAAAGCAATGGTCACATCTAATTTTCCATATAATCCATAGAATGTTCGCAAAATGAATATCTTCTTCGTGAAACCAAGGTTTGAATCGTTCTCCCAGGAGAAGATCCAATCCCTGATCGAAGTAATATTCTCCAAAATAATATTAAAGTGGAACCAGATGTTCTTAGCTAGAGCGCAGTGGAGAAGAGCATGCTCTATTGTTTCAACGTTAGTGCAGTTAGGACAAGTTATGTTGTTATCGATGTATTTGCCAATACGGTCTCTAACCGGGAGAGATTTTGTGCATATTTTCCATATGAACATTTTAATGCGAGGAACAGTGGGGAGAGCCCAGATGAACTTCCAATTATGAGATATAGTTTCTTGAGTACTATTATTGATGCTGAGGTGTTGGTACATGGATTTCACGGTGAATTTGCCCGATTCCGTAAGCTTCCATTTGATCTGATCATTTCCTTCACTGTTCACAGGGATAGCCGTGATGAGGTTCTGAGTAATGTTATCGAAGTTGGCATTGAGAACTTCTTCATTCCAACTATTATTCGTGATGAGCTAGGAAACCTTCGTCAGACTAGATTGATTGTTGTTCTGAATAACTTCTGTAATTCCTGGGATCCAGTGATCTTCCCAAATGTTAATGTCTCTGCCCGATTGCACTTTCCAAGTAGCCATGTCCTCAATAATGGAGTAATGCTTCCTAATGGTCTTCCAATTCCAAGAATGATGTTGCTTCGCTGGGCCCGGTTTATCTGTCAGCGGAAAATATTTAGCCTTGAGAAGTTTCGCCCATGGCTTTCCTGGTTCAGTTTTGAGCCTCCAGGCCATCTTAGATAGGAAAACAGTGTTATCCATATCTGGTAGGTGAATACCCAGCCCCCCTTGGTTCTTGGGCTTGCAAATATAAGACCAGGCTTTAGTGCAGATACCCTTCGACTTACCCCACCAGAAATTCCTTTGAGCGGACTTGAAGCGTTTGCAAATCCCTTTCGGGATTGCGAAGCACTGCATCTGATATCAGGGTACGGCTGCCGTGATGGCCGAGATGACCACCGTGCGACCTGCTTGCGACAAGAAAGAGTGATTCCAATTGTTGAGCTTACTCGTGATGTGATTGAGAATATCACTGAACACCTTAGTCTTTTGAGCACCTATAAAAAGTTGAGCTCCTAGGTATTTCTCCGAGGTAGAAGCATACTTAACTTTCAGCGTTCGCATGATCAATCTCTTGAACTTAGGGTGAGAATTCTTGAAGTAGAAAATATTAGACTTCGCATAATTAATTAACTGACCCGAAGTAGCACAAAAATCCTGGAGAATGGTCTTGAGGGTGTGGATGTTATCGATAGAATTACGACCAAAGATTATGCAATCATCCGCAAATAGCAGATGAGAAATCTCCATATCTTCTCTGTTAGTGGGGAAGCCCTGAAATTTGTTGCCGTTGTTATTGATCAATTTACGACTAAGGCCTTCCATAGCGAGCGTGAACAGGAATGAAGACAGAGGATCACCTTGTCTAATACCCCTAGAGGGATAAAAAGTGTTTCCTGGCCTACCATTCACCAGCACCGCCATGGATGAAGTCGAGATGCACGTACGAATCATTTTGATCCAGTGCTCCTCGTAGCCCAAGTTTCTCATAATATCTATGAGGAAGCTCCATTCAATTCTATCGAATGCTTTAGACATATCAAGTTTCAGCCCTAAATAACATACTGCTTCTTTCAGTCTCTTATACGAGTGAATGATCTCCTGACCTATAATGATATTGTCCGTAATCTGTCGGCCTGGAACATAAGCTGCCTGAAAAGGATTAATGATATTGATCAGCGTCTGTTTAAATCTATCAGCCAGAATTTTCGTGATGATCTTGTAGGTAGTGTTGAGAAGACTGATAGGTCTGTAGTCCGTTGGAGTCTGAGGGGTGGGGGTCTTGAGAATGAGGCAGATGTGAGTATGGTTGATCTCCGGTGGAAGGTAGGCAGTCTCGAAGAAGTTTTGGACCAGAGAGTAGATATCTAGACTGATCGTGTCCCAATTGGATTGGAAGAAGAAGGGAGGATATCCGTCCGGTCCCGGTGCTGCTTCTCTTTTTATACTCTGTATAGCCTGATCTATCTCTTCTTTACTTGGAATGGCTTTAAGCTGCATATTCTGCTCTTGACTGATGACTTTATTGAAGAGGTTGTTATTAGTAGGGTCCTCGATCGGATTAGTAGTGGTACTAATATGGAGAAGATGGGAAGAGAAAATGTCTTGGATATCTTTAAAGTCTTCCTTCCAGTCTCCATTGCTATCTTTAATAGCCGTAATCTTGTTGGTTCTATTCCGTTGAATGGCTTGAGAATGAAAAAACTTAGTATTTTTATCTCCTAAAGTGAGAAAGTTGTTCCTCGACTTTTCTTTCCAAAGACTCTCCTGTTGACTGTAAAATTCTTCGAGCTTGTTGTTAAGGCGTGTGTATTCCTCTTGGGAGTTACTGCTCTGCATTTGCGAGATAGTCTGCTTAATATTATTCTCTATGTTCTGGAAGGTCTTTTTATTCAAATGAGTAAGCTTCCTACTCAACTTCTTAAGATTACCCTGAATGTTCCTATTATTGTGACTAGCTTTGATACAATTCCAATTAGTCTCAATAAAACTGTGGCAATCCGGGTGCGTCATCCAGGTGCGGATGAACTTGAAAGGCTTAGGACTAAGCTCGTTGGGGTCTCTGCTATTAAAGAGAATGGGCGCATGATCTGACCCCACCACTTCAAGGTGACTAACCATAGAGTTTTAAAAATGTTGAAGCCAATGAAGGTTAGCTAGCCCCCTATCTAATCTTTCTTGTATCAGGTTTTCCCCAAATTGCTTATTGCTCCACGTGTATGGGGTGCCTTGATACCCAAGATCCAAAAGGCCCAAGCGGTTAATGATGTTCATAATCTTAGGCATATGTGAGTTAGTAGTCTGTGAACCACCACATTTCTCTTGGGGATCCAATATACAATTTAAGTCGCCTATAACAATCCAGGGGTCATTATTAGAAGAGCAAAGTTGATTAAGAGTGTTCCACGGCTTCATCTTGTTGTTATTGTACGGAGAGCCGTAAAAACCCGTGATGATGATCTTATTATTCGACTTGTCCGTAACCAGCTCAGTATGGATAATATTATGATCAGAGTGCCTAATCGTGCAATTAAGATGGTGCTTCCAATAGATCGCCAACCCACCTGCTTTTTGAATAGGATCAACAAAGTAAGAAGCATACTGCTTATGAATAGGAATGATTTTCTTCATGTTATGTTCTTTGTTCTTGGTCTCAGACAGAAATATGATGTCGGGTTGATATTTAGTGATAAGTTTGATAATATGTTTCTTCGTGAGAAAAGCGGAAGCCCCCCTCACATTCCAACTGAGGATGGAAGGGCTCTCCCTCACTTGAGTATTATTTTGCATCTAGAAGGTAAAGAAGAAGAGAAATGCTAGCTAGCTCGACACTACAAATTACTACTAACCAATAAGCCCAAAGAGATACTAAACAAAAATTACTACACCAAAAAATACTGATTAAAGCTAAACTAAGAATATACCACTAAACATTTAACAAAGAAACCACTATCTATCCATTCATGTTATAATTCATACAACCAACTAAAACAAAAGATCCAAATTATAATCTGGATAAAACAAAATCTCTGCTTTAACTATCTTATACTAGTACAGAACAGGAGGATAACAAACATTACCAACACTTAACCATAGGAGAAGATCAAGACAGTACTAAGATAACAGAAAAGACACTAAGACAACACGACCAAAGTAAGACTAACTAAGTAAAAACAGAACACAAGAAAATTAACTAACACTAGCTAGAACAACAGACTAATCAGTTGAAATTAGACTGTTCATGACTTCCATCTTCCCTCTCCGCAGATAAGTGACTAGGAGACACTAACAGTGAATCAGCGAACTTATGCCTTCTCATTTCCTCTTGACTGTCATTCGACTCAGGGGGAGGGAAATACCATCTATCTGGAATGATTGGAGACTGTCCCATCGAATCAGAAGAATTACTAGAAGACCCCCTTCGACCTTTGAATCTGCTTGACGAGCTGCCACCATAATGCATCTCTCTCTGTTTCTTATGAAGCACTTTCCTCCATTCTCCTTCTTCAATTTTGACGTCTATAAGTTCATTAGACTCTTTTCTTTTGCCCCTGATTTGAAACAGTTCATGAGGGGGAATTGGTGCAGAAGAGTTGTTAGGTGAGGAAGGAGCTACCACAGACAAAGTATTCTCAGGAATAGACAAGGGAGGAGTTACATCCATAGGTGAGAATTGATGCTTACTGTGATGTCGGATGCAAGGGGTAATGGGGTGTTCTATAATCCTACAAATGTGACAGATAGCCCTGGGAAAACGAAGATAGCTAAAGTTGATTGGTTTACCTCCATCGGTGAATATAGAATTGAGAGTGGCCAGAAGAGGTTGACGAACATCATACATGAACTGAATCCTAATATAAGGATTAGTAACCATACTGAAATTCTTGGGCTGAATCTGTACAATATGCCCCATGCACGAGAAGATGATTTCTAGATCATGTTGATTTTGGATGGACGATGGTAGGCCAGTAAAACTACACCACATCGGCTCTTGCATCAACTGAGGAATCTCACCAGTAATAGGGAACTCAATCTCTTGCATTACTACCAGAAGGCCTCTAATAATCCAAGGGCGACCTTGATGAATTTCGTTCATAACTATAGAGTTCCTAGGTCTGATGATAAAGTGATTGTGCCCTTGGTTAAGAGGAGTGATCTTGCATTCCCTAAAGAACTTCAATTGAGCCGATAGATGTTTCCTGATGAATCCAATACCATACTCGTAGTGACAACAAAGTCTAGCTATAAACCCTGAAGAAATCTCTTGCAAGTCTTTATTCTCCGCTGGCTTGGGGCAGGTTATAGTTAGATTGCCATAATCCGAGAGGTTGAGTTGCAGAGCCATGCTCTCAGATAAACTGTCTATGTTGATGTTAGAAGGAGGGGTCGACATTAATATGAAAGTAAAGAAGGAGAAGATGAAAAGATTGGCGTGTTTAGACTCTTTAAGAAGGGATTGGAAAAGACTTAGAAGCATCAATGAATAATGACAACCCCAAGGGAAAATCAAATGATGATACATCGGGAACCTCTATCTTGAAAAACTCAGACGGAATGAGTGAACCTCGGGAATGACTGAGACACTAACACACATGGAGGTTCGAGAATCACCAACCCTCTAGGAATCAACCAAACGTCTGAGAAGGCACAGGTTCGTGCATGCAGAGGGAATGAGGAGATGAACAGCCTAATTTCAACCTATCTAGTTGTTACACATGCTGAAAAACTAAATAAAGAAGATTAATGCCAGTTAAGACAAACCTGTATGCGCGTACCTCCTCTGTTCTTGAAAATTGTCTCTTCTGTGTCTTGCACCAAGTGGATCCCTTCGTCTTCTTCCTTTAATACACTTGTTACAAATGCAAATTGACGGTTGCTGGAAGTGTTTTTAGTGATTATAGGGAAACTAAAACACTTAAGTAGAAATTAATGATGCGTCTTTGATTGGTTAGAGTAAGATTTGGTTGGGATTTGGGTATGATGACTACGATCCTTCTCGATTTGGCTTGCAGTAATGGTGAACTAGGGTTTCGTTTTGGGGAAAAAGGAGAGTGAAAAAATCGCCTGGCTGACGTCACTCGGCTTCTTCTCTCTCCTCAAAAACCCACCGGGTGAGCAGTTGTTTGCTTACTTGTGTGGCATGGTATTTTGAAAAGGGTTAATTTCATTTTGGCCCCATTATCAACTCACCAAAATGGCTTCCTAAAGATGATGACCAGCTTCTAATATGGCCATCTTTTTTCATTTTCACGTCTATCGTCAAAGGTTAGTTAATCGTCATTCTTTTACCTAATTCTCCCCTGACTAATTAGTTTTGTTAGCTCCAAAGTTTTTGACTCAACTGTCCCTTTCTTTCTATCCAAAATTCTTCTCCCAAAATCGTTTCTCTCTGTCGTTCTCTCGTCTCATATAGCGGGGGAAGAAGAAAGCTCGTCTCAGGGTAATACAATAAATTAAAAAATAAAAATAAAAAATAGAGGGAAAATAATTTGATTACATGACATAATAAAAAAATAAACATTTTTAATTGATGATAAATAAAACTGTCATCGTTGACTGACATCAAGAAGTCAACAATAGACCAGAAGCCCAACGGGTCAACCCGTCTCAAGGCATCAGGAATGTTAAGCCCGAAAAGATTTGCCACCTATGCCCAGAATTGGGCGGTCGGCAAGATCAGTTGAGGATTAGATTACCACAAACTGAAAATAATTTTAGTGTAAAATTTTTTAAGATTTTTTTCTGAACAGGTAAGAAGAAGAAGAATGAGGTATTCTATTTGTAATCTAATGTATTTGTTTAAGGTCCTCAAATAACTATTTAAGGACTTGTAGTTTTGTTCCCCTGTTGATATAAGTTGACTTAGTCCACCTAAGAAATTTAATTGTTCATATATTGACCACCTTGATTTTATTCCGTTTATGTGTTTAGTTGTCAAATTTTTAAGGTGGTGTTCATTTTTATCGTTGATTGAGTCTAATTCGGTGTGACCTCAATTATTTTATTGAAAAAGATAAAAATCAGCGCAAGCCACTCAACCCTCAATTTATACAAAATAAACATTTTGAAATCAGACTCAAGTCAATTCAGACTACAAATCAAATTTCAGCTAACTCAGTAAAAAGCAACACTACCCTATATTGTTGATTCCACATGTAACATGTAGCGCCCTAACCTTCGAGTCGGAAAATCGAAGAGTTAGATCGTCGAACAAAACTAGCGAGTTTCAGGATTTGGTTTTGAGTATTTATTTTGGTTTGTTCAGACAACTCATCGGATAGTTTTTTTAGAAATTATGAATTTTGACTGGTCACACGAAAAGATCGGACATGGTTTGGCTATGGTTTTGTTTTAGTTACCATTGTCGGATTGATATGAGACATATACTTTCTGCATGGTTAGTTATGGGAGGAGGAAGAAAAGAAATGGTTAGACCAAGGGTCATAAGGTCAACAATGGGGACTGAGTTAGTTGGGTATAAAGATGGTGGGACTTATTTAATAAGTATACATAAGTTTGAGGGCTTAAAACTAATCTGGTCTCATGACCACCTTATTAATTGACACATGGCAGCCAACCCTTTCTTTTAGGGAAATGCGAAGTGTACAAAGAATCTTTGACAAGATTCTTGACACGTTGAGTCACACGGGTAAATGAACGGCCCAGATCAAAATCAAACTTTGAATTTCTTTTGTCTTATAGTGAAAATGACTCATCATGTCAAAGATCTTGTCAACGATTTTGTACATGTAGCACTTCCGTTCTTTTAAGGGGTAATTTCTATATAAGTCAAAATAATATAGAAAATAAGTAAAAAAGGAGTAACATTTGAAAATTATTATTCAGGTCAAAAGGTATACAAATACTAAAATACCTTTTTTGTCATTTTGTGTAACTAAGTTCTTTTATTTTTCTTTAAACTTTAAATCGATATAACTTTTGTTTTAGATGTCGGATTTCTATAAAAACTATATATTTAGAAATGATTTTTCATTAGCTTTCTAACAAGATCCACTTTCAATACCTTTTAAAAAACAAACAGAAAAAAATGGCGTTTTCTTACGTTTTTTCTGCAAACACGTGTTTGCAACAATCTGTCAAACAAGTTCTGCAAACATGTGTTTGCAAACAAGTTCTACAATGCAAAAATCTGTTTTGCAAACAAGTGTTTGCAAATAAGTTTTACAAACAAGTGTTTTTGAACTTTAAATCGATATAACTTTTGTTTGAGATGTCGGATTTCTATAAAAGTAATATATTTAGAAATGATTTTTCATTAGCTTTCTAACAAGATCACTTTCAATAAAAAAAATTCAAAAAAAAAGCCCAGAAAAAACGACATTTTTTTCCTTATTTTTTCTGCAAACACGTGTTTGCAACAATCTAGTTTTTCAAACAATAAATGTGACTCAACAATCATATTATCGATTCTTGTATGTTCTTTCTGACTTCACATTGGCAAGGCAAATCATAAGTTTTTAGTGTCTACTTTTAATTTTAACTCCACTCCTGTTTATTGTGTACAAATCTCAGTAGGTAACTTCGTTGCAGTATGCAGAAAAGATTCAGGCTGTCAAAAAAAGGAGACTCCTTGATCAGATGGATTTTCAGTTTTATCATATACCCTCATACAAAGTATTAATGAACCTAAAGCAACCGTACTAATGCCTTTGTCAAGAGATCTTGATAAAGCGAAACACCCCACTATCGCAATTGAGGACGTATGAACAAAAAGATCTTTAACATGGCTCTCACAAACTAGCTGATAGACGAGTAGTAAGTTCGCTCAGAGGGAAGCACCTCTCAGTCTCATTTTCCTACTCATAGTGTTTTCTCACCTTGCGTACCTTAAGGAAGAGAGCCCTATCAATTAAGGGTCACGATGTAAGAGAGAGAAAGAAAAGTCGATAACTGCAGAGTGGGTCATTCTACTTCCATGTTCTTTTACCACCCAGCAAATGACACTTGACCATCTGCAAGACATCTGACATGATAATTTAACCAACTCATATGTTATGAATCACCATAAAGTATAGGTAATTAAATATATATAAGTATATAATGAAATGCCATCACAAAGAATTGTAAGTGGATCTTGTTTCAAAACTATACTGGCAGGTGACTCTTATTGAGAGTCGATCAAAAAAAGGAAAAAAGAAGTAGAAGTAAACTGCAAAATCGGGGGAGCAAGATGTTTTTATGAGTGAGGCAATACAACAAACACAAGTCATGATTTTGTCAAAAATATATAAACAATTATTCTTTCTATTTCTCTGTTTCAAGCAAGCAAACTGGCAGGGAGATATTTGGTACTATTATTCAACCAAGAGATATTGAACATGTATTTTGTCAGTCATCCTGAGGGAGTATATGGCACGAGATGCACGGAGGATATTTAGCTGTACTTGTAAGAACCAACTCAACACTTTGCGGAAAGGCAATCTTGTTTCATTATTTTTTAGTCTCCGGTAACAAACTTCTTCTCTGCATAGTATATCTTTTCACTTTCAGCCTTTCTGGCGTTGCGTTTCTGCAGAAGTGGTAGGATGGTAAATGGAATACAAAGACTATTTCGATAACCAAATACGGGTTTAGAACGGTTCAATACTAGTTTTAAGAGAACCAAACCACCAAACAATCTAAATTAACGCGTCTGTGAAATTTGAGGGAAAGAGTAGCTACGACTGGTTAAACTAATCCAAAAGTCTACATAATTACCTTAAGCTTCAACATTAGCAATGATCCTTTAGGAAACTGAACTGGTTGTGTTATGCTTTTAGGGCTTTGAAGTGTCCTGAAGATTCCCAAGCTCTTTCCAGCCGAATACAGATCAGCTGAGTCCTACATGTATTATTTAAAAGATAAATTTTTTTAAGTTATTTGAGCCAAATTGATGAAACTTGAAATGCGGACACGGCAAGAAAAATATATCTTAAGTAGCTTGCACTTACTTTAAGAAAGGGATTTTTCTCTGCAGTTGTTCCATGAACCACCAATGATATGTTGAATGTTGCTATCTGCTCAATCCAACAAGATCATATAATTAAGCACAAAAATGGAACTGATGAAAATAAAATTTACCAAGGATCAGTTATATGTCCTACAAGTTACACAGAATGTAGGATCACCGCCAGAGCAAATCACATTTATTTTATCAGGAAAATAGACATTTTAATTTCTTGAGATCACGGATCGTACACACGCAGTTGCGGATTTTAGGATTTACATAAGGGGGGTTATTATAAAGATGGGAGACAGATGAGAAAAGCAACCCAAAATGCTAGTAATAAGGGGCACCTATACTTCAACAGGTCAGCTATATCAACTTCATCTATCAAGCACACAATTCATAGACCTCTACAACATTGACTGTAATAGGATACATTACATAAGACGGATCGAAAATAGGAGATCCGGCGGTCATGATAAGTTGCAGAAGTAATATACGTGTGTAACACGTGTATGTACGTGACGGATCGAGAAGACGAGATCCGACGATCAAGAAGAATTCAGAATACTGAAGATATTTGAAGATATATTGAAGATTTACTGAAGATGTGTGAAGATTAAGTTTCTTATATTCAGAATATCTCTTGTAATTATCTAATGGTAATATTAGATAGATTTTGTATTATTTCCTAGTTTAGTAATCAGAAACTAGGAAACCCTAAACCCTAAGTAATCTATAAATAGGAGAGGGTTCTAGGAATCAAACTCATCGAGTTATGTCTGACCAATGTAACCGATCAAACCCACACACAATTGTATGTGGTGATTATTAATAAAGAGTTATTTCTCCGTGGATGTAGGTCTTGAGTATTCGACCGAACCACGTTAAATTATCGTGTCATCTAATTCATGTTTATCCATCTCCGATTATTATATAATCGTGAATTTAACATGGTATCATGAGCAGGTTATTTGTTCGTGTTTTATGCTTCCGCAAAATTTCCAACACTTTTATTTGTTGTGACTTAATTTATCGATCAATTACTTTGACGATTTCTTTTCCCAAGTTAATCTTGTGATTATTTCTCATCGGTGTTGCAAAGAAAAGGAAAGTGCAGTCTTCATGGTTGGTTATGCGAAAAAGGTATGTTCTATATTTATTTCAAATTTTCTGATTTTTTCAAAAAAATTTTAGACCGAAAATAAGACTGAAATAACAAAAACAAGATTTTCAGAACCAACATGTCAGATCTGGTTCGTTTTAAAACAACCAGAAACAATTTCCCGTTCCGGAACAAAGAAAAACCCAGATTTTATCTAGTCCGCGACCAAACAGACCCTTAAAAGCAAAACTTGACCACCATGACCGAGTCAACAATGTTTGACCCGAGATTATTTTCAACCCGCTGACTAAAGTCAGCAGACTAAGACCCGACTCTTTCTTCTTCTTCCCCGCTTGAAAAACCCTAGGGTTTCTGTCTGCTGCTCATCCACCGCCGCCTTTCAACTTACTTCTCGGGGAGTTTTCCATTCCCAATCGATGGCGTCCCACCAACAACTTTACGTGCGATTTGGTGAAGAAACGACTTCTTCTTCTCGGTTCTTCCATTGCAGACCAAACTTTCCCTCTCTAGGTTCTTAACGGACAGAGTTTTCTTGGTCGAATTTGAGATATCCTACAACATTATCACTGGGTTCATGCCCACTTTTCATCTGTGATTGATTTCCATTCCCGATCGTCTATGATTGATTTCAAAATCCGAAACTTATTTCTTTTGGAGCTTTCCCTCTTTAACAACCGATTCATCACCGGCGATTCTTGGCCGTGTTTTTTATGATTATATAAATCATCAATTTGAAGTCTCATACAGATCCCATATGATTTATCTTCTATAATTTTTCAATTACCTTCTGATTTGGGAATCCCAATTTTGAGAAAGTTCCCAATTTGGGTAAACCCTGATATAAAAGTTCCTAAATTTCACCAAATTAAGTATTTGCGACAGATTTTTTCCCCACATTATTTGTGACCGTGACATTATCAGACCAGTGACAGTTTGTACACTGTCACTGTTTTTCATCTAAAGGAAAGTGACACTATTTTCTGTTGTCACTAATGTTACAGTTTTGCGACGAATTAGTTATTTCCACAATTTGTCGCAACCACACACTGTCTTTTTGTGCCACAGTTTTGTGTGACAAACTTTTGTCACAGTTTCACTGTTGGAAAATTATTTTGTGACAGACTTCTAATGTCACCTATATCCAACTTTTTCTAGTTGTGACAATTTTTTTCTGTCACTTTCTCTTCTATTTGTGACACTAAAATAGACTAATTTATTCTATTTTGACTTTTCTTTCCGGATAAATCCGTGACATTTCCAAAGTCATACTTTGTTTATAACAATTTTATTTCTCTACCAAAATTTTGGATTTTCTCTTCAATGGAGAAATAATTCTTATTTTGGATTTTAATTCCGGAATTCAATTCGCGAAATTTTCATAATCATAATTTTCTTATGATTGTTTTATTTCTTCCAATTATATTTTGGATTTTTCCCACCACAAATAGAATATATCTATTTTGACCTTTATTTCCGGATTCTCCCGTGACATTTTCCAACTCATACTTAATCTATGATGACTTGTCTTTCCTACCAAATAACATTTTGGAATATTTCTCCACCAAATAGAATATCTTTTTAATAAATAGAATATCTCTATTTTTTCGGAATTATATCGATCTTGCATTTTTTTGGCAATGAATTTAATGGCGACCATCTTTTTGGTTGTTTCTTCTCCAATATTTTTTGGCAATTACGACAATGATTTCTTGTCGATTTTAAACAAAACAACATTATTTTGTTGTCACTCTTACAGTTCATACTTGACGTTTTTATACGACAAGATATTGATCATCACAACCTTTTAGTTGTTGACATTTTCTTCATACAATGACCAACTTTACATACATGAGAAAAATACATGTAGTTTTGTTGTCATTGATTTTCGCTCAATTTTTTGACCGCAACTACCAACCTTTTGGTTGTGACTTAATCATCGTTCAATCATCTTCCAACGCATCCACAATATAAGAGTTGCAAGAAGACTGATACGATGAATCAAGAAGTAATTCATTTTTCTCTCTCCAAGTCGGACACTTCAAAATTTACGTGCTCCAACTTGCGGGGGGGTTATAGGATACGTTACATAAGACGGATCGAAAATAGGAGATCCGGCGGTCATGATAAGTTGCAGAAATAATATACGTGTGTAACACGTGTATGTACGTGACGGATCGAGAAGACGAGATCCGACGATCAAGAAGAATTCAGAATACTGAAGATATTTGAAGATATATTGAAGATTTACTGAAGATATGTGAAGATTAAGTTTCTTATATTCAGAATATCTCTTGTAATTATCTAATGGTAATACTAGATAGATTTTGTATTATTTCCTAGTTTAGTAATCAGAAACTAGGAAACCCTAAACCCTAAGTCATCTATAAATAGGAGAGGGTTCTAGGAATCAAACTCATCGAGTTATGTCTGACCAATGTAACTGATCAAACCCACACACAATTGTATGTGGTGATTATTAATAAAGAGTTATTTCTCCGTGGATGTAGGTCTTGAGTATTCGACCGAACCACGTTAAATTATCGTGTCATCTAATTCATGTTTATCCATCTCCGATTATTATATAATCGTGAATTTAACAGACTGCTTACATGATCCTCTATCTAATCTATATGCATGGGATTAAATGAATAAATGTATCTACCAAGCACATGATCCACCTGAAGTTACAAACTCAGCTAACAACACCTCCATCCAACAACCCCACCATGAAATGTATCACAGATCCCTTCTTCACATGCAGAAGTACAGAACTAGAGTGACACAAAGAAAACAATGAGCAACTAACAAAATTCAACAAATTTCTGTCTCAAATTTGTTCATGTAAACCTAAATATAAAAAGAACATCTCTTTCAGACATTCAACAAATCCACATTCAACATATATATGGCATTATGGCCATTGAAATTGATGAACCATTATGGAAACTAAATTATAGTAAAGAAGATGAACTTAAAAAACGAATGTAAATAATTGATGAACCATTGAAATTCAGATTGGAAGCTATTTTCCACAATTCAACACTCAAGAAAAGCCCTAATTCTTTGTATAGAACGAAAAATAAGAGACGAAGAAACCCTAGAAAGAAATATTTACCTCAGAACCACGAACCACGGCGGAATTATCCTCTTCTCAACTCCTAATCGGCTTTCATGGCGGATTTCTTAGGGTTCTGTCGACTGCCATAATGTGGAGAGAAAGAGTATAAAATCAGTACAAGGGTAATATTGGTATTTGTTTAAATTTCGTTTTAATTTTTGACCTGATTACCAATTTTCCATATTATTTAAACCCTAACCAGTTATTAACCTTCATATTATGATAACTAATACTAAAAGATGGGGGCTTTTATAGTTATTTCCAAATGTTTTTGTACCCAAATAGTCATTTTCCTTCTTTTAAACACAAACCCCAAAACCCCCCTCACTGCTTACACGTCCTACCTAGTGCCACCATTACACCCACCTCATTAATCTCAATTTTTAATATATTTTCTAACTTCACCCAGGGCGGTGCATGCAGCCCAACACGTCACCAACCTAAAACACACTACATTCTAAACCAATTCAATTGTTTTCCAATTGAGTTTCAACAGATATCAGAGAGAACCTAATACATTTGAGGGCTAAAGGGTTTTAAATTTGGTTCCTCGATTTCTTCGCGTTCGATTTTCTGAATTCAATGAAACTTCTTCCAAGTAATTCTATTCGACTCGTTCTATATATTTAGCGGTTTAGAATTTTTAATTTCGTCCAAATTTGGTGGTTTTATGATAATTATTTTGATAACTGTATAGTTGGGTCTAATTTCATTTGAGTTAGTAATTTGGAACTATTTTGGATGGTTATCGTTCTATTTCATCGAATGATTTATGTTCGAGATCATGTTTAGGATATTATGGGCTATTTTGGGGTGCCCATATATAGACGGGATGTTGCGGAATTATTTTAGTGCTCGAATTTCATATTTGAGTCAGTTTTATAATGAATTGGAATAGAGATGGTTATCCGAACTTTATCATATTTCAAATGAATGGATAATTTCAGTTATAGATTTATATTATTGGGTTCATTTTATGATTTGGCAGTTCTAGATTCATAGTATTGGTTTGTTATGTAATTTGTCAGCTTATGAAGACTCACAAATGTGAAATAGAGTTTATGGGAAGTTGGTTGGTTGGTTTGTATGCATTTCAGGTATTCAATGAAACATTTCAGTAGACTGCATAGTGCTGATGGGACATTCTTAGTCTAGTTTCATGCATTTTATCATTCTTGCTCTGCAAGTGAACTCTCAACAGTTATGAAACTGTCAAATAACCGTTTTGCCTTTTATATTTCACTAGGACTATTGTACTGCAGTCTGGAGTTCAAAGGGTGATGGAGTTTTGTCATGAGACATCGCTGGAGGCGCATCAAGAGGTAGGATCCTACGAATCTTACTTGGAGCACGGGTATTCCCCGTTTCACCATTATATATATATATATATATATATATATATATATATATATATATATATATATATATAAATATAAATATTCAGTTATTATCTTCTTTTTATATTTATCTAAATCAAATTATGATATGACATAGCATGACGTGAATGTATGTGGTGTGCTCTATGTTATGAATGTTTATCTTTTAGAAACAAATTGGGATTGTTTGAAAAATAATCACATGGTGGCGGAATCGCTTGAGCTATGTGATCGTTATGCATGAACTGTAAACACGTGGTAGCGGAATCGCTTGATATGTGTTACATGTATTGATTGTTTGACGCGGGGCATTGGTTGGTCCCCTTGTTTATACTTTTGTTATGGATTAGCTATGAATTCATGTTAAGTTTACACTCGGTGCGTGTGGCCAGCCGTTTGGTAATGACATCTCTTATTTATCCGGAATGGGGTCCGAGAGAGATTGGGAGTTGGGGTATTCCGACCCTTGGAGTGATTAGGGGTCTGACCAGTGCCATGTTTCTTTATTTATTCTGCTAAGTCACTGGTGTGTGTGGTTTGAATTCTGTAATGTGATGAGTACGTAAAGTACTCATTTTTCGGACTATATTTTACAGTCTTTACATGTTAATTTTGGTAGAAATGATTTAAGCTACATGGTTTTTGCAGGAAACTCCCTAAAATACAAAGAAGTTATTAAATATAAGAAGCTGGTGAAGATATTTGATTAACTGGTGACTTGGTGGTTGAAGATTGAATAGGTTCTAAAAATATAGTCAATATGAGGTGCTTTTTGCAGTTGAGCTGTCTACAGGGGGCAATTATGGATTTTAAGGGACTGAAATGTGAGAAACAGGAAATAGCATTGGTGGCAACGTGAATGAGAATTATGGTAAGACGTCACCGTGACATCAACAACAATTTTTTTGGCAGTTCCTAAATTTCCTATTTTGGAAAAAGACCGCCATGCAGTCATGCACAAGGGAAGTCGGTGGGGAATGTTTGGCAGTTCCTAAATTTTTTACTTTTGAGAAATTATAAAATGGTGCAACCCATACAATTAAAAACACACTTCCACCAACAACCTTGAGTGCAACTCTAGAGGAGCATTACAAGCGAGCCATTAGCTTCTTTTGGAGTCTAATTTTTGGGAGATTCAAGGCCTATTTCGAAGACAAGTTTTGGAGAAAGACGAGAGGAGCGGGCTTCATCAATATCAATTCGGTTTTATCTTCTTCACTCTTTTCCTTTATTTGTTAATTATTAATTGAACCATGTATTTAATATCCATGGGTTTCTAACTCTTCCACTAGGATAGAGGATGAAACCCTAACATGAGTATTTGAATTCTAATATCATATTTATTTTATTATCTCTTGTTAATGTGCTTACTGTTTCATGATTAATCGTACTTCGGTTAGTCTAATAAACTAACAACTTGGATTTGAATTGCAATATATTTTAAGTGAAGTGGGTTATGGGTTTTGATCATTGTTAAAGTGTTTAATTGTCTTATTTTCCGAAAATTGAAGATTGATTTCTAACAATTTTTGAGTTATCAAAAGAGGGATAATAATTTGAATTAGATATTAGATTTGAATATGATTGTTAGTGGTGAATTCCAATATCCTAGATTTACCAACTTATAGTTTTTCATCACAACTTTATTTTGTTTTCTAAGTTTCAATTTTTAGTCTTCCTAATATCTCACATCAAGTTTTAATTTAGTCTAGTTAGCCTAGTATTTAGGTTCACTAGATTTTACATCAAGTTTTTGGTGCCGCTGCCGGGGATTTGTTTTTAGGAATTGTTTCTAAATTTGGAATTGATTTTTAAACTAGTTAGTGTGATTGTTTAAATTTGGAATTGATTTTTAAACTAGTTAGTGTGATTGTTTAAATTTGGAATTGACTTTTAAACTAGTCAGTGTGATTGTTTATATTTGGAATTGATTTTCTAAAAAAAAAATCACAAAAATATTTTATTTTCTTAATTTTTATTTTTTTAGGAGCTTTCTAAATTCTGGTTATTTGTGATTGTTTCAGATTTAGCAAGAGGTGACGAAAAAAAAAAGGAAGCCTCAGATTCAAACACTTGAGAAAAAAGTGGTTTTGGTCGTCTGCAAAGGTCGTCGCCCGTCTGGAACGGGAGGTAACTTTTCTGATCACCCACGAATCTTCTGTTAGTGGGTAATTGTGTGAATTCGTGTGCCTAATTGTTTTGCCGAACTGTTTAGTGTAAGCATTCTAGTAAGGGCACGAACCCAGTTACAAGATAGGAGTCGGATTTCATCACCGAACTCTTGCCCTATTAGGTAACAACATACGCGATCCTAAGCCTCGTTAAAAAATTAAAATCTGATTTAGACAGTGACCCTAGGGTATCGAGCTCATAGGACCTTCATAAACAACTCTAGAACTCGATTTTTATCTGGGCATTCTCAGAGGAAAACGTGTTAGGCAATTCTTGTCAAAAAGGCCGCCTCGAGAAGAGGAAACGTTGCCGAAGGAAGACGGTTATTTTCATCTTTCATAGTTGGCTGTCTTCCTGGAGAATTGTTTACCGTCCACTTTGATCGAGTAACCCTTATAACAGTCATAGTTCAAGTTTTGTGGCGAAGTAGGAGCTGCCTAGATTACTAGGCAAATCTGACAAGCCATTCACTAAATCTACGTCTAATAACTTGTTGCTAGATTCTGTTTAGGTTGCTTGGTGGAGTCAGCTTGATTGTGCTTGTTTCCTTAGGATCTTCGTGGTGAATCCTTGGTTTTCGAAAAAACCAAAATATTCTTTTCTCTGTCCGTATCATTTTATGCCACCTAGACGTCGTGATCACTTAGGTCGTTTCATTAAAAGAGATCAAGGAGGTGAAATTGTTGAAGTAATGGGTGAGAACATAGATCAACGTAGGATTGAGAATGCTCCACTAACCCTAAGAGAGTACATGTACCCCACAAGGACTAGTCGTCCGTCGTGTATTCAGTTGCCTGTCACCACAGCTCATTTTGAGCTAAAACCGGGTATGATCCAAATGTTGCCTATTTTTCGTGGTGCGGAAAATGAGAATCCCTCACCATATTAGGGAATTTGAGGAGATTTGTTCAACCATGAAATATAGAGATATGTCTGAGGATAAGTTAAAACTGAGGTTGTTTCCCTTTTCTTTGAAAGAGAAAGCTAAATCTTGGTTTCACGCTTTGCAACCCGAGTCAATCAGTCATTGGGAAGAGTTAACCACAACTTTTCTTCAAAAGTTCTTCCCTAAACACAAAACCGCTACCATTAGGCAAAATCTTGCAGGTTTTCTGCAGCAAGATGGAGAGTCCCTTAGTAGTTATTTAGAGAGGTTTAACGACCTCCTCTTTCAATGCCCTCACCACGGTTTTGAGAAAATACGATTAGTCCAAATTCCCTATGATGGACTAGATTATCAAACTAAAACCATGGTTGAGTCATTCTGCAATGGTGGATTTGTGAATAAAACAGCAGAAGAGGCAATGGAGTACCTCTATGATGTGGTAGAGAAATCTCACCAATGGAAACCCTTTAAAGAGCCTAGGAGGATTGTAGCTAACAAGGGGGGTATATACCATATAGAATCCCATCCAGCTTTTGTTGATTTAGCAAAAAGATTAGAGGCCGTTGAAATAGGTAAACAAAAGTCTTCTGTCGAGTCTAGGGGCACACCAAATCCGGTTATGAGTGTAGGAAATGAACCACTAAGTTATCCTTGTTCTGTTTGTGGAGATCCCACCCACACGGGTAACCGATGTACCCTATACTTTAGTGAACATGAACAAGCCAATGCCCCTTATCAGAATCAGAGGTATGAGAACAAACAAAGGTATGATCCATTCTCCAACACATACAACCCAGGGTGGAGAAAGCATCTTAATTTCTCATGGTCCAACGGACAAACTCATATCACTCAATCTGAGAATATTCTTACTCCTCCCGGTTTTCCTAAAGAACCACCTGTGCAAAACCCTCATACTCAACAAAAGTTGTTGTCCTTAGAGGAATCTCTATCATTACTCGCCCAGAGTAATACTCAGTTCCAAGAAACAACAACTCAGATGATGAACTCCCAAGCTCAGTCCATTCTAAAGTTAGAGGCACAAATAGGTCAATTGGCAAATACACTAAGTGCGAGGGAACCGGGTAGATTTCCCAGCCAACCTCAACCAAACCCAAAAGGAGTGTTTGAATCGAACTCTTCTAAGACAAAAGAACAAGTACAAGAAATCTTTACACTTAGGAATGGAAAAGTTATAGTTGACGAGGAGGAAGAACCTGAAAAGCGTAAAACTACTACCACCTCACCCACCAAGGATCTAATAGATAGTGAGCCACCTCCTAAGTGTATAGACGAGAGTTCACCTGAGAGGACCCTGATGAGACATGAAAATGTCCCATATGAATCTCTTAACTCGGGTTAGTTAGTCCAGTTCGAACGGTTACTCTGATGATTTATTTGATTTTCTTTCTCAGGTCTCATTTACGGAGTTCGATGCGAAAACATCGTGATAAAGACATACTTGAGGGGCATTTTGGTAATTTTAATGACAAGGGTATTCTTGTCAATATTAGTGCTCATGTGAAAGTAAAGTCCAATACGAATCCATCGGCGAAAGCGGAACTGGAATCGGAATCCGGATCAGGGAGGTAGTCCAAGTCAAAATTTGAGTCAAAATCAATTGACCAAATCAAGTAATGCACGTGGCGTGCAATCTGATGTAAGATGAAATTCCAGACACTCTAGAAGTACTTATTCGGTGTAACGCGAGGTGTGATAGTTTTGTAGTCCCTACATGATCCAACGACACATTTAATCTCAACACACGTGGCTTAATTGAAATAGGAGCGTTGCACATTCACCCACGACACACCATATCACCACTCCCTTGCTAGCTACTGATTCACGTGACTAGTATTAATTGGGAGCCCAAATATTGGAAATATCTTTTCCTTTGTTATTCCGGGAGGTTAAGGAAAGGAATCAAATGATATATGGTATTAGAGAAAGCATGAAAGGAAAGTGAGAAGATTGATTACAAAGGAGGCATTGGTTGAAGTAATCGTGCTGGTTTTAGAGAGGGAGATAGCTGGGATTATTAACAGTAGAGAGAAAGAAATCTGGAGCTGGGATTTTCTCTCTTCTTATATAAACAGAGGGTGAATAAACAGGGGATTATCTTTTAATCATCTTTTAATCTTCTCTTTGGGCAGTAAAACAGGGAGTCTTCCATCATCTTCTTCCTCTCTTGAGCTTCATGTATAATCTATAGAGAGAGAGAGAGAGAGAGAGAGAGAGAGAGAATTGTAGTGAGATAGAGAAGTTTCTTATTCTTATTGTTTTGTTAGAGAGAATTATAAGAGAAGAACATAGCACAAAAACAGTAAAGATTGAGGGAGTTCAGCTGGGATTTTTTATCATCAAATTATTCATTATCATAGGCATTGATCATCACTTTTCCTCATCTTCTCTTTAACAAAAAGAAACAGAGTGCTCTTCATCATATTCTTCACCTTCTTCTTCTTTTCTGTTGCATGAAATATTGAAGAAAGAAAAGATAATTTCAGAGAAAGAGGAGACTTACAGAGGCAGCCAACTTCTTCATTCATATAATATCATATAGAAATCTCTATTAGGTGATTTCTATCTTATTCTCCATTGGTTCTTAATTTTTTGAAACAAATTGTTTATGATTTCTTTAATGGTCATGAATAGCTAGTTCTTTTATCTAGGATTTTATGATGAAACTTATATTTAATCTTTTAGAAACATTTGTTTTGACTAATTAAATTTGTTTTTGTTGTGATTCAATGTCTAAATTGCTTTAGTTTGATAAATTGATTTTCTTTTCATTGTTCATACTTTTAAATTTGATATATCATGCTTAGGTTAGATTCTTTGATGATATATGCTTATTGATTGATAGACAATAGTTTAGAGATTTATTTTCAAAACAAGACAATTACAATTTTATGATCGAAGAACCGATTTTATCGAAAACATCTTCCGAAATTCGGATAGTTTATTATCTAGAATTTTGAGTTATATAAAAAAAAAGAATTAGTTAGTTAACTATTTGTGCTAAAAGTGATTTTATGTGTGGATTCTAAAATCCTAGCTTCTCCCCCATTTGAGTTAGTTTCTCGTTATTTGTTTTAGTATTTTATTAGTTAATCACCAAAACCAATTTCAAAACAAAAAACCGTGTTACTTCTAAGTTTTAGAATAGGTTTGACTTAGTCTCCGCGGATCGACTCCGGTCTTACCGGTTTTACTACTTGACACCCGTATACTTGCGGGTGTAGACCTATTTAGGGTAACCTTTCTAGGCCCATCAGACCCGTACCGTTTCAGCTCCTTTTCTTGAAAGGTTAGTTGCGGATAGAATGGGTACAAATGCTAATGAATTGATGGATATTCTCAAAGAAGTAAAAATTAGCATTCCACTACTCGATGCAATCATGCAGATTCTTGCTTATGCAAAACTCCTAAAGGAATTGTGTACTCATAAGCATAAGCCACAAGTACACAAGAAGGTTTTTCTAACTGAGAATGTCAGCTCCATCATTAAAGAGCAGAAACTCCCTCCTAAGTATAAAGACCTTGATAGCCCGATACTTCCCTGCACTATAGGGGATCATCACATAGAGCGTGCTTTACTTGATTTCGGTGCCAGTGTCAATCTTTTGCCGTATACGGTCTATTTGGAACTAGGATTAGGGGAGATGAAACCCACATCTGTGATGCTTCAATTAGCTGATCGTTCTGTAAGACGTCCACGTGGTATTGTCGAGGATGTATTAATTACAGTAGGTGATCTCGTTTTTCCTGTTGACTTCACAGTCTTGGATACTGAGCCAGTCGAGAATGTCAATAGGCAAATCTCAATTATCTTAGGTCGGCCATTCCTTGCCACGTCAAATGCAATCATTTTTTGTAGAAGTGGGTTGTTGAGGATGTCATTTGGCAGCATGAAAGTCGAATTAAACATTTTCAATGCTGGACTGCGCCCATCTAATCCTGACGAATTGGATGAGGCAGACCTAATTGAGTTGTTAATTCAAGATTTTCTACCAACCACATTATCTCAAGATCCACCAGAGCTCCTTTTGGCTTACTTTGAGTCAGTTGTTAAGGAAGAAGATGTCCAGGAAGTAAATGTTGTGTTAGAATCAACTCCAAATGTAGACCACCTCAAGTGGAAAGCCAAACTTGAACCTTTAGAAGTCAAACCATTAGTACTTGACTCATCAGTTGATATTAAGGGAATAAGTCCTTCAGTGGTACAACATCAGATCTATTTAGCAGAGGATGAAGATGATGAATTATGGCTTGCTAAAATCCTAAATGAGAGTGATACCCCACTAGACTTAGGTGAAACTCTAGAATTCTTTAAGGACACTAATGACATCATAAGGAAAGAAATTCTAGAAGGTCTGGCTATATCAATACCTAAGTCTGAGTCTGAGGATCTTGGACCTAACTTGGTGGAAATTTCAATGCAACATCCTGATGAGCCTATTTTGAAACCTCCTAGTTTGAGTGTGGGTCTAGGTAAACCTAAAAATCTCTTAGATCATTTTGCACCATGTCTTTCGGAAACTCGTGTCCTTCCCATGGAAATACCTGTCAATTCTAACACGATATCTCTACCCATTTGTCAAGTTTATGAGGATCCATTCTATCCAATCTCTGTCCTCTTTAGTGTATTGCCAAACTTAGTGATCTTAGCATCATCTAAGTTTGGGGATTGCTCATTCACTTTGAGAGTCTCACTTAAACTGTTATATCATTACATAGACGTGAGACTAGACCTCATTTTATATTTCACATTCTGGGTTGATCCTCAGATTTTTCGGTTACTATTTTATGGGGAGTCACTAAACCAGAATCCAGTAGGTCTATAGTAATTTTTCTTTTCTTTGAGTCACAATGGTCTGGCTGAAGACACTAAACTTAGCGCTAGTTGGGAGGCAACCCATCCACTTGGTAGGTTTTGGGGCACCGGTATCTGGTAATATCCTTCCTTCACCGTTTTATTTATTGTTACATATCTCTTTGTTAAATTTTAGAACATTGAGGACAATGTTCGGTTTAAGTTTGGGGATGGGGGGTACAAAAATTTGTCCCTTATTTCAAAATGCAAGAGGGTTCAAAATTCAAAAATTTTGAGTCGATAGAATTATGTGAGGCTAGTTGAGGATTTTAGCTTGTTAATAGCTTTAGATCTTAGTTGTTATACTATCCCTGTCCAAAAAATTTGTCACGAATGTCGAGTCTTAAGGATATTTGTTACCTAGCCATATGAGTACTATATAAGTGACGAGTTAGCACTACTAAGAGACTCAGACTAATCATTAGTGGAGACTTAACCCAGTGAGGATTTCTGAGTCTTTTCTATGTCCTTCGAGTGATCTCTTCTGCATAAACTCCGAGTAGAATGAAGAGCTACTGAACCTCGCAATTTTTAGAAAAACTCATTTGATCTCGTGAGTTTAAATTCTTCAACCACTGAGGGTGTCATCAGGAATGCGAATAAACCTTATTCTTGTAGTCTGAGAAACTAGATAAACAGTATCATAGTAGAGGATAATAGATCATATCACCATACCACTTATTCCAAAAGAATTCTGAGGAAGAAAATCAATAAAGGAAAGGAAGAAGCAGTGAAGATCTTCGATAAAAAGGTTGTTGAAAAAAAAAGAAAAAAAAGAAAAAAAAAGAGGGGGTTAAAACCACAAGAACATGAAAAAGAAGAAATTTCCAAAGGAGTAAACTTCCGAAGATATTAAAGAGTATATCCTCAGAAAACCTAAAATTTCATTTCGACATCATATCTGTTATCTCTAGGACGGTACTGTTAGATAGTTGATCAGGTGAGAAGATAAGTGAGCTTCCCCATCCTTAGTAAAGTGGTTGAATTCTTTCCATGAAATTTTTCCTTCTGAAATTTTAATCCTTCTTAAAATCATGTGTTGAGTCAATTTCCATACTCACACTCACACATGCGAGTAAACCATTCTGAGTGACTTTTATTTCTGAGTGTATGTCCGAGAGGCTAAAGTCGAGGCGAAATATATTAGGATAAGGATTGAAGTTTTGCTTTCTCAGAACTGAAATGGTGCTCATATTGGCTAGCAACGGATACTTTGAGTCTAGATTACTAGTGAGAAAATTTTAGTACTTGAATAGTGTCTCAAACTTTGATTTTCTTCTATTAGCTTTCTAAAGTCTGACGTTGGATGAACTAGTTCTATTTCTACTCCTCTTAAGATCTAAATAGTTTGAACCCTATTGTATTTTGAAATATGAATTTTGTGGGTATATTCACTGGAAACCCTCACGAGACACAACTCGTCCACTAAGGAAACCTAGGGGTTTAACGGCTTGTTGCACGTGCTAAGTGCAATCGCGATGCCTGCGAAAGTGAGTTAGGATTTTTATTTTCTTAGTATAGTATTTTTTCTGTTTTGCTCGAGGACTAGCAAAATATAAGTTTGGGGATGTTTGATGAGTACGTAAAGTATTCCTTTTTCGGACTATATTTTACGGTCTTTACATGTTAATTTTGGTGGAAATGATTTAAGTTACATGGTTTTTGCAGGAAACTCCCTAAAATACAAAGAAGTTATTAATTATAAGAAGCTGGTGAAGATATTTGATTGACTGGTGACTTGGTGGTTGAACATTGAATAGGTTCTAAAAATATAGTTAATATGAGGTGCTTTCTGCAGTTGAGCGGTTTATAGGGGGATATTCTGGATTCTAAGGGACTGAAATGTGAGAAACGGGAGATAGCATTGCTGGCCACGTGAATGAGAATTATGTAAGACGTCACCGTGACATCAGCAACAATTTTTTTGACAGTTCCTAAATTTCCTGTTTTGGAGAAAGACCGCCATGCAGTCATGCACAAGGGAAGTCGGTGGGGAATGTTTGGCAGTTCCTAAATTTTTTACTTTTGAGAAATTATAAAAGGGTCCAACCCATACAATTGAAAACACACTTCCACCACCAACCTTGAGTGCAACTCTAGAGGAGCGTTACAAGAGAGCCATTAGCTTCTTTTGGAGTCTAATTTTTGGGAAAATTCAAGGGCTATATCGAAGACAAGTTTTGGAGAAAGTCGAGAGGAGCGGGCTTCATCAATATCAATTCGGTTTTATCTTCTTCACTCTTTTCCTTTATTTGTTAATTATTAATTGAACCATGTATTTAATATCCATGGGTTTCTAACTCTTCCACTAGAATAGAGGATGAAACCCTAACATGAGTATTTGAATTCTAATATCATATTTATTTTATCATCTCTTGTTAATGTGCTTAATGTTTCATGATTAATCGTACTTCGGTTAGTCTAATAAACTAACAACTTGGATTTAATTTGCAATATATTTTAAGTGAAGTGGGTTATGGGTTTTGATCATTGTTAAAGTGTTTAATTGTCTTATTTTTCGAAAATTGAAGATTGATTTCTAACAATTTTTGAGTTATCAATAGAGGGATAATAATTTGAATTAGATACTAGATTTGAATATGATTGTTAGTGGTGAATTCCAATATCCTAGATTTACCAACTTATAGTTTTTCATCACAACTTTATTTTCTTTTCTAAGTTTCAATTTTTAGTCTTCCAAATATCTTCTCTAAAATCAATTGTTGACTTTCCTAGTTTGTTAGTTAATTTTAGGTTTAGGTTTAATTCCAAACAAATCTCCGTGGGATCGACCTCGTAATACTTGCCATATTCCCATACGGTTCGTGCACTTGCGAGTTTTAATTTAGTCTAGTTAGCCTAGTATTTAGGTTCACTAGATTTCACATCATAATGCCTTGTGATTGATACTTACAATGTTTTCACCAACTGAAAGAGGGTGTTTACTCAAGTTTTCTTAATAAGAAAATACTTAATCCCTAAAAGTGGACACTTGTAAAAGCTTGGCTTTAAACAGGGTTTACCCTACTTTGAGACGCAAGAACGCTCTTCTCATTCGGTTGATGGGACTTGTTAGGAGGGCTCTGCTCTTGTAGCTTTGAGAGCCACTCTGATCATTTAATATTATTATAGGTGCATGCATATGTTTGGGTATTCTTCGAATGGTTAATGAATTACCTTGCGAAGGAGCGTCAGATCTGGCCGGAGGTAGGACGCACCTTGTATCGCCGTGGGTATATGGCTCTGCTAAGCGACGATACTCTTATAGTCGTCTGGGTAAGTCATGGCATATTCTAAGCGTATCATTGTTTGGGTGGGATTTACTATTCGATGCGTATTGAGATCACAAGCTAGCCCGATGGGCGATGATGACGAAGGAAGAGTTACGGAAGCTCTTACCGGGGTATTACGTTGATCCATGTGTAGACTGCAGTAGTCAAACGTTGGATAAGGCACCACCTGCCTACGCATTAACAAACGCCGAACGGTTCTTCCTAGCCGAATAGTAGGTGACCCCGACTGAGGGCGTACTTAGTAGTGATCTTGGTAAGCTAGAAGAAGTATCTTGCCATATTGCTTTGCTTCTCGTGCGTAATGATATCTCTGTGTATATACATATCGCCTATAACTATTAATATAACAAACTGTTGATATGTGTGGTGCGGGTAGGATGTCTAGGTATCCTACTGAGCTGACCTTCGGGTTATCTCATTCCTATTTTTTTTTGTTCAGTTGCAGGTGTTGGTGTCGTAAAGTGACATAGTTTACTTCGTCGGCTCACATTATGTAAGGTCGATATACTTTTTATTATATTTTCAACTTGCGATTTTATCACACGTCAATATTATATTTGTATCATCTAGAATAGTTAGGATCGTTCTCTCACTCGTTTGTGATTGTACACATGTAAATAGTATGCGCACTGTCACTTTGTATTTGATGGTATTGATATGTTGAAGTTTATGAAAACATGTATGAATGTTAGACAGGTTTTTCACGTTTCATATGTTCAATTTATAGAGGAGACTCTGTCCAAATTCGGTCTCTCATGTGAATTGTTTATATATGTGAATTCAAGTTGTTTTTCTCTTTATGAAAACTATTTTGGGTTACATATTTTTCGAACATATTTTCAAAAGGTTTAAATTACATTTGATTTTCCGCTGCGTTTGTTCTTAATTTGTAACCCGTGATGAGAGTTTTGGCTTGGATTTATATTTGAAACTGGTTTTAGTGGGTCTGAGACTGAGTTTCTTTTATAAACTGTCGGGCAAACCGTGATTCGGACCACGGGGCGTCACAGTTGGTATCAGAGCATGAGTACGTGCATTGGACCGAATGGCATCAGAACACACTTCTGTGCAATAATAGGTGAGGTAACTAAAAGTACCAAGGCTTGTTAAATTCGTAAAAGCTTCAAGATAAAATATGAAAAGGTAATAATATTTTTGATTTTTCTTTTGTTCTGAATTGAGATTATAAGATTTTATATTATCTTTGCGGACTCAAATGTGCTCAGCACATCTGAGTCAGGTTTGTGTGAAGGACCACTCAGATATCATAATGTGAGTAATATTCTTTTAACGGTAGGTTAATTACATTATGATTTTGTTATGCGAGCACATTGCCTGCAGAAGATGGTGATGCCGATGAACCGAGCCTTAATAAGGTACGAATTGCATTCATACTAGGTTTGGGTTCATCTCATTGGTTGATTGTGGAGTTACTTCTGCGAGGATCAGAGTAACGAGATGAGAAGATGAGTCAGGTCTTTTGTTGCACGGGTAGTTGTACAACTTCCTGCATCAATAGAGTTTTGATCAGGTTGGTCATTCACGTAAGGTTGGGAATGTCTTTGATTTGTTTGTATCCAACAGTTGTTTGTTCGGTTTGGTTCAAGCTAATGTATGATCTGGTTGAGAGAGTCATATGATAGATATACGTATTGACTATTGATGGTGATGGTGAGGGACATTAGGTGTATAACCTTATCGATTGAGACTACTTCACAGAATGGTTGTTAGTCACCTACAACTTATCTCCAGATTAGTATTTGTGCCACAGATGTTCGTATTGTCACGGTTTCAGGATAGTTGTCAGTGTTATTACTAGTTAGAGGTGTTGTTTTCAGGATGCAGTTGTTATCGGTCGCATGTTTTCTTTTAGTTGCTCTATATATGATATGGTATTCTCAAGTTATGTATTGACTGTATATGATATTGAGTTTGATATGTGAAACTGTTATGGTTTTTATTGACAACAGTTCTATTTAGAGATTGAGTGATTATGGTCCAGAAGTTATTGTTATACTACAAAGCTAATTTGTATGGTTGAATTATATGGGTTCGACGTGATACTTTGATGTTAGAAGTTATATGGAATGAGATAGTGTTTGGTGTCGGAAGTATCCAGGGCTCTTAGATTATAGCAAAATCTTTTTCGAGGGTTGGTTTATTTATGACTTGTATATACCTTATAACGGTCTTCTATTTTTATTTTATCATCTTATAGACAACAACTATATTTTCTTTGGGATTATAGTGTCAATTTCAACATTGACTTGTATATATTATAGATGCCTTTACTCTTTATTTTGTTATATTATGGGCAACGGTATTTTCTTATATTATCGAGAATGGTGTATTCTTATATTATCGAGAATGGTATTTTTTTTAAGATGTGAGATCAACGACAACTTATACTTATAGATAGATTATGGAGGCCTTAATTCTTTATTTTCTCGTATCGAGGATAGTTTTAGAAGATTACTGGGTCATGCGTTAAGATGGAAACTCATTGTTCAGTTGTTTGATACTTCAGAATTTGCTTCAGAGTATGAGTTTGATGTGAGGAGAGGAAACACATGTGTCATCTTATTCTATGGTTGCACATATCAGGATTTAGTCTCATTTTTACTTCATAATATTAAAGGTTTTGTAGAAGAATTCGAGATATGAATGGTAGGATCTTGTGTATTTATAGAGTTTAGCCAGATTGACTTTTGTCAGATGCAGTAAATTTGTAGTTTCAGAGATGGTTATAGGTTTTCTCAAGTTCAGAGTTGGTAAATAGAACTAGGCAGAAGAATGGAAGAGGTTAGTTAGTTGTGTTCTTATCATATAGTCAGATTTTTTAGCATCGTAGTGGCTGGTTAGAATGGGATCGTGAGATCGCTTATCGAGGGCTCATTACATTATCTAGCACATTGTCAGATTCTTCAGATTTTTGTTTGGACTTTATTCTCATCAGAAGGATATTGTTTGAGTTTTTGTTTGGTTGCGTGTGTTAGTCATCATTTATAGATTCGAGTTATAGATTTTCTTGAATCAGATTGGCAGAGAGGTCATGGGAGTTTTGTTGGTTATTAGACGATGGGGGTGAACTCTCTTCTTATGCAGAATGTCATGATGGAATAGTTCAAGAGATTTTGATTTCGATGACGTATCACTAAGAATCTGGGGAACCTTTTCGATTATTGGGTCAGTGTCGAAACAAGTTGTTTTTTTGATTTGAGTTTTATGGCAGATTGCTATGACATTTGGGAATTGTTGTTTGACTACCTACTCTCTCCGAATTTCGAGGACGAAATTCCAATGGGGGGGGTGATATTGTAGCGCCCTAAATTTCGAGTCGGAAAATCGAACGAGTTAGATCGTCGAACAATACTTGCGAGTTTTAGGATTTGGTTTTGATTATTTATTTTGGTTTGTTCAGACAGCTCATCGGATAGTTTTGTAGAAATTATGAATTTTGACTGGTCACACGAAAAGATCGGACATGGTTTGGCTATCGTTTTGTTTCGGCTATCATTGTCAGATTGATATGAGCCATATATTTTCTGCATGGTTAGTTATGGGAGGAGGAAGAAAAAAATGGTTAGACCAAGAGTCATAAGGTCAATAATGGGGACTGAATTAGTTAGATATAAAGATGGTGGGACTTATTTAATAAGTATACATAAGTTGAGGGCTTAAAACTAATTTGGTCACTGGCCACCTTATTAATTGACACATGGCAGCCAACCCTTTCTTTTAAACACAAACCCAAAACCCCACTCGCTGCTTACACGTCCTACCTAGTACCACCATTAAACCCCCCCCCCCCCCCCCCCCCTCCCTCATTAATCTCAATTTTTAATTTATTTTCTAACTTCACCCAAGGCAGTGCATGCAGCCCGACACGTCACCAACCTAAAACCCCACTCCATTCTAAACCAATTCAATTGTTTCCAATTGAGTTTCAATAGAAACCTGAAAGAACCGAATACATTTGAGGGTTTTAAATTTGGTTTGTCGATTTCTTCGCGTTCGGTTGTCCGAATTCAATGAAACTTCTTCTTGTTAATTCTATTCGACTCGTTCTATATATTTAGCAGTTCAGAAATTTCAATTTCGTCCAAATTTTGTGGTTTTATGATAATTATTTCGATAACTATATAGTTGGGTCTAATTTCATTTGGGTTAGTAATTTAGAACTATTTTGGATGGTTATCGTTCTATTTCATCGAATGATTTCTGTTCGGGATCATGTTTAGGATATTATGGACTATTTTGGGGTGCCCATATATAGACGGGATGCTGCCGAATTATTTTAGTACTCGAATTTCATATTTGGGTCAGTTTTATAATGAAAAGAATAGAGATGGTTATCCGAACTTTATCATATTTCACATGAATGGATAATTTCAGTTATAGATTTATATTATTGGGTTCATTTTATGATTTGGCAGTTCTAGATTCATAGTATTTGGTTTGTTATGTAATTTGTCAGCATATGACGAATCGGAAATGTGAAATAGAGTTTAGGGGAAGTTGGTTGGTTGGTTGGTTAGTGTGTATTTCATGTATTCGATGAAACATTTCAGTGGTCTGCATATTGCTGATAGGACATTCTTAGTCTCGTTTCATGCATTTTATCATTCTTGCTCTGCAAGAGAACACTCGCCAGTTATGAAACTGTCAAATAACTGTTTTGCCTTTTATATTTCAGTAAGGCTATTGTACTGCAGTTTGGAGTTCAAAGAGTGATGGAGTTTAGTCAGGAGACATCGCTGGAGGCGCATCAAGAGGTAGGATTCTATGAATCTTACTTGGAGCACGGGTATTCCCCGTTTCACCATTATATAATATATATATATATATAAATATATTCAGTTATTATCTTCTTTTTATCTTTATCTAAATTAAACTATGATATTATATGGCATGACGCGAATGTATGTGGTGTGCTCTATGTTATGGATGTTTATCTTTTAAAATAAATTGGTTTTTCTGAAAAATAATCACGTGGTTGCGGAATCGCTTGAGCTGTGTAATCGTTTTGTGTGAATTGCAAACACGTGATGGCGGAATCGCTTGAGCTGCGTGTATAACATGGAGGCAGAATCGCTTGATCTGTGTTACGTGTATTGATTGTTTGAGGTCGGGCATTGGTTGGTCCCCTTGTTTATATTTCTGTTATGGATTAGTCATGAATTCATGTTAAGGTTTACACTCGTTGCGTGTGGCCAGCCGTTTGGTAACGACCATTCTTGTTTACCCGGAATGTGGTCCGAGACAGATTGGTGAAGGGATTTATACCCTTATATTAGTGTTTATAGCGGATAACGACATCTAATGTCTACCACTATTATCCCCAAGATCATCATGTAAAACTAGTAACTAACTAATAAGAAGATAGTAGGTTACCTTAATAGTTATTTCCTTCGAGCTACTTGAATAGATTAAAGAAGACCAAGAGCTTCAAACTTAGCTCCTCTACTTGGGACACCGAATAGTGTATTTAATCTCCCTCCTTGAAAGCTCGCTAGCACTCCAATGGTGGTTTGATAATAAGAAGACCTTCTTCTTGCTTGACTAGAAGATAGCTTGGGAATTAGCTCACTTTCTCCTCTCTACTTGATGTGGTAGAGTAAGAAAGCTTAGAGAGAAATTCTACACCTTATTCTCTGCCCTAAGAGTGTTTATATAGAATCCTAATAAGAATCCACCTTCCTAAAACACCCTTTAGAATAAGATTTAGGGAAATTGTCGAAAATAGCAACTATTGATATTTTCTCAATTCCCTAAGGAGGAGGTAACCAAACACCACGAAAATCGGCAGATATAATGCTTATTATATCAGCAACTAACCCTCCAAAATTCAGCCCAATCCGAGTCCTAGAAGTACCCGAATCGGTCTAGGCCCAAAACCCTTATTTCGGGCCTTTTTGCTATCTTTTGCCCAAATTCTATTTAGGCCTGTGAGATATGTTTATGGGACATTCCCAATGTTATATCACACTCCCACTAGTTATATCATCTGATTAAATACCCATTCTTATGTGTAACCCGATGTAGGATGCAATCGAAGTTAGCCGCGAATTACTTCGTAATTCGACGATCGTAGTTGGTTTCTAGCTAAACACTACGACCCCTAAATCAATCGGACTTGATGATCTTCTTCATCAATTGTCCTATCTGACATATTGCTCGCATTGTCATCTTGGTCAAAGGACATCTCCTTCAGACTCCCACTTATACTTAGAACAAGTGCAATGCCTCGATTCCCGTGTCAATTTAGTATCCCATATGATACGTCACGTCATTCAGACTTTCTTGATCTCCGAGTACAACTGTAAAAGACAAACGATTAATTCTTAATCCGTTTGAGCGCGGCCACGCATTTTCAGTTGTCACTCATCAAGTGGCCTTGAGACACTTTTGACCTAATGTGATTGGGATGACACAATCCATTCTTGCGTTCCCACTTAACTTCATGTCTCTCCTGTCCTTCCCAGTATCTGTCTTTATAACCTCCTTTTACGGGCCGGTGTTTGACGGAACCAAAGTCGGACATTCCTTACATAAGATGAGTGGAGCACTCAAGTTTTGAGGAATCTCTCCAATCTTGTCTTTTGAGAAGTATTTGACGTTCATCAAGAGTGATGTACTTCTCATTAGAGAGTTATCCAGTGTATAAACCTTTTAAACACCCACGTAGTCGAATCGAATACACTATTCCTATAGCCCATGAAACTGCGCTATCCCATCGACTCCTGTACTAGTCTTCACGAGTCATTGTTGTCCATGCAATGACCTGGACTAGGGATTTGATAATAAATATTCCAAGTTCACTTAATAGGGTTTCATTCATCAGATCACGTATCTGACAAACCTATTCGGAATGTTTTATCATCAATGGACTGTCGTTTAAACACTAAACCAAATTTAGACGACTTGTGAAATAACTCTATTATTTCTGATAACGAGAGTTGTAAATCTGAGCCTCTTCCGTAAAACCCTTTTTACCCACTCAGTTTTACTTGTCGAGGTTTATTCTAAATTTACCTCATGCCTTAGACTGTGTATGAATCTCATACTATGTCTTAGGTGACAGTTTAGTTTGACTACCGTGGTAGTCGGTTTTAAACTTTGCTTATTATCAATTAATTTGAAGATTGCTATCTTCAACCTTGATAATATCTAGTAATCTTTACTAGAGTTAAGGCTTTTAATTTCTTATGTAGAATTTGCAACGGTTACGGCTTAAACACTTTTAAGCCTACTTTCCTTCCATATCTGGAAGTTTGCTACGATGACAATTTGTACTACTTTCATCCTTTAGCCTTCTGGGATGTTTCAGTAGTGATTCGGGTTTCCAATCCGAATTGGATGTCAAAATGCTCATCACGTTCAACATGACTTGACTTTATGTTTTCAAACATAAACGTCTCTCTCATGCGTGCTTGCTCCATCGGTGTCTTTTGAAACTCCGATTTGGCAACGCTCTTTGTCATGAGTTTTGGGTCGAAATTCTTTTAGACTTTTCCGAGTCTTAGATTTTCTGTTTCGGATCTCAAGCATCTCAGCAGACTGAGTCTCTCTAATCCTATCATCTTTTTGATCTATGCTTATAGATCTTCAGATGCCCAAAAATGGCATTTCATCCTTGTGTGTGGTCCTTTTATTGAGTCAGTGTGTTCACTGTTACACAACATCTTATGTATGTACTCTGCATACGGACCAGGAATGTTTGTTTCTCCCACTTACCTTCTTGAAACTCGTGATTCAAGATTTTCTTCATTCCTCAAGAATCAAACTTCTTTGATTGCCTATTTGAATCGAAGATTCTAACTCTTGCGTGCTTTTAATCCGTCGATGGATTTCTGAAGCATGCCTATGGACATAACTTGATTGGAAGAATCTTATTCTTCTTGTCTAGTTTCGGGAAACATGAATGTTTCCATCCTTCTCAGTTTTCTACTTTGGAAAACCAATTTAGGTCTTCCGTTGACTTAAATTATCAAGCTTCATGTATTGACGAGATATGGATTCCATGATGATTTTGGCTTCTAACCAAAATCTAGAGTCAGTTTCCGTTTCTGCGTAGGTCTTTTATCTCTTCAGAAATAACCTTTATTTTCTGAGTCTTTGAGATTTTACTTTTGACCTTTTAGGGCTTTTGAACAACAATTTGGAATTTTCTCAACTACTTTGAGATATTCCTTTAGAGACACCTTTTCTTTTCCGAGGAGCCGCAGTTTGTTGCTCTTGGTCGAATTTAATCGTCTTGTACAAGTTTCATGATTGTTCTTCATGACCCTTCATGATCGAATTAAATTGACTTGTACTTTTCTCCCACTTATTCTTGTAATAATTAGTACTTTTCTCCTAGACTACTAGGTGTGCTAATTACTAGAAGAATACTATCATGAGCAACAAACACTTTGTTCTCTTGATTGGTTGTGGAAGAAGCCCAAATTTCTTCTAAAGAAATTGCGTCAGACTTGTAGCTAATTTTGTAACGCTTTTACAAGCTTAGCTGTTAGACGGACTTTGGTAAGTGAGAAAACAGTCGTTTCTAGAATATATCCAAAAAATATTCGGAAGACTGGCTTAAACCCATCATGAATCATACATAGCAGTGTTCGATTACTCCCACTGAATCCACCATCCCTCAGATGTGTTCCATGTAGCGAGTTGGGAAACGGTTTCTCAACTCCTTTAATGGTTATCAAGTATTTGACTCAAGTTTTTACCACTCCAATCTAATCGGATGACTTAAACTCTCTTGTCAAAAATGATTCTTTACTTCGGTTTGTACTTTATTTGAACCTTTCAAACATTCCGACTTATACTTTATGATCTGTACGTTTCCATACTTCATGAAGTTGTCAGAGTACGTATTGAAGTTTCTCTTGTTAGCTTCTGCAAGTAAACTTATAGGTCTGCATAACAATGTATGAGTCCTAATAGATTACTAGTCTCTATGCCTTTTGAAAAGGGTGACTATGTAAATTTAGTCTTTAAGACCTAATTGACAATGCTGAAGTTAATGAGTTTGAATCTCTTGATATCAGCCATTATCAATGTTAACCTTTAGTTAATTTACCACTGGTTTAAAACATCAGATGTTTCTAGATGAACAAAATAACCACTATTAATTTCTAAGCTAGACAGTGTCTAAAAAAAGACTTTGATCCCTTTCAGCATCCCTAGCATTACTGCTTCTGCTCCCTCTTGGATCTTTACTTCTTTTTGGTCAAGTATGTAATTCCCTTAAGCTCCCACTGAGCCGCTCATCTGGTCTTAAATACCTGATGAAGGAATTCTATGATACTTGTTTAACTTTGTTAACAAGGATACTGGAACCAGAATTCATAATTCCATTCCTTATGTCCTCCAGGTGCTAAGGGTAGTTTCCTCTTAAATGGTTTAGCCATTGTTTGGAAACATTCACAGTAATGAGGAATATTCTTGATCATATACTCAGCAACTATTTGCTTTTTCTTTGATCAAATGTTTTTTTTCACTTTACTAACCCTTTGCCCTTTTGAAACTCAAGAACTCTTTCTTAGATTCCTTCCATTGAATCTCAAGAACTGTTTCTTAGAGTCGATGTTCCCGTGTGTTTTGCTAAGTTGTTCATAACAATCTGAGTGACTCATCTAAGGTCTTATCTATCTTTGTTCAATCAATATTGAATTAGGTGATAGATGAATTCTGTTGTCTTCCATTAGGATGACATTCAGATTGCCTTGGAGGTCTCGTACCTCTCCATTTGTGACTTTTGTAGGAACCTCTTCCTCAGTTTGTCTTAATGGTCGTGCTAGCATCCATTACTCTTCCAAAGATAATGTTATATTATTGCTTGCAAATGGCTTTTAACCTTATCTGGTATGAGTCAACATTGGGATTGGGTATTCTAGACGCTTTCCTTTTGAATCTGAGAACTATTCTCGGATTTATTCTTTCATTCTAGGAAGTTGATCAGCACCTCCCTTAGGTGTGATTCAATGTTGAAACCGTTTTCATGTGTCATCTTAAAACTACATAAAAGAAATGGTAAAGTTTTAAAACTCGTTATCGTTTTGAAAAACTTAGTTTTCCCACATTATTCAATAAAAAACGTCCCCGATTGAATAAGTGATTCCAAGATCCCAGTTCTTCGGAATAAAGCGGACGAAGACCCTACCCTTTGACTCCGTCGTTCCGGGTGAGTGAACTCCTTCATTGATCATACCTTATGACTCTTGGTTGATAGATTTCATTAATGAACGACTAATCTATCCTTTTGCCTCGAGTATCCAAGACTCTCTTGCTGATCTCGTTGAGTATAACCATTTAGACGTGTAGGCCTCTTCTATAGACCTACCCGCATTGTCCCAAGGTAGAGGAGGTACTCTGCGAAGGCCGACCCACCTTCCTCGAACAAGGGCGCAACGAGTGTCTTAATCTGGATAGGCGATTACTCAAGATTATGTTTTGGGGACTTTTACGCTAGTCTGGCGTTTGTTATAGTGAACTATTTAGCCTAACTAACATCCACGACATAAAGCGTAAATAAGTAAGTAAATGCGCGCGAGAAAATAAATCAAGCAGACATGGATCCAAGTATGGCCCCTAACCTAGAAGATCTAATCTCCTTTGGTTTGCTTCTTGTTTCGCCTTTTGGTTCGTCTAGATCTCCACCTTTGAACCTCCATTGATTTCTCCCACTCGACTTTGGATTCCTTCTTTGAGTTTCTTCAATGGACTCATAGACCCTAAACTCTAATTACAAGACTTGAACGATTCGCAGATCGTATAAACTTGAAATTAAAATTAATTACAAATATGCACCCATCCGTGCTTAAAACAAGAATATAGAAACAAATCTATGGTCATACTAGTTTCCCACATTCACATCACATGCATTCATATAATACATTAAGGCTAAGAATTATATATGCATGATTATCTTGGGAGACACTTTTGTCGACATCACATGTCACATTACGGACCTTAAGTCTAAATTCGAAAAATTCGATTAATGGTCCATTCCGGTTTTATCTTTTATGATTTCTAAAATCAACTTTAAGAAGAAAAACTCCGTTTCGGGTTTTGAAAGCCCAGGTCAATTTCGGAAAAAATATTGGTTCGATTCTTAATGATTTCATAAATCAATTTAAAGAGAAATCCGTTTTGGCCTTCTGGATGCGGATTAATTTTGGAATTATTTTGTTGGAATCGGAAGAAAATTTGGCAAAAACTCCCACTCGAATGATGGTCACTTTTCGTGGTTTGAAAAGCCTCGAAAAAGCCCGGGACAAGTTCTAGACAAGTCCCGACCCAAGCCCACAAAAGGGCTCGGACAAGGTCCGAACATAGCACGGCCCATAGGGCCGGCATGTCCAGGTCGAGGCCTATCAAGGCCTGGTCTCGTCTAGACTCGACCTGGACGCGTCTCCAAGACGCGTCCCAGCTGCTCTGGACGCGTCCAGGGACGGAACCAGGACTAGGAATCGTGGGGGGCCAATATTAAACTATATTTTTCAATATTTATGGAGTTATATGAAACATTGACGATTTAATTTTTTAAAGCGCGATTTAATTCTTATTTTACAACTTGCTGGTGTTAAGAAGTGTGAGCGTTATAATGAACTTTAATATGTAATTTTCTTGTTTCATTTAAATGGTCTTTTCAGATAACAAAAAAAAATTTTAGTTCAAACTTTAACTTGAATAGAAAAAAACATAATTGAAACATTAAAAATTTGTGTCTTCATATTAATTTTTCATTTATTTTAGAACTGATTCATGATATAAAATTAACTAATGCCATTGATTAATAAGGTATTCACAAAAAATTATAAAAAAAAAAAAGAGTTATTAGAAATGATTTATGATATAAAACTAACTAATTTCATTGATTACTTCATCAAAAAAAATAAAATAAAGCTAATTCATTGATTAATGAAGTGATTTATGATAAAACTAGAATTGGTTTTGTTGGGTGGGGGTATATAGAAAAAACCAAAACCTCCCAAAAAATTTTGGTGAATGAGGAGCCTGGGGTTTGAACCGACGTCCTCTTTGTTTCTCAAAAATCCACTTCCATATCTACCATCACAACCAAACATTCACTTGTTTTTTTTTACTTTAACCTTCTTATTAAAAGAGACCAACTGGCCCATTAACAACTCTTACTGTAACTTGCAGCCAGGTCAAGGGGGGCCGTGGCCCCCTTTGGCCTGGCTGTAGATCCGTCCCTGGACGCGTCCTAGACGCGTCCAGTAGCAATCTGGTTGCAGCTGTTGGACGCGTCTCAGCAGCTACTCTGGACGCGTCCAACAGCTTCTGTCCGGCCAGGAAGCTTCCTGGTCGGACACTAGGGTTTCCAAAACCCTAGTTTCCAATTTTTTTTTTTGTTGTGCAAATCTCTATTTGCTAACTTCCAATTTTTAAAATTCTTTCTAAATTTTGAAATCCTTTTAGAACACTTCTAAAATTTTTCCAAATTTTTAAAAACTTTGAAATTTTCCAAATTTTGTTTTGGGAGTTTCCTAAAACTCAAAACAACTCCTTTTAGAATACTTCTAAATTCCAAAATTTTTTGTTTTTATGAGTTTCCTAAAACTCAAAAACAACTCTTTTAATCAATCAATTTTGAATCAAAATTCTAGGTTTTTGAAACTTTTTCAAGAACAATTTTGAAAACCAATTCAAAATCAGTGAAATTCAATGTTTTGAAACAATTTCAATCATCAATTTCGATTTTTAATTTGAAAACTAGTTGAATCATATTCATTGTAATCAAATCATGAGTTTGTAATACCTTTTAAAACACTTTTAAAACTTAATAAACTCAAACTATCAAACTATCAAGCATATCAAATATCAATTAGTTCGATTCTTAGCAAAAACTAGTTAATTGCAAAAGGCTCTGACGCCACTGAAGGGATTTATACCCTTATACTAGTGTTTCTAGCGGATAACGACATCTAATGTCTAACACTAGTATCCCCAAGATCATCATGCAAAACTAGTAATTAACTAATAAGAAGATAGTAGATTACCTTAATCGCTATTTCCTTCGAGCTAGTTGAATAGATTAAAGAAGACCAAGAGCTTCAAACGTAGCTCCTCTACTTGGGACACCTAACAGTGTATTTAATCTCCCTTCTTGAAAGCTCGCTAGCACTCCAATGGTGGTTTGATAATAAGAAGACCTTCTTCTTGCTTGACTAGAAGATAGCTTGGGAATAAGCTCACTTTCTCCTCTCTACTTGATGTGGTAGAGTAAGAAAGCTTAGAGAGAAATTCCACACCTTATTCTCTGCCCTAAGAGTTTTTATATAGAACCCTAATAAGAATCCGCCTCCTTTTAGGTTTCCTAAAACACCCTTTAGAATAAGATTTAGGGAAATTGTCGAAAATAACAACTATTGATATTTTCTCAATTCCCTAAGGAGGAGGTGTCTAAACACCAAGAAAATTGGCATATATAATTCTTATTATATCAGCAACTAACCCTACAAAATTCAGCCCAATCCGAGTCCTACAAGTACCCGAATCGGTTTAGGCCCAAAACCTTTATTTCGAGCCTTTTTGCTATCTTTTGCCCAAATTTTATTTAGGCTTGTGAGATATGTTTATAGGACATTCCCAATGTTATATCACACTCCCACTAGTCATATCATCCGATTAAATACCCATTCTTATGTGTAACCCGATGTAGGATCCGATCGAAGTTAGCCGCGAATTACTTCCTAATTCGACGATCGTAGTTGGTTTCTAGCTAAACACTACGACCCCTAAATCAATCGGACTTGATGATCTTCTTCATCAATTGTCCTAGCCGACATATTGCTCGCATTGCCATCTTGGTCGAAGGACATCTCCTTCAACTCCTTCAATTGGGAGTTGGGGTATTCCGACCCTTAGAGTGATTGAGGGACTCACCAATGCCATGTTTGTTTATTTATTCTGCTAAGCTACTGGTTTGTGTGGTTTTAATTCTGTAATGACTTGTGGTTGATACTTACAATATTTTCATCGAACTGAAAGAGGGTGTTTACCCAAGTTTTCTAATAAGAAAATACTTAATCCCTAAAAGTGGAAACTTGTAAAAGCTTGGCTTTAAACAGAGTTTACCCTACCTTGAGACATAAGAACGCTCTTATCCTTCGGTTGATGGGACTTGTTAGGAGGGCTCAGTTCTTGTAGCTTTGAGAGCCACTCAGATCATTTAATATTATTATAGATTCATGCACATGTTTGGGTATTCTTCGAATGGTTAATGAATTACCTTGCGAGGAAGCGTCAGACCTGGCTGGAGGTAGAACGCGCCTTGTATCGCCACGGGTATATGGCTCTGCTAAGCAACGATACTGTTATAGTCGTCTGGGTAAGTCATGACATATTCTAAGCGTATCATTGTTTCGGTGGGGTTTACTATTCGATGCGTATCCGATGGGCGATGATGACGAAGGGGGAGTTACGGAAGCTCTTACCCGGGTATTACGTGGATCCCTGTGTATACTGCAGTAGTCAAACTTTTGATAAGGCGCCGCCTGCCTACGCACTAACAAAGGCCGAACGATCTTCCTCGCCGAATAGTAGGTGACCCCGATTGAGGACGTATTCAGTCGTGATCTTGGTAAGCTAGAATAATTGTCTTGTTATATTGCTTTGCTTCTCGTGCATAATGATATCTATGTGTATATACATATCGCTTATACTTATTGATATAACAAACTGTTGATGTGTGTGGTGCGGGTAGGATGTCTAGCTATCCTACTGAGCTGACTTTCGGGTTATCTCATTCCTATTTGTTTTTGTTCACTTGCAGGTATTGGTGTCATGGAGTGACATAGTTTACTTCGTCGGCTCACATTATGTAAGGTCGATACTTTTTATTATATTTTCAACTTGCGATTTTATCACACGTTAGTATTATATATATATATATATATATATATATCATCTAAAATAGTTAGAATCGTTCTCTCACTCGTTTGTGATTGTACACATGTAAAGAGTATGCACACTGTCACTTTGTATTTGATGGTATTGATATGTTGAAGTTTATGAAAACATGTATGAATGTTTGACAGGTTTCATATGTTCAATTTATATAGGAGATTTTGTCCAAATTCAGTCTCTCATGTGAATTGTTCATATATGTGAGTTCGAGTTGTTTTTATCTTTATGAAAACTATTTTGGGTTTCACGTTTTTCGAACATATTTTCAAAAGGTTTAAATTATATTTGATTTTCCGCTGCGTTTGTTCTTGATTTGTAACCCGTGATAAGAGTTTTGGTTTGTTTATATTTGAAACTGGTTTTTTAAGTCTAAGACCGAGTTTTCTTTATAAACTGCGGGGCAAACCGTGATTCGAAACACGGGACGTCACATAACATATAATTGTACGAAATATTTTTAAAACTAAGACTTAAAACTAACATTTTTTGAGTATGTTTACCGTTCATACTTGCTAAGTACATAACGTATCCAATAAACATTGTCGTACTCAGGCACGGGTTATACCTAAATATGAAAATCTTGAAAATAGGCATTTGCGTTAAAATCATAAAAATATATGGAGGCCACAATCTAAAAATCCATTTTGGGTCTCTATAATGTCAGAACCGACCCTGCCTTAGGTGGAAAAGGTTATTAGAATAACTGAAGAAGAGTCGGCTAATTACCAAAATTAAGTATTGACTGAAACACAATATGATTTCATTCAATATTAACTTTTTATCTTTCTTCCAAAATTCAAAAGAAATTGAGTAAATAGAATTAACTTTTGTGTAATAACCATAATTCAATTAAAAACCCAATCAAACCCACCCATCATTTGGCATGTCCAAGTGCATGTGAGGAAATAGACTCTTGCTACACAAAAACAATTTATTATCAAGATAACAACTTATAAACTCTCACGAGTTTCAGAGGAAGGGAGTATAAACTTAATGTATGAAAAATACTTGCATCAGTTCTGACTAAAGTTAAAAAGTTGAATATAACTAACAGATGTATATATAGATATAATTATATATAATTATAAACATTTACAATAATATTTTGATATATATATATACATATATATATATATATATGTATATTTTAGAAACTTATATTCATAGATATATACATTTTTATATAAAATAATATTTATAAAATTTATCCTTGAGCTCTATATAACTAAATTTACATATAGGTTTTGGTCGGGCTTGGGCTCATACTCTGGTTTGGGCTCGGGCTGTTCAACCTTAAGTTGTTCAGACTTTGAATGTTCAAGCCCGGGTTGATGAGGTTAAGGTTAATTCTCGGGTTCGGGTTAAACTCCCGTTTTTGGCTAAAGCTCTCGATTATAGTTAGAAAGTTTCCAAACACTCAGGACGACTACGCCTAATTAACTGATAAAATTTGACCATTCCGTTATTGAAATGGTCAAATTTTATCATCCTAACATAGTTATATTGATACATAAATACAAACATAATCATATTTACTAATATATATATATATATATATATATATATATATATATATATATACAATTATTCTTATCTAATTATTTTACATATATGTATATATATATATTTATATAGGTCGAAAAATTTAAATATATTTAGTCTTCTTAATTTCACTCTTCCTTTTTTGTGATCTTAAAATATAAATATAACTATATAAACATATATGTATTTATATAAATTTTATGATAAATATATAAAGAAATATATCAATAAAAAATAATTATAATATATTTATGTATATATTTATATTTAAGTATAAACTTATATAAATATAATATCAACTTTGTTTTTTTATTGTTGTATCTAAACTCTAACTATACATTGATTTTTTTTATTTTGTTTTTTAGGCTGAAGGCAAGAGACTTGACTGACCTCGGCAGTTAACACTGATTACACTTGTAGCTAAATATTTTTGTCTAACAATTAAATTTATATATTAAATATATTTTGGTATATAAAATGATTTCGTTTGAGATTTAGGAACCCTCTATAGTTCACATTCTAACAAGCAATCGGTTTTTGGTTTACTCTCCATTGACATGTCATTGGTATTAACATTATTTAGTTAAAAATATTATTAATTTTAAATATAGATAAATAAGCTTTTAACAATTTTTATGAAAATGAAGTACAAAGAATTTAACGCAAAATACCACGGTATGAAAAACATCTATCATGTAGTTACTGTTAAAAGTTACTTTTATTTTAAATTTAGAGTCAATCTATTAGAAAGAATCATTCTCATTTTATAGGCTGATTTCTAGAGAGAGAAACAGTGTTTTTTTTTTATGAGAAAGAGAGAAAAAGTGTTAACACACTTTAAAGACGTAGGCAAACTTTTAAGAACTTTTATAACAAAACTTTTAAAACGTAGGCCACGTGGACATATTTACGACACTCTTTGTCAATGGCACCTCCTTTGCTTGTGACTCTACAATATGAGAACCGTGTTCTTCATTAGCTCCAATCATTTTTCTAACAATAATTGTCATCCATTAATAGTTTCTTGCTTATCAGGGTGCAGGTAAAGGGGTGTGGTCGCACCGGTCTCCCGCTTTACCCAAGTAGTGGTGACCAACGGAACGTATTGTATCTTGTCCGGACCTTATGGTCTGGGGGCAGAAACGTCGCATGGCAACGGCCCAACTGTTGTCGGGTCGTTGCCCTGACGGTTCCGACGGTTGTTGTGCCGGGTCGTGGCTAATGGGGCAGCTATTGCCGGTCCATTCACGATTTTGTTTATTTGTAAACAAAAAAGTAACAAAAAGAAGCACTAAATATTGTCAAACGTTGTGATCTTTGTTTAAACTTTAGAATCTATGTTATTTTCTTAAGAGTTATTTCCTTTTTATCTATGTGGGGTTGCTTGTAGTCTTAATTGTAGGCTTAAACCCCCAAGCCGAGTCCTTTTAAGCCTTCAGATTTGCTCATATTTCCTTCTTTTACTTTCTTCGTTTAGTCAGTTCTTCGTTTTTTGAGTTGTGCTCTCCTTCCTTCTCTGTTCTGTTTCAAGAAAATGGCAACTTCTTCTCCCGCTGCTGATTTTGCTGGTCAACATCGCTTCTCGAGCGTGATGACCCAAGGTGATCTTGACACTCTTCGAAGTGATCATGCGATTCCCTCTTCCGTTGAGCTTCTTTTGCCTTCTCATAACGATAAGATCTACCTTTCCGATGATCGTCGTGTTGGCATATATGAGGTCTTCTTCAATCTAGGGTTGGTGGTTCCCTTCCTTGCTTTTCTTGTTGATTTGTTGAACTTCTATGGATTGCGACTCTTCCAGATGAGTCCCAACGCCGTTATGACCATCATGACGTTTTACTTCCTTTGTCTTCATCTTGGTGAGAAGGCGAGCTTGTTTGCTTTTGACAAGACTTTTTCCCTCAAATCCAGTGACAAATGTTGGCATTATTTTTCCTCTTGCGTTGATCCATTTTTCTCCGTTCCGAATATTCCAAAGGTTTATAAAGATAGGTTCTTTTTTGTTCGTCCTTCCCTTGTGATTGAAAAATTTGATTTCCGTTTGCCTGATCCTACCTATACTCGTCCAACTCTTGTTCCTGATGAAGGTGACGCTAAGTGTCTGGCGGCTTTAAATGCTTTAGTTAGAGGCAAGGAGGGTCTCATTCCTGAGAGCGTTACTGATCTGCAGGCTCTTTATCAACAAAAGAAGCTCCCTTCTGTGCCTAGTAAGTTTTGGTTGAAGATGTCTTTTTTCCCTTCTTCATTAGTAAGTTTTGGTTTCCTTGATCTCCTTTTTATTTTTCAGCTTTCTTGGGAAAACGGAGTAGGACTGATGACATGCCGTCCTCTTCTGGTGTGAAAAAGTCTCGTACCACATCTTCGAGTAAAAGGAGCATGACTGGTATCGTTATTCGAGAACCTGTTGGTCCGACTTCATCTCTGGTTGCTACCAATTCTTCTCCTCCGGTTCCTCTTTTGATCAGTCGTGGTGTTGTTGCTTCCAGAACCAGGGCGAGTGTTCATTCCTTTGCCAGCAAAGGGAAATCCTTGTCCGGCCTAGATTTACCGGCAAAGGTGTCTTCCATGCCGAAGGATGTCCCTCATCGCGTGTCCTCCTTGATCCACAGTCTTTATTTGTATTTTCAGAACGAGGTACTTCCAGCACTATTTTCTGCCTTCTTTTCTTCCTTATGTTCTATTTTCCAATCTTACGTATCTTTTTTTTTTTTTTTTTTCAGAGTTATCAAGTTAGTCACAACGTCGCATCTCAGTTATCCTCAATCGAGCGCCTAGAATCCCAGCTTGCGAAGGCCGAGAAGGATTCCTTATCTTACAAAGCTGAAGCTGAGATTTTGGCCAACGACGTGAAGATTGTCTCTGCTGAACGGGATTCGTGGAAGCTGGAAACGGAGCAATCCAGGACAAGTGCTGAATTTTGGTCTTCCCAATCTGATGCTCGTGTTGCTAGTCTGGAAGGGAGGCTTCAAGCCCTTCAGGAAAAGGAAGCTACTCTGATTCAGCAAATCGACAAAGATAAGGCCGCTCTTCAAGCTTCTTATAAAAACATCTTTAAGATTCCCGACGTGGGCTGTTAGAGGGCGATAGCGACTTTCAAAGAGGGGGATGAGTTCTCGGCGATCTTGAGGCGGCAACGTAAATCTGCGTTTCAGGTTGCTAGGGATGCAACTAGTCGTTTCTACGTTCCTAAGAAAACCACTCCCCTGCGTCATCTTGATAAAGAGCGAGTCGCCTTGTCTGTTAATGCTGCCGTTGTTGATCGAGGTTTGGAGGAAGACTTTCCCTTTAGTGAGGACGAGTGGGACTAGGAGGTCACCAATTCTGTGGTCCATGTGGGTGACGATTCCGACGAAGGTTTTGCTTCCTCCGTTCCTGGTGCTGATGGTCATTCTGGTCCTATCCTTTCTGGCGAAGAACTGTAGTTGTTTTTTGCTTTTCTTTTATCTTCTAAATGCTCTTCCTTTTCCTGTTTGAATGGTGATCCTACTACAATGGCTTTTTTCTGTTTTTATTTTAAAGGTTTTTATTTGCTTCCATACCCTGTTGCTGCACATAAAAAACCTCCCAAAGTAGGATATAGTTAGTCCATCCTAACTTACTAATTCAATTTCCTGAGCTTACTACGCATGCTCCGAATGATCGCACCTGTAAGAGAAACAGTTTCAGACCTAGTCTAGCATGCCCTAAGCTTACTATTTCCCTCTGCAAAATAGAACCCGAATTAGCCCTGCATAAAAAGTTTTGAATAGTGTTAGAGTTTTTAGCTCTGCCCCTGGTTGTCTATTTCAGAGCTATCTTCGTATAACTAGCTTCTCCAGGACTCCTCCTTGGGCCTCTGATTGTGGCTTTCGCTACCCGAGCCGATATTACCAGCTTGAGCTCGGCAAGTTTCACTAGGACTTCTCCTTAGGCCTCTGGTCGTGGCTTTCGCTACCAGAGCTGATTTTGTCGGCTTAAGCTCGACTAGTTTAACTAGGACTTCTTCTTAGGCCTCTGGTCGCGGCTTTCGCTACCAGAGCTGGTTTCGCCAGCTAGAGCTTGGTTAGTTTAACTAGGACTTCTCCTTAGACCTCTGATCGTGGCTTTCGCTACCAGAGCTGGTTTCACCAGCTTGAGCTTGGCTAGTTTAACTAAGACTTCTCCTTAGACCTCTGGTCGTGGCTTTCGCTACCACAATTGGTTTCGCCAGCTAGAGCTTGGCTAGTTTAACTATGACTTCTCCTTAGAGCCTTCGGTTGTTGTCATAACTATCGAGGCTGTCCTGTCCCTGGTTGTGGCTTTCGCAAGCAGGGTTGTTTTCGTCGGCTTGAGCTCGAGTAGTTTAACTAGGACTTCTCCTTAGATCTCTGGTCGTGGCTTGGCTACCAGAGTTGGTTACGTCGATGTGAGCACGACTAGTTTCGCCGGGACTCCTCCCGTGCCCCCGGTCGTGGCCTTAGCTACCAGGGCTGTCTTCCTCATTTAAGCATAAATAGTTTCGCAAGGACTTCTCCTTATACCCCCAGTCACCTTCATTGGGGGGGTAGTTTTATCTAGGACTTCTCCTTGGGGATCCACAGGGACCACGTTTCACTCGAGTAAAGGGTTGAGTTTAACTATGACTCCTCCTCGTGAGGCCTCGGGTCGCAGCCGTAGCTACCGGAGCTACCTCCTTTGCCGGCTTGAGCCGATCAGTGTAACTAGGACTTCTCCTAAGGACCTTGGTGGGGGGTCGGTTTTTACTCGAGCAAAGTTCAGTTTAACTAGGACTGGTCCTTAGGGCCCTCGGTTGTCGTCGTAGCTACGGAGGCTATCATGTCCCTGATCGTGGCTTTCGCTTAACAGGGCTATTTAAATTAGGGCCCTTGGTCGCTGCTCTCACCTACCAAGGCTGCCTTCAGGTCCCCTGGTCGTGGCTTTCGCTGTCAGGGCTACCTGCTCGATTCAGAGCGAGATTAGTTTAATTAGGACTCCTCCTTTTTTTAAAAAAATATTTTATTTTGCTAGATAATATAGGTAGCTAGTTGCTGAAAATATTTTATTTTACTAGTTAAAATATGTAGCGACCAGCGCTACTTTTCTTGCCTAGAGGCTAAAATAATATATATATATATATATATATATATAGATAAAATATGTAGCTAGTAGTACTACTTTTCTTGCCTAGCGGCTAAATAATATATATATATATGTAAGTACTCTGTGTGAACAATACTGACCTTGGCGGCGTTATTCCTGCATGTTTACGGTGTGATCGAAGTCAATGGTTTTTCCGGTGCTTAGAAGGGTGGGTTCCGCTGCTGGCCGTCGACAGTGTCGAGCTGAAATGGCGTAACATTCCCTGGCTGCTGCTTGATCTCCTTTTATTGCTCCCACCAGGTTCGTTCCCGGAACTGAGAATTTCAGCGTTAAGTGGTTCAAAGAGATCACAGCTCGTGATTCCTTCAAGAAGTTCCTTCCCAGGATAATGTTATACGCGTGTAGTTCTACGATGATCACGAACTCTATCATTAGTGCTCGGCTGATCATTCTACTACGATGAGTATGGGTAAAGTGACCTTTCCCCCAGCTCGTAGTCGATCTCCGCCGAAACCAAATGTGGTGATTTGCTTGAGAGATGCCCTCCTTCTAGCGCCAAATGCTGATGTCGAAAATTGGCTCTCGGTTAAATCAGCATGAAAAAGGGAGTTGATGCATGAAAGCCTCCGTTATGATGAAATATTCTGTTTGGAGAGGTGAGATTCCTCTATTCAGCTCTGCTTCTCTGCTCAGCTCTGCTCCTTCGCTCCGCTTCTCTGTTCCCTGCTTCATGCTTCAGCTCCTGCCTCCTTGCTTCCGCTCTTGATTCCTGCTCCTGTTCGTCTGTTCCCGAGGGGGGGGCACTGCAAAGGGTTCGAAAACCGCTCTGACGCTCAAGACATTCAGGGTGCTCTTTGCAGTAAAAGAATGAATATTGATTGATCCTTTTGGGGGGGCGAGTTATGAGAACTCTGTTTTTGGGGGCGATCCTTCTTGTATGAAGATATCTTATTTTTGGGAGAAAGGGTGTGTTTGTTCTCCAGAGATCGTGTCTTAGAGAAAGAGTCTGTTTTTCCCTCTGGACCTCGTGTCCTTTGAAGGACAATGTAGGGGGCCTTTTATAGGCGAAGGTAGGCCGACTGTCCTTAGTGGCGGTGGTGAGGCGGTGGCCGTCAAACTGTAATAGAAATTACCTCTTTTGCGTATCTAGGGTTTCTCTTTGAGTATATCCCGGATCTCTGATAAGTGAAAGTTCCTAAGTTCAAGGATACTTCGTTGATGCCGGAGCGATAGACTTTAAAGGAGAAGTTTCCTCCTTTAGATACGTGGAGTCCAACCGGGCTTAAACACTCCTAGATGTGTAACCGACTGAGATCTTTCTGGAAAGTCCGGGATTAAGTCATTAGGTTGCGCAGTGCTGATATCTTCCCAGTTCTGGGCGTAAGATATGGGCCGAACCTGTTGAGACCCCCCTTATTCCTTTAGAAATCCCAGGGCTGATCTATCCATGCCAAGGGAGTTTTGTGCAGAGCTGGTTTCTTCTGGCCAACCTCCCGGTTGTGGGAATGTTTGGCGAACCATCAAGGGTTTTAGCTATCCTGCTGCCTCAAGCCGAGCTGTGCCGAGAGACTTCTGGTCTGATCTTTGACACTTCAGACGTTAGTTAACGTCTGGACATTTTATGCATCATCATCAACGAAGTATCCTTGAACTTAGGAACTTTCACTTATCAAAGATCCGAGATAGACTAGAAAAGAAACCCTAGATACGCAAAAGAGGTAACTTCTATTACGGTTTGACGGCCACCGCCTCACTACCGCCAGTAAGAACAGTCGGTCTACCTTCGCCTATAAAAGGCCCCCTACATCGTCCTTCAAAGGACACGATCTCTGGAGAACAAACACACCATCTCTCCTAAAAATAAGATCCCTTCATACCAGAAGGATCGCCCCCAAAACAGAGTTCTCATAACTCGCCCCCCAAAAGGATCAATCAATATTTATTCTTTTACTGCAAAGAGCACCCTGACTGTCTTGAGCGTCGGAGCGGTTTTCGAACCCTTTGCAGGTTTTCCCCCCTCGGGAACAGACGAACAGGAGCAAGGAATCAGGAGCCGGAGCAAGGAGTCAGAAGCTGGAACAAGGAGTAGGGAAGCAGAACAAAGAAGCAGAGCAAAGTAGAGAAGCAGAGCTGAACAGAGGAATCTCACCTCTCTAAACAGAATATTAATTTTATCATAACGGAGATTGTCATGCATCAACTCCATTTTTCATGCTGATTTAACCGGGAGCCAATTTTCGACATCAGCGCCTTCTACATGGTTCTGAACCGTGATGAACTTTCCATTGAACACTTCTGCATGGAAGTGGCTGGCGAGGGTTTCGTTGAAGTCCTTCGTCCGCGCGATCTTATGAATGACGATCACCTTTCTACCCTCAGTTCCTCTAGGCCGCTTTATCCTCTGGTTTATTCTTTGACTGGTGTTACCAGCGCTTCTGAATCTGCTCTTTTTTCTGCTGTGAGTTTTCTGGTTCATCGCCGTGGGAGTGGTCGCCTTTGGCCATTATGATCAGGGCTTCGGTGGATATTGGTGGCCCTTCGTGCTCTTCTTCTTCTTCTTCTTCTGACGAATAGGAGCTTGCCGCCGAACTATATTTGCCTATTTTCTTAGATATGTAATTAAAAGTTAATGTAACTAGCCCTATACTTACTAATGCAAATTTTCTTAGGCTTACTACGCGTGCTACGAATGATCGCTCCTGCAAAAGAAATAATTTCAGACCTAATCTAGCATGGCTTAAGCTTACTATTTCCTTCTGCGAAATAAAACCCGAATTAGTCCTGTGTAAAAAGTTTTGAATAGTGTTAGAGTTCTTAGCTCTGCCTCCGGTTGTCTATTCCAGAGTTGTCTTTGCAAAACTAGTTTCACTAGGACTCCTCCTTAGACCTCTAGTCGTTGCTTTTGCTACCAGAGCTGGTTTCGTTGGCTAGAGCACAACTAGTTTTGCTAGGACTTCTCCTTAGGCCTCTGGTCGTGGCTTTCGCTACCAGAGCTGGTTTCGCCAGCTTGAGCTTGGCTAGTTTAACTAAGACTTCTCCTTAAACCTCTGGTCGTGGCTTTCGCTCCTAGAGCTGGTTTCGCCGGCTTGAGCTTGGCTAGATTAACTAGGACTCCTCCGAGGGTAGGTTCTCCTGCTATGGTATTGATATTCCCCATTACTCTGGTGGTCCCCTCTGGGCCTTTGTTTGCGTTTCTAGAAATGGGGCCCTGCCCGTTGATTTCAGATCCCGATCTGATTCCTGCCCTGTTTACTAAATTTTTGTTTCGGTATTCGTAGGGTCGTTGTTCTTTATGGATGTGTTTATCTAGTTCTCGTTTTCTTACCATCTCCTCAATGAAATTCTTGAGGTGCCGACAGTCGTCGGTCTTGTGGTCGTAGCCTCTGTGAAAGGCACACCACGCAGTCATATTGGATCCGAACTCTCCTCGGTCGTCATTGGGTTTGGGCAATTCAGCTTTTCATTTCGCAATCAGTACCTGCAAGATTTCCTCTCTTCCTTTGATTAGGGGGGGTGTACGTTGCGAAGTCAGCCCTGGGCCTCCTGCCTCACTCTCCTTCCCTAGGTAGCCTAACTTCTTCCCTTTTTTTTTCGGGGGCGTTCACTTTCGTAAGCAATATTGGCCACCTCCTTCATCCGCGAATAATTCTCCTCTGCTCTGATAAACTGTTGTAACCTTTCTATCAGATCTGCAAGGCTTCCCGACTTTCTTCCCGAGATATCTTTGATTACGTCATCCTCTCTGAGACCTCTCTGCAAGGCGACAAAAGCGACGTTTGATTCCAGGTCGGGAACCTGAACCATAAGGTTGCGAAATCTCTGCCAGTAGCTTGCTAGCGTTTCACTTTTTCCTTGTACCACGTTGAACAGCTCTTCGGTCCCTCTCTTGATACTGGTGCTTCCTCGGAAAGCTTCGCAGAAAGCTTGGGCTAGCTGGTCAAGAGACTTTATTGATCCTGGGACTAGCGCTTGATACCATGCATGAGCTGGCCCTTTTAGGATGGTGGCGAATACCACACACCATATATTTTGATTGGTCGTACATAAATTCATCCTCGGAACATAGTTGTTGATAAATACTCCCGGGTCTTCCACGCCGTGATAGTGTTCCAGCGTGGGGCACTTGAAGTTCGTTGGTTTCTCGAATTCCAGTATTTCCCCGCAGAGAGGTGGCTGCCGAATTACCGTCCTTCCCCAGAGTTTGTCCTTCTCTTTTTTTCTTGTTAATTCCGCTACTTGGTGTATGAGCAACTCACAGAAGGTGGGGTCGTCCACACACCCCTCGCCTATCCCAGCATTCTTGGGGGTATAAGGTTCGTCTGGGTTTTGCACACCTTGTTCCCTCAAGATACACTCCAAACGCATCTGGTCGCCTGGTTGCAGAGTTAGGGTTTCGGGTGCGTAGGTGTTGTCAGGCGAGAAGAGCCTTCTCGCGAACGTCTTGAGCACTTCTTTCCTTTCATTAGGTGTTGCGGCCCTCGTGGCTATCACAGCCTTGCGGAGGCTTTCCTCCAATCGTTTTGCATCCTCGTCCCTTCGGAGGTATACAGTCTTGAGTTGTTCAAGTTCAGCAGCGAGCTCATCTGCGCTTCGGGATCTATGGGATGTCGCACGTGGAGTGTGCTCGTCTGAAGACATGTTTGCCTGAAGAGCTCAGGGAAGTAGTTAGTTCTGAAAAAGTATTGAGTAGGATTCGAGTTACCGAATGTGAGGATTTGTTGGACAGATGCCCTCCTTCTAACGCCAAATGCTGATGTCGAAAATTGGCTCCCGGTTAAATCAGCATGAAAAAGGGAGTTGATGCATGGCAGCCTCCGTTATGATAGAATATTCTGTTTAGAGAGGTGAGATTCCTCTGTTCAGCTTTACTTCTCTACTATGCTCTGCTTCTTTGTTCTGCTTCCCTGCTCCAGCTCCTGACTCCTTGCTCCAGCTCCTGATTCCTTGCTCCTGTTCGTCTGTTCCCGAGGGGGGAAAACCTGCAAAGGGTTCAAAAACCCTCCGATGCTCAAGACAGTCAGGGTGCTCTTTGCAGTAAAAGAATGAAAATTGATTGATCCTTTTGGGGGGCGAGTTATGAGAACTCTGTTTTGGAGGTGATCCTTCTGGTATGAAGGGATCTTATTTTTAGGAGAGATGGTGTGTTTGTTCTCCAGAGATCGTGTCCTTTGAAGGACGATGTAGGGGGTCTTTTATAGGCGAAGATAGGCCGACTGTCCTTAGTGGCGGTGGTGAGGCGGTGGCCGTTAAACCGTAATAGTAGTTACCTCTTTTGCATATCAAGGGTTTCTCCTCGAGTCTATCCCGGATCTTTGATAAGTGAAAGCTCCTGAGTTCAAGGATACTTCGTTGATATCTTGCTGGAGAGATAGACTCTAAAGGAGAAGTTTCCTCCTTTAGATACGTGGAGTCCAACCGGGCTTAAGCACTTCAAGATGTGTAACCGACTGAGATCTTTCTGGAAAGTTCAGGAATAAGTCATTAGGTTGCGCAGCGCTGATATCTCCCCAGTTCTGGGCGTAAGATATGGGCCGAACCTGTGGAGACCCCCTTATTCCTTTAGAGATCACAGTGCTGATCTATCCATGTCAAGGGCATTTTGTGCAGAGCTGGTTTCTTCTGGCCGACCTCCCGGTTATGGGAATGTGTGGTGGACCATCAGGGGTTTTAGCTGTCGTGCTGCCTTAAGCCTAGCTGTTCCGAGAGACGTCTGGTCTGATCTTTGACTCTTCAGACATTAGTCAACGTCTGGACATTTTATGCATCATCAGGTCGGCATATGATGGCCGACCAGGGCAAGGGCCAGGCCATATGTATGGCCGGGTATGATGAGTGAGCCATCCAGGCCAAGCCCGTGAAGGGCTACTATGGCCGGCCACATCATTAAGAAACCCAAATTATGTCTAAAAGGGTATTTTGGGAAATATGCCTTATGTGGTCCATAATGAAATCATAATTTTAGTGAAACTCTTATTAGGACTTCTATATAAGGACCAAGTTAGAAAACCTAAAGGCCAAGCTAAGAAAACTCAATTGCTTAAATCAGAAACTCATTCTCTAATCAGAGAGAGAGAGAGGGTTGTGTAAGAGAGAGAGAGAGTCTCTCACAACTATCTAGTCAAGAAGAAGGAGTTCTTCATCTCAACCTTCAAGAAGGTCCTAGCTGACTGAAAGAAGGGAGTTCAAGTTAACCATTCGGTGTCTCAACTAGAGGAGCTACACTTGAAGCTCTTATCTTCCGAATACTGGTCGGAATTTAGTTCGTGAGAAAGCGAATAAAGTATTCTTCTTTCCTTCTAGTTCATCTTTAGTTCATGCATATGATCCTGGATAATCTAGTGTTAAACATATGACGTTTGAGATTCCGCTAACAACACTAGTTAGATGATTAGGGTAGTCTTAGAGACGTATAAAACCCAACAGAAACTTCAACCGGGTTTCTCCGTTTAGGGGGGGGGGGGGGGGGGGGCTCGTGTTCGTAAACTTAACAAATCACTCATTGGCCTTAAACAGGCGTCTCGACAATGTGTCATGTCAGTGATAAAGGGGGCGCCTCCTATTTCACTCTTTTCTCTCCACAAACTTCTATCCATTTTCATTTCTATCCATTTGAAATTTGACTGTCTTTTTTAGTAATGGATGTTTGAACACCAATTAATTTTGTAATAACAATCAGAAATAGTCGAATTGGTTGAATGAAATTAAACCACCGACTAAAATCCAGAGTTTTTCTGGCTAATTAAACCAGATCAAACTTTACCAATTTGATCTAATTTTGGCTTGAGCATTTGAAATTGTTCAAAACGAACCGACCCATTTTATGTCATCATTTAACACAAAATTTTTGTTTCACTAGGTTATATACTTCTATGTACATAATGAGAATTTAAAATTTCATTACAAAAATAAAGTCAATTATATGTTTACAATTATATCATTCTATAATTGTCATAACTTTTGATTTAAAAGTATGAAATAAGCAATTTAGTGAAATTCACATGTGCACCATACTCTTTTTACGGAGAATTTTAGATTTTAAAATAATTAATATTAAGATGAAATCGGACTTATAAATTGAACTGAACCGAGTCAAACTTAATTAGACTGAACTTAACATGCCGAAGCAGTAGGTGTGGCTCTGTTTCTATTGATCTAATATTGGTCGGTCGACTGATGCTCACCCTAGCGAGAACCGTCTTCTTCGGTTTTTACTTTAGCCAAAAGGGTTAAAATGGTTTTTGATCCACATCAATGGCGTCTAGAGTTTCTCTGTAACTAAAAAGAAAACTTGTAGAAGGAGGGTACCCATCTATTGAAAGAGCAGTTACATTTTTTTCCCTTAAAGAAAGCATGTTAATTATTATTTTAAACATTTCTTGAGATAATGGAGAAAACACAGTTTGAAGATTATTCCTCAAGTTAGTCGAAAAAGTGGTTGACTCAGAGACCTCCAATACCCAAATACAGAATTTGTTCATCAAATCTTTATGAAACCGGAATAATATTAAACAAGACAAAGGGTTGCATAATTATCTACCATTGACGAGCATGACGAAACCACAAATTAGTTCAAGAATATATATGATGCAATATTAATGGTCATCTCCCTACCACCACGTATCTACAATTGTTTTGTAAATTGTAATGGCTTGTAAGGGTCTTGATATGACGTTTAAAGATCCAAATATCTACGTCACAGCTTGTGAATGCTCCTTTAATTTGCATCATTATAAGGTAATCAGAGATGCATAAGATGTCTGGATGAAATTTTTACATTAATAAAAGAAAGTTTTCTTTTCAAAACAAACAAACAAAAAATAAACAAATGAGTCACATTAAATGGGCCAACTTGGGTTTAAATACAGAAGCCCAAGACTAGAAGCATCACTAGGCCCAGTAACTCCATCATCACATCACTCTATCTCATCCTTTGGTGTCGTGAAGTTATAATCCTCATTTTCCAAAAAAAATACCTTGCCTAATAAAAACCAATGAAGAAGAATACACTTTGCAAAAAAGAGATTAAACTTTGAAAACAAGGGTTAGGAACTGTAGATAGGTAATACTTACAAGAAAACATTGTAAAAATATATTGGTTGAGAGTTGAGACGAGTGAGACGACTTGGAGAAGTAGAACCCCAAATCTAAAGGAAACAATTATCCAACACTAACACTCTCACCAATTGGGCTATACCAATTATGTACTTAACTTGGGAATGTCTTGAATTTACCCCTACTTCTGTTTTCTTTTCGCTTTTTGCAGGGGTGAGGCAAGGCTATAGCCTATCCTCGCCCTCACATACATCCGCCGCTGTCTGTATTTCAAAATATCATTTCATTATCATTTACAATTAAAACCTAAGAAATAATTTAATGCCCAAAACGAAGAACAGTTTCTTCTAAAAGTAGAAGGCTATCATTTTTATTATTCACAAAATATTTTTTTTTTTTTTTTTGTTGAAGGATTATTCACAAAATATTAATAAGCTATGATAATTGTAATGTTACTTTAAATATGATGTTCAAATAAATAATAATTTATTATTAAATACAAAAGAAAAAACTATCATGACTACTCTTTTTGGTTGTCATTTAAGGTTTTTCAACAATATCTTCTTTGGATGATAGTATTTCTTTTGATTGTGGTAAAGGCCGTTAATCATTAAATACTATTTATAAATATTAGTTGTCAATGGAAGCTTGGATTTCCTTTCAGTTAGCTTGGAGAGTTAGAGCCAACCAATAGAAGGACGGCCTCCAACATTTTCTTCCTCTCTCTCTCCTCTTTCTTTCACAAATGTTGTATTTGTTTTTTTTTAATCAGGGGCGGCCCGGGCTTAAAATTACCAAAACGGTCGTTTTGGGTCCCAACGTGGTCAAGGGCCTTATATATCGAATGATGTATGGTATGTTTGGAATAAGAATTACGTTTTAAAGGGATTTATGTTGTGAATTAACTGATAGCTCATTGGTTCAATAGCTTAGACTTTGCACGAGAGGTCATGAGATCAACTCCACCTTTTAATAAGCAACATTAATATTTTATTTATTTTTTCTACCAAACACTATATAGGGCTCCATATTTAGTTTCGCTTGGGGCCTCCTACATGTTAGGGTCGGCCCTGTTTTTAATGCCCTGACAGGGGAGGGGCATTATCTCTATGATATCTTGTCGATTTAACTACTGTTGTTTTACTGGCATGTCTATTCTCAGAGATTGATTTCTGTTTTCAAATATTACTAATTAATTTTTATGACATATGAATGAGAGGACATTAGAGGGTGTTTGATTTTTTAGCACTTACAAGTGCTATCATTTACTAAGTGATAATCACTTAGTAAGTGATATCAAATGTAAGTGCTATGGCGTTTGTTTTCCATCGGTTCTAAATACTTGATTTTAATTTTTATATTAATTCTAAATGTTATAAAAATGAAAAATTGTCTGTTTTAACCCTGGTGTATTTACACATTAGCATTTTATACTAATTCCTAATAAGTTCGTTAGTTAGGTAAAAGAAAATTACGGTTTAGGAATGTTATGTCAAAAATATTAATCGTAAATAATTAAGAATTATGAAGGTGAAAGAACTTAGTTGTATCATGGAGTTTGGGTGTTCCATGATTAGTGAAGGAAGAGATGTTAAAAAAAAATTAAGAAGAAAACTTAGGTGAATGATGAGTGAAGATAGAGAAGAGTCATAGCGAAAGTCATAAAAAGATTTTGTATTTATCAATTGTTTAAGATTTTCTTCTTAGTTAAAATTATATTGGTAATTACAATATTAAGAGAAGGATAGAAATGTCCTTTTTAGCACTTACAAAGTAAGTACAGAATAATAAGCTCCAACTTGGAGCTTACTATTTTGCACTTACTTTGCTACCACTTAGAAGTGATTTTCACTTATTAAGTGAAAAAACAAACGACCTAAAATTGCCGGTCCGCACTTAATAAGTGAAAATCACTTAATAAGTGCAAAAATCAAACACCCTCTAAGAGATAAGTGAATTCTTTCTATCAATTTTGTCATTTCATCTAAATCTGCCAAAATTCTATTTGACTTGTTGTAGATGTACGTCTCATTTGAGCTGATTTTAGACTCATTTAACTCAGAGTAGCCAAATACAAACAAGGAAAACCAGTCCAATTTAAAGGATAAAGAGAAAAACAAATACCAGCTCACAATGTTTTTTAGGTTTGTAAAAGTGATGTTTTATAGGTCATGTTTGCTAGTCTTATGGCAATATGGCATAATGGCTTTGATGCTTTTATAGGTCATGTTTTCTGGGTGCATTCTGTTGTCTTCTCCTCACAACTAAACATTTCATCCTCTTGGGACTATGGGGATACACCCAACCAAACCAAAATCTTTTTTGTTGGGCTGCCCCAATCTATGGGTCCACTAACCTGATAACTCATTTGTCACAAAATCCAAAGGCAACCAAAATTATTCAAAAAAAAAATAAGTTAAAAAATGAAATATCCTTTCATGTAATTGAACTATATATCTAGAACTAGAACTCTTAGATATATAGTTGCTTATGATTCTTGAACTTTAGGTTATGATATTCAAATTACTTTAACCAGAACCATATTTATTTGCCCAAGTTCGAATCACCTATTAGGTAGTTAGGATCTTGCTTCTCTATGTTCAAAATTATATATACTAGGAAATAGATGAAGATTAAGATGTGATAAATTAATGTTAAAGTTGAGTTTTATGTGAACTGTGAAGTCTCCAATACACCTATTCTATTTTTATTTATTTTTTGATGAGAACATACACCTATTCTATTAAAAGTTGAGTGAACTCTCGTGTGTTATCGATTTTACGCGTTCTAAAATATGTAAATAAAAATAATTTTGTGACAATTTGACTAATGAGAGTAACCAACTATGGTCCGACCGATGTACACATTATAAGACTACAAACAATACAAATACATACCACACGAGCAGGGGCGGACCGTAATGAAGACCAGCCTGGGCGATGGCCCAGGCTGAGTTTTGTAATTTTTTGACTAATGTAGGGGTAATTTGGTATTTCAAAGGTCTTGATTTTTTTTTTTTTTTAATTTCGAGTTTTAGAGGGGGAAAGTTGGGCGTCTTCACCGTGAGTCCGTGGGAGATTGTTTTCTTGTATTTGATTCTTATTTCTTAAAGGCTTATCTCCAAAATTTGAAGGTTTGATCTACTTAACTTATACTCTTCAATCTATAATATATTTTATCTAAATTTTCAATTTGAAGATTTTAAGTTTTAGTTTTCAACTTTCTCTCTCTAGGGTTTATTGTAAAACTTGAAATAAGTTTGTGAATCTATTTATATTTTGATTGAAAGAGTTGTGTTGAAATCAGACAAATGTAAGTTTTAAAATCAAGAAATCAAATTAGGGTTAGGGTTTATTTTAGTTTCTCTCTGTTCCTAAATAGTTTAGTTTCATTTGAGTAATGAGTTTATCTTCACTGTAAATTACAAACCTTAACTCTAAGTTGTTGAATACTGAAATTAGGTTCAAAGATTGACAATGATCAATGAGAATTTTATTCTGTCTTCTTTATTGATATGCTGTATGCATAGTTTTTACTTTTTTTTTTTTTGATGAAGGATGCATAGTTTTTACTTGGTTCAATTATTTTTTCTCTATTTTTGGTTTCTTAGATTAACTCTTGCTGGACCATATTTTACCATATTTTGCATAGTTTGCACTCGATAATCTATAGAAAAACTTTTGTTAAAAAATTCGAATTACTTTAAGTAAAGAGTTCGCCCCGGCTAACTTGAAATCCTGGTTCCGCCCCTGCACACGAGATTCTCGCTCATAGAAGTGGTAAACATTTTCTTTTTAATGAAACCAGGCAATTGCCTTATTTTAATAATTTTGAATCTAAGAGTCTAAGCGAGCCTTGTCAATAACCACTTGACCCAAAATACAATTAGGAGATTGAGTTAACTCATTGTTAGATACATGATTCAAATTGAAAATAGATTGCCCTAAAAGGTTCGCAACTTTATTTGCTTCTCTTAGGCAATGTGAGAAGGTGCAGTTTTGGAGATGTAGTGATTCCTTCTTGATCTCCATTATAAATGGCCTAATCCTCCATGGAATTTTATCTTCTTTTGATTTGCAAGATTCAATAAGAGTTCGAGCATCACCCTCCACTAAGAAATGGTATTGATGTAAACCTGATACTATTTTCATTGCTAGTCTAGCAGCTTTTGTTTCAGCTTTCATCGTCTTTGTTGAAGCCACCAGGAACTCACCCTTTGCATTCTACAAACCGCAGTCAGGGATGTTTTTCCATTTTTATAAGCCGCATCAAAGTTTACTTTTAATTTTTCTGTTGGTGGCGGTAGCCAATACCGAATAGACTCCATTTGGTCTTCGTCTTTCTCTGGATTTGATTCTTTCTTTGCTTTTAAGTGTTCCTGAGAAGCGTATAGAGCACTTTGTATGATTGCGTAAATTTCTGGCCTTACCCCGTTGAAGATACACTTGTTCCTTGCTTTCCACAACTGCCATAACACATATAATCTTACCGCCACCAGTTTCTTCCTCTTCTTCTCCCTCGAACCACCTGCATACTATATTCCTAATATGAGTATCATCTTCTAATCTTTAACTCTGTGGGTAATTCGTCCATGTTTCCCTTGCTAGTCTACATCTATAGTCGATGACATCCTCTTCCATATTAAAAGTTAAGCAAGCTGTCGAAACTTGATAGTTAAATCGAGGTGCCATTTTCTTCGTTGGAAAGGCATCATTTAATAACCTCCATATAGAAAACTTCACAGTCTTCACTCGAGGGCTCACGTCCACTTTAGTCCATATTTTTCTCCAACAATTATCACTTGGTAATTCCATATGTTGTGATGAAGATGGTGCACATTTTAGGAGGGAATTGTACATGAATTTTGAAGTAAATTCGCCCTTCTCTGTAAACTCCCATATTAGTTTGTCATTAATGTCCTTGTTTTGCTAAAGGTATTTGGATAATTGAATGAGCCAATAAAGTATCAAAGTTTCTCTCAATGAGCTCTTTGTTCCACGATCCATTAATATCAAATAAGTCTCAAACTAGAAATAGGCTATGTGATTCATCTATATCTTCTTTTTTTTCCTTGTTTGAATCCCCGTATAGTCTGTATCCGGTCGTCCCATATTCGAATAGTTTCACCATTATCAATTGCAAAGCATAGTCCCTCTTTAAAGGTGCCTCTCATCTCCAACATACTTCTTCATATTGTAGTACATAGAGCATTCTGTTCATGTTCCCATAAATTTGTATTCGTCGTATAATTGGCTCTCAATAATTTAACCCTATCCGGTTCCGCTATGAATCTCAATACCAACTTGCCCACCAAAGCTTTATTTACAAGCCCCATATTTCGAATACCTAAACCACCATCTTTTTTACTTGCTTGTAATTTTTTCCATCCAGTGCATTTTTGGTTTCTCCGTGTTATGTCCCCACCAAAAATTTCTTTGGGTTCTTTCAATCTTGTCATTAATCCCAATAGGTACTATATTAGCCGGTAAGAAGTATATAGAAATTGACGATAACTCACTTTTCAAAAGTTTTGCTCTTCCCGCATGAGAGAGCGTACTTCTTTTCCATCTCATTACCTTCTTTTCTATCTTCAGAATTATAAATTCATATGAAGAATTTTTATGCTTCGGTTGCAAGAGGTAATTGCCCAAATAAGCTTCTTCTTTTTTCATCTCTCTTACTTCAAGTATTTACATATTATTCACTCTTCTTTCCTTCCGTAATTTGGTACTAAAGTGGATTGAGGATTCGTTATAGTTGATAAGTTGTCCAGAACACTTAGCATAAGTATCTAGGATCACCTTTAGTTTCATTACATTATCTTCACTTGCTTTACCAAAGAAGAAGAGATCATCGGCAAACATTAGGTGATTTATGCTAGGGGCATACCGTTTGATTCTAAGCCGAATAATCCATTTGATTCCGCCTCATATACCAATTTTGTAAGCGTCTCTGGGCATGATATAACCAAGTACGAACTCAATGGACATCGTGGTCTTAGCCCCCTTTCACTATAGAAGAATCCCTCAGGACAACCATTTATTAATAATGAGAATGAGGTCGTTGAAACACAACTCATGATTAACAAGTGGGTGTTACTAACAATACCATATCGCTTTAGCACTTCACTCAAAAATTTCCACTCCACACGGTCATAAGCCTTCTTCATATCAACCTTTAGAGCAAATGCTCCATCTTTCGCTCTTGTTTGAGTAAGTGAATGGAAAATCTCTTGGACAACGATGATATTATCAGAAATCTGATGTCCGGGAACGAAAGCATTCTGAATTGAAGAAATTAACCTTTCTAGAATTGGTCTGAACCTGTTAGTTAAAATCTTTGTAACAATACGGTAAAGAACGTTGCATAGAGATATTGATCTGAAATCAACTGGAGTTTCTAGAGCCTGAACTTTAGGGATCAAAGTAATGAAAGTATGATTTATGTTACCAAGTAATCGCCCTGTTGTAAAAAATTTCTGAATTTGATTTGTTACTTCATCTCCAACAATTGACCAAGACCTTTTATAGAATAACACTGAAAACCCATCTGGTCTGGGTGACTTAGAAGAATTCATCTTCTTCAATGTATTCCGAATTTCTTCCTTCGTTGGTATCGAGCTAATCATCATATTCTCCGAGTTAGATAGGGGTTTGCTTGATAACTTCAATGCTTCGAGAAATTCGCCACTCGTTCCAATTTAGAAGCCATGTAAAAATGCTCAACAAATACATTTGTGATTTTATCTCGGTCTGCTGTCCAACTATTATCAGGAAGCCTAATTATATGAATATTGTTTTTTCTTCTTCTATTAAGTATCGATAGATATACAAATTTTGTATTGCGGTCATGATCTTGTACCCAAAACTTTTTTGCTCGTTGTTTGCAAAATTCTTCCTCCATTCTTTTCAATTTTCGAGCTTCAATAATGCATTATGGTCTTCTGCTAATGCCTCGATTGATGGAGATCGATTTTGTATTTCGAGTAACTCATGCTCTGCTTCTTGAATTTGTGTAAAGATCTGCCGAACTCTATACTTACTCCATTCTCTTAATTTCTTTGCCAATTACGGTAACTTTTGTAAGAACTCACCTATCGAGTTATCCCAACTTTCTTTCATAACTTCATCAAACTCCTCATGCACCGTCCAATGGACTTCGAATCTAAACGGAATTCTTCCTTGAACTTTCGATTTCGATAAGATCATTATGATGGGTGTGTGGTCGCTATTAACTCTTGGTAAGTGTTTTACTGCAGCATCTGAGAATCTGAGTATCAACAAGTACCCTATCTAATCTCTCTCTCTCTCTCTCTCTCTCTCTCTGATATGGGGGTGAATATTTCTTCCATTAGCTCAAGTATAAGCCGGTCCGAAGTAACCTAGGTCAATCAAATTACAGTCTGTAATAGTATTCCTGAAGCTTTCCGCCGCTTTATTATTTAATCCTGTACCTCCTCATTTTTCTTCACTGTTCGTAATGGCATTGAAATCTCCCATAACACACCATGGTTCTTAGATTTGAGCACTAAAAGTCTTGATGAACTCCCAAAAATTATCTCTTGCATTCGTACATGGTGGCACATACACCGAAAGTAAGTTCCATTGATGTAGATTTCGTTTTTCTATAATACTCGAATGTATGTGATTCCTTGAAGACGATAAAATATGAATTTGGACTTCATCGTCCCATAACAACCATAACCCTCCACTCAACCCAGTAGCCGAAACAATAAAATAATTTTTGTATAACAATTTGTGAATCCAGATTTCTGGTGAACTTTGTGATAATTTTTTTCAGACAGAAAAATAATTGAAGGTTTCACTGCCCGGAGGAATTAATTCAAGGACAGAATTGTCGGGGCATTCCCCGCTCCCCGACAATTCCAACTTTGTATTATCATTGAGTTAGCGGCCTTCACCCTTTCATCATCAATATGTTCCATTACAACTTTTCTGTTCTTTCCCTCATCTATAAACTCTTCTTCTTCAGAGAAACTCGGTTCTCGGCCACGTTTTGTAGGTGTTTCAGTTACAGTTTTCTTCTCTTTTTGATGTTTACTAATTTCTCTTGCCATCTTCCTCCATGAGCCACGATTGTGTACATGATTTACACGATCGTGTTTTTCTATTCCCAGAGGTTTATGCGCTTCTTTAGTCACACCCCAATTTACTTCTTTCAATTTGAGTCTTGATCCCATATGGAACATATGGAACATGTGGTACCACCACATCAACTTCAGTATTTTTTACCTCCGGGAAGTATGGTAGCACCACTTCTGAAGGGACTTCATTTTTTCCAAATTTATCTCGCGTAGCAGTACCAAGGACGACAAGAAAGCCTTCTGCTTCAGACCACCTTTATTAGGTACTTCAGACTGATTTTTAACAGTATCTCCTGGCGCAATTCCTTGCCAATTTTGTTTTTTTAACATGAGTGCGTTAGCCTAAATCTGAATTGGGTCGAAGATAATTGGGTTGTGTAGCTGAGTTTTAGAAAGTACATTGTTTTCGGCATCTAATTAAGCAATTTGGAACCCTTCTACATTATTCTCATCAATATAGGATTGTTAAGTTATTATCCTCTTTCATATCATCACTTCCTCATTGATATAATCAGTAACAATTTGATTTGATTTGAATTTAAATGTTGATCCAACTTAGGCAACTTGCCAGAATTAGTTGATTCATTAATATCTTCTCGCGATTTTTCCGGATCCTTCCTATATCTTCTAGCCGGATTTCGACCATCACCATCTTCTCCGTTCACCCAGGATTTGTAATCCAACTTTGGTCGACTTCTAAACTCGACTTTCATCTCATCTGAGAACTTCGGTAGTAATAATTGTTGTGCTTTTTGTTGTACTTCAATTTTCCATTTATCAGAGATAGCTTCTCTTACTTTTGCTCTGAAGATACAATCTGCCATTATATGACCAAGCTTACAACAGTAGTAACATCTTATCAACTTCTCATATTTGATTTTCAAGGTGCATTGACTCGAATTTGATAATTCTACCATAATCTCTGCTTTCAGAGGTTTTGTAACATCTAAACACACCCTGGTTCTGGCATACTTCCCCCACTTCTTTTCTTCTTCTTCAGGAATTAATCGAGTTTCGCCGATCATATTACCAATTTTCTTTACTGATTCTCTTGTAAGATAATCGATTGGTAGTCCATAAATTTGTATATAAAAATCTGTCTTTGTGAATGAATATTCAGTAGGTAGTTTGTTTCTCTCACATCTTTCATATAGGAGAAGTTCATCTGGAATGTACAAGGGACCACCTTCTTCTACCTTCCGATAATTTTAGTTTTCTATCATCCTTCTTCCCCATCAGTTTTCCCATAAGAGTTACCATTGTTTCATAATCTTTTTCCATTGTTCTTTATCACCTACTGTCCAATCAAGTCGAGCCGATTTATCAATCCTTAGTAATGATTTCCGGCGAGAAGGTAGACTTCTCAATTAATCGCCTCCTAGAGGCTAGAAAGAGATAAATGTTATTAACTAACAACTCGTTGACGAAGTGGTAAACATTTAGAAGGGCAGTGCTAGTGACACTCACTTGTGCCCAAACAAGCCTATGGATGTTCGAAGCCTGTGACAAGTACTACATATCCGACCCGCTAGATTTAGAGAGTCAGACTCAGGTATCGAAATCTGGCCCAACTGAATATGGCCATCTTATCGTAGTAGGACAACTTTGCTGACCTAGATGGACAGTGGGCACCAAAACGTTGTAAAATATTCTCTTCCATGTAACCAAAATAATTTAGAGCCCCTCTAGTCCAGCGGAGCCCATTTAAGAATGGGCGATTTGTTGTTTGGACCTCGGCCCTTTCGTATAATCCACTTGCTGTTTAGACTATTTTTTTTCTAGAGTTGCACTTTGAACTCCCTTTCTCGAAAAAATAGTTAAATATAACTGTAAAATAATATTTTTGAGATGAAAATACTATTTTACCCAAAGCAAATGACAAATACTATTTTACAATCTACATAACCTAACCCAACCTATTTTTTAACCCACATGTTCACTAAACCTAACCAGAAGACCCGCGAGCAGACCCTAGGATAGGGGGTGGAAATCAGTCCGGACGAGCGGGAAACGGGCATTGACTCAACCGTCTAGGAGGAACGGGCACAAGTCCTAAGTGTTCACTCGAACATTCAGGCAAAACGGGCGGACATTTCAGATTTTTCTCCAACAAAGTGCCCGTCCGTAACCGTTATAATAGTCGGGCAATTTGAGTATCGGTCTGTTGGGCACCGGTCACCAATGAACAAGTAAAGAAATTTTTATTCGAAATTAAAATTGTTTAGTAGCTAAATACAACTTTCTAAACTCTCACTTTACAATTCCAAAAAGTACATGAATACAAAAGAAAAAGATAATCATTAAGATTTCTCATGGATTACAATCGTTCTATTCTTCTTCTCATGGATCGTATCGGTTCTAAGAGAAAAAAATCCATCAAGCCAAGACCCTCCATCAACCTTCGTCTTTTTCCACTCTCTCTCTCTATAGCTTGCAGACAAAATCGACTAGGAGAAAGCGAATTGTGAGCTCTTGTTCTTCTTCCATTCTCTCTCAATTGACCTTCATCTTCTCCACTGACATCTTGTTCTTCTTATTCTTCTTCATTTTTCTCTAAAATTTTTAGCTTTCTTCTTGCAGAAATCGATTAGAATCCAAATTGTGATTTTTTTTACAGAAGTCTTGGGAGATATAACAAGTTTGAAGAAGCTGTAAGTTTTTTTTTTTGCTTTCACCTTTCTACATATTATGAACTTCATACAATTTTGGGTTTCAAATATTTAGGGTTTCTGAAAATTGAGAGTTTTCACAATTGGGGTTGTTCTAATCTTAGGGTTTTTTTAAATTGGGAGAAATCTTAAAATTGGGGGGGGGGGGGGGTGGTTAATTTGTTACTTTTCTACCATTCCATGATAGTTAAGCATCTCCCATTCCATTTTCCAGTGAAGCATCAATATCTCAGGGTGTTAATTGCGATAGACATGTCTTGTATAGACATCCCCGATTTCCTAATTCCATTGCAATTGTCATTAACGCATCTCGATTACATCCATGGGCAATGGAATGATTCATGACCATTTGATCACATATATACTAAACAATTATCCTTAAAAAATGAACAAAATCAAGTAATCAATCCTTTGAACCTCACAAATGGAAACAAATTAGAGAGAAAGAGAGGTAGTGACATTAATAAAGTTAGTAATTATAAAGATTTGGTTAAAAAAATCCTAATTTCTCTTACTTTGAAAGAAAGAATTCAACTAAAATGAACAAAATCAAGTAATTAATCCTTTGAACCTCACAAATGAAAACAAATTAGAGAGAGATAGTGACATTAATCAAGTCAGTAATTATGAAGATTAGGTAAAAATCTTAATTTCTCTTACTTTGATAGAAAGAAATCAACTTAATTGAACAAAGTCAAGTAATTAATCCTCTGAACCTCACAAATGGAAACAAATTAGAGAGAGAGATAGTGACATTAATCAAGTTAGTAATTATAAAGATCAAAGAGTATACTCAGCACGCCTCCAAGGACTCCCACTTGAACCGCATGTGAGAGAAACCCTTGTTTCTCTTTCCACGTGATTAAACATGTGAGATGAGAGAGAAACTCTTATTTCTCTCACATGCGGTTCCAGTGGGAGTCCCTAGAGGTGGGTTGTGTAGCCTTGTTGTATAAAGATTAGGTAAAAATCCTAATTTCTCTTACTTTGATAAAAAGAAATCAACCCAAATGAACAAAATCAAGTAATCAATCCTCTGAACCGCACAAAAGGAAACAAATTAGAGAGAAAGAGAGGTAGTGACATTAATAAAGTTAGTAATTATAAAGATTTGGTTTAAAAAATCCTAATTTCTCTTACTTTCAAAGAAAGAATTCAACTAAAATGAACAAAATCAAGTAATTAATCCTTTGAACCTCACAAATGAAAACAAATTAGAGAGAGATAGTGACATTAATCAAGTCAGTAATTATGAAGATTAGGTAAAAATCTTAATTTCTCTTACTTTGATAGAAAGAAATCAACTCAATTGAACTAAGTCAAGTAATTAATCCTCTAAACCTGACAAATGGAAACAAATTAGAGAGAGATAGTGACATTAATCAAGTCAGTAATTATAAAGATCAAAAAGTATACTCAGCCCGCCTTTAAGGACTCCCATTTGAATCGCATGTGAGAGAAACCCTTGTTTCTCTCTCCACGTGACTAAACATGTGAGATGAGAGAGAAACTCTTGTTTCTCTCACATGCGGTTCAAGTGGGAGTCCCTAGAAGTGGGTTGTGTAGCCTTGTTGTATAAAGATTAGATAAAATTCCTAATTTCTCTTATTTTGATAGAAAAAAAATCAACTCAAATGAACAAAGTCAAGTAATTAATCCTCTGAACCTCACAAATGGAAACAAAATCAAGTAATTAATTATTTCAGTAATTATAAAGATTAGTAGGTAAAAAAAACCCTAATTTCTCTTAATATAGTCGAAACCAACTCAGAAATTGTAGAGACTTCATTATCCTAAGAGAAATTAAAACATTTAAATAGAGAGAGAGATTCTTCACCGATTAACAGACATTTAGATAAACAAACATTTAAACATCAACTTGGTTCGAGATTAACATGTGTTTAGATAGAGAGTGAGATTCTTCACTGATTTCTTAGGGCAAATAAAAAAAAAACATAAATTTAGAGAGATAGGTTGTATCAGATAGAAACCTAATGATTCTTCACTAGTCTACAATCTTCAGCCATCACTAACTCTTGTTTTCTTCACCGATCTATAGTACCTGGTGAAAATGGTGAAGAACTTCTTCACGATGATGATAGAAATCTCCCAAATAGAGATACACGAGCTCACTAACCAGGGTAAGGGTTGGGCCAGCGGGTGCCCCCTTTCATATGGACTGAATCTTTGAATCGTTGATCTCCGTGCACGTGGCAGACATCGGCTTGCAACTCTGAGAAAAATGGAGTCCAAAGTGTAACTCTAGAAAAATGGAGTTCAAACAGCAAGTGAATTATACGAAAGGGGGTCCAAACAACAAATCTCCCTTTAAGAATTTACTTACGGGCAGTTGGCCTGGCCTAATTAATACACATACAAAATCGTCAATACTTCGTTGCCCAAGTGGTTGATAGTGTTGACATAAACTCGAAAATTCTGGAGATCTTAGGTTCAGTTCTCATAAGAGGTGGAAGTCTCATGGTTTATTAAGCTTGAATTACTAAAAGTACAATGTAATTTGATGGACTTTAGGCCACTAAATTAGACGGACTTTAGCCCTGCAGTATAGATTGTTTAATTCCGGGCGAATCGTAGTCAACCTTCTAAAAAAAAATGCACATACAAAATCATTTGTAATAGGAAGCTTTGAGAACATCCAGTATAATCAGGATAGGCGTACTTTATAAGGCCAAATTTAGTTAGGCCTTATTGGTAAATTGGACGGTTATGTTGCATAAAGTACTAGTTGTAACTTGTAAGAGAAGTTATATCCCATTGAGAACTGCAAGAAAAGGTTTACAACTCAACAAGGGCCATACATTTGGTGTACCAATTTATGGTGGGTCTATTCATTGTTGGACTCACATAATGTGGGACATCATCTCCTATCTTCTCTATCCCTGACCACTACTTGTGTTTTCTTAATTGCACACAATTGGGTCCCAAATAACGCGTGTGGTGCACATCTCAATATATCCAACAAGATTACAACTATATGTTTCAGACACCCCCTCCTTCCATAACATATAAAAAGAAGATGAAAGTTAGGTAATGAAAAGGCTTTTTATAGGGTTTTCTTTGGGTTACAGCTTACAGATTACAAGAAAAGATAAAGAAATAGATAAACTATTTTTTTGTAATAAATATTTTATTTATACAGCCACTTTATTGCATAAATTTTGCACTTTCTCATAGCTTTGAGTTATGGGACTATACGTTTTGAAAGTTTACCACAAGTAAATTTTAAGAAAAAACCGAAAGACAACTCCATTTGAAATTGTTAGAACTAAAAGTCGCGGAAGCTATCGAACCTATCCTAGAAATTGATCCGATTATGAAGATTAATCGAAAAGCTAAGTCAAAATCTAATATGCTAACAGAATTTAACGAGGTTCGGCTTTAAAGCCTACGTCCTCGGGCGAACAAGAAATCTTTATTGAAGGATAGATGAAGACGACTCACACAACCCGCAAGTTCGTCCCAAGATGGTACCGTATAGTAATAACCTTCTATACTAAATCTTCGACGACCGAGAAATTTAACACCGCTCAAAACTATGAACAAAAAATTTCTCTCTCACTTGCTCTCTCTCTTTAGCTCTCTAAAGAAGAGTTGTTGTTGCTTGTGTTGGTGTGTTTACAAAAGAACTTAACCCACCTATTTATATTAAATATAAGCCGGTGGGATTGGGTTGTGCCGACTCCAAATTGAGTATAAAATTGGAAACCAATTTGGCTCCACCAACCGACTTCAATTTGGTTTCCAAAAATTTGGTTTCCAAAAATTTGGTTTCCAAAACTGCCTCCAATTGATTTCATCAAACCGCCTCTCTTCCATGCCATGAAACCGCCTCAATCCAAGTCATGAAACCGCCACTTACAATTCTCCACCTCGTACACAATTTGATACTCTTCAAATTTTGGACGAACACCAGGATACTCCTTGTAAGATATATCTGCTTCTTGTAACTTCCTCCGACTGCGCCATATGACCATGGCTGCCTACATACCCTTTTATAGGATCAAGCCTACCGTAGTTCTACCAACCCTTCACATAAAGATTACCTTGTCGCCATTACGCCCTTTCGGGCAACTTAACACGAGCCGATTTGTAGCAATTCCAGGCAATGCTGAAACTTGCTACACGTCACCACTTTAGTCAACATGTCCGCTGGATTCTCATCTGTGTGTACCTTCATGAGAGAAACACCACCTTCCTCTATGACATCTCGTACAAAGTGATACCTGACATCGATATGCTTAGTGCGAGCATGATGAACCTGATTCTTCGCCAAGTGGATCGCACTTTGACTATCACACCATACATCCACGCACTCTTGCTTAATCCCTAGATCATCCAGAAGACCCCACAACCACAATGCTTCCTTCACACCCTCGGCCATAGCCATATACTCGGCCTCCGTAGTAGATAACGCAACTGTAGATTGTAACATCGATCGCCAACTAACTGGAGCACCATGTACCTTAAATACATAACCAGTAGTAGATCGTCTTCTATCTAGATCGCCAGCATAATCCGAGTCAACATAACCGCTTACCTGACATGTGTCTCCACCAAAGCACAAACCCGTATCAACAGTTCCCTTCAAGTACCTCAAGACCCACTTCACAGCTTCCCAATGTGTCTTTCCCGGGTTTGCCATAAACCTACTAACCACACTGACCGCCTGTGAAATATCCGGACGAGTACACACCATAGCGTACATCAAACTACCAACTGCACTAGCATACGGTACACGATCCATATGATCCTTCTCCACCGTAGTAGTGGGAGATTGTTTTCCCGAGAGCCTGAAGTGTGGTGCCAAAGGTGTTGACACCGCCTTCGCATCCTGCATCCCGAACCGAGAAACTACTCGTTCGATGTAACCTTTCTGATTCAAGTACAGTTTCTTACTTGACCGCTCTCTCTTAATCTCCATTCCCAGTATCTTCTTTGCAGCGCCCATGTCTTTCATCTCAAACTCTTGACTGAGTTGAGATTTCAACTTATTTATCTCCACCATGCTTCGAGAAGCAATAAGCATGTCATCCACATACAAAAGGAGATAAATAAAGTCACCTTCGCGAAGCTTCTTGATGTATACACAACAATCGTAGTCACTTCTGCGAAAACCATGCTTTAGCATGAAAAAATCAAATCGTTTGTACCATTGGCGAGGGGATTGTTTCAATCCGTAAAGAGATTTCCTCAAACGACATACTTGATTTTCTTTGCCCTCAACCTTGTATCCCTCAGGTTGAGCCATATAAATTTCTTCTTCCAAATCTCCGTGCAAGAAGGCGGTTTTAACATCGAGTTGTTCCAGCTCAAGATCACTGTGAGCAACAATACTCAATAGCACCCGAATAGAAGTATGTTTCACGACTGGTGAGAAAATCTCATTGTAGTCGACCCATTCTTTCTGTGCATAACCCTTGGCCACTAGTCTTGCCTTATACCTTGTACCCTTGATTTCGGAAGAATCCTCTTTCTTCTTGTACACCCATTTACAACCAATAACAGACTTACCTTCGGGCAATGGGACAACCTCCCATGTCTGGTTCTTGTGAAGAGACTCCATCTCTTCTTGCATAGCAACCAACCAACTCTCTCTTTCCGCCGCGGTGATAGCTTGTTTGAAGGTGACCGGCTCGTCGTCTTCCACTGAGAGTGCATATTCAACAAGATTTGCCTGCCCATAATGCCTAAGAGGTTTGTCTGACCCTAACCTCTGTACCGGCTTATATAACCGTTTCGGCCTAGTGTGTACCGAAACATCCTGCTGTTGTTGTTGTAAAACTTGTGTACCTTCCCCTTGAACCTCCTCATGATCGGGTTCATCAATTTCCTCATCCTGAGTATTATCCTGATGCTCCACCTGATCATGATTCCTAGAAACCCGTTGGTCTTCGGCTTCTACTTCCACTACCTGAGCTTTAGTAGACCCAACATCACCACAACTAGGCACCGTAGCTTTCGCCATAGCTACAATAGATGACTCATCAAACACCACATCTCTGCTGATTACAAACTTCTTGTCTTCCGTACACCATAGCCGATAACCCTTGACTCCTGTAGCATATCCTAAGAAAATTGCCTTCTTTGCTCTATTGTCAAGTTTGTTACCTTTAACATGGTAATAGGCCGTACAACCGAAAACCTTAAGTCTCCCGTAATCTGCATGTTCACCTGACCACACCTCGTAAGGTATGCCGCCATCTAAAGAAGAATGTGGAGACCTGTTCACAATATAACAAGCTGTAGCAACAGATTCTGCCCACCATTCTACGCCTAATCCCGAATTGGAGCGCATACATCTAGCCTTCTCAAGTAGTGTACGGTTCAATCTCTCTGCGACTCCATTCTGCTGAGGTGTGTTTACTACTGTCCAGTGCCTCACAATGCCTTCCTGATTACAAAACTCCTTGAATGCCCCATCCGTGTACTCGGTCCCATTATCCGACCTTAACGTCTTCAGCTTTCGACCAGTTTTGTTCTCAACCATTGCTTTCCACACCAGGAATGTGTTGAATACCTCATTCTTATGCTTCAGAAAATAAAGCCAGACAAATCTCGAATGATCATCAACGAATGTAACAAAATAACTGGAACCACCCTTGGAAGGTAACTTTGCCGGTCCCCAGACATCGGTGTGTACGTAGTCTAACACCTCTTTGCTCCTGTGATTGCTTGTAGAGAACGTCACCCTGTGTGCCTTCCCGAACACACAATGCTCACAAAACTCCATGCAAGGCTTCTTCATGTCCTTCAACAAGCCTTTCCCGCACATCAGAGATAGACCCTTTTCTGACATATGCCCAAGGCGCATATGCCAAAGCCTCGTACTAGCCGTTGGATCCCTTCCACTGATTCCTACTGCTACATCTCCAGTAATTGTTGTCCCCAAAAGTTTGTATAAATTACCGTAACGAGTACCTCTCATTACCACCAAAGAACCCTTAACGACTTTTATGGAGCCATTCTCTATAATTATCTTACAGCCGTTCCGCTCCAACACACCAAGGGAAATTAGATTTTTCCGCAAATCGGGTATGTGTCTTACGTCCGTCAATGTTCTCACCACTCCATCGTGCATCTTGATACGTATTGTTCCGAGTCCCACAGTTTTACATATACTATCATCACCCAGTATAACTGTACCACCATCTATACTCCTATAGGTAGTAAACAACTCCCTATTTGGACACATATGGTGTGACGCCCCTGAATCAAGCATCCACTTATCGAAGATTTTCTCAGACACCTCTGTCACCGAGAAACATTCATCCGCCTCTTCTGACACATATCCCGCCTCTTGCATCTCTTGTTTCTCCTTGTAGCCTTCGTTCTTTTGCTTCAACTTTCTCTTTGGACAAGCCGCTTTAAAGTGGCCAAGCTCACCACAACTAAAGCACGTTTTCTTGAAAGAGCCTCTAGATTTGGATCTAGATTTCCCGCCCTTTCCCTTTCCCCTTTCATTACTCCTCCCCCTCGTTACAAACAACCCTTGTGCTTGTTCTTTGTCTACTCCACCCGACGCCATACTGCTAGTAGCAACCTTACGAAGGTCATCCGCTAATAGCGAATTTCTCGTCTCTTCCATGCTTAGACTATCACCAACAAGCATCAAAGTTTGAACAAGGTTCTCATAGGATTTAGGCAATGAAAGTAACAATATGAGGGCTTGGTCCTCATCCTCAACCTTAACATCAATATCCTTCAAATCTGAGATAATCCTGTCAAACCTATTCACATATTCCTGAATAGAAGAACCCTCTTCCATTCTACATGTGAATAATTTGGATTTTAAGTAGACCCGATTCGTTAAAGTTTTCGTCATGAAACTGCTTTCTAGCTTTAACCACACACTCGCCGCCGTTGTTTCTTCGTCTACTAGGAACGCCACGTCCCTCTCAAGACACAACATAATGGTAGCCCGTGCTTCGAGATCTAACTCTTCCCAATCCTCATCTGACATATCTCCTGGTTTCTTTCCCGTCAACGTCTTGTGTAATTTCTGCGAGATTAACAGATTCTTCATCTGCATCCGCCAATAAGAAAAATCGTTTTTCCCATTGAACTTCTCTATCTCATATTTCCCTGCTTTGACCGTACCACTTCTCGATCCCATCTTCTCTTCGTTCAATCTCAACAAGGCTCTGGTACCAATTGTTATAGCTAAAAGTCGCGGAAGCTATCGAACCTATCCTAGAAATTGATCCGATTATGAAGATTAATCGAAAAGCTAAGTCAAAATCTAATATGCTAACAGAATTTAACGAGGTTCGGCTTTAAAGCCTACGTCCTCGGGCGAACAAGAAATCTTTATTGAAGGATAGATGAAGACGACTCACACAACCCGCAAGTTCGTCCCAAGATGGTACCGTATAGTAATAACCTTCTATACTAAATCTTCGACGACCGAGAAATTTAACACCGCTCAAAACTATGAACAAAAAATTTCTCTCTCACTTGCTCTCTCTCTTTAGCTCTCTAAAGAAGAGTTGTTGTTGCTTGTGTTGGTGTGTTTACAAAAGAACTTAACCCACCTATTTATATTAAATATAAGCCGGTGGGATTGGGTTGTGCCGACTCCAAATTGAGTATAAAATTGGAAACCAATTTGGCTCCACCAACCGACTTCAATTTGGTTTCCAAAAATTTGGTTTCCAAAAATTTGGTTTCCAAAACTGCCTCCAATTGATTTCATCAAACCGCCTCTCTTCCATGCCATGAAACCGCCTCAATCCAAGTCATGAAACCGCCACTTACAGAAATGTTACTACAATTAACTTTTTTTTTGGAACAATTCAGATTATGATTAAATTTAAAAGACTACAGTTGGGTACTTGGGTTGATACTGTGATACAGGATAGTCTCAACTTAATTTTGTTGTTTTTAATCATGTATCATATATGTTTTAGACCAATTTCATCAAAAATATATATATATATATATATATATATATATATATATATAAATATATATATATATATATATTTTAGACCCTTTACTTTCAATACATGTAATAAAGATGAAAATTAGGTCTAAAAGAGGTTTTTGTGGGTATTTCTTTGGTTACAGCTTTCAAAAGTAGAAAAAGAAATAGGTAGACTTTTTATAAATAACAAAGTCTTATAATATTGTCATTTTGTAGGCTAATTTCCTCCCTTGGGGTATGCTATGTTGGTGTGATGCATTCTGAAAGGCCAGTGTTTTGGGCTTCCACTTCATTCTGACCCAGTTGACTTGGAAGACAACTTCATTTTCACCCAAATATGAACATGTTTATGTTTTACCCTATAATGTTTATTTTCACTTCATCCTCTTCAGCACCACCACCTCCTACCACCATCACCATTTTCTCTACCACTCTCTTCTAACTACTCTCTTCTAACTACTCTCTCCTAATAACTGTCTCCTCCCTTGTGACTCCCTGCTCAAACTCTCTCTCTCCATCCTCCAAAAACTCGTCTTCTCTCTCTTCTCGATGTTTCAGCGAAGAAAATAATTTCGAAAAACTCTATCCCATTCCTTTCAGAAAGCGGGTCGACCCCTTTTTGAGTTGAAGAGGGTTCGACCTAAGAGAATAGAACAACGAGAGAAGAAAAAATGAAAATATTTTTTAAGGCAGAGAAGAACAGGAGAGAGAAAAAAGTGACAGTGGTGATAAATACGAAAAGTAGTAAAATGTGGACATGTTTGTTTAGGTGAAAACTTAATTGTCCTCTGTATTGGGTCAAATCCAATTGACCAGCATCTACATTTCCCGAATCAAAAGTGGACAACGCAAAGTACCGACCTTCTAAAATAACCAAAGGAAAAGGGGTAATCTCTGTTATTAGGCTAATTTGACCCAATACGACTTTGTTGTGTTAGACTTGGATGGCATTAGTTGTGCGCTATATATGTTAAACGAAATCTATTCTTCTGTCTAAAAACAGTAAGATTCAAATTTTAATTTTTTTCAAGAAAGCGTAGGTTATAAAATAGATCATTTAGCGATATGAGTCTGATAAATTTTATATTTGCTCTTTCTTCAATACATGAGAAACCTAAATTATATCCAATGCCCGAAAAAAAAAAAATACTTGTATGGTTTTCAGCTCAAGTATTACCACTTTCATAAGGGGTCAAGCCATAATATCATAGAGTGGAATTGTACCTGTACGGGGAGTTGTTGTATCAATACCATTGTTGAGTTTTTAGATAATATAAATAAAATATAAAAAGGTATGTCCAACTAATCCAATCATTGACAAACTTATTTAACTATTTATTAGGTATATTTGCCTCCATACTCTCTCACAAGTCACATCCTCATTGGTTGGTCAAAACGTGTACCTACCTCCTATGCATCTTGTTTCAACAAAAAGAGATGCATCTCCCATGAACTTCCATATCTCTAACTTGAGAAATGCAGTCATACCTAACTAAGGAATGAACCCCATCTTATTTTATCAAGTGACCTATTTTCATATTTATGTATTTCTGGTGGGGCACTAATTTCAGTATGTTCTTTCTATGCCTAATTATTCTAATGTAGTAAGAGAGTTTCAATCCTTTATACTTTATGTTCCTACTTATCTTAAGAGAATAAAGAGTTCCATTTTGGGATTTAGTACTAAAACACCATTGAAAGTTTTATTTTTAAGAGTAACAAATATTGTTACAAATGATGATGGAGAGATGAGATTAGATGGGTAAATTTAGAAGGAAAAGGAAAAATAGAAGAAAAATAGATCCTTCAAAAATAAGCCCGCATGGCCGCATATATGGTCATTTTGATGAAAGTTTCATATAATAATTTTGTACGCATTTTATATCTTTATATGCAGAAAATTCTCTTTAGTTTTTCCTTCTACCATATATTTCAGGTTCAAGGTAAAAGTTTTTATCTTGTTTGTTGTGTTAGAAAATGTTCCGGAGGGCTACATTTGGATAAAATTACATCTAACATATCCTCAAATGTACAATTCTAAATTCAAAAATAAAGAGAATACCGAGAAAAGAATAAGAAGGAATTACAAGGGGTTAACCAATCCCGACATTCGCAAATAATATGTTACACTTTCATTGACATTAAATTCATGAGAGTTCATGAAAGTCAATACAATATTAATGAGATTGTTAATAAAAATTCGTAAAAAAAATCCATGAAAGTGTATCGAATATCAATAGAAATGTTCAATCGATCCTTGAAAGTCTATAGATTCTCGATTGTCAATAAGAATGCACTTAGAAAATAAAACATATTCCTCCTTTTGTTTTTTTTTTTTTTTTGTTGAAAGAATCCCTCCTTTTGTTAAGAAAATAAAACCTAACATTCACAAATGAAGTGAAAATAATTGATGCAATTCTCATTAATTTGACAAAAAATTGAGCAACAATAGTACTAAACCCCATCATGTCCTTAAATATTAGTAGGGATACAAATGTAAATTAAGTTAATCAATCTTCATCTTTCAAATGAACTCACCATCCATCCATCCATCTCTTTTCCTTCTCTCTCTCTAGAAATCCTCTTTCTACTCCACCAACTACTGTTTTATTACCATTACCATCAGAAAAATTTACAAATTGAGATTGTATAAAACAAATCCAAGAGAAACCCATCTTCACAATTAGATCAGCAAGCATAGAAGTCAACCAATTCTTCAAGAGATTCAGGTTGAGGGTCAGCATTTTCCAACATCCATAGTAAGTGTTCAAAGAGTACTACTTCACAATCAACGGTAACGGATTCTGACCCACTTGACCGATCAACTAGTTCTTTAAACAATGGATGATCAATTATATCAGAACTAATAAGATACCGGCGACGAGATTTTCCGACATAAACTGGGTGAAGATTATTATTACTTTCTTGAATTAATTCATAATTATCTTCATGATTTGAAGCTGAAATTGATCTTCCATTATGATGACGACTGCTTCCTGGTTTACTAAATGATTGCCATTTCTTTAACGCTGATTTTAGCTTTGTTAACCCTTTCGCCATTTTTAGAGAGAGATAGAGAAAGGGTTTGGTTTGAATTGAATTGAATTTCTTTCTAGAGAGAGAGAAAGTGGAGATTGTGGGGGGAGGGGTTTTGGGAAGAAAGGGGAAGGAAGTTTCATATTTAAAAGAGGGGAGAGAGGGTAGAATCGTAATGAAGAATTGAAAAGTTCTTGTTTTTTTGCGATTAAGTCCCTCGATTATGGTTATTGTGTTTTGGGCCCACAGGAAAGTTAACAGCCAAAGGTTAGAAGCAAAACCAGCTGCGATTTTGTTTGTTTGTTGACTCTTCTACTATTAGAGTGGGAGAAGGTTCTATCACATGTCTCATATATCAAATCTCTCTAATAGGTGGAGAGACTAGAGAGGCTAAGGAGAGAGAAGTTTCCTCATGATGTCATAGAGAGAATTTTGGTTAGTTAAATTCTCTTTATTTCGATCTCATCTAGTATCTTCATGTAGCATGAAAATGTCACATTTAGATTGTTTGACTCGATTAGTTAGTTTATTTCAGACTTTATTTTTGATCATTTATATGTTTCCTTGTTAGGGGGTTTGCATGATGCTAGGCATGTATGTTGGAATGAAAAAAATAATTTATTAATTTTCATGTCATACTGTTTCGAACAGAAGAAAGAGAGACCAAAGATACTTTGGTATTTTTGGTCAAAACTAGAAGTCAAATTAGAGGTCAATCCTAAAGTCAAGTCAGAGGTTGAATTTGATGCAAGAGTCCAACTGAAAATAGTCTTAGGAAGAAGACCAAGTCAAGGACTTAACCAAGTCAAGGACTTTAACCAAGTCAGGGACTTTAGACCTAGTCAATGGTCTTGAACCAAGTCAAGGGTTTTAGGCTTTTGGTGGAAATGAATTGAGAAAAAAGATCCGAGCCAAGTTTTAGACAGGGGAAGAAAGATAAGGTTCCGGTTGGAGAGCTAGAGAGACGAAAGAGAGTTGTTGGCTTAGCTTAGCCGACAACAAACTAGCTCTGGCCCGACAACAAACTAGCCCTGCCAGAGCTAGTCGACACGACAACATCACGGGTGATCGAGAAGAGCTTCCCTTATAGCAGCTTGGCTTCTCATCAGAAATTGATGAATTTTATAAATGTGTATGTTTTGATTATAAATTGATGCTCTATTTTTTTTTTATTATAGTTTCAATCGTATTTTCATTTGTCTTGTCATGCACCTCACGTAGTTGATAGATGAAGCAAAGTAATCAATATCGATCATAGTCTAGATCAAAATTTCATGTGTCTTGTCATGCGCTTCACATAATTAGGCGACTATACGACACTCTCTGTGACTCGATTTTAACCGACTAGTATATTTGTTTGGCTGTGTATGATATCCATATACGTAGCACTTAGAGACATCTACCTTAGGAGTCGGAGTTAGTTTTGCATTGATACATTAGATCAGACCGTACATAGTTATAGGATCATCACCACAGATTTCTAGACCTCGGCACCTCTCTCAACTGTTTCCTCCCGACTTTCACCCGACTCTTTTCGAAATTCTCTCAATCTTTTTTCTTTTCACACTTTATTTTCATCTTATTTCTCTCAATCATAAAAAACCCCTTTCTACTTTGTTTGTTTTCGTTTTAGTCTAAAATAGTTAGTGACACCTAAATCGATTGACCAGACTCTCTTGATATACAAATTACTTTGCTATCTCCGTGAATCAACCCCGGTCTTACCGGATTTATTAGTTGACGCCCATGCAATTACGGGTAGTAACCCTTTGGGCTCATCAGATCCCATAAAAATCACCTATTTTCTCAAGATATTTTAATCAATAATTAATTCAAATCTAATCTCATATTTCCAATTTACTATATCTACGACCCTTAGCAACTCTCAATCAGAGCTTAGGTTTACAATAAACAGAACTATCATTTTAGGCAACATAATTTCTCGTGTTCCCATCATTGAAATCAGAGAACACGGCTCACCGGGCCATAAATTCATCCGTATCTTCCGCAACAATCTACATCATTGCATCGATTATTTGTTGACGGATGTCAGATAATTGTATAAGTATACCTCCCATCAGCCCACCAATTACTCGAAACACTACCAAGGTTTAATTAGATGTCAGGCATATGATAAACTTTCAGAGTCGAAGATCTTCTTCTGCAAAATTGTTCAACTGAATCACTGCAAAATGGTGGCAGGACTGTTAAAAGTAGCTAAAGGAATGACAAGGAATCTTGTAACAAAATTATTTTGCAACAAGTGAAAACCCAAACGCTTTCAACCCTACTTGATAGACTACATAACTGCGAATATGGAAAAGCAAGTTATTATCTCAGGCAAGAAGAGGACATTTAATTTGAACCTAAATTGTTGCCGCCCCACGTTACCTGGTGACATATTTTGATCAACCCCAAAAGATAAATCAACCTATTAAACCCGTATAGAGGGACTTCTTGTGGGGAAATAAGACATAAAAGTTATATCTAAAACTTGGAGTACAGTCATAAAATCCAAACAAAAAAAAAAGGTTTATGATTTCGAGAAATAAATCTAGATAACCAGGCGATGCAAGCTAAAATAATTTGGAAACAAAACGAAAAACACAACATCCTTTGCAAACAATCCTTAAAAGCAAAGTAGTATCATAAAGAACCAATCAATCTCCCATAAAGAATGGTTTGTGGGCATGGAAGACATTTACATAGCATTAGCATATTCAGAAAAAGGAGGCACTCACCAGATGGGAGTTGGGGAACAAAAAGTTGCTAAACATATGGGAGCATTAATGGATATTGGGTATAACTAATTGGGATAACCAACGCCAGAAACAAATGAACAATGGGTCATGCAATTGATTCACGATTAAAATCAGTGGGACAATCAACAACTAAAAAAAACCAACAAAAAAACCAAATTATCAGCTCCATTCTCACCATCCCAAATTCCCAATCAAAGGTGACGAGGATATACAACGATGGGGGCAAAAACCAACAAAAAATTACGTTGTCATCCATGTACAACCTTACACAGAATCGACCAACCAATTAATGACAAATTATGGATGAATCTCTGGCAATTGGAAACACACCTAAGGATTTAATTATTCATGTGGAAGCTAGCACAAAATAGTATCCCTTTCAAATTAGTCCTAGCGCGGTAGCGCCATACGTAGAGATGGAGGACTATCAATGTCCATCTTGTAACATTGAACAAGAGAGTAGATCACACTTTCTTTACTACTGTCCTTTTGTTCATCGAACAATGTTCAAGCTAACGTACAAAATAAAGTATTCGAACCTGCTGAATACATCCTTCACTGAATGACTTTTGGCAATCACAAGATAAACAAAATCCCAAGATCAAATGTAATGACTCTTGGAGTCCGATATATTAAAAATAAAAATAAAAACAACATTTTGGCCTATATGAAAAAATTGTTGCGAATAGTATCTAATAGGCAAAGCTTGAAATAACTAAAGAGAATTATGGTATATCAAATGCTTCAAAAGCGAAAGCTTCTCCAAACAACAAAACAACTTTTTTTTTGTTGAACAACAACAAAACAACTTACCAAACACAGTGGGAAATACCCCGACTACATTAAAATCAACTTTGACATATCATTTATCGCAGTAAAAGCACATCTGCAATGTTATATTGTATATGAAAAGAAAGACAAATGTATTGCAGAAAAATGTATTTTTTAGATTTTCTGTCAATTCATTCAAAGACAGACATTTTTTTTTCTTATTTAGTTTAGATATAAGAAAAAAAAATATGTCTGCATTATTCTTATATTGTTTGGGAGAGCATCCAAAACTTGAATTGTAGGTGTTTAATCAAGCTTAAGAAGTGTCAAAGTCTTTTGAGTGAGTTCAAAGAGCTTTCGTCATAAACGAAATCTCGCGGTATATCACTACAAGCTATTTCTATCTGGATTTTGTACCGCATCAAACACATCTGTCTTTCTTTTCTAGATCTCGAGGAAATTGGCTTATTACAATGGCCATTTGGAATTTCTAGACCGATGTTGTATACCAAAGAAAATTGCACAAAAAACATAAGACTATCATTTTTGTAAGAATAACGAAAGGCTAATGTCACCTAACAACAATATAACAATATTTTTTTTTTTTTGTTGAAAGAATAATATAATAATATCTTCTTACAACATAAAGACCTACCAAAACAAAGTAAACATTAAATGGAAAAAACATAAAGTTAGCCCAAGTAATTAAAAAACAAAATTAGGTAGGTAATCGGAGACATATTTTGTAGCTTCTATAATCACAACAAGGAATAAGATAATTAACAAAAGTTACATTATTTTTTTTTGAATTACTAAAAAGATATATTTATTTAGTCTTAAATGTATTAAAAGGTAATTTTAATACTTTTAAACTGTGGCAGACTAATTCCACCAACCCACTGCAACTACCATGAATTTAATTACTTTAAAATGTATATAATAAAGTACTTAATTCAATTGTAAGAGGCAATTAAGTTAAACGTTTTGTCTCTTAATCTTAAACCCAATTATCATTTCTTCTTGTCTTTATGGTTTATATTTCTATATTTGGTGCACCTAAGAGGTCTTAAGCTACATTCAACCCAATATAGGCACAAAGCTAGAATATTTCTCATGGTGAAGATATCAAAATTTTGTGTTTGGACAATCATTTGATCGATCCAACCATTGTTTCGAATGAACTACTAAGTTTACAAGCAAATATTTCTTAATCAACTACATTACGAATAATTCCTAAGAAATTTTTCCCTACTAATTTTCAAGCATTATCCAGTTCAAGTGCGAATTTAAGAAAATAGTATGAAACTCTTGAACGTGATATGAAACTACGTATTGTGACATTCTCCTATCTTATATAAATATTCATAGGTAGTTTCATAACGTAGAACGAAAAGTTTGTGATAACAAATTAAGCACAAACTACATTGTCTTGTCGTTAATTTTTAATTTATCACTACACTAGAATTAAGTGAGCCGGATTAATGACGAGGCAACATAACAATAAAGTATAGCATGAAGAAAATGAAATTTCTTGTCTATCACCACTAAACTCGTGAAGAAATATAAGCTCCAGTGAACTGCAGCATGATATGGCGTATGAAAATGAATTCAAACAAACATATGAATTTTTATGGTATTTTATTGATTCATACTGTCAAATGAACTTCCATACTATAATACAAACTTGCATACCGTTACAGTATTGCGGTAATGTCTTATGTAAAATAACCACAAACAATATCTTGTGCCAGTTCATAAAACATTATGAACAAAAAAGATACATAATCAGAGAAAAAATATAGCGGTATTTGGCACAACATAGTATGAAGTTAACACTACAACACATGCCGCTTTTAACATATAAGAGTTCATCAGACCTTGTCAATCAAACGAAAATAAAACTTAAATGTTGTTTTATTTGGTTCAGGACTTCACAATATACTGTAAACCGATTATCTACGCCTAATATTTCTATACATTATTAATAACTTACTACTTACGAAGTAGTAAGACCTTAATGAAAATCTAATCAAATATAAGAACTATTTTTTAATGATAGGAGGCAAAGTACTTTGTTCTCCCCCAAATTGAGGTTACCTACCGAATGGGCTTTTTCTAGTAGAAAAATAAAATTAGAAAAGTAATCGTTCTTTAATTTTATTTAGTTCCGATTAGTATAATATTGATGAGATAAATAAGACAAATGAAGTTATTTCTTATTTGTTTACGTCTTAATCAAAAGCATATTTTCCAAACATTTATCTGACAAAGAGTTTTATTTATTTTTATTGAAACGGGAAAAATATAATCCAAGTCCAAAGGGTATCTTCTAATAAAAAATAGAACTTTGACACAATGAGCTCAACCTCATATCGTTGTATGAGCTTCAGCTCATGTTCGTTAGATTTTAAGATCCACGATCATTGCTTAAATATTAAGGAATTTCACTTATTCTTAAATTGATTGGTACTTGTTCCTTCCTATATATTAAAACTGTTCAGTTAGTTACATAACAGAAAATTTTCGTCGCTATTTTTAGCGGGAATTTTAATATAAGTCAAAACTAAAGGAAGAAATATTTTTTGAAAAATGTTTTTTGAACTTTTGGGTAACTATCCAAATAATGAATGGATATTTCAATCATTTTATAAATTTGTTTAACTTTCAAATTATTCCCACCATTTTATCTATCATTTTCTCTCCACATCTAGTTTCACTTTTGAACTTAACTACCCAGCAAACTCTTTTCCCACATTACAAGTTAAAACTTTCACTCTTGCAAACAATTTGCAAGTCTTTGCAAGAAGCTTGCAAGCTATTGCAAACATTTTTGCAATCCTTTGCAGACAGATACGTAGTCTTAAGAAGCATTTGCGAACAGTTTGAATCACTTTGCAAGCACATGCAAGCAGTTTGAATCACTTTAACAGTTCGCAAGCCTTTGCAAACTGAATTTAAGTAATTGATATTCAAGCATATTGCAAACTTACTGCAAATAGTTTCCAAATTTATTGCAACCATTTGCAATTATTCTCAAAAGATTTGCAAAGATATCAAACAATCTATAATAAAACAGGTCAGTGGGTTATGAGAGTGATAAGTTTGACTGTCCATCCGTTGGGAATTTGATAGAGATAATCTCTTAAGTCTGACTGTTAATTTGTTGGGAGTTTGATAGAGATCCCTCTTCTCGTAAATCGACTCAAAATAGAAAGGTATTAGGGTCAACGGTCTGATATCCCCAAAATAACTGCTCCTCCTATTTCTCACACAACCTACGATTTTTGCCGTTATTTCTCTCCTCTTCGAATTTTCTCAAACCTGAAAGTTGTAATTGTTGTTTCTTCTCTATTTGGAGTTTATATCTCTCTTTCTCATCCTCAGATTATAGTTTTTTCACTTCATCTTTGTAATTTTCTCATTTACCCAAACCGCGTTAACCAAGAGAGATCTGCCGTGTCTTATCGACGCGGCGGAAACCTAATAATAACATTAACAAAAGCTGATTTTTAGGTTTCAAATAGAGAAAATGACCTAGGATTTCAAATGTATTTCAAAAAATCAACAAGTTTCTATTGGCTAGAAAGCACATTGAACATACTAAAACTAGAGAACACATAATTTCATTTCTTGAAATTATTGAACATAAAATATTTTAGGTTTTTTAAACTTTTCAAGTTCTTGAAGAAAAATAGATACTTAACAAATGTTCTGGACAATAGTTTGTGGAGATTTCAGAATCAACAATCCCACTAATAATAAAAAATGAAAATTTATTGAGAATCAACCCAACAAAATCGAGAAACTTAAGTGATTCAGCATTTTGTTTTTCGGTTTTTAGAGAGAATAATCGTGTTTCGATTTTGAAAAATTACGTTCCCAAGGTTATTTTAGTCTTTCCACCACGCCAACTAATTTATGGGGGATTGGGCCATACGTCCAAAACGAGGACCAAAATGGGATTCCCATCCACGGTTGCCCATAAATGAAAGGGAGGTCCAATGTGTCAGTTTGGGTTTTAAAATTACGCAAAGAGCCTCCGAAATTTTCATATTTACGACCCGTGACATCCAAATTAAACCGAGATTTGGCGAAAATTTAAGCGGGATTTCTTACGGATGGAGGGACGGAAGTGACCGTTTGCAGGAAACGTCTCTTCCACATTAACTTCCATCCCACGCCTCTTCCATCCCATGCCTCTTCCATCCCAGCCATTTTGCTACTTCTCAAGAAAAGATCCAAAATCCAAAATCCTTCAGCCTTCATCTTCCTCCTTCTCAATAACAGTTCTCAAGAAAAGATCCAAAATCCTTCAACTTCTACTTCTCAAGAACAGCAACTGCTATTAAGTTGAAGAAGGGGAAAAGTAAACAACAAAATCTACAAGATTTGAAGCAAAAAAGACCGAGAAATAGTAGGTTTTACTTCTATCTCATCCCCCTAAACTTCCTTCTTCACAAAAACTTCTACTTCTCAAGAACAACAACTGCTATTTTGTTTTCTGAAATAATCTCTTATTGTTTGTTTGATACAAGTTTTTAAAAACCCTAAAATTTGTGAATTACAACATACGAAATCTTTATTTTTTTCAAAACGTCGATTATTACAACGAATTTTGGGCTTATAGCCCAAAAAACAGGTCCTAATAAAAGATATAGTCCTCTCTAATCCTATAAAGGGTTTCAAAACCAAAAAATATAATATAAATGGATATCTAGTCCATTTAGTCTCATCTAGAGAGAGCACAAATCCCTAGATTACATATTAATTTATAATACCTATACTAACCTTCTTTATATATAAAATCTGATTTTCATTCTAAAATTCAAAATATTTTTTTTCCATTTTTATCTCTACATTCTCTCTCCAATCACGTTTAAATTCAAAGTAAATTCCATCTTCAATATATTCCGTAACTGAAATCTGGAAACTTTCTCTCTCTCTAAAAACGAAAGCTCCAATAAACCTCCATTAAACTCACCAGCAGCTGTACAAACCTCCATTGTTTCATCTTCATTACAGCAGGAGTAAAAACCTCCATTGTTTATCTTCATTAGAGCTGCTGAAATCATCTTCTTCATCGTTAATGAGGTAAAGCACTTTCTGCTTTATACGATTTTATATTATGTTTCAGTTTATTATAACAGATTCTCTCTCTAAAGTTGATCATATATGATTTTGAGTATAAGTTTGAAAGATTTTTTTGTACCAATTCATAGAAACAATCGAATGTTTGATGTTTATTTTCTTTCTCTCTCTTAAAATTTCATTTATGTTTTTGATCTTCATGTTTAATCCTTCAACTCGAGTTTGTCATTATTGCAATCAATCATCATAGCAGATATCTTTAGATTTGTAGTTTAATCTTAATGATATTCTCATTTTTTTCTTCAGATCTGGTTTTCAATCCGTACGAATTTATGAAACATTTGTTCTATCGTACGGTTACTCATAACAGTATTTACAGTACATGTACTTTATCGTAAATTACCATAATTTATAGTAAATTATGGGTAATTTATAGAACATTTGTAACACCCCATATTTTCTATACATGTCAAATTAGATGGAAATAACAAAACTCTAGGTCAATTTGGGGTTGAGCCTAATATGAAGAGCAAGTTGGTGTGGGCTTGCGCATCATAAAATAGAAGTGGGTGAGAAGGAAAACTAGGGTTGCTTGAGTTAATTATATAAAAAAGGGGTCTATAGCTCTTTTTGTAGATCTAGAACAAAACTTATAGAGAGAAAGAGAAATGGTATTCTTTGGAGAAGATTTTGATGAATAAGTTGAAGAAATCTATGTATTATTTATGTTATGGTTAGTATATCTTCTTAGTCTTCAACAAGTCACTCTTAGTAAATGAAGAATAGATAAAGAAGAAAAGAGGTAGAGATGGAGTTCTCTAGAGAGAGAAAGAGGCATGATTGTGTTCTTGATGTCATCTAAGGCAAAAGAGGTAGGTTTCCTATCTCCTAATTCTTTTGTAGGCTTTTTCAATTTATTCCATGATAGGTTTAGTATTGTTAATCACTTAAGTTCTATAAAGAATGATTGAATGATTTAGATATTAGTTCTATCTTGAATTCCATAAAATATCTATAAGGACAATGTTTTGATCGAACTTCAAAATTAGATCTGGATTGATTGGTAATGAATCTAGATGTCTATCTTATATGGTTGGAAAGGTCTGTTTGTCTACTTTCTAGTGATTCAAACGGTTAATTAATTGGAGTTCCGAGCATGGAGTTATAATAGTTTTCGTACGAGGTGTCACAACAGTCCTTATAGTATTTCGGTCTAGATTAAAATTAGATCTGACATTGATTGGTAATGAATATCGGTGTATATCTTATATGGTTTAAAAGGTCTGTTTGTCTACTTTCTATTGGTTCAAACAGTTAGTTGATTGGAGTTCCGAGCGAGGAGTTATAATAGTTTTCGAACGAAGTGTCACAGCAGTCCCTACTGTATTTCTGTTTAGATTAAAATTAGATCTGGTATTGATTGGTAATGAATCCCGGTGTGTATCTTATATGGTTGGAAAGGTCTATTTGTCTACTTTCTATTGGTTGAAACGGTGAGTTAATTGAAGTTCCGAGCGAGGAGGTATAATAGTTTTTGTACTAGGTGTCGATACAATCTCCAATGAGCGAATTGATTGAGATAATTCACATGGTTTCTATTCTGTAAGCAATGTATTTCCTAGGTATATGATACCTTACATTGGTGAGTCTATATTCGTTAACTATTTTTGTTATTTGTTTGTTTGAGATTGTGATCCACGTGAGGATCTATTATGAGCATCATCCATTTTGACTAGCCATGTGTTGTTGGCTTGAATGGTTTGGTGAACTTGTTTGTAATTCTTTATTAGAGCCAATGTTTGTGGTGTGACGCTATTATGATTGTATGATGCTATTATGTGTGTGATGTGATGGATGTGATAGAGGGTTGTATGAGTTTATGTGGTTGGTTCGACCCTCTCTACCGGAGGCGATGTAGGTATGGGGTCGGCGCTAACACAATGGATGACCTTGTGGACCACACTCTCATTGGACTTATGTTTGTTGTATGATGCTATTATGTTTGTGATGTGATTGAGGGTTGTATGAGTTTATGTGGTTGGTTCGACCCTCTCTACCGGAGGTGATGTAGGTATGGAGCGTATGGGGTCGGCGCTAACACAATGGATGACCTTGTGGACCACACTCTCATTCGACTAATGTTTGTTGTATGGTGCTATTATGTGTGAGATGTGATGGAGCGTTGTATGAGTTTATGTAGTTGGTTCGACCCTCTCTACCGGAGGCGATGTAGGTATGGAGCGTATGGGTCGGCGCTAACACAATGGATGACCTTGTGGACCACACTCTCATTCAACTTATGTTTCTTGTATGATGCTATTATGTGTGTGATGATGGAGTTGATGGAGGGTTGTATGAGTTTTATGTGGTTGGTTCGGCCCTCTCTACCGGATGTGATCTAAGTATGGAGCGTATGGGGTCGGCGCTAACACAATAGATGACCTTGTGGACCACACTCTCATATAACGTGGACACCAACTTGTCATATCATTCGACGAGAGTTGGATGATTGTGTCTTTTGGCATAATGTTTTGTCGACTTAATTGTCAAGTTAGGGTTCTATAAAGGTCTATCTTGATGAATAGTGTGATCTTTTTACATCTATTGAAAAAGAGATAGATTATTATCACGAGAGTTAATATTGGATTAGAATACGAGGACTTTGAAAGCCTAATAACCAAGAACATAAATTACTAATTTCTACATGCGTGTGGTAAATCTCGTTGTATTATGTTAGTTGTCACGTCAAATTTCAGATAACGCCAATAATGAATATGAATGAAATACTTCCTTGATTGGGGATTGAGCTTGCCTACCCGAGACTTAGGTTTGAGGAAATCTACTGCAGTTGGGTTTTAACCCAGCTATTTTATTTTTTTCAGGTATTGATTGTGCACTCATAGTAGGCGTCGCTCGTGGATCCAGTTTGAAGGTCTCAAATCTTCGATTTCAAGACGGTTGGCTTTAGATTTAGGATTTGGGGCGCTACAACATTACCCGTGCTTTAACACCAAAACAGTACTCATTTCATTAGTAGAAATACTTCGCTTTACTATCAAATCTCGTGTACTTTGCAATAAAGTATATATAATTTACGTATATCTTCATGTGCTTACCATTATGTATATAATTTACGTATAAGTGCACATAAATTATCTATTATTTATTTACCATTACGTGTACTTTTCACCCAAAACAGTAACCTTGTTAAGTGTACCAAACTACTCAAAACCTTTAAATGTTGTTAACATTTGACGAACATTATACATAATTTACGAAACTGTACATGTAGTTTATAATACAATATATGATTTTTTTTTTTTCTTTAATGTATGTGTATTTATGTGTGTAGATTTGATATACCAGATGAAATTTCAAGGTGGCCAATACGTGGATAACCAATTTTCTTATATGGACAACTATTTTATGTGGACACCTAAAAAAATTAAAATTTTTATATAGACAACAATTTTTAAGGGGACATCACTATATAATTTTTTAGTCATGTCCTTTAAGAATTAGAAGTTATATTTCAAGTCTTCCATCTTCTCTTCCCTAAACCCTAAATTTTATTCTTCTACTTCTTCATCTTCATCTTCATCTTCATCACCCACAATGTTACCCTCAAACCCCATTTTTTGTAGGGTGTGTACTGTACCTACTAACACATCCTACAATCTCATCTTGTTCTTCACCACGTTTCCCTTTCTGTACCTCATTAGATAACACATAAGAATCCATCTTCTCTTCTCTATCCTTTCTCTCTCTACCCACCCTCACCATCTTAAGTTTCTCTGTCTCTCTCTGTCTCTCTCTCTAACTCTGATTTCAATTAACAGATTCAATTTCTAAACTAGGGTTGCTGATGGATTCAATTGAGTTTAATTTCTAAACTAGGCTTGTTGATGGGTTAAATTCTTAGGTCTAGAAACTTTGTTTTGTTGAACCAGGTGTGGGTTATACCATTAAATCTCTTGATACTAGTTCAAAACCTCCTAATAATGTTATTTTTCCTACCCTAACAACAACTAGAACTGATGAAAATTTTCCAGATAAGAGAAGGAAAAAATCAAAGAAGGAATCAAAAGAGTGGAGGTGTTTAGATTGGTGTTGTTGGATGATTGGGTATTTTTGGACTACTTGGTGGTTCCTATTTATAATTCATTACCTGGATTCAAGTTGAAGAACCAACCCCGACTAAATTGAAAAGATAAGGATTAATAACTTTACATCCTCTTGTTTTAGTTCTTGACGTTGTTTTAGGTCTGAAAGTCTCAATCACCATTCAGCTTTAGATGATTAAATTCCTATTTCATTAATTTTGAACTGTTTATGGTTCGATTTTTTATTCATTTATGAATATTTAGGGTTTGATAAATAATACGGTGAAGTGGTAGAAATTGTTACTTTTAATGGTCCTAAAAGAATAATACTAAGAAGAAGAAGATGATGAATGAAGATGAATGACAATTAAGTTTTCTACTTTAACTATTGTATTTGTTGATAGTCCTCAGATTAATTAGTTTTCATATTTAAGTACTTGTAAAGTTTGTCCCCTTATTAAATCAAAGTCAATTAAGTCAAGTATAGTTGACTAATACCGGGCCCGAAAATAGTTGTCCATATAAAAAAATTGGTTGTCCGCGTATTGGCCACCAATTTCAAAGAGAATCATTAAATCAAAGTGAGTCAACGAAACTAATGGAGAGTACATGGATGGACACCATTTTTGAACTAGAGAAGATTTTGTACTTTTTTTTTTGTAACAGAATGTAAAGGATGTGTAATGTAAAAGAAATTATGTGTAATTTATTGAACAAGACCCACATACATTTGATAAATTATGTTGTATACTTGACAAATGATGGTTTCCTCGTCATAAATAATACATAATTTACGTATTTGTTTCATAATTTGTATTCGATGTGTATTTATGTACGAGTAAAAACGAAAACAAATGTTGCTTTAATGTTCACAGAAAAATATACTATTTCCAAATCTAAAAGTTAAGTGAGAGAAAGTGATAGATATGTTTTGTATATTAACCCCCAAATCACGCTAAATTGATCCCAGAAAATATACTATTTCCAAATCTGAAAGTTAAGTGAGAGAAAATTGATTTGAATCAAAAAAAATTTACATAGTAAGAGAGAGAAAATTGATTTGGTTTCCAAATCTGTAAAGAGAGAGAGAAAATTGATTTGGTTACGATTTTTGTTTTGAATCGATTTGGAAATAGATTTTCTTTCCAAAACGGTTAGAAGATAGAGAAAAATCAATTTCGGATTTATACGTTAGCTGCTATAAATCCCCTAAATCACTCCCACATTTGAAACTTTCCAAATTCACCCTAGAAAATTAAAAATCCCGTGATTTTTGTAGGAGGGACATGGACGGTAGTTATCTCATAAAGAATGAGTTATTATGTCCATAATGTAAAAGGACTAAATATCCATATTTTGGGAAGATTGGATCATAAACCTTTTTTGAATATTATTTTGGTCTATATACCCACGGACCCTTATTACAATCTGTTTCAAAAACCATATCTCTAGAAATCATTTGTAAGACACTTTGCATATATAAAACCATATTATCAAGTAAGTAAAGTTCACAATACGAATCTAATCGAAATCAGAGTCTAAATCATCAACACCATCAATAATCAAAACTGACGATACAAGTTTCATTGAAATCAAGGGTTTAAATCATGCAGATATGATCACCTACCATCTACACATAGTGATGCATGCATATATCCTACTCCTAGCATGAGTCCAGATAATAATTTAAAAGAAAACAAGAGATCGTCTCTACCTTGCGAATTAGGACTCCGTCCTCCTTCACTTCGCCTCGAGCAACTCGCTCTCACTCGTTTTGACTTTCATCCTGACAACTTAGACAAGTATAAAATTTAGATTCTTTGAGAAGAATCTTAAAATAACATAAATAACTCCGAAAGAACAATAACAAAAGAGAACAAAAGAGACTTGACTCGCACAAACGTCGGAAGAACCTAACTGACCCTATTCCGGCTTAGATTCAAACCCATCACAACTCTGGTCCATTTCGATCATACCGTAATCGTTGGAAAGATAATTCAATTTCTAACAACATGTTACTTAGTGCATCGGCCAAATTCCAATTGTGTAACCCTCAAAATAGCTAAATACACGCAGCAGCAAAACAGATATTGCCTAACAGCGTCCTGCTCACTATAACAGTCATAACTCTCTTGTCCAAACTCTAAATGACATGTACTGTACTATTACGGAAAGCTAACATTCTAAGCTACGAATTTTATTTTTGAGGAAAGTCATTTCGAATAATCTAACATGCCCAGATTGTTCGACAACAAACTGCATTGCGCAGTCCCTGGTTTTAGCCACATATGAATTGTCAATCACACCTTTAATTTCTACCATTACTTTCTCTAGACTAAGGAATTGCCCATAATCACATGCACTTATAAAGCCCCCGAATTTCAGACTCATAAACCCTAGAATTTTAGAACAAGATAACTCAAATTGAAGTTTAAAGAAATTACCAACACTAACCTTCAATTCATACTCGAACGCACTTATATGTTGAAGATCTTCCACAAAAATTCCAACTCCCTTCTTCTATACCATGGTTCCATCTCCTTTATTCTTGGTTGCTATCTCTAGCAAACTCCTCCTCTAACTTTCAACCTCTAATGGTATATAATTTCCCTAGATAATAACCGTTGTCAACAGTTTCATCCATCCCTCTTAGTCTTCAACCATTAGCCCTAAATCTCCTTCACCATGATCACTCGAATGGGGAAGAACCCCTTGAATTGACGAACACGAGCTGGGAAACTCGTTCCTGGTTTCTTCCCTTTAAAGCCAAAAGTTATACTTTAGTCCCTGTATTTGTTTTGGTTGCCAAAACACCCCTTGAATCTGACCTGGTGGCAAGTTTAGTTCTGTTTTAACCCGACCCAATAGTCAACTAGTCCTTCATCAAACCTTATCATTTTGTCTCTATTATTTGAAAACCTGGGATGTTACAAGATGTCCTTCGACCAAAGACGCAATGCAAGCAATTTGTCAGATAAGACAATTGATGAAGAAGATTATCAAGTCTGGACAATTTAGGGATCGTAGTGTTTAATTAGAACCCAACTACGATTGTCGAATTACTAAGTAATTCGCGGCTAACTTCGACTGGACCCTACTTCGGGTTACACCAAAGAATGACGATTTGATCGGATGATATGACTAAAGGGATGAGACATATATGTATGGGTAGGACCCATAAATATGTCACATATGCCTAAAAGAAGTTTAGGCAAAGATAAAGCAAAAGGCCTAGAAGACGGGAATTTGGGTCGGGGCTTAAAAAGAGTTTTGGGCCCATGAGTGGGCCGCCCTAGGTGTGTTCGGCCTCACCATAAGGGGCCATCCTGATCTGCTCATTAGGGCATGGCTTGGCCGGCCATAAACTAGGAAAAGAGAAAAATAGATGTATTTCCTTAATTTTATTCAAAAAAGGCTTCTAGGAAACCTAATTAGGGTGTGACTCTAACTTAGGGTTCTATATAATGTCTCTTAGGACTTGAATAAGGTGTGGAAGAATTCTCAAGGAGCTTTCTTCTTTATAACATCAAGTAGAGAAAGAATGATGATTCCCAACTATCTATCTAGTCAAAAGAAGAAGTGTTCTTCATCAAACCACCATTGGAGTTCAAGTTAGCAACAAGGTGAATCGAGGAACAACAATTGGACCTCTTGGTCTTCACATTCGATTGCAAAGGTTCGAGGGAAAATTTAGCGATTAAGGTAATCTCTAGCACTTAGTTCATTATTAGCTTATGCATGAGATCCTGGGGATACTAGTGTTAGACATACTAGATGTCTGAGATTCTGCTACCAACACTAGGAGATCACATAACCCAACATATACCTATGGAAAAGAAAGAAGAGAGGACATAGAGAGTCTTAGTCACTTCGTCATTGAAGTTTCCTGATTTCCGAAGCACCTAAGAATCCTTATCTCGAAGAAAAGACTACTAAAGATCCATCTTCACTATAGCCATCCTTACAAATAGATGGCGAGTCCAACGGTGAAGACGGAAGTCAATTCCGAGTTCGGACGAGAAAATTGTGAAAGATAGAGGCCAAGGTCTTTTCTTGAAGGCACCCCCCTTTGCTTCTAATTGTAGATGCTAGATTAAGGCACCTCCTTGGTCTTTAATTCAAAGCCCAACATCTAAGCCCAAGTTTAAGAATACCCAAAGAAGAAGGAAGGTGTAGAGATTTTATGAGCACCCACTTTTGGGCCCAAGTCAAAGTAGTCTAAAGACTTAGTCAAGTTGACTAAGTCTAGGGTTTGAATGAAGGGAGGTCACTATTCATCTTCTTCTTGATTTCATCATTCAAGAACAAAAAGAAAGAAATAAGCCAGGGTTATCTTGTTCTAGGGTTTCAAGGCAAGAGTTTGAAGGGAGGGAGCTTGAGAAAAAAGAGGCTGCCGGTTCTAGCTTGGCCGGGAAACATGGCTCGGTCGGCCAAAGCTAGGACCGGCTGGAACAACAAGAGCACGGGCTGCAGAAAGCATTCACGGGCGCAACAGCAGCATGCTCCGGAACGCGCACAGCAGCTCTGACCGGAACACGGGACGCTCCAGCAGCAACAGCACGCACAACAAACCAGAACAGCAGCAGCAGACCGGAACAGCAGCTCGGGCTGCAAGCTTTTCTCCAGCTCGGGACGTGGGATGGCAGCACGGGACAGCTTAGGGAAGGACGCGACATGCTCGGGACAGTGTGCATCCGGCCGGGACAGCACCTATGTGGCCGGATTTCATGGTTGGCCGGAATTTCTTCAATCTTTGGCCGGATTTTTTTAGGGTTTCCGACCACTTTCTAGGCCGGAAACCTTAGGGCTTTTACACCCCACGTCTTGATCTAGCTAGCCATGTGATTTGATTTGATTTTGGACTACAAATTTCTAGAGAGAGAAAGCTAGGGTTAGCTTTAATGGAGGTTGTGTTCTAAATGGAGAAGATGATGGTGGTCGCTATGGGGAACCCAGAATTTGCTAAGGGGAGATCGGCTGCACTTTAAAGACTCATATTTTCCGACGATCTTAGCCTCGAACCACATCGAAAAAGGGGGATTCTTTCATCATCTTCTTTTCATTTTTTATTTAACCACCATGTTTAGCTAACTTTAGTGTGTCGATTATATGAGATGAAATGTGATGAATTCGTGATTATGTTTAATGTGATTTGATGTTTTGATTATAAATTGATGTTCATTTATTTCGATTATCGTTTTGATCGTATTTTCATGTGTCTTGTCAAGCACTTCGCATAGTTAATAGACGAAACGAAGTATTCGATATCGATCGTAGTCTAAGTCATAATTTCATGTGTCTTGTCATGCACTTTACATAGTTAGGCGACTAGACGACACTTTAGAATAGATTTCACTTAGTCTCTGAGGAACGAATCGGGCTTACCGGAATTTATTACAACTTGACACCCGTGCACTTGCGGGTGTAGACCTATTTAGGGCAACCTTCTAGGCCCATCAGGAGGACATAATCCATTCTTGCGCTCCTACTCAACTTCATGTCTATCTTGTCCTTCCCAGTATCCGCCTTTATAACCTCCTTTTATGGTGTTGCGTTTAACGAAACCAAAGTCGGGCATTCCTTACATAAGATGAGCTGAGCACTCATGTTTTGAGGAATCTCTCCAATCTTGTCTTTTATGAGAAGTATTTTGACGCTTCATCATTTCTGTTGATCTTCTCATATTGAGGGTTATTTCAGCGTATAATCACTATTATACACCCACGTAGTCGAATCGAATACACTATTCCTATAGCCCATGAAACTGCGCTATCCCATCGACTCCCGTACTAGTCTTCGCGAGTCATTGTTGTCCATGCAATGACCTGGACTAGGGAATTGATAATAAATTACTCCAAGTTCACTTAGTAGGGTTTCATTCATCAGATCATGTATCTGATAAGCCTACTCGGAGTGCTTACTTTATCGATGGAATGTCTCTTAAAATACTAAACCAAATTTTAAGGACAAAATAAAATTCCTTTTATTTTATTTATCGAATGTAAGTAATTAGGTACATGACTCATTTATGAATCCAAAGTACATTTGTTGCCATTCCCCAATGTGCTTTATACCAATGCCCCTCATGTGTGAGTCGTGTTTAGGCTGAGGTAACGGTTTAGTTAACGGATCTGCAACATTTTCATCCGTATGAACCTTGCAAATGACCACATCTTTTCTCTCTATGATTTTCCTAATCATGTGGTACTTCCTTAGGATGTGTTTGGACTTTTGATGTGCTCTAGGTTCCTTGGCTTGGGTTATTGCTCCATTATTGTCACAATAGAGAGTTACTCCCTCTTCTATGCCAGGTACGACACCAAGTTCTATTACGAACTTCTTGATCCAAACTCCTTCCTTTGCAGCTTCAGAGGCCGCTAGGTATTCTACTTCAGTGGTAGAGTCTGCAATTGTGCTCTACTTGGAACTCTTCCAACTCACTGCTCTTCCATTCAGACATAAGACGTAACCGGATTGCGATTTGAAGTCATCTCTATCCGTCTGAAAGCTTGCATCCACATGGGAAGTGATCCTTAGTCCTTTTCAGGTACTTTAGAATATTATTGGTAGCGTACCAGTGCGTTTCGCCAGGATTCGATTGGTAATGGCTGCATATGCTCAAAGCATATGAGACGTCTGGGCTAGTGCAGATCTTGGCGTACATGATTGATCCTATATAAGGTACTTTCATCACGTGTGCTAGCTCATCAGGATTCTTAGGACACTGATCTTTGCTAAGCACCATACCATGTGACATGGGAATGAATCCTCTTTTGGAGTTTTTCATCTCGAATCTCTGAAGAACCTTATCTATATAAGTTTCTTGACTGAGTCCAACCATCCTCCTTGATCTATCCCTATAGATCTTGTATTCCTAATATGTATTCTGCCTCCACTAGGTCCTTCATGGAAAAGCATTTCCGAAGCCAGTCTTTGACTGATTCCAGTATCAGAATATTGTATCCTATGATTAATATGTCATCGACATAAAGGACCAAGAACACTAGGTTGCCCCACTAACCTTCTTGTAAACACAAGACTCTTCTACATTCTTGAGGAATCCAAATTCTTTGATTGCCTTGTCGAATCGAAGATTCCAACTCCTGTTTGCTTGCTTAAGTTCATAAATGGTCTTTTAAGCTTGCAAACCTTTCCAGCATTATTGGAATCCACAAAACCTTCGGGTTGTGTCATGTACACATCCTTTTCCAAGTGTACGTTTAGGAAGGCGGTTTTGACATCTATTTGCCAATTCTCATAATCATAATGAGCTGCAATTGCTAGAATGGTCCGAATGGATTTAAGCATTACGACAGGGGAAACGGTTTCATCATAGTCTATACCATGAATCTGTTTGTATCCTTTTGCCACGAGTGTAGCTTTGAAAACGCTAACGTTTCCATCCTTGTCAGTTTTCACTTTGAAAACCCATTTGCTTCCGATAGGTTTTGCTCCATCAGGCAAATCGATCAAGTCCCATACTTGATTTTCTGACATGGAATCCATTTCCGATCTTATGGCCTTTAGCCATTTTTCGGAGTCAGGGCTCGTCATAGCTTGGTTGTAGGTACTCGGCTCATTATCTTCTAACAGTAGGATATTTGTTTTCTGAGATAATTCCTGGAGCCTTTGAAACCTACGAAGGGCCTGAGCAACTTTTGGAGTGTTCTCAACTACTTAAGATGTCTTCTGCGAATTTAATACGATTTGTGCGGGAGGTTCCACGAGTGTCTCTATCTCGACCTCATTATCCTCTTCCATACTTTGTGGATAGATAAGAGCCGTTACACCTCTTGATATCTCCATATCCGTGTTTATTTGTTGCTCATATCGAATTTCACCGATATCTACATTTCTCCCACTTGTCTTCTTGGAAAAGAATTCTTTTTCAAGGAAGACACCATCTCGAGCAACAAACACTTTGTTCTCAGATTCGTGGTAGAAGTAGTAACCCTTTGTCTCTTTTGGATAGCCCACAAAGAGACATTTGTCTGATTTGGGTGAGCGTTTATCTCCTTGTAAATGCTTTACATAAATCTCACATCCACAGACTTTGAAAAAAGACAACTTTGGAACCTTTCAAAACCATAACTCATATGGCGTCTTTTCTACAGCTTTTGACGGAGCACGGTTAAGTGTGAAAGCAGCCGTTTCCGGAGCATATCCCCGGAACATGTTCGGAAGATTGGCTAGACTCATCATAGATCGAACCATGTCTAACAAGGTGAGATTTCTCCTTTCGGGAAACACCGTTCATCTCAGGTGTTCCAGGCGGAGTGAGTAAAGAAACTATTCCACAACTCCTAAGATGAGCATCAAATTCTTGACTCAAATATTCACCACCCCGATCGGATCGGATGGCTTTTATTTTCTTGTCAAGTTGATTCTCTACTTCGTTCTAAAATTGTTTGAACATCTTAAACGATTCAGACTGATGCCACATCAAGTATATGTAAAATCCGTGAACGTGATGAAGTAGCCATAGTTACCTCTCGCGGGAGTATTCATTGGTCCACACACATCCGTGTGTATAAGTTCCAATGGTTCTTTGGCACGGTCTCCTTTGCCTTTAAAGGAAGACCTTGTCTTTTTACCCATTAAACATGATTCGCACGTGTCGTAAGTTTCAAAATCATACGAGCCTAGAAGTCCATGCTTATGAAGCTTCTTCATGCGTGTCATATTAATGTGACCCGAACGACAGTGCCAATGGTAACTTGGATTCGAATCATCTGATCGTAGCCTTTTGGTTTCTATGTTAGAGACTTCGTTCTCATTATTCGTTATTTAGAGACCGTTGTATAACTTAGCACTCGTATAAAACATTTCACCTTTATATAAAGAACAACGCTGGTTTTTTATTAATAGGTGATATCCCTCTTTGTCTAACACTGAGACAGAGATAATAAATAGAAGGTACATAATAGCAATTATGAAGTTCCAAAACTAGACCAGTTTCCAAAGGTAGACTAAATGTTCCTACATCTTTCGCAGCAACCGTTGCTCTATTCGCTACTCGTAAGACAAGCTCCAACTTAGATAGGTATCTGATTCCCTTAAGGTCCTGCACATCAGAAATAATATGAGCACCACATCCGGTATCAAATGCCCAAGATTGAGAATCAAGTATATTTGCTAAGTTAACTTCGATAACATAGATATCTTGGTCGGAACCGTGAGTTCCTTCCTTCTTCCCTTTGTTCTTCTGAATCAGTGGAAGTTCTTTCTTTGGTTCAGACATTCCAATGCCATTCCGGATTGCCTTGGAAGTTTCGTACTTCCTCAACCGTGATTTGTTTCGGGCCATGTCCCTTAATCGACGGATGATTGTGTGCGCATCCATTTTCCTGAATCTCTTTTGTAGATTAGGTTCCATGGTGGCCAACATAAGGCAAGTTACAGAAATCGATTTCATCCGGATACTTTTGACCTGCTCTTTTTCCTTAACCTTTGAGTTCACAGCTATCCTTGGAATAGGGGTATCTGGTACGCTTTCTTTGTGTTGTAGACTTGAGAACACTTCTCAATCTCTTTTCCCAAACGAGGAAGTTATCCATGTTTAATTTACCCTCATCGAGGATTGAACACAGGTTGAAAAGATCGATTTCGCGATAGTAAAAGTACATGAAACAGAAAAAGGATTTTGCTAAGTATTACATTCGATAATTTTTTTCAAAAAGTCTTTAGTTTTTGCCACATTATTCAAGAAAAAAACGTCCCTAGTTGAATAATGTGATTCCGAGATCCCATTTCTCAAGGAATAAGCGGACTATGGCCCTGCCCTTAATTCCCATTGATTTAGGTGAGTGTACTACTTCACTGATCCTACCCTATGACTCTCGATTGATGGATTACATGTTTCATGTTAAATCCATCCTTTTGCCTCGAGTATCAAAACTCTTTTGTTGATCTCGTTGACTAGAACCATTTAGACATGTAGGCCTCTTCTATAGGCCTACCCGCATTGTCCCAAGGTAGAGGAGGTACTCTGCTAAGGCCGACCCACCTTCCCCAAACAAGGGCGCAAAGAGTGTCTTAATTCGGATAGGCACTATTCTCAAAATTGCATTTTAGGGACTTTTACGCCAGTCTTGTGTTTGTTTTAGTGAACTATTTAGCCTAACTAACATCCACGACGTAAAGCTTAAATAAGTAAGTAAATGCGCATGAGAAAGTAAATCAAGCACATATGGATCCTAGTATGGCCCCTAACCTAGAAAACCTAATCTCCTTTAGTTTGCTTCTTGTTTCGCCTTTTAGTTCGTCTAGATCTCCATCTTTGAACCTCCATTGATTTCTCCTACTCGCCTTTGGATTCCATCCATGAGTTTCTTCAATTGACTCATAAACCCTAAACTCTAATTACAAAAGACTCAAACGATTCGCAGATCGTGTAAATTTGAAATTAAAACTATTACAAATTATGCACCCATCCGTGCTTAAAACAAGAATAAGAAACACTTTCTATGGCCATACTAGTTTCCTCATTCACATCACATGCAATCATATAATATATTTCATGGCTAACAATTATATATGCATGTGTTTCCGGGAGATACTCTTGTCGACATCTACATGTCATGACGGACCTTAAGTCTATATCAAAGAATTAGACTAATGGTGCGTCTTGGTTTTGATTTTAAAATTCAATTTAAAGAAAAATTCCGTTTAGGCCTTGAATGGCCCGGGTCAATTTCGGAAATATTTGGTTGGAATCGGAAGAAATTGGATAAAACTCCCACTCGAATGATGGTCCCTTTTGATGGTCCGAAAAAGCCCGGGACAAGTCCAAAACAAGTCCCGGCCGAAGCCCATAAAGGACTCGGCCAAGGTCCGGACATGGCACGGTCCAAAGGGCCGCCATGTCCTGGCCGAGTCCTTCTCGGCTTGGTCGCGTCCTGGCCTAGAGCTAGGACGCTAGTCCATGCTCCAGACGCGTCCTAGACGAGTGTGGTGCTAGACCGGACCAGCATAGGGTATCTCGGAACAAACCGAGACACCCCAGGACCCCAGACGCGTCTCTAAGACGCGTCTGGTCGAGACAGAGTGATCTAGTGACTCGGTTCCTGGTGGCTACTGGACGCGTCTGGTAGACGCATCCTCCAGTAGCTGGAACCGTGTGCCAGACGTGTCTACCATCAGCTACTGGCCCCGACCAGGAAGCTTCCAAAGCTCCTGGCCGGATTTTTAGGAGTTTCTAAAACTACATGTTTCCAAAAAAAATAATTCTTTTTGCAACTCCTATTTGCTATTCCACTTTTAGAACACTTCTTAGTTGCCAAATTTTGTTTTTCAAAGTTTCCAAAACTCAAAAACAACTCTTAATCTAAACAATTTTGGATCAAAATCTAGGTTTTTGAAACACTTTCAAGAACAAATTTTGAAATCAACTTGAAGAATTCTTGAATCTCATTCAAAATTAATTAAATTTTATGTTTAAAACACTTTTAATTATTGCTATCTATCTAGAAAAGTATGGATTAGTCCAAAACTTAGATAAGATAGGCTATGTGCAAGAGGCTCTGAAGCTACTGTTGGGTTTTACACCCTTCTACTAATGTTTATAGCGGACAAAGACATCATATGTCTAACATTAGTATCCCCAGGATCACATGCATAAGCCTATAATAGTAATTAAGTAAAACTAGAAAGACGATTACCTTAATCGCTAGTTTTTCCCTCGAACCTTTCAAATCGCTTTGAGAAGATCAAGAGCTTCAAACGTAGCTCCTCTACTTGGGACACGAGAAATCAACTTGATCTCCCACCTTGTTGTTAGCTAGAACTACAATGGTGGTTGGAAGAAGAACTCCTTCTTCTGTGACAAGATAGATAGTTGGGAATTAGCTCACTTTCTCCTCTCTACTTGATGTGGTAGAGTAAGAAAGCTTAGAGAGAAATTACACACCTTATTCTCTCTGCTAAGAGTCTTTATATAGAACCCTAATAAGAATCCATCTCCAATTAGGTTTCCTAAAAGACCCTTTAGAATAAGATTTAAGGAAATTGTCGAAAATAGCAACTAGTTGATATTTTTTCAATTCCTTGAGGAGGTGACGTCTAAACCCAGCCGAAATTGGCAGATATATTTTTCCTTATCACAAGAACCGACCCTCCGAAATTCAGCCCAATCCGAGCCCTAACAATGCCCGAATCGGTTTAGTCCCAAAAACCCCGTTTTTTGGCTTTCGTACTATCTTTGCCTAATTTCTCTTTAGGCCTACGAGATATGTTTATGGGACACTCCCATGGTTATATCTCACTCCCACTAGTCATATCCTTTGATCAAATTGAAACTCTTATGTATAACCCGTTGTAGGATTCCGTTGAAGTTAGCTGCGAATTACTTCGTAATTCGACGATCGTAGTTGGTTTCTAGCTTAAACTCTACGATCCTTAAATAAACCGGACTTGATGATCTTCTTCATCAATTGTCCAATCCGATAAATTTATCCCATTTCATCCTTGGTCGAAGGACATCTACTTCAGTCTGTTCCCGAGGGTGGAAAACCTACAAGGGGTACGAAAATCGCTCCGACGCTCAAGACACTCAGGGTGCTCTTTGCAGTAAAAGAATGAATATTGATCGATTCTTTTGGGGGGCGAGTTGTGGGAGCTCTGAATGTTTTGTGATCTTTTTCGTGTGAATAGATCGTGTCCTGTGAAGGACGATGTGGGGGGCCTTTTATAGGCAATGTTAGGCCGACTGTGATTAGTGGCGGTGGCGAGGCGGTTGCCCACAAACCGTAAGGAATGTTTCCTCTATTGAGTATCTAGGGTTTCTCTTTGAGTCTATTGCGGATCTTTATTAAGTGGAAGTTCCTAAGTTCAAGGATACTTCGTAAATATCTTACCAAAGCGATAGACTCTAAAGGAGAAATTTCCTCCTTGAGATACGTGGAGTCCATTCGGGCTTAAACACTTCGAGATATGTGGCCGACTCAGATCTTTATGGAAGATTCGGGATTAAGTAAATAGGTCACTTGGCGCTGTTGTCTCCCCAGTTTTGGGCGTAAGACACTGGGCGAACCTGTGTAGACCCCCCTTACTCCTCTTGAGACCCCAGGGCTGATCTGTCCATGTCAAGGGCGTTCTGCAGAGCTGGTTTCTTCCGGACGACCTCCCAGTTAGGGGAACGTATCATGGACCATCAGGTGCTTAGCTGTCTTGCTGCCTTAAGCAAGGTTAGAGAAGTAAATTGGGTTAGTTTCATGATCGAACGACAATTTCGAGGGACTGCACAGTTCAGTCTGTTGTCGTACAATCTGGGCCTTGTAGAGTGTTCGAACGGGTTTTACCGAAACAAAAGAGTTGTAGTTTAAGATGTTAGCTTCCGAATTGGTACGGAACTTGTCATTTCAATCTCGGGCGAGAGAGTTCCGACTGTTTTAACGAACAACGCGCTATTCAGCAAACCTGAGAGCTGCCTACTATTTTACCATTTTAGCTGGTCATCGGGATATCGAATGCTGTTTGAGTCTTCTTGATTATTTTAGCTTATCTTGTTAAGATTCCAGAACTGTATAGTACGAAATATTTGGAGTTAGGAAGAGGGATATATGAGTGTTAAAACACACATCGTACGATCAGTGAAACTGATGCACTGTTGTGTATGTTTCGTGTTTTTCGGAGATGTTCTAATTAAAATTAGGAGAAACCACCTTCGGTTAAAACATTATAAATGATATAAGATTTCCACCGACATAAGATTGTGTTGAAACATTATAAACTGATGCACTGTTGTGTATGTTTTGTGTATGTTTCGTGGTTCGGAAAGTCTATTTTGCTGTTGTTCGGATTTCGCTAATTTAGAAGATGATTCAATCTGAATTTGGTGAAGACATTTAGTAACCAAATGTTAAGGACAGAAGTACCGTTCAAACGGTGTATGAGTGGGCTTAATTGGATATGTTTGTGGAAGTTAGATCGATCGAATTTGATATAGTCGAAGTCTTCCAAACGTTTTCGGATTTACTTTTATGTTTTAAGTTTTCTTTCTTTTATTTTATCTATTCTTTTGTTGTACCAAGGTTCTTATCGAAGAACCTAATGTTTATTTTGTTTATGGATTGGTAGAGGGGAGCCGGAGCTTATCGTTGACGATAATGCTACGGTTTCGGCGGAGTTGAAGTACCACCAAGTAGGGGTTCTAAATCCTTTTTCCAGAATGGTTTTCTATAATGAAATGGGTTAGGTTCTAGTTTGATGCGCCATTATAACAAGATTTTAGGTAGCATGAAACCTAATTTTAAGCCATGAACTGAAATATGTTGAATGTTTTGGTGGAACACGAGAGATATTTTCGAACGGTTTTACTGTGATTGTGAACTGCTTGGAGTTTTCTTGTATGTACCCGACTTCACAGTATGTCAACCTACGGGCACGTAGACATTGAGGTTAGGATGAAACATGGACGGATGTAACCCGTGTGAGACCGGTGAGGTGGTGCGACACTAGTCATGAGACCCGTGGGAGTAGAGTTCTTCATTTGCTAGCCATTGGTGCTCATGCCTCCAGATCGAGGCTCAGGGTCGTACACCCTGACCGCTCGTCTGGGAGGTGACATTGATTGGGATCCCTCTGCTTTGCATGCGATATGACTATTGGTTGTTCAATTTCCGTGTTTGATAAGATAATGATTCGAATATGAGAATATGGTTTTGATATATGAATGAAACTGATTTGAATCAAATATGAGTATATGGTTTTGATATACGAATGAAATTGATTTTGAAAGATCGCATTAGATGCATGACAGGGTACCGAAGAGAATGAGGTTCAGATCCTTCCATGGGTGTTGGGGACGGCTCTCTTATTCGAACTCGGTGATCTAAAACGTATGTAGGTACTTAAGGTATATATGTATCACGAGGTAAACTCTTCAATGATTGTTGAGTCCCTTAGTGGGAAAGGGGCTTACCGGCTTGGGGTAAGTCACTTTCTCGAGGAGATGTTAATGCATTAGCTAGTGCCTATATGGGCTGGTACTATCTAACGCATTCTAGATTCTCCTGAGGAACTCTCTCTTAATTGGGAGCGCACCATACGTGGGCAGCTAATCACTGCTATTGCTTGCTAGATTAAGGAAAAATGGTTTTGTATATAGTATATACAGTAACTGGTTTGATAAGTCGTTTTGTCACGATGTTTGGACCTTATTAAATGAACTTCTGAAAATGTGATGGGTTTTGAATTGGTCTTCTACCAGAATAACTCGTGGCGGTGAGTATTCTGACCCCCTACTAGTTGTCTGTGTGCAGGTTCTTGTAGTAGCCTCGAGGCGGAGTGTGTATTCCAGCCGGTGATCTTGTGTGACGAGGTTAGTGGCGTTGCGTCGTTTTCTTCGGTTGTTTGCTTATTGACTTTTCGTTGTTTTAAAGTTATGTAATTATTGCAGAACCAAACTCTAATATGTATATACTTAACACTTAGAGTTGTTTATAGATTGTATCGATGTTTATGAGGCTTTTGTAGTTTTTTTTGTGGTTCGGGTTTCGACCCGAAAGTGAGTTTGTTTAGCTTCCGCTTAATAGTTTATTCTTGTTTATGCGAATGTATGGTTTGCATAACAGGTTTTATAGGTGCAACCGGTTCGATTTACAAAGGAGACTCTGCTGGATTTTTGTCTCGTCTGTGAATTGCCGGGGCGTGGTTGTGTCTATTTTGGGACACGGGGTGTCACAAGGATCACCTGCATAACTAATGATTAACTAAGTAATTAAGTAAAACTAGAAGATTATCTTAATCGTTAGTTTTCCCTCGAACCTTTCCAATCACTCTAGAAGACCAAGAGCTCCAATTGTTGCTCCTCTACTCGGGACACCGAATGGACTACTTAATCTCCTACCTAGAAAGCTAGCTAGAACTCCAATGGTAGTTTGATAAAGAAGAACACTTCTTCTTGAATGACTAGTTGATAGCTTTTGGGAATAGCTCACTTTCTCTTCTCTACTTGATGTGGTACAGTAAGAAAGCTATAAGAGAAATTTCACACCTTATTCTCTGCCCTAAGAGTCTTTATATAGAACCCTAATAAGAGTCCACCTCTAATTTGGTTTCCTAAAAGACCCTTTAGAATAAGATTAAGGAAATTGCCGAAAATAGCAACGATTTGATATTTTTTCAATTCCTTGGTGAAGTTATGTCCAAACCCAGCAAAATTTTTCAAATTTGATGTTCCTTACTAGAGGAACAGACCCTCCAATTTTCAGCCCAATTCGAGCCCAAAAAGTCCTTTTTTGGCTCTAGGCCCAAAACCCCTTTTTCGGGCCTTTTAGCTATCTTTCCTAAACTTGTTTTAGGCCTGTGAGATATATTTATGGGACACTCACATGATTATATATCACACTCCCACTAGTCATATCATCCGATTAAATAGCCATTCTTATGTGTAACCCGTCGTATGATCCGATCGAAGTTAGCCGCGAATTACTTCGTAATTCGACGATCGTAGTTGGTTTCTAGCCAAACACTACGACCCCTAAATCAATCGAACTTGATGATTTTCTTCATCAATTGTCCTATCCGACAATCTGCTCGCATTGCATTCTTGGTCAAAGGACATCTCCTTCATGTATGGGGGCCCTTCACTATTCCCTCTCTCTGGAAATCGATTTTTTCTTACCCTTGTCGACGATTTCTCTAGATGTACATGGGTTTTCTTTTTGTCTTCAAAATCCGACACTAAGAAAGTTCTTTTCAAGTTTTCTAACTATGTTAAAAAACATTTTCACACCTTCATTAAAACACTACGTTCCGATAATGGAACAGAGTTCTTAAATAACGAGGTTTATTCTTGGTTACGTTCTAACGGTATAACTCACCAACGTTCATGCCCATATACACCCCAAAAAAATGGGGTGGTCGAAAGCAAGCACCTTCACATATCAGAGGTCGCTCGTTCTCTTAGGTTTCAAGCACAACTTCCTCTTGAAGTTTGGGCTGAATGTATTCTGACCGTCGTCTACATTATCAATAAGCTACCTACCCCATTACTTAAAGGCCTATCACCTCATGAAATATTTACTAGGTTCTCCGCCTTCTCTTACTCACCTTAGGGTCGTCGGATGTCTTTGTTTGACAAGAAATTATTCTCCTAAAAACAAAATGGAACCACGTTCCATTCCCAGCCTTTTTCTCGGTTATCCTCATGGTCAAAAAGGCTATAAAGTATATTGTCTTTCCACTCGTAAATTCATCGTCTCTCGTGATGTCTTATTCCACGAAACTCGTTTTCCCATGTCAACTACTTCTCTGTCTCGTCCTTCGAATTTTCCTCGAGACATTTTATATTTATTCCCGATGATGGATCTTTCACCACTCCTCTCGATCTCAACATTCCATCAGCTCCTGTCCCGTGCGCCCCCATCCAGCAACACTGCTGGTCCGACACCTTCATCCACTAACCCAGACTCAACAGACGTCTCCGCTTCTGGTTCAAACGCCTCTACAGGCACCCCTAGTTCCAACGCCTCTACAGGCACCCCTGGTTCCAACGCCTCTACAGGCCCTTCCGCTCCTACTGATGTTTTCATAACAGAACCTCCTCATGAGTCTATAGACACTCCTACTTCTAATGACACTGTTCGAACAGTGGATCCTTCGCGTCCCTCGCGTATTCGTCGTCCTCCAACACATCTCAATGATTACATATGTAATGCATTTCCTTCCCCCACTTCCCATGAAATGGTTAACTATCCAGTCACCAATATTATTTCTTTTGACTCTTTTTCGAATCATCATAAAAATTTTCTCACTTCCGTTCTCTCCAACACGGAACCTCGTACTTACTCCCAAGCCATGACTTCATCTCATTGGCGTGAAGCCATGGCTAAGGAAATCTCCGCCTTAGAATCAAATAGGACTTGGTCCCTCGTTGACCTCCCTCCAGGTAAAAGACCCATTGGTTGCAAATGGGTATACAAAATCAAATATCGGTCTGATGGTTCGATTGAATGATACAAAGCTCGATTAGTAACCAAAGTCAAATTGAAGGATTGGATTATACTGACACTTTTGCTCCTGTTACTAAACTAGTTACTGTCAGAGTTCTTCTATCTATAGCTTCTATTAAAGGTTAGACTCTCTACCAACTTGATGTTAACAATGCCTTCCTTCAACGTGATCTTGAGGAAGGAGTTTTCATGAAATTGTCACCCGCTTTTTCCACTAAGGGGGAGCAACGTGTTTGCAAACTAAATAAGTCGCTTTATGGTCTGAAACAAGCCTCTCGGCAATGGTTCTCCAAGCTTTCTTCCGTCTTACTCCAACCTGGCTTCGTTCAATCCTTTGTCGATTACTCATTATTCACCTACTCAAAAGGCCCTCACTTTCTCTATGTCTTGTTCAATGTCGATGACATTATCATCACTTGGTAACACTGACAAACCCATTTCCCCCTTTAAAAAATTTCCTCGATAAAACTTTTTCGCTTAAAGATCTTGGTTTACTTAAAATACTTCCTTGGTATCGAGGTTTCCTGTTCTTCCAAAGGTATTTTCTTATGCCAACGGCGCTACACTCTTGACATCCTTGAAGATTCTGGACTTACCGCTTATCGTCGTTCTTCTTTCCCTATGGATCAAAAACTGGTACACGCGCTCCTTCCTGATCCGACATCTTATCGACGACTTATTGGCCGTCTCATTTATCTCACAGTCGCCAGACCTGACATTACTTTTGCAGTCAATACCTTAAGTCAATTCATGCAGTCACCTCGCAGCTCTCACCTGGATGCTACTCATAAAGTCCTCCATTACTTGAAAGGTTCTTTCAGTAAAGGTTTTTTTTTTATCATCTTCCAGCTCACTTCACGTCGCTGGTTACAGTGACTCTGATTGGGCTGGATGTCCTACCTCTAGGAAATCAACTACTGGTTATATTACATTCCTTGGCACTAGTCCACTGTCTTGGAAATCTAAAAACCAATCTACGATTTCTTATTCATCGGTTGAAGCCGAATATAGGGCATTAGCCTTTCTCACTTGCGAGCTTCAATGGCTCAAGTTCCTTCTTCATGATCTTTGTGTTCCCACCATGAACCCATAAGCATCTTTTGTGACAACAAAGCTGCACTCCACATTGCTGACAACCCGGTCTTCCACGAAACGACAAAGCACATAGAAATTGATTGCCATCTGGTTCGTGAGAAGATAAAGACGAAATTGATTGCTCCATGCTATATCCCGACTACGGAACAACTTGTTGATATTTTTGGGTGCAGATGCTTTTTAACTTATCATTGGCAAGTTGGGCATCTCTAACCTTTCTGCTCCAACTTGAGGGGGAGTCTTAACATATCTCACACGACTCACCTTGTTCCACCTACACCAACCGAATATCACACACAAGGATCAAGCATGACTCAGTCAACTAACAAACTAGATTTGTATTTCATTGTATTCCTATAAGATCTCCATTTACTTTCCTATATATATATATATCAATGTAAACTGATTAATATCATTACCAGAGAATCATTTTTGAATTGGTTTTCCCTCCTTCATCCCTCAATTTCATCCTCTCTCTGAATCTCGTGTTAGAATGGTTGTGAGTCTTAGACACTCAATTGCAACTAAAGTCAAATATCGACTAACACGAAGATGAACAACTTTGTAGATAGATTTACACTTAGAGATGAATTACTTACAACTTCTTCTCTCTAAATAAGGAGATAACAATTATGAACAACCTCTCTCTTATTCTAGGAGATATACTATCAACTCTCTCTTTACCAAAGGAAAGACAAGTATTTAGAAGAAGCTAAACTCTCTTTCTAATACTAACTCACTTTCTCTTCACTTGGCTTGCTTATGAGATGGAATGGATGGGATGAGAAAGGGATGATCTTGAATTGAAGTTCTCCATCTCCTTTTATAGTGTTGGAGGAGAAACATGGTGTGGACACCTCAACAAATGAGGTGTCGCACCAACTCATGGTGTCCTCTTCATAAATTGCCACCTCAAATGGTAAGAGACTTATCACCAAGGTGAGATGTCTCATTTACAATAGGTGGTTCATGTTGTTTGACACCTCACATAGTAGTTGACACTAAGAGCTTGGTTGATGCCACCTAAAGCTTCAAACAAAGTAGCTTTACACCTCATCACCATTTTCAACATTCTCCTACTTAAAGTTACTTTTGTTTGTAACTTCTCCATCCTATCTACTTTCACTACAAAAAAAACGTCTAATAGGGACAAACGTTTTTACGTCTGTCCCTACTAAATCAATAATAGGGACAATTTTATGCAATTTATTCCTAATAGAATAACAATTGGGACCAACAAATCATAAGGACAATCTTTCCTAAGCAGTTTAAAAAAAATTGGGGAAATTTTCGACCGAAAAATTTTAGGCGCAAAACTTTTCCCTTCTTCCCTCCATTTTTTTCCTAGAGCAGTTCTTCCCTCCTCTTCACCACGATTTTCTTCTCTCCACGATTTTCCTCTCTCATCTTCAGCACGACTGATCTTCTAGTTTTAGGGTTAGTCGTTCTGAAGTTTCTACTGGTGATCTTCTTCTTTCCTGCAGCAGGCTTAGGGTTTCTTCTAGGATTTTGTGAAGCAAGTTGATCGAGAGTTTAGCTTCTAGGGTTTTCTGTTGCGAGCCTCTCTCTCATGTGCATTGGTTTTGCCCTCTGCAATTTGGTCGTCTTCTTTTCTAGGTATTTTTTTGGCGGCATCACAATTTGGTTACATCTCCTGCATCACCAGGTTTTTTATTATTCTCCTCCTTTTTTTCTTGTTTTTCAAATTAATCAGTTAAGAGCTTATAACTTGTAATTCTAATTCGATTTTGCAACAAAGCTTTTCAGTTTCAGAGTTTATATAACTCCGATAGTTACCAGCTTTGTGGTTCTTCTTCTTCTTCTTCTTCAAATAAGGGATTTAAGAGATTATGACATAAAATCCTAATTCGATTTGGCTGCAAATTTCAGATTGAGAGTTTATATAATGTTGATTGTTAAAGGACCATGATGTTGGAGCAAAACCACAACCAGGTTTGTCGTTCTTCTTCAAATTAATAGTTTATGGCATTAATCCTTTGAGGTCTATTGTTGTTAAGAATTACTTGATTGTTTTGTGGATTCAATTTTTTTTTCTTTTGAAGTGGTCAGCGAAAGTGGATTCAACATTTCATTTGTCCTTCTGGCTGACGTGCTCGCACGTTCTGTTTCTGTTTCATTTGGATATTCTGTTGTGTAATTTCTAGACATTTATATCAAGACTTCTCTTAAATCTTTAACTATTATTTCTAGACCTCTCTTAAAGCTTGAACTATGAACTATTATTTCATAAAAATCACTAAATCCTCTCTGACTCTTTCTCATCATCATAATCAATCTTCTCGTTTCAGACTTGTGTGTTCTTAATTCTTGAAGTAGGGACGACGATGACGGCATTTCCTCCTACACATTCATCTCAATCCATTAAGGCATCAAGTAATTTCATATTTCTTTGCTATTATCCTTGTAGTCTTCCGCATTTAGTTTGTTTATATGGAGTTCTTAATTTACTAATGACATGATAAGTCTGTAAGGCAATGGTTCCATTATTTTTGTATGATCCTACATTTATCAGTTGTAAGGTATTGTTTGGCATGTTGAAATGCTCTAGTTAAAAGATGGAAGTTCCCTTATCTGATTCGTACACAATCTTGAAAAGAATTTCAGTCAATTATAGTATTGTACCATGGGAGGTGGCAGGATTTGTTGTTCAATACTCAATGAACTCACTTCTCTAGTGCTTTTTTTGTTGTGGTTAGATATTTCCAGCAACAACTTATGTAATCTTTTTGACGATGTACGTCTCTGATGTTTTGATTTTCTGGACTAGTTGAATATTTTTGATAAACGAGAACATTGTTAGGCCACACACAAAATCCCAAATACCCAAGCATGTTAAATCAAGGAATTCTGAGAGGTTGATTTATTTTCTTATGTTTCACATTATCTATTACAATATCTATAATCATATTGAGTACATTTTTTGCTCTTGTATATCTTAATCAAGTGAAAGTAGTCAACAAAGAGATAGGTCACATCTTGTTGAAGAATTTCATTTCAAATGGAAAGGATTCAAAATTATTTTCTATCTCGATTTGGATTTGTAGTTTTCCCATCATGAACTTTGAAATATCTACGACATTAAAAAGCCCTACTTTTTGTTGAATGAATTTTGTTTGTAATTGCAGGTCAAAATAACAACAGATAAAGGAATTCGTACTCCATAAAGATGACGAAGATACACAGTCCCTTACCTGGTTAGTCTTTTTCTGCCATTTGTTTGTTATTGTTTACAGCATTCTGTACATCTATTTATTATCAAGGCTAAGATAATCTGTTTTATCATCAGAAGCACTACTCCTAGGGGACACAGGTTAGTGCTTCTCTATTTACCTTTAGATTGGGTGAACGCGCTGAGAAAAGAAGAGAGGCGAGACCATCTTAATGTATTTATTGACTATTTCCTCTGTTTTTTTATAATTATATAGTTGTTTTAGATTAAAATTTGTAGATTTGACTTCTGTGTCTTTGACTAGTTCTATTCGAAGATAGAAGAGAGAATTCATGCCAAGGAAGTGGGGAATAAAATAATTTGCTGGCGAAGTCGAAGGTTGGAAACAAAACTAGTTCAATTTCAAATGTCTTATAAGTTCAACCTATGTGGTTGAAATGTGATGACAATTTTAACCTATACATGTTTACTCTGTTAATTTTCAGAAGAGTCAGGAGGCAGTGATCAATCAACTAAGAAGGAGCTTGACATTCAAAGCAGCATATGCCTAGTTTCTACAAAGAACCTCCTCCAAAGACTGAATGAAAAAGGTATTTTCCACGTCTATACAATGACTTTCTGTAGCTTGTGGCATGGTATCGAATATAGGTCCAACCCAAGTAACTATGAACTATTAAAATAACATTAGAAACTTTACGTCAAAATAACTAAACTAAGAGAATAAGAGAAAGTTTTAATTTAGTGTATTAGCATTTGAAGGTAACGATAACAATATCTTTCGTCCTCAATTTTTTTTTGTCTTCTATTTTCAATCTGCTTTAGTTGATTACCTGAATTAGTGCAACCACATCCAATTATAATTTTATGTTTTCAGAAAATTGCAAAAGATTTAACGTACTGTCATTATGTTTGTAATTACCTCTAATACCAACATATGGAAATTTATCATTCACTCCCTTCTAGAGAGCTTATTTAGTTATAGGGGTGGAACCCAAAATTTATATATAGCTATAAAGAGGGGATGGTTTATATTGATTATTCTGGTTGATTGATTGATCAGGCTAATTAGTTCGACTATAACATATTTGAATCTTCGTAAATATGACTCAGCTAACCAGGCACATGGATCTACTGTTTAGTCTGATGTAGGCACATGGTAGTTGATATGCAGCCCCTCTGATTCTTAGGATTAGGATTCCTAGATTTTTAGGATTCTAAGAGCTGCAGTTACAGCTCTTGCTACGGCGCAGCAGCCCAAGCCTATCTCGGTGCGTCTTTATGTCCTTCTGCCTTTGCTGGTTATTTTTTTTTTGTGTAAAAATTTCAGTTCATTTAAGTTTGGTTTCAATTTTTATATGAAGTTAGAGGTATAAGTTCATATGCCTTGCTATTTGCATTATATTCTTTTTTCAACTTTTTATTATCAGATGCATATTGATGGTTGAGGTTTTGGAGATTGACTACAATGTTACTGTCGTGGAGAAGATGCATATTGATGCTTGAGGTTTTGGAGATTGACTACAATGTTACTGTCGTGGAGAGTTTCAATCATGTAGCAGTGGTGTTCAACGAGACCGATAGATATGCAAATGATAGTGTATGCTAGTTTCTTGTTGGTAACAAATATGATTTCGTATGTTAGACCGGTTTGGTAACATACATCTTGGATGTTTGTTTGTTAATATTTGTTAAATACTCTAGTTAGTTAAGGTTTTGGTTGACAATATCTACACACAAAATACATTATCTTTTGAATGAACAATATATTTTGATGTGTTTGAACTCGTTTTAAGTGGAAGCGTCTACTTTATTTGATTATGAACAATTTATGTGTATAAATATCCATCTCAAAGGAAATACCTGCAACATTTGGGTAGCTCTTAGCTTTCCAAATGTAAGGTAAAAAAATTCCCACCAAATTTGTAAGGACGACTATTAACTGTCCAAAAAACAAGCAAGAGAAGTTCCCGCCAAACGTTTAGGGACAGATATTAATTGTCTCGAATACAAATAAGAGAAATTCTGGTCAAATTTTTAGGGACAGTTACTCTCTGTCCCTAATAACCGTAGCTACAGGGACAGATACAAGTCGTCCCCAAAACAATTAGTGGGGACAGATCCCATCCGTCGCTACAACCGTCCCAAATTCTATTTGGGACGCCACTTTCTGGAACAGAGAAAAACTGTCCCCAATACTCTATTGGGGACGGTTTTTGTGTTTTTGGGACGGTTTCGACCGTCCCTAATGACCATATTTTTTGTAGTGTTTGCTCTTATGCTGCTCACGTTTTCTGCTACGCCGATGGAGGATCGACACCATATAAACTTGTTACTGTCTACTGGGTTTGTTAATATGTCTGCTAGGTTCTCTTTTGTATGAATTTTCTCCATACTAATGCTTCCTTCTTCCACCTTCTCAGGAACAAAGTGATATTGAACTCGTATGTGTTTTGTCCTCGAGTGAAATGCTGGATTCTTTGCCAAGTGCAAAGCGCTTTGACTATCACAAAACAAATTTACCTTCTCTTGTTTGTTTCCAAGCTCCTCCAATAACATTTGCAACCATATTGCCTCTTTGCTAGATTGTGTAGCTGCCACGTATTCTGCTTCCGTCGTAGAAGTAGCCACGATAGACTGCAGTTTCGAAACCCAGCTTACTGCTCCTCTAGCAAGAGTAAACACATACCCTGTAATGGATTTGCTTTTATCAAGATCACCTGCATAATCAAAATCAACATAACCTCTAACAAGAAAGTCTGGTCCTCCATAACATAATTCAGCATTTGAGGTACCCTTGAGATATCTCAGATTCTTCTGGTTGTGCAATGTCTGGTCTTGTACATACCATGGCAAACAATGGGCTACCCACTGCCGATGCATACGGTACTCGAGACATCTCCATCTTCTCTTCTTCACTGTTAGGGCTCATACTGGAAGATAACTTGACATTAATAGGAAGAGGGGTAGAGATTGACTTACTATCTTGCATATTGAAGCGTCGCAAGATTTTCTTTAAGTAGTTTTCTTGAGAAAGCCAAATATTCCTATTACTTCTGTCCCGGTGAATTTGCATCCCTAGAATCTTGTTTGCTGGTCCCAAGTCCTTCATTTCAAACTCCCTAGCCATTTGAGCCTTCAAATTTTCAATACGATCTTTGTTGGGGCCTGCAACCAACATGTCATCTACATACAACAACAAAATTATGAAATCACTATCACCAAATCTCTTGTTGTAAGTACAAGGATCTACATTAAATCTGTTGTATCCTAGGCTCGTAATGAAGGAGTCAAATCTCTTATACCAACATCTTGGCGCCTGTTTGAGACCGTATAGAGATTTGTTCAACCTGCAAACCAACTTCTCTTTTTCTTCAAAACCTTTTGGTTGGAGCATATAAATTTCTTCTTCACGTTGTCCATGAAGAAATGCAGTTTTCACATCTAACTGCTCCAAGTACATGTCATATGTAGCACACATCGCCAGGACTACCCGAACTGTTGTAAGTCGTACAATAGGTGAGAATATTTCGTTGAAGTCTATACCTTCTTTCTGAGCAAACCCTTTTACTACTAATCTAGCACGATACCGCTCCACTTGGTCATTGCTATCTCGTTTGATCTTGAAGACCATTTGTTTCCGATAGCTTTCCTTCGTTGTGGTAGATGAACAAGATCCCATGTATTATTTTTACGGAGAGCTTCTATTTCTTCTTGCATTGCCGCCATCCATAGAGAAGCTTCTTGACCTTTTATAGCCTCATAATAAGTTGAAGGTTCTCCATCTTCCGTTAGTAGACAGTATGCAATATTCCCTTCTATAAAATAATCTGAGTGCCAAGCTGGTTCTCTCCGCTCCCGAGTTGACTGTCGAATTAGTGGAGTTTTAGTCTCAGCTTCTTCTTGTTCTTCGTGCTCTAGTTCCGCTTCAGAAGAATTTTGATCTTCTTGTTCATTTCTAACATGAACTGTACTAGTCTCTGGTTTCTCCTTTGAAGTGTTATCATTTGTATGTACTTTGTCTTCTGTAAATATCACGTCTCTGCTGATTATTACCTTGTGGGCAGTGGGATCCCACAGGCGGTACCCCTTCACACCATCAGCATACCCTAAGAAAATACCTCTTCAAGATTACGAATCTAGCTTTGATGTTTCTTGGGTGTTGTACATGAAGGATATATCCGTTCGGTCTGAAGGCGATGTCCTTCCGAAGGAGTGTCCTTCGACCAAAATGGCAATGCGATCAATTTGTCAGCTATGGTAACGATGACCATACTGTGAAGATCGTCCAGTCCGGTCTAATTAGGACGTAATGCTGTGCTAGAAGCCAACTACGATCGTCGGATCAATTAGGTGATTCGCGGCTAACATAGACCGGATCCTACAACGGGTTACACATAAGAGTGGTAACTTGATCGGAGAGAATTGACTAGACGGGAATAGGCTAAAGATGGATTGGATCCAACTAAAAAGGCCGAAAAGGTTCGAATGGAGATTCGGAACAAGATAAAAAGAACCGGGCCTAAAAGGGGGTGCCCGGAGTAAGGCTTTTTGGGCCGGCGATATGATGGCCGACCAAGGTAAGTGGGCCGGCCATATAAAGCCCATAGTAGGCTGCCCTGGCCGGCCACACTTAAAGGGATAGCCAAAATACCCTTTTAGGGTATTTTGGTGATTATCTTTTCTGTGACCCGAAAATAGAAAGACCTAATCTGAATGTGATTCTAATTAGGGTTCTCTATATATAGGGTCATTAGAGAACAGAAAAGGTGTGGATTTTTCTCTAGAAGAAGAATATACAGCTCTCTCTCTCTCTCTCTCAATATACAACTAGTGGAGAGAGAGGTTTGTAGAGAAAAAGCTCTCGTTCTATCAATCTAGTCAAGAAGAAGAGTTCTTCTCAACCTTCTATTAAGCCCTAGAAGTCTGAAAAGAAGGGAGATCAAGTCAACACACTTGGTGTCTCAAGTAGAGGAGCTACAATTGGAGCTCTCGATCTTCACACGCGATTGGAAAGGTTCGAGGGAAAAACGCGTTCAAAGTATTTATCCCTCTTCTAGTTCATTCATTAGTTCAAGCGTATGATTCTGGGTATTCTAGTGTTAACATATGATGTTTGAGATTCCGCTTAGAACACTAGATAGTGTATTAGATACACACATATTCCAATAGTGGTATCAGAGTCGGTTGCATGAAACTATCTTTGACTAGTCGAATTAGATTCGAACTTGATTGATTAGATAATTTTATGTTTAGATTTTGATTTAGACATGAAATTGATTAGTTTAAATTAGATTTAGACGTAATCAGATAGAAACTGAAAGTGTTTCAATGGGGAGAACTTTAAAATTTCGAGTTTTTGAAAAGTGTTTTCAAAAAGAAGTTTTAAAACATGATGGTTTTTTTAAAAGAGTTTTCAAAATCTGCAGTTTTTGATGAATTTTCATCAAAAACAGCAGCTAAAGTTGGTGAAAAACAGAAAAACAGGAAGGGAGAAGCTGCTGTCCAAGAGTCGGACTGACCAGGACGCGTCCCAGGACGCGTTTGGCCAGTCGCGGACGTCTCGGACGCGTCCCAGTCCTCCTCGGACTTGGAATCCGAGACCGTCTCGGACAGACGCGTTCGACATTCTCTCGGACAGAAAACGCGTCCGAGTTTGTCTCAGACTGGGAGTCCGAGACTGTCTCGGACTGCGATCCTGAGAAATCCGCGTCCCAGCACGTGAGGTCGCGTCAACTGGACTCGACCAGAATATCCCGGACGCATCTCGGATTGAGAATCCAGACGCGACCGACACTATCCCTTCCAGACGCGTCTGAGGACTTGGGACGCGTCTGGCCTAGGGCTAGGACGCGTCCACCCGAGGGACTTGGCCCGTTCTGGCACGTGCCAATCCGGGTCCAACCTTGGCTCGGACTTTGACCGTGACTTGACTTGGTCTTCCCTAAACCAATCAAAGGGTTCCTTGACTAAGTTTGACTTAAGTCTTTAGAGTTTGACTCGGGTCTTTTGGGCCTTGACTTAAGTGGTAGGTTTCAAATTTTCTTCTTCTGACTTTAACCAAATTTTTTCCGAAAGCCACCCGGGCCAACCGAAAGCCCAAAACGGAGTTTTTCCAAAACGATTTCAAAATCTTTTAGGATAAAACCAAAACGAGCCATTGGTCTGAATTTTACGAAAATTAGACTTAAGGCACGTTAGACATAGAGATATCAATAGTATCTCCCGAATAGCTACTTAGAACATAGCAAACCTAGATTCGACCAAAGGAAGCGAATCTCATACATACTTGGGTGTTTTATGAATGTCATATTATTATGTATGTATGAATGTGAATGCGGGTTCTAGTATGGCCATAGAATTGTTCTATTCTTGTTTTTAAGCACGGATGAGTGCCCGATGTAATTAATTTAATTTCAAGTTTTATACGATCTACGAATCGTTGAGTCTTGTAATTAAAGTTAAGGGTCCGATAGAGTCCATTGAAGAGCCAAATGATGAGATCGTGGTTCGAGTGAGAGAATTCAATGGAGGTTCGAGGATGGAGATCCAGGTGAACAAAGGCGAAACAAGCAAGAACCTAAGAATTAGATCTTTTAGGTTAGGGGCCATATTAGGATCACGTCTGCTTGATTTATTTTCTCGCGCGCATTTACTTATTTACGTTTAATGTCGTGTATGATTATGTTAGAGTTCACAGTAATGCATGCATGTTAAAAACGTAAAAGTCCCCAAAAAGAATTTTGAGTAATGCCTACCCAGATTAAGACACCTGTTGAGCCCTTGTTCATCGATGGTGGGTCATGCCAAAGCAGAGTACCATCTTTTACCTTGGGACAATACGGGTAGATCTATGAAGAAGTCTACACGTCTAAATGGTTATTCTCAACGAGTCAGCAAAGGGGTTTTGGATTTCGAGGCAAAAGGATGAATTGAACACATAAGTGGTATTCATCAACCAAGAGTCATAGGAGTATGATCAGTAGAGAGTTACTCACCCAGGAGGGTGGAGTTAAGGGCAGTGCCAAAGTACGCTTAACTCCACAGGAATGGGATCTTGGAATCATATTATTCAAAGGGGGACGGTTTTCATTGAATAATATGGCAAAACTGTTTTTTGCTTAAACATTGAATGTAGTACTTAGCAATATCCTTATTTTGTTTATGTAGAGTAGAGATGGCATATAATATTAGTTCACAATTAGATAGAGATCTATACGACTTTCTAGATTGGGAGGAAGATCAGAGAAGAGTTCTCGATGCTTCGAATGAAGAAAGCGAAATAGAGATACCAAAAAGGGAAGTGGAAATCGGTGCCTATGTTATAGAGGTCAATTTGGCAGATACGGCCGACTCTCCTTCATGGGTATTTGATACCGGATGTGGAGCACATATAATCTCGGAATTAGATGGGCTCAAGGAGATCAGGTATCTGACAAAGAACGAGATGGTTCTACGAGTCGCAAATAAAGCAAGAGTTGCTGCTGTGGCTGTAGGAACTTATAAGCTTAATCTAGAAACTGGATTGATATTAGTGCTACATAATTGCAATTATGTACCCACTATTTCATGGAACATCATCTCTGTGTCAGTACTAGACAAAGAGGGATATCATGTAATAATAAAGGACAAATGTTGTTCTCTATACAAAGATGAGATGTTCTATACCAGTGCTAGACTAAGCAATGGTCTTTATGTTATGAACATAGAAGACGAAATCCTGAACATAGACACGAAACGGCTTCGTGCTCACGTTTCTAACCAAGGCTATCTCTGGCATTGTCGTTTGGGTCACATCAACATGAAACGCATGCAGAAGCTTAATGCAAATGGACTTCTAAGATCGTGTGATTTAGAATCATACGATACATGTGAACCATGCTTAGTGGGCAAAATGACACGATCATCCTTCAAGGGAAAAGGTGATCGAGTGAGTGAACCATTAGAACTGATACATACAGATGTATGCGGACCTGTGAGTACACTCGCGAGAGGTAACTATCGCTACTTCATAACGTTCACTGATAAGACGTGAAAATGTCTTATTTGAATCTCTTAATTTGGACTAGTTAGTCCATTTCGAGCAATTACTTTGATGAATTGCTTGTTTCTCTTTCTCAGGTGTCTTTTACGGAGATTAATGCGAAATACAGGCAAAATCGGGAGAAATACACATTAAGGGTGTTCTGGTCATTTGTCGATGAGAATAGTCTGGTAATTTTGGAAAATATTGATGATCCATGAAAAGTGGAGTCCGAGACGAACCTAACGGCGAAATCGGAAGTCAACTCGGGGTCCGGATGAGAGACTTAAAGTGCATCAAAGTTTGTGTCAAAACCAGTTGACCAAAGATCAACATTAATCTTCATGTGACAAGTGGCGTAAATCCAAAACCTCAATTTGAAATTGTGGTACACGGTTGGGCACAACGGGATTGCGCTCGGGATCTCGTTAGAAACTGATCCACTACTTGCAAGCTATTAAACTTTTGGTGTTTCGGCGGAGATCCAACAGTCTCTTGTCTAACACGCACGCGAACTGCTCCATCCCACGGCTCTCACCCTTTTGATGCACACTAACTCGGTGGTCCATGGTACGCCGAATATTCTCATTCCTTGCTAGCAATCAGTAACCGATTGGTACGTAAGATTTTGTGGGACTTCCTTTCTTTATCTACTGGTCTTTAGAGAGGTAGAGAGGAAGTTTATTTTGGAAACTTTAGAGAGAGGGATTTGATTCTCTTTGAGAAACAGAGAGATTTGAAGGAGTTGGAGAATGGTTGCTGATATTTTTGAAATGGGTTTTAGAAACAAAAATCTTGAAGATTTGAAAAGAGAAAGCTTGGGGTTCGATGAGATCAAATAAAATATTAAGAGGGAAATTAAATCTTTTTCTTTCTTTCTTCTCAATGTTTTGAAAGAGAAAGAAAGATGGAGATATTTGGAGCTAGAGAGAGAAAATAATGCAAGAATGTGAGTTGTTCCTTATTTAGCAAGTTGGGATAGGGATTGAAGATTACCTTAGTTGAAAACAGAAAGAAGAGATTGATAGAAAAATTTCTCTCAAAATTGAAAGAGAAGTATGGAGTATGAGATTTCTTCAAATCAGAGGGAAGATATTAGAAAGGATTCGGTTGAAAACCAAGATAGACAGAGAACAGTTGAGCATGATCCCTTTCCTTGATCAAAATATTCTTAGAGAGAGAATATGAGCTGGTGTTTCTTTCTTTCTATGGTACAAATACAGTTGAGATATAGAAAGAGATTGAAGACAAGATGATTTAGAGAAAGAAATCAGGGATAAATCTAGGGACAGAGAGGATGTGATTACAGAATCCTATTTCTTTCTCATCTCGTCATCTTTACAAAGGCAACAGGAAGCAAGGGTGAGTGGAAGAATGATCTATAAAAAAAGAGAAAACAGTGAGGCTCGGGATATCTCGGTTTTGGAGAGATCATCCTCTCTTTAAGCTCAATCAATAGAAAAACCAGAGGGAGAGAGAGAGAAGAAGAACAGAAGATTATCATCTCACGGCTAAAGAAGAAGAAAAAGGTTTAGAGAGAGAGAGAGAAGGAGCTCGGCCATTAAAGAGTTAAAGCCGAGAGCTAGAGAGAGCTTGGTTGAAACAAAGCTCTGTTCTCCTTCTTCTCTCCAGAGCTTCAATGGTATAAAGTTAAAGAGAGAGAGAGAGCAGCTCGGTCTTGGAAGAACTCAAACCAGAGAGTATTATCATTCTTGATCAAATTGCCATCTTCCTTCTTTGTGAGAGAGGAAGGGAGTGAATAGAGTGATCAAAGAAAAGAGAGAATGTGGTTGTAAAGGTTGAATTTTCCTGTTTTTGTTTCTGATTATATAAAATCAAAGAGAAAATTCTTCTTCATCTTTATTGAGTTTTCTTTCTTTTCTGGTTTGAGAAATCTATAGAAAGAAGAGAGATCAGAGAACTTTAACATAAATTTTAGTGAGAAATAGAGTTTTTCTTCTTCATCTTTGAGCAATCAGTGAAACAGAGAGAAGAGGAGTGAAGTAAAGTGTCTTAATCTTCTCTCAAGTGAGAAATCAGAGATCTTATGGTAGAGGGAGGAAGTATTCATATGAACCATTATCAAGAGCTTCATTTTAGTGATTTATTTCTCTAATTCTCTTACTTTTATTTGATTATCCAAATTATGAAGATGTGTCTAAAAACTATGGTTAGCTAAGTTCTTTTAGTCTAAGGTTTTCATGAAGTTAAAATTTTGGATGAGATGTTGATTTATAATCTTATCAGTTTGTTAGGCATCTAATATGCATTGATGTTCGACAATACTCGTGATTCCTTCGTCAATTACATTTCCGAGTTGATTCGTCATATTTAGAATAGTCTCTTTAATGGCTAATACTTCTTAGGTAATAGTCGATTCTTGAAACGGGTATAATCTTTCATTACCTATGCTTCTTGAAGCTTGATCCGCCATGTTAGTTTAGGTTAGGTTCTTTAATGGTGGATACTTGCTAGTTGATAGGTAATAGTTGGAGTTGTCAGAAAATCAATCATTTTGAACCATAAAAAGATATGAAATTTAAGTCGATGTCTATGCATGATTAGAATGGATTCTAAACCCTAGGACCTCTCCTCCATTTGAGATCACTTCCGTTATTTCTTTTAATATTTTATTATTTCTATCACCAAAAACCATGTTAATTCTAAGTTTTAGAATAAGTTTAACTAGTCTCTGCGGATCGACCCGGTCTTACCGGATTTTATTACTTGACGCCCGTATACTTGCGGGTATAGACCTATTTAGGGTAACCTTTTAGGCCCATCATTCACGGATGACTTCACTAGATATGTTTACATATATCTTATGAAGCATAAATCGGAATCGTTTGAAATGTTCAAAAAAATCAGAACGAAGTAGAGAATCAACTTGGCAAGAAAATAAAAGCCATTTGATCGGATCGAGGTGGTGAATATTTGAGTCAAGAGTTTGAGGATCATCTTAGGAGTTGCAAAATAGTATCCCAACTCACTCCACCAGGAACACCTCAGATGAACGGTGTGTCCGAAAGGAGAAATCAAACCTTGATGGACATGGTTCGATTGATGATGAACTTAGCCGATATTCCTAACACCTTCTAGGGATATGCTCTAGAAACGGCCGCTTTCACACTAAACTGAACTCCGTCAAAAGCTGTAGAAAAGACGCCATATGAGTTACGGACTGGAAAGGTTCCAAAATTGTCTTTTCTCAAAGTTTGGGGTTGCGATGTTTATGTAAAACGTTTACAAGGAGATAAACTAGCACCAAGATCAGACAAATGTCTCTCTGTTGGATATCCAAAAGAGACAAAGGGGTATTACTTCTACAACCCATCAGAGAACAAAGTGTTTGTTGCTCGTGATGGTATCTTCCTTGAAAAGGAGATTCTTTCCAAGAAGACAAGTGGGAGAAATATAGAGATCGAAGAGATTCGATCCGAGCAACAAACTGACACCGTTGTACCGATGTCAGAATTCACGATTCCTAACTATTCAGAACCAATAGAAAAGGGAACAGAGGAAGAGATAGTAGATCTCGGAGATCCTCCCGCGCAAAGCGAATGGGATTCGCAAGAGAACCCTCAAGGAGTTGAGAGTGTCTCACCTGTTGTTCAAGCCCCACGTAGGTCCGTGATGCACCCGAAAAGGTTGCACACCCAAGCGGAGGTATCAAGTAGTAATCCGGCAAAGCCGGGATCGATCCAAGGATATGAAGGTAGTTTGGATATCGAAAGGGTCTCGTTCGTCGGTCTAGATATCAATAACTAACTTACACTAAAAAGGAAAAGAATACAGGTAAACGGGGGGTTTTGGATTGAATGAGGAACAAAACAAGAAAATTAAACTAAACAATAAAAGTAAACGGACGAGAGAGATTCGAGAGAAGAGTTCAGAGGAACAAGAGTCGGGGGTGGTAAGACTCGATTCGGGCAAACATCGATCGAGAGGGATACTTCGATCCACAAGATTGAAAGTGACAGTTACTAATAATCTATTCACATGAAAATGCAATTAACTTCACCCACATTAACAATCCTAAGCATCATGTATCTAACTAAGCATAATCGACCAAACGTCACTAAGCATCGACTATCAAACTTATACACACTATCTAATGAATTGCAAATGAACAAATATGACACTAATAAGTATAATACGTCAAACTAAGTATAATCGATCAAAGGTTAGTAAGTATCGATTATCAAACTAAGTATGCATTATCAAACTTTGTGCCAATAGGCGATTAAGATCAAGGTTTCTAGTTTATAAAACTAGAAGAAGTCAATTAAACTCACATGTAAACAAATAATAAGTCCTTCATCACATTCAAATCATGCTTCAAGAGTATCCGAATACAAGAGTAAGGTGTCGAAGTCCGAGAATCCATAATGATAAATCTACAACTATGTATGGTCCGATCTAATGTTCCCAAGTATAATCGATGTTCGACTCCTAATGTGACGCCCCGTGCCCCATAACTAGGCACGAGCACGCCCCAGCAATTCACAGACGAACCGAAAATTCGGCAGCATCTCCTCTGTAAATCGAACCGGTCGCACCTGTAGAACCTGTCATGCAAACCATACATTCGCATACACAAACACAACGGAAGCTAAAATGAAACTAAAATTAAACTAACAGACTCTGGTTCAAAACCGAACCACCGGAACTCACTTAACTCATCCTGCATAAATCCATACGTCCTTATACAACTTGTGTGATACATATATATGTTATATGGTTCTTCGTGAAATAAAATATAACTTGAAGCTAAAGAAAACCAAAGTGAAAAGAGATAACACCCAAAGTGGCACCCCGCCACAACCACTGCAATCTATCTGCTAACCCAGCCACTGCAGCTGATTCTAACTAAGAACCTGCACACTAAGAACTGGTAGGGGGTCAGTAACTCACCGACACGAGTTAAACTGGTAGAGAAGTCCCAAAACAAAACTACGATAAGCCTTTTCTCGAGTAAAACATGCACACATATAAATATATATCAATCCTAATACTAGCATACAATAGCAGACTTAACTGCCCACCCTTGGTATGTCTCTCAATTAACAGAGAGTTACCCAGAGAATTCTATAGTACTTTGGCTAGTACCGTCCCATTTCCGGCACTAACCAAGGTACTCAAATTCTCTCGAGAAAGTGGCTTACCCCTAGGTAGGTAAGCCCCTCTCCCACTAGGCGACTCCACAGTCATTGAAAAGCTAACCTCGTGATAAATATATACACCTAGCTTAACTCGATACGTTTTAGCTTCACCGAAGTCGAATAGTCAGGTCGTCCCTCCAGTATTCGTGTTGGGACGAAAAGCATATTCTCATCGGTACCCTAGCATGCAACTATTTCTTCTGGTTTTGGAAAAGCATTTATTGTGTCAACCGCCGAAATAATACTCTTTTCTTGTAAAAACATCCTTCACCCACAATCTCAGCAGATTCAGAACTCACCCATTACGCCCTCGACTGAGATAGGCTTTTTAAAACATTACTTATCTTATCACACACAGAAGTGGCACAACCAAGAGTCATATCATAACGTGCAGAGGGATCCCAATCACCAAACCAGTCGGGCGGTCAGAGGTGTACAGCCTCTGAGCCCAGAGGGTAAGAACAAACAGGCTTACAGTCCAATCGAGCGGTCAAGGGTAGCAAATCCCTGAGCCCCGAGAGTCCAACCTAAACGAGAATCCTGGCCAGAGAGTGGAGCACTACAACTGCCAAGACCCTCATGACTCGTTTCAGTCCACTTCACCAATCACACACAGCATACGAAACCAATATGTTTTCAAAACATCGATTCTACAATCCGTTTCAAAAACCATTTCTCTAGAACTCATTCGTAAGACATGTTTGCATATATAAAACCATCGTATACATAAAGTAACGTTCACGATACAAATCTCATCGAAATCAGAGTCTAAATCATTAACACCATCAATAATCAGTAATAAAACCAACGATACAACTATCATTGAAATCAAGGGTTTAAATCATGCATATATGTTCGCCTACCGTCTACAGATAGTGATGCATGCATATATCCTACTTCTAGCATGAATCTAGACAATAATATAAAAGAAATCAAGAGATCACCCCTACCTAGCGATTCAGGACTCCGTCCTCATCCGCTTTGCTTCGAGCATCTCGCCCTCAACTCATTTCGGCTTTCCTTCTGACACCCTAGACAAAGATAAAACTTAGATTCTTCGAGAAGAATCCTAACATAACACAAATAACTCCGAAAGAACCATAAGAAAAAGAAATACAAATAAGACTTGACTCGCACTAACGTCGGAAGAACCCGAGTGACTCTATCACGTCTTAGCTTCATTCCCATTTTAACTCTGATCGGTTTCGGTCATACCATATATACATGGAAAGCTAATTCAATATCTAACATTTCATTACTTAGTATCTCGGTCAACCTTAAAGTGTACGGTCCTCGAAATAGCAAAATACAAACAGCAGCAAATCTGAATTTCCTAACAGCGCGTTGCGCGCTATAACAGTCATAAATCTCTCATCGCTGATCGGTTTCAGTCCATTCTTTCGTCTTCGGAAAGTTTATCTCATCTACAATGTTTTGTTCTCAGGCGGTTTCTCTTAATTCCCCCTCAAACATCTCCGAAAACCACAAACTGTACGCAACAGTGAATCAGTTTCACTGATCGTACGCTGCGTGTTCTAACGGTCATATCTTTCTCATCCAAACTCGAAATAACATGTACCACACCATTTCGGAAAGATAACATCCTAATCTACGAGTCTCGTGTTTCCGGAAAATCCGTCCGAACAATCTACAAGACCAGAAATACTAAAACAGTGGACTGCTCGTAACAGTCCCTCACACAGTTGTTTGATCGATAATCAAACACCATTAACCTCTCCGACATCATTTAAATCTCATAATTAACTAATTCCCTTCCATATTAACCTTAAAATTCCATTGACTATGAAAAATCCCTAAATTTCATACTCATAAACCCTAGATTTTAGAACATGATCAATTAAATCAATTTGGGTGAAATTAACATCATTTACCTTCTCTTTGATGTTGTCCCTTTGATTTCTTTCATCACTTCTTTATCTCTACACATGCAACAATAAACCTCCATTAAAACTAGTTAATTCATCTCACAATTATCACCTAGAGAGAGAAAGTAAGAATTCTTACCAAAGCTTCCATAAAACCTAGCTCAAATCCCATCTTCCATCCTTGAATAAACAAATTAAGCATTTCCCCCTTGAAATTCTACCCCAATCTTCTCTTTGACCAATTTTTCCTACTCCAAAAACCCAACACCACTCTTGAACTCGGTTGCAAGATGAAAGAAAACCCGGTTCTGATATTTTTCCCATTAAACAGCCGAATTTCATTTTTAGTCCCTGATTTAATACGGATTGCGAAAAGACCCCTGATTCTTACCCGATTGCATGTTTAGTCCCTGATTTCACTTAGTCTGAATCCAGAATGGTCCCTCATCTAACTTCAAATCGTGGGATGTTACACCTAAGGTGATGTCCATAAGCACTACGTATATCCGGGGATCATACTTAGTCAAACAAACGTCATAATCGGTTAATCCCGAGTTAACGAAGGTGTTGTCTAGTCGCCTAACTATGTGAAGTGCATGACAAGACACATGAAATTATGACTTAGACTACGATCGATATCGAATACTTCGTTTCGTCTATTAACTATGCGAAGTGCTTGACAAGACACATGAAAATACGATCAAAACGATAATCGAAATAAATGAACATCAATTTATAATCAAAACATCAAATCATATTAAACATAATCACGAATTCATCACATTTCATCTCATATAATCGACACACTAAAGTTAGCTAAACATGGTGATTGAATAAGAAATGGAAAGGAAATGATGAGAGAATCCCCCTTTTTCGATGTGGTTCGAGGCTAAGATCGTCGGCAAATATGAGTCTTTAAGGTGCAGCCGATCTCCCCTTAGCAAATTCTGGGTTCCCCATAGCGACCATCATCATCTTCTCCATTTAGAACTCAACCTCCATTAAAGCTAAACCCTAGTTTTCTCTCTCTAGCAATCTTCAACCAAAATCAAATCAAACCACATGGGAAGCTAGCCACGGATGAGGGGAACAAAAGCCCTAAAGTTTCGGGTCAAGAAGGTTGCCGGAGAACTCATACAAGTTCGGCCAAAGTTGAGAAGTAATCTGGCCAAAAAATGGAGTTTCCGGCTAAATGAGGTGTTGTCCGGCCTTGAGCTGCTGGAAGTCGCGTCCCCAAGGCCGTTCCGAGCTGCAGCCGCGACCTTAGCAAGCTTCATGTGCACGATCTGTCCGTTCCGAGCGAAATCGGGGCTGCTCCCTTGCTGTCCCGCGGGTGCTGCTGTGCGTCCATGAAAGCTGCAGCAGCAGCTCCCGTGCATCCTTCCCGTGCCGGCCAGCTGTTGTTGCAGCTCTCCCGAGAAGCCCGAGATGCTCCATGCAGCCCGAGTTGCTGCCGGCCAAGCTTGGCCGGCCTTGAGCTTGGCCGGCACTTCTCCTTCTCTTTGCTCTCTCTCCTTCAAACTCTCAAAAGCCTAGAAGTTGATGAAGAACACCAACCCTAGCACCCTTTTTCTCTCTCCTTTTTCTTGCCTCATTTTCCAAGCTAGAAGATGATGAATAGTATATCCAACTTGTGTTTACAACTCAAACCCTAAGGTCCCTTGACTTAGTCAACTTCTTCAGACTATGTTGACTTGGATCCATAAAGAGATGATGCCCATATAATTCTTCCTTGTCATTCTTCCTTGGGCTCTTGGGCTTTGATTTAGAAACCAAGAGAGTGCCTCCATCCTTGTCTCTACATCTTCAAATTCTCACAAAGGACTAGAATACCCTCGGACTTCTTTCTTTCATATCTTCCCCGTCCGAACTCCGAATTGAATACCGTTTTCACCGTCGGACTCGTCATTGACTATACTTGTCATTTGATTTGCTTGAAGTCTTTTTCTCTCATTTTAGACACATGAAATGATAGTGATAATTCGCTCTTTTTATTCCGAATCACACGCTTAACTGCAAAGTAAGTACCTAACATGAAAAACACATAAAATATTATTGATAACACTCGAAAAGGACTAATTAGTCTAAGTTAGGCTCTCCAAATGTGACATTTTCGTGTCACATCAGTCCGCAAGGCTGATTGAATTATCTCAAAGACAAGAGATCTTGTTGATAGAAGATAATGAACCCAACACCTACAAAGAAGCTATGACGAGCCCAGACTTCGAAAAATGGCTGGAAGCCATGAAATCCGAAATGGAATCCATGTCTGAAAATCAAGTTTGGAACTTGGTTGATTTGCTCGATGGAGTAGAACCCATTGGATGCAAATGGATTTTCAAGATGAAAACAGACGAGGATGAAACGTAAGCGTTTTCAAAGCTAGACTCATAGCAAAAGGGTACAGACAAGTCCAAGGAATAGACTACGAATAAACCTTTTCCCCTGTCGCAATGCTTAAGTCCATTAGGATTATTCTAGCAATTGCAGCTCATTACGATTATGAGATATGGCAAATGGATGTCAAAACCGCCTTCCTGAATGGAAAACTGGAAGAGGATGTGTACATGACACCAACTGGAAGAGGATGTGTACAAATGGATGTCAAAACCGCCTTCCTGGATGGAAAAGTTTGCAAGCTTCAAAGGTCCATCTACGGGTTGAAGCAAGCATGTAGGAGTTGGAATTTTCGGTTCGACGAGAAAATCAAAGAGTTTGACTTTCTGAAGAACGAAGAAGAATTTTGTGTATACAAGAAGGTTAGTGGGAGCAACCGAGTTTTCTTCGTCCTGTATGTAGATGACATACTGATCGTTGGAAATAACATTCCTATGCTTAACTCCGTGAAAGAGTGGCTTAGGAAGTGTTTTTCAATGAAAAGCCTAGGAGATGCAGAATATATTTTGGGCATTAAGATCTATAGACATAGATCAAGGAAGATGATTGGACTCAGTAAAGAAACTTATATCGATAAGATTCTTGGGAGATTCAAAATGGAAGACTCTAAGAGAGGATTTCTACCCATGACACATGGCACGATGCTAAGCAAGACTCTGTGTCCCCGAGATCCTGATCAGCTAGCATACATGAAGAAGGTGCCTTATGCTTCGGCAATAGGATCAATCATGTACGCCATGGTCTGCACTCGCCCAGACGTCTCATATGCTCTGTGCATGTGTAGTCGTTACCAATCTAATCCAGGTGATAGACACTGGGCCGCAACCAAGAATATCCTGAAGTACTTGAGAAGGACAAAGGATCACTTCTTGGTGTATGGTGGGAAAGATGAACTAATCGTGGAAGGCCATGTGGATGCGAGCTTCCAAACGGACAGAGATGATTTCCGATCGCAGTCGGGTTACGTCTTTTGTCTAAACGGAGGAGCAGTAAGATGGAAAAGCTCAAAGCAGACTACTCTAGCAGACTCTACCACAGAAGCAGAATACTTAGCCGCTTCGGAAACAGCCAAGGAAGGAGTTTGGATCAAGAAGTTTATCTCCGAACTTGGTGCCGTTCCTAGCATAGAAAAAGGGGTAACTCTATATTGTGACAACAATGGAGCTATTGCCCAGGCTAAGGAACCAAGAGCACACCAAAAGTCACAACATATCCAAAGGAAGTACCACGTGATTAAGGAAATTACTGAGCGAAAAGATGTGGTCATTTGCAAAGTCGATACAGACGACAACGTTGCCGATCCGTTAACTAAACCACTGCCTCAACCCAAGTATGAGAGTCATAAAAGGGGCATAGGTATAAAGTGCATCGAAGAATGGCTTTAGGTTGTAATTGGATTAATAAAAGGAGTTAGGAGTTTTATGTAATCAATTAGCTACATTCAATAAAAGAAATAAATAAATTATATTTGTCATTAAATAATGGTTTAGTGTTTAATTGACAGTCCAAAAATAATGAAGCATTCCAAGTAGGTTTATCAGATGCGTGATCTGGTAAATGAAACCCTACTAAGTGAATATGGAATAGATTCATTATTAAATCCCTAGTCCAGGTCATTGCATGGACAACAATGACTCATGAAGACTAGCATGGGAGATTGACTGGTAGCGCAGTTTCATGGGCTATAGGAATATAGTATTCAAGTCAATTACACGGGTGTATGATTGGGGAATATACACTGGATAACCCAAACATGAGAGTTCTTCAAAAGTTGAAAAATGTCTTGAACGCTCATAGGCAAGATTGGAAACATTCCTTAAACATGAGTACTCCACTCATCTTATGTAAGGAATGTCGAACTTTGGTACCGTCAAACGCCGTGCCGTAAAAGGAGGTTATATAGAAGGATTACTGGGGGAGACATGATAGACATGAAGTTAAGTGGGAGTACAAGACTGAATGATGTCTTCCTATTGAGTTAGGATAAGTATCTCCGGGCCACTTGAGGAGAAGCAACTGAAAATGTGTGGCCACACTTGAGGAGAAAGTCTGAAAGATATGACGTATCAGATGAGATACGAAGAGACATGGGAATCGAGCATTGCACTTGTTCTAAGTACAAGTGGGAGACTGAAGGATATATCCGTTCGGTCTAAAGGAGATGTCGTTCCGAAGGAGTGTTCTTCGACCAAGATGGAAATGCGATCAATTTGTCAGCTAGGATAACGATGACCATACTGTGAAGATCATCCAATCCGGTCCAATTAGGGGTCGTAATGCTTTGCTAGAAGCCAACTACGATCGTCGGATCAATTCGGTGATTCGCGGCTAACATAGACCGGATCCTACAACGGGTTACACATAAGAGTGGTAACTTGATCGGAGAGACTTGGCTAGACGGGAACAGGCTAAAGATGGATTGGATTCAACTAAAAAGGCCGAAAATGTTCGAATGCACATTCAGAACAAGATAGCAAGAACCGGACCTAAAAGGGGTGCCCGGAGTAAGGCTTTTCGGGCTGGCCATATGATGGCCGACCAAGGTAAGTGGGTCGGCCATATAAAGACCATAGTGGGCTGCCCTGGCTGGCCACACTTAAAGGGATAGAAAAATACCCTTTTAGGGTATTTTGGTAATTATCTTTTCTGTGACCCGAAAATAGAAAGACCTAATCTGAATGTGATTCTAATTAGGGTTTCTCTATATATAGGGTCATTAGAGAAGAGAAAAGGTGTGGATTTTTCTCTGGAAGAAAAATATACAGCTCTCTCTCTCTCTCTCTCTCTCTCTCATTATACAGCTAGTGGAGAGAGAGGTTTGTAGAGAAAAAACTTCTGTTCTATCAATCTAGTCAAGAAGAAGAGTTCTTCTCAACCTTCTTATTAAGTCCTAGAAGTCTGAAAAGAAGGGAGATCAAGTCAACACACTCGGTGTCTCGAGTAGAGGAGCTACAATTGGAGCTCTCGATTTTCACACGCGATTGGAAAGGTTCGAGGGAAAAACGTGTTCAAGGTATTTATCCCTCTTCTAGTTCATTGATTAGTTCATGCGTATGATTCTAGGTATTCTAGTGTTAAAATATGATGTTTGAGATTCCGCTTAGAACACTAGATAGTGTATTAGATACATACATATTCCAACATTACATCACGTACACTGGACTTCCAAACATATGTAAGCGAGAATAATCAGCTGGTTTACCTGTCCACATTTGCATTGGCGTCTTTGGATCAATTCGGTTGATGGAGACCGATTGATCACATAGCACGCGGTCATGACTGCTTCCGCCCAAAAAGATTTGTCCATTCCTGCAGCTCTCAACATTGCTCTTGTTCTTTCTAACAAGGTTCTGTTCCTCCGCTCTGCTACTCCATTTTGTTGTGGAGTATACGGCACTGTGAACTGCCTTTTGATGCCTTCTTCTTGACATAAGGTATCAAACTCAATACCAGTATATTCTCCTCCATTGTCTGACCTTAGACACTTGATCTTCTTCTCAGATTCAAGCTCTATTTGCGCTTTGAAATTTTTGAAAATTAGAAATACATCTGCCTTCCTCTTGATTGGAAACACCCAACATCTCCTAGAGTAATCATCAATAAAAGATACAAAGTATCTAGCACCTCCTAGGGATATAACCCGTGATTGCCATACATCAGAGTGAACAAGATCTAAGATAGTCTTGCTTCTAGCATTTGAACTACTGAACTTTTATCTGTGCTTCTTACAAGTAACACAATGCTCACAAAATGGTAAGGAAACATTTTTGAGCCCTGGAAGAAGGTTTTGTTCGACGAGAATCTTCATACCTCGTTCCGATATGTGATCGAGTTTTTGGTGTCAAAGATTTGTTGACTCTTCTATCGAACTTGTTGATGCAACTGAAACCTCTCCCTCTTGTTGTGTTTCTCCTTGAAGCATGTACATATTAGCAGCTATCTTTTCCGCTTTCATGATCACAAACGCACCTTTAATCACCTTCATTTTCCCACCTTCAATATGGGTTTTACACCTGAGACTATCTAATTTTCCTAAAGACAATAGATTTTTCTTCAAACCTTTAAAATGTCGTACCTCCTGGATAGTGCGAGCGGTACCATCATACATCTTCAGTTTGATGCTCCCAATACCAGCAATCTCCACAACATGATCATCTCCCATGTACACAGATCCTCCAGAGGTGGGTTCATATTGATGAACCATTCTCTCTGAGGGGTCATATGCCATGTGGCTCCTGAATCCATTAGCCAAACTTCGGCAAAATTTCTTCTGCCTTCATGAACTGTTGTTGCCTCGCTGTATAAAATTTCGCCTTCATCCGAGGTACCTGCTACACAACCCTGAGCGTTTGACAACTCAGGACTTTTTCCTTCTTTCTTCTTGAGAATCCAACACTCCCTTTTGTAATTCCCTTTCTTTCCACAATAGTGACACTTCACATTCTTCTTACTCCTTGATTTTGATCTACTCTGCTTTTGACTCCCACTTGAGCCACGTTCCATTGATCGCCCTCTCATCATCGTCAAAGCTTCAGCATGTTGTGAGCTATCTTGTCTATCTTCTTTGTTTTTGCGCCAATTTTCTTCTTCAAGAACTGCAGCAGCACTATCATCAAAGGATAGAACTTCTATATTGGTGGTAATATTGATGATGAGTTGATCATATGAATCCGGTAGACTTTAAAGTAGAATTTCCCCACGTTCAACCGTGTCCATGTTATGCCCTATTGATGTAAGTTGAGAGAATAAAATATTAAGGGTGTTGATGTGGTTTGTTACCGTTGTTGACTCCATCATTGTAAGAGTGTAGAGTCTTCTCTTCAAGAAGATTTTGTTGTGTAGTGATTTGGTCTCGTACAACTTTCTTAAAGTATCCCATATTTCTTTCGCCGACGTCTTCTCAGCTACACTTGATAATACTCAATCGGCTGGTGCTAGGTGTAGATTTGCAATAGCATTGCCATCTATCTCGTTCCACTTAGCGTCATCAAGCATATCAACCCGCCTATCTTCAATTGCCGCTAGACAATTATCTTTTCTCAAAATTGCCTTCATCTTCATTTTCCATGATGAGAAATTATTCTCATTGAATTTTTCTATATCGTACTTTGCCGCCATTATTTTGGTGTCTTCTTCCACGAACCAAACCGACAAGAACCTGGGCTCTGATACCACTATTAGAAAGGTTGTGAGTCTTAGACACTCAATTGCAACTAAAGTCGAATATCGAATAACATGAAGATGAACAACTTTGTAAATAGATTTACACTTAGAGATGAATTACTTACAACTTCTTCTCTCTAAATAAGGAGATAACAATTATGAACAACCTCTCTCTTATTCTAGGAGATATACTATCAACTCTCTCTTTACCAAAGAAAAGACAAGTATTTAGAAGAAACTAAACTCTCTTTCTAATACTAACTCACTTTCTCTTCACTTGGCTTGCTTATGAGATGGAATGGATGGGATGAGAATGGGATGATCTTGAATTGAAGTTCTTCATCTCCTTTTATAGTGTTGGAGGAGAAACATGGTGTGGACACCTCAACAAATGAGGTGTCTCACCAACTCAACAAATGAGGTGTCTCACCAACTCATGGTGTCCTCTTGATAAATAGCCACCTCAAATGGTAAGAGACTTATCACCAAGGTGAGATGTCTCATTTACAATAAGTGGTTCATGTTGTTTGACACCTCACATAGTAGTTGACACCAAGAGTTTGGTTGATGCCACCTAAAGCTTCAAACAAAGTAGCTTTACACCTCATCACCATTTTCAACATCTCGATCTCTCCCATCTCATAATAGATCATTTCGTTCTATTATATCTCTCATATTCTCTGATTATTCATAGTGTCATGCTAATTTGCAATTTCATTCTTGTGGTCTCAGGGAGAGAAACACCTTCTGTTGCTAGAATTATTAACCCTTGTGCCGAGGGATTTGAAAAGCTCTTCTTCGGTCAAGAAGAAATTGCAATTCCTGTCCATTTAACGTATGCTATTATTTTTCCAACTTGGCAACACAAAGGTTTCTTTTACTTCGTTTTCTGAAATTTAACTTCTCCCGTTATCTTCTTACATTTTGCAGTGTTAATGCAGCTTGTACCGCACATCCAACTGCTGATGTTTTTATCAATTTTGCATTGTATCGAAGGTTAATGCTGATATTCATACTAATGTTCAAAGGTTTTTGTCTTTATACTGAATGTCACTTCATTTTGTAATTTTACAGTGCAGCTGCTTCTTCCATGGATGCTCCGAAACAACCCACAATTAGAGTCGTAGCTATAATAGCTGAAGGAGTTCCAGAGTCAGATACCAAGCAACTGATTGCATATGCAAAGGCGAATAATAAGGTGAGAGAAATTGTTGGCAGAAGTACTTTTGTGAAGTGAAACTGTGAAAATCTTCTACATATTCATTAGCACATTTATTAACAAAGTGCTATCTATCTTAATTTCAATCTAAACTTCACAATGAACTATTTCCAGGTTGTTATTAGACCTGCTACAGTTGGAGGCATTCAAGCCGGAGCCTTCAAGATTGGTGATACTGCTGGAACCATTGGCAATATAATCCAATGCAAACTTTACAGGCCTGGATCCGTTGCCTTCGTGTCAAAATCTGTATGGATTTATTCTGGTCTCGTTTTGGGGGTTCGCAGCTCCTTTCAAGTTGAAGATTCTGGTTTCTAATATACATATAAAACTGACTGGTTGTCGGATATCAGAATGTTTGTTATATTCTTTTTTGTAGTCTGCCAAGCTATAGAAAAATCTGAACTATCTCTCTACTATCGCAGGGTGGCATGTCTAACGAACTTTACAACAGCATAGCACGGGTAACTGATGGGATATATGAAGGTAGCTACATTGTCTTCCTGGACCGACATGGAGATTTAGACCTTAATTGAATAAAATTACCTTCACATTCTGTTAAGCCATAGCAATTGGAGGAGATGTTTTCCCCGGCTCAACTCTTTCTGATCATATCCTACGATTTAATAACATTCCACAGGTAAAAAACTATTTTCGGTGCATAAAGTTGCATCATATAACTTTCCTTTTTCTTGGTAGCGCTAGAGATTAAAGCAAAACCTGATGTTTATTTTGTGATCTGTCATTACATTATCCTTGTATTTCTGGTCCCTCTCAAGTTTTAGTCTAATTCTTGTTCTCACTCAGATCAAAATGATGGTTGTGCTTGGGTAACTAGGTGGGAGGGACGAGTACTCTCTAGTTGAAGCGTTAAACCAGGGAAAGGTCAATAAACCAGTTGTCGCTTGGGTTAGTGGAACCTGTGTCAGGCTTTTCAAATCAGAAGTGCAGTTTGGTCATGCTGTGAGTAATTTACGTCGATACAAGTTTTAAGAAGATGGCTTGTTTAACTAGACAAGCTGTTCAAGTGAAACCTGGTTTTGCTTGTTATTTGTTGCTTTCTGTCTTCCAAAATTAATTGCTACATTAAACTACATTCATCTGTCTTTGTAGAAACTGATTTATGTTACCTCCACCTTATGTGTTATACTATTTGTCCACTAAACTACTTGCCATATTAAAGTAGGGTGCAAAAAGTGGTCGTACAATCGAGTCAGCACAAGAAAAGAACAAAGCATTAAGCGATGCAGGGGTTGTTGTTCCCACATCTGAAGTGCTTGAGGCTACCCTAAAAGAAACATTCGACAAACTAGTATGTAGCTGCACTTGATCCTGTTTATTTTGTGTATAGATGCTTCATTTCATTTCATTTTTCATAACATATTACATCAATGTTCCTCTTCTCTTATTACAGGTTGAGGAAGGAAAGACAACACCAGTCAAAGAATTTAAGCCTCCTTATTCCTGAGGATCTTAATGTTGCAATTAAAAGTGGAAAAGTTCGGGCTCCAACTCATATTATCTCCACCATCTCTGATCACAGAGGTTTGATTTAGGACTTCTTTTGTGGCATTTAATTGAATGTTGGTGTCACCGAGAGTTTAACTTAAACTCTTACTTTTTGGGTCATTTTTTATTTGAAATTGTCACACGATTTAGGGGCCCGACCCTTACAAAGAAAGAAACTAAAAAGGCAAGTCTAAGAAATCAAATAAACCATACTCTTACAACTCAAAACTGAACTAAGAAATAGAAAACAATGAAAATCTAAGATTGCGGCACTCTTATTACTCCTCTTTTGTCCTCCCGTATGAGCCTTTGTAACTCGTCCGAAAGTTCATTTGGTGTCATCTCAGTATAACCCACCTGTAAACTCATTTTGGAAAGAAAGTCTGCCACTTGACTTATTTCTCTATATACATGTATTATTGAGCATTCCTCTAGTCGTACCCATAAATCTCTAATTTCTCGGACAATTCTCATAATCTACCAAGGGGGTTCCTTGTCTAACTTTGTCAAGATTAAGACCGTGAGGGCTGAATCCGTGGCGATCTTAACCTTGGGCTTGTTATACTTGAGGGCGAGTTGAAGGCCCAGCAAAACCCCTTGCATTTGGTGCACCAGAACTGATACCCGAGTTTTCTTGACTACTGGAGCAACAATGGGGTCCCCCTCGGAATTTCGTAGGATGACCCCGTATCCGCCCCACGATTCTGTGTATGATCCGTCCGTGTTTATGATAACCTCATCACCCAATGGGCCTTGCCATTTACATATGGTGGGTGCCTTAGAATGTAAAGGAATTACCAGGTTCCACTTCGTTAATATCTGTTGGGCCTCACTTGTTAATTTCGGTGGTTGTTTCCAAGCGACCACTTTGATTTTAACCTCAGTAATTACTGTTTGAAGGATAGTGTGTGGTGGTTTATTGTGTTTCCGAAAGACCCTGTTATTTCTCTCACCCCAAATGTGGTAAACGTAGCTAGTGAATACCAGCCCACCCATTCTGTCTAGCAGTGTGCTTCCATGAAACGTTAACACACCATGTAATTTCGTCGTCCCAATTTCCCGTATAGTTACGAGTCACACCCAGCAGCTGTAGTAAATTTGTCCAAATAGAAATCGAATATGGACATTGGAACAAAAGGTGTTCATCCGTCTCCTCAGCCAATAAACATAGTGGACAGCGAACATCAATATCCAAACCCCATGAGCGTTGTTTTGTTTTCGTTTTTAAACCCCTCTTAAGTGATATCCAAGCAGCAAATGAGTGTTTAGGTATACATTCCGTACACCATAATAATTTGGTCCATGGGATTGGTGTACCTTTTCGCCGAATATAGTTGTACGTGTCTTTCACCGTATATTCTCCTGTCGAAGTGATTTTCCAGACTACCTTGTCCTCTTCCAAGCCACCTATCTCTACAAAGGGTAGTGAAAGGAACTCCTCTCCTAAGATGTGACGAACATGGTCAGTGAAAACCCATCTGCCATTTATTTAGTAGTCCGATACTAAGGCGTCTTCCCTTAAAGTTGCTGCAGAACGATGAAAATCTGGAAATTTATTAGCTAAAGAGCCTGAAGGGTGCCATATGTCTCGCCAAAAGTAAGTCTGACTACCCTCATGTATGAGGTACTGAACCATGGTCTTTGCAATGCCTCTGCATTGTAGAATACGTCGCCAACACCACGAACAATTCCTAGGTATATCCATCGTCCAGAAACTATTTCCTCTGATTAGATAATTTTTAACCCATTTGACCCAGAGAGTGTTCTTCCCACTAATAAGATCCCAGATATGTCTTAAGTTCATAGTTGTGTTCATCGTTTCTATGTCCCGCAATCCCAGCCCTCCCTCTGCTTTTGGCAAACAGACATCCACCCATTTTACAACCTGTCTGTTGCTCCCCTCCTCAAGGCCTTTCCACAAGAACCTGTTGAAGATCTTATTTATTTCCTTATATACTCGTTTAGGAAGTACGAAAACCGAAGACCAGAAGATTAACATACTTCCCAAAACCGTCTTTAGAAGTATAAGGCGACCTGCATAGGATAAATACCAAACTTTCCACGATTGAACTCGTGACTGTATCTGGTTAATGAGTGGTGTACAATCTGCGTATGATAACCGAGAAGCTAGGAGTGGTAAACCCAGATATCGAATGGGAAGAGTACCTATTTGAAAGCCGGGTGGACTGCCTCGATTTGTTCCTCTGTCATTCCTGCACAAAATATAGAGCTCTTGCCAATATTCACTGCTAGTCCCGTGCCTTTGAATAGTTTTGTGATCGTCACCTGGAGGGCCTGCGCTGAGGCTACATTACCTCTCATAAAAACCATGAGGTCATCCGCAAAACAAAGGTGCGTGACTACTGGATTTCTGCATCGCGGGTGTAATTTAAGTTGTCCATTTATGTATTCAAACTGAATAAGGGAAGAGAAAACCTCCATGACCATTACAAATAAATAGGGGGAGAGAGGACAATACCATAGTTACTGCAAGAGCCGGAAAGGATCTAGTCTCCAGCCTTGTCTCAGGTAAATGACAATTGATTATAGCGTATGGTTGTGATAGTCTCCCATTGCTAAAGGGAGTATCTTAAGTGTGAGTTGCGAAGCCATTTGGGTAGGCAAGTGGAGTCTTTTCAAGAAGGAAACCATGTGCATGTTGGTTGGGGATAGACTTGGGTGTCCAAAAGAGCAGGAATAATATTGATAACTATTACGGCTGTGTCATCACAGTTACTGGTGTAACCTATTTTAGGTTCTCGAACAATGCACTTAATTTATTTATTTTTCCAAACAGGGTTACTTACAATTGGTCCGAGATTTGGAGGTGTTGTTGACGATGTTGTTAGATTCTTCAAGGATGCTTATGGTAGAGTAAGTTTCCTAGCCACTAGTAATATAGTGAAGCAGAAAATGGTTGCTAAAAATTCTATCCCTGTTCTTTCACTATCATCTTCGCAGAGTCTTACGCCTTATGAGCTCATCGAACATATGAAAAAGAAGGGTATTTGTGTACCTGGGATTGGACACATGTATGGTATTGTTCAAGGGGGGAAAGTTATTTCATTATCAGTGTGAAGTTCCATTCTCTTAATTTCTAACTCAAAGTCGAACCTTGACTCCTCATTCCTCTTGTCGTTATTACAAAACAGGACCAGGAGAGGAGATAACAAAGATAAGAGAGTAGAGCTACTACAACGTTATGCGAGAACCCATTTCCCTTCTGTGAAATACATGGAATATGTTGTTCAAGTTGAAACCTACACTTTATCGAAAGCAAACAACTTAGCTCTCAATGTCGATGGTGCCATTGGGTCTCTCTTCTTGGATCTCCTTCCTGGTAGTGGAATGTTCAGTAGACCAGAGATTGATGAGATAGTTGAAATAGGATATCTGTGTCGGAATTAGGAAACATATGATTTTTATCCTTTCATATTTAGTTTATATTGTTAGATTAAGATTAGGATAATATATTAGGATAATATAATATGTGATTTATATTTCTATGCTTTGATATGTATCTAGGCTATATAAAGAGATGTATAGCATGAACCAATATATACAAAAATCAGAATTCAATTCGGTATCAGAGCTAGGGTGATCGTTTATCCTTAACCCTAGAATCTCTGGCGACATTTCTGGTGACATTGCCTTGAACAATTCCAGTCCAGCGTGTCTCCATCAATCGCCGATCTTATTATCTGCGAGAAGTCTTTCTCTCCTTCGTGAAGATCAATTCAGATAAGCATACAACCAGAATCAATTTATCCTTGTTTGAATCTTTGTCTTGATTTCTTCATTTGAAGCTCTCAAGTTGAAACTCTAGTTTTTAATTCATATTCTTAATCTCTTTGTCTGACTATCCAAACCATCAATCTCTTTGTTTGATTCCACTGTAATCAATCTTGGGAATTGTGTTCTGTTGACTATAATACTGTGTGGATAATAAGTTTGAGGTTTGTGCCATTTTTTGTCAAATCTGTGATTTTTTTCTTCTTATAGCTGGTTATAAAACAACAATTGCTCTAGCTTCTCGTACAGATTTATCCCTCATACATTCACCAACTCACCATGTTACAAGTGTACTATTGAACGGTAAAAATTTCCATGCTTGGTCTTGTTTTTTCCGTCTATATCTTGGTGGAAAACGTAAGACAGGATGGATTCTAGGAAATGAGCCCCAACCTGCTGAAAGAGACACAGGTTTTGATCAATGGGACGCAGATAACTGTATTATCCTAGGATGGATGTTTAATTCGATGGAGGATCATATCTATAACATGTTTATGTATCATAATACATTTATGGGTTGTGGACAACATTAACAAAAATGTATGCTCATGCACGATGTGATTCTCGGGTATTCGAACTTTATCGAGATATCTCTCATCCTCCCGAGAAGCTTTAGGCGTCTCTGTTGCTGGCTTTTTTTGGTACCTTCAGACTTGGTGGGAATAATTGGGCTTAACACGCCCTTCTGAACCTGTGGCTGCTATTTCTCCTAGTACTTCTGTTGCTCTTCACGGTAAGTCAGATCAGCCAATTTGGATTTTGGATTCGGGAGCCAATAATCATATAACTGGTGAGCTATCTACTTTTATCTCGCATGTTAGTCCCGTTGATCAGACAGTGAGTATTGTTGATGGGACATCTATGCCCATTTGTAGTCAAAGAAGTGCTCGGTTATCCCCTGATATAACTCTTCATTCGGTGTATTATTTTCCTAAGTTTGCTTATAATCTCTTATCTGTGAGCCGTCTTGCAAAAACACTAAATTGTGCCGTCATTTTCTTACCCAACTCTTGTGTTTTACAGGACCTGATTTCAAAGAAGATTTTCGGCAAGGGATATGAGCGTGATGGACTCTATTACTTTTGTGACTCCTTGCTGTCTTAGATATCTTCATCTAGTTTGCAAGTTTCTGTTTTACCTATGTTGAATTCTTCTATAAGTTCCTTAAAAACTTTAGACTTATGGCATGCACGTTTAGGACATGAAAACTTTCAATACTTATGTTGGTTATTTCCCTCTTTAAATAAAGCTTGCGCAGATTTTAAGTTTAATTGTGAGGTTTTTGAATTATCAAAACATACTCGTACTTCATATATTCCTCGTATGCATAATGCACCCAGGGCTTTTTATCTCATTCATGTAGATGTTTGAGGACCTTCTCCAATGTCATCCTTGTCCAAACATCGTTATTATGTCACTTTCATTGACGACTACACACGTTGCACATGGGTTTATCTAATGAAAACAAAATCTGAAGTTTACACTCATTTTACCAATTTCCTTCAAATGATCAAAACCCAATTCAACACTACTGTCTGTAACATTAGATCTGATAATGGTGGGGAGTATATAACTAATGAATTTCGTTTTGAACTTAACAAAAAGGGAGTTCTTCAACAACTCACATATACTTACACACCAGAGTAGAATGGTGTGGTAGAAAGAAAAAACCGTCACATTATGTCAGTAGTTCGATGTCTTTTATGTGGTATGCGTGTTCCCAAGTACTTCTGACACTTAGCAGTCCTCATTGCAGTCTTTCTTATCAATAGAACCCCTAGTCGGGTGTTGAAAAGAAAGACACCTTTCCATGTCCTTCAACCAGATAGCACCTTATTTCCTATTTTACCTCATGTGTTTGGATGTACGTGCTTCGTCCAAAACCGTAGTCCTACACGTACCAAACTTGATGATAAGACTATTAAATGTGTATTCGTAGGATATTCCTCAATGTCTAAAGGATATAGGTGTTATGATCCTATCAAATGTCGTTTCCATCATTCTATGGATGTAACTTTTCTCGAAAAAGATCCATTTTTGTTAAATACTATTAAGGAGACTCCTGAGGAGGACAGTTCTTTTCTTCCACGAACAGTTCCAATCCTTGAGTCTGCTACATTGCCCTCATCTGCTTCCTCTAGCCGAATTCTACCTCTAGGTGCCGAAGGGGTGTTGCTCCTCTACGGGTCTACTCTCATCAATCACGCTATATTTGCCAAATCTAAGAATACTCGGTTGAGTATTTCCATCCATATGGTCTTTCAAAGATTCCTCTTCTAACATTTGTAAACAAAATAATTTCTTCTGTAGATACAAACGATTAGTTAGAGATTTCGTCATATACCTTGTCTCCAGCTTACTCCATAGCCCATTGGCTGTAGTTTTCGTCGCTACTTCCCGCAAGACCTCATTGCTAGAACAGAGTAGAATCTGACCATGAGCTCTCTCCATGAGATCTTCCTTCTCTGCTTCCAAAATTGATTCAGCGAGTGCAGCCTTCCCATTCAACATCTTCAACAGACCCTGTTGAACTAATACTGCTCGCATCTTAATCTTCCAAAGATTAAAATCGTTACTTCCATCGAACTTCCCCATCTCGTACTCACCCTTTAACTGATCCTTTAACATGTGGATTTCCGACATATCCTTGCAAGCTATCAGCATGTCATCCACATACAGGAGTAGATACACATAAGAACCATCTGATAGTTTCCTGTGGTACACACAACTATCATACATGTTTCTGTCATTACCGTTTTTAACCATAAACGTGTCGAAACGGTTATACCACTGCCTAGCAGACTGCTTTACTCCATACAAAGATTTCTTCAGCAAACATACCTGGTCTTCTTTCTCGAGAATCTCAAACCCCTCTAGCTGAGGCGTATAGATTTGTTCCTCTAGCTCTCCATGTAAGAACGAAGTCTTAACATCAAGCTGCTCCAATTCCCTATCATACAAAGCAACAATAGCAAGTATCACTCTAATAGAGCTATGTTTGACAACAAGAGAAAATACCTCATTGATGTCTATCCCTTCTCGCTGTGTAAACCCCTTAGCTACTAATATGGTCTTTCAACGATTCCCCTTCTAACATTTATAAACAAAATAGTTTCTTCTTTAGATACAAAAGATTAGTTAGAGATTTCGTCATATACCTTGTCTACAGCTTACTCCATAGCCCATCGGCTGTAGTTTTCGTCGCTACTTCTCGCAAGACCTCATTGTTCAAACAGAGTAGAATCTGACCATGAGCTCTCTCCATGAGATATTCCTTCACTGCTTCTAAAATTGATTCAGCGAGTGCAGCCTTCCCATTTAACGTTTTCAAAAGACCCTGTTGAACTAATACTGCTCGCATCTTAATCTTCCAAAGATTAAAATCGTTACTTCCATCGAACTTTTCCATCTCGTATTTCGCCATCACAGAACCTCAAAACTACAGCTCTGATACCAGTTTGTAGTGCCCAATCAGGGTTAATGTGAACAACACGAGTAATCCAAGACAAGCAATAGGAATAATAAAGAACAATCAAGAACAGAACACAGACATTTTACGTGGTTCGGTTGGTGAGACCAACTCCACGGCGACAACGGCGCGATGATTTCCACTATGATAAGCAAACAAGTTTACACAAGAGATTTGTGAGATTGTGTCTACTGATATCTCCTTAGGGTTTAGCTTATATAGCCACTAAAGCATTTGTACTTCTTAGGTTTCGATTTAGACCGAGAACGGCCCTTCCCATCGACCACATGCTGCGACCTTCCCCTTACAACCAAACCATCACCTGAATTGCTTTCTTCCATTGACCTTCATCTCAACTCCTTTGAATTCAATGCTGCTTTAACATCCTCAAAGGTTGTAGTTGTTTTTCCAGACATAAAAGAATCAACAAAGCTTTCATATGATGGTGGTAAGATGCAAGCAATAGTATTGCCTTATCTTCTTCTTCGAATTTGACATCTGTATTTGCCAAATCTAAGAATACTCGGTTGAGTTCATCCATATGGTCTTTCAAAGATTCCCCTTCTAACATTTGTAAACAAAATAATTTCTTCTTTAGATACAAAAGATAAGTTAGAGATTTTGTCATATACCTTGTCTCCAGCTTACTCCATAGCCCATTAGCTATAGTTTTCGTCGCTACTTCCCGCAAGACCTCATTGCTAGAAGAAAGTAGAATCTGACCATGAGCTCTCTCCATGAGATCTTCCTTCTCTGCTTCTAAAATTGATTCAGCGAGTGCAGCCTTCCCATTCAACATCTTCAACAGACCTTGTTGAACTATTACTGCTCGCATCTTAATCTTCCAAAGATTAAAATCGTTACTTCCATCGAACTTCTCCATCTCGTATTTCGCCATCACAGAAACCTCAATACTACAACTCTGCTACCAGTTTGTAGTGCCCAACCGGGGTTAATGTGAACAATACGAGTAATCCAAAACAAGCAATAAGAATAGTAAAGAACAATCAAGAACAGAACACAGAGATTTTACGTGGTTCGGTTGGTGAGACCTACTCCACGGCGACAACGGCGCGATGATTTCCAATATGATAAGCAAACAAGTTTACACAAGAGATTTTTGAGATTGTGTCTACTGATATCTCCTTAGGGTTTAGCTTATATAGCCACTAAACCCTAATCCCACCGCCTCACCGACTCTCATTACAACTGACATTATACACGGATAACACTAATCACCGACTTAAGCCTAGCTTCCGCATTCCAGCTCTGTCTCGGAGTCCAGCTTCGCCTCAGAGCACTGCTTCGCATACCAGCTCTATCTCAGTAATCAGCTTCGCTAATGGGTCCAAGCTTCGGTAGTTTGTACCGGGTTCGATACCAATCCATATTCGAGTCACTTCTAACACTACCTTTGCTCCTGTTGCTAAACTAACTATAGTTCGCTTATAAATATCTGTTACAGCGTCTTATTTATGCCCTTTGTATCTACTTGATGTCAAAAATGAATTTCCGAATGGCGACTTATCAGAAATTATATACATGGACCCTTCATCGGGATTTCAAGCTCAAGGGGAGCATTTAGGGAAAGTATGTCGCCTTCGAAAATCCCTTTACGGTCTTAAGCAATCTCTTAGAGCATGGTTTAATCGCTTCAGTGATGTGGTACAAACTCTAGAATTAGTGCATTGTCACTCAGATGATACATGTTTGATTCGCCGCCATCACGAGGGAAAACGTACCACCCTTCAGTTTATCTCGATGATATCATAATTACCAGATTCGAGATTAAGGATTTGAGTCTTCTTCGATATTTCTTCGGCATTGAGGTTGCTAGATCCTCACGTGGAATATCTATATCTCAACGAAAATATGCTCTTGATCTCCTTCAAGATACAGTTATGCTCGGATCCGGACCTGCCTTTACTCCTATGGACCCAAATCTTAAACTGACAACAGAATCTGGAGAGTTATTACCAGATCCATCACAGTATCAACGGCTTATGGGTCGCCTCATTTACTTGACAAACACAAGACCATATCTCACATATGCAGTGAGTATTGTAAGTCAATTCATGCACTCACCGCGTATTGCGCATCTCGATGTCGTTTACCACATTCTTCGGTACCTTAAGACATGCCCAAGTCTTGGTCTCTTTTATGTCACAGGTCCACAATCAGGTCTCTCTGGCTTTACTGATGCTGATTATGCAGGATCAAAAGATGATAGGAAATCCACTTCTGTATATGTGTGTTTCATGGTGATTATCTTATAGCTTGGAAATCCACTTCTGTATATGTGTGTTTAATGTGACTACCGTGCCATGGCCGAAGGCACATGTGAGATCATTTGGCTTCGTTCCCTTCTAAGTGAATTAGGCTTTGCTGAAACGATGTCATCTACATTATTTTGTGATAACAAGTCTCCCATAATGCTATCATCTGGCTCGGTCCTTCATGGAAGAACGAAACACATAGAAGTGAATATCCACTTCATTCGGGAAAAAGTGCGATCATGTGTTATCAAACCAAATTTTGTGTCATCGGCTAATCAAACTGCAGATATGTTCACCAAACCTGTTGGTCCGTCATTACTGCAGTCATCTCTTGTCAAGCTGGGTCTCGTTAACATCTTCCCCTCGTCTTGAGGGGGAGTGTTGGAATTAGGAAATATATTATTTTTATCCTTTCTATATTGTTAAATTAAGATTAGGATAATATATTATGTGTTTTGTATTTCTATTCCTTGATATATATCTAGACTATATAAAGAGATGTATAGCATGAACCAATATATACAAAAATCAGAGTTCAATTATCTGAATGGGCTCTTCGTTCTGGCGCACTCCATTGGTCTGATTGGGTTAGTACTTGAACTATACATTTCTGTTGTCTTTTCTAGTATTGGTAGCTTAGAGTACAACTTAGTCGTTCTGTGTTATCTGAGTTTGACTAATCTGATATGTAACTCGACCTTTTTTAATCTAACTCGCCTACATTTACAACAGTAAAATAAAAATGGGTTATTTCCCTAATGGCCCCCTACTTTGTGACCAGCTTCCCGCCTGGCCCCCTACTTTACGAAAAATACCCATATGGCCCCCTTCCGTTATAACACCGTCACTCTCTCTCCTCCATCATGTTTTCTCTCTCTGTCAACTCACGCCACATCATCTGTTACGCCACCTCATCACCATCCCCAGCAGAGGTCGCCGGCCGGCCAAATTTCCGGCCGGCGACCTTCAAACTAAATTTTTTTTTTTCTCTCTACCTCTCTCTCTCTAAAATTACTCCGGCGAAGGTCTCCCTTCGCCGGAGTAATTTTAGAGAGAGAGAGGAAGAGAGAAAAAAAATATATATATATTTTTTTTTAGTTTGAAGGTCGCCGGCCGGAAATTTGGCCGGCTGGCGACCTCTGCCGGAGATGGTGATGAGGTGGCATAACAGATGATGTGGCGTAAGTTGGCAGAGAGAGAAAACATAATGGAGGAGAGAGAGTGACGGTGTTATAACGGAAGGGATATGGGTATTTTTCGTAAAGTAGGGGGCCAGGCGGGAAGCTGGTCACAAAGTAGGGGGCCATTAGGGAAATAACCCAATAAAAAATTTAACTGAGTTAGATAACGACTCATCAATTAAAACTTAAAGTAAGGTTAATTGAACTAGACCTAAATCCAGAGTGAAAACATGGAAGTAAGAAGCTATCTAAAATTTGTGTAGGACAAAAAATGTTCCAAAAGAGAGCAAAATGAGCTCTAAACTGTGGGGCCGAGGTATGAGTGTATGACTATTCATGCTCAACAAAGATGGTCCATGCAGTAGTTCCCCGAGAAGACGAAAAGAAATAAATTGTGGGAGTCGGTGGAATTGTCGGTGGAATTGGGGTTTCCAAATTGGATGGCGGTTTCAAATTGGTCTGTGGCGGTTTGGTTTGAAATTGAATTGTGAATTGGTTTCACAATTGGAGCCGGCTTATATATATAATATATAAATAGGGGGTTTGAGTGCCAATCAAACACAACACACATCAACAACAAACACAACAACAACTCAATAGAGAGTTAGAGAGTGTGAGCAAATGAGAGAGAAATTTTGTTCATAGTTTTGAGCGGTGTTTAATTTCTCGGTCGTCGAAGATCTAGTACAGAAGGTTAATTTTTATACGGTACCATCTCGGGACGAACTTGCGGGTTGTGTGAGTCGTCTTCATCTATCCTTCAATAAATATTTCTTGTTCGCCCGAGGACGTACGCTTTAAAGCCGAACCTCGTTAATTCTGTTTGCATATTTAGTTTTGGCATAGCTTTCCGATTAATCTTCACAATCGGGTCAATTTCTAGGATAGGTTCGATAGTTTCCTCGACTTTTAGTACTAACAATTGGTATCAGAGCTTTGTTGAGATTGAACGAAGAGAAGATGGCATCGAGAAGTACGGTCAAAGCAGGGAAATATGAGATGGAGAAGTTCAATGGGAAAAACGATTTTTCTTATTGGCGGATGCATATGAAAATCTGTTAATCTCGTAGAAATTACACTAGACGTTGACGGAAAAGAAACCAGGAGATATGTCAGATGAGGATTAGGAGGAGTTAGATCTCAAAGCACGGGCACCCATTATGTTGTGTCTTGAGAGGGACGTGGCGTTCCTAGTAGACGAAGAAACAACAACGGTGAGTGTGTGGTTAAAGCTAGAAAGCAATTTCATGACGAAAACTCTAACGAATCGGGTCTACTTAACATCCAAATTATTCCCATGTAGAATGGAAGAGGGTTCTTCTATTCAGGAATACGTGAATAGGTTTGACAAGATTATCTCAGATTTGAAGGATATTGATGTTAAGGTTGAGGGTGAGGACCAAGCCCTCATATTGTTACTTTCATTGCCTAAATCCTATGAAAATCTTGTTCAAACTTTGATGCTTGTTGGTGATAGTCTAAGCATGGAAGAGACGAGAAATTCGTTATTAGCGGATGACCTTCGTAAGGTTGCTACTAGCAGTATGACGTCGGGTGGAGTAGACAAGGATCAAGCACAAGGGTTGTTTGCAATGAGGGGGAGGAGTAATGAAAGAGGAAAGGGAAAGGGCGGGAAAGCTAGATCCAAATCTAGAGGCTCTTTCAAGAAAACGTGTTTTAGTTGTGGTGAGTTTGGCCACTTTAAAGTGGCTTGTCCAAAGAGAAAGTTGAAGAAGAAGAATGAAGGCTACAAGGGGAAACAAGAGATGCAAGAGGCGGGATATGTGTCAGAAGACCCGGACAAATGTTTCTTGATGACAGAGGTGTCTGAGAAGATCTCCGATAAGTGGATGTTTGATTCAGGGGCGTCACACCACATGTGTCCAAATAGGAAATGGTTTACTACCTATGGGAGTATAGATGGTGGTACAGTTATAATGGGTAATAATAATACATGCAAAACTGTGGGACTCGGAACAATATGTATCAAGATGCACGATGGAGTGGTGAGAACATTGACGGACGTAAGACACATACCCGATTTGCGGAAAAATCTAATTTCTCTCGGTGTGTTAGAACGGAGCGGTTGTAAGATAATTATAGAGAATGGCTCCATAAAAGTAGTTAAGGGTTCTTTGGTAGTGATGAGAGGTACTCGTTACGGTAATTTATACAAACTTTTGGGGACAACAGTTACGGGAGATGTAATAGTAGGAATCAGTGGAAGGGATCCAACGGCTTGTACGAGGCTTTGGCATATGCGCCTTGGGCATATTTCAAAAAAGGGTTTATCTTTGATGTGCGGGAAAGGCTTGTTAAAGGACATGAAGAAGCCTTGCATGGAATTTTGTCAGCATTGTGTGTTCAGGAATGCACACAGGGTAACGTTCTCTTCAAGCAAGCACAGGAGCAAAGAGGTATTAGACTACGTACATACCGATGTTTGGAAACCGGCAAAGTTAGCTTCCAAGGGTGGTTCCAGGTATTTTGTTACATTCGTTGATGATCATTCGAGATTTGTCTAGCTCTATTTTCTGAAGCATAAGAATGGGGTATTCAACACGTTCCTGGTGTGGAAAGCAATGGTTGACAACAAAAATGGTCGAAAGCTGAAGACGTTAAGGCAGGATAATGGGACCAAGTACACAGATGGGGCATTCAAGGAGTTTTTTAATCAGAAAGGCATTATGAGGCACTGGACAGTAGTAATCACACCTCAGCAGAATGGAGTCGCAGAGAGATTGAACAGTACACTACTTGAGAAGGCTAGATGTATGCGCTACAATTCGGGATTAGGCGTAGAATGGTGGGCATAATCTGTTGCAACAACTTGTTATATTGTGAACAGGTCTCCACATTCTTCTTTAGATGGCGGCATACCTTACGAGGTGTGGTCAGGTGAACATGCAGATTACGGGAGACTTAGGGGTTTCGGTTGTACGGCTTATTATCATGTTAAAGGTAACAAACTTGATAATAGAGCCAAAAAGACAATTTTCTTAGGATATGCTACAGGAGTCAAGGGTTATGTGGTGTTTGATGAGTCATCTATTGTAGCTATGGCGTAAGCTACGGTGCCTAGTTGTGGTGATGTTGGGTCTACTAAAGCTCAAGTAGTGGAAGTGTCGAAGACCAACGAGTTTCTAGGAATCATGATCAGGTGGAGCATCAGGATGAGAAAATTGATGAACCCGATCATGACGAGGTTCAAAGGAAAGGTACACAAGTTTTACAACAACAACAGCAGGATGTTTCGATACACACTAGGCCGAAACAGTTATATAAGCCGGTACAAAGGTTAGGGTCAGACAACCCTCTTAGGCATACTGGCAGGCAAATGTGGTTGAATATGCACTCTCGGTGAAAGACAACGAGTCGGTCACCTTCAAACAAGCTATTACCGCGGAGGAAAGAAAAAGTTGGTTGGTTGCTATGCAAGAAGAGATGGAATCTCTTCACAAGAACAAGACATGGGAGGTTGTCCCATTGCCCGAAGGTAAGTTTGTTATTGGTTGTAAATGGGTGTACAAGAAGAAAGAGGATTCTTCCGAGATCAAGGCTACAAGGTATAATGCAAGTCTAACGGCCAAGGGTTATGCACAGAAAGAATGGGTCGACTACAATGAGATTTTCTCCCCGGTCGGGAAACATACTTCTATGCGAGTGCTATTGAGTATTGTTGCTCACAGTGATCTTGAGCTGGAACAACTCGATGTTAAAACCGCCTTCTTGCACGGAGATTTAGAAGAAGAAATTTATATGGCTCAACCTGAGGGATACAAGGTTGAGGGTAAAGAAAATCAAGTATGTCGTTTGAGGAAGTCTCTTTACAGATTAAAACAATCCCCTGGCCAATGGTATAAACGATTTGATTTTTTCATGCTAAAGCATGGTTTTCGCAGAAGTGACTATGATTGTTGTGTATACATCAAGAAGCTTTGCGAAGGTGACTTTGTTTATCTCCTTTTGTATGTGGATGACATGCTTATTGCTTCTCGAAGCATGGTGGAGATATATAAGTTGAAATCTCAACTTAGTCAAGAGTTTGAGATGAAAGACATGAGCTGCAAAGAAGATACTGGGAATGGAGATTAAGAGAGAGCAGTCAAGTAAGAAACTATACTTGAGTCAAAAAGGTCACATCGAACAATTAGTTTCTCGGTTCGGGATACAGAATGCGAAGGTGGTGTCAACACCGTTGGCACCACACTTCAAGCTCTCGGGAAGACAATCTATCACTACTACGGTGGAGAAGGACCATATGGATTGTGTACCGTATGCTAGTGTAGTTGGTAGTTTGGTGTACTCTATGGTGAGTACTCGTCCGGATATTTCACAGGCGGTTAGTGTTGTTAGTAGGTTTATGGAAAATCCAGGGAAGACACATTGGGAAGATGTGAAGTGGGTCTTGAGGTACTTGAAGGGTATAGTTGATACAAGTTTGTGCTTTGGTGGAGACACATGTCAGGTAAGCGGTTATGTTGACTCATATTATGCTGGCGATCTAGATAGAAGACGATCTACTACTGGTTATGTAGTTAGGGTACATGGTGCTCTAGTTAGTTAGCGATCGATGTTACAATCTACAGTTGCGTTATCTACTACGGTGGTCGAGTATATGGCTATGGCCGAGGGTGTAAAGGAAGCATCGTGGTTGTGGGGTCTTTTGGATGATCTAGGGATTAAAAAGGAGTGCGTAGATGTATGGTGTGATAGTCAAAGTGCGATCAACTTGGCGAAGAATCAGGTTCATCATTCTCGTACTAAGCATATCGATGTCAGGTATCACTTCGTACAAGATGTCATAGAGGAAGGTTGTTAGAAGTGACTCGAATATGGATTGGTATCGAACCCGGTACAACTTGCCGAAGCTTGGACCCGTTAGCGAAGCTGATTACTAAGACAGAGCTGGTATGCGAAGCAGTGCTCTGAGACAAAGCTGGACTCCGAGACAGAGTTGGAACGCAGAAGCTAGGCTTAAGTCGGTGATTAGTGTTATCCGTGTATAATGTCGGTTGTAATGAGAGTCAGTGAGGCGGTGGGATTAGGGTTTAGTTGCTATATAAGCTAAACCCTAAGGAGATATCAGTAGACACAACCTCACGAATCTCTTGTGTAAACTTGTTTGCTTATCATAGTGGAAATCATCGCGTCGTTGTCGCCGTGGAGTAGGTCTCACCAACCGAACCACATAAATCTCTGTGTTCTGTCTTGATTGTTCTCTACTATTCCTATTGCTTGTCTTGGATTACTCGTATTGATCATATTAAACCCCGATTGGCATAACAAACTGGTATCAGAGCTGAGGTTTTGAGGTTTTTTTGTGATGGCGAAATACGAGATAGAGAAGTTCGATGGAATTAACGATTTTAATCTTTGGAAGATTAAAATGCGAGCAGTATTAGTTCAACAGGGTCTGCTGAAGACGTTGAATCAGAAGGCTGCACTCGCTGAATCACTTTCGGAAGCAGAGAAGGAAGATCTCATGGAGAGAGATCATGGTCAGATTCTACTCTGTTTGAGCAATGAGGTCTTGCGGGAAGTAGCGACGGAAACTACAGCCGATAGGCTATGGAGTAAGCTGGAAACAAGGTATATGACGAAATATCTAACTAATCTTTTGTATCTAAAGAAGAAATTATTAAGTTTACAGATGTTAGAAGGGGAATCGTAAAGTCCATATGGATGAACTCAACCGAGTATTCATAGATTTGGCAAACATAGATGTCAAATTCGAAGAAGAAGATAAGGCAGTACTATTGCTTGCATCCCCACCACCACCATATGAAAGCTTTGTTGATTCTTTTATGTCTGGTAAAACAACTACAACCTTTGAGGATGTTAAAGCAGCATTGAACTCGAAGGATTTGAGACGGAGGTCAATGGAAGAATGTAATTCAGGTGATGGTTTGGTGGTAAGGGGAAGGTCGCAGCATGTGGTCGATGGGAAGGGTTGTTCACGGTCTAAATCGAAACCTAAAAAGTACAGATGATTTAATTGTAAGAAGAAGGGGCACTTCAAAAGGAATTGTCCTGAGCTTAGAAAGAAGCCAGCAGAGGCAACAGTCACCGAAGAAGATGATGGTAGTGTCTTGGCAATCATTGAAGAATGTGATGAAGCTATGGTTCTTGCGATCAATGCATGCTTTGCAGAAGATAGGTGGATTTTAGATACTGGTTGTACATTCCATGTATGTCCTCATAAGGAATGATTTTCCACTTACACAGTCATTAATGGCGGTAGGGTGTTAATGGGAAATGACGCTCCTTGTAAGGTGGCTGGAATAGGTACTATTCAGATCAAGATGCACGATGGTGTTGTGAGGACTATAACAGACATCAGACATGTTCCAGATTTGAAGAGGAATCTAATCTCTTTGGGAACTCTGGATGATAATGGTTGCAAATATGTTAGTGAAGGTGATGTTCTTCAGGTTTCTAAGGGGAGTGTTACAGTTATGAAGGGGTTGAAAAAGAATGGTTTATATGTGCTACAGGGTAACACAGTTATCGGATCTGTAGCGATATCATCATCAGACAAGGAAATTGAGACTACCAAGTTATGGCATATGCGGTTAGGGCATATGAGTGAAACGGGGATGGCTATACTGAGCAAGCAGGGTTTACTCTGTGAGCAAAAGGTTGGAAAATTGGAATTCTGTGAACATTGCGTCTTCGGGAATGATGTAGACGCAGCGGAAATATAAAAACGATAAATAAAGTAAACGAAGAACGGTAAAATAACTGAATAAACTTAAAAAATTATAAACTTTGATTTGGTTTTCTCTTCAATATCTCATAAACAAAGACTGGACTCCCTTTTATAGATTACTAGACTTTCCTAGATAGACACAAACTGGACTTTCCTAAATAATAGAAACACTAAAAATAATGAAACTTCCTAAACCTAGATTCATTATGAATCATACTTAAATTAGGACTCTTATTAAACTTCTAATCTTTGGCCGACTAGGACATGTTCGTGTGGCCTTGTGGGGCCGTTTGGGATGCGCCTGCATCAGCTCCCCTTTCCCGAGAAGGTTCGTCCCGAACCTTTTCGATGAAGAAAACAATTTGATGCACCCGCATACGATGAGTTTTGCCATACCGATCCGTAATGCCCACTTTTCACGAAATTTCTTGGAAATCCGTAAAAGACAATGATGGACTAGTGAACCCACTAGAATCCGGACCCTTTGACACGCCAAGATTCGCAAAATCAACAATAGTGAAAAAATATCCAACAAATTGCGACATCGACCGTCATCTTTGAGTTTCAGGAAAAAAATCACAAATACGACCTTCTTTATTAGGAAAACAACAATGAATGTTGTCTTCAATTCCAATATGAAAACCACCTTGTTTCGTTTCATAACCACCTGAAATAACTGAACAAGGTGTCGACTATCTTCAAACCCGTAGAAAAAACTCGTAAAAGCATAACCAAGTGCGATTAAGATATCAATCTGGAAACATGTAGCGTTGATATGATACTCAAAAACTACCTTCCCACGTTCATCTTCGTGAATTTTATAAACCCGAACTTGATAATCACGTGGAAATTTAGTTACATTCCGAGCCCACATAGTTCCAAAATTTATACGTTTGACATAAGCTTTGCTTTTTCTAGAAGGTATTGTAGCAAAATTACCTATCGCATGAATATTTGTAAGAAATTCCTTATCGAACACATTAGAGACGTGAATGATCAGTCCCATCAATTTGAACACTTCAATAGAATTTGGTTTATCAATACCATGAATCCTCCCCAATACCAGAGTCACTGGCTTTCTTGTATCTATAAGATATAATTGACACATACTAGCAACACAAAAGCTAAACCCATCATAATTAAGCCCAAAAGTTTTTATCTTCTCACCAGGAACAATATGTGGTTGTAGATCTTGTATCATAACAAAAGATGGTTGCTGAAGATAACCTCTATTTGATGGATTACCCATTAACATAACCCATAAATCTGATCCTTGAAAGATATTTCCAAAAGGAGAAGCGCAAGAAGCCGAAGTTCGAGTTTGTGAAACTGTGAAGGCTCCTGGATCCCAAACAAAGTAAAGAATTTCTTCGTCGAGAGAAAAATCATAGTCTTCACTGAGCAAAGGAATGCCTTCTTTAGACGATGATCCAGAATAGAAACTGTACGATTGACTCAAGGGTGTTGTGACCGAGCTTCTGTTATGAATATAGTGAGTACGTTTTTCTTCATGGTAGTTATAAATTAGCCTCAAATTTCCTTGCCCAACTCCTATGTTGTCATATTCACTTCCCTTGGAAGTATACATGGTGGAACTGACAAAAAAATTAAGCCAATACTTTGGAGCATCTTTCTGGGATTTACCCAAGTATGCCTTAGCATAAGAATTTCCTAAGGGCAAAGAAACGTTGACTAAGGGTAATATTTTGGACTTGATTACGTTGTCGCTTGAATCCCGAAAAGTAACTGAGCCACTGATAACTTTTTCTTCTACCAAATTCGAAAGAATTTTGTTATGTTCAAAGTGAATGCCTTTATTGGTATCATCTTCTTCTATTATTTCTTTGTAGTCGGAATCATCTTTTTCACAATCTCCCTCTTCAACTTCTTCATGATCAACTTCTTCCACTTCTTTGTATTCTTCTTTTTCTTCTTCATGGTTGAAAGATAAAATCGACGAGGAATATGGTTGACGTATTAATGTTCTGAGGTCGTCACACATATCCTGAATCTTAGCTAAATCAGATAGTAGTGATTGAACCGTTTCGGCAGACGTCGTTTGTGGTGGCGGTGGTGGTGTATAAGAAGATGGAGGTGATGGTAAATAAGAGTACGGAGGTAGTGTATAAGAAGATGGAGGTGATGGTGAATATGGTGGTGAGTACGGTAGTGGAGTATACGAGGACGGAGGTGGTGTATAAGAAGATGGAGGTGATGGGGAATATGGTGGTGAGTACGGTAGTGGTGTATACGAGGACAGAGGTGGTGTATAAAAGTAATATGGATGTGAAGTTGTATAAGACAATGGTAGGCGTGGTGACGGTGATGATGAATACGGTGGTGAATTCGGTGGGGGTGAATGATTAGAGTACGGAGGTGGTGGTGATAGTGGTGGTTCGGTGTTTGTCGGATAATAAGAGGATGGAGGTTGCGATGAGTTTTCTCGTACGGTTTCTCCCGGATTCCAATGATAATCGTACGAATTCTTATTCTCATACACACATGATGCACATGAACATCGATTCGTTATCCCTTGATGAGTATAATCTGATTGAATATAATCATCTTGACGAATAGAATACGATCGATACGGATTTAACATGTCTGGAAAAAATTTTCCAAAATCATTATCCAAAAACTTTGGTGGCTCTGAATATCACATGATGTAGACGCAGCGGAAATATAAAAACGATAAATAAAGTAAACGAAGAACGGTAAAATAACTAAATAAACTTAATAAACTTTGATTTGGTTTTCTCTTCAATATCTTATAAACAAAGATTGGACTCCCTTTTATAGATTACTAGACTTTCCTAGATAGACACAAACTGGACTTTCCTAAATAATAGAAACACTAAAAATAATGAAACTTCCTAAACCTAGATTCATTATGAATCATACTTAAATTAGGACTCTTATTAAACTGCTAATCTTTGGTCGACTAGGACATGTTCGTGTGGCCTTGTGGGGCCGTTTGGGATGCGCCTGCATCAGGGAAGCAGTGTCGGGTAAAGTTCAGTACAACGGTTCACAATACCAAAAGAACTCTAGATTACATCCATTCAGATCTTTGGGGTCCCTCTCGGGTCAGGTCACATAGTGGGGGTAGATACATGTTAACCTTGATAGATGATATTTCCAGGAAAGTATGGGTCTACAAATTCATAGATGAGGCATTCGTCAAGTTCAAGCAGTGGAAGACCTTGATCGAGAAGCAGACTAGAAAATCTATCAAACGCTTGAGGACTGACAATGACATGGAATTTTGCGGAAACGAGTTTAATAGGTTCTGTGTAGACGAAGGGATAGTGAGACACCATACGGCCAGAAAAAACCCCACAGCAGAATGGGTGGCGGAACGTATGAACATAACTCTATTGGAATGAGTTCGTTGTATGCTTTCAAATGCAGGGCTACCGGAGGTGTTCTGGGCTGAAGTAGTGAACACGGCAGCATATCTGGTGAATATTTCACCCTGTACATCTATTGAGTGTAAAACTCCTAATGAGGTATGATCTGGTTATCCTGGTAATTATGAGAACTTGAGGATCTTTGGTTGTTCGGCTTGTGCACATGTTAAAGAAGGTAAACTTGACCCGAGGCCTAAGAAATGTGTATTTCTTGGGTATGAGCCTGAGGTTAAGGGTTATAGGTTGTGGAATCCGGATGGAAAATCGAAGAAGTTTCTCATAAGTAGAGATGTTACTTTTGATGAGTTAGCCATGGTAACTCCAAAGGTAATGCCTCTAGATGCTCGTGTTGGGATTTACACCCTTCTACTAGTGTTTATAGCGGAAATAAGACATCTAATGTCTACACTAGTATTCCCAGGATCACATGCAAAAGCCTATAATAATACTAAACAAAACTAGATAATCGATTACCTTTCTCGCTAGTTTTTCCCTCGAACCTTTCCAATCCCTTTTGAGAAGACCAAGAGCTTCAAACGTAGCTCCTCTACTTGGGACACGAGAAATCAACTTGATCTCCCACCTTGTTTTTTAGCTAGAACACCAATGGTGGTTGGAAGAAGAACATCTTTCTTCTTGACTAGATAGATAGTTAATGGGAATTAGCTCACTTTCTCCTCTCTACTTGATGTGGTAGAGTAAGAAAGCTTAGAGAGAAATTCCACACCTTATTCTCTGCCCTAAGAGTGTTTATATAGAACCCTAATAAGAATCCACCTCCTTTTAGGTTTCCTAAAACACCCTTTAGAATAAGATTTGTGGAAATAGTCGAAAATAGCAACTATTGGTATTTTCTCAATTACCTAAGGAGGGATCGTCCAAACATCACGAAAATTGGCAGATATAATTTTTATTATATCAGCAACTAACCCTCCAAATTTCAGCCCAGTCCGAGTCCTAGAAGTACCCGAACCGGTCTAGGCCCAAAAACCCTGTTTTTGGCCCTTTTGTACTATCTTTGCCTAATTCCTTTTTAGACCTATGAGATATGTTTATGGGACACTCCCATGACTATATCTCACTACCACTAGTCATATCCTAGATCAATTTGTCACTCTTATGTGTAACCCGTTGTAGGATCCGATCGAAGTTAGCCGCGAATTACTTCGTAATTCGACGATCGTAGTTGGTCTCTAACTACAAATCTATGATCCCTAAATCAATCGGACTTGATGATCTTCTACATCAATTGTCCTATCTGCCAAATTGTTCGCATTGTCACCTTGGTCGAAGGACATCTCCTTCAACTCCTTCAGACTCCCACTTAGACTTAGAACAAGTGCAATGCTCGATTCCCGTGTCAATTTAGTATCCCATCTGATACGTCACGTCATTCAGACTTTCTTGATCTCCGAGTACAACTGTAAAAGACAAACGGTTAACTCCTAATCCGTTTGAGCGTGGCCACGCATTTTCAGTTGCTACTCATCAAGTGGCCTTGAGCCACTTTGTACCTAATGTGATTAGGATGACACAATCCATTCTTGCGCTCCCACTTAACTTCATGTCTATCCTGTCCTTCCCAGTATTCGTCTTTATAACCTCCTTTTACGTCGCGGCGTTTGACGGAACCAAAGTCGGGCATTCCTTACATAAGATGAGTGGAGCACTCATGTTTTGAGGAATCTCTCCAATTGTCTTTATGAGAAGTATTGACGTTCATCACGAGTGATGTACTTCTCATTTGAGGGTTATCCAGTGTATAAACCTTTTACACACCCACGTAGTCGAATAGAATATACTATTCCTATAGCCCATGAAACTGCGCTATCCCATCGACTCTCGTGCTAGTCTTCGTGAGTCATTGTTGTCCATGCAATGACCTGGACCAGGGATTTGATAATAAATATTCCAAGTTCACTTAATAGGGTTTCATTCATCAGATCACGTATCTGACAAACCTATTCGGAACGTTTTATTATCAATGGACTGTCGTTTAAATACTAAACCAAATTAAGACGACTGTGAAATAACTCTATTATTTCCGATAACGAGAGTTGTAAATCTGAGCCTCTTCCGTAAAACTCCTTTTACCCACTCAGTTTTACTCGTCGAGGTTTATTCCAAATTTACCTCATGCCTTAGACTGTGTATGAGTCTCATACTATGTCTTAGGTGACAGTTTAGTTTGACTACGTATGTAGTCCGTTTTAAACTTTGCTAATTATCAATTAATTTGAAGATTGCTTTCTTCAACCTTGATAATTTCTAGTAACTTTTACTAGAGTTAAGGCTATTAATTTTTGTGTAGTATTTGCAACAGTTTCCGGCTTAAACACTTTTAGCCTACTTTCCTTCCATGTCTGGAAGTTTGCTACGATGACATGTTCAACTTTTGTACTACTTTATCCTTTAGCCTTCTAGGATATTTAAAGTAATGTCTTCGGTTTTCTAATCCGAATTTGGATATCTAAATGCTAATCATGTCCAACATGATTGACTTTATGTTTTCGAACATAAATGTCTATCTCATGCGTGCTTGCTCATCGGTGTCTTTTCAGACTCCGAGTTTTGCAACGCCCTCTGTCATGAGTTTTTGGGTCGAAATTCTTTTAGACTTTTCTTGAGTCTTAGAGTTTCGGTTTCGGATCTCAAGCGTCTCAGCGTACTGAGTCTTTCTAATCCTATCATCTTTCTTGATCTACGCTTGTAGACCTTTAGATGCCCAAAATGGCATTTTATTCTTTTGTGTGTGGTCCTTTATTGAGTCAGTTCTTTACTGTTATACAACATCTTATGTCGTACTCCATCTTTTGTATGTACTCTGCATACGGACCCGGAAGGTTTGTTTACTCCCACTTACCTTCTTGAAATTTCGTGATTCAAGAATTTCTCCATTCCTCATGAATCAATACCATTTGGTTTTCTCTGTGAATTGAAGATTCCGACTCTTGCGTGCTTAATCCGACGATGGATTTTTCGAGCATGCTTATGGACATAACTTGATTGGAAGAATCTTATTCTTCTTGTCTAGTTTCGGAAAACATGAATGTTTCCGTCCTTCTCAGTTTTCTATTTTGGAAAACTAATTTAGGTCTTCCGTTGACTTAAATTATCAAGCTTCATGTCTTGATGAGATATTGATTCCATGATGATTTTGGCTTCTAGCCAAAATCTAGAGTCAGTTTTCGTCTCTGCGCAGGTCTTTTATCTCTTTAGCAATAACCTTTATCTTCTGAATCTTTGAGATTTTACTTTTGACCTTTTAGGGCTTTTGAACAACAATTTGGAATATTCTCAACGGCTTTGAGATATTCCTTTAGAGACACTTTCAACTACTTTGAGAGTTCTCCTGCGAATTACATTCGCTTTTGTGCGGTAGGTTTTTAAGATCCAATCTTTACCTTTTTCTTTTCGAGGAACCGCGGTTTTACTGTCTTTCAACAGTTTTGTTGCTCTTGGTCGAACTTAATCGTCCTGTACAAGTTTCATGATTGTTCTTCATGACTCTTCATGATTTTTCTCATGATCGAATTAATTCGACTTGTACTTTTCTCCCACTTATTCTTGTAATAATTAGTACTTTTCTCCCAAACTACTAGGTGTGCTAATTACTATAAGAATACTATCATGAGCAACAAACACTTTGTTCTCTTGATTGCTTGTGGAAAAAGCCCAAATTTCTTCTAAAGAAATTGCGTCAGACTTTAGCTAATTTTTGTAATGCTTTTACAAGCTTAGCTGTTAGACAGACTTTGGTAAGTGTGAAAACAATCGTTTCTAGAATATGTCCAAAAATATTCGGACGACTGGCTAAACCCATCTTTGATCGAATTATGCATAACAATGTTCGATTACTCCCACTGAATCCACCATCCCTCAGATGTGTTCCATGGAGCGAGTTGGGAAACGGTTTCTCAACTCCTTTGATGGTTATCAAGTATTTGACTCAAGTTTTTACCACTCCAATCTAATCGGATGACTTAAACTCTCTTGTCAAAAATGATTCTTTTACTTCGGTTTGTACTTTGTTTGAACCTCTCAAACATTCCGACTTATACTTTATGATTTGTACGTTTTCATACTTCATGAAGTTGTCAGAGTACGTATTTGAAGTTTCTCTCGTTAGCTTCTGCAAGTAAACTTATAGATCTGCATAACACAGTATGAGGAGTCCTAATAGATTACTAGTCTCTATGCCTTTTGAAAAGGGTGACTTTGTCAATTCAGTCTTTAAGACCTAATTGACAATGCTGAAGTTTAATGAGTTTGAATCTCTTGATTTTAGCCATTATCAATGTTAACCTTCAATTAATTTTACCACTGGTTTAAAACATCATATGTTTCCAGAAAATAAAATAATCATTATTAAGTTCTAAGCTAGATCAGTGTCTAAAAGAAGACTTTGATCCCTTTCAGCATCCCTAGCATTACTGCCCGTGGGGCACGGACAATTCTTTCAAATGCATTAAACAACTAAGCACACAATCAAAACATTTATGGAGATAATCATTAGCGAAACATTCCAAATCAATTTAAATTGACAAACGCCAATAAATCATTAAAATCAATTCATTAACCTTCTTATTGAGGGTTACATTGGACCCTCTTGGTAACACCGTGCTTTCATCCTCTTCATATGCCTATTGACCTTGCGCTTGAGCTTGGTACAAAATGATCATTTGTTCCTTGATGTCCACATGAAGTATGAATTTGAGAATTGTTGCCTATCAAAGTACCTGTACATTTACATTCAATAAAGCAAAAAGAAAGTACAAATAAGAGAGTTTGGAATCAGTGACATTAACCATTAGCCTAACGACTCAGAAAGAGGAAAAAAGAATAGATTCATCATAAGAATGAAAAGGAAAGGAAACTATACTTGATTCCATGGATAGAGAAAACCTTATTTACAATATTAGAGAACAAAATGAGTTTAGAAAGTGGACTTGGGTATGTTCATAGGTACAATATATTTCAGTCGAAGATTTAGTGCAGTACATAGCTACAAATCGAGGAAATCCAATTTAGCATATGGGAGAACCCCCTATGTAGAATATCATAGAAAGCCTTATTATTAAACAGAAAAACTATATTTCCAAAATCAGATAACCCAAAATGAATTCAAAGAAAGTGGATTTAGTGTGGTACATGGCTTCATATCGATGTAGTAAGAGAAAAGATACAAATTGATGTAGTAAAGAGGGAGGGAAAGGAAGCTAACCTTGACGAAGATGCCAACCGAGTGGTAGATCTTACGAGCATCAAATCGACTTTGAGAGAATAAGAGGGAACCTGCTGCATGAGAGAGATGACTTTCAGAACTGAACCAGTATAAGAACAAAATCAGATGACCCGAAATGAGTTCAGCCATAGTGGGCTTTGATCTGTACATAATTACAAAAGATTTTAGCCGAAGTAGGTTTAATTCTAGAGAAAGCTATGTAAAAACAGCAAAAAAGAACAAAGAGTTACGCTATAAAAACCCATTTTACAGAATTAGAGAACCCATAATGGGTTTGAACAAAGTGAGTTCTGCTATCAAAACATCAGTATTTCAGTTAAAATAGGTTTAGTTTGCTTAGTACTGAGTTTTATCTTTTCTAGGGATTGACCATTAACCAACCCAATTGACTTGCTCACTTGAACTTCAAAAGGAAATCCCAAACTGAAAATTTGAAAGGAAAGCTAATAAGATCCTAGTTTCTATATAAGATATGAATTAGACTTACCAACTCTTACTTCTCAGCATCTTAAAGGTACTCCTGGATTGACACTGTCTGTTCCATCTCGTCTTCGAACACATCAGCCATAATATAACATATACATAGTAATAACATATACATAGTAACCATTATTTGTAAGTGATCCCTGCCAAAATTCATACAAATAAACCCAGTTCAGATTAATTGGAGGCGACACTTAAAAGAAAAGGTGAAAGGTCTCAAATGAAGGAAAATAAAGAGAAGAATGATAAACTTTATAGAAATGAAAAGGAAAAATGTGGAGTTAAATGTAATTTGCACGAAGATAAGTAATTTAAATAAATTGAAGACCATGAAATTTAAGTTTGCTCTGCAACAATTCGCTCTATGCCATCTATTCGTCAGTTAACTCCTTGCTTCGATGCATAAAATTAACCTCGAGAAGGATACGACTAAAAATGAAGACCGTGAATGATAAAACGAAAAGTGATAATCGAAACCTTCTTAGTCATATCCCTACGAAATCCTAAACCGATTTGCTCCAAAATGAGTTAGGGCGAAAAACTTACCTGCGCCTGCCAGCAGTGGTTCAGTTTTGGAGCCCTAAATGGGCCAGTCCATAACCATAAATCGGAATCCTAGGTTGTTCTTCTTCAGTACCTCTTTGATATGGAGAACCCTATTTGCACCATCAAATAACCCAAAATGAGTTCAGCCAAAGTGGGTTTCCATCGATGCATAATTACAAAAGTTATGTAAAAACACGAAAAAAATTAAAGACTCCTAAATACTCTATTGATACTAAAGATAAATACTCCAAATACTCAATATAAATGTACTCAAAATGGCTACTGATTCTACAAAGTGAGTTAGTGGGTACACATGAATACTCAACGTCAGGATTGAAACTAACAATTAAAATAAAACCCTATGTACACATAAGTACACAATTAAATCAAAACCCTAAGTACACATAAATACACAATTAAATCAACAACTTGGATTGCTTCATTCCAAAGAAAAGATAGAGCTTCCCTGAGTAGGCTTAGGTGTTTCAAGTTCATATTAATATCAAATTAAGAATGTCGAAATTGGGTTTCTTTTACACTTGTATCAAGCCCTTCTAAACGATCAATATCTGCTTCTCTAATTTTGGTACTAATCCTGGAGTTCAAACTTTCACAATAGTTCTCGATAGGAGAAGCAATCCCACATCCTGGAGTTCAAAATAAGACTATTGGCAAAGACAAATCAGTGTTTCCAAAAACTCACCCAGTGTCGTTGGAGCAAATGACAATTCTGGACTACTTATTGTCTATGTAAGCTTGTCAAGATATGTAGCATAGAATAAAAACCGAATAATATAGCAAGCATATAAAACATGTGTTCTATGGTGCGCATAAATAGGTAGACACCCAAGGTCATTTAAATAGATTGCCACCCAAATAGGTGATTATGGTGCATCTGAACTACCTATTGTCCATGAAACGACTAAACATATTTGGTGCAAGATGGCCTAACTTTATATTAAAGGAACTAAACCCTCACTCAATCAAACATTTGACAAATCTGCATAGAGAGAACTATTATATATTAACGGACCAATTATATCAACTACGAACGAATGAAACAAAATGAATTAGAAGAAACAAATGAACGAACTAAATATTTATGGTGCAATTAATCTGAAGTGTATCAATTTGTTGAGTTAAACTAATTATTGTGAAAGAATTTCTAACAAATCTATTTGGTTCCAATATTAGAAGCTTTAAGCTCTAGCTCGCCATAATTGAAGCCCTAACTCGACAATATGAAAGAGGAGAAATTTATACGTTTTAGAAGTTTACTTTGTAGTTTCATAAATGTGCTTATCAAAATGTTGTACCTTCAGGGGAATCAGTCTCGAAGTAGCGAGAGTTGAAGTGCAATGTGGGGGCAAAAAGGTTCTTTGGATGGAAGACCTATACACCAACATGAACAAAAATAAGAGTGATCATTACCACTTAGAACCTAAACAAACATATAATAAGCAAACCATCTCAGTTATACTAAGGTAAAACATTTTAGCAACCAAAATCACACAGAGTTTAGATTAACATCGTCAGATAGACAAACATAAAATATCACCACTAATAACTGGTAACCGACCAAAGAGTTTTATAGACATGAAACAACTAAATATGAATTGGAAGATGAAATAAATCTCGATTTTTTTGGAAGCTCTAAACCAAAACCGTACAACGAGAGAGAGAAAGAGGTTCTTTCTAGAAGCCCTAATCATTTTTTCATGTGAGAGTGTGTGTGTTAGAGAGAGGCAAGTAGCAAAGAAAACTTAAACAAACTTTCTGCTTATTGTTTACATTTCTATGTCTATGTTGTGTTATGTTTAGAGCAAAATGAAAATAAAATGAAACAACTAAATATAAAGTGAAAGATGACCTCTTGCCCTAAAACAGAAAAAAACAAAAGAAAAACAGTAAGAGGCAAAAATTACCATGAATCAAAGTGTTTGAAACTAAATCAAAACAGATTCTAGCAAAAACAAATTCTACCAAAACTAAGGTGCTGTTTGTTTTTTTTGTAGTGTCTGAATCTGAATTGGCTGAAAATGAATTGGCTGAAAATGAGTTTGCTGAATCTGAATTAGTTGAATTATTTTCAAAGTTAGATGTTTGTTTTTTGAATCTGAATCATAAAATCTATTATATTAAAACAGCTCAGTCGGTTATCCAAGGGATAAGTCTGACCGTCTATTTTTATTGGGATTTTCATAAAGATCACATCTAATGGCTGTTATAAAATCCCTTTTCGTGTAAATCCCTTCAAAATAGAAGGGTAATAGTATAAAACGACCAAAAGTGGTTAGGATATCCCTACATAACTACCCACGTATTTCTCTCCCTCACCATTTAACTTCATACGTATTTCTCTCCCATTTAACTTCCTTCCCACCTATTTCTCTCCCTCACCATTTTCAGTCAGATTTACAACTATTGGTTAATATCTCTCCCTATTTATTCTCCATTATCTTCTTTATTCTCTTTCCAAGAATGTTGTAATCTAAATTTATTTATTTTCTCAGGCGTTAGCTAAGAGGGATCTTCCCCGTCCGTAGGACGGGGAGGAAACCTAGTCTGAATTATAATTTGTCATTTATCCCCTTTTTAACAAAAAAAAAAATCTAAATTAAATAAAAGGGAAACAAAAAAAACCCCTAATAAACAGCCTCCTCCCTCTCTCCTTGATATATCTCGTCTCCTCTACCTTTTCTTCATCTCTGAAACAAAACCCTAATAAGCATCCTCCTCCCTCTCTCCTGGATCTATGTCCTAGTCTCTACCTCTTCTCCCTCTCTGAAACAAAACCCTAAGCAAAAACCTTAATAAGCCTCCTCCATCTCTCATCGATTTCTCTCGTCTACCTCTCTTCCCTCTGTAACCCTAATAAATCTTCTTATGTTCTTGTCATAAGCATCTAAGCTGGTTCAAGAACATGAACCAGTCGCAGCAGTAGATAAATATACGAAGGTAGCAGGATTTTGTAAGGGCTTGAAAAACCCCCAAATCTTCACAAGCTGCAACAATCTTTATACAAATCTCTGATCTCCAATCACGAATGAAGCTCTTTTCATGTGTTTATGCTTTTAATGTTAATGGCACGATTTATTGGAGTGATTTGTGGTCAGATTGGAGTGATTTGTAGTCCGGTGGTGGTGGTTTGTGGATGAACTGAGTTGGAGTGATTTTGTAGTCCAGTGGTGGTGGTTTGTGGATGAACTGAGTTGGAGTGATTTTGTAGTCCAGTGGTGGTGGTTTCTGGTATGGTGGTATAGTAATGGTGATTTGTGGTATGGAGGTGTTGTGGTGGTGGTTTGTAGTCTACTGGCGGTGGTATATGGCATGGCGGCGGTGGCGATTTGTAGTGGTGGGGTTGTGGCATTTGTGGTGGTGGTGGCAGTGGGAAGATTTTTCTACTTTATGGGGGCATAAGCGTCATTCAACACTTATTCAGATATTTGGCTTTGTTTCAGACTTGTTTTGAAGTCTGAAAATTGTGGCCTCTTTTTCAGCCAATTCAGATGTGGACTAATTTCAGCTAAATTTTCAGATTGTCTTCATTTTGAAAAACAAACATCTGAAAAAATGAAAAAACAAACAGCACCTAAATCAAAACCCAACTATATGAAGCAGCAGACCGTGATAATAAGATCAAATTTCTAAGTTAATGCCCTAAAACAGAAGTAGCAAATCACCATTAACCAAGGTTTAGAGAGAACCAAAAGAAAACCCTAACTTATGATTTCAGGAAGAAAACCAAAAACCCAAAGTTCATGTGACAAAATTAAAACCCTAAATAGTGAGCTTCTTTGCTGCTGCGAGGAAGAGAAACCTACGTAAAGAGGGAAAGACAGAAAGCTAGAGATAGAGAGTAAACATCAGATTCTTTGATAAAAATAGATTCAGGGTTTTAGAATCAATTGAATCTTTCAATTGAGAGAGAGAAAAAGATATATATGGAGAGGGAGATGGAGAGATACCTGCGGGTGTTGCATGAGAGAGATTGGGGAATATGAGAGAGACGGACAGAGATTCACTGAGAGAAAGAGGTAGAGAATGAGCGGGAAATGTATTCAAAATAGGGCATCTTTGAAAGATGCTGGTTTCAATTTCCTTTACAATCTAAACCGTAGGTTGATTTGTGAAACTAATCTCAGTGATCTAATTGTGAAAAATCAAATCTCAACCCCTCTTTATAACATCATCAGGACAAATTCTAGCCATTGGGAGGAGGGGAAAAGATACCCACCTCCCTTATGATATAGATTTTTTTTTTGTTGAAAAGTAATATATTAATCAGCTAGAAATTAGAGTTTTATTACAATACAACTTACAAAGAAAATAAGGTACATGTTCCAAACCTTCGATCTGTTTTTCTTTCTTGCCCATTTAGCCAATTTATCTGCTGCTTTATTGAAGTTCCTGCTAGTATGTGAGAATTTTACTATTTCCAACCTCCTTTTTATTTCTAGGATTCTGTTAATATGTATTTGGGATTGCCATTGAATATTATTCTTTCCTTTCTGTGGATATTTTATGATATTAATGTTGTCACTTTCGATAATGATTCTTTTATATTCATGAGATTCTGCCCATTGCATTCCTTTCAGAATCGCAATGGCTTCACCTTCCTCCGGGTTTCTGCTTCTTGAAGTGTATGAGACAGCTTCGACTAATTTAGAATCGTTGTCATGGATGATTAAACTGATACCTGTAATACTTTGTGTGTCTATAAAAGATGCATCCACATTGATTTTCAAAAAGGACGTTTCAGGGGGATTCCATTTTCCTTGATCTTTTTTGGTTTTTGTGTGATTCATAGTTTGTTTTTGTGGGAAAGTCGTAATGATAGAGATAATTTTGTCTAGCGTATTGATTTCATGTTGAAAGCAATGGTCACATCTCGTCTTCCATATGTTTCACATAATAGTAGCATAATGAATGTTGTTAGCCGTGTAAGCCGTTTGGGAATCAAGTTCCCACGAGAATATCCATTCTCTAACAGATATTATATTTTCAGATATAATATTAAAGTAGAACTAAATATTTTTTGCCAGCGAACAGTGGAGTATGGCGTGCTCAATGGATTCTATCTCATTACAGTTTGGGCAGTTGCGGTTATTATCAATATATTTTCCTATCCTATCCTTGACTGGGAGGGCTTTAACACAAATTTTCCATAAAAACATTTTAACTCTAGGAACAACCGGGATAGACCAAATAAAGTTCCAATTAGGAGACTGGGGTTGGGGTGAGTTCATACTAATGCAAAGGTGTTGATACATGGATTTGACGCTAAATTTACCTGTTTTAGTTAGAGTCCATTTTCTTTGGTCTTCACTTTCTATCGATATCGGGATCGTTAAAATAAGATTCTTAGTAGCAGTATCAAACTCATTATTAAGAAGGGTCTCGTTCCAGTTACCTTGGTCAATAAGCTGGGACACCTTAGTTAGGTTAGAATTCTGGTTATTAGGAATAGTAGGGAGAGTGGGAATCCAATTATCGGTCCAAATATCTATACTTTTTCCGTTATGAACCTCCCACATGGTAAAATTTTCTATGGTATTAAGATATTTAGTAATATTCTTCCAAATCCAGGAGTGATGGGATTTAGCCGGGCCTGGATTATCAGCTTTATAGAAGTATTTGGCTTTCAAGAGCTGCACCCATTTGGACTCCGGCTCCGATTTAATTCTCCAGGCTAATTTGCTCAACATAGCATGATTATCCTGCTCTGGGCAGTGAATTCCAAGGCCACCTAGGAATTTAGGAAGGCATATAGAAGACCAAGATTTGGTACATATGCCTTTGGACTTACCCCACCAGAACGACTTTTGCAAAGTCGAAATGCTCTTGCATATGCCCCTGGGAAGGGCAAAGCATTGCATTTGGTATCGGGGTACGGTCGCTGCTACCGTCGAGATGACTATAGTGCGACCCGCTTGAGAGAGGAAGCTGTGATTCCAAATATCTAGTTTCATTTTTATTTTGTGAAGAATATCATTAAAGATCTTCTTTTTATTCGCTCCAATAAATAATTGTGCTCCTAGATATTTCTCCGACGTGGAAGCATATTTGACTTTGAGGGAACGCATGATTAGCCGTTTGAATTTTGGGTGGGAATTTTTTGAGTAGAAAATATTAGATTTTGCGTAGTTGATCATCTGACCACTCGCATTGCAAAAGACATTAAGAGTAGTTTTGAGGGTGTGGATATTATCCAGAGAGTTGCGACAAAAAATTATGCAGTCATCTGCAAAGAGGAGATGAGAGATAGTGAGATTAGGATTATTAGTAGGGAAACCCTTGAAGTTATCTCTATTTTGATCCTCTTCAAGAAGGCGACTAAGCCCCTCCATGGCGAGTGTAAATAGAAAAGGGGAGAGGGGGTCTCCTTGTCTGATACCTCTAGAGGGGTAGAATGTGGGTCCCGGACGTCCATTGACTAAAACTGCCATAGAGGAAGTAGTCACGCATTGGGCAATCATTTTGATCCAATGATCCGAATAACCCAGCTTCGCCAAGATATCCGTCCGGAAACTCCATTCAATCCTATCAAAAGCTTTGGACATGTCCAGCTTTAGTCCAAAGTAGCCCGTAGCACCTTTCATGGTTTTGAGAGAATGAATGATTTCCTGACCCATGATAATGTTCTCTGAGATTTGTCTGCCTAGAATAAATGCAGCTTGAAAAGGAGAGATGATACTATGAAGCGAGAATTTGAATCTATTAGCCAAGATTTTTGTTATTATCTTATAAGTGGTGTTTAGGAGACTAATGAGTCTGTAGTCAGCTGGAGTTTGGGGGGCTGTGGTTTTAGGGATGAGGCAAATATGTTTATGATTGGTGTCTTGTGGAAGCTTTGCCGACCTAAAGAATTCTTGGACTAAGCCGTAAATGTTAGAGCTAACAGTGTCCCAGTTAGATTGAAAGAAGTAGGGGGTATCTATCGGGAACCGGAGCCGCTTCTTTCTTAAGACTACTAATTGCACTGTTAATCTCTTCCTGGTCAGGGATCCTAGATAGCTCTATATTTTGTTCCAGCGTAATAGTTTGGTGGAAAAGATTAAGAATTGTATGATTAGGGTTGTGGCCCTTGAGAAGAACTAATATTGAGTAGATGTGAAGTAAAGACTGCTTGGATGTCCTCTAATCCTTCATGCCACTCACCATTGATATCTTTTATAGCTATAATTTTATTAGTCCTACTGCGCTGGATGGCTTGAGAGTGAAAAAATTTGGTGTTTTTATCCCCGAACGAAAGAAAGTTGTTTCTAGACTTTTCTTTCCATAAGGATTCTTGAAGTCTATAAAAGTCTTCCAGTTGATGGTTTATGAGGTTAAATTCTTTTTTATTAGTAGTATTGTTGAGCTTTGTGATTAGTTCTTTGATGTGATTATCTATGTTACCGAAGACCGTTTTGTTCCATTTCGTTAGATGTCTGCTGAGGTTTTTCAGGTTTACTTGAATATTACTATAATTAGTCCATTTGTCCGAAATAAACTTATGGCAATCGGGGTAGGACATCCAGGTACGGACAAATTTTAAAGGTTTAGGTTTGTTGTAGCTTAAGTCTGTGTCGGCCAGATGAATGGGTAGGTGATTAGAACCTACGGATTCCAGGTGAGAGATACTAGAAAGTTGAAAATTTTGGAGCCAGGGAAGGTTGGCTAGGGCCCTATCTAATCTTTATTGGATGAAGTTTTCTCCAAATTGTCTATTATTCCACGTGTATGGATGACCTTTAAAGCCCATATCTGTTAAATTAAGTTTGTTAATATAGGAATAAATCTTGTAAGTATTAGAATTCGAAGTCGCCTTACCACCTTCTTTATCCTGATTATCCAGGATTACATTAAGATCCCCTATGACTAACCAAGGGGTCTCATCCTGTACTTTAAGAGTATTTAAAAATTTCCAAGGTTTAAGTTTATTTTTATGGTATGGGCAACCGTAAAAACCTGTAATGATATAGTCAGAGTTATCATTAGTATTATGGCTTTCCACATGAATCATATTATTATCCGAGCAGAGGATTTTAAGGGTAACATTGTGTTTCCGGAACATCGCTAGTCCCCCGGATTTATTGGTCGGCTCCACGAAGAAGTGATCATAGTGTTTATTAATTTTTATGTATTTATTGATATTGTAAGATTTCGTCTTAGTTTTGGCTAAGAAAATGATATCCGGGTTATACTTGTTAATCAGGCTCATAAGGTGTTTGCGAGTACTAAAAGAAGTAATGCCTCTTACGTTCCAACTAAGGACTGTGGGTCCGAGATTTTTCATCATATTTGACTACCTAAGCACTAGGAAGGAAAAAAAAGGGGGTGGAATATTGGCTAAAATTTGTCTAAACCGTCTAAGCAATGAGGGTTGGACCTAATATTAGAGGCGCGCTCTGTCTCCTGAAATTATTGAGGTTCTAAAGGCACCCAATGGGAACGGCCAGAAACTAATTAAGTTCTGTTTCTACTGTTGGGAGCTTAATGTTTTATCTGGTGATCTAAAGGCACTTACTTATGAGGCTATCACAATTTTACCCAAATATCTAAGGCCTATTTCTCAGGATTCAAAGGGAGGGGGCTTTGATCTAATAAATTAAACTAAACCTTCAAGGTTAAATGACAGTAGGACCTTATATATATAGACGCACTCCTTCTCCTAAAACTATTATGAATCTAAAAGCACCTAAATAGCTCGTCCCGGGGCTATTGAAGTACCGAAGCTACTGATTAGAGCTAGTGTTGAGCCTGGGGGTCTAAAGGCACCTACGAGAGAGATTATCACTAATAAAACCAATTGTCTAAGGCCTCTCTCTCAGAGTTCGAATGGCGTATAGAAGCTAGGAAAACAGAAAGGCAATATAACAAAGAAACCCAAAAAAACCTATACTTCTAAGCATTTAGTTTGAGGAGAAAATAAAGACTAAACAGTGAACACAATATTGATATCTAACATTAATTTAATTAACTTAACGTACTAACATTACTAGGAAATTACCACATAGTTTATCCATCCACAAAACATCAAAAGGAGTTAAGATATCTGAACAAGAGAATATCTAAACATGATCTCTATCATCGAATATCGATAGAGAATTAATAAAAAACTAACTGAAGTTCATCACTTAAACCAAACTATTAATCAACAACTAATAACAAACTAAACAAGCTTAATATCCGAACCAAGAAACAGACTACTCATTATCCCCTTCACTTCTGTTTTCCATTAATTGCCTCGAGGATTCCAAGAGTGAGTCAGCAAAGATGTGTCTCCGACGCTCTTCCTGACTATCGATCGACTCTGGGGGGGAGTGTACAAGCTAGGAGGACCATAACCAGTGAAGGAGGAAGACCCTGAAGATTGACCCGAATTCCAACCATGAAGATAACCCGAAAAAGATGAGCTCCTACCCAAACTGTGCTCCTTAAACTTCTTGCTCATAAACTGTTGATGTTCATCAACTTCGATTTTTACATCAATCAATTTATCTAAGTCGTTCCTTTTCCCTTTTTGCTTAAATATTTCGTGGGGAGGAATAGGGTTGGAAGGAGCTATATTAGGAGGAACCACAGTGAGAGCCCAGTTCTCTGCTGGACCATGGGCTACAAAGTTAACCTCCATAGGGACACTGTTTAGATGGTCTTGAGGTTGAATACATGGATTATTGGGGTGCTCTACTATCCTACACTTATGACATATTGCCTTAGGAAATTTGAGATAGCTGAAATTGATAGGCTTACCTCCATCCGTAAAGATTGAGTTAAGAGTGGCTAGCAGAGGTGTACGAACATCGTACATAAATGGAATCCTTAGACTAGTATTCGTAACCTTACTGAAATTACGAGGTTGAATCTGCATTATGAAACCCATGCAAGAAAAGATAATTTCAAGATCATGGCGATTCTGGATGGACGAAGGCAAACCTGAAAGACTACACCACATTGGTTCGAGCATTAATGTAGGAACCTCTCCATGAAAAGGAAAGTCAACTTCTTGCATAACCACTAAATAACCTCGTATGACCCATGGCCGACCTTGATTGATTTCATTAAGAACGATCAGGTTCCTCGGCTTAATCATGAAGTGGTTAGGGCCAGTAGCAGAGGGAGTGATACGGCTTTCTCTAAAGAACCTAGACTGTGCAGAGAGATGCTTTCGTATGAAGCCAATTCAATAGTCATATTGGCAACATAGTCGAGCTAGAAAACCAGACGAAATGACAGAGAGTTGCTTGATCTCTGAAGGTTTTGGATAGTTGATGGTCAACTTACCATAGTCAGAGAGACTAAGTTGGATTGACATCAACTGAGAAAGCTCTTCAAGGTTAACTTGGGGGGTTAGACGACATCAGAGAAAGAAAGAGAAACCAGAGGGTGAGATGTGTTCTTCTCTGTTCGGATAAGTAGCACTTAACTACTTTTAAAAGGGGTTGAGTGAGAAGATGATCAGGCTTCTGCATGTCGAGGGAGAGGCCTAATTAATGCTCTTCTTTTGAATGTTACCCACGTGTAAGAGTTAAGCCGCTGAAAACCGACCTTCTCGAAAAACCCTACTGTATAGAAACCACTTGGAAGATCAAGGGAAGGAAACCAGAGAGGGAAGGCCGAGCGTCTTCTATCCCTCGGAATCCGGCGCATGCGTGAGGTTGTAATGAGTAGTCCGTCTTGGTAATCGGATTAGTTATACCACATATTAATTACACTAATTAAAACAAGACAGATGTAAATAGAAGAATGTTTAGTGGTACTTATCTGATTTTTCTTGATCTCCTTCTTTTTCTCCTTTCCGAGGAACGAATCCACTGAATCTCCAGGTTAATCTTTAGATCATTCCTTGAAAGATTTATTACCAGCTATTATGACCTCTTGATTATTCTCTTTTTGAGTTCCTTTAACCTAGACTTGATTGCAATAAAGAATTCTTGGTAGTGGTTAAGGGATTCGATTATTTCTAGAGCAATAGATGCTCTTTAGAGTCTTTAGTGGTTAGGATTAACGTGATTGGATTTTCGATTAGTGAGATCTTGAGGGTGGATGAGATTTAGGGTTGCAAGAAATGAGAGATAGAGAATCGCCTGATGACGTCAGCCCAGACTCTCTCTCTCCTCAAAAAACCCTTCCTTATCTTATAGTTTAACCTCCTCCTCCGTTATTATATAGATTCTTCATATTTTCGTATAACGAATTGGCCTTTCCCATTCAAAGCAAGGCCAACAATCATGACATTCCATGAAGTCTTGATAATCTCCTTCAAGATTCTTTATGCAGTTTCAAGTTCCCCACATTTTAGTTCAACGAAAAAAAAAAGTTCCCCACATTTGCAGTAGAACCTGCGAGCAAGTTTGTTACTGAAACAATCTTTCGAAGAAGTCCTCTTGCATCTGCATTAGAATGAAGCAAATTGCCAACCTGAATGCCCCTAAATGTCCAAATTTGCTGCATCATCTGGTTCAATACCATCATCCCGCATTTCACGTAAAAGTTGTAAAGCTTCAATTTCTCGGCTGCTCTGTGGGACTGTGATAAACCTCAAATCATTGAATTCCATGAAAAGATACTTCATTCACAATCCCCGTATTATCCTTCCCTATTTTCAGGGCCGTGCCTGGGAATTTGGGAACCCTATACCAAATTTGAATACAGAGTCTTCGTACAATAATAAACTACAAATAGAAGTTAATGAGAGTGCAAGATAATTTATCATCTATATGAAAAGAGGGATTGGGCCATTGGTCCAAAAAGGGGACCAAAATGAAAATCCCACCCAAAGTTGCCTAAAAATGAAAGGGAGGTCCAATGTGTCAGTTTGGGGGTCAAAATTACGTAAAGGGCCCTTAGAAAATAAAGTATTTACCGTTCATGCCATCGAAAATTACAAAATTGCCATTGAAAATTACAAAATTGCCATCGAAATTTCTCGGGAAACGATTTTTTTCTGAAAAAGAATCTGACAACCCGTCCATCAAAATTTGTACTGTTCAGAAATTTACGGAACTGCCACAGAAAAATTCCCACGAAACGAAATTTTTTTTGGGAAATTATTTTATTTACTGGAAATTTTTTTCTGTACTAGACATTTTTGCTGGGCGGGAATTTGAAATTTCGTAAAAAAAATTGAAAATTTGGGCGGGAATTTGAAATTTCGTTTGAAAATTTCAAAACTTCGAAAAAAAGATTTTGTGACCGGGAAATTATTTTATTTACTGGAAATTTTTTTCTGTACTAGACACTTTAGCTGGGCGGGAATTTAAAATTTTCAAAAAAATTTGAAAATTTGGCCGGGAATTTGAAAATTTGAGAATTTCGAAAAAAAGATTTCGTTTGAAAATTTCAAAAAAATTTGAAAATTGGAATTTTTTGTGTACGGGAAATTACTTTATTTACCGGGAAGAGATGGTTTGCTGGGCGGGAATTTGAAATTTCGTTTGAAAATTTCAAATTTTCAAAAAATTTTGAAACTTTGAATTTTTCGTGTACTGGTAAATTATTTTATTTACCAGACATTTTTTTTTTCAAGAAAACGTCAGCATGTCCCGTCCAAGGGCAAGAGGGGAATAAAAAAAAAACTGACATTTGGACCTGCAACTAATTTTTGGGCAAGAGTGGATTTTTTTTGGGTTTACCCCCCAGATTTTGGACTATTGACTAAAAAATCCATATGAAAACTATAGATGACTCCAAATATATTTCGAAAAAAGAGTTACAAGGAAAAAATTCTTTTCAAATTTTTTTTTTTATATAGAAAATCTAGTCTAAAATTCGACAAACACTTAGTGAACAAAAAAGAAATCGGTGTATTATATATTAAATTATACATTTATAACCACATATAACACAATGAAATTTCATACTCTTATAGATTGTTTGCATTTTAATATAATATCGTATTAAATATTTTGTGTTATTAAATATGACTAGGGTGAAAACAATTTATTCACACAAAAAGTGTTATTGAGCAGAAATTAGGAGATAATTAATAATCATACTACAAAATAATAGAACTCGGAGATGACGGGAATTGAACCCGAGCCACTAAGGTGGAATTCAGAATGACCTTCCAATTGATCTGCCCCTACCCATATATATTATTCAGAACTCCAAAACAAATGGGCCTCAGTTCAACAAAAAAAAAAAAAAAACAAATGGGCCCTTAATGATGGGGGGCCAGTGCGGCCGCCTGTTCGCACTGGGCCTTCCGCGGGCTGCCTGTTTTACAGAACCCACAAATCATCCTATTCTAAACTACGACATTTTCAGTGAGGCATTAAATCAAACAGAATAATAACTGGACAATTTAACTAGTCCTATTTGAATACAAGGATGGGAATCAACACCAACAGTCACGAACTCAACATGAACTCCTTCAAAAAATTCGGGTTGATGTAAATTAGAATAAGCCTTCAATAATGGGGACTAAAGTGAATTGATCAGGCCAAATTCAAAGATCTTTCATGAGATAGAATAAAGGGACAATAACTAAAACGGTCAAAATAATATTGAGAATAAGTGGAAAAGCACCAAACATTTGATAATGATTATCCAGGTAAAAAAGGATGCTACTATACGCAACTCCAATTTTACTAAAGACTACTATTAGACAAAAATAACTAAATGAAACTATTTAAAGTTGTGTCCTAAATTGCTACCCAATACTGAAAAAAAAATAACCGAATTTCTCCTCCATCCTATACACAACTATAAAAAAAATTAAATAGAAAGAGATCCAGTAAAATCTTACTCACTCGGATCTCGCCACGTCGAATGCCGCCACTCTCGTCAGTCAATCCTCGGGAGGTCGTTTTGATCGGTCCGATCGGCAGGATCGTCCACGACCGAAACGAACTCGACCTTATTGCGAAAATTGCCATTAGCATGGCCACGTGCAAACAACTTGTTACAAACTGCATGGCTATCCCCCACGTAATCGCCAAACCCAGCTCGCTGGCTTGGTCGTGACGGGTTCAGTTTCTAACCCGTTCCAACAGGGGGTGCCTTTAGCCACGTCAATGACGCAAAATCAATACCGCCACCTTGTTCGACTATTTGAAACCGCAAATCCTGCTGCAGGCACTCCATCTGTAGGCACCACTGACCCAATCATCAACCTAACATGTATTACCTCTTATGCGTATCCATGGCTCATAGATTCCAGAGTCGCCAAAAATATATGCGCCACTCTCTCCTCATTTTCTTCTTATACGCCGGCACCACCACTTTACTATGTTCGATTACCAACGGTTCCCGTTCACTAAGGACTTTTTCTCCTTAACGTATTACATATACCGTCTTTTAAGTTTAATCTTATTTCGGTTTCAGAAACAACAAAATCTCTTTATTGTGATGTTTTGTTTAATTCAACTTCTTGTGTCTATCAGGGTCCGTTGACAACAAAGACGATTGGACTTGGTGATTCTCATGACGGACTCTATTATTTTCGCACGGAACCTAGGATTCTTTCTTCTTTTGTTTCTAGTAGTTCTAGTACTTTTAATTTATGGCATTGGTGACTTGGTCACCCGTCTTTAGAACGTTTATCTTTTATTTCTTCTAAATATCTATGTATACAGAGTTGATTATTTAATAATAAAATTGCGTATGATGTGTGTCCCGTCTCTAAACAACCACGTCTTTCTTTTACTTTTAGTTCTACTTTTTCGTCTCGAACTTTTGAATTAGTCCATGCCGACTTATAGGGCTCATTTAAGGTAACTTCTAATTCCGGTTGTCGTTATTTTATAACATTAGTAGACAACTGTTCTAGGTGTACTTGGGTTTACCTAATGCATTCTAAATCAGAAACAATCAACATAATTTCCAAGTTTGTAAATTACACAATTAATTAATTTCAATCTAACATTACGAACGCCCGTTTGGGTAATGGCGAACTCCTTTTTCCATCTTAACAAACGTTACGTTTCGGTAACGGTTCTGAGTTTCTTTCTCATGAACTTCAAAGCTGTTTTAATAACAAAGGTATCATTCATCAAAGAATTGTATATACACTCCTCAACAAAACGGGGTGGTGGAATGTAAACATCGTCACATTCTCGATGTGGCTAGAGCACTTCGCTTCCAAGCTCACTTACCACTCAAATTTTGGGGAGAGTGCCTCTTAACAGTCGTATACTTAATCAACAAAATGCCAACTCCCGTTTTAAAAGGGTGTTTCCCACAGGAGGTCCTACTATTGGTTCCCCTCCTTCTCTCGATCACCTTCGAGTTTTTTGTTGTCTTTGCTTTGCACACAACACTAATATACGTCATAAAATGGACCCCCGTGCTTCTCCCGGTATGTTTATAGGTTATCCCTATGCCCAAAAGGATTATTGCAATTATGATTTACAAAGTCATAAAATTTACACGTCTCGTAATGTTACCTTCCAAGAGACGTGTTTCCCCTTTCAAACCTTCGATCGGCCACCATCTCGCCCCTCACGACCGTTTTTGTCCATTCCGGACGACATTTCGTTCGTTTTTCCTCCATAGCCGCTTGACTACCATATGCAGGCACCAACTAGTTCACTTATTACGTGCCCAGTTCGGCCCACTGCTCTCCATAAGCAGATCAATGGTCGCTCTCACCAGCCGATTGGTTTTCCTTTACCGGCACCCATTGGTTTACCTGCTACGGGCCTTCCTCCACGGTGTTCTAGACGAAGAAGTATTCATGAAATTACCACCTGGATTTTCACCTAAGGGGGGACACGTGTCTGTCGCCTTAATAAAATCCTTTATGGTCTGAAACAAGCCTCTCGGACGGGTGAGTAACGCGTAAGAACCTGCCCTTGGGAGGGGAACAACAGCTGGAAACGGCTGCTAATACCCCGTAGGCTGAGGAGCGTTAGTGGTTTTCCAAATTTTCCTCGATTCTCCCGCGACGAGGATTTGTTCAATCACTTTCTGATTACTCTCTCTTCACGTATCATGAAGGTACCACAACGGTATATGTCTTGGTCTATGTTGACGACATTATCATCACAAGAATAATAATGCGGCAATCTCTTCCCTTAAGTCATTTCTTCGCTTCGCTTTCTCTCTAGATCTTCGAAAGGCATATTTTTTTGCAACTCAAATACATTGTCGGCATTCTTAAAGATTCAGGACTCACAGCCTCTAAAATCTCTCATTTCGCTATGGATCAAAAATCCAAACTCAGTCCTACGGATGGTCTACCACTTTCAGACCCTACAGTATATCGTCGTCTTATCGGTCGTCTTATTTACCTAACACTTACTCGCCCAGACATCACATTCGCGGTCAATAGTCTTAGTCAATTCATGCAAGACCCTCGATCCCCTCCTATGGATGTTGCCCATTGAGTTTTGCGTTATCTCAAAGGTTCCATTGGAAAAGGAATTTTACTATCTTCTTCTAGCCGCCTCATTGTTTCTGGTTTTTGTGACTCAAACTGGGCAGGTTGCCCAACCACAAGGCGTTCTCCAACCGGCTATCTCATCATGATTGGTTCCAGCCCGCTTTCTTGGAAATCCAAGAAACAAAACACCATCGCTCGCTCTCCTGCAGAAGCTGAATATCGAACCCTTGCCACTCTCACTTGTGAACTTCAATGGCTCAAATCCCTACTTCTATATATAGGAATCAATCACTCATCTCCCATGCCTGTCCATTGCGACAATCATGCTGCAATTCTTATTGCAGAAAACCCGGTATTTCATGAACGTACCAAGCACATAAAGATCTACTGCCATTTAGTTCATGAAAAGATTAAAGGCAAGTTGATTTCTCCGCAATGACAACTCGCAGAAATATTTACGAAGCCACTTGGTGCAGAAGCTTTCAGATCTATTATTGACAAGTCGGCCATCATTGACATTCCTGCTCTAACTTGAGGAGGAGTACTAGAGTTATGGATATGGATCGGCCACCCGATCCATATGCCTACACCGACCGACCCGGTCGGCCAAGAGGAACCGGTCCCAACCGGTTCCACCTTCTAGAAGACTTCTTTGTTGTATTTAGATTAACATCAAATACCTTATATCTTTATTCTAGACAGAGCTAGTATGCGAAGCAGGGCTGTGAGGCAGAGCTGGACTCCGAGACAGAGCTAAGATGCTGAAGTTAGGCTTATGTCGGTGATTAGTGTTATCTGTGTATAATGTCGGTTGTAGAGAAAGTCAGTTGTAGAGAAAGTCAGTTGTAGAGAGTCGGTGAGGCGGTGGGATTAGGGTTTAGTGCCTATATAAACTAAACCCTAAGGAGATATCAATAAGGCACAATCTCACGAATCTTTTGTGTAAACTTGTTTGCTTATCATAGTGGAAATCATCGCGCCGTTGTCACCGTGTAGTAGGTCTCACCAACCGAACCACGTAAATCTATGTGTTCTGTTCTTGAATGTGCTTTACTATTCTTATTGCTTGTCTTGGATTACTCGTATTGTTCACATTAACCGTGATTGGGCATATTAAGATTTACCCTATTTCTTTAGCCTATAAATAAATGTAACCTCATTCTTATCAATACACAAGAGAAATATCAATCTCTAACTGCTTCTTTAGTATATTTAACATCTCTTTCGTTCGACTAATACTCGGACTATCCAAGAGATAGTTCTCACAGTTACTCCTGAATCTGACCTATGATTTTAACCTAATCAGCAACAGAAGTTTCAATAAATATGCACATTTCTATAAGAAAACAGATTTCCATTTTCAGAAAATTTCGAATATAAACAACCAACAAAAATTTTAAAATTCCCTAATAAATCAAAAAAAAAACAATGATCTGGATGAAAAAGAAACTAGAACATCAAATTGTCTTTAATATAATGAGAGAAAGACATAATGAAATGGAGTATTTTGAGAAGACCTAAAACAAAGATCTTAGACTTGAGTTGGTCTAATTCGAGCTTGAATGACGAATCAGAAGAAACTTCAGATGGTGATTGTGTGATTATTTCATTATCAATCCCTACATATGCACTAATTTGGTGAAAAATTAGGGCTACAAAGATTGAAAAGATCAAGAATTTTAGAGTTTCCATTAGAGAAAGAGAGAGAGAGAGGAGGGATCTCGTTTAACTTATTTTCTTGTTCATCAAAGAAAAGATGAGGATGTGAAGAAGAAAGTTTCGATTTTTATGTCGGAATTATACGTGTGAAATCTTAAGCTAGATTGCCACGTGTACGATTAAGATGAGATCGTTTCCATTTAGAAAGGTCCTTCTTTATCTAATGGAAGAGTTCAAATCGAGCGTGGTACGCAATACTGGACGGTTCGGTGTGGGGTGAAAAATTTCATAGGGTAGAAGGACTGGACGGTTCGGTGTGGGGGACCCATTTTGCCGGAATTCTCTGCAAGCATCTTCTCATTTTCATTTCATACTCTCTCCTCTTCCTCCATTTTTTTTCTTTCCAAAATCGTTTGAGCAAAAAGGAACTGTTCGATTCTTCACTGATTCATGCCCCATGATTTCTACTGCTTTCTAGATTTCAAATCCAAAATGATAATTGATTCATACCCCCATGATTTCAACTCCTTTCAAAATTTCAAATCAAAACCATAATGAGAATTTGATTCATATCCCCGCGAACTTCTTTTAAAATTTCAAATCCAAAATGTGAATACCATGGAAACCCTGATTTCTGGAAAGATAAACCCCTAGATGATGGTTGCTTCTCTGGATCTGAGGCCAAGATAAAACACTAATTCAGTTATATTTGTTTCTTGATTATGGTGTTTAATTTGTATTACCATGTTGTAGTTTTCTGTAGGTACAATGTTTCATACAGTGATTATGCCCAGTGGATTCTGAGACCTAATAGTTCATAGATGTTTAGGGGATGATTCGTAGTGGAATACCCTAATCAACCATGTTTTAGGTTATCTCAAAGAACATAACATCTATAGTTTTTTGAAATTCGTGGGTGATTAAGGAACAAACTTGAACAATTTATTTCTTGGACAGATCTCAAGTGAGAGAGAGGAAGAGAGTGGTGGTGGGGCTGGAAATATATGGTGGTGTCGGAGTTGGAAGACGAAGCCGGAGTTAATGGCGGTTGAAGTTCATGTTGGTGATGGCCGATGGGAGGAGAAAATGGGAGAAGAAGAAACTACAATATATTTAGGGCAAGTGGGTGTTTTTTTTTGGAAACCGATTACATTGTCGTACAATTGGCATTGAATACATCAAAGATGTGATAAGCTTGCTACCCGCCCACTCAAACATGGGACCTCCAGGGGTTTCTGGAGTTTATGTCAACACCTTGGAACCACTTGGACTACCAACTGTTGACGGCAAGTGGGTGTTTGGAGAACACAAAAATTACAAAATTTCAATGTTTTCACCCAAATATTTGTACCCCCGAAAATTCTCTTATTTCCCCAAATCACCTACCTCATGTAACTTTAGTCTTGTGGGGCATGTTTAAAGATGTTGCTTTCGGGCACTCAAACAATGTTGAGGAAGGAGTTTTTGGGCCATTCCAATTTAACCTAATCAGGTTTATTGGCAACCTAATTTTAAGATCCAAAAATAATACTGTATATTTATTTGTACTGGTTGTCTTCCTCTAATCTGGTCAGTCGAATATCTTATTTTTCAAACAAAAAAGTATTCATTTTCATATAATCGTCAAACTACGAGTTTTTTTACGTGATTTTCAGTTGAAGAAACCTATACATATGAGGTTTTCATAAGAAATTCTCTTAGGTGCTGTTTGTTTTTTTTTATTTTTCAGATCTGAAATCTGAATTAGAGCCCCAATTCAGATTTCAGATGTTTGTTTTTTCTTTAACAAAATCTGAAAATTTGACTGAATTGGCTTAACATCTGAATAGGCTGAATAAAAGGCCATCCATTCCTGAAATTGGGCCCAACATCTGAAATAAACTCAAATGACTAGAATACCCCTGGGAAAATCAGTTTTTCCATTTCTTTTGTCATTTTTTTACACAACCGACCACCACCGTCACCGGCCATAACTACCCTCACTGAAAAGAACTACCACCAACGACCAGAACCACCACCTTCTCTTTATCTTTTTTTATCTTTTCCAGAGAGATAAACACCACACCGGAGAAAAATTAGGACAAACTTGTACTGCCATTAGTGCAAAATACTCCAAATCCTAGTACATCCGTCATCAAGTGATTCAAGCTTCATAATAGTATGATCCGAAGGGGATAGAACATCAAAAGGTTTGAGAACCCTGGCGGCTTCGCCGGATCTGGCAAGGTTATTTTGCTCGAAACCCTCGCTGGATTTGACGAGGGTTATAGGTCTCTGATATTTGATTGTAGATACAGAGGAGAGAGCTCTCTAATCTTTGATCTCAGACATGGAGGGAGGGAATGAGAGAGAGATAGGGATAGAGAGAGACAGAGACAGAGAGAATTCCTACCAGGCAGCCATCAGGAGAGAGATTGAGTTGGGAAAGAGAAGGAGAAGATAACTTCATTAGGGTTTTTTATTTTGTAGAGTTGGAGAAAGAGAAATTAGGGATTTTATTAAAAAGAGTAATAAGGGTATATATGTCATATTTTTATTCAGACTTAATTATTCAGATTAAAAAAACAAATATCTTATTTATAAAATAATTCAGTCATTTCAGATTCAGCCAATTCAGTTCAGCTAATTCAGATTCAGCCAATTCAAATTCAGATCTCCATAAAAAAACAAACACAAACTTAGTCCAAAAACATTAAACTAATGGGTGAGGAAGATGGAGTAGGAGAGTGAGAGGAGAAGGGAAGAGAGAGGAAGGGGAGTAGAGAGAGATCATGGTAGTGGTGAAGAGGTGAAAATAATGTGCAATGATGAAAAATAACAAAATAAAAAAGATAAATGCCACTTTATTCCTGTTACAAAAACAAGTGTGTTATAAGTATAGGGGGTCAGGGAATGCAACACCAAAGCCGACGTTCTCGATAGAGTAGAAATAATAATCAGAAAAATATTTGGAATGTAGCACCATCGCTTCTTTCCGCTCTTAACTAGTTATGTTTGTTGGTTTTATTTTAATATATCTCATCAAAAAAAATATAGTGGAGGCAAAATTAGGAACAAAAACAATAATTTTTGTGTGATGGCGTGAATAACACATTGATTCTTTTTTTTTTTCTCTTCCTCCATCTTACCCTTCCACCACCATCAACGACACCTCCACCATTAACTTTGACGACACCTTACTAACAACGCCGACCTCATCATCGTTCTCCTCTTCTCCTGTCTCTCTATTCTCCTCTTCTTTTTTCCCTTTCTTTTTCTCTCTCTTTCTCTCTGCCTTTTTTTCTTCTCTCTTGAAGCTCTCGTCTGGATTTGGAACCTCCAATCTATTAGTGGACCGATACTATACAATAAAGTGCATGGTATTGACAAGATTTCAGTATAACTAGATGATATTTGTTAGACACCTACTACCCAACTCAGGCTACTCTAATAAGGGATAATTTCATAAGTAGATTTTAAATGCCTAACTGAAGTTTCTCATTTTGTTCAACATTCTTAACTGAATATAAAATAATATTAAATAACAAATTTGTAACAATTTGTGATAGGGAAGATTTATAGGGGCCCCCATTTCTTGATAAAATGACCTTTTTTGTGAAATCAGTATGGGTTCACTGAGTTCATAAAAATAGACTACTGGAGTGAATTTCGGTGGACTCGTATAGAATGGTGTCTTGTGAATTCGGCGGGCTCGTATCAAATTTTCTCTTGTAATTCAGTGGACTCGTACTGAGTTCACAACTCACAAGGGAACCCCTATGTAACTTCCCTTTTTTGATATAGTAATGGAGTTTATCGTAAGTTATAATAAATCAATAATATATTTCTTCTATTGCTTAGATCCTAATCAAAATTAGATTTTTTGAATTAAGTAGATACTTCCCCATTAGTGGTAAAAATTAGTATGAGATAGTTAATCTTAAAAAATAATGAAGAGACACCCTATATACTTTTTGTATGTTATAGTCGTTAAGGTTTATATTACAAGAGGGTATAATGTGTGACGGTTGGGCACGATAGTCCTATTAAATGCATTACTTAGGTGGGTATGTGAATGAGGAAGATATTATTGTATAAAGAATCTCACACGGTCAATTCATGGTTGTCCAACTGGTTTAAAAGAATCTTACACGTCAATTCTTGGTTGTCCAAATAATTTAAAATGTTGACATAAATTCTAAAAATCTCTGGAGATTCTGGGGTCGATCTCCAAAGGAGGTGGAATCTTTGGATTATTGAATTTGTAATTATTTGGTACAAATAACATAGTTGGATTTTATGCCATAGTTTAGTTGGGCTTTAAAAATATTCTTGTGTAAATTTGACATTTAAATTCACACCCTTGATCCACGGCGAACCAATCTATGGGGTAGTAGTAGTATTGTTTCAAACACACCACTCAAATGTTATTAACAATACAAATCACATACCATTATATCTCTCAGGCGTCGTTAATTTTTTTTTCCATTTTCCAACTACTCTGCTTTTGAACATTTCATTTTAGGAGCAGCAAAGAGCAAAACCATGAATTTAGTGAATTTACAAATGGAGGATTATCCAATCGAATTATGTCAAGAACTAGCCTCGACACATTGATTTGAAACAACGTCGGGTACCATTTTATATACTCACGCTCCAGATAAAATCCATTATGTCACCCTCTCCAACCTTTTCGTTTATAGGGAAAAACAAAACAAATGCTTTTGTGGTGGTTTAGTTGTTTGCTGTTTTTTAGAAGGAAAGTTAGAAAAATCTGGTATTGTTAATTTGCTAAGTCCTTCATTTCTTCCTTTGTGTTCGACTGTAAAGGATGGATATGGCTGACTCGGACCTTTTAGGAGAAGAAGAGAACTCAGTGTAGCCAATGACAACCCGCCCGAATTTACTCCAAAAGTCAGGATTTATTCCACTTTGATTAATAGTGCCTGCAAGTTGTCCTTGTTCGCAGTACTATACTCCATTGTTCATAATAGGTCCTCGTAGTACAAGGCAGGGGTGGGTGTGTTACTCTATTCTTCATATTAGGTCCTCGTAGCACGTGGCAGGGGTGGGGGTGTGGTTTCTGCGCCCATACGTGGCATTGTTATTAGTTGAAAATCTTTTCTCGTAATCTCCCGTCTTGTAAGTTGACAATAGACTTCTAAATTCTCAGCCACATACGCCAATGTTTGGGCTTTAGAAATATAAAGTATGGATAGAAAGACCATAACCAAAGTGGGCTAATTGTAAGATACAAACAACACATAAAGCCTAAAGAAAGTGGTAGCATCTCAATTGTAAGGTTTAAATTGTAAGTCTATAACATACTAAAACTTTGATGATCCAAGATGAAAGGTTAAGGAAATAAGTAAGGTTCAAGTTGGAAGGTTAAGGAAATAAGTAAGGTTCAAGTTGGAAGGTTAAGGAAATAAGTTATTTAGTTTACCTTCATTTTGAATCATAATCTTCTATTCAGTAATGATCCATGGTGGTCCTCATCTTTCTCCAGATTTGTTGTCATGGACTTGTGTCTCCATTTGTGGCTCGGCAACAACCTTTCTTCTCACATGAACTAATAACAGATCCATGGTGGTCCTCATCATTCTCCATTTGTATCACAAGAGATGATGAATCCATGCCATGAGTGGTACCAATTGGACTTGATGGATTGGTTTCACTACCTTTGCAACAACCTTTCTTCTCGCATGAACTAACAGATCCATGGTCGTCTTTCTCCGTCTGTATCACAAGAGATGATGAATCCATGCCATGAGTGGTACCAATCGGACTTGATGGCTTGGTTTCACTACCTTTGCAACAACCTTTCTTCTCACATGAACTAACAGATCCATGGTCGTCTTTCTCCGTCTGTATCACAAGAGATGATGAATCCATGCCATGAGTAGTACCAATCGGACTTTTTGGCTTGGTTTCACTACCTTTGCAACAACCTTTCTTCTCACATGAACTAACAGATCCATGGTCGTCTTTCTCGATCTGTATCACAAGAGATGATGAATCCATGCCATGAGTGGTACCAATTGGACTTGATGGATTGGTTTCACTACCTTTGCAACAACCTTTCTTCTCACATGAACTAACAGATCCATGGTCGTCTTTCTCCGTCTGTATCACAAGAGATGATGAATCCATGCCATGAGTAGTACCAATCGGACTTTTTGGCTTGGTTTCACTACCTTTGCAACAACCTTTCTTCTCACATGAACTAACATATCCATGGTCGTCTTTCTCGATCTGTATCACAAGAGATGATGAATCCATGCCATGAGTAGTACCAATCGGACTTTTTGGCTTGGTTTCACTACCTTTGCAACAATCTTTCTTGTCACATGAACTAAGAGATTGAGAGTGTTTTGTTGTGCCATGCAAAAGGAGCATACTATTAAAGATCACCAGTAAACACGTACCGACATCGGCAAGGACAGCGGCCCACAAAAGTGGGTACCCGGAGACAGCTAATGCAAGGATTGCAGTCTTAATAACGAACGATATAATCACATTTTCTACTATTTTTCGCCTGGTTCTTCTAGCAAGTTGGACCGCTTCTGGTATTTTTCCAACATCGTTGGACATCAGAGTAATGTTCCCAGTCTCAGTTGCGAGTGCGGAACCTGATATGCCCATCGAGATACCGATATCGGCAGTGGCTAATGCTGGCGCGTCGTTTACACCGTCTCCAATCATTGCTGTTGGTCCTTCCTCCTTGAGTTCTTTGATGATTTTTGCCTTCTCTTCGGGTAGAAGATCGGCATGGATTACATCTATAGCATTCCCTAGCTGATCACCACACATGGAAATTAAAATTATTAGCTAAGTACACATATAACTATCAAAACAATAAAATTATTTGGGGATGAGGAGTAATTGTCACACTTGATTCTGACACCGCATTGCTGCGGCAAGACTATCTCCCGTTAGCATTACAGACTTAATCTTCAAAGTTTTTAACTTGTTGACTGCCTCTGCAACTCCTAATCTGCAGCTATCGGAAAGGCTAAATATTCCAACTTGAGTTGCCCCTAAGAACACGTAACCTATAGTTGTTCCTTTTCTGCTGTGATCCGAAACTGAAATTCAATTTAGATAAAAATAATTACAGTTTCTCAAAAATAATGGTTATTACATATGATTTTATTTTTAGTGTTAGAATGAAAACTTGAGAGAGTTGAGAAGTGAACCTATTTCACACCCAGCTCTTGTTGCCATTTTCTTATTCCCAACATAAAGCTTTTTCCCATCAATTTCTCCACAAATCCCTTCTCCTGGGAAATTCTGATACTCGCTTACATTTTCTGGTCTCGGTTCAATGGAGTTAAAGCGCCCATAATCGATAAGTGCAGCAGCCATTGGATGACTCGACTTACTTTCGATGCTTGAAACCCTTCAAAAGTTCAATTTCAAATAAATTTAAACTGAATCCTATTTCAAACTAGAACAATTTGCACTTCAAAAGGAAAAGTAATGTTTGTTTTTTCTGTAAGTCAAATTTGAAACCAGACTCCAAGTTTGAATTGATTTTAGGAGACAAATTTAAGAATTTTTTTTTTTTCGTACTCATGGTGTCTGACTCATGTGAATGACTGATTAAGGTTGATCCTGAGTCCCTTTGAGTAAGTTGATTTTGATTTAGACGAGACAAACAATTCAAACTTAAAAATCGGAAAAAGAAAATAAACAAACTCCACCTAGTTTCTTAAGGCCGCCTTTCTTAATACTTTGGTTCTAATAAACACAAAAATAGAATTTGTATAGCAAAACGTATAGCTAATTAGTTATGACTATTTACCAGTAGAGTAAATCGTCGAGGCTAACTTCATCAGAGGTTGGAAGGAAATCCGTCACTGAAAATTCTCCTTTGGTTAGGGTTCCAGTTTTATCAAAGGCAACGATCTTAACTTTCGCGAGTATCTCTAGATAATCACCCCCTTTGATCAAAAGCCCGTTTGTTGCAGCTTTCGTAAGAGCGCAAAATGTAGCGACCGGTGTAGAGAGAATAAGAGCACATGGACAAGCACTTACAAGAACAATAAGAGCTAAGTGAATCCAGTGCCTTAAGTCATGAACTTTTAATGCAGCTGGAACCGCTGCCAAACCAACCGATATTATCACCACCGCTGCAAAGTCAAGAAAAGGGAAAGTCCTTATTGTTGTTGTTGAACGCCGAACAGATCATTGTCCATAAATAAAGAGAATAAAAATAAATTTCAAGAGTCAACTCAAACCATAAATTATAGGAGTGTTAAAAGTATAATAATGAACTAATATAGTATTGATATAAGGAATTTTTTTGGGACTCATAAAATATCATTCAATTCTAATATATACCTTAGTTTATGGAAATAAACTAACCTGGTGTGTAATACAGAGCACATTTATCTATGAACCTTTGAGTTTGGGATTTGTTGTTTTGGGCCTCCTCTACAAGTTTAACCATTTTAGCTACGGCACAATCGTCCGCTAAAACTGTTGTTTTTACACTAATATAACCTGCAAAATGTTCTTATTTATAAATTAAAAATGGAGAAAAATAAAGCGATTTCATATCCTAATGAGTCCGCAAAACGTTTCTCTAATATAGTTGGGCATACCGTTTAAGCTAATGGTTCCAGCCAAAACTTTAGATTGATATTGTTTAGAAACGGGGTAGGGTTCTCCGGTCAACGACTTCTCGTCAACTTCACAACTCCCATCAACTACTATTCCATCAATTGGAATGACTTCTCCAGCTTTGACTGCAATAATAGTATTGATTTCAACGTCTTTAGCATCTACGATGAGCCCATTTTCGGCCAGAACGGCTTTTTGAGGTGCCATGCTCATTAAAGATGACATGACTTCAGTGGCCTATAAAACATAAGATTACCAAGAAATGGTTAAACACAATAATATTAAGACAGAGCACATGTTCAAGAAAATATGAGTTAAATGGTTAAACACAATAATACTAAGACAGAGCACATGTTAAAGAAAATATGAGTAAGGCAGGTCATCTAACCTTATTGCTTGCTCTTGATTCAAGCCACTCAGCAATGGTAAAAAGAAAAACCATAGAGGCAGCCTCCCAGTAATCTTGCACTGCCATTGTGCCTCCAACTGCAGTGGATCAAAACCAAGATGACTTTTATTGAGAAAACCTATTTAGGCCAAATGATTTGTAACCAGATGCAACTGTCTTGCACTTTTGCTTTTATCACTTACGTGTCGATATGATTTAGGAAGCATTAAAATAATTGTATTATAAACCATTTGACGATTCTCGTATAACAGAACTAGGAAAGTTATATAATGTTGATTTAGAAAAGTTGGAAGTCTTAGAACTTAATTATATTCTTGTTACTCTGCCCCATTTTTGATCACTGATTGACGCTTTTAATTTCTATTTTTTCTATATTGTATTATTGTATACAAGAAATGCCTGTACATTTATGGACCTCGAGCCACATATGATAGTCAATTAATTCGAAATTGTAAGATTTATATAAACATGTACTTAGGACCACTGAACCGAATGACGCTTTCTATAATTCAAACAGTTTTCAACTTGTACCTATTTCATTCACCAACTTTCAAAGCCATCTAGAGTACTTTTTCTTTGTTATTAGTATTATAGAATGTTGTGTAGAGATGTCAAATAAATCGGGCTAAAGACCTCTAAAGGTGCCCAACATAATGGCCATAGGCACCCATTTATACGCAAGGCCTTCTCAAAAGTTCGAAGTGAATAAGCGCCTAGAGCAATTATGTTGGGCGCCTACAGACCTACCCTTCTAATCTTATGTTTCTTTGGGGCGAAGATAAATATGCTTTCTTAGAAGGCACTACCATTTATTTAGTTTAGAAGTAAACTATCAAAATATACATTCTAAGTTTAACAAAAAAAAAAAAAAAAAAAGACCTTCATCAAAAAAAAAAAAAAGTTTAACAAAAAAGAAAAACACTAGTATCTTATATGTTTGTGGGACAGTGGGGACACTTAATTGAATAATTTTCTTTTATAGTAAATGACCTAACTTTAATATTTCAAGTAGGGTTTGAATCTTTCAACAACAAAAAAAGATTAAGGTTTGAAAAATGGGATTTGGAAATAGGGCCCCTTTGTGGTTGCTTCCATCAAAGAGAGCACTAATGGAAGGTTAAGTTTTCTATATTTTCCAGAACATTATGTCTCAGTATTAGTGTCTAAATATATATACTATACGTATATGTATATGTTATTTTAAAATGGGGTGCATGATTCTTCCGATGAGAAACCAAATCGGCTAAAAACCAAAAGATCTTAATGGTATTATACAAAAATTTTGAAATTTTACAAAATAAAAATTTGTGTATTAAATTGTCATTGTCTCTATAAGCAAACTGTCACTTACACTCCTTCCACTGAAAGACATAGAAGGAAACAAGAAATAACTTTAGGTCTACAATTGGTTATCAGGCACTTAATGTAGACATTGAGAAAAGAAAGAAACTAAGTTATGATGTGTATGGTTCTCAACAAAAAAAAAAAAAAAGTTATGATGTGTATGGATGTTAGTTTTTTAAAGAGAAAACTGCAAAAATTGAGGATGTAAACTAAGTTATGTTAACAAAAAGTGTCTTTTTTTTGTCTGTATGAATACCTGCAATGAGAACAAGAACGTTGATATCCAACGTCAAGATCTTAACCGCAGCATAACATCTAATTAAAATTGGAGGTAGCCCGACTACTACAGCAGCAACCGCAAGCCATTTTAATGGGTCAAAAAATTGCTTAAAAAATGACCCCAATAACAATACACCACAACCAATTGTATATAGGCTTGGCCACTTTTTCTCTCTTCTCTTGTCCCCATAAACTCGAATATTTGCATCTAGTCCTGCTTGATTCAGCAATTTAACTGACACAATACAAATACCACGTTAGTAATCAAGAAAAGAAACAAAAACATCCAAACTATATAAAGAAAAAATGTTAAACGTTTTAAAATAAATAGGGCATATAGAGTTCTTAGTCAAGAAAGAAACAAAAACAAATAAACTATATAAAGAGAAAATGTCAATGGTTTTTAAATAGGGCATATTTTCTAACAACTCCATGTTATGACAGTGTATTTATGTTCTGATACATTAAATCGGCATATAGAGTTCTTAGTCATCTTTTTCTTCTTCCGGTTTTACCCTTCTACTTCTTTTTTACCTGTCTGCAATTACTACAATTACTTAACCTACTTACCAAAGAGATTAATAAGGATTTGGACTCGGGTTAATGGGTCATTATTTGATTAACTGACCCGAGTTGAACCTAGTTTAGAGCTTTGTCAATTTCTCAATCAGCAGGTAATGTGCCCCAACTATCTTTAACTGATTCTCAACAAAAAAAAAAAAAAACCATCTTTAACAATTTGAAGAAAAGAAGTTGTGGGACTGGGGGCATCAAACGTAGAGAGGTTTTCCAAAACATCCATTTTACTTTTGTATTGATGTTCAACGCACCATATTCGAACCTTTGGCATATATATGTAAACTTCTTCTGAATTAGGATTTTTTTTTTTTTTTTTTTTTTTTTTTGAGAGTTCTGAACTTCCGACAGTGTGGGAGTAAGAACACGTTTTTATGGACCCATACACTGTCATTTTCAATTATTCAAGCATTAGATCAGTGGGTTCCAACTTCCACGTCACAAAGTACCCAAATTTCGGAGATCGTACAAAATATTTCTAAATTATTAAAGATATTATGTACCAAGCTTACCGATCTGAATCTGAGAAATGAGATCGCTATCATGGATGACGATTACTGTCTTTGATAGCACAAAAACAGAGACTTGTTTGACTCCATCAAGTGGGTTTAAAATCTTCTCAATGAGTGGTACTTCAGATGTACAGCAAATACCAAGTACATCGAAATAACTCTTTTGGAACTTCTTTGCTTCTCTATTGTTGCTTTCGTCAGTAGTGGTAGTATCCATTATAATCTGAAACAACAAATTTATAGTGAGAAAATGTAAAATAAAGAAGACATGAAATTAGAGGGAGTTGGTAAGAGAGATGAAGAGAAAGTTTACTGTTGTGGTCTTGTGGAGGCGTAAGAGAGGTACTTTCAGAGCGAGGCTATTTGTAGGCGTCATTAAGGTCTTATCCAACGGCTGAATTCTCTCTTGATTCCTCAGCTGTTGGATCTTAAAACTAGTGTTAAGTGTATTTCTAGGGTTTACCTGAAATGATTGATGTGCGTGTGGGACATAGAGAGAGAGAGAGAGAGAGAAAGGGTAACCAAGAACACACCAAGTTTGTATCTATAGATAAGTCTACTAATGGTTGTACTGAAATACTTTTCTACATCTACCTGACATGAGCCCTAAAATGTTAGAGAGAGAAGATAAGTTCAACAGAACAGAGTAGCGGGTCAAGAAGGGAGAGAGAGAGAGAGAGAGAGAGAGAGAGAGAGAGAGAGAGAGAGAGAGGGACGGGATGGGTTATGAGAATGTCTTCCTTCTATTTCTCCACACGTTTTAAATTGAGAAAAAACGCATACGAGGAAGGCATTATTTATTTATTAAGAAAACAAGTCTAGGCCTGTCCATTGAGAAAATCACCATATATTTAGGTAAAAATCTCAAGCCAATTAACAAATAATCTTTTCAACAAAAAAAACTAACAAATATTCTACTTCAAAAATCTTTCTTAATAGATTCATTTTCATAGAATTTTTAAAAAAAATCTTTCCTAACTTTTAACTTGTTAGCTTATTTGTGTGAATATCTTCTCTTGATTATTTCCAAAACGTAATTTTTAAAATTGCTTTCCAAAAATCTTTTTAGAATATCTTTCTTAATACCTTATTTCTAAAATTGCTCCCAAAATATTTCCAAAATCATTTCTAAATCATTTCATATTTATTTTTGTCATAAAATCATCCTAAATTCATTCCCAAAAATTAGTTCAAGAAAATCATTTCTATGCATTGGATTTATATATTTCAAAGTAAACAATAGATTTTTCATTTATTTATTTAGATTTTGGTTTTTCAGTTTTTTTTTTTTTAAAAAAATTGTGTAAAACCCGGGTTGATCTGGCCCGGGTTCAACTCGGCCCGGCCTATACCCGTGCGGGTTGGGCTCTTGTATAGCCAACTCTGGTTAAGGTCCGACACGGGACTATTTCAACCCAGGTTGGCTAGGCTTGACCCTGCCTTTTAAACATCACTACCATCACCCACCTCCTCCCACTCACTATAACTAAACAACCGCCACTGCCCCACTGTCACGATTACTAAACATACACCACCACTACCACAGTATCACCGCACGTTCACTACCTCAACCATAAACATTACCACTACACATCTACCTCTAGAACCATCACCAACATCGTCATACCACACAATCAACACGAAAGAAAGAAAGAAAGAAAGAAGAAGGTTGAAAACTCTTGTTCTCTCACTTCATCTTCTTTAAGAATCACTGTCTTTTAGTTCTTTTATTTTTTAATTAAACCCAACATTAAATTTAAGAAAAATATAGAGTATTCTGATATAAGGAAAAAAATTGTGATACGCATGTGGGCCACATTCTTGAAAATTCGCTTCAGACTTGCAAAATCTCATGTACGACCCTGATAAAGATATATACCACATAAGAATCAGTCAACTTTTCCACTTAGAGAGAGAAGGGGAAAGAGAGAGATAGATCAAAAAAAGAGATTCAGGAATCAAAAAAGAAAATATGCCATGGAGGGGCATAATGGAATCCACAAATACAAATACATCAATTTGTCATGTAGGGGAATATATTCTAACATTTTGACAATGTATGTGAACATTTCTTAAATTGTGAATGAAGGTTTTAGTGGAATTTAGAGTTTAATATGCCACTCTTTCAACAAAAAAAAAAGAGTTTAATATGCCACTCACATTTGTGATTGTCCTCTCGCAATCTTTCTATGTGCTTTTTCTATGTGTCTTTTTAGAATTTTATTGTGTATTTTATTGAAGATACACACATTATGTAACTAAGGTAGGGTTTACTTATCCCCACTCTAAGCTCACCCATCTTCCAACTCTAGTTCGGATCACAACCCCATCATTCTCTCCACCAAACCTAAATCCTCACTTGGGCGTAAACCTTTTAAATTCATTCATACTTGGATGTCCCACCCAAATTGTGCTCAATTCATAAAAACTAACTGGAGCTCTATCCCCACCCAGATCTAAACCAAACTTAACTCCCTGGCTATTAAACTCTCTAAGTAGAATAAAGATGTCTTTGGCCACATTGACAATAGCATTAAAAGCCTCACCCAGCAGCTTCAATCCATTAAACATGCTGACAGATTCAAAGATACCTTCACACAGATTGAAACTCTTCTCCTTCAACAAGAAAGTCTTTGGAAGGAAAAATCGAGAATAGCGAACATCAACTTAGGTGATCGCAACACTCAATACTTCCATGCGAAAGCCACCACGAGAAATCGTAAAAATCAAATCCATTCCATAAAGTTGGCCGACAACTCGTGGACCAATGATGAAGCTGAGATATCCAATGTCTTTGTTACTCACCTTCAGAATATTTCGTCTTCAGTTGGCTCCACCCTGTCTAGCAATCTCATTGAGTGTTTCAACCCGCAGATATCTCAATTCCAGAATGATGCTCTTACTGCCATTCCGGAATTAGATGAAATCCGTAAGGCCACTTTCTCTCTGAAACCTGGTGCTGCTCCTGGGCCGGATGGGTATCCTCCTCTCTTCTATCAAGCCAACTGGGACACAGTCAAGGATGATCTCCTCCATATGGTTTCTCTCTTCTTTCGAGAGGCCACTCTCCCTACGATGTCTAACCATACCCACATCTGCCTAATCCCCTAAACTAAAACTCCCCAAACCCCGGCTGACTATAGACCAATTAGCCTCCTTAACAGAACCTATAAAATCATTACAAAAATTCTTGCCAATAGGCTCAAGCCAACTCTGGCTGATATAATATCCCCTTTCCAAGCAGCTTATGTTCCGGGCAGGCAAATCACGGATAATATCATCATTAACCAAGAACTAATTCACTCCTGCAAGAAAATCAAAGGAGCGAAAAGCTATTTCGGTCTTAAACTCGATATGTCCAAAGCTTTTGATCGCATTGAATGGCATTATCTGGAGAAAATTATGTTCCTGATGGGATTCTCTCCTAGTTGGATTAAGCTTGTTAATACTTGTCTCAACTCCAGCTCTATGGCTGTCCTGATCAATGGGCGCTCCGGGCGCACCTTTGATGTTAGCAGGGGGATTCGTCAGGGTGACTCGCTTTCGCCTTTCCTCTTTGCTATTGCCATGGAAGGTCTTAGCCGTCTCCTTGATAAGCAGAGCAGCCACACCCCCTTCCTCGGCTTCCCGATCTCTAATTCGGATATTACTATCAAACATCTGCTCTTTGCTGATGACTGCATTATCTTTGGTCAAATTTCTCTTGAAAACATCCACAATCTCAGAGATATTCATAAAGAATTCAGTGAAGCGTCGGGTCAGATGATAAACTACTCAAAATCCAACATCTTTTTCTCTAAAAACTCGCACTCGAAATTCAAGCGTATGATTATTCGAGAACTTAAAGTTCATCAATCCTCAGCTGGCGATAAGTACCTCGGCACTAATCTGTTCATTGGCAAAAACAAAAATCTATCTTTCAACCCCTTCTCACCCAAATTAAAAATAAACTAGTCAAATGGCAATCCAACCTTCTTTCCCAAGCTGGTCGCTCGGTAGTCATTTCAACTATCGCAGCGCCTGTTCCCCGATACCAAATGCAGTGCTTTGCCATCCCTAAAGGCATATGTAACAGCATTGAGTCCATCCAAAGGACTTTCTGTGGGGAAAATCCAAAACTTTCCACACTATCAATTGGTCAACTATTTGCAAACCCAAGAAACTGGGTGGTCTTGGGTTACGCCTCCCTCTTCTTGATAATCAGGCCTTTCTCAACAAGATAATCTGGCGCATTATCAATAATCCTAAGGCCATATGGGTTCGCGTGCTCAAAAGTAAGTATTTTCCCAAGTCCCATATGCCCACTCCCCCCAAAGCTACTCATTCTTGGCCCTGGGAATCTATTACTAAGCAATATCCTCAGATGGAAGGTCTTATTTTCTGGGACATCAATACAGGAGTTAACATAAACATTTGGCAGGATTTTTGGATCCCGAACCACCCCCCCTCCCATAACTAACCAAACTGGGTCTAACCTTAAATGGGTATCACAACTTATTACTAATAACAGTTGAAATTTGCAAATTTTACAGCAGTGCTTTAATAATAAGATATGCAGATCTATCCTGAGCATCAACATCCAAAATAATCAAGAGGATAAACCGATGTGGACGTTAACTAAATCAGGTACTTTTTCCATAAAATCTATGTATAACTATTTAAGAACAAGAAGCACGGACAACATGCAGGATCAAAACGACTGGCTCTTTATCTGGAACATGAATACTATCCCGCGAGTGAAACTATTTCTTTGGAAGTGCTGCACTAATAGCTTACATGTAAAAGCTAAAATCGGCAAGTTCATTGGAGACCAATTCTCTTGTATTAACTGTGATGAAAACGAAATTTTAGATCATGTGATGCTTCATTGCACGTTTGCAAAAGCAATATGGTTTCATTTTCAGGTGAGAACGGATCACATTAGCTCTACTAATCAATGGATTAAACAATAGAGATAACTAAATGAGGATATCACCAATCAATATGCCAAGATCCTTTGGTTCATATGGAAAGCCCGATGTGAAAATTGTTTTAACACGAACAAACAAAACCCGCGATAAATAATCGACAGAATTAATAATGCGTCTATCACTCCTCTCAAGATTGAGACTGTTCTCACTAACAAATGCAGGAAAACACAATAAGCAACAAACATGGAGACCTCCATCGACACCATACTTAAAGTTGAACGTCGATGCCTCTTTTACCAACGCTACAGATCCGGCCGGAATAGGATGTATCATTAGAGATGAAGAGTCGAATTTCATTATAGCAGCAGCAGACTCGGTGCGGTGCCAAAACGTGGAAGAATGTGAAGGACTAGCCATCCTTTCAAGTATACAATGGGCATTACAATTGAACATCACTCACGCTCACATAGAAAGCGATAATCAAGCTCTTGTCAAATTCATCAATGGTCAAAGTGTAGGACTACATTGGCAATCCTTAAAGATTATGCAACAAGTTAGGTCCCTGATAGATAAATTCGAGGGCATCATGTTCACCTTTGTACCTAGAGACTGTAATGCTCCAGTAGATGCGCTTGCAAAATGGGGAAGAAGAAATGAGGATCGAAAAATGTGAAATTCTGTACCTTCTTTTGTTTCTGTTCTACTTTAGTTGTCTTATTTGTATATTGTACGCTCGTTTTTCATTAATGCTTCCTCATAAAAAAAAAAAAGGTAGGGTCTACTTTATATATTTGAATCTAATTCATCATTATTCCCATTCATTATGAGAAAAAATAGTCATAGAACCCAGTTAGGTATTTACTTTCAATTTTTTTTGAAAACTTGTCTACAATTTTTACATCATCATCTTTTTGGGTGGTCATTGTCTTCTCTCAATTATTGTTGGAGATAGAAAAAAGTAAGGGGAGGCAGTGGCCAGGCCATAACTTTCTGTTTATGGGGCACACTTTAATGATAGTAAACTACTATATGGTTTTTCAGGTTTCATCTATAATTTGGCTGTAGCTTCTTACTTAAAATTTCTCATTCTAAAGTTTTGTCCTTTCCTACACCACCATCACCCACCTCCTTTCACTCGCTATAACTAAACAACAGCCACTGCCACCACAGTCACGCTTACTAACCATCCACTACCACAGTATCACCGCACCTTCGCTACCACAACCATAAATATTACCACTACACATCTACTTATAGAACCATTACCAACATCGCCGTACCAAATCAACATGAAAGAAAGAAAGAAATAAATAAGAAGAAGGTTGAAGCTTTTGCTCTCTCACTTCATCTTCTTTAAGAATCACTATCTTTTAGTTCTTTTATTTTCTAATTCTGATTTTTTAATGAAACTCCACATTAGATATAATAAAAATGTAAAGTATTCTGATATAAAAAAAAGTTATGAAACATGTGGACTACATTTTTAAAAACTCGTTTCGAACCTCGAAAATCTCATAAACGACCATGATAAAGACATATCACAAAAAAATCAGTCAACTTTTTCACTCAGAGAGAGAAGGGGAAAGAGAGAGAGATCAAAGAAAAAGGTGATTTAGGAATCAAAAGGAGATATGTATCATGGAGGGACATAATGGAATCTACAATTGCAAACACATCAATTTGTCAGGTACGAGGATATATTCTAACATTTTGATGAATACATGTGAACATTTGTTTAATTGTGAATAAAGGTTTCAGTGGGGTTTAAAGTTTAATTTGCCACTCACATTTGTGATTGTCCTCTCACAATCTTTCTATGTGCTTTTTCTATGTGTCTTTTTAGGATTTTATTGTGTATTTTATTGTGTATTTATTGAAGATACACACATTGTGTAACTAATGTAGGGCTACTTTATTTCTACACTTGAATCTAATTTATCATTATTCCAATTCATCGTGAAATAAAATAGCCATAGAACCAAGTTAGGTATTTACTTTCAACTTCTTTTGAAAACTTGTGTACAATTTCTACACCATCATCTTTTTCCATTGTCATTGTCTTCTCTCAATTATTGTTGGAAATAGAAAAATTGAGAGAGGAGGTGGCAAAGAGACGGGGAGAAAATGAGCGAGATTTTTAAGATTTAGGGTTATATTGTTGTTTATATACCGTATTTTAACTCCACAACTAAAACATATTTCAGTTTGTTTCGTTGGACTAAAACTACATCAATTAAGTTGTCTCTATAAAAATAAATGTCCCTAATTCATAAGATTAACATCCAGACTAGACACACGTAGTGAGAACCATAAATTTATTTTCTCTATAATATACTGTACCTAGATTCCTCGAGTATAGGTTGTATTGATGTGACATAAAAATGTCACATTTGAGTCCTTTAACTTAGACGAATTAGTCTGTTTCGAGACGTTATTCTAATAGGTTGATCGATTTTTCTTGATTAGGTATTTCCTATGGAGTTGAACGAGAAAAACGGGTAAAGATAGATGAAACACTCACCAAGGGTATTTTATTCATTTGCACCTAAGAGGGTCAAAGTATATTTTAAGAAAGTCTATGAAGTCTTGGGAGCGTGATGACCACTTTAGTGAGGACTAGAGAGGCAAAGGATATAAAATGAGCAAGTTAAGAGACAAGGGTAAAATAGCCATTTTGCAACCTTGGGTCAAGCTAGAGAGTCTATGGGTCAAGCTAAAGCTAATTGGAGTGAAAGAAGAAGTCAAAATAGCTTGAAGAAATCAAAATGAGTAGCTAACTACTAAGGAAGGACAAAATTGTCGTTTGTTAAAAATATAAATAAAATACCCTAACTTGGTGTGTACACTTCATCTTCTAGCTTGGAAAAGGGGATAGAGAGGGAAGGAGAGAAAAAATTAGAATTTTGAGCTTAAAAGAACAAGAGAGAGAGAAGGAAGAACTTGGTCGGACCGAAGAACCTTTAGCCTACCAACACCTCAATTGGTCCGGCCAAGCAATGGCCAACGAGCTTAGAAGAAGGGGCAGTAGCTTGTGGTCACTCGGGCATTTCTTCGAACACGTATGGTGCATTGGAAGCTCAGCCATAAGCTTTTTGAGCACGACAAGGCATAGGCCAAACCTAGTGAAGGCCGAGCTTGGCACGGGATGGAGCACGCATATCACGTGATTCCCTCGAGCATTTCATCAAACACCTTCTGTGCGAAGGAAGTGCGGCCAGAAGCATGCTTGAGGCTGGGACGGAGCGCATCTGGAGGCTGGGACAGAGCGCATCTGGAGCACAAAATTCTATCGGACATCTCGTCAAATACCTTGTGGGCGTTGGGAGCACGGGCCAGGAGCGCATCCTAACTCGGGACAGAACGCGCTGACCCGTGCTAGAAGTGTTTTGGCAGGGCCAAATTGAATTTTTCTCACTTTTCTCGGGCCATTTGTGTTTTTCTTGCTTTTCCATCCTTCCTTGAGCATTCTTGGGTTATTTAGAGTTATCTTGATTAATTCTTGGGTCATTTTGGCTACAATAATTTTAATTTCTAGGGAGATAACGTACCAAATAAGAGGAACTCATGCTTTCATGCACATTTGTGATATATCTATGATTGAATCCTCTTATAAGTGATTGAATAGTATCTAATAATCCCTCTAGTTCTTAATTACTACATGTTTTCTTATTCTTACTAGTAGATACAAGTGAATCAAGTCAAGTACTATGCCATGACCATGAATTTAGACTCGATCTCACTTCCGAGTGAATGTTTATGTAAGAATGAATCCATGAGTGGCTAAGTCTCTTGTCTAAGGGTTTGTGATGAAGTCTTGATTACATAAAAGCATAATATTTACTTGGTTCAATTCTTTTTCGATGCAACACCCATGTTTTGGTTCATCGTTTAATTTTGTTTCATGCCTTATGTCAAGCATATGTCATAGTTACTTATTAATCGATCTGTCCGAGTTAAGACTCTATATTACTAGCATATGATGACCCTTTGACTAATAACGACCATTAGGTATATCCAACACTTAGAGCATCTAACCTTGAGTCGAGTGGGCTAGAAATCTAGAATAAAACTCAAGCAAGCATATGTCTACGTGTTTCAAGATATTCACGAAACCCTTGACCTCTCCCACATTTCGAAGTAAACCCTAGCCTCTCAACCACTAGTAAATAGGTTCAAGTTTAGTTATCTTTGTTTCCTAACCAAAATACCACTTTGCCCTTCCTTAGTAGTTATAGCCACTCCTTTGTCTAGCTTGACTTCTTCAAGTTATTTTGACTTATTCAATGACTCCATTTAACTCTAACTTGACTAATGGGCTCTCTAGCTTGACCAAAGGGTGATAAATGACAATTTTGCCCTTGTCTCCTAACTTGCTCATTTCTTATGTTTTTCATCTCTAGTCTTCACCAAAGTGATAATCATATTTCTTAAACTTCATAGACTTTCTCAAATTATATTTTGACCCTCTTAGGTGCAAATGACCATAATACCCTTGGTGAGTCTTTATCTCCTTACTTGCTCCCTTTTGTGCCTAGACTTTAAGGACTCTTCTTAGATTCAATTAAGTGCTCTTGACTCTTCTACGGCATCCTCAGCTCATTTCCTTGTATAGTTCTTTTATGGTACATTGTGATGAATATAAACATAACTTATTAGAATTGAAGCATAAAATGGACTAATTCATCTAAGTTAAGTGACCTAAATGTGATGTTTTCACATCACATCATGTACCTTGTCACGTTTATACCTATAGGAATTTGTGTTATATTCAGTTCTTATTCTACCAATATTCGTGGTGCCGTAAACTTCTCCTATATGCCCCAACCTAAATGTACTTTTATACATACCATGATAATAGATTAAAAAGGTCTACTTCGACAAAAAGAAAATTAAAAAGGCATACCACCATTTGGCTTAGTCAATGGACACCCATTCCACATACTGGAGATACCTAGTTCGATTCACATGAAACACAAAATCTTTGATTTATTGAACTTTGGTAGAAAATAAGTAGATTCAGTAATATGATGGCCTTAAGGATTTGTATATGGCCTTTAGGGTCCAAAGTGTCTTTGAAATGGTAGTTATTGAGTTTATCCAAATTCATGATGTATCCATGTCATGGAATGTTGTAGTGACTCTTGAGTCCATATAAGAAAAAGATAATAGATTAAAAGGCAATCATATAACTAATCTCAGACTTAAAAAAAAAAAGATTTTGTATGGTTTTTTTTTGTATGGTTGATATTATGCTGCTTTGGGTGTTTTGAGTTACCCCTATACTGAAATGAGTAATTGAAAATAGTATCATCTTTTTTAATTAGTAATGGGATTTACATGTTCCAACAGTCGTGAATAACTTATAATTTTTCATTAGGACCATATACCATTTTTAATGTTAAATTAAACTTATCTCTTTCTTCTTCTCATCATCTTCAAATCATTTTCGATCTTCACATTCTTCTTCAACTTATTATATACCTTCTAATCTTTTTCGATCTTATTATTTTTTTTCTCTCATCCTACAAAAATATAGATTTTTGTTTAAATTTGTATAACAATTTCCACCCTATTTTATAAAATTCATAGCAATTATCATGGTGATTTGGTGCTCATGTGAACTAGGGGCGCCAATGAGTATCCATTTACCCAGAATTGCACCGAAACTCAGGACTGTTTATGTCGGTTCTAGATTCTCATTTTCATATCCGGTAAGAATTTAACATCCAACGGGTATTACCCGATTAGAACCGATAAGATTATAATACTTATTGTGTATATCAGACGGGTATCTGATATTCAAATTTAATACGTAATTAGTTGATTTTTCACAAATTTTAAAGTTCTAATTACTTGTTTTATGTTAATTATGTTCTAATCATGTCATATTGAGTTTCTCACCTAATATAACATTCTTAATTGATAATCAAACTATCTTTAATAACAAATTTTATAGCAACATAAAATATACAATAATAAGATTTTTCATAAATTGTAGTAACTCATCCATGTAGCTTTTATTTAACAGATTCTACCAAAAATATTTGAGTTTTCGAATGAAGTATAACTTTTCTAATTAGTGTTAAAATTAAATAAGAAGTTCTAAAAAGAACCGATAAGTTATATGGTAATGATAAGATTTCAGAATGAATTAGACAATATTTGTTAGGCACTACTACCCAACTCAGGCTACTCTAATAAGTGATAATTTGTTTCTCTTTTTACAAGTTTCACGATTTCAGCTATTTTTTGTATAATATTTAGATTTCAAATGTCATGCAGAAGTTTCTCATCAGGTTCAATATTCTTAACTGATTATAAAATAATGCTAAATAACAAATTTTGTAACAATTTTTGATATAGTAACAGAATTTACAGCCAGTTTTAATAGATCAATCATCTATCTCCTATTGTTTAGATTTTGTCGAACAATTAAATTTTTGAATTAAGTAGAACCTTCTTCATTAGTGGTAAAAGTTACAAGATGGCAAATCTTAAAAGATAACTAAGAGCCACCCTATATACTTTTTATAGGTTATGTAAGATGGGCTTATACATTTTATGTGTGCTCTATGCAAAATAGAGCAAGTACAAGGCCCATACCTAAATGTCCCATACAATCAAGGCCCATAAAGGAGTGGGCTTAAGAAAACTCAATCCAAGATAATCTATAAGCTTGGGAGGACACTTGTCTTGTGTCTACACCAAATGGCTTGTTGGTTGACACATAAGAGGACACTTGTCTTGTGTCTACACCAAATGGTTTGTTGTTTGACACATAAGAGGACACTTGTCTTGTGTCTAAACCTAATGGCTTGTTGTTTGACACATAAGAGGACACTTGTCTTGTGTCTACACCAAGTGGCTTCTTGTTTGGTGCATTAAGGGACACTTGCCACCCATGTAGCTTCTTATACAACCTCTATGATGGATTAGAGACTTGTATAAATAGAGATGGAGTTTAGAGAAAGAAAGCTAGGGGCTCTTGCTCTAGAAAGTCTAGTTCTTGTCCATCACTTAGAGAGCTAGAGAAGAGAAAGAGAAAAGAGTCTTCTTCATCTCTACTTACTTTACTCCATCTCATATAGAAGCAAGAAGGTTGAAAGAAGAGAAGAAAGTTGAAGATAAAGATTAAAGAAACCATCTACTACAATGGAGAAAGGTACATACATTTTTATCTTGATTTTCCTTTATTTCTACTCATGTAACTTGTAACAAGCATGAGATTCAAAGATCAAGGGATTAGTGTTTTAGTTGGTTGTTATGATGAAACCAACATGAAAGTGCTAACAGGTTATAGTTGTTAAGACTTATACCATAGGAGGGTATAACATGTGATATTTGGGCACAACATTTCTATTAGATGCATTACTTGAGATCAGTATGTGTTTAACTTAAAACATAAAGTCAACACATAAACAACAAATCGATTTTAATTTAACATAATTATATCATCAAAACCTGCTAGTAACCATAATCGTAATTATTAATAGGTAGAGTAGTAAGAAGAAACTGTAACTAATTCCATTCGTTCAACTTTTCAATTTAAAATGAATATTGTATAACTAAATTCTGACTCCTAGTGAATGCAGTATTTACCTTGATATCATTCAATCCATCGTGTAGTAGTAGTAGTATTGTTTCAAACACACCACTCAAATGTTTTTTTAGTAACACCATTCAAGTGTTACTAACAACAAATCAAAAATTCACATCATCAAAAGCAGATTTGGAACTCCATTCTTTTTTGTATTGCTAGTATTACTTTTTTTTTTTGATGAGAGGTATTGCTAGTATTACTTGATGTGTGTTGTAACTTTACTCCATCAACAACAAAAAAATAAACCAAAAAATTAATTCAATATAAATGGCATGCTATTATATTTTCTTGATGGAACAATCAATACTAAGTTGGTGTCAAAATCCTTTCAACAAAAAAAAATAATTGGTGTCAAAATTGTCAAAAAGAATTGAGTTTTTTTTTATGAGTAAAAAAAAAAATTTGAGTTGGATAGAAACTTAATTACGAGCCCACCTTTTAATATAAATTAGGTGTATGTCTCTTCCACTGTCGACTTGTTTGGTGCATAGAGTGCATAGGTGGATGTCTCTTTCACGGTTGTTTGGTGGGTGCATTGATATTTTGATAATAAATAAATTATGGTATGTAATTCTAGACGAGTGGCCATTTATGTAACTTTAGGAGGGGTAGTGGATCAAGACTTTTGTAGACTGAGGTATTCAAACTCAGACATTTGAGAATCTTAAAATGTTTAAGGCATTCAAATCTAGACATTTGATAATCCTGAAATGCCTGAGGCATTCAAATCTTGACATTTACAAATCCCCGGATGTCTGTGACATTCAATTATAGATAAAATGTCTGCGGACTTCGGTAGATTTCATAGTTTGGTGGATTTTGTGAAGGATTTGGGACAAATTTGGAGCCCAAAATGTCTTTACAAAAACAAGAGACATTTGGAGTCCACGTGTGACTAAACAACAATAATAATATTAAAATAATAAATGACCACCAAATGTCTATCAATGTCCACAAATATTTACAGATATCTACTAAAGTCGAAATATATTTTTGAAATGTTCATACAAATATATCATTTCATGTGATTACACAATAATAATAATAATATTAACATAATAAATGTCTACCAAATGTCCATCAATGCCCACAAATATTCACAGATGTCTACGAATGTCGAAAAATTTATTTTTGAAATGTTCATACAAATATATTATTTTATGTAATTAAACAATAATAATAGTATTAACATAATAAATGTCTATTAATTGTCCATCAATGTCCACAAATATTCATAGATGTCTAAGAAAGTCGAAAAATATATTTTTGAAATGTTCATACAAATATATTATTTCATGTGATTAAACAATAATAATAATATTAAAATAATAAAAGTCTACCAAATGTCCATCAATGTCCACAAATATTCTTAGATGTCTACGAAAGTCGAAAAATATAATTTTAAAATGTTCATACAAATATATTATTTCATGTGATTAAACAATAATAATAATATTAAAATAATAAATCTCTACTAAATGTCCATCAATGTCCAAAAATATTCACAGATGTCTACGAAAGTCGAAAAATTTATTTTTGAAATGTTCATACAAATATATTATTTTCACGCGATTAAACAATAATAATATTAAAATAATAAATGTCTACCAAATGTCCATCAATGTCTGTAGATATTCACAAATGTCTTCGAAAGTCGAAAAATATATTTTTGATTAGTACAAATATAATATGCATTACACATTTTGTCAATGGATTCAAGATATTGAAATGTTCCCATGACATTTGTTGTCTTAAATATCTATAAAGACATTTTGTCTACAAACTCAATGTCTTGAAAATGTCTATGAAGACATTTTGTTTATAAATGTCTACGGGACATTTTGTCTATAAATGTCTACGGGACATTTTGTCTATAAATGACTGTGAAAGTCCCAATCCACTATCCCCTCTTAGTGGTGTGGGATGTATTTAAAGGTCGTTGGTTTGGGACACCCAAAGAATGTTGGGGAAGGGAGTTTTTATATGAATCCAATTTGACCTAATTAGGTTTGAAGGCAACCAAACTTTAAGATCCAAAAATTAATATATTTATTTTTACTCGTCGCCAACCTCTTCCCTTCATCTTCATTACCATCTCCTACCACCATTATTTATTCTTTATTTCTTCTCTTTCTCTCTCACTTTATATCTCTATTACTTTTTCTTTTTTCTCTGATCAGCCGAATCATTTTGTTTTTAACCCGAACAAAAGAGTTCTCTTTCATCTCAAATTCAAACGAATTTCTTTTATATGAGATTTGTTAAGTTTGTGGACATACAACTCAAAACCAATTGGCAATGAGCGGAGAAGACCTAGACTTTATATTCTTGGTTGCTAGATACCCATTCTCCTATGTGGGACTATTCTGACACGCCCCCCCCCCCCCCCCCCACGTGTGACATTTTTTTAGCCTAACACGTGTATTTCTCTTGGGTGACGTGGAGTCCGTGTGGCTTTTAAACCTATCACGTGTGGGCCTAGCTCTGATACCATGTTAAGTTTGTGGACATTCAACTCAAAACCAATTGGCAATGAGTGGAGAGGACCTAGACCTTATATTCTTGGTTGCTAGATACCCATTCTCCCACGTGGGACTATTCTCACAAGAATGTCACTGGAAGAAACCTATTGGTATAAGGTTTTTATATAAATATTTCTTCGTCCAAAAATCCTAAACGAAAGTGGTGGGGATGATGAAGTAAGATTGTGGGACAATGAGAAGGGAAGAGAGAGAGGAGGGGAGAGCTGAGAGATGATGGTAGTGGTTTTTATATAAATATCTCTCGTCATGTCGTCTTTGATGAATCAATTTTTCCCTTCAAAGTCTCCACTATATCCTCTTGTTCTGAGGATTTGGTAACTTTCCTTGATCCTTCTTCTTCTAGTTCATCTAGGTCTTCCTCCTCGACCCCTCATTCTTCTCCAATACCATCGACTGACTCACACTCACCTCGTGTAAACTGTTTAACTGACTCATTTTCTTAGCCTTTGCGTCAACTCACTGTCTGTCCCAACCTCAGCCTTCCCGCTTACCTCGGATCGTTCGGGATCCCCTCTCTCTTGTCTTGATTTCCTCTGATGCACCTGTATCTGAAGGATCCACTCTCCCTGCTTCATTACCCTCTTCTCCATCATCCCCCGTCAGTATTTCATCTATGGATAGTCCTCGTACTGTTCCGTCACCGCAGTTTGGCTCAGTTTCTTCATCATCAGTGGACTCACCGCCATCTTTCGGCCCTCAAGGCTTTCGTCCTTTGGTAGAGATTATGGCGGCTACGTTACCCATTGAGACACCTTCTTCCTCCCTGCCAAGGTATCCGCTTCCCCCTCGAGACCCTAATATTTTTGGATTATCTGCCTCAGCTTTTTTTTGCAGCTCTTTCTGTTATTAAGGAACCTCATAGTTACAAGACTGCTTCTGGATCTCCTCATTGGCGTAATGCTATGAATGAGGAAATGGCTGCCTTAATAAACAAAATACATGGTCTCTTGTCCCACGGCATCCTTCCATGAATGTCGTTGGCTCCAAATGGGTTTTTCGTACTAAGTTGAAATCAGATGGCAGGAGCCAATCGTTATAAGGCTAGATTGGTTGCTCAAGGCTTCAATCAACAACCTGTATTGGATTTTGATGAGACTTTTAGTCCCATTGTGAAGCCTACTACAATTTGGATTTTATTATCTATGGCAGTGGAAGGTAATTGGGATATGTTACATTTAGATGTCAAAAATGCATTCTGAATGGAGATCTTCAGGAGGAGGTTTTTATGGCTCAGCCACCAGGTTTTGAACATCCTTCTAAATCTGATTATGTGTGTCGTCTGAATAAGGCGCTTTATTGTCTCAAACAGGCTCCCCGTTCATGGTATGAGCGGTTTAGCACCTTTCTTCTTACTATTGGCTTTGTGGTAAGCAAATCAGACAGTTCTCCATTTATTTTTTCAACATCTTCTGGTAATATTTTTCTTCTATTATATGTGGATGATATTATCCTAACTGGTGCGAATTCAAAAGTTATTACTTCTATGGTTGATAAGTTAAGTATGGAGTTTGAGATGAAGAATTTAGGGGTCTTCATTATTTTCTTAGGATTGAGGCCACACGTACTATTAAGGGTCTTATACTGACTCAGTCCAAGTATGCCTCTGATATACTCTCTACTCTTAATTTAGAAGGGGTTAAGCCTTCATCGACTCCTATGGTCGTTGGTCATCATCTCTCAAGTGAGGGAGTTTTGTTATCTGATCCTACTATTTATCGCAAGATTGTTGGCTCTCTTCAGTACCTCACTCTGACTAGACCAGATTTGGCTTACTCTATTAATGTTGCGTGCCAGTTTATGCACGCTCTAACTGTTGATCGCTTTCAAGCTGTCAAACGCATTCTTCGCTATGTCAAAGGCACACTTCATCTGGGCTTACATATTAATCGGGACTCTGCCTGTGATAAGCTATTTGCTTATGCTGATTCTAATTGGGTTGGATGCCCTGACACTCGCCACTCTACCACAGGTTTCTCTATATTTTTGGGTTCAAATTTAATTACATGGAGTGCCAGAAAGCAACCAACAGTGTCTCGATCCAGTTTTGAGGAAGATTACCGTGCCTTAGCTACTTTTGTAGTTGATCTCACATGGATTAGTTTTATTCTTCAAGAACTTGGAGTAAATTTGTCTCAACCAGCCTTAATTTATTGTGATAATAAGAGTGCAATTTCAATGACTTCGAATCCAGTGTTTCATGGGCGCACAAAGCACATTGAGTTAGATTATCACTTTGTGCGTGAGAAGGTGGTTGCTGGCTCCCTACATGTCAAGTTCATTCCATCTAACTCTCAACTTGCAAATATTTTCACTAAAAGTTTGTCCCGACTGCGATTTCTTTAATTGTGTCCCAAATTGAACCTTCGACTTCACCCAACGTTCAATTTGCAGGAGGATATTAAGAAGAAAGATCCCACCGATCTTACAAGATCGGTGGATTCATTAAAATTGGAAAGAGAATCAACTCTTTCCAATGATTCCCAATATGGCTAGAATTCTTTAGTTAAGTTTCTTTTTTGTTTGTACACATTTATGTAAAGTTTCTTAAGTATTGTATATCATTTCAACTATAAATACAGATAAAGGTTCTCGGTTTTCTATCACCGAAACCATTCAGTCATCTTTGTTATGGTATCAGAGCTATTAAACACTCCAAGAAGTTATTAGTTTGACATCTTGGAATCAGCTAATGTTTCTTTTATCATGCCCAGATGTCTGACCCAGTCACCTTTTTTCAGAACCAAAGTGGTCATTATGGCATTCTAAATCAGCTAGACTGTCTAAAGTAAGTACCTGTGTTTCAGCCCGTCTTCTTTAACTTCGATCTATTATTTTAGACTGGAATTTTAGGGTCTCAGAACACTGATATTACCTGCTATCGTCAACATGTCCGTGACCTATATTACTATACCAGAAACTGTCTCAACTTCACCGATCCTTAAATCTTTAACTCTTTGTAGTTAATTGTGTGATTTGACTCTTTCTCAGGATCTTGTTTCAGCAATTCGCAACCTCCTAACTTGGAAGAATGGACTAGGAGAGTAGAGACCGACGATAACCTCACAAATTCTGTTAGTAGGATTACAATGAAAACACTCCTCTTTTGAAGTATTTCTCTTCTAGCACAACTCACATCAATCACTCCTAATGAATGCAGGTCAGGATAGCACTGGTTGGGACGTATACTGGTCTCACAGATTCATATTTGTCTATTGTGAAGGTAAGATAACGGCTTCCTCTTTCCCTCTTCCACAACCTCCCTTCACTCTCTAGGCATGTACACACTTATTTCCTTCTGGCAATTTCGCTGGCTATGTATGAGGGATGTTTGGCTGGTAAGTCCTGCTAGTATATGCTGCACATACTTCGGCAAAGGAAAAGATAATTTATTGTTCGATAACTTTGGTTAGCATCTAAACTTTTAAGAAAACTATCTTCTTATAGAGAGTGTGATGTGTTATCTCACATCCTTTCCATCTTACAAGTTCGCATACCTTTGTCTCATACTGCTGCATGGGAGACTTTAAGGGTAAGTTTAGTTGCAACATTTTAAATTGTTCTTATCTATCGTCTCAAAAGGCACGCATGTAACCACCCTACAACATAAGCTGACTTTGTAGTTGTAAAACATGAGCTGTTGAGGCAGCAGAGAGTGATTCTTCAAGAGAGAGCCAAAGTTCTCTTGCTGAGTTTACCCCTACAACATAAGGGATAACATCATCAGACAATGTTGAGTTGATCCATATAAGAAGAGTTTGATCTTCATCAAGCCATTCGAGATATTCAGTGTTGACAGAACCATTTTTCTGATGTTCTTCATCAATATACTGGGGAGGGCACTCTCTTGTACCATCTATTATTGTGAAAAGGTTAAACCTTTGAATGATGAAAACACTCGAGTATAACCGAGTGGAGGTGAAGGAGATGATTGTTTCGGTTGATAACCGAGAGAGAGGTAGGACGAATGTAGGTTTCGGCTATAACCGAGAGGATAGGTTGACGACTCTCGGGTGAAGTCGAGAGTGATGTTATTGATACTCGGGTATAACCGAGAGAGAGATGAGTGGAGCTCTCGGTTATATCCGAGGATTGTTGATGACGATCTCGGTTGAATCCGAGAGATGGAGGATCGGTGAGCTTGTTGGTTGTGTGTGAGAGAGTGAGATAGGTAAATACCTTGTTTATTAACACTACAACTTGATTGATTACATTGTCTATGGAGATACATATTTATAGGTTTACAACTTAGGAGTCTTGTAAAATCGAAAAACTAAAACTCTATCCTTATCTAGTGTAATCCTAATAGAATTAGGACTAGTAATGGAGACCGACCCACTCGGTTTGGACCGAGTGGAATTGACTCTCTAACACTCCCCCTCAAGTTAGAGCGGGAATGGAAGTAACGCCTAACTTGCCAATAATGTTCTTGAACGGTTCTGCCCCGAGTGGTTTTGTGAAGATATCTGCTAGTTGAGAGTCCGAACTTGTAAAGCGCGTGGCAATGACGTTATCTTTGATCTTCTCACGAACGATGTGGCAATCTATCTCAATGTGTTTGGTACGTTCGTGAAATACGGGATTATCAGCAATGTGGAGAGCGGCTTTGTTGTCGCAGTAAACTGTCATCGGATCTGAGTGATCGATTCCAAAATCAAGCAATAAATACTTGAGCCATTGTAATTCGCATGTGAGGATGGCTAAAGCTCGATATTCTGCTTTGGCTGAAGATTTGGCAACGGTGGGTTGTTTCTTTGACTTCCATGAAAGTGGGCTAGATCCCAACATTGTAAAATATCCAGTAGTTGATCTACGGGTGGAAGGACAACCAGCCCAGTCTGAATCACAGTAACCTGTAATATGAAAAGAGCTGTTTGCTAATAAAAATACTCCTTTATCAAGGGTACCTTTCAAGTATCGTAGTACGCGATGAGCGGCGTCCAGGTGTACTTGACTAGGTGTTTGCATGAATTGACTAAGGTTATTCACAGCAAAAGTGATATCTGGCCGTGTAACCGTTAAGTAGAGAAGTCGGCCAATTAGGCGACGGTAAACTGACGGATCCGCCAATGGTGTACCGTCAGTGGGAGAGAGGCGGAGTTTTTGTTCCATAGGAAACTCCGAAGGACGTGCAGCGGTCAGTCCAGAATCTTTTAAAATATCAAGTGCATATTTTCTTTGACATAGAAAAATGCCTTGTGAAGAACGAGAAACTTCAATACCAAGAAAGTACTGGAGACGTCCTAAATCCTTTAGTGAGAAAGCATTATTTAGGAATGATTTTAACTTGGAAATAGCATGATCATTATTTCCTGTGATAATGATATCATCCACATAGACTAGAACATAAATCTGAGTGGAGTGGGAACGAAAGGTAAAAAGCGAATAATCACTCTTAGATTGAGAGAAACCACGTTCAATTAGAACGGAGGAAAATTTGGAAAACCACTGACGGGAGGCCTGTTTGAGACCATAAAGAGATTTATGAAGGCGGCATACTGTAGACTCCCCCTTAGATGAAAATCCAGGGGGAAGTTTCATGTAAACCTCCTCATGTAGGTCGCCTTGGAGGAAGGCATTATTAACATCCAACTGGTGGAGAGACCAGCCTTTAATGGCGGCGAGAGAAAGGAGAACTCGAACGGTTACTAATTTAGCAACCGGAGCAAAAGTATCATTGTAATCCAATCCCTCTATTTGAGTATAGCCTTTAGCCACTAAGCGAGCTTTATAGCGTTCTATGGAGCCATCGGGCTTGAATTTTATTTTATACACCCATTTACAACCGATAGGCTTCTTGCCGGGTGGTAAGTTAGTAAGAGTCCATGTTTTGTTTTCTTCCAAGGCCGAAATTTCCTTGGCCATTGCATCCTTCCAATGAGAAGATTTCATTGCTTGGGTGAAGGAAGTAGGCTCGGTCGAGGACAAGACCGAGGAAAGAAATTTTTGATGAGAAGTGGAAAAAGAATTGATTGAAAAGTAGTTTTCAAGTGGGTACTTGACGGGAGTGGTGTTGGAGCAAACATAGTCTTTGAGGTGACTAGGTGGATGGCGAGACCGAACCGGTCTGCCGGAATCAACGACGGGAGAGTCGGAAGCGGGAACGTTGGTCGCATTTGGTGGCAGTGAAGAGACCGAGCTGGGATTGATGACAGGAGGTTCTGTCGGCACCCCTGAACTGGGGAGTCCGTCAGGATTTTCTGTCGGCACCCCCGAAGGGGAATTAACAGTTTCTGTCGGCACCCCCGAAGGCGGGTCAGCAGGGGTGTCTGGAGGCACCTCTGAAACAGAATCAGAAGCCGGGACGACAGGAACAGTGGGTTCTTCGGTGAACCTGCTGTTGTCGGACAGTGAGGTGGGAGGAGACTTGTTAATCACCGGGAAATTAAAGGTACCGTCATCATCGATAGAGAGGGACGTGGACGGAATGGCGAGAGGAGGTTGTGCCGGAGGCGGAGAGGCCATCGGAAAGCGGTTCTCGAAGAAAGACACATCTCGTGAGATAAAGATACGTTGAGTAGAGATATCGTAGATACGGTAACCTTTCTGTCCATTTGGATAACCAAGAAAGATGCCGGCGGAAGACCGGGCGTCCATCTTGGTTTTTACCAAAGGGATACGGGCATAGCAAAGGCATCCGAATACACGTAAGTGTGAAAGATTCGGAGGAGCACCCATGAGGACTTCATGAGGAGATTTCCCATCAAGAATTGGTGTGGGTAATTTATTTATTAGGTAGACGGCAGTTAAAACACATTCTCCCCAAAAAGAAAGAGGGAGGTGAGCTTGTAGTCGTAAAGATCTAGCGACTTCAAGAATGTGGCGATATTTTCGCTCAACAACACCGTTTTGTTGAGGTGTATAAGTGCAACTACGTTGATGGGTGATTCCTTTTTCAAGAAACCAACTTTGGAGGGAATGATTCATGAACTCAGAACCATTGTCCGATCTAATTGTTTTTATTACACAATTAAATTGTGTATGAACGTAATTAGAAAAATTTCTAATTTGCATGGTGGAGTCCGATTTAGAACTTAGAAGGAATATCCAAGTACAACGAGAAAAATCGTCAACAAGGGTCAAAAAATAACGACACCCGGAGGTGGAGGGAACCGGAAAGGGACCCCATATATCGGCATGAACTAACTCAAATATATGAGTGGAAGAAGTAGTGCTAGAAGGAAAAGGCAATCGACATTGCTTAGAAAGCGGACATATATCGCATGGCACTTTATTTGATAAGAATTTAAAATTCATACATGGAAGTCTAGAATTAAAAAATTGAAAACGAGAAAAAGATGGATGGCCTAAACGGCAATGCCATAAAGAAAAAGACTCATGACTAGGTTTATCTTGAAATAAATTTGAAACGGAAAAAATTTGACGCTCCGTGCGAAGGAAGTAAAGATCATCATGGAGATTACCATGCCCAATCTCCATCTTCGTTGTTCGGTCTTGAAAAAGACATAAGTCATCGTCAAATAAGACGGTACAACGAAGAGATTTAGAAATTTGAGATATAGATATGAGATTAAATTGAAAAGATGGAGTATGAAGCACATCTTGTAAATAAAATCTATTGGAAAAATAGACCGAACCAATATGGTGAACCTTAACTCTTGATCCATCGGGTAATCTAACAAATAAATCCGGAGGAGCAAGAGAATATGAAGAAAAACGTGATAAAGCCGAACATATGTGTTTAGCGGCACCGGAATCAATAACCCAAGGAGGATGAAAAGAAGAATAATACTTACCTGTAAGATTGACGTGATGGTCTTTAGTGGTACCATGAGAAGATGTGGGCTGCTTGTTTTGTTCCAATAAGGCAATTATAGATTGATATTGCTCCGATGTGAGAGTAGTTGCTGAAGGCACCCCCGATCCGGATTGATTTGTGACCGAGTTGGTGGCCGGTTCTTGCCGAGAGCGTGGTCTTCCACGTTGACAGTAGTTTGGTGGATAACCATGGAGTTTAAAGCATGTAGAAACATCATGGCCATGGAGTTTACAATGATCACAAAACGGTCGTTGTCGCTTGGATCGTTGTTTATCGGAACCATAGGACCGATTTTGATTGTATTCATTGGACCCAACGGCTAGGGTAGCAGCATTGTTATCTATATTCATGGGAGAATCCGAGTGGTGAACCTCAAACGGTCCACTATTAGTGGTAGCATGAACTTGAGAAGTTTCGGAAGCTTCATGAGTAGTCATGATTCAAGAGAAAAAAATTTGAAGGCTCTTATACCATGTGAAAAGGTTAAACCTTTGAATGATGAAAACACTCGAGTATAACCGAGTGGAGGTGAAGGAGATGATTGTTTCGGTTGATAACCGAGAGAGAGGTAGGATGAATGTAGGTTTCGGCTATAACCGAGAGGATAGGTTGACGACTCTCGGGTGAAGTCGAGAGTGATGTTATTGATACTCGGGTATAACCGAGAGAGAGATGAGTGGAGCTCTCGGTTATATCCGAGGATTGTTGATGACGATCTCGGTTGAATCCGAGAGATGGAGGATCGGTGAGCTTGTTGGTTGTGTGTGAGAGAGTGAGAGAGAAAGATAGGTAAATACCTTGTTTATTAACACTACAACTTGATTGATTACATTGTCTATGGAGATACATATTTATAGGTTTACAACTTAGGAGTCTTGTAAAATCGAAAAACTAAAACTCTATCCTTATCTAGTGTAATCCTAATAGAATTAGGACTAGTAATGGAGACCGACCCACTCGGTTTGGACCGAGTGGAATTGACTCTCTAACAATTATGCCCATTACTCTATATTTTTTAAAAATGGGCATAAAGAAAGACTTCCAACCTAAATAGTTATTTGCCTGGAGTTTAATAGGGATTGCATTTCCCATTGAGTTGATGTTGAGAGATGTGATTTTAGGAGCTTCCATTGAAATTGAGTGAGAGAAATAGGTGGTACTTAGTTTCTATTTTTGTTTTTGTTAGAAGAGAAGATGTAGAAGAGGAAATTTGTAGCAGTAGAATGAAGAAGAGAGAAGAAGAGGAAGAAATTTGTAGCAGTAGAATGAAGAAGATAGAAGAAGAAGAAGAGGGAATTTGGTAGCCCTAAATGAAGAGGAATGAGCCGCCAGGCTCTGATACCATAAAAGTTCTTCTCATTTCACACTGAAAACAAGGGAATTACATTTGGTTTTATAGTCAACCCTAATAGGTGACTTTAGATTAGTTATGATTAAACCATCTTAACTAACTTATGAATCTACTTTTATCTTAATAACTAATTAGGTGCATAAATATTACATCAATGTAACTGAGGTGTCATTTGTGCTATTATTTTAATAACCACCCTTCGCTAAGTCAACTCTAGTAGTTGATTAATTACATCCTATCACTCGATTGTTGTCGAAGACGGGTCCATGATGAGCTTGTTCCTCATCTCTTACATTCATTCAGAGACGGAGAATTGGTTCCTGAGACCACTAAAAAATCAATCTTGGTGATCGAAGTTACATTTTTCACTTTAGTGGCTGTGAGTCGTTAGCTATATTGACTTGTTTGTTTGTCTTGCGATTTTATGTGTTAACAGTAGTAATCTTAAAAGAACGTGTTAACAAAAAGAGTTAGACTAACATATACCAACTTGACCATCTTTTCCTTTGCTTATCTGAATTATATGCAGGGATCACGAACATACATGGGGAGTACAATGCAATTAGGATCACGAAGAACATTCTTTCAGACCACTGATTGTATTACTTCAAAGCTGTATGTGACATCTTATCTGGGAACACTTTTTATTCTGATCCATCTCTAACGAATAATTACATTCGATCAGTAATTTATTATAGATACCAAAATTCATCTTATGTGGATGAGCGCCATCGGGCATCGGTATGAGGTCAGTCTCAAATTTATCCTTGCGGCACACAACTTCCTACTTCCTTACTTCTTTTAATAAGTCTATGCCAAGGAATGAAATTTCAGTTTTCATGGAAATGGAAATATTTCAGTCATTTCGATAGAAATTTTTCAAAATTTATTTCCTTGACAAGGCATTGTTAAGGTAAACTTTGTTAAATTTCGGTTTCGATGGAAATTTCGATAGACATGGAAATGGGAATATTTCGGTCATTTCAACCAAAATATTTCAAAATTTAATACCTTGGTCTATGGGCACTATTTATCTACGTTAATGTTCACTAACTAAAACAATATGGTGTAGGTCAACCCAGAGTATATTGACAAGTTAGAAGCAGATGGCCTGAGTTTTGTAGGGAGGGATGAAACTGGAAATATAATGGAGGTAGATTACGGTCAATAAATACAAGTCCATTCAGTGTCAAAGTTCATAAAAAATATGAATTATATATTCTCTTCAGCAGATTTTAGACTTCCTTGTCATCCTTTCTATGGGGGAGCCCAATTTCATCCGGAGTTCAAATCACGCCCTGGTGCCTGGACGACCATCTGCTGTATTTCTAGGTACTATTTCTCGAAGCTTAAAGGCCTTCAAATTTTGTACTAGCTTAATTGGAATCTTTCAGTTAGATGTGCTCGATCCTCACGTTGATCTTAGAGTTAACTATCACGGTGGAGTGTATTATTGTAACATACACGACAGAATTTTAATTAGTTTTCTGAATTGGTATATAAGTTTTCCTTTTAACCATGAACACAGATCGCTATGCTTTGATCCGATTCGAGAGTTCATATACACATATTGATGGAAAATTCAATACTCATGCATATAAATAACAAAAACACAAGTAATGAAATTAAACACAATCTCTTTATTTTGATTACTCCCACTGTAATTAACATCCTCGACGAACATAAGTTTCTTGATTAAAAGAAGGGTTGTTTGAGCGATCAAACTGCTTCCAGTAAAGGTATTCCTAATCCCTTAGGTATCGTGGAATGACAAATAATCAAACACCATAAAGGCGAATGTGGAGTCAGGCAAAGATATTTGGGGTTCATTCCCTTAGGTATCGTGGAATGACAAACATTGTCTTGTCTGCTTCAATAATGACTCATGGCATTAGGAATACCTTTACTGGAAGCAGTTTGATCGCTCAAACAACCCTTCTTTTAATCAAGAAACTTATGTTCGTCGAGGATGTTAATTACAGTGGAAGTAATGAAATTAAACCAAGATCTCTATTTGATGAATTAAAGAGATGAGGAGGTTTTAGGTACTTACCCGAATCCATCGCTTGAAGATACTTGAAGATTTCCTTGTTAACCCTAAGATTTGGACAATATCTTCTAAACCTTGAGAATGGACGTGATTTTCCCAACTCCCATTTTTGAGAAATCAGAAACAACGTCCATTCTCAAGGTTTAGAAGATATTGTCCAAATCTTAGGGTTAACAAGGAAATCTTCAAGTATCTTCAAGCGATGGATTCGGGTAAGTACCTAAAACCTCCTCATCTCTTTAATTCATCAAATAGAGATCTTGGTTTAATTTCATTACTTGTGTTTTTGTTATTTATATGCATGAGTATTGAATTTTCCATCAAGTGGTATCAGAGCCACTATTTGTATGAATTTTGAGATGGTTTTATGTGTTCTGTTCACCATGTTTGTGATGTTTAAGATATTTCGTGAGAAACTGTTTTGCTTTTAGATTATCCCTAAATCTGTTTATTTCTGCAAATATTTGGGGGATTTAAAGAATATTAGTAACTACCTTTATTTTAAATTATAATGATCTTGTATGCTATCTTCTGTGATTCGGTTGGTTATGGAGGAATAATAGAGATCGTAGTTATTTCCCCCTATTCCTCTCCCCTAATCTCTCTGTTTGAATATTTGGGTAGTTGAGAGATATTTGGGTAGATGATATTCTTATAAATTCTCTGTTGGATTATCTTCTTCGGTTTCTGTTGGGAGAGATAAAATATAAGTAGTTATTATTTCCTTAATTTCCTCTCCCATCATTTATGCATTGAATGTTTTATTAGTTAACAGATATTTTTGGCAGATTACACCATAACCAATTTTAAGTTTTATTTCTCTGATTAGGTTATTTACAGAGAAAATATTGGTTAGTATAATTTTATTTTTTTTAAGATTCTGTCAACTATTTTGGGTTCAACTATTTCGGGTCAGAGAAATATTGATTAGATTTTAATTTCTCCATTCCATAATCTCTCTTATTCGGTTGTTTAGAGAGATAATTGGGTATCAATTAATTCCTCCTAACATGGTTTGTTCACTAAATCAAATTTGTTTAGAGAAATTTTGATACCATTACCATTGCTTTAGATACTGGAAGTATTAATCGTTATCATACATATATATCGGACAATAAATATAGTAGTTTCCAGTGTGGGCGCCCATAGCAATTACCGAGGATGCCTAGAGGAACAGGGGTGTATATAGCATTCACTGGGTGCCTATAGCACTGGTTGGGTGCCTATAGCATTCACAGGGTGCCTATAGTACTAGCGTGGTGCCTATAGCAATAGCGTGGTGTGTGGATTTATCCCACTGGTTGGGTGCCTATAGTAATTGTAGGGTGCCTATAGTTTTGGGGCGCCTGTAGCACTTGGTGTTAATCGTTTTGGGTGCCTTTAGTAGTTAGTTTGGGTGCTCATAACAGAAATTTTTGGATGCATACAACATCATATTTGGGCACTTGTAGACCTCTAATTACTCATTTTGGAATAATGTATGTATCTCACGTCAATGCACTTGTTTTATTTGTAATGCATGAATTGTGAGTGCCTTAATTGGGTGTTTGAAGGCACCACAACATGTTTCTACTACTAAATAATGCACATATGAATTTTTGGTTTATCGTTAATTATGGTAATTTGACGATGATTTCATGCATATGTGTACTTTGGATTATCAACCTTTAGTGGATATAATATCTATGTTGATATATGCTTAATAAGTAATAAGAAACATGATTAAGTGATTATATGTCAATAATCATTAAACATAAGGTTAGGCTATTGATTAATCTTGCACAAAATATTATGATTTTAATTTTTGTCAAGAACTTAGATGGTTATTGCATTAATTATGGGATTGAACTGACATGTCACCAAAGTGACCTCTGTCGGGTAAAATACCATAGTTGGTGTAGATAAACATGTCTCAGTCCATGTGAAGTGATCGGCCCAAAGGAAGGTTACTTTGACAGGTCTAAGGGAAGCCTTAAATTGCCTTATGACTAAGATATGTGATATATTTAGGTGTCATGCGAGTATTGTGTCGGTCCAAAGAAAGGCACAACACTTGGCAGATCTTGTATCAATATCAGAGAGTATCACTAGTAAGTTATTATCTCTGTCCAAAGACTAGGTAGTAATGTTACACTTGATATCTTGAAATGGGCCCACAAATTGCAATATTTGGTTAATTGCTAATTTTTATGCATGATTTTATTGAACTCTAATATGAGCATGTGTGTTTTATTGTCTTTTGTATTTAGTATCATCTATATCTGCCAACATAAACAACATTCCGGTGCTTAACGGCATTAACTTTAAGAAATGGAAGAAGCACGTGATGACTGTGCTTGGTTGCATGGATCTTGACATTGCTCTTAGGATGGATCGCCCAATGCCTCTGTCCAGCTTAAGTACTACTGAACAGAAGGTTGCTATGGAAAAATGGGAGAGATCTGATCGGATGAGCCTGATGATCATGCAAAACTCAATTCCAGACTCGATAAGCAGTGGACTGACTAAGGCGAGTGCTAAGGAGTTCCTCAAGCAACTCTCTGATCGCTTTTCGGCGAGTGGGAAAGTGGAGACAAGCACTGCATTATCTAAGCTTGTCACCATGCGGTATAACGGTAAGGGGAACATACGGGAGTACATTATGAATATGTCTAACCTGGTGACCAAACTCAGGGAACTAAGACTTGTATTGTCTGAAGACATACTTGTTCATTTGGTCCTCATATCTCTTCCTGTTCAGTATAACACACTTAAGATCTCCTATAATTCTCAAAAGGAGAAGTGGAGCTTGAATGACCTCATTGCACATTGTGTTCAGGAAGAAGATAAGATTAACCAGGAAAAGACAGAAAGTGCTCACCTAGCATCAACTTCAGGAGTAAAAAGGCTGGATAAGCAAAAGAAGGATAAAGGTATAGCAAACACAATAACTTCACAAGTCAAAGGCAAAAGAAATTTGGATTCAAGGCATTCCTGTTTCTTTTGCAAAAGGACTGGTATCGTGAAGAAAATGTGTTATGAATACGCCGTTTGGCGTGCTAAGAAAGGTTTGCCTCCACTATTGAAAGCCGATTGATGGCGAAAGATACATCTTTGTGGGCTGTAGAACAACCTTGCAGTGGAAGCAATCGGTGTTTGTTTTATTTGTTGTTTAATTATGTACTGATTATTATTTGAATTTGGAAGAAACTTTTCATGTACCGTCATTCAGACGGAACTAATTTCTATTTCCTTTTGGACAAATTTGGTTTTAATTGTTCAATTGAAATAGATCATTTAGTGTTTCTCTAAATTCTAATATTGTGGATTATAGTACTTAAATTGATTAAAGATATATAATCAAACACCATAAAGGCGAATGTGGAGTCAGGCAAAGATATTTGGGGTTCATTCCCTTAGGTATCGTGGAATGACAAACATTGTCTTGTCTGCTTCAATAATGACTCATGGCATTAGGAATACCTTTACTGGAAGCAGTTTGATCGCTCAAACAACCCTTCTTTTAATCAAGAAACTTATGTTCGTCGAGGATGTTAATTACAGTGGGAGTAATCAAAATAAAGAGATTGTGTTTGAAGATGAGTATGCAAATATTCGTCTTAAAGTCACGACTGCCAATAACTAAATTTTTTTTGATACAATTATTGTTCAGCCTGTGAATTAAAGTATTTAATCAGATACAACCATGTTGGTTAATCCCACATTTAGTGAACAACCTTTTCTCGTACTAGTTAATAAAGAACCTCTAAAAGAAACAGAGGAATAGCTAGAGAGATTATGGTTGACATTAACGACCTTGAATCAAGGAAACACTTAGAAGATCCACTATGACTTTGTTGTCTATCTTAATGAGCACAATTATGACTTAAGGTTTGAAGTATTTAACTTCTCCTAGTGAAGTCAAAATGAGCTCAAAAATTTGATGACTGGATTGAGGTCATGAAAGGAGAGTTGAAGTCTATGGACGACATTAACATTAGGATCTTGTCGAGTTACCTCTAGGGTGAGATCAATTGGTAGTAAATGAATTTACGAAACCAAAAAGACTCAAAAGGTAACATCGAAAGATATAAAGCACGTCTAGTCGTCAATGACTTTACTCATAAGGGAGGATTAAACTTCGAAGAGGTATTCTCGCCTGACTTTACGAAGTATTCTTTAAGTCAAATAAATTGTACCAAAATTTTGATGAGGTCATTCCTCTTTCGGTTCTATGAGGAAAATATCATCGATCAGTGCATATATCTCAAGATCAGTGGGAGTGGATTTATGATCCTAGAACTATATGTAGGTGTGGTTCTACTAGCGAACACTGATATAGGATTGTAGCATTAGACCAAGGGCTTTCTCTCAAGCGAATTTAAAATGAAAGACCTTGGAAATGCTTCTTATGTTTTGGGTATCCAGATAGACCAAGATCACCCTAAGGACACTCTTGGTCTTTCCCAAAAGGCCTATATCGTAAATTTCTCTATGGCATCCAGAAATATTCGCTAGGAGATACGTCAGTGAATAATGATGGCAAGTTTAGTTTGCTCCAACTTGTGAAGTTCGATCTTGAGTAAGAAACTGAGACAATCCCAAACTCGTCTGTGGTTGGAAGTCTCATGCATGCACAAGTTTGTACATGTTTGGATTTGACACTTGTTGAAGGAATGTTGGGTAGATATCCAAGTAACCCAAGCCTAGACCGTTGAAAGGTCATCCAACGGGTTATGTGATAACTGCAAAAGAGCGAAAGATTACATTCTCACTTTTGAGGAGAACCGATCATAGAGAGATCATAGGTTGCTCCGATACGGATTTGCTGGATATCTTTGTCATAAGAAATCCAGATCAGGTTACATTTTTGTGGTGGTTGAAAGGCTTAATTACTGGAAAGTGTAAAGCAATCCCTATGACCTTCTCGACCATGAAAGCAGAGTTCTTAACATGCTTTCAAGCATCAATCATGCAATTTGGCTTTGAAATTTTGTCTTTAAGTTAGAATGTGGTCGGATACGCAAAACGACCAATGAGGATCTAACATGACGATTAGGCAGCTGAGTTGTACTTAAATAACAACAAAAGCTTTTCAAAGTCCAAATACATTGGTATGTAGTACCTTGCGGTAAAAGGTAACGTTCAGAGTCTTTTGGTATCCATTGAGCACATTGACACAAACTCCAATATGGTGAACCACTCACTAAAGATTTACCGCCTAAAGTTTTTCAGCAAGTATGTGGTTTATATCGGGATTCTAGGATCCCATTGATTAGTGGGAGTTTGTTGTCTTAATTTTTTTTGGATCCATTTGGTTGTGCTCATTGGAAATGTTTGGTTTCTTGTATTGACCTTACGTAGTTTCAGAAATTATGTATTATATTTGGTACTCTGAACATAAGGATATCAACTTTCTATTGAGGACATCATTGGGAGAAAGTTGGACTCTGTGGAGTCACTGGATTAGTTGGAAATAGACATGTTTTAGATCACAATTGCATGCAATTTCCATGCTACACATCCACACTTGATCTATGTTGTTAATTACGTTAGTAATGTGACCATTAAAGGTTTAGTCATGAACTAATGCGACGAACGCCGTTTTGATCCCTTGCTAATGTGGTTAATGAACCAGATTGTACGTGATATTTGAAGTCGTGAAATAACAATTTTTGTGCACACTAAGGTTCTTGTATTATGAAATTCGGGAAACATATAAAGTCCAAGTGGGAGATTGTTAGTATTTTTTAATACTAATGACTAATGTGGACTAATATATGTATTAATTACATAATACATGTTATTTCACTTAAGGGTCCCAAAATGTGATCTAATTAATTTATACATTATGGACCATAAAATATCAGTCTGAAGTGTGGGGAGCGTATTAGCAATATGTCATGTGTAGAGCCCTCAAAAGTAATTATCAAAGAATAATGGGCTCTTTAATAATTACTTTTGAGGGCTCTACACATGACATATTGCTAATACGCTCCCCACACTTCAGACTGATATTTTATGGTCCATAATGTATAAATTAATTAGATCACATTTTGGGACCCTTAAGTGAAATAACATGTATTATGTAATTAATACATATATTAGTCCACATTAGTCATTAGTATTAAAAAATACTAACACATATCACCCAATGACAGTTGTGAGAACTAGTTAAGATCTTATGTTTAAAATCTCTGGTTGAAATAACGTTGACGCAAACTGCAGGTCTTATGTTGGCAGCAAGTGGACAGTTGGAAACATACCTTCACAGGCACCAAAATGAAAGTTAAAATGGAACTTGTAGCCTATATCATAATTTGCAATGGTAAAACTTGTTTGAATTTTCAGCCTGTTAATTGATTACTCTATTTAATAATACTAGGGGATATCCCGTGCCCTAGGGCACGTACACTTGTATCAATTAAATGTTACGAAATTTATTGTTAAATTTTATTGAGACTTGAGAGAGAGAGGTTTTTATTACTTTTTTGTATTATACTTTTGTTTCTTTTCTCTTAAATTAGTTATTATTTTATTGAGAAAGAGAGATTTTAATTTCTATTTTTAACCCTTGAAATTTATTTTGTTTCTTTTTTCTTAAATTAGTTATTTTATTTCTAAGAAGGAAAGGATTATTGTTTTTTAAATAGGTAACTTTATTTCTACGAAGGACTATATTTTAAATTTTGAGAAGGGCTTCTAGACAATATCCCTTATTATAAAAGGATGTTTGTCCCAGTCATCGTTTTCCCTTCTGTTTTATTATATAGATTTTATGTGCAATTTTTGATGTTCCATAACGGGCAGTATCAGCTCGAAAACAGCCAGAACAAAATCCCTTTATTAGACACCTTAGCACAAGTAAGACCTGTCCATTGGCATATATGCACATGGCCGATCCTGGGCCCAAAGCAGGCAAAGCCTTGCTTTGGGCCCCCACGTTTGAAGGGCCCCCAAAATTTCATTTTCTAAAGAAAAAGGTGTTGGACTCAAACTTTTTATAATGAATTTTAAAGGCCACACCAACAGCACTGTTAAGAACGTGTCTTCATCCCAACCCAACCGGACAGCCACTTTTTATGTTACACAAATACGAGTATAATTTCTTCATCCCTTCACTCTTTCATCTCTTCTGAACAAAAAAAATACTCTTTCATCTTTGTTTTTTCTTTTTTTTGAATACTTTGATTAAATTAATGAAAGGAAAAGGGAATACAAAGAAGCACAAGGCTAATTAAGCCTAGTGGATAAAGAGCAAAACCAAAAAACACAAAAACAACACACCAGGACCACTCCATAGGCCCCTCACGACATACCAAAACATCCTTTCCAGAGGCCACCACACCCGGCGGTAAAAAGAGTTACACATTAAAGCGAACCTAAGAAACCATCCCATGACTCAACCATACAATTAAACGAATACAATTTTGCCCACTTGTACGATCTGCTCCAATGGTAAATAAGGCATTTAGCCGCGAAGAAGATGTACTCTGGTGATCGGGGTTTGTCTCTGAAAATTCCATCGTTTCTAGCACTCCAGACTGCCCATATGATTGCTTTAGGGATAATGTTGAGAATAGCCTTCTTGTGTTTACTACCTTTGATACCTTTCCAAGCCAACATGAGATCGGTAATGGAGCTAGGGGTACACCAGACAATCCCGATACTACTCATGAATTTGTTCCACACGCCCCTCGCCGTGTCACAATGGAGGAATATATGCGAGGAGGATTCTTCATCATTCCCGCACAGACCGCATCGACTTGGCGATATGAATCCCCGTTTCCTCAAGTTGTCCATGGTTGGAATCCTCTCTCAAATCACAGCCCATAAGAACACACTCACCCACATGGGTATATTCTTTCTCCAAATATCTCTAAAAACCGGTTTAGACTCCAATTCCTGGTTTGACAAAAGCGAAAACATCGCACTTACTGATAACTCTACCTTCTCCGGATCCGGATTTGAAATCCACACCCTAGCGTCTGGTTGATTGATGAGGCAGAATGGTTCTATGTCGTTTAACAGGCTTTTTGCCTCCTCCAACTCCCAATCAAAGAGCCCTCTCCTAAAATCCACCCTCCAAACCTTCGAGTTATTGTTAAAGAAATCGCTAACAGTCCCATCCTTCGATTCGGAGAGCAAAAAGATATTCGAGTAAGCTTCTTTAAAGGATGTGTCCTTAGCCCATATATCACCCCAAAAGCTCTTATTCTTTCCGTCCCCGACCTTAATCTTGGACATGGAATGGAACTTCTGCCACCTACTATAAATCCCCCTCCAAACCGAGACCCGATACGCTTTTTTTGGTGGTTTCGACATCCACCCTAACTCCTCTTCCCCATATTTTTCCTTAATGATTTTCCTCCACAGAAGGTTCTTTTCCTTACCGAATCTCCATAGCCACTTAGATAATAATGCATCGTTCATCCTCCTCAGACTTTTGATTCCCAAGCCCCCTTGAGCGATCGGCCTACAAAGAATCTCCCACGCCACCCAATGAGATTTCTTGTTTTCCATCTCACCATCCCAAAAGAAATCCTTGAACTTTCTTTCCAATTCATTACAAATCGAGACCGGAGCCGAGAAGAGAGATAAGAAATAGATGGGAAGAGCCGATAAAACCGCCTTAATTAGAGTCAATTTCCCCCCTCTTGACAAAAGTCTTGCCTTCCACGGAGAGAGGCGCCTAGCCACCTTCTCGATGACTGGATCCCAAAGGTGTTTAGATCTATATGAGAACCCCAATGGCATACCTAAATAGGAAATAGGGAGAGATGCTTTAACACAGCCAAAAGTCGAAGCCAAGTCATCTAATCCCTCCACCCTACCAACTTCAATCACTTGGCTTTTATCGAAGTTGACCTTAAGACCAGAAGCTGCTTCAAACCATATGAGAGTGTCTTTTAGCTTGCGGATCTGGTTGATGTCTTCTTTAATGAAAAATAGAGTGTCGTCCGCAAATTGTAGATGGGTAATAGGCGTTCCATTATCAGACACCTTGAAACCATCAAACCATTGAATCTCTTCCCCTCTTTTAACCATACACCTAAGAACTTCCGCCACGAGCAGGAATAAAAGAGGCGACAGTGGGTCTCCTTGACGGATCCCCCTGGAGTTCATGAACACCGACGAAGTAGTACCATTTATCAAAGCCGAGAACGAAACCGATGAGATGCAATTAAAAATCCATGTTCTCCATTTATGCTTGAAACCCATCTTAGTCATGATGTCGTAAAGGAAATCCCAACTGATTTTGTCGTAAGCTTTCTCCAAATCAACCTTAACCATAATACCCGAGGACTTCGATTTCATCTTGGAGTCCAGAAGTTCATTAGCAATCGAAACCCCGTCGAGAATTTGTCTATCACTAATAAAAGCCCCTTGATTAGGAGATATGATGGATTCCAGAACCGTCTTAAGTCGGTTCGCCAAAACCTTGGAAATGATCTTATACGGTCCCCCCACTAAGCTTATCGGCCTGTAGTCATTCAATGATTCTGTAATATCCTTCTTAGGGATAAGCACGAGGAACGATTAATTCAATCTCCAATCTAAACTACCCGAGAACCAGAAATCCGAAATTACCTTCATAAAGTCACTCCCAATAATACTCCAGCATTTGTCATAAAATTTGATGGAGAATCCATCCGGCCCCGGAGCTTTATCTTTGGCCAAGTCTTTAATTGCGAGAAGGACCTCTTCCTTCGAGAAAACCCCCTCCAGCGACTCAGCTTGAAGATCTGAAATCGAAGGCAAGTTTAGACTACCCACTCCAGGTCTCCACATAGTCGGCTCCTTGTAAATATTTGCAAAGTGCTCGACCACCCGACTTTTGATCTGCTTGTCCTCCATGATAAGCTCATCGCCTACTCTCAAAGCTGCTATCCGATTCGACCTCTTTCTACAATTTATGATGCCATGGAAGAACTTTGAATTCTTGTCTCCTGCCTCAAGCCAATTGATTCTCGATTTTTGTCTCAAACTAATTTCCTGAAGATTAAGAATTTTCTCCGGCTCCATTCTCATACTCTGTCTGAGCAAAAGATCCTCATCGCACAAGTTGTTAGTTTCCTCCAATTTGTCGAAATTGTGGATCCCCTCCTGGAGTCTAGCCAAAGTCTCCTTCTGACCTTTGAATTTTTCTCTTGACCATTTTTTTGCCTTTTCTTTCAATACGTTCATTTTAGCCCAAAAAGAAACATCTCTGTCCATCTCCTCCCACTAAAGTTTAACCTGGGGAATAAAGTCCTCATCCAAAAGCTAAATATCTTCAAGTCTAAAAGGAGGGTTACCTGTGGTCTTGATATTTGATTTCAGAAGAACGGGGGCATGGTCCGAAAATGGCCTCGGCAGTATAATCTGAGAAATAGAAGGGAAACGATCCTCCCAAGCTTTGTTAATTAGGAACCTGTCCAGCCGGCTCATCGCCGGAATTGATTGATTGTTGGACCATGTGAAAGCCATCCCATTCCCTGGAAGGTCAATGAGCTCATTTCTACCTACCCATTCGTCGAATCTCTTCATTTTAGAGGTGATGGAATGTTTGTTCCTCTTCTCACATCTGAATCTAGTGACATTAAAGTCCCCACCGATACACCAAGGCAAATTCCAGAGATCATGAATTGAATCTAATTCACTCCAAAATGATTCCCTATGCGAAGAAATACACGGACCATAAACCGAAGTAGCCATCCATTCAAAACCATCTGATACATTACATAACTTAAGAGAAATGGAAAAACTACCTATTACCCGGTCGGAACAAGCAAAATAAGAAGGATCCCACATACATAGAACACCCCCTGCCGACCCAGTAGCCGGTAGAGCACACCAGGCCACATTACAATTACCCCAAAGACTAAACACAAGAACATCATTAATATTATCTAACTTAGTTTCTTGAAGAAACGCAAAATTCGCCTTCATCTCTATCCTTAACTTCCTAACTGCAGCCTTCTTCTTTGCTGCTCTCAACCCCCTAATATTCCAGCTAATGAAGTCAATTGACATAATCAAGACGAGTTACCACCCTTGAACACGAACGAGTCCTCCTGCTTCCTCCTGATTCTGACTCCCTCATCGTCCACTTTAGCCTTTTAGCCTCCCTTTCTAACTTGGATGTTGTTCCTTCCCTCTTCTGGTCGCTGCTCTGATCTGGAGTCTTATCTCCATCAACTGAATCCCTATTGTGAACCGGAGTATGAATCACCATGGCATGATCACTATCCATGGGCGAAACCTCTGTACTGCCGACGACCTCTTCTGATTCCCCCGAATCCATTGTATTGTTCACTTCTGGAACCATGGTAGCTAAAGGTTGAGTTAACAGTACTAAGTCTTCTTCGCCCTTGTCAAAATTCTCCTTGAGATCAGATCCTATCAGCTTAAGAAGGTTCTCCATCTTCCCCTTAGCCCCTTCTTGGTCCAACGCAAAACCCAGCTCCTTGCCTGTTGCCAAGAACTCGTCCATCCTCTGTTCCATACTCGTGTTGATCACCACTAATGACAGATCATGAGATAAAATACTAGCAGGGGTGACGGCTGGATGAGGGGGAGAAAAGACACCTGTCCATTCTTTGTCAAGGGTAATACTCTTGGAGATCCGTGGAAAGTCTCTGCCCATGGTGCCCTTAAAAGAATCCATTAGGGCCTTACCCAAGTCCGTGATCAGAAGAGGGGGCGCCCTAGGAACCCTCCTGGGCTTTCTATTCCTCTTCCTGGATCTATAATAGATTTTAAACCTTTTCTTTGCTGGGCCCGTCTTCTTTGGGCCCCCATCCTTTTCCTCTGGCCTAGGACCTCTGTCTTCGACGCACCCCGCTGAAATTTGAATCTTGTCCGTACCCTGACTTGTCTCTGATAGATTGATCGGAGGTTCAGACACCATATCATCAGACGAGAGAAGACCTTGATCTATCACCGAAGCGGTAATAGGATCAGACCCCATCGACCATTTCTCTTTACGAGGGTCCCTTAACGAGCTAATGAACCTCGTTTGTTCAGCAATAGTCAACTCCTTGGATTGATCCCTGATGTACTGGTCTGTATCACTGTCACCTCGGTCTTCTACATCCGAGGAATGAGATGACCCGAAAACCCTCTGACCACTTTCCGGCGACACCATAGATTCCGGCGAAAACACACAGTGGAGAAAAACTTCTACCACATCCCCCCTGTCCAGAAGGATCAATCTCTCCGGTATCTTAGACGTGATATCGCACCTGATGTAAATAGAAGCGAAAGCTAACACCTTGAAAGACTTAGTATCTTCATCGATCATCAAGAAATCTCCAAAAGTCTCACCAATATCATGGAAAACCTCTTCATTCCAAAGGTTGAAAGGAAGGCCAAAAATCTTCACATTAACCCTACACATGGACAAGTTAACCTGATTACAAGCCGGGTGCCATCGGCGAAAGAACATCCTCTCGACCTGAGACAGATGAATCTCGCCTAAATCCAGAAGGGGTTTCGTGTTGTGCTTAGTCTTGATTACTGCTCGAACCCTGTTAAAATGAATCAACGATACCTCTCCAGTCTTCAAAATCCCCCTGATTAAATCTTCCACACTCCCCCAGTCGTCAATGGCGTATGTAGCTTCCACCAAAACCGTGTCTTCCCAACTGATAGTTCCATTAGGGGTCAAGGCCATAGCAGAGCAATGAAGGTTTTCAGGTTTGGTAAGTTTAGAGATGGAGATGTTAGGGTTTTTAGAAGGTCTCTGTTGAAGAAGGGCTGATTTATATGAGGTTGAGTGTAGGTGTGGTTGAGAAGAAATGTTCAGAACTTGACATGCATTGGCTATGGGAAAATAGGATATTCCCGGTTTGTTGACAGATGTCGATGATGATAAGGTTGTGGACTTGGATTGGTTGTTGTTAGGGTGGGAATGGTGAAGGTGGTTGGGACTGGTTTTGGCAAAAGACGAAGATGAAGTGATGGTGTTAGGGGGGTTGTTGGTCTTGGGAAGATGGATGGGTATCGAACTCTTCTTTTGATGAGCATCCGACGGAGGTAAGGACCCATTGATATTAAGCCGACGGAGAATAAGGGTCTTCGATTTCTGGGAAAAAGGAAGCGTGAGATCTAGGTGATTTGCAATAATCTTCCAAAAGATTCCATTAACGCCAGCTGGAAAACAGAGGGAACTTCGGGCATTCTCCTTGCCACCTGTACGGTACACTCTGATGAACGGACAAAAGTTGTTTTCCCTCGTCTCCCAAAACCACACGACTCCATTATCCCTACATCTTCCCCTGCTTTCCATGTCCTCCTTCACCGACGAGAACTTGTACGCCTTTGACCTTACGAAACACGCCAGACCGGAAATCCCTTCTACCGGTAAGTTGCAGGACCACTCCATGGAATTACGGATTTCTCGAACCCTAGTGAACTTAGGGTTCATCTTCTCGAACCAGAATATCTTCTTGTCCACCTCTATAGAAAACGCAGTCTCATCCATGGCGGAGGCAAGCCAACACCGAGTGTCACCTCTTTCCTCACTTTCTCTCTCCTCACTTTCTAAAATTAGCTAAGATTAGTTGATTGACTCGAGTAGACTTTCATCTTTGTTTTTTCGTAGAGAGCTCTTTCATCTTTGTTGATTTCAGCAAAGAATAATATCTTCTAACTTTGGGTACATTGTAATTATTTATGTCATTATTAATAATAATATAATACTATCTAGTTCATAAATTTTAAAAACTCTAATTCACGTACAAACACCTATTCATAAATAATTTGATTTATTTATGTAATTGTTTTACTATTATCTTGGGCATATTATACTCGTTTTGTTATGAATGGTGATAGGAAGTTGCTCGTATATACAATTTCTAAAAGTTAAAGTCTTATAATGATTTAAGAGAGTCATGTACTTTTTTGAAATTTTTTAAAGCACAGTAGGTTCTATGATATAGATGGACTTGACTTTTCCTAAGAACTGAAAGTAATGAAACGTCTTGTAACGAGAAAGACAAGAAACCGACTGCTTACAAGTTTGGAAGGATTTTATCCAAAATGCGTGGATTGCTTACAAGTTTTTGTTAACTATCATGTTACTGTCGCATGTGAAGAAAAAACTTTCATATGATATGCAGTGGCCGACCCGCCACAAGCCGTTGTGAATTTCTAGCAGTACTTAACAAGCTCATCACGGCTTTCTTGCTGGGAAAACAAACTGGAGCTTCATGCGCTTTTGTGGATCTAGAATGTGGATTCTGAAGTAATACAATCTCAAAATACTCCAGATGGGAGCTCTTTAATCCTATACTGAACTGAGTGATGTTACCTTTTTCACCTTTTGATGCTTCCATAGTAGCTCAAATGAAATAACTTACATTTTGCTTTATTCTGTTTTCTGGATTATGATCCAAATTAAGAAAAACATATCTCAGGAAGCATCTTAAGTTCTTAACAACTTTTAGCACCCTTTGAGTGGATGTTAACATAATACATCCTTAAAACACACTCTTGAGCTTTTTCAGAAATGTGATTTACTGGATTGTAAACCAATTGCCGCTCCAGTTCCATTTGGCAAACTATTATCTGGTCATGATGGTGAGCTTCTAGATGGTCCCACTTTCTATCTAAATTTGGTCTGTAGTCTTTAGTAACTTACCATGACTAGACTTGACATTGATTTTAGGGTCAATTACGTTGTTAAGTTTATAAATCTCCTCGAGAGTCTCGTATACAAATGGTAAAAAGAATTTTAAGGTACCTCCGAGGTTCTCTTGGCTCTGGCGTTCGTATTCTTCCTTGAGATTTGTCTTCTCTTACTGCTAAATTGTGATTCAGATTAGGTTGGATGTCCAGATTCTCATCCCTCGACCTCAGGCTATGAAGTGCTTCTTGGTGCTACACTAGTTGATTAGTCTTCAAAGAAACAATCTACAATTGCTCGTTCCCGCACTGAAGCAGAATACAGGTCTGTAGCTTGTGCAGTTGTGCTTGCCTCTGAACTACTTTAGATCTCCTACCTCATGGATGAACATGTATTTCTTCCTTTTAATGAACTCAACCCCACATCTTATGTACAATTTTAATAGAGAACCCCAAGTTTAAAGAACACCAATTTCAAGAATGTCTATATCAAGTCTGTGTTGAATTCTTGTTTGTTCTAGTGTTAATAGTCTTACATGGAAGGAGAGTCTCACGACCAAGAATGTAATAACTAGGGTCTCTCTAATCTTTATGTTAAACGCCAATCGATTTTGAGTTGGATTTCAGACAAATTTTATTTGGTATCTAGCTAGGCACACACGCATAATAGGGCCAAATGTCACACGTGATACACTGCTACACGGCAAAAAAACATCTGTTATACTTTAAGGACACCACGGTTGAGGGGGTGTTTGAGAATAGTCTCATATGGAGAAAGGGAGTCTCATGAACTCTTATATACTACTCATTAGTCGTTGGATGCCCACAAACTTAATAGCTCTGTTAGCCGTTAAACTTCATGTGTTTGGGTTACTATTTCTAGGAATATTTCGGCCTGGAATTTACATCTCATAATGGTTGGTTCGCTCCTTGACACGTTTTTTATCCCATAAACAATCATGAAAATTTCGATAGGATTGTGTTTTTGCATCAAAATGATCTACATTTTTCCGAGAATGAGCTCTAATTTTTTCTCTATACCCATTCTTCTGAAAGGGTGCAGGAACACAAGTCATCAGTTGATAGTGTGAATTTACTTTCTAAATAGATAAGTGGCATTAGCCTTCCAACATGAACTTGACAAGCTCCTTCAAAAATATGGGTTCATGCTAGACTTCAAGCCTTCAACAAATTTGATGGAGACCATCAAGATGGGCCTCACGGCCGAACTAGTTAGAGGGCCTCATGGCCGAGCCCATTAGGGTTAGAGTTTAGGAGTTTCCATGTTTTAGTATTTCCTACTAAGTCTAGGTTTAGAAGTTTCTATGTTTGAGTATCTTTGATATTTAGGAATTCTAATTTGAGTCTATCTAGAAGTTTATAAATTCCTATAAAAGGAAGTCAGGTCTGTCCTTGTTACTCAGATCAGAGAATATTATGAATCAAGTTTATTGTTAATCAAGTTTATCGTTTATTATTAATCAAGTTTATCGTTTTATCGCTTTTATCTTTATTTCATTAGTTTAGTTTAATAACAATGGTGGATTCCATTACTTTTACGCTTCCGCAACAATCTACATCAGTGGATTCCATAACAAGGGTGCAGGAACACAAGTCATCAGTTGATAGTGTGAATTTACTTTCTAAATAGATAAGTGGCATTAGCCTTCCAACATGAACTTGACAAGCTCCTTCAAAAATATGGGTTCATGCTAGACTTCAAGCCTTCAACAAATTCTAACCGGATTTAAAACTCCGTTGTTGTTCTCACCAGCCACTTCCTGAGACAGTTGCTCTTGTGGAGGACATTGTTGTCGACTACGTCACAAATTTTGTAAGTTTGATTTGTTAACATTTCGTGGACTAGATGAACAAATAAGAAGAAAGATTAATTCTTCAACATTAATAGGTAACCTCTTGGGTGTTAAAAAATTTGGCAGGTGCTTAAAGCCCCAACGATGGCGTCTAAAAGGAAGAAAGTTTTGACTGAGGACTTCATATATTGAATGGTTAGTCATTTCTTCTGTAAGATGTAAATGAGAAATCAACCACTACTTAATCGAATGACTTGCTCAAGTACAAGAAACTTTAGATCCAGCTTTATCTGCCGAGTAATTCAATTTAGTCAATTTCTAAACTTAATCTAAACATTTGATTACATCTACAGGATATACCAAAATTAAACCGATGTGCAGAACTTTTTTACCAATGCATGAGGAGCTGAAACAAGCTAGGGAAGTTTTGAAGTGGATGAAGAGAAGATAGCAACGGCAGACTGATTTCAGGAAGTCGGTTGGTTCATCTTTTCATGTATCAAAACTAGTTAAATATGAAGGCATTTGCATATAATGTAAAAAACAATAGTATTCCTACAATCTTTACATCATTAAAGAACCAAAAATTTTGATTTCATTTTATCTCACTAAGACCTTGCATTTTCAAGACGTTATTATCGTTCATTAGAACTCGTACTTTCTCTACATCGTCCCACTTCCCTAATTCAGCATAAATGTTAGATAACAGAACATAATTACCAGAATTCCATGGCTCAAGATGGATGAGCTCCTTCGATGCAAATTCTGCAAGCTCTAAATCACCATGAATTCTGCAAGCACTAAGCCATGCACCAAAAATTGCAGCATTTGGTTTCATAGGCATGCTCTGAATCAGCTCTTGAGCTTCCCTAATATGCCCACTCCGTCCTAGAAGATCGACCATACACCCATAATGCTGAAGTTCTGGCTCAATTTTGTGTTCCGAAACCATTGAATCAAATAATGCCCTACCCATGTCTACTAAGCCGACATGGGTACAACATGCCAAAACTCCAACAAACGTTGCAGCATTAGGGTTTACGCTTTTTTTCTTCATCTTCTCGTATAGTTCTATACCGAGTTCGCCTTTCCCATTTAAAGCAAGACCTGAAATCATAACATTCCATGAAACTATACTTTTTCTTGGTATCTCCTTGAAGATTCTTTGTGCAGTTTCGAGATCTCCGCTTTTGCAGTAGAAATCTACAAGCGAGCTGGCTACTAAAACAATCTTACAAAGAAATCCTTTCGAATCTGCATAAGAATGAAGCAAATTCCCAATATCTAATGCCCCTAAATGTGCACAAACAGGAAGAATAATAACAATTGTTGCATCATCTGGTTCAATACCAGCATCCCACATCTCACGAAAAAGTTCTAAAGCTTCAATGTCTCGGCCGCTCCGTGATAAACCTGAAATCATTGAATTCCATGAAACGGTGCTTCGTTCACTCATCTCTCGAAAAAAACTTAATACCCATATCCACATTTCCTATTTTACAAAACCCACAAATCATCATATTCCAAACTACAACATTTCTGTGAGGCATTAAATCAAACACTTGCAGAGCTTCGTCAATCCTCTTACAACAACTATAAAATTCAACTAGTCCTATTTGAATACAAGTATGAGAATCAAAACCAACAGTAATAATCTCAGCATGAACTCTTTTACCAAATCTGAGACTAGATAAATTTGAACAAGACTTCAACAATGGGACTAAGGTGTATTGATCTGGCCAAATTCCCCGATCTTTCATGAGAGAGAATAAATGTAGAGATTCTTCAGAGGGTCCTGAAACTGAATACCCTTTGATCATGGAATTGAATAAGAGGATATTAGGGTTTTCAATTTGGAAAAAGAGTAGACGAGCATAGTCCATTTTGTCAGAGAGTCCACAAACGGGGACGAAGTGAGAGAGGAGGAGGTTTGATTGATGAAGGTTGTGGCGGATGATGTTCGCGTGTATTTCTTTGAGCTTAGTTCGTGTTTGGCGGGCATGGAGGAACCGGAGGAGTTGTCGCTCCGTTTCCCGGAAAAGCTCGATCATCATCTAATGGGTAAATGTGTTTCATGTGCAAAACCGATTCAAGTGAAACAAGATTTTAACTGAAATTTGAATATCCGACCAGTTCAAAAGAATTTATTTCGAGAGGGGGCTGGGCTGGGCAAGGGGTGGGAATCGGACGGGCTCGGGCTACAATATGCCGGACTCGGGCGGATCAGGTTCGGACAAGCCGAGCTCGCGGTAGGGAATCGGGCAGATCGGGCTGGACAAAACACTCACTTTAAGAGCTCGCGGTAGGGAATCGGGCAGATCGGGCTGGACAAAACACTCACTTTAAGTGCCCGTAGCCCGTCCGAGCCAGGCTGCCCGAACAGGTTCCAACGGGTTCGGGCGGACGGGTCTCGGGCTTTTTGAGCCGAACCAAGTGGGTGGAAGGACTCCTCACTAGTTGCCTCATTGCCACAAGCAGCCAAGCGCAAAGATACTTGACCCGAATTCCCAACTCCACTCTTATAACTTATTCTTCCTTCTCCCTCCTTTTCCTTCTTCAATGTGGGACTAAAAAAATACAAGACAAGGTTTCTTTTCTCCATTTGATTCATTGAGTTTGCTTTTTTAATTTTAGCTTCATATTCAAGAATTTTTTGGGTGGTATGTTCTTCATTTCTTTTCTCCATTGATTCATTCTCTAAATTATATTTAGTTTTAGGTAATCAAACTTAGAAGAAATTCAAATTCTTTTATAAGTTGTTCAATTTTGATTAAAGAATGATGTGTAAATTTTTTACTCACTTATTGAACATGTCCATTGCTTCATTCATGAACAACTCTGGTTTCTGTCTTTTGACAGCATCTGGGAGGAGATCAGCCGTCGGCACACAAAGTGCTCCAATAATGGAGAATGTAAATTCAATCTTTGAACGACCATTTTTTCTATTTGAGACTCCATATTCTTATAACTCATCCTCTTGATGCGAGGAAAGTGAGAGTTATACTATAGATTTTAGGGGAGATTGATATAAATAACCCTTCTCCAAGCAGTTTCTCTTTTGTCTCAAAGGTGTGGGACTAAAACATGATCCATCACAAAACAAAAATTGAAGGTCACTTTCTTTGTCTCCATTCATATATTTAGTCCCACACTTCTGATCTTCTGTCATCTTCTCGTCTATTTATTCTCACACCTTTCTTCTTAACCAAACCAAGTACGTGGATAATGACACTTAATCAAGTACTAAACCAAATTTCATCCACTTTAGTGAGCCCAACTATTTGTTTTGAACGTGTTCCATTGATTTTCTTTTTTTTAACCAATGAATCTCTCTATGTGTTAGGAAACGGACCTTCACTTTATGAGCCATTGACAAGAAATATGTGGGAGCAACTCCTAAAATGAGAGTTGTATTTAATGTTTTTCGGCTTACATATTTTGTTGCTATTTGACTAATCCAACCCATGCATATTAGATTGCACTATGGCAAAGTCCTGAAACAGTACTACTATTACTTCTTGAATATTTACAGAGATAGTTGGGGTGTGTCATCGCAATGTTAGATTAGGGTTTGTAACTTCTTGTATTTATGATATTTATGGCCTCTACTTCTATTTGTGGAAAGGACCTAAGTTCATCTTTGAATTGGTGTTCCTGTTTTGGCTTTAATGGGTAGCTTTTATTGGTGAATGTGACATATCAACTTCTTTTAAGGAGTATATTGTTTGGCTCGAAAATGGGGGATGACCTCAAGCCAAAGGTTTATGTGGCTAGCTGGCATAGGTTCGGACATATGGAGAGAAAAACGCCAGAACAATGAAAGTCGTGATTTAATGTTTTGAGTGAACCTTAGGGAAATAACCCTAAATAAAGTAGGGGGCCATAACCCTAAATAAAGTACGGGGCCATTGGGGGGCAGGCGGGAAGCTGGTCACAAAGTAGGGGGACATTAGGGAAATAACCCTAAATAAAATATAACCCTAGATAAAATAGTAGACTTAATGTTTTTAGTGAACCTTATTTTCTATTTAATAAGAGTCTCAAATACATGTTCTAACTGTAAATAGGTGATGTGGGACTAATAAAGTTGAAGAGATTTTTGTTGTTGTCTTTGGAGACTTTGTCCTACATTGAACATATAGAGAAGAATTCATGTGGGGTTTTGATTATATGAATCAAACCACACTTCTTGAATTGCAAGCAAGTTATAACTATTTAGTCCCACATTGTTGGAGGTAAAGATGAAGGAGAATAGGGAATGGTTATATATATAACATCTTCAATAGTTTTGTGTAAGTTCCATCTCTTAATTCCCTTACTATTGGGTCAAAGATATGGGAGCAAGGCATAATTTTACCCCTGGAACAGTTTAAAACATAGTCTTTATGTGTTTGATCGGGCATCACAAATCGGGCGGGTATATCGGGCTCAGGTATCGGGCGGACTTATCGGGCCGGGACTCGGATTGGAGTCCTTGTCCGAGTCCCGACCCTATAAGCCCGAGCCATCGGGCCGGGTAAGCTCGACTCGGGTTGGCTACGGGTAGCGGTCTCTAACGGTCTGGGCCGGACCCCGGGATCTCGGACCGTTTTCCCAGCCCTAGCTGGGCTGGGCCGCTGGGGGCTAATTCTCGTTAACCTAAGATGTGATTATGTCTTCCGTTTGGCCCCAAGACTTAGACCAACTAATAGACATCAAATAAATACCGAACATGGCAACCCCAAACATTTGGTCGATTAAAGATAACTGTTGAAGAAGTTTTCGTCAACAAGGAGCTTTAGCGGCTGCTATTTTGAGGGACAGTAGGGGACAGATTCTTGATTCAATTTCAGAGATATTCTCGCCTGTTTTAGCTCTCCATAGTGAGACCAAGGGCTTCTCGCTAGGGTTTCAATTAGCTGCAGCTCACAACTTATATGAGTTTGAGCTGGAGGGAGATTCGAGGGTTCTCTTTACCTTACTAACGGACGGTTAGATTTCACCACCCTGGAGATTAAGGAATGAAATAGAATTATTGTGTGGCAAAGTGTTTGATCTTAACGTAACAGTCTTGCACTGTGGGAGGAATGCGAATACGACGCCCCACATTTTAGCTTCTGATGCTTTGGCCTCTATGGGTTAACAAAGTTTATTGTGTTTGTTGGTATTTCACTTTAGTCCTTTGTATTTCCATGTATGGGACTCGGTGCTTTGATTTATGGAATCACTCATGCAAAAACTAAATAAATACCGAACAAGAGTGGAACCAAAAATAGGTTGTGAGATAAGAGCCGGGCGGAGCGATTTCTTTCTCGGTGGCACCGCCTCCTGGTGGCGGTTATCGTTCTAGGATTAAGCAGTTCCTGACGGTTTCTTGGGATGTTTCTCAGTTATTTCTGATTATCTTCCGTTCTCGTTTGAATCCTCTTCTCCATCATTATCACACTTATTCTCATTCTTTTCCCCTTCCGATTCAATTGAATCTTTGGATTTCTATTTTTTCTTGGATTTTGGAAAACCTGTGGCAGAAAAGTTTTAAAGATCTTCATATCCAGTAAGCTTTGGAGGAATGATTAATTCTGTCTAGAGTCCTTAGATCCATCAAGGATTTGAACCCAACAAGGGTTTGTATATGTTATCTTGTGAGGGTTAGAAGCCAGAGAGAAGTAACAGATATGGTGAGGGATTGATTTTTGTAGGTTTGAAACCAAACGGGGCACATATTTGATTATTGTTTTTTCCATGAAAGCAAACTTTAAGATCTGAAAAATTTATTAGAAACAACCTACAATGGAAAGGTATAGAATAGGTATTCATAGTCGACCTATTTTCCGTTGTGATTCATGGAGAAAAGATGGACTTCGGCTCTGGCATGATCAATAACGCAGATCTGGATTCAAAGAATAAAATCACAGGACGAGAGTCAACAAAGTAATCTCTTTATCTGATGGTATTAATTCAAATATCGTAACATAACTTCGTCTATTTAGTATAATAAACATTATCGTTGATCTTATAGGATCCTTAATTCTTGACCTTAAGGTCTTTTTATTTCTTTATTGTTGCTATCTTGTAATTCTTAGGGTCTCTTTACTGTTCTTTTGAACTCCAAAACTCGGTGGAGTTTGGGTTTAGATTTAGCACAGGATCAAGGGTTTCCACCCGATATAGTGGTGTCTGGTTCCTAAACATTAGTATCTTCCTCCTCGAACGACCTATACGACACCCTTAGAAGACTATGGAATGAAACTAAGTGTCAGAAGAATCCGGGCCTTACAAGCTACCATTCAATTCATCAGAAGAGCAAGCACCACTGACCTGTTTTGACTTAGCGCATTCAATTTAAGTCCAAAATATCGGCAACTTGTGTTATTGCCTCTTTCAAGTTCAATTTATTTGTGTAGTTCTTGATGTAATGTTATTATTTGTGGACTATGTTCTTCGATGAATGAAAGGTTAATTCAGAAAAAAAAAAAAAATTAGACCAACTCCTTTTTGTACTAGGAATTTTGTCAAAACAATATTGTTTTTTTTAATTGTTAGCATGTCTCCAACTCTTGACCTCTCTCTTGACCTCTGAGATAGAAAACTATGCTTCTTACCGCTCCAATCAAAAGTTGTTGGTATCAAAACATTATTGTTTATATTAAAAGAATTCTTAACCTTTAGTTCTTTTAGTCGTGGATCGAGTCGAAGAAGATGACCGGAGCAATGCAGAATCTTAGCCTTTAGTTCTTTTAGCGGCATGGACAATGAGGACAATGAGATTTTGTGTACGTAATTAGTAAATAACTTTAGAGTTAATGTGAAGCATTTTTTTTAAGGGATTTAGTATAGGGACATTGATATATGGTATATGGACATGGTCAGAATATCATATTTTTAAATTCGAGGTCCATTTACCAATTAGAAAATAGACATTATTTTTAGATATTTAAATCGAATAAATTAATGTTTATTTGGATAAAAACTAAGATTGAACTAATACAAATATCGAAGTTTTCTTTTATTTTCATGTCCTTCCTTAGATCTACATATCTTAAAACAAAATCATTTTTTTAACCTAGAAACAACGATCACCTATAGATAACATATTGTATAAATCAACCATCACTTATAAACACTACATTCTTATTTACATTTAAGTTGTTCCCGTCTCTCTCTTTCCTATGTAACACATTTGTTATTTAATCCTATTAGTGTATATTGTTGATGAACATTTCTCTCAAAAAGTAAACATTTCGGCTACCGTGATCACTTTTTTATTTTGTCGCCAGAATCTCGGCCACTGTGGTCGAAATATTAAACATATTTCGACCATCGTGGTTGAATTATGTCCAAAATTTCGACCAATATTCATATTTCGACAATAATGGTCGAAATTTTGCGCATATTTCGACCATATCGGTCGAAATTTTGGACATATTTCGATTACTTCGTCCAAATTTTTTCTATTAAATTTTGTTTCACCATTTGTTCCGTGTTTTTCGATACAAAAAGAAATTTTTTCTATTAAAATATTTTATCTTTTTGTGATTAATTTTAAATATTAAAGTAATATTAATATTGTCATTTGAAAGTAAATATATGATAATTTATTTGTTTTTAAGATAAAAATGTCTACTTACCAAAAGGACTAATGCCCCTTTACTAATCGTGTCCCAATAAAGTAGAGACAGGTCCCTTTACCAAAGACCTTTTTTAAATATTTAGAGAGAGAGAGAGAGAGTTGACCCTTCAAATCATCTATTTTAAATTGAGTATGAATTGGAATATTAACTTTTGTTGTAAGAGAGGACGATAAATCTGCACGGAACACAGTCAACAGTTGGTAGCCCAAGTGGTCCAAGGTGTTGACATAAACTCCAGAAATCCCTGGAGGTCCCAGGTTCAAATCCCAGAGAAGGTGGAATCTTTGGTTATTTGAATTGGGATTATTAGGGTATTAATAATAATGTAGATGGGCTTTAGGCCATAGTTTAGATGGGCTTCAGGCCATGGTTTAGATGGGCTATAGGCCCGGTTTGTTTGAGTTTGTATGGGTAGTAATTGAGCTTATCACATCTATGATGTATCAATACCAATTGTAATGGAATTACCAAAAAAAAAAAAAAAAAAATCTGCACGGAACACTATTGCCAAGGTCAATACGGACCGGTGTGTGGGATTTACTTCAACTTCCCCTCTTTTACTTTTCCCGCTAAGACATTAACACAAACACATCGTTGACATAAACCAGGAAGTAGTAGAGAGAGAAAGAGAAATTAGAGAGAGAGAAGTTAGAGAGTTTCGTTAGAGAGAGAATGAAGTACGTGGTAGTGACGGGACGAGTGGTGAGTGGACTGGGGAAAGGAGTAACAGCAAGTAGTATCGGTGTTGTTCTTAAAGCATGTGGTCTTCGCGTCACCTCCATCAAAATAGGTTTACTTTTCTCCTTCATGGATTCTTCTGTTTAATTTAATGTAAATTTCAGTTTCATTGGTTTTGTTTGAACAAAGTTCTTGTTATAATTACTCAACGGTACCATTTAATCTGTGTTCCATCTTCATTTTTGGGGGTAAGATTACTAGTTACTAGTTTTATTTAAAATAATCTCCAAATTTCTTGTTTTTGTCCATTTATCTTGATGGATCTGGGCTGAATTTGATTCTTCTGAGTTATTTGTTTATCTTAGTTGTTAATTTGTTATCTGTAAGCTTAATCTCACTCATACACATATTAGGCATAAAGAGAAAACTTCAGTTTTCATTATGTGATTTTGTCAGTTACAGGGCCCTATAAGTTCTAATTTGGATATTCTTTATGTTCTAATAAGATATGAAGTGATTGTTTATCTTGTTTCCTTCATATAAGTGCAGATCCATACTTGAATATTGATGCCGGTACAATGTCCCCATTTGAACATGGGGAAGTTTTTGTTCTCGATGATGGTGGAGAGGTTTGATTTCTTCATCATCTCTCTCTAAATTACCTATTTACATCAATAATTAGTCAAACACTTAGATAATTGGTTCGTCCTTGGGTATAACTGTATCCACTTATCTTCTTATTTAGTAGTAGAACAGTTACCGATATCCTCTAGTCACTGTCAACACCTTTGTCATTTTCTAGATTTTTAGGTTCTACAATAATATTTGTGACCTTTGATTTGTTTCTTGAAAAAGGTTGACTTGGATTTGGGAAACTAAGCGCTTCTTGGATATAACACTTACTAGAGACAATATAACTACAGGAAAGATATATCAGGTGTCAAAATATGTTAGATTATATTTTGATATTACTAAAGTTCATATTCTAAGTTATCCCTAAGTTGCTTCAAGATAATCAATATCTTTTCTTTGGCCCCAGTCTGTACTTGAGAAAGAAAGGAAGGGTGATTACCTTGGGAAGACTGTTCAGGTATTTCCATATAGAACCTAATTTTCACGCTTTGCTTTTCTTTTATAATCTTTATTATAGAAAGATTTAAGTATCAGGAACTATAGAAATGTTGCTTAAACGGTATAACTTGCAAATTTGAGTGGATTTCAGGTGGTCCACACATTACAGATGCCATTAAGAATTGGATAGAATCTGTAGCTCTCATTCCTGTTGATGGGGAAGAGGGGCCGGCTGATATTTGTGTAATAGAGTTAGGGGGAACTGTAGGTAAGGGCCAATGAAGACAAGCACGTATTGTCTTTCATATTGTTGAAATTTAGTGCAGTGCTTTTTTTAGCCTCCTGACCATTATTTTTTTATATTAATTTAATTTATTTTGCATTAGGTGACATTGAATCCATGCCATTCATTGAGGCTCTGCGACAACTGTCATTTTCTGTTGGTAGGGCTGCGTTTTGTTTTTGTGCTTTTTTCACTCTTCATCACTTAAATTATTTTTGTCATGAGGTTAGTAGTTCCACTAAATGCCTCATGCTAGTGCATCTAGTTGGAAACACACTGGACTCGAACGCGGACCTTTGAGGCATGCCCACAAATGAACAGCTTCCTTTCTTTTTTGCCTTTTTGTGTACGTCGGCTGTTGGCATCTGTATGCATGAAATCCAGAACTAATCTGGTTAACCTGATTATCGGCATCTTACCTGGGACTTGGGACAATGGATATATGATATATCTAAACCCCATTGCACGGAATCTTCGATTCCGGTATAGTGCCGTCTGGTGAACTGAGTGCATCGATAGGGGGTACCGTCTAGCCGGGGTGTAATCGATGGCAGCCATGAATGGTATATTTATTGTCATAGAAAACAAAAGACTCACTCTCTCCAAACTTAAAGGTGGAAGATACCGGATAACGGAGCAAGGTTTTTTCAGGGAATGGATCATTAATATCTCTCTTGAAGGCATGAAGAGTATGAGGACTTTCGTGGTCAAAGCACTCAAGGATAAGGCCAATAAGCAAGAGCTACAAAAAATTGCAATTTTTAGAGATGGCACTAGTTTATGGCTGTGGGAGGTTATGGAAAATCAGAGAGGAGAATATATCTGGGCATACAAAGGAGGAGAAGGAAGAAACAGCAAGAAATCCATATGCATCCCCTTTGGCAAGAATGGTGAAGGTTGGGATAAATTGGGTAAAGGAATCTCAGAGGTGATCTCGGAATTTTACATCCCTAAGAATTTTCAAGAAGCTTTAATGATAGAACCGTCTGTGAGAAACTCTTATTCCTCTGTGGTAAGAACTCCCAACATTAACCCTATCCTCGGGAAGACGAAAGATTTAATATATCCCAACAAACATATAGGCGTGCACATCTCTAATTGATTTAATGTCTTGGGGGAGAAGGGAGATAAGGAGATGGATAGGGAGAAGGAGAAAGCTAATAATATTGATAGGATTTCTAGAAAAGAGAGCCTTAGATATTATCAGCAACCTAAGGAGAGCAGAACCCACGCCGGTAATAAAGGTTTTAATCCTCAACCACCACCGCGTGCTCAACCAATGCATATATCCATAAGTTATAGGAACGAAGATCACCTCATATTAATCGCGACGGGTGTTTGAATTTGTATTAGCAGGAGAACTTCCAAATGAGAAGTTAGGTGTAAAAGTGTGTACCTGCAAAAGACATATATGAATTTTTACTATGGGATCTTGTAACACTAAATTCAATGAAATTACAATTTTTAAGATAATACCTTTTGGTTGACAAATGGCCTGAATAAGCCTTCATCTCTTCAACTTCATTTTCCATTTGTTCGACTTTCCTCTTCAAATTCAAAACCTCTTCATCGTTCGCATTGGATTTAGTTCTTGGTGATTCTCCCCAAATAGTTTTAGGAGTTTCTTTTCCACAACGGACAAAGCCTCTACTTTCAGGTCCCATGACCTTGGAAAATATTGCATCTGGTCCATCATTATGTATAGGTAATCCATCTTCATTAGGTTTATTGACCAAGTCCCTCAATTTGTCCTTCAAATATATGAAGCTTAAATTAGTGTGAAAAGATGTTTGTATGCAAAAACAAGTCCTCGTTGCAATATTATTTCTAGAAGCTTTTAACAGTTTTCATATGTATTTACTAATTTGCGATATTTTAAACATATAGATGACTCCTCATAAAAACAAGTCCTTGTTGCAATATTTAGAGAATGTATGTAGATATCAATCTCTCCTCGATCATCATAAATTAGCAATGCAATAGTTTATATACGTATCTAATTTTGAAGCTTCATAGGATTTCCTTCAGTGTGTTAGTAAGTGACTACATATGCATGTTAATCAATATAAAACAATAAATTACAAGTGCTCCTTACATACTACTAACTAGTTCAACAAATTTGTAATATCAACATTTTATTTTTGGCAATGGTTCTCCAATATTCCCTAGCTAATGGATCTATGACAAAACATTAAAATAAATTCAGCTTCCTTAAACAATCAATAGAATACCATTACCTCACTTAATATAATATAATCTGCCAAAAAGAGATTTACCTTACGAAGATCGCTACGAATGTATTTATTATTGTCAAACCAAACTGATGCGCCTAACCTACAAACCCACAAAAAGATACTACCTTCAGAAAGTGATCAAGAACTACATAAAACCAACAAAAAGAAGAAGAAATATCTAATATATCTCCGAAAAACCTAAAGAATAAGGTTTTCAATTTTTATACACAACCGAGTTAGTTGGGGCCTAGCGCCTAGACGACTCGGGTCTAGTCGGCAACCTATGCGCCGATTTAGTCAGAACCTAAAAGCAACTCGAGGACTTAGGAGTTTGTAGGGGTAAGGTCTGGTGGAAGTATATAGTTAATTTTAAAATTCTGTGAGCTCGCAAGGAACACGTGCCTTTTCTTTAGCTTAAAAAGCATAAGTGCAACAAATAAACCCCAAGTTGGTGGTTAATATTTTAAACTTAACAGCCCCGTATAAGAGTGCTCAGTACTAATTATGGGAAAAACATGCACCTAAAAGACAGTGCTTTGCACTTCATTTGCTGAACACCTGGTAGGTACAAAAGATAAAAAAGACAATTATCCTCTAGGAAAAATAAAACAAACAATACCTTCAGACGATGCTTTCCAAGAGTGGGTTGCAATAAACCAATATGCGGTTTCTGAGACAATATCGGAAGATGAGATATCCAGTAGCGCGAGTAAATCACCTGCAGTGGTACAACGTCGTACAGATTTAGTTGTAATTAACATAGGAATAAAAAAAAAGTGGAATACGACATAAAATTACCAAATACGTTAGTCATATAGATTCATATCCATAATCATAAAACTCAAGTATCAAATCACTTATACATGAAGTCTTCAATACAATGTAAAAACTGCTTCTGATTCAATATTTCAAGTTTTTAATATCTTAGTATGTAATCTTAGTTGTGAACGATTAACAAAACTGGCTTATGAAGTTTTGAGCACAGTGATCAAGTGTCCGTGACGATGGCAAAGTGAATTATATTCTAAATTTTCAGTACAAATCTAAGAACGACATCACGTACCAAATAGCAGACACTACCTCTTTCCCCTAATCAAATTTTATTGCGAGGATGCAGTCTCCGAAATACAGAATACATAGTTGGGACTGTTTTATTTACTGGGCACGAGACAAAGGTTATGATGAATGCCATGAATGTCCCTTCGAAAAGAAGTACTCTGGAGCGGAAACTTGATAAGCTTATTCTGACTCTTTTTGGTGGACTCTTCCTTATGTGTCTCATTGGAGCAATTGGCAGTGGTGTGTTCATAAACCGCAAGTACTACTACTTAGGTCTTGATGAAAGGCGTCGAAGATCAGTTCAACCCAAGAAACAGATTTGTGGTTGCGATCCTTACTATGTTTACTCTTATAACATTGTACTCAATAATTATTCCTATTTCTCTGTATGTTTCTATTGAGATGGTCAAATTCATTCAGTGTACTCAGTTTATCAACAAAGGTTTACATATGTATCAATGTGCAAACCGTAATCCCTAAATCAAAGATAACAATAACACCAATAAGTGAAACATGAAATCAAATGATTATTTGTCAAAACTATCTAAACCCACGTCACAAAAATTCATCAATTTCAATACACAATATGAAGTTCATCATTTTTCTTTGAAACCTATCTCCATTTTTCTTTGAAACCTATCTCAGAAAAATTGAAAAAGAAAAAATAGGTAGAGAGAGAAAAACCTGATTTCCCTTGTTTGAGCAGAAGAGGGATCTGTTCTTCTTTTGATTTCTCTGTTATCTCTTTCACCCGACTTCTGATTTCCCTCTCTCGCGCTTTCTCTCTCGTCTTCTCTCTCGTGTCCTCTCTCTCGTCTTCTGTTAGGGTTAGACGTGGGGAAATAATGTGGGACACAATTGTAATTTTTAGAAAAGAATTTTGGCCCAAAGATTTGGCGCAAATAGTTGGCGCAAAGTTTCCCGCGTCTATACGTAAGATTTATACATCATTACCGAGAGTTTAAAATATCTCCATCAGTTTCATCTGGGGGTGGGAATCGGGCGGGTATGGGTACCCACAGGTAATTCTGATTCGGGCTCGGGCAGGTCGTGTAAGTTTCTCCTCTACCCACTCGGGTTCTCGGGCGGATTCGAACGGGTTTTTCTGAAATCTCATATGATCAAAGCCCGCCCAAGCCCACTAAAGCAGCGGGCAAGTCGGGCTTCGGACTTCGGGTAAATCGGGCATCGGGTTTCTTTATCTGATATTTTTTTACCAGATCAAGAAACTCTAGAAATTTGATATTGTTCAAATAAGCTTCTCTAAACAAATTGATACCAAATCTCTACAAAATTTATAAATTGAGAATGAAAGTACTCAGATTCCGTAACATAAGAAATCAACAACTGATATAGATCTATATATGCAAACATGAGACTTGGTTGTCTTCCACTTTTTTGCTTGTCTTTGTATGTTCCATTAGTTCTTTGTTATTCCTTCACATCGAAATAATCTTAAAATTTGAGCACTACATAGAGATGGAAGATGATCCCAATAACTTATTTAATAGTGAAGAAGGTTGGCATAAGAAGGTCTAGTAAATAAGAGAGAAACGGCTAGAGAGACCGCTTAAATGCTTTTTTCTCTCTCTATGTTACCGAATTTTTCAGATTCAATGTGGTAAACTATTAGGGTTGCTTCAATGTGTAGTTTATATATATTGGGAGAAACCCTAAATCTACCTTGGGCTTTATAGTGAAGTATAATCGACACTCAAAATCGACACTCAAAATGATTGGCATCTATAGGCACCCGCCGGGTGACCATATCGGGCTCAGGTATGGGCGGGGTGGCGGGCAGAACTTTTCACCCGAGCCCGCCCATGAAAAATCATCGGGTTGGGCGGGTAGTACCCATCTTCGGGCGCGGGCATCCATGGACATTGTCGGACGCGGGTAAACGTGACGAGTATCGGGCTTTCGGGTATAATTCCCACCCCTAGTTTCATTCGGCTAAACAAATAATCGATCTGGTGATCTTTAAGTGGGTGGCTAATTCTTTTGAAGGAAACCATGGCTACATTTAAATGCTTTGTATATCAGTAAGATCTTACTTTCGTTTATTTTTTTAAACCCATGGGAAGATAGGTCTAGTAGTAATAAGTATTATATCGGGAATTTTTATAGTTCCCGTATATGAAGGGGATAGGTTCAGTAGCTTATTCAGGATTTATTTTGAGGGAAGTCTAAAAAATTCCTACAATCCTTCTAAAACTTACAATCATGGAGCAAATAATAAGTAGTTGTAGATTTATAGAAAAAATATTATTGGAAAAAGAAATCCCAAGATTTGAAGATTAGTCAGAATATATATTTATAAACTAGTCTCTAAAGTTAGAAATTCACTTCAAAGTACACTACAAAATCTTAAAATTGGTTAGGATAATTCGACCAATTTTAGAAATTCTAAAAACTAGTTAAAAAAAACCCACCACAAAAAAATGTTGGTGGGGTTTGAACCCACAACCTTCTTAGACCCTCCTCAAATAGTCACGAGTTCCAACCAATCTACCAAGTTTTAAGTTATGATAGGGTAATGTACGGAATACCCTATGTCCTTACTTCCGAGTTCCAACGGAATAATAAAAACAAAAATATGTACAAGTGGTCTTGAACCCAAGACCACAATAGTGGTAAAAGCACCCTCAACCGTTGGGCCAATCACAGTTACTATTACTAGAGGCATCCTACAACTACTTATACTGTCACGATATTCTTTTTTCGTTTTTTAAATCAAATATCGTATACTAATTTGGAAAAGTTGAGGGGGGTCTATAGACCCTCCTGGACCCTACATGAATCCGCCACTATATGATCCTCTACTGTGATACTGGTATTTCTTGCAATTAGAGGTTATTAGAGATGATTACTGCTACTGCAGGAGATGAAGCTTCTCTCTTTGTCTTGTCGAAGGGTCGGTTTGCTAGTCTTTTCCTTCTTTTTGTATTTGTTCATTCTCCCCCTCAAGGTTATAAGGGATGTGTTGTATCTCTTCTTTTCCGGTTACTGTTTTTCTTTTAAACACTTTCAGATCATGTCTTTGTAATTTTGTTGGTCTTACTTTAACATATTAATATTTTTTGTGTAAGCCATGAATCGGTGAAACAATACACGACGTATCACAAATGTATATCTGAGACTGATCGTAATAAAAAAAATTATTTAGGAGAAAGGCGGTTGTGATACCATGAAAGATACTGAAATCAAGGATACCCTCAAGGTAGGGCAGCCGTTTTATTTAGGATTTTTGAGCCAAGGGTCCAAAAAGTGGGGCGTAAACCCAAAAAAAATCCACTCTTGCCCAAAAATTAGTTGCAGGTCCAAATGTCAGATTTTTTTTTTTTATTCCCCTCTTGCCCTTGGACGGGACATGCTGACGTTTCCCTGAAAAAAAAAATGTCTGGTAAATAAAATAATTTACCAGTATACGAAAAATTCAAAGTTTCAAAATTTTTTGAAAATTTGAAAACGAAATTTCAAATTCCCGCCCAGCAAACCATCTCTTCCCGGTAAATAAAATAATTTCCCTTACACAAAAAATTCCAATTTTCAAATTTTTTTGAAATTTTCAAACGAAATATTTTTTTCGAAATTTTCAAATTTTTAAACGAAATTTCAAATTCCCGGCCAAAATATCAAATTTTTTTGAAAATTTTAAATTCCCGGGCAAATTTTGAAATTTTTTTTAAAATTTTAAATTCCCGCCCAGCAAAAGTGTCTAGTACAGAAAAAAATTTCCAGTAAATAAAATAATTTCCCGGTCTCAAATTTTTTTTTTCGAAGTTTTGAAATTTTCAAACGAAATTTCAAATTCCCGCCCAAATTTTCAAATTTTTTTACCAGTAAATAAAATAATTTTCAGAAAAAAAAATCGTTTCCCGAGAATTTTCGATGGCAATTTTGTAATTTTCGATGGCATGAACGGTAAATACTTTATTTTCTAAGGGCCCTTTACGTAATTTTGACCCCCAAACTGACACATTGGACCTCCCTTTCATTTTTAGGCAACTTTGGGTGGGATTTTCATTTTGGACCCCTTTTTGGACCAATGGCCCAATCCCTCTTTTATTTATACCGAAGAAGAGAACAAATAATTACAATAGTGTCCCTCCCTAGTCCCTACATTAAGAATTACAAAGCACACCCTCATAAGAATATACTCACATTAACATTATTGACCAACACCTACCAATTAGCACTGCTCTTTCCACAACCCAAACTTCACATATATAGGGTCCTCGATCCATGCCACCGAAGTCTTTAATTGTCACAAAAGTTCAAAAACCCCATGTATTCATGACGATGAACCATGTCAATGCTTTTCTCAATCCCTACAAAGCCTGTCAAACAAGATCGAAGTTTATTTTATTTTCTTCAGTTCACAACAAAATTCAAATGTTAACCACTTCAAATCGAGAGAACATTTTTTTGTAGTATGAAACTGTTGAAATCTAAATTGAGTTCGGAAAAGTATACCCATTATTAGTGCGCTAGCGAAAATGACAGCTGAGAGAATAAAAACTATAATGGAAGCTCTTTTAAGGATTGCAATTATCTTCCTGATAAGAAATTGCCCCCAAAATCCAGCTGCTATTGATACTGCTATTAGATATAAAGCTGCATAATCGGGAAGAAAGTTATATAAGGTGTTTCTTTAATCGCTGTCGGAGATAAAAGGAAAATCGCCTAAAAACTCCCCCAGATAAATTTTCTTTCGTGAAAGGTGCGTTTTGGTTTGTACGAGTAAAGGCGTAAAGCGTGTATAAACTCACACCCGTTTTGCTAGACAAACATATGTTCTATATGATCGTACAAAAAGCCCAGATTTAACAAAAAACATTGACAAATTCTTTTTAACCAAGACCAAAACGAGAAAAGACGTATATGCATTGGAATTAAACGTAAATGACAAGGAAGAAGTATAGTTATACAGACCATAAGGAATAGGAAATCTGTTGAGGAAGTAGAATTCCACTACAGAAATGGATGATGAAAATGACATTACAAATGTTGCCGTGGCACTAGCAACCTGGTCACAATACAAAAACCATGACTAAAATTCTCTTTCGAATTAATCATCACCCCGACTTCAATTCTATATCAAGACTTACATTATTCCATATTTTATCCTATGTAAATATTTCACACATAACAGTTTATCATGATTCAGTAAAAGAAATTTGTAGATTGCAATTTTATTTTGAAATATGCGCGAGTAATTTTTATAACTTTTTGATCTAATTCTGATTTGAATATTATTATTGTAGATGGTTTGAAACATGCAAGTATGAACATTTGAAAGACATCAAATAGCTATGATATCGCTTGTATGCTTTAAAACAATTGCAATTTTCCATAATTATTTAAAATAAATTCTTATTTAAAAAATCCACTTCAAATAAAAATATTTTCTTCCATTATTGAGCAATATTTTGTCATGGACAACGCTATACATATCCATCTCGCATTTGACCAATGAATGTGACTTTCAGATTTCATTACTATAAATATTTTCCGTTATAGAAGGAGACACTCGCTATATTATTATTATTATTATTATTATTATTATTATTATTATTAATAATTGTTATTATACTTACTCTAATTTCTTAGCCGGTGGATATTAACTATTAGGGAGATCTATTATGTTTGGTAGAAGTTCTAATTATACATCCATTACTATTTCTTTTTAGAGGGGTTGGGCAAAAGGCCCAAAATCAGCCCAACAATATGTATCAGGCCCACTGCAGATAAAGAATGAGGGGCAGGTCCAAAAAAGTCAGGCTAGGGGTGGAATTTCCGAAACACCCTTCTTCTTTTTGAAATTTACGAAACGACCATCGAAAAATTTCCGGGAAACTCGAAAATTTCTGACAAGTAATCTGACACGCCTCCCATCAGACTGTGTACTTTCCATAAATTCACAAAATTGCCATCGAAAAATTCCCGGGAAATTCGAATTTTTTTGGAAAATAGTCTGACGCACCTGACATTAAACCTTGTACTTTCCATGAATTTACAGAATTGCCATTACAAAATTTACCAACTTGCCATTTTCGTTCTTTTTTCCAGATTTATTTCTTATTTCTTTTTTATTTTCTCCCACACATATGTCTCTCTCCAATCTCAACAAATTTCGTTCTTTTTTTCCAGATTTATTTCTGATCTCTTTCCAATCTCAACAAATTTCTTCATTTTTGGTAGTATTTCATTGATTTGTATAAAGAAATTTTCTTGTGTACCGGGAACTATTTAGTGTACTGGTCATTTTTTAGATATGTACTACACATTTTTGTACTGGGAATTTTCTTGTGTACCGGGAATTGTTCTGTGTACAAGCCATTTGGTTATGTACTAGAAATTTTTGTAGTGGGAATTTTCTTGTGTACCGGGAATTGTTCTGTGTACTCGTCATTTGGTTATGCACTAGACACTTTTGTACTGGGGAATTTTCTTGTGCACCGGGAATTGTTCTATGTACTGGTCATTTGGTTTAGTACTGGACACTTTTGAACTGGGAATTTTCTCCTGTACCGGAAATGGTTCTGTGCACTGGACATTTGGTTATGTACTTTGATGTTTTTAGAGATGAAGAAGATAAAATGTGAAACAAATAAGAGTGATGAAGAAGAAAAATAAGAACATAAAACTTTTAGAGAGAGAGACAGAAAACTTTGATGTTTATAGAGATTGAAAGAGATGAAGAAGATAAAATGTGAAACAAAATAAGAATGATGAACACCCAAAAATGAGAACATAAAACTTTTAGAGAGAGTAAGAACAGAAAATTGATGTTTTTAGAGATTGAAAGAGATGAAGAAAATAAAATGTGAAACAAAAAAGAATGATGGACATCCAAAAATAAGAAAATAAAACTTTTAGAGAGAGAAAGAAAAGAAAATTTATGTTTTTAGAGATTGAAAGAGATGAAGAAGATAAAATGTGAAAAACAAAATAAGAATGATGAAAAGAAGATTTTTGGATGTATAAATAAGAAGAAAGAAGGAGTTGAAACAAAATATAATGGGAGGGATCCAAAAAAATTGGCTGAAATTTCGTCAAAAAATGGCGCCATTTTTGAATTTTCAGAAAATCTGAATGTTTCTCTGACATGACGTCATGTACGGGGAATTAATTGATTCGCTGTCGTCCGTCAGATTGTCAGAAAACACAGAAATTTCCCGTGGAGGGGTAAAAGAGGGATAAATAAAATAAAAACCAGGAAACTGTGAGCTGTCCTGACAATTTGGACTGGGTTCTAATTTTTTTTTTGGGCTGGGGGTAATGCTTATTTACCCTCCATTTTTGGGACTCTCCCTCAAAAATCCTTCTTTTTAAGATATAAATTAATAAATAAGAATAATAGTAAATAATTGAGGAATCTAAGTACCTGAGGGATGACACCAAGTTCAAGTAGAAGTGGGCCCAATATGAATCCACCACCTGAGCCCAGGAGCCCACCAACTGTCCCACCAAGGATTCCACATAAAGCACAAAAAGCAATCTGAAACGGGGTCCACTGAATTGTAGCTTCACAAACCGGTTCATAATTTCCACACATTCTTCTTCTCTTACTCTCTCTATACAACTTCACTACTCCATATCCAAACACCCCTAACGCTATTGGTAACTTTTCAATTTACAACAAGAAAACTTCCGTCAAAAATCACATCTTTAAACAACTTTAATCAATCTCAACCATTCATCATTCATCACTTACTTGTAGGATGTTGAGTACCCAATACCGTGGACTGCAAACCGCTGTATCATTCTGCCAAAAAAGAAAATAATGAAGGGAAGAATTAGTCATGGTGTAAAATGAGCTGAACGGGCAAAATAGTAAATTTCAATTTTTGTCTAATATTCATACTCCCTCCGTCCCATTTTATTTGACCTTTTGGGAGATCCAACTTATTAAGAATTGTCATTCATTGCTTCCTAACTAAATGTATTTTCCTAAATCAACCATATTTATTTAGAGTATTACAATAAAAACAACATCGAAACTAGTGTAGAACCAATAAATTTTTTTTACTAGTATTAAAGTAAGGGTAGGCTGAGAAACATCAATAAAATTAGTAATAAATGAGTCTTATTTAAAGTAAGTGGACAAACATTTTGGGACTTCCTTAAAAGGAATAACACCCAAACAAAATGAGACGGAAGGAGTACATAATTTGACAATATCATAATGAACTGCTAAGTGGGTTGGCAAAGGAGTTCACAAGATCATCTTTGATTGGTTTAGTGGTTGGACACAGAATCTTTATCTCACGAGTCTAAGTTGGATCTTTATGGAAGTAGAAATCCAATACCTGTTGAAGTGATATTTAAATAAGCTAGTTGTAGCAATAGATTTACTTTCAGGTCTCATAAGATGACGGTTTTTAATTTTTTATATAGGCTTTATAGTCCAAACTGTCTTTATGATAGTTGGTAAGTAGGCATAGAGCTAATTCAGTTCATAATATTATATATTTATCATGTACTAATGTCACTAAGTGATGTAACGACTCTTGAATACATATAAAACAAAGAATTAATATAATTTGGAGTCCTTAAATTTAGATCCATCATTATGGATTTTGTTAAAATTATTTTTGCGGGGAAAGTAACATTTCAATTTTGTCAACACTTGGTTGCCCAAGTGGTTAAAGTGTTTACGTATACTCTAAAAGTCTCTGGAGGTCTCGGGTTCGATCACCAAACGAGATAAAATCTTTGGGTATTTGAATTTGGGATTTTTAGGTAATAAATAATGGTTGAGCTTTAATTCATAGTTAGTTGGACTTTAGGCCATAGTTTAATTGGGTTATAGCTTCGTTCTTGTTAAGTTTGGCAATATCATGTTTATCACATCTTTGATGTATCAACGTCATTGTAATGATTTTCGTACATCATAGTCAATTTTCAAATTACGTGCCTTGTTCGTCTGAAGAAGAAGAAAAGAAACCCAAACAGCCACAAGTACCATTGTTTTCTTCCATTTAATGTTGAACATAACTATTTCCTGAAAGTTAAACAAGTTTAGGAAGAATATGGTCAACATTCATATACATAAATGAACATATATTATTTCTTGAGAAAGAATGTAGTAATAATTCTTTTATTTTTTTCGACTTACTAGTGTTGTTTTCTTTACTTGAGGAACCAAAGATTCGTACTCTCCATCAATATGAACTGCAAACACAAACCCATCTATTATACAAAACAGATCCTTGTGACTAGGACAAAATTAATATACATTATGACTAGGATAAAATTAATATACATCAATCTGATTTGGCAGTGTGACTAGGATAAAATTAATATACATTAATATACATTAATCCAGCCATCCATTCTCTTTTTCAAGACTTGAATCTGACCGTCCATGCCCCCAATGTCCGTTTGGGTGCCAAACCCTCCATTTCCCCTTAAACCTCTCACGACTTTATTCTTCTCTATCTCTCTCTGCAACACACTCAATGTAATAGAGTCTCATCATCTTCAAATGTTTGTCTCCCTTCCTTATCTCTCATGTATTTGCCAACATTGAAGGTAAGATTGGCTTTGATCTCATCAGTATTCAATTTCAAATTGTTGTTTCTGGTCTAGGTTTTTCTTTTTTACTATTATCTATGGAATTGAATATACAAGTGAAATCAAAGAGTTCAGTGGGTTATTGTTTTGAGTTTTGACGGGGTTGGTTTTTCATATAGCTCGAATAGTCCCTAAAATATAGGTTCATTTCGTTCAAAATATGGAGAATAATCCCACAACTCCTTAACTCTGGTTTATATGTTTATCTGGTAAAAACTCTGGTTTAGAGAGTTTTTTATTAATCTGTTTGGATTTGAATCTAATTTGGTTAGTTTTCTATGTTTATTTTGATTTCATTGTTTGCAGAAGGTAGAACAAATAATTTATATGTTTATTTAATTCCATTGTTTGCAGTCTAGAACAAGTAATTTATAGCCATGATCTATGAGAGATTTCTAATACTTGGTTACATAAAGAGGGAAGATATATTGAGAATTTGAAATATCAAAGGATTTTCAAAGATTTAATTATTTGCAAACAAACTCGTAAGTTTTTTCCTTTTTCTCATTTCCCATGGGAAAGAACGGATCTTTTGTATGATCGCATTTGGCTTAATGAATTGTGTCCTCCTGTTGTTTGACGAAAATTCTCAACCAAATTAGCCCATTATAATAAATTGTGTTCTATTATATAGATTTATTTGATTGTTATTGAAGCATTCCTTTCACTGATTCCGACAACAAATTTAGTTGGTAATGAGTTTTACATTTTTTCTTCTTGTGCAGATTCGTCTAGAAGAGCATGGAAGATGATGGTAGTGTTGAGTATTCATGCTATGATATTTCATAGTGCAGATGTAGGTGTGAATTTATTTTTCCGTTTATATGAGTTAATCTTTGAACTAAGGTATGGATTGAAGTAAAGTCTACAATCGTCACGCACGATATCCGTCTCTTTGGACAGATTCATCTCCATAAAATGTAAGGACTCACCATTAACATTACGATCTTCATATCATCTAGCATCCTTAAATAGTAAATCATCTTTACTATCTATCAATTTTAATTTGATCTAAATGATTTTATGATCTTTGAAATATTTTATGATAAAAGTCATTCAATATTGTTCCGAATTTCTTACTAAGTTTACATATCATTTTGGTGGGTAATTTTGGTGTTACAGTGTTATTTTGTTTGATATCTTAGTGACAGTGACAACTATTTAGTTAAAATTTGGTTTGTTAGTGTTTTTCTTTCTTTGAGCCTTACTACTAACAATTCGTTTGGAATTGATTATTACCCAATTTCTACTTTTTCTTGCTTGCGTTTGTTGTGGATATATAAAAAAAGATCAATCAACCTGAAGTGTAAACCATCAAGCAATGACTAAAATGGTAGCTTATACAGATAAACTTCATGGTGTCACATATTTTGCAGATTGTCCATATGAATTGTTTATATAGACTCGAAGCTCTTTTTTTCCTTGATTTTGGTGAATATTGTATTTCAGTATTTTGTTTGTATATTCTTATACTTTTGCTTAGTTATATTACCTCTTTGTAATGGAGTTTGTCCCTCATGGATTGTTTTTTTTTCTCTCTCTCTAACTGCTCTAAAGTTTGCTCTTCCAATGGTAGGTATCGACCGCTACATGTTTTCTAGGTCCTCTTGGATTATTCTTAAGTTCTCGGTCATTGACTCACTGGTGATTCATTTTTCTTCCGTGCTTCAGCTCCTATAATTCAGTCCAGGTAACACTACTGTTGCTGATGAATCTACTTCGGAGGGCTCCTAACCAACTCCACATAATTTGGATAACGCAAGCATTGGTTCAGCTATTACTACCGCTATAGTAAGTGCTTGAAAACATATTAGAGGCAGCATAGGCGGAATTTGTCTTACATCCACTCTGACTTGCATTGAGACAGAATTTAAAGGTTGCAAAACCTGCCTTTCAGTGTCTTTATGTATGTTCATGGATTGCCTTGCATCCAATCTGACTTGCATTGAAGACAGAGAATCTTATGACTCACCACAGACCATTAGCATTACGATCTTCATCAGAATTGTTCTCAACTCTTCACAGTTATTTTTAACATGGTTAGTGATTATTTTGCCAATTCATCATCTGACTTTATACTTTCCTACTTATTTCAAGAGGTTCATATCTCGTAAACTACACTAACATGTTCAGGAATGCTTTTATAGTACTATTTTGCAAGCCTTGAAGGTTGTGCTTACCGTAGCATCAAACAAGTTCTTCAAAGGTATGTTGGGTAATTGGGAATTTTTTACCTATCTAAACAAAATGTCGTTCAAATTTTGCATGACCCCCCTTAGTAAGTATATAAATAGACATAAACTCTTCGTACAGTTTTACATCTCAATTGAAGATCTTTTGATCTTCAAGAAAGATGCGATAAATATTTTTACAATCACTTTAATATTTATATGTAAAACGTGATTTTTGTACCAAATAACTCTTTGGGGAGATTTCATGGTTAAATTTGTTTTTTTATATAACTTTTGTACCTTTTCCATTTGTTACGAATTTGTTCCATCCAATTATCTGATTTTATATAATACTGTTTTGGGAATTGAGTTAGGAAAACTGATCTTAATGTAGGAGTCCTATGTTCATTAGTTATGACTCCATGGCTGAGTTAGAATCGTTATTCTTTCTTGAAAACAATTTGATTTTTGAACTATATGATGCTTTAATACAAGGGTAGGGTATTTGATCTTTTGAGGAAAAAGAAAGAACAAGGATGGAGATGGCAGACCATTTACTCATCCTAATGAAAAATCTAAGTTAATCCCCAGACTACAAAGGTTGTTGTAATATGCGATTTCCCTTTTTATCTTGGTGGAATTTCAGTTCGGAGAAAAATACATTACTCATGAATGAAGTTTGAAAACCAGTTAAACTTTATACTGAACACTTAATATCGTCTCTTCAAATTAAGTTGATCCTATCTTTTGTATGGAATTTTTTTTTGTGAATCGTTAACCCCATTACTTCAAATAATGAAAAGACTTATTTGAAATCCAGCATACATCCAACTTACATAATTGATATTTTTCGAAGTCCGTGAACAAAGATGTCATAAATTAACAATAGTAAAGGGAATATGAGCCATTGATATAGATTGGGATCACATGCATTGAATTCAATATGGTTTGATAAATGGTTATTGTGATGGTGGTAGTGGTGAGATGTGTGGATGATAACGATAAAGAGATGTGGGGTTAGATGGACGATGGAGGATCGCTTACTTCAACTATTTCATTGAATACGTTTATGTATCAAAGTATTATAATTCTGCAGGTTAATTGGATTTTGACCACTACACTTTATCTGGCCACAAACTGTTTGAGAAAATGTTTCATGGAGGTTTGAATTATCAATGTTTCGGTTATTCCCTTCTTTAATGTCTTTTTTGCTTATGTAATTGTTTTTCCCTTTATAAGAAGTTTATCAAAAGAAGGAAGGAAAAAAAATCTATGCATCAAGCAATTCGAAAAATTTAAATATGTAATTTTTGATTGATTTTGTAGTGTTATAATTGTAGTCAAATATCACAATTTTGAGTTAAAAATACGTAGTTTTAGTCTAACTAATCTTTACTTTATTTATTTCTCCGCATGCAAAATAAATGAGATTTTAATCTTACCATTTTATCCATCTCTATTTACATGTTATACGTAAGTCTCAGAAGATGATGAAGGCCGCTAACAAATCCAATCATGGCAGAAAGGCGTCTTCTTCTTAGCTGATGAAATCCAGAGCTTCACTGGTATTTATCTCTCTCTGGATTTTGGTGGTCTGGGTTGTGATCATTTTGGGTTATATCATTTCCAATTGGACGATTCATTAGTCCAATTAAAACAGGATTATAAACAGATAAATATTTTAAATTTTCACTAGAGGCTAGGGATTGATGAAATTTCCATACGACCCAGTTTAGTGACGGGATTCGTCACCTCTTTAGCTACTTTGGTGGCTCGGCCAGTTACTCAAGTTTCCCGATTGTTCCATTTCTTAATGTTAGCAATGTATAGCAGTCAAATGGATCATTTTCTTCTCGCGATCTTTTACTTCTTTTCATCATGTGAGAGTTCTAATTAATTCATGTTTACCTACATCTTTTGTACACTTCATTGGGGTTTCGTTTTTTTCTCTTAATGGGAGTTCTTGGCATGTGTTTATATGGTTCTAATGAACCAACATTAAACTTGTAAACATCAGCTAATCAATCGTATCCTGTAGCATTAGATTTAATATTCTATTTTGGGTTTCTTATTCATTATGCTGTCAAATCACCGATTATACCTTTACATATATGGTTACCAGATACCCACGCGGAAGCACATTGCCGGAATCTTATTAAAAATGGCTCCATTGAGCCCCGTATCGGTTATGGAAGCAATAAAACCCTATCAAGGCTTTTGATTGTTTGTTTCTTACTACTATAAATACCAACTTTGGTTCTTATTTTCATTAATGGTTATCTCAGTTTTTTTTTTTGGGTATAAACTATCGTTTCTCTTTTCCAGAAATACATCCCATTTGAAGAAGTATTTCAGATCTTAAATGCACATAAGAAAGGTTGAATTATGATGCAGTTCGGAGGGACTCTAACTGTTTGGATATAATAAACTTGAAAAATGAATCGTGCAACCTCATGTTTCTCTTTCTGTTTTAATATGTGGAGTCCTCTATCATGGTCATGGACACAACATAAATTATGGCCATTCGCTACATAACCAGGTGTAATTTATCTGTTAGAATTCAAATTTGATCACATAATGAAGATTGCCGAGGTGCGTAGAATGTTCATTACGTTCACATCCTTCAATTGTGCAGAAGGAATTGCTCTCTTATTGCTCTCTTTTATGTTTGCAGATGGGTTAGGTACAAATAGGGATAAGGATTGCTTTTAAGGAATTGCCCCACATCAATGTTGTTGAATCCAACGTGGACACAGCCTTTTACCTTATGCACAATTTCCTTTGGAAGGTAATGTTTGATCATTGATGTTTTTCGTTTGAATGTAATGTTTCAATATCCGTTGTGGTGTGTAGCTTCTTAGTTTGAACATTCCCTATCTTTTTGAAGTCGAAAACAATGTGCTATTTAAGTTTTCAAAAACTTTCATACTCATTCTCTTCAAATTGAGGTCTAAAATTACCACCCAAAAATTCCAACCACTCTCTCACGACATTCTTTGGGAAATGTTGGAAATAGGAAATTGAAATTGAGTGCAAGAGAGGCAACCTTACACACAATCCTCTTAACTCTCTTTGCATACCCGACGAAGAAAGAGCAGGTGGAAGAGGTTTTAGACAGAAGGGTGAAAAAGAAAAACCTTCCTCTATTCCAACCATCTCTAGCTACTGCAAGTAGGAGTTACTTGTATACCTATTCAAGGTGTTGAAGTATAAAGAATAACAAGGTAAATAGTTTATTCTATTTGGTCCCCATTTTCAATTGATTATTTCGGAGTCTATTATTGCTCGCTGATGATGGATTAACATAATAGTAAAGTAACATCTTTAATTTGATTACCTTATTTTCTATTTCGCATGTGTTTGAAGATACCTTTGATTATATTTCTAGGTCTGTGCTGATTCATATTTTCTTCTATACATTTTACTTCACATCTTTTCTTATTTTTATTTCTATGATTTTGGTGTTTATTGCAATCTCCTCTTATTTTATTGCAAAATACAAAATCAAAATTTTGGGTAATTTTTTATTTGTTTATTTGGTCGAATCTATATTTGTTTATCTTTCGGTTCACATTTTTGCAGGTTGATTCGTATATGAACATTCGTATCTTCCATTGTTATGTGTGAGGTATGTATTTCAGACTGTATCCGTACATAGTGTATGCTCTCGTGTGTATATCCCGTTTCTAATCATAGGTTATTTTGACAACGTTATCTTCGTCTTTTAATGATGGTCAAATATGTGTTTTCGTTAAAAAAATATATGTTATTTGGATTGTATAAGGGTCATGTTTAGGGCATTTGTTTTTTTTTTTAAACATTTGAACTCCCATTTATCAAGATTCTTAATTTTTCTTTAACTTATTGAGATATGTCCATATCTTAACATAATTCTTTCTTACAAGATAGAGGAAGACAAATCAACGATTATCTCAAACATATGACGAAGACTTTATGGCCCTTCTCAGTTCTCATTCATCATATCACTTGCGTTTAAGGTTTCAAAGTTTTGTTTTAATTTGGACATGAATATTGTATGTGTTTCTTCATTCATCAAGTTGATAAAAATAGAGTTCCTTAAATTAGTTTGGAGAGGTTTTTGATTAACACCAATGTTGTCTTTTATTATGTAGGCATTTGAAGAAAAAGTACCAGACAAACTCACGTTTGGTCTTAACAGTCAAAAATATAACTCGTGATCTTAAAATGCTTTTGGTGTGCCGATGAAACTATTGGTTTATTAATATTTTCTACTGCTTAAAATGCTGTATATGTTTGAGTAGTTAGTGTCCATCAAGTTATTGCTCTGTGGTTATCAACTTAAGCACTTGCTACATTGTTTCACAACCGACTTCATGATATTTTTTGTGACTCTTGCTAATAAACACAACCAATTTGACTTTAGATTGAGGATGTTATGGTGATGGAACAATTCTTGCTAATATATAACTAAGTATTTTGTTATCTTTTTAAGAAATGTACGTACTATTTCCCTGTTGCTCTTTTTCAGTTCAAGTCTTCAACTTACTTTTTTCAAAAAAAAAAAAAGTCTTCAACTTACTCTTCTCATTCAATTCACTTCGTAAGTATTTTCAATAAATTTAATCTTAATTATCATGATTTCAAATTTGAAAAGATAAAGTAATTCAATAGATCATAATCTGGTCGTGTGGTTGATTATTGATGTATAGATTTTGATTATGATTCTGTGTCTTTTTTGTAAGTATGTATCAATCTGTTCAAGAATTGGCTTTTCATACTCCTGTCAGAATGATTTGGAAAGATACAGGCACTTGTCACGTGTGAGATAGAGTAATCTTCAATAGATCTAACAATTTGCACAAATAAATATGTTTTCATGGTCCTCTCGCTTATAGTGATCCGATGAAAGTAAAACTAGGATCAAATAAAGCCTTAAAATTCTATCATTGGGTTAAAGTTCAACATTGGATTACCTTTCTAAATCTCAAACATGTCTTTGTAAATATAAAGTGTTTGAATTGATTGCACCCAAGTTGGAGTCTGAATCGATTTTTTTTTCTTCGATTTTTTTCCTTTGATATGAGGGAGTTTAAATTGATTGGAACTAATTGGACTTGAAACTCCATGTAAAATTATATCTAATAACTGCACAATCTGTTAACGTTTTTATGAACACATGAGTGAACAAAGTAATATTGCAGTGAGTTATCCATGAAAACTAAAATCTTTTTAGAGTATTTTTTCTAAATAGATTTAAGAACGTCAAAGGCAAAAAATAATTTTGTAATTTTAAAACCTTACATAACTTACGACAAATTTCATACCTCGGACCATTACACTTATCTTTAGAGAGTACTGACCTGAAAAGCTGAAATAACAATGAAAAAATACCAAATGTGAAAAATAAGAATTTGATAATGGTATATAATGTACGTTTATCTGCGTTGCGTAAAGGGCATTCCCCCGCCCGTAGGGCGGGGGTTATGCCTAGTATATAAATAATGAAAAAAAATATCCATAACCTATAGCAAAACACAAATGGACAATAAAGTAGAAATGTCTGTCTTAGGTGGGGTTCTTTTTTTGTTAACTTAGACCTAACTCCTATGAATGATTCAACAAAAAAACAAAACTCCTATGAATGGTCTAGTTTGAATTGCTTTCAATATATATTCTTTTAAATTAGACGTAAAATAATTATGAATTAAAATTCTATAATCAGAAATATTCTGAAATAACTATCATTACACCTAATTAAAACAAGTTAGATTTAAACAAATACACTAATGATGTCTTTGGTTGCAGGATTCCTAATTAGGATTCATATCAAAAGTGGGATTTGGTAAGTATCATGAATCCTTGGTCTGTTTGGCTACCAAGAATCCTAGGACTCTTGAATCCTTAAGATTCCTAATTCCAAAATTTGTATTGGACCAATATCCCACTCTACCCCTTAGGATTTGCTAGGATTTTAGATTAATAAACTTAAATTTAAAACTTAAAATCAACAACAATTTATTTCCCTTCTACAAAATAATTATTTTAAAAATCATTATTTTTTTCAAAATTTATTATTTTTTTGAAAATCATTATTATTTTTTTCAAAAATCATTATTTTTTTTTCAAAAATCCTTATTTTTTTTCAAAAATCATTATTTTTGAAGAATAATGATTTTTGAAAAATAATTATTTTGTAGAAGGATTAACTATTTTTTTTTCAAAAAATAATGTTTTTTCAAAAATCATTGATTTTTGAAAAAATAATGATTTTTGAAAAAATAATGATTTTTGAAAAAATAATGATTTTTGAAAAAATAATGATTTTTGAAAAAATAATGATTTTTGAAAAAATTATGATTTTGAAAATAATAATAATATTTTTAAAATAATTATTTTGTAGAAAGAAATAACTATTTTTGAAATTTTCGTGAAAAAAATAGGTTTCATGAGATTTCAGTTACCGGAAAAAAATAGGTTTCATGAAATTCCAGTTACCGGAAAAAAATAGGTTTCATGAAATTTCAGTTACCTATAGACAATATTTGGATGAGATTTTGTTTTTGGGATATTATTCATGAATTTGAAGGATATTATTTTAATTAGAATCTTATTTTATAAAAATCCAAATATAATAGACAAACAAACCACTAGATTTTAAATGAAGGAATCAAGAATCCTAGAATTCTTATTGGTTACCAAACAAACCAAAAGGAACCTTTTGGATTCATGAATCCGTGAATCCCAAGGACTCATGAATCCATGGATTCATTATCCTGCAACCAAACGCACCATAAAACGATCTAGAAATTAGAATCTTACTTGATTCCGAAATTTGTTTGTTTTCCTCTTCTGCCTGCAAACAATTATTTATAGTAAAAAAACTTAGTGAAGAACAGAGGTTCTAAGTTTGTTCTCTTAAACAAAATTTTGATTCTATGTTCCAAAAATCATACAATGAAAATGGTTTCTTGGTTCCACATCTGAATTCCTTTGAAGAATGATCTTGAAGATGTCCCTAATTTAAATTTAAACAATTATGGCTTTTCACTTTTGAGAGAAGATTTGAGAAAAAAATGAGTATCCAAGTAGATTTAGTAATGAAAATCAAGAAACTTACCTAAGAAAAGAATGATAATGAGAATAGTAATTAACCAGTAAGGAAATACAACAGTAAGAGAAACACCAATGGTGATTCCAAGCATTAGCATGGGTTGAAACACCATTGCTAGGTCGTAATCGATTATTGGCACATCTTTTGATGGATGAGATACTCCTAAATTGTACCAAACAGAGGATGCTGATGCACCCATGATCATACCTGCAATAACAACACACAATTTAGCCATCATTTCTAGAGAGAGTAGAATATTAGAGAGCTCTGGTGGTATTTGTTTTCTTCGCGAATCTGAATCGTCTATAAGTATTTTTTAAGCTCAATATAAGAATTTTTGGATGTGATCGTAGAGCTTTCACTAGGAACAAAACCCGTACTTGTTGGCTTGAGCGTGAGGGTCTAAAGGGGGATAATATCGATAATTACTAAGCTTGGAGCAAACCAAAATCAGTCAAAAATAGCCATTCAGACGAGTTAGAAATCACGAATCAGACACAAACATACATCCTAAAGTGTGACTCTAGCTGGTTTAGAACTTGAGTCACATTTCAAATCTTACTTGGAAAAATAAAAGAACACTTTAAAAGTGCTAGATTAGCGTAATATTGGGTTTACATTTAGAAAGAGCAGCAGCAGATTTAGTATCAAATCCAACAATCAAATTCAACATAGGAACAAAGATCCCACCACCACCAACACCACCAACAGTACCAAAACCTGAGCCGAGAAATCCAATTAAAGCAGCCAAAACACTTCCCCAATTAAACTTCAATTCCTGTAAAAAAAAAACAAACTAGAAATTAAAAAAAATCATATCATTTCACATGGTGGTTAAAATTGTGAAGAAAAAACAGAGAGAGAAAGTTTACAGGCCAAACTTTAACATCAAGAATGAACAAATCTGCATGGGTAGGCTTAAATCCATCTTGGGTATAAGTTGAACCATTCGTTCCCATTGCTTCCAGAGGTATAGAGAGAGAAATGAGTAAAATGAAGGTCTGTGGGAAGGTGAATGTAGCATAGGAGGAGGAGTGTGGATCAGTGGATGAAACTGCCAATCTGCCAATAATCACATGTCTTTAGGTTATTTCAGGATATTCAGCTCGTGAGACAGAGAGAGAAGTTTTAATTCAATTTGGCCAACTTTATAAAAAAGGTGTCAAAATCAGCAGTTAAATTCACCACATGATTTTCACTCAGTAACAAGGGCGGAGCTTGGACATGCTAGTTGTGGATTCGATCCCATGTTCTTTGATGCGCTCGACTACCTAGCGAACCATCCGGCTGCCTCTATTTCAAGTTAGATTTCTGCCTGAATTCAACTTAACTAAAAGTTTACCCCTGGCTGGAGCCAGGTTTCGCCCCACCCTGACTCCATAGCCGACTCTTAAAAGTTCTGAATCGTCCAAAAGGAATAGTTCCTCTAATTCTATGAATTTTTCTAGAACATGCTTTTTCTTGAATATCATTCAAAAAAGTTTCGGATTGCCCAGTATTCCACCAATTCGTAACTCAAGATTCCAGACTTTTATTAAATGAGAGAGAGATCCACCAGGGCAAAAAAATTGTTCCATTTTTCTTTCCCGATTTGATAGTGCCCATAGATAGGTTACGGGACGTGCATGCGATATATAAACAAGATTGGGCTACACGGACGGTCGAGGAACACGTTACGTGGGAGGTGTAGGTAGACATGATTCCTTCATGATGTGGATAAAATGGAAGAGAAGGTCTAAGTAGGAAGTGAGAGAGGGCAACGGGAGTCGAAGGCAAACTTGAGAGAGGAGCTTTCTGGAATAAAAGTTCAAGTATATACGATTTGCCATTCCTTCATGCTGCGGCGGTTCCCCAATACCAAATGCAGTGCTTTGCCATTCCCAAAGGCATTTGCACTAGTATTGAGTCTCTTCAAAGGACTTTCTGGTGCGGAAAATCCAAAACTTTTCACACGATCAACTGGTCAGCCATTTGCAAACCTCGTAAACTCGGCGGGCTCGGGTTCCGTCTTCCTTATCTTGATAATCAAGCCTTCCTTAACAAGATCATTTGGCGTATGCTCAATACTCCCCAAGCTTTATGGGTCCGGCTTCTTAAAGGTAAATATTTCTCTAAAGCTCCTAAACCTACATCTGCCAAATCCAACCATTCCTGGACTTGGAAATCTATTAGCCAATATTACAATCAGGTCGCGGGCCTGGTCTTTTGGGACATTAACAACGGTAGTCAGGTCAATATCTGGTAAGACTACTGGATCCCCAATCATCCTCCCCCTCTCAATAACTCTTATAACTCTAACCTTACTTGGGCGGCTCAACTTATTACTAATAACACTTGGAACATGAATATTCTTAATAATTGTTTTGACAGTGATATTTGCAGTGCAATCATTAGCATCAACTTACAAGCCGACTGCGATGATATACCGGGATGGTCTTTAACCAAATCAGGAAATTTCTCTATTAAGTCGATGTATAATTTTCTCAGAACAGGTCACGAGGAACCAATAAACACGCAGAATGACTGGTACTTTATATGGAACATGAATACTATTCCTCGGATAAAATTATTTCTTTGGAAATGCAAAACCAATAGTCTACCAGTAAAAGCCAAAATTGGGCAATTTATAGGTAACTCCTATGACTGTATCAATTGTAATGATTATGAATCCTTGGACCATGTAATGTTACATTGCCCCTTGCTAGGGCGATATGGTTTTCACTTTCAGGTACGGACGGAAGCTATTGACTCGGTTCACGAGTGGATCAATACTTGGAAATCACTAGATGATGACATCATCAACCTTTATGCAAAAATATTATGGTTTATCTGGAAAGCTAGGTGTGAGAACTGCTTCTCCACAACCAAACAAACACCAATTCAAATGATTGAAAGGATTAACAACTCCTCAACCACACCACTTCAAATTAATATTTCTAAACCTAGCATTTGCATGGACAAACAAGAAACTCAACAATGGAGACCTCCTTCAACGCCATTCCTTAAAATAAATGTGGACGCGTCATTTACAAATCTTACCGAACCCGCAGGAGTTGGATGGATTATTCATGATACCGACGCAAATTTCATCATAGCAGCAGCAAATTCCGTTCGATGCCAAAACGCGGAAGAATGTGAGAGTATGGCTATTCACCTTGGAATATTATGGGTCATTCAACTGAAGATCAATCATTTGCAGATAGAAAGTGATAACGCGACACTAATACAATACATCAAGGGCACAAATGATACTATATGCTGGCAGTCAAAGAAGATTTTCAATCACTCAATGACCCTCACAAATCAATTCTCTCAAATTCTCTTCACCCATGTCAGAAGAGAGTATAATACCAAAGCGGACGCTCTAGCTAAATGGGGTAGACTTAATGGCTAGAGACGAATCTGGAATGTAGGCCTTCTTTTATTGTTCAGTTACTTTAGATACTTCGCTTTGTTTGTTTTTTGTTAGTTTTAATGCAATGTTTCTCATCAAAAAAAAAAAAAGTATATACGATTTATTAACGTGCTTGGCATTTTAATTCTTTTAAGAGCAAAACTACCACCACCTACTACTACTACCCATCAATTTAATAGCCTCCTTAACAAATTTTTTTTTAATAGCCACACCTTTATCATTATGCAGCAGGAGCAGGTTGCTTCACTTTAACTAAAAATGGACAAATTACACAAAAGAGTGAATTGCACAGACTTAAAAGTTGTTTTGCACGTCCGGATTTCGTGTACTAACGGTCCGGGCAGATTGGGCTGAATCTCGGGTTCCCGGACCGTTTCCCCACCCCTGAGGCAGGCTGTAGTTTTACTTGCATCAAGCCATCACACGTTATCTGATTGCATCCTGATGTAAAATCTAGTGAACCTAAATACTAGGCTAACTAGACTAAATTAAAACTCGCAAGTGCACGAACCGTATGTGAATATGGCAAGTATTACGAGGTCGATTCCACGGAGATTTGTTTGGAATTAAACCTAAACCTAAAATTAACTAACAAACTAGGAAAAATAATAGTTGGTTTTTGAGAAATTATTTGAAGACTTAAAAAGTAAACTTAAAGAAACAAGATAAAATTGTTGGAAAACTATTAGGTTGTAAATCTAGGATATTGGAATGCACCACTAACAATCATATTCGATAACTCAAAAATTGGTGAAAATCAATCTCCAATTTTCGGAAGATAAAACAATAAAGAACTTTTCACAATTAACTAAACCCATAACCCACTTCACTTAAAATATCATGCAATTAGGAACCAAGTTGTTAGTTTCTTAGGCTAACCGAAGTACGGTTAATTCAAAATATTAAAGCACATTAACAAGAGATTATAAAACAAATATGATACTAGATTTCAAATACTCCTGTTAGGGTTTCATCCTCTATCCTAGTGGAAGAGTTAGAAACCCATGGATATTAAATATATGGTTCAGTTAATGATAAACAAGTAAAGGAAAAGAGCGAAGAAGATAAAACCGAATTGATATTTGATGAAATCCGTTCCTCTCGTCTTTCTCCAAAACTTGTCTTCGATATAGCACTTGAATCTTCCAAATTCTTGCACCCAAAAAACTAATTTATCTCTAATGTTGCTCCTCTAAACTTGCTCTTTTCACTAGTGTGTGGGGGTGTGTTTATTGTATTGGCTTGGTCCTTTTTTATAATGTCCAAATAGACATTGATTTGGAAACAATTAAAAGAATTAGGAAACCCTTTTCTTTGGAAATCCAAAGACTTAATTTAGAAATCCATGAAATTGGAAACAGTAGGTCCTTTAATTGTTAACCGACTATTAGTTACACCGTCTAACTATTGTTGCTCCCACCAAATTAGAATTGATGCTAGAGGCGCCCAACAATATCCATCCCAGCAGTTTAGAATGACGCCTAGAGTAATATTCCATGTTGCCTTCAAAATAACACATTGGTGAGAAGTATGCATTCACGTGGACAGCAGCAATGGATTATAATTAATTGTGGTTCCAATCCAAAACTTCTTCACAATTCCATGTTTAGCCTCCAAAATGTACCTTCTTGCGAAACGCACCCCAAATTAACGATTCGTTTGAACCGGATTCAACCTTCAAGCACCAAATCATAGATCTAGTTTGATGTTTTAACCAACTTCTTATAACTAATAACTTCTTTATATTTTTGAGAGTTTCCTACAAAAACCATGTAACGTACTTAATTAAAACGAAACTAACACGTAAAGACTGTAAAATAAAGCCCAAAAAATGGAGTACTTTACGTACTCATCAAACATCCCCAGACTTATATTTTGCTAGTCCTCGAGCAAAACAGAAGAATACTATACTAAGAAAATAAAAATCCTAACTCACTTTCGCAGGCAATCGCGATTGCACTTAGCACGTGCAACAAGCCGTTAAACCCCTAGGTTCCCCTAGTGGACGAGTTGTGTCTCGTGAGGGTTTCCAGTGAATATACCTACAAAATTCATAGTTCAAAATATAATAGGGTTCAAACTATTTAGATTTTAAGAGGAGTCAAAATAGAACTAGTTCACCCAACGTCAGACTTTAGAAAGCTAATAGAAGAAAATCAAAGTTTGAGACACTATTCAAGTACTAAAATTTTCTCACTAGTAATCTAGACTCAAAGTATCCGTTGCTAGCCAATACGAGCACCATTTCAGTTCGGAGAAAACAAAACTTCAATCCCTATCCTAATACATTCGCCTCGACTTCAGCCTCACGGACATACACTCAGAAATAAAAGTAACTCAGAATGGTTTACTCGCATGTGTGAGTATGAGTATGGAAATGGACTCAACACATGATTTGAAGAAGGATTAAAATTTCAGAAGGAACAATCTCATGGAAGGATTCAACCACTTTACTAAGGATGGGGAAGCTCACTCATCTTCTTAACTATCTAACAGTACCGTCCTAGATAACAGATATGATGTCGAAATAGAATTTTATGTTTTCTGAGGATATAGACTCTTTGATATCATCGGAACTTTTACTCCTTTGAAAATTTCTTCTTTTTCATTTTTTTTCCTTTCTTTTTCCTTTTGTTTGTCCTTTTTTTAACCATCTTTTCATCGAAGATCTTCCCTGCTTCTTCCTTTCCTTTATTGATTGTCTTCCTCTCAGAATTCTTTTGGAATAAGTGATCTGTTATCCTCTACTATGGTACTGTTAATCTAGTTTCTCAGACTACAAGAATAAGGTTTATTCGCATTCCTGATGACACCCTCAGTGGTTGAAGAATTTAAACTCGCGAGATCAAATGCGTTTTTCTAAAAATTGCGAGGTTGAGTAGCTCTTCATTCTACTCGGAGTTTATGCAGAAGAGATCACATGAAGGACATAAAAAGGCTCAGAAATCCTCACTGGGTTAAGTCTCCACTAATGATTGGTCTAGTTCTCTTAGTAGTGCTAACTCGTCACTTATATAGTACTCATATGGCTAGGTAGCAAATATCCTTAAGACTCGAAATTCGTGACAAAATCTTTGGACAAGGATAGTATAACAACTAAGACCTAAAGCTATTAATAAGCTAAAAATCCTCAACTAGCCTCACATAATTCTATCGACTCAAAATTTTGAAATTTTGAACCCTCTTGCATTTTGAAATAAGGGACAAATTTTTGTCCTCCCATCCCCAAACTTAAACCGAACATTGTCCTTAATGTTCAAAAATTGGACAAAGAGAAATGTAAAAATAAATAAAAGGGTGAAAGGAAGAATATTACCAGATACCGGTGCCCTTTGCCCACCAAGTGGATGGGCTGTGATGAGACATGAAAATGTCTCATTTGAATCTCTTAACTCGGGTTAGTTAGTCCAGTTCGAGCGGTTACTCTGATGATTTGTTTGATTTTCTTTCTCAGGTCTCATTTACGGAGTTCAATGCGAAAACATCGTGATAAAGACATACTTGAGGGGCATTTTGGTCATTTTAATGACAAGGGTATTCTGGTCAATATTAGTGCTCATGTGAAAGTAGAGTCCAATACGAATCCATCGGCGGAAGCGGAACTGAAATCGGAGTCCGGATCAGGGAGATAGTCCAAGTCAAAGATCGGAGCCAAAATTAGTTGACCAGAGCTTTAAGCAACACGTGGCGGGTTCAAGAACAAAGGATGGATGGTAGATGTGCATTCCGGTACACATTCAGGACATATAGGACGTCACGCGGGACTTTCTCGAGAACGTGATTTGATACTCACGTGTAATTAAGCTCCCGTACCCCTGGACAATATCCGAAGAACGAGGTAACTCCCTTGCTGATCTGACGGATCTCCTTTGGTAATGCATTGTAATCCGAGAGACCCTGCTACACTGAATCAACTTCAAATAAACCTCAACTACTAATCATCCGCGTCCCGTGAAGTTGCTCTCTCATCCCCTCCGTTCTTCATTAGGAAAGAGAATAATATAGAAGGAGAGAAGGAAAGAATCAGAAGAGATGGTAACAAATTTTAAAACCGAAAGACAGAGATGGTAAATTCGGCTGAAAATGGAAGTTAGAGAGAGAAGAGATCCTCGGGTTAGACAATACAAAAGAAATTCAGAGATCTATGGAATGGTATCTCTCCACGGCTTACAACAGGAGCAACACCATTTTTGATCTCTCCACGGTTTAGAAGACAGAGAACAACTGATAGAAAAGGAGAGCTTATTATTCTAAGATTTTTACTCATGATTTTTTATTTTGTTTCTCTTTTGTAACCTTTGTTTCTTAGTGAGAGAGAGAGAGAGATTACAGAGGAAGAAAGAGAGAGATTGTTATTACAGAGTTAGAGAGAGAGACAAAGAGGTTTGGTTTTTGAGAATACATCATTATCTTCATCTTGTTTTTGATTTTCTTTTTTGTTCTTCTTCTTTGTGAGAGAGAGGGAGATTACAGAGAAAGTGAGAGAGATTGTTGAGATTACAAAGAGAGAAAGAAAACAGTAGAGAGAGAAAGTAGTTGGAGAAGATGAGAAAAGAGCGTGGAAAATAATTTTCTCACAGGGAAAATATTTCCGAGAAGACGAGAAAATCATTTTCCATCAGGGGTGCGTTTGGCTGCCAGTGGAAAATCAAAAGGAAACCGTTTCCAGCGAAGAAAAAGTCTATTTTTTCCTCTCTCTCTTTACTTTATTTTCCAATTTTTTTTATATAATGTCCATGAATAACTAATCTCTTATCTAGGGCTTTAGATGAAGTTCTTCATAATTAATTTTATCGACATGATTTGTTAATAATTTTTATCGTTTTTTATGATGAAATCTTCCGGATTTTTAGACCATTCATGGACTAGAATCTGAGTTATGTAAGAAATTTGCTAATTAAATCATAATAAATCGTCGTTAGAATTGTTAGGAGAACGGATTCGAAACACTAGGTTCTTTCATCTCTTGAATTTTATATCATTTAGTATATTTGTTATCTTTATCTGAATTATATCATCAAAACCATGTTAGATTCGAAGTTAGAATTAAGGTTAGAATTTGAGTGTGACTAAGTCTCTGAGGAACGAACCGGTTTTACCGGAATTTATTACAACTTGACACCCGTGCACTTGCGGGTGTAGACCTATTTAGGGTAACCTTTCTAGGCCCATCAGGTTGCCTCCCAACTAGCGCTAAGTTTAGTGTCTTCAGCCAGACCATGGTGACTCAAAGAAAAGAAAAATTACTATAGACCTATTGGATTCTGGTTTAGTAACTCCCCATAAAATAGTAATCGGAAAATCTGAGGGTCAACCCAGAATGTGAAATATCCAATGAGGTCTAGTCTCACGCCTATGTAATGATATAACAGTTTAAGTGAGACTCTCAGAGTGAATGAACGATCCCCAAACTTAGATAATGCTAAAATCACTAAGTTTGGAAATACGCTAAAGAGGACATATATTGGATAAAATGAATCCTCATAAACTTGACAAATGGATGGAGAGATCGTGTTAGAATTGACAGGTATTTCCATAGGAGGGACACAAATTTCTGAAAGACATGGTGCAAAATAATCGAAGAGATTTTCAGGTTCACCTAGACCCATACTCAAACTAGGAGGTTTTAAAATAGGCTCATCAGGATGTTGCATTAAAGTTTCCTCCAAGTTAGGTCCAAGATCCCCAGACTCAGACTTAGGTATTGATATAGCCAGACCTTCTAGAATTTCTTTCATTATGATGTCATTAGTGTCCTTACAAAATTCTAGAGTTTCACCTAAGTCTAGTGAGTCATCATTCTCGGTTAAGATTGTAGCAAGCCATAATTCCTTATCTTCATCCTCTGCTAGACTTCCGTTGTGACTCAAGGGGATATCACCATGAATAAGATGAGAAGAACTCTCAATGTCAATATCCTCGGTCTGTGAGACTTCGGTTCTAACCGTGGTGTTATCAAGAGAAATATCTTCCTCATACATCGACTCTTCATCATAAAAAATAATTGGGTATGCCACATGATATGTATTTATAGTGTCTCTTGTCAAATCTTCTTCCTCTTTTGGAATGGGTGAAAACTCTTTTATTCGGTAAATAGTGTGACTTGAAGCACTATAATTGTAATCATTATCACATGGTGTGACATACTTTATATTCTCATGATACTCCTCTCGGGGTTCCTCCATGTGTTGATCAAACTTTATTTTGCTTTGAGAAAGAACTCTATGACTTTGTTGTAATAAAGTATGGGATGAAGGCTTATTGACCAGTAGTTCACTTTCAAAATGTGGTGCAGGATTTGACTCACTTGGGTCCCAACCTGCTAAAAGTTTATTTGCGTTCTGAGTAAATTCTTCTGTACTCTTAGCTAACTCTATTGTAGTCCTAGCTAAATCCTTAAGACTTTTTTGTAATGAAAGTGAAATATGGGATGAATTACCATTGGTTAGCTCAAATTCCCGATGAGGTGACTGATACATATGTGGATCCCTAAACTCTTGACTGTAATGCATGCGTGAATAATTATCGAGATATTCTAATTGTGGTCCGCAACCTTCTTGAGGTTGGTAATGATCCCAATAATTGTTTACACCATAGCCATTAGCCATCGGATTTTCAAAATAATTTTTATTGTTAAAGCGTTGATAATTATTGGCATCTCTTAACTGAGGGACACAACCTTGTTGAGGTTTCTCTCACCATTTCATTTCCATTTCTTATTCAATCACCATGTTTAGATAACTTTAGTTTGTCGATTATATGAGATGAAATGTGATGAATTCGTGACTATGTTTAATATGATTTGATGTTTTGATTATAAATTGATGTTCTTTTATTTCGATTATCGTTTTGATCGTATTTTCATGTGTCTTGTCAAGCACTTCGCATAGTTAATAGACGAAACGAAGTATTCGATATCGATCGTAGTCTAAGTCATAATTTCATGTGTCTTGTCATGCACTTCACATAGTTAGGCGACTAGACGACACTTTCGATGACTCGGGATTAACCGATTTAGACGTTTGTTTGACTATGTATGATCTCCGGATATGACCGATTTAGACGTTTGATGAAAATTCCAACGATTATCAACGTTATGACTTTCATAACAGGATCGATCAAAACTATTTTGCCTTGTGATATTTTCTCCATATGACGATTCTAACTGTGAGAGTCTTTCCCGCAGCTCTACTAATGTCAATCTCTCTTCCAATTCTCTCAAGCAGTCTGGAAGGAACCCTTCCATTAATGAATTCTTTTTTTTCGAAAACCAAGGATTCACTACGAAGATCCTAAGGAAACAAGCACAATCAAGCTGACTCCACCAAGCAACTTAAACAGAATCTAGCAACAAGTTATTAGACGTAGATTTAGTGAATGGCTTGTCAGATTTACCTAGTTATCTAGAGAGCTCCTACTTTGCCACAACACTTGAACTATGACTGTTATTAGGGTTACTCGAATAAAGTAGACGGTAAACAATTCTCCAGGAAGACAGCCAGCTATGAAAGCTGAAAATAACCGTCTTCCTTCGGCAACGTTTCCTCTTCTCGAGGCGGCCTTTTTGACAAGAATTGCCTAACACGTTTTCCTCTGAGAATGCCCAGATAAAAATCGAGTTCTAGAGTTGTTTATGAAGGTCCTATGAGCTCGATACCCTAGGGTCACTGTCTAAATCAAATTTTAATTATTAACGAGGCTTAGGATCGCGAATGTTGTTTCCTAAATGGGCAAGAGAACGGTGATGAAATCCGAACTCCTATCTTGTAATTGGGATTTGTGCCCTTACTAAAATGCTTACACTAAACAGTTCGGCAAAACAATGAGGCAAACAAATTCACACAATTACCCACTTACAGGATATTCGTGGGTGATCAGTAAAATTACCTCCCGTTCTAGACGGACGATGACCTTTGCAGACGACCCGGACCACTATTCCCTTAAGTGTTTGAATCCGAGGCTTTTTTTTTACCTCTTGCTAAATCTGAAACAATCACAAATAACCAGAATTTAGAAAGCTCCTAAAACAAAAACTAGACACAAAATAATAAATTTTTTTTAAAGCAAATAAATTCCTAAACTCCTAGTTTAAAAATCAATTCCAAATTTAGAAACAATTCCTAAAACACATCCCCGGCAGCGGCGCCAAAAACTTGATGTAAAATCTAGTGAACCTAAATACTAGGCTAACTAGACTAAATTAAAACTCGCAAGTGCACGAATCGTATGTGAATATGGCAAGTATTACGAGGTCGATCCCACGGAGATTTGTTTGTAATTAAACCTAAACCTAAAATTAACTAACAAACTAGGAAAAATAATAGTTGGTTTTTGAGAAATTATTTGAAGACTTAAAAAGTAAACTTAAAGAAACAAGATAAAATTGTTAGAAAACTATTAGGTTGTAAATCTAGGAATTGGAATGCACCACTAACAATCATATTCGAATCTAATATCTAATCCATATTATTATCTCTCTTTGATAACTCAAAAATTGGTGGAAATCAATCTCCAATTTTCGGAAGATAAAACAATAAAGAACTTTTCACAATTAACTAAACCCATAACCCACTTCACTTAAAATATCATGCAATTAGGAACCAAGTTGTTAGTTTCTTAGGCTAACCGAAGTACGGTTAATTCAAAATATTAAAGCACATTAACAAGAGATGATAAAACAAATATGATACTAGATTTCAAATACTCTTGTTAGGGTTCATCCTCTATCCTAGTGGAAGAGTTAGAAACCCATGGATATTAAATACATGGTTCAGTTAATGATAAACAAGTAAAGGAAAAGAGTGAAGAAGATAAAACCGAATTGATATTTGATGAAACCCGTTCCTCTCGTCTTTCTCTAAAACTTGTCTTCGATATAGCCCTTGAATCTCCCAAATTTTTGCACCCAAAAAACTAATTTATCTCTAATGTTGCTCCTCTAAACTTGCTCTTTTCACTAGTGTGTGGGGGTGTGTTTATTGTATTGGCTTGGTCCTCTTTTTATAATGTCCAAATAGACATTGATTTTGAAACAATTAAAAGAATTAGGAAACCCTTTTCTTTGGAAATCCAAAGACTTAACTTAGAAACCCATGAAATTGGAAACAGTAGGTCCTTTAATTGTTAACCGACTATTAGTTACACCGTCTAACTATTGTTGCTCCCACCAAATTAGAATTGATGCTAGAGGCGCCCAACAATATCCATCCCAGCAGTTTAGAATGACGCCTAGAGTAATATTCCATGTTGCCTTCAAAATAACACATTGGCGAGAAGTATGCATTCACGTGGACAGCATCAATGGATTATAATTAATTGTGGTTCCAATCCAAAACTTCTTCACAATTCCATGTTTAGCCTCCAAAATGTACCTTCTTGCGAAACGCACCCCAATTTAACGATTCGTTTGAACCGGATTCAACCTTCAAGCACCAAATCATAGATCTAGTTTGATGTTTTAACCAACTTCTTATAACTAATAACTTCTTTATATTTTTGAGAGTTTCCTACAAAAACCATGTAACGTACTTAATTAAAACGAAACTAACACGTAAAGACTGTAAAATAAAGCTAAAAAAAATGGAGTACTTTACGTACTCATCACACCCCTACTCACTTTTTGACATGAGGAGAGGCCCTCATGTTTTTTTTTGTTGAAGAGCCCTCATCTTATTATTAGTACCGCAAATAAAGTAAAGTTTGCTGTTTATATTGTTTTTTCTTCTAGTTTCCCTTTCAAGAAAGATACAACCAGAAATATCCCACACAAACTTGGGAGAGAATTACAAATTAATGACTTTGATTTTTTTTATTTGGAACATAAATCAAGAGGATGTTGACATAGTTCAAATTGATTTCGATTTTCCTTCCAAATCTTCCCGTGATTTCAAAGGCTAAAATCACTTTTCTTTTTTCCTTTTTTATGATTGTGCATGATACGATTACTTGAGAAACATGAGAGAGAAAGGAAACAGATCGAAAAAAGAAATGATGAGACTACTTCAAATGCAAGCAGTTGCCTATCCAGAATTTACTCTCAGGGAGTCTAAAAATTAGTAGTTCCTTCCAAAAATTTAAGAAACTCTAAAACCTAATTTCAACGCAAATAAAAGGTTGAGGGGATTGAACCGGTGACCTCCAAAGTCCATCCCAAAACTATGTTGGAGCTCTAACCAGTCTACCAAAAATCACGTTATATCATTATATATACACATACCATGTATGTATATATCTTTTTTTTTAACGGTAGATTCCATAAATCTAAAACAATGTCAATTACAAAGGTAATGGACAATAAAGTTAACAACAAAAGTTTCAATCTCTAATTAGTCCCAGGGACTAATTCTTCATATGCCAAAGCATGAGGGGCTGAATTAGCACTTCGAGGGCAGTAATTGAATTTCACCCGTCTTTTCCTGGCCTTCACACGTAGCATATATGTATATATCTTGATTTCAAGTTCCAACACAATTAACATAAAAATGTAAAGAGGCAGATTCGATCTCGCGACCGTAAGGCCATCTACACAAGTAACACAACCCTTCAACTGTTGAGTCAACTGCGATTAGTGCTCAAAAGAGCAACATAAAATTACTTATTCTATTAAGATATTTTCTTTTATTTTTATATTAGGGTTTTTTGGGCTTACCCCCTGAAAACTAATCAGTAATTGAGTTTACCCTCTTCAGTAATTAGTAATTGAGCTTACCTCCTTGAGTTTAGTATTTTTAGCAAAACTACTAAGGACATGTTTGGCATGGGATCATAAAATCACAAACTACAACCAAAATCAATCTTTATTAATCTTATTACCGACCAAATCAAACAATAAAAGTAAGGGCGAATAACTACGACCAATCATATTGAAGGATAATTGTTCTTGTTAGTCATATTTATTTTACGTACGCCAAACAGAACCTTTGTGTTTTTGTCAAAAATAGTAAATCTAAGGGGGTAAACTCAATTACTCATTATTCAGGGGGGTAAACTCAATTACCAATTAGTGATGAGGGGGTAAGCCCAAAAAGCCCTTTATGTTATTATATATTACCTACTTTGTCGTAGAAGTTGTGGGGGGGGGGGGGGGGGGGGGGTGGGGGGGGGGGGGGGGGGTGTTGTAGACCACCCTAGGCCTCACTTAAGTCCGCCATTGAATGCAAGGGCTAATTGTCGAATTTTTTACTCCTTCAATAGGCAAGAGATATATTTTGATTGATTTCACTTTAGCCCCAAATTACTTGTGACAACGTTTGGTCCTCATATTTGTCTTACGTTCCAATTTGATCCTAGAACTACGATTTCGATAGTCAAACCGAAACTTCGATGGATTGTATGAGTTAGATTTTTCATCTATAGGCGATGAGTGAGAATTTAAGGCTCGTTTGGTTGCACCTAAAATAAGCTAAAAGCTAGCTTTTAGCTTATTTTATGAGCTTATTGAAAATCATATGTGTTTGGGTAAAAAAAGCCGCAACTTATTTTAAGCACAAAAAGCCCAATTATCATGAAAAAAAAGCCAGGATTTTGTAGCTTTTTGCTTTTTGATGGAAAATTCTATTTTCAAACTAAAAAAACCCACGATTAAGGTTTTAGATATTTATTTTCTTCTCCATTTTCTTCTTCTACAAGTTAGGGTTTAGAGAAAAAATTGATTGTTGCCGAAACCAGACGACACACCCAATCCTTTAAAGCAACCATCGAACTGGTTAGTATAATCGAATCATATCTCTATCTAAAAGTCATATTTTAGAGTATGAATGCCTTTTTCCATGATCTTGGTGACATAAGAATGGTTTGTTGTTAGTTCTTGATTGCAATAGCAAGAGGGTCATACCTATTTTGTTTTTATTGTTTTTATCTTATCTATTGATTGCATTAAATCTGCCATTCTAGAGAGAGAAACTCTCTTTTGAGGAAAAAAAATAGAGTTTCTATTAAAAGTTAATTTTTTTGTAATGATTATTATAATAGATAGAGAGTGGGGACAGAGAGACGATAGGTGTGGTTAGGGATAAAGTTGAGGGATGAGTTAAGTTTCAAATTGAGGGAGAAGTAGTGTAGTGCATTGAAACTTGGTTACCATGATGGTGATGGTGAATTGGTGATAATGTAATTGATTTGTGGACTAGTTAACATAATATATTGCATTGGCAGTTCCATGGTTATGGTGATACCATAATCTTCACTTTGTTATTTATAGATTTAAAATCTAATGCTATCTTTCTAGAGAGAGAAGCTTTATTTTCCAGAGATAAAACCTATGCCCATTAGAACTTAGGATACCTTAACTACTCTTTGTATTTACTTTATAATGACAAACATTTAATTGAGATTACTTAAATATCAATTTGTATGTTAAGTCAAGATGGCAGGAACTAGCACTCAAACTCGGGCACACTGGAATTCTGAATTTCATAAGATATTTGTATTTTCATGTGTGAAAGAAGTACAAAAGGGTAATAGATCAGGCTCTACCTTGAGTAAGGAAGGTTACAAAAATTTGTGCGATAAATTTTTTAATTTGACGAAGATATTTTATGACAAGAAAAAGATGGAGAATCACTGGGATGCAACTAAAGAAAATTGGAAGATATGGAATAAGTTAATTAACCACACTGGTTCTGGTTGGGATCCGGAAGCTGGTACATTGACTGCTTCAACTGATTTTTGGAATGATTACATACAGGTAAATGTTTCATTAACATGTAATTTAATAGCTTGGACCACATATAAATACAAGTACTAATTATCGTATAAACATTTACCACCAGAGGAATCCAAAGGCAGCTTGCTTCCGTGATTCTGGATTACAACATGAGAAAGAACTTGGATATCTTTTTGATGGTACAACTGCCGTAGGTGAAATGACATTTTCTCCAAATGCTGGTGAATTGCCTTCATTCATTCCAAACTTAAATGCACAAACAGAAGTTGATGGTCAAACTCATGCTACACAACCGCGAGTTAACAGTCAAACTTTTGAAACACAACAGTCTTCTAATGATGACGCTGGAATAGGAGAACAAAATGAAGCACAACGTTGTAGTAGACAATCATTACAAATTAAAAAACGTAGAAGATCATCTGGAGCTTCGAAGATTGCCACTTCAATGGAAAAATTAGTAGATGCAGTGGAGAATCAGACAAAAAATGTCGAAAAAGTATATAGCATTAAAGAGTGCATTGAGACCTTGGGTAGGATGACAGATTTAATACCAGTAGGAAGTGAACTTTCTTATGCAGCCATTGACAGTTTCATGGACAAAGACGTTAGGGAGGTCTTTATGTCTCTACCCGATGAAGTTCGCTTCGAATGGTTGCAGAGAAAATATCATAGTTTTAGCAAACGAATTAGAATTTATGAACTTAGATTTTTAGTTTAGATACTATGATTATTTTTTCAGTGTTAATAACTGCATGTTTATGGTATTTTAATTTTATTAAGAGATTATTTATTGATAAAATATTATGATTGGATTCATCAGTTGTGATTCATTATTTATATTTGTTTTATGTTTCTACTTATTTACATGAGGTTGTTTACCGAGTTTTTTTTTGTTGAAGTAGGTTGTTTACCGAGTTTTTTTTGTTGAAGTAGGTTGTTTACCGAGTTGATAATTAAATAATTGTTATGACCAGTATCAATGGACTCGGATGAAGAAGATGCTATAATCATTGTAACTTACAGTATTGCACAATATTACTTTGAGAAATATGTGACAAAGAACCCAATTAGAGAATCTGTTTTAAATGGGAATGCATATGTAACAGAGCTTTTGCATGGACACTCGCAACCATGTCGTGATTTATTACGTATGAATCAACACATTTTCCAAAAATTGTGTCAAACAATGAGATAAGAAGGTTTATTGAAGAATACAAGACATGTGTCTATTGAAGAACAAATGACAATTTTTCTTATGACTATTGGTCATAATGAAAGAAATGTTATGATGTGTGACCGATTCCAACACTCTGGAGAAACTATCAGCCGCCATTTTAATTCCATGTTAAAAGCTATGGCGAAATTTTCTATTTCAATTATCAAACCACTAGAAAATAGCGTAGTTCCATCTCATATTCGACGCAACTCGAAATATTGACCATTTTTCAAGGTAATGTATCAAATTTAATTTTAGATGAATAACCGACTGATAGTAGATCTTTAATTGGACCGGGCTCTTACGAATCACAATTGGCTCATGGATTTTCCCTCTTCTCTTGTCACTCATCTGTCTGGGGTTGGTTCTGATCATATTCCAATCTTACTGACTACCACTGCTACTTCTAACCTGAGAAAGAGACCTTTCAAATTTATTCGGACTTGGATGTCCCATCCGGATTGTGGTAACTTTATTCGGGATCACTGGCCTTCCAATCACTATCCTATCCAGCCGAAACTGAACCACTTAGCTATTAATCTAGCTAGGTGGAATAAACAAGTGTTTGGTCACCTTGACTACCGGATTCGTAATCTGACTGAGGCTCTCCAGAATGCTGACAACTTAGAGACTTACCATGAATTGAATAATAAATTAGAAGAAGCGTATAATCAGCTAGAGAGTCTTTGGAAAGAGAAATCCAGGAATGATAATATCCACTTAGGTGATCAAAACACAAAGTTTTTCCATGCTAAGGCTATTAATCGCAATAGGAAGAACCGTATTACGTCTATTAAGGATAACAATGGTTCTTGGGTTCATGAGGCATCGGATATTGCTAACATCTTCTCTGCTAATCTTCATAACATTTCCACTACTACTGATTCCAGCATCTCTAATGAGTTGCTGGATCTTTTTGTCGAGCAAATTACTGACAACCATAATTTTGCCCTCACTTGTGCTCCTACTGATACGGAGATTTATAACTCCGTCATGTCTCTTAAATCTGACTCGGCCCCGGGTCCAGATGGCTTTCCCCCTCTTTTCTACCAAACTAACTGGGATACTGTGAAAGCATATATCCTCAAGCTAGTATCTGATTTTTTTCTTCATAACCACCTTCCTGAGCAGGTCAATCATACTCACATCTGCCTTATCCCCAAAACCAAAACCCCTCAAACTACTTCTGACTATCGACCCATTAGTCTTATGAATACCACCTATAAAGTCATCACCAAGATTTTGGCCAATCGTCTCAAGCTCGTTCTTCCTGAGATAATTTCGCCTTTTCAAGCTGCAAATGTTCCTGGGAGGCAGATTACAGACAATATCATTATCAGCCAAGAGGTGGTACACTCTTTCAAGCTCATCAAAGGATCGAAGAGTTTCTTTGCTCTTAAACTTGATATGTCTAAAGCTTTCGATCGTATTGAATGAAATTTTTTAGAGACCATTATGCGAGGGATGGGTTTTGCTACTAAGTGGATTAGTCTCATTCACACTTGTATTTCTACTTCGACCATGACAGTTCTTATTAATGGTCATCCTGGCCTAACCTTTAATGTCAGTAGAGGGATTAGGCAAGGTGATCCTCTCTCTCCTTTCTTGTTTACTCTTGCCATGGAAGGCCCCAGTCGTCTTCTTGAAACCAACAGGGTAGCTACGCCTTTTCAAGGTTTTCGTATCCCCAAAACCAGTATTAATATCAAGCACCTTCTCTTTGCTGATGATTGCATCATGGTTTGCCAGAATTCCCTGGTTAATATCTCCTCGCTTCAGCACATTCTTGATACCTTCTGTTTGGCATCGGGGCAGATGATTAATTTCAACAAATCTACTATCTTCTTTTCGAAAAACACTCATGGGAAATTCAAACGTATGATTATTCGTAATTTTAAGGTGCATCAATCGTCTAATCTAGACAAGTATCTCGACACTCATCTTTTCATAGGAGCCAATAAAAGGAAAATGTTTTCTTCACTCACTACTCAAATCCAAAATAAACTCTCCAAATGGCAGGCCTCTCTCCTTTCTCCAGCTGGTCGTTCTATTGTTATTAACACAATAGCAACGGTTGTTCCCCGATACCAAATGCAATGTTTTGCCATCCCTAAAGGTATAAGCAATCGCATTGAAGTTCTTCAAAGAGCTTTCTGGTGGGAAAAACCAATTCTATTCATACGATTAACTGGTCGGCTATCTGTCTTCCAAAAAAATTAGGAGGACTTGGATTTCGTTTCTCGGTTTTAGACAATAAGGCTTTTTTGAGTAAGCTGGTCTGGCGACTTATCAAAGATCCTGGTATCCCTTGGGCTTCTATTCTTAAAGCTAAATACTTCACCAACGATCATAAACCTAAAGAGGCAAAGAATCACCACTCGTGGCTCTGGAAATCCATATCCAAGCATGTTGATAAAGTGTCCAAATTAACCTTTTGGGATATTAATAAAGGTACGAATTATAGTATTTGGCATGATTACTGGATCCCTAATCATCCTCCTCCCATAAGCAATACCACTAATAACACCCTCACTATGGTTTCCCAACTTATTAGTAATAATAATTGGAATATGAATATATTAACTCAATGCTTTAACAGTGATATAAGCATTCTATCTTGAGTATTAATTTACAGGAACAAATGGACGATATAGCCAGACGGTCACTAACCAAAACAAGTAAATTCACTATCAAATCCATGTACTATTATTTACGTACTGAGCACTATCCTTATGAACTTAAGGAATGGACTTTCATTTGGTATTTGCCTATTCAGCCTAAAATCAAACTATTCTTATGGAAATGTTGTACGAACAGCTTACCGGTACGAGATAAAATTGGTCAGTATATTGGTCACAAATATGCCTGTGAATTTTGTCAGGAACAAGAAACAATGATACATGTCCTTTTACATTGAGACTTGGCGACTGTGATATGGTTTCATTTTAATATCATTTCAAGCAACATAACTAATCTGCTTGACTGGATTACTTCATGGAAAGATATCGATGAACAAATAAGTGGACTTTTTTGCGAATATCCTCTGGCAGATATGGAAAGCAAGATGTGATAAATGCTTTTCCAATACTAAGGTTCTACCAATGATGATCATTGATCAAATCAATTGTACTACGAATCTTCTAAACCATCAAAAAATAACACAACAAAATGAAAGGACTATCTTATGGTCCCCACCAAAACCTCCTTTTATTAAGATTAACGTGGACACCTCTTTTATGAATGGGAAGGAATTAGCAGGTATTGGCTGTATTATGCACGATGACCAAGCAAACTTTCTAGCGGCTTCAGCGTGTAATTTTCGCGGCCAAAATGCAGAAGAATGCGAATGTTGGGCTATTGTCAAAGCTCTCTAGTGGTCTACGAAAAAGAATATTTCTTATCTTCATATTGAAAGTGATAACCGTAATATAGTTCAGCTGCTAAACAAAGAGCATTCAGATATCTGTTGGCAGACAGGCAAGCTCATCGACAAAGTGCATCAGCTAGAAGGAAATTTCATCAAAGTTATATATACCCACATTATCAGAGAAGGAAGCTATAAAGCAGATCATTTAGCTAAATGGAGTCGTATGCACATGGGAACCTGGGTGTGGCTTTCTATATCGGATCTTCCAGAATCCTTGTATAATTGTTTTAGTTAGGTCCTCTTGGTTTGTTTAGTTTCGTTTGTATCTCAAAAAAAAAAAGATATTAGATCTTTAATAGAATTATCTTTATACTTGTAGGATTGCATTGGAGCAATTGATGGGACACATATTAGTGCTCATATTCCATTGGCAAAACAAGTACCATTTCGAGGACGAAAAGGTATATGCACCCAAAATGTGCTAGCAGTATGCTCATTTGACATGAAATTTACTTTCGTACTTGCTGGATGGGAAGGTATAGCTAATGACTGGAAGGTTTTTTTTGAGACAATTAATAACCCGTTGATGAATTTCACACATCCACCCGCAGGTAATTTTTCATTACGATTTATTACATTGATATTCATATATAGTGGTATACTGATACATAATTGCATATAATTCTAGCTAAATATTATGTTGTTGACGCCGGATATCCGAATATGAATGGCTATTTGGCTCCATATCGTGGCGTACGGTACCATCTTCCTGATTTTCGTCGTAGTGGTCAAGTGAGAACACGGAAAGAAATATTTAATCATCGGCATTCGTCACTAAGAAGTGTTATAGAGCGATGTTTCGGTGTATTAAAAGCAAGATTTTCGATTCTTAAATGTATGCCACCATATCCATATGCATCACAAGTATTAATTGTTGTAGCATGTATGGCGGTCCACAACTTTATACGTAAAGAAACGGCTACAGATTGGTTAATGGAGGAATATGAAAATGATGCAACTGTATCTGATTACGATGATGAAGAAGAGCGTGGAGAAAACTACGAAGAATCACAACCACAAATAGTCAATCAACAAGAACAAGTGCAAATGGACATTATTCGAGATCAAATTGCTGATAGTATTGCTCATGTCAACGATGATAGTGATGATTAAGTTTTCGCGTTTTCATTCTTGAAATTTATCAAAAACAATGTTCACTTTGTTTAAGTTTATTAGCGTACTTATATAACAACTAGTTTATTACTATATAAAATTAATAATATATTCTTAATTTTTATTAATATATCTTGGATAAATTTTATAATTCATATGAACATAAAATTTGTAATCAAATAAGAATACATTTAGCTTATTTTACCCAAACGCCTCGCTACAGCTTTTGGAGATAAAAAATGCTCTTTTACTATGTCTTACCAAACAACAAAAACTGCTTATTATTAAGCGCTTTTTTTATGGGCTAATTAAAAAGCTCTTAAAAATAAGCTATATGTGTATCCAAATGAGGCCTAAGAGAGAAAACAAAAAAAAGAATTACCTCCTAAAATAAACAAGAAAAGAGATATTTCCTCTTATATTATCATTAACATGAGCAAGGCAGTAGAGATTTTCGGGACTCCATACTTAGTAATGGCCAGCGCTTTGGGGAAAGCTAAATAGTTTCCGGGGTGTGAAGACTTGGTCAAAAATTGGTCAATTTTGTTTGACAATTTTATTTAGGGGGAAAGCAAAATACTTCTCCACCTCACCCCTCTCTCTCTCTCCCCACCTCACCTCACCTCTATCTTTTCCGATTAGGTCGCCGGCCGGAAAATTTTCCGGCCGACGACCATAAAAAAAAAAAAAATTTCACTCTATCTCTATAGAAACTCCGGCGAAGGGGTTTCCCTTCGCCGGAGTTTCTAGAGAGAGAGAGAGAGTGAAATTTTTTTTTTTCTCTTCATGGTCGCCGGCCGGAAAATTTTCTGGCCGGCGACCAAATCGGAGAAGACAAAGAGGTGGTGTGGAGAGAGAGTGAGGTGAGGTGGAGATAGAGTGAGGTGAGGTGGAGTGTTTTTTTTTTATTTCCCCTTAAAATTTATTTCCCCGGAAAATTTCTAAAATTATACATATTCCCTTTAAAATTTCACACCCCGGAAACTATTTAGCTTTCCCCAAAGCGCCGGCCTTAGTAATTGATATATTGAAAATCTCATTTAATACGGTGATAATTACAATATTTGATTCTACTGTATATATATGCCTCGGGACCATTATACAAGATCAATCAAGAATTATAGAAGCCTGACATTCTCCTTACCCAAAGAAGTCTTAACGAAACTTGAAAGATAAGATGTCTTACCCATGCTTTGGTCCTCCATGTAGTTGTATTTTTTCTCTCTTTGATAGCATATCAAGTTTTTTTTTTTTGTTGAGAGATAGCGTATCAAGTTTAAAAGGTGTCAAAAAAAAAAAAAGTTTAAAAGGTGTCAATTGTACCACAATAGTTCTTTTGTCATAAAATTTTGAGGGTATAGCATTTTTGTATGTGTTTGTAAATCTTAGTAAGGTAAAATCTGGTTTTGCAGGAAAGTCGAGATGGCCGGAGTTATTGGGTAAAAAAGTAGACGAAGCAATAGCAGCAATTCACAAAGATAACCTAGTTGCACAAGTACTTCAATTAACCCCATGACATCATCCTACTGGGGATTATTGTTGCAACCGCGTCTGGCTCTATGTTGATAAAAGGGGCGGTACTGACGTACTGTTACTCGTGTTCCCCTCATCGGATGATTTTCGTCAACCTCTTTTACTTAGCTATCATAAAAATACACATGTTTTCTCCCGTAGATTGTAATCTCGAAAATCGACGAATAAATCAAAACTTGTGATATTCAATACTCCCTCCGTCTCAAATTAAGAGACCCAGACTTAAAATCCTTCAAAATTTTCACGTATTTTTTCTTCCACATATACCCTCATTTAATGTTCAGATTTGTGTGATTCCTTTTTTAGACTAAATCTAAAATGAATTCCTTTACCGAAAAGAGAAATTCTATTCATCCCTCCATTTTGGTCCCTCCCCCAGCCCTCCGCCGATGTGGCAACATATCACTTGAGTGTGGAGCAATTGGAGAGATAATTGGGAGAAAATATATTCCAATGATATGTCGCCACGTCGGCGGAGGGCTGGGGGAGGGAGCAAAATGGAGGGATGAATAGAATTTCTCGTATTTTTTCTTCCAATGATATTATCAAATTATTTTGGGTAACAATATAATTTGTTCCTAATATTAGATGTATTTTTCTTTTAAATTGGATGGTATTTTTTCTTCCAAGTTAGATTGTTATCAATAATCAAGCAAATACAAATAGACTTCTATACAATTCCTCCATTGACACAAATATTTTCACAAAAAAATTGTTGAAACTTGAAATTTTTTTGGAGGTAAATTTAGATCCAACTTAAATTTAAATTTTTTGGAGGTACAATTTGGTTGAAACTTAAATTTTGTCTTTGAGAGTAAAATTAGATTTAATCAATCAAAAAGTATGCCGCCAAAACTTGATTTAGACAAGGAATACAAAAATTTGAGCTTTATATATGTCATGACTTTCATCTTCATACACAGTGTACCCTTTAGCTAGAGTAATTTTTTGTTTACCAAACTAGAAATTCAAGTCCATACTTTCTAAATCTCTTTAGTTCTCGATGTCCGATCTCCACTTGAATCCCTCTAACTTTGTTTCTAAGAAAAAAGTTTCAAATCAAGAACAAAATATTCGTAATAAAAAAAATTAAGTATTCTTAGTTAGGTAATTTTGATTTAGTTACCTTTTTGGTTGTTGGCCAATATATATTTGAGCACAAACGTGTAATATAGAGATAAGGGTAATGTTGAAAATTTAATGAATTTTATATGATAAAAAGGGAAATGAATCTTTTATTTTCAGACAAACCAAAAGGGAAACTGGGTCTCTTAGTTTGAGACGGAGGGAGTATTTTGTTTGTTGCTTAGCTTCATATTTAACCTAATCCCACCCCTTCAATAACCTTGATTTGTCTACCATTCAAGATGCATTATTTATTTCATTTCACAGACCCCAAGCAAAAGAAAAATGAGGAATCAGATTCAAAATGTATATACTTACCTATTTTTGAGGCTCACTCAATCATGGATGCCACCAATATATTAACCTACCGATTACGTACCAAGTCCTTATTAGGGAGGGCTTGTGAAATAATGATATTGGACCTTAAATATCAAGCCCAAATCAGACCTTGTTGTAACAAAAACGAAGCCAGAATCAGACCTTCATTTCCACAAAAATTCAAAAGAAATTGATTGAACTTTGATCCATAGTGCTTAAGGCAAGAAACATGGCAACCGAGCTTGCATTGGATAGCTTATTTTTATAAGAAAGGGGTCCCCGGGGAGAGAGGGGCCACATGCGGTTGCACTGCTCGCACTCCCTTACCCACACCCAGAAATTTGAATGAATTTTAAAGAACTGCCGCAATTTTTATGGAGTAAAAAAATAATTATGGTTTGTATTTTCCATATTTTTTGAACGATAAAATTGGAATGTAAATGACTCGTACATTTGGTAGGTCTGAGAGTAGTTTTGAAGGCTAATGTGTAGTGCATCATGGCATCAAACACAAACTTCTCCAAATTCTGTTCTCGTTTAAGAATGTCTAATTTTGATGATTTTGGATAAGTTGAATTATGTAATATCTTCCGGTTTAGCATGAATACTTAACGAAACAATGAAGTAATGAAATATTTCTATCCTTTTTTCCCCATAATGTTAAATGTAGCGGGGAATGGGTTCACGCGTATAATATTTTAATAACGATTACAAATGACAAGAGGGAATCGAAACAGTTCTAAATCGACAAAGACGATCGAAATTCATTTATATATTTGTTGGACCAATATAGTGTGGCTCCACCTTTTGCAACTTTGGTGCAGTTTCTCTCTGCTGCCTATATGCTAGCACATTGGTTTTGGTGGAATAGGAAAGTTGGCAAGTGATAGAAAACATCATCCTTTGAGTGCAGTTGAAGCATGAAAATAAATAAAGAAATTGTTGCCCAAACTGAAGGGAAGCTATGGGTAGGCTCTCCCTGGTGTTGGTTCCATAAAAAGAGGGATGACATGAACTCTCTGACTGAGTTTACATGTGATACTCTTTCTCCTCTTCAACCAGTTAGCTATACTATACAGCGGAGAAATGCATCCCTCTGTTTAAATATCTGATGTTGAAGTAATTAAAGTTACTGACTGAAATAGGAGTTGATGTTGGACCATTCCTAAAAAGAGACACAGGAGAGAGAGAAAAAACCTTAGAAATTGAATGGTGAAAAAAGAAAGAAGAAAGAGACACAGGATAAGTAGTAGAAAATGAGAGATAAGATAGGTTAATTTACTCTCTCATTAAAATCTTTAAATTTAGCGGCATGTTAAAGACAAACGTTTAACCAAACAAATTTTCATATGAACGAAAAGTTTATGTTTATTTATTTGATTTGTGTTTATTGGTAAGTGGTAACATTGTTTTTATTATTGATGTACTTATTGTTGTTATAGTTTCTACTATTGTCAAGTGAATTTCTTAAGTATCTGAGATTAAATTATTTTTGCCTACTGACCCAATTAGAAATCTTGTGAAGTTGTCAGGTGCTCAATCCCTCCATTGCTTTCAGCAAAAAAAAAAATTTCTCCATTGCCAACATTTTCTCTTGTAATCACATGTGGTTCCTAAAAGAATATGAATAAGTTTTATGTGTGGAAACCATAAACCTCCCTTTTATATATATATCGGTAATGCTACTGTGCCCAGCTGGGTGACCAGTAAATTGCCCAGTCCAGTCACCCTGCTGACGTGGCACAGTAGTTGAATTTGTTGACCTAGATCTTGGCCGTTCAATCTTGAACGGCCAGGATTATTTTTAAAAAAAAAAAAATTTCAAAACCCCCCCAAATTAAAAATCAGACTCGGGCTGCCTCTCATCTCTCCCTCCCTCTCGTCTCCTCCTCCCTCTCGTCTCCCTCTCAATCTCTAAACAAATTCGAACCCTAACATCAAAAACTTACTCATCTCTCCTATCTCTCTCTATTTTGAATTTTCTTACACAAACTTTGATGTTTTGTTCTCAACTCAAATTCAAAATAAAAAACCCTAGATGACAACTTCTGACTTTGAACCTGAAAATCAAAGGAAATCTCTATTATTTGGAGGTGAATCTCAAAGATATTTATCAAATTTTGAAGATGAAAGGTTTTCAAATGGTGGAAGTGAATATGAAAAAGATTTTTCGAATTTGGGTTGTGAAACTCAAACACCTAACTTTGAATTTGAAGGTCAGTAAGCATCATTATTTTTCTTATTCATCCTTTACTTTTTAGATTGATATATATATATATATATATATATATATATATATATTTAGTTATTTTGTTTAAGATTTTATTTGACTTGATTTAATAATAAATTACTGTAGTTGAAGAAAAGTTTCACACTGATCAACATGTTGAACAAGCCACAGACAAAGAACCAATAGTTCCACCTGAAATTGGAATGAAATTCAGTACTGAAGATGAGGTGTTCGAGTTTTTCAAAAAATATGCTAAGATAAAAGGATTTTCAATTAAGAAGAGATCAAAAGTGAAAAACCTCGATGGGCATGCCACTTATATAATAATTTCGTGTTGTAGAGAAGGCAGCAAAAATGCTAAGACTACCAAGTCATTGAATCCTAGGCCAAGTTGTCGATTAGGTTGTCAAGTTAAGATATGTGCAAAATTTGAATTAAACGGATTTTGGAAGATTTCAAAAGTTCAGCTAGACCACAACCACGACATTACTCCTACATCATCTCGGTACTTCAAATGTAATAGAACTATTAGTAATCCCGTGAAAAGACAACTTGAGTTGTGTGATAAAGCAGGCATCACAGCGAATAAAAATTTTCATCGACTCGTTGTTGAAGCTGGTGGGTACGATAATGTCCCATTTACAGAAAAAGATGTTCGAAATTACTTAGATGAAAAAAGAAGGGAACGATTTGGTAAAGGTGATGCAGAATCATTAAACAATTTTTTCTTAAAAATTGTTGAACAAAGAAATGGGTTCTTCTTCCAAACTGATTTGGATGAAGATGATCGGCTAAAAAATGTGTTTTGGACGGATGGGCGAAGTAGAGAAGCATATAAAGAATTTGGTGATGTTATCACATTTGACACCACCTACAAGACAAATAGATATGAGATGCCATTTGCGCCATTTGTAGGGGTTAATCACCATGGGCAATCGATCCTTTTTGGTTTTGGCTTAATCACAAAAGAAGATACTGAATCATTTGTTTGGCTCTTTACCGCTTGGCTTGAGTGTATGGATAATGTTGCCCCGAAAGGTATCATTACTGATCAGGATGCAGCTATGAAACTCGCAATTGAGAAAGTATTTTCCAATACTAGACATAGATGGTGTCTGTGGCATATAATGAAAAAATTGCCTAACAAGTTTGGTAGTTACACCAATTACGAGGCAATAACTACAGCTTTAAAAAGATTGGTATTTGACATCCAAATAGTAGAAGAGTTTGAGAAAAAATGGTATGAGATGATCAATACCTTTCAGTTGCATAATAATGAATGGTTACAAGGATTATACGGAGAGAGACGAAGATGGGTTTCGTGCTTTGTGAAACCATATTTTTGGGCAGGTATGTCTAGCACTCAGAGAAGTGAGGGAACTAATGCTTTTTTTGATGGCTATCTAAACTCAAAGACGACACTAAAACAATTTGTGGAACAATGTGTTTATGCTTCCAAGAAAAAAATTGAAAATGAGAAATTTGCTGACTTCAAGTCTTTCTCGCAAATGGTTCCATGTTTGACTACATTACCAATGGAGAAACAAATTCAAAATGTATATACTATAGCAAAATTTCAAGAGTTTCAGTCAGAGATTACTGGAAAGATATATTGTTATTCGATTTCAACCCGTGAGACGCACATAGGGGTAGAGCATAAGATAGGAGAGGAAATTTCGGTGGGCGGTTATTCAAAGAATGTGACATTTATTGTGCTCTTCATGAAACCTACTACTGAAGTTCGGTGTTCTTGTCATTTGTTCGAGTTCAAGGGGATAGTATGTAGGCATGCCCTTCTAGTGTTACAACAAAACCGAATCTCTTTATTACCCGAAATTTATATTGTTAGACGATGGAGAAAAGATGTACGTAGGTCTCACACAAAGATGGTGATTGAAGTGGATGGTCAAAAGGGGGACTGTAGAGGAATTGCGATACAATATATTGTGTCGCAAACTTAATGAACTTGCAGACTTTGCTTCTGAGCATGAAGACCATTTCTTGAGTCTTTCGGAATGGGTTGATAATGCGTTGGAGATGTATAAGACGAGTCAACCAATTGCTTCAAGTGTGAATGAGAAGATAGATGAGCCATTTGAAGAAAGTAACGGAAACATTAATATCCATGATCTAGTAGTTACTACTCGCAAAGGACGTCCACGAGAAAAAAGATTAAAACCGATAAAAAGGACGAGTAGGAAAACAGCAAAGGGCGACACTCTCCCAAATACCCAATGATTCGGTGGACAAGAATATTTGTAAGTTGTTGTTTGTGATTGTCTTAGTATATTTGAACTTGGACAATTTTTTTTGTTTATGAAACTAAGTCTATGATTTTCTATGTGCCAGGTGAATCTTCGCAGCAAGATGAGTCAAGGAGATGAAAAAAATATCACAGAAACTTGAGGACTATGTAAACTTCCTCACTCTTTCACTTTCATTTCAACTTGTATTATTTGAACTTGTTACAAAATTTCTTAGTTCTTTCATATACTAATGCAGGACTAAGTTATTCATGGGGGTCTATAACTGAAAGAAAGAGGAAAACGAATTTTGTCAAAGCTGAACAGAAGTTATTTAGCCGAACAGAAGTTATTTAGTTATATCTTTTATACATCAATTACTTATCTTTAAAACTTGGCATTTTGAGATTGATTTGTGTTGAAAACAGATTTGTATCCGTCGAATTTTGTCAAAGCTTGAATGTGTTTATCAATTGTCTTGAGCATTTCAATGATTCGATCAATGTGTTTATCAATTGTCAAAGCTTGAATGTGTTTATAAATTATTTTGGAGCTATTTGATATGGATCATGTTGAAATATGTTGGCTGCATTTGAATTACAAAACCGAGGTTACTTCCATGGTTGAGCAGATAAAAAATATGTTGGTTGCATTTGCTCCTAATCCAGCTGAGAATTGGAAGGAGAAGGATCGTGCTATATACTTGGTTGTGATACCAAAGCAGCTGAGAATTGGAAGGAGAAGGATCGTGCTATATACTTGGTTGTGATACCAAAGCATGTCGCAGTTGGGCTGATGCCTGATGTTTATGCAGTCGTATTTTATTCGCTTTCGGTACCGAAAGTTCTAATCAGGAATTAGAACAACAAATGACTCAGGTTTAGCTGAAATAGAATGTTCACTCATACACATAAGAACTGGGTATTTCAATATATTAAGCATCACAACCTATTTCAATATATTAAGCATCACATAAGAATGTTCACCCGAATTTGTTTCTAGTGTTCATGATTTCCAGAGTAACTTAGATTTATTTGAGCAGCGAAAAAACCCATTACTCTTTTCATAGACTCCATAACTTTTTCCGAGTTGAAGGTTCCTTGAAATGAGAACAAAGAATAACGGAGAGAAATTGTAATATCTAATACATAACCATGCAACAGTTCTGTATCTCTGCTTCCAAATGGTATAAATATTGCTGATTATCATTGAATTTACAACAAAAGAATAAAAGACTTTATCTTCAAAGAACAAAAGAATTTTTATACACACATTATCTAACAAAGAACAAAAGAATTTTTAAACTTGTAAAGGAACAAAAACACTTTATCTTCTTCTATCGTGGAGGGTCAGAGATTTGATTCATTTCTACTTCTACTTGAGTAGATTCTTTTTGACGGTTATACTTTTCAGCTTCTCTGGCAGTTTGAATATCAGACTGAAATACATATTAACTGATAGCCGTTATAACGAAACGAGGAACTAATGCTGCGATTAGGATGGAAAATAGGCAAAACCAAAACGATGCAGTACTTGCTGCGTGAAAGATAGCCCTGCAAGGAAGAAAATTGAATGTGCAAATCAGCATCTTTTTATTGGTAGTTTGGATCAATCGAAACCCAATTGGCCATTGAAGATCTGTCATTGATATGGGGGTTTAGTTCGACGACAGTGAGCATGGGACTTGGGAGGACAAAAATCAAACTCGTATCATATGAGATTCACATATAACTTATAAATGCAAGTGATAGAGAGAAAAAAAGGGAATTACCAGTAGCCGGGTAATAACGGTATAGCATCAATAATGACGATAGCAATGAATGTTGCAACTATAGATCCCCATATGGCTGCGTGAGTAATCCATGACCATCGAAATACATCCATGGCCAGATGAATATTTACCAGTGCTACCACTGCAATTGTCCATAGATCTCCAATGCTAGAGAGGTCTTCTGTACTTTGTCTATAAGCAAAAAAAGCAACAAAGAAGAGCACCACACTTTGCCACACAGTATCGATCATAGTAATAAAAAATAACTTCAGATTGTAGCTCTCATGTCTTTGACCAGCTCCGTAAAGCTGAGGGTATTTTAGTAATGTTTTCCGGCTCAAATCCTTGTCAAGAATCCCAACAATGACCGTCGACAATGAAGCATAGATGACAGAATAGAGCACACTATTCCATTCATTAATGGCTGTTGTCAGCGTGAAGGTAGTATATAGTGTAAACCTGTTAGAGAAGATACACATATCAGCCGGCATAAACAGAAAAATATGATAATAGAATCAAACTTGGAATGGGTAAATATATATGAAAATTAATAAGATAGAGGTGGTGCCAGATTTAGACAATTCAGACTCGTGCGAGTCCATTGAGACAACAAAAACGCAAACACCACCTAAGAAGATTGAATTAGATCGAGAAGTACTAACCAGAATAGCATGACCACATATACAGCATTCTTATAGAAGTTGTACAGAATCATATATCCCATACGCTGGTAATTCCAGTGTCCATGGACCAACAATAGTGGAACCAAAAATCTAAACTGACCCATGGCAAAATCTGATGCCATAACTGCTTGTCTTCCCTCTTGACCACTGATGCCAATTCCCACATCAGCCATTTGGATCATCAAAACATCATTAGCACCTGCAGGAAAGTAATTAGAATGACCAAATGAATTGCATATCGATCAACTTTCTTGAGACTTGAGAGTAATATAAACAATGATAGCAACTAAATGAATGCTTACCATCTCCAATGGCAAGGGTCATGTCATCGGTTCTGTTCTTTATGAGGGAAACAATGGCAAGGGTCATGTCATTTAGAATGACCAAATGAATTGCATATCGATCAGCTTTTTAAATGGTATGATCAAAACCTGAATCTTTATGTATCAATTTGTTATGAACAACCCCTAAATAAGTTATGAACAAACCAAGTCAAATAAAATCTTAAACAAGATAACTATAACACACACACACACACACACACACACACACACACACACACACACACACACACATATATATATATATATATATATATATCAATCTAAAAAGTAAAGGATGAATAAGAAAAATAATGATGCTTACTGACCTTCAAATTCAGAGTTAGGTGTTTGAGTTTCACAACCCAAATTCGAAAAATCTTTTTCATATTCACTTCCACCATTTGAAAACCTTTCATCTTCAAAATCTGATAAATATCTTTGAGATTCACCTCCAAATAATAGAGATTCCCTTTGATTTTCAGGTTCAAAGTCAGAAGTTGTCATCTAGTGTTTTTTATTTTGAATTTGAGTTGAGAACAATACATCAAAGTTTGTGTAAGAAAATTCAAAATAGAGAGAGAGAGAGATGAGTAAGTTTTTGATGTTAGGGTTCGAATTTGTTTAGAGATTGAGAGGGAGAAGAGAGGGAGGAGGAGACGAGAGGGAAGGAGAGATGAGAGGCAGCCCGAGTCTGATTTTTAATTTGGGGGGTTTTTGAAATTTTTTTTAAAAAAAAATAATCCTGGCCGTTCAGGATTGAACGGCCAAGATCTAGGTCAACAAATTCAACTACTGTGCCACGTCAGCAGGGTGACTGGACTGGGCAATTTACTGGTCACCCGCTCTTACGTATATATATATATATATATTGTTAGCAGTTTGCATGAATATGTAATTGACATAGATAGATATACATAAGAGCGGAAAGAAAAAACATAAAGTAGGAAATAGTATATACAATATATTAGAGAGTCCAATCTCATCCAATATCCTTAGTCAATTATTTTCCAAATCTGATTATTATTACCGTTATTAATACCCTCTCGCAAATTGAACTTCGGAGAGACGTAAAGGTTAAATTTGGGACAAAGTTCCAAGAACCGGAAATGAGATAAGTTTTTTGTCGAAATATCAACGGGGTGATCATGAGATGGGACAAACTGAATCTTCACTGATCCGCCCGTCACCTTTTCTCGAATAAAGTGGTAGTCCAAAGCAATGTGCTTAGAACGACCATGAAACACTGGGTTGGCAGTCAGGAGGATGACATTTTTATTATCACAATATATACGAATAGGAGTAGATAGATGAATACCCAATTCCTGAAGAATATAACCAATCCAAGTTACGTCAGCAGTAGTGGAGGCAAGTACTCGATACTCAGCTCTGGTGCTGGAACGAGAAACCGTAGGCTGCTTACGAGCACTCCAGGTGAGAAGATTTTGCCCAAAAAAAATGGAGAACCCGGATGTAGAAATTATATTTCATCCATAAAGGTACAGTTGTTGCTTATTTACTATTATCTAAATATGGCTTGTCTACATCCTAATTATTAATTTGATTCAAAATTATCAAAAATCAGTCATGTAGACAAGTAAAAATTCTAAATTAGACAAAAACAAACATTCTGGTTACAACTCTATTCAATTTAGATTTCAAGTTAGATTTCATATCTGACTTCGAAAATAACATACACCCTATCACATAAATGGAAATTATAGTAAATGAATGTTTATTTAGATTTAAGAAAAATAGAATAACTTTTATGCACAAAATCGTTGATTGCCCAACATATGACATGCTACAAAGCGTACTAGTATACATAATGTACTAATGTAGTACCGTACTAGTGTGCATGTATCACTACTAATTACTAAATATAACCTGCACTTTTTTGTACTACAAAATTTACTAAGCACGTTATACAGTTGCATGTGCGCTAACTTGGAAAGACATTCGACCAATCGAAGTCTTCATACAGAGAGGTTAATTTTTTTTTTTTTGTTGAAATTGATGCTTTCATTAATACATAAGCGTATTCTTACAATATAGATTAACTAAAACATATGGGACATTATTACAGGACTTAGATCTATTCTTCTTACGCGCCCATTTGGCTAATTTATCAGCTGGGACATTTGACATTCTCTTGGTATGCGTGAATTTGACGTTGTCTAAGCATTTTTCCATCCCTTTGATTTTCTGGATGTGAATCATGGATTGCCACTGTATCTTGTGTCTCGGGTTCTTCAAATGGAGGATAAGATTCTTGTTATCACTATCAATAACGATCAGCTTTTGATTGTTTTCCACTGCCCAGGACAAGCCCTGAAGGATTGCTATTGCTTCACTCTCTTCGCTAGTTCGAGCTCGAGTCACCATAACTTTAGCAGCCACGAATTTCGAAAGATCATTATGAACGATCATGCTAGTGCCTATATTCTCAGCAATATTAGTAAATGACGCATCAACATTAATTTTAACATAAGGTGCAGGTGGAGGTTTCCATTTTTCCAAAACTGGAGGGGGATGGTTTACCATAGAGTTAATAGTTTTTGGAAAAGCTAGAATCATATTTATCACAGTTCTAGTGTTACTAATTGAGTATTGAAAACAGTGATCACATCTGGTTTTCTATATATGCCAAAGGATAGTTGCAAAGTGGATATCATTCGCTGTGTAACTGTTTTGATTTTGGTCCTGCCAAGACATAATCCAATCTGTAATAGAGATAATGTTAGTTGAGATAATGTTGAAATAAAACCATATATTTTTCGCCAAGGGACAATAAAGTAAAGCATGTTCTATAGTTTCTGTATCCGTGCAATTAGGGCAATCATATAAATTTCCTATATATTTACCTATTCTATCCCTAACTGGAAGAGCTTTAGAGAAGATTTTCCAAATGAAGAGTTTAATACGCGGGATGGCGGGGAGGGACCAAATAAAGTTCCAGTTGATCAGGGGACTAGGAGGGGAGTGATTCGAAGTACTAAGATGCTGATACATAGATTTGACCGAGAATATACCAGATTCAGTGAGCGTCCATTTCATTTGGTCATTGCCATCGTTGCGAAGAGGAATAGCTTTGATGAAATTTTGAGTCTGAGCATTGAAGGTGATTCTAAGAGTGTCCTCATTCCAGTGATTATTGATGATGAGTTGAGACACTTTGACCAGATTCGAGGCATTTGAGTTCGCGACCGGAGTAGAGATGCCTGGGATCCAGTTATCAGTCCAGATATTGATATCATTGCCATTGTGAACTTCCCAGGTAGTAAAGTCATTGACCTGATTAAGGTGCTTTCTAAGAGTTTTCCAGTTCCAAGAATGGTGAGGTTTGGCTGGGCCCGGATAGTCAGAGTTTGGATAGTACAGGGAGGTTAATTACAAATACAAGTATACAACCATAGTTCTCAAAAAAATTAAATATATACAACTATTAAATTGTAACACTCTGATGCCTGCTAATTGTTGGAATTACTAGCAATCATGTATAGGTTTCTTACAGTGAAGTTGAGATGGACTTTGAAACTGCTTTAAGAATTCATTAAGACAACTAATAACATTTTTTTTTGAAGGGCGCGTCTATAGGGGCCTCCTCAAATTGTTGTAGCCTGTAGGCGCCTCCTTAGAGGGTTTGACCGTGGTCAAAACCCCGACAACTGTAGGCGCCTCTCTTCGTGCTGACCAGTCCGAGGCCCAAAGCCTAGTTTCAGACTGGCCCAGTCTGAAATTATACGGATTGTCCATTCCGATTGGTTTCAGGACTGATCCAGTCCGAGACCATGTATTGGGTCTTGGAAGTGACATGGCCGAGAGTTTTTCATCCTGAATTTCACAAAACTCGATTCCTTTTATGCTTCATCTAGGACTTCTTCATTCCCAAATCTAGGGTTAATTTTTCATCCCTAAATCTATAGTTGGTTTCTTCATCCCCTATCTAGTGTTTCTTCATCTCAACAAAACCTAAAACCTTAAGCTTCATAATTGATGGTCTTTTTATTTCTTTGAGTTTGAAGATCTAAAAAGAAACCTAGGGTTTTTATATTCTTCATGATGTTCAATTTTTGATTGATTAATGAGTTTTTGTTGATAGCTTAATAGATTTTGTTAGGTTTGATCTTTGACTGGTTTGTGAGTTGAGAATTGGGAGAGAAAGTAGAGAGAGAAAGAAATTGACGTAAAAGTGGAACAGAAGAGGAGGCGCTCGTGGAAGCGCCCAAGCAATTCTGGGAGGCCCCTACAACACTTTTGGGAAGCGCCCATAGCCGCACCCTATTTTGAATACACCAATGAGTGGAGAAACCTTAGATTAGATTAACTTTTGTTCTGGTCAACAAGATCTTTTTTTGTTACAAAGTCAATAAGACTTGAGGTTGAGCTAGGGGCCATGAGTTGAAAGTCCAAAAGTTAGAGAAAATTCGTTCCAAGATCCACCCATAAAGATCTGTAAGTTTTTAGTCGTTTGTCTAAATGCCAAAAATACCCTTAATCAACAGACTTGATACATCTGGTAGTTTGTATGATAAATATGGTAGGCTGTATAATCCATCTAGTAGTTTGTACAATACATTTTAAAATGTGTAATCCATTTTAGTCTATGCATAAATGACTTTGTATGAATCTTAGATGTAATGCATTTCTAGTTCAATATTGGTATATTGTATTTGGTAGTTTATACAATGCATATGTAAGTGTGTAATTGTATCTGGTATATTGTACAAACTATGTGAATACTGTACAATAATTCTGAAAAATGCATGAAAAATCATAAGTAATGCTTGAAAAACATGATAAGTAATGTATTGTACAACTTATGAAATGTTACAATAATGGTTAAATTATAACATACAAATGAAGTATACATTGTATGTAATGTATGGTACAACTAAAACAATGTGACAATAATGGTCAAAATATTAAAGAAGTTCGAAGAAAATACATTGTATTATCATTCCTTAGACATTTTAAAAAATGTACATATTGTAAATCATTAGACAATTAGAACGTACATTCTAAAAAATGTACAAACTATCTAAATAGTGTACTATAATTCTGAAAAATGTATGCAGAATTATATATATAGAGGGGTAAAGTTGGAAGAAGCAGAATTTTTTTCCTGGAGATGAGATTTAGTGCATTGGGATCTGTTTTTGGACTAGATGTGGGTTTATAATTTGTTTTTGGACTTTTGATTCATTTTAAGAGATGAGTGGACTATTAGTACTATTAAGACCTTGTTTTTGAACCTTTGGCCGATTTTTCGTTGTGCTAATACCTTGTGACAAGCTACTTAATAATATATTGCATTTTCTTTCAGTCTAGCATTGTAGCAGAGTAGTTTTCTTTTCTTACTGTTGGAAGGAAAACGTACCACGGCTAAACTGATATAAGTTTGTGGAGGCTTAACTAAAAGTTACTCCAATTTGTAACAGAAAAAACTAATAATAAAAAAAAATCCATTCCTACTATATTTTGTGTATAAGATTTGACCTTGTCCATTTCAAACTATTCTTTTAGAAACCAAGCCCAAGTAATTAGTTCAACCAAAAAGCCCAAGTAATTCGACAAACTTAATATAGAAGTTTTGCACATTGAAAGCTTGGCTGCTAATTAGTTGATTTTATGCCCACCATTTGATTATTTGGACTTATGAAAGATTCAAATAAAGAATCTTTTGCCAAGAAGTTGGAATGGTGAGAGGTTTAGTCTTCGATTTTGAAAGAGAGAGTTCGAGACACGCTGACCATTTTAAATATAAATAAAAAAATAAATGATCTTTTGACTATGAAGACCTGCTCCATCTCTTGCTTTCGAGGATTTTTTAAAAAAACATATTGATGTGCTCGGAAAAACAACCTTACATGTGCAATCAGAGGCGGATCCGCAAATTGATGCAAGCCTGGGCTGAAAAGGTAAAGCGATAAAAGATAATTTTTTATAGGGTTATTTCCCTAATGGCCCCCTACTTTGTGACCAGCTTCCCGCATGGCCCCCTACTTTACAAGAAATACCCATATGGCCCCCTTCAATTATAACACCGTCACTCTCTCTCCTCCATCATGTTTTCTCTCTCTGCCAACTCACGCCACATCATCTATTACGCCACCTCATCACCTTCTCCGGCAGAGGTCGCCGGCCGGCCAAATTTCCGGCCGGCGACCTTCAATTTTTTTTCTCTCTCTCTCTAAAAAATAATTTTTTTTTTTTAATTTCTTCTCACATCTCTCTCTTTCTCTAAACTCCGGCGAAGGGGGTTTCCCTTCGCCGGAGCTGTTCGTGATGAACAGACCGGTCTGTTCATCACGAACACCAGATTTGTTCGTGATTCATCACGAACAGCTCCGGCGAAGGGAAACCCCCTTCGCCGGAGTTTAGAGAGAGAGATGTGAGAGGAAATTTTTAAAAAAAAAAATTTTTTTTTTTAGAGAGAAAAAAAAATTGAAGGTCGCCGGCCGGAAATTTGGCCGGTCGGCGACCTCTGCCGGAGAAGGTGATGAGGTGGCGTAACAAATGATGTGGCGTGAGTTGGCAGAGAGAGAAAACATGATGGAGGAGAGAGAGTGACGGCGTTATAACGAAAGGGGGCCATATGGGTATTTCTTGTAAAGTAGGGGGCTAGGCGGGAAGCTGGTCACAAAGTAGGGGGCCATTAGGGAAATAACCCTTTTTTATATTAAGAGCGCACAGTAAAATAATCTATATAAATTCATGTGCTAGTTAGTTTTATGTAAATTAGAACTTTGTATAATATGTCAAACGGTCTATAATACTGGGATCCTGTTAATATTTTTTTTGAGATTCGACTACGGTCTACGTTAGTCGTTACAAGGCATTGATGCAACATAGAGATGTAATTAGCACGATAACTGCCTAATTTAAACTGAGAATGAAAGAGGCCTAAAGTCCGACAACGAAGAGGTCTAAAGCCCGACAAATTATTACATTATTCATAGCCTACATTACATAGGATAAATCTTGGTGGCAACTGCTTCCACCGAGAGTCGATCCCACGACTTCATGGTTTTAAGAGGGATGTCCAACCGTTACACCAAAGGGTGGTGGACGGATCCTGTTAATATTTATAAATTACTTTCTAGGATAAAATCATTTGTGGTGGGTCCATAACTCGGTTATCCCCATCTCCGCATCTAATTAACCCGGGTTGTGCATGCACAATAACACAAAATTCAAGAATTAATTGAAGATTTGATAGACGGGAGAGAAGTTTTTGTTTGTTGTTTTCCCCCATTTTTTTGAAAATGAGATGGAAAAAAAAATAGTTGCCATTTTCGTGAAAGTTGGAAAGAGAAAGGAGAGTAATTGAAGAATTGAATGATGGGAGAGAAGTTTTAGAGATGCTCGAATTCAAGAGTGAAAAATGGAGTGTTTGGTAGACATTTTAGGAAAACATAGTTAATGAAAAAAATGAAATCATGTGGGGCGCCTATAAGTGTGGGGTGTTAACTGCTGGTCAAACAACTATGGGAGGCCCCTATAGCAATTCGGGGAGGCGCCTATAGAGGCGCCCTTTTTTCTATTCTCTCTCTAAAAAAACATTACTAGGTAGCAAGTGTTAAGGATGCCTTCGAAAATTTTAATGGGCTTGATTTCTTTATTTTGTGTAATTCACTAGGTTTAATTAATTAATAAAAAACAATGTAATTATTTCTGTTTTTGTTGAGAAAACAACTTAATTATATGAACTAAAAAGTTTCCATCTAACAAAAGTAAACATTTAACCACAAAATTTATATAAATAATAAATATTGTTTTTGCTAAAGAATTGATAGGAAAAAAAGTCTATATAAACATTTGTAATTTCACGATTCATTAAAGAAAACACATTTAGGGATAAAAGAAAAAATTATTTGAAAGGTAATCTTACCTAATGTTGGGTAAATATTTTAGGAAAATAAATAAGCCTGTAAACGGTGATCCGAAAATCCGAATCCGATCCGCACTCAAATAATCTCATTTCGGATTTCGGATTCGAATTTCGGATGTCTTGTTGGATAATAGTCAGATATCGGTTTCGGATATAGCTATATCCGACTTCGAAAAAATCCGATCTGATTCGTATTTGAAATCAACGGTTAAGATTCACCCAAGGGATTAAAAAGTAAAAAAAAACTTGATCCTCAACTAGTCAACTTCAAGTCTAAGACTAAGTCTTCAGACTTCAAAGGATTAAAGTTTAACTTCAAGTCTTCAACCTTTATAGGAATTTCAGATCGGATAATATTGTATTTGAATTACGGATCGGATAATAGTCGGAATTTGGGATAATAGTTGCCATGTATATTTTTTCCTCTTCCAAATCTACCCCTCTATCTAAAAGAGGAAAGAGATTAGAGTTAATTCCTATTTAGCCTCCTACTTTGTGACCAACTTTCTTTATGACCCCTGTTTTCCATAAAGTCAAATATGGCCCTCTTTTTTAATGTAAATGTCATAAATACCCTTTCTATAAATACTTTTTCAAAATAAAATTAAATAAAAAAGATGAATTCCACCTCACCTCTCTCTCCACCTCACATCTCTCTCCACCTCACCTCTCTCTCTCCAAGTCACCTCTCTCTTCTCCGAGGTGAGTTGGAGAGAGAGAGGTGAGTTGGAGAGAGGGGAGAGAGAGATAGGTGAGTTGGAGAGAGGGTGAGGTGGAGAGAGATGTGAGGTGGAGAAAGAGGTGAGGTGGAAGTGAGGTGGAATTCATCTTTTTTATTTTATTTTGAAGAAAATATTTATAGGAAGGGTATTGATGACATTTACATTAAAAAAGTAAATCATTTTGAATTTACGGAAAATAAGGGCCCATAAAGGAAGCTGGTCATAAAGTAAGGGGCCAAATAGGAATTAACTCAAAAGATTATCGACCTAGGCTAGGAAGACAGTAACATTCATGTTCCTTTCTACCCACTCTTTTTCTCTCTCTCTCGTACATTACTTGGTTCTTGGAATGTTAATGATGTGTTCAGGATCGGCCCTTAGAATTTGGTGGCCCGAAGCGATTTTTTGAAATGTGGCCCTCGTAAGAGCTTGTGCAAAATTTGTCAAATTGTTTACCAAAATGAAAATTCACAAGAATTATAAGATTATCTCGTAAATAGTGGTATTTTACAAGAATCGACTTCTGCTTCTAAAATTTGTTAGTTGGAGATTATTTTGTAATCAAAAGAAACTAAGAAGGGACCAATGGATCGTAGTTCAAAATTTGTCAAATTGTTTACCAAAATGAAAATTCACAAGAATTATAAGATTATCTCGTAAACAGTGGTATTTTACAAGAATCGACTTCTGCTTCTAAAATTTGTTAGTTGGAGATTATTTTGTAGTCAAAAGAAACTAAGAAGGGACCAATCGATCGTAGTTTTCTCATGTTTTTACACATAGGTACTTGACGAAATCCATGCAACTTTGAGTGTATCTCCAACCACACAAAATATTGAGTTGAACTCTTGATACTCCTAGCGTTGAGGATGGAAGACAAAGCCCCTGATAATAACGGTAACACATAATAATTATATTAATGTATGCAAATAAAATAGTTAAAAGATCTTTAGATTTATCATGTGTTTTTTGACATCCTAGACGATAATATATATATATATATATATATATATATATATATATATATATATACTAGGGTAAACCCGTGCCTCTGGCACGGTTAAAATTAGTTGCATGTTTGTCTATGAAAAAACTTACTAAAATTTCTTAGGCGACAATAATGAAGGAATCAATATAATCAACATGTTCAAAATTCTATTGTTGCGGGACAATATCTAAACGGATAACAACACAAGTGCCTGAAACAAAAAAAAAACACAAGTTGTGTTTTTTTTTTCGCTTTTATTTGCTTTCGACTACTTCTATAAAAAAATCCTCTGTATTTGCACTCTCTCCGAGGCTTCCTTAGTTCGAAATTTATACTTATTAACGTGTATTTAAAATTTCATGAGATTATGTACCTTTCTGTTCTTAGTTCTTATCTTAATAGACTCGCCTCAGAAGACATATCATCTTTTGGGCTATATAACTCGTGACAAGTTTAACTCTCCTTAAATACGCTTGTTAATTTCTTCTTTCTATTCTCTCTAATGGAAACATTATTTTAACAATCATCACATGCTAGAAGGAATCAAGGTAGTGCTATTCCGCAAATAGGCACAGGCAGCTGCCACTCCACTTCCCAGCTTCACCAGGTACCCGACGTCTTTGAGGATCATCTCCACTCCAGCTAAACAACCAAGCAATTAGAGCTGCAAAAGTTGCATTTATAGTAAGATTCCACCAAAAAATCAAATTGACGTGGTTTTCTTCTTTTCTCGTTTTCTGAAACTGACTTGTCTAAATCTAACTCGTCTTACTCAAATGAACCTAAACAAATATTCTGAACTTTGAATCGAGTCAATTCAGAAAAACAAATACTTCCGTTCAACTGGCCAGAGAGTGAAATGAAACATGAAGTAGCTTCTTTTTTCGCATATTAAAGAACTGAAAGTGACATGGTATTCATATGTCAAGCAACATAGGTCACTCCATATTGGTTGTTGTCACTGAACCAAATGATCTTGTACATACTAATGTACATATGTTGTTAGGGGAAAAGCGTTTTGTGTATAAAAGGTAACAAATCTCAACCCAAATAGCGGTTGACCTCGTAAAAATTACTCGCTATATATACATATATATATATATATATATATATATATACACCGCAAGCTTGTGCACAATTTGTTTAATGTTGTACCACATGATGATATGAGAATTACTTGTAAAGCATGTTCAACCCATGAGTTGGGTAAGTCATTGTCCCACATCGCTTGGGAGTGTGTTTGGAGCTCAGACCATAATGGGAGCTCAAGCTTAATAAGTGTCGAGGCCTTCTGGGTGGGCCTCGTGGAGCTTCTATGAGGAACAAACCCTTTGCGCTCGGCCTTGGAGTCTAAAGAGGGGACAAAATCAATTACCGCTAAGACTTGAGTCATCACAGTCATGAGTGATAAAGACGATATTGATGACATTCAAAGTAACTTTTGGTATTATTATCCGGAAAGTGTTGGAAAAGTGAGAAAGTCTGACTATTTATGTAATATTAGTCATATGGCAATAGAGAATTCGAATCTATAGGTCATGGAAAGGGGAAAATGAAGGAACAAGCAAATATCGCATACCTCATTCAAGTTGCCAAGATGGCCAATTCTAAAGACCCCAGCTACTTTGTTCGAACCTAGACCCAAAGTTTAGATTGTATATTTTCCGTGCCCTTCAAACAATTTCTGAACTGTCAATATAAGAAGGAACAACAACTGCAGTGACAGTGTCACTAAACCATTCCTCCTTTTGTGTACAACTTTTCAAACCCCATGCTTCAACAACAAGCCTGCATATATCAAATTGTATGAATATTCTTCTTCTTTTCTTAAACCGGAAAAGTCAATTGAAATTAATCATCAAGAAATTGAGCAAGTTGAATATGTTTTAACAATGCTAATATTTTAACCTGAAAACATTATGGTCTACCAAGTGTCAAAGATTTCTTGATGAACGAAACAGATAACAAATGAACTACCGAAAAACAACATAGGCCTACGAAAACATATTGCAAAGATTTCTTAACGAGCAAAATGGAAAACTGAGAATAAAATTGTAAGGAAAGAAGTGTGCTTACCGAGTTGTTGTGGCAAGATGGGTGTGCCTAAGAATGACATTTCAAGGCCTTCCTCAAACAAGAGATCAAGAGCAGCTCTCAGACCATATAATAACTGAATTGAAAGGGTATATGACCAATAAGTTCCTAATGTCATTTCTTGAGTGAAAAATGTTCAGTGTAGATTAAAAGTCACCTCTGAAAATATGCTTAAATCGCAACTCGTATCCATGAAAATCTGCATAAGAAACGAGTGGGAAAACCTGAATCGGCATGAAGGAATAAGAAGAAAGAATATGAAACAGAAACCTAAAATTAACAAAGCAGGGAGGCATTTAGTTGAGTGTTTCCAGAGAACAGATAATCCACCATGTGCAGATTTTTTTGACAAAAAGAGGAAAATAAAATAAATCTTTAAGCATAAGAGATGGAGTTACCGCGAGATGCTAATTAGATTAAGTTGTTAGACTGATTGTTGCCATTACGAGCCTTATATATCCACCCTATAGATGAAGATCACAAAACTTGATCAAACATACACAAACTAAGATGAACAACCATGAAGATCAAAGTAAACAAAACTATCGGTTGCAGTGAGATTATCTTCTATGACATATATTTATCTAGATATATCAGGAGTCCGATAAAAATATTAACGTCAAAATACCCCAAACCAAATAAACCTAAATCTAATTGTTACTAATTTTTTTTAAAAAAACCTAATTGTTACTTGATTAAGTGGCATATGTCCAACAAAAAACAAACACCATCAGGGTTGGCATCTCCAAATAATATTGTCCATAATTCAATGTCTCTTTGTTGCATTTCACCGAACACCTTTTAACGTTTACCCATTTCACCTCAAGATGAACAAAGATTAAAGATTGAATGCTGACATGAATAGATTGCCAAAAAAATACCCAATTTACTAACATGGGTATGAATAGAAAGTTCATTCTAGAAAGATCAAATGACAGTGTTAGAAACAAAAATTTATGCGAGATTAACTTACCTGAGAAAATTCATCCTAGAAAGGAAGATTCTCTGCAAAAAATGGGAGAGTTACAAGCCAAAATTTATGCAAGATCAACTTACCTGAGAAAATTCATTCTAGAAAGGAAGATACTCGACAAACCAAAACTCATCCTGCAAATGAGAATCGACAAACCAATTCATTCGAAAGTTGTAGTGGAAAGTCAAGTTAGAGAGAGAGAGAGAAAGGGAGTCTGCATACCTAGAATAAGCTCAAGCTGCTCAACAAATGATCCACTCCCAATCTTCCTTTCAAGTTTGAATTTACCCCAATAACACTCTCCATGATCTATACACTGAAGGAAGAAACAGTAATAACCCAATCAAATGGAGATGATTTTCAACAACTCAGTTTTAGGGAGAAATAGTGATAATGAGGGTAAAATGAAAAGGTGTATTAAAGGTGCATGAATTTGATAACGGAAGAAGGAGGACGAAATCGATCAACAAACATTATTTCATGGATCAGAGGAGCATGAGAGGATGAATTGATGGGGTTTGGGCGTTTCCTCTCAACAAATGTGATTATAGAGAGGAAAGTTTCCTTAGTAACGTAGGTAGTAAAAGGGAGAGAGAGAAAGCTTTTCTCATTTATCTGGCTGTTAGAATTAATCATAAGGAGATTGGTAAGGGGAGCTGGAAATTGTTGTTGGGGAGCTGTAGTACAAAATCAATTTATTGTACAACAACTCCCATACCAATTAAGTATTAGGAGCTATTTTTTCGGGTTTGAAATTAAATAATGAAATAAAGAGGGATTAGAAAAAATAGTTACACAATTAAAAAATTGTAATAGTAATTTTTTTTTCCTTTCCTATTTTTTCTTAAACCCTAAATATTTCAACAACAATACCTCTATTTTCTTCTCCACAATCAAGTAACAAAACAACCATTACCAATATCGCGAGATATTTATGATGTTACTTCTTTAACGGAGGAAAAATATATTTTTCAATCGAACCAACAACCACCAACTTAATCAAACAGTGTTAGTATAGATGAAGATCTCTCTCAAGATGTAAGAGCAACTCCAATGTGTGTGTGGGTGGGGGGGGGGGGGGGGGCTGGGGCTCCCAGCCCCAATGTTATTACCGTTGGGAGCTCGTTTGGAGCTCCCAACGGTAGTATTGGGGTGGGTCCCCTATTAAAGGGGATCTACCCTAATACTCCATTATCATTTCTCTCTATTATCATATCTATTCTTTCTCTCTTTCTCTCAAGCAAAATCATCAATTCGGTGACCCGAACCTTATTCTATACTCTTTTCAAACTAACTACTCCTTCAAGCTCATCAGGAAGGCATGTCGTCCGAACACAGCACCATCACGAGCCCAGTGGCGGAATCACTTCCACTAGACAAGCGGGGACCTAAAATCGAAGAACCAGAAAAAGAGAAAATCCAGGAGAAAGAAGGAAGAACAACGGACCTGACTAAACTAGTCGCGCCCAAGCCATCGTAAGCAGCCCTGGGAGCAAAAGCCATGATAAGGGGCAGGAGCCATTCTAAGTTATGCGGTTATGCTAATTTGGGTTTTATCTTGCAGAAGGAAATAGTAAGCTTAGGTCATACTAGAATAAGTCTAATTGATATTTTTGCAGGAGCAATCATTCGGAGCATGCGAAGTATGTTTAGGAAATTGCATTGGTAAGCTTAGGATTGATTACATTGACTGCTTGTTTTGTGTATATATATATATATATATATATATATATATATATATATATATGTATGTATACATATTTGTGTATATATATTTTTGCAGGGGCAATCTTCATTCAACATTGGCGAACGACGCTTCCCTGTTTTTCTCTCTTTTTCTTATATATATATATATATATATATATATATATACAAAACAGGGAAGCGTTGTTCGCCAACAACTACATATCGGATGGAGGAGAATGAGATGTAGGAGGACAACCAACGTCCACTGAAGCCCTGATAATAACAGCAAGAAGACGACCAGCCCCGCGACGACAAACCAAGGATCCAACGGCAGATAAGAGAGCCGGTTCAGAAGTACTCGTGGTACCAGTCAATGAGTAGACCAGAGGGTAGAGGGGCCTAGCCACGAGCAAGGTAAAAAGATGATCTTCATTAACTAAGTCTCGAGGACGAAGAACATCAACAAAGCCTTCACCAGCCACCACCATGCAAAAATGCTCAATAGAAGAGTCATTGTCACTCAGAACCATGTAGAAAGCAACCCTCACGGCACCACCAGGAAGAGTTTCGCTAACCATTAAAAGAGACATAACAAGTATAGAGGAGTAGGGCGTACCCTCAAGCTTATTTATAGGGCAGGGGGGCCATCGTAAACGGGCGCGACCACCGAAGAGTCGCAATAAGTAGCCACAAATAGAGAGTAGAGGATCGACAGACCTAAAACGCGGGAAACTAGAAAAGAAGCACAAAAACATAAAAGTCAAAAAGGTAACTCTTTATTAATTCTTAAAATGGACCTATTACAGATGAAATTGCAGAAAAGGACACCGAAGCTGAAACCGACACTCGGGTCTATTACAGAAGAAATTGCAAAAAAAAAATGTATATGTATCCCTCAAAAGGAAGTTGAGGGAAAGGAAAAAACCAAAGAACGTGAACAACTAGAAGAGCAGTCACGCAGTTCGGTTGAAGAAAAGGTGAGAAGTTACCAGGTACCCCTTTCCAGAAGAGCTGCCAAGACAAGAAGACAACCGAGGAAAAAATAACCCTCTCGTCGTCATCAGCTTGCCCTGAGCACCCCAGTTGGAGGCAGCACTAATAACCCTACTTCTTTGTTGAATCTACCAAAATGGGACACAGGGGTACCACGACCATTGTGGAGAAGTCCACCCTTTACCACGGTCATTGTGGAGAAACATCTTTCAAGCAGGTGACTAGTATGAAATCAAACAAAGGCCTCATCTCGGATCTTCGATGGAAACAGGAGATAAGAAAAAAAATGGAAAATAGTGTCAAAGGAAGGATACTTTTGATCAACTTTTGGTGATGAGGAGTTCAAGAACCAAAATAGGCTATTTATAGTGGAAAGAGATAGCCAAAAGACTTCTTGAAAACAGATGAAGGGTCATTAAGGCGAAGACCAAACACACCTCGGGAAAGCTCAAAGGAATAGTGACCAGGAGATATGCATAGCTCGAGACTAATCAGATTCGAGGAGATATCAGCGGGTTTCGAGGGGACGCGTCAGATCTCCCACTAACCAAACACCACATGTCCACGCATGCTGAAATAACTACCGTGTATAACAACCTGAATGATCATCGCCGAAAATGCATGATCAAAAGATCAAATCTATGACGTCACATAACTGCGCATGGAAAGGAAATTAAATGCTTGAGCAGAAGTCGAAACGTGTCTCAAGAGAACAAACCACGCGTCCATCAGCCCAAGGAAAATACAACTTGAAACAATTCTGACAAATGTAGCTTTAGAGAAAAGAGGTTTTACTATCAACGACCTCTGCCAGCTCGGTAAAAATCAGCTCAGGAATATGCAGCTCTAGAAAACCAAAAAGAAAGACCAAGCTTCACGAAACAGCTCTAGTTTAGATAAAATCCTTAACTTTAGAGTCTTCAAGGTTTAAAAAAACACACGAGTTACTTCTACTCCTTAGTCTTAGCACTTTCGACTAAGGAGTGGCGAGACTCATGATGATGCATAAAATGTCCAAACATTGACTAATGTCTGAAGAGTCATGGTCAGACCTGAAGTCTACTGGGTCAACCTTGCTTAAGGTAGCAGGACAGCTGAGCCCCTAATGGTCCACCGTATATTCCCTAACTGGGAGGTCGACCAGAAGAAACCAACCCTGCAAAACACTCTTGGCATGCCCAGATCAGCCCTGGGGTTTTTAAAGGAGTAAAGGGGGGTCCACACAGGTTTGGCTAGTGTCTTACGCCCAGAACTTGGGAGGTAGCAGCGCCAAGCGACCAACCGACTTAATCCCAAAACTTTCAGAAAGATCTCAGTCGGCTACACATCTCGAAGTGTTTAAGCCAGTTTGTACTCCACGTATCTAAAGGAGGAAACTTCTCCTTTAGAGTCTATCACATCGGCAAGATATCTTCGAAGAATCCTTGAACTTAGGAACTTCCACTTATCAAAGATCCAGGATAGACGCTAGGAGAAACCCTTGATATTCAAGAGAGGAAACTTCTCCTTCGCTTTGACGGCAACCGCCTCATTCTGCCACTAATCACAGTCGGCCTAACATCGCTTATAAAAGGCCCCCCACATCGTCGTTCTCAGAACACGATCTCTTTACCCCAAAAAGATCACAAAAAATTGAGAGTTCTTACAACTCCCCCCCCCCCCCAAAAAGGATCAATCAACATTCATTCTTTTACTACAAAGAGCACCCTGACTAGCTTGAGCGACAGAGCGGTTTCGAACCCTTGCAGGTCCCCCCCCCCTTTGGGAACAGACGAACAAGAGCAAGGAGCAAGGAACAATGAGCGAGGAACAGGAGCGAGGAGCTGGAAAATAGGAAGCGGGGCAGGAAACAGAGCTGGAAGCAGGAGCACTAGGCGAAACAACACTCAACGTAACAGAATAATCGTACATAACGAAGGCTGTCATGCATCAACTCCCTGTTTCATACTGATATAACGGAAGGACATTTTTTTACATCAGAAGTGATTATTAATAAAGAGTTATTTCTCCGTGGATGTAGGTCTTGAGTATCCAATCGAACCACGTTAAATTATCGTGTCTTTACTTTGAGTTCATATCTGCGATTATCATGTAATCGTGAATTTTTACATATCTGTTAAAAGCATTTCTGCATGTGCTCTAACGATACATAATTATGTTTTGAGTATCCACCAAAATGTGATGTTCATATTATATTATGTTGATATGGGAGTAAACTTTTGGGAGCAAATCAGGTAACTAAAAGAAACATAGTTACATTTTTTTCTGAGCATATCCGCATGTGCTCTAAAAATACTAAAATATGTTTTGTTTACTTGTAAAAATTCAGTGTACATATTAAATTATGTTTATCTGATGAGTAAACTTTAAGTTTGAACGCATATAATTTTGCTAAAAACGTAATTTCACCTGTTTTAAACATATCAATATGTTTTATCTCCATGCTTTGATGTGTTTATATATCTACCAAAATGCTATTTGAATACTCTGTTATGTTGCATATAGGATCAAGCTTGAACTTTAGTGAGACGAACATAACATAGTTGTTTCTGTTCTAAACATTCCAACAAATGTTCTTTCAATATTTGGATATGTTTTATATATTTAAAAAAAAATGCCTTATGCATAATATACTACGTTGCCTGCTTTTTTAAAATGTTATGTGTATTTTTTTTATTTGCCCGATTTTATTTTACAATGTTAGTAGCATGATGTATTCTTGCTTGGGCATCAATTAATGTATATCGTTTGTTTGAAGGTGAAGGAGGTGTTTGAATCCGAGATGAGGACTACATACAATTGCTAACATTCTGCGACAAGATGGTAACGGATGTGAACATGGTCGATATGATCCAATCGGTCGAATAAATAGAATGTGTGACTTGAGAAGAGATATGTAGTGTCCTAGTGGGAAACAAAACAGGAGAGAAAGAGGGGGAGAAAGATGGATATAGCGAGGGAGGGCATCAAGTTAAACATAAAGCCGGAGTAGAAAAAGATCAAAAGAAAGGAGAAAGAGAGAGATAGACACAACACATGTTGAAGCAAATATTACTTTATTTGCTTTTAGTATTGTTCATGTTGCAACAAATATTACTTTGCTGACAACATTTTGATGTGTGTGAGGCTCCATTTTTCATGTGTTATAAACAAATTTCAGTAATGTTTCTGTTTGGTTTTATGAATGCTATAAACATCAGTATTATTTTAAATCATTCGCATATTTGTCCTTACATTTGGATGACCTGTTTCTATTTTTTTGGAAATGATTTCAAGTTTTTTATATTTTTCTTGATTTTTTTTTGTGGCTATCTTGATCATGAATATTAATGTTTGCTTGTTAGTCGACGATTGGTTTGAACATATATTGTTTTGCATTCGACACTAGTCCTTATGTCCTGGTAAATAAAATAAGTCTAGCTTTGTACAACGACAAAGTCCTAAATTTGTAATGTTGGAGCAAAATGAAAAACCTCTATAACACAGGGAAGTGGTCGGGTAAGTTTTGAATAACACAGAAGCAAGTATCTTCCACGAACATATGTAAAAATGTTAAAAACATTTATTAATTTCTTAAGGTTTTGAAAAAACCAATCCCAGTTATCCTCGTTTGCCACTTCCACTACAACATAAGCAATTGGAAACAGACCTACACGTGGAAAAAAATTAATATAGTCAAGTAATTGTCAGGAATAGCTTTGGGACGACATCAGACATATGTAGTTTTGTTCTAAGCATTTATCATAATAGTAATAAGAAAATGTGGTGATGTGAACATTTCACAATGTGTTGTGAAACAGTAGTATCGTTGGTAACAAATCGAATAAAAAATTGTGACAACAAACAATGTGTTGTGAAACAATTCTTGAAGATGAAATAATTTTTTTAAGATGGATATAAACTTGATGATGAATTTAAAACTTGAAGATGAGATAATTTCTTTGAGAGTCTTTAAAATGAAGAAAATACTTTTAAGTGTGCATTCAAAACAGACACGTGTATGCAAGGAAGTGTATAGTGTTACCATAAACAAGTACGAATATGTCATACTATTAGTTTTTTATGCAGTGAACAAAGAAGATCTAATCGAAGAATTAGACATTATGTAAACATTAATAAAAAGCACAGTATGGTGGTCAAACGTTGAACACTTTATTTTATGCTTACAACATATGTAATAGTAGTCCCGAATGTGTGATTTGTGCAGAAAACACGAGCAGTTATGCTTACGAATGCACTAATTTCATAGCAACTCATTAGAATTCTGGTGCTAACAAGAACAAAACACACTAATTTCATTTGAAAGGACTCGAAGTTCGAATCCGTCACAAACATAAACCGTAATCTATTTATTCTTAGATAAGGTGTTGACATATACTCCAAAGGTACCTGGAAGTCTCGAGTTCGATACCTAGATAAGGTGGAATTTCTAGATTATTGAACTTGGGGTTATTAGGGCATAAATAATATAGATAGGCTTTAGGCTATAGTTTAGTTGGGCTTTAGGCATATTCTTGTTTGATTTGGCAGTTACCGTGCTTATCACATTTTAGGTGTATCCATGCCATTGTAATGACTATCGTACATCGAAGTCAAATTCCAAAAATAAAAACACAAATAAAATAAAAAGAATAGTAAAAGAATGCCATAACCGAAAATTAGATAGGGCAAGACTAAAATTTAACTCATTTGATACAACAACCAATGAGGTCTACGACCCTCCTTTATGGGTCGACCTTCTATATTAATTTATTTCAGACTTAGTATCGTCTTATATTTCGGTGATTGTTTCATTTTTGTCAATATAAAGGATCGAGATATTGATGGTTGTATCATTTGTATTTTCCCCGTGACCCTAATTTTTGATAACTTATTTAATTGAGTATGCCCAATAATCTTAATGGACATAAAGTTCTAGAGGCATCTGGCCTGACCCGATGAGCAAATGCGGTTGCTCGACCACATTCCTTACCCCTACAACGACAAGCCCAGACATTATTTAAACAGATGTATGTTGCTTTTTAGAGTTCAATAGGCGCCCATATTTCTATTTGCAATTTGGGAAGTCTTAGGGGCACATCATTTTCTTTTTTAGGGAGGTTAGAGGAATATCCCCTAGTCGTGATGTCGCCCCCGAGTGAAACTCGCAATGTCTTTTACCACTAGCCTTTCAATTTAGGCACTTGCCATTTTTTTGGGAAATTGGCAAATTTAGGCACTTTTAACAGAACTTCCCAACTTCATGTTGTCTAAAGAATTGTTTCACTATAACAAAAGTTAAAAGTAGTTCTAAAGGGACCTTATTTAGAAAGTAAACAAGCACTCCAGAACGAGTAAGCAAAATTTCCTATCGGGTTTAATGTAATGGCTGGACATAAAGAAAATAAAACTTACTAAAAAAAAGTTATTCTCAAGAAAGTGATATTAGAATATTTTATTTTATTTCACTTAACAAAAGTTAAAAGTAGTTCTATAGGCACCTTATTTAGAAGTAAACAAGCACTCAAGAACACGTAAGCAAAATTTCTTATCCGGTTTAATGTAATCACTGGACATAAAGAAAATAAAACTTACTAAAAAAACTTATTCTCCCGAGAAAGTGATATTAGATTATTTTATTTTATTTCACTTAACAAATTAAGGTATCCGACTAATAAGGCCTCACAATTTCTTACCCCAAGGATAAATAAACTCAATGGCATTGTTATTGGGATTGAATCGATAAATGCCGTCTTTACGGATATACCATTGACAATCGTCACAAGTATCGTAGTCGGTGTTTTGATTGTACACTTCAAATGCAGCTGTAACCCGCTTGTTCGTTTCGTTATTATACCAATACATAGAACACCAATAGAGCGTTCCGCCGAAAAGTTTATTGTGAAACCACCACTCAGTATATACCCCATAATGAAGTTGTTTTTCTCCAAAATCGTCGTCCCTAGATTGGCAGTGAATAGTTAAGTCTGCATACTTGATGTCGTTCAAAATGTATACATGGGCGGGTTTAAAAAGGACTTGCGATGAACACTCTTTTGCTAGTAGTGCAAATACAATCAAATAAGCAACTATCCATCCAAAAGTTGTGTTATTCCTCTTTCTACTTGCACCCATTCTCATGACAGAATTATTTTCCCACGAAGTATTCTGGCGATCCCTGCGATCCCTGTCCGAGTTGTTGGTTTGGGCGTCTATCTCTTTAAATTGGCCAATTTCATTCCTTTTTTTGATTCTGAAAACCCATAGAGTAAAATATTTGCCCATTATGTTATGTTTTATTTATGCAAAATGTTATGTGTCTCTGTATATATATTTTCCATTATTACCATAGCAAATATGCAAATGAATAAAACAAGATTTTTCTCCAAAAGGGAAATATATTACAATAGCAAATATGCAAATGAATAAAATAATATTTTTTTTCTAGAAAAGGGAAATATATTAGAGCCTCAATATATTACCATAGAAAATATCTAAATGAATAAAACAGGATTTTTTTCCCTCAAAAGGGAAATATATTACCATAGCAAAATTTTTTCCCCAAAAGGGAAATATATTGAAGGATTGCACAAATATAGCAATTGTTTCCCCTACATGTAAAGTACGGATCTTTACCATCCTCTAAAAGAGTTTAAACAAAGTCTTATTTGTCATGCATTAATCTTATTGAATTTTTATTTTATTATATATGAGGAGGTTCTTAACAAAAAAAAAAAAAAAAAAACTCATACGTCTGGGTATGAGCTCGAGAAATCAATGGTGAGATTTCCTTGAAATTGACGTGAGATCATTCTCTTGGGTTAATATGACAGCTCACGTCCCTAAAATTTCTCCTAATTTTATGCCTCTTAAATATAACCCATTTAAACTGAGTTATTCACGGAATTGCCACCCATGTCAATAAAATGTCCCCTTCGTTTGACACCACAATGTGTTATTTTGAGAAAAAACTCTTTGTTATTTATTTCTCGTAATTTTATTGCAATTTAATATAACTTACTAAATCATATTACCTCATAATTACCACCAAATTAATCATATGGCTCACTTTTTGTTTCTATAGTAACTTTGACATACTATTATTTATTTCTCTTGATCAACCACCACCATATTCTTCGATCGATGGTATTTCGTTTGATGATTCGAGAGTGTCCAACAACAAAAATTTCTAAGTATCTTAATTATTTATTCCTGTGATTTGATGAATAAAAAAGATTTAAAAATCCTAAATAGAATTACATATTATCATTCATCAATTCATTTGATTTTTCTGCTTGTTCTTTGGTTTTATGCTTAATAAAATCATTGGAAGATTACACTATGATATAATCTAGAGAGAGAAATATCGAGACTTAACATAAATGATTTCAGCTTCAAACCCTAATATCAAATTAATTAGGAAGAAAACACACTAACATATCTAAATCCTAAAATCCCTTAAACCAAACGTTATAATGTTTCACATAAATAGGAAGTACAATCTCTCAAAAAAAAAATCTCTCAAAAAAATAGGAAGTACAAGAAAATGGGTAAAGGTAGTTAAATGTTGACCATTCTCTCACGGTGATAGTAGTGAAGCACGATACTGATTTTAGAGAGAGAAAGAGACCTAGAATTGTCCCCTTAAATTTTTTTTTTGATGAGATATTATTTTTTTGTGAGATAAAAGATCAATTGTCCCCTTAAAAGATTATATTAGCTCTTAAAATAACTTGTATCCCATAAGAAATTTGTTTGTCCACTTAATAGGCAACTAGGAGAATCTATTATATAAAACAGAAGGGAAAACGATGACTGGGACAATCATCTTTTTTTAATAAGGGATATTGTCTAGAGGCCCTTCTCAAAATTTAAAATATAGTCCTTCGTAGAGATAAAGTTACCTATTTAAAAAATAATAACCGTATCCTTCTTAGAAATAAAATAACTAATTTAAGAAAAAAAAGAAAAAAAAATAAACTTCAAGGGTTAAAAAAAGAAATTAAAATCTCTCTATCTCTTTCAATAAAATAATAACAAAGGATATTGTCTAGAAGTCCTTCTCAAAATTTAGAATACAGTCATTCGTAGAAATAAAGTTACCTATTTAAAAAACAATAATCGTTTCCTTCTTAGAATTAAATTAGTTAATTTAAGAAAAAAAAAGAAACAAAATAAACTTCAAGGGTTAAAAAATGAAATAAAAATATCGCTCTCCCTTTCAATAAAATAATAACTAATTTAAGAGAAAATAAACAAAAAAAATAATGCAAAAAATAATAACTAATAAAAATCTCTCCCTCTCAATAAAATATAACAATAAATTTCGTAACATTTGATTGATCTCCGTGCACTTCTCAAAATTTAAAATATAGTCTGTCGTAGAAATAATGTTACCTTTTTAAAAAACATTATTCTTTTCATTCTTAGAAATAAAAATTCTAATTAAAAAAAAAAAAGAAACAATATAAATTTCAAGAGTTAAAAAAAGAAATTAAAATCTCTCCCTCTCTCTCTCTCTCTCTCTCTCTCTCAATAGAATAATAACTAATTTAAGAGAAAAGAAACAACAAAGTAATAAAAAAAAATAATAACTAATAAAAATCTCTCTCTCTCAATTAAATATAACAATAAATTTCGTAACATTTGATTGATACAGTTGTCCGTGCCCTAGGGCACGGGATATACCCTAGTTAAAGAATAAAGTGACTTGTCAAGGGAAGCCGACTTTTTAGTGATGGCACTACTGTGAATAACACAGTTTGAATGGGTTATGTTTAATAGGCATAAAAGTGGGAGAAATTTTAGAGATGTGAGCTGTCCTCTTAAGGTAATGGACTGATCTCACGGGAATCTCATGAAAATCTCACCGTTGATGTCGCGAGCTCATACCTCTGAGTATGAGCTCGAGTCATCCAATCGCCCCTCAAAATTATATATGAGGAGGTTTTTGATATGAGCCCTGATTCAATGAGCTCGAGCTCATGTGGGGAAATATGAGCTCGAGCTCGTTGGCCGTCGATCTTCTGAGATCAAGCAAGGGATAAATAGTACAGCTGTAGTCCTTAAGATTAGGTAAGAACAATAAATTATAAGTCACATTTTGTTTGTTTAATTACAAAACTGCCATCTTGTTACCCTTTCTCTTCTCCACCGTTCCGTTCTCCATCCCTGCAAAAACGCATTTCTCTCTCTCTCTCTTGTTTGCAAGAAATGAACCATTTCTCTCTGTTATGGAAATAATACCATCAATTATTAGTACCAGCAGATTTGCCTCAAAATTAAATTATGCTCATCCACAAGAACATCTCTATCAGAAATCGGAATGGAAGAGGAGAAAAGCAGAGATGAAGATTTTGATAGCGATTATACCTTCACTTGATATTAAATAGACGAATTGTGACTTGTAAAATATTGCTTTTACTAGTAATAATGAATACATCTGTACTATTTAGCCAAATCTCTCTCTACCTCTCTAGTTTCTCTCTCTCTATTTTTTATATCTTTAACCTTAGAAAATGGCCAGAAGGGGAAAGGATTCAGGTGCCGTGAACAAAGGATCATCTAGTAGTTGCAAAGCCGGTCTTCAATTTCCGGTAGGAAGAATCCGAAGATTTCTCAAAGCCGGCAAGTATGCTTAACGAGTTGGTGTTGGTGCTCCAGTCTTTCATATTCCATTTCCATCAGTTAACCTACAACGGTAGTATGTTTCACACATTTCAGGTTTTAGGCATTTTAGGGTTTCTTTAAATGTAGATTAACTGATGGAATATGAAAGAGTTTTGTGAACTCGATTAAAAAACCTGTACTATTAGCCCTTGTTTGATCTAAGTAGAGATGGCGAATGGAACAACCGAGAGATGAATAGAAAACAAGATGGTAATCTTGTAATTAAATAGACAAAATGGGACTTATAATATATTGTTTTTGCCTACTTTTGACGGGTACAGCTGTATTATTTATCCCTTGCTTGATCTCAGAAGATCGACGGCCAACGAGCTCGAGCTCATATTTCCCCACATGAGCTCGAGCTCATTGAATCAGGGCTCTTTAATATCTCCTCAAAAGTAGATGGAAAATGAAATTTGTTTGATGGTGTATATTTAGAAAAATTAGTAAGCTATCTTCCTAAGAATATTTTCTTAAAATATTGTTACTATCATAGAATTTAAGCAGTTGTCACCCTATAGACTTGTTTATAGATACGAGTATGTCTCTTATAACTTATATAAAGTAGACAAAAAGAGAAACGGTCTGGACTGTACTTCTTAGATGGATCACCGATTGAACACCATCGTAGTTGATTATGTTTTATCTAATTCGGATAGAAAATGTGCTTCCTTTTTTATAGGGGTTTTGGAGCTTACCCCCTCAAAACAAATTGGTAACTGAGTTGACCCCCTTCAGTGATGGGTTATTGAATTTAACCCCTTCGATTTACTGTTATTGGCAAAAATAAATAAGTTGTGTTTGGCCTACGTGAAATAATTGTGACTACCAAGAGAAATTATTCTTCAATATGATTCCTAGCAGAGATTCCCCCTTACTTTATTTTTGATTTGGTCGAAATATAATTAGTAAAGATTGATTTTGTGTATATATTATTTAATTTATGATTTCATTATCACATGCCAAAACTGTGTTTAGTAGTTTCGACAAAAAAAATCTAAATTCAAGGGGGTAAGCTCAATTACCAATTACAAAAGAAGGTAAACTCAATTGCCAATTAGTTTTGAGGGAGTAAGCCCAAAATCCCTTTTTATATTGTACTAGGGATAACCCGTGCCCATAGGGCACGGGCCGTTTACTTGATTACAAATGCGCATGAAAAAAATGAAGTTCACTTGCTTAGAAATAACATGAAGTATGTTGTAACAGTATAGGATCCAACTGGTATAAAAGTGTAAGCTTGCCTTTAAAGAAAACCTCTCTGTATGCATAATTGACTATAACAACTAAAATGAAAAATCATAGAGGCAGCCAAACCCCAACATGATGAAAATAAGTTAGTTTAAATTAGTAAAGGGAAACCAACTTGCGTATTATCATTAGTAACTTCATTATAGAAAAAATACCTTTTGTCATCATTCTTTTAGGTATAAGAAATAAGCTATATGAAATGAATTAAACCAGAAAGCTTTTGAAGTGTAAAGCCTAAAGGAAAATGAAAAAGTGAAGAGAAAAATTACGATGAGATGGTCTCCTTTAACACCGAAGAAATCTGAAATCTGAATGTGGTATCCCTACAAATCCATCATTTTCTAAACGAAAACACACTAAATTAATTTTTGAATGAGTTCAACTCTTATTTGAATTCTGAGCAGATCTCAAAGTAACTGCTTGAGCAGTTGAACAATAAAAAAACATGAGCAGTCCATTTAGGTATCTCTTCAAGCTTTACTACATGTGAAGTGATATCAGTTATTTAACAAAAAATCAGATTGAAGGGAATCAAATGGAACTTATAAACAACATTAGAGGCAATAACTAAGTCATGAATCAAATCAGAAACCTGTTTTTAGATAATTGCGGCAAAATGGAAGTGTAGGTCAACAACAAAATATCCATAATACATAAAATTTCAACTAAAATACTTACTAAAATCACATTACCACGTATAGTCAAATTTAAACTAACCTTGAAAGGAAGCCAAACAATGTACATTACACATATCTTGCCATAAATCTGCAAAACAGTAAACAATGGCCTACACTATAAGAAAATAAACCCTTCAAATATTAGGTTGGTACAAGAAAATAAGTAAATAAAAACAATCTAGCAATGAAGTGAAGGAGATGATGGGCAAAGAACAAAAAAGCCTAATTGATTTATTAGGTTTCTAAAATCCTAGCTAAGCTATAACTATGCCAAACTGAAGCTCACCTATGGTCCTATAGCAAAGGTAAAAAATTGAAAATAGCACGTTTCAACTGGTCCTCATAAGGCTCTTAAATAATGTGTATAAAAAATCTCTTTTAAGACGTTCTGTAAGAATAATGGCATAGTTCATAAGTCGAAAGATAGCTGCCAATTTTAGGCGAAGGGACCAGATTATCGCCTTGTTGTTCCTCTGGTTATCAATCGATAAGTCGATTTCTCTCTGTCTTGGCTTGATTCAGACAAAGTTTCCTTTCTCTAACTCATAGAGAGATAAACTATTAAGGAATAATGATATATCAATATTCCTTCTTTCGGACTAGCCGAGATAGGTGTTAGTGTAGTCGAGGCAAGAATAAATTCTCTTTCCTTAAGACATTTTACACCCCCGTAACAGTACCAAACGTTAGGGTGTATGCCTTCGGGATACAACGACTTTCCTTTCAGAGTTTTAAGATGGTACTTCTTTATTCTGAAAGCGGACGAACCTTTGTAAGTATTATGAGCTCTTGGACTAATGCGGATGATCTTCTATATGCTTCGAAAATTCAAATATCACTTGAAACCTCTTCCTTCCTTTTTCTAGATATTCTAGTCTAACCAGAACTTCTAGAGATACTTCCTAATTAGATATTCTAGGCAAACCAGAACTTCTAATTGTTAGAAGGGAAGAGAAGAAGAAAGAGAATTGAATTGATGTTCTGGACGACCTATGATTATCACTTCACTCAAAACTTCTTTCTTCCTTTTCTAGATATTCTAGTCTAACCAGAACTTCTAGAAATACTTCCTAATTAGATATTCTAGGCAAACCAGAACTTCTAATTGTTAGAAGGGAAAAGAAGAAGAGAAGAGTATGAATTGATGAGAATTGGAATGGTTTTGGGTTGTTTATATAGGAATTGAATGGGTTCATGTGTCTGTTGGGTTAAAGAGACATATATGTTCGGAACTAGGGACCAAAGGAGAAGTATAACTGAATATTATAGTCGGTTATAACCAGGGACGTTAGATTTGGCTCAAAATCTCGGGTTGAACGCCTGTCGTTGGATGGCTTCAGATCTGTACCGAAATGTACCCACTTCGTCAACCAGATGACCGTTGGATTTAGATCTGGTGATATCCCACCCTTATCCCGACACGGGGTTAACGCCCAGCGTTGGATCTTGCGGATCCAACGCTCCTAGACGTGTCCCAACGCGATCCCGAGAGGCTTTGCGCGCGTCCCTTGGATCGCGTCAAATCCCGCGCATCGAACGCGTGCCGTCCAGATTTGGATGCGCGTGGTTCGCTCAAACGACCCCTGATCTAACTTGTCCCGTTTGACGTTTCAGACCCTAACTTAGCCGTTTTTTTCCTCCAAACTTCAAACTCGAATTTCTCAGTCATCCGGAATCGGATTTGAGTAATTCTTTGCTCTAAATTGAAGAGCTCGACGAGCCGAGCGCAATGGCGCATTCGGTTTCTGAGTTTGACGAGTCGGGTCAAGCCAAAAATGGCTCCGATTCCAACAATCCCCCACATGAATGAAAATTCGAGGTTTACTATATACAAACATACTATACTGACATTCTGACACTAAAAGAGCTCATATGCGGAACTTCGCTGCATCGGAAGAAGGTAGTCTTTCGACTTTGAACCTTTCCTAGTGAATAACTACAAGGTTTACAAGGACGGCAGTGAACTTATTGTCTTGAACTGAGTCCTGGAAATTGTAAACCTTAATAGCTATCACACAGCTAATCCCTTACCTACTTAGGTTCTCGGTTGTGTTCATTTCGGCCCTGAACAATCCCGAATTCATGTGTGCTTTAGAGAAGTCGGCCTAGACGACCTTCCCACGGAACCGGCATCAATTCACACACATATAGGTTATCCGTAATAAGGTATCCTGCTATACCTCACGTTAGAATCAAGTTCTAAGTTTTCGGATTCATTAAAAGCTTAATGCTTAGCCTCTCAATGCAGGCAACACTGTTTTCATCCTAGGAATGGGTAAGAGATAGAAGTCTCTTACAGTGTTACTGTCGAGTCAGGATGTAGCTTCAGTTGCCCTTTGAACCTAGATCGTGGGATCTCCAGTCATCTAGGTAGGGTTTCACCATGCCTTTACTCATTTACTTTAGGCGTTTTTGCCACATTCCCCTTGATGATGCAATTTCAACTCTCTTGTTCACCCTTGTTCTTTACGGATCCGCCAGGTAACTTAGGATTGAGCATGATTTTAATTTATGCATTCCTTGAGAGCAATTGCTTTACGGTGCTAGTCTATTTATTTTGAATTCTCTAGACTTACCGTATTAGTGCCTACGCAACAACTACTTAGGTTTATTGCGTGCACTGGCTTCAATCACAAACAAATATCCTCCAGGAAGTTCACCTACTTCCTTTGCTTTCTCCAAAGCAATATATCCATCAAGGCCTTTAGGATAACATTGTTGATCCAGCTATGCACGTCTGCCTCTGAGGATTTTGTGATATCGTAGCCCTTAGTGGTTTGTCATATCCACTGTTTTGTATCTGAGATTCGAGTGTTGTCTACATATCTTCATTTTCCTTTATGATATGTACAACCAATTAATATGAGTCTGCTCAGATACCTAAGAACTATTTGTTACTCTGATAACTCATTTTTGAATTAGTTCAAATTCAAGTATTTATGCTTATCGTGGTTTTTGAGTGGTTATTATACCATTCTCTGTCTAACCATGCACTTTAGATTATCAATCATGAGTAACGATTCAATCTGGAAAAGCATCGAATCATATCTTCTTAAACACTTTCTTATTCCTAACTAGTATTGTTTGTTCTTTTGAACAGATGATTCGCGGTTGAATCTCGTTACTTAGTTTAGGATTAGGAAGAGAAGTTCTTTCCATTTGTATTTTTCCAGATTTGTTGAGTGAATTTGACATTCACGTCATCACTTATATTCACAAACTTGATTTCTCACTCTTGTCACAACTTAGTGAATATAACTGTAGTTCTTAGCTCAATGAAACCTTATCGACCAAACATTCTTTTTGGTTAAATCTGATTTCTGAGGTACTCCATAATTTCCCTCTTCTCACGTCATTATGACGTTATATCTTCAGGAGAGTTTGGAGGTCTATATGCCATTTTATTTCTTTATTAATTGGTTTTTCGGTTCCTTCTCGGGTCCCCCCACATTTCAAGAGTATTTTCTCTTATTCGTCAACTTGGGTGGAATCTTATACTATTCCATATAGGGTACCGTTCAGATCTGTAATAATATCTGCCCCCACAGTTCTAGGGTAACCATTGGATTCTCCTCTTTGACAAAACTATTTTCGTACACAATTTCTTTAGTGTAGTGTGTTTAGTGTTGTTCTATAACATGATGATTTATGATCATTAGAACCTTGAGATATAATACAAGGTGAGTTTCTCTTTTAACTCTTTCTTAAGTTATATGTCTTAATCATATATACTCCCTTGATAGATTTAAACTATCGCATGATCATCAAAGTTATCATTTCCTATTTTGTCCTTTATCGTTTCTAGATTTCGTTCATACTCTTGAATCGAAAATCTTACCAAGACCCTTGAATTTATTATCCGAGTCACGTCTAGACCGAATGATGTGATATTCAACTTTACGTCTTATCAACCTTAATTCTCTTGTCTATCCAAGAAGATTAGGTTGCCATGAGGATTTATAAGGACTATTCTGTAATGATACAGAACTAGGGACCTCCTTACAAAGACTTAAGGACTTATTTATAATAACTCCTGATTTCGAGATCTTTCAGCCAAGGTCCTTCCGTTTAACATATCTGAGGATTCTCTTGTAATTCTTCGACAAGTCTAAGGACCTTCTATGGAATTATATTGATTTACCGTCTGAATATGTTATGCGAAATAACTTACTTTCTCGAAGACAAGTTTAATTCCAGGATTTTTTGCATTCTCCGCCAACTTTGTATTCGAGAATGTTTCACGGAATTTTCATTATCTCAAACCGATGAGTTCTTTCGAACAGTTTATCGTCTCGTAACTATTTGTAATATTCTATCGTTGACCTTGTCTAACCGTTTAGGTTTTGACATTTGTCTTGACATACTTCTCCGCTAACTTATGCGGTTGTCATCTTCGATTCGTCATCCAATTGAACCTTTAGGATCATGTATTCATCATTGATCGCTCTCTGTATTCTCGATATACGGTTTCACACCCAATATTTATGTCGATACTTGGTGGTCAAGGTGTCGCTTAGTTTTTCGATGTCTTTGTTATCGAGAAGATATTTTAAGAGTCATCAACTAAGTCAACATTTATGGTCACCATGGGTTGAACCTTATTTCTGTTCATTGTTAGTAATAGATTTTAGTGAAATACTTCACAAAATCCATCGAGATTAGATTGATCATCGATTTTAATCTCCACTGATCGAGTTTTATCCCTTCTAATGTTTTATGCTTTCATTATACCAAAAAGAGTCGCCGTTTGATGAACTATGCCATTCTTGGCGTATATCTCAGCGAAAGAAGATTCATACTCTCCATCTCAGTCGTTTCTCAAAGCCTCAATCTTTTTACAAAGTTGAGTTTCTACTTTGATTTTATAAAGCTCGAACTTTTCGATTGCTTCATCCTTACACTTTAGTAAGTAATATAACAGAAACAAGTGGAGTCATCGATAAAGGTAATGAATTACCTTTTTCCACCTCATGTTTGAACCGTTTTTAGGTTACAGAGTTCATTGTGGATTAAGTCTAAAGACTTGAACAATGTTTTAGTCATTTTTGACTATACACATGTTTGACATGTACGTCTTGAGTAAATTTCGAGTTTCGGAATTTAACTCCAAGCCCATTAATTTTTTTAATGACTTATTATTCATATGTCCTAATCTTTCGTGACAATTATTGGAGGACTCAACAATATACGCATAATTATTAATTTTATTAATAATAGGTGCCTTCGGCATTACATGGGTAATATTTAATTGAAATAACCCCCCACATAAGTGGCCTTTTCCAATATACATCATTTTCTTAAATATGATAACGATATCTGACAGAAAGATTAATCTGAACCCGTTCTTACTTAAAAGGGAACCAGAAATCAAGTTCTTTTGATTGTCTGGAGCATGGATTACATCGATCAAAGTCACCTCTATTTCGGAAGTGAATTTTAACACGATCTTTCCCCTTCCTTTGACTTGGGTGGTCGAGCCGTTTTCCTTGAATAAGGTCTCTCCTTCGGCTACCTCTGTATAGGAAGAGAATAGGCTTTTGTCACTACAAACGTGATGATTTGTCTTAGAATCGACCCACCATCTCTGGTTGTTAACCAAGTTATCTTCATGTGCCTCTGCATAGAGGTTCATCTTATGAAGTATATCAAACGCCTTTTCGAATTCAGTAATCATTAGACGGTGATTCCGATTTTCGGTGTCTTTTGCTAATGAAGCTTGGTTATCGGCTTTTTCCCCTTGACTGTCATATGTGGAGCGACAATCTTTGGCTAGGTGGCCTCGCTTTCTACATTTGTAGCATTCGACAGGCCTTTGCCTTTTCCTCGACTTGCCTCTGTTTTGAGATGGACGCTTCCGCTTCAGAGCGAAGTCAGTTCCCTTGAACATCTCTGGGTTATCCACGTATGTGGTGTTAGGCTGAAGAACCTGTAGGGTTGTTCTTGTTCTTGCCATTTTTTCTGAAACACACAGAAAATAACCCAGATCAAAATCTTATAACCAGAGAAATAATCGTTATATAAAATGTCTTAAGATTGTTGTTCCTCTGGTTATCAATCGATAAGTCGATTTCTCTCTGTCTTGGCTTGATTCAGACAGAGTTTCCTTTCTCTAACTCATAGAGAGATAAACTATTAAGGAATAATGATATATCAATATTCCTTCTTTCGGACTAACCGAGATAGGTGTTAGTTTAGTCGAGGCAAGAATAAATTCTCTTTCGTTAAGACATTTTACACCCCCGTAACAGTACCAAACGTTAGGGTGTATGCCTTCGGGATACAACGACTTTCCTTTCAGAGTTTTAAGATGGTACTTCTTTATTCTGAAAGCGGACGAACCTTTGTAAGTATTATGAGCTCTTGGACTAATGCGGATGATCTTCTATATGCTTCGGAAATTCAAATATCACTTGAAACCTCTTCCTTCCTTTTTCTAGATATTCTAGTCTAACCAGAACTTCTAGAGATACTTCGTAATTAGATATTCTAGGCAAACCAGAACTTCTAATTGTTAGAAGGGAAGAGAAGAAGAAAGAGAATTGAATTGATGTTCTAGACGACCTATGATTATCACTTCACTCAAAACTTCTTTCTTCCTTTTCTAGATATTCGAGTCTAACCAGAACTTCTAGAAATACTTCCTAATTAGATATTCTAGGCAAACCAGAACTTCTAATTGTTAGAAGGGAAGAGAAGAAGAGAAGAGAATGAATTGATGAGAATTGGAATGGTTTTGGGTTGTTTATATAGGAATTGAATGGGTTCATGTGTCTGTTGGGTTAAAGAGACATATCTGTTCGGAACTAGGGACCAAAGGAGAAGTATAACTGAATATTATAGTCGGTTATAACCAGGGACGTTAGATTTGGCTCAAAATCTCGGGTTGAACGCCTGTCGTTGGATGGCTTCAGATCTGTACCGAAATGTACCCACTTCGTCAACCAGATGACCGTTGGATTTAGATCTGGTGATATCCCACCCTTATCCCGACACGGGGTTAACGCCCAGCGTTGGATCTTGCGGATCCAACGCTCCTAGACGTGTCCCAACGCGATCCCGAGAGGCTTCGCGCGCGTCCGTTGGATCGCGTCAAATCCCGCGCATCGAACGCGTGCCGTCCAGATTTGGATGCGCGTGGTTCGCTCAAACGACCACTGATCTAACTTGTCCCGTTTGACGTTTAGACCCTAACTTAACCGTTTTTTTCCTCCAAACTTCAAACTCGAATTTCTCAGTCATCCGGAATCGGATTCGAGTAATTCTTTGCTCTAAATTGAAGAGCTCGACGAGCCGAGCGTAATGGCGCGTTCGGTTTCTGAGTTTGACGAGTCGGGTCGAGCCAAAAATGGCTCCGATTCCAACACGCCTTACCTAGGGCTTAGTAAAAATGTACAGAGAGAAGTCAATGTCCCTTACAGATCTAAAGATTTATAGTTGAGATTCTCGAGACAACTGCACGAAGAGTTAAGTCTATTTATATACTTACTAAGAGGTGGTCATGAATATATTCATGATTAACCATGTTATGTTTAGATAGATAAAAAGTTCACAATCAGTCATCATACCTTTAAAGAACTTGTTTGATGCATATTTCAAAAATAAAACTTGTTTGATGCCACAATAGGCAACATCTTCAAAACTTGCAAAATGGTAATGTAAAAGCACTCCGCAAAATGTTAGTGTAGTTTAGGAGATAGGAACCTTTTGAAACAAATAGGAAAAGACGAAGTCAGATTATGAATTATCAACATAATCACAAACCATGATAAGATGTGAAGAGTTGAGAATAATTTTATTTAAAAAAAAATTTAATGCTAATGGTTTCTAGTGAGTCCTTAGATTATTTGTCCTCGATGCAAGTCAAAGTGGATGTAAGACAAACCATGAACATACATGAAGACAATCCAAAGCAGGTTCTACAACTTATAATTTTTTTCAGAGTGGATGTAAGACAAACACCGAATGTGTTGTCTCTCATGTGTTTCCAATCACTTGCTAAAGAAGTAGTAATAGTTGCACTTTTTCACCAATACCTGCGTTATTTGAAGTATGTGGATTTAGTGTGGAGCTCTTCGAAGTAGATTCCTCAGCACCACTGGCGTTATCTGGACTGCACTGTAGGAGCTAAAGCATGGAAGTGGGAATAAAGGAAAATAGAAAAGATAAAATAAGTTCGAAAACGATGAGTCAATTACCAACGCAAAAAGTATAAGAAATATAAACAAAATAGTGAAATACAATATCTCCATAAGTAAAGCATGGAAGAGGGAACAAAAGAAAGCACTTCGAGTCTCTATAAGTAACTCATATGTATAATCTGCGAAATCAGAAACACAATGAAGATTATCAGTATATGAACCTGCATCTCAAATGTAGCTATAACTCGACTGTTTACACTTGAAATTGATTGATTTTTTTGCATAATCTACAACAAACACAAGCAAGAAAAAAATAGAAATCAAGTAATAATTAATTCCAAACAAATTGGGTAGCAATAAGGCTCAAAGAAATAAAAACATTACCAAATCAAATTTTAGCTAAATAGTTGTCACTATCACCAGACAAAAAATAAATAAAATAAAAATGTCTAGGCACCTCAACCACACATTTTTAGTTGATAAGACCTCAACCACACTTTGAGAAGTTTAATACATTAGTGAAAATGGTTAGAAAAAGTGGGGTGAAATCCGCGGTGGGTTGTCGGATTCCGCTCAACCAATCAAAAGAGAAACAAGCGAAAATCAACCGTCCACCTAGGATTTCAGCAGGAGTTTAACCCACTTTCGGGCACACTATCATTTCTTGAGTTTAATATACTAAAAAAGAAGTTCCTTTTTCACCTAGAACACTCTCCACGTAGATAATTTCTTTAAATACAATATTCCCCATATTTACAACTCAATTAAGATTAGTACAATATATTAAGATATTAACGAAATGAAGAACAATATAACATCAAAATTACCCGCCAAAAGAAAGAGATGAAGTCTGATTTCCGCTAGTAAATTAACTAAAAAAATTGTTAACAAATATGCACGATTTGGATATAGATTTTGGTCTCAGAGATCATAAAATCATTTAAATCAAACTGAGATTGGACGATAGTAAAGATAATTTACCAGTTAAGGATGTTAAGCGATTATGATGAAGATCGTAATGCCAATGGTAAGTAAGTCCGCAGATTTTATGGAGATGAATCTGTCCAAAAGAGATGGACATCCTGCGTAGAAACTCATTACTTACTAACAGGGGCGGATCCATGGGGGTGCGAGGGGGTGCGGCCGCACCCCCTGGATCCTCCCGAAAAAAAATAGTAGTAGTAGTAGTAATTTTTTTTATATAGATGTAGGTATATGTGCATATGTATATAACGATGTGTTTAGATGACATAAAAAAGACTCTGGCGTAATGGTTAAAGTATGGGTTTGAAGTGCCCTTAACGTGAAGGTCATGAGTTTGAAACCTAGTACCTACAAACATTTTAAGTTTTATTTCTGAAGTGCCTGTGCTTTTAAGTATATGTAAATGACCGTGCATTGTTGTAATAGAGTTGGAGAATGGCCTGATGGTAAAGATGGCAAGCCCCTTAGCGTTAGGAACCAGTGTGACATGGGTTCGAACCTAGGTGCCCCCCAATTCAGTTTTATTTTTTTTAAATATAATCAATTTAACTACTAACCTATATAAAATCAATTCAAAAATCTTAAAACCCTACAAACTTCAACTCATCTACCCTACACTCTACAAACTTCAATATATCTACCCTAAACTCTAAAACTTCAATTCATCTACCATAAACCCCTAGAAACTTCAATTCATCTACCCTAAACTCCTACAAACTTCAATTCATCTACCCTTAAACTCTATAAACTTCAATTCATCTACCCTAAATCCCTACAAACTTTAACTCTAACCATAAATCCTACAAACTTCAACTCATCTACCCTAAAACCTAAATCCTATAAACTTCAAATCATCTATCATAAATCCTATAAAATTCAATTCATCTACCCTAAACCTCTATAAACTTCAATTCATCTATCCAACTATCCAACTACACAATTTTCTACCTCTATATATCTCTCTCATTTCTTCATCTCAAACCACACCAAAATCACTTCTCCTCTACTACTACTTCTTCTTATTATTCATCTAATCAAGTATTCAAGTTCAACTAGTAATTATGGAAAGGTATTTTAAAAGAAATTTTTCTTCGGGTTCATCAAGTTCAACACCGGAAGTTCCGGACTCGACTCCAACGTTATTTTCTATTCCAACACCGGGGCCGACTCCAACACCGGAACCAACTCCGACATTGGTAAGTCCTCTCGAATTTAATTTATCATCTTTACCAATTGATCCGGGGCTTAGATTACCAATTTCAAATTATGAATTCAAATTATGAACATCGAAGGGCGTGTTATTGAGAGGTTTTTAGGGGTTGAGCATGTGACAGATACTTGCGCTAAAAGTTTAAAATTGGCATTAGATTCATTTTTGTGCAGATATGATTTATGTATTTCTCGCTTGCGAGGCCAAGGATATGACGGAGCTAGTAACATGCAAGGAGAGTATAATGGTCTAAAAGCCCTTATTTAGAGCAAAATCCATGTGCTTATTATGTCCACTGCTTTGCTCATCAGCTGCAACTTTGTTTGGTATCACTAGCGGATAATCATGTGAGTATGAACTTACTTTTCCATTTAGTCGGGCAAATGATTAATGCTATTGGAGGATCGTGCAAGCGACAAAGTATGCTTAACATTATACAAAAACAAAAAAAATAGAAGCAAATGAACTCGGAGACCTTATAATTGGACAAGGTTTAAATCAAGAAACAAGTCTTAGGCAATCTGGAGCTACTCGTGGGGGTTCCCACTATAACAGTTTGACATCTTTGTTAGAACCTTTCATGTTCAGTTCTGTGATGGACGTCCTTGAAGTTATTGCTACACATTCTGTTGGAGCGGATAAAAAAAGGGAAGCAATAGATTTGTTATCCAAGATGCAAACTTTTGAGTTCGTATTTTGTTTACATTTGATGAAGCTTTTGTTGGGAATAACAAATGAATTGTCACAAGTACTACAAAGAAAAGACCAAGATATTGTGACTGCAATGCATTTTGTTGAGTCATCAAAATCTAGAATCCAATATGTACGAGACCATGAGTGGTCATCGTTGGTATGGAATGTTTGTACTTTTTGTGAAAAACATAATATTGAAGTTGTTGATCTTAATGGTTCGTACATAGTTCAAGGCAGAAGCAGAAGGAATGCACAACAAATTACAAACTTGTATCACTATCAAGTGGAGATTTTCAATACCGTTATTGATATGCAACTTCAAGAATTAAATGCTCGTTTCACTGAGAAGAATACGGAGTTGCTCCGTTGTATGGCATGTTTGAGTCCATCTAGAGATTTTGCTCTTTTTGACAAAAGTAAGTTGATGCGTCTTGCTGAATTTTATCCGTCAGATTTCAGTAGTCTTGACACTATGCTACTAAGTTCTCAGCTTGATAATTACATTTACGATATGAGGCACAATGATGGTTTCTCAAATTTAGATGGAATTGGAGCTCTTGCCAGAACATTGGTGGAGACTAAGAGGGATAAAGCATATCATCTAGTTTATTTGCTTATCACTTTAGCACTGATTTGCCGGTTGCGACTGCCTTTGTTGAAAGAGCTTTCTCAGCTATGAAGCTAGTTAAAACACGCTTAAGAAACAGGATGAGTGATGCGTGGCTAAATGATAGTTTAGTAGTCTTTATTGAAAAAGAAATTTTTAGTGAAATTGACAATGAGTCGATTACGCGAACATTTCAAAATATGAACTCTCGTAGAGGTCAATTGTGTTTGTAATCGTTGATGTATCAATATAATTAATGAATATAAGTATTTTATTAATTATTGTGTTTGCAAAAAAATTTTTTATTTAGGTATATAAATCCGCACTCCCTAAGTGAAAATCCTGGATCCGTCCCTGCTTACTAAGTTAGATGCCGATGCAAGAGTTTTTCGTCGAGAAGAATACTTGAAATAATTGAAAACTGCAGATCAACCAACTAGAAGATCAAAACGTATCAAATTCACAAATAGAATTTAGAAGATCAAAATTGGAGAACAACCGAACAACTTTGTTGAGAAAAAAATAAATATACTACCGATCAAAGAAACTAACTTTGAAGAGTTTTAATTGAACAACTGGAGTTCACAATTCATTAATTTAAATATGATCAAAAAAATTGCAAAAAACTATGATTTTGTTTTCTAACCTAATGAAATGACAGATGATAAGCAAATTCATCAGCAACCTGAAATCCTTAAATCCCACAACATTGTTGGAGATCAGAGGTATAGCTACTTCAATACACTCAAATAAACTCAAAAGATTCACATCAACATACTTTCATATAATAAAGTTTTTTTAGATCTACACAATCTCATAAACAAGAGACACAAAGTTTTGTCACAATATTAAACTAGATATTGAAGTTCGTTCTTACCTTAAACACAATATTCATACTAGATCTATGTCTTCTTCTTTAAGTTTCTTGTATACTATTCTCCTTTTACTTTCTCTCTCTAGATTGTTCTTGAACAAGTCAAAGAAAAGAACTCTCTACACCCTTTTAATTAATTTCATGAGGCTTTTACTTTTTTACCCCTTCTAGTTTGGTAAAACCATTTACTCAATCCGACACTTTTATATTGGGCCCAAACCCAAATTTGGTTCAAAAGCCCCATTTTCAACATCCCCCCTTAAACCAAATTTCCATAACTTTTCATACCTAACATCCACTTCAATTTCTCAAAGACATCATGCTTCAAGGGTTTCGTAAATATATCCTCTATTTGATCTTGAGACTTGCAACACATCACTTCAATATCACCTTCCTTAACATGTTCACGGATAAAATGGTAGCGTGTATCAATGTGCTTGCTTCTTTCATGACAAACGGGATTCTTGGCTAAAGCAATAGCCGATTTGTTATCAAGGAACACTTCGGTTGGACCAACTTGAGGGCATTGAAGATGGGGTTAATTCCGTTTTGGCCCCCGATTTGTGACCAACTGGCCGTTTTAGCCCCCATAAGTGTCCGGCAGTTCGTTTTGGCCCCAAAAATTTCCTAATTGGCCCCAAATTTTTTCCAACCTCCCAATTCTACCCCCATGGCATTTCTGTAATTTATTTTTTTTCTTTTTCTTTGTCCACCTCATATAACAATAATTACATCACCTCTGTCCACCTCACCTCTGTCCACCTCACCCTTCTTCTCCGGCGAAAGGTGGCCGGCCGGAATAAAAATTCCGGCCGGCCACCTTTAAAAAAAAAAAATTTCTCTTTCTTTCTCTCTCTTACTCTTCTTCTTCTCTCTCTCTTACTCTTCTTCTTTCTCTCTCTCTTCTTCTTCTTCTTCTTCTTCTTTCTCTCTCTCTTCCTCTTCTTTACTCCCTCCCTCTCTCTTTACAAGTCCGGCGAAGGGGAGGACCCCCTTCGCCGGACGTCTGGTTTCCAGACCTTCACGGTCTGGAAACCAGACTTTGAAGGCCTGGAAACCAGGCCGTGAAGGTCTGGTTTCCAGACCTTCGTCTGGATCTGGAGTTCCAGATCCAGACGAATCTGGAGTTCCAGATCCAGACGAATCTGGAAAGGGAACTCCAGATTCGTCTGGATTTTGAGTTCCAGATCCAGACGAAGGTTTGGAAACCAGACCTTCACGGCCTGGTTTCCAGGCCTTCAAAGTCTGGTTTCCAGACGTCCGGCGAAGGGGGTCCTCCCCTTCGCCGGACTTGTAAAGAGAGAGGGAGAGAGTAAAGAAGAGGAAGAGAGAGAGAAAGAAGAAGAAGAAGAAGAAGAAGAAGAAGAAGAAGAAAAGAGAGAGAAAGAAGAAGAAGAAGAAGAGTAAGAGAGAGAAAGAAGAAGAAGAGAGAGAAAGAGAAATTTTTTTTTTTTAAAGGTGGCCGGCCAGAATTTTTTTTCCGGCCGGCAACCTTTCGCCGGAGAAGAAGGGTGAGGTGGAGAGGAGGTGGTGAGATGGAGGAGAGATAAGGTGAAGTGGATGATAAAGAAAGGGGTGATGTGGCTTTTTTTTGTTTTTATCCTTTTTCAGAAATAATTCTGTTTTGGCCCCCGAGGATAATTTCGTCAAAAATTTGACCCTTGGGGCCAAAACGAACTGCCGGACACTTATGGGGGCTAAAACGGCCAGTTGGTCACAAATCGGGGGCCAAAACGGAATTAACCCTTGAAGATGCTTCAACATATTTCTTAACCAAATTGCATGACAAACCATAGAGCTAGCGGCTACATATTTGGCCTCACAAGTAGATAAAGTCACAATGGGTTGTTTTTTAGAAGACCAAGTAAATGCCATGTAACCCATAAAAAATACAAACCCCGATGTACTCTTTCTTTCATCTAAGTCTCTACCCCAATCACTATCGGAATAACCGATAAGCTTAAAATCTTGTTCACAAGAGAAAAATAAACCATCATTGAGCGTACCTTTAATATATCGAAGGAGCCTCTTTGCAACATTAAGATGAGATTCATCTGGTGTCTCCATGTACCTATTCACTAGACCAACTCCATAAAGAATATCCGGTCTTGTACATTTAAGATAACATACCTCCATCTTCTTTCACTTTCATATATAAAGTGTGCTCATGAGGACACTTTTCAAATCCATTTTCTTGAAAATACTTATCAATTCTTGCATTCCGTGAACGTGGAGCTTGCTTTAACCCATAAAGGGCCTTCTTCAACTTATAAACTTTATCTTCTTTGCCCTTTCTAACATACCCCAAAGGTTGTTCAACATATATCTCCTCCTCAAGGATACCATTCAAGAATGCCGACTTGACATCAAATTGATAAATTTTCCATGAATATTGAGCCGCTATAGAAATTAACAATCTAATTGTTTCCATACGAGCAACGGGAGCAAATACCTCACTATAATCAATGCCGACTCTTTGCTTGTAACCTTTAGCTACAAGTCTTGCTTTGTATCTTTGGACTTCTCCACTTGCATTCTTCTTTGTCTTATACACCCACTTCACACCAATAGGTTTGTATCCTTTTGGCAAATTTGTCAACTCCCAAGTATCATTTTTTTCCATTGCATTAATTTCTTCATTCATGGCAATTTCCCATTTTTCTTCTTGGATGACTTCTTCATAACTAATAGGATCACAATCCATGAGAAAACAACACAAGTTTAATTCTTCTTCATTATCCACAACTTCATATATCTCTATCAAACTTCTTGTTTTCATTGGCCCTTCATTAGAACTTCCCCCCGATGATGAGGATAATGGAGATGAGGACGATGGTGTTTGTGGGTCTCTTTGAAATTCTCTTGGTGGTGCATCTTCTTCTTCTTCTCCTTCAAGTCTAAGTTCAACTTGAACAATTTCTTTTCCTTTCCATTCCCATGCCAAATCTTCTTCAAATACCACATCCCTACTAGATAAAACTTTATTGACAATTGGATTAAACAACTTGTAACATTTCGTTTGCTCATTATACCCAAGAAAGATACATTTCTCACCTTTGTCATCAAGTTTTGTTCTTCTTGCTTCTGGTACCTTTGCATAAGCAATACATCCAAATATCTTTAAATGAGATACTCTAGGCTTGTAGTAGCCCCATGCCTCTTGCGGGGTCTTCATATAGACACTTTTAGTGGGACATCTATTTAACAAGTATACAACACATGCAACGGCTTCACCCCAAAATTCTCTAGGCAAACTTTTTTCTTTTAACATGCTTCTTGCCATGTCTAATATGGTGCGGTTTTTCCTTTCGGCAACTCCATTTAGTTGTGGTGTGAATGATGGAGTTAATTCATGAACAATCCCATGTTCTCTACAAAACATATCAAATGCTCTTGAGGTATATTCTTCACCTCTATCGGACCTTCGTTTCTTTATCATAAAACCACTTTGTTTCTCAACCATGTTTTTCACTCTTTGAATATCTCAAATACTTCGGATTTATTTTATAAGAAATAAACCCATGTTTTTCTACTAAAATCATCAATAAAAGTGAGAAAGTAATTGTTACCTCCATTTGTCATTGGCTTCAATGGAACACAAACATCGGTATGCACAAGCTCCAATATATTAGATTCTCTCTACCTTCCTTTTTTAGAAAAACTTGTGCGATGATGCTTGCCAAAGATACACCCTTCACACACTTTGTATGGGTGATCAATACATGGTAAATGTAGTGCCCATGAGTATTTGTTATTTCTTCTTTTCCTTCTTGAGGGTAGGAGCCAAATAGTGCTAGAGAGAGAGATTTTGGTTCTAGAGAGAGAAAGCTAGGGGAAAGGAAGGAGAAGAAGGGATCAAGCTTGGTGATTTTTTTTCTTTGTTGTTCTTGGTGTGGAGCTTGGTTTGCTTTGGATCTAAGGTAGATTTCTATCTCTCTAGTGCTTGAATAACCATTTTTATAGAAAACCTAGACAAATTAGATAACACTACAAATCCTAGATTTTAGTATTACTTGAACATAGTTTAGGGTTCTTGACACAAATGTATATACTAGAAGTAGTAGATCCTTCATTTCTACAAACTCTTTTCTAGGTCACTTTGAAATCCCATCTACGTGTGTTAGGTTTCGTAGGATATTTTGCCATAATGACATAAATGATGAACCATACAATCTCTATTAACATTTTCATGCTACATTCATGTATTACAATGATATTTAGGGCTAGACCTCTTTATTTGCCATGATTTTAGTATATAACTCTTATAATTAGATGCCTCTCACTATTGGACAATATTCTTAATGTAGATACATGAACATGTGTTAGTAGTCAACATGATATGGAAATCTTAGGCTATTGTTATACATCAATTCATTACTTGCAAAACATTATAAATATGAAACTCGTATGTCGTAATATACTAACGAATATGATTTTGATTTATGTATGTTGTGGTGTGATGCTATTATATGTGTGTGATGTGATGGAGTTGGTGGAGGGTTGTGAGAGTCTTGTGGTTGGTTCGAACCTCTCTACCGAATGTGGTATAGGTATGGAGCGTATGGGGTCGGCGCTAACTGATGTGATGTGAAAACATCACATTTAGGTCACTTAACTTAGATGAATTAGTTCCTTTTACGCTTCATTTCTAATAATATATGTTTATATTCATGACAAGACATAAAAGAACTATGCAAAGAAATGAGCTAAGGAGACCCTAGAAGAGTCAAGAGCACTTAAAAGAATCTAAGAAGAGGTCCTTAAAGTCTAGGAGCAAAAGGGAGCAAGTAAGGAGATAAGGACTCACCAAGGGTATTATGGTCATTTGAACCTAAGAGGGTCAAAATATAGTTTAAGAAAGTCTATGAAGTCTTGGGAACATGATTGTCACTTTGGTGAAGACTAGAGATGAAAAGCATAAGAAATGAGCAAGTTAGGAGACAAGGGCAAAATTGTCATTTGCACCCTTTGGTCAAGTTAGAGAGCCCATTATTCAAGTTAGAATTAAATGGAGTCATTGAATAAGTCAAAATAACTTGAAGAAGTCAAGCTTGACAAAGGAGTGGCTATAACTACTAAAAAAGGGCAAAGTAGTCTTTTGGGTAGGAAATAGATATTAATGCCCTAACTTGGTCTTTAGACTGCATCTTCTTGCTTATGTGCTGAACTTTAGAGAGAGAAAATGATAATGGAGGCTAGGGTTCATGGAGATTTAAAAATCTAGAGAGGAAAAACAAGAAGAAATCAAAAGGAAGTGAAACAAAGAAGGTGGAGAAGGTGAAGAATGGGTTGGCTATGCTTTGGTGCTCTTGGCCATGGCTACCCAGCTCGGCCAGCAGCATTTTCAGCCCATTAATTGCGTGGGAAAGCTTGTTTTGCATAGGGTTTGGTCTTCCAAACACCCCTTTTGCTTCCCTTGAGTTCCTTTGTTTGTATCTTCTTCTTCTTTTGATTTCTAAGTTTTTTTAAGCTATTCTAAAGGTTGTATTGAGTTATTTGAACTTGCTTGTGATGAATTTTAGAGAGATAAAGTACTTAATATGAGTGATTCATGTTATTATGCTTTGATTTGATTATCTTTATGAATAACTACTCTCATTCTTGATTCAAAGTTTATAAATAATCCTTCTAAAGCTTGATTACTAGTTGTTCTTGGTACATACACCCTAGAGAGAGAGAAATTAAAATAAAGTGAGTATGATTATGGATTTTATGGTGTTTATAATGTTAATCACACTCTCATTTGTGCTTGAATTCAAGAATCTCACCATGTCTAGCTAAACCTCTTGTTGAGGATTATGATGAAATCTTGATATGTTTATGCATGTGTTTGTTTGATTAGATTAGTATGTTTGATATCTCTATCATGTTAGGTTAATCGGTTAAACTTGTTTCATGTCTTAAGTCAAGCATATGTCATATAGTTACTTGTTAATCGATCTTTCCGATCTAGACTCGATGTTAATGGAATATGATGACCCTTTTACTAGTTATGACCGTTGGGTATATCTAGCACTTAGAGCATCTAATTTAGAATCGAGAAGACTCAAACTTGAGAATCGACCCAAACAAGCATCTACGCAAATATATCTCGATGGATTCCGGAATCCTTAACCTCTCTCATATTTAGAATAAAACCCTTGCCTCCCAAGAATCTTTAGTTAATAGTTCAAGTTTACTTATTTCTCTTCTATTTCTTTTTGGTCAATGCCTAATTAAAACCCCCCCTCTGTACTTTATTTGTTTCTGTTTTTTTTTTGTCTAAGTTAGCCTTTGATATATAAATCGGTGGATAAGACCCTTCGATGTCTGAGTTACCAACCTATCCTTGGATCGACCCCGGCTTTGCCGGGTTACTACTTGATACCTCCATTTGGGTGTGCAACCTTTCGGGTGCATCAAGTTTTTGGCACCGCTGCCGGGGATAGGGTTAGTAGTTTAGATATCGTCTACGTGTTTTGTTCATTAGATTAGTGTTATTTGCTTACTTGGACGTTTATTTTCTTTGTTTTTTTTTTAAGCTTCTTTTTAATTCTTGTTTTTTTTGAGGTACTCATCCAAGTAGCTTTAAAGGACGAAAGCTAACAAGCTTGGGATATAAAGGGAGAGACAAGAAAAGGGAAGATGATCAAATTGTGGTAACGAACGCCACCTCTAGTATCATTCCCTAAGCTTTACCTATTTGAGCGGCTTAAGTGCATTTGCATCTTGTCTATTATTGATAGTAGTAGTTGAATTGAACACTTGTGGTTGCTTGCATTGCTTTAATTGTGCTTCAATGGATGTTTATGGGAATGATAGTTGGAATGATGGGGAAAGGTTCATCGACCACTTAGAAGTCTTGGAGACTACCTTGAATCATATTTCCGAGTTATGAGTGTAATTTAGACATAGACCTTGAGATTATTCCATTACTTCCTATATTTCGAGGCCTAGAGAATGAAGATCCATATTTTTATTTGAGATAGTTCGATGAGATTTGCTCGATACTCCCAATCAATGGAGTACTTGAGAAGGTCGCTAAGCTCAAACTATTTCCATTATCATTGAAAGAAAAGTCGAAGATATGGTTTCATTCTCTAAGGCCTAGGACTATAAGAAGTTGGAATGAGATGACTAGGGCGTTTTTGAAAAAGTTTTTCCCAATCCATCGAACCAACACCTTAAGAAGAGAAATTATGAATTTTGAGCAACACAAAGAGGAGACCTTCTTTGGCTGTTGGGAGAGATTTAAAGACCTCCTTCTCGCATGTCTATATCATAACTATGAAATATGGAGGGTCATCGGGTTCTTTTACGATGGCTTGACCTCCAAAATGAAACACTTCGTGGAAGTGATGTGCAACGGAGAGTTTATGAGTAAAAGTCCTAATGAGGCTTGGGAGTATCTCGACCTCTTAGCGGAGAAGGCCCAAGATTGGGACACACCCGTTAAGAGTGACGGAGATATAGCTGAAGGAAACCATTACTCAAAAGGAGGCATATGCTTTTTAAAGGAGAACGGGGAAGTAGAAGATAAAATTGCCTACACGGCTCGGAAAGAATTTATAGATATGCATGATGGTGATTTCGCGATTGATAGTGTCTGTAGCATTTGTGCAAGTCGAGAACACCTAGCGAGTAAATGCCCTAATATTTCTCTTTGTCTCGCTAGGATGCACAAATGTCGTAAACACTCATATGAAGCCCGTAGGTTCGAGGAGTGATGTCTTTACCAATGATTATAAGAATCTTCAAGAGCCCTTAGTTGGTTCTTATGCGTCTCATCATGATAAGACTCTTGAAGATATTTCGAAATCATTTTATGAGGCAGAAACTCAGATTAGCCAAAACACCTTGCACGCCCTTAAAAAGATAGAGGAAAAATTGAAAGACATCGAGAAAAGGGTTTCACAACCCCAAACTCCAACAAATCTCAAGGGTACAGGTGAGGGTAATACACCTAGTGCTAATGTTAAGTCTAACTTCATTCTTAGAAGTGATGAAATGGTTAGCTTGGATACTCTTATGAAGGAAGACATACCCGAGGATCTTACAAATTCTGAGGGAGGTGATGTGACACGAAAATGTCACATTTGGAGAGCCTAACTTAGACTAATTAGTCATTTTCGAGTGTTATCAATAATATTTTATGCGTTTTTCATGTTAGGTACTTATTTTGGAGTTAAGCGTGTAAACCGGAATAAAGGGAACGAATTGTCACTATCATTTCATGTGCCAAAAACGAGAGAAAAAGATTTCAAGCAAATCATATGACAAGAGGAGTCAAAGACGAGTCTAACGATGAAAACGGAAGTCAATTCCGAGTTCGGATGGGGAAGTTGTGGAAGAAAGAAGTCGAGGTTCGGTCTTAAAACAAAGATTCTATGAAGGCACCCCCCTTGATTTCCAAGTGAAGATTAAAGCCCAAGTCTAAAACCCCAAGAGCCTAGATATGAAGGAACAAAACCCAAGCCCAGAGAAGATGAAAGAAGGAAGAGATTTTAGAGGCACCCTCTTGATGGACTCAAGTTTGAGTCAAAGTCAAGTCTTGACTAAGTCTAGGGTTTGAGTAAAAAGAGAGGGTCAAGACACTATTCATCTTCTTCATCATTCAACACACAACTTGGAAGTAAGAGAGAGAAAAGAGGAGGCTAGAGGCTAGGGTTCTTCATCACCAAAAGAAGAGCTTGAAGAAAGAGGGAAAAAGAGAGCAAGAGGAAGGAGGAGCCGGCCCAAGCATAGGCCGGCCAGCACACTAGGCCGGCCGAGCAGCAGCTCGGGCTGCTGCTCGAGCAGCTATCGGAGCACGGGATGAGCAGCACGGCAGCAGCAACCCAGCACGCTCCAACTCCGGGACGCATCTGCAGCTCGGGCCAGCAACTCTGGGACGGCCGGAACAGCAAGACGCACAAGCAGCAAGGCTGCTGTCTGCAGCAGCTCGAGTTCACAAGAGCTGCTGCTCGGGGTGCTTCTCATGCTCGGCAGCAGCTATGGAGGTTGCGGCTGCTTGCTAGGGACGCGCACACTTGCACGGGACAATAGCTCTGTAGGGTTTTGTGTATCCTATACACTAACTAGTGTTGTAAGCGGAATCTCAAACATCTCATGTTTAACACTAGATTGCTCAGGATCGTCATGCATAAACTAATCAATGAACTAGAGAGGGATAAATACCTTAACGCGTTTTCCCTCGAACCATTCCAATCGCATGCAAAGATCGAGAGCTCCAACTGTAGCTCCTCTACTTGAGACACCGAGTGAATAGACTTGATCTCCCTTCCTTTCAGACTGCTAGGACTTACTAGAAGGTTGAGAAGAACTCTTCTTCTTGACTAGATTGATAGAATGGGAACTTTTTCTCTATATTCCTCTCTCTCCAATAGCTGTATATTCAGAGAGAGAGAGAGCTGTATATTTTTCCTTAGAGAAAAATCCACACCTTTTCTGTTCTCAACTGACCCAATATATAGACCAACCCTAATTAGAATCTCATTCAGATTAGGTTTTCTATTTTCTGGGTCACAGAAAAGATAATTACCAAAATACCCTTTTTGGGGTATTTTGATAATCCCCTTAAGTGTGGCCGGCCAGGGCAGCCCACCATGGGCCTTATGTGGCCGGCCCACTTACTCTGGTCGGCCATCTCATGGCCGACCCAAAGAGCCTTCCTTCTATCTTGTCCCGAATCTCCATTCGGACCCTTTCGGCCTTTCCAACTGAATCCCATCCAACTTTAGCCAGTTCCCGTCTAGTCAAATCTCTCCGATCAAGTTACCACTCTTATGTGTAACCCGTTGTAGGATCCGGTCTATGTTAGCCGCGAATCAACTCCTTGATCCGCTGATCGTAGTTGGCTTCTAGCAAAGCATCACGACCCCTAATTGGACCGGACTGGATGATCTTTACGTGTGGTCATCGTTATCCTAACTGACAAATTGATCGCATTGCCACCTTGGTCGAAGGACACTCCTTCGGAAGGACATCTCCTTCAGACCGAACGGATAAATCCTTCAGTCTCCCACTTGTACTTAGAACAAGTGCAATGCTCGATTCCCATGTCGCTTAGTATCTCATCTGATACGTCACACCGTTCAGACTTTCTTGATCCAGAGAACAACTGTCAATTCAAATGATTAACTTTTAATCCATTTGAGTGCGGCCACACATTTCACAGTTGCTTCTCCTCAAGTGGCTCGGAGATACTTATTCCTAACTTAATAGGAGGACATCATCCAGTCTTGTACTCCCACTTAACTCCATGTCTATCCTGTCTCCCCCAGTATGCTGCCTTTATAACCTCCTTTTACGGCGCGGCATTTGACAGTACCAAAGTTCGACATTCCTTACATAAGATGAGTGGAGCACTCATGTTTACGGAATCTCTCCAATCTTGCCTATGAGAGTTTGTGACGCCTTTTTCAACTCCTTGAAAAAACTCTCATCTTTGGGTTAATCCGATGTAGATTCCCCAATCTACATCCATGTAATTGACTTAAATACCATATTCCTATAGCCCATGGAACTGCGCTATCAGTCAATTCCCATGCTAGTCTTCTTAAGTCATTGTTGTCCATGCAATGACCTGGACTAGGGACTCTATAATGAATCTATTCCACGTTCACTTAGTAGGGTTCCATTTACCAGATCACGTATCTGATAAACCTACCTGGAATTCCTCATTATTTTGGACCGTCATTAAACACTAAACCATTATTTAACGACAGAAATAAACTCCTTTATTTCTTTTTATTGAATGTAGCTAATTGATTACATGAAAACCTCTTTTCATTAATCCAATTACAACCTAAAGCCATTCATCGATGCGCTTTATACCTATGCCCCTTCTATGACTCTCATACTTGGGCTGAGGCAGTGGTTTAGTTAACGGATCGGCAACGTTGTCGTCCGTATCGACTTTGCAAATGACCACATCCTTTCGCTCTGTGATTTCCCTAATCACGTGGTACTTCCTTAGGATATGTTTGGATTTCTGGTGTGCCCTTGGTTCCTTAGCCTGGGCGATAGCTCCATTGTTGTCACAATATAGAGTAACCCCATTTTCTATGCTAGGAACTACACCAAGTTCGGAGATAAACTTCTTTATCCAAACTCCTTCCTTAGCTGCTTCCGAAGCGGCAAGGTATTCTGCTTCTGTGGTAGAGTCTGCTACAGTAGTCTGCTTTGAGCTCTTCCAGCTTACTGCTCCTCCGTTTAGACAAAAGACATAACCCGACTGCGATCGGAAATCATCTCTGTCCGTTTGGAAGCTCGCATCCACATGGCCTTCCGCGATTAGTTCGTCTTTCCCGCCATACACCAAGAAGTGATCCTTAGTCCTTCTCATGTACTTCAGGATATTTTTGGCTGCGGTCCAGTGTTTCTCACCTGGATTAGATTGGTAACGACTACACATACTCAAAGCATATGAGACGTCTGGGCGAGTGCAGACCATGGCGTACATGATAGATCCTATTGCCGAAGCATAAGGCACCTTCTTTATGTGTGCTAGCTCATCAGGATCTCGGGGACACTGAGTCTTGCTAAGTGTCGTACCATGTGTCATGGGTAGGAATCCTCTCTTAGAGTCTTCCATCTTGAACCTCCCAAGAACCTTATCTATATAAGTCTCTTGACTAAGTCCAATCATCCTCCTCGATTTATCTCTATAGATCTTGATGCCCAATATGTATTCTGCATCTCCTAGGTCTTTCATTGAAAAACACTTCCTAAGCCACTCTTTCACGGAGTCAAGCATAGGAATGTCATTTCCAACGATCAGTATGTCATCCACATACAGGACCAAGAAAACTAGGTTGCTCCCACTAACCTTCTTGTATACATAAGATTCCTCTTCATTCTTCAGAAAACCAAACTCTTTGATTTTCTCGTGGAATCGAAGATTCCAGCTCCGACTTGCTTGCTTCAACCCGTAGATGGACCTTTGAAGCTTGCAAACCTTTCCAGCATTCCCGGAATCCTCAAAACCCTCAGGCTGTGTCATGTACACATCCTCTTCCAGTTTACCGTTCAGGAGGCGGTTTTGACATCCATTTGCCAAATCTCATAATCATAATGAGCTGCAATTGCTAGAATAATCCTAATGGACTTAAGCATCGCGACAGGGGAAAAGGTTTCTTCGTAGTCTATACCCTGGACTTGTCTGTAACCTTTTGCCACCAGTCTAGCTTTGAAAACGCTCACGTTTCCATCCTTGTCTGTTTTCATCTTGAAAATCCATTTGCATCCTATGGGTTTTACCCCATCGGGCAAATCAACCAAGTTCCAAACTTGATTCTCAGACATGGATTCCATTTCGGATTTCATGGCTCCCAGCCATTTTTCGGAGTCTGGGCTCGTCATAGCTTCTTCGTAGGTGCTGGGTTCGTTATCCTCTACCAACAACAACTCTTGTCGTTGAGACAACTCAATCAGCCTTGCGGACCTACGCGGGGCTTGAACAACATGTGAGACACTCTCAACTCCTTGAGGGTTCTCGTGCGAATCACATTCACTCTGCGCGGGAGGATCTCCGAGATCTACCATCTCATCCCCTCTTTCCTCTTCTATCGGCTCATAATAGTTAGGAATCGCGACTTCTGACATCGGTGTAACGGTGTCAGTTTGTTGCTCAGATCGAACCTCTTCGATCTCTATATTTCTCCCACTTGTCTTCTTGGAAAGGAACTCCTTTTCAAGGAAGACACCATCACGAGCAATAAACACTTTGTTCTCTGACGGGTTGTAGAAGTAATACCCCTTTGTCTCTTTCGGATAACCGACGAAGAGACACTTGTCTGATCTTGGTGCTAGTTTATCTCCTTGTAAACGCTTTACATAAACATCGCAACCCCAGACTTTGAGAAAAGACAACTTTGGAACCTTTCCAGTCCATATCTCATATGGCGTCTTTTCTACAGCTTTTGACGGAGCTCGGTTAAGTGTGAAAGCAGCCAGTTTCTAGAGCATACCCCCAGAAAGTGTTAGGAAGATCGGCTAAGTTCATCATCGATCGAACCATGTCCATCAATGTTCGATTCCTCCTCTCGGACACACCGTTCATCTGAGGTGTTCCTGGAGGAGTGAGTTGTGAAACTATTCCACAACTCCGAAGATGATCCTCAAACTCTTGACTCAAATACTCACCACCTCGATCCGATCGAATGGCTTTTATTTTCTTGCCAAGCTGATTCTCTACTTCATTCTGGAATTGTTTGAACACTTCAAACGATTCCGACTTATGCCTCATTAGATACACGTAACCATATCTAGTGAAGTCATCAGTGAACGTTATGAAGTAGCCATAGTTACCTCTCGCAAGTGTACTCATAGGTCCGCATACATCCGTATGTATCAGTCCAAAGGGTTCACTCACCCGATCTCCTTTCCCCTTGAAGGACGATCTTGTCATCTTGCCCACTAAGCATGGCTCACATGTATCGTATGATTCCAAATCACACGATCCCAGAAGTCCATCTGCATGAAGCTTCTGTATGCGTTTCATGTTAATGTGACCCAAACGACAATGCCAGAGATAACTTTGGTTAGAATCATGAGTACGAAGCCGTTTCGTGTCTATGTTCAGGATTTCGTCTTCTATGTTCACAACATAAAGACCATTACGCAGCTTAGCACTGGTATAGAACATCTCACCCTTGTATAAAGAACAACTCTTGTCCTTTATTATAGCGTGATATCCCTCTTTGTCTAACACCGACGCAGAGATGATGTTCCTTGATATAGTCGGTACATAATAGCAATTACGTAGCACTAATATCAACCCAGTCTCTAAACTGAGCTCGAAAGTTCCTACAGCCACAGCAGCAACTCTTGCCTTGTTTGCGACTCGTAGAACCATCTCGCTCTTTGTCAGATACCTGACCTCCTTGAGCTCATCTAATTCTAAAATTATATGTGCTCCACATCCGGTATCATATACCCATGAGGGAGAGTCAGCCATATCTGCCAAATTGACCTCTATAACATAGGCACCGACTTCCACTTCCCTTTCTGGTAGCTCTATTACGCTTTCTTTCTTTGAAGCATCGAGAACTCTTCTCTGATCTTCTTCCCAATCTAGAAAGTCGTATAGATCTCTATCTAAACGTGAACTAATCCTATTTGCCATCTCTACTCTACAGAAACAAAATAAGGATTTTGCTAAGTACTACATTCAATGTTTACGCAAAAACACTTTTTGCCATATTATTCAATGAAAAACGTCCCCCTATGAATAATACGATTCCAAGATCCCATTCCTGTGAAGCTAAGCGTACTTTGGCACTGCCCTTAACTTCACCCTCCTGGGTGAGTAACTCCTTACTGATCATATCTCATATGACTCTTGGTTGATGAATAACACTTATGTGTTCAATTCATCCTTTTACCTCGAAATCCAAAACTCTTTTGCTGACTCGTTTGAGAATAACCATTTAGACATGTAGACCTCTTCATAGGTCTACCCGTATTGTCCCAAGGTAAAAGATGGCACCCTGCTTTGGCATGACCCACCATCGATGAACAAGGGCGCAACAGGTGTCTTAATCTGGGTAGGCATTACTCAAAATTCTTTTTGGGGACTCTTACGTTTTTGTTTGCATGCATTACTGTGAACTCTAACATAATCATACACCACACAAAACGTAAATAAGTAAATGCGCGCGAGAAAATAAATCAAGCAGATATGATCCCAGTATGGCCTCTAACCTAAAAGTTCTAATCTTCTTAGGTTATTTGCTTGTTTAGCCTCCGTTCGCCTGGATCTCCATCCTCGAACATCCATTGAATTCTCCCACTCGAACCACGATCTCATCCTTTGGCTCTTCAATGGACTCAATTGTACCCTTAACTCTAATTACAAGACTCAACGATTCGCAGATCGTATAAAACTTGAAATTAAATTAATTACATCGGGCACCCATCCGTGCTTAAAAACAAGATAGAACAATTCTATGGCCATACTAGAACCCGCATTCACATCCATACATACATAATAATATGACACTCATAAAACACCCAAGTATGTATGAGATTCGCTTACTCAGGTCGAATCTAGGTTTGCTATGTTCTAGATAGCTATTCGGGAGATACTACCGACATCTCTATGTCTAACGTGCCTTAAGTCTAATTATCTCATAATTCTGACTAATGGCTCATTCTAGTTTTATCCTAAAAGATTTTGAAATCGTTTTGGAAAAACTCCGATTCGGGCTTTGGTTAGCCCGGGTCGCTTTCGGAAAAAATATGGTCAAAGTCGGAAGAAGAAAACCGAAACCTCCCACTTAAGTCAAGGCCCAAAAGACCCGAGTCTAACTCCAAAGACTTAAGTCAAACTTGGTCAAGGGACCCTTTGACTAGACCTAGTCAAGTCTCGGTCAAGGTCCGAACTAAGGTTGGACCCGGATTGGCACGTTCCAGACCGTGCCAAGTCCCTCGGGTGGTCGCGTCCTGGCCCTAGGCCAGACGCTTCCCAGCCCCGCAGACGCGTCCTAGACGCTCTGCCCAAGTCTATGCTTCTCGGACTCCCAGTCCGAGACAGCTCCTGGTCTCACCAGACGCGTCCCAGACGCGTTCTGGAAGGTCTAGTCCTGGTCGCGTCCGGACTTGTCTCTGTGGTCGCGTCTGGAAGACGCGACCTCAGGTGCTGGACGCGGATCCTTCGGGATCCCTGTCCGAGACGCTCTCGGACGCGTCTTCCGTCCGAGAATAGCTCGGACGCGTCCTAATCCGAGACGCTCTCGGATTCCCAGTCCGGGAAGGACTGGGACGCGTCCAGAGCGTCCGCGACTGGCCAGACGCGTCCTGGTCAGTCCGGTCTCCTGGACAGCACCCTGTTTTCTCCCAATTTTCGAAAAATTCCAACTTTTTGCTGCTGTTTTGATGATTCTTCATCCAAAACTCAGCAATTTGAAAACTCTTTTCAAAAAACCATCATCTTTAAAATTTTATTTTGAAAACTCTTTTCAAAAACATCAAATTTTAAAGTCTTCCCATTGAAACTCTTTCAATTTTCTATCCGATTAAGTCTAAATCTAATTTAAACTAATCAATTTCATGTCTAAATCCCTATTTAAACATAAAATCATCTAATCAATCAAGCTCGAATCTAATTCGACTAGTCAGAGATAGTTTCATGCAACCGGCTCGTGATGCCACTGTAGGGTTTTGTGTATCCTATACACTAACTAGTGTTATAAGCGGAATCTCAAACATCTCATGTTTAACACTAGATTGCCCAGGATCGTCATGCATAAACTAATCAATGAACTAGAGAGGGATAAATACCTTAACGCGTTTTTCCCTCGAACCATTCCAATTGCATGCAAAGATCGAGAGCTCCAACTGTAGCTCCTCTACTTGAGACACCGAGTGAATAGACTTGATCTCCCTTCCTTTCAGACTGCTAGGACTTACTAGAAGGTTGAGAAGAACTCTTCTTCTTGACTAGATTGATAGAATGGGAACTTTTTCTCTATATTCCTCTCTCTCCAATAGCTGTATATTCAGAGAGAGAGAGAGCTGTATATTTTTCCTTAGAGAAAAATCCACACCTTTTCTGTTCTCAACTGACCCAATATATAGACCAACCCTAATTAGAATCTCATTCAGATTAGGTTTTTTATTTTCTGGGTCACAGAAAAGATAATTACCAAAATACCCTTTTTGGGGTATTTTGATAATCCCCTTAAGTGTGGCCGGCCAGGGCAGCCCACCATGGGCCTTATGTGGCCGGCCCACTTACTCTGGTCGGCCATCTCATGGCCGACCCAAAGAGCCTTCCTTCTATCTTGTCCCGAATCTCCATTCAGACCCTTTCGGCCTTTCCAGCTGAATCCCATCCAACTTTAGCCAGTTCCCGTCTAGTCAAATCTCTCCGATCAAGTTACCACTCTTATGTGTAACCCGTTGTAGGATCCGGTCTATGTTAGCCGCGAATCAACTCCTTGATCCGCTGATCGTAGTTGGCTTCTAGCAAAGCATTACGACCCCTAATTGGACCGGACTGGATGATCTTTACGTGTGGTCATCGTTATCCTAACTGACAAATTGATCGCATTGCCACCTTGGTCGAAGGACACTCCTTCGGAAGGACATCTCCTTCAGACCGAACGGATAAATGCTTCAAGCTCTTGGCTCGGGCAGGAGCTATTTTGGCCGGATCTATGTTCTCTTGGCCGGATTTTGAAGGTTTTTGGCCGGATTATTTATAGGGTTCCGGCCACTTTCTTGATTCGAAACCATAGGGCTTTTGTTTCCCACATCATGAGCTTGCTTCCTATGTGTTTGATTTTGATTTTGGGTAAGAAATCTTTAGAGAGAGAAAGCTTGATGAAGCTTTAATGGAGTTTGGGTGAAAAATGGAGAAGATGATGGTGGTCGCTATGGGGAAATCTGATTTTTACTCGGGGACACCCAAAGTGCACTATAAAAGGGAAATCCAGAATTTTGTTACGGGGAGATCGACTACACTTAGAGACTCATTTTTCTCGACGAACCTAGCCTCGAGCCACATCGAAAAAGGGGGATTTCTCTTATCATTTCTTTTCATTTATTACTTATTCACCATGTTAGCTAAATCAAGTGTGTCGATTATATGAGATGAAATGTGATGAATTTGTGATTATGTTTAATATGATTTGATGTTTTGATTATCAATTGATGTTCATTTGATTCGATTATCGTTTTGATCGTATTTTCATGTGTCTTGTCAAGCACTTCGCATAGTTAATAGACGAAACGAAGTATTCGATATCGATCGTAGTCTAAGTCATAATTTCATGTGTCTTGTCATGCACTTCACATAGTTAGGCGACTAGACGACACTTTCGATGACTCGGGGTTAACCGATTTAGACGTTTGTTTGACTAAGTATGATCTCCGGATATACGTAGTACTTAGAGACATCTACTTTAGGAGTCGAACATCGATTGTACTTCGACACATTAAATCGGACTACACATAGTCGTAGGTTTATCATTATGGATTCCCGGACTTCGACACCTCTCTCACTTATTTGTTGCCCGAATCGAGTCTTACCGTCTCCCGACTCTTGTTCCTCCGACTCTTCTCTCGAATCTCTCTCGCCCGTTTACTTTTATCGTTTAATTAGTTTATTTCTTCTCTTATTACTTATTCAATCTAAAACCCCCATTTATCTTTGTTTCCTTTCCTATTTAGTCTAAGTTAGCATTTGATACATAGACCGGGGGATAAGACCCTTCGTTATCCGAACCGCCTTCCTATCCTTGGATCGACTCCGGTTTTACCGGTTAATACTTGATACCTCCGCTTGGGTGTGTAATTCTGAGGGAGGAGATGGACATAACGAGATTTTAAAGTCGAAATCAGAGTCTGAACTAGTTGATGAACCTCATTCCGCTTTTCATAAACAATTGTTACCTACTCGTGATATGAATATGCTTGCATTGATAGTTAAGAGGGACAGTACTACTAGTGCTCAGGAGAATCATAACGACATGACTAGTTTTTTACCTGAGACCTTTGTAGCTAGTAAAGATGGACTAGATGTGGATGCCCTCTTGAGCGGGGCTATAGATTTCCCTAAGGACACATATGATATCGAGACAAGTATAATGTTTAAAGGATTGGTTGAACCCTCACTTAAGGAAACTTTTGACTTAGTCTTGAGCCTTATGGGCAAACCCTTAGGTTTTAGTTCGACATCTCAACCAATATCTCATACATATGTAGATCCTTTAAGTGAAATGCATGTTTTCCCTGTTATTATTATATCAAACTTTGTTGCATTGTCATCATCCAAGTTTGGGGATTACCTCTTATTTTTTACCGTCTCACTTATGTACCAATGCCATTACATTGTTGTGAGACGGTTCTTACCGGTTACATCTTTTCTTTGGGCAGACCCCCATATCTTTCGTCTTTTGTTATATGATTGGTTGGTCTATTGAGATGGGTTTGATGTTTGTGGGTATCATCTCTGGAAACCCACCACGAGACCTAACTCGTGCTCTTGTGAAAGCAAGAGAATCAATGACTAATTGCATGGTTCGATGCAATCGAGTGATCCCGCGTGAGTGGTCATTTTTATTTGGTCACGCTTATGCTTCATTCTTATGTTATTTATTGATATGTTAAGAGCGTTTCTCACTTTGTATACTTCTGGGACGTGGTTCATTCCAAGTTTGGGGATGGCGATGGGCTTATCATCAACTTGGACCTCGAATACATAAGTCTTGGTAGTATCACTTTTTATCTCCTTCGACTATGGTAATATCCTTCCACTATTCTCTTTAACTTATTGTACCTCTTATATTTTGGTGAGTATATGCTTAGAACATTGAGGACAATGTTAGTTTTAAGTTTGGGGATGGGGATACGACCTTTTTGGTCGCATGACATCATGACCTTAGATTTCAAAAGACAAGAGGGCTCAACAAATTGACCAAATTTGAAAATTTTTGGGTAGATTTGGTATGACTCTAGTGGTATTCTTGAGTATGTTGATGCATGTGGTTCTTTCTTGATAAATCTTATGCATGCTCTTAGTCTTTTCATGAATGTTAAGTCCTTTGGTGTTGGTGTCTTATCATGTGAATCATCTTAAGGAAGAAGGAACACTTCTAAGTGACCTAAAATAGTCATTAGTGGAGACTTAAACGCATGTGAGATATCTGAGCCTTTCTATTGCTTTTGAGTGTACTCTTCCGTGCTAACTCCGAGTAGAATGAAGAGCTACTCAACTTCGCAACTTTCAAAAGAGCTTAGACGATCTCATGAGCTTAACTTTCTTAGCCACTAGGAGTGACATCAGGATAGCGAATAAACCTCACTCTTGTAGTCCATGAAACCCAATAATGGTGTCAACTTTAGGGAAACAGACATTTCACCCACTCATTCATCATACTATTCCTGAGAATGAAGGCATGAGAAGTAAAGAAGAAAGAATGTGAAAGCAAAATGTGAAAGTAAAGGTGATTTGCTGAGAATACTAGTTGTATTTTTATTTTAGTGTTTGGATATGAGTGCAAAAAATAAAAGAAAAAGTGAAAAAGTGAAAAAGAAAGGAAAGGTATTCCCTAGATCAAGATGACTAGATGCAGGAATAATCACAACAATCTCATCATTCACAACAAGTGACAGTATCACGGTCTCATTATTTTGACTGATACCAGAAGGATAAATTTTGACATCAACAAACAAACAAAAAAAAATCCAGACACACCCTTTTTCATGTTGCCGACGATCTATATCTCATTCTCTCTCTTCTGTCTCTCTCTTCTGTCTCTCTCTCCCATCCATCGCCTTCGCCAAAACGTAGAAAAGAGACTGAAAGAGAAAGAGAAAAAATAGAGGCAGAGAAAGAAAGAAAAAAGAGAGAGAGGAAGAGGAGAACAACGATGACGATTGAAGTAGGTGGTGGAGGTTACCGGAGTTGATGGCGGAGATCGCCGGAGTTGATGGTATGGGAGGGGAACATGGAGGAAGAAGAAACTGATGAGACATTAAGGGTGGGCGACATTTTGAGGAAACAAAATGTTACAAAATTTCATTTGTTTACACCCAAAAGTTTGTACCCCGGAAAATATCTTTGTTTCCAAAAACATTGACCTTTATTTTATCGGGGGTGCATGAGAATCAAGCTCAAGAGACCGCTACTTGGTCCAGAATGCATGGATCTGACGATAGCAAAATGAATTGGCCAGAAGCCCAAGATGCGCGCTGCCACCCGACTCATTACGTTTTCATGGGTTAGATTGGGCACCATTCATGTTTTATCGTTTTTTTATTGTCCTGGTGTATCCGTTCACTTTGCCTATTGTGTTAGATCGATGTGTGAGCCCTTTTGTTGTATCGTCACCTTGGGGTGGGTCTATAGTGATAGACCACATTTGGCGGGGGTGCATTATTAAGTTAGGTGAACGAGAGTTTGCTTCGGACCTCTTTGTACTTCAGTTAGTTTACTATGATGTCATCCTAGGCATGGATTGGCTCGCTTCATATCATGCACTTGTGGACTGTTTTGCCAAGACGGTCACATTTTCTCTTCCGAGTGAAGAGGTGTTGGTTGTGTCTGGACTTACGAGACAAATGAGGGAGATGCACTTGGGTAACGTGGAACTGATAGAGCATCCGGTGATGGGTAAGACACTAGAGATGATTGATGTGGTATGTGAGTACCATGTGGTGTTCAGCGATATACCAGGGTTGCCACCACGCAGAGAGGTTGACTTCTGCATAGAGTTGGAACCGAGTACTGCACCGATAGCTAGAACTCATTACTGAATGGCTCTAGTTGAACTACGTGAGCTCAAGGACCAGATTCAACAGTTACTTGACTTGAGTTTCATACGCCAGAGTAGCTCCCCGTGGGGTGCCCCTGTTCTTTTTGTTAAAAAGAAAGACGGGTCGATGAGGTTGTGTATTGATTATAGGGAGTTGAATAAGGTTACTGTGAGGAATAAGTACCCTTTACCGAGGATCGATGACTTATTCGATCAATTGAGAGAATCCAAGTGGTTTTCGAAGATTAACTTGAGATCAGTGTATCATCAGTTACGGGCCCGAGAAGAAGACATTCCTAAGACTGCATTTGTGACACATTATGGTTGGGTCAGGAGGGTTGTGAGAGTCTTGTGGTTGGTTCGACCCTCTCTACCAGATGTGATATATAGTATGGAGCGTATGGGGTCGGCGCTAACACAATGGATGGCCTTGTGGACCACGCTCTCATACAACGTGGATACTAACTTATCATATTGCTTTTGGTTGTTTATTACAAATGTTGTGATATTATGTATGTGTGACGTGATGTAGTTGGTGAAGGGTTGTAAGAGTTTTGTGGTTGGTTCGACCCTCTCTACCGGATGTGATATAGGTATGGAGCGTATGGGTTCGGCTCTAACACAATGGCTGACGTTGTGGACCACACTCTTACATAAGGTGGACACCAACTCGTCATGTCGCTTATTGTTGTTTGTTACATATGTGGTACACTTTATTTCTAATGGTCACAACTCGGATACTACACTTGGACATCTCTACATGATATGTGGTTGTCTATTTGTTTTGGTAGCTCTTGAAACTGTCTATTGAGGCTTTATAGGTTTCGAAATCTACTTGTTGGGGTCTGACCCAACCTTTTATTTTTCAGGACAAGGAAATCGGGAAGTGCCAGCTGCTTGAGTCATAGTTAGCCTTGGAGCAATTTCTTTAGTGGTTTTTCTTTCTTTCTTTAGGTAGTTATTTGGAGTTGTATCTCCTAAATACTTGGTGTTTCTTTTGTTTGATCTTGTCCGACATATGTGTCGATGATTTAGAGACATCATGTGAGGCTTGAGAAACTTAGTATAGTTTTATTAGATGATTTATTGTTACTTTTTGAGATTCATGTTCAATACTATTTGTCTCCTTGATGTGTATATCGTATATGTTTACTGTTCTGCGGAGAAATGCCTTAAGTTTAGGTTTTCATGGCGGCCGACGTGGAAATCTGGATTTGGGGCGTTATAGTAAACCCCTTACCATATTCTTGCTTGCCAAGGTCTTCATCCCATCAAAGTTTAGATATCCAAGTCTCAAGTGCCACAACCAAGATTCATCTTTCACAATAGAGTTTAAGCATTTTTCATCACCATGTTGAATGTTCAAGGGAAAGAATCTATTATTTGCCATCTTTACCTTAGCAATTAGAGTTCCACTTCTATCTCTTAATGTGAGATGAAGATCCTTCAATCTTATATCATAACCTTTTTCTAAAAGTTGTCCCAAACTCAAAATATTATTTTTCATTGCGTGAACATAATAAACATCGGAAATATAGTTATGTTTTCCATTTTTAGTTGAATGAGGATATTACCTTTCCCTAGCACCGGTATCTTTGAGGAGTCATCGAACTTTACACACCCTTTCACACTTTCATTCACTTCAACAAACAATTATCTTTTTCCACAAATATGATTACTTACACCGGTGTCGAAATACCAAGTGTTTGTTTGTATTTCATCAAGACCTTCACAAGGAAATAACAATGTAGGATCAACATTAATTTCTACTTCATCTTCAACAAGGTTTGATTCTTCCTTAACTTCATTTTTATACCAACATTCATTACTATAATGCCCAAGCTTGTGACAATTATAGCATTCAATATCCCTTGTGTCTCTACCTTGGCTATTATAAGGTCTAGTAAAGTTTCCTCTACCTCTTCCTAATGGTTCATTTGTTCTTCCTCTATCAAAAAAATTTCTTCCTATTTGGCTTCCAAAGCCTCTTCTACGATTATCATAACCTCTACCATAACTCTCATAGCCTCTTTCTTTTTTGGGGTGTATTTTGTTTTTCTTCTAAAGTGAGTTTTGCTTGAAGTACTTGATCAACCGAACAATTTGAAGAGGTTGCGAAATTTCTATTCGCCCTTTGTTCATGGATTCGCAATGTTACCATCAATTCATCTACCGTCATGGATTCCAAATCTTTTGATTCTTCAACGACAATAACCACATATTATCAAATTTAGGTGTCAAAGACCGTAAAAGCTTCTCCATCACCCGAACATCATCACATTTTTCACCACACCTTTTCATTTCATTTACATTAGACAATACTCTTCAAACATAATCGGAGACAAGTTCTCCTTTATTCGTACTCAACCTTTCAAATTCACCACGCAAAATTTAGGGACGAACCTTTACTACTTTATCAACTCCTTTAAATGAATTCTTGAGAATATTCCAAGCCTCTTTCGATGATTTTGCTTCGGACACTTTTTGAAATGTAGGACCATCAATTCCTTGATAGATAAGAAATAAGACTTTTCTATCCATTTTTCTTGAGTCTTTAAGAACACACTTTTGTACATCATTCATAAAACTCTCCTCTTCTTGAGTTGGTTCTACATAACCATTTTGAACAATATCCCACAAATCTTGAGATCCCAATAATACACTCATTTGAATACACCAATGTTCATAGTTCTCTTTAGTTAACCTAGGTATTTGAGGTTGTATCATATTTGACATTTTCTTACAAGATCCCCAAAAATTTCACAAACCCTAGATCTCAAAAATGTTGAAAAAGCTTGAATTTATAAACTAATATGGCTCTGATACCAATTGTTGGAGATTAGAGGTATAGATACTTCAATACACTCACATAAACTCAAAAGATTCACGTCAACATACTTTCATATACTCCAATAAAGTTTCTTTAGATCTACACAATCTCATAAACAAGAGACACAAAGTTTTGTCACAATATTAAACTAGATATTGAAGTTAGTTCTTACCTTAAACACAATATTCATACTAGATCTATGTCTTCGTCAAGTTTCTTGTATATTATTCTCCTTTTACTTTCTCTCACTAGATTGTTCTTGAACAAGTCAAAGAAAAGAACTCTCTACACCCTTTTAATTAATTTCATGAAACTTTTACTTTTTTACCCCTTCTTGGTAAAACCATTTACTCAATCCCACACTTTTATATTGGGCCCAAACCCAAATTTGATTTAAAAGCCCCCTTTTCAACATTCCTATTTTCCAAACAACAAATTGATAAATTAATCAAATCAGAAAAGACGGTTATAATCAATTCTGATCAAGTCCGAAAATAATGGGAGATATTAAGCAAATGTTATGAGGGAGATAGGGTTAGAACTGTTGGTCATGTAGAATTCCTGATGCTAGGGCAACATCTGATACTTTTAATCTTAACTTCAGTGGACATTATTTGAATTAACCCAATTGAAAATGAAATTAGATGTCCAAATAACAAACCTCCTCAAAACCGTAACTTGGTTTTGAAATTTTTGTCCATGAAGGTTTCTTGGGTGATGACCTTTGAAATTTCTCCTGCCATGAATGTTTGGGGAAGAATAAACTCAGAGACATAAAGAGATGTAAAGAGGTAATGAAGATTGTTGTTATGATATTGAAGGAAGAGATCTGAAGTTTGTAACGCCTGAATCTGTGAAGAAATCCTAACGCGCGAAGAGAGTACGAGACGAAGATACTGTAACGCGCGACGGGAGAGGGAGGAAGGAAATAACGCGCAAAGGCTTCCCATATCTGACGGTCCAGATTAAAGTTGTTATTTACTCTCTTGAATTAAGTAGGTGAGTAAATTTTATTTTTTTAGGGTGGGTAATAGATCGAAAGGCGAGGATGCTACCGAAAACACAATAAACGGTCAGATTTGTCTTTCGACTTGTCCCAGTCAGCACAAAACATTGCGTTTTGTTAGATATTTGTTAGATTTACGATATATCCGGGAAATTCTTTAAAAAGAGAAATGTCCAAACACAAATTTTTTTGAACTTATTATGTACTGAAGTTTCTTTTAACTATGGCGCCTCTAGCACTAGTTTTCTAAAAATAAATAGCTATCTTACGATATAGCAAACATAAATAATAGTGATGAGGTAAGGACAGGTAAATGTTCTTAATTTGTATGAGTTTCGGGAATGCAACTTGTTTTGACTAACTTTACAGTCCAAAGACTTATGGTGCATTAGTAAAAGATCATGACATGCCCCAAACATGAATGTCTTTAGGCTTTTGTTGTTCTCACACTATCATTTTTTTATTCACCTACAAATAACACTAGATTTATCATTGGCCGAAAGCTTTAGAAATCTTTTCAAACTTAAAATAATAAACCTATTCGTATTCATAGAACATACTCACTTAAACTTGCACAATACTCGTAATTAAAAAGCCTGGGTGATTATGTTTTAAGTTTATGAATTCCGTGTTAACTAAGGTGCGTTTGTATTTTCAAATTTTCACAACTGAAATTTGAATTAAACCACAATTCAAATTTCAGATGTTTGTTTTTTTATTTTAACAAAATCTGAAACTTGGGCAGAATAACTATATGTCTGAATTGGCTGAATAAGGACCTAATAATTTCGGATTTTAAAACAAGTCTGAAATGGGCTTTCACCATCTGAAAACATCCAAAAGATGTATGTTGCTTTTTAGAGTTCAATAGGCGCCCATATTTCTATTTGCAATTTGGGAAGTCTTAGGGGCACAACATTTTTTTTTACGGAGGTTAGAGGAATATCCCCTAGTCGTGATGTCGCCCTCGAGTGAAACTCGCAATGTCTTTTAACACTTGCCTTTCAATTTAGGCACTTGTCATTTTTTTGGGAAATTGCCAAATTGGCGGAGAAAGTTGTGCCTTCAGAAGCAGTAAAGGGGGTTTACAGAATTTCCCAACTTCATGCTGTCTAAAGAATTGTTTCACTATAACAAAAGTTAAAAGTAGATTTAAAGGCACCTTATTCAGAAAGTAAACAAGCATTCGAGAACGCGTAGGCAAAATTTCCTATCCGGTTTAATGTAATGGCTGGACATAAAGAAAATAAAGCTTACTAAAAAAATTTGTTCTCCCAAGAAAGTGATATTAGAATATTTTATTTTATTTTACTTAACAAAAGTTGAAACTAGTTCTATAGGCACCTTATTTAGAAAGTAAACAAGCACTCGAGAACCAAAATTTCCTATCCGGTTTAATGTACTGGCTGGACATAAAGAAAATAAAACTTACTAAAAAAATTTATTCTCCAAAGAAATTAAGGTATCGGACTAATAAGGGCCTCACTATTTCTTACCCCAAGGATAAATAAACTCTTAACGGGATTGAATCGATAAATGCCGTCTTTACGGATATACCATTGACAATCGTCACAAATATCGTAGTAGGTGTTTTGATTGTACACTTCAAATGAAGCTGTAACCTGCTTGTTCGTTTTGTTATATACCAATACATAGAACACAAATAGAGCGTTCCGCCAAAAAGTTTATTGTGAAACCACCACTCAGTATATACCCCATAATGGAGTTGTTTTTCTCCAAAATCATCGTCCCTAGATTGGCAGTGAATAGTTAAGTCTGCATACTTCATGTCGTTCAAAATGTATACATGGGCGAGTTCAAAAAGGACTTGCGATGAACACTCTTTTGCTAGTAGTGCAAATACAATCAAATAAGCAACTATCCATCCAAAAGTTGTGTTATTCCTCTTTCTACTTGCACCCATTCTCATGACAGAATTATTTTCCCACGAAGTATTCTGGCGATCCCTGTCCGAGTTGTTGGTTTGGGCGTCTATCTCTTTAAATTAGCCAATTTCACTCCTTAAAAAGTTGAATAAAGGTGTAAGTGTCAAAAAAGCAATTTCAGCCCTAATATTTCAGACTGAAAAACAAACATGCTAACTTGTTAAACTATTTAACCAATTCAGATTCAACCTATTCAGTTCAGCCATTTCTGATTCAGCCATTTCTGATTCAGACGCAAGAAAAAAAAAACAAACAACACCTAAGTTAGGTGAATTAATGTGAATAGTTTTCACTAAGTTTAAAGACGGCATACTCACCCAATAATACTGTGTAACTTCTTTTTATTGTTCAGGCGCAAGTACTGCCTGACCCAAAGCAAACAAAATATCCCTTTGACCTACTAAATTTTGGGGCCACATTTATGTAGGCGCTTATATGATTTTCTCGTAGTAAAGTATTTCAACCTAGTCTTTTTTTTTTTTTTTTTTTTTTTTTGTTGAGAAAAGCAAAACAAAGAAAAAAGCGACATAAAATTAAGACAGAGCCTCTCGAAGGGAATCTGGAAGGTCCGACAGAGTTCGCCATAACCAGGTACCCGGGTGCATGCGACTCCATTTTGCTAAGATGTCCGCTTTCTCATTTCCTTCCCTGTTGATGTGAGTGTATAGGACTTTGGAGAATTTTCCATCGAGATCGCGGATTCTTTCGATGTATTTAGCAGCTTGCCAACAAAGGTCCGCCTTTGCTCCATTTAGTGTTTGCACGATGTTTAAGTTGTCACTCTCGATATGAAGATACTCGATTTTTTGTGTTGCCGCCCGCTGGAGGGCGTATACGAGCGCCCAACATTCACACTCTTCAGCATTTTGACCTCTAAAATTACTAGCTGACGCTGCTAGGAAGTTGGCCTGGTGATCGTACATGATACATCCGATTCCCGCCATAATAGGTCCTTCCAGAAAAGAGGCATCAACGTTGATTTTGACGAACGGATGTTGGGGGGGGGGACCAGAGGATGTTTCTTGCCTTCGAAAAGGAGGGCGACTGATTCTTGCAGAGGTTCGGGGAGCTCTTTACTCGGTCAATCACTAGCATCGGATGAATGGTCACATGAGAGAAGCATTTTTCACAGCGAGCTTTCCAAATCTGCCAAAGAATATTAGCAAAAAGACCACTAATCTGCTCATCAATATTTTTCCACGAAACAATCCAGTCAGCTATGTTAGTAATGTGGTCGGGAAGTATACAAAAGTGAAGCCATACAGCTGAAGCCATATCACAGTGTAAAAGAGCATGAGTTAAAGATTCATAAGCACCGCAGTACCCGCATTCAAATTGTTGGCCAATAAACTGCCCAATTTTACCTCGAACCGGCAAACTGTTTGTACAACATTTCCAGAGGAATAGTTTGATTCTCGGTTGAATAGAAAGATACCAAATAAAGTTCCAATCCTTTGTCTCATAGTTATGATGCTCAGTGCGTAAGTGATAGTACATGGATTTAATAGTAAATTTACCTGATTTGGTAAGCGTCCATCGTGCCGTGTCATCTAGATGTTTCTGCAGGTTTATACTCAAAATTGAAAGACATATATCAGTGGTAAAGCATTGGGTTAATATATTAGTATTCCAATGGTTATTAGTAAGTAGTTGGGATACCTTAGTAAGGGGACTATGATTAATATTACTGATAGGCGGGGGATGATTAGGAATCCAGTAGTCAGACCATATGTTGATATTAGTTCCTTTGTTAACATCCCAAAACATTAAGTTGGTTACCTTATCCACGTGCTTCGAGAGTGATTTCCAGAGCCACGAGTGGTGATTCTTCGCCTTTTGAGGCGTCTGGTCCTTGGTGAAGTACTTAGCTTTAATAATGTTCGCCCAAGGGGAGCCCTGATCCTTTAGCAGGCGCCAAACTAACTTACTGAGAAATGCATGGTTGTCGAGAATCGGAGAACGAAATCCAAGACCCCCCAACTTCTTTGGAAGGCATATGGCCGACCAATTAATGGTATGAATAGCCTTAGATTTTCCCCACCAGAAAGTTCTCTGAAGAACTTCAATGCGGTCGCTTGTGCTCTTTGGGAGAGCAAAGCATTGCATCTGGTATCGGGGAACAGCCGCTGCTATTGTTTGGATAACAATAGAGCGGCCAGCAGGAGAGAGCAGAGAAGCTTGCCACTTGGAAAGTTTGAGTTGAATTTGAGTGGTGAGGGACGAGAACAGCTTTCTTTTGTTAGCCCCTATAAACAAGTGAGTGCCAAGATATTTGTCCATATTAGAGGACTGATGAACTTTAAAGTTACGAATGATTAGACGTTTGAACTTGGGATGGGTATTTTTCGAGAAGAAGATGGTAGACTTGGTGAAGTTGATCATTTGCCCAGAGGCCGAACAGAAGGTATCCAGAATATGCTTCAGAGAATTAATGTTCACGAGAGAGTTTCGACCGAAAATAATGCAGTCATCCGCAAAAAGAAGGTGCTTGATGTTGAAGTTGGTTTTGGGGATGGGGAAGCCTTGAAACGGTTCCGAAGCTCTATCTGTCTCCAGAAGGCGGCTAAGACCTTCCATGGCAAGGGCAAAAAGGAAGGGGGAAAGAGGATCGCCTTGCCGAATCCCCCGGCTGACATTGAAGGAGGGACCCGGACGACCGTTAATCAGAACAGCCATGGTAGAGGTCGAGATGCAAGTATGCACTAAGCTTATCCACGTAGAGTGAAAACCCATACGACGCATAATTTCCTCTAGGAAACTCCACTCGATACGATCAAAGGCTTTAGACATATCTAGCTTAAGCGCGAAGTAGCTTTTCGATCCCTTAATGACTTTGAAGGAGTGAACAATTTCCTGGCTGATGATAACATTATCCGTGATCTGCCTCCCGGGAACGTAGGCAGCTTGAAATGGAGAAATGATATCCGGGAGGACAAGTTTGAGACGATCGGCCATGATTTTGGTAATGATTTTGTAGGTGGAATTCATTAGGCTGATTGGTCGGTAGTCCGAAGTGGTCTGAGGGGTTTTGGTTTTGGGGATGAGACAGATATGCGTGTGGTTGACTTGTTCCGGGAGGGTATTCTGAGAAAAGAAGTGCGAGACAAGATTGATGATATCCTTATTCACCGTGTCCCAGTTGGCCTGATAGAAGAGGGGCGGGAAGCCATCCGGCCCGGGAGCCGAATCAGCTTTAAGAGATTTAACCGAAGCCCTGATTTCCTGTTCCGAGGGGACCTTGATAAGACCAAGATTGGCAAGGTCAGAAATTTGAGAAGGGAAAAGGTCCAGTAATTCTTGGGAGACGGTCGGGTCCGAGGAGGTGGAGATACCACGGAGGTTCATGGAAAAGATATTAGCAATTTCCAGGTCCTCTTGAATCCAGTTACCATGAGGATCTTTGATAGCGGTGATACGGTTCTTACGATTACGGTTAATAGCTTTGGCATGAAAGTACTTGGTATTTTGGTCCCCCAACTTGATGTTGTCATTTCTGGACTTCTCCTTCCACAGGCTCTCGAGTTGAGTGTACGCTTCTTCCAGCTGCAGATTCAAATCGTGGAGCTCCTGACTGTTGGTAGCCAGTTGGATGTCCTCTGTAAGGAGACGAATTTTGGTATCAAGATTACCAAACACCTCCTTATTCCACCTTGCCAGGTTAATAGCTAAGGTGTTGAGTTTGGGTTGAATGGAGTGAAGCGTGGGAGGCCAGTGCTCTTTGATGAAATTACCGCACCCCGGATGGGACATCCAGGTACGGATGAATTTGAACGGACGTTTGCCGAGGTTAGCATTAACAGAGGTAGTCAGAAGGATAGGGATGTGGTCCGAACTAATACCAGCAAGGTGAGTGACAAGAGAAGAAGGGTAGTCCATGAGCCAGGCATGGTTAGTGAGGGCACGGTCTAATCTTTCTCTTATGAGATTACCATTGAATTGTCTGTTGGTCCAGGTAAAAGTAGAGCCTCGAAAACCCGCATCTCTGAGACCGAGGGTAGCAATCATCCGGTTAATATTAGTAACATGGGTAGTGGTTTCCTGACGGCCACCCTCTTTCTCCGAGGGGTGTAGAATGGTATTGAGATCACCAATAACCACCCAAGGAACCGAGGGTGCAACCTGTAGTTGGCTAAGGGAGATCCAGGGAGACATACGATTCTTCCTATAAGGGCTACCATAGAAGCCCGTTAGGACAAAACTATTACCAAGTCCATTGTGCTTACATTCCACATGAATCATATTGTCATCTAACTTAATAGTGGTAGTCTCGTAGTCATTAGTCCAAAATAAAGCCAGGCCACCAGCTTTATTCTTAGGGTCCACCACCACAAGGTTATAGTTAGCATTGAGTTTAAGTATTTGGTTAAGATGGTTGGTCGAGGTCTTGGTCTCAGAGAGGAAGATGAAGTCGGGTTTGTGATTCTTAATAAGCCGAAAGAGGTGTTTTCTATTGAGGTACTGCCCGCACCCACGGATGTTCCAGGCTAAGACCGAGAGGTCTGGGTTCGGTTGATGCATCAGGCTAAGCAAAAGCCGACCGGAAAACAGAAAAAACTAAAAGAGGACAACAAGATAATAAGATACTACAATAATAATAAAAGACTAAGACAAGAAGTAACAAAACATAACAAACAAGGGCCAACTACAAACCCCCAAAAAGGCCTCTACTAGCTGGTACTTGCTGCCAGGGAACCCAAAAAAGGAGATCCAAGACGTGAGTCAGAGACAACTCAAGTTGGAAGCTCCACCACTGACCTGATAAACCGAACACAGACCAGTTCTATGGCTGCAAGTACCGGCCAGAGAGGCTAACAGAGAAAAGCAACAATAACAAAAAGTAACTAGAAAGAAATAACTAAAAAGAAAAAACAGCAACAAACTACCAACAAACTAGACTGAAAACACCAACTCCGAGCTAGTTAGAAAGGGCTGATGGATTTACACCATCCCCTTCCTCCCCGTGCACCAATATATTGAGACTCTGGGATAAAATCAGGGATTCATCAAGCAGGGTCTGGGTTTCCTGGTTATCCGAAAACATTGACTGGAACTGGTTCTCTTCAACAGAATACTCCGAAGAACTGATAGATTGATGGCTGACCTGATCACGGTTGCGTTTACCCGAAGGATTGAATAAGAGATGGGGTGGGGTGGGTTGATGAACAGGTGAGGGTGGAGGGGCAATCAACATAGGCTCAACTGGTTCAAGGGGGTCCCGAATAGTAACATCCATAGGATCTTCCGATGGATCGGAGTCTGTCTCCTCATCTTCACCCGAGAAGTAGTATTGAAGGGGATGGGGACAGCGGTTTAAAGGATGCTCGATAATCCGACAATGTTGACAAATTGCACCCGGAAATTTTTTGTAGCTGATCTTGATTTCCGACACCGTATCGTTGAAGATTGGGTTAATAACCGCGAGCAAAGGAGATCTAACATCATAAAGGAACTGAATTCTTATGATAGGATTATTAACACACCCAAGGTTACGTGGGCGAATCTTGATGATCTTACCCATGCATTCGAAAATCGCCTCTAGATCACCCTTATTCTGTATCGATTGAGGGATCCGATACAGGGTACACCAGAAAGGCTCATAGAACAGATCATCAGTGGCTACGGACAGAGGAAAATCGACTTGCTTCATCACTAGTAACATGCCCCTAAGGATCCAGGGCCTTCCAAAATTGAGAGCATTTAGAACGAATAAGCTTTTGGGCTTAATCAGGAAGGTATTAATGGGACCATGGGTAAGGGCATAGTCGCAATCCCGAAAGAAACGAGACTGAGGAAATAACAGGTTCTTGATGAAGTTGAGTGAAGATTCATAGGGATGGCACCAGCGAGCGACAAACCCCTGTTTAATTGGCTGTAACTCAGGTTTGGTAGAGGGCTTGTCGAACCTGATCGACAATCGACCACGGGAGGAGAGGGTAGATTGTAAGGCCATGAAAGAGGACTGAAAACAGTAGACAGAGAGGGGAGTTATGGGTACAGGAGATGGCTGGAGATTAGAACGGTGGGGTTTTAATAGGGGGAAGAAGAAGAAACAGGACAAGCCAATAAGAAGGATAACCGGAAACCACCAAAGTTTCATGATGAAGTTGCATGCACGGGGATTGGGGGGAGGTCACCACCAGCGCAGACTACTCTCGGGCGCCGGTGATGACTGACCGCATTCTAGAGAGAGAAATAGAGGAGGAGGAGAGGGAGACACAAAAGAGAAGAGGGAGAAGAGAGAGAAGCAGAGAGGAATTAAGTGGAGTAAAGAAGGAGAAAAGATTACGTACCTGGTGTGAAGAGTAGATGGATTAGACGGTTGAGTATCCCAGGCGATGATGGCTGCTGATCTGTCTGCACTTCGAGGAGAAAGGAGGCCAATCCCTAGTGAGTCAGCTCTCGGGAAAGAGGAGCGACGAGATCTTTGGGAAGGATCCCTTCCCGACTGTTCGTCTCACCACTATCCCAAGGGTTACCGAGACAAGGATTTTGCCAAGGCCGAGAGACTCTGCTGCTTCCCGAGAGAATGATTAGACAGCCGAAATGATTAACTTCCCAACTGGTTAATGGAGGAAGACTGTGAACAGTAAATGCGCCGCTGGTATGGTTGGGGAAGAGATGAAAAGGAGAGAGGGAAAAACCCTAGCTGACGTCAAACGAGTGGGCCCCAACAAAAGTTTGAACCTCTCAAACAAATCATCCCCGCCCATGTCTATTTTTTTCCTTTTGTTTTTTTTGATGAACAATACTTATCATTACAGAACCAAGGTACCATTACAATACATATGAACTAAGAAATAAGGAACATTACACCAAGATTAAGATATATTCTCCGTTCGAATCCATTTTGCTAACTTGTCAGCTTGCGAATTGAGGGTTATCTTTGTGTGGTTGAATATGACGCTATCCAGATTGCATTTGTCTTGCTAACATGAATCAACGATTGCAAATGGATTTGATGACATCGATTTTTTAGGTGTTGGATGAGGTTGATGTTATCACTTTCTATGATAATCCTCCTGTGGTTATGTTCTTCTACCCAAATAAGGCCATTGAGAATTGCTATAGCTTCACTTTCCTCACTGTTTCGTGCTCTGGATGATATTACAGATGTTGCTATAAATTTTGAGTATGCTTTGTGAACTATTAAACTGGTACCGATAATAGAGGTAATGTTAGTAAAAGATACTGACTTGGACTTGACATATTTTTTCCTATGTGCGAGCATGTAATACTATATAAACTGCAATCTACTTTCAATCATATTTGATATGCTTTCGATGATTCCCCTCAAAAGTATTTATATTTACTAATGAAAATTGGAAAAATTATTGGAGTACGGTAATACCTCACGAGAATGAACCATCTTATTTTTTCTTTGTCACATATACGCATAATTGCAATTTGCAAGTATGTTATTTTTCCAATTTGGTACCTGTCAAAAACGAAATATTCGTAAAATATAACACAACAAGAGCTAATTTGAGACACTCAAAATGAAAAAAATAATTTAACGACTAAAAACTTCATATGATAGTAAAGAATTTCCAAGTAAATTTTTATTAATCATTGTTAATTTGTCCAAGAAAACTAGAAAAACACACTTGCAAGTTGGGTGATAGATACATAGATAGAAATGATTCAGCAAGCTAAACCCATTTAAGTAGATACTAGATAGATAACAACGAAAGAAGTAAAAGATACACAAATTAAGTTCATCAACAATAATCACTTGCTCATCATACCAAATTTGAAATCAAATTGTTTATTTACTAACTAGTAAGTACCTTATCCTGGTTTGATGTTTTGAATATGAAATTGAATTTTTGAATCACACTCTAGTATTCACTCATCAATAATCACCTATTCATCATACTAAATAAAGAATCAAATTATTTGTTTGACCTAAACAGTAAATACCTTATCTAGGTTTAAGGTTAATTTTGAAACACTACACCCCCCCCCCCCCCTTTAGTATCTAAAAACATGGGATGTATCTAAATAGTTAGATAAGAAAAGTCAGATTCTCTCACATTTATTATCTCAATTATAAATCGTGGGAGAAATGAGAGAAGAAATAGGAGTTGTTATTGTTAGGTAAATGACTGAAATAACCTATATTGGGGAACTTAATTACACAAATGTTAAATCACATAGATTTTGAAATAGTTTCACTCGTAGGATGCAAAATCCACACAAAGAATGGACGGTCAGACTTATCCCCTGGATAACTGACTGACCTGTTTTAATATAATAGATACTTATTGAAATTGAAAAAAGAATGATAAAATAAATCACTAAAGTAAACTTAACCGTCCATTCAGAATAAAGAATATAATCAATAAAGAGAGAGTTAACTAATTACATGAAACCATTGATTTCGTACAGTCTGGACTCTAGAACAAGCTTTTAGTTACAAGTCTTTTCTAGCATGTTCAATTTGAAAGTAGATCAAGAGTTATGATTAAAGAAAGTATGTGCCAAACTTGCTAATAAAATAACTTGCTGTCGTAATGTGTATTTTTTGTTGGATGAGATAGAATATTGTACATAGCTAATTTTAAAGTGATGTGTTGACTAAGATATAAAAATCAGTGGAGTGGCCGAAAGTTTGGGGGGTCTGGTGCCAAATTTTAATCTTGGACCCTCCATATTATAATTGAGAAATGAAAAAAATCTTAACAAAACAACAAGAGATATTACATCTAATAAGTTAAAATGAAATAAAATAAATATTTTAACATAAAAATATCATATGAAAAAAATAATTTTAACGAAGACTTTATATATAAAAAAAACTACTACCTAATACTAATAAGACAATAAAACATACATATGTAATATTATAGGTATGCATTATTAGAATTATATAGGTAAGATAGAGAGAAATTAATATAACACATTAACACATGACACATAACACATTACAATTTGAATAGGATAATGCCACTCAGACTCCCAAAGTACAGGCAAAGTCAAGAAAATAGGCACTAGAAGTCAAAAAATTTGTAAATCACTTTTACTTTAGGTGAAATGACATAAAACCCAAACTCTTCTAGTACCTATTTTATTGACTTTGTCTGTACTTTGGGAGTCTGAGTAGCATTATATATGAATAACTATCCGTCGTTGAATTTGCCTCTTGCAGTCTGTACATATGAAAACATTCTACTCTTCTTTTTTGCTTTCATGAAACATTTGCTTCTCTTATTGAGATAGGTAGTGTATCTCGACATCCGAGCCTATCATATCCAACGGGAAGTGATTCTTCAACCGTGCACTCGTGCTCTAAGCACGCACCGATATTCTCCTGGTTAATCCTCTTGTGTTTTGGTAGACAATAGAGTAATTATGTAGCACATAGGTTGATCAATAAATACGAGTTCAAACTATTACCATAACTATCTAGTCTAATATTTGATTAAATTCAGGTTGGTTGCATGTTTGCAACTTCCAAGTAACTCCGTTAGTCTATTTTAACACAAAATTACCATATGAAGAAAATAATTTTAACTACCTAATAAGATAATAAAACATGTTTATATATAATATCATAGGTATTCATTGGTAGATTATACAGGTGAGATATGGAGAAACAAACTACACACATAACACATTAACATATGACACATAGCACATTACAATTAGTTCAATTAATATCAAGTATTAAAAATGCTTTTAGGATTAACCCAAGTTAAATAAGGTTAGAGTGTAAGAGTCTTGGAGAGAATAATAGAGAGGAAGTCAAACAATACCTATTGCATTAAAGAGGAAGAGAAAAAAGTATAAAGAGAACAAAACTTAGAGAGAAAAAACAATATTACAACGATGTTATACATTCCCTTCTTATCACACATTAAAACTATTGTATTATAATTATTGACCAACAATATCTATTGCATCAAAGAGGAAGAAAGGAAGAGTATAGAGAGAACAAACGTTGGAGAGAGAAGGCAATACTACAACAATATTATATATTTCCTTCTTGTTACTTAATAAAACTTCTTTAGTTAGAATTATTGATTAACATATAATATTTGGGGGTATGGGACCTCTGATAAAGATGATCAAATAATTGACGATCTCTATATTGGAGTATATTGAAGACAAGGAAGATATCCAGAAAATATACCCAAGATATAAAGAAATACATAATATAGCAATTGTAATTTAATTGTTTCCTCTTTCTATTGTTTCCTTATTTATAATTTCTCTACAAACCCTATTGTACACTCTATAAATATATGTACCCTATTCTATCAATAAAATAACCTTTAATAATTATATCTCTTGTGTCTTCTTCAATTTAATATGGTATTAGAGCCAAGTTGATATTTCCGGGATTTTTAGTCGATAATAATTATTTCGTTTCTTCGGTTTTATTCATTCCAATGAGCTCTACGGATTCTGATTATCGTTATACTTTGATCATCCCAACTCCATCTTCAAAGGTCAGTTACTAACTCAGTTTTTCTGAATTTTTTTTCTAATTTTTCGAATCTTTTTTCAATTTTTTGTGATATTTTTTAACCTCTTTTAGGTTAGAATTAGTTCTGTTCCGTTCTGGCTTTACTACTAGAACCAGAACCGACCTAATCTGGTACATCATAACTTCAGAATAGAGAAAACCTGGTATATTAAGATACCAGAATAGACCTCAGCTAGGAACAAACCCAACCATGTTCCAGATTGGAACAATACTTAATTTTTGTTCCCAACTCCACCTTCCATCTTCTCCGACAACCAACCTCTAGGGTTTTGAGTTTCCTGTCGGAAGTTTGCCGGTACCAGAAACACCACCACACCTGGACCCTCTTCTCATCAGAAAGTCACCACGACCATCTTTCGTCCGACACCCAAACCCATTATTGCTCCTGGCCGAGAGCGACAGTTATAGAGAACTTTCTCTCTCTAAGAATCCACCATATTTGATTACTTGTGGCCGGAATCGCTCGTTTGGAACCTTTCTCCCTTCGATTAATGTTTTCCCTAGGTTAATTTCAACAAACTATTGGTTTCAAAGAAACCCTAATCGGTTAAACACCCTACTGGAATCCTAATTTTGCTGGCGGCATCCTTCCCACAATAGGTAACGTAGTCAACTCAAATTGACTCCCTTCCTGTCCTTTGACCGACAAAGTCCTCTGACTTTGACCAGGTCCACTAACTCTGACCCTGACTTCCGACTTTGACCAAGTGCTTTGTCCTCTTTTGTGACAGTACCTCACTGAACTCTTTTGTGACGATTTTCTTTTACCACAGTACATACCTGTTTGGACTATTAATTTGTGACAACATCTTCTGTCCCTTTTACTTCCCAACACTTCAGTTAGTTGTGAGAATCTGGACCGTCCCTTATATTTTTATTGTGACGCTGCTTTTTTTAAAATAGATTACTTCTATTTGTTTACAGAATATTATAACTTCTGGACAATCTGCTAACGTGAGTGATCTGAACTCGACTTCCGAGGACACTCCACTGATGACAGACACTTCTCCTCCTATCCAACAGATATGTGAGGCTTATTACGTGCATCCTTCGGACAATGCAACTTCTCTTGGCGTTAACCCCGTTCTTACCGGACCAGACTATGCTGATTGGGCTCTCGACATGCAAGATGCTCTTATCATAAAAAAATAAGCAAGGTTTTATCGATGGGTCGCTCTCTAAGCCAACGGATCCTGTGCAACTTCATGCATGGACCCGTTGTGACACCATGGTGGCTTCTTAGATATCAAATTCTGTCAGCGAGGAAATCCGACGTAGCACGAGACGTTCAGCTTCTGCTTTTGATCTTTGGAAGAATTTGAAGGAGGGTTTTCTACGTCTAACGCTACCTACATTTATCAACTGAAGAAAAAGATTTCTGCCCTTACTCAGGAGAACCTGACTATTTCTGCTTATTAGTCTCAGCTGAAGTCTTATTGGGACGAATTGGATGCTATCATTCCACCTACTTCATGTGCTTGCCATGTTGGCAAAACAACCATCGAATATCATCTTACCTCGCGTACGATTGAGTTTCTCAAGGGTCTTCATGAACGTTCTTCTGCCACTAGCAATAACATCCTTCTCATGGAACCGCTACCTTCTCTGGTAAAGGTATATAATTTGGTCATTCAAGAAGAGCAGAAAAACAATATCAATGCTCCCTTTGACTTTCACGCTTTCAACGCCAAGATCACGACGGCTAACAAGTTGAAAGAAAGTGATGTATACAGAAAAATAAGCAAATTCGTCCTTATTGTACCAAGTGCAACCTTCATGGACACTCTGCTGACACTTGTAACAAAGATGTCATGTGCACTCATTGCAAACGTCTCGGTCGTTCTGTTGATCGATGTTATATTCTACATGGTCGCCCCCCTTGTCAAGGTGGTGCCCGTAGCACTTCTCAGGGTTCCAGCTCTTCTCCACCTCCAATCCTTACTAGAGAAGACTATGACCTCATTATGGCAGTTATCAATGCACAGACTCCTTCCAGTTCTGCCATGAAGTCAGTTATTTCCGTTTCTCATCCTTCTGTTTGGATTGTTTATAGTGGTGCTTCAAGCCATGTTTGTTTTTTCCCTAGATGCTTTTCGCTACTATGCTTTAGCACCACCATCTTGTTATGTTCAAATTCCTGATGGTGCGACTTACTTAGTCAAATACACTGGCAGAGTCGTTTTTTCCGACTCTCTCTCTCTCTCTATTGACCAAGTTTATTACATCCCTAATTTCAAATTTAATTTGATGTCTGTAAATTAGACTTGTAAATCTTTGAAACCTGGTGTTTATTTTGATTCAACTCATTGTCTTTTCCAGACGATCTCAAATCATCAGGAAATTGGTCGGGCTGATGTTATTGATGGACTCTACATTCTCCGCATGACTTATACTGCACTTGCATTGAATAAGTCACTCGACGTCTGGCACAATCGACTTAGGCATCCTAATTTAGGTCGTTTGCGTTATTATCACAACGTTTCCCATTTATTTCCTTTAATAAGTCGCATGAGTGCGTTGTATGCCCTATGGCAAAACAATCTAAGTTGGTTTTTAATAAAAATAGTAGTTTTAGTACTTTTGCTTTTCAACTTATTCATGCTGATATTTGGGGACCTTTTTCGGTTCCATCTATAACCAACAAGCGTTATTTCCTCACACTTGTTGATGACTTCTCCAAATTTACTTGGACATTCCTTATGCAAACCATGTCTGAGACTAAGATACATTTAAACTTCATTTTTCAGTTTGAATCTAAACAATATCATAAGAAGATTAAATCTATATCATCGAGTCCTAAAAATATTTTTTCAAACCCGATTGAGACTTTCCGTTCTGATAATGGAGCCGAGTTCTTATCCAATGGTCTCCAAACTTGGTTTCATTCTCATGGAATTCTTCATCAACGAAGTTTCGTCTCCACCCGAACAAAATGGTGTCGTCGAACGCAAACATCGTCATTTACTCGATGTTGCTCGCGCCTTGCGTTTTCAAGCACATCTCCCTTTAAAATTTTGAGGGGAATGTTTAAAAACGGCAACCTATTTCATCAATAGAATACCGACCCCAATCCTTTCATACAAATCTCCGTATGAAATGTTTCACGATTCTCTACCTGACTACTTAGCTCTCCGAGTTTTCGGTTGTTTATGTTTTGCAACCAATACCAACATCCTAAATAAGTTTGATCATCGAGCTAAACCTGAAATATTTGTTGGTTATCCACATGGGAAGAAAGGATACACCATTTACGACTTAGAGACGCACAGTCTCTATGATTCCCGGAACGTGCATTTGTTTTAGGACAAGTTTCCTTTCACTGAACGTCAATCGACATTCTTTGAACCTACCTCCTTCACTCCGCTTACATCGGACGCATATTACTTCAGTCCAATCGACGATACCCACTCGCCTCATCCGGACTTGTATACTCTCCTGTCTTTGGTTGATGACAATTCAAACTCTTCTACTGACTCGACGACCATCCCACCTATTGTGCTAGACACTTCATCTTCCGCTGCTTCTCCATCGGAGGAATCTCAGGAGCTTCCTTCTAACTCAGATATTCCCTCGCAGGGTATTTCTCCTCTGCAAGATGATTCTCCTCCGAAGGACCCTTCACTTTCGAACTCTGACACCAACCCGGTTTCAGTTGCTTCTCCCAAAGAACCTTTACTCTCTTCTCGACCAGTCCGTACAACGAGACGTCCTGCCCATCTGGCTGACTATCTTTGTTCTTGTACTATTGGGCCTACATCTTCCACCAAATACCCCTTAACTGACTATGTCAGTTCTGATAAATTCACCCCTTCCCATCGGGCATTTCTTACTTCCGTTGTCAACACGGAAGAACCCACATCCTATTCCTCCGCCAAAGTTTTTCCAGAAAGGCGTGCTGCAATGGATAAGGAAATTCAAGCTCTTGAACAAAATCGTACTTGGTCATTAACTCCCTTACCCCGGGTAAGAAACCAATTGGTTGTAAATGGTGTACAAAATCTAATACCGCTCTGACGGACTAATTGAACGTCATAAAGTGCTACTCGTTGCTAAGGGTTATACCCAAGTTGAAGGTGTTGGGTTTTACACCCTTCTACTAGTGTTTATAGCGGAAATAAGACATCTAATATCTACACTAGTATTCCCAGGATCACATGCATAAGCCCATAATAATACTAAGTAAAACTAGAAAGATACATACCTTATTCGCTAGTTTTCCCTCGAACCTTTCCAATTGCTTATGAGAAGACCAAGAGCTTCAAGCGTAGCTCCTCTACTTGGGACACGAGCAATCAACTTGATCTCCTTGTTGTTTAGCTAGCACACCAATGGTGGGTGGAAGAAGAACTCCTTTCTTCTTGACTAGATAGATAGTCAATGGGAATTAGCTCACTTTCTCCTCTCTACTTGATATGACAGAGTAAGAAATCTTAGAGAGAAATTCCACTCCTCATTCTCTGTCCTAAAAGTGTTTATATAGAACCCTAATGAGAATACACCTCCTCAAAGGTTTCCTAAAATACCCTTTAGAATAAGATTTAGGGAAATAGTCGAAAATAGCAACTATTGGTATTTTCTCAATTACCTAATGAGGAGGTGTCCAAACACCACGAAATTTTTCATGCATACTACTGGATATGTCAAAAATCTCTCCTCGAAGTTTCAGCCCAATCCGAGCCCTAGAAGTGCCCAAATCGACTAAGGCCCAAAAACCCTGTTTTTCGCCTTTTTGTACTATCTTTGCCTAATTCCTTTTTAGGCCTATGAGATATGTTTATGGGACATTCCCATTGTTATATCTCACTCCCACTAGTCATATCCTAGATCAATTTGACACTCTTATGTGTAACCCGTTGTAGGATCCGATCGAAGTTAGCCGCGAATTACTTCGTAATTCGACGATCGTAGTTGGTCTCTAGCTACAACTCTACGATCCCTAAACCAATCGGACTTGATGATCTTCCACATCAATTGTCCTATCCGACAAATTGTTCGCATTGTCACCTTGGTCGAAGGAAATCTCCTTCAACTCCTTCAAAAGGCATCGATTATCATGATACTTTCGTGGTCACTGTTTGTGCACTTCTTTCGGTTGCTGCCATTAAAGATTGGCCCCTCCATCAGTGATGTGAATAATTCTTTTTCTCCAAGGTGACTTGGATGAGGAAGTCTACATGACTATTCCGCCTGGTTTTTCTAGGACTGGTGACCACAAAGTATGTCGTTTCCACAAATCCCCTTACGGATTAAAACAAGCTTCTCGACAGTGGCTTGAAAAATTTTCTACCGGCTTAAAAGCTGAAGGTTTTAAACGGTCATCTTCTGATCATTCCTTGTTTTGCTTTTTTGATGGTCTTCCTGTCATTTACGTCTTAGTCTACGTGGATGACAGCATCATCACCGATAATAATGCCTCGAAAATTTCATCTCTTCAACTACGTCTTGAGAAACGTTTTTCTCTTAAAAACCTTGGACGACTTCAATACTTTCTTGGAATTGAAGTATCTCGTTCCCCAAAAGACATTTTTCTTTCTCAACGCAAATATACGTTTGACATTCTTCGCGACTCGGGTCTCCTCGGAGCTAAACCAAGTATTTTCCCTATGGAACAACACTTAAAGTTATTACCTACTGATGGTACACCATTAGACGATCCGACTTCTTTTCGACGTCTTATTGGTCGGCTTCTCTATGTCTTGGCGACTCGTCCTAACATTTCATTTTCCGTGAGTTACCTAAGTCAATTCTTGCAAAATCCCCACTCCGATCATATGGATGCGACTACTCGAGTTCTTCGTTATTTTAAAGGCACCATGAATCATGGCCTCCTTCTCTCGTCCAGCACTCTGGCCATTTCTGGCTTTACCGATTTTGATTGGGCTAGTAGCCATATCACCCGTCGCTCGACCACCGGCTACTTCACTATGCTTGGTTCAAGCCCGTTGTCTTGGAGGTCCAAGAGACAACCGACTGTTTCCCGATCCTCGGTTGAGGCAGAATATTGGACTCTAGCTACACTCACTATGGAACTGCAGTGGCTGAAATATTTGTTTCAAGACCTTCGTGTCTCGATTCTGGAACCCTTTCAGGTCTTCTGTGACAATATGGCGGTTATGCACATTGTCGCCAATCTTGTCTTCCACGAACGAACCAAGCATATCGAAATCGATTGCCACTTCGTTCGGGAGAAGATTGAATAAGACGACTCACCTTCGCTCTGCCGATCAGATAGGTTGACATCTTTACAAAACCACTTGGTTCTGATTCATTTCATCGGTTACTCTTCAAGTTGGACTTGATTCAGATTCCTTCCCCTGCTCCAACTTGCGGGGGCAGGGGGGTATTGAAGTGTATTGAAGACAAGGAAGATATCTACCCAAGATAGAGTGAAATACATAGTATAGCAATTGTAATTTAATTGTTTCCTCTTTGTATTGTTTCCTTATTTATAATTTCTCTACAAACCCTATTGTACACTCTATAAATATGTACCCAATTCTATCAATGAAATCACCTTTGATAATTATATCTGTTGTGTCTTCTTCAATTTAATACTCTCACTAACCATAACCCATATAATTGAAATCCAAGTGGTGTCGTAAACTAAAGAAGTTTCGTAAGTAAAAAAAAACAATGAATATAATTAACTAAGGAAAATTACCCTGATCCTTAAGCGACTTAGCAGGATACATATCATATAATTTTCGTAAGAAACTATTTAAAGTTATCACTTATGTGTTTTATTTTATTTTTTAGTTAAAAAAAGAGCATAACAGGGACACCCTTGGTTAGAGTGGTAAGAAATAAAGTCTTCCATCCTAAAGATTAAGGGTTCGAGACACGCTAAAAAATTTAAAACAATAAAAAGTAACAGGGAGACCCACTTTATGTGATCGAGGTTAATATGTACTGTATGGATTTTTCTTTGACAATTATGTACTAATACATAATAATTAACATTAAGTTCTTTATTAATAGTTGGTCTCTTGTTGATCTATCTTTTTTTTTTTTTTTTTTTTTTTTTTTTTTTTTGATAAGAGAACAATCTTCTTGATATGGGTAGGAATTGGACCCATGGATCTTTTTCAATGTAAAAATGTGTTGGTTTGATTTAAAAAGGAGGAATGGGGTTAGGGGCTTCACATGAATGGTAGAACAATTAGGGTCCCATTCTTATCTTCACCCTATTTTTAGGGTTGGGTAGTGGACTAATTGATGATAGATGCTTTAATGTGTTTTTTAATTTAAGAAGTTGGACATTAGATTAGACATGTTATATAACAACATATTTCAATACAAGAACCATATAATATATCAACATTAAAATAGATATATGGGTTAAATTAAAATACTGGATGGAACAGTAATCATATTCATAAAACATTTTATTTTAGATGACAATATTTTTTTTTGGCCAGCACTTTGGGGAAAGCTAAATAGTTTCCGGGGTGTACTTCTCCAACCTTCAATTTTTAAAGTGGAAGACTAAATTTCTTACCATTCCAACCAGAAATTGTTGGCGCTGCATGTAACTTATATTTGAAGAGAAACTTATATCTTGACATGCCATTGAAATATTCCAAACTACCGTCCCTGGAGAATACTTTCCCGGGGACGTATAATATGTTTTGATGTATCCAAACATCAACCATTTTTGAGTTAGGAGTGATGGAAGGGAAATTATAAGGCTAACTCTTATCTCACCCAACTCCCAAACCTTCTTGGTCCATTAAGTTGAACCAAACCTTTCTCCTCAATCTGAGCTCACATCTATTTTACTACCACCATCTCCGCTCACCATCACGGGCCTCACGGCATCACCATCTCTCTTTCGGCATGACTTGTGAGAGAAAGATGCTGACGTGGTGGCGAATGACGGTGAGTGTAGCAAGAGGAACGAAAAAGAAAGACAGTGGTGTTGGCAGTCGTAAAGCTCAAAATCTTCGCCAACAATCTTTGGTTGGAGTAGTAGGAGATTTGGTCTTCCACCTTCTGGGACAGGAGTTTGAGGCAAGCCGACAATACAAAAAAAAAAAAAAAACTTAAGATCTTCGTCCTTTCCCTTGTTACTTTTTTTTTTTTTCAAGGGAGTTGCACGCCTGTGTACCCCCAATTTGGATGGGATGCTCCAGTATTTGGTCTCCATGGTAAATCCTGGTGCCCATATATCTAAAGATGTTTGGGCAACCCGGTGCTTAACCTAAAGGGATTGTTCAATTTAAGAGAACTCCTTTAGACGCCCCGTCATTAGGTATTTATAGGCACCTGGTTCCAAATGGGTTGAAATGTTTTTTGGGTAGTCAATGAATTCTGTTGTGCCTTTAAGAATTCCTTTCACCTTTATCAAGAATGATTTGTGGGAAATCTCAAATCAGCATCTCAGATTGATATGTTGATTTGTGACCCAAATCAAGAGTTTTAACTGTTGAATTGGAATTCCCTCACAAATGTGCTTAGAATTCTTGTGGCTGGTTCGTCTAATAGAGCATTTATACATTTGATAAAGCTAGTGCAAGAACTATTTGGGTACTGATTCAACAACCATTATATTTCTGGTATGGTGTTTTCTGGTATGTCATTTTTTGTCCGGCCCGAAGTGCCCGATTGCCCGATCGGACTGAGTACTCTCAAGCCCGATCCGCCCGAGCCCGTGGCAAGATTGCCCGAGCGCGCCCGATTCCCAGCCCTACATCTTAGTCGAAGTCAAATAGTTTATCTCATTGACATCGTATAGAACTTGCTCGAGGGAAATATGACCAACCTATCACCTCCTCCGGTCAACGTAAGTCCAGATAATATAAAATCGTTTAATAACACGTAACAATTGACATGTACACAGGATATCAAAAGATTTAGTTGGGTGATGCTGAATATACAAATATTTTGCCAATTTAATACACAAACAACTCCCTTATGAAATCAAATCATTTTGCAAATAGGAATTTCTTATGGAGTTGAACATTTCTTTTTGATTAAAAATAAGTTTTGATTAGCTAGGAAGTCACATTGTTAATGTAGAGTAAAATATGGAATAACGGAACGAGACATCTTAATTACCCTTTCTCCATCAATGAGATAATAACGTATTGAGATATGGAAGATATATTGGATATGGTGACTACTAATATACAAGATATGAAAGATATCAGAAGATACAAAATATATGAGACGGATCGAGATGATAAGATCCGACGATCAAGACTATTGCAAGATATTTGAAGATCTAGAATATTCAGTTTCATATATTGGAATATTTCTTGTAATATATGTAGTATTATTGTTAGATAATATTTATATTGTTTCCTAGTTCAGTTAAGGGAAACTAGGAAACCCTAAACCTTCTCTATAAACAAGAGAGGATTCTAGGAGTTAAATCATTCGATTACTATTCGATTATTGTAACGAATCACCGCAGTTGTGGTTAATAAAGTATGTTGCCATTCAGGCTTTGTCCGAGGATGTAGGTTGTGAATATCCGACCGAACCTCGTTGAATATGTGTTGTCTAATTTATGTTCATCTATCTCCGATTATCACATAATCGTGATTTTAATATGGTGTCATGAGCAAGTTAATGTTCCTGATTTAAGCTTCCGCATAATTTCCAACGTTCTTTTTTATTCGTTGTGACTTAATTAATCGATCAATTTGTTTGACGATTTTTTTAATTCCCAAGTCACTCTTCTGAATATCATAATCCAATGATTTTTTATATCATTGTGAATATCATAATCCAATGATTTTTTATATCATTGTGAATATCATAACCCAGTGATTTTTTTTATATCATTGTGATTAAATAATCGATATGTTACTTCGTCGATTTTTCTTTCCAAGATAATCTTGTGATTATTTCTCATCTTCGTCACACTTCTAACATAGGGTTACAAAGAAAAGGGTGAAGCCTTCATGGTTGGTTCCGCAAAGAAGGTATGTTCTAGATTTATTTTCCAATTTTTTTTTATAATTTTTTCGATCTTTTAATTTCAATATTTAAGACTACATTAGGTCTGAAATTGAAAATACAGGTTTCAGAACCAAAATCACAGATTTGGTTCGTTTCAAACAACTAGAACCGAATTTATACCGTTCCACAAAAAATTAAAAACCCGGTTTTCGTTAAGTCCAAACAGACCATTAAGAACACGCTGACCAAGTCAACAGACTTTGACCCGACCTGCTTCTTCTTCCTCGCAACAGGAAAACTAGGGTTTAATTGGTTGCACTTTCCGCACCGCGCGATTTTCCATTACCAATCGTTTACTTCCATCGATTTGGACTCATAACAATCGATTCCCTTGGGTTTGATGATACGTAACGGATCGAGCCTTCTTTTTCCTGGATTTTCAACCATGGCCGATCTCTCTAGAAATACTTACGTTCGTTTTTGGGTCAAAGTCATGCTAATGTACTTAGTTATAATCTGACTTTCCTTTACCTTGAATCTTAGATTCATCAACACAAGAACAGGCCTACATCAAACAAGGGTTTGACATTTGCTTCAATATCGTCACCAATTCGGTTTTCTTCAAAACCTTTCACCTGTTAGAAACATATTTTATTTGCAACAACTGTATTATGTCTCTTTTATGCTTTTTAACAGCGACATAATTACCACACTTAACTTTTTGCGGCAAAACAGTTGCAAATTTCTTAATTATATTTCTCCTGTCTTTTGTGACAGCGGTATAATAAACTGCCATCATCCCTACTGGAAACTGTAGTGATTTTTTGTGACAAATTTTTTTTGTTACCACTACTGATTTTTACCTATATAAGGAATTTTCTCTAAATAGACATCTTCCGGATTTTCCTCCAACGAATAGCATGTATTTATTTTGACTTTTAATTCCGGAATCAACCGTGACATTTTCAAACTCATACTTTGTCTATGATGACTTCTCTTTCTTACCAAATTATATTTTGGATTTTTCTTTCAACGAATAGAATATCTCTAATTTTATTTTTATTCAGGATTCAATCTTGACATTTTCAAGATCATACTTTGTGATGACTTATATTTTTCTCCAAAATAGACTTGATTCATCGATCTATTTTGGTTTTCTTCCGGAATGATACCCGCGACTTCGACATTTTTACGACAAGAAATCTTTTGTCGACAATTTTTCCTAAACCATCATTATGGTTATTTCTACACATTTTTTGGTAAAGTGTCGACAACTTTTTATGGCGACACTTTCTTTCACATTGTTTAGGCAATGACATATTCTCATACATGACAACGATAAATTTACTTTCGTTGCCATTGATTTTCATTCAATGTGTGAATGTCTTTACCAACGTTTACGTTGTGACTTTATCATTCTTCTGTCATCTTCACCAAGCATCCAAAATTGAAGAATTGCAAGCAAAAAAAAAAGAATCAACAAGTTTATCTTCTCTCCAAGTCGGACACTTCAAAATTACGTGCTCCAACTTGTGGAGGGGTATTGAGATATGGAAGATATATTGGATATGGTGACTACTAATATACAAGATATGGAAGATATCAGAAGATACAAAACATATGAGACGGATCGAGATGAAGAGATCCGACGATAAAAGAAGAGACCAACATATATGAAGATCAGAAGATATGTTCATATATTCAAGATATCTCTTATATTGTATTCTTTCCTAAGTTTAATTAGGAAACTTAGGAAACTAGATAACCCGAATCACGCTTCGCCTACACCTTTCCTTGTAGATTTTAAGTACTCCTTAGACTCAACTTGACAAACTAACATTTCTCTATTTGTTATATACAAATATCTTTGTCCAACTTAGTTCTAATTATATATTATTATTTTTCTTCTGTAAAATATGAGATGAACACAAAACAAAAAGTACCTAGATGGAAAGTTGGACCATGCTAACTTTATTGATCTTCATTCAGTTTGATTGGATAATAATCCTCTCATAATCATTCTTAAACTCTCAAAATCCCAAAAGTAAATTAATTATAACTAAAAAGTATCACTAGGAAAGTAACTTGTTCTTTACTTGACATAATTCTACCCTTAAGGATTAAGGATTATTGAACCAAATGGATGCATTTTTTGTTGAAATGTGACACCTTTTCTAATATTCCACGCTTTCACCATTTAAATACATAAGGGAAATTTTAAAAGGCCCCCCCGTTTTTGTTAAAAGGCCTCCCCGCTAAAAGCGCCCCTCATTATAACCCATTTGGTTATAGGGCCCCCTCTACAAAAGAGCACCTCCTTCATCAATATTTGACCTAACGGCAAAGTTAACGCCGTTAGGTCAAACTTAACCCAAGACCGGTCATGTTGACCACGCTTAATTCCGGCCGGCGACCTACATTTGTTTTTTTTTTTTTTTTAATCTCTCTCTCTCTCTAAAAACAATTTTTTTTTTTTTCTCTCTCTAGATCTGGTTCATATGAACCAGATCTAGAGAGACCTTCTTGAAGGTCTTCAACAGACCTTCAAGAAGGTCCGAACAGACCTGCTTGAAGGTCTGTTGCAGACCTTCAAGCAGGTCTTGAAGGTCTTTTACAGACCCTCAAGCAGGTCTGTTCGGACCTTCTTGAAGGTCTGTTGAAGACCTTTAAGAAGGTCTTGTTTTTAGAGAGAGAGAGAGAGAATTAAAAAAAAAAAACAAATGAAGGTCGCCGGCCGGAAGTTTGGCCGGCCGGCGACCCTGCCGGAGAAGATGATGATGTGGCGTAGTCAAATGATGTGGGTGAAATACACCTTTTAAGGGGGTTTTTTTCACCCATTCAAAGAGGGGGCCCTTTAACCAAGCTAAGTCAAAGGTTTTTTACTAAGTCAACGAAACCATGGGGAGGCCTTTTAACAAAAACGGGGAGGCCTTTTAAAATCTCCCAATACATAAATAGGAATAAAAAAGTTATCTTTTGAAAGATTTTCTTCTTGTGTTGGACTTTTCAACTAAATTGGGATATTATATTTTGTTCCAGGTACATAATCAACTAGCTGTGAAGTGAATGAACTCACTTTGGCAACGGAAGATCCGAAGAGAGAGAGGGAGAAAGAGAGTTTGGTTTAACAGAGAGAGTTAGAGAGGGGACGATCAAAGGAGATTAATAATGGATATTTCTATGTATATTCATTATGGTTACAAATGATGTATATATAGGTATACAAATGAGGTTGAAGATAAGTACAAACTAAAGATACATTAGGTATTATCAAATCTAAGTTGGTTATGATCTTTGATGGCGCCGGTTGTGATTTTGCTTGCTCGGGTCGTTGTGGACGGGTAGAAAGTCACACGGTTAGAGAGATCGATAGGTGGGCACCAACAACTAGGCTTCAGGCCTTCAAGTAGACGGGTTGACGGGCAGAAGGTCGATTCTGGTAGTCGGTAGATGGGTAGACAAACGTCAGAGAAGGAAACAGCTACTGTCGGGCTAACGTCAGGGCAGAAAACGGGTACCAGTAGCCTGTAAACCTGCACAAGAGAAACACAACCGTGAAGTCCAAGGGGGCACCGAAGATGGTGTCGGCCGAGGACCCTCCGACGATCAAGTCAGTAACTTAGTTCGATCTAATAAAGTGAACAAACCGAAGATAGATTTACTAATGATGGTAGAGTCGTTGTAGCGTCGGGGTGGCACGACTCGTAGAGTGGCCGGAGCTCGATTCTACGGAATGATGAGTTGTGGTAGGTTCTGGACTACTTAATCAGCAGAGCAGACTTCTGGTTATAGAAGAGTAGGATTCTGCTTGCGGAAGGGTAGATCTCTGCTTACAGAAGGGTAGACTCCTGCTTACAAAAGGATAGACTAACGAGGTATGAGGGAAACAGAAAGTCTCTCTCAAGCTTTGATATGATTTCGTAGATATTTCTAGCCGGAACCTCTGCTCTAGACTAGCTTAGATCAGGGGTTCGTCGGAGTAGGTGATTCGTAGCCGGAGTTTAGTAGAGGATGAATAAAGTGATCAGAATAGGGTTTCTAGAGCGCTAGGTGATTTCGAGTCAGAATCCGAACCCCTTCCAAGAGCGAGGCTTCCCCTATTTATAGAGTGTAGAGGATAGTAACCGCTCTTGGGGGCGCAGGGTTGTTAGATCCGCAATAGTTGGATCGCACTAGACTGCTTCCGTAGCCGTTGATCTCTTAAGAAGGAAGGGTAGCCTTACGATACTCGTTGTCCAAGCCTGTTCGTTGCCAGTAGAAACGGTTCACTACTCCTTTAAAGTAGCGCAAGACTCGGTCTTCTACCATGACTCTAACGTGTGGCAGAATGCTAGGATTGGACTGACTCAATCTCTAACAACTTGGCCACGTGTCCGCCCAACTAGCTGGAGTGTGGGTGGATCGTCATGGCAGACCTTATCTTGACATGGCAGGAGCGTGGGCTTGGGTAAGCCTGCTTAGACTTTCTGGGCTTGCGAAGCGTGTTGGGCTTTCGGTGGGCTTCCTTGCTAGACCATAGAGGCTACTGAAGGCACTCCTCTTATGTTACACGAGGGTGGGCGCATAAGGAAGGCCCAATGCTATTTTGTGCCAATACAGTCGTCTAGAGTGTTGCCGGGTCTTGTTTGTTCGGGTCGTGCATATGGGTTTGAGACCCATAATACTCCCCCTCAAGTTGGAGCGGAAATAGAAAGAACGCCCAACTTGTGAACAATCTTTAAAAATGCGTCAGCTCCTAAAGGTTTCATAAATATGTCTGCAAGCTACTCTGTTGTTAGTGTAAATTTAGTAGCGATAAGGTTGGATTTAAGCTTTTCATGGACTAGATGACAGTCTATCTCAATATGCTTCGTGTGTTCATGAAAAAACGAATAGTCAGCAATGTGAAGAGCGGCGCGGTTCTCACAGTGTACTATCATAGGGAAAGGATGATCGAATATGAGATCCTTAGGAAGGTATTTGAGCCATTGAAGCTCACAAGTGTGGGTGGCCAATGCGCGATATTCTGCCTCGGCAGAAGAACGTGCAATAGTATGTTGTTTCTTGGATTTCCATGATAATGGGCTTGATCCAAGCATGGTGTAGACGGTGAGAAGTCTACGGGTCGGAAGTCAAAAGGTCGGAAGCGGAAACGTCTTCTGGATTTCCAAACGTCGAGTTCTTGATTGATGGGCACCAGCAACGTGTGGAAGAAACCTGCAAAAGAAGGTGAACAGACACAAATAAACCCATGAAGGCTTGGGGGGGACACCGGGGTGGTGCCTGCCAAGGGCCCTCCGACGGTCAAGTCAGCAAAGTATTACAATGAATAATAAATGAAAAGCTGAGGGTGTAACCGTTGATGCGTAATCGGAGAGTGGCTAGGCTCGTAGAATGGCCGGAGCTCGAGACTACGGGAGTGAAGTGATCACAAGTGTGAGAGTAGATGTTACCAGCAGCGTCGAGCAAGAAAGAAGCTATGACCTCCTTGATATTTTCTGTAAGCGTCGAGAAGGCTTTAGTATCTTTGACGATCACTGGAAGCGTCGAGCAAGGAGAAGCTTCAACACCCTTGAGGCGTCTAGTAGTGTGTACGTCCAGAACCAGGTGAACTCGTATGTCAGTTTCTCAAGAACAATTGAAGAACAAGGAGCGAGTGGAGAAGAAAAAGTAGTGGTTGCTTTGCTCTGCTTTCGATGTGTCCCCCCAAGCGTTCACGGGTTTGTTTGTGTATGTCCACCTTCTTTTACAGGTTTCTTCCACACGTTGCTGGTGCCCATCAATCAAGAACTCGACGTTTGGAATTCCAGAAGACGTTTCCGCTTCCGACCTTCTGACTTCCGACCCGTAGACTTCTCACCGTCTATAGTTTGGCACCCACCGTGGGGCTCAGCAATTATCAACAGAGATAACTAATCAAATGGAAGAGAACATGACATCTGCTCCACTCGAGATTTCTTCTCAACTTGCTCTACTTAACGCCCAAATGCGAGAGAACGCTGAACGTGTCAAGGCGTTAGAGGAAGAAAATCAACTGGTCAGAGCAGAGAACCAGTTACTCCAAGAAAAAATTACGGAACTTTCTATGACGACTCCAGGGGGCTCCAGAATGCGCATCTCAACAGACGCTAGACCACCTCCCACAAACGCAGAAGGAGCAGGCCCTTCTAGTAAAGGAATTCCTGTAACAGTTGGAGGACCAACTTCGATTCCTGGCACTACTCCTGTCACGCCATTACGTGTCTTCCCACACACGCATCAAGCTCTTCCAACTACTGCTCCCCTTTACTCTTCTTTCCCATATACTTTTCCTACTACGTATCCCATGACAAATGGATCAACTTATGTTAATGCGTCTACTGATTCGCTTCCATTTACATTTACAGGTACTCCTCTAGAACACAGGTAATGGCAAAGAAGTTGGCGGAAATGGAAACGTTGATTACACATATTCCAGGAATGCCTATTCCTTTCAAGAAGAGCCTCCCTTACAGCTACGCTGACTCCCCCTTTGTAGACGCTATTGCACTGGTGGAGATGCCAAAGAAATTCTCCTTCCCGAACATGAAGATGTATGATGGTACTTCTGACCCAGACGATCACATTGGGTCTTACAAGCAGAGAATGTTCGCAGCAGCTATTCCCAGAGATCTGCGTGAAGCGTGCATGTGCAAAAGTTTTGGGTCCAGCTTGACCGGTCCTGCCTTACAGTGGTACACGAACCTCCCAAATAATTCAATTGCATCATTTGCTCAATTGACAGACACCTTCGTCGAACAGTTCGCCAGCAGCAAAAATTTAGAAAAACTTTCTGGTGACTTGTACCGGGTGCAGCAACGAAGAGGAGAACCACTACGAGACTACGTGGGTAGATTTAACAGAGAGAAGGTGTCCATTCCTTATTGTAATCAGGAAACTACTGTAGATGCTTTCAGAAAAGGTCTACTACTAGATGGAGAACTTTACAAAGAACTTACAAAGTTCAATTGTACCACTATGGAGGACGTGTTAGCAAGAGCATGGGTGGAGATTCGTTGGGAGGAAGATGAAGCCCACCGGAACATGTCATATTCATATGAAGATAGAAGCAGAGACAAACGCTCTAGACACTCTGACAGGAGAAACGACCGTCGACATGCAGAGCCGTATCAAACGTCTAGAGGACCTCTGTCCCGGGATAACAGAAGACCCACCACCACCTCTTCTGGACGACCAAGTGAAAGAACTCAGACGCCTGTTCGCTCGAAGGTTCCAGAATACAATCTCAACATTGAACCGGTTGAAGTAGTTGCTGCAATGAAAGGAATGGGCAATATAGTCTGATGGCCCGCAAAGACAAAAATTCATAGTGACAAGAGAGACAGTACCAAGTGGTGTGAATTCCACGCTGATCATGGACACACGACCGCTGATTGCATAACCCTTTGGCTAAAAGTAGCATAACTGCTGAAGAGAGGTCACCTTACTGACCTACAGACAAATAAAGGGAAGAACACTATAGTCCAACAAGATGTTAATAAAAAAGAACCCGAACAACCGATTCCAACGAAGACATATTTAGTTATCACAGGAGGATTAGAAGTAAGTGGAGTCAGCCATTCAGCCGCCAAAAGAAATGCACGTGTAGCGGCCAATCCAAACGCTCACTCACCTAAAACATCTTCACCTGTCTTCACCGACCAAGTTCTCAGCTTCCCAGATAATGAAGCATCAGGGCTCGTCAACCCTGATGATGACGCTCTCGTTATCTCACTTACTATTTCTAATGTTCTTGTTAAAAGAATACTTGTTGATAATGGTTCATCTACTAACGTGTTGTTTTTACATGCATTGCCAGGAAAGGGACTAGAAGAGACGAGTATCTGTCGCCGACCTACCATTCTCATTGGCTTCAGTGGCGAGCAAAAGTACACGCTCGGCGAACTCTCTTTACCCGTTTTTGCAGGTCCAATCAACCTAAGTACAACTTTCGTGGTACTTGATAGTCCTTCTGCCTACAACATGATTCTCGGGAGACCTTGGATCCACAACATGAGAGCAGTCCCATCAACCTTTCACCAGGTTATAAGGTTTCCTACTCCATGGGGAGTACGTGAAGTCAAAGGTGAACAGAGCACGTCACGAAATTGCTACAAAAACACCTTGAAGACACCTAAAGCTCCCTTGTAGCAATTCCAGACAGAACAACTACTCCACAGTGATCCAGACAAACCGACTATGGAGGAGTTGGATAAAGTTCAAATTCACCCGGAACTACCAGATCATAAAGTACAAGTTGGTTCAAGGCTAAATCCCACACTTCGAGAAAAGCTAGTGGAATTTCTAGCTGATCACCATGACTGCTTCGCATGGTCACACGCTGACATGACACGTATCGATCCTCAAATTTTAGTTCACAAATTACAGGTCGACCCAAGTTTTTTTCCTGTCAAGCAAAAAAGGAGGAAGTTTGCTCCGGGAAGAAACAAAGTTATCAATGAAGAAGTTCAGAAGTTGATCGACATCGAATCAGTACGCGAAGTCAACTATCCTGACTGCCTCGCGAATGTAGTGGTGGTAAAAAAGAAGAACGGTAAGTGGAGAGTCTTCATCGATTTCACCGACCTCAACAAAGCATGTCCGAAAGATTCTTTTCCATTGCCAGATATTGACATGCTGGTCGACGCTACCTCTGGCCATGAACTTTTGAGTTTTATGGACGCCTTCTCCGGATACAACGAAATCTTGATGCATCCTGGAGATCAAGAGAAGACGGCCTTTGTGACAGAACGAGGCATCTTCTGCTATAAGGTGATGCCCTTTGGGTTAAAGAATGCAGGAGCCACTTACCAGAGACTTGTCAACAGAATGTTTGCTGAAATGCTGGGTGATACAATGGAAGTATATATTGACGACATGTTAGTTAAGTCTTTGGAGGCTGAACAACATTTGGATCATCTTCGTCAGGCCTTCGACGTCCTCAAAAGGTACAACATGAAACTTAATCCTATTAAATGTTCGTTTGGTGTTTCTTCAGGAAAGTTCTTAGGTTACATGGTAACGCAAAGAGGAATTGAAGCCAATCCAGAATAAATACAAGCAGTCATGAGCATACCATCTCCTACTTGCATAAAAGACGTGCAGAAACTAGCAGGAAGGGTTGCTGCACTTAGACGTTTCATATCAAAATCTTTGAAAAAGTGCTACCTTTTCTTCACTACTCTACGCAAGTCAAAGAACTTTGAATGGTCTCCAGCATGTGAAGAAGCACTTCAACAATTAAAAGTGTACCTGACTACACCACCTTTACTCTCAAAGCCCAAAAAAGGTGAGAAACTTTATGTTTACTTGGCTGTTGCAAAGACGGCAGTAAGCGCCGTGTTAGTACGAGAAGAAGATCACAAACAAGTTCCAGTATATTATGTAAGCAAGTCACTTCTAGACGTAGAAAAGCGTTACAGCCAGTTAGAAAAGCTTGCACTTGCACTGGTCCACGCTGCTCGTAAACTCAGGCCTTACTTCCAGTGTCACTCAATAGTAATTATTACAGAATTCCCGCTAAAGAAGGTTCTCCATAAACCTGAACTCTCTGGACGCCTCACCAAATGGGCGGTAAAATTACGCGAGTATGACATCTCATACCAACCAACGCGCCATCAAGTCACGGGTACTAGCTGACTTTCTTGTTGATTTTTCACCTAACATATCGGTGCAGGCAGAAAAATAATTGTTGTTCTTAACCGACAAGAGCCAACAAAAATGGAACCTATCAGTAGATGGTTCAAGTAACATGAATGGCGTTGGATTGGGAATAACTCTGACTTCTCTAGAAGGAGACTTAATACAACGTGCTATCCGGTGCGCATTCAAGGAAACAAACAATGAAGCTGAATATGAAGCACTTATAGCTGGACTTGCGCTTGCAAAAGAAATGGGAATTCAAAGGTTAGACAATAAATCAGATTCTCAACTTATTGTGAATCAGTTGCAGGGAACTTACAAGCACGTGACGCCAAGAAGACAACGTACCTTGCTCATGTAAAAGAATTACAAGCACCCTTCAAGGAAATGAACATAACACAGATACCTCGACTAGAGAATGGACATGCTGATGCTCTCGCCAACCTTGGCTCTTTAATTCAAACAAAGGTAACTCAAAACATTCCTCTAGTCTTGCTCGAGTGGCCAGCAGTATGGAAAAATCCTACCTCAGAGGTAGCTGCTTCGGATCAAACCGACAGCTGGATGACTCCCTTGATTCGCTACTTGGAAAATGAAGAACTACCTGAAGAGAAAATGGAAGCAAGAAGAATTCGTGCTAAAGCAGCCAGATAGACAATCTTAGACGGACAACTACGCAGAAGATCATATTCAGGACCATATCTGAAGTGCATTACCCCACAAGAAGACAGGTACGTTCTCTCCGAATTACATGCAGGTGAATGTGGGAACCATTCAGAAGGGCGCAGTCTAACAACTAGAGAACTCACTGCCGGGTACTATTGGCCCACTATGAGGTCAGATTGCATTGACTTTGTAAAGAAGTGTGATAGTTGTCAACGCTTTGCACCCACATCTCATCTCCCACCAGAACGTCTCAACTCAATACTATCTCCTTGGCCATTCAGGAAATGGGGAATGGATATAGTAGGAAAACTTCCTACAGCACCGGGACAAAGAGTGTACATGTTGGCTGTAACCGACTACTTCACCAAGTGGATTGAGGCTGAAGCATTTCACCAAGTCCGAGACAAGGAGGTAAAAAGTTTTATTTGGAAGAATGTTATTTGCAGCTTTGGAGTTCCAAAGGAAATTGTGTCCGACAACGGCTCACAATTCATCAGCTTCGACTTCCAAGATTTCTGTAAAGAATGGGGGATCAAACTGAACTTCTCAACTCCAAGATACCCCCAAGCAAATGGACAAGCTGAATCTTCCAACAAAACAATCATGGACACAATAAAGAAACGATTGAAGAAAGCCAAAGGCGCCTGGGCAGATGAACTACCAGGAGTCTTATGGGCGTACAGAACTACTGTTCGAATTCCAACAGGAGAAACTCCTTTCTCACTCGCTTATGGCTCAGAAGCCGTCATACCCGCAGAAGCAGGACTTCCTTCTACCTGTTACCAATGGACGAAAGAAGAAAGTAACTGGCAACAACTCAATCACAATCTCGACACGCTTGATGAAATTCGTGATATGGCAGCCATTAGAAATGCAGCTTACCAACAGAAAGTAGCACGTCACTACAACAAAAACATACGAACTCGAACCTTCAAGGTAGGAGATTGGGTACTTCGAAAAGTGTTTCAGATCACTAAAGAAAGTGGCGCTGGAAAACTTGCCCCCACTTGGGAAGGCCCATATCAGATCACCAAAGTGGTAGGACAAGGCGCGTACAAAATTCAAGCACAAGATGGACGTGACATAAACAACAGTTGGAATGCCATCCACCTTAAGTTGTATCACTTCTAAACTCTACTAATACTTCTTCATTTTCTTCTGCTTATACATGTACTAACTTGAGCGTTGGATAGTCGGTGGGACTCCCACCGACTATAGTCCCTCAACAAAAAGTATGCAGGTGGAAAACACCTTAAACAAGTAGACGTTTCACACTTTCAGGAGCATGTCGATAACAACTGGGAAGAAAATGAAGGCACCTCGTGCATGAACAATAACACAACCTAAGTCCAGCACAAAGTTCAGTACTACACTTAGGCTGGGGGCATACTCTAGAGATACTTTCACGAAAAGGACATGCAACGAAAACGCAAGCACAGACAAAGATACAACAGAGTGCACGCAAAATTAGATGAAGAACCAATAAAACACATGAAGAAATAACAGAAACCATGTGAAACTTGGACAACCCGTTTGTCTCTCTCTCTTTTCCCGCATTCGCAAGCATCGACAAGACGGCAACCCGATCGCCTTTTCTCAACTTATACTCGGCAACTCGATTGCTAACCTGTTTTTCATGTACTCGACAACCCGATTGCCTACTCATTTTTACATGTACTCGGCAACCCGATTGCCACCCTTCCTGTAAAAGAGTTACATACCACAACCCGATTGTCTTATACTCGTACTAATGTACGAAAACTACACACGTATCAATAAAGGATTTCCCGAGGTATTATTTCACTTATGCGTGCACACCAAAAGTCTAAGTCTCTTACTTCTACTTGTCTTTTTGCATGCACAAATTCGACATGATCCATATCTACAAAACATAAGTCACCCCGACTTATAAAAGGCAACCCGTTTGCGTGTACAAAGAACGTTCACAACTTGTATCCACAATATAAGCGTAAACGAAATACTTCATTCAAAACATAACAAGTGAGAATCAACGTCTCACCAAGTTCAAGTCACCAATACTTAAAACAAAGAATGTGGTGAGAAATTCCTCCATTCATGAAGTCTATCGACTAGTGCAGAATAAGAGACAAACAAGCAAAGAAGGAAATGGGGTCCCTGACTCAAAGAGCTCTCCTAGTCGGAGCAAGAATCCACGCCATAGTCAATGTCCTTCAAGTCCTCATAACGCGCAATCTCTCTTTCGAGGTCCCATCCTCTATTCTCGTTCGCGACGTACTCATTCATCAGCTCCCATTGAGCTACCGCCACGGTACTGGCAGCCATCTCGTTAAGCACACTCGCACACTTCTTGTGCGAGATCTTCAACTTGGAGTACTTGGCCTCCGACTCCTCATAACGCTCCTGCATCGCCTTCTCTGATTCCACATGACGGTTGCTCTCCGCTTCGATCTGTTAGTTCAAAGTGTCAATATGCTCCTGGGCATAGTTTGCACTCATCATCGCCTACAACAAAAGGAAAATGTATCAGCACCATATAAGTAACACAATAACGCACGAGAAGGACAACAAGCGTAAACCTGGTAGCCACTAAGTGCCGACTGCTCCAAAGCCTTCTAGACACCTATCTCCCAGAGATAGGCCTTGTCTTTCTTCGAACACCGACGTCGAAGAAGAAAACTCCATATGCACCGCCTGAGAGTCTTCTTCCTGCACATGAACTTTCGAAGAGGATGGTCCAGCACCGCCAATGGGAAAGAGAACGTGTGGACGTTCGGGGGACGACTCGATCCTTGGTTTCTTCGCTGGAATCTTCTTCTTAGTCGCCACCTCTTTGGCCGACGACATCTTGAAAGTCTTCTTTGGAGCCATGTGGAACCCTGCAAAAAACAAATTAAAAGTAAACAGGTGAAGAAAACTAATACACGCAAAGAAAGCCCAGGGTAGGACACATACTCTGTGCTTGGTTGGGAGTTGCAGGTTCGGCGTCTCCAAAGATCAACGTTTTCCAACTCCTGCTCAATGCAGGCTTCGCCAAGAAAGCCTTAAACTTGGTCAGCTGTTCTTCACGAGAAAACCCTGTGCAAATTTCTGTCTGCTATCCCTGCAATATACAAAGCGAAGATCAGATACGTGCAACGAAACTTGTGAACACAAAAACGTGTGAAGTCAAAGCCTGTCAAAACAAAACATGTGGAAACAACGCTCACGAGCATCTCTCCACTTGAACTCGACCTTCCCGCACTCGAGCGGATCAAACACTCCATCCCTCTTAACGAAAAAGAATCGACGTTGCTAATTCCTTTCAAAACGCGACAAACCAACTATAATATTCGGCATCTTCGGACGAACTTTTAGCTAGTACTGCCTCTTCCCGTGATCGTTTCCCTTCATAAAATGGTGAGCGACTACGTCCTGTGCAGTTACTGGTTTCCCTAACGTCTCCCCAAGCTTCTCCAAAGCCATCAATAACCTCCACGCGTTCGGCATAAGTTGGGTGGCAGCTATTCGAAACCTAACCAAGACATCCCTTACCAGACAAGATATGGGAAACCGAATACCCGCTTTCAAAAAGTTCTCATAAAGGCCATAATACCCAGGTTGAGACGACTCGACTACGGTTCCACCAGGTTTAGGCGCTCTCATCACAAGAGCCGCCGGAAGATCATACTTCACCCTGAGGTTTTCCACGCACTCCTCGGTCAGAACGAATAGTTGTTGTTCCACCTCAACTTCGTCGTCAGAAGAGGAATCAACATGAGGTTGTTCACCTAGGTGCGGAATGACCTCAACATTACTTTGTGCTCGATTATACGGGAAAGTTCTTGCCATCCTACGTATCAGAGGGAAAACATTCTCAGGAATACCTCACACGAATGCTAAAACATGTTAACCGAGGAACACGTGCAAAATTGAAGCGTGTACAAAATAAAGACGCCGACAAAGCAAAAATGCATGTAGTCAAGCCACATTGACTTAAGGTATTTCCTATACTACTTAAAGGTTGGATAAATTTTTCTCACTTGTGAACAGATACACGCCAGAAATTGTACATGCATCCTCCTCATGAGTACGTGTACACATTTCCACATTATAAGTTTACATGTACAACTACGCGTACTAAGGGTTTACGTGTACAACTACTACAAGTTTGCGTCTACAACTACGAGTACTAAAAGTTTATATGTACAACTACGCGTACTAAAGGTTTACATGTACAGCTACGCGTACTACAACTTTACGTGTACAACTACGCGTACGAAGATTTTTTTCGTTCACATATCCATCTGTTGCAAGATTACGCATACTATGAAGCCCGCGAATCTACATATGCTACAACAACTACTAGTTCGCACATACGCCTACAACTACTACAAGTTCACATGAACATTTACAACCAAGGCAAGTTGAACAAAAAAGGTTGCGTACGTGTCGACATTCACAAGAATTAGTATGAACAAACATGTTAAGTGGCAAGGCAAACACGAGATAACAAGTTCTATATACAAGAAAGGATCAAAAGATCGAAATGTCAGAGATTGAAGAATGAACCTACTTGAAGTATTTTTTTTTTATGAGGATCACGAAGAACACCAAGAACGCCAAGAACACTTTCAGAGCTCCAGAAGTCTCCCAAGCTTACTCAAACAACAATGAGTCCAAGGACCCCAATACCCCTTTTTATAGGACTCACAACCCCTAATCAAAGGGCCACATCGACCCACAGGTCACATCGCCACATGGCGAAATCCTGTCGAATCCAAGGTAAGACACGCCACATGGGCGTCCACATGTCACAACTCCATCAAGTCACCGAATTTAGAGAATTCTCTACGCCAAGGAATAACAGAAGAGACACCCTGCGTGCTCTAACAATTACAATTTCTACGCCATAGCAGAAAACAATCTCCCATACATTCGGACGTGATCGGCTCAGATACCACTCGGCGCGGATAACGCCACGCCATGAGACAACGAGGTTCGGCCCCGTGCCACCGACAAAGTGAAGTCCTCCACGCTGCCAGACATCGTGGACATATCCTCCATGCGGCCATGCAGCGTGGAGACGTCCCCCCACGCTGTCCGGCAGCGTGGAGAATTCCTCCACGCTGCCAGGCAGTGTGGAGAGGTCCCCCATGCTGCCAGATAGCGTGGAGAAGTCCCCCACGCTGCCAGACAGCGTGAAGACGTCCCTCACACTGTCCGGCAGCGTGGAAAGGTCCTCCACGCTGCCAGGCAGCGTGGAGACGTCCCCCACACTGCCAGGCCGCGTGGATAGGTCCTCCACGTTGTCCGGCAGCGTGGTGATGGCCCCCAAGCTGTCCGGCAGCGCAAAAATATCCTCCACGCTGCCCAACAGTATGGAGAAGTCTTCGACCCCAGTTCGTCGTACAGAGGACCCACACCGCGTTCGCTAACTCCGGGCGAAGTTCCTGAACTGACCCGCACAAAGCAGTGCCATATTGTTATCTGAGCCCATGCGACTAACACGGGATCTATCCGACTTACGAGGCCACCTCTTCGGATACACATCTACTCTTTAAGAAAATAACATATTTACTTAGAGAGTGAGGGACAAACTGTGTTGACCAAAATCCACACCAGGGCCCTCGGCACTAAAAGCGCCCATTAAGACGTCAAGCCCAGCGCAACACTCTCGGGCCCAGCCCAGAAGTCTTTTAATGGGCCCTCGTCGCCTAGATCCTAAAACTCGTGTCGAACCCAACCACGTGCAAAGAGTCTCCACGTGCACAGAACTCCACACGCCTGAATCTCCACACGTCTGGCGCTTGACACGTCTAGATCTCCACGCACCACGTGTTAAAGATCGCTTGACGAAAGAGATCCTCGACATATCACATATGCCCATAATGACATAGGTCTCAAGCTTGGTCAACGTAACTCCATAGACAATTATCCCCCATTAATGACATGCATAACATGGTAAAGTCTCACATAAATGTGAGACCATGCACATGCACAATCAGAGTAGCCAGAGAACATGCACAACTGTTGTGCATGTACAGCTAGTGTACACATCACCATATCCCAGGCATCTTGCCATGCATTTACTCCATAACGGTCAGTCTTTACTCTTCCCAACGGATCATTCCTCACGCCTATATAAAGAGGAGCTCTTCCACTTTACAAGGGGGAGACACATCGAAAGCAGAGCAAAGCAACCACTACTTCTTCTTCTCCACTCGCTCCTTGTTCTTCAATTGTTCTTGAAAAACTGACATACGAGTTCACCTGGTTCTGGGCGTACACACTACTAGACGCCTCAAGGGTGTTGAAGCTTCTCCTTGCTCGACGCTTCCAGTGATCGTCAAAGATACTAAAGCCTTCTCGACGCTTACAGAAAATATCAAGGAGGTCATAGCTTCTTTCTTTCTCGACGCTGCTAGTAACATCTACTCTAAGTGATAAGATTAGCTACACATGATTACAAACATCATCTTCTCAAAAGAAATCAATCTCACTGAAATTAAAAATAAAAGTGATAAGGATGATCACCAATTGATGTTCCAAATTGTTCAATGGTGAAGAAAAGATGATGATGATGCTCCCTGGTTTTCCTTTGATCTTTCTTTCTCTATCTAGATTTGAAATAATCCAGAAGAAAGCTCCTGGACAGAGATGAACTCTATTTGTTTTCTTCTTGTTCCAAGAGAAAATGATGAACTCTCTTTGCTTATAACAGAATTAGTAACAAAGATAATAAACCCAAACAAAAAGGTATAAGAAGATGATGAACTCTGATTTTATTGGATTTCTCTATCAATCTCTCTTAATAAACAAAGAAAATAAAGAAGACAAATCTTTGTTTTGCTCTCTCTCTCTCTCTAACAATATCTATTATTAATTTCTCTCTCACAAAGAAAAATAAAATAAATCAGAGGTAGAAGAAGAACATAAATCAGAACAATGGTGGTTTCCGTGCTTCTTTCAAGCCGAATCCCCCCTTTCTTTGCTGCCTTCTCTATTATATATAGAAGTAATAAGAAGAAGAAAAATAATCCAATCTTTCTTTCCTTCTCTTGTAAATCTCTAGCTCACAAAATCATCTCAAGAACCCTCTCTTGGTCAATAACAATCCCTGAAACTCTCCTATTCGGTTAGAAAAAAAATCTCTCCATTAGTCTTTGTGAATTCTTGTCCATAAAATCACGCTCCATCTCTCTAGAATAGAAACAGTAGCTCATGAGGAAAGAATATAATTTCCTTCCTAAAAGGATGAAGACCATAGCAGTTTCCTTCTTCATCTCTCAGTTTGTCCATTTATATTTCTAATATCTTTTTTCCCATCTCTAAACAAAGCAGGTGATATATATATAAAAAGGCAACTTCCTAAAAGTTTGGATTCAAATGGCGTGAGGAAATTGAATTGGTGGTTGGCTGTTATGGGGCATGATTTCATGCATCGCAGAACACTTTAAAAACATGTAACAACTTACCTGATTTAGCCATGTGTGATGGTGAACTCCTGACCATTTGTTCTTCCCATACTACTACCTTATCTTGCGTCACACCACGTGAAATCAACTGTAGTGGGTCCCGAAATAACCATTGCGCCCACCACTAAACCGAGAATTCATACCTCTCCAAAGGCTGATTGCCACTTGTCTTTCAAAACTAAAGTTGACTTGAATTTGACACCAACCTTGACCCACTATATTTTTCTCGTCCGGATTCCGCTTTGACTTCCGTTTTCGCCATTGGGATCGTCTTAGAGTCTAGTTTCATCCGAGCATCAAGATTTTCCAAAATCAGCAAATGACCAAACTGCCCCTCATGTGTGTCTTTTTCCCGATTTTAACTATTTTCACACCGAACTCAGTAAAAGACACCTGAGAAAGAAAATCAAACAAATCATCAGAGTAACCGCTAGATTTGGACTAACTAACCCGAGTTAAGAGATTCAGATGGGACATTTTCATGTCTCATCAAACATCCCCAAACTTAGATTTTGCTAGTCCTCGAGCAAAACAGAAAAATAAACTAAACCCATTTCACCACTTTCGTAGGGAATCACGATTGCACTTAGCTCGTGCAACAAGCCGTTAAACCTCTAGGTTACCCAAGAGGACGAGTTTCGTCTCGTGAGGCTTTGCAGTGAATATACCCACAAAATTCTAAAATCTCAAAAATTCAGAAGGGTCTAAATATGATGGGACTAAAACTGTTTATCCGATAGACTTTCGAAAGTTAATAGAAATGAAATCCAAGTCGACCTAGCCATACAAACGCTAAAAATCCTTTCATTAGTAATCAAGACTCGAAGTGCACGTGACCAGCTAATATGAGTATCATCTCGGTTCTGAACAGACAAGACCTCGATTACCTTCTCAACACATTTCGCCTCGACTACTGCCTCACGGTCATACACTCAAAAATGTAAGTCACTCAGAAATGGTTCACTCAATGTGTTAGTATGAATATGAAGGAAAACTCAACACATGAAAAAGATGGACTAAAAGTTTAGTGAACGACTGATCTCATAGGGAGGAAACAACCACTAATATGGAATGGGGAAGCTTACCAACTCTTCTCACCTGATCTACTTTCTAAAAATGCTTCCTAGAGGTCAATAGACACGAATGATGATGTGACTAGAATTACTGAGAACTCGACGTCTTCAAATCTTCAAGAACTACTTCAAAGGATAAACACTGAAATACCATTAAACAAACTATTTTTTTTTTCTCTTTTCCTTTTTTTTTTCATATGACTCATAATACAAATACTACTTTCTTGACATTATTCTTTCCTTGGTAATATTCTCTTCATTTTGCTTCATACCTTATTCTCAGGGTTCTAAATGATGGATCAGGTTCCTATCTTCCTCTAGTTGACACTGTTTTTAAGTTTCTCAAACTACAAGAGAAAGGTTCGCTTCCTGATGACATCCCTAGTGGTTGTAAAATTTGAACTCAAGAGATCAAATGAGTTCTTCTTTCAAAGTTGCGAGGTTGAGTAGCTCTTCACTCTACTCAGAATAAGCTCAGAAAAGATCACTCAAAACAACAAGAAAGGCTCAAAATCTCACATAGGATAAGTCTCCACTAATGGTCGATTAAGTTCTCTCAGAAAAGTCTACTCTTCACCTATCTAACACTCACATGGCTAGTGCACAGACAACTTCAAGACTCGAAATTCATGGAAAAACCTTTAGCAAACGGATAGCTCGATCAACTAGAATCTATAACTATTAACAAGCAAAAACAACTAGACTCACATTTTCAATCCAAAATTTTTAAAATTTTAAACCCTTTTGAATTTTTGAAATAAGGACTTAGCAAAAAAATTCAATCCCCTATCCCCAAACTTAATCCTCACTGTTCTGAAGACTATGCAAACAATAACAGGGTGAAGGGAAAGATATTACCTGATTCGAAAGTCCTAAGCGTGGGTTGCCTCCCAGAAAGCGCTAAGTTTAACGTCTTCAGCCAGACGAAACAGATGACTCGACACTCCTTAAGAGACAACTCCATAAACCAATAAGCGAGACATCTGAGGATCTACCCAAAACACGAAGTGTTTAGTGAATGATAGTCTCGCACTTGTGTAAATATGTTGCAGTACCCGTGAGACTATTGTGATCAGATAAGAATCCCCAAACTTAGACGACAAAAAGGTCGTTAAGTTTGGCAATGGACTAGAAGAACTATAGTCCTGATAGAAAAGATCTATGTAGTACGGAGAACCTAAGTGGGAGATTTCATAAACTTCCAAACATGACCCTGAGAGACAAGATGTAACGTGATCTAGAGGACTATCAAAGACACCTGGATTTAGACTAGAAGTTTCTAAAACATGTAAGTTGGGTTCTTCTAAAAGAATAACCCGACCATCCGACTCTAAGTCCTCAAAAGTCGGTTTAGATAAACCTTCTATACTCTCTCTTATCCCGATGTAAGCAGGGTCCTTAAAGGCATCTAGATCTTCACCTAAGTCAAGTGAGCTAATGGTCTCATTCAACAACTCAAGTAGCCATGATTCATCATATTTGGTTGTGGAATGACTCTCAAGTTTATCCACATGAAAATGGGATGAAGGTGTCGACGTCGAAGATAACACAACCTCGACTTTTTGCTCCTCCAAAAGGGGCACAGAAGCCTCTTCGGAATTAACAATGGGCTCATACGATGGTAGTGGTGTCTCTAGGGTTGGCAAAATACTCGAATCATATACCAATAATGAGGTAGACTCCGATATGTTATCTAACTCATTAATAATAGCCCCCTCATCTAAGCTCAAAAGAGCTAATAGAGTTTCTAAGGGATCTCTTGACTGAGTCGTTGGTAATCCATCTTGAACTAATAACTCTACCAAGTTCAACCCACTAAACTCATCTATGTCATCCGGATGGAGTCCCGCATTAAAAATATTCATCTCCACCGTCATATTTCCAAATGACAATCTTAAAAGACCACTTCTACAGTATATGACAGCATTTGATGTAGCTAAAAATGGTCGACCTAAAATGACAGGGATTTGACTCTAGGTGTCATGAATAGGTTCAGTATCTAAGATGATGAAATCTACAGGAAATATAAACTCACCAACTTTTATCAAAACATCCTCTACTATGCCACGTGGTCGTCTGACAGACCGATCTGCCAGTTGAAGAACTACAGAAGTAGGTTTTATTTCTCCTAAACCTAATAGTAAGTACACAGAGTAAGGAAGAATGTTGACACTGGCACCTAGATCTAACAAAGCTCGCTCGATCTTATGGTCCCCTATAGTGCAAGGTAATGTAAGACTTCCTGGATCTTTGTACTTAGGTGGAAGGTTTTGCTGGATGATAGAACTCACTTGTTGAGTTAAGAAGACCTTCTTATGCACATTCATCTTACGCTTTCTAGTACATAGGTCCTTTAGGAACTTAGCGTAAGCTGGGATCTGTTTGATTGCATCTAGTAATGGAACATTAATGTTGACTTGTTTAAATATTTCCATTATCTCCTTGAACTGAGACTTCTTCTTTGGCTCTTTGAGACGCTGAGGATATGGGGCTCTAGGAATGTAAGGCTCAGGCACTACAGGTGGTTCCTCAGACTAAGGAGCCTTCTCAGGCTCTTTACTAGGGACAATAGTTGGTAAGGTGGGTTGTTCAGGGTTTGGTTCACTATCTTCGGGAACTCCTACCTTATTGTCTATTACCCTACCACTTCTAAGGGTGGTTACTGCATTGGCCTGGTCCATCGACTGTTTACCCTTCGGGTTTGGTTCTGGTTGACTAGGAAACATACCCCGTTCTCTCTGCCTAAGGGCTTCTCTAAGTTGACCTACCTCGGTTCTTAAACTAGTTACAGCCTGGTTGGTCTGTTATACAGTCTGGTTGGTCTGTTGTATAGCCTGGTTGGTCTGTTGTGCAAACTCTATTTGGGTTTTAGCTAGTTGCTTCATGGTTTCCTCTAAAGACTCATTGTTTTGAGAAGGATATTGGGTACTAGATTGAACCTGATTTTGAGCATAAGGTTTCCTAAGAGCATTAAACCCAGGAGGGTTCATTGAACTACTAACCTGACCCTGATTTTGACCCTTCGACCAAGAAAAATTGGGGTGATCTCTCCAACCCGGATTATAAGTGTTTGAATAAGGATCATATTTCGGACGGTTATCTTGCCTAGAGTTTATATAAAAAGCATTAGCATGCTCTTTTTCGTCAGAAACAAAGAATAGAGTACACTTATTCCCTGTATGAGATGGGTCTCCACAGACGGAGCACGGATAAGAGATGGATTCATTTACAACACTCATGACCTGAGTGCGATCCCCCCTAACTGCTTTAGGCTGACCAAGCTCTAGGGCTTCTATCCTTCTCGTCATGGTGGCGAGTTTAAGTTCCGACTCGTCAACTCTATACATGCCACCTTTATTCGGTGTAGGATTTGCCCTAGTAGGAGGTCCTTTAGAAGTTTCCCATTGGTGGGATTTCTCAGCTAGATCTTTTAGAAAAGCCATGCAATCATCAACGGATTTATGAGTAAATCCGCCACAACAGAATGACTCTACCATGGATGTAGTGGGATAGTCTAGTCCGTCATAGAGAATTTGGACTAGTCTGCTTTTTTCATAACCATGGTGTGGACACTGTAGTTCCAGTTCTTTAAATCTCTCAAGATATTTGTAGAGAGACTCTCCTTCTTGTTGCACAAAACTATTAAGACTTTGCCTTAAATAGGTGGTTTTGTGCTTGGGAAAGAATTTTAGAAGGAATAAACTGGTTAATTCTTCCCATGTGGTAATGGAATGAGGTTGTAAGGCATACAACCAAGATTTTGCTTTCTCTCTCAAAGAGAAAGGGAACAACCTAAGCCTCACTATTTCATCAGACATATTGGGAAATCTTATAGTCCCACAGATTTCTTCAAAATCCCTAACATGGTGGTAGGGATTCTCGTTCTCAACCCCACGAAAGAGTGGGAACATTTGGATAATGCTCGGCTTTAACTCGAAGTGAGCCGTGGAGTGGGGTAACTGTATGCATGATGGTTGACATGTTCTAGTAGGGTTCATGTAATCCCTGAGTGTCATAGGTGGATTTCCATTCGTGGCTTGGTTTGGATTTTCACCCATAGTGTCACTCAAGGAGAGATTGACTAGAAGATTACTTAGATGAGTTTCTCTACTAATGAAACGACCTCTCTTATCACGATATCTATCTGGCATAAACTAGAGCCCAATGACCAAGGATATTCTCAACAAAACTTTTTTTTTTTTTTCAATCCAAAGAATCACTACGAAGACCCTAGAGGAAAGCCAACACAATCAGTCTGACTCCACCAAGCAACCTAAAAAAAATCTAGACGACAGACAAGTTGGTCAGATTCACCCTAAAAAATCTAGACAACTCCTACTTCGTTACAAAGCTTGAACTATAATTGTTATTAAGGTTACTCCGTCAAAATAATACGGTCAAACAATTCTTGGTGACAGCCAACGATGAACGTTGTGATAGCCGTTCATAAATATGTCTGCAAGCTACTCTGTTGTTAGTGTAAATTTAGTAGCGATAAGGTTGGATTTAAGCTTTTCATGGACTAGATGACAGTCTATCTCAATATGCTTCGTGTGTTCATCAAAAACCAGATTGTCAGCAATGTGAAGAGCGGCGCGGTTCTCACAGTGTACTGTCATACGGAAAGGATGATCGGATCCGAGATCCTTAGGAAGATATTTGAGCCATTGAAGCTCACAAGTGAGGGTGGCCAATGCGCGATATTCTGCCTCGGCAGAAGAACATGCAATAATATGTTGTTTCTTGGATTTCCATGATAATGGGCTTGATCCATGGTGAAATAACTTGTTGTAGAACGTCGGGAGGATGGGCGACCAGCCCAGTCAGAATGACAATAGCCCGAAATGTGGAGAGAACTTGTTGCCGAAAGGAAAAGACCATGATCCAGAGTACCTTTAATATAACGAAGGACACGATTAGCAGCATACAAGGGGAGATAAGTTGGGTTCTGCATAACCTGACTAAGGTCGAGTAACTGTCAGATAAATCAAGCGACCAAGTAACCATCGATAAGTGGTTGGATCGGGAAGAGGAATCCCGTCGCTGGAAGTGAGACGAAGTTTCTGTTCCATCGAAAGGAGAAGGGCGGGCAGGAGTTAGGGCCGAGTCGTGAAGAATATTAAGGGAATATTTTCTTTGACATAGAAATATGCCAGAGGAAGAACGTGAAACCTCTATTCCCCAAAAGTATTTTAGTTTGCCACAGTCTTTAAGTGAAAATGCATTTCCTAAAAATAATTTGAGTTTCGAAATTGCCAATTCATTATTCTCTGTAATGATAATGTCATCCACGTAAACAAGGACATGGATTGTGATATTGGAGTTGAAGTAAGAAAATAAGGAATAGTCGAACAGAGACTCAATGAATCCTTTTTTTAAGGATAACAGAGGAGAACTTGGAAAACCATTGTCTGGAGGCTTGTTTAAGGCCATAAATGGACTTATGGAGCTAACAAACACGTGTCTCCCCCTTACTGGGGTACCCCAGAGGTAATGTCATGAAGACTTCTTCGTCCAAGTCACCTTGTAGAAAAGCGTTATTCACATCGAGTTGATGGAGAGACCAACGTTTAATGGTCTCAATAGAGAGAAGATGCGAACAGTTACTAATTTAGCAAAATGTGTCATGATATTCTAAGTGTTCAATTTGCGTATAACCTTTGGCAACTAGACGAGCTTTGTATCGATCAATGGACCCGTCAAGTTTGAATTTGATCTTAAAATCCCATTTGCAGCCTATGGGTCGTTTGTCTTTAGGAAGGGGAACGAGGGACCATGTTTTATTAGATTCCAAAGCTTGAACTTCTTTGGTCATGGCCTCTCTCCAATGTGGAAATTTCATAGCTTGAGAAAATCTTATGATCCGTGGATAAAGAAGTGTCAGAAAGAGATTTTGATAACGGATAAAGGATATTTGATTTGGATTCAGAGAACGGGAAGCTAGGAGTGGCGCAAACTTAGTCATCTAAATGTGATAGTGGACGTTGGATACATTGAGAACAGAGAGTCGTTATTTGATCGCCAATCACAGAGAAGCGCGTGATGTCCATCTGTTGGTCAGTAATCGAGGTTGAATCAGAGGTGATGGTCGGAGGAGCAGTTGGGTCTGGACAAATAAAGACGGTGCCTAAAGAATCAGAGGAGCGGAAGTTGACCTGATCCAGTAATAGCTGGATTTGTGGTGCTCGTAGAGGACCCAGTTGGGTCAGCAATGGTAATTGGAGGCACATCAGGTGATGAGGGCCCAAAAAGATGTTCAGTGTATGTGGGCGCTCAGTTAGTGGGGAAAACCAAAGTTCCAGGCGTGGGAAAAGTGAAAGTTCCATCATCTTCAATGGTTGAGGTGATTGTACAACGGATGGAGGTGATTGTGAAGTCATAGGAAACGTTGATTCGTGAAAGACAACATCACGTAAAACAATAATGCGACGAGAACGTAAATCATAAAGTTTGTATCCTTTTTCCCCGTACGGATAACCTAAAAAATTGTCGGATTGGCGCGAGGGGGGGGAGGGATTGTGTGTGTATGATTTGACATGAAAATATCACATTTGGAGGGTCTAACTTACACTAATTAGTTCTTTTCGAGTATTATAAATAATGTTTTATGTGTTCTTCATGTTAGGTACCTATTTTGGAGTTAAGCATGTAAATCGGAATAAAGGGAACGAATTGTCACTATCATTTCATGTGCCCAAAATGAGAGAAAAATATTTCAAGCAAATCAAATTACAAGTGGAGGCAATGGCGAGTCCAACGGTGAAGACGGAAGTCAATTCCGAGTTCGGACGAGGAAGTTGTGAAAGATAGAAGTCAAGGTCTTTTCTTGGAGGCACCCCCCTTTCGTTCTAATTGTAGAGGCTAGATTGGATTTTAATTCAAAGCCCAACATCTAAGCCCAAATTCAAGAATACCCAAAGAAGAAGGAAGGTGTAGAGATTTTATGAGCACCCACTTTTGGGCCCAAGTCAAAGTAGTCTAAAGACTTAGTCAAGTTGACTAAGTCTAGGGTTTGAATCAAGTGAGGTTAATATTCATCTTCTAGCTTGGGAAAGGAGGCAAGAAGGAAGAGAGAGAAAAGAGGCAAGAGGGTTCTTGAGTTAGGGTTCTTCCTCAAGAGGGTTTGAAAGAAAAAGATAAGAGAGAAGAAGAAGGAGGATCCGGCCAAAGCATTGGCCGACCAGCACACTAGGCCGGCCTAGCTTTGGCCGGACGAGCAGCAGCTCGGGCTGCTCGGGAAGGATGCTCGGGAGAGCTGCAACAGTAGCTTGCCGGCGCGGGAAGGATGCACGGGAGCTGCTGCTGCAGTTTTCATGGACGCAGCTGCTCCAACACGCCTGCAAGGGCAGCATCTCGGGTCTTCAACAGGCCGGCACGGGCTGCACGGCTGCAGCTCGGGACGGCACTCGGGAAGCATTCACGGCCAGTGCACATGCACGGGACAGCACCGGCCGGATGCACAAGGTCAGGGAAGGAGCTTTCTTGGCCGGATTTGTTTTTGGTCGGATTTCTTCCAACTTTGGCCGGATTTTCAAGGGTGTTCCGGCCACTTTCTTGGTTCGAAACCTTAGGGCTTTTGCTCCCCATCATCTTGGCTAGCTTCCCATGTAGTTTGATTTGATTTTGGACAAGAAATTTCTAGAGAGAGAAAGCTAGGGTTAGCTTTAATGGAGGTTGTGTTCTAAATGGAGAAGATGATGGTGGTCGCTATGGGGAACCCAGAAAATTGCTAAGGGGAGATCGGCTGCAACTAAAAACTCATATTTTCTGACGATCTTAGCCTCTAACCATCATCGAAAAAGGGGAATTCTCTCACCATTTCCTTTCCATTTCTTATTCAATCACCATATTTAGCTAACTTTAGTTTGTTGATTATATGAGATGAAATGTGATGAATTCGTGACTATGTTTAATATGATTTGATGTTTTGATTATAAATTGATGTTCATTTATTTCGATTATCGTTTTGATCGTATTTTCATGTGTCTTGTCATGCACTTGTAGGTTTTCGTTTTACCATTCAAGTCATATTGTGCGAACCATGTAATGTTAGTCATTTTGAAGGTAGCATACCTTCATCCATATTTCTCGTAGCAAATTAATGTTAGGGAGGGAGTCCATCATGGTTTTGTTTATGCTAAAACTACAATAAGATAAGAGCATGATATAAATAATGCTCCTATTTTTTATAAGGACAAAATGGTTGCTCATAGGATTCTACAAGGACACAAAAGAAAAAAGCGAAAAATAATGGCCACCGCTTTGGGGAAAGCAGAAATATTTTCGGGGAAGACGGTGAAAAAAAAACAATCAAACCAAACGCACCTTATAAGTCTCCAGTGGAAAGTCGCCGGCCGGCGACTTCATCATCTTCTCTATCTTCCTTTTTTCTCTCTCTCTCTTTCCCTCTCTCTCTCGAGCTCGTCCTGACGTGTCGGAAGTAAGGACCTCGATTCCTCTACTTATGACGTACAGTTTTAGGCAAACTATAGTTATACTTCCTATTCACAGCCCAACGGCATAAACAATATATATACTTACTGTATATGCTAGTACTACCAATTACATGATATGTGTGTTTGAGGCAAATGCAAACTACCAATTACTCGAGCATTATACAATTATATAAAGAAGATGGTATTATGATGATTTAATTTTATCGTCTCGTGTGACTCGTGACCAGGAATAATTTACATTGAGAAGCTACCATACCCTCATGTAGGTGTACCTAAATTAGAGACCTTGTAAGATTTGTTTACACACATCAATTTTGTATAACAATATGTAAGTTTTACCACAATTGTATAATGGTAAGTTGTTTATATGCCTAATGGAAAATGTCACCTTGTGAGCTGGTTTAGTGCAAGATGGTCAGGACTAGGGCTGGGAAAACGGTATGAGGACCCGAAACGCGGCCCTATTCGCCAGATCCGTGGGAACCCGCCAACCGAAGTAAGCCCGAGCCGGGTTTACCCGGCCCGTTAAATCGGGTTGTAGCGGGCGGGATTCGGTTAAGGGCTCCTACCCGAGTCCCGGCCCGATAAGTCCGACCGTTAAGAGGCCCAACGAAGTTCGCCCGATACCCGAACACTTAAGACCGCCCGATGTTCACCCGCTCGACAGTCCGACCGACTGCCCGCCTTTGATTGTTCATATCCACTTCTTATCTGTTCCAATAAAGGTGCAGCCAAACCCTATAAACATTATTTTAGGCCAGCGCTTTGGGGAAAGCAAAAAAATTTCCGGGGAAGAAGGTGGAAAACCAAAAAAATACGATCCAGACGCACTTAATCTCTCAACTCTCTCTTATCTGACCAACTTTCTCTCCGACCGCCGGCGACCGGCCGACGGTCTCTCTCTCCTCTCTCTATCTCTCCCTCCTCTCTCTTCTCTCTCTCCTTTCTTCTCTCTCTCCTCTCTTTCTTCTCTCTCTCCTCTCTTTCTTCTCTCTCCCTTCTATGCATCTCGCTTCTCCCTCTCTCTCTCTAAGTTCCGGCGAAGGGAATAGTCCCTTCGATGGAACCCTATGACTGGAAAACCAGACGAAAGAAAGACTCCTTCGTTTGGAAAACCAGTAGAAGGCAGTGAAGGATATAGTCCTTCGGTCTGAAGGAGATGTCCTTCTGAAGGAGTGTCCTTCGACCAAGGTGGCAATGCATACAATTTGTCAGTTAGGATGACGATGAATTTATCCGGAAGATCATCTAGTCCGGTCCAATTAGGGATCGTAAAGCTAGAAGCCGCTTACGATCGTCGGATCACTTCGGTAATACGCGGCTAACATAGACTGGATCCTACAACGGGTTACACCAAATAGTTGTAGCTTTATTAGAGAGAGTTGACTCATGGGAGCTTGTCTATAGATGGATATGATCCAAGCTGATAGTGCTAAAAAGATAGAAAAATCGGGATCGAAAGAGGAACCCGAAAAGGTGAAAACCCACTTATGGGGTGTCCTAATCAAGCCCATTAAGGAGTTGATCAGGACCGGCCATAAGATAAGGGTGGGCCAGCCTGGCCGAGCCCATTAGTGGGCTTAAGTGGTCGGCCACACCACTTATAAGGGGGAAACCCTAATTTCCCTTAAAAGAGCTTTTAGGGAAATTTAGGTGTTTATCTTTTCTGGGGCTCTTATTGAAATCTTATGGGAATAGGATTCTTATTAGGTTCTCTCTATATAAGGGTCATTAGAATTCAGAAAAGGTGCTGAATTTTTCTCAGGAGAAAACTTCATCTCTCTCACAATATACAGCTTATGGAGATAGAGGGTTTTAGAGAAAAAGCTCCCAATCTATCTAATGGAGTCAAAAGAAGAATAGTTCTTCTTCTCATCCTTCCATGAAGTTCTAGCGACAACAAAATAGGGAGATAAAGTTATTTAGTCGGGTGTCTCAAGTAGAGGAGCTACATATGAAGCTGTCATCTTCTTTGGGATAAATTTAATGGAATCTAGTTCGTGGGAAAGCAAATCCAGATATTTTACTTTCAGTTTCTAGTTCATTATTAGTTCATGCATATGATCCTGGTTAATTAGTGTTAATCATATGATGATTGAGATTCCGCTTACAACACTAGTTAGATGATTGTTCGTATTAGATACGTACAATGGTTATTAGAAAACCCCAAAACCCTACAGTGGCATCACGAGCCGTTTGCATGTAACTAGTTTTGTGCTAGAATGAATTAGATTCAGACTTGATTTATTAGATAGATTAGTTTGAATATAGATTCTGACACGTTCTTCAATAGTTTGAATAAGATTCAGACATGTTCTTGATTAGTTTGAATAGAGATTCAGACAAAATTTTGATTAGTTTGAAAAGTTTTAAAACACTTTCAAAGATGTGTTTGAAAGGGTTTCAATGCATAAAATAGTCAAAATTATATGTTTTTGGAAAGGGTTTTTGAAAACGGATCTAAGGGATCTAAAAATTTTAAAAATCGGATTTAAGATCATGAAGTTTTGATGTTGAATTCATCAAAAACAGCAGCTAAACAGTAGCAATATCAGGAAAAGGAAAAAGAAGACAAAAGTTTAGAAGGTTGTAAACTCTTATACCGGGCCAGGCTGGCCGGTCGCGTCTACAACGCAACCGGGACGCGCTCAGACGCGTCAAGGACTAGGAGTCCGAGATATGCTCGGACTTGGAGTCTGAGATATACTCGGACAAGGATCCCAATGGATCCGCGTCCGAGCATATCTGGTCGCGTCTAAGACGTGACAAACTATGCCCTACTAGACGCGTCTTAGACGCGTTTGGGCATACCTAAGTCATCTCGGACTTGGAGTCCGAGATGATCTAGGATGCAAAAGTCTCGGTCTATGACCGAGACCTCGACCATGCTCCCAGACGCGTCTAGGACACGTCTGGTGCGTCCTAGCTTCTCAGACTTCCTGTCCGAGAAGACTACAACTCGGTCAGACGCGTGCAGGACGCGTGTGGAGCACCAAGACGCGTCCTTGGCCAAAGACGCGTCTGGCCTAGGGCCAAGATGCGTTCAGACCAGTGGGTCTGACACGTTTGGAACGTGCCGGTCCGGTCCGGTTAGTGCAAGGGCTTGGTCCTAGACTTGTCATGGGGCAACCCGGGCTAGTCAAGAGGACTGTTGACCAAGTTTGACTTGGGTCTTTCGAGTATGACTCGGGCCTTAATCCGAGTGAGAGGTCTTGACTTTTCGTCTTCTGATTTCAACCAATTTTTCCGAAATCGACCCGGGCCATTCGAGGGTCCAAACGGAGTTTTTCCTTGAATCAATTTTAGAAATCATTAAGGAAGAAACGGAACGTGCCATTAGTTTATATTTTACGAAAATTAACTTAGAAGCAAGTTAGACATAGAGATGTCACAATATCCCACAAATAAAAAACCTATAAACGAATCTAGGATACATACTTTATTTTATGAGTGTCATATTTTGTATGTATATATATGTTAATGCGTAGAACAATCTTGCCTTTAGATAAGTAATCGACTCTTGTTTCTAAGCACATAGGAGTATGTGCCCGAATAATACTTAGAGTATAGGGTCGTAGAATCCATTGATGAACCAAACGATGAGATCATAGTTCAAGTGGGAGTAATCAATGGAGGTTTAAGGACGTAAATCCAAACGAACCATAGGCGAACAAGAGGTAATCTAAAAGATGAGATCTTTTAGGGGCTATACTAGGAACTAATTAATTCCTTACGCAAACTCACACAAACTTTACGTAATAAGTCATGAATAGTTACGATAGAGTTCACAGTAACGTATAATTGATAAATTACGTAAAAGTCCCCAAAAGAATTTTGAGTGAAGCCTACCCAGAATAAGACACCTGTTGCGCCCTTATTCATCGATGGTGGGTCTGCCTCCGCAGGGTGCCATGTTTTACCTCGGGGCAGTACGGGTAGATCTATGAAGGGGTCTACATGTCTAACTGGTTATTGTCAAAGAGTTAGCAAAAGGGTTTTGGATTTCGAGGCAAAGGATGAATTGAACACATAAACGTGTTATTTATCAACCAAGAGTCATAGGAGTATGATCAGTAAAGAGTTACTCACCCAGTACGATGGGTTAAAGGCAGTGCCCTAATACGTTTAACCTCAAAGAAATGAGGTCTTGGAATCGCATTATTCAACCGGGGACAGTACATTGAATAATGTAGCAAAACTGTGTTTTGCAAATGATAATAAGTTTCAAGATTTTGCTTTTTTCTTTTAGAGTAGAGTATATATGACTATCCCATTCCTAATGTTCGTTGTAACCTCAGTTTGTGAACACATCCTGAAAAGAACATTAAGGAACGTTTGAATCTAAGAAACAAGTTCTTAAATATTTGGCAACCAAAGGAATATAAGAAGAGTTATTATGATTCAAAGGGACAAAGGGTCAGAGTTTTTAAATGGCTAGGCCATTACAGGAAACTACCTAAAGTACCTGGAAGACAACGGAAACGGAATTGGGAATTTTGGTTCTTGCATCTTTGTTAACAAAGTTAATCTAGCAAGTTTTGTAGATTCCTTCATGGGAATTACATACTTGACTAAAAGGTGAAAAAATCAAAGACGGAGCAAAAGCAAGTAATTGCTAAGGATGCTGAATTAGATCAAAGTCTTCTTTTAGACACTGATCTAGCTTAGAACTTAATAAATGTTATTATGTTCTAGAAACATCTAATGTTTTAAATCAGTGTTAAATTAACAAAGTAGGTTCTAGGAGAACTGATACGTTAACAATGATACTATAGGCTATGATCAAAGGATTCAAACCGGTCAACTCTGATTTTGTCATTGCGTCAAATTGACATAAGACACATAAGGAAGATCCAATGGTATGGACTTCTAACTCTAATGATTTTAAATCGTACGACACATGTGAATTTTGTCCAAAAGATTATTTGACAAAGTCACCTTTTTGAAAGGAAGCTATGACTAGTGAACTAATAGTCCTCATACATACAGATGTATGTTAAACTATTAATACACTAACTAGAGTTAACGAGAATCTACTTGACAAAAGTATAAGTCATTCGATTGGATCGAGATGGTTAATATTTAAGTCAGAAATTCGATGACCATCAAGAAGTTGAGAATTATCTTGCCCCAAACACATCATATGGGTGATGAATTTAGTGGGAGCAATCGAACATGTTAGACATGAGTCGATTAATGATGGGTATAGGCCAATCTCCCAAACACTTTCGAGGATATATTCTCAAACACGGTTGCTTATCCTACCTAACTATATTCCGTCTAAAGTTGAAAGAAACATAGGAGATTCTTCTACAAACCATCAGAGAACAGAGAGTTTGTTGCTCGTGATGTGTCTTATTTGAAATAAGAGTTATTCCAATAAGACAAGTGAGAGAAATTTAAGATGTCGAAGAAATTCGATAAAAACAACAAACTGACAATGGTATTACGAACCAATAGTGCTATACGAATGTCAGAAATTGCGGTTCCTATCTAGCCGATAGATATGGAAATAGAGGAAGAGATAGTAGATCTCGGAGATCCTTCCGCTTAAGTCGAATTAGATTCTAATGAGAACAGTCAAAGAGTTGAGAGCGTCTCAAAGTTGTTCAAACTCCTCGTAGGTCTTGAAGGCTCATAGATCTGTCTCAGAGGACTAAATCCTACTGAAGAAGATATGAGCTACCTACACAAAAGCTATAACGGAATCACTCCTAAATATGGCTTGGAGTCATAAGATCATAATGGAATCCACGTCTGAAATCAAGTTTGGAACTTGATCTATTTTTCTTAAAAGAATAGTTCCTGTTAAGTACAAATAGATTTTTCATAGTGAAAAACAGACAAGGATGGAAACATTGGTGTTTCCCAGGGCTAGACTAGAAAAGAAGGTCAAAGAATTTTTGGTTTATACCATGAAAAGACCATCTCTCAAGTCACGATGCTTAAGACCATAATGATCAATCACTAAGCAAAAGAATGTGTACGAGCCACATCCTGGTGGAAGTAAACACTTCTTAAAAGTTAGTGAAAATCGCAAGCTTTTAAAATCCATCGAAGGATTGAAGCATGCAAGTAGGAGTAGGAATATTCGATTCTGCAAAGTAATCAAAAGTTGGTTTCTTAAAGAATGAAGAGAAATCTTGAATTCAGAAAGTTCAAGAAGGTTAGTGGGAGTGACCCAGTTTTCTTTTGTCCGGTATGTAGATGACATACCATAAGCTGAGATCAACATTCCGATGTTGAAAACAGTTAAGAGCTGGCTCAATAAAAAGGACTACACATAAAGGTGAAAGGCTTTTGGGCATCAAAGATCTATAAGAATAGATCGAGAAGATGATGAGACTTATTTAAGAAAAGTCTTGAAAAGTCAAATATGAAAGACTCAACAAGAGTAATTCTACCCACGAACTACTTTCTAACAATGCTTCCTAGAGGTCAATAGACACTAATGATGATATGACTAGAACTCCTGAGAACTCGACGTCTTCAAATATTCAAGAACTACTTCAAGGGATAAACAAAAACAACTAAACAAACACTTTTTTTTTCCTTTTCTATTTCCCTTTTTTTTTTCTTTTTTTCATAGTACTTTTCTTGTAATCAAACTCAAATACACAAAGAACTTTCTTGACATTATTCTTTCCTTGGGTATAATTCTCTTCATTTTGCTTCATGCCTTATTCTCAGGGTTCTTACAAATGGATTTCTATCTTCCTCTAGTTGACATTGTTTTCAAGTTTCTCAGACTACAAGAGAAAGGTTTACTTCCTGATGACATCCCTAGCGGTTGTAAAATTTGAACTCAAGAGATCAAATGAGTTCTTCTTTCAATATTGAGAGGTTGAGTAGTTCTTCACTCTACTCGGAATTAGCTCAGAAGAGATCACTCAAAACAACAAGAAAGGCTCAGAATCTCACATAGGTTAAGTCTCCACTAATGATCGATTAAGTTCTCTCAGAAAAGTCAACTCTTCACCTATCTAACACTCACATGGCTAGTGCACAGACAACTTCAAGACTCGAAATTTGTGGAACAACCTTTCGCAAAAGCATAGTACGACCAACTAGAGTCTATAACTATTAACAAGCAAAAACAACTAGACTCACTTTTTCAATCCAAAAATTTAGAAATTTTGAAAAATGTTAAACCCTTTTAAATTTTGAAATAAGGACTTAGCAAAAAATTTCAATCCCCTATCCTCAAACTTAAACCGAACATTGTCCTCAATGTTCTGAAGACTATGCAAAAAATAACAGGGTGAAGGGAAAGATATAACCTGATTCGGAAGTCCTAAGCGTTGGTTGCCTCCCAGAAAGCGCTAAGTTTAACGTCTTCAGCCAGACGAAACAGATGATTCAAAAAAATAGAAAAGATTTAACCTACTGGATTACAGATATGTGATTAACTGTAAACCAATAATCGATACATCTGTGGGTCCACCCAGAACACAAATTTTTCAGTAAACGATAGTCTCACATTTTTGTGAATTGCAGAGAGTGCATGTGAGATTATCAAAGAAGAGGGGCAATCCCCAAAATTAGTGGATGCACAGTCCACTAAGTAACTATAAATGCTAGGACCAATGTCTAGAAAGTTATCGAAAGGATCGACATAATAATGAAGGGCCAATATATCCGTCGAAGGCAGAAAGTCATCTGCAAGTTTAGTGGATAGAATATCCACTATTTCCATAGACGTTCCCGAGGAGACATCTGAAGTGTCCCAAAAGGGATCAACAACCGAGTCTGAGACCATGTGAAAGGTCAAACTAGACTCTAAGGATAAGGCAATATGCTCGGGGACCAAGTCAAGGTCCATGGTTTCCTTAGGTAAACAGTCTGACAAACTATCCAACATGTCTCTAGCGTCATCAATGTCCTCAAAGACATCTGCGGCTTCGCAGTCATTTATAGTTTCATGCCTTCCTAACATTTCATCTAAGACTGACTCCTTACAAGTGTTAAATGTTGGAAAGTTCAGAATAGTGTCATTCCCAAACTTGCTCATAGAGCCATCATCTTGAATATCAACGTCTAGTGTAGTCCGATCATGGTGAGGCGACACGAGTGGAGGAAACAAGTCAACATCAGACCTTTCTGACTCTAGGGTATTATCAGTAAATTCATCGACATTTAATTTAGTACTAGGGTTAGACGTATTAACCTCGTCATCGTACCTAGTACCTTCCTGAGTTTGGGGTTGTGAAACCCCTTCTTCGTCGGCGAATAACTGTGACTTAAGCATCTTTACCTGTTGAGTCAAGGACTCAATCTTCTGCGTCGTTTGAGTCGCAAATTGTGACATCATCTCAATAAGACGACTCTCGAACTCTGATCTATCTTCAAGAGTCTCCTCATAACTATTGTAATTAAACGAAGACTCTTGATCATAAATCCCACCGTACATATTAGGATCATACCTGCCTCTAAAGTCATTGGTCTCAGAATAGTGTGGACTATAAGGTCTCTCATATATATTTGATGTCGGACCATATCCATCACTAATCGGACCATCTCCGCACATTTGTTGATAATCTCCTAATGTCATATGAGATCGATCAGGCTCATATGGTCTATTCCACTCACTAATCGGACTGTTTCTAGACATTCCTTGATAATCCCCAAATGTGATACCAGGTCGGTTAGGCTCGTTTCCACACAACTGTTGGTATTCTCTTAAGGTTATTGATGGGTCATGAAAATGTCCCATCTAAGTCGTTTAATTTAGCCAAGTTAGTCGGTTTCGAGTCTTTATTATAATAAAATGGTTGGTTTTCTTGATTAGGTGTCTTTTGCAGAGTTAGGTGTGAAAAACGGTTAAAAATGAGAAAAAGATGCATAAAGGGTATTTTGGTCATTTGGAGTCAAGGACATTCTGGAAATTTGGCCAAGGTCAGTGCGTGGTTGAAAAGTAGAGGTCGAGACGAGTCCGTAGGAGAAAACGGAAGTCAAATCGGAGTCCGGACGAAGGAATAAACCAAGGTCAAAGTCAGGTCAACATTTGGTCAGCATTCGGTACAATGTCGGGCAAGTTTCTGGCCCGCGGTATGCTTAGGGACACGTGTCGTAGTTCGGAGGTCGGAGCATCTAAATCCCGTGTTCGCGCTAAGCAGCGAAGTGTGGCCATCGAGCATGATCCAATGTACCGCGTTTCATTTTAGTTCGGTAGTCCCTTGCTCGCTTTTTAATCGTAGCCGCAACTTCCCGCGTTTTTGAGATCGTGCGGCTGCTGATCGTTCCGTCATTTATCTACTTCCGTGTTGCCCGAAGCTTCGTATTAAGGTAGTCCCGGGACGCGTGTCACTCTCCTGTCCCTTTAGATCCGCGAACATCTTTCATCCGACGGCCTCTGTTTAAACCGCAACTTTAAACCGTGAACCCGGCTACAACCCAGCATCCGAATTCCCAAATTAATACCTAGCCGCCAGCCCAACTAGGGTTTTATCCCTTTTAACCCTTCTATTTACCCTTTTAGCCCTCAACTTTCCACTTTTTACCATTTTAACCATACCAAACCCTAACCCTATATAAAAAAACTCTTGAACCTCCATTAAACCTAGACTTCAACAACCCTCTCAAAAGGCTTCCTTATCTAATTTCTAAGCCACTTCTCCTTCTATCTTCTAACCCTAAAAACCCATCTTCTTCTATTTTCTCTACCACCTTCATCTTTTCTCTAGATTTACTTTCTCCTTCTAATTTCTTCTTCTAACCTTCTAATTTCTTCTTCTAACCTTCTAATTTCTCCATACCTTCTTCTCTAAAATCTCTTCTTCTTCTATCTCTCTTCTAAATTTCTCTTCTTTTATCTTCTAATAAGCTATTATTTGGAGTTTTGAGCAATATTCTTGAGATACTTGGAGCTTAAATTGGACATCAAAATGGAGATACATGGGAATATGGATTGGGAACATTCTTGGTGATTTCTTTCCATTAATCTTTTGTAATTCTATTTATTTTATGAATTCAATGAATATTATTTTAGATTCCATGAGTAGCTAAATTTTGTATCTAGGGTGTAGAGGAAACCCATATTTGGGCTTATTTTGAGATATGTTATAAATCAATGAATCCTTATTTTGAGCTTCAATGCCTATTGATTGTCATTTTATGTTGATTCTATAACCTTATTATCATTCATGTATTATAATTAGATATTTCATGCTTTTATTGATTTATTAGATGAGATATGCCTTTTAGATCTTGAATGATAGTGTAGGAAATTAGTTTTATATGGTAGTCAATCATACACTCTTGATTTTGAATTGTGTTATTAAAGAATATATTCTGAAATCTAAATAGTTTATTATGTTAGATTTTGAGTTATACGTGAGAAAAGGGATTTGTTAATTAATGCATGTTTTAAGTAGTCCATTTATGTGGTGAAATCGAAAACCCTAGATTCTTCTTCTCATCTTGATTTCATTCTTATTAGTCTATTAGTATTGCTTTCTTTTTTTCATAGTAGTTTCCAAATCAAATCAAAAGTTTGAAAGGGGGTTTAATTCGAGATTTAGATAAAATAGCTTGTTCTTTGGAACGAAACTCGACTTATTAGAAATACTATAACTTGACCCCGTATACTTGCGGGAATAGACCTATTTTAGGCCTATCAAGTTTTTTGGCGCCGCTGCTGGGGACTAAGCTTGAATTTGTCTTATCTTATTTCTATATTTGGAAAGTTTTATTTTTGGTAAGTTTTTATTTTTGGACACTTTGACTTGCTTTTCCATTTTTGGTGTGTAGAACGCTAAGGAGCAAAGGAAGAGGCGCAACAAGGAGAGGAGCTCAAGAAGGAAAATTTACATTTTATTTTTAGTATTTTTTTTTATTTTTGGTGAGAGAGAGACTTTTAGACGTTCTAGTTTTTATTTTTGGTTTAAACGTTTTGACCCAAAATTAGAGGGCTTGTTAATTGTAACCGAAAACCAAAACGAAGCCTCGGGTTCGAACACTCACGGGAGAGTGGCCCGGGTCGTCTACAAAGGTCGTCGCCCGTTTTGAACGGGAGGTAACTTCTACATCACCCACGAATCTCCTGTAAGTGGGTACTTGTGATGTTTTTGCTTGCCTAATTGATTGTCGAACTGTTAGTTTAATTATCATATTAGTAAGGGCATTAACCCATTACAAGATAGGAGTCGGATTTCATCACCGGTCTCTTTCCCATCTAGGTAACAACATCGCCGATCCCAAGCCTCACTTAAAATTAAAAATCGATTTAGACATTGGCCAAAGGGTAACGAGCTTATAGGACATTCTTGACAAATCTCGAACTTGATTAGTATTTGGAGTTTTCCCAGGAAGAGGGAACGATCCAAGAACACAATTCTTGATCGTTGTACTGTGACGGAGTAACTCCTCATAAGAATCATAGTTCAAGTTTTGGTAAGAAGTAGAAGCTGTCTAGATCAATTTTTAGGTGAAAAAGACTACCCGGTCGTCTAGATTGTGTCTAGGTTGCTTGGTGGAGTCAGCTTGCTTGCTTTTTTGTTTTCCTTAGGATCTTCGTAGTTTCGTTACTCTTAATAAAAAAAAAAAAAAAATCAAGAGAGTCCGTTGTCTAGTCTTTTGGTGTATGCCTCTTAGGTTGTGTGATGAGAGGGTCATTTTGTTAAGAGTCTGATTTGAGTGTTTTACTTGAAAACCTTTCTTTAAGCGAGACTATGGAGGATCACATTGATCAAGCTAGGACCGAGAATCAACCTATGACTCTCAAAGTTTACATGCACCCAACTATAGTTTGTCAGCCATCATGCATTAGGTTACCCTCGACTAACACTTATTTCCAGATAAAGTCAGGGATTATCAACATGCTTCCGCTGTTTCGTGGTCTAGAGAATGAGAACCCGTATTATCATGTTAGGGAATTTGAGGACGTATGTAAGACTATGAACGTCCCTAACTCGATAGATGCCGTTACACTTAGGTTGTTCCCTTTTTCTCTAAAGGATAAAGCAAAGTCTTGGTTTTATGCCTTAAAACCAGAGTCTATTTCTACGTGGGCAGAACTTAGTGGTGTATTTCTACAAAAGTTCTTTTCCACGCATAAAATCAGATCTTTAAGGCTGAGTCTGCTAAAGTTTGAGCAACTCGAATGAGAGTCTCTCCATACATATCTTGAGAGATTCAAAGATGTTCTACTAGAGTGTCCACACCATGGGTTCGGAAAAATGAAACTAGTCCAAATATTGTATGAAGGACTAGATTATCCTACCATATCCCTGGTTGAATCATTCTGTAATGGCGGGTTTTCTAATAAAACCGCCGACGAGGGCATGGCCTTCTTAGAGGAACTAGCCGTGCAATCTCATCAATGGGGAACTTCGAGAGAACTTGTGTGTAATACATATAATCCAAGCTGGAGAAATCATCCCAATCTCTCTTGGTCTAAAGGTCAATACCAGAGTCAACCCAGTACTTCTATGAACCATCCTGAGTTTGGTGCCTCTAGCGATCCTTATGCTCAATCGAGTGTCCAACATTCTTCTGAAAAGAAGATGACATTAGAGGACACCATGAACACGCCAGAGTTTATGCAAGCGACCACTCAGACATTGATTAGTCTAAAAAACCAGGTGTGTCAACTTCAAGAAGCCTTTAGTCAGATAGAAAATGGTGAGGTTCTGAGCCAACCAGGGCAGGGATCAGAATGTACATTGGCTAGACAACCACCCGATCAAGCCAATGTAGTTACCACCCTTAGGAGAGGTAGAGTTCTTGACAAGAGAGTAAGAGTTCCTGAGAATAACAAGTTACACCCTCGTGATAATCCTGAGAAGGCTCGTGAGTCTGAGAGTCCACCTCCAACATTTGAACCTTATGTTCCTAGAGCTCCATACCCTCAGCGTCTAATGGAGAGGATGAAGTTACCTCAATCTGATGAGGTAGTGAAATCGTTCAAACATGTCAACATCAATGTTCCATTATCATACGAGTCCATTGTTGAGCAAACTCTTGAGCCACTTTTAGAAGATCCAAATGCTGAGTCTGTATTATCTCTTGATTCTCAATCTTTTACTACACTTAGTCATGATGATACCCTTTTGAGTCCAATCGGAGGTATTACAGAAGATGAAGATGATGAGTTATGGCTTGCAGAAATGTCTAAAGAGAGTGATGACTCATTTGACTTAGGTGAAACCTTAGAATTCTTTAAGGACACCGATGACATCATAATAAGAGAAATTTTAAAAAGTTTTTCAGAGTCTTTACCTAAGTCAGACTCAAATGAGCTAGTACCTAACTTGGAGGTGATTTTACAACGAGCCAATGAGGTCATTTTAGAACCTCCTAGTTTGAGTGTTGATATAGATGAGTCCAATCTCTTAAATAGTTATGCACCATGTCCCTCGGAAGTTCAAGTTACCCCATTGCAATCGCTTGTGAATTCTTCCACAGTCTCTCAATCAATTTGTCATGTTTATGAGGATCCGTTTTATCCAATGTCTTTCAACTTTAGTTTATCGCCAAACTTAATGATTGTTGCTTCATCTAAGTTTGGGGATAAATCATTCACATTTGAAGTCTCACTTAAACTGCCATATCATTCCATGGACGTGAGACTGAACCTTCCTGGATACTTCATCTTTTGGGTTGACCCTCAAATCTTCCGATTACTATTGTATGGGGAGTCATCAACCCTTAATCCAGTAGGTTTACAGTAATTTTTTTTTTATTATCATCGTCTGGCTGAAGACGATAAACTTAGCGCTTCTTGGGAGGCAACCCATGTTTCTGATATAAGACAGTGGAGTCTGGTAATATCTTTCCTCTCATCTTTTTATTTTGGCATAGTCTTCAGAACATTGGGGACAATGTTCGGTTTAAGTTTGGGGATAGGGAAGAACTTTTTGCTAAGTCCTTCATTTCGAAAATTCGAGCGGGTTCAAAATTTTTCAATTTTGACCGAAAATGTGAGTCTAATGGTTGTTTTTGGCTTGTTAATAGTTATAGAGTCGAGTTAATCGTACTATCTGGTTGTTAAAGGTTTCTTCATGAATTTCGAGTCTTGAGGTCGTCTGTGTGCTAGCCATGTGAGTATTATGGAAGTGAAGGGTAGATGGTTCTGAGAGAACTAGATTAATCATTAGTGGAGACTTAACCCTTGTGAGATTTCTGAGCCTTTCTATTACCTTTGAGTGTACTCTTCTGCGCTGATTCTGAGTAGAGTGAAGAGCTACTCAACCTCGCAACTTTGTAAAAAGAGTTCATTTGATCTCGTGTGCTCAACTTCCATAGCCACTAGGAGTGACATCAGGATAGCGAATAAACCTTACTCTTGTAGTCCATGAAGCCCGATAATAGTGTCAACTTTAGGAAGACGGATACTCCACCATCTATTCATCATATGACTCCCGAGAATGAAGGCATGAAAAGTAAAGAAAGAAGAATGTGAAAGCAAAGTATGAAAAAATGGAAAAGTTGATTGTTGAGAATACTAGTGTTGGTATTTGCATTGTTTGTATTTTGAGTTTCAAAGAAAAAAAAATGAAGTTAAAATCTCTGAAAAAGAAAGTTTGTGTAAAAAGTTCATGTGAACTTTAGTTTGTTATGTAAAATAAGTGTTCGAAGCAAAAAGCTAAGTATGAAAGTTGCTTGAAGTTCTCTAGCATTGAAGGCGTCGACATTCTCGGGATCTCATCACCATCCATCTCATCACTTGTATCCGTTGACCTTTAGGAAGCATTATTATAAGGTAGAGTGGGTGAGAAGGGTAAGTGAGCTTCCCCATTCCATTTAGTGGTTATATTCCTTTTCGTAGATCATTCGTTCTAAAATGTTGTCCTCACCCTTTTTATGTGTTGAGTTCAAGTTTAGTGATCACACTCGCACATACGAGCGAACCATTTCTGAGTGATTCATCTTTTAGAGCGTATGTCTGTGAGGCCAAAGTCGAGGCGAAATGTATTAAGATAGGGATCAAGGGTCTGTCTGCTTGGAACTGAAGTGATTCTCATTGTGCCTAGTCACGTACACTTCGAGTCTAGATTATTAGTGAAGAGATTTTTAACGTCTGTATAGTGTTGTTAACTTTGACTGATTCCTATTAGCTTGCCAAAATTTTCTAGGAGATAAACATTTTTGGTCCATCTTAGTTGGCTTTGAGTGCGTTTGGACCCTATTGTATTTTTGAAATGTTTTTGAATTTTGTGGGTACATTCTCTGAAAACCCTCACGAGACCACACTCGTCCACTAGGGCAACCTAGGGGTTTAACGGCTTGTTGCATATGCTAAATGCAACCGGGATTCCTCCGAAAGTGAGTTAGGTTTTTCTTTTATTTTTGTTTTGCTCGAGGACTAGCAAAATCTAAGTTTGGGGATGTTTGATGGGTCATGAAAATGTCCCATCTAAGTCGTTTAATTTAGCCAAGTTAGTCGGTTTCGAGTCTTTATTATAATAAAATGGTTGGTTTTCTTGATTAGGTGTCTTTTGCAGAGTTAGGTGTGAAAAACGGTTAAAAATGAGAAAAAGATGCATAAAGGGTATTTTGGTCATTTGGAGTCAAGCACATTCTGGAAATTTGGCCAAGGTCAGTGCGTGGTTGAAAAGTAGAGGTCGAGACGAGTCCGTAGGAGAAAACGGAAGTCAAATCGGAGTCCGGACGAAGGAATAAACCAAGGTCAAAGTCAGGTCAACATTTGGTCAGCATTTGGTACAATGTCGGGCAAGTTTCTGGCCCGCGGTATGCTTAGGGACACGTGTCGTAGTTCGGAGGTCGGAGCATCTAAATCCCGTGTTCGCGCTAAGCAGCGAAGTGTGGCCATCGAGCATGATCCAATGTACCGCGTTTCATTTTAGTTCAGTAGTCCCTTGCTCGCGTTTTAATCATAGCCGCAACTTCCCGCGTTTTTGAGATCGTGCGGCTGCTGATCATTCCGTCATTTATCTACTTCCGTGTTGCCCGAAGCTTCGTATTAAGGTAGTCCCGAGACGCGTGTCACTCTCCTGTCCCTTTAGATCCGCGTACACCTTTCATCCGACGACCTCTGTTTAAACCGCAACTTTAAACTGTGAACCCGGCTACAACCCAGCATCCGAATTCCCAAATTAAACCCTAGCCGCCAGCCCAACTAGGGTTTTATCCCTTTTAACCCTTCTATTTACCCTTTTAGCCCTCAACTTTCCACTTTTTACCATTTTAACCATACCAAACCCTAACCCTATATAAAAAAACTCTTGAACCTCCATTAAACCTAGACTTCAACAACCCTCTCAAAAAGCTTCCTTATCTAATTTCTAAGCCACTTCTCCTTCTATCTTCTAACCCTAAAAACCCATCTTCTTCTATTTTCTCTACCACCTTCATCTTTTCTCTAGATTTACTTTCTCCTTCTAATTTCTTCTTCTAACCTTCTAATTTCTCCATACCTTCTTCTCTAAAATCTCTTCTTCTTCTATCTCTCTTCTAAATTTCTCTTCTTTTATCTTCTAATAAGCTATTATTTGGAGTTTTGAGCAATATTCTTGAGATACTTGGAGCTTAAATTGGACATCAAAATGGAGATACATGGGAATATGGATTGGGAACATTCTTGGTGATTTCTTTCCATTAATCTTTTGTAATTCCATTTATTTTATGAATTCAATGAATATTATTTTAGATTCCGTGAGTAGCTAAATTTTGTATCTAGGGTGTAGAGGAAACCCATATTTGGGCTTATTTTGAGATATGTTATAAATCAATGAATCCTTATTTTGAGCTTCAATGCCTATTGATTGTCATTTCATGTTGATTCTATAACCTTATTATCATTCATGTATTATAATTAGATATTTCATGCTTTTATTGATTTATTAGATGAGATATGCCTTTTAGATCTTGAATGATAGTGTAGGAAATTAGTTTTATATGGTAGTCAATCATACACTCTTGATTTTGAATTGTGTTATTAAAGAATATATTCCGAAATCTAAATAGTTTATTATGTTAGATTTTGAGTTATACATGAGAAAAGGGATTTGTTAATTAATGCATGTTTTAAGTAGTCCATTTATGTGGTGAAATCGAAAACCCTAGATTCTTCTTCTCATCTTGATTTCATTCTTATTAGTCTATTAGTATTGCTTTCTTTTTTTCATAGTAGTTTCCAAATCAAATCAAAAGTTTGAAAGGGGGTTTAATTCGAGGTTTAGATAAAATAGCTTGTCCTTTGGAACGAAACTCGACTTATTAGAAATACTATAACTTGACCCCGTATACTTGCGGGAATAGACCTATTTTAGGCCTATCAGTTATATGAGTTCGGTTGATGACGGGTCCCTTTAGATCAAGGTCATCATCATCAACAGGGTACGTCCAACCATTAGAAAAATGTGCCATGATGGTCAGGCACGATCACAAGATGAGAATTGACACTTATGTAACTAAACTTGACTGCTTTCTTTTGGTCATTTTTTTTTTAACATGAAAACCGAGGAAGCACTACTAAGATCTTATAAAAAGTACCCACTAACAGGGGATTCGTGGGTGATTAGAAAAATTACCTCCCGTTCAAGATGGGTGACAACCTTTGTAGACGACTCGGGCCACTCTCCCCGCGAGTGTTCGAACCCGAGGCTTCGTTTTGGTTTTTTCGGTTACAATTTATAAAAGCCCTCCAATTTAGGGTCAAAACAAAAGAAAGTACTAAAAAGTCTAAGTCTCTCTCTCACCAAAATAAATACAAAAAAAAAATAAAATTAAATAAAATTAAAACAGTAAATTTCTTCTTTTGAGGTCCTCCTCCTTGTTGCGCCTCCTCTTCAGCTCCTTAGTGTTCTGCACACCAAAAACAGAGAAGCAAGTCAAAGTATCCAAAATTCAAAACTTACCAAACATAAAAACTTTCCAAAAATTAGAATAAATTTAAAACATAGTCCCCGGCAGCGGCGCCAAAAACTTGGTGGGCCTAGAAAGGTTACCCTAAATAGGTCTACACCCGCAAGTGCACGGGTGTCAAGTTGTAATATTTCCGGAAAGACCGGTTCGTTCCTCAGAGACTAGTTGAACTTATTCTAAAACTGAGAAGTAATAAGATTTTTCAAATGTTTTGATTTTGGTTTTAAAATGAATGAAATATTAAAATAAAATAACGGAAATGAAAATAAATACAAATGATACAAGGAACTCAAATGGGGAGAATTGAAATGGGAGAGAGACTAAGGTTTCTGAATTCACCACATAAAATCATTTTTAATAATAAATATTAAGTCAAATTAAATCACTTTCTTTTTATAACTCAGAATTTCGGATAATGAACTATCCTAATTCCGGGAGATGTTTTCGTTAAAACTCGATTAAGATTTTGAATATGGTTTCATCATTGACCCTAGATTAGAGGATTAGATAATCGTAATACGAGATTAAAGTACATATAAAGAATAAAAGAGAAATCGGGAGAAAACTAAACTTTCCCTGGAAATGATTTCCTGTCTGCAGCCAAACGCACCCTAAGGAGCAGTTTTCCTTCTGTTTTTACTGTTTTCCAGACAAACAGACCCTTAACGAAAACGATTTCTCATCTTCTCGGAAATATTTTCTTTGTGGGAAAATTATTTTCCATTCAATTTTCTCATCTTCCCCAACTATTTTCTCTCTCTACTGTTTTAAACTTCTTCGAACTCTTTTTGTTTTTCAATACAAATCAATTAAAACCAAGAAATTTAAGATTGTATTAAACAAAGAATTAAGATACATTCCTCTCTCTCTATACAAATTACTCTCTGTTTCTCTCTTAATCTCTCTCACTCACCACTTTATTTCTCACTTTCTCTCACTAGCAGTTACTGTTCTTCTCCTTCTCTCTTTAAAATTAATTCATTCAAGCCTAGAGAAGGAGAAGAATCGAAAGAAACTCTCTTCCTGTCCCCAAAACCGAGCTCCCCAAAGAGAAGATCCCCTCCCTTCTCTCTGTTCTTCAATATATATAAGAGAATCAAAACTCCATCTCTTTCTTTCTGTTTCTATTCCCTCTGTTTAAACAAAATATATCTCTTATAGCCGAGAAGGTCAGAAAATATCTTCATGAAGAATAATCTCCCATTTAATCAAATCCAACTAACTCTTCTCAAATCTTCCTGGATTTCCATTGATTCTATTCTATCCTTAGCTTCAGCCGAATCCCTTTCTCAATCCTCAATTGAACCTTCAATCTCAATCTCTTTGTTTAAATTTCGAGAGAGAGAGAGAGAGATATCATCGACTAATAGGAAAGAAAAGGATTTCCTTCCTTCTCTGTTTTATTCAAATGTAAACTTTCTCTCTCTCTCTCTAAATAAGTTTGGAAGATAGTTTTGAGAGAAAGAGAGAAATGCGCGTTAGGGATGGTACCTTCCTGATTGGGTGAGGATCATCAGTACATGGCGTCCAGCTGTTTGTCTTTATCCAGTTAAGGTGCTAGGGTGTTACGCGGATTACCGAGAGAAGCATAGACAGCCGTCTGATCTTCACGGGAATTGCATTGTTCGTCGGATATGCAAGGGACTACTGAAGCTTGGATGCGCCGAGTACCGGATCTTGTTTCAAAGAAAACCCTAAGCGCCGTACTGCTAGCCCCGAAATCATCCCTCGCGCACACTCTACCGTCCATCTATCGCCATGTGGCATTCGAGAGATCCCTGTTGACCTTTGGTCAACTGATTTTGTCACAAATTTTGACTTGGTCTTTCTTTCTTATCCGGACTCCGATTCGACCTCCGTTTTCACCCACAGACTCGTCATGAACTATACTTTCACCCGATCATCAATATTGGCCAAATTACCAGAATTCCCAAATGACCAAACTACCCTTTTGTGTGACTTCCTCCCGTGTTTATCTAACTTTCGAGCACAATTCCATAGAAGACACCTGAACAAGAGAAACTTACAAATCATCAGAGTAACCGCTCGAAATAGACTAACTAACCCGAGTTAAAAGATTAAGATGGGACATTTTCATGTCTCATCAGTCGTCACTAATCAAATCCAGATAAGCTGATCTGGATCGCATAAAGTTCTTGAGAAGAATTTTACTCGGCAGTAAAATAAAACGGTTGAAAAGTCATATGTTGCAGACTTCCAGAATAAGATGACAATCTTGACATGGAAGAACAGTAAGCTGGAAAGGTTTCAGGCGAAGACTATTGCAAACTTTACAAACAAAAAAAAATAGTTAAAGCTTAAGAAGCTTTAATTTAGTATTGGAATACTAAAAATAATCATCGGGATGATAACCAGCACAATCCACATAGATTTGATCTACTAACTAAACTGTCACCTAAGACTATATATGAAAGAGATTCCAGGGTCATAAGCATTAAGCTTTCCTGAAAAGCTTTGACTGGTAAACTTGAGGGTGTAAGGAGTTACACGGGAAGGCTCAAGATTTACAAACTCTTATAATCAGAAATAAGTTAATTATTTCGTCATTAAATCGTGGTTTAGTATTTAACTGACTGTCCAAAAATAGTGAAGCATTCCAAGTAGGATTATCAGAAGTGATCTGGTAAATGAAACCCTGCTAACTGAATTTGGAATAGATTCATTATTAATTCCCTAGTCCAGGTCATTGCATGGACAACAATGACTTAAGAAGACTAGCATGCGAGATTGACTGTTACCGCAGTTTCATGGACTATGCGAATTGGGAATTCGAGTCAATTACATGGGTGTATGATTGGGAATATACACTGGATAACCCAACATAAGAGTTCTTCATGAGTAATGAAATACGTCATGAACTCTCATAGGCAAGATTGGAGAGATTCCTTAAACATGAGTGCTCCACTCATCTTATCTAAGGACTGTCAAACTTTGGTACCGCCAAACACAGCTCCGTGAAAGGAGGTTATAAAAGCGGAGTTACCGGGAATGACACGATAGACATGAAGTTAAGTGGGAGCATAAGACTGAATTATTTCCTCCTAACAAGGTTAGGATTAGTATCTTTGGGCCACTTGAGGAGAAGCAACTGAAAATGTGCGGTCGTATTCTAATGGATTAATAGTTAATCATTAGCTTTGCAGTTGTTCTCCAGATCAAGAAAGTCTGAAAAGATATGACGTATCAGATGAGATGTGAAGTGACATGGGAATCGAGCATTGCACTTGTTCTAAGTACAAGTGGGAGACTGAAGGATATAGTCCTTCGATCTGAAGGAGATGTCCTTCGACCAAGGTGGCAACGCGTACAATTTGTCAGTTAGGTTGATGATGACTTTATCCGGAAGATCATCTAGTCCGGTCCAATTAGGGATCGTAATGCTTAGCTAGAAGCCGCTTACGATCGTGGGATCACTTCGGTAATTTGCGGCTAACATAGACTGGATCCTACAACGAGTTACACCAAAGAGTAGTAGCTTGATCGGAGAGAGTTGACTCATGGAATCTTGCCTATACATGGATATGATCCAATCTGATAATGCTAAAAAGATAGAAAGAATCGGGATCGAAAGAGGAACCCGAAAAGGTGAAAACCCACTTATGGGGTGTCCTGATCAAGCCCATTAGGGAGTTGATCAGAACCGGCCATAAGATAAGGGTGCGCCGGCGAGGCCGAGTCCATTAGTGGGCTTAAATGGCCGGCCACACCACTTATAAGAGGAAAACCCTAATTTCTCTTAAAAGGGTTGTTAGGGAATTCGGGTGTTTATCTTTTCTGGGACTCTTATACAAATCTTATGGGAATAGGATTCCTATTTGGTTTTCTCTTTATAAGGGTCATTAGAGTTCACAAAAGGTGCTGGATTTTTCTCAGGAAAAAACTTCATTTCTCTCACAATATACAGCTTATAGAGAGAGAGGGTTTTAGAGAAAAAGCTCCCAATCTATCTAATGGAGTCAAAAGAATAATAGTTCTTCTTCTCAACCTTCAATAGAGTTCTAGCGGACAACAAAGAAGGGAGATCAAGTTATTTACTCGAGTGTCTCAAGTAGAGGAGCTACATATGAAGCTCTCATCTTCTTCGGAATAAAGTTAATGGAATCTAGTTCGTGTGAAAGCAAATCCAGGTATTTTACTTTCAGTTTCTAGTTCATTATTAGTTCATGCATATGATCCATGTTAATTAGTGTTAATCATATGATGATTGAGATTCCGCTTACAACACTAGTTAGATAATTGTTAGTATTAGATACGTACAATGGTTATTAGATAGCCCCAAAAGCCTACAGGAAGGACTCCTTCGTCTGAAAAATCAGACGAGGGTTGCGGCGAAGGGGACTCCCCTTCGCCTGAATTTTGAGAAAAAAAAGAAAGATGGAAAAGAGAGGGGAAAGAGATAGAAGATAAAAGAGAGGGATGAAGAGTGAGAGAGGAACATGGATGACCGGAGTTGTTTTCGCCAGAAATAATGGTCGCCGGAGTTGATGTTGTGAGAAGGAAGATGGTGGAAGAAGAAAATCAAAGGCAACATAAGAAGTGGATAGTGTTTGGAGGAAACAAAAAAATTTTGTTTCCACCCAAAACTTATTGCCCCGGAAACATTGCTTATTTCCCCAAAACACTAGCCTTATTTTAAGATCCAAACCGTCCTCTTTCTCTGTCTCTCTAAAATCAAAACCCTCTGATCCCATACCACTTTTTCTCACTCACATCAATACCCAACTTTGGAAAACAGAGGGATTTCCTCTCCAAATCAATGGCTTCTTCTTCCTCTTTGCCAAAGCTTCCTCTAATGCGTTTTTCTCTCATCATCTACACCATCAACTTAAGTATTGAAGCTGCTCATGTCTCTGAATCAAGCTTGGGTAGTCTCATAACTACAGCTACCTTTGAATGGCCAACATCAATTTCAGATCTATATGATCAAGAAGGATTTGGTGATGAAAAAAAAATCTAGTGGTGGTGGGTTGGACCGAAGATCTCTGTTGCGCAGTTCATAGAAATCATATAATAACAACAAATCATTTCAGTTATTCAATTTTTTTGGAGAATGCATTATTAAATTTCTTCTTTCTCTCTCACTCTAATTTTTATTTTTTTTAACCCGAGTCCGATGGAGCCCGCTCGGGCAGGCTACAGACCCTGAATTGGTTGAATCTGTCCGGCCCGATCCGCCGGCAACTAGTAGCGGGCTAAGTAATGTAGTGCCCGATCCGTCCGAATCCGGCTCTATTATGCCCGAGCCCGACCGAACCCGCCCGATTACCACTCCTAGTCAGGACGTAAGTGAATGTAATTACGTCAGAACTTGTAGGTCAAATTGCTTTGGAAAATATACCACATAGAAATCGATGATCAGACACAAATTAAAAAGGTTCTTATTGAATGATCATGTTATTTTATCCTCATAATCGCTATAAAATTTTGAGTTTTTATGGTTGTCTCTTACTATGTAATGCATACAACAAAAAGACAATTTTTTCTTTTCTTCGATCACTTATATAATTCTCCCATCATTTTACCGCCAAATTACCCCATTGGCAATCTACAACTTATCCAAATTCTATTTTAGATTCTTTTGCAAAAGCTTTGAGGTAAAACACATGATCTAATCTTACCCAACTTACACACTATTCATAATTTGGAAAAAAATTCTTGATATATAGTTGTCCAGTCAATTATAAATTTATATATTAGCATTTTTTTATTTTGAAGTGATCCTAAAATCATCTTTCAAAGTTTTAATCTCTAATTAGTTTTGTTGTTGTTGTTGAAAGGTTTCATCCCTAATTAAACACTTAACTCAGTCATCATCGGGTTTCAGAAAAAAAACTCAGTCATCATCGTCTGCTAATCAATCTAGCAGGACCATTTTCAAATGGGCGCGTAATTCTGAGGCCCAAAACATGGGGGATAATAGGAAAGGAAGCCCAATTCTAAATATTAATGCAAAAAAAACACTTTGTGAAAGTACTTGATTAACCCTTCTTACACAAAGTTGTTACAGATATGTCCATCCCAATTTTACACCCACTCATTAAGTAGAGTCAGACCGGTTTATATTTCCTAAAATTTCGTTCTCTTCCTTACCAATACCAATCCTAACCAACTTCTCATTCTCACTCTACATTTACCATCTTCTCTCTCTCTAAAATTTCAAAAAGCTTAATATGTTCCTTCTCTTTTAGTTTTTTTCTTCTCAGAATCCAAAGAAATTTTGTGCATTTGTTAGCAACAGTTAGGGTTTCGTCAATCACTCACTTTACTCTTTCTATTTCTTCAATCTTCTCTCTCTACATTTATCCACCAAAAACTTACATCCACCACTTCAATCTTTATATATTCTATTTCAGATCTGTTAACATCAGTTTGTAGATCTATTGTATTTGTTAGGGTTTCAGTTACAAAACTAAAACTTTTTTTTTAATATCAAAACGAAAACTTAATCGACATCTTGAAAGACCTGTCTGCTTCTTACATCAACCATTTAGAAACGATCAAAAGGTGTTGTAGTTTTAGAAGAAACTCTTAAGAAGGTATAAAAGGGTTATTAGTGTTTAAATTTTAGATCTATATATATGAAGCTCCATTAATGAAGTTGTTTTTTGTGTTTATTTATCTTATTTTTTTCTCATTAATTCCTCATTTGGGATTGACATATCTGGTTTATTTAAAACATATTTCTGTAAACATTTTGATATTTCCTTCTTGTTTCCCTTTCCTCTGTTTATGTTTTTTTACGTTGTCATCCAAACCTGGAAAAGAAACCAATGTTCTGGAAGGATAATCTTACGCGTTTGCAACATGAACTATTATTTTCGAACACAAGTAGTTATGTTTTGAACACCGTCTCCCTTTGGTTGTTTTATGTTTGGATCTTATCTTCATAGATAAGAAACACAAAGTACTATGGTTCTAGCATATATTTCTTTGCTTGCAGCATTATGTGTTTGGTTATTACATAATTGTATATTCCTAGAACAAACACAAAATATTATGATTTAGTTTTTTTTTATAATTTCTGGGCATACTTCTCTTTGTTTATGGACATACTTAGCAGAGCACACAAGTCATTGTTTAGAATGAAAACTTTAATTTTTGTATCATTCAGATTATTGGGACGAACAGTCAGACGTATGTTAAGTGTATTTTCTTAATGGTTGTGAACATTTATTGTAGCTGTTAAGTTTTTAATGATTGGGTTTCTTAACTTGTATGAATGTTTTCGACAATGATGATTTTTTTTTGCACTTCCTTGGTTGATGTTTGCAATTCCTAACTTCCTATCAACATTTCCTTTAACATTTATGCTTGTGGTCAAGTTTTTCTACTATATGTTTCCTGAAAACTTCTGAAGCTGATAAAAATGTTATAAATGCCTTATGCAAGGAACCATGTGTTACTTTAAAGGGGAAAGAAAAGACAAAAATAGTAGGAAATAGAGGTGGTTGAAAGAGAGAGGAAATACATCCTTGGGATAAAACAATTATCCAGATTAAATGTACCTTGAAGTCAGACTGGAAGAAACTAACACAAAGAAAACGGGCAGAATTGACTTCATGGATGATAATCAAATTCAGCTGAGATTGGAAAATTAAATGAAGTAATTGTTTTGTGTCAACAAAACTCAAAATGTTTGAGTGAGATTTCTGTTGTAACTGCAATTATTATAGAGGTTGGATTTTATTGTAAGGAAATTTGCAAATGCTTTTGCCGGAAACTTCTTTTGTTTATTGCAAAACCAAAAAAAACAAGAGCAAATTTGATTTTAAACTGAGATATGTCAGAAGTATTTTGATGTGTTGTAATTGTCAATATGATTTGTTGATGTAATTTTTGGATGAAATTTGTGTATAAATACACTGATGTTATCTCGCGGCATGTAACATAATTCTCCGATAACAATGTTTTTGTTTTCTTTTCTTTTTTTACAAAAAAGCGGATGTTATCTTCGAACAAAAGTGGAAATATCCATAAAATGACGAAATAACTAAAACATTTTCGAGTTTGCTCGTTGCATCAACATCGTTTCTAAAACAAATTTAAAATGCTTAAAACACCAATCAATTTTTGTAAGGCACGCAATCTAGATTTGGTGGTAACATCTATAAATATAAATAAAACATTGATAATTATTTGGGTGCATATTTTGCATTGGTGTAAGTAAATTTAATTTGGTTGTGAACATTTTAAGAAATATCACAGTCTTGTTTTGCAAGGTGAGTTGTTTGGTGGAAAACATTTATTATTATTTGTTTACAAATATATTTGTGATTGCTTTATATAAGTTGGTTTTTAGTTGTTGTTAACATATTTCAAGATGTTGTGAACATTATGAAAAATGTTTTAGTATTTCATGGTGGTTCTTAATGTTGTAAAATATTCACCACATTTATTCGGTTGCATATTTTGGGTCTGGTTTGCAACACTGATTATTATTTGTATGCATATTTGTGATTGCTCTAAGTTAGTTTTTATTTGTTGTGAACATTTAGTTAAAAATACTTATAGTATGCTCAATGTAATAAGAGCTTGGATTCTGATTCAAGCAAATATGAAATTATTTTAAGAAAAGGTTTTTCTGTTACTTACCAACTTGAAAAACACCAGAGCAATTTATATGTTGCTTAGAGCAATATGTTATTTGTCGGAATTAATTCGATATATGTTGTATATTATCAATATTTATTCTGAAAACAACTTATGGATGAAATTGAATATATGAATATAAAAATGATGTTTTTCTCATAGCTTTTCATTTAATGTTTTGTACAACTTCTGTAATTTAGAAACCATATATGAATTGAGTAACCAATAGAATTTAAAATATTAATAAGAAAAGCTCTGTGCCAATTACAAAAAGTAACATGTCTCCAAATAAAATATAATTGTCGAGATTAAACCAAACCTTATATCGGCTCAATATCTTCGAAGAGCATATCAGAAGGCTTTCACTCCACCAGAAAATATTTTTCAAGTGGGAGTGAACACGGGACCCCAAGACCCCCATACTAGTTTTTTTTTTGTTGAAATAGACCCCCATACTAGTTGGTGCTCCCTATTTTGTTGAGTCAATAGTTATTATATCTGCCTCCATCTGCATTCATTCTAAAATTAGAAAAAAAAATATTAACTTCGATCACAATTCATTATATGCACAGAGAAGTAAGAATTTGGTGAAGATATTTGAGTGTGCATTCAAATATGTTATTTGTATGCAATGAAGTGTATAGTATTACCATAAACAAGTACAAATAGGTCATACCAGTAGTGATTTATTAGTGAATAAAGAAGGTTTGTTTGAAGCATTAGACGTTATGTAAACATTAATAAAAAGAACAGTATGTTGGTTAAAGTTACGTCGAACAATTTTGTTTATGCTTACAACATAAATAATAGTAGTCACGAAGGTGTGATTTGTGCAGCAAACACGAGCAGTTATGCTTACAAATGTTTATCTTTGCCCGGGTTTACGATCAATCCGTACAAAATCCGAAATGTCAATAAGAATGACGAAGTACATAAACCATTTTCGAGTTTGCTCATTACATCAACATCGTTTCTACAACAAATATAAAATGCTTAAAACATCAATCAATTTATTAATGAGGCAAACTCTGAGTTTTGAGGGTAACATCTATAGAATTAAACAAAACATTTTTCAGTTTGCTCTTTGTATTAACATCGTGCTAACCACATATTCTAAAATGCTTAAAACACCTGACAATCTGTCTGTTAAACATCAACATCTGCTAAAACGTAATTTCTAGAGAGAGAAATCGAAAAATAGATCTAAATTTGTACTTTTTGGTTTCTTAAAACAAAAAAAAACTGTGTAATGGTTTTTCACCTTGTTAAAGAAATTATAGAATGTAGAAGTAAAACAAAAAAATCTTATAAGAAGATTGAACATCATTAGATACAAAAACGTCAAGAAATACCTCATTAATGAAGATTAAAATCTCTAGATCTGAAATTTAAATTCTTTTTTCTAAAACACCGTGAGAAAAACTTAGGATTGTATGATGATGAAGATTAAAGAAAAATAAGATAAAGATTAAGAAAGATGAAGATGAGGATTAAAGAAGATGGAGATTAGAGATGAATACATTTGGGAAGATGAATCACTAAAGAAGATGAAGCATTAAAGAAGATGAAGCAGAAATCATACCTGTACTTCAACGGTCGGACTTTGTTCCTGATGAAACCAATTTCATGTCCGGTCACTCAATTTCGGGTAAGGTAGAGAGAGAAAAGAGGGAAGAAATATTTGACCTGGAAGAGTTAAGAGGTAAAAGAAATATGAGGGAAATGAGAATATATATAAATATCATGGCAGAAGGGGTATTATTAGAAAATATGACTTCCTAGAGATGGGAAAATGTGCGTTGGGATCCGAATTTGGGTTTGATCTTCATTTATTTTTTAAAAATGGTTGTTTTATAAAATATTAATATATGATGGGCCTAAGTTTGTATTTGAACCCATTTTATGAGTTTTTCAATAAAAAAAATCAGTTTAGTATAGGACCAAACTGGATTACTCTATATAATTTAATAATAATTATTACAATTTTACATATCGAAAATGTGAGTTTGTCATCTTTCAGATTTTCTTTCACCAAATTATTTCATGATTCTTTATTTTTCAACATTATATTCTTCGTATTCGAATTTTATCGTGCCAGAGGCACGGGCTATAACCAGTATATATATATAGTAAATATGTTACATATGTTTTAAAATGTAACAATCATTTTCTTGACTTCTTGACTTCTTTAAGAACATAAAATGTGACAATCATTTTTTCAAGACATGAAGGGCGCGCATTCTTTTGAAATAAAATTTACGCATATTACATCTTATATAATTCGAATTTGTATTAGACTAATTATTTTTATTGAGACTAGTCAATGCAACTCACAAGTTATTGGAGTCGAGTTACTTGAGAGTGTAGGTATAAGATACCGAAATCACTTGTTAGAACGTCATATCGAGATTTTAGAACAATTTAAAACCGCTTTTTATAATTAAAAGTGTCCCACCAAAAAAAAAATTTGGGTCCGCCTCTGTGTATAACTATTACGCAGTTCGATTTGGTTCCTAGGTAAAAAAAAAGGTTATTTCCTAAATAGCCCCAACTTTATGACCGATTTCCTGCCTAGCCCCCTACTTTATAAAAATACCAGATGACCCCCTTTTTCAGTTACCGTTATAACTCCGTTAACTAGTCATCACTTCTATCTCCTCCATCTCATCACCTCTCTATGCCACCTCATCTTCTCGCCACCTCATTATCTTCACCTGTGAAGGTCGTCGGTCGACCAATTTTCCGACCTGCAACCTTCAAAAATTAAAAATATATATATTCTCTTTCCTTTCTCTCTCTAAATAAACTAGGGTATATCCCGTGCCCTAGGGCACAGACACTTGTATCAATCAAATGTTACGAAATTTGTTGTTATATTTTATTGAGAGAGATATTTTTATTAGTTATTTTTTTTTTTTTCTTTTCTCTTAAATTAGTTATTACTTTATTGAGAAAGAGAAATTTTAATTTCTTTGTTTAACCATTGAAATTTATTTTGTTTCTTTTTTCTTAAATTAGTTATTTTATTTCTAAGAAGGAAAAGATAATTGTTTTTTAAATAGGTAACTTTATTTTTACGAAGGACTATATTTTAAATTTTGAGAAGGGCTCCTAGACAATATCCTTTGTTGAAAAAGGATGTTTGTCCCAGTCATCGTTTTCCCTTCTGTTTTATATAATAGATAATTTTTTTTTATTTTTTTTTCTCCTCTTTCTCTCTAAATACTCCGGCGAAGGGGTTCCCCTCCGCCGGAGCTAGGTCTATTCGGGAACAGACCTTGCAAGCTCTGTTCCGGAACAGATCTTGGTCTGTTCGTTTAACAAACCTAGCAAGGTATGTTCAACGAACAAATATGTGTTTAGGATTTCTGAACAATGGTGACTGATAACACTCATACACCTTTGATTCTCCTTCAATACCCACCCCTAATTAATTTATTTTCTCCTTTTAATAATCAACTATTTAAATGTGACAAGAGATCAAACTTCAACAATATGATATCAACTCATGAGAGATAAAACTGATGACCCTGGATGTAATTTCTATTTTATTACCAACATTTTATTTGATATATCACCATCGAGGAATTAGTATTAATATGATGAGGAACAATTTGGTCCGTGTTTCTGAATCAAACAATCGTGACGGATAATGTAATTATTTAGGTGAGGAACTATATACGGGTTTAGGGTTTCTGAACAATCTTGACTGATAAGCTCATTTATAAAGTTTAATTCGAATCCCACCACTGAAATGAAAGGCCTACGTGAGGATAATGTAATTATTTTGTTGAGGGAAGCTGCCTTTTTTATATCAAAAACATTAATCCAAGCTATGTATTGGTGGGTGTGAACTTTGAAACCGGAAAGACCTGTCATTGATTGCAATGGAACTTTGAAACAGAAAAGGTTCCCGAACAGACCTAGCTCTGGTGAAGGGAAACCGCTTCGCCAGAGTATTTAGAGAGAGAAAGTAAAATAAAAAATTGATTTTTTTAGAGAGGGGAAAAAATTTAGAGAGGGAAACTTTTTTTCTTTTTATGTTTGAAGATCGTCGGTCGGAAAATTAGTTGGCCGGGACCTTCACCGGTGAAGAGATGAGATGGAGGAGAGAGGTGATGACTAGTTAACGGTGTTATAACGGTAACTGAAAAAGAGAGCCATCTCGGTATTTTTGATAAAATAGGGGGCTAGGCAGGAAACTGGCCATAAAGTTGGGGACTATTTGAGAAAAGCCTAAAAAAATCAACTTTTTCAAGAACTACTTTGGAATCAAAATGAAATTATTTCTACAAAAACAAAAAAGACACATCATCTCTTTATTTCTCCTTCACTTCACCTTATCTCTCTTCCATCTCATCTTATCCTCTCTCCCTCACTTTTGAGGGAAAAGTCGTCGGTCATCAACTTAACCTAAAAAATCGTTTTCTTCTTCTTTCTCTCTCCGGTGGAGGTGTTCTCCTTCGTCGGAGGTCTGTTGAACCAGATCTGAATCAAACTTTCAAATGTTTGTTATATGAAGTCTTCAACAAACCTTCAGGGGTCTGGTTCACGTCTCGGTGGACCAAACCTCCGACGAAAGGGTTCCCTCTCCCAAGGGAGTTTAGAGAGAAAGGAAAGAGAGAACAGAGAAGAGGAGGATACAGAGGAAAATGGAATATTCTTTTTTTTTAGAGTTAGGTCTGCGGGAGAAATTTTTGTCAGCCTGCGACTTTCCGACCGAGGTGAGGTGGAGAGAAGGATGATAGATGAGGTGAACTGGAGGAGAAACATAGAGGTGACGTGACTTTTATGCTTTTGGAAATAATTCCATTTTTTTCTTCCGAGGTAGTTCCGCAAAAAATTAAAAAAAAAATAGTTCTTTGCAGTCAAATCGAACTGTCAGACATTTATACGGCCAAAATAGTGAGTTAGTCACAAACTGGGAGCGAAAACAGCATTAATCCTATATATTTTCTGCAATTGTGATTGACTTTCTTAAATCATCTAAACTTTCTTCAACAAAAAAAAAATCTAAACTTTCTTCATATTTTCTGATCTGCCACCCCAATATTTTTTATTATGACGTACCCAACTTTAGAAAGAAGAGAAAATGAAGATACTATTTGAATACTTTTGAGATGCTAAAATACTTATTGTGTTAACCATGAATGGAACTTCTAATAGTCCTAGAAGGTAGACCCATTACAAATGTGATACAAAGGAGATTGACCAAAAACACCAATAGTCTCAAGTCTCAGCCCAAGTAACTCAAAAAATGAATATATGCATTAGGAGTGATTAAAGTAAATAAGTTTTTACAGAGTCTGGGTGGTGTAGTTGGTTAGAGCATGTCCAATGTGGTGGGGGATGGGGCTCCCAATTCAAATTTGGAAGCCCCAGCCCCTTCGATCCAACCCGGGAGCCCCGGGACTGGGCTCCCGGGCTCCCCAGCTCCAATCTCCCTACTGTTGGGAGTCCCCAACGGCTAGTTGGGATCCACCCCAATACTTCTCCAGTCACATCTTTCTCTCGCTCTCCCTCTTTCTCTCAATTTCTTGCAAACTTTCTCGCTCTCTATCAATTTCTATTCCTACATTCATTTTTATTTTTTCAATGGATAGCCCAAATGCCAATTTGAATAATTTAGGCTATATGAAAATGTTAAACTCCGATTTCAATTATGACGATGAAGTTAATTTATTGAATGATGGAGTCGAAGAAAGTTTTGATTGTAAAGAAACGCCAATGTCGTCCGTTCCGGTAAGCGTTATACTAATGATGATGATAATGTGCTCGTTAATGATTATTTACATATTGCCACCGATGCGATTATCGACAATGATCAAAAAGATTGTCGAACACTTCAACGAGCGTACAAATCAAAATCGTGTACCAAAGGGTCTTAAATGTCGTTGGAACGAAATTAACAAGCAATGTGCGAAGTTTTGTGGGTATTTGTCATTGTTGCAAAGGAACTCAAAAAGCGGAGAAAATGATAATGATCGGGTAATTACTCTTATTGCATTTTGACAAACATAAACTTATTTATGACAACATATTTGAAATTTAAAAAAAAATTATTTTGCAGTTGAAGTCTGCAAAAGTAATGTTTAAACGAAACAACGGCAACAAAGATTTTAAGTTCGAACATTGTTATAAAATTTTGAAAGACCATCCCAAATGGTCATTAAACTTATCTTAATCCTTGTCACACAAAAGAAAAACTTCTTTGGACCAAGACGAAGGATCTCCCTCTACAATCCAACAAAGACCACTTGGAAGAAAAGCAAGCAAGGAGGCTAGAGATAAATTCAAAAGTAGTGAAAGTTCTGCAGCGCTTGAGTTTTGGAGAGAGAAAACTGCGAAACAGGAGACTAGAGATAAACTTCTCACTGAAAGTCTACTCCTTCAAGACAAACAAATAGACGTCAAACACAAAGAATTAGAGGTGAAAGAAAAAGAATTAGACGTGCAAATAGATACAAACAACGTTCAATGGATGCAAATGGGGATAGACTTGATGGGCAAAGATACTTCAAACATGAATCCCGTGTTGGGGTCCCTCCTTAAAATAAAAGGACTCCTAGTTGGGATAGGATTTCCCTTATTCCTTGTTTGGGGAAAAAATAAAAGTTTCTATTTTTTCAAGCCTAAAATGGAATTCCTATTTCTATCGGTAAACCTCCCTATTTATCATTATAAAATGGGAATGAAAGGGAAGAGGTTATACACAACAACTTCCAGAACAAAGAGAAGTCAGAGAAAGAGAGATTTCTGAAGTGGTTCTTTCAAGAGAGATTGAAAGAGAAGAATATTGGTTTGAAGAAAAGAAGATTATTAATCTTGTGGAGCAATTTAGTTTGTGGTTATCTTCTTCAACCTTTAGTAATCTAGGATTTGTTCAAATCCTAAGGAGTAAGAGATTTCTATTTCTTTGTTTCTTTGTTCAATTTATCCACCATAGTTTTGATGAAGAGTTGTTATTCAAGAGTGTTTCTACACATCTTGAAGAGTCGGTTAATACTCTATTTGTTTAGGGAAGAATTGTTATCCAAGAGTGTTTCTACACATCTTGAACAATTGGTTTATCCACCATAGGTTTGGTGAAGAATTGTGTAACCCATTATTTAATCATAGTGGAAGATTTCTGGACTAGGTACCGTGGTTTTTTACCTTCTATCTTGGAGGGGTTTTTTGCCACGTTAAATAATCTTGGTGTCTCTACTTTTACTTTCGCATCGTTTATCTTCATATTCCTGAACAAGTTAATTAGGTTGTTTTTCCTAATAAGTGGTATCAGAGATAAGGTTGGATTTATTGTTCAGAAATATGGAAGTGAATACTAATCGAATGATTAGTTTAGATGGAGAAACCTACTTGATGTGGAAAGCAAAAATGGAAGATTTGTTATACTACAAAGACCTAGCTGCACCCATTGAAAATCACGGTACAATACCGATGAAGATAGATGAAGAAGACTGGAAGGTATTAGATCGTAAGGTTGTTGGATTTATTCGACAATGGGTAGAACCCAGTGTTTTTCATCATGTATCGACGGAGACTTCCGCTTTTAGTCTATGGAGGAAATTAGAAGAATTATATGATCAGAAGACAGCTGCCAAAAAGGCTTACTTGTTCAGAAAGCTATGAAAATTACAATATAAAGAAGGAACCTCAATTGCTCAACACTTGAATGAGATGAAAAGTCTAGTAAATCAGCTTTCTGCAATGAAGTTAGTTTTGGATGATGAGTTGCAGGCCTTACTTCTTCTAAATTCTTTACCAGATAGTTGGGATCCCCTCTCTCCTTTTCTTTTTGCTATAGCCATGGAAGGTCTTAGCCGTTTGCTGGAAAATACCAACAACCAAATCCCCTTCGTTGGTTTCCCTATACCTAACTCTGACCTTTCGATCAAACACTTAATATTTGCCGACGATTGCATTATTTTTTGCCAAAATTCTCTTGAAAACGTCCACAATCTCAAACAAATTCTCAAAGAATTCAGCGAGGCCTCTGGCCAAATGATCAACTATGCCAAATCCAATATTTTCTTTACCAAAAACTCTCACCCCAAATTCAAAAGAATGATGACCCGCAATCTCAAAGTCCACCAATCTACCACCGGGGATAAGTACCTTGGAACCAATCTTTTCATCGAGAAAAATAAAAAACAAGCTTTTAACTCCCTCCTCACCCAAATTAAGAACAAACTCTCCAAGTGGCAAACAGATCTTCTCTCTCAAGCTGGTCGATCAATTGTTATCTCAACGATTGCAGCGGCCGTTCCTCGCGATACCAGATGCAGTATTTTGCCATTCCCAAAGGAATTTGCAACAGCATCGAGTCCATCCAAAGGACTTTCTGGTGGGGAAAATCCAAAACCTTTCACACCATCAATTGGTCCGCTATTTGCAAGCCACGCAAATTCGGCGGTTTAGGTATTCGTCTTCCGCTTCTGGACAACCAAGCCTTCCTCGTCAAACTTAATTGGCGGCTTCTCAACAATCCCCAATCCATCTGGGTCAAAGTTTTCAAAGCTAAGTATTTCCCTAAATCTACTAAACCTCTCCCCCCCTAAAGCTAATCAATCTTGGCATTGGAAAGCTATAAGTAAACAGTTCAGCCAAATGGATCGTTTAGTCTTCTGAGACATCAATAAAGGTACTAAGATTAGTATCTGGCATGATTTCTGGATCCCGAACCACCCCCCTCCCATAAACAATCAGCAAAACTCGAGACTTGAATGGGTCGCCCAACTAATTACCAACAACAAATAGAACATTGAAATGCTTAACAATTGTTTTAATCATGATATATGCAATGCTATCCTTAGTATTAATTTGCAGAATGATAAGGAAGACACTGCTAAATGGACGCTCACTAAATCAGGTAATTTTTCTATTAAATCTATGTATAACTATTTGAGAAATGGGAACAATAGTGATATGAATTTTACAACGGACTGGTTCTTCATATGGAACATGAACACGATACCCCGTATAAAACTATTTCTATGGAAATGTTGTACCAACAGTCTACCAGTGAGGGACAAAATTGGTAGGTACATTGGTAGTATATACAATTGTACTAACTATGAAGCTAACAAAACACTAGACCATGTGATGTTACACTGTAACTATGCCAGGGCAATATGGTTTCATTTTCAGGTTAGAACAGAACAACCTACTACGGTCAACCAATGGATTCAGCAATGGAAACAACTAGATGAGGAAACCACGACTTTATATGCAAAAATTTTATGGTTCATATGGAAAGCGAGATGCAAAAATTGCTTTACCGAATCTAAACAAACCTCAAAACAAATGATCATCTGAATCAATAATACATCCACAACACCACTCAAAGTTGAATCTTTACTAACAAAGAAATGCAACAAAAAACCAAGAGAACAAAAATGGAGACCTCCATCGACACCATTTCTTAAAATCAACGTAGACGCTTCGTTCATGCAATTGACGGAACCAGCTGGAATAGGGTGCATTATTCATGACGAAGAAGCAAGATTTATCATTACTGTCGCAGATAAGGTGAGAGGGCAAAATTCAGAAGAATGTGAAAGCTTGGCTATCTATCACGGCATTTTATGGGCAATGCAACTTCAAATCCCTTATGTTCAAATCGAAAGTGATAATCTAAACATCATCAACTACATCAACGACCAGAAGGAAGGTTTACACTGGCAATCCAGACAGATCATAGTTAAGTCTCTAGAGCTCAAGAACCAGTTCTTAGATATCATCTTCACTCATGTCACTAGAGAAAGCAACACCAAAGCAGATGCACTAGCTAAATGGGGTAGAATTCATGGTCAGAAAAGAGTGTGGAATGTCGAGCCGTCTTTTATTTCCTCTTTCAGTTAGTTTGACTTTGTAAGACTTTGTCGGTTTGCTTTTAATATATTTTTATCATCAAAAAAAAAAAGTTAAATTAACCAATAAAATTATCTCTATTTAAAACAGGGACGTATTGAACAGTATCAGAGACATCTACACGCCTAACTCCTTTTAACTTTTCTCATTGACACTGAAAAATTATCAATAAACCCATATTTACATAGGAATGAAGTTCTTGTTGCTACATCCCGATATATCTATAATAATATATTACTTTAAGAATTTACAAAAACAGTGTTCAAAGTTATCGCAGAGATGAAGGTGTTAAACATACTGAAATTTAGAAAGTTATTGTAGCTTTGGCTCGATCATTATTATCCATGAGGAAAAGTTCAATTCACCGAACTTGACGTAAAATAGAGATATGGACGAGAACTTAGTTTCCATAGAGTCATCCAACTTGACACATAAAATAGCGATATAGATGAAAACTTAGTTGCCATACAAAATAAATTATGGCAACAAGAATGCACTCTCGCGAAAAAAAGCCGACCATGTAAGAATGTTTGATGTTTGGTTCCAATGAGTCTTGCTAGGTGATGCACAATTTCAAAGTTCTATAGACACTATATTTTTAATTTGGGAAGGGTTGGGGTACAACGAGGGAAAGACTCCCAAAAGAAAGAAAAGTGTTACAAAAAAAGGCAAAGAATAGTGGTGTGTCCGCCATGTAAAACTTTATTTTCCTAGCACTTGTTTTTCAATGGCCGCGGCTTTGAGGCATAAAGAATAATCTCCGAGGAATAAATTCTCTAGGGAATCCTCGTTTTTTTTGTACAATTTCGGAGGAATATTTATTTTTAGTCCAAAAATTCACTAGATGAAATATTGCCCCCTAAACTTCATCTTCGCCATCATCTTCATCATCACCATTGTCATCTCTAATTTCTCCTCTATTCTCTCTCTATTACTCTCAGTTAGCCTCTCTCTTGGTATCTCCTCTCTCCCTCCTTGTCTTTGTAGATCTCTCTCTCTCTCTCTCGCTCTATGTTGCTGTGGATCCCTTTCTCTCTATATATAGATCTACTTCCCTCTCTCTGTGTGAAACTGAAAAATGCTAACAAACCTCTTCGCTAAGAAATACCAATGGGGCCTCTGTGTTTCTTGTGAAGAAGGGGTGGAAGAAACCAAGAAAAACAAAAAACTGATACAAATCAAATACATATCAAACTAGGTTTCTAAAAGCATCTGAACTGGGAATCAACCTTGATCTAATCTAACATAAAGTATGTTTTTATTGCTCAGATTTTGTAAGTTTTATGCCAGTGGTTGAAGATGGAATGTCATCAGTTCGTTTAGATTACACAATTCTTCATCTTGATCGGTGAATCTGATTTGGAAGTTCCGCATTCGGTGAGTTCGAGTCGTGGGTCTCTATGTTTTTATCATTTTGATTAATGGAAGATTTTTTTTAATCAAATCTTCCTGTTGCAATTAGGGTTTGTTCGTCATAAAAAATGAAGGATAATGAGTATTGGGTTTTGAGATTTCTCTTATTTGTCGTGGTAATAACTAAAAAAAATATGTTGGTCTTCCCAAGATGTTGGTCTTCCCAAGATGGTGGTAATAACTAAAAAAAGATGTTGGTTTTCTTCTTTCAACAAAAAAAAAGTATGTTGTTTTCTTGATTAAATAGATGCTTAGGATTTGATTATTTGTGGTGGTAATAACATGCCTAAGGTTTGTTCATGGAAGAAAGTTAGTGAGATGGGGAGAGAGACAATGAGAGAGCGGAGGAAAGTAAGAGAGGGGTAAAAATCAATCTAGTCAATTTCTGGACACAAAGTAAAAGTATTCCTAGATTAAATTTTGTTGAACAAAAGTCTTTATGCCCCGGAGAATTTTCTTTATTCCCCAAAACCGCGGCCTTTTCAATTCAGGCACGTGCCAAATTTTTTTGGTGAATTTTGGGGTAAGAGTATGGGCCTTTAGCACGACATCTTAATGATATATCAATGCCTGTAACGACTAACGTACTTAGTCGATTTTTCAAAAAAACAACAACAACAATAATAAAGGGGGCGTACAGAACTTGCAACTTCATAGTCCAAAGAAATGTTTCAGTACAACAAAACTTAAGCATGATTCCATAGGAACCCAAAAATCGGAGCCTAGCTCAGTTGTACGGTTCTACCTCTATCAAGCTGAAATTTTGGGTGCCAGCATTATCAGTGCACTACCAGCTCACACCGCGTTGTATAGGATGACTTTGTTGTATCCTACATACAATAATTGCACGATAACAAAGAGAATAAGGCTGTAAAGAGAATTAGAGTTTAAATAAGGGTACAGATTCCTTTTCATCAAGTGTTGGTCCAAATAAATAGGCTCTCTCAACAAAAATGTAAATGCTTGGTTTTACCACAACAAATCAAGCTCAGAAGGAATCATGAACCACAGTATTTAACAATTAGCCTGAATACATGTTTCAAAATATGAGGCAAGTAAAATTTTGTAAATATCATTCTTCCAAATACATAACCAATTGGAAGTTTGGAACTATCGGGTCAACCGTTAAACCATTTTTTAACCATTTCAAGAACAAATGATCACTGTACAGAGAATTAACAGATCTTCATTACGACTGATTCGCGATTAGATGAGATGATAAACTCATCCAATTAATGGAAAAAATGACCCTCATGGAAAGGTGAGGAGCACGTCATTGTCGGCCCAAGATGTTATTGGGCTGCACAGATGACATCGTGAATCCTCCCCCAGATTGAGGGAACTCTACTGTTGGGAATGGAACATGGCTGCACATATTAATTCAAATTATTCAACAAATAAACATGGTTGCGCCGACAATGAATGCAATGCCATACGTTTGTGTGGCAGAGACAAGACATGAACAAAATGAAGACATAGTGACACCACATGGTAATGGAGCTTGGGATCAATCCGATGGAGACCATAATTCAGTCATTAGATGTATCCCGGGTCAATAAATGACAACCCCGCGAATTAAGGGATTTTATCCACAACAACAATTTTGTAGACTTGTTCAGAAAAGCATCGGAACTGGTACATGGGTTTTCTACCATGGTGTTCTTCCACTTATCAACCAGAAATGAGAAGTCGAATAACCTTATAAAACATGATGATCATGAGAGTGAAGCCGAAAGAATTTTACCTATTCATCGTATATGAAGATGGCAAGGCCGATGCATCAGTTTGCCTTTGATTTGGAGATATTAGAGGCCACCACTCTGAAAGAAAAACAAGTCAGAGGACCCTCACAAGGAAACAAAGACCAAGTGTTTCTTCATAATCGGATCAATTTCTAGGATAGGTTCGATAGCTTCCGCGACTTTTAGTTATAACAATTGGTACCAGAGCCTTGTTGAGATTGAACGAAGAGAAGATGGGATCGAGAAGTGGTACGGTCAAAGCAGGGAAATATGAGATAGAGAAGTTCAATGGGAAAAACGATTTTTCTTATTGGCGGATGCAGATGAAGAATCTGCTAATCTCGCAGAAATTACACAAGACGTTGACGGGAAAGAAACCAGGAGATATGTCAGATGAGGATTGGGAGGAGTTAGATCTCGAAGCACGGGCTACCATTATGTTGTGTCTTGAGAGGGACGTGGCGTTCCTAGTAGACGGAGAAACAACGGCGGCGGGTGTGTGGTTAAAACTAGAAAGCAGTTTCATGACGAAAACTTTAACGAATCGGGTCTACTTAAAATCCAAATTATTCACATGTAGAATGGAAGAGGGTTCTTCTATTCAATAATATGTGAATAGGTTTGACAGGATTATCTCAGATTTGAAGGATATTGATGTTAAGATTGAGGATGAGGACCAAGCCCTCATATTGTTACTTTCATTGCCTAAATCCTATGAGAACCTTGTTCAAATTTTGATGCTTGTTGGTGATAGTCTAAGCATGGAAGAGACGAGAAATTCGCTATTAGCGGATGACCTTCGTAAGGTTGCTACTAGCAGTATGGCGTCGGGTGGAGTAGACAAAGAACAAGCACAAGGGTTGTTTGTAACGAGGGGGAGGAGTAATGAAAGGGGAAAGGGAAAGGGCGGGAAATCTAGATCCAAATCTAGAGGCTCTTTCAAGAAAACGTGCTTTAGTTGTGGTGAGCTTGGCCACTTTAAAGCGGCTTGTCCAAAGAGAAAGTTGAAGCAAAAGAACGAAGGCTACAAGGAGAAACAAGAGATGCAAGAGGCGGGATATGTGTCAGAAGAGGCGGACGAATGTTTCTCGGTGACAGAGGTGTCTGAGAAGATCTTCGATAAGTGGATGCTTGATTCAGGGGCGTCACACCATATGTGTCCAAATAGGGAGTTGTTTACTACCTATAGGAGTATAGATGGTGGTACAGTTATACTGGGTGATGATAGTATATGTAAAACTGTGGGACTCGGAACAATACGGATCAAGATGCACGATGGAGTGGTGAGAACATTGACGGACGTAAGACACATACCCGATTTGCGGAAAAATCTAATTTCCCTTGGTGTGTTGGAGCGGAACGGCTGTAAGATAATTATAGAGAATGGCTCCATAAAAGTCGTTAAGGGTTCTTTGGTGGTAATGAGAGGTACTCGTTACGGTAATTTATACAAACTTTTGGGGACAACAATTACGGGAGATGTAGCAGTAGGAATCAGTGGAAGGGATCCAACGGCTAGTACGAGGCTTTGGCATATGCGCCTTGGGCATATGTCAGAAAAGGGTCTATCTCTGATGTGCGGGAAAGGCTTGTTGAAGGACATGAAGAAGCCTTGCATGGAGTTTTGTGAGCATTGTGTGTTCGGGAAGGCACACAGGGTGACGTTCTCTACAAGCAAGCACAGGAGCAAAGAGGTGTTAGACTACGTACACACCGATGTCTGGGGACCGGCAAAGTTACCTTCCAAGGGTGGTTCCAGGTATTTTGTTACGTTCGTTGATGATCATTCGAGATTTGTCTGGCTTTATTTTCTGAAGCATAAGAATGAGGTATTCAACATGTTCCTGGTGTGGAAAGCAATGGTTGAGAACAAAACTGGTCGAAAGCTGAAGACGTTAAGATCGGATAATGGGACCGAGTACACGGATGGGGCATTCAAGGAGTTTTGTAATCAGGAAGGCATTGTAAGGCATTGGACAGTAGTAAACACACCTCAACAGAATGGAGTCGCAGAGAGATTGAACCGTACACTACTTGAGAAGGCATTGGACAGTAGTAAACACACCTCAACAGAATGGAGTCGCAGAGAGATTGAACCGTACACTACTTGAGAAGGCTAGATGTGATGTAGAAACGCAGCGGAATTAAAGATATAAAATAACTAACTAAGAACAATGAATTTAAAGATCAAATAACTCTAAATAATAAACTTTATTAAAACTTCAATGGGGTTTTTCTCTCAAATCTGAGAATAATAGACAAACTAGATATCCTTTTATAGGATTCTGGACTTTCCTAGATAGACTTGAATTAGACTTCCTAAATAATTAAATACTGCAACTGCCTAAATAACTTGGACTCAAATCTGAACCTTTCCAATTATTGGAAACATTAAAATAGCATAATTCCTAAACCTAAATTAATTAATAATCATACTAAAATAAGGACTTCCTAAATCTACTCTCTCTGGCCGGTTGGTCCATGACCGGGTCCGGTCATGGCAATAGTCTCCACGCCGGGTGCCCCTGCATCAGCATCCCCTTCTCCCACGAGGTTCGTCCCGAACCGATTTTTGAAGAGAACAATATGAAGTACTTATAGAAGAAGAATGCTACCAAGGCGATTCGTAACTCCCACTTCGAACGATAATTGCCTTTAATTCGTCGGACACCAAGGTGGACCAAATCACTAGCTACAATCTCATAGTGCAAAGAATCTTGCAAAAATAAATGTAGGAAAGAAACTTCCAACAAATTGCAACATCTCCCGTCATCTTTTAACTTGATGAAGAAGACCACAAACACCACATAATATTTTACGGAAAAATCAACCTTGAATGAATGGGAAGATAAAATTGAGGTCAACTTCATCAACATCTCAAAATTTTTCTTTCCTTCAACGTAACTACTCCCAAAGGCAGTTCTTGATATTAATTCTGACATGAAAACCCTATATTCATCGAGTACTTCGGTCTCCTTGTCTTCTTCATGCCTCCATCTCTGTAACATGGACTCAACAGACGTGATCATGGCAGGAGCCATTCCCTTTAAGCTTTCGGCATAGAATGCTTGGTTAGCTAATTTTTGTTGCTTGATTACAGAGTCATTCTTATCACCTCTTACTTCGGGACTTTCGTGAACATGAGTCCTCTTATGACCACCCAAACCTTGTCCGGACGAGAAAACTTTAAAACAAATTGGGCATTCGTGCTTAATCTTCTTCGAAATGCAGCTAAGTTTCCGTTCTTTCTGAATCGGACTAGGGTTACTACTAAACAGGATAGACTTACTTTCACTAGTAAGATCAGGAGAAACTTCAGTTTCAACACTAACTTCAGTACTACTCTCATTTTTCGAAGAAAAACAAGTTTTGAACTTCTTGTGGCTAGCTTTATGACCCCCAAGAGCTTGATAAGAATGAAAGATTTTCTTACAAGTAGTACACTCGAATTTCGGTTTCTTCGAAGAATCTTTACCAGAATCAAACCCATAAGCATTGCTTGGATTATACTCCATAGAAACTTCAACTTTTTTCATCAAACCCTTCAGCAATTGAGTTTCAGGTAGCTCTATTTTGTCTCCATTATCAGAATCAAACCCATCTTCTAAAACCAACCCATGAACAGAAACTTCTGATTCAACCTTTTTTAACTCAAAATTTGAACTACCCAAATCAGATCTTTTCTTCTTCTTCATCAATCCAACATTTTCCATACCCAAAACAACAGATTTCAGTTTCTTAGCTCTTGGTTTCTTAATACTCTTTTCACCATTAAAGTCTTTTAGTTCATCAGTGTTCTTAGCTAAACCAGTAACTTCAACAACTATAGAATTATTATCAGAAACTGAATCTAATCCACCCCAATGCCCAATATCTCTAGATAACATCATTAAACTAATAGCTACTTCTTCTTGTTCTTGCTCAATTTCAGAATTACTATTATGATCATGATGAATAGATGGATTAACTAATGAGAAAGATGAAGAATTAGTAGTAGTAGTAGTAGTTGAAGTAGTAGATTTATACCTTGATCTTCTTGTTCTTTTTCTTCTCTTTGGTGCTTCAACTTCATTATCAGACTGATTATCCATTACCAATTTCTGATTCTCATGACCAGTCCATGAATCTTCTTCTTCTTCATCTTCAACAAAGCTATCAATTGAAACTCTTTCTCTACTATCACTAGAATCAGATAATCTCCAAGTTTTCTTTGGATTTTCTCTTAACCCATAACCAGTTTGATCACCAGAAGCTTCAAAATCTACCATTAAAGTGTTATAATATTCCTGTTGTTCCTGTTGTTGCGGTTGGTGTTGCTGTTGCTGTTGCTGTTGCTGTTGCTGTTGCTGTTGTCGTTGCTGTTGCTGTTGCTGTTGCTGTTGCTGTTGCTGTTGCTGTTGCTGTTGCTGTTGCTGTTGCTGTTGTTGTTGCTGTTGCTGTTGCTGTTGCTGTTGCTGTTTCGGTGATGGTGCTGTCACGATATCGATGATGGTGCTGTCACGGTTTGACTGGAATTGTTGTATTTTCTCAAACAACTTAAAATCATCCTCTTCTGTAAAGGTCTTGAGAAAAACAACCAAGTCATTGATTGACCTTTGTCCCCGAGTTTTCAACGACGCGAATTGAGGCGGAAGTATTTTATGATTCGAAACAACTAATTCTTCTCCTGGAATCATATATGGATCAAACAAATTATTCGGGCTTGTGTTAGTCAATTGACTTTCTTCTTCTTGATACGTCTTATGAAACTTTTCTTCCTCCGTCAATGAAAAACTAGTATTTATTTTATCAAGAACACCTCCTTCAATAGTAATGGTCACGGTAGGCGAAGAAATTTCAGAAAATTTGCTCGATTCGATTCGAGATTCTTCGTAAGATAAGTATTCATCTAAAGGAAGGAAGGCATGCCGAAAAATATTTTTCAGTTGATTCCAATCATCAATGAAGGGGTTTCCTTGATCAACGAGTCTCCATTGCATCTCGTTGAATTTGTCGTAGACTCTTTCAGATAAGTGTTGTTCTACGACAAAAACCTTATCTTCATCACTAACATCATGATTTACGAAAAAATCTTCTATCTGTTGAATCCAAAAATCTATATGATATTGACAATCAAACATAGGGATTTTGGAAACGACATTAATTTTATTTTGATCTCTTCGGTCAACATAGATTTGACGTGCATCATGAATTGGATCCCAACATAAACGTGGAAAAATTTTCCAACATTCAAGAAGAATAGTAATGTTAACCATTGTAAACGATTATAAAAAAAATTTGGCTCTAGATACCACTTGATGTAGAAACGCAGCGGAATTAAAGATATAAAATAACTAACTAAGAACAATGAATTTAAAGATCAAATAACTCTAAATAATAAACTTTATTAAAACTTCAATGGGGTTTTTCTCTCAAATCTGAGAATAATAGACAAACTAGATATCCTTTTATAGGATTCTGGACTTTCCTAGATAGACTTGAATTAGACTTCCTAAATAATTAAATACTGCAACTGCCTAAATAACTTGGACTCAAATCTGAACCTTTCCAATTATTGGAAACATTAAAATAGCATAATCCCTAAACCTAAATTAATTAATAATCATACTAAAATAAGGACTTCCTAAATCTACTCTCTCTGGCCGGTTGGTCCATGACCGGGTCCGGTCATGGCAATAGTCTCCACGCCGGGTGCCCCTGCATCAAGATGTATGCGCTCCAATTCGGGATTAGGCGTAGAATGGTGGGCAGAATCTGTTGCTACAGCTTGTTATATTGTGAACAGGTCTCCACATTCTTCTTTAGATGGCGGCATACCTTACGAGGTGTGGTCAGGTGAACATGCAGATTACGGGAGACTTAGGGTTTTCGGTTGTACGGCCTATTACCATGTTAAAGGTAACAAACTTGACAATAGAGCAAAGAAGGCAATTTTCTTAGGATATGCTACAGGAGTCAAGGGTTATCGGCTATGGTGTACGGAAGACAAGAAGTTTGTAATCAGCAGAGATGTAGTGTTTGATGAGTCATCTATTGTAGCTATGGCGAAAGCTACGGTGCCTAGTTGTGGTGATGTTGGGTCTACTAAAGCTCAAGTAGTGGAAGTAGAAGCCGAAGACCAACGGGTTTCTAGGAATCATGATCAGGTGGAGCATCAGGATAATACTCACGATGAGGAAATTGATGAACCCGATCATGAGGAGGTTCAAGGGGAAGGTACACAAGTTTTACAACAACAACAGCAGGATGTTTCGGTACACACTAGGCCGAAACGGTTATATAAGCCGGTACAGAGGTTAGGGTCAGACAAACCTCTTAGGCATTACGGGCAGGCAAATCTGGTTGAATATGCACTCTCGGTGGAAGACGACGAGCCGGTCACCTTCAAACAAGCTACTACCGTGGCGGAAAGAGAGAGTTGGTTGGTTGCTATGCAAGAAGAGATGGAGTCTCTTCACAAGAACAAGACATGGGAGGTTGTCCCATTGCCCGAAGGTAAGTCTGTTATTGGTTGTAAATGGGTGTACAAGAAGAAAGAGGATTCTTCCGAAATCAAGGGTACAAGGTATAAGGCAAGACTAGTGACCAAGGGTTATGCACAGAAAGAAGGGGTCGACTACAATGAGATTTTCACACCGGTCGTGAAACATACTTCTATTCGGGTGCTATTGAGTATTGTTGCTCACAGGGATCTTGAGCTGGAACAACTCGATGTTAAAACCGCCTTCTTGCACGGAGATTTGGAAGAAGAAATTTATATGGCTCAACCAGAGGGATACAAGGTTGAGGGTAAAGAAAATCAAGTATGTCGTTTGAGGAAGTCTCTTTACGGATTGAAACAATCCCCTCGCCAATGGTACAAACGATTTGATTTTTTCATGCTAAAGCATGGTTTTCGCAGAAGTGACTATGATTGTTGTGTATACATCAAGAAGCTTCGCGAAGGTGACTTTATTTATCTCCTTTTGTATGTGGATGACATGCTTATTGCTTCTAGAAGCATGGTGGAGATAGATAAGTTGAAATCTCAACTCAGTCAAGAGTTTGAGATGAAAGACATGGGCGCTGCAAAGAAGATACTGGGAATGGAGATTAAGAGAGAGCGGTCAAGTAAGAAACTGTACTTGAATCAGAAAGGTTACATCGAACGAGTAGTTTCTCGGTTCGGGATGCAGAATGCGAAGGCGGTGTCAACACCTTTGGCACCACACTTCAGGCTCTCGGGAAAACAATCTCCCACTACTACGGTGGAGAAGGATCATATGGATCGTGTACCGTATGCTAGTGCAGTTGGCAGTTTGATGTACGCTATGGTGTGTACTCGTCCAGATATTTCACAGGCGGTCAGTGTGGTTAGTAGGTTTATGGCAAACCCGGGGAAGACACATTGGGAAGCTGTGAAATGGGTCTTGAGGTACTTGAAGGGTACCGTTGATACGGGTTTGTGCTTTGGTGGAGACACATGTCAGGTAAGCGGTTATGTTGACTCGGATTATGCTGGCGATCTAGATAGAAGACGATCTACTACTGGTTATGTATTTAGGGTACATGGTGCTCCAGTTAGTTGGCGATCGATGTTACAATCTACAGTTGCGTTATCTACTACGGAGGCCGAGTATATGGCTATGGCCGAGGGTGTGAAGGAAGCATTGTGGTTGTGGGGTCTTCTGGATGATCTAGGGATTAAGCAGGAGTGCGTGGATGTATGGTGTGATAGTCAAAGTGCGATCCACTTGGCGAAGAATCAGGTCCATCATGCTCGTACTAAGCATATCGATGTCAGGTATCACTTTGTACGAGATGTCATAGAGGAAGGTGATGTTTCTCTCATGAAGGTACACAAAGATGAGAATCCCGCGGACATGTTGACTAAAGTGGTGACATGTAGCAAGTTTCAGCATTGCCTGGAATCGCTACAAATCGGTTAATCTTCATAATCGGATCAATTTCTAGGATAGGTTCGATAGCTTCCGCGACTTTTAGTTATAACAGTAAATATCTAATGAATAGCCCTAATCCTATCTTTTTAGTCATACTGGCTTCAAACTGGGTGTTCGGAATTTACAGGGGGGGAGAGACGTTCAAACACTGAATAGAGGAAGCTGTTACCTGAAGTCTGAATGATGTTGAAAAGTGAAGAAGAATAACAGATTCTGCATTAAGAATTTTAATATTTCAAAATGTATGGAGCAAGATTTATTCAGAACTCACAAGAATTTTTTTCTCCAACCATAATTTAAGTAGATATAGAAGTATAGCTTGGACAGTGCATAATAAACTCACCTCTCTTTCATTTTGGGGTATGTGATGATCCATTTCTGCAGATAAAGCAAAACAAGATCAGATACTGAAATGTTCAAGGAATATAGTCACGTTAGAAATGTTAGACGTCCCAAAATATCAGTCTAGGACTAGCAGTGGAAGTGCCAAAGTTGTGTGGGTCACTGTATTTATACCCCCGGAGAGAGAGATGTTTAGATAATCTAGAAGAAAGAGTCATGAAACCGATGTGTCTAGATGAAAATAGAACCAACTTCTTCACAGCCCCAGGATCTCAAATATGAGAGTGCGAAAGTAATAATGCAGGGTAAAAACAACAAGAAGATACCCTTTATAATGGAACACAAAGAGTAGTGAAACTAGAACTTCAAAAATCAGTTCCTATGTGCACATAGATGGCCTCTACATTATTCTCTTGTAGGCGTGACCATTCAGTAACTTCAATATAATTTTTTTTTTTTTTTAAACTTTGAATGAATATATTGAAAAACAAATGGTGCTTATTCCATAATCGATTATCTTACATAAAAATGGTGCTTATTCCATAATCGATCAATTTAAATCCCCAGAGAGGAGTTTCATGAAGCTTGCACATTGAAGAGGACCACAACTTGATGATTTTTAGGAAACTTGCTTCCGCATACATTATTACTTACTAGATTTATTTACTCAGTATTTATTTGTTAGTATGATCTCTGATGTATAATATGTTGGGGTCCCTCCTTATAATAAAAGGACTCCTAGTTGGAATAGGATTTCCCTTGTTCCTTGTTTGGGGAAAAAATAGAAGTTTCTACTTTTTTCAAGCCTAAAAAGGAAATCCTATTTTTATTGGTAAACCTTCCTATTTATCATTATAAAAAGGGAATGAAAGGGAAGAGATTATACACAACAACTTCCAGAACAAAGAGAAGTCAGAGAAAGAGAGATTTCTGAAGTGCTTCTTTCAAGAGAGATTGAAAGAGAAGAATATTGGTTTGAAGAAAAGAAGAGTATTAATCTTGTGAAGCAATTTAGTTTGTGGTTATCTTCTTCAACCTTTAGTAATCTAGGATTTGTTCAAATCCTAAGGAGTAAGAGATTTTTATTTCTTTGTTTCTTTGTTCAGTTTATCCACCATAGTTTTGGTGAAGAGTGTTTCTACACATCTTGAAGAGTTGGTTAATCCTCTATTTGTTTAGGGAAGAATTGTTATCCAAGAGTGTTTCTACACATCTTGAACAATTGGCTTATCCACCATAGGTTTGGTTAAGAATTGTGTAACCCATTATTTTATAGCGGAAGATTTCTGGACTAGGTCCCGTGGTTTTTTACCTTCTATCTTGGAGGGGTTTTTTTGTCACATTAAATAATCTTGGTGTCTCTACTTTTACTTTCGCATCGTTTATCTTCATATTCCTGAATAAGTTAATTAGGTTATTTTTCCTAACATAATACCCAAGTGGTTTTGAGTCTCGTGTGATAAAACAGAAAGAAAATTAATATCATCCTAAATGAAATGACAACCATATATAGCTAGACAAAACAGAACAAGTTTACCTAAGTCAGAAACACTAGGCTTTAATGCCAACGTCAAGCTGAGAAAACAGTCATCCGGTTCAGTACTGAAGTCCCATAGACTCAACTCAAGCTTTGGCTATCGTTTTGAGTCGAGAAAAAGGGGAAAACTTATATTCTGCAAAAGTACTCTTTACTGACAACGAATCATCTGAGGTACATTAAATAATTCACTTATAAGGAATTCACCTGTATGATTTGCCTTGGACTTGGGAGGATCCTTCAGTGGACGAGGAACCCAAATTCCCTCCTGTTCCATGAATAGAGTTGGTAGAGAAAATTGTATCTAGAGAACTGCGAACTTGAATAGGAAAGTACATTACACGAAAGAAGGGATGCTGCAGTGCTTCTCCAACAACTCTCATCAACTTGAATGTGAACTCCCAATCTACCACAAACCCTTAGAACACTATCTAATGTGAACTCATTCGGCTTGACTTCGCCAACCACTCTCATCAACTTGAATAACTTCAGTGCTTCTTCATGCTCACCTTGACTTCTTGAATAACCAGAAACCAATGCAGTCCAAGAAACAACATTTTGGATCGGCATCTTGACAAATATATCCATAGCTTCCTTCATTAAATTACAATGAACAAAACCTACGAGCATCAAACTCCATAACAAATAGTTCTTCTCATGCAAAACATCGAACACTCGTTTTGCCTCCCCAATTTCATAACAGTTAGCATAAAAATTCATCAAAGAACTTCCTACAAGTTCGAAATCTTACGACCCTGATTTTAAAACAACACAATGTATCTGTTTTCCATCATATAATGACAATAATCGAGAACAAACACTAAGAACAGACGAAAATGTAATCTCGTTAAGCTTCACATTACTTCGATGCATTTCACTAACTATATCAAGTGATTCATTCATTCTTTCCCACTTAGAATAACCAGATGTCATGGTGTTGAAACTTGAAAGTGACTACATTTCTTATAGGCATTCCATCAAATAACTTACAGGCAACTTCTAAATTGCCGTCTTGAATGTTGTTTGTTATTGAAATTGATGTAGACGCAGCGGAATTAAAATAAGAACAATAAAATAAACGAAGAACTGTAAAGAAAACGATAAATAAACTAAAACTTGATTAACTTCAATGGTTTTTCTCTTCAATATGAATAATAAAATAGACTATACCTCCTTTTATAGGATAACAAACTTTCCTAGATAAACTCAAACTAGGATTCCTAAAATAATAAAATACTCAAAACATAGAAACTTCAAAATAAAGAAATATCAAATTAAAGTAACTTCCTAATCATATACTAACTAGGACTACTATTATGGCCGAATAGGATGTGGGCACGCGTTGACGTGGGACCACATGTTATGCGCCTGCATCAGCACCCTGTTCCCCAGAAGGTTCGTCCCGAACCTTTTCAATGAAGAAAACCTTTTGATGCACCCGCATATGATGAACTTCGCCATACCTATCCTTAATTCCCACTTTTCACGAAATTTGCTGAAAATCCGTAGAAGACAATGATGGACTAACGAACCCAATATAATCCGGACTCCTTGACACGACGAGATTCGTAAAATCCACAGTAGTGAAGAAACATCCAACAAATTGTGACATCGGCCGTCATCTTTTAGTGGGATGAAGAAGATTGCACATACCAAAATATCCTCTTTGAAAAATCGGACCTCCAAAATCATCTTCCAATATATCACGATTTCGTGTTCACCGGAAGCTAAAAAGTGAACTGGTGGTGAGATACTTTTCTTTTTCTTCACATTACTCTTTTCTGTTAATGTAGCAAGTATCCCATTGATTTTTCTAAGGAGCATTTTCTCGAACACGTTAGAGACGCCAATTAATATTCCCATGTTTGACCTCCCGTGTGGTAAGGTGAAGCTCCATCCACCTCCTTTCATTAATTCCCTGTTTCTCAAGTAAAGACTTTCATGTGATGAAGCCATTGAAGATGATGATGATTCTCTGCCAATTAATTTGTATGTAGGCATCTTTGTAATAGTTTCAGTTGATTTTTTCCTCCTCTTCACTGAATTTACAATTGACTTCTTAGTAATATACTGTGATGAAGAAATTGTTGATGGAGAAGATAACAAAACATAACTATCATTGTTATCAGTGTTAGTAATCAGATCTTTGAGCAGGAAACGTTTCGTCTTCATCCAATAATATTCAGACGACGATGATGTTGATAGATTTCTTTCATTATGAATTTGATTGAATTTAAACTGTCTACCGGAGAAGATTTCAGTACGGTAAATATGAAATACAAAAGCTAATTCAAAGTCAACATCGCAAGTGGGATGATCTCCAATCTTTGTGTTATGATCACTCGATGAAGGATCATAGCGAAATTCTTCATTATCTGCTAACGTCTCAAGCCAAATTAGTTGATTATCTGCATATAGTTGAGCTCCCCAATACCTGTTATCTTGTGAAATTTTGCCTTTAAACCTCGTAAAAGTGGTAGCATTATCAAGTTGTGATCGTTTATTGGAAGACAATGGGGTACTACTATAATTTGAATACGAAATAGGTCTCTCCCATGATAATGAATGAAGGTTTGTTTGATCATGGGGAGTCGAAACTGTCAAAGATCCTGGATCCCAAATAAAATCAAAATTATCTTCTTCTATTGTTGGGGAATATTCATCTTCATCTTCTTCAGTTTCAACTTCGTTGTGATCTTCATGTTTAATATCAATGGAATCATCCTCTGTTAGTACTTCATTATAGTTGGAATCATCTTTTTCAACTTCTTGTTCTTCTTCTTCTTTAACTACAACTTCTTTGTAATCAACTTCGTCAACTTGTTTAAACTCTTCTTTTTCTTCTTTTATTACTTCTTCATGGTTAATGGAAATAAGAGGTTGTGAATAATAATAGTACAGTGGTGGTGTATAATAAGAAGATGGAGGTGATGGTGAATATGGTGGTGAGTACGGTGGTGGTGTATAAGAGTACGGAGGTGATGTGAGACATAATTGATGCGGTAAAATTTTATGATTCGAAACAAGGATGTCGTCTCCCTGAATGTCATATGAATCATAAAATTTGGTCAGACATTGATGTTTCATATCTCGACTAGGATTTAAATTTGATGAAGAAAAATTACTTCCTTCTTCCTCCTCCGTCATTGACTGAATTTTGTTCCTTTTTCCCTGAACTTCTCCTTCAATATCATCGATCTTAGTGATAGAAGTAACTTCGGAGAACTGTCTTCCCAATTTAATTTTTGTTTCTACACATGACAAACATTCATCGAGAGGAAGAAAACCACACCTAAAAATACTTTTCAATGTATCCCAATCGTCAATGATCGATTTTCCTTGATCAATAAGTCTCCATTGCAGGGCATTATATTGTTCATAGATTCTTCCGGACATATGTTGCTCCACCAAAAAAACCTTATTTTCGTCGGGAACGTCTTGATTTCTGAACCAATCTTCCATGTGTTGAATCCAGAAATTTATATGAAATTGACCTTCGAAGAGTGGAATTTTAGAAATTTGATGAATTTTTCTTTCATCTTCTCGATCAATATAAAATTGAGTTGTATCTCGAATAGGATCCCAAGATAAACGTGGAAAAAATTTCCAACATTCAAGAGGAGATGTATCCATAGATATTTTTTTTTTTGTAAAAAAAAATCCAGAATTTTGATGGCTCTGAATACCACTTGATGTAGACGCAGCGGAATTAAAATAAGAACAATAAAATAAACGAAGAACTGTAAAGAAAACGATAAATAAACTAAAACTTGATTAACTTCAATGGTTTTTCTCTTCAATATGAATAATAAAATAGACTAGACCTCCTTTTATAGGATAACAAACTTTCCTAGATAAACTCAAACTAGGATTCCTAAAATAATAAAATACTCAAAACATAGAAACTTCAAAATAAAGAAATATCAAATTAAAGTAACTTGCTAATCCTATACTAACTAGGACTACTATTATGGCCGAATAAGATGTGGACACGCGTGGGCGTGGGACCACATGTTATGCGCCAGCATCAGAAATGTTCATAAAAACTATTTGTGATTTTGAAATGGAAGAGTTCTGATAAAATAGAATTTTGAGTTTCTCCATCTCCTGTGTTTCCAGTTCCTAAGAACTGAAGATTTTAGCAACATTTAGACAGAGAAATATTGATCCTACCCAACTTTGTTAAGTTAGTAACTACAACAATGGAGAAACACAAATTCTTCTCTTGGGCATTTCGTCGAATACTTTCAGACCTTTAACCAAACACTCAAAGAAAATTGAACATAAACATGAATTTTACACCCATAAATTCATTGAATAGACATGAACTTGGGTTTCTTTTTTGCCCTTCTACGAATGTACAAGATTGCACGTAACCTGTTCGACATAATTCTTCAATGAATTTGAAAGGTCGAACCTTTTCTCTTGCAGACCCTTAGGGATAACTCACAGAGGGCACTGATCATAAATGAAGTAAAGGTTGTTGTTCATGGTCTTTATCTAGGGTTGATATCATGGTCTTCAAGACAATGGTCAATGTTTGATTTTTCTTATTCAATCTTTATTCTGTATCCTTCAATAATAGTAGGAACGATAAATAGAAACTATGTTTGACTATTGGGGGATTGAGTTAACCATCTAAAATGAGGGAAGAAATAGGTTTCCCATCCTAGGTAGCCAAAAATCGAAATGCAGGTTCAAAGAGTCAGGTTGGGAAAAAAAATGACGAAATGGCCCTTGGAAAACAAAGTATTTACGGTTCATGCCATCGGAAATTACAAAATTGCCATCGAAATTTTCTCGGGAAACGATTTTTTTTTTGAAAAAGAATCTGACAACCCGTCCATCAGAATCTGTACTGTTCAGAAATTTACGGAATTGCCACCGAAAAATTCTCGGGAAACGAAATTTTTTTGAAAAATTGTCTGACGCACCGAGAAATTATTTTATTTACTGAAAATTTTCTTTTGTACTAAACACTTTTGTACCGAGAATTTTCTTGTGACCGGGAAATTATTTTATTTACCAGAAATTTTCTTCTGTACTAGACACTTTTGTACCGGGAATTTGAAATTTCGTTTGAAAATTTTCTTGTGTACGAGAAATTATTTTATTTACCGGGAAGAGATGGTTTGCTGGGCGGGAATTTGAAATTTCGTTTGAAAATTTCAAATTTTCAAAAAAATTTGAAAATTTGAATATTCTTGTGTACGAGAAATTATTTTATTTACCAGGAAGAGATGGTTTGCTGGGCGGGAATTTGAAATTTCGTTTGAATTTTCAATTTTTTTTTTACGGGAATTATTTTATTTCCCATCCAGTTTTTTTTTGTCAGGAAACGTCAGCATGTCCCATCCAAGGGCAAGCGGGGGATAACAAAAAAAAATCAGGAAACAATGAGTTGTCCTGACATTTGGACTGGAAACTCATTTTTTGGCAAGGTTGGATTTATTTGGGTTTTACCCCCCAAAAATTGGACCTTTCACTCAAAAATCCTTGATTATTAGTTATTATTTAAGTTTGAAAGAAAAAAAAAAATATTAGGTGTTATTGCATTTGGGATATAAAAAGACTTAAGTTTGATAGTTAAATACTTATATCATCTAAATGACTGTTTGGGTTCAAAATATTATCATAATAATCAAAAAAGCAAGTAACTCTTTCAATTAACTAGAACTTACCAAAATAGTATGAGCAATGACATATAAGGTTTAAAATAATATAAAAAATTACTAATCACGTCATTTTGTATTTAACATTTTCCAAAATTACCCTTCGTTCTTTTTTGGAAATCTAAAAGCAACCGAATCTCTCGTGCTCTCTCTCTAAACTCAGTAGGCTATCTTCCTCTCATCTACTTATTCTTTATTTTCTTCCTCTTCACTAAATCATTACCTTCCTCCCATCATCATCACTCCCGTTATTGCTGGAAATCGAGCTCCACCACCGTTACCAACAGATTTCTTCATCAATTTCTTCCGGATGGCAAAGAGTTTTAGAGAACCTAGGCACATTTCAAATTATGAGTTACTATTATCCAAAGTATAAATTACTATTCAAAGTATATGCCAAATCCATGTAGTTGTGGTGAAGATGGGTTTTGGAGTTGATGTTATTATTGTAAATGTGTATGGGAAGTATGGTGATACCAACATAGCTCATGAGGTGTTCGACAAAATGCCTGAAAGGAACAGTCTCTAATGGACAACTCTCATGACTGGGATCTCAAGACATATCATTGTTCTCTCAGTATAGAGACCCAAACTGTTCTCGATCTAAGTGAACCGGCAGAACTCAATCACCATCTACAAATTAAACACATAAACCCAAAGAGGGCTGATGTATGTTTGGAACCCCTGAGAAAAGATTATAGTGATCGAGATTTTCAAGTCATATGTAAGATTTTGATTTTGTCATCTTCCATAGAATGGAGGTCAATGGAAGAAGCATTAGAAAAATGCAGAGTTTGAGATTACACCCTGACTTGTTTCTCGATGTTTTTCGTGATTGCCAACGATACGGCAATGCAACGTTGAGTTTCTTTTCATGGGTAGGTCAGGAATCTTGTTACAGCCATACAACAGAAACCTATAACATGGCCATAAAAATATCTGCATCATCGAAAGGTTTTAAGCACATGAGAAATCTCTATAATGAGATGAGAAGAAGTGGCAGCTTGATAACTTCGGAAACATGGACTATTATGATAATTCAGCATGCTCGAGCAGGTTTAACCGAGATTGCACTAAAGAAATTCGAAGAGATGGCAGCTAGTGGGTTTATACCTAGTAATAATGCATACAAATATTTGGTAATATGTCTTTGCGGAAAGATGGGGCAGAAGATAGATGAAGCAATCAAAATCTTCAATGATATGATAAATGTTGGACATGTCCCAAATAAGGAACTAGCTTAGGTTTATCTTAATTGTTTGTGTGAACTAGGTAAAGTATCAGATGCTTGAAAATGAAAGGGACATCTTCTCAGTAGTGTCTTCTCAGTTCCACTTAGCTATTTGTTGGTCATTGGAGCTCTTTGTCGAGCGAAGAGACTAGACGAGGCTTTATTTATGGCAGATGAGTTCAGTTATAAACGATTTAAACTGGACTAGTACTCATAGAAACGGTACTTCATTATATAACAATTGATAGTTTGCATATTTAATCCCACAAACACTTAGAATCCATTATGCTTATAAACCAAGACAAAGCTCAACAATTTTATGTTATGCAGGATGGGAAGAGGAACAAAGAACAAGTTTTGGCATCGGATCAAGATTGCTGGAGCGACTGAATATCCATTCAAATGTAGCCATTAACTATTCTCAAGATCTCATCTTTAATATTATGGTGGAATATATGTTGGAGCAGTCTTTACACTGCAGTATGCCATGACTGGACAACCTTTTGGTGTAGATTAATTTTAGGACTGCTGTGGAGTTCTTAATCATAAGTCATAGTTGTAGCGATAGAGGGATGTTCGGTTTAGACTTTTTTTCTTATGGTACACACATAGTCCTTTTTCTTTTCCAATGTACTAAAGTAAGTGTATTAGGTTCGGTATCATCTTGTGACGTAAATAAAGTTATTATAATTAACCCCAATTCACATCTCCTAATTTATAGTTGGTATCTGTGTGTATACCGCCAGATCTTTGTGTGTTTCTTTGAGGGTGTATAGTTGTGCTCGTAGGGTACATACAATTTGGTCAGACATGCTACATGAGGTTTACTTGTGTCGCATGCGTTAGGAAGTGATACATCACAAAATGCCCTTGAATTTATGATGACTCCAAATCCTTCGTTTATAGGACATGGTCAGTCCTGATTTAGGATCCAGAGCAACTATCGTAGAAAAGACTTTCTAGGAAAACAACATAAATTGGGCGAGGCATTAGTTTTTTTACGCGAAGTTAGAAAAACTCATTTACAGAAAATCATTAAATTCACTTGATAGGCCAAATAACAGAGTCACTCGCTAGTTAGAAAAACAAGATAAATGTTGGTGGCCACCAGAAGTTCAATCTGAAAAAAGTGAGTGAAATATAGATTGCAAACACAGTTTGCAGTTTACATTATGCAAACACATGTTTGCAGATTAGATTGTTGCAAACACGTTTGCAGAACAGATTGTTGCAAACACGTTTGCATAACAGATTATTGCAAACACGTTTGCATAACAGTTTGCATAACAGATTGTTGCAAACACGTTTGTATAACAGATTGTTGCAAACACGTTTGCATAACAGATTGTTGCAAACACGTTTGTAGAAAAACGTAAAGGGCGTTTTTTTTCTGGGTTTTTTTTTGAAAAAAAATGTTGAAAGTGGATCTTGTTAGAAAGCTAATGAAAAATCATTTCTAAATATATAATTTTTATAGAAATCCGACATCTGAAACAAAAGTTATTTCGATTTAAGTTTCAAAAAAAATAAAAGAATTTAGTTACACAAAATGACAAAAAGGGGTATTTTAGTATTTGCACACTTTTTGACCTGAATAATAATTTTCAAATGTTTGATGTTTTTCTACTCATTTTCAATATTATTTTGACCTTTCTAGAAATTACCCCTTAACATATATGAAAAAGTTAATTTTTTTCGTATGAAAAAAAAGTTAATTATTTTTCATAGATGGTACTTTAAGCAGAGCTGGAAAGGTACACATCTCTATCTTCTTCTTTTGATTTCCTGTTGGTATATCGATAAATAATTCAACTGTTTTCTGTGATGGTATCTGAACCATGGAGATATAATAAATGCAGGCATGCAAACAATCACTTTGAGGAGCAAGAACAAGCAGATGATGTGAAGTTAGCTCAACAAATTTCTTTATCATCAACAAGCCCACATACAATTGCATTTAGGTTTTCTTATATGCACATTTTTTTATATATAGTAGATGTAAGTTGGTAAATGATTCGATGACCTTACTTAATGACCCAATTGCAGGATAATCAAATGAATGTGTGAAGAGGTATCAACCTCTGACAATGATGATCTCGGTTGAGGCCGAGAGATAGAGAGATCGAGTGAGAGAGAGAGCTCGACTCGGTTGAGGCCGAGAGATAGAGAGATCGAGTGAGGGAGAGAGCTTGACTCGGTTGGAAGCCGAGAGTGAGAGAGATAGAGAAATCGTGGAGGAGAGATAGAGATGGAAGAGATCAAGTACAAAGAGTTGGTTAGTTACAGTTAACAATTGTATTCTCTTTGTATTGATGAATAATGAAGTTTACACAAGTAGTATATATAGGGTTACAATGAATATAGGGTTTCCTATTCTAAATATATTGTTTCTATGACTAAAGATACTAGGAATATATATTATGGAAGTTTCCATTATGTACACAAGATAGCCCACTCGGTTGGCCGAGTGGACTTGGGGCGGTATCCCCTAATACTCCCCCTCAAGTTGGAGCAGTAATCGAAGTAATGCCCAACTTGCCAATAATAGTCTTGAATGAGTCAGCTCCTAAAGGTTTTGTGAATATGTCGGCAAGCTGATTGTCTGAAGATGTGAAGCGTGTGGCAATTATATTATCTTTGATCTTCTCGCGAACAATGTGGCAGTCGATTTCGATGTGCTTGGTGCGTTCATGGAAGACCGGATTGTCTGCAATGTGGAGGGCCGCCCGATTGTCACAGTAAACTGTCATCGGGCTAGAATGGTCGATGCCAAAATCGAGTAAGAGATATTTTAGCCATTGGAGCTCACAAGTGAGAAAGGCGAGAGCGCGATATTCTGCTTCAGCAGAAGATTTAGCAACCGTATGTTGCTTCTTGGATTTCCATGATAATGGACTTGAACCAAGCATGGTAAAGTAGCCGGTGGTAGAGCGGCGAGTAGTTGGGCAACCAGCCCAATCAGAATCACAGTAGCCTGTGATGTGAAGAGAGCTGTCAGCGGATAAAAAAATTCCATTATTAAGAGAACCTTTGAGATAACGGACCACACGATGAGCAGCATCTAAGTGGACTTGACTTGGAGTCTGCATAAATTGACTCAAATTATTTACCGCATAGGAGATATCGGGCCGTGTAACGGTGAGATAGATGAGTCGACCGATTAGTCGACGGTAGACTGAAGGATCCTTTAAAGGAACTCCATCAGTGGGACTTAGACGCAATTTTTGTTCCATAGGAAAGTCCGAGGGACGAGAAGCGTGAGTCCGGAATCTTTGATAATGTCAAGGGCATATTTGCGTTGACCAAGAAATATGCCTTTGGAAGAACGGGAAACTTCGATACCGAGGAAGTATTGTAATCGTCCCAAATCTTTGAGGGAGAATGTATGGTCAAGGAAGGACTTGAGTTTGGAAATGGCAACTTCGTTATTTCCTGTAATGATGATGTCGTCGACGTAGACGAGAATGAATATTTGCGTGGATTTCGAAGAATATGTGAATAGGGAGTAATCACTTTTGGATTGAGAAAAGCCTTTATCTAAGAGGACTGAGGAAAATTTGGAAAACCATTGTCTAGATGCCTGTTTAAGGCCATAGAGTGATTTTTGTAGATGACAGACTTTGGACTCCCCCTGAGTGGAGAATCCGGGAGGAAGTTTCATATAGACCTCTTCATTCAAGTCACCCTGAAGGAAGGCATTATTGACATCAAGTTGGTGGAGTGACCACCCTTTGATGGCTGCAATGGAAAGAAAGACCCGAACAGTTGCTAGCTTAGCTACCGGGGCAAATGTATCGGTATAGTCTAAGCCTTCAACTTGAGTGTAGCCTTTGGCGACAAGGCGAGCTTTAAAGCGCTCGATAGAGCCATCAGACTTGAATTTTACTTTATATACCCATTTGCAACCAATTGGGCGTTTTCCTGGGGGTAGGGGAACGATGGACCATGTATTGTTAGCTTCCAAAGCGGAGATTTCTTTGGACATAGCTTCTCGCCAATGAGGAGATTTCATGGCTTGAGTGAAAGAAGTAGGTTCAACCGTGGATAAGACGGAAGAGAGAAAAATTTGATGAGACGTTGAGAAAGAATTGATAGAAAAATAGTTCTCGATTGGATACTTGATGTTGACGGATGGAGCGGAACAAACATAGTCCTTTAAATGTCTTGGCGGACGATGTTGACGGGTAGGTCGTTCCACGATGATGGGAGATGGTTCGGCGACCTCCAGATGTGCTTCCGGTGTAGCCGATGAAGTCTCGGGTTGAACCGAGACTTCCGGTGTAGCCGATGAAGTCTCGGTTTGAGCCGAGGGAGGTGAATCGGGTGGTGCTATAGGCACCATCATAGGATTTGACAAAGGAGGTGATGGAGTCACCTCTGTCGGTTGGCCGATCGGGGAATTGGAATCGGTAATCACCGATGGGACCGAAGGCGGGATAGCCGGAAATGTGAACGAACCATCGTCCGGAATGGAGATGAAGTGACGAAGTGAATCGGTTGACGGTGAGAGGGAGGTTAATGGCCGAGACATCGGAAATCTTGTTTTATGAAATATGACATCCCGAGATGTATAAATTCGACGAGAATGAAGGTCATATATACGGTATCCCTTTTGACCATTAGGGTAACCAAGAAATATACCGGCGGAAGCACGGGGATCCATTTTTGTTTTGACTAACGGGATACGGGCATAACAGAGACACCCAAACACACGTAAGTGTGAAAGATCGGGTGGAGAACCCATTAAGACTTCATGTGGGGAAAGACCACGAAGGATTGGAGTAGGCAGTTTATTGATTAAATAGACTGCAGTTAAGACACACTCTCCCCAAAAAGAGAGAGGAAGATGAGCCTGTAAACGGATCGAACGAGCCACTTCAAGAATGTGGCGATGTTTTCTTTCCACCACCCCATTTTGTTGAGGTGTATGGGTACAACTTCTTTGGTGAATAACTCCTTTGGAAAGGAACCAAGATTGTAAGTGATTATTCATGGATTCAGTACCGTTGTCTAAACGAAATACTTTGATTTTAGTATTAAATTGGGTGGAGACGTAATTGAAAAAATTTGTTATTATTTTGAATGTGTCGGATTTTGAACACATGAGGAAAATCCACGTACAACGAGAGAAATCGTCTACGAGGGTAAGAAAATATCGACAGCCGGTAGTTGAGGGAACCGGAAAAGGTCCCCAAACATCGGCATGAATTAAATCAAAAGAATTAGCAGAAGTTGAATTATGAGATGGAAACGGTAAACGGGTTTGTTTAGAACGGGGACAAACATCGCACGGCACTTTATTATTAATATTAATAGAATTCATACATGGAATGCGAGAAATAAAATATTGAAGACGAGACATAGATGGGTGGCCAAGACGCCAATGCCATAAATTAGATGAAATACTACTAGGACTGTTATCCAAACTAGTAATTGAAAAAACTGGACGCTCCGTGCGAAGAAAATAGAGATCGTCGTGAAGACTACCATGCCCAATCGTTTTCCTCGTCCTTTTGTCCTGAAAGATACATAAGTCAGAGTCAAATAAGATGGTGCATTGTAGAGATTTAGATAGTTGAGAAATTGAGATAAGATTGACTTGAAAAGATGGGATATGTAACACATCTTGTAAAAATAAATCATTAGAGAAAAAAATTGATCCTATATGGAGAACACGGACTCGAGAACCATCCGGTAATCTAACAAAAAGGTTAGGAGGAGCGCTTGAATACGTAGAAAAACGAGTAAGTGTCGAACATATGTGTTTCGCGGCACCGGAGTCTATAACCCAAGGAGGAGAAAAAGAAGAAGAAAACGTACCCGTGAGATTAATTCGAGGAGAGTCGAACGGATTAGCCGATTGCTTTTGTTGATCCAAGAGAGCAATGAGCGATTTGAATTGATCGGCGGTGAGAGAGGAGACGTTTGGAGTCGAGTTGCCGGATTGGTCTTGAACGGCGGCGGCTAGAGGACCCGTTCGGTTTCGGGTACGAGGACGATCACCGGATTGAGGTGGATAACCATGGAGTTGATAACATGTTGATATAGTATGTCCATGGATTTTGCAATGATCACAAAACGGGCGAGGACGTTTTGGGCGTTGTTTATCCGATCGATCAAAAGAGGAACGTCCATTGTCATGGGAGCCGACGGCAAGAGTAGCAGCTTCATTGTTGTTAATGGTGTTCAATAAACTTTGCTGAATTTCTTCTTGCTTAACAAGGGAATGAATACGAAGGATGGATGGAAAAGGGTCCATTAATAAGATTTGGCTTCGAATAGCCGAAAACCGGTCGTCAAGACCTTGAAAGAATTCCATAGCTCTATCTTAATTAGTACGATCAAGAAGAGATCTTGCATGTCCGCAAATACATGTTTCAGTAGTCATGAGAGAATTCAATTCATCTTGGAGAGATTTTAGATTAGTGAAATAAGTGGAGACATCGGAACCACTTTGCTTGAGTGAGGAAATAGCCCGTTTGAGTTGAAAAACCTTCGGAGCATTGGTTTGATAAAACCGGTCATGGAGATCTTTCCAAACATCATAAGCATTGTCATCATAAAGAATTGATGAACGAAGAGAAGGGTCAACGGAGTTGACGAGCCAACTTGAAACTAAGTCGTTGCAACGACTCCAAACATGTAATTCAATAGGATCGGTAGGTTTGGGGATAGTTCCATCAACAAAACCTAACTTGTCCTTTGCCCGAAGAGCCTTGATCATTCCTCGAGACCATGAAGAATAGTTATCACCCGTAAGAAGTGGTGTGATAAGGACAGTAGTAGGAGAATCCGAATGGTGAACATCGAATGGACCACCAGGAGTTGGTTGAGAATTAACAACGGTTTCAGAATCGTTGGTAGACATGATTAAAAAAAATAACTAGCTCTTATACCATGTGAAGAGGTATCAACCTCTGACAATGATGATCTCGGTTGAGGCCGAGAGATAGAGAGATCGAGTGAGAGAGAGAGCTCGACTCGGTTGAGGCCGAGAGATAGAGAGATCGAGTGAGGGAGAGAGCTTGACTCGGTTGGAAGCCGAGAGTGAGAGAGATAGAGAAATCGTGGAGGAGAGATAGAGATGGAAGAGATCAAGTACAAAGAGTTGGTTAGTTACAGTTAACAATTGTATTCTCTTTGTATTGATGAATAATGAAGTTTACACAAGTAGTATATATAGGGTTACAATGAATATAGGGTTTCCTATTCTAAATATATTGTTTCTATAACTAAAGATACTAGGAATATATATTATGGAAGTTTCCATTATGTACACAAGATAGCCCACTCGGTTGGCCGAGTGGACTTGGGGCGGTATCCCCTAATAGAATGCTTACAGCTCTTTCGAACCCACTTTCAGATGAGATCCAAAAACCAGTACCTCGATGTATGATGCGAAGATTATTGACCATGAAGAGTTACTTTTTTTTTATTTGAATTTGTCAGTGGGTTGAAGGGACCCTACCTTGTACAAAGAGGAACAATAAAATAATCAAACAAACTAATGAAACTGAACTTCAAACGCAACAAATGAAAAAATCATCAAACTCTAAAAAAAAAAAGTCTAAACAACCTCAAAATTCACTTATGTCTAACTCTTATTGTTCCCTTCTTATCTTCCTTCACAATCTTCTTTAGTTCAAGCGGTAATGTATTCGGTTCTAGTTTCACACATCCCGAGTCCGGTTTCATTTTCGATAGATAGTCAGCTGCTTGGTTTATTTCGCGATAAACATGGGTGATGGAACAATCCTCTATGGTGCGCCACATAGCCCTGATCTCACGTACCAATCGTTCAATCTGCCAAGGTGGATGACTCTCAGTATCTGTTAAAATCTGAACAGCCATTGAGGAGTCGGTGGCGATCTTAACACGTGAAATTCCAAATTTATTAGCAAGTAGTAATCCCAACCGGATACCCTGCATTTCATGGGTTATCACAGAAACTTTTGGTGTCCGTGCCGCTGCTGCAACGATGATGTCCCCTTGATTATTTCTCAATATTGCACCATAACCACCTGATTGCTCGTCAAAAGCCCCATCTATGTTAATAAGAATTTGGTCTAAAGATGGTCCAACCCATTGACATGAAGAGTTACATCTTTGTTGGAACTAAAAGTCGCGGAAGCTATCGAACCTATCCTAGAAATTGATCTGATTATGAAGATTAATCGAAAAGCTAAGTCAAAATCAAATATGCGAACAGAATTTAACGAGGTTTGGCTTTAAAGCCTACGTCCTCGGGAGAACAAGAAATCTTTATTGAAGGATAGATGAAGATGACTCACACAACCCGCAAGTTCGTTCCAAGATGGTACCGTATAGAAATTAACCTTCTATACTAAATCTTCGACGACCGAGAAATTAAACACCGCTCAAAACTATGAACAAAATTTCTCTCTCACTTGCTCTCTCTCTTTAGCTCTCTCTAAAGAAGAGTTGTTGTTGCTTGTGTTGATATAACTTACAAAGACTCAAGACCCCTATTTATATTATAATATAAGCCGGTGAGGTCCTCCAATTTTTGGAAACCAATTCCAATTTAGAATTTGGAAACCGCCACAATCCATTGATGCCTAAACCGCCACAAGCCATTAGGCGTTAAAACCGTCTCTTCAATTACACCGGCTGCAATTTGAGATTCCACTCAAAATTGAGCAACTTCCAAAATTGAATAGTTGTCAATTTTGAGTCCAAAAATTGGAAATCCAATTTTGTAGCAATTTCTATCCCACCGACTTTCACAATTCTCCACCTCGTACACAATTTTATATACTTCAAATTTTGGACGAATACCAGCTCTACTCCTTGTAAGATATATCTGCTTCTTGTAACTTCATCCGACTGCACCATATGACCATGGTTGCCTACGTACCCTTTTATAGGATCAAGCCTACCTTAGTTCTACCAACCCTTCAAATAAAGATTACCTTGTCGCCATTACGCCCTTTCGGGCAACTTAACACGAGCCGATTTGTAGCAATTCCAGGCAATGCTGAAACTTGCTACATGTCACCACTTTAGTCAACATGTCCGCGGGATTCTCATCTGTGTGTACCTTCATTAGAGAAACATCACCTTCCTCTATGACATCTCGTACAAAGTGATACCTAACATCGATATGCTTAGTACGAGCATGATGGACCTGATTCTTCGCCAAGTGGATCGCACTTTGACTATCACACCATACATCTACGCACTCCTGCTTAATCCCTAGATCATCCAGAAGACCCCACAACCACAATGCTTCCTTCACACCCTCGGCCATAGACATATACTCGGCCTTCGTAGTAGATAATGCAACTGTAGATTGTAACATCGATCGCCAACTAACTGGAGCACCATGTACCCTAAATACATAACCAGTAGTAGATCGTCTTTTATCTAGATCGCCAGCATAATCCGAGTCAACATAACCGCTTACTTGACATGTGTCTCCACCAAAGCACAAACCCGTATCAACGGTACCCTTCAAGTACCTCAATAACCACTTCGCAGCTTCCCAATGTGTCTTCCCCGGGTTTGCCATAAACCTACTAACCACACTGACTGCCTGTGAAATGTCTGGACGAGTACACACCATAGCGTACATCAAACTTCCAACTGCACTAGCATACGGTATACGATCCATATGATCCTTCTCCACCGTAGTAGTGGGAGATTGTTTTCCCGAGAGCCTGAAGTGTGGTGCCAAAGGTGTTGACACCGCCTTCGCATTCTCCATCCCGAACCGAGAAACTACTCGTTCGATGTAACCTTTCTAATTCAAGTACAGTTTCTTACTTGACCGCTTTCTCTTAATCTCTATTCCCAGTATCTTCTTTGCAGCGCCCATGTCTTTCATCTCAAACTCTTGACTGAGTTGAGATTTCAACTTATTTATCTCCACCATGCTTCGACAAGCAATAAGCATGTCATCCACATACAAAACGAGATAAATAAAGTCACCTTCGCGAAGCTTCTTGATGTATACACAACAATCATAGTCACTTCTGCGAAAACCATGCTTTAGCATGAAAAAATCAAATCGTTTGTACCATTGGCGAGGGGATTGTTTCAATCCGTAAAGAGACTTCCTCAAACGACATGCTCTGATACCAATTGTTAGAACTAAAATTCGCGGAAGCTATCGAACCTATCCTAGAAATTGATCCGATTATGAAGATTAATCGAAAAGCTAAGTCAAAATCAAATATGCAAACAGAATTTAACGAGGTTCGGCTTTAAAGCCTACGTCCTCGGGCGAACAAGAAATCTTTATTGAAGGATAGATGAAGACGACTCACACAACCCGCAAGTTCGTCCCAAGATGGTACCGTATAGAAATTAACCTTCTATACTAAATCTTGGACGACCGAGAAATTAAACACCGCTCAAAACTATGAACAAAATTTCTCTCTCATTTGCTCTCTCTCTTTAGCTCTCTCTAAAGAAGAGTTGTTGTTGTTTGTGTTGATATAAGAGGTAATTTCTATAAAGGTCAAAATAATATAGGAAATAAGTGAAAAAGCATGAAACATTTGAAAATTATTATTCAGGTCAAAAAGCGTGCAAATACTAAAATACCCTTTTTTGTCATTTTGTGTAACTAAATTCTTTTATTTTTCTTTAAATTTTAAATCGATATAACTTTTGTTTGAGACGTCGGATTTGTATAAAAATTATATATTTAGAAATGATTTTTCATTAGCTTTCTAACAAGATCCACTTTCAATACCTTTTTTCAAAAAAAAAAACAGAAAAACTGCATTTTTTTCCTTTACGTTTTTTTGCAAACGTGTTTGCAACAATCTGTTATGCAAACGTGTTTGCAACAATCTTTTATGCAAACGTGTGTTTGCAACAATTTGTTATGCAAACGTGTGTTTGCATAATGTAAACTGCAAACAAGTGTTTGCAAACATGTGTTTGCAACAATCTATTATGCAAACATGTGTTTGCAACAATCAATTATGCAAACATGTGTTTGCAAAATATGGATGGCAAACATGATTTGCAAGCTTTGTAAAATATAATCTTGAGTTGCATATCTTGCAAACTCGATTTGCAAATCGAGAATATAAACTAAGACTATGTATCTAAGAAATCTTGAGTTTGGAATTGATTTCATCATTCAACATATAAAATTCATGTCATCATCACTAAAAAATACTTCCACCATAAAATAGTAGTTACATTTAGTTCCGGTTGGTTCATCATCGACCAAGATTAGTAGTATAACGTCACAGTCGCTACCATCACCACCACCTCCTTTGGTGAATCAACGTGATCCTGCCAACATTCTTTTTCCACAGTTTGACACATTTGGCCCATCATCAATGCAGATTAGTAGTACACCGTCCATCATCAATGTTCCAACAAGCTGATTAAATGGAAATTCTCAGCTTGTTCTTTGTGAGTAGTTACTCGAAGAGAAAAGAGAATGGTGTGTCAGGACTCAAGACATGCTATATAATTCATTAATGAAATTTAATCTCAAATGTCAAATATTTCAAGAAGGGTGTCATAAAATGAGAAAGGATTACCCAGATCAGCTGAAATAAGGGCTTCTCCATCATAATTTGGTCCAGCCAAAACAGTTTCTGATGGTGAAATGATCACACTACCTCCAAGACATACCACATTGTCTGGTGATAGCTCTTCTCCATCTGGTCCTGCATATGTGTATTTCGGAGGAGGTGGGTAATCTTTCCTTCGACAGAACTGGCACGGCGATAAACAAAGCATCCTCCCTCTAAAGCAATATGGGTCATGGATGACTGTCATGTTTCCCTTAAATCAACAGTAGGTGCACAGTAGATCTCCACACCTAAAAATTCCATGAAGTGGACGAAGAAACATTTTCATGTCTAAAACAGACAGAAACATAAGATGTAAATAAAATTCGCAATAAACACTCAGAACCATATATTCGTCAATGGATAAAACAAACGGATAGAACGACAACACTAAAGACTTATAGGTTGAAAAATATATACCTATACCATATATTGTTGTTCTTAAAAGCGGCATTCTGTAACATATAAGCGCACCAATTTTTCCAATTGGAGTTTCATACACAGGAATGGTTGATCCATCCCCAAAACCCCATATTCGTTCTAATGCTGTTGGGATGAGTTTTCGATGTTTCCCAAGGTAATTACCTTTGGGATAAAAAAGTAGTATCGTGCAATAGAGAGTGTATCCTTCTCTGTCTATGACACCCATTACCAAATAAACTTTGTACTTCCCATCCATTGCAGCTAAGCGCTCAACTTCCGGACCTAAAGACAAGAACAAAAGTTCAGGTCCATTGCAAGGCGGTAAGGCAATTATCCATTAATCACAGTATCAAAGACCTAGTACACAAAGCTGAGCTTGAATACGAACTTAACGAAACAAATCTAAGAAGAAAAATGCACTCTTTCTAAATTCCATAGTTATTATAAAACTATTAGTATTTGTATTTATAACTGAGTGTTTGTTGATTACAACTAAGTAAAGCCTTATGGGAGTCTGAGACTCGAACCGGGCCTGTAGGAGACAATCTTGTGCATTAACTATATAAGTATAGTGAAACAAAAGAAGATATTCACCAGGCACATCAATGACGGAAGCGTGATACTTTCGGAAGTCCTCTATCCCCTTTTCCCCGCGTGAGCCAATCACGACACCAAAGGTCGAACCACGAGGATAACCACCTACGAATGCTTCAGGAAACACCACTAATTGTGCCCCATAACCAGCTGCATCAGCAATCAGTCTCTCTGCCTTATCTGTTTGTCAAACAAGAAACAAACAACAACCCATAATCCCTTTTCCACATATAAACCTAAAAGTGTCTCACTTTATTTAGTCTTCATCATGAATAAGGAACTAAAACCCTAGTATATTTCATTTGGATCAAAATGACCCTAAACTAAAGAACCTAAAAAGTAATTTTACTTCATCAGATTAACAAAAACTAACTAACATCTTCACTAAAGCCACTTCATTTGGACAAAATTGAAACAAAAAGGAATCCATCTATGAAGTTAATGATTCAAGTCCAATATTAGAACTAAAATCAATCACATATCTAAAGCATAAGAGACTTAAAAATTATCAGTTCAGTCAAAATAGAAGTCAAGATTCCAATTTTCCCATACCAATTCAAGCATAAAAATCAAATATCGGATCTCAACCAAAACAAAAGTAAATTACCGCAGTAGTGAACATATGTGGAATGGCTCGAAAGGAGAATAGATTGAAAAAAAAGATGATCAGATTAAGAAGTACCTTGAGAATCAATTGATGATGATTTGGATCTGATATAACTAGTTTCAGTGATTCAAGATCATCTAGCGTTTCCTTCGATTCGACCTCCATCGCCATTTCGTTCTCTCTCTAAAACTCTCTCTCTCTCTATCTCTCTCCCAGATGAGTTTGATTTTCTCTCTCTCGACCTCAACAAACTTACGCTGCCGGCTGCCCTGAAATCTTTTGGGGGAAATTGATTAGTACATAAGGATATTTTGGGAATAAAAAATGACCTGATTGATAAATACTCATATTATTTCAAACTCTATACATAATTATCAATAGTATTTTGACAACTTTTAGTTAATAGTAAAAGATGTAGGCTTTTCTAGCTATTATGAAATCTTTTACTACCTAAATAGCCATTTTCTCTTGATATAATTTACAAAGACTCAAGACCCCTATTTATATTATAATATAAGCCGGTGAGGTCCTCCAATTTTTGGAAACCAATTCCAATTTAGAATTTGGAAACCGCCACAATCCATTGATGCCTAAACCGCCACAAGCCATTAGGCATTAAAACCGCCTCTTCAATTGCACCGGCTGCAATTTGAGATTCCACTCAAAATTGAGCAACTTCCAAAATTGAATAGTTGTCAATTTTGAGTCCAAAAATTGGAAGGATTTTTGAGCCAGGGGTCCAAAAAGTGGGGGGTAAACCCAAAAAAAATCCACTCTTGCCCAAAAATTAGTTGCAGGTCCAAATGTCAGATTTTTTTTTTTTATTCCCCTCTTGCCCTTGGACGGGACATGCTGACGTTTCCCTGAAAAAAAAAATGTCTGGTAAATAAAATAATTTACCAGTATACGAAAAATTCAAAGTTTCAAATTTTTTTGAAAATTTGAAAACGAAATTTCAAATTCCCGCCCAGCAAACCATCTCTTCCCGGTAAATAAAATAATTTCCCTTACACAAAAAATTACAATTTTCAAATTTTTTTGAAATTTTCAAACGAAATCTTTTTTTCGAAATTTTCAAATTTTTAAACGAAATTTCAAATTCCCGGCCAAAATATCAAATTTTTTTGAAAACTTTAAATTCCCGGGCAAATTTTGAAATTTTTTTGAAAATTTTAAATTCCCGCCCAGCAAAAGTGTCTAGTACAGAAAAAAAATTTCAGTAAATAAAATAATTTCCCGGTCTCAAATTTTTTTTTCGAAGTTTTGAAATTTTCAAACGAAATTTCAAATTCCCGCCCAAATTTTTTTTACGAAATTTCAAATTCCCGCGCAAAATTTCAAAATTTTTTGAAAATTTTAAATTTCCGGGTAAATTTTGAATTTTTTTTTGAAAATTTTAAATTCCCGCCCAGCAAAAGTGTCTAGTACAGAAAAAAATTTCCAGTAAATAAAATAATTTCCCGCCCAAAATTTTTTGAAAATTTTAAATTTCCGGGCAAATTTTAAATTTTTTTTGAAAATTTTAAATTCCCGCCCAGCAAAAGTGTCTAGTACAGAAAAAAATTTCCAGTAAATAAAATAATTTCCCGGTCACAAATTTTTTTTTTTCGAAGTTTTGAAATTTTCAAACGAAATTTCAAATTCCCGCCCAAATTTTCAAATTTTTTTACCAGTGAATAAAATAATTTTCAGAAAAAAAAATCGTTTCCCGAGAATTTTCGATGGCAATTTTGTAATTTTCGATGGCATGAACGGTAAATACTTTATTTTCTAAGGGCCCTTTACGTAATTTTGACCCCCAAACTGACACATTGGACCTCCCTTTCATTTTTAGGCAACTTTGGGTGAAATTTTCATTTTGACCCCTTTTTTGGACCAATGGCTCAATCCCCCAAATTGGAAATCCAATTTTGTAGCAATTTCTATCCCACCTACTTTCACAATCTTCAAGAAAACACTTCTTGTCTAGTCCGTCAACAAAGTCGAGGCGCGTTATACCAAGTTGAAGGTGGTCTCATGGCCTTGCTGAAGAGGTGCTTGGAAAAGGAAACAAACAAATTCAACTTGTATTTTATCTGGCTTTATTGATCATTTTCAGTCTCGTGAATCAGAGGACTCTGGGTTGGGGTTGTGGATGGCTTAATATACAAATGATGGGTTCACATTTACTAATGCAGAGGCAAGAAGTGAGGAAAGTATTGTTTAGTGGTTCAGGATTTGTTCCAGATATCCCATCTCTCCAGAGATGGCTTGAGATTGCTTGGGAAAGAGGTTTTGATATAGTTGGTGCAAATTCGTTTGATAATAAAATCTATGGCACAGATAAGTTGATTGGAGCTACAGGATGTGCTACTCTCTTTCGTTCTTTTGGATTATGGGCAAGAATAATAGATTTTGGATAGTAAAGAAACTGATTCCTTATGTAATAGTACAAATCAAGGGTCGAAAAAGTTTGAGATCAATAGCATAAACAAGAGAAAAAAAAACTAGTTTATGGCCCAATGGACAAGTTTTTACAGAATAGAAAGAGTGGCGCTGTCCGAGCAGTTCCTATTAGAGCATCTCCAATGCAAGACTCAAGAAAAATTCTAAAAATCTTATGTGTCAAGTCTGAAAAATGGATCTCTAAATGTTCTCTTTCCTATTTGTTCATTTATAGACACTTTATTGCAAAACCTTCTCCAATGCAACACTCAAGAGAAACTCTAAAAACCTATATTTTGGTTTAAAAGTAATTGATTTGCTTATGTGGCACTTAAAGATCCTCAAGAGGCCACTCTAAATTTAGAGTGTCCTCTTGAGGATCTCTAAAGTAAATCTTGACACATCACTTTAGAGATTCATGTTGAGTTCTGCATTGGAGATGAATTATACAAAAAAAACTCAAAAAAAATCATATGTGACACTCTGAGATTTAGAGTTTGAATGTTGCATTGGAGATGCTCTTAGTCCGAGTGACTCCATAAATATATTGGTTTCCATAGTAGTAGTGATCCTTCTACTACCAATAGCTTGGGTAGTGATAAATCGAGAAGTTCAGATTGCAAGTCAAATAAGTTTATCAAAAAGCAATTAAATGGTCATCATGTTCTTATGGATTGGGTTTGGAATTATTTTTCGGAGAAGGTCAACAGATCAAACAATCTTTAACAACGTGTTACCGTTAGTGATAGAACGTGAGTCGCAATATTCTAGCAGGATTAGTTTATATTTTGAAAATTATCTGCAACTTAAGTTGAAGCGTTGAGATATGCTATTGTTAATTGTGAGTATTTTTTTTTTCTTTGAGAATTCGACTACGGTCTACGTTAGTCGTTACAAGCCATTGATGCATCATGGAGATGTAATGAGCACGATAACCGCCTAATATAAACTGAGAATGAAAGAGGCCTAAAGCCCGACAACGAAGAGGCCTAAAGCCCGACAAATTATTACATTATTCATAGCCTAAATTACATAGGATAAATCTTGATGGCAACTGTTTCCACCGAGACTCGATCCCACGACCTCATGGTCTTAAGAGGGGTGTCTAATCGTTACAACAAAGGGTGGTGGACGAGTATTTTATTTTTGAAGTTAGGCCTTTGCATTTTCCGAGAAGGTCAACAGATCAAACAATCTTCAATACTCCTTCAATATTTATTACCCTCATTTCTTGTTCAAGAGCTAATACTTTCTCGGCTTCATCTAACGTTATATGTAGAAGGATTAGGCTATTATATGCAAAAAAACATTTCACTTGATGTTCAGTGTCTTCATCTCGATGTTGCCTTCTCTTTTAAGTTTCTCTTCTCATTGCAAAAAACAATTTAAAAGTGACCAGTAGGTGAATTTTTTTTTCTTTGTAGGTTCTAGAATCTCCATAAGATATTTCTCAGAGACATCAAAATAAGAAATTTCTAAACCAAAACCATAGAGTCCAATCCTTGTTAGACCCACAGACCATAATTACTGGAATGATTAAAGTTCATAGATTTTTGGAATAAGTGATTTGTAACACAAATGAATGAGAATAACTAAGGTGCTGTTTGTTTTTCGTTTTTTTCAGATCTGAAATCTGAATTGGATCCCAATTCAGATTTCAGATGTTTGTTTCACAATTCAAAAAAATCTGAAAACCGATCTGAATTCGGGCAAGGTCTGAATTTGGCTGAAAAGTACCCCACAAATTTCAGACTTCAAAACAAGTCTGAAATTAGGCTTCAAATGCTGAAAAGTGTCAAATGACGTTTATACCCCTTAAACAAAAAACTCTTCCTCATTAAAATATTTCCCACCACCACTCCAAACAAGAACACCACCACCCCAAACAAGAGCACCACCCCAAAACCACCACAAGAAAAACCACCACTTGGAAACCACCACCACAAAACAACCCCCACCAGACCACAAAATTGACCACCACCACCACAACACCACCACTCTGAAATACCACATCACCACAACCACATACAGCACCACCACAAAGAGAGTGAAACCACCACCACTACCCTACCAGAAATAAGACGAGCACCTTACACTATGACAACAGAAAACACGACGATTATGAACCCTCGCCGGATCTGGCGAGGGTCGTCTTGTTCTAACCCTCGTCATATCTGGCGAGGTCATCTACTTCCCTTGTTCGAAACTGATTAGAGAGATTTATGCAGATAGATTCAGAGGGAGAGATTCAGAGATATTCAGAGAGGGAGATTCAGCGAGAGAGATTCAGAGAGATTGAGAAAGAGATGTTCAGAGAGGGAGATTCAGCAAGAGAGGTGTTCAGAGAGAGAGAGAGAGGAGGCAGATTGATATTTCACTGGTTTTTGTTGGAGGGAGAAAGTAAAAGAGAAACCCTAATTTAGGTTTTAGGGCTTTTTTTAAATAGAATGAGAAAGAGATTGGTTTTTTCTTTTTATCCAAAATTTCAAAAAGGGGTATAAATGTCAAAATTTTAAGTCAGACTTAAAAATTCAGACCTAAAAAACAAACATCTAATTTATGTTCAGATTCAGTCATTTTCAGATTCAACCATTTCAGTTCAGCAATTTCAGATTCAGCCAATTCAGATTCAGACACAAATAAAAAAACAAACAGCACTTAAGCTTAACACCCTAGGAGTTGAATGAAACTCATTCCAAGTGTTCAATGTAGAGACGGAATGTTTGACTGAAAACCTAATTTAAACCAAAACAATTCTAGGAAATGAACAAAACCCACGTAATTAGTTGACTACAATAACAAAAATTTAGAGAGAAACAAATACTTAGGCAGCCATTGAGAAGATGGGATTTCAACAACCAAGAAAAAAAAAACATGAGAATTTTGTACTTGAGGAAAGAGGAATCACCTGAAGGGCAGTTCTAAAATGCTTGCTTGAATTTGGGGAGTTGATAGACAGAACCCCTGAATCAAAACTATTGAAAGGTTTTCGCTAATTCATGATCTCCATTCGTTCATGACTTCCATACTTCCTTTGGTTGAGTTCAATTTATAATGGTTTTGTGAAACATGGAAATGTACAAAATTCGAACCCATTGTGAGTCTAAAGGTTTTGTGCCTAAGAAATTACAGTTAGATGTGAAACATGGAGATGTACCAAGTATATATTCTTTCATTGGAGATGTACAAAATTTAAAGAAACTCAATTTACCCACCTAGGAAAGATAGTTGATGTGTGTTGGTCTAAGCTAGGTGCCTATAGATTTTTGTAACAGAAAGGTGTACTTGTAACAGAATTTGTTTCATCTCTTTCTATCTCTATAACTAACATGATGAAGCTTATAAATATCTCAAGTGATCTGTAATTGGATGATAATTTCAATAATGAAATGAGTTTTTGTCTCTAGAAGTCATAATTTCTAACAGAGAAAACAATGGATTCCTTCTGACTCGAGGAACGATTCCACCTTTTAGTTGGAGATTGGAGTTGATTCTCTAGGAGCTAGTGTGCACAAGAACCTTATTGGACTTTAATCAGCCCCAAATAATAAGAACTTTGACTTAGTGTTTTCTCGGCATTCTCTCTGTCACTCTCCCTAATCACAACAATCAAAATGTTTTTGCCGGTCGAGAATTGATCTATTGATTGATCTCCATAGAGAGAGAGAGAGAGAGAGAGAGAGAGAGTGTGTGAAAATTATGTAGTTGCACAAGAACGATTCGGATCAAGAATAATTGAGATCAAAAGGTAAAATTTATTGATTGAGTATTCATGTAGTTATATCATTTACAAAGAGAGAACTTAGCATAATTGAATAAAACAGAATTAGGAAAACTAATTACAAAGGATGAAACTAATTACAAAGGATGGAAACTAATATATTGTTTACAAATAGGGAAATATGAATTGGGAAGGAGATACCCTTTGGGTTTGATATGGGAATATTACTTCATTACCCCCCCGCAAGTTGGAGCTGGGGAAGAAATCTGAGTCAAGCCTAACTTGGAAGTTAACCGTTGGAATTGGTCAGAACCAAGGGGCTTTGTGAAAATATCAGCGACCTGATCTGCAGAGCGAACATGAGATAGCTGGATAAGACCACTTTCAAGTTTCTCACGGACAAAGTGGCAATCGAGTTCAATGTGCTTTGTTCGTTCGTGAAAACTGGATTAGCAGCGATATGCATAGCCGCCTTATTGTCACAGAAAACCTGAAAAGGTTCTGGAATGGAAATCTGAAGGTCCTGAAAAAGGTATTTTAACCATTGGAGTTCGGCTGTAAGGAAGGCAAGAGCACGATATTCTGCCTCAGCAGATGATCGAGAGACAGTCGGTTGTTTCTTGGATTTCCAAGACAACGGACTCGCACCAAGCATTGTGAAGTAGCCGGTGGTGGAACGACGTGTAATGGGGCAGCTGGCCCAATCAGAGTCGGCAAAACCCGAAAGTGTCAAAGAGCTAGAAGAGGAAAGAAGGATCCCATGATCGAGAGTCCCCTTCAAATATCTGAGCACTCGAGTCGCGGCATCCATATGTGTAGAACGGGGATGCTGCATAAATTGACTTAAATAATTCACCGAAAAAGCGATATCGGGTCTTGTTACAGTGACGTAGAGAAGTCGACCAATGAGACGTCGGAATGAAGTGGGATCGTCTAAAGGTGTACCGTCTGTAGGTAATAATTTCAAATGTTGTTCCATAGGAAATGAACTCGGCTTGGCTCCGAGAAGGCCAGAATCTCGAAGGATGTCCAAAGTGTATTTCCGTTGGCAAAGAAAAATACCCTTAGGAGACCTAGAGACTTCTAAGCCTAGAAAGTATTGAAGTCGCCCGAGATTTTTAAGAGAAAATCGTTTTTCGAGGCGTTGTCGAAGGGATTCAATTTCCTTGTTGTCATTGCCTGTGACGATGATGTCATCCACATAGACAAGAATGTAAATAGCAATCAGACCATTGAAATAACTAAAAAGAGAATGATCTGACGAAGATTGGGAAAAACCTTCGGCTTTTAAACCTGAGGAAAACTTAGCAAACCATTGTCTAGAAGCTTGTTTCAAACCGTATAATGATTTGTTCAAGCGACAAACTCTAGTGTCACCTTTGCTGCTAAAGCCAGGGGGAATGGTCATATAGACTTCCTCGTCCAAATCTCCTTGGAGAAAAGCATTATTAACATCTAACTGATGCAAGGCCCATCCCTAAATAGATGCAAGGGATAAAAGGACACGAACAGTTACCAGTTTGGCAACTGGAGCAAAAGTGTCATGATAGTCGACACCTTCAACTTGGGTGTACCCTTTGGCTACGAGGCGTGCCTTATAACGTTCGATGGATCCATTTGAACGATATTTAATTTTGTAAACCCACTTGCAACCAATGGGTTTCTTGCCAGGTGGCAATGAAGTCAGAGACCAAGTATTATTTGTCTCGAGGGCGGAAATTTCTTTAGCCATTGCCTCACGCCACTCTGGAGAAGTAGAGGCGATTTTGTAAGTTTTTGGTTCTTCTGTTGTGATAACAGAAGTGAGAAAAGCCTTATGAGAAGGACTAAAATGGTCGAAGCTAATATAGTCGACCAGTGGATAAGGAGTACGCGAAGATGTCATTTCTGAACTAGAAAGAATATAGTCAGCCAGATAAGCAGGCGGATTCCTAACACGAACGGGTCGTGTAGGATTATCAGGTTCCTCGACGGGAGAGTCAAGCGGTGATGCTTCACTGGTGGGTGAAGACAAAGGAGAAGCGGAAGCGGGAAAGTCGGGAGAAGATGCATTATCAGAATATGCCATCGGAACCTCTACAGGAGACGATGAAGATAAATCTTCGCTTGAATCAGTGGGAGGCAGAGGCTCAACCAAAGTAGGAGGAGGAGAAATATTGTGTCGCGGCGGAGACCGGAAAGTGTGGGGAGAAGGCACGAAGTCATCCAAAATATTCAGAGGAGTGAAAGTATGCGAGTCAGATGAATCGTTAGTAATTGACTCAAAAGGAAATTTATTTTCAAAAAAAGTGACATTTCGAGAGTCATAGAGATTTTTAGTCTCTAGGTCATAAATGGTGTACCCTTTCTTTCCATAAGGGTACCCGACAAAGATTCCTGGTTTAGCTCGCATGTCAAATTTAGTTGTAGCTTTGATATTATGAGCGAAGCACAGACACCCAAAAACACGGAGGGTCGAGTAGTCTGGTGGAATGTCATATAAAACCTCATAAGGTGACTTAAGTGATAAAATCGGGGTTGGCATTTGATTAATTAAGTAAGTTTCCGTTTTTAAACACTCACCCCAAAAACTTAGGGGGAGGTGAGCTTGAAATCGCAAGGCACGAGCGACATCTAGCAAGTGCCTATGTTTGCGTTCAACGACCCCATTTTGTTGTGGAGTGTGAATACAACTGCGTTGGTGGATAATACCATTAGATTGAAACCAGGACTGTAAATCCTTAGTGAGAAATTCAGTTCCATTGTCGGAACGAAAAGCCTGAATAGGACAGTGGAAGTGGTCGCCGAATCAGAAGAAATAGACTGAATGGTCTTTTGATATTGTTTAATTGTGAAATTGAAGAAAAATTCTAAATATTTCTTGATCTCAGATTTGGACTGCATAAGAAATGTCCAAGTATATCTGGAGTAATCATCTACTATTGTGAGGAAGTATCGCTTATTTGTAAGCGAAGGAACAGGAAATGGTCCCCAAATGTCAGCATGAACAAGTTGAAAGGGAAAAGTACTAACAGAAGTACTTTTTTGAAAAGGCAATTTAGATTGCTTTGCCATAGGACAAATTGTACATTCATGCATGGAGTCAAAGCGAATGAAATCAAAACGCTGAGATAAGTGTTTGAGACGATCCAAACTAGGATGTCCCAATCGTCTATGCCAAAGGTCATTCGACTTATGGAGAGTAAATGCTGAAGACTTATGACGTAAAATGTATAGATCGCCAACCTCATCAGCCTGACCAATCAGGCGAGTTGTCAAGGTGTCTGTAAAGACACATTGAGAAGGTGAGAAAGTCGCAAGACAATGTAGAGATTTACATAATTGTCGTAGAGAAATCAAATTAAATTTGAAGGTCGGAATATGATAAACGTTGTCAATGTATAGAGATTCAGAAAATATCACTTTACCGATATGTGTAACCAATAATGTGCTTCCATCAGGAATCTGAACATAAACTGATGGAGGAGCAAGTTCATAAGAACTAAAATGTTGTAAAGAAAAACAAACGTGCTTCGAAGCACCACTGTCGATAATCCACGAAGTAGGGTGGATGGAGAGAATAGTTCCCGAGAGAAGGGTCGTAGCTGTAGGGCTAGGGTAACCAGTATTTTTGTCGGGAAAAAGAGTCGTTCTTAATGAAGAAGGAATAGAAATCATGGGTCGACAAAAATTAGTTGAAAAACTCGAGAAAATAAGTTTGAAGAATTTGCTAAAAAGAGTCCAATGTACCACAATGGATGTAACAATGTATTGGAAAAGGAAATCGCAAGTGGTAAAACCGGAAAAATTAAAATCGAAGAAAAATAGTGATGTGTTAGTTATGTTTGATAGGAAATTCCTTGTCGGAAACATATTAATAGAGTAAGTACGGAAAATAGATTGAAGAAGTGACAAGTACAATAATGTTGTCGGTAGAGTCAACAAGAAAGTCATTGACGAAGAAATGTCATATGTAGACAAAATGAACGCAAACAAAAATGATGTTGCGAAGAAATTTGACAAGAAAATCATCGCCGGAATACCAGACGGATGGACGTAGTAAACATCATCAGTTAGATGAGAAGTCATCTCTATTGCAGAGGAATTGTAAGAAACCACATTGTCAGTGGCGAATGATTCGCTAGACATGATGAAAAGTGTATGAGAAAAAAGAAACAAATAATCACGGAGTTGGAAGTCCGAAAATGAGTCAAGTAAAGAAAGTATGTAAAAATATGAAAAGAGATGAAAGCGACAGTTCTGTAGAAAAACAGAGACTGTGACAACTAAAGTATTTCCGACAGTGCTTTTGGTGTCAGAAAAATTAACAGTACTGTCACAAATATATGAGACAGTTCTGAAGGAAAGCGACAGTTCTGTAGGAAAACAAACACTGTGACAAATAGAGTATTTCCGACAGTACCTTTTGTGTCAAAAGAAGTAACTGTGCTGTCACAAATATGTGAGGCGATTTGATCAACTTATGATCGAAAAAATGGCCGGAAAAGGATGGTCTGTCCCTGAGAAGGTGTGTTTGCTTGTTTAAATGTCAATGGAAGTCACAAACGAAACTTTGTGTGATGTAATGAGGGCTACCACCCTTGAAAGTATGAGTCAATCGATTAAAACTTAAATCGATGCTTTGTGAAACTACTTAGAGAGAGAAAGTTTTTTTTTTTTTTTTGAAAGAAACTTTACATACTGTAAAACAAATCAATGGTGAGTGTTATGAGAGCTACCACCCTTGAAGGTATAAGTCAATCGATCAAACCTTAAGTCGATTGTTTGTGAAACTCAAAGAAAAAGTTAGAGAGTTTTTTTTTTTTTTCTTTTAAGAAAATGTCACCACTGTGAAAGCAAATCAATGATGGGTGTTATGAGAGTGTCTAAATCACATATGAGGATGCCAGGTAAGTGAAATCTAGCTTGATTTCAATTATTGTTAGAAATCTGATAGTTATGCGTCCGGTCAAGAACGTCGACTTACAGTGGACTGTTGTCGAAATGAAGACTAAAATAACCAAGAATTGCTTTGTGCTAGATTTCAATCATAGAATTCAGCAATCGGATAGTTATGTGTCCGTTCTACTCTGGTAGAAGGTGAATGTCAGACCTATTTAGGTCTGGATATATATAAAAAATACTTAATTTTGAAAACAAAATCAGACCTAGTTGGGTCTGATTCTAATGAAAGAAAAGGAATGTTAAAGAAAAAAAACTGACCTTTTGATGTGGAATGATCAAAAATTAATAAGAAAATAAGAATTCCTGCGAACTTTGTAGATGATTAATAAAGGGCCTTAATAAATCCCGAAGAAACGTTATGCTCTGGTACCATGTGAAAATTATGTAGTTGCACAAGAACTATTCGGATCAAGAATAATTGAGATCAAAAGGTAAAATTTATTGATTGAGTATTCATGTAGTTATATCATTTACAAAGAGAGAACTTAGCATAATTGAATAAAACAGAATTAGGAAAACTAATTACAAAGGATGAAACTAATTACAAAGGATGGAAACTAATATATTGTTTACAAATAGGGAAATATGAATTGGGAAGGAGATATCCTTTGGGTTTGATATGGGAATATTACTTCATTAGAGAGAGAGAGAGAGAGAGAGAGATTTATTGTTTCAACGGAGAGGAAGGGATAGGTTTGAGCAAGTACTTCTAACATTTAGGCAATGTTTCCTTGCATAAGAAGACAATGCTGCTGAGTAGCAAGTCTAAATCGATCAAACAATGTTTCCTTCATCATAAATCACATTACAAAATTATTATTGTTTACGCCAAAATTCACATTTGCCTACAATTATACATTGATATAATGAGCATGATGATGAATCTTTCTTCTCCTCTGCTTTCATTCGCTTACGAATCTCACGTTCTGTTCTCCCAGCAGCGATATAAGTTCGAAGCAGAGAACCATAGTCTTCTGAACCAAGATCTTGAACCTTCTTCAAGCTCTTCAGAACAACTCAGCATTCTCTTTGTCCTTTTCTTCCTCGAAATACTTGCTTAATGTAGTTATAATATCTTCGGATGGCTTCCATTTTTTCTCGTTTGCTTTCGAAGCAGCAAAATCGAAATATTTCAGTGCTGAACCAATTTGGTTTTTCTTCAGGCAAAAGCTCATGAATGCTTCTACTGTCCTAGGGTTAGGGTGAGCTCCACTTTTCGCTGCAGTTCATAGCAGCTGAGCCTCATCGATCATATCTCGATTAAGATAAGATTCTATAAGACAGTTTGCTACCTAAATGTCATAGGCTAAGCAATTTTTTCCCACTCCTTGAAATGTTTCTCGAGACCCTCAGTGTCACCCAATTTATTAAGAGCATAAAGCAATGAAACATAGCTCATATTTGTTGTCGTTGGATAAGCAGACTGCAGAGATTCCCATACCCGATATACCCCCGACTTATTGGAAGTGAGAGCATATAATCCTATAACAATATGATAATCACTTCGACCACGAAAAGTTTTTATCATCTTGTTCTCAACTTCTTCGAGTACTGTGTTTTCCCTTGTCAATAAGACCTGCCTTGGCACAAAAAGAAGCGAGAGTACCATATGTCGCTCAAAGATAGAGATCAATGATATCATGTTAATGGAAGGACTTAATATGGACAGCTTAGAGAAAAACTCAATACCTCTCTTTATTCTTTTAGTAGGTGCATCTTTATGGCACATCTTTTGGAGGCTTTCTAACAAAACTGTGTGCTCAGCAATTGTCCAAGACGCGTTACATCATTGATACTCTCGAATTTTGTTTTTAGACACACGCAGTTTCTCAGCTGCAATGCCATGGACCCCCGCGTATGTTATGTTATTTTCGCTTGTACTTTTGAGATTAAAACCTCTTGTATTAGTTTCTTGATAAAGTCTTGAAACTGAGCACTCATATTCGTAAATGTTGCAACTGAGCACTCAAGTCTCTGTACATGGGAACAATGTCTCTCTCAATACTGAATATGAGGCTTCACAACCTGGTTTTGATTAATTAGCCGAACATATAAACATACCCGTAATTTTAATCCCACATGTAGGTAGAAGGGCTTTGCTGAGGATGAGTTTGTACAGGTTGAGGTTGATTAAGCTCATCATTTATGACTCATGTGCCCCACTTTCAATGAGATTAAAGTACTACAGGCCGGAAAGTAGGAGAATAAATCTTAAATGTATCAACTGAAATTGGTTGGAAGTATTTTGGGTTTCAGGCCCCCTCCCCCAAGTTGAGTTTGTTCATTTGATAAATGCCCGTAAATCTGTGTTGAAAAAGTCATGGTTAAGTTTACCCTAGACACGAGCTAAAGATCATCTAGAGGAACTTCCTGATTCAAAGCTTGCTGGCAAATACCCAAAGGAGGATTTCTTACATGTTTGCACAATTGCAACAGCTTGAGTTGCCCTTGAGGCTAGCTAGCAGCCAACAATGGGAGAGGTGGTGCAGTCCCCTAAAATGGTCCAAAGCATCATTGAGTATCAAGAGTCCATGTTAACCGCATCCAATACCTGCAGGCTTAATCTCGGACAATCATCTGCTAACTACGAATCGGATAGGAATTCATCAATGTTTTCTTCTGGCCCATACTCTGGTCTTGCTACTTTCTATCACAACAACCTCTTTCAGACATCAGTTTTTTCCGAAGATCTGCATGAAGGACCATGAGCCTTCTTTGATATGTATTCAGGTATATCTTCTGATGTTATCAGACCCTCTTGCACAAAGAACTCAAAGAACATTGCAATGTAGAATAACTAAATAAGATAGTACTGTTTCTATATATAACTAGTGTAGTTTGTGACACAAGGTAGCAATAAGTAACATGCATTTGCTAAGGATTAAGAGTTTGAGTTCAGTACATAAGTTCCTTCATACCAAGTTTTAACACGCCACTAAAGCAGTTCTTGTGAGTTTGCTTCTTCAATGCGCCGGACGCGTTCTTCTTCTTCACGCAGTCGTTCTTCCTTCAACAGCGCCCACTGGACTAATGAAAAGCCCAGTAGAATCAATAAGGCTCCTAACAAGCTGAAAACAATATTTGTAAGTAATTAGTGTTTAGTTTGAGATTAAAACGGTATAAAGAGGGAAACTCTAACTTACTTGCCCAGGAAGATAAGTTCGTTTTGCAAGAACCATCTGAGGAAGGCGATCATCACTAGCATCACAGGACCAAATATTGAGACATAAAGTCCACCCTTTGCTCTGGTACATATAGTCATTAGAAAAAAGGCAAAAGCTGATCCTATAGCTCCCTACATTTATTTAAATAGGTGTCATCAGTTTTTGTAAAAGAATAAGTGGTTAAAAATTTATTATTATCTAAAATATAGTAGAGGTAAGAAAACTTACACTATAAACTGCCGGACCCCATCGGTATGCGGATGACAAGGACCAACCGCCCGCATGGTGCTCCACGCTCGCAGCGATAATCCCAGTAAGGACTGCTCCAAAAAATCCCGTCACGGCAGTCATCGTGCACGGTCTATCAAATGTGCTCCTCATCCTCCCCTATAGGAACATTAAGTTACATTTTGCTTTAAATAATATAAGTAGCAAAAATGATTGTGAGTGGCGGTTTTCCTGACAGAATTCTAGTGTGCTTACGTGGCATGCCGCGTCGGACAAAGTATCTAACCTCAAGCTGAGCGAGTGCAAATCATAAAAATATTTTTTCACTCTTATCATTCTTGGTTTCCCTTTCTTTGAACTCATTCATCATAACTATTTTTCTTTACCAAATCAGTCGAGAAATGCAGTTATTGTTTCATCACTTTAGCCCAAAATTTCTTGTGATCGTTTTTCGTCTCCTCGTGTCTTCTCTCTTCTTCTCTCTCCTGATGTTGCTCTCTCTTTCTTACGCGTCTCTCACTCTCTCTCCCTCAACCCCCTCCCCCTTCCCACTAAAAGAGATCAATCTGTCATAACCAAAAGCTGCTTTGGACTTCTTTAGCAATCTTTACTCCGAGAGTCATATGTGGAGGCCGAATATAGACCAAATGGATCTGTCTCGCATAGACTCAGATATGGAGGAAGCTTTAGAGGTCAGTGCAGGAGAAGAGGAAGTCAGAAAGGCAATCTTAGAGCTAGCTTCTGACAAAGCCCCGGGGCCCGATGGCTTTCCGATTAGTTTCTACTCGAAATACTGGGATATTATAAAGTTAGACTTTATGAATGTGATTAAGGAGTTTTGCGAATCGGCCCAGATAGACTGCAGGTTGAAATCAGATGTATGTTGTCCTCATTCCTAAGAAAGAAGCAGCAGTTTCTTTTTCGGACTTCGGGCCAATCAGTCTTGTTAGTGAGGTGTACAAAATAATTTTTAAGGTTTTGTCGTCGAGGCTGAAGGTGGTGATGGATAAGCTAATTTCTCCCTTCCAAGGGGCAGTCGTGGCAGGTAGGCAGATTCTTGATGGAGTCCTAATTGCGAATGAGTTAATAGACTCTCGAAGGAAGGAAGGGAAATAAAGTTTGCTGGTTAAGATAAATCTTGAGAAGGCGTAAGATCGAGTGGCTTGGGACTTTCTATATCAGGTCATGGAGAGGATGGGGTTCGGATATGTTTGGAGGTCGTGGATTTATGGGTGTATCAGTTCAGCCTCTTTTTCTATCTTGATCAATGGCAGCCCGACCAGACCTTTCCAAAATTCTAGAGGGATCCGGCAAGGGGACCCTCTTTCTTCTTTGTTCTTCTTGCTAGTGGTCGAAGTCTTAAGTTAGTGTACGTGCAAGGCAGAGGTGGAAAGGTGGATTAGGGGTTTCAGGGTCAAGGATCAGGGAGTTCCGGTCAATCATCTTCAGTTAGCCGACGACACTCTGTTCTTCCTAGATGATTCTACAGATCAATTGTGCCGTCCCAAGGATATCTTTATTTGGTTCTAACTTGCTTCGGGTCTTAAAGTGAATTATTCCAAGTCAATTATATTTTCAGCCTTAGGTAGCGGTAAGGGTGATGTGAGAGCCAAGTTGGAGGCTATGGGTTGCCCTGAGGGAGTCCTTCCCGCTAGCTACTTAGGACTTCCTCTGGGTCATTCTTATAAAAGTAAGGCTCTCTGGGATCCGGTTATTGAGATGGTGAATAAAAAGCTCTCGGCCTGGAAAGCGAAAATGCTATCAAAAGGAGGAAACTCACTCTTTTAAAAGCAGTTCTCTCAGCGCTTCCAGTGTATTTCCTATCTCTTATTAGTATATCACAATCGATATTCAAAGAGATAGACAAGAAGATGTGTGATTTTTTGTGCCACGGGAAGGATGGGTTGAAGCAAATCCATTGAGTTTGATGGAAGCTTATCTGCAAAGAAATTCATGACGGTGGTCTGGGTGTCAAGAATTTGAAGACCATGAATGATGCTATATTAAGCAAATGGCTTTGGAGGTTAGCTCAGGAGCCCCACTCTCTTTGGACAAAGGTCATTGATCAAAAGTACGGCATTTCTCAAGGTGGCTGGGTTCAAAAGCAAATCAAATGCAGCGTCTGGAAGGGTATAGCTGCTTGAGGGAAGATCTTGAATGAGACAACTAAGTGGAAGCTAGGGAATGGAAGACATATTAGTTTCTGGAATGACTGTTGGTGTACTCCTAGAAGCCAAGACTTTGGTAAGGATTTTATACGGGCCACCAACCCAACTTATAGGCCTGAATTCCGAGAACTTGGAGCTTTTAACTTTCTTAGGGATAAGGCCAATAAACGTGTGGTTCAACTTCCATTGAAAAGAGGTTGTGTTCGAGAACTCCTGATACATGTTCATCATATCATCCTTGATAATATCCCAGCATTTTCTGAAGAAGGAAATTGGGAACCCATCCGGCCCCGGTGCCTTATCACTAGCTAAATGATGCAAAGCCTCCACAACCTCTTCCTCCAAAATGTCCTTCTCTAATGATTCAGCTATTGTTGACGGAATAGAAGGGAGGTGCATATCCTCAATCCCTGGTCTCCACTGCCTAGGCTCACAATACAAATCACTGAACTGCCTAATTGCTTCAGCATTAATATCCTCCTCTCTCATAGTAACGCTGATTCTATTTTGCCTGCTCCGAAACTTTAGAATTTTATGAAAGTAAGTTGAGTTCCTATCTCCTGCCTTCAGCCATTGGGTGCGTGACTTCTGTTTCAAGCTCACTTCTTCAAGGTGAAGCAGCTTCTCCAACTCTGACTTCAAATTCCTTCTAGAGCTGAACTCTTCGACAGTAAGCGTCTGAGTTGCTTCCTTTAGGTCCAGCAGATTAATGCCCCTTTGAAGCTTACCAAAGTTCAAATTGAAACTCTGAAATTTATCCCTCGACCAGACCTTAAGTTTGTCTTTCATATATTGCAACTTCAGCCAGATAGTTAGACCTGCTGTATCTGCCGATGGAGCCTCCGACCACCTAGTTTTTACACTGTCCAGAAAATCCGGCTCGAGCATCCATCTTTCCTCCAAACGAAAAGGGGGGATTCGAAGGATCAATATCTGTTCTCAGCAAAATTGGAGTATGATCCGAGATAGGCCTAGGAATAACGATCTGCTCCACCCTCGGGTATTTATCTTCCCATCTGTTGTTAATGAGGAATCTGTCTAAGACGCTCATAACAGGATTTTCCTGATTATTCGTCCACGTGAAATCTAATCCTTGCTTGGGAAGATCTAATAAACTGTTTCTGTCCACCCACTCCCCAAAATCCCTCATACTCGAGGAGATTTTTCTCCCATTCTTCTTTTCATGGAGGAACCTAACAACGTTGAAGTCACCTCCCACACACCAAGGGTAATGCCATTTAGAGGCTATGGCATCCAATTCTTCCCAAAGATCTCTCCTTCTAGCTTATAAGCAAGGGCCATAAACACCAGTAAAAACCCAAATAAAACCATCAACTTTGTTCTTCATTAAAAGAGACAAACAAAAAACACCCTTGTTGACATCAATAACATCCAAAATGTTGGTATCCCAGACACAAAGGATACCACCAGAAGCTCCCACAGAGGGGATATCTTCCCAACCACAAAAAGTATTACCCCAGACACTAAGAAGAATAGAAAGAGACACACTAGTACATTTGGTTTCTTGTAAACAAAGAAGAGACACCTTACACTCCCTGACCACTTCACGAACTGCTAACTGCTTGGCTGGTCTGCCCAGACCTCTGATATTCCAGCTGATAATATTCAGGGACATGAATGTTGAACTCCCTTCTTGCTACCCTCAGTCTTGGTTCTCTTCCCCAGCGAGCTGTTCTCAGCTAGACCCCAACTCAGATTCTTGAGTTCTCTGTTCATACCTGCTGACCTCTTCCTGTTTCCTTTGTTGCCTTCCATCTCATACTTTTGAAGAGCAATTTCCATTCCGACCTTGTCGTATCCTCCTTGAGAGTAAGGAATCATTGCTTTGCTCAAGTCTTCCTGACTACCGTCTGGTCTGACCACGGCTAACGGAGTGACCATGACTGACTCCGGTTCCACCTCAGTATCAGACTGGTTATCCATCATCAATATCTGTTTCGCATTAGTCTATGACTCTTCTTCTTCTTCTTCTTCTTATTCTCCTTCTTCTAAAGCTATCAATTGAAACTCTTTCTCTCTATCTCTATATGACATTTCATATGAGCTCCAACTTTTCTTTGGATTTTCTCTTAATCCATTACCAGCAATCACATCATATTAACTAAAGGTTTTTCCTAACATCAAACCCTCTTTCTCAAAAGTTTATTCAATTCTCCATCCCTTTCTCTTTTTAAACCCAAAAATGAAGAAAAACCTTTCTCTTCATTTCCACATTCTTGCTAGATTTTATCTAACACAATTACAAAAGCAATTACGGAAATGGAAAGCTTATCACCGAAATTTTCCAAAGATCATCAACAATATTTCACTGTCTGTCTCGCTTTCTCTCTCTCTCTTACACACACACAGAGATAGTGAGTGAGATAACAAGAAAACAGAGAGATAGTGAGAGAGAGACGGACGAAGACGAGGGGAAGTGTTCGCCCCTAGCTGCCTACGGACACTTTCCATGTCAGACCGAATGGTAGTGACACCTAAGCCTCCTGACCGAGATAGAAGTTGGGCGGACCGGACGGACAGTTTCACAAAATTTGGGTGTCCATTACCGTTCGCATCCGTCAAAAGCAACGGGCATTTCGGTTTCGGATATACGGATGTCGGGTCAAGCAAAACCCAATTAAGGGTGCCCATAAGCAAGAGCTCCTTTAATTCGGCTCATGCTCAGCAAAAATATCTAGTATCACGTTGAGGAGCTTATGACTCCCACACATATGCTTGTATAGTCAGGAGGACAATTAAACGGTCTGACTCGGACGGTAAGCTAGACAAGACTAATTTTAGTTCTTGGTCGGACAGTGTCCCTCTCGGACATCGGGCGGACATCGGGGGCCCGGGGATTCAATCGACCTTGGGCGGTAATGAGCGGATTCGGGCTTGTAGGTTTCCAACCCTTATCGTGTAACCATCTATTAGTATACCATTCATTTAATAATAAAAAATAATATTAAAAACCTTACCAGAAGTATAAGCCATCCTGCGGTAGAGACACAACTCCCTATCACAAGGATTGGTCCTATCCAAGTCTGTTTGTCCTGGTGGTGAAGGTTTTGGAGGATTTGAGGAATCAGAACACCAGCCTTGAAAATAACAGGCCGACTCTTGTAGAATGTGGTAACCATGCTTCCAGCAATGGCTACCACAGTCCCTACTATCTTTGCAACTCTTGATTTGATAGTATATTGCGGACTTTCTTGCCTACAATAATTAGGAAAATAGTTAGATTCTAGAAATTATTAATCAATGAAATCAAATTAAAAATATGTAGAAAACTACTTAACCTGAATATGAAGCTCATAACAAACGTTATTCCCGGCAATATATTGGAAATTGCAGACGCAATAGTGGGAGTAGTATACTTCAGGCCAAGTACGAATAGGCATTGGTTGCCCACAATCCTACACATTATTAAAGCATTTCATTAGAAAAAATTCTAACTCAAAAATTATTGAAAGAATAACTGAACTGTATCATATAATAGGTTCTAAAATTCATAAAAACTTTGTTTGCTCATTCTTAAAGAAAAAAGTAAATATGTCACTTATATAATGAGCTCATAACAAAAAGTAAACAACGACATCTTGAACAAAGTGGAATTCAATATCCATGTGCTTTGGTCTGGCATGGAAGACAGGATTAGTGGCCCATTGATGAACACTCGTATGAGGAGCCATTTCAGAAACAACTAGTATAGTCACCATTGGATAATCATTCAAACCAGAAAATGAAGAACCAATATCTGGAGTATGAGGGAAAGTCAATTAATCAAATTGGACATTCCTTGTGATGTAAGTCTTGCCAGATAATGGATCAAAACATCTAACCCCTTATGATGAGCAGTAACATATACACTTAGCTGATGTGGGGCTCAATTTGTTTTCCTTATAAGCTCCATTCTGATGAGGAGTTGACGACATTAGTATTTGTGATGAATGTCACATTCAACAAGAAATCGCTCTAAGGATCCTTTGCATATTTCGCGAGCACTATCAATACTTTCGCAGATGCCCTTATGGTGTTCATGAGAGGGGACACTGGATCAGCTCGACCTCTCCAACTCGCTATTAATACTTTTACCGAAGGTGCAAGACTTGCAGTGAAGGTGGGGAAGAGGTCCTTTTTTTGTGCAGGAATGTCAGAGACTTAAAAGGAGGCTGTTAAAGCTATACTTGGTTATCAAATGGGAGTTCTACCCATTAGATATCTCGGCCTCCCTTTTGTTGGCTTCCCGGTATCATATAACGATTGTATCCCGTTAATATGATTCAGGTCAGAATGCATTCTTGGAAAGTCCGTTTCCTCTCCTATGCAGGTCGCCTCATACTTATCAATACGGTTCTGGGTAGCATGCTAGTTTTTGGGCTTCGGTTTTCGTGCTCCCAAAACGGGTTTATAAAGAGATAAATCGCATTTTCAACCGATTTCTCTGGAAAGGGCTCGAGGAGGGAAGTAATAGGCCAGCGGGAGATAGGATCTAGAACTAAGATAAAACAACCTAAGGAGAGAGAAGCTCTGACTCAGGCGTACTTTTCCGATCACTCAACCAACCCAATCGATCGCGGGAAACCGTTCCCTCGCTAACGCCATTGCATAGTTTATTTTTTATTCTGGTATAGCGCCGACCGGTAAACCGGCAGTATCGAAAGGAAGTTCCGTGTGACTGGACTTTAGTCGGAGAAGGGTAGTTCTCTGGTTAACTCTCGACAGCAATTCTACCCTGGAGATCGCAACATACCAGCCCACCGCTACTGCCATTGCACTGAATCTTGGATTCGGGTATAGCGCCGTCTGGTGTGTTGAGTTGCATCGAGAGGGGGTACCGTCTTGTCGAAGTTAGTCGATGACAACCATGAGAGGTGGCCAAGGAGGTCAGGAAGGAAAGATGATCTTCGAAGGCAAGAAGTATAGTGTGTTTATTCAAAGGAGTGGAAGAGTAGGGATTATTATAGGGAATGGAACATCAGCCTACCAGTAGAGGGGATAAGGTGCCTGATTAATTTCCTGAAAAATTTTGCAGCTCGTAGGAACAAACGAGATCGTTTGAAGAAGATAGGTAGGTTCAGAGATGGTAACTCAGTATGGCTCTGGGAGAGTATGGAGAATGGTAGAGGGGAACACGCGTGGGCTCACAAGATTGGAGAAGGAGATAACGGGAGAATATCGATTTGCATTCCGACAGCGAATCGTCATAATGGTTGGACAGATTTGGCGTGCATGCTGGAGAAGATCATTACGCCATCAGAATTTTCGGTGAGACCGAGGGCACCCCTGATTGGGGAAGATTCTGGAGTAAATACACGTCCAACCTCCACCACCCCTCCACCCAATGCATGGAAGGATAATCATGTCCCTCTGGCATCGAGAGTCCAATCGTCGGTGGTTACCACGGTGGTTACCACGGTGGTTACCCTCCATCGGAACCTCACCTATTTAAGGATCACCACCAGGCTAAACAACATCTCACCACTTCTCCCTCACCTCCCCCTCCTCCTCTTATCTCTCATCTCAGGCAATCGAATTCTTCTCTTCCCTCTACTTCTCAAATGGCGGTCACCGACCTCGGAGATATCAATTGGAAAGAAACCCTTATCCTAGTGATGGTGTCGGCGATAGAAGATCGGTACGGAAGCTCAATTTATCATCAAGGAGATCCTGGACAGTGCCAAGTTCGACATCCTTCGGTTCAAGAAGTGATACGCTGTTCTCAGAACTAAGAGGAATTTGAACGCACTTTGGGAGTTTGAAGAGGTGGAGTTGCAGAGAGTTCAAACTACGTTGATGTTCAGACAATGGTCAGCCTCTGTTAATGCTATTTCTAAAGATCCGAATATTATTGCAGTTAAGCTTCATGGAGTTCCTTTCCATTTATGTAATGAGAAAATCTTTCGGGCCCCTGGTTGAGGAAGCAGGCGAGATGATCGACATGCATGAAACACCAAAATTTTTAATAACTTATGGTTTGCTCAGGTCTCTGTTCGTTGTAAACCTAATGGTTATATGTAACGTCCCGAGTTTACGGTGAAAGAAGGCAATGAATAAGATATCTTAGGGACTGTTTTGCAAATGAATAAGGTTAAAATCAGGGACTAAATGTTCAATGCGGCCAAAATCAGGGGGCTTTCTGCAATCAGGACAAAGACGGGGACTGAAGTGTAAAATCGGCTGTCTAAAGGAAGAAACCGGATGGGGAAGGAGCTGCTCCTCGTTTTCTTTTTGTGGTTACTGTTGGAGATGATTAGAGGGGAAAGGGATGGATTTTGCTAGGGTTCTTGCTAATTCAAGCTTCCGGAATGAAATCAAATTAGGTTTGTAGTGATTCTTGGTTGGAAATTTCGTTTCTCTCTCTAGATTTTCAAGAGGTTTTTGTTGGAGTTTAGCTTTAATGGAGATTCATGTTGGCATGTGTAGGAACTTGGAGTTTAAAGAGGAAATCAGAGGAGACTCAAAGAGATCAACCATCAACTCAAGGTAAGTTTACAAATTATTGAGATAAATTTGAGTTATATGGAATTCTAGGGTTCAATGATCATAGATTTGGGGCTTTCTGATTTTTAGGGTTTGAATGAGGGAGAATTTCATATATTAGTAGTGTGATGTTTGATTAAGAGTAATGGTTGAACCTAGAGATGAAAATGAGTTCGAAATTGACGAGTTATATAGACTTTATACCCGTAACAGTGTACTGTTAGGTCTGTAGCACGATATCAATGGTTCAAAAGCTTTTAGAGTCTTCTACAAACTTGTAGCTCGTCTCGAGCCGATTCCAGAATGGTATGGTAATAGTCGTTTCGAGTTCGGATGGGGGAGTTATGGTCGTTAGAGTGAACAGCGCGCATTTGGGAACGACTGATGCACTGCTGTGTTTAGTTGGTTCGTTTCGAAGTTGTACACTGGGGATTTGGCCTAGAACGTAATGAAATTGTAGGATTCGAATAATTGGAAGTAAGTGAATTGGTATTTAAGAAATGTTAAAAGTTAATAGGGGTTAGAATATAGACCGAACAGCAATTTTAGGGAACTGCACAATGCAGTCTGTTGTGATGCCTTTCTGTGTTATTTGAGTACCCGGATGAAGTGTTACATAAGAGATAAATCGTAGCTTAGGTTGTTAGCTTTCCGAAAAGGTATGGTACAAGGTATTTCGAGCTCGGACGAGAGAGTTACGACTGTTATAGTGCGCAGCGCGCTGTTAGGAAATAAAGTTTCGCTGCTGTTTGTATTTTTGCTATTTCGAGGACCGTACACTTTAAGTTTGACCGAGATACTAAGTACTGAAATGTTAGAAACTGAATTAGCTTTCCATGTATATATGGTATGACCGAAACCGATCAGAGTTAAAATGGGAATGAAGCTAAGACGTGATAGAGTCACTCGGGTTCTTCCGACGTTAGTGCGAGTCAAGTCTTATTTGTATTTCTTTTTCTTATGGTTCTTTCGGAGTTATTTGTGTTATGTTAGGATTCTTCTCGAAGAATCTAAGGTTTATCTTTGTCTAGGGTGTCAGAAGGAAAGCCGAAATGAGTTGAGGGCGAGATGCTCGAAGCAAAGCGGATGAGGACGGAGTCCTGAATCGCTAGGTAGGGGATACCTCTTGTTTTCTTTTATACTATTGTCTAGATTCATGCTAGAAGTAGGAGATACGCATGCATCATTATGTGTAGATGGTAGGTGATCATAGATGCATGATTTATACCGTTGATTTCAATGAGGTTTACAACGTGGATTATGCCTATTTCGGTAATTGTTTTACGATGAAGCTTGTATTGTTTATTGTGATTATAGATGAGTTGTTTTGATGAGTTTTACTCGTAAATGACTTTCAAAGTGATAGTTTTGAACTGCTTTGTGATAATCGATGTTTTGAAAACATAAAGATTTCGTGTGTTGTATGTGATTGATGAAGTGGACTGAAACGAGTCATGAGGGTCTTGGCAGTTGTAGTGCTCCACTCTCTGGCCAGGATTCTCGTTTAGGTTGGACTCTCGGGGCTCAGGGATTTGCTACCCTTGACCGCTCGATTGGACTGTAAGCCTGTTTGTTCTTACCCTCGGGGATCAGGGGCTGTACACCTCGGACCGCCCGACTGGTTTGGTGATTGGGATCCCTCTGCACGTTATGATATGACTCTTGGTTGTGCCACTTCTGTGTGTGATAAGATAAGTAATGTTTTAAAAAGCCTATCTTAGTCGAGGGCGTAATGGGTGAGTTCCGAATCTGCTGAGATTGTGGGTGAAGGATGTTTTCACAAGAAAGGAGTATTATTCCGGCGGTTGACACAATAAATGTTTTTCCAAAACCAGAAGAAATAGTTGCATGCTAGGATACCGATGAGAATATGCTTTTCGTCCCAACACGAATACTGGAGGGACGACCTGACTATTCGACTTCGGTGAAGCTAAAACGTATCTAGTTAAGCTAGGTGTATATATTTATCACGAGGTTAGCTTTTCAATGACTGTGGAGTCGCCTAGTGGGAGAGGGGCTTACCTACCTAGGGGTAAGCCACTTTCTCGAGAGAATTTGAGTACCTTGGTTAGTGCCGGAAATGGGACGGTACTAGCCAAAGTACTATAGAATTCTCTGGGTAACTCTCTGTTAATTGAGAGGCATACCAAGGGTGGGCAGTTAAGTCTGCTATTGTATGCTAGTATTAGGATTGATATATATTTATACGTGTGCATGTTTTACTCGAGAAAAGGTTTATCGCAGTTTTGTTTTGGGACTCCTCTACCAGTTAACTCGTGTCGGTGAGTTACTGACCCCCTACCAGTGTGTTAGTATGCAGGTTCCTAGTTAGAAGCATCTGCAGCGACAGGGTTAGCAGATGGATTGCAGGGGTTGTGGCGGGGTGCCACTTTGGGTGTTATCTCTTTTCACTTTGGTTTTCTTTAGCTTCAAGTTATATTTTATTTCACGAAGAACCATATAACATATATATGTATCACATAAGTTGTATAAGGACGTATGAATTTATGCAGGATGAGTTAAGTGAGTTCTGGTGGTTCGGTTTTGAACCAGAGTCTGTTAGTTTAATTTTAGTTTCATTTTAGCTTCCGTTGTGTTTGTGTATGCGAATGTATGGTTTGCATGACAGGTTCTACAGGTGCGACCGGTTCGATTTACAGAGGAGATGCTGCCGAATTTTCGGTTCGTCTGTGAATTGCCGGGGCGTGCTCGTGCCTAGTTATGGGGCACGGGGCGTCACAAGTGGTATCAGAGCATGAGTTCTGGCGACCAATAAGTCGTGTATAGTGTAGAGCTGTGATCGCTCTGGACTGTAGGGAAAGATAAAAATGATCAAGACTTGATGTCTAAAAGCTTCAAGATTAAAAAAATTACCAAGAGTAAAAGATGATATATATATATATTCAAGGTTTTTTATTGTTTTTTTTTTTCGTTGTTTTCTTCGTTGTACTCGCAAAAAGGAAGACCCGATGAATGGTTTATGATCGTGATTGGTTCCTTCAGTATGGTTTAAGCTGTGGTTAGAGACGACTACTATTCGTGAGAATGATAGGTGGTGTAAACTTAAGGACAGTTACAAGTGATGGAGAAAAGTTGTGTATAGAGACAGTTAAGATAACTGAAGAAAGGGCAACTTGGCCATAAGAATTGGGTGTGAGATCAATATGAGGCTGGTGTCCACGAAGTTTTCGTACGGACAACTAGTAAGACTGGGAGGACAAACATGGTTAGTCCGATAGGGTGGTCAATGGATTTGGTGGAAAACTTTTGGATTAGCAAATCACATCTTGGTCGTGGAAAGACCAAATAATGTCAAATTGCAAACATCAAGTGAATTTGGTACATGGTGGTATGAAAGGTGATAAGGTTAGCTTGAATTTACGGAAAACAGAGAAAGAAGTCAAAGGACCGATTAGTGACTTATTGAGGAAATGTATTTCAGAACTTGGGGAAACAAGTATGGTTTAGAGAAGTTATCTTTCGGAGGAGGTCACAAAGAAAAGGGGAGATTTTAAGGAATTCGTAAGCTGGGAACGAAGTGGAAATCAGATCCTCGTATAAGAAACAACCTAGTGAAACGAATGGTTAAACAAGTCAACAGGTTAACGTACATATTAGTTCAGTCGGAATAAGGATAGGGAAATCAGTAAGGTAATTTTGAAAGCAAGGGAACTAAGAGATTTTCAGCGAGTGGAGGTTAAGTGTGGTAGCAATCAAAACAACAATGGTTACTGCTGGGAGACAACACAGTTAAGGATGCATAAGCATGGTAAATTTGGTCAATAGTGATGGAGTTGTGGTAAAATATTGTAAGCCTAAGTCACTCGAGCTGGTGATTCTCATACGAAGGCATTGCCAGGAGTAGCTAACCTAGGCGAACCGGTAATATGGGAAATGCCCTCGAGTAACAAAGAAGCTACGGATTGAACCACATAAGAAGTTAATGACCAAAGGACGTTTTGAAGGATCATACGACCTGGAAGATTATACAATAAAAAGGGACTTCCAAGATGAGTAGTTGAAAGAACTCAGAGATTCAGATAGAAGAAAGCTATAAGGTCGACAAGAAATAAGATGGTTGTGAATTATGAGGATAAGTAAAATGGTTGGGACAATAAAAGAAACATGTTAGAGAATATTATCGAATCTTCGGTTATTCAATGGTACAGTATCGAGAGAAAAAGATATTTGACGACGAGTTGGGTGGGGAATAACTCGACAAATACGAGACTAGATCAGAGATGATTATTTTGGAGAAGCGAGTAAGTATTGTGATGTTGATTTTGAGTGCAACAAAGTCAGGAATTGGTATGTTGAGGGTTCATCTAGCCTAGTAATTCTCCATGAGGAGCACCCGTAGTATTTGGGAAGAAAAAAAAAGTTGAAGTACTTATGTTCGCAAAAAGAGTGGAGTATGAAACAAAGAAGGCGGTTGGAATTCTTGAGGGACTGTGACATTGGCTTGCTTCATCACACAAGCAAGGCAAATGTGGTAGCGGATGCCTTGGGTCGAAAGAAATAAGAAGTTGTCATACAGGATACAACCAAGTTATTCTCTATGCCAAGTATTGGTGGTGAGTGTAGTTTTGACTATCAAGAGATTGAAACCTCAGAGAAGATGAATCAAATACCGGTACAATATTCCCATATCACACCCTGATTCATTGAGCAGTGGTTAACCAGTACATTTCTGATCATCAGTACTCACAGATTAAAAAGGCAAGCAAGGATAGTGAGAACCTGGACTGACAGATACAAACATATGGCAGTTTAGATTAAAGGAAGACTATGGGTACCGAGTGACAGGAAAATTGGTAAAGAAGTTTGAGACAGCTGAAGAGACTTGACATACAGTACATCCAAGGACTACAAAGATGTACAAGGATTTGTAACGAAGTTTTTGGTGGCCAGGAACGAAACGAGACATATCTGAATTTGTGAAGGTTTGTGATACTTGCCAGAGAGTGAAAGCTGAACACAAAAGTGAAGCGGGACTCCTCCGGTCACTGGCGGTACCAGAATGGAAATGAGAACATATATTTGTGACAGTTTTACCCAAAAGCAAATCAAGAGATGATGCAGTATGGGTGACCGTGGATCGACTTACCAAATCAACCGACTTTATACCAGTAAGCATGACTTATTCACTAGAGAAGTTTGGTAGATTATACTTGTGTGACATCATCAAATTGAAGGGGGTACTGACATCAATAGTTCAAAATGTAATCCTCGGTTTACATCAGGCTTGTGGGAGGCTTTCTAGTGAGCTCTAGGATCGGAATTACCCTTAAGTACCAGTGTTATCCTCAGACAAATCGACATGACTATTCAGATCCTTGAAGACATGATTCGAGTATGTGTGCTAGATTTTTGGAGGCTCTTGGGCAGATCGTTTGTACTATAACAACAGTATACAAGTACTATTGGTATGGCACCATTTGAAGCTTTATATGGGCGACTTGTTAGATTCTTCGTGGGCTTGACAGAAGTGCGAGGGAAAGCATTTCGGGACCAAACTTGATCCGGGAGACAGTAGGTAATGAAGTTAATGAAGGAAGAATACAACTAGTCCGGAGTAGACAAAGGTGTGATGCTAACAAATGACGGCGACTGTTAGAATTTGATGTAAATGGCATGTTTATTTAAAGGTGTTGCTAATGAAAGGAGTAAAGAGATTTGGACTTCAGGGCAAACTAGCGCAGGATTCGTTTGTCCTTTTGCGATCCTTGAGGGAGTTGGTGTGGTAGCTTATCGAGTATAGTTGCGACCAAAGTTACTGAAAGCTGAGAATATATTTCATGTCTCAGAACTGAGGAAGTATCAACTATCCCACCTCATGGGTTAGTTGGTACGAGTTAGATATTAATGAAGATGCGTTATATGAGGTCAACCAAATTATAATTTAACGCAAACTGCTAAAGGTGCCAAGGAACAAGGAAATCCCGTTGGTGATAGTTCTATGGAGGCACAACAACATCACAGAAGCATTATGGGATAGGAAGCGGAAATGTGAGAACTTCCAATACTCTTAGTAGATTATGATGCACGAGGAATGGAAGGGTGGTGAAAGATATGGTGTTTAAAGATCTGAGGTCTTAAGATGGTAAAGGAGAATTGTGTATGTTATTTGAATAAGTTGACAAGCACGACAACAAGAGACGCTCTTGGAAGATCGGTAGATATAGTCAGAAGTTGACGATTCGAGTGTGGAGTGATAAAGAAGACTTGTGACATGATTTAGTTAAAGAATGAGCCGATTCAAGAGATTCATTGCGAGAAAGTCCGAGTTAATCCAAATTTCGAGGACGAAATTTCTTGTAAGGGGGGAAGATTGTAACGTCCCGAGTTTACGGTGAAAGAAGGCAATGAATAAGATATCTTAGGGACTGTTTTGCAAATGAATAAGGTTAAAATCAGGGACTAAATGTTCAATGCGGCCAAAATCAGGGGGCTTTCTGCAATCAGGACAAAGACGGGGACTGAAGTGTAAAATCGGCTGTCTAAAGGAAGAAACCGGATGGGGAAGGAGCTGCTCCTCGTTTTCTTTTTGTGGTTACTGTTGGAGATGATTAGAGGGGAAAGGGATGGATTTTGCTAGGGTTCTTGCTAATTCAAGCTTCCGGAGTGAAATCAAATTAGGTTTGTAGTGATTCTTGGTTGGAAATTTCGTTTCTCTCTCTAGATTTTCAAGAGGTTTTTGTTGGAGTTTAGCTTTAATGGAGATTCATGTTGGCATGTGTAGGAACTTGGAGTTTAAAGAGGAAATCAGAGGAGACTCAAAGAGATCAACCATCAACTCAAGGTAAGTTTACAAATTATTGAGATAAATTTGAGTTATATGGAATTCTAGGGTTCAATGATCATAGATTTGGGGCTTTCTGATTTTTAGGGTTTGAATGAGGGAGAATTTCATATATTAGTAGTGTGATGTTTGATTAAGAGTAATGGTTGAACCTAGAGATGAAAATGAGTTCGAAATTGACGAGTTATATAGACTTTATACCCGTAACAGTGTACTGTTAGGTCTGTAGCACGATATCAATGGTTCAAAAGCTTTTAGAGTCTTCTACAAACTTGTAGCTCGTCTCGAGCCGATTCCAGAATGGTATGGTAATAGTCGTTTCGAGTTCGGATGGGGGAGTTATGGTCGTTAGAGTGAACAGCGCGCATTTGGGAACGACTGATGCACTGCTGTGTTTAGTTGGTTCGTTTCGAAGTTGTACACTGGGGATTTGGCCTAGAACGTAATGAAATTGTAGGATTCGAATAATTGGAAGTAAGTGAATTGGTATTTAAGAAATGTTAAAAGTTAATAGGGGTTAGAATATAGACCGAACAGCAATTTTAGGGAACTGCACAATGCAGTCTGTTGTGATGCCTTTCTGTGTTATTTGAGTACCCGGATGAAGTGTTACATAAGAGATAAATCGTAGCTTAGGTTGTTAGCTTTCCGAAAAGGTATGGTACAAGGTATTTCGAGCTCGGACGAGAGAGTTACGACTGTTATAGTGCGCAGCGCGCTGTTAGGAAATAAAGTTTCGCTGCTGTTTGTATTTTTGCTATTTCGAGGACCGTACACTTTAAGTTTGACCGAGATACTAAGTACTGAAATGTTAGAAACTGAATTAGCTTTCCATGTATATATGGTATGACCGAAACCGATCAGAGTTAAAATGGGAATGAAGCTAAGACGTGATAGAGTCACTCGGGTTCTTCCGACGTTAGTGCGAGTCAAGTCTTATTTGTATTTCTTTTTCTTATGGTTCTTTCGGAGTTATTTGTGTTATGTTAGGATTCTTCTCGAAGAATCTAAGGTTTATCTTTGTCTAGGGTGTCAGAAGGAAAGCCGAAATGAGTTGAGGGCGAGATGCTCGAAGCAAAGCGGATGAGGACGGAGTCCTGAATCGCTAGGTAGGGGATACCTCTTGTTTTCTTTTATACTATTGTCTAGATTCATGCTAGAAGTAGGAGATACGCATGCATCATTATGTGTAGATGGTAGGTGATCATAGATGCATGATTTATACCGTTGATTTCAATGAGGTTTACAACGTGGATTATGCCTATTTCGGTAATTGTTTTACGATGAAGCTTGTATTGTTTATTGTGATTATAGATGAGTTGTTTTGATGAGTTTTACTCGTAAATGACTTTCAAAGTGATAGTTTTGAACTGCTTTGTGATAATCGATGTTTTGAAAACATAAAGATTTCGTGTGTTGTATGTGATTGGTGAAGTGGACTGAAACGAGTCATGAGGGTCTTGGCAGTTGTAGTGCTCCACTCTCTGGCCAGGATTCTCGTTTAGGTTGGACTCTCGGGGCTCAGGGATTTGCTACCCTTGACCGCTCGATTGGACTGTAAGCCTGTTTGTTCTTACCCTCGGGGATCAGGGGCTGTACACCTCGGACCGCCCGACTGGTTTGGTGATTGGGATCCCTCTGCACGTTATGATATGACTCTTGGTTGTGCCACTTCTGTGTGTGATAAGATAAGTAATGTTTTAAAAAGCCTATCTTAGTCGAGGGCGTAATGGGTGAGTTCCGAATCTGCTGAGATTGTGGGTGAAGGATGTTTTCACAAGAAAGGAGTATTATTCCGGCGGTTGACACAATAAATGTTTTTCCAAAACCAGAAGAAATAGTTGCATGCTAGGGTACCGATGAGAATATGCTTTTCGTCCCAACACGAATACTGGAGGGACGACCTGACTATTCGACTTCGGTGAAGCTAAAACGTATCTAGTTAAGCTAGGTGTATATATTTATCACGAGGTTAGCTTTTCAATGACTGTGGAGTCGCCTAGTGGGAGAGGGGCTTACCTACCTAGGGGTAAGCCACTATCTCGAGAGAATTTGAGTACCTTGGTTAGTGCCGGAAATGGGACGGTACTAGCCAAAGTACTATAGAATTCTCTGGGTAACTCTCTGTTAATTGAGAGGCATACCAAGGGTGGGCAGTTAAGTCTGCTATTGTATGCTAGTATTAGGATTGATATATATTTATACGTGTGCATGTTTTACTCGAGAAAAGGTTTATCGCAGTTTTGTTTTGGGACTCCTCTACCAGTTAACTCGTGTCGGTGAGTTACTGACCCCCTACCAGTGTGTTAGTATGCAGGTTCCTAGTTAGAAGCATCTGCAGCGACAGGGTTAGCAGATGGATTGCAGGGGTTGTGGCGGGGTGCCACTTTGGGTGTTATCTCTTTTCACTTTGGTTTTCTTTAGCTTCAAGTTATATTTTATTTCACGAAGAACCATATAACATATATATGTATCACATAAGTTGTATAAGGACGTATGAATTTATGCAGGATGAGTTAAGTGAGTTCTGGTGGTTCGGTTTTGAACCAGAGTCTGTTAGTTTAATTTTAGTTTCATTTTAGCTTCCGTTGTGTTTGTGTATGCGAATGTATGGTTTGCATGACAAGTTCTACAGGTGCGACCGGTTCGATTTACAGAGGAGATGCTGCCGAATTTTCGGTTCGTCTGTGAATTGGCGGGGCGTGCTCGTGCCTAGTTATGGGGCACGGGGCGTCACATTATATGCCGAAGAAACTAGTGCTGGTGGCCGGCGGTGAAACCTTCCATGTTATGGCAGAATTGCAAACGTTATCCGATAAGGAACACTACCTGTTGCAGGTGAGAAACCCAACGGAGAAAGTTGGTGTGTCGATCCCATCGGGCATCACATTGTCGTTGGTGAAAGGTCCTGCCACTAGTCAGTAGCCGTCTCCTGTTTGCCCTTTTGGTGATGGGGCAGCAGGTCAGCCGGATTTTCAGTCTTCAAGGTCTGATCGGTATGGGATAGGGAAGTTTGGTAACTTAGTATCCAGCGTTCAGGATCCGATGGGAGACAAGATAAAGAGGTATAGACTTTCTGATGGAAGCAACGAAGGACGTGATTAATGCGAAGTCTGCTAAAGGTAAAGAGAAAGTTGCTGATGGAAGCATGGAAATGGGTATTCTCGATAAGGAGGACGGGACTGGTGGACACATGCCTTCTAAGAAGGAGGTAATCGCAGCTGTCAAAGACATCATGGATAACTCTAGTAAATGGACTAAGTCCAAGTCGGTCTTTAGCCTAAGGAGGAAGACGGTCGAGGTGGTTTACCGGCCCAAGAAAACAGTGGGCTTTGGTAACAGTAAGCTTGGGCCAGAGTTCCGTCTTAATGCTCTGAAAGATCAACTTTCGGCTGGAAGCGCCCCTTTCTCTGGGCCGCTGGAAGCAGATACACCTAGGTCTAGAGGCAGGCCAAGGAAAGTGACGAGAGTAACTGGTTTGGTGGATACAGGTGGCATACTGGGATTCACAGATATTCAAGATCAGGATAAGGTGTTGGCACTCATGCAGAACGAGAAGGTGGACATCGGGCTTTCGCTCTCAGAAGACGATCAGGTGGGGGACCCCCTGGTTATCCATCCATTAGCCATGATTATCACAGGTGAACATCAGGAAGGTTCCCAAGAGGTAGATGGTTCGAGCTCCAAACCAAAAGCCAAGAAGATCCCGAGAAAACTGAAGCTCCTTGAGTGGAACATGTCGGTGCCTATGAAGAAGAAGAAAGTTTCGCCGCCGGTCAAGGTTTATAGGGGTAATTAGATCATCGCATGCTTCTTTTGTTTGCCTTCAAGAAACCAAGTTATCTAGTCTTTACCCTCTTTTGGTCTGGTCTTTGTGGGGTAAGGGGAACCATGGCTGGGTTGCTCAACCTTCCATTGGTGCGTCGGGGGGTATTTTGTGTATTTGGGACTCCGATGACATGAAAAGCACATCAGGCTACTGTTTTACTCTAGGTTCAAGTGTTTTCTCATGGAGTTCAAAAAAGCAAGAGACAGTTGCACAATCCACTGCAGAAGCTGAATTTGTAGCAGCAACATCAACAGTAAATCAAGCTATATGGCTAAGGAAAATTCTGAGTGACGTGCACATTGAACAAGAAAAAAGAACCAAGATCTATGTGGACAATCAAGCAGCAATTGCCATTTCTCATAATCCAATATTTCATGGAAAGACGAAACACTTCAACATCAAGTTATTTTTCTTAAGAGAAGTGCAGAAAAGTGGAGTGGTGACGCTTCATTATTGTAAAACTGAAGATCAACTTGCTGATATCTTCACCAAGCCTCTTCCAGCTAGAAAATTTGAGGACTTAAGACAACAACTTGGAATTTGTAGTTCCTAATGCAAGGAGTGTTAGTTATTTGCTTAGGACTGCAAATGAGTCCATGTGTCATTATGGATTTATGCAAGCAGTTATCTAGTATGTGGTTACTTTGTTGTAGTGGAAGTTAATTGTAGTTACTGTCTTTTAGTGGGTCTTACACATGTCATAGTTGTCGGATCTTCAGTTACTTTTCAGTTTTTGTATCACCTATAAATATGTAAGGTCTATGCAGTTCTATATATGCAAAAGTATTATGTTTATTTTCTGAGTTATTTCTTGTCTGGATTCTTTTCTTTCTTAGTAATTAATCAGTCTTTATCATAGAGAAAACTAACAAAAACCAAGTCCAAGCTTAGGACCTGGGGTCTTGAGATTGATGAAGTATGCTCACTTAGCAATGGTGGTACTGAGACGGATGAACATTTTCTTTTTCAATGCCCATATTCTATAACAGTATGGACTGAACTACTCAACATGCTCGGAATTAGAAGAAATCATACGGGTGTTTGGGCAGAGGAAACAGAATGGTGTGTTACTGCTTTTCAAGGTAATTCTGTAATTGGACGAATTGGCAGCCTGGTGTTCTGTGGATTCGTCTACCATTTTTAGAGGGAGCGAAACAATAGAGTTTTTTCGACGGGAAGCAGGTTCAACGCGAGCACTATTCAGGGGGGTGGTTAGCGGAATCAAAACGAAAATGTCAACCTTGAGACGGCAGCCCACTGGAGTTGCAGGGGCCCAATAGATCCTAGAGCGGTGGACTTTGATCATCCCGGTTCAGCTAAGAGCAGCCACAACTTGTAAATGGGCCGGTCCAACACCAGATTATTTTCTTATTAACACCAATGGGTCATTTGAAGCGGACTCGCGGGGATACGGTGCCATCTTACGAGATCATGGTGGGAACACCATTGCGGCAGCAGCAGCTAAAACCGAACAACACTCTGTGATAATGACAGCACCCAACCCTCCCTCTAAGAAAGAAAAAGCAGCAGCGTGAAGAAAAGCGAGGGACAAACCTAGAAAGGAGTGATCACATTCGTTCTTCGTTATACCCCGTCTCAGTTCTCAGCCATTGAAGAATGAGCTAACTCAGTAGTTGGGTCATGATCATCTACAAGTAGAAAGAGTTCCATATTTTCAAGGTGAAAAGGTGCCTTGTTGGCTGGCCCGAAGTAACTCCCCACTTCGAATGCGAGCTTGTGGCAATGACAACTAATGTGTTTGGAATTGATCTGGGAACAGCAAATCTGCTATAAGGTGGATGTTTTTTGTTCATCTGGTTCTGAAAGGAAGTATAGGTATTGTTTTGTGCGAAGAATGGGAGTTTTGGGTTACTGCTGTTAAGGGAAGCTCGCCCGACCCTACCACTAACATGCCTTGCCGCGCGTATAATTAAGTGACTGGTTTCCCCACGATTAACCCAAAACAGTGTTAAATCTGATATGTGAGGGTGTTATTTTCTAAGTAGTTAGATGATGTAACCAAATTTATTAGATGTGGATAGCTTATTATAAATCGTAAAACTAGTGAATGAGAATACATTTAATTGATATTTAAAATAAGAGAACAACTTACCCACACAACGTACATAAACCGAGATACCCAACTATCGGCCACGTGATAGGTGGTAGTTCTTCCCTGTGTAATTCACATATAAAGTTAGAAGATATAAAAAGTTTATATTAATAAATTAGTAAAACAGAGAATAAATTTATTTACCACTCCAAAAAGTATGCTACTGGTGCTATAAACAGTGTCGCGAAGACCTGTCTATAGAACACCAATACCAACGGGTTCAGCCCTTTGTCGAGTGCCACCTTGTTGCCAATTTGCATGAAGGCATGCGCTAGTTGTACTACCATCATGCATATGAAACAGCCAGTCGAACTCAAACGATAAGCGTGGATGAACGTCTTTAGTTGAATAAGCCGATGTTGAAAAGCGGCCATAGACGCAGTAAGGAGATGGAGGATAGTGGCCCCCATAGCCGCCAGATGTTGCAGAATCGCCATAACTGCGTAATCAAACAAAAAATCCAGATAAATAATGTATCATATCCGATAGAAAGAGAATAAAAAAAAAAACAAATAGAGAAATTGAAGAATAGAGAAACAGAAAAATTCTTGTAATCTTAAGTTTTCTGCATGATCCAAATGACAACGTACACTGCTCTTTTATAGAGCAACCTTGACTCAACTCCATGACTCAAAACTAACTACCTATATACTAGGAATTAACATGGCACTACCTAAAGACATAACAAACCACTAAATCCTAAGAATTAGGACTGACCCACTTGCTGGAAAACAACAAATGAAGAAACTAAGATAACAATCCCTCCCTTAAACTGATGTATAACAATACATTCAGTTTAACAGTTGCAACAAGGTAACTTCTCAGGTTGAAGACTTCAGAACACAAACTCCCAGCATTTCTCTTAGCTTCTGAAATAAGGCCACTTTGAGAGGTTTAGTGAATATATCTGCTACTTGTTCTTCACTCCTGCAGAAAATAAGTTCAATAACTCCCTTCCTTGTGAGATCTCGCACGAAGTGATATTTCACGCCAATATGCTTGCTTCTCCCATGTAGAACCGGATTCTTGGAGAGTTTAATAGTTGAATTATTATCACAGAAAATGAGAGTAGGATGGTTTTGCTTGAAATGAAGCTCTTCAAGGATCCTTTTCGACCAAATTGCTTGACAAGCACATGTTGCTGCTGCTATAAACTCTGCTTCAGTGGATGATAAAGTCACGATTGACTGTTTTTTCGAGGACCACGATATTGCTCCAGAACCCATCACAAAAACACAACCTGATGTACTTTTTCGGTCGTCAAGATCCCCTGCATAGTCACTGTCCGTAAAACCGAATAAATCTGATTCTTCCTCCTTTTTGTAACACAACCCGTAATCAATGGTGCCCTTTAAGTATCGAAAAATTCTTTTAGCGGCAAGTAGATGAGCTTCCTTCGGGCAAACAGGATTGCAATCTTACCTCAGTTGGCGTAAGATACATCAAACTCCCCACAATTTGCTGTAAGATACATCAAACTCCCCACAATTTGCTATAAAAGGTGTTGTTAATCATCTTACCTCCTGGATCTTTAACAAGCTTGAAGCCAACTTCAGTTGGCGTGCAAACAGGATTGCAATCTTGCATACGAAACCTCTTCAAGATTTCTCTAACATACTTTCGTTGACAAATAAATATTCCATCAGCAGATTGTATCACCTCAATACCAAGAAAGTAATGGAGTAACCCAAGATTAGACATCTCAAATTCAACCATCATGGACTTCTTAAACTTTTCAGCCATAGATTTATCACTCCCAGTAAATATGAGATCATCTACATATACTAGGACAATGAGCAATCTTCCAAGATCAGATTTAAAGAACAGAGTGTGCTCATATGGACATTTTTCAAATCCTTCTTTAAGAAAATAAGCTTCTAGTCGACTATACCACGCACGTGGAGCTTGTTTTAATCCATATAGAGCTTTCTTTAATCTGTAAACTTTATGCTCATTTCCAGCTTTTATATATCCAGCGGGTTGATCAATAAATACCTGTTCTTCCAAGTCACCAAGAAAGAAAGCCGATTTTACGTCCATTTGGAAGAGAGGCCATGAGTTTTGTGCCGCTAGAGCGATCACCAACCTGATTGTGTCGTGTCTAGCCACAGGAGCAAAAACTTCTTTATAATCAACACCAAACTCTTGTTTGTATCCTTTTGCGACTAGCCGCCCCTTATGTTTTTTTGTACACCCATTTGACGCCTATAGTCTTTTGTCCATTTGGAAGCTCAGTTAACTCCCAAGTTCCATTCCTTTCAATGGCATCGATTTCAGCATCCATAGCTCTTTGCCACTTTGTTTCTTTCACAGCATCCTCAAAGTTCATAGGATCACAATCTGGAAACAAGGCGAAATGAGTCAGTAACTCTTCATTATTTTCAACTGCTTGTACCTCATAATCTTCCATCCATGCAGGCCTCCTTCGAACCCGTCGAGGTTGTTGTTCCCCACTAGCTTCAACCAAGGGATTACTTTCATTTTCATCTGGATTCTCGCTTTCCTCTGGCTGATTATTTTCCAAACGTTGATTGACTTCATCTTCATTTCCCCCATCAAAGTTTGCTCCAATTTCTTGTCTGGTGTCCTTCTCATCCCACGCCCAGAACTTTTCTTCATCAAAAACGACGTCACGACTATGCTGATTTTTTTGGTTATAGGATTGTACAACTTGTACGCCTTTGTATTTTCACTAATACCAAGAAAAACACATTTCTCGCCTTTGTCTTCGAGCTTTTTTCTTTTCTGGTCTGGAACGTGTGAATAAGCTACACACCCAAAAATCCGGAGATGATTCACACTTGGTTTACGTCCACTCCAAGCTTCTTCTGGGGTCATGTTTCCAACGGATAGTGTTGGACTTCTATTCAACACATGAATGCTCCAATTGACTGCCTCAGGCGAAAACACTTTCGGCAAATGACTTCTGCTTAGAATAGCACGTACCATATTCAAGATTGTACGATATTTCCTCTCTGAGATGCCATTTTGTTGCGGTGTATAAGCTGTTGTTAGCTGCTTTTGAATTCCATGTTCTTTACAGAAATCCAAAAATTCGTGCCAGTTGTACTCTCCACCATGATCACTCCGGAGAATTTTTATTGACCTGCCCGTTTTTTTCTCAACTAGCACCTTGAAGGTTTTAAAGCTGCAAAAGCATCTGATTTTTCTTGCAAGAAATACACCCAAATTCTCCTGCTAAAATCATCAATGAATGTTATAAAATAACGTTTACCACCATTTGAAGTCGGATTGATAGGTCCGCACAAATCTGAGTGGATCAGCTCCAGCACTTGCTTTGCTCTCCAAGATTTTCTTTTCGGAAAAGAATCACGATGTTGTTTACCAACAACACAATCTGGAACAAAAAAAGCATTTGAAATGATCTGATTTGAGCTCTCTGATGTATGGATTTTTTACGTCTCCTTTACCCATAACAAAGATTGTGGAATTATCTCCAAACTTCACTGTTTTACGAAACGATTCATCCAAGTCTGAAAATATCGACTTATCACCGCACATGTGGTTGCTGCAGCCAGTGTCTAAATACCACATGTGTTGGTGGCTCTCTTCCTCTACATGACATGCCATCAAGAGAGAAATTTCTTCTTCTTGTTCTGCAAAATTTGATCTTTCTCCACGTTGTTTATTTAGGTTTTGTTCGACATTCAGACTTATAATGTCCATACCTGTGGCATCTATAACACTCAATCTTTGACTTGTCTGCTGACTTTGGCTTGAAATATGTTGAGTGCTGATTATCATGCCCTTTCCCTCTTCCTTGAAAATGATAAGGTTGAATATTCTCCATCTTTCGGTATGACTTCCTTCTGTCTTCTTTTCCTCTACCTCCTCTTCTTCCTTGATTGTCTTTACTTGGTGTTGAAGAGTGGTTGTTAGTAGATGCTCGTAAGGCTTGCTCCTCTTGCTCTTGTAGATTCATTTTTTTGCTCATGGACCTGTAATGAACTTTGCAATTCATCTATTGAAAGAGAATCAATATCGTTTGATTCTTCAATGGAGCAAACCACATAACTTAATTTTGGGATCATTGAGCGAAGAATTTTCTCAATGATCGTCACATCTTCCATTTTTCCACCAGTCGTCTGCATCTTATTCACGATTGCCATCGTTCGCGAGAAAAATCTGAAACCAACACTCCGTTCTTCATTCTCAAATTCTCAAAGCTTAGACGAAGGGCCTGGAGTTGTGCATGTTTCACCTTTGCATTGCCTGCATACTTCTTCTTCGTAGACTCCCAAATTTGCTTGGAGGTGTATTTTGGAAGAATTGTTTCCAAGATTGATCTGTCAATGGCTTGGAAGAGATAATTCTTTGCCTTGAGATCCTTCTACTTCAGTGATTCAAGCTCAGCTTTCTGTGCGTCTGTAAGGACAACACCAACGGCTGGTTCTGCTACCCCAGAATCCAAAACCTGCCAATACTCTTTCGATCTCAAGAAATTCTCCATTAGCATTCTCCAATGATCATAGTGACCATCAAAGCGTGGTATTGTAGCTTGAACAAATGCTTCTGCCATGGACTAGTTTTCTCACTCACAACTCACCTTTTACACTCACAAATGGTACCACTGATAGAAAGAGAATAAAAAAAAACAAATAGAGAAATTGAAGAATAGAGAAACAGAAAAATTCTTGTAATCTTAAGTTTTCTGCATGATCCAAATGACAACGTACACTGCTCTTTTATAGAGCAACCTTGACTCAACTCCATGACTCAGAACTAACTATCTATATACTAGGAATTAACAAGGCACTACCTAAAGACATAATTAACAATTAGATTAGACAAGAAAAAGATTAAGATAAAGTCTCTTAAAGATAGTGTTTGCCCACATAACAATGATAAGAGATCCTATGGCAATATGTATTCAAATTTCTTTAACAAAAGAATGAAACAATTAACAAAAAACAAGTTATCACATATTAATTTATACCCACCAAATCTGAGACCTCTCTGTTTTGTGCTCCTCCCCAAAAATCACCGATCCTTGACCAGGCAACTACAAACTCTACATTTGGTTCAAAAGAAATGTTTAACAATTTGTAGAGATGCTCAAACAATTTTCTACCAGTAGAATGTAATGCAATTCTCAAAAGACTTTAACAAAAAAAAAAAAAAAAAATCATCACACCTCTCTGCTTTTGTGGGAAAGAGAAAGCTTTAGAGATAGAAATCAGGAAACTTTGGTATAATAGCTGTATATAGAGAGAGAGGGAGAGAGCACTGAGCAGAAGAAGATGACGAAGTTGAGGAGAAAAAGAAATGAATGAAGTCAAAAGGTTTATCAGGTTTCTTAATGACGCTTAATTCATGTACTAATAAGTTGGATGGTCTCATTTATAGTACTCCATTTTTTTTTTTTTGAACTGTTTATAGTACTCCATTTGATAACAACAACTCTCTTTAACCCAAAAAGGAAATTGGGTTTAATTATTTAGTGTGGTTAGGAAAGCACTACTTCTGACTTTTGGTAATTCAACACAAGCATTACATTGTTATGAAATATTTTGTATGAATTAACATTCTTTAGCAAATTCAAACTAGCTTTGTTTGTTTTGGGTAAATGTCCCTCAATCTCACTAAATTTCACACTTTCTTAATCATCCACGTTTTTGAGGATTTATTAGTTTGCCTTCTTCAATTTTTGCCAAGTGAAAATGAGTTGTTTTTGTCTTTGGATGTTGAGAACCAAAAGATATTGCAACGAATAAGGAAAAACTAATGCCTTTCCTCCAGCTTCCGTTGTTTTGATATTTAAACATTACGAAATTTAGCAGTCTCAGACATCGTTCTAAATTAACTTTACTTTTTTTTCTTTACCAATTTTATCTTCTACCAAATCTAATTTCTTTGTTCATTAAAATTTTCACAAGCTAAAATAGGTCGAAGAAATAAATTTCGGAAAAAAAAATATTTAATAATAATTTTGTCACACATTCTACAGTTTTTATATTTTTTTATATTGTGACATAAACAAGTTCTGATTTTTTTTAGTAAATTTATTCTACTTGTATGAAATTAGTAGTGTTAAAATTTATATCATCAAAAATTCGGTTTGCCTGCTTGAGTAAAGAGAAATTCCAACAACACTGATAACAAACTTACAACAAAATAAAATAAAATGTTTATTGATACGTAAATATTTGAATTTTTGGGTGTATAGCCCAAAAAACAGGCCCTAATAGGACTTTTAGTCCTCTCTAATCCCATAAAGGGTATAAAAACCAAAATAATATTAGAAATAGATATCTAATCCTTTTGGTTCAATCTAGAGAGCAATCACAAATCCCTAGAATAATTATACTTTATTAATACCCAGAATAACCTTTCTTAAATATCTAAACAGTTATAAGATCAAAATCCGTTAAGATATTTTCCATTTTTATCTCACTGTTTCTCTCTCCAATCACGTTTTATATTAAGCAATCGTGATCTTATCATAATAAGCAAGTTTTGTAACTGAAATCAAAAAAGTTTCTAATCATCGTTTCACTCTCTCTCCTTTCATCTGTTTCGAACGTAAATCCTCCATTAAACTCCATTAAAACAAAATCATTTTGAGTTGCAGCAATCATAATCACCATTCTTAATCAGGTAATACATTCATATGATTATAACTTTCTTTGAATTTGTTTTAGTTTATGAAGATGTTGATTTACAATCTACATCTTCCATTAATGCAAAGGAATTGTTAAAATTTCATTAGAGCTCATCAAAGTCAGGAAAACAATCTAATATTTATTGTTTAGGATTCATATGGTTATGAATCTATGGTTTTTCTTTCTCTCTCTAAGGATCTATTGAATGATAGCTGGTTTGATGAATTAACTATTCATTACTGAATCTTACTTGACTCTTTAATACAGAAAGATTCAATCCTCTAAAGATATGTAGATTAAGCTTAATGAGATTGTACTGTTTGTTCAGATCCGGTTTTTCTTTTCTCTCTCTAAGATTCATAACCGATTTTATTATGTTAATGTTAAATCCGTCTTTACTGAAGATAATGCGATTAAGAAGTGTTTGTATCTATGTATTTTGTTACTTTTTAGTAGTTTTAGGTTACAGATTTTTAGATCATTTCTTCAAATCTTCATCAAGGTTTCCGTACGATTTTTGATGCAGAGAAGATCTCGTAAGATTTGTTATAACTGAATGCAAACGATATATAATTTAACATAAATTACGGATCGTTTACAATAAATTACATATCATTTTTATCTAGAGTAGATCTAGTACGATTTGGTTGTAACAGAATGTAAACGATATATAATTTACACGACATTACATGATGTTTACTGAACATAACACATACATAACGCAGACGTCTTTTGTACGATGTTTTTATAACAGAATGTAAAATATATGTATTTTGTTACAAATTATACATACTTTATAAATAATATCAAAAACATCTTATAAATCTGCATAAATTAAATATAATTTATTCAACATTACGCGTACTTTTTTCACAAAACAGTTGCTGTTTATAGTACAATAAATGTTCCAAAAATTATATGTAATTTATTGCACATTATACATATTTTTTCACATAACAGTGACCTTGTGATTCGAACTAACGTTATGTTTGTCTCCTAACACATTATGAAGTTTAACAAACAGTATGCATAATTTATTCCATTATACATGTCGTTTCTAGTAAATTGTTTGTTTTGTTAACAAATGTATATGTTTTCTTTTTGCAGTTTTGTTGTTACTTATGGAATTTGCTACTGAAGTTGGTCATTTGTTTCCTGGTGGTGCAAAATCATTTGGATATGCTCTTCGACAATATAGTGTAAATGTTGTTTGTCCTGCTCAAGACTACATATGCTCTTCGACAATATAGTGTAAACGATTTTTTGGTAAAAGAATGTAAACGATGTGTAATGTAAAAGAAATTATGTGTTATGTAATAGAAATTATGTGTAATTTACTGAACAAGACCCAAATACATTTGATAAATTACGTTGTATACTTGACTAATGATGGTTTATTCGTCATAAATAATACATAATTTACGTATTTGTTTCATAATTTGTATTCGATTTGTATTTATGTATGAGTATAAACGAAAACAAATGTTGCTTTAATGTTCCCAGAAAAATATACTATTTCCAAAACTAAAAGTTAAGTGAGAGAAAGTGATATATATATATGTTTTGTATATTAACCCCCAAATCACGCTAAATTGATCCTAGATTGATTCAGATAATAGGAAAGAGAAAATTTGATTTCCAAATCTGTTTAGAGGAGCGAGAAATTATGATTTGTTTCTATCTTTTTTTTTTTTTCTAATAAATCTCCATATTTTTGGCTAATAAATCTCCATATTAAATCTGTAAAGAAGAGAGAGAAAATTGATTTGGGAAAGTTTAGATTTTGTTTCTAAACAGATTATAGAAGAGAGAGAAATTTTCGTGAGAATCTAACCGTTTTTTCCTAAATTTATCCTAAAATCAAGGTACATTAAACCGTTTGAAATTTTTGTGCGGCCCCACACATTAAAATCCCGTGAAAAACGACTGGGACATGGAAGGAATTATGTAATATATATTAATGGTTTTTAGTCCCAAGAGCAAAAGGACTAAAAATCCATTTTTGGGGAAGATTGGACCCTAAACCCTTTTTGAACATTATTTTGGGCCATATACCCACGGACCCTAAATATTTTGATAACAATATGTCTACATCAAAAAAAAAAGTAAATTACTCAATAAAAAAACTCGTGCCTAAAGAACATATTCTATCCAGATTACGAAAGTTACGTTATTATATTGTAGTAAATAAATTGATCTAGGCCAACTATTAATTATGAACATATTCTGTCCACCACCCTTTGGTGTAACGGTTGGACACCCCTCTTAAGCTCATGAGGTCGTGGGATCGAGTCTCGGTGGAAGCAGTTGCCATCAAGATTTATCCTATGTAATTTAGGCTATAAATAATGTAATAATTTGTCGGGCTTTAGGCCTCTTTCATTCTCGGTTTAAATTAGGCGGTTATCGTGCTTATTACATCTCTATGATGCATCAATGCCTTGTAACGACGAACGTAGATCGTTGTCGAATTCTCAAAAAAAAAAAAAAAAAAAAAAAAAAAAAAAAAAAAATTATGAACAAATCCTAAATTTAATTGAAAAAATGTTTCCATCCTAATATCATCAGTTACCGTGTCAACAAAAAAAAAAATCATCAATTACCACACCTAGATGTCAGACAGTCAATATCTTTTCTTCTGTTGTTGTTGAAAGGGACCACCTCAGAAATCCTCTGATCCTGTCGTCATACCTAGTAGTACTAGGTAATGATTGTGGTCCCATGGAATCCTTGTTCTCTTTATAAAATATTGGTACTTCAACAATCCCAAATTCCCAATAAAATACTCAATGAAATCATGAAAGGACCTCTTGTTTTAAAACACGAGGATCGGGGGAGAAACGTGAGATTGAGTTGTAAGATAAAGTGGACGGTGGACCCCTCCATATTTTTTTTTAAACCCTCGGAGCTCAATAACTTTATTTGGATCCTTCAATTTTAATAATTTTCAAACATCAAAGTTCCAAAATGAAAATTATGATAGAATAAAAACAAATCTAATAAACGCTTACCTTGTCAAGGATCAGTGGATTAATTAAGATATTGTTCATACGTGCTTTTAGTTTTGCCTACAGTGAAATTAACGTGTAAAATTATTTGATTTTTCAAAAGCGTTCGAGAACATAATTCTTTTCAAGAACAACATCAACCATTACTGACCTGTATGAAAACTATGACTTTTCCTTCAATAGGTTCTTTACATAAGGATTGAATATGTAATTAAATGCAGTTTCAATTGAGGGGGAAGCATTGTTTCCCTTCTTTTATTCTTTTGTGAGAGACTAAGAGCGGAGAAGATATAAACTTCGGAACCAACATCTCTCGACAAAAGAAATACACCTTTTGTTTAGAGAACTGTGTTCCGTTAAAGATAATATCTATTACATTACTACCTAGACGTGTAAATAGACGCATCTCAATTAACACTATTGCCACTATATCTAATTGTATTATAAAAGGGGAAATTAGGCAAAAACTCCCTTAAAGATTGGGGATTTGGTTAAAAATGATCTATCAACTTTTTGTAGGCTTCAGTTTCCTGGATCATTTTTATAAATTATCAAATACAGGGAAATGACGAAACTAACTTTATTGGTTAGAGAAAATTAAAAACTCATTTTGTTCATAATATTTTCCTTTTTTCTCTAAACACCAGCTATCCCGTATTTCTCTCTCTGTAACTAGAAAAATCTAGGGTTTTCAGAGGAAACTAATGCAACAATCGAAGCACCAAAGGGATTTCCAAGGTTTGCTACTACTCTATATTCTCTCTAACCAGAGATCATCTAGGGTTTTTTAGAATTCGACTACGATTTACGTATGTCCTTACACTTGGCATTGATACATCAAAGATGTGATAAACTTAATAACTACCCACTCAAACTGAAACAAGACCGGGCCTTATAGCCCAACAAGACAATGGCCTAAAGCCCAACTACATGATTTATACGCTAACAATCCCAAATCAAATAATCAAAGATTCCACCTTCTCTGGGTTTCGAACTTGAGACCTCCAGGGCTTTCTGGAGTTTATGTCAACACCTTGGAACCACTTGGACTACCAACTGTTGACACTTAATTAGTTTTATCGTTGCCTAGGATGGACGGCACCAAATTCAAATTCTACAAAAACTAATTGGTGTTGTTACTTATTTGCTAGAATTTACTTATTTATCCTTTTTTTTGTTGAAGATACTGATTTATCCTTACTCATGAAAGTTTGGCCTGCTTTATTTTCTCTCAGATGACAATGTCATATAAAAAAACAATTTTATATAATAAAACAGGTCAGACGGTTATGTGAGGTATAAGTCTGACTGTCCATTTTTATTCGAAGTTTTATAGATATCACATTTGACAGCTGATATAAATCTCTCTTTCTGTAAAACTATTCAAAATAGAAGGGTAATAGTGTTATTAGTTTAAATCTAAATTTTTAGTCAATTCATGGTAAAACACAAAAGAGACCATTTCATCATTTATGGGAACTTTTTTTTTTCTTTTGAAGTATACATCAAATTAAGCAGGAACACTCAGACTCTCATTAAACATAAAACCTGGTTCCTCGTTCCAACTGCGTCTGCATTGATTTTGTCTTCCCCATTTAGCTAGAACATTCGCCTTCTTGTTGATCGTGTGTGGGGTGTAGGAGAAGAAGACCTCATGAAAGTGGCCTATTAATTCCTTGATTCTGTCCAGATGCTTGCTCGTTTGCCATTGAGTAGTGAAGGTTCGATCGTTGATTCCGGAAATCACATTGAGGCTGTCACTCTCGATCTGAATGTACTTGAGGTGAAGATCGGCGGCCCAACGAAGTGCGACAATGATTGCAAGGCATTCACATTCCTCAACATTCTGCCCTCTTACTGTGTCCGAAAGAGATGATACGAAGTTTCCATTCTCGTCATGAATAACACAACCTATACCTGCCGGTTTAGAGAACTCTGTGAACGATGCATCCGTATTTATCTTTAGAAATTTTGTCGATGGAGGGCTCCATTTTTGTTGCTTAGTTTTCTTGCTTTCTGTAGTTTCCTTGCTTTCTGTAGTTATTTTTAAGGGGGTGGTACTCATAGCATTAATCATTTGTACTACTTGCTGAGGGGTTCGTTTCTTATTTGTGAAACATGATCCACACCTGACCTTCCAATTAAACCAGAGAATTTTAGCATAAAGCGTTATGATATCTTTATCTAGTTCTTTCCATTGGATAATCCATAGTTTGACCGAGGGAATATTATCAGATCTAACTTGAAAGCAGAACTAAATAGCTTTAGGAAAGTGACAATGCAGAAGTGCATGATCAATAGTTTCAACATTGCTATAGTTAATGCATGAAAACACATTGCCAATGTATTTGCCGATTTTGTCTTTCACCGGTAGGCTGTTAGTACAACATTTCCATAACAATAATTTAATTTGTGGGATCTTATTGATATTCCATATATAGTTCCATTCGGGTATATCAGGGTTTACCCTATACGTAGTCGTTCTCAAGTGGTTGTACATCGATTTAATCGTATAATTCAAATTCTACGAAAACTAATTGGAACTTAAGTTAGTTTGACCATTTGCCAAAAAAATAAGAAAGAACTTTATTAGTTTGACCGTAGCCGAGGATGGACCACACCAGATTCAAATTCTACCAAAACTAATTGGTGGTGTTGCTTATTTGCTAGAATTTTCTTATTACCCTTACTCATGGAAGTTTGACCGGTTTTTTTTTTTTTTTAAGAAGAAAGTTTGACCGGTTTTAGTCTGTCCCAGATGACAATATCATATAAAAAAGACAATGGAACTCTTGATCCAGTTTTTTGGGGGTCTTTTGTCTCTTTGTACTAAGTAACTCACGCGACCCGACTCTTTGTGTATACGACGTTATAATGACTATGGCTCAACCTACATAATCAATTTAAAAAAGAACTCTTTCTATACCGTGGTCTGTGGTCAGGTTTCCTGATCGCTTTATGCAATAAGTTGGGTGTCTCATTTATATGTGATAACAACAATTCTTTTTAAGTTTTTAACCAAAACAGAAAAATCTTCTAAGTGAACAAATTATTACAAATAAAACAATAGATGTTAGTGGAGCTGGTCTGATTACTTATTATTTATTTAACGCTCAAGTACTGGTCGTCTTATTTTTTTTTGAATTGAGGTCGTCTTACTTATCTTCAATGTAAATCTACACAACTGCACATCGCATTGTAGGTTTATGAGTCCGACTATCAAATGGCACTCTGAATACCCCAAAGATCAACTATAGTATGTGTTTGCCTTTTGTCATCCTTTCTTTGATCGGGTAGTTTTTCTAGTTTAATTATTTAGTATGTTTACGAAGGCACTAGTTCTGGCTTATGGTAATTCAACATAAAGAGACAAGAATGTAGAAACATTACATCGTTTATGAAACATTTTGTATGAACTAATATTCTTTAGCAAATTCAGATTAGCTTTGTTTGTTTTGCGTAAATATCTCTCCATCAGTTATTGTCACTAAATTTCACAATTTCTTAATCATCTGTTTTTTTGGAGATTTATTAGTTTGGCTTCTTCAATTTTTGCTAAGTAAAAATGGGTTGTGTTTTGTCTTCCGAGGTAGAGAACCTAACAGTATTGCAACGAAGAAGTAAAAACTGGCGCCCAACTTTTCTTTTTCTCCAACTTACGTTGTTTTGATATTTAAACATCACGAAATTGAGCAGGTTGAGATATCGTTCTAAATTAACTATAGTTTTTTCTTTATCAATTTTCTTTTCTACAAAATATATTTTCTTTGTCCATTGAAATTTGCAGAAGCTAAAATAGATGGAAGAAATAAATGTCGGAAAAATTGATAATAATTCATTCACATGTTGTATAGTTTTTTTATTGTTACATAAACAAATTCTAATTTTTGAATAAATTTATTTTGCTTGTATCATATTATTAGTGTTAAAATTTATATTATCAAATATTCGGTTTGGTTTGCTTGAGTAAAGATGAAATCCAACAACACTAATAACAACATATCTATTTATGGGAAGGTATTTTGATGACGATAAGCCTACCTCTAAACACATAAAATGCTCCATAGAAACACTCGTGTTCAAGGATCAAATTGTGTGTAGTAGATTACAAAAATTATATTATTATATTATAGTAAATAAATTGGTCTCCCGTTATTTGATTTGGGATTATTAGGGTGTAAATAATGTAGTTGGGCTTTAGGCCATTGTCATGTTGGGCTATAGGCCCGGTTCTTGTTTCAGTTTGAGTGGGCAGTTATTGAGCGTATCACATCTTTGATGTATCAATGCCAAATGTAACGACATACGTAGATCGTAGTCAACTTCCAAAAAAAAAAAAAATTGGTTTCCCGTAGCAGTTAGTTTTTTTTTAAAGAACCGTAACGGTTAGTTAGGCGCAAATCCTAATTAAATTGAAAAAGTTTCTACTGTAGAATCTTCATATCCCACAGCTACATGTTCGGACTTCCAATACTTTTGGGGGATTGGGCCCTTGGTCCAAAAAGGGGCCCAAAATGAAAATCCCACTCACGGTTGCCTAAAAATGAAAGGGAGGTCCAATGTGTCAGTTTGGGGTTCAAAATTACGTAAAGGACCCTTGGAAAATAAAGTATTTACCGTTCATGCATCGAAAATTACAAAATTGCCATTGAAAATTACAAAATTGCCATCGAAATTTCTCGGGAAACGATTTATTTTTTTCTGAAAAAGAATCTGACAACCCGTCCATCAGAATCTGTACTGTTCAGAAATTTACGGAACTGTCACCGAAAAAATCCCGGGAAACGAAATTTTTTTCGGGAAATTACTTTATTTACTGGAAATTTTTTTCCGTACTAGACACTTTTGTTGGGCGGGAATTTTCAAAAAAATTTGAAAATTTGGGCGGTTGTTTGAAAATTTCAAAATTTCGAAAAAAAGATTTTGTGACCGGAAAATTATTTTATTTACTGAAATTTTTTTTTCGTACTAGACACTTTTGCTGGGCGGGAATTTGAAATTTCGTCCAAAAAAATTTGAAATTTTAGACGAAAATTTGAAAATTGAAATTTTTTGTGTACGGGAAATTATTTTATTTACCGGGAAGAGATGGTTTGCTCTGCGGGAATTTGAAATTTCAAAAAATTTTGAAAATTTGAATTTTTCGTGTACTGGTAAATTATTTTATTTACCAGTCAGTTTTTTTTTCTTCAGGAAAACGTCAACATGTCCCGTCCAAGAGCAAGAGGGGTATAAAAAAAAAAATTGACATTTGGACCTGCAACTAATTTTTGGATAAGAGTAGATTTTTTTTGAGTTACCCCCAGATTTTGGACCGTTGACTTAAAAATCCAATATTTTTTGGTTTTGAAATAAACATCCATTGATTGGTTATCTTTTTTAAGTTGTCTACTCCAACCAATAAAAGAATATTAAAAGTTTAGTAGGTGTACTTTTCTGTTGGACCTATTGTTTTGGGAAGGGGTGTCCTGTTTTATTTCTCATTAGGATAGGATGGGAAGAAGGACCACCTCATAAGTTGTGGTCCCATCTATTTGTTTCCATACTTCACAATCTCAACGGAAGCATGAAAGGACTTCCTGCACATGAGGATCAGACTTGAGAGAGAGAGAGAGAGAGAGACCATCTATTTGTTTCCATACTTCACAATCTCAACAGAAGCATGAAAGGACTTCCTGCCCATGAGGATCAGACTTGAGAGAGAGAGAGAGAGGAGGATTCTTACTTTTTGGATGAAAACTTAACTTTTTGGGATAGAAACGGCCAAAGGAAAAACTTACAACATACTTACGCCTAAGTGGCACGCCAAATACCAAATATATTGCTAAGTCTTAAAAAAACTCAATCAATTTATTTGGATTTCTCAATTTTATTAACTCTCAAATACCAAAATTTTGAGGATGAAAAATTGGTGGGAGCTCCAAAAAACGACAACCACATTCTTCGTTTGCATGTCTCTTTCTCCCCCTTTCTCTTTTTCTCTCTCACTGTGTCTACCCTTCTCTATCGCTTTTTATCTTTCACTGCCTCTCTCTCACCGTATCCCGTTCCCTCTATGTCTCTCTCAGACTCGCGTTTCCTAAACCCTAATTTTGCGCCTCTCTCTCTTTCCCTCTCTCTAATTCTTGAAGAATGGAGGAGGGTGCATATGAACAGAACCAGGTGAGAGAGTGTTTGATTTTTACTTATTAAGTGATTTTCACTTAATAAGTGCGGGCCGACAATTTTAGGCCGTTTGTTTTTTCACTTAATAAGTGAATATCACTTGTAAGTGGGGTCAAAGTGCAAAAAAGTAAGCTCCAATTTGGAGCTTATTTTTTTGCACTTACTTTCTAAGTGCTAAAAAAGACATTTCTATCCCTAGCGAATATTATAATTACCAATATAATTATAACTAAATAGAAAATCTTAAACAGTTGATAAGTAAAAAATCTTTTTATGACTTTATCAATGACCCTTTTCCTTCTTTACTCATTCTTCACCTAAGTTTTTCTCTTAAATTTTTTTCACATCTCTTCCTTCATTAATCACGAAACCACCCAAACTCCATCATGCAACGTAAGGTCTCTCTCCTTCATAATTATTAATTACTTGAGGTTAATATTTTCAACATAAAGTATTCATAATTCTCTTGTACCCAAACTCACGAGCATAATAAATTAGTATGAAATGTTAATATGTAAATACTTTATGGTCAAAATAGACAATTTCTCATTTTTATGACATTTAGAATTAATATAAAAATAAAAATCAAGCACTTAGAAGTGATAGAAAACAAACGTCATATCACTTACAAGTGCTACCACTTACTAAGTGATAATCACTTAGTAAGTGATATCAAATGTAAGTGCTATGGCGTTTGTTTTTCATCGGTTCTAAGTGTTTGATTATAATTTTTATATTAAATCTAAATGTTATAAAAATGAAAAATTGTCTCTTTTAACCTTAGTGTATTTACACATTAGCATTTCATAATAATTCGTAATAAGTTCGTTAGTTTAGGTAAAAGAGAATTGCGGTTTACGAATGCTATATGTCAAAAATATTAATCGTAAATAATTAAGAATTATGAAGGTGAAAGAACTTAGTTGTATCATGGAGTTTGGGTGTTCCATGATTAGTGAAGGAAGAGAGATGTTAGAAAAATGTAGGAGGAAAACTTAAGTGAAGGATGAGTGAAGATAGAGAAGAGTCATAGCGGAAGTCATATAAAGATTTTGTATTTATCAATTGTTTAAGATTTTCAAATTATATTGGTAATTACAATATTAAGAGAAGGTTAGAAATGTCCTTTTTAGCACTTACAAAGTAAGTGCAGAAAAATAAGCTCCAATTTGGAGCTTACTATTTTGCACTTACTTTGCCACCACTTAGAAGTGATTTTCACTTATTAAGTGAAAAAACAAACGACCTAAAATTGCCGGCCCGCACTTAATAAGTGAAAATCACTTAATAAGTGCAAAAATCAAACACCCTCTTAGTGTCATTCCCCTTAAATTTTCTTTTAGTGTACGAGGTCTTTTAAGTTAATGTTGTTGGGTGCTTTTGATTTTGTTATTTTTACTTCTTTCTTCTGTTGGAGAATTGTTAGTTTTACTTGGTTGGTTTTATTACAATAGTTAGAGGGGAAATAATATTTTGACCTTGTGGTCAAAAGAGGTAGGAAGAAACTATTTGGACAAAATACCAGCTCCAATTTTAAACAGAATCCGAAGTTCCCCGGCCCCTTCAATAATCGTGTATTCACTTCCTCTATATAAGCTCTAGCTTCAAGAAAGAACCTTAACTGTTCGAGAAGACCATTGGGCAACACAAATCATTGATAATTTAATGGGAAGATTTAGAGGAGGATCAATTGTTCTTGGACCTTTAGCTTATTTTCTTTTAAGTTAAAGTGTTAAATCTTAAAGATCTCGAGAAAGAACAAGCTCTTTAATTCTCTAAAAATAATTCGTCACATTTGATTTTTGTTACGTTTTATTTTGTAATCTATCTTTTATCTTCTATCTTCTATTTCTATGTTTGTTGTTTACGTGTCTTAAACTTTATTTTTTCCCAAGAAAAACCTGTTATTGGTGCATCGTCCTCCCACATGCATTTGAAATAAGAAAACTCACTGTCAAGTGTCAACCCACAAGTTTTATTATTGATCATTTTTATTTGAGATGGAGTTAATTTTGCGTGATATAAATTATATGCACCAATAGGATAGTTATGTAGTACTGAGGTGGAGTTAATTTGGTCCAGATTAGTCTATGTGGATATGGATATGAACAAACTTTGGCTTTTATGCCACTTCTTACAAGTCTTATTAATGATTTTTCTCTAACATGTGAATTGGGAAGTACATTTACAATTTTCTTCCCTTTAATTAGTGTAATTCTTTATGGGAAGTATATGTTATCACTAAGGTTGTGTTTGTTTTTTTATTTTTTCAGATCTGAAATCTGAATTAGGACTAATTCAGATTTCAGATGTTTGTTTTTTCTAATTAATAAAATCTGAAATTTGAGCTGAATTGTGTGAATGTCTGAATAGTCTGAAAAATAACCCACATTTTTCAGACTTCAAAATGTGTCTGAAACAAGGGCTCAAGATCTGAAATGTGCTAAGTGACGTTTATGCCCCCATCAATTAAAAATATTCTTCCGATCAAATCTTTTACTACCACCACCACCGCTACCACCACTACCACCACCACCGCCACATACAATCACCACATACAATCACCACATACAATCACTACCACCACCACCACATACAATCACCACCACCACCACCACCACCACCGCCACATACAATCACCATTATCACCACATACAATCACCACCACCATCACCACATACAATCACCACCACCACCACCACATACAATCACCACCACCATCACCACATACAATCACCACCACCACCACCACCACATACAATAACCACCACAAACTAAGATAGATCCAAAGAGGTAAAAAAAAAAAAAGAATGGGAGAGAGACAGAACCCTCGCCGGGTCTGGCGAGGGTTACTTTGTCGATCTTTACAGCGAGAAAGACGAGACTGAGAGAAAACCCTTTCGCTGATCTTTACAGAGAGAACCTTGCCGCTGATTTTTAGAGATATGGAGAACAATCCAGTCGATCCAGAGTTGATCCAGAAACCAAATCATTCATAGCTTCTCTTCTTCATTCCGTTTCTAATCACTTGTGAAAAAGGGTTTGTTCGTTTGCTCAAGATAAAAAAACCCTAGAGAGAAACACATAAATCTAGATAGAGAGAGAGAGAGAGAGGTTGCAGAGAGATGGAGAGAAAGAAGATTTTAGGGTTTTTTTTATTTTAGCCCAGGGATGAAGATCAAGATAAAAAAAACCCTAGAGAGAAACACATAAATCTAGTAGAGAGAGAGAGGTTGCAGAGAGATGGAGAGAAAGAAGATTTTAGGGTTTTTTTATTTTAGTCCAGGGATGAAGATCAAGATAAAAAAAAACCCTAGAGAGAAACACATAAATCTAGTAGAGAGAGAGAGGTTGCAGACAGATGGAGAGAAAGAAGATTTTAGGGTTTCTTTATTTTAGTCAGGGAAGAAGAGTAAGAGAAATATATACTTATTAGGTTTAGTTCAACAAAAAAAAAAAAAATATACTTATTAGGTTTTGTTTGTCAAAAATTTAAATAAGGGTAAAAATGTCAAATTGTTCATTAAGACATTATAATTCAGATTCAAAAAACAAACATCTAACTAGGAGAATAATCTGCTCAATTCAGATTCAGCCAATTCAGTTCAGCCAATTCAGATTCAACCAATTCAGATTCAGACATAAATAAATAAACAAACAGCACCTAAGTTTTGACTTGGTCAAATTTCAGTTTTTGTTCCATTCATATGGACACAGTGGTTTGTCATGATAGGTGATGTGCTATATTGCCATTTTGGTTTTTTTTTTTTTTTTTTTTTGTTGAACTAACGCCATTTTGGTTTTGGTTATCTATTTTTACATGTAAAATGGGCTACTTGGTTATTCTTTTATTTGAACAGAGTTGCCTCTTTTGGTGACCACTGACCACTTAATTATACGGGAAATGGTAGGACAGGAGAAAACATTATTCATTTAGACTAAGTTAACTTAAATATAGATCGAGGTTCGAGAAAAACAATGCTTTAAAGAATATTAAAACTTCAAAAGATTGTGGTTATGTAAGAACCTTCCTGATTTCGAAAGGTTGTGTTTTGTCTTCCGAAGTTGAGAACCTAAAGATATTGCAATGAAGAAGGAAAAACTAAAGCCCAACTTTTCTTTTTGTCCAATTTTATTGTATTGATATTTAAACATCGAAATTTAGCAGGCTGATATATCGTTCTAAATTAACTGGACTTTTTTTCTTTATTAATTTTATTTTGTACAAAATTTAATTTCTTTGTCCATTAAAATTGACAGAAGTTAAAATAGGTCGAAGAAATAAATTTCAGAAAAATTGACAAAGAACATCTGATAATAATTTTGTCACATATTGTATAGTTTTATATTTTTTATATTGTGACATAAACAAATTCTAATAATTAAATTAAATTTATTTTGCTTGTATGATATTATTAGTGTTAAAATATATATTATCAAATATTCGGTTTGGCTTGTATGACATTCCTAGTAATCCTGTCCCAAACACCTATAACTCTAACCTTACAAAAGTTGCACAACTTATATCCAATTATCAATGGAATGCCGAAAAACTGGGCGCCAATTTCGATGAACAAACTAAAAATATCATTAAAGTTATTCCTCTTTATATTGAAGGTACGGATCAAATGAAATGGGCTCTCACTGAAGCGGGTAACTTCACGGTAAAATCTATGTACCAACACTTGAGTGTCAACAATACGACAATCACCTCTCAACCACCTCCGCCTTATAACTAGAACTACATCTGGTCTCTCCCGACGATTCCCAGAATAAAACTATTCATATGGAAAATATGCACCAAGGCTCTCCCGGTCAGAATCGGAAAATATATAGATAATAATATAACTTGTCCGAATTGCACGGACCCATAACTATAGAGCATGCCTTTCTTCATTGCCTGGCCTCTTGCAAAAAATGTATGGTTCTATTTTAATATACGATCGTCTAATGTTTCATCGATTTCTGAGTGGATTTTTTCATGACAGGATCAGAATCAACTCAGCTACACAACAAACGTTGTTCACTTTTCAACTATACTATGGCATATATGGAAAGGCCGATGTGACCATTGTTTTCAGCACCCAATCAATAATACTAGTACAGTCTTAAAAATGATTTTGGCTTTTCCCAAAAGTAGTAATAGCATCATAAAACCGTCTTCCAGTCATATGGAAAAATGGCAACCACCATTGTCACCTTACCTGAAAATTAATGTGGACGCCTCCTTTACTAATATTAACTCTAACGTTGGCATCAGTCTCATTGTTCGCAATGAGCATTCTCAATTCATTGCAGCAAAAGCTACATCAACCCGAGCCAGAAATAGTGAAGAAAGCAAGGCTATGACTATTCTTCAGGCACTCAACTGGCGGAGGAAAATCACCATAACAAGACAATTATCGAAAGTGACAATATCAATCTCGTCAAGCACCTAAAAAATCCAAGGCACAAAATTCACTGGAAATCGATGATCCACGTTAGGAAAATCAAAGAAATCAGGAACCGACTTGAAAGTGTCAAATTCAGCCATACCAAGAGACTGCTTAATATTCAAGCGGACAAACTAGCGAAATGGGCTCGCATAAAGAATAGATCTAAAATTTGGACCAATGTTCCGTACTTATTAGTTACTATGTATTGTAATGGTACTCTAGGTTCTTAATAATATTCCATAGTTTAACAATAAAAAAAAAATATTCGGTTTTGCTTGTTGAGCAAGGGCAGACCCACGTAGGGACCTGTGGGGGCACGTGCCCAATGTTGGTTTTCTGCTAAATGAGGTTAAGTTTCGTATAAAATAAAAAAGTAACACATGTATTCAAAGATTAGAGTTCGACCCGGTGGATTGAAAGAGAGTTGACCGTGTGAGAGGCAGGAGTCCGACTATCTCCATGCCTCTTTCTTTTTGAGTTTTTAATGACTATATTTGTTTGTGGCCCATAGATTTCAATTTATTATCATTTGGTCCTTCTATTTTCTTTTATCACTCCATACTTTCAAATAAGTTCATGTTTGGTGTGACGCCCTGTGTCCCAAAATAGACACGACCACGCCCCGACAACTCACAGACGAGACAAAAATCCTACAGAGTCTCCTCTATAAATCGAACCGGTCGCACCTGTAGACCTGTCATGCAAACCATATATTTGCATACACAAAGACATAAACTATTGAGCGGAAGCTAAACAAACTCAACTCAGTTTCAGGTCGAAACCCGAACCACAAAAAATACAAACGCCTCATAAAACGCCGATACAACTTATAAACAACTCTAAGTGTTTTACGTATATACATATTAAAGTTTGGTTTCTGCAATAAATACATAACTTGAAAATAACGAAAAACCATATAAAACGACAAAAATCCACTAGCCTCGTCAGACAAGATCACCGGCTGGAATACACACTCCGCCTCGAGGCTACAATCAAGAACCTGCACACTGACAACTGGTAGGGGGTCAGAATACTCACCGACACGAGTTATTCTGGTAGAAGACCAATCCAAAATCCATCACGTTTTCAAAAGTTCCTTTAATAAGTTGTAAACATCATGACAAAACGAGTTATCAAACCAGTTACTGTATATACTATATACAAAACCATTTTCCTTAATCTAGCAAGCAATAACAGTGATTAGCTGCCCACCCATGGTGCGCTCCCAATAAGAGGAGAGTTCCTCGGGAGAGCCTAGAGTGCGTTAGATAGTACCAGCCCATTTAGGCACTAGCTAATGCACTACGTCTCCTCGAGAAAGAGACTTACCCCTAACCGGTAAGCCCCTCCCCTACTAAGGGACTCCGCAATCATTGAAGATTTTACCTCATGATACATATATACCTTAAGTATCTAAATACGTTTTTGATCACCGAGTTCGAATAAGAGAGCCGTCACCATATTACCATGGAAGGACCTGAACCTCATTCTCTTCGGTACCCTGTCATGCATCTAACACGATCTTTCAAAATCAGTTTCATTCATTTATCAAAACCAATATTCATATTCAATTCATTATCTTATCAAACACGAAAGTGGAACAACCAATAGCCATATCACACACAAAGCAGAGGGATTCCCAATCAATGTCACCTCCTAGACGAGCGGTCAGGAGTACGTCCCTGAGCCTCGAACTGGAGGCACGAGCACCAATGGCCAGCAAGTGAAGCACTCTACTCCCACAGGTCTCATGACTAGTGTCGCCCACCTCACCGGTCTCACACGGGTCACACCCGTGTCCACATGTCATCCTACCTCAATGGCTACGTGCCCGTAGGTTGACATAATCCGCAGTTGGGTACATACAAGAAAATCCCCAGTAGCTCACAATCATCGTAAAATCAGTTCGAAAACATTTCTCATATCGCATCATAACAGTTCAAGCATATTTCAATTCATCACTTAAAATCGAGTTTCATGCTACCTAAACTCTAGTTATAATGGCGCATATATAACTGTAGAAACTAGCACAATTCATTATCTATAAAACTATGCTGGATAAAGGATTCAGAACCCCTACCTCAGTCCTTGCATCACCAAAGACCTCCCGCCTACCAGACGACCAAATTCCTCCTCATTCGCATACTGTGGGATAAGGAAGAATAACAGAAACCGAAAAGAAACATTAGGTTCTTATACTAAGAACCTTCGTAAATAAAAAGAATGATTAAAACAAAATCATGAAAACTTAAAAGCAAATTCGCTAACTTCGGAAGACCTTAAGTATCTATCAATTCGATCTTTAACTTCGTACCTATGTCTCCTGAATATCGGAAATGCCTACGAACCAATCAACAAACTTCCCATAAATTCTATTTCTCATTTTAGAGTCTCCATAAGCTGACAAATCATATAATGAACCCCATAGAATAAATCTATAACTGGAATTGTCCATTTATACGAAATATGACAAAATTCGAGTAATTCTTTATATTCCAATTCATTCTAAAACTGGTCCAAATCTGTAATTCGAGTGGTAAAATGATTCCGCAGCACCCCGTCTATAAACGGACACCCGAAATATCCCATAACATTCTAAACATGATCCAGAACATAAACCATAAGAAGAAATCGAATAATAATCGTCTAAATAGCTCCAAATTTCGATCCCAAACTAAATTAGTACAACTATATAGTATACGAAATAGCTATCATAAAACTACCAAATTCGGACGAAATTGAAAATTCTGAACCGCTACATATGTAGAACGAATCGAATAGATTTACCTCGAACAAGTTTCATTAAATTCGGACGACCAAGCGCGAAGAAATCGACCGACGAAAATCATACCAACAAACCTTCCATCACCTCACGGCCAAACCCCTCTTACAGGGCCGACCCTAGTATATCAGGGGCCCCAAGCGAAACCAAAAATTGGGGCCCCCATACAATGGATGTTAGAAAAAAATTAAGTAAAATTTAAACAATGGAAATGGGCAAATGGTAGGAATCGAACCCTTGACTTTTCATTTAAAATCTAAACCCTTTACCACCAAGCTACGACTTAAATTGTGTTTGAAATTGATTTAAAATATAATTAGTTTTTTGAAAGTTACATACGAAATATGAAACATGAGACCCTTGATTATTTGGGCCCAAAACGACCTCTTTGGTGACTTTGGTCACGGGCGGCCCCCGCCCTCTTATTATTTTCTTTCTCTGATGTTGGTTGGTTAACAAATGGTATGGGAATAAAATGGTCTATATACTAAGTAGTGGGGTTTGAATTGGCATTGATATGGGCACGGGCACGGGCACGTGTACACAAGCAAGCAGTGGGTGGGATTCCATCTCATATAACATGGCGGCCCCCGCCCTCTTATTATTATTTTTCTCTGATGTTGGTCGGTTAACAAAATAAAATGGTCTATATTTCTCAACAAAAAAAAAAATAATAAAAAAAATGGTCTATATACTAAGTAGTGGGGTTTGAATTGCCATTGATACGGGCATGGGCACGTGTACACAAGCAAGCAGTGGGTGAGATTCCATCTCATATAACATATAACAAAATAAGTTTGGTGCCACATGTAAGGATATAAAGTGGCTAAGGTGTAGTAATTACTTTTCAATCACTAGCTTATATATAACTCAATAAAAAGTCCCACCAAACCAACACCTAACTAATTCAATCTCCTTTAATCACCCTTTAACTCCCAGTTTGACTTTTTTCTAATTTCCAAATAGCCCCTCTTCTAATCGAAATCTTTTATTTCTTTACAGAAAACATGGGATGTCACATTTGGTCTTTTTTACTTTGTAAATTTGATGTTGTTTCCCGTGAACTTTGTCAGACCTATTTTTCTCATATTATTATTATGTCTTTTTTTTTTTTTTTTTTTTCATTTTTCTTACATATATATATATATATATATATATATAATATACATATTATATTTCAGGTTATTTTCTTTTAACTTATGCAGTTCTCTCTCTTTTCTTAATTTCCTTAAGAATGTAAAATGTGATAATCATTTTCAAGACGCGAAGGACTCTCATTCTTTTGACATGCAATTTTACACATTATTTTTTGTAAAGTTGAATGTATATAAGAATATTTATTTTATTGAGACAATAGTAAATGCAACTCACATGTTAGTAATAGTCGAATAAGTTGAGAGTGTAGGTATAAGAGACTGCATCAATCGCTTGAACGCCATATCAGGTGTTGGCACAATTTGATGTTGCTTTTTATAACTAAAAGTGCCCCCACAAAAGAAAATTTCCGGGTCTGCCACTTTGAGTAAAGAGGAAATCCAACTAAACTAGTAACAAAATATCTATTCATGCAAAGGAATTTTGATAACAACATACCTATGCCTAAACACGTAAAATACTCAACAGAGACACTCGTGTCGAAGGAACAAATTGTATCCAGTAGATAACCAAAATTATGTTATTATGTTGTAGTAAATAAATTGATCTATAGTAACTACACGTTAGACTTCCAATACCCTTTTTTTCTTTTGTTGAAGGAGACATCCATTACTTGATTGGCTATCTGTCTTGTCGTTTTAAATTGTCAATTAGAGAAAATAAGTACAACTTTAATAGGCAAAAGAATAAACAAAAAGTCATATTTTTCATTTTATTTACAAAATTGCTACTATTGTTTCCCTTCATCTGTCCGGCGTTCCCTTCTAAATCTCCCCTTGCTTTCTCTGTTTTCACTCTGGAAGTCACCATCCACAAACCTACATCTTGAGAGAGAAAGTAATTTACAAGAAAAAAGAAGATAAATAGTAATTAAAGAGACAAAGTGAATAAGGGCTTTAATTGCACCACCAATCAATCTACTCCCAGTTATTTAAATTGGTGTTTAGTGCAGGTACATGGATAAATGGTATTGGGACACGAGCAATATTTAATATTTTTAGATTTGAAATCCCTTTACCAATTAGAAAACAAACATTGATTTTTAGAGATTTAAATCGAATAAATTAATATTTATTTGTATAAAAGCTCATTTAAAATAATAAAAGTATTGAATTTTTCTTTTATTTTCATGTCATTCCTTAGATCCACAGATCCTAAAACAAAATCCTATTCTTAACCTATAAACAACCATCACCTATAAACGACCTATTGTTTAATAGACCAAGATTGATTTTGAATGATACTTTATTCATCTCATATGAGGAGTATATATAATGTTACATGATGGACAAGAATAGAAATAGAGATTAGGTATATGTTAACAATTTCCTAACACTGGTAACTATATATTTACAGATAATATTATTTCCTGTATAATAATATTCTTTCCTATATGATAATATTGGGTGATTCACGTTTCCATGATTCACGCCAACACTCCCCCTCAAGGTGGTGCATAGATATCACCAATGTCCAACTTGACAAGTGAATCAGTGAAACTTTTACTGGGTAACGCCTTTGTTTAAAAATCAGCTAGCTGTTCTGTTGACTTAACATAAGGAATTTCGATAATTTTTTCCTCTATCTTCTCATATATGAAATTCCGATCAATTTCAACATGTTTAGTTCGATCATGTTGCACTGGATTTCCTGCAATATTAGCAGCAACCTGGTTATCACAATTAATTGCATAGCTTTGTCAGGAGGAAAACCAAGCTCCCCGATAAGTATTTTCAGCCATAACATCTCACATATACCTTTAGTCATTCCCTGTACTCGGCTTCTGCACTTGACATTGATACGACCTTTTGTTTCTTACTCTTCCAAGTGACTAAGTTACCACCAACAAATGTGAAATAACCAGAAGTAGAACGTCTTCTTTCACCTTTGCCACCCCAATCCGAGTCTGTATATCCTATAATATTCGCGTGTCCATGGTTAGAAAACATAAGACCCTTTCCTGGAGCTGACTTTAAATATCTTAAGATTCTTACAACTGCCTCTGATGGGTCTAGAAAGTTTCCTTAAATAGGTCTACACCCGCAAGTGCACGGGGGTCAAGTTGTAATATTTCTGGAAAGACCGGTTCGTTCCTCAGAGACTAGTTAAACTTATTCTAAAAGTAGAAAGTAATAAGATTCTAAAATGATTTGGTTTTGGTTTTGAAATGAATAAAATATTATTACGGAAAGAAAATAAATACAAATGATAAAAATGAACTCAAATGGGGGAGGAGTCCAGGTTTTAGGAATTCACCACATAAAATCACCTTTAGAAACAAATACTTAAAATGGTTAATTCTCTTTTTTATAACTCAGAATTTCAGATAATGAACTATCCTAATTCCGGGAGATGTTTTCGTTAAAACCGAATAAAACATAACGATGTAATCGTTTTATTTTAAATAAATCTCTAAACTATTATCTATCAATTGGTAAGTATGCATCATCAAAGGATTCCACCTAAGTATGATACATCAAACTAAAAGTATGGATAATGAATTGAAAATCTATTTATCAAACTAAAACGAATTAAACTATGAAGCATTAATCAAGAGTTAATCAATAAAACATATATCTCTAAAAGATCAAAAATGGGTTTCATCGTAAAATCCTAGATGGAGAGTCTTAGCTAATCATTATCGAGATTTAAATAAATATGAAGAATAAAAGAGAATGGACGAAAACTAAACTTTTTCTGCTATTTTCAAACCAAACAAGGCCTTAGGGAAGTGATTTCCTCCTACTTTTCCCAGAATTCTGACAAACGCACCATCAGGGAAAACGATTTTCTCGTCTTCCCGGAAATGGATTCCCTGTGGAAAATTATTTTCTCGTCTTCTCCAACTCTCTTTCTCTTCTTACTCTTTCTGTCTCTTCTTACTCTCTCTGTTTTCTACTTCTCACTAATAGAAACAGTAAAGTAAGAATAACAAAAGTCAATCCAAATAGAATAGAAAGAAGAAGAAGATTGAACACTGTTTATTTTATCTCTCTATGTAATTTCTCTCTTTATCTTTTTCTCTCTCTCTCTACAATCTATCTTTCTCTCTCTGTAACTTCTCTTTCTTCTCACACGAAATAAAGAAATACAAAGAAAAGAAAAGAACAATAGTGGATGATGATGATGATGATAAAAAAATGATGAACTTTCACCCTCTCTCTCTAATATTTCTCTTTAGTTGAGCTCCAGATAGGATGACCCCCCAACCGAGATCCTCTCTGAGATATCTCTGTTTCTGTTTATATAGAAAAAGTAGAAGAAACCGAGACTTCCAAACTTTCCTTCTCCAGTTTCGGTTTCTCTCACTCCAAAATATTATATCATCTCATTCAATCTCTCTCTCATCTTCAATCTTCAGAATCTTTCTCTTGATTGAGAAATCTCCAGCTGGTTCTCTCTCTTTCTGAAAATTTGATCTTCATGATTTCTTTCTCTAAAAACAACCATGGAGATGAGAAGTTTCCATCAATCTCTCTCTAAAAATATTCAGCTTTCTATTCTTCCTCCATCGCGGTTTAGAGATAAGTAAATCTCTTGATTTTCTCTTAATCAGATCACTCAGTTTCCTTTTCATATTATCACTCAGTTTCCTTTTCATATTATCTCATGTCGCAGATATTCTGCCGAACAGGGTGAACCTAAAACTGTCTAATCATCAACTTATTTCGGTTGAATTACGGTTTGAACGATTACCCAGATTTTGCAATCTTTGTGGTCGAATAGGCCATACTTTAACTTTCTGTCCTATTAATTTACTTATTGGGGATCTTCTAAAAATGAATTTGACCGAGTCTCAACGATCTAAACTTCAATCGACCTTGATCCCCAAATACCCGGACAACTTTAAAGTGATCATGTCGAATAGAGGACAAGGAAAAGAATTAGAGTCTTTTCCAGGGACTAACATTTCTTGTAGTGATGGTATATTAGGTTCCAGCCCAATAGGAGAATCTATAGGAGTGTCTCTGAATAATAATTTTGGAGATATCTTGGATCATTTGAATTCGGTCAAGAGAGCACGTACTATTGGTCAGAACATTCCTTTTAATTTTCCTATAAGTCATCTTCAATCAGGTACTAATAATGTGCATGGGACATCTAGTAGGGAGAATCTAGAGGAAGGAGGCAGAATTCACAAGAGAATGGCAAGGGAGACAGTCACTAACAAAGCAGTTGAAAAGGTTTCGGCTACCTTAAAGCCGATGGAAGAATGAGTATCCTTGCTTGGAATTGTCGGGGAATTGGGAACAACCCGACAAGGAATGCTCTTTATCAGTTCCTGAGGGCCACTAGGCCTGACTTAGTTTTTATTTCCGAGACTAAATTACCGTATTTATGTAATTTTTCTTTTCTTCATAATTTAGGATATAATAATTGACACCAAGTTCTTTCCCAGGGAAGAAGTGGTGGTCTTGTTCTTCTTTGGACTAATAATATTAATATTAATATTAATTATTCGAATTGCAATTTAATTCATGCAACTATTCATGATAATAATCATCTTTTCGATTGGGATTTATTTTCTATCTATGGTCCACCTCGCATACAAGATAGACGTAACTTCTGGACTAACTTTTTGTCAACTTTATCTTCAGTTAATAACCCAGTTTGCTGTATCGGGGATATGAATGCAATTGGACATAATTCAGAAAAGCGAGGAGGATCGCAGAGTTCTCCTTTCATGAACCACTTCCAATCCTTCGTCCAACATAGTGGGTTGATAGATCTCGGGTTCAATGGTCCTGCATTCACTTGGACAAATAATAGAGATCGACACCATCTAACCCAAGAATGGCTAGATAGAGCAATGGCATCATCGGATTGGCTTTTAACTTATCCGGATTCTGGAGTTTTTCATCTCCCTCGGTATGCAAGTGATCATGCTCCAATTCTTCTCAAGCTTAAAGTACAGGGTCAAATATTACCGACCATCCAAAGGTTTGAAAAATTTTGGACCAAACATGAAGAATACTTTGAGACTTTTTCCAACAGTTGGGATTCGGCTATAGGCTCCTTTTATGATAAGGCTCAATTGGTTAAGTCATCTTTATTACTTTGGAGTCAAAGGTCTTTTAATATCCTCCGAGATAGACTTATAGCTTTACGAAAGAGACTTCTTGATATCCAATCATTGCAGCCAACGAGTTTATCTATGATAGTAGAAAGCTCAATACAAGAGGAGATTATTCATTTGGAAGAAGTCGAAAGAATAAAATGTGAACAACGCTCTCGTCAGAAATGGGCAAATAACGGCGATAGGAATACAAGGGCATTTCACGCTTCTATGTCAATTAGAAAACAAAAGAATAGAATTCATCAATTGCGCACTCAGTCAGGTGATGTTACATCTAACGAAAGTGAAATTGCTAATGATCTAATTAGTTTCTTTCAGAATCTGTTTACAGCTGAACCGGTAATTCAACCGCCGATGGAAATTCTCAGTGCTTATAAAGTGATATCGCAGGAAGACTTACGCGCCATCTCCGAAATCCCAACAGCGGAGGAAATTAAAGAAGTAGTCATGAATATGGGTACTAATAAAAGTCCTGGTCCAGACGGACTACCATGCGAATATTTTCAGCTCAATTGGGACAAAATAAGTAGTGAACTTATCAACTATATTCAGAATATATTTCGATCAGGTGATATAAATTCCTCACTTAATTTTACTACTTTGGCCTTAATTCCAAAGGTCAAGATTCCTAGTTGTGCGTCTGACTTCAGACCAATATCACTTTGCAATTCCATCTACAAATTCATCAATAAGATTATAGCTAATCGTATTAAGCCTTTTCTCGAAGATAACATTATGTGGACCCAAAACGCTTTTGTGCCTAACAGGCAGATTTTAGACAATATTGTTATCACCCAAGAGGTCTTACACTCAATGCATAGCTCTAAGTCTAAGAGTGGTGGATTTTCCCTAAAAATGGACATGGCTAAGGCCTATGACCGAGTAAGCTGGCAGTATTTGGAATTGGTTCTTCGAGCCATGGGACTTCATGGTCCCTTTCTACAACTTATCCTTCACTGTATTACCACCCCCACTTTTAGTATTCAGATTAATGGTCATTTATATGGGAGTTTTAAGGGTTCTAGAGGTTTGAGGCAAGGGTGCCCCCTATCACCTTACCTCTTCATCCTCACCTCTCAAGCCCTCTCTCTTCTTATTCACCATTATGAAACTAAATGTTTGTTTACAGGTTACAAGATTAACCCCTCCAGCCCCTCTATATCTCATCTTTTATTTGCAGATGATCTTATTATATTCGGAAAAGCATCACAAGCGAATCTAACTGCCATTCTTGAGTTTATGTCTATGTATTTGAATTTTTCAGGACAGTCGGTAAACTTCGATAAATCATCCATCTACTTCAGCTCAGGAGTTCCAACTGCAATGAAAGAAACTTATATTAATACTCTTCAAGCTCCTATAATGACTACCCAATCGAAATATCTAGGGGCACTTCTCTTAAAGCAGGGCAACCGTATAAAGAGCTTTGAGTGGTTACAGGAGAAATTCAAAAAAACTCTCTCAGGTTGGAAACAGAGATTGGTCTCACAAGCAGGGCGTACTGTTCTGATAAAGTCAGTCCTTAGTCCTTTATGTGTGTATCCATTCAGCTACCAAATGATTCCTAAAGGAGTCATTAACACACTAGAAAAGGAAGAGAGATCATTTTGGTGGGGACATGGAACTCATGAAAGAAAACTACATTTTATCAATTGGGATATTATTTGTAGTTCTAAAAAGTATGGTGGGTTAGGTATTCGTTCTCTCAATGAAGTCAATGAATCGTTGATAGCAAAAATGGCATGGAGGTTCTTAACAAATAAACAGGCAATTTGGGTTAAGCTTCTAAGCTCAAAATACTTAAAACATGGAGATTTCTGGACTGTAGACAAGAATTTACCTGCTTCTCCTTTTTGGAGATCACTACTGCAAGTCAGAGAGACTATGAACAACAATACAATATGGATGATAGGTGATGGAACAGATACAAGGATAATGAAAGATAAATGGATACCTGAAATCACAGATCACATTCCAACATTAATTCAGGATTTACCATAGAATTTATTTGGGTCGCGGATTTGATAGACCATCAGACAAATTCATGGAAAATATCTTTACTCCAACAATATTTTACTACAGATTCCATCATAGCTATCATGAACATTACTATCCCACTTTCATACCAGAAAGACAAGTTGATATGGAAGAAAACAGAACAAGGTAAATTCTCTTCAAAGTCGTATTATTCTTCCATAAAATCAAGACCTAATCTATCTACAGAGTTAAATGATTTTCCTTGGTCAAAATTTTGGAAGAAGACGCATATGGACCCGAAAATACAAAATTTTATTTGGAGAATACTTCATGACGGGGTAGCCACTTTAGAAAATATTGGGATCAGAATATGCAATGTTAGCCAGATTTGCAAGATGTGTCAAGAGGGAGAAATTGAAACAGCAAAACATCTATTTGGTATGTGTCCCACATTCAAATCATTTATATGTTCTTCGCAAGACAACAAGCTCATAGATCTAACAGATGATTATATAGATAATTTGAAACAATTACTAAATCAAGGGGTAACAACATCTGAACAGTGGTATAAATACACTTATCTCTTGTGGCACTGGTGGAAATATCGAAATGAATCTCATTTTGAACAGTTGGATACTAATCTGGATCGAATTTGGAGTAATATTTCTCTCGACCTTCGTCGTATTCCTTCGATTGCTATTTTCCCCTCTTTTTCAAATGTTTTGCAGGAGAAAGCTTGGAAACCTCCAAACTTTGGGAGGATCAAGATTAATGTGGATGGAGCATACACCATTAGTAGAGCAGGTGCGGCGGCAGTAGCTAAGAATTGGAGAGGAGAGGTGGTGGATTCGATGACGACGGTTTTCCATCCGATTTCAGCTTTGCACAGTGAACTAAAAAGCTTCGAATTAGGGCTTCGACTGGCGGAGAGAATGGGAATATACACATTTGATTTAGAAGGAGACTCCCTAACAATAGTTAACCTAATATCCAACGGTGCAGATTCATGTCCGTGGCGCCTTATACATGATCTCACCAAGCTGCGTGCCGAGTTAAATCAAAGGGAGGTGAACATTACTCATTGCTACAGGGAGGCCAATCACGCTCCTCATGAATTGGCAACATCAGTTTAAACCCCTCTGTTTTAACATTTTGACATTTGGTTCTTTTATAATTGTGTTGTACTCATGTAACTCTCATCCGTATGGATGGTTATCTATGTTATTAGCTTTTATCTCAAAAAAAAAAAAAAAAGATGACGCCAGGTTAACAAAAAATCTTCTAGCCGTTAGATGAACACGGGTGGAATCTAGGATTCCTAAAAATTCCGAATAGCCCCAACTTGCGACCGAAAAGAGCCCTCACCTTATCTGAGCCGTCAGATTTCACACAACGTGTCCTGCTAGATAAGTGCCACGTGTCCTCTGGCACATTTAGTCCACTAATTTGAACCCAAACTTTGACTCATTCTAGTATCCTCATCCGGACTCCGATTTAACATCTGTTTTCGCCAACGAGTTCGTCTTGGGATCTACTTTTTAATCGAGCACCAATGTTGACCAAAGTTCCCAAAATAACAAATGACCAAAATGCCCCTCATGTGTGTCTTTCTATCGATTTTAACTATTTTTCACACCGAACTCCGTAAAAGACACCTGAGAAAGAAAATCAAACAAATCATCAGAGTAACCGCTCGAACTGGACTAACTAACCCGAGTTAATAGATTCAGATGGGACATTTCCATGTCTCATCAGCCTCCATATGAACTTCACTAGGATTGTGCATGAACCGGCTAACAACACTAACTGCATATGCAATATCAGGCCTAGTGTGAGATAAATAGATCAAACGACCAACTAGCCTTTGATATTTCCCTTTGTCAGCTGGTACTTGATCAGGAAGCTCTTCCATCCCATGATTTTGTTCCATGGGTGTACTTATCGGCTGAGAATCAAGCATGCCAGTTTCTTTCAACAAATCAAAGACATATTTCCGTTGAGACAAAAATATTTCCCGTTTTGACCGAGTAACTTCAATACCGAGAAAATATTTCAAACCTCCAAGGTCTTTCATATCAAACTCAGAAGACAAGTAGGCTTTTAGCTTCCCTATTTCTTCATAGTCGTCACCTGTCACAATCATATCATCAACGTAAATAATCAACGCAGTTAGTCTACCATCTTGTCTTTTTAGAAACAATGTGTGATCAGCGTTGCTCTGAACATATCCATACTTTTTCATAGCTAGGCGAAATCGGTCAAACCACGCTCTGGGTGGCTGTTTCAAACCATACAATGCTTTCTTCAACTTACACACTAAATTAGCATCTTCAGTAGAACGGTAACCGGGTGAAAGACTCATATACACTTCTTCATGTAAGTCTCCATGTAAGAAAGCATTCTTCACATCATATTGTTGTAAAGGCCAGTTAAAATTCGCAACAAGTGACAACAATACTCGAACTGTATTAATCTTTGCTACTGGAGCAAAAGTTTACTGATAATCAACACCATATGTTTGAGTGAAACCCCGAGCAACTAGTCTAGCTTTATATCTATCTATGGTTCCATCAGGTTTATGCTTGATAGTAAAAATCAATTTGCAGTCAATTGGCTTCTTTCCTTTTGGAAGTGGTACTAAATCCCAAGTTTCATTCCTGTCAAGGGCACACATTTCTTCACTCATTGCCTTTCTCCAAGTTGGATTTGCCAAAGCATCCTGAACTTTAGTTGGAATAATAATATCACTCATTTGATTTACGAAGGCCTTGACTAAAGTAGGTAGATGATCTGTTGACACATAATTAGCAATGGGATACCTCATACTCTTTGAGTTGTAGGTGAATATCTATCTGGAGGCTTACCTCTCGTGCTTCTAGGTGGCAAACTATACTTGTCATTACTTAGAGCAACTGATATGTCATTGTTAGTTAAACTGTTAGTATTAAGACTCGTTCAGTACATACCTCAGTTTTAGGAACAGAAGGAGAATCATTGGATGGTACGACAGAGAAAGGAGTAGTATTAGTAGTGGATATATGAGTAGTTGGTTCTGAATGAACAATCATAACTTCTTCTGCAAGATTCGATGATAATAAATCTGTTACCGCAATATTAGTATCTTTATTTGACTGTTCTGGTTCTTCAATGAAATCTGGAAGTACCCTCCAATTCATCTCTTGGACAACAGTAGTCTCTCCCGGAAGAGAAGAATTGGATATCAATGAGGAAAAATACATCTCATGTTCAGAGAATGTTACATCCATAGTGACAAACGATTTACGAATAGGTGGGTGATAACACTTGTACCCTTTCTGATGAGGAAAATAACTGACAAACACACACTTCAAAGCACACAGATCTAGCTTTCTACGTTGATGTTTAGGAATGTGAACAAATGCTACACATCCAAACACTCTAGGTACCAAAGTCAACTGAGAAGGTATAGACACATATTGAGAAAGTTTCTCTAGTGGTGTTTTGAAATCCAACACTTTACTAGGGACACGATTAATTAAATAAACTGCAGATGTTATAGCGTTCTCCCAGTAAGTTGGTTGCATACTAGCACCAATGAGACTTGCACGTGTCACTTCAAGTAATTGCCGATTTTTCCGTTCTGCTACACCATTCTGTTGAGGAGTATGTGGACACGTGGTTTCATGAACAATATCATGTTCTTGAAAATATTTTTTTAACTCATGATTAACATATTCATCACCGTTATCCGAACGAAGAATCTTGACCGTAGTAGAAAATTGTGTTTGTATCATCTTATGAAAAATTTGAAAGCATTCTTGTACGTCATTTTTGTGTTTCATAAGATATAACCATGTCATACGGGTACAATCATCAACGAATATTAGAAACCAACGATAACCAGATACGGTAGATACCAGAGCAGACCCCCAAACATCAGAATGAACTAACTCAAAGGGTAACAAAGTTTTATTTTTACTAGAGTAATAAGAAGCACGATGGCTTTTTGCTAAAATGCAAGTCTCACAATTAAAATTTGAAATATCACAACCCGAAAATAGACGAGGAAATAATTGTTGCAAGTAACCCCTTTCTCTTAGTACCACGCTCAAATATCTCCTTGCTGTTGAGATCCTGAAGTAGACAAAAACGATGATACATTAAAGTAGACAAAAACGATGATACATTAATACTAAACAATTTAATTGCTCGGTCACTTGTGCCACAGACAAAATATTATTAGATAATGAAGGAACGAGTAATGTGTGCTCAAGTGACAACGAGGGTGTTAAATTAACAGTTCCGGATTAAGTAACGGGTACAGATACACCATTAGCATTATCAATATGAGAACAGTGAGGTGCACCAGGATATAAATAATATATTAGCATCATAGGTCATGTGATCCGTAGCTCCAGAATGAATGACCCAGCCAGGATCCTTTGAAGCATCAGAGGAGAGAAAAGCGAAATTACCTGGTTGTTGTATCAATTTTGGATCAAGAAGAGAGACACCAGAAACTGATGGTTGTGTATCAGAAACAGAATTCACTTCTGGATATAATTGATGTGGTGTTGTTGCAAGAGCTGCTTTTCCTCCACCTTTCTTATTTTTTCCTTCTCGTTTCCGTTCATTGTAACTGTCCCACCAGTCTGGATATCCATTCTTCTTAAAGCAATTTTCAATTACATGCTTAGAACTCCCACAATGTTTGCATCCTCCTGAAGGACCATTAGGTAAAGATGACCCTGAAAGTTTAGCAACCATAGCCATATTAGTATCAACATTTAACATCGTGTTTCGGCTTTGCTCTTCACCCCGAACAATTGCAAAAGCCGAATCTAAATTCGGAAATGGATTAGTAGTTGCTATTTGAGTTTAACTATGTTTTTAGTGTTTTAGGTCATTGAATCACATTCAAAACCCTAATTGATCTAAGATCACAATATGCTTGAATCTCCATTCAAACATCATTAACACTATTATCGCCAATGCCATACATCATATGATGAATTATTGGCGCAATTATTAACAAAAGATGAAATAAAAAAAATCCTAGGCTCCGTGCGAAGAAAGTATAGACCGTCTTGTGGATCACCAAGTCCAATCGTCCCCTTCGTTGCTCGGTCCTGAAAGACACGTAGTCCCAAATCAAAATATACGGTACAATGAAGAGATTTAGAAACTTCAGAAACAGAGATCAAATTAAGTTGAAATGACGGAATATGTAAAACATTAGATAAATGTAAACGATCCGTGAAAATAACAGATCCAATATGAAGTACTTTAACACGAGTTTCGTCCGGTAATGGAACAAAATAGTTCGGTGGTGCTAGTGTATAATGAGAAAACCGAGAAAGAGTAGAACAAATGTTCTTTGCTGCTCCAGAGTCGATGACCCATGGGTGAAAAGAAGAGATGATACCTGTCAAGTTAATTTGTGGGTCGGGAGTGCCTACAGAACTCGGTCTACTAGTGGAGGTGCCTGCAACAATGGAGGTGCCTGCAACAATGGAGGTGCCTGCAGTAGAACGTTGCTGAGCCACCATCGATAAGATGGTCTGGTATTGTTCTGGAGTAAAGGAAGTGGCTGAAGGCACCACTTGTGTGTGTTGTTGATTCTCAACAGCATCAATGACTGAACCACCATGTTCCTGACCTCGCGATCTATTTCCATGTCTCGGGGGATATCCGTGTAGTTGATAACAAGTAGTGGTCGTGTGACCGTGGATCCGACAGTGATCATAGTAAGGCGAGGGCGTTTGGTCCTTGGTTTATCAAATCGAGACGAGGTGTTGGAGTGCCCGACAGCAAGGGCAGCAGCCTCGACATTTGGAGTCGGAGATGAAACAATGTTTTGTTGAATCTCCTCTTGTTTTACAAGAGAGTGAATTCAGAGAATTGAAGGGAATGGATTCATTAATAAAATCTGACTCCTAATCGCTGAGAAGCTATCGTGAAGGCCTTGGAGAAACTCCATGGCTCTTTCTTGATTGGATTTATCCATGATAGACTTGCCATGGCCACAAATGCATGGTTCGATGGCTAAAAGAGAGTTAAGCTCATCTTGAAGTGATTTTAGATGCGTGAAGTAAGATGACACATCGGAAGCATCTTGTTTGAGAGATGATATTGCTCTCTTAAGTTGATAGATCTTAGGAGCATTTGTTTGGAAAAAACGATCATGAAGATTGCGCCAAATATCGGTCGCACTCTCGTCATATAAAATGGATGATCTAATATTTGGAGTAACCGAGTTCATGATCCAACTAGCAACAAGATCGTTGCATCTTTCCCATGAATGAAGCTCGGTTAGAGATGTGGGTTTCGGAATTGAACCATCCACAAAACCAAGTTTGTTTTTAGCTCGAAGAGCCATTGTCATGGCACGAGCCCATGAGGAATAGTTGTCACCAGAGAGTGGTGAATTAATGTATGGTTGTTGGTGAGTCCGAGTGATGGACATCAAAACCTTGATTGGTTTGAGTGGATTGATCAAGGATTGTTGAAGAGGATGAACCAACAGGAGTAGTCATTAGTAGTTTTTCGAAAAAAAAATGTGAATGCTCTGTTACCATGTGAAGAGGGAAGTCCCTCTTTGCTTTCAAGTGAAAATCAAATGGGAGAGAGAGAGAGAGAGATAGATGTAGCCGAGAGTCAGAGAGAATGAGAGAATAATATATTCACTTGATTAATTTGTTAATAGAAGTTACAAGTATATATAGAGATACAAGGGATAAGATATGCTTATACAAGTTTGAATTACCAAATCTTAACTAAACCTAGATTAAGTCAATTGGGTCGATGGACCGGATCCAATGAAGGATCCGTGAGTCCTAATATCTACATTGAAATATTAAGGGGATTTGTTGTGGTTCTTAAAAAATGTCTTTGTAAGGTTTATTAAGCAGGCGACTTAAATTGCTTCTGATGAGTTGGTTTGGCATTGTTACATAAAGTTCTTATTTTTCTTGTATCCCATGTATAGATAATTCATGTGTTGATTCCTTTATAGACACTAATACAAAATGCGATAGTCGTCAGTCTTCATTACTAGACTTTTACAAGTGAAAGTAATCAGAACGGGAGGTCAAGGGTTCGAGGCACATGCTGAACAATTAAAAAAAAAAAGTAATCAGAACGAATTTCGTCAAAAGAATGAAAATGACTTTCTTTCCCAATAAGCTTCGTGACTTTGTTCTGTTACAAATGATTTGCTTAATTTGTAACTTTAAATGATATTTTTCGTCTATTTAATTATTTTAATGAAACTTGTCTTGTCGTTCGCGAACGCGTATATATAGTAGCAAAAAAAGTTCCAAATTTCAGAATCTTCGTTTTTGTGACAAATTTGACTTTGTGAATCATGAGCGATTGTGATTTTTATATACGCTAAATACGAATTGAGTTTGAGTTGGATGAACCACAATTTAACAATTATTATTTCCAAGTTGTAGCTTGATTACTATCCAAAATATGGTATGTTTGCCATGAGATGGTGAGACCCAGGTAACTATTTGATAAATTATAGTTTTCCATGGCACTGTTAGGGTGACCCTTGCAACAGAAAATGATGACATAAATTTTTCAATTGTTTTGTTTTGTTTTTTTTTTGTTGTAAATGTATTGTTTAGTTTTGTGGAGTAATTATTGACCCCTTGGCTAGTTTAGTGAAAATTTATGTTCTCTGTATTTCTGGCGCTCTGTATGGACAGATATGTTAGTTCAGTCTGTGTGGACAAACTCCAATCTGTCCAACTTATATCCTAGACCAGCCTGATAAACGCTTCTTTTGCGCACCAATACGACATCATAACCATTCCTCGCTCTAATGTCGGTCGATGAAATATCATAATGCTTGATTATCTTCTCTACCTCATCAATGCAACCATAGTAGTTTCTTCAGATTGGTTAGGTTTCCTGCTCGTGCCACATAATGTAAGGGTGTGCCCAAGTCTGATAAACGCTTATATCCTAGACCAGCCTGATAAACGCTTCTTTTGCACACCAATACGACATCATAACCATTCCTCGCTCTAATGTCAGTCGATGAAATATCATAATGCTTGATTATCTGTCCAACTTATATCCTAGACCAGCCTGGTAAACGCTTCTTTTACGCACCAATACGACATCATAACCATTCCTCGGTCTAATGTCGGTCGATGAAATATCATAACGCTTGCTACCATAGCAGTTTCTCCAGATTGGTTAGGTTTCCTGCTCGTGCCACATAATGCAAGGGTGTGTCCAAGTCGCGTTGGTTAGCAGCAATTTGAAATGCATCATAACCATTCATTGCTCTAATGTCGGCCGACGAAATATCATAATGCTTGATCATCTCCTCTACCACATCAATGCTGTTAATCAAGAGTGTATTACTTTAACTTAATGTGTGTATTAGCTTTACTTGTATTTTCTCTTTGATGTACAAAGGATAGAATTGTAATTGTAAAACCCATGGTCATGCATTGGTTGCACACCCAAGCGGAGGTATCAAGTAGTAATCCGGCAAAGCCGAGATCGATCCAAGGATAGGAAGGTAGTTTGGATATCAAAGGGTCTTATCCCTCGGTCTAAATATTAAAAGCTAACTTAGACTAAAAAGGAGAGAAACAAGGATAAATGGGGGGAAGGGCGAGTGAGCTTCCCCACTCTGTTTAGTGGCTAAATCTTTTTCGAAGATCATTCGTTCCAAAATGTTGTCCTCACCCCTTTTTATGTGTTGAGTCCATGTTAGTGATCACACTCACACATACGAGCGAACCATTCTTGAGTGATTTCATATTTGGAGTGTACGTCCGTGAGGCCGAAGGATCGAGGCGAAATGTACTAAACTAGGAATCAAGGCGTTGTGACTTCGGAACATAGATGTTGCTCATTATGGTATGACACTTGCATTTTAGGGTAAGATCATTAGTGAAGAGGTCCTTAGCTTTTATATGAACTTATTTACTTGATTCATTATGTGTTGACATGCTTAAACCCTTTACTATACGAACCATGCTTATCTATGATTTGGATGTTGGACCCTTGTGTGTTTGAAACCATGATGTTTGTGGGTGTCATCTATGGAAACCCTCACGAGACAATACTCGTCCTCTAGGGGTAACCTAGAGGTTCAAGGGCTTGTTGCATACGCTAAATGCAACTGGGATGCCTCCGAAAGTTAGTTAGGCTTTTATTTTGTTTGATTTGCTCGAGGACTAGCAAAGTTTAAGTTTGGGGATCTTGATGTGACACGAAAATGTCACATTTGGAGAGCCTAACTTAGACTAATTAGTCATTTTCGAGTGTTATCAATAATATTTTATGTGTTTTTCATGTTAGGTACTTATTTTGGAGTTAAGCATGTGATTCAGAATAAAATGAGCGAATTATCACTATCATTTCATGTGCTCAAAACGAGACAAAAAGATTTCAATCAAATCAAATGACAAGTGGAGTCAATGAGGAGTCGGACAGTAAAAACGGAAGTCAATTCGGAGTTCGGATGGGGAAGTTATGATAGAAAGAAGTCAGAGGGTATTCTAGTCCTTTGTGAGAATTTGAAGATGTAGAGACAAGGATGGAGGCACTCTTTTGGTTTCTAAATCAAAGCCCAAGAGCCAAAATAAGAATGACAAGGAAGAATTATATGAGCACCCTCTCTTTATGGATTAGAGTCAACAAAGTCTAAATGAATTGACTAAGTCAAGGGACTCTAGGATTTTAGTAGTTTAGGTTACTATTCATCATCTTCTACCCTGGAAAGGAGGCAAGAAAAAGAGAGAGAAAAAAGGAGGCTAGGGTTTGGTTCTTCATCATCAAGTTCTAGGGTTTCAAGGCAAGAGTTTGAAGAGAGGGAGCTTGAGAGAGAAGAAGTTGTCGGTTCTAACTTGGCCGGCCAACATGGATCGGCCGGTCAAAGCTAGGACCGGCTGGAACAGCAAGTGCTCGGGACAGACAGAAAAGGTAGCAGCGTCCACAGGAGCTGCTCGGAGCGAAGGGACGTACCCACAGGAAGCATGCAACAGCAGCCGGGAAGCACGAACAACAGCGTCTGTAGCAGCTTCCACGGGATGCTCCAGCAGCAGCTCGGAGCAGCAAACAGCACGGCTATGGAAGCTTTTCGGCTGCTCGGATGTGCACGGCTGCTGCTCAAACGTTCACGGCTGCAGCTCGGACGGTACTAGGGACGCGCGCACAGCACGGCACGGCCCGGGCCTGAGTTCTCTTGGCCGGATCTAGGGTTTTTGGCCGGATTTCATGCATACTTTGGCCGGATTTTTATGAGTTTTCCGCCCACTTTCTTGTCCGAAAACCTTAGGGCTTTTACTTTCCGTCATCTTGGCTAGCTACCCATGTGGTTTGATTTGGTTTTGGCCTAGAAATTGTAGAGAGAAAAAGCTAGGATTTAGCTTTAATGGAGGTTGAGTTCTAAATGGAGAAGATGATGGTGGTCGTTATGGGGAACCCATAATTTTTCTAAGGGGAGATCGGTTGCACCTTAACTACTCATATTTTCCGACGATCTTAGCCTCGAACCACATCGAAAAAGGGGGATTCTCTCATCATTTTCTTTCCATTTATTATTCCATCACCATGTTAGCTAACTTTAGTGTGTCGATTATATGAGATGAAATGTGATGAATTCGTGATTATGTTTAATATGATTTGATGTTTTGATTATAAATTGATGTTCATTTATTTCGATTATCGTTTTGATCGTATTTTCATGTGTCTTTTCAAGCACTTGGCTTAGTTAATAGACGAAACGAAGTATTCGATATCGATCGTAGTTTAAGTCATAATTTCATGTGTCTTGTCATGCACTTCACATAGTTAGGCGAGTGGACAACACTTTCGTTGACTCGGGATAAATCGATTTAAACATTTGTTTGCCTAAGTATGATCTCCGTATATACATAGTGCTTATAGACAGTCGAACATCGATTATACTTTGGAACATTAGATCGGACCATACATAGTTGTAGATTTATCATTATGGATTTTTGGACTTCGACACATTACTCTTGTATTCGGATACTCTTGAAGCATGATTTGAATGTGATGAATGATTTATTATTTGTTTACATGTGAGTTTAATTGACTTCGTCTAGTTTTATAAATTAGAGGCCTTCATCTTAATCGTTTATTGACACAAAGTTTGATAATGCGTACTTAGTTTGATAATCGATACTTACTAACCTTTGATCGATTAGACTTAGTTTGACGTATTATACTTATGAGTGTCATACTTGTTCATTTGCAACTCATTAGAACATTTGTATAATTTGAACCCTTTTGTCTTTGAAACCCATGGTCATGCATTGGTTATGGTCATATCCCGCATCCCCAAACTTAAAATTAATATTGTCCTCAATCTTCTAAGCATACACTCACCAAAAGATAAAGAGGTATATTAATTTAAAGAGAAGAGTGGATAGATGTTACCATAACCGAAGGAGATAAAAGATGATACTACCAAGACTCGTGTATAAAGAGGTTCCAAGTTAATGTCAAGCTCACGTCATCCCCAAACATGGAACAAACCACGCCTTAGAAGTAAAACATATAAGAAATGCACCTAAAATATCCAAAACATAATGAGAATGAAGCACATAAAAGACATGACTGCTGATGTCGAAACTACTCCCCTGCGTCATCTTGAGGCGGCAATGTAAATCCGCATTTCAGATTGCTTGGGATGCAGCTCGCCGTTTCTACGTCCCTAAAGAAACTACTCCCCTACGTCATCTTGATAAAGAGCGAGTCGCCTTGTCCGTTAATGCTGCCGTCGTTGATCGAGGGTTGGAGGAAGATTTTCCCTTTAGTGAGGACGAGTGGGACCAGGAGGTCACCAATTCTGTGGTCCATGTGTGTGATGATTCCGACGAAGGCTCTGCTTCCTCCGTTCCTGGTCCTGATGGTCATTCTGGTCATATTTTTTCCGGCGAAGAACCGTAGTTGTTTTTTTTGTTTTTCTTTTGTCTTTTGGATACTCTTCCTTTTTCTGTCTGAATGGTGACCCTGCTACAATGGCTTTTCTCTGTTTTTATTTTAAAGGTTTTGATTTGCTTCCATACCCTGTTGCTGCACATATAAAAACCTCCCAAAGTAGGATATAGTTAGTCCATCCTCACTTACTAATGCAATTTCCTGAGCTTACTACGCATGCTCTGAATGATCGCACCGGTAAGAGAAACAGTTTCAGACCTAGTCTAGCATGCCCTAAGCTTACTATTTCCCTCTGCAAAATAGAAATAGAATTAGCCCTGCGTAAGATGTTTTGAATAATGTTAGAGTTTTCAGCTCTGCCCCTGGTTGTCTATTCCAGAGTTGTCTTCGCATTACTAGCTTCTCTAGAACTCCTTCTTGGACCTCTGGTCGTGGCTTTCGCTACCAGAGCTGATATTTTCCGCTTGAGCTCGGCAAGTTTCGCTAAGACTTCTCCTTACTCCTCTGGTCGTGGCTTTCGCTACCAGAGCTGGTTTCGTCAGCTTGAGCTTGACTAGTTTCGCTAGGATTTCTCCTTAGTCCTCTGGTCGTGGCTTTCGCTACCAGAGCTGGTTTCGTCAGCTTGAGCTTACTAGTTTCGCTAGGACTTCTCCTTCGACCTCTGGTTGTGGCTTTTGCTACCAGAGCAGGTTTCGCCAGCTTGAGCTTGGCTAGTTTCGCTAGGACTTCTCCTTAGACCTCTGGTCGTGTGATGTGGTGTGAAATCACCACATTTATGTCACTTAATTTAGACGAGTTAGTCAATTTTATGCTTCAATTCTAATAAATTTTGTTTATATTCATGACAAGGTACCATAAAAGAACTATGCAAGGAAATGAGCTAAAAAGACTCCCAGAAGAGTCGAGAGCGCTTAAAAGAATCTAAGAAGAGGTCCCTAGAACCTAAGGGGCAAAATGAGGCAAAAGGGAGAGAAAATATCACGAAGGGTATTTTGGTCATTTTTTACCTAAGTGGGTCAAAAGAGAGTTTAAAAAGGTTTATGAAGTCTTAGGAGCATGATGGGCACCTTGGTGAAGACTAGAGATGAAAAAGAGAAGAAATGAGCAATTTAAGAGATAAAGGGCAAAGTGGTCATTTTACAACCTTAGGGCCAAGGTAGAGAGTCTATGGGTCAAGCTAAAGCTAATTGGAGTCAAAGAAAAAGTCAAAATATCTTGAAGAAATCAAAATGAGTAGCTCACTATTAAGGAATGGGAAAATGGTCTTTTGATAAAAATAGAAATAAAATACCCTAACTTGGTCTCTACACTTCATCTTCTAGTTTGGGGGAAAAGAGAGAGAGACAAAGAGAGGAGAAACTAAGGTTTTGCGGTTAAAAGAACAAGAGAGAGAAAAGGAAGGACTTGGCCGGACCTAGGAGCCTTTAGCCCGGCCAAGAACTTCATTGGTCCGGCCAAGCAAGGGAGAGCAAGGACCAGCGAGCTTGGAAGAAGGAGCAACAACAACTTGGAGTCACTCAAGCATTTCGTCAAACAGTTGGTGTGCATTGGGTGCTCAGGCCAGAAGCTTCTTGAGCACGACCAGAAGCTTCTTGAGCAAACCTAGTGGAGGTCGAGCTTGGCACAGGAAGGAGCACGTTGGAGCACGGAGGTTCCCCTCGAGCATTTCATCAAACACTTAGTGGGCGTAGGAAGTGCGGACCAGGAGCACGCCAAACATAGGCCAGAACATAGGAAGGCCGTGCTTAGTAGGGACGGAGCGCATCTGGGGCACGCTGTTCCCTGACGCATTTCATCAAACACCTGGTGGGCATTGGGTGCATAGGCCAGGAACGTGCTCAGTTCGGGACGGGACGCGCACAACATGGGACGGAGCACGCTCAGCTCGGGACGGGACGTGCACATCATGGGACAGAACGTGCTGGCCCGTGCCAGAAGTGTTTCCTCTGGGCCAAATTGAGTTTTTCTCACTTTTGCTTGGGCCATTTGTGTTTTTCTTGATTTTCCATCCTTCCTTGAGCATTCTAGGGTTATTTTAAGTTATCTTGATTAGTTAGGGTCATTTTAGCTACAATAGATGTTAATTTCTAGGGAGATAAGATACCAAATGAGAGGAACTCATGCTTTCATGCACATTTGTGATATATTTATGATTTAATCCTCTTATAAGTGATTAAATATTGTCTAATAATCTCTCTAATTCTTAATTACTACGTGTTTTCTTATTCTTACTAGTAGATATAAGTGAATTAAGTCAAGTACTATGCCATGACCACGATTTTAGACTCGATCTCACTTCCGATTGAATGTTTATGTAAGAATGAATCCATGAGTAGCTAAGTCTCTTGTCCAGGGGTTTGTGATGAAGTCTTGATATGCTATTGTGTGTGTTTATTTTGGTATGATTCTTGAATTTGATGTACATCTCATTTTTTATTAAATTTCTAAACCCATTTCATGTTGTATGTCATGCGTCCATCATAGTTATTCGTTAGGCATTATTCTCGATAAAGACTCGATGTTACTTGAACATGTCATCCTCTAACAAGGTATCATCACGAGATATGCACTAGTATTTATGTTGCCTACCTTAGAGTCGAGAATAGCTCGAATTCGAACTCGGACCAAAGTAAAAATACACATGATCATTTCAAGATGAATTCCCAAATCCTTGACCTCTCTCATATTAGAATAAAACCTAGCCTCCCACTAAGATTTAGTTAATAGTTTAAGTTTAGTTATTTCTTTTAATACTTAATTAATCAAAATACCCCCGTTTATCTTTGTTCCTTTACTTTTTAGTCTAAGTTAACATTTAATATCTAAACCGGTAGATAAAACCCTTCGATATCCAAACTACCTTCCCATCCTTGGATCGATCCCGGCTTTGCCGGATTACTACTTGATACCTCCGCTTGGGTGTGCAACCTTTTCGGGTGCATCATCGTGGCACTCGCTACCAGAGTTGGTTTCGTCAGCTTGAGCTTGACTAGTTTCGCTAGGACTTCTCCTTAGATCTGTGGTTGTGGCTTGATGTGGCGTGAAAATGCCACTTTTACGTCACTTAAATTTGATGAGTTAGTTCTTTTCGAGTTTTATTTCTAATTATTTATTTGTTTTTATCGCTAGGTAGTTTATTTGGGGTTTGGCGTGTGATTCGGAATAAAAATAGCGAATTATCACATTTGCATCTCATGCGGCAAAAGAGAAGAAAAGAGAATCAGGGGTATTTTGGTCAAAAATCAGAAGTCAAACACAAGTGGAGTCAATGGCGAGTCCAACGGTGAAAACGGAAGTCAATTCCGAGTTTGGACAAGGAAGTTGTGAAAGATAGAAGTCAAGGTCTTTTCTTGAAGGCATTCCCTTGGTCTCTAATTCAAAGCCCAACATCTAAGCCCAATTTCAAGAATACCCAAAGAAGAAGGGAGGTGTAGAGAGTATATGAGCACCCTCTCTTTATGGATCCAAGTCAAAGTCTTGACCTAGGGTTTTATTAGTAAAGGGCTACTATTCATCATCTTCTTCTTCATCAAAGAATTAAGCAACTAAGGAGGAGAGAGAAAAGAGAAAGAGGGTTCTAGAGTTTGAAAGTTCTAGAGAGTTAGGGTTCTTCATCAAAAGGGTTTGAATGAGAGAACAAGAGAGAAGGAAGAAGGAGGAGGCCGGCCAAGCTAGGCCTAGTCTTGGCCGGCAGCAGCTCGGGCTGCACTAGAGGAGCGGGACAGCAGGCCGGACTTGAAGCAATAGCAGCTCGGGATGGCCATGGAGCACGGGACCCGACCACCGAACAGCAACAGCTTGCTGTAGACGCGACCAGCAGACCGGACAGGAAGCTGCTGCTCGCGATCTACTCGGACGGAACTTCAAGGACACGAGCTTGAGAACTGCTACACGGGATGCACGGAAAGCTTGCTAAGGTCGCGGCTGCAGCTCGGAACGGCCTAGCACGCGCGCACTTGCTCCGGAAGGACAAGATTTTGGCCGGATTTCACCATTCTTTGGTTGGATTTTTCTATATTTTCCGGCCACTTTCTTGGTCGGAAATCTTAGGGCTTTTATTCCTCATCCTATTGGCTAGCTACCCATGTTGTTTGATTTCATTTTGGGCTAAAATTGCTTAGATAGAGAAAGCTTGGTGAAGCTTTAATGGTGGTGGGTTTTAAATGAAGAAGATGATGCTGATTGCTAAGGGGAGATCAGATTTTTGCTCGGAGACACCCATTATCCACTAGTTAAGGGAAATCCAGAAATTCGTTATGGGGAGATCGGCTGAACCTTAACTACTCATATTTTCCGATGAACCTAGCCTCGAACCACATCGAAAAAGGGGGATTTCTCATCATCTTCTTTTCATTTATTACTTATCACCATGTTTAGCTAAATCAAGTGTGTCGATTATATGGATGAAATGTGATGAATTTGTGTTTATGTTTGATATGATTTAATGTTTTGATTATAAATTGATGTTCATTTATATCGATTATCGTTTTAATTATATTTTCATGTATTTTGTCATGCACCTCACATAGTTAATAGATGAAGCGAAGTATTCGATATCGATCGTAGTCTAAGTTATAGTTCCATGTGTGTTGTCATGCATTCACATAGTTAGGCGACTAGACAACACCCTCAGTGACTCGGGTTTATTCGTTTAGGAAGTTTGTTTGACTAAGTATGATCCCCGGACATACGTAGTGCTTATAGATGTCTACCTTAGGAGTCGAGCATCGATTGCATTTTGACACATTAGATCGAATCACACATAGTCGTAGGTTTATCGTTACGGATTCTTGGATTCGACACCTCTCTCACTTATTTGTTGCTTCCCGACTCTTGTTCCTCCGAACTCTTCTCTCAAATCTCTCTCGCCCTCTTACATTGATATTTTAGTTTGTTTTACTTACTTTATTTTCTTATTGCTTATTCGATTATAAACCTCACATTATCTTCGTTTCTTTCCGCTTTTGTCTAAGTAAGCCTTTGATATCTAAACTGATGAATAAGACCATTCGATTTCCAAGCTACATTCCTATCCTTGGATCGATTTCGGCTTTGCCGGATTAGTACTTGATACCTCCGCTTGGGTTTGCAACCTTTTCGGGTGCATCATGGCTTTCGCTACCAGAGCTGGTTTCTCCAGCTTGATCTTGGCTAGTTTAACTAAGACTTCTCCTTAGATCTTTGGTCGTGGCTTAGGCGACCAGAGGTGGTTACGTCGATGTGAGCACTTCTAGTTTTCGCCGGGACTCCTCCCGTGCCCCCGGTCGTGGCCTTAGCTACCAGGGATGTCTTCCTCATTTAAGCATGAATAATTTCGCAAGGACTTCTCCTTATACCCCCGGTCACCTTCATCGGGGCGGTAGCTTAACTAGGACTTCTCCTTGGGGATCCATAGGGACCACGTTTCACTCGAGTAAAGGGTTGAGTTTAACTAGGACTCCTCCTTGTGAGGCCTCGGGTCGCAGCCGTAGCTACCGGAGCTACCTCCTTTGCCGGCTTGAGCCGATCAGTGTAACTAGGACTTTTCCTTGGGACCTTGGTTAGGGGTCGATTTTTACTCGAGTAAAGTTCAGTTTAACTAGGACTGCTCTTTAGGGCCCTCGGTTGTCTTCGTAGCTACGGAAGCTATCCTATCCCTGATCGTGGCTTTCGCTTAGCAGGGTTGTTTAAATTAGGGCCCTTGGTCGCTGCTCTCACCTACCAAGGCTGCCTTTAGGTCCCCTGGTCGTGGCTTTCGCTATCAGGGCTACCTGCTCGATTCAGAGCGAGATGAGTTTAATTAGGACTCCTCCTTTAAAAAATATTTTATTTTGCTAGATAAAATAGGTAGCTAGTTGCTGAAAATATTTTATTTTACTAGTCAAAATATGTAACGAGCAGCGATACTTTTCTTGCCTAAAGGCTAAAATAATATATATATATATAGATAAAATATGTAGCTAGTAGCACTACTTTTCTTGCCTAGCGGCTAAAATAATATATATATATATGTAGGTACTCTGTGTGAGCAATACTGACCTTAGTGGAGCTATTCCTGCATGTTTACGGTGTGATCGAAGTCAGTGATTTTTCCGGTGCGTGGAAGGGTGGGAACCATTGCTGGCCGTTGACAGTGTCGAGCTGACATGGCGTAACATTCCCTGGCTGCCGCTTGATCTCCTTTTATTGCTCCTACCAGATTCGTTCCCCGAATTGGGAATTTCAGAGTTAAGTGGTTCAAGGAGATCACAACTCGTGATTCTTTCAAGAAGTTCCTTCCCAGGATAATGTTGTACGCGTGTAGTTCGTCAATGATCACGAACTCCATCATTAGTGCTCGGCTAGTCGTTCCTTCTCCGATGAGTGTGGGTAAAGTGGCCTTTCCCCCAGCCCGTAGTCGATCTCCGCCGAAACCTGTCAAGTAATAATCATAAGTCTTGGTGTGATGTGCTCTCACCTGGAGTTTTTGGAGGCATGTTCGGCTTATGATCTCTGTGGAGCTTCCCATGTCAACTAGGATACGCCCTATTCTTCGATTGGCAACCAGCGCTGTTATCAGTAGGGGGTCTGCGTGAGGCGTGATTACTCCTCTCAGGTCATCATTAGTGAATATTATCGGAGGTGTGGCCTCGTCTTGTACCATCATGATCTCTGGATTCTTTTGTCGTCGTTTGTTACTTCTGTCTTCTGCATGAGTTGGCCCTCCAGCTATGACGTTGACACTTTCTTAGCCCTCGGATTCGGATTCTGTTTCTGCCTCGGTGAATATTTCCACCAGAGTTTTTGATATTTTGCCGAGCTCTTTCGCCAGTACTGTCAAGCGTCTGATTGCTGTTACTACTAGGGTCGTGTCTCGAGCTCCCTGGCTATTAGTCTGGATTTTTTGACTTAAGTTGGCGGTTCTTTCGTCGGAGGGCTTTCCGAACGCTTCGAGGAGAGCTTGGGTGAGATTAGTAATGTTTCTTGTTTCTGTGAGCGATCCTATTCCCGAGAATGTTGGGCCCCTCAGTGAAGGAGTTGAAGGAGATGTCCTTCGACCAAGGTGACAATGCGAACAATTTGTCAGATAGGACAATTGATGTGGAAGATCATCAAGTCCGATTGATTTAGGGATCGTAGAGTTGTAGCTAGAGACCAACTACGATCGTCGAATTATAAAGTAATTCGCGGCTAACTTCGATCGGATCCTACAATGGGTACACATAAGAGTGTCAAATTGATCTAGGATATGACTAGTGGGAGTGAGATATAATCATGGGAGTGTCCCATAAACATATCTCATAGGCCTAAAAAGGAATTAGGCAAAGATAGTACAAAAAGGCCAAAAACAGGGTTTTTGGGCCTAGGCCGATTCGGACACTTTTAGGGCTCGGATTGGGCTGATTTTTGGAGGGACGTTTCCTTATGTTATGAACATTAAATCTGCCAATTTTGGCTGGGTTTGGACGTCATATCCTTAGGGAATTGAGAAAATACCAATAGTTGCTATTTTCGACTATTTCCCTAAATTTTATTCTAAAGGGTGTTTTGGGAAACCTAAAAGGAGGTGGATTCTTATTAGGGTTCTATATAAACACTCTTAGGGCAGAGAATAAGGTGTGGAATTTCTCTCTAAGATTTCTTACTCTACCACATCAAGTAGAGAGGAGAAAGTGAGCTAATTCCCATTACTATCAATCTAGTCAAAGAAGAAGGTGTTCTTCTTTTCCAACCACCATTGGTGTGCTAGCTATACAACAAGGTGGGAGATCAAATTGATTGCTCGTGTCCCAAGTAGAGGAGCTACACTTGAAGCTCTTGGTCTTCTTTAATCAATTCAACTAGTTCGAGGGAAAAGCGATTAAGGTAATCTACTATCTCCATTAGATTAATTACTAGTTTTGCATGTGATCCTGGGAATACTAGTGTAGACATTAGATGTCTTATTTCCGCTATAAACACTAGTATAAGGGTTTAAATCCCTACACTCAGGTCGTCTGCTGTGGGATTTTTACCTAGTAAGGATTTCAACCTAGCTTCTGCTACGTCTAGGTTGTCCTGAAGTTTCGTTATTCTCTCTTCTTGTTTCCTTCTTTCAACCTTAAGCCGCTCGAGAGCCGCTGAGATCATTATGAGGTATAGAGATCCTTCTCGGTCTTCAACTGGTGTTTGTTTTTCTGCTGGCATGTCTGCCTGAGGTCTTTTAGGAAAAGATGATTAGGTTTGAAAAAGTATTGAGTAGGATTCGAGTTACCGAATGTGGTGATTTGCTGGAGAGATCCCCTCCTTCTAGCGCCAAATGTTGGTGTCGAAAATTGGCTCCCAGTGAAATCAGCATGGAAAAGGGAGTTGATGCATGACAGCCTCCGTTATGATGAAATATTCTGTTTGGAGAGGTGAGATTCCTCTTTTCAGCTCTGCTCCGCTCCTTTGCTCCCTGCTTCTTGCTCCAGCTCCTGACTCCTTACTTCAGCTCCTGATTCCTTGTTCCTGTTCGTCTGTTCCCGAGGGGGGAAAACCTGCAAAGGGTTCGAAAACTGCCCCGACGCTCAAGACAGTCAGGGTGCTCTTTGCAGTAAAAGAATGAATATTGATTGATCCTTTTGGGGGGCGAGTTATGAGAACTCTATCCCGGATCTCTGATAAGTGAAAGTTCCTAAGTTCAGGGATACTTCGTTGATATCTTTGCCGGAGTGATAGACTCTAAAGGAGAAGTTTCCTCCTTTAGATACGTGGAGTCCAACCGGGCTTAAACACTTCATGATGTGTAACCGACTGAGATCTTTCTGGAAAGTCCGGGATTAAGTCATAAGCTTGTGCAACGTTGATATCTCCCCAGTTCTGGGCGTAAGATATGGGCCGAACCTGTGGACACCCCCCTTATTCCTTTAGAAATCTCAGGGTTGATCTATCCATGCCTAGGGCGTTTTGGGCAGAGCTGGTTTCTTCTGGCTGACCTCCCGGTTGTGGGAATGTGTGGTGGACCATCAGGGGTTTTAGCTGTCATGTTGCCTTAAGCCGAGTCGTTCCAAGAGACTTTTGGTCTGATCTTTGACTCTTCAGACGCTAGTCAACGTCTGGACATTTTATGCATCATCAATGACCATATAAAGTCTACCACTAACGCGGGTATACACGATTGCATTGAGCTATGCAATTAGCCTTTGATTCTCTTGTTTTCACACAAGATCACGAGTTATGTTTCGCGGAGGGTTTCTAGAGATGCTACCCACAAACATCAAAGACCACCTTAATCGGCCTAACGATCATAAAGCAAAAGACGGAAGATTTTGGGGTCAACCCAAAGAAAACTATATACAAAAGCTAATCGTCTCACAAGTATGTACAAGCTATAACGTGCAAGTGAGACAAAAAATGAAAAGAAGCCATCCCCAAACTTTGTGGATGCACGGTCCACTTAGTTAGCATGAATGCTAGGGGCGACGACTAAGAAGTCGTCAAAAGGATCGACATATAAGTGAAGGTCTAACAGGTCAGTCGAAGGTAAAAAGTCAAACTCAAGCTTAGTGGATAAAACATCCACTAAGTCCCTAGACATGCTAGGAAAAACGTCCGAAGAGTCCCAAAAGGGATCAACAACCGAGTCTGAGATCATGTGAAAGGTCGAACTAGACTCTAAGGGTAAGGCAATAGGCTCGGGGACCAAATCAAGGTCCATAATTTCCTTAGGAAAATAATCCAACAAGCTATCCACTATCTGTCTAACTACTATGTTATCGACGCCCTTAAAGGCATCGGGAGCCTCAAAGTTGGTTGTAACACCTCCACTTCTACATAACTCATCCAAGTAATCACAAGTGCTAAAAATTAGAAAGTTCAACATCGTGTGATCCCTAAACTTGCTCTTAGAGCTATCATCCTGAACATTAAAATCTAATGTAGTCTGATCATGGTGAGATGACGGTCGAGGGAGTGAGAAACAAGGGTCATCGGTTCAATCTCAAAGGGTCTATCAAGAGCTTCATCGACATTTAACTTAAGACTAGAGTTAGGTGTATTACCCTCACCATCATTCATAGTATCCTCTTGAGTTTGGGGTGCGCAAACCCCTTCCTCGTCGATGATAGGCTCAGACTCAATTCTATCAACAATATTGAGAATCCATTCCGCGATCTCTTTTATATCTCGATTGAATCTAGTTTGGTACTATAGAAATGCTTGGAGAGTATCTTCAGACATATCCTCGTCATAAGGCACATGAGTATAACTAGACGAAGACTCTCGCGGAACACGGATCATGGGACAATACTCGGTCAAATGGTCTAAGCTCGCAGAAATAGCACAAACCGGGCTAATGGTCTCCATGGTGCTTTCTTCACTACCTTCATGTAGATACATAGACTCGACTCTTTGAGTGGAGTCATCGAATCGGGAATTGTCATCACTAAGTGAACCGTTCATATATGCTTGTCGATAGTCACGAAGACTTCGACGTGATCGATCAATACTAATGGAACTACGGTTATCATCAAATGACAAATCCATACATGAAGGTATGTCATCCCAAATTTTTGTCGATAGTCTCGAAGACTCTTACGGGGTTGATTATCCTCATGATCATAATCCCTAAAATCATATTCATGACGAGTCTCACCGACTCCATACATCCGTCGATATTCACACACAGTCATCCTAGGTCGGTCAGGCTCAACTCGCCTATTCCTACCACTAGTCGGAGCATACCTATATAAGTTTGAGTAGTCATGATGACTTGTAGATGGTCGACTAGTGTTGGAAAGAGTTATCATAAGGTCATTCTCATCAAATGACCAACTTGTCATGATCTCACAATGTTCAAGGATGCAAACACACAATCACAAAATGTGAACTAACACTTATAAACTAAACAATCACACACAAGTAAAAAAGATGAGATAGAATGCGATACTATCAAGTGCTCCTCTCGTTTCGTTTGCCTTTCTTCTTAAGCTTTTCGATTCCTTCCTTTTCCTTCGCTTTATGTCACTTTTGGCTCTTTTCCATAAAACGGTACATAAAAAAGAAATGAAATTAAGAAACTACAAAAACAAAGAAAACAAGAACGTCTGAGTAAGCAAACAACACTAAACTAATGAACAAAACAAACAAACGATGTCCAAACTACTAAAACTCTCCCCGGCAGCGGCGCCAAAAACTTGATGCACCCGAAAAGGTTGCACACCCAAGCGGAGGTATCAAGTAGTAACCGGTAAAACCAGAGTCGATCCAAGGATAGGTTGGTAGTCCGGGTATTGGGAGAGTCTAGCCCACCGGTCTACGAGTCACTCACTATCTTAGACTAAAAATAAAAGGTGTCAATTTGGGTTTTTGATTGGTTTATAAGAAATAAAGAAAACAAATAAAACTAGCTAAACAATTTAAGTAAAAGGCGAGAGAGATTCGAGAGAAGTGTCGGAGGAACAAGAGTCGGGAGACGGTAAGCCTCGATTCAGGCAAACATCGATCGAGAGGGATACTTCCATCCACAAGATTGAAAGTAACAAAGACTAAGTATCAACTCGCATGAAAATGTAATTAACTTCACCCACATTGACAATCCTAAGCATCATGTGTCTAACTAAGCATAATCGATCAAACGTAACTAAGCATCGACTATTTAACTTATACACACTATCTAATGAATTGCAAATGAACAAGTATGACACTAATAAGTATAATAAGTCAAACTAAGTCTAATCGATCAAAGGTTAGTAAGTATCGATTATCAAACTAAGTACGCATTATCAAACTTTGTGTCAATAAACGATTAAGATCAAGACTTCTAATTTATAAAATCAGACGAAGTCAATTAAACTCACATGTAAACAAATAATAAATCATTCATGACATTCAAATCATGCTTCAAGAGTATCCGAATACAAGAGTAATGTGTCGAAGTCCAAAAATCCATAATGATAAATCTACAACTATGTATGGTCCGATCTAATGTTCCAAAGTATAATCGATGTTCGACTCTTAAGGTGATGTCTATAAGCACTATGTATATCCGGAGATCATACTTAGGCAAGCAAACGTCTAAATCGATTTATCCCGAGTCAACGAAAGTGTTGTCTAGTCGCCTAACTATGTGAAATGCATGACAAGACACATGAAATTATGACTTAGACTACGATCGATATCGAATACTTCGTTTCTTCTATTAACTATGCGAAGTGCTTGACAAGACACATGAAAATACGATCAAAACGATAATCGAAATAAATGAACATCAATTTATAATCAAAACATCAAATCATATTAAACATAATCACGAATTCATCACATTTCATCTCATATAATCGACACACTAAAGTTAGCTAACATGGTGATTGAATAATAAATGGAAAGAAAATGATGAGAGAATCCCCCTTTTTCGACGTGGTTCGAGGCTAAGATCGTCGGAAAATATGAGTAGTTACGGTGCAGGCAATCTCCCCTTAGTAAAATCATGGGTTCCCCATAACGACCACCATCATCTTCTCCATTTAGAACTCAACCTCCATTAAAGCTAAACCCTAGCTTTCTCTCTCTGCTATTTCTAGTCCAAAACCAAATCAAACCACATGGGTAGCTAGCCAAGATGACGGGAAGTAAAAGCCCTAAGGTTTCCGGCCAAGAAAGTGGCCGGAAAACTCATAAAAATCCGGCCAAAGTATGCATGAAATCCGGCCAAAAACCCTAGATCCGGCCACTCAGGTCCGAGCCCTGTCGTGCTGTGCACGCGTCCCTAGTACCGCCTGAGCTGCAGCCGTGCACGTCTGAGCAGCAACCGTGCACGTCCGAGAAGCCGTGCATGTCCGAGCAGCCGAGAAGCATCCATGGTCGTGCTGTTTGCTGCTCCGAGATGCTGCTGCTAGAGCATCCCGTGGAAGCTGCTGCAGGCGCTGCTGTTCGTGCTTCCCGGCTGCTGCTGCATGCTTCCCATGGGCGCGCCCCTTTGCTCCGAGCAGCTCCCGTGGACGCTGCTACCTTCTCTGTCCGTCCCGAACACTTGCTATTCCAACCGGTCCTAGCTTTGGCCGGCCGAGCCATGTTGGCCGGCCAAGCTTGAATCGGCAGCCTCTTCTCTCTCAAGCTCCCTCTCTTCAAACTCTTGGCTTGAAACCCTAGAACTTGATGATGAAGAACCAAACCCTAGCCTCCTTTTCTCTCTCTCTTTTTCTTGCCTCCTTTCCAAGGTAGAAGATGATGAATAGTAGCCTAAACTACTAAAATCCTAGAGTCCCTTGACTGAGTCAATTCATTTAGACTTTGTTGACTCTAATCCATAAAGAGAAGGTGCTCATATAATTCTTCCTTGTCATTCTTATTTTGGCTCTTGGGATTTGATTTAGAAACCAAGAGAGTGCCTCCATCCTTATCTCTACATCTTCAAATTCTCACAAAGGACTAGAATACCCTCAGACTTCTTTCTTTCATAACTTCCGTTTTTTACTGTCGGACTCGTCATTGACTCCACTTGTCATTTGATTTGCTTGAAATCTTTTTCTCTCGTTTTGGGCACATGAAATGATAGTGATAATTCACTCCTTCTATTCCGAATCACACACTTAACTCCGAAATAAGTACCTAACATGAAAAACACATAAAATATTATTGATAACACTCGAAAATGACTAATTAGTCTAAGTTAGGCTCTCCAAATGTGACATTTTCGTGTCACATCATTGTACACTAAGTTAGGCTCTCCAAATGCTTCTCTCTTGGCTAAATGCCACACTTACTTAACCCATTCTAACTCAAGTTTTGGGTCTTACCTCCTTTAGAGCTGTGTGGGAGTCTCTTGAAAGAACCTTTTCCTCCATTAACTCTGCTCGACTGATGAACTTCAGACTTCAACTTCAAACCATCAAAAAGGGCTCTCTCTCTGTTTCAGATTATCTTCTTCATCTAAAATCTCTCTGACTCACTTGCTGCAATAGGTCACCCAGTAGCTGATGATGAAATAGTTCTCATCATCCTTTCAGGTCTTGGTTCTGATTTTGAGGGTTTTGTGACCTCCATGACCACTCGCACCTCTCCACTTACTGATGGGCCTAAAAGGTTACCCTAAAAGGTCTCTACCCGCAAGTATACGGGCGTCATTAGTAATAACCCGGTAAGATCGGGGTCGATCCGTAGAGACTAAGGGAAACCTATTTAAAACTTAGAAGTAATACAATTTTGTTTTTTGAAAGTGGTTTTGGTGATAAACTAATAAAAATACTAAAACAAATAATAACGGTAAACGAATCAATGGGGGAGAAGCCTAGGGTTTTAGAATCCACACAATAAAATCACTTTTTGGAACAAATGCTCAAAATGATTAATTCTCTTTTTTATAACTCAGAAGTTCGGATATTGAACTATCCTAATTCTAGGAGATGTTTTCGTTTAAACCCGATAAATCATAACAATGTGATTGTGTTTATTTTGAAAAACACATTTCTAAACTACTATCCATGAATCAATATGTATACACCATCAAAAGATTAAACCTAACCATGATGCATCAAATCTAAAAGCATAGATGGTGAAAAGATAACCAAACAAATTAAACTTTAACGCACAATCAAAAGAATTAGTCAACAAGAGTATGTCTAAAAGATCAAGAATGAGTTTCTTCATAAAATCCTAGATGGGAGATTTAGCTAATCATGATGGAAGAGATAAAACTAATAAGTATGAACAATAAGAGGGAAAAAGAAAGAACTAAACTTTTCTCGAAAATGCTTTTCCTCTGGCCGCCAAACAGTCCCTAGGGAAAATTATTTTCCTGGATGGGAAAATTATTTTCCAGAAATGGTTGCAACCAAACGCGGTCTTCTTCTTCCGCAGAAAATTCCTATCTCTTATCTCTGTTTTATTTCAATCAAAACAACTAACACAAGCAAATTGAAAGATGAAGATTTTATTAGATAAAGAATTAGAAATAATCTTCTCTCTCTCTCTACAAAAATGTTCCCTGTTCTCTTCTTCTCTCTCTGGAATTCTCTCTTATAATCTGTTTTCTATTCTTCTTCCTCTTCTAAAATAATTCTTTGAAGCTCAAAGAGGAAGAAGAACAGATTGAAAATTAAGTTTTTGTCTCCCCAGAAGATGAGATGATCCTTTCGATACTGAAGCTCTGTTTTCTTATACTCCGATGGCTGGATTCCCTTTCTGTAAATACCAATCAGATAAGATAATACTCTCTCTAAGAAATATCTTCGGTTCACCCTCTCTCTCTTTAAAATCAGAAGCTAAGAGATCTCTGAAATCTCTAACTTTGATATTCAATATGATTCTCTCTCTAGGAATTATATTCCTCAATCTTCCTCTCTCTTAACATTCTCTGTCTTTTTAAAAGTAACGAACAGAGATGGTAAGAAGAAGAAATAAAGAAATCCCAGATTTATCTTCTCTGTGTTATTTCTCTCAAGAAATATCAATCGAATCCAATCTTCAGCCTTATCTTCTTTCTATAAATCGCAATTTTGCTCCATCAATCTCTAATGAAATCTCCAGCTTCAATCAGTGGCGAAGCCAGGATTTTTTTGATGTGGGGGCACATCTAAGTAAAAAAAAAAAAAAAAACGAATTCATATGATATAATAAATTATTTTTTATTGTTTTTATGGATATCTTTTTTCGCAGATCGAAAAATTGAAACACATTAAAAATAATACTAACAAACACCAATCATAAGCATATATCGACATAAAGTTAACTATTTTAAAACTAATGATAAATCAAAATTACTGTGAAAGCTAATCTATAAGATACTACTTATCATCAAAATATTTTGCAGAGAAAGCAAAAAAGATATTTTAATTTTGCATGAAGCGAAAATGTTATGATGCCTTAATTTAATTTAACTAAGATGAACAGAAAAGAAAAATCATTTATCTAGCTATTTTATTTTGATGTCATGGTTAAGAAAAAGATTCGATTGTATTTTAATAAAAAGATATATCTTTGTAAAATATTCGATTGTATATTCGTAAAAAAAATATTGCTACCAAAATATGTCACTCTTTTATCATTGTTTGGGTTCTATTCGAATTGAAATCTAGTTTTAAATTGTAAATTATGATGGAGTGAAAAATTAATAACTCAAATTAATTGGATGTTACCTTTTAATGGTTAAGGTGGGGTCGTTGAGCCTTTTTTCTTTTTGTTAAGGAGATGGTTAAGGTGGGGTCGTTGAGCCTTGAGTTATGGGCCGTTGGTAAATTAATATACCGTCGTAAATCAAAAGTGGTGGGCCATTTGAGTTTCAAAGTTTTTAGTTTTAATTGGCTTGTGCTTTATGTGTTTAAGGGTTTGGCACATTAAAGAACTAAATTGCACATGAGCACACTAAAGGCGCCAATATGAAACTAAGCAACTCGCATTTCGGCATGTGGGGGCCTGCGCCCCCACATTCCCCTATGTGGGCCCGCCCCTAGTTTCAATCTCTCGGCCAAAAGATATCAATCAAGCTCTTCTACTGAAACCCTCTCCTTCTTTATCACTTGGTCTGATCTCTGTTTAAATTTCTAGAGAGAAAAAATATGAGAGGAAAACTATAAGGCCCAAAATTCGGGTCAAAATAGCAAATGAAGCCCAACCCGGAATAATAATGCAAAAAAAACCCAAAATTTGAAATTACAAAACATTTATGAAAATTTCTGAACAAAATTAAATTTGCTCTCAACAATTTTGTATTTGCTCTCAACAATTTTGTAAATGTATGAAAAAAATTGTTTTTGTTCATACATAATTATATATGTTGCCACAGTTTCAAAAGTGTTGTAATAGTTTCAAAAGTGTTGCCAACAGTTTAAAAATTGGGTTTTTTTTACATTATTATTTCCGAGTGGGTTTTTTTTTCGTATTTGGGCTCAAATCTTGGGCTTTTCTTACATAGTTTGAAAAAATATCTTCTCTCTCCAATCTTGCTTTCCATCTCTTCTATCGGTTATCTCTTTTTCCAATTACTTCCAATCTCTCTCTAACGAATCTTAAACTTCCTAGAGTTGGGATTTAATCCAGCCCGGATTTCTCAATCTCGGCTGTAAATTATTTTGAAGAAGAAAGAAGAAAATCGAGATGCCAAAAAATCTGGGTGCCCAATGAGAAGATGCTCGGTGTATATATGGGTCCCAATGAAATGCTTCGCGGCCGGTTGAAATATATACATCACTCCTTATCTGGCGATGCCATGTGTGCGGGAGAAGTTCCATCCGTTCGATCCTCTAGCTCAAGCACAATAACAGTATGCACGGGATCAAGTTCAACCAGAAATCCCGAAGTGCACCGGCCTGGTAACAAAAGATAGCCCACACGGGATTAGCTCTTGACACGTGTCCCTCTAGTTGATTTGGTGAGCTTTTCTTTGACTTCAACTTTGACCTAACCTAACTTTCTCATCGGGACTCTGATTTGACTTCTGTCTTCGCCTACGGGTTCATCATGAACACTTCATTTCATCCGAGCATCATCTTTGGCCGAAATTACCAGAATACAGAAATGACCAAAATGCCCTTGTATCTCGTTTTTAACAGCTTTCGCGCCCAGTTACGTAGAAGACACCTGGACATGAGAAACACGTAATTTATCAGAGTAACTGCTCGAAATGGACTAACTAGCCCGAGTTAAGAGATTCAGATGGGACATTTTCATGTCTCATCACCTACCTCCTCTGAACTCCATTCTCATCTTCTCACCCATGAGTTTCGTCTTCAACCTTTACCCTCTCAACCCACTTCTTTATTTACCCAACCACATCAATTTGATCGATCAAGTTCCTCTGCAAATCGTGGGAACCGAGGTTGTAAATCCAACAGAGGAAGATATCGAGGTGCTCATTGTGGTTCATTTTCAAACAGAGGTGGTTACTAACGTAACATTTGTCACTCTATTTTGGGAACACCTCCTTCTCGCTCTACTGTTATCTGTCAATACTGTGGAAAATAGGGCCACTTTGCTCGCCAATGTTACAGTCTTCCTCGACAAAATGATTTTCCTCAATCTTATGCTGCTCTGGGACTTGATTCCATCTCGTCTAATCCAAATTTGTATGTTGACTCTGGTGAAACTTCTCACATTACCTCAGACAATGTCTCTGTTGTTTCTCGTTCTGATGCATCCATTCCGGATCAAGTAATGGTGGGAACTGGACAAACCACCTCAGTTTCTGGGGTTGTTAATGTCTTTTTGAACTCTGATATTACTCTTAAAAATGTTCTCATCGTCCCTTCGTTTAAGAAAAAATTGATTTCTATCTCTCAGTTACTTCGTGATTTTAACTGTTTTCTGTTTTTTCATCGTACTGGCTTCTTCATTCAGGACCTTCCCACCGGGAAGATACTCCTCGCCGGAACGATTAAAGATGGTCTGTTTCGCCTCTCCCCATCTCCATCAGCTCAATCAACTCCATTATCTCTCTTCACTCAATCAGTGTCTCCTGGAAGCCACACCTCTCTGGATGCCTGGCATTGTCGTGTTGGTCATGCACATCTGCAAGTTTTATATTCTCTAGTTAGTTCAAACGTATTGCCATTAACTAAGTCTGTAATGACAAAAACTAAATGTAATAGTTGTATTTCTGGCAAACATCATCAGTTCCCTTTTTTTGTTGTTATTCATTCTTCTTCTCCAAATGAGCTGATTCACTCTAATTTATGGGGGCCATCTCCAACTACCTATGGTTCTAGTTATCGTTTTGTTCTCTAATTAATCGATGATTTTACTAGCTTCACCTGGGTATATTTCATTAAACAAAAGTCAGAAGTTGAAATGTATTTTAAACAATTTAAAATCATGGTGGAAAAACAATTTTCAGCCCCAACTAAAATTCTACAGTCTGATGGTGGAGGTGAATATATCAGCAAATCCTTTTCAAATTTTCTTAACAACAATGGTATTCTTCATAGAAAATCTTGTCCTCATACACCCCAACAAAATGGGGTGGCCGAGAGGAAAGTGAAACACTTGGTTGAGACTTCTCTTTGTCTTCTCCATCAGGCCTCTGTTCCGTCATCCTTGTGGCTTGATGCCTTTCAAACAACAATATACACCATCAATTGGCTTCCCACCTTTGTTCTTGGTGGATTCTCGCCTTATAAAAAATTAACTGGGAAACTACCTGATTATTCTTTCATTAGAATCTTTGGTTGTCGTTGTTTTCCACTTCTCTCTCCTTATCGATCCTTCAAACTTGATTTCAAATCAAAACCATGTTTCTTCATAGGATAGAGTCCTAATCATAAAGGCTATCGCTGCTTAGATGAAAATTCCCAACGTGTTTTTATCTCTCGAAATGTTATCTTCGATGAACAAATTTTTCCTTTCTCTGTTCCCTCATCGTCTTCTTCGAATCTTTCTCCCTCTATTTCTCCTCCATTAACGCTCACTTGGAGTTTTCAAAACACTTTACCTTCACCTATTTTCACTCGGTCACCAGCTGTCCCCACCCTTACTCCTCCAAATCAGCAATTTGTCCATCCCAACATTAACTCTTCTCCTCCACGCGTCGTACTTTATTCTTCCATTCAACGTCTCTCTATCAACTCAGTACCACGCGTATCTTCCATTCCACGTATTGCACACCCTCGCCACGTTTTGCCAACCTCAAATCTCCACTGTCCATCTTTTTTAGATCCTATCCGTTCGCTTGTGACAATTCTGCCCATCTGTCCCCACCTCCGACGCGTGGAGTACCACAAAACCCTCCCATCTGTCCACACCTCCTGATCAAAATCAGCCACTACTCCCCCTTTCTTCTGATCCAAATGTCCCCATTGTCTCAGAGTCATCTTCTCCACCTCTTCTTCAAACACAAAACCCTAATACTTCCTCCATGCACCCAATGATAACTCAAACCAAGGACGACAGAAGAAAACCTAAAATACTTCTTACTCAAACTAAACCTCCTTCTTCTTCTCTTCGAATCGCCAAAACTTCATCTCTTGAAGAACCATCAACATTTCTTCAAGCATTATCACTGGCGTACAGCAACGGCTGATGAGATTCTTGCTCTTCATACCAACAATACCTGGACAGTAGTTCATCGACACCCTAATATGAATCTTGTGGATTGTAAATGGATCTATCGTGTAAAACAGAGGTCAGACGGGATTAATTGAGAGGTTTAAAGCTCGATTAGTCGCTCGAGGTTCCAGTCAACAACAAGGCATAGATTATGAAGAAACGTTTGGTCCTGTCGTGCGACCAGCTACTATTAGAACGGTGTTAACCTTGGCGGTAACAGGGAAATGGATCATTCGACAACTTGATGTCAAAAACACATTCCTCCATGGTGATCTTCAAGAATCAGCGTTTATGACTTAGTCCAAAGGTTTTGAAAACCCCCAGTTTCCAACTCATGTATGTAAGCTGAATGTAAGGTTTCATGTGTATCTAATACAACTAATTACTAGTGTTCTAAGCGGAATCTCAAACATTTATAGGTTTAACACTAGAATACCAGGATCTATACATGAACATATCAATGAACTAGATTAGAAAGAAGATTACCTTTAATCGCTTTCCCACGAACTAAATCTCGACCAGTATTCGGAAGATAAGAGCTCCAATTGTCGCTCCTCTACGTGAGACACCGAGTGTATAACTTGAACTCCCTCCTTCGAATCAGCTTGGACCTTCTTGAAGGTTAAGATGAAGAACTCCTTCTTCTTGACAACTCTCTTTCTCTCTCTTTCTCTCTCTCTCTTTCTCTCTGAGAAGTAGACACTTAACTGTTATGTTAGGGGTTAGGCTTTAGGTTGTCTAATTTGGACCTTATGTAGACATCCCTATAATACGTGTTTGACCCAAACTAGGATTCATAAAGACCTAATTAGAAGTATTTCCCAAAATACCCTTTTAGGGTTCCCTTTGTGTGGCCGACCAACATAGCCCTATTATGGGTTTCCTTGGCCACCCACTTAGGGCCTAACCGGCCATGAGATGGCCGGCCCCTTGCTTAGTTCGGCCATCACATGGCCGACCCATTTAAAGCCTTTCCGGGCCCTTCCTTTCCGGGCCTCCCTTTCCGGCCCGGATGTGTCTGTCTTTGTCCGGACTCCTCCGAACTTTATGGACTTAATAATAATTGATCTTATCTACTTATTTGCCATTCTACTACAAGTCAATTCTCTCTGTTCAAACCATTACTCTTATGTGTAACCCTTGTAGGATCCGGTCTATGTTAGCAGCAGATCTCTTCAAAACTTCTTTCGAACGAGTCTTATCATCTCTTTGATCTATCATTATAGATTTCGATGCCCAAATCAATTTACCCTCGTCTATTGTCCTATTGAGTCAGTTCTCTAACTGTTTTGGCATTCCTATTGTACTTCTCAACCCCAGTATGTTCTTACATACATCTAGATGTTTAACACTAGGACACATTGTTCGATAGTGGATCAGGTGAGAAGAGTTGGTTAGCTTCCTCATTCCATATTGGTGGTTGTTTCCTTCCTATGAGATAAGTCGTTCACAAAAATTTTAGGCCGTCTTTTTCATGTGTTGAGTTTTCCTTCATATTCATACTCGCACATTGAGTGAAACATTTCTGAGTGACTTGAATTTTGAGTGTATGACCGTGAGGCAACAGTCGAGGCGAAATGTATCGAGAAAGTAACCAAAGTCTTGTCTGTTTTGAATCAAAATGATACTCATATTGGCTGTCACGTGCACTTCGGGTCTTGATTACTAGTGAAGGGATTTTTAGCATTTGTATGGTCTGGTCGACTTGGATTTCATTTCTATTAACTTTCGAAAACTTGTCTTTGATAAACATTTTTAGTCCATTTTAGACCATTCTGGATTTTGAAATTTCTGAATTTTGTGGGTATATTCACTACAAACCCTCACGAGACAAAACTCGTCCTTTAGGACAACCTAGAGGTTTAACGGCTTGTTGCACGTGCTAAGTGCAGTCGTGGATTCCTACGAAAGTGGTGAATCGGGTTTGGTTTTATTTTTCTGTTTTGCTCGAGGACTAGTAAAATCTAAGTTTGGAGATGTTTGATGAGACATTAAAATGTCCCATATGAATCTCTTAACTCGGGTTAGTTAGTCTATTTTGAGAAGTTACTCTGATGAATTACTTGTTTTTCTTTCTCAGGTGTCTTTACAAGGTTCAGTGTGAAAACTGACGAAACGGGAGAAAGACACACGAGGGGGCAGTTTGGTTATTTGCTGATCCTAGAAAGTTTGATACTCGGATGAAACTAGAGTTCAAGACGAACTCGTGGGCGAAAACGGAAGTCGAATCGGAGTCTGGTTGAGCAAAAATATGTAAGGTCTTAGTTTGAATCAAAGTAAGTTGACCTGATGTGAACATATATCGGTTAGTGACACGTGGCTTCATCCGGATACTGCCTTGCAACTTTGTTATTGTCCCACAATACATGTTATCTCCCTCCCTACAACCAACCTTTACACGTGACTGGATGATTCCCCAAATTTAATGGGATAACCCATTCTTTCCATTTTTATCTCATGTATAACCCATTCTTTCCCTCTTTTTACCCATACACATGATATTACAGTAGATACAAACTTAAACAAAATCATGGACAACAAAGAAAGAGAAGATTTGAAGTTGTGAAAATGGAAATAGTGTGATTTGTGATATGGATTGAGAGGGAAAGATAATCTTCTCTTTAAGAAGAAGGAAAGAATGAAAAAGCAGGATTCGATTTTGATATAGATGGCTAGAAATCTACAAAGAAGATAGAGAGATTAATGGAAAGAAGGATTCTACATATATTCTTCTCTCTCTAGAAACAGAAATTTAAAGAGAAGATTGAAGAGGGAGAGATGGATATTTTCTATAGAGAGGAAACTCTGGATTTTAGAGAGAGAGAGAGAGAGAGAGAGAGAGAGAGAGAGAGAGATTTCATCAGAGATGATTTTATTTCTTATTTCTCTCTACTATTTGGAATTTCAAAGGAGATAAGAGATTGATAGAGTTCGACAGAGAGAGAGACAGGGGAGCTGGAAATTTGGAGGATTCAATTGATATTTTCTAGACAGAGAGAGATCAAAGGAGATTTGGGAGATTGATGGGATTTCTCTGAATACAGAAACAATTAGAGAGAAATTGGAGCTGCTTCTTTCAGCTATATAAAGGCCAGAGAACAGGAGAGAAGGATCATCTCATCTTTTGGGGAGTAAAAATCAGAGATCCTCGTTCTATTCTTCTCCTTCTCGGGGCTTCAATGAATAAATTTTGAGAGAAGAATAAAGAGAGTGAGAAATAGTGACCATTATCATCTTCTTCTTCCTCTGTTTTGTTTTGTTTTTGTGAGAGAAATAGAGAAACAGAGAGTAAAGTGAGAGAGAAATTTGTACAGAGAGAGAGATTGTTTGTATTTCAAGTTTTTAATATTATATAACATCTCTTCTTTCAATTGGTCGATGTTTTGAGTTGAAATTGAATTGAAAAAGAGAGAGAAACAGTAGAGAGAGAGAAATCAGTGGGGAAGACGAGAAAAATCCGTGGAAAATTATTTTCCCCTAGGGAAATCGTTTCCGAGAAGACGACAAAATTAATTTCCCTAAGGGTCTGTTTGTCTGGACAACAGTAAAAACAGAAGGAAAACTGCTCCTTAGGGTGCGTTTGGGTGCCAGACAGGAAATCAACAAAAAAAAAGTTTAGTTATTCTTCCATCCTCTCTTATCATTCATAAGTATTACTGTTAATCTCTTTGATCATGTTTAACGTATATCCCTTTTTCATCATAATATCGTTGATTAAACTCTTATCGTAATTTTAGTGATCTTCTTTCATTGTTTATACTTCTATCTTGATCCATCATGATTAGATTAGGTTCTTTTATGATTGATGCTTGATAAGTTGATATGCAATAGTTAGAAATCATGTCGAGGTTGTGGTTAAGCTCGACCCAATTGCTTTCTTCTTCGGTCCACTGGTACCGTGCGGTAGGGACTCCTGTTTCAGCTGGAATCACAGCTTCAGAACCATAAGCTAATGAGAAAGGGGTTTCACCTGTCGGCGTCCGCACAGTTGTTCGATAAGCCCACAATACTGCCAGTAGTTGATATGCCCATGCTCCTTTAGCTTTTTCTAGTTTCTTTTTGGGTTATTTCCCTAATGGCCCCCTACTTTGTGACCAGCTTCCCGCCTGGCCCCCTACTTTACGAAAAATACCCATATGGCCCCCTTCCGTTATAACACCGTCACTCTCTCTACTCCATCATGTTTTCTCTCTCTGCCAAGTCACGCCACATCATCTGTTACGCCACCTCATCATCTTCCCCGGCATGGTCGTCGGCCGGCCAAATTTCCGGCCGGCGACCTTCAAAGTTTTTTCTCTCTCTAAATTTTTTTTTTTTTTTTATTCTCTCCTCCCTCTCTCTCTCTCTAAACTCCGGCGAAGGGTTTCCCTTCGCCGAAGTTTAGAGAGAGAGTGAGAGGTGAGAAAAAAAAAAAAAATTTATTTATTTTTTTTAGAGAGAGAAAAAAAAAATTTGAAGGTCGCCGGCCGGAAATTTGGCCGGCCGGCGACCCATGCCGGAGAAGATGATGAGGTGGCTTAAAAGGTGATGTGGCGTGACTTGGCAGAGAGAGAAAACATGATGGAGGAGAGAGAGTGACGGTGTTATAACGGAAGGGGGCCATATGGGTATTTTTCGTAAAGTAGGGGGCCAGGCGGGAAGCTGGTCACAAAGTTGGGGGCCATTAGGGAAATAACCCTTTCTTTTTTAGAGAATTCATGATAGTTTTATTAGAGGATTCGGCCTGGTCGTTGGCTTGAGGATACCTTGGGGTTGAGAAGCTGAGCTTTACACCCCAGTCTTTGCAACAGTCTTGGAAGGCAAAGCTAATGAATTGAGATCCATTGTCAGTGACTATCTCCTTAGGTACTCCAAACCTGCAAATTATATGCTTCCACACAAAACTCATGATCTCTTTATCTTTTATTTGGTGGAAGGCCTCGGCTTCGATCCACTTGGAAAAATAGTCGGTCATGGCCAACATGTATACACGTTGGCCTAGGGCAGTGGGAAGTTTCCCCACTATGTTTATGCCCCATTTCATGAAAGAGCAAGTTGATAGTATAGAATTTAATTTTTATGGAGGGAGGTGAGAAGTTTGGGCGAACCTTTGGCATTTGTCACATCGTTTGGTATGATCGATTGAATCAGCCCTCATGGTTGCCCAGTAATAGCCGACAGTCAGAGCCCTATTGGTTAAGCTATGACTGCCAGAATGGTTGCCACATTCTCCCTCGTGTAATTCTTTTAAAACATTCTTACCTTCATCTGGAGTGATGCATTTGAGGTAAGGGCCTGAGTAAGATCTCCTGAGTAGTTGACCGTCAACTATGCAGAATCGAGCTGCTCTCGCCTTTAATTTTCTGGCTTCGTTCTTGTCCGACGGAAGTTCGTCTTTTGTCAGGTACTTCATGACAGGTGGCATCCAAGTGTCGGCTATGTCTGTAGCTGCTACTTCTGGTTGCGGATTCTTCCAGACGGATGGCCATTGGAGCATGACCTGGGGTATGTCCTGAGCTATCTTGGTCTGTATGGACGAGCCAAGGTTTGCTAAAGCATCTGCATAACCATTTTCAGCTCTGGGTACTTGCTCATACTTTATCTCGTGGAATATTTTTGTATTTCCTTGACATAGTCCAAGTAGGTGGTCATCCTAGCATCTTTAGCTTGATACGTACCTTGAAGTTGGTTGACCACCAACTGGGAGTCGGACCTTACATCAAGGTTCCGGATCCCCAATTCTTTTGCCAAGGTCAGACCTGCAATCAAAGCTTCGTATTCTGCCTCATTGTTAGTTGCTTTAAATTCGCACCTGATTGCTTGCTGGACTATGTCCCCCTGTGGGGAGGTCAGGATGACGGCAAAACCAGCTCCATCCATATTACTTGACCCATCCACGGACAAAGTCCACTTCTGAGGGTCTGGCTCAGTGAGACAGAGCAATTCTTTTTGGGCTTGCACTAGAGAGTTAGGAGTAAAATCGGCAGTGAAGTCATGCTCACTTAGCTCGACCACCCATTTAGTCAGACGTCCAGACATGTCGGGCTTGTGTAGGACATTCTTCATCGGCAAGGCAGTGACGACAACAATAGAATGGCATTGGAAGTACGGTCTCAACTTTCTAGCGGCTGTCACCATAGCTAATGCAGCTTTTCTAGTTGAGTGTACAGAGTTTCGGCATCGAGTAAAGACTTGCTGACGTAGTAAACTGGGAGTTTCTTACCGTCCTATTCTCTTACCAAGACAGCACTGACAGCTGTTTCAGATACTGCTAAATAAATGTAAAGGTGCTCACCTAACTTAGGTTTTGAAAGCAATGGAGGTGAAGTAAGGTACTGCTTTAGTTGTTGAAGTGCGTCCTCTCAAGCTAGTGTCCAATTGTAGTCTTTGGGTTTCTTCAGAGTAGCAAAGAAGAGGTGACATTTCTCGGACGACCGAGAAATGAATCAGCTCAGGGCTGCTACCCTTCCTGCTAACTTTTACACGTCTTTCACACACTTGGGAGAAGGGATGTTTATTACCCGATTGTATCTGGTCCGGATTGGCCTCGATCCCTCTGTATGTGACTACATATCCTAGGAATTTCCCTGAAGATACACCGAATGAACATTTATTTGGATTTAACTTCATGTTGTACCTCTTTAGGACCTCAAAGGCCTGTTGCAAGTGGTTGATGTGTTGCGCAGCTTCCAAGGATTTGACCAGCATATCGTCGATATATACCTCCATTGTGTCGCCAAGCATATTGGGAAACATCTTGTTCACCAATCTTTGATAAGTAGCTCCTGCATTCTTTAGTCCGAATGGCATAACTTTATAACAAAAAATACCCCTCTCTGTTATGAAAGAGGTTTTTTCTTGATCCTCAGGGTGCATAAGAATTTGATTATACCCCGAGAAGGCATCCGTGAAGCTGAGAAGTTCATGGCCGACGGTCGCATCTACTAACATATCTATGTGGGGTAAGGGAAATGAGTCTTTCGGGCATGCTTTGTTCAGATCAGTGAAGTCAATGCACACACTCGATTTCCCATTTTTCTTCTTTACGACCACCACATTGGCTAACCAGTCAGGGTAATGGACTTCCCTGACAGACCCTATGTTTAGTAACTTTTCTACTTCTTCATTTATTACTTTGTTACGTTCAGGTGCGAACCTTCGCCTCTTTTGCCGAACAGGCGAGTGGTCTGGGTCGACTCGCAGTCTGTGTGTTGTAATAGACGGGTCTATGTCTGTCTTGTCGGCGTGTGACCAAGCAAAGCAGTCGTGTTGTGTAGTGAGGAAGTCTATCAACTTTTTTCTGAGAGCGGGACTCAAATTAGACCCTATTTGTATTTTATGGTCTGGGTAGTCTGGATGGATTTGTACTTCATCCAGCTCCTCTATACTTGGTTTGTCGGGGTCAACATTATGTGTCTGCCTAGTCTGTAATTCTTATAAAGGGATCTTGGGAGATTTCATTGTATTTTTATAACAATTACGATAGGCCCCTTGGTCTCCTTTAATCTCCCTGACTCCCCAAGGTGAAGGGAACCGTACTACCTGATGGAATGTTGAAGTACTGCTCACATTACGTGGATCTATGGTCTGCCAGGATCATGTTGTAGGCCGACGGAGAGTCCAGCACCACGAATGTGGTTGGCAAGTTGAGTCCTCCAGCATAAACAGGTACATATACTTCCCCCAATGTCTGCTTCTGTTCACCACTAAAGCCAATGAGTACGGTCGATCGACGACATATGCTTGTCTCGTCTAAGCCCATGCCCTGTAAAGCATGTAGAAATAGTACATTAGCGGATAATCCATTATCAATTAAAATTCTCTTTACCAAAACATTCGCAATTGTAAGAGATAAGACGAGAGGGTCATGGTGAGGGTTGACGAGCCCCGTGACTTCGTTGTCTACGAAGTTGATGATCTGATCAGTACAAGCTGGTGATAGAGCATCGGTTGAGTGTGTTGGAGGGCTGTGAGCTATCCTTGGGCTCCTCTTGGCGGCTGAATGGCTGACTCCGCTTACTTCCGAACCTTCAGTGATCATCGAGCATGTCCTTGTTGGGATTGGCGGCTCTGGCTGCTTCATTTGTTCGTCCCTAAGTGCTAGCGTCTTCTTCCCTTTGTCTGTTAGCAGGTCCATAAGGTGCCCTCTTTTTAAGAGTTCCGCTACCTCCAATCGCAGGGCTATACGATCTCCAGTAGTGTGTCCATGACCTGAATGAAACTCACACCACTTGGAGTTGTCCCTTTTGTCGCTTGGAGTTTTGATCTTACCTGGCCATCTCACGGTGTTGCCCATACCTTTCATTACGGCTATTACTTCGTTGGGTTCAACATTGAGGTTGTACTTTAGAAGTCTTGCCCTGGGAAGAGTATGGACCTTTTCGTCAGGTCGTCTGGATGGAGGATCTAGAGGTCTCCTGTTCTCCCTTGGGTTTGGACGCCTTGCTGGATATGGGTGTTTGTTGCCTCTGTGTTGCAGCCTGCGATCGGGTCCCCTGGATCGTCGATCGTTATATTGGTCGTCATAGGGATACCCTTTGTTGCGGTGGCTCTTGTCTTCTTACCACCTGATCTCCAACCAAGCTCTAGATATTACGTCATCAAGTGTCGTACAGTTGAACTTGGTCAGCTCTTTCTACAGCTCTCCGTCATGTAGGAGCCCCTTCCTGAAGGCATCTACAGCTGTCTCGGTGTTGCAGTACGAGATCGACACTTTTTCCCTGTTGAATCTTCCCACGTACTTTCTAAGAGGTTCGCCTCTCCTCTGCTGTACTCTGTATAAGTCGCCAGACAACTTTTCTATCTTCTTGCTACTGGCGAACTGCTCAACAAAGGTATCGGTTAGTTGTGCGAAAGACGAAATACAGTTGATAGGAAGATTAGTGTACCACTGCAGGGCTGGGCCAACGAGGCTTGAGCCAAAACTCTTAGACAAGCAGGCCTCTGGGTATTGCAGCGGTGAACATACGTTGCTTGTAAGAAACGATGTGGTCAGCTGGGTCAGATGTACCATCATACATCTTCATATTCGGGAAACTAAACTTCCTGGGCATTTCAACAAGAGCGATGACATCTATCAATGGTGAGTCGGCATAACTTTGGGGCAGACTCTTTTTAAATGGAGTCGGAACCCCAGGTATGCGTGTAAGTAAAGCCTCTAGGTTTGTTAGCCTTTTAGCCAAGTTCTGCTCTAGAGAATTATCTCTAGGGGAGTACGGCTTTGTAGGGATGTAAGTCCCATTAGCCTGTAACATAGGTACTGATGATGCATAAAATGTCCAGACGTTTACTAACGTCTGAAGAGTCAAATATCAGACCAGAAGTCTCTCGGAACAGCTCAGCTTAAGGCAGGAGGGAAGCTAAAACCCCTGATGGTCCACCACACATTCCCTTAACTGGGAGGTCAGCCAGAAGAAATAAGCTCTGCATAAAATGCCCTCAGCATAGACAGCTCAGCCCTGGGATCTCTAAAGAAATAAGGGGGGTCTCCACAGGTTCGACCCATATCTTACGTCCAGAACTGGGAAGATATCAGCGTTGCGCGACCTAATGACTTAATCTCGGACTTTCCGGAAAGATCTCAGTCGGTTACACATCTTGAAGTGTTAAAGCCCGATTGGACTCCACGTATCTAAAGGAGGAAACTTTTCCTTTAGAGTCTATCACTCCGGCAAGATATCAACGAAGTATCCTTGAACTTAGGAACTTTCCCTTATCAAAGATCCGGGATAGACTCGAAGAGAAAATCCTAGATACGCAAAAGAGGTAACTTCTATTATGGTTTGACGGCCACCCCCTCAGCAATCGCCAGTAATCACAGTCGGCCTAACTTCGCCTATAAAAGCCCCCCACATCGTCCTTTACAAAGGAGGATCTCTGGAGGAAAAACACACTCTCTCTCCAAAAAATACGATCTCTTCATACCAAGAAGGATCACCCCCCAAAAACAGAGTTCTCATAACTCGCCCCAAAAAGGATTAATCAATATTCATTCTTTTACTGCAAAGCGCACCCTGACTGTCTTGAGCGTCGTAGCGGCTTTCGAACCCTTTGTAGGGTTTCCACCTCGGAAACAGACGAACAGGAGCAAGGATCCAGGAGCTGGAGTAAGTAGTCAGGAGCTGGAGCAAGGAACGAGGAGCGGAGAAACAGAGCCAAAGCAGAGAGCTGAACAGAGGAATCTCTCCTCTCCAAACAGAATATACCATCATAACGGAGGCTGTCATGCATCAACTCCATTTTTCATGCTGATTTAACCGGGAGTTAATTTTCGACATCAGCATTTGGCGCTCGAGGAAGGGGATCTCTCCAGCAAATCCTCACATTTGGTAACTCGAATCCTACTAAATACTTTTTCAGAACTAACTACTCCCCCGAGCTCTTCAGGCCTCAGAGCGCAGATGAGCTCGCGATTGAACTAGAACAACTCAAAACTGATTACCTCCGAAGGGACGAGTATGCAGAACGATTGGGGGAAATCCTCCGCAAAGCTGAGATAGCAAGGTGGGTTGCAACACCCAATGAAAGGAAAGAAGTACTTAGGACGTTCGCGAGAAGGCTCTTCTCGCCTGGCGACACCTACGCACTTGAGACCCTAACTCTGCAATCAGGCGACCAGATGCGTTTGAAGAGTATCGTGAGGGAACAAGGAGGGCAAAACCCAGACGAACCTTATATTCCCAAGAATGCTGGGATAGGCGAGGAGTGCGTGGACGACCCCACCCTCTGCGAGTTGCTCCTACACCAGGTAGCGGAACTAACAAGAGAAAAAGAGAAAGACAAACTTTGGGGAAGAACGGTAATTCGGCAGCCACCTCTCTGCCGGGAAATACTGGAAATTGAAAAACCGGCAAACTTCAAGTGCCCCACGCTGGAACACTATCACGACGTGGAAGACCCGGGAGTGTTTGTCAACAACTATGTTGCGAGGATGAATTTGTGTACGACCAACCGAAATATATTGTGTGTGGTATTCGCCACCATCTTAAAAGGGCCAGCTCAGGCATGGTACCAAGCGCTAGCCCCGGGGTCAATAAAGTCTTTTGACCAGCTCGCTCAAGCTTTCTGCGAAGCTTTCCGAGGAAGCACTAGTATCAAGAGAGGAACCGACAAGCTGTTCAATGTGGTACAAGGAAAGAGCGAAACTCTAGCAAGCTACTGGTAGAGATTTCACAACCTTATGGTACAGGTTCCCGACCTGGAATCAAATGTCGCTTTTTTCGCCTTGTAGAGAAGTCTCAGACAAGCTGACGTAATCAAAGATATCTCGGGGAGAAAGCCAGGCAGCCTCACAGATCTGATAGAAAGGTTGCAACAGTTTATCAGGACAGAGGAGAATTATTTGCGGATGAAGAAGGTGGCCAATATTCCTTACGAAAGTGAACGCCCCCGAAAAAGAGAACGGGAGGAAGTCAGGCTACCCAGGGAACGAGAGCGAGGCAGGAGACCCAGGGCTGATTTCACAACCTACACCCCCCTAATGAAAGGAAGGGAGGAAATCTTGCAGGTATTGATAGCGAAAGAAAGGTTGAACTGCCCAAACCCAATGACGACCGAGGAGAGTTCGGATCCAAAGATATGACTGCGTGGTGTGCCTTCCACAGAGGCTACGGCCACAAGACCGACGACTGTCGGCACCTCAAGAATCTGATTGAGGAGATGGTAAGAAAAAGAAAACTGGATAAATATATCCATAAAGAACAGTGACCCTATGAATACCGAAACAAAAAGAGGGTAAACATGGCAGGAATTGGATCGAGATATGAAACCAACTGGCGAGGCCCTACTTCTAGAAAAGCAAACAAAGGCCCGGAGGAGTCCATCGGAGTAATGGGGAATATCAATACCATAGCAGGAGTACCTACCCTCGGAGGAGCAACCAAAGGCGAGCAGCGCAGATATGCCAACGAAGCAAAGAACCGGCCAGTCTTTCTAATCAAGCCTGTCATGGAAACTCCACCCATTGCCTTTACAGACGACGATCTGGTCGGGGTAATAACTCCACACGTGGATCCGCTGGTAATAATGACTGTAGTTGCCAATTGGAGGATGAGACGCATTCTGGTTGATACGGGGAGCTCCACAGAGGTCATGAGTCGAACGTGCTTCCAAAACTCGGGGTAAGTGAACGCCATCTCAAATCTTATAAATCTTGCTTGACAGGATTCGGAGACAATCAGGTTGAAACAGGTGGAATAGCGACCCTACCAATACTGATCGGCGAAGGAGAATCAGCAACGGCGATAATGCTAAACTTCGCAATCGTCGATAAGATGTACGCTTATAACATCATATTGGGCAGAAACTTCCTGAGGGAGTCAGGAGCAATAGTTTCCACCACCTCATGTTGAAATTCCTAATTCCGGGAACGAATCTCATCGGGGGAGACCAGAAAATAGCCCGGGATGTTATCTCGTCTCCGCCCAGGGCTGCGAGCAAGAAGAAACTAATCCAGCCACCGTTGGAGGAGACAAAGTGTTCTACGATGACCCGAAGGTAGATATGCGAGCTGAAAAACTAAGGTCGTCACTACCCCTACTATCTTTTCTTTTTGAATAAAGCCATTAGGCAAAAGAAGTAGCATTACTAGCTACATATTTTACCTTATAAAATAGAAATATTTTTTGGCATAAAATGCTATAAAAGGAGGAGTTCTAGCTAAAACTCATCTCGCTCTGAATCGAGCAGGTAGCCCTGATAGCGAAAGCCACAACCAGGGGACCTAAGGGCAGCCTTGGTAGGTGAGAGCAGCGACCAAGGGCTCTAATTTAAAACAACCCTGTTAGCGAAAACCACGACCAGGGACAGGATAGCCTCTGTAGCTACGGCAACAACTGAGGGCCCTAAGGAGCAGTCCTAGTTAAACTGAACTTTGCTCGAGTAAAAACCGACCCCTCACCAAGGTCCCAGGGAGAAGTCTTAGTTACACTGATCGTCTCAAGCCGGCAAAGGAGGTAGCTCCGGTAGCTATGGCTGCAACCCAAGGCCTCACAAGGAGGAGTCCTTGCGAAACTATTCATGATTCAAATGAGGAAGACAGCCTTGGTAGCTAAGGCCACGACCGGGGGCACGGGAGGAGTCCCGGCGAAAACTAGTCGAGCTCAAGCCGACAAAAAAAAAACCCTGCTAGCGAAAGCCACGACCAGGGACAGGACATCCTCGGTAGCTATGGCGACGACCTAAGGTCCTAAGGAGAACTCCTAGTAAAACTAGTCGAGCTTAAGCCGGCGAAACCACACGAGTTACTTCTACTCCTTAGTCTCTCTACTTTCAACTAAGGAGTGGCGGGACTCATGATGATGCATAAAATGTCCAGAGATTGACTAAAGTCTGAAGAGTCAAAGATTAGACCAGAAGTCTCTCGGAACAGCTCGACTTAAGGCAGCAGGACAGCTAAAACCCCTGATGGTCCACCACACATTCCCCTAACTGGGAGGTCAGCCAGAAGAAACAAGCTCTGCACAAAACGCCCTCGGCATGGACAGCTCAGCTCTGGGATCTCTAAAGGAATAAGGAGGGTCTCCACAAGTTTGGCCCATATCTTACGCCCAGAAATGGGAAGATATCAGCGTTGCGTGACCTAATGACTTAATCCCGGACTTTCCGGAAAGATCTCAGTCGGTTACACATCTTGAAGTGTTTAAGCCCGATTGGACTACACGTATCTAAAGGAGGAAACTTCTCCTTTAGAGTCTATCACCCCGGCAAGATATCAACGAAGTATCCTTGAACTTAGGAACTTTCCCTTATCAAAGATCCGGGATAGACTTATAGAGAAACCCTAGATACGCAAAAGAAGTAACTTCTATTACGATTTGACGGCCACCGCATCAGCAACTGCCACTAATCACAGTCGGCCTAACTTCGCCTATAAAAGGCCCCCCACATCGTCCTTTACAGAGGAGGATATCTGGAGGAAAAACACACTCTCTCTCTCCCAAAAATACGATCTCTTCATACCAAGAAGGATCACCCTCCAAAAACAGAGTTCTCATAACTCGCCCCCAAAAGGATCAATCAATATTCATTCTTTTACTACAAAGAGCACCCTGACTGTCTTGAGCGTCGGAGCGGTTTTCGAACCCTCTGTAGGTTTTCCCCCCTCGGAAACAGACGAATAGGAGCAAGGATCCAAGAGCTGGAGCAAGGTGTCAGGAGCTGGAGCAAGGAGTCAGGAGCTGGAGCAAGGAGCGAGGAGCGGAGAAACAGAGCCAAAGCAGAGAGCCAGAGCACATGAGCAGAGTAGAGGAGCAGAATGGAGCAGAGAAGCAGAACTGAACAGAGGAATCTCTCCTCTCCAAACAGAATATACCATCATAATGGAGGTTGTTATGCATCAACTCCCTTTTCATGCTAATTTAACCGGGAGTCAATTTTCGACATCAGTAGGTACAATATATAAAGGAGGAGGAGTAGACGAGTGAGGCGCAGCCGTGGTCTGCGTTGTTGGATGTTGGTGGTCATCCAGGTCTGGTTGAGTGACTGGTCGGCTTGAGGTACCGCCTACTTCCGTCTTGGTTGACTACTCTAGAGTTGTCGAGCGAAGGATTGGTTGGTTCGCTATGCCCCCTGCTTCAGTAGTTCTTTCAGCCCGTTCTTCGAGATTCAGCTCTGTTTGTCTAGGGGCAATTGGCCTTCGAGGTTGTACGGCTACAGACAGCTCCGTGATCTTTTCCTTTAGTAATTGATTCTCAGCTCTGACCAGGATGTTCTCCTCTTCCAAGGCTCTGTACCGTTGCGTGTTCTCTTGCATTTGAGCTGTTAGCATTGCATGTTGAGATGCTACGTCGAGTGAAGTGTTGTCCATCTCTTGTGCCATTGGGGTAAGCTCAGTAACTAGCTGTCGGCCCCATCCTTCTAGCGCCAAACTGTGAGGGTAGGAAATCGCGGGTCAAGAAGTCAGCTAGACCGGGCCGTTGACCGGATGTCGAACCTCCAGCTGTTAATAATTTTGCGAGCACCGACGACGTATTTGGGCTTAACCTGTGACAAAAAAGACAACAACACACGTGACCGTGAGGTCTTAGGGGACACCGGGATGGTGCCGGCCTAAGGGGGCTCCGACGGTCAAGTCAGTAAGCCTGCAAGAGAAGTAATATGTAAGTGATTGATATCCTTGGAAATAATATCGTTGGCTGGATAATGGTCGGAGCTTAGGCACGGCTCGTAGAGTGGCCGGAGCTCTCTATTTACGGATGACTGACTTGATTAGAGAGAGAATATGACAGCCTATGAGGTATGTCCTTGAGTAAGGCAGCCCTGGAGGGGTATGTATCGTAAATAATTGAGAAGCTTTAAGGTATGACCTTGTAAATATTTACGTGGGTGAAATGTGGATGGCCTGAATCCCAGGAGAGATAAAGTAGCTTGCCTAAGTTGATCGTTAGGAGAGATAATGATGAGTCGCATTTCCTCGGTAGTACAGTCGTCTGGTCGTCTGATCGTCTGATTGTCCAAGAGAGAGGAAATAATGGTCGACCTTCCTTGGTTGTCAGGTCGCCCAGGAGAGAGAAAGTAATGGCCGACCTCCCTTGCTTGTCAAGTCGACCAGGAGAGAGAAAGTAATGGTCGACCTCATTTGGTTGGCTAGTCGCCCAACAGAGAGAAAGTAATGAAGTGGTCACTCAGTATGCTTGTTGATGATTATATGGTCGCTCGGTATGAGAGAGAAAATAGTGGGTGGTGTTCGGTGATTCCCAGATGATCGAGTGTATTCGTCAGGTATTGGATGTTAGTACGAGTCTGAACTCCATGTGTTTTTCCTGAATCCGCCCCTTGTATCATCTTCTTCTTGGTCCTTGTATAGAGTCTTCGATCAACTGCTACTCGGTGATGAGTTGTCATCTTTAGTGGTGGTAACGAATGAGTCGTCCCCATTAATCTGGATTCTGTAACCCCCCAACGGATATATATGGGATGTTGTCATCTTGAATGACTGTAACGTCTCTCCAACGGATATACGGCAAGAGGTCCGTTGATGATTTGAGGGCGGACCCCTTTATCCAGAGCTGGATGTGCTTCCGTTGATTACTTCTATGAATCTAAGATTCCAACTCTTGCGTGCTTCAATCTGTTGATGGATTCCTGAAGCATGTGTATGGACATAACTGGACTTAGAAGAATCTTATTCGTCTTGTCTAGTTTTGGGAAACTCTAAGGTTTCCATCCTTCTCAGTTTTCTTATCATGAAAAACTAATTTAAGTCTTCCGTTGACTAAATTATCAAGCTTCATGGCTTGATGAGATATGGATTCCATATTTTTCGGCTTCTGGCCAAAAGGCTAGAGTCGGTTTCCATCTCTACGCAGGTCTTTTATCTCTCAGAAAGAACTCTATCTTCTGAGTTTTTTAGATGAACTTTTAACCTTAAGGGCTTTTGAGCAACAATTTGGATTACTCTCAACTACTTGAGATATTATCGTTTTGAGCTACTTTCAACTACTTGAGAGTTCTCCTGCGAATCACATTCGCAATGTGCGGTTGGTATTTAGATTCCATCTTTACCTTTTATTTCCTTTCGTGAGGAACCGCGATTTACTGTCTTTTAACAGTCTTGTTGCTCTTGGTCAAACTTAGTCGACCTGTACAATTTGCATGATTGTTCCTCATGACTTCTCATGACTTTTCTCATGGTCGATTTAAATCGACTTGTACTTTTCTCGTACTTATTCTTGTAATAATTAGTACCTCGTTATGCTAAGTACTACAAGAATACCATCATGAGCACCAAATACTTTGTTCTCTGAACGGTTGTGAAAAAAGCCCAAATTCCTAAAGAAATTACGTCAGTCTTTTAGCTAATTTTTGTATTCTTGTAAAACACTTTTACACGGGCTTAGCTTTAGACGGAGTAGGTTAAGTGCGAAAACAATCGTTTCTAGAATATATCCCAAAATATTCAGAAGATTGGCTTAAACCCATCATTGATCGAATTATGTATAGCAGTGTTCGATTACTCCCACTGAATCCACCATCCCCCAGATGTGTTCCATGGAGCGAGTTGGGAAAACGTTTCTGAACTCCATTGATGGTTATCAAGTGTTTGACTCAAGTTTTCACCACTCCAAATCTAATTGGATGGCTTAAACTCTCTTGCCAAAGTGATTCTTTACTTCGGTTTGTACTTTGTTTGAACCTTTCAAACATTCCGACTTACACTTGATGCCTTGTACGTTACCGTACTTCATTAAGTTTGTCAGGGTGCGTATTGAAGTAGCTCTCGTTAGCTTCTTACAAGTAAGCTTATAGGTCTGCATAACCAAGTATGAGTCCTAATAGATTACTAGTCTCCATGCCTTTCTGAAAAGGGTGACTTTGTCAATTCGTCCTTAAGACCTAAGCGACAATGCTGAAGCTAACGAGTTAGAATCTCTTAATTTCAGCCATTATCAATGTTTAACCTTCAGTTAATTTACCACTGGTTTAAAACATCATATGTTTCTTGAAGAACAAAATAATTACTATTAAGTTCCAAGCTAGATCAGTGTCTAAAACAAGACTTCGATCCCTTTCAGCATCCTTAGCAATACTGCATCTACTCCCTCCTGGATATTTACTCCTTTTAGTCAAGTATGTAGTTCCTTTGAGCTCCCATTGAGCCGCATATTTGGTCTTAAATACCTGATGAAAGGATTCCATGATACTTCCTTAACTTTGTCAACATGGATACTGGAATCGGAATTCATAATTCCGTTCCTTTTGTCTTCCCGGTGATAAGGGTAGTTTCCCTTAAATGGTCTAGCCATTGTTTGGAAACATTCACAGTAATGAGGAACATTCTCGATCATGAACTCGGCAACTACTTGCCTTTTCTTTGATCAAATGTTTTTCTCACTTGACTGACCCTTTGCTCCTTTTGAATCTCAAGAACTCTTTCTTAGATTCCTTATACGAAATCTCAAGAACCTTTCTTGGATTTGATGTTCCCGTGTGTTCTGCTCAGTTGTTTTTAACAATCTGAGTGACTCATCTAAGGTATTATCTATCTTTGTTTAATTGACATTGAATTGGGTGATAGATGAATTCTGTTCTCTTCCATTATGATGACTTTCAAATTGCGTTGGAGGTCTCGTACCTCTCCATTCATGATTTCTGTAGGAACTTCTTCCTCAGTTTGTCTTAATGGTCGTCCTAGCATCCATTACTCTTCCAAAGAGAATGTTATACGATTGCTTGTGAAAGGCTTTTGACCTTCTCCGATATGAGTCAACATTGGGATTGGGTATTCTAGTTTGCTTTCCTTTTGAATCTAAGAACCATTCTTGGATTCCTTCTTCCATTTTAGGAAGTTGATCAACACCTCCCTTAGGTGTGATTCAATGTTGAACTCGTTTCCTTGTGTCATCTTAAAACTACATAAAAGAATTGCAAAGTTTTGAACTCCTTCGTTTTTGGAAAAATTAAGTTTTCCCACATTATTCAATATAAAACCGCCCCGATTGAATAACCTGATTCCAAGATCTCAGTTCTTCAGAGTAAAGCGGATTAGGGCCCTACCGTCGACTCTGTCGTTCTAGGTGACCGAACTACTTCGCTGATCATACCCTTATGACTCTCGGTTGATAGATTTCATTGATGAATGACTAATCTATCCTTTTACCCCGAGTATCCAAAACTCTTTCGCTGATCTCGTTGAGTGGAACCATTTAGACATGTAAGCCTCTGCCATAGGCCTACCCTCATTGTCCCGAGGTAGAGATGGTACTCTGTGAAGGCCGACCCACCATCGCGAACAAGGCCGCAACTAGTGTCTTAATCTGGATAGGCACTTCACTCAAAATTAATTTTAGGGACTTTTATGCTAGTCTGACATGTGTTATAGTGAACTATTTAGCCTAACTAACATCCACGACATAAAGCGTAAATAAGTAAGTAAATGTGCGCGAAAAAGTAAATCAAGCAGACATGGATCCTAGTATGGTCCCTGACCTGGAAGATCTAATCTCCTTTGGTTTCTTCTTGTTTCATCTTTGGTTCGCCTTAGATCGTCGTCTTTGAACCTCCATTCATTTCTCCCACTCGCCTTTGAATCTCATCCTCGACCTTCTTCAATGGACTCATAGACCCTACTCTCTAATTACAAGACTCCACCGATACGTCGATCGTATAAACTTGAAATTAAAATTAATTACAAATTTGCACCCATCTGTGCTTAAAACAAGAATAAAAGAAACAATTTCTATGGCCATACTAGTTTCCCGCATTCACATCACATGCATTCATATAATATTTAAAGGCTAATAATTATATATGCATGATAATCAGGGAGATACTTTTGTTGACATCCCATGTCACATTACGGACCTTAAGTCTAAATTCAAAGAACTCGACTAATGGTGCGTTCCGGTTCTATCTTTTATGATTATTGAAATCAATTTTAAGAAAAACTCCGTTTTGGGTTTTTGAAAGCTCGGGTCAATTTCGGAAAAAATTGGTTCGATTCTTAATGATTTCCAAATCAATTTTAATAAAAACCCGTTTCGGGCCTTCGGGTGGCCCCACACAATTTCCGTAAAATTTGGGTGGAAACGGGAGAAAAATCAGACTTTTCGTCGAAAAACTCTCACTCGAGTCAAGGCCCGAGAATCTTAGCCCTTAGCTCGAGACCTATCTCGGAATGGCCCGGATTAAGCCTTGGCGAAGGCCTGAGACCATATCGGCCATGGGCCAGCATGCTCTGGCCCGAGCCAAGTGTTCCTTGACCTGGGCCAGAATCGTTCTGGCCCATGAGGGCTAGTCGTGACTTGGAAGCTTCCTGGTCCCAACCTACAAGCTTCCTGGTTGCGTCTCTGGTCGCAACCTAGAAGCTTCCTGGTCGCGTCCCGGTTGCGTTCCATACGCGTCCTGGTCGCACCGAGACAGCAACCATGAAGTTTTAGAAACTTCTAAAACTTCAAGCTTCCTCCTTTTTTTTTCTTTTAGCTTCCAAAGCTATTGTTCCCTTCTTTTAGAAACCACTAAAATCCCAAATTTTTTATTATCACTCAATTAATCAAAATCAATGAAAATCAAAGTTTGGAAAACACTTTTCAATACCGAAATCAATCAAAATCGAATCCTTTGAAAACACTTTTTAATCATCAATCTTGAAAACCAATTTGAAATTTTTTAAATCACATTCAAATTGAATGTCTAAGACACTTTTAGACAAGACTATCAAGCTAATAATCATGGATTAGTCCGAAACTTAGCAAAATTAGTTATTTGCAAGAGGCTCTGCCGCCTCTGTTGGGAATTAGTGATGTCTAGTAATGTCGATAGCAGAATCTCAAACATCACATGTCTAACATTAGTATCCCAGGATCACAGACATAAACTAATAATCAACTAAGAGTTAGAGATTACTAGACATCACTAATTCCCTCGAACCTTTCCAATCGCTTTGAGAAGACCAAGAGCTCCAATTGTAGATCCTCTACTTGAGACACCGAATGATCTACTTAATCTCCCACCTTGTAAGCTAGCTTGAACTCCCATGGTGGTTTGATAATAAGAAGAACTACTTCTTAATTTGACTAGTTGATAGCTTTTAGGAATTAGCTCACTTTCTCTTCTCTACTTGATGTTGTATTGTAAGAAAGCTCTTAAAGAAACTCCACACCTTATTCACTACCGTAAGGGTCATTATATAGAGCCCTAATAAGAGTCCCACTCAGATTTAGTTTCCTAAAAAACCCTTTTGAATAAGATTAATGAAATAGAAACTAGTTGTTATTTTCTCAATTCCTTGACGAGGGGACGTCCAAACTAGACCAAAACTGGAAGATCTAACCTTCCCTAATAGGGGAACCGACCCTCCAATTTTCAACCCATTCCGAGCCCAAAACTTTCCTTTTTGGCTCTAGGCGCCCAAAACCCCTCTTTTGGGTCTTTTGTGCCATCTTTGCCTAAACTTGTTTTAGGCCTATGAGACATATTTATGGGGCTCTCCCATGATTATATATCTCACTCTCACTAGTCATATCATCCGATTAAATAGCCATTCTTATGTGTAACCCGTTGTAGGATCCGGTCGAAGTTAGCCACGAATTACTTCGTAATTCGACGATCGTAATTGGTTTCTAGCTAAACACTACGACCCTTAAGTCAACCGGATTTGATGATCTTCTTCATCAATTGTCCTATCCGACAAATTTCTCGCATTGCATCTTTGGTTGAAGGACATCTCCTTCAGTATAGTCAGATATTGTCTCTACATACATAATTATCTGAAATATTGGCATGAAATTTTTGAACTCTTTATGTTTGAAGTTACCTTTTACATTTGCTACCACACACTTGTGAATATGCCAAGTACACATCAATTAGTTAGCATGTGAAATACTTCACCAATGCCATTAATGAGATCAAGTTCACGGTCGGTTATAAACACTTTTGGCATTGAGTCAGGAGGAAACAATGTTCTCAGACGATTAAGAGTACACGTGTATTGGTTTGTCATCTATCCATCCATAAAAACAAGTGCCGCTGTGAAAGATTTCATAGTAGCCGTAATCCTAACCATCTCAAGTAATGGCTTCTTAAAACGGTTTGTTTTATAGCTACAATGAAGCATTAACACATTATGAAAGCATTTCAATAGTTTAATTGAGTCGGGGTGTGCCCAAAATAAGTTTGTGACTTTATCCGTCTTTTCATTTTTCGAGAAATGGTAAACATAGTTGTTTTGCACTAACAACTTGATCAAAATTTGCATTAGACTTCTTCCTTCTTGATTCAAACTACGTATCTTCGCCTTTAAATTGTATATGCATGGTTTTCATTGTAGAAGTATTATCACTAATTGGGAACGCACTTATGAAAGAATTTTACGCGGTTTTGTACCAGTTTTCAATAACTTTTCAACTACATCTTTTTCGTCACAACTCAACCTATTAGCATATGCATGACCAAGAAGCCTTTTCCTAATTCGTGGTTATGAATTCCAGACACAACTTCCACCTTCCTTGTATCACCGTTACCCAGTGTCCCTTTGAGATAGAATGGGCAGTTGCACTTTTTTGTGCAAGTTTTCCTTTTTTTTCGGGGGTGGATTTGTTTTTGGAACCAAATCTTTCTTCATATGTAATCTGTACTCACCGCTTCTTTCACATTTTAGATGTAATTTTGGTTTCTTGCCACCAATTCTATTTCGTGACTTACCTATCAAAATCACGAACTTATACTTTCTTTCAATTTCCTTAGCTCATTCAACTAGCTTGTCTCGAGTTTCAAACATATTTTCGGTCACAAAATGCTCACCAATATCAATACTAATGTTTTGCCCCTCTTTTGAATCGACATTGTCATTTGAGTGTACATTGTCACTTGAATCATTCGGGTTGCGGTTGTTCTCTTCCATCCAGCAAGATGAGCCTTCGTTCAAAAAGTACGGGATTGTACCCTCTACTTCGGCATGCCACTCATCCTCCCTATTACGGGGACCTCTGAAACTCTGAAATCCCAAGGGTCTAAAGAAAGTAGTAAAAGACATAAACTTTTATTTAAATCAAAGACATGGAAAAAATTTGGAAAAAATGAGAAACACTACTGATTCGGACCGGATGATCCAACCGGATAAAAGCCTAGACGGATTGTTGTGACCGAACCCATTCGGTGGGTTCGAACTGTCTTGTTCACAGGCAAAACGGTCTGGTTTGGTTCGACCAGACCGAGCTTTTTCTAAAAAAGTAATTGGATGTACAAAACATATTGGAAATTCATTAAGTGGCAATTCAAAAGCTTGTATACCTCTTTTTCGATGAATCCATGATTAGAAATAGGTGAAGAAGTCATACTATTTATGCCCCCAAATTTTTGGAGTTTCCTTCTTCCTCCATGGTTTTTTTCAACTTACAGGATGATTCACACAATGTAGGATTATAAAGCTGGTGGTCGGTGAAGGTCTACGAAACACATTGGTGCCGGAATACTTCGGCGGTGGCCGACGAATCACTGGGTTTTGGGATTTCTAGGTTTTTTTGCATATAAGAAACTATAGGTTTTGGGATCTCTAGGTTTTTCTTTAGGAGGGAGAGGCGCCTCTTTAAATTTCTGTAGGCACCTCCAAATATATATCTCAAGGGAAGGTGCCTGTAAGTATCGGGTTGACCATGGAATTGACTATAGTTAATTTTGCCGAGAGGCCCCTACAACAATTTTAGGAGGCGCCTATAGACGCACCCACTTGATATGTGATATGTGATATGTGATATGTTATATGTTATATGTTATAAGTTATATGTAATATATATGATGATATATTAAAAATATTAACTATATTAATATTATTTATTAAATTAAGTATGATTTCATTGTATTTTTAGCTTAATCTCTTATTTAGTCAACCCGGTCAACATTAACCGAATGAGTATGATTAATTTTGGTAAATTCAAAACATTAAATAAATTTTATATTAGTTAATTTAAAATGCTAATTATAAAATTTATTTTATTTAAAATATTTTCTGATGTAATACTATTTATTTCATTATATAAAAGTATTATTTACATTTTATTTCCAAAGATTATTAATTTATTAAAAAAAAATTGTAAACAAAAGTTTATTTTATACATCAAATTATTACATAAGTCTGATGAATTTGGTAGGTTCATTCATTAATGTCAACCCCTTTCATTAATAAGTGAAAGGTTCAGTCACCTCCGATTGTTCTTCCATACCAAATTGATACTCCTTGGCAAGTAAATTAAAATAATTTGCAATTTGTCCTAACTATTAGGCATAACATACCATACTTCCCCAGGCAAACTAAGCATACAAACATAACATCAAACACACATAACACATAAACTGCTTGACGGAGTACTCAATAGATTGGGTGGATATTATTTGAGAATTACGCTCTCTGACTCTAAGGATTCACAACAGGGCAACAATTGGGATCATAACGACAACATTTCAACACGTAAAGACCTCGAAGACCGATGGAATTTTCATGGCCCATTGCCGCCATGACCATGAACACCACAAAAATAAGAATGAGTATTTTGAACATGGTAGTGAAGGATGTGCGTTGACTTGCCATTTGTGAAGAGGGTAAGGAAAATACTGAAAGTTGGAAGAAGTTGGAGAGTAATAAGAGGAAAGAGAGTGTAGAAGATACGAAATGATATGGGTATGAGAAAAGTATTTGATCATGTAGATAGAAAAATTAGAAGCTTAAAATTTCATCCTGTTCACTACATTATTATAACATGTATTAATAATATTTATTGATACACATATATTTATTTACTTTATCCCAAAAGGACTTGCTTCATTATATCATTCATGTTTATATACCGTTGTATATGTGGTATATGATATATGATATACGATATATGATATATGATATCTATTATAAAAATCACATCAATGTGACTAGGACATAATTAATGTTTATGTAAGATGACTAGGACAACCACATAGACATCTAAATGTGACTAGGACAAACAGTACAATTAAATCTCATGACCCTTAGAATCCCAAAACCCACTTTTCCACCTAAATTCATGTAGAGTAAATGTTTGTAGTGAAAATTATGGTTGGTGATTGTCTAATGGAAGAGGTTGTCCGAAACCCTAACTCAACTCTTGATTTATTTCTCTCCACGTCTCTAAAAAATTTGTAGTAGAAAAGATGGTAATGGTGGAAGAGGTTGTCCGAAATCCTAACTCAACTCTTGAATTATTTCTCTCCACCTATCTAAAAAATTTGTAGTAGAAAAGATGGTGACGGTGGAAGAGGTGTCCGATAACCCAGCTCTTGCTTTTTGTAGTAAAAATCCTAACTCAACTCCTGATTTATTTTTCTACTTTGATGTTCTTAATTTGGGTTGAATGGAATTTAGCCATCACATTAGCTCATATCATGATTAAATCTCATGACCCTTAGAATCCCAAAACCCACTTTTCCAGCTAAATTCAATGTAGAGTAAATGTTTGTAGTGAAAATTATGGTGGGTGATTGTCTAATGAAAAAGGTTGTCCGAAACCCTAACTCAACTCTTGATTTATTTCTCTCCACCTCTCTAAAAAATTTGTAGTAGAAAAGATGGTAATGGTGGAAGAGGTTCTCCGAAACCCTAACTCAACTCTTGATTTTTGTAGTAAAAATCCTAACTCAGCTCCTGATTTATTTTTCTACTTTGATGTTCTTAATTTGGGTTGAATGGAATTTAACCACTAAATTAGCTCATATCATATTTTTTTCTTTCAACAACTCATATCATACAGGTCTCTATGTTTTGCTCTTGATGTACTTTTCTACTTAATTTTCAAATTCTAATCAGGAATCCTCAACAAAATAATAATAAAAACATACAATCTATCTCTATGTTTTACTACTACTCGTTTGAGGTTTAAGTTTGTCGCAGAAAAATTCAAAATTAAGCTTCTCCGATTTCCATAACTTATTTTTTATTCAACTTTTATCAGAATTTTTGTTTATTCAACTGCGGTGAAAGACTCATGGAAGTCTTCCAAAGCTTCATCTCAATTCAGATAGTTGATTCTGTTAGAATAATACATATAATAGTTAGGGATTGTTTAGTAATTTGTCCTTTAAGGGCCTTTTAGTCTTTTATGATTAGTATATATTTGTTAAGTTGTAAACCTAATTTAAAATTGAATGAGATTCATAGCCTCCACAATGTTTCTCCTCTTCCTTCTTCTCTTTGATTATTGTTATTGATTTTAACAGATTCAAGGTAAATTAATAGAGATACAAAAACTTTGGCTAAGTATCTTAATTTTTAGGAAAAAGTTGATTCATTTAATAAGATAAAAAAATGCTCCACGAAACAAAAGATGATTCAAATAATTTGGTAATCCTTTATTATATTTCAAAAAAAATTATTTTGTTCACAAATGAATTTTTCCTATAAGTTTTCTTACCGATCCATAACTTCCACCAGATTCAAATGGTTGAGAAAACTAAATTTATAATATTATACTTCCAAATAGAAGTGATCAATATCCTATAACTTCTAATAATTATCATAATTGAGGTTATTACAGTAGACATGATGAAATGCACCATAATCATCAACACCATTTTTCCTACTGTAAGTATAAAGATATTGAAATGTTGAAATGAAGAAGACATATATTGAGCATTTCTGAGTATTTTTATAGGGTTATTTCCCTAATAGCCCCCAACTTTGTGACCGGTTTCCTGCCTAGCCCCCTACTTTATCAAAAATACCCAGATGGCCCCCTTTTTTAGATTTCTTTATAACACCGTCATTTCTCTCTTCCATCTCATTACCTCTCTCTGCCACCTCACCTTATCGCTACCTCATCCTCTTCACCGGCATAGGTCGCCGACCGGCGACCTTCATTAAAAAAAAAAATTCTTTTTTTTCTTCTCTCCTCTCTCTCTCTACAAATTTTTTTTTTTTCGTTTTTTTCTCTCTAGATCTGGTTCATAAGAACCAGATCTAGAGAGAAAAAAAAATATTTGTTTTAGAGAGAGAGAGAGGAGAGGAGAAAAAAAAATTAATGAAGGTCGCCGGCCGGCGACTTTCGCCGGTGAAGATGTTGAGGTGGCGATAAGGTGAGGTGGCAGAGAGAGGTAAAGAGATGGAAGAGAGAGAAATGATGACTAGGTAACGGTGTTATAACGGAATCTAAAAAAGGGGGTCATCTGGGTATTTTTGATAAAGTAGGGGGCTAGGCAGTAAACCGGTCACAAAGTTGGGGGCTATTAGGAAAATAACCCATTTTTATATACCTTAATTTTTTTTTAATACCCCTTCTTCTTTTATGCATTTTTTTTGTGAAGTTTGAATAGTTGTTTTGTTTGATGAATTGGGAATACAACTCTTTTTGGCCTATTATTTCGTCAGATGAATTTGGTATATAGTTAGCATCTAATTTTTGCTACAAATATCTTAAACTATTATCTCTCACTCTCTCTGTCTCTCTATGTATATATACCCCTTTATCTATTTCAGTTTCATTTGAATCCTTTTAGTTAAAGATATTGTTTAGGTTTGCAATTATGGTGATTTCACTGCTAAATCTATTGTATAACAATAATTTGTTCATGGTAATTTAAATGCAACTTGGTTTCCTTTTTTCTTGATCTCATTAGTTATAGTTCTGTGTTTTCTTAAATTAGGACTTAAGTTTACCTTTTTAAAAATTGAAGGAAAAAGTGGATGAACAAGAATCAAGAATATTGGAAGGTTTCATGTCAAAGGATGTTGGTCCTCAAATATTGCCAATATTTTTTTGTTGAGACACATATTGCCAATATGAAATAATCAATTATGTAAGAGAAAAAGATAAAAAATCTCTATAGGTAAGCATCTGCTGTTTTTTAAGGTCTACGACTGTTCAACAAAAAAAATATTGCTTTTTAGTTGCTGGTTTTGCTAATATTTTGTTGGATACCCATTTTTGTTTTTGGAAAATTTTCGAAAACATCTCTTACTGAATGGTCATCCTTGTGGAAGCTACACTAGAACCCAAATTGGATATTGACATTATAGAGTTATAGAATTGTAATTGAGCTACTTCTTTATCATAGTATTGTTGTTTTCAAGTGAAGTTAAAACACATATCGTCAGTGCAACTATAGGATATGAGCTTAATTTGACTAAATTGAGAAAATGGTCTACGAATGCAATATACCAGGCAACAAGAATTTATGCTTCAAAGTTGGAGACAAAAGAGGCTCAGAGGTTCTTCAACCTTGCTCTGCGGTGTGGCTTCCTGTTAGAAAAGACATCCTATGAAAGTGATCGAGTGAATATTCAAAGATTCACTTCTTGAGTATTATTCCTGTTGGTTATTTGATTTATTATTATGATGCTAGGTGAAATCATTTTTTTTATTTGTTTCGGCAATTATATCTATCTCCCACTAACTCTAGCTTAGAAGGTTTTAGTAACACACTTGGAAAAATAGGTTGGGGTCTCCTTTACTTTGCTCCATTAATCACAGGTACTTTCTTTGGAAGGTTCTGCTAATTTGTGCTACTGTTTTCATTTTATTTTGCTTGTTTGTTAGCTAGATTGATAGGTCGTGTTATAATTTTGTATGATGATTTTATTACTGGTAATTGATGGATATGAGTATTGATTTGAGTCTCGACTTTAAACATTGAGGACTCAGAGCTGGTTGAAGCTAAAAAGAAAGAGACCAGGTAAGAGTATGAGCTAAAAGAGAGGTAAGTTGGTGTTCATAATAAAAATTTAAAAATCATTCCTTAATTCATTCCACATTTTTTTCTTAATTAGTATAACTCGATGAATTTATGTTTGCAGAGTGTTTTCTCGAAATTAGTTGGAACTCATCTCGAAGTAGCATCTTAGAAAGTTTTGGCCAACTTACTTCTTATATTACATAGTTGAATGTATACTGACTTGATTTGGTAACTTCGCGGAAGTCATCAGATCCAGACCACATGCGTCTTTTTTTATTGAGATGCTTCGAATAGTTCAATGTGGTTCTTAAATTCTCGAATCTACAATTTTCTATCTTCATAACAATGAAAATATTCTTTATTATTCATTTGAATTTCTTATCAATTACATTTATTGTAAGAGCAACATAGCTGAGTGGCTTGTTAGAAGAAAAAAAACTAGCATGGATCAATTTTGTTCAGATCTTACTTTGACGGAATTAGATTGTTGTCTTATTACATTGGCTTGAAGTCGGTCTGAGTTTCCTGGAATATGTTTTACATTCAGCTAAGCATATATGTCGATTTAGCACAAGTCTATCAAAAGAATCTAGAATCAATTGGTAAGCATCTACATAAGTATATTCAGTGGGGGTTTCCGTAGACTTATAAATCTCTTTAATTTTTCTTTTTCTTCTTTGACTTTTTTATTTTCATAATTGTTAGTTTATTATACAACTTTTAGATACTCTTTCGAACTAATATAAATTTCCGTTCGTAAGAATTTTTTCATATTTAGATCTCATTGTGCCAGAGGCACGCGTTATGCCTTAGTGACTCTAAGCATCAATATGACTAGAAGAAATAAATGTCGATCTCCTTATGCCCAAGGACAACTACTTAGGTCCTAGATAATGAATAGGACCACCATTTGGATACCAATACTCTCACAATAACTCTGTTATAACTGAATTACTCCAATACTTAATTACCTAATAAATTATATTTAAGCTAATTTAAACCTCTGATAGAGCTCTTCTGGTAGTTTAGGACTATCCAGTGAAAGGTCTTTTTTTTCTGTTTCAAAGTATTTAATCTTTTTCCTTCTCTTTCTATCACTAAAGCTTCTCAAAGTATTTAATCTTTTTTTTCTCTTTCAAAGTATTTCCGTTTAGGAAAAAGCCCTTAGTTTTTTTTGTTGAAAGGAATAAACCTTTTGCTCATGTATTATTTGTCACGCCTTCTCAAAATCTCAAATATGTCTTGGTAAATAATAAGGCGTTAGGTCTCTGTAAATTCAAAACAGTCAATACTTATACCTATAACACCCAATTTGAGTTTGAATTGATTTTTCTTCTTTAACATTTGGAACTCCATTCCACTAGACTTGGAACTCCTTACATTTAAAAACTATGTCATAATCTGTAAACATTTATAGTAACACATATGTATCAAAAAGAGTAACATTGCATTGCGCTATCTATAAAATAAAATTAGATTTTTTTTTTTGGAATAACTTGTTTAAAAAATCATTAATAACTTAAATTAAATCTTATATCTCTGGAACGCTACACTTATCTTTACGGAGTATTGGTCTCAAAAGTTATATCATATATCATATATGATATCTATATAATAAAACAGGTGGATGGGTGCTGACCGGGACAAACCTCCGGATAAATCCAACCCTCCTTCCCACATCAGCGCTAATCCCAACCGTTGGATTCAATAAAATCAACTAGGTTGGCACCTGGGCGCCTGTAGCAACGAATGGGCATATCTTCTCACTTTCACCAGACATATCTTCTCGTTTGATCTTCCCCAAATTCAGTTCTTCATCTCCCATCTTTCCCTAAAACATCGAACTTTACGTTTACAAATGGAGTTCACCATTACTGTCTCTATAAATCTTAGAGCGTTCATCTACGCCCCTTTCTTCCGACACTAATCCTGGTCGTTGATGAAAAGTACCATTATTTAATTGTTGCTTCACTATTTTCTCCTTCTTCTTCCACATTCAGTTTGGTACAGTTGAATTCATTGTATGTTAAAAAGTGAGGAAGAAATCCAAATTCATTTTCTCATCTGTTCTTCTCTAATCTATTGGTAAATTTCAATCTCATAATCCTTTGACCATAATAATGGAGGTACAATTTCAATCTCAACCTGATCTTAAAGAAGTGTGTGAAGAACTAATTTTTCTGTGGTGGTAAATCTTCTGCCTTTAATTTATTTTTTTTTGTGTTCTTTTGCTTTGGAAGTAGATGTCATCTCTCAGTTGTTTGAAAAAATGTCAGAAAGAAATAAGAAGGTAGTATATTTTTCTTGAATGTTATCCTTCTATCTCTCTCCTACGGTTCAGTTGCTTCTTATCTCTTCATTGCAACTCTATAAGAGTATAGAATGAGAGAAATGAAAGTTATATTATTGATAATCCATCTCGGTATTTATAGATTACAGATTATAAGAAGAAAAAAAGATAAAAGATGAAACAGAAATGTAACAAACTTATAACCACTACCTAACTTCGTAACTAACCATAACTACCTTTTAACAACTTAACAACTTTATGATTAACTTATAACAGAAACCATTCTCATACTCTATGAGTCCCCCTCAAGGTTATGTGAGATCTTGAAGCATAAGCTTGCTTTTAAGAGTCAAAAAAGGAGAAGTGCCAAGTCCCTTGGTAAAGATATCTGCTAACTGATTCTTGGAGGAAACAAAGAAGAGATAGAGCTTGTCAGCAGCAACCAGCTCCCTAATAAAGTGATAGTCCAGAGCAATATTCTTAGTTCTGGCGTGATAGACAGGATTATGAGCTAAGGAGTGAGCACTCAAATTATCGGCCATCAAGTGAAGATGTGAAACAGAGAAACCAAGTTGCTTCATTAGATATGAAAGCCATAATAGTTCAGAGACTGCCACTGCCATAGCCCTATACTCAGCCTCAGCTGAACTTCTTGCCATAGTAGATTGTTTTTTCGATTGCCATGAAAGAAGATTAGGACCAAGGAAAGTACAAAAGCCAGTAGTTGACCTCCTTGTATCAGGACAACCCCCCCAATTAGCATCTGAAAAAGCAACTAAGGTAGATAATTGAGATAATGTAGCTGGTTTAATTGTAATCCCATAACCCAAAGACCCCCTTAAGTATCTAAGTATTCTCTTGACTGCCTTCCAATGAAGATCAGAGGGTTTTTGCATGAATTGACAGACATAATTGACTGCATAAGTAAGATCAGGTCAAGTATTTGTAAGATACTGAAGAACACCAACATTACTTCTGTATTCTTGAGGATTAGATAAGTGTGTACCATCATGTTGAGATAATCTAGGTGCTGATGAAACAGGAGTATCAATAGGTGTACGATCGAGCATATTTGATTTTTGAAGAAGATCAACAGTATATTTGGATTGGGTCAGAAATAAAGAATCATCCTTTCCCATTTGCTTATTTTCAATACCCAGAAAATAGCGTAGAGGACCTAAGTCTTTCATAGCAAAGTGAAGCTTTAAATCATCAATCAAGGAAGAAACTAAATTTTCAGATGGCCCAGCTAAGATAATGTCATCTACATATAAAAGAAGTACAAGAGATCCTCTAGATGATTGAAGAACAAACATTGAATTATCAGCTAAACTCTTTTGAAACCCAACTTGTAGTAGATATGAGCTGAATTTCTCAAACCAAGCTCTAGGAGCTTGCTTGAGCCCATAGAGTGATTTCTGAAGTAAACAAACAGCTGAGGGTTGTGTTTGATCCACAAAACCGGGAGGTTGTACCATGTATACTTATTCTTTCAAATTACCATTAAGGAAAGCATTAGACACATCTAATTGTCTAATGTGCCAGTTATAAGTGACTGCTATAGTCAACACAGTTCTCACAGTAGCCATTTTCACCACTGGACTAAAAGTCTCGTTAAAATCTATACCCTCCTGTTGGTAAAAACCTTTTGCCACTAGTCTGGCCTTATATCTGTCGATAGAGTCATCTGACTTTTGCTTAAGTTTAAACACCCATTTACACCCAAATACATTCATGTGAGGTTCATAAGGAACAAAAGTCCATGTATTGTTCTTTTGAAGAGCACAAAATTCTTCCTTCATAGCCTGAAACCATAGAGGATCAGAACTAGCTTGCTTGAAAGTTTTTGGTTCTATTACTTGAGTCACGAAGTTGGATTTATAGATGTATATTTTTGGAAGGCAATCGATACAACTTGGATTTGCACGTATATTTTTTTGATTGTTTGATGTTTTATACATGTTTGATGCATAAATGCTATTGATCGTGCATGGTGGCATGCTTATGTGATACAAGAAATTGGGCCGAGTTTTTGTAAGTTCAAAACACATGTTATGGTTTGTTTATTAAGAAACTCACACATCTGTAAATTTAAATATTTAAATTTGTTTTGTTAAAACTCCAAATGTAATATAACCAATGCAAATACGTTTTGCAACTCTTTTACACACTACCTGCAATTATTTTACAACAAATTACTAAAATACCAAGAGAGTTGGAGGCTAGAAAAAAATTGAAGTCGAAAAATATATTTTTGAAATGTTAGTACAAATATATCATTTCACATGATTAAACAATAACAATATTAAAATAATAAGTATCCACCAAATGTCCGCAATGTCCGCAGATATTCACAGATGTCTAAGAAAGTCGAAAAATATATTTTTGAAATGTTAGTACAAATATATTATTTCATGTGATTAAACAATAGTAATAATATTAAAATGACAAATGTCCCCCAAATGTCCAACAATGTCCGCAGATATTAACAGATGTCTACGAAAGTCGAAAAATATATTTTTGAAATGTACGTATAAATATATTATTTCATGTGATTAAACAATAATAATAATATTAAAATAATAAATGTCCCCCAAATGTCCAACAATGTCCACAGATATTCACAGATGTCTACAAAAGTCGAAAAACATATTTTTAAAATGTTAGTACAAATATATTATTTCATGTGATTAAACAATAATAGTAATATTAAAATAATAAATGTCCACCAAATGTCCTTCAATGTCTGCAGATATTCACAGATGTCTACGAAAGTCGAAAAAAATATTTTCGATTAGTACAAATATAATATGCATTACACATTTTGTGAATGGATTCAAGATTTTGAAATGTCCCCACGACATCTTGTCTATGGATTAAATGTCATGAGATGTCTTTAAGGCATTTTGTTTACAAACTCAATGTCTTGAAAATGTCTATAAAGATATTTTGTCTACAAAAAATCACCCAAAATGTCTTGAAATATCTACGGGACATGTTATCTATAAATGTCTCGGAAAGTCCCAATCCACTACCCCTTTTAAGAGTCGCTACTCATTTTCTTACTAATCATTCCCTTTTTGACTCTCACATTTTAGATGGTTGGGTTAAATGGGTCAACCTTCTTCATAAATTGGTTGGTAAGACTGAATATCTAATCTAGTCAAAGTCAACCACTTTTTATTAGTATTTTATTAGACTGTTGAGTGAAACACGGTTTTCGGGAAAAATCGAATTTGGAGGAAAAACGATTTTTTTAAAAATAATTTTCGAGAAAAACGAACAATTTCTAAAAAACATTTAAAAAACTCAAACAATAATAAGTCCTAGGATTCTCATTAGTTACCAAACAGACAAAAAAATTACTTGGACTCATGAATCCGTGGAATTATGAATCCACAGACTCATGATTTCGTCATCCAAACACACCATAACAGAATTGCTGCTTTGTCTGTTGACTGCTCAATTATTTCGGACTTAGAAGAGATCAAGCTAAAGGTTAATACTCATTCTGCTGCTCTTTTCGAAGTACCTGCTCAACGGAGACCCGGGGTTGACGACATTGATCTTCCTAGGTTGGAAGAGGGAATGGCTGAAGGTCTAAAAGATTAACTTCTCCAAAAGCTAGGTTATTGAAGTTGGAAAAGTTGAGAACCTAGAGATTCTTGCAAACTTGTTTGGGTGTAGTAGAGGCTCCCTGCTAATTTCTTACCTAGGCCTTCCTCTTAGGCAAGGACACAAAGCTTATAAACATTGGGATCCAGTTTCAGAGAGATCTCAATTGGATTATTTGCTTTGAAGGCGAAATTACTCTCTTGATTCTCATTAAGGTTGTCCTTTCTGCTCTGCCAATTTACTTCCTTTCTTTATTTTCTATGCCCGCCTCGATGGTCAACCTTATTGAGAAACAATAAAGAGATATTCTTTGGGATACGAACGAGGAAACAAAGAGAATTCACTGAGTGGCTTGGGAGTTAGTATGTAAGCCTATTCTTCAAGGGGGCTTGGGTGTCAAGAGTTTCAAACTTATGAATGACGCTTTGATTACTAAATGGATTTGGAGGTTCGGGGTAGAGAAAGATAAGTTGTGGCGAAAGATGATTTCTGAAAAATACGGTGAAGCTGAGTTTGGGTGGATAACACAGCAACCAAAAGGTGCCTATGGGTTCCCAGTTTGGAGAGGGATTTACAATAAACGGGTAAAATTCAAGTTGCTAACTAAATTGGTAGTTGGCAATGGGAATCATACTAATTTCTGGTTGGATATTTGGATTACCAATCAGTCCCTTCGGGTCAAATTCCTGCTATCTTTGATATTTGCTCGAACAAAAATGATTCAGTGGCTGAATTTTTTGATAAGAAGATTATTTGGTTGGAACCTCCCCCTTAGACGAAACCTCAATGATTGGGAAATGGATGAGTTCAACATCATGTTGGGCATCGTTCTCTGTTTAGGGACATCCTTCTCAGTTCAATCTTGTTATTTTTTGTTGTCTTCCAACACGTATCCATATTCTTCTCTGTTTAGGGACATCTGGAAGAAGGGTACCCCTCATAGAGTCAGTTTCTTCCTTTGGGCTGTATGTTTGGATTAGAGTTCCAACCTTGGATTTTTTTAGGAAAAGAGGCTTCACTTTCCCCAACATATGTCCTCTAAAAATGACGAGGAATCAACTGCTATTCTTACATTGCGAGATAGTCTATATGGTGTGGCATTTTTTCCTGTCTAGTTTGAAGGTTGTATGGACTGTTCCAGCTCTTATATCAGATCAGATCCTGCCTTGGTCAAGCATTAAAGGAAAGAAGCAACTTATCAATTTTATTCCGAAAGCCATTATCTAGACCACGTGGAAGGCAAGAAACGAAGTAGTCTTTCTAGACAAAGTTAGAATAGCAGAACACATTGTTTCATTTTCTAAATGTCCCATATTCCATTGGAGCAGAACCATCCCAGGGGTGAACCTTAGCTCTTTTGTCAACATAGTCGAAAATTGGGAGGCTTCTATGTTTGCTATGTAATTTCTTGATGTTTTTGTTGTTTTTTTGCCCCTTGGGGCTCTTTGTATATCCCTTTCTCTCTTTTCTAATTCAATCAAATTATTCAAAAAAATAAGTTTGCACAACTAGAAAATGACCCGTTTACGTAATTTTGAAGTTTATTGCTTGAAATGGATTTTGATGTTTCCTGCAGTTATAGCTAATCATTGTTGATGTTCTATTGTTTGTAGAAACCAATTTTTAACTTCCCTCAACTTAGGGAATATAAATACAACTCAGAGGAACTAGCCAAGGTATATATCTTAATAATAGTTAATTTTCGTAGTGTCTTGTGCATCAATACAACTAAAAACAGGTAGGTTTACATTACATGAAATTGGATTTGATATGAATGAAGATAAGTCGTTTCTTTATGTATCATGGGATACTTCTCTTCAACTCCATTTCTTTTCCCTATTGAAACGGGGCTAAAAGTACATTGAAATTCTTCTTACCTCTTGTGAACGCTTTATTTTTGTAGCATGGGTCCCAACGAATAAAAGTTCTTTGCGAGGCAGGGCCGTGAAGGAGATATATTCTAAGTCTGAAGGTATGACCTTCCTGATAGAAATACATCCTAAAGGTCTGAAGGTATAACCTTCCGAAGGAGTGTCCTTCGACAAAGATGGCAATGAGTACGATTTGGCTTATAGGATAATGATGCCCTTATTTGGACGATCAATAAATCCGGTTCAATTAGGAGTCATAATGCTTAACTAGAAGCCGCTTACGATTGTCGGATCACTTCGGTTATCCGCGGCTAACATAGACCGCATCCTACAAAGGGTTACACATAAGAAGGGTAACTTGAATAGTGAGAATAGACTGATGGGAACTAGTATATCGATGGATATAATCCAGTCAGATAATACTTAAAAGATAGAAAAAAATCGGGCTCGAAAGAGAAGACCAAAAAGGCAAAAGCCCATTTTTTGAGTCGGGGGGGGGGGGGGGGGATCCCTTATAGGGATTCCCCTAGCTGGCCATATAATAGAAGTGGGCCGGCCAAAACAAGCCCATAAGGGGCTATTGTGGCCGGCCACACTAAAGGGGAAACCCTAATTAGGGAGTCCCAGATAAATAAACCTCTTTTGTGCTTATCTTTTCTGAGGGAGTTTTAAGATTCCTTATTTGAGGAGGACTATACTAAGGTAATGTCTATATAAGGACCAGTTTAGAGTTCAGAAAAGGTGTGGACGTTTCTCAGAAGAAAATCCCTCTCTTCAAACAACTATTAGAGAGAGAAGATTTTAGAGAAAAGGTTCCCATTCTCAGAAGAAAATCCCCTTCAAGAAGGTCCTAGCTGACTGAAAGGAAGGAGTTCAAGTTATACATTCGGTGTCTCAAGTAGAGGAGCTACAATTGAAGCTCTATATCTTTCGAATACTGAACGGGATTTAGTTCGTGGGAAAGCGAATCCAGGTATTCTTCTTTCTTCTAGTTCATTGATTAGTTCATGTAAATGATCCTGGACAACTTAGTGTTGATCATATGATGATTGAGATTCCGCTTACAACACTAGTAACATGATTAGGATATGTATTAGATACATGTAATTCCCAACAGTGGCATCACGAGCCGTTTGCATGAAACTATCTTTGGCTAAAACGAACTAGATTCAAACTTGACATTGATAGATAGAATTGTTTGAATAGAGATTCGGACAGAACTTTTATTATTTTCAATTAGATTTAAACATAATCAAACATGTATTTGAAAGAGTTTCAATGCATAGAACCATTAGATTTTGATGTTTTGAAAAAGAGTTTTCGAAAACGGATCTAACGGATTATAAATTTTGAAAAACGGGTTTCAAAATCATGAAGTTTTGGTGAAAAACAGTAGGAAGAAGAAGGAAGAAGTCAGTCGGTTGGAAAGTTTTTTGAAAAATCAAAAAACTTAATGACCGGACCGGCAAGTTGGTCTCAGGACAACGTCCCGAGACCGAGAAAAATGGGACTGGAAGTCCCGGTCCGAGAAGGACCGGGATTCTTAGTCCCAACAGGACTGGGAGTCCGAGATTATCAAATCTCGGACATCCAAGATGCGTCTGGGAGTCCCAGTTCGAGACGGACTAGGACGGTCCGAGACGGACTAGGAAGGTCCGAGACGTACGCGTCTTGGATGCGTCTGGGATTCCCAGTTCGTCTCGGTCGAGGACCGAGACCAGGGAGGCACGTTCAGACGCATCTAGATGCGTCTGAAGCGACCAGATGCATCTAGGATGCGTTTGGAAGCTTCCAGACGCACCTAGAGTGCGACTGGAACGTTTAGACGCGTCTGGTACGTCCAAGCACGTCTCGGACTTGGAGTCCGAGACGGCCTACCGTCCACAGCACTGGACTCGTCTAGGACGCGCCCATGGAGTCTCGTACTTGGATTCTAAGACGGCCAAGTGCTATGCTAGGACGCTTCTAGGACGAGTCCAGCACGTCCTAACCGAGACAGTCTTGGCATCCGTCCCTATAAGTCCGGACCATTGACTAGCTTTGATCGAGACTAGTTGAAGGACTTTTGACCAAGTTTGACTTGAGTCTTTTCGAGTTTGACTTGGGCCCATTGGGCTTTGACTCGAGTGGGAGATTTTCTTACCTTTTCTTCCGATTCCAAAACATAATTATTCTGACATTGACCCGGGCCATCCGCGAGCGCAAAACACAGTTTTCCCAAAAATTGATTTTAGAAATCATTATGCAAGAAACTAAATGGGCCATTACTCCGAACTTTACGAAAATAGACTTAGAAAGGCAATTAGACATAGGAATGTCACATATCCCACGATTAGCTATACAGAACATAGCGAAACCTAGAAATGAATCTAGGATACATACTTTATTTTATGAATGTCATATATTTTGTATGTATATGTGAATGCGTAGTAGTATTGCCTTTAGATAAGCAATCGATTTTTGTTTCTAAGCACAAACGAGTATGTGCCCGAATAATACTTAAAGTATAGGGTCTATAGAAGCTATTGATGAATCGAATGATGAGATCATGATTCGAGTGGGAGTAATCAATTGTGGTTCAAGGATGAAAATCTAAACGAACTATTAGGCGAACAAGAATTAAACTAAAGATAAGATCTTTTAGGAGGCTGTACTAGGGTTTTAGATAAAACCTTACGAGAATTCACATAAAAGCTTACGTATAAGTCACGAATGGTTATGATAGAGTTCACAGTAACGCAAACTTGATAAAATACGTATTAATCCCTAAAAAGAATTTTGAGTATAAGCCTACCCAGAATAAGGCACTTGTTGAGCCCTCGTTCATCGATGGTGGATCTGCTACTGCAGGGTGCCATCTTTTACCTCGGGACAATACGGGTAGATCTATGAAGAGGTCTACGCGTCTGAACTGGTTGTACTCAATGAGTCAGCAAAAGGTTCTTGGATTTCGAGGCAAAGGATTAGTTTGACACTCAAGTTTGAAACTAATTAACCAAGAGTCAGAGGAGTATGATCATAAAAAATGTTACTCACCCAGGACGATGGAGTTAAGGGCAGTGCCCTAGTACGCTTAACTTTGAAAAATTGGGATATTGGAATCGTATTATTCAAATAAGGAAAAAAGATTCTTGAATAATATGGCAAAATTAGGATTTTGCTAAGATAACAAGTTTAAATCATTTTGCATTCTTTACATGTAGTTTAATTATGACAAATAAAGAAACTTTCAACATCCGTTGGCTTATTGAGAAAGAAAAGCTGAATGGGGATAACTTTAAAGTATGGGAACGGAATTTGGGGCTCGTCCTCAGATCGGAAAGCAATCCAGCTGTTTTAGACACTCCTATTTTGATAATCACGGAAGAATCTACTAATGAGGAAAAGAAGCAAGAAAATAGACTTCGGAGGAAATCGGAGCCTATAACGTGCTTAATGTTAGCAACCATGGAACCCGATCTTCAGGATAAGTTCATACACATGGATGCTTACACCATGATAGGACAACTTAGGGAATTGTTCCAAAATAAGTCCAGAATGGAGAAGTACGAGACGTCAAAGGCAATACAAGATTGTCGCCTTGAAAAGGGTAAGCCTGTAGGGCCACATGTTTTCAAATGATCAGTCTTTTTGAGAAACTAGCACGACTTGTAGTCGATCATGGTCGGGATTTTGCAACTGATATCATCCGCATTCACTTCATAATGGGTTCAATCAATTCAGAATGCACTACAATGTGAATGAGTGGGATAAATCCTTCTAGGAACTACACGCAATGCTCCAGACAATCGAGGAGAATATCGTAGTAATTGAACCAAAGAAAGAAGTTCTAATAGTTCAGAAAGACAAAGGATTTAAAAGGGAAGGGAAACAGAAGAACAAAAGGAAATTTGGCAAAGCAAAGGGAAAAGCAAAGGGCAAACAAGTTGCAAAACCAAAATCTTCTCTTCTGACTCCAAGTGTTTCTACTGTGATGGCATAGGCCATTGGAAGAGAAACTGCCCCAAATTCCTGGAAGACAAGAAAAATGGAACGGTAGTTTCCGCAAAAGGTAAAAATGTTAAAAGTTGATTCAATTAAATACATTTTCCTTAAAAGGTATTGGATACCTAATGCTCATTTCATTATGAATGTCTGGAGCAAGTGGGAGCTGAGTATTTAACTGATTGGAGACGAACTGTCAAAGAGCAGAAGAAGCAATAGTTGCTGAAAAGGCTCAAGAAGGATTTTAATCTCCTATTGGCATTACTTTTATTAGATTTTAGTATTTTTCTTTTCTTTAAAGTTCTTCTCTAGAACTGGATTTTTGAGAAATAAAGTATTTAGTTTTAATATTTTATGATGTTCTCAGAAAGGTGCCTATATTAAGTTACAAACATTAATACTTATCGATTCAATTAGTTATTCTAATCTAGTCCGACAACTAGGATGAACATGAGATTCGAAAGAATAAACATGGTTCAAACTATCTGGTATGACAAGATCTCTTATGACAAAACAGAGGTCAATTAATCACTAATACTTATGTCAGACATAAGATTATGGTTAATGTGACTAGAATCAACTAAGTACTCGAATTTAGAAGAAGTTTTAGAAACTTGACCTAAATCAAGTAATGAATCAAAATTACTGAAGATCTTGATGAGATCAATGGTCTTGGTCATAACAAGTCTTCCAAAACAATAAGTGTCTAATACAAGCTGCATACCTACTAAACCTTAAACTGTTATAGAAAATAAAAGAATTCCATACCTGTATGGATTTTTTAGAAGAAGTTCTAAAAAGTCTTATTTAAATCTAAAACTTCAGACGTAGTTTCTTCTCCAAGAGAAGAAATATGGGGTTTTCCCACAGAACATCGAAACAAAATTAGATGGTTGCTCTCGAGGGTGTCTTCCTTGAAAGGAATGATTCAAGAAGACAAGTGAGAGAAATATTCGAATCAGATTCGAACCGGGCAACAAAAGAACACCGAATGGGAGTACGAAAAACTCGCCAAGTAACTTCTTAAAAGAGTTAAGAAGGTTCTACGATATTGTTCAAAACCCCAGTGAGCCTCAAGTAGACCCACAAAAACTATAGCAGAACCGGATTTTGAAAATTGGCTAAGAGCCAAAAAGGAACAACAGTAAGAATTGGTATCTAACATTCGTAAAGAAACTCAAGGGTTGTTTTTCTGATAAGAATAGTTAGACTCTTTATAAGACAAGAGGGTAAGTGGGAGTAAAACAAGACAATTTTACATCCTGTATGTGAGACATACTAGAATTGAGAAAAGTTAAGGAACTAGCTCAATAGGACATCAGACGAGGGTAAATAAAACTTAATAGGCACTGAAATCTATACACTTATAGATTAACAGATGATAAGACTCGTTCTAACTAGAAATACTCTTAGTGAGAGATTCTACCCATTTCTCATGGAACACTGGGTAAGAAATCACGGGTCAAGAAGTCAGCTGGACCGGGCCATTGACCGGATGTCGAACCTCCACCTGTTAATATTTTTGCGGGCACCGATGACGTCTTTCGGGCATAACCTGTGACAATAGAGACATGGAAACACGTGACCGTAAGTCTCTGGGGACACCGGGATGGTGCCGGCCTAAGGGGGCTCCGACGGTCAAGTCAGTAAGTTTGCAAGAGAAATGAAAGATGTGTAAGTGATATCCATGGAATGTTACCGTTGGTTGGATAATGGTCGGAGTCTACGGATTCACTAACTTGGTTGGAGAGAGATTAAGACAACTTATGGGGTCTGTCCTTACTCAGGCAACTCTGGTGAGGTTTGCGTTGTTCGGGGGGTGTACCGTAAATAAATGGAAGGCTTGAAGGGTCTAGCCTTATAAACGATCACGTGGGATACGGAAAAGAAAACCTGACCTCTGGAGAGATAAAGTGAGCGGAGTTGATGTGACACGAAAATGTCACATTTAAGGAGCCTAACATAGACTAATTAGTCCTTTACGAGTGTTATCAATAACATTTTATGTGTTTTTCTTGTTTAGGTACCATATTTGGAATAAAGAACTTAATTCGGAATAAAGGGAGCGAATTATCACTATCATTTCATGTACCCAAAACGAGAGAAAAAGACTTCAAACAAATCAAATGAGAAGAGGAGTCAAAGACGAGTCCAACAGTGAAAACGGAAGTCCATTCCGAGTTCGGACGGGGAAGTTGTGAAAGAAAGAAGTCGAGGTTCGGTCTTAAAACAAAGATTCTATGAAGGCACCCCCTTGATTTCCAAGTGTAGATTAAAGCCTAAGTCTAAAACCCAAGAGCCTAGATATGAAGGAATAAAACCCAAGCCCAAAGAAGATGAAATAAGGAAGAGATTTTGGAGGCACCCAATGGACCCAAGTTTGAGTCAAAGTCAAGGTTGACTAAGTCTAGGGTTTGAGACAAATACACTATTCATCATCTTCTCCATCCAAGAAAACAACCAAGAAGTAGGAGAGAGAAGGAGGCTAGGAACTTTAGGGTTTGAAGTTTGGAAGTTCAAGGGTTTAGAGAGTTAAGGAGCTTGAGAGAGGGAAAAAGAGAGAAGAAGGAGTAACCGGCCAAGCTAGGCCGGCCAAGCAAGGCCGGCACACAAAGGTCGGGCTGCTGCTGCTACCAGAACAGCAAGAGCAGCAGCTGCTCGGGAGAGCTGCAACAGCAGCTGGCCGGCACGGGAAGCTTTCACGGGCTGTTGGAGGCTTTCACGGACCCGTCCACGGGAAGCTCTCGCCGGCGCGAGCAGTAGCAGCAAGGACGCGTCAACGGGACGCTTTCACGGCTGCTCGGACGTGCACGGCTGCAGCTCGGACGGTACTAGGGACGTGCACGGCTGCAGCTCGGACGGTACTAGGGACGTGCACACTTCCATGGGAGCTCCTGGCCGGATTTCTTCTTTCTTGCCGGAAGTTGTTTTGACGGATTTCTCGGGTTCCGGCCACTTTCTTGGCCGGAAATCTTAGGGCTTTCACTCCCCATGTCTTGATCTAGCTACCCATGTGATTTGATTTGATTTTGGACTACAAATTTCTAGAGAGAGAAAGCTAGGGTTAGCTTTAATGGAGGTTGTGTTCTAAATGGAGAAGATGATGGTGGTCGCTATGGGGAACCCAGAATTTGCTAAGGGGAGATCGGCTGCACTTTAAAGACTCATATTTTCCGACGATCTTAGCCTCGAACCACATCGAAAAAGGGGGATTCTCTCATCATCTTCTTTTCATTTTCTATTTAATCACCATGTTTAGCTAACTTTAGTGTGTCGATTATATGAGATGAAATGTGATGGATTCGTGATTATGTTTAATGTGATTTGATGTTTTGATTATAAATTGATGTTCATTTATTTCGATTATCGTTTTGATCGTATTTTCATGTGTGTTGTCATGCACTTCACATAGTTAGGCGACTAGACGACACTTTCGATGACTCGGGATTAACCGATTTAGACGTTTGTTTGACTAAGTATGATCTCCGGATATACGTAGTACTTAGAGACATCTACTTTAGGAGTCGAATATCGATTGTACTTCGACACATTAGATTGGATCATACGTAGTCATAGGTTTATCATTATGGATTCCCGGACTTCGACACCTCTCTCGCTTATTTGTTGCCCGAATCGAGTGTTACCGTCTCCCGACTCTTGTTCCTCCGAACTCTTCTCTCGAATCTCTCTCGCCTGTTTACTTTTATCGTTTAATTAGTTTATTTGTTTTCTTTATTGCTTATTCAATCATAACCCCCCTAATTTATCCTTGTTTCTCTCCTTTTTAGTCTAAGTTAGCTTTTAATATCTAGACCGAGGGATAAGACCCTTCGATATCCAAACTACCTTCCTATCCTTGGATCGATCCCGGCTTTGCCGGATTACTACTTGATACCTCCGCTTGGGTGTGCAACCTTTTCGGGTGCATCAAGTTTTTGGCGCCGCTGCCGGGGATAGGTCTAGTAGTTTGGATATAGTTTGTTGTTTTGTTCATTAGTTTAGTGTTATTTGCTTCTTAGACGTCTTTATTTTATTTTGTATAATTTTATTTTCTTTTAGGTATCATTACAAGAAAAGAGCCAACAGTGACATAAAGGCGAAGGAAAAGGAAGGATTCGAGAAGCTTAAGAAGAAAGACGAACGAAACAAGAGGAGCACTCGATAGTATCGCATTCTATCTCATCCTTTTTACTTGTGTGTGATTGTTTAGTTCTATAAGTGTTTGTTCCCATTTTTGCGATTGCGTGTTAGTATCCCTGAATATTGTGAGATCATGGCAAGTTGGTCATTTGATGAGAATGACCTTATGCGAACTCTTTCCAACACTAGTCGACCATCTACAAGTCATCAGGACTACTCAAATTTATATAGGAATGTTACGACTAGTGATAGGAATAGGCGAGTTGAGTCTGACCGACCTAGGATGACCATGGGTGAATATCGACGGATGTATGGAGTCGGTCAGACTCGTCATGAACATGGTTTTAGGGATTATGAGCATGAGGGTAATCAACCCCGTAAGAGTCTTCGAGACTATCGACAAGAATTTTGGATGACCACACCTTCATGTATGAATTTGTCATTTGATGAGGACCGTAGTTCTATTAGTATTGATCGACCACGTCGAAGTCTTCGTGACTATCGACAAGCATATATGAACGGTTCACTTAGTGATGACAATTCCCGACTCGATGATTCCACTCAAAGAGTCGAGTCTAGGTATCTACATGAAGGTAGTGAAGAAAAGACTATGGAGACCATTAGGCCGGTTTGTGCTATTTGTGCGAGCTTAGACCATTTGACTGAGTATTGTCTCATGATTCGTGTTCCGCGAGAGTCTTCGTCTAGTTATACTCATGTGCCGTATTACGAGGAGATGTCCGAAGACACTCTTCAAGCAATTTTAGAGTACCAAACTAGATTTAATCGAGATATAACGGAGATCACGGAACGGCTTCTCAAAATTGTTGATAGACTTGAGTCGGAGCTTATCGTCGACGAGGAAGGGGTTTGCGCACCCCAAACTCAAGAAGAGACTATGAATGATGGTGAGGGTAATACACCTAACTCTAGCCTTAAGTTAAATGTCGAAGAAGCTCCTGATAGACCCTTTGAACATGAATTGACCGATAACCCTTATTGCTCATTCCCTCGACCATTGTTATCTCACCATGATTCGACTACATTAGATTTTGATGTTGAGGATGATAGCTCTACGAGCAAACTTGGGAATCACACAACATTGAACTTTCCAATCTTTAGCACTTGTGATTATTTGGATGGGTTATGTAGAATGGAAGGTGTTATGCCTAACTTTGAGGCTCCCGATGCCTTTAAGGATGTCGATAACATAGTAGTTGAAGAGATAGCGGATAGCTTGTTGGATTATTTACCTAAGGAAATTATGGACCTTGACTTGGTCCCCGAGCCTATTGTCTTACCCTTAGAGTCTAGTTCGACCTTCCACATGATCTCAGACTCGGTTGTTGACTCCTTCTGGGACACTTCGGACGTCTTCCCTAGCATGTCTAGGGACTTAGTGGATGTTTTATCCACTAAGCTTGAGTTTGACTTCTTGCCTTCGACTGACCTCCACTCACTTCACAATTATGTCGATCCTTTTGACGACTTCTTAGTCGTCGTCCCTAGCAGTCATGCTTACTTAGTGGACCGTGCATCCACTAAGTTTGGGGATGGTCTCTTTTCGGTTATCATCTCACGTGCACTTCGTTGGTTTAATATTTTTGTGGGACTTTTACCATTTGTATATAGATTTCTTTGGGTTGACCCCCAAATCTTTCGGCTTTTACTATATGATCGTTAGCCGATTAAGGTGGCCTTTGATGTTTGTGGGTAGCATCTCTGGAAACCCTCCGCGAGACATAACTCGTGCTCTTGTGTGAAAACAAGAGAATCAAAGGCTAATTGCATAGCTCAATGCAATCGAGTGATCCCGCGTGAGTGGTCATTTTATATGGTCATGTTTCTATGTGCTTCATTCTCATTATATTTTTGGATATTTTAGGAGCACTTCTTATAAGTTTTACTTCTAAGGCGTGGTTTGTTCCAAGTTTGGGGATGGCGCGAGCTTGGCATCAACTTGGAACCTCTTTATACACGAGTCTTGGTATTATCATCGTTTATCTCCTTCGGTTATGGTAATATCTCTCCACTCTTCTCTTTAAATTAATGTGCCTCTTAATCATTTGGTGAGTATATGCTTAGAACATTGAGGACAATGTTAGTTTTAAGTTTGGGGATGCGGGATATGACCATAACCAATGCATGACCATGGGTTTCAAAGACAAAAGGGTTCAAATTAGCCAAAATTTGAAAAAATTTTAACATTTTGAGTAGATTTGCATGTGATTGTAGTGATAGTTTTAAGAATGTTGATGCATATGTATCGAGTTGATGGGTTTTGTGATTGCTAATGGTCTTTGCATGAAAGTCGAGTCTTTGAGTGTTTGTGTTATACTATGGGAGTAACATCTTAGTGAAGAAGAAACATCTCTAAGAAACCTAGAGTAGTCATTAGTGGAGACTTAACCCATGTGAGAGCTCAAAGCCTAAATTGTCCTTCGAGTGTACTCTTCCGCGCTAACTCCGAGTAGAATGAAGAGCTACTCAACCTCGTAACTATTGAAAGAGCTCATTTGATCTCGTGTGCTCAACTTTCTTAGCCACTAGGAGTGACATTAGGATAGCGAATTAACCTTGCCCTTGTAGTCCATGAAACCCAATAAGAGTGTCAACTAGAGGGAGGCAAATACTTCATTACCATCATCATCTTATATCCCGAGAATGAAGACATAAGAAAAAAGAAAGAAGAATGTCAAAGCAAGTATGAAATGGAAAAAGTTGATTGCAAGAATATAGTATTGTGTGAGTTATGTTTGTTTTATGTGATGTTGTGTTATGAAAAAAAAAAAAAAAAAGACAAAAAAAAAAAAAAAAAAAAAAAATGAATGAAATAAAGTTGTTATGTTATGTTAGAGCATGTTAGCTCTTTTGTGTGAGTAATGTGATTGTATATATGTGTTTGTGTTCATGTTCATGAATAAGTATTCGAAGCAAGAAACAAATGTGGAAGTGCTTGAGAAGTTCTATAATGAAGTAGTCGACATTCTCGGGAATCCACCATCATCATCCATTTCTAGTATCCGCTAACCTTTAGAAGGCATCTTTAGAGGGTAGAATGGGTGAGAAGGGCGAGTGAGCTTCCCCACTCTATATAGTGGCTAATTCCTTTTCGAAGATCATTCGTTCCAAAATGTTGTCCTCACCCCTTTTTATGTGTTGAGTCCATGTTAGTGATCACACTCACACATACGAGCGAACCATTCTTGAGTGATTTCATATTTGGAGTGTATTTCCGTGAGGCCGAAGTCGAGGCGAAATGTACTAAACTAGGAATCAAGGTGTTGTGACTTCGGAACATAGATGTTGCTCATTATGGTATGACACTAGCACCTTAGGGTAAGATCATTAGTGAAGGGGCCTTTAGCTTTTACAAGAACTTATTTACTTGATTCATTATGTGTTGACATGCTTAAACCCTTTGCTATATGAATCATGTTTATCTATGATTTTGATTTTGGACCCTTGTGTATTTAAAACCATGATGTTTGTGGGTGTCATCAATGGAAACCCTCACGAGACAAAACTCGTCCTCTAGGGGTAACCTAGAGGTTTAAAGGCTTGTTGCATACGCTAAATGCAACCGGGATGCCTCCGAAAGTGAGTTAGGCTTTTATTTTATTTTGTTTGCTCGAGGACGATCAAGGTTTAAGTTTGGGGATGTTGATGTGACACGAAAATGTCACATTTAAGGAGCCTAACATAGACTAATTAGTCCTTTTCGAGTGTTATCAATAACATTTTATGTGTTTTTCTTGTTTAGGTACCATATTTGGAATAAAGAACTTAATTCGGAATAAAGGGAGCGAATTATCATTATCATTTCATGTACCCAAAACGAGAGAAAAAGACTTCAAACAAATCAAATGAGAAGAGGAGTCAAAGACGAGTCCAACGGTGAAAACGGAAGTCCATTCCGAGTTCGGACGGGGAAGTTGTGAAAGAAAGAAGTCGAGGTTCGGTCTTAAAACAAAGATTCTATGAAGGCACCCCCCTTGATTTCCAAGTGTAGATTAAAGCCTAAGTCTAAAACCCAAGAGCCAAGATATGAAGGAATAAAACCCAAGCCCAAAGAAGATGAAAGAAGGAAGAGATTTTGGAGGCACCCAATGGACCCAAGTTTGAGTCAAAGTCAAGGTTGACTAAGTCTAGGGTTTGAGACAAATACACTATTCATCATCTTCTCCATCAAGAAAACAACCAAGAAGTAGGAGAGAGAAGGAGGCTAGGAACTTTAGGGTTTGAAGTTTGGAAGTTCAAGGGTTTAGAGAATTAAGGAGCTTGAGAGAGGGAAAAATAGAGAAGAAGGAGTAGCCGGCCTTAGCTTGGCCGGCCAAGCTAGGCCGGCCAAGCAAGGCCGGCACACAAAGGTCGGGCTGCTGCTGCTACCAGAACAGCAAGAGCAGCAGCTGCTCGGGAGAGCTGCAACAGCAGCTGGCCGGCACGGGAAGCTTTCACGGGCTGTTGGAGGCTTTCACGGACGCGTCCACGGGAAGCTCTCGCCGGCGCGAGCAGCAGCAGCAAGGACGCGTCAACGGGACGCTTTCTCGGCTGCTCGGACGTGCACGGCTGCAGCTTGGACGGTACTAGGGACGTGCACGGCTGCAGCTCGGACGGTACTAGGGACGTGCACACTTCCATGGGAGCTCCTGGCCGGATTTCTTCTTTCTTGCCGGAAGTTGTTTTGACGGATTTCTAGGGTTCCGGCCACTTTCTTGGCCGGAAATCTTAGGGCTTTCACTCCCCTTGTCTTGATCTAGCTACCCATGTGATTTGATTTGATTTTGGACTACAAATTTCTAGAGAGAGAAAGCTAGGGTTAGCTTTAATGGAGGTTGTGTTCTAAATGGAGAAGATGATGGTGGTCGCTATGGGGAACCCAGAATTTGCTAAGGAGAGATCGGCTGCACTTTAAAGACTCATATTTTCCGACGATCTTAGCCTCGAACCACATCGAAAAAGGGGGATTCTCTCATCATCTTCTTTTCATTTTCTATTTAATCACCATGTTTAGCTAACTTTAGTGTGTCGATTATATGAGATGAAATGTGATGAATTCGTGATTATGTTTAATGTGATTTGATGTTTTGATTATAAATTGATGTTCATTTATTTCGATTATCGTTTTGATCGTATTTTCATGTGTCTTGTCATGCACTTCACATAGTTAGGCGACTAGACGACACTTTCGATGACTCGGGATTAACCGATTTAGACGTTTGTTTGACTAAGTATGATCTCCGGATATACGTAGTACTTAGAGACATCTACTTTAGGAGTCGAATATCGATTGTACTTCGACACATTAGATTGGATCATACGTAGTCATAGGTTTATCATTATGGATTCCCGGACTTCGACACCTCTCTCGCTTATTTGTTGCCCGAATCGAGTCTTACCGTCTCCCGACTCTTGTTCCTCCGAACTCTTCTCTCGAATCTCTCTCGCCTGTTTACTTTTATCGTTTAATTAGTTTATTTGTTTTCTTTATTGCTTATTCAATCATAACCCCCCTATTTATCCTTGTTTCTCTCCTTTTTAGTCTAAGTTAGCTTTTAATATCTAGACCGAGGGATAAGACCCTTCGATATCCAAACTACCTTCCTATCCTTGGATCGATCCCGGCTTTGCCGGATTACTACTTGATACCTCTGCTTGGGTGTGCAACCTTTTCGGGTGCATCAAGCATTATAGGTAATCACGTGGGTGATATAGGAAGATCCTGACCTCTTAAAGTAGGCGAGCTCTTGAAATAAGCAAACCTTTGACAAAGTAGGAAGGCCTTTGATAAACTGGTCGTTAGGAAAGAGAAAGTAGGTGCTCGCTTCTCCAAGATCCTGTATTTCACAAGGTAATCCCGTACTTGGTAAGATCTTGTATATGGATGCAGTAATAGTACTTATTATTTGACGCCCGTATACTTGCGGGGGGTGACCTTTTAGGGTGTCCTTCTAGGTGAATCAAGTTTTTGGCGCCGCTACCGAGGACTATGTTTTAGATTTGTTCTAATCTTGGAAAGTTTTTATTTTTGGTAAGTTTTGAATTTTTGAATACTTTGACTTGCTTTTCCGCTTTTGGTGTGTAGAACTCTAAGGAGCAAAGGTAAAGACGCAACTAGGAGGAGGAGTCGAAAAGAAAAAATTTACAGTTTTTATTTTTTGTATTTATTTTGGTGAGAGAGAGACTTAAACTTTTTAGTACTTTCTTTTGTTTTAAGTTTTGACCCTAAACTTAAAGGGCTTAATTGTAACCGAAAACCAAAACGAAGCCTCGGGTTCGAACACTTGAGGGAAGAGTGGCCCGGGTCGTCTGCAAAGGTCGTCGCCCGTCTCAAACGGGAGGTAACTTTTCTTGATCACCCACGAATCCCCTGTAAGTGGTTACTTGTGTGTTTTTTGTACCTCATTGATTTGGCGAACTTCTTAGTTTAACCGTCTTTAGTAAGGGCACAAACCCCACAACAAGATAGGAGTCGGATTTCATCACCGATCTCTTGCCCATTTAGGAAACAACGTTGCGTATCCCAAATCTCACTTAAAATTAAAATCTGGTTTAGAAATTGGCCTTAGGGTACCGAGCTCATAGGATCTTTAAAACAATCCAGGAACTCGATTTTTATTTGGGCATTCCAAAAGGGAAAGTGTCATACAATTCTTTAAAAAAGGCCGCCTCGAGAAGAGGAAACGTTGCCTCAGGTTGGACGGTTGCAATTTTTCATAGTTGGCTGTCACATGGAGAATTATTTGACCATAGTACTTTGACGGAGTAACCCTCATAACAATCATAGTTCAAGCTTTGTTACGAAGTAGGAGCTATCTAGATTTTTAAGTGAAATTGACCAACCTGTCTGTCATCTGGATTTTGTTTAGGTTGCTTGGTTAAGTCAGCCTGATTGTGGTTGTTTTCCTTCTAGGATCTTTGTAGTGCTTTCTCGGTTTTCGATTCTAAAAAAAAAAAAATTGGACCAAAAGAAAGGAATCAAGTGTAGTTTTTGTAAGTGTCAAATCTCATCTTGTGATCGCGCCTGACCATCATGGCACATTTTTCTAATGGTTGGACGTACCCTGTTGATGATGATGACCTTGATCTAAAGGCACCCGTCATCAACCGACCTGATATAACCTTAAGAGAATACCAACATTTGCGTAAAGACTGGCTTAACCGACCTGGTATGACTCTAAGAGATGATCAACGACTTAACGAGGGGAATAGGCAAGTTGAGCCTAACCGACCTGGTATGATCTTCGAGGAATACTAACAAATGTGTAGAAACGAGCCTAACCGACCTGGTATCACATTTGGAGATTATCAACAAATGTGTAAAGATGGTCCGATTAGTGATGGATATGGTCCGACACCAAATATATATGAGAGACCCTATAGTCCACACTATTCTGAGACCAATGACTTTAGAGACAGGTATGATCCTAATGTGTAGGGTGGGAGTTATGATCAAGAGTCTTCATTTAATTACAATAGTGAGCCTTATTATGAGGAGACTCTTGAAGAGTCCGCGAATCATCTCAGGGAGATGATGTCGCAATTTGGGACTCAAACGCACTAGGAGATTGAGTCCTTGACTCAACAGGTAAAAATGCTTAAGTCACAGTTGTTGGCCGACGAGGAAGGGGTTTCACCACCCCAAACTCAAGAAGGTACTAGGTACGATGACGAGGTTAATACGTCTAACCCTAGTACTAAGTTAAATGTCGATGAATTTACTGATAATACCCTAGAGCCTGAAAGGTCTGATGACCTTGTTGTCTTGCTTCCTCCACCTATGTCATCTCACCATGAGAGGACTGCATTAGACGTTGATATCCAGGATGCTGGCTCTATGAGCAAGTTTGGGGATGACACAATTCTGAACTTTCTGACATTTGAGATTTGTAAGGAGTCAGTCTTAGATGAAAAGCTAAGAAGGCATGATATTATGAATGACTGCGAGGCTCTAGATGTCTTTGAGAACATCAATGACGTTAGAGACATGTTAGATAGTTTGTCAGACTGTTTACCTAAGAAAACCATGGACCTTGACTTGGTCCCCGAGCCTATTGCCTTACCCTTAGAGTCTAGTTTGACCTTTCACATGGTGTCAAACTCGGTTGTTGATCCCTTTTGGGACAATTCAGAAGTCTCCTCAAGAACGTCTTTGGAGATATTGGATATTCTATCCACTGAGCTTGCAGATGACTTTTTGTCTTCGACTGATATATTGGCCCTTCATTATTATGTCGATCCTTTTGATAACTTTCTAGACGTTGGACCTAGTATTTATAGTTACTTAGTGGACGTCCACTAAGTTTGGAGATTGCCCCTCTTCTTTGATAGCCTCACATGCACTCTCTGCAATTCACAAAAATGTGAGACTATCGTTCACTGAAAATTTTGTGTTTTGGGTGGACCCACAGATATATCGGTTATTGGTTTATAGTTAATCACATATTTGTAATCTAGTAGGTATAATTTTTTCTATTTTTCAAGTCATCTGTTTCGTCTGGCTGAAGACGTAAAACTTAGCGCTTTCTGGGAGGCAACACATGCAGAGGACGCTGAATCGGGTAATATCTCTCCCTTTACCCTGTTATTTTTTGCATAGTCTTCAGAACATTGAGGACAATGTTCTGTTTAAGTTTGGGGATAGGGGATTGAAATTTTTGCTAAAGTCCTTATTTCAAAATTCAAAAGGGTTTAAAAAAATTTTGGATTGAAAAGAATGAGTCTAGTTGTTTTTGCTTGTTGATGGTCATAGAGTCTAGTTGGTCGTGCTATGCTTTTGCTAAAGGTTTTTCCACGAATTTCAAGTATTGAATTAAGTTGTCTGTGCACTAGCCATGTGAGTGTTAGATAGGTGAAGAGTAGGCTTTTCTGAGAGAACTTGATTAATCATTAGTGGAGACTTAACCCATGTGAGATTTTGAGCCTTTCTTGTGCTTTGAGTGATCTCTTCTGCGCTAACTCTGAGTAGAGTGAAGAGTTACTCAACCTCGTAATGCTAAAAGAGCTCATTCGATCTCTTAAGTTCAAATTTCACAACCACTAGGGATGTCATCGGGAATGCAAACCTTCTCTTGTAGCCTAAGAAACTTGAAAGCAGTGTCAACTAGAGGAAGATAGGAACTGCATTCACCATTTAGAACCCTGAGAATAAGGCATGAAGCAAAGTGGAGAGAATTACACCCAAAGAAAGTGTTAAGAAAGAACTTTGTGTATTTTGAGTTTTATTACCAAAAGTGTATCGAAAAAAAATAGAAAAAAAAAATGTTTGTGTAGTTTAAGTGTTTATCCTTTGAAGAAATTCTTGAAGATTTGAAGACGTCGAGTTCTCAGGAGTTCTAGTTCATCCTTAGCATCTATTGACCTCTAGAAAACATTGTTAGAGAGTTGATCAGGTGAGAAGAGTTGGTTAGCTTCCCCATTCCATATTAGTGGTTGTTTCCTTTCTATGAGATCAGTCGTTTACGAAAAAGTTAGTATGTCTTTTGTAATGTGTTGAGTGTCCCTTCATACTCATACTCGCATATTGAGCGAACCATTTTAAGTGACTTGATTTTTGAGTGTATGACCGTGAGGTAGTAGTCGAGGCGAAATGTATTGAGAAGGTAATCAAGGTTTTGTCTTTTGAGAACCGAAATGACATTCATATTGGTTGGTCACGTGCACTTCGGGTCTAGATTACTAGTGGAGGGATTTTTAGCATTTGTATGATTTGGTCAACTCGGATTTCATTTCTATTAACTTTTGAGAATCTACCAGATAAACATTTTTTTGTCCATATCATATTTAGACCCTTTTGCATTTTTGAGATTTTTGAATTTTGTGGGTATATTCACGGCAAACCCTCACGAGACAAAACTCGTCCTTTAGGGCAACCTAGAGGTTTAACGGCTTGTTGCACGTGTTAAGTGCAATCGTGATTCCCTACGAAAGTGGTGAAACTGGGTTTGGTTTTATTTTTGTCTTTTGCTCGAGGACTAGCAAAATCTAAGTTTGGGGATGTTTGATAAGACATGAAAATGTCCCATCTGAATCTCTTAACTCGGGTTAGTTAGTCCAGTTCAAGCGGTTACTCTGATGATTTGTTTGTTTTTCTTTCTCAGGTGTCTTTTACGGAGTTCGGTGTGAAAAGCGACTAAAAATGGGTGAAAGACACATTAGTGGCATTTCGGTCATTCGGTGATTAGGATGTTATGGAATTTTTTTAGTACTTGGTTGAAAACTAGAGTCGAAGACGAACTTAACGGCAAAAGCGGAAGTCAAATCGGAGTTCGGGAGAGCAAATTAGTCCAAGTCAAAGTTATAGTCAAAATCAGTCAACAAAAGGTCAACACAAATCTTTAACTGACACGTGACGCAAGAAGGAACGGATCTGACGGCTCATATGGGTTCGGGATATCTTCTGTCACATACATTGGTACCACTGAGTGTCGAGGGGGTCAATAACTCAGTAAAACCGTTTGCTTGATGTCATCGTGGACCTGAGCATGGATAGCAGATCGGACGGACGTAATAACAAACGTGTGGATCTGGTGGCTGTTTGTTCTTCGATGCACGATCACTCCAGTAGTCCTTGTCCTACTGAATCAACTCCAAATTAACTCAACCAGCAATCACGCGTGGCCAGGTCGGTGATCATGTTTCTCTCTTATCCTCTCCCACTCTTTTGGAAAGAAAGGATTTTAAAACCAGTTGAGAGAGAAACAGTTAGAAAATTTTAATTGCAAAAGGAAAGAGAGATTGCTGGAGATCGGTTGGAAGATCAGAGATGGGTTCGATTACCTAACGCCTCTGTTTCTCTTATTCTTCAAATCAAAAGGAAATTAGAGAAAGGAAGAAAATAGATTTCTGCTATACATAGAGAGAGAAAGTTGGAAACAAATTAACAGAGATAGAAGGAGAGATGGATATTTTCGAAAATGGAAAGAGGAGGCAGGGCTAACGGAGATTAAAGATAAACTTAGCTAGAGATTTTCATGAAAAAGGAAAGAAGAGGGATTCGGTTCTCATTTCAGAGAAGAATTAGCTGGATATTTTATCTAGAGAGAGTCGGCCATGCTTTAATATCTTGAAATGTTTTAACGGAGTAATACTCAACTCTAGGTGTCGATATACGAAGATCTCTTCATTAGCTATGCTTTATAGTTTGATGATTCATGCATGTTTAGAATACATCTTTAATGGTTCATACTTACAAATTGATAGTTAATCGTTGCGACTTTGACATTTCAAAGCTTTGAGTTTAGACTTTAGTGATTCCGCTTTAATTTGATTATTTTCCGAGAATTGATATGATAGGTTACCAATACTTGAGTAATACGAGAGATATGCATGATTACGTGTCATTAGTATGTGTTAAAACAGATTCTAAAATCCTAGGTTATCTCCTCCATTAAGTCCCTTGTATCATAGCACTTGTTTTCTTTAAGTTGTTTATTATTTTATCACCAAAAACCAATTTACAAAGAAAACGTGTTACTTCCAAATTTGAGAATAGGTTTCACTTAATCCCTGCGGATAGACCCGGTTTTACCAGAATTATTACTTGACGCCCGTATACTTGCGGGTGGTGACCTTTTAGGGTGACCTTCTAGGTCAATCAGGTACCACAAACCCTTCTGGTTGAGTCATGTAGATCTCTTCTTCCAGTTATCCATTTAAGAAAGTTGTCTTTACATCCATTTGAAAGCCAGGTGCGAAAACTGCTTTACAGCCAATAAACAAACCCCACGACAAATGATCGCTCGTATAAAAAACACCTCAACCACACCCCTCAAAATTGAATCTATTACTACTACCAAATGCAGGGAAAAACCAAAGCAACAAAAATGGAGACCTCCATCGACACCATTCTTCAAATTCAATGTAGACGCTTCCTTCACGAAACTCTCAGAACCAGCGGGCATTGGATGTAATATTCATGATGAAGAAGCAAATTTCATTATGGTAGCAGCAGACACAGTTCAGGTCAAAATGCGGAAGAATGTGAAAGTATGGCAATTCACTTTAGCATTTTATAGGTCATTCAACTGCGCATCCAACATGTGCACATAGAGAACGACAATCTAAACTTAATCCAGTACATGAATGGCAAAAGTGATGGTTTACACTGGCAATCCAAACAAGTCATAGCACAATCTCTTGCTCTCAAGGATCAGTTCACAAATATAGTCTTCTCATATGCACTAAGGGAATGCAACGCCAAAGCCGATACTCTTGCTAAATGGGGTAGAACCAATTGTCAGAAAAGAATTTGGAATATAGTACCCTCTTTTATTTCCGCTTTAAATTAGATACTTTGTATGGTTCGCTTTTGTTTTAATGCTAGTTTTTTCATCAAAAAAAAAGTACACTTGAAATTATTCAGAAAAAAAGTAAATTTGTACGTGACTGTGTTAACTTTTTATAGTTGGTTTAGATTGGGTTCGTGTAGCACTGTTTATAGTTGGTTTACTTGATATTTCCCTTGATTAGACTTGCAATGGTTGGTTTTCATATTTTTTTTTTTTCTTTTCTAAGTTAGAAGCTTTTCCAGTATTATACAAGATATAGATTATCCATACCAATCATGTAATGTAATCTGGTGTTCAAGTTGGATTTTATGCCCAACTAAACTGTTTAATTGACTTGGTATTTGGTAATTTAGTTATACGTCCTCAGGGATAATGTTTAGTTAGAGATGCCTCTTTCTGGAGGTGTACTACTTTATCTGACTTTTTTGTTTTTTTATTTCTTCTCAATTGAAAATCTTATATTAACCTACAATTTTCTTCTTCATCATTTTGCTCATGTAATTACAGGAGGCATTTGTAGTTTTGGATCATTCAAAGTTTTTTTTTTTTTTTGAACAAGCTATTCATTAATTAGGTAAAACGTTATTACAATATTTGTCAGTTAAAATACAAGGTACATTCTTCCACACTTTGCTAAGATTCTTTTTCCTCGCCCATCTTGCCAGTTTGTCTGCTTTCATGTTAAGTTCTCTCCTGGTGTAATTGAATTTGATCATCTGGAATTCTTTCCTGCATTCCCGGATTTTCTTTATGTGGATGAGAGATTGCCATTGTACTGCATGTTGTTTATTGTGAAGGTGTTTGATAAGGTTGATGTTGTCGCTTTCTATGATGATGGAAGTGTGATTCGTTTTTATTGCCCATTCAATACCGAATAAGATTGCCATATTCTTCACTGTTTCTTGCTCTAGAAGATTTTACCTGAGCGCCGATAAGTTTAGATTCTTCATTATGAGCAATTAAGCTTATTCCCATATTGGATATTATGTTCATAAAAGATGCATCTACATTGATCTTAATAAAATTATTTGGCGGGGGTTGCCATTTCTCATCCTTTCTAAGAAGGCTTTTTCCTGGAAGGTTTTTTCCTGGTTTTTTGATGATTCTCGGGTAGTTTACAATCATATTGATGATCATATGAAGATCATTGATTTCATGCTGAAAACAGTGGTCACATCTAACTTTCCATAAAATCCATAGAATACTCGAAAAGTGAATATTCTCCTTGGTATAGCAAAGGTGATCATTTTCTTCCCAAGAGAAAATCCAATCCGATATGGACGAAATATTCTCAGAGATGATGTTAAAAATGAACCAGATGTTTTTAGCTAGCGCGCAGTGTAACAACGCGTGTTCGATAGATTCGATGATATTGCAGTTCGGGCAAGTAGTGTTGTTGTCAATGTATTTACCGATTCTCTCTTTAACCGGTAGAGCTTTGGTGCAGATTTTCCAGATAAAATTCTTGATTCTGGGAATGATCCGAAGAGTCCATATGAATTTCCAGTTATGGGTGCTTGGATTTTGATTGATGGTGTTGGTGATTAAGTGTTGGTACATAGAGGTGATCGTGAATTTGCCCGTCTTGGTAAGCTTCCATTTTAGTTGGTCTTTTCCTTCACTATTTACCGGGATAGCTTTGATAAGTTCTTGTGTGTTAGAATCGAAATTTTCCCTGAGGACTTCTTCATTCCATTTGTTGTTAGTGATCAATTGTGCTACTTTAGTAAGATTGGAGTTGTAGTTATTGTGAACAGTACCGTTTATATCTGGGATCCAATTGTCGGACCAAATGTTGATGTCGTTTTCGGAGTTCACCTCCCACGTGGAAAGGTCGTCTATGAGATTGTAGTGTTTTCTTATTGTTTTCCAGTTCCACGAGTGGTGGTTTTTCGCTGACCCAGGAGTATCGGAGTTGGGGAAGTATTTAGCTTTGAGAAGTTTGGCCCAAATCGCTTCTGGTTCTGTTTTGAGTCTCCAAGCCATCTTGGAAATTAAAGTTGTGTTATCTAACTCTGGCAAGTGAATACCTAGGCCACCGTTGCATTTAGGGAGGCAAATATATGACCATCCTTTGGTGCATATACCTTTAGACTTACCCCACCAGAAGTTTCGTTGGACGGACTTAATGCTTTTACTAATTCCTTTAAGAATAGCAAAGCATTGCATCTGATATCGGGGTACAGCTGCAGCGATGGCCGAGATGACCACAGTGCGACTTGCTTGGGAAAGAAATGTATGATTCGATTTGTTCAGTTTATTCTTAATTTTCTCTAGAATATCTTTGAAAACCTTTCTCTTTTGTGCCCCTATAAATAACTGAGCTCCCAGGTATTTCTCTGAAGTGGATGCATGTCTGACTTTAAGAGCACGCATAATGATACGTTTAAACTTTGGGTGCGAATTCTTCGAGTAGAAAATATTAGACTTGGCGTAGTTAATAATTTGACCCGATATCTCAAAGAAATCTTGAAGTATGTCCTTCAGATTGTGAATGTTTTCAATAGTGTTCTTGCCGAAGATGATACAGTCGTCTGCAAATAGGAGGTGTGATATCTCTAGATCAGAATGGGTCGTCGGGAACCCCAGGAACCTATTGTGGCCATTATTCGACATTAACTTCCGGTTGAGGCCTTCCATAGCAATCGTGAATAGGAATGGCGATAACGGTCTCCTTGTCTGATACCCCTAGTGGGATAGAAAGTCGGCCATGGTCGACCATTGATGAGGACTGACATGGAGGAGGTTGAGATACAAGTATGAATCATCTGAATCCAATGGTCGTCATACCCTAAGCTTCTCATAATACCCGAAAGATATTTCCATTCCATTCTGTCAAAAGCTTTAGACATGTCTAACTTGAGGCCAAAGTATCCAGTAGCACCTTTCATCTTCTTGAAAGAGTGGATGATTTCCTGACCCATAATGATATTGTCTGCGATCTGTCTCCCCGGGACATAAGCAGCTTGGTAGGGAGAGATGATGGGGTTTAACGTTGTTTTAAGTTTCTCAGCCAGCAGCTTTGTGATGATCTTATAGGTGGTGTTTAATAGGCTAATTGGGCGGTAGTCCGCTGGGGTTTGGGGTGTGGACGTTTTGGGAATGAGGCAAATATGAGTGTGGTTTATGCCTGGGGGAAGGTATGCCGTTTGAAAGAAGTTCTTGACCAGGTCATAAATATCTGATCTAATCGTATCCCAGTTAGACTGGAAGAAAAAAGGAGGGTAACCATCGGGCCCCGGTGCCGCTTCCTTTTCTAGGCTTTGGATAGCCCAATCTATTTCTTCTATACTAGGAATGGCTAAAAGTTCATGATTTTGGTCTGAGGAGATAGAATGAGTGAACAGGTTATGGGTGTTAGGGTCCTCTCTAGGGTTGATAGAGGTACTAATACTGAGAAGATGAGAGGTGAAAGTATCTTGAATATCTTTAATATCTTCTTTCCATTCTCCATCATTGTTCTTGATTGCGTTGATCTTGTTATTTCTGTTGCGTTGAATGGCTTGGGAGTGAAAAATTTGGTGTTTTTATCTCCCAATGTAAGGAAGTTATTTCTCGATTATTCCTTCCAGAGACCTCTTGCTGATTGTAGAGCTCTTCTAATTCTATATTAAGTTTGTTGTAATCCTCCTTAGTCTTGGTGTTTTGTAGCTTCTTGGTGATCTGATTAATATTATTCTCTATGTTGCCAAACACCTTCTTGTTCCAGATTGTCAGTTTTTTACTCAGCTTCTTAAGTTTAGTTTGGATGTTATTATGGTCTTGGTTGATCTTTATGCCCTTCCAATTGGCTACTATGAAGTTGAAGCAATCCAGGTGAGTCATCCACGTTCTGATAAATTTAAAGGGTTTGGGACTGCTCAGACTACCATCTTTGTTATCTAGAAGGATTGACAGGTGGTCTGACCCCACTGCTTCCAGGTGGGTGACTCCGTAAGATTGGAAGTGGTGAAGCCAAGTAAGATTTGCAAGGGCTCTATCTAGACTCTCTTGGATAAGATTTTCTCCGAACTGTTTGTTACTCCAGGTGAATGGATTGCCATGATATCCTAGGTCCAAAAGACCAAGCTCGCTGATAATCTCTATAATTCTGGTAGTGAGGGAGTTGGATCCGTTGTTACCACCATTCTTCTCTGTGGGGTCTAGAATGCAGTTTAGGTCACCTATCATAATCCATGGGGTGTCTTTGTCTTGGTTAATATGTCTAACAGTCTTCCAAGGTTTGAGCTTGTTTTTGTTGTAAGGGGACCCATAAAAACCGGTGATATTGATGGGGTTATGATTATTATTAGTCTGCATCACCACCTGAATGATGTTGTTATCCGAGTGCGTAATCTTAACGTCCAAGTGGTGCTTCCAGTAAAAGGCAAGTCCACCCGTTTTGTTAATGGGCTCAACAAAATGACTAGCGTAGTTTTTGTTGATAGGGATGTTCTTGTTCATGTTAATAGATTTGTTCTTCGTTTCAAACAAGAAAATGATGTCGGGCTGGTGTTTCTAAATAAGGTTAAGTAAGTGCTTCTTGGTGCGGAAAGAGGAAGCACCTCTAACGTTCCAACTTAAAATGGTAGGGTTATCCATAAAGGAGAGAAAAGAAACTAAAGGCACCCTCGGAGACTCCTAGAGAGTAGCACTCTGAGGGCACTCCTAAAACAGGAACTCTCACTAAACAGATCAACAGGAAAGATGAAGAAGATAGCAAGGGTGGTCTAATCAAATAGGCAAAAGATAAAACAAATTATAGCAAGAAGCATAAATAACTAGAGAGAGGGAGATTAACGACAGTCTGATGCAAGATAATCTAAAAGGGAAGCAGCAACTAAACAAATTATAAACAAAAACCTAAGATAGTACTAAGGAATTAGAATAGCTACAACCATAATAACAGCAAGAAATCCAAATACAAATACTAAGAATTCTTCTCTAAGTAGATGCAACCATAATCACCAGGAAGACCAACTAACAGCTATTTGCCAAAAAGATAAAAAAACTACCAAAATATGGTAGAGAAATACAAACCTAAATTCTCTCAACTATCTTATATTAGTCGAGGCAAATACCTGCTAGCATCAAAAGAGACTAAGCAAACAGTAAGAAACTAACATGACCTAACACACATCATGAACAGAAAGATAAAATCTAAAACTATCAACTGCTACTGACACTTAAGACTATCGGTTTAAGACTGAGAATTGGACTGATCTTCTCCTCCTTCTTCCCTTGCTTCTGGATTATGGCCAGGAGACTCTAGAAGAGAGTCTGCGAAAATGTGTCTACTTCTCTCCTCCTGGCTGTCCACAGACTCTGGAGGAGGACAGTACCAACTGGCAGGGATGATAGGAGAGAGACTGAGTGAGTCAGAAGAACTACTAGATGTCCAGTTGGAGCGACTGAAAGCGCCAGAAGAACTACCACCCTTTAACATTTCTCTCTGCTTTTTCTTTGCATAGTCTCTGTATTCTCCTTCAATTTTCACTTCAATTAAAGCTTGTTCCTTCCTTTTACCTCTAAACTGGTATAACTCATGAGGAGGGATAGGGGAATTAGAATTGACAGGAGTGTTTGCAACCGAGAGAGCCCAATTGGCAGTAGGGAGAGGTTGGGGTTGAGTAGTATCCATAGGAGAGAACACATGGTGGGGATTAGCTCTAATACAAGGGGTGAGAGGGTGTTCAATGATGCGACAAACATGGCAGATAGCCTTCGAAAATCTGGCATAGCTGAAGTTCACAGGCTTACCTCCATCTGTGAAAATAGAGTTCAGAGTGGCTAGGAGGGGGTGCGAACATCATACATAAATTGGATTCTTATGTATGAATTCGTCACCATACTGAAATTCTTTGGCTGAACCTGCATGATGTGGCCCATACACGAAAAAATGATCTCTAGATCATGCTGATTCTGAATAGAGGAAGGAAGACATGTGAAGCTGCACCACATCGGTTCTTGCATGAGCTCGGGCAGTTCTCCCGAGAGGGGAAAGTCCATTTCCTGCATCACCACTAGGAGGCCTCGAATGATCCATGGGAGGCCTTGGTTAATCTCGTTCATAACTATGTTGTTCCTAGGTTGGATAGTGAAGTAATTATGACTCATGTTGAGAGGGTCAATCTTGCATTCTCTGAAAAACTTAGACTGATAAGAGAGATGCCTCCTAATAAATCCTATCCCATAGTTGTAGTGACAGCATAATCTAGCCACAAAACCCACTGATATCTCCTGAAGCTCCTTATTTTCAGATGCCTTGGGGTAAGTTATAGTAAGATTACCATAATCCGAGAGATTGAGTTGTAAGGCCATGTTACTCGTAAGGTTGTCAATGTTGATCTCAGATGAACGGGACGACATTAAAATGGCGAGGGTGAAGAAGAGAAGCTTAAACTTAGACCGGTGAGAATTAAATGGGAGATTAAGAGTGGGTGAATGAACCAAGAGAATATATGGATGATTTTTGAGATAACAGCCAAAAGAAGATATTGGAAACATAACCAAGTTGAGATTAAGACTCAAAAAGGTATCATTACACTCGTGCTTCTCGGAAATAAGAGAGAGAGCATAGCACTCGGAGGCTCGAGAAGAATGACCGGTGAGAGGCAGCCAGGAGTCTTAAAGGCCTACGGTTCGGTGCATGCAAAGGAGTGGGGAAGATAAACAGTCCAATTCTCGCAGTTTATTTTTCACACATGTTAACAGAAATTAAAAGCTAATTAAATTCTGTAAAGACAAACCTTGTTTTGTGTATCTGCTTTGATTGATCTTCGTCCTTCTTTGTGCTAGTTCCCTAGGTGAATCGACTCTTCCTCTTCCCTTTGATGAACACTTGTTGTGATTACCTCGTGATAACAAGAGAAGGCATAAAGTTATTCTGATCTTTTGCCCAGTGGATTCATGCAATTATACCTAGTCTATTATTGGTTGTAGCCTGTTATGATTAAGATTTGTGGCTGCTTGAATCTTGAGATCGCTCAAAATTGATGACATTAGTATGAAATTAGGATTTCAATTTGGGGGAAAGGAGAAAGGGGGAATCGCCTTGCTGACGTCACACGGCTCCTTCTCTCTCCTCAAAAACCCTGGATACTGTGAATTTTGGGTATTCGCTCATCACTTCAAAGTTTGTTTGCAGAAAGCTACTTCATTATCAGGTACATATGTTATAATTTAAGTGTTTAGGTCCTTTAAAATACCATATTTTGCAATGTCCTTTATGTTTTGAACATTTTATTTTGTATTGTTTCTTATGTTGACTTATTATTATTGATGTGGTTGTCGCGTGTTTGTTGTTCTGTATCTTCCTTCTTATGTAATTTTTTCTATGTTAGCAACCATCTATTCATACTTGTTACTATCCTTCAAAGCTTTCTCTCTCTGATTTTAGTCCCATAATAGTAGATCAGATCACTTTTTGCATTCATCACTTATTCCTAAATTGCAAGGCAATAGATGAGGATAACCAAGTACGTAGAAATGGGATCATCTAAGCTTACGTGGACAGATCAACTATCAGTTGAGGAAAAATTCAAAGTAGAACTTGATGATCGTTTGCAACCTTTAGGGGTCAATGCAACATCTATTATAATAAAACAGCTCAGTCAGTTATCCAGGGGATAAGTCTGGTCGTCCATTTTATTTTAGAGATTTGATTGGGAACACATTTGACAGATAACATAAAATCTTTTTATGTAAATACACTAAAAAAAGAAGGGTATCTATGTAAATCAGTCAAAATTGGTTAGAATAACTACTCATATATTTCTCTCCCTATTTTTTTTCTCCCACGGATTACAGTAGAAAATCGTGGAGAGATCTAAATAACTAACCCACTCTCCCATATCTTCCTAATTTCTCTCGCAACCCCCCTAACTATTTCACTTAAAATTGAAATTAAATCTCCCAATTTTTTTTATCAAATCTTTTCTGTTAGTGATATTTCTTTCATAAATACAGTTTTCCCTCTCTCCTCTTTAAACACACGGTTATCGCTCCTCTATTGATTTTGGAATATGATTTACAAATTAAGGGAAGCTAATGTAATTTATGTTGTAATTTAAATTTATTTTTCTCCTCCTCAAAGGCGTTAGCCAAGAGGGATCTTCCCAGTCCGTAGGACGGGGAGGAAACCTAGTACATATCAAGGCATATCGTATATTTAGCGAATGATAGAAATAGGTTTCCACTTACTATATATATTTGGAAGGAAATGGTCAAGTTGCATAGGGATGTCATAGATAATGCAATAACCTAAACCAAAGTATATATATGAATACCTTCTATCTAAACTTACATGATATATATTCTAATTGGTCTCTTCTTTTTATTTGTACAAGGAAATATTCGATATTCCTCCCTAAGCTCGACAAATGGTCAATTACTGGAACAGTGATAAAATTAAGATATTAATAATAAGAGATTATGCTAACATCTGTAGCTGGCCATTTCTTCTGAAGCAACAAGTCTGAGAACACCAACTAAAGGTTTAGTAGCTTTCATTTAGTTTTGCATGCGCTTAATGTCTGTCCAACCATCAAATATTATGGTAACATTCGTAGCCGGCCATGTCATCTCGGCAACAATATTAGTCGTAGTTTTAATTTATTCTTCAAGTATCCGAGTACTCAACTCATTATTGGCGGTCTTTGAAACCCCTACCCAAATCACCAACTGACTTTAGCATATTAGCAAAAGAGGAGTTTTTTGCTACATAAAAAGTACTCAATTCTCAAAGAAGATCTGACCAATATTCATTCACACTTACTTCATTTTTTCCTTGATATTTGACCGTGGAGTTACCCATGGTTCATCCCCGATCTTTCACGTTGTCACCAACTGAAACCACATACTGATCAATCGGACATCCAACCCCATGAATGGATACTCCAGGTTCACTACAAGTAGTAGGAGTAGGATTTAGACCTTGATCTTACCCGCTCCTTTGTAATAAGCTCCATCGCTATAGAGTCAAAGTTCTCTTCTTGGGCATACTTTTGTTTAACCCCTTTAGCCACGCTCATCACCTGGTCTAGTATCTTGATGGTTAGCGGCAAGATGATTCTTCAATCTTGTCACTCATGTTATCGTCTTGGCATAAAACTTGCATTTAAAATAAGACAAAGATTTACCATTAACAGTCGTTCCTTGAACTTGAACTCCATATTTACGATCGGGGTCAATATTCTTCGGCTTACTTATTCTCACGCCCCTAAGTAAACACTCAACAACAATAGAAAATCAGAGTGTCGAGTTGTATAAATTGTATGAATATTTAGAGAAATATAGTAAAGTATAATTAGTAAGGTTGCGTATGATAGTACATCAGTATTTTTTTTTTTGTTGAACGTAGTACATCAGTATTTCAAAAAAAAAAAAAGATAGTACATCAGTACTAATCAGAGAAAAATATAGTCTAAATTAATAAAATAGTGTATAGTAGTATATTATTCGTAGTCTGAAATCTTCTCATTTTGTCGCTCTCTAAGGGCTTTTATTGTAGAGATTTAGTCTCCCTTCTATTCGTTATCTGTTTGTCTATCCTCCATTATTCTATGGAATCTACTAACAGTCAATTCATTCGTCAATTTGAGGCGTTATCTACTGAAGAAAGGCATACTCTGACGGTGGATGGCGGCGATGTGGATCACTGGGAATCAGAATTAATAAAACAAGGAATAGTGTGGTTCCAGTGTTCGAAAAAAATTGACATAGGACAAGCCATGTATCATCTCACTCGAGTTATACATGGACCTAATAAATTCACCATTTCGGAGATTAAGGATAATTTATTTTTGATCAAATTCGTTACGGCTACTGAGATGGAAATTGCATTGGAGAGTTCACCCTGGGTTATGCAAGACGAATTGATAGTTCTTCAAGAATGTAATGCAGATGTTCCACCGGAAGAACAAATCGTTGATCATGTTTGGTTCTGGGTCCAACTTCATGGAATTCCTCCTAGTCATCTGAATAGCACCATTGTCAACCGTTTGGCAAGTACTTTGGGTACTATTAATCCGACTACCAAAGAAGATGCGATCAAATGGAGTCTTTTTTATCGCGTTAGGGTGAAATTGTGTATCACTCAAGCCTTTCAACCGAGAGTTAATCTAAAACTCTCAAATAACAAACTTGTTTCTATATAAATTAGGGTTGAAAAACTCCCCAGATTCTGCATTTATTGTGGATTTGATAGGCCTAAAAATAGGTCTATTCCCCAAATGTAGGGGTCAAGTTATAGTATTTCTAATAAGATCGAGTATCGTTCCAAAGGACAAGCTATTTTACCTAAATCTCGAATTAAAACCCCTTTAAAAATTTTGATTTGATTTGGAAACTACTTTAAAAAAGAAAGCAATACAAATAGACTAATAAGAATGAAATCAAGGTGAGAAGAAGAATCTAGGGTTTTCGATTCACCACATAAATGGACTACTTAAAACAGGCATTAACCAACAAATTCCTTTTTCATATATAACTCAAAATCTAACATAATAAACTATTTAGATTCCGGAAGATATTCTTTAATAACACATTTCAAAATCATTTACATTTTAATTGATTATCACATAAAAGTTATATTCCTTAATAATCATTCATCATCTAATAAGCATATCCCATCTAATAACTTAACAAAAGCATGAAATATCTCACTATGAAGCATGAACAAAGACAAGATTATAAAATCTATATGAAATAACAATTAATAGACATTGAAGCTCAATACAAGGATTCATTAATCAATAACATATTTCAAAATAAGCCCAAGTATGGGTTTCCTCTAAAACTCTAGATACAAGATTAGCTACTCATGAAATCTAAAGTAATATTCATTGAAATTTTAAAGTAAATGGAATTACAAAAGATAATGAAAAGAAATCACCAAATGAGATTTAGATCCATAGCTCCTTGTGCCTCCATGTTGATGTCCAATATTAGCTCCAAATATTTCCAAGAATATTACCCAAAACTCCAAATAATAGCTTTTTTGAAGATAAAGAAGAAGAGATAAGATGAGATTTAGAAAAGAAATAAGAGGATACAAGATTTTAGAAAAGAAGTTATGGAGAAATTAGAAGTTTAGATGAAGAAATTAGAAGTAGAAAGAAAAGTAGAGAAGAGATGAAGAAATTAGAAAAGAAGAGAGAGATTGGAAAGAAATTATGGTGGAATGGGTAGTAAAAAAAAAGAATGGAGGCTAGGGTTTTTTAGTTCAGAAGAGGTATGTAACTGAACTAAAAAAGATTGTCACAATCAAAGAACCAACATCCACGAGAGCAATAACAGAAAAGGAAAAGAAACCTATACAAGAAATTCTGGCTAGAAGAACAAGTCCAAGAAAGAAGAAGGTATGTAACTGAAAAAAAAAAATTTGTTTTGTTCCTGGTAAATAAATAAATTTCTGGTAAAGGTTTTTTTTTCTTGAAAATATTTTATTGTACTGAAATTATTTTGTCCCAAGTGATTTGGATTTGTCTAGTGTTAATGGAAAATAATATTTTGTACAGTAAATTGTTTTGTTCCTGGTAAATAATTTTGTTTACTGTAAAATGTTTTGTTCCTTGAAAATATTTTATTGTACTGAAATTATTTTGTTCCAAGTGATAAGGATTTGTCTAGTGTTAATATTTTGTACAGTAAATTATTTTGTTCCTGGTAAAAAATTTTGTTTACTGTAAAATGTTTTGTTCCTAGTAAATATAAATTTTTCCTGAATTTTTGTTCCTGGTAAAGATGACCATGCACTTCAAGTGTTTGTTGTAATGTGTGACACAACTAAATTCCTGGTTGGTAAATTTTTTACAGGTCGAACCTGCTGAGACCATTCAAGTAAAAGAGCATGCAAAAGGCAAGAGAAAAGCTCCAGCAGAAAGAGAAGAAAGCAGTAAAAAAAAAGAAGGTAAAGAAATCAAAAAGTGAAGTTGGAAGCTCAAGTGAACGGAAAAATCGACCAACCAACCTTGCAGCAATGTTGCCGAAGGCTTATAAGTATGCCCTTCGTAATACATGGAGACAATTGAAGACCACTTATCCAAAGATGTCGACTAGACAAAAAGAGTTGCTAGGAGCTACTCCATTCAAAAAATTGGTGATGGCTTTTGTTGAAGACAAAATAGATTGGGATAACATAAACAAACCCAACAAGGCAATCTTTGAAATTCTCTGCCTTTATTCTAGTTCGACAGAAAGGTTTACATTGGCAGGGAAAGAAATGCAAGTGAAACCTGAAGTAGCCATTGTCAAGAGAGGTGATTCTTACAAAGCGTATTCAGCACTCCTTGACAATGGCATACCTAGAAAATGCCGAACTTCAAGCAAAACTGTTGGAAGCGTGCGAGGATAGGGATGATTCTTACAAAGCGTATTCAGCACTCCTTCAAAACTTGTTAGTTCCTGTAGAAGAACAGGTTAGAGGAGAAGATGGCCTGATCAAGGTTGCGGATAACGTGGAGGAGCTAAACGCACCGAAGCATAAGGGAAAGAGTAAGAATGAAGATCCAAAAGATGGGGAGGAAGAGAAAGAGGAGAAAGATGAGGGGGAGAAAAAGGAGGATGATCAGACTAATAAGGATGAGGAAAAAGACAGTGAGGAAGAGGGTATAGAAAAACATGATGATGAGGGAGAAGAAGATGACAGTGACGATGATGAGGAACAAGAGAAAGAGAAGGAAGATGATAATGAGGAACAAGATGATGACAGTGACGAAGATGATAAGGAGAAAGATGGAAGCAAGGATGGAAGTGGCAAAGAGGAGAAATAGAAAGAGGAGAAAGATGGAAGCGAGGATGGAAGTGAGAAAGATAGCAATGGCAAAGAGGATGGTAAATGAAATAGTTTTCTTTTTTATTTTATATTCTCAGGAAATATTATTTTTTTTTAGTTTAATTTTTTATTCTGAGAAAGTCTAATAAGTATGGTATCTAATAATTATGGTAAATGAAATTATTTTTTGTTTACAATCAATGATAATTAGACAAGCTGAATGATGAAGGCAATGAAGGAGAGGAAGCAAAGAAAGGCAAGCTGAATGATGAAGGCTATGCTGAGATGGATGATGAGGATGATGTTGGAATTAATTTGTCAAGTGAGGAGCCAGGGTGGGTGGATGATGCTATTGAAAAAGAGATGCCTTACAAGAGAGATAATGTTGGCAAATTATGTAGTGAAATAATTAAAGTTTCCGAGTTTGTTAAAACATTATTTTTCTGAATATACATTATTTGACAGAGATCGAGTATGAATGATGATACCAATGATTTCCCAAGTTTTGATCTTTAACTTTGGGATGCAAATTATTGTATGGACTCAACCACCACAGCCGGACATGGAGAAGAAGGAAGATGAGGTTTGTAAAACAGCTGAACAAAATTTCTCCGATATTGCAGAAATGGGGAGAGCATCGGTGGAACAAGTATCCAAAAACTTGGATCGTGTTGGTACAAAAATTAAATCACCGCACGTCAGCCCCCCAAAACGAGTAGTATCGAAGAAACACAAAGGGTCAATGACTAAGCCAACATCTCTTATCAAAAGGGTAAAGGATAATCCCAGAAATCGAAAACAAACATCCAAAGCAGCTGCCATTACATTCCCTGTGATTGATATAGAGTCGATAACAATGAAGAAAGAAGTGAAAGAAAAAATAAGTAACTGGAAAAATGGAGGGTTATGGCCCTACGTGCAAGAGAAAGAGAAAGCACTACTGCTAGAATTCATGACATACGGGTGGACAAGGTAAATAACTCAGTGTCTGGTAAATAATTAAATGTCTGGTAAACAAAAAAATGTCTGGTAAACAATTATTTGTGTATAAATGTATATCTTTCTGGAAAATAATTGTGTGGCTGGTGAAATGTATGTTACTTTGTACAACCTCGAAGTGTGGAATAAGGACAAAGAACATTGCCTGAAAGCGAAAGATTTAGATGAACTTATGATGAATCGGGGATGTGACTCGCAAATCATAGACTGGTTTGAGGACCACCTAGCCCAGGACGCCAGAGACATGAACAAAGAAGTTATTTTCCTATCTTCATTGCTTTTTGTAAGATTCCTTGTCAAACATATAATTCATTTTTAGATGGTGTTGAGTAAGTAGTAGTCTAAATTATATAACAATTTGCAGACCTTGATCAAACAAGAGCGGAGTCAGACAAGTATTGAGGTCAATTTAAATTAGCGTCTGGAAGCGCAATAAATCAAAGATCATACTACAACGTTGTGCGCGCCACTGAATACTCCTTACACAGATGACTCATTCGAGGGTCATCACTGGACTCTGTTTGTCTATGAATTCGAAGAGAATGAATGGAAGCACTACAACTCTTTGCAGCGTGACACTAACCTGGCTAACCAATGCAGCAATAATGCAAAGAAATTTGCATCGCAGCTGGCAGAAACATTGATAAAGATGAAGTGCACACGCAAACGAAGTGGGCCTTACGCTAAAGAAAGGATGACGAAAAAGATAACCTATGTAAAGGAGGTTGATTGCCCTCAGCAAGGGGATAGGTGAGTCTAATATTTGCTTCCTTACTTTAGTAGTTTATAAGTTTCTTTAAACTAACTGCATCTTTTTTTAATTAAACAGTCCAGACTGTGGCCTCTAGGTAATGCTCCAGTTGGAGGATATCTTCAACATAAGCAACCAGTCCAATTTGCCGGGGTGCTGCTCGCAGCTGGAAACTTATGCAGACAAAGCAAGAAGAAAGAGGGTAGAAGTAACATTCAAAATTTTGGATGAATCAAAGGAGGGTATGGAGAAGGATGATAGCGGAAGCGTCCTAAATAGTTGTTTATGTGAAACTTATGGTTGTGTTTTTTAAGTTTTACTAAGTACTGGTTTTTAAGTTTTGTTAAGTACTTGTTGTTTATGTTAAACTTATGGTTGTTGGTTTGAAACATTTTGTTAGTCAAAAATATGTTCGCACTGGAAAAAACTTGGAAATTTTCCTTAAAAAATACCGGGAAACAAAGAATTTCCGGTAAATAAAATAATTTACTGGACAAAACTTAGAAAATAATATTCTAAACCCGGTGAAACTTAAACTTCCGGTAAATAAAAATATGTACTGGACATAACTTAGAAAAAAATATACTAAATCACGGGAAAACAAATAATTTCCGGTAAATAAAATAATTTACTGGACAAAACTTAGAAAAAAGTATTCTAAAATCCGGGAAAAATTGAACTTCCGGTAAATAAAAATATGTACTGGATATAACTTAGAAAAAAATATTCTAAAACACGGGAAAACTTAAACTTTCCGGTAAATAAAATAATGTACTGGACAAAACTTAGAAATAAAGATTCTAAATCCAGGGAAACTTAAATTTTCTGGAAAATATAATAATGTACTGGACAAAATTTAGAAATAAAGATTCTAAATCAAGGAAAACTTATAATTTCTGGAAAATAAAATATGTACTGGACATAACTTAGAAAAAAATATTCTAATTCACGGGAAAACAAATAATTTCCGGTAAATAAAATAATTTACTGGACAAAACTTAGAAAAAAGTATTCTAAAATTCGGGAAAAATTAAACTTTTCGGTAAATAAAAATATGTACTGGATATAACTTAGAAAAAAATACTTTAAAACACGGGAAAACTTAAACTTTCCGGTAAATAAAATAATGTACTGGACAAAATTTAGAAATAAAGATTCTAAATCCAGGGAAACTTAAATTTTCTAGAAAATATAATAATGTACTGGACAAAATTTAGAAATAAAGATTCTAAATCAAGGAAAACTTATAATTTCCGGAAAATAAAATAATGTACTGGACAAAACTTAGAAAAAATTGGTATAATGTACTGGACAAAACTTAGAAAAAAATATTCTAAATCATGGGAAAACTTAAACTTTTCGGTAAATAAAATAATGTACTGGACAAAACTTAGAAATAAAGATTCTAAATCTAGGGAAACTTAAATTTTCTGGTAAATAAAATAATGTACTGGACAAAACTTAGAAATAAAGATTCTAAATCAAGGAAAACTTATAATTTCCGAAAAATAAAATAATGTAATGGACAAAACTTAAAGTTTCATGTAATGCATTAAGTTCGAGCACAACACACATTAACAAAATATAATGTAATACATTACGTTCAAACACAAATACATTAAGTTCGACAAAAGATACAAAAAAATCAAAGCAGCACAAGGCTAAAATATGACTCTCTTCAAAAATTTGAAAAGCTCCAACACTGTAAATGTTTTTCAAAGTTGTAGAGTGCCCCTAGTTTTTGATGCTGATATAAAAACAGTTTCAATCCCTAAATCGCTTCGTTGCACGAAGCACGGTTGTGATAAGAGAGATTTTTACACCTACCGCATATCCGCTGTCTCTTTTTAAAGTTTCCAGAACTTTCAATTCTTACAGAACGTGGTCTGCCTGGACGTTTCTTGGTTAAAGGAGGAAGTATCTTGCTGGCTTCCTCAAACGTTTTTTGTTGATCGAAAGTTGGGACAGGGTTTATGGAATGACTATAAGTCTTACAGTATGCATCCGTTGTAACAGCGGGATCAAAAAAGAATGATGAATCACCTTCATGCACTTTAATACACAATATGGCATGCTCACAAGGGATGCCTTGGACTTGCCACTTACGACATGTGCATGTAAGATCCCCAAGGTCCAAGGAGTGACTCGGCATGGACATTACTTCATATACAAATTTACCTGATTGTATGCACTTCCAGCTACAGGCAACGTTGAATCTAGACTGCATTTTTTCGTTGGCCTTAGGGCACAAGAAAGAGTCCCAAGTTGCCAACTCAGTTCTTCTTGCATTCATCATGTTCATAATTTTAATCCTCAACATATCTAGCATTACGGTTATTGGAAGAACTCTCTCATCCCTTATCCACGAATTAAAACCGTACCTTTTTCCTGGAAAGAAAACATCAGTCCAATGTTTCGGATTTACAGAGTGCAAAAATGCATCCCGCCATTGCCACCCATGACTACGAGTTCAGAAGTGTACTTCTGAAAATCCGATATAGTAAGGGCTCTAGCCGCCTTAAACATGAGGGATTGGAAATAGTCCGACTTCTTAGCACCATTCTTTACACGTACATTCAAATTGTTTCGTAAATGCCAAACGCAGAATGAATGGTGCGCGGTTGGAAAAATGTTCGCAACTGCGTTTATCATACCATTGTGCCTGTCCGACATAAAAGTCAAAGACTCACTAATATCAACCATTTTTGCCAAATTACAAAAAAACCAGGTCCAGTTTTGATCATTTTCTACATCAACGACAGCATAGGCGAGAACAAAAAAACCTGCAAAGTACATGTTATTCGAATTAATTTGCAGTAGGAAGAACAGGACATTATTTCATATTTCAGCCTAAATATTTAGGTTAAGAAAAAACAAAAAATCCAGTAAATAAAAATGTGTACCAGACAGAAAAACTTGGTAAAATACTTACCATCATTGCCATTCTTCGCTACAGCTGCAAGAATGCATCCTTTGTATTTCGTTTTCGCAAAAGTACCATCAACAAATATCAATGGGCGGCAGTGCTTGAAACCTTGGATGCATGCCCCAAGAGCAATAAATATTCGAACAAAACGGTGGGAATCTTTATCAACTTGAAGATCAAGTACACTATTAGGGTTAGAACGTGATAGGGCATCAACATACCAGTTGAGTTTGGCATAAGAATCAGCTTCCTCCCCATAGGCCAAAGAAATACTCTTATTTCGAGCCTTATATGAATAGTAGTAGCTATGTTTAATTCCATAGTCTTTCTTGAAAGATGTGACAATGTCTTTAGTACTTTTGGTCGGATTCTCCCTAATGTCATCGACTATTAATAAGCTAACAGTTTCGGTTGATAATCTTGGCATATTCTCTGACATTATAAAGTCTTGACAAGTGGGCACAGGGTTGTAAGCTTTTAGAACAAAGATTGACCATGACTTCAGAGGAGCCACAACGTGAATGGTCCAAGAACATTTTGGGGATTTGCATACGCAAGTAATACGATCAAGATCATTCTTCAAATAATTAAAATTGTACCCGTGCTTTATGGAATATCGTCCAAGTGCATTTCGAAAGGCATTGGCGCCTCCAAGGAATTCCTGCCCCAAATGTGTAAACACCTTAGGCCAGCTAGCAGACCTTAGAGGTTCAGCCCTGACAATGGCAGTAGATGCATCCTCAACCGTGAGAGAGGAATTTGAGAAAAAATCCCGTTGGACACTGCACAAAACAAAATGGTTTCATTTTAAATGATAAATCAGAACAATAAACTAAATATCACTACAAGAAAAACATATCATTGGCACGGGTAAATTTAATTTAGGTAAGGAAACAGTTTTGTTCTCGGTAAACAAAAATATTTACTCACCATATTTTTGTTTACGGTAAACAGAAATATGTACTCATCATAATTTTGAGTATTTATGTATACTGAACCAGTAAACTTATTTATTTACCGTAAAATAAAGGATGGTTTTCAGTACACAACAAACAACAATATGTAATGAATTCCACACTTACTTATTAGACATTTGTTACGTGTTCATATCATTGACACGGGTAAATTATATTTAGGTAAGAAAACAGTTTTGTTCTCGGTAAACTGAAATATTTACTCACCATATTTTTGTTCACGGTAAATAGAAATATGTACTCATCATAATTTTAAGTATTTATGTATACTGAACTAGTAAACTTATTTCTTTACCGTAAAATAAAGGATGGTTATCAGTACACAACAAACAACAATATGTAATGAATTCCACACTTACTTATTAGATATTTGTTACTTGTTCATATCATTGGCACGGGTAAATTATATTTAGGTAAGGAAACAGTTTTGTTCTTGGTAAAGAAAAATATGTACTCACCAGAGTTTGGTTTGCGGTAAACTAAAATGTGTACTCACCAAATTATAATTTTAAGTAAAACAATACTGAAATAGTAAAGTTCAAATTAGTTCCAAACTTACTTATTAGATATTTGATTGTGGTTCACCATTTCAGATGATGTTGCAGCAGAAGTAGATGATGTATAGCCGAAAAAATCACGCTCCAACCTGGATAGAGAGAGAAAATAAATAATCGAGTAAACCAGAAAAACATATGTTTACTGTTACAACTAAGTTGAAGTTTGTTTCACCAGAGAGGACGTCGTGCAACAATGTCCCTAGAAAGCATTTCTTCAATATCCATTGTATACTGTCCAGAAAAGAAAAATAAAGTAGGTATGAAACAATAATGTACAGAAAACAAAAAAAAAATCCTTTCACTTAGTCTGACATTTTGGAATGTCCAATTTTCAACATAGATTTAGATGAGTAGTTGTTCATTTACAAATGGAATTATCATCTTCCTTAAAAGGACAAATGAAATATTCAGCTTCCTTAAATTCTATCATTGAAGACAAATGGAATTTGTTCATTTAAGAGGCATTACCTTAAAAAGTTGGAAGATAAGAGCAGATTCTGGTTGGAAGATATTAAGACAGTCGGTGGTATAAATAGGTTGGAAGATGGAATTTTAAACTTTTTGAAAGTTTTTGAAACTGAATACAGAAAGAGCGGGATCCCAAATTTTCGCCAAAAATTTGGCCAAAATGGGCGGGAAACCCTGGTAAAAAAGGAGGAGATAAGCTTTCGAAATTTAGAGAGAGAAAGAAAAGGAAAGAAGGAAGAAGGGATTTGGCGCGAAATGGGAGGGAAGGATGTGATTGTCTGCAACGGAATGACTGGGCATTTAATGATCGGAGGAAATCGTGGGAGAGAGAAGGAGCTGGGTCAAGTCGAGGGGCAAGAAAGGAAGAAAAAAAAAAGGGAAAAAAATATTTTCCCTGACATTAGGACCTGCAGCGAAATTTTTGGCAAGAGTGGATTTTTTTTGGGTTTACCCCCCCAGTTTTTGGACTGTTAGCTCAAAAATCCTTAATTTATACCATAAAGATTTGAAGACTAGAAAACATTAATAAATCCCTTTTACTAAAAGAATTTTCTGAGGGAGATTTGCCCAAATTTTTGTTTTGAATAAAGATGGTGGTAAGGTTTCTAACATAATGCAAACAAAATCTAGGGTTACACGAGGGTGTGATTGGTGACCTATGGTGATGGTTTGTCCCTTAATCCTCTTGTTACTTGTCCTATGATTTTGGAAACCGAGTGGATTTAAGCTCCTTTGGTGTAGAAGAAGAGCATAAAAAAAATCCAAATTTTTGAATACTTTTGAGTTGCAGAAGACAAAGGAGATAAAGATAACGAAGGAGCGAGAAATTGTTGGAGGGTAAGAGATAGAAAGAAAAAACGTTAAAAAGAAAGAAAAATATCAACAATGAGATAATAGACAAATGAACAAATATTTCAAAAGAAGATCATCTCAGTATTTTCTCGTACACAAATGGACGAAGAATTTAAAAGAAGACCATCTCAGTATTTTCTTAACTTAGAGAACCACGCGGGAAGCGAGTTATACTTTAGGGGGTCACTTAGGAAATAACCCTATTAAATTTATTGATTTGTGGGAGCTTGTGAGGAGTGAGAGTGATATATAGTTCCCACATAGATAGGTTTTCCTTTATTTTGTGTAGGTTAACTCTATATATAGAGTTTCTTCCTAATGCTTTAGGACAACAAATGAATCAAATATTTACTATTTATTTCTTTATTCTAGATCAGTATCGGTACTGGCCTAGGCTAACCGATCTGGGTCCTTCCCAAGCTAGACGCAGGTAGTCCGGCCGAGTTGACACCACTACATTCAGTGATGACCTCAGTTCTATTTCATCTGCCAAAAAATAATTAAAGAAAAAAAAAAAAGACAAGTTGTGCAAAAGAGAAAGAGAATAGAACTGTGGGACTGAATAGATATTGAACTACTATATTACTATGAATTGGAGGTCAATAGTGGAAAATATAAGCACCAGTTCATTCATTTGGAAACAAGGGATTAAGTAAACCCCAAACAAATATGACAACTTCACTAAACTAATCAATTGAAAGTTGAGAATCTCAAACAATGAAAGTTATTATATATGTAACAGATCTTTCTCTGCTTCGAGTCTTCGATCGAACACAAGCAATTCCACACTTCAATTTACTACTAATCATCAGTGGCCAGAGGAACTGCCATCGCCTGAAAATTAATCACCCATTCATAGAGAAAAATAAGCAAATGAAAATTGAGGGGTGTTCGATAATTTCAAAATAAAACACTTGTGAATATTCGCTTTTTTTTAAGTTCATATGGAACGAAAGTTTGGGGAATTTCTTGTTACAGGAAAAAGGAAGTTTGGGATACTTACCAACTTACGATACTTGAGAGCATAAAACATCTCAAGATATCGTCGAGTCTCACGACGTTCAAGGTTGGAGACGTATTTCCAAAAGCCATAAACCCCAGACAATGTCATCAAGCTCTCTGAGTAAATTTGCCATGTATACCTACAAATATTGGAAACAAAGAACGCAAGAAGAGAATAAAGTTAACAAACCATTTCTTTAAAAATCGATCGAGTAGAGAATTTCACATAATAAAGATTTTTCTTACTTTTCATAAATGCGCTTCAAACCTGCTTCTGAAATTTCGTCCCAGTGTGACGGATTACTGTTACACTTTTCGAAGAATTTGACAAGTATCTCAGACGTCTTCTCGCCTTGGTAGGGATCAATGTGAAATCCGGATTTCCCGTGAACTATAATTTCTGCTGGACCTCCATGAAGAGTTGCAAATGTAGGCAAACCACAAGTCATGGATTCAACAACTGTGAGTCCAAAAGCTTCATATAATGCAGGTTGTACAAAAGCACCCTTCGTGTCTGCTATACAACGATAGAGTTCACCATTTCGTATACGATTCATCTGAGAGGAAATCCAACGGAAATCTCCGTCTAACTTATAAGTCTCAATGAGTTCATACATTTTCTTCATCTCTTCTTTCTCTTCTAAATCCTTTGATTCCTTCCTTCGATCGCCAGCAACCACCACAAGGTTAACCAACTCTCTTAGTCGTGAGTTCTTCCCGAACCATTCAACCAATCCTGTCATGTTCTTCACACGGTCTAGTCTTGCCATTGAAAATATTATCGGCTTTGAACGGTCTTTTAGCACACCTCTGCAACATCAAAACCACAATCAAAATGTTATTCCAATCATTTCTGTACAAATGAAACAAAGGGTTAGGAGTAAGTAGAACTTACATGTGTTCATCGTTTTGAGTTGTACTATAAAGAAGCTCTTCGATTTCTGAGTGAAAAGCAGTGAGTCGTTTTTCTTTCTCCGTATAAGGGAAGTAAACATCCATGTCAGCTCCAGGTGAAACGATGTTGAACTTGGGATCGAACACATCAATTCCATGAACAACTCGGTATAGTCCGGGAAGAGTAAAAGCTGTGTGGCTTTCATATTGTCCAACTGTGTCCTTGCTGAAAGTGTAAAATGTAGAAAAGATTGAGGGAAAAAAATGGAATTTTATGGACAAGAAAAACGCTTTTCAATGAGCCAGAAAAACTGTTATAAAGAAAAAAATCAGTGAATATACCTTCCTGCAATCTCTTGGAAGGTACTAGTGATGATGAAATCTGTATGATTCATGGCAATCAGATCAGCTGTGAATTGACATGAGAAGTGGTACTTCTCATCAAACTTTTTCCAGTATATATCAGAATCTGGGTACTTTGTTTTCTCCAAGGCATGCGCAATGGTGCACTATAAAAGCAAAAAAAATGAAGTATCAGTTCCTGATCCTAATAAAACCGTAAAGAAGCTTCAAAGATCATATTTCACCAGAAATGACAGACCTGAGTAACTCCTAATTTGTGTGCAAGCAAAGAAGCAACAAGATTTCCATCACTGTAATTACCGATGATCAGGTCTGGCTTTCCCTGCAACTCTCCGGCAATTTCATTTGCAACATCCTGATGACAAATTAGAAAGATCCATCAGATATTTTAAGTTGATGAGTTGAATGCCAATGACTGCCAATAGAAATTTAGGTGGTGTTTTTATTCTCAGTTCAGATCTAAAATCTGACTCGAGGTCTCAATCGACTCGAGTCGGATTTCAGACTGTTGGTTTCGTGTCAGACTGACTCAGGCTGATTTTGGGTCTATGTTAGAAGACAGAAAATAAGTTTGAATTCAAGCTCTATCTGAAATAACCTAAAATGATTATTTGCCCCTAATCAAGACAAGACTCAGACTCGATCACTTAGACTTAAACAAGTCAGACCCAGGTGATCGTGATTCACACAATAAAAACACAATCACTACTTCAGTAGGAAAAAGATGATTACCTCTGTGAATCTCTCCAAGTAAGGCCATACTTCAAACCTCGAGATCCATTTTCGAACAATCCCGTTTTCATTTTTGAAGGGAACTCGGAGAATGTGAGAATGCTCTGTTCCGAAGACTTTCTCAAGACGCTGACCACAAGTAGTACCTACTGCATCAGGTAGCAGTCTGGTCACCTAGTTTTGGCAGAAAACTTAGCATCAAATAAAGATCAAATGGTACTTGAGAAAAACGACAAACAATTGAAGTTTGAACAAAAACTTACAATGAGAATTCGGGGTATAATATCAAGTCCTTGGCGCTTAATACGTTGAAGCATTTCGCTCTCCAAAGCTTTAACTTGATCCAAAATATATACAATCTGCAGTTAAATTTGTTTAGACAATAACTATATACAAAAGAGTAGTTCTTTTAGTTTTAAGATAATAAGTTTTCTCAGTAGCCACAAATACCTGGCCACCAGTGTCAGGAAAGCCCAAGACATTGTTTTGGGCAAAGTAACCATGAGGAGAGAGAATTACAACATTGAAAACCATTGGAACTCTCCCAAGAAAGCTCTCAAGTGTACATGGATCGGGTGCCTCGAGAAGATCTAGTAGTAGATGAATCATCTCTTGTACACGCTTTGCAATATCACCCCAACCCCTTTCCAACCCAATCTCTTGAAACTTGTGATCAAATTCTGAATATGGAGTATCTGGAGCAAGTGCTGACAGATATTCAGAAGCTTTCCTTAAAACTGACTGAAGGGCATTGAGGTCTTGTACTCGATCATTCAGCATCATAGTCTGCAAAACAATTTGTGAATAATTCAGATTTATGAACACAAAGATCGACAATATCTCGTCAAAATTCTCTGTACCGATCAACCAATCCTCTCATACTCCAAAAAAACGGGAAGTCGCAGTTATCTTTTGAGTATTAACTAGTTTATAAGAATAATAAAAGCTCATCCGTAAAATCCATAGAATTTAAAGGAAGTTAGAAAAGTAATAGTCTTTGGTAAATCTTCTACCTTTCCCTTGTAGTGGTGCACTCGGAGAAAATCGAGCAACGGGGCCATGCTATCTTTGTCATGAAACATTTTGGAAGAAAGGTGCCTGTTGAGAAACTGTACACCATTGCCTATAGATTTTGATAATGTCGGTTTTGGGAACGAAGCATTGAATGGCTCAAAATCCAACTCGAGCATAAAGTTATCATTGGACCTGCTAAGCAAGTAATCAAACTCGAGGATTTAGAAAACGGAAAGAACCATCTATATAAATGACCTTACATGATCAAGTTTACCTTCCATTAACAAGTTCTTCTTTGAATTGCAAATATTCAGAAGCAGTCAGTTCTTCTGTGACAAGTGCATCCAAATTCAGACGTATATACTCCCAAATTCCAGGCCTCGGACGAACAGCAAGTGCAATCCATGGAGGTAAAACTATTGCTTCCTATAACCAAAAAACAAAAACCAAATTCGATCAAATAATCATAAAACTATTCAGCTACCAAAGATGAAATTGAATCTGTGATCAGTCTCACCTGGGTGGATCTTAAAACTTCTCCGAATACCCCTTCAGTTAGCTTTTTCTTGTCTCCTTCGAATATCGCCTCAACCTCAGCTAACAGATGATGAGGTTGCAAAATTCCTTTCCCCTGACTTTCAAGTCTACATATTTAACCAACCCCACAAAGATAAGCAGATATTTAATAACCAGAGAAAAGGAGAAACCCCCTTTCTGCTTAGTGCTAAGTTTCTTGAGTGAATCTAATAACCAATCATAGAAGTTTTAACTCAAACGCAAAAAAGTAGAAATCTATTTTTAATCTTGATTAGAAAGCTCATTAACCTTGCCAGGAGAGCTAACAATTCCTTCTTGCAAGATGAAAGAGTCTCATTGAATCGTTCTCGAACGCTATGAACTCTAGATAGTACACGTTCAGCCATGATTTCTTTCAATTAAACAACTTAAATTTCACAGATTGCAATATCTGAAACACAGAAAAACAAGATGATCAAGTAAATCAGTAACTCAAAGTAAGTTTATACATTAAATAAATGAATAGAACTGACTAGAAAGTCAAAACCTAGAATTATAAAAAGATTAAATCTGACCTAACATCTCACACTCTACCAAATTTATTCAACTTTATATATCTATAGAGAGAGAGATCATTTCAGAAGTTGAAGTTCAAATGTAACAAACAGAAGAATTTGAACAGAGTATGAACATCCAGAAGCTTCAACAAAGCTTGAAATGAAGTTCAAATTTAACAAACATAAGACTTTGATCAGATCATATTCATAAGAGGAAAGATCAGAAAGTCAACCTTCAGTTTGACCCGTAAGTTTTCAATTAAGTATACCAAAAAAACAGGAATATATCAATTTTCATGATCTTCAAAGAAGAAGAAGGTCATTGATTATAGCTGACAAAGACTTCAGGAAATACGTGGAGATAAGAGAGAGAGATTCCAAGTAATTAGCAAAACACGTCAAAAATTCCTACTAGAAAATGACCTAATTTAGCCGATTTAGAATGTTGAAAAGATATACTTAAGTCTAATTTGAAATTTTCTTGTTGAACAAGAAACCAAGATAAGGTCATTTAGCGTCAAGTATCATCATCTTCAACTAACTAATCTAGAGAGAGAAAGATGTTATAGAGAGAGAGAGAGAGAGAAGTGCAATTTTTGATAGATGAAGAACTGATGAAAGAAAAGAAGAAATGAATATACCTCTGGATACTAATATGAGAAGAGTGATTTGAAATACAAATTTGAGATGGAAAAGAAGAAATGAGATTAAAGGCTTTATATAATATTAGAATTAGGGATAAAAGATGCTTTACTTTCTCTCTCTATCTCTCTCTATCCTGTGGTTTTGGTACTTCTTTCGTAAAACAGCTTTCCACTATCAATTACCAGGTTCACTGTTACAGAACCGCTGCACCATTAAAAACTCTTTATCTACCTTCTCTCTTGTTTATAACCAAGAAATAGTATAAAAATGTTCTCTCTCTCTATAATGTTGCAGATTTCAACAATATTTTGTACTCCACTGCGTAGTTTATACGTTATATACTTGGATATGGATATCATCCATGATATGAGAGGTCATGATTTTGATTGGTGGGTGAGTGGGAGTAGTAAAAGAAATTTTACTCAATATAAACTAATTACGTCTCCAAACTTTCACATCTTCCTTTTAAAATTTTCCACCCGAAAAACTATTTCGATTTTCTTATATTTTTCAGCTTCTTCTTCTACTTTGGCGACCTCCACCACAAATTTCGGCAACACTTTCATCATCTTCGTACACTTATTCCTATCTCACTTTTTTTGTTCTCTGTTTTTTTATTCCTCCCCTTCGTCTGAGATAGAGAGAGGGAGAGAGAGAAGAGAAACTCCGGCGAGTTTCGTCGGTCGACGACTATAGTATTAAAGGAGGGTGTGTTTGGGGAAGCATTTTTAGTTTTCCACCCTTTGATATTTTATTCCTTGAAAAATTTTCTTATTTCTTCAAATCACCTACTTTTGGATTCTCTGCTTTTGATTTAGATTTTAGAAAATGAAAATTGGGTTTAGGCTCAAAAATTGACTCCCTAATCAGACATACATGGGAGAAAGGGGTGTGAGCAAAAAGCCCAAATTTTTTTAATAATTAAGACCTAGATCTCGTGCAGAACACAAATGAGTTACAGGTCCACGAGACAGTTTCCTGCCAGTAACTTCTATTTGTTTACTCCCAAAAAACTGGTTTGTGGACCTGCAACTCATTTGTGTTTTGCAGGGGATCCCGACCTTAATTCTCAAAAAAACTTGGGCCTTTGGCTCAATTCCTTTTAGAAAAAAAATTTGAATTGTCTACTCGGAATTATATACAAAACTATCTATCTAGAAAACCAAACCTTGGTAATTTTTAGTTTTTATAACGTTGCATTAGAGATATCATTTGCATTGAGGGTCTCAATAGTAACATCTAGGAATGAGAATTTCAATTGAGACCTGACACATAAAACAATTTAAGTTGTTTATTGAGTTTTTCATTGGAATTGCTCTTATTATAACTATCTTCGAAATCCATCAAATATTATGGGAAAGAGTGAGGGGATAATCATGGTTGCTAGTAGATCGGCAGATTAAGTTTATTGTTTACTTGTAATAAACATCAAAGATACTAAATGAATTTGTTTTCTTACATACACCACAACATGATAGGATCATAAATCATTATAGCAACAACACATAGATCCTTAGAAGGTGTAAGAACACTCTTATAGTTGATTTAAATTTATTTCTAATTTATTTATGTCTTATAAGGAAATTCTCGATGTAAATTGCACTTTTTCTTTTGAAAAGAACTCTTCAAATATTCGAAGCACATAAATCTTAGATACTTCACAAAAAATATAAGAAGAACTGAACAAAAAATTGATTGTGAATCTAACACAAAACTATTTCACTTATATATCTATTTAAAAAGAGACAGAAGTTAAATTCTTCTAATTTGTCGATATACTTTTTGTTATGCCCATTAGCCCATACCTAACCTAACAACTTTCAACAAAAAAACAAAGCTTTTTTGGGTGGAGAAAAGAATCGATATTATTTTTGTGGCTTTCAATTTTAATTTCTTAAAAAAGAACAAAAGAATTTCAACAAAAAGAAAAGGAAAACGAAAACGAGAGGTAGTCAAGAAAAGAAACCGAGGCATTAATTTTGGTGGGTCCAGCTATATGGATTTCTGGAACAAACCAACCAGAAGATCTCCAACAAAGAGTGCAAACAAAATGTGACAAAGCTGACCGACTATTAAGGGCAAAATAGTCGGGTGAATTTTATCCAAAAGAAATGCGTACGTGGCAAAAAGTGGATTAATTAATTCATGTAATTAAGTGATGTTTATCTAAATTAATTTTGTTTAAGTATATCTCTAGTTGACTGTTTTCCAATGAGCGCCAACAGTCATATGTTAAACTCTGGTTGTGGGGGCTCATTTTTTTTTCAATTAGATACTTGTCCTTGGTAGTGCCACTTTGTAGGTTTTCACGTGTTCATTGTCTCTCACATTTTTGCTGGTCTGGTTTCAAAATTCGCATGGGTAGTAGTGTTCTAAACAATTCCACGCTCTGTGTGAGATTGAATATCATGCTCCTCAAGTGTGTGCTAAAGCGAACAGTATCACTAGCAGTTTAGAATACTGCTCCGCATCATCTCATAATACGTTATCAACGCGTTTCGTTCTATCATGATATGGTCTTGGGAGAGTGTGTTGTAAACAATCTCGTATAGGTTGTGAGCTAGAGTGTGGTGTTCCTCTTAAGAGGTTAAACAACAAGGCTAGTGTCAAAACTGACAGTATCACTAGTAGCCCAGAAGATTGATCTTCATCATCTCGTAACAAGTAGGATTTAATTTCTTTTGACAGTGTTTTTCTTTAATGTATGAATTATTTAATTTGATTAAGGGGTTACTCACAAACAATGATTATAATTTTAAGTATTGTTGTTCTTGTGGACTATCTCCACAATGATTTAATTTCTTTTGACAGTGTTTTTCTTTAATGTTTGAATTATTTAATTTGATTAAGGGGTTACTCACAAACAATGATTATAATTTTAAGTATTGTTGTTCTTGCTGACTATCTCTCAAACCAAATCTCCAAACCCTAAAGTGTTATCTCATTTCTAATTGCTCTATGTTTTTTGGAATCTCCCACTTTTTCAATATCTCTCTCTCAAATTGGCAGCCATAATTATAACATTGAAACAATGGAAAACTTCGTAAATAATTTGAGTTGAAAGTATTTTATGGATTGAAGATATTCAATTAGTGATTACACACTTTTTCAAACACTAGAAGTGTTCAACAGTAAAAATTGACTACTTATTTGGTATGTGTGCATTGTTATCATATATTGAACCAAATATTGGTCAACCTTGATCAGTCAAGAAGTCAACTAATTAATTTTGGTTGCACATGTCGGAACTCTAAAAATGCACAAGTGAGTCTTTGACGAAACCAACAGAGAGCGCGAAAGAACTCTATTAACTTAGCCCTGAAATAAGAGGTTGATACGACTTTGCTGGGCACCTTAAACTCGGTCGTGAATTAAAGGCCAGTAGAAGGGTGGATCTGATTCAGCTCTGCAACTTGAGCCCAGAGCGGGAGTTATGCAAAAGTATGCTCGACACCTTGTGCTATGCCCTGCTTAAGAGAAAAGCGTTACACATAAAGCTAGATAGCGTTGAATATTCGCTTGCCATATCCAGAGATACGATCATATCGACTATGGCCAAAAAGATTCCATTGGCGGTTCTGCAACGTGGCCTCCATTTTAGACATCCAGTCTAGTTTTTTTTCGAGCCAGGATTTTCAACCCATTTTCGGACCATGAGATGAATTTATAGCCCAAGTTACATATTATTAATTACTTTTATTTCCTTTGTCATGATACTTATAAATGGAAGACATTCTCTTTCTAAGATCTCTCCAAATTTACTTTAATAAAACATTTTAGTGTCCACCAGTGTCAATGAAATTAAATGAGACAAAACATCTGTGATCTTGTGTCCAAAACCAATAATACAAATAACTGGGTAATAAATTGAAGAAGACACAAACTTATAATAATCAAAGGTGCCTTCATTGATTGAATTGAGTACATATTTCTAGGGTTGTAGAGAACTAGCAAATCAGGAGATAATTACATAGAGGAAACAATAAATTACAATTGTTATATTTTGTATTTCCTTCTATTTTGGGGAGATATCTTCTGGATATCTTCTTTGTCTTCAATATACTTCAATACCCCCCCTCCTTCGTGGCAAGTTGGAGCAGGAGAAGGGAATCTAAATCGAGACCAACTTGGAGAGTAACCGATGAAATGGATCAGAATCAAGTGGTTTCGTAAAGATGTCAACTATCTGATCCACGGAGCGAAGGTGAGTCGTCTTAATAAGACCATATTCAATTTTCTCACGAACGAAATGGCAATCGATTTCGATATGTTTGGTTCGTTCGTGGAAGACAGGATTGGCGGCAATATCACAGAAGACCTGAAAGTGAAAGGGTTCTAATATCGGGACATGGAGGTCTTGAAACAAATATTTCAGCCACTGCAGTTCTGCAGTGAGTGTAACGAGAGCTCGACATTCTGCGTCAGCCGAAGATCGGGAAACGGTCGGTTGTTTCTTGGACTTCCAAGACAATGGGCTCGAACCAAGCATAGTCAAGTAGCCGGTGGTCGAGCGACGGGTGATAGGGCAACTGACCCAATCAAAATCGGTGAAGCCGGAAATGGCCAGAGTGCTGGATGAAGAAAGGAGGAGACCATGATTCATGGTGCCTTTCAAATAACGAAGGACTCGTTGCAGTCAGCAGAAAACTCTAGGGTTGTCTTTATTTTGAGCGGGTAACCCAGTATTGTAATAGACCAGATTAGGGGTATTCCGGTTCTCGAAATAGAACCGAAACGGATTTGAATTATTGTCTAACCTAAAAGAGGTAAAATTATAGCAAAAAATTCGAAAAACTTTGGAAAAAATTGGAAAAAGTGAATTGTTAACTGACATTTGTAGATGGAGTTGGGACGATCGAAGTATGAAGATAATAAGAATCCGTAGAGCTCCTTGAGATAAAACCGAAGAAACGTAATAATTTTTATCGAATCAAAAATCCCAAAAATATCAACAGTGCTCTAATACCATAATTGAAGAGGCACAAACTATAATAGTCAAAGGTATCTTCATTTGTAGAGAACTAGTAAATAAGGAAATAATTACATAGAGGAAACAATAAATTACAATTGGCAATTGCTATATTTTGTATTTGCTTCTATTTTGGAGAGATATCTCCTGGATATCTTCCTTGTCTTCAATATACTTCAATAGTGGACATTTGAAATGTCTCAAATTGAAAAAAACAAATGTTGGAGACATTTAATATGTCCAAAACCGATATCAAATATATTAGTAGACATTTGATATGTCCCAAACATTGAGAAACATTTACATTTCTCAGACATCAGAAACCGTTTCAATTCAAATGAAAACACATACATTAATAGACATCATAAGAGCCATTATATTATTTATAAATTTATAATAGCAATCAATGTCTTTATCCAAGGTCTGTCTGTCTTTCCCCTTTCTTAGTTATAGAGGATAAGAGGAAAAGAAACCATTTTTAGCTCCCCAAATCTAGAAATAAAAGGCTAATAGCTTGAAGAGCCAAGGATCATCATCTTCCTATCAGATTTAAGCTTTATGAACATTGCCATATCCCGTGGTAAAAGTAGATGGTGACTTGTTAGTGTGCGAATATTCTGCCTCTCCAACACCGTATAAAGCCAAATTGTGGGGGTGACCAAAAGCAGGATAATCACTTTTGACTTGAAAATGTTTTTAATATTTTTGTTTGTAATGCTGTCAAATTGTTAGTATAACATTTTGGGTTAATGTTATTTTGGTTCTCTAAATATGATTAACTCATAAAAATTACTATTTAAAGATGACTAATTTTTATTTTGACTCTTATTAGCGTTTTTGTTCTTAATCAGTTTCACTCAACTTTAGCGGTTCGTAGCTTTTTTTCCACTTTTACCCCTTTTACTGTAATTCGCTCCTTACAATCTCTCTTCCTTCATCAGCGAAAAGGGGTAGTTGGCTACTGGCCGTTCGGCTGTCGGCGACACTTCACCAGACAACTGTCAAAGTTGATTAAAATTGAGTAACGAAATGCGAGGAGGGAAGGAAGAAAAAGTAGAAGAAAAAATATGGTGAACGGTCGTTGGTAGTTGGTAGTTGGCGACCCTTTTCCATTGAAGAAGGAAAAGAGAGGGTATGGAGGGAATACATTTGTAGATAATGACAAACCCAAAAGAAACAGACAACTGTCAAAGTTGATTAAAATTGAGTAACGAAAAAAAATTCCAAATATAAACTGATCATCTTTGCCATTTGGCAAGTTGGTCATCTTTAGAGAGCCAAAATAGAATTAACCCTGTATCTTTGTGGGTGAGAGAAAATATCATTCTTTTGAGGCAAGTTAAGGTCATTTGGCCCCTCTAAAATTTATTTATATGTTAGAGAACCAAGCAGTATCAATTAAGCTGGCTCACTATTTCGTATTGGGCTTGAAAATAATTATTGGGTTAGAGAATCTTCAATGCAAAATTAAACAAAACCTCAACTAATCCAATGTGTCAAGTATGAAGTGAGATTCTCTTTTCTAGGTGACACTATTGAGATATTCAATTCGAAATACTTCTCTAATGCAACATTCAAAGAACTCAACATTTGATTTAGATTTATTTTTAAGTGTCGATTTGAGTTTTTCAAGTTGACTGTTGCATCGCAGATTCTCTTATAAGAAGGCCCTCTTACTCATTAAATGGAGATGAATCATGTCTCCAAAAATTAGTAAATCCAAATCCCAATTTTCCCTGCGTCTCCACTGGAATACCAAATTCTAAAACATAGAGTCTCACATAAGATTTTTTTTGAATTTTTGTTCAAAACTATCTCATGTTACTCTTTTAAACATTCAATTTAGATTTTACATGTTTGTTTTTAATTTAAGAAAATATGAAAATTTGTCTACATTGGTCATTGGGCCAAGGTCTGAATTAGGCCAATGTTTGAATTGACTGAAAAAGGGCCCATATTTCAAACTTCAAAATAAGTCTGAAACAATGGCTTCGTTTCAGAAATATATCAAATGACGTCACTACCCCTATATTTTAGAAATTCTTTGTCTAACCCCACCAAAGCTACCCGCAGCAGACCACACCACCATAAAGCACATCACCACCACCACCACCACCACCGCATAGCACATCACCACCATCACCACCACCATAGAACACATCACCACCACCACCACAAAACATATAAGCACCAGATCACAACTCCGCCACCAAAGGCCACACCGCCATACCACAAGACCACCACCAAAGACCACACCAATACCACAGAGCACATCATCACCATGGACCAGAAATTTCACAAACCAGCCAGACCACCACCACGACAACGAAAACCACCATCTTCAAAGGAGATCTATGAACCCTCGCCAGATCGGGCGAGGGTCATCTTGACATGGTGGGGCTCATCTTGTTCGAACCCTCGTAGATTTGGCGAGGGTCATTTACCTATGTTTTCAGAAACCGTAGTCGGATCTGACAAGGGTTTAGTTTTCCCGACCTTCGCTAAGAGAGAGATGGAGAAAGAGAAAGATCCCGGGACAGTTTTCCATCGCTTAGAGAGAAAGAGAGAGTCGGTGAGAGTTTTTCATCAGTTAGAGAGAGCTAGAGAGATCTGACAAGAGCTGTCACCGGTCAAAAAGAGATAGAAGCGAGAGCTTCCCCATTTGAGAGAGAGATCCGACAAGTAGAGGGAGAGGGATCTGAGAGGAGAAATGAGAAATCCCTAGTTTCTAACACTTTTCTTCGCCCAGGAGTTAGGGTTTGTTGATTAAATATACAAATGAGGGATATAATGGTCAAATCTTAATTCAAAACTATAGATTCAGTAGAAAACAAACATCTAATTGGTAAAACAATGCAACCAATTCAGATTCAGTCAATTCATATTCAGACATAAATAAAAACACAAACAACACCTAAGTGTCAACTCACCAAACTTTAAAATTTAAACCAATATCAAACTGTACTTCTTAACTAGTTTTTCATATTAAATTAAGCGTGACGTGTGAAGACTTCCATTAGAGACAAGAAAATGTTTAGAATGTCTATATTTTGCCACATAACTTAGACACCGTCTATAACTTTTATTGAGTGTCCCACTGGAGATGCTCTAACCCTTATTCAAAAAAATCCCAACCTCCACATTTGAAATCGAAAGAGATTGGAGGGATACAAACTTTCTTGAGAGAAAAAGAAAATTTGGGCTTGTACAAGGCTACAAGCGAGTTGCTACTGAAAACCTCTTCTTGCCCTAAGGGTTGCGCCTTTAGTAATTTGTGAGGTGCCTATATAACTTCCCTTATATGATATGATCTGCAAGTGCCAAGCGCCTAATAGAAAAAATGAAACGGAAGGACGTTATAAAGAAGCCGTTGCAATTTTTTGATACCCTTTTGAATTTTGTAAAACTTGAGAAATCCTAACCCCTTTCTTCTCTCTTTCAACAGCTTCTCCTCTCCTAATCTTTACAAACAAAAAACCCTAATTTTTCTTGCTTCTTCTTCAACAAAGAAGACTCAGCACATTTTGTTTAGACTTGTTTCCTTTTAACCTTTCAAATTTGTTCCAATTTGGTTCTGATGGTCTTCAAAGAACTGCAAATTTTGGTAGTTCCAATTTCTTGAATCCCCGTTTGTTACTTTTAACATCTCAGGTGAACTTTGTTGTTTTTACTCAACTAGTATAAGTAATGATAATTTGGGTTTGTTTTCGTTTTACTGATTAACAAGAATCTCGACACTTTTGGAAGTTTTTCTATTTTACTTCTGATCTTGCTATATTCGTTACTGATTTCCTGGTTCATTTTTTCACATTCGAGGTGATTCTTTTGTTAATTCAGGTGACTACGTATAGGATCTTTATAAAATTTTGTGATATCAAGAAAGCTTGATTCTGGGTTAAGTTTCATGATGATTCTGGTTCTTCTTTTGTGGGTTTGGTTATGTTTCAATGAACTTTTTTATTACCTAAATTCGTTGAGGACCAGAGTTTTTTTCTTTCAAGATGGTAGTTTTTGACACAAATTAGGGTTTTCTTTGCATTATGTTTCTCTTAGTAAAGACTAAAAATTATATCTTTTTAGTAGATTTTATACCAATTTACTTTTTGGGTTTTACCCTACAAAATGTGTTGTTATTATGCATGTGTTTGTTTTTCTGTAACATCATTATTAGTTTCCCTTTATGCTTAAATTCTCAATCTTGCAGGGTTTCTCTAACAGACAATGTTTAGGACACCTCTGACCCCGGCATCGAAAGCGAGGAGAACTCCAGGACCATCTACTCCTGGAGGCGCGAAAGCTCGTGAAGAGAAGATATTTGTCACAGTTAGAGTTAGACCTCTGAGTAGAAAAGAACAAGCACAAAATGATCAAATTGCTTGGGAGTGCACTAATGAAAACACCATTTTATCCAAGAATTTAAATCACGAGCGCTCGATAGTTCCTTATACGTTTGGTAAATTCTGTTATAATGTAGTATTTACTGTTACATTATTAACCAATTCTTAGGGACTCATTTGGATTCGGTTCCGCTTATTTTGCCGTTTGGTATTAGAGCTAAGCCCAAACATGATAGGCTCCGGTGGGCTACATGTGAGTGGGTGTGCCGATAGTAGTCCTAAATGGACCAAGGGGTAGCCCGAAAAGTTAATATAACAGGATTAAGGGTTAACCGGCTCATAGGAAATGGGGTTTGAGTTCGATGCCAACAAACTTAATAGTTAACAGCAGCATCTAGTTATGAAGATAGCTCAGTTTATTCTAGTTTGTGTGAGTTTTACCACGGACTTGGCTGAGCTAATGTAAGAAAAATTTAAAAACTTTAACTTTCATTCTTGTATGAGCTTCGACATTTCGAGTGATGATTGTGATTTCAATTTTGTATGATGTCAGATAGAGTATTTGATGCAACCTGCCTGACTCAGAAAGTGTACGAAGAAGGGGCTAAGGATGTTGCATTGTCTCCCCTTACAGGAATTAATGGTAAGAATTTTTTATGAAGACGGAGAATTTTATCATTGCTCCTCCACGATTTCGTTTTTCTAGTATGAAAGTATCAATTAATTCTCTTTTTCTTGTAGCTACAATATTTGCATATGGACAAACAAGCAGTGGGAAGACATTTACCATGAGAGGGATTACCGAAAATGCTGTCAAGGACATATATCAGCACATTAGGAATGTAAGTTTTAGTATATTACTTCATTTATCGTCCTCGAAATTTAACTGATGTTACTGGTAGCAGGGGTGGGATTGGTCTGGGAAGGGTAAGTTGTCGGAGTTATCACTAATAATTCAAATTAAATTCAAACAACTAAAAGTTTCGACATGGGGGCGGCTCGGGCTACCCCCGATCCCTATCCGATCCCCGGTTTAATTGGGTGTATCAGTTGATCTTAACTACTGATGCTGTACTGCCTAAAAGGTGATAGTGAGTGCTTCAACATGAAGTCATTTGGTAAAATTTACAAAAATCTTCATAACTTTTAGTTTGTACTAGAGAATCTTGGAATTAAGTATCTATATACCACTCTCATATCCCCACTCCACGAGTCGAGCTTCCATACTTTTCATGTTCGACCATTTCTTTAGCATTTAGTTTTATAAAGATCAGAATGCAACCCTTTTATAGGTGTACCCATTCTCAAGTTCAGAATTATATTGCGATGTTCTTTAAATTTAGGTCTCTCTGATTGTATAATGGTGATTCACAGACATCAGAGAGAGACTTTGTGCTCAAAATTTCGGCCTTGGAGATCTATAACGAAACAGTCATGGACCTGTTGAATCGAAAGTCTGCTCCTCTTCGACTTTTAGATGATCCAGAGGTATATGCTAGTTATTGTTTGAGGATTAAGTCTCAATTTTGTTTATTTATTTTCTGTTTGAATTATGGATTTCAATGTTTTTACGACCTAAATACAGAAAGGGACAATTGTTGAAAAGCTGGTTGAAGAGGTAGCTAAGGACAGTAATCATTTGAGGAGTTTAATTGGTATTTGTGAAGGTAGGCAATCTCTACTCTTACTTTTTTGCATAGTTTGAGGGTTTTATTTAGCTCTTAATTCACAACATTTCCGATTCACAGCTCAAAGGGAAGTGGGTGAAACTGCCTTGAATGATACAAGTTCGAGATCGCATCAGATTATAAGGCTGGTAAGTATAGTTATACAAATTTATGGAGGAGCTAAATATTGATAAGAGAGCATTCTCGCCCTTTTGTATTGATCAAATTTATAGTAAGGGTTTAGCTAACAAATTTGCACTTCGATTGCAGACTGTGGAGAGCTGTCTCCGTGAAAACACCGGACATGTGAAGTCATTTGTAGCAAGTTTGGTATAACCTATTTCTGTTCTCTTCTATAAATGTGAAAAAATTTAATCAAAGATTATAATTGGATGTTGGGCTTCGCAGAATTTAGTGGACCTTGCAGGAAGTGAGCGGGCTTCTCAAACAAAAGTGGATGGTATAAGACTCAAAGAAGGATCTCATATTAACCGCAGCCTGTTAACACTAATGACTGTGATTAGAAAACTAAGGTAAAAAAAAGTCGAACTACGGACTCGTACTATTTGAGCAAAGCAAAATACATGTAACCGTAAACTATCTGATCAAATGTTAAGTACAATATGTTCTTTTATTGGTTATAGTTTTCGTTCTTGCGTTTTGATCTTAAGTTTTTATGCTTACAGTGGTGGAAGAAGAAGCGGGCATATACCATATAGAGATTCGAAACTTACCCGAATTTTGCAGTCTTCACTTGGGGGAAACTCTCGAACTGCAATCATTTGTACTATGAGTCCTGCTTTAGGTCACATGGAACAATCTCGAAATACACTCTCATTTGCAACTCGTGCAAAGGAAGTAACAAATAGTGCTCAAGTAAATATGGTAAGTATTATGCTACTGAATGGGATCATTTGGAAAAAGAATCTTTGTTGAAAGCTCCTTTTTTCTTAACTCCTTTATGCTACCAAATCGACCTTTCACTTATACCTACCTCCACAGAGTGATTCAAGATATGACTTCTACTTTCTTATTCAAACGTATCCATATTGTGACTGTGATCTCTTTCAGGTTGTTGCCGAGAGGCAGTTAGTGCAGCATTTGCGGAAGGAAGTTGCTAGACTTGAAGCAGTACTTCAATCACCAGAACCTTCTTCATCTTCTTGCTTAAAATCCCTACTGGAAGAAAAGGATTCGAAAATCCAGAAGGTACAGCACTCAGCTTTTGAAAAGTACTAGATGAATTTCGTTTCAATTATTGCTTTTTTGGGGTTAAACCAAGGCAAATGTCAATCTTCTTACTGACATCACATTTTTTTGTATATGCGTAAAATTGCGAACTAATCAATCTGATGTACAGATGATGTTGGAAATGGAAGAACTAAAGCGTGAGCGAGACCTTGCACAATCAGAGCTTGAATTGGAAAGGAAAATGCACAAGAAGCAGAAGGTATAAATCCACAAGGGACACCAAACTTGTATTTAGTTTGTATATCCATTGCTTTTCGTAACTTTTTTTATGTAAGTTTCAGGGGTCAAATTTATCGAACTCTTCCCGTTCAGTAGTCAAATGTCTTTCATTTTCAACCGAAAACGAGCCACTTCTGTGTACACCTTCATCAAGTGGGGTGAAAAAGAGAACAGTAAAAAGAAATGCGATGTCGAGACGTTCAACTTCATCTGCAGATCCGTTCATGCTTGTTCATGAAATTCGGAAGCTTGAGCAACGACAAAAGCAGCTAGGCGAAGAAGCAAATCGAGCACTTGAAGTTCTCCAAAAGGAGGTTTCTTCACACAGATTGGGAAGCCAGGAAGCTACAGAAACCATCGCAAAATTACTTTCAGATATTAAGGAGATGAATGTTGTTAGTTCAATAGTCGAAGATATCGAAGTGAGAGAAAACCCTAATCTGAAAGACGAAATTTCTCGGTTGAACTCTGAGGGAATCACCATTGCTACTCTGGAAAAGCAGCTTGAAAATGCTCAGAAATCTATAGACAAGCTCTTGTTGTCTCTTCCCAAGAACACTGAGACTCCTGAGTCTCCTCTCGAAACCATGAACAAGGAAAAAACGCTTACTCCCTTGAGAAATAGCACAAACATGCCAGTTATAATTCGCTCACAATCCTCACTTCTGTCCTCCTCTCGGAGTATAAGGGAGTCTGAGCAAGAAAATCAGTCCCCAAGGAACGAGAACGTTGAAGTTCGAGCTGATAATACCTCAGAGCTGAAACCATGTGAAAGTACACCGAGGAGAGAAGATGGTAAACCAGGCTCGGGACGTCCAAATTCGGTTAACGTGAAAAGGATGCAAGAAATGTTCAAAAATGCAGCTGAAGAGAACATAAGGAGCATAAGATCTTATGTTACCGAATTGAAAGAAAGGGTCGCAAAGCTACAATATCAAAAGCAACTTCTTGTTTGCCAGGTAAAGATTTGATCTTAGTTGCTGAATTCTTGTTCTTTCTTTTTTTTTTACTTTCTCTTGTACTTAATTATACTGTTATTTAGGTATTGGAGATGGAAGAAAATGAAGCTTCAGCCTCTGAAACAGGATTGTCTGATCAGTCTCCGATAACGTGGTCCCTTGTCTTTGAGGACCAAAGAAAGCAAATTATAATGTTATGGCATTTATGCCATGTTTCAATAGTACATCGTTCGCAATTCTACTTATTATTCAGGGGGGATCCAGATGATCAGATGTATATGGAAGTTGAGCTTCGAAGGTTGACATGGTTGGAGCAAAAATTGGCAGAGGTTGGAAACGCAAGCCCGGCTCTTTTGGGCAATGAACCAGCTGGCTCTGTTTCGTCCAGGTATATATACTCTCTTTTTGTTTAAACTATTATCCAAAACTTGGTCTGATCTTGGTCTCACCCAAATTCTTCACTGAGTTTATCGTCAATCAGTTAGAAGTTTCAGCTGAAGTAGATGAATTTTTTCTCTACTCGGTAACATTGGTGAAGACTATGTGTTATTTTATTGTCTTTATCTAACTCGGCTGAGTCAGAATTGTCTAAATGTGAGTGTTCTGAGTTTACTTGTTTTCGTCAGGGGCACAGTAGCCATTTTAGGTTATTTCAGACAGCAATCTCTTGATTCAGACTTATTTTACGTCTGACTCAAGTGGACCAAAAATCAATCTGAGACAGGCATTAGACGAGTCAGACAAAAAGTAAAAAACTAGACTTGAGTCAATTTGGGTCTCTGAAAATCATACTCGATATCTGAAACCTAGACGATGTTAGACGGATATTTGACTCTGTGAAATGAATCCATGCATATCCTATAATGTTACTCATGTGTTTCCTTTAATTGAAATTTAGCTCATGATTTGTTTATGTCAAAAAATGCAGCATCAAATCTCTTAAACAAGAAAGAGAACAACTAGCCAAGAGAATAACATCAAGACTAACAGGACAAGAACTCGAAATGCTGTATACAAAGTGGGAAGTTCCGGCCGGTGGTAAGCAGAGGAGACTGCAGTTGGTGAACAAGTTATGGACCGATCCACACAACATGGAACATGTTAGAGAGAGTGCTGAAATCGTCGCGAAGTTAGTCGGTTTTTGTGAGTCTCGTGAACAGATCTCTAAAGAGATGTTTGAGCTTAATTTTGTTCTTCCTTCTGATAAAAAATCATGGATGGGTTGGAACTTATTCTCAAACCTATTTCAAAATATGTAAAAACAAAAAGGAAAAGCAAATGTTCTATTTTTATGAGTTGTGAATGAAAATCATTGAGCAATTTCTTCTTCAAGCTTATTAGCATTCGTGTAGAATTTCGAGTCATTCACATCTTATTTTGCATATTCATGTGAGCGAATTATGAATTCGTTTTCACGATCATTAAAGCATAGATAAGAAAAAAAAATGCAAAACCAGAATTTTGGGTGAAAGGTATTTTTTTCTCCGATTCTTCTCTCAATTCTTTCTAACCTTTTTCAGAATCTATTAAAACTTTTGTTGGAATCAGAGCCAATTTTAGAGTGGTTCCTCGTCAAACTTAGAAACAGGACGTGTCAATGCGTTCATCTCCTCAAGCTCCTAAGTTAAAAAGAAAAATGGTAAGTTAACTGAGTTCTGTTAAGTTGGGGACTAATTGGCAAAGTGGAATAGTTGGTTTAAGGGCCAAATTGTAATGCGTTGAACGACGGATCGGGCGACTCACAGTCTTCCTTTGGTCACACTTCGGGCACCTTCCAGAAGGTTCCAATCACATCCCGTCGGACCCCAAAGTATGCCACATCGGCATATCTTGGAACAACTCCATTTGACGACCAAAATGCATTTACTTGTAAGGGATTCCTTCGGGAATTTAACCAGATCTAAGGAACGATGTTACCTTTGAAATTTATCATTTCAACCTATAAATAGGACCCAACACCACTTCATTTTCTCATACCCATTCAGTCTATTCCTCTCTTCTGAATACATTAAACATTATGTGTGTCTCTGGGATAGAAGCCTCAATTCAGAAGATGGAATAAAAAACATGGAGTCGAAAACATTATAGTATATCTTGAAAACGAAATTGAGAGCATTCTAGTATGTCTAAAATCAACTGCCGTGGAGCATTCCAAATTGTATAGAATCTAGAGCATTTATAGTTGATCTAAAATCTAGATTTAAGCATTCTATTAAATCTAGATTTGGAGTCTGAAGTATCCTATTGTACATGGAAGACAAAACCGAAGTCGGGAGTTCTCTTGAAACCGAGTCCAGACTCCAGAGTTCTCTTGAAACCAAGTCCAAAGTTATCTAGAAACCAAGTCATGAGTCAAGAAGGTCTACTCTGAAGAAATCAACCAGTTCATATTGCTTAAGAGAGTTCGCTTCTTCCAGCATTGTTAAGTACCATCACAATTGACAATCATGAAAGAAAGTCGTTGGATCCTGGGAGCCAAACACCATCAAGTTGGTACTGTTGTGTGGTTGTTATTGTCTTAAACGACTTAGTCCACTTTATGTCTATCTCGATTTTACCCGAATGGACATTTATTGTTAGGCAATAACATTTACTATCACTCTTCCCCTTGAATTTGTCTATCTATATATGTTATTCAATTATCTTCTTCTTGTGCTTTGGGGTAGATCTAAAAACATCTTGGAGGGGCAAAAAAGTTCAAGGTTGTCTTCTTGTGGTGCGCGCCTTCAATAAAAAAGCGTAATTTGAAGCGCCTTTAAAAATTTCCCAAGTTTCGTACAAAGGGTTCAATAGTGATACAAATTAGAAGCCTTGTTTCTCCCTTAAAAACCCTCACTTTCCCCTGCAACTTTCTTCCTTTTTATCTCCAGTTTGTTCAGTTTCACGAAATTTAGGGTTTCGATTTTCTCCTTCTCATCGTAAAAGTCTAGAGAGAGAAATTCATAAAATGGGTAAAGAGATTCAAAAGCAGGCTAACTATTCAGTCGAGGAACTTATCGCCCTGAACCCTTACAATCCAGATATCCTTCCCGATCTCGAGAATCATGTTAATGAGCAGGTGATTTTAGTTTGATTTTCCATTCATCTATTCATTTCTGGATTATTCGTTCTTGGTTCCTTTCATTAGAGTGAGAACGAAAGTTCTGAGTTTGTTGAATTTTTGAAAAAAGGAAGAAGATTTTGCTTGTTTAAGATAAAAAGAATACTGGGTTTGATTTGTTTTAGCAATTTTGTTTGAATATTGGGTTTTGGAAAATTTTGCAGGTAGTTCCTGTAGATTTGTAGTTTAGAGCTTCTAGTTGGTAGAACTGAAATAATTCCATCACAAATAAGAAAACTTATGATAGATGAACAAGGGATTCAAGAGCTGGTGGAGATTAGAGTACTATGGATTCCAAAGTGACGTTTTTGGAAGTTATATTATACCCTAAACGACATAGGCCTGTTGAGAGAATTCGTTTCTAACTGAAAATTTGTACAGTATTTGTTTTTGTAACTTGTTAAGAACATTGGCCGCGGTGCTTCTAGTTTGTTCCTATAAATCGATTATCGAACACCTTCTGAATATATAGTTTACTGATGCTATGTTATATTTAATGTCTAAAATCCATCATCTTTGCTTAACAAGTTTTCGATGGGGATGGATATAGTTCCCCTCCTAATTAACCTTGAAATTGGAAAATTGTAGACCAAATGAAACATACCCTCTTAACTCGTTTGTTGCATCTCCCCAGAACAATGTTGTACTTGTAAAGATTGGGAATGTGAAACTATGTTTTTACAATTCGTAGTTTATTACCTAATTAATATTGATTATCCTTCTCTTACATTTTCTGGGGTGGTAATTTCTACCTGTAAGTGTTTAACCTATTTCATTCCCTGCACAATCATCCTAGTTGTAGGCTTGTAGGTTAAATTGTTTCAGTATTGGGTTATTTTTGTCTTGAATTGACTTGTTACTAGAAACATCTGTGTTTGCATTTGACTTATTGTGTAAATATTGGTGATTGCCTTGATATTATTATCTACTTACTTCAAAACCTTGTTCTTTTCTTGACAAGTAGGTTTCCTCAGAAACATACAATTTGGATGCAAATTTATGTCTTCTTAGACTGTATCAGGTGAGTGTTCCTACTACGCAGTTCATGCATTCTTAGGATCATAGGCATTTTGCTGTTCTATTATTTCTAGGATAGTAGTTCTTTTATTGCTCATGAAATGCATTGTTTTCAGCTGTTTCTTTTCGCTGATATGTCAGTATGTTGCTCCTTTGTAGTTTGAGCCAGAAAGAATGAGTACCCAGATTGTTGCTCGTATTTTGGTCAAGGTTTGCGAAATCCAAGTTGAACAACACACCTTTTACCTTTCTGATTGTCCAATTTGAGTCTAACGGGTGGACTTTTTTCCTTTTAATGCTAAACACAGGCTCTTATGGCAATGCCAGCTCCAGATTTCGGTCTTTGTCTCTTTTTAATTCCGGAGCGAGTGGTAACATTTTCTCCTTCTAAGCTTTACTTTTGACATTTATGCTCGTGTCTTTTGTATTTTGAGCATGATAATGCTTAATTCCCCGAAAGCAGAAAAAAATAATGGTGATGACGGGAATTGATCGTATTGGGAGTCTGGTTAAGAGTTTGGTTTAGATGATAAGCCTACTCATTAGTGACGTGACATCATTTCCTTGCTTTAACTTGTTTTTCTTAAAATTGAATATGTTTTTATCTTCATGGGTGTTTCTATATGTTTTCTTTGTGACACCAGCAAATGGAAGAACAATTCAAGACTCTAATTGTTCTATCTCACTACCTCGAGGTATGTATTTTTGGTATTGTGGTAGCTATCTGGTACACAGTGGTAGCCTCATATAGTCATATATATGCTCAAAGGTTCATTATTCTACATGTTCTTTTTTTCTCTGTAGACAGCAAGATTCCGGCAGTTTTGGGAAGAGGCAGCCAAGAACCGTGGCATAGTTGACGTTGTGCCAGGTAAGGAACAAATTTGCTAGAATATGAATGCCTCAGTATCTCTCATTTCATATTATACATTTTGGTAGTTCCCAGTCTCCGAAGATGTTGAAAAGAAAACAAAACATGGTTTGGCTGTACTAACGGATTACTGTATTCACAATCTGCAGGTTTTGAGCAAGCAATCCAGAATTATGCAATTCACGTTCTTTCCCTGACATATCAGAAGGTTCCCAAGACGGTTCTAGCAGAGGTATTTTCATTTTCACTGCCATTTGTTCTCATTCTTAAGATTAATACCTTTTCACAGCAGTAATCTTCTGTGTTCATACAAGTGTGACATACATCAAATTTGTTTAGGTCATGGCCTTTGTGATATAATTTCACTTGAAAACCTTTATGAACAAAATCTGATGTTTTTTTAACAGGCCATCAACATCGAAGGGCCTTCACTTGACAAGTTTGTAGAGCACCAAGTCGCCAACTCCGGTTGGGTGATTGAGAAGGGCCAAGGCAAGGGTCAGCTTATTGCTCTTCCTCGCACCGAGTTTAACCAACCAGACCTCAAGAAAAACACTACGGAAAGCATCCCATTGGATCACGTCACTCGGATCTTCCCTATTCTCGGCTAATCCTTCTACAAGTAGGTGCTTGTAATGAGTTTTTGCAATTTTTGCCATGGCAGCAGATCTTTAAGATGATTAATACTATTTCAGCTGGATAGATTGCATACATACTTCATTAGTATGTAGTTCCTGTAGTATTTTACTTTAAATTTGGAAGTATTTGATGGGTTTTGGTAAAAGCCAGGGAAGCAAAGATCTTGTAAGTGCTAAGAATGAGAATACCCCCTCTTTTAACCATGTTTCTTTTTTTTTATCTAACATCTTGATATTTACTTGTGCCATTTGAATATCAATTTTCACCACTCTGACCAGTGGAGGAATTCTGGGCTAGTGGAGAGAAAATACTCTGTATTTGGGGTTTAGGGTTTACGTTCTAACATATCATGTATCAGATAGAGCTAAAAGCCTAAAACTAAGTTGTGTGAATTGGAGCTCACTAAATCAAATCAAAGTTCTGGCAGTTTGAGCAAACTTCAAAGCAGAAAAGTTGGTTGGGCGGATTTGTCAAACGCGCCTTTGTTTGATCCAAACTCAGTGGTTTCAGTCGAATTAGGTCCACACATTGGCTCAACCCTATCGATTTGTTGGGAGCGGCATGAAACATTAAAATAGCTAGTGGTTTGATTACTTTGTTCGATATTGAGATTTCTACATTATTTTTACTGGTCTTCTTATGTTTACTCCATTAGGGTTTTGAGACTTCTAACATCTTAGGTAAGAAACAAAATCCTTTTCTTTAGTTTTCTTCTTTCTTCATTGGAGTTTGCTTGGTTGATATCTTACATGGATCCAACGGTCCCTTGGTGGATTGGAGAAGCAATGATAGGTTTGGTAGATCGCTCAAGAGAGATGTAGCAATGACAACAATACATGTAGTAGTTTTGAGAACAGGAGTTTTTTGAATGCTTCAAAATGGGAACTTTTGTTTGGTTTTTGGGGATATGGAGAGGGAGTCGACGGAGAAGAAGCCTTGAGGATGATCTTAGTCTCTTTTTTTTTGAAAATTTGAACGAATATATTAAATGAGGATGATCTTGGTCTTTTTAAGAAGTTTAAGTGGGAATGAAGAGATGGGTTTTGAAAATGGTAGATAGTAAATTGGAGAAATGAAAAGCATGAGAGATAGTGTGAGGCGAGCAAATTAGTTTTAGGATGCCATTGGGGAAGATCAACAAGTTTATCAATGACCATAAAATCAAACCAATTTTCTTGAGGAAATTGGTGGATTTAGAGTTCACAAAATCTGTTGAACCCCACTTCCCTTTTAAAGACGCTTGAAGTCGGCGAGACTTTCAGTTCACAAGATCGGTTCAACAGTACCAAAGGGGGGGCTCTAATAGAGAAAAGGTGGTCTAAAGTCTAAACTATTGACCACAATCAAAGGGATGGGGGTGCTACTAACACAAATGGTGAGGGGTCGGGTTCACAAGATCGGTTCAACAGTACCTAACGTGGGCGCTAATAGAGAAAGGGTGGTCTAAATGGTTGACCACAGTCATTCGAACCTTAGATCTTAAAATAAGTATTTGCACTCAATGTCGTGTCTTCAACTAAAAGAGTTTGGAATTGAGAATAATATTTATTATAGATTTGATTTAACTAGAAAAGTAAATGCATATGACACCTCAAATTATACAGCTAAAGTGCTTAATGATAAAATTCTGACCTAGCTCTTTATAAGAACCAAACATCAGCAAAGATTGCTGTTCATGGTCTGAAGTGGAAATGCCACAAGGAGAACTGCAACATGAGTTTCATAAGAATGATGGCACCACCATCATGACAAACTCCTGTCCTCCATAGTTTGGCTCGAAAAATTCATGTGCTCTAGAGTATTTACTCCAACCATATTGAAAATACTTTTATTCTTCAACCCTATTATAGATTAAAAGAGAGCTTTAAACAGAGCAGAAACATATCCCAAATGATTGTTCTGCTTGGATGAAATTCTTAGTGCTCGCCAACAACCCTTGGCTCAAGTGGTAAGAGGTAAGTCTTCCAACTTAAAGGTCAAGGGTTCGAGGCACACGCTTACCAATTCAAAAAAAAAAAAAAAATTCTTAGTGGTCCATCTTGCTCAGATGGGGAAATTTTATATCTGAAAGAAGTTTTTCTTGAAAGAAGCAGAATCGAAACAATTATTTCTCAACCACGAATAAATATTTACAATGTATTAAAAACCAAACTAACAATGCCTTTTATTGTATAAGTAGAGACTCTACGAGAAGAATAAGCAAATACACAATAAGAACTCCATAAACACATCAAACAAGAGAATAGAATGAAAGTAATTAAGATCGGCAAAATAATACCTGCATTTGTTCCTTCGTTTCGTAATATTTCAGTATATGAATCATTACTTTTCTCCGGCAGTATATGATTCTCAAGTCAAATCCTGTGCTAAAAAATCATTTATTTTAAGGATGATATCTTACAAAGAATGCCGAGTTGTTCTTGCATTGTCTTTCTCTTTGTACATTGTCTTTCTGAGACCGGCCGGCATCGTTGGAACGAATTATTCAGAGGGAAATGAAGATACAAGTACTCGAACAAGCTTCAACGGTCATAGTGAAATAGTGTTCCTCCAGTGTTTACCCACCGCTGAAAGCTGCTTGAATAGTTGTATTCTTGAATATTGGAACTCTGGCCAGAAAAGTACGAAGCCTCACTACCTCTAGGTGTATCTCCCTGCATAGGTAGAAAAGAATCCTTCAGTGCCTGAAACCCACTTCTTTCTCAAGATAATAATGGAGAAGACAGACTTCACCATTCAGATAAGTTTTGGTTGAATCGGAAACGAAATTTCAGTAATTTCAGTTGAAATTTCAGAAAATTTAATAGCTTGGTTTGTTTATACAACTGTGGCAAAAATTGGTGCATGTTTGAAGGTACATAGTACTATTTTGCCAAATTCATCTAAGCTAATCACCAAGTGGTTCATTTGATTGTTCTCAAATGGACACAGTTAAGGCATTAGGGATGTGATATTAGCAAAAAATCAATCGTGGACCTGATACTTTCTCAGAGATGAAAATTAGAATGAGACTACTCGACCTGGTAGTTGGATTCGTAGTCACTAGTGTCTCCGAATGGTAATGCGCCCAGAATCGGGTAGTTCACGTAATCACAGCTGCAGTCAGTAAGAACGCATATTAGCTCTCAGTTACATCTTTACTTTCAAGCGTTGATATTAGATCAATAGTTAGCTATCAATGTCCTACCAATCTGCACAACTTCAACTCGACATTTCGTGAAGGTTTGCTAATATTAGTTACATTGTTATAAATCTGAAAAAGAAAATCACAGAACTACCTCTTAACTGATTCTTCCTCCAAATCTGAGTTCTCCGCTGAAGAAAACCAGCCATCAACAAAATTCGAGTACCGGTTTGGACCTTCCTGGATGCGAATTGGATTGTCTGGAGTGTCATCTAGAGGCTGTCGGCAAGATATTATGGAAGCGGGCCTAAAAGAATAAGCATATTTTTAAAGGAAAATATCGATGATTTTATTTGAAAATGATCATTATCATCAGATACAATACATATAAAAAAGTATTGGTGTCAGAGACTTGGAAAGATCTCAAAAACCCAACAAGGTAATAATTTATTTCTTTTGCACTTGTTCATTTACGGAGATCAAATATGCTCAAGATAACACAAGCAAGGAAGGGACCCAAATAGAGGGCAAGAGAAGTAAGCAAACCTTGAAGCTGACCCAATTTCAAAAATTGAATATTCCTGAGTGGGTTCAGAAAGAGAAGTGGAATTTGCTTCAGTTCTTTGCCCAACAATTGCAGCAGTTAGAGAAGGATCAACGTCACCAATGTTACCAAGTGATAAGGATCTCTGAAATGGTAGCCTGCGGAAGAAAAAACTAGTATTAAAGATTGAATACTGCTAATTACGAGGAGGAAACCATTGATTCTTGTGGGGCTTCTGCAATCATCAAAGTGACAACAATATCTAAATTCATTAAAGCTACATTGACTCTCCACTTGTACTTCGTTGCGTTACCTTTAACTATAACCATCACTGACCCAAAATAAGATTAAGAATATAAGCAAAACCCTCTTTGTAACATGGATATAGACACATACCAATATCCATGTTGTACAAAGCAAGGAAGGATCGATGGCCAACACACTGACAGTCCACCATGCTGCATATAACTGCTTGTGTTTCTATTTAGCGGGGACAACAGCACACCCTAGGTACGGCATTAACACGTAAATCGTTTACCATGAAGTGCGTGGAACTATTCTAATCCGTAGTTATGACATCTTACTAAGATATACCCCCACTGCCTAAAGATGGAATGCAAGTTATAAATTGTACGAATGAAAACCTCTCTAGGTCATCTGCATTGTAGTTCTCTTTTGGATGTTTAGAGTACGAAGAAATGGAGCATGGGGTACATAAATATAGTTTTGATTTGTTGTCTGCCTTTCGGAAAACTGAAAGCAGAAAACTGTGGATGGATAGAAATTTCCCATTGCTACCCAAGTAGGCAGGCTCAGGATCGGCTGGGGTACCCCGAAGCCCGAACACGAGCGATTCTTAAGTAACTCGGCCGAGTTACACTGCAGAGATTGCTACTCAAATCAAGGAAAAAGGCTGCACATGCACCTTGATTTTTCACTTCCAAGATTGAAATGCTGGTCTGAATCTAGTTCCCAAAGTGCACGCTTATCCTTTTGGGGTTGGTAGTATCCCAGAAACCTGTGTGTTCACAAAATAAAATAGAATGATTTAATACAAAACGATGTACTTCATGAGCCCCAAATTATCTCTAGAGTGATTAGAAGATTCTTTTAGTTACTTGGAGCGTTTTACTTTAATGAGAATATAATAAAGACAAATTTCGATCAGAACATACGCTTCTCCCAGTAATGGATTTCAAATAGGAAACACCAAACTCAGGGTTCAGAGATTCAATAAAATTATGAAGCAAAACAAGAAGTATTCATGGAAAGAGATGGTAAAGACAAGATAGAAACATTTTGGCAGTATAAGATTACATGCTTCAACTAGTAACCTTTTATGGTAGTTATGTTTCACTGGTTTAATCCTAAATTTTCCTTCTAAAAATAATCAAGACACAAAATATAACTTACAAATTTATTGCATCTTGCTTTTCACGATCCAAGTAGGTATTGCAGAAGTAACGTTGAAATGATATGAGGAAATTTTCAGCTCCGGCAGCTGCTTTCCGCCAGCCTCTTCTCTCAGAGAATATCTATTCAGCATTACAGATACAACACAATGCTTTCAGCCTCTCTCCCTCTTTATATCAGAGAAGAGAAAGTCTCATTTGTCTCTCTCCTGAACTAGAGATACCAACTACTATTAACAAAACAAATGAATGAAAGAGAGATAGAAAAGAGACAAGATGAAGGGTCCGTATAAAAGTGGACAAGACGAAGGGTCTAAATTCTAAATGTTAAATACAACAATTTCATTAGGAAGGCATATAGGGAGTTCTTTGCAGTATGCGAAAAACAATACCTGCTATTGTACTTTCAAGACTTCAATTAGAAGGTGATATCAGTAAAACGAATTGGTAACTCAGAAAACATAAAACAAATCTTGATGTATTAGTCATAGTTAATAAAGGTATAGCATAAATAACTTTTTTTTTTGTTAAAGTTTAGCATAAATAACTGAAGGGGCAAATCCTTGTCCTAGGTGGCATTTTTTCCCTAAAGCCTAATGAATAAGGATATTATACAACTGTAATTTTATTTGTTCAGTTGACTCATAGAGTTTGAAGATACGGATGAGATTGAAAGGTCAGAATTCTTAGAAACCATGTCTTTGCCTCTCTCTATATACAATTTAGAGATTTCGAGTATTCTCCGTTTCTGTCTGCCGTGATTTGGTTGTTAGATTATAGTGAAACTGATTCTTTTATTTCGGTTGACAATGAAATTTTCCCAAAATATCAAATAATTTCTTCCTTTATTTTTTTTTATTCCCAATAATTGAAACATATTGTTCACAAATTTTACGGTCATAGAATGTCATCATTTAGTACCATGGCCGTTATACTCTCTGCATTTAGAATTATCAGAGCTAAGATGGTAGAGATCAATAATAAAGTCAGAAGAACTTGTAGTGAAAGATTCCACCATCGACTACTTTCATTTAGTGGAAAGGGTCCAGTCCAAATTATTAACATTAGAGTGATTTCCTGCTACAGCTAAAAACAAATAGTAGGATCTAATTAATTAGAACTATGAACATCTCAAAGTGTACAGAGGAGGACAATAACCTTGTTATGTGCGGGAGATCCACCATACTGGAGTGCAAGTTTGTCACCCATTGCCCCGTAAATCATTGTTAAATCCTCAGCCAAAGGGTCATTGAGACTGACTCGGGGGTTGTCTATGATATTCAGGGCATGAAGCTGATGTCCAAGAGCAACCAAGCCATAGGCATATTGTGCAACGTTGGTTCGATCCAAGCAGTCTATGCAATTGGTCCTGAGGACCCCTTTCTGTAGCATGAATAGTTGGGCTGAATCTCTCCCATCAGCATCGTGATTAAGTTTACCAGGACTCAATTCCAAACTATCCACCTCCTGTATGTGGTTATCTAGATAATTCTGTGGAGGTGAAAGACCTGCATGTATCCTGGAGTAAATTGTATCTTTATGAATTTGAAAAACCAGTAAGTGTTACTGGCAAAAAAAAAGAAATAACAAAAAGGAGGCTAATATGTACACCCAGTCAAAACATATTTTTGTTAATTTTTAGCGAGGCATCAATAAAAAGAGCGGAGCAGCTAAGCCATGCAAAAGCTGTTAATGTTTTCGAGTTTCTTACTTGATATCAGACCAGTCTTCAGATTTGATCTCATGTTTAAGTTGAGCATGGAAGAAGCCTGTCAGATTCAATATTTTTTCAGCCGTCTCGTAGAGATGCTCCAACGCTCTTTTGCTGCCCTTCCTGAAAAATATGAAGGCTCTTCGTCAAGTTAGATATGTACCTGGAAAAATGATACCATTAACACAAATAACCGGAAGCAAGAGTAGTTGTAAAAGTCAAAAACCTTCTAGAAAAATCGTGAAAATCCAAGTGAATGAACTTTAGACGATTCTCTCCGCGCAAATCATTGTTAATAGTTTCAATTGCATGAGCAAATTCTTCACGAATTTTAGACTCGCGAGGCTTCTTTTCACGCTTCTATAAATCCGGCGATAATAGAAAAGGTACAACAAGAAGCAATAATAGTATGAAGTTGTTATTATGTATGAATACTGAGGTATATCTAAGCAATGAACATATACGTTCAAAATTTTGATGTCACAAAGAAACAGCTTACCTTAACCAAATTTAAAATGATTATCGGGTGTCCGTATCTCTTGACAAGATTATCAAAATGGAACCTGGTAGCTTTGTAAGTATCGTCCTTATTTGACACTGAGCCACATAGAAACATTGGTAAGAATATGAGGTGCCAAAAAATTGATGTACATTGAGGTCCCAAGACTTACATATGATATCAGGTTTAAAATTTAGGGGCGAAGGTTCCTGCGACCAGTAGAGAGGTATAGAGCCCCGGTGCTGTACAATGGAGCTTATCTGCACTGGACATCCTTCAGGAAGATCTTCAAACACAATCTGTTCAGTCTCGACATCATTAGCTACTCTGCCTATCTCGTTTACACCACGTTTCAGGAATCTACACCATGGGAAGGGAAAAATAAGGAAAAAAAGTAGCACCTCAACTGAAAAAAGTGAATGTAGGTAAGAGCCTAAGACCAACCCTAGAAATCCTTAGGAATATATGTGGCGTGCAGTGTCTATTAATTGCATCTTGAGGTGCTTGGCGATTATCTTGAAGCAATACATAGACTCGTCTCAGGTTTATGTCCCGATTGGTCACAGTAAGTCTTGGGCCTCCATGAATGAGGATCTGATGGTAGTGGTACTTTAAACTTCTAAAACGACCCGTCATGGAGCCCTAAGCATCCAGAATGAAGATCTATGGGGATACTTTTGAAGTTATAAACAGGCCAATCCTGGAGTGTTTTCTCTCTTCAATCATTTCTGAGTTGTTTGTTTACATTTCTTACATTCGAAATGGAGGTCTCCTCTTCACCTCATTGAGGCCAAAAGATACTGGGTCCCAGAGGCAGGTAACTATCATAAGATTTTGAATCAGTAAAAAAGAGTTTAACGCTGCCGAGGTGGGGTTAGAAGTGTTGAAACACCTTGGTGGACAACACAGTGTATTTAAAATGGCATAACTAGTATTTAATGAATATACCAAGCTTTGCTAAAACAAATATAGGAAACCCAGAATTTATATATATATATATATATATGTGATTTTAATTTAACCAAACCTTGTTCCAGCAAATAAACGTGAGCGCCTGGCAATGAGAGTCAAGTTGAAAGTCTTCTCAGAAACTGTAAGTTTAGCCTGAAATGGAAGAAACACAAAGCGGACACTTAGAGTTTAAACCCTTATGGTCTAGATAAATAGTGAAGGAACATATTTACAATTTCACTGGTAATATCCAAAAATGATGATAGAAGTTTTATAGGCACTGTCAAGTGTCAACACTACTCTGACCATGTTAGACTCCGATTAGCCCATTACTTGTAAGTACTATTGGATTAACTACTTGGTAGAGTTTGGAACTCACTACAACAACATGAGTGAATAAATAAGAGATATTCTCTTTCAGGGCCCAACTGGGTCAAGTGTTTAACTATCTCTAGTATGATAACATGATTAGAGAAGCAGTAAAACCGCGATGTTACACTGAAATAGGGAAATCAGTAAAAGTCACATTTCTTTCGTTTTATCTTAAGTGTCCGATGACCCTTTCTCAAATAATTCCGTTCACGCTATACCTGTTTAAAGAAGCCATGAACTAATGCGACAGTCCAGAGAGAGTTCTTCAAGAGATTACGGATTCCACGTGTCAAGAACTCGTTCCAGACAAACATTACATTATAGTTGACTTCCTCGGTATCCTCATTGCACACATTCTTTTGAAGACTACGCATAACATGGTATGAGTAGCTAAAAAAGAAGTCCTTCGTGAGGTCTATTGAGCATAGAAGCTTCTTGTATCTATGACATGAAGAAGAAAACAATAACCACCAATACCGTGAATAACATTTCAAAAAAGTTTAAGAAATAGGAGACAAATGAAAGAGCAGGAAACACCTTCTCATGTAATAAATCAAGAACAACAAAAGGAACATAACCCGACTCTCTCAGATCCGGATAAAACCACATTAAAGTGTAATAACTAAATGGGCAAACAAGACAATTATGATACTGTATATTTTACAGCTGCAAATTATTTCAAACATTAAAGAGAGGTCAATATATATCAGAAATCAAAGCAAAGAGTCAATATCACTCATTGATGGTGAAGGCTAATATTAGAGTATGAACATCTGTCTCCACCAGTACACGTTCCATATCCGGTACTTAAGAAGAAGATGCTCAAAGATCAAATCATTTGTTCCAATAAAACCCGTGATGAAACAATTATTCAACACATTACTCACTAGGTAACAGCAGGAGACAAATAACTATGAAACTTAATTTTGGGTTCCCCCCCTTTTAAGAGAGTACAGGCAGAATGGACACAAAACCTTTTCTCAGCATAAGCCATTTCAGGTTGCACAGCAGAATTTGAAAAGGGTATCATCTTGCTTTCGTTAATTGCATATATTATGTGCCCATCAATTGTACCAATTTGCCTTCTTTTTGTGATAAGCAGCATATAATATGGTCCCAAAAATTTAACAAATCCTGAGAAAATGAAAAGCGAAATGAGTATTATAACAATGGCAACAGAACTCTCTTAATGAATATATTCCGACACAATATAATGAAATATACCAATAATTCCATAGCAATAGGTGACAAATTTAAGACGATCAAGTGGCTTCTGCTCTTCGTCTATCCTCTTCAACTGCTCATAACATTCAAACTCCGTGTACACATTAGGATCTTCAAATAGGTTTATCTCAGTGATCTTTTCTCTGTCAATCGTCAATACTCTCCACGAGCGTCTGCTGTTATTTCTTCCTACCACATAAAATTTCTGTGGCATAAAAGAGTTGCAAGTAAATGGTGGGTTATTTATAAGATCAAAATTTCGAGGAGAACTGAAAGTCAATTAAGAAGTATAATGCACCATTCAATCTCAAAAAGATGTATGTCAATCATGTTCAGACTTCCACAACCAACAAAGATTTAACCAATGAATATATGAATGAATTATCATGTAACTTTGGGGTTGACTTTCGAGAGAGACGAAATAATATGGGGAAGACTTGATCATCAATAAGATCCAGATGTAAGAGAAACTAAAAGTGTGATTCCAGAGGTAGAAATCACTTGTAGGTTTCATGGAATGAAGTCAAACTATCACTTAGCACTACAATAATACCTTCTTCTTCCTATTTCAATTCTAAACTAGAGAGTCTACTACTAGTAATTGAAAATGAATGAAAGCAAATTCATATTGTTTTTTTTGGGAAAAAAAAAACTAATAACCCAAATATGGAAACTCCCCACAAAAGTTCTCCAACTGATTAACTGAATAATCCATAATCAAACCTAAGAAAACAAAGACTAATATATCTAGATGAACATTGAAGCATAAAAACCCCCCCAACAAAAAAAAACAAAGAATGGAAATTTGAATAAAAAATTACCGATTTTGTCTCGTAAAGTCGAAATCTCCGCAAAATGGTATCGTCAGACTGATCATCGCCGAAGGAAGAGATGGTTCTCTGGAATTCAAACGTCATTTTAGGGGGAAATCCAAATTGGATTATGTGAAGCTCACCGGTTTTGTTATGCAATTGGTTGTTTTAAGAACAGCATTTTACTCTGAATCGTTATTAGCTATACAATTCCTTTTCCATCTTCAACTACCTGAATCCCTAATGAAAAACTTAAGAGAGAGAAAGAGAAATTTGAACAAGTATTTTTTGAAATACAAACTCACACACGCAGACGAGAGAGAGAGAGAATTGAAAACCTAATAGATTCTGTTATCTCTTCTAAAATCTAGTCAAGAACCTAAATTTCTCTTATCAAATCCAGTAAGAAACTAGAGAGGGAAATGAGTTTCTCTCTCTAGTTTTTCAAAGGGGGGAGAGGTTAACCCGGGAAATTGATGAAGTGAGATAGAAATGGCAGCTGGTATTTACAGAGCTACTTGACGTCGAAAAAATGTACTTTTTGAAGTATCTCTTTAAATAACAATTTATTACTTGGAGATCAACCGAGTAGGGGTGGGAATCGGTCCGAACCGGTCGGTACCGGACTCTAACTTCATCGAACCGGTCGACTCGGACATAAACTGTTGGTGACCACCTATTTACTCGGGCGGACTTGGGCGGTCACTCTCAAGAATTTTTTGTCCATTGACCGTCTATGACCGTTTATTTTACCAGCCAGTAGGACACCGGACGGTTTCGGTCCGGACTTTCCAATAAAATTTACTTAAATTCAGAAATTTATTTTTATTACCACAAACAAAATTACTTACAAATGAAGATGTTTAACCAAAAAATCAAAAGTAAATATAAAAAAGAAAAAAACACAGTTGATCATCATTTGATAAAATATAATTAAGCCATGTACATCTCTAAGTAGGGAGCTCTATAAATAGCTTCTGAAAGCTCTTTAAATATCACGAGTAAGAAAAAATAAATAAAACATAGTTTACTTCCCGTACAAAAATCTTTGGAAGTTTTCATCACCATGCGTCACTGGCTTCAGATTGGACCCATTTATGTTCGTCATTACCGACAGATTCAACATATAAATTTAATGTGCTAATCTCTCCATTTTGATTATCTCAACAAAAAAAAAAAATCTCTCCATTTTGACCCCAATGATTGACCACTTACCCCATTCAGCTAACATATTTGGACCAATTAACCAATTTGACCCCTATCACCCTATGATAACTAATTAAAAATACTTACGAAAACTATCAAGTTTATGCTTCTTTTTCAAGTTTTACTTACATCGAGTGCATTCGGTATAAGCTAAAAAATTAAGCCTCAATGTGAGAAAAATATCTGTTTTAAGTTTTGGTTCATTAGGAAGGCAATGTATAAAAGAACTCAAACAATAGAAATAAATTATACATAAACAACACACACATTCAAATTAAAAAATAAAAAACGAAAAAAAGAAAAGACTATTTGAGTATATTTACGATTATGTGATAACTGGTGACCAACGGGTCGTATCGGCACAGAAACGGACCGGCACAACCCGTTTATAAGACAACACGACACGGCGCGGAACGTCGCGTGCCGTGTCGTGCCGACCTGTCACGGGTCAAGCGAGCCATGGCGGGTCAGAGACTTTAAGCTCCCAGACTCGTCAACCACGACACGTTAGGAATGGAAACACGACACGCCACGGTTCATGGCGTTCCTAACCCGCGATGGCACGCTAACCCGTTAGATCGGGTACTTAATTTACAAAACATTACTGTTATTTTGTTGAAATTGTTGATGGAAAAAATTAATAGTTAATAAAATTATTAAGTTATAAAATAAACATAGATTCTAAAGTTTAAACAAAGATCACAACTTTTGACTTAAAAATTATTTAGTGTTTTTTTTGTTACGTTTGGCAAGAGCTGGCCATTAGCCACGACCCAACACGAAAACGGCTGGGACCACCACAGAAACGACACGTCAACAACTAGATCGTTGTCATGGGGCGTTTCTGTGCCAATACCTTGTAGTCTAGGCACGACACGGCTCAAAGCCGCGTCTGGCGTGGTTGTGGCGTGTCTAACACGCCACGACTGTCAAACGGGCCGTGCCGCCACGGCACGACCCATTGGCCACCACTACAAATTGGCCCAATATTTTGTATCAACCATACAACTGTGTATCAAACAAACAACGGTTTGTATGGAGCAGAACTTTGTTTCTATTAAACAACAACTATTTGTATCGAGCAAACAATCATTTGTATCAAGCAAACAACCGTTTGTGGTGCAAACAAGTGTTTCAAAAATAAATCTGATAAATTCATAAATCAAAACAAGCATAAAATGCTAAAGCTTCATCAAAATTTAAAACATATATAAAAACTTTATCATAACTCATAACAAATTAAATGTGATTTTCCAGAAAACACAACAGTTTGTAGAAAGCAAACAACTGTATGTACAAAAGAGTAGTTTGTCATTATTAGAAAATTTTGAATGTCAGCATCGCAGGTGAACAGAAGTCATGGCGGGAACTGACATTTAGTGGTCTAAATTGTCATTAGATTATATTTTTTTTTTTTTTTTTGCCACATTGATGTCCATGTGGCTTCTTTTTCCATTAAACCAAATGATTTTGGCCCAAACCACCATTTTTCCTAAAAATTTTTGACATAAGGTCCAAAATATGGAACTTAATAGCATCATAAGTTCAAGCTTAACACAAAATCTTCAAAATTCAACCAATTTTGAAATTCACAAATCAATCTTTTTGAATGATACCATGTTTTGAAGATTTACAAAACAATCTGTTTTTGCATGAATTTTTTTATCTTACTGCAATAAACAACTAAGTAATCTTACGTGTTTTTACTGTTTAATTTCTTGCAACTTAGTTGTGTTGCGTAAAAAATAAATCTGTTCTTACCCATATTTACACCTTCACTAAACATTAGTAATGCATTTGTGTATTTATGTGAGAAAAAAATCAGGTATTCAAGAACATGAAGTACCTATTTTTTATAACAAAATTGAGCCTAAGAGCCAATTTTGAATTCCTTTTATGTTAAAAAGACAAGTTATGTTTTGTTAAGGTAGCAAATATACGGACAACCAAATATATTATGTGGACAATTATTTTCCGAGCCCAATACAAGTCAATTGTGTTGGACTTAATTTAATAGGGGGACAACTATCTCTCTCATCATCTATCTCTTTTTAACCACAAATTCTTTACCTTCTCATCAGCTTGAAGATCCAATGAAGTTTTAGAATCGTCAAGGGCTTGGTTTTCCAATAACGAATCATCAACTCGATTTTCCAAAAGATTTGAGTGTTGTTAAGATCAATTTTCTCACAGAAAGTTACATACATTGAGATTAATAAAAACCCTAAGATTGAAAATCCAAATTTTGAAACCTAAAATGTTGAATTACACTAATTGATACAAAGGACATAGGATAATTTAGGTCAAAGCTTCAACTAAGATAAAGTTACCACTTTGTCTCTCTTCATCATCTTCATTCCCATGAATCTTCAAACCTTGCAGTCCATCAACACAATATCTTTCATCTCCATTGCAAGAACTTTCATGAATATTTGAATCAACTACTTTATCAGATCCCTCCTCAATACAGCTTTCATCATTTAAGAATTGGGCGTAATAGATTATCATTTTCTAAATCTTACAGTTTCCATGTTCAAAAATTGTGGCTAATAGATTATGATCTTCTAGGGGTGGTGGTCGAATTGTGGCTAATAGATTATCATCTTCTTCCACAACTTACATCATTCAAAAATTTGAATTAGAGAAACCTTATTTCTTGTGGATTTACTGAGTATTGCTCGTTATGATTAGGGTAAATCATTTTCAATTGACTCAAATCATGGTAGGATTTTTTCTAGATTCGTTGGGGTTAAGAAAAAAAAGATGATGAGAGAAAGAGAGTTGTTCCCGTAGTAAGTCAAAATCAATTAAGTCCAACCCAAAAATAGTTGTCCACATAATATTTTTGGTTGTCCATATATTGTCCACCTTTGTTAAAACCCCAACATTTGTATTTTGTTTGGATAAAAGCTCTGTATGTTATGCAAGATGTAGCAACACTCTTGCAAGTTGTTGTAACCTTTTGTTAATCTCTTCTAAGATGTTGCAAATTATGCAAGGACCTAGGGAATTGAAGACAAAAAAGATTTGAGACATCCTTTATCACCAAAACAAAAAATTTATAAGGAGTTTAGAACAATTTTTTTGATTGAGTTTGGATCTCTAACCTATTTATATACGTATACATTTTGGCCTGTTGTCCACGCACCTTTTTTTTTTTTCTACTCTGAATTGGTAAACCAATGTCTCCAATTTAATTGAGAAACTAAAATACATAAGTAAACTAAAATGAAGAAAATTGAGTGAGGAGGTCTAGTTATCAAAAGGGGAATTTAACATTACCCCTCACCACTGATGTCTAATTACGGATACTTCTTTTTTTATTTGAAAATTAGTGATACTTCTTTTTCGCATGTAAAAGTACAAAAATAACCTCACCTTTATTGTTTTCTTTTTATATATCTCTTCGTTCTAATGCTACCATCGTCGATGTTTTATCAACGAATCTTCATTTCTTATATCAATTTTTTTCTCTCTCATATTTGTCTTTTTTATCTCGTATTCAATTTTTTCTACTTTACCAGCAACATTTAACATTTAAAATTAATAAACTACAACAATTTGACAAATAAGAATTATAAAATTCTGAACAAAAAATTTAACTTCTCAGTCGTTCTTCGTTTTTAATTAAAATTGATGTTTTCAAGTGTAAAAAATTTCGAAGAATATCTTTTGATATTTGTTGTTCTTTTTATTAATTATAAATTGTGTACATTCAAATAATACAAATAAAAATTGAAACGATGAACTGAACAAACAATCAAAATGTTAGAAGAGAAATTATTAATTGAACTTATAAATTAAATAGAAATTCACGAAGAGATCGAAGTTAGAGTGTTATGTTGGCGATAAGAATATAAGAAAAATAAAAAAATAAAATAAAATAAAATTTTTTGTATTCTTAACAAAAAGAGGGTATCACTAGTTTCCAAATAAAAAAAAATACATTAGTTGTGAGTAGCTCATGCTAAATTTCCCCTTATCAAAAATTTATTACTTCAATTTCTTATTCATTACGGCAATAGTAAAGTTATAATTCATGGATTAATTTTCCAAGGGCTCCCACTTTTTCTTTTATCCAATTTGGCTTCACATATTGTCTTATCCATTGTTTGGTCCCTAGAACGGATAAGTACGCCAGTGGGTCCTAAGTGATCCATCCTTTCCATTTCCTAATCCTATGGTTGACGTCTGGGTTAGATTGAAACTTTAGGATGGAAATTTGCACATGTTGGTTTGTTAGGGTTTGGAGAGACAACTCCTCATGCGGTTTGTTCGGCGTTCTCCTTCTGTCTCAATCATCTTTAACTACCTATCTAAAACATAAGAATAAATCAGTAAAATTTAATAAGAGGTGAGAATAAATAATTATTTTGAAACACAAGACAAATGGAGAGATAAAGTTAGAAGTAATTAAGTAGTAACTGAGTCCAATTAACATAGGTGCCAGTTTTGGAACATCTCAAATTGAGTTCAATCTAAGATGAATTCTATCAAGAATATTCCGAGGTAAAACTTAAATTGTTGAAGTACTTTTTTTTTTTTTTGTTGAACTAATTGAAGTACTTATATGTAATATAGAAAATGAAGTGAGAATGAAAACAGGTTGCATGAATTTGGTTGTAGAAGACACCATAGAAAATAAGAGGTTTTTTACAACGTCGGCATCTCGACCTCGTATACTCAGTCTACTAGCACTATATGCAAATGGGAGCCGCCAATACCGGAATTTATGATAATTAACACAGATGACTCCTTATGAATGGATAAGGCAGGTTTTGGAGCTTTGATCAGAGACTATCAGGGTAGTGTTGGAGGTGCAATTGCAAGGGTGATAACTCCAGCAACGATCACGTTGCATGAGCTGCAAGGCATTGGAGCAGGGTTGAGACTAGCATGCTCGATGAATGAACGACGAATTCAGGTGATATCGGACTCAAAGACGATAGTTTGTTACTTCAACTCTACTAATGCTCACCGTTCATGGCACTGAGTTGGAGAATATGGAGAAGCATTTCTCAATTCAAGGAGTCTTATGAATACTTTAATATCGAGCATACTTATAGAGAGACAAATAGGACAACCGATTATCTAGCTAGTTCGCAGACATATCTATCTTTGTTAGAGATTTCTTTATCGGAGTTTCCGTCACAGCTAATGAACATACATTAATACTAAGAAGTTAAATTTTTATTTGTCTATTTTTTCTCCATTTTTTGGGTCTCACTCCTCTCTCAACGTACCGTTTCAAAAAAAATATATTGAATAAAGGAGTATCTTTATTTTTGTCCAAACATAGATTGTATTTTATCTCCTACTTTTTTTTTTTTTTTTTTTTGTTGAAACTTTATCTCCTACTTTTCGTTCTAAATATACCATCAATGAAACTAGATAATATATTGCATCAATACTTGTTGATATTATATTTGAAGAATGGAACTCACGTTCTGCCACATTCTTCAAGTGTGAAACATAATTTAAATTAGAACTCGGACTGCATAACTAGATCCACCTATCACCTAACATTATGAGAACTTATATTATGGACAACTCATATCCTATTTGAAAGAAAATGTTAAGTTGGTACACCGATCTTCTCTCCACTTGGGCAATTGACTAAGATTTTAAAATGGTACAATACTCTCCCCCTAAACCTAATAGGGCCACAGATTGCTACAAATTGATAGTGTTAGACTATGCTTATAAGTCATAATAATTCAGTTTGAAAACAATCTACACTAAAAAGTTCTTTTCTTTGTGCTAGTTATTGCTACTTTGGCAGTTATATAGAGTACAAAAAAAAAAAAAATCTTGCAACAAAAAATTAATAATTCAATCGGTAGCAGGGACGAACCAGGATTAAACACCAAGAGTAGTATCATCAGTTATATATATATAATTCGAAATAAGAATAGTATCATCGGTTAAAATTATAACTTTGTTTAAACTCATTTCACTTTCATCACTTGAAACCGTCTTCTAAATAGAGATTTTTGAGATTAAACTTTTGCTAATTGCCTCACAATTTGTTTTTATTGTCCAATCTATGTGAATGGTGCGTCTCTTTCTCAAACTCTAAAAAAATTATCGACAATGTGTATGAGCTTTTCAACAAAAATAAGTTGTATGTTTTTTAAATTTGTCGACAATATAAGAGAAATCAGATGGGTTTATATAGCATCCAAGCACTCTAAATTTACAAAAGAAATTAGATGGTTTATATAGCATTTCCAAACACCCCTAGAAAAGTCTTAAAAACTCTACATTGAAAAAGTTATGTAGTCATAGGAGATCGAACCCAGGTCCCTCAAGTCGTTAGTACAGGGTCCTATCAAGAACTCTGCGGGTCTTCGTTGTTACATTCACGGTCTTCTTTGAAGTAATATTGTAATCCTTGTGAATTAGGGTTACAATGGTAGTCAGTGCGGCTAGGTCGAGGGGAGCCATGGCCCCTGTTGGCCTAGTCGTAGTTTCGTCTCTAATCGGTAGTTGTGACGCCCCAAATTCAGATTTTCACGTCGGCCGCCATGAAAATCTAAATCTAAAGTATTTTTCCTCATAATAATAAACATAATCGATGTACTTATCAAAAGAAACAAATATCATCGAACTTGAAGTAGGGCGGACAAGAACAAAGAAAAGAAATAACTACTTATAATTCTCATATCATGTTGAATTCTAATACATACTCGTGCATCTACTGATCTACATAAAGGGTTTTGTCTATTATTAGGAAATTGTTATAAATATTAGATTTATGGTGGATGACCACCACCAATTGTGACTCCCACCACCATAGGTTTTCCACCATTACTTTGTATTCAAGCTCCATTATTGTGTGCCTATTGGATGTGTAACTCATCTAGCTAAATGCCTATATAAAGAGGTTACTTGATGAAGAAGATGGATCAAACCAATGTATCCAAATATCAATATACCAAAGTAGAGAATTCTCTACAAACATATGAATACAACTTTAGTTATACTTGTCTCTATATCTTTTGTCTATATTTCTATTGTTTTTCTTCTTCCCTCCTTTATTTTTCACAACACGTTATCAGCAGGAATTGCTTTATGATTGAAGGGAAGAAGAAGTTATCCATCTCTTTGATCAAAATATAATCAAACAAAAGATTGATAAGTTTGTTCAATTGTAATTGGTAAGTTACAAGGTATTTGGATTTTTCTTTGTTGTTATTCGAACTTTCTTATTATTCTTATTTATCTCTAACCATTGATGTTGTGATTGTTGAGGCATAGTGAATCATATCAAAAGAATATTAGAATTAAGTAGATGATAATGGTGAAAATGTTGGTATTGCAAACTAATATGAATATCAATGCAATCTATTCAATGGTAAGGTCAAGGTAAATTATGCATCCAAAATAAATTGGTATTACTCTCATAGCTAATATTTGATTTTGTATGAATGTATCATAGAGTATATTTTGATCTGTGAATGAAGATTTTTCCAAAGAAGAAATTTAACCATTAAATTTTGGCTAAGATCAAATTGGAACGTCTATTTGTATATAAAATTGCCAAACCTGAAGTTTGGCGTATATACTTCTTCAAATCTAGAAAATTCTAAAATAATTACTAGAGTAAAAAAAATCTCAAAGGATGAAAACATATGTTAGGGTTTTTCCAATACACATTGGATCAAGGTTATATGCCTTTTATATGTATTTCTACAATGGAGCAGCTAAAAGGTAAAAAGAGAAAGGGATAACAGAAAGATAACAGCTGTAAAAGTGAAGTTATCTTTCTGTTATGAATTTACACATTTAGACTTAAAACACTTAAAGTATTGACACTCATGTTACACTTAGCAGTAAATGTTTAAGGATGCAATTCATCTTCTTCCTCATTTTCTAAGATTTAGTTGCCTCTAAGTGCTTGTCTTCAATATACCCCCCTCAAACGAATGTCGAGATTAAGACATTAGTTTGCCTTTCAGAGAGAGAAATGCCGGAGAAGCAAGGCCCTTTGTGAAGATATCTGCAAGTTGAAATTGAGAGGGAACAAAGACTAATTGAAGAGCTATCCCTTATGAGTTGGTAAATTGTCACCCAAAAGGGTAAACCCTTGAGAAAAGAAATTTATTTGCGCATTCCTGAAGAATGACAAATGCTAATTTTTCAGTACTGAAATTATTTTTCGTTGGTTATTAAAGGATTATAATTAAACGGTGATAAGTAAATCCTACACCGAGTTCATATTGAAAATAGAGTGACAAAATTGAAAATCTCATTTTACTATGCGAACATATAGTTTGATTAAATTTGACAAAGTTCTTCATGGTGGAAGACAACCAAATTTTACGAAATTGTTTTAAGGAGAATGTGATATCAAAGTTTTGGTTGCACTTGCATTGCAAGTGGTGATGATATTTTTTCGCATCTTTGGACGGTGATGATATTTGCTTTCAAATTACACCTGAAGTTGTATACCCTAAAAGAAAGTGATGATGGATTTAATAAATAAAATCACATGAAGATGATATATCTCACATGTAATTAATCACACCTGAAGTTGTGATATTATAACAAATTGCTCACACCTGAAGCTATGATCAGATAGAAACGTTTGTCCAACGAAAAATATGATATGAAAAAAAAAAATCAAATTTGCCTAAAGCAATTGATTTTTTCTTCGTCTTTGTCACATCCTTGAAGTATGTGCTCATAAATAAGACGAAAATCTATCGACATTAGGGGGAGGAAGTCCTATATTCAATGTCGTAAAATACTTGAAAATGATCGAGTTTTTCTCATTTGGAATCATTATACAGAAAACTTGCTACCTCGAGATATTAATATTTTTCAGAGCTTAATATGCTTATATCCAGATAAAGGTAATGGAAAAATTACCAGAGTTTATCAAAGTGACATATACTCCTTGACACTGAAGGAATAATTTTTCCTCCTAAAGAGGCTATCAAATTAGAAATGAATGTGATTCATATTCCTAATAAAATCCCCTGAAGAGGATATGTGTAAAAAGAGACACGGACCTTTTACAAAGGCACATATATGAGATCATTGAACTATGTATGCTGTGAAAATTTGAAAAATCAAATAAATTATTTCAGACGATGTATTTCTGAATATAGTAGCTACTGGGAGCATATTGACTCGGAATTACTCTAAGTAATATTGGTCAACTTTAGACGAAATACTTCATTACTTGTGGATTTTCTTACAAAATAATTAAGTCTTCAGACATGAAATCGAAACACCAATTAAGAATTACCCCGAAGGTAATAAAGTAGACATGTGTAAGAAATGTCCTTTAGTCTATAAAGGATTTGACGTCCACTTATAAAATTTCAATATGAATTACCAATCCCCGAATTATATTATGAATTTCATAAATCCTATTGTGACTCCTGAAGAGTTTATCAAAGTTTGACAGTAGAGTATTGAAAAAGATTATTCGAGTAAAGAAAATCTTGAAAATGAACATATTCTGAAATACTAAAAGGCTATAAGGTTCATAGCAACTCATATTGTCTTAACTTATCATATGTCATGGAAATTTAGGTCTGAAGTACCTAATATAGTATAGACAATACATTATGTGTGTTGTAATGTGGTTGTAGAAAAAAACCATCATTCATATATAAAATGTCAATTGCGTTGTACTCTTTTTTCCTTCGTCAAGGTTTTGTCCCATTGGGTTTTCCTTGTCAAGGTTTTAATGAGGCAACTATGCATATTGAAAATTGTTATAACTTGTTTAAAAGTTGTAGTCTTTTTCCTTCGTTCAGGTTTTGTCCCGTTGGATTTTTCCTGACAAGGTTTTGGCGAGACAACTAGTTATTGAATGATGAGTTTAACACCTATTATGTGTGTGAGGTGGATTGTGCATGAAATTTATAATGCACATTGAAATGTGATTAGTACATTGATTTCACAAAATATTATAATTATCTTATCGATTTATATGACAAATATGAATCACTAGAAAGTGAGTTCAACTGAAGTCCTAAAAGGATTTAACAAGCTTCAATCTAAAGTATGCATAAACTTTAAAGCATTATATGAATGCAACTTGAAATGTCAAATGCTACTTATTATAATTATGTGTTTATATACAAAAAGGAAGTTGACCATAACAAGTTGAACAATGTCCTCAAACTTCATGAGGAGAAGCTGGCAATAGAAGGTTGAACAACACCCTCAACCTTCATGAGGGGGAACAAGTTTATGAAAACACTGCATACTATATTTTCACACTGTACTCTTTTTCCTTCGTTAAGATTTTTTTCCCACGGGGTTTTTCTTAACAAGGTTTTAATGAGGCAGATTATGTGTACATAAAAGATGTACATGAACAAAGAATTTGTACTCTTTTTCCTTCACTATGGTTTTGTCCCATTGGGTTTTCCTAGTAAGGTTTTAATGAGACAATTTCTGATGTGGTGGACATCCAGGGGGAGTGTTATAAATATTAGATTTATGGTGGATGACCACCACCAATTGTGACTCCCACCACCATAGGTTTTCCACCATTACTTTGTATTCAAGCTCCATTATTGTGTGCCTATTGGATGTGTAACTCATCTAGCTAAATTCCTATATAAAGAGGTTACTTGATGAAGAAGATGGATCAAACCAATGTATCATAGTACTCAATATACCAATGCACAAAATCAATGTACCAAATGTATCAATGTACCTAATGTGTAAATCTAGTTCTTCTTGTCTTTAATCTCTTGGTTAATATATTTCAATTATCTTTCTTCTTCCCTCTTTTATTTTTCACAACAGAAATATCTAATTTTCAAAAGTATACAAGTTAATCATGATAATGATAGGGTATTAAGTCATAATTAATGTACTTGCTGAATTTTCTTATCATGGTACTAAATTAAATTCCTATACATGAATATAGTTTGAGAATGAATTAAAAATTATAAGTGTCATTATATACATCATTAAGGCAAACTTGCTTCAATAATTAGTATATAGATGTTATACAAAGTGACAGAAAATTTTAGTTTCATAAAAGTGATCAATTTACAATCTAACATGTATTGATTTCATGAACCCTAATTTCTAGTAAAATTATATTAAATCTAGGATTTTATAGTATCTTCTAATTGTTGCATTCTCTATGAGGATATTCAGACCATAAGAAGATAGAAATCTACCTTAAACGTCAAGATAACCGAGTAGTCGGGTTGCCTCGCAAAGTGAAAAAGTTTAGCGTGAAAAAGTTTATACAGAGTTGCGGTAATTTTGGAAAATGGGAAAAAATCAAAATTATAAGAAGGCAGTAGCTACTCACGGTGGGAGTGATTCCCTTCATGTTGGGTTTGCTAAAGGCAACCCAACAGTTCTCATGGGCATTACAGTTGCATGTACTCCAAAATTCTGGAGGTCTCACATTCGATTCTCAGCGGAACTAGATCATGGTTCATTGAACTTGAGTTATAGAGGTATGAATAATACCGAATAGTGATATGGCCCTTACGAGTCTCATTAGAATCGTTATGTCAATTATAAGCATATTCCACCATTTGTTGTATCAAAGCCACAAATGAAATGTATTCATGTTATTTTAGAAAAAATATCTTCATTGATCTCTTTATGTTCCAACTATTTTAGATATAACAATGTTTTAATAACAAACGTATTTACAGTTCATAGTTTTTGGCTGGGATTTGGTGGACATTTTCAACAAAAAAATAAAATAAAAGAAGACTTGGTGGACTTTATACAATAATTTACTACTTTACTAGCTACTATGTCATGCATTTTAAAATAATAGCAGCAAATATTTGTTGTTGCCTGTCAGCATTCATAGCGACAATTTTCAACAAAAAAAAAAATACTCGTAACAACAAAATTTTTAAAGACATAGTCAGGACGCAAAGTCAATCAAGAAAAGGTTAATTAGAATCCGACCTCTAATTTGTAACAACAAAAACATGTCTCTATATTTGTCTAACATTTCAATTTGATCTCGATATTAATTATTGAAAGAAAGCAAGATTATCATTCACTTTCATTAAACCAAAACAATTACAAAGATTGAGTTATATAGTTCATCAATCTAGAGAGAGAGAGTCGGTTATAAGTTTGTTAAGACTAATTACATCTTAACTACCATTAACTAACAGTTAACTAACCTAACCAACTAATTATACACACACAGACTATTGGCACATGCGACAGATTGTAAACAGGGTGTGAACTAATTCAGTTAAGCTTCTTCTCTTCTTCTTTCTTATCTTCTTTATCTTCTTCTCTCTTACACCCCCCCCCCTCAAACTCATGTTTCGAAAGAGGAACAAACATGAGTTTGTCTCTGATTGACTTGAGAGTGGAGAAAAGAACTCCATTTGTAAGAATATCAGCAAAATTATCTCCAGATGCCACAAACTTAACCTCAAGCTTCTTTTGAAACACCAAATCTCTAATAAAGTGGAAATCTATATCCACATGTTTGGTTCTGGCATGAAGAACAGGATTAGATGCTAGGTATTTTGCACCCATATTATCACAAAAGATTGTCATTGGCATTTGTACTTCTACATGAAGTTCATTTAGCAAGTAAGAAACCCATAACATCTCAGAGATAGCCAAGGAAAGGGCTCTATACTCTGCTTCTGTAGAAGACCTTGAAACCACCAGCTGCTTCTTAGAGGACCAGCAAATGAGAGTAGAACCCAGAAAAACACAATAACCACTTGCTGATCTCCTAGAATCTGGACAACTGCCCCAATCTGAATCAGAATATCCAGATAAGGAAGAAATATTGCCAAGAACAACTCTTATACCAGCACCAATTGTTCCCTTTAAATATCTTAAGACCTTCTTGAGCAAGATGAGATGAGTGGTTCTAGGTTCCTGCATAAATTGAGCAAGATAGTTCACAGCAAAAGCAATATCTGGCCTTGTCATGGTTGCATACTGAAGCCCTCCAACCATACTCCTATAGAAGAGTGGATTTTCAATTGATTCCCCATCAAACTTAGAAGCTCTCTTCCCATGAGACACTGGGATTAAACTTGGCTTACTATCTTGCAACTCAGACTTATGAAGGAGCTCAGAGATATATTTAGTCTGAGTCAATTCAAGAAAGGAACCATGAGACTGAACTTCTATACCCAAAAAGTAATGAAGTGCACCCAACTGTTTCATAGAAAACTCATGTCCCAAATCAGTCACTAGCTTTTTCATTAAGAACCCACTTGAGCCAGTGAGAATAATGTCATCAACATAGAGGAGAAATATGAGAATCTGTCCATTGAGATAAAACACAAACATAGATGTGTCTGATGAACTTCTCTTGAAACCCCATTGGTGCAGATAGGATGCTATTCTTGTAAACCAAGCTCTAGGAGCTTGCTTAAGGCCATAGAGGGACTTGTGGAGCTGACAGACATGAGTAGGAAATTGGGGATCCTCAAAACCAGCAGGTTGTTTCATATAAACCACTTCACTCAAATCACCATGGAGGAAAGCATTTGACACATCAAGTTGTTGTATATACCACTTATGAGTCATAGCTAATGTAAGGGTAACTCTCACAGTTTGAATTTTCACTACAGGGCTAAAAGTTTCTTGATAGTCTATACCTTCTTGTTGGTTATATCCCTGAGCAACCAACCTTGCTTTATATCTTTCAAGAGACCCATCTGAATTGTACTTGACCTTAAAAACCCATTTACATCCTAGGACATTCATAGAGGGTAGCCTAGGTGTCAAGGACCATATTTTATTTTGAACTAGAGCCTCATATTCAGATTGCATAGCCTGAACCCAATTCTTATCCTGAGAAGCAACCTTATAGGTCTTGGGTTCAGGAATAGAAGAGATGGCAGCAATATAAGAAGCATGGAATGCATGAGGAGTGGTAAAATGTGAGACATGATCAGGAATTCCCTTAGGCTTAACTATCCCACTTTTTAGTCTAGTTTGCATAGGATGCTGATTAGTGAGAGTAGGAGGAGCAACCTCTGAAAGAGAAGGTTCTAATGAATCATGGGAAGGTTCTTGTGGATCATGAGATGAACTAGGTGATGAAGATATAACAGAGGATATAATGTTATCTTGGGTTCTTGTGGATCATGGGAAGCTACTGTGATAAGAAGGTATAGAGGTATTTGAACTTTGATTAAGCATATGTAGCTGAAAAATTTGATAGGAAGTAGTGTTATCTTGGGTTTGTGAAGGAGTATGTGCAGTAATGTCAGCAAAGGGGAAGGAAGACTCATCAAATATAACATGTCTAGATACATATTCCTTATGAGATGACATATCCAAGCATTTGTACCCCTTATGAGTTGTACTATAACCTATAAACACACATTTAACAGACCTAGGAGATAGTTTATCATGCTTCACATTTCCCAAATATGGATAACACAAGGAGCCAAATACCTTAAGCATTGAGTAATCTGGACTTTTATTGAACAAAACTTCATAAGGTGTGGAATAGGAAAGTACCTTAGTTGGGGTTCTGTTTATAATATAGCTTGCTGTGTCATATGCATGAAACCAGAAACTTTTGGGCATTGAAGCTTGAAAAAGCAAGGAATTCCCAACTGATGTAATCTGTCTGTTCTTCTTCTCAGCAGCTCCATTCTGCTCAGGTGTGTAGGGACAGGAACTTCTGAGGAGCATACCACACTTGGTCAAGTGAGCTTTGAAATCTCCTTTTGATAGTTCAGGAGCACCATCACTTTGGAATATCTTGATGGATGTGGAGAATAGCCTTTCATAGTGTCTTTGAAAGGATTGAAAGCAACTCAAACTCTCAGACCTGAGCTTAAGAGGATATATCCAAAAGAACTTGCTAAAGTCATCCATGAATAAGATATAATACCTTATCCCAGACTTTGTTGTTACAGGTGATGGCCCCCAAATATCACAATAGATTAGTTGTAGTGGACCAGAGGAGGTACTGTGTGAGGTATAAAATGGTAGCTTATGACTCTTACTTAGTTGGCAAGAGTTACATAAGGACATGAAGTCTCTTGAACTCAGTTTTATTCTTTTTTCTTTTTCCAAGCTCAAGATGATATCCTTTGAAGGATGTCCTAGCCTATTGTGCCAGGTTTGAGCAGATGCTGTCACAGAATAGGCTTCCTCAATGGTATCTTGAGGTTTTTCATAAGGGTTTAGTGTGAGATCAATACTATAAAGGTTGTTTACCATAGGTCCATCAGCAAGGACCTCTTTAGACCATAAGTCTCTAACTAGAAAACCCCATGGAAAGAACTCAACACTGCAGAAATTCCCTTTTGTGAATTTTGAAATGGAAAGCAAATTTCTTTGAATGGTTGGTACATGGAGTACCTTTTTGAGATTAAAAAAGGCTGAACCAGAACTCACATTTGCCTCTCCTGTGCTGGATATAGATAATGATTTCCCATCTCCTATCATGACCCCATTTGTACCCTTGTAAGGCTCACTGACATTGAGGTTCCCTTTGCTATAAGTCATATGACTACTAGCTCCTGTGTCAGCAATCCATTTGCTATCATTCTTATTTTGACAAGATGTGTTTGCTGCATAGGCTACCTCTTGATTTTCATCACAATAGACAAGATGAGCTTGCTCTTCTTCTTCTTCATATTGTTGTGTTAAAAACCCATCTTCATCCTCATCCTCCTCTTCTATTTCTTGCAAATGAAGATTTACAAAATTTCTTTGAGGTAACTTGTTTGAGGATGATGGCTCAGAGAAATCCTTAAACCTCATTCTACATTGCCTTGTTGTGTAACCCCATTTGTAGCAAATGCCACAAGGTATAGTAGTATAATCAAAAAACACATTTCTTGGTTGAGATGAAGGTGATATTTGTTTTTGACTCTGTCTGAATTGATTTCTCTGTTGAAACCCATCTGAATTTTGGGTTTGATTTGGGTATCTGTAAGAGGGTTTTGTTGGGTTTCTTGGTTGGTACTTTTTCACAAAATAGGACTCATTTTCATCATTCATGTCTTGTTCTTTTAACCAGACTTCATATTGAGTTAATCTACTTCTGAGTTCTCCAAAACTCAATACTCCTTCTCTATTTTGAATTGTAATGACAAACTGTGAATATTCTTTACCTAATCCTTGTAAGGCTATTCTTGTTAATTCAACATCACTAACCCTATCATTTACTGCTACAAGGGAATCAGCTAGGGTTTTAATCATACTCAAGTATTCAGAGATGGAAGATGTACCTTTCTTGATGGTTTGTAGTTTATGCCTCAATGATGACTTCTTGGCTTCAAATTCTTGAAGATAAATCTGTTCTAGATATCTCCAAATGTCTCTTGCTGTTTTCAAACCCAGAATATCTGATGCTATAGATTGATTGATTGTGGCTTTGATGAAAATTTTTACGAAACTGTCATTCTTCCTCCATTGAAGATAAGTAGGATTCACAATATCTCTTCCTTCAACCACAGTCAATTGTGGAGGTTCTTCATAAGATCCATCGATATAGCACATAAGATCATTACCAATTAATGCATTTTCGATTTGATCTTTCCAAATTAAGAAGTTAGAACCATCTAACTTTGTTGAAATCAGACTGGTTATGTTAGCATTGTAAGAAATTTGACCTGGATTAGGATTCATAATTTGAGGATTGTTGATGATTTCTGGTTGTTCCATGAAATGAGATCAATTCTCTGATTCTATGATACAGAAGATGATCTCTTAGTTGCGAATTAGAAAGACAGAATACTCCGATTCTTTGATGACGGAAGTTTCAGCTCCTTTTGATCGATTTTGGTCTCGTCCCAATTTTAGGGTTTCTTGAATCAATTTTGATCTTTAACTCTTAGGGCTCTGATACCATGAAAGAAAGCAAGATTATCATTCACTTTCATTAAACCAAAACAATTACAAAGATTGAGTTATATAGTTCATCAATCTAGAGGGAGAGAGTCGGTTATAAGTTTGTTAAGACAAATTACATCTTAACTACCATTAACTAACAGTTAACTAACCTAACCAACTAATTATACACACACAGACTATTGGCACATGCGACAGAGTGTAAACAGGGTGTGAACTAATTCAGTTAAGCTTCTTTTCTTCGTCTTTCTTATCTTCTTTATCTTCTTCTCTCTTACAATTATTACAATTTGGACTGCAAGATACGCATAGTTTGGTCTGTTTGTTGGTTTTTTCGGTCGGCTCTTCCGACAAATAAGAAAGAGAAAACGATGGAGAGGGAAAGACTCTTGAAAAATGAGTAAAAAAAGAAAGGTATTTTTTTATTGTTAACTTTGACTACTAAAAATATGAACTTGTGACACAAATAAAACGTTGGACAAATGTGAGGGTTGAAATGTTAGAAAAATATGAATCAAAATTTTTGTGTTGATCAAAACTAGAATTAATCCAACAAAGTCCAACGATCTAACCCACAAACACCAATCTAGTTATGGGTCAATCCCTACCTACCACGTGTTTTGAAATCATCCTTTTTGCCTCTATTTCTATAAAATTTCATGTGTGACCCCTAATTATCTTTGACACTTTTTTGTTTTTTTTTTGTTGACAGAACGCAAAAGTAAAAACAACGAAAAGGAAAAAACAACAGGAAACTATCTTATATCCATGTTCATTGCTTCCTTCGAGTGCCATATCTGCTTGATCTCTTTAGTTTGTCCCCATTTGGCTAATTTATCTGCCGTAGTATTGGTAGCTCGCGGACCGTAGGTGAATTGAATCTTACCAAACTTCCCTTGGAGAGATAATATACTTTCCATATGCTGCAAAGATTGCCAGTTAAGCTCGTGCCGTCTGCCGTTCACGTGATTAATCAGGTTAAGGTTGTCGCTTTCTATCTGGAGATGTGGAATCTTAAGATCGATGGCCCACTGAACCGCCCGAAGGATTGCAATGCATTCACATTCTTCCGCTGTTTGACCTCTGATGGAATCAGCCAGAGCAATAATGAAATCTCCATTCTCATCATGTATGATACATCCAATCCTCGCCGGTTCGGATAACTCCAAGAATGAAGCATCAACGTTAATTTTCAGAAAAGTTGTCTCCGGGGGTTTCCATGTTGATGTAGCTGGTTTAGGTTGGGAAGACTTAATCTCGCTGATGTTCGTCGAATATCCCTGGATCAATTGTATAACTTGCAAAGGGGATTGATCTTGCTTACCAAAACATTTACTGCATCTAGCTTTCCAAATAAACCACATCACCTTGGCCATAAGCACCATTTGATCTTCGTCCCATGTCTGCCAGTATTTAATCCATTCCTGAATAGTTGAGAAGTTCTCTGTCCGAGTATCAAAAGCAAACCAAATAGCTCTAGCAAAGTGGCAATGAAGAAGAACATGCGTCAGGGTTTCCCTGGCTGTACAGAACCCACAGTTGTAATAGTTCCCTATATATTTACCAATTTTGTCCCTGACCGGGAGACTATTAGTACAACACTTCCAAAGAAATAGTTTGATAAGAGGGATGGTTGGGATTTTCCAAATGAAGTTCCAGTCCGGAACTTCGTGGTTGGACCGCTCAGAGATCAGACGAAGATACATGGATTTAATCGTGAGTTTACCGGACTTAGTTAGAGTCCATATCAAGGAGTCATCCACATCTGGTTGAATATTGATGCTAAGAATAGCATTACCGATATCATTGTCAAAGTAAGAACGCATCAGGCTAATATTCCAGTTGTTTCCTGTGATCATTTGAGCCACTTGATTAAAGGGGCAATTATATTTATTTTGTATCGGAGGTGGGTGATTTGGAATCCAAAAGTCCTCCCAAATGTTAATATTAGTACCTTTGTTTACTCCCCAGAACAGGAGACTATTGACTGTGCCAAGATGAGCAGCCATCGACTTCCACACCCAGGAATGGGACTGTTTAGGTTGAGTAGGTTTGGAGGTTTTAGGGAAGTATTTCGCTTTAAGGAGTTGAGCCCAAGGGGACTGCGGAAATTTGAGAAGGTGCCAGATGAGTTTGCTGAAGAAAGCAATATTATCATTAAACGGATCACGAATGCCTAGGCCTCCATAATTACGTGGCCGACAAATCGCCGCCCAGTTAATGGTGTGGATAGAGTTATGTTTTCCCACCAAAAAGACCGTTGAATGGTCTCAATGCGCTGACTAATGCCTTTGGGAATGGCAAAGCATTGCATCTGGTATCGGGGAACGACAGCTGCAATAGTCGAAATGACCGCTGAGTGTCCAGCTTGGGAAAGAAGATGAGTTTGCCATTTGGAGAGTTTATGCTGAATCTGATCAACCAGAGTGGAGAAAGCTTGTTTCTTATTGGGACCAATGAACAGTTTGGTGCCTAGGTACTTCTCAATGGACGAAGATTGTTGAACTTTGAGAGATTTAATGATCATGCGTTTGAACTTAGGATGGGTGTTTTTAGAGAAGAAGATGGTGGACTTGTTATAATAATGATATGGCCGGATTCATCGCCGAAGATTTTGAGAATATTCAACAAATGGGTAATATTATCAAGGGAGTTTCGCCCAAAAATAATACAGTCATCCGCGAAAAGAAGATGATTAATGGTAATATTCGATCGAGGAATGGAAAAACCAATGAACTTGTGGGGGCTGATCGGTGCTTCCAACAACCTGCTCAGACCTTCCATCGCCAGAGCGAAAAGAAAAGGGGAGAGCGGGTCACCTTGTCTAATGCCTTTGGAAACGTTAAAAGAAGGACCTGGACGACCATTGATTAAGACCGCCATCGAAGAGGTGGATATGCAGGTGTAAATAAGACGAATCCAGTGGTTATCGTAACCCAAATTAAGCATAATCTTCTCAAGATAAGACCATTCCACGCGATCGAAAGCTTTAGACAAGTCCAGTTTCAGGCCAAAGAAGCTTTTTGAACCATGTTTCATTTTGAAAGAGTGGGATAGTTCTTGACTGATGATGATATTATATGTAATTTGACGACCAGGGACGTACGCAGCTTGGAACGGAGATATGACGTCCGAGAGAGTGGTTTTCAGACGATTGACCATGATTTTGGTAATAATTTTGTAGGTGGTGTTTAGCAGGCTAATCGGCCTAAAATCCGCTGTGGTTTGAGGGGATTTGGTTTTCGGAATGAAGCAGATGTGGGTGTGGTTAGTGGCTGGAGGAAGGTGAGAGGTTTGGAAAAAGTGAACCACCAAATGGTTAATGTCATTTTTCACAGTATCCCAATTGGTTTGATAGAAAAAAGGGGGAAAGCCATCAGGGTCGGGTGCTGCATCAGCTTTTAAGGAGAAGGTAGCGCGCTTGATTTCTTCTTCCGAAGGAATAGTAGTGAGAAGAAGGTTTTGGGTGTTATTGATCTGAGCATGGAAAAGGTCCTGGATGAATCCCTGGCTGGGAGGCAAAGAGGAAGTGGAGATATTACGAAGATTGTTGGAGAAGATTTGAGCAATCTCAGTCGGTTCAGAGCACCAGGAATTATCGTCTCGCTTGATAGAATTGATTTAGTTTTTACGGTTGCGAGTCACTGCCTTGGCGTGGAAAAATTTAGTATTACAGTCACCAAGTTGGATATTAAACACACGGGATTTCTCTTTCCAAATGCTTTCTTGAAGATGATAAGCTTCGGCCAACTGGTTATTGAGGTTGAGTAAAGTATCCGGGTTTTGGGTGATTTGGATGGATGAGGTGAGTGTTTTGATTTTTTGCTCAATGTGACCAAAAGTGTGTTTATTCCATTGGGATAGTTTTATAGCTAGGGAGTTGAGCTTGTTTTGAATAAGATAAGTCGGGGAAGGCCAGTTAGCCTGAATGAAGTTGCGGCAATCAGGATGGGACATCCACGTCCGAAGAAATTTGAAAGGTTTTCTGTCCTTGGACAAAGTAGGTTCAGTGGTAAGGAGAATAGGAAGGTGGTCCGAGCCCACACCTTGAAGGTGTTTAACCTTGGAATCCGGGTAAGAAGACAGCCAAGAGAGATTAGCTAAGGCTCTATCGAGACGTTCTTGAACCAACTTGCCTCGGAATTGACGATTGGACCAGGTGAATGAAGGACCACTAAATCCTAAATCCTGAAGACCAAAATTGTGGGTGATGGAAAGGATGCTTTTGGCATAGCTAGGAAGGGGTTTGGGATCACCACTCTTCTCCAACGGGTGCATAATAGTGTTTAGGTCGCCTATGAGAAGCCAAGGCAGATGAGCCTCGGGGAGTAAATGACCAAGAGTCTCCCAAGGTTTGGTTCTATTTTTATTGTAGGGACAACCGTAAAAACAGGTGAGAAACACAGCTTCAGTTGAGTTGGCCAGAGTGAGCTTAGCGTGTATCATGTTCTGGTCAGAATACTTTATCTCAATATCAACCGAATGAGTCCAAAAAAGGGCCAGACAACCCCCTTTATTTATAGGTTCGATCGTAAAAATTTTAAAACTAGTATGGAGATTCAGGAGTCTATCAATGTTGGTGTTCATGCACTTGGTCTCTGATAGAAAAATGATGTCAGGTTGGTGGGCTTTGATCAGAGACCAGAGGTGCTTCCGGTTGAGGTAATTACCACAACCCCTAACATTCCAAGCCAGAACAGCTAAATTGTCCAAAGGGGGTGCTTATAGTCACGGCAGGACGGTCCATCAAGAGAGAGTTAAGCGCACCCCGAGGGGTGTCAATAGTCAGAGCAGAAAGGTCCAGTCTATCCACACAGACCCAAAGTGGGGGTGCCTGTAAAGACTATCGAGTCTGCAAACACAAAGCCCACCAGAAACAAGAAGGGCACACCAGGAAGACAGAATACTAGAAAATAACTAAAAATAGCTAACCATTACAATCCAAACGAAATAACAACAAGATATAAACAGACTAAGGGCACCTCGAGTGCAACCCAGAGGCCAAAGCCAGGCCAACCAAAACAAAACCAACAAAAACCACTCGAGGCACCTCTGGTACACTTGGCAAGAGGACACAAAAGATGGAAACTCAGTCTGACTCAAGGAATGAGTCAGACTGGGAATCACAACTCCACACCCAAGTGGATGGCCTCTTGCGACTGTACCAGAGGACAAAGACACCACTAACAACCTGCAACAACCAAAGCAAAACCAGAAAGAAACTAAACACCGACCAGCAAGAGACTAAGCAAAACAGAAAAAAAACTGCAAACCAAATACAACCAGAAGTAGACTAAGCAGGTGGTATCTTGGCTCCACTCTCCCCCTGAGAAACAAGAACGTCCAAGCTTCTAGACAAGATGTTGGACTCTTCCAAAAGTCTCTGAGCAGCATGGTTATCAACCAACATAGAACGGTAGGCCTGAGAGTCCCTAGAGTCGTCAGAGGAGCTAATAGATTGATGAAAGGGACTGGATCGAACTCGCTTACCGGAGTAGTTGAATCGGAGGGAAGGAGGGTTTGGGTGATGGACAAGAGATGGTGGAGGAGCAATGAGATGCGGTTCTTCAAGCATCTGAGTGGGTGGGATCTCATCAATGTCTTCCATTGGTTCATAACTGGAGTTATCTTCATTCTCGGACGACTCAATGGGGTTCTGAGAAGGACAAAGGCCCCGAGGGTGCTCTACAATCCTGCAAGTGTGACAGATTGCTCCCGAAAACTTCTGGTAGCTGATTTTGATGGTGCAGTCTCTGTCCACAAAGGAGAGGTTCACCACAACCAATAATGGAGTTCTCACATCATATAGGAAATGAACTCGAATTACTTTGTTATTCACGAAACCCAAACTCCTAGGTATAACTTCAATGATTTTTCCCATTCTCTCAAAAATTGTATCCAGGACCTCTTTATTTTGGATCGCGAAAGGAAGTTTGTAGAGAGTGCACCACATAGGTTCATAAAAAAGATCATTGACCTCTTCTGTGAGAGGGAAATCGACTTGCTTCAAAACCAGTAACATCCCCCTCATGATCCAGAGTCGGCCGAAGTTCAGGGCGTTGAGGATAAACAAACTTTTAGGTCTGATCAGGAAAGTGTTCACAGGACCATCCACTGGCGAGTAGTAACAATCACGAAAGAAAACAGTAAGAGGGTACAACATGCGTTTGATTTGAGCCAGTGAAGCTTCCTCAGGACAACACCACCGAGCTACGAAACCTTGAGAGATGGATTGGAGTTCAAGGTTAGTGGAAGGTTTCTGGTAACGAAGGGATAGGTGACCTCTAGGAGAAACAACGAAATGAGTTGCCATACGAAAGGGGAGGAGATGTTGCAAGGATGAGAGGTAAGTGGAGGGAAAAGGAGGCGAAGTAAGAGGACTCGAGTGGTTGAAGAGGAACAGAGAAGACCCATAAAATATATAGTAGTAGATGAGAAGAGTCCAGAAGATGAACCACCAAGCCATAATCGACATGCAAGCCCAGGGATTGGGTGCAGCCGACCACCCGACTTGTCTACTCGTCGGACCAGACGATTGACATGCTAGAGAGAGAAAATAAGACCGAAAACCAGAGAGAGAGAAGAAGCAAAACCGGAAACTAAAAGAAGAGAAAAAACAGAGGCGAGAGAGAGAAAAAAAGAGTTAATACGATAAGTAATCTTTAGAGAGGGGACTTATAGTTGATGGTTCTCTACTATTGGTTAGTCTAACCTCGGGAGAACTGCTCTTCACCCTTGAATAAGCCTCGATCTGATGCGTCCACCAATAAATGAGCTGCCCTTCTGATGGTTGGATCTTTCGCGTGCATGCGGGATGATCTCTCTGGGAGTGGTGCTGATCTGGATTGGTGGCTGAGTTAATACCAGTATGGAGTATTCGAGTTGTGTTAGGAGCAATGTTCGAAGGTGGGCTGCGATGATTACCGAAGGAAGTTGAGGAGATTTTGGTGTAATCGGGAGGAACTATAGTTGAATTAAGGACTTTATGAGCTGATTCACTTGGAATGAGGGTTAGGAGTGAATGAGGTTGCGGCTGGAAGAAGGTGAAAAGGAGAGAAAGGGCTGACGTCACCCGAGAGCTTCTCTCTCCTCAAAAAACCTCAATCATGTTATGTTCTAATTTGACACTTTTTTGTTGGCCCTCTCATGTTTGTGAAAATTAAAATTACTCTCTTTCTTTTGATCCTTAGCGTGGCTTCTATGTTCCTAAATTATCAACAACTTTTACTTCTACACACGCAATAAATACATTTAGAGTTACTTATTCACTAAAAAAATGTTTCTAAATTATAATTTGCAAGTAATTATATGTTTTAAGTGAACGAAAATATTGTATTAACTTTAAGCTAGCGCAATTTGACTCCGCATTCTGGTTTTGCACCTAGATTCTTGTGAAGGTGACTTCTTCGTCGTCAAAACAGAGTCGCCCGAATTTCTAAGAAGAACAAGGGAAGAAAAGACGAGATAAATGAACAAAAGTGATAGAAAATAAAAAGTGTTTTGAGAAAGTTTGGAGAATAGAAGTTGAATTTTTTACTAGTGGCCAAAAATAGCTGGCTAGATATTATAAGAGGTCAACAAAAAAAAAAAAAATCACATTTGAGGTCCAGAAAGAAATTAACAACTTTTCCAAAGAAATCATAAGAAGAACAAATGGTGTATCATAAGTCCAAAAGAACACATAAAATATCTGGCCATCAAACCTGATTTTTGTGTTCGCGTCAAATGCATAGCGTTAGATGTACAAGGTACAATGTACACTATAGATTGCAAAATTTAGTATATAAATTGCATTTTCTTATAAAGAAATGGTAATATGCATACCGATGGTAATTTATATGAAATTGTAATACTCCTTTCTCATTTTGTTTGTTTGGCTTTTTGAAAAATCCAGCTGACAAAGGAGATCTCATTTATTATTGACAACTAAATATTTTCTCAAATTAGACATATTTCATTTATAACATGTCATCAAACACAACAACGACAAAAGTGTAAAACCAATCAACACCTCCTAACATTATTTAAAATTATGAGTTGTTTCAAGAATGTCGTCATATTAATAATCAGATTAATGATATGTAAAATAATTGACAAATACTTTAAGAAATCTATAGAAATAAATTACACCTCACCAAATAGGGCGAAGCCATGAAGTATGTTTTACCTATAATGTAATATCCAATTTGCAATATGTTCGTAACTTAACGCAAAATTACACTGCCAATATTAATTCTTGATTTCCTCTCACTTTATTTTTGGATCTACTACTAACATTTTATTACTTCGGAATAAGTTTTTTTCGATGTGACTTTGGAATAAGATAGTAAGTCAAACTTTATAATATAATTTATCCAGCTCCAAAACAAATAAATTAGTAAGTCTAACTTTATAATATAAAGAAGGGATAGAGTTTGAGATCAATCATTGACAACGTGGAACCTCTTACCAGAAAGCGAGAAAACGACTAGCCAGACTTTTCTCCATCTTCCATTTCTGTCGAGGTTTCTATTAAACCTTTCATTTCAAAACTAGTCCTTTTCTATTTGGGTTATTTCTTTTATGGTTCTCTAGTTCACAACTAGTTTTATCTAGCTCCATAATAGTTACGAAATGCTGAGATGACATTCTTTTGATCAATTTTCCAGGTAGAAGTCTAGAAGTCTGTTAAGTCGGATTTGGCTATCTGAATATATTTTCATCTAATTTTTTTAATCTTTTCTTTTGTTATGTTAAATTCACGATTATATCATAATCGGTTAGATGAACATAAAGTAAGGACACCATATTTGACGAGGTTCAGTCGGATATTCACGACCTACATCCTTGGTGAAAGTCACAATTTTAAAGAAAAAGCAAACAAAGAATGAAGAGGGGATTCTTTTTCTCTTGGGGATTTGTATAGACGCCCCAATTTCCTGCCATTAACACCCTATATAGCCAACTTGGTGAAGGGTTTATGAGATAACTGGCGGTTATATCTGACCAATGTAATCGATCAACCCCACAATTGTATGTGGTGATTATTAATAAAGAAAATATATCTTCTATATCTTCTAATATCCTGGATTAGTCTTGATCGTCGAATCTTCACCTTCTCGATCCGTCTCATGTATCACGTATCTCAGCATGTTGTCCCATCTTCATCACCTTTATCATTATCTTCAAAAAAATCTCTCGAAATTTTCTCCATACTTTTTTTTTCTTTTTCTAATCTTCTCCCCTACCTCCATTACCCTCCACTTTCATGATCTTCATATTCATCTACTTCCTCACTTTCTCTCTCCCAAACAATTACCTTTGTCCAGTGGCGTGGCTGAGAAATCGGGGGCCCGGTGCGAAAAAAATTTGGGGGCCCTTTCTCCGATAACGTTAAAGCGTACATTTCTATTTCAAATGTAAAACCAAAACGGACTAAGTTATAAATTTTTTTTCTTTCCTCACATGAATCTAAGTTGTGTATCTTCTGTTCCGAAAAATTTATTTTTATTTAAACAAAAACCACACGCGTCGAAGTAAACTTATTCCATGAATGAAACAACAAGTATTACACCTAACTATACAAACTAACCTAAATCTACTTGAAGAAAACAAAACAAACCTAAATCTAATTGATTATCTACTATTAATATGTGTTGTTACTCCTAATAGTTTCATACTTCCAGATAACAAAGAATTGAGAAAAAATAAGACAAAGTGGAGTTTTGAACTTGTGACCTCATGTTCATTTTCTAAGCTATTTACCAACTAAGCTACACAACTTTCTTTGAAACATTTTACATTGTCTAACTATTGGACTTGGTTCGAAATTTAGGGGCCCCTCGGATAAAGAAAAAACATTGTAGTTTGAGGGGGCCCGGTGCGACCGCACCGGTCGCACCCCCTCAAACACGCCCCTGCCTTTGTCCAAAAGGCCAAGTTAGGACGAGGGCGATAATGAACAACACATTATGTTTTCGTGGAGAACAACGTTTTACGATGAACAATCCTTCGAACAATGTCTTCACAAACATATCTGCTTGTCCAGAAGACGAACAGACTTGTTTGTGGGTCTTCACAAACATATTTGCTTGTGGAGATGGTGAACTAACCTATTTGTGGGTCTTGAAGATGAGAAATTTTTACATGCAAAGCATTTGGTTCTTGAAGATCATATAAGTTTTTTAATACTAAATGGTTGAGCAGATAAATATTTCTCTTCAAAAGATCTCAAATTTAAATTCAAAAGAAGATATGATTTTATGGAACTTAGAAAGTTTGCAGCTCAGCTAAAGCCCCGGGCCTCAGCGTCTAGAGCACGACCAAGTGAAGAAAACAAAGCCAAAGCGATCCATATTAGGGTTCGCTGGGCAGCAGACAATAGTTACAATTACATTAGCATCGAGAGCGACAATTAAAAGTTTATATAACACTTAAATGATAGCAGAAAGGAAATTCATTAGCATTCTATCACACATATTGAGAAGACTAGAAAAAAAATTCCCCAACTTATCGGCATCACCTTCCCCCACATCAGCAGATCTCGAAAGGCTCTAGCAAACAAACTAGCAAATTGGGCAAGGAGAAATCAAAGCACCCGGAGTTGATCTAATATTCCATGTTATGTTTCTCATTTTATTGTAATAAGACACTTTTACGTTAATAGTTTTCTCTTTTCAACAAAAAAAACTAGAGTCTTTGCAGCTTAGTGCAAATATATGATCTGGCTTAGATCTTTAATTGTCTCATGTTTCTGAAACCCAAACTCGTGTAGTGAGGGTGCGGGATGTACGCTAGTGCTAGTTGGCACACCCGCATTGGTCAACCTATAACAAGGGGCCAAAATGTTTTGGTCGTTGGTATGGGAGAACTGTAAATGCTAAGTGTATAAAGGATTTTGACAAAATCTTTGACTTGATGAGTCACTCGAGTGAAAGAATAGTCCAGATTGTATTCAAAATTTGACAAACTATATCATTTAGTGAGAGTGAGTTATTTAGTCAAGCATTTTGTCAAAGTCTTTGTCACTGTAGCATTCCTGATTATTCTGTTAGAAAAGTCTTGTGATTGGACAAACATATACTTTCACGAAGGAAAGATGTTGCTTATATTTTATTATTTTAAGGACCTTTCATATTAGTTGAATTCAAACCTTATAATTTTGGAAGAGTTAGTTTAAAATCCCCTAACTGTAAAGAAAAGTCGTATTGTCTTTTTCTTTGTCTTACTCGAATGTGACTTAATTATTTGTTGAACTTAAATTCCAAATCTTTCTCTCTACGTGTTTTGACACTAAATTTCATGCGTCAAGCAACAAGTTTGATTGGAGTTTCTTTTTAAATCTTTTCTAGGAATTGGAGAATTTTTCTTAACATAACAACATAATTGATTATTTTCATTCGAGAATCTTATGATTTACAAGTTTTCACCAAAATTTTCTCACGTGAGATGAAGATTAGAGTGTGTTATTACATGGGGGGTGGGGGAAAAAGAAAAATAATGGGCTAAAAGTTTCTTACTGAAATACTTCTTTAGAGAAAATGACTCTCTAGAAATATTTTTCATATTTCTGTTGTTTGGTTTGCGATGAAAAAATTGTTAGTTTTATCAAAATTTCCATTTTTCAGGTTTCATTGTTAATCATTTTCTAGATAATATTACATCATAACTGCAGTATTTAAAGTATGTTCGTCTCTTTTTTGTATGCTTTTGCAAATGAAACTTCAATTTTTTAGACGACCTGTTCGTTGAAATCCTTAATCTAACGAAGTCCAAATATAAAAAATAAAATAAAACATGTCATATTCAACTTATCACATAAACCTACGAATTTTTTTCTATTAGATGTGGTGGAGAGAGACATATGAAGACGACAAGATGAACTGGCCTAAAGGAATAGCTAAATGACCAAATTAATAGATAACGAGAAAAAAAGACTGAAGAAACAATGTATTTTATTTTAAGAAAAAAGACATAATTATGCACTGTTATGGAGCATTAAGTGGCTGCCCATAGAAAACTTGTTATGGGGCATTAGTTGGCTGCCCATGGAAAGCTTATCTCGAATGTGAGGTGCCTGAAGCATAGAAACTCTATCATCCACCTCATTCATGCAAGCATGAGGTGCCTATTAGCATCCCATTTTCCCTCCACATTAGTCCCTTACGTGTTGGCATTGTGAATGCATGGAAAGGGTTATAAATACCCCTCCACCGTTCATTCCTTGTGTATGAGAAAAGTGTATTTTGAAATATACTCTACCTTGATATCAATACAAATCTCATTTCCTTATACCTATACTTTGGTTTTTTTTTTTTTTGTTAAAGGGATACCTATACTTTGGTTACAAATCTCATTTCCTTATACCTATACTTTGGTCTAGTTTTAGTACATATTTACGACGACGAAAATAATAATCACAAAACTTTATCATCACGACGCTCTAGTCGTAGAAAAGATTTCAGTCAACCCAAAGGGACTATCAAAACTTTACAAGTAATTCGTAAATTTACAAGTTCAATATGTCGACTCATATATCCGTCTTAGTTAAAATAACTACAAAATTGGGTCACTGTGGTTATCCAGTTTCTGAAGAACAAATGCTAAAAAAAACGTTTTCCACGTTTCATATATCCAATATGAATCTGCAAGAGCAGTATAGAAATATGAATTTTAAATGTCATTAGGAGTTAATTTCATGTCTTCTTGTAGCAGAGCAAAATAGGAAGTAATTATGAAAAATCAAGAAACCCGTCCAACAGGATATACTAACTTTTCAGAAACTTATTCTACATCCGTCTCTACTGAAAGACGGGAACAAAACCATAAGGGTCGTGGTCGTGACAACTACCACAATAAAAATTTGGAGGAACATGGTCGTGGTGAAGATCAAAATAAAGATACCAGAAGTGGTGGTTACCATTCTGGGGGGCGCAGTCGTGGCAACGGCCGAGGCCGATGGGCAAATAACTCGGGTAACAGTTACAAGCCGTATAATCGGCAAAATAAAAGGAAAAAGGTGGTAAATTAACCTTTTGAAATGAAGAATCAACCCTGTTTTAAATGTAGTATGACAGGGCATTGGGAAAGAACATGTAGGACTGCTAAATATCTAATAGATCTTTATCAAGCATCCTTGAAGAAACGTACTACCGTAGAAACAAATCATATGAAAATCAATGATTTTTTCATATAACACAAGATTGGATGTATCTAACTATTTAACTGACGATGTTGAAATATATCTTACGGAAGTCAGGACCGAGTCAAAAGTCACAGATTATGGGATTAATCTGAATAGAGCCACATCATTGTTGCAATACCCCATCGAAGAAAAGGATAATGGTAGTGGATATGAAAATCTTACTAGTAATGAGTTTGATCAATTACTCGATGATGAGTTTGACGAAATGATTGATCGAATTCGTAACCCTCCTTAGTAATGTTTTTATAATATTTCCAGTTGTTGTAAATTTTGTATTATATTAATGTTTTACTATTGCAATGTAATATATAAAATTTATATGTTTTCTATCGATATCTTATGTTTATTTTATTCATGTTAATTAAGGTATGAATTTTAGAATTACATTTTTGAGAGATGATGAAGATATTTGTCTGGCAGACAGTAGAACTACGAATTTCATTTTTCTAAGTAAAAAATATTTCTTGACTTTGAAAATATTAAAGGCTAATTCGATAACTATTGCTGGTCCATCTAGTCTCATTGGCGGCTCTAGCAGAGCAATTATAATATTACCAAGTGGTACGAAGTTAACCATTGACGATGCATTGTATTCGAACAGATCTTTGAAGAATTTTTTAAGTTTGACATACGTCGAAATGGTTATCACCTTGAGACTAGAGATGAAAATAATGAAAAATATTTGTATATTACTTCAACTGCTTCGGGCCAGAAGCATGATCTCGAGAAATTGGCAACTCTCTCTTCAGGATTATATATTACAAGAATAAAAACGGTTGGATCTTATGTTGTCATAAACCAGAAGTTTTATGATCCAAGTGTGACGACACTTTGACATGACCATTTGGGACACCCAGGATCTACCATGATGAGTAGAATAATTCAAAATTCTAAGGGACACCCACTACAGAATTAAAAGATTATAATAAGCAAGGATTTTGCTTGTACACCTAGCTCATTGGGGAAATTAATTGTAACACCGTCTCACACAAAAGTTCATATCGAATCTCCTAAATTTCTGGAAAGGATCTAAGGAGATATATGTGGTCCTATTCACCCACCATGTGGACCGTTTCGATATTTTATGATACTGATAGATGCTTCTGCGAGATGGTCTCATGTTAATCTCCTGTCTCCTCGTAATAATGCATTTGCAAGGTTGCTTGCCCAAATTATTAGATTACGAGCTCATTTTCTCGATTTCTCGATTAAGTCCATACGCCTTGATGGAGCATGCGAATTTACATCAAAGGCTTTTGATGCGTACTGTATATCAGTTGGTATTGATGTTGAACATCCTATAGCTTATGTTCATACACAGAATGGTCTAGCAGAATCATTCATAAAACATATACAACTAATTGCACGTCCAATGTTGATGAAAACCAAGTTGCCGGTTTCTGCATGGGGATCTGCAGTATTACATGCTGCTGCTTTGATCCGCCTACGACCTACTGCGGATGGTCAATATTCTCCTTTGCAACTTGTTGTGGGCCATCAACCAAACATAGCGCATTTGCGTATTTTTGGATGTGCAGTGCACGTGCCAATTACACCTCCTAAACGGACAAAATTCGGACCTCAGCGGCGTCTGGGGATATATGTTGGTTTTGATTCACCATCTATTATCAGGTATCTAGAAACCTACGACAGATAATACTTTCACTGCAAGATTTGCAGATTGTCATTTTGACGAGACAATTTTCCCGCCATTAGAGGGAGAAAATTCGTCTACAATGAATAACAAACAAATTGAATTGTGTTGGAGTACACAAAGTTTATCTCATCTTGATCCTTATACAAATCAATCTGAATTAGAAGTAGAAAGAATAATACATTTGCAAGGCATTGCAAATAAACTATCAGATGCATTTAATGATGCAGCAAGGGTAACAGAATCATATATCCCTGCTGCTAATGCTCGTACACGAATTAATATTCCAGAAGGACCAGGAGAAACTGTTGTAGCAAATGAGTCATCTAAAATACGTCAGAAACGTGGACGACCAATTGGTTCAAAAGATACTGACCCTAGAAAGAGGAAAAATCAATCACAAAATAATAGTTCTTTAGAAGAGACTATTAGTGATACACCCACACTTTCTGAACAAATACCCCTTGAAGAGGGTAAAACCCTTGATGAGGCAGAGATACCAAACAATGAGGAAATCTCTATAAATTATGAATGTTCGAAAGAAGTGTGGGACCGAAATGAAATAATTGTCGACGAGATATTCTCTTTTGTCGTAGCAACCTCAATTCTGAACGAGAATGATGATTATGAACCACACTCTATTAAGGAACGTCGACAAAGGCCTGATTGGTTGGAATGGAAAGATGCAATTCAGGCATAACTAGGCTCACTCAATAAGCGTAGTGTTTTTGGACCAGTGGTCCTCACACCTAAGGATGTAAACCCTGTTGGGTTCAAATGGGTGTTTGTGAGGAAACGTAATGAAAACAATGAAATCGTTCGCTATAAAGCGCGACTTGTGACACATGGATTCCTACAAAAACCAGGGATAGATTATGAAGAAACATATTCTCCTGTTATGGATGCAATTACATTTAGATATTTAATCAGTCTGACAGCTCAAAAAGAGCTTGATATGCATTTACTAGATGTCGTTACTGCATATCTATATGACAATCTGGATACTGATATTTATATGAAAGTCCCTAAAGGATTCAAACTAGCAGAGGGAAAACCACATGTCATGTATTCACTAAAACTTAATAGAGCTTTATATGGTGTAAAGAAATCAGGGCGAATGTGGTACAATCGCCTCAGTGAATACTTGACTAAGGAAAGATATTTAAATGATCCTATTTGTCCATGTGTGTTAAGAAATCATATACTGGATTCGCTATTATTGCAATATACATGGATGATATAAATCTTATAGGAACAATTGAAGATGTCTCAAAAGCTGCAGAATATTTGAAGAAAGAATTTGAGATGAAAGATCTTGGAAAAACAAAATTCTGCATTGACTTACAAATTGAGAGAAGTACAAATGACATACTTGTCCATCAAAATTTATATACTGAAAAAGTTTTGAAAAGATTTCGCATGGACACTGCATACCATCTTAATACTCCAATGGTTGTCAGATCTTTGGATACTGAAAAAGATCCTTATCGTCCTAAAGAAGACAATGAAGCACTACTTGGTCCTGAAGTACCATATTATAGGTGCTTTATTATATTTGGCTCAATGTACTAGACCTGATATTTCTTTTACAGTAATCTTATTAGCCAGGTCAGTTCGGCACCAATAAAGCGACATTGGATGGGAGTAAATCATATGTTTTGATATCTTCGAGGAACTACTGACATGGGGTTATTTTATTCAAAGAATTCATCCGATGGTTCACAAGTAATAGGATACACTGACGCAGGATATCTCTCTGACCCACATAAAGGAGTTTCACAAACAGGTTATGTTTTTACTAGTGGCGGCACAACTTTTTCATGGCGATCAAGTAAGCAAAGTATGTCCGCTACATCTTCTAATCACTCAGAGATTATTTCTCTTCATGAGGCTACCAGAGAATGTGTATGGCTAAGGTCTATCATCAGTCATATTAGACTTTCATGTGGTCTTCCTGGAATTACAAAGTCACCTACCATTATTTATGAAGATAATGCGGCTTGCATTGCTCAAATCAAGGAAGGATATATTAAAGGTGACCGAACGAAACACATTTCACCAAAGTTATTTTTCTCGCACCATTTACAACAGAATGATGTAATTGATGTATAGAAGATACAATCATGTGAGAATTATGGTGACTTGTTTACCAAGTCTTTACCAACTACAACGTTTAGAAAACTAGTACAAGGCATCGGAATGCGAAGTTTGAATAACTTGATGATGTAAGACTACATCGATCCACGATATGATATTCATCAAGGGGAAAATATTATCACGTGAAGATTTCCAAATCACTAGTACTCTACGCTTTCTACTCTTTTTCCTTCGTCCAGTTTTTGTCCCATTGGATTTTTTGGCAAGGTTTTAACGAGGCAGCTATAGCGTAACTCATACTTCTCATAGTTTTCAGCATTGTGCTCTTTTCTTTGTCATATTTTTGTCCCACTGGATTTTTGCTGACAAGCTTTTGAAGAGACAATTATTACAAAGAGAATGATGGTCATCCAAGGGGGAGTGTTATGGAGCATTAAGTGGCTGCCCACAGAAAACTTGTTATGGGGCATTAGTCGTCCATGGAAAGCTTATTTCAAATGTGAGGTGCCTGCAGCATAGAAACTCTATCATCCACCTCATTCATGCAAGCATGAGGTGCCTATTAGCATCCCATTTTCCCTCCACATTAGTCCCTTTGTTGGCAGTGTGAATGCATGGAAAGGGTTATAAATACCCCTCCACCATTCATTCCTTATGTACGAGAAAAGTGTATTTTGAAATATACTCTACCTTGATATCAATACAAATCTCATTTCCTTATACCCATACTTTAGTTTAGTTTTAGTACATATTTACGACGACAAATACAATAATCACAAAATGCACAGATTTGATTTAGAAAAGTAGAATCTCAAGTGGAAGGGGGATCACAATTTTCTATGTTTTTAGTGAAAATTGGAAAAAATCAAGGAAATAGTTATTTTCTCTAAATTACCAACCGAACACATTGGAGTTTAATTTTTTGAACTTTTTTCTCCGAAATATGACAATCAAACACAACCTTATTGTTTGTTTTTGGGTGATAAATTGTACACTGAACAGAAAAATCCGAAATCTAACCTACAAATCCTTTGAAAAATAAGCACAAAAATACTACTCCATCTACGCACATTTGTGTGGTATTTTAAGAAATCATCTTTTTAAGGGAACATCAAAAGTGGTTGCACTGATTATTGTGGACCCTTCAACAAAAAAAAAAAAAAAAGTTATCGTGGAGAAAAAAAATTGGGGTATTGAAGATGGAAATTTGAGTATAGTTGGAGTCAGTGGGGTTACGGAAAAACAAGTGGTTTTTATTATTATGGATTATTGGCCCCTTAAATTGTGACAAGCTCCCTGGAAGCCTCCTATTTTATCAAAAATACCCAGAAAGTTTCATTTCCTCCGTTACCGTTAAATGTTCGTTACTCTCTCTCCTCCATCTCATCACCTTTCTCTGCCATGTCATATCTCGTGCCACATCATCATCTTCTCCGATAAAGTCGTCGACCGACCAAAAATTCCAACGACCTTTATACTTAAAAAAAAAAAGTTCTCTACTCTCTCTCTAAATACTCCGGCGAAGGGGTTTCCCTTCGTCGGAGGTCTGGCGAACCAGACCTAGATCTGGCGAACCAGACCTAGATCTGGTGAACCAAACCTTCGGCGAAGGGAACCCATTCACCAGAGTATTTAGAGAGAGAGGAGAGAATTTTTTTTTTTTTTTTTTTTTTTTTGTGTTTGAGGGTCGCCGGCCGAAATTTTTCTTGACCTTCGCCGGAGAAGAGAGTAGTGGAGAGAGAGAGATTTTTTTTTTAAAGTATGAAGGTCGCTGGAATTTTTGGTCGGGCGGCGACCTCATCGGAGAAGATGATGATGTGGCGAGAGATATGACGTGGTTGAGAGGTGATGAGACGGAGTAGAGAGAGTAACGGACATTTAACAGTAACGGAAAAAAGAGGACCTTCTAGGTATTTTTGATAAAGTAAGGGGCTTCTCAGGAAGCTAGTCACAAAGTAGGGGGCCTTTCGAGAAATAAAACTATTATGATTCCTGCTTATCCAATACTTGGTCAAGTTGTCAACCAATTGCATGAGTGGCACGTGCCAACTTCATCGGCACGTACAAAGAACAAGGTTTTGATAGAGCTTGCAAGGAGGTTAACCTGAACGAACTCTACCCAGTTGAACCCTACTCCAACCTACGTATCGAGGTCGGCATGAGGCCGATTGGCATTTAGAATTATGTTAAAACCTAGAGGAAAACAAAGAGGTGGAATCGAGTAAGTTCTACCCCTAAGTCAATCTGCTTTTCTTACACGAATTGTTATTGTCAGAAGATACGATCATGTCAGAGATAAGCACATGGTTAATAATTATTCTCCTAATTGTCACAACAAGGGACTCTCATCAGCCGGCAACCACCACCCTCGAAACCTTTGAAGCATAACAATTCATGTAAGAAAAAGGCATAAAAGATTTATCAAGGGCGACAACTATTTTCACTCTCGAAAATATTACTTCCTAGCTTGCAACACTGGACTAACTGCTTGGACGGAGGAATCATAAATCAAATCCTTCCAACTTCTCTTTTGGTAACTAAAATCAAAACCCCAAAAACTTTTAGGGGGTAAATTTTAGGGATGTGCTGGCTGTTACCGCCAAGGAAATGTATTCCATGTCATTTAGGATTCATAGGATTTGTACTTGCCAAACAGAGGAAAAAATTCAAATTCCTAGCAAATCCTACTTCTTGTTGCAATCCTACTTTGTATCCCCATCATTCAAACAGACCATAAAGTCTTTGGAACATGTTTCACTTCTAGCACTACAACTACAACAATCTATCTATTAATACCAATGCCTTTTTAGCTACATGCATTACAAACATCCAAAAATAAGAGAGACAACTTCAGAGTTGGGTTTGTTCCTTATACAAATAAGATCAGTCTATTATTTAAAGAAAAAGTTTAAAATTTTGTTAAAGTATCGGATATCAGATATTATCCGATATCCATTAATATTATCGGATTCGGATATTGATTTATAATATCCGTCGGATAATTATCTGATATCGGATAGCTTATCGGATTTGGATACGGATATGCCTATATCCGATCCGATAAGCTACCCGTTTACAGGCCTAATTGAAAGTTATGAACTTCATACCAAAAATTTATGGTGAAGTGACAAAACCAGTAAACTGGCAATAGGAGGGAGAGAGAACATGCTCATCCTCTCTCTCCTTTGATCTAGAGATAGTCGGATTGTCACGAGAAGTGGATATTAAGCGGGCTGGGATGGGAACCAACAACCGTTACCCGTTCATGTGAGAGGTGTAAGTGTACAAACGGGTGAACAACTATAATTTCTGGGTTTTTCACCAATTTTAGACAAACTACCTTTAAAGAACTATGAGGAAAATTGTAACAACTCAGAATTGACAAATCATGTACTAAAGTTGACAGAGAAAGTATGATGATATGGTAAATGGACATATGCTAAATTGACAAAGTACTAAGTGCTCAGATCGGATTCTTGAACATACGCTAAATGAACAACAAACAATAGTACTGGCAAAATAACAACATTGTATCTTTTCGTAAGGTTGTAAATGCATTTCAGCACATCACATATCGACTGTCGTCATCCACATATGACACATACGGTTCAGAAGTCAAAATATTCAAGACACAAAGAAACAAAATAAGCTACTGAGGGTAAGATTATCCGAAGAACTAACCCTTTATTAATCTCTGATAAGTCAATAGTAGATAAGCTGGCTGATAACGAAAAAACTCCATAGCTAACATCTTATTGAGCTTTATCTCCAGTATCAACAACCATTTCTGAAAACCAACACAAAATAAGAGGAACTCTTAATTAGTGTCGAAACTAAAAATTCAAGTGTCAGGGAGATAATCATCGAAAACTCAGAAAAAGAACACAACAGTGAGGGTGAGAAACTCACTGATATTTTAGTACTATATATACAGAATGGAAGCAAGGTAAGATGCCTCAGAAGGTTCCCCCAACAGTCGAAGGGAGAACGTCGAAGTTCCATAGATCCATTGAGCTCCCACCATCCTGTGTAGTATCGTCAGTGAAAAGGCTATCAATTGAAGTATCCCAGCTCCCCTCAAGATAAGGAATTTGCATGAACTTCATCTGAGATTCAAAAGCTGAAAGCTCATCAGACAGGGTCTTTGCTGTGTTTTCTTCAGCAGGAACTACAGCCTCAGAGTCTGTCTTGAATTTCTTTATCGGGTTATTAGCATTGTCCGAGAAGTCAGATTCCTCAACTTCTATTGTGGGCATTAACATTGATGAGACTTCTGGTGTTATTGGTTCATGTTCTCCCCACCCAAAGTCGGAACAGTTAAAAGAGTTGCTTCCCTGATCCGAAGTAAAACACATCCCGCTTTCAGTAGGGGCAGATGACTTGTAGCTTATCGGATTCTCAAGTGAAGGAATTGAACCCATATAACCTGCTCCTTTGATCTGGGCCTTTTCTTCCATGAACCCCAATGAGTTATAGAAACTATCATTTGGGAAATTAAGATTGTTGCTCGTCTTGGGAAGCTGTTTACAAGGGTTTGCCATACGAGTTAACTTCTCAGTTGGTAGACCCTCATCAGGAAAATTCACTTTGGCCTTCTTTCCTCGGATCCTACGTGCCTCAGCATCATAAGCCCTAGCAGCTTCTTCAGCAGTGTTGAAGGTGCCAAGCCACACACGAACACCTTTCATAGGGTCTCTGATCTCAGCTGCCCACTTCCCCCATGGACGTTGTCGGATTCCCCTATATTGATTCTTTCTCTTTCTTTTTGCAGTTTTCTCAGCAGGTCCATTGTATTTCACAGATTTTACAGCAGTAGATCCTTCATTGAGATGAAGAACAAGAAATATAAGAATCTACACTAATTAAAACATTAGGAACTATTCCACTGAGCTCGATTCATTCCCATGTTTCTACTGCGAATAAATTATTAGAACCACAACAAAAAGCACCAGATATGCCCCAGTAATCTCGATACTGTTAAGTTTGTGGTCATCCAACTCAAAAGTCAAAACCAATTGGCTAGGCGTGGAGAGGACCTAGACATTATATTCTTGGTTGCTAGATACCCATTCTCCCATGTGGGACTATTCTCAAAGTAACGACAGAGACGACTACAAACTACAGATAAAAAGGTAAAAGGCCTAAGAGATTCAACTAAAAGGATCCAATAGAACCAAAATGTTGGAGTAAATCTTAAAGGATCCAAAGAAAAGTTCATTACAAAAGAGACAACTAGGAATCAAATGATCAAGATAACAAAAAAAAAACCGAATCTGACTAGTTCGAATCTGAATAATCTGACTCAAATGGACCTGACCCAAATTAGTCAATCATATGCTTCAGTATTAAACAAACATTCCAAACAATTCAAACCTCGAGCTAGATTTCAGATCTGACTTAAGAAAACCTCTACCTAAACAAGGAAGCCTAGAATCATAAAACCATCACTTCCATTTATCAGCAAAAATTAATCAATCCCAAAAAAAGTTAAGGAAAAAAAAAGAGAAACCCTATGTAATAAATCGGAGGGTACCTCGAGAAACCCTAGATTTGTCAATAAATGAGAAAGATTTAACATCTTCATCAGCAGAGTCATCTTTGAATTCCTGAAAATCAGCCTCAAAATCATGAATAGTAGTTGTATCATCAGTAGGACGAGGCTTTGAGTAGTAATTTCCGGAGTTTTTTTCCAAATCCGCCCAGAGGTAATCAGCAGTGAGTCTTCTCGATCGACTCATTGGAATGAAATCGGAGATGATAGCTCCTCCACACATCCTTCTAAATCGTTTCGATCTGGTTCAATCCTTTTTAACTCGACCAAGAACAGTTAAACTTATAAGTATTGTTCTAGCTGAGAGATAGAGAGAGAGAGAGATTCTTTTTTAGAGAGAGAAACAAAACAATTTTGATGATTGAGAGTTTCTTTATAAGAGAGCTGAACGGAAATAGAGGAAGATAATTAATAGTGCGTGTGTTCCAGAGAAGTGAAAACAAACGCCCCAGCTAATCATTCATAAATGGGGTTATGTCATTTGTGATTGAGAATTCTATTCGTCCCTCCATTTTGGTCCCTTACACAACCCTCCACTGATGTGGCTGACATATTACATGAGTGTAGAGTAATTGGAGAGAGAATGATGATAAAATATACTTTAAATATATCGTCGCAACATGGGAGGACTGGGGAAGGACCAAAGATGAGTAGAATTTTTGTTTGTTTTCTGATATATATTTGACATAAAAAAAACAATAAATATTTGACAATTATTACATGATCAAAATATTTATAAAGATTAAATTAATTTTTTGAGTAGCTAATTTTCTTTAGTTTTTCTTCAAATTCTTATAATATATAACATTTGTTATTAGATATTCGATAAGATTTATATATTTAAATTTTTTTTTCTAATAAGATTTACTTTTAATACATTTTTCATATAAATTTCAAAAATGGTAATTTTTTCATTTTTTTTACAAACTCAATTTGCAAATCTTGGAAACTTTTACCTAGAGTGCAAGCTCAATATGCAAAGTTTGCAAACTCGATTTGCAAAAGGCAAAGCTGACCTACTAATCTTGCAAACTGAGTTTGCACAGTGTGCAAATTCGATTTGCAGATCTTGCAAAACTTTATTTGCATAATGCACACCTGATTTGCAAATCTTGCAAACCCGGTTTGGAGTATGCAAACTCAAATTTGTAGATTTTACGAAACCCCACTTGTAGAATACAAACTTAGTTTGCAGATCTTCGAAACCGGTGTTCAGAAAGCAACCATAGTTTGCAAATCTAGAACAAAATAGTTAGAGTTTTCTTATTCAATTGTGACAAAGCTTCTTTTTCATTCCTTAAGGTTAATGGACAGTGAAAATCGACCGAAGACCCATCCATAATCAAACGAAAAAACAATAATGAAGACAAATCAAAGTAAAAAACTTCTGAAATCCTAATCTTTCATCCATAATCAAGTTAGAGAGAATAAATCCAGACATGTTTTCGACCTTCTTCAATGTCCATAAAAGGATTTTTAGTGTTTGATTTGTTCTTCTGAATCTATTTTCGACCTCTTTTTTCACTGTCCATGAAAGGAGTTTTGGCATTTGATTTGTTCTTCCTGATTTGTCTTCATCCTTTTTCATATCCGGATCTATTTTTGACCTTCTTTAGTGTCCATTATGGATGAGGACTATTTTGTAGATCTGTTTTCGTCCTATGTAAAGAGGTAGATGAAGACGATGAGATGAAGAAAAATAAGACGGAGGTGATGAAAAAGAGAAGAAGATGATGCCGACGAACTCAAAAGAGAAAGAAGAAGTAAAGAAGAAAATGAAGAATAAGACCCCTAAAATTTTTAGTTTCTTTTATAAAGAAAGCGATTTTTAATGGATAGGGGTATTTTAATAATAAAACGGATAATTAGCTTTAGGGTCAAAGAAAAGTACTAACATTAGCATTTGGTCAAGAGATTGTCCGTTATAGGGCCTGGTTCATAGACTAACCGCTGACCCAGTTGACAAGGGACGGTTGTTAACAATCGTTAGTTTCTGACCGAAATGATAATGACGATACTTTTTCATTGACCCTAACGCTAACTTTACCTTTTAATCATCGGAACATGGACGTACGTCTTAAGGGAAAATGATGAAAGATGTGTGGGTTTTTAGGGGTGTACACATTTCGATAGAGAATTTTTCAGATTTGAGAACTTGTCAGACGTAGCGCCTAGTCCTTAGCTAACTCTTCCCCCATCGTTAGTGCTGAGCAAGAAACGAACCCTGACTGACGAACCCGCCAGTAGAGAATCAGGGACACCGGCGACCTACTATTGGTAGAAATACAAGTTGTGTTAGCATAGGGTCACTTTAATAGATGTACTGCTTAGCATATGCCCTTCAATGTATCAAGGAAATAGTCGTGAGAATTCGTCTGATGAGATTCCCAGAGGAAAACTGTATCAAACGCTCGGGAAGAAAATTAAGTCCATGTGATATTTGTGAAAACTATTTTGAAAAGTATAGAAAGTTTCATGATAAGAAAGACAAGTGCCATGGGAACAAAGAGAAAATGATCTAGACAATTTGTAGAGAAACTAATATCATATTTCGAGGCACTAGTACAATAATTTTCGCATCACAGAGACGCAACGACCTGAGGAGACGCATTAAGTGCAGAATAAAGCATGCTCCCCATATGATCGACATATTGAGTTCGATGAACATTTATGTTTTTGAATTATATTATAGTTTTTCTAAATGGATCAATATGTTTTTATTTTGGTATTACAATTTATTTATAACTATTAATATCTTTAACGTAGATTGTGAACCCAATGGACTAAATTGGAAACCCAATAGCTAACCTTCTTTTGATTCTTGAATTTAATTAGAAAACAACTACTAAACAAGTGGAATTAATTTAAGTGACTTGACATATAATTATTGCTAAGAATTTTTTGACAAAAAAGAAGAGCATCTTTTGAACTAAAATTCTAAGTAAACACTGATAAAGTTTGAAATCATGACCAACTAAAATGCTCTTGATATTAAAGAAGTCAGTAATTTGATTTTAGTTTATTTTTGTTATTGTTGAAAACAAGTTGATCTTAATCTAATGAACATTTTATTTTTTTATTTTATTGTGGAAAACAAGTTGATCTTAATCTAATAAACAAGTACACTAAATAGTACAACAAAGATAAACATAAAGCATCTTGCATAACAAGCTCTGATCAACATAATTCTGTAATATAAATCATGAGTTTGACTTAATTTAATCATATATGGGAAGGTGGCACAAAGGGAAACTCTGAAAAATTCAAGATCTATGTCAAAAATTATAAAATCGAAAAACTTAAAAAGAGTAAAGAAATTACTCAAATTTTATTGGTAAAGTAAATTGATTAATCAACTACTAGATTCTCTTTATAGAATATTAAAGTTTCCTAAACCATATCATACTCGACTTAACAAGTTCTAAATAAATAAGAGTCCCGATTCAATGAGCTCAAGCTCATACGGGGAGTTATGAGCTTGAGCTCATTGACCGTTGATCTTTAGTTAGTCCAGCTGTACTCCTTAAAAAAAAAGGAAAGAACAATAAATTTTAAGTGTCATTTTATCTATTTAATTACAAAATTGCCACAATTTTTCAATTCAATCTCTCCATCGTATACTCTCTATTATGATGTGTTTTAATTGTCCTCTCGAACGACATTGTTGATGTACCCGCATTGATTTTTTCCATCCTGTGACGATTCCGATACATAACCACCTGTTGCAGATGGATATTTTTTTTTTGTTGAACTATTCTGTCATTAATAGGAATAAACGTTATTACAATATTTATCAACTAAAATACAAGGAACATTATGCCACATTTTGCTTCTATTCTTCTTTCTCGCCCATTTTGCTAGCTTGTCTGTATTCAAGTTGAGATCTCTCCTGGTGTATTTGAATTGCACTATATCAAATTCTCTTCTGCTTTCTCGTTGACAGAGTGTCTTTTATCATGGATGTTCTTGATTAGATTTAAGTTGTCACTTTCTATGATTATTGACTTGTGATTTTGTTCTTTCGCCCAACGTAGACCTTCTAAGATTGCTATTGCTTCACATTCTTCACTATTTCTTGCCCTCAATGTTTTCACTTGCGCTGCTATGAATTTTGCATCTGCATTATGTGCGATTAAGCTGAGTTGCAGATGGACATGCATCATCTTTTTCGTCTTCACAAGATGGTGACATTCCTTGTTTCTAAATGGGCAATGATGTCGGTGGTTCTGTGTTGATGATGATTTTGATTGTTTATTGTTTTATCTATAACTTGAAACTAATGATGCGAACCAAGTAAATGAGATCGGCGATGAAGTCGAAGTTTCTATAGAAATTGCTAAAACACTAGGATATGGAATTTGTTGTACTGTTACGTTTGGTTTGGATGACGAACGGAAGAAATTTGAGAGGAGATGTGTTATTAAAATAATATTAAAAAACCAAATAGTAAAAGCAGAATTAAATGAGCAATAAACAGTAGGTGTAAGTAAATCACTTATCTTTTTGCAGAGCTTAATCAAGTAGTAATCGAACCAACCAGAGAGAATGAACCTGCAAATAGACCGTAGTATAGTAATGGTGGAACAGAGGCACAAGTTTAACTCGCTTTCCTGAAGACTTTAAACGCCCCTGCTACCGTAGAATTTGGTATTACTTTTGCAGTATTTGAACGTAGTCCCCTCGGATTCAACTATTCCTTATCAGAAATTGAAGAAGCAAACTTCAATTCTGATCTCCTGATCTTGACATAACTTAAAGGCAGAGAGAAGAGAAAAAAACTGAGAGAGAGATAGAAGACGAATTGATTCTGTGTGTTTTTCCTTCTGGGAGTTTATCCCTATTTATAGAGTACGAAACTAGATCAGAAGACCTTGGGTTGTTTTGATCCAACGGTGGAGAATAAGTAGCCAGTACACACGTACTTGGACTAATTCCACTAGCCAGTAGTGAAAGAAGAAGTCAGAGAAAATTAAGGCACTGGACTCTTTCCACTAGCCAGTAGTGGGAGGAAAAGGTCAGAGAAAAAATAAGGCATTTCTCTGGTAGACCAAGACCGAGACCTAGACCGATACCTAGACCTAGACCTAGATCGAGTCCGGGTTCCGGGTCGGGTCACGGGTCGGTGACCCTACCCGCGAGGGTGTGAAAGAGATAAATGTAAATGTGCCTAAGGTAAGGGTGCCTCTAAAAAGTGATGGGTCTCTCCTCCGGAGAGCACTATTGTAACCCCAAGGGCCACACCCCTTTGCACCCAACTTTCTCCTTATAAACACAAGCTTGTTTTTCTCTTTGAGAGATGAGGGACAAAACTTTTAGTTTGAAAGTTTCCATTTCCCTATTAGTAAGGATGATAAAAGTGTTTTCTATTTTTGTTTGTTTGTGGGTGAAAGTAGTTTAATCCAAAAGTAAGCTCTCTTTAGCTCAAATAGAAGTAGTGGTTAGATTTTATTCAGACACTACGACTAACAATCCCCCACATGAATAAAATTAGAAGAGCTGAATATAAGAGAAGAGTGCGAGGCTTTGTGTATCAGCGAAGGTGTCGTTATGACTTGAACCTTTGCTTTGTGATGGTTCGTTGGGACTACTAGTCGTTCAGTGAACATGATGTTCTTGAACTGAACTTCTGTTTTGTAGACTCGGTCAACAAACCTCACACACACAAGTCCTCTGATTTCTGTCAAGATCATTCGGTTGTGCTCGTTATCGGCCATGAGCATATCCTAGTATTCATGAGCGCTCTAGAGAATAGCCCAATTCTCATAGGAAGCGGCCCCACTTCCACACTCATATAGGTGAGTCCATCAAGGGTGTCCTGTTCCATCCCACTTGGTATACCCAAGCTATAGATCTCATCCCCCCACATTGAACAGGTACACTCTCTTTGTCATAGGGATGGGTAGGAGATTTCTCCCTTGAGTGTTTACAAGCTCTCATCTACAACTTAGTTGTCCCATTGAACCAAGGTCATGGGATCTCCAATTCCAAGGTTGGGTATCCGTCATAGATGATTTACTCTGATATGGGATTTAGCCCCATCCCCCTTGACGTTACATTTACAACATCTCTTGATAATTCTTTCGTCAAAGGATCTGCCAAGTTTTCCTTATATCTCACAAAATCTATGGAAATTACTCCATTAGCCAATAATTGCTTAATCGAGTTATGCCTACGGCGAATATGTCTAGACTTTCCGTTGTAGATGTGATTTTTAGCTTTAGCTATTGCAGCTGTGGAGTCACAGTGAATCAGAATTGAAGGCATTGGTTTAGGCCAAATTAGAATATCATCCAAGAACCTTCGTATCCATTCAGCTTCTTCAGCGGCTTTATCAAGTGCGATGAAGTCTGATTCCATCGTTGATCTTTCTATGCAGGTTTGCTTGGATGATTTCCAAGCAACTGCAGCTCCTGCTAATGTAAAAACAAACCCACTCGTGGATTTGGATTCTTCTGAGTCTGAAATCCAGTTTGCATCTGTGTATCCTTCTAGAACCGCAGGATACTGTGAGTAATGTAAACTGTGTGATAATGTGTATTTAAGGTATCTTAGTACCTTAATTAGTGCATCCCAGTGGGTTTTTCCAGGATTACATGTGTACCTGCTCAGTCTTCTTACAGCGTAAGCAATGTCTGGTCTGGTGCAGTTCATTATGTACATAAGACTTCCTATCACCCTAGAGTACTCTAGTTGGGATACTGCCTCACCCTTGTTCTTCTTTAAGACTAAGGAATGGTCAAAGGGTACTCTTGCGGGTGAAGAGTCAAATTGATTAAACTTCCTTAGTACAGACTCGATATAGTGTGTTTGACTCAAGGTAATCCCTTCAGGTTTTCTTATTACTTTTATCCCTAGAATTACATCTGCTTGTCCTAGGTCTTTCATTTCAAAGTTTTTAATCAGAAGTTCCTTAATTTCGTTTATTATCTCTAAGGAAGTGCCTAGGATTAACATGTCATCTACATATAGACATATAATCACATAACACCCATTTACACATTTAGTGTACATACATTTATCTGACTCATTAATCTTGAACCCATTCTCTAATACTATTTGATCAAATTTTTCATGTCATTGTTTCGGTGCTTGTTTAAGACCATATAGGAATTTAATGAGTTTGCAGACTTTGTTCTCTAGCCCCTTGACCACAAACCCCTCTGGTTGGTCCATGTAGATATCTTCTTCTAATTCACCATTTAGAAAGGCAGTTTTTACATCCAATTGATGTATCTCTAGGTTGTAGATTGCTGCGATTGCTATTAAAATTCTAATCGAAATGATCCTTGTGACAGGAGAATAAGTGTCAAAAAAGTCACGTCCTTCTTTCTGTCTAAACCCTTTAGCTACTAACCTAGCTTTGTACTTTTCTACTGTGTCATCTGGTTTTCGTTTCCTTTTAAAAATCCATTTACTTCCTATGGTTTTAGAACCTGGAGGTAAATTAACGAGTTTCCAAGTGTTGTTTTGTATTATGGAGTCCATCTCACTTACTACCGCTTCTTTCCAGAATGGTGCATCTGGAGAAGTCATTGCCTGACTGTATGTTTGGGGTTCATCTTCAGTCAGGTAAGTGAGGAAGTCAGGACCGAAACTGTGTTCTGTCCTAGCTCTCTTACTCCTTCTAGGTTCATCATCTGAGAGTGGAGTTTCTGAGCTAGTGGAAGGTCGACTGGACTCAGGGTCTTTCCTTTTTAGAATCTCACTCTTTCTAGGGAAAGTGTTTTCAAAGAACTCAGCATCTCTTGATTCTAGAATTGTGTTTGAATTTATGCTGTCAACGGAAGAATTTATCGATAGAAAGCGATAGGCACTACTGTTCTGTGCATACCCTATGAATACACAATCTATAGTTTTAGGTCCTATCATAGATCTTTTAGGTAAAGGTATTGCAACCTTTGCCAGACACCCCCACACTTTTAAGTGTTTAAAACTAGACTATCTACCCTTCCATAGTTCATATGGAGTTTTATCTTGTGTTTTAGAGGGTACTATGTTAAGCACATAACAGGCAGACATAATAGCCTTTCCCCACAAGTTAAAAGGTAATCCTAAGCTTACTAGCATAGAGTTCATCATTTCTTTTAGTGTTTTATCTTTCCTTTCTGCTACCCCATTGGATTGAGGTGAGTAAGGAGCAGTTGTTTGATGTATTATGCCGTGATTCCTACATAATTGAGTGAAGAGATCTCCTACGTATTCTCCCCCTCTATCTGATCTATGGATTTTTTTATCTTTTTATTTAGTTGATTTTCTACTTCTAGTTTTTAGGTTTTAAAACTTTCCAAGGCTTCATCTTTGCTATTTAGAAGGTAGATGTTACAAAATCTAGAGTGATCGTCAATAAAAGTTATGTAGAAGCGTTTGCCTCCTCTCGAAGGAGTTGCTTTTAGGTCTCCTTGATCAGAGTAAACTAATTCTAGCGGTTCATTAGTTGTTCTTTCTACGGTTTTAAATGGATTCTTTTTAAGTTTTGTCTCTACACAAATTTCACATTTGTCTTCTTTTTCTTGTTTAGTTGTAGGAATGTATCCTTGTTTCATAAGTCGTTCTAGAGTGGAGGCACTAAGGTGTCCTAACCTACCATGCCAAACATCTGAAGTACTAGAAGTATTATGCACAATCGAGTAAGCAGAAGAAAATACTTTATTTAATTCAGAATCAGAAACAACATTTAACTTAAATAGGCTCTCAGTACAATACCCTTTCCCCACATAGACCCCCCCTTTGGACAGAATGACCTCGTCACTTTCAATCACAATCTTGAACCCTTTCTTGTTTAGTACCGAAACAGAGATTAAGTTCTTTCTAATTTCAGAAACGTGAAGCACATCATTCACAGTCATGGTTTTTCCAGAAGTCATATTTAGAACAATCTTCCCTTTTCCTACGATTGTGGATGAAGTGTTGTTACCCATATACAGTTGTTCTCCTGTTTTTACTGGGTTATATGAAGAAAATTGTGACTTCTCTGAACAGATGTGTTAAGTGTCTCCTGTATCGAACCACCAATCTTTAGTGTTAGTCACTAAGTTGGTTTCAGTTACCATTGCATAAAAGTTCTCTGTTTCGACTACGTGAGCAAGATTGGGTCTGGGATGTTTGGTCGGGTGGTTGGGGTTAGGGTTTGCTTTCCTGTGTCTCCAGTCCTTGGCTAGGTGACCATACTTACCACATACATAACATGGTTTAGAATTACTTTGGTTAGGCTTAGAACCAGCCCTTTTGAATTTAGAAATACCTTTCTTCCGCTGGTTAGAAGGTTTGTAATTGGTAAGCTTTTTCTTCTTTACCTCTTCCACGATGTGAGCTTTAGATACAAGTGAAGCAACCACCTCATTTTTCTCCTGTTTCAGATGTTCTTCTTCAACCCTGATTTGAAGAATCAAGTATTGCATGTCAATTCCCTTCCTTTTGTGTCTGAGTTTCTTCTTGTACTCATTCTAGTTGGGTGGTAGCTTTTCAATAACTGCAGCAACCTGGAAAGCCTCATCTATAACCATTCCCTTAGTTTTGATTTCATTTAGAATGAGCCTTAGTTCCTGAAATTGGCTTACTACAGATTTTTCATCTTCCATTTTGTAATCCAGAAATCGTCTTACTACGAACTTCTTAATACCTGCATCTTTAGAGATATATTTCTCTTGTAGAGAGTCCCATAATTCTTTGGAAGTCTTAGTATGGCAGTAGATATCATATAAGATGTTATCTAAGCAGTTCACAACATAGTTTCTGCATAGATAGTCAGCCTTATTCCAGGCCTCTACTGCTCCAGATCTACCAGGTTCATTTTCCCCCACAACAGTGGTAGCTGGTTCGGTTAAAACATAGTTTATATTCAAAGTGGTTAGAAAAAATAACATTTTTTGTTGCCATCTTTTGAAATTTTGGCCATCGAATTTCTCTGGTTTTTCATTGCTCATCTTAAATTCCATTTTCAGTAAAACAGTAAATCTTTTTGGTCGATTTTGAAAAGAGAATTTTTAAAGTCTTCAAATTGTTATTAAAATAATATTAAAAAACCAAATAGTAAAAGCAGAATTAGATGAGCAATAAACAGTAGGTGTAAGTAAATCACTTATCTTTTTGCAGAGCTTAATCAAGTAGTAATCGAACCAACCAGAGAGAATGAACCTGCAAATAGACCGTAGTATAGTAATGGTGGAACAGAGGCACAAGTTTAACTCGCTTTCCTGAAGACTTTAAACGCCCCTGCTACCGTACAATTTGGTATTACTTTTGCAGTATTTGAACGTAGTCCCCTAGGATTCAACTATTCCTTATCAGAAATTGAAGAAGCAAACTTCAATTCTGATCTCCTGATCTTGACATAACTTAAAGGCAGAGAGAAGAGAAAAAAACTGAGAGAGAGATAGAAGACGAATTGTTTCTGTGTGTTTTTCCTTCTGGGAGTTTATCCCTATTTATAGAGTGCGAAACCAGATCAGAAGACCTTGGGTTGTTTTGATCCAAGGGTGGAGAATAAGTAGACAGTACACACGTAGTTGGACTAATTCCACTAGCCAGTAGTGGAAAAAGAAGTCAGAGAAAATTAAGGCACTGGACTCTTTCCACTAGCCAGTAGTGGGAGGAAAAGGTCGAAACTGGGTCCGGATCCCGGGTTCTGGGTCGGTGACCCGACCCGCGAGGTTTTAAAGAGATAAATGTAAGTGTGCCTAAGGTAAGGGTGCCTCTAAAAAAATGATGGGTCTCTCCTTCGGAGAGCACTATTGTAACTCTAAGGGCCACACTCCTTTACACCCAACTTTCTCTTTATAAACATAAGCTTGTTTTTCTCTTTGAGAGATGTGGGGGAAAAACTTTTAGTTTGAAAGTTTCCATTTCCCCATTAGTAAGGATGATAAAAGTGTTCTCTACTTTTGTTTGTTTGTGGGTGAAAGTAGTTTAATCCAAAAGTAAGCTCTCTTTAGCTCAAATAGAAGTAGTTGTTAGATTTTATTCAAACACTACTACTAACAAGATATGTATCAACAAATTATGCATCGATTTCCACTGGTGAAAGAAGAACATAATCCATCAATTACTCCATTTTCGCTCTCAGGAATCGATTCATACTTTTTTTTACGGTTGGGGTTTGTCTCGTTTGAACTCAGTAGTTAACTTCAGAACATACTGATAAGATTCATCCACTTTTCCTTGTTGATTTTAAGTATATCCATGAGTTGGTTGTTCTGACATTTTGTTGCATTATTGGGTTCAACTTGGTATGATTTAGATGATTATTCAAACCAAGTCTTATCATGATATAATCCATGAATGAAAGTGGGGTTACACAATATTCATCTTCTCATGGTATGATCTTTATGATTATTGTTTTGAACTTGGTACGACTTTGATGATTATTCCTTGTTGATTTCTACCTGTAAATGTCTTATACCATCAGTTTGCTGCACAATATATTGAATTTCGAGATCTCTTGGTAAGACTCATATCCTTCTTGTGAGCAGGTATCATCTCTTAGAGTCTCAAAATTATGTAACATTTTGGTAAGTTGATGTTATTAAGATCCCTTGACATTGTCTGCAATCTTGATTGGTGTCCTTTGTTTATCCTCATTCTTATACATTTCAGGGTGTAAAGACAAGTTTGTGGATCTACCCACATGATCATTTAGATGCTGCTAGCCGAAGTAAAAACCTCCCAAAGTGGTTTCTTCCTCATCTTCCTTGGTGTTGATGAACTTGAAGAAGAAGAACAAGATGATAATGTTAATACTCCATGGAGTTTCTCTGTTTCTTCCCATCTTCTTTGGCTAGCAAAATTATTGTTTTAGAGAGAAATATTAAGTGGAGATGGACTGAGGGAGAATGGAACGATGAAGAGGCGAATTGGAGACACAAGGTGGCACTTTTGTAATTAAATAACAAAAATGAGACTTAAAATTTATTATTTTTACCTTCTTTTTAGGAGTACAGCTGTACTATTAAGCCTTTTTTTTATCTCAGAAGATCAACCACTAATGAACTCGAGCTCATTGAACCGGGGCTCAATAAATAAAATACTAGAATCGGAAACCTAGAAATTATCTCAAAAATACAAAAGAACTAAATATAATGATTCTCTACTAACTCAAAAGATTAAGCTACTAAAATTACTAGATTGTAAGATATTAAGATTCTCAAATTATCTTATGAAAATCTCTGTGCACCAGTCTCCTACACTTCAAAGAAACTCGCCTTAAATTTACTAACCGCCTCGAATTTACGAACTGCTTTGAATGTCATCTTCACTCCCTTAATGTAGTTTTTTGGTAAATTATGTATAATAATCATCAAATATTCAGATTTAATTGAAGACTTTATTATGGCACAAAAAATTTTCCTTCGTGACTTGTAATGTGACCAAACTCTTTTTACACCTATATATAAACTTGTAAAGATCACGAATAGGGTTACTGAAACTACAACTTTGATGAAGACTTTCTAATAAAGTTACTTACATAATCTATATGAAACTAGATGAAATTCAGAAAACACTGGAAACACTCTTCATATGAAAGAAGATCAATTGGACCATAGTCTGACTTGCAAAGTTTTCTATTTATCTTAGAATCAAGTTCTTGAACAACTTCTTCTGAAACAACAATTCTCTAATCTTGTAAATTGATAATAGTAGACGTGAACATAATAACTTCGGGTTTGTTTGATGACTAATATTATTTGATTTGTCTTTGGTCACGATTTATGGAGGTTCAACATTCTACAAGGGAGTTTTTTTCCCTACTCTGTATTAAAGTGACGTTGTTCTTGTTGGGTTATGGTGTCTCCTAGTGTTCTAAGCCGAATCTCAGACATCTAATGTCTAACACTAGTATTCCCAGGATCTCATGCATAAGCCAAACATGAACTAAGTAAATAGGGATTGTTACCTTAATCGCTATTTTTCCCTCAAACCTTTCCGGTTGAATAAGAAGACCAAGAGCTCCAATTGTAGCTCCTCTACATGATACACCCGAGTAATCAACTTGATCTCCCACCTCAAGTTTAGCTAAAACTTCAATGGTGGTTAGACGAATAACACTTTCTTCTTTAGACTAGATAGATAGTTGGGAACTTATCTCTATTTCTTTCTCTAGTTGATGTTGTAGAGTTAGAAAGCTTCTTGAGAATTTTCCACACCTTATTCAACTCCAATGAGGGCTTTATATAAATTCCCTAAGTTAGAGTTAAACCCTAATTAGGTTTCCTAAAAGCCAAAACAGAAGAAGAATAAGGATTTAATAAAAAAAATAGAATCCTGTGTCTATTTTTCTCTCTTCCCTGGGCAGACTAAGCCCTAATAGGTAAGTAGGGGTGTACATTTAGTATTCGAACCGACCAATCCGATCCAAACAGATTTGGGCGGTTTGGACAGCGATCCAATGGTTATTCAGATTGGTTTGGATACTAAAATATAAAAACCGAGTGGTCTATGGATTTGTTTGACGGTTAACCGGAAAAACCGAACAAAACCATTTATTATTACTTTCTACATACTATATATGTGATAATATATGATTCAATTGTTTATCATTTTTCTTATCTTCCTCGAATGTTGATAAACTACGTCGAATTAATCACGTACATGTAGATTTACGGGTTTGTGAGATAATACTACTTTTTAGCACGTTCTAAGTATAATTGTAGCAAGTTTTAAAATTAAAATTCGAAAGTTTGTTCTTGGATAGTTTGGTTCGGTAACCTAACCGAACCATGAACGGATTTGTTCGGATTGAAATTTACAATGACCGAACGCTTTGGATCGGACTATGGATGGGCTTAAAAAGTCGGTTATCCAACCGATGTCCACCCTTACCTCTTAGTGTGGTCGACCAAGCATGACAAACCCCACTAATGGGCCTAAAATCCCTTTTAAGTTTCTGGTCCAAATACCCCTTTATTCAGGCTTTTGTACTATCTTTGCCTTGAATTTCTTTAGGCCTTTATGACATATTTATGGGTCTAAGTCATGCTCACATGTCTTATCCCTCTAGTCATATCTTTCGATCAACTCGGCACTCTTTGGTGTAACCTGATGTATGATCTGGACGAATTAGCCGCGAATTGCTTCGTGGTTCGACGATCGTAGTTGGTTTCTAGCTAAACACTACGATCCCTAAATCATCCAGACTTGATGATATTCTTCATCAATTGTCCTATCCGACAAATTGCTCGCATTACATCTTTGGTCGAAGAACATCTCCTTCAGTCTCCTACTTGTACTTAGAACAAGTGCAATGCTCGATTTACGTTTCAATTGTTATCCCATCTTATACGTCACATCTTTCCGACTTTCTTGATCCCGAGCACAACTGTCAATCCAAACTATTAATCACTTAATCTTTTGAGCGTGGCCACGCATTTTCAGTTGCTACTCATCAAGTGGCCCTGAGATACTTTTCCTAACTTAATATGATGACACAATATATTCTTGTACTCCCACTCAGCTTCATGTCTATCATGCCTGACCTAGAGTCCGCCTTTAAAACCTCCTTTTACGGTGCGATGTTTAACGAAACTAAAGTCAGACAATCCTTACATAAGATGAGAGAAGCACTCATGTTTCGAGGAATCTCTTCAATCTTGTCAACGAGATGTACTTGACGTTTATCACTTTAATGTACTCTCATTGTGGGCTATCCAGTGTATATTCCTAATTATACACCCACGTAGTCGACTTGAATACCCTATTCACATAGCCCATGAAACATCGTTATTATGTCGATCTCACGTGCTAGTCTTCGTAAGTCATTGTTGTCCATGCAATGCCTTGGACTAGGGAGATGATAATAAAATAATTTCAAGTTCACTTAATAGGGTTTCATTCATCAGATCACGTATCTGACAAACCTATTTGGAATATTTTATTATCGATGGACTGTCGTTAAACACTAAACCTAATTTAGACGACGAAATGAATAACTTATTTATTTCCGATAACAAGAGTTTGTAAATTTGAGTTTCTTTCGTAAACTCTTTTACTCGCTCAATTTTACTAGTCAAGGTTATTCCTAGAATGCACCTTACGCCTTAGACCTTTGTATGACTCTATTCATACTTTGTCTTACGTGACAGTTTAGTTAAGACAGATCTTTATCCGAGTAAACTTTGCTGATTATCAATTAATCAAAGGTCGCTTCCTTCAATTATCTTTCATAATTTCTATTATTCCTTTGTTAGTTTTAAAACCTCTAGAGCTTTAATTGTATTATTTCGTTTGTAGAGTTTGCAACAGTTTTCAACTCGGAACACCTTCCGGCCTAGTTTCCTTCCATGTCTGGAAGTTTGCAATGTATGACATTTTTAACTTTCTTTTCCACATTGTATTAAAAATTCATACTAATCACTTCACAAGCTTTTTAGGATGTTCTTTAGTTGTGGTTCAGATTTTCTCATCTGAATTCAGATGTCGACGTCTCAATATACTCCCAGTAGTCAAGACGTTTTAGGCTTGGGTCGAACATGACCGATCTTATGCTCGAGTCATTTCTCATGCATGATTGATCATCAGGGCCTACTAGACTCCGAATCATGCTAAGCTCTATGTCATTAGGCTTGGGTCAAATTTCTCTCCTGGAGTATTTCGCGTTGGACCTTTAAGAATCTTATCATAGTTTGTTTCTTGACTTAGTCCTGTCATCCTATCAATCTATCCCATAGACCTTTGATGCCCATAAGCATTTTATCCTTTTGTGTGTGGTCCTTTGAGTCAGTTTTCAACATCTCAATGTTGTTCTCAATCTTAGTATGTCCTCTGCATAACAGACCTAGAAAACTTGTCACTCCCACTTACCTTCTCGAAATTCCCGAGGTTCAAGATTTTTTGCATTCTCTAGGAATCAAACATCTTTTGATTACCTCGTTGAATCGAAGATTCCAACTCTTGCCTGCTTCAATCCACTGATGGATTCCGAAGCATGCGTGTTTCACTAACCTCTAGAGTCGGTAACCATATATTCTTCCATAATTTTATTAGGGAAGATGGTTTTTGACTTCCACATGTTAGTTTGATCTTTATGGACTTAAGCTTCAACGACGAATGTAAGAGATTCTTTGTTTAGCTTTGAGAAACACCCTATTTCCATCATTCTTAGTTTTCTCTTTTGGAAAACTAATTTTACGTTAAATAGGTTTCACTCTATTGACTAAATTATCAAGTTCAAGACTTGATGAGATATGGATTCTATTTTGAACTTTTTGGCTCCTAACCAAATTTCAGAGTTGGTTTCCGTCTCTGCTCAGGTCTGTGACTTTTATCTTTTAACAGTTAAACAACAAGTTCAATGCTCTCAACCTTTCACGACATTTCCGTTTGAGATACTTTCAACTTTTGAGAGTTCTCTTGGGAATCTAGTTTGTTTTGAGCGGTAGGTATTTATAGTTCATCTGACTTTACCTTTTATTCATGTTCTTTTAGGAACCTCAATTTAACTGTTCTCAACATTTTTGTTGCGCTTGGTCGAACTTATTTGACCTATACTTTTCTCCCACTTATCATCCTTAACTGATTGTTCTTTGTTATCTGATTAGTTGTGAAAAAACCCCCAAATTTCTTCTTAAAGAAATTGCATCAGATTTGCTGATTTTGTGCCCTTGTAAACTGTTTTACGCAGGCTTAGCTTTGAGATGGATTAGGTTTTATGTGAGAAGCTGAATTTCGACATAGTGTTTTGGAGGACAGGGTTTGATTCATTAATTCGTCTAACAATCTTCAATTTTATCCTGTTGGACAGTACAACTGAATAGGTCTAAAGTGTAGCCAAAATTTATGACGATCAACCTCTGTGTTTGACTCTAACGTTATCTATCCTTTCGAATGACTCTACTTTCTTGTCAATGTGATTCTCTGATTCGTTCGAGAAAACTGATTTTTATCTGTGAAACATTCTCGGTAACTCACCAACACGAGTTAACTGGTAGAGGAGTCCCAAAACAAAACTACGATAAAACCATTTTCGCCATAAAACATGCACACGTATAAATTTATATCAATCCTACTCTAACCTACAACAACACCCATGGTATGCTCCTCAATCAACAGAGAGTTACCCAGAGAACTCTATAGTACTTTGGGCTAGTATCGTCCCATACCGGCACTAACCCAGGTACTCAAGTTCTCTCGAGAAAGTGGCTTACCCCTAGGTAGGTAAGCCCCTCTCCCACTAGGCGACTCCAAAGTCATTGAAAAGCTAACCTCGTGATAAATATATACACCTGGCTTAACTAAATACGTTTTAGCTTCACCGAAGTCGAATAGTCAGGTCGTCCCTCCAGTATTCATGTTGGGACGAAAAACATATTCTCATCGGTACCCTAGCATGCAACTATTCCTTCTGGTTTTGGAAAAACATTTATTGTGTCAACAACCGAAATCATACTCTTTTCTTATGAATACGTCCTTCACCCACAATCTCAGCAGATTCGGAACTCGCCCGTTACACCCTCAACTGAGATAGACTTTTTAAAACATTAATTATCTTATCACACACAGAAGTAGAACAACAAAGAGTCATATCATAACGTGCAGAGGGATCCCAATCACCAAACCAGTCGGGCGGTCCGAGGTGTATAGCCTCTGAGCCCCGAGGCTAAGAACAAACAGGCTTACAGTCCAATTGAGCGGTCAAGGGTAGCAAATCTCTGAGCCCCGAGAGTCCAACCTAACGAGAATCCTGGCCAGAGAGTGGAGCACTACAACTGCCAAGACCCTCATGACTCGTCTCAGTCCACTTCACCAATTACATACAACATACGAAATCGTTACGTTTTCAAAACATCGATTTACAATCCGTTTAGAAAGCCATTTCTCTAAAAATCATTCTTAAGATATTTTCCATATATAAACCATCACATCAATAAGGAAAGTTCACGATAACAGTTCCATTGAAATCAACGTCTAAATCCTCAAAACTGCCAATCGATAAGCACTATCAACGATACAAACTTTATCGTAAAACCATTAACGAAATAGACACATTCAACGTCGTAAGCGTCATTGAAAACAACAGTCTAAATCATGCAACATGGTCATCTATCCATCTAAACATAGTGATGCATGCATATCTCCTACTCCTAGCATGAATCTAGATGATAATATAAAAGAAAACAAGAGAGCATCCCTACCTAGCGATGCAGGACTCCGTCCTCATCCGATTTGCTTCGAGCATCTTGCTCCCAACTCGTTTCGGCTTTCCTTCTGACCTCCTAGACAAAGATAAACTTAGATTCCTCGACAAGAATCTTAAGATGACATAAATAACTCTGGAAAGACAATACGACAAGAGGCACAAAAGAGACTTGACTCGCATTAACATTGGAAGACCTCGAGTGACTCTATTCTGTCTCAGATTCATTCCCGTCACAATTTAGTCCCAATTCAAGCATACCATATATCGTTGGAAAGCTAATTCAGTTTCTAACATTTCAGTACTTAGTATCTCGGTCAAACTTAAAGTGTACAGTCCTCGAAATAGCAAAATACAAACAGCAGCGAATCTTTATTTCCTAACAGCGCGCTGCGCACTATAACAGTCGTAACTCTCTCGTCCGAGATCGAAATACCTTGTACCATACCTTTTCGGAAATCTAATAACCTAAGATACGATTTATCTCTTATGTAAAACATCATCCGGGTAATCAAATAACACAGAAACACAGCACAACAGACTGCATTGTGCAGTTCCCTAAAATTGTTGTTCGGTCTATATTCTAACCCCTATTAACTTTTAACATTTCTTAAATACCAATTCACTTACTTCCCAATTATTCGAATCCTAAAATTTCATTGCTTAAGGTCTAGGCCAAATCCCCAGTGTACAACTTCGAAACGAACCAACTAAATACAGCAGTGCATCAGTCGTTCCCAAATGCGCGTTGTTAACTCTAACGGCCATAACTCCCCCATCCGAACTCAAAACGACTATCACCATACCATTCTGGAATCGGCTCGAGAGGAGCTACAAGTTTGTATAAGACTCTAAAAGCTTTTGAACCATTGATATCGTGCTACAGACCTAACAGTACAGTGTTACGGGTATAAAGTCTATATAACTCGTCAATTTCGAACTCATTTTCATCTCTAGGTTCAACCATTACTCTTAAATCAAACATCACACTACTAATATATGAAATTCTCCCTCATTCAAACCCTAAAAATCATAAAGCCCCTAATCTATGATCATTGAACCCTAGAATTTGAAAAACATTAGAATTTATCTCAAAGAATTATCAACTCACCTTGGATTGTTTGATGATAGTTAGATTACCCTCATGTTATCTAGTTCTCCTCCTTAATTGACTAGTCCCTACACATGCAAGTATGAGCAACTCCATTAAAACTAATTCAACCCAAACCACCCTGAATATCTAGAGAGAGAAACAAAGTCTTTACCAATATCACAATCAAACTTGTTTGATTTCACTCGAAAAGCTTGAATTAGGAAAAACCTTAGTAAAATCCACCTATTTTTCCTCTATTCATCTCAAAACTCTAACCCCCAAAGTGAAAACGACCAGCTGCTTCTACCATCTGATTTCTTCGTATAAATAACCGAATTTACACTTTAGTCCTCGTATTCGTTCTGATTTCCAAAAGCCCCCCGATTCTGACCTGATTGTACATTTATTCCCTGATTTTAACCTTGTGCGTTTGCAAAATAGTCCATAAGGCAACTTATTTATTCCATTCCCCATTGAAAACCCGGGATGTTACATCGATGACCCAGCGGGACCTTGATCTACTTAGGGTATAACACTACTTCCTTGCTACTGGTGAACTTGTTCTTCCCAACGCTGATGAGCATGTGTGCCTTACTTCTGATCGTCGTGTCGGCGTTTATGAAGTTTTCTTCAAGTTGGGTTTATTTCTTCCTTTTCCTTCCTTCTTGGTAGAGCTACTGAACCACTATGGTCTTCAGCTTTTTCAGATGAGTCCCAATGCTGTGATGACAATAATGGCGTTTTGTCTGCTTTGTAACCATCTGGGTGAGAAGGTTAGCCTATATGCTTTTGATAAGATCTTTTCTATCAAGTCCAGTGACCACTTCTGGTACTATTTTTCTTCTTGTTTGGGAACCTTTTTTTCTACTCCATCTGCGCAAAAAGATTATAAAGAAAGATTCTTCTTTGTTCGCCCTCCTCTGGTTACCGAAAGTTTTGGTTTCGTTGCTCGTACTTCCGATTTTCCATCGGATCTTCCGAAGATCCATCCTGATCCCCAGGATATCAAGTGCTTCGAGGTCTTGTCGGCTTTGGACAAGGGAAAAGATGGGTTAGTTCTCGAAGAGCTCACCGACTATCATGCCCTTGTATCCGCCGGGGTGATTCCTTCTTATCCTGGTATGTTTCTGGCTTCCTCTTTCCCTTTCTTATTTTTTATTATATACACACATATATATATATATTTTATTATTATTATTTTTTATTTTTTTGAATGCTTCTCTTCTTCCTCGATTGTCCAGTTTTCTTGAGGAAGTGCATCAGAACTGGCGACCAACCGTCTTCTTCTGCTGCCAAGAAGCCTCGTACTAAAGTAACGATCGGTCGGAGTTCTGCAGGCATTATCATTCGTGAGCGTGGTAGTCCTGCCACCCCGATGGTTCCTTCGAGTCTTACTCTCAAGTTGACTCATGTACCCAAGGCTGGTTTTATTGCTTCCCGAACTAGGGCTAGCAGCCTTCCCAAGGCTGATAAAGGGAAGGGCCCTGTTGTACCAGAGCTGTCTTCTAAGCTGAGTCTCTGGCCCAAAAGCCTTAATCGTCTGGTCACCTCTCTTATTTCTGGCTTCGACCAATACGTTCAGGGGGAGGTACTTGTATTTCTGCTGTTTGATTTAATGTTTGCATTGTTCTTTCTTCTCTTTTCGATGACTTTCTTTTGTTGCAGGGTTCTCGGGTTAGTCAAGATGTTGCTTCTTATATGAGCCAGATCGAACATCTGGAATCTTTGTTAGCGAAGTTTGAGGAGGAGGCTCGGTTTCTTATGACCGAGGCTGAGCTCTTCTACTGACTTGAAGGTGATTACTGCCGGTCGAGATTCCTGGAAGTTGGCAGTTGAGCAGTCTCGGTCCCATTCAGAGTTGCAGTCTTCTCAAGCAAACACTCGTATCTCTGCTCTCGATAAGCAGCTTAAGGCTTATAAGGAGAGGGAAATCGGTTTGGTCGGCAGGAGAGAGAAGGACAAGCTTGCTCTTTAGGATTCTCGCCGTAACATCCTTGCCTTGGCTGACCAGAACCGGGCCAAGACAACCGGGTGGAGACCGGAAGAATAATCTTCTTACCCATACTCATCTGGGAAGGAGCGACCAGCAAAGCAATAATGCTGAACTTCGTAATAGTCGACAGACTACACGCTTATAACATCATCCTAGGAAGAAACTTTCTGAGGGAATCAAAGGCGATCATATCCGTGAACCACCTAATGATGAAATTCTCGATCCCGGGAACGAGCCTCGTGGGAGTCGTGAGGGGAGATTAGGAAACTGCTAGGGAATGTTATGTTGTCTCCGCCCGGAACTGCAGCAAAAGAGCGACCGTCCCAACCATCATGGGCGAAGAAAAGGCCACCCCTCAGGAACATAGGGAGGACATGCAGGAATAAAACCGAAGCCACTCAGGTACGATAAACCTCATCACAATACTTTTCAAAATATAATTTACCTAACCATAAGAGCCGTTAGGCGGGAGAGCAGCGCTACCAGCTGCGATTTTTTTTCAGTAAAAACGATATTTTATTTAAAAATACGAGGAGACCTTGTTAACCTCATTTTACTAAAAGGCGACTTCTCATCCGGGGTCTCAAGGAGATGTCCTAACTAAACTAGTCGTGCTCAAGCCGACGAAAAACAAGCAGCTCTGGTAGCCCAAGCCACGACTAGAGGTCTCAGGTAAGACGCAAGATCCAGGCTGACTTGGGAGCCCCGAAAGAGAAAGAAAAAAGGTAACTAGTCAGTAAATAATGAGTCGGAGGCAGGACAAAGGAGGAAAAAACACAATACCTCTCCCTGGAAATAGTTATCAAGACCGTTAATCAAGGAGACCACGAAACGAGAAAGACCTTTGGGCCAACGAGCCATCTTTGCCGACAAACCCAGGACGGGCAGAGCTTTCCCCTTTTCAGTGGGGGAATGGATCTCAGCCCTGGTTGGAGAAGCAACAGTACCAAGTGGAGGCGTCGTCCTAAATGAGGAGGATGAAGGAGCCAGAGGAGTAGCGGGGCTACCGAGTTTGCGAATGATGATATCGGCAGAACTTCGACCGGCTATCGACTTAATACGAGACTTCGTGGCAGTAGAGGAAGATGGTGGGTCATCAATCCAGACTATTTTCTTCAAAAACCCTAACAACAAAAAGAAATTCCGGAAATAACCACTTTTATAAGAAAAAGAGACAACAAGTTAAAACAATATAGCGAAAGGTTAACTGACATACTTGGAAGAAAGGGAACCACTTGGGTTTGATGCAAGGTGTGAAGATTAGCAAGATTCTCAGGAATCAGCCCCTCTTTCCCCTTGTCCAAAGTGGATAGGTTTTCCAAACATCTGGCATCCTCGGCGTCAGGGATAAGTTTGGAACAATCAGCGGAAAAACTCGTAGCACGAGCAGCAAAGGCGAAATCCTCGGTAGCAAGAGCAAGACGAACAAAAAAGAACTTCTCCTTATAATCTTTGGGGATGGAAGGAGCAGAGAAGAACGGTCCAAAACGAGAAGATAAATAGTACCAGCAACGATCACTGGACTTAAGAGAAAAGATTTTATCAAAAGCACAAAGACTAACCTTTTCACCTTTTTCAAGACAACGAAAATAGAACGCCATGATAGTCATCACAGCATTAGGGCGCAAATGAAACAGTTGAAGCCCGTAGTAGTTCATGAGTTCCACAAGGAAAGACAGAAAAGGAAATATCAAACCCATATTAAAGAAGATTTCGTAAACACCAACAAGACGGTCATCGGTGAAACAGATGCGATCTTCAAGAGATGGAAGAATGAGTTCGACAGTAGCAGTTGTGCACTTCTTTCGTACTAAAAATGGATAATGGTGTTAATTATGAAATTGATAGAAGTACACTTGTTTTCCCGCAAGTGCACGGTGTTTAGTAGTAGTACATTCAATGGCAAATCCGGGTATATCGAACCCAAGGGAGCTATGGTCCAGATGATGAGAAAGTGAAAATGATTTGTTAGTACAATTACAATAATATATATATATATATATGTATATATTTATATTAGGATACTTACTAATAGATAAAGGGAGAAAGTCTATACTATAAAGCAATTAAATACGACATTGGTAATAATCATACTCCACTCGCAATATTATTGAGGCGGTATAACCGACCATTAATAATAGATATAGATAAAAAAAAGAGAAAATTACACTAAAGAGAAAGTAATACGACGTGGGTAATTGTTATACTCCACTCGTAGATGTTAGTATGTTAGTAACTTAGTAGTCCTTTAAATGGTCCAAGTCAATCTTCTTTCCTTGTCAATATAGCTTTGTAGTCCAGGGAGAAAGTCTTTCATAGGCCTTAGAGGAGTGTGTAAAGAAGGGGGGTGTTGAAGTACTAAAGATCACAAGCTAACTTGAGTCCAAAGGAAAAAAAAATTCGAAATATTTTTTTTGTAACTTACTTTTAATGAACAAATTATAAAGAGAGATTTATCTTTCAATAATTTATAATTATGATGTGTGATTTGACGGTATGGGGGTTCTTCACCATGGCATGGAATAAATTTCTATCTCTTGGTATTTCAAATTGAATTTTCATACACAAGTTAAAACGGTCTAGTTTTCTAATTTAAACAAATAATAAGTAACTAAAATCTCTAGTTTCAAAATAAGGTTGCTCCACCGCACACTTTGACGGTTGAAATGAGTGTCAATCAACTTTTATTTTAATTACTTTGACGGGCGGAAATTCACTAAAAGAGATGTTGGTTAAATTTAGTTTAAAAGGGGGGTTTGTGAAGTAAAAGATTTAGATGAAATGTATTTCCAAATGTTGTATGGAAAGTTGGTATGATGCACCATAAAACAACTTTTCTTACATAAAACTTTTAAAACCAAAACATGAAAAGACAAATCAATTGTAACAAAATCATTACTTACTTAACAATATGATTCCAAGAGTATGAAAATTATTCCTTCATAATGTTGTCATCCCACAACCTCAAGTATGAAACTTATTCTTCCATTAAATTATAGAGTACTTCATTAATTTGATTCATCTTACAAAAAACTAGGAAAAGTAGATAAAGAAGAAGAAATTTGGAAAGAACTACACTTGGTATATGAGATTTTTCTTCCAAATTGTTGTATCTTACAAATGAGATGGAGGTGGCTATTTATAGGCATTTTCCAACAACAAGTAGTAAATATCTTTTAATTCTTCTACATCCTAATAGTGTTTAAATTAAATACTACTTGACTTATTTCCTTTATCTAAGGATAAATATTTTTTACTAGTAAAATTACTTTTACTACTACATTATTTTCTACCAAGTTGATTAATCTTCACCATATCTTGTTTTTCCCACCAAATTAGTTGTAAAGTTACTACGACTATATTTTTTAAACTAAATCACCACCATTTGTGATAATCTTCATTTGTTTATGATGAGTACTTTAATTCCCTTGACTTTTTGGTGATACATTGCCTTTATCACGTAGATTTTTCGTAGATTTAACACCTTAATGTGTCTTCCATTATTATCTGCAAAATATTTACTACAACAAAGCATTAAACAACTAAAATGGACTAACATTATGTGTGTTTAGTTGTATTTTATACACTTTTTAGTGTACAACACACCCCCCAAACCTACTTTTTGCTAGTCCTCAACCAAAATTAATAGAAGCTAACTCACTTTCGCAGGCATCGCGATTACACTTAACATGTGTAATAAGCCGTTAAACCACTAGGTTACCCGAGTGGACGAGTTGTGTCTCGTGAGGGTTTGCAGAATATATCCACAAAATTCTAAATTTACATATATACATGAATGCAGTAGATAAAAAGATCTACCGGTGAAGTCATGTAGTGTTATTCAATAATTCGTAACTTAATTCATAAAATTCATGCATGCATCATAAGTTAATGAAATGGAATAATTTATGAACAAATGATTACCACAAACTTATCGAGTCTGTTCAATACTTGATTCTAAGTCTAGCTAACTGTCTAGGATTACGAGAGATGTAAATGATCAGTGTAATATCTTATAGGTTTTATCTGTGATGTTCTAGCTTACTCGTGTTTTTATGTTGGTGGCTTCCACCTTACCTTGTTTTACATAGAGGCCTTTCATTTCATCATAATATTTTTTTTTCTTTTAATTCAGAAACGAAGCACCAATACTGATATTTTTTTTTGAACAAATAGCCATAACAAGAGGCAGGCCTTTCCCAACATACCTAGTCTAATTCATAGGTTGTTTTTTTTTCATCTTCTTCTTCTCCAAAAAACCATATGAACAAGTTAGTCAAGATTCATATTTCTTTCACAAACCTTTCTGTTCACGGTGATCAAGAGACATTATCTGTTCGTCAATGATTTAAAACATATGCATGGTAGAATTCCAGGGTCTAAGTATGCATTTTCTTTTTAGAATTTCTAGTGAATAAATAAAACTATTACTAATATGAGGTCATGATCTAGTAAATGCATTCAAGATATATATGTAAATTTAAAGCATTTTTTAATAATTTGTAAGTTGCCAAATCATAAACAACAACACAATGAAAATTAAGATAACACCAGAAAACTTCGGCCATGAATTCTGCAACAGGGTCTCTGCGTATTGCCTCATCTTCTTGCTCATTTCTCTGGCCTTGGACGCCATAATTTCTTCTTCTCCCCATCTGTTAATTATGATCAAGAACGAGTTTGCAGTACTTTTATTTTCTGAAGAAGAAATTGTGAGAATGCCTTGGAATTCACTCACTTAAATAGAAGAAAGAAGTAAGTGAGTCATAATGAGAAATTCAAAATCTTGAATTAATTTTTCGAAAATTTTGCCCCTACGTGTATGATTTTAAAACAGGGTTTAAAAAAGGGGACACAATTCAGAGATGATTTTGGATAAACATGTGTCAGAGGCAAAATGAGTAGAATTTTGAAAATTTGTTTGGGTATGACTTTCAATTTCTGTAACTAGCAACTTATTGCATATGATATATATATATATATATATATATTTGAATTTTTTGATTTTTGATTATTTTATTTTTTTGAAATTTTTGATTTTTTTATTGAAGACAAAGTTTGGAAAACATAAAGGATGTACAGAAGACACAAAAGATTGGATCCTAAAGATAAGTACCTCCCCAAAACCTGAATCTCACATTGTCCTCAATGTGGAATTGACGATGGATTTATTCGTAGCTTTGTAGCAATGCCTTTGATTCGTCGGTTCAGCTTAGCGTTGCCTTTCCACATAAATTTAGCAAGAGTACGGACACGCTGGTGTTGTATTGATGAGATCCAACTTTGATCTTCAAAATGAGGGGATGGCGGAACATCAAAACTATAATCTGGAAGTTGTGAACTCTCTGGAGGAATCATTGCTAGATCGTCATTAGATGGGAGGTTGAAATTTACATTTCTATCTGATGAAGAAGCATGGTTAACTAAATGACGTGGTGACCATATATCATAGATACAATGACTGATAGTGTGTGCCATTGCTATTAGAGATAACTTTTCCCACGTTTCTTTGGTGACATCAAAAGCTAGCAAATGATCCATGAGTTTTGTAATTAATACTGGGAGAGCCATCTTGTGCCTTTCAGTTCTCCATGCATCAATTGTAGACCGGACTAAGAAACGATTGATACAAATAGTACGCGCCTGCCTTTGTAAACCAACCATAACGTCAACATGTCGTGTGAAGATCGTAGTTAATCTAGCAGAACCAAATACATTGCTACATAACCATCGATGAAGAACAACCTGATTAATAAACATGTGGGGGCTAAGACCTCCAGATGCAGCATAAGTTGGTGCCGAAGTTCCTATTAGTTCTGTGAGTTTGACTGGTCCCCTGTAAGATGGCTCATGAAAGTGGGGCAAAGAAGGTATTCCAAGAAGATTTCCAATAACATCTGGTGTGATACAGAGTGTAACTCCCCGCCAATTGAGGGTTAATGAACATTCAGAACAGTTAACCTCCGTAATTCCATTGTAGAATTCTCGTACAATATTTGTGCAATAAAATGAATTCTCATCGTAGAACAGGACATCCCATCCCCGAGCTTTAAGTTCTTCAGAATAAAAAGCACCAAAAACAGGATCTTCGAATAAAGAGTAGAACGGTTGTTCAGGAGTGAAGCCTGTGAAAGAACCCATTGATATGAAGTGGTCTTTGTGGCACAAGTATGTAAAAAATTAGAGAATCTCTTCATAGATTGATATGGGGGAACAAACATTTTGCTAATACTGTAGTTCACATAAGTTGACTTTCAATTGTCCTGTCATCTCTCTCTTCCCTCTTGTTTTTTTTCTTTTTTTGTTTGTTTTGTGAGGATCATTCTGAATAGCTTTCCACAAAATTTGGGTCTGGATAGCGACAAAAAAATGCTAAATTTAATGTCCTCATCCAGACAAATAATCTCAATTCCAGGAAGGTTTAGTAATTTTCCCCCAAGTTCTTCTGGAGTCTATTGCAGCACGCGAAGAACAATAGTAAACATGAAAGGAAGATCTTGCAGCCAATTGTAGCAATCCAGAACAGGCTTCAACTTCAGAAAACTTACACCACCCTAGTCGCTTGGCTTTTCTGTGTCGAGCATAAGAAGATTTTCCTTTACCTGAATTTCGCGTTTTGAGTATGATATATTTCTGAAGATGTTGAGGTGATCGATCCCAATAGCTTAACATAGGTTGATTCTTGGGAACCCAAGCCAACCTAGTGCCCCTTCTAACCGGAGCTGGGTACTGGATCCATTTTTCTTCAGCCAGTAAGAAGTTTCGGACTGGTCTTTCCCTCGTTTGCAACCACCGAAATAAAGAGCGGAGTTAACCGTCGTTATTGGACAGGGCTAGGTTAATACGCACACAAAATGATTCAAGTAGAAGATTTATTTCATTAGATATATGTTGGTTCTTCTAAGAGAATTTCTTCGACATCACGATTTCGTAGCTCGAGAAAGGGTTTGACCCTTTGACCATTGACTTTAAAGATATTACCAGTGTTTGGATTTTCTAATTCAACAACTCCATGCTCAAACATAGATTTCACAATGTAAGGTCCTGACCATCGTGATTTCAATTCCCCGGGATGTCAATGAAGCCTAGAATTATACAAAAGTACTTTTTGAGCAAGTTCGAATGTGCGTCTCAAAATAGACTTATCATGAAAGATTTTCATTCGATTTTTGTAAATTTTATTGCTCTGATAGGCTTCATTCCGAATCTCATCAAGTTCGGACAATTATAATTTCCTGTGCTGTCCAGCTTTATCCATTTCAAAGTTTAAGTTTTTAATGGCCCAATAAGCTCTATGCTCTATTTCAACTAGTAAATGACAAGCTTTACCGTAGACCGACCTATAAGGAGACATACCAATCGGAGTCTTAAAGGCAGTGCGATAAGCCCATAAAGCGTCATGCAAATGCAATGACCAATCTTTTCGGTCCGGTCGCATTGTTTTTTCTAAGATTTGTTTAATTTGACAATTTGATATTTCAACTTGACCACTGTTTGTGGATAATATGGTGTTGCGACCTTGTGAGTGATGGAGTACCTTTTCATTAATTTTTCAAAGATTTTGTTACAAAAATGTGATCCTCCATCACTAATCACTGCTCGTGGTGTACCAAATCTAGCAAAAATATTTTCTTTTAGAAATTTCAGCACCACTTTATGATCAATGGGCCCATAAAATCAATGCTCCAAACATCAAACAATTCAACAATTAAGATTGGGTTGAGGGGCATCATATTCCTACGAGTAATTCCCCCCATTCGCTGACACCTGTTACAAGATTTACAATAATCAAAGTTGTCTTTAAAAAGTGTTGGCCAGTAAAAACGACATTGTAGGATTTTTTTTTTAGATGTTTTTTTTTGCACGAAAATGACCTCCACATGCATGATCGTGACAAAAGGAAATGATATCATAAAATTCTGTGTTAGGTACACATCTCTTAATGACTTGATCTGCGCAGTGTTTAAACAGACACGGATCATCCCAGAAAAATCTTTTTACTTCGTGTAAAAATTTTTCTCGATCATTTTTACTCCAGTGAGACGGAATTTCCCCTACTGCCAAATAATTGACAATGTCAGCATACCAGGGTAGTTCAGATAAAACCATAAGTTGTTCATCAGGAAATGCTTCATTTATAGGTTCATTGATTATAGAAGATTCAACTATCAATCATGACTAGTGGTCAGCTACCACATTGTTTGTACCTTTTTTATCTAGAATTTCTATGTCAAACTCTTGTAACAAAAGAATCCATCTAATCAATCGTGCTTTAGTATCTTTCTTTGCAAATAGGTACTTAACAGCAACATGGTCAGTGTAGACTATGATCTTAGAACCTAGAAGAGAAGGATGAAATTTATCCAAAGCAAATACTACAGCCAATAACTCTTTTCAGTGGTAGAGTAGTTTAGTTGTGCGTCAGATAGAGTTTTACTAGCATAGTAGATAACATGAACATGAGGTTTTTTATCACTCCTTTATCCTAAGACAGCTCCTTTGCATAGTCTGACGCATCACACGTTATTTTAAATAGAAAATTCCAATCAGAGGGTTGGATTATTGGGGCAGATGTTAGCTCATTTTGAAACGTTTTGAACGCCTTCTCACATGTTTCATCAAACACATACGACACCTCTTTCGAAAGCAAATGATACAAAGGTTTTGAAATTTTACTGAAGTCTTTGATAAACCTTCGATAAAAACCTCCATGTCCAAAAAATGATCGAATCTCTTTCACCGTTTTTGGGCTAGGCAACCCAGATATAACTTCTATCTTTGCTTTATCGACCTCCATGTCTTTTGAAGAAATGACATGGCCAAGGACAATTCCCCTTTTTACCATAAAATGACATTTTTCTCAATTAAGTACTAAGTTGGTTTCCTTGCATCTGAGTAACACAAGAGACAAATGATCAATACATTCATCAAACGACGACCCAAAAACAGAGAAATCATCTATAAATACTTCAAGAAAGCGTTCAACCATATCAGAAAAGATTGACATCATGCATCGTTGAAAAGTGGTAGGAGCGTTGCACAATCCAAAAGGAATTCTCTTATAGGCAAAAGTGCCAAATGGGTAAGTAAAAGTTGTCTTTTCTTGATCCTCTGGTGCAATTGGTATTTGGTTGTAACCTGAATACCCATTTAAATATGCATGCTCAACTAATCTTTCTAACATCTGATCAATGAATGGAAGTGGAAAATGATCCTTTCAAGTGGCATTGTTGAGTTTGCGGTAGTCAATATAAACTCGCCATCCTGTTTGAACCTGAGTTGGGACTAATTCATCTTCCTGGTTTTTGACAACTGTAATTCCTGATTTTTTTGGAACTACCTGAACTGGCCTTACCCATTTACTATCAGGTATAGGGTAAATGACACCTACATCTAATAGCTTAGTGACTTCATCCTTAACAACTTCTTTCATGATGGGATTTAATCTCCTTTGTGATTCTCGAGAAATTTTGGCATCATCCTCAAGATAGTTTTATGCATTACCACAGAAGGACTTATTCCTTTGATGTCTGCTATTATCCAACATATTGCTTCTTTGTGTAACTTTAGAAGATTTATAAGTTTTTTTTCATTTTCTTGACTTAAATTTGAAGCAATAATCACAGGTAATGTTTATCCTATTCCTAAAAAGACATATTTTAGTGTGTCAGGGAGGACTTTCAACTCTAACTTTGGTGGGACAATCGTAGAGGGTTGTGGTGGTAGCTTTGGAAGTGGTAGTGGTTCTATCCGAGGTTTCCATGGTTGTCGATGAGTTTTCTGATCTAGGGCGACATTTACCTCTAAAAGTTTAATCACATCTTGGATTACGAGTCATGTTCCTTATCCCATTCATTTCCCAGCAAACTTCTTTCTAAAGGATCCATGTATTTATGCATAGGAAACGAGTCATTAAGAATTTGTTCCATCATTAACATCCCATGTGACTCATTTAATTCTGTAGGAGGATCATTAATGTTGAAAATATTAAATCTGGCTGTCATGTTACCAAATCGCATCATTAACAGACCACTATCACAATCAATCAGAGAACGAGAAGTTTTCAAAAATGTACGGCCTAATATGACTGGTATTGTACTGGCCCCTTCTGGAACGGGATTTGTATCAAGTATGTAAAAATATACAAGGAAGTAGAATTTATCACATTTGATAATCACATCTTCAACTACTCCACTAGGGATTTTTACTGATCTATCTGCAAGCTGTAATGTGACAGCTGTTTTCTTAAGATTTCCTTGACCAAGTTGTTCATACACAGAGAATGGTAAGAGATTAACTCTTGCCCCTAAATCAAGCAAAACTCTGTCAATGTGATGGGTACCTATCCTTCATGCAATTGTGGGACTACCTGGGTCTTTAAATTTTACAACCACTTTATGTTGAATTATTGAACTCATATTCTCGGTAAAAAAATGCTCTTTTTGAGACATTAGTGCTCCTTTTTGTGGTGCATAAATCCTTTACAAAATTGGCATAGGAAGGGATTTGTTCAATTCCATCTAGAAGTGGGATGTTAATTCTTACTTCCTTGAGTACTTCTAAGATGCCCCTATCATGGTTTCTTTGATTGTTAAAGCCTTTGAGAGAATGGTGCTTTGGGGACACCCTGTTGTCCATTCTCAGCTTCTTGTGATGAAATTAGTTGAGTGGGACTTGGATGGTTATTATTGGGAAGTTCAATTGGCATTTGAATCTTATTATCTACTTGTTTCCCAGATCTAAGTGTAGTGATGGACTTCACTTCACTATACATTTCAGGTGGGGTAGAATTAGACACACTAACCTCATATTGACCTCTAGGATTTGGTAAAGGTTGACTTGGGAGTTTCCCTTTTTCCCGTTCACTTACTGATGTGGCAAGTTGACCTACCTGAGTCTCTAATTTTCCTAGGGCTTGAGTGTTTTGCCTAGCACTTGCTTGAACTTCTTTTTACACCTGTCCTATAGTTTATATACATCTTTCTAGAGTGGTCTCCAGAGTTGATTTTTGCACTTGTGGTTGATTTAAAAACGATTGATTTGGAAACGGTTGATATTGGGGTATTGCTCTAGGATTCTGATATGGATTCGTACTAGAGTTTACCTGACCTTGGTTTGATTGATTTTGTGGATTTTGGTTTGGATACGATGGACCTCCACTACCACTGGAATTTTGATTATTTCTCCATGAAAAGTTTGGATGATCTCTCCAACCAGGGTTGTAGGTATTACTGTAAGGATTCGGTCTTTGATAGTTATCCTGTAAAGCATGAATTTGTTCGATGAAAGCTTGGTCATTTGTAGAAACATTTGAATCTCCGGAATCATGACTATACTGTGCTTGACCTTGGTCATTTTGGATTTGAAATACCGACCGATGTAGAATTAAAGCTTCTATTTTTCTTGTAAGATTCTCAATTTTGGCATCAATCTCAGTTTCTCTACTAATTTCACTATTGGTGATGCATAAAATGTCCAGACGTTGACTAACGTCTGAAGAGTCAAAGATCAGACAAGAAGTCTCTCGACACAGCTCGGCATGAGGCGGCGGGATAGCTAAAACCCCTGATGGTCCACCACACATTCCCACAACCGGGAGGTCGGCCAGAAGAAACAAGCTCTGCACAAAACTCTCTTGGCATGGATAGATCAGCCCTGGGATTTCTAAAGGAATAAGGAGGTCTCCACAGGTTCAGCCCATATCTTACGCCCAGAACTGGGAAGATATCAGCGATGCGCAACCTAATGACTTAATCCCGGACTTTCCAGAAAGATCTCAATCGGTTGCACATCTAGAAGTGTTTAAGCCCAGTTGGACTCCACGTATCTAAAGGAGGAAACTTCTCCTTTAGAGTCTATCGCTCCAGCAAGATATCAACGAAGTATCCTTGAACTTAGGAACTTTCACTTATCAGAGATCCGGGATAGACTCAAAGAGAAACCCTATAAACGCAAAAGAGGTAATTTCTATTACGGTTTGACGGCCACCGCCTCACCACCGCCACTAAGGACAGTCGGCCTACCTTCTTCGCCTATAAAAGGCCTCCCGCATCGTCCTTCAAAGGACACGAGGTCCAGAGGGAAAAACAAACTCTTTCTCTAAGACACGATCTCTGGAGAAGGAACACACCATCTCTCCTAAACCTAAGATCTCTTCATACCAGAAGGATCGCCCCCTAAAAACATAGTTCTCATAACTCGCCCCCCAAAAGGATCAATCAATATTCATTCTTTTACTGTAAAGAGCACCCTGACTGTCTTGAGCGTCGGAGCGGTTTTCGAACCCTTTGCAGGTTCTCCCCCCTCGGGAACAGACGAACAGGAGCAAGGAATCAGGAGCTGGAGCAAGGAGCAGAGAAACGGAGCAAAGGAGCGGAGCAGAGAAGCAGAGCTGAACAGAGGAATCTCACCTCTCCAAACAGAATATTCCATCATAATGGAGGTTGTCATGCATAAACTCCCTTTTTCATGTTGATTTAATCGGGAGGCAATTTTCGACATCAGCATTTGGCGCTAGAGGCAATTTTCGACATCAGCATTTGGCGCTAGAGGCAATTTTCGACATCAGCATTTGGCGCTAGAGGAAGGGGATCTCTCCATCAAATCACCAAATTCGGTAACTCGAATCCTACTCGATACTTTTCCAGAACTAACTCTTCTCTATAAAGATCTATCAGGAAAACAGAATGGCGGGACTGAAAGAGGCCACCAATCCAGGGGTGAAGCCACCTCCTCCAGAAGGACAAATACACGGAACAAAAGCACCGACAGGTGAAAAGATCTAAGAAGAAGGGGAAAGAACGGCAGATTTAACCATACCTATACAAATCGGAGAAAAGGCCAGTGAAGTGACTTATATTGGGAGTACATTAGATGACGATGAAAAGGCAAAGTTAACCAGTTTCGTGAGAGAACACCGTCATGTATTTGCGTTTGGGACGGATGAGGTATCCGGGATAGACCCAGGGATCATCACCCATCAATTGAATATCAGAGAAGGAAGCAAGCCGGTGAAGCAAAAGAAAATGAATTTTTCAGCAGACAAACAGGCTCAAATAGCCAAGCAAGTTGAGAAACTCCTGGCATCGGGAGTAATAAAGGAAGCCTGATACCCGAAGTGGCTGGCCAACGTGGTCCTGGTCAAGAAGAAGAATGGAACGTGGAGAATGTGTATAGATTTTACCGACTTAAACAAAGCTTGCCCAAAAGATAGTTTCCCGCTGCCGTCCATAGATCAGCTAGTAGACTCTACGGCTGGCCACGAATTACTAAGCGTCATGGATGCCTTCGCAGGATACCACCACGCCATGCACTGGGCCGACCAAGAGAATACCACATTCCTGACGGATCGAGGGCTATACAGCTATCAACAAATGCCTTTCGGTCTCAAGAATGCCCGGACAACATATCAACGTCTAGTTAACGGGATATTCGGGGATCAGCTCGGAAAGACAGTTGAATGTTATGTGGATGACATGATCGTGAAAAGCAAGACTCGCCGAGACCTGATCGCCAACCTTAGGACCGCATTCGACAAACTCCAAGCTTACAATATGAAACTAAACCTAGAAAAGTGTGTGTTCGGTGTAACTTCGGGAAATTTTCTTGGGTTCATGGTCAGCCACAGAGGGATAGAAGCCCACCCTGCTAAGATCACAGCCCTACGAGATATGTCCAGCCCACAGAGTCGAAAAGACGTTCAACGACTAACTGGGAGATTGGCATCACTCTCCAGATTCTACAATAAGATGGGGGATAAGGCCCTACCTTTCTTCAAAACTCTCCGAAAGGTACCCGACTTCACCTGGACCGACGAAGCAGAGAAGGCATTTCAGGAGGTGAAAGCACACCTCATGAAACTACCACTGCTGGTCAGTCCAAGCCCCGGGGACGAACTCATTGTTTATCTCGCGACTTCCGGAGAAGCCGTCTCAGCAGCGATAATTAAAACAATAGAAGAACTCATGCACCCCATATACTTTGTTACTAAAGTATTAGGTGGGGCAGAACTGAAATACCCAACTGTAGAGAAATTGGCTTACGCGCTCATTCTGACTGCTAGGAAGCTGCGCCCATACTTCCAAGCTCACACGATAGTGGTTCAGACGGACCAACCACTCGGGATTATACTCCATAAGATGGATCTCTCAGGACGATTGACGAAATAGGCAGTGGAGCTGAGTGAATTCGATATCAGGTACAAGCCCCTAACCGCTATAAAAGGGCAAGCATTGGCGGATTTCGTAACGGAATGCTCGATCACATCAGCAAATCTTGGCCTAGAGCAGGTTTGGACTCTCTTCGTGGACCATCATTCCATGCATTGATTGAATCATATTTTTATGTGTGATTGTGAGACCATCATAAAAATGTTCCACTAATTTTCCTTTTTCAAAACCATGATGTGGACATTTTAAAAGTATGCTTTTTAATCTTTCCCATGCTTCATAAAATTGTTCGTCATCTTTTTGTGAAAAATCAACAATTTGTTTCCCAACTCATTTGTTGTGGCCCTAGAAAATAATTTCACAAGGAACTTTGTTACTAACTCATCCCAAGTTCTCATAGAGTTAGGGGGAAAAGAATTCAACCATGACTTAGCATTTTCTTTCAGAGAAAACAGGAACAACCTTAAGCGGACCGCATCATCACTAAAGTTTTGAAATTTGCTCGTGGAGCAGATATGCAAAAACTCATTAATATGTTCATATGGATTTTCTCTATCGGTCCCATAAAATGAAGGTAGTATTGCTATCACATGGGATTTCAACTCATAGTTTGTTGTAGTGGTTGGTGGTAACTCAATGCATGACAATGGGTTGGTTATGATTGGTGCAAAATGTTGCTTAAGGGTTTTTCCCTCTTCTGCTGGATTATCTATTTTTGGTGGTGGACTTGGGTCTTTGCAAAATGATTTTGAGTCTGAACCTAAATCGAATAAGGGTGAATTAATTTGTCTTTCTTGAAAGTTTGGAATGTATGGTTCTTTGTTAACACTATCTATACTTTTCGTTTTTGAAGTACTTGAACTACAAGGATGAGCATTAATAAACAAATTTTGTGGTGAATCTAGTCGGGCTAACCGAGTCTTTTCTTTTCGAGACCACCTACTCATACATCACACCTTGCATACAAAGATGAGAAATGAACTTGAAAAACACTTTTTTTAAAGAACTATATTATACTAATAATCAACTAGATTAGAGAAGAAAACTTTCCTTTTCAAACCTTGAACACAAACTGCTCCCCGGTAGCGGCGCCAAAAACTTGTTGTGCACTTCTTTCATACTAAAAATGGATAATGATCTTAATTATGAATTGAGAGAAGTGTAATTTTTTCCCGCAAGTGCACGGTGTTTTTAGTAATAGTACATTCAATGGAAAATCCGGGTATATCGAACCCAAGGGAGCTATAGTCAAGATGATGAGAAAGTGAAAATGATTTGTTAGTACAATTACAATTATATATATATATATACGTATTTATTTATATTAGGATACTTACTAATAGATAAAGGGAGAAAGTATATACTATAAAGCAATTAAATACGACATGGGTAATAATCATACTCCACTCGCAATATTATTGAGGCGGTATAACCGACCATTAATAATAGATATAGATAAAAGAAAGAGAAAATTACACTAAAGAGAAAGTAATACGACATGGGTAATTGTTATACTCCACTCGTAGATGTTAGTATTTTAGTAAGTTAGTAGTCCTTTAAATGGTCCAAGACAATCTTCTTTTCTTGTCAATATAACTTTGTAGTCCAGGGAGAAAGTCTTTCATAGGCCTTAAAGGAGTGTGTAAAGAAGGGGGTGTTGAAGTACTAAAGATCACAAGCTAACTTGAGTCCAAAAGAAAAAAAAATTTGAATTTTTTTTTGTAACTTACTTTTAATGAACAAATTCTAAAGAGAGATTTATCTTTCAATAATTTATTATTATGATGTGTGACTTGAGGGTATGGGGGGTCTTCGCCATGGCATGGAATAATTTTCGATCTCTTGGTATTTCAAATTGAATTTTCATAAACAAGTTAAAACGGTCTAGTTTTCTTATTTTGAACATACCATAAGTAATTAAATCTCTAGTTTCAAAAGAAATAATACCTTAGCAATTTTTGTACCACACGGCTCATAAGATACATCAAAATAAGGTTGCTCCACCGCACACTTTGACGGTTGAAAAGAGTGTCAATCAACTTTTATTTTAATTAATTAGACGGGCAGATATTCACTAAAAGAGATGTTAGTTAAATGTAGTTTAAAAGAGGGTTTGTGAAGTAAAAGATTTAGATGAAATGTATTTTCAAATATTGTATGGAAAGTTGGTATGATGCACCATAAAACAACTTTTCTTACATTGAATTTTTAAAACCAAAACATGGAAAGACAAAACAATTGTAACAAAATCTTTACTTACTTAACAATATGATTCCAAGAGTATGAAAACTATTCCTCCAAAATATTGTCAACCGACAACCTCAAGTATGAAACTTAGCCTTCCATTAAATTGTAGAGTATTTCATTAATTTGATTCATCTTACAGCAAACTAGAAAAGTAGTAGATAAAGAAGAAGAAATTCTAAAAGAACTACACTTGGTATATTATATTTTTCTTCCAAATTGGTGTGTCTTTCAAATGAGATGGAAGTGGCTATTTATAGGCATTTTCCAACAAGTAGTAAATCTCATTTAATTCTTCTACAACCTAATAGTGTGTAAATTAAATACTACTTGACTTATTTCCTTTATCTAAGGATAAATATTTTTTACTAGTAAAATTACTTTTACTACTACATTATTTTCTACCAAGTTGATTAATCTTCACCATATCTTGTTTTTCCCACCAAATTAGTTGTAAAGCTACTACAACTATATTGTTTAAACTAAATCACCACCATTTGTGATAATCTTCATTTGTTTATGATGAGTTCCCTTGACTTTTTGGTGATACATTGCCTTCATCACATAGATTTTTGGTAGATTTAACACCTTAATGTGTCTTCCATTATTATCTGCAAAATATTTACTACAACAAAGCATTAAACAACTAACATGGACTAACATTAAGTATGTTTAGTTGTATTTTGTACACTTTTCAGGGTAAAACATTTAGCTTGTTTTCCATTATGAGAACTATTCCTAGATTCCTCTCCCATTCGACTCATTCAGCTTCGCCTTGTCGAGGAGTGAACGAAAACTGAACCTGCTTTCTTTTGTCATCTTAAAAAAACTACATGAAAGAATTGCAAAGTTTTAAGCTTGTTATCGTTTTTGAAAAATTCAATTTTCCCACATTATTCAATAAAAACCTTCCATTATTGAATAACGTGATTCCAATATCCCATTTCTTCGGAGTTAAGCGGACTAGGGTCTTGCCCTTTACCTCGTCGTCCTGGGTGAGTGAACTCCTTCACTGATCATACTTTAATGAGTCTTGGTTGATGGATTGCATTAAAGAATGCCTAATCCATTCTTTTGCCTCGAGTATCCAGAACTCTTTTGCTGATCTCGTTGAGTAAACCCATTTAGACGTGTAGACCTCTGCCACAGGTCTACCCGCATTGTCCCAAGTTAAAGATGACACCCCGCGGATGTTGACCCACCATCAATAATCAAGGGATCAACGAGTGTCTTAATCAGGGTAGGCATTTTACTCAAAATTACTTTTAAAGACTTTTAAGTTTTGTCTAGTATGCGTTGTAGTGAACTGTTAAGCCTAACTAACCATCCAAGACAGAAAACGTAAATAAATAAGTAAACGCGCGCGAGAAATTAAATCAAGCACATATGGATCCTATTATGGCCCCTAGTCCTAAAAGATTTAATCTTCTCAGGATTCTTCTTGTTTTCGCCTTAGTTCGCTTGGATCGCCATACTCGAACCTCCATTGAGTTCTCCCACTCAAATTAGGATCCCATCATTGGGCTTCTTCAATGGACTCATAGACCCTAAACTCCTATTACAAGACTCAAATGATTCGTGGATCGTACAAAACTTGGAATTAGATTATTACGACGTGGTGATTGAAGTGTTTCAAAAAGAGAAGATGGTTGCAGTGGTAAAATTTCTCTTACGGGTTCTCTTTTAATGTTCTCCCATTCGGCTTCGAAAGTTGTAGTAACTTTCGTAGTTGTAGAATAATAAGACGATTGAGGTGGTGGTGGTGTATAATAAGAGTACGAAGGTGGTGGTGGTGTATAATAAGAGTACGAAGGTGGTGGTGGTGGTGGTGGTGGTGGTGGTGGTGGTGAAGTTGGTATTGAATACGGTGGTGGTGTATAATAAGAGTACGAAGGTGGTGGTGGTGGTGGTGGTGGTGTGGATGATGTTGGATAATAATAAGATGGAGGTTGTGATGGGTTTTCTCGTACGGTTTATCTCGGATTCCAATGATAATCGTACGAATCTCTATATGCATACAAACATGACGCGCATAAGCATTGATTTGTTATCCCTTGATGAGTATAATCCGATGGATTATTATTCTCTTGAGGAATAGAATAAGATTGATACTGGTTGAACTGGTATGAAAAAAAAATTCCAGAATAATTTACCCAAAACTTTGTGGCTCCGAATACGACATGATGTCAACGCAGTGGAAAATAAAGAAGAAAGTAAACTAATACGAAGAACGATTAAAATAACTGTAAATACTTTAACTTTGATTGATTTGTCTCTTCAAGATGCCAATAATAAAGACATATTGAACCTCCTTTTAGAGGAACTTAGACTCTTCTAGATAGACTCAAACTAGAATTCCTAAATATCAAAATACTTAAACATAGCAACTTCCTAAACCTAGACTCAATAGGAATCTGACTATACTTGGACTCTTACTAATAACCCTAATGGGCTCTGCCGATTGGCCTTCCAGATGATTCGGCCGTGAGGCCTATTGATGAGGCCTTCCGACCCGACTTTATCTGCATCACGGGCTGTATAGGCGAACTGATTTTGTAATCTATTCTCCGAATTGTTTGGCCAATTATAAAGTTAGTTTGGTTGGCTGGTAGGCCCAAAATAATTAAAAAGAAAGTATATATAATAGGTTTAAAATTCAAATTCAACAACAAAATCAAAGTAAGAAGTCTATTTTTTTGGATCTTTAATTTCTCCTAGCACAAACGTACAAATATGTTCTTAATGTGTTAATTGTTTAGTGAATGTGTAGATATATAAATGAATAAGTTTGTTTTTTTACGGAAAGTTTTATGAAATTAAACATTAAAAAGCGATGGTTATTTTTATGTTTTGTTTAATGAAGTCCTATAACATGTTATGCAAAAATGACTTGTTTGGTGAATCTTAAAATAAGTTATCGTGCGAAAAAATTTGTATGTAAATATAAAAAGGCCAGCGTTTTGGGGAAAGCAAAATAGTTTCCGGGGTGTGAAGACTTGGTCAAAAATTGGTCAATTTTATTTGACAATTTTATTTTATAAGTTGTTAGAGGGAAAAATAAAAAAAAACCCACCTCACCTCTCTCTCTCCACCTCATCTTCTCTCTCCACCTCATCTTTTCTCTCCACCTCATCTTCTCTCTCTCTCTTTTCGAATTTGGTCGCCAACCGGAAAATTTTCCGGCCGGTCATGAAAAAAAAAAATTTTCACAAACCCCTTCGCCGGAGTTTCTAGAGAGAGAAAGAGTGAAAAAAATTTCCATGGTCGCCGCCCGGAAAATTTTCCTGTCAGCGACCTAGTCGGAGAAGAGAGAGATGAGGTGGAGAGAGAGAGAGAGGTGAGGTGAGGTGAGGTGAAGGGTTTTTTATTTTGAACCATATTCCCCATAAAATATGTTTCCCCGGAAACTTTTCAAAATTTTGCATATTCGCTTTAAAATTTCACACCCCGAAAATTATTTAGCTTTCCCCAAAGCGCTGGTCATATATAAAAGGGAGATGCTAGAGAGCCCAAATTTTTTGGGCATTTTAATGCCCAGCTGATGTGGAATCACTAGAAGACAAGGTTTTTTGAAAGTTTGACTACGGTGGGGACCGCTTTTATTTCTAAAAGAGGAAATATGTCACCCTCTAAGTACCAATTTCTAAGTCACTCTATCATTTCCCTATATAAAATAATAAAATTTTGTATTTTTGTTTGTACATTTTGTGGTAACATGAGTTTATGGTGCTATTAAAACCTATCTTTTGAGCCATAGACCGAAAGTTCAAGTTAGTTTAGATGGTAGTCAATAAATTCTAAATTATTTGGGATAGTTTTAGGGCAGTGAGGAAGTTGGGTGTTGAATTTTATTGCTTCCCCTTCCTTTATATTACCCATATTATATTTTCTTTTTGTAGGTTTGCAATAAGGATAGTTGGTAGTTTAAAAGAGTTATAAAATATGGCATATATAAAGGTATTAGGTATTACTAACAAACCAGAAAGAGCAAAATATAAACACATTTGGTAAGCTCTTGCAATGCATATCCTTAAGAAATTGAACACCTCACCTAATCCCTTTTTTTTTAGTTTGTTTAGAGAGTATGTTTGTATAATGGAATATTTGAACTATATATCATAGTAAGTGCATAGGAGCTTCCTTAGAATTAGAGTTTAAAAATAATGTTTGACAATGTGTGTATGACAGATTGACAGAGTTATGTGGTGGGCAGTCAGGGACGAATGATCACAAAGAACCCTCCATTACAAAGAGTCTACTCTTTTCTTGAGTCTGTTACTATAATCTATGTTTCATACATTGAGCGGGAAGTTATACATAGATATTAAAAAAAACAGAAGTCTAGCTGATTAGCTCTTTAGGGTTTACGAGAGTGGTCTCAATTGATTTTTTTTTCTTTCTAAATTTTTGTAAGAACCACAATCAATGTTTTGAGTTTCATATCACCGTGTTTATTTTGATAGATTAGGAAATGTCCCCAATAGCCCTAGATCTTTTTATTTTCTACACTGCCACTTAGAGGATGATGAAACACAAATATATTAAAACCCTTGCGCCGAATCCGGATAATCATAAACCATCTTAAGAAATGTCCATTTTACCCTCATAACAGTATACAATAAGTCAATGAAAACACAAATATTGAGGTTAACTTTGGTAATTATCCACCTTTTTCGCCGATAAAAGCTTGGAACTTAACAGTAGTTTTTCTCCCCAGAGACGGTTTCATATTGACGAATCAATTTTAACACGTGGACCAATCAATTTCAATATAATTAAAATTTAAATAATATAAAATTTAATTTTGCCTTAAATAAAGCGGTTTTTTTTCCTTGTCATCATTTCTCCTACTCTCTCTCTCTATACTTGTTTCTCTCTCTACTCTTCTACCTGCTCTATTATTATCTTCTCTCTTAAGGCTACTTTACAGTAAGGGTTTTTCTCTGCTCTTGTTATATGAAAGAAACTTGACCCATTTAGCACAGTCCAATGAACATGTAACTAGTAAGTTCAACTATAATTCTTCAAAATGAATCTTGTTCTTTAATTTTTAGCTGATACCCTTAGTCTTAATGACTTTTATTTTTCTGGGTTTTTGTTTATTCTGAGAATTATGTTTTCTTTTCTTTTGGAATGGTGATTTAATTAGTTGATGGTTTTGGGGATTTTGTGGTGGTATTATTTGAAACAAATAGGTTTTTCATTGGGTTTCAGGTGATTCTAGTTCTGGGTTGTTCAAGAATTGAGATTTATGGTATTCATTTTCTGTAATGGAGGACTACTAATGAAGTTTGAAATATGGGTTTTTATTTTGATTCTCTATACATAACTTCTTCATTAGTAACAAGTAGCATTTTGGGTTTCTCAAATAAAATGTTTAACTTTGTGGAAACCCTTTGTTAAAATGTTAAATAGTTTATAGTAGAGTTTATCTTATTTTCATAACAAGGGTTTGCTTGAGAATTAGGGTTTACATGATTTGTGTTTTCTGATTCCCTGTTTCACCATTGTTCAATATGCCACTAGGTAATCTCAGTTTCTGATAAATCATACTATAATCCAAGTAAATGTTGACCTTAAAAGATCTACTAATTAGTTTATCAAGACAAATCGAAAACTTATTAGGTTTTGAATGCATAACCTCTTGTTTCCCAGTGACTGTAAATTTCCTACTTTAAATTCTTGTGCGCGATATAACTTCATCTACACGTGTGATGCTTCTATATAACGGTTTACAATTTTGAGTGATTGAGGAACTAACTCTGGTGTAGTAACCTCTATAATATGTTAATTATGTATAACAAGCATGTTTTTCCGCTTACATATATGCTCCAATAGTTGAGGTCCTCCATTTTTTATTTTTTACTTTTAAGACAGGTATTACATGTCTGAGTCGGAGTCAAACGACTCAAACCCATGTTTTTTTAGGGGTTGTTGATGAAATCAACCCTAATCTATTTTGGTGGAGTAAACCTCCCATTTTAAACGCGTCCGCCTTTCGCGTGTGTGGATGGTTTTGGTCTCAAAGATGTAGTAATTACATGACATGTTTAGCAATTGTTACTTGCATACCTCCTTAAAGTCATAGTAGAAATGTTGTCGTTGGTGTTGACTTTTTAAGGATAGCCCACTACCACTAGTGTTTTTCCCGAAAGTTGGGGCTTATGCTAAGAAGGCTCTTCAGTTTCTCTGTCCCAGGCTAAAAATAGGAGATCAATCAAATTGTCCGTATCCTGTTTTCTATGCTATAATAATGTCAATTCATTCAAATAACCAATTTCTTTCTGCACACTATCTTATAATTGAGTCTAACAGGAAATATTTTGTTGTTTTAGGTTGAGAACTTGAGAAGAAGCAAATTTGTAATACAACCATCTGAATTTCTGTTGTCGAGAGGCTCACGACTTGACAGATACGTGCGAGTATCCGAAAAAACTAAGTTTAGTGTAGCATCCAGGAGAGAGTATTATGGATGAATTTAACAGTCCATTTTTTTCATCCTCTTCGTGGTCAAATGTTGTTGATATGGAGATGCCATCTTGGGCTGGTCAAATTCCTTCTCAAAGTGAAGGATTACTAACTGATTCTATGGGAGTGTACGAGCCAGACGTAATTCCTTCTTCTTTGCCTATTGGTGGGGTTTCTAGCTGCAATGTGGACAAGGATTTACGTATCAAAGAAGTCCAATCACGAGAAAACATTAACTTGCAAGCTGGCTACATGGGCCTGCAGTCGAACATGTATCCATCAACCCTCGGCCCAATGGATAATTGCTCCGAGGAGCTGCTTCTCATGGTTGCTGGTTCAGCTGAGTCACCCATTGCAGTACCAGAATCTGCTTCTGTCGGAAGCAATGATACTGAAGCATCAGGTATTCATCCATCAATTGGAGAATCTCACTCTTTGAGTTCGATTCCGCAAATATGGTCTACTCCATCTTATGGAGGTGCTCCATCTCTATCCCCTGTTATGGGGCAAGATAAACTACAACCCTTTGGTTTGCAAGGAGAATATGTGGATACCACTTCAAATGTTTTCGGGAACGGAAATCTACAAACAGGCAACTTCCGTTCTTCAATATCTGTAAGTATATAAATCCTAATAACTATTTACATGTCACCTTCTAACAGTATATTTCGTGCATAATGCCCATTGTTTTATACTTTTTCGGTCTTCTTATATAACAGGCAGAAGAAGAGTTGGGTAATTGCGGTATGCATTCTTTTGCTGCTCATCACCCAATTCCACCAGCAAGAACAATCGAGGTTCATTCTCAGATGCAGGTACTTAATGTATTTGGTTCTTTTAAACTTTACTTTGATGCATAAGCTGGTTGCTTACCGATTTTTTTTTTAACTTTTTGTTATTCGGAGTGTTTGTTGTTCTTCTAAATCTTCGGTTTTCCAGTTGCCAAAGCTTAGTGAAGGAAATCTTTCTACACATTATACAGACCAAGCTCCCGTGTCTCAGCCGCCTAATTCATCTTTCACTGCTGGAGGTGGTTGTAATGGAGGCCTGAAACCTCGTGTAAGAGCGCGTAGAGGTCAAGCAACTGACCCACACAGTATTGCCGAACGGGTTTGTATATTTGAACTGTTCTAAATATGTTTTCAACATTTTAATGGATAACTAGCTTACGTCGTCTTCGAGTTGAATTTTGAAGCGTTTCATATTTTTTGTACTTCGTGTAAGATGAAAGTCTCATAGATGAATGTTGATGATTTGCAGCTTCGAAGAGAAAAGATTTCTGAGAGGATGAAGAACTTGCAAGAACTTGTTCCAAATTCGATTAAGGTTGCTTTCTTATATACATATCGTTGTATCCTTATTTAGGCAGGATCACTTGTGTATGTTCTTCATGATTAGGGGAAAAGGATTATATATAGGTTTGTATAGATATTTTCGAAGGCTCCCAAGTCTCTTTTAGGTCATGAAAAAATATCTGGACAAGTCAAGGCTCGAAATTATTTACTAGTCTTGATTTTTAAGAATCAACTTGTAAATTATATCACTTCAAATGTCCGAAAGCCCTTCAATGATCTAGGTTTTGCTGCCATTTTCTTATAATGCAGCAAGTTTGTCTTTGTCAGTGTTGAAGTTTTACTTGGAAATGAGAGTCTAAATATGTCCTGCATTTCGTGCATATGATATTTAGTGATGATAAGTTATGTCGATGTGATATTTCTACGTTTTAGTTGCAGAGACCTTTTTATTTTTCTTATTACAAATTTAAATGTTAAACGTCGAGTAATAGAGTAGCTAACTCATCCCCTTGGTTTCTGCAGTCAGATAAGGCATCTATGCTCGACGAGATAGTTGAGTACGTAAAATTTCTTCAACTTCAAGTCAAGGTACGAAAAAGTAACCCTTAAACATACAATATAAAACTACAAAATCAAATGTGATATTGAAAGGAAGTGAAATTCGAACGGTAAAATCATTGAGTTAGGTTTCTGATGTCACTAAATTACAGGTTCTAAGCATGAGCAGGCTCGGAGCAGCAGGTGCAGTTGTTCCCCTCATTACAGAGGGTCAAGCTGATGTAGTATTCCATTTTTCCTCTTTACATTTATTCAAAACATTACCTTCTTCTATTTTCGAAGGAGTTTAAAATGTCATATAAGAAAGGTGCAGTGTCTCGGTTTGATCGAAACCAAGACATTTAACATACCCAACCACAACCAAAATCGTTCCCCTTTAAGCCTAAAGGGCTTATTGGATGAGGGTTTCAGAACGAAATGTCTATTGTGACTTTATCTCTAATCTCAGAACTTGTTATTGTAGGGTTCTGCGGGTGTTCACTTATCGCCTTCAACGGGTCAGGGAGGTGATCGTTTTGATTCTCCAGACGAAATGGCATCTGAGGAAGAAGTAGTGAAACTGATGGAATCCAATGTAAATGCAGCTATGCAATACCTTCAAACAAAAGGTCTTTGTCTCATGCCCATAGCCCTTGCAAGTGCAATCTCTTCCAAGAAGACTTCATCAAGCCCTGACTCGACCGAGAGACAAAAGCCCAACTTATCCCATGGCCTTCCGCCTCAAAACAATGGGCCACCCGGCCTGCCCACCATTTTGAATGGTCTGCATAAACACACAGTAAGCAATGTTTGTAAGAGTACTCTTGTTAAACAAGAAGATGTTGCAAATTCAAGAGAACCGAAGAACAAGGAATAAATTCTAAAACAATGTTTTCGTTGCTTTTCTTTTATCTGGCTTAAGATTTCTGTTGTTAGTTCTGAGTTGGTTAATATTTTGGATTTATAAACACAACCAGTGAAGGGGAGTTTTGAATATGGGAACTTAATTGTTAATAAAAATGCACACCGAACATTTATACGTTTTTTTGGATGACCGGAGGTTATTGTCGATTTTATTAGCTATTCGAGCTTACTGAAATATTGGCTGTATCTGCCGCCAATTGGCTTACAATGCAAGATGTAAAGGTGCAACCATGAAGCCGTGTACTCTCTTCAGAATTTCGTTAATATGGATCTAAGTTTCCATGGAATGTCTTTTTCTTCTCCCATGCATGCTTTAATAATAGTTAAGGCATCGCATTCAAGAACACATTCATAGTCCGACAATTGTAGTGCCATCTCAATTGCCAAGTAGGCAGCTCTAGCTTCGACTTCCATCGACGAGGAAGTACTAACAGTGTTTGTAGCCGCCAATACAAATTCCCCATAATGGTTTCTACACAACTGCCAAATCAGCTCTTCCTTGCGAAAATGCTGCATCGAAGTTGATCTTCAATTGCTCCCTCTCGGGTGAAGCCCAAACCACCCCCTGTTCTTCAGTTTTTCTTACCGACGTCGAGGGATTTACAAATGTACCATGAAAATCCAGCTGCATAGCCGAAGCTTCATGGATAATCTTATAACAACTCGGTGTCTCCCTCAAAGACACTTGTTCCTAGCTTTTCACAAGAACCAAATCACATAAAACCGGAGAGTAACACTGTTTTCATGTTCTTCTTCTTGTATCTCTACCAACAAATTAACTTATTAAATGGCTCGTCTCCATCTACCCGTAATCCCAAGGGGAAACATAACCAAAGTTCCCTCGCCACATTACAAGTCCTAAACAAATAATTAAGATCCTCATCTTCATCATTGCACATGGAACACAGACGTGGAACTGGATCAATATAATTGAGAGCCTTGGTTTTTGTTGGAAGTGCATTGCGAAGAATTCTCCGTATAAAGTATTTTACTTGGGGAGCTAAATTAAATTTAGTCCACACCTTTTTCCAAGAAAAATCGAACATTTATACATGTATTCTATAGATGTACCTATTTGCACGAGAAGTTAATAAAAATTTGTTTATCAGCCATAATTTGGGCTCGAAAATTTTGGGGAACCCACTGATTGTCCATTATTTCTCAAAAAACTAAGTTCTATATGTGAGTGAAGTTTTATAGGCAATGTTCACACTTGTTAAAGACAATGTATTTTTAACCAAAGACTTGTATTGACACAACAATTGTTTGGAATTTTAACTATTAAGGAAGGTCCTCAACAAAAAAAAAAAAAAAACTAATAAGGTTTGTCATTAACATTAGACAATATAGTAACACTTTCATAAAGTGTATATAACTTATTATACCATTCAGAATTCACATGGGTTTTACTTGTTTCTATCACAAGATATGTACTTATTATAAGACTCGCTCAGGTATGTTTCCTGCCAAAAGAATGTTTTTCATAGAACACCCAAAAAACCAAACAAAAGCCCAAATAACTTGGTACATAATTCTGCTTTACAGATACGCATTCTAATATGTCCACTAAACGGCCGATATATAAGGAGATTAACTTCCCAGCGGGACTGCTCACAAAGAAACAATAAATCAAGAACTTGTTTAAGAGACCAAAAGAAACACTCAGCGGGACTGCTCTTCATGCTTTACTTACTGAAATCTTGACATCTGAGGAGATTTCCACAGTTCGATCAAAAGTATAGCTTAATGAGCTCATCGCTGACCACGGATGGAGTTAGAACACCCAAATCTGTAAATAAAACACTTAGGTACTCCGGAGGTGTGTAATCTCTAGCAGATAATTCTACCTCGACTCCACTTGGTATTGGAACTCCAAAATCAATTGGACGTAATGCTGGGATTAGGTCTTTCTGATCCAAAGGGAAGAGACGCGCAAACTGCAAAGACCAATTTACCAAATTAAGATGTTAAGTTTGCAAGTGGAAACAAGAGATTATTCAGAAATGCTAGAAAACAATGTATTATTGGTTTTTATCCACAAATATATAAGAATCAACTATTTGAATATTTACGTATTTCTTGTATTCTGACAGCCATGTCTAGGGTGAAATCAACATGAAACGTGGATCAAAAGACGAGTTCACCACGAGAGTGGTAGGTGTGTAAGTGGCTGGTTGCACACAAGACGAGTTCTGTCTTATAATGGAGTTGAGTGGTCCCACAGTTCCACTAAACGTGTGGCTGGTTGCACACAAGTCACTCATTTAGTTCTCCAATTCGATCAATATAACAAATATTTTGTTCATTGCAGTCAGTAGTGGAAGTTTTGGTTTGCAAACCTTGTAGCTTTCCGCAGCAACATAAACTGGTTTGTTCATGCTGTGAGCAACTAATGCAATTTGGTATGTTCCCATCATGTTGATTATACCTCCACTTTCAACAACTCCATCAGCCCCTACAAATACCATATCAACCTCATCCATACTATATGCCACAGCGGAATCTATAAGTAGCTTGACAGGTACATCAAGCTTTGCAAGCTCATTTGACAATCTTAAGCCTGTTCTATCTGGTCTCCCCTCTGCAAATTCCAAATCATGTTTAAAAAATGTTTCTTAAAAGTGGCAACTACCAGTGCCTTTCTAAACCATAAAGGATTGGATAAACAAACCTGTGCATAAAACACGGAAAAGTTTCTTATTTTGGGCAGCCGTCTTTAGAACTTCCAGTACAACTCTTGAAAATCCATGCACCAAAATTGTACAACCATCAAATATAAAGTCCTGACAGAGCAAGGCAATGGTTCTGCGGGCCTGAAACGTGAATGGATATGGTTTGAATGACATAGGATATTCTTATTCTAATACGGATCTTATTGATTTATTTCACCCAAAATGATACAATCAAACACACTGATTTAAAATTAGAAGTAAAGAATAAGCTTCTTTAAGCAAAGAACATTTATGAACACTCGGCAAGTACATGATGAAAATCATGTGCTCATTTCGCAACATTGAAATATCAGGGAGTGTAAATGGTTGTCAAGAGTTTGCACATTGAGGGAGTAAGAATGGATCAGAAAGCCACCGTCACATGTTTTAGTTAAAGGCTCAAAGCATATTTTTCCAGATATACGCATTTATTGCTTGAATTGCGAGTGGCTCCATTAAAGAAAGCAAACAAAATACTGGACCTTTTTTCAACTAATGCACTTCCAAACACAACCAGGAATGATGAAAGGAAATAACACATTAACTTATTTTCTTTTCTAATGTGAATTTTTTTAATTAATGCATTCAAAACACTCAGACAAGAAAGGACACATGTTAGTGAGTTACAGATAATTACATGAAGTTTTCGAATCTCAATTACAATTCTACGTTTAATTTTATTAAGAGTAGGTTCAGGGCCGACCCTAGCATCTAGGAGGTCCAGAGTGGATTAAAACATTGGGGCCCCATTCGACAAAAAGAAAATCTAACTTTTCTTTAACTATCATAGGATTCTCACAGAAAAATTGACAAAAAAACACAAAATCTAGCTAGTTGAGGCTTGAGATGTATTAAGAAGAAATAAATTCGTTTTCATATAAACTTTTAAGTTAGAAAGTTCTCCAGTACCTGGGTTGGATCTGCTCTTTTGATTGTTTGCCGACCTAATTAGCAGTTTAGGAAGAAATAACTTATATAACATTAATTGGTGAGTCTGTGTCTTTTGTCGGATGAATTGAACTTTCTCGAACTACAGTTATTATATTGTTGAGATCTTATTTCATTTAACAAAATAGAAATAGTTTGTTACCAAAAAAAATTAGGAATTGTGTTTTTTCATGTGAAGCAATTATGGAAAAATAACTTCCAAAATGAAAAAAGGGAAAGAACACAAGTCGAAAATGATTTGAATCGATGATAGATATTTGAGATATTAAAAGCATGATTTTCATAAATAAGACGATAAACAAAAACAGTTAGTCAATTTAAGTGATAAGATGAGCCAATGAGGTAGGGAGGGATCGAACATGGGTCGCCTTGGGCACTGAACTAAGAATGAACTACTCGACTGTTACTTCTTTAATGTTTGATGGTAGAATGACTTAGTTCCATTGGCCAACACTTGGGGCTCAGTGACCGTTTTTGGTTGCTTTTGGGCAGGGTTTACCCTGTGTAGGTTTATACGATGGAATGGCAATTTAACCTTCTCAAGGGCACCATTACTAGAGTGACTAACATGGATAGCCTATAGAGTGGGAGCAACAAGATGCGCACACTGCACCTGTAATCTTGTAAATCTACCTTTTTGAAGGAAAAAAGTGAGTTGAAGAAAGATGCATAGGTTCACAGATGTCGACAAGAAAATTGACTAAAATGAGGGTGTGAAAAACAATAAGAGGCATTTGTTTTTTTTAAGGACGTAAGTATCATCTTTTGTCTTGTGGCAAGTAAGTTGCAATAAGGTGTATATGGGTTTGAATAAAAGAAGCCAACAGCATAATACTGAAATTCATTACGGCATAAAACTTGAAACCAAATTGCTTAAGTACCTTACGAGAAATTTCTCCGAACTTCTCTCCACGTTCTATTAAGCGGGACTTTGCAGCATCAAAGTCCTCATATTCCAAAGCTGAAGTTCTGGTAACATAACGAGTGAAAAGATCGCATCCAGCAGTCAAAGAGATGGAGGTTGTGTCCCATGACTGAATGCACCAAAGGACAACAATTTCAGTTGATGAAACAATCAAAAAAGAGAAGTAACACCATAATTTTGATTTGATAAATAAAGGATAACTAGAGACAAGCACTAGGATCGTTCAGGACAAGTGCTTTTACACAAGTAATCAAACTTTTGAAAAAAAAAAATACACCATACATGTGCTGGCAATTGCGATGGTATTATTGCACTGAATTTGCACATAAAGTACATACAATTTGTTCAGCACGAGAGAGCAAATGATAAAGAATCAATTAGCTTCAAACACGGGGAAAGAAAGACTATAGATGTCTTTTAGAATCATTGATAAAGAAACTAAAGATCACCTTAGAAGGGTGGGAACTTTGGAGTTGGAAAAAATGTCCTTCCACACTATCTCCGAAGAAGAATAGAAACTTCTGGATGTTGCTTATCTTTGGTATAGTTTGACTATACAGAAATTCAGAAGCGAGACACTATCTGGAGAAACATAATCTTCCACCATAGATTAGTAAGTAAGCTAATGGCATCTAAATGAGGGTCTCAAAATCCAATTTTGCAGTGATTGATTCATTTAAACTATGTTCAGTGTTTTCCGTATTTTTTTTCCTTCCAGTTCTAATTCTTCGGCAACCCATCAAGCATACTAAAGCATAACATTAACTGTGCAAAAGTTTTCTGCCATAACCAATAAGCAAGAATTCCCAATTTCCCATTCTCAACCTATAAAGAAACCCTAATAAGAAGGAACCTTCATGACCCAAATCTAAATATATAACAGACCCTTCACATTATCACATAGTATACCAATTCTATTGGAAAGAAAGAAAACAGAGAAACCCTAGTTTTCGTACCTTAAGTGCATCAGAAGCTTTCTTGAGTTCATTCTCAAGCTCCATCATAGTCGTAGCCTTACTCAATCGAATTACAGAAGCCAAAGCCATAATAGCAGCAACTGCTTCAGCCAAATCAGGTTGTTTCCGCCAACTATTAAACTCATCAATTACACTAAAAGTTTCATCAGAAGAGTCACCAGAATGAATCCCATTCTCATTAACAAATTCGACAGAATCAAATCCAACGGCTGCTTGAGCTTGAGATAGCCAATCGCTTGTAACGACAGCGTGATGAGCTGATCTAGTTTTATAGTATCCAGAATAATTAGGGTTTTGAAGGGTTTTTTCAGCCATTATAGGGTTTCCTAATTTCTTCTCATCCTGGTTATCGTGAATGAAGGAAGCTGATGTTCTCCACATCTGTAACCAATCTTTTTCTCTCTCTATATATATATAGAATTTCTTGAGAGGATTACTAACAGAGATAATGGAGACTGAAAATGGGAAGTTTACCGGTGACGGTTTTGTGGAGTTTGGCCGGCTGTGAGGAAGATGATGGATTTTGACCCACAATCAAGGGGACGAGCTGGAGAGAAAACTAGAATCGGGTCGGGTCGATTCCATTCTGAGGCCCATGGATAGTAGAGACTTCGATGTCGTTTGGCAGTAAAAGTAGAAGTAATTTTACTTGTAGTAGAAGTTCTTTCGCTTTAAAAAAGTAAAAAAGTTTTAAAAGTATATTTGGCGAAAATGTTACTTACAAGTAAAAAAGACAAAAAGTTAGTTTGGTAACTCAATTTACTTTTGATAATTTTATTTTTCTTTCTCATAGAGTTACTTTTTGACTTTTCTACTTAAATAAGTAAAAAAGTAACTTATTTTAGTGTTGCCAAACGACACTTTCGAGCGTGTTGGGGCGGCTAAAAACTGTATGTACCCGTTAGGTTTGTCGGATCAGAACAGGTTGGGTGTAATAATGGTGCTTATAGGACCAAACCAGCCCGAACCGAAGACAGGCCAAGCCATCCCGAATTAGGGGTGGGAATCGGTACGGGCGGGTAGCCCGCGGGCAAAATCAGACTCAGGCGGGGCGGGTGCAGGCAGCTACACACGCTACCACCAAAATATTCGGGTGGGGCGGGCGGGTGATTCATCCCTATTATTCTGCCATAACCTGCCTGTGCCCGCTTCTACAATCAGGCACATGGAATTTTGGGCGGGCATTAGTCGGGTAACCCGATACTTCCTTTAAGGAAACTGACCCCAGAGTTGAGAGCATTCCAGTACGTCTACATTCTAGAATCAAAAGTTTTCTAGTGTATCTACAATTTAGAATTATATTGAATCTACAAGTTGGAGTCTGGAGCATCTGAATGTGCCTAGAATACAAAAGGTAGGAGTTATCTCAAAACCAAGTCAGAAGTCAAGAGTTTATTACAAATCAAGCAGGAGTCGGAGAAGGTCAAGTTAGAAGTACTCAAAGAGTTCATATTGCTTACGAAGGTTCGTTCAATTTCAGATTTGTGAAGTACCATCAGAACCCTGAAAGGAAGTCGTTGGATCGTGGGAGACATGCACACAATTGTTGGTATTGTTACAAGGATGTAAAATATCACATGCAAAGATAATCTATTGTGACCCCAACTTAACCCACTTTACGTTTTTTGCGGTTCTGTTCGAATGAACGTTTACTTTAGGCATCAACATTGTCGATCTCTCTAATAAGTTAAGTAAAGACTATCTGGTTTGAGTACAACCAAAAACTCAGTTTGACGGAACAGATGGAGTGACAACTTTAAAAATAGTCAGCTATTCTATTTCGACTAAGAACAGAAACTCGGTTTTAATGAGTAAACCAATGAGAGTGAAAGCTCGAATCAAATCATGGGAACAACACTAAAGACTCAGGTAAACAACTTTGAATGCCCTGCCGCTACCTTCTCTTCTTCTTCCATTTTCACTTTGATTTTTCTTCTAAAAGCTTCACCAATACCTAAATTTATTGGTGTTTCTTAAGGATACTATCATTGTCCCTTCTCTGAAAAAAGAAACTGAAGAAATGCTTCAAAAGACCTCCATTTCTTTTTAAAGATCGGTTTTAAAAGCCATAATTTGCATTATGTCCTTTAATTAGTATTTGAAAGATTTTTGAAGCAAAACTGGCAATGGACTAAAGCGAGTCTGATAAATTTCTGAATGTTTCCAATCCGGTAGAATAAACAAAGTCTCAGACAGTTCAATCCGTCAAAGTCATGGCACCTCTCACAAGTCAGAACTAAATAAGTGGGATAATGACTCTAACGGGTGCCATCAGCCAAAAAACAGGTTGCGCTTAGAAGCACCCAATATTTAATTGTTTGGGTGAAGACTTGGATTTTCTCTACTTCTTTACAAGAAGTCGATCCCAACTCATCATGATATGTACAACTTCCCATTTAAGTTTAAATGAACAAATTTTCATCAAATGTAGAATCCGAAAACCTAAAAATAACACAAACTTAAAACGGTATTTACCCCTTTCTCTATTTTCTTTACGATTTAAAAAACATGTTCTAAATTGTCATCAGACGACCGATAAACCTCATACAAGATGCAACACATAAAGTTATTTATCGAAACTTAATATTCATAATTTATGATTAATTAAACCATGGACAACTATAAGGCCCAAAATAAGCGAGTGATCCACATCTGCCTCCACCTCAAGTATCAATACATCATCTCCCAACACAACGCCTGAGCTTGACTTCTTCTGTTTCATCTGTTCAACCAATTCGATAAAACAAGAACTCTATTAAAAAACTCTTAAAAGTAATATATTATTAAAATATGTACTTTTCTTCTTATAAACTTATCTAATAAAATAAGAGCATCTCCATTGCAAAATTCATTTTTTAGAAACTTGGAGTGTCACGAAAGATTTCTGGGGTTTTTTTTTCCTGAAAAATCTTCTCAATGCAAAACTCAACTACGATCTCAAAGATGACGTGTCTATGGTGGAATAGTATTCTCTTGAGATATCTCTAATTGCCCAACTCATCAACTTTGATTAATAGAAGTCAAATCTTCATATCTTTTTAAAATAATGAATTTTTTGTTTACAAAAATAACTATGTCAAATAAGTGAAAAAAACAAGTTTAGAGTTTTACATCAGAGACATACAAGAATTGAAAATCTATATTTTACCAGTTAGGAATGAGAATCTAAATTGAAACTTGACAAATAGGACAAATTGAAATTTTTTTACTTTTGCTTTGGAGATGATCTCAAATTGGGCATTCAAAACTCTATTCAAATTCAAGTATTTTTGTTAAACTCAAAATGTATCCATATGAAAATAAGATTTATGTTTAAGACCTAAGTCCATTATGGAGTATAACGTCTACAATAACTCGTATAAATAAGTAATTGCACATCTATTTTGATTAATCACCTCGGCTACAAGATGTCCTGCCTGATCAACTATACGACATGCGATCTTACGGTTCCATCTTTCCATAGTATATGTAGCGTTTGACGTTGTAATATCATATGGAGACTTCTTATTACTTTTCAAGAACTTAAAATATTTTCTAACTTGAAACCATGGCTTCCCTTCATCCATCTTGGAACACTTTGTATTATAACCTTCCCATCTACCAAAGACTCTTAGTCTCTGTCACCCAAAAAAAAAAAAAATCTAAGTTTACATTTTGATGATTTTATGTAAAACAATGTTCATATCTATGATATTTATGTAAAAAATTTCTTATACCTTTTTAAGTATGGTAGATAAAATATTTCCCCCATTGTCCATGATATGAACTTTATTCCTGCATTTTGTGTTGTAGTTATCAATTCGATAAACGATTTCGCCTTTAGAATCATAGACTGTGCAACCGTTGCTATTCATCACTAAGGATTTCATCCATACTGTGAAAGCTTCTCTCTCTATAGCTGTGTTTGAAGATGAAGATGTGGAAAATAGATCTTGTGGATGAACCTTGGGAGCCATTTGGAAAATGTTCGGTTTATTTGTGAATGAATGGGGAGAACTTGGGAGATTTTAAATGCTTACTAGTGCTTAATTAATTATATTTACTTTAGTTGGAGGTTGATTAATTAGTTTAAATCATTCTTAAAATAAAAAATAACCTTATACAGAAAAGGGTTTAGGTAGAAGTAGTGGAAATATCTAGTCAGGTAAACTAATATCTTTTTTTTTTTTTTGGCTTTTGTGTGCTTAGGCTTACGTAACTAACAAGTAGTTTCGCAGCCAAAATAAAGCTAACAAGTAGTCACTAATCAGGTAGTTAAAGCTCCTAAAGTGAATAACTTTCTTTCTAACAATTCTAATTTTAGAGTAGATAGCACATTGTGATTTAAAAGACCCAAAACATTGTCTAAAAATATGGTATTCACTAGAAAAATAACCTAAATCTTAATATACGGATTTTTAGGTTATGCTTATTACAGTCTTCATGATGATGACATCTTAAATAAACAATTTTTTTGTACAAAACTTTTTTTATATTAACCAAAACATTTTCTTTTTTTATCATTGACCTATAGATTTAGAATTTACATGGAATTTGAATACCATAATTACACAAATAAAATACAAGTGAACGAGTTAAGCAAAAGACTTCCATATATATATATATAAAAGAAATGTCGATCATAATGTATGTCTGTTTACTAGGTTATTTTGGTACTACCCATCAACGAATTAAAGAAATCAATTGAGACTTCCCGCTCCACTGAATTTCGATTGCCATTTATTACTGAAGATTGCATCAATCTTTTAACTTACAAACCTAGATAATTAAAAACCTAACACAAATAATCTAATAAGTGATCAAAATTAACCTAAGATATAAAGTAGACTATAATGCTTTTTGTAGGTGCCCAACTTAAGGGATATAGTTTTAGATATAATGGTTGGAGTTGGATATAGTATTAGCAATTTGCACCAATTAAGGTCAATACTAAAGTTCATTTGGAGTTCATTTTGATTTCTTGTTTCCTTTGTATATTGATGGAATGGTTTCCTAACATTTCTTCAATAAGTAAGGTGACATTCATTCAAATTTGTCTCTTCTTTTAGATTATAAAAAGGAGTAATATATGTTAGTTGAGATATTTACAAGTGATTTTTTTAACATGCATGTGCCTTAATAGTGAAGTCCTGAAGTTACATTGATATTTATTAGGGTTTCTCTTATAGTATGATGTTAGTTCAGATATTTATAATGGAGTCTCCTAACATGAGCCCTAATAAGATCAATACACATGTTAGGGTCATATTAATTTGGATTGGCCAGCGCTTTGGGGAAAGCTAAATAGTTTCCGGGGTGTGAAATTTTAAAGGGAATATGCAAAATTTCGAAAAGTTTCCGGGGAAACATATTTTATTAGGAATATGGCTCAAAATAAAAAATTCTCCCCCTCACCTCCCTCCACCTCACCTCACCTCCCTCCACCTCATCTTCTCTCTCTCTTCTCCGATAGGTCGCCGGCCGGAAAATTTTCCGGCCGGCGACCATGAAAAAAAAAAAAAAATTTTTTTTTTTTTCTCTCACACCTCTCTCTCTCTCTCTAAACTCCGGCGAAGGGGGTTTCCCTTCGCCGGAGTTCCGGTCTGTTGAAGAACAGACCGGAACTGGTCTGTTCTTCAACAGACCGGATCTGGCCTGTTGAAGAACAGACCAGATCGGTCTGTTCTTCAACAGACCGGATCTGTTGAAGAACAGACCGGACTGGTCTGTTCTTCAACAGACCAGTTCCGGTCTGTTGAAGAACAGACCGATCTGGTCTGTTCTTCAACAGGCCAGATCCGGTCTGTTGAAGAACAGACCAGTTCCGGTCTGTTCTTCAACAGACCGGAACTCCGGCGAAGGGTTCCCTTCGCCGGAGTTTAGAGAGAGAGAGATGTGAGAGAAATTTTTTTTTTTTTTTTTTTTTCATGGTCGCCGGCCGGAAAATTTTCCGGCCGGCGACCTATCGGAGAAGAGAGAGAAGATGAGGTGGAGAGAGAAGATGAGGTGGAGAGAGAAGATGAGGTGGAGGGAGAGAAGTGAGGTGGAGAGAGAGAGCTGAGGTGGAGAAGCTATTTTGCTTTCCCCCTAAATAAAATTGTCAAACAAAATTGACTAATTTTTGACCAAGTCTTCACACCCCGGAAACTATTTAGCTTTCCCCAAAGCGCTGGCCTTTGGATTTGGTTTCTCTTCAAACATTATAAAAATGGAATGTCGTTTTAGAGTGTTAGTTCAGATTTTTGTAATAAGGTACTCTAGCAAATCCTTTTATAACTAAAGTTACTACGATTTTGATTTGATTTTTCCTTTATGATTCTCAATATCAAAATTAGAAATACCTTAGTTCGGATATTTATATTCAGATTTTTTAAGGTGTGATGTAGGAATTCGTTAGCCCACTCGAGATTCAATACAATCAATATGATATCGATAACATGTCCCTTAAGGACATGAAAATTCATTCATAGTTTTAAGTTTTTTTTTTGAATAATTCATGTTTTAAGTTATCTCTACATTTCCTTCAACAAAAAAAAAAAAGTTATCTACATTTTAACACAAATTAATAAAAGATATATTCTATCTCCGCTGTGAATGTAACAAAAACAGTTTTTGAACACAAAATTTATGTACAACCTAAAATATATATTTTCATTGAGTGGTGATCAATGACTTAAACAAAGGTGGGTGATTTGGAGAATTAAGAAAAGTATCCAGAGTGCAAAGACTTTCCCAAAAATTAGTCAACTTCAGTTGACTAAGAATTTTTTTAAGAAGTAGAAGGAAACCATTGTTTTTCTCTCTTTTTCCTCTCTTCTCCTCTCTTTCTCTCTCTCCTCCTCTCTCTCTTCCCTCCCTCGTTCTCTTGCTATTTAGCCGTTTTTCGGCGAAAGACTCGCTGGAAAACGACACTAATTTGGAAAAACCCCAGACCAGTCCGGTTTTGGGAGATCCTCTTCCACAACCTGACTGGTTTAGGGATCCCCCCAAACCAATATAAACTGGTTGGGGGAATCCCCAACCAGCGTGGTGGTTTGGGGTTCTCCCAAACCAATATAAACTGGTTGGGGGAATCACCAACCAGCGTGGTGGTTTGGGGTTCTCCCAAACCACTCATATTTGGGGTTCGCGCAAACCACTCATGTTTGGGAGAACCCCAAACCAAAGGCGCAGATCTCGCCTTTCCTGCGAAGGGGATCTTTGTAGCGTTATGGTGTCTCCTGGTGTTGGTAGAGAAATCTCATACATCTAACGTCTAACACTAGTATCCTCAGGATCTCATACATAAGCTAATAATTATAACTAAGTTAACTCGTTTGAAGATTAACTTAATCGCTAGTTTTCCCTCCAACTTTTCTAATCGATTTTGAGAAGATCAAGAGCTCCAATTGTAGCCCCTCTACTTCGGACATCGAGTAATCTCCTTGATCTCCCACCTTGTTGTTAGCAAGAACTCGAATAGTGGTTATATTGAAGAAACTTCTTCTTTGACTAGATAGATAGTGAGGAATTATCTCTCTTTCTTTCTCTACTTGATGTTGTAGAGCTAGAAAGCTTCTTAAGAATTTTCCACACCTTATTCAAGTCTTAAGAAACATTATATAGAACCCTAACACTACAAAAATACGTTCTATTGCTGACGGGTTTGCCTACGGTGTTCCTCCGAACCGTCGGCCCCTAAGTGTAACGCTGACGGTTTATCAACAAGTCGTCGGCAAAGTTGTACTAATGCCGACGGTTTTATGGAAACCCGTGAAGGATATATTCATTCGGTCTAAAGGAAGATGTCCTTCTGAAGAAGTGTCCTTCGACCAAGATAGCAATGCGTGCAATTTGACGAATAGGATAAGATGAACTTATCCGAAAGATCATCTAGTGCGGTCCAATTAAGGGTCGTAATGCTTAGTTAGAAGCCGCTTACGATCGTCATGTCACTTTGGTAATCCGCGACTAACATAGACCGGATCCTACCATGGGTTACTCATAAGAGGGGTAACTTGAACGTAGAGAATGAGACTAGTGGGCGCTTGCATATAGGTGGATGTGACCCGGTCTGATAGCGCCAAGCAGAAAAAAGAACCGAGCTCGAAAGGGGAGCCCGGAAAGGCATAAAAGGCAACTATGGGCCGGGTAGAGCAAGCCCACTTAAGGAGGTGATCTAACCAGCCATACTAAGGGAGTGGGCCAACCAGGCCAATCCCATTAATGGGTGGCCGACCACATCATTAGGGGAAACCCTAATGGGAATCCTAGGGATTCCCGATCAGATGGGACCCTGATAAGTTATCTTTTCTGGCCCCGATTGAAACCTAATTTAATATGATTCTAATTAGATTTTCTCTACATAAGGAACATTAGATAAACAGAAAAGGTGTGAAATTTTCTCAAGAGAAATCAACTCTCTCAGACATCTCAGAGAGAGAAGATATTAGAGAAAAAGCTCCCAGATCTTTCTATCTAGTCAAGAAGAAGAAGTTCTTCATTTCAACCTTCATCAGGTCCAAGCTGACTTAAAGGAGGGAGTTCAAGTCAACCTACTCGGTGTCTCAAGTAGAAAAGCTACTACTTTGAAGCTCTTGATCATCCGAAAAGGCGAAAAGGCGACATAAGGTATTCTTCTTATCGTTATTAACTCATTACTAGTTCATGCATGTGATTCTGAAAACCTAGTGTTAAACATATAGATGTTTGAGATTTCGCTAACAACATTAGGTAGTCTTAGAGACGTACAAAACCCTACAGTGGTATCAGAGCCTCTTGCATGTTACTAGTTTTGGTTAGTCGAATTAGATTCAGACTTGTTTAGTTAAATAGATGAGTTTGAATTAGAGATTCGTACACATATTTGGTTAGTTTGAATGTGATTTAGACGTAATCAAATAGGTTCTTAAAGCTATTTTAATGCATGTAAACATTAAACTTTCAGTTTATGAAAATAGTTTTTGAAAATGGGTTTAATGGCTTATGAATTTTTGAATAAATCTTTAAAAACTGGAGTTTTTGATGAAAACATCACAAAAACAACAGTTTTGGACCCTAGAAAACGTGGAAGAAGAAGGTGAAACGACAGTTTCCAAAAAAATTTAGAAACTGCCCGGTCCAGCCGGCCAGGACGCGTCAGGCCGATCCCGTGCATCTCGGGATATGTCCCGAGACGCGAAAAGGTCAGACCAAGAGTTTATCTCTGTATGAGCCTTGCTGGAGTCCAAGACGCGTCTAGAGCGTCACGAACATTTCAGACTCTACGTCCGAGATGGCTTAGGTCTGAACCTAAGTCAAACGCGTCTAGGATGCGTCGGAGGCACTGGGACGCGTATAGTTTTGAGCTAAGACGCGTGTGAGTGAGGGACACAACACGTTAGGAACGTACTGTCCCTGGTCCGACTAGTGGTAGGTTACGACCTAGACTCCATCCGAGAGTCCAGACACGTCTAGGACACATCTGGCACATCTCAGGAATCCTAGTATTCATGTCCCAGATGGCTTATGCGACCAGACCTTGGTCAGACGCGTCTAGGACGCGTCTAGCCTAGGGCTAAGACGCGTTTGAACCAAGGGACCTGACACGTTTGGAACGAGTCATCCCTAGGACCGACCAATCTCCGGTTGATACCGAGACATGTTTGGGCTTGCCCGAGACTTGTCTATGGGCCTTGACCAAAGGGTTGACTTGGGCTTTCACGAGTTTGACTCAAGCCTTGACCCGAGTGGGAGTTTTTCGAGTATTTCTTCCCAGTTCTAGATGAATTTTTCCGAAATTGACCCGGGCTTCCCTAAAGTCCAAAACGGAGTTTTTCCTAGAATTGATTTTAGAAAGTTTTACGGATAAACCAAATCGTGCCTTTAGTAAGAATTTTACGAAAAATAGGCTTAGGGCCCGTTTGACATTTAGATGTCAATAAATACTCCCGATTAGCTATACGAAACATAACGACCTTAGATTCCAACTTTCGAAACGAATGTAGAATGCGTGCTTAATTTATATTATGAATGTCATATTATTGTATGCATGTTTGTGAATGCGGAGACTAGTATGGTCATAGAAGTTTATAATTCTTGTCTTAAAGCAGAAGTGTGTGCCCGATGTAATAATTGCTTAAGTTCCAGTTTTATATGATCTGCGAATTGTTGAGTCTTGTAATTAGAGTATAGGGTCAAAAGAGTCCATTGAAGAGCCGAAGGATGAGATCGTAGTTTTCGAGTGGGAGATATCAATGAAGATTCAAGGATGGAGATCCAGGCGAATCGAAAGGCGAGACAAAAAGTTACCTAAGAAGATTAGATCTTTTAGGTTAAGGGCCATACTAAGATCTAGTCTGTTTGATTTATTTTCGAGCGCGCATTTACTTATTTATTTACGTTTGACGTCGTGAATGGTTATGTTAGAGTTCACAATAATGCATGCATGATAAAAACGTAATAACTCTCAAAAAGAATTTTGAATAAAGTCTACCCAAATTAAGACATCTGTTGCGCCCTTGTTCATCGATGGTGGGTTGGCTTTCAGAGAGTGCCATCTTTTATCTCGGGACAATACGGGTAGACCTATGAAGAGGTCTACGCGTTTAAATGGTTATTCTCAATGAATTAACAAAAGAGTTTTGGATTTTGAGGCAAAAGGATGAATTTGACACATAAGAGTGAAATTCGTCAACCAAGAATCATAGGAGTATGATTAGTAAAGAGTTTACTCATCTAGAAAGACGGGGTTTAGGGCAGTGCCCTAGTACGCTTAACCTCGAAGGAATAGGATCTTGGAATCATATTATTCAAATGGGACAAAAATCTTAAATAATGTGGCAAACTTAGATATTTTGCTAGGATAAAACAGGTTTAAATCACTTTACATTTCTTTTATGTAGTTTAATTATGGAAAACAAAGAATCCTTCAACATCCATTGGCTTCTTGAGAAAGAGAAGTTGAATGGAGATAACTTTATCGTATGGGAAAGGAATCTGGGACTCGTTCTCAGATCCAAAAACAAGGCAGTTATCCTAGACACTCCTATTCCGGCACTCTCAGATGAATCGACTAGCGAAGAGAAGGATTAAGAGAAGTCCCTTCGGAGAAATTTCGAACCTGTCACGTGTCTAATGTTAGCAACAGTGAAACTTAACCTTCAGGACAAGTTGATTTAGATGGATGCTTACACCATGAAACAACAACTTAGGACCTTGTTTGAAAAGAAGTTGAGAATGGACAGGTACGAGACATCGAGGGCAATATTAGATTGTCGTCTTAAAAAGGGAAAGCCTGCAAGGCCACATGTTTTCAAAATGATCAGTCTTCTTGAGAAACTAGCTCGACTTGGAGTCGATAATGGTCGGGATTTCGCCACTGACATCATCCTGTATTCACTTCATATTGGGTTCAATCCAGTGGCGGGCGTAGAAAAATTTCTTTGTGGGGGGCACTTTTATTTATAATAAGTTGTAAAGCATCTACAAATCTTGATGTAACTTCCGAGCTAATGATGTCTATACTTTGTCGTACATTATAAGCCAACTCAACTACTATTAATATACGAGTTGTGTTAGTTGTAACCAATATAAATAAGTAGTCTTATACACATTCGAATTATATAAAGAAGTTAAGAAAACATAGAGGACAAACTCATTTTAAAAAAATAATTGTTAAATAACATTAGTTAGAAAATAACATCAACCTTATATAAAAAGAAGCCATAAAAATGACATGGAGAAAAATAGATTTAACAGTGTTTATGGGAGTAAGCAATGAATGAATATACAAAGAAAAAGAGACTAAAAGATGAACAAATTTTTTAATTGAGGGTCAAAATAGAATAATAGAGGGTTGATAGGATAATTAATAAAAAGTAGAGGGCACATAAGACTTTACCCATACAGAAAATAAATGAAAAGTGAGTTGGGGCTTTTAGAATTCGAACCTCTGACCTACTCACGCTACTAAACAACACCTTTAGCTCGCAAGATACCACCACACCAACCCTATTCTCGTGTCAAGTTTGTTGGTTTTTTCTTTCTATATAATAATACCCCTGTTTAAAATACGTATACGCTTTAGGCCCGTGTCCCTACGTGGGTCCGCCTCTGGTTCAATCAGTTCAGAATGCACTATAATATGAATGGATGAGATAAGTCTTTGGAGGAACTACACGCACTGCTCCAGACAGCCGAATAGAATATCGCAGTAATTGAACCAAAGAAAGAAGTTATAATGGTTCATAAAGATAAGGGATTCAAAAGGGACGGGAAACAGAACAACAAAAAGAAGAAGTTTGGAAAAGGAAAGGAGAAACGTGTTGCTAAAATCAAAGGAGTTCTGGCTAATTCCTAATGTTTCTTCTGTGATGGCACAGGCCGTTAGAAGAGAAACTGTCCAAAATTCCTATAGGACAAGAAGAATGGAACTGTGAGTTCTGGTTCAGGTATAATTGTTAAAAGTTAAAAATGAATATATTTTCCCCTAAAGGTATATGATACCTAATGCTCATAACATTTGGAGTGACAGGAGCAAAAGGGAGCTAAATATTCAATAAAAGAAAGATGAACCTATCAAAAGCAAACGAGGCAAGAGTTGCTGAGGAAGCTCGAGAAGGATCATAGTTTTCTATAGGCATTTACTTTAATCAGTTTTCAGTTTTATTTTGAGACATCATCTTTGTAAACTTTAAGAGTTATGGTGAAAGTAAAGTATTTAGGTTAATATTTTATGATGTTCTCAAAAATGCCTAGTTAACTTTTAAAACATTATACCGTATGATTCAACCTAGCGATTCTAATCAATTCATATATGTTAATTAAGACACGTCTTAACTAACATATTGAGTAGATCATCTAATTTAACAAAGATGAGTCAACCAATCATGGAATCTTATATTGGATATACGATAATGGTTGAACCGACTAGAATAAACTAAAAGAATATTCGATGGAAGGTTAGTTCAGGGAACGAAACCAAAATCCAGTATGGAATCAAAATTGACCATTATAATTGATAAAGATCAAAATCTAAGTCAAGGTGACCTTCTAAAAGAGCTGTAAAGTCAGCATATCTTTAAAAGAGATATCGTGCTTTGTTAGACAAATATTGATTAGATAAGTCATCCGAGAAGTATTCCGAAACAAATGTGTCTCTATATGTAACTACAAACCCACTAACTCCAAAAACCTGATATAGATAATAAGAAGGAATCATATGAGTATTGAATTTTAGAAAGAGTTCTGAAATAGTCTCTTATGTCTAAAACCGTTTCAGGCAGAGTTTCTTTAAAGGAATAAACGGGGTTGTTTCGCACAACATCATAACACAATTAGATTGTTGCTCTCGATGGTGTCTTCCTTGAAAGGTTGTTTTCAAGAAAGACAAGTGGGAGAAATTATCGAATTTGATTCCAACAGAGCAACAAGTGGGAGTAAGTATAAAGTCTGAGAGAAAACGGTAAATAATAGGCTAAGAGCCAAATAATCAACTATTACAAGGAAAACGGTAAAAACTCCTAAAGTTGTTGAAGTAGGCAAACCAAGACGAAAGTCAAGAGATGCACTACAAAAGAGTTGATATCTAAACATTCAAAAAGAAATTCAAAGAGTTTGTTTTCCTGAAACAATGAGTTAGAATCTTGTTCGATAAGAAGGTAAGTGAGAGTAAATCAAGTATGTTTTCTGTCCAAGTATGTGAGACATACTAAAATTGAGAAAAACATTGGGAATGAAACAGTTAAGGAACTAACTCTATGAGAAGACACCAGACAAAGGTAAAATAATGTGGGCATTGAAATCTATTACAAAAGGCAAAAGTAGATGATAAAACCCGTTCAAGAAGATCTTGCAAAGGTCTAACTAAAAATACTCTTAGAGAGAGATTCTACCCACCTCTCGTGGTAAACTGCTGAGTAAGACTCAGAGTCTAAAACGACCCTGATGAGATAAAGCACACATGAGAAAAACACTTATGCTCGAAGCATAAGATCATTCATTGAGATGATTAAGTTTTACCTAAAAGATCTAGAAATACTTAGAGTATAAGATGTAGTCACCCATAAAATTCGAAGAAAGATACTTCGAAATAGTGAAAACAGAGAGTGTCCTAGAAGGCTGCAAGCGACTGGGAAGAAATCTATGGAAATAAAGATTGAAGAAAGTCACAAAAGACAATCTTCCGAAATTAAGATATGAATCTCAAAAGGAAGGATGACTGGATGAAATGAGTTTCATGCTAGAAGTCGTTGCAAACTTTACAAAGAAAAGAAATAAAATTAAAACCTAGGAAGTACTAATTTCGGTTTAAGAAACTGACATTATCATAATAGCTAATGAAAAACGTTCTTCAGCAAGATAATAAGCAAAGTGAAAGATGGATCAAATCCACATCTAAACTGTCACCTTAGAATAATCATGGAAGATGTATAAATCTAAAGAATTAGGGTCATAAGAAAATGTCCTGCAGGACTTTATCCGACATTGCTTCCCGAAGACGTAATGTTCACAGAATTCCAGTTTTCCAACTTTCTGCCCACAGAGTAAACCCTGCTTACTCTGTATAGCAATCCCCCTTTTGCTCATATGCCCTAACCGCATATGCCATAACTTGGTAGTCTCAACTTCCTTATCTAATGATGATACCGCTACAGAACGGTAATAGGGTTATCTTGTAGCACATATGGACCAATCTTCTTCAACCCCTTCATAATTGTAAGACTCCTTTAGAAATCTGAAGCACACCACCTTCACCAGTATACTTACAACCATTATCATCCAGAGTTCCCAAAGAGATTATATTCCTCTTCAAATCTAGAATATGTCCGATGTCTACTATAGTCCTCACAACACCATCGTGACTCTTGATCCGAATTGTACCCATCCCAACCACCTTACAGGGAGCGTCGTTTCCCATTAAAACCTTACCGTCATTAATGGCCTTGTAAGTGGAAAACCAATCCCTATGAGAACATACTTGGAACGTAAATCCAGTATCCAAAATCCACCTATCTTCAGAGAAACAAACATTGATAGCCAGAACCATAGCTTCATCACATTCTTCAATCATTGTCAAGACAGTACCATTGTCGTTGTCTTCTTCGATGATTGTTGCCTCACCTGGTTTCTTTCTAAGCTTAGGAAAATTCTTCTTGAAGTGTCCCTCCTTCTTACAATTAAAGCATTTGTACTTCTCAGGTTTTGATTTAGACCTAGATCGGTTTTTTCCATCGCCTAGATGCTGCGACCTTCCCCTTACAACCAAACCATCTCCTGACATGCTTTCTTGCATTGATCATCGTCTCAACTCCTTAGAGTTCAATGCTGCTTTAACATCCTCTAAGGTTGTAGTTCTTTTACTAGACATAAAAGAATCAACAAAGCTTTCATATGATGGTGGCAGGGATGCAAGCAATAGTATTGACTTATCTTCATCTTCAAATTTGAAATCTATATATGCCAAATCCAAGAATACTCGGTTGATTTCATCCATATGGTCTTTCAACGATTCCCCTTTTAACATCTGTAAACTAAATAATTTTTTCTTTAGATACATACGACTAGTTAGAGATTTCGTCATTACCTTGCCTTCAACTTACTCCATAGCCCATCGGCTGTAGTTTCCGCTGCTACTTCCCGCAAGACCTCATTACTCAAACACAACAGAATCTGTCCATGAGCTCTATCCATGAGATCTTCCTTCTCTGCTTCTGATAATGATTCAGCAAGTGCAGCCTTCCCATTCAACTTTTTCAGCAAACCTTGTTGAACTAATACTGCTCGCATCTTAATCTTCCAAATATTAAAATCATTACTTCTATCGAACTTCTCTATCTCGTATTTTGCCATTATAGAAACCTCAAAACCTTAGCTCTGATACCAGTTTGTTACGACAATTGGGGTTTGTTATGACTAGAATCAAGTAATCCAAGAAAAGCAATAGGAAATAAAGAACAATCACACAGAACACAAGAGATTTACGTGATTCGGTTGGTGAGACCTGCTCCACGGCTACAACGACGCAATGATTTCCACTATGATAAGCAAACAAGTTACACAAGAGATTCGTGAGAATTAGACACAGATATCTCCTAGGGGTTTAGTTTATATAGCCACTAAAACCCTAATCCCACTGTCTCACCGACTCTCTCTTTCTCAATTCGAAATACACATGGATACGCTAACACTAATAACCGACATAAGCCTAGCTCTGCATTCCAGGTCTGCCTCGGAGTTCAGCTCTGCCTCGGAGTCATGTTCTGCCTCGGAGCCCTGCTTCGCATACCCAGCCCTGTCTCAGTAATCAGCTCTGCTAACGGGTCTAAAATTTGGCGCCAAAACCAGCGGGTTGGCTGGTCGTAAATCGGGTTCGATATCAACCCATATTCAAGCCACCTTTAACAACAATAATTTTTTGTATATTTGACGGAGCAGTAAGTTAAGAGGAATCGTGCACATGAACAACAAAGATAAATATTGTTCATCTCATTCACTTACGCATTACGAACTATTTCATAGTAAGTTGTTATATATAGAGTTTCATTTATTATGATTTGAAAGAAAAGAAAAAGATCGCTGGTTAAGAAAATAAAGAAGGATGATGAAGATGGAAGAGAATGAATATTGTTCCTTGTCAGAAAAAGTGGAGTTAGGTGAAGTAGGTTGTTCTCGCCATTGAAGATGGTGATGAAAATGAATAAAAAAAACATATAATTTGTTTTAGGTCCTTCGATTTGGTTACTATAAATTAGTTTTATTTACACCCAATTCATTCGTCCACCTAACAAAATTGATTTTTTGTATATTGGCAGCCTTGAGATATTTAGGAGTTCTTAGTTTGAAGTATTTAAGTTGTTTCTTATTTAAGATAAATAGCAAGCAAGGAAACTAGAATCTATTAGTTATCTCTTTCATAGTTCGAGTCTATCTAGAAGAGTTTAAATCCAATAAAAGGGACTCCAGTCTATTTATTATGTGATCCAGCAAGTTATTATCAATAATATTTACCTTGATTGCATTCTTTATGTTTCATTTACGTTTAATTTCTTTTAGTTTTAGTAATGAATTTTATTACTTTTACGCTTCCGCAAGAATTACATCACATGCTTTTATCTTTTTTTCAAGGCCTTGAGATAGCACGTTCCACAACCATCTTAAGACATGATATATATATATATAAGCCGTTTGAATGCCTTCTTACCCCATGCTTAACAGTCCTAATCCCCCTTTGTTGAGCTTAGTCAAATCATGATCCTCCAACTTCGAATGCTCGGGCTCTACCCCCGAATTTATCAGATCCTTAGCCAATATAAAAAAACTCCAAAAATAGCAATAAACATAAATTTCACTTCAGAAAAAATCATTGGTTTCATGCCAACCAAGAACGTCGTCGAATTATATTGATGTGAGGTAGTCTCACACAACAACATATTGTGCACGAGCACACCACAAAAACTTAACTCGTCCACCTTGAGTAGATGACCAAAACATGTCTTCGGAAATATTTCATTGTGGGTGGTTGTCAATGTCTGGAAAGCGGGTCGAGTCAACGCAGCGGAAATATAAGCTTTCCCCTTTGTTAGTTACGAGGATAATATGAAGAATAGTGGGAGCAATAAACAAAGAACTGAAAGTAAATAAGACAACGATTCTAACGTGGAAACCAACGATTCTAACGTGGAAACCCTCCTCAATATGAGAAGTAAAAACCACGAGACGAGTAGTCCAACCAAATCAACTATAATAAGCAATTGAGTTACAGACTACGCCCTCCTTGTTCCAGAGAACAAAACGCGAGACTCAAACTCCAAAAAGGAATCAACCTCAAACACGAAGAAACCCTCACAAGAAAGAATAAAACAACCCAGAAATATGCAGTCCAAAACGACCCTAAATTCACTAGGATTGCGGCCACCAATCTACGATCACACATTACCCGTATCTCGGGTTTTTTTATGAGTCATGAGAATGCCTCATCTGAATCTCTTAATTTGGTTTAGTTAGCCTATTTCGAGTAGTTACTCTGATGAATTATGTGTTTTTCTTTCTCAGGTGTCTTTTACGGAGTTCAATGCAAAAAACAGATAAAAACAGACACAAGAGGGGTTTTGGTCATTTATTGATTCTGTAAATTTTGGCAAATTTTGATGCTCGGATGGATAGTAGAGTCGAAGACGAACCTGGAGGTGAAAACAGAAGTCGAATCGGAGTGACGGAGTCCGAATGAGAACGTTAGGCCAAGTCAAAGATTGGAGTTAATGAGGGTTGATCAAATCAGCTAGCAGCCACGTGGCATGCAATCTTTATCTGAATTATTTCCGTACATTTGTGGTAAGAGTTGGTCACATTCGACATCCATTCTAGGCGTTGCTCCCGTGCAACGGGATACAAGATAAGGCTGTAGCCTACGGAAGATCTAACGGTTGCTGAAACACGCGCGCAACTAAAGACCATCTGACGACCAACACACCTTAATTCGGTAATCCGCGCTACACTCGATTGCATACTCTTAACAGCCCATGTCTTCTCTGATCTCTTCACGGGATTTGTTTCTTTCTTCATTTGTTTTATCATCTATATCCATTTTCAAAACAAAAAGGAACAAACCTAATACAGTAGAGGGAGAAAGAGACGTTAAATGGAAAGAAGATGGTAATTTGGAAGGTGAAATATTGGGCGTGAGCTGGTGTTGTTTTTTTCAATTTTAAAATCAGAGAAGGCGAGAGAGACTATAAGATAACTAAAAAAGAGATGTTTGATAAGAGAGAAACATTATTCTCTGAATCTCTGGATTATTTGATTCGATTGAAAGTAGCAAGAGAAGGAAAATTTTGGCTGAATGACGAAGGAATAGAATGGTAAGAAATTCGAATTATTGATAGGGAATTGAAGAGCTCGGTTTGGAAGGTCTTCTAATTATTTGAACAGAGAAAGAAAGAATGAAGGGGTGTTCGACTGGAATGGAAATAGGAGATTTTTAGAGAGAGAAAGATTTCTGATTTGAGTTCTTTTCTCTTCTTCTATCTCCAGAAAGCTAATAAAATAGAGAGCATCCATTTTTATCATCAGGGGATCAGTCATCTTCTGTTTCTTCTCTCAAGGCTTCATTGAATAATAAGAGAGAGAGAGAGAGAGAGAGAGAGAGAGAGAGAGAAGGGGAAGAAGGGAATTACAACAGAAAACACTATCATCACTCAGCTTATTATTTTTATCATTTTCTTCTCTTTTCTTCTTTTGCTCTTTCTTTTAGTGAGAGAGAGAAAGAAACAGATTAGAAAGACAAAGTATTGAGAGAAACAGAGAGTGATTTTAGTGAGAGAAAGAGAAAAAATTGTAGAGAGAGCGACAGAGAATCAAGTGAATCATATTTATTTCTTATTCATTATCTCTCTGAACTTTTCTTTGCTAATAGTTGTTTGTGAGAGAGAGGGGGATTAGAAGAATTTTAAATCAGAGAAGAGAGAGAAATTATATTGGAGAAGAAGACCGCGTTTGGCTTGGAGGTGTTGCCGAAAAACAATTTTTTAGCATAGTTGGAAAATTATTTTCTCCGGGGGAGCGTTTGGCTTCCGTAGGAAAATCAGTGAGAAAGTTTTTGTCCGTCTTCGACTTTTCTCTCTTATCATTCATACTTACTAATTTTAATCTCGTTTTCATGGATAGCTAACCATATCTAATCTAGGGTTGATGATGAAACCATATTCGATATTTTAGAAACATATTCTTTTATGATTAATTCACTTCATTGTGCTTAAAAGTTTAGTTGTTTTGATTAGTTAAACCTATTTTCTTTTCATTGTCTATATTTTTAATTTGATACATCATACTTAGATTAAGTTCTTTGATGGTGTATGCTTATCGATTAATAGTCAAGAGTTTAGAGATTTATTTTTCAAAATAAAACAACGTGAATACAGTATATCATATATCCCTTTTTTCTATTCAAACGCAAAAAAGAAACCTTTGAATGATTAAATATGGATACCGGGGTGCCTCTTATTAATTATTAATGACTTCCCCAGTGATTTGGAATAGAGTAATACTAATACGCTCCATATAAGATATGAAATATCTACATCTAGGCACTTATAATTGAGATATGAGTACACTAGGTTGCACCAAAAAATCGTTTTTGTATCAAGCCGGAGCCGGGAAAGGATTTTCCAAGATTATAAGGGTCCGTTACCGCACACATCGCTTAGAGGGGCGTCACCCGGGGGGGTGGAATATGAAAGAAAAAACAAAGAAATGAAGGGGATGGGATTCTATTTGTACTGTATCTGAAATGAATATTGTCTATTCCGATCTTTCCACTCCTCGAGACTCTACTTTACTTTTTGGTTTTTCAAGTAACTAACTGAATTTTTCAAATATGTATAAAGTAGTAACATTTTGAATGCACCATATAAAGAAAGAAAAAAGAAGAGGAAACATAATCTAATTCTTTTCTTTACCCATCTACAATAAAAAATATTGTAAATATTAAATATATAGGGTAGGAGTCTATCTTTAGACTCCCGGATGGAGAAGTATGTATCATGATCTAGATGATTAACCAATATGTATACTGATCCGTATCGAATTTGTATGAGTAGCTATTATTATATTAACCACATATCAGGAACCAGATTTGAATTGGTGACACGAGGATTTTCAGTCCTCTGCTATACCAGCTGAGCTATCCCGTATTATATTAACCACATGTCAGGAACCAGGTTTGAACTGGTGACACGAGGATTTTCAATCCTCTCTTCTAGCAGCTGAGCTATCCCGACCCTTCTCGAGGCATCACCCCTATCCTATTATACTAGAGAGCTTGGGTCTATGTAAATTCAAGATCTCAATTCACGAGAATAAAAAAGCATTACAAAGTCTTACCCAGACCCTGTTTGGAATCTTCAAAAAGAAGACTTTGTAAGTTGAATTAAGATTAATAATAATTATATGGGCTGTGAATGATTCATATGGGATTCCTTGCTCATAGATGTTATTTTGTACGTATATCGTATATTTCACAAGACTTGTGATAGGAGAAGAGAGAAGCATTTCTTCTCCGATCCATTTCTGAAAGAGTAGAGTGAATGAGAAGCATAGCGAATTTTGAAGCGCTGAGTAAAAAAAAAAGAGTATAAATCTAAATAAAGACTTAGGGAGTAAAAGGGGCCTTTGGGGATAGAGGGACTTGAACTCTCACGTGATAGAATGTCAGGAACCAGGTTTGAACTGGTGACACGAGGATTTTCAATCCTCTCTTCTAGCAGCTGAGCTATCCCGACCCTTCTCGAGGCATCACCCCTATCCTATTATACTAGAGAGCTTGGGTCTATGTAAATTCAAGATCTCAATTCACGAGAATAAAAAAGCATTACAAAGTCTTACCCAGACCCTGCTTGGAATCTTCAAAAAGAAGACTTTGTAAGTTGAATTAAGATTAATAATAATTATATGGGCTGTGAATGATTCATATGGGATTCCTTGCTCATAGATGTTATTTTGTACGTATATCGTATATTTCACAAGACTTGTGATAGGAGAAGAGAGAAGCATTTCTTCTCCGATCCATTTCTGAAAGAGTAGAGTGAATGAGAAGCATAGCGAATTTTGAAGCGCTGAGTAAAAAAAAAAGAGTATAAATCTAAATAAAGACTTAGGGAGTAAAAGGGGCCTTTGGGGATAGAGGGACTTGAACTCTCACGTGAATTTATCTTGAATTGGGATCTTTTGGCTCAACTTTATCCAAGTTTTGTCGAGGGAGCAACCCCATTTTTCACCTTGAATTGGTCAAAATACGCATAATTTCTTACTTTTCGTGGAGGATTAGATCCAGTAACGGGCGGTTTATGGCTGAACGATATTGCACACCATCATTTAGCTATTGCAATTCTTTTCCTGATAGCTGGTCACATGTATAGGACTAACTGGGGGATTGGTCATAGCCTGAAAGATATTTTAGAGGCTCATAAAGGACCATTTACAGGCCAAGGTCATAAAGGCCTCTTTGAGATCCTAACAACATCATGGCATGCTCAATTATCTCTTAACCTAGCTATGTTAGGCTCTTTAACCATTGTTGTAGCTCATCATATGTATTCCATGCCCCCTTATCCATATCTAGCTACTGACTATGGTACCCAACTTTCCTTGTTCACGCATCACATGTGGATCGGTGGATTTCTCATAGTTGGTGGTGCTGCGCATGCGGCCATTTTTATGGTAAGAGACTATGATCCAACTACTCGATACAACGATCTATTAGATCGTGTCCTTAGGCACCGCGATGCAATCATATCACATCTCAACTGGGCATGTATATTTCTAGGGTTTCACAGTTTTGGTTTGTATATTAATAATGATACCATGAGCGCTTTAGGGCGTCCCCAAGATATGTTTTCAGATACCGCTATACAATTACAACCCGTCTTTGCTCAATGGGTACAAAACACCCATGCTTTAGCACCTGGCGGGTTTTAACGAAAACATCCTCCGGAATTCGGGTAGTTCATTAACTTGAATTTTGAGTTATAAAAAAAGAGTTTTAATTTGTCTAATTATTAGTTCTTAAAGTGATTTTATGTGGTGTACTTAGAAACTCTAGTCTTTCTCCTCCATTGAGTTCCTTGTATCATTTGTATTTATTTACTTTTTGTTCAGGTATTTTATTATTTAATCACCAAAACTAAATCATTTGAAAAATCGTGCTAGTTCTAATTTTTAGAATAGGTTTGACTAGTCTCTGCGGATCGACCCTGGTCTTACCGGGTTTTACTACTTGGCGTCCGTGCACTTGCGGGTGTAGACCTTTTAGGCCCATTAGTTATCTAGAAGATCCAGAAGACTTGAACAAGACCCTGTGTTGTTTCCCTGCAAATCAATTTTCACACTTTTGCAATTGCAAACCAGAAATCCCTGTAATGGCATCTCTCTTGGATAACACAAACAATCCCTTCTCACTGATGTGACTGAGTCTCTTATACCATAATTCCATGGCATCATCATTCTCTGCTGCATTAAAACATCCATGGAGACCTTAGCCTTCATCCAATAGAAAGACGAAAACTTATCACCTCGAGCCACCACCATAGAACCTCGTGAAAGTTTCCACTTACCCCCTCCGAATAAGCTATAGAAACCTTCATCATCAAGTCTCGCTGTAGAAATCAAATTCAAACGAATGTCTGGGACATGCTTAACTCCTTTAAGCAACAACCTAGTACCGATATTAGTCCCCAAGCAAATATCGTCAATGCCAACAACCTAAGCCAAACCATCATTACCCATCATCACGGAACGATAACTACCCGAAGTATAGGAATATAACAAATCTCGTTGCGATGTAGCATGAGTAGTCGCTCCACTATCAATAACCCAACTGGATTCATGACATGCACCATTAATACCATCACTCTCACTGAGTATAAGAAATTCATCTTCAGTAACAATCATTTTATCTTCACTCTTGCTTCTTTCCTTGCTTACTCTCTTTCTGCAACAACTAACAATTCCTCTTTAAGTACCCTTTCTTATGACAGTAATGGCACTTCATATTCACAAACTTGTTAGATTTGCTCCTGCTTCTGTCCTTCTCCGACTCTCTATGTGAACTTCTCCCCCGCGACTCAGTAACCAGCACATCTGAATGCGAAGAAATAGGATTTGACTGCCTCCTAGTTTCCTCATTCATGACATTGTTCTTCACTAAGTCCATTGAGATAAATCCTTCGAAAGTAGAGTTACAAAGAGACATCCTGAACACCTCCCAAGAATTTGGTAACGTACCAAGAGGCCATAAACCGTGAATTTCCTCATCACAGTTTATACCCATGTCAGATAGTTTATTATGTAACCATTGGAACACATTCAAGTGATCAGTCTTGGGAGCTCCCTCTCGATATCTCAACTCGAGCAATTTTTTCATCATATAAATCTTATTGTTTCATGTCTTCCGAGCAAACAACTGCTCTAGTTTCAACCACAAAGAACGAGCATTAGTCTCATTCTCAATATGATGCAACACATTATCATCTACCCATTGCCTTATCAAACCACACACTTGGCGATTTATTATTTAAAATGTATGGTTGAGATTTATTATTTAAATCTAATGGTTAAAAATTTAAAGTTTTGTTAAAGTTTATTATCGGGTATTATCCGATATCCGTTAATATTATCGGATTCAGATATTGATTTATAATATCCGTCGGATAATTATCGGATATCGGATAGCTTATCGGATTCGGGTACGGATATGCTTATATCTGTTTCGATAAGCTACCGTTTACAGGCCTACTCTAACTTGGAGTTCTGATACCACTTGTTTGGAAAAATGGGTCCAGTGGACGTAGCGGAAATATAAGTTTTCCCCTTTGTGTTACTTACGAGGATAATATGAAGAATAGTGAGATAAATAAACAAAGAACTGAAAGTAAATAAGACAACGATTTTAACGTGGAAAACCTCCTCAATATGAGAAGTAAAAATCAAGGGACTAGTAGTCCAACCAAATCAACTATAATAAGTAATTGAGTTACATAGTACACCCTCCTTGTTCCAAAGAACAAACCCCGAGACTTAGACTCCAAAGATGAATCAATCTCAAACACGAAGAACCACCAAAAAATCCTCACAAGAAAGAATAAAACAACCCAGAAATATGCAGTCCAAAACGACCCTAAATTCACTAGGATTCTGGCCACGAATCACACCGTAAAAATACTAGAAGAATAGGTCAAGAATACCTCTACACAATTTCAGCTTAATCGGAGAAGATCACACCGTTGGATTTTCCGAACAACGAAGACTGTACGTGCTGAAAAACTTCAGCCTCGCTCTTCTCGGCAACCTCTTTCTCTCTTTTCCCTTCTCTTGTGTGTTTCTAATTGTTTTCTCTACTTCTAATTAATATTAAGGAAGTATTCATAGACTACCCCTTAACCCTAATTCCACCGTCTTAAGTAACCGACCCAAAGAAGTTCGACTTGGGCCTGGATTTGGTTTCTTAGACCAAACCCAACTAGGTTTCCCCACTAGGAGGAAAACCTAACAGTTAACGCCTTTTTAATAAAAGACATTACTCTACCCTTGAGTGGGTATTCACAACAACACTCACATTTTCAATGAACTTTAACGCAACAGATATCCTGCAAAATAACCAAGACATTACAGACAACACTTGAAATAGCCTGACATCAACCTGAGTACAACCATTTAGAGATTTAGACACACAAGTCAGCCTGAGTATCAACTTCACAAGGTTAGGTTTAATACATAAGGAACACATGTTGAACAATTTCAACATCCCACAATGATAAAATGTTGGAATCTGACGCTCCAGTAGGAGCATTTTTTGTCTTTTTTTTAAGAGGTTTCCATTGTCTAAAGAACTCAAATAATGTACTGTTGCGTGTGTCTCGTCGATGGCTTGAATTTCAAGCGTTGGTTTGCTCAAAAACCGATTCCGTATGAATAGGATATTAATTTTCGAAATTTATGTTTAAATATGAAAAGATGTGAAATATTTAAGGAAAGTCACATGTCGGATAAGTTAAAGGAAGGTGAAGGGTTTATAATAAGTTCCTCTTTGTCATACTATGGTATGAATGAAACAAAGATCAAACGCTTTGTGTAGTTTGCAACGCGCATACGCCTGGGCGCTTTAGAGGCGCCCACACGCTTTGCACGTGTGCATCGTTGCTAGGAGCGTAAGAGCCTTTGTTCTTATTTTTACAGAAAAGACAATCCAATCGACGAATAAGATTAAATCTAGATCCGACGGACCTGATTAAACCGATTTGTACCTCCTCTCTTCAAAAGGGCTGTGACTATTGCCTCCAAATCTGACTGTTTGTTAACAGTCACTTCTCACCTTTAAACAAGCCATAAAATCAGACTTCTACTTCAATTCGAATTAAAAGAGTTTAAGGCATTCAAGGGTTCTTCAATACTTACTGACGTTCAAAAGATTTTTCAGATCCAAGTACCTCCGATGCGAAAAGGTAATCCGCTGTATCCTGGAAGACAAATAGCCTATACTGTTGGTACATTAAACAAGGCAAATTATTGTCTTAAGGAAAGTGATCCCTCACCTCGGTTCTAATTAAAATATTTTCTGTTCTCTACGTCATTTTTATTTTAATATTTAAAATACGATTCTTATTTGGAATTTAAGAAATAGAGTAAGAACAATTTGTTTTTACATAAAGGATTTTATATTTGTCTATCTCTAAATTGGTTCAGAATGAAATTATCGTTGTTTTAAAATAGGACGATAAACCAGTATACACTTAGATCAACATAAAAAAGATTGGAGTCCGACCACCACATTTCTCTTTTTAGAGTTGTAGTATAGAAACACAATCCAGACCCAAATAATCCCAACTCAGGGTCGACCCATCTGATTTCTTGCAAGTATAAGAAACAAGGAATTATGCAAACATACAGATAATAGCAGCATGGAATATTAGAGTGGATAAAGGAAACACCACAATACATCTTATATACTGTATGTTTAAAAAATAAAAAATCTTATATAATCAACAAGAGCGATAAAACAAAAAAGAAGCAACTAATAATAGTGAAGTTAATCCCCTCCTACGGTGTTGTTGCTGAACTACTTTGATTGCAAACAGGAAAGAGGCTCTCCGAGAAAGTAGTAAGAGAGCTGCAAACCCCTTGTGGTTGTGAAAATGACGAGAGGGTTCCACTTGCATCAAACTCTGTCCAACTATCATTCTTCCAATTGTAACAGTAGATAGGGGTTGTAACACATTTCTTCTTCCCTGGCCTATAAGGATTAACCCAACGTGATCTCCCAAAGTTGATTACGATTATCTTGTCATCTGACCCAACAAAAGAATAAAATTTAGCTTCTTCGAACTCTTCCAAATAAAAAGGCAATACGAAACTACTCAGTTCTCTCCATGTATCCTCATCATCTTTATACAAATACATCTTAAATAAATCCTTGTTCATTCTAATTATCATAGCAAAACGCCCATCAACTTCTATAAAACAACTTTTGGCGTATAAAAGATTAGGGTGGTGGTCAAGGATGAAATCAGGGATTGTGATGGTTCTAAACTTCTCACTTCCTACATCAAATGCAACTATGCATACAGGACGACGCGCCACATACCAATTGTTAAGTGTGTTCCAATAAATAACACCATTCACATAAATAGAACCATTTGCATTAATGAATGGAACTTCTTCAATCCTTGTCCATCTATAACCTTGGCACCGTCCTCCTATGGTCAAAACCTCACAAATAGAACGACAGTTGGTATGAGGAAGAGGATACTCGAGATGATGGACACAGACCAATTTGTGTTCATTAGTAGCAGGATCAAAACCAAATCCGTAGCTTGTCCCAATAGCACCATTTTTTACCATCGATTTTGATTGAAACCATGGGGATTCTTGTCTGGTACAGATGTTGTATATACGATAAGAATACGGTCTCCCTGATTCGGTGAGACATATCAAACCGTTTACAGGTTGTGAAATCGTAGTGTAACAGGACAAGACTGTCTCCCTTATCGTGCCATCCTCCTCTACTACTATTTTAGTGTTGTCGTTAATAATAAGATCAGCCGTAACGTATAACTCCTTGGAAGAAGTACGCGTTATAACAGAAGAGTCTCTTGTAGTATATGTTACTGGTATTTGTGGTACAGGAACAACCATAAGTAGACGAGACTGTTTTCGAGAACAACAGTTAAGAAAGTGTAAATTAATAAAGTTTTGATCTTTTTCAATTAAAAATTTCCATGTTTTGCAAACACTCTTAAACCTAACTAGGGTTTTCACTGGAAGTCTAGATAGTATCTCAAACACCAAGAAATTAACATCAATACCAATAGAATTCTGGATAATAATACCTCTTTTTCTTCTTCTTCTTCGGCTCCTACTATCCTTTGTGTTAGTAATGGTAGTGAAACAAGAATCGTCTACATAACGAGGATAATCTGAAATACTTGGATTGATGATACCAAAACTAGGACCGTTTGGATTGATGATGAGTTTTCTTCTCATTCTCCTTACATCGTTGATTTCATCATCCAAAATATCATCGTCTGGATCGATATAAATCATTCTACTTCTTTTCCTCTTCATAAAATAGTTTTTTTTGTTGTTCGGTTCAAATTCAATGGAAGGATTAGATGAAACAGCAGATGATGATGATGATGCCGCTTTGCTCCTCTTAACCATTCTTTCTTTTTCTGTAAATCGCTCCTCCCTGTCTTAGATTCGGATTTTTAGGGTTTTTTTTACCCTAGATGTCGGTGGGAATGGTGGAAAAGACCCAAATCGATGGATTGGTGAAGAAAGAAGAAATCAGTCGTTGTGGAAGAGAAGAATGAAGGAGGAACTCGTTGGTCCCTTTTTTTTCACTTCTCAGAAATGGTGTCGTTTTTTCTTTTAATTTTTTTTCGGTTCGAAATACTAAAATAAGTTACTTTTTCACTAATTTAAGGAAAGAAGTAGAAATAAAAACTTTCTCTCAGAAAAATCGTTTGATGTAGGGAGATTTTCAGAAGATTTTCTGAAAATCAAATCAAATTATTTTAGTAGTTTCCTTTTTTTAGTAGATAATGGTTAGTTTTAGCAGTTTTATATTTTTAGGAAACTTTCTCGGTTTTATATTCTAGTATTTTATTTATTTAGAAGTTGTTATTAAAATTTGATTAGGTTTAGAAAACTAGTATTTTATTTATTAGAAATTGTTAATTAGAGGATTCAGTAGTTGTTTTATTCATTTAAGTTGATCAATAAAATTCAGTATTTTAGTTTAATCTTATTAGTTTTGGTTCTACAAGTCTTAAGACGGAGATCTAAAAGTTTTTTCTGAGTTTTATAAGATTTAGACGGAGTTCTAATTTTTTACGGATTTTTCCACTGCGTCAGTTGGCATCAAGAGCGAGGATTTGCCTGGTTCGATATCATCTACGCGAATGCCACTTTAGAACACATCGATGGATTTGCCAAAGATGCATCTAAAGTTGGTTTGGAAAAAATAAATCATACAGTTATTATTATTTTTCTTGTTTGTTACCAATCAGTCAAAATTCAATATGGAGAAATATTATCATGGTAACAACTTCCCAGTTCAAGTACACCCACGTAGAGATTATAATATGAACAAGATCAATGAAAAGATACCAATTTTCGATGGGTATTCAACTATTGAAGAGTTTTTCGATTGGCTAGATAAGGTCGAACGACATGTCACTAATAAGTGTGCTACTATTCTCAACGAGCAGATAGTTAACATCATTGTTTATAGACTTAGAGGGAGTGCTGCAGATTGGTGGGATCAATTACAACTTCTAAGGAAGAGACAAGGAAGGGATCCAATTCAGAGTTGACCGTCTATGAAAGAGAACTTGAAGGAGTGGTTCTTACCTTCTGATTATCAACAACACTTGTTAAGGATATACCAAAACTGTAGGGTTGCATTCAGTAGGTGAATATGATGAGGAGTTCTCGAAGTTGGCTCAAAGAAACAGTAGAGAAAATTTACTGAACCTGATATTGTTTTAATAGATCGATTTCTGAATGGATTGAAATATGGCTTGAGATGTAGATTGAGAGAAAAGGAGAGGTTAGTTGATTTATGGACTATTCAAGATGCATACAACGTAGCCCTAACAATTGAAGCTTAGGAATGGGAATATAGGAGCTTTGGATTTCTAAGGGAAGAACAACCTCGCTTAATAAAAACAACTCCCTTAGAGAATGTTGAACCACCACGAATGGTCACCATAGACGATTCAAACAATATTATTCATGAAACAAAATTCGACGTTATCGTGTTCAAGGATAAGTCTCCTACTATCAATTTACACAATGAGAAGATTGTTTCTGAAGAATTGGTGCTTGAAATTGAGATAAAAGAAGTTCAAGAAATTGAGTCAAAAAGAGTTGTTAACAAAATTGAGTTAAATGAAGTTGTTCAGGAAATTGAGACAAAGAACGTTGTTTAGGAAATTGAAATGGTTCGGAAAATCGGATCAAAGGAAGTTGATTCAAAAGAAGAACTTCGCAAGTTAGACTTAGTCCAATTAAATTTCCTTCACACGAAGATCCGTTCTCAAAATTTTGCGAATCTCAAATTGTTTCACATGGATTGACAAGTAATTTTATTCGAAAGTCTTCATCGAAGTTCGTAATTTTCAACCACTATACTCGGGATCTGTACAAGTTTATTTATGGGGTGAAAAGGGAGATTGAGTCACATTACGATTATGGAGAGAAATTTTTTTGTGACCTAATAAAATCTTCAGTCAAATCTAAAAGTTTGGTAATGCCATAGTTCACGAGAAGGATATATCAAGGGAGTACCAATCAAGATAACATTCAAGTCAATCAGTAAACTCGAGGCGAGTTTTTTTTGAAGTGGAGGAGACTGATGCAGGGAGATTTTCAAAAGATTTTCTGAAAATCCTTGATATCATCAATCAAGTTATTTTAGTAGTTTCCTATTTTTTTTAGTAGATAATTGTTAGTTTTAGCAGTTTTATATTTTTAGGAAACCTTCTGGGTTTTATATTCTAGTATTTTATTTATTTAGAAGTTGTTATTAGAATTTGATTAGGTTTACGAAACTAGTATTTTATTTATTAGAAATTGTTAATTAGAGTCTGTTTAGGTTTAGGAAAACTCTTATGTCTATATAAAGGGGATTCAGTAGTTGTTTTATTCGTTCAAGTTGATCAATAAAATTCAGTATTTTAGTTTAATCTTATTACTTTTGGTTCTACAAGTCTTAAGACGGATATCTAAAGTCTTTTTCTGGGTTCTATAAGATTTAGACGGAGTTCTAATTCTTTTCGGAGTTTTCCGCTGCGTCACCGTTTTAGATCTTGAATTTCCTCCGACGAAGGTTGTCCCTTAGCCGGAATTTCTTTTTCCTTCCTACTACTAGTGTATTGCTTTCGGGTCTAGGCTTGGTTCTCATCTATTTCTGTTGTAATTGTAATTGTTGGATGAGAAAATCAATTTTTTTCTCTCTCTCTCTCTCTCTCTATTTGTATGAGAAGTTCAGATTCTCAAGGCAAAAGAGGGCTTTTAATCTAGGGTTTTTTTTCTTTTTCTTCCCTTATCTTCACTCTCTTTCATTTGGTTTAGTTTCTCATAGTTAATCAGAAAACCTGTTACTTTTTTCGGTTTATCTGTACTTTCAATTTCAGTTTTTCTGTAGTTGGAAATATATAGTGTTTCTAGAATTGTGGGTTTATAGGTTTTCTTTTGTTCTATACGAAGGTTTTGCCGATGGAGACGTCGGTGGTAACATATTCAACAACAGCAACAAGGGCTTCAACTTACTCGGGAATCAAGGCAAAATTCTGATTACATATATTTATGTATAATAAAATACACGACCTTTAGGGTCTCCTTCGTGATCTTTAGGATCCTTAATTTGTGTCCTTTAGAGTCTTTTTATTTTATTTTTTGCAATCTTGTACTCTTTTTTCCTTCATGTTATCTTTACTTTTATGAGTTTCATGTTGTAATTTACTTTAGTAATTCCATGGTGTACTCAAAGGAGTCAAAACTATCAAAACCATGTAATTTGTTAGATTGTAATCCTTTTGTGAATGAAATTCTGATTTATTTAAAGAAAATGGTACTAAAATAATATGAGTTGACCTTTTTTTTTAATTTTAACTGGCAATACTAAAATAAGTTACCTTTTAACTTATTTAAGAAAAGAAGTATAAAGTCAATTTGGTAGTAAAATAATAACAACTGATTTATTTTTTTAATTTTAATTGGCAATACTGACCTTTTGACTAAAATTTCACCCTACCCCCTAGGATTTGCTAGAATTTTTCATTAATAAAACTAGATTTCAAACTTAAAATAAAAAAAATTCCTTCTAGAAAATAATTATTGATTTTTTTTTTCTCAAAAATCGTTTTTTTTCCCAAAAATAGTTTGTTTCTTCAAAAAATTGTTTATTAGCTAAGGACACAGTCTAATAGATCGTTGTATCGAGCAGTTGGATTATAGTCTCTTACCATAAAAATGGTTGGATGTGCAGCAGCTCCAACTATGAGAAATCCACCGATCCACACGTGCTGTGTGAACAACGAAAGTTGGGTACCATAGTCAATAGCTAGATATGCATAAGGGGGCATGGAATACATATGGTGAGCTACAACAATCGTTAGAGAGCCTGACATAGCTAGGTTAAAGGATAATTGAGCATGCCAGGACGTTGTTAGGATCTCATAGAGGCCTTTATGACCCTGGCTGTAAATGGACCAATATGAGCCTCTAAAATATCTTTCAGGCCATGACCAATCCCCTGGTTAGTCCTAAACAAATCAGGAAAAGAATTGCAATAGCTAAATGATGGTATGCAATATCGATCAGCCATAAATTCTCTGTTACTCGATCTAATCCTCCTAGAAGGGCTTACAAGCAAGCTTATTCCTTTCCAATCTTCCTAGCGCGATAGACCCTTTGAACCCCGAAAATCGTTTTTTCACAAAACCCAATTTTTCCGACAACTGTTTTCCCCCTAAAATCGATTTTTCCCTAAATGACTTCTTAAATCGACTTTTTTTTTTGCGAAAACAGATCTTTCCTTAAAAACTTCTTTTTCTCCAAATCCGTCTTTTTTACCGAAAAATTGTTTTTCTTTTCCTCGAACAACATTTTTTCTTTCTCGACAACCGTTTTTTTTATAATTCAAATTTTCTGAAAACTTTTTTGCTTCATGAAGACATTTTTTCCTGAATTGCAGGGAAAATGCGGTTTTAAAAAAAATCGATTTTCGAATAAAAAATTGGGAAAAAAGGTTTTCGATCAAAAAACAGCTTTCGGGAGAAACTATTTTTGAAAAAAAATTTGTTTAAGAAAAAATTTTTGGATAAGCAATTCTCGAATAAAAAAATTATAAAGAAAACGGAGGAATCTCGAGTGAAACAAAATTTGAAAAAACGAGTTTCAAGCACAAAATTTCTTTTATATTTTTATAAGGCAGCGTTTAAAAATACTCAAAAAATAATCAATTCGCGGAATCATGATTCCGTCATCCAAACACACCATGACTTTTTTTTCAAGTTAATTTTTTTTTACTTCAAGTTGAAGTCATTTTCTGGAGAGGAGACGACCAAAAATTGGCGTACGGGAGAGGGAAAATCCCGTTTAGAGGTAACTACAAAAACAAGTTAGGGTTTCTTCCTCCCAATTTTGATTTCTTTCTCAAAAGAAAACCTAGGTTTTATTTTGATTCAGCAATCCAGATCGGTTTCCTCTTATCTTCTTCATTGATAACTGAATCATCTTCAGATCTTCAAACAATTGTAAGTAAGTCTCTTTCAATTTCTCTTTTTGTCTCTCTATATCAAGTTGTGAAAGTTATATTATTAATTTGTTAGAAACATTGGCTTCTGGATTCGTTTCCTCTGTTTCTGGACTTAAGCACGATTTAAAGGCATTGAAAAATAAGATGAATAGTTTGAAGGAAAGATATAAAGACCATAAGAAACTTGTCTCTGTTAACAAAAGTAAATAAAAAATAGGGCAGTAGTAGTAGTAGTGAGTAGGAGTAGTAGTAGTAGCATAGGAAAGAGATGGTAGGAAAGTAAGCATCATCAGCATAAGAAAGAGAGGGTAGGAAATAGGGCAGTAGTAGTAGTACCAAAGGTTTGGACTTAAGCACGATTTAAAGGCATTGAAAAATAAGATCAATAGTTTGAAGGAAAGATATAAAGACCATAAGAAACTTGTCACTGTTAACAAAAATAAATAAAATAATAATAAAAAACTTGTCGACGGAAATACTGGACTGGGTTGGGATTAAGTATTGTGTATTGTCAATGCAACAAGTGAATGGTGGGACAACTATGTTAAGGTAAATTTAATTTTTCTTAGACTATAACCGTATCTTTCAGCATAAAATCTATTATATAAAACGCAATGTTTTGTGTTGACTAGGACAAACCCAGAGATAAATCCAGCCGTTCATTGTGTTTGATCTTAAATCTTGACCATTCGATCACTTACTTAGCTCAAAAACTAGAATTAGTTCACCCACCCAAAATGATTGATACCAATTTCACTTTAACACCCGTCATTACTAATTTTTCTTTGGTTAAAAAGACATCTTTTCTTTTGAAAAAGCTAAGGCCCAAAAAAATTTTGTAAATGCTCTTGAAGGACAATTCTGTAGGCACTCACATTTTCAAGGTCAAATTTATCCTTTGTCTAATGAGAAATACCCAAAAAACCAATTTGAAATCAAAACCAGGAAGTTGCCTTTTTCTCCAAAACAAAAAGCGACTAACGAGAAGAGCGTGGGATTTGGGCAATTTCGCCGAGCGTTGAACTCGATTTCGTGGTTTTATGATCATCAATCTATTTTAGGGCTTTTGTGATTAAATCTCTTTAGTTGTTTAGGGTTTTGAGTTAGTTTTTTCTGAATAATTCTAGAGAGAGAAAGTTGCAATTCCCTTTCATAATTTGCTAGGGTTTCAAAAGGATTATGTGCTTTCAATGAAAGAAGAATCTCAAAGTATTTCAAGGTATAATCTAACTTGTTAGTTGCTTTATTTTCATTGAACAAGAGATTACGAGTTATTAATGATAATTATGAGTTATTCATGATAGTTTATTCGAAAATAATATACAATTGATTCTAATTTATCATTAATTTCTGTTCTATAAGATTAATTATGTTTGCAAGAGTTAGGAAGAAGTTTACAAAACTTTGCGAATTGTTTGGATTGCTTTGCAGTGATTTGCAAATAGTCAATTGTTATTTATTATATTGGGGATTTTTCTTTGTTACAGTTTGATGGTTCCGACAGTTCTCAGAGTATTTCAACATGTGAGTAATTTTGCTTGTTTGAAGATTGGAAGTGATAGTACTATACTCCAATTGACAGAATTCTTATGCAAAACGATCCTATAGGGTTACAGTGGAATGTGCTAGAAAATAAATTAGGTATAAATGGATAATTCATTCCACGAAATTCTCCAAAGAGATTGATACCTTTGTTATCAAAACAATGAATAATTGTCATACTTGTGGTGTTCGACTGAAAGACATTAAGAAACGTCGTTTTACAAGTGCTTTGATAAAAATATTGGTGATGCATAGTGTTCAAAGTGATTCATATATCAAGCCTAGGAAAATTAGTGATTATATATTGAATACATATGGGTTTGATGTTAGTTACTATTACTCTTATGCGGGCAAGACACTAGCTTTGAAGGATATTGACGGGGATGCATCATCGTCTTATCATCATTTAGTTTCTTATGTTGATGCTCTACGAAGAAGTAATCCAAATAGTTTTGTGAAACTTGATATTGACCATATTTCGAAAAAAAAATTGGCGTTTATTTGTTGCATTTGGGGCTTGTATTCATGGATTCAGATATTGTCGTCCGATTCTTTATTTGGATGAAACATTTTTCAAAGGAAAGTTTAGTGGATGTTTATTAGCTGCAACAGGCAAGAATGCCGAAGGGCGTAAAACATGTTCATTTTAGCTTTGTTCATGTATTTATCTTGTTCAAATCATTGGAAGACTTTACGAAAAATTTGCACTGCTTTGCAAACCGATTTGCAGTGGTTTGTAAACTAATTTGCAGTAGTTTGCATTCTGGTTTGCAAGACTTTGCAAACTGATTTGCCAGACTTTGCAAGCTGATTTGCAAGACTTTGCAAACTGATTTGCAAGACTTTTACAAATGCATTGCAAGCATGTTGATTATAGTGTTGTTCCTTTTATTGTTTTTACAGGTTTTTATCCACTTGCATTTACCCTCGTAGACACGGAAAATCAAGTTAACTGGTTTTGGTTTTTGGAGATTCTTTATAAGATTATTTCTGAAAGAACTTACACATTTCTTACTGATAGACATCCTGGGTTGATAACTGGTATATCTATTGTATTCCCTTCGAGTCACCATGGTTATTGTGTTTGGCATTTAAACATAATATATCCACTAGAACAAGAGATAATAACTATGCCTCGTCTCACATCCTTGAGGTTTTTTTTTACCAGATGTGCTTATGCACCAAACCATTTAGAGTTCAAACCTCTTTTTGAATAGTTAAAAACTGTTGGTGGCCAATCTTTTGAAGAATTTCTTAGGAAACCATCTAATGAGAAATGGGCAAATGCTTACTTTCCAGGCAATAGATATGGTACATACATGTTGCCGTATAGCTGAGAGTTTTAACTCATGGATTTTAGAAGGTCGCGGTCAATCACACCATTGATTGACTACATTCTCAAAAAATTGATGGTTTTGTTTTCTACTAGACGTGATCTTGGGGATAGTCGGACCGTTATTCTTAAACCGGAGATGGAAAAACAACTTGATAACGGATTGAATAAAGGTAGAGTTTTTAGGCCAATACGGGCTTCATCCTCGACATTTGAGGTTGTTGATGGTAGATTTTTTCGGGTGGACCTTGAGAATCGTACATATAGTTGTGGGTATTGGAGAGTATACGATTTTCTTTTTCATGTTCTATGTTGTATTTCAGGTGCAGGTTATAGTCTATATGACGTCATTAGTGATTTCTACCGTGTTTTCCATTATCGTGCGCCGTACGAGAAAGTTATTGAACCTGCTGTTGATTATGACCTTCTGAATCATCATCTCGCCGAGTTTATTGCTTTACCACCGATTGAGAAGAAGGTACCTGGAAGACCAAGGCAAAAGAGGATATCAAATAGTGGAGCAAAGTAGAAGAGGTCGATAAAGTGTAGCGTATGCTATACATCTGGTCACAACAAGAAGACTTGTAAACTTGATGTTTGAACCAGTTCTCGTTATGTTATTACTTTTTACCAAGCACACTTGTTAATTTAATTCATGAATTAGTTTTCATTAGATTTCACTTGCTTTTTGAATATATTATCTTCATTTTTGTTGGATGAACAATGTCGGTGTAATTGCTTATAATAGTATGTGAATCTTAAATCTTGGTCTTGGCAGCTGATATAGTTTGGAAACCACTGCAAATCAGTTTGAAAGCTATATTGAAAATCAGTTTGCAAACCATATTGCAATTCAGTTTTCAAATTGCAAAGTCATCAAAAAAATTCAAAATCCTTTTGCAACTTAGGTGAAAATTAATTTTGGAAATACTTGCATAACCTTCAATTCAAAGGAACTTAATTTATGTACACAATGTATGTTAAATTTTGATAAATTACAACTTATTTGTATTACGTATTATTTTACGGGGGTTCGGGGGCGTAGCCCCAGTTCTTTTTTGTAGAAATTTAAAAAACAATTAATAGAATAAAAAAATGAAGAATTAATCTTTCAAAAAGGATTTAATCTTTAGTTCATCCGACATCTATTGAAAAAGACTTAAAGAAACATATTAGTATGTTGTGAATATTTTGAAAAAAAATAAATTGAAACTGACTTGTTTACAAACAACAATGCAAACTAGAATGCAAACTACTGCAAATCAGTTTGCAAACCACCGCAAACCAGAATGCAAACCACTGCATACCAGATTGCAAAGTCACCAAATAAATTTAGAATCCTTTTTCAACTTAGATGGAAATTAATTTTGGAAATACTTGCATATCATTCTATTCAAAGGAACTCAATTTATGTACACCATGTATGTTACATTTTGATGGATTACAAACTATTTGTGTTACGTGTTATTTTACGGGGGTTCGGAGGCCTAGCCCAGTTCTTTTTTGTAAGAATTTTAAACACAATTAATAGAATAAAAAATGTGAAGAACTTATCTTTCGAAAAGAATTTAATCTTTCTTTCATCCTGCATCTATTGAAAAAGATTTAAAGAAACATGTGAGTAGGTTGTGAATATTATGAAAAAAATAATAATTTGAAACTGATTTGCAAAGACAAAACACTACAAATCATATTGCAAATCAGGTTGCAAACTAGATTGCAAATCAGTTTACAAATCAGTTTGCAAACCAGATAGCAATCAGTTTGCCAACCACTGTGCAAATCAGATTGCTAACCACTCCAACTTAAATTTATAAGACAAATATGTAATCGAATATACTCAACATAATAAGATTAAAAAACGATCAAAGATTCATCAAAATATTCAGAAACACATTCATCAAAATATTTAGAGGAGAAACTATATTCAAACGCCCTTTTTTAATTGAATCCAACAATATTTTTTCTTTCTCTTCCTTCATTTCGCCGCCACTTTCTGTTTTTTCCTCATCTTTGTTTCCTCGTTTATTTTTTTTCCTTTTCTAGTCCCTCATATATGTCCTTGACAACATCAGATATTTATTTGCTTATATCATGTTTATCCAATTCCTTTCCTCCTCTACTATCTTCATTTGCACCATCTTATTCATCTCCCTCGCCTCTCTCTTCTTCTTCATGATTACTTTGTTGGAACTCATCATTAACCTGCATTAAGTACATAATAAACAAATTTATTAAGTTTTTACCTAAAAAGCAAGGTAATCAGTTTGCAAACCAGGACTTTGAGGAAAATAGTAACATTGTAACACAAAGATCTTACATTATCACTCTCCCAACATCATCTTTAGTGTTATCTTCTGCATCCTTACCCTACCCATTTCACCATCTTTTTCATCTTTTTTACTTCCATTTTCACCATCTTTTTCATAATTTTCGCTCACATTTTTACTGCTCCCTTCTTCTCCATTATCATCATTGCCATCTTTTTCTTTTTCTTCTTCTTCTTCTTCGTTCTCATTTGCAGAGCTTTCTTCAGCATCTCGTGTTTTCCCCTAAATTTCTACTACAAGCATAATAGTTTACATCGATTGCAGGCTTCAAACTTAGATAGAAGTGGTTTCCTACTCATTGGTGTTTAGAGGAAAGATGATAAAACCACAAAATTTCATACCAATAACAAGTTATAGGTTCTACTAACTTGGGAATCAAAATGTGATTCAGCCCTGTCAAAGTTCCAACAAAAACCTAGACTGTAGACAATCAGATTGCACTTAAGCCGAATTAGAATTTTGGAACACTTGATGGCTACCCAAATTTGTGCAGACCTAACTTGAGAATCTGGATAAGATATTCAGAACCTTGAGAAGCTTGGATTAAACAACTTCAATCCAAAAATTGAACTTTTGGTGACTATTAACTTCAGCTACAGATTGATATAGAGAAACCTAGAAGAAACCTACCATATTAGAAAAACCTAGAAGAAACGTAACTCAGCATTCATCTATTTGCTTAATCGATTGTTGTCGTCGATTGTTGCCTTCGATTGTTGCCTGCGTGTATGAACAAGAGACGGGATGGAGAAAGAGGGGTTCTTTTTGGTTAGAGAGAGAAATACAGGATAGAGAAAGAGGGAGTTTCTAATTTTCTCAATAAGGTTAGTTTAGTCTATTCTCTGTATTAAATAATTTATAAAAATGCCCCAGAGAGCTGAAGCCGACAAAAAGTTGATAAATCTTTTTTAACCAAAGCTCCAATTTTTTTGGGAGTTTTGGCCAAATTTCTCTTTTCGTAATTAGTTGTTCAGTTTTGTTATCTAAACTTTCTCGACTCCCGTAACTTTCTCCCTAAATGCTTGGTTAGAAAAGAAATGTCTCTTCCTTTCCATTACTTTCGACAAAATCGCTGGAATCCAATCTGTAACCAAACTTCCCACTTGCTCTCTCATTAATTCGTCCAAAAGTGAAGAAATTATTTTTCTCTTACCCTCTAATTATTATTTTTTCGGCTTTTTGGCTATTCGGATTTTCTAGATTTATGGACTTGCATTAGGTATTCCTTCTTACTATCTTTATCCAATGTCGGGCTTATAGTTCATAGATTGATTGCTCTATGATTTGATTAGTTTTGATTTGCTTGCTTATTGATGGTATTAGGGTTTTTTATGTTTTTGTTAATGGCTCTTATTTGTCAATTTGATTTTTGACTATAATTGTTTATCTCAAGTATCACATATGTGCATTTCAATCAACTATCTTAAATTTGCAGACTTTTATAAGTCTTTGTATGTGATGAGCATCTTGAAAGTAACCTTGCTCATTTTGTCACAGTAGATGGACCTGAGATGAAGAAAGACTAAAAAACTGCAAATACGGATTCCGAGTTAAATATTTAATAAAGGTAAGCAATCATCAAGCTCTTGATTTGTTTTTCAAGCTTGAGGATTTTATTATACTTTTATTAAGGTTTTAGATTCTCAGCACTTTATCTTCAAACTTGCTACTATTCTTCTTCTTTTACATTTTTGTTTAGTCTTCCCTTTAATGGTTGCAGATATCGTCATATATACCTGTTAGGTCTCCATCTCGAAGGTAGATTCGTTTTTTCTTTAATCTTTGATCCTCTACATTTTAATGTTTATTACTTAGAATATTTTACCAGTTTCATTCTCAAATAGTTTAAGAACTTGAATCTTTGTTTAGAAAGTATTTCTTCTTGGGTTTTTCTTGCTTAGAAAGTGTTTGATTAAATGTCAAGGTGAAATTGAATGTTTTCGTCTTGCTTAGAAGTGTAATGTGATTCAGTTTCGGATTTTCCTTCTTTTGGGTGTGAGTTATCGATTTAGAGATCCGAAGTGCAGTACTACTACTTTGTGTTTTACGAAGTATTGAGATAACTGCAATTTGTTTAATGGTAAGAAGCAACTAGAGCACAGGTGCCACAGAGAGATATGTTTTTATATCTCCCATTGAAAATCCTTCTTTACTGTAATACATATATGATAAGATGCATATGTAGTTAAGGAACACTTGTGTTTTACGCAGAATCCCTAATAACATGGATATATACAACGACCAGTAGATAAGATTCCCTTTTCCAAAAACAGACGAAGCTACCCCCTTCAAATAAGTAGGATATTGAACTAGAAAAGTCGGCTTATATATCCAAATAGGATGTAATAAGAGTATTATAAAGTAGTTCGACCGTGCGATCGACATTACTACTCATTATGAAAGAAACCAGTCTCTGATGTACCAAAATAATATTTTTTTTTTAGTGTATCTATTCAAATATTGCGACATTGTTAGTATGGTTTTCAAATGGCAATTGCAATAATAATATATATTTTCCATGTATCTATTCAGGTATTGGTGTTTACTCATGCTAAGCAGTACGACTCGACCGAGTCAGCCGAGTGACTAGAGATTCGGCTCGGACTCGGACATACACTGAGTTCCCGAGTCGAGGGTTAGCCCGAGTGACTCGATTATGATTGTTTTTCTCTTTATTTGTCAAATATGAATGTTGTTTTTGATGTTCTAGTTATTTAGTTTATACTTCAGTTTTTTTTTCGTTGAAGTTTATACTTTAGTTACTACAAAAGAAAATTAGTCTAGTAAGTCTACAAGTTTTTGGTTCTAGTTAATAGTCATTACTATTAGAGTATGAGTCTACTAGAATGGTTCTTTAGTTGTTCCTAACTCTACTGGTAATTTAGTGTTGATTTTTGAAGTTTGAACTTATATATATTATGAATTATCATGTTAATCATATTATATACATAACCTAGTAACTACTTGTGTGTAGTATACACTAGACAAAGGGACGCAGACTGACTCGGCCTGACTCGGGCTGACTCGGCCGAGTGACTCGGCCGAGTGACTCAGTTGACTCGCCCCTGACTCGGACCTTGGTCGAGCCGAGTCTGAGTCCGAGTCGTACTGCTTAGTACTCATGATCTTTGGAAGTTAAATTTATATATTTTTTAAACCATAAATTGTTGTTAAGTTTATTATAGAGGTTTTGGGAAATTAGAGCTTAAAGCAAAATATGTTGCTTGAGGGAGAATTAGAAAATTACACGGTTTAATCATCTGAAACTTTCATGGAAACTTCGCTAAGTGTGTCTTTTCTTTCTTGCTTCACCTTATAATATATATGTAGTAGTAACCAATTATCTACTCTGTCAATTCTATTTATGCCTTTATATCATTTTTATCTTAGGCTTTCTGAACTATTTATTTAATTTATGGTTGGATGTTTCTTTACGGAATCCCTTTGTAGTGGACAAAACTCTCGAATAGAAGATGTCAAGTTGATAATAGTCATTTAATATATGGTTTGAAATGGCTTGAATGAACTTTGCAAATCATTCACATGGTTGATTGGATTCAAATGATGTTAATGTTGTTTTACGTAACTGTAGAAAATATTATGAAATGTGTTACCCACAATATTACCTATTCTACTAATTTCCACCTTGATGCACATGTTATAGTTAATGATTGAGTAGTCGACATATTTTAAATAGTTTACTTTTCAATAACTTCATTTTGGTGTTTCCTATATCTCAATTTTTGTTTTAGTGATGCCCATCATACTCGTTTGATATATTTTCGTTTCAACGTTTATAATTTCTAGATTTAAATTATAATCCTTTGTATTACAAGTTTATGGCTCATATAAAGACCCTAAAACCCACATTTGCTTGAAATTTTTATTGAAAAGTTATAATTTTGTGCATTTTAGTGTCACTTCTCACATAAAGTCTTAACTCTGTATCATTTGTAGGTCACGTAAGGCAAATTCGCAAAGGATGTCTGCAAAAACGAAGCGCTCCGAAAAAGTGTAGTATTAGATTAAACTGTGTATGATTTGTAGTGTCACTTCATATAACAGACATATCCATGGGCGGGTAGATTCCGGAGATATGGTTGTCCCGAGTATAGCAAGCTATCGATTGTATTTGAAGATACCGTCGCAGATTGGGATCTCAGAGGATCACATAATAGAGATTTTGACTCTTCTGATGATGAGATCAGCCGAACTCGACATCAGTCTCGTAGTCCTAATGGTAGTTATCAAAAGGATCAAGACAGTCCAAATGAACATATAAGAAATGAGACGGCAAAGAAAACACTGATTCAGTCTAACCTCCTTCTCATGCCAGTAATGGCATAGCTCGACAAGAAAGATAACACAATAGTGTGTGAAGTAAATGAAACAATAAAAATGTTAGCTGAGTAATCTAAAAGTAGAATTGAAGAAAGAAACAAATTCACGATGTCAGAGTGTTAAAATATTAGATGTCATGGGAGAAATGATCCACAATGATACCTATATTAATGCTTTAAAACTATTGAAAGAGAAGGAATGTCGAGAGGCTTTTATTCGCATGCCTGATCCCCGGAAGATGGGTTTGATGAATTCTATTGAAAATTGACACATTTAGATTCATTATTATTATATGTATTTATTTACGTATTATGACATTTATGTTTGATTTGGTATTTAGATGATTTTTTTAGTATTTTTATTATAAATTTCAATTAAAATGGTTTATTATTATATGTATTTCTTTGCGTATTATGACATTTGTTGTGTCATAACATTGTATTTTTATTGGTTCACAGGTTCGAAGTTTTTGAAATGAATTCAGACAGTGACACAAGTACTGATAGAGAAGACCATATTAATGATTTATTAACAATATATTTTATCAAACAATGTAATTTTAGGTACTTCCTGAGACAACTATATAGGAATGATTCACGTAATGGAAGACAATATGTTTATAATGTACTAAATGGGCATGTCAATCGGTGTCCAGATATGTTTCGTTTGAAGACATATGTATTGTATGGTTTGTGTGATGCACTTAAAGATCGTGGACTCTTAAGAGATACTCATTATGTTAGTGTTGAACAATTGCGTATATTTTTATACACGACTGGACATAATGAATGCAATCGAAATATTGCAGATAGGTTTCAACACTCACAAGAAACGATATCTCGTCACTTTAAAAATGTGTTTAAAGCTATTTGTAAATTTTCCATGCATGTCATCATTTCTCCTGACTTCCATATTGTGCACTGTTACATTAAGAGCAAAGGAGACAAATACTGGCCTTGGTTTCAGGTAATATTATTATTATATGACTTTATGTAACTTTATGAGTATCTATTATTATAGTTATGTAACTTGATTAATTTTTAGAATTGCGTTGGTGCAATAGATGGAACACACGTGAGTGCTTCTGTACCAGCTGGTAAAGCACAACTACCTTACCGTGGTAGAAAAACTTACCTACTCAAAATGTCATGTGGGCATGCGATTTCGAAATGTATTTTACGTTTGTCGTTGCGGGGTGGGAAGACACAACAAATGATTCAAGGGTGTTCACGGAGACAATTACTGATGAACAAATGAAGTCCCCCCATCCTCCAGAAGGTAACTTAATGTAAATGATCTTTTATGATATAATTTTAATTTTTAATTTATTAACAGAGAAATACTACTTGGTTGACTCGGGACATTCTAACGTAAACGATTTTTTAACGCCTTACAAGGGAGAGAGATATCATCTTAACGATTACAAAGGAAGTAGTAGAGCACCGCGTTCTGCTAGAAAGCAGTTCAACTACGTGCATTCATCATTGCGCAATGTGATTAAAAGATGCTTCGGAGTATTGAAAGCTCGATTCCCAATTTTAAAGATGATGTCACGGTTTAGTCTTCCGAAGTAGAAAAACATCGTAATAGCAGTGTGTGCACTACATAACTTTATTAGAAACATGCGTTGAATGACGATATGTTCAAGATTTATGAAAGTGAGGACTTTATTGTTTCTGAAGAAAGTGGGGAAAACGAAGCTCAAAATTCGAGGCCTTTCGGAGTAACTCAAAAAACGCAGGGAGAAATGCGTGTTACGAGAGATATGATACGTCACAATATGTGAAGGAGACGTCTTTCGACCAAATATGAAATGCAAGCAATTTGTCGGATAGAAAAATTGATGAAGATTATCAAGTCCGGATGATTTAGGTATCGTAATGTTTAGCTAGAAACCAACTACGATCGTCGGATCACGAAGTTATTCGCGGCTAACTTCGTCCGGGTCCTACATCGGGTTACACTAAAGCGAGTCAACTTGATCGGAAGATATGACTAGAGGGGTGAGACATATAACAATCGGTTAGACCCATAAATATATCCAAAAGGCCTAAAAGAAGTTTGGACAAAGATAGTACAAAAGACCCGAACAAAAGGGATTTTGGGTCGGGGCATCTATGAGAGGTTTTAGGACCAAAAGGGGCGAAGACTATGCTTGGTCGTGTTCCCTTATAGGGCCGGTCAGATCTGCCCTTTAGGGCATGTCTTGGCCGACCACAAGTTACAATTTTCATGTATTTCCCAAATCTTATTAAAATGGACTTTAAGGAAACCTAATTAGGGTTGGACTCTAACTTAGAGTTCTATACAATGTCTCTTAATACTTGAACAAGGTGTGGAAAATTCTCAAGAAGCTTTATAGCTCTACAACATCAAGTAGAGAAAGAAAAATAGATAATTCCCAACTATCTATCTAGTCAAAGAAGAAGTGTTTTTCAATCTAACCACCATTAGAGTTCTAGATAACAACAAGGTGGGAGATCAAGGTTGGGGATCACGTTGATTGCTCGGTGTCTGAAGTAGAGGAGCTACAGTTGGAGCTCTTGGTCTTGTCAAAGTAATTGGAAAGGTTCGAGAGAAAACTAGCGATTAAGGTAATCTCTAACTTTTTAGTTCATTATTAGTTTATGCATGAGATCGTGGGGATAGTAGTGTTAGACATTAGATGTCTGAGATTCTGCTAACTACACTAGGTGACACCATAACCCTACAGTGACGTCAGAGCCCCTTGCACGTATCTAAGTTTGGCTAAGTTTCTGACTAATTTATGCTTGTTTAGATAGATAAGTCTAAAAGTGTTTTAGACATCAATTTGATTAGTTTTGAATGTGATTTAAAGTTATTCAAGTTGATTTGAAAGTTGATGATTGAACAGTTTTCAAAAGATCCGATTTTGATTGAATTTTGGTTTTGAATTTTTTTTCAAAGGAGTTAATTTTCATTGATTTTAGAAGTTGACTGAAAGTCCAGAACGTGTAAAACTTGATGTCCGAGTCGCGTCTAGGACGTGACCAGGAGAAACCGAGTCCATCTCGGACAAGTCCGAGACGGTTGGAGCACACGGGACTTCCACCAGACGCGTCTAGGACGGCTTCAGACGTCTCAGCTTTGGCCTGAGACGTCCAGGAAGGGTTGGTCTTGGCCCAGACACGTCTAAGACGCATTTGAACCATAGGCTTGCGTCCTGGCCTAGGCCCAGGATGCGTCCTAACCCAAGATCGAGACCAAGATGCGTCTGACCTATGCCTAGACGCGTCTAGTATCGGCCAAACCGTACAAAGGAACAACCTAGGCCTCTTTGGCCCGGACAAGCCCACTGAGCCTTTACCTTAGGGCCTTGACTAAGGCTTGTCCCGCGCCACTCTGAGTTCTTCTTAGGACCGCGGGTCGATATTTTCCGGGTCTTGACCCGAGTGGGAGTTTTTCGTCGAAAGTCCGATTTTTTCCCTTCACACAAATTTTACCGAAATTGTTCCGGGCCACCTGCAGGCCCAAAACGGGTTTTTTCTGAAAATTGATTTTGGAAATCATTAAAAATCAAACCTAGTTTTTCAAAGATAGACCCAGGCCCTCCAAAGGCCCAAATGGAGTTTTTCTTAAAATTGATTTGGAAATCATTAAAGATAAAACCGAAACGCGTCATTAGTTAAATTCGACTTAAGGTTTGTATGTGACATAGAGATGTCGACAAAAGTAACTCCCGAATAATCATGCATATATAATTGTTAGCCTTGAATATTATATGAGTGCATGTAATGTGAATGCGGAAACTAGTATGGCCATAGAAGTTGTTTTCTTTCATTCTTGTTTTAAGCACGGATAGATGCACGTTGTAATAATTTTAATTACAGATTTTATACGATCTGCGTATCGTTGTAAGAAACCTAGGAAGATGCCTACCTTGATTAAGGCACTCGTTGATCCCTTGATTATTGATGGTGGGTCTGCCTCCGTAAAGTGCCATCTTTAGCATGGGACAATGCGGGTAGACCTATGGAAGAGGTCTACACGTCAAAATGGTTTAACTCAACGAGATCAGCAAAAGAGTTTTGGATACTTGAGGCAAAAGGATGGATTAAGCATTCACTACTGCAATCTATTAATGAAGAGTCATAACAGTATGATCAGTGAAGTAGTTCACTCACGCAATACAACGGGGTTAAGGGCAGGGCCCTAGTCCGCTTAACTCCGAAGAAATGAGATCTTGGAATCACGCTATTCAATCAGGGAAGGTTTTGTATTGAATAATGTGGCAAAAATGATTTTTTTCCAAACACGATAACAAGTTTAAAACCTTGCAGTTCTTTCTTGTAGTTTTAATGACATATAGAAAATTAGTTTTCTAACCTTCGTTCAATCTTTAAGAAAGAGTTGACCGAAAGTAACTTTCTTGAATGAAAAGGAATCCCAGAATGGTTCTCAAATTCGAAATAAAGAAAACATCCTAGGATACCCAATCCCAATGTTGTCTCATACCGGATAAGGTCAAAAGCCTTTTGCAAGCAATCGTAGAACATTCTCTTTGAAAGAGATATGGATGCTAGCATGACCATTAAGACAAATTGAGGAAGAAGTTCCTATAGAAGTCATTAATGGAGAGGTACAAACCCTCTAAGGCAATCTGAAGGTCATCTTAAGTAAAGAAAAGACAACGGAGTTCATCTATCACCCAGTTCAATACTGATTGAACCAAGATAAATAAAGACCTTAGATGATTCACTCAGATTGTTGTGAACAACTGATCAGAATATGTGGGAACATCTGATCTAAGAAAGGGTTCTTGATATTCAGAGCAAGGAATCTAAGAAAGAGTTCTTGAGATTCTAAAGGGTAAAGGGTCAGTCAAGATAGACAAACAATAGATCAAGGAAGGCAAATCGGTTGTTGAGTCCATGATCAAGATTGTTCCTCGTTATTGTAAATGTTTCTAAAACATTGGCTAGACCATTTAAAAGGAAACTACCTTTAGCACTTAGAGGACAAACGGAATGGAATTATGAATTTCAGTTCCAGTATCTTTGTTAACAAAGTTTAACAAGTATCGTAGAATCCCTTCATCAGGTATTTAAAACCAGATGTGCGGCTCAGTGGGAGCTCAAGGGAATTATATACTTGACTAAAAGGAGAAAAGATCTAAGAGGGAGCAGAAGCAATATTTCTAAGGATGCTGAAAGGGATCGAAGTTTTATTTGAGACACTGATCTAGCTTAAAACTTAATAGTAATTATTATTTTCTCCTAGAAACATCGGATGTTTTAAACCAGTGGTAAATTAACATAAGGTTCTTCGAGAATCGAAATTGTTAACATTGATAATGGCTAAAATCAAAAGATTCAAACTCGTTAACTCTACCATTGTCGCTTAGGTCTTAAGGACCAATTGACAAAGTTAGCCTTTTTAGAGAGGCATAAGAGACTAGTAATCTATTACGACTCATACTTGGTTATGCAGACCTATAAGTATACTTGCAGAAGCTAACGAAAGATACTTCAATACGTACTGTGACAACTTCACGAAGTACGGAAATGTACAAGTCATAAAGTGTAAGTCGGAATACTTGAAAAGTACGAACCAAAGTAAAGAATCACCTTAACAAGAAAACATAAGCCATCCAATTCGAATGGTAAAATTCGAGTCAAGAATTTGATAACCATAAAAGAGTTACCAAATGGCTTCTCGGCTCAATCCATGGAACACATCTGATGGATGGCGGGTCCAGTGGGAGTAATCGGACAATGCTAGGTATGATCCGATCAATGATGGGTTTCAGCCAATCTTCCGAATGTTTTGGGATATATTCTAGAAACAGTCGTTTTCCCACATAAAACCAAATCTGTCTAAAAGCTAAGCCTATGTAAAAACGTTTCACAAGGGCACAAAATTAGCTAGATTGACACAATTTCTTCAATAGAAATTTGGGGTTTTCCACAAACAATCAGAGAACAAAGTGTTTGTTGCTCGTGATGGTATCCTTTTAATAATTAATTCGACAAAAAACTAATTGTTAAGAGGATAAGTGGGAGAAAAGTACAAGTCGACTAAGTTCGACCATAAGAAAAGTACAGGTCAAACAAATTCGACCAAGAGCAACAAAACTGTTAAGAACAGTTAATCGCAGTTCCTAAAAGAAAAGGAATAAAAGGTAAAGATAGATTAACTCTAGTTACCTACAGCACAAGAGGAATAAGATTCACAAGAGAACCCTCAAGAAGTTAAAAGTTGACCAAACGGAAATATCTCAAAATAAAAGGTAAAAATAGATTAACTATAGTTTTGGAACTTGATAATTTGGTCAATGGAGTAAAACCTATTCGACGAAAATTAGGTTTCCAAAAAAGAAAACAGAGAAAGATGGAAACATTAGCGTTTCTCAAAACTAGACAGGGAGATAAAGAGCACAGATTCATACCATGAGACTATGAACGAGATCTCTACATTAGTCTAAGTTTAAGTCCATACTAACATGAGAAAGTTAAGAATTTTTTTCCCTAATAAATTTATGGAAGTAAAAGTTATCAACTTTAGAAGTATTGTAGAATATGCATGCTTTGAAAATTCATCAATGGATTGAAGCAGGCAAGAGTTGAAATCATCGTTTCAACGAGGTTATCAAAATGTTTGATTCCTACAGAATGAAGAAAATCTTGAACCTCGTGAATATATGAAGGTAAGTGGGAGTATTGCATTTTTTAGGTCCGGTATGCAGCGTACATACTAAGATTGAGAACAACATTGAGATGTTGAAAACAGTTTAGAACTGACTCAATATAGGACCATAAAGGATGATATGCTTTTGGGCATCAAAAATCTATGAGAGTAGACCGAAAGGATGATAGGACTAAGTAAAGAAGCTTGCTACGCTAAGACTCTTAAAATGTGAACTCGAAATGAGAGAAATTTGACCCGAGTCTCATGACATGGAGCTCAGCAAGACTCAGAGTACAGAAGCCCTGATAGCACGCATGAGAAAGATATTTATGCCTCGAACAAAAAATCGGCCATGTTGGACATGATTAGCATTTAGGCATCTCGAATACTGTAGTAAGAGACGTCGACATCCGAATTCAGATTAGATAACCTGAACAACCACTAAAGAACATCCTAAAAAGACTTAGGATGAATTAGTACAAAAGTTGAACATGTCACATATTGCAAACTTCCAGACATGGAAGGAAAGTAGGTTGGAAAGTGTTTCAAGTCAGGAACTGTTGCAGACTCTACAAACGAAAGAATAGAATTAAAACTTAAGAAGATTTAAAAACTAGTAAAATAATACTAGAGATCATCAAATAAAATTGAAGGAAACGACCTTCGATTAACTGATAATCAGCAAAGTTTAAATCGGTTTACATCCGTCGTCAACTAAATTGTCACAAAAAACAAAGTATGAATGAATTCATAAACAAGTCCAAGGCATAAGGTAAATTCTGGGAATAACTTAGACTAAGTAAAATTGAGCAAGTAAAGGAGTTTACAGAAGAGACTTAAATTTACAAGCTATTGTTATAAGAAATAAACAGATTGTTTATTTCGTTGTCTAAATTTGGTTTAGTCTTTAAACGAAAGTCTATGGATAATAAAATATTCCAAATAGGTTTGTCAGATACGTGTTCTGATGAATGAAACCCTATTAAGTGAACTTGGAATTATTTCATTATCATCTCCCTAGTCCAGGTCATTGCATGGACAACAATGACTTACAAAGACTAGCACGTGAGATCAACATAATAGTGTTGTTTCATGGGTTATGCATACGGTATTCAAGTCGACTACGCGGGTGTATAAATTGGAAAATATACTGTATAACCCACAAATGAGAGGACATCAAGAATGACGAACGTCAAAATCTCTCATTGACAAAGTTGGAGAGATTCCTCAAACACATGATTGCTTCACTCATCTTATATAAGGAATCTATGAATTTAGTTCTGCTAAACACCGCACCTCAAAAAGAGGTTATAAAAGCGGACACTAGGTTATTCATGATAGACATGAAGCTGAGTGGGAGTACAAGAATGGATTGTGTCATCCTGATTAAATTGGGAAAAGTATCTTAAAGTCACTTGATGAGTAGCAACTGAAATGCGTGGCCACGCTCAAATGAATTAAGTGATTAATCATTTGGATTGACAGTTGTGCTCGAGATCAAGAAAGTCTGGAAGATGTGACGTATCAGATGGAATACAAATTGACACGGGAATCGATCATTGTAATTGTTCAAAGTACAAGTGGGAGACTGAAAGAGATGTCCTTCGACCAAAGATGCAATGCGCGCAGTTTTTCGGATATGACAA